>NC_084833.1:39074715-48849715 GCF_033115175.1 Lepus europaeus
CTCACCCTCCAGCAAATTCAAATTTAACTGTACGTGTGTATGAATAAATATTATACACATGACATGTAATATTTCAAACACCTACACTCACGGTATTTAATATACTTTTCTTATTCTACTATATACCAAAAATATCTATATTAAACAGGGCACTTTCTGTTCCAAATGAAAGAACTCCAATTCAAACTAGATAATCATAGCTTATCCCTAAAAACAAAAGGATGTTTATGGTCATAAAGTAAACATTATTTAGCTCTCAACCTTTAAATGTGTAGAATGAGTAAGCTTTTAAAACTGTTAGCTTGGGAGACAAAATACTATTACTACTAGTAGTAGTACTACTACTACTATTAGATCTCTATTTCCATCTCTTAATTCTATTTTTTGTTCGATTCTATTTTTTCTTCTTTTTAATATTTGCCTAATTTTCTTCCTACTGTTGAAAAAAAATTGGTAAAACCAATTCAGCAGGGTTTATTTTATGAAAGAATAACTCATGGATTGAGCAGCACTCAAAAGAACGCTTGAGAGAGCTCTGCTCCTGTAGCAATGACTAGCCTGGTTTTATAGCCTGAACATGGGAGCAAAGTAAACAAATTGATTGTATACAGATAGGCATTTGCACTATTTCTACACGATGTGATGCGAAATCCGTAATTACATAACCAATTTTGTGATTGAGGCCAGGGTGTTTTGTTTTTAGTTAATTGTAAGGAATACCTTCACATTGTTTCATTTGAGTTGCAAGAGTTTCAGGTACAGAAACAATCCCAGGCTAATGACTTAACACTACTGAAAATAACTTTCTTCCTATAGTACAGTAGAGAACATCTCTTTCCTTACATAAGTTCTGGGGAAATGTCCCACAGTCAAATTCAGGTTTGGAACTTTGTCCATTATAGTTGCTAACATGATAGCCAACATGATAGAGAATTCTATCTGCCTAACTTAGTGTAGAGAAAGAAGGGCAGTGAGGAAAATGGTGCTTGGGTGAAGCAAAGGGAAAAGTGCACCAAGCATCTGTACATCTGCACATAGAGTTTCATCTAATGTCATATCAGCTAGGAAAGAAAAGCTATTCTATGTTCCAGTGATGGGCTACTTTCAGAGTATTTTCATAGAATACACTTCAGAACAAGAAACACAACACTACAGCTCCCCAGATTTCACTTCAGAACAAGTTTCTGGGGTTTGATAATCTCAGTAGCTTGTGTGGAATATTCTGCTGGGCCAAGGTATCCCAGCACCAGGTCTTACTACACTGTGCAAAGGCTTCCAGTGAGGGGAATTCAACAATTTTATATACCCACATTTTGTCTACTGTTGTACCATTGAGGAATAGTGGTGCAGGTTAGTCATGCCCCATTATACTTTTAAATACCAAACACTATTTAGTTTTATGGTTATATCATTATTTATCACAAACTGAAGGGTATTTAGGATTATTTTGCTAAATTATTATTTGTCAACATTGATTGATCACCTTCTCACAAACTTTAGCTTTACCCTTGCACACTACATTAGTAACTCCACTCCACTTGAAGTTGAAACTTTTTTCATGATGTTCTCTTTCAGTAATTCATTCATTTAACAAGTTTTTACAAAGATCTATTTATTTTTTTGAAAGTCAGGGTTACAGAAAGAGATGGAGAAACACAGAGAGAATTTCTATATACCGGTTCACTCACCAGATAGCCTCAACAGCCAGCACTGCGCCAGGCTGAAGCCAGGAGCCAGGAGCTTCATCCAGGTCTCCTATGTGGGTGCCAGGGCCCAAGCACATGGGCCATCCTCCACTGCTGTTCCCAGACAATAAACATGGATCTGAATTGGAAGTGGAGCAACCAGGACATTATCTGACACCCATATGGAAGGCCGGCCTCACAGGAGACGTCTTTACCCACTACACCACAATGCTCAACCCACGCTCATTTAACAAGTTTATCTTGAGTTCTTTCTATGAATTATCCTTTAAGCAAGGCACTAAGGTAATTATGAAAAAAGAAATTCATGGTGCTCCTGCTTTAAGAGAGTAATTGAATCACAGACATATAGGAGGACATCGAGATTACACTTGTGTGTGATTTGTGTTATTTTGGGGGTGAGTTCTATGAGATCAATGCTGCAGTAATTATCTTGGGAAAGAGAAATACACTTATTCAGAAGTGATGTTACATGAGCCTTATGAATAGAGGTAGAATTGAGGGTGGGGAGACCTAGGTAGAAAAAACAGCACAAAGGAAGTTGTGCATGGAAAAGGCTGAGTGTCTTCAAGATCTGTAAGTGTCATGTCTGTGCTATTGGTATCTGAAAGGACTGTGAAATGATAGAATAATTCTTATGCACTTTAGCATTTAAGACTCATTCCCAATATGAAACATTTTTCTCATTTTGTACTGGCTATACCTTTATGGTGCCTTGTGTTCACTCATGGGTATGTGCATGCAAACACACTAACACAACTGGATCATTAATTCAACTTATGATTGTCTACCCAAAGTCAGATTTTTTTCAATGACATATGTTAATTTAGAAATGTTTGTAGTAACATGCATTATTTTCTTGCACAATAAAGGGAATTGAAAAAATGATGCTCATTCCCATTTCTGTTACTGGTGTTACACACACTGCACACACACACAAATATAACTTTGCTTTATAACCACTTTATTTTCTTGACCTGTATTCCATATTACTAGGGATTCTGAGTCACTGCCACCTCTGTGCTTAGATATTTTAGTGTTTTCCACATTCTAATGTGGGGAACTTCCTGATGTATTCCTCACAACTCCAATCACTCTTGTCCAAATCACTCTCACTTTCAGCTGGAGTTCTATAATGTCATTCCCACCTCCACCATTGCTTGCTGCCCCAGGGCAAACTGTTCTTATAACATAAATCTATTTGAAATTCAATTTAAGATAAAACCCCATCTCCCCATCTCCCCATTGTAGGTCCCTGCCACACTATGCCAGCTTACCTCTCTGTCTCCTCTCGGGCAGTCTTTTTCTCAGTCTCTGTGTTCCTGCCATACAGGCCACCTTTCAGTTTTTCAAACACATGAAGCTCTTTCCCACCCAAGATCCTCATGAAGTCACTAGTCTTCCTTCAATGTATCCTCCTCTTCTTCCCTCAGTTGACCTCTCATCTCTCAGTACCTTCTGAGGGACTGCTTCCCAGATCAGACAAGCATCAGTACCTATGCCACTACCTTGTATCTGTTTACAAAGAACTTGTAAACAGGTATTTAGCTGTTGACTTATTTATTGTCTTACTTCTCCTCTATAAGCTTTGCAAGCATAGGGATTTTGCCTCTTTTATTCATCAGTGCATTCTCAGACTTAGGGCACATGGTAGATTCTCAAAACACCAGGTACACTGGAGATATTAACAACATAGTTAAGACAGTGGTTCTTACATGTTCCAACTGCACCAAAAGCATCAATATCACCTGGAAACATAAAAATGCAAAATTCATATGTCTGAATGGGAACCATTACAATCAGAATCTCTTGAGGCAGGCGTGAGTTCAGCCACACAGTTTTTAATAAGCCCTGCAGATAATTTGGTATTCACTATATTGACAATCAGTGTTACAAGCCTTTGGTTTAGAAAAAGGAAACATACATATTTTGTTTAAAAGTTGGTGCAATAAAAATTTCCTAGAATGTGATATTTGAATCTTAAAATATCATGAATACAATCTCTCATTGTATTAGCAAGACATATGCAAAGAACATTTTCTATCCCATTTTAATTGAACAAGTAGTGATAGTTCTGCTTATGAACTTACTTTTAGGTTAGTGAAATATATACCTTTCTTTCAAATATAAAGTATGATTTCATAGCACATATTTTTTCTTTTCTAAAAAGTCCCCAAATATGAGAATATTTTATACTGATAGCTAACAATAAATTTAGTTAAAATCAAGCATAAGTATGAAAATAATTGCATTTGGTACTTTTATCAAGATAATTCAAACAAGTAAGATAATTTCTTACTTCTCTCAAGAAAACTCTCTGAAAATTTTCAGACACTTTGCTGTTGAGGCAAATTTTCCCCATATCAATTTTAGTTCATTTAATTAATGGATAAGCAACTTTTTTTTTTTTAACATTTCGAGTGGCCTATGAAATAGGCTTACTGAGTACCACAGTATCATAGGGTTATAAAGAAGACAGAAAGTTAATCACCAATGATGAGAATACAAACTGAATTCAAAACACATGAATTACCTGACTTGCATAATTGGATAGAATGTGACTCCAAATACCACAAAATACAACATGTATCCATGGAAAGGATAAAATTGTAAATACTCTATAAGAACGTAAAAAAAGGAACTAAAAGGAAACTGAATACTGACTGATTTTCCATACTATAACAAGCATTGTACTAAGTGCTGCTTCTTAGTCTATCTTATGGTATTTTCTCATTCATTTTTATTTCATCAAAATCATAAATTCTCTGGTTTACCTAATAAAACTTCAAAGCTAAATCTCTCAGTAGATGATATATGGTGAGGCAAAAATGGTGGTTTTCTATGAACTTTAAATACTTTAAATATCATCTGGGAAGTAACTTACAGGGAATACATTTTGCTATACCATTACAGATCATTGATTTTTAAACAATTTAAATATTGTAGGAGATCTATTAAGTACTTATTTTTCTTAGACTTATTTTAGTGTCAACAATTGTGCAGTTTAAGTTTTCTAAGCTTGAAAATAGATAAAGAAATTGAAACCCTGATCTTCATATAGAAGCAGTTGAGATTTTTTAGACAGTTATATAAACAATGTTTATTTTTGAACAAAAAATAAATTAAAACCAAAGCAAAATTAAGCATCCTATCACTTTTAAAACCAAGAGAAAATAAAAAAAGCAGGTAGAAATATTTTGTTCCCAGCTTACTTGTTAGTGAGTTTCATACCTGTCTCACTTATTTATTTTAACATTTAATCCTATGGCATTTGCTACTTCAAATTCAGATTCTTTCTAAGACTTCCTACTTTGACAAAAATTATTTAATAAAAATCTTATATGAACTAACTTCTTAAGAACACAAAATAATTATTTTTACAAGAAATTATATTTGATGTTTTTGAATCAGTAAATATTTTATAGTAGAATTTGTGAAATCACTATTTCAATAAGATCAATAATCAAATAAGTTTAGAAACAGTCAAAAGTTCAGAGACAAACATTAGTTTTGCATACAAGATAAACAATGCTGTTTAACAAACAGCACATTCAGGTTATATTATTCCTCTTTTTTTAAAAAAGCACATTTCTAGTATTTTAAAACAACAGATAACCTCCATTCCCAACTGTGAAATCAATATTTTCAATTGTTAATTTTTCTTAACTGACTCCTTATATTTAGTTGATAAAAGAGAAAACTGTTATAGAATTCCTAGACTGATGCACTTTAAACATACCACAGTCAGAATTCTGGGTTCAGCTGCTTTCGGAGTCCTTCATTGCTGACAGCAGAGTCTCAAACGACAATCTTCTTTAAAGCAATTTTCAGCATGACAACTGAAAGTTCTCCCTTCCACCGCCTCTTTTTCCATTAGCTCCCGTGTTACATATTGAATGCTGCACAAAGCATTTGACTGGGGGGTTTTTAGACAATTCTTTAAATGCTTGACTTTGAATAATGGTTTGAAAAAAAAAAAAAGACAATTCATCACTTTATAAGAACTTCTGTGTTGCTTTTTATTAATTTATTTTAGGGGGTGGTTATAGATGGATTAGGGAGCTGCCTTCATGTGTCATTGATTAATAGTGTCTATGTGTGATTCACCAATGTGACATTTAGTCATGTAATGTCAGTGACATTCTGATAATTTTACTGTCAATTTTTAATATTCTATTGCATGTATTATTTCAATGAACTGGGATGATCTGCACAAAAGGTGGGAGGTATGGTTCAGTTTGGGTAACAGTGGCCTGACAAACACAAATTTTTTATGGGTGAACCAAGTCATGCTTTTTTTGATAGCTAAGTGAGGTTCAATAAGATTTTCTCTTTCTTTCAAGTTTTAAAGGTATAATAGAAACCACAGTGGGTTTTCAAGAGTTCTGCCTCTGTTACCTTGACATTGTATTATACTAGCACTGGGCAGTGTACAATGAGGTGATTGTAATCTGAGAGCAATAGAATTAACTGTTACCTAAATATACATAAACAAATAAAATTGAACACGTTTGCCCTCCGGTGGTTAACCTTCACATACTGAAATACCATAGAATTATGTTCATTTCTGCAAAGAAAGCTTCCACAGGGCAGTATATAATTGGGACTCAACCAACTAAACTAAGAAACAACCAATTTTAAAGGGTATGACCTTGAATTAACAGCATGCTTAAAAATTAATTTTCCTGCCTGCGCCACAGCTCAATAGGCTAATCCTCTGCCTGCGGCACCAGCACACCAGGTTCTAGTCCCGGTCGGGGCGCTGGATTCTGTCCCGGTTGCCCCTCTTCCAGGCCAGCTTTCTGCTGTGGCCGGGGAGTGCAGTGGAGGATGGCCCAAGTGCTTGGGCCCTGCATCTGCATGGGAGACCAGGAGAGGCACCTGGCTCCTGGCTTCGGATCGGTGCAGTGTGCCAGCTGCAGTGCGCCAGCCACAGAGGCCATTGGAGGGTGAACCAACAGCAAAGGAAGACCTTTCTCTCTCTCTCTCTCTCTCTCTCACTGTCCACTCTGCCTGTCAAAAAATTTTAAAAAATTAAATTCAAAAATTAAAAAAATTAATTTTCCACAAAGCTTATGAATGGGAAATTTAACTTCGTACAAATGGTTTGAGACTGTTAAACAACAAATGGTAGGTTACTGTATTCCCTGTTTAAATCACCTACAGCATGAAGGATGAATAAAATAAGTTTCTGTGATTGAAACTCTCATCTGAAATCCTGATTTGCATCTTATAAGAAGTCAACTGCTACAACTAAAAATTAATAATAATTTTAAATTCTATAATAATCATAAATTATTTAATAAACACAACAATGCTTTATTGACATTTCCATCCCCGTTAATAACAATGTTGACAGCTCCAAATATTCATATCTTGATTGACTCGCTTGGTAAGATTGAAACATCAACACGTCAAGGAGAACGGAGAGAGAACATGAGAGGATTAATGGTTACAAGATGGAAGGGACAGTTTTTTCTAATCTATCATGGGCTAAGCACACTTGATTTTATCATGTTTCTTAAACATGGAAAACTACGGAAAGCATATTACTGGTGGTCTCTAATGTACATGAGTATTCCCCAGTAATGTTAATATGCTCCCTAACTACACACGCACTAATTTCCCAGCTCCTGTTGTCCCTTGTGCAGAGCTCGATTGTGTGCAATGTAGCACACTACCTGACAAGATGGAGGTCTGTATATAACTCCCACCTTATACTGACCAGCTATATGATAACAGGCAAATCTCTTAACCATAGGAGCCTCTAATTCTTCATGTTTGAAAGGAGGGTAAAAATAGACCTTCTAGGCCGGCGCCGCAGCTCACTAGGCTAATCCTCCGCCTTGTGGCACCAGCACACCGGGTTCTAGTCTCGGTCGGGGAACCGGATTCTGTTCCAGTTGCCCCTCTTCCAGGCCATCTCTCTGCTGTGGCCTGGGAGTGCAGTGGAGGATGGCCCAAGTGCTTGGGCCCTGCACCCCATGGGAGACCAGGAGAAGCACCTGGCTCCTGCCATCGGATCAGCGCGGTGTGCCAGCCGCAGCGCACCAGCCGCGGCGGCCATTGGAGGGTGAACCAACGGCAAAGGAAGACCTTTCTCTCTGTCTCTCTCTCACTGTCCACTCTGCCTGCCAAAAAAAAAAAAAAAAAAAAAAAAAAAAAAAAAAAAAACAAAAACAAAACCTTCTTTTTTATACTTGTCAGAAAAAAAAAGAATGAAAGTCATCAAGAGAACCCCTAAAGGCCCTTAATGAATGTTAGCTGTTATAATTATTTAGTATTCATCACCATTACTGTGGGGAAATTCCCAATCCAATGTTCCTTCTGCTACACCCACAACCTGAAGGGCTTGTATTTAGATCTCCTTAATGAGGTAGATTTGACTTTTAATATGCTCAAATAACATAGTTTCTGATCTGACTTCTTTGGCTGCCTTCATGTCTAAACAAGTTGAGAACTGGTTTGATGTGAGCCTATAATTGATTGAATGTATAAATGTCAAGTAGAATAATTATCTGCACCGTTTAACCAGTATGCCCACACATTAATTCATTGAATTTACTTCACGTCTCATATATGTACGTAAAATTCCTGCAGACAGGTTATTGCAGCTCTCATTTTAGAGCTAAAATCCTCCAGGGAGGCTTAGAAAATACATCTTTCAGGAAGAATTCTTTAGCACTCAGGCAAAACCAATACATTTATAATTTGAGAAATTTCCTGTGCGTCTAATTACCAAGGCATTGATGTCAGGCACGAGAAGCTATCCTTGGCATCTTGTTTTGTTTCCTTGTATTGCTTATGCAATAAGGCTTCCTAAAAAGGCTCATTTTTTCCCCTACGTAGTCTTAAGGGAACTAAAGATATATCCTCCAAAAAAATTTATCCTTTATTTAATTGTCCTGTCACAATCGAAACATCTCCATGTCAGGATTCCACAGCTTTCTGTTGGAGATATATTTTAGTTCTTCACAGAGATGTTAACAGTTGTAGGGGCTTGTCTGGGGGTGTGGGGATTCCCTTCCTTCCTTCCTTCCTTCCTTCCTTCCTTCCTTCCTTCCCTCTTTCGTTTCTTCTTTCCTGATTGAAGAGTTTTCGTACTGTACTACTCATATTTAAAAATATTGAGACTACCAATTATTATGCCATCTCAAATAACAGGCACCTTCTCCTTTTTGACTATCTTTGCTGTGGATTAATAACATTATATTTCAAACAAACACCTTTTCTGTTTTTACTGAGTTGTTTGTTGCTACCAGATCAAATGGCGAACAGATCTATCTACACCCAGGACATTGTGTGCTAGCATACTGAGTGGTTGTAGAGCTGCTTACTTCAAGCAGTGGTTTAGGGTTTTAGAAAGGGATGGGTAATATCAGTGAGTTCATTTCTAACACAATTACTATTGCACTGGTGGCAGACAAGTGTAGGGTCTGGAGACAAAGAGACATGCTACTACATGGTGGTCTCTAATGTACATACAACATGGGTATATGAAGATATTATTTCTGTTGTTAAATTACTATGAGAATTAAAATAGAAAATGCATATAAAGTGCTTAGCACACCTCCTGGTGCATAAATGGCATGTGAATATTAGAGGGAAGAAACTGAAATGATTCCTGTGATGGTTACCAGACTAAAAAGCTGTAGTCCCAAATTGCTCTTTTTCTCCCAGTGTAGCAAAGTAGAAAAGCAGTTATAGGAGAACTATTTTATTTCAAATGTTGGATTAGTCCTTTATTAGCTATGTGAGGCTATGATGATATGATAAGACATAAAGCTTAAATCTAAGAATATATTCAGGAAAATTTATGTAATATGAATTTTACCACCCAGAAACAAACTCTATAAACACCTCTTGTATGAAACTGAATATTTTTCTCTATGAAAAAGAGATGATTATTTTTATAGAATTGATGCTATACTGTACATACTACTTTTATAGCTAACTTATTATATAATGATACACTGTGATCATTTCTATTATCATTAGTTTGGGTATTTATTTATTTATTTATATTTACTTATTGATTTGTTTGAGCACATAACTACTTTAAAGTCTTCTTCTTTTTTTACTTGTTAACATTTAAATAACCTTCTCTCCCAAATTACAGTATGAGAAACATCCTTAAACATAATTATTTGAGCTAATACCTAATTATATTCTCTGGCTAAATCTCTATAATTGGGTCAAGAACATTATTGCTTCTGATACTTAATCCTTATTCTCAAGTTGTTTTCCAGAAACATCTCAGTATGCACTTCCACCAGCAAGGTGATTTACAGTGTTGGTACCATAAAATATGTTTTATAATTGTATCTTGCATTGTAATTTAGACTATAGTGCTTTATTCTAGCTATATTTTAAAATACTTTCTAATTTGTTTCAAATAGGTCAATCACATTTGTAAATGATTGGATGGATTAAAAAACAAGAACCATCTCTTTTCTCCCTACAAGAAACACACCTTACCAAGAAGGATACACACAGAATGAAAGTTAAAAGATGGAAACAGATATTCTATGATAACAGAAATAAAAAGTGAGAAAAGAAGCCATTCCAATATCAGAAAAAATAGACTTTATGGCAAAAACTTTTAAAGGGGCCTTATGTAATGATTACAGTATCATTAATAGACAAAGGGCATTATGTGCTGATCAATTTAACAGGATTATGTAATTATGATTATTGCCAATTATTTTATTTGTTAAAATTAAGTTGATTTTAAGGTTTTCAATCTTGTACTTATAAACTATATTGTTATGGTATCTTTGTATCCTCCAAATTATAAAAGAGCTCTCATAAAGTCCATGGAATATGGAATTAAGTAATAAGCTAATTTTGGTACAAAATATTTTAAAATGTATGCATATGAGGGATTTTCTAAAGTTTCATGGAAAATGCATACTATGAAAAAATACATGGATTTCAAAATGTTTTACACCAAAATAGCCTCATCTTTTAATCCATTTTCCATGAACATTTTGAATATGTATGTTCCAGAGTATCAGCTCATCACCATATTTCAAGTTTTCTGCTACCTTTTTTATCATAATCTTGATACTGATACAGATAATAGCTAAATAGTCAACTCGATCAAAGTGTTCATGATGAATTTTATCATTGGTTTAGAAAGGCCAAATATAAAAGCAATTTTTTTCCTATTCTGCAATTAGAAACTGCTTATTTTTAACTTTTTATATAAGTAACATACAAAATCATAATTACTCTAGAAACTTTAAGTGATTATATGTATAGAATATTATGTAGAAATTCATCCTTTCAAATTTTTTCTATGATGTTTAAATGTAGGTCATTACTTATTAAAATGCTTATTTTTAATTTCCATTTTGGTTTTAATATATTCATTTTGAATTTATTAACTATTCAGCTCTTCAATAATTCATTTTGGTGAAAGATATGAGGTGGGTATCTAAAATCATGTTAACCCCTTTGAAATAATTGATCAGTTGTTTTAAGTACCTTTTTTGAAAGATCTGTATTTTCTTCCTTTTCGAAAAATGTTACTTTTATAATAATATACATACATATGCACACACATAGGGCTTAAGCGCTCCACAAAACATGTTGAGGACGTCCGGAAAAATCTGGTACTGATTTTTGGAAAATCTACACTAGAAGTCAGTTGGTATAGGACAAGTCCCCATCATTTACTAGAAAAGGTTCTGGGGGTCAATATGGATGTTCCACTGGCATAGGAAGGGAAATGCATTGCCTGGTTACAGGAAAGGTTTTGCCTTCCTCAAACAAACACTCTGAAGAAAGGACCAGGCATCCTTTGAGCTGCTGGAAAAGAAATATTAATTGTGCAAGAAGATAAATTTAAAATACTAGCCAAAAAAATTAATAAATCTAGATGACTTTTGTGTGTTCCAAATTTTATATGAAAAGTAAATATTTAGCATATAATTTTCCACACTTGTATTATTAAATATTAAAAAAGTTTACTTCATATTCTAAAGTTAGGGAGGTTTTTTTTTTGTTTGTTTGTTTGTTTTTTAACAGATAGACTACGTCAATGAATGTACAAAGAATTTATCCTGTTGATATAGTCATACCTTGTTATTCGAGAGATTGGTTCCAGGGGCCACCCGCAAAACCAAAATCCACAAGTGCTCAAATCCCTTATAATAAACAGTATACTATTCCCATACAACTTAATGCAATCCTACCACATAACCATCTCTAAATTACTTAAAATACTTAATGAAGCAGAAATGACAATAAGAAGTCTAAATTTGTGTATATATATGTGTGTGTGTGTATAAATATATCCAATTTAAAATATTTTAAAATATTTTTGAACCACGATTGGTTGAATACATGCATGTGGAACCCACAGACACAGGGGACTACCTGTAATGCATTTCATATATCATCCTTTCAGTTAAAGTCATCACACAGGACCAAGTTCAGTCATTTACCTTGTAGTTTAAGTCATAACTACCTCATTATTTCTGGAAATAAATGTAGTGGCAAGTGCAGAATACTAAGTCCTATATTTATTTATAGGCCAACAGCCATGCAGGTAAATGAAATGGTTATCAATGTCCACAATAAAGATACATTGTCAAAGACGACAGAGGCCATCTCTTTCTCACCTTTTCCATCATAGGACCAGAATCTTCAGTCTTAGAGGAAATTATCCCTATTACCTGTTGAAGATTAACACCATCTGCCAATGCCAGTTGACACAGCCAAACTGAATGGCCTTGTGATCTAATTTTAATGAAGTGCTGAAATATTCATGTCAAGATTTCTCTATTCTATCACATCTTTCCTGTTTGAGTTGTTACTGAATATTTTTTCAAAAAAGAAGTCACTAATTTGTAAAACAGATACATACGCTCAAACTCATTATGATCAACATCTGTAGTCGATTTTGTCATACCAATGAACGGGCAGGAACAAATGTTACATTAATGTCCATTAACAGAAACAGTGGATTCTGCATTTTAGACTTGTCCTTCCCAATCTAGATTAACTGCATTTGCTCCCTGTAATTCTCCATATCCAGAAGCCTCAGTGGTGACAGAGAACATGTGTCCTTGAAGGAGAGATAGATTCTTATTCTGAGGATCAAATACTTGAGTACTGGACAGTATCTTTAAATGTTATTCACAGCATTCTCTACACTTATAATACAAAAGTCAAGTTTATCCAAACTATTTCAAAAACAATCCTCATCCGCTCTAGAACTTGCAATCAGTGCAGGCGCTCCAGTCTATGATTTTATATGAATATTTCTTTTCTTACATAACAAAATTGAGTCTGAAATTTCTAGGCATGTTAGATGTGACAGAGATTGTTTTAAATGTAATAAAGAAAATGAATTGCCCTAAAAGCTGTTCATCAATTTGACTAGTGTTTGTGATACAAAGCTATATTTCAATTTTTAAAAGAATCTTGGAATTCTACCCTGATGTATGTTTTACCGAAGAAATCACTAGTGTAAATATAATTTTAAAAAGAGAAGCAGCTAAATTAATGGTAAGAGAATATTGTGGCAAACTCAGAGACAGTTTTGAAAATCTTCCCAAAAACTGGTTGAGGAAGAATTCGCCTTATGATAAGAATAATCATAATCGGTTGCAACCTCTAACATTTATGCCTCCCTCCATCACCTCTTGCTGAGAAACAAACCTTCACCAAATTATTATTCATCTCATCTTTCATGCATAGTTGGGTCCAGCTGAGGATTTCTTCTCGTCTCAGCAGGGTTCTCATGGATCTGATTTTCATGGCTTTTGCTGCTGGATTCTCTCACTTCTCTGCTTCAACTGGGGCAACTATTCTCTAGTAGCTGCTTGCTTTCTCCATTGATATGCATGTCCGTTTCCTGTCTAATGTCCTTCATCATTTTTTGCCTTAGATTGCAAAGCTTTGCACTCAGTACCTTCTGAATACACAAAAAACATGTTACTTTATCAACATAATGTCATTATATTAGATATCAATAGTCCAGATGTTTTACATCTTTAACATATTAAGTAGTTTCAATACAAATAACACCCACTAAAAGGTCAAGATTTGAAGAAAATATTCTAAATTCATTGTTCTGGAGATTAATTCATATACATAGTACTCTTCCCTACAAATATACTTAGCTTCCTAAATTATCATAAGCAGTGGGTATATTATCAGAATCAAAATTTACCGCCCTGACTTGAGACCACTCCGGAAGCGTTTGCACAAGAATTGATAAACCAAGTCTTCAAAGAGATGCAGAGCCCATCTATACAATGCCTAGAAAACTGGATATTTCTGGATTTCCTTTTTTGTTTTATACTTGACAAGCTCAACACAGCTTCTTCATAAATTCAGTATGGGACACTATCTCCAATGATTTATAGTTGGTTTCTATGATCCTAGTATATATCTGATGGCAAACTCTGTAAGAAAACTGTTTTCTGTAATACAATACTTGTCATTGCTCACCATGTAGTTTACTTTAGGAGTTATTTCCCCTTCAGGCTTGTGATCCCTTCCTGTTGATTCTTTACAAACTAACTTTGTCACCTCTAAAATGGTTCCTTTGTTAAAAATTTTTTATGAGGAAATAAAATATCAGTTTCACTGCATGATTTGTGAAGGAGAGGTTGCAATTAGTACATTTACTACAAATGAATGACGTTGCGAAGCCACACAGTTTTATGATAGTTATTTTGTAAAATAGAAATGAATGAAGATTATCAATTTCATAAGTTATAACTTAGAATACGTATTACCTAGTACATATGCACACACATATATGTATCATTTAATGACAGGATGTAATAAAAGAAGAGAGCCAACAAATTTATAAAGTACAGGTTGTCAAGATAAGAGTCTGAAAAAAATAAAAGGCCATTGCTGTTTCGAGATTCTCTGTGACAAATGTACTCAAAGAACATTTTCTAAGCAGATTATTTTGCAGTTCACTTATAGATAAGCTTTTCAAAAAAATCTAGCTGAAGGGCTTGAGATTTTACACGTTTTTGGATTTTTGCAATAGAAACTTTGTTCAAGTGGATTTTGTACTACAATTAACCTATGATATAGATAAAAGCAGACATGATTTAATGGAAGCTAGAAAGGCGAGTCACTTGGGTGACTCATGGCATTCAACAGTTTGAGTAGAAGTATAATAATAGAAGGGGACATGATTAGGCAGATTCGATAGGACATTAGGGTAAGGTTTCTTTGATTGAACTATTATGGTTTGTTACCATAATCACACACCATTTTCTTATTTTAATATCAGAATGACAGTATGCATCCAAGTTCAACTATTTTTTACTTCAATATGATAAAGTTCAAGTCTAGTTAGAGTGATCTTAGAAATGGCTGTTGTGGAACAGAAGTTACACGGTGGCTTTCTTTGGTGACAATGTGGTAATTTCTAGGTAATTTAATCTTAGGTAATTTTCTAATTATTTGAAGCATATTGTGTTTGTCTTCCACTTGGTGCCATAGAAACCTCAATTTCTCATTGAGCCTTCAGTCTTGCAATTCACTTGGATCAATATCTTATACATAGTAAAGACTCTGTTGCATTATGAGCACACAGACACAGGAACACAGATTAAGTAAACAAGTGCAGATAAAAACTCACATTTGGAAAGATAACCTAAAAATTGCTGGCACAGTATAGTGATCTTGCTTAATAAAATCAAAACAAATAAGAATAAAGAAATTTAGCATAAACTTATTTTCCCTTTCTTTATTAAAGTTTCATTTTATTTATGATATTGTAGCAATAAACTGTCATGTTTCTTAATGTATTAATGGTGAGTAATAAAGAGATTCACAAAATTAATCCAAGACAAATGAAATGAAACAGCACAGAGAAACAACACATTCTTATATTCAAGGATATGTTTATTGCATAATGATCATTGAACTCTATCATTTTTGGCATTAAACTGCATTTACTATCATTATGCAAATTTCTTTTTACATAGGCATCCCTACATTAATCCATAGGCAAAAAAAAAAAAAATTAAAGATGAACTTTACTTGAGCCAAGAGTATCATAGAAATCATCAAAGGAGATCATGTATTTATCTGTTATGATGAAAATAAATGGCATCAATTTGGTATCTGTAGTTGGCTGATCCACTCAGGTGATTTTGGAGAATACACAAAATCATTTTTTTGAGGTCTAGCAGGATTGCTGTAGCCAAGAGTTTTAAAAACTGAGTCTGGTACAGTTTTTCATTTGTTTGTGAATTTAATTTTTCACTTGATTAACTTTCATGAGATATTCTCAATCTCCAAGTTGCTATATAAAACTGTCCTATTTTCTGGTGTATTTGCCATACACCAGATACTTTCATATGGGTATCTTACTTTGTCTTTAAAAAACTTTGTAAAGCAGATCACATAATGCATATTTTACTGATGAAGAAATCAAAGTTCAGTAAGTAAGGTTAATCTTG
Source organism: Lepus europaeus (assembly GCF_033115175.1). NCBI lineage: Eukaryota > Metazoa > Chordata > Mammalia > Lagomorpha > Leporidae > Lepus > Lepus europaeus. The sequence goes on from NC_084833.1 coordinate 39,090,866, forward strand.
TCATATTATTACAATAGTAAATTGTGCAACTAGAATTCAAATAACAGTTGGTTAAATACTAAAATCTGTGTTCTCATTAAACCATGCTGACTTTCAAAACACATAAAAAATACACGAATGAACAATTAAGAAGAATATTAGAGAATAATTTTACATCAGATAAATATTTTAAAAATTCTCTTTGATAGCTACAGTGTTATAGTTAGAAGGAATAAGTTCTGGTGTTCTTCAGTGACTAGAGTTAACAATAAATACCATACATTTCAAAATAACTAGAAGAGTATTTTAAATATTCTCACTATGAAATGGCAAATGTTTATGGTGATAGATATGTTAAATATCTTGATTCAATCATAGGAGAATGTATACATGAATTGAGACATCTTGTTGTACCCCATAAAAATATACACATATGTCAATCAAAAATAAATAGGGACAAACTTTGACTGTTAACAAAATAAAATAAAAAGTGTTTGATACTATAAATTAATATGGTATCTACACATAGCAATTAATATTTGAGTCCTTAAAGATTATTATAATTAAATTAAATTAAAAGGAATCAGATTGAATATAATTAGATTAACATTATAATTAAAGATTGTAATTTTTGAGTTCTTTTATATTCTCCATCCCCAAACCAATTATGTAGGCTTATATTGAAAACTTTTTAAAGGTACAGTCTAAAAGTAATGTGTTGATAGTTTAATTTGCATTACCTTAGATAATTTTGTCTTGGACTCAGGTTTATCTTTGGTAGGAAAGTCATTAATGAGACGAGATCGATCATAATTAGCATGCTCTGATTCATCCAAGTAATCCTTATCTTTTCCTAGAGCTAGAAAAGAGAAAGTGAATTACATCTATTTTTATTCTCTGCAAAAGTGCTAATTGCCTTTTCTTATATTTTCTCAAGTTTTAGGTCAAGTATAATTTGCCCATCTTCCATGCATTTCATAAATAAGCACAAAAAAGTAATCACTATAATTTGTCTTGCTATTATACTAATGCTGACATGGAGAGTAAGTTTCATGAGAATTCATTACATCCTGCTATTTATTGTCATTAAGCATTGTGAAAATAAAATTAGAGACATGGGAATTTGGCCATGACATCTGATTTGAACTTGAGGATGTATTTGTAGGAATTGATTATATTTTATGCACTTATGTGTTTTATATAAAAAGTGTATTTAGGGACTGAGTATTTAGCCTAGCAGTTAAGACACCAGTGTCTCCCATTAGAGTAATTGGGTTTGATACCCAAGTCTAACTCCTAACTCAAGCTTCTTGCTGATGCAGACTCTGGGAGGCAGAAGTGATTGCTCAGGTAACTAGGTTTCCAGCTCCCAGCTTCATGTCCAGTGAAGCTTCAAGTCATTATGGGCACTGGGGACGTGAACCAGCAAATGGCAGCTCTGCCATTCAAACTCTTAAATAAGTAAAAATAAAATTATTAAAAAGCTTCACTGATTTTGAAATGTGTTTTCATAAATATTGGAAAGTTTTCTTAATGTGGATTTGGTTGACAAGCATAACAAATCTGACAAATCATTAGTGATACTGTAACAATCACTATAAGAAAGATTTATGATTATAGTTTAAAACAATAACATAAAAAAGGAGAAAGGACATTGAAAAATAATAGCTAACATGGGAGTAATAAAAAAAGGATGAGAGAGTATAATATCAATTAAATACAGAGACACATCTAAATAGTGAATAAGCTATAGCCAATGTAAAAGAGTATAAAATAGAGGACCTTTCTATGGTGGCTATATCTATGAACAAAACCATTTATGGGCCGGTGCCCTGGCTCAACAGGCTAATCCTCTGCCTGCGGCGCCGGCACACCGGGTTCTAGTCCCGGTTGGGGCGCCGGATTCTGTCCCGCTTGCCCCTCTTCCAGGCCAGCTTTCTGCTGTGGCCCAGGAGTGCAGTGGAGGATGGCCCAGGTCCTTGGGTCCTGCTTCTGCATGGGAGACCAGGAGAAGCACCTGGCTCCTGGCTTCAGATCAGCGCGGTGTGCCAGCCTCAGTGCGCCGGCCACGCCGGCTATTGGAGGGTGAACCAACGGTAAAGGAAGACCTTTCTCTCTTTCTCTCTCTCTCACTGTCCACTCTGCCTATCAAAAAAATAAAATAAAATAAAATAAAAAATTAATAAAACCATTTATATGTTTCACAAGATTCTTATTCCAAGTGATACAAATATCTTTGCAAATCCAAAAGCAGGCAGATTGTTATATATTAAGCCTTTTCAAAAGAATCAAAATGTCATGAATAGAGTTATTTTATTGAATCTGTTGCTACCTATTAAACAAGAATTTTGACATTGACAGCAATATATATATATATATAGTGCTTTTAAATGTACAAGCAATTGAACAGAAGAAAAGTATTTTTTCTTATGTACATTATTTTCCTTTGTTAGTAATGCTTAAAATCTGTGATAGCATGAGATGTGTTGCCATAAAGTATAAGGTTATTAATGGTGGTGGCGTAAGCTGAGTGCACAGATTATATTGTGCCTTTAGATACAATTAACAGTAAACTGTATTAAAATGCCCTAAGTATTTAGTGATTCTATCTGGATCTTTTAATAATAGGAAACTTTGATTGCCAGTTAACATTTCCTGAGAATAAATCATACCTTTACATGTATTATTTCCTCTTATTTTGATCACAACTATATAAAGTGGGTATGAGTTTTACCTACATTTAATATTAAGTAAACTAAAGAACATGGAAATTAGATAGCACGCCAAAGTCACTAAACCAGAAAAAGGTGCCTCTAAAAGTGAAACAAAACTGGATCTGATTCCAAAGTTAATGTTTGTGAATATAGTGTAATGTTTCTCATGGATTTAAGTAAATTACATTTCTTCATTAAAAATTATTTACTAAACACCTATGACACGTGAGACACTCTATTAAGAATTGAAGATATGCTAGAAACCAAATTCTGCCTTCTCCAAAGATATATGTATGTGTTAGAAGGCTCTTTTCTCCATTCTTCTGTTCTGTCACTAATCCTAAAATATTCTTGAGCATCTCTGTATTTATTCTTGACTTTGAGGTTACAAGATTGGTAAAATTTCTTCCCTTGTGAAACACAAAGTGGGAAGGAACCTAAATAAATCATGTAATTGCAAGCAACAATAATTATTTGAGAGAAAAATAAGTCAATATTAGGGGTATAAAATGAAACACATGAATCTGGCTTATTTCAATATAGGAACCTGGGAAAAGAACATATTATGAATGAGGAGCATGAGAAAGTTGAATTGGCTGCAGCATTGGGAGTAAGAGGAAGCATAAGGAAACGACCTAGAGAGCCCAGACTCAGATTCTTCAAGGCATGGGAAGGCCACAATGAGTATACATTTTAAATTAAACTGGAAGCCCTGGAGGGATTGGAGAATAGAAGTGGTGATATTTAATTTCACTTTTATTGAAGTTTCCTGTAACTGCTGTGTACAAAATAGACCATAAGGAGGCCAAAATTGGAGCAGAGAGACCAGTGAGGAATTTATTACAACAGGCCACCAACAGAAGGCAGCAGCCACAATGAACATGCAGCAGTGGATGTGGTGAGCCATGGTCAGATTCTGAATATATTTGACAATAAGAGTACTTATTGCATGTATTCGATAAACAATTGAAAAGACTTATAGTGACTTGTGGCTGTCATAACTGGAAAATATTATGCTGTATCATTGCAATTCCCTTTTGTATATAATCCTTCAATAGGTAAGAAATTTTAGAATGCTCTTTCTTATACCATCTAAATATGAAATGCTATAAAGAATAAATAATGGAAATGAGTGGATATTCCCTAATGCAATTAAATGAAACTAAAATCATCATGCACTCATTTAACTATTACTGTTTTGAGAAACAAGATCAACAAATAATCCAAAAAGCTAAACAAGTAAGCTTGTAGAAAGCAAACAAATACCTAACACGAACCACTTTCTGGGTGAGTTCATTCACTAGATTAGATAGGAGTATGTGTTTGTTCATTGGGCTTAACTTGTGCTGATATTAATGAGATTTGTCTATTTTATTTCTAAAGCTACCTGATTTTTACCTCACTATGAGCATGGGCAGAATCAAATACCTATTGCTTGTCGATGAGGATGTATATGTCCTCTTCATTCTCTAGCATTCTGAGAAGAAAAACATTTGGGTAATATTATCAAAGCTTCTAGGATAAATGGATCAGACTATTGTACTCCAGGATTTCAAATTCATGGTTACATGGATCAAAACTTCTAGAATGCTTTTACATGCACATGTGCATATGGAACTCAAAGAGAAGCAGTGAAATGGTACCCTAGCTTTGTAATATGCTCATGGAAAATAGAATTGAAGGTTATGAGATGTTCATTTAAAAAATGAAGGAAACCAAACAACAACAAAAAATCTGAAACCTTCTAACTTGATTAGGTTTATTTAAATTATCATGCTCCATATACATTTTATCATGTGATTTTACTCCATCCTTTGCTCTCAGGATGTTACTGATTAGCATCAGGAATACCTAGTGTTTAATGGGCATCACTAGCCACTTTAAATGGAAAAAGGTCTGTACCAGTTGTGGTTATTAAGAAAGAAAGCCAGAGATTAATATTCCAGAGTTGGAGTCTCAGGTCCTCATTGATCAGCTGTCATATTGGCAAGTTAGTTTATCTCTTGGTGAATTTGTTCCATCCTCTTTAAAAAAGGGGCTGATAATAGTGCCTTAACCAAAAGACTGCAATGAGGATTAAGTGAGATAAGGCAAGAAAAGTGTTTTGCCATAAATTATCATTTTCCACTATGCTGTAAGAAACATGCTTTGATGGTAAAAGTACTGTCTGGTTAGTGCATCTATCTCTAGGCCCGGAAGATCTTGGTATCAAACATAAGCTTAGTGGGTGAATGGAAAAAAAGGAATGAACAAGTATATGTTAAGGCTATGATGTGCTAAGAGCTGTGATGGAGCTATGCTTCTCCATTTAATTAAAAAACTTGGCGAGGCATGGAACATCGATCCTAATGTACATCTGAGATCTCTGGGGTTTAGACAGGTTAAGTGATGCACCACAGCCACACAGCTAGTAAATAAAGGAATGGGAGTTTGACCAATGTCTGGCTGTGAAGGTCATACTTCATCCATGAAATACACACATCTTAGGAAAACTTAGTGGAAACCTCCTGCTCTGAATCAATCAAATTAATATTTTTTCACTCGTAGTTCTCATTTAAACAATGAGAAATATTGATCCTTACTGAAACACCAACCACAATCAGTGAACTATGCCTTAGTATTAAAACTTGTCATGGGGCAGATCAACGTAGGTTACTGTGAAAAAAAGGATAAAATCATTCATCATATTTGATCAGACTCATTAGTCAGGTATCGTTAGTCCATTTGGCAACTGGACATTTCCATGCAATAATCAACCCAAAGCTAGAAGCTCGTAATGCCACTTTCTAAAAGTAAAACTAGAAATGAGATTGCTTTCCCTTTAACATAGAGCATATATTGCTAAAATACTTATTCACTATTTAATTATACTCTTGATATATTTAACAATATTTTACTTTATCTCTTCTCAAAGATGATAAAGGCATTTGCATTCTAGCTTCATAGCTTACTCTACAGGAGTATTTCCTAGGCAGGTGTTACATCCAGATGGATTACTGAAAAGCTAGTGATATTACAGTCAGTTCCAGAGTCATTTTCATCTTTTATGAAGGCAAATATCACGTCATTGGAATGCATTTTGTTAAGACATGCAGAAGTTGTGATGCTTTTCTAACCTGAATGAGTGATAGGCTGATGCTAAAGGATGCTAAAATACTGAGTTTGAGGTATAGTTCACGCAGAGATACACATAGAAGTCAGGTTGGTCAAATGGCTGAGGCACACCAATGTGATAAGCAAAGAAATGTGGATTTGAGGCATCTAAACATTTCAAAAATTTGCTTGCTTTCAATGCCAGGAGTGACAAGCTGTCAAAAATGAAGTGCATAGAATTGAACAGAAAGCTTTTTAGGGCTAGATTGATTGTTAAACTATTAAGCAACTTGGGTGAATAAGTAGGGAAAAGTGCTGGCCGGCACTGCGGCTCAATAGGCTAATCCTCCACCTGCGGCTCTGGCACACCGGGTTCTAACCCCGGTCGGGGTGCCGGATTCTGTCCCGGTTGCTCCTCTTCCAGTCCAGCTCTCTGCTGTGGCTCGGGAGTGCAGTGGAGGATGGCCCAAGTGCTTGGGCCCTGCACCTGCATGGGAGACCAGGAGGAAGCACCTGGCTCCTGGCCTCAGATCAGTGCAGTGCCCCGGCCGCAATGCATCTGCCGTAGCGGCCACTTGGGGGATGAACCAACGGAAAAAGGAAGACCTTTCTCTCTGTCTCTCTCTCACTGTCCACTCTGCCTGTCAAAAAAAAAAAAAGTGCTGTGCAAATTTGTAATATATTATATATATGCTTATAATTATTTATATAAATATATTATATATACTTATACAAAGATTTTCAAGAGGAGGAGAAGTTTTGCTTTGATGTTTATTTCTGTTTTCTTATCAGAAAAGTAGTATTAGCAAGCTTGTTCAGAATTAATTAGGAGAGATCTCTGATAGAGTCTATTAGTATTTGTTCTGATGAAATGCTCTTTTTTGATTTTTTAAGTGGAATGAACCTGCTGCAGGATCTCTTGCTTTAATTAGGAAATTCAATAATCCAGCACTGTTTCTATTCAACACACATTTTTGAAAGTATTATGAAACATGAGTAATTTGCAGTCATTCAGAATGCTTTTATGAATAATACAGTTCATTGTTTTAAGAATTATAAAAAGGCACTTTAGGAATGTTCTCAGAGAGAAACAAAGGGAGAATTTTTGGCTAGAAATTCTCATTATAGGCCACACATAATATTTATTTGGGGACTGTTTACAGGGTGGAGAACAATTTCACTTCTCAGACCAATTAAAACTAATTCTCTGGATGTAGGCCATGGGGAATTTTAAGAGTTCCAGGTGATTCAAGTATGTAACTGGAGTTGAGAACTCCTGACAAGGCAATGCAGACAGGCCAGCAATGTGTTCACTAATAAAAACTCAGGGCTTAATTTGAGCTAGTTATAAATAAATTCACTTTGAAGTAGCATAATAAGGGTTGAGTAAGTTAGTCTCACTTGTTTTTATCAATTTTGTTTAATTTTATTTCTATTTAATTATAAGAATTAAAAATCCCAGTTCAAAAGTAATGCTCATGTGTGATCTTGCTAAACTGAAGCAGATCTTGCCTGCAGATGATATCAAAAGGTAAAAAGGAAGACTGAGAAATCCTTCCACTGTTGTAGATAGAAAAAGGGAAAAAAAAAATGTGTATTACGTACTAATGGAGAAACAGGATAAAATCTAAAATCTTTCAGTATCACTACCTTACCAAATTCTCAGTGATAAAAATTTGACAACTCTAGAAATAATAGTATACATTTATAAAAATTATTTATAAAAATTAAAAGAAATTTGCAGAAAACTAACAGCAAAAACTATTAAATTTCTTTTGGGTTATGGGATTTGTTCATCACAAATCCTATTATAATATTTGAATTTCAAACTATACAATAAATAACAAATTTTGACCTTAGAATATTGAATTCCCCAATGAAATACTAAAGAACAAATCCATTTTTTATCCTTACAAAAAGAAGATTTGAAAAACACAGCTTTCTTTGGAGAAAGGGAAAGGAGTTTGATAACATTAGAAATCAACTCACCCAAGCAAAAATCGCTGAGGTCAGCAAAAGAACACTTGAGCACAGAATCTTTCTTATTCTCTTCCGTGTTAACTGAAAAAATAAGACACTGCATAGTTTAGAAAAGCAAAAAACATAGCAGGCAACTACCAGGGTGAATGATGTCCAAATGCTGGCCATACATGAAGAGACATGTTAACAAGTTGAAATTAGTTACTTAAAACTTGACTCTCAACACAGGAAAGTAACATCTAATATTTTAACATCTTCATCCTCTTAAACAATTGGCCACAAAAACATATCCGATTCACTGAAAGGGAGCATGGTTGTATTTTGATTCTTGACATTTGTGAAAAGGGCCTAAGTAAAGGAATGATGATGTGATACATATGGAATGACGTGTGAGGAAAAATGTCTAAGGGTGGCCACAGCCTTTCTTTTATGTGGAATCTGGCAGGCTTGTCCCTAAATTTCAGCCCTTGCATGTCAACATTTAGTTGCCAGCATTCATCCACCCACATGCTGCTCCTGCAACAAAATCTTCACTGCTTTATAGTCAGTATTAAAAGCCTTCAATTGCTCTTTTTGGGAGACTTTTATTGGTGACATATTCTACTCAAATAATGGCTACAAATTCTCAACAGGAATGGTGTTTATTCTCCAGTAAAAGGGATGCAAATAGTGGCAAAATGAACCCATAATTAATTTAGCAGAGTCTGCCTTCCACTGCAGTCAGTGGGAGAGCCAGACTCATATGGGATTGGCTACTTTCTAGGAAAGGAAGGTATGAAAACAGGGCTGGCCAACAAATGGCTGTTGTTCTGACTGGCAGGATTTAATGGGCCCTCCTCTGCAACTTAATTCCCAAAGGCTGCATAAATACTAGTCAAACGGGAAAAGAAAAGAAAAAATCTTTTGAGAACACTAACTCTTTCAAAGCAGTACAAGAAAACATATTGCTACTCACCTTGCTCAGCTTTATCAGCAGAAATTAAGGTGACAGAAGTGGGAGCCTGAGATTCGCTTTCAATGGATTGGAAGAGAGAGGTGGACTGGCTCAAGCTCTTTGAGTAAGCATAGCTCTGTGCAAGGCAAGGCAGGGATCGCCGAGATGGTTTTAATGATGTTTCTTTTGTTATTTCACTCTTGCTTATATTCATACCTGCAAATTCAAAACAACAAGTTCTTGCAATAAGAGGTAATGAATAGAAGTCAACAAATAATTTCAATTCTTTGATAACTGATTCAGGTACTCTTATAAAATTCCATTTAGTAATTAGAACTAATTGAGCTAGTTCTTTTGTATATTTTGTCAGGGAAAGCAATTTGAGATTGCTGTCAAGTAGTCTTTAGATATAAACAGCTCCTCTTCCAGTTTGAAGTTAAACTTTATTTTTTAACGGTTCTGAGGAAAAAAATAAACTGATGTTCAAGTTGATGTAGGAATTGATGAAAGCAAATTATTTTGACTGTCTTTGTATAAACCTAGCCATTTAGGTTTTTAAGCAGCATGATAAATAAAAGCAACTGCTTAAACATTCAAATTGCTATTACTAAATGGAGCTCTTCTTTCTGTACCCTCCCCTCTTTTGGACACAAACATAATGTATTATCTGTGTTCTAGAGGCAGGAAAGAGATGACAGCCAGCAAGCAGGGATCAAGAGAGCCTTCCCGAGCTCAGGGTAATAACTGCCCCATTCATGTACAGAGGCTAATCTGCAGAAAAAGGAGTGTCCCTTAATAGGACTCTGCTTCCATATGCAGAAGCCCAGACACATTGTGTGTTCCAGCAAAGAATGGTCCCATTCCCATATCCCTATCCATCTGCATCTCTGTTATAGCAATCCTAAACCGCAGAACATTCATCACCAGGTGTCTCTGGACATTGCCATTTATGACAGCATCTCCCACTCAGACTGTTTCACTAGGGCCCTGGGAACATCAATCAAACATTACAAAAATCTATTTAGTATCCTCCTCAGCTTTTTCTCTGGATAACTTAGTCCTCTCCTTAATCTCACCCAAAACCAGGCACCTCCTCACATTGCCCACTACTGATGCTGCATTTATTGCTCTCTTCTTTTTCACAGTGGCCTCAGACTTCAGGCCAACCAGCCGTAAGGGGGAGCAGACATAGTCCGTGCTCCTAATTGCCTCTCCCAGGTAATTCTTCACCCCTCCCCTCTAAAAATAATAAAAATAAAATAAACCTTTTACATTCCTGCCATTAGAGAGTTCCTCTACTCTTCCTCTTGCTGTTAGTTTCACTTACCAGTTCCTGGTTAGTTCCCATTAAAAATATAGCTTCTAAGTCACCTCCCTCTGCTTACCAGTTGTTATCGTCTACACAATATGTTCTTTTAATGACTTAGTTTATGTTTGCATACATTGCTAGAACTCAAGATCCATGATGGTACGGGTTTTTGCTCAATTTTCTTTGTTACATTATTTCCAGTGTCTAAAACACTGAATAGTTCCTGGAGGGCTCTCAACAAATGTTTGTTGGATGAATGCATCCTTGCTGTTGTCATTTGTCCAGGTGCAGGATCATGTCTCAGTTTCTTTTTTTTAAAAAAAAAAATCATTTATTTGAAAGGCAGGGGGAGAGAGAAAAGAGAGAGAGAGAGAGAGAGGAGAAATTTTCGATCCACTGTTTCACTCCCCAAATGACTGCAATGACCAGAGCTGGGATAGGCTGAAGGTAGGAGCCTGGAACTCCTGCTGGGTCTCCCACATAGGAGCAGGGCTGAAGCACTTGGGCCATCTTCTGCTGTTTTCCTATGTGCATTAGCAGGGAGCTGGAATGTAAGTGGAACAACCTGGTCTTCAGCCGGTACTCAATGGGACTCCAGAGTTGGCAGGCAGCAGCTTAACATGCTGTGCCACAAAGCCAGCCCCATGTGTTAGGTTCTTTTATCTGCCCCATGTGTTAGGTTCTTTTATCTTTTATCTTTATTACCTACTGCTAATACCTGAGCATATGTGATATTCAGGAAATGTTTGTGGAATGAATGTTTGGTTATGACTCAGCTCTTTCAATAAACTTACTGTCTTCAATCTGCCTATAAAACAGTGTTGTAGCCTCATCAATAGAACAAGTTTGTCAACTATGGGATCTCTACAAAGTTTAAAGCTATATTGTTACAATTCCTTATTTTACTTTACCTTTACTTTACTAAATGATAGCTTTTAAAAAACTGTTTGATCTTGAATTACTCCTTAAAATGCTTCTTACTAACATGTGTGTTGAGCAGTGGGCTATGTATGCTGTCAGCGGAATGTAAACAAACTCATGAAAGGTTTTCACTTCAGTTCTGAGTTTGGATTCCATTCAAGACAGAGCAATGGATCTGGTTACTACTGAGTAGATATCACTTGTAAGACTCTGTGATTGACACTTTTTTTTTTTTTAAACAGGCAGAGTTAGACAGTGAGAGAGAGAGAGAGAAGGAGAAAAAGGTCTTCCTTCCGTTGGTTCACCCCCCAAATGACCGCCACGGCACTGCGCCGATCTGAAGCCAGGAGCCAGGTGCTTCCTCCTGGTCTCCCATACGGGTACAGGGCCCAAGCTCTTGGGCCATCCTCCACTGCACTCCTGGGTCACAGCAGAGAGCTGGACTGGAAGAGGAGCAACCGGGACAGAATCCAGCGCCTCAACCGGGACTAGAACCCGGTGTGCCAGCACTGCAGGCAGAGGATTAGCCTACTGAGCCGTGGTGCCAGCTGACACATTTTTTAATCCATTTTGTGAGACATTTATTTATTTTACACAAGTAAATAACATAAAACATTCTAATTTTAAGAGGTTTTAAATTACAGAAGAAAATAGAATAAGAAGCAAAAAAATACCTTTTTTTACAGATTCCCAATCCCAGCCTCTTCCCAAATTGAATAAATTTAATCAGATTGCTGATCATTGTCTGTATTTCTTGTACATAAACATATAACCAAAAGTTTTCCTTAAAAGTGGGATTATACAGAGTCACATTTCATTATCCCACCTAATATGTCTTGGATACTTTTACATTTTGGTCCATATATATCTACACCAGACTTTTTAAATTATTACCAAGTATTCCAAAGTATAGGGTCATAATCTATTTGCTAATTCCTCTGCCAAAAGGACAGCCAAATATTTTTCAATAGTTAACTTTTAAAAGAATACAGCTATGAGCATACTTATAAAAGCCTTATTTTTGCAAGCATTTATTTCTCTAAAACAGATACACTCTTGCTAAGTTGAAGGACATGAATATTTATCATTTGTATAGATGTGCCAAAGTGCCTCCTTAAAAGCTTTATCTTTTCATGCTTCCGATAACAGAACAAGATGAGATCTGTCTCCTATGACTTGGCCAACTCTAGACAGTATCAGCTATTTTCTTTGTGGACAAAATAAGAAGCCAACAATAATAAAAAAGAAAGAAAAAACTCATTGATTTAATTTGCATGTTACAAATTGAACATGTTTTCATGTACTTTGAAGCTAATTATAACACCTAAGTGACTATGCTGTTTAATAGTTGTATTGTTAGACTTTTGCTTAATGATTTACATAGATACTATAAATGCCCCATTTACCATATGTACTACAGAGCAAATAAAATTTACATAAGTCAAATGCAATTGTGTATAATTGTTTCATTTAATTTTACAATAATCTTAAAAGGCAGGTATTGTGAATTCTGCTGAGGGGCATAGAGAGGGAAGCAGCATGCCTTAAATTACAATGGCAAATAAATAGAATGGAGATTCACTCTCTAAGTTGTTGTGAGCACGAAAGCCACCACATGAAGGTGCTTCTACAAATTAAAATGAAAACTAAAACAAGATCCCTTTACAGACATTGAAATGCAAAGAACCAAGTCCAACCAGTAAAGGTTGAAATACAAAGCTGGCCCAGCACCCGCCAGGCTCACTAGGCAAATCCTCTGCCTAAAGCGCTGGCAATCCAGGTTCCAGTCTCAGTTAGGGCACTGGATTCTGTCCCGGTTGCTCCTCTTCCAGTCCAGCTCTCTGCTGTGACCCGGGAGGGCAGTGCTTGGGCCCTGCACCTGCATGGGAGACCAGGAGGCACTGGCCATAGTGGCCATTTGGGGGGTGAACCAACGGAAGGAAGACCTTTCGCTCTGTCTCTCTCTCTCACTGTCTAACTATGCCTGTCAAAAAAAAAAATACAAAGAGAATAAAACAGCAGATCATCTGATTCTACGAAATTTTATATCCACCACCTTTACATGTTGATTATATTAAAACAAATGTCAAATATCAAAGTTGAAAGTTGAAAAGGGTAAGGTATGTGCATTAATATATGGAGGATCCAATTAATAACATTTGCTTGCAGATTCTTGTCTTAACCTCACCTTTTCCATAGGGTCAGGGTTACCACAGGTGTGGTCAAGGAAAAACTGAAGAAAGGTACATATTCTATTATGATTATATCATAAAACAAACAGCTTTATATCATTCATATTTTTTTAGGCTAAAAACTTTAATATATACTTTGGTAGGCATTTCATGAATAAATTTCAAGTCTCTAAGGATGTAGTCAAATGTATGAATTTGAATAAAGACTCACAGAGATACTATGTTGTCATGGCCCTGTGGGGAGAATAAGAATTTTGAAAAAGAAGTCATAAAAGAATTCTTGAAAGCAAGGATACTTGAAATATGTTTTACCAAAATAAGGCATTGTTGAACAGATGAAACTCAGATAAACCTAGAGATGAGAATTTTATCTTTCTGCTTTATAAAAAGATATATTTATTTTTCACATTAATTTTCAGTAAACAAAGTAAACATGAACTAGAAGGGTTGGCAAGAAAGAACTGTGAATTGTAAACAATTGGAAGATTCATTCTCGGTTTTCTGGGACTCTGATAGCAAGCAAGGAAATCACTATTTTGAAGAGGAATTCCCCAATGTCCACTGAAAGACTGAGACACCTCAAACAGTAAATGGACCGGTTTTGGTTTTTTAATTTTCTGATTCTAGTTGAGAATAGGTTTTTTTTCTAGTAGAAAATATGAATAAAAAGAATATATATATATATATTATTTTGGGAAGAATTAGGGGGAGGTGCACAGATAGAAGACAGCAATAGTTGATAGTAAAGATGTTGAACTGAGAACAAAATACTCTTAGCAGTACCTGGATCCTGGATCACGGAAAAGTGGGCTTGACACACATTCTATAATACTATTCACCTTAATGCATTTGATGTGTGATAAGATGGCCAACTGAGCTGCTAGTCACAAACCACAAGGCCTTGCCTCTGAAATTCTAGCCTATTTGTCAGAACACCCCCACCCCCCTTTTTTTTTTTTGACAGGCAGAGAGGACAGTGAGAGAGAAACAGAGAGAAAGGTCTTCCTTTGCCGTTGATTCACCCTCCAATAGCCACCGCGGCTGGCGCGCTGCGGCCGGCGCACTGCGCTGATCCGAAGCCAGGAGCTAGGTGCTTCTCCTGGTCTCCCATGGGGTGCAGGGCCCAAGCACTTGGGCCATCCTCCACTGCACTCCCAGGCCACAGCAGAAAGCTGGCTTGGAAGAGGGGCAACTGGGACAGAATCCGGCGCCCCCGACAGGGACTAGAACTCAGGGTGCCAGCCCTGCAAGGCAGAGGATTAGCCTATTGAGCCGCAGCGCCAGCCAGAACACCCTTTTTTCTAGGACGCCTTAGTTCATCAGGGACTTCCACATGGGAGACAAGGAGACAAGGATGAGAAAATGCAAAGGATGCTATCTCTCTACTGTCCTTTGCCCACCTCCCTCTCTCTGGGCTCACTGCACTCCTATGCATGTATATGTGTATTTGTTTTCGCACCTTGTAAATAAACTCAGTCACTTTGTGCATCATATCTGTGCCTGTCTTTAGAATGCTTCACTAGGTAGAAAGCAAGGAGGGAATAGGAATAAGAATTTAGACCCCACTTCTCCCACTAGCATTGATTGCAAGATGTAGCTTCAAAGAAGAGTGATTTCTACATTCCCTTTCTTATAATATTTAAACATAAGGGTTTGTTTTATTGTATTTAAGTGAAAGCTATCACACTGGTGGATTTTTTTTAAATAAACTTATATGAAGTGAAATAACTTAAATATGTTTGCAAATCTGTCAATATTTTTTTGTCATTTGTTACATTCCTATATCCACTTATTTATTTAACTTATATATTGTTCTCTGCAAATGCTTTGCTGACACGATATTTTTTTGTCATTTGTTACATTCCTATATCCACTTATTTATTTAACTTATATATTGTTCTCTGCAAATGCTTTGCTGACATTAAGTTTATAGTGGCAATGTTACAGTGGAGAACAATAAGAGAATTTTATCTTCTGAAGCAGTCAGGAACATTTTCTCACGAGGCATGTCATATTAGGGCAGAGACAAAAGAAACCTAATGTATGTACAGAAACTTGTTTATGCATATGTCTTTCTAGAGGTGCTTTTAGGCAAAGATAATAACATACAACTCCATGAAGAAAGTCTGTGATGGGGGACAGTCTGCAATGTACTTTTATAATTGACACAAAGTCTGTTTATGGTAAAATAAGCAAGAGAGTGGTGGGAATGTACTATTGCGGTATTCCAGGTGGGGGATAATAATTTACCTTTGGTAAATTATTTTATAAATCAATTTGCTTATCTTTTTCCGTGAATTTATATATCTCATGTACTTTTCTTGAACAACTATGTATTTTTAAAAACATGAAGCATTTTTAAACACTTCAAAGTATTTAATATTTTTCCATTTCAAAGAAGGGAAATTAGGAGAGGTTAAGAAATTTACTTAAGGTCACAAAGCTGGTAACTGGCAGAACTGACCTTTAAATCATAGCTATTCTACTGCAAAGTCCTTAATCTTTTCAGTATTTCCTCACATGCCCCAACCCTGCATGGTTCGTTCCTATGGTTGTGCTTGCTATAAATATCACACAAATTTTAAGCAGAAAGCTGTGGTGATAGAAGCCCAGAGTTTAAGAAAAGCTCAGGAACTATAACAATTCCACATCCACAATCTTAACCAACTGAAATATATTTTCATTAAAAAAGAATATGTTCTTATTGATACATTTGAACAGTAAATGTTTACCCACCATCACAAAATTGCATTTCTTATGCTGATCTTTAAAATAACAGCTACAGCAGTGGAGGATGGCCCAAGTGTTTGGGCTCTGCACCCCATGGGAGACCAGGATAAGCACCTGGCTCCTGCCATCGGAACAGCGCGGTGCGCCGGCCGCAGCGCGCTACCGCGGCGGCCATTAGAGGGTGAACCAACGGCAAAGGAAGACCTTTCTCTCTGTCTCTCTCTCTCTCTCACTGTCCACTCTGCCTGTCAAAAATAAAAATAAAAATAAAATAAAATAAAAAAAAAACAGCTACAGATAATACAAAATTTGCTGTGGGTATCAATGTGTACTACTGAGTCACAGAATAATTATCAATTATTATATCTACAATTGATTTTTTCATTCAATTATTCAATCATTTATTCAATAATCACATACAGTTCTTCAGTTCTTTTAAATCTACACTTAGCAACTTGTGTAAAATAGTGCTCTCAGGGGAAGCAGATACATAAAACAGAGTGTTAAAGACCATCATAAAGGTATGGACAGGGTATTATACAATTACCCAAAAGCAACTTCTAACCCAAATCTTGGTACCTGTGAAGCATTCAAATAAGCTGTTGCTGCTTTTTTATAACATATTCTCTCTTCTTGGATTTCATTTATTTATGCATCATGGATTAAATTTTTTTCTGCAAAGGCTTATTCCAGAAGGTAAGAAAGTGTGCATAAATTTTTCCACAAAAATATTGTTGAGGCCAGCATTGTAGTACAACATATCAACCCATATTGCAGACCAGGTTAGAGCTTTGGCTGCTCTTCTTCCAATCCCACTTCCAGTAACATGCCACTAGGCAGCAGAAGATTGCCCAAGTAGTTGCCTGTCACCCATGCAGGAGACCCAGATGGCCTTCCAGGTTTCTGATTTTGGCCTAGCTCAGCTCTGGATGTTGCAGCCATCCGAGGGGTGAACCAACAAATGGAAGATCTCTTTCTTGCACTCTGCCTATCAAATATACAAATAAATATTTAAAAAAATAATGTTGTAGAAAATACATGTCAAATGTGACGCTTTAGGGCTGGCGCTATGGGGTAGTAGATTAAGCTTCCACCTGAAGCACCAGCATCCTGTATGGGCACTGGTTTGAGTTCTGGCTGCTACTCTTCCAACCCAGATCTTTGCTTATGGCCTGGGAGACCCATGGAAGACAGCCTAAGTGCCTGACCTACTACAGCCACGTTGAATACCCGGAGGAAGCCCCTGGCTCCTGGCTTCAGTGGTCCAGCTCCAGCCATTATGGCCATTTAGGGAGTGAAACAGTGAATGGAAGACCTTTATTTCTGTCTCTACCCCTCTGTTTGCAACTTTACCTGTCAAATAAATAAATAAATAAAATATTTTAAAAATGCGATGCTTAAAGAAAATAGAGAAAATAGAATTAGAGATAAAAAAGTATCCTACATCCTGCTCTGCATTTTACAACCCATTATATCTTTAATACAGTGTTTTTTTTTTTCATTTTCTGAACCAAGCATTTCCAAAGCTATTATATGGGTCGTATTTACTAGAAATGCATATAATTTAAGCTGAAGGACTGAATCAAAAAGGGAGAGAAGGATCCAACATGGGAAGCGGGATACACAGCAGACTCATAGAATGGCAGATGTCCTAAACAACACTCTGGCCTCAGAATCAGCCCTTAAGGCATTCGGATCTGGCTGAAGAGCCCATGAGAGTATTGTAGGCATGGAAAGCCAAGATACCATGGAAAAGAAAAAAGAAGAAGAAGACCTAAATGAAAGATCTCTGTGAGTGAGATCCCAGTGGAAAGAACGGGGCCATCAAAGAAGGAGGTACCTTTCTCTGAAGGGAGGAGAGAACTTCCACTTTGACTATGACCCTATTGGAATAAGATCAAAGTCAGCGAACTCTAAAGGCTTCCATAGCCCTGGCAACTCATGACTAGAGCCTAGGGAGATTACTGACGCCATGAACAGGAGTGTCAAATTGTTAAGTCAGCAACAGGAGTCACTGTGTACTTACATCCCATGTGGGATCTGTCCTTAATGTGTTGTCTAATGTGCAGTGATGCTATAACTAGTACTGAAACGGTATTTTTACACTTTGTGTTTCTGTGTGGGTACAAACTGATGAGATATCCTAACGTTCTTAAGAGTGCAATTTCTTTTCAAAGTTTCCCATCAAATGCCATCAGTTTTCTGCTTGTGATCCCATTATTTGCAGTAGCTTTTTTTTTGCTTAGCGTGTTTAAAATTTCCCGCACAGCATAGTCAAGCTTATTTTCTTCCATTTTCCAAAGTTCCATTTCTTTCCTTCTATGACTTTACCTGGCACCTATGAATAACATTAGAAAATTGCTCAGTGAAAGGTAATAGCTAGAAAATAATCAAATATCAGAATTTGTAAGCAAATGTAACTTTGTGATCCAAGGACAAACCTATAGAACTATAGGAATGTGTCATGCCCAAAACAGAGAACACATTTTTTCAAGTACAACCATTAGTACCAATTCTAATTGTACTAAGAGAACTTTATAAATGCTATCACATTTAAAATTATCTAATGAAATTAGCTTTACTTGTGTATACCTAAAATCACAAAACATGTAAATAAAATATCTTCTGAAAAGGCATTAATAGAATTCACAACTGAAGATGTCCTAAAGAGGAAAAGTTATTCTTCAAACTCCATTTATCTCATTGGGTTTTGAGCTTAAAGGAGGTTTTTTAAATTTATTTTTTAATGTATTTGGAAGACAGAGTTACAAGGATAGAGGGAGAGACTGGGAGATAGATCTTCCATCTGCTGGTTCACTTCCCAAAGGATCACTACAGCCAGGGCTGGGCCGGGCCTAAACCAAGAGCCTGTAACTCAACCAAGGTCTGCCACATGTGTGGCAGGAATCCAGGAACTTGGACCACCTCCCGCTACTTTCCCAAAGTCATTACAAGGGAGCTGGATTAGAAATTAAGGAGCCAGCACTTGAACCGATGCTCATATGGGATGCCAGCATTGGCATTGACGGCAGTAGCTTAACTAACAGCTCCACAGTGCTGGCCCCTGATATGGAGTTCTTAATTGGAAAAACAGATTTTTTAAAAATCCAATAAGAAAGCTAAATTGTGAAGAAAAAAAAAAAAGATTGACTGCTCTCAGTGCAAAGTACACATTTTTCTTCAAGAAAATTAACTCATCCTAAGTATTCATGTGAAATGAAGGAACATCTAGCAATTTATACGAGAAACTTTGAAAAGTCTAATAAAGTGTTAGAAGAATTTTGGTATATTTTAGCAGAGAAATTTTGATACTGTTAGGTAATTGATTTTAAGTCATGTTCATAAATGGAAATATCTAAAAATACCAAATACTTTTATCTATCTCATGTGGTTTAGTTGGAATTCATACATTCAGAAACATTTGAAAATGGATGGCCTGAGATTGAGTGGTATCTTGGGATGTTATTTAGTTTTATAAAATCCAAATGTACTTTTCTATATTAGTGAATATAACAAAGCATATTCATCTGTATTATAAGAATTGGGAAAAGCATAAATGTGCACAGTTTTCTAACTTGTCTTACTTGTCAAAATCCTAGTAGTTCTGTCTTCTTTAAAGGAACAGTTATTTTATTACTTCCATGTACTTTTATTAAAAAATATTTACTTGAAAGTCAGAGCTACACAGAGAGAGGAGAGGCAGAGAGAGAAGGAGAGGCAGAGAGAGGTCTTCCATCTGCTGGTTCACGCCCCAATTGGCTGCAAGGGCTGGGGCTGAGCTGATCTGAAGCCAGGAGCCAGGAGCTTCCTCTGGGTCTTTCCATTATTGTTCAGGAGCCCAAGGCCATTTTCTATTGCTTTCCCAGGCCATAGCAGAGAGCTGGATCGGAAGTGGAGCAGCCCAAACTGGAACTGGTGCCCATATGGAATGCTGGCACTGCAAGTGGAGGCTTTACCCGCTACACCATAGTGCAGGCCCCCTTGCATGTACTTTTTTGGTGGAAATTATTGCTAGTGAAAAAAAATCAGCATTGATTGAGTACTTAAAAATTGTCAAGTGCATCTTGTATGCTGGTGATACTTCTTGTAATCATTCTATTAGGACTTTATGTATGCAAATCCTGAGGCACAAAGGACATAAGTGCATTGTCTCAAGTCCGTATCTTGGAAGTGTTGGAGCTTGGAACAAATCAGGTCCATCTGATTGTGAAGACCATTCTTTGCAATATAACATGCTGTTTCTTAGTCTATTCAAAACTTCTTTACCTTAGTTGGCTCTTCACTCATTTTTCAGCTTTGTTGTCATTTTAAACAAGAACAAAGAATGATGTCTATTGTGTCAGGGTCCTGATAGGAAAGAGATGGCTGTCTCTGACTAGGGTGCTCGAGTAAAACTCACTAAAGGGAACATTTGCGACAGTGAGATAAGGATCAATGGGATCCAGTGAAGGTCTGTAAAGCTCCCTGCAGTTAATAAGGGCCTGAAATCTTACCATTCTTAAACATGAAGAAACAAATGGAGGAACCTAGAGACAATCACTGGGGGAGAGAAAAAAAATCTGTAGAAACTGTGTGCTTAAAGGTGGAGACCAGCCTGGCACAGACAGATCCAGGAGGGCCAATGTATCAACCTCCCACTTGGCAGTCTCTGATCTGCTTCTGATGCCTCCCACTGCTCAAATCTACAAAGTAGCTAATTGTCATGAGAGCCCCAGGTTTTCATTGTCCTTATGGTTCTGCTTCCTGGAAAATGTGATAAAGTATAAAAAGGTTCAACATGGAGAGATAAATGATTACCCACTACAGGAGGTACAGATGTGCAAGTTCAGAGCAATTTTCAGCACAACCTTTGGGGACAGAAATCATGACACATGCTTTTGCTATTAGAACACAAAATCTACATGTTTTGTTCCACATATTGTGAATACCCTAAAAAGCTTAGAAGTAAACATGAGAAAAGTAACTAACTATTAATTTTAGTGAACATTTGTTTGCTTGGTGTCAGACTCCATGCTGTACACAAATATGAACAAGACATACTTAGCAAGAAATAAACAAGAAGAGCTAACAAAGGATTGATTAAAGCAAGAATAACTGGCAAAATTAAAATTTAGTCCATTCAAGTAAGTTGTATGGGGATGCATAAAAAGTTCTCTAGCGAGTTTGATGCAAGAGACAATATTGACAGAATGCTATGAAACTATGAAGGACTTTGAAAATTGATACAAATGTTTTAACAGTTCTAAAGATGAAATGAGTGCCCTCATTTACCTTTATCTTTGCACTGTTCTCTGATTTACAACCATTAGTATTTTCCACATCCTAGTAATTTCGCTTTTAATGCTGTATTTCCTCTCTACCAGATCACACATAAAAATGTTGGTAATACCTCCCTTATCACAATAAACATCTATTTGAAGTTAAACACCTCACCCCAAGTTACAATGTGTACTTTTCTTCAATAGTCCTTCATATGCCCGTATTTATTTATTAGGGTATTATTTAGCATATGGTCTGACCAGGTGTAAGGTAGGTTACAAGAGGCTAAGATTATGTTTGTCTTATTAACACACACAGCTTTAGCTCCTGGAACTGTGTCTTCACACACAGTATCAAAGTTAAAATTTACTTAATAAAAACTTAGCTAAGACCCCATTAATAATTAATTTACTGATTCTAGAATTTGGCACGCTATTGCAATACATGATAAGTATTCTTTCTAGACAATAAGGATATAGTGGGGAACACAACTGATGAAACTTACTAACCCTATAGAGATTAAAATCTCTTTTTTAAAAATATTTATTTATTCATTTAAAAGTTATCATTACAGAGAGAGAAAGAGAGAAAGAGAGAGATCTTTTATCCACTAGTTAACTCCCCAGATGACTGCAATGGCTGGGTCTTTGCCAGGCCAAAGCCAGGAATAAGAAGATTCTTCCAGGTCTCTCACCTGGGTAGCAGGGACCCATGCTCCAGGGCCATCTTCTGCTGCTTTTCCCAGGCAGCAGAAGTCAGCTAAAAACAAAGAGATTCCAGGAAAGTTCAGTCACCATTGATGTGTCTCATGCTTGTCAAGTTTAACAAAAATATTTGTTTTTCCTAGCACTAACACAGCTATTGATAGACTTCTAAAAACAAGTCAAATGCTGGTATCTCTTTTTTTCTCAATAGTTTAAAACAAATCCTGAAAATGAAACTTTCTGAATACCTTGAAGTTATTGTTTTGAAAACCATGTTGGTGCCTCTCTCATCACACTCAATAGGCTTTGAGTGTGTGTGCGTACAGGGGCAAAATCAAACTCCTGATCATCTTTACCTGCCTCATGGAAGGGGAATCCTAATAAGAGCAAATCTTGGGCTTACATTAGGATATAACATTTAATATCTCACAGTGTCTCTGGCAAGCTGAGAAGTTACAATATTGTCAAGAGGGATGTGGAAGAGCAATACTGACTGTTCTACTCTGAGGAGCCTGAAAATGGCATTTGGAATTTGGCTATGCAGGAATCTGTAAGGCAGGAGAAACTTGAATCACACCCTGTCCCAGAGTGGGAAATTTTTGAGGACTCCCATAACATTTAACAGGTTTATGGTGGCGTTTTGAAAAACTAAAATTCTGGTCCAATCCCTTCCAATGGCTTGATGGTATTTGTAAATACTAGTGGGTTAACTAGAAGCAAATTTGGTGATGTATAGAATCTGAACCCCAACACACTGTAACTGGTCTAAGCAGTACTGCATTGGAGAACAACCTGTTCTATATTTTTAGCCTATCATGAACATTTGTAACCATGGAACTTCCCACTTCTTGCCACCTGCTGCTGTGGTGCTTACTTATGGGTTTCTCTATGCTGTGCCAAAGTGTGAAAATTTGTACATCTGCTTTTAAACACATTTTGATATTTCATAACTGAAAGCTAATTTCAAACCTTAAGAATGGGAAAATTATTTTACTAATTCTAGAAAAACATAGAATATAGTATTGATTGTGGACATTTTTCTCAACCAAAGAAAATTTTAATTGTTACTGCTGATGTTATTGTAAAAAAAAAGTCTGTCTGTTTTTAAAAATAGTGAAATGTAGTAAAGATATAATATTATGCTATTATTAACTGTTTAATTATTTTCTGTTTATTACTGATAGTTTATTTTTTACCTATTATTAGCTACCTACTCTTTTGGGTTTTTTTTACAGGAAGTCATAGCTTGAGTTTTAGTTAATATCATTTGAACCTTTATGTTTTAAAATCATATTTTAAACATCACAGCTTTACTGTCTTCAAGCGGATTATACTATTTTTTTCAAATTTCTGAGTTCAATAAAATCAAGCTGTGTTTTGTTGAATACCATCTATTCTCTTTATGAAAAGTATATATATATTTCAATAAATGATCCATGTATTTGTTTCCTTCCACTTTTCTTTATTTTTAATTTACATAGAGTAAAATATACTTTTTGATGTAGAGTTAAACATATGCATAGATTCTAATAACCACAGCACACACAGGAAAAATTCCACTACCCCAAAGAATTTACTTGCCCTGTTCATTTGTGTCCAGGCTTTCTTGTCAACCTAAAATCATGACAACTGTTCTTCACATCTATATTCTATATCGTTACCTTTTCCAGAGGACCATACACTATCTAACTTTTATGATTTAATTTCTTCACTTACCAAGATGCATTTGAGAATGTGTTCTTCAGGGCTGGCGTTGTGGCACACTGGATAAAGCCACTGCCTGTGACTATAGCACATCATAGGGGCACCCATAGAATTGCAAATTGTTCCACCTCCAACCCAGCTCCCTGTTATTGTTCTTGGGAAAGCAATAGAGAATGATCCAAGTACTTGGATCCTTGCACCACTTTAGAGGACCTGGAAGAAGATCCTTGCTTCTGGCTTTGGCCTGGTGCAGTCTGGGACATTGTGGCCATTTGGGGAGTTAACCAGAGGACAGAAGATTCTCTCTCTCTATTTCTGTCTCTCCCTCTTTCTCTGTAACTCTGCCTTCCAAATAAATAAATAAATCTTTAAAAAAAATTGTTCCTCTTTATCACTAAATAGTCATTCTATTGTGTGGCTGTTAATTCATTCACTGAAGGATATCTGGGTTGTGCTCAGGTGGATTTTGTGTGTGTGTGTGTGTGATTATGAATAATGTTACTTTAGATATGCACTTAGAAGTTGTAGATGATGTCCTATTTATATATTTTTGCTTTTGTTATTTGAGCTTCTTGTGTAATATCTAAAAATTGATGCCAAGGCCAATGTTAAGGAATCCTTTGTAAAAAGGATTTACATTTTATTGGGAGGCAAGAGAGAGAAAGAGAGAGAGAGAGAGAGAGAGAGAGAGAGAGAGAGAGAATCTTTCCATTGGTTCACTTACCACATGCCCACAGCTAATGTTGGGTCAGGCCAAAGCCAGGAGTCTGAAGCTCAATCTGGATATCCCATATCTGGGTCCTAAGTGCTTCAGAAATCATCTGTTTTCTCCAAGAGTGAGTGTTATTAGAAAGCTGGAATTGGAAGTGAGACAGGACTCAAACCAGGCACTCTGATATGGGATGCTGGCATCTGGAATGGTGTCTTAACTTCTGCACCAAATGCCCCCCAAAGGACTTTTGCCCTACATTTTCTTCTAGGAGTTTTACAGTTTTTGGTTTTCAGTGCAGTGTGTAGAAATCATTGCCTACCACAAAGTTGTAAACCCTTTATCTTATATTTCTGTAGCTTTACCATTTACATTTATGTCTATGATCTGCTAGGAGGTTTTTATATACAATATGTGTCAAAATAATATTTAACCATGTGATAATCTTATTTTAGCACATCTTGTTGAAAACATTGTCCTTTCTCCATACAGTTGCTATAAAACTTTTATAAAAAAAAAAAATCAGTCATCTATATTTGTGTGGGTATCTTTCTGGATTTTCTGTTTTTGTTTTGTTTTGTTTTTTTACACTGGCAATGCCTATCACTTCACCTGTGCCATGATATTTTGATTCTTCCAGCTTTATAGTAAATCTTAGAGGCAGGCAAGGTGATTTCCAATTTTGTTCTTTTCTATTACTGCCACTATTTGAATTCTTTTATCTACCCTTACAAGTTTAAAATTTTACTATGTTTTTACTTTTTATTATTAATTTATGCAAAAATTGTAAGGTAATACACAATGAGTACCCATAAACCCCCACCCCGTTTCCCCTATTAACATTTCAAATTAGCATATTTGTCACAACAAATGAACCACACCCAGTTTTCCCTAATCTTTAAATCTGAGCTCTTTTTATCTCTCACAGCTCACCTAACCTCTAATAATCAGTATTCTGTGTTCAGGATGAGATTGTTTTTTAATTTTAGCTTCCATGTATAAGGAAGAATATATGGTATTTATCTTTTTGTGTTTGGCTTATTTCACTCGATATGATGTCCTTCAGTTCCAACCTTTTTGCTGCAACTGATATGATTTAATTCCCTTTTATAGCTGAATAATAATCTATGGAGCATATATACCACATTTTCTTTATCTATTTGTCTGATAATGGAGACCTTGGTTGATTCTATATTGTGACTGTTGTGAACAAAGGTGCTGTAAACATGGACTCAGTTCATCATTATCATCATGAAATCCTGTTGATATGATTGAGACTTCATTAAATCTGTATATCAAGCTATATATCAATTTAAGAAGAATTAACTTCTTAACTATATAAAGTCTTACTGATGGAGATGGTATGACTGAAGTGGTATTTTCATACTTTGCTCCATACAAATCCTGCACATGTTTTGTGAGATTCATAGTTAATTATTTCATTTTGTTGGAGCAATTACCAAAGGCATTAACTTCACTTTACCATTTTGAATTATTTATTGTTAGTGTATAGAAATATAATTGGTTTTTATTTACCGATACAGTATTCTATGAACTTGCAAGTTTGTTTATTAGTTCTCGGAACAGCTTTGTAAATTTTTTGAGGTTTCTCTACATAGACAATCAGACTGCCTGCAAAGAATGATAGTTTTATTTCTATCTATTTATCTTCCTATGCCATTCAATGACTTCTATTTCTTTTTATATACTCATGGTATTTTTAGCACTTCTACTATGATGCTGAGCAGGAGAGGTAGAATTGGATATCCTTGCTAGTGTCTGATCTTAGCGTGAAAGAAAACAGTGTTTTACAATCATTGTATATAGCACTTCTATGAATGCCTTATTATCACTTTAAAGTAAACTTCCTACTATTCCTGTTGTGCAGATGTGTTTATCATGACAGCGTTGACTACATTTAGGTTTTGGTATCAGTTGATATATTATGTAGTTTTCCAGCCACATTGATTTTTGAGAATGGATTAGCCTTAAATCTCTAGCTGATATTTTATCTATCTAATTCTCACAATTATCATCAATGGAAGCTTTAATTATGTGTATTCATAGTGATGAAAACCAAGGTTAAGTAACTTACTTAAGTACATTCAACACAATAACTGTCAAACTTTCCACCTGTATTCAAGTTCATGGGATTTCCAGGCTATGTTCTTACTATATCTCTCTGTCTCTCATCTTGCAAGAAGAGGGATTATTTTTGGCCTCTAGAGCAAACAAAAATTTCTCTCTCTCCTATACCCTACTTAAAACACAGAGAGGCCTTTAGAAGATTTCAGGAAAAGGACACACTTGTTCCAGGGCTCCATACAGTGAATCCAACGGTGTGTTGACTAAAGAGAAAATAAACTCCAGTATTTATTGTCTTGGTCTTGCTTCTTTGTGGTATTTGTCTCTTGTGTATTGGTAGTTGTGACTTTGAAGTTGAATTATGTACAGGGTTTCTGTAGACAACCCTTTGTATGATAACAATTTAGACTACACCTTAGAGATAGTTATGTTTTCATTTTTATTTAAGAATTCTTTGTGTTTACCAAGGTTTTGAAGGTATGTGATATTAAAACTAAGCATTAAATACAAGGCTAGAAAAAAGGGACCTAGGATATAATAACATTTGTAGCTGTTTTATATCTTAAAGCAGAGTACAGTTCAGTAAAGCCTTTAATTTAATGGCTCTAGTTAGGAAACAAACAAGCAAACAAAAAAACACTACAGTTTTTCCTAAATGTATCTCGTCTCTTTTGCATATCTTGTTCATGAATCTGTGTTAAGCCTGAAAGCAATTATTCTAACCTTCAACTAAATCTTCATTTCAATGCAACAGACACTATAAACCTTAAGTAATTCTATCTCATATTCTTCGTCAATAGTTTGGATTTATCAACTGGACAGAAACATCAACCCTAAAATATCTGTTGGACAACAAAAAACTGCTTTAAGATAAATACTATTTTAGTTTTGAGGGGGATAGAATTTCAATGTTCTTGTGAAAAAGATGTTTAGGATCTATAGAATAAAACTTCTTATCTAAAATAGAAGTTAATAAGAAAACAACCACCAGCCTCTTGAAAGAATCCATGCTGAGAAGGTAACTGTTATATTAAAACTTAAGAATATGGCCGCGCTGTGGTGTAGTGAGATAAAGCCCTGGCCTGAAGCACTGGCATCCCATATGGGCTCCAGTTCTAGTCCCAGCTGCTCCAGTTCTGATCCAGCTCTCTGCTATGCCCTGGGAAAACAGTAGAAGACGGCCCAAGTCCTTGGGCCCCTGCTACTGGCTCCTGGCTTCGGATTGGAGCAGCTGCAGCCATCTGGGGAGTGAACCTTCAGATGGAAGACCTCTCTCTCTGTCTCTACCTCTCTCTGTAACTCTGTCTTTCAAATAAATAAAATAAATATTAAAAAAGAAACTTACAGCGATAAAAATTTTAAAATAATTCATCATAAAAAGCCTAGTATGAAATTAGGAGAGAGACCATCATCTCACAATTTTTTTTAAAACTGACAGAATAGAAATATTTTAATATTGTCAGTATAAAATTATAATACATTTAAGATTGACAGACTGACATTATAGGAAAAATGCTTTCAAAATCATTTACATCACACAGATATTTAATACCCATTTTAAAGATATGGGAAAAGAGAACAAATGACTGGTTTTATTTCTGTTGGTTGGTTTTCTTTTTTTACCGTGCAATTTCTTTTTATTTATTTATTTTTAAAGATTTATTTATTTATTTATTTGAAAGGTACAGTTACAGAGAGAGAGAGGCAGAGGCAGAGAAAGAGTCTTCCATCCACTGGTTTGCTCCCCAGATGGCTGCAGCAGCCAGAGCTGCACCAATCCAAAGCCAGGAGCCAGGAAACTCTTCTGGGTCTCCCAACCAGGTGCAGGGGCCTAATTACTTGGGCCATCTTCTACTGCTTTCCCAGCTCACAGCAGAGAGCTGGATCAGAAGTGGAGCAGCCTGGACCCAAACCGGAACCCACTTGGGGTGCCAGCACTTCAGGCAGCAGCTTTACCCACTGTGCCACAGTGCTGGCCCCTTTCTTGGTTTTCAAAGTATCACCAATCTTTAATAAGTTTTCTTGCAATGTATCACACAAAAAAACAAAAGATCCTTTGGAATGTCCTCCTTAATCTTTGAAAAGAACAACAGACCAATGAATAAGTGTCTTTTTTTTTTTTTCTTTACTGTTGGAAAGAAATCCAAAGCCAAATAAAAATTCAAAAAAAAGAAAAACAAAACTCTCCTTCTAGCTGTTTGGTTATTTTCATCAGAAACTGATGCTATAGTTGCCCTTCAGATAGACTTTCATTGACACTATAACTTACTTAATAGATAATAGTCTCTGTATACTCAAAGAAGTAGCACTGGATAAACAGAAGACACTGGAAATAGTATGGGTCAGAGTATAACATTGAAACTCTGAAAGTAGCATCTTCAGTCACAATCAACAAATTCTTTGAATGCAAAGTTTGAGAGTTAATAGAGGGGACTAACTATATAGAACTCTCATTTCATCTTCTAAAATTTCTAACATGTCTAGCATCTTGGCAATTTTCCATATGCCAGTTGGTATAATGGCCATAGGGAAGGTCTAGTTCCTAAAAAAGTTTCTAGGTACACTCAATAGTAAAGAGGACATTAGGTAGCTCACAGTCCTATTCCCAAACATAGACACACACAGACACATACACAGGCACACGCACAGATGCACACAACAATAAGTAACTAAATAGTTTTCTACATTGCTATCCATGGCTACTACTTCCAGGCTACAAGTATGTATAAGGGTGGAGTAGGTATTTTCAGGATAAAATAATTCACTCTTCTACATCATAAACAAATTTCCCAAAATCAAACCAAATAAATTGACTAGATCATAATGATCATTGACAACTCTGAAAAAGAATATTGTATATTAAGAAACAAATTCAAATCAGGTAATTACATTAGCACTAAATATAGAATAACTTCCAAAGTTCTAGACAATTCCATTTACAAGGTTGTAATTTTCTGTGATTTCCAGTGGTTAAATTCTATTACTGTGTGTTTAAGAGAAGTCTCAAAGTCTTTTTTGCAAAATATATTCCAGTTATTCTTGTCATCTCTACTTTTATTTAATATTTGTTCAATTTCTTTATGTCAGTTATAATGGCACTTCCAATAAATACAAGGATATAAACTCAATGGACAAATTTTTATAAACTAGGACAGGAAGCCTTATGGGTAATTTTTTTCTACTAACCAATGTGTGTGTTCTGTTTTTAATAAAAATATTAACAAAACCCAAAGATGAACAGAGTGAAGGGGCATACAAAGTTATAGTTATGACTTCAGTGCTTTAGAGCTAAGTTACAACATACTTTGTAAAATAAAGATTTAGGATGATAGGATGACAATTTGCAAATATATGTGACTGAAGCAGGTGTAGCTGTCTTCATTTCCTCTTCCTGCTTTCATGGTCACCATGGGAAACATGGAGCCAAGCCAGGACTCAGCACTGCTTGTATATATAGCTCATGCCTGCCTGGGATTACCATTCTATAGCACACTCTTAGATGTCTTGACTCTTCTGAGTCTCTTTGGAAAAGAATCTCTGGCTTCTGAACAATGGTAAATACCTAGAACACTCATTTCCAGAAACACTCATAGATTTTTCTTGCTTAATTAATGATTTTAGTGACTAATGAGAGCAACGTGGAGCAGTTATTTAAGTCAGAGTAGAAGAAAATACAAAAAATCTGGTTCTTCATAACTTAACATAGCCAACAATAGATCCAAAACATAAATACACTCACACAATTCTCTTTTCTGCACTCACAAGTCATTTTCAAAAGATTTTATAGCATTTAATCTGCTTACCTAATAACGGTTATTTTTATTTGCATATGAGTATTATTACTAAATGTCATCTCTAATATATGACTCAGTCCCTTGGTGTCAGGAACCATAGAGGCTCTCTCATTTCTCCCATAGTGGCTGTACAGTGTTTTACATTCATGTGGACAACTTCAAGAGTCATGCAGATTTGAATACACCAGGGGCATCCCTGATACTCAAAATACGCATCTCACATTAAAATTTCTAAAGCAAACCTTACGGTATTTCATCAATAACCTAGTATTTCACCAAACTAAAGTTATAAGAGGTTAGGGGCTAAGAGGTTCTTTGAGTGTGTTATCTTAAAATATGTATACATGGAGATATTCTTTTGAACTAATTTTAATGATTTTGGTTATTATTTATTTCTCAAACAAATTCTTTATTTGGCCCTCCTATTTGTTTGTTTGTTTGTTTGTTTTGACAGGCTGAGTGGATAGTGAGAGAGAGAGAGAGAGAGAGAGAGAGAGAAATGGCTTCCTTTACCACTGGTTCACCCTCCAATGGCCGCTGCGGCCAATGCACTGCGGCAGGCACACTGCGCTGATCTGATGGCAGGAGCCAGGTGCTTCTCCTGGTCTCCCATGGGGTACAGGGCCCAAGCACTTCGGCCATCCTCCACTGCACTCCCTGGCCACAGCAGAGAGCTGGCCTGGAAGAGGGGCAACTGGGACAGAATCCAGCACCCTGACCGGGACTAGAACCCGGTGTGCCGGCGCCGCTAGGCGGAGGATTAGCCTGTTGAGCCACGGCGCCGGCCGGCCCTCCTTTTTTTAAGCTAAATATCACTATAACTGATTATATCCATTGTGGGAATATTTTCATGTCACACACCAAGCTGGATTATTTATGTAAAATACTTCTGATCAAATAAAATGAGTCATTATCCTCACCCAACAGGTGGCTGAATGCATGAGTTCTGATGGATTAATTAAATTCCTTAAATTCATATACAGAGTTGAGCTGATAATCAAAGCCAGATTTGTGTTTCTCTAAAGGCTATCAAATTTTCACAAAAACTCTCATTTCTCTATAAACATTTTCTAATTTTAAACTATCATTTACTGTCTTTAATGAATACAATATTCATGTATCTTGAAAATACTTGTTGTCAGGGGCTGGCGTGTGGTATAGCAGGTAAAGCCGCTACCTGCAGTGCTGGCATTCCATGTGAGTGCCAGTTAAAGTCCTGGCTGCTCCACTTTCAATCCAGCTCTCTGCTTATGGCCTGGGAAAGCAGTGGAAGATGACCCAAGTGCTTGGGCCTCTGCACCTGCTGCGTAGGAGACCTGGAAAAACCTCCTGGCTCCTGGATTTGGATTGACCCAGTTCAAGCCATTGCTACCATTTGGGGAGTGAACCAGTGGATAGAAGACCTCTCTTGCTCTTTCTACCTCACTGCCTCTCTGTAACTCTGCCTTTCAAATAAATAAATAAATCTTTTTAAAAACACCTGTTATCAGAGATCATATTAAAATTAACATGAAATAGCAGATTTAATGTCTACTAAACATTCCTGCTACTCCAGTGTCCCAAATCAATCACATACATTGAGAAGTGCTCATTTCTTGTGCTCTATCTTGGAATGTCACAAGGAGAGTAGAAGATATCGGATTATGACATTTAGTCTTAGAATCTGTGAGGAAGGGAGGAGAAATAAAATCCTAATTATCAGCACAAAGTGTCAAAGCAGTCATATAACTAAATTTAATCCTTAGTAAGAATATATAAAGATAAAAATTATGAAGAACATGGGACAAGAAAATTTAAGAACTGGTTTTTTGGGTTATGTAAATGAGCAGAGATGAAAGAAAAATGTGAGATGATTATAAAACTATTATCTAAGCACCTGTGGACAAACATGAAAACTTGTCTCCCAGAGATGACACTGGCTAGAGTTTGTGAGCCTATTCCTGAGTGTTTTAAATGGAGTGACTAATGACAATGCAACATTTTATTAACATGATCAATCTATTTAATAATCTGAAAACTGCCTTTTCTTTCTTTAATACTAGTTAATATCACTAAGACAGACTGGCCTGTCTCCAAAAGAAGTATTAGTTTAACTTTTGGTTACTATAGGTAACAATGGAAATGACGAAATGTTTTTCACACTGGTAAAATTCTCTTTAACTACTCTAATCTATAATAACACTGTTGTTTGCTAGACTATGACTATTTAATACTTTTTTCCCTTAGAAATAAGATCCTTGCAGACCAGAGCCACAATGTGTTCATTTTTTTCTGAAAAATGGGATTCCATACTCTACATACTCTGTAGAGATAAACTAACAAACAAACAAAACAGAAGAAAGAGGAAATATTTCAATCCTCAGCTACATCTGAGTTGGTTTTCCTTTGACATTTTATAAATCAATGTTGCTAGCCGGCTCCGCTGCTCACTTGGGTAATCTGCCTGTGGCCTTGCACCCTGGGTTTTAGTCCCAGTTGGGGCGCCAGATTCTGTCCCAGCTGCTCCTCTTCCAGTCCAGCTCTCTGCTGTGGCCCAGGAGGGCAGTGGAGGATGGCCCAAGTGCTTGGGCCCTGCACCCACATGGGAAACCAGGGGGAAGCAGCTGGCTCCTGGCTTCGGATCGGCTCAGTGCGCCGGCCATAGCGGCCATTTGGGGGTGAACCAATGGAAGGAAGATCTTTCTTTCTATCTCTCTCCCTCTCTCTCACTAATTCTGCCTGTCAAAAAATAAAAAATAAAAATAAATCAATGTTGCTTTTTTTTCTATTTATCAAATTTATGAGAATTTGCTCTTCTATTTCAGTGAATTATTAAAATTTAAGACAATAAATCTATCCTACAATCACATACCCCCCCTGCCAGATATCCAGAAATCTCATAGCTCAGGACAAAAAATAACACTGCTTTTGACAGTCAGTGAATTTCTGAGTGGACAGACAATCTATCCTCTCAACAATGTAAATTTCAACTAATACTGCTCTAACGTTAACCTCTGTAATTCTGCTTAGATTCTGTCATTCCATTGCTATAAAACTGTCAATGGCTCCTCCAGGGCAGCCTGTTCATATTCACATGTTTCCAACTGTAAAGAACTTTTTGTATAACAAAAATTTACCTTCATATGGTTCCCATCCCTGGGCCTAGTTCTGCTCTGCAGAAAATTGCAAAATAAATGCAGTCTTTCCTCCCTGTGACAGCTCCTCAAATATTTGCAGACAGCTCTCATTTCACTTTCAAGATCTTCCTTCTCTCCACTAAAGATTTCATTTTTACTAACTGTTCTGTGGATGTTTACAAACCACCTCTTCTCTTTTAATTCCTCTAAAGGTGGTGATTTGGAATTCAGAACAGCCTACATTCAGTTTCATTGTGCTATGATCCGTTCATTACACAAGCCATTCACATTACAAAAGAAGTAAACTACTTACAGCTATTTAGGACAAGTTTTTTAACTTTAAAATTTATACAAAGGGAACAAACTTCATGTATTTTATATATGCAGTTTTAAGAACATAATGATATCTTCCGCTCTACCCCTCTCCCTCCCTCACACTTATCCTCCCTCTTCCTTCTTTTCTTATTGTTCTTTTCAGTTTTGCAGTGGAATTACTTTCAAATTAGTTTATAATAACAAGCTTAACCCTCTACTAAATAAAGAATTCAACAAGTAGTATATAGAAAAATTACTGTTCTTCAATAGTACAGACAATATAAATTCATTTAAATTAGGTTTTCCTTTATATACACTCATCAAATAGAGACATTTATCCCAATGATTATTAAGTAATTTTTTAGTAAATTACTTTAATTGCTATATGATAAGGCTTCAGAAGGCAGGAAATATGGCTTATGCACAACTCAGTTGTGAAACTACCACAGAAGCCACCATAATGCCTGGTACAGTGCATAAACATTAAGGGAATATTAAAGATTAGTTTTGTATTAAATATCATGCATTTCAGATTTATTTACATTTATACCCATCATAAGCATTTTCCTCTGTAATCCATCCCATTCATGAGAGTCTTTAATGTGTCAAGGTTGACAAATAAATTCTGGATCACAAGTTTATAGGCTTTCAGAAATGTAGAAACTTACTAAGGCATCGTTCATTATCTCTGAGATAGTCATTTAGCTACTTATGATTGCCTTTTCTCCAAGGGCACCATGACACCCATACATTGCCATCTTACTTATACACAACTAACTCTCTTCTCTAAGGTCTGTGCTCACACAGACACACACACAAACACACACACATACACACGGGGAGAGAAAGAAAGAGAAGGAGGGAGAGAGAGAGAAAGGAGGCAATTGAAAACAACCTGGTATGGGAAAAATAGATGGTATTCATTTCTTTCTATACTGATAAAAATGAGAGAGGCCAATCTGATTTCATCACATATATCTTGGTACTTAAGTTCATATAGTATATAGTAAAATTTGGGTATTAGCATAATCCATGTAATTATCTCTACAACTTCTATAGGTGAGAGAAAGTTTAGGTATTAGTGGGAAGTAGGGGATAAAAATTAGTGGTAGGGAGACAGAGGGCACAGATGGGCTGTACAGGCAAGTAGGGATGAACTCTGAAAGACCTAGCATGGTATATTGAGAATTTTTGGCTTTATCTTAAGGGGATCAGACAGCCTTTGCAAACTTTTAAGCTACAAAATGACATGGGTTAATTTGTATTTAACAATATCTTTCCACTCTCATGTGGAGAGTGAATGGGTATAGGACATAACTAAAGCCATGCCAGCAAGTAACTACGTTGCTTCAGTTATCCACAGGAGAACCTGTGACGGCTCTAAAATGTGGCTGTAGTTGCAAAACAAGAGCAAAGCCAACAGAATCAATAAAGTGAGAATTCATGGCCATGAGGTTTAATTGAAACTGTTCATGTAATAATAAATATAGGAGAACATTTCATCAATACTTGAGAAGGTCCTGATAGCATGGAGAATAGAGAAAGCACACTTCAGTCCCAGCTGGGAAAGGAGGAGCAGTAGAAGACACAAATAAGTTATTGAAGAGTGAATGATTTTCAAAAGGTAGATCTGGGCATTCAAAATAGCAGAACAACAGAAGCATGGCCTTGGATAAACTGATTACATAATCAGGGGACTAATTAAGTTTTGACTACAGCAGTTTTTTTTTTTTTTTTTCTCTGATCCATTCACACTGTTGGATTTTGTACTCTATGACATAATGGTTTTCTAAGTCTGTTACAAAAATTTCTTAGCACTTAAGGAAATGAATTCAAATCTTGATTTATGTAAACAAATAGCTATCACTATAGCAATTTACAATCTCCAGGGTAAAGGGATAATACAAGAAACTGACATTATAGATCACCACGCCAGTAACCCCGCCCCATTCACACACAGGCAACAACAGACTAGCCACCCTCTTATGCTGGGCTGGATGCATGTTTATTTATTAATGTTTCCTGCAAAGATTACGACCTGATAGGCAAGTATATGGCATATGTGCATACTTCTTATTTCACCTGTGTAGATGGTAGGTCTATATGGACCCCAAACCCTACAATACCAAACTGTTTCCCAAGACCTAGTGATGCAGAGAAAACAATTCTATAAAAATGTAATTATCAAGAAAAATGGTAAGTGTTTCATTAGTTGCTTATCACACCAAAATTCACACAAAAACAAATCCCAATACAACAGTTTAAGAGGCGTGGCCTTATTTTCCTTACTTTCCATGTAATAATCCCGGCCCTTACAATACACATGCATATTAAAGTCTTTTTTCACTTGAAATAGAATCAAATATAGAAATTCTAGTCAGTAAAGAGGGATATTCTGCAGAACAGAAAGGGAATACACTTGTTTTGGGAAATAGTAATTCTCCAAAATAATTAGGCAACAGAACATTAAACAGGCCCATAAAATAAGCAAGCCCAGAATTCCTGCATAAATGAGAAGTCTAGCAAAACAGAAGCTCAAATTCATCATTTTATGCCACATGGATAAGGTCTTGTAAAGCCTGGAAGTTATTCATTGTAGTTTCTTATTCTCATTTATTCATTCATTCATTCATTTGCATTATTGAGTACTAACTATGCAATACACATTGCTCTAGACTTATATTAGGAGGATGAACAACATGGACATAATCCTCCCTTTTTTTAATTCACATATCAGTGAGAAACTCAACAAAGATGAAATTTCAGTTATTTTTAAAACCTGACAAAAATGCAAAGCATAGAAACATTCACGAATGCTACAATTTTCAGTGAGGAAAACAGAAAAGTTCATTCTGAGGAGCTGAAAGATAATCTAACAATCTGAACAAAATGGAGAGTAAAGCATGTCCTTGGCTGAAAGCAAAACAAATGCATTTCCTTGAATTAAAAAGTGACTGGGATGATCAAGGAGGAGTAAAGAGGCCTTTATGGCTACAAAACAATGGGCAGGAGGAGAGTAGTCAAATATGAAGTAAAGACAAAGCCAGCAGTCATACAATGAAAAAGCCTTTGGACCATGAAAAGAAGTTTGTCTTTTGTTAAGAATATTTATTTATTTTCATTTTTATTGGAAATGGAGAGAGAGAGAGACAGATGGAGAGGTATGTTTCATATGCAGGTTCACCTCCAAGTGCCTGGAATAACCATGACTGAACCCAGAGCCCAGAAATCTTAGAGTTTCCCACATGCGTGCCAGGGATGCAACCACTTGAGCCATCATCAGCTGCTTCCCAAAGTGTGCATTAGCTGTTTAAGCTGGAATGGAAGCAGTGTTAACAGACTCAAACCAGGTACTCCAGTATGGGCGCTGGAGTCCTAAGCAGCAACATAATCCAAGCCCACTGCCCACCACTCAAGATTGTTTTTTATTCTAATGGGGAGCCATAAAAGGGTTAAAAATTGTGACTTGGTCTAATGGCTGATTTTGAAGGTTCACCCATCTACTATGTTAAAAAATGATTGGCGGGACCAGCACTTTGGCACAGCACAGCCTGGGAAAGCAGTAGAAGATGGCTTAAGCACTTAGGCTGAAGCACCTGCCTGGGAGAACTGGAAGAAGCTCCTGGCATCCTGGCTTCAGATCAGGCCAGTTCCAGCCATTGCGGCCATTTGGGGAACAAACCAGCAGATGGAAGACCTCACTTTCTGGTCTCTCCCTCTCACTGTCTCTAACACAGACCTCTCAAATAAATGAATAAATTATTTAAAAACAACAACAACAAAAACAGGTTGGAGTTCATAAAAACTGAAACTGAGAGAATGATTAAGGCTCTGAAGAAGTAGGTCAGATGGGAGAAAACAGGTTAATTAATGTCACAGTGAAGGAAAATCTGAAAACAGGATCTAGTCCAGTTGCATTTTGAAGTTACTGTCCAAACCACTGGCTGATGATTTTTCCCACATTTCCTCTTTGATTTTGTATATATAAATGAACCTATTGATTCTCACTTTCACATTTTAGAGATTTTATTCTACTGAAGTGATGAATCTAGATAATGACTTTCAACAACTGCTGTTAGTAAAAAAAAGAGAGAGAGGGAAGCAAGATGAAAGCATGCAATACTAACTATGAGATACACTTTGATAAAAATACAATCTGCATATCACGAAAACTAGCTTTCAGATCACAGAAACAACACCAAGATAATTAAATCAGCAAAATATAGAAACTGAGTAAACATACAAGACAAATATTTAAGTTGTCCATCAACTAAACTACAAGAGACAAAGTAAGAGTTAGATAAACCTATGCACTAAAAATGGTCTGAGAGACATAACAGTTGCAGTGTATGAGCTAATGGACGGGTACATTTAACAATCTGGAGAGAATCAGAATGTAGAGTACCAGTCATGGGAGAAAACAAATATTACTCATTGTAAAAACGTACTGAATCAGGTTTTCTTTTACTGGTAATGCAGAATTTATTTAGTTGAATTTATCTAGTTGAAAGTAACACAGCCTAAAATAGGAAATGGTTTGACTTAAGGTCAAGGGGTTCGTAAACTATGACCTGCAGGTCAAATACACCTTGCCACCTACTATGATAAATAAAGTTTTATTTCAAGTCAGTGACATCCATATATTTACATATTATCTACAGTTCTTTCATGACACAATGTAAGAATCAGTGGTTAGGCCAGAATCACCTGGCCAACATAATTGAAAGGACACACTGTATGAACTATCTGTTTTTTATAGAAAAATTGTGCCAAACTCCAAGGTAGAGCACAGAGCAGAAATGGCCCAATTCTTTTGGGTTGGTAATAACAACACTTGTTAGGAGCCTGAGAAACATTTAATTTTCATCTGTTCTTCTGATGCTTAATATTAGAGGGAATAATAATTTTTAAAAAATCAGAAGACTTCAATGGTTCCTAGATGGCCGAATAGCAACAGGACGGTCTGACTCACATGAAACAAAATTAATATTTAAAAAGGAGAGAAATTATATGCCTAAGATAAAGCTTTATGAAATCTGCAGCAGGAAACCCAGCAAAACAATAGAGACAATCCTGATCCACACTGAAAGAACAAATACGCATCAAAAAAAAAAAAAAAAAAAAAAAAAAAAAAAAAAAAACAGCAGAAACTTGGACCTGAGGAAGAGAACAATGACCCCAGCAGACCAAGTGAGAGATAAATCCATGGGCCCATGCTGCTGCAGATAACAATGGGAGGGAAAGCTTGGTGACTGTTTTTGAAGTTCCAAGTGAGCCCCCTGGGACAGCAGAGGCAGCAAGAGATAAGTAAGTAAGGAAAGGAAGGAAGGAAGGAAGGAAGGAAGGAAGGAAGGAAGAAAGAAAGAAAGAAAGAAAGGAAGGAAGGAGGTGGTCCACACAAGTTGTACCACACCAGTTTCCTGGCAATGGAAATCGCCTACACTCCCACTACTGACTAGCAGTGAGCAGGGTTACCTGGATTGGGGTGGGGCAGTGGAGGGCTCTGCATGCCAGCAATCCACAGACCTAACCAGACAAAAAAACCCACCCTGATAGCTGAGTCTGAGAAAACAGTGACTGCATAAGAGGAGCCAAAGTGTGGCTAGGCCCTCTACAACTGCAAAGCACTTCCCTGCGTCCCCCAAGATCCTCAATTACCATA
The DNA here is from genome assembly GCF_033115175.1 of Lepus europaeus. Taxonomy (NCBI): domain Eukaryota; kingdom Metazoa; phylum Chordata; class Mammalia; order Lagomorpha; family Leporidae; genus Lepus; species Lepus europaeus. The sequence continues at coordinate 39,130,066 of NC_084833.1, forward strand.
CAGGTATGCTTACTCAGTTTCTATATTTTACTGATTGAATTCTCTTGGTATTTTTTCTGTGAACCTGAAAGCAGCTCATCCCAGAGGGAACCGTGCTCATAGGAAAGACTCCACAGATCAAATGTGCAGTTCATTAAGCAACATGAATGAGTGCTTAGCGCACCAGGAACTAACACCAGGGCATCTTGCAGCTGTGAGGACAAGGGCAAGTCATACCAAGAGAGTTGACCATTCTCCTTAATCTAGATAACCAGAGGAGAGCTACCAAGCCCAATGGGGGTCTTACCTTGAATACTTAAAAGAAATGTTAAGTGACTTAAAAGGAGACATAGACTCCAATACAATCAATGGACAGATCAACCAGACAGAAAATCAGCAAGGAAGCAACAGAGATAATTGACACTATAGACCAAATGGATCTAACAGATATGTACAGAATTTTTCACTCCACTGTTGCAGAACACATTCTTCTCACTGGTGCATGGAAGTTTCTACATGATTGACCACATGCTACACCATAAAGCAAGTCTCAGCAAACTCAAAAAAATTGAAATCACACAATGCCTCTTCTCACACCACAATGGAATAAAGCTGGAACTCAGCAACTCAGGAATCTCCAGAAAATATGCAAACACATGGAGACTGAACAACATGTCCTGAAAGGACAGTGGATCTTAGATGAAATCAAAGGAGAAGTCAAAAGATTTTTGGAAAAAAATGAAGATGACAACTAATCAAAATTTATGGGATACAGAAAAACAGCATCAAATATATGCATTATCAATACATCTCAAGCACCTAGAAAAACAATAGCAAACCAAACACAAAACCAGTAGGAGAAAAGAAATGATTAAAATCAGAAAATAAATAAAATCTAAACAAAAAATTACAAAAATCAGCAAAAAAAGAGTTGCTTTTTTGAAAAAAATGAACAAAATTGATATATCATTAACTCAACTAACCCCCCAAAAAGAGAGAAGATCCAAATTAATAAAATTAGAGTTGAAAAAGGAAATGTAACAACAAACACCACAGAAATAAAATGAATCATCAGGAAATATTACAAAGAGCTGTATGCCAACAAACCAGGAAACCTAGAAGAAATGCATAGATTCCAAGATACAGACAATGTTCCTAAATTGAGCCATGAAGACAAATAAAACCTAAACAGACCCGTAACCAAGATGGAAATTGAGTCAGTAATAAAGACCCTCCCAACAAAGAAAAGCCCAGGAATGAATGGCTTCACTGTTAAGTTCTACTAGACATTTAAAGAACTAACTCGGCTGGCGCCACAGTTCACTAGGCTAATCATCCGCTTGCGGCACCGGCACTTCGGGTTCTAGTCCCCATCAGGGCGCTGGATTCTGTCCCGGTTGCTCCTCTTCCAGTCCAGCTCTCTGCTGTGACCCAGGAAGGCAGTGGAGGATGGCCCAAGTGCTTGGGCCCTGCACCCGCATGGGAGACCAGGAGAAGCACCTGGCTCCTGGCTTTGGATTGGTGCAGCGTGCCAGCCACAGGGCACCAGCCTTAGTGGCCATTTGGGGGTGAACCAATGGAAGGAAGACCTTTCTCTCTGTCTCTCTCTCATGTCTAACTTTGCCTGTCAAAAAAAAAAAAAAAAGAAATAACTCTTCTCAAGCTAATCAAAACAATTTCTATGAAGCCAGCATCACTTTAGTGCCTAAACCTGAAAAAGAAGTAACAGAGAAAGAGAACTACAGACCAAATTCCGTGATGAACCTAGATGCAAAAATAATCAACAAAGTTCTAACCAATATAGTCCAACAACACATCAAAAAGATCATTCACACGGACCAAGGGAGATTTATCCCTGGTATGTACAGATGGTTCAACAATCACAAATCAATCAATGCGATACATCACATTAACAAAGTGAAAAACAAAAACCATATGATTATCTCAATAGATGCAGAGAAAGCGTTTGATGAAATTCAACACACTTTCAAGATGAAAACTCTAAGCAAATTGGGTATTGAAGGAAGATTCCTCAACACAATCAAGGCAATTTATGACAAAACCATGATCAGCATCCTACTGAATGAGGAAAAGTTGTCTCATTCCCACTGAGATCTGGAACCAGATAAGGATGCTCACTCTCACCATAGCTATTCAATATAGTCCTGGAAGTTATAGCCAGAGCCATTAGGTAAGGAGAAGAAATAAAAGAGATACAAATTGGGAATGGGGAAGTCAAGCTTTCCCTATTTGCAGATGACATGATTTTATATATAGGGGATCCAAAAGACTCCACTAAGAGACTATTGGAACTCATAGAAGAATTTGGTAAATTAGCAGGATATAGAATGAATACACAAAAATCAGTAGCTTTTTTATACACAGTCAATGCCATGGCTGAGAAAGAACTTCTAAGATCAATTGCATTCACAATATAGCAACAAAAAAATCAAATGCCTTGGAGTAAATTTAACCAAGGATGCCAAAGATCTCTAAGATGAGAATTATGAAATATTAAAGAAAGAAATAGAAGAAGATACCAAAACAATGGAAAAATCTTCCATGTTCGTGAATTAGAAGAATCAATATCTTCAAAATGTCCATTCTTCCAAAAGTAATTTACAGATTCAATGTGATAACAATCAAAATACCAATGACATTCTTCTCAGATATAGAAAAAATGGTGCTGAGATTCATATGGAAACACAGGAGATCTTGAATAGCTAAAGCAATCCTTTACAACAAAAACAAAGCTAGAGGCATCACAATAACCAGATTTCAAGACATACTACAGGGAAGTTATAATCAAAACAGTTTGATAGGCCTGCGCCTCGGCTCAATAGGCTAATCCTCTGCCTTGCGGCGCCGGCACACCGGGTTCCAGTCCCGGTCGGGGCGCCGGTTCTGTCCTGGTCGCTCCTCTTCCAGGCCAGCTCTCTGCTATGGCCCGGGAAGGCAGTGGAGGATGGCCCAAGTACTTGGGCCCTGCACCTGCATGGGAAACCAGGAGGAAGCACCTGGCTCCTGGCTTCGGATCAGTGCGGTGTGTCCGCCACAGCGCGCCGGCCGCAGCGGGTGAACCAATGGAAAAAGGAAGACCTTTCTCTCTGTATCTCTCTCACTGTCCACTCTGCCTGTCAAAAAACAAAAATACAGTTTGATAATGGTACAAAAACTGAAACATAGGCCAATGGAACAGAATAGAAATTCCAGAAATCAATCCAAGCATCTACAACCAATTTATCTTTGACAAATGAGCTATAACCAATCCCTGGAGCAAGGACAGTCTGTTTAACAAACGGTCATGGGGAAATTGGATCTCCACATGCAGAAGTATAAAGCAAAACCCCTACTTTACACCTTACACAAAAATCCACTCAAAATGGATTAAAGACCTAAATCTATGGCCTGATAACCATCAAAGTATTAGAGAACATTGGGGAAACCCTGCAAGACATTGGCACAGGCAAATGTTGTTAGAAAAGACCCAAGAGCCAAAGTAATCAAAGCCAAACTTAACAAATGAGAGTACATTAAACTTTAAAACTTCTGTACCAAAAAAAAAAAAAAAAAAAAAAAAAACAGCAAAGAGGCAGCTGACAGCATGGGAGAAAGTATTTTCACACTATACATCTGATAAAGGATTAATAACCAGATATATAGAGAGATCAAGAAACTAAATAACAATGAAACAAACAACCCAGTTAAGAAATGGGCAAAGGACTTAAACAAATATTTTTCAAAAGACCAAATCCAAATGGCCAACAGAAACATGGAAAAATTCTCAGGATCACTAGCCATCAGGGAATGCAAACCCAAGACCACAATGAGGTTTCACTGCACCCCAGTTTGAATGGGTTTCATACAGAAATCAATAAACAACAAACACTTCAGAGGATGTAGGGGAGAAAGGTAACCTAATCCACTGCTGGTGGGAATGTAAATTGGTAAAGCCACTGTGAAAGACAGTGTGGAGATACCTCAGAAATCTGAATATAGACCTACCATATGACCCAGCCAGCCCACTCCTGAGAGTTTACCCAAGGGAAATCAAATCAGCATATGAAAAAGTTATCTACACTCCCATGTTTATTGTGGCTCACTTCACAACAGCTAACACATGGAATCAACACAAATGCCGAACAACTGAAGACTGGATAAACAAATTAAGGGATGTGTACACCATGGAATTCTACACAGAGATAAAAAAAAGTGAAATTTCATAATTTGCAACAAAATGGATGGATCTGGAAAAATCACACTTAGTTAAATAAGCCAGTCCCATCGGGACAAATATCATATGCTATCCCTGATCTGTGATAACTAAGAGAGCATATAAAAGGCAATCTGTAGAAGTGAAATTGACACTTTGAGAAGCAGTGACTTTGAACAGCCATTGTCTTGACTGTTGAGGAACAACTTTTTCTTTAATACTATTTGTTGAACCCTTTTTATGACAGAGTTAATTATGTGTGTATAAAGTTAATTGAAAAATAGATCTTAGTGAAAAATAGGAGTGGGAATAAGAGGGAAAAGGAAGAAGGGTGGGAGTGTGGGTGGGAGGGCAGACACAGTGGGAAGATTCACCATGTTCCTAAACTTATAGCTATGAAGGGTATAAACTTTGTAACTTTAAAGCTTTATAGTTCTACATACATTTCTATGGACTTACTTCTAAGGGTACAGTTTAAAAACTTGCCACGGGACCCCAAATACCCTTAAGCTGAGTGTTAAAAATAGCATTTAAAGTAGTAAAGTGATCAAATGGATAGGATTAAGTATTAAAGTGATTATATAGATATGATTTAGTGTCTGGTTAATAATAATAAGAGAATTAAAAAGGAGTGAATGCTCCAACATGGAAAGTATCCATATAACAGACTCATAGAATGACAATCACTCTAATTAGCGCTCTGACATCGGAATCAGCCCTTAAGGCATTCTGGTCTAGCTGAACAACCCACAGGAGCATTTCAAGCTTGGAAATCCAAGATACTCTGGCAAAAACTGTCCTACATGAAGGAACTCTGTGGGTGAGACCCCAGTGGAAAGAAGAGGTCATCAAAGAAGGAGGAAATGTTCTCTGAAGGGAGGAGAGATTTTTACTTTGCTTATGGCCTTGTTTAAATACTGCAAGAGTTTGTGGATTCAAAAGGCGTCCATAGCCTCAGCAGCTCATGTCAAGAGCCTTAGGTGATCACTGACATCTTATATAAGAGTGTTAACTTAAATTAGCAACAGGAGTCACCATGCACTAATTTCCCATGCAGGACCTTTGTCCTCAAAGAGTTGTGATATGAGACTTAGTGGTAAAACTTGATCTCAAAGAATTACTTTATTCTAGTGTATTAAATTGAGGATAGTCTTATGTCTCATAAATGATAATGAAGTCTAAGTTCTCACAAAAGATATATCATTTTTGAGTTCTTCTTTAAAGATAATTAAGTCCCACCCCACCCCCCCCAAAAAAATGAACAGGAAATAGGAGAGGGAAGAAGAAGAGGAGTGGGAGTGTGGGTGGGAGAGTGGTTACCATAGGAAGAGTTACTATGTTCCTAATGTTGTATTTATGAGATGCATGCAAATAAATGAAGAAAAAGAAAAAAGAAACAAACCCAAAGACTTCTATATGGTGACTGATTCCTGCTCTTCTTACAGTAAAGTTTTAAAAGACAGACTTCAGATGAAGTTGGCTCCTCGAAGAAAGTAGGGAGGGATTTACATACAGGTTCTAAGAAAACTTTTTGTACCACATAATAAATTTTGACTGATAATTTGGAATGTTGTAGCATTTAAATCTTAAATTTCCATCTCACACTAAAGTTGTGGAAGATAGTTAAAGCAGCAGGAAAATCGAGGCCAGTGTTGTGTGTGGCATGGTGGGTAAAACTTCAGCATTAAATGCAGCATCCCATATTTTCTCCAGTTCTTCCACTTATGACTGTTAATGGCCTAGGAAAAGCAGCAAAAGATGGGCCAAGTGTTTGGGCCTTGCTACTTATGTGGGAAACCTGGATTAAACTCCAGACTTTGGCCTGGCCCAGTGCTGGCCCTTGTACCTATCCATGGTGTGAACCAGGAGATTGGATATCAATCTCTCTCTCTCTTTCTTTCTCTCTCTCTCTCTGACTCTTTGTAACTTCGATTTTCTAATATTAATAAACAAATATTTTTGAAAGAATCAGGAAATGTAGCAGTTAAGAGGCAAATGTCATATAAAATAATGTAGTAGTTGGCTATTACTATTAGTGTGTAGGATTGGCAGAAAGTAAATGACATACTAAATTAGAATGAAATACTGAAACAGAATAAGTCCAAAATCCACTTCACACAAAACTCCTCATTGTTCAGCTATTAAGCTTATTTTCATACCCTTGGACTTAGACTGCCAGGAAGTCTAAATCTGAGCTACTAATGATTTCTCTAGAAAGAGAATTCCCACTACAGACAATCTCAGATGAGGTCATGAAGGAGAAAGACAAGGTAGATTCCCTCAGAACGCAGAAAGGAGACGATGGGGATAATAATAAATTACATAATACACAAAAGGAGTTCTGTCAGAGAGCTGAACCAGAGGCTTCCCCATAACTTGCTGACCTTGTAACTAACTACTTCCATGACTCAAATGCTGCACTGTTCTGCTCATGGAGATACACCATATACCCAGTTCCAGTGACTATTGTGGTTTGATCATCCATTTTTTTTGGGTGAGTCTATTTTTTTTTTTTTTGATAGGTATCCCACTCCTTCTGTGCCATCGTATATCTCTGAAAAGGAATAATCTGTCTTTTAGCCATAGAAAATAACAGAATGTTCTTTAAAAAAACCATTAATGTTATTCAGGCATACCTGACTTTAAAAAGCATAAAAGTAATTCATGGGAACCCTTTGCCGTTTTCTCCCTTTATGTTATAAAATGTGAGTATTATTGAATATAGGTATAGAAAAAGTACTCGTGTATATAGCACATGGAAAGGCTGTGACAGAACCTACTAGCTTATTTTTGAAACATTTATTCTCTACTTCCTCTTCATCAACAAGAAACCCATTTTATTTCATTGTTTAATATATCCATATGCATACATCTGCATGTGTATATGTTCTGAAATTTGTATTTTCCATGCATGCTTTGCTTTCCACTTTATATTCAGCACCTAGCACACTGTCCATTAGAAAATAAACATATCAATGAAATAAAAGGAAACTATTAAGGATAACTTGTGAAATAGAATATCATGATGTATGATAAATTCATTATGCTAAGATGTATGAAACTGTGTCAACTCTAGATATCTACCGTGACAGACAAGAAGGCAATATGTAAAATAAATGTATTCAAAGTTTTTGCAAGTGATATGGATTTCAAAATATATTTAATAATGTGTGTTGTCAATTGATAAAAATACAACAAAATTTGGAGTTGTTCAGGACAATCTTATTTATGCTATGATTTTTTTAACTGTCTTGTATAGTTAGAAATTTCCTATATCTGTTAGCTCCCATGACCAGTTGAGTGCTTGCTAGCATTAAGATTTCATTATTGAAATGACCCAGCAATCCTCTGTTAGCTCATAACCAGTTATAATCAGAAAGCATTTCTCCTCATGACCTCTCATATTGAAATTTTCTTGAGTGGTTTTGAATTGGTCCAGATCAGGATCACAAAGGCAGAACATTCTCTGCATTGCAAATTCACAACATTTGAACTACATATGGGTACACAGGTCTTAGGATAGTAGTCAGTTCTTTGTCTAAGGAAGTTACTAAATCTACATGTGGTTATCAGAAATGGATGCATTTCTTAAATCTTCCTTTTTTTGTTTTGTTTGTTTATTTGACAGGTAGAGTTACAGACCGTGAGAGGGAGAGACAGAGAAAGGTCTTCCATCTGCTGGTTCACTCCCCAAATGGCCATAAAGGCTCAAGCTGGGCTGATCCAAAGCCAGAAGGCAGGAGCTTCTTGCAGATCTCTCACTCAGGTGCAGGTGCCCAAGCACTTGGTCCATCTTCTACTGCTTTGCCAGGCCATAGCAAAGAGCTGGACTGGAAAAGGAGCAGCTGGGACTAGAACTGGTGCCCATATGGGATGTCAGTGCTGCAGGTGGAGGATTGACCCACTGCACCACAGCACCAGCCCCTCACTATATTTTGACTTCACAGACTTCAGAGTGTGAGTAATTTAGTTGTAGAAATCAATATTTCTCATATTTGAGGTATGCAACTGACATTGTGAAGAAAAACAACCATTGTAATGGGGGAGGGTAAGCCTATTTCTATTGTAGTAACAGTAGGATGAAATGTATTAAGTTAAGCCATTAAAAATGCAATGGAGAGTGAGTGACTCAGAAAAAAAGGAATTAACAATGTTCAGAGATTAATATTGCCAGGCAGTCTTCCAATAGCATCATATCCACCTTATTTAAATATCAGGGTGATTGTGATCACCCTGAAACAAAATATTTATATCTCATTACAAAAGAAGAGTCAATGTTCTTGGAGTAAAGGAAACTGCCAAAATTAAAACTCTGTCAAAATGGTATAGTTGTATCCCATATGCATGTGAGCAGGCATCCCTGCCCCACCTAGTGGGATGAATCTCTTAGAGAGATGGAAAACTGACCAGATATTGATTGGCTGTTGAGAATGACGAGGGGAGTTGAAATAGTGCATAAAATTAGATTGTTAGAATCATTAAATCCTGTTGAGGAGTTGATATCTCATAGAATATGTGCTTTTGATGGGAAGTGTTTGATACCTTTTAAAGGAATGGGAACTTTGTTAGAATGGTTACTCAGGCAAGAGTTTTCTACCACCCAAAGCCACATCCTCCATGGCTTGTTTTAGAATCAAATGCAGCTCAGAGAGGTGATTCATATCATTTTAAGAATGGTGTGCACTTGAGAATAAACAGAAAAATGCTGATGAGTTGAATGAAGTAAAATTAGGCTACAAAACACAGATCCTAGATTTGTGCCAATTTGAGTTTTGCCAAAGTACACAGTGGCTGGTGAAAAGGGATGAAACTGAGCTTAAGGGATGTATAAATACTTTAGATTCTACTCTTTTTTTACTTTACTCTTATGGTTCCACCTGTTTGAAATGATGTGCCTCTTTTCACTACCCCATCATTGACTGAATTCTGCTCATCTTTATACAATGCTATCAAAAATTACCATATCCAAAAAACTGGTCTTGCCTACTCATTTAGTTCACTTGAACTTCAAAATGGCACATTGGTTATTTTATTTCTGTCACTCAATTTTCCTTCCCTGTGCCACTACATGGAACAATACCTGGGACCACAAGTCCCATGATAATGGACATGGACAGCATCCCTGGAGTTTAGCCAGGCAAAATCTATTTGGCTCCCTGAGGAAACCTTGTCTCCACAAGACACTGAAAGCACTGCTTCTGTTGCATTCATTTTGATACCTTTCAAAATGCCTTACACAGTCACTTTCATTTAGTCCTAATAAAAATCATCGATGCTGTATTATATTATGAGATCCTATTTGAAAATAGAATTAGAATTATAAAATATCCCGGTCTCCCGGTTGCCCCCCTTCCAGGCCAGCTCTCTGCGTGGCCAGGGAGTGCAGTGGAGGATGGCCCAAGTTCTTGGGCCCTGCACCCCATGGAAGACCAGGAGAAGCACCTGGCTCCTGCCATCGGATCAGCGCGATGCGCAGGTCGCAGCGCGCCTACTGCGGCGGCCATTGGAGGGTGAACCAATGGCAAAAAGGAAGACCTTTCTCTCTGTCTCTCTCTCTCACTATCCACTCTGCCTGTCAAAAAAAAAAAAAAAAAAAAAAATCCCGGTCTCTCCGGTTGCACGCTGGGGAACCTAAGTGAAAGATCTCTGCTAGTGAGATCCCAGTGGAAAGAATGGGGCCATCAAAGAAGAAGGTACCTTTCTCTGAAGGGAGGCGAGAAGTTCCACTTTGACTATGACCTTGTCTAAATAAGGTCGAAGTCAGTGAACTCAAAAGGCTTCCATAGCCTTGGCAACTCATGACTGGAGCCTAGGGAGATTGCTGACACCATAAACAAGAGGGTCAAATTGTTAAGTCAAAAACAGGAGTCATTATGTACTTAATCCTCATGTGGGATCTCTGTCCTTAATGTGTTATTCATTGTGAATTAATGCTATAACTAGTACTCAAACAGTATTTTACACTTTATGTTCTGTGTGGGTGCAAACTGATAAAATCTATACTTAGTATATACTAAATCGATCTTCTGTATATAAAGATAATTGAAAATGAATCTTGATGTGAATGGAATGGGAGAGGGAGCAGGAGGTGGGAGTGCTGCGGGTGGGAGGGAAGTTATGGGGGGGAAAAGCCATTGTAATCCATAAACTGTACTTTGGAAATTTATATTTACTAAATAAAAGTTTAAAAAAAAAGAAAAAAAGAATTATAAAACATCACAGCAGAGTGTAATTCAGTGAGCATCTTTGTGACAAATAATAATTTTTGACAAAATTAGCATTTTTATAAATTGCTTTGCGTCATACTTCTGAAGTCATAAGATATTGCTCCTACATATGAAGTCTACTTTTTACTCTTTTTCAGCATCATTCCTTTCAAAAGGTAAGATGATACTCATAGGGATATTTTGAAAACAGAGCATATATCCTTTGATTTTATGAAGTCCACTTATTACTTCCTAAAAATAACAACAACAACAACAACAAAACTCGCTGTACATTGCTTTAAGCATCAATTGCTATTTGTCATTCCCAAATTTTAGAATGTGACCAGAACATTGACTGGAGGTACTCTCTCCTTCAGGGGATTCCAAATTGCAGCTGCCACTTGGCATGCACTCATGTATTTAGAGTATTCTTAAATATTTATGGAGCTTGCAGATTTTAGTCACACTTTTCTTATGTAATACAATACTTTGTACAGCACTTTCATCTCCAAGGCTTTTTTCACCCACTTTTGTACCTTCAAAATTTGAAGATGGAAGATTTTGTTTACAGCTTTGGAAATGAAATCAAGTAATCGAGAGATTGAAAGTGTCACAACACATCAGGAACTGGACAAAAAAATCATGTAGGCAACTGCATAACTTCTTATGAAAATTGTAGAAAACACAAATTTTGGGGATTCCTTCAGAAATATTTCCTATTTGTATCAGAGATATTCAGCTCCATTTTTATGCAAAATACTGTTCTTAGAAAATTGGAGATCATTTGTAATTTCAGAGATTTGATTCTTTTTTGAATTCCAGATAATTCGTTTTTGTGCAAGAAAGAAACATGATACAAAAGGGCATTATGACCCCAGGCAGACAGAGAGAGAGAAAATCTTCTATCAGCTGTTTCACTCCCCAGATAGCTGGGGCTGTACCAGGTTGAAGTGAGGAGCAAGGAACTCCATCTAGGTCTCCAATGTTGGTGGCCAGAGACCAAACACTTGGTACTTCTGCTGCTTTCCCAAGTACATTAGCAGGGAGTTGGATTGGAAGTGGAGCAGCCAGGACATGAACTGGAGGTCATATGGGATGCCACTGTTACAGATGGCACCATTACTCTCTATGCCACAACACTGGCCTCCTTTATATGTTTAAGAATACATATATATATATATATATATATATATATGTATATATAGATATATATACACTGTATAAATGGAATCTGTTCAGAATACTGCAATTTTCATATTTCACTAGAGTTTTAATTTGTTAGTATTATTACTTCATTTGTATACCAGTCTTTGTTCATACAACTGTATCATTTATTTTCACTACTTGGTGGGGAATATAAGAGTAGTATTTCATTCATTTGATTTTTCAAGGAATTGATGACCAGTGTGTAGCTAACATGTCTTAGTATGAATGTTCCTACTGGCTTTTGTGAAGCAGTTTGGTTCAGTGGTACTGAATCTCTGATGGCTAGTCTGAGTTTTCTGTCTTTCATATGAATTTATCTGTCTAAAAATCTCTAACTGGGCACCAAATTCAAACTCCCTTTTATTGGCAATAATTTTTTAATGTGACTCAGAAAACACAGGAAACAAAAGGAAAAATAGACAAACAAAATTATATCAAATTAACAGCAATAAGAAGCAATAAACTGAGTGAAGAGGTAATCTGTATAATTATAAACCATAAGTCTGATAAGTATGATATGGTTTTATTATCCAAAATGAATAAGCAATTCAATAGCAAGAAAACAAATAATTTGATTTTACAACAGGCAAAGTGTGCCTTAATTTATATTACTAAAAAGAGCTGGCGCCACGGCTCACTAGGCTAATCCCCCGCCTGTGGCACACTGGGTTCTAGTCCTGGTCGGGGTGCCAGATTCTGTCCTGGTTTCTCCTCTTCCAGTCTAGCTCTCTGCTGTGACCCAGGAAGGCAGTGGAGGATGGCCCAAGTGCCTGGGCCCTGCACCCGCATGGGAGACCAGGAGGAAGCACCTGGCTCCTGGCTTCGGATCGGCGCAGTGCGGGCCGCAGCGGCCATTTGCAGGATGAACCAGCGGAAGGAAGACCTTTCTCTCTGTCTCTCTCTCTCTCACTGTCTAACTCTTCCTGTCAAAAAATAAAATAATAATAATAATAATAATAATAAAGGATACATCAATGGCTTGTGCATATATAAGAAAATTCCCAACATCCCTAATTGTCATTTGGAAAAAATAAAACATAATGGGGCAGTAACTCTGGTTTTCACTGCACAGTAGGGTGACTAAAATTTAAAGAAATTTATTATATGTTTCATAAAGAACCAGAAGAGAGAAATTTGAGAGTTCCCAAAAAAGAGAAATGATAAATGCTTATGGAATTGCTAGTTACTCTGATTTGACGATTTCACATCATATACATGTATAAAATTTTCATACAGTATCCTTTAAGTATATATAATTATGTGTCAATTAAACTTATTTTACTTTTGAAATTTATTTCTATACAAGGAGCAGAAGTCATGTATTTCATATACACAGTTTTAAAAACATAATGACACTTTCCACCCACCTTCCTTCCCTCTCTCACTCACTCCCACTCTCTAATTCCTTTCATTCTTATTTTTCTTTTAATTTTTGTGATGACATGCTTTCAATTTACTTTATAATCAAAAATTTATTGTTCTACTAAAGAATTTAACAAATAGTGACAAGAAAGACCACTATACCTCAAAGTATTAACAAAGAGTATAAATAGTAATCAACTCTCAGGATGTCAATTTCACTGATATACACAACATTTTTTGTGCTCTATACATTAGTTACCACAGATCAGAGAAAACATATGATATTTGTATTTTGGAGACTGGCTTATTTCATTAAGCATAACAGTCTCCAATTGAATGCATTTTGTTGTGAAAGACAGGACCTCATTCTTTTTTATGGTTGAGTAGTGTTGCATCATGTATGTATAGCACATTTTCCTTATCCAGTCATCAGTAGATGGATATCTGGATTGATTCCTTCTTAACAATTGTGAACTGAGCAGCTATAAACATATGGGTACAGATAACACTTTCATATGCTGATTTCATTTATTTTGGGTAAATTCCAAGGAGTGGTATGTCTAGGTCTTAAGGTACAATGATTTTTAGATTTCTGAGGAATCTCCATACTGCCTTCCACAAATGGCTCCATTAGTTTTAATCCAAGCTTTAAATTATCTAAGCCTGGAGATTTGATGTAAAAATTCCACAAGCATTTTGGCCCCCAAATTCCACAAGGGTTATCTCCTTTAATATTGTTTCTCCAGGTCTCTGAAGGAATAAATATTTGCTGTGTGCTTATTCTCTACCAATTTTAAGATTACCAATTGTGCAGAAAAATGTTAAAATCCACAGAAACGTATTTAAAAGGTTTTCATGTATCTTTGATTCTTGAAGATACACAGTAAGTGTTTTTCAGGAGATGTTTAAACATTTGGCCAGCTTTATTATTTGGTCCAAGATACCACTGAAGGAATTTTAATCTCATAAGAGAGTGAATTTTCTGACACACACCTATTTGTAAACATAGCAAGCATTGTAAACTCTGTCAGCTTAGAGTTTATTAGAAATATACCTAATTTCACAGAAAGAATAACGAGGAAGTTATATAACATGGAATATATAAGCATATATGTAAAGAGTGAGCTCACGTGTTGACAAAAAGTAACTGAGTCAGGTATCTGATTTCTGGCCTACTGTGCTTCACATAATTCATGTGACTTCCCTGACCCTCGGTCTTTCCTTAAGTATAATAATTCAGAATGAAATAATTTCAAAACTTCCTTCATTCAATAATGTTTTTCAAGATATCTTCTGAGAGTAGATCTAGAAATCATGGTAGCAAATATCTTATCATAAATTAGAAAATATGATAAGTTTACTTAGGTAACTGAAGTTATAGACTTTGCAGGGAATCTGGGAAAATAAACAAAAGTAAGTGACTCATGAAAATTCCTTCAAAATGAAATTGTAAAATTCTGGCAGTGAAAATTAAGTTTTGGTACTTAAAAGTTAAACCCGCTTTCTTTGTCAAATGATTAAAAACATTTCATTATTTAGAAAGGGCATTTGAATGAATGTTAGAAAGCATTTACAAATCAATGGGATATTATTAGTAGATTAATTTGAAAGTAAATTCACTTTAATATCTCCAGGCCAGAAGGCTTTGTCCAAATGTCAAATTAATCCTTTATATTTCTGCCAAAGCATTAAAATATCATTTAGTAGTGTGTACATTAACTATTTATTCATGTGAGTTTTAAAAATACCTTTTTATAACAATGAGCACTTTCAAATTATATTATTTTGTGACATCAAAACAAAAACAAATGTACCACTAAATTTCAGCATGCCTTAAAACATTTGATTTTTAATATTGAATGCCTTCTGTTTGATAATGTCAACCATTAGTATGATTACAGAAATTTATTTCCGTGCAATATTTTTCTGTTAGAATTGCTCAGGATGGAATTTAGACAGGTTCAGAAATTTCTAACACTGGAGCGTGGAACCTGAAGCTCGTCATTGTATTGTACTAGGGGAACCATCTACATCATCTTCCGCTTATAAGTATTTGTTGCCTTCTTTTCTTCCTGACCCTGTCTGTTCTTCCTTCCTGAGAGAAGACATGCTGCAGAGAAGCTTGTGCTTTTTTGAGAAGAAAGTGCCAGGAAGGATTCATGCTACATTCACTGAGTGCTGCAAGATCCACAGGATTGTGCTTGACACTGTGCTGGAAGCAAAGGGGTGGAACAACCCGAGAATCGTATAGGATCTAAGCAGCAAATGGTAGAGCTTCTTTGCAAAGCAAGAAAATGAGGAAAACTAAACCAGTGCTAGAGAGAGGCAGAAATAAAAATACCAGCAAGAATCATAAAGCCCTGTGCACAGTTACCACTATAATCCCTAGAATTAGAGAATTAGAACACACTTTCAAAATCCTTTAGTTTAATGGTTGCCAAGATCCTTTACTGCATATAAACAGCAGTACTAGAAGCTTATCATACTGGAAGCCTTTCATGAGTTTTTTTTTAATTTGTTCGTTTCTAGTTAATTTGATAGGCAGAGCAATAGAGATAAATTCTTAAACATCTGTGACAATTTCTTGGGGCCACGCTGAAGCAGAATTGGGATTCAAACTCAGAGACTCAGAAATGGGATGTGGGCATTTCAGGCAGCAACTTAATGGCTGCAGCAAATGTCAGCCCTCTATCATGATTCCTAAGAAATACATATGGATCCTAGATTTAGTTATACAGTGATGGATGTTGGATATAGTCATGTAGCCATGAGTACTGTACTTAAGTATATAACTTTAGAATTTCCAAAGCATTTGCATGCTATTATACTATACAGTAATTCATTTAACCAGGTAGCATGACCATTAGTATTTTAAGGATGAGGAAGAGCCACTATTCAAGGTTAGTTGACTGAATTTGACTGATCTGTTACAGAGCTAGGACTGGAGCCCAAGTACAAATAATGAAAGCATCTCAAAGAATGGTTACAAGTTATAATCTTTTCAATTAATTCAGTTATTTTCCTTGTTCTCTCTTTTCTTTCTCAGTAACATAATACCAATTCCTGCAAAATTGTTTTTCAAAGGTGATTTTTCAATAGTGCATAGGATGTCTTTATTTTTTCACTATTGCTACTTTAATTAACTTACTCTAATAAACTCCTAAATATATTTATCTTCTTTCTGTATGCCTATTCTTTCTCACTACAACTCATCCTGTGTACAAACATGAAATAAATAAGGCCGTTTGATACTTTTATAATGTTACCTTGTTTTAATTAAAAATATTTAGTGGTTCACTAAGGTCTGAGAAAAGGTGCAAATCATGTTCATTCAAAGCCTCACATAGTTTATACCACAGATTATACTAAAAGCTGTAATCAAGGCACACATTTTTCTCTAATATGTACTGCCACCTAATAGATAGAAGCTATATTTTTAAAACACCAAATACAAATATAACAGAAGCATTTCTGATTGAGAGGCAAATAGAACCTGACAGAAGGGGCTTGATAATAATCTGGTGGGCTTTAGGCCTTGTAAGTTAAGAGGCCCAGACCTATCTATCTCTCCACATGGGGTATATCCTAAGGGAGGTGTGAACCTCCTAAGGGAAGGCACTCTGTTGACTTTCATTACTTGGCTGACCTAGGAGGAGAGCTGGCCAGGTAAAGGCAGGTGGCATCTCTAACAAGAAATTTACAGTTCTGCCTGCAATGTTGCTGACCCTACTTGGCTGTCCCCTCAGCTGCAGTGGTCACTTTGGAAGTTGGGCTGAGTGAAGGGCTTTTCAGCTTAGAGCCAATAAGATCTGTGGCTCTGACCTGGGCATCCTTCGGCTTCCAGGGCAGGTCCATTTCCAGTGATCCAACTCTTGGCAGAGCTGCCAGGGATCTTCACAAGCTGACTTCTGCTGAAGCCCAGGCTTACCACATTGAAAGCCACTGCAGTGCACTGGCCTGTTGGGTCTCCTTGAGGGCAGATCACTGTACAGATCAGCCATTAATAGGCCTGCCACCCATTGCTTCTGATGCCTAGCTTTCTTTTCCTCCTGGTTTGTGTTAAAGCAGACCAGAGGATGCAAGTCAAGGCAGTGCCCAAGTCCCATCTCTAATCTTCGGTGGCCTGAACTACAAGTCTATAGTCACAGGCATGTTCTGTAGTGGTTTTTCTAAGGTAGACAATGCCCATGAGGAAAATTATATTCTCACTTTAAAACTTTCTTTCCTTTTGGTCTGAAAGGGAGGTTTTTTCTACTTACTGTATACTTGGCTGATGGCGAAGTGAATCTAGCTATGAGATTATTATTTAAGGTCTTATTTTGGCTATGCTATTGCAGAAAAATGTTAGCCATCTCTTTTATAAGGTCTAAGGATTAAATTGTGCGTCCTACAGATTCCTTCATAATAGAATTAGTTTCCTGCCTTGAAGAGAATAGAGAAATGAAAGAACAAGTTGGGCTTAGAATAGAGAAATGAGGGAGCAAGTCCTAGATCGCTTGCTGACAATAGCAATATCACATGAATACTTAGCAAACTGTTTCAACCATTAGATAACAACTTAAGAAAACATTTACCAGAAGGTCCAATGCCTTCTATGAATTTTAAGAATCATGTATTTGGAAACACCTCTTAAATATCTAACATGGTGTAGTTTGTTTAGCCAGTAAACTTAAGCACAACCATCTAAAATGTTTTTAGTTTCTTTCTACCAACAAGTTTAAAACATATGATACACAGATTCAGGTCACACAAATTAAAATGTATCTTTGATTAATTTTAGCAGCTTAAATTTATGGACAATCCTATCTATAAGCCATTTAAAATAAAACTCTTAATAAAATTTCCCCCTGTGGACATACAATATGTACACACTTATAACATAGCATAATAGACCAACATAGCAATTTTAATAATAGCTTTTAAAATCTTTAGCTCTTTTTGTAGATTGCCAATTGATTTGAATTGCTTTTTGTTTTTAGTAACCTCAGTTAACCATACTTTCTCTCAGTTGGTACTGTTAATACATTATTGGCTTCATCTGTTTACAGAGCCATCCCAAAGTACTGAATACAATAGAAGTGGCTGGAAAAAGTCCATAGGAACCTATAGGAGGACAGCTAAACACAAAACCAACAACGCTTTAGTTTTATGAGCAGCAAATCATATATAACTGTGGATGACAAAAGACTTTAAGTTGCCATGTTTAAAATTATAAACTCATCAACCAACAAGAGGCACTTGCTTACTTCATAGTATTTTTGAAAGCACCTGTAGGATTTTACAAGTATTTAACCCTTTAGGCCTCTGGGGCTTTCTCATTAATATAACTATCATGTCTAGTAACACAAGATCATTAGACTTTTTAATTCTCAAACATTTGTATTAATAGCATACATGTAAGATTTTTCAATAAGTACTAATTTCCATAATTGTCCAAACATTGGTATTGTTATAAAAAGTAAAGATAATGGTGAAATGAAATCTATATCAAGTTTGAGGCAAGGGGAATGAGGGAAGAGAGAAGAATGGCATAGGTATTTGGCTCAAGTAGAAGAAATTGACATTAAAGAACAAACAAGATACCATTTACCCTCCAAAATGGAAGAGCTTTGCCTCTTTTGAATTATGTAGAAATACTGGAGGCATCATTTGAGTATGCATTTCTATAAAGCTTCAATAAAAGGAGCTTGAAAGACACTCCTGGGGATATTCCATGAGCTTGGTTTACTCCTCTGCAAACACAAAACAACTTCCTGTGGACTCTGACAGTTTGAAGACACTTCACAAGAAGATAGACCACCTTAGAGTATAAAATTGTGAGTGCCTTATTGATGATTTATTGCCTTCTGTTTTCTTTTTCTTTTCTTTTCTTTTTTTTTTTAATTTATTTGACAGATAGAATTAGACAGTGAGATAGAGAGAGAAAGGTCTTCCTTCCGTTGGTTCACCCCTCGAATGGCCGCCATGGGTGGAGCAAGGCCAATCCAAAGCCAGGAGCCAGCTACTTCCTCTTGGTCTACCACACAGGTGCAGGTGCCCAAGCACTTGGGACATCCTCCACTGCCTTCCCGGGCCACAGTAGAGAGCTGGACTGGAAGAGGAGCAACCGGGACAGAATCCTGTGCACCAACCGGGACTGGGATTAGAACCCAGTGCCCAGGCAGAGGATTAGCCAAGGCGCCAGCCGGCCTTCTGTTTTCTTACTTAACTGCTCTCAAATTGTTACCAACCAATTCAAATAATTACATCAACCTGGACATTCAAAAGCAGCTCAGTATGTGATTTTGGAGTTAGGCAGCAGACGTATTTCAGAAACATATCGAGTTTGTTATAAACCTCTTCTAAATTTTAGAATTTTAGATGGTTTATATGAAAGTAGAATTTCAATCTTCTCTGAGACACTTATTCTAGAACAAAATAATACCTCTCCAAAAGTAAACAATAAAAAAAAAACAGTATAAAATGTAACCCGATATATTCAACTTTTAGACAAAATTGCAAACATGTGGTACTCAATATATGCTCATGGCTACAATGTAAGACTTCATAGGAAAAATAATATGCTTTTCAAATGCTAATCAAAGTTCATAAGGTCTCTAAATAATGGTAACTATAGCTATTCATTTGCAAGAAATTGCTTGCTTTAACATGAGCAGCTCATATTGGCTAATGTTGGAGAAATGTAAGTAACACACATATCTTACTAAAATATGCTGGTTCTTAGAATTATTTATTCACTCATTTTGTTTTTATTCATTTTAGTTAGTTACATATATTCATTCCACCTTAAAGCTTATAAAACCTTTATAAGACAAGTACCATTAATATCTCCATTAAAATGAAGAAGAAGTTGAGAACCTGAGCACCAGAGTTGGGTTAAGACCACAGAGTTGGTGGTGGAAATGGGATTTGAAACCAATCTCAATGTATTTTTAATTCCCTTGCTACAGTGTTTTGAACATTTTTTTCTCTAATAAAGAAAGAAAATACATCTCTCTGGCATTGGTTTTATTATGTTGCTATGGATACAGAATGGAACTCAAAATAGTATGCATTTATAAATGTACTTAACATATCAAACAAAATTAATCTAAAGATTTACTGCCTAGAAAGAAATTCTATGGACTTCACCTCTAAGTACTGACCTTTGCATTCTAAACAAAAAATATACCTAACATTGCCTTGAAAGTTAGTCTTTTTTCAATTATAAAATATTCTCCAACATGTCTTCCAAGTGCTAACAGGATACAGTAGCTTGAAATTCTGTGGGTAAAATTTATATTGCAGAATTCTATTAGGAAAATCTAAGGAAGAAGACTGTAGGGAAATCTGTGTGTATACAGTGGTATAGGTTGTGTGTGTGGGTCGGTGGCTGTAGAGAGTTTAATAATTATATATTTAATTATACATGCTTAAATCCCCACTTGAATAGATGCCTGAAAGACATCAAACCATCAATCAAATCTGAAGGACATCAAATTAGTCATAATGTGATCTCATAAGGTTTCACTTTAAATAATTCATTTAGATTTCTCTTGATCTTTGTTCCCTTATTGTAAAATAAGAAAACAATTAATTACTTCTCACATATTCACATTAGAGTCTTAAGCTAGTTGATCCATGCATAACCCTTTTATTGAAAGTTTTTATTTAATGAGTACAAAATTTCATATATGTACAAATTTTATGGAGATGGTGTTTCTTCCTCCCATTCCTTTTCTCTCACCCACACTCCCATTCCATTTTCCACTAAGATCCATTTTTAATTGACTTTATGTACAGAAGACCAACTCTTTACTAAGGAGAGATTTCAACTATTTGCACCCACACAGACACACATGCATAACCCTTTGAACACTGGTCATAATTTTTAAATGCTTAATAAATTTTAGGTATTTTTTAGATATATTAAGGGCTATTGTGAAGGGGAAAAGTTTCAACAAGACTTTTGTGGATTCCTTAATTGTTATCTAATAGCCAACTATTTTATAGGAAAGTTTATGGTAAAGCCAAGGCAATAAGATTATACATTTTTGTTATCCATAAGGCACATAGAGTATATTAGAAGAAAAACAAAACTTCATATACAATATTCCTTTCTTTTCATAATGAAAGACTAGACATTTTAAAGAGTTTTCTTATCAAAATACCACTAGAATCTAGCTAAAACATATTTAATATATTTCTAGGTTTGTAGGAAGCAATAAAGATATCTGAAGGATAAATATATATAACATTTATATAAGTATCATAAATATCATAATGAAAAATTAAACAGAATAAATAGTTGAGATAATTAATGTTACTTAGCTGGACTTAATCAGTCCACAAAGTACATTCACTTCAAAACACCATGTTGTACATGATAAAAAAAATTTAATACTATCTGAATTTAAAAGAAAAATTGCAGCCATCATGACCTGGAACAGGAACAGTGATAGTGAGTGGTGAGTACATGGAAGCTTGTATTACCTGGGAGATTAGAGCTTTGGCATACTGCAAAATAATGCACTAACATGTCAACTTTCACATTTAACTTGGATAGTTAAAGTGTGGGAAAAAATTGTCTGAGGCACATTGATCCATGACTCCTAACAAAGAAAATGCCTATGGTCTCGGGAGAAAAGCATCCCAGGTTTTAACCTTCAGCATTCTCACAGTTAGAGTTCTACTCAAAGTTTGTATACAACGAATTTACCGCGTAAGCATTCAAAGAAAGAAGTCTCCGCTACTGAGAATTAGGGCTGGGAAAAGCCCTAAGTTTAGCTACTCTGGGATGATATAGGAAGGACTAGCCGGTGCTGTGGCTTAACAGGCTAATCTTCAGCCTTGCGGCGCCGGCACACTGGGTTCTAATCCCGGTTGGGGTGCTGGATTCTATCCTGGTTGCCCCTCTTCCAGGCCAGCTCTCTGCTATGGCCCAGGAAGGTATTGGAGGATGGCCCAAGTGTTTGGGTCCCTGCACTCGCATGGGAGACCAGGAGAAGCACCTGGCTCCTGGCTTCAGATCAGCGTGATTGATTTATGATGGAAATAAATATTGATTTATACGTACCTACTTAAATGTGGAGTCACAAATTCCTATTTTGATCAATGGCTGTATTTCATTATTATCATTATTTTACTCTATAGTTGTAGGTCACCACATGCTCTGAATGCATTTGTACTTTATTGCACAATAAGTTGCTCCTGGCTCATCATCCTTTTATCCCCATCTCAGTCTAAATCATTTCTAAAGGCGCTCTATTTCTTTTTCACTGGAAGATGATATTTCAGACTAGTATCTGGGCACTGGGTGACCCTGCTTCTTAGTTATGTCAGGAATCAACTTGGAATTATTAACTTAAAATTGTGCAACATTTGCTACTTATAAATTACACATAAAAAACCATTAAGGCTAGGACTCATATAAATGAATAAATTAGTTAACTGAGCAGATACACACAATGCACACCGCACACAAATGTATAAACATTTACACATACTTTTATGAATGTGCACATGTCCCTTCACATACATCTACAAACACACTTATGTGCATGAATACATTATGTATAACCTTCACATCATACTCATATTAATACTTCCAATTCCCCTCTGTAGTAGACAAGCTAATACTCCTCTCTCAAAGACATCTCTTTCCAAGTCCATGGAATCTGTGACGAAGTTAGAGATCTAGAGATGGGATGAAGATTCTGATTCTAACATAACCACAGGGTTCCAATAAGAGGAAGAGAAAACAGTCACAGTCACATAGAGAAATGTAAGCAGAAGCCTGTTAAATAGAGTTGATGCTGCTACACTGCTGGCTTTTAAACAGCATTAGGGCAAACTGGAATTAACCTCTGGAAAAGTTAAGAAAACAGATTCTTCCCTACAGCCTGCAGAAGAAATCAGTTCTTCTGACACTTGACTTTAGCCCAGTAGAGTCTAATTTTGGATTTCTTACTTCCAGAAATGTAAGAGAATGCATTTGTATTGTTCTAAGTGATCAAATTTGTGGTAATTTGTTGTAGTAGCAAAGAAAACTAGTATTTACCAAAGGACAATAATATTGTTTTTATCTTTTCTCTGTTCTACGTTTGTAACCTCTTTTACCCGCAGTCAGAACCTTGGAGACTCATAATACCCCCATTCTATTTACTTATATATTCAATATATATTCTATTCAGGACTGAGGAGCAGGAATCAAAATTTACAAATATCTCATATCTTCACTCAGAGTCAGAGACATAACCAATTAAAATTAATGCAATTTCTCTGTAAGCATTCCTCTCTGTAGCAGACTATTATGGCTCCAAAACAGTTATGCTCAGAGACTGCAATTCTTTGACTTCTCTCCAATTAATGCCAGTGTTTTCCCAACTGAAGAATGCATTCATTCAGCTTTGGTAACACACAGTTCTAATTATGTAAGCAGGGCAATTTTTACATAACCTTGGCACATTCTCATTGAGTCAGAAAGTAGCATTTACAAGGCTAGGTTTATAACTGGTGTTAGCTTGCTACCAGTTAGAGGGTTTTGAGAAAGTATTTATGTAATTTCTCAGAAATGGTGATGAATTTCACAGCAGAAGAGCATTTGGGGACAGCATTCTGCTTCTATAACTGTTGCTTCTTAGGTACCCAGCTTTTAAAAATAAGACTCATTTTTACTAAATTTTCTTAAAGTATAAGATCTATAATTTCTCATTTGAGATACTACAGAGTGGGTGGGAGAGGGAGGAGGACTAAGAGCCAATGAACCAAATCTATTACATCAGAAGGTATTTTCACCGATTGCATTCTTGTCTCCAGAAATCCAAGCAAACTGAAGTGTGAGAGTGTAAGCTGCCTACCAATTATGAATATACAATTTCTTTGAAAACTATATTGATTGTATGGATGCTATTTTTAATATTATAATATCAGCAGTATACACAACACTTCACCACTGCCTTGGAACTTCAATTTGGGAAATAAAAATTGATACATTTATGATTTACCATTTCTTAAGCAATCTATTTCACTTTTGATGAGACTATTAAGTCCAGAAAATTCTTTGCACAAATTGAGGGTGTGTTTGCAGGTGAGTGTGTGCATGTGTGTGTATGAATGCGTCTGTATACAAGAGAGCTTCAAAAAATTCATGAAAATGGAAATAAAAAACAATGTATATTTTCTAAGCATTTTGTGAAGCACTAACTTATTACCCCAAATTTGCTAGAACTTAGGGAGAATATAAAAATTAGACAGTGAATATAGGAATCAGTAAATTGTATCTTCAAAACAAACTGAAACACAAAGAATAGAATCATGATTTTTCTTGCCATCAAGGATGTTATTCCAGGAAATTAAAAAAATATACAAAATCCATTTCACATTTTTCTATAAGTAAAATGTCTAATCTTAACTCTACTGGAGAATCATCTTTTAAATTCTAAGTCACAGCTTATTATTACTGTTTGTGTGAAATAATATGGCCCAGAGTCCCCTAATGAGGGAAGCTCTGGACAAGCTGATCTCCTATGTAACTGGCAATATTATACATAAAACTCACAAGAATGAAAGGATGGGGTAGAGACGTGGTAGAAGCGAGGCTTTAGTGGCTTATATGACAGCCATGAAATCATTCTCTCAGTGCGCAAACATGTGTCATGTCCCTACTACTTGTCAAGTCATGTACTATGTACTAATGAACAAGACAAAATGGTTCCTAGGTATTTACACTCCAGTGGGATGAGATAGTGAATACAAAGTAAGTAACTCTGTGGATAATGCCAGGTGGCACAAAACCAAAATGTGATAAAAGAATGGAATTTAGAATGCAGTAATGAGAGTGCTATTTAGGAAGGATGGGGTATAGTGGTAGTGAAGTGAGGCATGATGGATGAAGGAACATCCACTGTGCTAGCTGTGGTAGAACATTTTAGGGAAAGGCCACAGCAAGTACTAAAGTGAAAAAAACAAAACACTGTTACTCTGCTGTGGTGTCTTAGGGACACTCCACAATCACAGGCTTAAAAGCTCCTGGTTATCATTAGGGTCCTAGGATGACTTTCTTAAAAGATGACAGTAATTTACATACTAATTTGCCTCAGCCTAAACTACTAAACACTATTTTCTTCTGACCTCTAACATTTTAGCCATTAGTGTCCACAACAATCTCAGATTTCAAAGAGAGAAGCACTATACTGAAAAAAAGAAAATGACTGAATTGTGTGCCTGGATTCAGCCTCAACTGAAAGGAACAAAAAGCACAAAATGCAGTCTCATGAAATATATGCTGCTATGGTCTGATACTGTATCCACTCTAAATCTCACATAGTGAAACCCAACCTGGGCTGGCACTGTGGCTCAGTAGGCTAATCCTCTGCCTGCGGCGCCAGCACCCTGGGTTCTAGTCCTGCTTGGAGTGCTGGATTCTGTCCCGGTTGCTCCTCTTCCAGTCTAGCTCTCTGCTGTGGCCAGAGAAGGCAGTGGAGGATGGCCCAAGTGCTTGGGCCCTGCACCTGCATGGGAGACCAGGAGAAGCACCTGGCTCCTGGCTTCAGATCAGTGAGGTGCTGGCCACAGCAGCCACTGGGGGGTGAACCAATGGAAAAGGAAGACCTTTCTCTCTGTCTCTCTCTCTCTCTCACTGTCCACTCTGCCTGTCAAAAAAAAAAAAAAAAAAAAGAAAGAAAAAAAGAAACCCAACCCCCAGGGCATCACATAAATATATGGGGCTTTTGGAGGAGGAGATTGGGTCATAACTACTACACCCCCATCAATGGGATGAAAATCCACATAAAGAAGATTTGAGGGAGCCTTGTGGCCCCTTCTGCCACAAGGACTCATAAAAGGCACAATCATGAGACATGTACCTTCACTAGATGCCAAAATCTGCTGATGGCTTGATTTTGGACTTTCTAGCCTTCGGAAGTGCAAAGAATACATTTCTGTTGGTTCTACATTACTCAGCTAGATATTCTGTTATAGCAGCCAGAATGGACTAATATGTGAGCATCAATTAATGTTTTCTTATTTCTAATTGCATCAAAATTGGTAAAGAAATGACAGTAATGGACTTAAAATGATAAGAAAAAATAATAAAATGTAACAAAATAACAATAACAAGGAATACTTCCATATTATCAACCTTCTGCTAAGCATTATACTAAGTGCTTTATCTATTAAAATTGACAATAGAAACTCTCACAACTTTAGAATTACCAATAGGCAATTGGCATCTGACTTTAGCAATGAGATAGATGTGAAAATTTGAGAATGAAAGAGAAAGCCAAGAAGAATCATACCTATCAGCCCACAGAACCCAGAACAAAATTATAAACACCAAGAACACTGAATCGGCTGCGTAAGGTGGGATTTCAAATCAGGATTAACTGAACCAGATTTTGAGTAATGGGAATCCCCTCAACATATCTAGTTGCACAAGGCACAATTCTTAATTTACCTTTGCTCCTTCTTTTCCCTCACTTATTTTACCAATTTACCACCTAGTTCCTTTAATTCAATTTCCAACAAAAGCCAAATTTTTCCAGTTTTCACCATTCTTCCTACTTCAACATTTTAACATCCAACGATCCAATCACCTCTCATGGAGATCACAACAACATGTGCCATGGCTCACTTGCTTAATCCTCTGCCTGCAGCACCAGCATCCCATATGGGCGCAGGGTTCTAGTCCCAGTTGCTCCTCTTCCGGTCCCGCTCTCTGCTTGGCCTGGGAGTGCAGTGGAGGATGGCCCAAGTGCTTGGGCCCTGTACCCGCATGGGAGACCAGGAGGAAGAACCTGGCTCCTGGCTTTGGATAGGCATAGCTCTGGTGTACCAGCGATTTGGGGGGTGAACCAACTGAAGGAAGACATTTCTCTCTGTCTCTCTCACTAAAACTCTGTCAAATAAATAAATAAAAAAATTTTAAAAAAGAGTCCCTTATACTCTTAGAGCATAGTAGTCCCTTTTACTCTTAGAGCATAGTAGTCCATCATTTTTATCATGACCAAAATCATAATGCTGAATAAATTTCAAAGCAACCCTAAAGAAATTATATAATTAAAGCTCAAATGATTGTTATTTAGCTTTTCTCTGCTTCTATCAAAATTTGTTTGATTTTTTTTTAAAAGTTACTCTAGCTAATTTCTGTTGTGTGAAGGAACTCCCTCTTTCAAAGGAATGGATAAAAAAGGGTATTTAGACATATACCTCTATATACCATACAACTACCATATATGCCACTTTTATGTTGCTTTAATTCAGCCGGGTTCATAAGACCTGAAAAATCTTAAAAAACTCTGATGACACTGCTGTGAGACATAGAAATAAATAAGATTGTTTAAGATCAAGTGGAATTAACAACATCGGAACATTTAGTGTGTTAGGAGAGTGTAGAAGTACTGCCTCAACCAAAAACTCAGAAATTTGTAAACATCTTGCTAGTTGTCTTCAATCATCTCTTATAAAATCTTACTTGTTTCTTACTCCTTAATTGCTAATATTTGTTCAAATATGTTTATTCTTCCATTTTTTATCTGCATGAAACTTTTAACAAATATTTTGTACTTTTACATTAATTTATATCAATAACAAATGCTAACATGGCATTATGTATAGTCCTGAATACTGTGTGTACTTGTTTGTGTCTTTGTGTGCATGTAAAACATTTTAAATTCTTATTGCACTGTGAGTCAGGTGACATTATATACTATGTTACATATTTAAACTGAAATATTCTGTTACATATTTAAACTGAAACATATATGTGTAACTTGCCCTAAAATCACAAAATTAAGTAGTACCAGAACTTTGATTTAAAATCGTAACAATTTAGTCCTAGAATCTAAATTGCCTGATATATTGGATAATCACCAACACTGCACTGACTTTTTAAGAAGCCCTTACACCTGTCTCTGTATATACATGTGCTTATAAATATGGGTGTGTATATAGGTACAAGTACACATGTATGTGTATAAATCTAGAAAAAGAATTAGATGCTGGAAGTAAGACAATGTGAAACAAGTTGCAATTCCTAGGCAGTGAAAATCAATTTATAATTGATTTTATTTCATCCTTTTATTATTTATATTATCCAAATATTCAATAAAGCATGTATTGCTCTTATTTCCTTGAAACAACATATTTTAAAATAAGATGGCTATAATATGAATATAAATTTTTAACAATGAGCTAGCTAATCTAAGAAAAGCTTCAGATGTTCACTCTTATTTTACAGTCATTTTCCTTGTTACTTTTTTGGCACCAAACAGCATTTGTTTCATATTTTATGCATTCACCTTTCTTATCTAGTTTATTTCTGCAAACAGAATATTAATCTCCAAGAACAGAAATTCTTGCTCATCTTATTCATGGCCCTACTAAAAACAGTCTGGTATATTATACAAAATCAGTAAGCATCTGATTGGAAAATGCAATTGAAACAGTGTAAAAAATAGTTACTTAAAAATTCAGGTTGAAAGGGAAAATGCATTAACTAAAGATGCTGTACAAATGTTCAGTTACATCTATAAAAAGAAAATATATTGGTTCAGTTTCATTTATCCAAGTCTGGCTTTTCATCATGAAGAGTACGGAAAGGCTAGAAATCCATTATTTAAAATTTTCAGTTATTGCTGGTACATATGCTGTTCTAAATAGGACAATTTAATTTTCATCCAAGAATGGGTCTAATCTTCACATCAAAAGAATCTGACTATAAAAAGAAAGATAAAAGAATATTCACTCACCTAATTTTATTTTCTCTTTGGGAAGGCAGCAGGAAACAAAGGATGAAACCACTGATACTCACAAATCTAAAATTTTTGAGTATAGAAGGATACCTCCCACATGATGACTCATTGATACACCAAACTAGGGAACTACTCCAACTTAGAAAATAACAGTAAATAAAGGAGTAGTTAATTTGTTTTTCTGTGAAAATGGAAGATGCTTTCTTTATACAGAGTTAGATTAGAGAAAATAAGGGTAAGTTTACAAATGAGAGATTAATTGGGATGAGCACTTCATTTGTTGGAACTGCTTAAAAACAAAAGAATCAGAGTTGGCTTAAAATAAAAGATCAAATTAGAGGAGTACCCTAAAGGTGATCAAGAGTATTAGAGTAAAGGCAAGGAAGAAAATGGCAAAAACTTGATAACTGACCATATGAATTATCTTATTTTTAAGGATGAAAATATGTAAAACAAATCATCTTTATATCATGGCTATTAATTTCAGAGATTTCAAACTGAAATAAAGAAACTTTAAAAATAGTAGTAGGGATTCAGGAGGTGCAAAACAGAGGAAAGGTAGGGGAAGAATGAGAAAAAGGAGATAGAATAGGAAGAATTGGGGGACAACAGTGGGAACAAAATTGTAAATTAGGAATTAGCAGAGGTAGGTGTTTTGTCTAGCAGTTGGATGCCAGGTAACATGGCCATGTCCCTTATGGGAATACATGGGACTGATTCCCAGCTCCAACTGCTGACTCCAGTTTCCTGCCAACGCAGATCGTGTGAAGCATTTTGTACATAGTTTATTGGCATAAACTACGGTACAGAGATAATTCAGAAATTAATGTTAGAAGCCATTTTTATTATTATAGGAAAGCCATGGCTAATAGACTCTTCAAGGCCACGCTGTAAGACACACAAAACTATTTATTATTACTTACAAAGTAATTGTATTCATCTTGATGAAACAAAGCGAATTCTCTCTACAGTTTTAGACAAGAGTTCTCTGTCACTGGGGATTTTGGTCCATTCACATGGAATTCAATATTTCTGGAATTCAGGATTTTAATGGGAGAGAGAATCAACACAGAAACTATCCTGCATTTAGAGACACGCATGGCCTTGAAAGCAGATATAAGGAAGAGACAGAGAGACCGTCTTTTTTGGAGCTATAGTAATATTTTAAAATTAACATAAAAATTCTATAAAATATTGGCAAGGGGTACAATGAGAGATATGATCTACTAAATGTATTTATTGAGAGAATCAGACAATTTGGTGGGCTGGAAGACTAGGGATATTTTTATTCCCAAGAAATTTATATTTTGGAATATTTTAGAGATATTTATGAGTTCTTCCATAATCCAGGTGAGGAAGCTTCAATCCATAACGATTAAATAACTTTCCATCAGTGACTTTGATGGTTAATGACATAATGCAAACCTATCAGGTAATCCATGTGCAAGTCTTGATTAACTGATGTCAGTGTTCAGGGTCTGTGTTAGTCAGGGTTCCAATATGATGTGGTTAAAATACTTATATACAGATGCTAGCAAATTTAATTTCTCCTAAGGTTTCTCTCCTTGTCTTATGAACACCGGTTTTCATCTGCTTCTCCACATACCTTTTATCCATGTACATGCATCTTTTGGTGCCTCTTGTTCTTCTTAAAAGGACAACAATAATGTTGGATTATGGTCATGCATGTGTGACCTCATTTAATCTTAAATCAACTCTAAAGGTTCTATCCATACTTGCAGTTAGGTTTCAACATGTGAAATCAGGAGAAGGGGAGCACAATTCATTCAATAACAAGATTTAAGTCTGTTCTTTATGAGAACATGTACTTGGGTTGTTTTCAATTTATAAGGCAACCTACCCTCTTTCTTAACGCAATTTGATTGAGTCTATAGATTTGTCTCTTACTGATAAGTATTTATTCCCTTAAATAAATTTCTAAAAGAAAATACAAGTCAATAGGATAACCTAATTCTCAAAAGAGAAAGGCTACAGGTGTTTGGGTAAACAGCAGCTTGTCTTGAGAAGTTTTTCCATTTAAGTGCCTATTTTTGGTCCACTAAGCCAAAACTATGACAGTTCTTACAGTACTGCCTTTATGGTAAGGTTGAGATTATGTCTCTCGTGATGGAACAACTATCCAGTTATATAGTTTGCTCTTGATTGACACATGTACATTTTGTCCCACCAATTGAGCTGTTAAAATCTTGGGAATAGACTTCTATATCAGGCATTCAGTCGGTCGTTGAGGTACTGTTAATGCTAAGAATATAATTTAAAGAGGATACATATAACACTTTTCCTCATGAGGAAGCTAACAAGTAATGTAATACAAAACAAATGGTGCTGGGAAAACTGGATCTCTGTATGCAGAACTTACACCTTACACAAAACTCCACTAAAATGGATCAAAGACCTAAATCTCGCAACCAACACCATCAAATTACTAGAGAACATTGGAGAAACCCTGCAAGACATTGGCATTAGAAAAGAGTTCTTGGGCAAGATCCCAGAAGCACAGGTAATCAAAGCCAAAATTGACAAATGGGATTACATCAAGCTGAGAAGCTTTGGTACTACAAAAGAAACAATAAGCAAGGTGAACAGGCAATCAACAGAATGGGAGAAATATTTTGCAAACCATGCAACTGATAAAGAACTAATATTTAGAATCCATAAAGAGCTCAAGAAACTCAGCAACACCAAAAGAAACAATCCAGTTGAGAAATGGGCAAAGTACTGGAAGAGACATTTTTCAAGGAGAAATTCATATGGCCAACAGACACTTGAAAAAATGCTAAGGATCATTAGCCATCTAGGAAATGCAAATAAAAACCACAATGAGTTTCACCTCACCCCAGTTAGAATGGCTTTTATACAGAATTCAACAAATAACAGCTGCTGGCGAGCATGTGGAGGAAAATGTTCCCTAATCCACTGCTGGTGGGAATGTCAACTGGTGGAGCCACTGT
The DNA here is from genome assembly GCF_033115175.1 of Lepus europaeus. Lineage (NCBI taxonomy): Eukaryota > Metazoa > Chordata > Mammalia > Lagomorpha > Leporidae > Lepus > Lepus europaeus. The sequence continues at coordinate 39,161,735 of NC_084833.1, forward strand.
GGAAGACAGTATGAAGATACCTCAGAAATCAGAATATACACCTACCATATGACCCAGCCACCCCACTCCTGGGAATTTATCCAAAGGAAATGGAATCAGCATATGAAAGAGTTATCTGTACATCAATTTTATTGCAGCATGATTCACAATAGCTAAGATATGGAATCAACCCAGATGATCATCAACTGTTGATTGGAAACAGAAATTATTGTATATATACACTTCTCAGCTGTAAAAATAAATGAAAGTATGTCTTTTGCAACAGAATGGATGCAACTGGAAACCATTATACTTAGTCAAGCCAGCTCCAAAAAGACAGATACCATGTTTTTTTTTTTTTATCCAAAGTGATTAATAGTGTACCTAAAATGTAATTTATTAGAGTGAAATGGACATTATGAGATTTGATGATTGTTTACAGCCCTTGTCTCTTCCATTGAGGAGCAGGCTTTTTTTTTTTTTCCATTTTTTTATACTACTTGTTGAGCTCTTAGCGAAGGGTTAATTTTTTTTTTAAACAGATGTATTTATTCATTTATTTGAAAGTCAGAGTTACACAGAGATAGAGGGAGTGGCAGAGAGAGAGAGAGAGAGAGAGAGAGAGAGAGAGAAGTCATCCATTGGCTGGTTCACTCCCCAGATGGCCACAATGGCTGAAGCTGTGCCAGTCCAAAGCCAGGAGCCAGGAGCTTCTTCTGGGTCTCCCATGTGGGTGCAGGGGCCTAAGCACTTGGAGCATCTCCTGCTGTTTTCCCAGGCCACAGCAGAGAGCTGGATCTGAAGCAGAGCAACTGGGACTTGAACCAGCGCCCATATGTGATGCTGGCACTGCAGGCAGTGGCTTTACCTGCTATGCCACAGAGCCGGCCCCATAGGTTAATCTTCTGAGTATAAAGTTAACTGAAAATAGATCTTTGTAAAAAATAAAATGAGAATAAGAGATGGAGGAAAAAGAAGAATGGGAGTGTGGGAGGGAGGGAGGGAGAGTAGGGTGGGATGAATCTCTATGTTCCAAAATAAGTGTACATGAAATGCATGAAGTTTGTATACTTTAATAAAAGGCTTCTAGATAAAAACAAAAAACAAAAAACAAAAAACAAAACAGTATTCATTTATTGTGTTGAAGAATATTCTTTAAATGGGGAATTTAATTTCTTTATAATGTAAATAAGTATTTTTAAAAATTTTTAATTTTAATTTTAATTAGTTTTTAACAGAATCAACGTGATTTGAAAATACAATTCTAAGAACATAATCCTTAACGTTGACATGACCCCTATCCAACTTATTAATAAAAAAGGTAATGAGTTCAAAAAAGCAAGAATATAGAACAAACTATTAAATCATAATTTATTAATATTTGTTGGTGCATATTGAAAACACTACAGTGATACACTGCAATACACAGGAATGTCTCCTTCCTCCAAAGATCAAACTAATTTCAGAGATGGCCTAGCCATTTGAAGTATATACCAGGACACAATTTGTTCATGAATTTAAAATAATGAAATTCCTCTAGTGGGGTCAGCCCCAGACAGCATAGTTTCATCCTCACCACTAGGCCATCAGCTTAAAAATCTGCAGCCTTTGCTGTCATCGGTCATTCTTTTAAGATAAATTACTTAACAGAACAAGTGGGAATTCAGGGTCAGGTATAACTGTTTTAGAGTCCACAAAGAACAATCTGAACTTAGTTAAGTTACTTGAAATTCGATAATTTGTTTTCATGACTGAAAGACGGAAAAACATAAAAGCTCTCTTGTACGGTTTTAGTGAGAATTATGGATAATACACACAAAACTCCAAGCAGACTGTACAACACACAATAGGCACACACAGTGGTTTTGATTATTATTTTGCTTAGAAACAAACATGGCAAAAATGATTTTAATGATCAATTCAGATTTCCTCGCATATTATCATGAGAACAATTGTGAGTTTGCAATTTGACTCATCAAAAATCATTGCTAGGGTCAATGAGAATTTCTGCCATGGTATCAGGGAGAAAAGCTACAACCTGAGTCCAATTTAATTGCCATTCTCATATTAAAAATTCACTATTAGGGAGGAAATGGTAAATGGAGACAGTAATGCACAATTCATTTAATTCACCCTGAATACATGAATCTCACACTGAATAAATAAGTCCATAAAAACCTGAAAACTGTGCAGCTAAATTCTGAAATATACATGTGAAATAGAGGGATAAAAGTGTATATGAAAAACCTGAAACAGAGCTCACAATTCATATATACAACCAGAACAGTTAGCTGTCGTGAGTGGAGAAAGTAATCTTAAAGAAATATGCAGTTATCCCCAAAACAAAGCAAAATGTTTAAGGAGTAAGGATAAATTCACTTGCAGTTTTCTAAGAAGATCTCACTCCCCTACCTGAGATATGTTCACAGTAGTTGGAACAATGTTTTAAAAATGTTAACTTCTAAATCATCTAGGCAGCAAGCACCAAAGCTGACAGCTGACATAAGGAGCCTAATTACCATTCCTTTGCTTCTCCTTTGCAATAAGCAGATTTATTGCAAATGTCCTCTACTCTTTTTGCCTGGCACCCATGAGGAGAAGCATAAACAACACTTCAACTAAATCATTACAATTATACCATCAATTGCATTACAAAAGGCAGTTAAATCAAATTTCTGTGTTGAAAGCAATTATGTTTTATTACAAATATTTTTTAACACCAAAGAGAGCAACTTTATATAAAATGATTTTCAATTCCATAACTGTCTCATATATTTCCAAGGAAAATAGTACAATTACATAGGATCGGGCAACAGACCAAATTTAAAGAGATCTTGTATATAAAATTCATTTGTTTTATTACAAATATTACAATAAAGAATAGGTCTCCTCAAAATGCCGTTTCCATTTGTTCTGGTACAGTTTAATACAAAACCTGGGACAATAAAATGTCATCAGATATTTGACAGGAAAAATAAATCTAACGTTCCCCAAACTTCAGCAAATAAAGAACTCTTACAAGATCATCCATGAAGCTTTTTTTTCTGAAGACATTAGAGCTCTTAACAAACATTTTTTAAGAACCTATATATCTCTCATTTCCTACAACCACTCATTACGCAACTTGTAAGTCTTGATTTCTTATATGGTTAAATCATCCCTGAAAATAAATGAATCTGGCCTTCCTTGACTTTTAAAAAAATGTTCATTTATTTAAAAATCAGAGCTAGAGAGGGGATGGGGAGGGAGAGGGAGAGGGAGAGGGAGAGAGAGAGGCACAGAAACAGAGAGATTGTCCATCCACTGGTACACTCTGCAGATGGCCACAAAGGTCAGTCCTGGGGCAAGATGAAGCCAATAGCTTTATCTGGGTTTCCCACATGGGTGCAGGGGCCCAAATACTTGGGCCATTGTCTGCTGCTTTTCTCAGGCCATTATCAGGGAGCTGGATTGAAAGTGGGGCAGCTGGGACACAAACAGGCACCTACTTGGGATGCCTTTGTTGCACGCAGGGGCAGGGGCTTTACCGACTACACCACAATGCCAACCCCGGCCTTTCCTGACTTATAGGAGCCACATATACAACATTGTCATATGCTGAGTAAGAACATCAACAGAATACAATTTAGGGGTGAAGTTATATTTATACACTTAATACTGGTCCTTCTCTGACTATGCAACTGGTACTAATTCAAAATCGTCACTGCTACAAAGATGTCAGATTATCCAGTAAATTATAGCAGGTTTATCATGAACATACCATGTTTATTACTTGTGCACCTGATCCAGAATGTGACTAAAATTAGACTGGAAGAATCAGGATCCATTATTAGACTACTTAAAGCAAATCTTTCTGTTGGAATTCAGCAGCAGATAATGCTGAAAAAGCTTTTTAAAATATTTTTAGTTACTAATTTATTTGAAAGAGCGATAGAGCTGGAAGGAGACACACATTCAGAGGGAGAGACCTACCATCCACTGTGTCACTACCCAAATGTCCCCAACAGGCAGAGCTGGGCCAGGCCAAATTCAGGAATCAGGAACTCATTCCACGTTTGTTGCATGGGTGATAGAAACCCAAATGCTTGATCCACCATCATGTGCTGCCTCCCAGGAGCATTAGTAGGAAGCTGGATTTGAAGAGGAGAAGCCAGGAGTTGAACTACTACTCTGATACAGGATGCAGACATCCAATGTGGCAGCTTAACCTGCTTTGCCACAAGGCTCACCACTAATGTAAAAGTTTTGAGAGAAAATAATTTCCATGTTAGAATTCTTTATCCAGTGATGAAGAATTGATTTTTATCCTAATAATCAATCAGCTTTGTAGACAGAAAAAGATAACTTATGATATACAAGTTTCTAAGAAATAGCTTTTCAACTCTATTTCAAGAGGTTGCTGGAGGACGTGTCTCAAAAAATAAAGACACAAACCAAGAAAGTGAAAAATACAGGGTCAAGAAAAGAGATCTAATTTAAGACAAAGAAGTCCCAGTGTAACAGCTCTGCATCAGTGTGGAAAGCTAGAGTCCTCCTTAGAGCACAGGGGGGAAGTGAGATTCAGGGTCATCCATAAGGGGGTTGAATAATAAACAGATAATCTTGTATGTTTGAATTTAGAAAGTTATTGTTGGGAATTGATAAACTTGTTTTGATCATTAAAACATATTAAAGTTTTATAAATATAAGATATGAAAAAGGTTATTTTTGGGTGAAAATGGAAATTTTATCTGAAAAGAAATTAGTCTTGATACACTATGTGACTTCTATTTGATTAACTACAAATCAAGTAACTACTGAAACAATATTAGCAGTGGTATGTAATCAAAGTTGATACTGAGAATGATACTGAGAAAATAAGGGAAGAGAAGTGTGGTGGTGGTGTAGTGATAGTATGAAAAGTCAAATTTCAAATAATTAATAGGAAATTTTTAACTTTGGTTTGAAAAAATTCATGGGACATCAGCAAATGTTGTTGTACAATACTTTCCAATTTTGTGGCTCTGCATAAGTATTTACATTACAGAGCAATTATTTTCAGTAAGATGTGCTTTATGGTCAATATGAAAAAATAACTGAAAGTATTTTAATTTAGATTTTATCACCATTGCATCCCAATTTTTCAAAAGCAAAATAAAAATTGAATATCTTTTGTGTGTCATACAATTATTTCACTTCAACCTGCTATCAGTAGATTACAGTTTGTTGGTAAATGGTAGTGACAAATTAGTCAACAGAGTATTTTAGAATTTGCTCACAGAAGTGAAGAAAGTTGCTGAGATTAGACTTGACAGCATTTCGAATCTGGGATAGGTTCCAAGTTCAAAGAGAAAAAATTGTAAATATAACAAAGAAAATTAAGGGGAAAAGTGCAAGTGATATAATATTTATTAAACAGCAGGTACAGGCAATCAATAGAACCAAAATCATAATGAATACTTTCCAAATCATTGAAGCCACTGAAAAACTAACTAAAATTATAAAGCAAAAAAAAAGGTAAAAAACATAAAATTGACATTGTATTTAAAACTAAATTTAATAAGGGCAAGGTACATTCATTTTGACAAATACAATTAATATATAAAAATACAATTAATATATGTGTAAAGTTTTTCAGTTAAGTTTACAGAAAGAAAATTTGGAGAGAAATGTCGTCTTAAGAGTAAACAGCTAATTCCATGTATTGAAGCTCAAAATGACAGAACAAAAATATGACAGCATATTGATATACAAATCAATGAATTGTTATTCAAACATCTAGGTTAGGAAACAGAAAAGAGTTACAGAATACACAAGACCAGATACCTGACTGAAAGTCATTTGAGAAGCTTCTCCTAGGCACTTTTTTAACTTCCCAGATCTTAAGGTGGACAACCCTCTGCTCTGTTATTTAAAGTCTTGAATTGACTCGAGGAAAGAGTAGGTTTGGGGTAGAATCTACAGCTGCCCCTTTCAAAGTATTTATTACGGGGCTAGCATTGTGACAGAGTGCTTGAGATGCTGGCATCGCATGTTGGAGTATGATTTTCAGTTCTGTCTGCTCAGCTCCCAATCCAGTTCCTGCTAATGTGCCTGGGAAGGCAGAGGAAGACGGTTCAAATATTTGGGGCCTTGCTTCCACCCACGTGGGAGTCCCAAAAGAAGTTCCTGGCTCCTGGCTTCAGCCTGGCCCACCCCTGGACGTTTGGAGAGGGAGCCAGAGGATAGAGAACCTCTCTACTTCTTCCTCTATCACTTTGCCTTTCAAGTAAATAAATAAATTTTTAAAACAGTAAAATAAGTTGGGAAATACTTGAAAAAAAGGAAAAGTATTTGTTTAGTCAGTTGGCCTCTGGATGCATTTAAAAAGTAATTTTTTTTTTTTTTTTGGTCTGGCTTCTACTTAGGCAATTGTTTCTTTTGATCTAACCCGTTGTTCCATTCTTCTCTTTTCTACTGTGTAAAGGTAAGTCCAGGTGGATCAATGAAAAATTCCAATTCTAATTTTTTTCTATTTAGTGTGGACACATTTGCTGTTGGCTATTGCCTCTCAGCTGTTAACACTTAGGAATGCAAAGAGGTCAACAGTCTCTTAGTCTGCTCTTTCTGTCTGCCCTTGCTTTTCCAAATAAAGAGATACTAGTGAGAAGTCAACCTAGGATTTCACCAAGATTTTTCCAGCAGTATGGTGCTAAAGACTAGACATCTGGCCGGCGCCGCGGCTCACTAGGCTAATCCTCCGCCTTGCGGCTCCGGCACACCAGGTTCTAGTCCCGGTCGGGGCACCGATCCTGTCCCGGTTGCCCCTCTTCCAGGCCAGCTCTCTGCTGTGGCCAGGGAGTGCAGTGGAGGATGCCCAAGTGCTTGGGCCCTGCACCCCATGGGAGACCAGGAGAAGCACCTGGCTCCTGCCATTGGATCAGCGCGGTGCGCTGGCCGCAGCACGCCTACCGCGGCGGCCATTGGAAGGTGAACCAACGGCAAAGGAAGACCTTTCTCTCTGTATCTCTCTCACTGTCCACTCTGCCTGTCAAAAAAAAAAAAAAAAAAAAAGACTAGACATCTTTTTATTTTTTAATATTTTAATTTTAATTTTTAATTAGCTTTTGACAGATTCAAAGTGACTTGTAGAAATGTTTGTTTTTTAAGATTTATTTATTCATTTGAAAAGCAGAGTTGCAGAGAGAGGGCAAAGGCTGGGGCTGGGCCATGCCAACCCAAGAGCAAAGAACTTCTGGGTCTCCCATGTGGAGGCAGAAGCCCAAGCACTTGGACCATCTTCTGCTGCTTTCCCAGGTCAGGGAGCTATATTGGAAGTGGTGCAGCCAGGACTCGAACCAGTGCCCAAATGGGATGCTAGCTCAGCAGAGAGTGTCTTAACCAACTACACAACAGTGCAGGCCCCATTGTAGACACAATTCTAAGAACATAATGATATCCTCTGCCTCCCTCCCTCTGCCCCCCACAACCTCCTACCTTATTCCTTTCTCCTTTCAGTCTTTAAATTTTGAGGATAATATATTTTAAATTTACATCACAGTACAAAGGCTTAGTATGTCACCAAATAAGTTTAACAAGCAGAAAGCAAAAAGAACCAAGTTTAATGGGATTATAGACAATGACTATAAACAGTAACTGAATGGAAAAATAACCATTTCATCCATATACAGTAAAACACTTAATTTGGTTATCTAACCTGTATTTAAACTGACCTTGAGAGATTCTTCCATAAGAATGGCAATTCGAAATCAAGGTACAATACTAATAAAAATTTGTCTTTTTTATATATAACATAAAATGATTCAATATTCAAACATAATTGCTAAAAATTTTTAATCACTGGTAATGAGAAAATTTATAACAATTTGGGCAAAAAAAGTTTATGCCCAAATGAATAAAAGCTTAATTTAGATTTATATTTCATTGTGTGCCCTTTATTGAGATTATGAAGAAGAAACAGTACTAATAGAAAATTATTTCTGAATATTTTATTGATATAAATCTTTCACTCACATAGGAAGATAAAAAACAAAATGTATTCAATTATATGTATTTGTATATTTTCTGAAAAAAATCACAAATCTGCATGCTTTTCAACTAAGGGATTAATCAAATTATATATGGTAAAAACGAGAAACATAAAAATGATTTAACACTGATGCACCTAAACACTAAATAAGACCTAAATAATAATAAACTAGATTAAAGTTAGCATATAAATACAAGAGTTGTGAATTTTTTGAGAGGCAGAATTTTAAAAATCAATAATTTTGAAGTTTTTTCAAGTTTGCTACAATTATTATGTTATTTGAAGATATGGAAACAAATGAAAATCTATTTAAATAATTTATAATAAGTGCAAATATAATTGCACAAATATAGCTCCTACTATGCAACCTATTTAAAACGGTGAGCAGCTGGAGTTGCTAGAAGGTCCTAGACCAGCATATCCAGCATCCATCACATCACTGAGTTAAGGGGTCACCCCTTGCTAACTAATCCTACTCCTGTACTCAAAGGAGAATGGACACAGCTTTGCCCCTTACCACATTCTTCCTAACGAAGTTTAAAAATTGGATTACTGGTATCAGTATTTGTGCTGGCTTCTAAGATCTGGTTGCTTTTGCAATTTTGTCTACACAGGTCTCTCTTTTCCTTTCCTCTTTGTCTTTCTCTCTCCTCCCTTTTCTTTCAGATTAATGAAGTTTTTTTTTTCTCTGTTTCTTTTTTTTTTTAACTTTTATTTAATGAATATAAATTTCCAATGTACAGCTTATGGATTACAATGGCTTCCCCCTCCCATAACTTCCCTCCCACCCACAACCCTCCCCTCTCCCGCTCCCTCTCCCCTTCCATTCACATCAAGATTCATTTTCAATTCTCTTTATATACAGAAGATCAATTTAGTATACATTAGGTAAAGATTTCAACAGTTTGCACTCATATAGAAACACAAAGTGAAACATACTGTTTGAGTACTAGTTATAGCATTAAATCACAATGTACAGCACATTAAGGACAGAGATCCCACATCAGGAGCAAGTGCACAGTGACTCCTGTTGTTGACCCAACAAATTGACACTCTAGTTTATGGCGCCAGTTACCACCCTAGGCTGTCATCATGAGTTGCCAAGGCTATGGAAGCCTTCCAAGTTTGCCGACTCTGATCATATTTAGACAAGGTCATAAAAGACAGGGTGAGGATAGTAACCAATGATCCTAAGAGTGGCATTAACCAGGTTTGAACAATTATACAGCATTAAGTGGGGAAGAGGACCATCAGTACACACAGGTTGGGAGTAGAGCCATTGGTGGTAGAGTAGAGGTTATGATTACAAAGGAATGAGGCCCAAGTGCGCTAGACAGGGTCTAGAACAAAGGACAGAGTCATTATTAGAGGAGCTAAGAAAGGTGCTGTCTAAGCTACAATTAAGTTTTCTGATTGAGAGGCAAATAGAACCTGACAGAAGGGGCTTGATAATAATCTGGTGGGCTTTAGGCCTTGTAAGTTAAGAGGCCCAGACCTATCTATCTCTTCACATGGGGTACATCCTAAGGGAGAACCTCTTAGGGGAAGGCATTCTGTTGACTTTCATTACTTGGCTGGCCTGGGAGGAGAGCTGGCCAGGTAAAGGCAGGTGGCATCTCTAACAAGAAATTTACAGTTTTGCCTTCAATGTTGCTGACCCTACTTGGCCGTCACCTCAGCTGCAGTGGTCACTTTGGAAGCTGGGCTGAGTGAAGGGCTTTTCAGCTTAGAGCCAATAAGATCTGTGGCTCTGACCTGGGCATCCTTCGGCTTCCAGGGCAGGTCCATTTCCAGTGATCCAACTCTTGGCAGAGCGCCAGGGCTCTTCACAAGCTGACTTCTGCTGAAGCCCAGGCTTCAGCAGATTACTGAAGTTTTGTAAGGGGAAGTGACATTGCCAAGGGAGTCGCTCAGCTCCTCCCTGAAAGGAGGCCATCACTTCAGTCTTGGCTACCATCAAGACTCTTCGTAATACTATGAGATTCCTTGTACACTGGCTGACCTAGCTTCTTCAGAGCAGTTTTCATTACCCAAGTGATTTATGACAGTGAGGAGAAGTTACTGATGCACAGTACCATTTACCAGGAACTTTGAGAAATGCTAGTTAAAATAATAATACTAATTCCATGCCCTTAAGGTGTGAGTGACTCATAACATATTTTTGAGAATTATGTACTGTAAATAAAAGTTATATAAGTCACTACTAGAACTAGTAACCATTTTTAGTTTTTTAGTTAAAATAAACAGGTAATAAGAGGAATATCAAAACTTGAATTTTACATTTGAATGTTATTTTAAAGCTCAGCTTCAAAGGTCAAATTCTAACCTGTGTTAAGGCAAATGTTGTACAAAAGTGATGACACATATATTAAAGATTAAATTCAATGCCATGAATCTAGATAAATTCTTGAACCTGTGTTGGGAGCTATTAAACATACATCTCAATCAGTCTAATGAATAACACTGCTCATTTACACAGACTCAAAAAATATGGTAAGAAGCTCACGACTTCCCTGGTTCATAATAGCAACCATAGATTTTCTTGGAAAGAACATCTCTCCATCTTATGCTAGGGTTCTCTCTCCTCTGTTTCTATGATCCACAGCATAGGCACCAACAGCATTCGTATCACATCACACTTTATCTGCACTTGCCCATCTGTCTCACCCGAAGAATGCCAGATCTTTAAGAAAAAGGATCTTTTCTGATATCTTCTTCTATACATACCTTGAATCTTCCATAGTACCTTATGAAATATGTTGAATGAATAAATAAATAAAACCATGAATAAATCAGTGATTTTATTGTATTTCAACATACTTCCAAAACCTTGTCTTCAGGAACTTGGTCAATTTAATCATAAATATGTGATAAATAGAAGGTAGACAAAAAAATGTGTTGAATGTCAATTACAACTGTTATGATCCTTTTAAGGACTAGTTTGTATTTGACATATTTGGAACACTAAAGAACTCAGCTAAGTTTTAGAATCTAGAATATAGGAAGACTTTAAGCAATATTTCATAAAATAATTAATTGTATATTCCTAAGCTGGGATTCCAAGAGTGTGGCATTAAAATTGTTTCAGAGATTCTAGAAGGAAAGTAATGTACTTGGTATTAGAGGTTTAATGTATCTAGCATTAGCCTTAAACACATCCCATAAATGACTTTCTACATGACAAAAAAAATTAGTAGTATTATGGTTATTATACATACTTCTTAATTATTTATTTACAACATATGTAATTTCATAAAGGATTTAAAACACAATATATTTAAATGGTGATGACTTCAGGCTTAAGTTTATTTCAGGATCAGGAATGGAATGAGAAGGAAAGGGGAAATAGTATTGAAAATAAGCTATATTTTTTTAAAAAACAGAGAAACCAGATGTGGTTGAAATGAAATGTGTGATACATTTTAGGTGGAACTTAATGAACTAGGAAAAGAGTTATGCTGTTTTTTTCTTCACTATTGTTAACAATACACAATGGGCAGGGCCAGGAGGATTACTGACCAAATAGAACCTGGGTCTTTTGATCCAGGACACATAGTTGCTTTCTGTAGTACACGATTTCATGTGAGACTACTTCAGAAAGTTCATGAAAAACTTTCAAAGTTGGTGAACATTTTTAAAATCTCTATGTGGTTTCTTCACTATATGCACTTACCATGAACTTTCTGAACATACTTCAACCAAGACATAGCATAATCCATGGTTTATTATTATTTTTTTAACTTGGGGTAGAGAGAGAGAGGGAGAAAGCTCTCTTTCACTTCATTCACTGGTTCACTCCCCCAATACCCACAACTGCTGTGACTGGGCCAGGCTAGGTTAGGGCCAGGCTGAAACAACCTAGGTCTCCTATGAGGTTGGCAGGGATCTAACAACTTGAGTTCTCACCATTTGACTCCCAAGCTGTGCATTCCAAGGGATCTGGAATCAGAAACAGCTAGAACTTGAACTATGGGATGTGGGAATCCCAAACAGTATATCAATTACTAATGGCTAAATCAAACACCTGCCCAAATTTACGGGTTTTCAAGTAAATCAGACAATACCAGGAGGTAAAATATATAAAGCAACAGATACCTGAGTTATTTGATTATTTTATAACCATACCATAAGATGCATCTACAACTTATTTTTATTTTGATTTGATTCCTCTGTTTTTCTTTGATCTTTTACCTTGTTCCTCTTACCAGTACTATTAAAAAGTAGGAAAATTTGTTACTTTGTCCTGAAGACATATGAAAGCTTTTGTTTTTTAAAGTGATGCTGCCTATTGCCCTGAAAACAAATAGAGCTAAATTCCTGATTTTTACAAAAAGAGTTCATTTCCACATGAACTCTGTCCTGAGATTATCTTGTGAAGAAACAGTTTGAAGTCACAGAGAAAAGAGGGGCATGCCCAGTAGGATCACAGATATTTGCTTTCTCTGCTCCATAGCATCAATGCCAAACTGCCCTCCGGCCTCCCCAATGCTGGATTTCAATAAATATGTTATTTATTTATCATTACTGGGTTAATATTTTTCATGCTCAATAAATATTAACTTCAATACTATTAAATATTTATTGACTGTCAACTCTGTGGCAGGCACTATGCTAGTCACAGGAATTGTCCTACTTCCTCCATATCTATCACCATCTTTAACACTCATGTCAGTAGTATGAAATATATATTATCTTACAAATAAGAGTCCAGTTTTTGGATGAAATCTGAAGCCAGGGTGACACAGCTAGCAAATGATGAAGCAAGAATTTAAAGCTTCTTTATCCAACTAATATCTTATATTTCCTCATTACAAGACAGAGATATTGTGGAATTGTATTAAAATAGTTCCAAAACATTAATATGGGTATCACATTTTCTATTTCATTGCTAGGTCAGCTGTCATTTTTAGAACAAAGCAGACGATAGTTTTTCATAGCAAGCTGTTTGCTTGCTTTCAAAATTTTAAGTGATTCCTTGACCATAAATGCACTTTTATGACTAAAGCTGGTATCTAAAAAGATGACACCTAGTTAAACCTTCTATAAAAATGATTGGCAGGAAAATGGCTCTACGTTGAAGTATCATGAGTATCAGTGGAAAGGAGCATAAATTTGAGTAGAACTTCCTCAGCACATGTCAAATTTTGTTAATGGTTCTATTTTCAGTGTGCAGCGTTGAACCTGGCACTTGGTAGACATTTGGTAAGTATTCAAAGAAAAACAAAAGCACAGGACTTAGGGAATCTACTTCATGATTTTTGGTTCCTTGCAATTTCTCATCTAAGTACACATGAGGTTAACAATCACTGTGCATTTCCATAACAAACATCCAGCACTCATAAAGAATGCCAGCATTGCAGGCAGAGGCTTAACTGCTGTGCCAGCTAGTTGGCCCCATGGGAAAATTATTTTAAAAAACAGATTAGGGATGCAGTCAAATCAAGGTCTCAGGGGGCAATGTCTTAAGAATAGTCTGTTTCCCAGGTGATTCTAACACTAAACCAGAAAAGAAAACTGCAATTTATTAACCAATGTGCTTTTTGGGCCTGAGAAGTGACCTAAGCAAGATGGCAGAATAGGAGTTTCCAGTGCTCTTTCTCTCCCAGAAGCATTAAATTAAGCAAGCACCCATGCACAAAGATGCCTCCACAAGAGCTAAGGTGAAAGACAACAGCACCTGAGTGAAGCAAAGAAATAAGAAAAGACAGGGAAAGGATAAGAACAATTTCAGCTTGTGTTAATACAATTTTTTTAAATGAAACTGACATCTTGGTATTTTTTAAAATTTATTTGATAAGTAATTTTTTTAGACAGAGAGAGAGAGAGAGAGAGGTCTTCCTTCTGTTGGTTCATTCCCCAAATGGCGGCTACGGCCAGAGCTACGCTGATCTGAAGCCAGGAGCCAGGTGCTTCCTCCTGGTCTCCCATGCGGGTGCAGGGCCCAAGCACTTGGGCCATCCTCCACTGCCCTCCCAGGCCACAGAAGAGAGCTGGACTGGAAGACGAGCAACTGGGACTAGAACCCAGCACCCACATAGGATGCCAGTGCTGCAGGCAGAGGGTTAACCAAGTGAGCCATGGCTCGGGCCCCACTCGTGTTAATACTCTTGGTGAAACTGTGGTCATCCTACATCTTACTTGTTGAACATTATTATTAGTGGCTGTGAATTAAACCTGTGAATATAAATGGAACAAAATTATGCCCTTGAAAAAACTGAGAAAGAGAGGGAAAGGAAGGAAGGGAAGGGAAGGGATTGAGGAGATGGTGGGGAAAGCAGCAGGGGAGTAGAAGTGAATTTATCGTCTTGGAACTGTACCTGCAGAATGCATAAAATCTGTTCTCTTTATGTTAAGAAAAAATTTTAAAAATAGCCTAAAAAATGCTTTTGAGTAATCAATGGGTAAATGAAATAATAAAGTTCTAAAAATCATTAAAATGAAAATGGAAACAACATAATAAATTTTATGAAACAAGCAAATAAAGTTATAAGAGAATTTTATAGCAACAAACACCTACATAAAGAGACTAGAAATAAGTCAGATAAACAACTTAAAGTGACAATTCAAAAAACCAGGGAAATAATTAAGTTCACAGTTAGCAGAAAGAAGGATAAACAGGGGCCAGCCCTGTGGCATACAAGGTTAAACCTCTGCCTGCAGTGCTGGCATCCCATATGGGCGCCAGTTCCTGTCCCAACTACTCCTCTTCCAATCCAGCTCTCTAATAATGGCTTGGGAAAGCAGAGGATGATGGCCCAAGTCCTTGGGCCCCTATACCCATGGGGGAGACCCAGAAGAAGCTCCTGACTCCTGGCTTTGGATTGGCCCAGTCCCAGCAGGCCATTGTGGCCATTTGGGGCTTGAGTCAAAAGATGGAAGATCTTTCTCTGTTTCTCGCCTTCTCTGCCTTTCAAATAAATAAATACATCTTTTTTTAAAAAAAACATAAATAATTAAATATAGATAGCATATGATTTCATTAATTAACCTGAAGAGGTTAATTTCATGAAAATTAAGACTCCAATATTAGTTACCAGAAACTAGAGGAATGAGTGGTGGGGAAAGGTTAATTAATGAGAAGCAAGTTATATTTAGGAGAACTAAGGTCTGGCATTTTATTGTACAGTGGAATTACTATAGATAATGATAATAGACTGTATATATATTTTAAAACCATATGAAAATATTTTGAATGTTTTCACCACAAGAAAATGATAGGCCAGCGCCGTGGCTCAACAGGCTAATCCTCCGCCTTGCAGCGCCGGCACACAGGGTTCTAGTCCCAGTTGGGGTGCGGGATTCTATCCCGGTTGCCCCTCATCCAGGCCAGCTCTCTGCTATGGCCCGGGAAGGTAGTGGAGGATGGCCCAAGTGCTTGGGCCCTGCACCCACATGGGAGACCAGGAGAAGCACCTGGCTCCTGGCTTCGGATCAGCGCGATGCGCCGGCCGCAGCAGCCATTGGAGGGTGAACCAACGGCAAAAAGGAAGACCTTTCTCTCTCTCTCTCTCTCTCTCTCTCTCTCACACTATTCACTCTGCCTGTCAAAAAAAAGAAAAAGAAAAGAAAAGAAAATGATAAATGCTTGAAGAGTTAGAAATGCTTACCCTGAGTGAACATTACTCAGCGTTTGCATGTAACTTAACATCAGACAGGGGCTATGTCAGGGTGCAGGAGTTACAGCTCCTCATAAGTTTAGAAGAACTTGTTGAAGAAAGATAGAAAAAAAAAGAGTAGGTAGCAAGGGCTTGAAGATGATGAAAATACAATATTTGGAGTGTTGTTGCCATGGATCAGGTTAAGCCTTCCTACAGTGTCAGCATCCTAAATGGATGCCAGTCCTGGCTGCTTCACTTCCCATCCAGATCCTGGTAACGTGCCTGGGAAAGCAACAGAGAATGGCCCAAGTCCTTAGACTGCTGCACCCATGTGGGAGATCTAGATGATGTATCTGGCGCTTGGCTTCAGCCTGGCCCAACCCCAGCTGTTGAAGCCATTTGGGGAGTGAACCAGGGGATGGAAGCTCACTCTCTCTCTCTCTCTCTTCCTCCCCCTCTCTCTCCTCTAACTGTAGCTCTGTCTCTCAAATTAAAAAAAAAATCTTTTTAAAAATATGATATTTGCAAGGTGGACAAGTGTGGTGGAATGAGAAGTCAGTGCCAAGATGGTGCTGGCAAGCAAGCATCAGTTACTCAGGAAGTGGCTCAGAGCCCACCTGACAAAGGAGCCTGCCTGGCAACAGGCAGTGATTGATTAGGACACAAACCTGACATAAGAGCCAGGTTTCCAAGACAAAAGCATGGCAAGAAGTATTAGGAAGCAATAGATATACAGGTATCCCAAAAATAAAAATCTCAAGAAGGAAAATCAGAAATAGCATGCATCCAACTTGTTAGCAAGAGAACTGCAGATGAAATTGTTTATAGTAGCATGTACAATAGATATTATCTCAAGTTATGTTAAGTTGAAGTGTTGTGGGTCTGGCCTACTAGCAGTACCAGATATATATTCAGAAATATTTAGATACTTGTATAATATATAAAAAACTCAAATAACTCAATAACAAGAATATTAATTTCTTAATTGTGATAAGCATTTTACAATGTGTATAGTTAGCAGAAACACATGTATTGAACATCTTTTAAAAATTCAATTATTATTTGGCCATTATACCTCAATAAAATTGGGGGTGGGAGAGAAAAATGGATTGAGAAACAGTGCAAACTGTACAGGTAAACAGCAAAAATGCTCCGAGTAATGGATTATCTTTAATTTTATTTATTTGGAGTATAGGGGACAATTATTGGGGTATTATAAAAACATTAGTTACAAAATTTTCTTAATGTATTTGTGCTGTTTTAACAAAATGTCATAGGCCAGGTAATTTATAAGTAGCAGAAATGTGTCATTTATAGTTATGAAGTTGAAAAGTCCAAGATCAAAGGAGGTTTAGTAACTAATGAGGACCAGTCTCTGCTTCCAAGATGGTGCCTCCTCTGGAGAGGAGGAGCACTCTCTTCACATGGTAGAAGGAATGGAAAGGGCAAAAATGGTGCTAGTCAGTTCCCCTCAGCATTTAAAACCTATTTTACTTATTTGAGAGTCACAGTTACAGAGGTAGAGGGGGAGTCAGAGAAAGCTCTTCCATCCACCAGTTCACTCCCAAAATGGTTGGATCCTGGAACTCCATCCGGTCTCCTCCATGGGTGCACAGGCCCAGGTACTTAAGTCGTCTACTGCTGTCTCAGGCTATTAGCAGGGAGCTGGATGGGAAGTGGAGCAGCCTGACTGGAACCACTGCTCCTATGAGATGATGGTGTCACAGGCAGCAGCTTAACTTGATGCACCACACCCTGGTCCCTATTCAGCAGATTTATAAGACATTAATCTTACCCATGAATGTGGAGCCCTTAGAGATGAATCATCTACTCAAGGCCTCACCTCTTCATACTGTTGCATTGGGGATTGCATTTCAAAAAGAATTTTGGAGAAGGAAAGAAACATTCAAACCATAGCACAAATATTAGCCCACTACATAGCAATCCCTTTAAAAGGTACTACCCATACAAAATTGCTAAACCTCACAACATTTCTACCTACTAGATAGGAATTTTATCTGTACCACTTACAGTTGTCTGATCTTGAGCTCTTCTCTTTCCCTGTTTGCAAATCTATGAAATGAAAGCCAAGAGCTTCTTCTGGGTCTCCCACATGGATGCAGAGGCCCAAACACTTGGCCCCCCTCCACTGTGTACTCAGGCTGCAGCAGAGAGTTGGATAGAAAAAGGAGCAGCTGGGACATGAACAGGTGCCCATATAGGATTCTGGCACTGCAGGCAGAGGTTTATCCCACTGGCGCCACAGCATCAGCCCCTATTTTACTTTTAAAAATAAGTAATTCTGAGATATATCATAAGAGGCCTATGGAAAAACCCTACCTTTGCAAAATTCTATATAGTTTTTTAAATATAAATTAACTAAAAATACCTAGAACAAAAGGTAAAGAATTGATAGCATTTGGGGTATTGCAAGGGCTGCAAACAACTATAGTCACAGTCTGAGAACTTTTCCCTACATGTCTAATAACTCACTTATTAAAGTCCCCCTCTGACATGAATCAGCTGGAATGTTAAAGAACATGGAATAAATGAGACAGGATAGCAATCCTCATTTAGGAACCTCATCAAAACCTTTCCTAAAAAAAGAAGGACTGGGTGATTTTAGCTAATATTAGAAATGTAATAAAGTTACATTTTGCCTGGTACTAAGTGCATTTCTACTAGCAAGTATAAATAGAACCTAAATATTGTGTCTGTATCAAATTATCTACTGATAATTTACCAAAGTTCACATGTAACTCAATGATTAAATAGTTTTATTGTTTTACCAAATTGTTTCTTAAAGGGGATCAATTATAAAATTCCCATAAAGGTGTGTTTGTTAAAAATCTAGATTCCTGGGGCAAGCGCTATGGCAGACTAGGTAAAGCCACTGTCTGCAGTGTTAGCATCCCATACGGGCATGGATTCAAATCCTGGCTGCTCAATTTCCAATCCAGCTCATTGCTAATGTCTGGGAAAGCAGTCGAAGATGGCCCAAATCCTTGGGCCCCTGCACCCACATAGGAGACCTGGACAAAGTTCCAGGATACTGGCTTGAGATCAGCCCAGCTCTGGCTGTTGCAGCCATTTGGGGAGTGAACCAGATGGAAGATTCTCTCTCTCTCTCTGCCTCTGCCTCTCTTTAACTTTCAAATAAATAATTAAATCATTTTTAATTTTTTTTTTTAAATGTAGATTCCTAGAATCCTCCCAAGGCTTTTAAATTCATTAGTTCTAGAGGGACTGAATAATTAACATTTTAATAAGAATACTAGGCAATTCTTTAGTTCTTGCAAACTGGAAATAGGTCTAAGAAAATGACCAAAAGCAAATCAAATAAATTGCTCAAGATAGTATGCAGTGATGGAGTGTGTATCTAAAAACATATCTTGGCAGCAGGAGTTTGGTATTGTGGTTAAGCTGCTGCTTGGGAGGTTTGCATTCCATATTGGAGTGCCTGTTTTAAACCCAGGCTCCACTTCAACTCTAGCTTCTTGCTAAGTGTAGACAAAGAAAGAGGTAGCATATGATGGCTCAGTAATTGGGTTCCTGCCATCCACGTGGAAGACTCAGGTCCTAGATTAACATGGCCCAACCCAGCAGCTGTTGCAAGTATTTAGGAAGTGACTCTGAAGATGAATGAATCTCTCCCTTTCTCTCTCACTTTCAAATAAAAAGAAAATAAATAAGGCCCTATGTTGTGGCATAGACGTTAAGCTACCACCTGCAGTGCCAGTATCCCATGTGGGTGCCAGTTTGAGTCCTGGCTGCTCCACTTCCAATCCAGCTACCCGCTAATGTGCCTGAGAAACCAGCAGAAGATACTCCAACTGCCTGGGATCCTGGACCCACGTGGGAGACTCAGAAGAATCTCCCAGTCCCTGGCTTTGGTTTGGCCCAGCCCTGGCTGTTGTGGCCATTTGGGAAGTGAACCAGTGGGTGGAAGACCTTTTTTCTCTCTTTCTCTCTCCCTCTCTGCCCCATCCATTACTTTGTCTTTCAAATAAATAAAATGTTTTTTTTAAAATAACATAGATAGATAAAGTAAACCATATCTTGTGCATACATTAACAAAATAACCATCACTCTGCCATGCAAATGACTGTTTATATTGCCCCAAGGCCAAACATAAAATATATGCAATTTTAGAAGTTATTTTTAGGAGATGCCTTTGGTCAGGCTAGCATTTTTCTGTAAATATAATGATAAAATGTGTACACAAGTAATTCCATGCATTTGCAAAATATTTTCGGCAAAAAACCTTGATGGTAACTCAGGTAGCCCTTTTCTCCACAAGTCAACTGCATATGGTGAATCTATATCCTGAATCACGTTAAGGCTTCCTACACATTTGTTGGGTTGAACATAGTCAGAATTTAAAGTAACTGTGACTTGCAGTGCAATTTAAGAAGAAAGGCAACAAAATGAAAGGATAACCAGGATAGTTGTGCTAATGCAGAGCCAGGTTTAAAATATAATTTCACACTTCTGTAACTTCTGACAAACTGTAGAGTCATATGGGATATGGAGATGATTATACTGAGAGTTTCCATCTTAGATATCATAATAACAGTGGTCAAGCTGGAAAATGATTGAACTCTAACCTGAATTCCAGTATCATTTGGAGAAGAAGCACATCAATTGGTGATGGAAATCAGATGGAAATGGATGCTTCCCTGTGTAAATTTTATACGCTCCCCAAAACCTTCAGCAACCAGGCTTCCTTATGTGATGAATAGTGGTTAGAAATGTGGACTTTGGAATCAGGAAGAACTGTGTAAAAACACAGCTCTATCACCTGTGAATAGAGAGCTTGACGATGCAAACAGTTGTCTACACTTCACATTCCTAACCTTGAATACAGGAAAAATAATATAAGAATCAAAGTTTTAGCACATATGAAATAATTCAATATAATTTTAAGCATTTAGGACAATGGATAGTCAAATCCACGCAATATTAGAAGCTAGTTCTACTGTTATCATCATCACCCACTACAATCCTCAGAGGTGGCTACTACTCGGTGTTGTTAAGGACCCCATGGTTCTGAAATGTAAATGCCTTAAGTTGCAGAGGTAATGACAAGATTCCATTACAGGGAACATTGAGTCAGTGCTCTTAAGACACATCTCATTCCATTAAGTCATAATTTTTATACTAATATTCTGTAAACATATGTACACTCATAGTTATAACCATCAACCTTTTTTTTTTTTTAAGTAACATCCATGTACCATGTATTACGCTAAATCCCAGATTCAAACTAAAGCTTCAGTCTCTGGAAAGTGTGAGGAATGTTCTGGTTCAGATAACTGAACTCTAGACAGCTTGAAGGCACCCACATTTCTTATTTTATGATTACTCTGGATGGAATTTATTTTAAACTATATCATTTCTCTTCATTACTAATAACAGAACATGTATTTATCACACAATGCATACTATTCTTGTTAATTCAATCCATCATTTTAAACATCAATACTCAGATTTTGAATTTACACCATATTTCCTCAGAGCCATTTTAAGTACACAGGATTTTAATTTTTATTTTTAAAGATTTATTCACTTATTTATTTGAAATGCCGAGTGACAGAGGGAGGGACAGAGAGAGAAAGGGAAAAACAGAGAGGGAGAGAAATCTCCCATCTGCTGGTTTACTCCCCAGATGATCCCAATGGCTGGGACTGTGCCAGAACATGGATATCAGAGGCCTTTGTACTTGAGCCATTTCATCTGCTGCTTTCCAGGTGTATTAGCAGGTAGCTGGATTGGAAGGCTAATAGCCAGCACTACCATATGGTATGCCCTCATTGCAAACAACAGCTTAAACCACTGTGCTACAATATCAGTCCAGAGATAGGCAGGATTTTAAAAGAAATGATCCCACACATATGTGTTTTCTTTGGAAATTGAAATTCTCATTTATCTTATTTGTAGTTTGGCTCACTCTTACTGTCAATAGGTAAATAGAGTGCTAAATAGCTAAGGAAATCTGTGAAGGAAGGAAAGAGAAGGGTAAGAATCAAAGGACAGAGCAGAAGTCCCAAGGGGTTCTAAATGAGAGATGCAATTCTTTCTGATGATCCAGGCTGATGATCAGTACCAGTCTGAGACAAGTATAACTTCTGACCCTAGAGGATCTCCCCAACATTTTTTCCCTATCTAATTTGGAATTATTTTATTTTATTCTATTATTTTTTTTTACCCAGAAGTCTTTTATTTAAGGTATACAAACTTCATGCATTTCATAAATACAAATTTAGGAGCATAGTGATTCAAGAAACAGTGCATCTGTCCTTCAGTCATAAATTTTTTAAAAAAATAGGCTGTGAAAATGCCAGAGGGATTTAAAACACATGGGTGAATGAATATCTTTGGCTGTATAAAAGGCTTCTGATTTTTCTTTTTTTTTTTCAAAGAGTATAGGAAGATTCTAAAGTCTAAAAATATCAGTGAAGAAGAAAGGAGGCTTAAGCTGAATCAGAGATTCTGAATTGTATTTTCTTAGGACTGTCCATCCACATATCATGAAACAGAAACCTGGCACAAAGCAGAACAGAAGCTAAAAGATTTGACAGGTGGTCACTTGCAATAAAAAAATAATTTATTCAGAAAAAGAGAGAATGAAAGTTCTTTGCAGACTAAAAGCCCCCATATAATCATGAAAGATTATTATTATTAAACTGTTTATTGGAGTAGAAAGTGTTGGCTCTACAGAATTATGAAAAAACATTTTTTATGCTTAACCAGATGTCTTTTAAGATAATGATACATCACTTAACAGTTCCTGCCAATCCAAATAAACTCAAGGCTTTTGGGACAGGCTGTGTTTGATGTGACCTATGGTTTCTCTGTAAGGCTTGGTAGCTATATTGGTAAATAACAGCTACCAGAAGCCAGAACTATCATTGTCCTTTTCTCGCCCACTCTTGTATGACACATAAGTCCATCATAAGTCAGGGGAAATAGAGCAAGCTAGGCTAACAAGCAGAGTTGGACTTTCCCCAGAAATCGCTGCTAATGTGTTCTTCCAAGATGTACTCAGGCAAAAGCAAATATGCATTCCCAGTCATATATAACCATAATACACTTCAACTTACCATTGAGAAATCAAAACTAAGCAAACTGCTTCCACGCCCCACACCACACCCAGCTAAAATAAGCTAAAATAATCTTGGGGTTTAAAGTGGAATAAAAGCCAACAGAGGCCAGTGCTGTGGCTCACTTGGCTAATTCTCCGCCTGCGGCGCCGGCACCCCGGGTTCTAGACCCAGTTGGGGCGTCAGATTCTGTCCCGGTTGCTCCTCTTACAGTTCAGCTCTGTGCTGTGGCCCAGGAGTGCAGTGGAGGATGGCCCAAGTTCTTGGGCCCTGCACCCGCATGGGAGACCAGGAGGAAGCACCTGGTTCCTGGATCAGATCAGTGCGCCGTAGCAGCCATTTGGGGAGTGAAACAACGGAAAATCTTTCTCTCTGTCTCTCTCTCTCTCTCACTGTCTAACTCTGCCTGTCCAAAAAAAAAAAAGAAAGAAAGAAAGAAAAAAAAAACCAGAATACATGGATGTCTTTTTTCAGAAGCACGAATCAACTGGTATTGCCAAGAAACAAAATGTCAACATTTCTTGCCTCCCCCCAAAGAAAAACTCACAAAACAAAATTCTCATAAATTTATTTAGCAAACCTCTCAGAATTCCTGCTGTACCAAGTACTGTGGAAATGGAGGAGTTAGCACTAACAGTTTCAAGAATAAAAGTCTTCTAGAGAATCCTATCACGAAGTACAGTCTCTGGCCTACATACAGAAAGAGCTTGGTAAATATGTGTTGAATAGAGTGTGAATAAGTCTCATTTCCTGGCAATGTAATTTTAAAATTGTGAATTTAGTTAGATATCTAAATTTTCTCTATGCCAATTTTTGGGAAGTTTTCCTAAGGATGGGCATATGAGTGAGATAGACTATGCACTATAACTCAAGACTGGTAAGCAATCTTTCTAAGAAGGTGAGGAGCCCTCTTTTTCCTACAGATAAACTCAAAAGCAATAAAACTGAGGCAAAAGGAAAAGAAAATGAAAGTTATAGAGGAACTGTTAAGAGTTTCTTTTATTTGTAATGAATCAACAAAAGGTAGATGATTCTGGGGATAGTAATAATTGCCATCATTATTCATTGAGTTTTTGAGCACCAGTTGTATGCTAGACAAACTGCTAAATACATTATAACTATGCAAGATAGATACTAAAAGACATAAGTGGTAAGTAGAAAATGTAGGATCTAAATGCAGGGCTCATAACAAATAAACAAATTAGTAAGAAATTTGGATTTGCAGACAGAAATTCATTTTACAGATAGTTATTCTGGCATCAGTATTGATTCGCTGAATAAGACTGCATAATATCAGTGAGAGAAATTAAATTAGGGATTGACTACTGCATACTTTTCACATCTATTGGAGAATCCCCATGTCTTGTGCAGAGTTTAAATGTACAACATGTCTGTTTCTCAAGCGAAAGCAGATATTTAAAAAATCTTACAAATACAGTGTTTTCTTAGTGCTTTCAATTATTTCTAGGTATGATAAAGTTGAAATTTAAATTTTAAAAATGTATTGAGCACACCAGATTAAAACAAATTTAAACTTCAGAAATGGGATTATATAACTAGGTTATTTCCTAATAATGAATGAACAGCAGAGGTTTCCTCTTTATCTAGCCCAGGAAGAAACCATCTCTGCCTCCACATTGCCAACTACCCCTCATACAGAATACAAAGAGGGGGATAAAAGCCCCTAGGGGTGAGGAATTTAATGTTTTCATAAAGCAAAGTCTAAAGAAGCTAAACCCTTCGCTGATTTTTCAGCTAATTACAAGTACAAGCCAGAATGCTAGTACATAATTTCCCCCACTTTAATGTACAGAAGTACTACTGAAAATTGCTAGTCCTCAGTGAGGTCTTTTGTTAATGTTCATGCAGGATCAAGAAGCAATTAACCAGAACCACTGAGCTAAGACATGACTTTTTCCTCCTTCTCACCCTTCTTCCTCTCCATATTAATCTTTTTGCAAAAGTTGCCTTTTGTGTCAAAAAGGAAAAGTCTTGAAAATAAATGACTTATCCTGCATCATAAAGGAGAGAATTTCAAGTTCCAGGATTTATATAATTTTGTATCACTTTTAATAAAGATATTTGGTCCTAAAGCCAGGAATTATTTGCTTCTTAAAAAATGCAATATGTACCCATACACAATAACTTGTTGAGGGAACTTTCCAAGGTTCTAGGTTCTAGAAATGAATCACCCAGCCATGTGTCAGAGAAGATATCGATTTTATGAGGCTGTTGCAGTTTGTATAAACTTTGCCTTCACTGGAAGTTTATGTGTGTTTAAAATAATGAGCAAATAGAGTAAACTTCTTAAACTAGTTTAATTTTCTTTGGAACGCTTAGAGTTGGAGAGTTACATGCTAAAATTTATGTCTACTCCCACAGTCTCTCACATCACTCCCAATTTCAACATACATTTGAATGATCCTAAAGAACTTTAACTTGAATAGGATATAGAATTATGGAATTGGAAGCTCATTCAGCCCAATATCCTTCCTTACGCAGGAGTGTCTCCTAAATTAACTCTGCAGTTTCCACTCAGGGTTTTTGCTTTTGTTTTGTAATAAATAGCTCATGGAAACAACTGTTGACAAAAGAAATATGGATAATATCAAGGGTAAAAGTAAGGAGGTTTTAGCAGATGTTTACATTGAAAGAGCAACAAATCATTCCATAATTCACATTTTAAAAGAACCATGTGGTGACCTAAGACATAACTATCCATTATTAATTCAGTGAACTGGCAATTATGTTGTTAAATGAATGCTTCTGGGTAATAAAACTCCAAAAAATTGTGAATGTGACTAAAATTACTCTCTAAAAACACCTTTTAAATGAAATAAGGAACAAGGATCAAAAAAGGATAACTTGAAGGAATTCTTGATGTATTAACATATATATGGATATATAAACACAAACACAGACACAGACTTTTGTCACTAAATCCAGCAAAAAATTTGAAGAAGCTGCAAGAGATAACAGAAAGCCCCCAAAAGAGGAATTTAACGATAACATAAACCCCAAACCAAGGAGTAAGCATGGGGGGACATGGACAAATTAAGTTTCCCAAGGAAGTTATGGAGTTGGGACAGGCCAACTTCTGGAACTCTCCAAGAATTCATTTGTCTTATGATTGTTCATATGCGCCTCCAGTAGGAGACTTGCCTTTGTGAAGCTTACTAGACAGATGACTCACACATGGGGGCAAACATCATCCATTTCTGTCACCAGACCTCACAGCATTACTCTGGGATATTCGGTCTACCCCTGCTAAAAGGGTTTGCTGCAACGCATTGACACAGACTTAGCAGAGAGAGACATTAAATCAAGTACTGAAATGACTAATTCCACTTCTCTCGGGCACCTTACAGTGGCTCAGAAAATCAGATTCCTTCAGGATGCAGAGTAAAGAGGCATTAAGAAAATGTGTTTAACTTCGGAGTTCCCCGCCTCTGTGTCGCAGAAGCCTGCAAAGGATGCTCCTACACAACTGCAAGCGCATGCAGAGGGGGATGTGACACCCACAGAAAGGGGGGAGCAGGATCCCAACTGACCTTTTTGCTGTTTAAAAGACTGAATCGAGCCTGAGTGGTGGACCATTTTCACTCTGCGCGTCCCCGCCGGGTAGGAGCTGTCCGAGAGGGAGGCAGTGGAACAGAGGACAGACTCTCAGAGGCGCCAGGGGATCCCGGAGTCTTCTAGCGCCCTGCAATCCGACACCTGCTTTAGCCCGCACTTAGCTCCAAAGGCTGAGCGCCCGCCAGTGGCGTTGTCATGACAACATGGGAGGGCGGTCCAGCGTCCTGCTCCCCTTAGCGGCTACTCTGGGAATAACCCCGCATCCTCCTCACGTCCAGTGCCGCAGTGAGGGTGCGTGGTGCGCAGGGGTTTGATGGGTGAAGAAGAGTCAGGTTTTTCTTAAGGACCCTAAATAAATCCAAGCGTAACTCTAGATAGTAATACACTCTCTTTTTCAGTCTTTGAGGGTAGCTATTATAGCACTGACTTCCTAAAAGTTGGTCTCGAAATATTGGTACTTTTAAAAAAAATGATGTATTCAGAGGCCCAGACCTATCTATCTCTTCACATGGGGTATATCCTAAGGGAGGTGTGAACCTCCTAGGGGAAGGCACTCTGTTGACTTTCATTACTTGGCTGGCCTGGGAGGAGAGCTGGCCAAGTAAAGGCAGGTGGCATCTCTAACAAGAAATTTACAGTTCTGCCTGCAATGTTGCTGACCCTACTTGACCATCCCCTCAGCTGCAGTGGTCACTTTGGAAGTTGGGCTGAGTGAAGGGCTTTTCAGCTTAGAGCCATTAAGATCTGTGGCTCTGACCTGGGCATCCTTCGACTCCAGGGCAGGTCCATTTCCAGTGATCCAACTCTTGGCAGAGCTGCCAGGGCTCTTCACAAGCTGACTTCTGCTGAAGCCCAGGCTTACCACATTGAAAGCCACTGCAGTGCACTGGCCTGTTGGGTCTCCTTGAGGGCAGATCACTGTACAGATCAGCCATTAATAGGCCTGCCACCCATTGCTTCTGATGCCGAGCTTTCTTTTCCTCCTGGTTTGTGTTAAAGCAGACCAGAGGATGCAAGTCAAGGGAGTGCCCGTTTCCCATCTCTAATCTTCGGTGGCCTGAACTACAAGTCTATAGTCACATGCATGTTCTGTAGTGGTTTTTCTAAGGTAGACAATGCCCATGAGGAAAATTATATTCTCACTTTAAAACTTTCTTTCCCTTTGGTCTGAAAGGGAGGTTTTTTCTACTTACTGTATACTTCGCTGATGGCGAAGTGAATCTAGCTATGAGATTATTATTTGAGTTCTTATTTTGGCTATGCTATTGCAGAAAAATGTTAGCCATCTCTTTTATAAGGTCTAAAGATTAAATTGTGCATCCTACAGATTCCTTCATAATAGAATTAGTTTCCTACCTTGAAGAGAATAGAGAAATGAAAGAACAAGTTGGGCTTAGAATAGAGAAATGAGGGAGCAAGTCCTAGATCGCTTGCTGACAATAGCAATATCACATGAATACTTAGCAAACCGTTTCAACCATTAGATAACAACTTAAGAAAACATTTACCAGAAGGTCCAATGCCTTCTATAAATTTTAAGAATCATGTATTTGAAAACACCTCTTAAAGATCTAACATGGTGTAGTTTGTTTAGCCAGTAAACTTAAGCACAACCATCTAAAATGTTTTTAGTTTCTTTCTACCAACAAGTCTAAAACATATGATACACAGATTCAGGTCCCACAAATTAAAATGTATCTTTGATTGATTTTAGCAGCTTAAATTTATGGACAATCTTATCTATAAGCCATTTAAAATAAAACTCTTAATAAAATTTCCCCATGTAGACATACAATATGTACACACATATAATATAGCATAATAGACCAATATAGCAATTTTAATAATAGCTTTTAAAATCTTTAACTCTTTTTGTAGATTGCCATTTGATTTGAATTGCTTTTTCTTTTTAGTAACCTCAGTTAACCATACTTTCTCTCAGTTGGTACTGTTAATACATTATTGGCTTCATCTGTTTACAGAGCCATCCCAAAGTACTGAATACAGTAGAAGTGGCTGGAAAAAGTCCATAGGAACCTATAGGAGGACAGCTAAACACAGAACCAACAACGCTTTAGTTTTATGAGCAGCAGATCATATATAACTGTGGATGACAAGCCCACCAGATTATTATCAAGCCCCTTCTATCAGGTTCTATTTTCCTCTCCATCAGAAAACTTAATTGTAGCTTAGACAGCACCTTTCTTAGCTCCTCTAATAATGACTCTGTCCTTTGTTCTAGGCCCTGTCTAGTGCACTTGGGCCTCATTCCTTTGTAATCATAACCTCTACTCTACCACCAATGGCTCTACTCCCAACATGTGTGTACTGATGGTCCTCTTCCCCACTTAATGCTGTATAATTGTTCAAACCTGGTAAATGCCACTCTTAGGATCATTGGTTACTATCCTCACTCTGTCTTTTATGACCTTGTCTAAATATGATCAGAGTCGGCAAACTTGGAAGGCTTCCATAGCCTTGGCAACTCATGACGACAGCCCAGGATGGTTACTGGCGCCATAAACTAGAGTGTCAATTTGTTGGGTCAACAACAGGAGCCACTGTGCACTTGCTCCTCATGTGGGATCTCTGTCCTTAATGTGCTGTACATTGTGATTTAATGCTATAACTAGTACTCAAACAGTATGTTTCACTTTGTGTTTCTATGTGGGTGCAAACTGTTGAAATCTTTATACTAAATTGATCTTCTGTATATAAAGAGAATTGAAAATGAATCTTGATGCAAATGGAAGGGGAGAGGGAGCGGGAGAGGGGAGGGTTGCGGGTGGGAGGGAAGTTATGGGAGGGGGAAGCCATTGTAATCCATAAGCTGTACACTGGAAATTTATATTCATTAAATAAAAGTTTAAAAATATATATATATAAAAAAAGATGTATTTTATTTATTTGAAAGGCAGACAGAGGGAGAGATAGAAGATGGAAGACTGAAATCTTCCATCCTCTGGTTCACTCCCCAGATAGCCAAAATGGCCTGAGCTGGGCTGGTCTAAAGCCAGGAGCCAAGAGCCTAACCACGTGGGTGCAGGGGTCTAAGTACTTGGGCCATCCTCTGCTGCTTTCCCAGGCACATTAGCAGGGAACTGGCTCAGAAGTGAAGAAGCCAAGACTTGAACTGGGGCCCATATAGGATGCTGGCATTGAAGGCGACCCCAAATGCCACAATGCTGGCCCCAAATACTTTCACTTGTAAGAAAGGGCAAAGGTACTCTGTTTTGAGAGGAATGCAATGGCATATGCAGAGACATTGTCATCTTTCCATCTCAAACTTAAATATGAGGCAGGGATGCCACCACAGTTTATCGAGTTTTATTAGATAAACTGTGTTAATCTTTAGCATCCAGCTATTTGAATTCTCTTCTGTTTCAGCCATTTAGAGCTTGAATCATATTTGACAGTGAGCCATTCATTAACTGCCAAGGAACATGTGCTCAACACTGTCTATGATGTTTAATTTCATCATCCCCAAATCCCAATAAAGTAGTTCAAATATTATTATTTTTGTAGTATCAAAGAATTCTCAAAACTACTTAGACCAACACCTAATTTGAGCGAGATGGTGCCTAATGGCCAAAGGAGTGCAGTAACTTTCACTATCCTTATAATCTCCGTATCCTCTTTCCTCCTCTAACCATAGCACCCTTATTCAGGCCTCTGTTCCTTCTGGAAGATAGAATATAGTACTGAACAGAATCACAGTAAAGCCTCTAGCTCTCTGGGTTTTGAAGGCTGTGTGATAACTCAAAATAAGATAAAGGATCCAAATAAAATAGACGAAAATGAGAAAAATACAGAAATTTCAAAATGATAAAAATCCCGGCCAGCGCCTTGGCTCAATAGGCTAATCCTCCGCCTGCGGCCCCGGCACCCTGGGTTCTAGTCCTGGTTGGGGCGCCGGATTCTGTCCCGGTTGCTCCTCTTCCAGTCCAGCCCTCTGCTGTGGCCCGGGAGTGCAGTGGAGGATGGCCCAAGTCCTTGGGCACTGCACCCCATGGGAGACCAGGAGAAGCACCTGGCTCCTGGCTTTGGATCAGTGTGGTGCGCCGGCCGCAGCGGCCATTGGGGGGTGAACCAATGGAAAAGGAAGACCTTTCTCTCTGTCTCTCTCTTTCACTGTCTACTCTGCCTGTTAAAAAAAAATGATCAAAATCCCACATAGATGGAGCTACTTTGGATGCTCTTTGATCTCACCTGTGGTTGCACAGTACAAGGGCCATAAGGGGAACATAACTTTGACAAAGGAGATGTTTCAATTTTGTAAGAATGCACTACAGCCTACCCTGACACTAGACACTTAAGAACACTATTTATAATTCTCTCTCATGATGGTTTATACGCTGGCTAGGTTTAGCCTGGCAGTTACCACTCAGTTTCCCTTGATTGTTGAGTAATTGGCCCTGCAGTCAGCTGAAGCAAGAAGAGAGGAATTGGGTTTTAGTCTCAGTGGGAGGAATAGCAAAGATTGTGTTGTCTTCTTTAATGTACCACCTGGTCTTTCAGTAAGACAATGCTGAGCATTCCGTGGAAAGCTCAGTGTGCAGGCACTGAGGGAACAGTTGGTTACAAAGTGTGAGCTTTGTGGGAGTTTACTCCTCAATGAAAGTGTGGAACACACCTTAGACACTCTCCACATAGGTTTTATAGATGAGTCCAATGAAACTAACAGCAAAAAGGGAACTGCCTGAAAATGCTTGCTATTTCACTTTATTCATGTGCCAGTAAATTTTTGATAGAACTCAACTCATATTCTGCTTTGTCTCAACTCATCAAATTGTATAATATGACCCAATCCTCACAGATGAAGGTTAAAGAAGATAATTTAATTAAGGACTAGTTCATGGCAGGAAACTAATATCTAATAAATTTTAGTTGCAGTTATAAATATGACCCCTGGAATGCAAGCCTTTTTAAAGCCTTTTAAAATCACTGGTATTAAAATCATAAATATTTTTGAAATATGAGCATGAATATAATTAGTTATCAGAAGGATCCGTTGAAAATTAGTTTATGTTCCATTTTTCCAGGCATAGATGAAATCTTCAACTTCCCAGAACCCTTGTTTCTGCAGATTTCTGATATTGCCAACCCACTCCCCAAACTGCAACTCAGCAGGAAACAAGGGTGTATCTGTTAGAACTGGAAGAAAGTCTAGATTTTTGAACTTCATTAGAAATTATTAGTTTTCATAAAAAGCAAGAAGTTTGGTGTTATTTCTAAAACCAATGCCCCTTGACCCCTGCAGTGCATCTATGATTAACCTATCTTATCATAAAATTAATTCCTATTTTAAAATTAGAAGCAATTCAGGATTGGACTGCCAGATTGACTAACAGGGGATTCAAAGAACATGTTTGCTTGTTTTAAAATCAGTCTTTTAGAGAAGGTTGCTAGAGGAACAGCTTTGTGAGGGGCCTTGGAAATTTTATGCACCATCTGCTTTATAGGAAAGACTTCGAAGAGGAGGAAAAGATTCCTCGGGTGTGTGTGTGTGTGTGTGTGTTGCAAGTAGGGAATACAGAAAGAGGGTTTACTGAAGGCCTTCCTGAGAAAAATCTTCCTGTGATCCAATAAAAGGAAGTGTTTTGAAACTTGTAGAAAATTTACCAGTGAATACTAAGTGGCTTTATTAGGAAAGATAGCCTAACTGTGTGTGTTGGGGGGAGGGGGGAATGGTGGTTGTTTGTTTTGTTTTATTTTGTTTTCTATTTTTGGTTTTAAATATCCCACTACAAATTTTAACAGCATAAGAACAATTTTCTTTTTATAATGTTCAGTGAAGGGATATGATTAATGTAATATACAATATGATGCTGAATGCGTTTAGCAAAATAGAAAGAAAAGAGAATTCAAGGAAACATGTCTGAGTGCCTAGAGTAAACATTTTTACAAGTTAGGATTAGGGCTGATTTTTTTACCTTGATATTTTTCCATCATTTTCATATCTTTCTACAAATACATGAGTACTGGTTTCATATAAAATATGTACATCATAGAGTACTGCAAAAATTTATAGGGCATGAAAATAAAAGATAAATTTATCTTGATTCAGATTTATTTGAAATTCATGTAGAGACTTTTCATAGTACATGTCTCCATGAATTTTTTAAGCCCTTGCATATGCATGGCTTTCAAAATGTTTAGCACCCAAATAAACTTATATTTTAATTCCATTTTCTATTTGAACTTCAAGTACCCTCCCTTCATTGCAAAGCTAACATATCTACATTGCTACACCTCCACCTTTTCTTTTTCAGTCACATATCCAGGTTTTATTTGTTGTTGTTCTTATGGAAGCTTCTGGACTCTCACCCTCCCACAACCCACACCTGTCTCCCATCCTCCTTGAGTAATTAAATTGCCAGACCTCCTGCTAACTTTTGCCTCCCAGTGAGGTAAGAAACTGGATGGCTTTTTATTCCTTTGAATGATGAACTAAAGCCCTCAGCATATCCAATTGTGTTTCCCCATTGTGTGCTCTATAAAGAAACCTACAGAGCATTCTGAAACTGACTCTCTGCATCTTGAATCACTGCTTTAATTAAAATTGGAATTGCCAATTCTGCTTCTAAATTGTAACAGAAACAAAGTTACCAATTCTTTTATCAATTATTCCCCTTCTAGAACTCGGTTATTTAAGGCATTAATTAGCAAAATCAAATTGGCAAAGAGTTATCTTCAAAGAGTAGAAAACAAAGAAAAGGAGCTAGTTTTCTTTGGAAGACATTATCAAAGAAATAGTATGGTCTACTTGAGTGAATATTGAGTGTAGAGCATCTATTTCTTAAGAGACTGGTGTAGTTTCTGTCACACAGCTTAATAATGAATAAAGAAATTAATTTAAAAAATGTAAAATAACTTCAGAAAAATGCTTATTTTATCCTGAGTAATTGCCCTTTTTCTTATGCAAAGTCAAGGGAAATACAGTAAAATATTTTACATATTTTTACATTTGCATATAAAAGGGTACTTCAAAGGTTCATGGACCATAGGGTTAAAAAAAGCCTAATCCTGATGCAAAGAATTTTAAAATCCATGATTATGAGGAATCTTCATAAAGTTCATGGGAAATGAGTGCCATGAAATAACTGTGTGAATTTCAAAACATTTTTGCAACAAAATAAGTTGACTTTTTACTTATTTTTTAAATGACTTAATGACAGAGCTACACAGAGAGACAGGGAGAGAAAGAAGGGGAGAAAACTTCTATCTGATAGTTTACTCCCCAAATGACTACAGTGGCCAGACTGGGCCAGAAGCCAGAAGCTTTATCTGGGTCTACAGCATGGGTGGGTGGGACACAAGCACCTGGCCCATTCTCTGATGCTTTCCTAGGAATTAGAAGGGAGCTGGATTGGAAGTGGAGAAGCTAGGACTTGAACTGACATTCATATGAGCTGACTGTGCTGTAGGCAATTGATTAATACACTGTGCCACAATGTGCCACCCCAAATTAACCTTATAATTCCATTACATACAAACTTTTGGGGTAACTTTTTTATGCCCAGAGCAACACTCAGAAGCAACACTTCTTATCAATGTGATTATGGGAAAGTAATGGAAGAACACTACCAACTTCCACCTTCTCTGAGTCAAGCCCAATGAGATCTTATCACACAGCACTTTTAAGATTCAGAAACACAAAATTACTTCTTAAGAACATAGAATCGGCCGGCGCCGTGGCTCAATAGGCTAATCCTTCGCCTGCGGCGCTGGCACACCGGGTTCTAGTCCTGGTCAGGGCGCCGGATTCTGTCCCTGTCCTGGTTGTCCCTCTTCCAGTCCAGCTCTCTGCTGTGGCCTGGGAGTGCAGTGGAGGATGGCCCAAGTGCTTGGGCCCCTGCACCCCATGGGAGACCAGGATAAGCACTGGCTCCTGCCTTCGGATCAGCGTGGTGTGCCGGCCGTAGCACGCCGGCCACAGAGGCCTTTGGAGGGTGAACCAACAGCAAAGGAAGACCTTTCTCTCTGTCTCTCTCTCTCACTGTCCACTCTGCCTGTCCAAAAAAAAAAAAAAAAAAAAAATAGAATCATTGAGAGGTAGGAGACTAGCATTGTGGCCTAGTGGGTAAAGTTGCCACCTGCTATGTCAACATCCCATGCGGGCACTGGTTTGAGTTTCCAGCTGCTCCACTTCGGTTCCAACTCACTGCTAATGTCCTGGAAAAAGCAGTGGAAGAGGCCCAACTGCTTGGGCACCTACAACTCATATAGGAGACCTGGATGAAGCTCCTGACCCCTAGCTTTGGGCTGGCTCAGCACTGATCATTGAGGCTACTTGGGGAGTGAACCAGCCGATGGAAGACTTCTTTTTCTCTCTTTCTCTCCCTTTCTTTCTGTAATTCTGACTTTCAACTAAATAAATAAAGACATATCTAAATATCTTTTGTACATAAAAAAAGAAAAGGTAGATGTACGGGACAAAGGAGGTGATGATGGAATAACCAACACTTCATATCTTATGCCTCTGCTCAAAACCCTAAGAACTGCTCCTTCAAGTTGTGTGCAGAATCACGTCAAGGATTTTTGGATTATTTTTGTTTGTTTTTTTATCTGCCATCACCTACTTTTCTACAAACATTCATTGGACATATCTATTATCCAGATAATATCTTGGGTGTTTGCATATGCTCGACCTCACTCAAACATTAAATATGTGCAGTCAGTTGCACACTACTTGTACATCAATAAAGCTACTGAAAATCAATGCATTTCAGCTTAAAGAAACTGCAAAAAGCAAGTCCATGTGCCTTTTACTAACACTCAAGCAATTCAATGTTTGTTCTCAGTACTTTCCAATATTGTTTCTAAAACTGTCTTTTACAAACTCTTGACTCAATGATTTTCTTCCTCACGGGTTTCTTTGCTTTTGCTGCTGCTGTTTCCTCCACTTGAACAAGTGTCCTAAAACTCTTGTTGCTACTCACCAGTTTTCTCAACCCCTACACATCCTTCAAGACATAGAGCAATGTTATTTTTGGATGAAAACTTCCTTCAGACATACCCATGCACTAAAATGTCAGTTAAAAGTGAACCTTAACCTCCTCTGACTCCTACAGAGTATGAATAACAATTCATAACATTTTTATATTTCTATATGAAATAGATTTATAAAGCTTTAGAAAGTTAAAATACACTTTTCTCCCAGTTCCAAAGAAATCTTTTATGGTAGAATTTATGTTGACTCACTTTTCTGTTTCTCACAATTCCTAAAAGATGCTTGACATATAAAGCTGATCAAATATTTGCTTGAATAAATTATTTTTCCATAATCTTCAAATGTTTATTACTTAATAGAAGATTCTAATAAGACACTTTAACATAAGTCCAGTATATTAATTACCTCTTGAGATTTTCATGCAAATTTGTGTATTTGCATTGCTTCATGATTTTGTTTTTTTCCAGGCAATTAATTTCTTAAAGTCTGCTCTTGCTTTTTTTCTATCTATCTATCCTCCCAAATGGTTCTGCTTCTCTGGATATATCTCACTAACACAGATTTTGTTTATTGTTGTTTTTGTTGATGTTTGCTTGTTTACTTAACTAATTTTGTTTTGAGCTAGTTTATAAAGTCTGTATAATTTGTGCTGTCATTAAGTTCTCTGTTTGAATTATTTAGTGGCCAGCTTATTTGACAGGCATTTCCTTTAAAGCTCTGAAATGCTGCATGTCATTGTTTGTTGAGGATCTCAAGCTGTAAGTTGGGGAACACGTGGTGGGAAATTTGCAACTCCACCAATACCCTCATTTGCTGCTTATACAGTGTCAAGGTCAGCTGAAGAGGAGAAAAGCCTGCCTCAGTTTTTTTTTCTGAGCATGTTCCCATGCAAATGTATGGGACTGTCTAGATTCCTCAAGAATATGTTGAAACTTTCCAAAGTCCCCAGTGGACATCATATTTCCTGGATTATTTCCTGTATGTTTTGCATCCTCCATTTTACTCACCTCAACCTCTTTTGTATCTCAGGCAACACTGATATTAAACATTGGTGCAGGCTGTTTCTGACACTCTATAGGGAGGCCTTTCCTATCTGCAGTCTCTGATTCAGATCATATAAGGATAAAAGGATGCTCACGTACAGATTTTGATCGTAATGTCATTATGGTATAAGGGGTATATACATATGTCACTAGGGTACATAGTAAGCTCCAAACTCATTCTATTCCCACCAGTGACTGCTAGGAGACAGATTGTCCTAGCTATCATTATTGCAAAGATGAATTTCAAGAGTACAATAGAGCTAGTAAGAGGAAGATGGAATAACTAAAGTGAAACACCAGGAACCTTACAGTACTTGTAAAGATTCATCTGTTTCTCTTCAATGAACTTAACTGGATTGTTAAAAGCTTTCAAAATGTTAAAAAATAATTTTATCATTTTTGTCAGTATTCCCCTTGCTATAATGAAGGGGAAAAAATTATGTCCCTTACTTCAGAATTCTGGAAGTTGTTCCCTACTATTATTGATTTTCTTATGTTCAAGAGTTGGTTCAACAAATATTAAATCTTGACTTTCCCTGAGGATGCAAGACAACAGGAAAATATTTTGAACTGACTAAATGAGTTCTTAAACAGGACCAACGCATTGCAAATTACAGACACTGTTTTATATGTACTCATCCGTAGGCTATCCAGTCATTTAGTATTTGTCAACAAAGAGACAACCACCCTAATAAAACCAGGGAAGCAAAACTATCTAAAGGATTCTAAATGGGAAGACATAGACAAATCAGACCGAACTATAAGAACACAAGCACAATAAAATACAACTGCTAAAGTATGCATCAATTTCTAGACTATATTTTAAAAGCAAAAGAAATGAAAGATGTACTCAAAAGATTTGAAATGCATAAATCCCATTTGCAAAAAGAATACCTGGCACCTTGGTGTCAGTGTTGTGGCACAGTGGGTTAAGCTTGGGACATCCTTTTCCCATAATGGATTGCTGGATTGGGTCTCAGCTATTCAATATAACCTTATAGGAGGCAGTGGATGATGGTGCAAATGCTAGGACCTCTGCCACCTACCTTAGAGAGCTGGATGGAGTTCCAGACTGCTGGCTTTGGTCTGGCCCAGCCCTAAATGTTGCAGGCATTTGGGACATAAAACAGCAGCTAAAAGCTCTCTCTCTCTTTCTTTCTCTCTCTCTGTATGAGATAGATTAAAATAAATAAACAAACAAACAGTTTTTAAGCACCTAGCACCCTAGATCTTAGTTTCTGAAGCCATTCTCCAATAAAATGAACTGGGGCCCTTAAATAAATATCTAATTCTAGGACTGGGAAGATGATACTTACACATCAGTGAAGAAGTCAAAATGGCACAGAATCCAATGGGAAGAGGTCACAATGACCAAAAATAAAAAGTTGAAATAAAATAGAAGTGTTCTAACCCAAGTCATAAACATTGATGAATCCACACTGATATAAATAAATGAATGGCAAAATCATTTTATAAGGTAAAACAGATTAATGTCCCATGCAGAAGATTTACACAAAAATTAGGAGCTCCTCTACCCTAAAGAATGGGGGAGTGATTATTCCCCACTCCTTGGTGTGGGCTGAACACAGCAAACTCCTTCAATGAATTTGGTATGGAAAAGGGGAAAAAAGTATTTTACAGTGGAAAAATCTGATAAAAAAAAATCACCCAGATGATTAAAAGCAACATCTATAGTCACAAATCTTATTGATGAGATGTACCTTTGACATGACAAAAATGGCTCCTAGCATCTGTGATCTTCCTCACCCAAATTTGTAACCCATTCATATGATAAGAAATTAGATAAATAAAAATAAAAAGCAAAACCAAAAAGAGGTATCAGGCCAATATACCTCAAAACTGTCAAGGTCATTGAAAACAAGGAAAATCTGAAGAATAATTTTAGCCTAAAGGAGCTTAAGGAGACATTCAAATGTAGTGTGGTAAATAGGATGAGATTCTGAAATAAAGATATGAAGTTAAAACTAAGGAAATCAGGGTTGAACATTTGGTGGACAGGTTAATTGCCACAGGGACTTCCACATCCCATATCAGAGTGCCTGGTTCTAGTCCTGGCTCTTCTGCTTCCTATCTTTTCCTCCTAATGCACACTCTGAGTGGCAGCAAATGATGGCTCAAGACTTTGAGTCCCTGCCAATGACATGGAAGACCAAGATTGAATTGCGGTCTCCTGCTTTCATCCTGGCTCAGTCTTGGTTCTCACGGGTGTTTGGAAAGTAAACCAGCAGCTGGAATATCTATGTTTCTCTACTTTTCAAATAAAAACAAATAAATAAATATTTAGAAAAAGCTAAGGAAATCTGCATAAAGCATGAACTTAAGTTAATAATAATGTATAAATGTATAATGAATGCTAATGGTAAGATGTTAATAGTAAACTGAGCAAAGTGTGTGACATATGAGTATTCTCTGCATTTTTGTAAATATCAAACTTTTCTTAAAATAAGTGTATTAATTGAAAAACAGGTCTTTCTTTATATTCAAGAGCAAGTAACAAAGAGATTTTTCTGGAGTAAATGAATATGTCTTTCAATTAAAAATACAAAAAATAATTTGATTGTAATTGCTAGAATTTTAATTCTAACTAATTAGTGACCCAGATGAGAGAAGGAAAGAAACATCATGTAAATAAGAGCAGAATTATTAGGAGAAA
Source organism: Lepus europaeus (assembly GCF_033115175.1). NCBI lineage: Eukaryota > Metazoa > Chordata > Mammalia > Lagomorpha > Leporidae > Lepus > Lepus europaeus. Next base: position 39,200,669 of record NC_084833.1, read on the forward strand.
TGATAGGAAAATATTTTAAAACTTAAAAGATAGAACAAGAAACGCTATTGTAGAAGTTATATGAGTACTGTAAGGAGAAAGGGGAATGGATCCTTAAAAGAATAGCAATAACTATATTAATTATAGAAAGAAAATTCTTAGGAATTGAAACAAATTTAGAATGAAAGGTAAAGAGACAACACATATCCTGATATATCTTATTAAAATTGTTGACCTTTAAGGGATATTACAAGTTTGCAAATAGAACTAGTACAATGCTAACAACAAAAACAGAAAAGAGATGGATGTATACATATTTTTAATAAAATATATTTATTGGGGAGGCAGAGAGACACACACATGGAGGGAGAGAGAGAGAGAGAGAGAGAGAGAGAGAGAGAGAGAGATTCCTTCTGCTAGTTAAATCCCCAAATGTCTACAAGAGCTAGTACTGGGCCAGCCAAAGCCAGGGTTTAGGGACCCAAGCTAGCTTTTCTATGTGAGTGGCAGGAACCTAGTCACCTTGGTCATCACTACTGCCTCCCAGGGTCTGCATATACCTTGAAAAAGCTGGAGTCAAAAACAGAACCTGACATCAAACTCAGGTACTCTAATGTGGGATATAAGTGTCTTAACTGGTATCTTGACCTCTAGGCTAATTTGGCATCCCTGGCTTGAAACTTCTTATTTACAATATGGAAAGCTAGAATAGCTTTTTCACATTGATGATGAAAGATGATTTCATCTTAGAATCACATAGATCCACAAGATGTGATTTATTCTCAAGCATAGGAAGATATTTGAGGATTTGTAATATTTTGAGCAATATTTAGCTTACACACCCTTTATTTACATGTGTAAGGAATGACTTAATTCAATTCCTAAAGATACTAAAATATTTCTTGAAAAGAAAAAAAATGATGTAAAAATTCTCGTTATTTCTTCACATGTCAAATCCAGGTAGTTAGGAGAGAAGGATGTAAAAACATTACAAATGTCTCTCCATAGGATAGAGAATGAGAAAGGAAAATGGCAGGTTAAAATAGCCTTAAGATTATTTTTTGTTGTTGTTGGGGAGAGATCAAGTAGGAGGAAAGCAGGAGCACATACCTGAATGACAAAATAATTTAGCATAAATTATCCCATTATGAGAATAAGGAAAATTAAAAGTAATATTTAATGACTGGGAAAGGAATAGAATATTGTTCAAGAAGAAAGCAAATTAAATGCAGTGCATCTCTGTTAAACCAGGGGAAAAACAGGATAAAGAAAATGTACAGTTAACAACAAAAAATAAATGAGAGATGTAAAGCAAAATGGAATGAATAAACTCAAGTTTATCAGCCAATACCAAAAATATGAACAGATTAAATTTTTCCACTAAAATCAACTTAATTCAAGATACGCATTTTGTTAGAAAGAAAAGTATTCAAGAAAACTTATTAAAATGATTGAGCAAAGTGATTTCAGGAAAAGGCAAACAAAAAATTAAGAAGGAGTCACAATGTTAATATTAGTTAAAGTGGAATTTCAAATTAGGATTAAATCTTTAAAGAGATATAGTGTGTAAAATTTCAAGTATAATTTACAAAAACATAAAACATAGTATTTTATGCACAAACCATTCCATATTTAATACAAAGACAAGCTATTATACAATCAGGAAATTAATACAGTAACAAATATAATGAGAGAAGCACACACATCTCTAGAAATATAAACGATATAGTAGGCAGAAGTAAACAAAGAAGCAAAATCTAGATTTCCTTTAACAATCAATGAACTTCATTCAACATACATTTAGAAGCATGCATTAACATTTTGCATTGGGTCAACATTCATGAAAATTGAATATATGCTCTGTCACATCCATTCTTTGTTGACTTTGCTCGGCTACAACTATATTTTTTAGAATCCCCTTCCTTTTGTGATGCCAGGTTGAAGCTGATCAGAAATCTGTGCATGACTTGGAAAGCTGAAGAAAAGCAGTCACTACATTCTGAATTTAGAGGTGATAAGAGAATGACACAGAGGTGATGAAACATAATAGCCAACCACTATTCTTTTGTCTAGCTGTTTCTCTCTATAGAAATTGCAACCCTCAAGTAGGCACAAATACCAAAGCCTTTCCATAGGCCATTCCATCAGTGCTACATCATGATCCCTCTTCAGATTCCTTGCTATCTCTAAGCTACCTGCCCTACCAATGAGTCCCAAGATCTGTTAATGACTTTTTCCTGATCCTCAAACTTTTCTTTTTAAACCATTACAGCTAGATATGTTCTTATTAATATAATAAATCACTTCTTCCATAATACTTTAAGTATTTCTCAGTCTGTTTCCCTGATTTTACTAATGGATAAAATAGATAAATAAAATTTTTGTAAAGAAGGAAAAGAAAAGGAGATGGAAACAGAAATAACTAAAAGAAAACTCTAGAGAGTTTATAAGCCACATACTTATATGCTAATCCAAAATAATTTTAAATTGGAGAAGTTTTTTTGTAGTCATAGAAATACAAATAAAAGTAACAAGGTGTCTTTTAAAACTCCTCTGATTAGTAAAAATGGAAAAAAGCCATAATACCTATATTTGTAGATGTTAAGAAGATTCTCTCATACATTGGTTTGGAACAGTGAAGAATTATAGCCTATTTTAACCAATAATCCATCTCCTAAAAGTCTATCCTATACAAACAGCCATAAATAATGATCCACATGTCAAGGTGTTTATTGCATCATTGGTCTTGGTAGCAAAACACTGAAAAAATTAATACCCAGAAAGATAGTTGTTTTTCATTTATCTTACCACAAAGACTGCTCAATTATTTTAGTACAAAAACAAAATAACCTATAGAAAGTTGCATACTATGTTGTTACTTTGGGCAGGCAGGTTAATAAGTCTGGATGGAAAAATAGAGAGAGAGAATGGAGCCAAAAACTGGGGAAAATAAAAATAAGCACTGTGCATTCAAAAGTATACACTTTGCCACATTTATGAATTTATGTGCAGTTATGTATATATATGGGTAAAATAAAATTAAACATTAAAAATTCTCATAATCTGGTCTAATATAATGTATTCAACAGATTTCTCTCTCAGCACAAACCTTCTGTTGGGTTAAAATACAGTCCTTGAAATGCCTCACCAAAAACATTCCCCAAATTACCTCTTTTCCTCTTTCTTGAGTGTTCTCAACCTGCTGCTCATCATCCAAGTGCTTCAAGGCTCAGCTGATGTACCACCTCTTCTCTGAATATAATACCCCACACAAAGTCTCTTCCGAACTCCTTCATCCTTCCTAAATAATTTAGCACTTAATTATATAGGACCATGTATTGTTCGCTGATTCTTTTATGCCAGTTAGTTTTGTCTCCCTAACTATTAGTCCTATTCTAGGTTTTTCCAATTCTCTTAACAGATGCATCATCAAATTACACCTTCTGTATGGTGATTGTTATGTATAACACAATGCTTAGTCTTTGGTTTCCAAACAAGGAGACAACTGGGCCAGTATGCATCCTTGACCTCAGAAAAATCTCAGCTAAAATTTATGTTCTGTGACTTCTTAGGGAATGTGCCAGAGTACATTTTACTCCTCTTAGCATTTGTCCCAGGGTCTGAAAAACAGAACTCTGAGGTTTAATATAAAACCCAAACAACTAGGACTATGAAAAGGGTTTTTATTAGAGAGCCAGCTAAACTGGCCTTGAGTCTGGACTCTACACTTTACCTCATATAATACTTAGCAATTATTGACTTGACCATCTGCGTCCATGTCATTTCAGCCTGTCAATAGCTATGATGGTTGTGTTACCCAGAACTAGTGTGGCCACATAATTTGTTTTCTTTAGCGTATGAAAAAGTTCACTGGTAATACAATTGTGAAAAAGGACTGTTCGTGGAAAACTAAGAACTTTGGCGACCACATCTAGAGAAAACACTGAGTCAGAGGAATTTAATTTGTGAGTAGCAGGATATAATTGTATTTTCTATTCACCCCTCTCTTCTCAAGCTTACCCCAGGGGAGAGGAGAGATCTGTAGTCAAATACAGTAGAGACACATTGTCTGCATAACTCATTAGTTTCTCTATGAGGTGTAGTCAATCATAAAAGGGCTATGGCTTGCTTATGTTATTTGCTATTAAACATCTCTAGCTAAACAAAAGAGATTCCAGCTGACAAACATTAAATCTAGCCTAAGGAATGTCTGTACAATATATTTTAAAAACAATTTTAAAGTATTACTCATGTTTTAAATTTAGAAATATACATATGTGTCCATTTACTATGTTCTTTTGGAAAAAAGTGGGGGATAACTCTTAAAAAAAATGTCACCCTCACTTGTCAAGGGCCAACTGGAACTGAACACTCTAGGCTTTCTTTTTAATCCTGTCTCCAATTCATCACATTTCTCTCAAGGTTGGGGGCTAATTACTTTTATCATCCCCCTTGTGACTGTATCTAACTACCTGTGTAAAGCACCCACATGTCCTGCCTAGACCCTGAAAGCAGTGGATAATCTGAGCAACCTGTAGGAAGGAGTTTGAGGGTGGTTCATGGAGCAAGTTAGAGGCAGAAGACTAGAAAACTAGAATTTCTCAGGACAGAAAGGGTAGAGTCTGGTAAAAAAAAAAAAAAAAAGTGAACACTGAGCTGCCCATCTTAAGAGGATCTTTGGGTACTGAGAGATGAGACAGATAAGATATCCACAGAAATTTATGGACTGATAGTAACTAGGTGGATCACTCTATCTGAATTCCATAGGCAGGTGAGATCATCTACAGCTGTGTTTTTTTTTTTTTCCTGACAAAATATAAAACTGAATAGACTTTATAAAAAATACAAAATTACATATAAAATATAAGAAATAATATCTCTTTATAAAACTGCTGTGAGTGCATTCAGTAATAAGTGAATGTGATTTGTATGCTCTAAATACGTAAGTTGAATGGCTTGATATTGATGAGGTGTAATTTTTTATTAAATTACTCAGATAAAGTCTTTTTTCCATGCTTCTTAAGCTCATTATATTCACCGAACACATTTTATTGAAAAGGAGAGAAGAAAAAGTCATTAAGCCATTACTAATGCAACTTTGTTATCATTTTTAATATATTTCCTGTAATCTTGAACCTCTAAGCCCATAATCACAAAGAAGGGGAAGGAAAAATCTTCAAGCACCAAACCAGTGTTGCAACAAGGGGCCTTAGATAGTGTGAGGTTTGGAAAGTGAAGACAGTCAAGCACAGAAGACAGAGAAAAAGAAAGAGCAGGGGATGACTTACTTGTCTGTCTCAGTTTTGGTATACCCATGGGCTACCTCACATCTCTGAACAGCATCACTGGTTTTCAATTTTTGGCCACAGGAATTTTTAATACATTTACAATTTGATAAACAGAACAAAAACAGCCAACGTTTAGTGAGAGCTTACTATGCTAAGGATTTATCTCCATCTTAGTAATAGCTTTATGAGATCAATACTGTGATCTCTAATTTACAAATTAGGAAATTGAATAACACAGGGATTAAATAACTTAGGCAAAATCATGCAGCTGGAAAATGCATAAAGATTTGAACACAGGTAATCTGACTTAAAAAATCATGTAGATGACTGTTTTGCACAAGAAAGTGCAGTAAGGTGGCTCCTGAGCTGATTTCTAAGAGAGAACCTGCTGCTGAACTACGTCCCCAGCTCCAAGGCCTCATTTTAAGGCTACCCTGGTGATGAGGCCTTGTTGAATTTGCCACACTGAAACTAAACTTTCTGTCCACTGTGGGCCCACAATACTGTGTGGACAAGCATATATTCCCCTTTTTTGTAAGCATTAAAATGTTTTTCTCCTACTGAATTTTTAAAAAGATTCTATTTATTTATTTTAGAGGTAGAATTAAAGAGAGAGGGAGAAATAAAGAGAAAAGTCTTCCATCCACTGATTTACTCCCCAAATGGCTGCCATGGCCAGAGCTGGGCCAGTCTGAAGCCAGAAGCCAGGAGCTTCCTCTGGGTCTTCCACATAGGTGTAAGGGCCCAAGGACATGGGCTATCTGTGACTGCCTTTCCAGGCCACAGCAGAAAACTATCAGAAGAGCATCCAGGACTAGAACCAGTGCCCATGTGGGATGATAGTGTCACAGGTGATGGCCTAGCCCACCACACCACAGCTCTGGCCGCCCTACTGAATTTTTTAAGTTGAGAAAAAGATCTCTGGCTGTCATGTTCTCTTTCTTTTTGTTTGCCTATTTTTATGTACTCCCTTTTTGTTATAAGATTTATTATAATATTCAATGCTATTGCAAAAACTTCTGGTAGTAATGTGATTATGAAAAGGCTTACATTTTTATTACAGTTATTCGAGGACTTACACATATTGTGGGTTTATAAAGCATATATAAATTGACTTCAAAAAGTTCATGGAAAATGGAATGAAAAGTTAAGCTCATTTTGGTGAAGAAAATTTTCTAAATCCACTCATAGTTTTTACCACAGAAATTAAAAGCAATCTCTAATATGCATGGATTTCAAATTTCTTGCACTGACTTAAACTTAGGCTTCAATTTCATTTTCCAAGATCTTTTTAATGTACTCTCATATTACCATCTTCATTTCCTTTATTAAAGCTATGAGACCCAAAGAACTTCAGTTAGTTGCTACTAAATGCTTCAGACTGCCTCAATGTTGGTTACTTAAATTTTAAATTTAATGTTCCTTTCAGGCTCTCTGCATATGGTCTCTCACCTAGGTCAGTCTCTGTTGTAAAGGAAATTCACAACAATGACAAAAATGGTGTCACAAATGTAGGATGGACTGAATACTTGTCACCGTCAAGGAAAATCATTCTATTATGCAAATTTCATGCTGATATGCAAGTATCCATTTTTATCAAAGGAATGCAATGACTGGTGCTAAGATGAGACTTTTTTAGACTTTCTGGGAACAGAATGGTAAGTAAAGTTTATAGCTTCTTTTTCTTTTTAAAAAAATATTTACTTACTTGAAAGTCAGAGTTACAATGAGAGAGTGACATACAAAGAGAGAGAGAGAGAGAGAGAGTTCTTCCATCTGCTCATTGACACCCCAAAAGGCTGCAAGGACCAGGGCTGGGCCAGGCCAAAGCCAGGAGCCAGGACCTTCATCTGTGTCTCCCACGTGGGTGCAGGGAGCCAAACATTTGGCCCATCATTCCCTGCCTTCCCAGCACATTAGCAGGGAGCTGGACCAGAAGTGGAGCAGCCAGGACTCTATTGTACCCCTATGGGATGCTGGCGGTTCAGACCACAGATTAACCCACTATAACACAGCACTAGCCCAAGACTATAACTTCTGATTTGGGTTGATAAGGGCTAAATTACCCTCTCCCTAAAGAATTTGGAGTTACCTACATTTAGTCATCCCACAATATTTCTATACTTTGGAACATTATGTTACACAAAAGGAATGACTTCCACATTGTCTATCAATAAGAAACAAATTTAAAAATATGAAAACCAAAAAAGGGAATGATATTTGGGATTAATTTTTAAAAAGTGTGTGAAAAAATGAATAATTAAAATATTCCTTTGATATTTAGTTGTTTACCGTGTTCAGAATAATAAAAGCTGTGTCAAAAGATAAAAAACACCCAAAAAGCAAAGAAGAAGAAGTCTTTTAATAAATGAAGAGGGAAAACTTGGAGTAATCTCTAAGAAAAATTACATGATACTCCCAACAGTTACAAGTCTGACCCTATTTACAACACAAAGACATATCAGTTCCTAGTGTGAGAGGCAAAAAGTTCTCTGTTACATATTATAGTTTTATACAGAGCAGTCGCAAGGCTGTTGATAAAGTCTTCTGTGGAATTACTGACTTTCATCAATTTAGAGCTGCTTAGTAAATTATCTTTATACTCTTTAGTAATTTCTTCACATACACAGTGATTTTTGGTGATCTATAATGTGACTATAGTTTCTCTTGAACATGTCTAAAGACAAAATGAAAGCATTCCTTTCTAATAACAACTGTAATTCAGTTTCTAGTCAGCGGGGATTTTATGTATAATAACTTTCAAAGATTATGCCAATGTCTGTGAATGTGCTGGAGCTCTGTCTTCCCAGGAGACGGATGTGTTTTTAAACTGTAGTTCAGGACTATAGAAAGGCAGAAGTAGCTAGAACACAGGACAGACACTTTTGATGTCTAAACTTCATTCATTTTACCTGTACTAGATTAGCACTACTGCCTCATGGAGTTGTGAGGAGGAGTTAATGAATCTACACAAAGAGCTTGAACTATGGACCAAACACAGTGGATGTCACATAACTTAATAAAGACTAGTTCTTACTGATGTTGTTATCATGCTTAACATTATCCTAGAGTCTTTTTACTCACATTACTCTTCATTGATTCACCATTTCTCCTTCTTTATTTCCTTTCCAGAATCTACTATTCTTTGAGGATGTAGAAACTTGTGATAATTACCTGCATGTATTATTTAGGATAAGAAATTCACATAGGAACAAAATAGGATTAATGAAATATTAAGAGTGAAGTGTACACCAGAAAATCGATAGCTGACTAGTTGCTGAGAGGCATTGTAAAGTGGCTGTTACCTTATATTGTAGTCTTAGGATTCAGATTTTGGGAGAAGGAAAAAGTTTCTAGAAAGGTCGAGTTGGAGTAACCAAGTTCATGGTCTATATTATGATATCAGTGCAATACTATGACATTTTAAAATAAAAATTGTACTCACTTGAGGACTGGATTCACAGTATATATGTAGAATATACTATTTCCAAAACATACACACTCACACTGAAAAATGTAATCTCATCCAAAGATTTCTGTCAAACTCAAAATCAAGGCAAGGCAATATAATTATGATTTGAGAAGCTAATAACATTCGGTAATAGCCCAATGTACCCTTCTCAATGTGGTTGTGGGTGATGAGTACTTCTATATCAGAGTACAGTCTTCCATTAAAAGTTCTCTAATAGGTATTACTGGCATTGGATTCTCTGTCTTTATGTTTTCTTGCTTGGGTTATCTACCTTCTAGATGACTTGTACTCTGTTTAACTATGATAATTTCATTGAATAACTTGGCTTAATATTAGCCAGTAAGTTGACTAACCAGTAGATTTGTACCTTCTCTTGATAAGTGGAATTCAAAAAGGAATTGAGAAGCAAGGATTTAGACTGGTGATTAAGAAAAGGGATGCTCAAGGCCCATATTGGAGAAAATGGATTTGAATCCCAGATCCACTTCCATTACCAGTTTCCTGTTACTATGTACTTTGGGAAGCAGAAGCTAATGGCACAAATATTTGGGTATCTGCTACTCACGTTGGAACCTGGAATGAGTTCTCAGCTCCTGGTTTCAGCCTGGTTCAGCCCCTGCCATTGTAAGCATTTGGGGATAGATTCAGTGGATGTATGACCTCTTTCTCTCTCTCACTCCTTCTCTCTCTCTGCTTCTAAAATAAATATACATAGATTTAAAAATAAAAAAGTATTATTAAACATATTTTACATTTATCTAGTTTCATATAAACTAGGCTAGCTTAATACTAAATATAAAGTATTTTAGGAAAATTGGTTGTTTATATATGATTAAACAATGATCAAAAATTCAAATTAAGTATTTTTTATTAAATATTATAAGGGTATATCAAGTGATTTGTACAATAGTCTTTGCTAATATTTTATTTTATCTTTTACAAATATATACACAGCTGTTTTTTTAAGATTTATTTATTCATTTGAAAGGCAAAGTTACAAAGAGGCAAAGGTGGAGGCAGAGAGAGAGAGAGAGGTCCTCCATCCACTGGTTCACTCCCCAGATGGCCACAATGGCCGGAGCTACACTGAACTGAAGCCAGGAGACAGAAGCTTCTTCTAGGTCTCCCATGTGGATGCAGGGGCCCAAGGACTTGGGCCATCTTCTGCTGCTTTCCCAGGACATAGCAGAGAACTATATCAGAAGTGGAGCAGCTGGGACCCAAATCAGCCACCATAAGGATGCTGGCACTGCCAGGTGGCGGCTTTACCTGCTATGTCACAGCTTATCGGCCCCACTGACTAGTATTTTAAATGAAAATGCTTTAATAAAAATGTTGAAGAAAGATATTTTCATTTAATGTCTGTATTAGACATTTATAAGTAGGGGCAATTTCACTAGAAGTTTGGGATGAAACTAAATAAATTACAGAAGTAAATGTGCTTTGTAAACTGTATCCTGAACTAAAGTACCACATATGGTAATTAATAACAAAAATATAATATCTTATGTTTGTGTTAAATTTTCACACCCCATCCAGTCTACCACATTACACTGAATAGCACAGTTGGTAGAAGCTCCTGAAACTCCGTCCTCAGAACTCACCTTCGCTATATTTATCTTTGAAATCCCACACACACGCACACACACTTCTCAACCCCACAATGAGCTCAACACAACTTCTACAAGCCTGTAAGAGGGAACAAAAGAACAAAATAAAGATTGCTCAGAAACTCACTAGACCAGAACCAGAGTAGAAAATTATAGTGGGAAAAAAGAAGCTTTTCATGGTAACTATCACTGCAGTAGAGCTACTCTCTGGTATAGGTCAAATTAGTTCTGAAGTGTGTAGGAAGACAGAATTTTCAGTAAATTGCATTAGAAGCTAAGCAGGTGGGAAGATTCTTTTTGCTGTTACATAAGCTTATATAGCTGTCATCTTCGAGAAAACTTCAGATGGTCAGATTTTCCAATTATATTTTCAAAGGGTGAGTAACACCCATACAATTATCCTGCCCAACCAACCTCAAAGGCTGCACCTTTTTCTTACTTGCTTACTGCTCTTTGTAAGTGTACTAACCCAAGAGAATTCCCTGATCATGTTCCATACATTTTGCCTCTGAGCTTCTGCTCAGTCTGTGTTCTGTGTCTCGAATGCCATCTTTACCCACCAGGTCAATAGAAAGCCCACGCTTTAATTCAGAGCTCAGTCATCAAAAGCAGCATTACAAGAGATGTTTCCATTTGCAAATATCCATGCCTATTAAAAAAAGCATTACTACAGAAATGTATTGAAGCATTAAAAGATACATAATAAGATGTAGTGGAGACTACAATTCCTACCACTCCAGCCATATCTGCTTAGGGAGATGAAGATCTCTAACCATAGGACTTTTGTTCTGTTAAATGGGAATGATAATAACTATCTTAGAGTGTTGTTGCAGAAATGATGCCCTGTAAATGCTGGTTAGCCTTCATATACACATTCATTAAGTCCCTGGCATAGATATTGTCAAAGCAAGCATTTAATATGCGGTAGCACAATTTCTTATGCTCATAATTACAATAATTACTATATTTATACACATTCCTAATTAGAAAAGTGTTTGACACGGTGCCTTGTACTTGACAAGGATTATTTATTTTCATTTAAATGAAAGTTGCTTAAACTTATACAATTGTTATATCATATAGGAGACTCCATCCTTTAAGCAGTTTGTCAACTATATGCATTGGTATTATGTGATAATTGAAAGAAAAAAATCCGTTACTCATCTATTATTTTGATTCAGAAGTCTGAATGTTCTTATAAGGGTGTGGACTTGAGGGACATAATGCTCCCCAGATAAATGCTTTCGAAACTTAGTTTTTTTTGTTTTTTTTTTTTCTCTTGCGATTAGATTCCATATGAGTAAATATAACATAACCTTATTCATATTCACGGTTCTATAGGATTATATATATATATATATTTTGGCAAGCAGAGTGGACAGTGAGAGAGAGAGACAGAGAAAAAGGTCTTCCTTTGTCGTTGGTTCACCCTCCAATGGCTGCTGCAGCCAGTGCACTGCAGCCGGCGCACCGCGCTGATCCGAAGCCAGGAGCCAAGGGCTTCTCCTGGTCTCCCATGCAGGTGCAGGACCCAAGGACTTGGGCCATTCTCCTCTGCACTCCCGGGCCACAGCAGAGAGCTGGCCTGGAAGAGGGGCAACCAGGACAGAATCTGGCGCCCCGACTTGGACTAGAACCCAGGGTGCCAGCGCCACAGGCGGAGGGTCAGCCTATTGAGCTGCGGTGCTGGCCAGATTATGAATTTTTAAGTAGTAATTTGTTCAGGATTCTTGTTCATTTATCTAAGATACACATAATAGTGCAACAAGCATTATTATGAGTACGTCTTTTTGATTTGGCGCATGTATTTCAGTAAAAGAGAGTAAGTGGAAAGGGAAAGTTCATTTTAAAATTTTTAATTTTTTGCTGAATTATCCTCCAGGCAGGATTTACCAGTTTGCAAGTCACAGAACACTCTCCTTTTTGAAGTCCTATGACAGCCCCCAGTTATTTACATATAAACAATCCTGTATATTATCAATGTTTTTACAAATGTAGGCAATCTGGTAGGATCACCAATTTATTATTATTATTTAATTTAAAGTTCACTTTTTCTTTTATTTTGAGGGAGAGTTTACAGAGAGGGACACACACACACACATACACATATACAGAGAGAGAGAGAGAGAGAGAGAGAGAGAGAGAGAGAGAATCTTCCATCTGCTGGCTCACTCCGCAAAATGCCACAACAGTTGGGGTCGGAGATGGGCCAATACGAAACCAGGAACCAGGAGCTTCTTCCAGGTCACCCACGTGGGTGCAATGGACCAAGAGTTTTTCCCTTGCTTTCTCAAGTGCATTATCAGGAAGCTGGATCAGAGGTGTAGCAGTCGGGACTCAAATTGGAGTGTATATGCGTCCATATGGGTTTATATGGGTCCATACGTGTTGCAGACAATGGCTTTATCCACTGTGCCACAACACTGGCCCCTCATGTTTACTTTTAACTGCTAGTGAGATTTCCCACTGTTTTTGAAGGATAATCTCATGTATGCTAAAGAATGGCCACAGTCTAATTTTGTATTGTTTTTCTTTTCATTCATTGTTAAGATTGGATTTAAAAAAAAAAACTTTAATATTGACTTTCTAATTTTACTGAATTTTCATCAGAAAATTTGGGATTGGTGTTGTGTTGTAGTAGATAAAGTCACTGCCTGCGATGACGGCAATCCATATGGTGCCAGTTCATTCCTGGATGCTCCACTTCGAATCCAGTGACCTGCTAATGCTCTGGGAAAAGCAACAGAAGATGGCCCAAGTGTTTGGGCCGCTGCCACTCACGTGAGAGACCAAGATGAAAGTCTTGATTCCTGGCTTTGGCCTGGCACACTATTGGCTATTGAGGCCATCAGTGTAGTGAAGCAGAGAATAAAAGACCTCTTTCTCACTCTCTACCTCTCCTTTTCTCTCTATAACTCTTTCAAATAAAGAAAGAAATAATTAAAAAATAAGGCTAAACCAGAAAAACAGCCTAAGTAGAAAGAAAGCTATATTCCAAAAGCAAATTTAAAGTATGAAAATACTAAAACCATGTAAATATAAAAATATTAATCATCAATAATAAATTAATTGAAATAAGCACAAAATGTATTTAAACGAACATATTATTAAAAATAAAATGAGGGGCCAGCGCTGTGGTGCATCAGGTTAACACCCTGACCTGAAGTGCAGGCATCCCATATGGGCGCCGGTTCAAGATCTGGCTGCTCCACTTCCCATCCAACTCTCTGCTATGGCCTGGGAAAGCAGTGGAGGATGGCCCAAGTCATTGGGCCCCTGCACCTGCTTGGGAGACCCGGAAGAATCTCTTGGCTCCTGGCTACAGATAGGTGCAGCTCTGGCCATTGCAACCATTTGGGGAGTGAACCATCAGATGGAAGACCTCTCTCTCTCTGCCTCTCTTTCTGTGTAACTCTTGTAAATAAATAAATAAATCTTTAAAAAAATAAAAAAGAAAAAAATACTTATTAGTGAAGGTCTTATTGCAAGAAACTTTTATGATTGCTGGAAGTAGCATCTTTGTACAGCTTCATTATAATTTCATGAATACATATATATATATATAGCTACACAAAAGCTGAAATAAATGTTATAGAATATTAAAAGTGCTAATCTTAAAATAGCAAAAGCTAGCCTTATTTCGTTCCTTGAACTTTCAATGCATTCTGATATTTCTACTTTGTTAGCTATAGTAGTTTTATAATTACAAATTTAAAAAGAATTTCAAAGTAGTATTTAAGATCCTTATATTAATTGTTGAAATAATCAGAACAATTCTTCTGACTTCTTTCTTTTTTTAAAGTGAACATTTACTGTTGAGGAGGAAAACTTTACTTTCATTTCTCCAAATTGTAGGTCACAGTTTACATCTAAGCAATTATGTGAGACATGATAATGACTGTCAGACTGACTGGATATTGGCAAGTGTCTTAAGAACTTCTGCCCAGTACCTAAACTTGGCAGGGCTAAATAACTATTTTTCCTCAGTTTACAATCTGTGACTTTAATCATTTTCTGCCATTAATATTTTTCTAAAAGATTCAGGTTTATCTATTTTAAGGGTCTGTGAAGAGAAGCAAGCATCCACTTTATTCTCAACTTGAGCGTATTTGTCCTTTAAGACGACAATGAGAGGAAAAGTAAGAGTCTTTGTTGTAAGATATCTAAGGATCTCTGTAATCAAAATCGCATAAACATCTTTGTCTCTGTCTCTGTCCCTGTCCCTTCTTTTCCTTTCCCACTAACATATTCCTACAATGGCAGGGTTGGAAGACAGGATTTAGTGTCATTTTAGAATCGGGCTTTAGAGCACTTGTGTTCTGTGCAGCTGTCCAGAGGAAACCTAGGATGGTAGAAGGTAGAAGAGTGTTCAGAGAATGGCCACCAGGGCCACTTCAGATGCTGTTCAAATCAAAGTATTGGAGCTGGCATTGTGGTGTGGTGGGTAAAGCTGCCACCTATGATCCCATCTGGGTACTGGTTTCAGTCCCAACTGCTTCATTTCTGATCCATCTCCCTGTTAATATGCAGCAGAAGATGGCCAAAGTACATGGGCTCCTGCTATTCATCAGGGAGACCTAGAAAAAGTTCCTGGATCCTGGCTTTGACCTGGTCCTGCCCTGGTCACTGCAGCCCTTTGGGGAGTGAATCAGTGGATGGAAGATCTCTGTCGCTTCATCTCTCTCTCTCTCTCTCTCTCTCTCTCTCTCTGTGTGTGCAACTCTGCCTTTCAAATAAATAAATAAATTTTTAAATAAAATACTTTAATTTTTCATAGAGAAAAAAATGCTGGTACATTAAAAAGAAAAAAAAAACCAAACACTTAATAGTATGTTTTCCTATGCATGAGAAACTACAGTCCCAGTTCAGTTACTTAGCCAACAATGTGATGCAGTTACTTAGCTGCAATGTGATATCAGTGATAGGGAAAGAATCCGGGATTTTGGATTTTAAATTCCAAATTGAAATTAGAAAATTAAAGACAGTGGTAGCAATCTGTAATTCTGGAATTTCCATGGGGTTGCTATAGCTCAAGAGACACATTGTGAAGAAGCAATTAAGAAAGTAAAGAGGTAGCTAGGCAACAGTAGAACCATTATCCTCAAAATAATGTGAGGGCTATTATGCAGGGAAAGGATACTTTGGCTTCAACAGAGTTGTGCAATATACAAGGAAGTTACACTGAGCATTTGCTGAGAATTAGCATAGATTTTTGCACACACCTGTGCAACAGAAGCATATCTATAGTGGGAATTGCTAGAGGTTTGTTCCTACATGATTGCCAGAATCTGAACAAGCAATGCAAGTTGGCCATATCACAAAATATGCAAATCTGATCTGTTGTCTGCCTCAAAGGAAAGGAAATGAGGTGAGGTTTGCTTGGGGCATTCTATAAGCAGAACAAACTGTACAGCACCATGTATACCATGTGACACTCCTTTTCCTTGGGTCCTTCATTTCGGTATCTGTAATGAGAGAAGGGTATTGGTTTCTAAAATATTTTTCTATTTTACATACTTGGTTATTTTACTTGAAGCATTTTGGTTTTGTTCTTAATTTTCTTTGGTCTAAAATAGGGATAGGGTGTCAAGAAGGAGAAAGGCAAAAGAAAGAGGAAAAAAAGTAGCAATTGCCTTAGGGATATGGTATCTAGTCTTATATTGTTACTGAAAAATATCACCCTAGATATCTCTGTAACATGAAAATAAATATTACTAAAATATGTTTTTGAATAGCCTAGGGGAAGGCTGTGTATGTGTGTGTGTTTTCGTGTATGCATGCAAACCACACTAAAACCAAACTCACCCCTGGGCACTTAAATCACAACTGGGGGAAAATCATACTGATATGCAGTCTGCTTGCCCTCAGACTCAGAGCAATAACCTCAAGCAGAGCCTTCTCGCTGCCTAGTAGTAAAAAATTATTTCTAGAGTCCATTTGTTCACCCGTTCCCTAGAGGAAATTTTCATGTTTTATTCATTCAGCTTCAAACTTTGTCTTCCAGCACCGCCTCCCCAGATTTCACTCAGTTGATGACTTTGATTCCTGTTTCACTAAGATGGAAGCAGCGTGAAGAAAACTTCCTCAGCTCCCACCCACACGCTGGCGTCCACACCCATCATCTGCCTTCCTGACTGACACTTTGCGTCAAGTGACAGTTCTCCCAACGAGGCCATCTCTTCCACTTGAGCAGAAGTTTCCATCATTCTCACCCACTTCATGACATCAGTTCAATAATTCCCCATATCGTCTCCTTATGGAATCCAATTCTGTCTCCACCTCTCTTTAGTAGTTGATAATGCTCATCACTGTACAATCATACGGTCTTAATCCCTTAACAATGGAGTGCAAATTAAAAACTACCCATCTTGAGTTCAGTTCTCTCAGCAGTGTCCTCTCAATGTATTTCTTCCTTTTTCCATCAAAGCTTTAGAAAAGTATTCAGTACTTCCAGGTTCTTTATTTTAATCCTCCACATTTTTGTTCTCATCATTCCACTAATATTGTCAAAGTCAGCAGTGATCTCTTCATTTCCAGAGTCAAAAGTGAATTCTTAGTCTTCATCTGATTTGACATAATCATTCACACCTTCCTCCTTGATTTATTGTCCTCACTTGATTTTTAGGGCATTGCACAGTGTTGGCTGTTCTCCACCCTTAACACCTGCTCCTTCTCAGTCCCTCCCACGGGAAACTGCTCATCTTTTAACCTATAAACTTTGGAAAAACCAGGACTTAATCCTGGGACACTTCTTTATTTGCATTCCCTAAATTTGATAATCTCATTTTATTTCATGACTTTAACTATTACTTACAGTCTGAACACCCCAAAAGTTCATCTCTACTACACGTCTCCCTGACTCCTGGTATCTGTACCACATAACTGTCTTTATCACCTTTCTACTTGGTCTGAAAGAATCAGATCTATATCAGCATTCCCAAATAAACCTTCTGATATTGTACCCCACACTAAATTACCTATAGATTTCTCATCTCAAATAATGGAGGAAAACTTAGAATAAAAAATTTTTACTCCTCTCTCTTAAAATCCACTTTCAACATATTTCCAGAATCTAGCCATGACTTAGCTTCTCTACTATTCCAAGTGTCCTAACTGGTCCCATTTGTTTCACCATTTCCCAACATGATGGTAGATTTGGGATTAGGAATTAAGTAGACATGAGATAGATTATTATGAACTGAAATTGAAATAATATTATACTTTTCTTAAACCCTTTCATTGAATAAATGCATTTCATTCAGAATAAAAGCACCTGCCTTTACAATTATTATTGGAAAAGATGAGGGGTCTTCAAAGTGTTTGTGGAAGATGTTTATTTGGAAAAATTATGCATAGATTTTAAAATTTTGCACCAAAATAAATTATTTTATTATTGTTTTCCATGAAATTTTTGGATTATTCTTGTAGTTGCCTCAAGGTCTGACATAATTTTACATGGCAATGCAGGCATTATGAACACAAAACTTTTAGGGAAATGTTTTCCAATGTTCCTTGTATTTCTATGTAAAGGTTTAAATAGAATAGGTTCCTTGCCGTGCCCTTTACCTTGAAGAAATATGTAGTTTATGTGATTAATGTGATTTTTTAGTTTGGAAAAAAGGGGAGCTAGGAGTGCTCAATATGGCAATTTCTTCTTTCCTCGCCATTTTGATCTATTCCTCCCATCCACTGCCATGAGGTATGGGGTCTTCCTCTGTGTAGGTGACCTAAGATTTCCTGCATGTGTTTGTTACTGATTGGGCAGATTCCAGATTCGTAATGAGCAGAGGAAAATTGGATAAACATATCTGCCTACATGTCTAAGTACCATCCTCTTAGCTTTCATCACAGAATTGACTTTTTGATCTATATCTGTCAGTTTTTGGTATTCTATTAATTCTTCAGAATCCAGGAAGCAAAGAAAAAATATTATAGCTATTGAGTTTGGTGAAAATCTAAACATGTCTAAGGATTTAGATACTAGCTTCTAAGCCCCCATTTTTGCAGGTAAAGTTTAAAGGCAGGAGCAGGTAGTGTATAGTTTGCTGGTGTTAAAAAGCCTTGGCTCTTAATGTTATTGTGTTGTTACTCATTGACATATCACTCTGAGCCACATTCCTTAACTTCTCCAGGCTCCTTTCCCTCAGTGGCCACAGTGACATGAATAATCACTCCCTCACTGCATTGTTGTGGAGTAAAAAAAAAATAATATATGGGGCTGGTGCTATGGCCTAGTGGGTAGAGCCACCTACAGTGCTAGCATCCCATGTATTCACCGGTTCAAGACCCGGTTTCTCCGTTTCCAACCCAGCTCTCTGCTATGGCCTGAGAAAGCAGTGGAAGATGGTCCAAGTCTTGGGAACCCTGCACCCACTTGAGAAGACCCAGAGGAAGCTCCTGCTCCTGGCTTCAGATCAGCACAACTATGGCCCTTGCAGCCCATTGGGGATTGAACCAGTGGATAGAAGCCCTCCCTCTCTACTTTTTAGTATTAACCTTTGACTATGTGATTATGTGACATAGTGATGAATCTGATGTCTGGATATTGATTGGATTTTACTCACCAACTGTAGCTTTCTGATAGGTCATTTTCAGACAATTATTGCCTAATGCTCATGTCAACATAATTTCTTCAATTTCAGAATATCACTGATGACTAATTTAGTGTGTCCAGTTGCAAAGCAATGCTCCCTTCTCTTATTCTGCAACTTTCTGGGGCTTGATATGGGACTGGGAAAGAAGAAGATTTGCTTTAGATGTTTGCTTACCCATTGCTCCAGGCACACAATACCCAGGGAAGTTAGCCTGAAACCAGAGGAATACAGAAGCCAGGGGAAGTGTCCCCACTCATCCATGCTAGTTTGTTAATTATTACTGAGGCTGAAATGAAATGTTCTTCTAGGCAGATTAGAAACAATAAAGCTAGGAATATATTCCCTACCCACCCATAGGAAGGTGGTAATTTCAGAGTCAATATTTATGATTTTTCCAATAGGCACGTATACAGTATGTAGAAAAAAAAAATATCCCACTTTTACCGATTGCCAACACAGCTCCATTTGTGCCTTGCTGAAAAACTAGTCTCTCAAATATCACCAATAATATATACCTGTGAAGTAAACTTCCATTCTAAACAAAGAAGAAAGCAAGGTGATGGTTTCTTCTCAGTGTTGCCAGCCTGCCCTTTGCCTCCTCCATCTCACTGTCCTTCCTCGCGGGCACTTGGCCTCCTGCCTTTGCAAACATTCAGAGTCTCTGCAGGACAGAGTGTGAGTATCTACGTCCCAGAATATTTTGATTAATTTCATGACAACACCAGTCTGCTGTCTGCAGTAGTCAGCCCAAAGAATCAAGCATGTGAAGGCAAAAATGAAACAAGAATTGAATCCACAGAGGGTCATCATGAAGCACTTTGGATGTTAACATTTTTCATATTTAGGCAAAATTCTCCCTTGGTTTCAGGAGCATAGATTAGAGGGACTAGTAATTTACAATTTAAAGAAATTGAAATCTCAATCTACTATCTGCCATGGACCATTTATTTGATATTTAACTAACGTACTAACATAGTCCAGGGCTTGAATTTTCTCTTCTATTAAGGGGTTGTTAACCAATAAGAGTTTATTCAAAAACTATAATGTAGTGGTTAAAAGCAAAGGCTCTGGATTTCGAACCTGAATTTAAATTTGCCTAGGTTACTTAGTGTAAGTTACTTAGCCTCACCGTGTTTCTTTTCTCACCTGTAAGTGATAGGAATAATAATAGCACTTATCAAGTATTGTCATGAGAGTTAATTCTGTAGTGATCACAGACTCTGGAACTTTGTTGCTGGGTGCAGTGCCTGAAACTATTGCTTGTGGTGTGGCCCTGGGTAAATCACTTGACTTTATCTTCCTTATTGGGCTGTTATAAATAGTGAATTAGGCCATAAAATTAGTAAGAAACCAAGAGTTCTAAATAAGGTAGTTGGAATACCGCTTGGCACATAGTAAATGTTCAGTAGATGTTTGCTATCATTGTTTGAAGGACTGAACTTGAGAAAATACTTATAGTACCCAGAGGTTTATTAATTGTGAGTTAGATACTGTGCTAGGTACTTGCAATCATGTTCAGGACATATGGGGCTCTTCCTTTGTGGCACATATAACCTAATCCAGCACACACATGTTAGTCACCATAAATTCTTGCTACAGTTTCTGATTTAGTACAAAAGCATCTCATAGATAGTGCACAACAATCAGGTGGTTAGTGACATGGTGAAATGAATGTTTCCAACTATAAATGATTTTCCTGTTGAAAATCTGAATGTCTGTTGTTCACATTTCATGAAATGATCTAAATATAGAATCTTTCGTAGGTTATAGTGCAAGGCTAATGATTCCAGAATTAGGCTTGGTGAATTCCCGCTTGTTCCAACAATCCAACCACATCCAGCTACAATAAATGTCACCGAATGATAGGCTGTGGCTTGTGAGCAGCTGTCTGTGTGAGAGGAAAGGCCACATTGCCTGGTAGCTTGCTAGTTGACTTGTGTGTTAAGAGCAATATCGCCATCTTCTGGAAACTTAATAGAAGCAGAATTTTAGGCTTCACTGACACCACATCTAATCTGTAGTTTAAAAAGATGTCCAGGTGATTTCTGTGACATAAAGGTTTGGCAAACAATGGGTTCGTGACACCAGTGATTATCAGCATTAGCTGCCCATTGAAATTGTCTGTGGGAAGCTTAAAAAAAAAGCCTATATTTCAAATCCAGGAATTCCAATTTAACAGTAGGCCTGAGTATCTGAGGTTTAAATGTTTTTTTCTAAATAATTTCACCATGGAGCCAGAATTCAGAACCACTTAGTTAAATACCAATAATTAAAAGGTCCTTACATTGAAATATAACAACTTCTTCCTTAAGCTCTGAAAATAAAGTTAAGATATATCAATAATACATTTTATTACATTGTATTGCTGCATTGTATTCTCAGATCCTCTTGTATTCCACCTTCCCCCATTTTAATTTCAGTATTTGGAACATTGGCCAGCTTATTTTCAGGTAGAAAACAAAAATGGATTCCCCATTGGGTAGAGCTAATGGCCATCTGTTGGGATGGCAGTGTGCCTATTCAGAAGGCTGTTTGCCACTCGATCTGATGTCAGGAAGCAACAAACAAAAGCCAAGGTCCCGTCGGAGCTCACAACACCTGTGTCAGATCTCCAGAGGAGGGCGATCTCAAATTAGAAACTATCCTTCAACGGAAGGGCAGCTATCTGCAGATGCCTCATAGATGCCACTTTGAGTGATGCTTTATCGTTCACAGCTTTCCATGGACCTGGACTGCTGCTGCACTTCCACCACCATGCTGATGCATTTCATGAATCAGCACATGACAAAGGGAAGGAACACGCCGTGCTCACCCCATTGGGCACCGTATCTGATACAACACTTTAGATATGATTTGATAAAATTCCAGGTGTCAAGTGAGTGGCACAGCAGCTGGCGCCCAAAAGGTTGCTATCATTATTGTTATTATTATGTTCATTCTTATTTTTTGTTGTTTATTAAATTTGTGATACTTTCTCTTGTGACTACAAGTATTACTAAAATTTCATCATAGCAGAAAAAATTATCTTTAGTAATGTATGACCTATTAGGGCAAATAGATTTGGGGACTACTTTTAGAAGGCAATCTTTGATTATTCTTAAATATGTGGAATTTTCTTTTAAAATAAAAAAGTACAACACAGTGAATATGATAAAAGTAATATAATTTTATACATCTTAAAGTAATAATATTTATTTCTATTAGATTTTATATGCCTTACTTCCTAAAAATTTTTGAATTTTCTTCCAATAGAAGTTAAATTAAATACTTTGTTGCCTGTGATGTAACTTGAGAATGTCTTCAATTTCCCCAACATTTTCTCATTGCTAAAGATTTTTGATCAACATTTCAGGCTGTTGCATACAATGTGCATTCAATTTTCTAAAAGACAGCAAAATTAATTTATTAAGATTAATTCTGGGGGTTAGCTGTAAATACTGCCTTTCCCATAGTTAACAAAAACTATGAACTCAGTAAAGAAATAAAATGCATTGCAGTGGCTCCCTCTAGTGAAAATTCTAAAAACCAGGCAGTTTTAACAATTACTATATGCGAATTATCTTGAATAGGGTATTTAGACAACAATTGGACCAAATGTGCAAAATCTTAGTGAGAAGAAGGAAGAGAGATATTTAAAAATGTGTTTTTTTAAAGATTTTACTTACAGCTTACATAACTTCAGAAAAATACACTTCTCAAAATCTCATGTTGATTAAAGTGAGATTAATTTAATTGTCTAAACATACTGATAATGCATCTCTGCATTTTAAAATAACCCAACTGTGTGGCTTAATGAATAATGTTGGCCATATATTTGTTAAGACATCAGTAAGCAAAAAAGAAAGCTAATGTAAGCACATTTTAGTAAATATTGAGAAAAAAAATCAGGTTCCTGGACTTGTGAATGGAAGCAACTGAGGGAAGTTAGCTTATTATCTACTTCCATATACATACAATGAGTACAAAAATATCTCACAAAGTTGCTGCAACAATGAAATGAAATCCACTCCTTCACACACTGCTTTTCTCTATATCAGTAAAAGTATGTAGCATCCAGGGATCACACTTGGCTTTTTTTTCCCCCTGGTTTTGTCTCATAGTCAACTCATCAGCAATTAATCTATTTTGCCACTCTGCTCCATTTCCCTTCCATTACCAAGGAACTTTCACCCCAACTGCCTCCAGAATGTTCTCTCCATATCCCTAGTTCCCTTAGCTCCTCACTGCCTGAAGTAGATGGCATCAAAGGTAATGCATCAGGCTCATCTTTGGATCCAACACTTAAAATTTCCTTCCATTGCTCATGGAACACTTCCTGCCTGGCCTTGCGATGATGATGTGGGACCTGCCTGTGCCCCACCTCACACCATGCTCCCCACCCACACACTTGCTACAGGAGCACAGTGCTTTCTGCTTGGTTCCCTCTCACATATCATAGAGTTTTGAATCTCAGGGTCTTTACACAAACTGTTCCTGTTCCATGATCCCACTGTTGTCATTTTTCATGTGTTGGTTTGATCTTCTCACGGAGGTCTCAACTTAAATAAGCTCTAGAGAATGTTCTACCGAAATGTGGTCTTCCACCATTCATTTTTTCTTCTCACAGTGTCCTCTTTGTTTCCTTTGAATTATTCCTAACAACTGCTAAAGAGTTTATCATCTGTCTTCCTGCTTAGAATTAAAGGCACCAGACCTGTCTTACTCAACACTAAATAACTCCATTCGGCATTTTTGGAATTTGACACATTTAAAATTAGGGTTTCTATCTTTATGGATCCTAAAGAGTACTTAGATATTAAACTTTTATTCTCATTTAACTGGGCTCAAGTAAATAAGCAAGGAATTATCACACCCATACTCCCACAGAGACAGAGATCTTCCGATGACCGGTAAATTTCCTAAATGCCTGAAACAGCCAGGGGCGAGTCATGTTAAAACCAGGAAATCAGAATTCCCTTCAGGTATCCCGCATGTGTGGCAGGAACCCAAGTATTTCGGCCATCTCCTGATGCCTCCCAGGATGCACATACCAAGAACCTGGATCTTCAGTAGAGCTGAGACTTGAATCCAAACACTGATATAGGATGTGGGAGTCACAGCCAAGGACCTATCTGTTGTGCCAAACACTTGCCCCTCTCCTGTGTTACTGTGATGGTCATGGATATTCATTTTACTTCTAACCTCTCCCACTTTTGATCCATCTTACACACAAAGATGCCTGTTTAGGACACACTGTTACTTCCCTAAATTAGCCCTTGAAGTCCACGGAGTGACCGCTAAGAACTGGGTTATAGAGCTATAGAGATAGAAGTGTCCACATAGCAACCTGTCTTAGAAAGTGTATTATTGTTCAAATCCCAGGATGCAGCACACACACACACACACCAAGTCAATCTTAATTTCAGTTCCTGCAGAAGAAGACTCTGAGACAAAATTTCAAATTCAAGATTTTTGTATAGAATGTACAAAGAACATCAGTGGAGATGTGGGAAAGTGATATAGGAAGATACATAACCAATAGCATATTAATGAAAGAGTTATCACTGCAGTCATTGTTGTTGAAATCACTGAGAGACTCTGAGACACAAGTGCAAAACTCAATGTCTGAAAATTAGTACAGCTGAGTTCCAAAACAGCCATGATTTTTATGGCATGTATCAAGAAATCAGTAGATGTCTGCTTGCTTGATGACTGCTTGAGCCTAACAAATGAGCATGTACAGTAAGGTCTGAGATTCTTTGGGTGCCATAAAGATAGGAAGCCAATTGTAAATGTATCACTTTCCAAAAAATGTTATATTGGCTTGAGACTTACTTCATGAGTTCAACAGCATTACCAGGATCCTGATTTCTCTGCCTCTCTGCTCCATTATTTTTTTAAAGACTTATTTTTATTTATTTGAAAGAGTTACAGAGAGAGGTAGAGACAGAGAAAGTCTTCCATCCACTGGGTCACTCCCCAGATGGCCGGAACTGCACCAATCCGAAGCGAGGAGCTTCTTCTGGGTCTCCCACGTGGGTACAGGGGCTCAAGGACGTGGGGCATCTTCTACTGCTTTCCCAGGCCATAGCAGAGAGCTGGATCTGAAGAGGAGCAGCTAGGATTAGAACGGGCGCCCATATGGGATGCCAGCACTTCAGGCCAGGGCTTTAACCCGCAATGCCACAGCGCCGGCTGCTGCTCCATTATTATAATAGTGTCTTCGTGTAATAGAAAGATGATGAGAGTGCTTTCATTCCTCCTATCTTTTAAGCTTCATAGCTTAGTAGGAAAACATGAATCTCTTTCTCAGGAAAACTAACAAACTTCTCAATGTTGTTCACCTGGGGTAAATCACCAAGCTTAGAAGAATGGGATGCTCTGGTCAGTCATAACTAAACCACATGCTCACTAATGAAAGCAGAATTGCCTGGAGTTGACATAAATGGAAATACAGGGAAGCACAGAAGGAGAAGGAGAATCTTGGAGTTGTTCCTGGAATGATGGGCCTGGAACTCATTACTAAAACAATGGGGGAGAGGGCTGAGAAAAATGACAGTACTACTAAAAATGTCTCAGAAGAGAAACCATTCATAGAACTAAGGTAAGTGTGTGTCAACTAGCTTACACTTGGAAAAATAATTGGGTTTATTAGAATTTTAAATCAAGTTTTTATTCATAACAATGCTTTTCCTGGGTATATTTTAGATCACAGGCACACTACTGGCCTTGCAAAGATCTTCAGAAACTCATAGTCTGCTCTTCTGCGTGCAGATGTAGTAGAATGTTCAAGGCATACTACAGAAAAGGAAAAGTTGGGGAAGTTTTGTAGAGACACTGATGAAAGAGGAATTCTGGAGAAATCTCTTCAGTGGGGGAAGGAAGGAAGAAGGGCAGAAAAGAATTTCAAGTAGAAGGAAGAGCATGTGGAAAACAAGGTATTGGCCGATATGGTCGATTGAATTCATTGTAGAATCTCAGGATTCAAAATGAAGTTCTCAAAAGATGAACAAAATTTCTTGGATTTGGAGCAAAATTTTGAAAGCTTTATTAATGTTGTGCTAAGGAGTTTATACTTTTCAACATATGGGGATTAAAACTCAATGAAGTGTTTTGAACAGTAGGATAAATGACATTTTGGTAATGAAAATAGATTAATTGGGGCTGGCATTTGGCACAGCAGATAAAACCACTCTTTACAATGCAGGCATCTAATATCAGAGTGCTGGGTAGAGTCCTAGCTACTCTCCTTCTAATTCGGTGTCTTACTAATGATCCTGGAAAGGCAGAAGAAGATCGCCCAAGTATGCGGTTCCCTGACACTCTTATGGGAGACTAACATGGCATTCCTGGCCCCAGCTTCAGCCTACCCAGGCCTGGATGCTGTGACCATTTGGGAAGTGAAACAGTTGATAGAAGCTCTTTCTTTCTGTCTCTCCCTGCCTTCAAATAAATAAATAATCTTTAAAAATGAATTTCTTAATATTAATCATAATAAGTATATGCTAAAGTCTAGATATAGAATGGGAAATTTTATCTTCTCTTTTTCAGTTTCTATGTCCTACATTATATTATGAGAAATAGGCTTTACTAAAATAGCCTTTCATTAGCCTTCTCTCTCTCTCTGGATTACTTATAGCAACCTATTATTGAAATACTACTGATTTTTTAAAAAAATTATTTATTTAATGGAAAGGCAGAGGTTACAGAGAGACAGAGGCAGAGAGGAGAGAAATCTTCCATCCACTGGTTCACTCTTCAAATGACTACAACAGCTGGAGCTGAGCCAATCTGAAGCCAGGAGCCTGGAGCTTCTTCTGGGTCTTCCACAAGGGTGCAGGGGCTCAAGGACTTAGGCCATCTTCTACTGCCTTACAAGGTCATAACAGAGAGCTGGATTAGAATTGGAGTAGCCAGGAATCGAACCTGTGCCCATGTGGAATGCCGGTATTGTAGATGGTGGCTTTATCCACCACACCATGGCACGGGCCCCTACTGATTTAACCTCACCCAAAAATATATAATAAAGAATTTCACATTAGGGAAATTGTTATTTGATGAACCTGAGAAATACGTGTCTCTCAAGTGGATAGGGTTATTTGCGACATAGGCAAGTGAAATGAAGGGAGAACCAAATCCCCTAAGTGCAATATGAAAAATATCCACGAGAGGGCACAAGTACTTCATGGTGCTCCCAGATAACACACAGCTGCCTGAATTTGGAGCGTGATTGAGCAACCAAAGTGACCTCAGCAGAGGTTAGAGAGAACCCATTACTAGAAAAGGAGAGGTCAGCCTATCAAGTGACAGAGATGAAATATCATTTGAGTCACCTGGATGCCAAGCCACCTAATTATACCATTCAAAGCCCAAAGGTAATGAAAACCTGAAAGGTGAAGACTCTCATTTGGATTGAGATGACCTCTAGAGGGAGTCAGAGGGCGGGTGTCAGTTTAACCAATTTTACTTTCACATGGGAGTGGTGTGGGCAATTTTCCAACACATTAAATTGGCTGTTAAAAATGTGATCTAACCTGGGGTTTCCTAACTGACACAGAACAGGGTGGGTGGTGGAGTTTTTAACTAAAATAGTGGCTAATCTATTGCTGAAATGTGACTCCTGAGACAGTGTTCACCTTATGGGAATTTATTCATTTGAAGATGGACTTTGATTTTAATGCTAGCATGACCACCTTCAGGTAATCTTATGCAGATATGTTCATTTTCTATTACAGCTTTGACAAGCTTTGGAAAGATACTCCAGAAAACTGGTCCAGAAAAAAGATCAAAATGCAAATTTGTGTATGGTTTCAACTGAGTGTGAATAGCTTTTGGGGCACTGTCAAGTTGAAAATCATAAATTGAACCATTGTAAGTTGGATATCATCTGTATCAAATTTACCTTTAGAAACAAAGGTTAGTTTTTCTTAGAATGAGACTTATGGAAAACTTGCTTCAGATTCACCTGGGGGAAAGTGACTAAATTTTTAAAACTGAGGTTCTATAAGAGATCCTTAATAATCAGGATTTCTGAGGAAATGTTTTGACATCTGCATTTTCCACAAAACCTTGGTTGATTCTTTTTTTAAAAAAATTATGTAAGGTATACAAATTTCATGTATTTTCTGTGTGCAAATTCAGATTCTTTCTATATGCAGTGATACTAGAGGACAAAGTGTGACGTCATTTGGGGCAACTGGGCAGTGTGTATGTCAGGTGCTTTAGTTGAGTCAGGCTCCAGAGTGCAACTGAGTCACCTGTTTCCTCGCATACAAACACATGTTGTTTATCAAGCAAGCAAGTCTACCCTGTGGGAAGCATCCCATTTCATCACTAACTGTGGTAAGCACTGTATGTACATTATTGTATTTTGATGTCCACAAAATTAATGAAGAAGATATTGCTTTTCCATTTTACAAATGACAGTGAAAAATGCTTCAGAGAGGCTAAGAGACTCATCTACAGTCATGCATTTAGAAAGCAATCAAACCATGGTGAGAGGCAAATTCTATTTGGCTGAGAAGGAGATGAGATGGGGAAGCAATTTACACAATAATGGATCCCATGCATGAATTTCCTCCTTGTGTGTTAATCCTCATCTATTGGACTAGCTGTCAGAAATTGCCCACAACAACTTGAAATCTACAATATTAATACATTCACCCTATATCTTGAGATCTGACCTTCAGAGTTACACAATGAAACAGCTAATCTCTGACTTACAACATGTACTCTCTTGTAAAACGTTAACTCCTGCATCATCCTGACAGAGGGGATTCTTCCCCTTGGGAAAAAAAAAAATCCTTGGTTTTCCCTTGTAAAAACTCATGTTTTTAATACATTGTTTTGGTTTACAGACTTTATAAACTATGGAGCTCAACATTTAAAGTCAAAAGGAGGTCAGGCACATCGTTTCTACCAAAAATAATATGAGACAAATCCAAGAAACATTATAATAGGTATTTAGGTTTCTCTAAAGAATTATATTTCATTCTAGTGAGAGAGTAGTCATGAAATATTCTAGCATAAAAATGAAGCATGGTTTTATTTTCACTTCAGTAATTTTGGATGTTCCTATTAAATAAAGAAAGCAGTATTTTGGTAAACTGTATTTCATTCAAGCAGTATGCATCTAAATATTTCAGCTTAGAGATCAAATCCAGATTTCTACTTCTTATATATATAATGCTGGTCTGCTTCACATACATGGGAATGAAGCAACAGACACACAAAAAATTAACCCTTCAATTCAAATGATTTATAGAAAATTCTTCTGAAAGCCATAATGATGTTAACAAAGGTAAAGATAATTTACAGCATTATCAGGTAGCATGTTTTAATTTTTAACTTATGAACTAATATTTTATAAAGAATAAATGAATACATATTTGTTGAAAATAAATGTATGTGTCCAGACTAACACATCAAAGAATAGAGGTATTTTCTCTGCTCTACAATGGTTCCTCTTTATCTTATTAATGCCATGTTGCTTAATTTTCTTCTTCTTTATAGATTAATGTTAGAATTCCCAAACAATTTTCCAGCTAAATTTTCATTTTAGCATTTTATTTAGGACTTATATGCCAAGGTGTCAAAGAACAAAGTCATATAAATAAATAAAAAATACTGTAGAATCAGGGAAATTGGGGGCTGGTGCTGTGGCGCAGCGGGTTAAAGCCACAGCCCGCAGCGCCAGCATCCCATATGGGCACAGGTTCGAGTCCTGGCTGCTCTTCTTCCTATCCAGCTCTTTGCTATGGCCTGGGAAAGCAACAGAAGATGGCCTGGGCTGGCGAATGGCTCACTTGGTAAATCTTCCGCCTGCGGCGCCGGCATCCCATATGGGCACCGGGTTCTAGTCTTGGTTGCTCCTCTTCCAGTCCAGCTATCTGCTGTGCTCCGGGAAGGCAGTGGAAGATGGCCCAGGTGCTTGGGCCCCTGCACCCACATGGGAGACCAGGAAGAAGCACCTGGCTCCTGGCTTCAGATCAGCGCAGCATGCCAGCTGTAGCGGCCATTTGGGGAGTGAACGAACTGAAGGAAGACCTTTGTTTCTCTCTCTCTCTCTCTCTCTCTCTCTCACTGAATAACTCTACCTGTAAAAAAAAAAAAAAAACGGAGGAAGATGCCCAACTCCTTGGGCCCCTGCACCTGCATGGGAGACTTGAAGGAAGCTCCTGGCTCCTGGCTTTGGATCAGTTGAGCTCTGGCTGTTGCTGTCATTTGGGGAGTGAATCAGAGGAATGGAAGACCTCTCTCTCTCTCTCTCTCTGTGTGTGTGTGTGTAACTCTGAGTTTAAAATAAATAAAATAATTCTTGGCCAGCGCCACAGCTCAATAGGCTAATCCTCTGCCTGCGGCTCTGGCACACCGGGTTCTAGTCCTGGTCGGGGCGCCGGATTCTTTCCCGGTTGCCCCTCTTCCAGTCCAGCTCTCTGCTGTGGCCCAGGAAGGCAGTGGAGGATGGCCCAAGTACTTCGGCCCTGCACCCACATGGGAGACCAGAAGAAGCACCTGGCTCCTGGCTTTGGATCAGCGCGGTGCGCCAGCTGCAGCAGCCATTGGAGGGTGAACCAACGGTAAAGGAAGACCTTTCTCCCTGTCTCTCTCTCACTGTCCACTTTGCCTGTCCAAAAAAAAAAAAAAAAAAGAAAGAAAGGAAAAAGAAAAAAATAAATAAAATAATTTTTTAAAAAAGAATCAGGGAAAGTGGAAGTGAAATCGGACAAGACCCTCTAAAATTTGGCCCTTTAAAGTTCCGTAGAACTTCTTAACTCAAAATCTTTCCCCAGTGGGCTAGTCGTTAAAAAAGAAGTATTAAAGAAATACACAACATTATTTGGAGTACTATGTAAATGGCAAGAAAATTAGCAAGTTAAACTCGTGTCTACCTACTTATCAAATTTACTGCTGACAATGAAAAGAGATTTTTGGTACTTCCAAAATAAGAGGGAAACATTCAATAAATGTTTCAAATATCTAAACTGAGTGATTTTTAAAAATTATTGTCAAGTACAGAGCAAAGGAATGTGTGCAAAATTATATTTTGAGTCAATGCTGAAATGAAGTAAATTGCAAAACCAGATATTATTTGAGAGACATATTTTCCTTAGTATCTATTTAAAATATAATGGTCTCTTAGCATGAATCTTCTGCAGAATGAAATACTTACTATGCAGTATAAAAAAAATTTTTTTTACAGAGTTCAACCAGTGGTCTTATGTAGAACAAACAGAGCAACAACAACTACAACCACAACAACAAAAATACTAAAAGGAATAAAATAGTAAGTTGTTCCTCAACAACTATGCAGTATAAACTATGAGTGATGAATTTCTATCATGAGATTTCAGGTAATGTCAAGGTTTAGGGTTTTAGGATCTTGCCCCATGCATTCCTCACACATGTTCTCATAGAGTAAATTTTAAATGGCTCTGGAATATCCCAGGTAAGTTTACTGAGAATTTTAGCATCTTTGTTGCCTGTGTTGAAAAGTGGATCGCATACATGCCCAAATTGGACTTGAATATGGAAGTCTTTTTAAACAGACTACTCTGAACTTTACATTCTTTGCTTGAATTAACTTTATTTTTTTAAAGATTTATTTATTTATTAGAAAGTCAGAGTTACACAGTGAGAGAATGAGATGCAGAGAGAGAGAGAAAGAGAGAGAGAGAGATTGGTCTTACATCTGCTGGTTCACTCCCCAAATGGCCACAACAGCCGAAACTGTGCCTATCACCAGGAACCAGGAGTTTCCCCTAGGTCTCCCACACAGGTGCAGGGACCCAAGGACTTGGGCCATCCTCCACTGCTCTTCTAGGCCATAGCAGAGAGATAAATTGGAAGTGGAGCAGCTGGAACACAAACCAGCGCCCATATGGGATGCCGGCACCACAGATGGCGGCTTCACCTGCTACCTCACAGTGCTGGCCCCTTGAATTAACTTTAAATTGCTTGGATTTCAGCCCCAGAAGAGCTGGAATTATATGCACTGTTTTGCATGTTATTGCTGCGCAGTAAACAGTATTAAATTCAATTAATGAATGTGTATATTCTAATTAACAACCTCTAATTTGAGTCATGCAGAGAACAGACAAGTTGAAGCAGAGCAGAGATATTCCAGGGAAATTGAATGCTAGGAAATTGAATGAGCAACTTTAAAATTACTTCATTTCTAAAGCTGAACAACTTTGAAGAGGTGGAAAAAAAAAAAAAAGAACTCCCATAGATAATACATAGAAAGATTTGGTAAGCCCACTGTAAACATCTAGGTATAAAACTATACAGGATCATGAATTTCATCCAAGATATGAGAGGCAGAGAGTATCTTTGAAATACTTTTTCTTTCCCCAAAAGGATTCTAGTAAAGATGTTTTGACACTGACATGATTTCTCATACTATTGTACAGCTGTGGAAGTTGGCTACTTACTTGGATTTAAAGGTTTATTTAATATTTATTTCATTCACTGTTGACATTCTTTTGATTACAATCATTTTACTTCCAGATTCCACAGATGTATCAGTGCTCATGAGTCCTGCTAAGGATGAAAGATGCCCTATGTAAATTTTTACTTTCCATCTTTCTTTGAGAAATGGTTCCATGTTTCAGGGTTTTTGACTACCACAAAATCCAGTGTTGGGCTTGTGCTAGAAAGGATTACTAAGAAGGGAATATATTAAATTTCTTGTAGGCATCTGGTCATCTAGAAGAGCGTGTATGAAGAACACTTATTATGTGTTGTTGCATGGCTAATGACAGACGTGTACATAGACTTATTTTTCTGGGATTCTTTCATTAAACTGCTGCAGGGATTATGTTTGTTTAAGTCCTACTAGGTGTCCAGTTGAGCACTGATGATATGGAGCTAAATCAGCTATTCTTGTCCTCAAGGAGCTCTCAGATTAGTGAGAGGAATACATATCTATGACTATTGTACCAGATAATAATCCTACCGGTGTTTGACAAATGCCCAGGTGTTAAAGCAACATCAAGGAAGAACATTGAATTCAGATTGAGAGAAATTAAATATTTCTTAAGAAGAATGGTTTTAAAATTAAGTGTTAGTGAATTCCTAAAAGTTAGCCATATGAAAATGGAGAAATTATTTTGGTTAGAAAAAAATATTAAATTGGGGAAAATGTGTCAAATTGATATATGTCTGAGTATTTAGTATTGCATAGTGAGAGGCGATTTTTCTTTTCTTTTTTATTTTCTTTCTTGATTTTTTTCCTATTTTTTCTCCGTATTCCATCCTTAGTATCAAAACCACCAATGCTAACAAATACTATTTACAACAGAGGCATTCATTTATTTTTTCCTTATTTTTAAATATTTATTTATTTATTTGAAAGGCAGAATTACAGAGAAAGTAAGGGAGAGACAGAGGAAACAAGATCTTCCCTCTGCTGGTTCACTCCTCAAATGGCTTCAACATCAGAGCTGCACCAGGCTGAAGCCAAAACCCAGAGACTCCATTCCCATCTTCCACTTGGGTGATGGGGCGATTATCTGTTGCATGTCCAAGCACATTAGCAGGAAGCTGGATTGGAAGCAGAGCAACCAAAACTTGATATGAGATGCCATCCTTGCAAGTGGTGCCTGAACCTGCTGTGCCACAGCACCAAACCCAACACTGTGTTCCTTTCTAAGTGCTTTGTTCGGGCTCAGTTGGGTCTCCTAAAAATTCCCATGCTGTAGTTCTAACCACAATACCCGAAAACGTGACTGTATTTGAAGAAAACCTCTTGAAAGAGTAATTACATTACGTAAATCCATTAGCATCAACTCTAATCCAATGCAACTCTTGTCCTTATTGACAGAAGAAATTAGAACACACACACACACACACACATACACACATACACACACACACACGACCTTGTGAAGACAGAGGCCAGAGGCAGCTTCCAGCTGAGAGAGAGACCTCAGAAGAAAGTAACTCTGCTGGCACCTTGATTGCTTATTTCTAGTCTCCAGAACTGTGGGAAAAAAAATAAAAGAAGCATTTCTCTTGTTTAAACCACTCACACTGTGGTATTTGTTATGGCAGACCCAGCAGACAAATGGAATGAACAAAATTATAGGGTCTCTCTCTTTTTTTAAGGTTATTTTATTTATTTATTTGAGATGTAAAGTTACAGAAAGAGGGAAAGACAGAGAGGAAGGTCTTCCATCCACTGGTTCACTCCCCAGATGGCCAGGAGCCAGGAGCTTCTGGGTCTCCCATGTGGATTCAGGGGCCCTAACACTTGGGCCATCTTCTACTGCTTACCCAGGCCATAGATGAAAGCTGGATGGAAAGAGGAGCAGCTGGGACATGAACTGGCACCAATATGGGATGCTAGTACTGCAAGTGGAGGCTTAGCCTACTACGCCCGCTCTCTCTCTCTCTCTTTCTTTTTTAATAATATAAAAGTAAAATTTCTCACCTAAAAACATAAAAATAAAGATCCTTCCATCACTATTTTATATTATAAAAATGGAACTAGAGCAGTTGCTACATGAACTTCCCCTGAGTCTTGGTGTTGTCTTTGCCTTGATATTTGCATGTTTCCTTAGACTCCTTTCAAAGATTATATGGTGCCAAATTTTTATGTAAGCGCATAGTTTGCAAAGTACTTGATAAAGTCTCTCAATGATTAGGTTCATTTAATTAAACTTACTAAATAAATTGGGTTCCGGGTTAAATCAGCACTAAATGTTCTAACTTTATTTCTTAGAAATATTACAAAATCTATTGAGCTGTGTTTTTTTTTTCCTTGAAAAACTTGAAGAATATTCCAGGAAATCTATTCTCACCACTTCACTTCCCTCCACTTGTGTTGAAGAGAGTATACAGTGCAGCATATCATAGGACAGCCAAGAACATTTAATTTCAGACTTTTTAATGATGGTGAATAGGGAACTAAAAGTGATCACCTCTGATTACATGGAACTAAATGTGATTGGATTCCTTTTAGAAATATGAAACTGGTTTTCTGGAATCAGGAATTAATGATGGTTTTGGCTAAATTTAGGTCTTTTTCAGAGTATAAATTTGTATTATTCATTATAGGAACCAAGTTACAATCTGGTTCATTCCTTACTTCCATTTGCATTAGCTATTATTTCATTTTCCACAGACCTCCAGTAACTGTTCAAATAAATATGTTGTGAATGAATTATGCCATCACTGTAATAACTCAGGAAATAGCAGTTTCATTGAAATTCAAAACTATGCCAAGAAAGAGCTCCTACACTTTCTTCCCATATCTCTAAACTATCCCTTTCCATAGTTTTTAATCAAGATACAACCAGACAGGGGCTGGTGCTGTGACATAGTGTGTCACCACCGGTAACACCAGCGTCCCATGTGGGTTCCTGTTTGTGTCCTGGCTGCTCCCCACTAATGTGCTTGGGAAAACAGCAGAAGGTTACCGAAATCCTTAGGCCCCTGAACCATGTGAGAGACAGATGGAGTTTCAGGTTCCTGCTTCAGCCTGGTGAACCAGAACATTGAAGATCATCTCTCCCTTCCCATCTCCTCCCCCTCCCTCCCTCTTTCCCTCCCTCCCTCTCTCCCTCTCCCTCTCTGTCTCCCTTTCTCTCTCTCGCTTTCTCCCTCTCCCTCCCCCTGTCCATTTCTCCCTCTCCTTCCCTCTTCTATCTCTCTCTGACTCTGCCTTTCAAATAAACAAATAAATAAATAAATAAATCTTTAAAAAAGATACAATCAAGCAAACAAAAAGTGCTCTATGTATTCAAAGCAAAAAAGGGGCTGGCATTGTAGAATAGCTGGTGAAGCCTCTCCCTATGGTGCAGGCATCCCATATGGATGCCGATTCGAGTCTTGGCTACTCCATTTTCCTATCCAAGCTCCCGGCTAATGTCCTGAGAAAAGCAGCAGAAGATGACCCAAGTACTTGGGTCCCTGCCATCTTTGTGGGAGACCTAGATGAAGTTCCTGGCTCCTGGCCTTGGCCTGGCCCAGCCCCGGCCATTACAGCCTTCTGGGAGATGAACCAATGTATGGGAGATCTCTCTTTCTCTCTCTCCCTCTCTCTCTGTAATTCCCACTTTCAAATAAATAAATGTATTTTTAAATAAAGCAAGGGAAATTTAACTTAGTGAATGGAATACTTAGGTCTCGGAAAAGCAAAGAAGTTACACATAGAATGGGTAAGCTACCCAGGTGTGAAAGTCGTTAAAGAATATCCAGAACTCTTGGAATGGGGTGACAGCAGGGGGAGTCATTGTTACTGGAAATCCAGGTATGGTGTAAAATCAGTAAATATGACCAGCTTGTCAGGTTCAAACCAAGAGAACGATAGAGCCCTTGCAGCGAAAGAATGAGGTAAATTCCCTCTGTCTCCCCTTCTTCCACTCTCTAGGCTCCAACCAGTGCTTTTAGAAGGCTGATAGCAAGAATGCCTTGCTAGTGTGACTCAGAGCAGAGTGGGGCACAGATTCACACATAACCTATTTGACCAGCACTCAAAAGTTAGAAATCATATAATTTTTACGTGATTAAAATTTAAATTTTGAATGTTGGAAAGTACAAGTGGGAGTTTAAGACATAGAAATAACAACAGGGGAACTGGATGACTGGGGAACTTGGAAAGAGTAGCTAAAAGAAATTTCGGAGCTAGAATGAAAAATGTAGGCAACAAGAAGTAACTAACACACTAGCACATCACTAACAGAAGTAACGGCACGGAGTGAGTCACCCACATTCATTCAGCCGTTCATTAATTGAGTAAACATTCAATAAATGTGTTAGTCCATTCTAACAGAATCCCATGGTGGGGTGGATTAAAAAACAAACAGTTCTTCAACATGGTCCCAGAGGCTGGGAAGTTTAGGCGCAGCTTTTGTTAGGTGTATGTTAAGAGACCACTTCCTTCTCTGCAGACAACCAATTTGTTATTTTGTCCTCACTTGGCTGGGAGAGAGATTCTCTCTCTAGGCTTTCTTCTTAATCCCAGTAAAAAAAAGCTCTGCATTCATGAGCCAATTATCTCCTGAAACTCCAAGTTCCTAATACCATCGCATTGGGAGCTAGTATTGCAATGTTATTTCTTTTCAGGGGAATACACATTTTCAGTATATATCAGAGTACTTATTGTGATTCAAGTACTGTGCCACTTAAGAACAGCAAATATGAAATATTGACCCAGTGGTCCCACAGAGTATCCCAATAGGAGAAGCTGACCATATAAATAATAACTTTAATGTATGTTCCTAATGGCTTATGGAGATCAGCAGAGTGGATTTTGGGCCTCAGAAGAATAACAAACATAATGAAAGTCAAAGCTTGATTTCTGTCTTAATTAAATTTAGCAAGCTGAAGAAGGGTGTTGAGAAGATGGGAACTTATTTCAACCATAGAAAAGAAAATAATAAACATAGAAGTATGAAAAAAATACAGCATTTTGATTGAATTATAAGAAGTTTAGAATCAGTAAAGAGAAACTGTCTTTTAGTTTTGGGTAATGTTATAAAGGACATCATGGGCAATATCATGAAGAATTTGTGGGCTACATTTCCTCTTTTCTGCTTCAGGAAAGCTCAAACCCTGACCAGTTGTCCTGCTCATCCAGAGCACATCATAGATTTATAGCACCTGCCATCATGAACAATGCTGGCCCTTAAACTGGAATATTTTATTCAAAGTTATACGACCTCCAAAATCTTATGACACTGAGCAGCTTGTGGTCAGCTTTATTGGAAAAAATACACCATGCACATTATTCTGAAATCCATAAACACTTGTTTAATACTAATGTAAAAGTGTCAGATTACACCTACATGCAAAACTTATTTGACAAAATGCTCTCAACTCCTTGAAGTGAAGTCAGTAGCATCAGTTTACCAGAATATAGTCACTTTTATGCCTTCAAAAATGCTATAAAGTAAGGCCGATTCGAAATGCAATATTTTGTCTTCATAGTACCTGGGTAGGTGCTGATGGTGGAATGAAGTGAGTTATTTGGTGTTAGCATGGTCAACAAGGAGTCAAGTAGTCAGTGAAGCTTGTGACACTGGTGGGTAGTGCAAAGTGGGGCACGTTAGCCTCTGGAAAGGAGGAAGTACATACGTGAGAGGATCATCGACAGCTAACAAAAACGATATCTTGCTTAAAGCTATAAGGTAATGATTTTGAAATGGAATCAAAATAATTTTTTGTCCCCACATATGCTTGTTGTCATGGTCAGAGAAAATCTGAATGTGACTGATTTTAGAATTGTAAGGAACAAAATTAGGTACTTTTTCATGAAGGGTTAAATTAAGAGGGAAGAAAGAAAAGTTTTTCTGTCGATATCTGTGCAATGAATACATATGTGCATCCATAATAAGTTCATATGAAATATTTTCTTTCAAGAACATTTAAGAAAAATGGTAAAAAATGATCACAGATTGACATTAAAACTGAATTGATCATTTTTGATTGACAGGTTCTTTAAAAGATGCTTCAGGTCCTTTTCCATATTGTGGATTCTGTGGACTTGAAAGTTTTGGGGTCTTTCCACTGCTGCAAGACAGGAGCACTTATAAGCCAATGGTCTTGTGACTAACACAGGCTATTAGAGTTGGTGTTGCTCGGTCTTCTGTCCATATAATTAAAGTGTTTTTCCATCCACAGTTTGACTGCTGTTTTTTCTGGGTGACTCTGATAGCAAGATGTACTGGGCAGAAGTGGTTGGAATCTTCCTCTGGGGATGATAAACAGTGAGTGGTGTTCTGCTCTCTTGCATTTGAAAACCAGTGCACAATGTAATGGAAGACATTCTCCTACTATTAATGACCTATATATCACTCTTTATATCAGCCTCCCTTTCTGACAATCTATATATGAAAAGTATATACATAAATATATTGAAACGTATGCACAGGTAAAAGAAGAGACAAACACACCCAACTAAGTCAGTCCATAAAGAGAGTATGTTAATTCCTTAAGAATTATATACAATTCCTATGCTTGACATGATTTCATTTTCAAAGAAGAATGTATGCATTCATCTTAGGCTATAGTTTCCTAAGACTTTCATGTGGCATAAATGGACAATCATATTCCAATTTTGGTTGATCCAGGGTCAGCTTTGAAGTCAAATACAACCCAATCCCCATAAATGTGTCACTGAAGAATAGCAGGGATTTGTTACTGCTGCCACTTGCAGTATCCAGAGAGAGGACTCAATGAAAGAATCTATCTATTTATATTTAATTTATGGACATCACTTACCATTCTAAAATGAATATGAACTATCTAAAAAGGGGTGTTTTGAAATTTCTTAATGATTTTTCCTTGGGCATTGATTTCATGGACAGGCATGAGTTATAGACTGAACAACACAGATTTAATATGACTTCAATGTTTAATTTCACATCTTACTATTATAAGACTCTGGATTGAAAGAATGGACTCAAGAAAGTCAGACATACTTCAACAGAAACTTGAAATATTGATAGAATGAAAAACAAAAGCTTAACACAGAATAAAAACTATGAAAAGATAGGTTATTTAGGAAGAGAAAATTATGGCTCAGTAAATTACTCAAACATGAGTTAAAAAATCAACAACTGGTTGTAATACAGGTTCAAGTTAAATACTAATATTTCTGGAAATATTCTGAAATGATATCAAGATCTCTTACTTTAGTTGCATTTTTAAAAATGAATTTTTCGGCCGGCGCCGTGGCTTAACAGGCTAATCCTCCGCCTTGCGGTGCCAGCACACCGGGTTCTAGTCCTGGTCGGGGCGCCGGATTCTGTCCCGGCTGCCCCTCTTCCAGGCCAGCTCTCTGCTATGGCCCGGGAAGGCAGTGGAGGATGGCCCAGGTTCTTGGGCCCTGCACCCCATGGGAGACCAGGAGAAGCACCTGGCTCCTGGTTTCGGATCAGCGCGATGCGCCAGCCACAGCGGCCATTGGAAGGTGAACCAACGGCAAAAAGGAAGACCTTTCTCTCTCTCTCTTTCTCTCTCACTATCCACTCTGCTTGTCACAAAAAAAAAAAAAAAAAAGAATTTTTCATTTCTAAGTGTTTTTTCACTTAACTACTTAGTGATGAGCACTTAAGACAGTGATGATCACTGAGTAGCAATTTCACTAGTATACTTTCAATGGTGAACTGACACAACTTTTAGGGAATCTGTAAGGAATCTCATTTTAATACATGTTTGATCAGGTGGGATGTTAAACAAAGTATCTTTCGGAAATTAATTATACCTATCCATTGCACAATAGAGTCAAAAACTATTTCACCATAGGAATAAAAGCAAGAAAAAGACATCATTAAGGGTCAGTTATTGTATTATGCACTAATTCTTATAAGAACCAACATGCATCAATTTTGTTTTGTAAAATGTAGCAGTAGTATGGGAATTTTCTTTGAATATATTACGGTATTAGCACAGTCTTAAATCTTCACAGAAATGAGTAGCCTCTATTCAAGATCTATTCTAATATTTGTTTGCTTGGATTTCAGATTTTGTTAGTAGTTCTCAACTTTTTTCTCACAGGAAAAATTAAAAAAAGCTATGTGATAAGGGCTACGTGAATAATTTATCTAAATTTTATTTAGTATCAACTATATCAGTTCAGTCATCTCTAATACCATCAGTAAATACAACATATTGAACTTTTAAAGGCAGTACTTTATTTCACAGAGCTACTTTTTGTCTCTCTATTCTGTATGATATATCAGAAATGACACTATACAAATAGGAGTTAGGTTTCAGTGGGACAACATTTTTTATTTTCCTTTTTCTCTCTACATAGAGTTACTGTCAGAATATTATTTCAGCAACCTGGAGTTGAAATTCCCTAAGAACACTCAAAATGAGATGGATCTATCAATCAGTAGCTTGCATTTTATGGCATTTTAAAATTTTAAAGTGCTTTCATTGATTTCATAACTTTGATGCTCACACTGACTCAGTAACAGATGGAAAAGTAAAAAAAAAAAATCCTGCTTTAAAAACTGAATAGATACTGTCATTCAAGGCATTAAACTGTTAGTTAAGTACCAAATTCATTAAGTAGCAGCACCAGACTTTATGATAGTGTGAAA
Source organism: Lepus europaeus (assembly GCF_033115175.1). Lineage (NCBI taxonomy): Eukaryota > Metazoa > Chordata > Mammalia > Lagomorpha > Leporidae > Lepus > Lepus europaeus. The sequence continues at coordinate 39,241,646 of NC_084833.1, forward strand.
GATATTCAAAATTTCAATGTTTTCTGACATTTTCCTAAACTAATAATATATGAGATGATATTGCCTTGTAAGGCTGGGCAGTGGCAGTGAACCATAGTTCCCAGTCAGCCATTTACTTGATAACAAGGGAAATAAGTGAGATTCTAGAGCATACTGTGTTGTCAGTATTGTTGAAATATTGTGTCTAGTAAGTTCACATCCCATTGTGGATGTATGTGCATGAGGCGTTCAATATTTTGTTATAAAATAGGCTTTCTGTCAGATGATTCTGCCTAGTTGTAGGCTGATGTAAGTCTTCTGAGAACCATTAAGGTAAAGTAGGAAAAACTGTTATGTTTAATAGGTTAGGGATAATTAATAAATACATCCTTCTAGAAGTCTTATTTCTTTGAGAGGGAGGGGGAGAAAAGAGACAGAGAAACTGATTGGTCCCTAGTTTACTCCCCACATGCCCACAATGACTGGGGCTGGGCCAGAGCTGAAGCTCAGAGCCAGGCATTCAAGGCAGGTCTCTTACACCGTTGCAGGAATCCAATCATTAGAAACATTACTTCTACCTTTGAGGGTGTGTATTGGCAGGAAGTTATAGGTATATTGCCTATATAAGAAGAGTTAAGGCTAATTTGTTTTATCTAACAGTAATAAAGATAGCATCTATCAATAACCAAAAGTGTTCATGTTTTACTCACCATTCTATCATGTCTGGCAGACAAATAGGGTCTCAAAAGTAAGCAAAGACATTATTAAAATTAATTCTAGCATCCAGAGGAAGGCAATATCTAAAATATTTGTATGACTCTCTCATGTTCTGTGGGGTTTTATTGATCCATTCAACAACTAACAACAGGAATCTTCAGGCTTAATATAAGCTTTATAATAATCTCTTTGAGACTAAGTTTCATTTCATGATGCAGTTTCATGTGTTAAAAGCTTGAAATGCTAAGACATTTTCAAATAGTCATGTAGTGTCTTGTGCTGCAAGAGATCAATTTACCCCCTGTCTATAATTTACAGAGTATAAGGAATGCACATGCCCATTTGTCTCCAAGCTTAATGGATCTTCCTGCCCTTACCCTGCTTCTTGATAAATCTTCAGCTTTTCATTCACCTATAAAGAACACTTTCCAAATTTCTTCTCATAATTTGCCATCAACTCAGATGATCATTTCATAAGTCTAGTGACAGACCACTGAGATCTCTAATCTCTGACTGGCCTTCTTGGATCAAGTCTCTGGGCTACCCTGCAGCATTCGATGTGATTTTCCTGGGAATTGAGAACATTCCTGTTATTAAAACTCAGACACAACTGCAGCACACCAGTGTCATCATAACTTAGTTGTTTGTTCCAGAAAAAATTTTTTCTTGATTAGGGTGGATCTGTAAACTAGCAAATATCTTTACTACTGAGTCTATGAAGTTTCTACTTATCAATTTAGCAGACTCATTAGATCATTCAACTGGGCAAACAGGTTGTTTATGACAACAGTTCATTAACTGTAACATTTCATGACAATTAGTTTGCTGTGCCCACCACTCTCAATAATTATAAATATGCCTGCGGCGCTGGCACACCGGGTTCTAGTCCCAGTCGGGGTGCCGGATTCTGTCCCGGTTGCCTCTCTTCCAGGCCAGCTTTCTGCTATGGCCCAGGAGTGCAGTGGAGGATGGCCCAAGTCCTTGGGCCGTGCACCTGCATGGGAGACCAGGGGAAGCACTTGGCTCCTGGCTTCGGATCAGAGTGATGTGCTGGCCACAGTGCACTGGCCACGGCGGCCATTGGAGGGTGAACCGATGGCAAAAGGAAGACCTTTCTCTCTGTCTCTCTCTCTCACTATCCACTCTGCCTGTCAATATATATATATATATATATATATATATATATATATATATACTATAGCTTTGTTCAACCGCCTCCCCCCCGACAATACTCCAAAAACAAACAAACAAACAAACAAACAAAACTAACCTTAAACTATTTGAGGTTGAATCCCCGAATCTTAGAAGCATCCTCTTTCAGACTCGTCCTTCGTCCTTCCATCAAGGTAGCATTCTTTGCTACCAGGATAACCAAGTAAGGGATGTATGTGGTGCTATAGTGAGCTTAAGCCCCTTGAATGATTTGAGGCTTTCAGGGACTGAAATTGAAATTGATTCATCTGCTAAGTCATGTAAAAAAGGCATCTAAGCTTGTAACATTTAGGGGAGCCCCTTTCCTGCCCTTCTCCTGGGAGATCCTGTAGGAATTGTTTTTCCATCAGCTATACACATCTGCTACAGTCCATGAAATTAGAATAAAACCATCTATAACATATTTATAAACATAGTTTTGCATTCAGACATTAATAAATGAAACTGAATTTTAGAAATGAACTTCAAAAAATAATATATATAAGCATATTGAATGTATTCAAGGATAAAAATGTTATATATCAAAACTCAAGAATTATTTTCACAGGAGAGAATTCTGTATAATTTGCTAATGACTGATGTATATAGGATACCAAAATTCCCTCTTATCTTTTATGTCCCAATGACATTTGAATTTCCTCTCACTTATACTTCTTCAGTTTTGATCTCTGTTACTAGCATTCAAGGTAAATTAAAGATGATAGTGCCTGAAAATATATGGAAATTATACTATAAAGTAGATAACTAAGCTGTCTAACATAAGTTAATAAATATAACATAATTAACATGTAACACCATGCACTTCTAATCATCAACATGATTAAAAAATACCTGCATTGGAGTAGTCTATCTAGTATGCCAGAAATGATAATACTGAGATTCAAATCTGTATAAACCTATAGCCTGTTTTCCCTGATAGTACCACAGTAGGGTTAATCAGGGACATAATGGAAGACAGAGTGATACAAAATGAAATTAGAGGGACAGAAGCTTTTTTCTGCCTGAGGATAAAATTAAAGGATGCTTAGTCTAATTGTACAAAATACCCCAGGGGCTTTCATCATTAATGTCTCTGAGATATACAGAAACAGATGTAATATTATAACCTAGTTGTGAGGCCATTTCCTCAATAAGCAATACATGATTAGAGATAAACAACTGAATTACAGATAAACAGCTGAAATGAATCAATACAAGGTGCACTTGAAATTGAATTCTGGATCTGTCACTCTCGACTTCTTTAACTTTGATAAATTTGTTTCTTCATCTTTAAAATTGGAGTGTTGAGACCAACCACAAATTGTCGTTTTGAGGACTAAATGAGATAAAAACATTTAGGGAGTACTGTGTAGGATTGCCTGCAATACAATAACACTCTCCTTCTAAATATTTAATAATACCCTGTGAGTTTCATATAATTTTTAACTTCACCTTATTTATTTGGATATTGAAACCCTGCTGTTTAGACTGATGAATTTATAGTACATCTTATTAATATTTCCTTTGTTTGTATTCCTTATAAAGAGTCATCCTAGGGTAAAATACATCATATATCAAGCGGCTATTTGAAGAGTGAAAGGCATTTAAAATAACTTAACCAAATGCATCATAGACAATGGAATCTGAGTATTGCCAACTACAAATAAAATTGAACCCAAGCTCCCAAAAGAACTGAATGTTTACAAAATTAATTTTTCTCCACATGCTGTCAAAATCTCCTAAAATAATAGCAATGTTGGTAATATTTTGGGATAATTTTGAAAGTGATTGTAATTTTATTTGTTATAATATGATCCTTTAAAAATAGATTTTATCTGGACCAGATGGTTTCTTTTTCCAGCGCTGCTATTATCCTTTTATATGTTCATTTGTCTTTCATCCATTCAAGGTCATTCTTGTTAGACAAAAGGTACAGTGATAAACCAGCTCTTACACCATTTAGGCTCTTCGACCCAAAGAAAATTATTGAATTGGGGCAGCTGCAATCTTTACCTTGGTGCACAATTTAACCTTTCCAGGAAATGCCACAGGCACTCACAAGTCAGCAGAAAGGAAACACTCTAGCTTTGTGAATGTCACAAGTCTGGTTTATTAGGTTCACATCCAGATGGCTGAATCTGTAACATAAAACAGAATCCAGGTGCTGGCAGTTCTTTGCAGGATAAAATTCTGCAGCTTGCAGAGGGCTTGGCTAGCATTGCATACTCTCCTGTATTTTCCTAAAATACAGTCCTGAGCTCTATTTGACCTACCAAATCTACCACAGGATAGATAGAGCAGCTTGCATCACAGGCCTTGTCCATGTAGCCCTGAGGTATTAGGAAGTAGTACAGAGTAATCTCTAATCCAGATTTGTCTTTCAAGTTGTTAATCAGTTTCACTGACCTCAGATTCTACCTTTACTGACTATTGACCTTGGATAAGACTGCCATTATCTCTTAATTCCATTTTTTTCCATCTGCAAAGAAAAAGCACTTGATTCATTGCTTTCTTAAGGCTATTTTTAAAGTAACAAATTATTTCTTTGCAAACTGTCAAAACCATGTCCAGTAAGCTTTCTAAAAATATATTTTTTGGGCTGGTGCTACGGCTTAGCGAGTGAAGCCACTGCCTGCAGTGCTCATGTGGGCGCTGGTTCGAGTCCTGGCTGCTCTACTTCTCTTCCAGCTCTCTGCTATGGCCTGGGAAAGCAGTGGAAGATGGCCCAGGTCCTTGGGCCACTGCACCCATGTGGGAAACTCAGAGGAAGCTTCTGGCTCCTTGCTTTGGATCGATGCAGCTCCGGCCACTGCAGCCAACTGGGAAGTGATCCAGTGGATGGGAGGCCTTTCTCTCTCTCTCTCTCTCTCTCTCTCTCTCTCTCTCTCTCTCTCTCTCTGTCTCTCTGCCTCTCCTTCTCTCTCTCTGTAACTCTGACTTTCAAATAAATAAGTAAATCTTTAATATATATATATACATATATATATTTCATAAATCTGAATATAGGCCTACTATATTATCCAACCATCCCACTCCTGGGAATTTACCCAAATCAAAAGGAATCAGCATATGCAAGAGTTATCTTTGCCCCCATGTAAATTGCAGCACATATGTGTATATATATATATATATATATATATATACACACTACAGAGTACTACTCAGCTGTAAAAAATATGAAATCCTGTCTTTTGCAACAAAATGGATGCAGCTGGAAATCATTAAATTTAGTGAAATAAGCCAGACCCAGAAATATCTGGGTTCATGTTTTCTCTGATCTAGAGTAACTAATAGAGTGCCTGACATGTAATGTATTGGAGTGAAATTGATATTTTGAGATTTAATGATTGTTTATAGCCCTTGTCTCTTTGATTGAGGAAGTGTTTTTTTTTTCTTCATACTATTTGTTGAACTCTTTATTTAGTGTAAGGTTAACCTTATAATCACTAAGTAAACTGGAAACAGATCTTTGTAAAAATTAAGAGTGAGAATAGGAGAGAGAAGAGGAAGAAAAGGTGGAGCATGGGCAGGAGGGAGGATAGGGTGGAAAGAATCACTATGTTCCTAAATCTATATGTGTGAAATACATGAGACTTGCATAACAAATAAAATATATATATATATATATTATATATTTCAGTATACCCTTTTAGATGAAACACTGGTACAAAACCCGACTCTTGTATTTTGTGTGTTCAGCGAAGTTCTGTGAACCACAGCAATGGCTTCCACCAAATACAGTGCACTGAGAAAGGACAGGGTTTCTATGAATATGGACAACACTAATATGGAGTGTTAAGGAATTCCTCTATTTCCCACATCTCCATGTCAGATAGAATGGTTGTGATTTCAGTTTCATTGTCCTAACTGGAATTTGGCTTTTAATTGATTAATATCTATCAGAAAAATTGTTCATTTTACATATCCAAATAGAGTTTCTCTTAGGGTCAATGAATTATTTAGATGATTCATCAGGGCATGAACATACTAATATTCTACAGTAATACTATATACTACCTTAGTTTATTTATACTACCTTAACTAATTAATATAAACCTAATTTTTCTTTTAGAATTGTAAAATAATAGACATCAGGAATTTGAAAATTCCTGAAAACACCTGATTTAATGAATTTAAAAAACTATTCCTTGAACACCTAGAAATTAAATAGCTATGCTTCAAATTTGATCCAGAGAATAAGAAAGCCTCCCTCCCCTTTCCCTATACATCCCGAAAGTCATAAAGTTTCAATTTTTTTTTAATATTTGGAGGTCTGAAGACAGATTACATTTAAAAAGTAGATCTTTGTGACACATGCATAAATGTAAATACATATGTAAGAGTATATATACCTACATGTGTATATATACAAATATGTACAAATTAGAAAAAATAACTCAAGTGACAGCACCTTCGTTTAACAGATTAAGAAGCTAACACTTGGAGAAAGTAAGTGATGTGTCTAAACAGGAAAATAATTAGAAACTAGAAAGATAGAAACTAGAGACCAGAAAAATAATCAGTTCTCATTATTACCAATTTAATGCCTCACTCCTGTCTTGCAGGTTTACACAGCTTCAACAATGAAGGGTGGCACTGATGTGTCCAATAGAAGTTTCTCTACAAAAGCAATTGTCTAAGTGCATATATAACCTTTTGGCAATATGGTACTATAAAATAGGTGTCCTTTGGAAGTTTATCTATTTGATTTTGGCCTGTGCATTCAAAATAAACAGAGCAAACAGGAATGTACTTAAGTATTTTGTCTTTGGTGTGATCTAATCTGATTACACAGGGAGTGTTGTAGCATCCAGACCTATGTCCATTGTTTGGCACTGCCCAGAACGCAATCAAAATGATAAATTTTTCTCCAAAGGTAGCAAGTTCTCCTCTTTGTCTATTATTAATGCATATTCCTTAAAGTAGATGGATAAAACAAATAGGCAGCCAACCAGAAAACAAACTGCTCCAAGCTGCCACAGGAGAAAGCAAGCTTCATAGGACTGACAAGAAAAAGAAGCTTTCTCTAGATTAATGAGCAGGCTTTTTCAAAGTACGTGGAAGAGAAAGTTATGGCTCATCAAATATTCCATGTTGTAGGCTATATTCCCAGCCTTTCTCACAGTAAGACTGTAGTTATCTTAGGGCTGTATGAATAATTTTAGGAAGAGAGCTGTGGCAAAAGTGTTAGTGATATGGGTCACTGACAGGCTGGTTGATGACACTGTTGATTTTCCATATTCTTTCTATGTTGCATTAAAAGACACCATGTGTTGCCAGCGCCGCGGCTCAATAGGCTAATCCTCCACCTTGCGGCGCTGGCACACCAGGTTCTAGTCCCAGTTGGGGCACCGGATTCTGTCCCGGTTGCCCCTCTTCCAGGCCAGCTCTCTGCTGTGGCCAGGGAGTGCAGTAGAGGATGGCCCAAGTACTTGGGCCCTGCACCCCATGGGAGACCAGGAGGAAGCACCTGGCTCCTGCCATCGGATCAGCATGGTGCACCGGCCGCAGTGCGCCAGCTGCCGCAGCCATTGGAGGGTGAACCAACGGCAAAGGAAGACCTTTCTCTCTGTCTCTCTCTCTCTCTCACTGTCCACTCTGCCTGTCAAAAAATAAAATAAAATAAAAAAAAGACACCATGTGTTGAGAGGGTACAGTCCTATGATCCATAAATCTAGGTCCCTGAGTCCCTGATAGGGACAGGAGATAGTTAGCAGAGTTTTGAGGGAGATAACCAGGGACAAAGGGCCCATTAGACTCAAGACTGACACAGAGGGAGACAGAAGCCTCATGTGCAGAGGGATATGACTGGAACAAAATGACTCCACTGATCAAAAACTAGTAGAGGAACTGAAAACAGGATGCAGCTGCACCTGTCCAGTTCCAGAGACCAACACAGCAAGGAGAAGGTCATTAGTTATTAAATTACACATTTACAGACTTCCTCATAATCCAAAGGATATAACCCTTCTCCTGCCCCCAGACAACTTCCCCTAATGGTAACTCTTCTTTGTGTCTCCTTCCTTACTGGGAGCCTTCTCTTTCTTCAATAAACCTTGCTTCTCTGCTTGCCTTTCCTTGACCGCACTCTTCATTCTTCATGGTCACGAGACACAAACCTTAATGATCAGAACCATAGACTCCAGCAACATTTCATGGAGGCTCCTCAAGGATCATCAAAGGGTGAGTAAAATGAATTACCTTTGCTTTTTTTCTGTCTTTGTACTTCACCACAGACATTCATCAGTAGAAAACACCAGGGCTGTGTCAACAAGTTAGAAGTGAGTAGCACAGATGCTGGTCTTAAGACTCCCAAGACAGGTTTGCTGCGGTGGAGCTGATCAATCTCCCTGTACCTTTTGATGCCTGGAATATTGGTCATGGCTTGTCTTAGTTTCCTTTTCTAGAAAATCATTCAGTACATGAGAGTGGAAAGGGGTCTTGGAGTATTTGATGGTTTGTGGCTGGGGCAGCTCCCTGGTGATACTTGAAGGCTCCCTGATCAAATCCAGACCCCAACTACCCATTATGGTATTGTATAGAAATCTGCATTCTTCTCTTTTCTCTTTCTTGTTGCTCTGCCTTAAATCTATTATGGCTTTGGTTCGCCCCCTCTGCCTAAACACCATCCTTCTCTCCTGCACCTATCCTTGATAATCAGATTTCCTCTCCCCAAGAGGACCTCTTTCACTCTCTACTTCAATTCTCCCTAAAGCTCCCACCTACTATCCACCCTGTAAAATCACTTGCCCTTTTCCTCTCTGTGTCTGCCTCTCCAAGTTCTGTCTCAACCTTCTTGACATCTAGTCCATTATCTCCACCCATACTTTATATTGCCATTCAAATGACTCCCCCATCCCAAGGGACCCCTTTTCCACTTCTCCTCTAGCCAATGTTTTTTCCTTGCATATGTTCTCAAGTTCTCACACTGGGGCCACTTCTTCGCATTCCTTTGGGCCCCTCTGGAATGAGAAATACTTTGCAGATCCACCTGGCACCAGAGTGTTGCCCCATTTTTATATAGTATTATATGTAGGTCCCTTGTAGAGAGGATTTTTTTGGATGTTTCCTTCTGAGTCAGGTGTATCAGTCATGGTAGTCAGCCAAACACACACAAAAAAAGATCTTCTGGGTTTCAGGGCTACATGGGTAGAGGTAGAAATGGAAGTAAGAGTTTTGTTCTCCTGTTCTCCACTCTGTCGCTGCTGTGAACTCCATGGTACTCTGTCCCCATGGTCAAAGACTTTGAGGGATGCCTCAAATGAGCACAGGCAAAAACTTAGGGATACCCTTGTTTCTTTTTTTAAGACTTATTTATTTGAAAGGCAGAGTTACAGAGAGAGAGAGAAAGACAGAGAGGCAGAGAGAGACAGAGAGACAGATTTTCCACCCACTGATTCACCACCCAGATGGATGCAATGCCCGCGGCTGGGCCAGGCCAAAGCCAGGATGCAGGAGCTTCTTCCAGGTCTCTCACATGGGTAGCAGAGGCTCAAGCAGTTGGGCCATCTTCTGCAGCATTTCCCATGCCATTAGCAGGGTGCTGTATTTGAAGCATACAGCACAACACAAACCAGCACTCATAGGTAATGGTGACATCGCAGGCAGCAGATTTATGCAGTACTCCACAACAACGGCTCAAGGGATGCCTTTGTTTCTTACTTTCTCATTTCAGGTGGATAATCAGTCATATTCATCACGCACTCTCTTGGAGTACATTCTCAGATACCAGTAATTCTTTGAACCTTGAACCTTGAAATTTTTGTCTGAAATACAGCATGGCCAGAATACAAACTGCAGGATGGGGGAAACCTGTCCCTTAGAGGGAAGTATCAAGTACAGCACTATCTATCAGGTAGCCTTGTTCTGCCACTGAGCAGGAAAATAGTCTAAGGTTTTTTTTTTTTCTTTTTTGTTCTCTGGGTTAACCCTGAACTCTGTCAACTTTGCAAGGTAGATCCAGGTTTCCTGGCTGCTGTCATCACCAGAGCTTGCACCACTCCTTCTTCCTCTCCTGCTTCAGAGGTTAAAATGTCATCTCCTGAGGTTTCCACAGCTCTGCTTCTTTACCCCCCCTCTCATCCTCCCCATTCAGGCCATTCTTTGAATAAATCAGGGACCCGACTGTCCACTTCCATTTTTTCTCTCCAGGAGGTTCCCAGAGGGCTCCGTGGCAATGGTAATGTCCAGGTTCCATTTTCTCTGCAAGATCTTAGCCAGATAAAAGAGAACTTGAGATTTTGAAAAGATCATGACTGATATGATGAGGTCTTAAAAATTGTACTCAGGTTTTTGAACTGACCTGGATGTATATTAAATCAGACCCTCACCAGGATGAAGAAACAAGCAGCCTTACAAGGCAAGGAGACGTTCAGGGATGAGCCATTCATGGCTAATGGTACCTTTGCTAGTCAAGGGGCTGTATACGCTATGGACAGTCAAGCAGTGCCTCAAGAGTATTCTAAATGGGATCCAGAGGACCCCTTGGAAAACTGGAATAGAAAATCCCTTGGCCTTCCTAGGGAGGGTGAGGGGAGCTTTGATAGAATATACTATCTTGTCCCCAACTCGGTGTAAGGACTTGTTAGTTTAAAGAACAAGTTCATCACCTCATCCACTCCAGATATTAGAAGCTTGAAAAGTTAGCTATAGGATCTGAAATCCTTAGATAACTGCCTGAAATTCACCACCTTGATCTTTTTTGCTTTGTTTTGTTTTTGTTGTTTTAATTTATTTAGCTGAAAGGTAGAGTTACAGAGAGAAAGAGAGAGATCAATCTTGCATTCACTGGTTCTCTCTCCAAATGGCTGCCACAGCCAGATGTTGGTCAGGCCAAACCCCAAATGAATTTTCCTACAGGAATCCTCCTCTGGGTGCCCTTCCTTATGTGGGAGCTTTCTCTGACCTTAATTACCTTTGCTCCTCTACTTGCCTTCCTTGTTCATACTCGCATTTTTTGTGGCCATGAGAAACAAACCTGAGTGATTAGAACTACAGACTTCTGCAACACCAATATGTGGAGGGAACCACAGAGAACTTTGGATGGGAAAAGGTATGTGACCTGTTTTAGGCTAAGAAGATTTTGCGATACGTCCTATGGCACACTTTAGTGTATGGTGGAGGTAACTTTTTCAAAAACAATCAATTAATAAATACTAGTTAATATAAAGTTTGTGCAAATTCATACATAGAAAGACCTTACAGTGAGCATGTTAAATGTGATTATATAAAAATAATATTTAGGAATGTTGCAATGCTTAGAGTATTTAGATTAGTTTCCTTTCTGTACTTATTTGGGATAAATTTACAATTACAAACTTGGGCTGCCATAGGATGAACAAAACTATCTAATTTAAGAAGTAATAAAGGGGCCAACATTGGTGGAGCATTTTAAGCTGAGAAAGCCAGCATCCCATATAGGAGTGCCAGTTCAGTTCCTGACTGCTGAGTTCCTGATCCAGCTTCCTGCTAGGAGGCCTGGAAAGAGTTCTGATTCTGGCTTTTGGGCTTTTTGCATAACATAGACCTGACTGCTGTGGACATTTGAGGAGAAAACCAGCCTATGGAAGATAGCTCTCTGTTTCTCTCTCCCCCCCCCTCTCTCTCCCACTCTTGCTCCACTGTTCCACGGTTGCTTTGTCTCCTGCATTTCAAATAAATAAAATAAATTTAAAAAAAGCTTTGCATGGATTTCAAATTTCTGAGCACCAAATAGACTAATTCTATTGTTTCTGTTACAGACTGTAATTTTTATTCCATAAAAAAAAATCTTGCATAAAAAAACTATTACAGGTGTAAATAGCTACTGAAAAATGTCTACATTAAAAGGATCCTGTTCAATACAGCAATCAATATGCAAGTATCACAGTGGCAGACCAAAGTCATCAGCTTTCATTATGGAATATTTTGAAGAGCTATCCAAATATAAGTCATGGTAAATAATTTATCTTTGTTTAAATTATAACTCCAAAATTAAAAAAAAAATAAAGGAACCTAAAAGTAATAAAAAGAATGGTGCGTTATATAGAACAAAGAATACTACAAAGAAGTGTAACCTTTAGAAATTCAACAAGCTACTTCAACAGAATGATTATGTCTGAATATATAATGCCACTCTGCTCCAATAATTGATTTCAAGGAGATGTAATTGAAAAGATTCCTTGAAACAAAGTCTTTGTCTTTTCTTGTAATAAATATCATTTGACACAGCTTTTATTCAGTTCTTCTATATTTCCTGTGATTCATTCAATTAAGTGAAAGTCAGAGCCATATATGAAAACCTCATTTGGGAAATGAGGCTTGTTTGAAAGAAATCCTTTTGGAAAATGTATAATTTAAGTCTTTCTCCTTAGTGACTACTGTTAAAAGTAAATGAGACATCTGGCTTTTTCAATAATACTCTCATCTCTTAAAAATAAGTAGCCAGATAACAGAGATGATAATTTAAAAAATTTCCAGCAGTAATAAAATTGAGCTAAAGCAACTGTTCTAATTTTTTTCCACTCTCAATGGTTGTCTCCTGGTTTCAATGACTAACAATAATGCATTTCTTATGATTACTAGTCACTGAGTAATCGGTGAAACATAGTCCCCTTTTTGGTACTGGCATAATGGATACACAGCCGGTTCAGTGAAATAAAAGAGAAAACCTACAGGTAGATTCATGTATCGAAATTTAGCACCTGATGGAAATGGTATTGAAATCATGGTAGGAGAGTGAAATACTAACATACATCATGAGGCAATTGGGTCATTACTGGAGCAAAGAGTGCTGCACTCAGGTGTCATAATGTATATAAACTCCAAGTGAATGAGAGGTCTAAATGTTAAAAGTGAAGTTGCACAACACTAGTGGAATATGTAACTGACTTTTTAACCTCATTTGAGGAAAGGTATTTTAACAATAAAAAAAATCTGGATAAAACAGGAAACTTTTCTTAAATTTGACTACATAAAAATATCATATGTCAAAATAGATAGATAACAAAACAGGCAGAAACATTTCTAACATATACAAAAAATGGGATGGTACCCTTAATACATAAATTATGTCACTGTAAAAATTAAAATAAAGAAACACAAAGGAGGAGGGAGGGTGAGAGTGAAGGCAGGTAGGCTGGGAAGTATCATTCCCTCTTTACAAACAAAAAATTACAAAAGTAAAAAATATTAAATTCCACCAAAAATCAAGGAACTAATTTTTCAAAATCAGCAAAAACTATGGACAGTACATAAAATTTAGAAAATGTGTGACAAGAGGTTTAGTTTTCACTCACAAAAAAAAAATTATATGTGGATTACAATTAGATATCATTCTTATTTATCAGATGGATAATTTAGAATTACAACACATTTTTGAGACTGTACTATAAAAGACCCTTTCTTAGATGGCTGTTTAGAGTACAAAATGTTACCACACCCCAGCTTACAAATTAGAAGTAAAAATTGAAAAACTTTCAATAGCATATACTGGTGCATCCAACACTGCCACCTTAAGGAGTTAACCCTAAAAATTCACTTACAAAAATACCAGATACTCAACCATATGTAAATACTGAATTAATTTGACATAATTTATAATATGGAAATGTTTAAAATTTACTTTTGTTTATATATTTGAAAATCTTTGGCCAACTGATGATGCACAAAATTACATGATATGGCATTACTCAGTAGCTATAAAAACAGAAAGCAATTTTTGTAAAATAATATGGGATGATTTCTGAGGTTATTAATTAAGAAAAGAAATTTGCCCAAGAATACATATTATGTGTTAGTTTTTAAAATATATATGTAGGTGGCCAACACTGTGTCATATTGGGTAAAGCCTCCACCTGCAGAGCCTGCATCCCATATGGGCATGGTCCAGTCTCTGCTGCTCCACTTCCAATCTAGCTCCCTGCTAATGCACTCGGGAAAGCAGTGGAAGCTGGCTGAAGTCCTTGGGCCCCTGCACCCATGTGGGAGACCTGGAAGAAGCTCCTGGCTCCTGGCTTTGTATCAGCCCAGCTCTGGTCATTGCAGCTATCTGGGAAGTGAACCAGTGGATGGAAGACCTCTCTTTCTGTCTCTGCGTCTCTGTAACTCTGCCTTGCAAATGCATGAATGAAAATCTTTTTTTAAATGAATATGTAATGGGGAGATAGCATATACATAATTTTTTGAAATATACATAATTTTTTGAAAGAAGCTCTGTAATAATAAGCAGAATCTCATCAATGAGTATCTATAGGTAGAAATAGAATAGAAATGTTTAAGGAAATGAGGCTTTGTTGAAGACTAAAACTTTATAATCATGTTAGTATTTTATTTGTGCAAAATTATTATAATAACCAGAGTAAAATAAAATATTAAAATTGAACATAAACAGATATGATTACTTTTAAGTGTATGTCAAATTGATGAAGGCAACTGAATTTGGTGAAAGGAAGAGCAAAAAATTGACCCCAAGGCATTTTGAACACAAAGCTCAGGTTTTACATTCAGTTGTAACAATAAGTTACACTCTCAATAAGTAATAACACCACCAGCAAAAAGTGAAGTTTGGAATATTAATGGTGACTTTGTAGAGCCTGAGTTGCAGCACAGTTGGTTAAACTGCCACATGTGGCACCAGCATCCCAGTTTAAGTGCAGGCTGCTCTGCTTCAGATACAGCTTCTTGCTAAAACACCTGGGAAAGCAGCAGAAGACAGCCTAAGAATTTGGGTTCCTGCCACCCACATTGGAGACCTGATGGAGTTCTGGCTCCTGACTTTGGCCAGGACCAGCCCTGGCCCTTGGGATGATTTGGGGAATGAATCAGCAAATGGAAACTCTCTCACCCCTACTCTGGCACTTTGCCTTTCAAAGAAATAATTAAATCTTAAAAGAAAAATATAATGGTTAGTTTTTTGTTTGTAAAGAAGTTCTGAAAACATTCTAAGCATATTGTAGCATTGAGTAAATTGAAAATAATTTGGCAAACAAAAGTTCTCATTGAAAGAGAGGTGATATAAGTACAGAAGGGCTAAGGGAGAGAATGGAGTAACAGATTGGAACTATAGATAAACATCATTATTTATATTTTCCTAGCAGTCTAGTTAATTATTTTAAAATAGATTTTCATGGCACTGTCCTGTGAGAATACATAGAAATAATGACTTTCTATCAACTTTCTATCAAGCAAGCAACACATGTAGTGAATAAATTTTCATCTTCTTTTCTAAACATTGTTTTCTCTATGGAGGAGGTATCTTGGAAAAACAAAGCTTATTTTAGTTCTAGATCAGGGGGAAATGCAAGGTTATCCTAGAACATTCTCTTTATCACAAAGTTTATCTACTCTATCTAGGATAACTTCTTAAATGATTACTATAATAATTATCATATTCCATGTGAGTAAGATAAACATTTTAAGAAATTCTTGATGTATATACACAAATCCTGATTATGGATTAACATGATTAAGCTTGTCAGGGGAACAACTGGGGAAGTGTCTACTTTTTTTTTTTTTTAAGTGATTCATGTTTCAAATAACTTTTATTACAGTTATCATTATAACCCTTCTATTTCTTTTTTTTTAATTTTTTTTAACTTTTATTTAATGAATATAAATTTCCAGTGTACAGCTTATGGATTACAATGGCTTCCCCCTCCCATAACTTCCCTCCCACCCACAACCCTCCCCTCTCCCGCTCCCTCTCCCCTTCCATTCACATCAAGATTAATTTTCAATTCTCTTTATATACAGAAAATCAATTTAGTATAAAGATTTCAACAGTTTGCAACCACATAGAAACACAAAGTGAAACATACTGTTGGAGTACTAGTTATAGCATTAAATCAAAATGTACAGCACATTAAGGACAGCGATCCCACATGAGGAGAAAGTGCACAGTGGCTCTTGTTGTTGACCCAACAAATTGACACTCTAGTTTATGGCGCCAGTAACCACCCTAGGCTGTCGTCATGAGTTGCCAAGGCTATGGAAGCCTTCCAAGTTTGCCAACTCTGATCATATTCAGACAAGGTCATAAAAGACAGAGTGAGGATAGTAACCAATGATCCTAAGAGTGGCATTAACCAGGTCTGACCAATTATACAGCATTAAGTGGGGAAGAGGACCATCAGTACACACAGGTTGGGAGTAGAGCCATTGGTGGTAGAGTAGAGGTTATGATTACAAAGGAATGAGGTCCAAGTGTGCTAGACAGGGTCTAGAACAAAGGACAGAGTCATTATTAGATGTGCTAAGAAAGGTGCTGTCTAAGCTACAATTAAGTTTTCTGATTGAGAGGCAAATAGAACCTCATAGAAGGGGCTTGATAATAATCTGTTGGGCTTTTTATCTTACTCACATGGAATATGATAATTATTATAGTAATCATTTAAATATACTTGTATGTTTATGTACACTACACCTACCATTATATTCTTAGAATTGTTATCAACAAACTGTATGGAATCTGTTAAAAACTAAGTAATATTCAAAAAAAGAAAGTGAAAAAATAAAACGCAAAAATAGAAAATAAAGTGTTTTCAACTCAAAAAAAAAAAAAATACACAACTGGGACCAGTGTTGGGGCCTAACAGGTAAAGCCACAGCCAGTGGTGCTGGCATCCCGAATGGGTGCCAGTTGGAGTCCTGGCTGCTCTACTTCTGATTCAGCTTCCTGGTAATGCACATGGGAAAGCAGCTGAAGGTGGCCCAAGTACTTGGGTCCCTGCACCCATGTGGGAGACCTGGAAGAAGCTTCTGGCTCCTGGCTTCAGATCAGCCTAGCACTGGTTGTTGTGGCAATTTGGAGAGTGAACCAGTAGATGGAAGATCTCACTGTTTCCCTCCCTCTCTCACTGTAGCTCTGCCTCTCAAATAAAATAAGTAAATTTTTTTTTTTTTGACAGGCAGAGTGGATAGTGAGAGAGAGAGAGACAGAGAGAAAGGTCTTCCTATCTGCCGTTGGTTCACCCTCCAATGGCCACTGCGGCCGGCACATCGCGCTGATCCAAAGCCAGGAGCCAGGTGCTTCTCCTGGTCTCCCATGCGGGTGCAGGGCCCAAGGACTTGGGCCATCCTCCACTGCCTTCCCGGGCCATAGCAGAGAGCTGGCCTGGAAGAGGAGCAACCGGGATAGAATCCGGCGCCCCAACCTGGACTAGAACCCGGTGTGCCGGCACCGCAAGGCGGAGGATTAGCCTGTTAAGCCACAGCGCCGGCCATAAGTAAATATTTTTTAAAAATACATATAAAAAAGAAATTATCCAGACAATTAAAGAAAGTTTCACATGGAGTAATATTAGGTAATAATAATATTAAAGTTCATGAGTGTGACATTTGTATTTTGGTTACATAAAAGGATGATTCTTTTTCTGTAAGAAAGTTAGTCAGAGGGATCTCGAACTGATGTGATTATTGCGCCTTGCTGTTACATTTTCAGCAAAATAAGAAAAGTTTTAAAATGAGAAAAATGTTGCCTATCAATAATGCATGTTGATGCTGTACTATATGTAGATATACAGTGTACTATTTGCTTACTTTTTTTTTTTTTGCGATTTGCAACTTCTTAAAATAAAAGAAAAATAATACAACATATCTTCTAGAATGATTTTCAGGCATTTTGGCTCCTGGGTTCCTGAACGAGTTTTCTTTTTTTATGTATAGAACTGGTGGAGACAACCTAGACACTACTTTGTGTGGTTCTTACGTCTAACACGAATCATAGAAACCCAAGACTTTCTACAATATTATGATTTGTAAATAGTTGGTAAACCAGTAAACAGCACACAAGTATTCCCTTCTAATTTTGTTAGGTCCCAAATCCAAGATGCTAATTGCTGTTCTACTGTAATAGACCGCTGGAGGCACCCTTAGAGACTTCTGATACAAAAGGTCCAGGAGAGCAATCAACTACCTGTATTTTTAACAAGCGTGTTGGGTGGAAGTAAAGCTGTAACCTGCACTTTCGGAGGATAACATTTCTCATACCCAAATGATCACACTGACATGAGAGATTTTAAAAGCTACACATACCTGGGCCCTGGGCCTCATTTAGACTTTTTCTGAGAATTTCAGGAGTGAGGCCAGATACCAGAATTATTAAAAAAAAAAAAAACAAAAAAAAAAACAAAAAAACAAAACAAAAAAAAAAAAACAAGAAACAGAAACAATCCAAGCATTTGTATTTCCATGATACCACGATTTGCGATTCATTGATAGATGATGTTATTCTGTATTCATAAAAATTTCTGGCAGCCATTCATCAAACAATGGTGCTCTATTTCTAAGAATAGCTAAAATCACATTGAGAAGTTTTCAACGGCATTTCTAGGAACAAAGATAACCTTAGTGAAGCAAATAAAGATGAATCTCTTATATAAGAAATAATTTAGTCTTTAAATCTGCTAATTCATAGATTCCCCTTTTTCATTTTTTTGCTTTAGTGTAGCTTACCTTTGTTCTTTGTAACTCAAAGAAACACATGAAAGCTTTTACATAAAGGCATCAAAGTCTCTATTCATGCAGAGGATTCATATTCTGGGAAGATCACAAGCTTTAAATAGTCTTTTTCTTTTCTTCCTTCTAAATTGAGGGAGAGAAAGAGGCATGGAGGAAGAGAGAGAAAAGAAAAGAAAAAGGGGAGAGGGAGGAGCAGAGAGAGGGAGAGAGGAAGAGAGGGAGAATATTCAGACTGGCAGCACTGGTCTGTTAAGAAAGACTTACTGTTTTTCTGGCTAAGTTTATTATTTGTTCCAGCCAAGAGTTTTCATTGGCATTTCTTTAAAATTCAAAATGCGGTTTTTGAACCATATGCAATATTCATTTGTGCTGCTTCTTAAAAACGGTGGTTCTTGCCTATACCAAATTCTGGGAAATCAGGTTATTTGTGAGTGTTCATGGGTCTGCATTTGGGAAAACTCCCTGGTTGATGATTACATCAGTAAAGACGAACACTGAAAATTGGGAAGCGGCGTTCTATACTTCATCTGTGATTCTAAACGTCTGCTACTGGGAGCTTTCCGTTTATCTCAACAATGGCAATGTTTCCTTAGCATTCACTTAAGTGTTTTATGTTTACTGTTCTACTTAATATTCATAACAGTGCCCTTAGGGAAGTGTTTTATGCCCTCTTCTGGGATAAGGAAATTTAACTTCAGACTGTTTAACTAATTCATTACATAGCTTAACAAGCCAGAAAGAGCAGAGCAAGTATTCCCACCCAGTTGAACTGGACTGCAAAATCCAAGATCTTAACTGTTATTATGCATTTTTTTCCATTCATTAAAATGTTTCCATACAAATCTGGGTAGAGATAAAATTAGTTATGAATGAATGGAATTGTATGTAAATATATGCATAGATAAACTGGATGCCAAGACTAAAGAGTACCATGGAGAAACTGTGATGGAACTGGATGGGAGGGGAGACTGACAATTCTTCCCTAGAAAGGAATATTTTATGAAGGGGAAACCATTTCTAAAGTAGTCCTTGGAGGTTAAATAAAACACAGAAAGCTGGAACTCTACAGAGGGGATTTCACGTGGAATGAATTAGATGCATGAAGCCATAAAGGTAAGAAAGCATGAAGAATATAGAAGAAAAATCTGTATTACAATATGTAACAATAGAAAGTAGAAAACAATAATCAAAGGCAGAATTAGTCACAGGTTTAGAAAAGGTCAATCTGGACTTGAAATATGAATTTAGTGAACTTATTTAGGATTCAAAGAAATATTTACAATTGTTTAAACTGTCACCAATCTTTCTCTGCTTTTGTCCAAGCAAATAAAATTTTTGTTTGAAATATCTTCAATTATTATATGTCTGGAAAACTGTATTTGTATCAAACTTCTTAAAAAAATCATATCTTCTCTTTTATTTCTCTTGAAATCTCTCTATTCTGAATCTCATTCAAAAGCCAAAATAAGTCTTCCTTGTTTTGGTTCTATTAGAATTATATTCCCAACTGCATTTAAGAGTAGCTGAGTTTGGGCCCCAGTTAGAATACCAGATCCATACTTAATTTCTGCATAACAGTTAAGTGATTCAAATTATCTTTGCCTCATTTTTCTGGAAAATGAGATTTTTAGGTTTATTTTATATAATTTTAGGAATTATGAACTAAAATAAACTTTAAAAAGTGTCATATCAGTTTTGTCATGCAATACATGCTGTGCAAATAATAGCTATTAATTGCTGGTATGGTTGCCCTTATCCTGTTCTAGAATTGTTAGCCTTCATCTTTCTTACTGAATAGTGAAAGCACATTGAGTATTAATTGTTCAAAGTATATTCAAACTATATGTTGCTGTATGTTAACACCTAACATCTAAGGTGAGATAGTGAAAATTTTATGGTGAAGATTAAGGACCTAGCTAAGTAGAGGCAGCATTTTCTGGGAAAGGGGCTTTGTAAAGGATTTGTGTTAACTAGACTACTTTTCTGTTGAAATCCAAAGCTGTCTATTCTCCTATGTCAGAAATATCCATTACTGGGATGAGTAGACACTTTCGCATAAGACATGTTATGCAAGTAATATTATTTATGCATATGTAACTTTAAAACACTGGAGTAGGGCCGAGGAATCTCTCAGAGGATAGTCAGGTGTTATGATGTGTGTCTTTCCATTATATCACAGCAGTTTAAGTTTGAGTGAATGCTGTCTGGTTAAGGGAAGTATTCGGTAGTTATGTACTAAAGTTAGATGCAGCTTGACTAATACTATGTATCCAGGCTGTCAAAATATTTTTCTCATGAAATTTGAAGAATAGAGAAAGTATATTTAAAGAAAATATTTTTGCAAACCTTGATTTTGATAGTTCAGGTCTATGAGATCAATTTCAGTGAAAAATTTCCAGATTTATCACATAACCGAGGGACATGAGGACAAAGTGCAATGCCACTGGTTTATTTTCCCGTGAATATTGTTTCAGCCCTTACATACTCAGCATCTTTGAAATAGCCCATAGTTAGTAGGTGCTTTCTTTCTGTAACAAAATCAACCAAAACAAATCTCTGAAAACAATTGTGCCAACAGGGGAAACACTGGCATGATTAAAGATGCAAATAATACTTCAATCTGCATTTAAAAAAATTTATTTGACAGATAGAGTTAGACAATGAGGGAGAGAGACAGAAAGGTCTTCCTTCCGTTGGTTCACCCCCAAATGGCCACTACGGCTGGCGCTGTGCCCATCCGAAGCCAGGAGCCGGGTGATTTTTCCTGGTCTCCCATGCGGGTGCAGGCGCCCAAGCACTTGGACCATCCTCCACTGCCTTCCCAGGCCACAGCAGAGAGCTGGACTGGAAGAGGAGCAACTGGAACTAGAACCTGGTGCCCATATGGGATGCTGGCACTGCAGGTGGAGGATTAACCAAGTGAGCCATGGCACCGGCCCCTCAACCTGCATTTTTTTTTTTTTTTGACAGGCAGAGTGGACAGTGAGAGAGAGACAGAGAGAAAAGTCTTCCTTTTTGCCGTTGGTTCACCCTCCAATGGCCGCCGCGGCTGGCACGCAGCGACCGTTGCACCACGCTGATCCGATGGCAGGAGCCAGGTGTTTATCCTGGTCTCCCATGGGGTGCAGGGCCCAAGGACTTGGGCCATCCTCCACTGCACTCCCTGGCCACAGCAGAGAGCTGGCCTGGTAGAGGGGCAACTGGGACAGAATTGGTGCCCTGACCGGGACTAGAACCCAGTGTGCCGGCGCCGCAAAGCGGAGGATTAGCCTGTTGAGCCGCGGCGCTGGCTCAACCTGCATTTTTATACACCAACTTTACTTGATATGTTGGGATGACATCTGTGTTCCTTTAATCATGCATGGAAACTATGCATGATAAATTGTCAAATGTTTACCACATGCTATGCTCTGTTGTAAACACTGAGGAGGAAGAAACCTATTTAGTTCTCACAACAGATCTATAATATAGATGCTATTAATATTTTGATTTTATAGCTAAATAGTGAAGCATAGAGGGATTAAGTCATTTATCTAAATAAGTGGCTGAATCAGAATTTGAACCTTGGCAATCTGGCTCCACAGCCCAAAATCTTTATCAGTATACTAAACATATGATACTATACTACTCTACACTATTCTTTTTCTAAAGATTTATTTATTTATTTGAGAGTCAGAGTTACAGGCAGAGAGAGGGAAATCTTTCATCAACTGGCTTACTCCCCAAATGGCCATAATGGCTTAAGCTGGGCCAGGCCAAAACCAAGGAACCAGGACTTTCTATTGGTTTTCTTATATGGGTGGCAGGAGCCCAAGCACTTGTGCCATCTTCTGCTGCTTTCCCAGGTGCATTATCAGGGAGCTGGGTTGGAAATGGAGTGGTTGGGACAGGAACTGGTGTCCATATAGGATGTCTGCAGTACAGGGAGTAGCTTAACCCATTATGTCACAGTGTTGGCCCCATGAAACTTTTTTGAGCACTTACTCTGTGCTGGACACTTGATTGAGACTGTGGTTATAGCAGAGACCAAGATAGAGGGGAGAAAGATCTTCCATCTGCGGGTTCACTCCCCAAATGTCTATAACAGCCAGAGCAAGGCTGGAGAAAGGCAGTGGGAAAAGATGATAATAAATAAGGAAATATAGTCAACAATTTAATTTATTAGAACATAAAACAGAAGATATGAGAGCAAATGGCCAATGGAGAAGGCTATTCCAAAAGCATGAAAAATAAAAACCTCCTTGATGAGACAACATTTGTATTGAGACTTGGGTTGACAGGAGGAGGCATTGTGAGTTTATCTGAGAAAAGAACATTTAGACAGGGGGAACAGAGAGAAGAAAGCTGAGAAGGCAGGGGACTGCTTGGCATAAAAAATAAAACAGTAGAGAACTTGTGCCAAACATTGTGACCCATTTGTAGCAGTTTGAATATAAATGGCCATGCAAATTACTCTCCCTTCCGAAAAAAAGAGCCATTTGCACCTCGATTTTTGTTGCAGCTCAGTTCACAATAGCTAAGACATGGAATCAACCTAAATGTCCATCAACGGATGACTGGATAAAGAAACTATGGGATATGTACTCTATGGAACACTATACAGCAGTAAAAAACAATGAAATCTGGGCATTTACAACAAAATGGAGGAAGCTGGAAAACATCATGCTGAGTGAAATAAGCCATTCCAAAAGGGACAAATATCATATGTTCTCCCTGATCAATGGCAACTAAATGAGCATCTAAAATGATACCCATTGAAGTGAAATGGACACTATGAGAGACAATGACATGATCAGCCCTTGTCTAGACTGTTGAGGAACAACTTACTATTTTATTCCTTTTAGTATTTTTGTTGTTGTTGTTGTTGCTCTGTTTGTTCTACATAAGACCACTGGTTGAACTCTGTAATCAATGCACAATCATTCTTAGGCGTTTAAAATTAACAGAAAAGTGATCTCTGTTAAACATAGGAGTGGGAATAAGAGAGGGAGGAGATATATAGGTTGGCACATGCTCACTCAGACTTACCTCCAATGGTGGAACTAGAAATGTGCCAGGGGATTTCAAATCAATCTTACCAAGGAGGCAGGTACCAATGCCAGCACACTTGGTAAAGTGATAAGTATAAATACACAACCGATCAAAAAGAGAGGGTATGTGTGAAGAGATTTCACAAATAAGACCAGTGTAAGCAAATAATGAAGGATAGAATTAAAAGGGAGAGAATGATCCTGTGGGGGAAGCAGGACAAACAGCAGACTCATAGAATGGCAAACGCCCAAAACAGCACTCCTGCCTCAGAATCAACTCTTGGGACATTCGGATCTGGCTAAAAGGTCCATGAGAGTCTCACAGGCATGGAAAGCCATGACACGGTGGCAAAAAAAAAAAAAAAAAAAAAAAAAAAAAAAAAAAAATCTAAATGAAAGATCCTGGTGAACAAGACCCCAGCAGAAGGAACAGGCCATCAAGGAGAGAGGCGCCTTTCTCTGAAGGGAGGAAGGAACCTCCACTGTGATATGGCCTTGACTAAACAAGTTCAGAGTCGGTGAACTCAAGGGGCTTCCATAGCCTAGACAGCTCATAGCAAGAGTCTCGGGTGATTGCTGACATCATAAGTAAGAGTGCTAATTGTTAAATCAACAACGGGAGTCACTGGGTACAGGCTCCCCACATAGGATCTCTGTCCTTAATGTGTTTTACTATGAAACGTAAAAACACTACTAGTTGAACAGCACCCTATACCTTGTGCGGTTGTGTGAGTGCAGCCTGTTGAAATCATTGCTTAGTATATACTAATTTGATCTTTAGTATATGAAGGTAATTGAAAATGAAACTCGATGAAGTGTGGGATGGGAGAGGGAGATGGAGAGGGGAGGGCCACAGGAGGGAGGGAGGTTGGGGGGGAAGCCACAACAATACAAAAGTTGCACTTTGTAAATTCACATTTATGAAATAAAAAAAAAAAAACAAATTACTCTCCCTTCCAGTTGAAGTCTATGAAGCAGAATTCTAATTTGCATAAGTGAGTGGTACAGTTTGTCCAACGTGAATATATTATTTTTATTTTATTCTTTATGTTAATAGTAAAGAATTCTTTTATAAAAAATAATGAGTTTGCAGTATTAGTATTATTATTCTACTTAAATAAGAAATATGTTGTAATAAATAGTTAAATAATGGCTATGTATTTTTAAAAGTCCTGAACACAAAACTGCAAATACCATACACATTTAATACACATTGCAATTAATACAAATACTCATTATACATAATATATAATACACCCCAGATGGCTGTAACAGCAGAGGCTGAGCCAAGCCTAAGCCAGGAATCTGGAATTCCATCAGGATTTCCCAACTGGGTGGCAGGGACTCAAGTACTTGAGTTATTTTCTGCTGCTTTTCCTTTTTTGTTTTTGACAGGCAGAGTGGACAGTGAGAGAGAGAGACAGAGAGAAAGGTCTTCCTTTTGCCGTTGGTTCACCCTCCAATGGCCGCTGCGGACAGCGCATCTCGCTGATCCGAAGCCAGGAGCCATGTGCTTCCTCCTGGTCTCGCATGAGGGTGCAGGGCCCAAGCACTTGGGCCATCCTCCACTGCCTTCCCAGGCCACAGCAGAGAGCTGGCCTGGAAGAGGAGCAACCGGGACAGAATCTGGCGCCCCGACCAGGACTAGAACCCTGGGTGCCGGAGCCACAGGCGGAGGATTAGCCTAGTGAGCCGCGGCGCTGGCCTTTCTGCTACTTTTCCAGGTTCACTAACAGGGAACTGGATTAGAAGTGGAGCAGCCCAGACTTGAACTGGCACTCATACAGAATGCCAGCATCATAGGCAGCTGTTTAACCTGCTGTGTCACAGTGCTTGCCCCAAAGGTCCAAATTTTGAGTGAATTATTGTTGAATCAGATTATCTCTTAACCTCTTCTAAGTAATACTCTATGATTTTACATTAAAACTAATGAACAATACTAAATTCTGAGTACTTCTGAAAAATAAGTACCATACCAAATACTAGTTAACCACTTTTAGCTTTATAATTAAGAAATTCCTAAAGAAATTATTCTTATGAAAATTGTGCTGATAAAATAAATAAACCAGTTTCCTTTTTGTCATTTTGACATGCTATATTGACGGCTGCCTTTGTATTTAGCCTTATTTGAACAATACATAATTTATAAGGCCGGCCCCGTGGCTTAACAGGCTAATCCTACGCCTTGCGGCGCTGGCACACCCGGTTCTAGTCCCGGTTGGGGCGCCGGATTCTATCCCGGTTGCCCCTCTTCCAGGCCAGCTCTCTGCTGTGGCCCGAGAGTACAGTGGAGGATGGCCCAAGTGCTTGGGCCCTGCACCCGCATGGGAGACTAGGAGAAGCACCTGGCTCCTGGCTTCGGATCAGCAAGATGCGCCGGCCGCAGCGGACATTGGAGGGTGAACCAACAGCAAAAAAGGAAGACCTTTCTCTCTGTCTCTCTCTCTCACTGTCCACTCTACCTGTCAAAAAAAAATTAAAAATAAAAAAATAAAATGAACAATACATAATTTATATTTGTGTATGGAGATAGCATTTGGTACCACATAAATATGTATCATTTTGATGTTTCAATCAGTAATAAAAAATTGCTAGTCAAAACAGTTTAAAGAGTTTGAATTCAGTAAGTTTAATTTTTTGTTATACTCAAGCACATGCACATACAGTACATTTTAGTACAACACATGAAGGATGAGAGTAGGGATGGAGATAGATATTTTCATAATGAGATTACTCAAACTGTTTAAATTTGGAAACTCTGGTTTATAAAATAGTATACAGTTTATTTCACACTGTATGTAAGCAGCCCAGTCTTGTCTTCCGCTCCTATACACAAGACAGTACTCTTTATTTTACAATCAACACAGCTCTTGAATTTCACACTATCTTGTGACATTCATAAACACTTTCATTTAAGCACAGTAGAAGGGCTTAGCTAAGAATTCAGGCTGGTATGCAATGTGTTAAGTTGTAAACTATAGAATACTTGTTAGCAATAGTGACTGCCACCTAAATTTTGATATACATATTTGGACAAATATAGCTTTTCTATTATTAAATATTCTAAGCTTAAAAAGAGGATAAATGTGGCCGGCGCCGCAGCTCACTAGGCTAATCCTCCGCCTTGCGGCACCGGCACACTAGGTTCTAGTCCCGGTCGGGGCACCGATCCTGTCCCGGTTGCCCCTCTTCCAGGCCAGCTCTCTGCTGTGGCCAGGGAGTGCAGAGGAGGATGGCCCAAGTGCTTGGGCCCTGCACCCCATGGGAGACCAGGAGAAGCACCTGGCTCCTGCCATCGGATCAGCGCAGTGCGCCGGCCGCAGCGTGCCTACCGCGGCGGCCATTGGAGGGTGAACCAACGGCAAAATGGAAGAACTTTCTCTCTGTCTCTCTCACTGTCCACTCTGCCTGTCAAAATAATAATAATAATAATAATAATAATAAATAAAAAAGAGGATAAATGTTTATTATATAAACTATAATTTATACCAAAAGATGTAAAGAATAGTTTCACTTCTATAGGACTGGAGACAAAGAACATTGTTATTTTTTTCTTTCACTAAAGCTTCTTTAAAAAGGCAGAAATTGTCTGATATAACTTAAAGTCTTTTATTTTAAATTTTATTTATTTTCATTTACTTGAAATTCAGAACTATAGAGAGAAAAGATGGAGAGAGAGTGAGACAAAGAAAGTGTTGGAGAGAGAGACTTAGATCGACCTTCCCATCTAAGGTACATTCCCCAGCTAACAACAGCCAGAGCTGGGCCAGGTTAAATCCAGGTTCCTGGAATTTCATCAGGATCTCCCACTTAGGCAACAGGGTCACAAGTGCTTGAGTCACCACTGCCTCCCATAGACATGTTATTGGGGAGCTGGACCCAAGCACTCTGATATAGGATGTGGGCATCCCAAGTGATGGCTTAAATAATTACATTATGAACCTTCTTCTAGAATCAGATTTTAAAACAGTGACTTTTAAAAAATATTTATGTGTTATGATAGTTATGATCGCTGACATCTTTATTCTAAATACTGAAGTCAAGTCGCATATGCTGGAAAAAAAAACGTATTTTTGAGAAACAAAATACGTAAGTACAAGTAAAATCACATGACTACAGTTTAATATGATTATTGGTAAAAGGACAAGAAAACAAGGAAAAATTTTAAAACATCGCAATTCAATTAGCCTTGTTACTCAAAATGCTTTAGGGATAGTAGAAACCTTACTTGGAGCTTACCCTATTTCAGATGCTCTATTGAAAATTTTGTAGGTAACTATTTAATGCTTGCAGTGTTTAGTGGAGGAACTATGGATGGGCTTAATCCTACAATTTGAAAAACTTGGCCTTTAGAGATGATAAGCAATTTAGTTTTAAATTATGACTCAAAATGGCATATTTCACATTCAGATTTGCCAGTTATCTCAATCTTTTTATTTATTTTTTTAAGATTTTCATTTATTTATTTGAGAGGTAGAGTTATAGACAGAGAGCAGGAGAGACAGAAAAGTCTTCCCTCTGCTGGTTTGCTTTCCAAATGGCTGCAACAGTCACAGCTGGGCTGATCAGCTGGAAGCCTTAACTGGGTTTCCCATGCAGATGCAGGGGCCCAAGCACTTGGGCTAGAGAACTGAATCAGAAGAGGAGCAACTGGGACATGAACCAGTACCCATATTTGATTCTGGTACCGCAGGTGGAGGCCAAGCCTACTAAGCCACAACACTGTGGCCCCAAGTTATCTCAATCTTAATACTACTTTAGGGGAGAGAAGTTTCCAGAGGAGAGATAGTCTTCATCCATTAAGATACACAAAAGACTGCATTTTTTTAAAATGCCATTTGCAAATGAACCCAATTAGAGGATATCATATTGAATGAAATAAGCTTGACCCACAAAGACAAATATTCTCTCTTATATGTGGGAGCTAAAATTTAAAAATACAAATTCAAAAAAGAAGAAACAAAGAAGAAAGAAATGCCTGTGTATATCAGTATTACTGAAAATATAGTTTGGTAAAAATTTTGTTTTATATATCTTTGTGAAACCAATGGTTAAGAAAGTTATACTACCATAGTTCTAATGATCTGTGATTACTTTAAAATTTACTATCAATGAAATTGTCATTTTTCCATTCAGTTATCACTTCTAACCATTGTCTATATTCCTACTAAACTAGAACTTTTTGCTTTTTACTTGTTAAACTTCTTATTTGGTGAAGTATTAGTCTTTTTACTGTAATGTAACTTTAAAATATATTATCTCAAAAACTAAAAAAGGGAGACGGAAGCAGAGTGGGAGAAAGAAGGGGGGAGGGAGCAAGTGAATTACACTGTGTTCTTAGATCAATGTGATCTAAAGATCACATTGAATCTGTTAAAAGCTAAATAAAAAATTTTAAAAAAAATTAAAAAGACTGCATGTTGAACTCATATAAATGTTTTTCATAATTTTAAACATCTGCATATATATCCCCACTTAGGAATCAATAAGTATCAGAGGATAAATTAATTTAGTGTTTGTTTGAGGATTGGGGAATTTCAGAACCTTGATTGAAACCATATACCATCAAATCTATCAGGACTGGGTAATGACAGACATATTTCTTTTAAAAATGTTTTTGTTTGTTTCCAAATGTTTAAAAGACAAAGACTTCTTGAAGTATCAGATATAGATGATACTTTCAATTGGTTTAATATTTTTTTGAGAGGAATTTGACAATAACTTACAAAATTACATGTGTTTGAATTGTGACCTAGCGATTCCATTTCTTTGATTCTGTCTCCAACGATAGACACATGCATATGTTCAAGTTTATTGAATGCAAAAATATTGAAAGAAATCTTAATGCTTGCATACATAGAGCTGGTTGAGTAAAGTATAATGCATTTTCAGGATGGAATATATTATTTATTTGTAAAAATAGGATGAGAGTTCTACAAATGAATACTCTACATGTGGAAGACCATACAGAGTTGATTGGTTATCTTCTTAAACCAAATTGATGTAATGAGAATATATTCCTGTGTTTAATAACTTGTGAGAAAAAAAATAAACAACAAGTCTGAACCACATAATATTGGGATTGACTAACTTTAGGAGGTGCTGGGATAAGGGCAAAAAGCATAGAAGTGGTAGAGAGGAATAATATGTCTCTGATATACATTTGTCTATAATGGTGGCTTCTTAAGCCCGTAGAAAAATTTCCTTTTATAAACTAATGAATACAAACACACAAATACACACCATAGAACCAACAAGAGTAACTGTGGAGGGGCATGAAATGGAATTTAAACAGAAATAAAAGAACCTAACTATGTTTCATATGAATAACTAAGCTCCCGTGGTGAGAGAAAATAAAA
Organism: Lepus europaeus; assembly: GCF_033115175.1. Lineage (NCBI taxonomy): Eukaryota > Metazoa > Chordata > Mammalia > Lagomorpha > Leporidae > Lepus > Lepus europaeus. The sequence continues at coordinate 39,271,359 of NC_084833.1, forward strand.
ATAAATACACATAATTAATGTAAGAACACTTGAAGACTTCAAATTCACTATTAGCCTCTGGCTAAATTCTCTTCCCCCCAAAATATGTAGAAATTAAACTTTGGCTAATAGACATTTTCTTTTTCTTTTTCACAGCAGTATGTGTGACCAGTTATGAAACTATTTGATGTGTAGTTGACTGAGCAAATAATTTATTGAGGTAATATAATAAGAATTCTTGAGGTAATATAATAAAAATAATAAGAATTTCTTACTGTTAGAAAAAGCATTAGGTGGCCGGTGCTGTGGCTTGCTAGGCTAATCCTCGTCCTGTGGCATCGGCACCCCGGGTTCTAGTCCTGGTTGGGACACCGGATTCTATCCCGGTTGCTCCTCTTCCAGTCCAGCTCTCTGCTGTGGCCCGGGAAGGCAGTGGAGGATGGCCCAAGTGCTTGGGCCCTGCACCTGCATGGGAGACCAGGAGGAAGCACCTGGCTCCTGTCTTCAGATTGGCGCAGCGCGCTGGCTGGAGCAGCCATTTGGGGGGTGAACCAAAGGAAAAAGGAAGAGCTTTCTCTCTCTCTCTCTTTCTCACTAACTCTGCCTGTCAAAAAAAAAAAAAAAAAGCACATTTAATAATGGAATTGTATCAATGTTAGCTTACTGATTGATGTCATCGTGCTATGGTTATAAAAAATGTCATTTAAAAGCATGTACAATTTTGTATAAGAGTATGGTGGCTGATTTTAGCTGTCAGCGTGGTTGAGCCTTGGAATACCAGTTATGACACCAAGAATTATTTCTTGTTGTCTGTGAGGGTGTTCCCAGAAAACTTCAGCATTTGAACTGGTGGACCAGTAAAGCAGATTGGCCCTACCTACCGGAGTGGGTATCATCCAACCCATTTGAGGACTTTATTAGAGCAAAGTAGCAAAGGAAGGTTCAATTATCTCTCTGCCTAACTGCCTGAGCTGAGACACGTTTCTCTTGCCCCTGCACTCAAACACCTTTATTGTATCTGATCTCAGGCTTTAGGACTAGAACTGGAATTTACACAACTGGCTTTGTTGGTTCTCTAACTCACGCAAGGTAAATTATAGAGTTTGGCATCTATAATTGTGTGTGTGTGTGTGTGTGTGTGGCAATTCCTTATTTTAAATTTCATTCTCTCTCTGTGTATTACATAATATAATATATATATAACTGTATATAGATATAGATAGATATCACTGGTTCTGTTTCTCTGGGGAACTCTGATTAATTTAAGGAATAAAGGGTGCATCAGTTTACTTAAATGTCTTCTAAGACATGGCAGGAACTGAAAGGATCTGATAAGTGTAGATAATAAGAATTAATAACTTGTGAATCATGTTGGCTATTGGTAAGGCAAGTAGAGCATATATGTGCTCAATACATTAGCCTGTACCTCTTGCACATTACTTCTGGCAATGTGTTTAAATTTGTTTATAAATGTTGTAAATCAAGCATCTTAATTTGGTTTGGGATTGTTTTACTTTTCCTTGAACTCAAGGAGTGCTCTCTTGGTAGAATATTTGGAAGGTACCATTGTATCAGTGTTATTTCCTACATAACAATCTGTGCCTAAATCTTAAATTGAGTGAAAAATAGGTAATAACTCATTGTGATGTAGAAAGATGTTTAATGAAAACAAGAAAGATACCATTGTAGCAGTAACTTAATCTCTACTATTTTAAGAATGTGCAAGAAGAACACACATTAATAGCCATAATATATCATGATGTTGGAGTAGGGTTTTCATCCCTGAAAGAAACCATGATAATTACCTAATTATCTACAGATTTTTTAATGCTCACGATACTTAACCAAAGAAGCAAATTTAAACTTTCTTAAATAGAGGCATAATTTATATTTTCTCAAACAAGAAAGGAAAGTGCTGACTCCTGTACTGATGAGGAATTCTGTGCCAATGCATTTGTTATTTTTTAATATTTATTTTATTTATTTGAAAGACAAACATATATAGAGAGTGAGACAGAGACCTTCTATCCACTGGTCCACTTCCTAAGTGGCTACACTGCCAGTCAGTCTGCAACTTGGGTCAGTCTGCAACCAGGAGCCAGGAGCTTCATCCAGGTCTCCCACATTAGGTGCAGGTGCCCAAGTATTTGGGCCATCTTCTGCTACTTTCCCATATTCCTTAGCAGGGAGTCGGATCTGAAGTAGAGCAGCTGAGGTTTGAACTGGCCCTCTGATATGATACGTGGTCATTGCAGGCCATGGCTTAACCTGCTGTGGCACAAGGCTGGCAATTAGGACTAGGCATTTATAATGAACACCTGAGTTGAAGCCCTCCCTTTAGACAATCAACTATTTCTGCCTTCCCTCACCTCTGCTCTATTCACTTTGAGCTTCATTATTCAGCAAGGTCACTCTAGGGAATGGCCATGGGGCAGCTCCATGGTGTAGTAGATTAATGCTCTGCCTGAAGAGCTGGCATCCATATGGGCAACAGTTCTAATCCTGGCTGCCTCTCTTCCAATCCACCTCTCTGCTGTGGCCTGGGAGAGCAGTAGAAGATGGAACAAGTTCTTGGGCCTCTGCACCCACGTGGGAGACCAGGAAGAATTACCTCCTGGCTTCGGATCGGCGCAGCTCCGGCCATTGCAGCCATCTGTGGAGTGAACCTACGGAAGGAAGATCTTTCTCTCTATCTCTCCTTCTCACTCTGTAACTCTACCTCTCAAATAAATAAATAAAATCGTTTTAAAAAAAAGGAAAGGCCATGATTTTTAGGATAAACTGCCTTACCACGGAAAGATGCAAATACTTATAAACTATTTCATTATGTCAAAGTTTCTATGCCAGATACTTTACAAAAGAGCCTCTCAATGATTTATAAGTTTCCTGGGGCCGGTGCTGTGGTGCAGCTGGTTAACACCCTAGCCTGAAGCGCTAGCTTCCCATACGGGCACCTGTTCTAGTCCTGGCTGCACCTCTTCCGATCCAGCTCTCTGCTATGGCCTGGGGAAGCAGTAGAAGATGGCCTAAGTCCTTGGGCCCCTGCAGCCATGTGGGAGACCCGGAAAAAGCTCCTGGCTCCTGGCTTTGGATCAGCGCAGCTCAGGCCATTGCAGCCAATCGGGGAGTGAACCATCGGATGGAAGACCTCTCTCTCTCTCTCTCTGCCTCTCTTCTCTCTGTGTAACTCTCTGACTTTCGAATAAATAAAAAAATGATTTATAAGTTTCCTGAATTCATGAACTATGGATAATTTGACTCCAATTACAGAATAGTAATGATAGACAGCTATTTCTGGACATCTGCAGGAATTCAATTCTAGGAATCCCCCTGTGTACTAAAATCCACAGATGCTTAAATCCCTTATAGAAAATAGTGTAGTGTTTTCACATAACCTATATATATATATATATATATATATATATATCCTGTTGTATATTTTAAATCACGTATAGATTACCTGTGATATACAATATCATGTAAATGCTATGTAAGTAGTTGCTACACTGAGTTGCTTAGGGAATAATGATTAAAAATTCTGTGCATGTTTCATACAGGCATAATTTTTAAAATATTGTTAATTTGCAGTTTGTTGAATCCAAAGGTCAGAATCCACAATTGCAAAGCAGATTGGATATGCTATTACTAACTCAAGTGATAAAACTGTGCTAAAATTTTACATTCACAGCCTCACCATGTGGTCAAAATGAGACAGGATTCTCTATCCCCACTTCATTCAGGTGGGGATACAGATATAGGGAGATTAAGTATCTGAAAAAAAAAAAAAAAGACAAAACTGTGGCTTACAATAGGAATTCAGATCCATAGCCCCAGAGGTGTAATTCTGATTTGTAACACTTTGCTTCCATTTCTTTGACAAATAAACATCATCTCACTTATACATATGTATTTTCCAGCCACTAAATGAAGATGATTGATTCTGTATGTCAGACAAGTCGGACATCTCATCTCCCCTGATATGCCAGGCTGTGGATTTTCCTGTTAAATTTCATCCAAACACATTTGAATAATGTGGGCATAAAAGGTGACTCATCTGTACTCACTTCATTATTTATCACATAGTTTAAGTTTCCTTAACATGGGAGCATTTCCTCGACTCAGGGGCAAGGCACCTAATATATACCTCAGACTTAACCCCAGGTGGTCCTGTAAATGAAAATAATTTGTTCCGAGAAACATAAAAGGGAAATATCTGAAGAAAGATCAGGAAACTTCTTGTAGGAAGATGGAGAATGAAAACTATGCAAAGGGTCATCTTCAAAAATTAAACTAACTGGGGCTGGCACTGTGGCATAGCTGGGAAAAGCCACCATCTCTGACACTGGCATTCCACGTATGGGCACTGGTTCATGTTCTGGCTGCTCCACTTCCAATTCAGCTCCCTGCTAATGGTCTTGGAAAATCAGTGGAAGATGGATCAAGTGCTTAGGCCCTTGCCACCTACATGGGAGACCTGGATGAAGCTCATGGCTCCTGGCTTCAGCCTGGTCCAATCTTGGCCTTTGCAGACATCTGGGGATTGAACCAGATGAAAGATATCGCTCTGTCTCTCTGTCTTTGTCTCTGTCGCAACTCTTACTTCAAAATAAATAAATAAATCTTAAAAAAAATTAAACTCAGGGCTTATGCTATGGCACAGCGGGATAAAGCCCTGGCCTGCAGAGCCTGCATCCTATATGGCAGTCAGTTCAAGTCCTGGCTGCTCCACTTCTGATCCAGCTCTCTGTAATGGCCTGGGAAAGCAGCAAAAGATGACCCAGGTCCTTGGGTCCCTGTACCCACGTGGAAGACTTGGAAGAAGCTCCGGCTCCTGGCTTTGGATCAGCTCAACTCTGGACATTGTGGCCATTTGAAGAGTAAATCAGTGGATGGAAGATCTCTCTTTGTGTCTCTGCCTCTCTCTGTAACTCTGCCTTTCAAATAAATAAATCTTAAAAAAATAAGCTAGTCAATAAAAAATGAAATAAACTCAGTGTAGCCCTGAGAGATAGAAATTGCCTTAGAATCCCCTTTTTCTCTTGCCCTTTCTTCCTTGCATAGTATTTTATAGACAAACTCTTGCAGCAGTTCTAAGTTGTTTTTGCTGACAAATTTTGTCTCTTGAGGTCCTTCTTTCCTCATTCTTCACACTGTCCTGCTTATATTTAGTGGTGAGTTATGTCTCACTATTGTAACTTTCCTGTCTGCGCCCATTTTGTTGTCTCTGTTCTGTACTAAAAGACAATGGGTTACAAACAAATTTATCTACTTTGTTGAACTACTCATATCTGTGATTTTATATACTTAAATTATATGTGTTTAGAAAGAGTAACTATCAGGAGACGAATAATATCAGACCCACAAACAGAGTGACTTACCATACTTTGTCATCCTAGGAGAAAGCCAGGAGGTTCTGATTCTGAAAGAGAATGAATCTAGGAAGAAAGGCTCAGATTGTACTGGTAATTTTACTATAGAGAAGTAAATGGATGAAAGAAAAATGGGAAGGAAGTCACTAGTAATTGTTATCCTTTTACTCAGTTCTCATTCAAGCTTAATTTAAACATACATAAAGTTCCCAATGTATGACATGTGTGCATATATATATATATATATATATGTATATGTCAACAGGAGTAGTCCTGCATGTGGCATCCATATGATTTTGAAAATTCATCTGTTTTCTAACATTTTGTTACCGTAGAGAATCTTGACTTAAATAACTGTAAAACTGGGTGCAAAGACCCAAGAGATGTTACCCTTGAAGAAGCAATGGTATCTAGATGATTTCCTGGCACAGACTGGTGAAGAGGGAAGCCTCTGTGTCAGTTTTGAGAAGAGTGAAGGTCATCCCTGAGTTAGAAGTACAGTGTAGGGATATTTTTTTTTTGATAGGCAGAGTTAAGAAAAAAGTAGGGGATAACATTTTAAAAGCATAGTGTATCTAAAAAAAGTAATTCCACCTAAAATATGCATAATGAGATGTGGGAGAGAACAGCCTGCCCAGAACTACAATGTGTTTATGTTACACATTACCATTGGCAAAGTTCCTTGACATCCATTTTCTTATTTTATATTCACAAAGAGTTGAGGAAATATTAATACACTGACCTGATAAAATATAATTTACTGAAGTAAGTGGTTTGTTCAAGATCAAAAAATAACTAAATGGCAGGCTTAGGCATCATACCAGGTTTATGACTCTTAAGTTTTATGAACCTTTGACAATAATTATGATTATATTGGATGATTGTGTTGTACATTATGTTTTACAAACACTTAAAGATATCATTTTTTGAATTTAACTAATGCAGATAAAGATAGGCAGAGGGGAGTTAATGTCATTTGACTGACACATCAGAAACCTCATATTACTTAGACCAGAAAATGGTAGTTTTTCTCGCAACATCGCATTCTATTTTTTCCTACTTGATCAAAATTTTATATTAAGGAATTTATGAATGGATATAGATAACTAAATGTAAACATCTCTATATTATTCTGACAAATGACTCATTGATATATATATATATATATATATATATATATATATTTCACTGCCCTACCTTCACGTGCTATGTATTGCCAGAGACTCTTCAGTTTGTAGTCTGACACAATGAAGTGACACTTCACTCAACTGCATGTCATCCTCTGGGTGGTCCATGTCTAAGTACTTGATGAGGGCATAAGTATAAAGGCCAACCAGTTTGCCTCAACATGGAAAACTCTGATCATGGCGGATTGTCATATTTCAGAGCTCTTTGTGGTGCTAACTTGGGTATGAAAAATTCATTACAGAAGGTAACATCTCCCACTATTCACTCCTTGTGCCTTCCTCTCATTTCTACGTCCATACTAATGACATTTCTTAATGAATACTCAAATATTCTGAGCTGATCTCTTTTTTATGGATTGTCTATCTTAAAACCTGTCTAACTTGTGATGACTGATACCAAGAATGGAAAGAGAAGGCAGAAAATAATATTAAGTTTTAGTGTAATGTCTTACACTAAAACTTGCTGACCAGTGATTTGAGAACCTTATCCTTATTGTAAAAGGAACTCAGACAGTACCCTGGTACCATGCGGCAGTCCAATTTTCATTTACTAGTGGTAATCTGGGATGTATTCTGGCATACAGCATTGCATTACTTCATCTATTTGGATCAGGCACTTCAAAATTATGTGGGGCACACCAATATAAGGACAGAGCATTACATTTGACATCTCCCACCACAATCATGTAGATTTGTTTAAAGCTGTACAAAATCATAAGCTTTTTTTTTTAAAAAATCAAGCCGTCCAATAAGATATAAATGCAAACCACAATGTTTCAAACTTATAGTTAGATCTAAATACCTGAATATTCACTCATTAGAATAGACTCTCCCTCACTTACTGAAATGACAGCTTCTATATCCAACAGGAAAGATCTTACCTATGTTGAAGCCAAGTAAATAATTTGATTTTATGGGCACTCTTAAGTTTTTTCCTTTAACTGAAGACTGATCAGAAAAAGGTGGCTACAACTTACCTTGTATAAGCCAGCAATTTTAAGAAGCCAAAAATCTGTTAAAATGCTTTATTATTGTATATACCAATTAATAAAAATGTTAAACACATTGGTCACAAAAAAAAATAACAAACCTGGAAATGGATGCTTAATTTGCTGTGCTACAGACATGTGAGGTATCAGGGGAAGCATCTGACATGACTGAATAGAGATGTCTCCTAGAAGCAAAAGTGGAGTCATGCAAATAATCTGTCATCCTTGCTCACCCAGCCAAGGTTAGTGGATGAAAGTTGGGAGCATCTTGTAAGACACAAGGAGAAAAGACTGTCTAGAGAGAATCACTGCTTACTTTATGTTTGTTTTTCTGAAAATTGAGTTAATTTCAAAATTTTTAGCGATACCTCAAATGATTTCATGAAGAAGAACACAAAAGATGTAGACATGCATACTGAACTATGACCAAGAGATGGTGGTATTACATAGACAATCCAGCCATGATTTTCACATTATAAAGCAAGTGTTCAAAGAAAGATACTTTTAAAAGGAGGCTGGTGTCTGATAAACATCATCCTCATCAAAAAATGAAATGTGACAAATGCTTGAGACAATGGTATACATTTTCAGCAGTATATTTTTATGATTTTTTCAGTTCAGTGTGAATTTTACAAGTTGAAATTCAAAGATAATTTACTTAAATTAGTTATCACAATTTTTTTTAAATACAACAAAACATTCATGATCTTTATTTTGCTTTATATTGAAATATAATCTACCAGCTTTGCTTATGTTACTTAAAGGGAACTGTATTCTGCTCAAGAAGTGTTTAATATCTAAAAGGAAAGTGTCACAAGCTAACAATTTTGCACTATTTTGAAACAAAATAGAACATAGAAAAAGGGATTATAAAGAGGCTTGTGAGAAATGTGTGGCCCAAGTCTTGTTGTACACATTGAATACAGAAATTGCTCCTTAAGGTGCTTGAGTCAAGAAGTAGCAAATATATGTAGTTCCAACACCTAATGTGATGGATATGTCACTCTCTTACTTAAAATCTTAGTAATTTATAAGTAGTTTGATAATCTGACTGTTGAGGATCCTTAGATTTGAAGATCTGATTTTTGCCCAGTGTTCCTGCATCACTGCCTGTTGTTGTCTCACAGATATCTCACACCCTGGATATAAAGCATTGAATGTTGTGCCTTAAACACACAGCCTTCCCCTATGTGTCTGTCCTTGTTTTTACAAGCACAATCATTTCAAGAAACTCAAGATTCAAATGTGCTGATAGAATAAAATAGTCAATCTCTTACTCTCCATGGAGGAAGAGTTACTTTAGTAAATTAAGCCCACAATTCAGGGTTTAGAATCTTCTGTGTGTTCATATGATCATGTTTTTGAAAAATATCCAAAATTAATAATTTATTAGGACTGTTATCATTATTACCTACACTAAGTCCCCACTGTCACACTTCACCCTTTAACAAGGGAAAACATTGAAGGGATCGTGAATATTTTGCGGCATGACAGAAGTTTCAGTGGGATTGCATCTCTTTATGTTTGGTAAGAATGATCATGGCTTTCGCAGCTATATCTCTGAAAAATTAAGTTATGCTGTCATTTCCACCATCTGCTATGCAAACTCAGAACTGTAACACAGTGCTACAAGGACAGAGATGGTGATTATGAGATAAATGTGTCCTGTGCTGCTTCACTCCAGAAGTTTGTCTTTACAGGAGAAACAATGTGTGTACCTCTTCTATCCAGAAACAAATTGAGAAATTAGTTCAAAACAAAACATTAAAAGAGGTTTTAGAAATCTGACATTAATAACAAATTTATATATTACCAAATGATTTTGTGTTGATGAAAATAACATTTTTATGAAAAACCCATGCATGAAAGAAGAAATATTAAATTATCTTTCTTCTTGCTGTATAAGAAGTTTCCACAAAGACAATTTTATGTGAATAGGCTATTAAAGAGCATGAAGTCAAAAATTATAGGGAAGAAAAACTATTGACAGGCAGCTAATTAACAAAAATAAAATGTTATTTTTCTACAGTGTTTTTGTATAATGTGTCAGCTTCCAAAAAATTAATTGTAATAATTTATTTGTCTCATGATAAATAAATGTCCCCTTTCATAGCTGATATTCTAATAATTTTGAATTTTATTTCTTGAAAGGAGCCTGACAAATTATTCATGCTTCAGCCCCACAAGTCCTTGACAATTCTTTGTTTACCAGCCAGAAATAATCTCTCATTGTGATCTCAATCTTTTTCTGTGACTTACTTCTTTCTGACTAAAATCAAACCATTCTAGATAAGTGCCTATAATATTCAAAATATTATGGAGAATCAAGAGACTTTCTAAGAAAAGAATCATTTCTTGACAAGACTTCTAAGTATTTAATAAACAGATATTTAAAAATTTTGGGTATAAGAGAACATGATTTTTATTCTTATGATAAAAACACAACAAAACCAATAAATTAAAGATCCTTCACTATATACAGAGATGTCAGTGTAGCAGGATATGTCCATGGATGGCTGCCCCTGATCTACCCCTTTTGGCTTGTAGTTTGGATATCCTGCTGCTATTCCAAATCAGATCAAAGTCTGCCTTTCATCACTGAAGCCCACACAATGTGTATTACATATGTATTATCTGTTGGGCGCTCCACATAACTTACCACCCACAGACAGAGAAACTAGTGGAGCACTTCAAGGGCTTGTTGAAAGGGACATTCCAATGATGAACTCTGTGATTGTGAAGGACTTTTTGGATTCTCAACATTTCCAACCTAATGGACACCAAACCTTAAGTCCCTTGATAGAGCAGCTTGCAGACAGGGGGTAAGGGGGTTGAGGTAGTGCTGCAGGAGGCCCTGAGGCTGTCTGTATATGTGATGGACAAGTGGATATGCAATGGGGTTGTTGAATGCTAAACCAGAGGCAGACAGAGAACCTACACAGGGCACAAGTCATCCTTATTTCCTTAACAAAATCTAGCATTTTTTCACTCACCATAGTAATTTACTCTCTTCCCAGGATGGTGGAAAAAATATTGGTAGACAGACATATTAGGAGACACTAACCACAAAGGATTAACACATTGGTCCCTTGGACAAGGGCTATTAGTCCCATAGGTTCAGTCACTGACCCAGTGGTGGCAGGTGGCCATGATGGGTACCCACATATCTCCAAGTCACATTCTAGTTTTTGACCATAGGATCCCTTGACCATGTTGAGAGGAGAGTGTCAGTTAGGGGAAACTCAATGGAAGTCAGATAATGTAAAATTGAAGGATATGGACAGACAGATGGAGTTGCAAAACAAACCACCCAAACCCTGTCCATTAACTAGGAAACTAGGAGTGGGACCATATTCAGCTAATGTGCTCTTTCCTCAGGGACATGGCAGCAGAAGCCTGAAAGCATAGTATCTTTGTTAGGATCTCCTGAGATGTGGCCACCACAGGTAATCTGATTGAGCACTGGGTCTGACACCTGAGACATAGATTTGTCACAGGCCATGGTGACTCTTTTGCTCCTCCAGTTGTAAACTACACAAGCATTTCTAATGCTATACTGTACACAAATAGAATGCACACTCTTTTGTATTAGTTTGTTTTCAATGTTATAACAAAATAGCAAAGGCTAGGTAATATATGTAAAAAAATCAAGCTCTGACTCACAGATTTTCAAAGGTCAAAGACATGGTGCCGGCACAGACTGGTCATTGATGAGACCCTCATATCAGGTGGCATCACAATGGAAGCAGCATATGAGGAAGAGGGGAAATCATACTGTGAGACAGGAAGCCAAACTGCAGGGAAGGATCAGTCACAGGAAGCTGAATTGCAAAGATGTATCAGTCTCACTCTTTTACAATAACTCACTTGCACGTGTTAAGCAGGGTTCCAGGAGAACTACATTAACTCCATTTAGGGGCGATGCCACCAAAGAGCTAATTGCTTCCTCTAACTCGCAAAGGTTCTATACCACCCCACACCATCCTCACACTGGAAAATAAAGTTCTAATGCATGAAATTTTGGGAGACAAACCACTTCCAAACCATATCATCTGCCTTATTGAGGATTGAGCTTCCACTGCATGGGAGAGAGCCAATGGCACCTTGTTTTAATTGGATAGACCTATACTGGCAAAACATCATGGCCATGAATAATAAAATCATGGTGGGCTGGTACTTTGCAGTAGTGTGATTCTTTGATTACGTGGTAGGCCAGAAATCGCAGTGACTACAAAACATTACATATGGGACTGTTGTTGCTCGTTGCCTATGGGCTTTATGAACAATATTGTATAGGGGAAACTAAGCTCATATACCTTTGTCATTAATGAGACTTGTTTGGTAAGCTCCAATGCCTCTAAGCCTGTGAATGAGTCAATAAGCAATACAAGAGGATGTTGTATGTCCCCCGGGTTGGACACCATTTTTTGTGAGCCAAATACAAGTTGGGCAATGTTATGCCTGGAAAGCTGGTGGATAGCAGAGTCTTGTTCTTTGGAAGTGTTCATGGTGCCCATGGTAATGAGATGTTCCTTTGTACCAGCAGCCTCAAGTTTTACACCAGGCTTAATAGGCACCTGCAAGAAAGTGTAACTAACTCTGCATTTGTATCCCTTATGAAGTATGTAGTGCCATAAATATGTGTACTATCCATAAAAAGGGCAGGACAGACATCTGTTCCTGACTGTGGCAGATGTTGCCTCTTTCACTGCCCTGCAACTCTAGACAATACACTTCAACTTCCTTGGAAATATTGCTTTAGGAAATAAAATTGCACTAGAATTTCTTTTAGCCAAATGGGAGAAACATTTGCCATTGACAACAGCTTCTGCTGTACTTAGATAATCAACTTAGATATTACTGATTCACAAATAGTATCTTTTTTCAATGTATTTTTTGTGTTTTATAAATTTATACTTTTGAAAGGCAGAGTTACAGAGAGGTAGAGAAAGAGAGAGAAGTCTTCCATCTACTGGTTCATTCCCCCAAATGGCCACAATGCCTGGAACTGAGCCAATCTGAAGCCAGGAGCCAGGAGCTTCTTCTGGGTCTCCCACATGGGTACAGAGGCCAGGGACTTGGGCCATCCTTTATTGTTTTCCCAGGCTATAGCAGAGAACTGGATTGGAAGTGGAGCAGCCTGGATTCAAACCGATACCCAAGTGGGATGCCAGCACTGCAGGCGGCCGCTTTACCTGCTAAGGCACAGCGCTGGCACCTCTTCAATGCCTTTAATAACTTTTCACCTGGATTATTTGGATTCTGACCTAGGTTTCTGCTCCAATCATGTTTGTTCATTCTGTAATCACTACTGGTACTCCTGGGTCTAGAGAAATGTCTTCTAGCATAACTCGGAAATATTACCCTAGTGCTGCATCAGCTTGATGAGACAAACTTCTGCCTCCAGATCCAGGAAAGTCACTGGGCACATTCAGAAGAATAGCTTTGCTAGCAGGAGGCACTCATGTCAGGGGTGAATTGCAATTAATTAAGTCCTCAGAATATCTTTGCTGATAGAGTTCTCCTCATGGGAATTTTTGGGCAGAATGTACTAGGAAACAAATTTCCTGAGATAAGAAGGAAATGTCTGGAACAACCTAGGATATATCCTCATTCCTTTAAAGACAAGCTATCCCATGGTGCTTGAGTTCATCCTGTCAAGTAGCATCAAGGGTATAAAGCCCAGAATGCAATGCTTTGGGGTCTCTCATCTGTGGTACTGGCACATACAGACTTGTTTATCTACTCTGGTGGCTTTCTTGAGCCTTGAGACTAGCTTGTTTTGGATTCAAGGGTTCCTTTTATCTTTGCTGGCTGTGAGTGATAAATCTGCTTTCCCGAGGTATGGACAAGTGTACAATCTAACCAGATTTGTGAAGGTGATATTTTTGAGCTTGTGCCAAATTTAGGAATCTCTGCAGTTAGCACTCTAGATTTCTTCTTGGTCTCTGAAAAACTGGTTAGATACCTTAGAAGAGGTATTACTTTTTGGAGTCTTCTTTTCCTCAGCTATAGAAACTGGCACAACTATATCTCAAATAAAGGGTCCATGAAAAAAGCTGAGTGATCCTCAAAGAAGGAGCTTTGTTTACTTTACCATAAAAACAATATATGACTTACTTTTGCAGTGCTAGTTATTGAAGATTTCTACTCGACTAAAACAAACACCAAGTATAAAATGGAATGATTCAGAGGCTGAGATAACACAAAAACTTTAATATCATTCTTTGAAGTTCTGCCCAAGTTTCTAACTCATGTTTACTTCAAAGTGCTTCATCTCACAATATCCTGTTCCCATGACTTTAAACATCCCCAGAAAATAGTTTCTAAAGTATCTAGCACAACAGCTCTCAATTAGGGGAAATTTTGTCCCCAACAGGACATCTGGCAATGCCTAGAGATTTTTGTTGTTGTTCACAAGTGAAGGGGGTGGGAACGGGCAGAGTGCTATTAGCATCTAGAGTATTGAGGCCAAATATGCTGCTAAATATTTCACAAAGCTCAGAGCAGCCCCCTACCACAAATAATTATCTGGCTAAAATCTCAATAATGCCGAGGCTGAGAGACCTTGAACTAGCTAGTGGTGAACACATAAAGTAAAATTCCTCAGAGTTTAGGGACGGACTGTGAGAATAAGGGTCACTTTAATGAGATGACTTTGAGTCAAGTTTTGAAATGGTGACTGAACAGATCACTTTGCAGAACCAACTTCTCTGTCCTTTCATGTTCGTGTTCATACACAAAATATATATGCGCCATGCTGAGACTGTGGGTATACATTTTTTTTCAATAAAAAACCTTTTTTTTTTTTTTATAGCCTGGAGTTCCACTTGTCTTTATTTCTTTTAAGAGCTTTGCATGTCATTTACTTTATATACAAGCTCTGATTGTGACATATCCTTCTTTCATGTCAGGGTGTATTTACACTATTCATGTCAGTACAACTATTAGGCAAATGCTAATTTGCAGTAAGCTGAGCACTGATACAAAGCAGCCTCTTGGGATATGAAGGGGTCAGGGAATGTAAATGAACACAAACAACATGTAGTGAAGAAGTGAGAAAACAGATAAAAGCCCTTGGAAGAGGAGAGTTACAAATTAAATTAAATTGAGACATTGAGAGTTAAGCAAGAGTAGGAACTAGAAGAGAAAAATGCAAGCATTACAAGACATAAAAGTACAAAAAAGGCAATCAGTCAAGGGTTTCAGAAGGTTTTTGGAAAACACATTTTATTACATCATTGGTGCTACACTGTTATTTTCCTGATCATTCTTTCCAGACTGAGAACTCAGAACTGGTTGCAACAGGCAGCCATGGTCTGAGGTGCTAAGCACAATGTGAAACCAGGACAACTCTTTCTCTAGAAACTTTATTTCTATCCATGTTTACCAGAAGAGTGCCGACCTCATGCACTGAAAATAATGAATAAATAAATATCAGATTTGTTATGGCTGCCCAAGGAGGAATTCCTCATATAATAATAGTTAAAGCAACAATCATGGCTGTGCCCAGATTCTCTGGTCCACAGTTCTGGATCCACCATGATTACACTGACCATAAGGCAGATCTCATTCCCCACTTTATATCCTGGTTCATGTGTGAACACAGGCACCTCCCCATCAATTTCAGTCATTCAGAAAGGAACACATGAAATAAAAAGACAAAATCAGCAAACTGTTATTTGCTAGGGCTTGAAAAGGTTTAAAACACAGTGCCAACCTTTTTTTTTTTTAACTTTTTAAACATTTATAAAGGGAACAAATTTTGTGTACTTCATATATACAGTTTCAAGAGCAGACCAATACTTCCCATCATACCCTCTTTCCCTACCTCACTTATATCCCCATCCTCCTTCTTTATTTATTTGTCTCTTAATTTTCACCATGACATATTTTCAATTTTATTTATAATCACAAGCTTAACTTTCCACTACATAAAGAATTCAACAAGCAGTAGATAGAAAGACTACTATTCCTCAAGAGTATAGACAAGGGCTATAAACAATAATCAAATCTCAACTTGTCAATTTTGCTCATTTACATTACATTTTTTTTGTACTCCGTATATTGGTTACCACTAATCAGGGAAAACATATTTCTCAGTTTGGGATTGGCTTATTTCAGTAAGCATAACAGTCTCCAGATGCATCTAAGTTTTTGTGAAGGACAAGATTCCATTCCTTTTTATAACTGAGTAGTATTCCATTGTGTACGTATACTATAATTTCTTTATTCAGTCAATAGTTGATAGATGTGTGGGTTGATTCCTTACCTTAGCTATTGTGAATTGAGCTGCTACATACACAGAAATACAGATAACTTTTTGATATGCTGATTTCATTTCCTTTGGGTAAATTCCCATAGTGAAATGACTGGGTCATATGGTAGATCTATATTCATATTTCTGAGGACTCTCCATAGTGTCTTCCATAATGGTTGTACTAATTTACTTTCCTACTAACCATGTGTTTGGGTACCTTTTCCCCTACAATCCTCACCAATTTTTTATTTTTTGATTTTTAGATGACAGCCATTCTAACTTGGGTTAGGTGAAATCTTAGTTTAGTGTTTCTTTGCATTTCCCTAATGGTTAGTGATCATGAGCATCTTTTCACATTAGAGATAATTTGAGCTTAAATTTTATTTATTTCTCAAATACTTTTAAAACATATACAATGTGCCATGTTTTGTTCTAAGCACTTAAATATTGATTTTATTTTGTAACATTCCTATGAATATGAACTATGAGTATCTCTGTAAAGATGGAGAAATGGAGACACAAGAGGTTCTGTTATTAACTGAACTTGAAATATACTCAGGCACTTTGAAATTCAGGCTGAGACAGATAAAATAAGTGAGGAAGAGAGGTTTAAAAATTCTTTCTCTGGCATCCAAGCTTGTCTCCAAAGTTTACAATGTCTGTCCTTAACCTAGACACATACTTTATATCTTTCATAAAAATGGACTTAAAATGGATCATAAACCCAAATGTAAAATGCAAAAGTATAAGACTTCTAGAAGATAATAAAGGAGAAAATCCACATGGTCTTGTGTTTAGTAATGGATTTTTTCAGAAACAATATCAAAAGTGCCATCTGTACTAAAAAAAAAATAGAATAGTCTGACTTTGTTAAAATTAAAAATTATTTTTCTGAAACACTGTTCAGAGAATGAAAGGGTAAACTACAGATTGGGGAATATTCACAAAGCAAACATTTGGTACAGGACTTTTATACAAACTATGGAGAGAAATCTCAAATGTTTGCAATAAGAAAACTTACAACACAATTAAAAAGTTGGTGAAACATGGAACAGACACCTCAGAAAAGAAGATAATCTAATTATAAATAAACATGAAGGACAGCAACATCAACATATTGTTATTGGGTAAGTGCAAATTAAACAACAATGAAATGTCACTATTTACTTATTAAAATGACTGTTTTTTAAAACAGCATTACTCTGTCAATCAGCGTACTGAGCAACAGGAACTCTCATTCATGACTGGCATATGCAGAATGGTGTGGACATTTTGGAAGACAGTCTGGGTGGTGTTTTCAAAGCCAAACATAATCTTCCTATACAATGGAGAGAATACGCTCTCAGGAACTTACCAAATGGATTGGAAAACTCACGTCCACACAAAAACTTGCAAAGGGAAGTTAGAAGCATTTAAGATGTTCTTCAAGGGGCCAGCATCGTGGCACATTGTAATTAAACTTCTGCTTGAGACATAGGCACATCATGTTGGAGTACTGATTTTTGAGTCTCAGCTGCTTTACTTCTATATTCCTGTTAATGTGCCTGGGAAGGCACCAGAAGATGGCCCAAGTACTCTGTCCCCTGCTACCTTTTTGGGAGACCGGAATTGAGTTCCTGGCTACTGGCTTTGGCCTAGCCAACTCCTGGCCATTGTGAACATTTGGGAGGAGAAAAGCAGATGAAAGATCTTTCCCTGTGTGTTTCCTTTTCTTTCTCTCTCTGTTGTTTGGATGTTATGCCATTTGGTATACAGTTCATAATATTGCGTCACTGAATAATGCCACGTGAATGACAATATACACTTCTTCCTCTACATTATGATCATTGTTATGAATCCCTTACTGTGTGATATTAATATCTGTTCTCAAGAAAAAATAGTATGTGTGTGTATGTACATAATGTCTTCGTTTTAACTGAATGTGGCAAAAACGTTAAATTTTAAAACTAACAAAACTTATAATAACAAAAATATTCATCAGATCAGCAATCTATGATTTGAAATACTGAATGTATTTTTGCATATTTAGGAGGAAATTTTCTGACTGCTTGGAAACAGTTGTGATTATGTCTAGATAGAAAAAAAAGTTATTCAAGTTTACCTTACTTGTTCTTCTCCTGTATCTTAGTCTGTTTTTTTTTTTTTGTTTGTTTCTCTAACAGAATATCTGAACCTGGTTAAATTACACAGAAAAGAGTTATATTTTGGCTCATGTTTCTGGAAGTCCAAGAACATGAAGTTGGTAATCTGTTCAGTTCTGATGAGGATATCATTGTGGAAAGCTTGTAGACAAATGGGCACATGCAGAAGAGATAAAATATGTATGATAACTTTGCTATGTAACAACACACTATTGTGGAGACCAATCCAGTCTTCTCTTCTATCTCTCTTTTTAAACATTTTTATTTAAGATATACAAGTTTCATGTACTTCATATATACAGATATATGAACATAGTGATACTTCCAACCTCCATCCTGCCTACACTCTAACACTTGTTCCTCCTCCCACTCCTATTCCTACTATTAATTTTAACAAAGACCTATTTTCAGTTTATTGTATATGCATAACATTAACTCTACAGTAAATAAAGAGTTCAACAAATAGTATGAAGTAAAAAACACTGTTCCTTGGCCGGCACCGCGGCTCACTAGGCTAATCCTCCACCTTGCGGCGCTGGCACACTGGGTTCTAGCCCCGGTCGGGGTGCCAGATTCTGTCGCGGTTGTCCCTCTTCCAGGCCAGCTCTCTGCTGTGGCCCGGGAGTGCAGTGGAGGATGGCCCAAGTGCTTGGGCCCTGCACCCCATGGGAGACCAGGATAAGCACCTGGTTCCTGCCATCGGAACAGCTTGGTGCGCCTGCTGCAGCGTGCCTACCGCGGCGGCCATTGGAGGGTGAACCAATGGCAAAAGGAAGACCTTTCTCTCTGTCTCTCTCTCTCACTGTCCACTCTGCCTGTCAAAAACAAAACAAAACAAAAACAAAACAAAAAACAACACTGTTCCTCAATAGTAGAGACAAAGGCTGTAAACCAAATATTTTGACAGTTGAGTATTATTTCATATTGAAAAGTACCATAATTTCTTTCTTTCTTTTTTTTTTTTTTTTTGACAGGCAGAGTGGACAGTGAGAGAGAGAGAGACAGAAAGAAAGGTCTTCCTTTTGCCGTTGGTTCACCCTCCAATGGCCGCCGCGGCTGGCGTGCTGCGGCCAGCACACCACGCTGATCCGAAGGCAGGAGCCAGGCGCTTCTCCTGGTCTCCCATGGGGTGCAGGGCCCAAGCACCTGGGCCATCCTCCACTGTACTCCCTGGCCACAGCAGAGAGCTGGCCTGGAAGAGGGGCAACCGGGACAGAATCCAGTGCCCCAGTCGGGACTAGAACCTGGTGTGCCGGCGCCTGTTGAGCCACGGCGCCGGCCTAAAAGTACCATAATTTCTTTATCCAGTCATCAGTTCATGGACATCTGGGTTGATTTCATTTCGTAGCTATTGTGAATTGAGCTGCTATAAACATGAGGGATACAGATAACTCTTTCATTTGCTTATCTTCCTTTTGTTGTCATGAGAGAAACAACTCCTAACTCCTACTAGTTTGCATTAATCTATTAGCAAGATCTCTGTCTCCATGATCCAAATAGCACATATGAAGCCCCAGTTCCCAACACTGCCATATTGAGGAATTAAGACAGCAGGAGTTTGGTGGAGACAAACAGTACTATTCCATTTTTTTCACATTTAATTGCATTTTTCTTGAAAATACAATTATTTTAATTTTCTCCTCTAAATTTCGATAAAAACATATGTGATCTTTTGCTCTGGATTATAAATGTATATTTTTAATGGTACTGCACATATACATGCTCAGAAAGAAGAAAATGTTGCTTTAGTTGAACTTGCAAAATTCGCTCATGTGACCTTAGCTGTGTAAACACAGTTCCTGAGAAACACCTAATTGCAGTTATTGGAAAATGTGTGTACTAACAGGCCTATAAACTTGGTTACGTAAGAGAATAAGATGGCATTCTATATATTATATACAAACTACTGAATTGATACTCATTGATATAAAGATGCTTACTGTATATTTCTGTTATTTTCAAAATTATTAAGAATTGTTGAAAAAAGATGGATAGGAATCTAGGAAGAATAATGTCAAACTATTGTGTTAGTGATGTTTCTATAGTTACATACATACTTGAAGACTTCAGTTGGAATTGTGATGGAATTGTTTTATAATATGTACATGATAATATAAGAGCATTGTTTGTACCTGTGTTTCTGCATATGTGTAAGCATGAACATGTGCAGAAGATTGTGTAAGACAAAGGAAATAAATGAAGTGACTTTTATGTACCTTTGCTGTTTACAATTCCCACCAATAATTTGGAGACTGAATAGAACTCATTTTCATAGGCGCTGCTACTCCTGGAATACATAAGACTTAGTTCTAACTTTTATCTGATTTTTATGTCCAAAGGAGCAGTCTTTGATTTACTTGGAAAGTAATGTGTGGTTAAAAAAGTCACTTGAATGTTGATCTGTATAATATGTAGCAGAATTTATTTTTTCTTAAGAAGGGATGAAAGAAGACTAAGTGTCTAACATCAAACCTGCATGTTTAGGAACAGGGATAAAAATATCTATATTTAACATGGATGAGGACTATACAAGACTAACAGAAATAGATACATTCTTCCCAATCAAGTAAAATTTATCGCTTATTTGTCAACACATTAATTAGTTTGTTATACTTATTTACTAGCTGTCATCACACTTGAATAGGAAAAGTTAACACTATTCATACTGAAATATTTGTAGAACTTGATCAATCTGTATCAAAATTAGGGCATAAGTGGGGAAGTGCCATACAAAAAGGACCCATGATTTTGAATTGCAAATGTGGATAGATGAACCCAATTCCTCTAAAAGAAATCACTGCTATAAATAAAAAAAAATTGACTGGAATGCACATCTTTATAGAACTAAATTCTAAATGTTTTATGGGATTGCTCCTATATTAGGCTTCAGAAATGAGGGCTCAAGTTTTAAATAAGATCTAAAAATCTAATACTTTTCAGAAGCTCATGGAGACAGCTTTGGGAGAAAGAATCATGTTTTTTTTTTTTTTATTTCAGTAGAAAAATACATACTAAGCTCTGCTTATGCCACTATATTTTGTTACTGGCATAGCTGTTCCCTTTAGTGCTTGATTCCAGATAATATCTGCTTGCTTATGTAGTGGTTTGTTGAACAGGGACAATTTTCTGCATTTCTTGTCCCAAGAAAATCATCCATGGAAAAATAAGCCTCTGTATTAAGACCCTACTTGTAATTATAATTGAGAGGACCTTGATTTTGAAATAAGAGCACAACAGTTTCATTTAAAAAGTGTTTAAATCCCTGAGGATCATGCTTTTTCTTGACAAATGTGAAAGTCTTGGTAAATCACTAAAAAGAGGGGATGGCACTGTGGAATAGTGCGTAAAGCTGCTGCGTGTAGTTCTAGCATCCCATATGGGTGCCAGTTCAATTCTTGGTTGCTGCACTTCTGATCTTAGCTCCTTGCTAATGGCTTTGGAAAGCAGCAGAAGATGGCCAAAGTCCTTGGGTCCCTGCATCCACATTGGAAACCTGGGTTTTTGGTTTCAGATAGGCCCAGCTCCTGCCATTGCTGCCATTTGGGGAGTTAACCAGCAGATGGAAGATCTCTCTCTCTCTCTCTCTCTCTCTCTCTCTCTGCCTTTGCCTCTCTGTAACTCTACATTTCAAACAAATAAATCAATATTAAAAAAAAAAAAGAAAAAAGTCACCAGAAAGAAAGATCAGGTCAATTTTAGATACCTATGAAATGAGAAAAACTGCCCAGTCCAACTGAGAAAGGGTATTTTATTTTAGACTTCTAAAGAACATTGTCAGCTTAATTTATACATTAAGGCCCACTTAAAACTACTTACTTGTTTATCAGCTATCTATCTTTCTATCATCTATTTATTTATGTAATGGAAATTTCAAACTTCAATTTCAAAGTCAGCTTATGAACTTTCTTGTTAGGAATATAATAACAACTCTATGAAATATATAACTCATCCATTTGGTCCACTAAAATAAATTTTCCCTCAAGTGATCAAGCAATACCTAAGATATGATATAAGAGCATCTGGTGTTGATTGTCCAATAATTAATTTTTAAATAACATTTAATACAATTATTAATACTCTTAAACCACATTAGTTTATTATTTATATCTATTATGCATTTATATATGAGACGTCTTCTAAAGGTTCTTGGAAAGTGTGTATTATGAAAGAAATACACATGATTTTCACTTTTTTATTTTGGCCATCAAATAAACTTATCTTTCAATGCCATTTTCCATTAACTGTGTAAAGTTCTTTTATATAAACACTTTTATTTTGTGGTATGAATTACCCAGTGTTTTTGGACCGGTTAGCTCCTCTAATAGTTATACTAGGTTGTGAAATCAAAGTTATTCTAACTTGACACCTAAAGCTATACCAGCTCCAGTGGTTGAAAATCTTACCTGTTACAGATCTAACAAGTGAAACACAATTTACAATAATCTACATCTTTCAACTCAATCTCAGCATCTTTCGTTCTATAACATGGATTCTTCTTACTCTAATCCCTTGTAAAACTCTGGTCTCAGAAAAATTCCAACCAAGGAAGCGGAGCATGTTGGAGTCACTTCAAGTTCACCAACTCCCACCAGCTCAATCATTTTCTCTCCTCCAAAATGGAAGCAATAGTGCAAGTCACTCCTCAATAGTTAGAAGAAACCAGGAAACTGAAAGCGCAGAGGAGGGTTAGAACCCAAAGGTAGAGTAGGGTTAGAGTTCAATTTAAAAGTGGCACATGTTCTTTAGACACTAATAAATGGAAAAAAAAATTACTGAATCAGAAAACACATTTGACAAAAGTTAGTCCATCTTGGTGCCCTTCTCATTCTGTCCACTATGCTTCAGGATGTCTGTACCCAGCCGCTGCTGCAGATTTATTCAGATCCCAGACAAGGGCTTGTCAGCTGTTTGGGATTTAAAAATATACCGAGGCGTGTGTTGTGGGACAGCAGGTTAAGCTGCTGCTTAAAACACCTGCATGACATATTTGAGTGCCTGGTTTGAGTTGCAGTTATTCTGCTTCCAGTCAAAATTTCCTACTAATGTGCTTGGGAGGCAGCAGATGATGGTCCAAGCACTTAGACACTGTAACCACCATGAGACATTTTAATGGAGTTTCTGGCTCTTGGCATTACAAATTTTAAAGACTTCCAGACCTTAAAAAATGTGATGTGCTTAAAACCATATATATTACATATAATATATAAATATTATAATATAATATAAATATTTAAAATGTCTAAATTTGTTTATTATTTTTAATTTTTAAGATTTACTTATTTATTTGAAAGACACAGAAAGAAAGGGGGTGGAGAGAGAGAGAAAGAGAGAATCTTCCATCTTCTGCTTCACTCCCCAAATGACTGTAATGGCTGGGCTAGGCAGATCTGAAGCCAGGAGACAGGAGCTTCCCATACAGGTGCAGGGGCCCAAGCAATTGGCCCATCTTCTGCTGCTTTCCCAGGCACATTAGAAGGAAGCTGGATTGGAAGTAAAGCAGCCAGTATTCAAACGGGCACCAATATAGGATGCTGGCAATACAGGCAGTGGCCACAATGCTGTCCCAAAAGGTCTAACTTTTTAAAAAATATTCATGGAGATAGTCTAGAAAGTTGTTTTGTACAAGTTAAAATTTTTCTTTTCTTTTTCTTTCAGTGAAGACTAGCAACATTTTCTTTTTTAAAAAATAGCTTTATTTATTTATTTGAAAATCAGAGTTACAGAAAGAGGGAGAGGCAGAAAGAGAGATATTCCATCATCTGGTTCATTCCCTAAAAGGCCGCAACAGCCAGGGCTGGGCCAGGCCAAAGCCAGAAGCCAGTTGCTTCATCCTGGTATAGCACGTGGGTAGCAGGAGTGCAAACGTGGGGCAATCTTCCCCTGCTTTTCCCAGGCTGTTAGCAAGGAGCTGGAACAGAAGTGGAGCAGCTGGGACTCCAAACAGTGTCTATATGGGATGTTGGGGCACCACAGGTGGTAGCTTTACCTGCTATACCACAAAGACAGCCATAATGTTTTCATAATGCCTGAAAGTATCTTGAGTTTTGATAATATTTTACTATTTCGCAACAGATTAGTTGTGGCTTTTTGTGGGTGAACCTCCATTCTCAATATTCAGCAAATAAAGTATAAACGTCTTTGGATTTATCATGGACTGAATCATTGTATTCTCTCCTTCCCAGTGATGACTCAAGGGTTGATCTACTCACTCACCAGGTGATGGTATCAGAAGGTGGGGTGTTTAGAAAGATCACATGGGAAGAATCTTCACTGATGGGATTAATACATTCATAAATAGGTCCAAGAAACATCTTTCACCCATTCCACCATGTGAAGACACTGTGGGAAGGGACATCTATGAGTAAGAAATTAGACCTTCATAGGACACTGAATCTCCTCTCAGTTTGATCTTGAACTTCTCAGCGTCAGGAACAGTAAGAAACACATTTCTACCTTGAAAAGCCACCAATTGATGATATTTTTGTACTAGCCTGAGCAGTGTAAGAAGTATTCTTTTTATTCTATTTTATTAGATAGTATTATAGTAAATATGCCTTGAGACTTACATAGCATTTTAAATAATTTTAATATCTTCATAAAGATTTTGATACTGGTCTGCTATGAGTTGGGTTGCACTTTCACTTGCTCTATATTTTGTTGACCTTATTGTAATCTAGTATAGGATTTAAGAGTAAATAGCAGTCTTTGTTCTACTCCGTTCTGCCAGTGACAAATTGTGTGATCTTGGTAACCATTTAATATCTCATTGCTTCAGTTCCTTCTCTGTAATTAAAGGATGACTTATTGACTACTTTAGTTTGAGGATAAAGTAAATGAAATTCTGAAAGCATGTACAAAGTGATCTGGTGCTAAGTATTTAATGAATGTTTATTATTGCTGCTGTTAAAAATGATTGCTCTTTAAAGGGGCAGAGAAATTGAAGGTGTTTGTTCAATGCAAGATGCTTGGCAGGAATACGTGCATGTAAAGCACGGTAACACCTAATGAAGCAATTAGGCCATAGCTTCAGAAAAGAGTAATTGCTGACCTTATTCTTTCAGACTTGTAAAGGCTATGAGGGAAATTCTTGTAATAGTAAATATGCATTTCACTTGTATTTGTTTATCTTGCCTCACAGAAATTTTATTTATTTATTTTTTTTGATGTCCAGAAGTTAATACAGAATACAAAAAAAAAAAAACTATAGGAATGAAATGGACACCTTGTGATATAATTGTTAATTTTAGCCTTTGCTTGTACTGTGGTCTTCCTACTTCTTGTTGAATTTTATAGTTACTGGTGAATTAAGCCTTGGATTATAGAGTGGATAGAATTTTGTCTTTGAAAAAATTAATGAAAAGAAAAGAAGGGAGGGAAAGAGGGAGTTTGGGAGAGAGCAAAGGAGAGAGGAAGTATGAATATCTTCTTAAAACTATCTATGAAATCTTTTCTCTGTATTAATAAAAACAAAGAAATAAAAAAGAGAACAATATAAATTATGGGCTGTTAGAAAAATCTTAGGTATATAATATAGTCTTATCAACTAAAGGCATTATGCCATACAGTAGATCTCTAGCACTTAATTCATCTTGCCTAACTAAAACTTTGTATGCTTTGATTAGTATCCATTTCTTTCTCCCCCGCACCTTGGCAACCACTATTCTGCTATGTTACTATAAATTTGGCTTGTTAGATTCCTTATGTAAGAAATACTAGATAGTAATAGGTATTTAGACTTTTAAAATAACCTTTAATTTGAAGTCATAGTACCACAGTATTAGTCATTTGGCATTTATCTGTTTTATCTCACCATCTACATGTTGCAGAAGAACATATATGGCATTAAAAGTGGGAGAAATAGAGGGAGAACAAGGTGAAGGAGTGGTGAGCTGACACGTTACACCAGGTACAACCATTTCCTTTTCTTATCTATTGCTCTTATGCTGTGTTCAGTCCTGAGAGACAAATGGGAGAAGCTTTTGAAGGGTTTATGAATACATCACTGTAAAATATGCCACACTGGCATAGTGGCTATTTTGAGTCAAAAATACCAGGAAAAATTGCAGATGCAAGAGGATCTCTCTGGCCTCCAGTTTCTTAAAATCAGGAGACTAAATTCTCACGTGAAAGACAATGTCCCCTTACTAGAATGAAAGTGTTGTTTGTAACAAGGACAGGATGTTGAGGCTGAGCGAAATCTGTGCAAATAAACATTGTAAGGCTAAATTTTTTCTTCTCAGCCACTTCTTCATCCAGTATACTATCCTAATTCAAGCCGCATTGCCTTGCCACATTTCTATAATCTGCGTCTCATTTTTTCTATCCAGTGTATCAATGTTCAACTTTTATTACATTTTTGGTTCTTCAAGGTTATTTTGGAAAAAAAATCTGTAAAGGTGGAGGTAAAATTTGCTTTCATTAAATTTGAATCACATAAAAAATTTCATATCATACTGCTTTCTGGACTTTTTAATCTGACATAACTATAATAAATTTGAATGTGATTAGCAAAAGGAGTGGAATTAGCCAGTGCTGCACCGATCTGAAGCCAGGAGCCAGGTGCTTCCTCCAGGTTTCCCATGCGAGTGCAGGGGCCCAACCACTTGGGCCATCCTCCACTGCCCTTCCGGGCCACAGCAGAGATCTGGACTGGAAGAAGAGCAACCAGGACTAGAACCCGGTGCCCATATGGGATGCAGGCACCGCAGGCGGAGGATTAGCCATATGAGCCACGGTGCCGGCCCCAGCATATCAGATTTTTAAGAATTTTCTTTTTCCTTTTTAGATTTAAATTCCAAAGACTTTTGTTTCACAGCTGCTGGATATCTGTTTACAACTTAGTAAATCCTGCATTTAAGATATCGTTGTCTTGCTTCAGATAAATCTTTTCGGAGTGGCTGGTACTGTGGCATAGTGGGCTAAGCTTCCGCCAGCTGCTGTGGCATCCCCTGTGGGCACTGGTTCTATTCCTAGCTACTCCTCTTCAGATCCAGTTTTCTGATATGGCCTCAGAAACAGTAGATGACCCAAGTGCTTGAACCCTTGCACCCATGTGGGAGACCTAGAAGAAGTTCCTGGCTTCTGGCTTTGGATCAGCCCGCCTCTCATCATTGTCGCCATTTGAGGAGTGAACCAAAGGATGGAAGGCCTTTCTCTGTGTTTCTCTCTGTCTCTGTCTGTGGTTTTGCCTCTAAAATAAATAAATAAAAATATTTTAAAAAATAAATCTTTTCTGAGAGGCACCATTGGAGTGCTTAGAAGAAGTGTCCTTGATACTTTATCAAGCTTGTAGAAAAGAGTGATTCTTTTTTTTTTTTTAATTATACTTAAGTTATACAAGTTTCATGTATTTCATATATACAGTTTTAGGAACATAGTGATACTCCCCTCCTTCCACTCATGCTTCAACCCTTCTTTCTCCTCCCTCTCCCATTCCTACTCTTAATTTTTACAAATTTCTACTTTCAATTTACTTAATGATCATAAGGCTAACCCTACATTAAATAAAAGAATTTAACAAATAAGTATGAAGAAAAAAAATGAAATCTATTCTTCAACAGAAGAGACAAGGGTTATAAACAATCTGTTTTTACACCTGCACATAAACCATGATTGTGCTGATCAGCACCAAAACCCTAAAGCTTACAGTCTAGGACAGAATATTTGGAAAGTAAACATTCAAATAAATTACAAGCAGTCATGTGGTGCAGCGGCTAAGGCTATGCTTATATGCCCTGATTCCATATCAGAATATGGTGTTTCAAGTTATACCTCTGCTTTAAATACAGCCTCCTGCTGTCACATCCTCAGAGGCAGCAGGTTATGGCTCAATGAGGTTGTTCTCTGCCACCCATTGGGAGACCTGGATTCATATTTTAGCTTCGAGTTTAAGCCAGGTCTAGCCTTAACTTTTGGCAGGCATTTGGGCAGTGAACAAACTGATAGAATATTCTTCCTGTCTCTGCTCTTAAATAAAATAAAAGTAAATAAAGCTAACATAAATTATATTAACTTACAGTATGATACAGATAAGTAAACATGGCATTGTGTTATAGGTAAGGATTATGATGAGGGCTTACTACAAATCTGCATTAAAGAAACATTTAATGACAAAGGTATACTTGAGAGAATTTTTGAAGAATAGTTTTCTAACAGAAAAGGCCAAAGAGGAAAATATTTCTTGTAGTATATAAGTATAAATAACTATATCAGTCATGACATAAACTTGTCTAATCAAACAAAATGGACTTGGTTTCATTTTGGGTCCAGGCTAGTTTCAGGTATAACCTGATTCATACTCAAACAGTAGAGTAAGAAACATCTCATGGTTCTATTTCTTCTGAGTTTTCTCTATATTCAGGCTACACAGATTGCTGTTGATAACACCAGTCTCTCTCTTAAAACAGCTTCAAAATCTCTGTTCCAAAGCTCATATTCTTTCCCTAAACTCAGCAGATAAGCCCATCATTCCCAAATAAAGTTCCACTGTTCCCTCTGATTGATAAGCTCAATCTCCCTTCTAAATCAAAATGATACAGTATCATAATAAATCAACCTGGGAAGCCCCCTGAAAATATGGTTTTATCTACTAACATCATGACTAAAAATATGAGCATGAAAAATTTCTTAAAAAAAATTGGACGACAGTTTCCATAGAGAAGGGTTAAATGAGCACTGTTTGATTATTATGCAACACAGTTGCCAAGATAGGCCTTCCATACTCATATTTAGTAGAAAAATCATCCACTGGAAAAGAATCAGTTTTCTCATATTAAGGAAGATAAAATCCATTTGCACTGGCCCCCAAGGTAACCTGAAAACGTAGGATTATAAGAAACCATTAACATCAATTATTTCCATAGACCCAGATTCTCAGAATGTAGAAGGATCTTTTACCCAGTTACTAACCAGCTGATTAAATATGACATCTCTCAGTGGCTATACAAGTACTAATATATGCCTGTGTTCCAGGCTAGTAAGCAATGAAAAACAAGAACATGAAAGACCCATCTTGAAATAGAACTGAATTAGATAGGCATGACCAATTTGAGACCCCTGGAGGAGTTTCTGTAAACAGACCAGGATTAGCCACTTCCTCCCCAGCCCCCCTACAAATTAAATATAATTTTCTCTTTTTGGGAGCAAGAGGAAAGCTAAACATTGCCTTGGGGACCTATAAAATTTCTATACCAGGCTCAGTTTCCATCTGTTTTAGCTGCAAACAATATGCTGTCAAGAACCTTGGGAGCAGAGGTTAAGGCCACAGTCTGTTAGACTCTGTAGTTTAAGAATGATTGCTTGGCTGCCAGCCCAGCTTAATATTACCAGGCCTTGACCAAAAAATAAATAAATAAATAAGTAAATAAAACTAAGTAAAGCTGAAATGAGTCTCCCACATAGAGTAAGCTAATCATCAAAGCAGCTGGCAATGCTATTAATTTGGTAATTGATTTCCACCTTTCCTTTCATACTTGCTTCTTGGCTCTTCAAAACATGAATTTTTCTACTCGAGCCATGCATACTTTGTGACTATGCTACCTAATACTTTAACTATATTACCACATCTAGCAGAGCCAGGCATTGAACTCAAATACTATGATGGGGAATGTGAGCACCCGAACTGGTATCTTAGCCATTAGGTCAATACCTATCTCAGGAAAAGTTTTAATAGTTTTGTTTGAAAAGATTTTTAAAAATAACCAAACTCTTTTTGATTATTTTGTGTTCGTCAGAAATTATCAAATATGTATCACATCTTGTGAAAGACAGGTGACTTTCAACTCACTCTCTTGGCTCTTGTGACAAAATGAACACTTTTGTAAATGTTTTTGCTTTGAGACTTGTTTTCTTGTTAGCTTTGGAAATGGGATATGAATTGGGAAGTTTCACAGGAAGGAGCCAGATATTTATGGAAGAACTATGAAATGCTGGATTGCATTTATCTACTAAGGGATCAGATAAGAATTCTGAAGAAAATATCTGCAGGGCAAAAGGAGAAAAAAGGTACTTTTTTCAATGTTAGTGGAAAATAAATCAAGAAATAATATCAAAATTATTATTTTTTGACAGGCAGAGTTATAGAGAGAAAGAGAGAGAGAGACAGAGAGAAAGTGTAGGCAGCCTTTGGACAAGTTAAGGCTAATCTAGGCCTGTGGAATTCCTAGAACAAGAAAGTCACATACTCCCATCCTAAAGGAGGATGATAATCAAGAACACCCTGTTAAAATTATCTGTGCTACCGGAGGCCCCAATAATTTGCTTACATATGTTGTTATCTTTTGTACTTCTTTGTGCT
The DNA here is from genome assembly GCF_033115175.1 of Lepus europaeus. Taxonomy (NCBI): domain Eukaryota; kingdom Metazoa; phylum Chordata; class Mammalia; order Lagomorpha; family Leporidae; genus Lepus; species Lepus europaeus. The sequence goes on from NC_084833.1 coordinate 39,301,579, forward strand.
TCTTTGTTCTGCAGCTGGTTATGTATAAATACCACCGAGACACTGGAATAAATGAGCCTTGATCAGCCTTGTTGTCTTGGCTCCATTCTCTGTGATCACTTGTCCCTCTTTTTGGTCCCTCTCCCTCCCTTAGGTTCCATTTGATTGGTGCTGCTGGCCCGCACAAGAAAGGTCTTCGTTCTGTTGGTTCACCTCCCAAATGGCCACTACGGCCAGCATGCTGTGCCGATCTGAAGCCAGGAGCCAGATGCTTCCTCCTGGTCTCGCATGAGGGTGCAGGGCCCAAGCACTTGGGCCATCCTCACTGCCTTCCCGGGCCACAGCAGAGAGCTGGACTGGAAGAGGAGCAACCGGGACAGACCTTGATGCTCCAACTGGGACTAGAACCCGGGTGCCGGCACAGCAGGCAGAGGATTACTAGTGAGCCATGGCGCCAGCTCAAAATTCTTACTTTAACAAAGATGATTAGAACAATACTCTGGTTGTCCTTTTAGAACTGGGTCTAAATCATTCTCAAGAGTTTGATCTAAAGGTCAGTGTGATTGCAGCCAGCAATTCATTAGGAAACTGAGGGCAATAAGAGTACAGTTGGTCCCTGATTTACAATGGTTAGAATTAGAATTTTTCAGTTTTACAATGATGTGAAAGCATTATATGCAACAATTCTGTTTTTTTCATTTACACTGTACTATTCAATAAGTTATATGGATTATTCAGTGGTTTTATGTTAGAATATTTTGCAAACCTGTAGGCTAATGTATGTATTCTGAAATATGTTAGACTAGGCTAACTTATGATGTTGGGTAGGTTTAGTGTATTGTATGCCTTTTTGACTTTATATTTTCTTTTTTTTTTTTGTTATAGCATTAAATAACAGTGTACCGCACATTAAAGACAGAGATCCTACATAATATTTTTTTTATTAAACTTTTATTTAATGAATATAAATTTCCAAAGTATAGCTTATGGGTTACAATGGCTTCCCTCCTCCCATAACTTCCCTCCCGCCCGCAACCATCCCCTTTCCCGCTCCCTTTCCCCTTCCATTCATGTAAAGATTCATTTTCAATTCTCTTTATATACAGAAGATCAGTTTAGTATATATTAGGTAAAGATTTCAACATTTTGCCCATATAGCAACATAAAGTGAAAAAACTACCATTGGATTTATATTTTCAATTTACAATGGGTTTAACTGCATATGATCCCATTTTAAATGAAAGAACATTGTTTTTGTTTTGGACACTTTTTGGTTTTTAGATTCACTATCTTCTGTCCTAACAGCAACACACATGAACAGATCAGCAATTTGGGGGTTGACAAGTAACAAAATGGTAAAACAATTTGGAAAGAAATTGAAAAAAGGAAGTGGGGAGAGACTTCTCATACCCACTAAATGTGTAGTCTTTGTCTTTTTCCTGAACAAGGCATTTTCCACACATATTCTCAATCTTATAATCAACTCTGCAAATAAGTGTCACAAGGATTTTCAGAAGAAACGTGTGCTATCTTTTAATTATATTTTAATTATATATTCAAGAACTTTTTGTAGTACTCATGCAAAAAAAATTGTACAAGTTATCAAATCCACAGCTGTAAATGGAAAAATCCATGTTATGTCTTTTATGTTACATCATGGTGAGCCTTGGGAGTTGTAAGACACATGAGGGTCCAACTCTCCAGATTATAAAGAATAATTTGTGATTTTAGAACGGCCACTCAAATTCTATTGGCCAAATTCGCAAATTCTCTACAAAATAAGCTTATAAATCAAGCTCTTCCTACTTGCTAGCTCAACTTAATCAAGATAATCCAGATACTTTAATGCATTACTGTCACTGATACCTATTTTCTTCTTTAATATACTGCTAAAGTCCATACTTCCTCTTAAAGAAGAACACAGAGGAAAAAAAAAAAAAAAAACAAAACAGTAGGCCAGTAGGCTTTCCTCTGGTTGCTTCCGTAGAGAGTGGGAAATTTCTAGCATGTACAAAAGCTTCTTTTACTTGCCAACTCCTGTTTCATTTTCCAACTCCTACTAAAATAGAGTAAAATTTCCAACTGCTTTACAAAACTCATAATCATATGATAGGAAAACATTGTATTATGGTGCTAGAGCTTAAACCTAATGTAATCTCCTTAGATTCAACAAAGTAGTGTCTTCATTAAAAACACTGAGATCCTGCTTTCATTACACACATCATGGGGCATCAATATCCAAACAGCCAAGAGAAACTGAGTTCATTGTGCCTCCAATACCTTTTGTTTTAGCTGTCCTATGAGGTAGGGAATTTTATGCCACTGTGTGTGTGCGTGAATTTTATGTGTGTCATATATATGTGTGTCATTTATTTTCTGAAGGTCCACAACTAATAAGTAGCAGAGCAAACTCTGAATGCTAATCTAACTCTTGGGTCTAATCAACTACCTTTCTGTTGTTTACACAGAATAACAGCTAAATTTATAGCAGGGAGCCTTATTATCTAATAGGCTCTGCATTATCTAATAGGCTCTAATAGTTGCCTACTGATTTTTATATGAACGAGTGTTTAATTATAATTTTTAACTCACAAAAGTAAAAAAAATAAGAGCAATGCTGTTTTGAATTTACTTATGAAAAGTAGAAAATAAGAATATTAAATCCAGTATTGTAACTATTGCTTATATTTTCTACCCATATACTGGAGCAAGAATATTGTGGCTAGGATTTTCAGAGAATGAAAACAAGGTACTTAGTTTTTGAGAACTGCTGGAAAAGGCAAAATATAAGCAAAATCAAAGCTAAAATATTAGAATGTGGAAGCAAGATAAAGGGTGGGAAATGTAGATCATTTTTTGGTCATTGAAGAATAAACAAAATACATCTATCAATAATAGTAGACATCACAAAAGACTCAAGGGATGAGCAAGAATTAATGATTTTTGAGATGAAAAATAGTTCTATGTCACCCAGCCCAATGAGCTTTGGAGAGGCATAACAATAAGGGATGAGACCACAGTCATAGGAAGTTGGGGAATCAGAAGTTAATGACTGTAGATTGTCCAGAGTAAAAATTCAGACTAAACAACCAGAATTCAGAATGTATGATGAGTTGCAGGATTTCATAGGCCCTCCTAGTGAACAGCTTTATTACATTTTTATTAAATGCCAACAAAAAAAAAATAACACAGGGAGGCTTTGAAAGAGCTGTTTGCAGTGTTTCATTCAAGGCTCATGCTTTCCATGTGAGGACACTGATCTAGAGTGGCTTTTTTCTGCAGAAAACTCCCCATTGCCTATTCTGAGCCATCATGTCTTCGTCTAACTTCAGCCCTATGGCTTCAACAATACTTCTTGTGGAAATCAATCAGAACATAGGATTTACATGGGAAGATGTATCATTGGTGTCTTGTAGAATTCGAGTGATTCTCAGTGTGGTTCTGGAGTCAAAACGGCAGCTTTTTAATACAGCAAAAGCAGAATAATTCTGTCAGCTGCAACCCTTTCTTTTTTCACGCCTCATCTTCAGTATATTTAATAGCTTTTTCCCCTGAAAACACCCTACAGCCTGTTTCTCAGGATGATAAACTGTTTCTGTGAGCTTTAAAATTGGTCTTAACAAATCTCTTTGTGTTTAAATAGGCAGAGAGAGTTTCACTGGCAGCAATTACTAACCCTGATTTGTAAAAATTATTTCTCCAATATATAATTTTCCACCCGGTGCTTTATACAGTTTTATTGCTGTTGTTACAGCTTTTATAATATACCTTTTTCTTTTCTCTTACAAAGTCAAATTTCCTTCATTAATTTCTATTTTTCCACATATATAACTAAAAATAGTTTTTAATCTTGTTCATACCTTTACACATAGAGATACTCTAACATAGGCAGGATCTGAATAATTCACAGGATGTAGGCATACCTACTACTTGATCTTCCACTTTAAAAAAAAAAAAACACTGAAATCGAAGTGTGGTCAGCATAGAGTCTTGAACACATTATACCTTTAAGGAGAATGCTAGCAAGCTGAAATAGGATGCATTTTCTTAATTGGTTATAAAAGTACCATTAGCACACTCAGTTCCAAACACTGCTTCAGAGACAGCTCTCTTTCATTGTTTCCCAGAAAGAGTATTATGAACAAAGTGTGTGACCACATTTCAGCACACTAATCTGATAATCTCATCACAACATTTGTCATAATCCTTGGTTTGTGATACAAAGTTATGGATAAGCCAAGGAATCAATGCTGATTTTTAAAAAGCAAAAACAATCTCTTGGTATTAAGAAAGTTAGTATCAGAAAATCTTTGAATCAATGTATCCATATACTTATATATCTGTATCTGTATCTCATTTCATGAACACTCCATTAACATGCTGTAATGGTCATGTATCAGGACTTCCATTAACACTCTCTTGTATATAAGCAGAAAGGTGAATTTTTAAATTATTACTTTTTTTAAAGATCCATTTTATTTATTTGAAAGACAGAGTTACAGAGAGAAGTACACAGAGAGTGGTCTTCCATCCGAAGGTTCATTCCCTAGATGGCTGCGCCAATCAGAAGCCAGGAGCCAGGAGTATCTTCCTGGTCTGCCACGCTGGTGCAGGGGCCCAAGGACTTGGACCATCTTCTATTGCTATCCCAGGCCATAACAGAGAGCTGGATCGGAAGAGGAGCAGCTGGGACTAGAACCTGCGCCCATATAGGATGCCGGCACTTCAGGCCAGGGCATTAACCTGCTGCGCCACAGCGCCGGCCCTTAATTCATCAGTTTGAATTATAACTGATGTGTTCAGTTCCTAGTACAATATTTTTGCAGGCATTTAATGAAGTAATGATTATTGGGGGGTCATTTCATTTTATGACATCACATTAACTTTCCATTTTACCAGGGCCCCCCGAATTTGCTTATTATACGAACCTAGGTTGATCTTTTGAAGGGAAAATGATTTGAAGAGCCCTTTGCAGAGCCATTAAGAGATCTGGTGTTATACCTTCACAAGGAGATCGTGAGAAACACCACCTTTGAAGCCAACTTGGATATGAGGGTGGGTAACTTGAGGATATTGTTTATGTGATTGGATCTGAAGTGGGAACCATTTGTGGGACTGAGCCTTCACACCTATGGAATTTGACAGTGACTGATTAGTCATTGTCAGAACTGAATTACACTGTGGGGCACTACTTGGTATGGGAGAGCTGAAGAACTGATGTTGGAAAAGACACCACTTATTTGATTTGGGGGAAAGGGGACAGTATCTCTCAAAAGTCGTCTTTTTCATTTCCTGAGAAAGAGAAATAATTGCGAAGGTCTCTCCCTAAAGCCCCAAATAATCCAAAACAATGAGTGAATTAGCATTCTATGAGTCTATATTGAAATATGATGGATAATTGTAATGATACTTGACCTCTTGATGCCTCAAACCATTTTCAGGGAAGCTAAATAATTAGAATGTCAAACACTTGGCATATTAATTACAATAGTACCACAGATATCATTATTCTCATTTTTTTTCATTTTCCATAGTTACATACAAAATAGTACTAGGAGCAGTTGTACTTGTAATAGTGTAGTGACAAGTACATTAGAAATTGGTAAAAGTCTAAATCTAAGTCCTTGGTCTAACACTCATTAAAATGTCCCTTTACTGCTAAATGTTTAGGGTTATCACTCATAAAAACGGGCATAGTACAATGATTTGATAGGGTGGTTATGAAAATCAAGTGTGTAAGTTTTATAAGCTACATGTCTTTGTGAATGTTTTATTGTTGTTATAAATTACATATAAATAGACTTGCCATTACCCATCGTTGCTATTTTTGACTTCATCCAGCATAATTTTGTACATTAGAAATGTGGCTCGGGAAGGCAGTGGAGGATGGCCCAAGTCCTTGGGCCCTGCACCCCATGGGAGACCAGGAGAATCACCTGGCTCCTGGCTTCGGATCAGCGTGGGTGCGCCGGCCGCAGCATGCCGGCCGCGGCGATATTGGAGGGTGAACCAATGGTAAAGGAAGACCTTTCTCTCTGTCTCTCTCTTACTGTCCACTCTGCCTGTAAAAAAAAAAAAAAAAAATTAAGAAAGAAAGAAAAAGAAAAAGAAATGTGCTATAATTAGTTGTTTTCCTTAAAGTTTTTTTTACAGTTGAGTCTTTCAAGATCAACCAACCTGATATAGACACTACCAATGAGGAAAATGACTCAGTAGATTGTCAGCACTTTGTCAAATGTGATATGACCTATTGGTTATTGAGCAGAACATTATTCTGTCTTTTATTAGAGTTCTCTAGTTATCCTGTAAGAGTTACTTAATTTGTTTCCTTAAAGCCAAATATCCAAAGCATATCTATCAGGATATTAAGAAATATTAAATGTGAGATGCTCTAGGATCTGTATGTTATGTGAAATTCTAGGTAAAATGAAATTAACACACATCTAGAGTTGAACCACTTACATTCTTAAATATGCTGTTTTGTGAAAAGATAAAAAATGTGGTGTACATTGAGTGAAACACTTTAGATCATTACTTTTTTAAGAATATTTTTTTCAATTAAGCAATCTTTGGTTCACCTATTGGCTAAAAATCTACTTTGTAATACAGAAAGCAGTATGAAAAGACATGGGAAATACCTGTTTTAGAAGGGAAAATAAATGATAATGCAAATGATCTGGAATTCTTAGCACTGTGTATGAACTTGTTATTTAAGTATTTATATAAGTTGTTTCTATATTGCCTAAATATGCAGTCCCCTCGCCCAATTTGATTTTGGGATAAATTTGGCTAAGCAATTAATAAAAATAAAATAAATTTTTTTCTTAGAAGTTTATTACCTAATTGTGCTGAGGTTCTTAAATCATAAGAGATGTCATGTCTGTGTCTTAAAGCAATAGACTGATTTATGACTTGAAAAATAATAATTAACAAAAGAGAGCCATGTTAGGTAGGAGTCTCTAAGAGTCTGGTAATAAAGCTAGCATTCAGAAGCATCAAAGAATATATGTGTGAAGACCTAACAATACATCCATTGAGTTACATGCTGCAGACAAGAGGAGAAGACCAAACATTTCTAGGGGACAGAGACAGCGGGTAATGACTCAAGTGCTTGGGTGCCTGCCAACACATGGGAGATTTGGAAAAAGTTTCTGGGTCCTGGCTTCAGTCTGGCCCAGATCCTTCTATTGCAAGCATTTGGGGAATGAAATATTGGATGAAAACTGTCTCTCTCTCTCTTATTCAGCCTTTCAGACAAATAAAAATGAATAAAAATTTGCATTTCATCTGCTTAATAGAGGAATTGTCACATCTTCCTTCTTATATTATAGTGATCATAATGTGGACAAATGATATTTTTTAATTTAAGGGCCTTTAAGCTTTAAGTAGAAAAAAATCATTTGAAAACCAGGGAAGTCAAAACATAATTAGGTTCAAATATATTTTCAAGAATGACAAATTATTCCTATAATAATCTATAGTATGTTATTTAGGAAATTAAAGATGTTTAGAGTTTTATAAAAGTTTCTTAATGAGTGGTAACTATCTGTTTTTATGCACACATATTTTTATTGTTAATGTTGGACATAAGAAAAAAATTACATATATGAAACATGTGTGCCACTGATCTCACACAGAAAAGTGACTCATTGCTCCCCAGAAAAAAATTTTTAAAGAAGTTATAGTATTTATATGCCGTTGAGTACTACTCAGCTGTAAAGAAAAAAGAATAAGAAACCCTGTCTTTTGCAACAAGATGAATGCAAGTGGAAACCATTATACTTAGTGAAATAAACCATCCCCAAAATATATACCATATGTTTTCCCTGATCTGAGGTAATTAATTGAGTACCTACTATGTAATATATTGGGGTGAAATGGACATTTTGAGATTCAATAATTGTTTACAGCACTTGTCTCTTCTGTTGAGGAACAGTTATGTTTTTTTTTTTTCTTCTTCTTCATACTGTTTGTTGAACTCTTCTATTTAGTATAGGGTTAACTTTATGATCATTAAGTAAACTGATTGTAGGTTTTTGTAAAAATTAAGAATGGGAATGGGAGAGAGTTGGAGGGTGGGTGGGAGGGAGGTTTGGGTGGAAAGTATTACTATGTTCTTAAATCTGTATATATGGAACACATGAAACTTGTATAACTTAAATAAAATTTAAAAAAAAAAAGATCAATTCCACTTATTTGAAAGGTAGAATTAAAAAGAAATAGAGAGGGAGACAGAGAGAAAGGAAGAAGGAGATCTTCTATCAGCTTATTCACTCCCCAATCGGCCTCAATGGCTGAGGATGGGTTAGGCCTAAGAAAAGAGCCAGGAACCAGGAACCAGAAGCTCCAACCAGGCCTCCCACATGGGCACAAGGGTCTAAGCACTTGGATAATCATCCGTTGCTTTCCCAAATGCATTAGCAGGGAGCTGGAGTGGAGGATGAGTGGCCAGGACTAGAACAGGTGCCCATATGTGGTGCAACGTTGCAGGCAGCAGTTTTACCCTCCATGCCACTATAGCCACTGACAATTTCTTAATATCCTCAATGCAGAAGTACATGTACAGTACTACAACTAAGAATTAAACTCTAGACAAGTTTGCATGGTCATGAAATATATTCTATTATTTACTACTTGCATGTCTAGGATACTAATCTGTTATATATTTCAATATGGAAATAAAAGTATGTTTCTCATCAATCAGAACATGCTATGTATAATATAATAGATAATATGTAATTAGATGGTATACATATGTATATATGCAGTATGTGCATTCGCTGATACATGAAAAATATAATAAATATATTTATCATTAATATACAAATGTGATTACATTCTTATTACTGATTACTGCATTAATCCATTTCTCAAATACAAATGAGCATTTTCCCTCTTGAGACTATTTTTAAACTTTATTTTCAAGCAGTATTAGGGATAAGAAAGAACAGTTAATTTAGAGACAGAAAACTGATTAAGCTCTTTAACGTCTGAACACACCTCAGCACTCACACAAATTGTCACGCATTTACTAGATATGTGAGACTTTGTTCAAATTACACTACTTCTCCAGTCTTCGGGTTCACTCTTTGTTGAATAGAGTTTAAGATAAATGCACACAGATACTTCACAGGCATTCTGTGAGAACCACTGAGCTTCTACAGGCATGGGTTACCTGTAAGTGAAAAGTGTAAAAATTTTTTTGCTGACAATGAAACGTTTCATATTAGACATACCTGCTGAACTCTATATTGACTAAATTTCATCTTTTATGTTTAGTTTTCCTTCTTGGGAATATGGGCATGTGCATGGTTAAATTTACCTACCTTACCATTCAAAACACATTTTTTCCTCTTCTACAATCACATTATTTTCCTTTTCATATACATTTCACAGTCATTAATTAACACTAAGTTTTCAATAAGTGTATTTTGACAGAAATGAATTTTGTATTAGAAATAGAGAAAAAAGTTCAACACACAAGGTTGATTATAAAATGTTCAGTATTCTATGTAAGCTTCAAATGATGGCAAATCAGGTACTATTTCCACACAGTAGACTTGCAAATCAAATACACATATAACTTTATTTAAAGAAATATTTCCTATGGCAGAAGATTTATTAAACTGTAAGCTATATGAATTATTTGATCATATATTAACTCATATTTATGATATCTGTATTATTCATAAACCACAGGCAATTAAGGAATTACACTTATGCTCAAGAAACATAATCTAGTAAGACAGGAGTCATGGGCATATGTAGTTAAAATAAAAATTGGAAGGTAAAGCTTTCCTATCTAGGACAAATACTTGGTATTTAGCAAAGATAAAAATAGTTTTAGACAGAGAGGTACTGACAGACATTTGGGAAGAAGACAACATTTAATTTATATGATACTTTAATAAACAGAAGCAAGTAGTATTGAGCATTTTCAGACATTTGGAAGCCATGCAGTGGAATATTTTTCAGGTATTAAAAATAATGAAATGCTATCATTTGCATCAAAATGGTTGGAAGGACATCATGTTGAATTAAGTAAGCCATCCTTAGAAAAACTAATTCAGTATATCCTCCCTTAAATGTTGGAGCTAAAATTAAATTAAATTAAAAAAAAATGGAAGAAATGACTGTATGTATCAGTTTTGCTGCAAATAGGGTGCTTCACCAAACTTTGCTTTGAATCCTTGTCAAGCAAATTGGTAAGAATTACATATTAATGATTTTTTGACTCTTTCAATATTTATGTTATATGAGTAAAGTTGATATCTTTTCATTTGATTTTTTTATTGCTTTTCCTATTTTTCTGTCTAAACTGTGGTATTTTTACATTTTATTCATTGAGTTCTTTAATTAGTTGAGCATTAAGACTTTGACTATAATGTAAATTAAAATGTTCTCTCAAAAATAAAAAAATAGTCTTTAAAAAAAAATCATAAAATGATTAAATCAATATCAAGAGTCACTGTGAACTTATGTCACATGTGGGATCTGTCCTTAATGGGTTGTCCAAGGTGAAGTAATAGCTAGTACTGAAACAGTATTTTTACACTTTGTGGTTATGTGTGGGTGCAAACTGATGAAACCTTTACTTAGTATATACTGAAGCGATCTTCTGTATATAAAGATAATTGAAAATGAAGTAATAAAAAAAAAAAAAACCTTGGTGTTAAATTGGAAATTACATAGAAAAGTAATCAATCTTTTTTAAAAAATATCATGCAGGATCTCTGTCATTAATGTGCTGTACACTGTTATTTAATGCTATAACTAGTACTCCAACAGTATTTTTTCACTTTGTGTTGCTATGTGAGGGCAAACTGTTGAAATCTTTATATATACTAAACTGATTTTCTGTATATAAAGAGAATTGAAAATGAATCTTGATGTGAATGGAAGGGGAGAGTGAGTGGGAAAGGGGAGGGTTGCGGGTGGGGAGGAAGTTATGGGGGGGAAGCCTTTGTAATCCATAAGCTGTACTTTGGAAATTTATATTCATTAAATAAAAAAAATCATAAAATGATCAAAATAAAAAGGAAAAAAATCAATGAAAGTATGGGAATTATTGGAAATTATCCTGAATACTCACAGTGGTTGGAAAGCGCAAATTATTCTTGTAAAACATGTATATGCTTCATGAGGAAGCTTGAAAAGTTTTTGGGAAAATTAGAGTTTAAATTCTAGAACCTCAGGTTTATTACACAAGTGACACACAGTTTTTTAAATTGTGAATAGAAATTCAAATTAGTCAAACTTTTGCATCAAGAAAGGACAGGAGGCATGTTATGGAAAACCTGGAGGAGGTGAGATCTTTCAGAAGTCTACATAGGTACCTACACTTGTGTAGGGAAGAGTCAGTCTTCAGTCCCTCAGCCAGGCACACTGTGAACCAAACTGGATTTCTACAACCTTTTATCTCCAAACATCATTTGGGCACTGGGGTTATCAAAGTGGACAACAAAGTAGAGCAGATAAATATTAATTTAACAGATACACAAATAAACACATTTGATCTACTATAGTAATGCTAAGTGCGAGTCATGTGAATCCTGGGATCATTGACAAAAATAACAATGAAAAAAGAGGGAGGTATTTTAAGAGTTCAGCTGAGATGTGCTGAGTTTGAGGCACTTCTGGGATTACAGGGCTGGGGGTAGAGCAAAGCTGTTCCAGGCTCTTTAGTGAAGGGAGCTCTGGAGAAGAGAGTTAGCGATAGATGTAGGTCAACTGCATAAAGACAACAATTGAAACTTAGGGAATGGATGTGATATCTCTGACATAGATGCCTAGGATAGAAATGGTGAAAAAAATAAAAACAAACAAACAAACAAAAAACAAAAAAAAAAGAAATGGTAAAAAGATTATAGATATTTAAATTATCATTAAACTGTCAAATACTTTGTTTATGCACCGTTTTTTTTTTCTCCATCCAAGTCTTCTTTATACAGCTATATATACTTATAAAGAACTGATTTCTGAATTTCTATGAAATTGTAGGTTTAATACCCAGGATGACTGTCAATTTACGAAAAAAAATAGAACATGGTATTCTCTTGTCTTACCACAATTGAAACAAAATTTACAAAATAATCTCCTGATTACAGAACTGCCAATAACTCACAAAAATACAAAATAATATCTGGATACAAAATCATCAATTGATTGTGGATGGTGTCACATAAAACTTCTTTCCAAACATTTCATAACAAAAACGTATGATAAAATTCTAGGACTCCTCTAGTTGTTAATGGAATTTACTATTTATACAGGTACTTTTTGCCTAACAAAGATCAATAACTAACGACATCCAGAGCAATGGAGATTTTTTTGTAACTTTTCATTCATACTGCATTACCTTATTTTTGAGGAACAATAACCTGCATATCACAATGGGAGTTTACTTGAGGATAACACTTCAAATATTATCTATTATTGTATAGAATTTTTTCACAAAGCACAATTCATTGAAATCTCCAAGTTGCTCATTATAATTCAAACCCTAAAATTTTTATGAATATAAACTATGAGTGTATAGCATGATTCTCTCAAACAACAGAACAGTACCATAAACCGTGAGATTCTGTGTAAGTAACAACCATAGGTATCAACACATATTCTTCACATCAAAGTCCATCAAGGCTGTCAGCTTACCTAGAATTTATGTAAGGTCATACAATAACATAACCAGAAGTGATATTGTTATGTTCTCAATGAAAGCAAAGCGCATATATCATTTTTATATAATTACGCAAAAGGAATAAGAGACAACAGACAAGAATGAAGGATAGCAGGACTTTTTCTCTGTGGTTTCAGGAAAAGATCTTTGATTGCAAGTCATCACAAACAAAATGAAGCCTTGATAGGCCAACAAAGTGTATTTCTCTGCTAAAATTTTTCTCAGTTTACTGAAATCTTCTCTAACATTTCACTGTATAAGCAAACCCAGAGCTCCCTGTTCTTTTTTTGGCAGAAATCTATTTACATATTTTGGAAAATAAGTAATTGAAGAAACTAAAATCAGTATCAGTTATACTACTTCCAAGTAGACTACATCAATTCTTACTTTTATACATCTGACACTAAAGAAATACAGGTTTAAGTTAAGATACTCAAACATATTTATCTAAAGATTAGCTTACCAGCAGGGGCAGACTTGCAGTTCTGAAGTTCCAGTTGACAAGAATCACCACAGAATTCAGTCAGGCAGGTTAATGTAGTACCTGTATCAGAAGCAAGTTCATGTTTGAAGCCTTCAGGAGAAAGATTATCCAATTCAAATTTCACAGCTGACATTATAAAACTCTCAAGTTATGTAAAGCAAAATTCACAGAACTGATGCTTTAGAAAACATAGGCAAAGACAGAAAATCACTGTAGAGTAATCAATAGTAACTTCAGGCTTTCTTGTCAATATTTTCACTTGGAAATCCAAAGGAAATAAAACAGCAGAGAAGACTCAAAGTTTTCTGCCTTCATGCCTTTTCTACACAAATAACTTCAGCAAGATGAATGGATGGGTTTTGTCACTGTTTCCCTTGAAGATGTCTTGTACTTTTAAATGATAGCAACATTTATCCCATCTCAGGCTGCAGTGAAATGTGAAATGGGTTAAGTGAAGATATAGGCAAGGCTGCAGAGAGATGCTTTTAGTAAGTTGGTGCTACAAGTTCTCATTCACATTTCTGAATCCTTGAGATTAGGTGGGTGGAGCTAACGGGCTGTCAAGAAATGTAACTTTATTCCACTGGGCAGCTCATCAGAGGAATGTTTTAATTGGAAGGAAGTTAATCCTAAATGATATTTCCTGGAGTCAGGATTGTGCAACTTTAGTCCTGCTGCTTATTGAAAAGATGACTTTGGAGATTAAATAGTGAGTTTTTTTTTTTTTAACAATAGTTGAGTAAAATATATAGCTTGATAAACAAAGATTGCACTTTACAATATGTGCAGGAGATATATAGAAGGTAGAGGATGGTAGGACTGGTACTGTTGTATTAAATGATAGGTAAAACTCCTGTTCCTCAAGTAGCTCATCAGAATGCTGTATTTGTCACCTGAGAACACTGAATTTATGATGCCATCATTGTTCATCTTTTGTCTCTTCATCTGTGAATCAACAGAAGATGCCCATTGACTGTTTGTCCAAGAGTAATTTAGCAAATACCATCTTCAGTTTAGGGAGCTAAAGTATGTAAGTTTCAGATTAGTCTCTAATGGTCTGTTCTAATCATTATATATTCTACTAATTTAATTTTTCTTTCAAGTGAATAATTATTGACTGTGTACTAGGCATTAAGTTAGGTATTGTAACGTCTAGGTCACTTGAAAAATTGTGGGTCTGGTCTCCTCTCAGAGGAAAGGGAGCCTTGTTCAATTGGGGATTTTTATTAGGACCGTGTTATTAGGTTTGGCAATAGAAGTGCTACAAATGAGCAATGAGAAATGCAATATATGAATTATTCATTACTCTTAGAGAAAATAAAACATATGTTTGCAAATTAATTGTTATATTCTGTACAACTACTGACATGTCTCTCTCATAGTTATTATAATTGAAAAAACAAGCAAAGAACATTGATCCTCTGCTCCACATACTTATTGAATGTTGCCTAGACAGCAGAATGATTGTCATTCCAATAGTCTAAAGAACAAACAAAATGTGCTATGTAAGCCCATTTAACCAATGTTCTGGAAAGGCATGAAAAATCTTTGACTAAAGGCTAGCCTGGTTAAATTCCACTAGTAATTATACAACACATTGCTTAGGTAAGAAATTGAAAGTAGATCTAAAATGATATGCATCATAAACAGCAGTTCAGCTTGAGGAAATAATGACTGGTAGAAAAAGAAAAAAACTAATATGGGAAATGAAAAAATGAAAAAAAAATCATAAAATAAATTTAAGGAGAGTAGATTCTAGAGTAATTTAACATGGCAGTACGATTCTTATTGAAATATTTACTATGATACGTGGTAGACAGCACTTTGCAGAATAGTTCTGACCTCAGAACCCTGAGGTATTCCCTATTTCAGTTGATGCTTTAAATATTTTGCTTACATTGAAACATTATTTGACATAAGAACTGCTGTTAAAATCATTCCATAAATTATTTCTAGTAGGACCCCACAGCAATGAGAGCTAAGGTCATGATAATCTCATTGTCTACCAGTGAGTCTTACATGAGGACATCTTGGCATTTATATCAAATAAAATAAAAATAAAAATTGATATATATCCAGGTATCTCTCCTATATACATAATGTTATTCCACATGGAGTATCCATATGTGAAAATGAATTAGTAATGATACACTACTTTAAATTCACTATCAGTTAAATATTGAAATTTATTAATCACAGTTATACACCTTTGACAATTTGTTTATTGTATGCGAAGTGCCACAGCTGTATTTTCAGGCAATTGTTAATATACAGGTGGATTTACAAACCTCATGCAAGTAGCTACTATTTCATAGTTTATAAGGATTATTATTTTATCAGTATGCATAATATACATAAGCAAATTTAACAGTTACCTGATCATCCTTTTCTAGTAGGGAGGTCGGTGTTTCCTGAAGAATCTAGAATGTTACCAGAGACATTGTAGTTCATGTTGACATGCAAGGGTTGGAACCCTCAGCATTTCTCTACTGCTAGGTCACTGCTCAGAACCTTTACATTTCTATCCAGCTCCTGTAGACTTCAAGTCGTTAGTGAGGTGTTTTTCATGACCTCTAGGCCAGAACTTTTTACAGCAGCACTTGTCTGCAAGTCTGAGGAAACACCAGGGTGAACTTTTTAGCCCTGTCATTTTTCTCATAAGCAAAATTTCTCCAATGTTTCCTTCTTTAAGTACAAACAAAAGATAGTAGGAAATGTCACAAAGCTCCTTTTTGATTGGCCTGGATGCAAATATTTTTCTTTGTATCTGCATCAGTTTATCTTGTTACTATAGTAACCATTCACTTACTAGTAGTTACTGTAAATTCACATCTTTGGTGCTTCATTCTTTTATAGAAATATGCTACATTCACAACTGATTTCTCTCTCAGTCATGCTTAGTGTTGGTATAACATATCTTGGATTTCTTAATAATAAATCAATTGACTTTATTTTATTTTGAAAATAGTTAAACTCATGAATAATTTTAATTTTAACTGCACTATAAAATGCATTGTTAAGTAGGAAAAGTAATATTGTTTCCTCACAGCTCTCTGTGTATTTATAGGTTCCTTAATGAACAGTTCTTAGGAATGCAAATCAGACAATATATTTTCATTATCTTAAATGCTTTGCTGCCCAAACATTGTATGAAACAATTAGCTAGACATGTATTTATTATTTCTCTGATTTCAGAATGACTCTTTAACTCGCTTGTTTACCCCATAGACTTTCTCTCAGAATGCCAGTAAAATAACTTAAAATATTTTCATAAATCTGAAAGTAGAAAAATCATCAAATGTCAAAAATTAAGAAAGTTATGGTAGATATTAGTACTGAGCCAATTGAATAATATGCAATTTCCTGAAAGCAAAGAGGTTGTTGCCCATAAGTAAGTGAAGAATTTTGCTTAGGGCATTATATAACCCCCAAGACATCACTCACTTGTGCTCAAAGCAGGAAAGACTAGAAGTAAAGGCAGGATATATTATTTTAACTCAAACCATCATTTGATTCTGACTTTACACCATGAAAATATGATCATTTCCATAATTGGATTTCATAGGGCTGGCTCTGTGTTATAGATGGTGCCAGTTTGAACCCCAGTGGCTGCACTTCTGATCCGGCTACCATAATTTGATTTCAGAACCAGAGAAGGGCCATTCTTCAGCTACCTGCAGAGGATCCCCTGTGGAAGAAAATCAGTCTTCTCTCTAGTGACATAGTGGTGTGCCCTCAATCTTCCCAAAGTTTCTTTTCTTCTTTTCCACTAACATTTACTCTCAAATCCATCCAACAAGGTAGAAGCTGAAACCCAGACACTAAGCGCATCACAGGACTAACAAAATCCTATACAGACTCTCCAGGAGCAGTGATTGGCACAGATCACATAGTGAGTAGAAAACAGATCATTGTTTATCATCACAGATCGTTTCAGCTTCATTTGAACTGTGGATTTCTGACAGCTTGGCTTGTGTTTGTGGCTTGGCTAGTTTGAAGAGAATTCTGAGTTCCTACTCAGCAAAGCCAGCTCAGTGATCTCAACAGGAGTAGCACAAACAAGGGTTAACAGAATTGACTCCTCTCCCTTATATCAATACTGATAGAACCAGACCAATTACAATGGCCAGGACTGGGTCAGGCTGAAGCCAGGAGCCTGGACCTCCATCTGGTTCTCCCAGGTTGGCTGCAGGGGCCCAATGACTTGGGCCATCTCCCACTGCTTTCCCAGTCATATAAGTAGGAGCCTGAAGCAGAAGTGGTACAGCCCAGACTTGAACCGGTAGCCATATGGGATGGCTGCTTTGTAAGCAGTGGCTTAACCAGTTGTGTCACAAAACTGGTCCCTATTTTTATTTATTCTTTCTATTTCTTTGGAAGGCAGAGAAGAGAGAGAGGGAGAGGGAGAGGGAGAGGGGGAGGGAGAGAGAGAGAGAGAGAGAGAGAGAGAGAGAGAGAGAGAGAGAGAGAGAGATGGAGACATTGATTAACTCCACAAAAGCCCACAACAGCTGGGTCTGGATCAGGCTGAAGTCAGGAGCTGGGAACTCAGTTTAAGTCTGCCATTCACTACCAGTTGCCTCCTAGGGTATACCTTATCAGGAAGCTGGAATTTGAAGTGGAGCTAATACTCAAACCTTGGTGCTCCAATATGGTCACACACATCCCATTAGGTGATTTAACTACTAACCTAAAGAAGCAAGAATTTAAAAAGCAAGTTGAACAATCCTATCCAATTAACTTTGTATCACAGTCACTTTGTCAAACAAAGCAATTTTATTTCTACTTTCTTTGGGATTTGGGAGAATATTATATTCATACTGTAAAAGCAAGCTGTTAGGAAAAGCGAGTAATCACAACAAAGGAAGATTTTGCAAAATAAGTCAAAAAGCACACTTAAAAGACAACTGAATAAATACATTGGTTAATAGATGAATTGCTGCTAAAGCTATTAATCAATTAATAATATTGACTACAAAATGAATAATACTAATTGATCACAAAACCAACCTGAATGTTTATTTTCAATATAAAACTAAAATTGTTTAAGGTTGAAAATTATGGCAGCGAGGGTAGAAAAATATGTATAAAACAAAAATTCAAAGAAGGAATCTATGATGGAAATATAAGATTGTGAAAACAACTTCATTGTGTGGAAGAAAAAAGTACTGATTCATCAAATTCCAAGCACTACAGACAGACAATCATGAAGGAACATTTGATATTGTGGAATTTGATGCTGTGGAATTTCAAGTTTAAAGACAACATCTAGCTGGTACCGTGGCTCAGTAGGCTATTCCTTCACCTTGCAGCGCTGGCACACTGGGTTCTAGTCCTGGTTGGGGCGCCGGATTCTGTCCCGGTTGCCCCTCTTCCAGGCCAGCTTTCTGCTGTGGCCCGGGAGTGCAGTGGAGGATGGCCCAAGTGCTTGGGCCCTGCACCTCATGGGAGACCAGGAGAAGCACCTGGCTCCTGCCATCGGATCAGCGTGGTGCGCTGGCTGCAGCGCGGGCCGCGGCGGCCATTGGAGGTGAACCAACAGGCAAAGGAAGACCTCTCTCTCTGTCTCTCTCTCTCACTGTCCACTCTGCCTGTAAAAAAAAAAAAAAAAAGACAGCATCTAACTAATTTTGAGATGAACTTAGGAGTAATGGGAAGGGCATTGCACAAATCTGAAAGTGTAGACAAAAATCTCACCTCACTATCAGAATGGCTATTATCAGAACCACAGAGGGTGACAAATTCTGGATGTGGAGAAAGGAGAACTCTGATATACTGCTGTTGGGGATGTGAATTAGTGTGCCTACTGTTGCAAACAGTCTAAGTATTTCTTTAAAAACAATGCCACCCGTGGGCACCTACTCAAAGACATGAACTGGTTGTGCAGGAGAGATACCTGCACCACCATGTATTCACAATAGCCAAAAAATGGAGTCAACTAACGTGTCCATCATCATATGAATGTATAAAGAAAATGTGGACCAGCCTTGGAGAAAAAGAGTGAGGGCCAGTCACCAAGAGGCCTGAGTCAGCCATGCTGCTAACAGCCAAGTCATCACCACCACACCTCCATGGCGGCCACCAAGGATACTCACGGAGACCATAGTACCTACACTGAGAATAGAAACGAGTCCAACCACGACCCCCCCAATTCGAGCTGCTAATTCTACTTCCTGAAGAAGACATTAAAATGCTGGAGGAAGAGGAAGAGGACCTGTTTTAAAATGCAGGCCAACCTATTTCAATTTGCTTCAGAGAACGACCTCCAGGAGTGGAAGGAGCATGTGGCACACGCAACATCAAGCTCCTGAAACACAAGGGGCAAGGGGGCCATTCTCCTGCCCAAGAGGAGGGTCAAGACCCTGAAGATCTGCACCAACCACTACATCACACCCAGGACAGAGTTGACTCCAAACTCGGGCTGCAACGGTGCCCAGGTCTGGAGCAGCCACGCTGACTTCTCCAACGAGAGCCCTAAGCCACAGCCATCCGTTTCCTCAACACTGAGAATGCATGGAAATTCAAAACCAACTTTGAAGAATGCTGGAAAGAGCTTGAAGAGCAAGAAAGGAAAAGGTCTGGGAAAACGACAATGCCGAGAAAGTGGCTGATAAGCCTCTGGCCCTTTCAGCGAAGGAGGAGCGCCAAGAGCGTGGGGAGGGGGCCCAGGAGGCCCCAGAGGAGCAGCAACGAGGCCCCTCACCTCTCCCTGGCTTCTCTTTCTCCTCTCTCTCTCTCTCTCTCTCTCTCTCTCTCTCTCCCTCTCTCCCTCTTCTTATCCTGCCCATCTTTTTGGGTCGTTTTAATTCTATCTTGTTTTTGCAATGGACTGTATATGGAGAACTGAATTCAACATTCAGGTTGTTTTGTTTTTGAAGTCTTTGTCCTGTTGAGGCAAACTACACAAATCTGTTCCCCTGCCGTGACAATGGACTATTCCTTTTCTTCATGGGGGGAACACCTAT
Organism: Lepus europaeus; assembly: GCF_033115175.1. NCBI lineage: Eukaryota > Metazoa > Chordata > Mammalia > Lagomorpha > Leporidae > Lepus > Lepus europaeus. Next base: position 39,321,686 of record NC_084833.1, read on the forward strand.
TTATAGATATCAAACAGTAGTGAATAAAAAACACATTTGAAAACTGGAAAAAAAAAAGACAAAAAGAGAAAAATGAATTGTCTTTCTCCAATGGAATATTATTCAGTTATAAAAAGAATGAAATTCTGCCACTTGCATCAGAATGGATGGAAATGTGGAATATTATGTTGATTGATAAGTGAGGCACAGAAAGGCAAATATCACATCTTCCCTCCTATATATGGAAGCTAAGATTAAAAAAAAAATGAAACCTTAGTCTGAACACAAAATGTTGATTCTATTTGGGATGGGTGGGAGGGATGAAAGGAGTTTGGATAATAAAAAAAAAAAAAAAGGTGGGGGGAAGAGGCTTGTGTCCCATTAACTGTGGCAAATATACTAATATGAGATGTTAATGTCACGGGTATAATGGTAGTTCATATTACTACCTCACAGTATTTTTTGTGAATTTGAAGTTAATAAAATTTTAAGAAAGAATGATATAAAAATAAAAAGCAAAAGTTATTTATATGACTCAGAGAGCAAAAAAACAAATCCATAATCAAAAACCATAACAGCATTGAAACATCACAATACAGTCCTGCTCAAAAATATATAAACAGAGTATCATTTCTGCAAACTTTAATTTAGGATGTAGTAACCAAAAGGAAAAATAATCCAACAAGCTCATCAGAGCAAGGGCTTAAACATAAAAAGAATTGTAGCCGATGATAAGCAAAAATAATCACATAATACACTATGTATAAACAGTTGCTTAAAATTCAATTATGAAACCATGTTAATAACTGGAAGATTTTGAATTGAAAACCCAGATTATTTGTACAAAAATTCAGGTGAGAGAAAGCAAGCTTAATCAAAAAATAAGAGCAACTGATAAGAAATGACATAATAAAAAAGAATCACTAACAAAATATTCCAACAAGGGGTCTGCACTGTGGTAGCATCCAATATGGTCAGGGGTTCAAATCCTAGCTGATTCACTTCAGATCCAGCTCCCTGCTAATGTGCCTGGGAAGCAGCCCAAGATGGCCCACGTGCTTAGGACCCTGCACCCATGTGCAATACCCAGATGAAGCTCCTAGAACCTAGCTTTGGCCTGGCCCAGCCCCCTTGGCCATTGCAGTCATTGGGGAGTGAACCAGTGGATGGATGAGGCTTCTCTCTCCCTCTGTCTCTGTAAGCCTGCATTCAAATAATAAAAAAATCTTTAAAAAATTTCAATAAATCTACAAAATATTAGTGTATTTGGGTTTAATGTGCATAATGAATAAGGATTCAGAATTTTTCTCTCCTGAGCCTCCCTATTACATTTTGAATCACCTGCTGAGTTCGAGACAGAAATATTACTTATAAAAAGAGATTTTAATATAAAAGATATAAATCAGATTCCTCTTTGGTGACAGCTCAGTAATAATTTATTGCTTTTATAATTTAAAAATTTGATTTTGGTTTTACAAAATGTTTTTTCTATTCCTATTGAGATAATTAACCTTTTTTTTCTTTTTTCCTATGCAGTGACAAATTGTAAAATTTTATACGAGGGCCAGCATAGCCGGTGAAGCCTCTGCCTGCAGTGCTGGCATCCCATGTGAGTGCCGGTTGGAAACCTGGCTGCTCCACTTCCTACCAGCTCTCTGCTATCACCTGAGAATGCAGTAGAAGATGGTCCAAGTCCTTAGGCCTCTGGACTCATGTGGAAGACCCAAAAGAAGCTCCTGGCTCCTGGCTTCGGATCGGCACAGTTCGGCTGTTGCAGCCATCTGGGGAATGAACCAATGGATGAAAGACCTCTCTCTCTGCATCTTTTTCTCTCTCTGTGTAACTCTGACCTGCAAGTAAATAAATAAATCTTTAAAAAATTATGCTAATTTTTATTTTTTAGTAAATCCAACTTGGTTTTGATATACAGATTCTTTTAATAAATATTTGAATTCAAATACTAATATTGCAGTTAATACTTATGAAAAATAAGCATATCATTTTCTATCTTCCTTTATGTAAGATATGATATTGAGCATTTTACTGTTCCATAAAATAATTAAAAATACTAATTTTCCATAGCCTCTAACATGATTTTTAAAATATTCATGTTATTTATTTTAAACTTTTGATAAGATTAATTGAAAACTATATGGATTTGGAAGCATAATTAGATTTAAAATGAAATATTTCAGTAATTATATTTAATGTAACTTTGTGTAAAGTACAATTAAAACAAAAAGACCAACGTGTGGGCCATATTCTGCTGCTTTTTCCAGGCCATTAACAGGGAGCTGGATCAGAAATGGAGCAGTCAGGACACCCTGACTGGCACCCACGTGTGTTGCTGGCATCTCAGGCAGCAGCAGCTTATAACCTATGCCCAATGCCGACCTATGAAAATATTTATTTATTTATTTTGTATTTTTTTTAGAACATGACTGAGGGAAGTGTGGTGATTTCCACAGCAGACGTTGAATTCTCTGCTATGAGAAACCTCTTAATTCTGACTTAATCCTGGAACTTAAATGGTTAAGGATAAATGTGCATCTCAACAGTCCCAGATTCAACAAATTGAACATCATATATATACTTTTTTTTTTTAAATTTTTTTTGACAGGCAGAGTGGACAGTAGAGGGAGACAGAGAGAAAGGTCTTCCTTTTTGCCGTTGGTTCACCCTCCAATGGCCGCAGCGGCCCGCGCTGCAGCCAGCGCACCGCGCTGTTCCGATGGAAGGAGCCAGGGGCTTATCCTGGTCTCCCATGAGGTGCAGGGCCCAAGCACTTGGGCTATCCTCCACTGCACTCCCGGGCCACAGCAGAAAGCTGGCCTGGAAGAGGGGCAACCAGGACAGGATCGGTGCCCCGACCGGGACTAGAGCCCGGTGTGCCGGCGCCACTAGGTGGAGGATTAGCCTGTTAAGCCACGGCGCCGGCTTGAACATTATATTTTAATGAAGAACTTAAATTGCCTGCTCAATCAAGTTATTAAGATAGATGAAAGCATATAAAAAAAGATAAGCACAGCTTTCACTGTAATGGTATGAAGAAAGATGCTTATCAAGATACAGTCTTGTCATTTTTGTGAAATTCCATATTTTTTATTTTTTTCTGATTCACTTTGTTTTTTTTTAACTTTTATTTAATAAATTTAAATTTCCAAAGTACAACTTATGAATTGTAGTGGCTTTTCCCCCCATAACCTCCCGCCCATCCACAACCATCCCATCTCCCACTCCTTCTCCCATCCCATTCACATCAAGATTCATTTTCAATTATCTTTATACACAGACGATCAATTTAGTATATACTAAGTAAAGATTTCAACAATTTGCACCCACACAGAAACACAAAGTATAGAGTACTATTTGAGTACTAGTTATGCCCTTAATTCACATAGTACAGCACATTAAGGACAGAGATCATACATGAGGAGTAAGTACACAGTGACTCCTGTTGTTGCTTTAACAAATGACACTCTTATTTATGGCGTCAGTAATCACCTGAGGCTCTTGTCGTAGGAAGCCAAGGCTGTGGAAGCCTCTTGAGTTCTCCAATTCTGATCCTATTTAGACAAGGCCATAGTCAAAGCGGAAGTTATCTCCTCCCTTCAGAGAAAGGCACTGACTTCTTTGATGGCCCGTTCTTTCCGCTGGGATCTCACTCAGAGAGATCTTTCATTTAGGTAATTTTTTTTATGCCACAAATGGATATCTTCCACTGACCCACATTATCTTGTTAAAAAATAGTGGTTTACATAAAAGATAAAATCATTATTTTCCTGATTTTCATCCCAAATTATTAGAAAGGCAGCTCGCTTTAATAGAAAAAAATGAGAAATCCAAAATCATATGAACCTATATTCAAATCATGGTTTTTATATTAATACTTACTTGCATGTGTTAAATTTATTTTACTTAAATGAGACTGTTTCTTCATGTATGGGAAGTGGAATATTGATACCTTTGCCTAATAGAATTGTTTAAGAGTTAATGTACTAATATCTTCAAAGCCACTGGGATAGTCTGCTCATGACTACTTATTCATTACATATATATTTATTGAGCATCTGCAATATACCAGTCATTGCTCTAGGCATTGTTTACCAAAACAGCAGAAAAGATAGAAAAAGTCATAACCTATAATATGATGTGAAGAGTCACAAGCGTAACTTAAGAAAACCACAGTGGGTACGAGGACAGAATATGAAAGGAAAAACTAGAAGACAGGAGGGGATATGCTTTGTGGCTATCTGGAAGAAATATCTTCCAGGTAAAGTGAGAAGTCCGTGAATAGAGTTTGTTCCACATATTCAGTGAGAGAGTTCAGAAACATTCTAATGTGTCCCTAGAATGTAAACCAGGAGATAACATAAGTAGCAAATAGCTCCATAGCTGAGAACAAGGATACTGAAATCATCTATGTCCACATCACTTGACCATCTGCACTTAGTATTTCTGAACTGTATTGTGAGAAGAGCTCTCTCTTAGAGTTGTGGTGAGAATTAAGTTTGTTAAATATTAGCACATTATCATATAGTAAACTCTAATAAGTGTTTTTTAAATTAAAGAACAGAGTCCCATGCTCCTCTTAACTGAGAAAAATCAACATTCACTCCCAAGAACAAAATTTAATCAGATTTATCAGATTCACCATTTTGTGGGAAACTTGTAGGGATTCTTTATTCTGGAAACACACCTTCTCCTTCTTCTCTTGTTTTGTTTTTAGAATTCAGATTTTGTTTTTTTCCAAAATGTCAGATATCTTACATAAAATCTTGGCTATCTCTAGAACATTAATGAGATACAAAACATTTTGAAGATTGGTGAATAATAAGATTCAGAGAATTTTTCAACTGGAGAAGAAATAGTTTTGATATTTTCTTTTCGAAAACTTTGACAATTGGGTTAGTGATCTTATCTACTTTAAGCATGACTGGAATTTGGTATGCTAATAAAAATGCAGATTTCATTGCCTGTAATAATGCCTTTTGCATTTAGACTGTGAAGTTGCTGCTCCCTCTCCAAGTATCTTTCTATTTACTCCTAAAAAGATTCCAATGAAGTAAATATTATTTCTCACATTTTTAGAGATGTGGGTGTGAGATATCCACACAGTAACAAGTGAAGTATAAGCAACAGTGTTAAATATTGAACTCAAACTCAGGTGTCCAAAGTTCAGAATATATTCTGCATCCAAAAATATCTGCCACTTTCTGTTAGCTTTGAATGCACTAAGTATACCAGAAATTCCACGTTAATGGTTTCAGTTCATAGTATGTGTTATATTTACTATCAGTGTGATATACAAACAAGTTTTATTTTATTAACTCTTCAATGCATAAAAACAAGTATTTAATTTCAACTTGATTTTTTGTTGCCATGACACAAGATAAAGCATATGTATTTGTTTTTTCAAAAAATCCCTCATAGACTATAGAATAGACTGAATATATAGAACTTACTTGAAAATGTTTGATAAACAAATAAAAATATCTACATTTGAAAAGATTACATGGTTTAGAGGTGCACATGATTAGATTGATGCTTACTTTTCGCCATTTTCTAACTCTAAGAAACCATGTAGTGCTAGTGAACTTTAGTTCGTTAGGTCCATTAATTAAACGGACCTAATAATCTCTTTCTACTATGTTTTTGTAGGAATTTATTGTAATTAATCTACCATGGTCTCTAGCACATAAAATCCATCATTCCCCACTTCTATTAGAATAAATCTAACAAACATTGCATGTTATTTCATGATGAAAAATAAAATTATTTTAAAATCAGTGTTCCCAAAACCCCTTAACACCATTGATTTGTCTTTCAATTCAGCTTATTTAATTTTTGAGAAGGAAAATATGCTTTTCACACTTTGCAGCAGTTCATGCTGTTATACATTTCCCATGTTATAAGAAAACTAGAAGTTTCTGCACAACAAAGGAAACACTCAACAAAGTAAAGATGCAGCTGACAGAATGGGAGAAAATATTTTTAAATTATGCATTTGATAAAAGATTAATTTCCAGGATATATAAAGAGCTGAAGAAACCCAACAACAGCAAAACAAACATTCCAGTTAAGAAATGGGCTAAAGATATGAACAGGCATTTTTCAAAGGATGAAATGCAGATCAATGGCCAGACACAAGCAAAGATGCTCAGTATCACTAGCCATCAGGGAAATGCAAATGAAAGCACAAGGAGGTTTCACCTTACCGCAGTTAGAATGGCTATCATCCAAAAATCAAAAAATAAAAAATGTTGGCAAGGATTGTGGGGGAACACATACACTAGCATGTGGGAATGTGAACTAGTACAATCATTATTGAAGACGGTATGGAGATTCCTCAGAAATATGAAAATAGATCTACCATATGACTCAGCCATTCCACTCCTGAGAGTTTACCCAAAAGAAATGAAATCAGAACATGGAAGAGTTATCTGTACTCCATGTCTATAACAGCTCAATTCACAAGAGCTAAGATATGGAATCAACCCAGATGTCTATCAACTGATGACGGGATAAAGCAAATGTGATACATATACACAACAGAATGCTACTTAATTGTAAAAAGAATGAAATTCCATCTTTCACAACAAAATGGATGCACTGTAAGAATATTATTTTTAGTGAAATAAGCCATTCCAAAACTGATAAATATCATGATTTCTTTTTTGATTTTTAGTAACCAATATACAGAATACACAAAATGTAATATATATGAGTAAAATTGAAATTCTGAGATTTGATTATTGTTTATAGCCTTTGTATATAATTTAGAGGAATAGTGGTTTTTCCACTAACCAATTTTTGAATTCTTTATTTAGTGGAGGATTAAGCTTGTGATTATAAAGTAAATTGGAATTATGTCATTGTAAAAATAAAAAAAAAAAAACAAAGTGATGGCGTGGGAGTGTGAGATGGAGGGAGGAAATATAACTATAATCCAATCTAGATTTTTGACATACTTAGTGCATTCAAAGCTAACAGAAAGTGGCAGATATTTTTGGATGCAGAATATATTCTGAACTTTGGACACCTGAGTTTGAGTTCAATATTTAACACTGTTGCTTATACTTCAACTTGTTACTGTGTGGATATCTCACACCCACATCTCTAAAAATGTGAGAAATAATATTTACTTCATTGGAATCTTTTTAGGAATAGATAGAAAGATACTTGGAGAGGGAGCAGCAACTTCACAGTCTAAATGCAAAAGGCATTATTACAGGCAATGAAATCTGCATTTTTATTAGCATACCAAATTCCAGTCATGCTTAAAGTAGATAAGATCACTAACCCAATTGTCAAAGTTTTCGAAAAGAAAATATCAAAACTATTTCTTCTCCAGTTGAAAAATTCTCTGAATCTTATGATTCACCAACCATAAAACAATGCTCTTTATGAGGATGTGGCTTCAAATGTTTTGTGTAAATCCTGAAAAAAATCATCTAGTGAACTTTAGAACATAATATCTAGTGTTACCTAAACAATGAAGCAAATGAGTTTTGTATAATTCTTTATCCTGATGATTCAAGTTTTCTATTTGCTGCTAAAGTTTTAAATACCCAGGTTTAACTTGCTTTAAAGTAAAAAAAAAAAAAATGATGATAAGGAGTAATATTAGGAAGAAAGATCACCTTTCAACATTCTAAATTCTCTGATAAATTGTCTCGGGCGTAGGAGACCGGGAAGAAGCTCTGGCCTCCTGGCTTCAAATCAGCACAGCTCTGGCTGTTGCGGCCATTAGGAAGTGAACTATCTGATGGAATACCTCTCTTTCTGCCTCTGCCTCTTTGTAACTCTGCCTTTCAAATAAATAAATAAATAAATCTTTAAAAAATTCTTTTGCACTTACATGATTTGGTTGACTGTTCTCAGAGGAAATGGACTAACACATCATTTCATTGTCAGACTGAACTATAAATAGAAAGAACAGCTAGGTGTTCAATGAGCTGCAAGGTATTATACATGAAATAATTGAGAATATCTAGCTGGAGAAAAGGTCAATCACATACTCTATTACAGCAAACCATGCCAAAGGGATCCTTTCAGAAAGAAATCCTGAATACATTTAAAAGACTAACAAAAATTTCATGGTATTCATGTCAAGTAGGTAAGATACTTAAAATCTCCCAGTCTCTGGGGCCAGCAGCGTAGTAGATAAAGCCAGTTGAACTGGGTGCCAGTTCAAGTTCCGGCTGCTCCACTTCTGATCCAGTTCTCTGCTGTGGCCTGGGAAGGCAGTGGAAGATGGCTCAGGCTCCCGGCTCCTGGCTTTGGATACGTGCAGCTCTGGCCATTGTGGCCATCTGGGGAGTGAACCGACAGATGTCAGACCTCTTTCTCTTTCTCTCTAACTCTACCTCTTTGTAACTCTGCCTTTCAAATAAATAAATCTAAAACAAAACAAAACAAAAAACCTCTGAGTCTCATTCTCCTTTTTATAATATAAGGATGATAACTACGCATACAGCTGTGACTTGGCGACAATACCTTTGTTTTCTTTATAATCCATATCATGAATTCTGTAACTTTATTATGCTTAGTTGCTTTTAACTCTCAGTCGATAATTTCTTTAATTCCTGGTATATTATCTTCTGTCTTTACATTTATATGCTTGGACTGATGCTCAGTACTGCTCCTTTTATTATGTTTTGAATGTTTCAAATAGGATTTTTTTTTCTTTCTTAAATTTTTATGTAGGTGAAACACATACCCACAAACACCTACACACAGAAATTGGAGGAGGGAAGCTCCCACCTGCTTGTTCACTCTTCAAATGCCTGCATCAGCCAGAACTGAGCTGGGCTGAAGCTGATAGCTAAGAACTCAATCCGGGTCTCCCATCTACCTGGCAGGAACACAAACAATTAACAATCAGTTACCTCCCAGGGTCTGCATTAACAGGAAATTGAAATCAAGAGCCAGAGGCAAGTAACAAGCTCCAGGAAGCTGAATTAGGAGCCAGAGACAGGTATCAACTCTGACACTCCAGCATGGAAGCCAACATCCTAACTGGTGTCTTGACCACTAGATCAAAGCCTGTCCTACCTCCCCTGATCCTTTAAGCTATGATTTGAACTTATTCCCTATATTTTCTATCTGCCTCTTAGGGATATCAAGAGGAAAAAGGTAAAATTGGTCCTTTCCCTCTGGTACCTAGTCTTGGATCAAGTGAATCATCTTTCTCCCAGGTTTTCTTCAGCCCTCCTACTGTGGAAGAATGAAAAGAAGACTAAAAGTCCAGAGGGGAGTCATAACTGTGTTCTGATACTTGAAAGGAAGTGAGGAATAGGGTTTACCTTTGGGAAAGCTTTGGAGAACTCATTCATGTCAAACTTGCAAACACAACTGCAGATCTTACAAAATTTTCTACTTTGTTTTTGCTCATGGGCCTTGTCAACATCACTCACATTATATACTTGCGAAGTGGATTGACTCCTCTTAATTAGTTCTTGCCTTTAAGCTTTTTACACATCAACTTTTCTTTAAACATTTAGATTCATTCTTATAAAAATCCAGAATTTAATTTAGAGTTGTCATATATAATTCATGGTTTTTATATATTATTGATTTCATTTAGATACCAAAAAACTTTTAACTATAATTCTTTTTTTTTAACTTTTATTTAATGAATATAAATTTCCAAAGTACAGCTTATGGATTACAATGGCTTCCCCCTCCCATAACTTCCCTCCCACCTGCAACCCTCCCCTTTCCCGCTCCCTCTCCCCTTCCATTCACATCAAGATTCATTTTCAATTCTCTTTATAGACAGAAGATCAGTTTAGTATATATTAAGTAAAGATTTCAACAGTTTGCCCCCACATAGCAACACAAAGTGAAAAAATACTGTTGGAGTACTAGTTATAGCATTTAATAAGAGTGTACAGCACATTAAAGGTAGAGATCCTACATATTATTTTTTTAAAAATTAATTAATTTTCTATGCAATTTCCAATTTAACACCAGGTTTTGTTTTGTTTTTTCATTTTCAATTATCTTTATATACAGAAGATCGATTCAGTATATACTAAGTAAAGATTTCATCAGTTTGCACCCACACAGAAACACAAAGTGTAAAAATACTGTTTCAGTACAAGTTATAGCATCACTTCACATTACACAACACATTAAGGACGGATCCCACATGAGATGTAAGTACACAGTGACTCCTGTTGCTGACTTAACAATTAGACACTCTTGTTTATGGCGTCAGTAATCTCCCTAGGCTCTAGTCATGAGTTGCCAAGGCTATGGAAGCTTTTAGGGTTTGCCGACTTTGATCTTATTCCGATAGGGTCATAGTCAAAGTGGAAGTTATAGTATTAATTCACAATGTACAACACATTAAGGACAGTGATCCTACATGAGGAGTAAGTGTACAGTGTGACTCCTGTTGTTGACTTAACAAATTGACACTCTTGTTTATGGCATTAGTAATCACCCTAGGCTCTTGTCATGAGCTGCCAAGGCTATGGAGGCCTTTTGATTTCTCTGACTCTGATATTATTTAGACAAGGTCATAGTCAAAGTGGAAGTTCTCTCCTCCCTTCAGAGAAAGGTACCTCCTTCTTTGATGGCCCCGTTCTTTCGACTGGGATCTCACTTTCAGAGATCTTTCATTTAGGTCTTCTTTTCTTTTCTTTTCTTTTCTTTTTTTTTTTTTTTCCCCAGGGTGTTTTGGCTTTCCATGCCTACAATACTCTTGCTCTCGCTAATCCTCCACCTTGTGGCGCCGGCACATCAGGTTCTAGTCCAGGTCGGGGCGCCGGATTCTGTCCCGGTTGCCCCTCTTCCAGGCCAGCTCTCTGCTGTGGCCTGCAAGTGCAGTGGAGGATGACCCAAGTGCTTGGGCCCTGCACCTCATGGGAGACCAGGAGAAGCACCTGGCTCCTGCCTTCCGTGCACCGGCCGCAGCGGCCATTGGAGGGTGAACAAACGGCAAAAAGGAAGACCTTTTTCTCTGTCTCTCTCACTATCCACTATGCCTGTCAAAAAAAAAAAAAAAATTAACTATAATTCTTAATATCAAAATATCTCTAGTTACATGAAGGAATACTTACGAATTTTTGTACTGTATTGTTCAGTCTGTGTCTGTTGTGTTACAAACCAATGGTGAGTTGGTGAACTTAATCTCCTTGTTGCTGCCTTCATTTAGAAACTCATCCTCTCATTAGGATTATGATATTTATCTCCTACTTGATATTTCTGCCCTTATTCTGAATTCCATTATTTTTTCATTAGAATATCTAGTTAAACAATCTTACAGTACCTTTAACATTTTGACATAAATGATCACAGAGATTTTTTTTCAGATTTATAATTTTAAAAACTCAAAACAATGTTTAATGAGTTATTTTCTCCAGAATAATAGTATGTTACAGGTAAAACCTAAGATTTCCCCTGGCCAATTTTCACCCCATTCACCCTGGACTTTCTGGAGAAAGAGTAGTAAAAGGAGATGGTGCATACTCTTCAGGTAAAATAGGTTCTTCTCATAGCCATCCAGGAAAAACAGACTTACATAGCAGTTCACTAGACTCCAATAGCCTTAAATCTCTCCTATAGTCCAAAAACTTACCGCATTTTCCCACTTCAGGGCTTGGTTTTATCTGAATAATACTATATTCCTTTTTTACTTATACAATTAGTTCAATTTGATTCGAGATTCCTTTAAAAATAACATAACATCTAAAATAGCTTCCTCCGTTCTTCATCTCTGTGTCAAATGTGCCCTATGATTATACTTGGTTCAGAGAACCTGCCAAACTTCTTTTGGAGTTGCCTACTTTTGTACAGCCTATATTTCAGATCCTTGAAGGACTTAAGACCGAATCTGGTTCAAGTCTGTAGCTTCTGAATATAGCCCCATACTAGCCTTTAGCTTTGCCTTGAGTTTTTGGGGGTGTATGGGGAGCAGTTAAAGCAAAAGAGGAGGAAATGGAGAAAATATGTAAGAAGGGCTGATAGGACACTGCCCTGTGGTGTAGCAAGCAAAGCAGCTGCCTGCAGTGCCAGCATCCCCAATATTCGCTGGTTCAATTCCCATCTGCTCCACTTCTGATCCAGCTCTCTGCTATGGCCTGAGAAAGCAATGCAAGATGGCCCAACTCCCTGAACCCGCATGGGAGACCCAAAAGACACTTCTGGCTCCTGGCTTCGGATTAGCTGGTGCAGCCAACTGGGGAGTGATCCAGCGAATGGAAGAGTGCTCTCTCTCTCTCTCTCTCTTTCTCTTTCTCTCTGCCTCTGCCTATCTATAATTCTGCCTTTCAAATCAAATAAATCTTTTTTTAAAAAAATAGAAGGGATAATATAGATAATGAGACAGAAAGAAGCTCTAACCTATAATGTAATTTACTTAAATTTGAAAAAACATTTTAGATGAAAAATTGAAGCAGCATGTATACCATAATTTGAAAGGTCAGAATATGCTCACAAGTGCTCTCTTTATAAATAATTTAGTATCTTTCTTGGTATAACTCATTTGTTCAAAAAATTAGCTAAATTTTCAATCCTAGGTAAATGTTCTATTTTATGAAACAATAATTGTTTTCACAAAAATATCTAGAATATAAAAGTATCAAAAGAAGACATATAGACAAGTCTTAAATTTAACTAGTAGAGTATCTAGAATATAATGTATAGAAGTAATATTGACACTTTGAGATGTGATGATTTTGAACAGCCCTCATCTTGACTGTTGAGGAACAGATTTCTTTATTTTCCATATTATTTATTGAACTCCTTACTTAGTGTAGGGTTAATCTTATGACTATAAAGTTAATTGAAAATAGATCTTTGTGTAAAATAAGAATGACAATGGGAGAAGGAGGAGGAAGAAGGGTGTAGGTGCAGGTGGGAGGACTGGTAGGGTGGAAAGAATTACTATGTTTCTAAATCTGAATATATGAAATGCATGAAGTTTGTATATCAAATAAAAGAGTTCTTAGTAAAAAAATTAACTATCTCTCAATATAGAAAAAGTGATCAGAGGACTATATCTTTTTGCAAATAGCTTCCTAGAAGTCTTTAAATGAAGCCTTAAAGATGGATAAAATTATGCAAAAAGTAAGTGTATTTGAAGTTTTATGTGACTTTAGCCAGAATTTTTAATTTCTGATTTTTTTTTTTTTTTTTTTTTTTTTTTTTTTTGACAGGCAGAGTGGACAGTGAGAGAGAGAGACAGAGAGAAAGGTCTTCCCTTGCCGTTGGTTCACCCTCTAATGGCCGCCGCGGTAGCGCGCTGCGGCCGGCGCACCGCGCTGTTCCGATGGCAGGAGCCAGGTGCTTCTCCTGGTCTCCCATGGGGTGCAGAGCCCAAATACTTGGGCCATCCTCCACTGCACTCCCTGGCCACAGCAGAGAGCTGGCCTGGAAGAGGGGCAACCGGGACAGGATCGGTGCCCCGACCGGGACTAGAACCCGGTGTGCCGGCGCCGCAAGGCGGAGGATTAGCCTGTTGAGCCACGGCGCCGGCCTAATTTCTGATTTTTTTAAAAGATTTTATTTATTTAATTTGAGTAGAGTTACAGGCAGAGAGAGGAAGAGACAGAGAGAAATCTCTTCCATCCACTGGTTCACTCTCCAAATGGTCACAAAAGGCTGGAGCTGGTCCAACCCCAAACCAGGAGCCAGGAGCTTCTTCCGTGTCTCCTATGTGGGTACAGGGGTCCAAGCGCTTGAGCCATCATCTACTGCTCTCCCAGGTCATTGCAGAGAGCTGGATTAAAAGAGGAGCAGCCGAGACATTAACTTGAGCCTATATGGGATGACAGTGCCACAGAAGAGTCTTAGCTTACTGTGCCACAGCGCTGGCACCAATTTCTGCAATCTAAAATGCAGCTAAGACTCCTTGTTAGAGGGGCTGGTGCCATGGCTCACTTGGTTAATCCTCTGCCTGCGGTGCTGCATCCCATATGGGTGCTGGGTTCTAATCCCGATTGCTCCTCTTCCAGTACAGCTCTCTGCTGTGGCCCAGGAGGGCAGTGGAGGATGGCCCAAGTGCTTGGGCCCTTGCACCTCCATGGGAGACCAGGAAGAAGCACCTGGCTCCTGGCTTCGGATCAGCACAGTACCAGCCATAGCAGCCATTTGGGGAGTGAACCAACGGAAGGAAGACCTTTCTCTCTGTCCATCTCTCTCACTGTCTATAACTCCACCTGTCAAATAAAAAAAAAAATTCCTTGCTGCAAAAGTGATTAATTCTTCGTTTAGAGATACATTGAGCCTGTGATTCTAAAGTAAATTAAAAGGTAGGAAAGGGAAAGAGAGGAAGGGATGGAGGGAGGAAAATTGTAATATTCTTGGAACTGTATCTATGAAATCAATTATTCTTTACATATTGATAAAAGTAATAAAACATAAAATAAAAATCAAAAAGGAAAAGTGATTAATTATTAATTTGATTAGCCACTAATCTGGCATATTTTAAGCAGTAATATTTGTAGTATTGCTTTGACCTGATAATAAAAAAGGAAAGTTTTGCAGTTATTAGCATGAATTTCAATGTTACATGAAAACTAGTTGAATAAATATGACCGTGTATCAATGTATTTCAATCATAGTGTCATTACCTATTTCAAAAGGATAACTTTGAGTTATTTATTTGGTGGTACTTTGAATTAGGATAAATAGTGAAAGAAAGGAATGAGGGATTTTAAGGAACTAATTAAAATAAGAAATTTAATTTAGAGTATAGGTATATGTGATTTTGTGATGCAGGCATTATTTTTGCATTTATGGAAATCACCTCACCACCACTAAATATGTCCTGTAAGATATAAGTTGAATAATGATATGTGTATTAAATCTCAATCAGTCTGGAAGTTGATTTACAGAATTGCCAAGACTGTGTCATTTCCTAGGCCTACATCAAATACAGTGTTAAGAGGACACTTGGTAAATGAACCACGTGAGGGCATTTTGACCAAGCTTTCCTACCTTTCAGAATGACATCCATTCTTGTTAGTTATGGCATCATTGGTTATAAATTGAATAAATGTAACATCAGCAGAAAGGACTAATCCAGATCAGAAATTTAATTAAAATATGCCTCAGAAAGGGAATAATTCAGTGGCTGTTAGGTGGCAAAACCAGAAAGGGTATGTATTAAATTCTAGGAAGGGAAAGCAGCAAAATATGGTAACTGAGCTTACTATTTATGTAACAATTCTGAAATTGTAACATTTATTTATTACTCATGTGTCTTTGTGTGTCATACAGAAATGCATATTAATCTTGAGAAACAACTGGATTCTTTTGAAGTAATGGCAGTTAGAAATGATCTAATCTTTGTGAAGATCTCATTAAAGTGGTTTATAATACATTAAAGACTTCAAATGAAAAAGTCTCCACACAAAGAATACTTTATGTCTCAGATGGAAGTTTTCATATTTCCTTCCAATTTAATAAAGAACAAGTTTATGACTTAAACCATATTGAGTCAAGTAGTGGAAAAATCATCTGTCTTCAGTTTGACTTTGAGTACATTTCATATTAATTATTCAAATGTTAGGGCAGAGAAATATGCTTCAAAAGCTTGCAAGTACCTCAGTCACTTCAGAATGTTTTTGTCCCTTTGATGTCAAGCAAGTGCTTCAGCACTGTAAGATATGGAAGTGGACATTTGTATTAGTGGGCAAAGTTTGATAATTCCAAACAATGGAGAATTTATTGCACTAATTGGTTAGTTTTAAATGGTGTAATCCTAAGAGTTTATCTGCTAAGAGTTGGGAGAATCCATTTCATATATGCAATCATCATTAATCCATTGAGAAGTAGTGATCAGTGCTGACATTTGAGTGCTGAAATGTAACATGTTTCAGATAAGCACTTCAAATGTATTATCTTCTGTAATTTCACAATAATCACAACAGGAGTGAGTACTTCTAATGGCTACTTTACAACGAGACAAAGGCTAAGTTGCATTCCATATTTACTTAGGCGTAAAAATGTAGGCTGACTATGAAACTAGCTCCAAACACTATACCAGTAATTTACTTAGCAGCAATGAGAAAAGTAATGAATGCAGCATTCTCTTTTCCCCAGGGAATGGATTCCAAGTCAATCTTAGTAATGGCGTTCCTATTTTATTTATTGCACCACAATTGTATGGACACAGACTTTTAATGGAGATGATTAAGATATAGGCTTCAGTTGAGTTCAGCTTGAAGAAGATGGAAACCGTGTACAAAAGGTTCTTGGCCTATTCTGTTTGGCCTCAGAAAATAAAATCTTTTAGCATAGTCACACATGACAATCATGCTATGTGTGATAGGTAATTATTACTAAGAAAAGAAATGTATTTATGTCTTCCTATAACTAGTCCGATCTGAGAAATGTTAGTAACAGCTAAATGAATAGTTATGAGAAAATGCAAATAATCCTGGGGTGCAGAAGTTACAAAAGTAAGTGCAAATGGCATAAAGAAGACTGAGAGAGTTTGTGATAACTATGTAAGGGGAAAGAGAACATTAGGTGATTAGAGGATAAATTTTTTGTGTGTGTTCTTCAGACTCCACGTTGCCACGAGCAAGAACAAATCCCTTCAGTGACTACAGAATCTGTTCACTTTCTCAGTCGTGGGAAGGTAATACAGAACTAAATGAATGAAATAATGCATGATGCTTGACAGCTGATTGAGTATTTGCATATAGCCCCACAGTGGCAAAGAAGCCAGTTGCTTCCTTTACTTCAGAGAAATTAAAATATTATAAACTCTTTGGGGGTCATTTGGACAGATCGTTTTACTGAGTGAGTACTTGCCCTTTTGCAAGTGAGTGTTATTTCATATTTGGCAAGAAACACCAAATAGATAACCTAAGTGGTCGAAGGGCCTTTCAGAAACCTCTAGCTCAGACTCCCAAACACTGTAAAAACCATAAAAATACTACATAATCTATTAGCCACAGAATATACCAAGAATCTAGTAACTACAGAATTTGTAAAAACTAGACTTGATTAGCACTTTGGTAGTATAAAATTTCAGTCATGATCTGTCGAATTTTCTTATGATTGAAGATTTTGGATTATTGAAGTCATCTAGGATTTTGGTTAAAGGAAAAAAGAAGATTGCCATGGGCAAGGCAGCTAGGTCTAAGACTAGTTTCAAAATCTATCCTTGTTTTTAAAGATTTAGAAATTATCTGTGGTCTCATAATCTTTTGTCTCTCTCTAACCTTCAAGATGCTCAATATTAGTTGATGATGCTCTGAATTGCACGAAGACCCTGAGATTCAGTACTAGTGGAAAGATAATTTAAAAGCACATTTTCTAAGAGGATCTCATACGTTTACGGGGGCAAATGTAACAAATGACATTTCCTAAGTTGTCATAAATGTATTAAATTTAAAATCACAGAATGTTGGTGTGAAAATAGATTTCAAGAGAGGGAAGGAGAAAGAAAAGAGAGAAGTAAATGGGGGGAGACAGAGGGAGGTGAGGAAAGCTGTTTTTAAGATCACAGGACCAATGGGTTAAAAAGAAATGATGAAAATGCCATGAATGGCTCATATATCTCCTTGATTCTTATTTACATGCACATGTAAGCAAATTCTAAACTGTGTTCCTTACATTGTCAATTCTTTAAATATCAAGGGGCTGACTCTGTGGCATAGAGGCTAAAGCCACTGCCTGCAATGCCAGCATCCCATATGGGTACCAGTTCTAGTCCTGGCTGCTCCACTTCCAATCCAGCTCTCTGCTGTGGCCTGGGAAAGCAGTAGAAGATGACCTAAGTCCTTTGGCCCCTGCACGCACATGGGAAGACCCACAGCTCCTGACTTTGGTCCGGTGCAGTTCTGGTCATTATGGCCAACTGGGGACTGAACCAGCAAATAGAAGACTTCTCTTTCTCTCTCTCTGCTTCTCCTTCTTTCTCTGTGACTTTCAAATCAATCAATCAATAAATAAATCTTTAAAAAAATCAAATGTGTTTTCATGAATTGGGTAATTAAGTCCCTTCAAGATATTTAAAATGTCCATTAGAATATTGGAATTTCTGATGTATTTTACAGGGGTCCAATTAAACTGAAATCTATATTTTTCAATTGGAAAATAGAATACCCCAATTTTTTCAATTGTTTCTTCTACTTATGTATGTGAGAACAAATTCAGATCCATTTATTTCTATTCATTTATGTATTTAGACTGGAGAATTACTAGTATTTGGAGATATTCAGTGTTCATTAGAATACTGAGTGGTAAATGATGAAGTCTTTAAACCACACTGTCATCAACAATACAACCAATAGCCAGTAGGAGGAAATTACATTAAAACTGACCCTTAACTATATAATTATTTTCTAAAGTTCAAACTGGTTAACATTAGTATAAATTATAAACACAGCATCCAGATTGTATGGATTGTAGATACTAGGATCAAAACATATTTCCTGGGTCAGTCCATGATCTTTATTCATGGAAAGGTCAACAGCATAAAATTGATTTCATCTTCACCATGCACTTATTAAGTCTATGAGTACAAATATATATCCACCACCATCTCTTGTAGTATTTAGTCCTCTTGCAGTATTTAGTCTTAAAGGTAATGTTTTATCTTTGTTTTCCTCAGCCTCACATACTGTTTCCTTTATTATGCTTCACTTTGCTTTAACTTGTCATTTTTTCAGTGAGAATATTCATTTCCTCTTTTTTTCCTTAAAATTACAGCATATTAACTTTTTTTTTTAACTTCTAAGAGTCCAAGTCTAAGAGGAAGCAGATCTGACATTTATTTCCCATGTCTCTTGTTTTGGTATATTTTATGCATGTGCTTCCTTCAGAAAAGCACCCCATTGTACCCATTCTTGCATTTCCCTCACCTTACTTTTATTTCTTTTGGAGCTTATGCAATTTATTTTTAAAAAGTCAGATGGATTTTTTTGTTTATTTTGTAAATACCAATCTCATTTCTCACAAACCAAGAGGTCAATTTAGCTAGCATGTGATGAGGATCACGCTTCAAAGACAGCAAAATCCTTTAGAACTGTTGTTCCTTGAAACAAACTAAAAATACAGTCACCCAAACAGGAAAAAAAAGGGGGAAAAAAAGCTCTGGTAAAGTCCAACTAATGATCTTATCTTCCAGCAAGTTTCTAAATGCTTTAAAAAGTTACAGCCCCAATGAGAAAACTAGTTGCTCATTCTTACTCTTTTTGTGAATAGCTGATATATTCATGTATTAGTGAACATTGTGGTGATGGAAAGTTATTTTTGGTCTCCAGATATATGATGTGAATGTCTGTTAGCTAAGCTGCTTTGAATTGCAAGGAAAAAAAAAATGACTCTAGTGCTTGGAGATCAAAAATGTAACTAAGAAGGTAGAAGTAGGGAGGGTTTGCTTCTTGTGATAACGTTCATAGTCATCAGGTTTTGCTGATGTTTCTCTGTGGTTCTGTCAGTCTGCTTTTTTCTTTGGCACTACCATCAGCTTCCCAGGCAATGTCTGCCACCTCACGGGAACTAGGAGGAGAGGGGTTTCCTTTAACTCACAGATCAAAACAATTAAATTCTTAAGTATTATCATCATACACACGCATCTGCACACACACAAACTACATGTTATTATATGAAGGGATGATTATGTTAACTGTGGCAACCACTTCCAAGGTGTGCATGTATGCAAACATCATGCTTTACACCTTAAATGTGTATATATGTATCTATAAATTATATTTGTTTAATATACTTCAATAAATCTGGAAAATAACTTTGGAAAAATAAAGTTAGATGTAAAATGTAAAACTATGAAAATAACAATTAAATAACTTTAAAAAGAGTGAATTCCTGGGTTGGAAAGGACTGATCTCTGGAGTTAAAGGACAGGGCTGCTACACAATAGTAAGCAGGCAAAACAGGTCTTTAAGGTATGGGATCTCAGTATGCCTCTGATGCCAAAGGAAGAAAGTGGTGATAAGATCCTGTTTCTTTTTTTTTTTTTTTTATTCACCCATTCATTTATTTATACAGGTTATATTTATCAAGTGTTTGTTTTTTTGCCTGACAAGACTGTGAAGATAAAACAGTGACAAATGATAGATGCAACTGTGTATTATTTTCAACAAAATGACCTGGTAGGACCTTTCTAAGATGCGCTACATAAAAGCGATGTAAATTATAAAGAAAGAATCCTGGGCAGACAGAAAAGGACTGAGGCAAGTATGAACTTTGCCTGGTTTGAATTTCAGCAGGACCAGAGTGACTGCTACACAGTAAAAGACGGTAAGGCCTGAGATGAGGAAAGGAGCCAGTTTGCTTGGCAAGATGTAATGAAGAATTTTAAGCAGAGTATAATTTGCTTTTATTTAAATTTTGAAAAACTGTTTCTTACAATGTTGTGAAAATTCAGTGTAGAGGATAATGAGTGAAAATTAAAAGGTCTTTTGAGAGGCTTTTGCATGGTTACAGTGATGTGTAACTTGTGAAGGCAATGAGAACCAGTAGAAAATAGAATATACTTCAAGTGATAGTACATCCAGTACATCTTGAGGAGGTTGTATAGTGAATATATTTCAAAGGAAAGATTACCCTGAATAGACCTATACCATGTCACCTACTTTTAGCAGATCTGAGACAAATGCAAAATCTTTTTTTGTATTACAGTGCCTAATTCTAAAATTTCATTTTAGGAAGTGTCCAATAAATATTATTTTTCAAACTGTATTCTTATTGAAGCATTCACACTACAGAATCCACCTAACACAGATTCAAACTGCTGCCTCACTTAGCAGCTGAAAAACTTTGGGTTAATTTTATTACTGTGATTATTCAATTCCCTCATGAATAGAGTCGGGATAGTATCATGTAACTCAATGGATTTTCTCAAGCAGAACGTGAGATCATGAATATGAAGCTTGGAGTACACTTCACAGCATTCATTGGCAACTCTGTAGGTACTAATTTATGTTCTACCTTATTCTGAGTAATTATTTTTAGACTTTAGATGTCATGAGAAATTTCACTGTTTGTGCACAGTGTGAGTCATTACACAGGTTTTATGTAGAGTTGTTTTTTAGGGAGAAGGTGGCCTTGATGGCATACCCAGGGGTCCAATAATTTTCTAGCAACTGCAGGAGGCTCTTGAAATAAGACGTGATCATCCCGTGGAGATGAATTTTTAAAAAGTCTTCTTGTGCTGGGAATGTGTCCATTCTAGGCATAGATAATTTTCCTTTGGCAGAGGGCCTGAATGTTTACTGGCTTTTCTTTCTATTCTCTGAAAAAGAAAATAATGTTCCCAGGAAAATTCTAAGTTCCCAGAGCTATCCATCAAGAAGATTTTTGAGTAGACAAACTTCATTATAATTTAACCCAGCATTCTGTGACTGTCAGCTATCACTGAATAAAATCACTTTTTTCCATTACCTTCTTTTAAAGCTGTAAGTTTTACGCAAATTTTTGTATGATGATATATGTCTTTGGAAAGAAATTATTGCTCATTTGTATGAGATGACAGGTTGAATCAAGTTTAACCCCTGACAAATGCCTTGACGTGTATTTGTTATTACTATTGTTATCTGTAAATTGCATCATTTTCAATATGTAAAGACAAGCCATAGCCCTACCTCCAAATTATTAAGTAGGTATAAATATAAATATAGCTTTATATTGATAATGAGAATACCAATCTGCCAACAGAAGTTCATGCTAACATATGAATGATGTGTATTTTTCACTTTGATAACTTTAGCGCTTCCTGTTCTATCAGATACCCACTTCATTAATCCTTACCTGGTGAAACTCAGCCTAAAGCTACTTGCATACAAATTTCCTTATTCCCAATTGATATTCCCTCTTGATTTGACCTCACTTGGACTTAAATTCAGTTGGAAACTATTTCTTAGCTATTCCTGATTGTTCTCCATCCTTTTGTTTTCTCTCACTCTGGACTGAGGTTCCTGATTCACAGATACTTTTGGTGACCGCTTATGGCTACCAACAGTCAAGCCTTCCTACAATGATGTTCAAAACTTTGAAGATATGGATTTAGCCTTTCTTTCCATTGTTGTCTTCCACTCATTTCTAGAGCTCGTCACTTACCTATAGTTTAAGTTCAAGTAACCAATGACCCTCTTCTTCTCTAAGCTCAATTTCAAAACCAATTCTCAAGAGGCACCCATTTTATTTCACCTACCATTAAAGATCACTGGGGAGTTTACCAATTAGTATGAAGAAAAGAAAAGAAGTAAAGAACAAAAACAAATAAACAGGCAAATAAGAAAAACATTGTTTCCTGACAGTCAAGGTAAGTGTTGTTCATACTCTCTGCCTGCTATAGGGTTAATCTTATAAATGTAAAAATTAACTGAAAGTTGATTTCTGTAAAAAAATAAGAATGAAATAGAAGAGGGAGAAGGAAGATTGGAGAGAGTATGGATGGGAGGTGAGTAGAGGGAGAAGAAGCATCGTGGTCCCAAATCTGTATATATTAAATGCACAAAGTTGTATTCCTTAAAAAATTAAAAATAAATAAATAAAAAAGATCACTGGGGAACTTTAAACTAGCAACTACTATTTTTGAAAATTTTTAGGTCCTTAAATTGTTATCCTACTCCAAGAGGTGACTTCCACAGTTTGCTAGCAGAGGAGAGTGCCAGCGAGGGACTATTTATTTGTGGCTGGAACAACTGAATAATATATTTTAATTGGGTCTTAACTGCCAAGCAAAAGTACACCTCCATTCTATTTTCCCAAGGGAGCTTATCATTCAAAGCTAGATTTGTCAGCATAATACTGACATTATTTGATCTCTAATTGGCTGATATGTTCTGTTGGAGATGCTGACTACGCAAGGAATAGTCATGATGATGACAATAAGGTTCAATTACCTCTACAACATCAGTCTTGCACCCTGAGTCTGGAGGTGTATCCAGGCACATTTAAGTGGGAAAATGAAAAAAAAAATCCTATAAATTTTATCAGAAGCTGATTCTACTAGCAGTGATTCTGATATCTAATCTTTTGTCCCTTTTCTGAACTTAGTATATTAACCTGTGCATTTCACAGCTGATTTTTGGACTACTTAGTGCCAAGCACACGTCTAGGCGCTACAGTTATGGCCAGAGACAGATTTAATGGAGGAGCTAATAGAATTACGGTTTCCAGGACTCCCCCCTCCCTTACATGAGACTTCTTGTAAGGATCTTCAACAGATGTAATTGTGTTTCTATACAATTTTCAGAATGAGACAAATAACCATAATCAGTTAGAACAATTTTCTCGTTTGATTGTTACCTCCTCTTTATTGTGTTTTTCCCTCTATCCATGTCTGGAGGCACAATGAACATTTTGGAGAATTGAGTAAATTGATTTGAGGAGGTCCATTTTGTTTGGGACTAGTGAAAAAAAATTTCTTTTTTTTTTTTTTTTTTTGCAGTCAGTAAAAACCTCCATATAGAGTTATTACTAATCCTATGGGGACAGGATAGTTCACAGTAATTTTTTTTTAAATTTTTTTTTTTATTTTTTGACAGTCAGAGTGGACAGTGAGAGAGAGAGACAAAGAGAAAGGTCTTCCCTTGCCGTTGGTTCACCCTCCAATGGCTGCCGCGGCCGGCGCACCACGCTGATCCAAAGCCAGGAGCCAGGTGCTTCTCCTGGTCTCCCATGGGGTGCAGGGCCCAAGCACTTGGGCCATCCTCCATTGCACTCCCGGGCCACAGCAGAGAGCTGGCCTGGAAGAGGGGAAACCGGGATAGAATCCGGCGCCCCGACCGGGACTAGAACCCGGTGTGCCGGCACCGCTAGGCGGAGGATTAGCCTGTTGAGCCACGGCGCCGGCCTATATTTTGATTATTGATAGTGGATTATATTCAGCTTCCACTTAGGTGATGCAGCTATTGGGAGATGTAAGTAATCATCCATCAGGGCAGGAGAAGATGAGGCTGCAAGATATTTGTTGCCAAGGATACTATGGTCAAATGAAAGTGGGAGTTAGTAAGAAAATTGTACTGAGAAACTGTGATTTAGGGTGAATGAAATAGAGATGATTTTATAAGTTAGTAGTTTCCATAATTGACTAAATAAAGGTTTGTTATAACTGACAGGTAACTTCAAGTAGCACAGGTTAAGGTAATGGCATATTATGAAACCAGGGTCATTTGCTCTGGCAATATATATGGTCTTTGATGCTAGGTTGGGCAAGTTATACTCACCTGACATATACCTGGCTGATACTGAGGATTTTACAGACACAATTTTCATCTTTTTTTAAGCTTTTGGTGTGATAATTGCTGCTAGCTTTAATTAGCACTCTGGTTTTATTGATTCTGAAAATAGTATGTTTCCTCTATTTCACATTCTGCAGCCATCAGTTTGATTATGAACTTCAAAAACATCTCTTGGTTATACAGCGGTGTTGCTCATATGTGACCCTGTTTTTTTTAATCCTAGTTTATACGCAGCATTGAATATAAATATGGGCTTCCAGTTTAAATATTTCTTCCTCCAATTCATATTCATGTAAGGTAAATTGAAATAACAAATGAGCTTCCTGTAAACAATTTTTTAGCTATGGTTTGTCCTGCGCATATGTGTTGGGAGGCTGCAAAGCAACCTTTCAACTCTGTGGACAGATTTTTAGGAAATATTATCATAGCAGAAACTAAGACTTACTGATCCAGGCATCATTCCTTGTGTGGCATGATTTTTAAGATATTACTTTTTAATGGAGTGCCAAAAAGCAGTCTCTCTTCCCAAATATTCTATGACTTTATAGCTGGCAATAAAATGTACTAGATTGTTTTCCTGTTTTGATTTTCTGTGTTTTCATATTTGGAAAATTCCACCCATAATAGTGCTTGCTTTGGCAGCACATATACTAATTTCTTCCATAACCATTTATAGCTAAACCTTTCTTTTCAATAAGGACTCTTCCCCATCCAGTGAAAGCAGTTTACTCATCATGAAGATTCTGTTTTGACAAACAAATTCCAGTTGAAATTTAGAGTTTTCTTCAGGCATCCAAACAATGGCACCAAGCCATTACTCATCTCTAGAAAAGGTTTTGGAAATCTGTGGATATTCTAAAATTCAACATAGAAGGCATCTATCTACTTTGATATTTAGACATACATGGACTACACTATTTGGATGTTAAATTGGAATATCTGGTATTATTTCATGGTCATTAGTACTTTTTGGATTTTACCACCCAGTCCATCAAGATATCCTCCTTACTGTGAGAAATGTTAGACCAAATAATAAAAGTCAGCAAATATTTTATTCAAAGGAGTCAAATACCAACACCAAACTCAAGGCAACATGTTGCTGAAAGATAATATATTAGCAGGAAGCAATAATTCAAACCATCCAGATTATAGGAGTTCATCACCAAATTACTAGAGTCAGATTTGCATTTCCTTGATACTCTTATAGATTTTATGCAAGAAATCCTTCTAGAGATTGTTTTATGTTACATCTCATCTCTTCTTTTTGGAGCATACTTGTTCTACAACTGTGTGAGCTCTGCTTACCCTGAAATTTCTTTCACTTCACAGGGTTTTTCTTAGTTGCAAAAATAGTAAAAACAGCCCTTACTTTTTCATTGAACTACTTGTCATTAAGTTCAAAGCACGATGCTCCCTTGTCCCCAGATATTGTGGCATTTTCATTTTTTTCATACAGAGTGAAACCGTGCTACAATCAGGAAGTTAACATGAAGTCATGACCAATAAAACTTCAAACTCTAGAAAATGTTGACACTGTCTCAAAATTTTTCCTATTTTCCCTTAGAGCTCAAAAATATATTTAAGAATCACACTTTCACATACTTGTTATATCTCTTAGTTATTTTCAGGATGGGAAGTTTCCATGGTCTTTCCTTAACTTTTTATGATCTTGATACTTCTGAAGTTTATAGGCCAAGAACTTACTTCAATTGAGTTTATCTGATCTTTTTTTCATAAGTAGATCCAGATTATGTGTCTTTGGTGTGTATTCCAGAGAGGATAGTGTGTATTTATTTATTTATTTTGAAAAGCAGAGTTACAAATAGAAAGGAGACACAGAGATCTTCCATCCACTGGTTTACTTCCCAAATAGCCACAACAGCTGGAGTTGGGCCAAACTGACAGGAGTCAGGAACTTCTTCCAGGTTTCCCAAGTGTGTGTGGGGGGCAAGTTCTTGCCCTATTTTCCACTCATTTCCTAGGTGCACCAAGAGGGGGCTGGATCAGAAGTAGAGCAGCCAGGACTAGAACTGGGACTTAAACTAGGACTTAAATAGCTGTGCTACAGCCCTAGCCCTGATACTGTGTTTTCACTCATGCTAGTCTGTCAGGAACACAAGATATTAAATTGTCCCATTTCTAATGATGGTTGATATCCTAAATGGGTAATAATTGCCAGGCATTGCTTCTTAATAAAATTCTTTTGCTCTCTGTAATTAAAAAAATATTTTATGGGGAGATGTTTTGAAACTAAGTATTCTGTTTTTCATCAAAATTTAAATTTATTCATCCATATATTTTTATTTGTCTGGAGCTATTGATATCTCATGTTTAAAATGGTTCTTATTAACTAGTCTCATTTTGATTTTTGTGCTCAAATTGTCTTTCCTTTTCCTTTTTCAGACATAAATCTTTGAGCCCTTCCTCATTTTATCATAAGCAAATCCAGTCTTATCTTCAAATTTATTTGCCCTGTCCTTGAACTCTTTCATCCCTGTTAGGAGTCCCTCCCTGGTTTCTCGGAAAATAGAATGAAACACAGAAGCTAAAACATGGGAGGTAAACATATATGTAATTGTTAGTATCAGTTGATACTTCTAAACTCATTCAAATGTCATTCTCTTCACCCTTAATCACTCTCTTGCTTGCAACTCCATTATCTAATATTCACTCCATTACTCTTAACATATTTACTTATTTACTTAACTAATATCCTTATTATCACACCACTCACTCTTCTGTGTATGTGTTCTCTTCACTCTGCTTTAGCTCTGACAGTCTGTACCTAGCTTCAACTACCCACTTGGTGCAATGCCTCTTCTGTTACTCCTTAACTCTTTTCAAAGAACCTTCACAGCATAGAAGCCCTGGTCATCCAACCTATGGCTTTCTCCATCTTGTATGGATCATCAGATCTACCTCACTACACTCAGTATTTCATATTGAACTGCCCTTCTTATGTTGCTCCCCTCTTTGACTGTGACAATCTTCCTCTCCCCACCCTGCTTTGATACCTGGATTTGGCCAGTGTGGCTTCTTTCACATAGTGCAGACTATTGCCCAACTTCATGATTTTAGGACTAGAGGGCTCACGAAGAGAAAGGAAGAGTTGAAAATGGCAGCAAAGAGAAGGGAGGAAGTGCAATAGGAAGAAGGGAGAGGACAATTCTTATGATTTTAACAGATGCTGACATTGCTGTAATAGCTCTATTGTTTCATAGGACTCTTCTTAAATTTTATCCTCCTTTAGTCTGTTCTCCTTAAATGATTGTTATATAAAATTGAAGGACAACTATGTGGTCACTTATTGAGCAGAATTTTTTAATAAAATTCTCAGTCATGAAATTGAGTAATTGGAAAATTGCAAGTATTTTATTATGTAAAGAAAATTATTCCCACTTTCCACTCTTTGATTCCTTGATTGCTTTCTCTATTTGAAAAAAATTCTGCATACTGAGGAAATAATTCTTAAGAGATAGGTATCAAAACACATCTAATGTTGATATTTCTGCTTATTTATAAGTTAAAGTGTGAAGTAGATGAAAATCTGTAATTTTAATTTACCTGCTTAACAGCTTCATGCTTTCTCTGTCTCTTCTTTTTATTACTCATATCTAGTGGGCTTTTCTGAAATCACATCTCATCCATTAATATATAGTTGCAATTGTGTACACACTTAATAATATCTACCTATTCACTCTAGGATAATTTGTGTTCTCCAGCAGAAATTTAATGACAGCAATGAATGCAATTAAAATGTTTCTATTAGTTACTTTAAAAGCATAAAAAGAAACATGTAAACTTGAGTTTAAAAGTATATCTTAATGTATACAAATTATTATTTTAACGTGTAAACACTGAAAAATAAGTTAGATGTTTTGCACTCCTTTTTTATACTAAAACTTTCTTGATCACTTCATGGTTTTAACCTACGAAAAATCCAAATTTGGATTCTAAATTTTCATTAGAGATACTCAATTTATATTGAGATTCCATAAAATTACCAGTTGTAAAAAGCACATTTATAATTACAAATTGTTTCAAACACACTTAAAAGTTTCTCAATCTTTCAATTAAGTTTAATATATAAAATTATAATTAAATTGAAATAAAATTTGAGTTGCTCAGTCATGCCATTTACATTTCAATTGCTCAATGATGCATGTGGCTTGTGGCTACTGTATTAAACAGTGCGAGCATAGTCACTTAGAAAGTAGAAGTCTCTAACTTACAGCATACTGTTGATTTTGATAGACAAGGGAAATTCTCACTAACTTCAAAGTGATAAAGTCAATCTGATTTGCTGGCAGATTAGATCAGGAATTATCATAGTGTGAGAGGAAATTCTATAACAACTTGCATTACTCACCTAATATAATTCTAAACAATGTCTCTCCAACTTCAGAGTGAAGAACTTGTCTACGAGTGAAGTCAGAGCTTAGCTTGGTTGATAAGATGCCAGTGTTCTGTATCACAGTGTTTAGAAACAAGTGCTGGCTCCAGCTCCCAGTTTTAGCAGACCCTGAGAAGCGGCAACTGAACACTTATATAACTGGGACTCCCATCAACATGTGAGGGTTGTGGACTGAGTTCCCAGCTCCCTGCATTGGCTTGGCTGAGTCTTAGCTGGTGCAGGCCTTTGGGGAGTGAATCAGAGGAGGATGGGAGAGTTCCCTCTCTCTCATCTCTTTCTTTCCTCATCTCTTTCTCCCCCTCCCCTTCCTCTTCTCCTTGCTCCTCCTCTTTCTCCTTCTAGTCAAATAAATACACAAATATTTTTTTTGACAGGCAGAGTATAGAAAGTGAGAGAGAGAGACAGAGAGAAAGGTCTTCCTTCCATTGGTTCACCCTCCAATGGCCGCTCCGGTGGCGCGATGGCTGGTGCGCTGGCAGATCCGAAGCCAGGAGCCAGGTGCTTCCTCCTGGTCTCCCATGCGGGTGCAGGGCCCAAGCACTTGGGCCATCCTCCACTGCCTTCTCGGACCACAGCAGAGAGCTGGACTGGAAGAGGAACAACCCAGACAGAACCCTGCGCCCCAACTGGGACTAGAACCCGGGGTGCTGGCGCTGCAGGCAAAGGATGAGCCAAGTGAGCCGTGGTCCTGGCCAAACAAATATTTTTTAAAAGAGGTTATGTGGAGGGGCTACCTGAATAGACTTATTCCCTAGACTTATCACTGTTCCTTGAGAAATTGTAGTTTACTGTGAGTCTTAGAAAACTGCATTTTAGTTGATTCTGCCTCATATCATTTTGACTAAACTTTGAGAAAGACTGCCCTCTAGAGCTTAACTCTATTATAACTTTTTAGTATCAAAATCTTTCCTGAGTTGAGCCAGATCGCTGCCCTCTTCCTTAGTGAGAAAACCCAAGATCACCGTGCAGACTGTAGAATCTTGTCAACATGTATGGATAGATATTGAGATTCTCAAGTCATTAAAGACAAAACAAATAATAAATTGCTTAGGCGACTGAATATGAACCACGAAATCTACAGCCTCCATCAGATTATCAGGATTCAAATAGTGGCTATGCTTCCATTTGAGGATGTATTTGTAGCCTGCCAACAAGATAAGCAGTGTTCTTAATATAATTTAGAGGTAATTCATTTACTGAGACAAAATTATTGTTATCGTGTGTGTTCTGCTTTTACACTGTTTTGTTTTGTAAAACATTGTAAGCTTGTCACAATTGTAGGCACAAATTTTTATCGTGTAATTTAATATTTTTCAACACACGCTGTTTCTTTCTGAGTCACCATTTAAACTTTGGCCTCATTAAAATTTAAGAAAATAACAAGACACGCTAAAGGAAAAGAAAACAAGCTTTGTTCAGATTTTCTTGCAGACTTCTTCATCTAAAAAAGAATTTGTGCCAAGTTTGCTTGATTGTAATTTAAAAGGAAAAGTAAATATATGAAGAAAAAAATGAAGTAAAAGATGTGCTGTCATTTATGTCAGAGAAATACATTCGATATTCCCAGGGAGGTTTTTCTGCAGCTGTCTATCCGTAGTTGGCAACCTTAGTGTCAGAGAAACATACAGTAGCATCAGTAGACATCTCTTCACTGTGACATTCTGTCACAGACTTCCTTTACAACAGACTTTTGCCTCTCATCAAGATAAAGTGGTACACTGAAGATGAAATCTGCCTTGCTCCATAGTGGATTTTTCTGAAAAGGAAAATGTTGTGTGACAAAAACCTCTGTTTGCTATGGTGGGATTGAACTAGAGACCTCACAAGTCTCTGAATTGGACAAATCACTGCTATAAGAAATGTGCCAAGAGCCATAGAAAATTACCCTCACTTGCCAGTTGGGTGGACAGATTTGTCCCAAATGGAATGAATTACAAGCTGGGGTGGCCTTCATGGCTGATATTTAAACAGATTCTTTTGGGGCACATCCATGAGGATGCATCTGACTATTTTTTGTATGGCTGGAAACACTCCTCCAACTTGACACATATATCAAAGACATAGTTCAGCCCCCTCCCGCCTTTCTCTCCAGTTTTGTTGAGGCAGTTATTGCAGCTCCTCCCTAGGTTGTTACCCTGACTTGAGAAGAATAAGCATATTTCACTGCCGTAAACATACCTACAGATTGATCTACGCCTACACCATCATCTTGCACAGGATGATACCCCAATTGTTCTTGACTAAAAATCACACAGAGAATGTACTTTCTTCAGAGTCCTCAGGACAGGGGAAATAAAAAAGTATATGAAATCAAATTCTTATTCAATTTTAGGAATATGGAAAATAAACGCTCGAAAAGTGAACAAAGCTTAAATTTATTCTTGGAATTTATATAGCTATAAAGGTTTACAGATATATTCAAAATTCTATCCTATTTCCAAATTATTTCTTTTGCCACTTTAGATGATTGGAGAGGAAGAGTTGGAAACTGTTTCAGATTCCCTGTGAAAATAATTGCATTACCTCTATCATCTATAACATATGGCACAATTTTTCACTCTTCTTCCAAAATTAATACTTAGGTATTTATAACAAGTTTGTTTGTCACTTCTAAGAATTTCAAAGTTAAGAAGTCCTTCAAATATTGTTATATATAAATTTGGATGCCAGGGTAAGTCGACCCTATGTGAATTCTTCTGTCTATATGCTGATTCTCAGTCTTGACCAATCCTGACCTATTGCCTCCTTCCATGTTTACTACTTTTTTACACTTTGTTGAATTAAACCTTTTTAGACACATACGGAAGACACATGCATGCCTTTAAGAAGCTTATAGCCCAGTGGGGAAGCTAAATAGGAAAACAAATAGTAATTACAATTTGTACACTAAGATAATTATTTATAATGAGCTATGGGAGATTTGGGGTTGATTCCTAGGGATGGCTCAAATCAAATAAATGGATGTTTCCCCATAGATCAAACAGAAAAGACATCCCCAGACAAAAGGAAAAGCAGGGCCAAAACAGAGGTGACAGCTACAATGTGTTTTAGGGAACATACATTAGAACAGATTGCAAAAGGATCAGAAGGAACGAGATGCCCAAGCTGAAGGCAGGGGACACAAAACAGAGAGCCATGACGCCCTTCTAAGTTAACTGTATTTTATCCTGCAGATGAGGGGATGTGACAAGTATTTTTAAAACTTTCATTAATATAAAGAGAACAGATTCCATCATTGTAATATGTATAATTCTAATATGATAAGGGAAATGATAACTTGAAACAAGTAACACAGCAAGATTTTTTGAGATAATTGTTTGAAAACCATAGTTATGATAACCACAACTACAAAAACTAGACTTCAGTTTCACAATCTATGATGCTTTTTAAGCTAATTTTTAAAAATTTTTAGCTTTTATTTAGTAAATATAAATTTCCAAAGTACAGTTTATGGATTACAATGGCTTCACCCCCCTCCATAACTTCCTTCCCACTCGCACCCCTCCCATCTCCTGCTCCCTCTCCCATTCCATTCACATCAAGATTCATTTTCAATTATCTGTATATACAGAAGATCTATTCAATATATACTAAGTAAAGATTTCATCAGTTTGCACCCACACAGAAACACAAAATGTAAAAATACTGTTTTAGTAATAGTTATAGCATCACTTGACACTGGACAACATATTAAGGACAGATCCCACATGAGACATAAGTACACAGTGACTCCTGTTGTTGACTTAACATTTTGACACTCTTGTTTATGGCGTCAGTAATCTCCCTAGGCTTTAGTCATGAGTTGCCAAGGCTATAGAAGCCTTTTGAGTTCACTGACTTTGATCTTATTCAGACAGGGTCATAGTCAAAGCTAATTTTGAAAAATCTTTTGGATCCAGTTCAGGGATTGATATTAAAGATTCTTTACAAGTCAAGAGTAAAAAAAAAACAAAACAAAACAAAACAAAAAAAAACTTTCTCACCTGAAAAAGGGC
This sequence comes from Lepus europaeus, assembly GCF_033115175.1. Taxonomy (NCBI): domain Eukaryota; kingdom Metazoa; phylum Chordata; class Mammalia; order Lagomorpha; family Leporidae; genus Lepus; species Lepus europaeus. The sequence goes on from NC_084833.1 coordinate 39,354,253, forward strand.
AACCATAGAAAAATTCCAGATAATATTGTAACTAATATTGCAACTAAAACTGTGATTTAGAATGAAGCAATAGAATCTCACTAATTATGTTTAGCAGTGTGCTGGTTTCTTCTTGCCAATGAATTAAAGTCAGAAAAATGAAAGTCACATGGGAATAACTAAAGAATTTCTATTTTAAGGCAACATGATCTTTCATATAGGAAATCATAGGACATTAAAAATTTTAGAACTGACAAGTTTAACATGTTTCTTATGCCAAAACACTAATATTAATCACACACAATGTGCATATAAATGGAAAAATGAAATATTTTGATGTGTATTTTTTTTCTCCAAGTTTATCATGGACTCAACCTCAGAATTCTGATGAAAATTTTGTAGGAACTAATAAATTAATTTTAAATTTATTTGGAAATTTAAATGGCTTAGAATAATTGAAACAATTTTGAAAATGAAGGAAAATTGTTTATGTTGCATAATTCCTGTATGTAGCATACGTAAAGTATAAAACGTATTTGTAAACTAATAAATACATTACATTTAGCAATGTTTTACTATTACGAAATCTGACATTCACCACAGGTATGAAAAGTGAATTGTAAGTAATTGTGCCAGCCTTGTAGAATTGATTGTGTAAAGCTGCTGCCTGAGATGTCGGCAACCCATGTGGTGGCTGGTCTGTGTCTTGGCTGCTCCACTTCTGATCCAGCTCCCTACTAATGTCCTGGGAAAAGCAGTGGAAGATGGCTTCAGTGCTTGAAGCCCTGCCATCCATGTGGAACACCTGGGAGAATCTCCTGGCTCCTGACTTTGGCCTGGTTATGCCCTAATCATTGTGGTCACTTGGGCAGTGAACTAGCAGATGGAAGACCTCTCCTCTATCTCACCCTTTCATTATAATTATGACCTTTCAATACATAAATAGATAAATATTTAAAAAAATAGAGAATGGCAAGCAATTACATTGGATGTGGTAGGAAATTAAGAAAGCTAACAGATCTTACATACTGTTGAGTTTGATACAGCCATACAATCAACCAATTGGTAGCTTTGCCATTTGTAGATTTAAAGGAAAAGTTTCTTATGTTCCATCTTCAAAATTGTCTATCAATTCTATAGCACATTATAGCACTTTTTAAGTCAACTTTATATCATTCTTGTGTTCATATCTAAAGTATTTAAAATTGCAGAATATAAAAGTACTTGAGCTATAATAATTATTAAAAATAGTAAAACAGAAATAAATCACTCCATCGTGATATCTCTAAGTTTGACTAACTTGTTAAAGATTAAGAATCAATGAACCGAGGGAGACCTTTATTATTTCACATACTCTAAATTAAAACTAATTAAAAAAATCATAAACAATCAGGTAAAACACCCACACAAATTCAAATTAAGTCTTTCAACCTGATTAAACAGAACTACATAGAATTGGAAATGAATCTCCTTTTCAGAAATGTAATTTCTCCATTTTAATTTATTTAATAAGATTTTTACTGTGCATATCTGCTTGAAGTCTGATATTTTCAGACTGTAGTTTATTGCAGGCAATTTTGTCAATGACTTGGAAATTCTCCAGAGAGCTGATAAAACACAATAATTAATAGTTGATCTTAGCCTAACAACAGCACCCAATGAAAGGAAATTGTTAAGTCTTCTAGATGAGGGTAGCCAACATACTTAAAAGTAGATCTTCCTAAATTACCATCATCACACTGCTAAATTTTCAAGGGATTTCCTAAAACATCTCAGAAACAGTACTGTCTTTCAGTGCTATGGGCTTATTCACTTAAAAGGAAACAAAAGCTTAAGGAAAGGTTGACTCTAACTTGAAGGATTTGTTGATTCTGAATAGAAATCTGTCACTGGGGAAAACAGACAATATTTTCATTACTGATGTCAATGTTTTAGGATGCTATCATTTGAAACATTTCTAATTGTATTTCACTTTATATTCATGTTTAGAACAATAACACAAGTGGACAAAGAAGTTAAAGAAATAGAACAAAGCAGAAAGTGCCAGCAGATTTGCAAAGAGAAGCTCAAAGACATGAAAAAATAAAAGTAGAAACAGCAAGGAATAACAAAACATTGTATCAAATAAATGAGACATAAGAGATGATTTCTCAGAGAGGATTTGAAGCCATGATTGTCTGAGAAGCAAAATTCAGTGTGAAAGAAAGGGGAGCTGAAATGAGGGTTTCTGTAGAAACAAATAATTAATCCTTTGTTTAATGGCATGCTTCCTAGAATTTACCAAAACTGCTGCTCCAATTTTTCATTGAATATCGTATGTAATTTCAGAAACACTAATTGATATTAAATTCTCCCAAACTACTAAAATATAAAATTTTCCATAGGCGATTCTAAAATCTTCTTGAAAAAATCAAACTTTCTGTTTCACTAAAATAATTTTATGATAGTTCATGTATTTATTCTGCTGTCTATGATATAAAAACAAAGTTCTGTGTACATTGTTGGTATAAGAAAAACAAGTCTTATTCTCAGCCAAATGTTCTAAGCGAATCCTTTAAAATAATAACATAGTTACATAGTAAACAGTTATAGGCCACATAATGTTTTGATAGATCTTGAGTATTTAAAGTTAAAACTATTGCTTTGAGACTGAAAAATCTTCTGTATCCTTAATTTTCTATTTTGATTCATAGGTTAATCATTTGGTAATACCCACAAACTTCTCTTTGCTGTGAAAAGTCAATTTATAAAATTTATTTCTTTTTAACATGAGAAACATGAATAACCTACAATATGTGCTGAATCCCCTCCACAACAGCGATTTCTTTATGGTATGATCACCCAGTCCATGTTTTTGTCATTCACTTTTTGAGATAGTTCATCCCATATTTGGTAAGCTCTGAGAAAAAGAAAGTTCTTATACTGAACTTAAATCCACATGTCTATTGCTTCTATCCACCCAGCTAGCTAATCTTCTGGTTAGTTACTGGTTTTTTTAACATCTCATTTTCTCATTTTTCTAATCCATCTTATCATAGTAAATATCAGAGACAAAACAAATGATTTAACACAGGAAGTTTTCTAGTGTTGTTAAAAAAAAAAAGAGAAGTTTCATTTTAGCTTATTTACTTCAGAGAGTGAGAGAGAGGGAGAGAGAGTGCCCACCTATCCACTGGTTCACTCTCCAAATATCTGTGATAGCTTGGGCTGGGCAGGATATGAAACGAGGAGGTAAAAATTCAATTCAGGTCTCCCTGGTGGGTGGGAGGGCCAAAATACTTGAACCATTGTTGCTGCCACCCGGATTCTGCATAAGCGAAAAACAGCAGTCATGAATTGTGCTGGGAATCAAACCCAGGTACTTAAATATGGGATGGGTATTTGAGCTATTACACCAAAGGCCAACTCCAACTTTTGTTTTGTTTGCTACTAGATCAGCTCTAATAATTCTCCATGATACTTGCGCTAAGGCCACTGATGCCAAGGATTCTGATTCCAATGCTCTAAACACTTCATAAAAAGCCTGGGAATACCTCAGGACAACAGGATTTTGACTCCACGTGGAATCATCGTGTCTTGGAATGAGGCAGGCCTCATACTTCAGAAGGGAAAGACTGAGGGGCATGTCTAAGTTCACCAGTATTTTATCTCCCTTCAAAAAAATGAGATGTAATTGAACATAAAGCAATCCATAGTTCTTTAATTTTTTAAAGATTTATTTATTTATTTGAAAGTCAGCGTTCCAGAGAGAGAGAGGGAGAGACAGAGAGAGATCTTCCATAAGCTGGTTTACTCCCCAAATGGCAGCAACTGCCAGAGCAAGGCCAGTTTGAAGCCAGAAGCCAGGAGATTCCTCTGGACCTCCTTTGTGGGTGCAGGGGCGAAAGGATTTGGGCCATCTTCTGATGTTTTCCCAGGAACATTCCCAGGGAGCTGGATTGGAAATGGAGCAATTGGGACTCAAACCTGTACCCATATGGGATGCCAGCACTGCAGGCAGGAGCTTTACCCATTACACCACAATGCCAGACCCCAGTCTATGGTTCCTAAGATACATATTTACAACAGTGTGCAGCTGTATCATCAACATTCCAAAAATATAAAATGTTTTCCTAAATCCGGAATATGCCAATTTCCATTCTTCTGTCAATCCTATCATTCTTACCCAATGAATCACTGACTAGCATCACAGACTGACTTTACCAGCTCTTCTTCACTGTAAGAAGTTTAATCATGCCGCAGTAGCTTCTCCTTATTTTCAAGAGGTAAGTTTTAAGATGGAAAGAAAGAAAACTTTTTTTTCCCAAAATTTTTGGACGTGGATCTACATTTTAACTTTGGATGGAGCCCCAGGAATTATTTGGCTAATGTAGAATGCACTGCAGGCTTTTAAGAAATGAAATCTCTGTTAGTAGTTACTATGGGTAATATCAGTGATTGAAAATAATTAAAGTAGGTACTACGGTTTCTGACAAACCTACAGAGATGACATAAAAAACTTGCAAAGTCTAATTTAGGAAATGAGGAAAATTGGAAGGTATCTCTAGCAATTTTTGAAAAATAGTTTGTCTCCAATATTAGATATAGCTGAAAATTAATCCCTCAGCTGGAAGATTTACTTTTAGATTGCAGCAGCAATTAAGAGCCCTATTTTTTACACTAAAGCAAAAAATAGACTAGCCTACCACAAGCTTTTATAAAGAAAGTTTTTGAAAAAACTTTTATTCACATATGTTTCATGATATCAATGGCTATTTTTTAATGAAGGACAGTGCAGTTGTAATGGAAAACATATGAACAACAAACTTATAATCTTACTAGTTGGTCCTTTACAGAAAACCTTTGTCAACTTCTGCATGAAGACACTGGTAGGATGGAGTAAGATCCTGATGTAGAGATTTAGAACATTTGGTTAGTATGCAAGGATGGGAACTTTGAATCCTCAATTCTGCATAAAGCTTCCTTGATAGCAACAACATGCTCCTACAAAGGCCTAAAAGGCCATAGTGACAGCTACATATAGCGAAGACTAGAAATATATGGTTTGGATCAATAGTAGATTCCATATAAAGCAAAAGAGGTGGGATTTGCTCATTTTGGATGAAGGATGATTCTGGAGAAAAATGCACATAAAAGAGTTTTAAGGTTATAAGTAGAAAGGATAAACAAGATCAGGCTACATTCATTATAAACTAACTTCATTATCTGAGAATATATTGTGTTACTTGAAAAATTGAAATCACAGTAACTACATCACTTCATCTTCATTATCCCATTATCTATTAACATGGCTTAATAGAGTTGTGTGATGGGCTACTTAGGCTCAGATGCAGTACCAACAAAGAAAAACATCCATTGAATTTGATTAAGATCCAAATATGTCATGAATTTGGTATGTCCAACATACCATGGAGTCTTCCTTATACTGGACATGTTAACACATGAAGAACTACAATTGGGAAGAATTATCTCTATTTCTCCTAATGGTCACTTAAGAAATTTTTGAGTATTCTAGTACTCTCTCCACAATCTTGAGATTAATGAGTTTCAAGACTGAGTGTCCAAGGGAGTACTATGTCCAACATTGGATGGAGTCATAGTCTTGTGGGATCCTCAGCTCTTTAAATTAAGAGGCAGAAGTTATGTTCATTGTTCTATCCAGAATCATTGATATTTTGATTAAAGGACAGACATTGGGTTTCTGAAAGACAATGAGATCAAAGAAAACACATCCTCATATTACTTACTCAATAGCACCATTCAAGGGAAAACTGTGGCAAATAGGGCCACTAAGGACACATATGATGCAAAAAATATAGTTTGATGTCTCTATTGAGCAAAGAACTTCATTTTTTCCACATATCTAACTTTCAACAACACTAGTCTATCAGTACCATTTGGTAGTTCTACTTTAGATAGAGATGGTATTATTTCTCCTCTTTGAAAAAAAAAAAAAAAAAAGACTGTGTCATTCTTGCTTGATATTTCTGCCCAAATATTCCCCTTGTGTTTTTTTTTTTTTTTTTTTTTTTTAGACTGTTGACTTCTTTTTTTTGGACAGGCAGAGTTGGACAGTGAGAGAGAGAGACAGAGAGAAAGGTCTTCCTTCCGTTGGTTCACCCCCCCAAATGGCCTCTACGGCCAGCACACAGTGCCGATCTGAAGCCAGAAGCCAGGTGCTTCCTCCTGGTCTCCCATGAGGGTGCAGGGTCCAAGCACGTGGATTAGCCTAGTGAGCTGCGGCGCTGGCCAGACTGTTGACATTTTTATCCTGGGCCGGAGACCTGGCTCACTTTGTTAGTCCTATGCATGAGGCGCCGGCATCCCATATGGGCACCGGTTCTAGTCCTGGTTGCTCCTCTTCCAGTCCAGCTCTCTGCTGTGGCCCAGGAAGGCAGTAGAGAATGCACCCGCATGGGAGACCAGAAGGAAGCACCTGGCTCCTGGCTTTGGATCAGCACGGTGCGCTGGTCGCAGCGCGCTGGCCACAGCGGCCATTGCGGGGATGAACCAATGGAAAAGGAGGACCTTTCTCTCTGTCTCTCTCTCTCACTGTTTAACTCTGTGTCTCAAAAAAAAAAAAAAAAAAGGTTGACATTTTTATCCTGATTAAGCTTAATCAAGTATCTGACTCTAGGCCGGCGCCATGGCTCAATAGGCTAATCCTCCGCCTAGCGGCGCCGGCACACCAGTTCTAGTCCCGGTCGGGGAGCCAGATTCTGTCCCGGTTGCCCCTCTTCCAGGACAGCTCTCTGTTGTGGCCAGGGAGTGCAGTGGAAGATGGCCCAAGTACTCGGGCCCTGCACCCCATGGGAGACCAGGATGAGCACCTGGCTCCTGCCATCGCACCAGTGCGGTGCGCTGGCCGCAGCGGCCATTGGAGGGTGAACCAATGGCAAAAGGAAGACCTTTCTCTGTGTCTCTCTCTCTCACTGTCCACTCTGCCTGTCAAAAAAAAAAAAAAAAAAAAAAAAAAAAAAAAAAAAAAAAGAAAAGGTATCTGACTCTCTATGCACTCCTAATTTCTTCTTTGTTTCTTCAATGCATAGAATGGATCCTGGTTATAGTGCTACCATAAATGTGCAGTATCCATTGACATGAAGACCTGCATCCATTAAAGTACTTCCTGTTTTACTGATAGATTGTGTGTCCTGTTCTATACGCCAATAATATCTAAATTGAGGATTACCTTTAGCTTTCTTGGTGATAAAATAGAACAAAACAGAGCTGATTTGTGATTTCCTAGGATATCCTCACTCTTTAGCAAATCAGAATGACAAACTATTGTTTTAGCCTATGAGTCTGTCTATGCTGAGTCAGTCCTATGTTCTACTTTGTTAATTAAGAAATTTCCTTTGCTGTATTTATTTATGAAATGGCATTACTTTCACAATTTTCTATCTTGAGAGAATTTTGCTTTCCCTTCTGTTCTATTTTTCAATTCAATTTCCTATACTTTTTTTTTTTTCAATTTATTTGACAGATAGAGTTAGACAGTGAGAGACAAAGAGAAAGATCTTCCTTCCATTGGTTCACCTCCCAAATAGCCGCCAAAGCTGGTGCTGCGCTGATCCGAAGCCAGGAGCCAGGTGCTTCCTTCTGGTCTCCCATGATGGTGCAGGGCCCAAGCACTTGGGCCATCCTCCACTGCCTTCCCGGGCCATAACAGAGAGCTGGAGTGGAAGAGGAGCAACTGGGACTAGAACCCAGCACCCAAATGGGATGCCGGCACTGTAGGCGAAGGATTAACCAAGAGAGCCATGGCGCCGGCCCCAGCTTCCTATGCTTTTAAAATGTAAAGTAACACATTATGAGCTGTCTTATTGTCACATGACATATTTATTCTGATCAAGAGAAATATTAAGGCATAAATTTGTAAGCTATTTTATAATAAATAAATATAATAAATAAAGTTATTTTACCTAACTGGTTACAGTATTTTTCTTATGCATTGCAATGACTTTTTAGGAAGAAAATTTCAACATTTTATTCTAAAATTACCATATATTCGTAGTTTTTCTGACAACAGGTATAGGGCCATGTTATTTTTTCTGCATGCAAATATACACTTAGGCAAATACCATTTTCATAGGTATTTATCTCCATTCCACTGATGGATTTTACGGAGCAGGTTTGGACTTAAACAGGATATTTTAGGATTGATTATTTTGAAATTTATATTTATTGACCATAAAATATTTGCTACAATCTTTTCATTTAAATTATAATGGACCTTTGTAATATAACAGAAGATATTTAACAACACTATCTTACGAACAAGTGTGGAAAATAGGATGTGTTCCTACTGGATTTGTGTGTTACCTACAGAGATTTCAAAGCAAAACAATTTTAAATGCTACCTGATTTCCTCCTGCTATATATGCTGAAATGTGAGAAGGAAGAGATGAGTTAAGGATGAGTGATTCAGTGATTAAATAAAATGAAGCCAGGACATGCTGGGTACAAAATTAGTTTTCCATTGCTAGTATCTCCTGAGAATAGATCGGCTTGATACCATAGATTAAATCAAAGATGATGAGAGTGTATTATGATTTCTTTTAAGAACATCATAAATATATTATGCAATAAGTCACAGAAGCATTTAGATTGACAGGGATTCTCTAAGGTCTTAAGGGCATGTCTTATAAATCCATTCTGCTAAACAATGAAACTTCTAACAATCAAGGGGATATGGTCTTAGAAAGTTTCATAGGGAATCTATAGTAGAAAAAGACTTATATTTGAGAAAAAAAATCCATGTAACTGAAAGCAGATCTTTGTAAAAAATAAGAATGGGAATAGGAGAGGGAGGAGGAAGAAGGGTGGAAGTGCAGGAGGAAAGGAGGGCGGGGTGGGAAAAATCACTATGTTCCAGAATTTCTATATATGAAATGCATGGTTTGTATGCCCTAAATAAAATTAAAACAAACAAACAACAACAACAAAAAAAAACACAGTCACCAAATTTGGTGACATTTGATCCATGGAGATATAGTGTCTATGTTTCTGCCCCTTGAACCTCAATTCTTACATTGTTCGAAGAATATAAGATGATGGAATTCATATATGGCATTAAGACAGTACCAAAGTAATTTACATTCTCTTCTCTATGGATATGATTCTTGAACCCTGTTAGTGTGCTGTGAGGAAGCCAAGGCTACATGGAGAGGCTCTGTCTACATGTAAGCGCTGATAACCACAGCTTTGGTCTCAGCTGCTTGTCAGCATCAATCAGCAGACAAATAAATACAGAAGACTTCACACTGATGTAATCTATGTGACAGAGCTGGAATTGGAACTTCTTAACTGTGTATGGACCAGACCTGCACTTTCATTTTTATTGCAACATTATTCATGATAGCAAAGATATGCAGTCAACTTAGATGCCTACCAGTGAGTTAATGGATGAAGAAACTGTGATGCACACACACACACTAAGATTACTCAGCCATAAAAAAAATGAAATCCTGATATTTGAAACAAAATGGATGGTATTGGTGATCATTATGGTAAGTAAAACAAGTCAGACACAGAAAGACAAATACCGCATTTCTCTCTCATATGTTGAAATTATACATATATATAATATTATATTCAGATGTAATATTAGTAGGCATATAGACAGACAAAAACATTGTCTACACGGAATTTTATATGTTAATGACAATACATCTTTTTTCTCATTTTTATGATCTTAGTCATAAATTAAACACTGTGATATACTAACATTCACAATTTTTAAAATTATATGCCTGTCTATGCATGTATAAAAACAAAACAGATATGGAAAAATAATGTTTACCTACAAAACAAAAATATTAAAAATGTTTAAATCTATATGTTCACTGAACTCTTTTTTTGTACTTTAATATGATATTTGGAATATCTTTTTAAAATAGAAAATTACAAAGAGCTAGAAAAAAGAACTTCTTTGTTGGACTCAGTCATCTCCAAAATGATAAAGCATAATAATGGCACTATTCTTTTTTTAATTTTTTTTCATTTATTAAACTTTTATTTAATGAATATAAATTTCCAAAGTACAGCTTATGGGTTACAATGGCTTCCCCCCTCCCATAACTTCCCTCCCACCCGCAACCCTCCCCTTTCCCGCTCCCTCTCCCCTTCCATTCACATCAAGATTCATTTTCAATTATCTTTATATACAGAAGATCAGTTTAGTATATATTAGGTAAAGATTTCAACAGTTTGCCCCCATATAGCAACACAAAGTGAAAAAAATACTGTTGGAGTACTAGTTATAGCATTAAATAACAGTGTATAGCACATTAAAGACAGAGATCCTACATAATATTTTTTAAAAATTAATTAATTTTCTATGCCATTTCCAATTTAACACCAGGTTTTTTTTTTTCATTTCCAATTATCTTTATATACAGAAATGGCACTATTCTTATTGTTTTAGTCATTAAATTTTGTTCTGATTGTTTTTTACATAGCAAAAGGAAACTATAATAGTTTTTATCTCTAAAAATAAATTCTCTTTTAAAATAACTGTACTTTAGCAATATTGAGAACATATTTATTTTAATATAAATTTATGTATATACTCTGTCATAAATAGCCTTCATCCTAGATTTTATAATTACTTTCATTAGATCCTAATGACACAATAAGATAACTGTAGAGTTGAACCAAAACAAACTAAAAAAAGAGAAAAAAGTTTCAATTTAACTTAACCATAATTTAGCCAAATTTCAATATAACTTAACCATGCTTTGTGTTTGCATCCTCTTTTTATCAAGCATTCCAATAGAGATGTTTTAGGTATCTCTGATTAAAGTTGCTAAATACTAATAATAAAAATCAATGAAATATTTACTATGTGGAAGTATGATGAATACTTTTTTATACACCATCCTAGTTTCCATTTATTAACTCAGTTTTAATTAGTTATGTAGGGTATAGGCCATTAATATATCTTAATTTCTACAGAAGAGATAGTAAATAATTATTTGGTTCATATCACATTTTTTTCCTGAGTGCAGTGGACTAAATTAATTTATTCTAAAGAATGAAGAACATAGGCTTCTACCAAGAAGTTGCTGTCTTCCAGGAATGCAAGTTTTCTCAACAATAAGCAAGAAAAGCAGTAATTTTCCAGTTGAATGTTCAACATATGAGTGTTGAAAGTTTCTATAAGATTAATGATGTGGGCAGCTTTAAAATTGACTTGTATTCATAAGGTAAAAAATATCATGCACTGTTAAGTGAATGAATATTAAATCACTCACAAAATAAAGAGAATAAAAAATTGCCACATGCAAGGGATGCTAAACACAATCCTTCCCAGTTTTAACATTTTATATATAAATTAAATCTAGTTACACTTTCAACTTCAACTTATACTTTAATCTATGCCCTGTGAATCAGAAGACAACACCTGCAAAATCATCCCCAAGGAAATATCTCCTCCATTCAATAATATGTGTTTGTATTTTAATAGCTTTGGACACAAACAATACCCATAGAATAAATTTTTATAGTCACCTAATCTCTCAAATCAAGAAAATTAATCAAAGGAAAAACTGGATCAAGTAAAAGTAAAAAACAATATCATCTTCAACATCAATACCCTTTGCTCAATTTCCACATTGTTCCTCCACAAAAGGACTCAGAAGTGATAACTCCAAGCAGCAAACATGAGTTATGTCAGAAGATGGCAGTAACAGAATAGAAGCAAAGGAAATCAGAAGCTTAGTTTAGGGTCCTCTTAACTGTCAGTGGAACAGAATTCAAAATATGGAATTTCTGGCTTCCAAGAATTTAATGCATGCATTTTAAGTATAGTTGCAAATAATATTAGAGGCAGTGTATATTGTATAAGGACAAAAAGTTCTTTTAGTTGCAATGAAGACATGCAATATAAATTATAGTAGAATGTGGTTAACCAAATAAAGTAGGTTATAGTTTTTTTGTGTGAGAAAAAAGTATATATCCACAATTAATGTGCTAAAAGGAGGTCAAGCATTTATAAGAGAGGAGAGAGAGGGTTTATGTTAATGAGTCCTGGGGTAATTATTAGGAATTCTGGAAGAAGAGATATATGAACTGATCACTAAGGAACAAAAAAGAATGACCCTGGATACCCAAAGGGTGGAAAGGCTGCCAGACAGAAAGAACTTCATGCCTAAAAGATAGTAATGGAATAGTTAAGTTATTCATTAAATAGCACTGGGATTATTAATTACAAAGTAGCAACATTGTTTCCAAAAAACAGGGAATATTTTCAATAGAAAAAAATAGGCTTATACATATACTAATACCTTTAATCTTCCTCATTTCCCAATTTACTATGTTCTTACAATCCATTATCTTCTATTACAGAAAAGGGAGTTGAAACCAATGAAAATTAATAAATGTGCCAAATGTGACATTATTAAGAAATAGTAAAACTAATATTTGAATTGCCTTCCTCACTCTACAATTTATATTGTTCATTGGATGTTGGTGCTGGAATAGTAAACATTGATAAGATTAATTTATTTGACCAAGAACTGTCCAAAAGTTAATCTCTGTCATATAAAGCCTTTCATTTGTCAACTATATGTGCCCACTATGGGGAGATATAACCTTAGATTTTATTTATTTTTCTACCATGTTGTTAAGATTTTAAAATAATATATGTGATGAACATAGGTCAACTGGGGCAGAGTAAAGACTTTCTGGGAGTAACTAGTTTGCCTGTTCATTCCCCTTATTTTGCTTAAGGTTGATTCAGATCAATGCTCTTTTTATTGTCATATTAAAAAACAGGGACTGATCATTTACTCCTACAGTACATTTTTAGAAACCTAATATATTAGTACATTTTGTGTTGATGCAAATAGACCACACAGATTGGATGATGTATAAAGAATAGAGATTTATTGCTTATAGTTGTGGAGGCTGAGAAGAAGATAGAAGAGTCCTATCTGTGGGGGAACTTCATGGTGATTCATTTTATGGTGGAGAGTGGAAGTATAAGAGAGTATGCAAGCACAAAAAGGGTGAACTCACATTTATAACAAACCCATTCTCTCAATAATGAAACTGCCTTTCTATTTATTTATTTGACAGGTAGAGTTATAGACAGAGAGAGAGAGAGAGAGACAGAGAGAAAGGTCTTCCTTCCGTTGGTTCACTCCCCAAGTGGCCGCTCTGGCTGACGCTGCGCCAATCCAAAGCCAGGAGCCAGGTGCCTCTTCCTGGTCTCCCATGCAGGTGTAGGGGCTCAAGCACCTGGGCCATCCTCCACTGCCTTCCTGGGCCACAGCAGAGAGCTGGACTGCAAGAGGAGCAACCAGGACTAGATCCCGGCACCCATATGGGATGCCAGCTCCGCAAGGTAGAGGATTTACCAAGTGAGCCATGGTGCCGGCCCGAAACTAACTTTTCAATAATGGCATTAATCTATTAATGAGGGCAAATCCCTCATGATCTAATCACCTCTGAATCACCTGTCACACTGTTACAATGGGAGTTAAAATTTCAAAAGAAGAATATTGCAGGACATACTCAAACCAAGGCACTTATATGTAATAAAAAATTAGTCATTAGGTAGATGTTACTTTATTCAGAGATATTCTTAAAATGTGCAAATGATCTGAATACATTTTTCTTAAATAAAATAACCAAGTAGATAAATATATGAAAAACTGATCAATCTCAATAACCATCAGGGAAATGCAAAACATTTCCAATATCATCTCTCCCAAATAGAATGCCTACAATCAAAAAGACCAAAAAATAACAAATGCTAGTGAAAATGGGGAGAGAGGAGAATTCTTAGACATTGTTGGTGGTATTGTAAATTAGTTATAACCATTATGGAAATAGCATAGAGGTTCATCAATAAATGAAAACTAGAACTAACATGTGAATCAGCTATTGCACTACCACATCTTTGTCCCAAAGGAATGAAACCAAGACATCAAAGAAATACTTTTATTTGTATGTAAATTTTATCATTATTCACATTAACCAAAATATGAGTCTACCAGGGTACCTACTGATAGATGAAAGATAAGTAAAATGGAATACATATGTATATTCAATGAAATATTATTTATCTATTGAAATGATAAAATTTCAGAGAGTAGACTAAGGATTGTCAGAAGCTGGGAAGGGTATGAGGAGAGAAGGGTAGAGAAAGGTAGGTTATTGGATAAAGAAAAATATAGTTATATAAGAGGAATAAGTCCTGGTAATCTACATGCAACACAGTGGAATGACTGTAGTTAACAATAATTTATTTTATATTTCAAAACAGATAGAAGACATTTTTCCCAACTCAAATAAATGTTAAATGTTTGAGGTGATGGATATGCTAATTAATATAATTTAATTGTCACATTTTACATGCTTTATACATCCCATAATATATATGACTATTTAGTGTTGATTTTAAAAATAACTTTTAAAATAATAGAGCAAGGAGATGACATTTGGGTTAAAGTTAAGACACTGGTTAGGATGTCTGCATCTCACATTGGCATTCCCGAGTCTGATTGCAGCCTCAGCTCCTGACACCATCTTCCTGACAATGTATTTCCTGGGAAAATCATGCAGTTTGTCCCTGACAACCACGTTGAAGACATGAATTAAGTTCCCAGTCCCTGGCTTTGGCTTCCTATGACCATTGCGGGCATTTGGGGAGTTAACCAACAAATGAGAGCACTCTAACTCTCGCTCTCGCGCGCTCGCCCTCTCTCTCTCCCTTCCTAAAATCAATACCTCCCTCTGTATTTAAAATCAATAAAAACCTGAAATGATTTTATCTAAGATAACTAATCCACAAGTCTCAAATATCCTCTTATGTTCATGAATGACATCATTCACCTCTCTTAGTTCTCTGTGCTTTTAAGGATTAATATGATTTCAGAGTCACTTTTAAGACACCGTTCTAGGAAACAAAACACACTTATGAGAAAATCAAGGTTTATAGTATTTTTTCTTCTATGCACTAACAATCCTGCAGATGTATTGGTGGGGGAGGAAATTGTTACTTTTTAAATGTGTATTGAAGTTCCAGGGTATAATTACTCAGAAAATAATAATGAAGAATTATTGTGATACTAATTTGACATAAACCAATTGAAGGATTCCTCATTATTGAAATTATTATATTATTTTCACAATTACCCAGATTAAGCTTGGCACAATGGGGTCTAAGAATAGGTTTTTAAAAGATTCATTCTTGACTATCTTATATGTACGAATTGCTCTAATATTCTCCATTTTATAGTTCCAGAAATCCAGGATAACTTGGTATCCAGGAGCATTTAGAAGAACATTAGGAGAACACACATGGGTGATAGCACTGGAAACTTTTTGATATAGCCATAATTGATCATTGCAAGCTAAATACATCTCTTATCCATCTCCTAAAGGATTCTGGAATTATGGTTAGAGTCACTCAAGACTGATTAACAAGCAGAGTTTCTACCTCCCTATTTTTTTCATTTATTTATTTATTTATAATATAATGAGAACGGATTTAAAGCAGTTCACAGATCAATCCTAAGAGTAGGTCTCTCCCTCTTTTACTGTTTATTTTCTTTTTTCCCTTTCATTTTTTTGATTTTTGATAACATTTTTAATTCACATTATTGTCAAAGGCTTACTAGCCCATTAAATAAAGAGTTCAACAACTAAAAACACCATAGTTTAGCAGGAATATAAGCAAGGACTATAGAGAGTAATCAAGTGGAGTGATGTTAATTTCACTCATATACAGTAAATTTTAAAAATAAAATCATGAAAACTGTAGTAGCATATCATTCTTAAGCAGTTGCTTGACAAACATATAAAGCAAACTTTGACAAACAATATTGATACACATAGGTATTTAGTTTTTTTTTTTAAAATTTTAGTTAATACATATAAAGGAGAGAATGTAGTACTTGTCTTTGTTTCTCGCTTACTTCACTCGACCTGATGTCCACCAGTTGCACACATTTTGATGTAGATGGTAGCATTTTTTTTCAACTTTTATTTAATAAATATAAATTTCCAAAGTACAACTTTTGAATTATAGCGGCTTTTCCCCCCATAACCTCCCACCGACCCGCAACCATCCCATCTCCCACTCCTCTCCCATCCCATTCTTCATCACGTTTCATATTCAATTATCTTTATATACAGAAGATCAACTTAGTATATACTAAGTAAAGATTTCAACAGACTGTACCCACACAGACACATAAAGTATAGAGTACTGTTTGGGTAGTAGTTTTACGGTTAATTTGCATAGTACAACACATTATGGACAGAGGTGCTACATGGGGAGCAAGTGCACAGTGACTCCCGTTGTGGATTTAACAATTGACACTCTTATTTATGACGTCAGTAATTACCCAAGGCTCTTGTCATGAGCTCCCAAGGCTATGGAAGCCTCTTGAGTTTACCAACCCTGATCTTATGTAGACAAGGCCATAGTCAAAGTGGAAGTTCTCTCCTCCCTTCAGAGAAAGGTACTGCCTTTTTGATGGCCCATTCTTTCCACTGGGATCTCACAGAATCTTTCATTTAGGTGTTTTTTTTTTTTTTTTCCACAGTGTCTTAGCTTTCTCTGCCTGCAAAACTCTCATGGGCTTTTTAGCCAGCTCTGAATGCCTTAAGGGCTGGTTCTGAGGCCAGAGTGCTGTTTAGGGCATTTGGTAGCATTTTTTTTTTTATAGCTGAGTAATATTCAATCATGTATTTTTATATATATATGTATATACATACATACATATATATCATATTTTCTTTATCAGTTCATTAGATGATGGACTCTTCGGTAGATTCCATATTTTGGTTATTGTGAACAGTGCTGCTATAAACATGCTGATGGGGGTATCTCTTTGATACAATGTGTTCATTTCTTTTGTATATATGTCCAGTGTGGGATAGCTGGATCAAATGGCAAGTTTGTTTCTAGTTTTTAAAGAAATTTCCACATTGTGTTCCACTTTGCTGTCCAAAATTACGTCCTAATAACAGTATAAAAGAATTCTTTTTTCTCCACATTCTTACTGACATTTGTTACTTTCTATCTTTTGAATAAAAGCCATTCTGACAGAGGTGATGAGATGTATCATTGTGGTTTTGACTTCCATTTCCTTGATGGCTATTGATGTTGAACACTTTTTATATACTTTTTTGGCCATTTGTGTTGCTTCTTTAAAAAAAAATGTCTATTGAAGTCCTTTACCTAGTTCTTAACTGAATTGGTCAGATTTTTTATTGTTGTTGAATTTCTTGAGTTGCTGATATATTCTGAATATTAATCTTTTGTCAGACAAGGAGCTTGCAAATGTGTTTTCCATTCTATTGGCTGTCTATTTTTTTTACAATTTATTTTATTTTATCTTTTTAACATAAGGAGCACAAATTTCATGTATTTGATATATACAGATTTAGTGGTATAGTGATAATTCCCACCCTACCCTTCATGCCTCCCATGTTCCCTCCCTCCCTCCTCCTTCCTTTCTTATTTTTTCTTTTAATTTTTACATTGGCATACTTTTAGTTTATTTTATAATTATAAGCTTAAGCCTCCCATTACGTAAAGAATTCAACAAATAGAATAAAAAACAAACAAACAAGTGTTCTTCAAGAGGATAGTAAGGACTATAAACAACGATCAAATCTCAAAATGTCAATTTCACACAAATCCATTTTGTTTTTTTTTGTTTCCTTTGATGGGCAAGAATTTTTCAGTTTGGAAGAATTCCATTCATCTGATTTTGCTTTTGTTTCCTGTGTTTGGGGGATCTTAACCCAAAAGTCATCACCTACACTGATGTCTTGAAGTGTTTCTCTTATTTTTTCTCCTTAATTTCACGTTCTCAGGTCTTAAATGTAGGTCCTTCATCAATCTTGAGTTGATTTTTGTATATGGTAAAATGTAAATTCTAATTTAATTCTACTATATATATATGCATCCAGTTTTGCCAGCACCCTTTATTGAAGAGATTATCCTATCTCCAATAAATAGCCTGGGCAGTTTTGTAAAAATAATTTTGGTCTATGTGTGTGTGCATGATATTCCAGAACATAGATATCATTGATACCAGCAAATTATCAAAATACACACACATGCGTATACTTTAAAAGCATCAGCAGCAATAATTTGTTTTACTCATTGGTTTTCTCATCTATACTCAGTGAAACTTCTAAGTGTGCCATTACTTTTCATGCAAATTATGAATATATCGACATTCAGGTACAAATCTACACCTCTTTACCTTGTCTTTCATTATTACACTTAGGATTTACAAACAGTTCTCCTTTATATGGTGTCTTGATGTTTAGCTTTGTCCCCTGTAAGCAGTAGAAAAACTTTAAGGCTATATGAAAAGAAAAGATCTTTTCCAGGTTCTAGTGGGCTGTTTTTGGTATGGCTTCCAACAATGAGAGTTCTTGAAGTGCCCTTTAAAGGACAGCTGGGATTTTCCTGCATTTGCCCAGAAGTTACTAAATCACTCACCGTGTTTTTTCCTAGGGGCCAGCTCCAGGTGTCCTGCACATATTAGAATCCTCTCAACTACCTGACTGGTCTTTTGTGTGCCCAGCTACACCATATTGCAGGGTAGTTGCCTATATTACTCTTGAAATCACTTACACAATGTGTTTAAAAATTGACTTGAAAGCAAAAACTGCATCACAACCAAATGAAGAGAAAAATGAAAACATGCAAGAGTGAAGAAAAAGTAAGGTTTAGAAGTTTTTACAGTACATTTTTATAGATCCACAAAATTTTTTAAGCATCTTCTAAATATGAGACTTGCGGAATATCCTAAATTAATCTAAAGTTCTATTCTAAAAAGTAAATAAAGGAGATTTCATGAGTAATTATGTGTGCAAAGCATTTTACACTGAATGTATTAAGAAATAATTCTTGACTTTAATATCCCAACTTCATGATAAACATCAAGGAATATAGATGCTAACAAATTATAACCATGTGAAGTGCTTTCCAGAAATGCCATATGGGTTTGTGGGTGTTTGGCTCAAGTTAGTACACTGGACTCTAGTCTACTTATTAAAAAAAACCCAAACATTTGATAAGATACATTAAGTTAATGTAAAAATGAAAACATGCTCCTCTTGTAGACTTATTGAATACTCAAGAAAGTATTCAATGAGCAGCTTCTTTAATTCATTTGTGAAGTATGGAATGATTTACAAAATAATTTCATGAATAAAATTTCTAATTTCCCTAAATGTCCTTACATTTACCTTCCTGTATTTCTTTTTATTTTGAAAAGTTAATGCTCAATATTCTGAAAACGCTCACTCTGAAATATTAACAAATTCTCATGATCATAAATGAAGAAATAGCTACAAGTCTTGTGAATTTTTTCAGGAGTACAATTCCACCAAAGGTCACATATCTGATGTAATATGCTCACAGTCATAGCTATCTGTCTCTTTTAACTTTTACTTATAATTTATATCTCAATTTTGGAGAAGTTTTTACATTGCCTCAATGACTGTTGAAACTGCTCAATTGATTTTCTTATTTCAACACAGAGTTTATGGCCTATTACCCACATGATAAATAAGCCTTGAATTTGACAAACCTATATTGATTTTACCTTAACTTTCTATTTTCTAAAACGAAATTTATATGTGTGTGTGCATGTATTTCTTTTTGCTTCTTTTTTTTTCTCATTTTATTTGAAAGAGAGAAAGAGTTGAGAGAGAGAGAGACAGAGAGAGAGAGAGAGAGAGAGAGAGAGAGAGAAAGATATAGAGATCTCCTATCCATTGATTCATTCTCCAAATGCCTGTGATAGTAGTGTCCTTAATAAACTGTGGGGGGTAGGAGGTGATGATTCAAGTAGTTGGATCACTGTCACTCACATGGGAGATCAGTACTGAGTTCCTGAGATTCGTGAAGAGTAAACAAAAGCTCCATATATTAAGTTTATGTCAAGAAATGGCATGTCAGAAAACGTTATATGTTCAAGGAAACAAAGATACTATGGAAAGAAGATGCATTAGCAGTGAAGTATAGCCAAAACTTCACTTAAAAGTTGGTAAAGAATACTACCATGTTGGCGATGGCACTAGAGACAGAAAAGCAGAGTAAGTATTTCAAGCAGACAACTGTTCCCAGAATGGAATCTTAGCCTTCAAATACAGTTGAAAGGTTGGAAGTGGTGATGGTTGTCAGTAAAGGAACCAGTGAAGGAGCAATGTGAATGAAGAACATTTGTCACAGATATGATAGAATTACAAAAGTTTCCAAAAGCAAGGATTTGATATGCATAATTTTTTAAGATTATGCATTTGAAAGGCAGTGTGTTTTTGTGGGGTGGGGGACATAGAGCAAGAGAGAGAGAGAGAGAGAGAGAGAGAGAGAGAGAGAGAGAGAGAGAAAGAGATCACTTCTGTTTACCAGTCATTCTCTGAATGGCTGCAATAGCAAGGCTGGGTCAGATTGAAGCCAGGAGAAAGGAATTCCATCCCAGCCTCTCATGTGGATGTCAGGGGCCCAAGCACTTGGGCTGTCTTCTAATCTTTTTCAAAGCACATCAGCAGAGAACTGGATAGAAAGCAGAGCAGCCAGGACTGAAACTAGCACTCCAAAATTAGAAACTAACAATGCAAACTGACGCTGAGCTCACTGTGCTACAGTGCTGTCACAATTTTTGGAGATTTTAAATAACTTATCCAAACAAAGCATTTTCATTAATGTGATGATGGATAAATTGATAATTGATAGTTTATTAATAATATGTGAATAATCTTTCTTCTTAAAAATGTTTATTCCTAAAATTAATGAAGAGCAGATAAAAATTTTAGAAAATTTGCAGTATATGAAAAAGATACTACATGATGAAGAGTTCAACATAATTTATTTAAATTTGAATTTTTCTTCCTACATTACAGTTCTTGATTTTATTTGTTTTTGATTCAATGCAACTTCAACTATCTTTATCATTTCAAAATGCAGTTTGATATTTCTATGTAGCTATGATGTTCAACAATATTTACTTTCCCTTTTATTAAACTTTATAACGAATTTTGAATTTGAAATTGTATTGGAAAAACAGTTTTGAAGTGCGATTTGCACACATTTAGTATTTCATGTTGCAACCAACAAACATTTCAAAATAAATCTTTGGGCTGTGTAATAGACAAAGTTTGTATGCAGCACATTGTAGTACTCTGAAGATTCACAGAATAAAGCAGTCTATTACACGTATAACCTACTTCTAAAACAGGAAAAGATTTGTACTTGCAGTATATGCATATAAAACTGGAGGATTTTATCTTTCTCTCTCTTCCTTTGTGGTTGACTATCTTGTCTGAAGATACTAAACTGTTAAATAGCAGAGAAGAAATTAGAAATTACATTTATTTATATGACAAAGTCCAGGCTATAGTACATTATTGGTGCTGTGCTTCAATCCCTTGTGGCCATTCTTTCCTCCACTGTCTGTCAATCACCACTCTCCTTCCAGTCCAGGTTATTTTATGCCTCAGAAAATACTACCTAGCCATCTCTAAAATAAGTTTTTTTTTTTAATTTCATCTTAAAAGATGTGGAAGATAATGAGACAATGAGATAAGTATATTTCAGTTTTTGCTAAATATTTATTATAGTAAATCACAGAGTATGAAATGTTCATATAAATCAACAAGACACACACACACACACACACGACATATCTGTAGATTTATCCTTAATAATGGTTACACTATCTTTGAGGGCATGCCGTGTATGAAAACATTCAGGTAGGCATTTTGGTGAATACTTAACATGTTATGAATCTCAGGGAGATATCTGTGTATCTCTTACCATATAATTGTTCCTGCAATTATCTGTTTAGGTTGATGAGGATCTGCCCTTCCTCAGGTGGCAGTAGGTCCTCAGGCAGTCATTCAAAATTTTAGGCCAGTATAGAGGAGATAGAAGTAGGAGAAAGGACTGAATCTCTCTTTCCTCTCCTAATTTTCATCAATAATCTGCTTGAATATAAAAACATTATATTTGGGGTAACATTTATAATGAAAAATGTTCAGATAAAGATTTCTCTAATATTTCTATCTTTTGAAAAAATGTTGAAAGTGTGTCCCTCTCCTGCTGCTTTTCCCTAGGAAATATTTTACTATTCATAAACATGAAATTAGCCCTATTTTAGAGATATGTAATCTGTGGTTTATTTTTGTGGTTCAAGTTGAAAAGTATTTTATCCTAGTAATTTACCAGAATTTCATTATCTATTGATTGGCATTTGAACATAAAACCATCAGTGATGACTAGTTGGTTTATGCAGCCTAATTATGGTCAGACATCACTAAAGTATTTCATTCCTTTGTAGTCTTTTCAGCACAACTCAGAGTGAAAGTCTCAATTGTGTTTGAATAATGAGTTGATGATCCTTTGCCATCTATCTATAAAATGCTAAGTGCTTTTAATGTTTTTCTAATTCTCTAATTCTACTCCCTAATAAGGTAGATTTTAAGCCAGATCTGATGAAAATTCATCACTAGGAAGAAAAAAGAGCAATAAAAGTTTAAAAACATGTAAACTTTTAAAATCTAATTAGTTACCTGTATTAGTTCAATACAGTTAACTCTTTATAGCTGAATGCATAAATTGTCAATGCATCCTAGGCTTGTGAAATCACAGATGGTTAGATGTGAGACTTTGTGGACTACAAGTTTTTAGTTTCCTTTCTGTTTTTGAGTCACTATGTTCCACATAGCTGTAAGTAAATACATAATTAGAGATATATAATTGAAATTAAATATTGCAGTTCTTAATCAACTTAATTGGTTAATTATTATGCAAAATTAGACTTGGACAAAATCTTGGAAAATTTTTCTCATTATAAAATAACATTTTTGACGCACATACTAAATTTTCATCACAATGTTCTCTGAGAAACAAATTGCAATTATTACTCATAGAACTTAGAAAAGAGTTTCCTCAGGGAGCTGGGATGAAGTGATTTTATCATCATCATCACTATCATATCATCATCATCACTATCATATCATTATCATCACCATCAGGTTAAATTTTACTTAACATACTTTCTATGTTCTAGGCATATTTTAAGTGTTATACAGGTTTTTGCATCTGAAATACATATTAATTTCTGTGATAAATTGTTATCTACATTTGCTGGTAAGAAGACTGAGCTCAGCAGGGATAGGTGGTTTGCCAACTATCACAGAAAATGAGTTGTGTTGCTGTGGGTTGAATTCAGATGGTCTGATTTCAGAGACTGGCAAGAAAGGATTTCTTGACTAAAGTGTCAAACTCTTCCATAATGGCTGTCATTTATTATAATGCAATCACATGAACCCATAGTCCTGTTTGCTATCAGGTGCTTACATGGTTAACAATGAAATCTTTGCTTAGGGTGAAGCTTCATAACTGAGGTTACTCACAGAGCACATAAACTTTAATGTTTCTGCATGACAAATAATGTCACTGAATAGCATTTGGATAAAGAAAACCAACCTCTATGTTTTGCATGTACAAGATTTGCATGGGAATCTTTATAGTTTTTTAAACTGCAAAGAATGATGTTAGATTGTAGGTAATGTTAGTAGAGGAACTCTTCCATCCTTACAAACCATTAAACATATTGCCAAAAACCACTGACAAAGCTATCCCTAAGTGGATGTCTGTGTGATTCAACTAAGGAACAAATGCAAGCATTTCCCCTACTAGCCTGTTTTGATGCCCCCAATTACTCTTTAGGAACTCCTTCCTTTGAGGTAATACCTCTCCTTTACTTTAATATACAGATATACTTCAGGAAATAAATAAATGAAGACATTAACAATATTCTGTTGGCTATAAAAAATATTCAAAGCCATTCACTAGGTAAAGGATTAAAGACAGGTTTTAATTGGTAACAGTCATTGCAACAGGAAAGAAAGACCACTGTGAACTGAACCTAAGTTCAATTTGTAAAGAAGTGGTATAGCATTTTACAGGAAGACTGAAAGAATAGGGAGGGGGCAAGAGCAGAGTCAGGAAAGTGGAAATCCCTCCCCCCCCCAAAAAAAAAGGTTTTGGTGTGACTAAGTCATCTGGGTATGTGGACTGGCATTTATCAAAGACAAGCCTGTACTTCCTCACAGTAACTGAGAGACAGAGACCCTATCTCAGGTGCTGACTGACACAAAAAGGAAGTTATTTTGTCAGTCTTGAGATTTCCCAGGGAGGTTTGTTAGGGGACTGAGTCCTTATCCTAGGATGAATTCTTGACCTGTTAGAAATTGTGCTAGTGTTTGTTCAAGTCTCTTAGTGCAGAAGAGTCTGTACTGAGAGTCTGCAGTTATATAGCTCAAAATTGCTTGTTGAAAAGAGGGCTTGAATGAGCCTGGTAGAATTTGGTCAAGCAGAGAGTGGTTTTCATTGCTTTTCTTCTGTTGTGTATGCCTGTGTGTGCAGGGGACAAGGCTGTCATAATGACTTTGGTGGGCTCCATGACAATAATCTTACTCAAGCCCTCTTTTCAACAAGCAATATGTTTCTAAAACATAAAACATAGGATACCATATTCAGATTCTGAATCCCTCTCTAGAGCTGAGAAAACTCTATGGTCCTGTACAGATAAATACAATGGATTCATTGGATGTTCAAGATGACTGAGTAATGAATAACTGCACTGACCTCATCTGCAGAAAGATAACAGAAAATCAAAATAGACCATATTTCCAGGGGACTGACTGAGAGGAACTTTCAGCAGAGAAGTGACATAATATAATAGGAGCTTCGGGGGCCAGCGAAGAGAGAGGGCAGACACAACATTGTCAGTCATTCTGACAGCCACCTCTACATCTATGTGACTGGCTCCAGGCCAGGAAATGCCATCTTGTGAAGAAAAGGTAGGAAGAAGGTGCTGTGGTGCCTCCTACCCCCTCACACACACATACTCCAGCAGCTTTAACTGAGGGAGAATTGCACAGTCGTTAGTGACTTCAAGTTCAGAGGGAATCTGAGAGGGTCTGAGCTACAACATTGCTCTGAAACGTGAGGCCACATTGCCGTCCTTCCCTCCTCCCACCAAATTGCCAGACTCACTTTGCTTTGGTAGAGTTACTACAGAACTGTATTCTGGATCAAAGGTCAGTGAGCAGTCATGCTGCTGCCACAGGCCACTGGAGCCAGAGACAGGACAATTTACAGAATGGAAAGCAGACCTCCTATACCCAGTAACTTCAGAATTATTGGTATAAGCCCTGGCGCTTATACCTGTTCCCATGCATTCACCCAAGGGCCTAAATATTTCAGTCATCTTAAATAGCTTTTCCCAGGCCATTAGCCAGGAGCTGGATCAGAAACTGAGTAGCCAGGATGTGAATGGGCACTTTTATGCGATGCTGGCACTGCTGGCAATGGCTCCTAACTTGCAACATCACACTGCTGGTTCCTGTCAAATAATTTTTGATGGATTTGACCACAACTGACATGCAAATTTCCTTATGACATCTTTTTTAATGAGATTCGTTAATTAAGTGACTACTGATTTGGTTTGTTTTCTTTTACATACTAGAATAAAAGACCTGTTACTAGGTAAGAATTATATTATTTTATTTCAATATGCTAAACTTTAGATATGACTGCCAACAAAAAAGTAATTGGATTTAAGGTAATAATAATTGATAAAAATAATCCTTCAGTAAAAAGTTTAGTAAGTTTGAAGACTGCATTTTCTTCTAAATTTCATAATCCAGTGAAGATATTTGTGGAAATGATATTCTTTAGATCATATCTTGAGCTCAGATTATTTTATTCTTTATATCTTTTGGTAACATTCTCTAAGAAAGCATTTAATTTTCAGTGAAAGGAAACCTAAGAAAAATATGAGAAAAAATTATTGTGTCAGACGTTATTTTTATTATGCATTCTTTAATTTGTGGATTTGGTATCTTTTATTTCATTCTTTCTACTTAGAAAGTCTAATTTTAGGGAGGATTCCAAAATAGTTGAATAGGGAAAAGATTTGCTGATTTTGACTAGGGGAAGATAGCAGAGGTGTGGTGGAGGAAACATTCCCAGGTCACGATTGGAGAAAAGTTTGCAGTGGAAATTCTACAGTAGGCAGAGAGATAGCATGGAGTAGCACAAAAAGAGTGAACATGCAGCAATGAGTGGGGTACCACACATGACTCCCAAATCTGAGGAGTTGGAGGAGACACCAGCTTCTAAGAGTTAGGTGAGGGCAGACCTTGGTAGCCCATGCAACTGGTGATATTGTTTGAGGGAGAACCTTTCAGACCACACTGACTTGAGTCTGGCCTGGAACCCTAGCAGGAGGGCAGGGAACCCACCTAAACTAGTGAGGGAAAAGCACATTTCTTTTTCCTAGGACCCCTAAAATGGCACCTGGAAACTAGTACAGGGAAGGCATTGTCATGACGCCAATAGAGGCTGCAGTGACTCTTAAGCATGTTACCAGGGGATTTTACCAAAAGGAAAAATCCACATTTCCCACTGACTTTGAGACTTTGAGACTGGCTGGGAGGGTTGAAAGAGTGATGGGCACCCACTTAGGACGGTGAGGTGTCCCCATCTTCTCAACCTATCACAAGTTCTGGAACTCAAACTGACAAGGCAGAGCACCCACAGGCAGCTAGCTCTGAGAATGTCTTTTTTCTCTTTGTGGGCAGGGTAGGCTCATGGAACAGAGAGGGGCTCTTCTGCACCCAATAACTGTAGAAGACTTGCTTGCTATGGCTGTGAGAATTCTATGACTGCACAATAGGACTTGGGGTATAGCTGGGTCTCTTGGAAATCACTGTGTCTGGTGTCACAGGCTCAGAGCTCCCTGCCTGCCTGGGGTGGGTCATTAAAGAACATTCTATGCTCACACTGAGGACTGCACAGATATTTTGTGTAGTTCATGTGCCAGAATGGGTGAAGGTTGTGCATCTCTGGGAAAATCCTGGGCATTGATCACCTTGGAAGAGAGGAGATGAATTTGTGATTATGCCAACAGGGGTCATCACACCTTCTCCTAAGTTGACAATAGAGGATATCTACCATGCAAAACTTGGTTGTCACCCTAGATTCTTGTCCCACATTTGAGCAATGACCAGAACTACCTGGCCTCACTTAGCACATTCATTGAAGGAGTGGACACTCCACTAAGCCATAGAGTCACAGTTAAAAAAAAATACTATCAGTGAAGAAAACCAACAGCTGTTTTCACAAATGCCTAAAAATAAATGCAGAAAAAGGCAATGAAATCCATATATGCCATGAATAAAGAATTTCCCATGAGAGATTTTGAAGATAAAACAAGTTGAAATATTAGAAATTAAAAATTCAATATGTCAAATAAAAATGCAGTGGAGTCAAGTTGAAATATTAGAAATTAAGAATTCAATATGTCAAAGAAAAATACAGTGGAAAGCTTCAACAATGACTTGGTGAAGCAGATAAAAGTATATCTGAGCTAGAAGATAAATCTTTGGAAATATCTCCATCAGACTCCCACCTTCCCCCACCTCCAGAAGAAAAAATGTTAACGGATCTAAACTGAAACATAGACTCCAATAGTAGAAATGGGGGCTTTAGCACCTAAAATTTATTAATGGACAAGTCAACAAGAACAAAAATCAACCAAGAAACAACACAGTTAATTGACACTATGGACCAAATGGACCTAACTGATATCTATAAAACCATTCATCTCACAGTTTGTGAATACACATTTTTTTCGACAATGCATAGAACTTTCTCTAGGATAGACCATATGCTAGGTCATAAAGCAAATCTGATCAAATTAAAAAAATTGAAATCATACCATAAATCTTTTCTGACCACAATAGAATGAAGCTGGTTATTAGAAAACTAATAATCTCTAGAGAATATGCAAACACATGGAAACTGAACAACAAACTCCTGAATTAACAGTGGTCCATAGAAGAAACAAAATGGAAATAAAAAATCTGTAAAGGAATAAAGATTATAATACAACATATCAAAACCTATGGGATATTGCAAAAGTAATGTTAAGAGGAAAATTTATCCTAGTTAGTCCCTACATCAAGAAATTGGAAAGCCATCAAATAATGAGATATCAATACATATCATGGACATAGAAAAACAACACAAATCAAACACCAAGTTAGTAGGAACAAAGAAATAATTAAAATTAGACAAGTAAGCAAAATCAAAACCAAAAAAAAAAAAAACAAAATCAGGGAAAGGAAGAGTTGTTTTTCAAATAAATAAATCATTGTGGTCCTAAATCTGTATATATGAATTACATAAATTTGTATACCTTAAATAAAATTAAATGAATTAAAAGAAAAAATAAACAAAATTGTACCAACTAATCAAAAAAGAGGAAAAAAATAAATCAGACATGAAAAAGGAGATGTATCAATGGCTACCACAGAAATAAAAAAAAAATCATCAGGAATTACAATAAATAGCAATATACCAACAAACTTGAAAATCTAGAAGAAACAGATAGATTTCTGGGCAAATACAATCTACCAAAACTCAGGCACACAGACATTGAAAACTTAAACAGATCAGTGACCAAGACAGATTGAAGCAGTAATAAAGACTCTTTCACGAAAGAAAAGACAAATGGGTTTAAATCAAGCTGAGAAACTTATGCACTGACAATGAAATGTTCAGTAAAATGAAGAGGTCACCAAGAGAATGGGAGGAAATATTTGCAAACTATGCAGCTGATAAACGATTAATATCCAGAATCTACAAAGAGCTCAAGAAATTCAACAACAACAGTAAAACAAACAGTCCAGTTAAGACATGGGCAAAGGTCTTGAATAAGAAATTTTCAAAAGAGGAAATTCAAATGGCCGAAAGACGCATGAAAAACTGCTTGTGATCACTAGCCACTAGGGAAATGGGAAAAAAAAAAAAAAAGGAAGTTTCACCTCACCTCAGTTAGAACTGTGCTGGCCGGCGTCGTGGCTCACTTGGCTAATCCTCTGCCTGCGGCGCCGGCACCTTGGGTTCTAGTCCCGGTTGGGGCACCGGATTCTGTCCCAGTTGCTCCTCTTCCAGTCCAGCTCTCTGCTGTGGCCTGGGAAGACAGTGGAGGATGGTCCAAGTGCTTGGGCCCTGCACCTGCATGGGAGACCAGGAGGAAGCATCTGGCTCCTGGCTTCGGATCGGCTCAGCGCGCTGGCTGTAGTGGCCATTTGAGGGGTGAACCAACAGAAGGAAGACCTTTCTCTCTGCCTCTCTCTCTCTCTCTCTCACTGTCTAACTCTGCCTGTCAGAAATTAAAAAAAAAAAAAACTGTGCTTATACAGAAATTAATAAACAATTGCCTGCAAAGATGTGAGAAAAAGGTACACTAATCCACTGTTGGTAGGAATATAAACTAGTACAGCCATTGTGGAAGACAGTATGGAGATGCCTCAGTAGCTCAAAATAAATCTACCATATGACACAACCATTCCAATTCCTGGGAGTTTATGCAAACAAAGTGAAAACAGTGTAAGAAAGAGTTAACTGTACCACTGTGGTTATTACAGCTCAATTCACAATAGTTAAGATACGTAATCAACCCATATGCCCATCCACTGATGATGGATAAATAAAATGTGGTACATATACACTATAAAATATAACTCCTGTCTTTTGCAACAAAATGGATGCAACTCGAAACTATTATACTTAGTGAAATAAGTCATTCCCAAAAAGACTAATACCATATGTTTTCCCTGATCTGTGGTAACTAATAGAGTACAAAATGTGGTAACAGAGCAGCAAAATTGACATTTTGAGAATTAATTATTGATTATAGCCTTTGTTTCTACTGTTAAGGAGCAGTGCTTTCTTTTCTTACATTTTGTTGAATTCTTAGTGGGGGTTTAATCTTATGATTAGAAAATTAACTGATAATATGTTATTGTAAAAATTAGAAGAAAGAAAAAGAAAGGAAGAGGAGAGATGGTGGTAGCATGTATGCAAGGGATGCAAGGGTGAGTAGAATCACTATGCTCCTAATTCTGTGTATATGAAACACATGGAATTTGTTCACTTTATATAAATAAATAAAATTGTTAAAAATAATAAAATTATAAAAATTAAAGAAAACCTATAATTTAAATTGACTGTGGGTTGAATATCAAACATTTATAGAACACATTATTCTAAAGTAAATTTTATTTTGCTGATGTATTTTTGATATGAGTAAGTTGATGACTTTATGAACAGTTACATAAACAGTATATTAAGTATATAAACCAAGTTTTTCACATTTAAATACTTTAAAATATTGGGAGTATAATGTTTTCCCTAATTTAGTATTTCCATTTTAGTAGAATTATTATTTCTAGAATAAATACAATAAAAAATTAATTTGGGGTGCAGAAACAAGGCATTTAGAGTATAGTCTAGATTACTCAGTTTAGATAGTAGCTTCTCAAGGTGACATTCTATTTTTGATCTTAGTGAATTTATTTAGTACCATTATTTGGTCTTGGGCAATTAAATTTACCTTTTCTGCCTCAGTCTCCACATTTGTAAAATAAGAATAAAATATTAACCATAAGAATGACTTTATAAGAATATGATTTTAACAAAACACGTGATATAAAAAAGGACCTAATAATTAATGCTGCTCTTGATATACACATGTGATACATGTGAAAACTGTTAACCAACTTGTACAACAAGGCTATGCCTAAAGATGAAGTGAATATATTGTCATCCAAACCAGTATTCCTCTTGATGGGATAGTTCTTTTCAAAAATCAATTTAGAGTGGTGAAGTGCAAAAATCAAGATGTGTAAAGACTGCTCCATCTCAAAGCTAATAAATGTGACTGCTCAAAACTGTGTCTGCTGGAAATTGTCTATAACTCCTCCAATGCACTTTTTAAAATTTTCTTTCATTTCTTTAATGGGTTCTGT
The DNA here is from genome assembly GCF_033115175.1 of Lepus europaeus. Lineage (NCBI taxonomy): Eukaryota > Metazoa > Chordata > Mammalia > Lagomorpha > Leporidae > Lepus > Lepus europaeus. Next base: position 39,385,105 of record NC_084833.1, read on the forward strand.
GATTTTAGTTTTCCTTGAAATGAATTCTCTGCAACATGAAATGACACAATGAATTTTTCTAAAATACATTCTTTAGGTATAGTTTCTTGTATGTATTCCAGAGTTTTTAACCAAAATGTTTGGTTGTCTGAGTAAATAATGTGAGTCAAATTCCAACTAAAAGAGTCATAGTAACATAATAATTCCCTTGGCTCAGGCATTCTCCAAAACTTACATTAAAGTAGGACTATTTTGTTGAAAAGCCATTCTTCAAAGTATGTGTCTGAGTCCTCTAATGTATCCATCAAGTCCTCTCATAGAAGCAGAGGTCACACTCAGTGGCATCATCAAAAGAGGGAGGCTAGAAAGAGAGTACCTCAAAAATACCAATGCATTACCTTAGGAGTGAGAAAACAAACTGTTTCAAGACAGGTGAAATGGATTTGGGAGATTATATTTAAGACTTTCAAATTGCATTGATATGTGCAGAAATAATAGCTTACCTGTGATATCCTATGTTATAATTTCATGATTTAATAAAACAAATTTCATGTAAGATAATGGTAAGACTTCTGTCATTGACAATGATTCCTTGCAGTAAAGCCTTTAGAAAGGAAATGCTGGAGCCAGCATTGTGTCCCAGTGAATAAAGCCACTGCCAGCAAAGCCGGCATCTAATACAGGTGCCGGTTCAAGTCCCTGCTGCTCCACTTCTAATCCAGCTCCCTGCTAATGCAGCTGGGGAAGCAGTAGAGGACAGCCCAAATGCTTGAGCTCCTGCTCCAACATGGGAGACCAGGAATAAGCTCCTGGCTCCTGTCTCCTGGCTTCAAACCAAATCCAATGGTTTTGACCATTTGGGTAGTGGAACAGTGGATGGGAGATTCTCCCTCTCTCTCTCTCTCTTTCTGTAACATTGCCTTTTAATAAATAAATTTTAAGGGCCGGCGCCGAGGCTCAATAGGCTAATACTCCGCCTGCCTCGCCAGCACACTGGGTTCTAGTCCCGGTTGGGGCGCTGGATTCTGTCCCGGTTGCCCCTCTTCCAGGCCAGCTCTCTGCTGTGGCCCGAGAGTACAGTGGAGGATGGCCCAAGTGCTTGGGCCCTGCGCCCCATGGGAGATCAGGAGAAGCACCTGGCTCCTGCCTTTGGATCAGTGAGATGCGTCAGCCGCAGAGCGCTGGCCACGGCAGCCATTGGAGGGTGAACCAACAGCAAAGGAAGACCTTTCTCTCTGTCTCTCTCTCACTGTCCACTCTGCCTGTCAATAAATAAATAAATAAATTTTAAGGAAAAAAAAAAAGAAAGTAAATGCCTTTCCTACTTGTTCCTAAGTGCTCATCATGTAGATTTACTCTAGAGTTTTAAGCATTGCTAAAAAATTTTTACCCTAATTCTTTCAAAAATACTAACCAATATTAACCAAATTCTAATGAACTATGTATCTCTTATTTTAGTAATTGTCCCATTCTCATTTGACATATTTTATATTTTATACAACCTCTATATTTTAAAATCAGACATTAGATTAGGGGTTTGGATACTGAATATACAAACATGCTTAAAAATTAATAGCAAAAAAATAGCCCAATTAAAAATGAATCAAGTATATGGAAATATATTTTCCAAGAAGTATAAATAACCAATAAGCGTACACAAAAATGCTCAAAATCATTAATTATTAGAAAAGTCAAGCCATGAGTCTTTACTAAGATTCCAGAGTTTGAAGTCTTCAAATTGCATCATTGCTGCCTCAATGAGATTCAAATCCACTGACTTGGAATTTAATGTTCCACACAATGTGTTCTCAGCCTAAAGTTCCTGCCCTAGCTTCTACTATCACCACCCTTACTTACTAGAATGCTTCTCTTCCAACAGTCCTGACAGATGTTGCTGTGCTGCAGCAGCTCCATTTGCAGCAAGCCGTCAGGTGACAGTGCCACAGATGAACTGTCACCTCGCTATTGTCTTGCATTCAGTAGCTAGGAAAACTCTCATATGAGGAAGTGACAGTGATCTAGTCAGATGCTGTCAATTTGCTTTTCATTCTTTCTGATTTCCCTTCTTTCACATCATTCTTTTTTTTTGTTTCTTAAAAAAACCTCCTTTTTTCTTCACTCAGTATGTTCACAAATTTTTGCATGTGCTGTAAGTACAGATTCATTCATTCATGCCTATTTGATTCAGAAAGTATAACAAAAATGCTGCTACAACACAATTAGTAAAAATATATATAGGGTAGCAATAAAAGTGAAGTTGAAGATACTGACTGAAATAAACATGCATTTGAATTTTGTAGCTTTAATTGCAACAGTGCAATTTAAAGTGGCATTCTGAGAGGTTTTTTTTTTTTTTTTTTTTTTTTTTTTTTTTTTTTTTTTTTTTTTTTTTTTTTTTTTTTGACAGGCAGAGTGGATAGAGAGAGAGACAGAGAGAAAGGTCTTCCTTTTTGCCGTTGGTTCACCCTCCAATGGCCGCTGCGGCCGGCACATCATGCTGATCCGAAGCCAGGAGCCAGGTGCTTCTCCTGGTCTCCCATGAGGTGCAGGGACCAAGCACTTGGGCCATCCTCCACTGCACTCCTGGGCCATAGCAGAGAGCTGGCCTGGAAGAGGGGCAACCGGGACAGAATCCAGTGCCCCAACCGGGACTAGAACCCGGTGTGCCGGCGCCGCAAGGTGGAGGATTAGCCTGTTAAGCCACGGCGCCAGCCAAGAGTTTTTAAAGATATATTTATTTATTCATTTGAAAGGCAGAGTTACAGAGATGCAGAGGCAGAGAGAGAAAGAGAGAGAGAGAGATCTTCAGTCGCCTTCCAACTGACCGCAACAGCCAGGGTTGGGCCAATCTGAAGCCAGGAACCAGGAGCTTCTTCTGAGTCTCCCCTGGGGGGGGGGGGGGGCCGGGGCCAAGGACTTGGGCCATCTTCTACTGCTTTCCTAGGCCTTAGCAGAGAATTGGTTACGAAATGGAGCAGCAGCCGAGACTTGAACTGGCGCCCATATGGGATGCTGGCACTGCAGGTGGTGGCTTTACCCTCTACGCCCCAGCACCACCCCCAGGATTGTGTTTTGTAACTTTAAAATCTTATGCTTTACTTGATAGAAAACTACCAGGCTGGCGCCGTGGCTCACTAGGCTAATCCTCCGCCTTGCGGCGCCGGCACACCGGGTTCTAGTCCCGGTTGGGGCACCGATCCTGTCCCGGTTGCCCCTCTTCCAGGCCAGCTCTCTGCTGTGGCCAGGGAGTGCAGTGGAGGATGGCCCAAGTGCTTGGGCCCTGCACCCCATGGGAGACCAGGAGAAGCACCTGGCCCCTGCCTTCGGAACAGCGCGGTGCGCCGGCTGCAACGCGCTACCGCGGCGGCCATTGGAGGGTGAACCAACGGCAAGAGGAAGACCTTTCTCTCTGTCTCTCTCTCACTGTCCACTCTGCCTGTCAAAAATATATATAAAAAAAAAAAAGAAAACTACCAAAAATTCTAATTTTTATTGATTCAAAATCTGAATCTCCTGGGGAATAGGAGATTATTTGCACTGAATTTTGCTGTGTTGGTATATTTATTTTTACTTTTATTTGCAAAGCAAGACAAGCCAACAGACAGGCAAGGATATCCCATCTGTTGGGCCCCTTCTCTAATGCACGACACAGGTGAGGCTGGGTCATGCCAAAGCTAGTAGCCAGGAATTCCATCTGAGCCTCTCTCGAGTGGATGGCACCGCCCAAGTTAGGTGAGCTACCACCGGCCATCTCCCAGAAGGAACATTAGGAGGAAGCTGGAATTGAAATTAGAGCTGGGACTTGGACCTAAGCAAACTGATATGGGATGTGGGCTCTTAAACAATGTCTTAACCATTGTGCCAAATGCTTGTACTTAAGAGTTTTAAAAACACAAATCTTGGGTATCATTCTGGAGAGTCTTAGTACTGCTGGATTCAGCTGGGTGACCCATGCACTTAAAAAGGAATAAGCAAAAGCAAAGCAAACAAAAACAAAAGCAACAAGAATCTTCCCAGAATAGTCTATTAACCATATAGAATTAAATTTTTAATCATTATCTGACAAAGAATTGATATTCTTAAAAAACTCAACAACAAAATAATCAAACAATCCAGCTGAGAAATGGACAAAGGACTTCAACAGATAGTTCTCAAAGAAGAAATACAAATGGCCAACAAATATATGAAAAAAAAAATGTTGAACATTGCTAGACATCAGGGAAATGCAAATCAAAACCACAACGAGATATCATCTCACCACTGACAGAGTGGCTAAAACCCAAAATACAGAGAGCAATAAATGGTGATGAGGGTGTGAGTGTGAACAAAGAGGAACACTTATACACTGCTGGTGAGAATGCATGGATAAAGAAAATGTGGTATATATAAATAACGAAGTACTACTCAGCTATAAAAAAGAATGAAATTTTACCATTTGCAGTAAAATGGACAAAACTGGAGGAAATCATGTTGATGTCCTGGCTACTGGCTTTGGCATGACCCTGTCCCAGCTGTGTCAGGCATTTAAAGAGGGAATCCACAGATGGGCTATCCCTGCTTGTCTGTTGATCTGCCTTGCTTTGCAAATAAAATTGATACATACATATATATATATATATACATATACATATATATATATCAGTATATATATTGGGGCAAATAATCCCCAATTCCCCAGGAGATTCTGATTTTGAAATCAATAATAAATGACATGGTTCAACATGTTTTTCTTGTTAAAATTCCTGGTAGTTTCCTATCAAATAAAGAATGATACCTCAAAAGAAAAGTTATAAAACACAATGTCATTTGAACTTGTACTGTTCAAAAAATATAAAGCTACAAAGTTTAGTTGGGTGTTCATTTCAGTCCATAACTTCCTGATCCTGTTGTTTTAAAGATATCTGGCAAGGTAATTTAATATTTTCATTTTTAAAAATCCATCTGGTTGTTCCTTTGTATTTAGACTGAGATTAAATGTTTTGATAAGGATTTTATAAAATGATGTTGTACTGCTTTAGTGTACCATGATGATTCATTGAGATGTAAGTTTGTTCTATTATCAGTTATACTAACAGTTCTTTAAAGATTTATTTATTTGAAAGGCAGAGTTACAGAGATAAAGAGAGAGAAAAAAAAAAAGAACAGTCTTTCATATGCTGGTTCACCCCCCAAATGGCCCCCAAATGGCAGGAGCTGGGCTGATCTGAAGCCAGGAGCCAGGAGCTTCTTCCAGGTCTCCCCTATGGGTGTAGAGGCCCAAGGACTTGGGCCATCTTCTCCTGCTTTCCCAGGTCACAGCAGAGAGCTGAAGTGGAGCAGCCAGGACATGAACCAGCACCCTTATGGGATGCCAGCACGGCAAGCGGCGGCTTTACACACTATACCACAGCTCCAGCCCCAGTGACAACAACTTTTAGTATTAACATGATGTCTTCTGGATTTCTTCATCATAAAAGTTCCCTTGTCATTAATAAGTAATATGAGAATTGAACCCAATGATTTACATTTTAAAGTGTAAATTTGTTAATTCAGTGTCATTTTCTGTATTTAGAATTTGGCACTCTTTGTAAAGACTAGAATTTTCTTTATCAATATCCCTGACCTTTATTTCTTTTTGTTTTGTGTGCATCAACTGTGTAACAATGATGTTGTGTTTTATGGCTGAGTGGATATAATTTATTTTTTCAGACCCCTATGTTTAGAATTGATCTGTTTATTGATGTTTTGCTGTTATATATGTCATAAGGAAAAAACTACACACATATTCTCTTTGTCCTTTTAAAAATCAGCCTTTAGGGATGATCCTGAAAATGGAGTTGCTGGGTAAAGTATAAATTAATCTGTAGATTATTAGATACTGCAAAAGTCCTCTCAGGAAGGACTGGAGTCCCAGCAGCAGGGTATGAACGCACCTACTTTACTGCAGCCCCATCTGCGGGCTGGTGCTGTCAAGCTTCTGCATTTCTGCCAACATTTTCAATGAAAAATGACAGCCTTGGTATAATTCCAATTTACATTTAACTTCAGCAGTTTAAGTTTAATGGTCATACATATTTTGTCAACTGTTATGTTTTTGTACATTTAAAATTTTTTTCTTGAATCATATTAGTTCTTTCCATACTAGGCATATTGTTTTTTTTTTTTTTTGATTTTTAAAGCATTTCCCTCAATTTTCACTTATATTTTGACATAATCCAGACTGTTCAGTTTTTAAAAATTTTAACACTGCATTTATTACACATTTCTTTTATTGAATTTGATGTTTTGAGGCATACTTGGGAATATGTTTTTCCCATTTTTTGATTATAAAATAATTACACATTTTTCTGAGAAAAGATACATTTGTTTATTTAAAAGGCAGAGTGACACAGAGAGAAAGAGACAGAGAGCTTCTACCTAAAATTTCACTCAGGACTTCCATCTGGGTGTCCCAAATTGGTAACAGGAACCCAGGTCTTGAGCCATTATCTGATACCTCCCAGGTGCATGTGGGTAGCTGAAATGGAAACTAAAGCAGCATTTCAATATGTGTTGAGGGTGTCCCAAGTGGCAGCTTAGCCTGCTGTACAACACCCTGACCCCTAATCTTTTTTCCCTCTTTACTAGTACTGATATGGCTTAATTTGTTTTAATAATTACACTTTAAATTCATTTGGATTTTATTTGTGTTTTAACAAGACATTGATTCTATTTTTGTCTCTTGAAATTTCTCTCAGATTGACCACACATTTCTGAAAAGTCCATTTTTTTCCACAGTGATTTGAGATGCTTTTAAATTCTATATTTTCATATGGTCTTGACTGTATTGCTGAACCTTCTCTTTTGTTCTGCTGTTTCATATATCTAATCATGTGCCACTGAACATGAGACAAAGTCTTCATCCAGCCACTATCAGAATTCAAAGTATTTTTATTTATGTCAATCATTCAAACATCCAGAAAGAGACTGCTGGAAAGAGTAGAAAATGACACTTGTAGAAATTGTTTTCAATTCAACTTAATTGGTTTTAGCCTTTTTCAATTGTCATCTCTTTGTGTGCTATTTGTCTGTTTTGCAGGCAAGGGAGACTATTGAATGACCCAATTATTTAATTCCTTTAGAATCTGAGTAGCATGTAGGCAGTTTTTAAAAGTTCAGTATTTTCCAGGCTCATCTCTTCAAATTTATTTTTACTTTTTTCCACAGTGAGAAGGCTATTTGTATTTTTGATAACATGTTTTTTTTGTGCTTTGATATGTGTAACTTGAATAGAAAATGAAAAATTCAGCCAACCTGCATAGAATTCATGCCAAATTCTATTTCAAGGATGAAAGAAACAGGATATTTCTCAAAGGTGAATGTTGTAGGTGTGAAAAAAAATTCCACCTATCCACTCCTTAGGTCCCAGATGGATTGGGAAATTAAATTGATACAACAAAGAGTAATAGGAGAAAAATATAATGCCCTAAAAAACTCTCAAAAGGGAAAGAAGCCTGGAAGAGGCAGTTAGAGTCATTACTTATCATGTCGAATTGGAATTGTGAAAATGGAGCTAAATTATGTAGGAAGTCTTAAAGATAAAAAATTATTTTATAGGGGCTGAAATTGTTGCATACTGGGTAAAGCTGCCACACAGGTTCCTGTCCAGATGCTCCTCTTCCTATCCAGCTCCCTGCTAATGGCCTGGGAAAAGCAGTAGCAAATGGCCCAGGTGCTTGATCCCCTGCCACCAATAGCTTCTACTATTGGCCTGGCCCAGCCCTGGTCATTAAGGCCATCTGGGGAGTGAATCAGCAGATAGATCTCTTTCTCTCTCTCTTTCTCTGTCTCTCTCTCTCTTCCCATATCTCTGACTTTCAAATAAATAAATAAATAAATCTTTAAAAAAATAATTTGTGACAAGGTCAGTACATAATTCTCCTGGTTTCATGTCTCATCCTTGAGGATGTTTCTGGTAGAGGGAGAACACCTTTTACATGCAGATTCCATTTTCTGTTTTTAAGAAGCAGCAGGGAGATAAAAATGATCTTTAGGTACCTGGTGTTTTTAATATTGCAGCATAGCCTATTTTTTTTTTTTTTTGACAGGCAGGGTGGACAGTGAGAGAGAGAGACAGAGAGAAAGGTCTTCCTTTGCCGTTGGTTCACCCTTCAATGGCCGCTGCGGCCAGCACACCACGCTGATCCGAAGGCAGGGGCCAGGTGCTTCTCCTGGTCTCCCATGGGGTGCAGGGCCCAAGCACTTGGGCCATCCTCCACTGCACTCGGGGGCCATAGCAGAGACCTGGCCCAGAAGAGGGGCAACTGGGACAGAATCCGGCGCCCTGACTGGGACTAGAACCCTGTGTGCTGGTGCCACAGGTGGAGGATTAGCCTATTGAGCTGCGGCGCCAGCCGCAGCATAGCCTATTTTAACTCTTTCTACTTACATGTTTACTGAGCAGTATATGGTGTTAAAGTGTAATATTTATACACTTATTATTTCCTTTGACAAAAATACTCTGTTGAAATGGTTTGGCGTTTTTCCTAAGTGCACACGAGTCTGTGCTTGCTAATTCTTAAAAAAGATTTATTTTATGAATTTTAATAGTAGAGTTACAGAGAGAGACTGTGAGGAAAGACAGAGAGAGTCCATTGGTTCACTCCCCAAATGCTGCAATGGTTGTGGCTGGGCAGAGCTGAAGCCAGGAGCCAGGAACTAATTACAGGTCTCCACATCGATACAGGGACCCAAGCGTTTAGTCATCATTAGCTGCTTTCCAAGATATATTAGCAGGGAGCTGGATTGGAAGTGGAGTAGCTGGGAATTACACTGCAGACGGTGGCTTCACATGCTACTCCACAATGCCAGCCCCTACTCTTGCTAATTTTAAGGGCATAGAAAATACGGTAGATTTCATTATTCCATTTTATTGTCTGGATGGTACTTAAAAATATTATGCATATTTATTGTCAATGTATTTGAAAGAGAGAGAGACAGAGAGAAAGAGAGAGAGAGAGACAGAGAGAGAGAGATAGAGAGAGAGAGAGAGAGAAAGAGAAAGAAATTTTTCTACCTTCTGGTTCACTTCTCAAATGTTAGCAATAGTCAGTGCTGGGGTAGGCTGAATCCAGGAGTCCAAAACTCAGTCTAGGTCTCCCACCTAGATGGTAGGAACACAAGAATTTGAGCTGTAACTTGCTGCTCCCTGGATACACATTAGTAGGAAGCTTCATTGGAAGAGGATTCACCAGAACTGGAACCAGGCCCTAGGATATGGGATGCGGACATTCTGCGAGGTGACTTAACTGCTGTGTCAATGCCTGAGCTTATTGTCTTCACATTTCCATTTTACTGTTTATAAAATACTAGTGCTATCAGTGTTTCAGGTTTTCTTAAATATAAAATATTCTGAGGAGGCTAATTATTAAATTCCTAATTACAAAGAGACTAATTATTAAAAATTGATTCATGTTATGAAAAGAAAATTACATAAATCCTCCTAGACTGTTAACTTAAAAAAGAGGTCACCAAACTATTTCCTGTAAACCAATTCCATCTCTTTGCCTATTTTTGAAAATCATGTTTTTTAGAACAAGATGAAACTCCTGGCCGTTTGTTTACCTAGTGGTGTGCCTGAAGCATTTACCATCAAGACCTTCACCTTGACTCAGAAGACTCCACATACAGCAATCGTAAATAATAGAAAAGGATATATTTTGTCATTTATGCCATGGAACCCTGTGACCTAGTGACTTAAAATAATTTAGTTTTTCCCATTTTGTGGTTTTGTTTTCTGGTTTCATATGAGCCTACTGATGAAGTCATACTCTACTGCATAACAGTCTCAGCTAGAAAGTACAAGGTAGCCACACACATGCGGGCAGTTGGTTCTGATTTCATCCTGAGGGCCTGAGTTCTCTGATGAGCCACCTGGTTAGTAGTATCAATTTCTGAGTTCTTTGTATTTCTTGTTCAGCGTGTAAAGGGAATGAATGCAGAAACTACATGAACAGCGCAATGCATATCTGTGACCCATGTTGTATTTATCATAAAGAAACACTACTCAGCACAGTAAGTTATCATAAAGAAATGGTACTCAGAATAGTACTTTGTGTACAGTTTTGTATAAATAGGAGTGGATAAAATTAAAGATCACAAGGCAGAGTTTGAAAAAGATGAAACTTACCCCACTTAGGACCTTTAATAGCAAATTTCTTGTGATGCCATTTCTTGGTTTGTTTGGAATACATAGACACAGCTTCTGGCAAAAATAGCTCATTTGCTTGTTTGTTATATGTTGATCAGTTTAACATTAGAGACCACAGTCGTGTAGGTCAAAATGACCTATGGTAAAGATGAAAATGAGAGTCCCCCGTGTGCATGGTTAAAGTTAACATGCAATATTAACAAGGCTCTCTGGAGGCTGTTAATTCATGAAGGGATTTCCAACAGCTGAATTGTGATTTACTCTATGGGATTCGACCATCTGGTAAACAAACTTTAATAGCTTGGCCCTCGACCTTAGTCACATTGGAATGTTTCCTGTCAGACCGTGATTCATGAGTGCCTATAATGTCTACTTGAAGGGTCTCACCAGGTTAAATTGTGCACTAAAGAGACAATCACAATTGCTCCATTTCAGTCGATTTATTTGGGGCAGACAGAATAAATATATTAAAAATCGTGTATATTGAAGCATACTTTCTCTAATAGGGAAATCCTGGATCGATAAAAGGTAAATGGAGGTAGAAATGGTAGAAAGTAGATCTAAAGAAGGAAACTACATACTTGGACCAGATAGTCTTATTATAGGAACAACTAAATTAAGACAAATAGCATTGCTTAAGAAATTTTATTTTGTATCAAGAATTCATTGCAGGGATATTTCAATTGTTTTATTTACCTTGTCTTCACAATAACAATAGAAATAGGTCAATATTCTCTTTTGTTAAATTAAGCTGTCAAATTCAGGTAGACTCCTAGATTATTTGAGGCACATCAAATACAAGGGAAGAGAAAATATTTTTAAGAGCATTGCAGAAGAGGCTTACTTGGCTAACCCTCCACCTGTGGCGCTGGCACCTTGGGTTCTAGTCACGGTTGGGGTACCGGATTCTGTCCTGGTTGCTCCTCTTCCAGTCCATCTCTCTGCAGTGGCCCAGGAAGGCAGTGGAGGATGGCCCAAGTGCTTGGGCCCTGCACCTGCTTGGGAGACCAGGAGGAAGCACCTGGCTCCTGGCTTCAGACTGGCGCAGTGCACTGGCCATAGCGGCCATTTTGGGAGTGAACCAACGGAAGGAAGACCTTTTTCTCTCTCTCTCTTTCTCTCTCTCTCTCTCACTGTCTAAATCTGCCTGTCCAAAAAAAAAAAAAAAAAAAGAGCATTACAGAAGAGAAGCAATTAAAATGTTGCAGTGTTACTAGGCATATGACTAGTTTCTCTGAACTTGCTGTTCCATCTATACAATGTGTGCAGTAATACACACGTGAAAGACCTTTTGAAAATTAAATAAGTGATGAAGGAGGCAGTGTGAATATTGGAGAAGAGCACTTGATCTGGAACCTGAAGACCTGGAGCATGTGATCCTCTGCCACTCACTGACTTTGAGAACTTGAAACAGGGTGTAAATTTGATGTCCCAGTTTCTTCTTTTGCCTTAAGGGAGGATGATAAAAATATTATACATTACATATATTCGTACTGAGGATTATATTAAATAACACACGTGTGTAAAATAGCTAACCCATTCCCTGGCACATAGTAAAATATCAAGACACTCAGTTGTGTCTGCTATGTAGATTTCTTAACCCACTATCTGTTGTATACTGGTTTACTCACAATCTTTTTATAATTTCCCTGCAATTCACATGTGTCAGACTAAAAATTAAGCATAGGGAGATAACAGCTTCATCTGGTTCCCAAAGTGATGGTTCTCAAAAGGGGACCAAAATCCATCCGCCTCTAAGGAAATTTTTCTTAATCTTTTTTATTGTGTAGAGGTATCTCGTTCCCAAGCATAATTTTGTGCCTCAGAGTATATTTCACAATGTCTGGAAACATTTTTGCGATTCATATGTTAAGAGTTATTTGATTTCTAGAAGGTAGCAACTAGGGATGTTGCTAAACACCAGAGAGAGCTCAGGATGGCAGCCACAGCAGAGAACCACTGTTCACGATGTCAATGGTGCTGAGGCCCAGAGAATGATTTGAAGGAGCGTTGGTTCCTGTAACCCACTCCTTGCTAAATAGCCAAACAACTATTAAAGCTGTAAAACCACTCATGGGCTTCTTTACTTCCATGACTTACATCACTTAGATATACATACTTTTCTTGGTGATGTTCTTTATGTTTTATGTGTATGCCAAGGAGAGTCTGTGATGCTGGAGGGGTTCTTTGCAGTTGCACAGGAGGAAATCACAAAAGCATAGAAATCAAAGAGAATTCCATGTTGTTTTCAGAAATTGAGTTTTTGAATTAAAAAAAAAAAACAGGTTAAGCTGCCTTCTGCTGGCAACCCCTTATGGATGCTGGTTTGAGTCTTGGTTGCTCCATTTCTTATCCAGTTGCCTGCTACTGTACCTGGGAAAACTATATATAGTGATCCAAGTGCTTGAGTCTCTGCACCCAAGTGAAAGGCCCAGATGAAGGTCCTGACTCCTGGCTTCAGCCTGGCTCAGCCATGGTTGTTGCAGCCATTTGGGGGAGTAAAGCAGCAGATGGAAAATCTTTCTCTTCTCTCTTTCTGTCTCTGTCTCTCCTATGGTAACTCTGATTTTCAAATGAATAAATAAATTGAAAAAAAGTCATTGAAGGCACAACAGGTTAACCTGTATATCATGTGGTTTAACATCCACTCCTTCAATACTCTCTCTGTATGTGCCAGACAAGGTAGGGAAAATTGCCTAGAGAACTTGACACAAAGAAAATAAGCAATATTCACATTTAGCCCTATTGGAGACCTAAGGTAGGTTTGCAAAAATATTTGAGACTACTTTTCTTTGGAACACACTGTGATAGCCTTGTACCACTGATTTCTTAGTTGCCCTGGAAAGTAAAATTCTGGTATAACTTTAGATTTTGTTATAAAAATACACTTGCATTGCCAAGGAATATAAAGAACAACTTTGCTTCTTTTATCCTCCATTTTGACCTTGCTGAAGATAAAACTAGATTATGTACCCTGAAGTTCTAAACTCAGTCTGAATATTCTGCAGTTCCAGACAGAAAAGTGAGGCAAATGCAGATTTTGGCTGTTTCATGATCATATGCTCGTACCGCACATGTTATCCTTGACTGTTTTTCCTATTTTGGTAGACTTCCATCTTCAGAGATACTTATGTCTCCATCCTTGCCCTCCCTCCAGTGCCTGCTGTCATCTATGGGACTATGTGATCCAGGACTGTACTGATTTCCAGGTGTCCCTGAATCCTCAGCTTATCCTCAAATTGATGGTAATTTGCTAAATCCCATAATTTTATGGTTTAGGAATTTGGACAGAATTCACTTAGGCTAACATCTGCTCCAAGTAGTATTGACTATGTTCAATGCTTGTGAGTGCACTGGCCAGAAAGATTCAAATAGTTCTTCTACTCATATATTTGATTCCTTAGGAGGAGTACTTGGAAGATTACACAAAGAAAGATATAGTCACCGGTGTGTCCTTGCATGCTTCTCTAGCAAGTCCATATCAGCAGAAACAAAAGTTTTCAATGTCATGCCAGGGCTTTCAGAGAGTGTTCCTAGAGGCAAGAGATGGAAGCTGAATAAAGTGCAGCCTTTAGTTATTAATAATATATCAATACTGGCTCATTGACTGTGAAGAGCATACCATAGTAATGTAAATATTAATAATCAGACAATTTGTATGTGGACTATATGGGGACTCTCTGTGTCCTTTGACAACTCTCTGTAAATCCAAAACTGCTTTCAAACGTTTATTTAAAGAATAAATTTAGTTTAAGCTATTTAGCCTAAATTCACAACAGCATATATTTGGCCACATACCCAAAATATTTAGCATTAAATTTCCTAGTAATGTGTCCACACACAGATCATTTTTGTTGTTATTATTCGATGAAAACTGAATGTTCTCTAAAAAATGCCTTTGTCCTTATCCTTGCAGTCTACTGATCTTTTACAAATATTATTGTCGATTGTACAAGTGGGCACTATCTAAATACAACGGCCTTAAAAGCAAAGAACTTTCTCCATCTGGAATCATAGAGATGCAGTGGAAGTCAGGGAGGTTTAAAGTGTGAAGGAGACTCAGCATCACTGCTAGTGAGGAGACATGAACAGCATTGCAAAGAATGAGAGTAGCATTTAGGAACAAACTCTGGCTCCAGTGGCTCCCAGCTGACAGACACAAGAAAAGGGGAATCTCAGTTATGTAACCATAACAAATTGAATTTCGTCAACAACCCGAGTGAGCTCAGGAGTAGATTTGTCTCCAGATCTTCTAGCAAGAAGCTCAGACTTGCCCATTACCTTCAGTTCAGCCTTGTGCGATTAGAACAAAGAAACCAGGTGAGACTACCTTACTTCTCACCTCCATACTGGTGAGGAAATATGTAATGTAATACATTGTCTTAGGACACTAAGTTTGAGGAAACTTGTTATAGCAGACATAGAAAATGAATAAGAAACCTTTCATAATCCCTTAGAAATAAGTATTACTGGGGCTGGCGCTGTGGTGTAGAGGGTAAAGCCACTGCCTGCAGTATCTGCATCCCATATGGGCACTGGTTCCAGTCTCGCCTGCTCCACTTCCATTCCAGCTCTCTGCTATGGCCTGGGAAAGCAGTGGAAGATGGCCCAAGTCCTTGGGCCCCTGCACCCATGTGGGAGACATTGAAGAAGCTCCTGGCTCCTGGCTTCAGATCGGCTCAGCTCTGGCAGTTGTGGCCACTTGGGGAGTGAACCATCGGATGGAAGACCTCTCTCTCTCTCTCTCTCTCTCTCTCTCTCTCTCTCTGTAGCTCTGACTTCCAAATAAATAATTAAGATCTTAAAAATTAATATTACTTCTTAATACCTCTTACAGTACACTCAAAAGCAAATATCAAAATGACAAAATGCAAACAACCAGAATAGAAAACATAGTTCATGATCTTGTCTTTTCATGCATTTTTTTCTGTCATTCAGAAATACATGGCACATTGGTCCCTTTACTACAGAGGATGACTATTGTTATGAAGAAACTGTTTCTCTGTATTGCCATCATTAATGAAATTTGCAGAGAACACTAAAACTCTCAATCTATAGTTATTCAATGCTCTAGTTTGAACATGGTTCTTATCAGTTATATTTCTATAAGATTCTTTATTGTCATGGTCAGTACACTAAAAATTTCTTTCTACATGCTTTAATTGAAAAGTTTTTTTTTTTGCAATACACTATAATTTTCTGTTCTCTGTCTCACTGATTTTAAATAGCCTATAACCATACCTGCATGTGTTTGTGATCTGCAGAAATGGGGAATGAAATTATATTACATTCTTTGGTAGCAACAATGACTTCCAAAAAGGATGTTGATTATGAACTGAATTGTGTCCCTTCCAAATTCATACATTGAAGCCTTAACGCTCAATTTAACTGTGAGAAGTGATGACACTTTTAAGGAGGTAATGAATGTGAAATGAAGTCTTAAGTGTGAGGCCCTAATCAATCAGAAGTGGTATACTTATAAGGTAGGGGGAATAAGCCAGATGTCTCTCTCTTTCTCTTTCTCTTTTTACATAAATAAATCTTAAAAATGAATAATTCTGAGATTTTTGTTCTGAACTGGAAGAAAATAGGATTTCCATTTAGAGTTTCTAAAAAAGGTCATTCAAACTGAGCATCACCAATTACAAGCCAGCTTAAGTTAAAATATATATGTAGGGTAACAATTCATATTTGAGAAAAAGTAGGTAAAAGAGATTGATGTGTTAAGTAGGTATATTATTTATTTTTATCTATTTCTTTCATGCAGCCCAAATTTGTAAGATTCAGAGAAAATATCCAGTACAATCTCAGTAAGCTCAACATTTCTCAACGATAATAAATATTATACATAGCAGCAGAAACAGCAGCAGTTCAAAGATACAATTCAATAACCTTGAAACCCTGGTTAAACTACAGCGGTTCTCAAAGACTGAATATATTTATATGATTTATAAATATTTTGAAGGGGGGATTGTCTGTGACATCACTCAAAATTTAAATATAGATATGCATACAAAGTATAAAAACCAAAAATGGCGGTTTCTATCATGAATATCTATCTTTTGATTTCTAGATGTACTATCTAAAACGTGTTTCAATATCGTAAACTTTATCCCCATTAATTCCATTTTAAATAACTCACCTTTATTGCTAAGATGAAAAATAAGCAATTTTGGCATTTTCCTGTGAAATATGAAAATGTGTTTTCTTTAACCACAGGAGTTCAGAATAGAAACATCTTTGTGAAGTGTGGTGGAAAATTAGATTTCCTGGAAGACAGTTTTGCCAAAGAAGAAATAGAACCCACATCATTTAGAAATTGTGTATACTGCAAGCAAACAAAAGTATTACCTCAACAGCTTAAGCAGAAAACGAGTATTTTTTTCACATGTCAAGAAGTAGGAGTGAAATTGTTCATATCTCTTCAGTTGCTTGGTGATGATATTAGAGTTTCAGGATCATCTCTTCCACTTCATCCTCAGTAACTTATCCAGGATTGAAGTCTATACTTTCTGATTCTGTATTCAGTTATCATTACACACAGTAATTCTCTGTCTCTGGGAGTGAGACTCACTTGTTCAATGAACAGAATTGGTTTTTGGAATAAATCATTTTGCAATATATAAATATTACAAATAAATAATACAAATAAATAAACATTTGTGTATTTATATTCAATATATAAATATTGAAATGTGTATACACATAAATTACAAAACATTAATACAATGGGAGCAAATAAAAAATAAATAATAGCAACTACCAGTTGCAAACTAGTTAGTTTCTTAGTGATTCATGATTTCATTAGTTTAGAGAGGTGAGGCTTTTTGCAAAAGTTTTTTTTTTTTTTAAGCCTCTATTAACAAGTGCTCATGATATGATTTGGAGAACATGGAATATTTATACTGAGAAAAACCCAATTTCAAGTTCTGAATAGTATACTTAGTAGCTGTATAGTTAACTTTGGTTATTTAATATATCTGAGAATGTTTTCTTATACATAAACTGAGGAGTTTGATTCTATGTCAATGTTGGTTTGTCAATCAATGTAAACATCAAATCAAGTGACCTTAATGCCTTATACTATATTGAATATAAGTGCATATATGCTATTTCTGGCAGAAATAACAAGTCTATCACTAGAAGTATGAAACTGTACATTCATGAGATCATAGTATTTTACTATATCTGGAGCCAAAACTTTAAACATGGGAATGGCATGATGAGGGTAGGTTAGTAAAAATAGAAATGAGACTCTTCAGGGGCTGACTCTGTGGCGCAGTAGGTTAATCATCCGCCTGCAGTGCCGCCATCCCATATGGGCACTGGTTCTAGTCCTGGCTCCCCCTATTCCAATCCAGCTCTCTGCTACAGCCTGGGAAAGCAGTGGAAGATGGCCCAAGTGCTTAGGCCCCTGAATCCACATGGGAGACTGGGAAAAAGCACCTGGCTCCTGGTTTCGGATTGGCACAGCTCTGGCCATTGCTGCCATCTAGGGAGTGAACCAATGGAAAGAAGACCTTCTCTCTGTCTTGTCTGTAACTCTACCTCCTAAATAAATAAATAAAATCTTAAAAAAAAAAAAGAAATGAGACTCTTCAGCAATCACAAAGCATATAGCCTGATAGACCATCTTTTCGAGTTTTGGAACACTGACATTTCTTGTTTCACATGTTCTTCTGAAGCATAGAGATTTGTCAACAAGATATGCTGTCTTCATAATCAGTATTTGAAACCTGAAGGAACATTTGACTACCTCTACATATGAAATACAGTGAGAATTACACTACATCACTTTCATGAGTAGTTCATAAAAGGCAATGCATTTTCTTTGTGACATACTTTCCCTCTTGGGACATTCACCCTGAACTTAACTACCAAGTTATCAGGCATGCCAGATGGCATTGAAAGACCATCTGTCTGTGCCCAGCTAATTGCATAGCGAAAAGCTGGAATCACCGACTAGTCATATTCATATAGTTGCAGTTTTTAAAGACACTATGGTTGGGTCCCAGTGGATTTAATGCTAAGCTGTCCTCACTGTACTTCATGAGATGCAGATTCCTGAGCACAGTATTTAAAACCACAAATTTTTGTGACGATTTATCACATAATAACAGATTACTGGATTGTATATGAAATTCTTACTATTACTAATCATTTCTCTTACCAAGGATGGGTATGACTCACATATATCACCATTGATATCTGATATCAAAGACGAATTAAATCAGAGCTTCATGAAGAAATTGTTACCTTACCACAGCCACAGGTGTCCCAATTAAACTTGTCATTTTAAATCATAATAATAACTCAAGGTTAGGTGAGAGTTACTTGCTTTTTCTGTATTCCAAACTTAAGTAGGCAAATTTTGAAATAATCTGTAGACATGATTAAGCAAAGTCAATAGTTCTTTAATTGTAAGAAAACTCTAAGAAGCACAAATTTTCTCCAATTTCTTCTTTACATAAGCATAGCAAGATTTTTACATTTTTAATTTAAAGGCTTAAATATTCTTTTCCATTTAATTCAAATATCCCTAGCTGGGATATTGAATTGCATCTTCAGAGTATTTCTATGACAAATATCTTTTATAATACAGTTCTAATAGTGAGAAAAGAGACACAAT
This sequence comes from Lepus europaeus, assembly GCF_033115175.1. Taxonomy (NCBI): domain Eukaryota; kingdom Metazoa; phylum Chordata; class Mammalia; order Lagomorpha; family Leporidae; genus Lepus; species Lepus europaeus. Next base: position 39,403,881 of record NC_084833.1, read on the forward strand.
ATAAATGATCTAATCATCATGACTTGATGGGGATAAAGTCTCAGAGAAAAATCTGGTGCCCATCACTTTAACTATCACAGTTAGTGTACTCACCATTGGCTCTGTTGGTGCTAGGGAGCTTCACAATATTGTCTCCAATGCTCATTGAAAAACTGTCAGTGTTGTATGATTTCACTCAAATATGTGGAGAGAAAGAGCTCAGAAAGTTTAGCTCATCTGCTATTGTACTTGCACAACTAAGAAATGGCAGAATGAGACACATAATCATATTCTGCCATCATTTTGTACAGCTAATGTTATGAAGGACCTGAATCAATATATTTCCAACTCCACTCACATCAACAGAGAATTCAACATGCCCTTCTTCTTGGTTGCAGGCCGTAAACAGCCCTTTAAAAATAATCTTTAGACTTATATAAAATATTGTGCCCAGCTAGTAAAGTGTTTTTATACACAGTAGGTTGGTAAATTGTGTATTTGTTTGGTACACAAAGTTGGGACAGTTATTACTTCCAGCACATTGTGAACATATCTTTGCCAAGGTGTCCTGATAATACACAGAGTACCAAGCACCTGTAAGCCCATAAAGTCAGAGATGTATTGGCTTTCCAGGAGGATAATTCACTAAGCCAAGCAGAAGCTGAGATCTGGAAGACAAAAAACAAATTCATCTCTCCTTTGTTTAAGTAAGATGTCCTAGAGGCTTAAGGCTACTCAGAAAAGCAAGAATACTTTGGAAGCTGTCAGAGAAGAAACCAATATTCTCTGTACACTCTGACTGCTCTTGTTTATTCAGCTCTTTTGGGCTGGGGTGTATTAGTGCAACAAACATAATTTATCACTGATAATTTTAAGAATTGTTTTACTAAGGGCAAATGTTGAGGTGCTAGGAAATAGAATTCAATATTCTCCAAACTGACTGAAGCTAAATGCATGAATAAATCTTTTGATTTTCACCAGAGATGTATTTTTAAAATACAGTGTGCACCAAGTAGTTTGAGAAAATGCTTTCAGAAGCACATACACAGTCACACACACACACACACACACACACACAAAACAGATTCATTGATTCTGAGACCTAAACATTGATGTGCTTTTCACAGTTCTTTTCCTTAAAATTTCAATGTTATTTTGTAATGAAATTACAGAAAACTATGTATATTTGTCCATATTGGCATTTCATAGAGAAATTAGGTTTGTATCTAAATATGGACATTAACAATATCCATTTTAGGGGCTGGTATTGTGGCTTAGTGTGCAAAGCCTCCTACTGTGATCTGGTATCCCATGTGGGCACTGGTTTGTGTCCCAGCTGCTCCACTTTCAAGCCAGCCCCTCACTAATGTCCTGGGATCAGCAGTGGAAGATAACCAGGTGTTTGACCCCCTGACACCTATGAAGAAAACCCGGAAGAAGCTCCTGACTCTTGGCTTCAGCCTGGCCCAGCTTGGATATTGAGGCCATCTGGGGAGTGAAACAGCAGATGGAAAATTCTCTCTCTCTCTCTCTCTCTCTCTCTCTCTCTCTCTCCTCTGTGCCTTTCAAATAAATAAATCTTAAAAAAAATTACTAAGGAACAAGCCCACCCCTCACAGACAGTTTTACTTTGTTGTATCATTGAACTGTTAGTTACAAGTTGGGAAGAAATGTCTCAGAATGTAAAACAACATGAAAAACATAGGTATTCACCCTTGAAAATACATTTCAGAACACAAAATACTGGTGCTTTCACACATACAAGAGAGAATACTACTTTCAGAAGAAGCACTTGTTCAACACATATTTGTCAAGAGTAAAAAAAAATAACAAGAATTTCTCTTTCAAATCTCTAGGATATTTCCTGACAGAACCCACTGAATTTTATTTTTCATTAATTTAATTAATATGCTTGTTACTCAAGCCTCTATGCCTGTATGTATAATAAGAAATGGAGTCAGGGAAGGAAATAAGTCCTGCATCCTACCTTCAACATGCTCTTCAAACAACAGAAGTAATTGTGCACTAACTCCCCTCGTAGGACCTCTGTCATTAATGAGTTGTACTATGAGAATTAACTGCAAAACTTGTTCTCAAACTGTACTTTATATGTTGTGTGTGTGTGTGTGTGGGCACAATCTGTTGAAATCTTACTTGGCATACAGTTGGTCCTATGTATATAAAGTTAAACTAAAAATGAACCATAATGAAGCATGGGATGGGAGAGGGAGTAGGAAGTGGGACGGTAGTGGGGGCATGGGGGCGGGTATGGGAGGAAGAATCACTATATTCCTAAAGTTGTACCTATGAAATATGCATTGTTTAAATAAAAACTTTTAAAAAAACATGCTCTTCAACTTAAAATAAGAAAAAGAACAGAACAATACTAATAATAAAATTGATTTAATGCTATGTGTACAAAGTAGAAAATGAGGATGATGTAGGAGGCATTTGTTATTGCAGTAGTACAAAAGTTCTAGGAAATGTTTCAAAGAGGAGAGAGAAAAATTGAGGATTATCGACAGCATAAATTGAAATTGACCAAAATAAGAAAATAGTTAACGACATCCCAACCTATGTGCTGGACATGATGTTGTTATTCTCAGTTTAAAGATAAAGAAGTAGAAATATATGTGTTTGGAGTAGTAATTGAGACCCCCACTCTGAGTGTCTGCATTCCATTTGAGGGAGCCTGGATTAGAAACCAGGCCCTGCTTCTAACTCCAGATTCCTGCGAATGTGTACCCTGGGAAGAGGAGATGACCACTGAATTAGCTGGGTCACCATCACCCATGTGAAAGACCAAGAATGTGTTTCATCTTGTTCAGCCCCCTGGTTTTTGGCATTTGTGCAGTGAACCAGCAGATGGGAGTTTCTCTCTCTCTCTCTGTCTCTCTTTCTTCTCTCTCTCTCTCTCTCTCCCCCTCCCCCTTTGTGTCTCTGCCTCTTTCAGATAAAATTAATTAAAAAAATAAAGATTTTCTTATCAAGATAACAGAAATTTGAAAATAATATATTTAAGGAGGTGATAAGGTGATGGGATTGAGATGTGAATACAAATATCCAGGAATCAAAACCATTACCACTGATTACCAAATTTTGCTGTCTAATATGGGACTCTTCAAAAGGAATTTCTGGCAGAAATCAAATGTGCAAAACCTAAAACTGCAAACATTTTGCTTTTAGAGTCCAACATACATGAATACTACTGGAGAAAATATTTTAGTCAGGGGAATGGCATGGTTAGAATTGGTTAGAAGAATTAAAAATGAGACCAAAGTAGAGCACATGAGTCATGTAGCTGGAGGACCTAGAAATATTGATCTGAGGGCAAGGGGACCTGATAAGAAACCATTAGGATTGGAGAAGGATAGTTGCAGTCTCAGGTAAGGTAGTTTACAATAAGGACAGGGTAGAACATAGAGTTAGCAATGTACTGAGGGATATGACTGAACAGGATTTTGAGATATATTGCTTATGCTTTGTGAAAAAGAAAATATAGAGTTATTCTCAGGTCTATAATCTGATAAATTTAATATGGCCCCAAAAATGTGTGGTGGAAAATGTACATTTCCAAGAAGGAATTGTCTTTGTTTCTTGTGTATCTTTAAGATTGGTAAACACCTAGTCAATTCCTTAGTCACCAGATGAGGTTTCTCTGAGGCATCCAAGCTACTCTCTTAATCCTTTATACGACCATCAATCACTGCATTCCTTAATGCAGGCAAAAACATTCTTCATCATATTCTCAGCACATGAAAATGAGAAAAATACAATTCTGGTTTTTTTTTTTTTCTTCTCTTCAGGTTCTGTGAAAAATGTCATTTGTGTGTGTGTGTGTGTGTGTGATGGAGGCGGGGGAGAGGGAATGAATCAAATTTCTCTACAGACATTATCTCATAAATAGCCATATCACCTCTTAGGGTTAGCAGAAGAACAATTTATTCCTGTTTTTAAAATGTTAACTGATTTTTCTGGAGTTCTGGAAATAGAAATTCTGTGTCTGGAGTCAGTTTTTCCTCAGTATCAGCAACTAATTAAACTCTTCATGAAATGGTATGAATTAAACATCATTCTACAACCTATCTTAAAACAATAATACTAAAATTATATATTTCAGAAATTTCTTACATCTGAAAATGTCATAGAATTTGACCTTATAGCCTTCATAATGCCTACAGGAAGAACTTGGGTTAAAATCTGCATTGTACATTCTATGAGGACATTTATCATTGTGGGAAGAAAAGATTAATTTTCACTCTCTCCTCCCTCATAGCATTTTTATCTCACTATTTAATATTTTGGGTTCCTCAATCACTTTATCTCCTTCCTGAGTTCTAGCTATTCTCACTTAGTGTCTTTGTCTTATTTCTTCTCAATTCTGTAACTTCTGAAAGTTAACAATGTCCCAAGGCTTAGTTCTTGAATATTCTCTCTCTTCTAGCTAGTCTCACGTATTAGGTGATCAAACTGGTCTCTTGAACTTAAATACCTTTCATGTCTGATCAGCTTAATATGCATTTAAAGCTTACTTCTCTTCCCAGATTTCCAGACATACATAGGCATTGCCCATTGGTGTTCTTATGTTATATCTCCTAGGCTAGCCACAAACTATATTATCCAAAAGTATCTTTCAATGTGTTTCCAAGTTAAATGCAAAAAAGACAAAAATCAACTATTGGTTTTGAAATATTGAGTCAGATTTTTATTTTTGCCTCCCTATCATTATAATTTCCTTATGTATACTTTTCTATGGAGCAAATTCAACAATGACACATTGCTGCAACCTGTCTCTTTTCATAGCAGTAAAGAGAAACATAAGTTGAAAAAAGGGAAGTTATAGTATTATTTTGCACTTGAGTGAACTAAGACTACCAGGAAGTTTAGCGCATTTAAAACAACACTTAAAGTGTCCTTCACTTTCCATTTCCTTCCTACCACACTTGGATGTGCCAGTTATAAATTACAACCTATTTATGCTGGATAGTAAGAAATATTTTAGAAAATTAAGTATATTCAAACAAAGGAAAATTGGAACTTTTTTCACAGTCTTCAATGGCATAGAGGCAATGGTAATAGATGTCCTTGAAATCTGGGAAGGTAGGTCAACGTGAATTGATAAAATGGGAATGCAGTGGGGAAAAAGATGGTAACTGAAAAATAAAACTAAAGTAGTATTGACCTATTATGTGTTCTGCAAAGTCCTAATCTGTTTTCCATAACAGTCTCCCAAGTTACAATTTTCCTGCCTTCACTATACATTGGGTAATCACAAGTAAATACGTACATTTAGGCTAATATGTGTATGTATTAATTTGTTACTTATGTTGTAACGACTGTTTTGAAAGACATTTGAGAATGAACAAGTAATTTTGGAATCAAATCTTTATTCTCATTTTAATAAAATTCTTACTCTGACAACTAAGACTTTGATCAAATAGGTATATAGAAGATGGTAATGGTAAATGATTTATTATTATTATTAAGGATTCATTTTTCTTCCATTCAAAAGTACATAAGGTATAAAGTTGAAAATAAAGCAGATGCTTTGATTATAGTTTACATTTTAGGCAACTATGAAATGACTATAGTTATTGACACACAGTTCTTATATATAAATTATGCCATAGTAATTTTAAAAAGTGGAAAATGCATCTCCCCTGTGAAAATCTTGAATTGAAAGTATGTTTAACATAATCTAGCAACTATTCTTTAATATTCAGCTCTGTAGCTCTGAAGTGTCATGATTGTTTCTGTTCTGTTAGTTTGATGCTTTATCCATCTCGACTTGGTTCTGTGACCCACCTTCCTCAAGGAAAGATACTGTGTGATAAAATCTGGACAAAATGCACCTTCTCTAGGGTTCTATCTGCAATGATCTAAAGCTCTCAAGTGAATATAATTAATTATATATATATACACGTATATATATATATATATATATATATATATATAAAACTGCTACACTGCTTTTCAAGTGCTACGAATATTTTTGCTTTCTTATAATTCAGTGGAGGACAGGTTGATTTTCAGTTGCTATGTATAACAAATTGATGTGGAGCAGCTTGCCATCCAAAAGCAAGCAAAACAAAACAAAACAAAATGCCCGAGCTTAATCCAAACATTATATAAAAGCTAAATAAAAATAAACCTCGGATTGAAGCGTAAGATGTAAAACTATACTGTTGGAGGAAGCATGAAAGAAAATCTTCAGGATCTGATGACATAACATTGACAGCATGATTACTAAAGTGAAAATGTAATGAATAAAATTTCATCCAAATTAAAGGCACATGTATTCTTAAAAAAATTGTTAACAGGAGGAAAGGAAAAGCTACAGACTGAGAAAAAGAATCCCTGCAAGTCACCTACCTTATAAAAGACATGTTTCTAAAATATATAAAGAACACTCTAGAATATACAATGAATAGTCAAAACAATTCATTTAGAAAAAATATAATATGACATTTAATCAAAGAGGATATGCATGTAAACATATACAAATGATGTCCAATATCAACAGCATTTGAGAGATGCAAATTAATAGCAGATTGAGGTATCACTGCATACTTTTTAGTACAGGAAAAAAAAATGGTGACAAATACTAGCAAGGATTCAGAGAACCTAGATCTGTCATATAGCTGGTGAGAATATGCAATAGTATAGCCACTCTGGAAAATAATTTGGCAATTTCACTTATAAACCATCATGCATTTCCCATACAACCCAGCAATTCGACTTCAGGGCATTTATTCTAGAAAAAGGAATACTTGTGCTCATACAAAATTGCATAATTTTTAAAAGAATACTTATTTCTTATATATACCATAGTATAACAAGCAATACCATGCTTGTTATACATATATTGCATCTTACAAAATATAAAATGAATTACATTTAAGTTACATAAAATAATTCTTATTTTTCAAAGTACACATATCAGTATTTGCATGTTAGGAACTGTATCATACTATAAAATATATCATCTTATAATATTTCCAACAGCACAATTAAATTAAAACACATTCGACTGAGGTAAGTACCTTAATAAAAGAAAATGTGATAAAATTCTGTATAAGGTAAAAAAAAAAATACTATCTTGATGGGTGATCATGATAGGCTTCATGAAACAATGGCCTCTAAAAGGAATAGGGCACAGAAGCTTATATCCATCCATATACAACCAAAAATGAAAAATTAAACAAAAAAGTAGTTCAAAAATTCCTCTTTTTTTTTCTTTTGCTGCTAATTTTTTTTTTCTTTTGCTGCTAAATAAAACTCTTACTGTGAATTTATCTTCCAGACTCTTCTATTAAGTCTGACTGAAGGTTGATCACATTTTCCCTCTCTCCTTCAAATGTAATTTTTACCATCAGCACAGACCTATTTCAGTCTGTTCTTTTTGCTTATTCCCCTCTTGTACGTTAAAATTCCCATGCTTTGTCAGGTTAAAAAATCAACATTGAAGAAATTTAGTGACATTTCCAACTGTGCGCTAATTTTTGTTGTTGCTGAAACATACTGAAAACCAAGACACTTGGTCCCCCACAATTGTCAGGACACTTCTGACCTTATGTCTGAAATGCTGAAGAAGTAATTGAAATTAGTACTTCTAGATTCTTTAGAAGTCCAGAGTGAGAAAAACCATCACTATTTTTCTCCTCCTCTTGCATTCCTCCCCTTTCTCAGTTCCCTTCATCTTCACCAACAGCAAAATTCACAGTGAAACAAAATATATTAGGGAGTTCTGAAAAGAAGCTCCCATTTAATTCCACACACTAAAAAAAACTTTCTGGGTAAATTTAACTACATTTCTGCTCCTAAATCTATATGCATAAATACTTGATATCTTATTGTCATTTTATTCTCACTACATTCAATGCCAACTCTTGCATTCTCTCTCTCTCTCTCTCTCTCTCTCTCTCTCTTTCTCCCTCTCTCCCTCTCTCCCTCTAACTCTCTCTCTCTCTTCCTCTCCCTCTCTCCCTCTCTCCCTCTAACTCTCTCTCTCTCTCTCTTCCTCTCCCTCTCTCTCTCTCTCTCTCTCTCTCTCTCTTTCTTTGAATCTTTTGTCCCCAACAGTGATTCTCAAATGTAGGAATCTTGTAAAAACGCAGACCTGGTTAAACAGATCCAGGGCATGGATTAAATTCTAAATTTCTGCAAATTTCCAAGCGATGGTATGATTGTCACACTTGTAAGGAGGGAATGCAAATGCTGGTGGTTGGATGGGTGCTGTCTGAGTACTATTGATCATGTGTATTTGTGTAGAGTACTGAAGTCTCTTTATATGTCTGACTCAATAGGCTTGACATGAGAATTGGAATTCTTTACTCTTTAAAATGGGATTAGAGGGATTTAATTGTATCAAGAAGGATTTGATAAATTGATAAGTCTGGCAATTAATTAACTAAATCACAGGAAAGAGAAGTTTCTGGCATTATCTAGTAACACGCACATTCCTGTCTAAATACAGGCACAGTGTCTCCAACTCTTCATTTCAGAATGCACAGGTCTTTGTCTGGATATCCTATATTTTCTGGTTAAGGTGAAGGACTAATAGGCTATATCCATTGTGAAACAGGCATTTCCCTAGTACCATATGTAGTGTTAGAATAGAATGCTAATAGCCAGAATCACCAATGAGCATAATACATACATTGTAAGTTGGACTTGATTATTTGTAGTCATGGTAAATAGAACATTTACATTTTTATCTGCAAAATCCAGATTTCAAAATTATTGTTTTGAAATAAATGAGCAGCCTTGTTACCTGTACACATATACAAGCATTGTATTATTTGAACTCACACTTCTGCCACACCTGAGAAAAAAGAAACCACTTGTTTTCTACACAAAGAATTATCTGACATGTTGAAGGTTACTCTCCACATCTTCCCAGGCATCCTTCTTTCTTAGAGAAGACTGTACTTCTGCTTCAAGGTGGAGAACTGCTACTCTGAATTATTAAAATTAAATTACACTTATTATTTTGTTCAAACATCATCAGACAAATTGTATTTTTCTCCTACTTCAATTTTTTTTTAAAATTTATTTGAAAAGCAGAGAGAGAGAAAGAGAGAACATCTTCCATCCACTGGTTCACCCCAAATGGTTGCAACTGTCAGAAGTTAGGTCGGACCAAAGACAGGAGCCAGGAGCTTTATCCAGGTTTCCCAAGTGGCACAGGTGCCCAAGTACTTAGGCCATCCTCTGCTGCCTTCCCTGATGCATTACAGGGAACTGGATTGGAAGTGGAGCAACTAGACCTCAAATCAACACCCCATATAGGATGCTGACATGACAGGCAGTGGCTTTACCTGCTAAGCCATAGAGCCAACCCCAACTACTTCAATTCTATTTGAGGAATGTTGGTGATGATTCCAATGATTTTTATAGAAATTAAAGCTTTTGTGATCACAACTGTCACTTAATGCTCTGTTTTCAAGTAAAACTCAATTTTCAAGTCTCAAAAATGTATTTATTACAAAAATTATCACCTTGTCCCAAACACACACAATAATATCTTATTAGTTGCAATATATGCATTCTTAATTAACCTATACATAATATGTACTCCTAAAATAATATTTACTTTAAATTATACTCCTCAAACTAAACTCTACAGGTAAAATTTTAGAGATCTCAAGGCTCAAAGTACAATAAAAAAGAGAAATGCTATATATTATATTGACCTACTTAAAATTATAAAAGCAGAATTCTAACTGTCATGCTACTTAGAACTTTTTAAGGGAACTTAGAGGCTTCCTGCCACTGCTTTCTACTCTTGCACCCCAGGCACTTGAATTTGAAATCTCTCAGGGTTAAATATATATCAGTATTCACTCTTAGTCTTTCCTTGAGTGATTGAAACTTTAATAGAGCATATACAGCTTAACTAAAGACTAATTTATTATACATCTACTATTGCAATTGGACCTTGAAACTGTGATTTGGCAAATACAAGTGAATAAAGGGAGGAGGAAGTTTGTAACTGTAAAGCTGTATAGATCTGTATAACTTCCTATGGACTTACTTCCAAGAGTACAGTTTAAATATTTGCCATGCGACCCCAAATCCCATTAAGCTGGATGGTAAAAATGTCATTTTTAAAATTTTTTTCCTTTTTAAATTTTTTACTTAAGTATTTATTTTTTTGACAGGCAGAGTGGACAGTGAGAGAGAGAGAGACAGGGAGAAAGGTCTTCCTTATTCTGTTGATTCACCCTCCAATGGCTGCTGAGGCCGGCGCACTGCAGCTGGTGCACCTTGCTGGTCTGAAGCCAGGAGCCAGGTGCTTCTCCTGGTCTCCCATGCGGGTGCAGGGTCCAAGGACTTAGGCCATCCTCCACTGCACTCCCAGGCCACAGCAGAGAGCTGGCCTGGAAGAGGGGCAACTGGGACAGAAGTGTTAAAGTGATCATATAGATAGGATTAAATTAAAAAGAGCGAATGTTCCAACATGGGAATCAGTCCACACAGCAGACTTGTAGAATACCCCCTGATCTGTATGGAATGGAGGAAAAAGAAGTATAAATAAAGATATATCATAATGAATAATTATTTAGCTGTCAATATGTGAACTATTAAAGTATGGCCCTTAATGAGATATGTGTAATTGAGTTTTTGAAACAGTCTCTGATTGGGAGAACTTATTTACTTAAGAGTATTAATAACATATCCGTAGAAGAGTCTGGAATTTCATTTTGAATCTTATTGACTTTGACAGTATGACTTTGATGTCTTTTTCCCTTCACGATCTGTTAAAGACTGTGGTAAAGGCTGAAGAACTCATTTAAAACAAATATAAAGTTACTTTGGCAATGAAAATGTGACTAGAATTCTAATTAAATGAATAATACCTAAATTGCCAGAGTCAGGCAACATAGAGTTCAATCTTCTTCTACAGAAGGGCAGACGAAGGATCATGTAGGTCAAGCTTGCTGTTCGTGAGAACTCGCTTTAACATCTTTATTTCCCTTTGACTATAATTTCCATTAGCTATAATTGCACTTATGGCTTCCTTTAAGTAACTTCCAAATGTACCTACTTGAGAAAATGCTGTAAAACTTTAAATTTGGGGGTTGGCATTGTGGCTCAGTGGATTCAAATGCTGGGTGCTCATTTCTGATCCAGCTCTCTGCTAATGTGCCTGAGAAAGCATCAGAAAATGACCAGAGTGTTTGGGCCCTGTCACCGACGTAGGATATCTGGATGGACTTCCAGGTTTCTGTCTTTTGGTAAGCCAAACCAAAATATTCAAGTTTCATGAGTCACATCTCAATAATTATGATAGCAACAGCAATTATAACAGAATCTAATATTAGAAATATTAATGGTGACAATTGTTCTAAGTCATCATTAATGGTTGTAATAGAAACACTTGTTAATGAAGCCACTTAAGAACTGCTTGCCCCGGGCCACATATTAAACTAAACACTTAAATTCTAATGAATTTAACCTTTATCATAAACCTGTACAAGGATTTTTATTATATCTTGTTTTATGATGGATAATTTGAAGCTCAGTAGTTTAAATAACTTTCCAAAGTTACAATGAACTATGTAATTGAACCATAATTCAACACTTACCCTGACTCCTTGGCATAAACTCTTACCCACAACATTGTAGAATCAAGGGATGCAATGATTGGAATGACATAATATAATCCACTTGGTGAGGAGTTATTGAATTGGATGCTATAAAAAGGAAAGTTATGTTTGTGATTTTATTACAGATTAACATATAATAATGCAAAATACCATGGTTTCTAAAATCTGAGTGCTGGATTCACATAACAAAAATTAAGATAAACATTTTATTTTACTATTTAGATCAGAGAAACATAAAACTGATAATCTGCATTTGTAAATGATATTTTTGATTTAGCTAAGACAAATCATTGATTAAAAATGGCTGAACTTTCTCTTGCTGTGCTGTTACACCAGTCTTTCGAGACTGTTCAAGTATAAAATTCTATATAAAATTCAAGTATAAAATTTCTGCTATATAATTTTCTATGCCCATAGGTTTAGACATATCCACATGTTGCTATGTATGGAAAGCAATATTCTGAGAAGTATTTAACTCATGACTCTGCCATATCCAAATTGAATTCTTAACTCCTGGCTTTGGCTGGTCCTGGCCCTGCTTATTGTGAGCATCTAAGGGAGTGAACCAATAGATCCTTCTAGCTTTCTGTCTTTTTCTCGTTCTCTCTGCCTTTAAAATACATATAAGTGAAATAAATAAAATTTTATGAATCTTTTCTCCCCAGTCCTTTTTCACTAAACCGATAGGTAAAGCAAAAATCTATGGCAATAAAAGTTCGGGCTTGTAGTCAGAAGAACCTAAGTTGTGATCTTAACCCTACAGCATATTTTTGTTAAAAAAGTATTGAATTTCACTTTATCCTGAAGAGACTTTGTATCCTCATGATAATTTGAGGCCCCAAGGAAACACAGGACAAGGTCAAATTGCTTTGTTTATAGCATTAGTGTATTAGTTCTTCTTTTATTTTTTATTTTTATTTTTTAAATTTTTTTTCCTCTTTTTTTTTAACTTTTATTTAATGAATATAAATTTCCAGTGTACAGCTTATGGATTACAATGGCTTCCCCCCCCCCCCCATAACTTCCCTCCCACCCGCAACCCTCCCCTCTCCCGCTCCCTCTGCCCTTCCATTTGCATCAAGATTCATTTTCAATTCTCTTTATATACAGAAGATCAATTTAGTATAAAGATTTCAACAGTTGGCACCCACATAGAAACACAAAGTGAAACATACTGTTTGAGTACTAGTTATAGCATTAAATCACAATGTACAGCACATTAAGGACAGAGATCCCACATGAGGAGCAAGTGCACAGTGGCTCCTGTTGTTGACCCAACAAATTGACACTCTAGTTTATGGCGCCAGTAACCACCCTAGGCTGTCGTCATGAGTTGCCAAGGCTATGGAAGCCTTCCAAGTTTGCCGACTCTGATCATATTTAGACAAGGTCATAAAAGACAGAGTGAGGATAGTAACCAATGATCCTAAGAGTGGCATTTACCAGGTTTGAACAATTATACAGCATTAAGTGGGGAAGAGGACCATCAGTACACACAGGTTGGGAGTAGAGCCATTGGTGGTAGAGTAGAGGTTATGATTACAAAGGAATGAGGCCCAAGTGCACTAGACAGGGCCTAGAACAAAGGACAGAGTCATTATTAGAGGAGCTAAGAAAGGTGCTGTCTAAGCTACAATTAAGTTTTCTGATTGAGAGGCAAATAGAACCTGATAGAAGGGGCTTGATAATAATCTGGTGGGCTTTAGGCCTTGTAAATTCAGAGGCCCAGACCTATGGACCTGCCCTGGAGTCGAAGGATGCCCAGGTCAGAGCCACAGATCTTATTGGCTCTAAGCTGAAAAGCCCTTCACTCAGCCCAACTTCCAAAGTGACCACTGCAGCTGAGGGGATGGTCAAGTAGGGTCAGCAACATTGCAGGCAGAACTGTAAATTTCTTGTTAGAGATTCCCCCTGCCTTTACCTGGCCAGCTCTCCTCCCAGGCCAGCTAGGTAATGAAAGTCAACAGAGTGCCTTCCCCTAGGAGGTTCACACCTCCCTTAGGATATACCCCATGTGAAGAGATAGATAGGTCTGGGCCTCTGTATTTTTTAAATTTTGTTTTACAAGTTTCATATACTTTATATAGAGAGATTTAGGAACATAGTGGCATTTCCTCCTACCCTCCCTTCTGCCCACACTTCAACTCTTCCTCCTCTTTCCTCTCAGATTCCTGTTCTTAATTTTTACAATGGTCTATTTTCAGTAAGTGTATAACTCTTAAGATGTTCTCTTTGTTCATAGGTCAGCTTTTAAATAATGTAGGCTTTCTGCTATATAACATCTCATTTTTATTGATTTTCTTTATAATTTTTTTTCTAAATAATTGCAGCATCACAGCTATCAGTAATGATAAACTGTGAAGCTATGCATATGCCTTCGGGCTCTGTGTGGGGGCAAGGAAACATGAGGTGCCTTTGTGGGTCCCAAGGAAATGCCTATAAATTGTTGTAGTGAGAAGCGTTTTACAGATAGTTCTGAGTGTAATTTCTATCCATTCAAAAAACATTGCTGTAGTGAGTTACATTTGCTAACATTCTTCCTTTCTCTTTTGTGCTCAGATGATCATTAATCATTTATTGTTAGAAAAGAAACAAATACACAGTCTTTCTAAAAGTTAAATTTGAAAGGAAAAAGGAATCCATTTTCATTAACCCTCGCCTTGGATTTCTCACTGCAAGTAATCTAAACTGAAAAGAATGCCTTAAAATGTCAAGTTACCCATTGGATCCCAGGCATAAGTTAATAGTCTACCTAAGAGCCTAGCCCTAAGGGCCTTGTAAAATTCCCCTTAACTGCTACATTGAGAGTTTGAGAAAATGTAGAAAATGATGCAGCAGGAGTCAACGTAACAGCCATAGATGCTTGTGTTACTTCTGTGAGCGTATGGCCCTTCTAATCTGCCTCGGTTTGCTTTTTGAGTTTAGTTTACAAAAGAAGTGATGGGGAGTATACTTACTCATTTTTCATAAACTTTCAGAATCCCGATAGTGCCCAGTAGTTTATTAAAAAGGACTGCAATTGGGCCGTATAATAAAGAAAGCAAAAGAGAATATTAGATTTTGTAAAAATTAAAACTAAAATCTTGGACTTCTTGCAATTTTTTTCTACTCAGTTGAACTGAATGCTCACACCCATTTCAATGTACATCACCTTAGAATGAGAGAGGATCTGTATTTGATATGCTGTTTACAGAGTCAGATCAATTTAGAGCTTTGTGATGAGCGCACATGGAGCATTTCACCTGTGTTTATGTGTCACATTTGTTTGATTTTCTCAACTAAAACATAAGAATGATATTCTGTGTCCCATTTTTCTCATCAACTTTAATTCATGTATCATGTAATGTGTGGATATGATAGTGCAGATTGAGCTCAAGTAATACAAGATATTATGAATCAAATGTGAAAATAAATATGCCAATTATGCTAATCATGATTATCTGGATTCTAGAAGAAAACTGTAAACATAACAAAATTTCAAAGTCTGAATGGGTTTGGGATAATTTCAACATGGATAAACATCTTATATTTTAATGAGATATTTGAGCAACGGTAAATCAAATATTTTGAAAACAAGCCACAAACAGCAGTGATGAAATTCAAGTCTCTGAATTTCTAACACAATTTACTCTCCAAAGTGTTTTCTCTTTATAAATTATATTTCATAAATTTTGAATCTGGACTCTTCATATGGTCTAAACATAGTGATATATAAATGATATGCATACATTAATGCTAAAAAGGATTTAATTTTGAATTGATAATTGTGGAAGTGGCATCATCTTTATTATTAATATTTTACTAGTTTTATTTGTTAAAATGTTTTGCATAAGTATTGTTACACAAAAGTGAAAAGATATTTTCAGAAATGATGGAATATTTCCCCTCTCTTTCTTTCTTTACACTTTTTCTTTTATTTTGACTTTTTCTGGAAAATCAATACTAACTCTATGATATAATATTTATTTTTATGTTTGGAAATGCTATTGCTTATTCTCTGTATAAGGTTATATATATGTATATATTGTAAAAAGTATGTTTTTTGGATAAGAGGACAGCACAAACAACAGATACTGACATTTTATATAGAGTTTTGCCTGTCAGAGTAGCCAGACTATTTGAGTATGAGGCCATTTCCCTCCTCTCCTGGACAATTGCCAGTGCAATTTTGATTTAGGAGTTTGAGCTCAGAGAGATACGAAAAATACAGTAAAGTAGATTAAATTGAGATTAAATGAACTGATTGTCAATCTCTCTCCTTCACTGCCTAAACTAAGAGATATAACTTTTCTGTGTGTTATACACTAGCCAGCTGTATCCCAGTAGTTGTAGATAGTACTTAATGCAGTGACTGAAGTATTGTTCTTACTCTCTATGAGTAATGATCCATGCTCCATTTTTGGAGGATTGAGCTATGCAGGATATTCAAATCCTTTCACAAACTCCAGGTTTTCCTCAAGCAAATCATTTAAAAATATTTTCTCATATTTAGAAATTTATCAAATATACTAAATTTTTACACTCAGGGTACAAGTTTGAGGTCAGACACAATCACAAGTCATTTGCATTCAAGCCTAGTGAATAATATCAATGACTATGTAGAGTCACAATTTTTAGGAGTAAAAGATTTCAAGTTGTAAGCAGATGTCATTCCTCCAAAGTCACCTTGATTTATATTTTTGAGAAACTTGATTGGAATGTTTTCCTTTTGTCATGTTCTCTAACACTCAAACTAACTTGAAGGGATCCTTAAGAATCACTTTATTAGTAGCCAGTTTTGACAATGATATTCTGACACTAACTCAGTTCAGTTTTGACACTACCAGGAGCTAGCATCAGACTGTAAAAGGTTAAGGGCTCAGTCCTTCACAAGCAAGCTCTCACTTCCAATTCTAACCCCAGGTCTTGGGGCCACCTGTGCTTTTCACCTATTAGCTATCAATTCAGAAGTCTCCATGACCCCATTTCAACATGTGGGATAATTCACAGAACTCAAGAAAACACTAAAGTGACAATTTGAGTTTTACTATAACAGATAAAACTCAGGAACAAATGAAAGGAGAGGACATATAGGGTGAGGTCTGGGAGGTTTCCAGATAAAGAGTTTATATTATTACACCCTATGGAGTCAGGATGTGTGGTCATCCTCCAGGCATACTACTGTTTTCACCAACAAGGAAACACTTTTATACTTGGATATCCAGAGATTTATTAAGATCTGATTATGTGACTGGTTGAAGAATTGCATTCAGTATCTCAGGGGTGAGTGTTGAGTGGATCCAACTTGAAAGTTTTTATCTTATAATCATGCCCCTACCTGATCTTTCTTAAATGTGCAAATGGTAAGGGGCAGTAATGGGCATGCACCACCAGTGAGCCCTAACTAGAATGTCCGAGCAGAGCACTAGTCAGATGTGAATGGTTCAATGTGTTTATTATGTTCTAGTGTGGATGAACTTCAGCCAGTGATAGTCTGTCAGATGTTCATGTCTCTGTAACAACTTTTGCAAGGACATTTTGTCCCTTATTTGTCAGAGTTAAATGGTAATAGTTTTTCTTTGTTCTAAGTACCTACTGAGGAAAGTTAAAAATAATGAATTAAGGGCCGGCGCCACGGCTCACTAGGCTAATCCTCCGCCTTGCGGCTCCGGCACACCGGGTTCTAGTCCCGGTCGGGGAACCGATCCTGTCCCGGTTGCCCCTCTTCCAGGCCAGCTCTCTGCTGTGGCCAGGGAGTGCAGTGGAGGATGGCTCAAGTCCTTGGGCCCTGCACCCCATGGGAGACCAGGAGAAGCACCTGGCTCCTGCCATCGGATCAGCGCGGTACGCTGGCCGCAGCGCGCCTACTGCGGCGGCCATTGGAGGGTGAACCAACGGCAAAGGAAGACCTTTCTCTCTGTCTCTCTCTCTCACTGTCCACTCTGCCTTTTAAAAAAATAAATAAATAAAAAAATAATGAATTATGCTGATATATAGATATGTCCTACTCACAAAACACCTAAAATTATCAACATATTGAGGCTTTTATCCTTTAAAGAAAATTATTTTTCTGTGAAGCAGAAACACATTTGTTGGCAACATTGCATGGTAGATAGGATTTCTATGTTCAAATAATTATTTAGGGTCTAAATTATCTCTCCCTAGCTGTGTTCCCATAGATGAATTATTTTCTATGAATGAAGTAGATGATAACAATAGTGCAAACATCATGAGGTAGTTCTGAGAATCAAGTTCATATATTTAATACACTTAGCATTTATTAAGAACTAAATAAAAGTTAATGAAACATTTTAAGTTATCTTCTTAAGTGGTGAGGGCATTTATAGTAGCCATTATTTAATAAACATTGCTATTTAGACTTTCTTATTGCCTCACTTAAAAACTAATATTGCTATATACTAGTTATAGAATGCATGTAACTTCCCAAGTAAATAAAATGTAGGTTTGCTTGCACAGATTCATAAGCTATCATTCTCAATTTCCCTTTTGCTTAAAGGCTTTTAGATAGTTGGCTACTTTTAAAAAAATTGTTTATTTATTTGAAAGGCAGGCAGAGTGATAGAGACAGAGGGATACACACACACACACACACACTTGCAGAGATAGAGGAAGATCTTCGATATGCTGGATCACTCCCCATGACCACAACAGCCATGTGTGGGCCAAGCAGAAGTCAGGATCCTGAAACTCCGTTCTGGTTTCCCACAAGGGTGGTGCAAGTATTGGGCAACCCTCTCCTGACTTCCAAGGTGCATTAGCTGTAAATTGATTCAAAAGTGGAACAGCCATGAATTGAACCAGCACTCCACTATGCAGTGATGCATCACAAGTGGCCACTTTACCACAATGTCAGCCTCTAGTTACTATCTTTAAATGTCATTTTCTCTTCAGAAAAGTTGATTATTACAGGCTTATAGAAGTATTGTGAGGATTTAACTAAGCAATATGAAAAAAATTTTGCTACCTGCTGGATGGACTCGAAGTTTAATAGATATTTAGACAGAAATGTGTGTGCAAGATGAAGTATTCCTGCTATTTTTTTTCTTTTTTTCCTTAAAATTGGCACATATTTGTTTGTATATTAATTTGGAGCTTGTGGACTAACACTGAGATATTGGGAAAGCTGAAGTCTCCCAAATTCTGTTATGGAACTTACTGACAGAAGGTTGATAAATGTTAATTCTTTATCTCTTAATAGATCCTTTAATGTAATTCAACGATAGTGTTCTTCTATTCATAAGCAATGTCCAATTCTTCAGTTTAGATAGAGTCTTATTTAGCTCAGTATTTATAACTGTATTTGTCAATCCAAATGAGTTGTGCATTGTAAGAACCAGAGTAGATGATAATAGATAAAGACAAGAATGTGAAAATCTAATTTTAGATAACTCATGTTGTGCGCATTGACTGACTTGATGCATATGAGGATACGTTAAAAAGTTTGTGGGAAATGGAAAGAAAGATGAGTTTATTTTTGGTAATAAGCATTTTCGAAATGCACACATAATTTTTTCCATAATACATTTTTGTGAGTTTTTGAGGATCTTTCATATGTGTGGATCTCAATTTTTTTTCATAAAAATAAACTTTTTTAAAAAAATATTTATTTATTTGAAATTCAGATTTACAGATAGAAAGGGAGAGAGAGAGAGAGAGAGAGAGAGAGAGATCCATCCCTTGGTCCACTCCCTAAATTGCTACAACAGCAATAGCTGAACAAGCTGAAGCCAGGAGCCACTAATTCCCTCCGAGTCTCCCATTTTGGTGGCAGTGGCTGAAGCACCTGATCTATCTTCCAGTGCCTTCTATGTGCGTGAGCAGGAAGCTGGAATGGAACTGGAGCTTCTAGGACTCAACTGGCGTTCATATCTAATACCAGGGTAACAAGGGGTTGCTCAACTTGCTGTGACACAATGCTGGCCCCTAATTTTTTTTTTTTAAATTCCATGGTTTCATGAAATTTTTTGAAACATCCTCATATATAATGTAATTCCAACATAAATATTTCAACCTAACCATTGCTTATCTACATTTAAACATATATTTATGCTTTTTTGGCAAGGTCATAGAGTACATATGCATCGTGGATGAAATTCAGTCACCTCAATGTTCTCTTCCTTCAGTAAGTCTATATGTACAATTAAAATGTTACCTGTTAATAATTAACCTCAATTTTGATCAACTGGAATGAAAAACAACTGTTAACCAGTGTTCTAACATCCAAGTTGAAAGGTAACAGCCATCCTCAGGACTAATCACAAAAATCTGTAAAAAACAATTGATAATACTTTTGAATCCTGTTTATTGACCAAACTATCTTAAAACGTCTGATGAAAAAACAATAAAGCAAATTTTGGGTTAAAATTTGAGAGATGCTTCTGAATCAGACATTCACCTTTCCTGTCCTTTTTAAAGCATTTTGAATCCCTCATTATTTGCAAAAGCAAATCTCTGAGGGTTATTTCTGACATGGTATTAAGACAGACACAAAATAAGGGAATGAAAATGACAAATTTCCCATAAATAATAAGCCATAATAATGTAGGGAGTTCTTTTGAAGTCATTCTTTCCTTACATTTTTGATCTCTGAAATAAACGATTTCCAAATAAAACATATTCTTTTTATAAAAAAGTATATTGCCGGATTGTTTTCTGAAGCTTGATTTTCTTTCCTTAAATTGAGAAACATGTTAAGAATCTGAAGCCCTGCAGTTTGCTATGGTAGATGCCTAGAAATTCTCATTCCTCCAATGAGCCATCTAAGCCAGTGGCTAGGGGAGGGAGCAATTTTTGGTATTAGGTTAGAATGCACAACTTTCTCTCTATCTTTTTAATAAGAACTTCAAGTCTACAAAGAACCATTGTAACCTCTCATGGTCTAGACTCCCAAACTTATCTCTACTTCTTTAGGTGAAGAAACCCCCTTAGATCTGGTGCATGTCTTGGTGTCTGGGGAGGGTGGAAAGTGAGTACAGAAGTTGCTTTTTTGTTCTAATGGACTTCATGATGTGTTTCCCATAGAACCAGCACTGATGATGGTGGTCAGATGTGGTGGAAGCATTAGGATCAGTGGATGGAGTAGATGTCGGTGATTGGGCTTATTTTGGCTTAGGCTAGCCTTCTCACCAAGAATGCAAGGCTATTTCTAAGACTTGTTCTTGATTTCAGACACAATGACATATGAGGCTTAACTCATGAGAAGAGGAAGACAATGGAGTATTATTTGTTCTTTTTCTCCTCTCTCTTCTCAGATTTGTTCTCCCTCTTATTCATAAAGACTAATACTGAGTATTGTCTATATTCAAGCATGATTCTAAGTGTTTTATAACTTACTTATGATAACATTCCCATATGGTAGGAATTATTTTGTTCCATTTTTAAAGTTAAGGAATCTGAGATACATGAGGGGAAGCAACTAGTGCAACTATCTGCACCTGACAGATTCAATCCAGGCCACCTAATTCCCGAGTTTATCACTTACTCTGCATTTTATTGCCACCTTGATTTAGTGTTCTCCTGCACTTTGGCTTATGCACTGTTAAAACTGTATTTATTGATAATTGCAATCAATGAGGCTTCAATAATAGTGTGGTAGAAATAAATTAATGTTACTCAAATGAGAACAAACAAAGCATATTTTTCCAGAGTTTGATTTATAAGGAAGTCAGCCACCATCTCTTGGCAGAGACTCAAAAATGGTGAATTGAAAACATGACATAGCAAAAACAAAACAAAACAAAACAAAAAGAACTTCAGGTACATACTGGTTGAAGTTCACTACATGGTGTAACTGGAGCCAGGTTAGCTGCAGTCATGTTTGTGATTGCTTAGGGGAACTGTTCTAATTTAGAAGCAGAAGAACGAATTAGGGAAGCTGACAGTCCCTGACCAACCTCTCTCCATTTTGGGAAGATTGCTTTAAAAGTTAGGAGATGGCTTCTTGGGCTTCTTGCTGATTGTTTTAAATCAGAGTCCTCTGTGGTCCAGCCACTGTGCATTTGTATAACCACTCTTAGTGTTTAATTATTTCAGTGAATAAACAAAAATGCTAGAAAATGTGGAAATGAGGAAGGGAGATGTGCAGACTGTGGATGTCCTTGACAGCACTTGACAGCTCTCCATTTGTTCCTTTTGTTTTGCCTTATTTCACTAGCTCCTTTTTTCATTCCAATTCCATTTTTTTTATTAGAAGTAAGAAAAGTGTTTATTAGTGTGTATATCTAAGAATGTAATAGTTCAAATCCTACTCCAACATTCTGCACACATGCCTACACACACATAAGTATGCACACATCCCTAGACTGAGTATAGTAGACTGAAAAGTTTCTGATGTTGTAAACTTCGCAGAAACTGTTGGTTGGGAAATCCTATATCACAAACAAAGGGAGCATGAAAATGTTGTGTTATTTTGTACTATACCATGGTGTTTGCCACAAACTAACAATTTTTTGGAATTCACAAAATCTGTTACCATGAAAAAAAAAAAAAAAAAAAGAACAACAAAACAACTCCTGTAGCGATGAGAAGGGACAACAATCCAGGTAGGGGGCACTGAATAGTCAGAGAAGAAATGTGTGAATGTTCAACTTGTGGTACATTCATATTCAACCCAGCAAGACTCAGGAAAACACTAATGTATCATTTACTTTCCAGTTCATATTCTCAGTTACCCCCAATTCATTCTTCATGCTGGGAAAGTGAGTAGCATCTGACAGGTTTTTAGGCAGATCTGAAATGTATGTAAATTTTTCTGAGAACCCAAGTGGGATGCTGCCAATGCATAACAGAAATAAAAAATGTTATGTCTTCTGTAAGTCATTTTCTACTTGGAGTCAGGTTTGCTTTCTTAAAATACCTCCCTAGGCTTAACCCTGGAAGGACAGTTCTGTAAATTTATTTTTTTTTGCTTTATTTGCACTTATTTTTTGGCTACAGTTCCAGTGTTAAACGTATCACTGAAAAATTATATAAAGAATTCTATGTGCACTTGCCACCAGAACTAAAATTATTTGTGACAAAAGTGCAAGGTAGATCTAATCTTAATAACACTTTCTTGTTGCTTGCTACATCATGAATTTTTTGTTTCTATTTTTAATTCGCTTGGCTATGATATTTAAATTTGCTAAAGAAACTTTTATTTATAAGACAATATTCTTGGAGGATTTATGTATCCCCAGGGAATATTGCTTGTGCAGAATCAGCACGTGATCCATCACATCAAATGCACTGATGAAAGAATTTCCAAAATTATCTCCAATAAAGTTCAGTTTTCTTAAGAAAGGGTAGCAGGAGTATATTATTTCCCTATCCTAGAAAAACAATGCCTATTTTTATAGCTAACAATCTTTTTCTTTTCAGAGTCTTTTGATTTACCCTAAAACCCTATTATTCAGATAATACTAACCATCCTTTCCTGTTTTGAGGATATATTTTTCTTTTTTTAAAAATACATTTTTTAAAGATTTTATTTATTTATTTGAGAGGTAGAGTTACAGACAGTGAGAGGGAGAAACAGAGAGAAAAGTCTTTCTTCCACTGGTTCACTGCCCAACTGGCTGCAAGGGTCGGAGCTGTGCTGATCCGAAGTCAGGAGCCAAAAGCTTCCTCTGGGTCTCCCATGTGGATGCAGGGGCCCAAGGAACTGGGCCATGTTCTACTGCTTTTCAAGGCCATAGCAAAGAGTTGGATTGGAAGAGGAGCAGCTGGGACTAGAACCGATGCCCATGTGGGATGCTGGCGCCACAGGAGGAGGATTAACCTACTGTGCCAGGGCGCTGGCCCTTGATGGTATATTTTTCTCTAGGAATCCTGTCAGGTACTTCAGGCGTACAGTGTTTTTTTTTCCATACTTAAAACAATGGGTATTATTTTTAGAATCCATTGTTTTTGTTGTAAGATCCTTATAAGTCACAAATAACATGCCCAATGTAACAGAGCTCATGAAAAATGAATATATGATAGGAAAACTGGAAGATTCCTGTATCATATGTCTATTCATTAAAAATTAGAAGAACAACTGCACTACACACTTTTTAGTAATGATGAGTTGCTCTTGAATTTGCACATTATTTGTGCATGAGTGTGCTTATTTTTTGAGGTTTTGTTTCATTTATTTGAAAGGCAGATTTACAGAGAGAGAGGGAGAGACAGAGAGAGATCTTCCACTTGCTGGTTCACTCCCCCAAACTGTCCAGGTTGTGCAGGTGCAAGCCAGGAGTAATGAGCTCCATCTAGGTCTCTCAACTAGTGTAAGGGCCTATCTTACTTGTACTATCATTGGCTGCTTTCCTAGGTGCATTAGCAGGGCGCTGTATCAGAAGTGGAGCAGCCAGGACTCAAAACAGTGACCAAATTAGAAGCCGGCATCGCAGGCGACGCCTTTGCCTGTTATGCCACAAAGCCAGCCTCATGTGTGTTTATTTTTTAAATGTTTATTTTTATCTACTTGAAAAGTAGAGCAACAGAGACAGGGAGAGAAAGCTCTTCCATCTGCTGACTTACTCCCAAAAATACCTGCAGTAAAGCTGAAGCCAGGAGCTCAGAACTCCATTGAAATTTCCCATGTGGGTGGCTGGAACCCAAGAACTTGAACAATCATCTTCTGCCTCCAGGATGCATTAGCAGAAAGCTGGATCAGTAAGGGAACAGTTAGGACTTGAACTAGGCACCCTGATGTAAGATGTGGAGGTCCAAAGCATTTGCTTAACCTTCCACACTACAATGCCCACTTCAAATGTATTTTTTAAGGAGAAGAGCTGTAAAACAAAAAAAAAAATATTATGAATTTTAGAATTTCTCATGCTCCAGTTTGAAACTTGACTCTGTCACCAAATAACTGGAAAATGACAATTTTATAAATATGAAAGGAAAATAAAATGTTTACTGCAATGTAGAGCAGATTCTTGAAAGTAAGAGGAAATCCAAATGGCCAACAGACACATGAAAAAATGTTCAAGATCACTAGCAATCAGAGAAATGCAAATCAAAAACACAATGAGGTTTCACCTCACCCCGGTGAGAATGGCTCACATATAGAAATCCACCAACAATAGATGCTGGAGAGGATGTGGGGAAAAGGGACACTAACCCACTGTTGGTGGGAATGCAAACTGGTTAAGCCACTATGAATGTCAGTCTGGAGATTCCTCAGAAACCTGAATATAACCCTACCATGCAACCCAGCCATCCCACTCCTTGGAATTTACCCAAAGGAAATTAATTTGGCAACAAAAAAGCCATCTGCACATTAATGTTTATTGAAGCTCAATACACAATAGCTAAGACCTGGAACCAACCCAAATGCCCATCAACAGTAGACTGGATAAAGAAATTATGGGACATATACTCCATAGAATACTATACAGCAGTCAAAAACAATGAAACCCGTTCATTTGCAACAAGATGGAGGAATCTGTAAAACATCATGCTGGGTGAATTAAGCCAGTCCCAAAGAGAAGAATATCATTTGTTTTCCCTGATCGGTGACAACTAACTGAGCACCAAAGGGGAAACCTGTTGAAGTGAAATGGACACTATAAGAAACAATGACCTGATCAGCTCTTGTCCTGACTCTTGATGTACAATGTAATTGTTCTAGTACTATTGGTTGAACTCCGTAATTAACATACAATAATTCTTAGGTGTTTAAATTTTAACTGAAAAGTGATCCCTGTTAAATAGAAGAGTGGGAATAGGAGAGGAAGGAGATGTACAATTTGGGACACGCTCAATCGGACTTACCCCAAATGGTGGAGTTAGAAACGTGCCAGGGGATTCCAATCCCATCAAGGTGGCATGTACCAATGCCATCTCACTAGTCCAAGTGATCAATTTCAGTTCACAATTGATGACTCTGATAGGTCTAAGAGTCAAAGGGATCACACAAACAAGACTAGAGTCTTCGAATACTGATAGAATCAAAAAGGGAGAGAACGATCCAACATGGGAAGCGGGATACACAGCAGACTCATAGAATGGCAGATGTCCTAAATAGCACTCTGGCCTCAGAATCAGCCCTTAAGGCATTTGGATCTGGCTGAAGAGCCCATGAGAGTATTTAAGGCCCGGAAAGCCAAGACACTCTGGGAAAAAAAAAAAAAAAAAAAAAAACTAAATGAAAGATCTCTGCGAATGATATCCCAGTGGAAAGAATGGGGCCATCACAGAAGGAGGTACCTTTCTCTGAAGGGAGGAGAGAACTTCCGCTTTGACTATGACCCTGTCGGAATAAGATCAAAGTTGACAAACCCTAAAGGCTTCCATAGCCTTGGCAACTCATGACTAGAGCCTAGGGAGATTACTGATGCCATAAACAAGAGTGTTAAATTGTTAAGTCAACAACAGGAGTCACTGTGTACTTACATCTCATGTGGGATCTGTCCTTAATGTGTTGTCTAATGTGCAGTGATGCTATAACTAGTACTGAAACAGTATTTTACACGTTGTGTTTCTGTGTGGGTGCAAACTGATGAAATCTTTACTTAGTATATACTGAATCGATCTTCTGTTTATAAAGATAATTGAAAATGAAAAAAAAAAAAAACCCTGGTGTTAAATTGGAAATTGCATAGAAAATTAATTAATTTTTAAAAAAATATCATGTAGGATCTCTGTCTTTAATGTGCTGTACACTGTTATTTAATGCTATAACTAGTACTCCAACAGTATTTTTTCACTTTGTGTTGATATGTGAGGGCAAACTGTTGAAATCTTTACCTAATATATACTAAACTGATCTTCTGTATATAAAGAGAATTGAAAATGAATCTTGATGTAAATTGAAGTGGAGAGGGAGCAGGAAAGGGGAGGGTTGCAGGTGGGAGGGAAGTTATGGGGTGGAAGCCATTGTAATCCATAAGCTGTACTTTGGAAATTTATATTCATTAAATAATATTTTAAAAAAATATTAAATGTTGAGAGAGTCTTCTATTATTAATGTTGAAGATTCAAGGAATCTACATTTTGTATGTGTTGTTTATATTAATGGAAGTAACAGAATGTAGAACAGAATTGAGAGACAGAATTAGTTTAGCCAACTGTCATGGCAGAGACAAAAGAGTCAGTGTAGGTGTAGTCCAATAGAGAAACCAGTAAAGAAACAATCAAGATGCTTAATTAAAGCCTAATTTCTATTGATTTTCCTCTGATCTAGGAAGATCAGAACAGACACCCTCTTGCTTTGCTATTTTTCTTTTCAAAATGTATTTTATATGCCTTTTTAGTGAAATTAATTTATTCAGAGTATATATTCTAGGTGATTCTTTTAATCAGGCAGACTTATGAGGAAGTGCTGGAAACCTTTTGCTTCTGGTTGTCAGATGTATTCTTTTTTTTTTTTTTTATTTGACAGATAGAGTTACTGAGAGAGAGACAGAAAAAAAGGTCTTCCTTCTGGTGGTTCACCCCCTAAATGGCTGCTATGGTCGGAGCTACGCTTATATGAAGCCAGGAGCCAGGTGCTTCCTCCTGGTCTCCCAGGCAGGTGCAGGGGCCCAAGCACTTGGGCCATCCTCCGCTGCCTTTCTGGGCCACAGCAGAGAGTTTTACTGCAAGAGAAGCAACAGAGACTAGAACTTGGCGCCCATATGGGATGCTGTCACCGCAGGCGGATGCTTAACCAAGTGAGCCATGGTGCCGGCCCCTGTCAGGTGTATTCTTTAGAGATATCTAGGCCATATGTAGGAGAATTCCAAAAAATCATGAAAATAGAATTTTAAAATAATACTATTTTTCTATAAACTTTTTGAAGCCATTTGTTCAAGTAGAGCTGGATGTGGTGGTTGAGATCTTCAGATAAATATTAGTTTGGGTTCTTCCAGAAACAGATCCTAAGAAAATCGTGAGTACAAGCAGTATAAGAGAGAAGTGGAGGATGTTCCAATAAAGGAGTGAAAAAGTATAACATGGAAAGCATGTTAGCGAGTAAGGGGTAGATTCTCAAGCAAGCAACATAGAAAAAGTGTAATTCTACCGGGGGAAACAATGAATTCCACCAGTTGGTGAGTGACTTGGGGTATTTACTTATATACCAGTTTCTCTTGGACAATGGTTAAAGAATTGTTGTGGGACAAGTACACTTAGATTCATTCTATCTTTGGCCCCTTTCACAGTCAGCTCTGGCATGGAACTGTATATAGAATGAAATGATCACAATGGTATCCCTGCAAGACTGAGCCAGAATCAGAAATAAAATAAACATGCGAGCATTACATTGGATATAGGATAACCAGAAATACTTTGGGAAAGCTTTTGCCAGAAATTAAGATACTACATTTTTAACTTATTGAAAGAAATTTTAGATGTGTTTTGTAGGCTTAATCAAAAAAGTTAGGCAAAAGAAAGAAATAAAGTCATCCAAATAGGGAAGGAAGAAGTTGACATGTTTGATGATATGTTATCATACACACATACACACAGATATACATGTATATATGTACTATATACATATTATATATCTATATCTATCTATCTAGATAGATAGATAGATAGATAGATAGATAGATAGATAAAGACTTGACCAAAAGACTGTTAAAACTACCAAATTAAATCAACAAAATATCAGGAAATGAAGTCAACATATAAAAATCAATAGTGTTTTGGGGCTGGCACCATGGTGCACTAGGTTAATCCTCTGCCTGTGGTACCAGCATCCCATATGGGTGCCAGGCTGCTCATCTTCCAATCCAGCTCTTTGCTGTGGACTTGGAATGCAGTAGAGGATGGCCCAAATGATTGGGCCCCTGCACCCATGTGGGAGACCTGGAAGAAGCACATGGCTCCTGGCTTTGGATCAGTGTAGCTCCGGCTGTAGCAGCCATTTGGGAGGTGAACCAACGGAAGGAAGACCTCTCTCTCTGTCTCTCTCTTTCACTGTCTGTAACTACCTGTCAAATAAATAAATAAATAAAATCTTTTTTAAAAAATCAATAGTGTTCCTTTACACTGCTTTCCCAGGCCATAGCTGAGAGCTGGATCAGAAATGGAGCAGCCGGGACTCGAACCAGCACTCATGTGGAATGCCGGCACTGCAGGCGGTGGCTTTACCCACTATGCCACAGCGCCAGCCCCTAAGCTTTTACTTTTGATTAGGTTAGTTAGTCTTTTATATATGGCCAAATATTATTGCAGAGAACGGGACCTTTCATAAGGCCTGTGTTATTAAACTTTGCATTGTACCCTATCTTTATGGTTGCAAATGTCTAACATAACAACTTAGAACAAAATGATAAAGTGGTTTTGTTAACAGCTTTTAAATTTTTTAAAAAAATACTTAACTGTTTTTTAATAATCATCAAGTAATTAGAATTACTTTTTGTTCTGAATAACCTGAATTAACCATACTTTTTCAGTTGGAACCTGGAGTTCATTATTAGACTTGTTGCAAACTACTGAGTACAATAGAAGTCATGGAAAAGTCCTTAGAAACCCAGAAAAGGGAACACAGAACCAACAATATCGCAATTTTTATGCATATTTTTTCCAGGGCTTTGGAACGTCTTCTTTAATTAATGATATTAAGGTTGTTAGAAAATCTGAGTTTTAGAACATTTGTTAGAGTCTCTTAAAAAATCTGATTGAAAGTGGTTTTAGAGGAGAATACAAAACTGGATGAGAAGATCATTTAAATAGCCATGGTTAAATTATAAATCTTATTAACTGACAGAGGGAGGTATAGGTTAATTCCACACAGTATTTTAGAAAGCACCTGTAGAATTTTATAAACATTTATCCCTTTAGACCTCTGGGTTTTTTTTTTTTTTTTCAATCTAGGTAGCTGTCATGACTAATAACAACACAAGATCATTAGATTTATGCAACTTTTGGACATTGGTATGGTATCAGTAACATTTTAAATTATCACAACTTTAAAGCTTAGCACCACTTCATATCCTGACAGTACCTTTAATATAGTCCAAATAGGTTAATTATTTGGTATATCTTCAACATGAGAGATATATTATTTGACATTTTTAAAGGCCCAATTGGAAATAGCAAGGTCCAAAGAATTTAGAATCTTGATTTTTTTTTTTAAAGATTTTCTTTATTTAGTGGAGAGGTAGAGTTAAAGACAGTGAGAGGGAGAGACAAAGAGAAGGGTCTTCCTTCAGCTGGTTCACTCCCCAAAGGGCCGCAATGGCCAGAGTTGTGCTGATCTGAAGCCAGGAGCTTTTCCGGATCTCTCACAAGGGTACAGGAGCCCAACCACTTGGGCCATCTTAATGCTTTCCTAGGTCATAGCAGAGAGCTGGATTGGAAGAGGAGCAACCAGGACTAGAACCGGTACCCATATGGGATGCTGGTGCAGCAGGTGGAAGAATAACCTATAACGCCACAACACTGGCCGCTAGAACTTTGATTTTTAGGAAGCCTGTCAAAAATGCCAGGAGGGTTTAATGTTGTGAAATAGTATCCATCTGTTTAATCAGAGTGATTTAACCAGTTATAAATCAGATTTATTCAGTTATAAATAAAGTGATTACTCAAATACTTTAAAATAAGTAAATATCCCAAACCAACATTAACAGTTTTAAACTCAGCTCATTTAAACTCAGCTCATTTCAGTCAGAACCTGAAAAGGGCTTCTGGAACCTGACTGGAAAACTGACAAAGAAGAACCAATAAAGAAGAAAATTATTAAGAGAAGATATTGTAGTTATTTACAAAAAATGATTTTAAAATTGAATATCATATTTACTTTCAGGTATTTGTTTACATATTGATATACAAATATTTTAAAACTTCATTGCTTTAACATAATAGACTTTAACTTTGATTTAATGCTTAATTTTTATAGAACCTGCCAGAACTATAGTTAATTTTATCACACATAGAAATATTTATTTCTCTCAAATCATTTGTAACTCACTCACATGTTTTGTAACTTTTCTAAATCTTTTTGTATTTTTACATTTTGAAATAATCCTTAATAAAAAATTCTGAATTAAGATAACTTTTTAAGTAAAAGAACATCATAGGGCCAGTGCTGTGGTGTAGAAGGTTAAGCATTTGTCTGAGGCACTGGCATCCCATGAGGGTGCCAGTTTGAGGCTCTGCTGCTCTGCTTCTTCTCCAGCTCCCTGCTGATGGCCTGAGAAAGCAGTAGAAGATGACCCAAGTCCTTGAGCCCCTGCCACTGCATGGGATCCTGGAAGAAGCTCC
This sequence comes from Lepus europaeus, assembly GCF_033115175.1. NCBI lineage: Eukaryota > Metazoa > Chordata > Mammalia > Lagomorpha > Leporidae > Lepus > Lepus europaeus. The sequence continues at coordinate 39,434,630 of NC_084833.1, forward strand.
TGGTTTCTGGCTTCGGATCAGGTCAGCTCCAGCCATTGAAGCCATTTGGGGATTGAAGCAGTGGATGGAAGACCTCGCTCACTGTCTCTGCCTCTCAGTAATTATGCCTCTGAAGTAAACAAATCTTTTTTTTTTTTTAAAGAACATATCATATCTTAACCTTACAACCTAGACATTTCTGAGTGCCACCACTACAGAGTGAGACAGTTAGCTTTCTTCCTCCTCTGTCCCAGCAAAGGGGCAAAGTTGACATATGACAAACCAAAAAATAAATAAATAAATAAGCTGTCTCTCCTTATTTTTTTTACAAAAGCTGCAGCCCCATAAGTGGGGTTTCACCCTTCAGACTCCCCTTTAAGCCCTTTTATGAGCCAACAGAAGTCTAGCTTTATAATATATTTACTAATTTAATAACAGATTTTAGGTTATGACAAGGATTATGCAAATTTCATGCCATATGCTAATCTCATAATATGAGAGCTGCAGGTTTCCAGCTGGAAGTCCCGAGATCAGAGACTCAGTTTAGAGTTTAGAGTTGAGACTGTCCTTTTCACATTTTCAAGGTAATTGTAATTTCTTTTCTTTCTTTTTTTTTTTTTTTTTTTTTTGACAGGCAGAGTGGACAGTGAGAGAGAGAGACAGAGAGAAAGTTCTTCCTTTACCCTTGGTTCACCCCCCCAATGGCCACTGGTGAGGAGAAACATGTAAAACTACTCTGAAAAATATGGCTTGAACAATGTAGATTTCACATGAGGCAAAACATGGCAACATGGAAAGGTAGTGCTGCAGACAACTCGTGTTCATATTCCTTCAAATTACTCATGGTTACACTTGATCTTAGCCAAAAGGCCAAGAAGCGAAGACGTGGGGAAAAAGGAACCCTAAACCACTGTTGGTGGGAATGCAAACAGGTAAAGCCATTTTTTTTTTTTTTTTCATCCTCAAGGAGAAGGGGTACCTGAAATAACGCAGTGAGAGAAGGAAGGAAAGGGATCACATTTTCTGGATTGATCAACACAGTAGATAGTATTCCAGGATTGGGATGGGGAAAAAAAAGGACATTATTTGATTCCTTTTCTTCCCCCCTCCCCCCCAATAACTTCCTTCCCACTCGCACTTTACCGTGTTTGTTCACAGTAGATGTTACAACAAATCTTAGAAGGAAATTCAACAGTTCATCACGCTGGGCCTTCTGATTACTTCAAGTGCTTGAATCAATTTATTAAATATCAGACAAGTACAGCCATGTTGATTAATTCAATCCTGTCAAATATTTTGGTTTGTTTTTTTTTCTACTTGTTTGATTTTGGCCTGCTTGTTCCAATATTGTTGGAATCCACTCTCATATGTATTCCCCAATGTTCCTCATATTCAATTTTGCCAAGTCCTAAAAATCCTGTATTGCCACTGTGGGTGCTGTTGAATAAGGCCCTCCATTTATTATGTGAGCTAGCAGGAAGCAGTCCTTACTAAGGGCTTAGTTATGATTAGGAATATGTCTCTGCTGGCAAAAGCAGTTCAGGTATTTTGGACTACAGAGTTCTCAGCTATGTCTGTATTTGCCCAAAGGCCTCATTTCATTTCTCTCTGGCCAACTCTATCACTACCACTGCTGCATTTTCAGAAAGAGACCTGGCAGTTCTAAGTATTTAATTGGCTCTGTGTTCCCATAACCTTTACAGTTGGGCTTTGGGATTGCCAGGGTATGTCAGCTCAATACCTATATGAAACAAGGAATTTTAAAAACTGCAATAGACTTACTGATTTTCCTCTTGGTCCCTGAATTAGATATTAACATTTTTATTTTACATTTTGTATATATGCTTTATTTTTTGTAGATGCGCAAGCCCATTGTCCCTTTCTCTTTAACAACCATTTGTCATAATAGTGAACAGATAACACTGATTCTTCATTTCCTAGTAAATTACCTTCTACTCAAACTACTTTCCATTCAAGTCCAGGATAATGTAATGCTACCAGAAACTATGGGTTACCCATGACTCCATTCATCTAGCAGAAATGATATACATAATGTCATCCGATACATGATCGATCCAATTTCCAGTTTCTATTTTTACCACTTGTTTCCAGGTTCCCTCTCGGAGCCAACTGACATATCAATCAGGATAAAATACATATGTTAATGGCTTCAAGGCAGAATTACAGAGAGAAGGAGAGATGGAGAGAGAGGGAGAGAGAGAGAGAGAGAGGGAGGGAGAGAGAATCTTCCATCTGCTGGCTGAATCCCAAAGAGCCACAACTGCCAGGGTTGGGCCTGGCTGAAGTCAGTAACTGGGAACTTTATCAAAGTTTCCTTCATGGGTAGCTGGGGTCCAAGCACCTGACTCATCTCCTGTTGCTTTCCCAGGCACACTGAAAGAGAGCTGAATCAGAAGCTGAGAAGCTAGTACTCACCCATGATTATATGGGATGTCAGAGTCACAGCCAATGACTTAATCCACTGTGCCACAAAGCTGACACCTTTTATTTATTTTAAACCATTCAGTAAAACAGTATGGGAAAGGGCATGTCTCTGAGATGCGATTATTCTGACTAATCTGAGAAATAAATCACCTCAAGTTAAACTGACACTTTCCCTGAAACTATATCCTTCCAAATTAAATAATGACCCTGCAGTTACTTGTGTAGTTGAAGTTGGAAATTTAACAGAAACTGTATCGGAATCTATACCTATACCTATACCTATAGTCATATAAATGCAACAGTTTATTTGAAATATTCCTGGAAAGAAAATTTTCACTGCAGCTAGCAACTTCCCCACCCAGATGAGGAAAACAGGAAAATCTTGGTGTGCTTTAATAAGCTAAATAAAGCTTGGTTAAATGGGCAAATATTCCTTTAGCAGATCATTGCTTTATATAAACTTTAAACACCTGTGTTGTGTCCAAAAATGATCACAATTTATGAAATGTCTAATACTTGAGTGATGGAAATAACAGATAACTAGAGATACTGGCAGTTAAGGATCCTCAGGCATAAATGAGTGAACAAAATATTGTCATCTAAATTGTTGACCTGCGTGTTTTTTCTTTACCCCAACTCACTCCATACACACAGGTACAGTTCTTTAGTGCTTGGAGTACTGGTTCAGCAGGAACCAGGGAAAACCAAAAATATCATGCAATCATGATGCTATCCAGTTATGTATTGTTTACTTCATTGTAAGTACTGGTAAACAGTAGTCAACAGTTTTCTGTCAAAATAATAAAAGTATGATATATTGTTTATTTTTTTTTGAAAAGCAAATAGGCCAGTTGGACACTAAATTTTATGAATTTACTGAAACACCATGGCTTTATTGACTTTTTCATAAGCTGCAAATGGGAAATTTAATGTCTGCAATAAAGCTACAAAAACTTCTAGATTCTTTTTGTTTGCTATTAGAGATATAAAGGCATTGTAGTGAAATAAAAAAAGGTTTAGAGCTATTTTGCCAATCATCTTGCCAAAATTTTAAAATTTCTGGAAAATTTTTTAATTGTGTTAAGAACACTTACAGTGGAGTTTGCCTTCTTTACAAAAATTAAAGTTCAGAGTAGAGTATTGATAACCATAATATTTATAGCAGATATCCAGAACTTTTTCATATTGAGTAATGTGAATTATATATCTATTGAATAACCATTTCTCTTTTCCCTTCCATGCACCCCCTAGAAACTTTCATTCAACACTTTGTTTCTATGGATTTGAGTATTTTATATACCACATATAAGTGGATTAATGTCCTTCTGTGACTGACTTATTCTCTTAGAATTATAATCCTAAAATTTCATCCATGCTTTCACATATTTCAAAATCTTATTCTGAAAGCCTGAATATTATTTCATTGGAGGTATAATGTAGGGTCTCATTTCAAGATAACTTCCTTTGTGAAAAAACATTTTCACATCAGTTTGTTTCAAATTCTGTGCCTGTTGGTATAAACTCCTCAATCACACCACTACTCCCTAACAGATCGTTTGCAGCCTGCACTCCAACAAATGCAAGTGCTCCTCACTCCCTCTAGGCTTGTGTTCCATGTTCTCTCTGTGTGTGTAGCCTCGAGCACATGTAAGTGACAAAACTTTCATTTCTATCTTAGATCTATTTTTTTAATAATTGAAGGGATGCTTCTTTATTCTAAATAAAATCATAAACACAGAGAAAAAGATAAGAAAATCAAAATGCTAGTACCCTGGTTTGATTGGTCTACACTGTGTGTATGTGTTGAACTATTGCACTTAACTCCAGGAAAATGAACACATATTAATCAATAATTTTAAAAAATGATTTATGAAAAAGAGCTTCCCAAAATCTGAAAGATTTTCCCCTTTATTTCTAAGACTGACAGAAACTAGTCTTCTGGGGAGCCTCTGAAGAAAGAATGGGGGTCTGAATATCTGGATCACTATTTTCACCTTGAAAAAGTAGTAAGCTTGACGATCTCTTTCCAAACATATGGCATTGTGCCTGTGGTACGAATTTTGGAAATAAGTTGTCCCAAATCTCTCTCCTGGCTTCAATAACTCTGTTTTCATGTTTCCTGGGAGAACAGCTGCTTTCTGTTCCTTTCTGGATTTTTTCACTAAGGGAATTTGTCTATGAATTGTTAAAACAGTGGGTTCAGCTCCCTACTCATGTCCCTGAAAAGGCAGCAGATAATGGTGCAAGTACTTGGGTCCCTGTCAGAGGGCTCCTGACTCTAGTCTGCTCTATCCCTGGCCAGTATGGACATTTGGAGAGTGAGCCAGTAGATGGAAGATCTCTTTCAGACTCTCCCTCTCTTTCTCTGTCACTCTGCTACTGAAATAAATTAAATCTTTTTTTAAAAAAGAACAATGGGGTCATTGGAGGTGGGCAGAAAAAGGCTCTAATGTTTTCTACTTCACAATATGGCAGATGTCACTGTAGCTGAAAAAAAGATCTTTAGAGAATGCATAGCAATATTACCATCAATCTACCCATAATTACTTGTTCACCTCTGCTGTATTCCTAACAGTGTTCAATAAGTCATTTAATACATACAAACTACTACTGCGTGCTTCATTTAAAGACAAAAAATGATTGAATTTCAAAATATTAAGAAAGAAAACTATTGGTTTCTGAATCTGTCAGGTCTATTATTTCAAACAAACAGACAGACAAAAACAAAAATCAAAACAGCTAATCCCACCTTAACTAGTCTACGTCCTTTAAAAAGGGCTTTCTTTATTAGAGTATGTAGCTTAACTTTAGTATTTCTTGAGACAGATATTTCATGCTGAGAAATGCAGCTATGGAAAATTCTCCAACTACAACATGTCAATATTTTAGCAAAAAATTATCCTCTGGTCTGCTTTAACACAAACCAGGAGGAAAAGAAAGCTAGGCATCAGAAGCAATGGGTGGCAGGCCTATTAATGGCTGATCTGTACAGTGATCTGCCCTCAAGGAGACCCAACAGGCCAGTCCACTGCAGTGGCTTTCAAAATGGTAAGCCTGGGCTTCAGCAGAAGTCAGCTTGTGAAGAGCCCTGGCAGCTCTGCCAAGAGTTGGATCACTGGAAATGGACCTGCCCTGGAGTCGAAGGATGCCCAGGTCAGAGCCACAGATCTTATTGGCTCCAAGCTGAAAAGCCCTTCACTCAGCCCAACTTCCAAAGTGACCACTGCAGCTGAGGGGATGGTCAAGTAGGGTCAGCAACATTGCAGGCAGAACTGTAAATTTCTTGTTAGAGATGCCCCCTGCCTTTACCTGGCCAGCTCTCCTCCCAGCCCAGCCAAGTAATGAAAGTCAACAGAGTGCCTTCCCCTAGGAGGTTCACACCTCCCTTAGGATATACCCCATGTGAAGAGATAGGTAGGTCTGGGCCTCTTAACTTAAAAGGCCTAAAGCCCACCAGATTATTATCAAGCCCCTTCTATCAGGTTCTATTTGCCTCTCAATCAGAAAACTTAATCGTAGCTTAGACAGCACCTTTCTTAGCTCCTCTAATAATGACTGTCCTTTGTTCTAGACCCTGTCTAACGTACTTGGGCCTCATTCCTGTGTAATCATAACCTCTACTCTACCACCAATGGCTCTACTCCCAACCTGTGTGTACTGATGGTCCTCTTCCCCACTTAATTATACAGCTAATTGTTCAAACCTGGTAAATGCCACTCTTAGGATCATTGGTTACTATCCTCACTCTGTCTTTTATGACCTTGTCTAAATATGATCAGAGTCGGCAAACTTGGAAGGCTTCCATAGCCTTGGCAACTCATGATGACAGCCTAGGGTGGTTACTGGCGCCATAAACTAGAGTGTCAATTTGTTGGGTCAACAACAGGAGCCACTGTGCACTTGCTCCTCATGTGGGATCTCTGTCCTTGATGTACTGTACATTTTGATTTAATGCTATAACTAGTACTCAAACAGTATGTTTCACTTTGTGTTTCTATGTGGGTGCAAACTGTTGAAATCTTTATACTAAATTGATCTTCTGTATATAAAGAGAATTGAAAATGAATCTTGATGCAAATGGAAGGGGAGAGGGAGCGGGAGAGGGGAGGGTTGCGGGTGGGAGGGAAGTTATGGGGGGGGAAGCCATTGTAATCCATAAGCTGTACACTGGAAATTTATATTCATTAAATAAAAGTTAAAAAAACAAAACAAAACAAAAAAAAACAATGTTAAGCATTAGTCAACATACTAGAAAGGTATATAAGACAAAACAGCATGATACTGGCATAAAACCAGACATTTAGAACAATGGAATAGAACAGAGATTGCAAAAATAAATCTACCCATTTAGAGTAAATTGATTTATAAAATATATTGTTTTTTAAATTTTTTACAAACATTCTAATCTTTTTTTTTTGATTAGCCATATTTATTTATTTTTTTGAAACTTTTATTTAATCAATATAAATTTCCAAAATACAGTTTATGGATTACAATAGTTTTCCCCCCCATAACTTCCCTCCCACCTGCAACCCTCCCCTCTCTCGCTCCCTCTCCCCTTCCACTCACATCAAGATTCATTTTAAATTATCTTTATATACAGAAGATAAATTTAGCATATATTAAGTAAAGCTTTCAACAGTTGGAAGCCATACAGAAACACAAAGTGAAAAATACTGTTTGAGTACCAGTTATAGCATTAAATCGCTATGTACAGCATATTAAGGACAGAGATCCTACATGAGGAGTAAGTGCACAGTGACTCCTGTTGTTGACTTAACAAGTTGACACTCTTGTTTATGGCGTCAGTAATCACCCCAGGCCCTTTTCATGAATTGCCAAGGCTATGGAAGCCTTGTGAGTTTGCTGAATCTCATCATATTTTAGACAAGGTCATACTCAAAGTGGAAGTTCTCTCCTCCCTTCAGAGAAAGGTACCTCCTTCTATGATGACCTGTTCTTTCCATTGGAATCTCACTAGCAGAGATTTATTTATTTATTTATTTATTTATTTATTTATTTATTTTTGCCAGAGTGTCTTGGCTTTCCATGCCTGAAATACTCTCATGGGCTCTTGAGCCAGATCCGAATGCTTTAAGGGCTGATTCTGAGGCCAGAGTGCTTTTTAGGACATCCGCCATTCTATGAGTCTGCTGTATATCCTGCTTCCCATGTTGGATCATTCTTTCCCTTTTTTATTCTATCAGTTAGTATTTGCAGACACTAGTCTTGTTTATGTGATCCCTTTGACTCTTAGTCCTATCAGTATGATCAATTGTGAACAGAAATTGATCACTTGGACTAGTGAGATGGCATTGGTACATGCCACCTTGATGGGATTGAATTGGAATCCCCTGACACGTATCTAACTCTACTATTTGGGGCAAGTTCGATTGAGCATGTCCCAAATTGTACATCTTTTCCCTCTCTTATTCCCACTCTTATATTTAACAGGGATAATTTTTCATAAGTTTCAACACTTAAGAATAATTGTGTATTAATTACAGAGTTCAACCAATAGCATTTTTTTATTTAGTAAATATAAATTTCCAAAGTACAGTTTATGGATTACAATGGCTTCCCCCCCAATAATTTCTCTCCCACTCGCACCCCTCCCATCTTCCGCTCCCTCTCCCATTCCATTCACATCAAGATTCATTTTCAATTATCTTTATATACCAAAGATCAATTCAGTATATACTAAGTAAAGATTTCATCAGTTTGCACCCACACAGAAACACAACGTGTAAAATACTGTTTCAGTGCTACTTATAGCATTACTTCACATTGGACAACACATTAAGGACAGATCCCACATGAGATGTAAGTACACAGTGACTCCTATTGTTGACTTAACAATTTAACACTCTTGTTTATGGCGTCAGTAATCTCCCTGGGCTCTAGTCATGAGTTGCCAAGGCTATGGAAGCCTTTTGAGTTCACCGACTTTGATCTTATTCCGACAGGGTCATAGTCAAAGCGGAAGTTCTTTCCTCCCTTCAGAGAAAGGTACCTTCTTCTTTGAGGGCCCTGTTCTTTCCACTGGGATCTCGCTAGCAGAGATCTTTCATTTAGGTGTTTTTTTTTTTTTTCCAGAGTTTCTTGGCTTTCCATGCCTAAAATACTCTCATGGGCTCTTCAGCCAGATCCAAATGCTTTTAGGGCTGATTCTGAGGCCAGAGTGCTATTTAGGACAGCTGCCATTCTATGAGTCTGCTGTGTATCCCACTTCCCATGTTGGATCGTTCTCTCCCTTTTTGATTCTATCAGTTAGTATTAGTAGACACTAGTCTTGTTTGTGTTATCCCTTTGACTCTTAGACCTATCAGTGTGATCAATTGTGAATTGAGATTGATCACTTGGACTAGTGAGATGGCATTGGTACGTGCCACCTTGATGGGAATCCCCTGGCACGTTTCTAACTCCACCATTTGGGGCAAGTCTGATTGAGCATGTCCCAAATTGTACATCTCCTTCCTCTCCTATTCCCACTCTTCTATTTAACAGGATCACTTTTCAGTTAAAATTTAAACACCTAAGAATAATTGTGTGTTAATTACAGAATTCAACCAATAGTACTAGAACAACAACAACAAAATACTAAAATGGATAAAGTATTACATTGTACATCAACAGTCAGGACAAGAGCTGATCAAGTTCAAAACATTCTAATCTTATAAATATTTATAGCATGCTTATGATGTTTCAGTTCATTTATATATTTTGCTATGTTCATTTAAGATAGATGGATTTATTTCTTCAAATATCAATGATTGCTTTATGCCACAATGAAGAAAAGGCAGTATCTTTAAAATATTTATTTTCATGCACTTGAAAGAGTGACAGAAAGAGAAGGGGAGAACAAAAGATGGAGACAAGAGAGAGAGAGAGAGAAGAAAATGAGTGAGATCTCATCTGATGGTTCACTCAACAAATGCCTTAACAGCCATGAAAGAGTTAGGCCAAAACCAGGTTCCCAGAACTCAGATAGATTTCCCATGTGACTGGCAGAGGCTCAAGTGTTTGAACCATCTCCTATTGCCTACCAGGATGCAGTAGCAAGTACCTGGTTAAGTAGTAAATAACCAGGACTTGAAGTGGCTCTCTGAAATAAGATGCAAGGATCCCAAGTATTGGCTTATGCTGCCAAACCACAATCCAGAACAGTCTGTTTCATGACTGGTTTTGAGGAAATTGGCTGCACAGAAAACTTAGCTCATACCTTAAACATAAATCAACATAAAATGAAATAGATATTTAAACATACTATTAGAAAATATAAAATTACTAGAAGAATCCATAGGAAGAAAGAAACTCCATGACATAGGTCTGGCCAATGATATTTTGGATATGACCCCAAAAGTGTAGGCTATAAAACAAAAATGGACAAATGGGATTGCACCAAACTAGAATGTTTCAGCATAGCAAAGAAAGAAAAATCAATGGAGTAAAGAGACAACCTACAGAATGGAAAACAATCTCTTCCAAACCACACCACTGATAATTTTGTATTTTTAACTTCTTTAAATTTTATTTAAGTTACACAAGTTTCATGATTTCATATACACAGTTTTAGCAACATAGTGATATTTCCCATCATATCCCCCCTCCTGCCCATTCTTCAATGCTTCTTCCTCTCTCTTCCATTTCCACTCTTAATTTTTACAAAGATCTATTTTCAGTTTACTTAAAAAGAGTGAAGTTAACCCTACACTAAGTAAAAGAGTTCAACAAGTATATATATATGTGGATATATATATATATATATATATATATATAAACTAGTCCTCAACAGAAGAGACAAGGGCTATAAACCATTATCGAAAATCAAAATGTATAGAATATCTAAAATGTAATGTTCAAAATATGTAAGAAATTAACACAACTCAGTAGTAAGATGACAAATAACTTTAGTTGTAAATTGGAAAAGAACTTAAACATTTTTCCAAAGAAGATATACAAATGGTCAACAAGTAGACTATGTAAAAATGCTTAAAATCATGAATGAAAAGGAAACTGCAAATTAAATGATGAGGGACTGGCGCTGTGGCATAGAAGGTAAAGCCACTGCCTGCAGTGCCAGCATCCCATATGGGCACTGGTTCGAGTCTTGGTCACTTCACTTCCCATCCAGCTCTCTTCTATACCCTAGGAAAACAGCAGAAGATGGCTCAAATCCTTGGGGCTCTGAACTCTTGTGGGAGACCTGAATGAAGCTCCAAGCTCTTGGCTTCAGATCGGTGCAGTTCCAGTTATTGCTGCCACCTGGGGAATGAACCAGCAAATGGAAAACCCCCACCCCCCTTGCTTCTGCCTCTGACTCTCTAACTCTGCCTTTCAAATAAATAAATGTTAAAAAAAGATGAGATAGCATATTTTGCATGTTAGAATGGTTATTATCAAAAAGACAAAGATAACAGTGTTGGCAAGGAGTTGGAAAAAAGTGGACTCATTTTTGGTGGGAACATGAATTAGTATAGTCATTACAGAAAACAGCATAGAATTTCCTTAAAAATTACAAATAGACTTGGATATTAATTATGAATCCTACTACTGGATCGATAGCCACAAGAAGTTAAATCAGTCTGTCAAAGAGATAGCTGCATTCCTGTGTTCCTTCCAGCATTATTCACAATTGCCAAGTTAGTAAGTCAACTTAAGAATCCATCAGTACATGAGTGGATAAAGAAAATAGGGTATATATCAATACAATGTGATACTATTCAATCTGAAAAAGGAAAATCTGTTATTTGCCACAACATGAATTAACCTAGAGGATTTTGCATTGTTAAATCAACTAAGACTAAGTACAGAGAAAAACACTATATGATCTAACGATATATGAAAACCAAATAAAGTTATACTCATAGATGCAGAGAGAAGAGAGTGATTACAAGGTGCTGGTGGATGAGAGGAGAAGTGCTGAACCAATGATAGAAAATTACAGAGATATCAGCAATATGTTTAAGAGATTCTATTGTACAATATAGTTAAATATTGAAGAGCAATGTATTATAGGTATTCTTGAAAATTGTAGGGTAGCTTTTAAGTATTTTCATCTCACACACAAAATGAATAAGTGTATGAGGTAATACAAATGCCAGTTAGCTCTATTTAGCTGTATTGCAATTTATCCATATTTCTTTTTTTCTTAAGATTTATTTATTCATTTGAGAGGCAGAGTAACAGATAGACAGAGTGAAAGATAAAAGAGAAATCTCCCATCCACTGGTTCACTTCTCAAAGGCCACAACAGAAGGAGCTGGCCCAATCCAAAGCCAGAATCCAGGATCCAGGAGCCAGGAGCTTCTTCTGATTCTCCCATGTCGGTGTACGGGTCCAAGGAATTAGACCATCTTCCACTGCTTTCCCAGGCCATTCACAGCAAGCTGGGTTAGAAGAGGAGCAACCAGGATAAGAACTGGAGCCCATATGGGATTCTGGCACCACAGGTTGAGGCTTAACCTACTATGCCACAGTGCTGGCCCCAATTTATCCATAATTCAAAATATTGTGCTGTATATTATACATTTATAATTTTATCATACACATCACTTACTAAGAAATTTTGATATAATTTAGATGACAGTAAATAATTTGATACCAAATATGTGTTCTGAATTCACTTCTTTATTCTCGTTAGTTGTAAGATATTAAAATAATCTGAAATAACTAGTTGTGAAAAAGAATAGATGAATAAGTACATGAATAAACAAAGATTATCTTAGATAATTTTATTAACCTTAATTTGAAAAGAAAAACTCTAAATCTGAGATTATCATAATAGTAAGAGTATAATTGTATAATGTATATGTTTTTAGTTTTTTGTCACCTGAAAAACATTTTCACACATGTAATTTAATTCATTTTCAAAAAACTTCAAATTTCCCTTCCAAGAGACAGGAGGACAATTTGGATAATGTTACTGAATGTCCTTGAGCCCAATTAATTCATTTTTTAATTCATTAATTCACACACGCTTTTGTGTGTACAGAGGAAAATTTTTTATTTATTTATTTTTTTTTTTTAATTTTTGACAGGCAGAGTGGACAGTGAAAGAGAGAGACAGAGAGAAAGGTCTTCCTTTTTGCCGTTGGTTCACCCTCCAATGGCCGCCGCGGTAGCGCGCTGCGGCCAGCGCACCGCGCTGTTCCGATGGCAGGAGCCAGGTGCTTATCCTGGTCTCCCATGGGGTGCAGAGCCCAAACACTTGGGCTATCCTCCACTGCACTCCCTGGCCACAGCAGAGAGCTGGCCTGGAAGAGGGGCAACCGGGACAGGATCGGTGCCCCGACCGGGACTAGAACCCGGTGTGCCGGCGCCGCAAGGCGGAGGATTAACCTGTTGAGCCACGGCGCCGGCCAGAGGAAAATTTTAATTTACATCCATGACAAGTTTACGCCTGTGTCCCTCATGCATTTGTATTACCTCATACACTTATTTATTTTGTGTGTGAGATGAAAATACTTAAAAGCTATGAGAAACAGTGACTTGATCAGCATTATCAAAACCCTTTTCTACAGCAGTGCTCTTTTTGCTCTAGGTTGGCAACTTCCAATAACAACAGTAAGTATTACTGGCATATACATTACCCCTTATGTGATCAAAGGAGGCTAAGGAGTTTTTGGTTTCTTTTTCAAGAACAGCAAGTCTGGGGGCCAGCATGTTGGTATAACAGATAAAGCCACTGCCTACGATGCTGGAATCCCATGTGGGTGTTTGTTGGTGTCCCAGCTGCTCCACTTTTGATCCAGATTCCTGCTAGTGGCCTGGAAAAAGTGGTGGAAGATGGCCGAGGTACTTGGGACCCTGCCATTCAAGTGGGAGATCCAAATGATGTTCCTGGCTCCTGGCTATGGCCTGGACCAGTGCTGGCCATTGCAGCCATCTATGGAGTGAACTAGAAGAGGGACGATATCTCTCTCTCCCTCCACCCCTCTCCCCCTCCCTCCCTTATTTCTGTCTCTCACTCTTAACTCTACATTTCAAATACATAAATAAATTTCTCTTTTTTTTTCTTTTTAATTTTATTTATTTATTTGAGAGGCAGTTACAGAGGCAGGGAGAGACAGAGAGAAAGGTCTTTCATCCACTGTTTCACGCCTCAAGCAACTGCAACAGCTAATGCTAGGTCTATCTGAAGCCAAGAGCCAGGACTTCCTCAGGGTCTTTATAGATTTTGCCGTTAACTGCCATGAAACAGGATTTTGAAGATATGTATTCCTAAACATCTATTTTGTGGTATAGTCACACCATGTAATGCAAATAAGATGTCGATGCTAAATTTAAGAAAAGTGTTTTCATCTCAGGAGACAGGCAGATTTGTTGGAGTAGTCCATGCTATTTTCACAGCTGCAATGTAGCCAATATGTAAGATGATTTTGACACATAGAAGCATATGCTCACTTGACTGGTGTTCAGACTAATATAACCACGTAATGAGTGTCTATAATTGCACAGATAAATTTCTACTTCACAAATAGTCTCAAGAATACCCTGATCAATAAAAATATTTTAATATTCCTGTATTCTCTCAACCAAAGGAAGGAATATAAGATCTTGGTTTATTTTTCAGTAAATACACAAAACCAGTGTATGAATTTAAATGTTTGAAGAGGAGACATTTTTCTGAAATACCGTTAGGCTTAGACCAAGAAAGCTACAAGTTAGAGGAGGAGATTTTCTTTTAGATTTGACTTTGCAGTGTTCCTTGGGGTGGTGGAATCAGGAAAGGCTGGAAATTTCCATCAAGAAATTGAGGAAACCGAGAGAATTCCTAAGCTTGTGATCTGCAAAACTGATTACAGAGGGCACTGTAAGGATGAGGAGGCACATTTTCTCTGGAGTGAAATGCTTGACATGCACTAACCTCTTGTTAGCAGAGATACCTGTGTCATCTGAAGATTGCAGTGACTTCACTTTTCAATGGCTTACTTAAATTACTGTACACTTAGAGTATAGATCAAATCGGCCTCAGTTCATTGGCACTGATTTCAACCTTAGAAACTTAAGCTCTTTGAGACAGAGAAAGGAAGAATCTAGAATAATTGCTCACCTAGTTATTAACATGTTTTCACTTGCCTAAGAAATTATGATATAATTTAAATGACAGAGAAAATAGTTTGATACCAAATATGTTTTCTAAATTCACCTTTATTTCTCATTAGTTGTAAAATCATAACATGTTCTTAAATCATTTTTCTAACAAGGAATAAATAAAAGTGAAAGCATATCATTATGGGTAAGCTTATTACTTCTAACTTATTCAAGTCAATAATGAGAATGGAAAAATCATAGTTCAAATTTGCTAAGGGACAAAAGAGCTTAATACTGGACTGACCACATCAGAGAAGATCATGTTTCTGCTCTCTTTTTTTAAGCTGCTTAGTCATTCAGCATTGCTTTTCCATTATCAATTCAGCATCCAATTAAGGACTGTTCCCACCCTGCTAAATCTCAATGATACTTTTCCTCTTGTTTTCTACTTCATAAACATATCAGTTGAAAACATTCCATGTTTTCTTATTTTTATCTTATTCAAAGGTTTTGTTGTTGTTGTTTTCTTCCTCTGATTGAAATAGACTGGGTATAATGAACATATTCTATTGTTAACGAAGGTTGAAAATAAATAATAGAGAATATGTGGAGTGGCTATCAGCTAGCATTCTAACAATATTTTAATTGGATGTTGAATTTCCTAGTAATTACTGTCCACTGAAGGGCAAAGGGGATAACACATTGTTTTGTTTTTCATAAGAAAAAGAAAAGCTGTGGAATTTTGTCTAATACTAAAGAGTCTGACTTGTTCAACAGATAATTTCTTAACAGTAAATTACAAAAGAAAAAAATGAGTACTGGACTTGATAATTCAAAATCTTCAGCAGTTGGCAGTGATTTTTCCTTTATACAATTCTACACCACAAAAATGTAGGCATTTAATGATTACTTTTCATGATGCCAGAAAATAGTTTCCTTCCAGAGATAAGTCACTAACATATCAATACTTGCATCTAAGATGCACATAATTGTAGGAGTGCAGCTGAATCACAAGTGGTTTGGCTCCAAGTCACTGGCAATCTAGTTATCACAAATGTTATTGCTTATTCACTTAGTATGTAGCTTTCAGACCTCAGGACCTATGTTTTCAAACTGTTAAAAGGGAAAACAATCAACATTGAGAAAATGCATGACCAATATTATTCATAGGAGAATGATTTACCCATATTGCTATGCACTTTTAAGAATTTTATTTGCCTAAAGATCACACTATATGAGATTCTAGCTACATAAATCAGAAGAGTCAAATCTGATAAAGTTTTCTTGGTTCAATGTGTCAGACGAAATGGCATAAGCCTTGACACAGAGCTATGCCATGATACTGTCACTCTTTCAGGAATTAAGCCACGGCATTAATTCTCATATTAGTTATTTATCCAGCATGCTTTTATTAAGGCCTTACCATTTGCAAATGCTACTGTGGGGAAGAATTAGACAATTTTATAGAAGAGTGAATATCATCACTCTTATCAAATATAAAAAGTAATAAATATGTGTAAGAAAAATAAGTTAAATATAAATTATTCTAGGGTACTCAGGAAAAAAATGTATTCCAGGAAAAGAAGATATTTTCTAAGGGAATATGGAATATAATTTTAAAGCAGGTATTCTGGAAGGTTTTCAAAAATGAAACATGGAAGGAAGGGAAGAACAGGTCACATGATTGTCTGCAGAAACACATCTGGCAGACTGAAGGCAAGCCTGTATATCCAGAGTCAGGAGAATTCCTAGTGTGAAAATATGGTCAATAGAGACAGAACAGTTGATCTAGCAGGAGAGTAGGAGAAGCAATGAAATAAGAGCTTTTTGAATCTGTGTAAGGTCATTAGCTTTCTTTTTTTTTTAAATTAAACTTTTATTTAATGAATATAAATTTCCAAAGTACAGCTTATGGGTTACAATGGCTTCCCCCTCCCAAAACTTCCCTCCCACCCACAACCATCCCCTTTCCCGCTCCCTCTCCCCTTCCAATCACATCATGATCCATTTTCAATTCTCTTTATATACAGAAGATCAGTTTCCTATATATTAGGTAACGATTTCAACAGTTTGCCCCCATATAGCAACACAAAGTGAAAAAAAAAATACTGTTGGAGTACTAGTTATAGCATTAAATAAGAGTGTACAGCACATTAAAGGCAGAGATCCTACATAATGTTTTTTTAAAAAATTAATTAATTTTCTATGCCTTTTCCAATTTAACACCAGGTTTTTTTTTTTTCATTTCCAATTATCTTTATATACAGAAGATCGATTCAGTATATTATTAGTAAAGATCTCATCAGTTTGTACCCACGCAGAAACACAAAGTGTAAAAATACTGTTTCAGTACTAGTTATAGCATCACTGCACATTAGACAACACATTAAGGACAGATCCCACATGGGATGTAAGTACACAGTGACTTCTGTTGCTGACTTAACAATTTGACACTCCTGTTCATGGCGTCAGTAATCTCCCTAGGCTCTAGTCATGAGTTGCCAGGGCTATGGAAGCCTTTAGAGTTCGCTGACTTTGATTTTATTCCGATAGGGTCATAGTCAAAGTGGAAGTTCTCTCCTCCCTTCAGAGAAGGTTACCTCCTTCTTTGATGGCCCCATTCTTTCCACTGGGATCTCACTCGCAGAGATCTTTCATTTAGGTCTTCTTTTTTTTTTTTTTCTTTTCCATGGTATCTTGGCTTTCCATGCCTACAATACTCTCATGGGCTCTTCAGCCAGATCTGAATGCCTTAAGGGCTCATTCTGAGGCCAGAGTGTTGTTTAGGACGTCTGCCATTCTATGAGTCTGCTGTGTATCCCACTTCCCATGTTGGATCTTTCTCTCTCTGTTTGATTCTATCAGTTAGTATTAGCAGACCAACAGACACATGAAAAAATGTTCAAGATCACTAGCAATCAGAGAAATGCAAATCAAAACCACAATGAGGTTTCACCTCACCCCGGTGAGAATGGCTCACATATAGAAATCTACCAACAATAGATGCTGGAGAGGATGTGGGGAAAAAGGGACACTAACCCACTGTTGGTGGGAATGCAAATTGGTTAAGCCACTATGGAAGTCAGTCTGGAGATTCCTCAGAAACCTGAACATAACCCTACCATACAACCCAGCCATCCCATTCCTTGGAATTTACCCAAAGGAACTTAATTTGGCTAATAAAAAAGCCATCTGCACATTAATGTTTATTGCAGCTCAATTCACAATAGCTAAGACCTGGAACCAACCCAAATGCCCATCAACAGTAGACTGGATAAAGAAATTATGGCACATGTACTCCATAGAATACTATACAGCAGTCAAAATTAATGAAACCCGTTCATTTGCAACAAGATGGAGGAATCTGGAAAACATCATGCTGAGTGAATTAAGCCAGTCCCAAAGAGACAAATATTTGTTTTCCCTGATTGGCGACAACTGAGCACCAAAGGGGAAACCTGTTGAAGTGAAATGGACACTATAAGAAACAATGAACTGATCAGCTCTTGTCCTGACTCTAGATGTACAATGTAATACTTTATCCTTTTTAGTATTTGTTGTTGTTGTTGTTCTAGTACTAGTGGTTGAACTCTGTAATTAACACACAATTATTCTTAGGTGTTTAAATTTTAACTGAAAAGTGATCCCTGTTAAATATAAGAGTGGAAAAAGAGTGGGAGGAGATGTACAATTTGGGACATGCACAATCAGACTTGCCCCAAATGATGGAGTTAGAAATGTGCCAGGGGATTCCAATACAATCCCATCAAGGTGGCATGTACCAATGCCATCTCTCTAGTCCAAGTGATAAATTTCAGTTCACATTCGATGGCTCTGATAGGTCTAAGAATCAAAGGGATCACACAAACAAGACAAGTGTCTTGCTAATACTAACTGATAGGTCATTAGCTTTCATTCCAAGTGAGACAGGAAGCTGTCAGGAGCTCTGAACGAAAGAGTAGCATCACCTGATTGATTTCTAACAGACTCACTCTGTCATGTGAATTGCAGTGGATTTAAGAGGGACAATAGAAGCCAAAAGACACCTTACGAGGTCTTCACATGTAGTTGTTTCTAAGACAGATTTTATAAAGCAGAGAAGAGTAAGAGGAAGATGATGAAAGGATATATTTTAAAGGCATAGCTAAGAGCATTTCCTAACATATATAAATTAGTATGGGTGAAAAAGATTCATCAGGAATGAATTCAAGGTATTTGGCTTGGAT
Source organism: Lepus europaeus (assembly GCF_033115175.1). Lineage (NCBI taxonomy): Eukaryota > Metazoa > Chordata > Mammalia > Lagomorpha > Leporidae > Lepus > Lepus europaeus. The sequence goes on from NC_084833.1 coordinate 39,453,316, forward strand.
AAGAGAAAGGGAAAAGTTATTGATAATGGGCTGGAAATTGTGAGAAATGCAAGCTTGTGGTAGAAATAATATCAGGAATTCTTTTGTGGATATGCTACATTTGATATCCAGTAGCCTATCAAGTATCCTTTATGTCAAGTAGCACATCAATTAGTACTCAATCAAGGAAGAAGAATATCCAAGAATGATATGGTATACGAAGGTTATTTATGATATTATACTTTCCAGAATTGTTGACATTGATGCTGAATCCTTAGGAAGGTTGTTACCTTTGCATCTGGTGGTGATTTTTAATATCATTATTCAACAAAAAGGGCTGGAAGTTGGAATAGAAGCAGAAAGCAAAAACAAAGGTAGTAGTATGAAATGAACCCACACAAAGTACAGAAGAATCAATAGTCACAAAATGGAACCTTTGAGAACTGGAGCATGCATCGATTTCACACATTCTTTATAACCACAGTGCTGAGGATGGGAAAGTCAGATGACTTTCTCACCAATGAACAGTGTGCTTGGCACCATACCAGAGAAACTGGAATTGAAAATGTTATGCCAGCCAGAGAGGATTGGGTACCATGACCTTCCTAATTAACAATGATATTGTGTGAAAGCTGCAGCAATAGCAAGCACCTGGATTAACTTTCAGTGCTTAATATACCCTACTTTGCATCAAAATCTCAATTTTTTTTTCCTGTGGTCAACCTTAACTTGGAAATACACAGGGAAATTAATTGTGGAAAATGTTATCTCAGTTTAGTCAAGTAGACATAGTACAAAACCAATATAAGTAGGTACCTATGTAGTGTGTATAGACTCTAGGGAGGAGAAATAAGCTTACAGCACTTATATGGGATTTTTTTTTTGAGATGGTATGCAAAACAGCTGGATTATGTCACTAAAGATATATGTACTTTCAAGGGAGAGAAGTATTAAACCCTGAGCTGCTCTAATTTTAGTTGTTGAGGATGTGATTAGGGACTAGTCAAGGAGAAAAACAAAAATCTAATGAAGATGGGATCCAGAGTTAAATCAAATCATATGTAATATAATTATAATAATATAATATAATATAAATCAAATCATTATAATAAAAATAATTATTTATTTTTCCCTTTTCCTTGTTTATATTGGATTCCCTTCTTAAGAATGTGAGATTCAGGTTTCTACCCAATCTGCTTATGCAGACATAATAATGATTACACTACCTTGGGGGATTATTTTACAACTGGAAACTTCTTGGAGTTGGTGACTTGTCACTACAAATGTGTTACTAAAAATTAAAAAGTGTTTAGTGATAATTTCAATAACCTTTCAAGCCACAGCTGCTTCCACGAAGCACTTATACTGGCTCAGTAGTTCTGTATTGTCAAAATTTGTGAATATAATCATCTTTCATAAACACAGATAATTGCATTTCTCAAAGAAGCCAGTGAAATAAGACTTTTGAGTTTTACATATTTTCTTCAACTATGTAGTTATATTCCCAGATGTCTAATTCTTCTCTATGGTTAGATATTCTTTATCATGTTATTTATGGAATCTATCAGTAACTTGTAACTTTAATACTCTTATCATCTGCAATGTCCATCCTGGAAAATATTGCATCCCTGTTAATTGTGCCTAAATTGTGTTATTCAGCTAAGAGTCAGTACATACTAAGCCAAGAAATGAAGAACTGCTGCAGGGAATTTTTAATCCTTTCCTTAAAATGACACCAGTTTCCTGACCTATGGACTCTGGCATTTGGGAAGACGATTACTCCCAGAAGAAACATTATTCTTTGGTTTACACAGTAAAATTGTTTTTTCAATTATATGTGCATTCAAAGCTATAATTGAGTTGGGAATTGTTCCTTCAAAAGTCAATTTCCTTAACACTCCTTGGTTAAAAATGACTCTTTGAGGCATGATCTAGAACTTGAAAGAATGAAATTTGCTTTATGATATTTGTTCAGCAATCATAATTAAATATAATTTCAATATTGTTTGGCATATGAGTGTTATTTATTTTTGTCTTCATATTTTTGTTATTGCTTCAGAATTATATCTGTCTTTGGTAGTCTTATTTTAATTATTTAGAATCTTTTGTCTAATAAATCCCTAAAGTCTTATTTTACTTTATATCTTAAATATTTATCCAAACATTCAACTATTCTATTGAACTAAATATTCAACTGCTATTATAATCATTGAAGTGTGGCTCTGGTATAATTCCCTCACCCCATATTCCTAAACTTTAGGACCAAAATATTCTCTCAGCCCAGGCAAAGGTTTATCTAGTAATAGATCTTCTAAAGCATTATCTGGGTGAAATTCTATTACTGGATGTTCTTTTAGAATGATCTTCCTAGAGCCAACCAGCTCATATGTCCTGAAGATTAGAAAAAAGATTTTAGAATCCCACAGGACATCAACTAAACACAGTAATGTTCTTTTGGGGAGTCAAGTTGCAATTACAGTGGTAAACCTATAGAAAAACTGAAGATGATGGTGGGAAACTTCCTGGACTCTCTCCCACAAAACTTTCAGAAACATAATGATTTAGTTCTTTTAAGAACTCAATGGGAACTAAAGCTCAGTTCTTGCTGATACAGTTCATTTGACTGAAAAGCGATGTTTGCAGCATCGTCTCTTCTGGCCCAATTTCCATGAACAGTTTCGACAATGCCTGGTAATACCAAGCTAACAGAATAGCACTTGCAGTGGCTGTTGTATTTGGTAGGCAAACATGAGCAGTCTCTTGATCACCCTCACCTTGTGCTCATTGGGTAACTTTTCCAGAAGAGCTGGGCCCCTACAGAACACGACCATCACCTGCTGAAATATCTTTTAAGAATTTTGTAGATATATAATTGTGGAAAATATTTATGGATATAGAGTGAAAAAAACTCTCACACACACACACACACATATATATATATACACACATTATATATATATATATATATATATATATATATACACAATGTATACTATCAAGTCATGGTAATTAGCACTGCAACACCCTTAAACATTTTTAGAGTTTTAGTTGTTCATAATATACATAATGAATTTATGTGAACTATAGTCAGCCTATTTGCTGTAGAAATTAGAACTTGTTCCTTCTATGAAACAGTATTTGGATACACATTTTCCATCTTCCTCTTTCCTTCATCCCCCCCCCCCCCAGCATTTCTAACCTTTAGAAACCAGTATTTTATTCACTACTTCTAGAAAATTATGTATGTTTCAGTTTCTACATATAAGCAAGAGCATGGAGTATTTGTTTTCCTAAGCTTTACTTATTTTGCTTCACATGCTCCAGTTCCATCCACGTTGCAATAGTTGACAGGGTTTCATTCTTATTTATTATTGAATGATACATCAATTTGTGTATTTACCAGATTTTCTTCATCTATGTCTCCATCCACTGATGTATGCTTGGGTCAATTTCACATCTTGCCTATTGTGAATAACATTGTAGTAAACATTACAGAGCAGATATCTTTACACATTATAATCATTATATTTCAGTAGTACATATAATAAAATTTAAAAAATAATAATCGGATTTCACCATGAAACTTTCTGGTCATATGCTGTGTTATTTCATTGATATTGACTATTATCTTGTTTTTTTGTTTGTTTCTTGAACCTCAATAGGAGAGAGGAAGGTGTAAAGGAATATAAACAAATTAGATATCTTGATTCAAAGTTTCAATTCATTGTAAACCCTCTGTTTGCTGCTAAGTGAAATTGTTGGACTAAATTATATAACTTGTGAATACTGCAGAGAATCTTCACCTACATGCTATCAGTAAGTCACCCTACATCTCTATCAGTAAATTCAAATCAGCTGGAAGCTTGATTGGAAACTGAATATAGGGTATCAAATTAGCACTCCAATATGTGGGTGTATCAAGTAGTAGCTTTATCTGCTGCATCCAAAACCAACCCTGGGATATATGATTGTTGAGGAGACACTTTGGAAAATAATTTGATTGTCTCATAAAAATGGTTGTAAAGTGATTTTAAAGGGTCCCACAGGACTTTTCCTGTCTGAAGAAAAAAATTCACAAAATTTGGTTATTCCTGTAGCTTTAAATGAGTTCCTGGTAAAAGAACCTCCCCCTTGCCCCGCCCACAAAAAGGAGTCCAGTGATGTTTTGAATGTTACAGGTGGCTTGACTCAGAAAAATCTCTGATGCCTAAGTGATGCTATCTTAACACAGGAACTCCTAACACAGGACAAATGTGCTCCTGAATGATGAAAATGAGGTCTCAAGGGAGAAGATAAGGGCTTAGAACCTTGGGAAGGCAACTCTAATCAGAATAAACTGTTCTGTGGCATTACCGTCTGTCTTGTTTCCCAGGTGATTAGGTTAGAAGACATTTTAGTCTACTTCATCTACCATGTGCAAACCAACCTCAAAATCTTTTCTATACCCTTCCTCCTGCACATTTTAATAATCATACCCTGCCTATATGCGTTCATTAATCATTCTATCACAGACTGCCATATTTTCTCACATTGAGTATTGTGATGCTCACCCACGCTTGCTTTGGTTATTATATTTCTCCATAAAATTTTCCATATTTGCTGAATAGATGCTTATTTTTATCTGATCACTATTAATTCTTTAAAACTTACACTCTACTACTTCCCTAAGAGCTTTGCTGTAGTCATGATGAAAAGCATCATTTTCTGAAGACACAAAGTGTTTCACATGCCAGCTTATAAACATGTGACTTCTTCCAAATGTTTCCTTCTATGGAAGCAGCCCTATCATGTGGCTGTTGGAGCAAGGATTTTGGTGATTGGATTCTTGTGTTTGAAGTTTTTCTGTTTACTTCCTACATATATCGTTTGAAACAATGCTTTTAAATTATGACCTTCAGTTCCCCATCAGAAAAATGGAGGTAATATTAACAATGTCTTCTTTAATGATTTTTGTGAGAAGCAAGTAAGGTAACTAGTGAATTTAAAATACTTAAATCCATGCTACAATCCTTTAACTTACTGATACTATTACCCATTATTATTATATTTTGACTAATTCAAATTTGCACTTTGTACTAGTTCCAATTGGCTTCTTTCATTCTTGTGTGCCAAATCTTCTCCACCACTTTTCTTTCTCTAGTGTCAGGAGACTAATCATTCTCATTATATGTGCCAGAATTAATCCTTTGCACATGATCTCATAATACAGAACTACAGATTTTTGGTATTATTATCTATCTTGCCCTCTTGACTGCAAACCTTTCTTGAGGTTAGGGACAAGGTTTTATTTATTTTCAATTGGTTCTCTGTGTTAAAAAATCCAACATTTCATAGATGAAGTATTAAATATGCTAATAGAAGAATGAAAAGTAGGGGCCAGTGCTGTGGTGCAGTGGGTAAAGCTGCCAGCTGCAGTGCCGGCATCCCATACTGGTGCTGGTCCTAGTCCCAGCTGCTCCTCTTCCAATCCAGCTCTCTACTATGGCCTCGGAAATCAGTAGAAGATGGCCCAAGTCTTTGAGCCCCTGCACCTGCGTGGGAGACCTGAAGGAAGCTCAAGGTTCCTGGCTTCAGATCGGTGTAGCTAGCGCCATTGCGGCCATGTGGGGAGTGAAGCAATGGATGGAAGACCTCTCTCTCTGTCTCGACCTCTCTCTGTAGTCTTGTCTTTCAAATAAATAAAATAAATCTTTTAAAAAAAGAATGAAAGTAGCATCAAGTAGTTTTTGTCAGAAAATATCCCCGGAAAGTCGGGTAGAAATTAGCACTCAGTCTGCAGACTCCGTGGCCTCTAAAGGTTTCTTAGGACAATTATTTTCTTCAAGCACATGGATGCTCTTTTTCCTAGTTTTCTAAAGTGAATACTGAATAGAAGTAAGCCTTTAGCTTTCAGTTTTATCTTCAGAAAAATTCCTCTCTCATGTCAACTTCATCATTGAACAAAAAAGCTAAAATGATTTCTTATGCAAAAGGTCCCGGACATCTTGGGCAATTATAAGTCCGCACTCTGCATAGGAGAGATTTCTAAAGGAATAGATCCGATTTTTCAAATTATTATTACTGCTAAAATATTGGGAATACATTAAGTATAGCTTCAGAAATACTTTCTGAATCAAAATGATTCCATATTGTGAGAATACACGTGTAAACATTGTTTATTGCTAATGCTTATTTAATTCAGGTTAGAAATACGCTCCTCTATTCATAATTAAATAATATAATATATATTTCTCCTTAAAATGGCATTAGTGCATTCTTATTATTTTTCGTAAACATCTTATTACAAAACAAATTCTACAAATTTAAGTAAAAGAATTCTGAAAAATTATCATTTTTAGTTTATAGAGTCAATGTTGTTCATATTTTTCTGAGAGCATTTCTCTACTGTCTTTTGTTCATGTTAAAAGAAATGTAAAAGTTATCTCATGAGATAGTCAAATGATTGAATTATGAGTTCAAGTAAAGGAGTTTGAGAGCAAATTGAACTGGCTTCCTTTGCATCTTGACACTTGCACTTTCAGCCTACATTTGGCAAATTATCCTAAGTATTATTTGACTAACCATATATACTCTCCAATAAAAAGTACAAAGTCCATAAGCAATGAAAACAGAGAATATCTTCTCTTGATGAGTTGTAGGAGATCCTTGCCTTCTTCAGATCAGCATAGAGCAGTTTAAAACAACTCTTATATCTAGAGGCATGCATTTGGATTACCAGATAAATCAAGGATTAGGACTCTTATGTCCTGTCTTGGAATACCTAGATTTGAATGTCACCTCCACCCCAAATTACAGATTCCTGCCAGTGCTCTCCCAGGAAGGCAGCAGGTAATGGCTTAAATCTATATCTACATATATCTACATATAGACATATATATATATATATATATACACACACACTTCTCAAATACCTAAAAAATAAATAAATAAAAGGTTTAACAATGAGCATACAAGATTTTTTTTGCCTCAAAATAAAACAATCCAAACTCTACTTTGCTTACAACCTTAAAATCTCTCTCATTTAATTTATTTCAGGGCCAGTGTTGGGCTGTAATGGGCTTTGTTCTGTTTCCCAGCTGTTCTACTTCCCATCCAGTTACCTCCCTGTTAATGGCCTGAACAAAGCATTGGAAGATGGTCTACGTGTCTGAGACCCTGCCACCCATGTTGGAGACCTGGAAGAAGTTCCTGGCTCTGAACTTCAGCCTGGATCAGCCCTGCCCATTGCAGGTATCTGGGGAGTGAACCAGCAGACGGAAGATCCCTCTCTCTCTTTCTCTTCCTGATTCTCTCTCTCTCTGTAACTCTTTTTAATAAATAAATTAAAAAAAAGGCTTTAAAAAGTGACCTCAATGTACACTATCCAAATATGTTGGCATATAAGGAAAGGGAAGCAATATCTCAGTTACCGCCCAAAACTGAGTATCAAATAGAACCAATGAACAGATCAGATGTATATAATATTTTTAATTGTTAAGTGGCGATCAATGAAGAGATGCTTGTGTTTTTCCAAACAGGGTGTTGGGCATATTGATTACTGGGTTTCAAAACAGTGTTAGAATTGTACTGCCGCATTTGTCTTAATAGTATTTGATGAGTAATGTTTTTTTTTTTTTTTTGGACAGGCAGAGTGGACAGTAGAGGGAGACAGAGAGAAAGATCTTCCTTTTTGCCATTGGTTCACCCTCCAATGGCCACCGCGGTAGGCGCGCTGTGGCCGGCGCACCATGCTGATCGGATGGCAGGAGCAAGGTGCTTATCCTGGTCTCCCATGGGGTGCAGGGCCCAAGCACTTGGGCCATCCTCCACTGCACTCCCTGGCCACAGCAGAGAGCTGGCCTGGAAGAGGGGCAACCAGGACAGGATCGGTGCCCCGACCGGGACTAGAACCCGGTGTGCCGGTGCTGCAAGGGTGAGTAATGTTGCAGGAGTCTGCAGTTACATCCTTTGGGTTTGTGTCTCGTCAACATGAAGGATTAGAAGTACGGACAAGGAAGAGTGCAAAGCAGAAGAAATTTAAAGCAGAAGTTGATTGAAAGAAGCACAGAAAGCTTCCAGTGACCAGGAAGGGTCTATGAAGGAGTCAAGTATGGAGGGTTGATTGTCTAGGAGTTTTACAGGCTTTAGAAGTACAAGTTCTAATGATTAGGAGATGCATTAAGAGGTGACAGCTTCGATTGGTTCCATCTGCTGGCTTATTTCTCAAATGCCCACAAGTGCCCTCTGCTGTGGTTGAAGCCAGAAAATGAGAACTCAATCTGGGTCTTCCATATGACCGTCAGGAATCCCGTAACTTGAGCATCACTGTTGCCTCTCAGGCCTGCACTAGCAGGAAGCTGAGTTAAGTCTTCAATCATGTAATTCCTTCACAGAAGCCAACGACTTGGCTTTTCTCAGATCCTGTTAGACTCATCTCCAGACGGTGAGGAAAGGCCTCCTTGTCCTGCCTACCTAGCAGGGAGTTTATCCATCATTAATGATATGAAATAGTGATGTGTATCACTGCCAAAATAACAGTGAGTCATAATTATGAACCTGATTTCCAATTACCAACTGCATTAGAATTCATAAATTACTTAAATTTTCTGAGCCTTGATTGACAGACTTAAAAATCCCTATCTTTAATCCTTGAACCAAAAAGATTTTCTGTGTTAGAGATAAATTTGGGGAAACATCTAGCATAATACACAGTCCACAGTAAATTCAACTACTACACTCAATGACTGGAACAGCCATTTTTCTCTGTGCTTTGCTTACTTATGGTGATGGAACGTTTTCAAATCTAACCATTTTTACATCTTTCCCTGTTTTAGTAACTCCTTAAAAATAAAGTTATGGTTGGTCTAAAAAAATGTTAGATTATTTAGAACAACATGTTTTAAAGCCAATTAAAATAAATTTAAGAAGAATAAAAATGTCTGGTCATGTTTAATAAAAAAGCTAGAAATTCAAGGTAACATAGTGGTTTTTATTTGTACTATATATAAAATGAAACTTAAAATGAGTTCAACACTAAATTTAAGATCTAAGTTCTAAGAATAAATAAGACAGAAAAATTCTTTGACAATATGTTTTTTGTATATACCATTAAAGGCATGGGCAAGAAAAGCAAAAATAGATAAATGGGAAATGCATGAAATGTGAGTGCTCATCTTGTATAAATTTTTTAAAAATTGAAAATAAGTAAATAAATAACAAAATAAATGGGATTCTATCAAACTGCAAAGGATTTGCACAGGAAAAGAAGTAATCAACAAAATGGAAAAGAAATCTGAAGAATAGGAGAAAATATTTTCAATCATTGATCTAGCTATCATCTATCTATCTATCTAAAAGGGGGAGGGCTGGTATTGTGGCTTAGCAGATTAAACAACAGCATTTGATGCTAGCATTCAATACAGGTACCAGTGTGAGTCCCTGCTGTTCCACTACTGATCCAGCTCTCTGCTAATGCTCCTGGAAAGCAGGGGAAGATGGCTTAAAAGCCTGGTCCCTGCCACCCACATGGGGAAACCAGAAGAAGCTCCTGGCTCCTTCCTCAGCCTGGTCATTGCCGTGGCTGTTGCAGTCACTTGAGGATTGAACCTGTGAGTGGATTGCCCTCTCTGTCTCTCCCTCTCTCTGTAACTCTGCTTTTCAAATAAATAAACAGTTGTTTTAAAAATAAAATAAAAAGGCTAAGACCAAAATGTATAAGGGACTCACATAACTCAACAGCAAGAAAACACATAACTCTATTAAAAAGTGGCACAAGGGGCCGGCGCTGTGACCTAATGGGTAAAGCTGCTGTTGGCAGTGCCAGCATCCCATATGGGTGCCGGTTCAGGTCCCGGCTGCTCCACTTCTGATCTAGCTCTCTGCTATGGCCTGGGAAAGCAGTAGAGAATGGCCCAAGTCCTTGGGCTCCTGAACCCATATGGGAGACCTGGAAGAGTATCCTGGCTCCTGGCTGCGGATTGGTGCAGCTCTGGCCGTTGCGGCCAATTGGGGAGTGAACCAGTGGATGGTAGACCTCTTTCTCTCTCTCTGTGTAACTCTGACTTTCAAATAAATAAATAAGCAGATAAATAAATAAATAAATAAATCTTTAAAAAAAAGTGGCACAAGACCTGAAACTGAACATTCAAACTTATTTGTTTACATATTTGGTACTTAAAAATCATTGTCAATGGTCTCCCATTTAAAACAAAAATACTATTACAAATAATATATCTAATATTTTCAATCACTCATTATTTTTTGTTGCTTTATTACAAACCAAAGCAAATTGTTGTTAATTAAATAGCCATATGTGTTATGCATTTTACATGCTTCATTACATGTAATTTACTCCATAATTCTAGAGACTTTACTATTATTGTCCTTATTTTAACGTGAAAAACTGAGGTTTAGAAAGATATAATTTCTCTGTGGTTTCACTCACATATGCTTTATCTCAAAATCTTCTTATTTTTGGTATATCACATTGTTTCTTTTACCATAATAAAAGTAAATAGAAAGATCCTTGCATCAAAATTAAGTGTCTCTGATTTCTGCAAAGACATATGAGTGATTCCTTTTAGGCTATCACAGTAAGACATGTCAAAATACAGAGCTGTGTTCAGAGAATGAGAAGAAAATATCTTGCATATACGTGGACAACTGAAGACAAACAACAGACAATACAAATTAAACTTATGCTGTTTACAGTTTTGACCCCATTTAACTTACTTTATCTTTGGTCTCCAGAAAGGTATCATCTGAGCTGGAACATACCCCTCAACCCTGACAGTATATGATCTACTGTGCTCTTTAATATTCACTCAATGGCCTGGTCCTAGCATTAGGAATAAATATTTGCAATGCAAATTGAACTTGCTTTTTTTTCAACTATCTTCCCTTTCCAGCGTTATTCCAAGGAAACTTTGGTTATATCTTTTGGATCACAAGATGTATCTTTAATGGAAATTCAGAAACATATGGAAGTTTAAAGTTAGGAATTTTATTATTTTTTATTTTATTATTATTATTACAAAAATATGTAAAATACAAAGATAATTGAATTAGATGAATGGAAAGTATAACCATTGCAATATTTTTCTGTACTTATATTCATCTTTGATTGAATGAATTAGACTTGCTTAAGAAAGCTATAAAGTGAGAGATAGGTAGTTCTTCAAGTTTGTAGCATTGAGCAGGTTGTTTTCCTCAAGAAAGGTGAGACCAAACAGTTTTGTTTAATTGCAGAGTGAAAATCATTGTTTTGAAAAATGGATTTTGCAAGTACCTCAATCTAGTTATTTACTAGAAAATCTGCTCATGATACACTTTACAATATCTTCATGGAACATATATACATCTTCCAGATCATGTTTGAAAATGTAACAAAATCAATTATTTTGCTTTTTCCTACTAGCATATTATATATTTTTATTAGATTAATGTTTTTAAAATTCAGACATGTGACTGGTTATAGTCAAACAAAATTATCTACACACCAAACACTTTGAGTGACAACAACTTTGTTCTCTTAAAAAACATGGATCAATTCTCCTCAACAGACTGGCAGGTTAAAGCCAGTTGTCAGTGAGAAAATTTTCAACCTTTACCTGACACTTGCCTAGACAGATGATCAGCCTTGCAGGTGGGTGATGTTCAAGTTCTTTATGTCTGGTATGCAGACACCACAAATGATTTCCTGTCAGAGAGATGGGAGAATTTCTTTTGCCTTTATTAGAGTCAGTAATTCGATTAATTACATAACAAAGATAACATTGGACTCATGTCAATTCTATATCATAGCTAAACAGATTTTAGTAACTAGCATTTTCAAGGAAATTGATATATTGCATAACTCCCTGGATCCTGTAACCAGTGTCCTAGAGGGAGGAGAGTAACACAAAGGTAAGACCACAACTATTAAACGACTTGAAGATATTTATATGAAGAAGATAACTTCGGTTACTTCTTCGTAACATCTAAACCTTTAAAATAAATTTCCTCCACAACCATTAAAAATTTGCAGAGACATATTAAAATTGGGGAAACATCGTACTTTTTTAAAAAAAAAAAAGATTTATTTATTTATTCGAAAGCCAGAGTTACAAAGGGAGAGAAGGAGAGGCAGAGAAAGAGGTTCACTCCCCAGTTGGCAACAATGGCCGGAGCTGTGCTGATCTGAATCCAGGAGCCAGGAGCTTCTTCTGGATCTCCCACATGTGTGCAGGTGCTCAAGGACTGGAGCCATTTTCCACTGCTTTCTCAGGCCACAGCAGAGAACTGGATCAGAAATAGAGCAGCCAGGACTAGAACTGGCGCCAATATGGGATGCAAGTAACAGCTTTACCCACCTGCCACAGCGCCAGCCACCAAAATTGAACTTTCTGTTCATGAATGTCATTCCTAAATATTTACCAAGTTAATGGTTAGCAGTGGTGCTTTGTGTATAACAATGACCCTCAATGAGCGACTGTATATTTTGTCATTTGTTGCTGTGGATTCACTCTGAAAGGAGGAGCGTGGTAGGGCAAGAGGCGTGGAGTCACCACACAGACCCCGGGAGTCAGGTGAAAATGGGCCAGAGGCGAGCAGCCTGAAGGCTTGTTTATTTCAGGTGGTATAGCAGCTTATATAGTTGAGACAGCAAAACCAGTCAAGGGGCAGTTTACGCCCTAACCAATCACAGCCTGTTGCCAGAAGGCTCCATTGCCAGGTGGGTTCCAAAGCCATTCCTGAGTAACTGACTCTCGCTTGCCAGTGGTCATCTTGGCATGGCCTTCTCATTCCTCCACATTTCCCCTTCTCATTCCCCTGTCAGGAGTGACAGGCTCTTATCACTCATTGATTCATTATGTTTGGTAATCTTCGTGGGCTTCTGAGAGGGGGGTATCTTTCCCATGTTTGAGCGCTTAAGAGTGGTATACCATGCCAACTCTAGCCAAAGAAAATATACCCACAGCACTACTGCCATAACAAAGCAAATTCCTAGCACCTCAGCAGCTGATGGCATTATGCAGGGGTTCCCTATGTTAGACAACAGACAGTGGTGTATCAGATCTTATGTATGTCCTGTGCTTAGTGGGGGACTTCCTTGATTCATTAGGTCAAGGCTGCATGCCCACACGGTATCTCCAGAGCATCTCATCTCTTGAGTGAGGAAAGATGACTTGATTCCAAATTCTGGGATGATCAGTCCCTTATGTGAATTTAACAATCGAACCAAAAGTAAAAGGAGGAGCCAAGAAGCAGTGTTACAATTCTGGGTGGTGTGTGCCTAACCTGGGGTCACTTCAACCAAGGACAAGGACAAGGAAAGGGGCATAGGAGGGGGTTCTGTGCTCACTCTCACAGAACCGAGCAGCACACAAAATACCAAAGGGCCTACTTGCCGAAATCAAGGGGGGGCCTCACCAATTTCGATATGCTGTCTCTCTTCCAGTAACTTTGGATGCCAGATCTTGCTGTGGATTCATTCTGAGTGGAGGAGCATGGTGGGGGCAAGAGTCATGGAGTCACCACACAGACCCTGGGAGTCAGGTGAAAATGGGTCAGAGGTGAGCAGCTCACAGACTCGTTTATTTCAGTTGGTACAGCAGCTTATATAGCCAAGGCATCTAATCCAGTCAAGGGGTGGTTTATGCCCTAACCAATCACAGCCTGTTGCCAGGCAGGCTTCATTGCCAGGTCGTTTCCCAGGGGGTTTCTGAAGCCATTCCTGAGTAACTGATGCTCGCTTGCCAGTGGCCATCTTGGCATGGCCTTCTCATTCCACCACAGTCATTCTAGAAATTATTGCAGTTTTCTGTTTGTGTCTAACCTGAAACATCATTTCCACAGAAAAGCCTTCTAAGAGCAGGCCTTGTACTTAATTTGGTTCCTGTCTCATATATATCTCTATCAACCTTGGTGAATCAGTCACAAATGGCATTATCATTGTTCATTTATAATGTCTATCTTTCCTAATGTTCTGTAAGATTTGAGAGAGCAATTAACATGTCTGTACTCTTTTTTTTTAAGATTTATTTATTGATTTGAAAGTCAGAGTTACACAAAGAGGTGAGAGGCAGAAAGAGAGAGAAAAGTCCTCCATCCAATGGTTCACTCTTCCATTGGCCACAACTGCCAGAGCTACGCTGATCCGAAGCCAGGAGCCAGGAGCTTCTTCAGGGTCTTCCTCGCGGGTGCATAGGCCCAAGGACTTGGGCCATCTTCTACTGCTTTCCCAGGCCATAGCAGAGAGCTGGATGGGAAGTGGAGCAGCCAGGACTTGAACCGGTGCCCATATGGGATGCTGGCACTTGAGGCCAGGGCATTAACCCACTGCACCACAGCATCGTCCCCTGTACTGTTCTTTTAAAAAAAAGTTTTATTTATATATTTTATTTAAAAGGAAGAGAGAGTGAGATCCCATTCATTGGTTCACTCCCCAAATGCCCAGGAGTTGGGGACTCAACCAAACTCTCCCAAGTGGCAAATACTTAAGTCATCACAAATGCCTTTGTATAATAATAGGAAATTGGAAGCAGGAAGAAGCTGATACTTGAATCCAGGTACTGTAATATGGGATGTGGGCATCTGAAGTGGCATTTTAATTGCTGCACCAAGCACCACCCCTAGTCAGTTCTTAGGCAGCAGTGCTGATTGCCACTGCTAGATCAGTAACCACACCTCACATATTCTGCGAGGAAGGAAGCAAGAAGCTAATGGTTCTCAGCAGTTTCATAATCTTGACTCTGTGGTCCGTGTGGTCTTATGTTCCCCTTAGCTTCCCTTCCTTCCAGGTCTCCCAGGGATAGAGTGAAGAAGGGATGGGTGAGTAATGCACACAGAGTGGATCTATGGCACAGCTGAGGAAAGCACTGATCTTCCAGAGGGAAATTTTTCCAAAGCTTCCCCAACAGGGAGACATTATCTTTATTGTCCTGGTAAAAAACATAACAGAATACTTCAAAAAGTTTGTGGAAAAAAATAGAGCTAAAAGATAATGTACAATTTTCATGAACCTTTTGAAGATCTCTTGTTTCTGCCTTCTGATCTTGAGGGGGACACTATCTTTACTTTCCAAGACTTCTATGTAAATATTTTAATGAACAAATTCTAACACAACTATTCTAGAAATGTCTCAGAGATTTACGTCCTAACAGTGGTGACAACGTTTTATTTAAAAACCTTGTATAGTTGGTGTTGTGGCCTAGTGAGTTAAGTTTCTACCTACATGCTACATCCCATATTGGAGCATAAGTGTGAGTCTTAGTTGCTCTATTTCTGATAAAGCTCTCTGCTAAGGTGCCTGGAAAAGCAGCAGACAATGGATCAAATATCTAGGCCCCTGCCATCTGCATGGGAGACTTGAATGAAGTTCCAGGCTCCTGCCTTTGACCTGGCCTAGCCCTGGCTTTGGGCCACTTGGAGAGTGAACCAATGAATGTGATATCTTTCTCTCTATGTTGCTCCTTCCCTATTTGTCACTTTAAAACAAACTTAAATTAAAACAAAACAAAAACCAACAACAGCATCAATAAAAACCTTCTTTACATTCAAGGTATATATATTTATATTTTTGTGGATGAGGAGAAAGTGAGGTTCTATATGTAGCTGAGTAATAAAGTCATATTTTCTTAGATAGAGGAAAAAAATCTCCCATGAAAGACAGTGGGTGTGCAGCTTTCTGAACTTCAAATATAGAAATACTATAGGCCTAGGATTTTTAAACAATTTGGATACTAGAATTCTCTTTGGGCATATATGCATGGAAACCCAGAGAGGAATGAAAATTTGTACTTAGGCTTAGAGTTTAGAACTTTACTTAGTTTCTTTATTTTTATCAATTCACAACATTGAATTACTCTTCATGTTCTATAGCAAATAAAACTTTTTTTTAAGATTTTGTATTTTATTATTTATTTAACAGGTAGAGTTACAGACAGTGAGTGAGAGAGACAGAGAGAAAGGCCTTCCATCTGATGGTTCACCTCCTAAATAGCCTCAACAGCCGGAGCTGTGCCAATCCGAAGCCAGGAGCCAGGTGCTTCCTCCTGGTCTCCCATGCAGGTGCAGGGGCCCAAGCACTTGGGCCATCCTGCACTGCTTTCCCGGGCCACAGCAGAGAGCTGGACTGGAAGAAGAACAACTAGGACCAGCACCAGGTGCCCGTACGGGATGCCAGAACCACAAGCGGAAGATTAACCTAGTGCACCACAGCGCCGGCCTGAACACATAAAACTTTTATGGAGGCCAGCGCTGTGGTGCAGTGAGTTAATGCCTTGGCCTGAAGCACTGGCATTTCATATGGGTGCTGGTTCAAGACCCAGTTGCTTCACTTCTGATCTGGCTACCTGTTATGGCCTGGGAAGCACTGGAGGATGGCTTAAGTCCTTGGGCCCCTGCACCTGCGTGGAAGATCCAGAAGAAGCTCCTGGCTCCTGGCTTTGGATTGGTACAGCTCCGGCCATTGCGGCCAATTGGGGAGTGAATTATCAGATGGAAGACCTCTCTCTCTCTCACTGCCTATCCTCTCTCTGTGTAATTCTGACTTTCCAAAAAATAAATAAGTACATATTTAAAAAATATTTTATGGCATATAACATGATTCTATCATTAATCTGATTCATACTATCCTCCTTTCTTTTCTTGCTTTCATCACAGATAAATTTTATTTCAGAAGGGTAATTTTTTATGAAACAGCAATTCGTGTTATAAAGTTAAGTTTTAGGAATGCTTTATACTTAGGTATTTCTATAATTAATTGCTCCCACAGTGAAGACTTTCTCTTTAAAACATTGATGAAACTGACAAGGTGAAGTTAAATGTAGAAAATTAGAACTGTTTTCCTTCCATTTCTGGATATATAATACATTAAAATTAACGGTACATTTAATTCACTGGACAAGGTGAATAGTTTATAGAAAGTGAGAATGAGAACAAATTGATTTTTTCATTTAATATTTAGTGTTTTTGTATATCTTCAAATCTTCTTATGTTTTTGTTTAATCATAAGAAAAATAATAACACTTATTGGATATCCATGAACAGCTTTTAGTCTGCTGGGAGAAACAGGACAAAGACACCCTTATACTGTAATAAAGTTTGGAGACTGTTAAAACAAATGAATGCACACAGTAGCAGGAGAGTCCTCATGCCATGGAGTTTACACAATGCTGTACCAGATAAACATTGATAGGCCTGAGTCTCAAGGCATCTCAGACATGACAAAAGAAGAAAAGAAAGAAAAAAAAAAGAGGAAGGTGGAATAGAAGGAATGAATGATGGAAGGAGGAAAGGAAAGAAGGAGAGATGGAAGGAAGGAAGGAAGGAATTAGGGCACTAGAAATAGAAACAGAAAAAAATAAAGAATTGAGATTTTTGAGAACATTTCAGTTTCCAAAAAATATCTTGCAACTAGTTGGCTGGAGTATGGCTATGAACAGTAGAAGAAACAAAGATGACCTTGAGATTTGAAATTCAAACTGGACATATATTAGTATCCGTGGAAGGTGAGCTATGAATTGAGGGATTGAACAAAATTATGTGGAAAAAGAGCTTGAGGTCATCAAACTGTCCATTCAGATGCAACTATACATTTTATAAACTAAAGGATTTTATTAAACTAATGAGTAAAGTAATTTCAATGAATGACCTAAAAATAGAAAACAGATATGGGCAATCTTATTAATTTCCTTCCTTGGACTTAATTAATACATTTGCAAGTCAACAAATTGGAATGGAAATAGACTTGTCTTCTTTCTAATATAGTTGTGAAGCTAATTATTCAGCAAAATCAGACTGTCATATATTGGAAATACATATTCTGGTTGGCAATTAAAATCAGCGAAAACATCATGTGTTGGGCTATTTTTTTCCCATCAAGAGTAGGAAATTATTATTAAATCAATGTAAATTCTTTTTAAAATGTAGTTCTTACTTTTCCAATGGTGGTGAAAACAACTCATCCTTAATAAGCATCTGTATGGCACACAATAAAACTCAGTTCTTTAGTTCTTACCTACCAACTGTAGTACATCAATTGCATCTTTATTCTTAAATTTATTTATTTTCATTTTCTTTGAAAGATAGATAAATTCAGACACAGAGAGACCTTGCATCCATAGGTTTACTCCCCAAACATCTGTACTAGCCAGGGATGGGTTAGGTCAAAGCCAGGAGCCAGGAACTCAATCTAAGTGTCCCACATGGGTGTCAGAGACCAAAGGACTTGAGGAATCATCTTCTGTCCATTAAAGGGCACATTAGCAGCAAGCTGGAATTGGAAATAGAGCCAGAACTTGAACTAGGCACTCCACTGTAGGATGAGGGAATCTTAAGCAACGTCTTAATTGCTATGGCTAATGCAACTTGCCTTTACATTTTAATTTCTACATTCTGACCTTTTGTAAGGCAAGTTATCCTTGTTTTATTGCTTTAAGAACATCATGCAGTGGACTGGCCTGTTGGGTCTCCTTGAGGGCAGATCACTGTACAGATCAGCCATTAATAGGCCTGCCACCCATTGCTTCTGATGCCTAGCTTTCTTTTCCTCCTGGTTTGTGTTAAAGCAGACCAGAGGATGCAAGTCAAGGGAGTGCCCGTTTCCCATCTCTAATCTTCGGTGGCCTGAACTACAAGTCTATAGTCACAGGCATGTTCTGTAGTAGTTTTTCTAAGGTAGACAATGCCCATGAGGAAAATTATATTCTCACTTTAAAACTTTCTTTCCCTTTGGTCTGAAAGGGAGGTTTTTTTCTACTTACTGTATACTTCGCTGATGGCAAAGTGAATCTAGCTATGAGATTATTATTTGAGTTCTTATTTTGGCTATGCTATTGCAGAAAAATGTTAGCCATCTCTTTTATAAGGTCTAAAGATTAAATTGTGCATCCTACAGATTCCTTCATAATAGAGTTAGTTTCCTACCTTGAAGAGAATAGAGAAATGAAAGAACAAGTTGGGCTTAGAATAGAGAAATGAGGGAGCAAGTCCTAGATCGCTTGCTGACAATTTAAAATTATAAACTCATCAACCAACAAGAGGCACTTGCTTACTTCACAGTATTTTTGAAAGCACCTGTAGGATTTTACAAGTATTTAACCTTTTAAGCCTCTGGGGCTTTCTCATTAAGATAACTATCATGTCTCCAAAATATCTGGTTGAAATAAGATTTCTTAAAATCATGACATAACATAGACCAAATTTGATCATTGTTACAAGGTGATTATTCAAATTTTTGAAAAAAGCACATATTTAAATAACCCATAGCTCTTAATAAAAATTCAGCTGTTTTTGAACAATTAGAATTTAACAGACATCAAGAGAACATAATAGATTACTTTAACACATTGCTTTAACAGAGCATCAGAGTTTAATTCTATGTCAAAGAGAAATTGAGCTTCCTGTGATCTTTTGCTGTGAGGTTTCCTTCCTTTACCTTCTTTCATACTGGTGACCATGTGTCTGTGTTTCTGTGTGTAACACATCTTTAAGCATCTTTTGCAGGGCAGGATGAGTGGCAACAAATTCTTTCAGTTTCTGTTTGCTATGAAAAGTCTTAATTTCACCTTCATTCACAAATGAGAGCTTTGCAGGATATAGTATTCTGGGCTGGCAGTTTTTCTCTCTTAGTACCTGGGCTATGTCTCGCCATTCCCTTCTAGCTTGTAGGGTTTCTGATGAGAAGTCTGCTGTGAGTCTAATTGGAGATCCTCTAAGAGTGATCTGACGTTTCTCTCTTGCACCTTTTAGGATCTTTTCTTTCTGTTTCACTGTGGTGAGTTTGATTACAACATGTCGTGGTGAGGATCTCTTTTGGTCATGTTTATTAGGGGTTCTATAAGCTTCCTGTACTAAGATGCCTCTGTCCTTCTCCAAACCTGGGAAATTTTCTGCTAGTATCTCACTGAAAATGCCTTCTAATCCTTTCTCCCTCTCCATGCCTTCAGGAACTCCTAGAACCCGAATGTTGGGTTTTTTAATAGTATCCTGTAGATTCCCGACAATATTTTTTAGATTTCTAATTTCTTCTTCTTTTCTTTGGTTTGCCTGTTTCCTTTCCTGTTCTCTGTCTTCTAAGTCTGATATTCTCTCTTCTGCTTCGCCCATTCTGTTTTTAAGGCTCTCTAATGTGTTTGTCATTTGATCTATTGAACTCTTCATTTCATTATGATTTCTAGTCACTATCAGAGTTTCTTGTTCCACAGTCCACTGCAGTGGCTTTCAATGTGGTAAGCCTGGGCTTCAGCAGAAGTCAGCTTGTGAAGAGCCCTGGCAGCTCTGCCAAGAGTTGGATCACTGGAAATGGACCTGCCCTGGAGTCGAAGGATGCCCAGGTCAGAGCCACAGATCTTATTGGCTCTAAGCTGAAAAGCCCTTCACTCAGCCCAACTTCCAAAGTGACCACTGCAGCTAAGGGGATGGTCAAGTAGGGTCAGCAACATTGCAGGCAGAACTGTAAATTTCTTGTTAGAGATGCCCCCTGCCTTTACCTGGCCAGCTCTCCTCCCAGGCCAGCCAAGTAATGAAAGTCAACAGAGTGTCTTCCCCTAGGAGGTTCACACCTCCCTTAGGATATACCCCATGTGAAGAGATAGATAGGTCTTGGCTTCTGAATTTACAAGGCCTGAAGCCCACCAGATTATTATCAAGCCCCTTCTATCAGGTTCTATTTGCCTCTCAATCAGAAAAATTACTTGTAGCTTAGACAGCACCTTTCTTAGCTCCTCTAATAATGACTCTGTCCTTTGTTCTAGGCCCTGTCTAGTGCACTTGGGCCTCATTCCTTTGTAATCATAACCTCTACCACCAATGGCTCTACTCCCAACATGTGTGTACTGATGGTCCTCTTCTCCACTTAATGCTGTATAATTGTTCAAACCTGGTAAATGCCACTCTTAGGATCATTGGTTACTATCCTCACTCTGTCTTTTATGACCTTGTCTAAATATGATCAGAGTTGGCAAACTTGGAAGGCTTCCATAGCCTTGGCAACTCATGACGACAGCCTAGGATGGTTACTGGTACCATAAACTAGAGTGTCAATTTGTTGGGTCAACAACAGGAGCCACTGTACACTTGCTCCTCATGTGGGATCTCTGTCCTTAATGTGCTGTACATTGTGATTTAATGCTATAACTAGTACTCAAACAGTATGTTTCACTTTGTGTTTCTATGTGGGTGCCAACTGTTGAAATCTTTATACTAAATTGATCTTCTGTATATAAAGAGAATTGAAAATGAATCTTGATGCAAATGGAAGGGGAGAGGGAGCGGGAGAGGGGAGGGTTGCGGGTGGGAGGGAAGTTATGGGGGGGGGGAAGCCATTGTAATCCATAAGCTGTACACTGGAAATTTATATTCATTAAATAAAAGTTAAAAAAAAAAAAGAACATCATAAATTTAAGTTGAAATTAAGTTTATAATTAAATAAATATCTCAAAGTGCTTAATGACTTCTTATTTTAGTTTGTATCTCACATTTATTAAATTTGTCCTGGCCTGGGAGCACTCAAGTGTGGCAGCAGCTGGATATGCTAGGGAAGAGACAGATGCCCCACTGTGAGTCTGTCTAATCAGAGTTACAAAGCAGGATAGCCTAAAGAGAATTTACCTTCCCCACCCAAACACAGTCTACTCAGATGATGTACCTATCCTACACATGAAAATTTCCAGTAAGATCTCAGATTTGAAGGATGGGTTTGTTCCGAACAAAATTGTTTAGTATTTAGAGACTGTGATTTAGGATGAGAGGAAATCAATAACCTTGTTAATTAAGAGGTCATGAAACACAGAATAAAGATAGTTGATTTTGACTCCTGAAGAACTGGGTTTATTTGCATCGTGGCTCTTTCATCTTTGAGCAAACTAGTGTTCTCCAAATTTGTTTGATAGTTCCAGAATCATTGCTCGTTGACAATTATGTGCCAAGTATCATTCTTGCTTCCAGGAACAAAGAAGGAAACAAGACAAATTCTCTGAAATCTAAAGCATCACGGCTGGTGCTGTGGCGCAGCGGGTTAAAGCCCTGGCCTGAAGCACGAGAATCTCGTATGGGCGCCACTTCTAGGCCTAGCTGCTCCTCTTCCCTTCCAGCTGTCTGCTGTGGCCTGGGATAGCAGTGGAAGATGGCCCCAAGACCAAGCTACATGCATGTGGGAGACCCAGAAGAAGCTCCTGGCTCCTGGCTTAGGATCAGCACAGCTCCGGCCAGCCATTGAGACCATCTGGGGAGTGAACCAGCGGATGGAAGACTCTCTCTCTCTCTCTCTCTCTCTCTCTGTCTCTACCTCTCTCTCTAATTCTGTCTTTCAAGTGAATAAAATAAATCTTAAAAAAGAATCTAATGCATCATACATTTTTATTGTAAGACAGAGCATACTCTCACTCCCACCCTCACAAAAAAAAATTAAAAAAAAAAAGAAAAGAAAACAGAATTGCATGCTGCAGATCAATGAAAGCATTGTTACTGATTGGTAAGACCACTAGGGAAGACATTTATTAAGCAGATATTTGCTGAGTTAAAAACCTGACTGGTAAAATCCAGTCAGTCAAGTCCATTTCTGCTTTTCCCTATGTATTGTTGGAACCAAGATATCTACTCTGTAAATTTATATTGAAACTTTTTTTTTAAATTAGCATCAGTTAAATGAATAGTAAGGTATTTATAAACAGGCAAACAAGGTCAGAGAAAGAGCTTATTTGGAACTATGACTATGTTTTCTTGAGATTACCCTGTAACCCTCTAAACCTAAACAATCAATGGTTTCATGATATTACTCTGTGTGACCTGAGATTTTGTTAGTTCTGTTAAAAAGAATTTATGATGCATATTTCTCCTTCTTTGATTGGAAATATGCTGTTTTCTCCCACGTACCTGTGACTGATTTGTTTTGGAAACAGATTTTAAAGTAACAAGCTCTTTCAATTTACTGATAATTTCTTCCTTTTAGAGTATGTGTCACACTTTTCAGTTTGCAAGTAGCTGTCTAGTAAGAAGAGAGTGCACATGTTTTGAAGTGACTTGAAGATACAATGAGAATTGAATAAGTAAGAAAAGGAGGAGAACTGTACGTGTGGTATAGGGAGGTTTCACTAGAGTAAACTTCAAACTTTTCAATACTTAGAGGTTAAAGTAAAGGATGCAATTATATGTAAGTTGTGTGTGAAATATTATAATTACAAGATAAAAATTTAAGAGTAGAAAATTGCAATTGCCATTCTCTTATAGCTACACATGCAAATACCAGCTGATTCAGCAAGGCACTCTTGGTTATTTATCTCAGAAAAAGCAAAACATGCACACAGTTGTTCATAGCAAATTTACTTGCAATAACTCCAAACTGAAAGTAACATAAACATTATTCATTGGTTGAATGGTTAAATAAACTTCAGTAAGTCTATATCATGAAATATTACTCAGCAGCTAGCATATGAAATATTAATTCATTCAAATCATGCTTGAAACCCCAAGGAATTGAAGTTTCCAAAGCTAAATCCAAATGTTCACATACTGTAGTATTTCATTTATATAGCATTTTACATATTACAAGATTACAGAAATGGAGACTATTTTTACTAATTTTCCAGGGTCAATAGTGAGGTGAGGGAGTAGAGGTCTTTATACAGGGGCTGGATGAGACATCTTTGTGGTAATAGAAATGTTCTCCAACTTGAAATTATCAGTACTGATAGTGTACCTGCAGCATTGTATCATGTTCCCATAAAAGGTTACCTTTGAGGTAAAATGAATCATGAATACATGAGAACCTTTCTGTCAATTTTATCAAACATATAAATTCTAAAATATCTCAAAATAAAAAAGAATAATTCAAAACAAAACAAAGAAAAAGATATCTGATGATTCAAGATGGCCAATAGGGTAAAGATGTGTGGATTTTGACAACAGAAAGACACCAGAAAAGAGAGGTAGGGAACCACATTCCCAGAGTACAGTAAGAGAGAAGTTTGCAATGGAAAGTCTACAGAATAAGAGAGACTCCGTATAACAGTGTGGATGGTACAACCATGCAGCAAGGAGTGGGAGACTACCAGTGACTCCAGCAGCCAGTGGCTGGCAGGGATACCATCTTCTCTATGAGATGAGGGAAGCCTGCTGCAGCTTATGCCACTAATAATATTGTCTGAGGGAGAATAATGCTGCCCTACTGAATTTGAGTTTGGCCTGAAAGGGGGTTTAGAAGGCTTGGAGTGTGCCCACCTAACTCTATGAGAAGACACTATATTGCTTTCTTCCCTTTCTCCCACTGGCAACCAGCAGGGAGAAATCTCCATCTTAATTAGGCACTTGCAGGCTGCTGTGGCCCATGCCTGACTGGGGGATGCATCAGAAGGCTAAATCTGTGGTCCCCACCTACTTTGAGTCTGTCCAGGAGGGTTAGTGGGGAGTCAGTCTCCCATTCAAGTCCTTGAAGTTGGGGCACATTGTGCCTGTCATTCTATCAAGGCACCAGACTCAATTTGTCAAGGCAAAGTACTGACCAATCTCTGTCAGGCAGGTAGCATGCTCTGTGAACACTGTAGGTCTCTCCATGAATGAGAGGCTGTGGAACTAAGAGTGGATTGCCTGCTTCCTGTGACTGTGGGAATCCTGTGACTGTGAGATAGGGTGTGGGGTTTGACTGATCTTGGGCATCACTGTTTTTGGCTCCAGAGGCTCAGAGTTCCCTGGGTGAGTCAACATGGAGGGCTCCATGCTCACACTGAAATGTGCATATATCCTTTGAGTGGTTCATATTCCAGAGTGGGTGGCATGTGGAAGCACCATGGGGCCACCCTGGGCAGTTGGTTCACCTTGTCAGAGAGGAGGTGAAGCTGTGAACACACCTACTAGTGCTACCATACCCTTCCCTCTCTTGATGATAGAGGAGGTCTACCACTTCCAACTTGTGTAGAGTTCTGGATGCTTACTCCATGCACAATAGCTAAGATGTGGAATCAAACCAGATTTCCATCAACTGATGACTACATAAAGAAATGTTGACATATAGATACATGATATAATACTATTCAGTTATAAAAATGAATGAAATCCTGAAATTTGTAAGAAATGGATGCATTTGGAGACCATCATGCTTAGTGAAATAAAAAATATTTTTCC
Organism: Lepus europaeus; assembly: GCF_033115175.1. Classification (NCBI taxonomy): domain Eukaryota; kingdom Metazoa; phylum Chordata; class Mammalia; order Lagomorpha; family Leporidae; genus Lepus; species Lepus europaeus. The sequence continues at coordinate 39,478,375 of NC_084833.1, forward strand.
TTGATTTGTGGTAAAACATACTCAGAGCACAAAAAATATAACATATGTGAGTGAAATTCTGAGATTTGATTACTCTTTACAGTCCTTGTTTACACTCCAGAGAGTAGTGGTTTTTCTACTTGTTGAACTCTTTATTGAGTGGAAGGTTAAGCATGAAAGTAAGTTGAAAGCATGTTGTTGCAAAAATTCTAAGAAAAATAGATAAGGTTGGCTGGCGCTGTGGCTCACTAGCCTAAGCCTCCACCTGCAGTACCTGTACTCCGGGTTCTAGTTCCGGTTGGGGCGCCAGATTCTGTCCTGGCTGTTACTCTTCCAGTCCAGCTCTCTGCTGTGGCCCGGTAAGGCAGTGGAGGATGGCTCAAGTGCTTGGGCCCTGCACTCGCATGGGAGACCAGGAGGAAGCACCTGGCTCTTGGCTTCAGATCGGCACAGCGCACCTGTCGTAGCGGCCATTTGGGGAGTGAACCAATGGAGGGAAGACCTTTCTCTCTGTCTCTCTCTCTCTCTCTCTCTCTCTCTCTCACTGTCTAACTCTGCCTGTCAAAAAAAAAATAGATAAGGAAGGAAGAGGGAGAGTGGTAATGGGCAAGAGAGGGAGGATAATGTGGGAACTATTGGGGCCACCACTTTGGAATAGTAGGTTAAACCTCTGCCTGTGGTGCTTGCATCCCATATGGGGATGTACAGCTGGTTCATGTTGCAGCTGCTCCTCTTCCAATCCAGATCTCTGCTTATGGCCTGAGAAGCAGTGGAAAGTGGCCCAACTGCTTGGGCCCCTGCATCCACATGGGTGACACAGAAGAAGCTCCTGTGTTTGGATCAGCCCAGCTCTGGTTGTTGCAGTCATTTGGTGAGTGAACCAACAGATGGAAGACCTTTCTCTCTGTCTCTTCCCCTCTCTGTCTTCAATTCTAACTCTCAAAGAAAGAAATAAAAGCTTTTAAAAGAAGGTGGGAAGTATCATTATGTTCTTAAAACTGTATGTATTAAATACTTGAACTTTGTTCCATACACACAAGTGAAAAAATAATAGAAAATACAACAAAACCCAGGTATGCATTCCAGGTCATCAGTCAAGCTGAGCTACTTTCCCTCAAAATATTTTTAAAGGTGGGATTAAACAATTCCATGTTATCACTTACTGTGATGAAAAATAATTGAGGATACTTTAGTTTAGAAACTAAATTATTTTAGAGAAAGATCCTCTAGGTAGAATTCATAAGAGAAAGATTATTTCCATTGTTCTTCACTAATGAACAGTGATCCAAGAATGATTCAGTTAAGTGTTTTGACTTCATTTTCCTCAAGTCGAACATATATGGTTGTTTTTTTAATAATCAGAATGTTTGCTTCTAATTGATACTACTATAATAACTGAATAAATTCTAGCAGGCTTTTTTTCCAAAATAACTGAATATAATTATTTTCCATAAATCTCTTTCTCAGTCTAAAATAATTTACTCTTATAATCAATATGTGAGTAATGTATCTTCATAGAACATCATGTTTTCATATGCCAAAATGCAATGTTGAGCATTTAATCTTTTATTGTTAATTTTAATATTAACAAATATATTACATTTATCCATTGCTTTGTACTTAATGTCCAAAATCTGTGCTTATTATATTATTCATTATTTGAGCTTTCAGTTATTCATGTACATTGTACCCAGTGAAAAAATAAGATATATTTGAGTGTCTGGTGCTGTGGTGTAGTGGGTTAAAGCCCTGGTCTGTAGTGCAGGCATCCCATATGGGCATCGTTTCAAGTCCTGGCTGCTCCACTTCTGATCCAGCTCTCTGCTATGACCTGGGAAAGCAGAAGATGAGTTGTCCTTGGGTCCCTGCACCCACATGGGAGATACAAAAGAAGCGCCTGGCTCCTTGCTTCAGGTCAGCCCAGCTCCGGTCATTGGGGCCATTTGGGGAGTGAACCAGCAGGTGGAAGACCTCTCTCTCTCTTTCTCATTCTCTGCCTCTCTGTAACTCTGCCTTTAACATAAATAAATAAATCTTAAAAAAAGATACATAAGATACATTTGATACTTGGAAAATTCTGCACATAAATGTAAGTGTATGCACATGAGAGCACACACACATTTCAATGCAGAATATTTTTTTTATCCAGTTAGGCATAAATATTTAGTTAACATGTTGCCTATTTTTAAAAATTTTTAAATGTATATAAGGTAAACAAATTTCATATCTACAGAGTTAAATTTAGTAAGTATTTTATTATAAAAATATTTAATAAAGACTCAATATAACTATATTTCCATGAAGATTTATTAGGTAAGAAAATAATATGGGAAGTTTATATTTCTATTTAATGGAATCACTTTCTGACTTATAAATAAATGTTTCTCAAAACATTTTGATAAGCACTTAAACTCCAAGAAAATGAAAACCCAAGCCTTTTTTGCCTGTTTTCCTACCCTCCAATTCAATTTTATTTTCTTCTTCAAAACCTCTGAAAGTATTTCTTTTTTGCAGTGGCATTATCTATTACATTGGCTTTGGTACTGAAAAGACAGATAATAAAATCATATCAATATCTTTTAAAAACAAAGAAATATCAAAATGATATATGGTTGAGGTCATTTACATTCCTATTGAATAACTAGAATAGAATATTTAAGTAACATTAAAGATTTTCTTGGACTGAAAATTATTTTTACTGGTTAAAAAACTAAATCATTTCTTTTAGTATTTCCTCATCTACTATATCATAAAAGGCCGCTCAGTCTTATTCAAATGCTTTATTCTTACAGATAATCATTACTGAAGCTATGTCACTTGGATTACACACTAAAAATTGAGTCTAGATTACTAATATAGGCCAAGGCCATTTTTAAAAGAGTATTTGATTGTAGGGAGTAATTTAAGGATTTTGTGACCAGCCTTAAATCCCCTTAGGCATGTGTATCTGAACTTTCAAATCCTCTACTGTAGAATCATAATCTGGCAGATCGTGATTGTGTTATGATAGTTCTGTCCCTTTGGGACCTATGAATGACTTAAGGAAACATGTCAATTTGATTGTGAGCATTTTTGAAGATTTTGCTATCTTTTACAGTCAAATAGCCATACAAAAATACCCTTAGTGATATCTTAAATCTGCCTCTGACTAATAAATTATTCACCAATATTTTTATAGACCAATAGATGTACTATTTTTTAATACGAATACTATACTTATTTCACTTTTACTGAAGTTTATTCTTGCATACAATGTGAATGCTATCTGGATGAGTGATGCCATATCAAACACATTATTGATAATTATCTTAGAATGAGGACATTTGCTCTCCTAGCAGGTTCTTTTCATTTTGCATCATATAATCTTCAGCACTTATTGACTAATGAACTGAAAGGCTACAGGGATAGGTTCATAATTGTTTATTGGGGCAGTCACATAGGAACTCACATCAAGAAACTTGTATTCACTCTGTAGTTGCTATTTTGTGATTCTTACTACATTTGCCTTTGAGTTTGTAATTCCTAAGTTTGATGTGTCAATAGAGAATGCAGAAGAGTCTTGTAACTTGTACTTCCATGTCAACCTATTTGTTTATGCATCTTTGGAAGATTCTGCAACAGGTTGAACATTGCCACCTTCTCTTCCTGGTAAGATTCTGGATGTGAACTTGATAAAGATCAAGTTTGATGCCTTTGTGCCCACTGCATTTCAGGGCAGGACATAAGAGGGATAAACTTTCTCCTGTCCTGGTAGTACCATGACTTAACAACAGTTGCTAGCTACTGGCTGATTTTAGTGGTGGTATTTTTCTCCACCTCTGGTTCAGGTAATGCTTGTATACTGGCACACATATTTTAATAACCAAATTACTATGAGCCCTTAGACCCATTGAAAAGAGAGACCACATTTTCCTGTAATGGCATGGCACATCAATCTGTCATTGTCTCATCTTGGCAGTCTTGACGCTTATGTGAGGAGCACAGAAAATGCCCATTAGTGCCATTAAAGTCACATTGGCACAGGGATGCCAAAGTATCTGAATTTTCCTATTAAAAATAATAGCTTTGATTTTCACTTCAAAATGATTAAGAAAAATAGCCAACAATAAACAAACTAGAAAAAAGGTCATAGTTTTGATTGACTTAGAAAATAACAAATTTCTGGATTTCAGGCACACTGTACTTGTATTATTTAAATCTCTGTGAGTTTAAATTTTCTAAAAAAATACAATTGCTTGCTAAAGTAGACTGGAATTCTTCTCACTGTACCTCATAGAGAAATAAGATAGATCAATATTTTCCTAAATCAAAATTTCTCAATCATTTATTCATAGATTATTTTGTAAGAATCACCAAATTGATGCAAATTAACTCATTATATAAAAGTATAATGGATTATTAACATGCTCAAAACTTTTCATAGGCCCTGGTGATACTGTGAATGTTCTAAATCCCTTCTTTTCATGGAGTTTACATTCTAGAAGTGGAATTCAACATTAGCAAATTACATAAACACATCTATAATTATGAATGAGATAAAATTCACAGAAACAGAGAAGGATGTTTATCAGGAGCCTGGGACAGTGTAAAATGGGTAGACATTGGTCAAAAATTATCAAATGAATACATTCGGAAGATCCAGTGTTGATCATAGTGATGGTAGATATTAGTAATGTATTGTGTACTTAAATTTGCTAATATAGTGGATCTTAAGTATTCTCATCACATATACAAAGTGAAGTAAGCATGTGAGGTTATGGATATGTCAACTAACTTGATTGTAGTAACCATTCTGTTGTGTATACACACACTATAGTCTCATCCTTTATGCCTTAAATAGATATATTTTTTTGTCAAATATACCTCAGTGAAGCTGGAAAGCATATCAATAAATACTATTTTATGCAAGCACTATATCATCCAAAGGAAATTGATAAAAAAAATCCTATGTGTTATATTCTAGAGGAAAGCATAGCTCTTATAATAAACCACGTATTTAATATCTGAGTAGAAATGACTGTTGATATTCTAATTATTGATCCCCTGAGCAGGTTCTGTCCATAGTTAACATCATGGCTGGGAGCAACATTTTCCCTGATAAACCAGTCTGTCTGGAGGCTTGGTGAACTTGCATCAATTTTTAAGTAGTGTGTCATACTCTGAGTGAGCAAGAAAGTAAAATTCAAAAAACATAATATCTCAGTATCAGTCTGGAGTAACGTTTATTTTATTTTCCATAAGCCTGAGACACAGTGGAGGTGGCTATTTAGAGCTCTTCAATTTGGTCTGGAGCAACCACTGGTGGGCATTATGGTCAAGGGAGACAAATGAAAAATCAATTTTTTCTTTTTTTTTCAGTTTTTAAGGTGTATTAAAAATCAAATTTATATAAATTCATCAAATAGGAAAATGGAACTGTTAAGGTTAATGTATAGAAGAAATCAGGCAGTAAGTGATCCTGGCTTTCAATTTCAAAACAGAAAAGGAGAACAGAGTTTATGTGTCCTCCTGTGCCTTTTAAAGCATCCTCCTGGCATCATGAATTACCATTAATTTCCTTCAGCAAGAAGTAGCTGACTGCTGAGAGAGCAGAGCTCTATTACTAATTCTTTTATTCTCTGTGTCTAGAAGAACAGAGAGCGGTAGATGCACTTGACAGGTCTGTCAGAAAGCAAACAAACAAGAAGTAGGGAAAGCAGAGGAACCTGAAGTGGAGATTGAAATGAGAAACATGCTAGGAAGAGAGGATGCTTAGCCAGCTTTTGACAGAGACAAGGGGGAAGGAAGTGTGATAGTCAGAATATGAAAGATGGCTGGTTGTCAAGCAATCCACAGAAGGAGTGAGTGGAAAACTCCAGACTGAGAAACATAAATCTTAGAAATAACACCAGAAATTTAGCTATCTTTACAAAGAGAAGGACTTAAATTAAAAGTAAGACACGATGCTTGATCCATTCATATATGCACAGTACACACGCACAGAAAGTGGGAAACAGGCCATACCTAAATGTCTGCCTTCTCTACAGAGAGGAATGATGCTAGGGAAACAAAAGCATTAACCCCTTGAGATCATTGCTAAAACAAACCTACCTGTGTGACAGCTGGAAACTGCAACTGAATCGAGATGAACCTCTGCAATGATAAATATTTCCAAGATAAATCCATGAATAAATTCATAAATACTTTTTTGGATAAGGGATATAGAATATTAAAACTTTGTTGAAAATTTTCTGATAGATTTATGTAGCTGGCTTAGGAAACATTTGACTATTGTGTTTTAGCTGATCCTGACTTTATTTGGGTAAAACTACCTCATTTACTATGTAGCTGATTTAAATAAACTAAGATTAGTTATGGATGTTAGTTTCTGAACAATTTACTTTTGGATAGATGAAACTTGCATAAAATATTGGATAGTTTACACTGTGATATTTTCTGATTTTCTGTTGTAGATAATGGCTTTCTCGGGAAACAGAGGAATAATAATTCTTAAGGGGTGACTTTAAAGATCCAGTAAAATAGTTTAAAACAAAACAAAACAAAAAAACAGGAAAAAAGTTTGCAGAAAATAGAATTGTGGAAGCATTCGTGGAAATTCTTCCCAAATGGCCAATAAATTGAAGGTAAATCATCAAAGGATAATATAAATGAGGGCAGTTCAACGAGTTCATGGAAATGTAATTAAAAGATGTTTGTTTATGAGGTTAAAACTTCTTTAATTTTTATAGTAATCATTTTCCTTGGACTATTTGAAAATTCCTCTTGTGCACAGATTTCAAAAAAATCCTGAACCAAAAGAAGCAGATTTCTCAGTGAAAAAGTTTGATTTTTCAGTTAATTAGACCTTTATTTATCATCTTTTTTCAATATTACTGTGTCCACAGACATTTAATTGATATTACTTGTCCTCACTTCTGTTTTGAATTTCCTTCTTATACATCTATACTTTTTATTCTTTTTGCAATTGTTATAGACTTCCATTGAAAATACAGCTGCTTAAAATTTCCCTGTTTAGCTGAGGGCAACAACCCTCATTATTTTTTGTTCAGTGAGTGACATATGGAAAACACACAGGAAATATTTGATGTATGACATATGTTTGTAGAATACATATTACATACCAGAAGCAAGAACCAGCATGAAGTGACAATATACCTATAACTTCGGTAGTATTTTTGTTCCTAAGATGTGCATATCTCACAGTTTGTCACACAGAAATGCTCACAAAGATTAAAATCAAAATGTGTGGGAAATTGTTGTAAATAGGGAAAGGCAGAGAGATGAAAGAGGTAGAGGAACAGGGAGAGGGAGGGGGAGGGATGAGAGAGGGAGAGAGCTCCTCAATACCTGGTTCACTCTTCAAATGCCTGCAACAGTTCCAAGCAGGCCAGGAGCCAGGAACTCAACATGAATTTTCCATGTAGGTAGTACTGTGCCATCCCCTGCTAATGCCTCAAGTGTGCATCACCATGAAGCTGCAAAATAGAGCAGAGCTGAAATTTGAACCTAGGGACTCAAATATGAGATGCTATATAGCCCCAAGTATTATTTTAAATGCTTTAGGAAAAAGAATCTGTAGGCATCACTTAGGAGAGTAATTGGACACCTAAATGCAGTGGGACTTTTGGAATATCCTAAGACACCTGCTTGAAAAAATTACTAACATAAAACACTCTCCATCCAGGGGCATTTTGAATAAAGATGTGAATAAAGATTCTGTATAAAGGTATGAGAAGCATGGCAATATCATTACCAAATATCAATGATACTTCATATAAGTCATTAGTTGTACCAGATTTTTGAAAAGTAACAGAATGGCTCTCTCCTGAGATAAAAGCATAAAATAGAGTTTGGGAATTATACACAAGCCTCTAAAGAAAGAGTGCATTTAGCTTTATGGAATTGAAAACCAATTTTAAAAAAATCTCCTTTATTATACATAACTTTAAATGACTCACATTAGTAATGAAATCATTCTGTATATTTTCCTCTCTTTTTCTGTGTTAATATGATGTTTTTGAATCTCAATTTTTTAAAATTTCTAATTAGTTTTTTAGAAGATTCAGTATGATTTTTAATTCCAACAAAATAGCGATATTCTCTTCCTCGCTCACTCTCCTGACCCCTCCCTCCCTTTTTCTTTCTCTTTTTTATTTTTCTTAACTTTTGAGATTACATATTTTAAAATTACATCACAGTAAATAGACTGAATACTTCAGAGAATAAGAAGTTTAAAAAGTAAAAAAGAAATCAAAAACATCTTAGTTTAGTGGGAATATAGATAATGACTATAAACAACAATCAAATGGAAAAATTATTGTGAAAAAAGTTATACCATACATAGTTGTGCCTTTATAATAATTTTTAGGTGTATTGTTCAGTAACGATAAATACTTGTACGCTGTTGGACAACCACCACAGTTGAGAGCTTTAAAACTGCTTCACAACAGAGAGAAAAGAGAACATAACCTAGACATAAAACTTGATAATTGCTCTTCAATTGCACAAATGTATTCAGGACCCACATTAAAAATTGCATAGTACCTCAGTTGTATAATTTCCACACAATATTTTAAATAAATATTTGTTGAAAATAAATGAGTGAGTCAGTAGATTTGCATATTTTGCCCCTGAGTAGCATTAGCTTCTGTATGTATAAATAGTTAGAGCTAAGACAAATCAAACATACTTGTGGAATGAATGTCCTTGTGAATAGGAAGCCCACACTAATGCCTTTGGGGTAATGAGACTGCTCACTTCACTGTTAAATGGTGCAGGAGATAAAAAGCTTTTTCTTTGTGTTTTTCAGATTGTTTAAAGATGAAGATAAAAAGGAGTCTGTAAAGCCTTTGATGTTTTCAAGAATGGTGGGCAGAATGCAAATTAGTTCTTTAAAGTACCCTTACTTCTATCTATTTTGTATCTTTATGACATGGGAGTCATTGTTTCCCCATACATCATTTCAACAGTGTGGAGCTGCTGTCAGTCTGATATTTTTATCCCTGGTCCTGTCCATTATCTCTTCACATCTGATTTTTTTTCCTCATTTCATATATCATCTGTTATTGATGATCAGTTTCTAACAACTGTCAGGCTTCAGATGAGACATGAATACAAATCTGAAGGGATGTACTGTGTTCTATTCACTTAACATCTTTAGACAATTGTCCCCTGCTCCCTATCCTTTACCTCCAGCCCTACTTTTTCTGATATATAGTAGGAAGTTCAGGTAGTACTCAACCAAATAATTATTCTGTGTGTGTGCGTGTGTGTGTGTGTATACACTAGGAGAGCATAAAATGTACACATTGGCTGATATTATTTAAATTAACATTTATTAATTAATGTTTTAATGGGATGATTCCAGGATTACTTTGATAGAGAATCACTATTTAAGAACATGACAGTGTAGTTTAGACTCTGAATATATATAACATATGTAGAACATAAAATAAAACTGAAAATGCTTAATCATGGATTATCTTAACCCTGATACAATTGTGCAAGGACAACCAAAAACAATGACCAGCATATGGAATAATGACAAAACTCAGATATTAAGAGATAATGACCAGGAATATAAATACAATATATCAGGATGATAATTATTTTGTATGATTAAATGACGCCTTGGAAACAATGACTCACAAGAGGAAATCCTTCCACTTAAAATATACACTGATGAAATATAGTGAAATATAATGAATTCTAGCCTTGGAGACACATGTGTGCAGATGCACACACACACAGAGAGAGAGAGAGAGAGAGAGAGAGAGAGAGAATTTTGAATTCCAGAATCCAATGTAGCCCACATACAAACCCTTGTGACTTTTAGCAGTTGTTTGAATGCTCGTTGTCTTGGTATCCTCGAGTCTAAAATGGGCTTATTCTGTGGTTTATCATAGGCTACATGGCTTTTAATATTCAATTATCTTCTTAGAATTGAAGTAATATATGTTCACTGTATTATAACTCTATTTTTTCTCCATCTTAGTATTGTGCCTTTAAGTTATGAAAGCTTTTAGATTCTACCCTCACAATTCCCTTGTGATTACCTGATGTTGTTCTGATGAAGAAGCTAGATTCCAGAAATATTGCAATGATTTTATATAAGAGAAATCACAAAAATAACATCTAATATTTATTAAATATATACATATTCATATATATGCATGTGTGTGTCTGTCAGAAAGTTCTTGATATACCTCAATCATATCTATTACATGCTCTTATATTTCTCATTTGATATATAATGGAGACATAGAAGAAAATGTAATTTTTGATTGATTATATTATATATTATGTTAATATATTCCACATGACACTAACAACTCTATTACTTTGTAGACTGTTACAAAGTACTTTAATACATTGCATTTATTCCTACAGCATTTTGAGATTTTATATTATGATTTATATTATATTATGTTATATTACATTATTATATTATATTATGGCTTAGATTGTTATAATGTTTTGTTTTTAACAACAAAGAAAACTCTGGCTTAAACAAGTGGAGCCGTTTTTCAAGATCAGCGATTATCTGGGACTAAACTTGTGTAAGTGGAATGAATGTACTTTCACACCGCTGGTGAGAACTTGTTATGCACATTTCCTTCCAATTCTGCAATTAGTAACATCATGTTGGGAACTTGAAATCAGCCGTGGTGGTGGGAATATTTACACCATGGATACAGTGAACACAATAAAAGTTGTTATGTCTGTCTTTTGATAACTGGCTTATCAGTACAACACTGACACAGTCATTTGAAGAAGTCCATTGAAACCAATATAGGATAGGGAAAATGATATTTTCTAATGCACTATTTCTTATCTTCCTTTTCTTCACCCTCTTCTCTTCTTTTTTTTAGTGTGGTAAAAACACTTAACAAGATATACTAATGTTAACATAATTTTAATTATTCAATATAATATTTTAACTATAGATACAATTTTGTATATCAGGTCTCTGGAGCTCATTCATCTAGCATGACTGAAATTTGTATTATACCCATATTAGAGTGAATATGAAGTGTGAATGTGTGTCTATGTGTGTGTTATATTTAGTATTTATACAAAGTTATTCCAGTTCTCATCAGACTGTAAAAAAAAGAAAGAAAAATTATTTTAAATTCATCAACATATCACAATTCTATTATATTCTCTAAGTCATAGAAGCTGTTCAGGAAATGCAATTTGAAAGGATATGTAACATATTTAATTGGCAAATAATAAAATTATTTATAAATTCATGGTGTCATAGTTTTGAAATGCCTTACTTACAAGCTCAAGATTATAATTTGATTTTCAAACTCCTTTTTTCAGAACAATTAAGAATTAAGCCTTCTAAAATAGGTTCTGCCATGGCATGAAATTATCAGCTCATAACCTAGAAATTTGGTTCTGTTTCTATTTTTGTATGTTCTTCCAACTAAGAATTTCCTTTATGTTTTTAAAAGGTTGAAAGAAACTTAAAGAATGCCATTTTTGACATATGAAAATTACATGAAATTCAAATTTCATTTTCCATAAATAAAATTTCACTGGAATAAGTTCACATTCACCACTTTATATACTGCTTACAAATGCTTTGATACTATATTTAAATAGATGAGTGTTTGTGACACATACTGTGTGACTTATCAAAAGCATTGATTTTAGTGTAATGAGAGCTTGAGCAAATTGATTTAGTTGGAATTGTGGCATCATTTTGTTCCAGCTGTTTGTCCCTGAGCATGTTACTCTGACTCATTCATTGGCCAACATCTCAGAATTATTGTGAATGTTAAAATAATGCTAATATTTGCATATTTCTAAGTATAGTTACACATAAATTGTTTTAGTACTTATGGTAGTATTGTACTGATATATACATAGGAGTTTGTAGCGACTGATGTACATTTTGGGGAGAAGCAGAGAAGATGCCTAACTTTTATCACATGCAACAAAGTATTTCAAATTCTTGAAAAGTAACAGTTTTCTTATCAGTAATGTAGTACCTATAATGAAGAAAAGCCTTCCATGAACTTTGTGTTAGGTTTGTATTTAGAGGAGCAATCATTTTGCACAACAGTGAAAACGCTGCTTGGAATATCCACATCTTATGTTGGAGTGTCTGGGTTTGAGTTGCAGCTCTGCTCCTGATTCTACTTTCCTGCTAATTCACAACTTGGAAGCAGATGGTGTCTTAAGTAATTATGATCCTGCTACCAATGTGGGAAACACTGGTTGAGATCTTGTCTCTTTAATTTGGCCTGGCCTAGCCTCTGCTTTTGCAGGCTTTTGAGGAATGAATCAGCAGATGGAAGATCTCTGCCTCCATCTCTTTCTATGCCTTTTAAATAAAAAGTCAATAAGTAAAAAACAATAATAATAATTAAACAAATAAAGTTTGTCTTCAGCAAATTCTCCGGGGACCACTTTTCATGGATAACTGGTAAGCGTATTTTCATGATCACATCCTTAGAGAATTGTCCTTTTCTCTTTCTGAAGCTGAATTCTCTAAGTATCACAATCTGAACTTTATCCCTCTCCCAGAATGTAAATTATAATTCATTTTTCTGCTCACTTTCTGGCTTTTGATAAATTATAACCACTATATTGAGCGATTCTATCACTCTCTAAAGATAAAACTCTTACTGTCAAGCACCACAACTGTTTCCATGGGAACTCTAGTACGGTGCAGGGACATGGTTGCTCATTTTTCCTTTCTTTTTGAGAGAGGAAATTTTTGAGGTGGTACTATCTTCTGGCCTAAGGAAAATGAAATATAAAATAATGTTACCTTGCTTCTTACAGCTACTTCTGTTGTCTACCTCTACACATTAAAAAAACCTACTATTTCATGACATAAGTTACTTTTTCTGTACTCTTTGTATTCTCTCTCCTGTTGTTCAGAACCCCAGGTTAGTAGCTTTGTGATGTCAAAATCTATTTCATTTTGTTTTGTATCACTATTTGTCTTTCATAGTGCATAGCATAAGTAAGTTTTCAAAATATTTATTTTTAACTTAAAAATGGGTATACATTGACTATGTAAATGAAAGGAACAATTTACTATCTTCTATTTTCTCTACCAACAATTGGATAGATTGTAAGTGCACTGATAGAAGGAAATGGCATTTTACCTGGAGGCTTTTCCATAGTGGGCTCATGCAAGCATTCCCTCTAACTTATTATGCCATCCAACATCATCAATTAAATTCAGAGTTGACATTCACCCTTGCTGAAATGCGCTACCCAGTTTTTCTTGGCTAAGCATTTGGCTCAGTTGTCCTCCCCCATATCTCCAGTAGGGATATTTGTTTGAAGCAATGACACAGTATCTCTAATTCTCTTCACCATGTAACCCCACCATATGGAAGTTTGGAGAGCCATTTCCATTCTTTTCAAGCCAGTTGAATTTTCACACTGCTTACCAACCATGTTTTGGAGAAGACTGTTGTAGACAAGCAGTTGAACTCTGGAAATGGACACTGGCTCTTCCTCTCTGGTTTGGGACAATGTGCTATATAGAACCTTTAGGAAACAGATGCAAACATTATTTCTTGGACTATTTCCATTTATATGTTCCTAAGCTCTTGTCCTCTGATAGGAGAAAAGAAACCAGTTTACAATCTAGCAGATATAATACTGGAGGTGTTCAGTAAAACTTCAGACTGAGCTTAGATTATAGCACAGTGATTACAAGTAAGAGTTTGTTTATCAGTTCAAAACCTGTGTTTGAATCCTAGTATACCATAAATTAGATAGTTTCTAAAGCCATTTCCTATATTCTTTTTTTTTTAACTTTTATTTAATGAATATAAATTTCCAGTGTACAGCCTATGGATCACAATGGCTTCCCCCCCCCACAACTTCCCTCCCACCCGCAACCCTCCCCTCTCCCGCTCCCCCTCCCCTTCCATCCGCATCAAGATTCATCTTCAATTCTCTTTATACACAGAAGATCAATTTAGTACAAAGATTTCAACAGTTTGCACCCACATAGAAACACAAAGTGAAACATACTGTTTGAGTACTAGTTATAGCATTAAATCACAATGTACAGCACATTAAGGACAGAGACCCCACATGAGGAGCAAGTGCACAGTGGCTCCTGTTGTTGACCCAACATTTCTTATATTCTAAAGCAATCTTTCATATAAATCAGGCTAAGTTGTTGGAAATTGTTTATCAGTATTTATGAGCATTTTTCTCTGTTATTGTTATTGCTTTTGTTTCCTTAAATACAAAATAAGTATACTTTTATCTACCTTAAGTATCTGTAAGTGTTTTTAATCTTTACTTATGATTATTTATGAAATGTATGGTATATAAAATCATATATTTATTGATGTATAATTAATAAACATACTACACATACTGATATATAGCTTCCTGTTAATGCGCCTAGGAAAACAGTGGAAGATAACCCAAGTGTTTGGGTCCCTGAATCCACATGGAAGATCCATATGTAGCTCCTGGCTTCAGCCTGGCCCAGCGCTGACCATTGCAGCCATCTGTGGAATGAACCAGTGGACAGAAGATGTCTCTGTCTCTCTCTCTTTCTCTGTAACTCTCCTTTCAAATAAATAAAAGCATCCAGCTTTTAAAAAGTTACCATTTTATATGACAATATAGATTATTTAACTTTTCCTGTTCCAGTCTAATCCTTTTAATACCAGTACCAATAGTTGACTCATTAGTAAAAACAAGAGATATTGTTGGAACAGCAGGTAAAAGCTTTAGCATGCCTCATTAAGAATTATTCAAGTTCAAATTTGCTCCCACTAGCACTCTGTTTTTGAAGCATTATTTATAATAGTCAAGATAGGTACAAATTATCTGCCTGTCCAGGGACATATAGATTAAAAAACATTTATAGGGCCGGCGCCGTGGCTTAACAGGCTAATCATCCGCCTTGCGGCACCGGCACACCAGGTTCTAGTCCCGGTTGGGGCACCGGATTCTATCGCGGTTGCCCTTCTTCCAGGCCAGCTCTCTGCTATGGCCCGGGAAGGCAGTGGAGGATGGCTCAAGTCCTTGGGCCCTGCACCTGCATGGGAGACCAGGAGAAGTACCTGGCTCCTGGCTTCAGATCAGCACCATGCGTCGGCCGCAGCGGCCATTGGAGGGTGAATCAACGGCAAAAAGGAAGACCTTTCTCTCTGTCTCTCTCTCTCACTATCCACTCTGCCTGTAAAAAAAAAAACAAAAAACAAAAAACAAAAACAAAACAACAACAACAACAACAACAAAAAACATTTATAGTATAGAAGAAGTTTATTCAGCCTTAAAAAAGAATGAGATCTCACAAAACACATGAGTCTGGAGGAGATTATGCAATAAATCAGGCTCACAAAGAAAAATGTTACATGTTCTCATACCTATGTGACATCTAAATATACACAGATGCATGCATCCATCTATATGCATATGTATGAAAATATACAGAGAAAGAAAACAGCAGTGATTAGCAGAGAAGGCATGGGGAGGAATGTGAAGACGTAGGTCAAAGGATGCGAAGTAGCAGATATGTAGAATGGACAAGTCACAGATCTAGAGATCTAATAAAAATCATGAGGACTATAGGTGATAATATTAATAAATTATAAATGTTATAATAAATTATAAATAATATTAATTGAACCTTAAAATGGATTATTTAAGATCATCTCGCTAAGTCTTATTGTTTTTGAGTTATTTTCTGACATATATTCTCTGACTCAAATATCTCTCCATTCTATGTTTTTTATTCTCTCAGCTCTGCGGAGTAGTGTACCATTTAGACTCAATAAGTATCCCTTGTGCCCTTTAGTACAAATTTTCATGAACATTCCTTAGTCCACATCTTTGCCTCTTCTGTGTTCATAAGACAGGAACTAAAGGGCTCATTGGAGCACCTGGCTTACAGATAGAACCTAATAATATCTTGGGGATAATTATCTGTTTATCCAATCTGAGAATAAAAATAAATATATTTCTTACTGTAGACACAGTGACCATTTTTTTTAAAGATGTATTTTATTTATATGAAAGGCAAAGTTAGAGAGAAAGAGGGAGACAGAGAGACAGACAGAGAGAGGGAAAGGGAGGGAAAGAGAGATCTTCCAGCTGCCCCACTCCCTAAATGGCTGCAATAGCCGGGGCTGGGCCAGGCCAAAGTCGGGAACCAGGAGCTTCCTCCGAGTCTCCCATGTGGGTTTAGGGGCCCAAGGACTTCGCTGTCCTCCACTCATCTCCCAGGTGCAGGGAGTTGGTTCAGAACTGGAGCAGCCGGAGTTGAACTGGTGTCCATATGAGATACCAGTGTTGCAGACAACAACTTAACTCATTAAACCACAATGCCATAACTGAGACACAGTGACTATTTTTAAATTACCTTGAACATGAAAATGAGACTGAAATAAAATTTTATAAGGAAAATATGTCAACATGTTCTTTCAGAAGGAAAATACCATCTTAACATCTTTTAGAGTAAATGAACCATTAGTAACACAAAATCACTTTTTTTCTGATAGGAATGCTTATTGCATTACGTTTGTATGCAAAAAACTATGAGAGTGATCATAAGGAAAAGAACCAAAGAAAGATACTATCCTACCTAGAAATATATGCACTAGATTACATAAAAATATCATGGACATAATAGGTACCATGTTAAAGCTGAAAAGTTGTTTGTGATCTTGTAAGAAAAAATAATGGTATGAATTTGGAAATTCAGATAGAAGTCATGAAAGAATTTACATTTTAGCTAGGCATGGGAGACTTAGTAGGATTATACTCAGTGATAAAACACATGGTATGAAGAAATAGCATGAGTACTACCAAAGTTAGAGAAGTGATTTGAATAAATTAGAATATGAGAGTGTTGTGATGAATTACATTTTTCAAAGAAATTGTTCTGTATATAGCCTTCAGCTAGTCTGGCAGCACGACAGCCATCACAGCCTTGTAGGTGCTACTAAAGTTATTAATAAAGATCTTCAAGCATTTTCCCAGAAAAACATAACTTTCACGGAAGTTGAGAGATGTAACTTGGCTTCAAAATTCCTTGAAGACTTATCCAGAATTTCAATTAAGAAGCAGAGAATAAATTATGAATATAGTCTATTATTTTTATCAACATCTAAATAAATAATGAAAATAGAGGATTTCTTTTTTCAAAGATTTACTTATTTATTTGAAAGGCAGTTACATATATAGAGAGAGGAGAGAGTGAGATCTTCCATCCACTGGTTCACTTCCTAAAAGGCCACAACAGCTGGGGCTGTGCCAAGCTGAAGCTAAAAGACAAGTTTCTTCTTTGTCTCCCACATGGGTGCAGGATCCCAAGTTCTTGGGACAGTATAAGCTGTGCATAAGCACAGTTTGTTGGTGCATCAGTAGGAAGTTAGGTTGGAGGTGGAGCAGCTGGGACTCAAACTGGTGTCCATATGGGATGCTGACACGGCAGGCAGAGGCTTAACCTTCTACACCACAAACACTGGAACCAAAGGAGAGCATTTCTGCTAAAGGATGAAGAAATGGTTTTGTTTATAAATAAAGAACAACCACTTGTGTCCTCATTTAAAAATAGTTGCAGGGTCAGGATAGGGGCAGCGGTTCTGTGGCACAGTAGATTAAAGTCTCAGCCTGCAGAAGTCGCAGCCTGTAGTGATGTTATCCCATATGGGCGCCGGTTCCAGTCCCAGCTGCCCCTCTTCCGATCCAGCTCTCTGCTATGGCCTGGGTAAGCAGTACAAGATGGACCAAGTCCTTGGGTCCCTGCACCTTCGTGGGAGACCCAGAAGAAGCTCCTGGCTCCTGGCTTCGGATCAGCTCAGGTCTGGCCATTATGGTCAACTGGGGAGTGAAACAGCGGAATGGAAGACTTCTCTCTCTGTCTCTACCTCTCTCTCTAACTCTGGCTTTCAAATAAATAAAATATTTTTTTTAAAAAAATAGTTGAGTGTGGGAAATAGGACATCGTTGGTTTAAGATATTCTCTGCTCTGGTTAATGATCATTTTGACTCTTAGGTACATTCATTATAGCATAATGTATGAGGTATTGCATTTCACTGATACTCTTATGGGAAAAGATTCCATAAATTTTAGTTAAAAATGATAAAAAAAATGACAGAAAGAAAATCTGACCTGACGAAAATACTGGTGAACACAAGTGTGCATATGTGCACATCAAACACACAAACCTACAGATTCACAGAGATACATGCCCTGCCTAGAGAGAGCATAATCTCAGGATCTTAAATCATGTCTTTGGACTTGAGTTTCACGAGAGATGAAAAACCTACATATTTCCATTACTTTTGCTAAGTGTAACTAAATATTCTGGAATTTTTTTTTAGAAAATGACTAATATAGTTTTTATTTATTTTATTTTTACTATTTACATAATTTTATTTATATTACTTTTAGAAAACAACTGGTGCTTTCCAAAAAAAATGCCAGAGACAATTTGTGGAGTCAACACCACCAATTACATATATTTTGCATATACAAAATATAAAACTATAATATATATAATAAATACACACACACACACACATATATATATATATATAATATAATAATGAAGTGCCACAAACTTAAAGCAACAGAATGTGTTCTCTCCTAGTTATGAAGGTTGAATCCTGAAATCAAGGTTCTTGCCAGGCCATGCTACATAACAAGCTCCTGGTAAGGAACATTCCTTGCTTATTTTACTTTCTAGTGGCTTCCTGCAGTGTTTCACACTCCTTGGCTTTTGGAAGTTTAGTTCTCTCTGTATGTTCAAATGACAATTTCCCCTGGAAATCAGTTTCCATCTCCTCGGCAGACCAGTCACTCTAGGCAGGGTGAACCATCATCTTAACTTGAGCATACCTGCAAAGATCTTTAAAATCACTTTAAAGTTTCTCAAAAAGTTAAAATATAGTTAATATATGATATAGAATTTCAATTTCTAGGTATAATACTCAAAATAAATGTCTAGACAGAAGCAGTCCAAAACTGAAAACTGCATAAACAGAGATCAATAGATAAATAAAAAATATTAGCCCATCTATACAATAGAGTGTTATTTGACAATAAACACTATTGAATTACTGACACATTATATAACACGCATAAATGTTGAAAACACTATGGTAATTGAGATAAATAGGTCACAATAATGCCACATTTTGTCACTCCATTTGTGTGAAAGGTTCAAAATAGATAAATCACAAAGACAGAAATACAGAAGAGGTTGCCTAGGGTTGAGGGGACCTGGGTGAAGAGAATACTGGCAATGGCTATGGCATCCTTTTGTGGGAAATGAACATATTCTGAAATTCACTGTGAGTGAATTTTATAATTAAATGCGTGAATTATAAGCATACAAAATATATCAATAAAAATATTATTTAAAAATTCCATGGAGTACAGCTAATGTGAAAAAGCACACACTCTCATTCATTTCCCCAACAAAACCAATTGCACTACAAGAATAATATTGAATTGCAGGAGTTTATGTCAAGGTTTCAAAGACAATTGTAATCATTTGTAATAGTCCCAGTAGTCTGTGTAAAAATCACTAAAAATCTCATTACTTAGCATTCTGTAATCTATAATTATCATATCTTCTTATTCTAGTAACCAAAGTTTTTTTTTTGATGGTATTTGTAATTCCATTTTGATGCTTACTTCACAATCCAATTACTCAGTAAGCTCTTTGTTTTCTAAACTATTATGCACTTCCTTAAGAATTTTTAGTGTTCTACCTCTTGCCATTTGAGAAATCATACAAAATAAAGTGGTTCAATTTTAACCAATATAGTTCTGGATTTTCTGTTTTGTTTTAAACTAATCACAGAATTACATGGATTTGATGTGTGAGGTCCAGTTACTTCTTTTTTTCATACTTTTTTTCACAGATATTCAAAGTCAGATATCTGACCCATTTTTTTCTGTGTTCTTACTATATGGTTCACAGAAGGTCAGTAAATGTTTGAAGAGTGAATGAATAAATGAATTGTTCTAAAAACAATAGTTATAATTAGAACCCATGCCACTGAATTTGATGGTATTATTTTATGTTTTTTTTAAATATGGAGGGCAGTAGATGTAGATATGGAGAACTTTATGCATTGCAATTTAACCAACTGCCAGAGAATAACAAAAAGTACATGTACAATAAAGAAGTCACAGAAGATTTCATCAAAGACAGGATTTTGTATGATCCTTAAAGAATTAGTTATATTTATTCTGGCAAGGATATTTCTTTCATAAAAGATAGAAAAAAGACAAAGAAAAACTCTGTGTCACAGAATGTAGGGTTAAGGGAGCGTTGTTTTTTCTTCTTTTTCTCCAAAATTCATTTCTCTTTGATGCTAGACATGAAGATGAGCAGTTGTTAAGGTCATCACTAATTTAAGAAACTCAAAGTCACAGAGGCAGAGACCAGGTATATACTTGCCAGGGGCTCTGGGGTGAAGGAAATCGAGAGCTGTTGTACAAACTATCAGTTATTAAAACGTTTAGTTATGGGCATCTGTGCACAGTATGGTGACCACAGTTAATAGTACTGTATTATTTATTTGAAAATTACTAGGAAAGTAGGTTTTAAATGTCTTCATCCCCTACCCATGCAATATGAAATTATATGGAGACAAGATACAATATAAGACTTAGGAGGCAGTGGCCCTGAAAAACATCTCATTCAAAGGGATAAATATATACTATAAAACATAAACCCATGATTAAGACAATTTAAAGAGTGATAGTGCAAAGTACATAACACTGAGAAATGTCATAAAGAGTAAATTGAAATAAAGACCATACATGGAAAAAGTGATCGACATATGTGTTTACAAGGTGATATATGAGCTGAGACATAAATGATAAAAACAACCATATGACTTCCTGGAACAAGAACATTCCAAGTAGAAGGAACAACAAATATAAAGACTCTACATTGAACATAAATGTAGTATGTTAGAGGTATTACATATAAGGGAAAACAAAATGAATGTACAGTTGGTAAGGAGACAATTCTAGTAGATAAGATCTGAAATTATGCAAGAGCCTAAATACATAAGAATATTCTAGGTGTGAAGTTTATATTTTTTACATGATATCATGTGACAAAGCTGTGGAGAAGTTTGGGTTGATGAAAAGCAAGGAAGTGGGAAAGCTGAAAAGGAAGACTGACCTTGGACTGGGAGTGTTTTAAAAAGATCCTGGGGAAGATAATGTTTCCATGATTACAAAACTTTGTTAAATGAAATAAAGTCCTGTGACTTTCATGGTGGGCAGTGGTCAGTTGGTTGAGAAAAGTTTCTTCCAAACAAAGCAAATGAAAATATATTTATGTCGTATTTTACAAAGATTGTCAGGGCCTGGTAATGAGACTGAGTCCTAACTGAGCCAAGCTTGAGTCACAGACCACACCCAAGATGTGTCCATGACGATCTCTACTAAATTACAGCATCATGGTAAGGGACGGGATGTGAAATACCTGAGCAAGGAAAGGGTACTTGCAGGATCCTCTGAGGTTGCTGGAGGTGCAAGATGAAGAGGAAGCATATGAAGATGCAGGTTTAGAGAACTTCTATAATGTAGTCCAGGAATAGAGGGAAAGTCAGACAGAAGTGCTAAGGCTCAGGTTTGTAGTTCAAAAGTGTCATTAAATTAGAGACAAACGATTATAAGGATGAAGTACGAGTAGAAAAAATAGCTCATGATTGTGGTTATGAAAGGTGAGAGGATACTACACATTGTTGCCTCAAAACTTTGGAGTAATCCTGATAATGTCAGAAGCTCTATGGGATCAATTATGGGATCAATTATAGCAATGTTCATTTGATTGAAATGTGAAAATTTGTCTTGGCTTTGGTAGCATTTTCTAAAAATACAGCTTAAAACCATTAATTTAGATATTTCAATATGTTTGTTTCAGCATCTAAGTTCTAGATTTGTGAAGAAAAGTTTATAAAGATAAGGATTAATTTAATGTAGACCTTTAACAGACATATTTTTGATGGTTCTTATATAGTACAAAGGGCTAGTATTTTAATATAGAGAACATGTGGTCCTCCACCCAAGTGATAATAACCTTGTTTGCTTCCTGTGATGATCTGAACATTTACAATCTGTATTTCAAGCCAAATAGGCTTTGGGTCCCAGCCAAGACACTCTAGACCCTGCTACATTGGCTGTCATCCCATTGCCCACTATAATATAAAAGATAAGGATCATGTTTAAATTCTTGAGAACAAACTGACTGATTTCACTCATTACACTGCATTTAATTCCAATGCCTCTTGTTCTACACTAACACAGAAGAAAAAGATCAGGCAAATTGATAAGAAATTAACCATAGAAAGAGTCATAGTATCTAGGTTCTTTTTTAAAACTAAAATTGTTTATAACATATTTTGTTCTGTCCTAGAAAAATTTTCCTATAGCATTAGTTCAGCTCAATTACTTAAAAAATCCTTTCTTGAGTGCCCTCTGTATGTTGGGATCTATGCTTAAAATGTACAGTATAGATTGATACACAAAAATATAATTAATAGTAAATTATTTGAAGGAAACCAGAAGAGTACAATAATAGAAAATAATAAGATAATGGAATTGAGGTTAAGTTAGACTTAACCTTTCAAGTCCAAAGAAACCAATTTGAAAACTAAAACAGGGCATGTCTCCGTCCTTTCATATAATTTCCTACTGTTTATGTTAAATACATACTTAACACTCTCCTCTCCACATTGCACCATTACTTGGCCCAAACTATTTTAGAATCTTATTCTAGCTTAAGCATTTTAACAAAACAATTAAAAGCAATAGCATGTCTTCCTTATTTCTAACACATCTATTGTGACTATATAGCAGCTACTTCCATCACAACTGCTTTTATATTTTATAAATACTATAAATATGTGAAGTTTTCTTAACAGATATTATAACAAATTTTTGTTTTGCTATTGTTAACCATGTTTAAAGCTATTTTTAAATTTTAGAATTAACACCTATCAGTTATAAGTAAAAAGCATATGTTGCATATCTCACATATTCAACATTCTAACAGCTCACAGCAAAACTTTACAGAAAAGAAATAGTGCATACTTTATTTATAAAGCATATTCCTGCTGCAAAATAAAGTTGTAGCTTGTTGCTTCACTGTTCCAAGGTGTAATTGAAGCAATGAACTCTGTAGTTTTCCTAGTTGTTCTGCAGTTCTTTTTTTTTAAGAAATATTTTATTTATTTGAGGTAGTTACAGAGAGAGGTAGAGCCAGAGAGAAAGAGGTCTTTCTTTCTGCTGGTTCACTCCCCAGTGGCTGCAATGGCCAGAGCTGAGCTGATCCAAACCCAGGAGGCAGGAGCTTCTTCCAGGTCTCCCATGCAAGTACAGGGGCCTAAAACGTTAGGCTATCTTCTGCTGCTTTCCCCAGCCATAGCAGAGAGCTAGATAGGAAAAGGTGTAGCCAGGACTTGAACTGACACCTGTATGGGATGCTGGTGCTGCAGGCTGAGACTTTAACCTCTGTGTCACCACGCCAGCCCCTCTGCAATTCTTGATCACAGAAACAAAGACCCTTTTCTATGTCTCGCTTGACTTCAAGGCCACATCTCCAAATGTACATATTAACATCCTCCAATTCATGTTAATGTAGCTCTGTTTCCATGCATCAAATTGAACTAATTCTCTCAAAATATTATCCCATGAGTCTTCCTCTAGATTTTTTTAAAATTTCCTTCACTTTGACTATTACATATTTCCCCTTCTTTCTTTTGAGCGCTGACTTCTTTCAATACTTTGTATTATTTTTTTTTTTTGGTATTCCTAAATTTTTAGCCATGTGGGGGAGATAAAACTGGCTGGAGAATTTCTGCATTAATTGAAGCTGCCTTGTAGCTTAAACCAGAAATGTACCATGCGGGATCTTTGAATCTTGATTTATCCATATGTGATAATAATGCTGATTTCACAAAGTTTGAAAAGTAAAATTAATTTTACATTTTTATATAAAGGATATTATGATATTGTAATACTTTAAGTTTTTATCTATATTATTCAGTATCACATCAGATTAGCTACTATCATCTCACAGGAGTCAGAAGGTAATAAG
Organism: Lepus europaeus; assembly: GCF_033115175.1. Taxonomy (NCBI): domain Eukaryota; kingdom Metazoa; phylum Chordata; class Mammalia; order Lagomorpha; family Leporidae; genus Lepus; species Lepus europaeus. Next base: position 39,502,431 of record NC_084833.1, read on the forward strand.
ATATAAGAAAGAAAATAATTTTATCAGAGACAAGAAATATTCATGGGAAATGGACTGTAATAGGGGATGATTTTATTTGATTTGATTGGAGTGTGAAAGGGAGACATTCTGAAAAAGACTGACATTTTCTACTTCAGATCAAGACCACAACATGTCCCACTGAGTGTAAATTATTGCAGTTTGAACTTTTATACCAATGTCTGAGAAACAAGTAAACTGTTTCTCTGACCATTGGATCTTCTAAATAGTTCACACAAATTATCCCATTCTTGCAATTCGGTGAACATGGAATAAGGTGTGACTTGTATTATATATATATATATATATTTATATATAGTATTATATAATATATAATAATAGTATTATATATATATATATATATATATATATATATATATATATATAATGATTGGTATTGAAAGCCAAATTATAGATGTAAGGCAGTGAGGGCAAAATTTGAGAAAAGAAAAAGTAGACATATTTTACATAATGAAAGCTATTTGTAAAGAGCTTGTTACAGCTGATGGCAAAGAGTAGAAAACATTCAGTGAGAACATAGGTTTGGGAGAGTACAGGGAAGAGCAGATGTTATATTCTGATGACTGATTTTAAAACAAGGTATTTGGTGACTTATGGGAGAGCTCTCATAGGAAAACATATGCTCTGTGAACACACTTTTGAAAACTGAAATCTTTTTCAACCAACAATACCCGTTTGTTTATATTAATTTCCATTTGTTATACAAACTGAAGGTATTGCAATATATTTGATGTTCAAGTATAAAAACTTCTGAAGGAGTATGTATTTAAAAATTTGACAATAGTTGGCTTTGGATCAAGTAAACGTTGTCTAGTGAATCAAGCACTGGTTCTTCCCCCAAAACATCTCATCTGATAATCCTCTCTTTTCAGTTAACGCAACAACATTCTTCTAGTTATTAAGGCTAAATACAGTGGGATTATATTAGACTTCCTATTATTTATTTATTTATTTTTCTCACGTGGGGTTTTAGTCTTTAAAATGTAAACTGCAGAGGCCAACACCATGGCTCACTTGGCTAATCCTCCGCCTGTAGCGGCGGCATCCCATATGGGCACCAAGTTCTGGTCCCGGTTGCTCCTCTTCCAGTCCAACTCTCTGCTGTGGTCCGGGAGGGCAGTGGAGGATGGCCCAGGTGCTTGGGCCCCTGCACCCGCATGGGAGACTGGGAGGAGGCACCTGGCTCCTGGATTCAGGCTGGTGCAGCACAGGCCGCAGTGGCCATTTGGGGAGTGAACCAACGGCAGGAAGACCTTTCTCTCTGTCTCTCTCTCTCACTGTCTATAACTCTGTCTGTCAAAATAAAATAAAATAAAAATAAAATAAAATAAAATAAAATAAAATAAAATAAAATAAAAAATGTAAACTGCAAAAGATTAATAATTGTTGAATGTCTAATTCAATGATTTCTTCCTATAAATAAAAAAGTGGTAAGCATTACAATAATTACTTAAGTTTAATTAGTGAAGCTGCTTCTAAAAAGCAATTTAAAAAGCATATGGAATATATTGTTGTTGTAATAGCTGTGTTTTATCTAAAACATTATAACCAAGAGTTTAATTGTGCTAATACATTTGAAGATGCCAAATACTGAGCCCCAGGAAGAAAATTAGAATTAAAGGAAGTATTTGCTACCACTTATAAAAAAAATCCCTTTTTTGCAGAATATTTGTCCAGTTATCTTAATCCATATGACCGTTACTCTCTGCTTTTGCTAAAGTCCCACTGCATTACAAGCAAGGAAATGTAGTTCAGTAATTCTTTGTTTGCTGGAAATCTCTAGAGAATGCCATTCATCTCCATTTTGAATTTGGAAGATCCTTGAAAATATGGACTTGTGTTTGTATGTATAAGTCACATCAATTGTAAGTAGTCAATAGTTTGCAGCAAACTTTGGTGAATTTACCCATTCAGAAAATAATTTATAGAAAAAAATGCACCAGAAAAGTTAATTGATCTACACAAATAATCACATAATCTGTAGCTAAGAAAAATATGTAAAGAGTCTCCTGGGCAATAACTTTTCCCTGGACTCAGCCAATGCAGGCTGAAGCATTTAGTCTCTGGTCAAAGTACTAGTTAACTTCATTGGCCCTTTATCCTTCAATCTGGCAGAATTTCTCAAACTGTGTGTGAAAATAAAAACTTAGGTTTTCATGAAAAAAAAATGCAATTTCACGGGCACCTAAATCTCTAAATCAGAATCTTGCAGAGTTAGTCCAAAGACTTGCAGTTACAATACATATCCAGGATTATTCTTTAATCCCAGAGATTGAGGGTCACAGTGCTTATGTACTATAACTAAGATTTGACATCTATTTATTTCCCGCAGACTGCACAGTCCTATTTCTTTTTATAGTTTGCTGCAATGAAAAGTTATATTTTTAAAATTATTTTTAAATAATAAATAGTGTGCAATTTTGTCAAAAATGTATTCTTAACTGCTGAGCCATTTCTTTAACCAAACACTCTGGTTATTACACTGTCCTTATGGCCATTTTGTGCCTGACATTTGACTTTACAGTGAGAGAAACTTCACTGTAATATGATATGTGTCCCCAAACTATAATCTTGGTGACCTATACTAGTGTCATAGTGTGAGTTTTGTCATTTCTGAAATATTAGCAGCTGTCACTCAAAGGAACTTGGGAACAATTTGATAATATCATTAAATAGTCCCTCCACTTGCTGGCAAGGAGATGAGGCAGTGTCAGGTATTACATGAACTCATGGTATCAGGGAAGAGGAAGATTAGCTAATGTCATTCGCAGACCATTGAGTTTGGAAGCACAGGAGTAACTGACTACTTAACATAAAGCTGGGTTTCAATAAATCATATAAAGTCCTTGGTACTTCCATTCTAAGGGAAAAATGATGACATGATTTTTGCTGAATAACTTCCGCTCTCTCAATCCATTCTGATTTCCAGAATCCATTTATTACAGCAAAGATCAGATTTGATGTTGTATCAAACTAGGCATTTGCAAATATATTTAAATGATTGTATCAGTAAGAAATTCAACCAGAACTCATGTCAGTATTCATATGGGATGCTGGTGTTCCAGACACTGAGTTAACCTGCTGTGCCACAGTACCATCCCCATAGATTTGCTTTTAAATTTCTGAACTTGATCAATGATATAGTACCAGTTGTGGAGTATCACTAAAATGCAAAATGAGTTGCCAAACGTGGTTTATAATATATTTTTAAGCTTGAACCTTATATATGATGAATCTTATTGTGAGATGCTGTAAGAAATAGACCTAGGGCAAGTTTTGCCATAGTGTTTTCAAGTTTCAGAACTAATTTTTTTTACTCCTTCTGAATTTTCAGTATTTTCTACTATCTGTTCTCCGAATGTACTAAATTTGCTTTATTTTATCCTAACTTAAACAAAAGTATTGCATACTAATCTTCTTTTCAGATTATGAAAAATAATGAGTTAGCATTATGGGATTGATATTATTAATATGCACAGCCACAGACCCAATTTCAGGAAGCTCCTTGATTTAAAATGAGAAGGAAAGCTTGAATTTAATTCCATCTGATAAACTTGAGAGAAGCAGCTTCTTAATTCTGTGGACATGAATGATTGCCTCCAACTCAAACTGTACGTGATTAGATGCATCATTACAAGAACTGTTCCTAAATGAGTTTGAAAGTGTGAGAATTTTCTGATTTATAGACTTGAGTAGTTTACTATGTTGTAAATTTATGCCACTTATTACAATAAAAACTAATATGTATTATTTTTCTTGGCACATCAGAAAAATGTAGGAAGCACTGAGATTAGTGTTGTTTATAGAAAGTTTCATCTCAAAAAGTGTCCTAAAAAAGTCCAATTATTGAAGATAAAATTCAATAAACATAGGTTACTGTGTTCTAGATATTTTGTGTATTAGCATTAAAAGCTTGTTTGGGTTTACAATATGCCTTCATTGTAAGTCCCTCAATATTAGCAAAGATGTATATAAATTTAGGTCTTAATATCTATGCAGGAGTCACACTACTAATGTAAGAAATATCTTGAATATAGAAAATAAGGAGTACAACGTAGCCAAACAATATAATGTCTCTCTACATACAAAAGTAATTTATTTTTTCTTAAATTTTTAAAATATGTTTTTAAAGAGAGTTCTTCCGTTTCCTTTTTCACTTCCCAAATGAGCACAACAGCCTGGGATGAGCCAGGCTGAAGAACCAAATGGAAGTCCCCCACATGGGTATCAGGAACACATCTCCCTGCACTGTGACTGCTGCCTCCAGAGTATGTATTTGCAGAAGGTTGGAATGGGGAGCTGAGCTGAAGCTCGAACCCAGGCAGTGTGACGTGGGATGCAGGTGTCCGCAGATGTGCTGTAACAAGTATGCCAAAACTCCACCGCCATAACTTACTGCTTTAAATAAGAACTTACAGGTGATAAATCGTCAGAGTTAGATAATCATAAGAATATGCTTATTGATAGAAGACTGACAAAATCACGTCCTTAATATTTCCCTCTCTCTCCTTCTCCCCACTATGTCTCTCCCTTGCTGTGCCTCAGTTTTCTTACTACACTGTTCATGGTGTTTCTGTGAACATTAAAAACATAAAATTATCCAGGATATCAAGTCAAACATTTTGTTTTGTTTCGGTTTTGTGTCAGTCCTCTTGTAGACTTTCAGAAGGGGGTATATATTCTGAATCTGGAAAGCCTGTAGATAGGCAGTCTGTAACTGATAGCTGGTATACAACATCATCCCCAATATCCTTCTTTAAACATATTGCTTCTTATTTGAGAAAAACCAATCAATTATTTATTTAATTTATAACATTATGTAATAAAGTACTTTAAACATTTTTGTGTGTTTAACCGTTTTATTTTAGATTTTAAAGATTTATTTTTATTATTTATTGGAAAGGCAGAGAAAGAGAGAGAGAGAGAGAGGTCTTCCATCTGCTGGTTCACACCCCAAATGGCTGCAACAGCCAGAGCTGGGCTGATCTAAAGCCAGAAGCCAGGATCTTCTTCTGGGTCTCCCACATGGGTGCAGGGGCCCAAGCACTTGGGCCATCCTCTACTGCTTTCCCAGGCCATAGCAGAGAGCTGGATCAGAAGTGGAGCAGCCCACATATTAAGCATAAAACTTATGAAAATCTTATTTTATATAGTGAAAGAATGCAAATGTAATTAAAACACCTTGAAATATGAGTGTTTTCCTGGTTTACCCAGCTGGGTCCAGTGGCCTCACAGAGGTCTTTGTAAGAGGAAAGAAGGACTTAATAGCATGTAACAGCAAAGGTGTGAGGTTGGAGTGACATGAGGAAGGTGCTGTTAGCCAAATATTTAAGGTGGTTTCTAGAAGTCACAAAAGATACTGAAACAGATCCTCTTCTCAGAACCACTGGTAGGAACTAGTCCTGCCGACTATTAGCTTAATGTGATTGTTTTTGCACCTTTGACTTCTAGAAATTGAAGGTGATTAATTTGTGGTGTTTGAAGGTAAATTTGTGTCAGTCTGTTACAGTGATCATAGAAAGCATTATGTACTGAGAGAGATCAAGCATTATCACTTTTTGTGTGTAGAGACAATTTGATGAATGAAGTAGGTAGGAAATATGTTTTGGAGAGAGATCACAATGATAACCTTGTGAATGTTGGATTGGAAGGTGAGGCTAAGACTGGAAGTAGGGATCAGTTAAGAGCAGTTGAAATGATACAGAGATTATTAAAGTTCAAAATAAGATTGCAGTTGGTTAGAATGAAGAGCAAGGGAGAGATTTCTGTTATATTTGGAGATGGATTTATGGAGCTTAGGGAATTTTATAGCAACTTATTGCTATTTCATTAACCAATTTTAGAGTTCAAGATTGAGAGGTCAAAGAGCGAAGGGAGATAACTTCAATAGGAACCAGAAAGAGTCTTCCTAAATCTTTTGAGATTCTAGTCTTTTTTTTTTTTTTTTTGGCAGGCAGAGTGGATAGTGAGAGAGAGAGACAGAGAGAAAGGTCTTCCTTTGCCGTTGGTTCACCCTCCAATGGCCGCTGTGGCCGGCGCATCTCGCTGATCCAAAGCCAGGAGCCAGGTGCTTCTCCTGGTCTCCCTTGCGGGTGCAGGGCCCAAGCACTTGGGCCATCCTCTACTGCCTTCCCGGGCCATAGCAGAGAGCTGGCCTGGAAGAGGGGCAACCGGGATAGAGTCCGGCACCCCAACCGGGACTAGAACCTGGTGTGCCCGCACCGCAACGCGGAGGATTAGCCTGTTAAGCCACAGCGCCGGCCTGAGATTCTAGTCTTTTCTAATTTCTTATGGCTTTACCTCATTTTCCATGTAGCTAATGAATTTTTAGTTATTGTTTAAAACACACTTCAAATTTCACTTTTATTTTTGACTGTGTATTCAAGTTTCTAGTGCACTTAGAATGTTTTCTGTGTCACCATTGCATCTTGTGAGCAATTTCATTCTGGGGCTTACCAGAATATAACATAATTTTTCCTTGTGTGCTTAACACTTTGGCAAGAAAAAGGGTAGCTCAAATCAAGAACTCTGCTATGTTTACCTGTTTCACATGTTCCTGGTTGTAGCTGGCACACATCTCATCTAAAGATAGCTTTTCACAACTTTAATTGGAGCTTTCTGCCAAAAAGTGTTCATACTGCCAAGAAAACAACAGCAACTCTTGCTGTTATTTATCCTTAAATGTATACATTAGTAAGTTTATAAAATAAGTAATGATTGACTGTATTAACATACTCTCCTGAGAACTAAACATAATACCAAAAGGCATATTGGTTTCAAACTATATTAATTGAATTAGTTGAATTGAAATAAATTCTACGAGTTCAGAAGCTGTGTCACTCATTCAACTGATGCTTTCCAAATATATATTACAAAATCCATCTGTGCACACAAAAGGCATTCAGTAAGTACTAATTAACAACACACATTATAAGGGAATATGGAAAGTACTTCTCTATATTTTCTATGATAGTATCTGGAATTTTTCTACTACAAATTTTTAAAGAAAAATTTAATTTTTTTTCTTGCTATAATCATTCCATTTCATTTAAACTATATATTTGTTTCATAGTATTGAAATTTTTAAGGAGATATGTTAATCAGTGACTTCTCAATTGAAATTTCTGTATATACACATCTTTAATTTCATTTTCTTCAAAAATGTAATTCTATAAATTGCATTGCAAATCATAGTTGTACATTTTGGGTCCATCTTCACTTTCTTCAAATATCATGTTACTCAAGTTTGAAATTTATCTTAAGGTAAATAGTTAATATTTACACATACCTACTAGGTTTCAAGCACTAATATTTAATTTAATTTTTAAAATGCTTTAGGGGTTAATTCTCCATCAAACCAAAAAATACGACTAAGGGAAATTAAATTACTTGACATATATTATACAAATAGTGAACATTACAACTGAAATTGAATTCCTGTGTATCTGTTTACAAAATGTGAGATAAATTCATTACTTCCCAGTGGCTTCCTAATTTTTGTGTGACTTGTGCCAACACTGAAGCAGTGTGGACTGAGAAAATCAATGGCAACAAATCCATCTGCTAGACATCAGCTTCCAATTGCAAAAGAACAGAAAACTGACAAATAGAAAGCAGGATAGTGTGAGATGAGAAGTTGGAACAGCAATATACAAACTCTATCATTGTGTTAGTAATTGTTGTTGCACCCAAACTCCAATGCCAGTGTCCGGAAAGTGTATCAGGGAAATCTTACCTATAAATCAAGTACTATGACTCTTCTTTTTCTCCTCCCTTTCCTTCTTCCCTTCACCCCCTCCCTCTCCTTTCTTCCTCTTCTCTCCTTGGTACCCTTTTCTTTCACTCACTCCTTCTCTCCTCTTCTTTCAATTCACACTTGCTATTGGAAAAAATATTTTATTCTAACAAGTAAAACACGGAGAGAGTACGTTTTGTTTGCAATAAAAAATGGTCTAGATTAACAGGAGGCAAAATATTGTAATGGGGAAAAATAAGTAAGGCTATCATATTGAAGAGATTGTAGAACCCTACTTCCTTAAGGTAGCTTAGAGCCCTATTAGAATGTCCACATAAATAAGCACCCTTAGTAGTGAACTGAACAAAAACAAATAGCACATTGTACACTGCTTTCCTTTGTGTCTAATCCCTTCTTTTTCTGAGTGAAACAAATCTTATTTCTTTGACCACCTTTTATTTTGCTCTCATTGGAAGTTCACATGCAATAAGAAGGTGTGATACTCTGCCTTTCAGTAGCTCACAATGGAAACATGAAAAAATAGGCTTCCTGATACTATGATTTTCTTTTTTATTAAAAAAAAAAACAGAAATATTTGCAGGTAGAGAATTTGTATTCATACAAAGACAGGCTGACTCTTTGCAGAGATGAGGACTAAGGGAAAGTCCTGCCAGGGAGAGTTCTCTGTAAAAATCCTTTCAATTTTCTCCTTTTCATTCTTCACCAATTCTCCTGAGCCCCACAGTGTTGTTATTCCTGACCTGGCTTAGAGGCGTTTACAGACAAAATCAACTCAGCCAGGAAAAGCCTCTTATAAAACATCAGTGAGCCTTTCGGGTGATAACATTTATTCTTCAATTTTCTTTACCCTCCCTCCCAGTTTTATAAGTATGTATCAGCATTTTAGTTTCAATAGTTGCAATGCAGTTCCCACTGAAAATAAAAAGGTGTGAACTAAATGTCTCCTTAGCATCTTTTCAGTTCTTTGTACCCACTGTTCTGGGAAAGAGTCAATATAAAATACCCAGCCATACGAATTTTAATGTTCATTCTCTTGCTAAGGAAATGAAATTGCATTCTATTTATAGTTATTGCCATCATTTTCCCTGGGTTATTGCTAGACCAAGATAACTGCTGCAATTTCTGGTCCAATTTTAAAATATCATTTATCTAACCAAATAGATTTTTTAAAAGTACAAGTGTACCTTATTTGGTATAACTAACAACACTCAGTCATTGGAAAATAGAAAATGTTTCTTCCTTTAAAACTGCATTCATCCCCATCCTCCCCACCCCACAATTTCTCTGCTGACTTTCACTTAGAGTTTTGAGAAGATGGGAGTATACTGTACTCTCACTCCCTTGTGGACTTCAGGAGAAAACATAACAATGCAATGAGAGTAGGTGACAAGAAAGCTATTCTCTCCAGTTCATGAAAACAGAAATGACATCCTAGCATACAATCACTAATGCAGTCTCTAATTCAACCTAAGCATCAATTGTATAAAGCCTGATGACAAGTCAACTCATGCTACATCAAATGGGATAGAAATCACAGCTCCAAATATAAATATTTCTTACTGTTCTAAGAAAAATGATACTTAAAACCTCAAGGCCACCAACTCCTTAACTCAGTGCTTGAGTCTAAACATAAGCCTCTTCTGTGACTACTAGGCTACCTGGATTGCTTGCAGTACAGTGTGTGTGAGAGAGTAATAAACAGTAAATACATTTAAATCAAACAGTGCTGATCAGCTATACTCCAGAAAATGACTTAGCACCTTGGACTAAATGCAAATTTTTAAGAAAGATTTATTTATTTACATGGAAGGTAGAATTACAGATAGAGGAGAAACAAATACCTTCTTCCACCATTTCCCTCCCCAAATGGCCACAATGGATAGGTCACAGCCAAGGGCAGGGAATTTTGTTTGGATCTCACATGTAAGCAGCAGGGACTGAGTATTTGGGCCATCTTATCCCGCTTTCCAAAGTGCATTAGCAGTGTGCTGGATCAGAAATGGAGCAGCCAGGACTCCAATCAGCCCCTATATGGAATGCCAGCATTGCAGGTGGCAGCTTTACCCACTATGCCACAATGCTTGTCCCTAAAAACAAAATTGTACATGATCTTTGAAACTGTGGAATTAATAATTCAGGGATTCTAGACATTTCACTCTTCTGTTGACTGAATGCAGAACTCTTATAAGAGTAAAATTCCACAAATATTGGGGAGAATAATTACTCTTAATAATTACCCTTAATTATTATATTATTACCAGTGAATGAAATTAAGGGTTTTTCTTATATTTAAGGAAAATTCTCTGATAATTCATGATGAACTGAGAGTCCTTAAAAAAGTAGAAATAAAAAATAGATTAGAGACAATAGAATGAAAGACAACTTTATTTTGGTACCAAAAATTCAAATCCATGCATATTTTTCTAAATATTTTCCATGGACTTATTAAATATTCCCATATTTATTCTTACCTTTCTATCACAACAATGTTAGGTGTAGCTTCTATGCCCATCACAAGCAATATGGTTTGATGTCCTGGCCATCAACTGTTCCCTTTGTCGCAAATTTCTTTCCAACACATACTTTCTGTGCACAATGCTGTTTTTCTAAAAAAAAAATTTGTAAGTCACAGTTCTGCAAAGAAAGACTATATTCATATGTATCATGAGATCTATTTAAGAAATTAGCTCACATAATTACAGTAGTTTGTAGGTTCAAAATCTACAGAGCTGTGTCCAAAGGCAGGAAGCTGCTTCCAAACTAGGCAGAGCAGATGTCTCTGCATAAAGGACATTAGAATAATGATGTATTGCTGAGGGAAAACCGGTTCTCAGACGTTCAATTGGCTTAATGGGATCCATCCACATTATGTAGGGCAATCTGCCTGAATCTAGCTATGTACTTAAATGGTAATCTCCTCCCAAAACACCCTCAGATAGACTCCCAGGATAGTGTTTGTGCATATCACTGGACTCTGCCTGGCCCAATCAAGGTATACATAAAATTAGCTGTCATATTATATAAATCAATTGTCAGGAAACTGTGAAAAGAGTCAGAAAAGAAATGTTTTGTTTTGCTGGTGATAGTCTCTTTAAACTACTCAATTCTGCTGCTGAAAGCAGCCTTATATAATATCCAAATAAGTAGGAATGATTGTGTCCCAAGAAATCTGTACTTAGAAAAACAGACCACCCACCAGATTCAGACGGCAGGCCATTAGTTTTGCTGTAATAGCTTGTAATTCTTTAATTTGGAAATTGGCTAGCTCTTCAATAACTAAAAAATAACATCTTTGGAGTAGGCTTTTAGCCTGGTGATTAAAATCCCCACTTCCCAAATTGAAGTCATTGAGTTCCACTCTTAGTCTAGCTCCTGACTCCAGCTTCTTGCAAATGAAGACCCTGGAAGACAGTGGTGATGATTCTAGTAATTGGGTTCCTGCTACCCATATGAGAAACCCAGGTTACCCTCTCAACTCCTGGCTCCTGATCCAGTCCAACCCCAGCAGCCATGGCCGTTAGGGGAATAAACCAGCAGATGGGATCTCTCTCCACTTCATGACACACACCCCCTTTCTGTCTATCATATAAAAAAAGAAAAGGCCTTTCCTAACATTACTCCATGCCACCATCCTAGCCTTTAATTTTCTATGTTTAGAATACCCTTTTGATGCATTAATTTATGACTTGTTTTAAATTATTTTGTTTATCGGCTTTGAATGTCTAATAAACGGTAAAATAAGTTCAAGAATGCATCCATTTCTGAAGCCAGGTAGCTAAAATTCTGTTTAGTTAGGGAATATTTTTCCTCTATCATCAAGCTCATTGTCCCAGAACTGTTATTGTGCCATCCTGATTTGCTAGGATACAGCCTGTTTAAGGTTTAGATGATACAATTTTATCTCTTTTTAATGTTTGCAAACTATTGCCTAACATTCAATGCCTTTTAACATAAGAATTATCATGTTTATTGAGTTATTTACTGTGTGTCCATGTATCTGTATTTTTATACATTCCTTTCAAATGAAGTATAGCTAACAGATTCACAACTTCCCCCAAAAACCTACCTTTGCATAGGTGAAAAATAACCCAATCTCATCTCATTGCTAACAACAGATAACCTTCACTGAGCATTTTAATGTACATATCCACCTTTAAGCACTATTTATATATTGACTGATTTAATACACATACTAATTTTACAATTTGAGTTACTTGTTTGCCTTCATTGTATAAATTTAAAAAAAGTGATGAGAGCTTTTGTATCCTCGCCTACATTACGAAACTGGTCATTCAAACTCAGAATCTTTAAAACACTGTGAGGGACTACTTCTTGTACATATCCAGTTTTCCAGGTAAAAAGATAAATCAAGTACTGATATTTAGATTTGTTCGAAAATGACATTAACCTTGTATATACAAAAGATTTTGTACAATAAAAATCTGGGATACATATAAAGCATGGACCACTTACAGTTTATTATGCAGCTAATCCTCCTGTCCTTACTCGGTTACACAAAAAGTCATTTCTTTCAAAGACATATCCATGTGAGTTTCATTATACAACACATGAGATGGAACATTGTAGGCTTTCAAAAAAAATTTTTTTTTTTTTTTTAAATCTGGCTAATCTTCTGCCTGCTGCGCCAGCACCCTGGGTTCTAGTCCCAGTGGGAGGCCGGGTACTAGTCCTGGTTGCTCCTCTTCCAGTCCAGTTCTCTGCTGTGGCCCGGGAAGGGCTTTGTCTCCATTTAAACAACCATTATGTTTGAATTAAATTCCATTGAGAGTGTGGGCTGTGGAGGAGTGCAGTGATTCTAAATGACCAAGAAGAGTCAGCTTATTCACTTGTTCATGCTCAGGTTTTTTTTTTTTTTTTTTTTTGACAAGCTGAGTGGACAGTGAGAGAGAGAGACAGAGAGAAAGGACTTACTTTTTCTGTTGGTTCACCCCTCAACGGCCCTGTGGCAGGCACGCTGCGGCCAGCGCACCACGCTGATCTGAAGCCAGGAGCCAGGTGCTTCTCCTGGTCTCCCATGTGGTGCAGGGCCCAAGCACTTGGGCCATCCTCCACTGCACTCCCGGGCCACAGCAGAGAGCTGGACTGGAAGAGGAACAACCGGGACAGAACCCAGTGCCCGGACCGGGACTAGTACCCGTGGTGCTGGGGCCGCAGGCGGAGGATTAACCTATTGAGCCTCGGCGCTGGCCCATGCTCAGTTTTAAGTCAAAGAAAGTTATGAGTCACATGAATTAAATGCTTTGCTTTGACTCTCTGAAGACAAAGGCATTCCTGATTTTTTTTTTCTTTAGTGTCACTAGCAATTAAATTCAGCAAAAAAGATGACATACTGCCCATGAGTTATCTCTTTTACCTAATCATCAGCAAAGCACAGGTTACAGGGTATCAACCAATCTTAAATCTTATGCCTCTAACTACTGGGTACTAAATTTAAAACATGCACTTTCAGAATGTTAATATTGGCACTTTGTAATTTGACAGAGTCTTTCATACAAAGATTTCAGTGAAACTTAGAGTTACTAATTAAACTTATTTGGGGTTTAATTTCTTTTTAAATATGTGGAGAGAATTTCATATTATATCTGATTATATATTAGTTATGCACAAATGATTCTTTAAAATTATAATTTGTTCTTTTGCTTAATTTAGAAAATAATTATGAGATCTATGACTAACCAGATAGATTACATTTCTAGCAAATTTTCCATGTGAATAAGCTAAATATTTGAAAATTCATCAAACGCAAATACAGATTATACCTCATAGGGTGGGAATAACCATGCTAGGCTTCAAATCCCAAGAACAACCATCATTTCCATTTCCTTAGTCACCCTCATTACGATTCTTTTTAGACAATATCAATCTATCTTGGGTTATACATTTTTATTGTTATTTCTCAGTCAAATATTACTATAGATGAGGCATTGGCCCAAAAGTTAAGACACTTGCTTAGGATGTCCACATTCCACATCTGAGTGTCTGGTTCAAGTCCTAGCTCCTCCATTTCTGATCCACTTTCCTGCTAACAGGCATCCTGGGAAGCAGCAGATGATGGCTCAGTTATTTTGCTCTTTGCCACTCACCCGTGAGCACCAAATTGACTTCTGGATTCCTAGCCTCAGCCCAGCCTAGCTCTGGCTGTTATAGGTATTTGAGAAATAAGCTTGTAGAAGGAACCTCTCTCTTTCTGATTCTCTTCCTGCTTTTAAATGTAATGACAATAAAGATGTAATTAAAAAATCTTGCTTGCTTGCTTTCCTCTTTTTTTGCTTTATTAATTGCTGTGACCTATTGTATCTAATGTTACTAAATTTATCCAAATAAAATAATTTCTTAAATGTATTGACATATTAAGCCTATGAGAAATATTTTTCAAGATTATGTTTTAGCAATGCACAACTTTAAAAATGCCTACATATGAACTTTCTTGAACTCTATTAATATAATTTCTACCTTATTTTCAATTCTGGTGCATAAGTAGATGAGACCAAGCTATTATGATTCGTGTCATTGTTTGGGTGTCCTCCAAAGACCCTTGTGTTAAGAGCTTTATCATCAAAGTCTTATGTTAACGAAATCAGGATGGAATTTAATTCCATTTGACTGTGGGGCCTTGGATTAAATTGTTAGGGTTGGACTTTACAAGGAGAGACTGCATACAGTTTGGATGACTTTCTGTCTCTCTGTGCTTCCAGGCTTGCCATGTGATCTGCATATGGTCAAATTAATAGGGCTTACCTGATCTTGGACTGTGCACCTCTCAAATTTTGAGTAGAAAAAAGCATTCTTTCTTCCTAAGTGGTACTTCTCAAGAATTTGTCAAAGTAATGGTAAGCTGTCAGATACACAAAATTTGGGGTTTATTTAACTTTAAATCTCTTCAGTGCAGCTTGCTGGTGGATTGGCCTTTGAAAGGAGTCTTTATGTTTCTCCTCTCCAATGTGGGTGAAATAATAGAATGCATGTTCTATAGTTATAGGATTAAGTGAGGTGGTACATTGGGAGAATTGTCACAACTAACAATTACTGTTAGTATTCTGGTTACGGCTCCTGATTCTCTCATCTTGTTAATATAAAACATAAGATGGAGCAGGGGATGGCTTATGTAGCTAAATCCCTGTCAGCTACCTGTGTAACCCAGATTAAGTCTCTAGTTCCTGACTTCAGGTTGGCCCGGCCCCAGTCATGATAAGAATTAAGGAAACAAAGTAGTGAGTGGGAGCTCTCTTTGTATCTCGATTTCTCAAATAAATAAACATTTTTAATCACGGAGAAATGGAATTAAAAAGATCATTCTGTTTTTAAAGTGTTTGAAAATTTTAATGTTTGGTATTTCCTCCTCCAGCTTCCCCAAACTAAATTCACCACTGGATATCACCTAGAGGTAATGTATTAGTCTATTTTTCCCCACTGTAATAAAATACTTGAGGTAGCTAACTTGATAAACAAAAGGCATTTACTATGGTTTATGATTTGGAAAATACAAGATCAATGAGCCTCATCTGATAATGGCCTTAGAGCTGACAAAGTCTTGAGGTAGTGCAAAGAGGACACCACATGACAAAAGACAAGGAGTATGATGTCTGTGTCTATGCTTCTGTTTATGAAACCACTGGGATACAATTGTGGTGGCTTCACTCTGATGAATTTATCTAACCCTTATCATGTCCAAAAAGTTTCTACCTATAGACGTCATAGATTAACTTTTACTCTTTTAATACCTCAAACAGGGATCAAATTTCAACACATTATATCATGGAAAGCCCTCAAACCATTGCCAAACCACGGAAGAAACAGACTTACTCTCTACCTGAGTCAAGCAGTGTAATTGGAATGGACATCATGATCCTCCCTACAATGGGGGTCTTGCTGCCAAGAAGACCTAGATAACTGGGGGTTTCAATGAATGCCGATTTTAGCCACAAAGGGAAGGATTCCTTATCTTCTCCCCTACAATTTTCACCTTCTGTAGTACCAGATAGTTCCTTATTTTTTGTATTGATAGTCATGGTTATTTATTTTTTAAAGATTTTATTTATTTATTTGAGAGGTAGAGTTATAGACAGTGAGAGGGAGACACAGAGAGAAGGGTCTTCTGTCCATTGGTTCACTCCCCAGATGGCTGCAATGGCCAGAGCTGTGCCGATCTGAAGCCAGGAGCTGGGTTTTCCTGGTCTCCCACCTGGGTGTAGGGGCCCAAGGACTTGGGTCATCTTCTACTGCTTTCCCAGGCCATAGCAGAGAGCTGGATTAGAAGGGGAGCAGCTGGGACTAGAACTGGCGCCCATATGGAATGCTGGCACTGCAGGCAGAGGATTAACCTACTGCGACATGGCATTGGCCCCCAATAGTCATGTTTATTTGTCATACTTGAGCTTGATAATTAACTCTCTTCCCTGAGCAACTTGGAAAAACTAATAGTTTTTCAGTCTTCTTCCCTAAAGAAAAAACAAAACAAAACAAAACAAAACAAAAGAAACTTTCTCCCTTATGTTCCATTTTTCCCTGACTTCAGTGATCAGCTAAAATGACATCAATGCTCACTGAATCTTCTTCTCTGATGCCTATAAGGCTGAACTTCACCTGATTTAATCTACTTTGCTCAACGTCCTTATACAGTTGTCCAAAGGTGCTTAATTTTACCCACCTGGGGAACTGTAAACATTGGACCACCAGCTGCAGTGATATTCACTTTCTTCTCAGTCTGCTGTCTGCGTTGAATAGTGAAAAGTTCTGTAGATATCAGTTAGGTCCATTTGGTCCATAAAATCAATTAGCTCTGTTATTTCTTTGTTGATTTTCTGCCTGGTTGATTTTTCCACTGATGAAAGTGGGATTTTGAAGTCATCCTTTACTGTTGTATTGGAGTCCATGTCTCCTTTTAGATTTGTTAATAGTTCTTTTAGATAGCCAGACACCCTGAAATTGGGTGCATATATAATTACTATAGTCACATCTTCCTGTTTTACTGATTCCTTAATCATTACATAGTGTCATGCTTGGTTTCTTTTAACAGTTTTTGTGATAAAGTCTATTTTGTCTGATATTAGGGTGGCTACATCTGCCCCCCTTTTCTTCCCGTTAACATGGAATATCTTTTTCCATCCTTTCACTTTCAGTCTACATGTATCTTTGTTGGTTAGGTGTGCTTCTTGTAGGCAGCAAATAGATGGGTGTTTCTCTTGTGTACATTTTAGAATCTTTTCTTTATGCTTTACTGTGTAAAGTTAGACTACAATGTGTTGTGGTGAAGATCTTTTCTGGTCATGTCTATTAGGAGTTTTAAACACTTCCTGTACTTGGATGCCCTTTTCTTTCTCCAAATTTGGGAAGCTTTCTGTAATTATCTCATTAAGTGGGCCTTCTAGTCCCTCCTCTCCACAGCTTCAGACACTCCTAAGACCCATATGTTGGGTCATTTGATATTACACCATATATCTCCAATACTGTTTCTAAGTTTTCTAATATCTTCTTCTTGTTTTTGGACTAACTGAAATTTCCAGAGATCCGTCTTCTAGCTTGGATATTCTTTCTTCTGTCTCACTCACTGTGTAATTAAGGCTTTCTACTAGATTTTATATTTGATCTACTGAATTCTTCATTTATAATATTTCATTTTGATTTCTCTTTAAGATCTCAATTTCATCGGAAAATTTTTCATTCATATCATATATGGCTTTCTTTAGTTTATGGATTTGTTTCTGATTGCTTTTGAGTAATTCTATGATTATCTTTTTGAATTCCATTCTGTAATTTCCTCATCTTCACATTCTAATATTGAAATGTTGCAACGTTCCTTTGTGGGGCTTGTAGTGTATTCCTTATTCTTGTTCCTTGAATTTCTGCTTTTTTATTTAGGCATTTGTAGTTTTTTTTTTTTTTTTTTTCCATCTAGTAGTTTTTATCTTTGAACTATATCTCTGTGGCTTAATGGAACATCTACACTTTCAGTGAATACCAAGAGGTCTGTAGTGGAAGTGACCAGGGAGCTGTTCAGTGCTCCAGCCTGGAGTGAGTACCCACACCCAGTTGGGTGTGGTAGCTCTTCTCTGGCTAACTGGATGGAGAGGAAGGGAGGCCTCTATTGGCGCAACCACTCCTTCTCCTCCAAGCTGAGGAATGCCCAGTTGTTAGTCTCCAATGTGTTCAACATTCATTTGCACCGCTGAATGAACTACACATATGATCTGTGGAGTCCTTCCTGTGAGCATGGTTCTCTCTGCTATGAGCCACTCTAGGTAACCAAGGAGCTCTGTTTGTAGAAATACTCTGTTATTGCCCAGAACACAGCTACACCCTGTTTCCTCTCATTTAGTCACAGTGTTTCTCAGTCTCAGCTTCCAGTGCTCTCAAAGTCAAGGAATGCCAGTGAGATCACTCGGCCCCACTAGTCCATCCTATCCACAAGGAAACTAAGGTATTCCCAGAGCCACTGTCTCTGTGTGTTCCAGCCTGCTGGATTGAGTGTAGTCTTTCCAACAAGTTTTGATGTCAGTGGGGAATGCGGGTCTTTCTGGTAAGATTTCTAGTTCACAGGCATGCAAAATACCCACCAGCAGTCCCTAAACAATTGTGCTGGGTGCCAAGGGGAATCCCACAGGTGACACTTCCTTTCCATATGGATGGCTCCCTCTCCCCTCCCATTGCCGTGAGAATGTAGCTGGCACAATGGAGACTATTTCCCTTGGTTGCTCTTGCATTGCTGTGGTTGCCCCCACCAACTGGGTGGAGGGTGACCCCAATAATTGCTGGATGCACAGATACGATCTGGGTCAGCCACTAGCTGCCTGTATCCAAAAATGGTGCCATCCTTCCTGCTGGCTGCAGGTCTCTATTGTAGCAGGAAGAGGGGGAGAGAAGAGAGATGTTTTAATAGTTTATCTATTTTGATGATTTAAAAAAAAAACCCTAGTTCTATATTGCTCTGATCTATTGTATTTTTTATTTCTTCTCTAATCTTTATTATTTCTTTATTCCTACCAACTTTGGCTTACGTTTTTCTTGTCTTCTTGAGATACAGTCTCAGATCATTGTTTGATTCCTTCCCAATGTTATGCTGTTGGCACTTATTACCATGAACTTTCCTCTTAATACTGGTTTTGTTGTGTCCCCTAAGTTTTGATATGCTTCATTTTCACTTTCATTTGTTTCAATTTTTTTTAAATTTTTGTCTTGATTTCATCTATGACCCACTGTTTATTCAGTAATATGCTGTTTAGTGTCTATGTGTTAGTATAATTTCTACAGTTAATTTTATATTTAATTTCTAGCTATATTCTACTGTGATAATCAACATACATGATATATTTTCCATTTGAATTTGTTGAGACTTGTTTTATGGGTTACAATATGGTCTATCATTTAGATTGTTGCATACACTGATGAAAATAATGTGCATTCTGCTGCTATAGTGAAATGTTCTGTAGATATCTATCAGGTCCATTTGATCTATATATTAGCTTATATCTGTTACTGATCTTTTGTGTGATGTTCTGTCCCTTGATAAAAATGTGGTGTTAAAATCCTGCATTATTGTTATATTGGAGTTTGTATCTTCCTTAAGATCCATTGAATTTGTTTTATATAACTGCATGCCCTGACAAAGGTGTTTATACATTTACTATAATCACTTCTTGATTCTTACTATAATCAATTCTTAATGAATTGATCCCTTAATGATTATATAATAACCTTGTCTCTTTTAACAGCTTTTGCCTTAAAGTCTATTTTTTCTAATATGAGAATAGCTACTCTTGCTTATTTTTTATTTATACTTGTATGGAATATCTTTGTCCATCGTTTTATTTTCAGTCTTTTGAATGTTGGTAAGATATGCTTTTTGTAGGCAGTATTGGTAGTATAGGTGGGTCTTTTATACATTCCAACAGTTTTTATCTTTTAATTGGAAAATTTAGTTCATTTATGTTCAAGGTGAGTATTGATGAGTTATTTCTTGGTTCTGCCATTTCTCCATGAATATTACCATTGTTTTGAATCTCATTTGTTCTGTTACTAGGAAGTTTCCTGTACTCATAATATTTTATGATGCTGAATGCATTTTCCTATTTCTTTGTGGAGTATGCCCTTAAGTATCATTTGTAATGGTAGCCAAATGGTGGCAAAATCTTTTAATTTTTATTTCTCTTGGAAAGTTTTTATTTCCTTTTCATTTATGTATGAGAGCTTCACTGGTTAAAGTATTCCAGGATTGCTTGGGTTTTTTGTTTTTGTTTATTGTTTGTTTTGTTTTTGTTTTTGTCTTATTTCTTTCTCTCTCTTTCTCTCTGTCTCTCTTTCTCCCCCTCTCTTTGTTTGCTCTCTCTCTCTTTCTTTCTTTATTTCTCTCTCTTCTTCTTCTTCTTCTTCTTCTTCTTCTTCTTCTTCTTCTTCTTCTTCTTCTTCTTCTCTCTCTCTCTCTCTCTCTTTTGTTTTTTTGGTAGGACTTGTAGTGTATCTGTCTTTTGTTTTCTGGCCTGGTCTGTGGGATTTCTGTTGAGTAATCTGCTGTTAATCTGAGGGAAGATATTTTACACATGATCTGTTGTTTCTTTCTTGCATAGTTGAATATATTCTCTTTACAGTTTACTTTTGAAAGTTTAACTCTAATGTGTTGTAATGAGGATATTTTCTGATCATTTATATTTGGAGTTCTGTGTGCTTTCTGTATTTGGATTTCCATATATTTCTCCAAGTTGGGGACATTTTCTGATATGATTTCAGTGAGTAAATTTTCTTACCAATTCTTTTTTCTATATATTCAGTAATTCCCAATATTTGAATATATGGTTGTTTAATGATATCCCATGGATCAAAAACAATGTTTTTGATCTTTCTAACTTTTTTCTTCTTATTTTATCTTACTGAGATATTGCAAAACATCTACCTTCCGGACAATATTATTTCTTCTGCCTCAGCAAGTATGCTATTAAATCTTACTACTGTATTTTTATTTGACTTTACTGAATACTTCATTCTAACATTTGTGTCTGATTTTTATGAAATATCTATCTCTGTACAATTTCTTATCCATGTTGCATTCTTGAGTAACTTTATTACCATTCTTTTGGGTTCCTTTTCAGGCTTTTCATTAATCTGTCCTTGACAGGCCAATATTAATGGGTTATTCTGTTCCTTTTGAAGAGTAATATTGACTTCCTTGTTTATTTTTTTCTTTTTGATGCTTCATTGATTTTTATGCATTTTGGGCATCACTAGTTGTTATCTCCTCTATGGGATGGAATTTTCTATTTTGATTGATGGTATTATTCTTGAAAAAGACCTCTCTGGGTTAGTGGCATGTCTTAGACTTGTGTGGGAGTTCCAGGGATGTGTGCTTGGTGAAGCCATGGTGCTCTAGACACCATCTGGATGGAAAAAGAGTCCAGACTGACACCAAGTTGGGCATGGTGTAGCACCTCTAGCTAGTCAGTAGGGGAGGGGATGGTGGAGCTGACTAGTGTGTTTACAATCCAAGCTCTTCTCTGTGCCAAGATGAACCAGATGATTCACACTCCAGAGTGAGCTTATGTTAACTGTGTACCCCAACCACCCAGGCTTGTGTACCATATAGAACACTGACCAACATCGTGGTATGTCTCAGGTGAACTCTGTGAGATCTTTCCCATGTTCAGGGACCTCTATGTTACCACAGTCTGACTGCATGGGTGCACAAACCCAGGCACCAAGTGTTCCCATCTCCATAGCCTACATCCAGAATATTCATCACCATAGGCTTGAGGGAGTCTATTCTCCTGCCATTGAGCGTCCTACCCTTGGTAACATGACAGAATCCAGCTGCAGCTTTACCTCAGCAAACTGAACTTTGGCTTTGGTGAGGAGACAAGAGAGAAGCAATGTGGTTTCCTTTCACAGTGTAAAGTACCTGGCAGCTCCTTGTCTGTTCCCCATCCTGGAATCAGAGAGCCAGTGAGAACTGTGGGGGTTCTCCCTCAGTCAAAGCCACCAGTGTCATTGACTCCTCTCACCTTGCCTGGGAAGATGGCAATTCCTTATCAGCTGCCAGTTATGAATATGCAGGAATCACTGGTGGCACTTGGCTAGCAGTCACATGTTTGTTCGCTCTCTTCACTGATCATGGAGTCTCTGTTCTGTTTTGATTTTGCACCGAGATTTTCTTTCAGTTAGTCTCCTGGGAACATGGTATCCTCTTGTTTCTCTAGTATCTGTGGCTGGAGTCAGTGTGACATCCCCCTTTTCAGCCATCTTGTATATCCCTGAACTCCTAAGCTATTTTTAAAAGGAGTTTGTTAGACAAGTCTTCTTCCCTTGCCATTTTGTAATAAATTACAATTATGTAAAACAGGATGATTATTCACCTCCCCATCTTAATTGAAACATTTTCTTCCAGTATTTTCAGCTGTCTTTATTATTGGACACAAAATTTGTGGATGATAAATAGCAAAATTTAGAACAGAACTCAAGTACCCTCCAGTTAAATAAACATTCATTGTCATTGAACCATGATGTTTTGTTAAGTCATCCTTGGTAACATCTATGTATGTATTAATGTTTTAAGAATTATATTCAATGCATGTGTGAAAAAAGTAGATTATGCTGCTATCAAACATATAAGCTTTGTTTAACATTTAATTGCTCATAAGCGTTATGTTATAGATCCTTAGTTTTTCTCACAGGTACATTAATTGGTAAGAAAAATTTGATATCACAGATTTATTTTTGAAGCATTTGTTAGACCATGATAGAAAATAGGGGCTCCTCAAATAATAATAAATCTTTTTAAGAGATTTTAATATGTCATTTTGCCTGATTCAATGTTTATATAAAGTATGAAAGAATATATATTCTTGAAGTAAATATTCATGTCTATTTATTATCTTTTCAAATATAAACTTTACTTTTCAATATACTGTCTACATGAATATTTCTAATGAAATTTTATTTCAACTATGTGAGGATGTCTAAATTATTCCTTTCTGAAATTTATTTTTAGATTTCTGCTATATGTAAGGAAATTTTTTCCAATTAGCAGCAAAATATTTAAGTGTAAAAGCATATTGGTTTGAAACTCAGTGCAAGCTAAAAGACGTTTAAAAATCCACTCAATTTTTCTGTCTTTA
Organism: Lepus europaeus; assembly: GCF_033115175.1. Taxonomy (NCBI): domain Eukaryota; kingdom Metazoa; phylum Chordata; class Mammalia; order Lagomorpha; family Leporidae; genus Lepus; species Lepus europaeus. The sequence goes on from NC_084833.1 coordinate 39,525,345, forward strand.
CTGTTAAGTGTAAAAGTTACTATTGCAAACATTTGCTAATAGTGAAAACATTTTAAAGAGAAATATGTTGAAAAAACCATGTGGTGAATAATGTTTTTATCGTTGTTCAGTATAACATTATATGTACCTAATAAATTCTTGTTATAATCACATGTAGAGACCAATGTTGTGGTTCAGAGGTTCTACAACACTAGAATCCCATATGAGCAGCAGTTCAAATCCTGGCTGTTCCAATTCTGGTTCAATTCCCTTCTTAATGTGGGAGAAACAATGGAATATGACACAAGTGCTTGGGTCCCTGCACCCATGTGGGAGATCAGGATGTAGTTGCTAGCTCATGGCTTCAGCCTGGTCTGCCGTGGCTGTTATGGTCATTTAGGGAGTGAACCAGTGAATGAAAGATTTCTCTGTCTCTCTCTCTCTCCACTCTTCTTTGTAATTCTTTCAAATAATAAATCAAAGCAAATCTTCAAAATAATCCCATATAAAAACCATGTACAAACGTATATAGTACACGTCATATTCTATCTAGAATATATTTGATGTAAATTTCAGGTATAAAAATAAAGCATTCATATAATTGCACTTAGTTCAGATTGAGAAACTGAAAGTTACCCAGAAACTGTGTTCCTGATGGGATACCACAGTGAGCTGCAGTTTTTCTGTTTCTCTCAAATAACATTAAAGTGAATAATGCTGAAATTTTAACAGGAATTTGACATGACGTATTTGTGTAGACTTTTAAATATTTTACTGTCCTATGTTTTTTAAATTGCATTATTATTGATTATAGTCTCTGCAATGGATCTCAAAACTTAGTTTTCTTGTCTGTTTGGTGTTTTATAGCCTTCAACCAACTCTCCTTTCTCTCCCTCCATGTCCTAGGTTCTGAAAACCACTATACTGCTCACTAGTACTATAAGTAATTTTTTACATTCCTTGTGTAAGTGAGAATTTTGATATTTGCCTTTTTTGCCCCAGCTTGTTTGACTCAATATAATGTCCTCTAGTTTTATCCATGAGGTTGCAAATGACAGAATTTTCTTCTTTTTTAAAGGCTGGATAGTATATGGATTTTTTTTTTTAATAAATCAACCATCTTTTTTTAAGATTTATTTATTTATTTGAAATTAGGAATTACAGAGAGACAGAGGCACAGAGGGGGAGAGAGAGAGAGAGAAGAAGAAAGAGAGAGAGAGAGGAAGTCTTTCATCTGTTGACTCACTCCGCAGATTGCTGCAACAGCTGAAGTTGGGCTGTCCTGAAGCCAGGAGGCAGGAGCTTCTTCCGGGTCTCCAACGTTGGTGTAGGGGATCTAAATACTTGGTCCATCTTCTTCTGCTTTCCCAGGCCATACAGAGAGCTGAATTGGAAGTGGAGCAGCTGGGTCTCGAACTGGCACCCATATGGGATGCCAGAACCGTAGGCAGAGACTTTACCTGTTACCCCACAGCACTGGCCCCCCAAAAATCATGCATCTATTGATAGAAATATAGATTGATTTAATAAATTGGCTATTTTGAATGATGCTGTAGTGAATAAGAGAGCACAGCTAATGATGAATACTATATTAGCTATATTTTTAGATTTTAGAGGAACCTGCAGGCTATTGTTGCTAATGACTGTACTAATACATATTCCCAGAAATGATGTAGGAGAGTCACCTATTCTCCAGTCTTTGGGTTACCTTCCATATGTTTAATAACAAAACCTAACATGTATGAGATAACATCTCATTCTGCATTTAATTTGCGTTTCCCTGATGATTAGTGATGATGAGAAAATTTTTTATTCCTGTTGACTACCTCAGAATTTCCATTCCTGGGATTTACTGTGGCTGATGAGAAAGGAAGTGAACGCTAGTGGGATCACTGTGTTTACACTAAGAAAATTGCTTAATTGATCCAATACTCCTGTTTTATGATAAATTTAGTCTGTGTTGATGCAATGTATAGAAATGCACAAATTTCAGTTACATTTTCTTAGCACTTTGTATTAGTTGTTAGGTGACAATTAATATTACTACACCCTAATTTCTTCCAAAAAGAAAACTCACTTTGCATTAGTCCACAAATTTTAATTGCCTAAAATGATTTTCCTGAAGGTTGAACTCACTATCCAGCTTTTTTTTTAACTTTTATTTTATTTATTTGAAAGACAGAGTTACAGAGGTAGAAACAGGGAGAAAGGTCTTCCATCCACCGGTTCACTCCCTAGATGGCCACAATGACCAGAGCTGCACCCATCCGAAGCCAGGAGTCAGGAGCTTCCTCTGGGTCTCCCACAGGGGTGCAGGGGCCCAAGGGACTTTGGCCATCTTCTACTTCTTTCCCAGGCCATAGGAGCAGCTGGGACTAGAACCGGCACCCATGTGGGATGCCAGTGCTTCAGGTCATGGCTTTAACCCACTTTACCCACAGAGCTGGCCCCTCATTGTCTAGCTTTTAAACACACTTGTATATTTGTTCCAAGCTGATTGTCATTGAGCTTCTTTCTGTATATATTCATATGTAAGATTTAAAGAAATCAGTAAATTATTAAAAGAATCTTAAAATTGCAAACAATAATTTAGTTATAAACTGCACACTGAGAAACCTTTGACAGACTCATTCTAATGCAAACAAAAAAGTATTATTCATTAAAATATTGTTATCTATTAATTATGTAGGAATTGATAATTTGGTTTAGTACCATAGCATTCATCTTCAAAATGCTTTTGAAGTATTAATATCATATTTCTCATGGTTAAAATGTGGTCATTCTCCTCTTGAATTCATAATATATTATTTATATTATTTTATAATTTATTATTGCTTTAGACCCCAAAACAATAGTGTTTAGAAATACCTATGAAGGCTAATTTTCAAGCTGTTTTTCAGCAGTTGATTTTATTTTGAATAAAATTTTAAAAGAATTGTTTGACAAGGACTGGAGTTTCAAACAACAGATCTGTGAATACTTATGTATGAGATTGTGGTGGGCAATGAATGAGTACAATTAGGTACCAATTCTTTTCTAGTGTAAATTTCTCTGCCTTATAAGGCAAACCACCAAGTCAATGTAGTACAGCTTTCCTCTGTTTGAACATTCTTCTGTAATGTGAACATTAGTTTTCTCTCTGTCAACCTCCAATTTCTTCTCTTCTCCCACTTGACATCATCTGAGACTGATTCCTGTCACAGAAATATTTTTTCCTTTTAGGTCAAAATACATGGATCTTTTATGAAAAACTTGTATTTTTTTAAAGATTTATTTAATGATTTGAATGTTACAATTACAGAGAAAGAAGGAAAGACAGGGATGTCTTCCACCTGCTGGTTCACTCCCAAGATGTCCACAACAGCCAAGGCTGAGTCAGTCTGAAACCAGGAGCTGGGAGCTTCATCCAAGTCTCCCACATGAATTGCAGGGGCCCAAACACTTGGGCCATTTTCTGCAGCTTTTTCCAGACTATTGGCAGGAAGCCAAATTGAAAATAGAGCAGCTAGAACGCAAACAAGCGCCCATATGAAATGCTGGCATAGCAGGCAGCAGCTTTACCTGCTACACCACAACGCCAGCCCCAACATACTTGGTTTCTAAATTCACCCCTTGTATCCAATATTATTCCAAAATATCTTATTAAAACACAAACTTTCATCATTAATGTCTATTTATTAAATCACAACAAACTTAATTTTACTACAGGCATAAAAGAAGCAAAAATTTTTTAAAAATACAAAACTTTCATATTTAGAATTTTTCGAAATAGATTCATCCATGTGGGTTTTTAATCATATTGTTTTATTTTTTAAAAGAATTTTCCATGCATACAGAGTGAGTGTTCATTACATTTCAATGCATGGAGAACATTCATGCCAGTAGGTATGCCTTTGCATTTGTATTAAAATAATTATTTAATATTTTGTGTAGTATTTTCTAATATATTTACATGTGCAAATATGAAATACAATAATAAAACAAATCAGAAACTTCTTCCAAGAACTAAAAAAATCAGAACAGTGTCAAACTTACTGAAGATGGCTTTGAATTTATTTTCACTTGTATAACAAAGTAAACATTGTCCTAAATTATACATTTGTCATTCTCAAATTTCTAAATTTGGTATTTATATATTTTATTTGAAAGGCATAGAGGCAGATGAGAGATACACACAGTGAGGGAAGAAGAGAGAAAGAAAGAGATCCCCTGCCCCTTGGTTTAATTTCTAAATACCTGCAATAGCTAGATAGGTGACAGGATAAAATCAGGAGCCGAGAAGTCACTTTGAGTTATCTGCATGGGTGGAAGGGATCCAATGACTTGAGCCATCACCTGCTGCCTTCCAGGGTGCACATTATCAAGAAACAGGAAATGAGAGCAGAATCATGTCTCAAACTCCAGCATTTTAACATGAGATGCAAATATCCCAGGTGGCGGCTTATTGGTTCATACAAGTGCTCATCCTTATTACTCTCAATTTTGTATGCATATGTTTAACAAATATTTGACTACATAATACAATCCTGGATAGAGTCCTTATTTCCATTTTAATGCATCGGATGTAATTTTTCTTTGAAAATATTAAAACACAATGGGGCCAGCACTGTGGCATAGCAGGTAAAGCCACTGACTGCAGTGCCAGCATCCCATATGGGCGCTGGTTCAAGTCCCGGCTGCTCTATTTTCGATCCGGCTTTCTGCTATGGCTGAAAAAACAGTAGAAGATGGCCCAAGTCGTTGGGCCCTTGCACCCGCATTGGAGACCCAGAAGCTCCTGGCTCCTGGCTTCGGACTGGTGCAGCTTCGGGCATTGCAGCCAATTGGGGAGTGAACCAGCAGATGGTAGACCTCTCTCTCTCTCTCTCTGTGCCTCTCCTCTCTCTGTGTAAACTCTGACTTTCAAATAAATAAATAAATCTTTAAAAAACCCACAAAGTTACTAATGATATATTGATTATTAGATCGTTCACACTAAGTTTTTGAAATTTGATATACATTTTACCTTTAGAGGAAGAATATCTTGGTCAAGCTAGCCGCAGTAAGCACTTAAGGTTGATGTTTAAAATTTTTGCCAGCCTAGCTCTCAATTATGCAGTTATTCCTCAGTATCTTTGGGAGACTGGTTTCACAACCTCTATAAATACCAAAAATCTGCAAATGCTTATGCCCTTTATGTAAAATGGTGTAGTGTTTGCATGGAACCTATTGACATTATTTCATATACTCTAAATTATCTCTAGAATACTAATGGTACCCAATATAGGACAAAGCTTATGCAAACAGTTATACTTTATTACTTAGAGAATAATGCGAAAAAGAAATCTGTGCACGTGTAGTATAAATGCATCTTTTTTTCAAAGTGTTTTTGATGTATAAATGATGAGATGCACAGCTGAGGAACTTATACAGAGAGCTCACTGTTATTATAAAAGAAAAATGACTGGAACAAAGGCTATGTGCACATTGAACTTTATAGTTTATTTTTTTTTCTACACTGGTTGTATACTGTCTCTTCAAAAGTGGAGAAATATAACTATGATTCAATGTCATCATTTACAACTGCTCTTGAATAACAGATTAAATTTGCCAGTGAGATTTCCCAGTTTGTTCACCACTGTTGTTTTTCTTCTTTTGAAACCTTCATTTATGTAATATCTTCAGTTTCTTATTGTGTTTTTCACTTTTTGTTATTGATTTACAGGTGCTCATTAAATGCAAATACTTATTCCTTGACATGAGAATATTTTGCCCACTTCGTGTTTCAATTCAGCTTATTTATGATACTTCATGAATAATAGTTCTGAATTTTATTGTAATAAAATTAATCTTTGCATCAGTTTTATGATTAGTACTTGTCATTTAAGTTCAAGAAACATTTCCTTGGGACCATCATTGAGGTACAGTGGATTAAGCTGCAGCTTGTGACACCAGCGTCCTCTATCAGCATCCCTGTTTGAGATCTGCCTGCCCTGTTTTTAATCCATCTTCCTGGCTGCTGACTTGTGCAAGCCTGGCCATTGTGGCCATTTGGGGAGTGAGACTGCAGATTCTCTCTCTCTCTCTCCTTTCTCTCACTCTGTTAAATAAATAAACAAATAAATAAATGAACATCTTAAAATGATAAACATTTCTTTAATCTTGATGTCATGAATTCTAAATTTTGTAAACTAATGTTTCACAGTAAGTATTGATTTGGGTTTTCTTATGATATATTGTCATTTAGAGATATTAATTTTTAGATGGGTCACCTACTCTTACAATTTTAGAATGGCCCATATTCTCTTAAGAAACTGTAATTGTAGCTGCAAGTTGCAAGATTTTTTAAAAATTCTTTTTTATATTCATGATTATTGCTAAATAATTTTTTTCATCTGGGATATGTAACGTATTGGCTTATATGTTTCAGAATATTTTTTAAGAGAACATCATTTTGAATCATCTTCCTGGCAATGTACCTTTGGAAGACAGCAGAGGCTGGCCAAGTACCTGGACCACTTGAGAGACCTGGATAGAGTTCCTGGCTCCTGGATTTGGCTTACTCTAGCCCTGCCTATTGCCTTTCAAATAAATGAATTTTTTTTTAACTTTTATTTAATGAATAGAAATTTCCAGTGTACAGCTTATCGATTACAATGGCTTCCCCCTCCCATAACTTCCCTCCCACCCGCAACCCTCCCCTCTCCTGCTCCCTCTCCCCTTCCATTTGCATCAAGATTCATTTTCAATTCTCTTTATATACAAAAGATCAATTTAGTATAAAGATTTCAACAGTTTGCACCCACATAGAAACACAAAGTGAAGCATACTGTTTGAGTACTAGTTATAGCATTAAATCAAAATGTACAGTACATTAAGGACAGAGATCCCGCATGAGGAGCAACTGCACAGTGGCTCCTGTTGTTGACCCAACAAATTGACACTCTAGTTTATGGTGCCAGTAACCATCCTAGGCTGTCGTCATGAGTTGCCAAGGCTATGGAGGCCTTCCAAGTTTACCAACTCTGATCATATTTAGACAAGGTCATAAAAGAAAGGGTGAGGATAGTAACCAATGATCCTAAGAGTGGCATTTACCAGGTTTGAACAATTATACAGCATTAAGTGGGGAAGAGGACCATCAGTACACACAGGTTGGGAGTAGAGCCATTGGTGGTAGAGTAGAGGTTATGATTACAAAGGAATGAGGCCCAAGTACGCTAGACAGGGCCTAGAACAAAGGACAGAGTCATTATTAGAGGAGCTAAGAAAGGTGCTGTCTAAGCTACAATTAAGTTTTCTGATTGAAAGGCAAATAGAACCTGATAGAAGGGGCTTGATAATAATCTGTTGGGCTTTAGGCCTTATAAATTCAGAGGCCCAGACCTGTCTATCTCTTCCCATGGGGTATATCCTAAGGGAGGTGTGAACCTCCTAGGGGAAGGCACTCTGTTGACTTTCATTACTTGGCTGGCCTGGGAGGAGAGCTGGCCAGGTAAAGGCAAGGGGCATCTCTAACAAGAAATTTACAGTTCTGCCTGCAATGTTGCTGACCCTACTTGACCATCCCCTCAGCTGCAGTGGTCACTTTGGAAGTTGGGCTGAGTGAAGGGCTTTTCAGCTTAGAGCCAATAAGATCTGTGGCTCTGACCTGGGCATCCTTCGACTCCAGGGCAGGTCCATTTCCAGTGATCCAACTCTTGGCAGAGCTGCCAGGGCTCTTCACAAGCTGACTTCTGCTGAAGCCCAGGCTTACCACATTGAAAGCCACTGCAGTGGACTGGCCTGTTGGGTCTGCTTGAGGGCAGATCACTGTACAGATCAGCCATTAATAGGCCTGCCACCCATTGCTTCTGATGCCTAGCTTTCTTTTCCTCCTGGTTTGTGTTAAAGCAGACCAGAGGATGCAAGTCAAGGGAGTGCCCAAGTCCCATCTCTAATCTTCGGTGGCCTGAACTACAAGTCTATAGTCACAGGCATGTTCTGTAGTAGTTTTTCTAAGGTAGACAATGCCCATGAGGAAAATTATATTCTCACTTTAAAACTTTCTTTCCCTTTGGTTTGGTCTGGAGCAGCAAGATGGCAGAACAGGCAGGGAGCACACTATTAGTCCAGGGGGAGAGAAAGTTTAATATAAGTGGAGATACTGCAGGGTCAAGGAAGAGTAGGGGATGAAACAGCAGAGGAAACTCATCCGGAACTAGTGATTCACAGTGGACCTGCGTGGAGAGCGTGGGAGCCCAAGTTCGGGACACCAGCGGCAGACTCAACACACCAGCGCTGGAACGCGAGGTGAGCTGAACTTCAATAGCCCGAGAAACCAGCGGGCAAGCGGAAAGAGGAGACTAGAGGGAACGAGGCTTGAAACTCCGTGGGGAAAAGTTCACCAGGCTAACTAGAAGAGAGATAGGAAAAAAATTAAAAAAGTGACCGATACAGACACAAGTTTTTCTCTCTCCGCTCACCTCTCAAAGGCGAGCAAGACAGAGCAGGCGCCATTTTGGACATACGTCATAAGCAGGGCGACCTCAGGTCTGCACCGGCCCTGAGCCTAGCAGAAAAACCTGACTCTGGGGGGAGGGGTGAAATAACAGGAGATTAGCATCTAACTTGACAACCCAGTGGGAGACTGCAGGAGAATTGGAGCCCACACTGAGGGCAGCAGAGATTCCCTGTGTGGTCCTTGGGAAAGAGCTTCCAATCTCTGGCTCCTGTGGGTATATCATTTGCCTGCTAACTACCTCCAAGTACGTTCAGCTGTGCGGAATTACTTCCCTTTTAAATCAAAAAAAGAAAGAGAGATTTACCACACCTAACCTGGGAATGTCATCTTTGACACACCCTCAACCCTGAGGAACCAAACACAGCTCTCAGTCCACACTCATCTCAAGCCTCTAAGGCTCCACTGAAAGCAGACAGTCCACTTAATATAGAGCCATAGTGTAACAAGAAAAAACACCACAGTGAAGAAACCAAATATCTCCAACATGCCACACAACAAACGCAAAAACCAAGCTAACAAGAACAAGGAAGACACTATGACGCCCCCAAATGAAAAAGACACCCCAATTCAAGATTATGAAGATGATGAGATCGAAGAAATGCAAGAAGCGGATCTCAAAAAATTGATAAGAACATTAAGAAGTTCTCAAAAACAAATTCTTGAACTACAGAAATCCTTAATGGACAAGATAGAAAATCTCTCTCGTGAAAGTGAAATATTAAGGAGGAATCAAAATGAAATGAAACAACTAGTGGAACAAGAAATTCTGATAGTGACGAGAAATCATAATGAAATGAAGAATTCAAGAGATCAAATGACAAACACATCAGAGAGCCTTAAAAACAGAATGAGCAATGCAGAATAGAGAGTATCAGATTTAGAAGACAGAGAACAGGAAAGGAAACAGGCAAACCAAAGAAAAGAAGAAGAAATTAGAAATCTAAAAAATATTGTCGGGAATCTACAGGATACTATTAAAAAACCCAACATTCGGGTTCTAGGAGTTCCTGAAGGCATGGAGACGGAGAAAGGATTAGAAGGCATTTTCAGTGAGATACTAGCAGAAATTTTCCCAGGTTTGGAGAAGGACAGAGGCATCTTAGTACAGGAAGCTTATAGAACCCCTAATAAACATGACCAAAAGAGATCCTCACCACGACATGTTGTAATCAATCTCACCACAGTGAAACATAAAGAAAAGATCCTAAAATGTGCAAGAGAGAAACGTCAGATTACTCTTAGAGGATCTCCAATTAGACTCACAGCAGACTTCTCATCAGAAACCCTACAAGCTAGAAGGGAATGGCGAGACATAGCCCAGGTACTAAGAGAGAAAAACTGCCAGCCCAGAATACTATATCCTGCAAAGCTCTCATTTGTGAATGAAGGTGAAATTAAAACTTTTCATAGCAAACAGAAACTGAAAGAATTTGTTGCCACTCATCCTGCCCTGCAAAAGATGCTTAAAGATGTGTTACATACAGAAACACAGAAACATGGTCACCAATATGAAAGAAGGTAAAGGAAGGAAACCTCACAGCAAAAGATCACGGGAAGCTCAATTTCTCTTTGACATAGAATTAAACTCGGATGCTCTGTTAAAGCAATGTGTTAAAGTAATCTATTATGTTCTCTTGATGTCTGTTAAATTCTAATTGTTCAAAAACAGCTGAATTTTTATTAAGAGCTATGGGTTATTTAAATATGTGCTTATCTTCAAAAATTTGAATAATCACCTTGTAACAATGATCAAATTTGGTCTATGTTATGTCATGATTTTAAGAAATCTTATTTCAACCAGATATTTTGGATTTTGAGCCTTCTTGGCATTCTTGACAGGCATTCAAAAAATCAAAGTTTCAAACAATCTGGTCTCTAAAATTTCCAGTAAATCCTGGACTTTGGTTTTTCCAGTTTGGGCCCAACTGAAAAAATCGAAGGACCTATGTCTCTCATCTTATAGAGACACCAACTAATCAGTCTATTTGGATTATATTAGACTGACTGTCAAGATGTGATGTGGTACCAGACTTTAAGTTTCTATAATGGAAAATGCTATTAATACAAATGTTTGAGAATTAAAAAGTCTAATGATCTTGTGTTACTAGACATGATAGTTATCTTAATGAGAAAGCCCCAGAGGCCTAAAGGGTTAAATACTTGTAAAATCCTACAGGTGCTTTCAAAAATACTGTGAAGTAAGCAAGTGCCTCTTGTTGGTTGATAAGTTTATAATTTTAAACATGGCGACTTAAAGTCTTTTGTCATCCACAGTTATATATGATCTGCTGCTCATAAAACTAAAGCGTTGTTGGTTCTGTGTTTAGCTGTCCTCCTATAGGTTCCTATGGACTTTTTCCAGCCACTTTTATTGTATTCAGTACTTTGGGATGGCTCTGTAAACAGATGAAGCCAATAATGTATTAACAGTACCAACTGAGAGAAAGTATGGTTAACTGAGGTTACTAAAAAGAAAAAGCAATTCAAATCAATTGGCAATCTACAAAAAGAGTTAAAGATTTTAAAAGCTATTATTAAAATTGCTATATTGGTCTATTATGCTATATTATATGTGTGTACATATTGTATGTCCACATGGGGAAATTTTATTAAGAGTTTTATTTTAAATGGCTTATAGATAAGATTGTCCATAAATTTAAGCTGCTAAAATCAATCAAAGATACATTTTAATTTGAGTGACCTGAATCTGTGTATCATATGTTTTAAACGTGTTGGTAGAAAGAAACTAAAAACATTTTAGATGGTTGTGCTTAAGTTTACTGGCTAAACAAACTACACCATGTTAGATGTTTAAGAGGTGTTTTCAAATACATGATTCTTAAAATTTATAGAAGGCATTGGACCTTCTGGTAAATGTTTTCTTAAGTTGTTATCTAGTGGTTGAAACGGTTTGCTAAGTATTCATGTGATATTGCTATTGTCAGCAAGCGATCTAGGACTTGCTCCCTCATTTCTCTATTCTAAGCCCAACTTGTTCTTTCATTTCTCTATTCTTTTCAAGGTAGGAAACTAATTCTATTATGAAGGAATCTGTAGGATGCACAATTTAATCTTTAGACCTTATAAAAGAGATGGCTAACATTTTTCTGTAATAGCATAGCCAAAACAAGAACTTAAATAATAATCTCATAGCTAGATTCACTTCGCCATCAGTGAAGTATACAGTAAGTACAAATAAATGAATTTTTAAAAAGTAAAATTTTGCCTGGAATATAATTATCCTACTCCTTTGTTTGCCTTTTGGCTTTTTCATGCTTATTCATTTTTTCCTTTATCAGTCTTACTTAAGAATTATTTCTTGTATTAAAATTTTCAAAGAATTCATTACATTGCTTTAATTTTTACTTTAACTTACTTTTCTGCTTCAAATATTCCTTATTTTAGTTTTATAAATATCAGTTTTTAACTTTCCTATTTTCTTTGTGCACTTCTTAAAACATTTTGCTTAGCATGTTATTTTCATTTCAGTCATTTTCTTTTTAAAATATGATTACTGAGGACATGCATCTTACTTTGAAAATTGCCACAGATGTAGTCAGAAAATTAAACAGCATTTTCACTAATTTTTTAAAAATTAAAAATGCATTTAATTTCTTGTTTAGGCACAAGAGATTTTATTCATACAGTATTTTATATATTTAAAATGCATTTTAACATGTTTAAAAATTTATATAAGGTGAATTGCTACAATGTTTTTAAATTATTGTAAAGGGAAATGAGCCTTCTTTGGACCCAAGCTTCCCTAAGAACATGGTAGAAGTCATTATTTATTCAGATAAGTTGTCAATTTTCAAGAAATTGCTAACAGTGGTACAGCACTTTACGTTCATGGAATGGGCATACTCCTGAGATGTAAGGATTCTTTCTACCATTTAGCAGAATAGGAAGTAAGGACTCTGAGAAGTGACATGAGTTACTGTATACGATATCTTATTGTGTCTGTTATACTGAGGTCAGTATTAAGATTTCACTGATTTTAAACTCCGGTGTCCTTGCTCAGGTCAGGACTCATTCTGTAATTAATTCAGCAGACTCAACAGTTTCTTCTGAAATAATGTCATCCATTTCAGAACAGCTTTATTTGAGTTTTGAATTCTTAATAATATATATGATCAATTCTTAAATTAAAAGATATATTTTAAAATTCATTCACTCATATTTGTTGCTCACATTGATATTGTGATGAGTAATTTTTTTCTTCTTGTTAGAATCAACCTGTGCATAGACATTCTTCTAAAGTGAAATAGTATGAGTTACCTTTAGAGCTAACTTACAAACTGACAAATTGGAAACTCTAGTTGTTCAACAGATAAGCACTGTAATTCTCAACTAACTTTGAGAGAAAAGAAACTTGCATGGTCATTTCTCTCCTCTTGTGCTTTGTAATTGATTCAGGGCCTCTTATTTTGTTTTTTAAATTTATTAATATATCACTTCTTGGCCTTAAGGTAAGATCAAGCGTAAATTTATTAATATAAGAGAACAAGTAGCAAGGATTCATTGTACCATCCCACACTCACAAGGACCTTCTATTACGTGCATCTGATTTTCCAGCAGAAACACAGATCATTTTTAATTGCATATTTTTTCTATAAGAAAGTAAAATTAATATTAAGTGGAAAAAGCATATATGTATATACACACACAACTTTTGTAAATGCTTGAATTTGTACATCTATGTCCATCTATATGTATATGACATGCTTGGAGTTTTGCTTTTTAATTTGTGTTTAGCCTATTTATTTAAAAGGGGAAAAGAGAGAGAGTGAACAAAAGAAAGAGAGAGAGAGTGAGAGAGAGAAAGAGAAGGATCTCAGTCACTGGTTCACTACCCAAATACCCACAATGGCTGCAGCTGGGTTAAGATGAATCTAGGAGCCATAAACACAGACTGGTCTCTCATGTAAGTGACAGGTACCAGACCACATGAGACATGACCTACTTACTGCCTCCCAGGATGTGACACTAGCAGGTTGCTACAATTAACAATGAAGCCAGAATTAGAAACCAAGAGTTCTAACATGGCATGTGAGTGTCCCAAAAGGTTTTCCAGCTAACATGCCAATCATCTGATCCCACAGAGATTCTAATGTATATGTGTAGCTACATAGGTAGGATATATATGATTAGCAATTATTTCTCTTCATCATCTCTTCATACACCTGGGTGAGACTGCTAATACGCTTTGAGCTTCTCAGTTAGATCATTTACCCTCTTGGTCTTTTCCAGTGCGAATGTTTATTTGACTACTTCTGCTATTTCCTCAGCTTTGCATTACTGCTTTCATCCTGTATCTCTGGTAACAAGCACTAAACCCTAACTTTGGACAGTCTAACAAAAGCAGGAAGAGTAATTACAAAACACCATAAATTCACATCATCAGAGACAATGGACTAGAACAGATCAACCTCACAAAGCTAGGAAGGATATGGATAACCCTGGTTTTGTAACATAGAATCCATCTCAAATTAATGTACCCAGCCATTTTTAGACATTTGTACTCAGTTCAAGATTCAAATTCTAGGGAGGGAGATTCTAGTTGATTTAATTTGAGTCACCTGTCTATATCTTGAGTAGGCATGTGATGCACCAAAATATACATGGATGCAGCATTCTAAATTACTTGAGTAACACATGATTTCCAGGAGGAAATAAATAACTGATAGGAATGGAAAATAAATTATTAGAAGGGATTTCTACTAATTGTTTTTGTGAGGTTATTAAGTTCAATAATATTTTATTTTATTTTATTTTATTTTATTTTATTTTTTGCCATTAATCCCAGGTTCCTAGCACAACGCTGTAGCATAGTGGAGGCTTAATATATGTTTGCTGATTCATAGTGCTGGGGTAAATAAAATTGACAGGTTTTGTAACAAAATTATGAACATGAAAACATCCACTTACTCTGATTATTTTTCATACTCCTCTTAATCCTAAGAAGTATATCCTAAAATATAACTAAAATCAGTTAATCAGAATATTAGGTTTAGAAAATGCGCTACTACAAGCAGATACCATAGTGAAAAAGATAAAATGTCTCCCATGTAGGAGCCCCCAGTCAACTAGGATAGTGAGATGTGTAGGGCAACTATATTATCATAGAGGCTAGAAGCAGGATTGTTACTTCTCACAACATCAGCTAAATAAATCTAAACTGAAAATTGCCTATGGGGCCGGCACTGTGGTGTAGCAGGTAAAGTTGCCGCTGGGACTGGCTTGCGGAACGTATTTATAACTGACTAAGGAGTTGACACATATGAAGAATATGTAGTGTTGTTAACATTTGATTTTAGGGAGAATCTGTTTGCTTTATGACCTATTTTCTGCTTAAATGAAATATGACTGTATGTTTCCAATAAGAGGAAATGGAAAAGTTCTATGAATTCTGTAACTCACAAAATTATTGGAAGTGTCTCCTTTTCTTGTAGGTTTTGCTAATAATTTTCACTTCTTTTATTTTCAGGTCAACCACTTTCCTCTTTTCACTGGCAATTGTTCCTCTTTGCACCCATTACTAGTTTCCACAAACTAGTCAGTTTGGGAGTCAGTTCACTAACCCACACAAAGGGTAAGCTTGCTCTCTCTCTCTCCAAATAAAAGCCTGCTGCTCCTAAGTCTATCTGCTTTTAATATTGGTCACATTCTGAATTCAGAGGTTTCAAAAAAATACCTTCAAGAGCCAGTAAGTAATCCAAGGGAGCTAAGTGAGCCAAGTGGCAAAGTTCAGTTGTATGGCCTCTGGATCAGAATAGTGTCACTGAAGGAGATTTTTTAAAGCTTTTGAGGAAGCATTCTTGACAGCTCCTACATAAAAATTTTCACAGATTTGAACCTCAAATACATTACCTTGAAGTGGTATTAATACATAGATAAAATAAAGAGCTGCTGTAAATCAATATTCTCAAATATATATGAGCTGAAGAATTAACCAGTGATTGTTTTGTTTTGATTTGTTATTTATTCATTAATCCACTAATTTATTTGTTGGGAGAGAGAGAGATAGACACACTCTCACATGCTGGTTCATTTCCCAAAAGCCCACAATACCTGAGTCAAGGCTAGGCCAGAGCTAGGAACCAGAAACTCTATCCTAATCTCCCATGTAGGGTTCAGAAACTCAGTTCTTTGAGCCATTACTACCTCATAGCATCTGTGTCAGTAGCAGGCTGGTGTGAGGAATCATAGCTGAGTATAGAATCCAAGTACTCTGAAAGGCAACATGAATGTTTTAACCTGTACCTTCAATTGCTATGCTGTATACTTACCACCATATGTCCTTTTTTTTTTTTTTTTTGATTAGTGAATATTCCCAATCATTGGCAAGGAATTATATATATGAAGAATAATTATGTGATTCTCAGAAATTTTTTTTTATTTTTAACAAAAATTATGCCTTATCCATTCCCCACACTTACCTGGTGATTAAGAAGTTCGGATTCTGTCCTGCTTGCTCCTCTTCCAGTCCAGCTCTCTGCTGTGACCCGGGACTGTAGTGGAGGGTGGCCCAGGTCCTTGGGCCCTGCACCCGCATAGGAGATGAGGAGGAAGCACCTGGCTTTGGATCGGTGCAGTGCTAGCCGTAGCGGCCATTTGGGGAGTGAACAAATGGAAGGAAGACCTTTCTCTCTGTCTCTCTCTCTCTCGCTGTCTTTAGCTCTACCTGTCAAGAAAAAAAAAAAAAAAGAAAGAAAAGAAAAAGAGTGTAGATTATAGATAACAAGGCATGGGGTCCTAAAATATAGTGGCAGAAGGATAAGGACATGGATAGAAAATCTTGCTCTTCACTGAGGAGTTGGAATTTTACCATAGCCCAGTGTTTTTTGATCTTAGTAATGTATATCTCATTTCAAATTTTGATAAGTCTCATAATGTCTGTACTATCATTTAAACAATATTTTTATATTGGTGTCACTTATTACCTGAATCCAGTTATTTAAATGTGAAACATATTTTGAATTGGATTTTTTACACTCTCATGAGATGGCTGGTTCCAAGTTCCTGTCTCAAGTGAAAAAATAAATCTGAATCCAAAGGATACATAGATATCAACAGAAAGCAAGATTTATTTGAATGCAGAGAAAAACCACACTCTCAAGGAGAGTTGGCACAATCGAGGGAGAGTTGTACTCTGCAAGGTTCAGTTTTAGACTCTGTATGACCTGGATGCATAGGGGATGGCATCTGACATGAGGTTTAATTGACGCTTAAAGGAGTTGGGGATTGTGTAGGGGTTGAGTACTGTCTATTTCCTTTCCCCTTTTTGGAAATTCAGAAATGTCATGGCAAAGAAGTTAATGTGTCATCCATGGCAATTTATTATAATTACTTTACAATGAGCTAAAGATCATTGTAGGATGAAGCTGGCAGTCATCTTAGTTTTGGCTACTGCTGATTCTGTTATGGCAATTTCACAAAAGCTACACTTTTCTACTGCACAGTAGGGTGAGATTTTTGTATGGTGCAGACAGAGCTGCTGCACAGCGGAGGCTCCACAGAGTAGCTGGTGATCTGGAATCCTCTTCGCTCTCTATTGCCCTGCCTACATCAATACTGCACATTAAAAATAAAACTTTTTCTTTTTTTACTATTAGGTAGGAATGGAGGATGAACATTAAAGGGTCTTCAGCAAGTAAATAGCCCTACAAGATTTATATATCTTAAAAATGATCTCCGGATGTGGAGGGTTCATAGGAGAGGCAAATACAGGTGATAACTTTCAAGATGCATGTGCCTTCAATTATGCGGCCCATGACCAGTGTGTTCTCTATGCCAAGTTCTGCTGAAGCAAATCTCTGCCTGGTACATAAGGTTCATCATAGCCCAAGCTATGCTGCAAAAGATGTGAGCAATCTTGAGTAAAAGAAACTCTGCTTTTTCCAAATATGAATTCCCAATAGAAATAAGCATACTCTGACTTCTCCAGGCCCAAAAGAAGAAAGTGGAAAATTGTAGTTTGGGGAACTGTTGCTTCTTGGTCTGCCCAAGTTTACCCAGATTGCTCTTGTTCATTTGTTCATTATAAATCCTGGCAAAAATGTGAATTTCTTTCAAAACATTTTGATTGCTATTTGTTATTAAACTCATCCCAAAAATAATTCCAGTGAGCATTCTTAGGTTTAATTTGCCTGTGCCATTGTGAGGGTTCCTAGGGTCATATATGATACAAATTCAATTTTATGTATATTCATTAATTCCATCTACTGCATGTATCTTCTGAAGCCTGGCTTGACCATTTAACAAATTATCTTTCCTATACTTCTCTTCAGTAATTGTAGAAGAGCAAAAATGGATCAACAAGAACCTAAAGGACTACTCAAATTTCAATTTGAGATATGTTCACATTGCTTTAGAGAGGTTGGAAATTTTCAGATTTCTGAGTATTTCCATACTGTCCTCAACAATGTTTGCACCAGTTAACATTCCCACCAACAGTGGATTAGGCCACCTTTTTTTCCATGGAAGACAGTATGGAGATACCTCAGAATTCTGAAAATAAATCTACCATATGACTCAGCCATGCTACTCCTGGGAATTTGCCTCCCCCCAAAAAATAAAATCAGCAGATGAAAGAGATATCTGTACCCATGTTTACTGCAGCTCAATTCACAGTAGCTAAGAAATGGAATCAACACAGATGTCCATCAACTGATGACTGGATAAAGAAATTATGGTATATATACACTATGGAATACAACTGAGTGGTAAAATAAAAATGAAATCCTATCTTTTGCAACAAAATAGATGTGACTGGAAACGATTGTACTTAGCAAAATAAGCCAGTTCCCAAAAGACAGATATTATATGTTTTCCTAAGATACTTCAAGTGTAATATATTGGAGTGACATGTCTCATACTGTTTAATAGTACAGAAGAGTTAAAGTTAAGGAATTGAGAGTTAATGTTCAATTTAATTGAGTTTTGCAATGTTCCCAAGCCTTAGAGGTAAAAACACTTCTTTTTATAATCTGGTAAGGAAATGAAAAGCAACAACAGCTTTTAATTAGCCTTGGACCTCTTGCTCAGTTTCCTGTGCTAGATTTGCTTATAGGTTTCTAACTAGGGAGAGTTGATTTAACAGCATGGCATTGTCTAGGGACAATTAGAGGAGAGAATGAGTAGGAAATAAGTCCAAAAACAGAAGAGATAAACTTCTTGCAGCCTTTTCTAGTTAAAGTAGAATTTGGTGTCAGATGTTTGATGCAGAGAAGTTTCTACTTCAGATGCTTACATCCCAAATCTGAGCACCAGATTTGAGTCTTAGCTAATCCACTTCTGATCTAGCTTCCTGGGAGACATCACATGATGTCACTCAAGTACTTGGATCCTTGACACTCATATGGAAGATTGGCATTGGATCCTGGGATCCTGGCTTTGGCATAGCCCTGGCCATTGTGGGCACTTGAAGAATGAACCAGTGGATACAAGATCTCTCTGTGTTCCTCTCTTTCTCTCTTATATCTCTGTCATAGCTATCTCTTTATCTATAGAATAGGTATCACCTCACCCTAATTAAAATGGGCTTTCTACCCAAAATAATAAAAAAAAATAACAAATACTGGGAAGTGTATGGAGAAAAAGCTACCTTAATCCACTGTTGGTGAGAATGTAAACTAGTACAATCATTACAGAAGACAGTATGGAGATTCTTGAGAAATCTGAAAATAGATCTACCATGTGACCAGTCATCCCATTCCTGGGGATACACCAAAGGGAAATCAAATCAGCATTTGAAAAGTCATCTATACCCCCATGTTCATCGCAGCTCAATTTATAATAGCTAAGATATGGAATCCATCTAGATGTCCATCAACTGATGACTGAATAAAAAAAATATGGTATATATGCATGATGGACTATTACTCAGCCATAAAAAGAATTAAATCCTGTATTTTTCAACAAAATGGATGCAACAGAAGACCATTAATCTCAGTAAAATAAGCTGGACTCAAAAAGACAAATATATATTTTATCTGATAAGTGGTAGCTAATTTATAGAAAAAAACACACAAAATATTAATCTGCATGAGTGAAATTCACTTCTTGTGATTTTATTGTTGTTTATAACCCTTATCTATATTTCTGAGAAACAGTGGCCTTTCTATTTTTTTCTTGAAGATCTCTTTATTTAGAGGAGCACTAAGTCTGTGGTAATAAGTAAACTGAAAGTATGTTGTCTCAGAAGATTAAAAGAAAAAATAAAGAAAGGAATAAGGAGGGAGGGAGAGGGGGAGAAAAGTATAATTCATTCTTAGAATTGATTCTTTGAAATTCATGAAATATACTCCTATTTGTTAATAAATAAAACATATATGAAAATGCATCTTTGACAAGTGTGACACACATTTTTTCATGGCATTTTTTCTTCCCTGAAAAAATCTACCTCATTCTCAATTTATTTGTGTTGCTTCATTGCTAAGAGATCAAATAATTCAGCAATCATATAAACTGGAAATGCTTTGTGATATTATCTATAAGATACCCATATAGAGTGCTTTTGTGTGGTAATTCGACTTAGACTATATACTAATTATCTCTGAAAATAAGGATGTGGGGAAAAAGGGACACTAACCCACTGTTGGTGGGAACGCAAACTGGTTAAGCCACTATGGAAGTCAGTCTGGAGATTCCTCAGAAACCTGAACATAACCCTACCATACAACCCAGCCATCCCACTCCTTGGAATTTACCCAAATGGAATTAAATTGGCAAACAAAAAGCTGTCTGCACGTTAATGTTTATTGCAGCTCAATTCACAATAGCTAAGACCTGGAACCAACCCAAACGCCCATCAACAGTAGACTGGATAAAGAAATTATGGGATATGTACTCTATAGAATACTATACAGCAGTCAAAAACAAAAATAAAAATAAGATTATTATATCAAATTTTAAAAAGTAAAGTCAAAACACAGGTTGATACTATTTAAGAGCTTTTTCTGTGGAATAGGAGTGAGTTTCTGGCTCCCTGTCCAATTATGTTAAATCATCAGTTAATACAAAGACAAAAGATATGGTTTTTGTTCCTATTTTTTCTCTATCTCTTTACAGCCCAAACAGAATTTGCATTGTTTGATTTCATAAAGAATCTTCAGAAGGGGAGGAAAATACTGGAAAAAGATCATAGCTGTTATAAGCAAATTCACCTGCCATTATAGACCATGATTATCACCAATAATGGGGTTACGGCAACAGACTGGTGGCACAGATCAATCTCTAACAAGAGGTACCATTGAATAACTGTTAAACCCTGTCTACTACCCTGTGTCTACTGTGTCTACTATTAAAAGCTGCTATTTTATAGCCATGGTTATAAATTATATTACTGAATGAAGTTAAACAACTTTAAGGAAAAACAAATGAGTTTTTCCAATTAAAATTTTGTGTGTCAATCTGCTTTATCTTTGATTTTGCGTGGTTAAGATTTTTCATCATGGGCCAAGAAATTAAAAAGAAACATAAGATTAAAGACTTTGGCTACTTGCCAATGCTTTTTAAAATTTTGTTTTGTATAACATACAAATAAAAATATTCCAGGAAAAAATTGCTTCAAATTCATTCATAGGGGTGTTTGATACAAGTCATTCTACTCACAGGTTTTATTTATAAATGGTTTTTGTTAACTACAAAATGAATTGAACCTTTGAGTCAGTTTATTCAGGCTATTGCAGCAGGGAGAGTTACCCAGATTTGAAGATGGCAGAGTTTTAGGTTTGTAGTTTGCTCTATGCTTTCACAGAAATAAGTTAGTAAGGTAATGCTGCAGTGATTTATGGTAGCAATTGTTTTGTAACCAAAGTGCATTTAAGCTAAATAAATAAGAAATGTTTATCTCTGTGTTGAGCTGGTTTCAAAAGAACAAAGTTCACATTTTAGATAATTTCTCATGAGACAAAAAGTGGGAGTCATCTAGCAGTGAAAGGGGAGGCTCTGTGCCTGACCTTGTCAGCAGTTGAGGCAGAGGGGAAAGGTCCATGTTGCACTTTGTCATTTCTTACTGGGATGTTTGTTTTGAAACCTAAGAGACATGTGAGTCATGAAATGAAAATCTTCCAGCTCTTTTGAGTACAATTTATATGATGGAAGATTTGCTGTCTTTCTAAATTTTCTCCCTTTCCAATAGACATAAACATTAGAACACCAATTCAATCATCTAAAGAATATCAGTTTCTTAGTCAACTGTAACTAATTACTACACACTTGATGGCTTAAAGCAGCAGAAATATATTCTGTGAAATTTTAGATGCCAAAGTCTGAGATAACTATTACTAGGCCCAAATCAATGTGTCAATGGTACCACCTTTCTCTGGGATACTGTAGGTGAGAATCGGTCTCTTGGCGTTTTTCGCATTTTGCTCTTTGCTGGCATTATTTATCTTGTGACCACATCAATGCAGTCTTCAAGGCCAGCACTTCCAAATCTCTCCCTGTTTCATCTTCATTTTGCTGCTTTGTGTGTATCTTTAATAATCCTTTGACAGTTGAAAGTATTTGTGATTGTGTTCAGGGCCTGCTATAGTCTGAACATGACTTGGCGTCCCAATTCACACAGATTATTTAAGAGATTTTATTTATTTATTTGAGAGGTAGAGTTACAGATAGAGAGAAAGAGAGAGAGAGAGAGAGAGAGAGAGAGAGCTCTTCTATCTGCTGATTCTCTCCCCAAATGGCTGCAATGGTTGGAGCTAGGTCTATCCAAAACCAGGAGCCAGGAGCTTCTTCCAGGTCTTCCACATGGGTGCAGGGGACCAAGCACTTGGGCCATCTTCCATTGCTTTCTCAGGCCACAAGCAGAGAGTTGGGTTTGAAGAGAAGCAGCCAGGACCTGAACTGGCACTGATATGGAATGGAGCCCCACAGGCAGAGATTGAGCCTACTACATTATAGTGTCAGCCCTTCATGCAGATGTTTGATCTCGGAAGTCTGTTAAAGGCTAATGGATTAATGTTAGTAGTGATGGAATAGGGGTAGGAGATGATCCAATTACAGTGTTTGGAAGGTGGTCCTAGTGGGAGGTCTTTAGGTGATTGGGGGCTTGCCCTTGGCAGGTAGTCCTCAATAGAATATTTTTAATATAAGCCAAGTTTGACCTTCCTGTCTTTTTCTGTTTCCTAGCTCTCCATGTAATCCTGCCTTCAGTTATTGCAACATCCACTGCCCTCATTAGACTAACGAGGCTGCCCAATTTTGGACTGTGAACTTCCAAAACTACGAGCAAAACTAATTCTTTTTCTTTGTAGGGTAGCTCCTGTAATGTGTTTTAGTTGTAGTGATGAAGAACTGAATAATACAGGGTCCACCTGGATATGCCAGTAGAATCTCTGCAATTCAAGATTATTGAACTAATCTGCAAAGATCACTTTTCCATATGACATGGCATTTAGATGTTTCAAGGAATAGGCCCTGATATCTTTGAAGAGAATCATGTAGTATATTGCAGAATTACATTTACCTTCCAAAATTCATATAGCTAGTAAGTGGAAAAAAATTCTAACATGAAATTTACACTTTGCTCTTTTCCTGATCTTTGTTAATTCAAAAAAAAAAGGGCCATAAGATTAATTAATTTCAAACCCTACTATATTCTCTCTAAATATGTTATACCCATTATCTTATTTCACATCAGTGTCAATATTTGAGAGCTATTAATCATATTCCTATTTTACAAATGAGAAAAAATCTCATATTTTCTATTATTTCTAAACATTGACTTACAGTCAGCTGATCCACAAATGTAACCTGGGATCAACTATTCAGCAATAGAGAGACATGGAAAAATGGCACAGAAAGTGGAACAAATAGTGATTGAGGTGTCCACAAATCCATTTTTTTGTCTCTCCCAATCTCTTCCTCTCTTCAACTTAAGAATGATCACTTATTCTGAAATTGGGATCTTCCAGTATTTTGGATAGTGAAATGCCTGTTGTTTTCTGAAATAATTAGAAAATATAATACATTGATGTGTTGCTTGGTTTATTTGACTTAATGTCAACATCTTATACTGGAAATCAAGATATTTTTGCTGATATTTCTTAATTATACTCATATAAATATCACAGTAGAGGAATTACAATGGACATTAATTTACCACATTATTACAGAATATGATGGATTTGTGATTTAAAATAATTTTCTTGACTCCAAAACCTATTTTCTGGCCTCTGAAAATGAATTCTGCTGATTACTGGGGACAAGAGAGTAGGAGGTACCCTGTTCCCCCATCACCAGTTGTTCAATGTTGTTTTAATGAATAGAGGTAAGCAGTTAACAGGACATGACTAATCTACAATTTTATTGTTTCATTGAATGTGTTGTGTTATAACATTTGGCAGATGGTAATTTATTACCAAAAAGAACCAGCAACTAGCTCGTTATTTTGGTGGTATTGATGGAAATTTGTATGTAAAGGAAAGGATATGTAATCATTTTAATAAAGATGCATTTGTGAGTCATTTTACTTCATAATTGCCTATCCAGCTGCACTGCTCCCTAGGTCTACTGTATAATTGAAAAGGTGATCTGCATATTGAATCACATTAATGTGTGCATGATTTTCCTGTTCAAAAAAGTATATTTCATTTTTTGAATTTCTAGATATAGGTAATCTCATAACAAAGTTGAATTTTTCAATAATCAACAAGATTGGGTTTGAAAAACTATGCACCCTCACTGGTTGCACTCTTTTGCACAATTATCATGCTCCTATGTTTTAACCTTTTGATTCTTTTTTGAAAAAAAATGTACTGTCTTTGTATAATTAATCCCAGTATATCACATTACATTAATATCCATGCTTGGCAAAGTAAAAATATATTGTTCATCTTATATTCATGAAAAAATGGAATTCTTTTCTTTAAGAAAATGACTTCAAGTTCAATTTGAAGCTGGTATTTCCAGGTACTGTATTTCCAGTTCCAGGTATTGTTCCAGTTGAAATATCATCTTGAAGAGCATTATGAATTTGTGCATCACCATATAGGCCAACTTGATGTAGATAAATATTTACTATAAAGCTGACTATATACTTGGGAAAAGCAATACATCAACCAAATCCTTGTTAACAATAGTGAAAAATAGATCTGGTATAGATATGGTAGTGTATATATATATATATATATATATATATATATATATATATTTTATAATTTCAAACCTAACTGAAGTGCCAAAACATAAAGGAAGAAAGAAAGAAGAGATGGAAAGGAGATAAAGGTAGTGATGGAGGTGATAGATATACATACAGATAGAGAGGGAGGGAAGGAAAAAGAAAGAATTACTATACTATCAAATGTCCAACAGTTCAAATATTTTACTTAAACCATTCTTTGAGAAAAAATTATGAAAGCCATGTGCTGTTATTTTGATTGTTTTACTGAAGAGAGAACAGAAATACAAAGCACCTAAGTAATTTGGCTAAGGTCATACATTATGCAAGGGATAGGTGTGGAATTTTAACTCGAGTTCGATGGTGACGAAGCCTGTATCCCACTCAACAACATCTGTATCTCATGCTGACACATTTTCCAAGGAATATGAATGCTGTAAACACAGGCACATTTCAGGGCAGGAATAACACATTCTCTGGAGTCACAAAATGTCACTCAAGTTTTTAGTAGGTACTGGTATGGTAGAATCAGTTTAAATACTCTTAAACACATTGATCCAGTTAGATATTCTTGTTCCTTTTTTTTTAGAGAGGGAGGGAGGAGGTGGAGAGAGAGGGAGGGAGAAGGAGAAAGAGTGTCTTCCGTCTATTGGTTAACTCCACAGATGCCTGCAAGGGCCAGGGCTGGGCCAGGCTGAAGCCAGGAGCCAGGACATTCATCCAGGTCTCCCATGTAGGTAGCAGGGGCCAAAACACATGGGTGATCTTCTGCTGCCTTTTCCAGGCCAGTAGCAGGGAGAGAGAATGTAAGTGGAGCAGCCAGGATGCAAACCGGTACCCATATGGGATGCCAGCTTTGTAGGCCTGGCTTTACATGATATACAACAACACCAGCCCCAAACAAGATTTTCTACATCGATGCAATATGATAACATGATTTTTTTATTAACCCTTATAATATGGTAGCTAACAATATTTTTCTAATTTTGTAAAAAAAAAATTATGTCAAGATTAAATTAAACTTGGTTGTATTTAAGTTCAATGTATCAAAATTTTGTTGGAGAATCTTGCATCTGAATAGAATTTAAAAAAAGGGAGAGAACGATCCAACATGGGAAGTGTGATACACAGCAAACTCATACAATGGTGGATGTCCTAATGTCCTAAACAGCACTCTGGCCTCAGAATCAGCCCTTAAGGTGTTCGGGTCTGGCTGAAAAGCCCATGAGAGTGTTTCAGGCATGGAAAGTGAAGACACTCTGACAAAAAAAAAAAAAAAATCTAAATGAAAGATCTCTGCAAGTGAGATCTCATTGGAAAGAACAGGTCATCAAAGAAGGAGGTACCTTTCTCTGAAGTCAAACTTCCACTTTGACTATGACCTTGTCGAAATATGATCAGAGTCGGCGAACTCAAAAGGCTTCCATAGCCTTGGCACCTCATGACAAGAGCCTAGGGTGATTACTGATGCCATAATCAAGAGTGTCAATGTGTTAAGTCAACAACAGGAGTCACTGTGCACTTACTCCTCATGTAGGATCTCTGTCCTTAATGTGTTATCCAATGTGAATTAATGCTATAACTAGTATTCAAACAGTACTTTAAACTTTGTTTTTCTGTGTGGGTGCAAACTGTTGAAGTCTTTACTTAATATATACTAAATTGATTTTCTGTATATAAAGAGAATTGAAAATGAATCTTGATGTGAATGGAAGAGGAAAGGGAGCGGGAGAAGTGAGGGTTGCAGGTGGGAGGGAAGTTATGGGGGGGAAGCCATTGTAATCCATGAGCTGTACGTTGGAAATTTATATTCATTAAATAAAACTTAAAAAAAAATAGGTACTTTGCTTGTTTGTGCTATCTTCACCAGGATTTGGTATCAGGTAATGCAAGTATCAAGATGAGTTTGGAAGGATTTACTCTGTTTCCTGGGAAAGATTTTATCATTGTATCCCTCTTTAAATGTTTAGTAACAGTTTCTAGTGAGATAACCTAGGCCTTGTTTTTAAATATAGTTTTTCATGTCTTCTTAATTATTGAGTTTATGACTATAAAGTAATTTATTATCTTTTTAATAGCCATAAGATTTGCAGTAATACCATTTGTTTCATTCCTGATATCAGTAATTTGTGTCTTCTTTATCTTTATTTCCAGAGATGTATCAATTTCAATCCTGTTTTTCAAGGAATTACCTTTCCTTCCCCTTTGTTTACTCTCCAAATGCCTGCATTGGCCAGGGCTGAGCCAGGCTGAAGCCAGAACCTGGGAACTCAATCCAGGTCTCTGATGTGGGTGGCAGGAGCCCAGTTACTCAAGCCGTCATCACTGCCTCCTGGAGTGTGCACTGTCAGAAAGCTGGAATCAGGAACTAGAGTTGAAAACAGAACCCAGACACTCCAAGCAGTTAGGAATTTGAAGCTTATGAAAGATTTGACACATAGGAAGGTTTCTGTTTCTGAGATGGAGGAGAGCATATGGGGCAGTCCCAAAAGTTTTCTCAGAGTTATGAATGGTACAGCACAAAAAAATAGTGAGACAATGGAGATCTCAATTCAAGCAGCAAGCAAGCAAATTTTGCCAGTATTCTGAGGGAGAAGGGAACACCTTTCTTAAGTTGAAGATCTATGTTGACAAAGCCAGCTGATGTCTTGATTTCAGTTTTATGAGACTATGAGCAGAGGACCCACATAACACATGCCAGATTCTTAACCCACAAAAATTCTAATAAGTTTGTATTACTTTAAGTCCCCAAGTTTCTAGAAATTTGTCAACAAAAAAGAGAAAATTAATTCAGCAAGGCAAATTTTAAATTGTATCTCTACCTCATCATTAAAAAGTTAAAATGTAGAACTTATAAGCTGTGGGGCTTCTTGGTTCACAGTTAACCTTGTCCCTCATTTTATTCTTTGCTTCAAATTAAAAGTGTATATATGCTTGGCTCACACTAGATTACAAATTATTCTAGAGACAAATTATGTCTGGCTAAACTTCACATCCCTGCTAATCTCAAAGTACTTAAACAACTGCCTTTTGAAAATTAATAAATAATTGATATATGATGGACAAAGCCAAATACATAAAAAAAAATACATCTTCTCTACTTGAAGGCACATCCTCTTGAGGCATAGTTTTATGTATACATTTAGTCATCTAGGGAAGAATTCCTACAGCAAAAACAGGAAGCTATGCAGAATAACGCTTGTGCTGCAGGGCATATGGTTTATTTATTTGAAAGGCAGATTTACAAGTCAGAGAGAGAGATCGAGATCTGATCTCCTCAAATGTCTACAGTGGCCAGAGCCGGGCTGATCTGAAACCAGGAGCTTCTTCTGGGTTTCCCACGTGGGTGCGGGTGCCCAAGGACTTGGGACATTTTCTACTGCTTCCCCAGGCCATAACAGAGAGCTGGATCAGAAATGGAGCAGTCATTACTTGAACATAAGGTGCACATAAGGGATTCTGGCACTGCAGGCAGCAACTTTACCCACTATGCCACAGCGCTGGCCCCTGTTGATGAGGTTTTTAAGTTGCTGGTATATTCTGGATGTTAATCTTTTGTCAGATAGTTAGCTTGCGAATATTTTCCCATTTTGTTAGATGTCTATTTACCCTTATTGATCATTTCCGTTGCTATACAAAAGCTTCTCGATTTGATATAGTCCCATTTGTTTAGCTTTGCTTTTGTTGCCTGTGCTTTGGGCACAGTGCTTTTTTTGTCCAAGAAGTCATCCTCTACACCAATGTCTTAGAGTTTTTCCCCTATCTTTTCTCCCAGCAACTTCATAGTCTCAGATCTTAAATTTAGATATTCTAGTTTTTTCCTCTACTCAGTGAGGAGAAGGGGTGGTACAGAGCAGAATTACTGAGATGAACAAGAAGATTAGGAGTCTACTAACTTGACAAAAATAACTAATGGCGGTATAGGCCGGCGCCGCGGCTCACTAGGCTAATCCTCCACCTGCAGCACTGGGACCTTGGATTCTAGTTCCAGTTGGGACGCCGGATTCTGTCCCAGTTGCTCCTCTTCCAGTCCAGCTCTCTGCTGTGGCCCGGGTGCAGTGGAGGATGGCCCAAGTCCTTGCGCCCTGCACCCACATGGGAGACCAGGAGGAGGCACTTGGCTCCTGGCTTCAGATCGGTGCCACACACCGGCCGTAGTGGCCATTTAGGGGCTGAACCAACTGAAGGAAGATCTTTCTCTCTGTCTGTCTGTTTGTCTGTCTCTCTCTCTTTCTCTCACTGTCTAACTCTGCCTGTCAAAAAAATAATAATAATAATAATAACTAATGGTGTTAGGGGTTGAGTGTATGAAGGCTATGTTTCCATAAAATTTATATGTTTAATTCCTTTTTTTAAAAGATTCTTTTATTGGCCGACGCCGTGGCTCACTAGGTTAATCCTCTGCCTGCGGCACCGGCATCTCATATGGGTGCTGGATTCTAGTCCCGGTTGCTCCTCTTCCAGTCCAGCTCTCTGTTGTGGCCCAGGAAGGCAGTGGAGTATGGCCCAAGTGCTTGGGCGCCTGCATATATATATATATATATATATATATATATATATATATATGATCCATTTATTTATTTGAAAGGCAGAGTGACAGAGAGAGAGGAAGGGACAGAGAAAAAAATATCTTCCATCTGGTGGTGCATTTCTCCAATTGGCCACAACTGTCTTGGCTGCTCTAGACTGAAGAAAAGATCCAGGAACTCTATCTGGATCTCCCATATGGTGGCAGGGTTTTCAATATCTTCTACTGTTTTCCCAGGCACTTTAACAGGGAGCTGTGTGGAAACCAGAGCAGGCAGCACTCTCACCAGGGCCACAATATGGCATGCCAACATTGCAAGCAGCAAGTTAACCTGCAGCACCAGAGCATCAGCCCCATATGTTGTATATCTTAGCCCCAGTACCTCAAAATATGACTATATTTGGGAATATTGTATTAAAGAAACATAGACAGAAGGTTGTTTGAAGTGCTTAATGTTTAGTGAAGGCCTTACTTGAGAATCGAGAAAATAAAATGTCTATTCTCAATGAAAATAATCCCGTGTTCATAGACAATAATTGTATGCTTTCCATGGAGTTACATGCTTATGAATAAATACAAGACATCGTATTTTCATGGGGATAGAACTTGTTAGGCAGATTATGTGCATACAGAAGTATGTTCATGTTACTCTTCGATTTTCCTTCAGCAGGGAGACTCATTTTGCTTTTCTTTATCATTCTGTTTTTCTTTATACATACAGAGTTTCAGGCTATCATTTATCAACATTCCAATGGAGGAGAAATCTGTAGGGATACACACATGGCCATTAACTTTCACGTGGAAGAGATGAAAATCTGTTTTCAAAGATGCTCTCTTTAACAAGCAACAAAACAAAAAAAAACAGCTGCAAGAAATATAGATGAGATCATTCGTCTGATTCTAGCTTTGCCGTCATTGGCAAATAGGCTGAGTGGGTTTTAATTTTAACATACCATCTATGTAACTAATAGAAATGGCTCAGTGGGTTGGTAGATTGCCTTAGTAAATACTAAACCTTAGAAGGATCTCTCAGTCCAGTGGTCTGATATAGCCTTATCAATTATACATATTACTGAGCACAGGATGTTATCTTCAATAGACTGGTATATTATTCAATATAGTTGACATAGTGAGAAGTTTTAAATTCAAAAGAATGTTTATAGGATAGAAACTTTGACTTATTTTTGTCATAGATTCTTCATCTTGAAGAATGATTTGAAGAGAATCTTAGCCCATTTGAGCAGGTAAAACATAATAGCATAGACATGGTAGCTTATATATAACAAACAAAAAATTGCAATAAGGGCAGCGTTGTACTCTGCAAATGTTACTAAAAGTAAACACGCATGCAGGAAATTATGAGTTTGTGTCTTCATTTACTTACATTTACAATGATTTACACATGCCAATCATGTACATTTATCGCCTGTTTAATTCTTTTACAAATTTTGGAAAGCATTCTTGAGCTATTGGTGACAATTTAGGATAGTTTAGCTACAAAATAAAGAAATCCATCTAGGATTTTTTTCAGAAATATACACACAAATCAAGGAAAAGTGATATATCTATGATTTTAAAGAAGGTATGGTTCAGTATTCACAACTAAATAAATATCACACTTCATAACCATTAGATAAGGGAGGAGTGGGTTGAATTAAAGAAGAATGAGATGAGTTTCTCTGTGTCTAGGAAACATGATGTGGAATGTAACAAAATATGACAGCAATCCCTGGTAATTAATGTTGCTGTGTATAAAATGTGCCACATTTTAGTAGCACAAGGTTGACATTGACTTATTATGTTTAAAAATTTTGATGGATTTAGAAATTAGCGTAGGCAGAGAAAGATTGGTACTTCTCTCCTATATCATGTCTAGAAGCTTATTGCTTAACAGAGAGGATTTGCCAAGCAAGACTGAAGAATTTTAGCAGGACTTAATTTGCCCAGCGATATCTAGTGGGTACTACATTATCTCTGTCAGTGATATCTAGTGGGTACTACATTATCTCTGTCAGAGCTCTTACTGAAGTATCTACAGTCATCTCCTTGGAATCTTTACCTCAAACCATACTTTTCTATTTTTTTAAAGATCTATTTATTTATTTTAAATTCAGAGTTACACACAGAGAAAAGGGGAGGCAGAGAGAGAGAAGTCTTCCATCTGCTGGTTCACTCCCCAGTTGGCCACAATGGTCTGGCTGGAGCTGTGCTTTTCCGAAGCCAGGAGCCAGGAACTTCGTCTGGGTCTCCCATGCAGGTACATGGGCCCAAGGAACTGGCCATCTTCTACTGCTTCTTCAGATCATAGCACGGAGCTTGATCAGAAGCGGCACAGCTGGGACTCAAACTGGCGCCCGTGTGGGATGCCGGCATTGCAGGCGGAGGTGTTACCCGCTATGCCACAGCGCCGGCTCCCATACTTTGCTATTAATGTTGTAGATGTTGTTCACATTGAAGCCTTTTCACACTCTGAGAATGAAGTCTTTGCTAGTAGCTTGAGTTCTTTATATCTCTACTCATTGCTACTCCAGGTAAAATGTGTAATTTTTACTTTAGTTGATTTCATCTGTCCCTTCCCTCACAGGCACATAGAAAAGCCAGACAGTATCTTTAGCTCTGCCCAGAAATCTACTAAATGTGAAGATCAAATTCATTAGAAACATTCCTTTCCCTTTGCTGCAGTTTCCAGCAGTATTTTTCTCATCTTCTACTGAAGGCCTGCAATCTTCACAACACTCGCCAGGCTTCTGCTTACCAACTGTTTTCCAAATCAGAACTTCATATTTTAGGTTTTTCTCATGCAAGCTTCAATTTCCATATAACAAACCTGTCCCAGTAACTTTAGCACTTCAAATAGACTTCAAAGTATAGAAGTTTTATACAATAAAGACCATCTACTTTGTTTCAAAGTTTTATGGGTCAGAAGTGGGGAAGTGGAACAGAAGAGCAGCCAGATTAACCTGATGGGCTGTTGGTGTGGGGTGTGAATGGATCAGCAGGGGGTGAGAAAGCTGGGACGCTATGGATGGAGGCTGTTCTTCAAAATGAATCCACTCATGTATTTTCACCTTGATGAGGAAGCCTGAGGCTCAGGCTCATCTAGAACTACTCATACTGATTTTTATTTGCATTTTCCTGATGGTCACTGATTTTGATCATTTTTTCAACAGACTGACAACTGACAGAGTATATCAAAATGATTTCAAAGCATCCATCTGACAAAAATCAGTATCCAGAATACATAAAGAATTCAGAAAAATGAACAACAAAAATAAACAATCCAGTAAATAATGGAGACAATAGACATTTCTAAAATGAAGAAATACAAATGCACTGGTGCTAGCATTGTGGCAAAGCAGGTTAGGCTGCCACCTATCACACCAGCATCCCATATGTCCCTATGGATGCTGGTTTGAAACTCAGCTCTTCCACTTCTGATCCAGCTCCCTTCCAATGGCCCAAGAAAAGCAACAGAAGATGGTCCAAGTGCTTGGGCTCCTGTACCCACATGGGAGACCCAGGGGAAGATCTGGGCTGCTGGTTTTGATCTGGCCCAGCCTTGACCTTTGTGACCATTTGGGGAGTGAACAAGCAGATGGATGATCTCTCTATCTCTCTGTCTTTCCCTTTCTGATTTAACTCTCCTTTAAAATAAAATTTTTAAAAAAATCTTAAAAAAAAATGACCAACAAACAATATTTTAAAATTCTTAATGTCACTTTCTCAGATTTTAAATAAACATAAGATTTTTTTATTTATTAAAAATGTTAAATATAAGAGTGGGAAAAAGAGAAGGAGGAGATGTACAATTTGGGACATGCTCAATCGGACTTGCCCCAAATGGTGGAGTTAGAAATGTGCCAGGGGATTGCAATACAATCCCATCAAGGTGGCATGTACCAATGCCATCTCACTAGTCCAAGTGATCAACTTCAGTTCACAATTGATCATACTGATAGGTGAAAGAGTCAAAGGGATCACACAAACAAGACAAGTATCTGCTAATACTAACTGATAGAATCAAAAAGGGAGAGAACGATCCAACATGGGAAGCAGGATACACAGCAAACTCATACAATGGTAGGTGTCCTAAATAGCACTCTGGTCTCAGAATCACCCCTTAAGGCATTCGGATCTGGCTGAACAGCCCATTAGAGTATTTTAGGCATGGAAAGCCAAGATACCATGGAAAAGAAAAAAAAAAAGAAGACCTAAATGAAAGATCTCTGCGAGTGAGATCCCAGTGGAAAGAACAGGGCCATCAAAGAAGGAGGTACCTTTCTCTGAAGGAAGGAGAGAACTTCCACTTTGACTATGACACTATCGGAATAAGATCAAAGTCGGCGAACCCTAAAGGTTTCCATAGCCTTGGCAACTCATGACTAGTGCCTAGGGAGATTACTGATGCCATAAACAAGAGTGTCAAATTGTTAAGTCAACAACAGGAGTCACTGTGTACTTACATCTCATGTGGGATTTGTCCTTAGTGGGTTGTCCAATGTGAAGTAATGCTATAACTAGTACTGAAACAGTATTTTACACTTTGTGTTTCTGTGTGGGTGCAAACTGATGAAATCTTTATTTAGTATATACTGAATCGATCTTCTGTATATAAAAATAATTGAAAATGAAAAAAAAAAACAACTTGATTTTAAATTGGACATTGCATAGAAAATTAATCAATTTTTTAAAAATATCATGTAGGATCTCTGTCCTTAATGTGCTGTACATTGTGATTTAATGCTATAACTAATACTCCAATAGTATTTTTCACTTTGTGTTGCTATGTGGGTACAAACTGTTGAAATCTTTACTTAATATATACTAAACTGATCTTCTGTATATAAAGAGAATTGAAAATGAATCTTGATGTGAATGGAAGGGGAGAGGGAGCGGGAAAGGGGAGGGTTGTGGGTGGGAGGGAAGTTATGGGGGGGGGAAGTCATTGTAATCCATAAGCTGTACTTTGGAAATTTATATTCATTAAATAAAAGTTTAAAAAAATGTAGTAAGTACACATAATGTGACTACTACCACACCCTTGATACTTTGGATATGTGAAAGTACAAGTCAACGCTTTTGTAAATATTCAATAAAAAGTTATTAAAGATTTGTCTACCTCTCCCAATTTAAGCTTATTTTGATTCCATTTCCCATGAATTTTTGAAACATCCTCCTATTTTTTAACTATATTCTACAGGAAATTGTGACTGTAGAAAATCCAAGAAATCAAGAATATAAAAAATTAAAGCATTTAAGTTATTATTTTAAGTATTATTTAAGAGAAAAAATGGGAGCCAACACTGTGGCTCAGTGGGTTAAAGCCCTGGCCTGCAGTGCTGGTATCCCATATGGGCGCCAGTGCGAATCCTGGATGCTCCATTTCCAAACCAGCTCTTGGCTATGGCCTGGGAAAGCAGTAGAAGATGGCCCAAGTGCTTGGGCCCCTGCACCCACATGGGAGACCCAGAAGAAGCTCCTGACTCCTAGTGTCAGATTGGTGCAGCTCCAGCCATTGCAGCCATTTGGAGAGTGAACTAGTGGTTGGAAGACCTCTCTCTCTCTCTCTCTCTCTCTCTCTCACTCTACTTCTACCTGTAACTCTTTCAAATAAATAAAATAAATATCTTTAAAAAGAGAAAAAAGTATATGAAATATATAGACATAGCTTTACTCAAACAAGAACATCTAAAAGTATAACTACTGGAAGTTAGAAGACAGGCATTGGCCACTTGGCTAATCCTCTGCCTGCCGCGCCAGCACCCCAGGTTTTAGTCCTGGTTGGGGTGCCAGATTCTGTCCCGGTTGCTCCTCTTCCAGTCCAGCTCTCTGCTGTGGCCCGGGAAGGAAGTGGAGGATGGCCTAAGTACTCGGGCCTTGCACCCGCATGGGAGACCAGGAGGAAGCACCTGGCTCCTGGCTTCAGATGGGCACAGCGCGCCGGCCGTAGCAGCCATTTCAGGGGTGAACCAACGGAAAAAGGAAGACCTTTCAATCTGTCTCTCCCTCTCACTGTCTAACTCTGCCTGTCAAAAAAAAAAAAAAAAAAAGAAAGAAAGAAAATGAAGACCGGCATCCACTTTTGCTTTCTGTGCTAGCTTATTGTGTGAATTTCAGGGTATGACTCGGGCTTCAATTTACTTGTAATTTCAAAATGCTGCCAACAAACTGTCATGAAAATCTAGAAAACTGAGGCTTAATTTTGCTTGCTTTTTTCATACAAAGTTCATGTTGAGGATAGAAAAGTAGTGACTCTGTCATCTAAAAGTGAATCAGATAAAATAATAATAGTGAAAATTTATTGAACAACTCTTATGATTAGTCATTTTAAACATATCCAATTCAGAGGTGGGCATTTGGTACAGCAGTAAAGACCTCAATTTGGACACCTGCATCTCATATCAGAGCATTGAACTTCAAGTCACAGCTCCACTTCCAGTTCAGGATTTCTGCCCAAGTGCATCCTGGGAGGCAACAGGTGGTAGCTCAGGTAGACTGTTCCCTACCACTACATTGGAGACCTGAATTGAGTTCCCAGCTCTTCCCTGATAGCTCCACACATGGTGTTCATTTGAGGACTGAACCAGACGATAGAAGGTTACTGTCTTTCTATCAAATAAATAAAACCTTTAAAAAATCATCCAATTCAACTTTCTATAAAGCAAGCATTGTTAATGTCATTTAGAATCGTAATAATTGAGCTATATCCATGAATATTTAAGAAATGTTTAATAAGATTGTATAACTTTTTTAAGGAAATAAATTACAAAATGAATATAAAGGCAAAAGAACAATTTTCAGCCATGGATTGCAGAGATGAAAATAAACAAAAACGGGTCTTGCCAAGAATCATTTGGCGCTATGAATAGCACTGTTAAGGCAGAATAGCACCGTTAAGGCCAGGATGCTTGTTATCATACGCCATCATTGTCACTTCCTGGGAACAGCTTGAAATAAAGTGATGCAACAGTTAGCCATATTACCTAATTGTGTGCACATTTTAGTGAAATTAAAATATAATACCACTTAACTTTCCAGGCATTCTGGGAACATTTCCAAGTTTTCTCCCTGTTTCTGCTGATCTCAGTCAATTGCAATTTTAACTTAGGAAGGCTTGGAGCACAGTTATGGATGATATGAACAGAGTTCCATGTTCTTTGCTCTTTTTTATTAAGGGAAAATGAAGTGTCCCTTTGCACTATTAAAGCTCTTCTCTATATTCCTGAGGAATTATTTTTTTTCTACTTACTACTTGTTTAATTCTTTACTTAACGGAGAGTAAAGCTTGTGATTAAATTGATAAGTAAGTTCGAAGTATGTCACTGACAAAATAAAAATAAGAAAGGAAGGAGGAGGGAGGGTGGGAGTAAGGGAGGGAGAGAGGGAAGAATCATTATGTTCTTAAAATTGTATATATGAAATACATGAAATGTATTTCGTTTATATAAATACAAAAACTAAAAAAGAAGTTATTTTAATGGCATAGAATAACATTTATATTATCCTTCTATTAAAATAATAAACACCATGTCCCACTATCATAAGTAGGTCTCTCTTCTTTGTTTATAAGAATTTATTTAACAGAGGGCTGGCATTGTGACAAAATGGGTTAAGCCAATGCCTGAAATGCCAGAATTCTATGTGAGCTCTGTTTGGTGTCCTGGCTGCTCTATTTCTGATCCAGCTCCCTGCTAATGTATCTGGGAAAGAGGTGGAATATGATCAAGGTACATAGGCTCTTGCACTCATGTGGGAGAACCAGATGGGGTTCCTGGCTCCTGGCTTTGGCCAGGCTCCAGGCCCCCACACCCCTCTCTCTCTCACACTGCTTTTCAAGTGAATAAGTAAACCTTAGAAATATAATTTATTCAAGGAAAGATTCTTGGCAACACTACATATTATCTTAACTTTTAATCTTTTTTAAACACGAATAAAATTTGTTTCAAAAGTTTGGTTTGCACCAACTGCCTGAATCAGACCTAGGGTCCAGGTGGCATATTTACAAAGATGGGATGGTGAGATATTAACAAAGTCAGCTATGAATTTAAGAGAAAGTAATGGTGTTTTACATGTTTCAAGGAATTATAAAGGTTGGAAATATCTTATTATAGTTATCTCAAAAAACTGAAAGTTCTACATTTTAAAATATTTTAAGATTATACATTAAAGAACAGTATAGCTTGCTGAATTGAAGTGCTAATTATTGATCACATACAATCAAATTTCTCCTCAGTATGGTTAGAATAACCTGATAAAACTTGAGTAAGACATTTTAACAGAAATTATAAAAAATCAGTAAAATAAAACAACTGATAACTTATGTGGGCACTGCAGTCTCCCATATTCTTGTTAATATAATGCTAACATTGGGCATTATATCAAACTATGAACCTCTTGGCAGCCAAGATTATAACATCAGTAGACAGCATTAATTTGATATGTAGTGTTTGCAGGGCACTGAGGGGGCCATCCTTGCATTTAATAATCATAGCAAACTTATAAGGTAGAAACACTATGATCTTTATTTTATTGGTTAAAAATGGTGTTTATAGGAATTGGATAGCTTACCCAAGGTCATACAGCTAGGATTTGTCAGAAGCAGATTAACATTCAATATCATCATATTTCCAACCATAATCTCCTAACCATTACATTACATTGTTAGGAGCTATGAGATTTTGTTGGTTATGAATTAGATGAGTTTTCTGTATAAAGTACAAATTGAGTGAGTGGCACCAAATATGTCAACCATTTTTGAGTGTTGGAAAACTGGAAGCTGAGAGCACAAATGTAGGTAATCAATGCAAAGTGTGGCTGGAATATGGAAACATATTGTAGCACAACTTTCAAGAGTATTTTTATGCCATGCTATGTCAGTGTTTTTTACAGGTATATTAGTTACAAACTCTATTTCTTAAATAACAATTGTTGGGGAATCTTCAATTCTACCATTCCCTTGACACCACAAATTCAAAATGCAGGCAGTTTTCAAAGAGAATGGCATTATCAGATCTATATTTTGGGACCACATTGGCCATGTTTAGAACATAATGTAGGAGGAGAAACAGAAAACAGGGAACCATATAGGTTATCACATGTATAATTAACATTAGCATTAATGTTGATCTGAGGTATAGCATTTATAGTGGAAATGAATTGTATGTAAATTGCTATATAAATGGAAGGTGCAATAAGAGAAGACAGCACAACAAATTGATTTTAGAAAGACTGAAGTTTTTTGATATGATTCTAATGTTTTCTAGGTGAGTGATTATTAATAAATCAAATGCTTTTCATAGGCTCCATTTCATCATCAATAAAAATGTTATAATTATAACAAACAGCTGTCAGGTTTGTTGTGAAGTTTGAGTATACTTAAGGAAGACTTAATAAGTGCTAGTATGTGAGTATGTGTGAAATATTCATGACAATGTCTGTTTCAATGGAATCACTAATTGCAGGACAATTCTTACTCTTCTTGTTTGTAGTTCTCATGAATATCGTTAGAAAATGATGGAATTGCAATGTTCTGAGATAGAAAAGAACTGCCTGAAACAAAACAGACATATTTATTGTCCCTTATAGAGAATGTACCATCTGGTATTAAATGAGAACTGCTTTGAACAGTACAGACTTTCTTTACCTCCTCCGTGGATGTCCTACAATGATTCACAGAATGATTCA
Source organism: Lepus europaeus (assembly GCF_033115175.1). Lineage (NCBI taxonomy): Eukaryota > Metazoa > Chordata > Mammalia > Lagomorpha > Leporidae > Lepus > Lepus europaeus. Next base: position 39,564,144 of record NC_084833.1, read on the forward strand.
CACTGCTCCTGAGGCATTATAACATTGGTATGGGTTGCCTCTCATGGACTCTAAGCTGTAGGGTAAGTGGGGAACATACAATTGAGAGTCCCTCCACTCTGCAAAGCTTTCTTGAGCCTTGAGAGACCAAGCACAATGGATGTGAGGCTTTTTTGTCCTTTCTACTTATCTGCCAGTATTAAACTTAATTTATGTAAGTTGTTGCAAAGAAGTGTCCTATCTCACCAAACTTAGACAAGCCAGGACCAATCACTGCAAATATTCTTCACACTGATCTTATTTCCTTGGTTATAGAATTCTGAATTTCTGCATAATGCAAAAAGCAGCCATAGGACATTGAATCATGAGAAGAAAACTTCTACTCTTTAAACTCCTTGCAGTGTGTAATGCACAGCCAAATTATAAATGATAGGACACATTTTCAAGCTGTGGACAAGCCAGATGATATTTATTAGGACATAATTCTTATTTATTAAAAATAAATCTTGTGCTTACAAAAGCATTCTTGCAAAATGTGTAATCAATTGCTCAATATTCAGCTGCTTTAAGAATTTTCTACCAATTAAAGTTGGAGCTATAAATATGTATATTCATTTAAATTAGCTTTGGAAATTGCACACTAACAAAAATATCATTTGGAATTTTATTAAGAGGAGTGATGTTTACAGAACTCAAGGATATTGCATTGATCTGCAGCCCTGAAGGAATGACGAAATCTGCAAGTTAGAAATAAATATGTCATAGAAATGTGACATTCATCTCCACATTGACCTCTACTGAGAATAATTTCTTCAAAAATCATTTCTACAGGGAGAAGCCTTTTATTATTACTGAAAATTTTCCAATGCATGTGTAACAGTAATTACCAACATGTATGGTAGTCCCTGAACTATCCAGTCCCACACTATCCTGGGACATTTAGTGTCCTAGGTATAATTTAAACATAATCTTGAATCTTTGTTCATACTATTTTACAGTATAAATCACTAATACTGAATCAATGTTTCCATTTTTATTATGAAACAGTGATTACAAATTTTTTTTCATATGTGGAACAGATTAGGATACTGATGAAACATGAATGACATATACTGCAGTGAATTTAAATATAACCTTTAATTTTTATTCATACCATTTGTGTAAATAACTGATACTGAATCAGTGTTCTATTTGTATCATTCCCAATCACCAAATAAATAAAGTAATTATAGAATATTATGAACTGGGAATTTAAGATGGTTCAGTGGGGAAGAGAAGATTGAATCTTCTTAAGATTCAATACACTCACTCACACCTATACTGGTCCTCATCAATTTTTCTACTTATTTAGAAGTCCTTATTTAAGGTACTTATTTAAACAATGCCTTTTTTTCTGAAGATTGGAACAATATGCTAAAGCTTTGCGGAACTTTTCAGCTGTCGAGAGACAGGTGGTTCTCAGTCCTGCACAATGATGTATATTCAGGAAAGGAGTCTGGCAGCATCTTTTATGACTTGGCTCATTTCCCAGTAGGCTTTTGTTCCTAATGGTCCAGTCATATTTTGCATTATGTCTGCTTTGTAAACCACTTTAAATAGTTTTTATTTGGAGAAAATAGACTACAAATCCAATGTAAATACTTTCACAAACACTAATTCTATTTAGAGTGGGAAATGGGTGAACCTTCATGCTTTCTATAATTGCTGGGCAGCACACAGTGAAATGTGGGGCAGTGTTGAGAATAATACTAATGAGGATTAACGATTCAATAAACTTTGCTCCATGTCAATCTTGTACTTTCTAGAGTAGGAGCTAGGGTTTTCCACCAAATCTTATGTAGTTTCTACCATATCATCTACCAACTTTACCAAATCTTTGGTAGTTTTCTACTAAATCTATATAGTATCAGGAAGTGTTTTCTACCAAATATTATGTAGTTAGCCATGATATAATCATATATGTGCCTTGCAACTGCACCAACTAAATGGACAACTTTAAACAGTACAAAAAGAATATTACAGTATAAAAGTACAAAAATAATATTACAGTACAAAAAAGAATATTACTTTGTAGAAAATTACAAAAAGAATATTACAGTATAAGTCATTTTCTGTGCCCTTTTCATTTAATTGATTTCAGATAAATTCAGAAAGTTAATTGTTAAATTAGCAATTTTAACATCAGATAGTTTTATATGTAGTAATTTATCTCAATGCATAAATCATTATTAATTTTATTCACATGGCTTTTATGTCGTATATCCCCTATTGAAATTAATTTTGATTAGTTAAAATGATTCATTGTAGCACAATTCAACACAAAATTTTTAATGTTAAAATGGAATTTCTTCACTGTCTGTAATCAATATGAAGAGTTGAAATCATTATTCACTTTTGTATTAATATCACTGATAAGACTGTAATTAAATGCAACACTTATGTTAGTAAACATGCTACAACTGTATGCTTAGCACAAAGAATTCAGCTGTAGAAAAATATATTTTTACATACATGTAGCATGTTAAAAGTATTAGAAATATTTATAAAAATAACTACTGAGTGATAAGTAATTTACAAGGATTTCTTTTTTTTTTTCTTTTTTCTTTTTTTTTTTGACAGGCAGAGTGAACAGTGAGAGAGAGAGAGACAGAGAGAAAGGTCTTCCTTTGCCATTGGTTCACCCTCCGATGGCTACCACAGCCAGTGCACCGCGCTGATCCGAAGCCAGGAGCCAGGTGCTTCTCCTGGTCTCCCATGCGGGTGCAGGGCCCAAACATTTGGGCCATCCTCCACTGCACTCCTGGGCCACAGCAGAGAGCTGGCTTGGAAGAAGGGCAACCAGGACAGAATCCGGCGCCCTGACCGGGACTAGAACCTGGTGTGCTGGTGCCGCAGGTGGAGGATTAGCCTATTGAGCTGTGGCGCCGGCCACAAGGATTTCTATTCTTACTATTTGTGACTATGAAGTTCCTGTTATTTTATACATACTCTTTACAAAAATAATTTCACCAGGTGCCTCACTGAGAAGGCAACTTTCACAAGGATACTAATTCACAAGGTGAAAATGCAATGAGAATGTAGAAATGAAAAATAGCTAGGAGATACTTCCAAATGCTTTTTTTCTAAAATTTGTCCTAATTCCTTATTACCTATTAATTTTCTGACATTTGTAATACTATGCTTTGAAGTAGCTGGGTTCTTTTTTGTCTAGAAATGTAATTTTTAATGATCACACCTTAATTTTTTATAAGAGCTCATCAGATATGTATATTGTTTCATTTATTCTGTTTCATATGTGACAGTGTATAGCATTTTCTAAAGCTGAAATTTAGAATTTTCTCTATAAATGTGTGTACAATTCCATGAAAGTGCTTCATCTGATGTTTCCCAGGTTAGTATCAGAAAAAGGAAAAACTTAAAGCTGAAATATATCAATATCTTAACTGTTGAGAAAAAATAGAACATGTATATATGATTATATATATAAAATGTATTGATTGATTTTGTAATCTGTTTTAATACATAATGCTTAAAGCAATGTAATGCATAGTATATGTTAGCTTCAATGTGCTCTTCAGAGCAGTTAGTTTACACTTGAAGCTATCTCAACAGTGATACATTCTCTAGAATAACATACTAACAGGGTTTTAACTAGAACTATGTGATCATACTTTACTACTTTTTAATTGCTAAGTTGTATTAAATGAAATTTTCCCTCAGGGAAATTTCTAGCAGTTAAGGTATGTGGATTGATTAGAAAGACCTATGGATCATTTGCCTTTATAAAATCTGGAGGCCTTAGTTGATTGCACCTTCCAAATGGAATTCAGATTTGGTCTTATATATGGTCTTGAGTCCTAGCACCATAGGGATTCTTCTGTGCCATTTATAACAGCTTGGTTGTGGCTTCAGTATCTGCCAAAGATTAGTGCATTGAAGGCTTCTTTCCCAGAGTGGTGGTGCTGGGAGATGGTGTGGCCTTTTGTGGAGTAGAGTCTAGTAGGAGGTCCATTGTTCAGATGGAGACATGCCCTCCAAATGGACTAAGTTATTTCTCATGGAACCCAGGTTAGCTCTCATGAGAGACTGTTATAAAGAGCCTGAGCCTAACCTCATGTAGACTCTCCCTGGCTTGCCTGTTTGTGATTTCCTCCTCATATACACACTCCTGCTGTCTGCCAAGGTTCCCTCACAAGGGCCTATGCCATGCTGTTTGGACTTTTATCCTTCAAAACTGAGAGCTATATAAATTTATTTTTCTTCGTAAGTACCTGGGTTGGTATTTCATTGCAGTAAAGCTAAGCTAATACAGCCATGTCAATATTGTTGTAGCAGCCTAGAAAAGTATTCCATGGACTTTTCAATGTTATGTGAGATAGAGAACTGAGACAACCTATTTTATGAAAAGAAAATGTGGAGGTTTTGCATATATATGCTTATATATGTGTATAATCCTTCTGGCTAATAAATATTATGTTATGCAGAAAAATTCAAGATGATATTAAATGTCATCAAAATGTACCTGGTACAAAGACTGTGGAAAGGGAGAAACATAGTCACTAGAAACCACTGATTTGTACCAAAAGAATTCTCTGTTATAGTAAAATTGACTTGGTTTAGTTCACAACAATAACAGTTATAAACATATAAATAGAGATAGAATACTACTGCATTCATGCGGTATTGTGAGGATTAATTGTGATAGTCCATGTAAAATTCTAAGAATAATACTAGCCCATGGTAAGTTTACATTATAGTATAATTGCATTGTTTTATGATTTTTTGGTGATATTTAGTTTTTTAAAGATTTGTTTATTTGAAAGGCAGAGTTACAGAGAGAAAGAGAAAGAGAAAGAGAGATAGGTTTTCTACCTGCTGGTTCACTCCCCAAATGATCTTGATGACCAGGACTGGGTCAGATTCAAGCCAGGAGGCAGGAGCTTCTTCTGGATCTCCCATGTGGGTGCAAGGGCTCAAGCACTTGGACCATCTTTCCCAGGTACACTAGAAGGGCACTGAATTGGAAGTTTAGTGGTCGAGACTCGAGCCAATGCCCGTATGGGATGCCAGGATCACAGGCAGCAACTTAACCTGAGAGATAGTCCTTCTTCCAGATTATATTTCCTAAGAGTTGTTCTGTCAAAAGATGCACAGAGTGGTTTAAACATCATAACCTTAATTCTCACAGTTCTAGAAGCCATACGTCTAAGACTCAGGTATTAGCAGTGTTGTTTTTCATTCTGAAAACTCTCTCCCTGATTTGTTCTTACTGTATCATCATGTTATCTTCCTTTGGAGGTGTCTGTATCCAAATTACAACTTATAAGGATACTAGTCATATTGGATTAGGGCCTATTCTAATGATCTTATTTAATCTTCACTACCCCCTTCAAAGTTTAATTTTCAAATACAGTGGCACTCTGAAATACTTGGAGTTAAGACACAATTTACCCTAAGTATGGATTCAGCAATTTGGTTGTAACCACATATTGCCATTGATGTAGCATTGACAGTCATCCCAAACATTTTGGGAGAAACAAAATCATTAAGGTAACCTGCCAGGAAGTCTTCCTGGTGCCAGACTCTGCTATATCCCTTATACAGTGTCTGGAATGTTCATTTTTTTCTTTAAAAAATCACAGACGTGCTTAGGTAGTGGGTCACCTTTCTATAACTTATAAACCCTTGACTAAGGACTGGGGACACAAGGATCCAGTGTTGGAGATGCCCAAGAGCACACTTCTGTCTCTAAGCTCCTTCCAATAAATTATACTTTGTGTAATTTTGGATTTATCTGCCTGTTTCTTTGGTCTCTGGGCTCCTTCTGCCTTCGGTGGCTGGTTCTCTTATACCAATTTTTTCTAAAACAGCCTATAACACAGTCAAATAATTTACATGACTCACTTATAATTCATGATTCTGTTTGAGAATATTCAGATTTAGCTTTGTAAAATTGATGAGATATCAGAAAAAGATCTCTCCCTAAGTGCTACTTTGATAATGTAAAGACCAAAGACCAGATACAATTTTTGTTATTTTCTTATCTTTCTGCTTTTTGTAGTGTGTAACTGCTGAAATTTCGTTGATCAGAAAATGTTAGTGAATCCAGAGGAAGATGTGAAATGCCAGTTTTTGATAGTCCACTTTATAAATAGAGATTATCATGGACTATTCATTTTCAGATCTTTGGTTGTGACTACCAATATTAGAGAAACAAAAGTTTCTCTCACCATCTTATCACAGTGCCACAGAAACAAGCTCTTGACTATTCTTAACCAAACAGGGCTTAATTGGGAGGATATTGAGAACTCAAAGTATGAATATAAGGTGGAACTGAGCAAAAAGTAAAATCAGTTCCAGAAGCCTAGGATGCAGAAATTACAGAAATGGTTTCATCGAGGAAATCGACTTTTTGGGTTTAGCTGAAAATATAGATTCAACATATTTCTTCTATTTTTTGAAAATTTTATTTCAGAATAGCCTTAAATATACAACAAATTATGAAATGGTAACACTGAGTTCTCCTATACCACTCACCCTGCTTCCACTGCTATTAAGATGTCATATTAGTATATTTTTCACAATTTATGAATCATATTCAACTTCCTCTATTATTTAATACAAACTCCCTTTAACCGTCCTATCTCTCCCAACTCTTGAAGGCCCCTGCTTTAATATTTAAAGTCCAGGAAGGAAATAAAAGATTAAGGGAATATATGATGAAGGAGGTTTAGGCATGAGCTTATTTTTGTTTTAAGATATATTTATGTGAAAGGCAGAGTTACAGGGAGTGAGAGACAAACAGACAGACATAAAAAGATCTGCTGTTCTCTGCTTCTCTCCTCAAATAGCTGTAATGGCAAGAGCTAGGTTGATCTGAAACCAGGAGCCAGAGGCTTCTTCCTGGTCTCCTATGTGGGTGCAGGGACCCAAATACTTGGGCCATTTTCTGCTGCTTTCCCAGGCACTTTTAGCAGGGAATGCCATATGAGATGCAGGCACTGGCTTTATCTGTCTGCTAAACCATAGTGCAGGCTTCATTTTTTACCAAGGTAATGAAATGGAGAAATTGGTTCCTTGGCCTTTGTAGTGGGAAGCACACCCTACAGTGAGAGGAAAGTGAATTATTTCTCCCAACAAGAATGATGGCAAAGCCTTGTAGCATAAAAGGAGGATAACTAAATAATTACCACAGTTAAGGTATGGAGGAGGAGAAATCTTAACCCCTTGTCCATATTGAAAACATTCTTCATATAGTGTGTCCTATTGAAAGGCACTATGGAACAATTGGCCAGCAGGACAGTGCTCAATGATTTAAGTGTCCTCATTTGCTTACAATAGTTTTACTCTTCTAGATTTTGAAGTTGTATATTATCCCTGATTGAAAAGATATGACCTACACTAATTTTTCAATAATCCAAGGTAAAAGTAGTTAAAAATTCCATCAAAGTAGAAATGAATTTTCTTGTTTAATCACCAAAATATACATTCAAGTGAAAAGTTTTCCATATTAATAGTACATTTCTGTTTTAATAATACTGAACCATTTCTCTAGGGAAAGATGATTATCACAAAATTAAATTTTAAATAATTGGTTTGAGGGATATGGAAAAAAACATGTGGTCAAAGGCATCCTTATTCTATTAAATTTTAAGAAAATAAACATAAAATTCCTGGAGGTCTGGGGTCATGTGAACTAAACTGAAATTTAATAATTGTGCAATGCTTTACAGGGTATTTTAGCATTGCCAGAATTTTATGTTTAAAAAAATACTAAGGTTTGTTTTGTTTCATTTTTCTGATTTTTATACTTTGTTGTTGTAATAGTAGGATTTATTTTTTATTATTTTTTATTTATTTATTTTTTTTTTTAAATTTTTTGACAGGCAGAGTGGACAGTGAGAGAGAGAGACAGAGAGAAAGGTCTTCCTTGTGTCGTTGGTTCACCCTCCAATGGCCGCCGTGGCCTGCGCGCTGCAACCAGCGCACCGTGCTGATCCGAAGCCAGGAGCCAGGTGCTTCTTTCTCCTGGTCTCCCATGGGGTGCAGGGCCCAAGCATTTGTGCCATCCTCCTCTGCACTCCCGGGCCACAGCAGAGAGCTGGCCTGGAAGAGGGGCAACCGGGAGAGAATCCGGTGCCCCGACCAGGACTAGAACCCTGGAACCTGGTGTGCCAGCGCCGCAGGGTGGAGGATTAGCCTATTGAGCCGCTGCGCCGGCCAATAGTAGGATTTAAATAATTGTCATTCAAGTTATCATATGTGATGGCTTCCTAGTAGTTTTTGTCATGTAAATTGTGATTATTCTCACTGGATGCGCAGGTCCAACTGTTGTAAAATTTTGTAGACATAATGAGTTACAGTGTTAATCAAACTGTGAGTTGGGATTAGTTTCATGTAGGAAACTTTCCTCAAATCATCCAGAAATTTTGTACATTAACTTCCACAACCTTTAGAACCATAAAGTGGTTAACAAAATGAACAGTCTCCTTGTGGTTTCAAACAGAGCTGATTTGTTCACACTCAAAAAGTGATCAATTCCTCACCTCCAGTCAATTACACACTTCTCTCCAATACAGCCACTACTACAGTTTCAGTGTATAGAGGAAGTTTTGTAAGTAGTTAGTATTCAACTCTAATTGGCTTTAATGAATTTTTAGTAAGTGCTAGGCTGATAAGTAACTTTGCAACCTTAAAGATACAATGACCTTAATCTTTAAGAGAGTAGACTGCAGAACTAATACTAATAGATATACATCAGCCCTCAACTAATTACTTCCTAAGTAAAGTGACAGAAAAATGAACTAATTGGGAATTTCTAGTGTTTTATGCTGCTTGCTGCACAATATTCCACTGGTCTTTCCCAACCTTTTCTAGGACAAATGTAAAAGGGAAATTTTGCTAGTATAGTTCATGCTATGGGAACATATAAATGAAATTTTAAAAATGGAAAAGAGCAATAATTTATATACATTGAAGGAGGTGGTAATGTCCTTCCAAAAAGGAAGACGTATTCTGTCACTGGTCAACAAAGTCCTTTATGCTTCTGAGCTAGCCTATTGAAAGTTACAACAATTTTTCTACTACATAATTTTCATTTTATTTATTTATTTTTTATTTTTTTATTTTTTTAATTTTTTTTTTTGACAGGCAGAGTGGACAGTGAGAGAGACAGAGAGAAAGGTCTTCCTTTTGCCGTTGGTTCACCCTCCAATGGCCGCCGCGGTAGGCGCGCTGCGGCCGGCGCACCGCACTGATCTGATGGCAGGAGCCAGGTGCTTCTCCTGGTCTCCCATGGGGTGCAGAGCCCAAGCACTTGGGCCATCCTCCTCTGCACTCCCTGGCCACAGCAGAGAGCTGGCCTGGAAGAGGGGCAACCGGGACAGGATCGGACTAGAACCCGGTGTGCTGGCGCCGCAAGGTGGAGGATTAGCCTAGTGAGCCGCGGCACCGGCCAATTTTCATTTTATTTAAAGCACATCAAAAGAACAACAAAAAAAACCAACATAAACAGCACCTCTATTTTATAATAATGAAATTGTCACATGACAAAAATAATGAAATTGTCACATGATGTAAAATATGTAATCATTAAATTGTAAAATGTTATCTTTGCTGAGGGGAACTCAAGTTGTTGGATTTTATCTGCACTTTTTATTAAAATGGTGTCTTGTTCATGGAGACATGAAGTGATGCTATCCATAGATTATAGCTTCATTCAGTGGATCACCCTAGAATCCTGATGAAGTACGTGATTTGACTTGGATAATGAATGAACTGAGATATTTTGTTTAAAGAATAACAAAAAAGTAACAGACAAAGGAGATACAGTTTGACAACCAGGATGAAATGAATGTAACTATCAACATGTATGATTCACCCTTTGACTCTGGTGTCTAGTTCTATGTGGATAAGTAAGGTCATAGTTCTTTGGCAAACATTGTTCTGTAAAATATCTTTTCCTTTCAAATGATTGCATACATCAAAACTCTACATTATTATATTTTAATTTATAAGCATTATACCTCAGTATATTGTACCTGAGTGCAATATACTCTGTACCTCAGTAGCACATAAAACTGACAATCTAACTGTTTGAAAAACTCCAATATTTGACAATAGAAGGAGGGAAGTCTTCACTCTGAATGTCTGGTTCCCTTCCCAAATTCAGTGCTCTGTATTCTCTTTATCCTCATTCCTACTCTAAATGGTTTTATAAGCACTGTAGCTTATGTACCTTCAAGGAGAAAGAAGTATAGATGCTAGTCTGGTTTCTTTCTTCCAGCACTTGATATTTTCAGGGTGAAGTTGATATGGGCTGATTCTACAGCTCTATGTTAGATTTTGTTGGGTTTTATTTTATTTCACTTATCAATTTGAGCTTTGTGCTTCCTCCAATAGGGTAGATATCCTTAACTCCTGCTTCTTCATATTCTGCAGTAGTACTAAGTAAGGCCTGACATTCTCAGATTGAAGAAGTTGCTATGGGCTGATTTTACAGTTCTGTGCTAGACTCTGTCAGGTTTTACTTTATATTGTCTATCAATTTGAGCTTTCTGCTGACCCCAGAGGGGTGGATATCCTTAACTCCTGTTTCTTCATATCTTACAGTTGTAATAAGACAAGTCTTTTCAGAAATTCCCTTCTCTTTCTTCAATTTTTGCTCAAGTCAACACAACAGAGTTTATTTGCATGTCCTGAATGGATCATATATCTATTTATGCAAAGCCTTTTAAATTTGCAACGCTAATAATGCTAAATACAACATGGAAGTACTGTTTCTGGATCTTCTCTGGTTATTTCAACACATCTAACTATTTCTTGAGTTCTCAATAATTTTAATCCTATTACTAAAGTTTGAAGTAATGAAGATACATGTAAGATTTATATTCAATCTGTCAGCATCCTTACATTCAAATTTCTCACCACCTTCCCAGGATAGTTTCTATTTTCATTACTTTCTTTACCTGTTTTATCAGAACTTACTTTGTATCAACCAAATTTTTCCTCTGCATTATTGCATATAATTTCATCACTTAATCATTTTTGATACACAAAGAGGAGTTTTTGACATTTAAGGACCACATAACACTTCTACAATAATGCAGTTTTAGGACTCATATCTGAATTTTTTTTGGTTTTTATTTTAAAAATTAATTTTTATACTTTATTTATCTTTACTATCTTGCATGATTCTCCAAGCATATGATTTTTTTTACTAAAAAAAATGAAATTCTTATACAATAAGGCACAAAACATTTTTCTAATATTTTTTGGAAAAATACCACATGCTACGTGTATACTATTCTCTCAGCAGGTAGTCAACCTTCCTTTCTTTATTCAGCAAATAGCCACTGAAAACTTTTTGTGTGCCACATCCTGTATTGAAAAACAAACTATAGCCGGCGCCATGGCTCAACAGGCTAATCCTCCGCCTTGTGGCGCCGGCACACCGGGTTCTAGTCCCGGTCAGGGCACCGGATCCTGTCCCAGTTGCCCCTCTTCCAGGCCAGCTCTCTGCTGTGGCCAGGGAGTGCAGAGGAGGATGGCCCAAGTCCTTGGGTCCTGCACCCCATGGGAGACCAGGAGAAGCACCTGGTTCCTGCCATCGGATCAGCGCGGTGCGCCAGCCGCGGCGGCCATTGGAGGGTGAACCAACGGCAAAAGGAAGACCTTTCTCTCTGTCTCTCTCTCTCTCACTGTCCACTCTGCCTGTCTAAAAAAAAAAGAAAAACAAACTATAAATGCCATCTAGAATGATACTGTGTAGGTTGAATGTCCACTCACAAATAATCCTTCAGTCCAAAATTGAATTAACTGCCTTCTTGAAACATTGAAGGGCTATCATATCTCACCCAACCACAACACACCTCACCATAGCCATACAATACAGATGCAGTCTCCTCCATCTATTAGCAGTGTCCACTTTTAAATTGTATAAAGAATAGATTTTTTTCTCATTCCTCAAAATATTCTCTATATTTATTTTTTAACTATTTTTATTTATTTGATAGGTAGAGTTACAGACAGTGAGAGGTAGAGATAGAGAGAAAGGTCTTCCTTCCATTGGTTCACTCTCCAGATGGCTGCTGTGCCAATCAGAAGCCAGGAGCCAGGAGCCTCCTCCCGGTCTCCCACATGGCTGAAGGGGCCCAAGGGCTTGTGCATCTTCTACTGCTTCCCCAGGACATTAGCAGAGAGCTGGATTGGAAGAGGAACAGCCGGGACTAGAACCGGCACCCATATGGGATGCCGACGCTGCAGGCAGAGGATTAACCTACTATGCCATGGCTCTGGCACCACTCTATACCATTTTACCAGGGGATGACAAGTCAACAGTTTCTGTGTCCACTGTATGGCCCTCTTGTCTTTTGGTATACATGAACAGATAAACACTTTCAAATGCCATCTTCTAAAAGAACAACTTAGAGATCCATTTAAACTATCCAAAAAGTGATTTCTCAGATCTTCAATTGTCCACATTATTGTTTCTCTATTGAAGTCATGAAACAATGTAAGAATTTAGCTTCTGCTATCCAGCATATCAAAAATTTTTAAATTGGTAAGATGTTCATTTCTTGTTGCTACAAGAAAATACCTCATATTGAGTACTTTCTAAAGAATAGACATTTATTTGCTCATTATTCTTAAAGTAGGGAAGTCTAAAATCATGGTTTCAGTCTCTGAGCAAGGTCGTCTTGCTACATCGTATCAGGTGGAGGGCATCCCATGGTGAGACAGAGCAGGTGTGCTAGCTCAGGTTTCTTCTTTTTCCCCTCCTCTTCCTCCTCTTCCTTTTTCCTCTCCTCCTTCTCTTCTTCCTTCTTCTTTTACCTTTTTCTCCCCCCCCCTCCTTCACCTCATCCCTCTCTTTCTTCTTCTGCTTCTTCAGCTTCTGTTTCTCCTGACTCAGCTCCCTGCTAATGAGCCTGGGAAAGCAGTGTAAGATGGCCTATGTACTTGGGCCCCACTGCACCTACATTGGAGACCTGGACAGAACTCTGTGGTCCTAGCTTCGGCCTGACCCAACCCTTGTCATTTGGGGAGTAAACAAGCAGGCGGATGACCTCTCTCTGTCTCACTCACTGTCTGTCTGTCTCCCCATCTCTCTATATCTCTGCCTTTCAAATAAATAAATCCTTTTAAAAATTACAAAAAAAGACAAAAGTGTAACAGAAATAATAAAAGAAGCAGTATTGAGGAATACAGTTAATAGCCATGATCATTGAACATTAAAATTATGATATGCTCTATATTAATGCTTTACATAAAAATTTCATATTAGCCTTGCCATAAATGATTAGTTAATTAATTTTTCAGATGAGGAATTGAAATAAGAGAGGGTAAATTGCTTCAAGCCATACTGTTAGGAATGGATGAAGTCAAAGTTTTAATCCAATTCTGTGTGATTCTTGATGGTGATTTCATCAATAACATCAGAGGAAAATTAGAAATAGTTTTTAAATAACATTGCTTCTGCTGGAAGTTACCTTGGCAGAAGTAGAATATGAGATGATCTTCAGAGTCATTTAAGATTTAGACTGATGGAAAGAAAAAGGGACATGAAGAAACACCAAGTCTAACCCAGTTTTAAAGATAAATACATTGCTTTTGCATCTTAGCAGTGTTCCTTTGGCCAATATTCAGATACTGGTGAAGGATATAAGAGAAAGATTGGACTATAAGTAATTGCTCAATATTTATTCACTGTTTCTAATCTAGATTTGAAACAGACGCAGAATGGATTTGAAGGATATTGGGCTCTTCACAACGATCCTGAACAGATCTGAAACACCTTAGGGGAATTGAAAGAATCTGCGGAACAGTCCTGTCTCTACTTCTGACTGAATAAAACGAAAAGGAAAAAATACTCTTTTCCAGTCCAGTGAAATACAGGGGGCCTCACTTCAGGCAGTAACAGATTCATCATTCTGTCAGAACAGGTGCATTTTCACACTTGGGTCTAAACCTACCCAATGTAGACAGAAATGTTTGTGGCAAAGCCTACAAACAACTGAGATTACTGATCAGTATAGTGACTGTTCACAAAATACTACTGCAATAAGTGTCAGGACATATGTAATAAAACAGCTTGTGAACGACTAGAAGTGATAAAGCTTTGGAATCCAAACCTTGGCATTTAGTAAGGCAAGATTTGTTTCCATTAGAAATAAAAAGGTGAAGGTTGTCCAGATGGGTCTCCCAGGAGGAAAACCAGCAACATCAGCTTCAGGTCTGTTTAGTAGCAAAGGATAAATGACTTCTGCCTGTGCTCAGAAAATAAACCTATTTTCAAGGTGGCTGCTTGACATTAACAAGGGGTGAGATCTTATTTTAAAACTTAAAAGAAACACAGAAGGGAAATTTTGACAAAATTAAATGCCATTTTTCTTTTCTATTGCTTTTTTTTTGATATTGAAAAGGAAAATTTAAGTTGTTCTGTGAAAAAAATCATGATATGCAATCCCACAGGAAGTCCATGTGCACCTTCAATTTTTGAGTTCCTGTACAATAATGCCTGTATTAATACTTTTAGCAATATGATATAACAGTAGTTTATAAATATTTAGAAGGAAGAAAGAGAAAAACATCTTCCGCCTGCTGCTTCAGTCCACAAATGACTTCAAACAGCCATGTCTCCGTCAGACTGAAGCCAGGAGCCAGGACATCCATTCTGGTCTCCCACATGGGTTGCAGGGGCTCACGTATTTGGACTATCATCTGCTCCCTTTCCAGGTGCATTAACAGGAAGCTGTTTAAGTAGCAGAAGAGCTGGAAGTCGAACTTCCATTCCTGTATGGGAAGCCAGTGTCACAGAAGTTGGTTTAACCAGCTGTGCCACAATGTTGGCCCCTAAGTATATATTTAAATACTTACTAAACAATGCCGGCACCATGGCTCACTAGGCTAATCCTCCACCTGCGGCGCCAGCACCCCAGGTTCTAGTCCTGGTTGGGGCACCAGATTCTGTCCCGGTTGCTCCTCTTCCAGTCCAGCTCTCTGCTGTGGCCTGGGAAGGCAGTGGAGGATAGCCCAAGTGCTTGGGCCCTGCACCTGCTTGGGAGACCAGGAGGAAGCACCTGGCTCCTGGCTTCGGATCAGCATAGCGTGCCAGCTGTAGTGGCCACTTGGGGGGTGAACCAATGGAAAAAAAAAGAGTTTTCTCTCTGTCTCTTTCTCTCTGTCTCTCTCTAGCTCTACCTGTAAAAAAATACTTACTAAACATAAAATAAATTGTTTTCACATGAAGAATAAAGATTCTACGTGGAAGGATTGATGGCTTTCTCGACAGGCACAAATCTCTCAAATCTATTACAAACAAAAGAAAATGGGACAGTAACAGTGACTCTGATCCATCTGGCCCAGAATTCTTACTTTCATGCTGTATAATCTAATATTATTTTGTGCTTGTAAAATCTGTGCCCTTTGTTTTCACTAAACAATGAGGAATTCATTTGCTTCTCACCACAGTTCTATGTACTTTATTTGATTTTTCCATTCAATAAGGGGAGACAGAGTTCTCTAATAGCAGCTTTGGGTAACTCTGATCTTTGTTTAAAGATTCTTTAACAAATGCTTATGGGAGATTATTCTATAAAATTCACAAACTCACTTGCTTCCCTTGGAAACAATGTCAAATTTTAAATACTAAACTTCTCCCCCAGTGAATAATCTACACATTTTTATAACTTGAAGATTAGATTGTAGGGACCAGGCTTGTGTAATAGCGAGTAAAGCTGCCTCCTGTGAGGTCAGCATCCCAGATGGGAGCCAGTTCATGTCCTGGCTGTTCCTCTTCTGATTTAGCTCCATGCTAGTGGCAGGGAAAAGCAGCAGCAGGTGGCTCAAGTGTTTTGGCCTCTGGCACTCACACAGGAAACCTGGGTGAAGCTCCTGGCTCCTGCCTTTGTCCTGACCCAGCCTTGGCCATTGCACTCATCTGGGGAGTGAAGTGGTGAATAGAAGATTTCTCTCTCTTTCTGTGTGTGTATGTGTGTGTGTAATTCTGACTTTCAAATAAATACATAAATATTATTTCTTTAAAGAAAATTAGATTGTGCTTTTGATTTAAACTATTTTTCTTCCAAGCCATTTAAAATAATTGTAATAAAATATTTGAAGATTAAGGAAAAGATCATTGAGGAAATTAGATATGAATAGCAAATTGTAGTGAACAAATATGTTTGTCAGTTAGCTCTGGGAAAAGTAAACCTGTGCAAAGTAAACACCCAAGGCCTAGTTCACACTCTTAATACTAAGGTAAATTACCTGAAGTGTTATAAAATAATTTTTGCTCATATATTTCATTCATTAAACACATGTCTTATATCCTGTTCAGATCAGGCACTAGTTAAACAATTGGGATACATAGATGAAAAAGAATGTCATAATCTCTAACATAGGGAAAGTCAAATAGTAAACAGTCTCCCAAATAGTGATGAGAATGTTGGAAGTTTCAGACTAAAGCAATTTAATCTACTCTGAGATGAAGATAGCATGGATTTATCTGAAACAGCATATGTTGTAGACAAGGACAGGGATAGCTATTCTGTGTCCACATCTTTCTGGTGTGATTCTGAATACAGGAATACAATGACTATTTACTCCTTCTTTTGGAAATCTTTATTATGTTACATCTCCTAAATTATAGGACAGAAAAACAAACTTTTATCATATAGCATCTTTAGGATATTAAAAAAGCAGAAGATAAATTTAAAATATATTTTATATTTTCATTGTTTCTGAGTACAATTCTGACCACTTTCTAGATATTTAAGTATCCTGAAAATTTTAACTTTGAAGAATTTCTCTACAGATTCATATTAACAAGCAGAACATCATAATTATCTTCTGAACATTTCTATACAAGTTAGAATTCCAATATGTATTCACAAAATCCTTGTATGGATTGAAAGATACCTGCAAGAAGAGCTGCTCCATGGATGACAGATAAGTATCCACCCTGATTCTCTGATTAACATACTCTTTGGAGTGGTTTTGAAAGGAACTCCAGGACTTGTGTAACCTAGGAGAAGTATTGTAAGAGGTTAGTAGTCTCTCAGGCAAAGAGTGTGGTGATTGCAAGTGGTTTCCCTATCATTTTGTTGTGGGCTAGGATAGGCCTAAACTAATATCCCAGGCTCTTGCCTTTTGCTTAGACACAAATTCTAAGTACAGGCACAAACATGGCATGCAGCGTGATAAGGTTTATTTACAAAGTGAAAGAATACACAGGCACATGAGGGCTTCATTTAGGGAGAGTGGACCACAAAATGCAAAAATGGCAATTTCATGTCCTGCTATGCTCATCCTGGGTCCATGAGGTGGAGCTTCTCATGAGCTTCTAATAGGGGAGTGGTTACAAAGTACTGCCCCCAGGTTCCAGGTAAGGGGTACATGTGGTTGACAGGAGCGTGGATAGGATCACATGGGAGTGGGAAAGGTGTGGCCTCGAGCTCATGAACACCCTATCTCCCTGATGTTTCCCACATCAGTTTGACATGCAAACTCTCAATTTTATTTGCTGTGCAAATAATTTTCTTGGGAAAACATTATGTATTTAAAAGTATCTTGCCTTTCCCATTGATATGATTTGTTTCTTTTGAGGTAGTGATATGTCTCTAATTGATGACCAGTGATGAAGAGACTGTCAACATAAATTGTTCCATACATAAGTATCTAGGCAGACATGTTAATTGAATGTTAAGTCACAACACATTCTTTTTGAAAGCCTGTCCTGAGCATTGTTTAGCACATGTGATAGTTTTACATTATGAAAACATATTAGAGAAAAATATTGATTTTATAGTTCTTCAGTGTGGGAAAACAAATTTAACAAATAGGAGCCAGCACAGTGCCATAGTGTGTAAAACTTCTGCCTGTGATCCCAGTGCCCATTTGGGCTCCTGTTTGAGTCCAGGCTGCTCCACTTCTAATCCAACTCTGTGCTAATGTGCCTGGGAAAGCAGCAGATGTCCCAAGTGCTTGGGCCTCTGCACCCATGTGGGAGATTCAAAAGAAAATCCTGGTTCCTGGCTTTGGATCAGCTCAGTTCTGGCCATTGTTGCCATTTGCACAGTGAACCAGCATATGGAAGATCTTTCTCTCTTTCTCTACCTCTCTCTGTGTCTGTAGCTTGAACTTTCAAATAAATAAATACAATCTTTCAAAAAGAAAATTTAATTTATTTATTTAAAAGCAGAGTTTGAAAGGCAAATATCTCTCTCTGTTTCTCTCTGTAACTCTGTCTTTAAGATAAGTAAGTAAATACGATATTTTTAAAAAAGAAACAGAGCTACAGAGAGAGAGAGAGAGAGAGAGAGAGAGAGAGAGAGAGAGAAATCTTCCATCTGCTGGTTCACTTTTCAGATGGCTACAACTGGAGCAGGATTGATCTGAAACCAGGATCCAGGAGCTTCTTTCGGGTTTCCCACATGGGTGCAGGAGCCCAAGCACTTGGGCTATCTTCCACTGCTTTCCAATGACATAGGCAGAGAGCTGGATCAGAAGAGGAGCAACCAGGACACGAATTAGTGCCTATATGGGATGCAGGTGGAGGCTTAGCCTACTACACAACAATGCTAACCACATAAATAAATCTTTAGAAAAAAAGTTTTACAAATAAAATATGCAGTTACTGTAAAATAAAAAAGACCTGTTTTTGCTGATGTTATTAATAAACAATTATTGTCATGATTTAATTAAAAGATCAAATGTATTATGGCTGCTTACATACTTACAAATTTGAATGCTTGTTTCAGTTCTTAATTTTTTGACTTTGGCATGCTGTTTATTTCTTACACTCAGTTTTCTTTTTCAAAAAATATAAATAATAATACAGGACCAAGTAAATATATGAGGAGAATTGAAGGAGTTAATATTTGTAATGTATTTTATACCTGTTTGAGAAATTTGAGTACTATCAGTTCCCTCTTCATTTTGTTCTTCTGCAAGAACAAAAAGACTTTCAAACTTTTGAGTTAATTTCAACTTATAAGACTTCCATAGGGGAAAACTAAAATTAAATTAAAATTGAAACTACAGTTGCATATGCTGTCAGAATCATTAGGTGAACCTCTAGGCAAATCCCCTGGATAATTCTTTATATACACATATAGGTATTTTTCACAGACATATTTTTACACCTTGGCTCAGGTCTTTACTAATTATATACTGAAGTGATCTTCTGTATATAAAGAGAATTGGAAATGAAAAAAAAAAAACAACCTGGTGTTAAAATGGAAATGGCATAGAAAATTAATTAATTTAAAAAAAATTATGTAGGATCTCTGTCTTTAATGTGCTGTACATTGCTATTCAATGCTATAATTAGTAATCCAATGGTAGTTTTTTCACTTTATGTTGCTATATGGGCAAAATGTTGAAATCTTTACCTAATATATACTAAACTGATCTTCTGTATACAAAAAAAAAATACAAATATATATAGAACTAGGCATATCTACAGATAAATAAATACATTGAAAGGTGAGCAATAAGAAAGTTAAATTAGGAACCAAACATTATAGAACATTCTATTTAACTAGAAGAATCAATGTGGTAATAAAAGTTATGATGTGAAAAAAATTTTAATTTATATTTTCAAAATAAATGATCAAGTTTTCAGCTTTAGAGATAGACTGTTTTTGAATACTTATATGTTAGCAAATAAGAATATGAGTCAGGAGGATACAAAATAATGTATTAAAAGTGGACTGGGGGGGGCGGAGCCAAGATGGCGGATAGTGAGGACGTGTGCCTTAGTTTGGGAAAATAAACTTTCATAAAAGCGGAATTACTGTAGCATCAGGAAAAAACTCAAGAAAAAAACTGCAGAGGAATCGCTTCCGGATCTTGTGGAGGAAACACAGAGGACTTACAGGGAACCCACCGCGTGGAAAACCAACCGAGACAAGCCGAGCGGCAGCGGTGGGAGAGGAGGCAGAGCCACAGAATCTCGCCAGCGCGGGAACGGAGGAGGGTAAGAAAGACAAAAGACCTGAGAAGTCCGAGACATTGGGGGGAGGGGGAACAGAGGCCTCTCCCTTCACTCACCAAGCAAAACAAAGAGCACCGCGATTTTACATATGTAAAGCTCAGCCAAACTCAGTATCTTTAGCGAAACTGGAGAACACATTGAGGGCTGCATAAACTCTTTGTGTGGTCCCAGGGGTAAATCAAACGAATACTCACAGAGGCTAGATTTCAACTACCCTCAACTCCACTCCCAACTGAGTCAAAAAAAAAAAAAAAAAAAAAAAGAGAGAGAGAGAGAGAGAGAGAGAGAGCGTCCCAGCAAGGAGCAAATAATCTGGGAGAGTCGCTCTTTACACAGCCTTAAACCTCAAGAAACAAGCATAGCTCTCTGGCCATACCCATCACAGCCCCTAAGGCTCCAACAAAACAGACAGCTCACTTAGAGGCATAGTATAACGAGAGAAAAAAAAAACAAAAACAAAAACAAAAACACCACAAATTATCTCTAACTTGCCAAGCGGGAACGGAGGAGGGTAAGAAAGACAAAAGACCTGAGAAGTCCGAGACATTGGGGAGGAGGGGGAACAGAGGCCTCTCCCTTCACTCACCAAGCAAAACAAAGAGCACCGCGATTTTACATATGTAAAGCTCAGCCAAACTCAGTATCTTTAGCGAAACTGGAGAACACATTGAGGGCTGCATAAACTCTTTGTGTGGTCCCAGGGGTAAATCAAACGAATACTCACAGAGGCTAGATTTCAACTACCCTCAACCCCACTCCCAACTAAGTCAAAACAAAACAAAAAAAAAAAAAAGAGAGAGAGAGAGAGAGAGCATCCCAGCAAGGAGCAAATAATCTGGGAGAGTCGCTCTTTACACAGCCTTAAACCTCAAGAAACAAGCATAGCCCTCTGACCACACCCATCACAGCCCCTAAGGCTCCAACAAAACAGACAGCTCACTTAGAGGCATAGTATAAGGAGAGAAAAAAAAACAAAAACAAAAACACCACAAATTATCTCTAACATGCCAAGCAAGAAACATAGAAGCGGAGCTACCAAGAACAAGGAAGGCACTATGACGCCCCCAAGTGAACAAGACATGACAATGCAAGATTATGAAGATGAAGAGATAGAGCAAATGCAAGAAGCAGATTTCAAAAAATTCACAAGAACATTAAGAAGTTCTCAAAAACAAATTCTTGAACTACAGAAATCCTTAATGGACAAGATAGAAAATCTCTCCCGTGAAAATGAAATATTAAGGAGGAATCAAAATGAAATGAAACAACTAGTGGAACAGGAAATTGCGATAGTGAAAAAAAACCTCAATGAAATGAAGAACTCAATAGATCAAATGGCAAACACATTAGAGAGCCTTAAAAACAGAATGGATGAAGCAGAGGAGAGAATATCGGAATTAGAAGACAGAGAACAGGAAAGGAAACAGTCAAATCAAAGAAAAGAAGAAGAAATCAGAAATCTAAAAAATACTGTCAGGAATCTACAGGATACTATTAAAAAACCCAACATTCGGGTTCTAGGAGTTCCTGAAGGCATGGAAAGGGAGAAAGGATTAGAAGGCCTTTTTAGTGAGATACTAGCAGAAAATTTCCCAAGTTTGGAGAAGGACAGAGACATCCTAGTACAGGAAGCTCAGAGAACCCCTAATAAACATGATCAAAAGAGATCCTCACCACGACACGTCGTAATCAAACTCACCACAGTGAAACACAAAGAAAAGATCCTAAAATGTGCAAGAGAGAAACGACAGATTACTCTCAGAGGATCTCCAATTAGACTTACAGCTGATTTCTCATCAGAAACCCTACAAGCCAGGAGAGAATGGCGAGATATAGCCCAGGTACTAAGAGAGAAAAACTGCCAGCCCAGAATATTATACCCTGCAAAGCTCTCATTTGTGAATGAAGGTGAAATTAAGACCTTTCACAGCAAACAGAAATTGAAAGAATTTGTCGCCACTCGTCCAGCCCTGCAAAAGATGCTTAAAGACGTGTTACATACAGAAACACAGAAACACGGTCACCAATATGAAAGAAGGTAAAGGAAGGAAACCTCAGAGCAAAAGATCACAGGAATCTCAAACCAGATATTAGAAAATATCTTTGGCAAATGGCAGGGCAAAGTTACTCCTTCTCAATAGTCACATTGAATGTTAATGGCTTGAATTGTCCAGTTAAAAGACACCGATTGGCTGATTGGATTAAGGAACAAAACCCATCCTTTTGCTGCTTACAAGAAACCCATCTATCCAACAATGATCCATACAAGCTGAGAGTGAAAGGCTGGAAAAAGATATACCACGCCAACAGAAATGAAAAGAGAGCGGGCGTAGCCATCTTAATATCGGACAACATAAACTTTACTACAAAAACTGTTAGGAGAGACAAAGAGGGGCACTATATAATGATTAAGGGATCCATTCAACAGGAAGATATAACGATTATCAATGTATATGCACCTAATTACAGGGCACCAGCTTATTTAAAAGACTTGTTAAGGGACTTAAAGGGAGACTTAGACCCCAACACAATAGTACTGGGGGACTTCAATACTCCACTCTCAGAGATAGACAGATCAACAGAACAGAAGATCAACAAGGAGACAGTAGATTTAAATGACACTATAGCCCAAATGGATCTAACAGATATCTACAGAACATTTCATCCTACATCTAAGGACTTTACATTCTTCTCAGCAGTACATGGAACCCTCTCTAGGATTGACCACATACTAGGCCATAAAGCAAGTCTCAGCAAATTCAAAAGAATTAGAATCATACCATGCAGCTTCTCAGACCACAAAGGAATGAAATTGGAAATTGGCAACTCAGGAATCCCTAGAGCACGTGCAAACACATGGAGATTGAACAACATGCTCCTGAATGAACAATGGGTCATAGAAGAAATTAAAAGAGAAATCAAAAATTTTCTGGAAGTAAATGAGGATAACAGCACAACATACCAAAACCTATGGGATACAACAAAAGCAGTGTTAAGAGGAAAGTTTATATCAATAGGTGCCTACATCAAGAAATTGGAAAGGCACCAAATAGATGAGCTTTCAAGTCATCTCAAGGATCTAGAAAATCTGCAGCAAACCAAACCCAAACCCAGTAGGAGAAGAGAAATAATTAAAATCAGAGAAGAAATCAACAGGATTGAATCCAAAAAAACATTACAAAAAATCAGCCAAACGAGGAGCTAGTTTTTTGAAAAAATAAACAAAATTGACACCCCATTGGCCCAACTAACTAAAAAAAGAAGAGAAAAGACCCAAATCAATAGGATCAGAGATGAAATGGGAAACGTAACAACAGACGCCACAGAAATAAAAAGAATCATCAGAAATTACTACAAGGACTTGTATGCCAGCAAACAGGGAAATCTATCAGAAATGGACAGATTCTTGGACACATACAACCTCCCTAAATTGAGCCAGGAAGACATAGAAAACCTAAACAGACCAATAACTGACACAGAAATTGAAACAGTAATAAAGGCCCTCCCAACAAAGAAAAGCCCAGGGCCAGATGGATTCACTGCTGAGTTCTACCAGACATTTAGAGAAGAACTAACTCCAATTCTTCTCAAACTATTCAGAGCAATCGAAAAAGAGGGAATCCTCCCAAATTCCTTCTATGAAGCCACCATCACCTTAATTCCTAAGCCAGAAAGAGACGCAACATTGAAAGAGAATTACAGACCAATATCCCTGATGAACATAGATGCAAAAATACTCAATAAAATTCTGGCCAATAGAATGCAACAACACATCAGAAAGATCATCCACCCAGACCAAGTGGGATTCATCCCCGGTATGCAGGGATGGTTCAACATTCGCAAAACAATCAACGTAATACACTACATTAACAGACTGCAGAAGAAAAACCATATGATTCTCTCAATAGATGCAGAGAAAGCATTTGATAAAATACAACACCCTTTCATGATGAAAACTCTAAGCAAACTGGGTATGAAAGGAACATTCCTTAATACAATCAAAGCAATATATGAAAAACCCACGGCCAACATCCTATTGAATGGGGAAAAGTTGGAAGCATTTCCACTGAAATCTGGTACCAGACAGGGATGCCCTCTCTCACCACTGCTATTCAATATAGTTCTGGAAGTTTTGGCCAGAGCTATTAGGCAAGAAAAAGAAATTAAAGGGATACAAATCGGGAAGGAAGAACTCAAACTATCCCTCTTTGCAGATGATATGATTCTTTATTTAGGGGACCCAAAGAACTCTACTAAGAGACTGCTGGAACTCATCGAAGAGTTTGGCAAAGTAGCAGGATATAAAATCAATCCACAAAAATCAACAGCCTTTGTATACACAGGCAATGCCACGGCTGAGGAAGAACTTCTAAAATCAATCCCATTCACAATAGCTACAAAAACAATCAAATACCTTGGAATAAACTTAACCAAAGACGTTAAAGATCTCTACGATGAAAACTACAAAACCTTAAAGAAAGAAATAGAAGAGGATACCAAAAAATGGAGAAATCTTCCATGCTCATGGATTGGAAGAATCAATATCATCAAAATGTCTATCCTCCCAAAAGCAATTTATACATTCAATGCAATACCCATCAAGATCCCGAAGACCTTCTTCTCAGATATAGAAAAAATGATGCTGAAATTCATATGGAGACACAGAAGACCTCGAATAGCCAAAGCAATCCTGTACAACAAAAACAAAGCCGGAGGAATCACAATACCTGATTTTAGGACATACTACAGGGCAGTTGTTATCAAAACAGCATGGTACTGGTACAGAAACAGATGGATAGACCAATGGAACAGAATAGAAACACCAGAAGTCAATCCAAACACCTACAGCCAACTTATATTTGACCAAAGATCCAAATCTAATCCCTGGAATAAGGACAGTCTATTCAATAAATGGTGCTGGGAAAATTGGATTTCCACATGCAGAAGCTTGAAGCAAGACCCATACCTATCACCTTACACAAAAATTCACTCAACATGGATTAAAGACTTAAATCTACGACCCGAAACCATCAAATTATTAGAGAGCATTGGAGAAACCCTGCAAGATATAGGCACAGGCAAAGACTTCCTGGAAAATACTCCAACAGCACAGGCAGTCAAAACCAAAATTAACATTTGGGATTGCATCAAATTGAGAAGTTTCTGTACTTCAAAAGAAACAGTCAGGAAAGTGAAGAGGCAACCAACAGAATGGGAAAAAATATTCGCAAACTATACTACAGATAAAGGATTGATAACCAGAATCTACAAAGAAATCAAGAAAATCCACAACAACAAAACAAACAACCCACTTAAGAAATGGGCCAAGGACCTCAATAGACATTTTTCGAAAGAGGAAACCCAAATGGCCAACAGACACATGAAAAAATGTTCAAGATCACTAGCAATCAGAGAAATGCAAATCAAAACCACAATGAGGTTCCATCTCACCCCGGTGAGAATAGCTCACATTCAGAAATCTACCAACAACAGATGCTGGAGAGGATGTGGGGAAAAAGGGACACTAACCCACTGTTGGTGGGAATGCAAACTGGTTAAGCCACTATGGAAGTCTGTCTGGAGATTCCTCAGAAACCTGAACATAACCCTACCATACAACCCAGCCATCCCACTCCTTGGAATTTACCCAAAGGAACTTAATTTGGCAAATAAAAAAGCCATCTGCACATTAATGTTTATTGCAGCTCAATTCACAATAGCTAAGACCTGGAACCAACCCAAATGCCCATCAACAGTAGACTGCATAAAGAAATTATGGGACATGTACTCCATAGAATACTATACAGCAGTAAGAAACAACGAAACCCAGTCATTTGCAACAAGATGGAGCAATCTGGAAAACATCATGCTGAGTGAATTAAGCCAGTCCCAAAGAGAAAAATATCATTTGTTTTCCCTGATCGATGACAACTGAGCGCCAAAGAGGAAACCTGTTAAGTGAAATGGACACTATAAGCAACAATGAACTGATCAGCTCCTGTCCTGACTTTAGATGTACAATGTAATACTTTATCCTTTTTAGTATTTGTTGTTGTTGTTGTTGTTCTAGTACTATTGGTTGAACTCAGTAATTAACACACAATTATTCTCAGGTGTTTAAATTTTAACTGAAAAGTGATCCCTGTTAAATCTAAGAGTGGAAAAAGAGAGGGAGGAGATGAACAATTTGGAACATGCTCAATCGGACTGGCCGCAAATGGTGGAGTTAGAAATGTGCAGGGGATTCCAACACAATTCCATCAAGATGGCATGTACCAATGCCATCGCACTAGTCCAAGTGATCAATTTCAGCTCACAATTGATAGCTCTGATAGGTCTAAGAGTCAAAGAGATCACACAAACAAGACAAGTATCTGCTAATACTAACTGATAGAATCAAAAAGGGAGAGAAAGATCCAACATGGGAAGTGGGATACACAGCAGACTCATAGGATGGCAGATGTCCTAAACAACACTCCGGCCTCAGAATCAGCCCTCAAGGCATTCAGATCTGGCTGAAGAGCCCATGAGAGTATAGCAGGCATGGAAAGCCAAGATATCATGGGAAAAAAAAAAAAAGACCTAAATGAATGATCTCTGTGAGTGAGATCCCAGTGGAAAGAACGGGGCCATCAAAGAAGGAGATACCCTTCTCCGAAGGGAGGAGAGAACCTCCACTTTGACTATGACCCTATCTGAATAAGACCAAAGTCAGCGAACTCTAAAGGCTTCCATAGCCCTGGCAACTCATGACTAGAGCCTAGGGAGATTACTGACGCCATGAACAGGAGTGTCAAATTGTTAAGTCAGCAACAGGAGTCACTGTGTACTTACACCCCATGCGGGATCTGTCCCTAATGTGTCGTCTAAAGCCAAGTGATGCTATGACTGGTACTGAAACAGTATTTTTATACTTTGCGTTTCTGTGTGGGCGCAGACTGATGAGGTCTTTGCTAATTATATACTGAAGTGATCTTCTGTATATAAAGAGAATTGGAAATGAAAAAAAAAAAAACCTGGTGTTAAAATGGAAATGGCATAGAAAATTAATTATTTTGAAAAAAAAATTATGTAGGATCTCTGTCTTTAATGTGCTGTACATTGCTATTTAATGCTATAATTAGTAATCCAATGGTAGTTTTTTCACTCGATGTTGCTATATGGGCAAAATGTTGAAACCTTTACCTAATATATACTAAATTGATCTTCTGTATACAAAGAGAATTGAAAATGAATCTTTACATGAATGGAAGGGGAAAGGGAGCGGGAGGGGGGAGGGTTGCGGGCGGGAGGGAAGTTATGGGAGGGGGGAAGCCATTGTAACCCACAAGCTATACTTTGGAAATTTATATTCATTAAATAAAAGTTTAATAAAAAAAAAATAAAAAAAAAAGAAAAAAAAAGTGGACTGCTAGCTATTAAAATAGTTCTTTTTTTTTTTTTTTTTTTGAGCACACAGATTTGGAAGATACAGCTCCAATTAAAGGGAATATAGTGAGAATAGATTTTTAGAAGACTCAACTATGTACTGTTTATAAGAAACTCACTTCACCTGTGAGGACACATATAGACTGAAAATGAAAGGACGAAGCAAAATATTCCACACGAATGGATCCCAAAGGAGAGCAAGGATAGATACACTCACACAAAATAAAGTGAATTTCAAAACAAAAGAAGTAAAAATTGAAATGAAGGTCATGACATAAGGTTTAAGAAGAAATAATGGTTTTCTTCATATGTGGAACTAATATTGGAGCATCCAAATATATACTGCAAATAACAATAGAACTAAAGGGAGCTGCAGATTTTAAAAGTAACAGGAAACATTAACACCCCCCTTCATAAGTGGGCAAATCATCCAGACAGAATACCAATGAAGAAATAGTTGAGTTAAACTGTATAAACAGGCATATATAGAAGTTTCCAACAAGCAGTTACAGAATGAATATATATATATATATATATATATATATACACACACACATATATACACACTTCTTAACAGCACATGAAAACATGAAAAATTCTCCAAGTTGGATTATATGGTAGGTCACAAAATATCACAACAATTTTTTAAAAAGATTTTATTTATTTGAGAGATAGATTTACAGACACAGAGAGACAGAAAGGTCCTCCATTTGCTGGTTTAGCCTCAAAGTGGCCACAATGGATTGATCTGAAGCCAGGGTCCAGGAACTTCTTCCAGGTCTCCCAAGCAGGTGCAGGGACCCAAGCACTTGGGCCATCCTTCACTCCTTTCCCAGCCAAAGCAGAGAGCTGAATGGGAAGAGGAGCAGCAGGAACATGAATTGGCACCCATATGGGATGTTAGCACTGCAGGCAGAGGCTTAGCCAAATACACCACAGCACAGACCCCACAACAAATTTTTTTAAAGAATATGAACTATGTTGAGTATCTTCCCTGACCACAGTACAATAAAATTAAAATTCAATGAACAGAAAAACTTCAGAAACCGTATGAATACAAAGAAATTAAAATAACTTGCTCCTGAACAATTAATTAAGGAATAAACTACAGAATCAATGAACAAACTAAGATGAGAATTTTTTTTTTTAATTTTGGAAATATGTAAAAATGGAAATACAATATATAAGAGCTTTGGATATGGCAAAAGCAGTAGTAAGAGGAAAGTTTACAAAAACCAATGCCTGGGGGACCAATGCTGTGGCGCAGGTTAGTCCTCCACCTGCAGTGCCAGCATCCCATTTGGGTGCCTGTTCTCGTCTCGGCTGCTCCTCTTCCAGTCCATCTCTCTGCTTTGGCCTGGGAGGGCAGTAGAGGATGGCCCAGGTGCTTGTGCCCCTGCACCTATGTGGGAGACCTGTAGGAAGCTCCTGGCTCCTTGCTCCGAATCCACACAGCTCAGGTAGTTGTGGCCAGTTGGAGAGTGAACTAGCGGATGGAAGACCTTTCTTTCCATCTCTCCCTCTCACTGTCTGTAACTCTACCTCTCAAATAAATAAATACACAATCTTTAAAAAAAAATGAAGGGAAAAGAAATCAATGCCCTGGCTGTGCCACCAGCATCCAATATGAGCACCAGTTTGTGTCCCATCTTTTCCACTTCTGATCCAGCTCCCAGCAACATATGCCTGGGAAAGCAGAAGAGGATGGCCCAAGTGCTTGAGCCCCAGCCACCCATGTAGGAGACATGTAAGAAATTACTAGGTTTGACTTAGACCAACTTTGGCCATTGCAGCCATGTGCGGAGTGAGCTAGCAGATGGAAAGTATCTCTCCCTCTCCCTCTCTGTGATTATGCCTTTTAAGAAAATAAATCAGTCTTAAAAACAAAAAAGAAAAAAAAAAAGAAATCAATGCTTGCAATTCAAGAATTAAGCTAAACGTCTATCTCTCACCATGTACAAGTTTCAACTCGAACTAAAAACCAAAATGTAAACCATGA
Source organism: Lepus europaeus (assembly GCF_033115175.1). Lineage (NCBI taxonomy): Eukaryota > Metazoa > Chordata > Mammalia > Lagomorpha > Leporidae > Lepus > Lepus europaeus. Next base: position 39,593,549 of record NC_084833.1, read on the forward strand.
TTATTTGAAACTAGTAGAAATTAATGTAAGGGAAAAGTTTTAGGACATTGGTATGGGTAAAGATTGTTTGAATCAGACCTCAAAAACACAGAAACAAAAGCATAAGCAGGCAAACGGATTATCACAAAACTAAAGAGCTTCTACACAACAAAGAAATCAATCAATAGAGTGAAAACACAACTGACAGAATGGATGAAAATATTTGTAAGCTCTACATGATTAGGGGTGGATAACCAGAATATATATGTAACTGAGGTAATTCTATAGCAAAAACAAAACAAAACAACAAAACACCAAATCCAACTTTAAAAAGACCACTAGATCTAAACAGACATTCCTCAAAAGACACATACATGTACAACATATGTACAACAGGTACATGAAAAAATGTTCAATATCGTTAACCATCAGAGAAATTAAATAAAAATGGCAATGAAATACCACTTCCCTTTGATTAGATTGATCATTATCAAAAAGGCAAAAGATTTCAAGTGTTAACCAAGGATGTGAAAATAGGCAGCTCTTGTGTACTGCTGATGGGAATGCAAATTACTACAATCATTATGGAAAATGGTAAGGAGGTTCCCTCAAAACACTAAAAATAGGGGCCAGCGCTGTGGCGTAGAGGGTAAAGCTACCGCCTGCAGTGCCAGCATCCCATATTCGCACCAGTCCCCACTGCTCCACTTCTGATCCAGCTTCCTGCAAATGTGTCTGGGAAAACAGTAGAAGATAGCCCAAGTTCTTGGGCCCGTGCACATGCATTGGAGACCTGGAGGAGGCTCCAGGCCCCCAGCTCTTTGTTTTAGGTTGTCCCCACCCTGGCCATTGCACCATTTTTTGGAGTGAACCAGCAGCCAGAAGACCTCTCTCTCTCCCTCTGCCTCTGCCTCTCTATAAATCTGCCTTTCAAATGAATAGGTAAGTCTTAAAACAAAACAAAGCAAAGCACCTGCAAACTAAAAATAACACTGCTATATGATCCACCAATCCCACTGGAAATGAAATACAAGGGAAATAAAATCACTCTGTCAAAAAGACATTCTCTTTTTTGTGTTAATTGCAGTGCTATTTATGAGAATCAATAAATAGAAGCTTCTTTAATGTCCTTCAACTGAGGAATGCATAGAGAAAACATGGTACACACAATGGAATTCAGTTCAGCCACAAAAGAGATTGAAATCTTGTCATTTTTAATAGCATGTATGTAACTACATATAATTATATTCAGCAAAATAAGCCAAGTTCACAAATACAAGTACTTCATGATCTTGCCCATCATATGTAGAAGCTAAGAAACTGATCTCAGAGAATTTAAGTGTTTAGTGGATGGTTATCAGAGACTAAAGTTCTGATGCTTCGTTACACAGTAGGGTGATTGTAGAGAATTACAATGTATCCCATGTTTCCCTAAAACGAAAAACTAAAAGAAGAAATTTTTGAAAAAAGAAATGTTGGCCAGCGCCAGAACTCACTAGGCTAATCCTCCGCCTGCGGCACTGGTACCCTGAGTTCTAGTCCCAGGTTCTAGTCCAGGTCGGGGCGCCGGATTCTGCCCTGGTTGTTCCTCTTCCAGTCCAGCTCTCTGCTGTGGCCCAGGAAGGCAGTGGAGGATAGCCCAAGTGCTTGGGCCCTGCACCCACATGGGAGACTAGGAGGAAGCACCTGGCTCCTGGCTTCGGATCAGAGCAGTGCGCCGGCCGTAGTGGCCTTTTGGAGGGTGAACCAATGGAAGGAAGACGTTTCTCGCTGTATCTCTCTCTCTCTCTCTCTCTCTCTCTCTCTCTCACTGTCTAACTCTGCCTGTCAAAAAAAAAAAAAAAAAAAAGAAATGTTACATGTGTGAGGAGACTGATAGGTTTAACCTAATAGGTCATTACAGAATGTATACTTGTTTCAAAAATTCCAAGGTATCCTATTAAATATGTAAAATATTTATGTCCTGATTAACAATTGAATTTATTTAAAAATAAAACCATTGGTACAGAGATCTGGTATTTAATAGAGGTATCCATGCTCTGCACACATTCCAGAAAAGATGAAACCTTTTTTTATTCCATTCTTCATTCTCTTTTTTTAACTTACCACTGGTCAAAATAAAATAGAAATTAGAGATTAAGGAATCCATAAAACTAATACTTCTGGGATACTCCTGGGATGGAGAAGAAGGTAGACTATGTGAAAAACACATTAAAATAGTTAACAAAATACGAGCAGTACAGTCATATGTCCCTTCTGTGTGCACAAGTATCTGAACATTCCCAAAAAAATGAGCTGCTTTCTTCATGTGAAGCTTCAGTTATTGAGAACCAGGATAAGTAATTCTCATTTATTCTCAAACTCTGAAACTTAACGTTTAGGTGTCTCAATCTAGGAAGCCTGTAGCAGAGCGACAGTTTTGCAGACATCATGTGAGAGTAGTTCTGCAGTTGGATAAATAGGGTTTAAAGTCATTGGTCAGGGCTGGTGCTGTGGCACAGCAGGTTAAAGCCCTGGCCTGAAGTGTGGGCATCCCATATGGGTGCCAGTTCTAGTCCTGACAGCTCCTCTTCTGATCCAGCTCTCTCCTGTGGCCTGGGATAGCAGTAGAAGATGGCCAAAGTCCTTGGGCCCCTGCACCCTTGTTGGAGACTTGGAGGAAGCTGCTGGCTCCTGGCTTCAGATTGGCACAGCTCTGGCCATTGTGGCCATCTGGGGAGTGAACCAGCGGATGGAAGACCTTTCTCTCTGTCTTTAGCTCTCTTTGTAACTCTCTTTCTTTTTATTTTATTTTTTATTTATTTATTTATTTTTTTGACAGGCAGAGTGGACAGTGAGAGAGAGAGACAGAGAGAAAGGTCTTCCTTTGCCATTGGTTCACTCCCCAATGGCCACTGCAGCCAGCACGCTGCTGCTGGTGCACCACGCTGATCCGAAGCCAAGAGCCAGGTGCTTCTCCTGGTCTCCCATGCAGATGCAGGGCCCAAGAACTTGGGTCATCTTCCACTGCACTCCAGGGCCACAGCAGAGAGCTGGACAGGAAGAGGAGCGACCGGGACAGAACCGGCGCCCCGACTGGGGCTAGGACCCGGGGTGCTGCTGGCGGAGGATTAGCCTATTGAGCTGCGGCGCCGGCCGGTAACTCTCTTTCAAATAAATAAAATAAATATTTAAAAAAAAATAAAGTCATTGTTCAAGGACAGTGTTTTGTTATTGATTTCTTGGAAAACACTCAGGCAAGATGACCATTAAAATTACAACAGTTCACTGATATTGCTGTGATATTGGATATTCCTATATAGGCCAGAGTTTGAAATGAGCTGTCATGACAATACGCCATTGAATGCCTTTTTAAGCTTGTCTCTTTTTCTTTATAATCTATAGTACAATAAAGATACATTTCTGCTTTACAATTCACTTTAGTCAACACATTTGTATCTGTTATGAATCATTATTGTCTCCATGGAAAATTAAACATAATTCTCAAAGATATTCCTAAGAACATTTCTATAATTTAAAAACCATTTATTCAATATCTACTATATGACTAAAATCATTGAAGATTGTCTTAAAGAACTGGGAAACTATGATATATTTCCTTTAAAACATTAATTAACTAAACCTCCACACACGGTATAGCCACTGAAGCTTGTACTGCTGTTGTGACTCTGGACATCAATTGAATGTATTTCACTTAATTAAAAAAAAAAAAAATCTGTTGGGGCTGGTGCTGTGGTGTAGCAGGTAAAACTGCCGCCTGCGGTGTCAACATCCTATATGGGCACTGGTTCAAGTCCCAGCTGCTCCACTTCTCATCCAGCTCTCTGGTATGGCCTGGGAAAGCAGGAGAAGATGGCCCGAGTGCTTGAGGCCCTGCACCTGTCTGGGAGACCCGGAAGAAGCTCCTGGCTCCTTGTTTTGGATTGCCAGGAGCTCCAACCATTGTGGCCAATTGGGGAGTGAACCAGCACATGAAAGATTCTCTCTCTCTCTCTCTCTCTCTCTCTCTCTCTCTCTCTCTGCCTCTCCTTCTCTATGTGTAACTCTTACTTTCAAATAAGTAAATAAATCTAAAAAAAAAAATCACTTTTCCAATCTGACATTACTTGGAAAGAAGAATTCATTCAATTGTATAACAAAGATCACGTTTGATGGAACAAGGACATAAGCCTGAGCCATTCTAGCTACTTGCACAAAAATGAGTAAAACAAGGATTTACCCCTTATCCCTGCATTCCAAGGGACCAGTTCTGATTCACACTCCTTGTTGTTCCCCACCCACCCTCTGCATTCTTCTTCATTCAAGTCTGGAAGCTGGTGCTCTCTTTCTCCCTGTAAAACTCTGCCTTTCAAATAAATCTTTTTTAAAAAAGACGGGCAAAGAGACTTTTTTTTTTTTTTTGTAAATAAGACATACAAATGATCAACATATTTTTTTAAAAAGATTTTTTTTTTTTATTTGAAAGGCAGAGCTACAGAGAGGCAGAGGGAGAGAGAGAGGGAGAGAGGGAGAGAGAGGGAAAGAGAGAGGGAGAGGCAACTTCCATCTGCTGATTCACTCCCCCAATTGGCTGCAATTTCGTAGAGAGTACCTCCATGGCAATTAGTCTGATGTATTTATTCATGATATGAAGTAGGCAGGCATACAGGTTAAAATCTATTAGGTTTGTGAGCTGGAAGACCACACCCTCACCACGCCCCTGTGTGACCTCACGCCCTATCTGATACCTTCACCACACCCCTGGGTGACCTCATGCCCCTACCTGGCCACATCTAGGTGCCCACCAGCCAATCAGGTTAATTAACCACTCCCCTTTGGAAGTGGGTTAAAAGCGTGGGACAAGGTGTGTCCAACCCTTCTCTTCTTCCCTGGCCTCTTGCCAGGAGGGGGCTTGCTATAGCCCTGCACTTTCAGGGCATGTGGCCTTCGAGCCATCCACTCAAGGCTCCCAGGCCTAGATGTTCCTCCACGTGGCTGCTTCCTGGTGCTCAGTATGAACCCAGATTTGCCTCTCTCCCTTAGTAAAACACTCACTCTCGTGTGCATCTTTCTCACTAAATAAAGGCTTAAAATGTACCATGCTGCCTCATTTGTCTGTGCCGGTATTTAGAATTCTCTAAATATTAGGCAAGAACCCTCTCGGACTTATTAATATTGGGTATTTATTAATAAGCATATGGTGAAATCGTATGGCACCCCAAATTCCGGTAGCATATGTAGCACCCCAGAGAGCACTTCTGAGGAACCTTAAGGGGCCACATTTTTGTACAAATTTTAGGGGGTCATCTCCAATTTCAATTAGATCACATTAACTGGTTTTGATAGGAAGCCCACCAAGGTGAAATCCTGTTCTCATAACATGCTTATCACTGATGATGCTAACATTCACCACCTGGCTAAGTGAGTGCTTGGCACGTCTCTTCAGTGTAATGGTATTTGCGTTTCCTTCTTTTTTTTTAAGATCTATTTATTTATTTGAAAGTCAGAGTTACACAGAGAGAGAAGGAGTGGCAGAGAGAGAGAGAGAGAGAGAGAGAGAGAGAGAGAGAGAGAGAAACAGAGAGAAAGAATCTTCCATCCACTGGTTCACTCCCCTGTTGGCTGCAATGACCAGAGCTGCGTTGACCTGAAGCCAGGAGAAAGGACCTTCTTCCAGATGCAGGGGCCCAAGGACTTGGGCCATCTTCTACTGCTTTCCCAGGCCATAGGAGTGAGCTGGATTAGAAGTGGAGGGAGCAGTTGGGGCTTGAATTGGTACCCATATGGGATGCCAGTTCTGCAGGCGGTCGTTTTACCAGCTACACCACAGCACTGGCCCTTATCAACATCACTAATCATCATGGAAATGCTAGTCCAAAGCACAAGTAAATATCACCTCCCATCTTTTAGGCTGTCTATTATAAAAACAATAATACCAGGAAACAACAAGGTGAGTAGTTATGAAGATGTTGAGAGAAGAGAATCCTTGTGCATTGTTGATGGGAATGTTAATTACAAATGCACTATGTAAGCTCCTCAACAAAAAAGAAATAACATTAACATGCAATTCCCCAAATCCATTTCTGGTTTACGCAGCCAATAAACTGAAATCAGGACTTTCAGAAGATATATGCTTGCCATGTTCAAAGGCTCCTTACTTAGAACAGCTAAGAAATGGAAAAGATTTAAATTGCAACAGACAGATGACTGAATAAGGGAAGCATGTCATGTAGTACAAAATTATTTATTCTCAAGAAAGCAGGAGATGCTGCCATTTGTGACATGGATGAACACGGAAAACTTATGTAAAGTGAAATAAGACACAGAAAAATAAATCTACATAATCTCATTTTTATAATGAATCTAACATAGTCAAGCCCACAGAAATAGATTAATGGTTCCCAAGAAGTTATGGGAATGGTGAAACAAGAAAATATTTTTAAAAGGCACAAAGTTTCAGTTATGTAGGATGAATAAGTCTTATAGATGTACAGTATTACATCATTTCCATGGTTAAAAGCACTTTATTGGACAATGAAAAAATTGTTAAGTGGATATAACTTATGTTATGTGTTATTATCACAAAAAATATTAATGAGGTGTGTAAGTAACTACTAGACATGATATATTTTTTGGATAATTATTTAGGGATGGTTTTATAGGTATAAATGTCTCCAAATCACCACTGTGTCTAAATTTAATACATACAGAATTTGTATGTCAATAACACACTTCAATAAAGTGATTAAGAAAAAGCAACCTTTATTAAAAAACTGATATTTTGTCTTATTGTAATTTGGACATCAAGATATTCAAAGTTAACACTCAGATACAAATAAATTGAGCATGAAACATTCACATTATGACTGGATAAACAAAACTGGTAAGCCCTTAGCTAGACCAAAAAAAAAAAAAAAGAGGGAAAATTCAAATTCATAAGTAACAGATGAAAATGGAGACATTACCACTGACACCAAGGAAATAAAAAGGATGGTTAGATACTGTGAATAACTATATGGCAATAAATTTGATAACCTGGAGGAAACGGAAAAATTCTTGAACATGTATACTTAACCAAGATTGAATAATAAGGAAAGAGAATATCTAAAAGTTCAGTTGAATCAATAATAATATAAAGGAAACCCCAGACCAGATGGCTTCACTGCTGAATTCTGCCAAACATTTAAAGAATTAAAATCAATTCTTCTTAAATTTTTCAGAACAAATAGGAGGGAAATTGTTCACAATTCATTATTTTAATGATAATGAATTAATTTCAGCATTATCTTAATGCCAAAACTAGACAAGGCATAATAACATAAAAAAGCTATAGATCAATATTCTTTAATGAACATAAATGTGAAAATCCTGTAAAAAATTCTAGCAAATTGAAAATAGCTCATCAAAAAGATTATCTGCTGTGATCAAGTAGAGCTCATCTCAAAGATACTTGAATGTTTTAACATATGCAAATCAATATATGTAAAACACCACAGCAAGGGAATAAAAGACAAAATAATTTGTTCATTTCAGTGGACTCAGAAAAGGTGAATCCTTTTTTTCTCTTCACGATCAAAACTCTGATTAAATCATGTGTAGGAGGAACATATCTATATATAATGAAGGCCGTATATGTGTGTGTGTATGTGTGTGTGTATATTGCCAATAGCTAACATCATTTTGAATACAGACAAGCTGAAGTCTTTCTCTCTAACATCTGGAACAAGACTCACATCACTTCTTAAAAAATATTTTAGATAGCATGCTTTTAATTCTTTTTATAATCATAAGATTAATGCTCAACCAAATATAGTGTTCAACAAGTAAAATATAGAAAGACCATTTTTCCACAGGACTATTAACAAGACTATAAATAAACAAATCAAGGATGTCTATTTCACTCTCACACATTCAGCTTTTTTTTTTCTGTACTCAATATAATTCTATCTATGAAATCCTAAGTATGACCATTAGGCAAGAAAAAGAAATAAAGGTCATCTAAATTGGAAAGGAGGAATTCAAACTGTCACTGTTTACAAATGACATAATATTATATATGGGAAAAACCACAAAGATCCCATCAACAAGTCTTAAAATTGGTAGAATTATTAAATACCAATAATGATTCATCTGAAAAAGAAACCAAGACAGCGATTCCATTTCCAATAGTTAGAAAAATACAAAATACTTAGGAACAGATTTAATGAAAGAGGTGAGATATCTCTACAATAAGAATTGTAAATCATTGATGAAAGAAATTAAAGAGCACACACAAAATAAAAAGCATGAGTTCGTGAGTTGTAACAGTAAATATTGGCAAAATGTTCATACTTCACAGAGCAATTTACAAATTCAATAAAATCCCTACCAAAATCCAAATGACATTTTTCACAGGCCTAGAAAAACACTATTAAAATTTATCTGGAAACATAAAGGACCCCAAAGAATCAAAGCAATATTTGAGCAAAAAGAGCAAATCAGAATTCATTATACTACCTGAATTCAAAATATATTACAAAGGTACTGTCCTTATGACAGCATGGTATTGGCATTAAAAAAATCCATAGACCAATGAAACAATAGATGCTCTAGAAGCAAACCTGCACATTTACTGCCAGCTGATTTGTGACAAAAGATGTGAAGAACATGCATTGAAAAAACGATAGTCATTTTAATATATGATAATGGGAATATCCACATGCAGAAGAATGAATTTAGATCTCTAACTCTCACTATGTACAAAAATCAACTCAAAATGGATTAAAGACTTAAAAAGTTATATCTGAAACTTTAAAAATATTAGAAGAAAATACAGGGAAAATGTTTAAGGACATTGGAATTGGCAAAGATTTTTCTAGATCTGACCACAAATTAGAGGAAACAAAAGCAAAAATAGATGATTGGGATTTCATCAAAGGAGTTTTTCATAGTGAAAGAAACAATGAGGTGAGGAGACAACCTACAGAATGAGTAAAAGTATTTGTTAACTACGTATCTGAACATAAGTTAATAGCCAGGATATAAAAATAATAAAATAATAAAAATAATAGCAAGCAAATAATACAACTTAAAAATGGGCAGCAAATGGAAACAGACATTTCCCAAAGAAAGACATACAAATGGCCAGCAGGCACATGAAACAATGCTCATTGTTGCCAATCATCAGAGAAATGCAAATCAAAAACATAATGAGATATCACAGCACTTCAGTAAAATTGGCTATTACCAAAAGACAGCATGTAACAGGTGTTGCTGAGGTAGTGGAGAAGAAGGAACATTTACACACTGTTGGTGGGAATGTAAATATTTATTTTCTGATTTCTTTACAGAAGTGGAAAACTTCAAGTTACTAAACACGTATAGCTAAAGTCAGCAATATTGCAATTTATTATGACATCTCTATTTATCTGAATGCAATTGACCTGCACTTCAGGGAGTTTCACAACTTCAATTTTGGTAGAAAATTTCTCACTATTGGACTTTTGTTTTGTGGGTGTGTGCTCTGTCAGAGAGTTTTATACAAAAATCATATTAGATTCAATATATTGAGTGCTGTGTCTGCAACAAACTGCAAATTCCGTTTCAATTTAAAGTTTGTCCAGAAAGGGAATTTCTGGATTTGACAGGATGCTTCTTTCAAGGTAAGCAACCTTGTCTTAAAAGGTTTTGAAATAATTTGAAGAATTTCAGAAGCTTTTTTTTAAGTTTTCACATTTGAAGTCATATGCATGTTCTGGTCAGAGAAGTTATGAAAAACTGGGTTTATGTATTCTGAATTTGCTCTCTTTCTCTACGTTGGGCTATGTGTGAGACAGCTGTGGGACATTGCTTTTCATGTTCTTAACACATGCATTTTGTAAATTGAAAAATCCACAAAGAACTCTATTAATTTTGTCATTTATTTTAGGGAGGGTTCTTGAAACTCACTTGGTTACCTGCAGACTAGTTCTTACTTTAACAATCTTTACTGGCTCTAGAAAGTTTCCTGGATCTTCTATATTTGCTCTAAATACTGGGTGAAACTGAATTGCTTCCTCTTTAATTTGTCTTTCTCTTGCTATAATGCATTACATGCAGCTGGACCTTGCCATTTGAAAGTTGTAACTCTGCCTCGAAATTGTCTTAGTACGCTAGCAAACGCAATTGGTAATATCTTATTTCTTACAAGTTACAATAGCTTCTAATATCAAATTTATCATGGTTCTTCAAGGATCCATTAAGTTTCACTGCCCTTCTAGCCTTGCCTTACCACTCCATCCAAAAGTGATTATCTCATGTTTTAGTCATGGTAGCACCTCATTTCTTGTTTGGCTTTCTGATTTCTTTCTGTACTGATTTGTAGAAAAAAATTACCCAAAACAGTCATTTAAACCACAAGCATTTACTGGTTTTCACAATTTTATTGGTTGCTAAACTAGTCATTTTTTTTTTTTGTCCTGGAATCAGTACAGAGCCTGGAGTCACAAGATTGTTTGAGGTTGAAATGTTCAATATCATTCACACAATTTAAAGTCAGAGATATTATTTCATTACATTGTTTCTTAACTGGAAATTTTTAAAATTTTTATTATCATAAAGAGAACAGATTTCATGTATTTCATAGATATAATTCTAAATGATAAGGATACTTCCCCCTTACTTCCCTTTATCCCTCCTCCTCCTTTTTTTTTTCTTTCATTTTTGCGAAAACATACTTTCAATTCACTTCATACTCACAGGCTGAATGTACCACCAGCCATATTGTTTAACAAGTGAAAAATAGAAAAACCTCTGTTCCAGGAATTTAGACAAGGACTTCAAACAGCAATCAAATTATAAGATTTTCTTCATACTATATGTTGATCTCTTTACTTACTGTAAGGTTAATCTTATGAGTATAAAGTTGGCTGAAAATACATCTTTGTAAAAAATAATATTAAGAATAGAAAAGGGAGGAGTAAGAAGTCTGGGAGAATGGGTGGGAGGGAGGGTAGGGTGGAAAGTATCACTATGTGATGAATGTGTATATAGGAAATACATGAAATATGTATACCTTAAATAAATTTAAAAACAAATGTCAGTTCCAGTCGTAAACTTTTGTTGTTGTATGTTCTATATTAACTGCCACAATTCAGAGAAAACATAATATTTGTCTTGCAATGGCCTCCAGTTGCATCCATTTTATCCTTGAAAAAAAAAAAATGTTCTTTATTTACCTCTTAGAAGGGCAGGCATGCTCCAAACGCCTGAAACAGCCAGTTAGCCATTGTAGGACCAGGCCAAATCTGGAAGTTAGAACCAGGGTACAGAACCAGGGATTGTACCTAAGCAATCTGATAGAGGATATGGACATCCTAACAGGAATCTTGCTTTCAGGCCACACACCCACCCCAAAGGTGTGTGTGTGGTTTTTTTTTTTTTTTTTTTTTTTTTTTTTTTGATTCCCAAATTGTGTTCAGGGAGAACTTACCAAGGGACAGATTGTTCACATAAGAGAAGCATGGTCTGGGAGCCCCAGAAGACATCAATGAAGCTCTCGAACCACTCTCTGTTCTAACTGTCCAAGCTAGAATATTTCCCCACCATGTGTGAACTACAACAATCACTTAGCCTGTGCTTGTAGAGAATAACTTTATTCTTGCCGGTCCTCATACTTTATCAGAGACACAGTTTCTCCCCAGATATTTCTGGACAATTCTTAATAATACATCGCACTTGAACACTGATCTACTGCTTTTCAACTCAGGGAGACTACTGGACACTGAAGGTTCCTAGACTAGTACCAGTTTCTTTTGTTGAAAATGAAATACATATTTTACATATAAATCATTGCACATGTTAAAATTATGACATGCATATAACAGCTTGTGCTAGATCCAGTAACACATTACAATCAGACAATGAATCACCCCATACTTCAACTGAGGCTAACGTGTGTACCAACCCAATGCACTTTCCCAGCCTGCAAGGAGGCACTGGAATCAGTAGATAATCCTGAGCTAGCTGCAACAGGACAAGAAATTGATAACATCAAGATGCGAAAAACTGAAGAAGAAACTGCTCCAGAATGACCCCGGTGAGGCAGTGTGTAGGGTCCCAACCCTAAAACATCGGGATAGACCCTGGTAAACAAGAGCAGGTTCCCTGGAGCCCTTATTTTCACCAAAGGGTAATTGGCAGACATGAGCTGAAAGTTTGTCTATGTAATGCATCACAACCATCAAGTCTTTAGCCCATACTCTACTGAGATCTTAGCAAATGTCATCCATCCAGCTCAAGCACAAGAAGCAGAAGAGGAGCCTCTCTGAGTGTACTAGAGTCCAGTCATGACCACAAGGAACCAGGAAAGAGGACTCATCTTATTCCTGGGGTAACATCACTGTGGCCACCAAAATCAGCTTCTTTACCATTGCAACCAGAATACAGGGTTGCAGGGGTGAAGCATATAAACATCAACTGAACCTCTCCCATCCATTGATAAACTTCTGAGCTGAAAAATTTGGTAAACTAGCATTGACTTCAGCTCGTTATCTAAATCATTTCCTCTTTTCATACAATTGTGTGCAGTCACAGTTTCTGTCAAATAAATGCTCATTATCTAATCTAGTGCCTTGTATTAAGTGAACTTTCAATAGAGGTTTCCTTGAATTTTAAAGACAAACAAAACTATATAATACTACAAAGTTTTATAGTAAAATATATTAAGAAGAATTGAAAGAAAATTCTTTTTCAAGCATGTGCATATTATAAAATCTGTGAGCATGTGTGTGCATCTCTGTATGTGTGTACACTTGGTTGTTTTTTGGGGGTACTAGTACTGTTTTTTATTCCTCTTCTCTTGTTTATGAACCAGTGGGGCCTTGGGCCAGCTGCATTAAATGGCATTTTTGTTACCCTTAGCATAGAAAATGACAGCTGGCGATTTTTGAAATTTCCCTTGTTCTACTAGCAATAAAATTCAGAGTAAATCTGAATCATTCACTGTGACTTACCCCTTGCCTAATAATGAACAGCTCTTGCTCTGACAACCTTAAATTTGGGGCATCTAACTATTGTGTAGAAAATTAAAATCTGCATGATTACCAAATAATTAAGATAGAACTTCATAATTTGAAAGTAGCTTTTGTCCTTCACTAAAAATGCATTATTTAATTTTGTGACAATGACAGGATCAGCCCTTGTCTAGACTGTTGAGGAACAACTTACTATTTTATTCCTTTTAGTGTTTTTGTTGTTGTGGTTGTTGTTGTTGTTGCTCTGTTTGTTCTACATAAGACCACTGGTTGAACTCTGTAATCAATGCACAATCATTCTTAGGATTTTAAAATTAACAGAAAAGTGATCTATGTTAAACATAGGAGTGGGAATAAGAGAGGGAGGAGATATATAGGTTGGCACATGCTCACTCGGACTTACCTCCAATGGTGGAACTAGAAATGTGCCAGGGGATTTCAAATCAATCTTACCAAGGAGGCAGGTACCAATGCCAGCGCACTTGGTAAAGTGATAAGTATAAATACACAACTGATCAAAAAGATAGAGTATGTGTCGAAGAGATGTCACAAATAAGATCAGTGTAAGCAAATAATGAAGGATAGAATTAAAAAGGAGAGAATGATCCTGCGGGGGAAGCAGGGCACACAGCAGACTCATAGAATGGCAAATGCCCAAAACAGCACTCCTGCCTCAGAATCAACCCTTGGGACATTCGGATCTGGCTAAAAGGTCCATGAGAGTCTCACAGGCATGGAAAGCCATGACACAATGGCAAAAAACAATCTAAATGAAAGACCCTGGTGAACAAGACCCCAGCAGAAGGAACAGACCATCAAGGAGAGAGGAGCCTTTCTCTGAAGGGAGGAAGGAACCTCCACTGTGACATGGCCTTGACTAAACAAGTTCAGAGTCAGTGAACTCCAGGGGCTTCCATAGCCTAGACAGCTCATAGCAAGAATCTCGGGTGATTGCTGATGTCATAAATAAGAGTGCCAATTGTTAAATTAACAACGGGAGTCACTGGGTACATGCTCCCCACGTAGGATCTCTGTCCTTAATGTGTTTTACTATGAAACTTAAAAACAACACTACTAGTCGAACAATACCCTATACCTTGTGCGGTTGTGTGAATGCAGCCTGTTGAAATCCTTGCTTAGTATATACTAAGTTGATCTTTAGTATATGAGGGTAATTGGAAATGAAACTCAATAAAGGGCGGGATGGGAGAGGGAGAGGGGAGGGCCACGGGAGGGAGGGAGGTTGAGGGGGAAGCCACAACAATACAAAAGTTTCACTTTGTAAATTCACATTTATGAAATAAAAAAATAAAAAATAAAAAATGTATTATTTGATTTTGTGCATTTGTATTTCCTTACATATCAGGGGTCCTTTCCCCACTTCCTGTGTGGTTTTGTCAAAAGAACTACATTCCCAGGAGATGTTCTGTGAGTTTAAGTTAGTCATAAAAAGCAGAATTATGCTACAGTTTTCCCACTTCCCGTCTCTACCATTATGGGGACAATCTCTAGGACCAGGCATTTTCCTTACCAGTTTTAGGATTAGGACCTTCGCTTCCATGGCACTCTGTTGCCTAAGCACATAAAACATCTTGCCTAAATCATTTCCAGACCCCTGCCCTTAGGAAATTGGAATATCTTCTTTCCTCTCTCTCCATAAATCCAGGACATTGTCCAAAGCTTGAATGAAAGCAATGCTCACTGTTGTCCACTATTATGTAGTACGTCTAATATTATGTTCTATCTATGTGATTAAACATTTGAAATGAATTGAATGTGTCCTCCAAAACTCATCCAGTTACATGCCAATATTCCATTTGATGATATTAGGAGGTGGGTCTTTCAGGAAATAACTAGATAGTAATTGGGGGGCTCTGATAGTAGGATTAGTGCCCATATGGAAGGAGCTGGAGAATCTGTTGTTCTCTCTTTCTGTCATGTGACTATGCAATACAGTAATAGGCTGCAGGACAAAAGAGGGCCTTCACCAAAAAATGACCATGTCAGAACCTTGCTCACAGACTTTTAACTTCCAGAACTGTAGAGATAAACTTCTACTGCTTGTAAGCTATCTGGTCTCTGGCACTTTGTTACAGCAGAACAAACCTCCTAAGACAACACTCTTCTTTCCATCCCTCCCCTGTAATTTACAATCATGCCTAAATTTACTGCAACCATTAGACAATTGAATACCCAGTTAGGGACATTAAACTCCCCAGCTGATCCATTCTTTATAAATATAATATCATTCCTATGCTCCATAAACTTTCATTTCTTTAACAGCCTATCTGCCCAGGCTTCACAAGTTCTACCAATGGATCATTAAAAATACAAATCTTTTATAGTGTTAATAAAACAGGCAGACATGTGCAGTTGTCATTACTTGAACCACACTGAAAATAAGACCTTCCCAATTTATTCACAACACTGATTTTTTAACTTGAATGACTTAGATGATACATTTTTAACTTTCAATTTAAATAATGTGTGAAAAGTTGTGTTAGTACTCTACCCTCCAACGGTGATTTTCAAGTCCACTGTTCCCTTATTGATTTTACATCTATCTATCTATCTATCTATCTATCTATCTATCTATCTAATCTATTCTTAATGCCAAAGTGACTGAGTTTAAGACAATTAAGTCTTTCTAGGAAATTGGAGGGTCTCTCAGACCTTTCCTTTGCTGTGTGTTCTTGAGCCTGTTGTGTGCTTTTGAGCCTTCTTCCTGTTCTTAGCTGGGTACAGACTATTCAGCAATGTACATCCCATAATTTTTCTGGATGGAATGAAAAATAAATGGACAGTGTCCTCCACTATTGAGAGGCCAATACTGACTACATTCCCATGTTCTATCATGGAGGAAATCAAGGGTCAAGGGGACTCTCTGCCTTAGGGGAAGAGAGATGTCAATAAAGTGAAATTATTCTTACCTTCTTCTCTGTGTATATTCTCAGACTTTTTGATCCAACTTTATGTTGGTATCTCTCCATTGGATTACTCAACTCCCCAAAATTACTCAGCTCCCCTTATCCATGAGTGGCTGTCAAAATTGGTGTTTCCTTGAGAATGGGAGAGGAAGAGAATTGAAACCTCCTATTATCTTAGTGACATCCCCTCTTCTACTTGACCTGTTCACTGGAATGCCTTACATGTATTTTAAACTTCAAATACCCAAAACCAAATTCACAGGTGCCTAAACTCCTAATACAATAACTATACAGTATCAGAAACACATATCTTTTGTAATTTTTTAAGATTTACCTATTTTTTTATTTGCAAGTCAGCATTATAGAGAGAGGAAGAGACAGATCTTCAGTCTGCTGGTTCACTCCCCAAATGGACATTACAAGCAGGGCTGAGCCAGGCCAAAGCCAAGAGTCAGGAGATTAATCAAGATCTTCCCACAAGGGTACAGAGACCCATTCACTAGGTCCATCTTCTGCTGCTTTTTCCAGGCTATTAGCATAGAGCTGGATTGGAAGTGGAGCAGCTGAGACATGAACCAGCACCTACATGGATGTCGGCCTTGTAGATGGTAGCTTTAGTTGCTGCACTGCAACACTGGACACTATTGTCAATTTTTATCCACTGTGTCCTCAGATATGGAATTTGTGCTTTTCCCATTGCTGAAACAGAAAATCTTAGGGTTTCTCTTGGCTTATATATTTCCTTCATATACCAAATCTAAAGAATGAGTAAATGCGATCATTTTTCATTTTAAATACTGTTATATATTTTAAATAATGTTATTTTTCATTTTATGTACTGTTATGTTTCATTTTAAATACTGTTAACAGCATTTTGTTCCCCAGATTCATAGAGATAAAGTCTTTATGCTAATGGTTACTTAATTAAAATAAATGATTAATGAATTCAGGTGAAGGCTTGATCAAATTATAGTGTCTGAATATGTAGTCTTTGTAAGGTGATTGGATTGGAATGGTTTGGATTGGATTAGTTTGCTAGGGTGGAACTCCATGATGGAATGATGGAATCTGATTGGCATCAGGAGAGACTGCATAGAAAGCAGATGAAGAAAAAGTCTCTCTGTATTCTGGCTCAACAAGTGATCCTCCATGTACGTGTTTCCCTACACTCATTACCCTCATCAGATGCAAGACTCCTGAGACTAGTGAATCTTGGACTGTGAACTCCTGAGACTAGTGAATCTTGGACTGTGAATTTCCAAAAGCATAAGTGAAAATAAATCTTCCTGGGGCCAGCACTGTGGCGCAGCAGGTAGAGCTGCCACCTGTGATGCTGGCATCCCATGTGGATGCCAGTTCAAGACCCGGCTGCTCCACTTCTGATCTAGCTCTATGCTGTGGCCTGGAAATGCAGTAGAAGATGGCCTAAATTTTTGGGCCCCTGCACCCATGTGGGAGACCTGGAAGAAATTCCTGGCTCCTGGCTTTGGATTGGCGCACCTCCAGCTGTTGTGGCTATCTGGGGAGTGAGCCAGCAAATGAAGGACCTCTCTCTCCCTCTCTTCTTCTCCTCGTTCTATGTTAATGTGATTTTCAAGTAAAATAAATAAAACTTTAAAAAAAAGAAATCTTCCTTCTTAAGTAGTTCCACTTCATTATTTTTGTTAAAGTAATGAATAATTGAATAATACAGAAAATTGGTACCAGAGAAGTGGGGTTATTACTATTAACTATACTTGAAGATGTGGAGGAATCTTTGGAATTGTTTACTGGAAGAGGTAGGGATAGTTTGGAAAACAAGGCTACAGAAATTTTAGGATATTAACAAAGCATTATGGATGATCCTGATTGGTAGAAAATTGTACAGGCAATGCTGATGAGGTCTCCAATGGAAATGAGAATTCTACTGGGAATTGGAATAAATTCTATTCATCCTTACATTGAGGTAAAGCATCTGTCTTTTTGTGTCCTTGTTCTGAGGTTTTGTCATAGACTGACCTTAAAGATGGTGGGCAAGTTTGGCAGAGATTTCAAAAGAACAAAACATTTGGTTGCAATATGGGTGTTATTGGCTGCTGGTAGTGTTTTACAGTTAGAATAATGTAGCCAAAAGGAACAGAGCAGAAAGATTTGGGGAATCTGAAGCCTGAAAAGAGAAAGAATGAAGAGAGAGTGTGTATATAGGGCAAGGGAACATGTAGGAAAATGCTTGCTAAAAAGATTATTTCAGGTACAAGGACAGGTAATCAAAGAAAGATCCAACAGGCATTTCAGATATCTTTGAGGCAGAACTTCCTGTCAAAGATCCTTGAGAGGGCTAACAGTGAAAATTTGTTGCAAACATCTTACAGATAAAAATCTTTTCCAATACCAAGGGTTTTTTACTCATTCAGGGACAACTCCAAATTCTAGCTTGTCTGTGAAGGTCTCTGAGACTACTGTAGTCCTAATTTAAGCAGGTCTAGGCATAGCTCCTGCTGGTGGCAAACACTGGTGTCAGTGTACACACGATGCCTATTTTACCAGTGTGCAAAGTGCAGGACTTACGAGGTTATAGCAGCTTCCACAAAGATTTCAAACAAATGCCTGGGGATTCGTGGAGAGCTATGCCTCAAAGTGGAGAAATGCATAAGGAAGCTGTGAAAGTGGAGCCACAGAGAAGATCCCAGAAAAATAGATGTATCTACAATGTGAAATTCCTGTCAAATAAAGCTCCAAGCAGCAAGCTAGGTGAGCTTAGGAAAGCTGCAGATATCATTGTGCTACCACAGTGTAGTTATACCGGCACAGGTCAACTGATCTATGGAGACATAGAGATATCTAGATAGACTTCACAGGCTATTTTGGAAAAATTGGGTGCTCAGACAGAGATCATTCACAATGGTTAATCAGTGCAGATTCTCTACTAGTACAACGCCTAGAGGAGCTACAGAGCGGAAACTTAAACCTGTGAGAACTTAAGCATGGGCTATGACACATAAAGCTGCAACGACATGGCTGCCTCAGCTGTTGGGAGCCGGAGACCCACTAGAGTAGCCTAGGAAATCATATGTGAAGCTTTTGAATGTAAAGTTTGTCCTACTGGTTTTCAGTCTTGCCTTGGCCAGATTAATTGATTAATTCTATATCCCTTTCTTCCTTTTATAAGGAAATTTATAATTTGTGCTTCTCTGCCATTGGATCTTGGAACTATATAACTTGGTTAAAACCCAGTGTGTGTGCATGTTGGTACTTTTTTGTTCAAAGAAATTTTAGCAGACACTTAAAATAGTTTGTATTTATCGAATACTGTGTGATGTTTCAATAATTCTATACATTTTATAATGTTGAATCATGGTAACTATATCCACCCCCTGAAACATTTAACTTTGTTTATAGTGAAAATAATCAAAATCGTATCTTCTAGTTCTAAAAAGAGAGTTTTATAGGGAAACATACAGTATGTTCTCATTATTTATAGTCTCTCTACTGTGTAATAGAACTACACAGCTTCTGACTCCTATCTAAGTGTAATTTAGTACCCAATAGTCAACCTTTCCCCTACCTCCTTCCACTTCCTTCCTCAGCCTCTCTCAATCACTTCTATGAAATCACGTTTTAAGAAAACCACATATATGAATAAAATAATATAATATGTATCTTTTTTAAAAATGAAAGAAAATGAAAGTCCATTTCCAATAGCTACCGTTAAAATATCTAAGAATAATTTTAATCAAATTTATTTCTATGCTCTTCTGAGCTAATGTTTGTTGGGCTTTTAAGTATGGAATGATTATATGTTGCATTTGAGAAGAACATCAGTTTTGGAGAACCAGATGTGCAGATTAGGATTTGAATAGGATTTGGCTTCCCAAACTTATGCATTCCTTTAAATGACAAAGTCTTAGGTTAATGGTTACTGGATTAATGTTAATGGTTGATGGATTAGGGTCAAGCTTGATCAAACTATGGTATATGAATGTGGAACATTTTGTAAATTACTAGATTGGTTCAGATTGCTATGAGGGAGCCCCATGATTGAATCCATGATGGCATTCTAAGGACAGATCACACAGAGAGTAGATGAAGAACCTGCTCTCTTTTCCTCTTTGCTTTCTGATTCACCATGTGTTCATTTCTCCACCATCCTCCAGTCTCATTACACACCTAAACCATTGGGGCTACCAGATCATAAACTGTGAATCTCCACAAAATATAAAGTGTTAACAATGACCCACAAAATGACCATCACTTTTATTTTTTTCTCTGACCTCATGATCTACCATATTCCACCTAACTCATTATGCTTCAGTGTGATTAGACCCCTTATTTGTTCTTTAAACCATCAATGAAACTTTGTGAAATAATGAAAATGTATTGCCCAATACAGTTACTACTATATACATGTGGCTATTATCTACTTATAATTCTATAGTCTTCTTACATAATTTCAACTTCATGTCATTCATCACTGTATGGCAGAACTACGATTTTGTTGATATTGATGTTCTTATTTTTAGTCTATTTTGTTGCCCACTAGAACAAACGTTCTATAACAATAAGAAATTTGTATAATATTTTTCCACTTCTTCATGCCAACTCTTGATGTCTGACTAATAGTAGGCACATAATATATATTTACTAAGTAATTAAATAAATAACTAGATAATGTTATCATCATGACTTTCTTTTTTCTCATGATCTTTCCCCTCCCACTCTAGCTACACATCCCTAATCTAAAGTAATCGAACTCATGGCCTGAAAGCTGTGCATAGAAACAGATATACTGTTTCTGAACCCCACAATGGGTAATATTAACAACCAACCTTCTAAAGCTAGGAAATTGACATAATTGTCTTTGTGATTCTCAGTCAACTAAGAGTTGATTGTGAGATGGAGACTAAGGTCATGGGGACAGTGAGTACATCACTGGTACAGAGACTTTTCTGCTTGGAGAAGAATCTGTGAGCAGATAAGGGAAGGGAAGCAGATAGTTTCTAAAAGAAGACTGAAAGAAGGAGCTCCAGGAATAGAGTTTTAAAGGAAAGGAGTAGTGGAGAGTGCAGTGAGAAGTATCACTAAGCTCTTAAAACTGTATACAAGAAATATATGAAGTTGTTCCTTTACATAATTAAAAAAAGTTTTAAAAAGACTCATTTTAGTTATAGAAATAAATAAATAAAGAGGAAGTGGTGATCTAGGATTGGATACTGGCTATAGCAAAATCTAGATGGATATTCTTGCACAATCTAATCAATAACCCTTCCTTGATATCTCTATTCATGAAATGAGAACTATAAAAATATCTGAATGATAGGGTAACTGTGAGATCACACAAATCCACAAATGAAAACTTCACATGAAAATACTTATTTATAGAAAGTGGGCAAGTGATAATGTTAGAAAATGCTAGAAAGAATTGTAAGAATCAAACACGTCAGAGGGTCTAGTAGAAATACAAATGTACAACAATGCCAATGAAACCCAAGTAGGAGAAGGTTTCAAAGGAAATAATGTCAGGATAAGAAAAAGCAAATTGAAGACTTTACTTGCATTGTCTCAATATTGAGTGCTGGATATGCACATCTTGGTTAAGTCTCATAGCAACTCTGTGAGATAATTAAAAGTGCCCATATATAAATAACAAGGCTGAACATCATACATATTGTGGTTGACTGAAGTTAGAATTCCAGTACAGGTCTTTACACCTCTAGAGTCCATGCTGTTGTTAGTTTGCACCCATTCTTTCTGAAGAGATGATGAGGTTTACAGTAGCTCAAGGAGAATGAAAGCTGCAGAGTCTTTTCAAATTGTTCAGTTTGAGTGACAGGAGCAAGGAACTTAGGTGAAGTGCAGGACTGCAAAACAGGTTGCCTGCAATTTAATTAGGAGTAAACAGAGAGGAAATAGAAATGATCTATGTAGACAATACATCTGGAAACCTTGATTAATAATGAAAGGCAAAATTCAGCAATAGCTGAGGGGCATGGAAATGTCAAGTAAGGTTTACTTAAAGGACAGTGATAGGAATGTTTTTAAACAAGTAAGATAAAAAAAATGGGGGAAATGGTATTGGAAATGGAAATTGGAGCGAAGAAAAATTTTAAAGTAGCATCTGCAAAAATGAAAGGAGGGAAAATTGGCCAGAGAAATTTGAGTTGGAAACCATAAATTGGAGGGGAACTGAGATCAGGAAAGCTCTGAGTCTGTGTTATGTTTGAAGTTCTTACTGCATAAAATAGAAAAATAAAAGACCCTATTTCTGTCTATTGGAAACAGATGTTAAACAGTCAATGGGGTAAAATTGGAACATTGCAGTGTACTTTCAAAGCAAGATCATGGAACAGGGGGCAGAGAATGGTAAAATATTTGCTATGTAATCTACTCTGAATTGCAGAGAAGACGAATAATTGTCAAAACTGGAGTGACCTACTGACAAACTGCTGTGCCCAGAACGGTGTAGCTGCAAGGAAAACTTGAAATCAGGCCCACTGTGTACATGTATTGATGTCCTATTGATTGTGTAAGATTGTTCCAAATTTAGTAACTTAAAATAGCATTCTTATGCCTTTGGAATTTGCAAGTCCAAAACAATTATCACTAGGCTAATTCAAAGTTTTGTCACAATGGGTCCCTTCTGAAGGCAATATACCAAACCTGTTTAAGGACACTGTATTTACATTGGGTCACTCAGATAAAATAGGATAATCTTTCACCTCAGGATGCTCAATTTAATGTATATACCAGATCTATTCAATAATATTGGAGATTAAGATATGTGCATATTTAGGGGGCAGTTATTGAAGTATTGAAATGCATAGTTTGTAATTTAGCTATAATGTGTAGTGAACATTCATTTTTTAACCAAGTGACTTTCCATTTTTGTTATCACTTTTCTTTAAAGATCTATTTATTTATTTGAAAGTCAGAGTTGCACAGACAGAGAAAGAGAGACAGAGAGAGAGAGAGGTCTCCCATCCGCTGGTTCACTCCCCAGTTGGCTTCGATGGCCGGAGCTTCGCCAATTTGAAGCCGGGAGCCAGGAGCTTCTTCCTGGTCTCCCAAGAGGGTTGAGGGCCCCAAGCACTTGGGCCATCTTCTGCTGCTTTCCAAGGCCATACCAGAGAGCTGGATGGGAAGTAGAGCATCCAGGACTTGAACTGGAGCCCATATGGGATGCCCGCACTGCAGGTGGTAGCTTTACCCATTAAGCCACAGCACTGGCCCCTGTTGTTTATCACTTTCAAAATGCACCTTTTGGGATGGGCACTGTGGCACAGTAAGTTAAGCCACCACTTGGGAAATCTGCAACCTATATCTCCCATATTATAGTGCCTACTTCAAATCCCAGCTACCCTGTGTCAATTCAGCTTCCTGAGGCTGAGATCATGGATCAAGTACTCAGGTTCCTGCCACCCACCTGAGAATCTGAATATGGTTCCTGGCTCCTGCCTTCTTCATGGCTTACACCTGATTATTTAGGCAGAGAACAAGCAAGCAGATGGAGGATCTCTCCCCCTAACAACACACACACAAACACACCCTGCTACTCTGCTTCTCAAATAAAATACAATGGACATTTAAAAAATAAATTAGGCCGGCGCCGCAGCTCACTAGGCTAATCCTCTGCCTGCGGTGCCGGTACTCCGGGTCTAGTCTCGGTTGGGGCACCGGATTCTGTCCCAGTTGCTTCTCTTCCAGCCCAACTCTCTGCTGTGGCCCAAATGCTTGGACCCTGCACCCGCATGGGAGACCAGGAAGAAGCACCTGACTCCTGGCTTCGGATCAGCACAGCACACTGGCCGTAGCAGCCATCTGGGGGGTGAACCAATGGAAGGAAGACCTTTCTCTCTGTCTCTCACTGTCTAACTCTGCCTGTCAAAAAAATATTAAATTAAATTAAAATGTGCCTTTCTAAACTATAGTGGTGGGCCAATTTTGGCTGTTTCTGGCAGATTAGACAGACTTTTGATAAGAACTTTTCCTGAGGGAACCTGAAACTAGCCACATCCACAAACTGACTTTTTGATTATAAGAGCAGCAAAATGCCTGAAGAAGTGTATTGTTCCCTTTCTGAGTACATGTGAGACTATCCACTCTTATAGACATAGAGGAAGGGGCAGGTAGTGGAATTGTAGGTGCTATGTTGTCTCCGGTCTCTGGGTTCACTATTTGGTCATTTCTGAGGAAGGTTACCATCAACATTCTTTTGCATGCACCAATTAAAATATATATCCCATTTTCTTAAGTAGAATTCATCATTTCCTAAGTTCCATGTCATTTTAAAGTACTTGCACAGAAAGTACAACTCTAGTGAAGATTCTTCTTGTTATTTTTTTAGAATTAAGAAAAAAGTAGATTGAAGAGACAGTAATTTTTCCAAGGTTATGCAGCTAGCATAAAGTAGAATCCAATTATAATTTGTGAGTTCATATCTCAAGACTTGTTCTAACTTAATTCCCGGGTCCAGTGTTAGAATCAATTTCTTGCATATACTCATATTTCTCTCCAATTTCAATATTTAGAAAATACCAAAATCAACCTTACCTTCTGCCCATTCTTACCTCACTAGCATGGCCAAATATCACCACATGAAAGTTCTTCATCCTGATAAATTATCTCAGTAATTCCATAATATTTAACTTCAAGTGTACTTGCAGCACTGTCCACAAACCCTGCATTCATTCCATTTTTTTTTTTTTAGATTTATGTATTTGAAAGGCGGAGTTACACACAGAGAGGAGTCTTCCATCTGCTGGTTCACTCCCTAAATGACAGTAGCAGTTGATCATAGGCTAATCCGAAGCCAGGAGACAGGAGCTTCATCCAAGTCTCCCTAATGGCTGCAGGGGTTCAAACACTTGGGACATTTTCTGCTGCTTTCCCAGGCTCATTAGCAAGGAGTTGGATCAGAACTGGAGCAGCTGGATCTTGAGCTGATGCCCATATGGGATGGTCTGCATCTCAAGTAGTGGCTTTTTCTGCTACACAACAACGCCTCAAACCCTGCTTTCTTAACATGGGCTATTTACTTTTCCAAATTATGAGTTAATTTTTTTCATAGCTTAGTTTTTAAAGTTTATTTATATATTTTTAATTTTTTTTGAAATGCAGAGCTAAGAGAGGAGATAAGCTAGAGCTAGAACTAGAGCAAGAGCGAGAGCGAGAGCAAAAGAATCTTTCATCTACTGGTTCACTCCCAAATTGACTGCAAGAGCCTGGGCTGGGCCAGATCAAAGCCAGGAACCAGGAACTTCTAGGTGGATGGCATGGACCAAGGACATGAGCCATCACTGCTGCCTCTCAGGGTGCACCTTAGCAGGAAGTTCCATTGGAAGAGGAGGTAGGAATTTTCCCCAGGCAAGCTAATGTGGAATGTAGCTATCCTAAACTGTAGTTTGTACCTCAGCTCCACTATGCCTGCCCCATACCTTCTTTTCTTTAAGCTGAAATCTTAAAAACTTCTTCTCATGCAGATTCTCAGCTGGGAAGTTTCCTTCATATTTCCCTGAGAGAAGTCAGCAAGTGCAAGAACTGCTTTATATGCACTTATTGTGCTAAGTCACCATAACTTAGATATTCACAAGTACAACGCAGCTACAGAACAATCTTTGTCTTCTTTAGACATGATACTGGTGCTGTGTCATTAGCCACTACCTCCAGTTGATGGTCAAATGTACATAGTATAATCTTTCAGACCTAGGGAACCAAGAATTGATAGTAAGAACCAAGGAACCAAGAAATGATAGTAAGAGGAAATTTCCTTTTAGATGGAATACGTGGCGTTCTAAACACCCGGAAGGAGATATCACTGCAGTCCATCCTTTTCCACGGTTCACTTTCCCAACCTATGCTTCAATCCAGCTGTAGGAGGACGAGAAGTGCTGTCTGATTCAGCAGATTCTCGTGAGTCTTTTAACGAGCAGAAAGTCGGGAAGAGATGTCACTTGTACCCTGAAGAAACCCCATCATTTGTAACCAGATTCTATGAATGAGGTTTGGAAACTGTCACACGGGCTCAGTTCCAGCAAGATCAAGTTTGGATTTGGACAGGCCAAAGAACTGCAGAGCTGACTGCAGATTCTTATTTCTTTGCTTTCATGGTGGCAGGCAAGCACATAAAGGGGTCTGCCTCTATAGATGCAGTGGTAGGAAAGCACACACATGGAGGATCTGAACCTCTGAAGATCACCACTTGACTATTCTCCCAGCGTCTTCTGTATGTTTATAGACAATAGTGGCAGGTAGCAGAATAGTTTCATATAAGAATGGTTTCAGGCCAGTGCCACGGCTCACTAGGCTAATCCCCCACCTGCAGTGCCAGCACTCTGGGTTCTAGTCTCAGTTGGGGCACCGGATTCTGTCCCGGTTGCTCCTCTTCCAGTCCAGCTCTTTGCTGTAGCCCGGGAAGGCAGTGAAGGATGGCCCAGGTCCTTGGGCCCTGCACCTGCATGGGAGACCAGGAGAAGCATGTGGCTCCTGGCTTTGGATCTACACAGCGCACCGGCCACAGTGCGCTGGCTGTAGCAGCCACTTGGGGGGGTGAACCAATGGAAAAAGGAAGACCTTTCTCTCTGTCTCCCTCTCTCTAACTCTGTCAAAAAAAAATAATAATAAAAGAATGGTTTCAGCTTCTGGGCCTTCTGACTTGCAGAATTCTGTCAGTTCGAAGATGAGATAGTCAAACTGACTTCAGTTTTCCAGCACTGCATCCCTTTATAGTTACTTCATAATTTATGCATCTGTTATCTTCCAGGAGGATTCCTGTATAAGAAATGTGTGAGAAGTATGGAAAATTGTATCAAAATGACACAATAATATAAGCTACAACAACCAACTATGAGTGAGCATGCACTGAAAGCCAACCCTGGGTATTTTTTTTTAAAGATTTTATTTGAGAGGTAGAGTTACAGACAGTGAGAGGGAGAGACAGAGAAAAAGGTCTTACTTTCGTTGGTTCACTCTCCAAATGGCTGCAACGGCCAGAAATGCGCCGATCCGAAGCCAGGAGCCAGGAGCTTCTTCCCGGTCTCCCACGCGGTGCAGGGGCCCAAGGACTTGGCCCATCTTCTGCTGCTCTCCCATGCCATAGCAGAGAGCTGGATTGGAAGAGGAGCAACAGGGACTAGAATCGGCACCCATATGGGGTGTCAGCACCTCCTTCTGCGCCATGGTGCTGGCCCCAATCCTGGGTATCTTACACCATCCCACACCATTTTACACAGCATATCTCAACCTCAGCCATCTTCTATTCTACTGTTCCTGGATTAGGGTCTTCACACGGGTTCAGGTATTGTTACACAATGGCCTCTTATATCAGACTTAGTGGGGCATGGATTTTATCAGGTACTCTTTTACAATGCAGGGATACTAGAGAGGCTAGCATTGGTCAAAAAGTGAAATGTGCCCTTGACAAAGGTAGTGATTTTTTTTTTTTACTTTTATTTTATTTTTGACAGGCAGAGTGGACAGTGAGAGAGAGAGAGAGAGAAAGGTCTTCCTTTGCTGTTGGTTCACCCTCCAATGGCCGCAGTGGCTGGCGCGCGGCGGCTGGCGCACCGCGCTGATCCGATGGCAGGAGCCAGGTGCTTCTCCTGGTCTCCCATGCAGTGCAGGGCCCAAGCACTTGGGCCATCCTCCACTGCACTCCCTGGCCACAGCAGAGAGCTGGCCTGGAAGAGAGGCAACCGGGACAGAATCCAGAGCCCCGACCGGGACTAGAAACCGGTGTGCCAGCGCCGCAAGGCAGAGGATTAGCCTGTTGAGCCACGGCGCCGGCCTGCGATTTGTTCTTGATCACTGGTGGCCAAGTGACCGTTATCCATGGTTGTCACCTCCAGGTCATGTTTATGTCTGTTTCCCATAGCAACAACAAGGCAAACCAGCCATGCTGGCTTTCCATATTTCCTATGACTGCTGCCACGTGGCACATTCCCCTGGCCCAAAGACTGTGGGAGCAGCTAACAACATATTGTTTCATCTTCCAAAATCTGGTTTCAATAGGAGGTTAGTGGTTTGCACGAACAGCTGAATGAGTACTCCTTAATAACACAGCAAGTCTCCATTGGGCTGGTGTTCCATCCCAGAGTGATTTATTCAATAAATGTAGTGCCATTCACCATTTCTTGGCTCATCCCACTAGGGGAAATGTGTTGTCTTTCATTCTTCAATCTTGCTTCAGTAGATTTCTATGTTCCTCAGTCATTTTGGCTACTTGGGAGCAGTATGATACATGTGATTTCTAGTCAGTGCCAAGATGGATAGCCCAATTTTGCATTCCTAAGGCCATAAAATGAATAACCTGTGGTCTACGATACATGGCACATAATCTTTCCAAGGCATGCAGGATTGCTAACTGGTCTTGCCACCTAACAGAAATGGCAAAAAGCACTTCCATAGCATTGTCTACACAGGTAACATTATACTTGAACCCATCAGATTGGGGCAAATGTCTGACAAAGTCTATTTGCCATCTTTCAAGGGGCACTTGCTCCCACATCACTCTTCCAGTAGCCACTGGCACTCAATGGGGATGCTCCTGGGAACAGTGAGTACAGCTTTGGTATGTGTCCAGGTCCTCCTGGTCCTCTCATTTCCACCACTGGGGAAAAAACCTGATGATCTTTCTTAGCTCTTGATGCCACTGCCAGTGGCATCAAACAAATCTTTCTGCAGTGACATATATGTCAAGCTGGAGACTGCTTTATGTTTCTCACCCCATTTCCACCTGATGGTCTTCTTTACAAAGCAGTACAATGGTTCAAGATTTGTATTAGATGAAAGATAAGTGCTCTCCAGTATCCCACAATTCCTACAAACTTTTTTTTTATCTGTTTCAAAATACTTGGGGTGGAAAAGGAACAATTCCATCTGTAATTGTCTCAGGAATGACTCCTGTCTCATGGGAACAGAAAACTTCCAAGTACCCAACATAAAGTCCTAGTCCCTAAAAGCATTGACTGCCCTGTCACATGACTTTAAGTGTCTCAGTACAGTGAGTATAGCTGATTCCAAATATGCAAGAGTCTCAGGTTAGGATAACATAGTCAATATAGTAGAACAAAATGACCATGCTCAGAACTTTGCTGAAATTCTACAAAAACTGAGTTGGGGTTTCCTGGTCACCAGCAGTGAGACAGGGAGTGTGGTGCTGAGGGAGATAGTTCACCCAGCAGTGCCACATGCCCTGATGAGAGGGATGCCTGGCTGAGACACAGCTGCCACCATGCCACTCTTCTTGAGCCCAGATCTCTGGATGCTGCAAGTTCTCAAAAGCAAGATCTCTTCCACCTCTACATCCCATCTGAGATAATCTCATTCTCCCTGAGTATATGGCTGAACACTAAATGTTCTACCACCCAGGGGGAGACTGTGACTGCCCCTGAGAAACCCTCTATTTCTGAATCTTAACTTTTTGGATGACTGCTGGATGGATCCTGGACAGTACCAGATGGTCAACATCATCCCCATCATCAAAAGATTTAATCACTGCCACTGCCAAGTTATCTCTAGGATTGGGTGTAGCTCAGAGGGTAGCAACCTGTTTCAAGGGCTGAAATATTATCTTCGCTTGCCTTTTGATTTTCTTTCTACTCCTCTAGGGTATACTGTAAGTCCTATTCTTGGGTGTCTACCTGTAACCTAGCATTGTTTTCTGCTAGCAAGGAAGTTAGAAAGACCCACCCCATGGTCCATGCTGCCTTGTGTCTTTATATTAGTAGGCGAGCCTTCTACTTTGGCCACCTCCTGGAAGAGTGCCCACACAGAAAAAGACTTAGCCACTGAGTCCCACATAGTAGTGCTGGCCACTCCTGAATCCCAACCCTTGGGGGAGCAAAAGATTCTATTTTGGCCTGAATTCTGAAGATTATACCAAATGTAACAAAGGAACTCAGCTCCCAGAAAGTAAGGTTCAGATCTGAACAGGCCAAAGAACAACTGTGTAACTCGCTGCAGATTCACACCTCTTCACCCTTGTAGTGACAGGTGAGCATGCAGGGAAGCTGCCCACCTCTACATTTACAGTGAGTGGAACATGAGCACACAGAGTTTCTGCTTCTGAAGATCCCCACTCAACTATGTTTCCTGCATCTTGTGTACAATAGTGTGAGGCAGCAAAATAGTTTCATAGCAAAATTGTATCAATTTTTTGGCCCATTGACTTACAGAATTCTATCAGTTTGAAGGCAAGGGAGCCTGACTGACATCATTTTCCCAATGCTCTCAAAAGGGGAAGATAACACCCGACAGTCATGTGATATTCCTCATTTAGGGAGTACAGAACAGATTCCAGTGGGAAGGATGAGTGAGGCAGACCTTTATCAGTAATATTTCAATCTTCAGAACATACTTATGACTATGGACTAATAGCATCTTCATTTCTATTGTACTATGAGAAAAATATTGTTAAAGTAGTAAGTTTCAGAGTCAAATAGAATTGCAGATAGTCTTGGATCTACTGTTTACTAGGTATGTAACCCTAGACAGATACAGCAGCCTTGAGAAATGGCCAGTATTTGTTAGGAAGCATGTCTAAATTAGTTGCTCTCAAGTCAGGTTGCAGGTGTCCCAGGATGCTCAAGGCAGATATCTGTAGTTACTGAGACGCTGTCTAGGAAAGCCAAGGTAAGAAAAGGCCTAGTTGAATTATTTCTGTTTGTTGAATGAGATTGATCATAAATGAGTGAAAGCTGCTGGTTCAGTCCCCAATTGGCCTCAACGGCCAGAGCTATGCCGATCAGAAGTCAGGAGCCAGGAGCCACCTTCGGGTCTCCCACGACAGTGCAGGGACTCATGGACTTGGGCCGTTGTCTACTGCTTTCTCAGGCCATAGAAGAGAGCTGGATAGAAAGTGGAGCAGACAGTACATATGATGCCCATATGGATGCCTGCACTGCAGACTGCAGCTTTACCCGCTATGCCACAGCACCGACCCCAGATATCATTTTCTTGATGACATTATATTGCATAAGAGTATGTTTTAACCTACTAGAGAGAAACATTCTCTGGCTGGCCTTGCAAAGTCATGAAGTAATCTTCATAGGAACAGGATTCGGTGGAAAGACACCATCTGCAGCTGCAGGATTTTGGTCCTCCAACCACAAAGAAATGAATTCTGCTAACTATCTGAATAAGCTTAGAGCAGATTTTTCTTTTATTTGTTCTAGTTAGGTAGCCTGTCCAACATCTTCATTACAGTTTGTTGGGATAGTTACAGAGAATCCATTTATCTATTTAAGCTATGCCTAAGTTTATAATTCATTGAAATAGTGAAATTGAAAATTGTGCTGTTTATGTCAATAACAGGCAACATCTCGCAATGAGTTTAGGTTTAGACACTGTTGCTTGCCTGGCTCTCATAAGGTCCTAGAGTGTCATGACCTTGGAAAACAATAATGTTCTACTGTGAGAACTTCCAAAGAGCTGGGTATATATACCATGCCATCATGTAGGCAACTTTTGTACTGTGCTTCACAGACCATTGTTGTTCCTAGATTCTCACTGAGGGCAGATCTAGAACAGATACCACAATACAAAGTTCTCTGTGAATATAGCCTTAGAAATATACAATCCTTGGACGTTTTTGACTAAAAGGGATGTTTACAATAACTGCAATATCTCTAATGACATGTGTGAAGAATGTAGGACAGAAGATTTAAATGGATATGGGTCATTTAAGTAAGACTATGTGCCTCATAAAACACAATGGTTAACTCTATAGGAAATTTTGTAAATATTAACACAGTTTAAACCTCCTAAACCACCTGATTGCTTCCCACAGTTCTTGAAATATTTAATTTATGTAAAAGAAACATAACTGCTTATTTTTCTATTTGTTTTCTCAATTTTTAAAAGATAATTTTATACACTTGTGAGAAACAGCTTCTTTTTGTATATTAAGAATCATTCTGCCGCTGCTCGCTAGGCTAATCCTCCGCCTTGCGGCTCCGGCACACCAGGTTCTAGTCCCAGTCGGGGCACCAGATTCTATCCCGGTTGCCCCTCTCCCAGGCCAGCTCTCTGCTGTGGCCAGGGAGTGCAGTGGAGGATGGCCCAAGTGCTTGGGCCCTGCCCCCTGTGGGAGACCAGGAGAAGCACCTGGCTCCTGCCATCGGATCAGCGCAGTGCGCAGGCTGCAGTGTGCCAGCCGCGGCAGCCATTGGAGGGTGAACCAACGGCAAAGGAAGACCTTTCTCTCTGTCTCTCTCTCTCACTATCCACTCTGCCTGTCAAAAAAAAAAAAAATCATTCTAAAGTCCCTTAGAAGTGAAGATGTGTGGTATATGATCTGCAGTGACAAACTTAATGATTGGATCCATTTCTGATTTTACAGAAGAGCTAAGGGCTAGATCTCAGGGCACTACTGCCTGTGCCTCAGACATCAGTGACTTCATTTGCATCAGGAGCACACAGGGGATGTCATTAACTCATGCACTAGCTTTTCTTTTGACCATTTAAT
Organism: Lepus europaeus; assembly: GCF_033115175.1. Taxonomy (NCBI): domain Eukaryota; kingdom Metazoa; phylum Chordata; class Mammalia; order Lagomorpha; family Leporidae; genus Lepus; species Lepus europaeus. Next base: position 39,625,864 of record NC_084833.1, read on the forward strand.
ATAGAACAAGAAATTATCAGCTTCCCTAGAAATGCAACACCAGTTATGTTAATAAAATCCATAGATGCTACCATGCTCCTTGAATTCTGCATAGTTATAATTAACAAAGTCTATGCCCTTGCATACATAGGTTTATAGAAAGCTACAACATATAGCAGGTGCTGATGTGCCCTCCCATGAAGAAACAAGTGATGCTAATACTCATGACCACCTGTTTATTCCTATCAATAAAGAATTACTGTATGAGAGATTTTCAAAAAGTTTATGGAAAATGCATATTTTGGCAAAGCTATGCTTGGATTTAGAATAGTTTGTAACTGAACAAATTTTATTATTAAATTTCTTTCTCTGTGAGCTTTTTCTTTAAAAATATTTATTTATGTTTTTGGTGGGGAGGCGGCAAGATGGCGGAATAGGCAGGAAGCACACTTAGTCCGGGGGGAGAGAAAGTTCAATATAAGTGGAGATACTGCAGGGTCAAGGAAGAGTAGCGGATGAAACAGCAGAGGAAACTCTTCCGGAACTAGTGATTCACAGTGGACCTGCGTGGAAAGCGTGGGAGCCCAAGTTCGGGACACCAGCGGCAGACTCAAAGCACCAGCGCTGGAACGCGAGGTGAGCCGAACCTCCATAGCCCGAGATACCAGCAGGCAAGCGGAAAGAGGAGGCTAGAGGGAACGAGGCTTGAAACTCCGTGGGGAAAAGTTCACCAGGCTAACTAGAAGAGAGAGAAAAAAAAATAAAAAAAGTGACTGATACGGACACAAGTTTCTCTCTCTCCGCTCACCTCTCAAAGGCGAGCAAGAGAGAGCAGGCGCCATTTTGGACATACGTCATAAGCAGGGCGACCTCAGGTCTGCACCAGCCCTGAGCCTAGCAGAAAAACCTGACTCTGGGGGGAGGGGTGAAATAACAGGAGATTAGCATCTAACTTGGCAACCCAGTGGGAGACTGCAGGAGAATTGGAGCCCACACTGAGGGCAAAAGAGATTCCCTGTGTGGCCCTCGGGAAAGAGCTTCCGATCTCTGGCTCCTGTGGGTATATCATTTGCCTGCTAACTACCTCCAATTACGTTCAGCTATGCGGAATTACTTCCCTTTTAAATCAAAAAAAGAAAGAGAGATTTACCACACCTAACCTGGGAGTGTCATCCTTGACACACCCTCAACCCTGAGGAACCAAACACAGCTCTCAGTCCACACTCATCTCAAGCCTCTAAGGCTCCACTGAAAGCAGACAGTCCACTTAATATAGAGCCATAGTGTAACAAGAAAAAACACCACAGTGAAGAAACCAAATATCTCCAACATGCCAAACAACAAACGCAAAAACCAAGCTAACAAGAACAAGGAAGAAACTATGACGCCCCCAAATGAAAAAGACACCCCAATTCAAGATTATGAAGATGATGAGATCGAAGAAATGCAAGAAGTGGATCTCAAAAAATTGATAAGAACATTAAGAAGTTCTCAAAAACAAATTCTTGAACTACAGAAATCCTTCATGGACAAGATAGAAAATCTCTCTCATGAAAGTGAAATATTAAGGAGGAATCAAAATGAAATGAAACAACTAGTGGAACAAGAAACTCTGATAGTGACTAGAAATCATAATGAAATGAAGAGTTCAATAGATCAAATGACAAACACATTAGAGAGCCTTAAAAACAGAATGGGCGAAGCAGAAGAGAGAATATCAGACTTAGAAGACAGAGAACAGGAAAGGAAACAGGCAAACCAAAGAAAAGAAGAAGAAATTAGAAATCTAAAAAATATTGTCGGGAATCTACAGGATACTATTAAAAAACCCAACATTCGGGTTCTAGGAGTTCCTGAAGGCATGGAGAAGGAGAAAGGATTAGAAGGCATTTTCAGTGAGATACTAGCAGAAAATTTCCCAGGTTTGGAGAAGGACAGAGGCATCTTAGTACAGGAAGCTTATAGAACCCCTAATAAACATGACCAAAAGAGATCCTCACCACGACATGTTGTAATCAAACTCACCACAGTGAAACATAAAGAAAAGATCCTAAAAGGTGCAAGAGAGAAACGTCAGACCACTCTTAGAGGATCTCCAATTAGACTCACAGCAGACTTCTCATCAGAAACCCTACAAGCTAGAAGGGAATGGCGAGACATAGCCCAGGTACTAAGAGAGAAAAACTGCCAGCCCAGAATACTATATCCTGCAAAGCTCTCATTTGTGAATGAAGGTGAAATTAAAACTTTTCATAGCAAACAGAAACTGAAAGAATTTGTTGCCACTCATCCTGCCCTGCAAAAGATGCTTAAAGATGTCTTACACACAGAAACACAGAAACATGGTCACCAATATGAAAGAAGGTAAAGGAAGGAAACCTCACAGCAAAAGATCACAGGAAGCTCAATTTCTCTTTGACATAGAATTAAACTCTGATGCTCTGTTAAAGCAATGTGTTAAAGTAATCTATTATGTTCTCTTGATGTCTGTTAAATTCTAATTGTTCAAAAACAGCTGAATTTTTATTAAGAGCTATGGGTTATTTAAATATGTGCTTATTTTCAAAAATTTGAATAATCACCTGTAACAATGATCAAATTTGGTCTATGTTATGTCATGATTTTAAGAAATCTTATTTCAACCAGATAGTTTGGATTTTGAGCCTTCTTGGCATTCTTGACAGGCATTCAAAAAATCAAAGTTTCAAACAATCTGGTCTCTAAAATTTCCAGTAAATCCTGGACTTTGGTTTTTCCAGTTTGGGCCCAACTGAAAAAATCGAAGGACCTATGTCTCTCATCTTATAGAGACACCAACTAATCAGTCTATTTGGAGTATATTAGAAGTACTGTCAAGATGTGATGTGGTACCAGACTTTAAGTTTCTATAATGGAAAATGCTATTAATACAAATGTTTGAGAATTAAAAAGTCTAATGATCTTGTGGTACTAGACATGATAGTTATCTTAATGAGAAAGCCCCAGAGGCTTAAAGGTTTAAATACTTGTAAAATCCTACAGGTGCTTTCAAAAATACTGTGAAGTAAGCAAGTGCCTCTTGTTGGTTGATGAGTTTATAATTTTAAACATGGCGACTTAAAGTCTTTTGTCATCCACAGTTATATATGATCTGCTGCTCATAAAACTAAAGCGTTGTTGGTTCTGTGTTTAGCTGTCCTCCTATAGGTTCCTATGGACTTTTTCCAGCCACTTTTATTGTATTCAGTACTTTGGGATGGCTCTATAAACAGATGAAGCCAATAATGTATTAACAGTACCAACTGAGAGAAAGTATGGTTAACTGAGGTTACTAAAAAGAAAAAGCAATTCAAATCAATTGGCAATCTACAAAAAGAGTTAAAGATTTTAAAAGCTATTATTAAAATTGCTATATTGGTCTATTATGCTATATTATATGTGTGTACATATTGTATGTCCACATGGGAAAATTTTATTAAGAGTTTTATTTTAAATGGCTTATAGATAAGATTGTCCATAAATTTAAGCTGCTAAAATCAATCAAAGATACATTTTAATTTGTGGGACCTGAATCTGTGTATCATATGTTTTAGACTTGTTGGTAGAAAGAAACTAAAAACATTTTAGATGGTTGTGCTTAAGTTTACTGGCTAAACAAACTACACCATGTTAGATATTTAAGAGGTGTTTTCAAATACATGATTCTTAAAATTTATAGAAGGCATTGGACCTTCTGGTAAATGTTTTCTTAAGTTGTTATCTAATGGTTGAAACGGTTTGCTAAGTATTCATGTGATATTGCTATTGTCAGCAAGCGATCTAGGACTTGCTCCCTCATTTCTCTATTCTAAGCCCAACTTGTTCTTTCATTTCTCTATTCTCTTCAAGGTAGGAAACTAATTCTATTATGAAGGAATCTGTAGGATGCACAATTTAATCTTTAGACCTTATAAAAGAGATGGCTAACATTTTTCTGCAATAGCATAGCCAAAATAAGAACTCAAATAATAATCTCATAGCTAGATTCACTTCGCCATCAGCGAAGTATACAGTAAGTAGAAAAAACCTCCCTTTCAGACCAAAGGGAAAGAAAGTTTTAAAGTGAGAATATAATTTTCCTCATGGGCATTGTCTACCTTAGAAAAACTACTACAGAACATGCCTGTGACTATAGACTTGTAGTTCAGGCCACCGAAGATTAGAGATGGGAAACGGGCACTCCCTTGACTTGCATCCTCTGGTCTGCTTTAACACAAACCAGGAGGAAAGGAAAGCTCGGCATCAGAAGCAATGGGTGGCAGGCCTATTAATGGCTGATCTGTACAGTGATCTGCCCTCAAGGAGACCCAACAGGCCAGTCCACTGCAGTGGCTTTCAATGTGGTAAGCCTGGGCTTCAGCAGAAGTCAGCTTGTGAAGAGCCCTGGCAGCTCTGCCAAGAGTTGGATCACTGGAAATGGACCTGCCCTGGAGTCGAAGGATGCCCAGGTCAGAGCCACAGATCTTATTGGCTCTAAGCTGAAAAGCCCTTCACTCAGCCCAACTTCCAAAGTGACCACTGCAGCTGAGGGGATGGTCAAGTAGGGTCAGCAACATTGCAGGCAGAACTGTAAATTTCTTGTTAGAGATGCCCCCTGCCTTTACCTGGCCAGCTCTCCTCCCAGGCCAGCCAAGTAATGAAAGTCAACAGAGTGCCTTCCCCTAGGAGGTTCACACCTCCCTTAGGATATACCCCATGTGAAGAGATAGATAGGTCTGGGCCTCTGAATTTACAAGGCCTAAAGCCCACCAGATTATTATCAAGCCGCTTCTGTCAGGTTCTATTTGCCTCTCAATCAGAAAACTTCATTGTAGCTTAGACAGCACCTTTCTTAGCTCCTCTAATAATGACTCTGTCCTTTGTTCTAGGCCCTGTCTAGTGCACTTGGGCCTCATTCCTTTGTAATCATAACCTCTACTCTACCACCAATGGCTCTACTCCCAACATGTGTGTACTGATGGTCCTCTTCCCCACTTAATGCTGTATAATTGTTCAAACCTGGTAAATGCCACTCTTAGGATCATTGGTTACTATCCTCACTCTGTCTTTTATGACCTTGTCTAAATATGATCAGAGTCGGCAAACTTGGAAGGCTTCCATAGCCTTGGCAACTCATGACGACAGCCTAAGATGGTTACTGGCGCCATAAACTAGAGTGTCAATTTGTTGGGTCAACAACAGGAGCCACTGTGCACTTGCTCCTCATGTGGGATCTCTGTCCTTAATGTGCTGTACATTTTGATTTAATGCTATAACTAGTACTCAAACAGTATGTTTCACTTTGTGTTTCTATGTGGGTGCAAACTGTTGAAATCTTTATACTAAATTGATCTTCTGTATATAAAGAGAATTGAAAATGAATCTTGATGCAAATGGAAGGGGAGAGGGAGCGGGAGGGGGGAGGGTTGCGGGTGGGAGGGAAGTTATGGGAGGGGGAAGCCATTGTAATCCATAAGCTATACACTGGAAATTTATATTCATTAAATAAAAGTTAAAAAAAAATATTTATTTATGTTTTTGAAAGTCAAAGTTACAGAGAGAAAAGGATAGACAGTGAAAGAGAGATCTTTCATCTGCTGGTTCATTCCACAATAGCTGCAATGTCCAGGGCTGGGCTAGGTGGAAGCCAGGAACCAGGAGCCAGGAATTTGGGTGCAGGATCCCAAACACTTGGGCCATCCTCCGCTGCTTTGCCCAGGCCATTATCAGGGAGCTGGATCAGAAGCGGAGCAGCTGGTATACAAACCGTTACCCATATGGGATAACGGCATCACAGGTGGTGGCTTTATGTGCTATGCCACAATGCTGGCCCCTTCTGTGAACTTTTTGAAGCTCCCTTGATTAAGGCCACAAATGCCAAAAATGACCCCATCTCCTACAGGGAGAGATGAACTCTTTGACACTTAGGGGGAGTCTTTCAGATTTCAGAGAATTTTCCTTAGATTTCATTCAGTATCTAGTGCAACACTTGGCTTTGGGGACAGGAGTTGAGTTATGTGGCCATTTGCTGTCTTGCACATTCTGCTTTCCTTCCCACTATTCACAATGAATAGTTGAGTTCTGAATGAGCTGGTATGTTGAGTTTTAGGATTTACACGATCAAGCACCTGTCTTGTATTGGGCTTTCCTAGTTAACGGGCAGAGTTCGAACTAAGTGCCTGATTTCTAATATTAGTTTTTTCATATATAGGCTGTAAAAAACCGAGGTATGTTTCAGCTTCCAATTTTTTAATAGTTATTAATACTGTCCACACGATATCATTGTCAAGTAGGTTAAATTAGATAATTCATGCAAAGTACTCAGAATATTGTTCAACAAAGGGCACAACAAGTATTAGCTATAACACTTATCGTTCACTTGCACCTCTGATTTTGTCTGAACTTTTTCTTTCTTTCCTTTTTTTTTTCCTATGTCAAGAACCTGGGATATTGAAGTAGATATCAGACTTCCCTAAGGGCTTAGTTTACAATGCTGATGGTTCATTAAAATGATTTATGGGATATTGAAAAACGTAAAAGAAAAAGTATTATTCAAAGCAATATAGGAGCAAGCATTTGGTGTGGTGGCTAAGATCCTCTTTGGGACCCCTACATCCTGTATCAGAATGACAAAGTTTGACTTGTGGCTCCATTACTAATTTCAGTTTCCTGATAATCTATACCTTGAGAGGCAGCAGGTGATGTCAACAGATGATGGCACAGGCAGCAGTGTCCTGATTTCCAGCCCTTATCCCTTCTATAACAATCACCTGCATCAGATGATGGCTTAGGTTCCTTCCATCTCTGTGGGAGAACCAGACTGAGCACTGGACTCCTGACTTCAGCCAGGCCCAATGTTGACTCTTTTGAGCATTTGGGAATTAAGGCAATGGACAGAAGATGTCTTTCTGTCTCTTTCTCCCTGTGTTTCTGCCTCAAAAAAAAATTGTAATCACCTTTATTATAATAACAGCCAATTTGCATAACTGTCTATAACTGTATCTCTGATGGCAGAGATAATTTAAAAATAAACAATAATTCCTTTGCAAGTTTGCAAGTTAAGGCCATCTTCAATTATGATATATTGTGTTTCTAAGTACACTAAGATGGAGACAAAACCAGAGATATCTATGAACATGCTCTCAGAGATGACATGATTCATTTTTTTTAGAAAAATCAGATAGTCTTTCAAGATAAGATGCAATAAAATTGTGTCAGATTAGAAAGCCAGGTGTCCATGAAGTCTCCTCAGATGAGGAGCAGACCTCAGTGTACTAGTTCTGCTCAATATCCTTCCAACGGTGGACCACAGTGGGCATTTGTTTGGAAGTCTGTGTGACCTTGGAAAAAGGCAGAGTGAAATCATTCAATACTCAGAAAAATGAGATTGCTTTATTTTGTTACGTTTTCCCAGGGTTCCATTTTGAAGTATACGTGGTAGCTGTCTCATTGAAAATATCCAAGGGCCAAGTGGGAACCACAAAATTATACAAGATAAACTTTATGCCCTATCTCACTTTTCAGAAGATAAAGATAATTCAAGTCATTACACTCATTAAGGAACATAGAGGAATTGGTTTATCTCAGGGAAGGGGCCAAAGACAATGGGCAGCATTGAGAAAAGAAAAATAAATACCGTTATGTTGAAGAAACATGCCAAGCACTCATTTAGCCAAGTGGTGAATGTTAGCATCACCAGTGATGGGCATGTTGATAGCACATACTTTTGACATGTTGTCATGAGAACAGGATTTCACCTTGGTGGGCTTCCTCTCAAAAGCAGGTAACCTGACCTAATCATGAAACATCAGACAAACTGCAGTTGAGGTACACTCTACAAAATAATTGACCAGTATTCCTCCTCATCATAAACAAGGGAAGTTTGAGAACCGTAGATTAAAGGAGTATAAGGAAACATCATAATTAAATGTAATATGTAGTCCTGGATTGAATTCCGAACAGAAAGAGTAACCAATAACACAGTTACTGAAATCCAAATTTTCATTTATAGAAATGTATAAGTGTTGATTTCTTAGTTTTGCCAAATATACCATGATCATGAAGACATAAACAATAGGAGCAAGTTTGTGAAGAGTACTTGTAGCTCTCTTTAATATCTTCACAACTAAAAAGTGATTCAATTTAAAAGGCATTGCAAAATTTTCTTTAAAAAGAACAGCTAAAATACATAGGACAATAAAATGTGAAGTCACACACATAATTATTAACAAATAAACATTAGAGAATAATGTTTCCATCAGTCTTGTATGAGAACTATAGTAATGAGGGGCCAGCTCTGTGGATAAACAGATAAAGCTTCCGCCTATAGCACTGGCATCCCATATGGGCACTGGTTTGAGTCCTGGCTGCTCTACTTCTAATCCAGCTCTCCGCTATGGCCTGGTAAAATGGCAGAAAATGGCCCAAGTGTTTGGGCTCCTACACTCAAGTGGGAGACCTGGAAGAAACTCTTGTCTCCTGGCTTCAGATTGGACCAGCTATGGCAGTTGTGACCATTTGGGGAGTGAACCAGCAGATAGAAGATCTCTCTCTCACTCGCCCACTCTCTCTGTCTCTTACTCTTTCTGTCTCTCTGTAACTCTGTCTTTCAAATAAATTAAAAAAAAATAAAATAATGAAAGAACTTCAGATGACAAAAATTACAAGACACATCTATGTAAGGATGAATGTTCAGCATTAAAATATATACTTGCTCTCAGATTATTGCTCATTCATGTTTCTGTATGTGAATATATAAATGTATATGCATACGCATATACAAATGCATTTGTGTGTATACACATACACGCACATGTACACACACACACATAAGCCCAACTCTATTCATTAAATAAATTAGGGGGCTCTCACTGTGGCACAGTGGGTTAATCCTCCACCTGCAGCACCAGCAGTCCATGTGGGTGCTGGTAGTAGTCTCAGCTGCTCCTCTTCCGATCCAGCTCTCTGCTATGACAAGATAAAGCAGTGGAAGGTGACCCAATCACCTGGGCCCTGCGCCCACCTGAGAGACCCAGAAGAAGTTCTTGGCTCCTGGCTTCAGATTCGCTCAGTTCCAGCCATTGCAGCCATTTGGGGAGTGAACCAGTAGATGAAAAACCTTTCTCTGTCTCTCCCTCTCCCTTTCTGTAACTCTACTCTCAAATAAATAAATAAAATCTTTCCAAATAAATAAATAAATAAATTAGAACCAATGATAAATTTTTAAAAGTTCTAGCACCATAGAAAGTCTGGGGCTATACCAGAGGATGATTAATTGTATGGAAATAGTAAATGAACTTAAGCTTGTTTTTCTATTGGAAGTTTATTCTCTCTTTTAATTCTCACCCAATACATCACAAAACAGTGTAGTAAAACATAATGGTCTCACAGTCAGATAAACCTGGATTCAAATAAATACTGCATCTCTGTTAGATGTCCAAGCCTCATTACCATTATAATTATTTTATATATTTTAAATACATTTTCTTTATTAATATAAAGAGATGGGCCAGTGCTGTGGTGCAGCGGGTTAATGCCCTGGTCTGAAGTGCCGGCATCCCATATGAGCGCCGGTTCAAGTCCAGCTGCTCCACTTCCGATCCAGCTCTCTGCTATGGACTGGGAAAGCAGTAGAAGATGGCCTCAGTCCTTGGGCCCCTGCACCCACTTGGGAGACCCGGAAGAAGCCCCTGGCTCCTGGCTTTGGATTGGCGCAGCTGTGGACGTTGTGGCCAATTGAGGAGTGAACTGGTGGATGGAAGACCTCTCTCTCACTCTCTGCCTCTCCTCTCTCTATGTAACTCAGACTTTCAAATAAACAAATAAATCTTAAAGAAAAAATAAAGACTTCATGTATTCCATAGATAAAACTGTAAGTACATAATGATACTTCCCTCCCTCTCTTCCACACCTCCTCTTTCTTTCTTCTTATCTTTTAAGCCCTACAATAACATTTTTAATTTACTTTATAATCACAGATTTAATCCTCCACTAAATAAAGAATTTAACAGGTAAAAAGTAGAAAGATCATTGATCTGCAGGAATATAGACAAGGGCTATGAATAATTATTGAATCACAAGATGTTGATTTTACTCATAAACTTTTTTTGTATTTATATTAGCTACCACAGATCAAAGAAAACATATGATAATTGTCTTTTGGGATCTGGCTTATTTCAATAAGCATAGTGGTCTCCAGTTGCATCCATTGTTTCCCCCAAAGATAAGGTTTTATTTGTTTATTTTCTCCAAAACTCATCTCTTCATTTCACTAAACTTTTACATTTTTTAAATTTCAATCTTGTTTATTTCTTATCTAATTGTTATTATTTTTTTCCTTTTCCTTTTACTAACTTTTGATTTTTTTGTCCACATTTTCCTAGGTCCTCTCATCTCACTCTAAGAAAATGCCATCACTTTCATTGTATTTTAAGAGGATACTGCCCTCCCAGGAAGAAATTCAAAAAGTTATGTGAAATATTCATTTGTCAAATGGAATGTACTTGATAAATTTTATGGTTAATTTCTATTATCATTTTTATAGCACTGTTTATGATTACTAAATAAAATTTTATTTCCTTGACTTTGTAATTTACTATGAAATTTGTGTGTGTCCAGTGGATAGAATGCAGAGAGGCAGTAATAAGAACAAAAATAATAAAAAAAAAACCTTTTACCTTTTTAAAACATATTATTTGGGGCTGGCACTGTGGCACAGTAGGTTAATCCTCCGCCTGTGGCACCGGCAAGAAGACCTGGCTCCTGGCTTCGAATTGGCGCAGCTCCAGTCATTGTGGCCATTTGGGGAGTGAAACTACAGAAGGAAGAACTTTCCATCTGTCTCTCCTTCTCACTGTATATAACTCTACCTGTCAAATAAATAAAATAAATATTTTAAAAAATTATGTGTGAGTTTTCTTCCAGAATGAGAATTTCCAAAGAAAAAATTCTATACATGATACTGAAATATCAAATGCTGGAGCTGTCATTGTGGAATAACAGGATAAGCCACCACCTTCAATGCCAGCATCCCCAGTGGGTGTTGGTTCAAGACTTGGCTGCTTGACATTCATCCAGCTCTCTAGTAATGCACCTGGGAGAGCAGCAAAGGATGTCCCAGGTGCTTTGGCCTCTACTACCCATGTAGGAAACCTGGATGAAAGTCCTGGTTTGCCTTAGCTCAACCTTGGGCCATTGTGTCCATTTCGGGAGTGAAGCAGGGGATGGAAGATAAATATCTCTCTCTCTCTTTCTCTCTCTCAGTCTCTCACTCTCTAACTTTGCCTTTCAAATACCTAAAATAGATATTTAAAAACATCAAAATTTAGCATAAATTGAGATATTGACAAAATGTTTTGAGTTCTTGGAAAGGCTTTTCAGAAAGTTATAATATGTCTCTAAGTCTCAGAAGTGCTTTCATTGAAGTTGTTTTTAAATACTAGATACTAACACGAGATCTGAGGTGAGTCATATTAAATTCTGGGACCCTTCCTTTTACAACCAACATTCACATTATAATTGTGTGTCTGTGGCAGTTCGCATCCTCTCTGAATATTTTTATTATGTATGTCATAGAGATGAAATATAAATGAAAGTGCGAGCATAATTTATACTTGTTTAACATGGGGGAACAAAATAAAGTGCCTCCATCATTCCCAAAGACATCAGGCATGAGAAAACCTCCTGAGGTCATTATTTTAGGATTAGAAACACTGTATTCATTAATTCAATATAGTTATGCTTTAATTCAATATAGTTAGTTAAATATAATGCATCAGTAACTATGGTGAAGACTGAAAATTTCACACATTCCTGCAGATTTTAGATGTTAAGATTGGTTTCACTAAACTAGGTGATATACAAGTTTTCTTGTAGAGCTGTATGTGATACATTCACAGGGCACAATCAAATAGACCCGGTAGAAATAGCAACACGAAGAGTATTTCAATTAAACGTAGAAGTAGTTTTTTTCAGAGAAGGATATGAAATATAAAGGACATTTGTGGAAGAAATAAATTATAATACTGAATATTGAAAAATAATCACTTATGGATAGATTCAAAATGTTGAGACCATAGGATTAAGGACTAGACAATGTTAAGGTGCCTTTCAGTTCCAAATTCAAGATCCAAGAGATACTTAAATTCACTGAAAACTTGTAGGAGCAGCATTGATATTTTAATGAATAAATGGCATAGATAGGCACTTTGATTTTTGCTGGTTACACCGGACACTGAGTCACATAGCAGTGATACCTTTGAAATTAAAGACAATTAGATTTGCATTCTGACTTTGCTTACCCTTTGAACAAGTGACTGCTATCCTGAGTGATAACTTTTATTTTTAAAGATTTATTTATTTATTTACAAGTCAGAGTTACAGAGAGAGAGGAAAGGAAGAGAGAGAGAGAGAGAGAGAGAGAGAGAGAGAGAGAAAGAAAGAGAGAGAGAGGGAGAGGTCTTCTATCTGCTGGTTCACTCCCCAGATGGGCACAACGGCCGGAGCTGTGCTGATCCGAAGCCAGAAGCCAGGAGTTTATTCCAGGTCTCCCACGTGGGTGCAGGGGCCCAACAACTTGGACCAAATTTCTACTGCTTTCCCTGGCCATAGCAGAGAGCTGGATGGGAAGTGGAGCAGCCAGGTCTTGAACCAGCGCCCATATGGGATGCCGGTGCTTCAGGCCAGGGCGTTAACATGCTGTGCCACAGTGCCGGCCCCTGAGTGTTAACTTTTCAATGAATATATTGTAGATTAATGCTTTCAAATATTAGGATTAGCTAGACATACAGTATAAACTTGTAATAATAGCATGTATACACCTTCTCTGTTTTTTGTTCCATGCGAGAAGCATTGATTTATTTTCTTTTAGATGAATTGAGATGGTTATGCATGATAAATATTACATATATGGTGACCAACACATCATCATCAATGTCCTTATAGTAACTTCTCAAAAAGCTGCTATGTTGGCCGGCACAGCGGCTTAACAGGCTAATCCTCCACCTTGCGGCGCCTGCACACCAGGTTCTAGTCCCGGCTGGGGCGCCGGATTCTATCCCGGTTGCCTCTCTTCCAGGCCAGCTCTCTGCTATGGCCTGGGAAGGCAGTGGAGGATGGCCCAGGTCCTTGGGCCCTGCACCCGCATGGGAGACCAGGAGAAGCACCTGGCTCCTGGCTTCGGATCAGCACAATGCGTGGGCCGCAGCGGCCATTGGAGGGTGAACCAATGGCAAAAAGGAAGACCTTTCTCTCTGTCTCTCTCTCTCACTAACCACTCTGCCTGTAAAAAAAAAAAAAAAAAAAAAAAGCTGCTATGCAATTGTAATAGCCTAGATTTCTGGATCTTCAGAAGCCCAGGTCTGCCTCAGAAACCCTGCTTATTCTGAAATACTTTTCCTAAAAGTGTTCCATGTACTGAATACATCTTCTATAAGTCAGATGAATTCATTAAGGAAATGATGTTTAGAATTTTTGGTAATTTTATTTTTAATAGATTAGGAAACGATTTACATGATAGATCAAAAGTGTATTGAATTGTCAGTTGAAGGTATTTTAAATTACTTTAAAGTGAGTAGTTATTGTCAGCAGCTTTTATTAATGAATAGTAATAATATTGGAGTCACATGGAGAAAACAAAGAATGTACCTACTTTGTCCCATTTTTCTTGAGAGATTCAGCTTGAGGCCAGATCTCATTTTGTTTAATATCAAGTCAAGAATTAGAGAAATTACACACTTTATTTTAATTTTCACATAGGGATTAAGATTTAATGTTCAATATAAGTATGCTTTCCAATGTTTTATACTCCTTAAAATAGCAATATTCAATTTTTTCTTAATGAGTTTAGGGACTAGGAAGCAGAAATGCCAAGCCCCAAAGTGCCTGGCTCAGTTTTTGCTGCTATGCTCTCATAGCTTACCAGGGAGAGTTATTCAACAGCAAGTTGTAGTCCAGGGACACTGAGAGAAGGAAATGTGTAGAAACTAAGCCTTGGAGCAAAGGACAGGAAATTGTGCCAGCATTTTCAAGTTAAAAGTGATTTTTTCAGGGATTTGTGAAGCCCTCACTTGTCCTTATTCCCAATACTTAGCACATGTGTGACATTTGCAGGCTTTGATATGTTTTTGACATAAGCTTGATTGATATTTTTTCTAGGTCAGTTGTAGTATCCTGCAATTTGAAGCAAAGAACTCACATCCAAAAACATCACTCTGGCTGCACAACATCAAACACTCTGATGCCTTAGTGTTCATACAAAACTTTCTTTTTATTATGGTATTTTCCAATAAGAAGCAGTTGTGCCTGTAGATATTTCAGGCATGGTAAATAGTTTCCACATTCTTCAGACCAATTGGCTCCTTTCCCTATTAAATTGTTATCCTCTATAATATCTGGCCTTAAAAAAATATGGTAATATTACCATAGATCTTTCAGACATCTAAAGAAAGATCAGGGTCAGGTTGTAAATTTGGAGAACACAAAGGAACGCTATACTAGCTACAGAGGTAACAAATCAATAAATCATCTATCTGCGATTATGTGACCTGACCTCCAACCACAATATGAGCTCATTCCTTTGTGATCCACATAATACTTGGTTTATCCTTACATTTTTGCCTGTATCATAAATCACTTTTGCATTTGCAAGAGATTATAAGTACCTCTTAAAATCCATGTTAGTAGGAACTCAACAATACATATCAAATAAACTTATATGATTTTGGATAGATGTGGGACTCTATATTTGAATCAATTTAACAACTTTGCTTTATAGATGAAGATATTAAGCTTCAAGGAGTGAGTGTGACATGTCCAGAGATGTGGTTACTTAGAGAATATCAATTTTGAAAAACTAACTATTGTATAATAATTGTACCCATTAGCTTTGTCAACCAGAATACAGCCATTGTCTGAATCAGGCACTCTTATTCATTGTAGGATTTCATTTTTCTGCCCGTCTATTGCTAAATTTCTGATATGTAAAAAGTTCTAAAATGGTGCTGAACTAGCACTTAATCCATTTGTATTGTTTGTATTTCAGAACCATGAGCTTGAAAGACATGCCTTTTCAAGCATACATTATTCATTACACATTTAATTTTTATATTTGTGAAATTATTAATTTTTTAGCCTGAAAAGCTTCAGTTCCTACTTAATACTATAAACTTCTCTTTGAGCACTTTTTAAGATGCATCCAGCAAATTTACAAAGGTTTTCTTTATACTTTCATTTATTGGAAACTTGTCTAATTCCTATTATGATATCTTATTTGACATATATATATTCAGAAAGATTTTTTTAATTTTTAAATATCTGATATTTCCCAGATATTTTCTGATATTTTATTATATTTTAATTCAATTGTTAAGAACATACTTATTTGTTGACTATGTCCTCCAAATATAAAATATGTCCAGGAAGGCAGAGTTTTAATTTTCTTCACTGCTATATTTTCTTACCTAGAACAGAATGCACGTATATATGGATGGATGGGTAAAGTAATGGGTGAATTGTTGCCTTGCTGATGATCTTCTGTTTCCCTCACATGTCTGTTTTCCTCCTCTACAGCTTCACAATTTCTTTTTATTTTTTAAAGGTTTATTTTTTATTCAAATGTAGAATGACAGAGAGGAGGTCTGGACCAAACCACAAGCTGAAGCAAAGAGCCTGGAATGTGAGTGACAGAGACCAAACACTTGGTCCTTTGTCTGCTGCTAACCCAGCCACATTAGTAGGGAGCAGGATCAAAAGCAGAGCACCTGGAACTCACACCTCACTCCACATGGGATGTTGGCACATAAGCAGCAGCTTAATCCACTATAAAACATGGGCCCCAACTTTTATATCAGATATTCCCTGGTCTCATCACAAAACGTACTGTTCTTCTTTTCTGTTATACCAATTACTTACGTAGACTATACAGATTATTTAGGATTCTGCTACAGAGTTCAAACATAAATATGCTACTACAATACAACAATGTTTGTGAGATCCAAGATTATCTCTTTTATCTTTTACACATGCCCAGAACCATTTTTAATGACTATATTTCAAAGTCAAGCAATTTATAACTTGTGCAATCATCATGCTCTCTTTGTCAAGGGATCTGAGTGTTATAACGTCAACCAGAATCATTTAATCCTTTACCACGTCAGGTATAGTTCTCTGCATATTATATTTGCTATTCCATAATGAAGACAAGTGCCCATAAGCCAGTCATAATGATTTTATGCATGGAGCAATTTATGGGTAGGAATTCACATGACTTTCATGCCATTAATATCAATGACATCTTGAGTGAAAGGGATCCAGACCTTGCTTTCTTGCTCATGAGCTGTTGGATTTGAAGCAAGTTACTTCTTAACCTTTGATCTCAATTTCCTTGTATGCCAACTGAAAGAACTGACAGGATTATCTATAAGGCCCCTTCCAGTTACAACAATCTGTGAGTTCGTGAGCTAGAAAAATTGAAGCAACTCAAGGAAGCTTTTAAGAAACGGTATAAGAGCTTAAAGTAAAAAACACAAGTAAGCTGCTTAAGGAGGAAACAAATGATTAGGCTCAAATAACTTTGTTGTTTACAGATTCTTGAACACTAGGTTCACTATTACTTTTGAGATTTTTATAATTTCATTAAAATTTCTTATGGGTAGCTATGGTTAGTTATTTGAAAACAAACAACAAGGCCGGTGCCGTGGCTCACTTGGCTAATCTTCTGCCTATGGCGCTGGCACCCCGGGTTCTAATCCTGTGTCGGATTCTGTCCCAGTTGCTCCTCTTTCAGTCTAGCTCTCTGTTATGGCCTGGGAAGGCAGTGAAGGATGGCCCAAGTGCTTGGGCCCTACACCCGCATAGGAGACCATGAGGATGCACCTGGCTCCTGGCTTCAGATCGGTGTAGTGCGCCAGCCGTAGCGGCCATTTGGGGGGTGAACCAGTGGAAGGAAGACCTTTCTCTCTGTCTCTCTCTCCCTGTCCAAAAAAAAAAAAAAAAGAAAAAAGAAAAAAGAAAATGAACAACAAACGAAAAACTTTAAATTGTAGCTAAAGCACAAATTCTGTCTAAAGGAAATTTCAACCTCTATAAATAATGCAAATGCTAAAGCTCATAATTAGTTTGAGTTCATAGAAAATTAATGGATGTAGAATTTGGCTCAGTGGCAGCCACCACCCAAATATTTCATGTAGGGTATTGACATAGACATGCAAAGAATAAAGCATCCTTTCTCATTCTCTTGGATGTCTCTTCACTCTAATGATCCTTTCCTTTCTGTGCAAAAGCTTCTGAGTTTGATATGGTCCCATTTGTTTTCTTCTGTTTTTGTTGCCTGTGCTTTGGGGAGTCTTGTCCAAGGAGTCATCTATACCACTGTCTTGGAGTGTTTCCCCTATGTTTTCTTCCATCAACTTCATTGTCTCAGGTCTTAAATTTAGGTCTTAGATTCACCTTGAGTTGATTTTTGTATATGGTAAGAAGCATACATCTAATTTAATTCTTCTACATATACACATCCAGTTTTGCCAGTACAATTTGTTGAAGGGATTATCCTTAATCTGTATGGTCTGAGCACTTCTGTCAAAAATCAGGTGGCTGTATTTAAATGGATTAAATTCTGAGCTCTCTGTTCTGTTCCATGAACCTATGTATCTGTATGGCAATATCAAGCTGTCTTAATTACTACAGTTTTGTAGTATGCTTTGAAATCACGTTTTGTGACGCCCCCAGCTTGTTTTTTCTTGTTCAGGATCACTTTGGCTATTCAGTCTTTTGTGATTCAATATGCATTTTAAGATTTTTTTTTTGACTCTATAAAGAATGTGATTGGCCCAGCGCTGTGGCTTAACAGGCTAATCCTCTGCCTTGAGGCGCCGGCACACCGGGTTCTAGTCCCGGTTGGGGCGCTGGATTCTATCCCGGTTGCCCCTCTTCCAGGCCAGCTCTCTGCTGTGGCCCGGGAAGGCAGTCGAGGATGGCCCAAGTCCTTGGGCCCTGCACCCACATGGGAGACCAGGAAAAGCACCTGGCTCCTGGCTTCGGATCAGCAAGATGCGCCGGCCGCAGCGGTCATTGGAGGGTGAACCAACGGCAAAAAGGAAGACCTTTCTCTCTGTCTCTCTCTCTCACTATCCACTCTGCCTGTCAAAAAAAAAAAAAAATGTGATTGGTAGGGGCTGGTGCTGTGGCACAGTGGGTTAAAGACCTGGCCCGAAGTGCTGGCATCCCACATGTGCGCCGGTTCTAGTCTTGGTTGCTCCTCTTCCAATCCAGCTCTCAGCTATGCCCTGGAAAAGCAGTTGAGGATGGCCCACTGCTTTGGCACCTGTTACATGAGGGAGACTCGGAAGAAGCTCCTGGCTCCTGACTTTGAATGGGCTCAACTATGGCCATTGAGTCCATCTGGGTAGTGAACCAGTGGATGGAAGACCACTCTCTCTGTCTCTACTTCTTTCTGTAACTCTGTCTTTCAAATAAATCAAATAAATTAAAAAAAAGAATACCATTGTATTTTGATAGGGCTGGCATTGAATCTATAAATTTCTTTAAGTAGCATAGATATTTTGATGATATTGATTCTTCCAATCCATGAGCAAGGAATATCTTTTCATTTTGTTGCGTACTTGATTATTTCTTTTCTTTTTTTTTTTTTTTTTTTTTTGACAGGCAGAGTGGATAGTGAGAGAGAGACAGAGAGAAAGGTCTTCCTTTTTGCCGTTGGTTCACCCTCCAATGGCTGCCGCGGTAGGCGCGCTACGGCCGGCGCACCGCGCTGATCCGATGGCAGGAGCCAGGGGCTTCTCCTGGTCTCCCATGCGGGTGCAGGGCCCAAGAATTTCGGCCATCCTCCACTGCACTCCCTGGCCACAGCAGAGAGCTGGCCTGGAAGAGGGGCAACCGGGATAGGATCCGATGCCCTGACCGGGACTAGAACCCGGTGTGCCGGCGCCGCAAGGCGGAGGATTAGCCTAGTGAGCCGCGGCACCAGCCGCGTACTTGATTATTTCTTTCATCAATGTTTGGTAATTTTCATTGTAGAGATCTTTCACTTCTTTTGTTTAACTTATTCCTAAATATTTTATTTTTTGGTGGCTATTTTGAATGGGATTCCTTTCTTGATTTCTCTTCCTGTGAGTTCACCATTAGCATACAAAAGTGCTATAGTTTTTGTGTGTTTAATTTGTAGTCTACAACTATAATAAATTTATTTATCATTTCTAACAGCTTTTTGGTGGAATGTTCAAATTTACCATGTATAACATCATGTTATCTGCAAACATGGATAACTTGTACTTCTCCTTTACCAACTTTGATGCCATTAATTTCTTTCTCTTCCTTAATCACTCTTGCTAAAACTTCCAGCTGTATATTGATTAAGACTGGTGAAATTGTACATTCTTGTCTTCTTCCAGATCTGGGGAGAAATGCTTTCAGTTTTTCCCCATTTAGTATGATATTGGCTGTTGGTTTGTGATAGATAGCCTTATAATTTTAAGAAATGCTTCTCCTAAACCTACGTTTTAGAGAGTTTTAATCATTAACAATGTTGAATCATATCAAAATGCTCTCTGTATCTATTTGCATCTATTGAGATGACAATATGGGTTTGTTTTTCATTTTATTGAGTTGATTTATGACATTTATTGATTTGCAAATGTTGAAGCACCCTTGCACTTGATTGTTATGTATGATCATTTTGATGTGGTTTTTGTATTAGATTTACTAACATTTCATTGAGAATTTTGCATCTGTGTTCATTAAGGATATAGGTATGTAGTTTGAGTGCCATATCTTTGATTTTGGTATTAAAATAATGCAAGTCTCATAAAAAGAGTTTGCCAGAATTCCACCCTATTTAATATTTTGGAATAGCTTGAAGAGTATTGGAGCTACTTCCTCTTTGAATGTTCTGTAGAATTCAGTAGGGGTGCAGGTGCTTTGGTGTAGTGGGTAAAGCCACCGTCTACAGTGACAGCATCCCATATGGGCACCGATTGGAGACCTGGCTGCTCCACTTCTGATCTACCTCTTGGTTATGACCTGGGAAAGCAGTGGAAGATGGCCACAGTCCTTGGGCTCCTGCACCCACATAGGAAACCTTGAAGATGCTCCTTGTTTCTGGCTCTGGATGGGCCCAGCTCAGGCTATTGTGGCCATTTGAGGAGTGAACCAGCAAATGGGACACCTCTCTCTCTCTCTCTCTCTCTCTCTCTCTCTCTCTGCCTCTGCTGCTGCCACTCTGTAACTCTGTCTTTCAAATATATAAATAATTTTTTTTAAGAATTAAGTAGGAAAGTCATCTTTCTCTTAATGAGAGAATTTTGATTAGTGCTTCAAATTCATTGCTTATAATGGATCTGTTTAGATTGGCTGTTTCTTCTTGAGTTAATCTTGAAAGGTTATATGAATCCAGGAATTTATCCATTTCTTTGAGGTTTTCTAGTTTATTTGCATGTAGTTCTTCATAGTAGCTTCTTAAGATCCTTGGTATTTCAGTAATGTCAGTTGTGATGTCTCCTTTTTCTTTCTTTTTTTTTTTTTTCTTTTACAGGCAGAGTGGACAGTGAGAGAGAGAGACAGAGAAAAGAGAGAAAGGTCTTCCTTTTTCTGTTGGTTCACCCCACAATGGCTGTTGCAGCCAGCCCAGCGCGCCGCACTGATCTGAAGCCAGGAGCCAGGTGCTTCCTCCTGGTCTCCCATGTGGGTGCAATGCCCAAGGACTTGGGCCATGCTCCACTGCACTCCTGGCCACAGCAGAGAGCTGGCCTGGAAGAGGGGCAACCGGGACAGAATCTGGTGCCCCGACCGGTACCAGAACCCGGAGTGCCAGTGCCACAGGTGGAGGATTAGCCTATTGAGCCGCAGTGCTGGCCCGTGATGTCTCCTTTTTCACTTCTAATTTTATTTATTGAGTTATTTTTCTCTTTTTTCTTTGTTAGTCTGGCTGGAGGTTTATCTATTTTATTTATCTTCTCAAAAAACCATTTTTTTTGTTCTGCTTATCTTTTGTAATTTTTTTCTTTGCATTTCATTTATTTCTGCTCTGGATCTTATTATTTCTTGCCTCCTGCTGATTTTCGTTTGCTTTGTTCTTAGTTTTCTGAGTCTTCAAGATGTATCATTAGATCTTTAATTTGAGACATTTCTCCATTTTTTTTTTAAAAAATGTAAGCACTTAATGCTGTTAATTTCTATTTTTTTAAGCATTTCTGCTTTTTTTTTTTTGACAGGCAGAGTTAGACAGTGAGAGAGAGAGAGAGACAGAGAAAAAGGTCTTCCTTCCGTTGGTTCACCCCCAAATGGCCGCTACGGCTGGCACTGTGTCGATCCGAAGCCAGGAGCCAGGTGCTTCCTCCTGGTCTCCTATGCGGGTGTAGGTCCCAAGCACTTGGGTCATCTTCCACTGCCTTCTAGGGCCACAGCAGAGAGCTGGACTGGAAGAGGAGCAACTGGGACAGAATCCGGTGCCCCAACCGGACTAGAACCCAGGGTGCTGGTGCTACAGGCGGAGGATTAGCCTAGTGAGCTGCGGCACCGGCCTATTAATTTCTATCTTAATACTACTTTTGTTTTACCACATATATTTTGATATGTTTTGGTTTTATTTTCATTTATTTCAAGAACGTTTTTGATTTTATTTCTAATTTCTTCAATGACCCATTAATTATTCAGTGACATGTTGTTTCATTTCCAAGTATTTATGAGAGTTCTATTGTTCTCATTGATTTCTAGTTTTGTTCCTTTATGGTCTGAGAAACTACAAGGTATGACTTCAATTTTTAAATTTTCTGAGAGTTGATCTGTGCCAAAATATGTGGTCTATCATCGAAAACGTTCCATGTGTTGATGAGAAGAATGTGTATTCTGTGGTTGTAAGGTAAAATGTCCTTTAAATTTCTGTTAGGTCCATTTGCTCAGTAGTATGTTTTAACTCCAATGTATCTTTATTGATTTTTTTTGTCTCAATGATCTGTCCATTAATGAGCAAACATCTTATCTGACAAAGGATTAATATCTTGATCATGGCAGCAACTGAAAAAAGTCCAACAACAACAACAACAAAAACAATCAATGCAGTTGAGAAAAGGGCAAAGCACTTCAATAGACAATTCTCAAAAGGGGAAATACAACCGAAAATTAAGTATATGAAAATATTCAACATCACTAGCCTCCAGGTAAATGCAAAACAATGAAATACCACCTCATCCCTGTCAGAATGTCTAAAACCCACAGCACAAAGAGCAAAAATGCTGGCAAAGATGTGGACAAAGGGGTACACTTATGTGCTGTTGGTGGGAGGAGGAAAACAGTGTGGAGATTTCATAAAAAAAAAAGTAGAAATAGACTTGTCATATGATCCAGAAATTTACCTACTGAGTATACATGCAAAAGACTTGAACAGAATGTATCAAAGAGATAACTGCACCACCGTGTTCATGGCAGCACTGTTCACAATAGCCAAACTTTGTGACCAACCAAGGTGCCCATCATCAAATGAATGGATAAAGAAAATGTGGGATATATACACAAAGGATTATTATTCAGCTATAAAAGTGAATGAAATTTTACCATTTGCAGCAAAATGAATATAACTGGAGGACATAATCTAGACAAATTTTTATGCCTTTTTATGTTTATTATATGTTACATTTTATATATTATATATCATATATAATATTACATATTACATTAAGTATCCTTATTTTTTATGTTCTCCCTTACATGTGGAAGCTAAAATTAAACAAAAGAAGAAAACAAAAAAGAAATGTCTGTGTGTACCATTATTACTGCAAATATAGTTTTGTAGAATTTTGTTTTATAACTTTGACAGAGCAATGATTAAGAATATCATACTGGGGCCAGCACTGTGGCATAATGGGTAAAGCTCCTGCCTATAGTGTCGGCATCCAATATGGGCGTTGGTTCGAGTCCTGGTTGCTCTAATTCCGATCCAGCTCTCTAAATGGCCTCAGAAATTAGTAGAAGATAGTCTAATTCTTTGGGCCCCTGCACCCACATGGGAGACCCAGAAGAAGTTCCTGGATCTTGGCTTTTGATCCGTGCAGTTGTGACTGTTGTGGCAATCTGGGGAGTGAACCAGCAGATGGAAGACCCCTTTCTCTCTCTGCCTTTCTTTCTCTCTCTGTATAACTCTGACTTGCAAATAAATACATCTTTAAATAAAAAAGAAATGTCATACTACTATAAATTTAATGATCTGTGATTACATTAAAGTTTATTGTTTATGGATGAAATGATCATTTCTCCATTCAATTATTGTTTATTTTATTTTATTTTTTTTGACAGGCAAAGTGGACAGTAGAGGGAGACAGAGAGAAAGGTCTTCCTTTGCCGTTGGTTCACCCTCCAATGGCCGCCGCGGTAGGCACACTGCAGCCGGCGCACCGCGCTGTTCCGATGGCAGGAGCCAGGTGCTTATCCTGGTCTCCCATGGGGTGCAGGGCCCAAGCACTTGGGCCATCCTCCACTGTACTCCCTGGCCACAGCAGAGAGCTGGCCTGGAAGAGGGGCAACCAGGACAGGATCGGTGCCCCGACTGGGACTAGAACCCGGTGAGCCGGCGCCGCAAGGCGGAGGATTAGCCTGTTAAGCCACGGCGCAGGCCCAATTATTGTTTATAGACATTGCATGTATTCCCATTAAACCAGGATCTTTCTGCTTTTCACTTGTTAAATTTCTTTGGTGAAGCATTAAACCTTTTTACTATAATGCAAATTTAAAATGCATTATCTCAAAAACTGAAAAAAGTGGGGGTGGGGAGAAGGAAAGAGGGTGGGCTGGAAAGAGAAGGTGAAAAGGACTATCTTTATGTTCTTAGAATTGCATCTATAAATCACATTGAATTTGTTAAAAACTAATTAGCAATTAAAATAATATTTTTTTAAGAAAAGGATAAAGCACCTCAAAAAAGATGTATGACAGTCACAGACTAGCAAGTTGTTGCTTCAGCTAGACCTAAAGAGCATGTGTAATAAATATAGATCACAAAGTTTGGAAAGAAGCCATGGGCGAGAAACCAATTCAGAGAGTTGATGCCTTACATCCTAACCTCTGTTAGTCTTATTGTAAGATAGAAAAGATACAGCAGTTGTATTGACAAGTGTCAATATCTGTTTTTCTTCAATCCCACGATCTAAAATCCTGGGAGTCATCTATGGAGCATCTAAAAGATACAGCTGCACTATGTAGTGCTCACTGCTCTGCCATAAAGAGCAGGAATAAATAGAATGGAAAAGAGTTATGAGGTGAACTAACATTCAAGATGAGACTGTCAAATCAGATACATTATGTTGTGTTAGTGATTTCCTAGTGATTCCATGGATGTAAGCAATCAAGAGACACAGATACTCCATGGACCAATCTGGCATAGTCAGGGACATTATTCAGGTACTGCTGCAACTTCTATGGCATAGATTTTATTAATGAAATACATTGGCAACATGTATGATTCATCTCCATTTTATTTATCAGGTGGTCACCTACTTTATACAATGTTTTCAAGAAAACTTTACTCCATAAATCTGTGTATCTCATTTTTTCTCACATATAAATGTAACCAAAAACATCCTATTTATACAGCTACATGGATAC
Source organism: Lepus europaeus (assembly GCF_033115175.1). Classification (NCBI taxonomy): domain Eukaryota; kingdom Metazoa; phylum Chordata; class Mammalia; order Lagomorpha; family Leporidae; genus Lepus; species Lepus europaeus. The sequence goes on from NC_084833.1 coordinate 39,650,446, forward strand.
ATGTTCTCCTCTTAGAAAATACCATTATATAATTATGAGGTCTGGCACTTCAAAAAAGTAATTAGTCTTTTTTTTAACTTTTATTTCATAAATACAAATTTTCAAAGTACAACTTTTGAGTTATAGCGGTTTTTAGCCCAAGACCTCCCTCTCACCAGCAAACATCCCATCTCCCACTCCCTCTCCCATCCCATTCTTCATTAAACTCATTTTCAGCCAGTGTCACGGCTCAATAGGCTAATCCTCCACCTGCGGCGCCGGCACACCAGGTTCTAGTCCTGGTCGGGACACTGGATTCTCTCCAGTTGCCCCTCTTCCAGGCCAGCTCTCTGCTGTGGCCCGGGAGTGCAGTGGAGGATGGCCCAAGTAATTGGGCCCTGCACCCAATGGGAGACCAGGATAAGCACCCGGCCACAGCGGGCATTGGACGGTGAACCAACGGCAAAGGAAGACCTTTCTCTCTCTCTCTCTCTCACTGTCCACTCTGCCTGTAAAAAAAAAAAAAAAAAAAAAAAAAAAAAAAAAAATTCGGCCGGCGCCGTGGCTTAACAGGCTAATCCTCCGCCTTGCGGTGCCGGCACACCGGGTTCTAGTCCAGGTCGGGGTGCCGGATTCTGTCCCGGTTGCCCTCTTCCAGGCCAGCTCTCTGCTATGGCCCAGGAAGGCAGTGGAGGATGGCCCAAGTCCTTGGGCCCTGCACCCGCATGGGAGACCAGGAAAAGCACCTGGCTCCTGGCTTCGGATCAGCAAGATGTGCTGACCGCAGCGGCCATTGGAGGGTGAACCAACGGCAAAGGAAGACCTTTCTCTCTGTCTTTCTCACTATCCACTCTGCCTGTCAAAATAAATAAATAAAAATTTTTAAAAAATTCATTTTCAATTATCTTTATATACAGGAGATCAACTTAGTATATACTAAGTAAAGATTTCAACAGACTGCACCTACACAGACACACAAAGTATAAACTACTGTTTGAGTTTTAGTTTTACCATTAATTCCCATGGTACAACACATTAAGGACAGAGGTCCTACAAGGGGGGCAGGTGCACAGTGACTCCCAATGTTGATTTAACACTTGAAACTCTTATCTATGATGTCAGTAATCACCCGAGGCTCTTGTCATGAGCTGCCAAGGCTATGGAAGTCTCTTGAGTTCACCAACTCCAATCTTATTTAGACAAGGCCATATTCAAAGTGGAAGTTCTCTCCCCCCTTCAGAAAAAGGTACCTCCTTCTTTGATAGCCCGTTCTTTCCTCTGGGATTTCACTCACAGAGACCATTCATTTAGGTCATTTTTTTAATATTTATTTATTTTTTTTGCCACAGTGTCTTGGCGTTCCATGCCTGAGAAACTCTCATGGGCCTTTTAGCCAGATCCGAATGCCTTAAGGGCTGATTCTGAGGCCAGAGTGCTGTTTAGGACATTTGCCAATCTATGAGTCTGCTTTGTATCCTGCTTCCCATGTAGGATCATTATCTCTTTTTTAATTCTATCAGTTAGTATTAGCAGACAATAGTCTTGTTTATGTAGTCCCTTTAATACTTAATCCAATCATTATGATCAATTATGAACTTAAACTGATCACTTTGATTAGTAAGGTGGTATGGGTATATTCCATCTTGATGGGATTGAATTGGAATCCCCTAGCATGTTTCTAGCTCTACCATTAGGGTAAGTCAGAGTGAGCATGTGCTGAACTGTACATCTCCTCCCTCTCTTATTCCCACTCTTATGTTTAACAGGGATCACTTTTAAGTTAAATTTAAACACCTAAGAATAATTGTTAATTAAAGAGTTCAACCAATGGTATTAAGTAGAACAAAGATCATCCACCTAGACTAAGTTGGATTTATCCCTGGTATGCCAGAATAGTTCAACATTTGCAAATTAATCAATGTGATACAGCACATTAACAAACTGCAGAAGAAAAACCATAAGATTATCTCAATGGATGCAGAGAAAGCATTCGATAAAATTCAACACTCTGTCATGATGAAAACTCTAAGAAAATTGCGTATAGAAGGAACATTCCTCAATACAATCAAAGCAATTTATGAAAAACCCACAGCCAACATCCTAATGAATCGGAAAAAGTTGGAAGCATTTCCACTGAGATCTGGTACCAGACAGGGATGCTCACTCTCACCACTGCTATTCAATATAGTTCTGGAAGCTTTAACCAGAGCTATTAGGCAAGAAAAAGAAATTAAAGGGATACAAATTAGGAAGCAAGAAGTCAAACTATCCCTCTTTGCAGATGATATGATTCTTTATTTAGGGGATCCAAAGAACTCCATTAAGAGACTATTGGAACTCATAGAAGAGTTTGGCAAAGTAGCAGGATATAAAATCAATGCACAAAAATCCACAGCCTTGGTATACACAGGCAATGCCACGGCTGAGAAAGAACTGCTAAGATCAATCCCATTCACAATAGCTACAAAAACAATCAAATACCTTGGAATAAACTTAACCAAGGATGTCAAAGATCTCTACTATGAGAATTACAAAATCTTAAAGAAAGAAATAGAAGAGGATACCAAAAAATGAAAAAAAAAAAAACTTGCATGCTCATGGATTGGAAGAATCAATATCATCAAAATGTCCATTCTCCCAAAAGCAATTTATAGATTCAATGCGATACCAATCAAAATGCCAAAGACGTTCTTCTCGGATCTAGAAAAAAATGATGCTGAAATTCATATGGAGGCACAGGAGAATCCAATTACCTAAAGCAATCTTGTACAACAAAAACAAAGCCGGAGGCATCACAATACCAGATTTCAAGGCATACTACTTGGCAGTTGTAATCAAAATAGCATGGTACTGGTACAGAAACAGATGGATAGACCAATGGAACAGAATAGAAACACCAGGAATCAATCCACACATCTGTGACCAACTTATACTTGATCAAGGATCTAAAACCAATTCCTGGAGCAAGGACAGTCTATTCAACAAATGGAGCCGGGAAAACTGGATTTCCACATGCAGAAGCATGAAGCAAGACCCCTACCTTACACCTTACACAAAAATCCACTCAACATGGATTAAAGACCTAAATCTAAGAGAGCGGCAAGATGGCGGAATAGGAAGGGAGCACACTATTAGTCCGGGGGAGAGACAGGTTAATAAAAGTGGAGATACTGCAGGTTCAAGGAAGAGTAGGGGAAGAAACAGCAGAGGAAACTCTTCTGGAACTAGTGATTCACAGTGGACCTGTGTGGAGAGCGTGGGAGCCCAAGTTCGGGACACCAGTAGAAGACTCAACACACCAGCGCTGGAACGCAAGGTGAGCCAAACCTCAATAGCCCGAGACACCAGCAGGAAGCGGAAAGAGGAGAATAGAGGGAATGAGGCTTGAAACTCCATGGGGAAAAGTTCACCAGGCTAACTAGAAGAGAGAGAGGGAAAAAAAAAGTGACCGATACGGACACGAGTTTCTCTCTCTCCACTCACCCCTCAAAGGCAAGCAAGACAAAGAGCAGGTGCCATTTTGGACATACGTCATAAGCAGGGAGACCTCAGTTCTGCACCGGCCCTGAGCCTAGCAGAAAAACCTGACTCTGGGGGGAGGGGTGAAATAACAGGAGATTAGCATCTAACTTGGCAACCCACTGGGAGACTGCAGGAGAATTGGAGCCCACACTGAGGGCAGCACAGATTCCCTGTGTGGTCTTTGGGAAAGAGCTTCCAATCTCTGGCTCCTGTGGGTATATCATTTGCCTGCTAACTACCTCCAATTATGTTCAGCTGTGCGGAATTACTTCCCTTTTGAATCAAAAAAAGAAAGAAAGAAAGATTTACCACATCTAACCTGGGAGTGTCATCTTTGACACACCCTCAACCCTGAGGAACCAAACACAGCTCTCAGTCCACACTCATCTCAAGCCTCTAAGGCTCCACTGAAAGCAGACAGTCCACTTAATATAGAGCCATAGTGTAACAAGAAAAAACACCACAGTGAAGAAACCAAATATCTCCAACATGCCAAACAACAAACGCAAAAACCAAGCTAACAAGAACAAGGAAGAAACTATGACGCCCCCAAATGAAAAAGACACCCCAATTCAAGATTATGAAGATGATGAGATAGAAGAAATGCAAGAAGTGGATCTCAAAAAATTGATAAGAACATTAAGAAGTTCTCAAAAACAAATTCTTGAACTACAGAAATCCTTAGTGGACAAGATAGAAAATCTCTCTCGTGAAAATGAAATATTAAGGAGCAATCAAAATAAAATGAAACAACTAGTGGAACAAGAAACTCTGATAGTGACTAGAAATCATAATGAAATGAAGAGTTCAATAGATCAAATGACAAACACATTAGAGAGCCTTAAAAACAGAATGGGCGAAGCAGAAGAGAGAATATCAGACTTAGAAGACAGAGAACAGGAAAGGAAACAGGCAAACCAAAGAAAAGAAGAAGAAATTAGAAATCTAAAAAATATTGTTGGGAATCTACAGGATACTATTAAAAAACCCAACATTCGGGTTCTAGGAGTTCCTGAAGGCATGGAGAGGGAGAAAGGATTAGAAGGCATTTTCAGTGAGATACTAGCAGAAAATTTCCCAGGTTTGGAGAAGGACAGAGGCATCTTAGTACAGGAAGCTTATAGAACCCCTAATAAACATGACCAAAAGAGATCCTCACCACGACATGTTGTAATCAATCTCACCACAGTGAAACATAAAGAAAAGATTCTAAAATGTGCAAGAGAGAAACGTCAGATTACTCTCAGAGGATCTCCAATTAGACTCACAGCAGACTTCTCATCAGAAACCCTACAAGCTAGAAGGGAATGGCGAGACATAGCCCAGATACTAAGAGAGAAAAACTGCCAGCCCAGAATACTATATCCTGCAAAGCTCTCATTTGTGAATGAAGGTGAAATTAAGAGGGGAGAATACAGAGAGATGGAGAGAGAGAATCTTCCATTTACTGGTTCACTCCCTAAAGGTCACAGCAACCAGAACTGGGCAGATATGAAGCCAGGAGCCAGGAGCTTCCTCTGAGTCCCCATGTAGGTGCAGGGGACCAAGCACTTGTGCCATTTTCTGCTGTTTTCTCAGGCCATTATCAGGAAGCTGCATTAGAAGTGGAGTAGCTTGAACTTGAACCATTGCCCATATGGATTGTCAGCATTACAGGTGGCAGTCTCACACATTATGCCACAACACCAACAGCAACTTTCTTCCTTCTAATGGAATATGGTGTTTTATGTGAATATATTTGATATAGTTTATAAATTTCAATTATTTTTCAAACGATATTACTTCTTATGATAAAGAACTTGGTGAATATGTGAAAAAAATCCAGTGAGTTCTACAGTGTGAATGTAATTTTTAATCCTATCACATTTATTAATATTACACAAGACATTATTATTAATATTTCCTTTTATGCATCTTACACTGCAAATTACAATTGTGGATTTCTGCAAAATAAAACAACTTTTGCTTTTCTGAGATAATTTTAACCTGATCAAAAGTATGTCTTCATTATATAATCTCTTATGCAAACATTTCTCTTAAGATATTTGCATCAGTGTTCAAGAATGAAATTATCTTAAAATTGTCTTTCCTACATTTCTATCTTCTGTTTTTTTTTTTTTAATACTGAAGTTATTTTAGGCCTATGTAGGATGTTTGGACCTGCAGATTCACCCCAAGTTGTGTTTTAACCCATGCGCAAAACACCTGCTCCAGCATTCTGCATTTAGAGGTTTAATTTTGTGTTATGCTTTTTTTGACTCATGGGTAATTAAGGTGCCCCATTCGTGAATCACTGATTGCTTACTGCATTTAAATCTAAGTTTGTCTTTTAATAGCACCAAGCCTTGATATCCTTTGGCTTATAGACAAAATCTCTGCCTATCTTCACATAGCGTTTTCTAATATTTGGCTATTTCCAAAATTTTCATTCTTGTAACGATATCTGTCACTAGACTAGAGCCCACCCTAATCAGTATGATATTGTCTTAACTTGATAACATCTATAAAGACCCTGTTCTCACATATGGTCATAGTCACAGTTTTTGGAAGGCTATGATTTTTGGAGAGACACTATTCAATTTTGATTAACTTTACTAGAATATAAGGACTATCTAGACATGGAAATAAGGGATACCATAAATTATTCTTTAAATACTCTTGGAAATTTGAACCAATATGAACATTATTGCTACATAAAATTGTATACCATGGGATAATACACAGTAGTAACCAAAACAATATCCTGTCATTTGCAACAAAATGGATGCAACTGGAAAACATTATACTTAGGGAAATAAGGACAAATACTATATGTTCTCCCTGATCTGTGATAACTAATAGGGCATCTAAAAGGTAATTTATAGAAGTGAAATTGACCCTTTGAAATGCAATGACTTTGAACAGTCCTTGTCTCAACTGTTGAGGAACATTTTCTTTCATACTATTTGTTGAGCTATTTATTTAGTATTTAGTAAATATTTAGTAAATAAATATTTAATCTTATAACATTAATTGAAAATAGATCTTAGTAAAAAATAAAAATGGGAATAGGAGAGGGAGGAGGAAGAAGGGTGGGAGTCTAGGGAGGAGGAAAAGGAGGAAGAGGAGGAGAAGGAAGAGGAGGGTGGGTAGAGTGGGAAGAATCACTATGTTCCTAAAGTCATATTTATGAAATTTATGAAGTTTGTATACCTTAAATAAGTTTCTGATGAAAAAAATTAAGATAACAATCTAACCACAAATACTCACATTGATGAGTATGTAAAGTTGAAAGGACAAAGTGAATGATTTTGCACAATAAATCTAGTATCTCCCTTGTTCAAATCTAGATTAATGGTTGCTTTAGGAACCAAAAAAAAATCTCAGGGAGTCATTGTGGTTCAGTGGGTCAAACTGCTACTTTCGATGCCAGCATTCCATATTGCACTGCTTTATTTGAATACCAGCTGTGTGGCACTTCTTCTTTTTTTTTTTTTTAGATTTATTTATTTATTTGAAAGAGTAACACAGAGAGAGAAGGAGAGTCAGAGAGGGAGAAAGGTCCTCCATCCACTGGTTCACTCCCTAGTTGGTTACAACGGTCGGAGCTGCACTGATCTGAAGCCAGGAGCTAGGAGCTTCTTCTGGGTTTTCCCACACGGCAGCAGGGGCCCAAGGACTTAGGCCATCTTCCACTGCTTTCCCAGGCCATAGCAGAGAGCTGGATTGGAAATAAAGCAGCTGGGTCTCAAACTGGTGCCCATATGGAATGCAGGCACCACAGGTAATGGCTTTACCCACTATGCCACAGTGCTGGCCTCTGTGGAACTGCTGATCCAGCTCCCTGCTTATGTGTCTAGGAGACAGTGTGTGATGATCCAAATACTTTGGCTCCTGCCACCCAATGTGGAAGGCTTGCATGAAGTTTCTGGACCCTGCATTCAGCCTAGATCTGACTTGATAGCTGTGTTTATCTGGAAAATGAACCAGTGGAGAGAAGTGGGTTCCCTCCTTTCCCTCCCTCTAATTCTACCTTTCAAATACATAAATAATCTTTTTTAATAAAAATTCATTTTAATACACATCATACAGAATAGCCTTCTCACTCTTGATGGTACCATCTTGTGAGAGCCAATCAGTATTTACCTCATTTCTTTAAATTGACATTAGCTTTTGGTCACACAATAGTAAATTTCTCCTGCCTAATAATCTAAGATATGCTTTAAATGATAGGAGATATTAATTTATACTTCTATTTGCTTGTTATAGTTAAAATGGAAATATCTACTTTTTAGTTATCCCTCCTCCTGTGTTATTTTATTCTCACTTTTTCTCAATGACTTCTATTTCTCCCTATAACTATTTCTAAGTGGCTATTTGAAATACTGGTATGGTATTATTTGAGGTATTATATCTGTAGTTCATAAAATATTATTTATTGAGCATTTTTATAGGATAGTTCTCTAGGAATAAATAGTGCTTTGGATGTTCATCAATGAGTGTTTTATATATATTATGAATTTTACTTCTTAATGGGGCTTTACTGTGCAGCTTTTATTTGTGAGGCAGATTGTATAGCTTTAGGATACTTATTTTTCATTAAATCTCACTTATTTGTTTATCATATAATGTTGATATCCTTATTTTTTTGTAAAGAAAAGTATATAATCAACAGAGGAATTGTACAAGGTGAAAGCATTATAAATTTGCGAAAAGTGATTAGAAGAATTTCTTATGCCAAATACTGAGTTTCTTAATACAGAGGAAAGTGGCTTAGCCATAGTATTGATTGATATTACAGTATTTTTTGCACAGAAAAAAACTTCACATATTTGGGTAAAGTTTTCTTGGAAGATAGTTTAGGTCTATTTCCATACTAATGCGAAAATATAAACTGTAATCCTTTGGCTAATGATCTGTGTTCCATTGTGATTGAGGGTCAAGGCGAAATGAAGCCATTAATCACTGCCATTTCACACAGAAGAGCCTGAAATTGCAAGAGTTTGAAGCTTTAATAAGTGGGGGGTGCTACAAATGTCACTCTAATTATGACCCAATAAACCAACAGGTACTCATTCAATAAAATATTTTTAGAACTATACATAGGCTGATTTGTAAGAAACATGTTCTTCATTTTTGTTTTTTTAAATTTTTTAAATTTTTTAACTTTTATTTAATGAATATAATTTCTAAAGTACAGCTTATGGATTACAGTGGCTCCCCCCACCATAACTTCTCTCCCACCCCCCGCTCTCTCTCCCCTTCCATTCACATCAAAATTCATTTTCAATTCTCTTTACATACAGAAGATCAGTTTAGTATATATTAAGCAAATATTTCAACAGTTTGCACCCACACAGAAACACAAAGTTTAAAGTACTGTTTGAGTACTAGTTATAGCATTAAATCACAATGTATAACACATTAAGGACAGAGATCTTACATGAGGAGTAAGTGCACAGTGACTCCTGTTGTTGACTTAACAATTTGACACTCTTATTTATGGCGTCAGTAATCACCATAGGCTCTTGTCATGAGTTTCCTAGGCTATGGAAGCCTTTTGAGTTCGCCGACTCTGATCATATTTGGACAAGGTCATAATCGAAGTGAAAGTTCTCTCCTCCCTTCAGAGAAAGTACCTCTTTCTTTGATGGCCCCATTCTTTCTACTGGGATTCACTTGCAGAGATCTTTCATTTAGGTGTTTTGTGTGTGTGTGTGTGTGTGTGTTGTTTTTTTTTTTTTTTTTTTTTTTTTTTTTTTTTTTTTTTTTGCCAGAGTGTCTTGGCTTTCCATGCCTAAAATACTCTCATGGGCTTTTCAGCCGGATCTGAATGCCTTAAGGGCTGATTCTGAGGCCAGAGTGCTATTTAGGACATCTGCCATTCTATGAGTCTGTTGTGTATCCCGCTTCCCATGTTGGATCATTCTCTACCTTTTTTATTCTATCAGTTAGTATTTGCAGACACTAGTCTTGTTTATGTGATCCTTTTGACTCTTAGTCCTAATATTATGATCAATTGTGAGCAGAAATTGATCAGCTGGACTAGTGAGATGGCATTGGTACATGCCACCTTGATGGGATTGAATTGGAATCTCCTGGTATGTTCCTAACTCTACCACTTGGGTCAAGTCCGATTGAGCATGTTCCAAATTATACATCTGTTCCGTCTCTTATTCCCACTCTTAGATTTAACAGGGATCACTTTTCAGTTAAGTTTCAACCCTTAAGAATAATTGTGTATTAGTTACAGAATTCTACCAATAGCATTAAGTAGAACAAACAGAAAAAAAAAACTAAAAGGGATAAAGTATTAAATTGCTCATCAAAAGGCAGGGCAAGGGCTGATCAAGTCTCTGTTTCTCATAGTGTCCATTACACTTCAACAGGTTTTCTTTTTGGTGCTCAGTTAGTTGTCACCGATCAGGGAGAACATATGATATTTATCCTTTTGGGACTGCCTTATTTCATTCAGCATAATGTTTTCCTGATTCCTCCATTTTGTTGGAAATGACCGGATTTCTTTTTTTTTTATTGCTGTATAGTATTCTATAGATTACATATCCCATAATTTCTTTATCCAGTCTACTGTTGATAGACATTTGGGTTGATTCCAGGTCTTAGCTATTGTGAATTGAGCTACAATAAACAATAAGGTACTGACAGCTTTTTTGTTTGCCAATTTAATTTTTTCCTTTGGGTAAATTCCAAGGAGTGGGATGGCTGGGTTGTATGGTAGGGTTCTATTCAGGTTTCTGAGGAATTTCCAGACTGACACCCATAGTGGCTTAACCAGTTTGCATTCCCAACAACAGTGAGTTAGTGTCCCTTTTCCCCTACATCCTCACAAGCATCTGTTGTTGGTAGATTTCTGTATGTGAGCCATTCTAACAGGGGTGAGGTGAAACCTCATTGTGGTTTTGATTTGCATTTCCCTGATTGCTAGTGATCTTGAACATTTTTTCATGCACCTGTTGGCCATTTGGATTTCCTCTTTTGAAAAATGTCTATTGACCTCCTTGGCCCATCTCTCAAGTGGGTTGTTTGTTTTGTTGTTGTGGATTTTCTTGATCTCTTTGTAGATTCTGGTTATTAATCCTTTATCTGTAGCATAGTTTGCAAATATTTTTTTCCCATTCTGTCAGTTGCCTCTTCACTTTCCTGACTGTTTCTTTTGAAGTACAGAAACTTCTCAATTTGATGCAATCCCAATAGTTAATTTTGGTTTTGACTGCCTGTGCCTCTGGGGTCATTTCCAAGAAGTCTTTGCCAGTGCTGATATCTTGCAGGGTTTCTCCAATATTCTCTAATAATTTGATGGTGCCGGGTCATAGATTCAGGTCTTTAATCCATGTTGAGTGGATTTTTGTGTAAGGTGTAAGGTAGGGGTCTTGCTTCATGCTTCTGCATGTGGAAATCCAGTTTTCCTGGCTCCATTTGTTGAATAGACTGTCCTTGCTCCAGGAATTGGTTTTAGATCCTTGATCAAGTATAAGTTGGTCATAGATGTTTGGATTGATTCCTGGTGTTTCTATTCTGTTCCATTGGTCTATCCATCTGTTTCTGTACCAGTACCATGCTGTTTTGATTACAACTGCTAAGTAGTATGCCTTGAAATCTGGTATTGTGATGCCTCCAGCTTTGTTTTTGTTGTGCAAGATTGCTTGAGGTATTTGAATTCTCCTGTGCCTCCATATGAATTTCAGCATCATTTTTTCTAGATCTGAGAAGAATGTCTTTGGCATTTTGATTGGTATCACATTGAATCTATAAATTGCTTTTGGGAGAATGGACATTTTGATGATATTGATTCTTCCAATCCATGAGCATGCAAGTTTTTTTTTTTTCCATTTTTTGGATCCTCTTCTATTTCTTTCTTTAAGATTTTGTAATTCTCATAGTAGAGATCTTTGACATCCTTGGTTAAGTTTATTCCAAGGTATTTGATTGTTTTTGTAGCTATTGTGAATGGGATTGATCTTAGCAGTTCTTTCTCAGCCGTGGCATTGCCTGTGTATACCAAGGCTGTGGATTTTTGTGCATTGATTTTATATCCTGCTACTTTGCCAAACTCTTCTATGAGTTCCAATAGTCTCTTAATGGAGTTCTTTGGATCCCCTAAATAAAGAATCATATCATCTGCAAAGAGGGATAGTTTGACTTCTTGCTTCCTAATTTGTATCCCTTTAATTTCTTTTTCTTGCCTGATGGCTCAGGTTCATTTTTAGATGATTTTTATGGAATCTCTTTTTTTGGAAATAGCAGCTGAGAAAATCATATATATTTGACAGTATTCTTTTTTAACTGGAAGCTATACAAATTAATGTTACTGGGGAGAAAACGACATTGAGAGAAAAATTCCTCTCCAGAATATTTTCAACCTGTATTTGATAGATAATTGAAGGGTTAACTACTTGCGTAATTCAAGAATAGTGTAGGTAAGATTTTGTACCTTTTTATTCACACTTCTTATCCAAGGTCCACAAATTAAATATGCACTGAAAGAAGTGTGGCATTGGGCACACCTAAGCTGATAGAAAAACATTAGCATTCCTAGAAGAATTTTCACTGCATGTGAAATGACAGATTAACATTACTATAACCAATATTGACAAATATCTTATCTCCCTGCTTCTCAATATCCTTGTCTGTAACATTAACAACATATAACATCCTTTCTATACTCTGAAATAGTATTCCTATTCAATCAACTCCACTTTCTTTTCTCTTGTCTCAGTAATTTTTAAATCAGTTTATTGAAATATAATCGGCCAATATTGAATGAAATGGGAAGAAATTGTTCAAACATTCTTTTTAATTTTACTTAAATTATACAAGATTCATTTATTTCATATATACATTTTTAGGATCATAGTGATATTTCCCCCCACTCTTTCCCAACCGTGCTCCAACTATTCTTCATCCCCCCCTCCACATTTCTACTCTTAATTTTTACAGAGATCTATTTTCAGTTTACTTAATGATTGTAAATTCTACACTAAGCAGGAGAAGTCAATAAAAGGTATGAAGAAAAAAACACTGTTTTTGTTGTATAAGATTGCTTTAGCTTTTTGGGGTCTCTTATGTTTCCATAGGAATTTTAACATCATTTTCTCCTAGATCTGTGAGGAATGTCATTGCTATTTTGCTTGGTATCACATTGAATCTGTAAATTGCTTTTGGTATTATGGACAATTTGATGATGTTGATAATTTCAATTTATGAACATGGAAGATTTTTCCATTTTTTAATTTCTTCTATTTCTTTCTTTAGTGTTTTGTAATTAATAGAGATCTTAATGGCAAGTAGTTGTTTCTCCACCAAAACCCTTGTTAATTATTAAAAATATGAAGATGTTGATATAATATTTCTCCTTAACTAATTTTCCTTATGAAGAGTGTATCTGGCTCTCCTTTAACAGAAAAAATGTACTAATAAGATGCTTTCCATATCATTGATTACATTCCTGGCCTCTGCTTTTTCAACAAGCAAATTTGTATGTTTTATTCAAATATTAGGATTTCAGAGGATTTACTCATAGTGTATCAGTGACAAAAACTGTGAAAACTTACCTCTTGTTTTGAAATTTATTTTATTTCTTTATTGTATTTATTTGAAAGCCCTAGTGAGAAACAAAAAAAAAATAATAAGGAGAGAAGACAAAGAGCTCTTGCATACACTGATTCCCTCCACTAATGCCAAGAGCAGCCAGAGTTGGGCTAGGTCAAAACCATGGTTTGGGAATTAAAACCTGGGTCTCTCACATGCATGGCAGGGACCTAACCTTTCTAGCCATTATGTTTTGCCACCTTGGGTGTGCACCAGCTGGAAGCCAGAATTGACACTAGAGTCGGGATAATAACCTTTTCACTGCAACCCAAGCACTCAGATATGAAATTCAGGCATCTTAAGTGGCCTCTTAACACCTATGTCAATTACTAGCTCTGGGACAACTTATTTCTAAATGATAAAGGAATAAATCATAATTGTGCTATATTTCTAGATTTTAAGGTAGATTTGATCTGCATACTCCATAATTCCCCTTTAATGGTAAACTACATATTATAAAGAGCTTTATGTTTTAAAGATGGAAAAATTCTCTGGTTCTTTGGTGGGGATATTGCTGAGATTGAAGAAAGCAAAATATTCCCTTCTTTCTAGAAATGGAATATCAAGTGTTTAAAGAAAACAGAAGCTGAATTTCCTAATTAAAAATCAAAGTTTATTAGTATAAAATAGAAACCCAAGACTTTAAATTTTTATGGACTGAAATTGTCATTTAAAAATAAGTGCTCAGAAAAATACTTCTGTTGCCTTCTGTCTTCAAATCAGAACTCTATTTCTTTGTACCTTGGTGATTTTCTGGACAGAGTCTGAGCCTAACTTGATTATTTTGGAAATTAAATAGGTTATCTATGATATAAATGGTTAATATTCCAAATTTCATAATCCAAAGAAAATGTATTCCATATTGTACATTATCTACAAATTATTTGATGGTTCCCATGTTTAGGCAAACTGGACTGTAGGTATACCAATTGTGTTTCATTAGATAAGCTTATATAGTGCTTGAATGTACACGTGAAACAGGTGATTTTAAACTGGATACAGAAGTACAACAGAGACAACTCTCCTGGAAAGGGTTTTGGCCTCTTAGCTGTGGAACTTTGTGCACCATGGCACTCATGGACAAATGCAAACAACTTTTTAAATTTTTATTTATGAAAGTATGCAAATTTCATGTATTTCATGAAATTTCACAGATTTAGGAATATAGTGATTTCTTCCCACCCTCCCGTCCTTCTTACCCTTCTTCCTCCACTCTCTCCTATTCCCACTCTTAATTTTTACAAAGATCTATTTTCAGTTTACTTCATTCTCATAAGATTAATCCTACACTAAGTAAAGAGTTCAACAAATAGTATGAGAAAAAAAAAAGAAACTGTTCCTCAACAGCATAGACAAGGGCTATAAACAATCATCAAATCTCAACATGAACATTTCATGCCTATACGTTACATTTTAGGTACTCTGTAAGTTACTACGGATCAGGGAAAACATCATATTTGTCTTTTGGGGACTGGCTTATTTCACTAAACATAATGGTTTCCCACTGCATCCATTTTGTTACAAAAGACAGTATTTCATTTTTTTTTAACCACTGAGTAGTATCCCATAATGTATATATGCCATAATTCCTTTATTCAGTCATCAGTTGATGGACATCTGGGTTGATTCCATATCTTAGCTATTGTGAATTGAGCTGCAATGAACATGGGGATACAGAAAACTCTTTCATATGCTGATTTCATTTCCATGGGGTAAATTCCCAGGAGTGAGATTGCTGAGTCATATGGAAGACCTACTGAATTTTTGAAAATGTGAAGTGTTCAGAGAAATAAATTATCTACTCCCACTTCATAAGCACATCATGAAAAAATTTATTTTTTTTTCTCCTTCCATCATCCTCTCTTTTCTCTACCTGTTCTTAAAAGTAATGTGAGGCCGGCGCCGCGGCTCACTAGGCTAATCCTCCACCTTGCGGCGCCGGCACACCGGGTTCTAGTCTCAGTCGGGGCACCGATCCTGTCCCGGTTGCCCCTCTTCCAGGCCAGCTCTCTGCTGTGGCCAGGGAGTGCAGTGGAGGATGGCCCAAGTCCTTGGGTCCTGCACCCCATGGGAGACCAGGATAAGCACCTGGCTCCTGCCATCGGATCGGCGTGGTGCGCCGGCCGCAGCGCGCCTACCGCGGCGGCCATTGGAGGGTGAACCAACGGCAAAAAGGAAGACCTTTCTCTCTGTCTCTCTCTCTCTCTCACTGTCCACTCTGCCTGTCAAAAAAAAAAAAAAAAAAGTAATGTGAGTACATATCTAAGTATAAAACTTCATTTTACTGGAGCCAACACTGTGGCTTAGGACATAAAGCCACTGCCTGCAGCACCAGCTTCCCAAATGTGTGCTGGTTCACCAAGCTGCTCCATTTCCAACCCAGTTGACCGCTAATACTCCTGGGAAGGCAGGGAAAGATGGTCCAAGTCCTTGGGCACCTGCATCCATGTAGGAGACCCAGAAGTACCTCCTTGCTTCTGGCTTCAGATTGGCCTACTTCTAGCCATTGCGGCTTTTTAGGCAGTTAACCAATGGATGGAAGACCTCTCTCCCTGTCTCTGCCTCTCTCTCTGGAACTTTGCCTTTCAAATAAATAAATAAATCCTTTGAAAATGTAATGAGCTTTTTTAAAAAAAGTCTTCATTTTCCTTAACCTTTGATACATTTCAAGTTAATATACATACTGTGATCTATTATGATTGCTCTATGTAAACTGACTCAGAATTATATAACATTTGTGATAAAACCAAACATTAAGACTTTTCACCATGAAGTAAATGGGCAAAGTTAGCTTTGTTTATATTTCTTTGTCTCTTTGTGTATAATTACTCTTATCTTTCTGATGTTATTAGTTTTACTTGAAAGATCTTTTCTTCTCCTGTACACTTTGCCATAAGCCAGAGTCAAATTCTGCCTCTAATGATAGCCAACTGCGGCCATTGGAGGGTGAACCAACGGCGAAAGGAAGACCTTTCTCTCTGTCTCTCTCTCACTGTCCACTCTGCCTGTCAAAAAAAAAAAAAAAGATATTCAATAAATCAACTGCTCTCTGTGTTTCAATATTCTAAATCTGTATTAAGTATGACTTAAAGATTTTAGGTCTAAGTTGTATTCTGTAACTGAGTAACTTGCCTAATAATCACTTTTGTCTGTTTTTTAGGGTAAATTAGCAATCACATAAAATGCTATTCACCTGTCCCCTAAATTTGGTAATGTGATATTTAAGAGATTTGATCAACATTTACAAACCACTCCTGACTTCCAGATTAGCATATTTGAATATTAATAAAATTTTGAGTTCTTATTAAGATAGTTTATTAGTTCATCTCAAGGAACTACTGCAATGACAAACAAACTGAAGAGAGAAGCAAAATTATTTTGTAGAAAAGTGAATTTTTCAGGTGTTTTGAATGAATTCTAAAGGTATCTACCTTATTCTAAATGGTGGCAATATTATCCTTTGAAAATTAAGAAAGTGAATATTGGAAGCTGGTATTGTGGCACACTGAGTTAAGTCAGCCTGCAAGACCTGGCATCCCATATGAGCACCAGTTCTGGTCCCAGCCATTTCATGTCTGATCCAGCCCCCTGACAGTGCTCTTGAAAAAACAGCAGAAGATGGCCCAAATATCTGAGCCCCTGCCACCCAGTAGAAGACCTAGTTGGAGTTCTGGGATCTTGGCTTCAGCCTGTACTAACCCAGCTGTTGTGGTCATTTGGGGAGTGAACAAGGAGACTGAAGCTTGCGCTTTGTCTCCTCCTCTCTTTCTATAACTCTGTCTTTCAAACAAATAAATGATATCTTCGGAAAAAAGTGAATTTAAAAATGATTACTTTGCACAGGAACTAAAAAGTCTATGACTTTAAACCAGGTCTGTAAGCTGATAAATTGTGTCCTGTTTTCTGAAATATACCTATTAAGCGAGAGAGTCAATCATGCATTCTTTTTGGTTTAATCAGTCCACTGGGTTTCGAGAACCATTCTGTCGAATTTCATTATCTCCCAAACTCTTTTTTTTTTAAGATGTATTTTTCAATTTGAAAATAAGAATTATAGAGAGATGCTGGTTCACTCACCAGGTGGCCTCAGTGGCCAGTGATGAGCTTGGCTGAAGCCAGGAGCCAGGAGCCAAGAACCTCATCCAGGTCTTTTATGTGAGTGTCAGGGACCCAGACATTTGATCTATCCTTGCTCTTCTCATGCCACCAGCGGATCTGAACTGGAGCCCATTTGGTCTGCTGGTAGCAGCTATCAGTTTTTCCTGCAATGCCTCAGAGTTGGCCCCTCTTTTTTTTTTTTTTTTTTTTTTTTTTGCAACAAGGCAATATTTATATTCCAGTAGGGACTTAAAACCAATTATATAGTGTCTAATATAGGTGGAACAGATAAGAATAAATATGTACTATTTAGATCATTTATGATACAGTATAATGAAGAATTGCACAGATTCTGCCCCTGTTGCACCTGCAGCATTCATTAACCATGATTTTGGGAGAAGTTACTTGCTTTTTGTCTAATTTTCCTCATCTGTTAAAAGGAATTTAAGTTACATAATTGTGACATAACTCAAAGGGTTTGAATGTATAAAATGTGTTGACATTATAAGAAGAAAATAGTAAGGTACAGAAATGTTGCTTATATTCTTAGACATTCTTTTTGTGTACCTGGAGCTTGAGGCTAATTTTTGTTATTACTTTCCATATTGCTTTCTGTCATTTCTTACATCCTTGAGCTTGATTAGGCCACCCAACCCTAGTCCTCAGTGACTACAACCTCATTTATTCTCTGCAATCACTGCTTTAACCAATAATCTATTACTGCCAGCTCCGACTCTAATGAGCTAATAAAACACAGGCTCCAAAGGACTTGTATCTGATGTTTTGGTGGATACACAACACCTGACTGACAAAATCCAATGTTCCCAACCATGATTACTTCAAATAAGAGACCCTGTCTTTCTGTCCTAAGTAGAGAGCCCATTAATTTTTTTTCTGTTTGTTATGGAAAATCTTTATTTCAACTTCATTCATAAATGAGAACTTTGCAGGGTACAATATTCTGGATTGACAGGTTTTTTTTTTTTTTTCTGTCAAGACCTGGACTGTATCTTATCATTAGCTTCTAACCTATAGGGTTTCTTTCTTTCTTTTTTTTTAACTTTTATTTAGTAAATATAATTTTCCAAAGTACAGTTTATGGATTACAATGGCTTTCCCCCCCCATAACTTCCCTCCCACCCACACCCCTCCCATCTCCCGTCCCCTCTCCCATTCCATTCACATCAAGATTCATATTCAATTATCTTTATATACAGAAGATCGATTTAGTATATATTAAGTAAAGTTTTCATCAGCTTGCACCCACACAGAACATAAAGTGTAAAATACTGTTTGAGTACAAGTTATAGAATTAATTCACATTGGACAACACATTAAGGACAGAGATCCCACATGAGGAGTAAGTACACAGTGACTCCTGTTGTTGACTTAACAATTTGACACTTTTGTTTATGGTTAGAAATCTCCCTAGGCTCTACTCATGAGTTTCCAAGGCTATGGAAGCCTCTTGAGTTCGCTAACTTCGATCTTATTTAGACAAGGTCATAGTCAAAGTGGAAGTTTTCTCATCCCTTAAGAGAAAGGTACCTCAATCTTTGATGACCTGTTCTTTCTACTGGGATCTCACTCGCAGAGATCTTTCATTTAGTTTTTTTTTTTTTTTTTTTTCAGTGTCTTGACTTTCCATGCCTACAATACTCTCATGGGCTCTTCAGCCAGATCCGAATGCCTTAAGGGCTGATTCTGAGGCCAGAGTGCTGTTTAGGACATCTGCCATTCTATGAGTCTGCTGTGTATCCCACTTCCCATGTTTGATCGTTCTCAACCTTTTTTATTCTATCAGTTAGTATTTGCAGAGACTAGTCTTGTTTATGTGATCCTTTTGACTCTTAGTCGTAACATTATGATCAATTGTGAGCAGAAATTGATCAGCTGGACTAGTGAGATGGCATTGGTACATGCCACCTTGATGGGATTGAATTGGAATCTCCTGGTATGTTTCTAACTCTACCATTTGGGGCAAGTCCGATTGAGCATGTTCCAAAATGTACATCTCCTCCCTCTCTTATTCCCACTCTTCTATTTAACAGGGATCACTTTTCACTTAAATTTCAACACCTAAGAATAAAATGTGTTAATTACAGAGTTCAACCAATAGTATTAAGTAGAACAAAAAAAAAAAAAAACTAAAAGGGATAAAGTATTAAATTGTACATCAACATTCAGGACAAGGGTTCATCAAGTCACTGTTTCTCATAGTGTCCCTTTCACTTCAAAAGGTTTCCTTTTTTGTGGTTGGTTAGTTGTCACTGATCAGGGAGAACATATGATATTTGCCCCTTTGGGAATGGCTTAATTCACTCAGCATTTAATTTATAAAGAAAATGCAAAATTCTAAAAATTTGAGGCATGGGATCCCATAGGATCATAGGTTTGGATAAGACAGCAATGGGAATTAAGAACAAAACACAGGCTATTTCTCAAAAGAGAATCCCTGAACCATTGTTAGGAGCTGGGAAAGGAAGCTCCCAAGTGTTGTGATGAAATTAATTTTATTCCTAAGTTTTCACACATTGCTTAACTTGGGTTGTAAATGGCTGAGATTTGAGAGGTTTCTGTTTTCATGGGACAAATAAAAAAACTATGTGCCACAATTTTTGTTTCTTGTCATTTAATACCTTTTTATACTGATTTTTGCCTTTGATGGGCCATTGTTACATTAGTCCTTTAAAATTTTGGAAACTTCCTATATTTGTGATTTTTGAATATGGGCATATAAGACCAATGCTTCACTGTTTCTTATCACCATCTATATTTTCCCCAAAGTGTTCTACCAGTTGAGAACAACTTAAAGGCACATGTGGTAGTTCAGAAAAGGCAGAGAAGTAACTAAAGATGAGTTAAAATAATCTCCTTATTAGGAAATGCAACTTTTAATTAGGCTCAGAAATGATTTCAAAAGCTGATACTTGTTTGTGACCGAACATCCTTGTATGGTTAAAAAAATGTTTCTTGGTCACTCAATATATGCCAGTATCTTTGCTAGTATCAAAGTTGATTTCTATCCCAAGGTAATAAAATTAATTGCAGAAATGATTTTGACATAAAAATTGACATAAAATACTAATTACTGCAATAGAAGTTCACATACTGTCACTTGGGATCGTATCAAGAAAACTAAACAAACATAGAATTATGTAAGTGAGGATCATAGTTTCAACCAAGCTTTAAAGGAAGCAGGAAGGATAATAAATTTAAAGGATTCAGGAAGGACAATAAATTATTTTACAAGCCTGAAAGCAGTTCATGGCAAGACCTAAATGAACTGAACCATCCTGTAGAATTTTATGTGTTTTTGTTGGGGACAAGACAGTGATAAAACGTATCTGTAAATTCTTACTCTCCCATACCTTTGTGTCCTAAATCAACTACTTGGATTTCAGTGGGGCATTTGGACTAAAAGTGTAGAGGTATAAAGCACCTGATTATACGGATGAAGTCTGAATCTGGAACACACCTGTGATTAGATACTAGTTTTAGGAATCATATGATTTCTAAACTACTTCTTTAACAATGTAGAAACTCAAATTTGAATACAAAACAGAATTAGCTGAATTTAATTATTGGAAAAGTACATGTCAAATTAGTGGAATTTAATATTACCTATTAGTTAATATTATATATTATTCATTAGTAAATCTAGGATGGTGCAAACTGTAGGCTTTTAATAATTTATGTTTTTTGCTGACATAATTCTGATGTGAATTTTGCTACATTACACACAAATTTGATGAAATGAGCATGTTTCTTCACTAAATATATTAGATTTAGGGGTATACACTAAGGCAACATATGGTAAAGCTGTGAACTACTTATTTGTTTCAGTAAATTGTTAAATGATCTGGTATTGAGGATGTGTTATAAACACACATCCTTCAGTCAACTTTTAAGATACTACTTATTTTTTTAAAACACAAAGAGTAAGAAAGACAAAATTCAAACTCTTTCAGCTGACTTGAACTTTAATGATATATGATATTTGCCAATGAGTTTGCTTCTCTCTAAGCCAAATACCTGAACCAGAATATTTTGAACATTCTAGGCTAGTATTCTATAGTCCTACACATCTATGAGCCTCCATGCACGTTGGTGAAACTCTATTTCTGAAGATATTTATGTCACTTGTCCTTATGATTATGTAACTCCACGAAATCAATACATAAGTAAAAATATTTAATTGTGTGCATGATTATAATAAAAGTTTTTTGTGAAGACTAAAAGGAGAAAGAAAATCACTAACCTACTAGCGTCTGATTTGTTGTGGAGGGAAATATAAAACGTTGAAAGGGGAAGCACACCACTCATCTTGCTTCTCTTTTCCTTTCCTTCTTCCCTCCCTCTATCCCTTCTTTTCTTTCTTCCACTCACTGGTTCACTCCCCAAATGCCCACAACATCCACAGATGTGTGAGACTGGAGCTAGGTTCCAGGAACTTGGTTTTGGTCTCCTGTGTGTGTGACAGGAACCCAGACATTCCTTCACCTGATGCTTCCCAGGGTGCATATTATAGGAAACTGGAATCATAAGAGAAGCTAGAAACTGAAATCAGACTCTCCAATATAGGATGCCGGCATCCCAAGTAATATTTTCACCAATGTGTAAAGTAGTCACCCCAAATGGTTCCTTGTTTTTTTTTAATTTTTTGCCTCATACAAAGCAAATTTTGTTGCATGATATAATATATATATATATATGTATTTATATGCACATATATACATATATATGTATATATATATATATATATATATATAATTTTGTAAGAAAAGCTGATAGACACCTCTTTTTTTTGTTAATCCATACAAAGAAAATCTCAATCTGATGAGTATAACAATTATTTGAATTTTAGAGACCATGTTATTCTATTGGAACCGTTTTCTTGCCAGATATAGAAATTTATATCTCAACATAAAAGGAAAACAGAGTCATGCATATGAGAAATATGTTAACTGTACTTTGGAAAAGGAGTTTAAAGTAAAATCATTTTTTTCTTACTGAGTTCTTAACTAATAGGACCCTGTAAAACATACAAACCGGAGAAAGGCAGATTAGTCTATCCAGTTCATCTAAGATTAAATTGCTGTGAATTACTCCTTGAATTGTTATCCCAGAGCATACCTTTGGAACCTTTTGATATTAAATGCCTCTTCCTCTTTTTATCTTTTTAATCAGCTGCTAGAAATACAAGTTCTTTAGGTAATTAATATTTTACCTGATACCCAAAGCAGACAACCAATATTGCAGGATAAAAGTAGAACATTTCACAACTGAGATTGTAAAGTTTCAAATAACCTCCACTGAATTAAATAATTATGGGTTTAATTATATCTCATTTCTTGAAGAAGGCTGTTTGATGTCAATTCTTCTTGCAGTAAAATTGTCATATACCCAATACATAAAAATGAAATAGTCTTTCAAGTATTCATTTCTCTAAATACCACCTATCTCTGAAAGGTGAAAAAATTTGAACTGCCATATCCTTTTGTGCTATTTTTCTGGCCATGAAAATATTTTGTATGTGTATGTTTTAATGATGATTGATGATTTATGATAAAAAGCTTCATATAGTTTGTTGTATATTATCAGAAACAGCTTGTAATGCAGCAAGAGTTTTTGACTAATTCCTTAATTTTTAAATCAGGACTGAATTTCCAAATTAGTTATCTATTTCACTACTTGAATCCTTAACACTTTCTACAAAATTAATTGCCATGTGATGATTTTGTTCTTTAGTTACCTTCTTGCTAAGTTCCCCACCATATGTCATTAAGGTATATTATTTCTGAATTTTTTATCATTGCATTGTGACCATGTATCTATATGTATAACAAGTGTGAACATCACTTCTCCAATAATTTGCTAATTATTATTTAGCTCTATTGCTCATGTTGATTTTTAAATTAAAAGTACATATAACTGAATTTCCTTGAACTTCGTAATTTTTTTTGCAGAAATCTCCCTTACAATAGTAAAATTACAGTGTAAAGCTGTTAAAGTACTGTTTAGTAACCTAGAAAATATATTCCTTTAAGAGAGGGAATAGATGAGTTAAAGTGTGAAATTAAAACCAATCATATTTTTCTCACTGATTAAAGGCTCTGATGTTAAGAGCTTAGGTAAGTTTATATAAGAACATTTACTATCTTAAAGAAGCTACTTCTAGCTCTCTCTCTCTTTTTTTTTTTAAAGATTTGTTTGTTTATTTGAAAGGCAGAGTTTACAGATGGACAAAGAGTCAAAGAAAGAGAGAGATCTATCCTCCAGTTCACTCCCCAAATGGCTACAACTGCCAGAGCTGGGCCATTCTGAAGCCAAGAGGGTAATTTCCCATGTGATTATGTTGGCGTTCAGGACATACTACTCCAATATAGGACAACCTGTCATATGAGATGGCAGGAGAAGCTGGAAGACACCCTCAGTGTCCCTCTTCCTGTTTTACCTGATGCTGAGCATACTACCTAGGAAAGTTACTCTCTGACTTTCTCCCTTCATTACCACTTGAAGACCCACATGTGACAAGATCCTGCTAATATCCAAGGAAGAGTGTCACACAGAGACATTATAAATATGAACAAATATGACTTACCAGTTCCCCCGTCCCTTTTCTTTACCACTTAGTCATAGCTTTTTGTCCTCCACTCATCCTTCTGCACAACTGTTCATAGACACACATTTCCTTGTTTCTATGGTTCATCATTTCATGTGAAGTCATGTATAACTGAGTAACTGGAGTTTCATCATAATGCATCAGGTTAAGCACCACTTGTGATACCAGCATCCTATATCAGAGCACTGGTTCAAGTCTCTGCTGCTTCCTTTGATCTATCTCCCTGATAAACAACCTTGGGAGTAGTAGAAGACTTGGGCCCTTGTCACCCATGTGGGAGACTTGAATGGATTTCTTGTGTCCTGACTTCCACTTAGCCCAGCCACAGCTGGGGCCATATGGATAGTGAACCAGCAGATCAGGATCCAGGAGCCAGGATCTCCATCCTGGTCTTCCACATGGGTGGCAGGGTCCGAAGTACTTGGTCTATCTTCCAATGTCTTCCCAGGCACATCACCAGGAAGCTGGATCAGAAGTAAAAACAGCCTAAATTCTATTCCAAGATGGAATACAAGTGTTTATTGCAAACTGAAGCTTAACTCAGTATATCAAAATGCTGGCCCATGAGCTGTCTTTTATTATGTCAATTTCATCCATGAAAATTGTAGTAGGTGACGAAATTTACTTTATTCTCCTACAGTTACATAATTTGTGGCATAAGCACAGATGTGACTTTCTCATAGAATTTTTCTGTGGAGTTAAATCTGAGTCAAGTAAAGCTCAAGTGAAAGAGTTGCAGGTATTTAAATAATATTTAACACTCAAGTCTAATATTAGACAGAGTTCCAGTGACTTGTTTTTCAAGGCTCTGACAGACAGAATTCAAGCGTCTTACCGAGATTAATGATCTCTAAGGTAGTTTCAAGTGTGAGACTTGCTAATTCAGTAACTGCCTGAACTATCATGATTTTTTTCTTCTCTCATTATTCATTTGGAATGGATAGTTCTGGAGCTCACCAATTTATTAAGGCTCAAGGAGTGTTGAATTTGAAAACCCTTCCCTTATATAATGATTGTGGACAATTTACTAGTTTTTTTTTTTTTTTTTGACCGGCAGAGTGGACAGTGAGAGAGAGAGACAGAGAGAAAGGTCTTCCTTTGCCGTTGGTTCACCCTCCAATACGGCGTGCTGCAGCAGGCACAGCACACTGATCCGAAGGCAGGAGCCAGGTGCTTCTCCTGGTCTCCCATGGGGTGCAGGGCCCAAGCACTTGGGCCATCCTCCATTGCACTCCTGGGCCACAGCAGAGAGCTGGCCTGGAAGAGGGGCAACCGGGACAGAATCCGGTGCCCCGACCGGGACTAGAATCCGGTGTGCCAGCGCTGCAAGGCGGAGGATTAGCCTATTGAGCTGCAGCGCCGGCCACTAGTTATTCTTTACAAACTCACTATTTTTATGAGAGGAAACTTACACTAAATTTATAATGTTTACCTGAAATTAACTAAGGTTAAATAGCTTAGTGAAGAATAGTTTCTTTTTAAGCAAATACTTTTTCCCCATTAAACTCTGGAATTTTTCCAAGATTAATATACATGTGCACATGACAATATTTAATATAGGCTTGTTTGAAAAAAAATATTTTACTTATTTGAAAAGCAGAATGCTAGAGAGTTAGAGAGAGAGAGAGATTTTTTTTATCTGCTGGTTTACTTCCCAAACTCCTGGCAGGCCAAAGCCAGGAGCCCAGACCTCCATCTCACTCTCTCACATGGGTGACAGGGACAAAGGTACTTAGGTCATCTCTGTTGCTTTCCCAGTTTCCTTAGCAAGGATGCTGGCATCACAGATGGCCATTTAAACCTGCTGCTTCAAAGGTGGCCCCTCAATGTAGGCTTATTAACTGCAAAGCAGAAATTTTTTGTGATTTATCTGTATGTCAATGTGTTCTATGTGTTTCCTTATTATTAAGCATATAATTGAAAATTTACCAAGGAAGAATAGCACAGCTCAGCATCTATATATTATAAGAATATCTAGAGGGTGTTTAATTTTAACTTGCCTTAAAATTACTCAAATAATTGGTAACATTTGAATTCACTTTTTGTTTTAAGACAAATATAGACTATGCTTTCCAAATGCATTCAACTGAAGCCATCACCAATACCTTAAGAAGAAACACACCATAATACAGAGGAATTGGTACTTCTTTAACAGCTATGGAGATATAATTAATTTTAGTTCAATTCATATCTGGGTCGATGTGTCTGGAATAGTCTTATCTATTATGTTCTCTGTTTGAAGATCCACTCTTCACTTTAAGGCTCTCACACAGAGGTGTCTCAGTGTTTACATCTCAGCATTACGAGTAATAGCATCTTGCTGTAGCAGGTTCGCCCTCTCCTAGAAGACAAGTCTATTTAAATTGTAGGGGTAGCATTTTCTTTACAGGATGAAGTGTTTTGCTCCAGTACTAATTACTTCCTTTTCATATTCCTTGTTCACATGATTGGGTCTAATTCTCTTTCTTTTCTAGAAATTGTCCTTTTTGCCTAGATCTGTACCTGGAAATGGACTTTTTTTTTTTCTAAGATAAGCAATGACTTCTAGGGTGTATGATTTCTCAACATAGTAATTTATCTACTGTTTCCCAAATTGTGTTCCTCTAAACACAGTCCATATAATATCTATTTTTTTAATAGGAGTAGACAGGTTAAGTTTGGAAAATACCATATGCCATTTTTTTCCTCTTGAAGAGTCATAGTGTGTTACCAAATTAAAGGTTATAGGTGGTATAAAAAGCCTAAATCACAAACAAAAATCTTCCTAATGTTTTCTTTTTTTTTCAATTCTGCAATTTTGAGGTCACATTTTTTAAATTTTTTTAAAATTTTTTCCATCTCTCAGCTTGCAAGATAAACTTTATTCTTTTTTTCCCAAAGAAACCTTTTATTTAAGGAATACAAACTTCATGCATTTCATAAATATTACTTTAGGAATATTGTGATTCTTCCCACTGTACCCTCCCTCTCACCTTTTCTCCTCCTCCTTCTCCCATTCACAGTCCCATTCTCCACTAAGATCCATTTTTGATTAACTTTATATTCACAGAAGACCAACTCTATACCAAGTAGAGTTCAACAATTTGCACCAAAAAAAGAAAAAAAGGAAAAAAAAAAGCTGTTCCTCAACATTCCAGGCAACTGCTGTTCAAAGTCATTGCATCTTGAAGTTAATTTCACTTCTTTTTCTTTGAAACATAATTAACTTTAAAGAAGCATCCAAGAATGATACATCTTTTGTGAGCACTTAGACATAATTATAATACAACTCCTTGAGGACAGAGGTCCTGAATGGGAAGTTAGTGTACAGTGACCCCTGTTGTTAATTTAATAATTAACACTCTAATGTATGACTTCAGTGATCATCCAAGGCTCTTGACATGAGCTTCCCTAGGCTATGGAAGCCTTTGAATTCACAAACTCCATCAGTATTTAGACAAGACCATAAGCAGAGTGGAAGTTCTCTCTTCCCTTCAGAGAAAAGTACCTCCTTCTTTGATGACCACTTCTTCAGTGTTTTCTCAATCAGTTTTTCCCATGAAATATTTGTCAGAACACATTTTTAGTATACCATGAAAAATATCTGAAGCATTTTTAGTAGGAGGGACTTTAGAAAATATTGATAATTAATATTTTCTGTAAGAGTCACTTGACATCTTTTGATACTGGTCATGTTTTCACTAACTCAGATACATTTCAATTTTTTTTTTAATTGCAGAAGAGTTATTTGTTTTTTATCCCTATCGTAGTTTATCTGTAGGGTTTTTTTCAACTTTTGAATAACCTTATGGGATAAATTGGTATTGGAGCCCCCAAGCACATTTAACTGCATAATAAATGTTAAGTTAATATGATTATTTTATTAAGTCAGACAATGAAGGGGAATGGATACTTTTCTCCATTCTAGAATTTGCAGTGCATTATAAAATTTTCAGTACTACGAGCAGTGGGACTGTAAGAGAACTGCACCATCTGCCTTGAATTTCTTGTTTCTTACAATCTTTTTCAGTATCCCACTAGTTCCATTTTTCAGTTTGGAAGATTCTAGATAATTCACGCATTCAAGTTAGAAATTCAATACCAATGTGTTTCCATGTGATTCAGTCAAATTCGTTTTACTTCATTGTTTCCTAACTGCGTTAGGCTTCTTCAGAGAGACAAAACCACTAGGAGATTAGATTAGATAATCACATTAGGTTAGATTACACTACATATATATATATACACAACAATAAAATAAATTTATTAGAGGAAATGGCTCATGCGATTATGCAGGCTGAGAAATCACAAGATAGACCATCTAGAAGCAGGAGGATAAAGGACAGTAGGAGAGTGGATCCATCAAAGTCCAAAAACCTCTGATTCAGAGAAATCTTCAGTATGAGGATGTAGACCAGAGATTTTAACAGGCCAAATGAGAAAGATCTGGATTCCCAAGGCCATGGAGCCAGATTTCTAAGAGTAGGAAAGAAGCAACACAGCTCCAGGGGAAAGCACTAATTCACCTGTCTTCTGCCATTTTGTTATACATGGGCCCCAGCTTATTAGAGGGGATTTTTCACTACTCATTCTGCTGACTCACCCAAAATTCTCCTGAGAAACAGTACCCCTCCACACACACAGAAATAATGCTTTATAAGCTACATAGGTAATCCCCTAATCTAGTCAAATTGACACCTAAATTTAACCATTGCATTAAAGTTTATCACTGTTATCTACATATATTCCAATTCCTTGTTACCTGTGTATTTTCTTCTATTGTATTCCTATTATTTCCATTAATCCTCAATGTTTTTGAGACTATATTAAAGACAGACAGAACAATCTAACATAAAAGGTATTATAAAGACAAAGTACTTTTGGCCGGCACTGCGGTTCAAGAGGCTAATCCTCTGCTGTGGCGCCAGCACCCCGGGTTCTGGTCCTGGTTGGGGCACCAGATTCTGTCCCAGTTGCTCCTCTTCCAGTCCAGCTCTCTGCTGTGGCATGGGAAGGCAGTGGAGGATGGCCCAAGTGCTTGGGCCCTGCACCTGCCTAGGAGACCAGGAGGAAGCACCTGGCTCCTGGCTTTGGATCGGTGCAGCGCACTGGCTGTAGTGGCCATTTGGGGGGTGAACCAACGGTAAAGGAAGACTTTTCTCTCTGTCTCTCTCTCTCTCACTGTCTAACTCTAATATATATATATATATAAATTAATATATATATAAATATATATATTGAATACTTTAGAAAAACTTCCTTAGTTTTATCAAAGGAAGTATTTGGAAAATGCTCTGTGATTTTGTAATGGTACTTTACATTACAGTATACTTTATTTACCTTCTAATTACACTGTTGGACCAAAGTCAGGGTCATTTCAAGGATGCTATGGAAACTAGATGTTTCTGTTTCCCAATATTTATAGAAAACCAACTGAATTGCATTACATTTTGATGAACTCAAATAAATCCTTGATTGTTGAAGACAACACTGGTAAAAGTATTTAACTGCATAAGTAGAATGATATCTGAATTATAGCCACCAAAAAGACACTCCTTCTGTTCAAAGGCAGCATTTAATGAAAATATAATACAGTAAAGCTATTTTTACTAAACTAATCTACTTGACTTAAGAGGGTAAAATTATAGTGTTGGACCTCTCAGTTGTAGAGATGCCCACTTGCTCGAGAGGACGCCCAAAAATCCAGACTCCAGACCAGTTGATGCAAAAAGCATGAGGTATTTATTGTACGTTTGCGCAAACGGGCCCCCACCTAAGGCGGTGAGGAGCCCTGAGCGGTAGTTTCACACAGGTTATATAGAGGGATAATTAGCATACCGGAGAATGCTGAGGAGAGTGCTGAGGGAACCAGCTGAAGAGAATGCTGAGGAGAGTGCTGAGGGAACCAGCTGAAGAGAATGCTGAGGAGAGTACTGAGACTCTCCGAAGGGGGAGTGGCAGCTCTGCTCTGGGCATGCCTAGAGGTTCTCTAAAGGGGATAGACTTTTCCTTCCCAGAGAACGTGCCCGCTGGACCCTGGGGAACATCCAACCTCTTAAGAAGCCCCTGATACCTGCCCAGGCCCAGCTTCTTGTCCCTCTCCCCCATAAGGGTCCTTCATTCCCCCCTTTTCTTTTTGCAAAGATTTTAATCTTAAAATCTATTGGACCGGCCTGGGGAGAACCTGCCTCACTGGAGGGAGGAAACTCTGTTCTTGCTGGACTGGGTTAGGTTCCACGTTAACAATTGCGGAACATGGGGATTGGAAAAACAATGGGGAAAGGCCAGGAACATCATAAATATTAAACAGTTTTTTGAAAGTCTTAGCTTGAGTGGGTTCTGAGTGCGCTGGAGCTTCCATTTGGCTGGTCTATCCGGATCCTCGGGGCCCTGGGGAGGTGGTGCTTGCTTCACGTGTGAGGCGTGGACCCAAGCAGCGATTCCGTCGACCTTGAGAGCGGTGGAAGTTGTCAACAGCACAGTGAAGGGGCCTTTCCACCGGGGCTCTAGAGTCTTAGATTGGTGCCTTCGGACATACACAGCATCAAGGATGTGGAATGGTTGTCGTCTTGGGTTGGTAGGCTGCTGCAAGTGGTTTCCAGACCTGGTTCTGGATGATCTGGAGTGCTCTCAACCGGGCCTGTAACTTATCGGCAACGGAGTCACTGGCAAGGTCAAGCAAGCCTACTACTGGTGGGGGCCCTCCATAAAGGATTTCGTATGGTGTCAGCCCGCAATGAGAGGGCGTGTTTCGGACCCGGAACAACACCATAGGGAGGAGTTAGACCCAGTCTTTAACACCAGTCTCCAACGCTAATTTGGTCAAGGTCTCTTTAATTATTCTGTTTATTCTTTCTACCTGTCCTGAACTTTGGGGTCTATAGGCACAGTGCAATTTCCAATTTATGCCTAATGCTTTGGCCACCAACTGACTTACCTGGGAGACAAACGCTGGGCCATTGTCGGACCCGATTACCTTAGGCAAGCCGAATCGGGGGAAGATCTCCTCTATGATCTTCTTGACGACCACCTGGGCGGTTTCCCGTTTTGTGGGGAATGCCTCAGTCCATCCGGAGAAGGTGTCTACAAAAACTAGAAGATACTTATTCCCATAACTGCCCGGCCTTATCTCAGTGAAATCGACCTCCCAGTTGATTCCTGGTCGGTCTCCTCTTACCCTAGCTCCCTCCGGGAGCTTGAGGTGTCTGGCATTTACCTTGGCACATGGAACACAGGATTCAGTCACCTGCTGGGCTAAAGAGTCAAGTAGTAAGACTGCCTATCTTCCTGTAAGGCTGCTTTTAGCTTTTTGTATCCCAAATGAGTCCATTGATGGAGGCTGGTAATTATTTCTTTAGCCAATTGGTATGGCAAGACTATTTTCTCTCCGAGCCTCCAAACCCTTATTTGTTCATCATACTCTGCACCGAGCCGCTGAATCGTATCTAAGTCTTGGTCCGAATAGAGGAAAGGTGGTTCCCTCGATACTTGGGTGGGCTCAATTGTCTTTAACGGGAGCACCTGTTGGCTCAGGGCTGCCGCCCTAGCGGCCTCGTCTGCCATCCTGTTTCCCCTTGCTATGGAGTCGTCTCCTCGTTGGTGCCCGAGGCAATGAATTGCTGAGGAGAATGCTGAGGAGAGTGGCAGCTCTGCTCAGTTTCAGCGGCAAGGAGAAGGTCGTCCACATATTGCAGGAGGACCAGGTCCGGATGGTTGACTCGGAAGTCGGCCAAATCTAGGTGCAGAGCTTCATCAAACAAGGTAGGCGAGTTTTTAAATCCTTGAGGCAACCTTGTCCAGGTGAGTTGTCCTGAAAACCCGGTCTCTGGGTCTTTCCACTCAAAAGCAAAGATGGATTGGCTCTGAGGGCTCAGTCTTAAACAAAAGAATGCACCTTTTAGATCCAACACAGTGCACCATACGTGGGTCGGAGGCAAGGTACTTAGCAGATTGTAGGGGTTGGGCACCGTGGGATGCATATCCTCCGCTCTCCCGTTAACCTCCCGCAAGTCCTGTACCGGGCGGCAGTCACCCGTACCAGGCCTCTCTACTGGTAGTAGGGGGGGCGCTCCAAGGTGAACGACAAGGTTTTAAAATGCCTAGGTGTAACAGTCTCTGGATATGTGGCCGGATACCTTCCTTAGCTTCCTTGCCCATCGGATATTGACGAACTGACACGGGAATGGCCGTGGGCTTCAGATCAAGGGAGGCCGGTTGACGGCCAGCCCTATTCCCGCAGTCTCTGCCCAGGCCTGAGGAAAATCTTGGAGCTTAAAGGCCCTTTTTCTGAAGTCAGTACCGAGTGCTGGGCTCCCGTGTCAATCAGGAAGGTTACCGGTCTGCCCCCCCACTTCAAGGGTTATCCTGGGCTCAGGGGGGGGGGGGGGGCTCCTGGCCCTGACTCACCTAGTCGTCTTCTTCCAGGGACAGGATTGGAACTGATCTCCTCTTTGGTCCCTGTGTTTTCTTCGGGCAGTCTTTGACCCAGTGTCCTCTTTCTTTACAATAGGCACTTTGATCTCTTTCCACCCGAGGCTTTCGTTTGTCTCCCAAGTCCCTATTCTGTCCTGGTCTACTCCTTTCTGTATCCTGCATTACGGTGGCCAAAATTCTACTAAGCTCTCGATTACGTTTTTTGTCTCTTTTGTCTTCCCTTTCTTCCTGCTCCTTGCGGATTCTTTCCTCCTTCTCCTCTCGGATCTCCCTTTTGTTGTAAATCTTTTCTGCCTCCTTTATTAAATCTTGTATAATACGGTAGGCTTCCATTAATCTTTCTAGGAAGCCTGCCGGCGTTTCCTCAGCCCCCTGCACTACTGCACATACCTTGGCCAAATTGGTGGGGCGCTTTCCAGCCCCTCTGAGACCCGCGAGGAGAATCTGGTGGTAAAGACAAAGTCGCTCCCTACCAGCAACGGTGGTGTAGTCCCAATCAGGACGAGTTGAGGGAAACGCCTCCTCGATTTCATTTAGCAGTAGGGTCGGTCGGCCATCTGCTCCAGGGACGTTTTTCCGTGCCTCAAGGTAGACACGCTGCTTTTCCTCAGTAGTGAGGAGGGTCTGCAGGAGCTGCTGACAATCATCCCAGGTGGGCTGATGAGTCAATAAAATTGACTCAATCAGCCCAGTCAGAGCCTGGGGGTCCTGAGAGAAAGAGGGGTTATGGGTTTTCCAATTATAAAGATCGGAAGCAGAAAATGGCCAATACTGCATCTGGCCAGCCACCGAGCGAAGAGGAAAAGCCTGCGAATTCCAGACGCTTCCCGAGCCCCCTGCCTGCCCCTGACGGAGGCGCAGGCGGCTGGAGGGTGGGGGAGGCGCTGAGACTTCTTCCCCTGCCCTCGTGGAATCAAGGGGTGGTGCAGAAGGTTGCACATCCCGCTCTGGTTATTGTGGAAGTTCCTGCGGGGGAGCAGGCTGGCCGGGAAGATAGGGTGGGGGAGAGTCAAAGCGCAGAAAGTCCTGATCAGCCGGAAGAACCGGTGGCTTGTCAGGTTTTGGATCTCGAATCTCCTTCAGAGGGTATAGGGAGGAGGTTGGCACAACCGGGATAGGAGGAGGGGGTAACGGGGTCCGTATGGGCTCCGTCGGGAAGGAGAAGGGTTCTATCCAGGGAGGGGGATTACGTGAAAGATCCTCCCACGTAGTAATGTAGGGCACCTGATCAGGGTGTCCATTTGATCCTGGCTGAAAGACCCGTGCCTTAATCTGTAAAATAATATCGAGGTTAAAAGTGCCGTTCCTTGGCCAGCCGACCTCGAAGGCCGGCCACTCTGAGGAACAGAATTTTTCCCATTGTTTCCTTTTAACCTCCAATGAGAGGTGGTGCGCGCGTTCTCGAACGTCCTTCCAGTGATCTAGAGTGAGACTTAAAGGGGTGGTTATTTGTTGACCCATGTGTGCAAGGATTTTAGCCCAAACAAAAAGAACAGCCAATGCACAAACATATACAATAAGTAAGACAAACCCCATGGCTTGCGCTAATTTTGGGAGCGGCTACCTGACCAGCCCTCCCCGGGAAGGAGGGAGACTTGGTCTCCGACCCACCTCCAGACCACCCCGGGTGCGTCTTCCGGGGGAACAGACCGAGGGTTTCCCCTCATACCCCGGAGCGTCCTCCGGGGAACGGACCAGGGGTTGCTGGGCACGCCTGCCTCCCCCACTGGTCCGGAACGGACCAGGGGTTGCAGGGCACGCCTGCCTCCCCCACTGGTCCCACAGAGTCAGGTCAGATACTGGCCAGTCAGAATACTTCAGTCAGAATCCAGTCAGAATACTCAAGACAAAAAACAACAGACAGAAAACACTTAATTATACCTCCAACTGGTCCTGCAGAGAATGGGTCTGAGGGCGACCTCGAGCCCCACGTTGGGCGCCAAAATGTTGGACCTCTCAGTTGTAGAGATGCCCACTTGCTCGAGAGGACGCCCAAAAATCCAGACTCCAGACCAGTTGATGCAAAAAGCATGAGGTATTTATTGTACGTTTGCGCAAACGGGCCCCCACCTAAGGCGGTGAGGAGCCCTGAGCGGTAGTTTCACACAGGTTATATAGAGGGATAATTAGCATACCGGAGAATGCTGAGGAGAGTGCTGAGGGAACCAGCTGAAGAGAATGCTGAGGAGAGTGCTGAGACTCTCCGAAGGGGGAGTGGCAGCTCTGCTCTGGGCATGCCTAGAGGTTCTCTAAAGGGGATAGACTTTTCCTTCCCAGAGAACGTGCCCGCTGGACCCTGGGGAACATCCAACCTCTTAAGAAGCCCCTGATACCTGCCCAGGCCCAGCTTCTTGTCCCTCTCCCCCATAAGGGTCCTTCAATAGCTTCTCTCATTTTTTTTTTTTCTGTGTGTTGGAAACTCAGATTTTTTTTAAAGATTTTTCAACATTTTATAGTTAAGAGGAAGAGTGATTACAAAACTATTAATGAAGCATCACTAAAATCAAGTGGTATATGAGAGCACACAGAATTGTAAGAAAACAAGAATTACCCCAATGAAAACAGAAATATAGCTTGGAATGTATTCTAAAATGTTTGATAGTCCCTGTATTGGGAAAATGATAGAAGTGAAAATATAAGATTGGGATCGATCTTCCACAGACACTATAAGAAAAAATAATTTTTGATTACTACAAAAAGGAATAAAATACACATGCCAAACCATTTTCTATTTTACTGGGCTACACAAAAGGAACTACTTTCTGAGTGCTGAAAATAAAATAGTTCTTTGTCAAATGCCAAAATAACTTCATTTAGAAGAAATATTTCTTTGGATAGACATGATCATACAGCAATGTCTATTCTTTTTTTTTAAACTTTTATTTAATGAATATAAATTTCCAATGTACAGCTTATGGATTACAATGGCTTCCCCCCCAAACTTCCCTCCTACCCACAACCCTCCCCTTTCCTGCTCCCTCTCCCCTTCCATTCACATTAAGATTCATTTTCAACTCTCTTTATATACAGAAGATCAATTTAGTATATATTAAGTAAAGATTTCAACAGTTTGCCTCCACATAGTAACACAAAGTGAAAACCCTAAACCCTAAAGGCTTCCATAGCCTTGGCAACTCATGACTAGAGCCTCGGGAGATTACTGACGCCATAAACAAGAGTGTCAAATTGTTAAGTCAACAACAGGAGTCACTGTGTACTTACATCTCATGTGGGATCTGTCCTTAATGTGTTGTCCAATGTGAAGTAATGTTATAACTAGTACTGAAACAGTATTTTTACACTTTGTGTTTCTGTGTGGGTGCAAACTGATGAAATCCTTACTTAGTATATACTGAATCGATCTTCTGTATATAAAGATAATTGAAAATGAAAGAAAAAAAACTTGGTTTTAAATTGGAAATTGCATAGAAAATTAATCAATTTTTTTAAAAAAAATATCATGTAGGATCTCTGTCCTTAATGTGCTGTACATTGTGATTTAATGCTAGTACTAGTACTCCAACAGTATTTTTCAATTTGTGTTACTATGTGGAAACTCAGATTTTTAATCTAGATTACCACTCAAAATTTTTGTATGAGGTTTACATTTCTCAGAAGGAAACATTCCAATTTATTTCATGTTATTGAACACGAGTGTGCTTGAGTAGTGGGGCTACCGTTATAATTACCAGAGACATTTGATGTTTTGGAGGGATTTAAGAGGGATGTGTATGTATGTGTGCATGATGGGGTGTGTTCTTACTCCACGGATTGATTGTAGCCCCTTTGTCAAAGATAGCTTGATTGTAGATATCTGCATTGATACCTGGAGTTCTTATTCTGCTCTATTTGTCTGCACATCTTTTTTTTTTTTTCTTTGCCAGTACCAGCTGTTTTGCTTATAATTGCCTTGTAGCATGTCTTGAAATCTGGTATTGTGATGCCTCCTGCTTTGGTTGTATAAGAATGCTTTAGCTATGCAGTCTCTTTTGTTTCCATATGAATTTTAACACTGTTGTCTCTAGATCACAGAATATCATTGGCATTTTGATTGGGATCACATTGAATCTGTAAATTGCTTTTGGTAGTATTGACATTTTGATATTAGTTCTTTACACCCATGAACATGGAAGATGTTTCCATTTTTTGTGTGTGTTCTCTTATCTTTTCTTTAATGTTTAGTAATTTTTATTGCGGAGATTTTTACTTTCTTCATTAAATTTATTCCAAAATAGTTAATTGTTTTGTGGCCATTATGAATGGGATTGTTCTTAGAAGTTCTTTCTGAGCCATGTCATTGTGTATACAACAAACTATTTTTTTTTTATCAAACTCTGTTATGAGTTCCAATAGTCTCTTAGTGATTCTTTTTGTTCTTTTATATGTAAAACCATGTCATCTGCAAATAGGGATAGTTTGAATTCCTCCTTTCCAGTTTGTACCCCATTAATTTGTTTTCCTTTTCTAAAATGGCTCAGGCTAAAACGTCCAGAACTATATTGAATAGCAGTGCTGAGAGCAGGTATCATTGCATGGTTGTGGTTCTTC
Organism: Lepus europaeus; assembly: GCF_033115175.1. Lineage (NCBI taxonomy): Eukaryota > Metazoa > Chordata > Mammalia > Lagomorpha > Leporidae > Lepus > Lepus europaeus. The sequence goes on from NC_084833.1 coordinate 39,687,218, forward strand.
ATAGATTGCCTGATTGGGCGATTAAGTTTTCTTTTTATATCCAATTGCTTAAGGTTTTCATCACAAAAGGAAGTCATATTTTATCAAATGTTTTCTCTGCATCTATTGAAATAATCAAATCGATTTTATTCTTCAGTTTGTTAATGTAATGCATCACATTGATTGATTTGCAAATATTGACCCATAATGGCACACCAGATATAAATCCCAATTGATCCTGGAGAACGAGCTTTCTGATGTGTTGTTGGCGTCAATTAGCTAACATTTGTTGAGGATTTTTACATGTACATTCATCAGGGTTATTGGATTATAGTTCACTTTATTTGTTGTATTTTTTTTTTTTTCTGGTTTTGGAATTAGTGTGACGCCGGCCTCATGGAAGGAGTTTGGGAGGATTCTCTCACTTTCAATTGTTTTGAATAGATTGAGAAGAATTGGAATTATTTCTTCTTTACATGTCTGGTAGAATTTAGTAGTGAAGCAGTCTAGTTCTGGGCTTTTCTTTGTTGGGAGAGTCTTTATTACTGATCCAATTTATGTCTTGATTATTGGTTTGTTTAGGTTTTCTGTGTCTTCATGACACAATTTTGGTAGGTTGTATGTGTTCAGGAATCTATCTATTTCTTCTAGATTTTCCAATTTGTTAGCATATACTTCTTTGTAGAAATTCCTGATGATTCTTTTTATTTTTCTGGTATCCTTTGCTACATTTCCTTTTTCATCTCTGATTTTATTGGTTTGGATCTTCTCTCTCATTTTATTTTCTTGATTAGTTAAGCCAATGGTGTACCAATTTTGTTTACTTTTTCAAAAAAACAGTTCTTCATTTTAATTATCTTTTGTAATGCTTTTTTGGTTTCAATTTTGTTTATTTCTTCTCTAATTCTAATTATTTCTTTCCTTCTATTGATTTAGCTTTGATTTGTTGCTGTGTTTCTAGGTCCCTGAGATGCATTGATAGCAACTTTATTTGGTGCCTTTCCAGTTTCTTTGTGTAGGCTCCAATTCCTCGTAACACTGCTTTTATTGTATCCCATAAGTTTTGTTATGTTATATTGTTGTCTTCATTTGTCTCTAGAAATTTTTTTATTCCCCTTTTGATTTCTTTCATGACCTGTTTATTAGGAGTATTTTGTCCAGTCTCCATGTATTTGCATATGTCCTTAAAATTCTTGAGATTCATTTCACTGTGGTCAGAGAAGATGGCATGGTATGATTTCAGTTTTTTTGAATTTGGTGAGATATGATTTATGGCCTAACATATAATCTATCTTAGAGAATATTCCATGAACTAATTAAAATAATGTATATTCTGCAACTGTGGGATGAAAAGTTCTGTAGATATCAGTTAGGTTCATTTGGCTCATAGTTTAGATTTGCTCTGTTGTATGTTGATTTTCTATCTAGTTAATCGGTCCATTGATGAAAATGGGGTATTGAAGTTCCCCGTTAATACTGTATTGAAATCTGTGTCTCCTTTAAGTCCACTACTGTTTGTTTTACATAGCCAATTTATCTTGGATTGGGTGCATATACATTTATTACAGCCACATTTTCCTGTTGAATTAATCTCTTAATTACTGCATAGTGACATTCTTTGTCTCTTTTAACAGTTTTTGTGTTAAGATCTATTCTCTCTGATATTAGGATGGGTACAGCAACTCATTTCTGCTTTCCAGTAGCATGGAATATATTTTTTTCCAGGCTTTAACTTTCAGTCTTTAATTATCTTTGTTTCTGAGATGTGTTTCTTTTAGGCAGCAAATAGATAGTTCTTGTTCTTTTTTTTAATCCATTCAACCAGGCTGTTTCTTTTAATTGGAGAGTTTAGACCTTTTACATGCAAGGTTACTATTGATAAGCAACAACTTGGCTCTGTCATTTTGCTGTAAATATTCCTGTTCTTTTTGTATTTCCTTTGTACATTTACTGGGAGATTATTTGCCTTCACGTTCTTTCATAATGATGACTATTTGTCCTATTCTGTATATAATGCATCCTTAAGCATCTTTTGTAAGGCTGGACAAGTGGTGACAAACTCTTTCAATTTCTGTTTGCTATGAGAGGTCCTTATTTCATCTTCATTCATAAAAGAGAACTTTGTGGGATACAGTATTCGAGGTTGACAGTTGTTTTTTTCTGAAATCTTGTACTATGTTTCAACCATTCTCTCTGGAGTGTAGGGTTTCTGATGAGAAGACAACCGTCAGTCTAAATGGAGATCCTCTGAGAGTAAGCTGATGTTTCTCTTGTGCACATCTTAGAATCTTTTCTTTAAGTTTTAATGTTGAAAATTTGACTACAATGTGCTGTGGTGAAGGTCTTTTCTGGTCCTGTCTATAAGGAGCACTATGTGTCTCATCTTCTTGGATGTCCCTTTGTTTCTCCAAATTAGGAGAGTTTTCTGTGATTAGTTCATTGAATAGGCCTTCTAATCCACTGTCTGTTTCCATACCTTCAGGAACACCTAAGACTAGTATGTTGGTTCTCCAACACCCTTTTACTTTTTTTTTTCATTCCTTCTTTCTTTTGGTCTGATTAAAAAATTTCCAATGATTTGTCCTTTAGCTACTTCAGATATTCTTTCTTCTGTCTCACCAAGTCAGTTGTTAAGGCATTCTACTGTATTTTTTATTTGCAATATTGAATTCTTTATTTCAAATATTTCAATTTAGTTTCTTTTTCAAAATCTCAATTTCAAGGAAAAAAATTTTCAATCATGTTGTGTGTGGGTATCTTTAATTCATGAATTTGATTCCCATTGCATCTAAGTAATCTTTTTTTTTTTTGCTGCTTTTCAATAATTTTTTTTTAACTTTTATTTAATGAATATAAATTTCTAGTGTACAGCTTATGGATTACAATGGCTTCCCCCTCCCATAACTTCCCTCCCACCCGCAACCCTCCCCTCTCCCGCTCCCTCTCCCCTTCCATTTGCATCAAGATTCATTTTCAATTCTCTTTATATACAGAAGATCAATTTAGTATAAAGATTTCAACAGTTTGCACCCACATAGAAACACAATGTGAAACATACTGTTTGAGTACTAGTTATAGCATTAAATCACAATGTACAGCACATTAAGGACAGAGATCCCACATGAGGAGCAAGTGCACAGTGGCTCCTGTTGTTGACCCAACAAATTGACACTCTAGTTTATGGCGCCAGTAGCCACCCTAGGCTATCATCATGAGTTGCCAAGGCTATGGAAGCCTTCCAAGTTTGCCGACTCTGATCATATTTAGACAAGGTCATAAAAGACAGAGTGAGGATAGTAACCAATGATCCTAAGAGTGGCATTTACCAGGTTTGAACAATTATACAGCATGAAGTGGGGAAGAGGACCATCAGTACACACATGTTGGGAGTAGAGCCATTGGTGGTAGAGTAGAGGTTATGATTACAAAGGAATGAGGCCCAAGTGCACTAGACAGGGTCTAGAACAAAGGACAGAGTCATTATTAGAGGAGCTAATAAAGGTGCTGTCTAAGCTACAATGAAGTTTTCTGATTGAGAGGCAAATAGAACCTGACAGAAGGGGCTTGATAATAATCTGGTGGGCTTTAGGCCTTGTAAGTTAAGAGGCCCAGACCTATCTATCTCTTCACATGGGGTATATCCTAAGGGAGGTGTGAATCTCCTAGGGGAAGGCACTCTGTTGACTTTCATTACTTGGCTGGCCTGGGAGGAGAGCTGGCCAGGTAAAGGCAGGGGGCATCTCTAACAAGAAATTTACAGTTCTGCCTTCAATGTTGCTGACCCTACTTGACCATCCCCTCAGCTGCAGTGGTCACTTTGAAAGTTGGGCTGAGTGAAGGGCCTCTAAGTAATCTTATGATTAATCTTTTTTTAAACTTTTATTTAGTAAATATAAATATCCAAAGTACAGTTTATGGATTACAATGGCTTTTCCTCCCCCATAACTTCCCTCCCACCTGCACCTCTCCCATCTCCCGCTCCCTTTCCCATTCCATTCTTCATCAAGATTCATTTTCCATTATTTTTATATAAAGAAGATCAATTTAGTATATTAAGCAAACATTTCAACAGTTTGCACCCACACAGAACATAAAGTGTAAAATACTGTTTGAGTACTAGTTATAGCATTACTTCACATTGGACAACACATTAAGGACAGAGAGCCTACATGAGGAGTAAGTACACAGTTACTCCTGTTGTTGACTTAACAATTTGACACTCTTGTTTATGGTGTCAGTAATCTCCCTAGGCTCTAGTCATGAGTTGCCAAGGCTATGGAAGCCTTTTGAGTTTACCGACTTCGATCTTATTTAGACAAGGTCATAGTCAAAGTGGAAGTTCTCTCCTCCCTTCAGAGAAAGTACCTCCTTCTTTGATGGCCCCATTCTTTCTACTGGGATCTCACTTGCAGAGATCTTTCATCTAGGCCTTTTTTTTTTTTTTTTGCCAGAATGTTGCCTTTCCATGCCTAAAATACTCTTATGGGCTCTTCAGCCAGATTTGAATGCCTTAAGGGCTGGTTATGAGGCCAGAGTGCTGGGATTAATCTTTTAAATTTCATTGCAGGAATTTCAACAATCTCTTCATATTCACATTCTAATATTGAAGTGATATTGTGTTCCTTTGAGGTGTCATGTTATCTACCTTATTCTTGTTTCTTGAATTTCTGCATTTATTTTTAGGGACTTTTTAAAAATAAAATACTTGTTAATTTTGCTCCTCTGATGCCTTTTACCTTTGAATTATGCCTCTGTGACTTAGTGGGGTATCTGCTCTTTCAGTGAATACTCAGTGATGTGTGCTGCGTGTGGCCAGGGTGCTCTGGTCCGTGCTCCAGTGTGGGACGAGTATCAAGGGTAATACCCAAGTTGGACATGGTAGATGCCTTTTTAGTAGAAGGGAGAGTCTGATCACCTTTGTTGGCATAATGTCATTCTAACCCAGGTGATCATTTCTGGGTATTTGTCCACAGTGGGTACAATACTCATCTACACTGCTTTCTGAATGGAACAATGGATCTGTGCAGTATTCTGTTTATGCACAATCCCATTGCAATGATCCCCAGGCAAATAGGGAGCTGTGAGCATGTGGAGCAGCTCACACTGATTACCAAGAGCTCCAGCTACAAACTGCTCTCGCTTGTGCATTCACAATGTTCCCACAGTCTCAGCACACAAGGCTCTTATAGTCATGTGATGCAGAGGATCCCTCCACCCAACTAGCCTGTGAACTCACAGAGAGGCAGAGATGTTCCTAGAGCCAGCTGCCCCTGGGTGCTTCACCTAGGCTATTTGAGCCCTGGGGCCTGTGATGTCTTGAGAGGCTGGGAGCACCTTATCTATGTATGTGGGTGCTCAGTCTCCTGTCAATCCTTCCAGCTAGACTCAAAGTCAGTGGGAAATGTAGATTTTTTGCTCTGGGAAAATCTCTGAGTTACAGGTGTTCACAAGAGCTGCCAGCCAAATGTTGCCTTCTTCCCATTGGTTGCAAGGTGCATGTGCATGAGCTTCTACCACTGTTACTGCTGACAAGATGGCTAGTTGCTAGGCACATGCATAAACACTTCCGCAGTTGCAGCTTATTCCCAAAATGATGCCTATCCTCTCTCAGCCAGTTGCTGGGCACCCTTGTAGGAAGGATGCGGAAAATGAAATATGTTCCCTTTTTTCCCCACTGGGTTATTTGTTATCCTATTCCCCTTAGAACTCCAGGTTGTCTATATCTCCAGTGGCACAGGCCACTGCAGTCCAATTGAAGTAGGCTGGCATACAGGTTACAATTGATTAGGTTTGTGAGCTGGAAGACCATGCCTTTGCCATGCCCCTGGGTGACCTCATGCCCCTACCTGGCAACACCTGGGTGCCCACCAGCCAATCAGGTTAATTAACCACTCCCCTTTGGAAGTGGGTTAAATGCCTAGGACATGGCATGTCTGCACTCTCTTCTTTGCCCTGGCCTCTTGCCAAGATGGGGCTGGCTGTAACCCTGTGACCCCAGGGCATGTGGCCTTCGGGCCACCTACCCTAGGCTTCCTGGCCTAGATGCTCCTCCACATGGCTGGTTCCTGGTGCTTGGTATGAACCCAGATTTGCCTCTCTCTCTTAATAAAGCTCTCATTCTCCTACATATCTTTCTCACTAAATAAAAGCCTAAAACGTACCAGGCTGCCTTGTTTACTTATGCCAGTATTTATAATTCTTCTCTAAATATTAGGCAAGAACCCTTTCAGGCTTATTAACATTGGGGATTTATTAATAAGCATATGGTGATATCGTATGGCACCCCAAATTCCGGTAACATATGTGACATCCCAGATGGTGGTTCTGGGGAATTTTAAGGGCCACATTTTCATAAAGATTTCAGGGGGTCATTTCTGATATCACAATCTCGTCTCACCAAAGCTGGTGCTTTTTCCCTCAATTTTTCTGATATCTTAGTGACTCTTGTTGCATTTGCGTAACCCTGAAATACCTAATATCTGTCAAATTCCTTCTGTTCTCATTAATCCATGATGAACAGCAATAAAGATTGAAATAGAGATATTTATTTATAGCTAAATTTTCAAATGACTTCCTGTACTGTCTCCTAAAATTATTTACACGTGGAAAGTTGTAATATAGAGGTCATAAATTTAATATTATTTACAAAATTACTATTTTTGCTTCTTTTCCTTTCAACAAACTGAAATCTTAGCATATTTCTAGACCTAATCATTTTCTGCTTTCATGGGAAGACATCACTGGTCATTTTAGTACCTAACTATTGTATGTGATTTAAAGAGTTGGCTCTGGAGGCAGACAGATCGGGATGAAAACCTTGACTTCATCCATCACCAACTATGTAAATTTGGCAAGTTGACTAATACCTCTAATCTCCGTGTCCTCACATGAGCAATGATATTTCTTTCAACACATTTCTCATAACACTGTTAAGAGATTTACTCCAACTTTAGACAGTATGCTTGTAATGTTATCATCAGTTTATTTTAAATCTGCAACTACTCTATAAGATATCTAAAACTTAAGCAGACATAATGGAAAAGAAAGAAAAATAAAAGAAGTTAAAGAAAAAAATGTTTTACTTCAAAACAACAATTAGCATTTCAAAAGGTACTCTCTGAATATTTTTTGTGTTTTGCATTTTCATGTTCAATTCTGATTCTGTTTATGTCTACCTCTTTCTCCATATGCACTGTATTGACTACAGGTTTTTCAGTTCTTATGCTTCATGTTATAACTGTTCCCAGTGAGATTGAGGGCTTCTTAACTCTCTTTTAAAGTTCTTCAATTTAAAGTTCTACCAGCCCGGTGCAAAAACTAGGCTCAGTTACTCATACTACAAAAATGTGCTAGAAACCAGCACTGCCCTCCTAGAAATATGAAGTCTGGTTCTGCATGTTTCTTTCCTAAGTGACCCAAACTTTAGACTGTATCAATTTTGGCATGAGCTGGTAGTATGGACTTTACTTCTCCCCTGATTTGAGTCCAAAGAATTGGCCCATATCATATTTGCTTCACCAATTCCATAATACACTTAACTATAAAAGCATAAATTTTATTTTCACATTACACTCAAATAAAATGCTGAGCTGCTAACAACAAACTGTGAATTGGTTTAATCTATTTACCAGTAATTTATTTTAGCCTGAGAAACAGTTATTATAGAGCCAGCAATGGGAAAGCTATGGGAAAAGACTGAAAGGCCTTTTATATCTGGTTTGAAAGTAGAAGACTACAGACTGTGTTTTCAAGCTCCTGACAATTTTTATCTTATGAACATATATAGCATTCAACTTCCATTAATTTTGAAGGTGCTCACCTTCTCACTCTATCCTCACTTTTAGCATTATTGGATTTTCTAATTCATAAAAAGCAAAGTGACAGAAGCATAAATTTCAAGATGCAGGAAAGGCTTTTAAAGGTCAACACATTTTATGTTTGGGTGAAATCTTCTACAGTACATAAATTCAACAGAGTTGACTGAGTATTGGTGAAAGTTTTATGATCAGTTCTCAATCAAAACTTGGGCTAGAAGTGAAGCATTAGACCAATGACTTCCCTGAGATACTGCTAAAAGAGTCTGAAGTGCAGTTACCCCTACCTTGTCAGTGTGATATAATTACCACAACAACTAAATTTTTTAAAAATTTCTTAATAATACAATTTAACAAAAACAACAATAAACAGAATATTTTAGGCCCAGTTCTTTGAACTATAACAATGTAACTTTCCCCTATTTTAAGAGATGGAAAGAATATTGTTCTCTAGGAATCAAGTGGCAAGTTTAACATATAATTTAGCAAATTCTGATCTAACTTTTTGTCCATTTAGATTTGCCTGTTTTGGACATTTCATATAAATGGATCACACAAAGTGCGGTCCCGTGTAACCAGCTTTTTTCCTTTTTAACTAATATGATGTTTTCAAGGTTTGTCTTTTTTGAGTATGCATCTGTGCTTCTTCCCTTCCTAATATAAAATATTTCTAGCATTACATGATAATACCACATTTTATTGATCAGTTTACCAACTGATGGGCATTTGACTTTTTCCTACCCTTTGATTGTTATGAATAATGCTGTTGTGAACATTTGGATATTGGATTTTTAAAAGTGTATTTATATTTTTGAAAGGCAGAGTCATGGGAGGGGGAGACAGAGAGTATTATGGTTCAGGGTCAAAAACACCACTTAAAACACCAGTATCCCTTATCAGAATGCTAGGCTGAGTTCTATCTTCTCCATTTCAGATGTTTCTCTCTGTCTCTCTCTCTCTGTCTATAACTATCTGTCAAATAAAAAAAAATAATAAAATACATGAGTGTACACCTTGGGAATCACGATAATTAAACTTGGTCCTCCTTCTAATGCGTTCTGTGCTCATATCCCTGTTAAGTTCCTTCTCTTTCTAGGCACTCAGCTTATTATTCTATGTTGAGAAAGGGTTGATCTGCATGACTTGCTGCTGTTCCTCATGTGGATCTCACACTGAGGGAAGGAGTCTATATAACGTTAGATGATTTAGTCGGAGGGAACAGGTCTGAGAATGCTTTATTTGAGATTTATTGCCACTTCATCCCCAAGTAACATCCTTTAAACATAAATGAAGTGAAAGAAAACATTGTATTTGACAGCATCTTTTTGTCTTCTTAGAGCCACTTTTTCAAAAGGAGACCCGATGGCAAATCCAACTTTAACCCTGTCAATATCTCTTCTAGTATATTATCTGTTTTGCTCTTGATAAAGTTTAAAAAATGGTAAAAATAGAATTAGAATATGTTTGTATTGATGAAAGGTAATTTTGAAATCCACATGTATTCACATTTAGAAGGAAAACCATTAAGAACTGTGTTATCAAACATGGTGAAGTTAGGATGGTAACATGGACCTCTCTGGTCCACTGAAAATCTACAGAATAATTAAAATCCCATTCTACCAGTTTATATTCTGCCTCAAAAGAAAATCTCAAATCTTCAGGACATACATTTATTCAAACAAAACCTGTCTTTATCCATTCCGCATTTCTAGGAGTATGCGTCTGACCCAGTGGAGGAATAACAACGTGAAGGTGTTGGATCTTCAGCCAGAATCTGAAACAAAACCCTTAAGGAAGGATATGTGCTCATTCAGAGTTTTTCTCCAGCTCTCACCTTCTGCTTTAGATTGCAAATGAGAAAATGCTTAGTTATTACAATATAAAATTACATTGAGTTAGCTAACCTGTGGAAATTTTTTCACTCATTTATGTTATTTATATCTGTAGATACTGCAACTAATCAGAAAATGGAATAATTTAAAGGAAGTAAGTCTCTATATCTCCATTACTTTCCTGCCCAAATTCCTTCCATTCTCTATTTTTTTAATTGTCTTATTTTGTTCTTAATTTATGTTTTCCTGAAAAAAATTTCAGTCACTGTCCTTTTGGTAGTGGAAATAGGTAGCAATTTATTTAAAAGCACAGAGCAAGCAGCTGGGCAGTTATTGCTTATCTCAAGGCTCTCTGGGGAGTTAGCAGTGAAGGTTCTTATAGACTGAAATTGAGGGTCAGAGATGTGTGATCAGCTCCTGTCCAAGTTCCTGCTTAGTCAGTGGTGTTCATTACCTTCATCTGATTGATCAGCAATGCTGGGGCATTTATGATGGTTAGGTGGGTTTCATTTGGTCTGAGGGGAGAGTGTTTACATGTAAGTGGTAGTTACTTTCTATCCCAGACAGGTAATCTCCCTGCCTTGACCTTGAATTCACCTAAACAACAAATGACTTGAGTCTGATGATTACAACCTTGTTGGTACAGCTGTATAACTCCCTCAGTTCAGTAAATTCCTTTTGATAAAAGACAGACAAAGACACTTTGGGATGAAAGAGACAGATGAGAAGCCAGAACCTTCTTCTACATTATGGGGATGCAGTCTCAATAACAAACAAAACAAAATAATCCAATAAAAACTGGGCAGTAGATTTAAATAGACACTTCTCAAAGAAGACAAACACATGGTCAAAGTGCATATGAAAAAGGCACAGGTCACAGGTCACTAATCAGCAGGGGAGTGCCAGTCAAAACTACAACAAGATATCATCTCAGTCCTGCTAGAGGGGTTATTATCAACAGAAAAAAATATATCAGGTGTGGGCAAGCATCTGGAGAAAAAAGGAACACTTGCACAAAGTTGATGGGAATGTAAATTAGAAGAGTTGTGAAATACGTGTAGAAGTTCTTTAAAAAATTAAAAATAGAACTGCCATATGTTCCATCAGTTCCACTACTTGGTGTGTATACAAGAGGAAAGATATCAGTATGTCAAAGAGATATCTGTATTCATGTATTTATTGCAGAATTGTCTACTATATTCGAGAAGTGGAAATAAACAGAACCCATCCACTAATGAATGGATAAGGAAAATGTAGTAAATGTATACAATGTAACATCACTCAGCCATAAGAAAGAATGAAGTCTTGCCATTGGCAATATGGGTGGAAATGGCAGTCATTTTATTAAATAAAACCTGATCTTATGTGTATGCAACATATGAAAACAAGGTGACCTCATAGAAGTTTAAACCATAATGGTGATCAACAGAGGTGAGAGAGGTAGAGAGAGAAGACAAGCAAAGATGGATTAATGGTACTAAGTTTTAGAAATCCAGGAGTAGTAAGATCTGGGGTTCTATTGCACATTAAGGTGAATATAGATAATGCTAATACACTGCACATATGCTTAAAAAAGGGGGAAACAAATGATAGGATTTTGAATATTTTATCATTAAGAAATGTTAAATATTTGAGAAAGATATATTTACCCTTATTGCACTATATATATACTTACATAACAAATACATAATGTTATAAAAATATTACAATACCACACACAAAAATGTACAATACTTTTATGTCTATCAATTTTTTTTTTTTTTGACAGGCAGAGTGGACAGTGAGAGAGAGAGACAGAGAGAAAGGTCTTCCTTTGCCGTTGGTTCACCCTCCAATGGCCGCCGCGGTAGCACGCTGCGGCCGGCGCACCCCGCTGTTCTGATGGCAGGAGCCAGGTGCTTATCCTGGTCTCCCAAGGGGTGCAGAGCCCAAGCACTTGGGCCATCCTCCACTGCACTCCCTGGCCACAGCAGAGAGCTGGCCTGGAAGAGGGGCAACCGGGACAGGATCGGTGCCCCGACCGGGACTAGAACCCGGTGTGCCGGCGCCGCAAGGCGGAGGATTAGCCTGTTGAGCCACGGCGCCGGCCAATTTTTTTAATTTTAAAAAATGCCCACTAACAAAAAAAGTTTCTCATGGATTTCAAAAATGTTTTCATCAAAATAAAATTTTAGTTACATTTTACACACACACACACAAAAACACAAAAAATAAAAAAAGTAAAATGCTCATTTCCAGAGCAATAACTATATATATAAATACACATTTGAGACCAAATTAATACATATAAAGGTTTATTGAGATATTGTTCTTTATGATAACATAGAACAAAAGATTACAAATGTAGTATATATTACTAGTGAGATATAACACATTTGGAACAAAACTATATAACTTTATACTTGAAAGTAGACCTTTTGAAAAAATTAGATAAAATAGAAAAATTGCTTCAAAATTGATACCTAAGGAATTTGTTCAACAACTATAACTCAAAAAAAGTGTAATGTTGCATGCACAGAAATATTTACTAACATCATTAATTATTAAAAAGAAAACTCTACTATAAAATTGAAAAATACAACAGTAAAATGCATTAACAAATGGCATCCTACATCTATTAAATTACAATAATGGTAAAGATTAAAGATAACCATGACAGAAAATTATTCATGATGTAAGGATATGAAATCATAAAGTAAAATTACTATTAGAAAGTTATTGCAATTGGGCCGGCGCCGTGGCTTAACAGGCTAATCCTCAAACTTGCGGCACCAGCACACCGGGTTCTAGTCCCGGTTGGGGCGCTGGATTCTATCCCAGTTGCCCCTCTTCCAGCCCAGCTCTCTGCTATGCCCCGGGAAGGCAGTGGAGGATGGCCCAAGTCCTTGGGCCCTGCACCCGCATGGGAGACCAGGAGAAGCAACTGGATCCTGGCTTCAGATCAGCGAGATGCACCAGCTGCAGCGGCCATTGGAGGGTGAACCAACAGCAAAAAGGAAGACCTTTCTCTCTGTCTCTCTCTCTCTCACTATCCACTCTGCCTGTCAAAAAAAAAAAAAAAAAAAGAAAAAGAAAAAGAAATAAAGTTATTGCAATTGTATATGCATATTTTCAAACTATTTTCCCTTTCAGAATAATAAAATGTTATTTGTCATAATTTTTTTAAAAAGATTAGATGGGATCATGGAAGTTACTATTTCAGAGTAAGTATTCTATAGATGCTATCTATAATTTTTCTTTTAAACTGACAAGTGCCAGCTTGAGCTTCATCACTGTGTGTTATATTTGGTAGATATAGTGGACAATCTGAAAAACAGTTTCAGTGACCCCTACTTCTGGACATCCATGTCTTTATGCAACCCTATTCTTTGGAGTGGTTTGTATACAGTCATTCATTTCTATTAAAATACAGCAATAGTTCTGAAATGTCACTTTTGAAATTTAGATCTGGAAATCAAGTCCTTTTTGAAAGTTACAATTATTTGCATTTTGTTTGTTCTCTTTCTCTTGATTATTTTATTTTTTAAAGTTTTGATTAAAATGCTATATTTTTACATTGTTATGAAGCACATATACATAGCATAAACCAATCAATCCAAGCAACTAATCTTTCCATTTCCTTATCTTTTTTATGTATTTGGAGCCTACCAGCTTCTCTGTTCCATTCTTTTTACAGTTTATAATACATTATTAGGAACTACATTTGCCCTGCTGTGCTATGAAACACTAGAATTGGTTACTGCTGACTTATTTTATTTGGATACCTGTTAACCATCCTCATTTTATTATTCTGTTTGTTCACATGTTTGAATGCTACATATGTATTGTCAGTTGCCCTATCGAGAGGCTCGTGTGACAAGAAATTGATGTCTTCACCCAAGAACCAGGATAGACCAAAGACCTCACCAAAATCTCTTGAGCTTCAGAACAGATCTCCCATTGGTTGTGCTTCCAAATGATTTTAATCAACGCCCTTCTTTTAAACTTGGGAGATAACTTGATTCAAAAGATTCAGATAATGGGGCCAGCATTGTGGAGTACCAGATAAAGCAGCCACTCATGATGTTGACACTCTATATGGGCACTGGTTCCAATACTAACTGCTCCTCTTCTGATCCAGCTTCCTGTTCAAGGCCTGAGAAAAACCACGGAATATGGCACAAGTCCTTGAAAACCTGCCGCCCATGTGGGAGGTATGGAAGAAGTTCAGGGTCCCTGGCTTCCATCAGGCCCTGGCCTTCAGATTGGTGCAGCTCTGCAGTTGTGGCCATCTGGGGAGTGAACCAGCAAATGGAAGACCTCTCTGTATCTGCCACTGTCTCTCTGTACTCTGCCTTTCAAATAAATAAATAAATAAATAAATCTTTTAAAAATGTAGTATTTTAAATGTCTCTCTTTCTCTCTCTCTTTCTCTCTTTTTCTCTCTCTCTCTCCCCTTGTGCCCTTGTGTGTGTGCATGTGTGTGTGTGTGTGACTCCCTCCCTTCCTCTCTCTCTGTCTCTTTTAGTATTCTTATCAGTAAACATTCATACTACCTTCTTGAAGGTGGTATGTTTAAATGAATTTTCTTCAACTTGGATCCTGTTCCGAAATAAAGTTTAATTAGTAAGAATGGAACACACACACACATACACGTGCACATACAATTCATCTTGTTTTTTAAACATCCATAAAGGCTTAGTTCTCAAGATCATGAGGACTCTAGGAAGACCTTGCATAAAAAATATTCTTGAGGCTGATGCAATAATATTATGACTACTTCAGTTAATTTTATGGTCATATTAGGTGAAACAAATTTCCTTATACATTACTGCCCAGTACAACATTCTAAGATGATGGAAATGTACTATATCTTTGTTATCCAATATTGAAACTAGTAGGTACCTGTGACTTTTCAACATTTGGAATATAGTTTGCCTAACAGACATTAAAATTTTAATTTAAGTTAGTTTTAGATAATTTGCATTGAAATAGCTTCATGTGGCTAGTTTCTATCAAATCGGACTGACTGTAGAATTCTAGTAGGTAGTCCAGACAAGACCAATTATACATCTTAGACTGAGATTAATTAACACTTAGGAAGACTGACTACTAAAATATACCAGACTTTAATATTCTTTTTTTCTTTAACCAAATATATTGTAAATATTAATACTTCAATATAGATGTCTACATTCTTTATTTCATGATATGTCTTGAAAATTTGGTGTTTTTGAGGCTGATGGTGTGACATAGCCATTAAAGCCACTGCTTGCAGTGCCAACATCCCATATAGGTGCCGGTTTGGGTTCTTCCTGCTCCACTACCAATCCAGTTCCCTGATGTGGTGTGGGAAAGCAGTACAAGATGGCCCAAGTCCTTGAGCCCTTGTGCCTGCATGGGAGACCTGGAAGATGCTCCTGGATCCTGACTTCAGATTGGTGCAGCTCTGCAGTTGTGGCCATCTGGGGAGTGAACCAGCAGATGGAAGACCTCTCTGTATCTGCCACTGTCTCTCTGTACTCTGCCTTTCAAATAAATAAATAAATAAATAAATAAATCTTTTAAAAATGTAGTATTTTAAATGTCTTATTTATAAAAAGGAAACAAAATTTATGCATTTCATATAAACATTTTAAGAGCATTGTAACACTTCCCGCACTTACCTCCCTCCCTCACTTGCTCAAACCCACCATAAATTTTTTCTTACTTTTCTTTTATTTTTTACAGTGACATACTTTCAATTTTTTTATAATCAAAACTCAACCCTCCACTAACACAAAATTCTACATGTAGTAAGTACAAAACCACTGTTCTTCAAGAACATAGACAATGGTTCTTAAAAATAATCAACTCTTAACATTTCAATTTCATTCATATACACTACTTTTTGTACATTGTATATTAGTTACCACAAATCAGGGAAAACATGATATTTGTCTTTTGGGCACTGACTTATTTCACTAAACATAATGGTCTCCAGTTGCATCTCCATTTTGGCTTTGATTTAGTGGTGTTTTTTTTTTTTAAGCTTTATTTATTTATTTGAAAGTCATAGTTACACAGAGAGAGGAGAGGCAGAGAGAGAGAGAGAGAGAGAGAGAGAGAGAGAGGTCTTCTATCTGATGGTTTACTCCCCAACTGGCTGTGCAACATCCAGAGCTGCGCCGATCCGAAGCCAGGAGCCAGGAGCTTCTTCCAGGTTTCCCACATGGCTGCAGGGGTCCAAGGACTTGGACCATCTTCTACTGCTTTCTCAGGCCACTGCAGAGAACTGGATCGGAAGTGAAGCAACCGGGTCTCGAACCAGTGCCCATATGGGATGCCAGTGCTTCAGTCCAGGGCATTAACCCACTGCACCACAGTACCAGCCCCTAGTGGTGGTTTTCACAACACCTGTGTGCTGGAGGCAAAACTACTATGGGAAAAAAATGTGATTTCAAAGCATAGATGTGAAAACATTAAGCTGATACAAGGTTAAATGCATTATGATATTTAATGGAAACCATTTCTGCTACTGTGACTCCCAATTTAAGAAAATAAGAGCAACTATATTACAGGGAAAAATAAGAAAACCTTTTGATCTCAGTATCAAATTGTTATTCATATAACCTCACAATTCATGAAATGTTCCTTTACACAGCAATCCTGGAAAATGGAAAATTCAATCAATTTTCTATTTCAAATATAACGTGTAATTATAATTACATGTATTTAGGACTTGTACTCTATTTTCTGTAAGCGAAAATAATTTAAAGAATCTTATAGGGCAAAAAATGAAAAATAAGGCAATTAATGATTCTCCAGATTTTGTTGGAATGGGGCTGAAGATTCATGAGTGTCAGATATGTGGCTAATTCTTTTTCCCAGGGGAAGGGCCTGAACACAATCTGACACAGGAAACCTACTTGACAGTATCTTACAAACAGAAATAAAGCAGGTAGAATTGTAGCCAGTTGCTTGTACTTCTTAATGTATAATGTGTAGCTGAATAATTCTGGATACAGAAAAGCAGAAAACTTATTATGACAGAGTTAACCTTAACATAAAGGATGTGGAGTACAATCCAGTTTGTCTTTACAGATTGGTCTGAAACTCTAAATCACAATTTTCCCCCATTTTCAAAGAATTTTAAAAGGGATATTATTATATAACCATGTGTTGGGCAATTATTTTGTGCCAGATGTTTCAAGGTAATAGACTATATACAATACAATTCCAAGAGGGACCATTTGTGAAGCATATGGCAGTAAAGTGTATTGAGGAAGAAGAGACAGTGTCTCATTCATATATAGATACAATATAGACTAGCAGTTTGGTGAGCTGTGATTAAACATTAAGTACATAATAATTTTATCTTTAAAATAATCTTATAATGAAGAAATCTAAACCGAGAAAATAGATCTTTTTCCAAGATAAAATAGTTGGTTAGTTAATGTTTGGATTTAAAACAAAGATAGTAATTCCAAAACCCATACTTCTAATTGAAGTTCCTTCCCTTCCCTCCCTCCTCCCTCCCTTCCTCCCTCCCTCCCTTCCTTCCTTCCTTCCTTCCTTCCTTCCTTCCTTCCTTCCTTCCTTCCTTCCTTCCTTCTTTCCTTCCTTCTTTCCCTCCACTCTGTCAGATTTGCAGCATTGTGTCAATTATTGCCTATATTTACATAGGTCAGAATAGGAGGGCATGTGTTGAAAGAAAAAAAGCAAGAATAAATGTTATTCATGAACAATCACAGACACAACTATAGTACCCTCCATAAAAACGAAGTTTCAGATATTGAACTGTCAGTATGATATTCTAAGGTATCTCCACTGAATCTTAACAATAATGCTATATAAATTTTGCTGGAGAGCATATAGGACACATTAAAACATGTAATCATCAGTAACTCTAGCCCTTCAGACCAAGGCTATCATTATATGTTGTGGCATGTACCCACACACAATCTTATTAAATTCAAAGTGGAGTGTATGAAAAAGAGAGAGAGATTTTCAGGTTGAATACAGTATTATTTTCTCTCCCTTTCCTTGAAATAGAAATTTAGTAGTTCCCCTCTGAAAGAATGTACTTTTAAAAATTTGTTTCTTTTGTATATTTACAAATGATAGAAATAATTTATGAGTACAATATATGATGTATAAATGTAGGCTCTTTTAAGATTAGTGGAACTATTTGAGGAACGAATCACTTCTAGAAAATTTTCCATGATTGAGACATTTTCTTTTCTCCTCTCCTTCCTACCTTCTTTTTTAAAGATTTTGTTTACTTGTTTGAGAGGCAGAGTTACAAACAGAGAGAAGGAGATATAAAGAGAGAGGTCCTCCATCCGCTGATTCACTCCCCAGCAGGCCACAATGGTTGGAGCTGTGCCAACCAAAACCTGGAGCCAGGAGTTTCTTCCAGATCTCCCACATGGGTGCAGGGGTCCAAGCACTTGGGGCATCTTCCACAGCTTGCCTAGGCCTTAACAGAGAGCTGGATCTGAATTGGAACAGCCAGGACATGAACCTACTTCCATATGGGATGCCAGTGCTGAAGGCAGAGGTTCTGCCTCCTACAACACAGCACCAGCTCCTCCTTCCTGCCTGCCATCTCCCTCCCTCTTTTGTCTCCCATCCTTTTACTCTGTCTCACTTCCATGAGCATCAAATTGAAAATCGCCATCTCTGTTTCATTTAGTCTATTTAGTCAGACTTTGAAGTTAGGGTAAACTATATACAATTCCCAGACTACATGATCATTTTTGTAATCTGGGTATATTTTATGTTGTACAACAATCACCATAAAAATAAAAGTTTAAATTAGTACTCATTTATTATCTCAGATTTTCAATGTCAGAAGTTAAAGCATGGCATTGGTCTCTGCTCAGTTCTCACAAAGCTGAAATTAAGGTATCACAATATGTATCATATCAGTCCAGCAAATTTTGTTATTATGACATCCATACATTCTCTAGATCATTTCATGCCCATCATTCCATTACTACTTCACATGTCTTTTATGACATATTCTCTCCAAAATCTTTGAAAATAAAATCAGCAATAAATCAATAACTTTAAGTTTTCAATACACAATAATTTAACTCCCTGAATGTAACATCACTATTATTTATGGTAATTTTTAACATTTATTGTGCAGTCAAGATATTAGAAGGCTTCATAACTTTCTCAATTATGTAATACCCAATGATGCATTTCTCACAGAGGCAAGGACGGATTTTGCAAAATTCACTAAGCTGATTCAGCAATAAGTTCCCTACCTTCTGAGAACTGATCTAAGCATCTTGGACAAATGACTGCTTTAAATTGTGAGTGACATGGAGCAATGCAAAAAGTCAGCAATGCATTCAATGGTTCCAAAAATTCCTCGACCAAATTCTACTAAAAACCAGTAAGAGAATCCAAATGATATACTAGTTATGGTGGAAATCGATTTTCATTAAGTTCATTAACAGACATATCATATTTTACTCACTCTTATTAAATTGATTAAATAGATTTATTGGCTATAGTATTCTAGTAATGTTACCGGAAAAGCAAAGGATCCTTGTCTTTGCGCAAGAAAGAATTCAGGCATGAGACAGAGAGCAGTGGAGAGCAAAGGAGCAAGGTTTATTAGGGTAGGGACATCTGTAAGTACGAATGGGCACTTCTCCAGACAGGACCTGAGAGATTGTGTGCAGTTCACATTTAGACTGATGTTTTTAAGGGGTTGGATCTTGCCTTCCTTCCCCTTCTCCTTCTTCTCCTCCTGAACAAAGGACTTGTTGGATGTAAATACGAAACATTCCTTTCTAAGTTCCCCCCTTCCAAAGTTACTAGACAAGGGAAGCCTCACTGGCATTGCCCCGCCTTAGAGGAAGGATGTTTATTAAGCCAGGTAGAAGGGGCAGGACCCCCTGGAAAGTCATCCTGATCCAGGCGGGGCTTTGAAGTGCAGATACTAGGCTGCACATGGTAGGTTATTGGGTAGAAGGGGTAGGGCTCACTGGAAGGTCATCAGGATCCGGGTGGGACTTTGAAGTGCAAGGTGCTGGGTTTCTGGAGCTTCCGCAGTAGGTGCTGGTCTTCAGGCTTTCTCATAAACACATAGGCTCAATTTCTGACTTCCTACCTAACAGTAACAATTCACAGGGGCCTCTTGTCCAATAATAAAACAGGATTGAAAAACTAGACATAGCATTTCATGGCTGAGTGCTACAAACCTGCTGTACTTAACAGAGTATTGATTGAGACAGGCAAGTATGTGGACAAGCAGCTGAGAACAGTCCTAGGACACTGAAGAAGTTAACTGGCATTAAATTTCAGATTTTTACAAACAATGCTTACAATTCTCTTCAGAGTTTCTGTTTCGGCTGGCGCCGTGGCTCTCATGGCTAATCCTCCACCTGTGGCACCGGCACTCCAGGTTCTAGTCCTGGTTGTGGCACTGGATTCTGTACCAGTTGCTCCTCTTCCAGTCTAGCTCTCTGCTGTGGCCCAGGAAGGCAGTGGAGGATGGCTCAAGTGCTTGGGTCCTGCACCTGTATGGGAGACCGGGAGGAAGCACCTGGCTCCTGGCTTTGGAACAGCGCAGTGCACCAACCATAGCAGCCATTAGGGGGGTGAACCAATGGAAGGAAGACCTTTCTCTCTCTCTCTCTCTCAAGATAAAAATTAACAAAAAAAAAGTTTCTGTTTCACCATTTTGAACTGTTTTCTTAGAATGAAAATGCTGGTAGATATCTAGAAAGCAAACAGAGACTCCTGAGAACAGAAGTTCCTTTAGCCTTGACATAGAACCAAAAGACTCTCCCTGTAAGTCTATTTCTTCCTTGTAATTTGCTGAGTATTTCTTCCTTGTAATACTTCGCTGAGTATTTCTTTTGCAGTGCAGAAGCTCCTCAGCTTGATATAATCACATTTGTCACTTTTGGCTTTGATTGCTTGTGCTTCTGGGATCTTTTCCAAGAAATATTTGCCAGTGCCAATGTCTTGCAGAGTTTCACCAATGTTTTCTTGTAATTTGATTGTATCGGGCCATAGCCTTAGGTCCTTGATCCATTTTGAGAGGATTTTTTTGTACAAAGTATAAGATAAGGCTCTTGCTTCATACTTCTGCATGCAGAGATCCAGTTTTACAGTACCATTTGTTGAAGAGACTCATTCTGAGGATTGATTTTTAGCTCCTTTGTCAAAGATAAGTTGGTTGTAGATGCATGGATTGATTGCTGGAGTTTCTATTTTGTTCCATCTGTCTACAGCTCTATTTTTTTATCAGTATCAGGCTTTTTTATTATTATACCTTCCCTGTAGTATGTCTTGAAATCTGGCATTGTAATGCCTCTGACTTTGTTTTTGTGGTATAAGATAGCTTTATCTATTCGGAGTCTCTTGTGTTTCCATATGAATTTTAGAACTATTTTTCTAGATCTGAGAAGAATGCCATTGGTATTTTGATTGGATTGCATTGAATCTGTAAATTTTTTTGGTGGTATGAATTTCTTGATGATATTAATTCTTCCAATATACCAGCATGAAAGATTTTTCCGTTTTTGGTGTCTTCTTCTATTTCTTTCTTTAATGTTTTGTTATTTGCATTGTAGAAATATTTAACATTCTTGGTTAACTTTATTCCAAAGTACTTTTTGTACATATTGTGAATGGGATTGATCTTAAAAGTTCTTGCTCAACTAGGGTATTGTCTGTATATAAAAAAGCTATTAATTTTTGCATGTCAATTTTATTTCCTTCTACTTTACAAAACTCTTCTTTAAGTTCTCTTGGTGGAGTGTTTTGGTTCCCCTGTATAAAGAATCATGTCATCTGCAAATAGGGATTTTCTTTTCTTGGATTGTAGCTCAAGTTTTTATTTTATTTATTTTTTTAACTTTTATTTAATAAATATAAATTTTCAAAGTACAGCTTTTGGATTATAGCGGCTTTTCCCCCCATAACCTCCCATGCACCCCCAACCATCCCATCTCTCACTCCCTCTCTCATCCCATTCTTCATCAAGATTCATTTTCAATTATCTTTATATTCAAAAGATCAATTTAGTATATGCTAAGTAAAGATTTCATCAGTTTGCACCCACACAGAAACAAAAAGTGTAAAGTACTGTTTGAATACTAGTTATACCGTTACTTCACGTAGTAGAACACATTAAGGATAAAGATCCTACATGGTGAGTAAGTGCACAGTGACTCTTATTGTTGATTTAACAATTGATACTCTTACTTATGACATCAGTAATCACCCGAGGCTCTTGTCATGAGCTGCCAAGGCTATGGAAGCCTCTGAAGTTCACCAACTCCGATCTTATCTAGACAAGGCCATAGCCAAAGTGGAAGTTCTCTCCTCCCTTCAGAGAAAGGTACCTCCTTCTTTGATGGCCTGTTCTTTCCACTGGGATCTCATTCACAGAGATCTTTCATTTAGGTCATCTTTTTGCCAGAGTGTCTTGGTTTTCCATGCCTGAAATACTCTAATGGGCTTTTTACCCAGATCCAGATGCCTTAAGGGCTGATTCTGAGGTCAGAGTGCTGTTTGGGACAGCTGCCATTCTATGAGTCTGCTGTGTATAATAGGGATGTTTTGAATTCTTCCTTTCCAATTTGTATCCCATTGACTTTTTTCCTTTCTTATGGCTCTGGCTAAAATTTACAGGTATATATTGAAGAGTAATGGTGAAAGTGGGTACCCTTGTCTGGTTTTGTATTTTCGTGGGAATGCTTCCAACTTTTCCCTGTTCATTAAGATGCTGGCTTTGGGTTTGTCATAAATTGTATTGATTGTTTTGGGGAGTGTTCCTTCTATATCCAATTTTCTTTAGGCTTTTCATCATGAAAGGATGTTATATGTTAATCAAATGCTTCCTCTGCATCTATTGAGATGATCATATGGTTTTTACTATTCAGTTTGTTAATGGCACCTGCCATCTATCAGCTGCTTGCAGGGGCCATTGTGGAGAGTTTGGGTAGAGAGAAACATGCCCTCCCCCTTTTTTGCTTGGTTAGTGTGTACCCTGACACCCTATGGTTTTAGCCCTGATTTAAATACAGTGTGGTCTGCCAAACTCTTCCTCTGGCTATGTCTGATGGGAAGTGCATTCACTTGTGAATGCACTATCACCACAGGCACAGGTTGCTGCAATCTGATCTCACCTCTCTGTGCAAAGCTGGCACTATCTCCAGCTCTCAGCTGCTGCAGTCATGTGTTGTATATGGGCTTGTTGCTGTGTGGTCACACTTTCCACACAAATCCACAGCATCCCTCTTCCTCCTGTGTTGTTTCCACTACAATTTTCTCTCTGACTCTCCTATGAGAAAATACTTTCCCTGCTTTTTTTTTCCTTCTATATTCCCTTAGCCAAAGCAGTATACATACCCTTCCCCTATTCTGCCATCTTGGAATCTCTGGACTCTTTTTTTTTTTTTTTTCAAACTACCCTCTTTGGCTACCCTTTTCCCTTTAAAAGTTCTTTTCACTGACTTGTTGGGCAAGAAGAGAACATTTGGGATCAATGGATCATTTTTTTTCTCAAGACTGCTGGCTACTTGAAATAAACCTTTTCTTCTTATTGGCTCTTATTTCTGATTAATTGGCTGTCCAATGATAAGAACCTAGAGCCTGATACTTGTCCAATATCACAAATACACAAAAAGGGAGCAATTTGTAAGATTCAATCATTCACTTCCCATCAGTGAAGTACCACTATTCTCATACAAAATGTAATGACTTGGAATTTTGTTTCACTTATTTTTTTTTTCTTTTTTGATACTTCAAGTGAGAATGTAGGTATAGTCTCCTTTGCTTTATTAGGAGGTGTACTTTCATCTTAATTAATTAAGTGGCATTTTTATCTTAAAAGTTCATTTTACATAGGAAAAAAATACATTCCTCCCCCTTATGATATGGGATAACTAGCTTAGGGCCAAAGACAAGAAAACAAATTTTTCATAGTTTATTGTAAAAAGTAAGAGACAGAAATGGCTACACATGATGTACCAGGAATGCATCTCAGTCTGAGAGCCCAGTCTGCATTCAGACTGAGGTTTTTATAGATATGAGTATGCATTTCCTCATTTTTACTCCCCACTTCCTTCTTATGAGAAAGTCTGGTTGGGGTATTTCCCCTAAATAAAACTCTCTAGAAAATTTGGCAATCAGGATTCTTCTCTATTGGTGAAGTAAATGACTTATTTTTTTAAAAAAAGATGTATTTTATTTATTTTAAAGACAGAGCCAGAGAGAGATGCAGAGCCAGAGAGAAAGAGAGAGAGAGAGAGAGAGAGAGAGAGAGAAAGCAAGAAAGTAAGAAAGCAAGAAAAAGAAAGAGAGAGGTTTCTATTTGCTGGTTCATTCCCCAGATAACTGCAATGGACTGAGCTGATCTGAAACTGGGAGCCAGGAACTTCTTTCAGGTCTCCCACATGGATGCAGGGGTCCGGGACTTTTTCTATCTTCTACTGCTTTCTCAGGCCATAGCAGGATAGGAAGTGAAGCAGCCAAGACAAACTGGAGCCCATATGCGATGCCAGCACCATAGGCTGGGGCTTTAACCTGCTGCGCCAGAGCGCCAGCCCCTGCAGATGAGTTTTTCAGTCCAGTATTGCCACCTGTATCATTCCCTCAATTCAGTGAATTCATTTGTATAAAGGACAAGGAAGGGCACCTTGGGTTAGGGAAGACAGAGAAGAGGCTGTGTCCTGCTTTTAAGACTTTGTTCCTCACTTCTTTGCATATAAATTCTTTTTTCTTTAAAACTTCTTATTTTATTTGGCTTCTCTTACACACATAGCCTAATATATACCTAGCTACCTTAATGTTCCACCATCAAGAGAAGTAACCCTAATCTTACGGGGGCATGGGAATAAAGAACTCATTTTCTGTACCTTCTTCAAGCTGACATATAGATGTAAAGGTGTTTTATGGATATTATTATCTTGCCATTTGTCCTACGGTGTTTGAGGGTGGCCTTGGAAAAGATTGTCCTGTAATATCCAGGAATGGTCACTTCATCTGGTAAGAAAGGCTGCAAGGGCTGTACCACAACCACCTGAAATTAGGTGATTTTTATTCTGTTAGACAAAATGAATGCGGGCATAAAAGACACATGGTATAAAGAGAGATAGTAAGTATATGGAAGCTATAGGGCCAGTAAGGTGCAATAGTCAAAATTTCTATGACCAGATATTAGGCCAAAATTCTAGTCGTATTCAGTCTGGTCCTGAAGTTATCTGGTCTTGTCCAAGAAAGTGGTTTGGTACTTGTCTATTTTGACCCTAAAACATTTCTGATGCATGGCATAGACACGTACTTGGGCAGCAGTTAGCATGTCTAACTGTCTGTCTGCTTTGGAGGACTGAG
This sequence comes from Lepus europaeus, assembly GCF_033115175.1. NCBI lineage: Eukaryota > Metazoa > Chordata > Mammalia > Lagomorpha > Leporidae > Lepus > Lepus europaeus. The sequence goes on from NC_084833.1 coordinate 39,712,170, forward strand.
TTTAGCAACAGGGGCCCTAATACTTCCCCAAGACCAGTTTTTTTTTCCCCCCCAGGGGATGAGATGAGCAATAAATAATTTACTTCCTGTCAGACCAGTTTTAGTTTTGTTCTGCTAGGAAGATAAGGGTGTTAACCCAGGAGTCTCAAGCGCAGGGACAGATGAGCAAATCACCTACATATTGCATTTTTTCTACCCAGTCAAGAAACAGGTTAATTAAGTTCTATGAGGGCCTGCCCAAATAAGAGCAGCACTGTCTATAAATCCTTCTGTCCACACTGTCCAGATTACCTATTGCTTTATGCCCTGTGTGTTAAAGGCTTTTAGAGGCAAATAGAAATTAACAGGAGGGGTTTGATAATAATAAGCTGAGTGTTAAGGTCTGGCCAGATATATGAGAGACTGGACTATAACTCTGCATGGAGTACTGGAAGAGCTATTACAAGGGAAGTGTGAACCTACTTAGGGAAGGCACCCTGTTGACTCTTACTGCCTAGCTGGGCTGGGAAGAGAGCTGGCCAGAATAGAAGGTTAGTATAGAATAGGTGGCACCTCTAACAGGAAATTTATGGTCCTGCCTGTAACATCACTGCCTCTAAGCTGTCCCCTCAATACTGATGGTTACTTTGGAAGCTGGACAGAGTGAAGGGTTTTTTCAGGTTAGAGAGTGCCAAGAGGGTATTCAGCTGTGACCTAGGAATCCTTTGATACCAGGATAGTTACATTTCCAATGGCCCAGCTCTTGGCAAAGCTGGCAGGACTCTTCAGAAGCTGACTTCTGCCAAGACAGCTGTTTGCCCAATTTCTTGGCTTTTTACATCAAAAACAGGTGCTATTTTTTTGGGGAGGAATGAACTTGTTGGGTCTCTTTGATGGCAGAACACCATGGAAAGTAGGTATTAGTTTGCCTGTCACTTATCCTTACAAAACTTGGTGGCCACCTTATATAACCTGTCTATAAATGTTGAGGTCATGAATAAAACTTTCATCTCTCCCTTAGTTTGGTTTGAAAACGGAAGTTTTGCTCACTTACTGTGCCCACAGCAGAATAAATCTAGCTGTAAAATAATATCATACTTTAAACTCTCATTTTTGGCTATGTCATTTGGTCTTTTATATGTGGCCAGGATTATTACAGAAAAAGGCTAGTTATTCTTTTTATAAGGTCTGAGAATCAAACTGTATATCATAATAGAGGATCCTTTAGAAGAGTCAGTTTCCCAAAAAACCATCAAAATAAGATCTTAGACCCTTTCAAGAGTTATCCATTCAACCTGAGTATTTGAACCAAAGCTATGGAGCAGATCAAACCAAAGTTGCAGTAATTAATTGTTTTAAACAGGCAGGAAATGCTACGTCTCCTAAGAATCAGTTTTCTCAAACAATCAAGACCCAGTAATGACAACATAAAAACAAACAAGATCCTCTGCAAAGATGCATAAAATCCAATTATAAAACACAGAAACACCTTGATTAAAAGGGTTAGCACATGATATCAGCATATGAAACCATTATTTGTAACAGATACCACATGGAACAAAGAGATAGAGAATTATAATCCTGCTGTCTGGAACTACAAAGGCCAGAGATTCAGTTTAGAGTTAAGATAGTCATTTTAACATTCTGGAGAGAAATTTCCAGATCTCTCCCAGGGTTGATCTTTAGATGAAGGTCTGAGAGTCAAAGGAATTTTCAGTGTTCCAGCAGCCCACTTTGGGCGACTTTTACTTGTTTGAAAAGTGTTTCCTGCCCCAGGCTGTGGGAGCATCACATCAGGAGCCCACAATGAGGGAGAGGTTGACAAGTGAGAGTTGACACATCTACCTGTGCTCAGCTAGCTCTCACCTGTGTCCTTAGCATGTCTTGACTGCTACTAAGATGATTGTCACCTTTAAAAAAAAAAAAAAAGACCTAAATGAAAAATCTCTGCAAGTGAGATCCCAGTGGAAAGAATGGGGCCATCAAAGAAGGAGATACCTTTCTCTGAAGGGAGGAGAGAACTTCCACTTTGACTATGACCTTGTCTAAATAAGGTCACAGTTGGCGAACACAAAAGGTTTCCATAGCCTTGGGAACTCATGACTAGAGCCTAGGGTGATTACTGACGCCATAAACAAGAGTGTCAATTGTTAAGTCAATAACAGGAGTCATTGCACACTTACTCCCCATGTAACATCTCTGTCCTTAATGTGTTGCACAATGTGAATTAATGCTATAATTAGTACTCAAACAGTATTTTACACTTTGTGTTTCTGTGTGGGTGCAAACTGTTGAAATCTTTACTTAATGTATACTAAATTGATCTTCTGTATATAAAGATAATTGAACATGAATCTTGATGTGAATGGAATGGGAAAGGGAGTGGGAGATGGGAGGGTTGCGGGTGGGAGGGAAGTTATGGGGGAGAAAAAGCCACTGTAATCCAAAAGCTGTACTTTGGAAATTTATATTTATTAAATAAAAGTTTTTAAAAAATGAAGGAGGTACCTTTCTCTGAAGGGAGGAGAGAACTTCCACTTTGACTATAACCCTATCGGAATAAGATCAAAGTCAGCGAACTCTAAAGGCTTCCATAGCCATGGCAACTCATGACTAGAGCCTAGGGAGATTACTGATGCCATAAACAAGAGTGTCAAATTGTTAAGTCAGCAACAGGAGTCACTGTGTACTTACATCCCATGTGGGATCTGTCCTTAATGTGTTGTCTAATGTGTAGTGATGCTATAACTAGTACTGAAACAGTATTTTTACACTTTGTGTTTCTGTGTGGGTGCAAACTGATGAGATCTTTACTAATTATATACAGAATCGATCTTCTGTATATAAAGATAATTGGAAATAAAAAAAAAAAACAACCTGGTGTTAAATTGGAAATGGCATAGAAAATTAATTAATTTTTTAAAAAAATATTATGTAGGATCTCTGTCTTTAATGTGCTGTACACTCTTATTTAATGCTATAACTAGTACTCCAACAGTATTTTTTTCAATTTGTGTTGTTATATAGGGGCAAACTGTTGAAATCGTTACCTAATATATACTAAACTGATCTTCTGTATATAAAGAGAACTGAAAATGAATCTTGATGTGAATGGAAGGGGAGAGGGAGCGGGAAAGGGGAGGGTTGAGGGTGGGAGGGAAGTTATGGGAGGGGGGAAGCCATTGTAACCCATAAGCCGTACTTTGGAAATTTATATTCATTAAATAAAAGTTTAATTAAAAAAATGATGATTGTCACCTGGTTTAACTTTTTGTACCCAGGAATAGTACATACAAAAAATGTCCCTTTGACCAAACATTGTTAGAGAATGGAAAGGAAAGAAAGTTATCCTCCTTTAGGTCTCAGAGAGTAATGGTGGGGGAGCAATTCCAGCAGACAGTGATGGAAGAAATGACTGAGAAGCCCTCTCCAAAAAACTGGCTTATTTAAGTAGAAAAGGGGCAGTTGCTCATAGCGGCAGGTCTCTGGCCTGCTAGCATACAAGGAATAACAGAATTGAGACAGATAAAATGAGGCATGTGGTGTCTTTCAATAAGAGGAGCCAAACAAAGCCAAATGCAGAGTCTTGGCTGCTGGACAGTTGTGGTATTTCCCCACTGCCCTGCATTTCAGAGAAAGGAAAGGGAGTAGTGAACAGGCCTTGGGCTGGTCAGGCAAGACAGGCAGAGTCATGAGGGCCTGGGTAGAGTTGGAAAGGGAGTTAAGCAGCATCAATCTCTTGTAAGATCGAATTGTAACATAGTATTATAATTTATACTTTTCCCATACTTTAACAGGATAGTTCCTCTAAGCCCACAGGCACAAAAGACCAAGTACTTCTTTCAGGGAGCTTGGGGATCAAAAGTACTCCAATTTCTTTTTTAAATGTTTATTTATTTATTTTAAAGGCAGAGATACATAGAGAGAAGGAGGGAGAGGTATCTCCCATCTGCTGGTCCATTCACCAAATGGTCACAATAGCTGGAGCTTGGCCAATACAAAGCCAGGAGCCAATTTTTTCTGCTTTCTCAGGCACATTAGCAGGGAGCTGGATCAGAAGTGGAGCAGGTGGGACTTGAACCAGCACCTATATGGGATGCCGACACTGCAAGCGGAGGCTTAACCTTCTAGGACACAGTGCCAGCCCCAACACTCCAATTCTTATCATGCAATGGTTTGGTATTCTGTATTGCCCACCTGTGAGACATTGGGGAGAGAACGGTGTCCTCCATCATAGCTGAGGTAGATCAAGACACCTCTTGAACATTCCTCTCTCACCTGTCTACAGAGGAGAGCCTCTTTCCCAAGACTGTGATGGTGATGGGAAGGTTCCCCACCTGAGCTTCCCAACTTTAGTCACACTGGGATTCTGGCAAGTTGCTCCTAATCAGCCCCAGTAGGCACAACTCCTTGGCACTGGATTCCACTCAACTGACTCAGAAAAACTACTTCCCCTAATCTTCACCTGTATCTTACAAGCCTGAATTTGGAAGTAAGCATCAGAGAAAAGGGCAGTTGGTCAGTAATGTCTAATGGTGGGGGAAATAACCCCAGTCACCAAGGCTGTTGAACAATCAGATAAGGGGCTAAGGGAGTGTAACCTGATGACACAAATCTTCCCCGTTAGCCACTTCCCCATGCGGTCATGAAAGGGATTTGTTTAAAATGAATCCCCACCAAGAAAAGAAAAAAAACCTGAATGGGGAGAGGACAGCTAGATGGAACATGCCAGCAGTCAACTATATACTTATCTGCTCTAGGAGTTTGACTTTAAGCAAACAGCCTCCAGGGAGACTGCGTTGGAGCTCAACATTGCTAATTACAGGCATCAAAAGCCAATTCTAGAGTCTCTGTTCTTGGGTCATATTTCACTTGGAGGCTCAATGAGTAGCAAGATTTCTAGTTTTTTTTTTTATTTTAGTACTACTGTTTGATGATTATATTCATAAAAGTTCTTCTCATTAGAAATTCCCTTATTTGTATACTAGCAGTATCTGCATGAGTGCCCCCCCCCCAAAAAAGGACACAGTTAGTAAGCACTCCCCCTTACTACTTTCTTTAAATCATTCAGTTCACAGATATTTATATTAAAGCCTTTGTAGATGTCAGGCACAAGATGTATTTGGAGAAATAAAATAGAAGAAAGATAGTAGCAATGACAAGACATATCATGGGTAAAGACATAGGTAGTATGCATAAGACTGGCCTTTCTGCAGTGGAGAGAATTTGAATTAAATGATGAAGGCATATTGGGATTTTTCAGGAGAGAAAAGAAAGAAAGGCATTGTACAGTAAAGTTGCACAGCTGTTCTAAACTCTACTTTTCTCTTAGATTCCTTTAGGTCATTAGGGGAAAGTCCTAGATTTGAGAATCCCTCTCCAACATTTCCTTGAATAGATAAGTATTTTTGGATTGTGAACCTGCCCTGGTTAGGTGAGGATGACTTTGAATTCCAGTTGATTATAAAGAGGACAAGCTGGCTCACAAGATTTTTTGGTTTGAAGAAGCTGGGGCTTTCCTCCCACCCCAAACCTCAAATAGCCTTGGCAACTCATGACGACAGCCTAGGGTGGTTACTGGCGCCATAAACTAGAGTGTCAATTTGTTGGGTCAACAACAGGAGCCACTGTGCACTTGCTCCTCATGTGGGATCTCTGTCCTTGATGTACTGTACATTTGGATTTAATGCTATAACTAGTACTCAAACAGTATGTTTCACTTTGTGTTTCTATGTGGGTGCAAACTGTTGAAGTATTTATACTAAATTGATCTTCTGTATATAAATAGAATTGAAAATGAATCTTGATGCAAATGGAAGGGGAGAGGGAGCGGGAGAGGGGAGGGTTGCGGGTGGGAGGGAAGTTATGGGAAGGGGAAGCCATTGTAATCCATAAGCTGTATACTGGAAATTTATATTCATTAAATAAAAGTTAAAAAAAAAGTAGAAGGAGATACCAGAATTGGAATAGAATGCACAGAACTGTATGGTGGCTTTTTCTATCTGTCTCCCATTCTTAATATAGATCTTAATTCTATATACCTTTCTCTCTCTGTCTCTCTCTGTCTCTCTTTTTCTCACTCCCTCTCTCCCTCCATTCCTCTCTCTCTCTCTCTCTGTCATTGCCAAACAACACCCAAAACTGGTTGGAGGCATTGCTGTAGTACCCCCAAACTGGGTCTGCTAACAAAATGTGTAGAGAGCCAATAACTGACTTCAGGGTAATGGAAGAAAGTAGATATTTATTTCAAAGTTCAGAGCAAGTATGCTTCGTGGTACTGTTCCTTAGTGCTAAGGATTACTCTTTAGAAGGGACTACAAAAATTTAATTAGATGGAGATACAAATACAGATAGATGATAGAAACATAGATGAAAATATATAGATTATGCATTGATGCACATACTTTTAAAAGGAAAACCTATTTTTTCTGAAATGCAAATGTCTCCTCAAATACAACCCAAACTGGCACTTTAAATCATTTGAACAATAGATGATATTTTAATTTGTATTTCAACTGAATTTCTCCAGCCAATTAATAATATAACTTTATATTTGATTTACAAGTTCTGATATTGGAAGCTAGAGGCATTTTTGGCTAAGGGAAAATTTAATTAAGCATTGAAAGTTGTCCTTTTCCCAATATTCCATAACCAACAGTCCCCTGATATAATCTAAATGCAAAGCACATTTTCACAGCCAGAAATAATATTGAGACATATCCTGAAACTGCATTGCAAATTTCAAATACAAAAGCAAAAAGGAAATAATGTGAATAGTTTCTGAACCTGAGAATATATTTATCCAATTTGGAGACAGTACCCTCAAGTATCAAATTTTAATGACTTTTCTAGATCCAACAATATTTCTTCAGAAGCAAAACATAGTGAGTTAAAAAGAAAACAGCTCATAACTGCAAGTCTGCCTTCTCATTTATATTTGAAACTTGAATGATCCTAAACCTTGAAGAAACTGAAAATAATTGTGTGTTCATCAAACTGCATTTTAGGTTGGATTATCTGAATTATCTATAACAGCACAGCTCTGAGTTCAGATTTCTGAATTCAACTGTTATTGGGACAGAACCTGCCAAGGATATTTTCAACAATGTCTCCACTTAGCTTGGTCAAATAAAAATAAATTCAAGCTTAGATGTGGAAACTATTTGAAAACACTGTTGCACTAAGAGGAACACAATGATTTCAGGATCTAAAACATTCTCAAAATTAAACAAAAAATAAGACTTTTATAAGGTAGCATAAGCAGGACTAACAGGAAATTTTGAGGGAAAAATAGACAGGTTGGGGTGAGAAGACAGCATGATCAAGGTAGTATGATAGGAAATGTTTATCATGTTGGTCATCCAGGTCCTAAAAAGCACCTTTAAGAGTGTTTTTTTAACACTCCATTTATTTACTTAAAAGGCAGAGTTACAGATGCAGAAAGGGAGAGACAGAGAAAGGTTTTCTATCCTCTAGTTCACTCTCCAAATGGCCTCAACGACCAGAGCTGAGTCAATCTGAAGCCAAGAGCCAGGAGCTTCTTCCAGGTCCCCCATGTGGGTGCAGGGGTCCAAGCACTTGGGTGACTTTCCACTGCTTTCCCAGGAGATCAGCAGGGAGCTGGATCAAAAATGGAGCAGCTAGGACTAGAATTGACACCCGTTTGGGATACCAATGCCACAGGTGGATGCTAAAACTAATACCCCAGAGCACTGGACCTAAGAGGTTTAGCATGTCAATTGCTTGCTTCAATTTGGGGCAAGTCAAAGTTGAGTAGTTTCTGATAAAAGTATGACAAAAATATGATCTCTCTTTAACTTTATTAGAGGTGGGGTGAAAGTAACTTTGGGGTTAAAGTTCAAAGTAGTTTTCAGCACTGTCTAGTCTTCACATTCTTTACTAAGCATATCATCTGCCGAGCATGTAGTCTAATGCACAAATATTTACATCCTAGATCTCAGATGTTTGAGGAGAGATGGATAGGAATTTTATGAAAAAATAATTAATGAAGATTAATTGAGATAGCAAAATAAAAATTTGAGGCTTAAACAGACCAATGGTGAATATTCTGTGACTCGGTGTCTTAAACTGTCTTTCCACCGAGTCTGTACCTGGCAATCTATTTTAATGGGCTCAATGACATATCACCAAATATGTTGAGAGGACAGGCTCAAAATGTGCTTTCAATATTAGCCCTCTGTATTTTAACCTTTGGTGAGCTTATGTCAAAGAGGCAGACAGAAAATAGGAGTACTAAAATAATCATGGAAAGTCCAGAGTAGGAGACTAAATATAAACCAATGATGGCTCATCTTCTTAAGAGAAACACTATTTGAGGTGAACTCTGAATAACTAATGGGATTTCTGAAAGGAAATTGTGCTGTGACTGGATATCCTCATTATTTCTACCCCTCCTTTTTCCTTGTTGATTTCCCTCCTCCCATGCTATAACCAAGAAAGCTTTTTCCATATTGACTCATTTTAATGCTCATAATATAGGTAAATGTTGTGGCATCTAGTGTTCTCCCAACTGTAATGCACATATCTGATCACTTTCCTGATTACGAAACCAAAGGCTTATACTCCAAGATCTTGTTTTAGCCTATCCTTGTTTTAATAAATAAATTATTTGTTTTACTATTTATTTATTTTTATCTATTTTAAAAACAGATAGAGACAGGCAGAGAAAAAGAGTAACAGAAACATAGAGATTCCTCATCTTCTAGTTCACTCCTCAAATTGCTGCAACAGCCAGGGCTGGGCCAGGCTGAAGCCAGAGCCAGGAACTTAATCATGTCTGCCAGATGGATGTCAGAGACCCAAGACTTGAACCATCACCTGCTGCCTCCCAAGGTGCAGAAGTGCACATTAGAATGAAGTTGGAATTGGAGGCAAAGCTGAGAATTAAAATCGTTCCCCCATATTAGATGTTGGTGTCCCTAGGGTCATATTAAATGCAAGGTCACATATTCATTCCAGCATATTATTTCTTGAGAAGAAACAATAGAAAATCCAGAAATATTGAAGTATAACTTCTGATTAAAAAAATACCAGGAGAAAAAGGCTTCCCCTAAGGACCAAGTAAGTTTATAGAGAGAAGAGCACTGTAACAGAATTCTAGGTCCTAATGACTTATCTGGGGACCATCATGGTCCTAAGAGAGTCGGAGAATGGGGAGATATAATTTTATGGACAGTTAAGATAAGATCTGAACCTAGGTAATAAAAACAGAGAAAAAGGTTCAGAATATGAAGGAAAAACGCTTGAGTCATGAGGGAGGGACAAAAATTTAACTACATTTTCATTCATGAAATGTCAGGACACACAGCTCTTTTGTGGAATAATTAAAATAAGAAAAAAAAGTATGAAAATCTCTCACCTCTTGGAGCTTATGTTCTATTAAATAAATATATTAGACCTTTTTTGCCATAAAAGCTGAATACGGGGGATGGGCACTTGCCAGAGTGCCTAATACCACATCCTGTATTGGAATGCCATGTTTGACTCCAGGCTATTCTACTTCCCATCCAGCTTCCTGCTATGTGTACCTTGGGAGGAAGTTGATGATGACTCAAGTACCTGGGTCTCTGCCATCCACACAAGAGATCTGGATGGAATTCCAGGTTCCTGGTTTTGGCCTGGCCTAGCCTTGGCTCTTGCAGGTAAGTGATGAGTAAAATAGCAGATGAAAGATCTCTCTCTCTCTCTCTCTCTCTCTCTCTCTCTCTTTCTCTCTCTGTATATGTCTAACTTTCAAATGAATTTTTTTTCCAGTTGAACATGATTATGGGGAAAATATAACACAGAACAAACTAAATCAACAAACACAAACAAGAAGAAGAAAACTAAAGTTATTGCATTTACCAAATAATCCAAGTAAGCATCATTGAGATAATAATATTTGAGCCAAGACTTTCAAAAAGAGAGGTAATTAGCCAAGGAGATAGCCCTGTGAAGAACTTCCCAGGAAGAGCTGCTAAAGCCTTGAGCTTAAATCGGGAGTGTGCCTTAGGTGCTGGATGAATCCATAAAGGATAACTTGCTTCAGGGAAAGTGAGCACAGGTGGAAGGAAGAGTAATAGGTATGCTTTATCAACCTCAGGCTAGTGATCCATGACTTTAGACATCATTGACTTTAGAAAACAATGGACAATTTTAATAATTTTTGTAATGACTCAATATTTTTCTTCATCATTTTCCTAATAAACTATCTTTCTCAAACCATTTTCTTGTTTTTCTCCCTTATTTTGTTCTCTTTATACTTGTGTTTTCCTGAATACAATCAATTATACTTTAAAACTGTTTTTTATTTGCATTATGAACTTCAGGAAAGTTGCAGTCAATTTTTTAAAGTCTCGTTCAACTTATAAATTGTTCCATTCCATTGCTTTGACTTTCAAATACTACTTTATCATAATGTTCCTTCAAATTTGATTTCACCCTTTAGTCATTTAAACACAGTAAAAAAAAAAATGGCCTTAGCCAAAGAGCATCTGGTATAAATAAATCCTAAACATGCTCCAGAGAATTTCTTCAACATTCTCAACATTCTATCATTGATCATATTGTTACATCATGAAGTATCACTTATCTTAATGGATGTAATATCTTTCCAATGTAAATTTAAAAACAAATTATTTTCCTTCTATTATTGAAGGTAATTGAACAACACCAGAGACTATTCCATAATTCTTCATGTGATGTTGAATTTTGAACAGTTATATATATGAGAGGCAATTGATAAATAGAAAAGAAAATAGTAAATATCTCCATGCATATGTTCACCAATTTGAAGGATCAAAAGCTACATTTGAAAACACACCTAATGCAATATTTCTATTTAGCTCAATAATCAAGAATTATACTTGTAATATCTTCCACAAGCAAAGTTATATTGAAGGTAATTGTGACAACGTAAATTGATATAAGAACTTTCAAAAGCAAAGCAGTGATATAAAACACTACCTATAGTGACTTTTAAATAATCTGACCAAGTAACGTGACCTCAGAGAATTCATTCAGATTTTAATTGACAGAAGCAATGAAGTATAATGCCAAGATAGTCTCATTAAACAGAACACAAGGTCAAGCATTTGGAGAAGCTGTTAACAGCCTGCTTGGGAATGCCCACATCCCATATTAGAAAGTTTAGTTTTCACTACTGGCTCGAGTTCCAATTCCAGCTTCCTGCTAATGATCATGCTGGAAGGCAGCAGGGATCCTTCACGTACCAATGAGAGCATCTCAAATTGAGTTCTGAACTCTTGACTTCAGTGAGGCCTAGTCCCCAGATGTTGTGGACACTTGGGGAATGAACCAGAAGGTGCAATCTCTCTCTCCCTCACCCCACCTTTCATAAAAGTAGAAAGAAAAGGGAACTGGCACTGCCATAGCAGATAAAGTCCCCACCTGCAGTGCTGGCTAGTGGTAGCTCCGACATTTCCCCCAGCACCAGAGCCTTTGACTATATAAAATTTGCTAGATTCTATGGCTCAACTGAAAGGACTGCTTATAGCACAATGTAGGTGTGTCATAGAGGCTTTTTCTGCTTGGGGTCTGACACAGGATGACAGCTTTTAGGGTGACTTAGATCATGAGCTGGTGCTGTATAACATGATTTGATAATTAATATCACTCCTTTGCCCTCCTGGAAAGTGTAAGATTTAATAATAGTCTCAGAATGGAGGAATTGTTCCAATGTGTTCCTGAATACTAGATCCCTAATTTCTTTTATGTATATGACAGGATACTGAATATTTATAATGTTTATTTTCTAGCTACTGCATTATAAGGCTCTGACCACATTCTATAGTATTCTAGACAGCTTTGTTTATCTAATATATTTAGTACAATAGAATAAAAATAATGAACCAGTGTTCTATTTTGCAGGATATCTAGATAGTTCAGTTATCTTGGGACTATATTATGACAGAAAGAAGGTGAGTTGATGTAGTCTTTGGGAAAAATATATACTTTCTTGCCTACTATTCATGCACACAAGTCCTATCTGATATCCTTTTCTGACTAAACTAGAAAATAATTTTCCAAAACTGTAGCCTTATATCACATACTTATGAGCATGCTAATCTCCCCTAGCAAATATGCTACTTCTGGCAGAGCAGCTACAAATAGTGATACTACTTGAATGGGTTTGCAGGAGTCTACTGTCATGCTTCAGGCTTCATTTGAGTTTTCAGATGTCACAGTAGTGAACTAAATTATTATATATGTGTGAATTAATATATTAATATTAAAATTATAAACATCATTGGTAATTTAATAATAAATTATATAATATATCATAGATATATAAATGTTAATAATTAATATATATATATATGAATGACATGAGGATGTTTAAACAAGAGAGAGAGGAGGAAGAGGGGTGGGAGTATAGGTGGGAAGGTGAGCATGGTTGGAAGGACCACCATGTTCCTCAAATTGTAATCGTGAAGTGCATGAATTTGTAACTGTAAAGCTGTATAGTACTGCATACATTCCTATGAACTGACTTTTAAGGGTACAGGTTAAAAACTTGCCATACTATTTTGGAAAATGATATTTTAATATTTTTCAGTGTATATCACAACTAATATGATTGTTTTTCTTTTCAAAATTTCTTCATGTTGATGAAACATCCATTTGTTTTTTAAAACATTTTTTGAATTGTGTCTTAATCTCTCAATATTTAAATACTATTCTTCATTTACAACCATACTGACACCAATGATTATGGGTGGCTGCTGTCTATCAAGGCAACTAATGTTGGGTTTTAAATGTTTCATTGGCTGGATTCTATGAAACACTATTCTATTTCAGCAGTAAGAATAAAGGGATAGCTTTGTATTTTTGTTGTTGACTAAATTGCACCAGAGATATTTATGGAAATATAACTTTAAAACCATTTTATAAAACATGAAAAAATAATTGTGAAGGATTTTTATTTGCATGATCACAGTTAACCGAATTTCATTGCACATTAATAATGTATATCAGTTCACAAAAAATGTTCATTGTAGATTTTATGTTCAATGCCAATAAGTCTGTAATTTTACAGCCTGTCCAGTTTTGGGAGGATTATGATGTAAAGTTTTCATTTTTCTGTAGAAACATAGGTGCAATAATGATCGAAGTTTTGATGTTCTGAGTCTCCATCTTAGGAGATTATCGTATGTTTAAACCTAACATTTCTGAGGCCAGAGTGTTGTTTAGGACGTCTGCCATTCTATGAGTCTGCTGTGTATCCCACTTCCCATGTTGGATCTTTCTCTCCCTTTTTGATTCTATCAGTTAGTATTAGCAGACACTTGTCTTGTTCGTGTGATCCCTTTGGTTCTTAGACCTATCAGAGCCATCGAACGTGAACTGAAATTGATCACTTGGACTAGTGAGATGGCATTGGTACATGCCACCTTGATGGGATTGTATTGGAATCCCCTGGCACGTCCTAAACAACACTCTGGCCTCAGAATCAGCCCTTAAGGCATTCAGATCTGGCTGAAGAGCCCATGAGAGTATTGTAGGCATGGAAAGCCAAGATACCATGGAAAAGAAAAAAAGAAGAAGACCTAAATGAATGATCTCTGTGAGATCCCAGTGGAAAGAACGGGGCCATCAAAGAAGGAGGTACCTTTCTCTGAAGGGAGGAGAGAACTTCCACTTTGACTATGACCCTATCGGAATAAGATCAAAGTCAGCGAACTCTAAAGGCTTCCATAGCCATGGCAACTCATGACTAGAGCCTAGGGAAATTACTGATGCCATAAACAAGAGTGTCAAATTGTTAAGTCAGCAACAGGAGTCACTGTGTACTTACATCCCATGTGGGATCTGTCCTTAATGTGTTGTCTAATGTGTAGTGATGCTATAACTAGTACTGAAACAGTATGTTTACACTTTGTGTTTCTGTGTGGGTGCAAACTGATGAGATCTTTACTAATTATATACAGAATCAATCTTCTGTATATAAAGATAATTGGAAATAAAAAAAAAAACCTGGTGTTAAATTGGAAATGGCATAGAAAATTAATTATTTTTTTAAAAAAATATTATGTAGGATCTCTGTCTTTAATGTGCTGTACACTCTTATTTAATGCTATAACTAGTACTCCAACAGTATTTTTTTTTCACTTTGTGTTGCTATATGGGGGCAAACTGTTGAAATCTTTAACTAATATATACTAAACTGATCTTCTGTATATAAAGAGAATTGAAAATGAATCTTGATGTGATTGGAAGGGGAGAGGGAGTGGGAAAGGGGAGGGTTGTGGGTGGGAGGGAAGTTTTGGGAGGGGGAAGCCATTGTAACCCATAAGCTGTACTTTGGAAATTTATATTCATTAAATAAAAGTTTAATTAAAAAAAAACTAACATTTCATGTACTAACATTTGGGGAGCCACATACTTTAGCTACAGTAAAATTAAGTATGTATAAAACATTAATTGCTAATAATTGTTAGCAAACTCTTCAGTGAAAACGTTCATTTAGAAAATATGTACTGTATTACATTAAGAAAATATTTAACTCACTGTAACAAGCTCCATTATGAAGATCTTATGATTCCTCAGTGAGGTTATCTTGCTGCACTCTGTAGCAAATCTGTTTAATCTACATTGTAATAAAATTTCTTGCCGCAGTGCAACAGGAAGCTTTTTCAGTGATCTCTACTGTATATGTAAATTACCAATGTGGCTGTAAAACTTGTTCCAGGTATTAAAGGTTAAATTGCTTTCTAAAAACAAAACAAAACAAAACAAAAAAACAAAAACAAAACAAAACAAAACAAAACAAAAAACAAATCTTGCCATGGAAGCCCAAGTCCTCTTAAGCTTGGTGATAAAAATACTGTTTTAAGTGTTAAAGTGATCATATGGATAAGATTGTCTGGTAATAATAACAGATAGAATTAAAAAGAAGTGAATGCTTTAACATGGGAAACAGTCCACACAGCAGACTCATAGAATGACAATCACGTTAAATAGCACTCTGACCTCAGAATCAGGCCTCAAGGCATTCTGATCTGGTTGAAATACCCCCTAGAGCATTTCAGGCATGTAAAACCAAGACACTGTGGCAAAAATGTCCTACATGAAGGACTTCTGTGGGTGAGACCCCAGAGGAAAAAAAATAGGTACTTTTCTTTGAAGGGAAGAGAGAACTTCCATTCTGCTTATGGCCTTATGTAAATATCGATGGAGTGTGTGGATTCAAAAGGCTTCCATATGCTAGGCAGCTTATGTCAAGAGCCTCTGGTGATCTGATGTCATGCATAAGAATGTGAATTGTTAAATGAACAATAGGAGTCACTGTGCACTAACTTCCCATGCAGGACTTCTGTCCTCAAAGAGTTGTATTATAGTTATGTCTAAGTGCTTGCAAAAGATGTATCACTCTTGAGTGCTTCTTTAAAGTTAATTAAGTTTCTAAAAAAAAAAAAAGAGGTGAAATTAACTTGAAGATGCAATGACTTTGAACCTTGTCTCTACTGTTGAGGAACAGTTTTTTTTTTTTTTTTCATGAAAATTGTTGAATTCTTTACTTAGTATGTAGTTGGTCTTCTATGTATAAAGTTAATCAAAAATGGAGGATCTTAGTGGAGAATGGGACTGGGAATGGGAGAGGGAGGAGACGGAGGGGTGGGAGTGTGGGTTAGAGGGTGGGTATGGGGGAAAGAATCACTGTATTCCTAAAATTGCACTTATGAGATACATGAAGTTTGTATTCCTTAAATAAAAGTTTTCTTTGAAGGAAAATAATGTAAATGGGAATGACATGGGGATGCTTAAGTATATACATCATTCCCTTTATTCTTTTGCACTTACTATATTTGGTGCAGGGTGCTTTTGAGAGGAGGAGCACACGTTCAGAAAATTTTATTTGGTCTTACAAATAGCACCTAATCATCCAGCCAAGAGCCCAATGGGCAGATGGTCAATATCAATGAAACATTTAAAGACTAGGGAAATTATTGCCAGGGAGTTCACAGATCCCTGCAGTCCCATTGTAAGCCAGTCCTCATTGTGGATACCCTGTATCAGCTGACCACAAAATGCTCCCACTCTAACAGAATAGTCATTGTGCCAACTTAGGCCCTGGATATCAGTGTCAATTTGGTCACCATATCCAACAGTCTGCAGTATGTGTGGATGGTCTTCTTGTCATCATATAGACAACCAACTAAATGGAAGTTGGTTCTTTGAACAGATAAAACTGGAGGGTTAACTATTGTGTACACTCTCCATGATGTTGCAAAGTCCTTCCACGTCTGAAAACTGGTGCACATATGGAAAGCAGACAGAAAAATCATGGCTTCCTTTAGGGGTGACTAATTCTCTTTCCTACATTTATTTTAAATGTATAAACTAAACTGTCTTTTTTGTTATCACCTTAAATATTCTGCTTCTACAGATGGTATTTTCTATTTATCAACACTATATTTCTGTGCCATGTGCCCTGGGCTCCCATTCTCACTTTATCATAGATTGTGTTCATTGCACTCCACAGGTTTCTGATGATCTAAGGTTGACTGCAGTTCTTAGGTTTTCTTTTTCTTTTTCTTTTTTGACAGGCAGAGTGGACAGTGAGAGAGAGAGAGACAGAGAGAAAGGTCTTCCTTTACCGTTAGTTCACCCTCCAATGCCGCTGCGGCCGGCGCACCACGCTGATCCGAAGCCAGGAGCCAGGTGCTTCTCCTGGTCTCCCATGTGGGTGCAGGGCCCAAGCACTTGGGCCATCCTCCACTGCCTTCCCAGGCCACAGCAGAGAGCTGGACTGGAAGAGGAGCAACTGGGACTAGAACCGGGTGCCCCGACCGGGACTAGAACCCGGTGTGCTGGTGCTGCAGGGGGAGGATTAGCCTATTGAGCCACGGTGCCGGCCCCAGGTTTTCATATGCTTATTATCCCCAGTGCTGTTTAAACAATACTACAATGACTTTTCCTACAACTGTCCTTAGTCTCCAAAGAGGAGCCAGCATTGAAATCCTAGTTGTCTGATGTTTCTCTAACCGTATCTCAATTATTGATCTGTGGAATATTCCTTCAGTCATCACATGCAATATGTTCATCTGACATTTTTTGCATAGTATATGCATTTCTCTGAACCTGTTAATCTTTTCTTTTACCACTCATCATGGCAATCTGGAATTTTTTCTCAATTGTACGGATCATTGTTTTTCCTACATTTTTTATGGGCCACCATAGCATCACACCGATATGGTCTCCCAGGGTATTTGTTAAGGTATTGATTCTTATAGTCTACAATTTTGCTTACATATTAATAAACTCTGTTCAAATTTATACTTCACTGTATTACAGCGTTCTCTGATACAACTTTCATATGACTGTTTTCCCAGTTCTTGCCAGCACACATTGTTAGAGCCTTACAATGATCAACTGCTAGATGTAAGCTACACTTGGAAGTAATGGTATCTAACATGACCATATCTAGCTAAGTTTAAACTTCCTACAAATCAATGATGCACCTAAAAGACAATAAGATAAGTAGATCAATAGTAACAGTAGATTAAGAACATATTTGACCTGCTCAGGCAATATATGAAAATTTATTTCTAATTAACATAAAAGACACAGTAAAATATGTAAACATTTCAACACAAAATTGTGTCAGAATAGAGACTAAGAATGACTTGTAGTTTGGAAACTTAGAAGAACATAGTAAGTGTGTGATAGGCCCTGCTGTTTTCCTTAGCCTCATCCACCTCAGTAATTCACCAATTTCCTAAGGAGAAGGGACAAGGCAGAGATTTCAGAACCTTACCACATTTAAAAGGTAGAGTTTCTTTGTTTCTTGTCCCTTGACCTGTGTATGCGTGTGCTTAAATGTCTTCCTTCATGTAAAATCTATGACTAGATTAACTCAAATACACTGAGATTAAGTTGTTGAACTAGTTCATTCTGGTGAATTTGTTTTTTTCTTTCTAGTGAATTTTGCACAATATTTAATGAAAATCTCTGATAGTTAAATATTTATATTTCAATTGCTACCTGCCAATGCTATCAATATTATGGTGCCTCCACTGACAGAACAGTTATTTCTGCAGAATGTTTATTCATCAGCCTTGTTCCTCTTTGGACTCTCCATTAATATAGATCATGAAAAATAGAATTATAAGAGAGACATTCAAAAACCTACAAAGGGAGTTTTGTCTCTAACACCTATGGGACTCTATAGAACTTCACATGCCTTTCTTTCTTCTCTCTACTCTCAGAAGTTTAGGTACCCTTCTTTATCCTTTGTAGAGTGGGTACAGAAGTGAGAATATTATTAGAGTCACAGTATCCGTGTAAAAATGTTTGATTATGCAGGTTTTGTCCTTTTACCCAAGGTATATGTGGATGCAGTTTATTTAAACTTTTTTCTCAATAGTAGGGCCAACCAATAATATAATGAAAGTTAAATCACTCCTGCCACAAAGCAAAGGTAGAAATTCTCACTAGAAAAATGTCTTTAAACTATATGAATTTGTAAATGATCTCATTTTTTTGTTTGAAACCTTAGCTGAGAGATAACGGGACTCCAGTAAGCATAAACTTTGGTGTTAAAGATGCCAGGCTTCTTCATTTACTAACTATGTGACATAGGTAAAAATTATTTGTTCTCTGTGTGTCTCTTCTTTCACATATATATCAAGATAACAGAATATCTCCTTCATAGGACTATTATGGATGAATTTAGATAACATATGTCGCTAGTTGCTA
Source organism: Lepus europaeus (assembly GCF_033115175.1). Lineage (NCBI taxonomy): Eukaryota > Metazoa > Chordata > Mammalia > Lagomorpha > Leporidae > Lepus > Lepus europaeus. Next base: position 39,730,869 of record NC_084833.1, read on the forward strand.
TATAGTAACTCTTTTATAAATCATGATTTTACTATTATTTCATTAGGCCAAATTTGAAACATCTTACATGTGTAATATATATTTTATTTTTCCATACTGAATTCTGCTATTAAAATGTGCATGGAATTCATTTTCTAGCATTAAATTAGCCTCAATTTTAGCTTTTAGTTATGGCATTAAAATAAACTGATTAATAACATGTATTTATAGTGCTTACAAAATATGAAGGAATTTTATAATAACATTTAAAGTTGATAACTTTTAAAGCTTAATGCAAAAACAATGCATTAATCACACTAATTAATCTTTATTAATCTCAGTAAAATATATTTCATGCATAAAACTCAATGTTTATTAAAATAAATTATATGTATCCCCATATAGTGAAATGAATTAATAGTATGCTTGCTAAGAAAAAATAATTATAGTTAACAGATAACGTTTTTCTGTTTTAAAAGTTACATATTTGGGCTGGCGCTGTGGTTCACTAGGCTAATCCTCTACCTGCGGTGCTGGCACCCCTGAGTTCTAGTCCCCCTCGGGGTGCCAGTTTCTGTCCCAGCTGCTCCTCTTCCAGCCCAGCTCTCTGCTGTGGCCCTAGAAGGCAGTGGAGGATGGCCCAAGTGCTTGGGCCCTGCACTCGCATGAGAGACCAGGAGAAGCACCTGGCTCCTGGCTTCGGAACAGTGCAGCGCGGCAGCCATAGCAGCCATTTCGGGGGTGAACCAATGGTAAAGGAAGACCTTTCTCTCTCTCTCTCTCTCTCTCTCTCTCTCTCTAACTCTGCCTGAAAAAAAAAAAAAGCCACAACTTCTTGCCATTGATCTACAGCTTTATTGACTGAAAATTATTAGAACAAAAATTAAACAAAGAGCTATGGTGATCCTCCATATACATGTATCTACTTCAAATTATTAACTTTCTTACATTATTGTTCCATTTATATCCCAAGTCATTCCATAACATATAGATGAATATTTTTTAAAAAGGTCCTATACTGATCAATAAATATTTGGTAGTTATCAGTCTTCAAAATTTTGTGTCAATGAAAGTTAAATATTGGATTTGTATTATAACCTATATAGTTGTTGAAGACATTTGGTTACAAGGGAAATGGAAAGAGGACTCAGTAATGACATGAAATTATGCTTTGTCTCCCATATGGTATAGCATCTTCTGCAAAGTAAAGCTCTATGAAAAATTACTTGTTTCATATAATTTATTCAGAAAAGATGACATGTTTAATAGTATTCATTATGAGAATGTATGCCAAGTTTGTATATACAACAAAGACTTTTATTCTCAAACTACATACATGTCACATTCACATTGAGCAGAAATGACTATCTTATTCAAGCACGTTCTGCTAGACAGATGCTAGCCTGTAGTTGTCCATGTTCATTTATGAATATGTCTGAATTTTCATAGCTTGTATCCATAATTCACTATTTACTTATTAAATTAGCTGGTGGCTCAATAATTGAGGACCATATCTCTTCTACAGGCACAAAATACACATTTAAAATCTGGGGTAAGTCCCCAAAACATTACTTTTGCTTTTGCTGTTTATCAAAAATCTAATTCCCAGGCATAATAAGGTAGCTGCAAAATGCAATAGACAGTGAAATACATTTTTTAAAGATTTATTTATTTGAAAGACAGAGTTACAGAAAGAGGTGGAGTCAGAGACAGAGGTCTTCCATCCGCTGGTTCACTCCCCAGACGGCAGCAACAACCAGAGCTCTGCCGATCTGAAGGCAGGAGCCACTCTGGGTCTCCCAAGTGGGTGCAGGGGCCCAAGGATTTGGGCCATCTTTCACTGCTATCCCAGGCCATAGCAGAGAGCTGGATCGGAAGAGGAGCAGCGGGGCTAGAACTGGTGCCCATATGAGATGCCGGTGCTTCAGGCCAGGGCTTTAACCTGCTGTGCCATGGTGCCGGCCCCGAAATACGTTTAAATATCATACCAAACCTAGCAATTGAGTATTTAACTGCTTCTTTATTAACAACGAAAGCAAGTTTGAAAGGCACATGTATTCAACATCATACCACTAGCATTTGTAGAGTTAAGTAACCAAACGAGGTTCTTCTGAAAATAGTACTCCTTAATAGTCTCTGTAATTGTTTTATCTTTCACCCTTACTCAAATTAATTATCAAATTATTCAGGATCGACTTCTGAAATTTTAAATTCACCTGTTTTCTTTACTATACAAACTGTTTCAGGCCTATATCATTTAAAAATATTTATTTATTTGAAAGAAAGAGTTAACAGAGAGGCAGAGGCAGAGAGAGAGAGAGTCTTTCATTCACTGGTTAACTCCACAAATGGCTGCAAAGGCCAAAGCTGGGCTAATCAGAATTCCGGGTCCTAGAGCTTTTTCAGGGTCTGCCATCTGGGTGCAGGAGCCAAAGACTTAGCCCATCCCCCTGCTACTTTCCCAGGCACATTAGCAGGGAGTTAGACCAGAACTGGAGCAGTTGGGACTTGAATCAGTGTCCACATGGGATGCTGACACTGCAGGCAGTGGCTTTACTGCTACATTGCAGCGATGCTCCCGCTGATATTCTTACTGAACCATATGCATGGCCTCCTAAATGGTGTACCTGCTATCACTTTCTTCTGTCCCCAATTGTCTTAAAAATGGTCAGTGATTATTCTCCCTAAGCTATGGCTCTGAATATGACAAAAATAGCCAACTAGATATACCTGTCTACACTTACCTTCCTTCATCTGTCTTCTTTGTAGTTCCTCTGTTCTTCTTTGAGTTTGAGAAAGTTATTTTTCTGCTTACCAAAACTTGTTTATTCAAACTTGCCCATTAGAAAAGCCACTATCCTCATATGATCCATTCCACACTTTTACCTGCTGTCTTGTCTCAGTATATTCCTACCTTTGTGAATTCATGTAAATGGTTTTACAACTGATTATTTTTCAGATGTATTTATTTATTTATTTATTTGAAAGTCAGAGTTAGAGAGGGAAAGACAGAAAGAGTGATATCTTCCATCTACTACTTCACTGCCCAGACTGCCACAATGGCCAGGGCTGGACCAGGCTGAAGCCAGGAACCAGGAGTTTCTTCAGGTTTCCCACATGTGTAGCAGGGGCCCTGCTACTTGGGCCATCCTCCACTGCTTTTCTCAGGCCATTTGCAGGGAGCTGGACTGGAAATTGGATAGTTGGATATGAACCTGCACCCATGAGATGCTAGCATTGCAACCAGTAGCTTGACCTGTTATGCCACAATAGCAGTACCTATAACCGATTCTTAATATGATTTACATTTTCATGTTACTCCCCTAAAATAACAATCTTATTGATTTTTATTCTGCATTCTTTTTCTTTTTGACAGGCAGAGTTAGACAGTGAGAGAGAGAGAGAGAGAGAGAGAGAGAGAGAGAGAGAGAGAGAAAGGTCTTCCTTCCGTTGGTTCACCCCCCAAATGGCTGCTAAGGCCAGCATGCTGCAAAGATCTGAAGCCAAGAGCCAGGTGCTTCCTCCTGGTCTCCCATGCGGGTGCAGGGCCCAAGCACTTGGGCCCTCCTCCACTGCCTTCTAGGGCCACAGCAGAGAGCTGGGCTGGAAGAGGAGCAACTGGGACAGAATCTGGTATTCCAACCGGGACTAGAACCTGGAGTGCTGGTGCCACAGGCGGAGGATTAGCCTAGTGAGCCGTGGCACCGGCCTTCTGCATTCTTAATTAAAAAAAAAAAAAAAACACTTTTCTCTTTCAAATCACTTATAACTTTCTTAGCAATTTCAAATAATTTACTCCTAACTGTTCTCCATTTTGCTGTTGTCTCTTTCAATCTATAATACACCTTAAAAATCAAAATCAAACATATATAGTGATATACATTTAATCTAGCAGTTCAGATGCCAGTTAAGATGCCCATTCCATATTGGAGTTTCTGGGTAAGATTCCTGGCTCTGGCTCCTGACCTTAGTAGCCCTGGAAAGCAGTAATGATGATTCAAGTAACTGAGTTCCTCTCTCATGTGGAAGAATTGGTTTGACTTCATGGCTCTTGGTTTTAGGCTTGGCCTGGCTGTGTTCACTGCAAACACTTGAAGAGTGAACCAGCTTATGCGAGTTCACTCTCTGTCTCTATCTTTGTCTCAGTCTGTCTCTCTGTCTCTGTCCACCACTTAAATAAATACAAACTTTTAAAATACATTAAAATAAGTATAAATATAATCATTTCACTCAGTTGATTACAAAAAAGATTGATTGCTATTAGAACAAAATCCAGAGTATTTTATTATATCTTTCACAACATATCTTGAACTGTCATTATTATTATAGCCTTCATTGATTCTTTTGCATTTCAGGATTCCCACTCCCTCCCTCAGCCTTCACCTGGAAAGGGTTGTCCTCTCATAATAGTTGTCACTGCTCATTCAGTACTATTAAGCAGAGGAAAGGACTGCTCAGTGTTGGACTTATCTGAATTGAAGAAAAGTGTTGGTGCAAACTGGAGGCACAAAGCTTGGGTTTGTTGAAAATGATCCTAATTTTTCTGGTCTGAGTCATTGCTTCTGTTGAGTACCTAAATCAGAATAGAGATTTTGGGCCGCTGTCATGGTACAGTGAGTTAAGCTACCACTTGACATGTCAACATCCCATGTCAGAACACTAGTTGGAATCCCAACTGCTCTGCTTTACATCCTGATCCCTGCTAAAGTTCCTGCGAAAAAAGAAGATAGGTCTCTGCCACCGAGGATGGAGTTCTTGGCTCCTGGTTTCAACCTGGCCCATACCTGCCCATACCATTTGGGTAGTAAACCAGTGAATCAAAGGTATCTCTTTGTCTTTCCTTCCTACCCCCTCATCTCTCTCTCTCTCTCTCTCTCTCTCTCTCCCTCTCTCTCTCTCTCCCTCTCTCTCTCTGTGTTGCTCTTTATTTCAAATGAATAAAGAATCAATCAATAATTTCTTCAAAAATTGAAATAGATCTGTATTGTAGGAATATTTGCTTTCTGAACCCATCCCTCCTTCTCACTTCTTTGTTTTTAAGATTTACTTGTTTGAAATAGAGTGAGAGAGAGCTTCCATTTACTAGTTCAATCCCAAATGGCCACCACAGCCAGAGCTGAGGCAGACTAGAGCCAGAAGGAACTCCACCTGGATCCCCCACATGGGTGGAGGAGATCCAGGCATTTGCACTATATTCCACTATTTTCCCAGGTACATTAGTAGAAGCTGGATAAGAGGAGCAGTCAGGATAGAAACCTGAACTCATAGATGGTGCAAGAATCACAGGGGGCAGTTTAATCTGCTGCTTCACAACATAGGGCCTTCATTTCTTAAAACTTTGAAATAGAGTGCTCATATTCCTGATATTAAAGATTCTGAGTATTCCTTGTGATTTAATATCTCAGTCAGCATTTATCCTGCTCATTGTGAGAAGACTCTGGTTTCCTCACATTTCTTTACAAACTTGATGCTTTTACTTTTCAAATTGAAGAGCTCAGACGCATTTTAAAAGTCCTTTATAACTTAATTAATCACTGCTTTTTTTCTTGGGGCCATTGTCATGTAATGAAACAGCAAAAGAAGTTGCAATAGTCAGCAATAAAACGATGTGAACTTTGGCTATTTTGGAGGGAGGTGGGTTTGAGCATGGGTGATAAAAGGTGGAATAGGATATATATTTCATACAAAATCTCATTTCCTTTCACCCTACCCTATCTGTATCATTTTAACATTCTGTGTTCAGGCTATGTTTGAATGAGTGAGAATAGAGAACTGAGAGCTTAAAATGACTCATTATGAAAAGTCCCATCAACGTGAGGCAATAAAAGTCTCTCCCCCTAAAGCTAATCTTTTTGATAGTGAACATTTATCATGCTTTCCCAAACTACTTAGGCAATGTTAGTAAAATAGTATGGTCTTACCTATGGTGCCATCTCAGGCTCTGGCCCTGTAGCTATTTTGTATAATAAGCTTCATTCTAAGCCCAGCCTGGCTTACCTGAAGTCACATGACCAAATGCCCCAATCAAAAGCATCAGCTCCACCCCCATCCCAATGGGATTTACGATGCCCACTTCCTTACCTCTGCAAAGCTATGTTAGACATGTTTAGCCAGTGCAGGTTGTTGTTCTCTCTGGCCATGGAGAGGCAGCCTGTCAGGTTTCACCCACCCTCAATAAACCTTTTCCTTTACTCTGGTGTTTGGTGTGTTTTGTTGTGGCCTTTCCTTTCAGGCAATATTTTATAACACTATGAGTAACATGCTTCCCTAGTATACAGAAAATTGTAACTGAGGATCACATTTATTACTAATCTTCAATATCTAGCCTATGAAAAGGTCTTTCTTTTACTGGTGGTAATTGTTTTTTAATTAAATTTCATATAGATAATATTGACTTTAGCTACAATAATTTCAACAATTTATAATCTATATTTTCAACTCCTTATGTAAAGGAAACTCTAATATTTTAACTCACTACAGGATAGAACACCTGATCATTCCCTTTTATGACTCAGTGCTATACAACTGATGAACCTAATGACATATTGACTGACCCAAATAGAAATATGTACAGAGTTTGTAAATGTCCCAGGGAATTTTGGAAGTTAAATAAGCTGATGTAGTTAATCATTTTTAAATTATTTCATTTAAAAATCAATTTTTCCATCTAAAAGAGAAGACTAATAAAACCTACACTATTAGATTTATGGGGGATTAAATGCAATCAATATTAATAAATAACTATCACTCAATCAGTTTTCTGCACATGATTAACATAGTTATTCCATCTGGGTCTCCTTCATGGTCATAGCTCCTAAATGAAATTGGGAATGCTGCAAGTAGAAAATGACAAAGATCAAATTTACCTTTTGTGCTTTTAGGACCTTTAGAAGTTAGCCACTTCATCATGTTTATAATGATTAACAGCTTGGAATATGATGGGTATGTGAAAATGAGACTCTGAAAATCTAATTTGTCCAAAGTCACATACAGAGAAAGAATTGCACACAAAATTAGAACCCATGTTGTCTGATTCTTAACATTTTACATATTGTTCTGAAAATATGTCATAATTCTACTAAACTTTTATTAACGATTTATTTATTTTATTTGAAAGGCAGAGTCAGAGAGAGAGAGAAAGAGAGAGACAGGAAGATTTTGCTTAGGCTGATTCACTCCCCAAATGGCTGCAAAGGCCAGAGCTGTGCCACAGTGAAGCCAGGAGCCAGAATCTTCTTCCAATATTCCCATTTTGGTGCAGGGACTCAAGCACTTGGGCCATGTTGTGCTGCTTCTCCAGGCACATTAGCAGGGAGCTGGATCCCAAGTGTAACAGCTGGGAATTTAAACAGCATCCATGTTGGATGCCAGCACCGCAGGCAGTGGCTTAGTCAACTAATTACATGGCAGGACCCTGACCCTACAATTCCTTTTGAAATACACAGACTCATTTTATCTTCTATATCTACTTCCTGTTGATCAGGGATGCATGCCCTGCTTATCCTAGGACTGAAAACCTCTTCCTAACTCATCTAATGAATTTGTTTGATGAGCTGGAGAAATACAGTCATTGGCAATGGCTGCATCCCCTGCATGGTATTCATTACTCTCAGAAGTTGTTGAATTCTGAAACACATAAGTTTATCAATCAACATGAACATACCTGGAACAAAACAAATTGTAGGTGGAGTGCTCTTTAAGGTAGAAAGAACATATTTAGAGACTCCCAGATAATGAGTGGTGATAGGCTATCCTTATGCAGATTGATTAGATTTTTAAAATCAGCTTCATGTGGCTCACCAGGATATTCTAGTACTATAATAGAAGAATCCACTAAGGAGTTTTTCTGCCAATAACAGCTCCCAGAAAGAATCAAAAGAAAAGGTAGGTACAACATGTCTGCCTTAAGATGCAGCATTCTTGATGTGATGAAAGAAAAACCTTTACTTATCTTTCAGCTTTTTTAAGAGGTATTTAAGATCTTCTATCAGTTCACAAGAATATGCAGACAAATCTTTCAAGTTCACTTGCAAAGACTCAAGAGTTAGAAGTTTAATTCTTGATAAATGTACCCAGCATAGGGTGTCCTATAATTTTGCTGAGGTATTATGCTCAGTAGCACCTGGCAAGGTCCCTTTCATTTAGGCTGTAATGGGTCTGAAGGGGCTCCTTGCTTTCAAATTTTTAATAAAACTAAATCTGAGGAAACAGACTACTCATGAATCTTAGGATCTGGCACTGTGGGAACTTTATTGCCACACTTATTCAGGGCCTTCTGTACCTGGTTTAAATTGATAATATACTTTATCTAATCTTGAATTTCTGAATCAAAGAGGATAACAGAGGTGAGGAAGGGCCTTCCATATAGCTTCTTTTTTTTCAGAGTTTATTAAACTTTTATTTAATGAATATAAATTTCCAAAGTATAGCTTATGGGTTACAATGGCTTCCCCCCTCCCATAACTTCCCTCCCGCCCGCAACCCTCCCCTTTCCCGCTTCCTTTCCCCTTCCATTCATGTAAAGATTCATTTTCAATTCTCTTTGTATATAGAAGATCAGTTTAGTATATATTAGGTAAAGATTTCAACATTTTGCCCATATAGCAACATAAAGTGAAAAAACTACATTGGATTACTAATTATAGCATTAAATAGCAATGTACAGCACATTAAAGACAGAGATCCTACATAATTTTTTTTCAAATTAAATAATTTTCTATGCCATTTCCATTTTAACACCAGGTTGTTTTTTTTTCATTTCCAATTCTCTTTATATACAGAAGATCACTTCAGTATGTAATTAGTAAAGACCTCATCAGTTTGTGCCCACACAGAAACGCAAAGTATAAAAATACTGTTTCAGTACTAGTTATAGCATCACTTGGCTTTAGACGACACATTAGGGACAGATCCCACATGGGATGTAAGTACACAGTGACTCCTGTTGCTGATTTAACAATTTGACACTCCTGTTCATGGCGTCAGTAATCTCCCTAGGCTCTAGTCATGAGTTGCCAGGGCTATGGAAGCCTTTAGAGTTCGCTGACTTTGATCTTATTCCGATAGGGTTATAGTCAAAGTGGAAGTTCTCTCCTCCCTTCGGAGAAGGGTACCTCCTTCTTTGATGGCCCCATTCTTTCCACTGGGATCTCACTCACAGAGATCATTCATTTAGGTCTTTTTTTTTTCCATGGTATCTTGGCTTTCCATGCCTGCTATACTCTCATGGGCTCTTCAGCCAGATCTGAATGCCTTGAGGGCTGATTCTGAGGCCAGAGTGTTGTTTAGGACATCTGCCATTCTATGAGTCTGCTGTGTATCCCACTTACCATGTTGGATCTTTCTCTCTCCTCTCTCTCTCTCTCTCTCTCTCTCTCTCTCTGGGTGTGTGTGAACGTGTGTGCAGATAGCTTTGACTCTCAAATCTTAAAAAAGTCACAATCAACTTGGAAACTTCTATATATCAAACGCTCGTGAACTGGCCTCTCTTTCTCCCACTTTTCTCCCTAATTCCATTACCCCTAACATTTTGTATTACAACAACCACCAACACTGGAAACACAAAATAATTATCCCTTGCATCTATACAGTCTCTTCCCAAACTGCAAGCACTGAGAGAAAACCGAAAACCACTTGTGCAGGGAAATTAGGCACACACGGCAATTCAAAGATGGTGCCCAAAGGAAGTATGGTGGGTGAAACCCAAAGTTGTTTACCACCAAAGCTAATTGGCCATGCAACATCAGGGGAGGAGACAACAACTAATGAGAAGTGTATAGACAAATGGTTGGTAATGTAAAAAACTGCCCCGTAAAATGACCTTTTAAGTAATTGTTGGCTGCCCCAACAGTCCTGTGGTTTCGTGCTTTAAAAGGTTTTGCTATGCATGCAATAAATAAGTTCTTGCCTGACTTGACTCCCCGCTGCGTCTAATTGTTTCCAGGATCAAGGGAGGCTGGGGAAAGGGCGAGCGGCACACTTACCTTTCCTCAGACCCAGTCCATCCTCGTTCAGGTGGACTAAGATCCTGCACACCTGAGCTCTGCTGCTTCAGGAACTGAAACTGCCTGAGACAAAGACCTTACACATTTGCTCAGATACCTTTCCTGAGGGAGAGATTAAACCACCTGTTTACTAAAGCACATTTAATCAAAAAAGCTGAGACAAGAGAGGCTAGGAAATAGAAAAATTCTCAGGACTTGGAAGCCTTGTGAAACACTTTGAAAGCTACTTACCATGTTGCCATTTTTAAACAGATTATCTAGTTCCTTTGTAGTCGCCATTTATGTTATGGGTTTACATAAGCCAAAATTTAATATTTCAGGTTCTTGCCATTTACTTAGAGAGGAATTCCAAGCACCCACTCAAATGAGACATGCAACATAGTAAGGTTTAAGATTTACTTATTTAGAGAGAGAAATGCGCAGGAACGTGAAGGCATTATTAAGGGAGAGTGGATCAGAAAGTAAACAGGGAGTTCCATACCAGGCTTTTCCAGGGAGAAGGCCAGAGGCTGTAAGCAAGAGGGTGCACGAACAGTAGAGTGGCAAGACTGCAGGCAAGTGAAACACAGGAGAGCAGGCACAAGAAGTCAAAAAACCAGTTCATCTCTGTGCTCTCCAGCCTGTTATTCACTTCCTAATGGGAGTGGTTACAGCATCTGACTGACAGGTAGATGGATACAGGTGAGATCATGAAGGGGCAAAAGGGTGTGGCCTCCAGCTCATGAGCCTAACCCTATCTCCCTAACTAATATCAGCAAGACTCAATTTAGGCCAGTATGGAGCCACTGGAAGGTGATATTCAGGGATGGCTGGTCATAGTCAGTGGCTATGGCCCCAGGAGTGGACCAAAGTGGATGATTCATTAGTATAGAAAAGGTATTTGTATGTATCAGAAAGACTTTTGAGAGTAAGGGTGCTGAGTTGCATAGAGTGTGGGGTTATGAGCTGTATAAGAAGGCTATGGGAAGTAACCCAAGAATGAGACTGCAGGTATGCAGAGGAGGAGCAATAAGAAAATCAAAAGGTGGGTGAAAATACTATTTGTACCCTAGAAACTAAGATCACTATCCTCAAAGCTACACCAGAAATATACTGATAGTTGTGGTGATTGATTCCTTTGATGATAGTTGTAGTGATTGAATCCAATGCTGAACCTCCAGTACTGGTCAAAGACCATCCAATAGTCACCAAAGAAATAAAGACTCAGCAACAGAAGATTTTTTTAGGGATGGCTGCAGCCCCTACTCCCCCAGACAGTGGTAGATCATTCACAGTGCCACCCATATACTCAAGCAGAACTAGAAGATCTGGGTTCAAAATTTAGGCATAGGACCTTTGAATCTGTTGTAGCTTGGCTGCCCTAATCATGGAATATAGGGGTGGACAGATCTTGCTCTTGGGACTTGAAAAAAAAAATTGGCATCCTTTATTATGCACCCAGCCATGCAGTAGTGGTTTCAGACTGCTTATCATATAGCAAGAAATCATTTCCTTCTAGAATGCATTATTGTTGGAGTTTATATGGGATAGCCTAATTTTGGAGACATTCCTGGGGCCATCAGCAGGTGGAAGATGTATACTGAACTGCAGCAAATGGTGCAAGATTTGGGCATGTGAAGTGCTGAATACAATGTTGGGACTCATGAGCCAAAGGAGAAAGTTTTTACTTCAGGGATGTGGGGTCTTATGCTGCAGACTGCTCCTTCTGCCCTGTTTGGCCCCCTGGTGGTGATACTAGCTCCTTGCATGGGACAACCTATCTCTGTGGTTACCCTTACCATGGCAGATTTGGAGTAGTGAGTACTTGGAAAGGTATGTAGGTCACAAATGGGAACAGAAAGAAAGTAAAGGACCAGCTGAGATAAACAAAACCCAGATGTGGGTCAACTTTATGTCCTCTGTCATAGAGGGCAGATGGGGAAAAATTAGATGGGTGGGAGCTAATGAATTATAGCTAGACTGTTGGGGACAATTAAAACTAGAACAATGGTTCTAGTCATTAAAACACCCAAGCTGAAATCAGTTCTGAGCAGTACATCTACAGGATTTTCGAGGAAACCCTAAACCATCTGAAATAATGATTGATAGTTAGGCACTTAAATATAATTAGTGGGGAAGCCAAAGTACTTGCTTGGCTGGGACAGGCAGGTACTGGAGGCCTCATGTGAAATTCATTCTCCAGTGGTCCACTTCAAACATTCAAAGAATACTAGCATTAGTTGACATGGAGGCCAGATATATATTGGTATATAGCAACCTTGAAAGATTTCCTAATAGATGGCTAGGGAGGATGCTATATCTGGGTAAAAGCAGTAATCTAGCCTTAGGGATAGGGTAGCTACCATTTAGGGAATACACTTTGTGTGTATTTTCCATGTTTGAGTAACACTGGGCATTGGTGTCCTACAGGGCTTATACATAAGAACTACAGTGGGGGAGTTCTGCCTGTGAGTACATGTAGTTAAAGTTATACTGAGAGGGCATGCTACCCATCTATTACAACTGCCTGTGCCTAGGCAGGTGACAAACAAAAAGAAGTACAAACTGCTGGGTGGAAGGTAGGCATTGTTAGACTCACACCTAGCCCATTTAATTCTTCAGTATGGTCTTTAAGATAGTCAAATGGGACTTGGCGGATGATGGCAGATTACCAAGAGCTTAACAAGTTATCCCTTCCTTGAATGTGGTGTTTCCATCAGTGAGCAAAATGTATATACTAGATGCCCATCACAATGTAACCCAAACCCTTGCTTCTTCTTTTTTTTTAAATTTTATTTAGTTATTTGAAAGTCATAGTTACACAGAGAGATAAGGAGAGGCAGAGAGAGAGAGAGAGAAGTCTTCCATATGATGGTTCACTCCCCAATTAGCCGCAGTGGCCGGAGCTGTGCCGATCTGAAGCTAGGATCCAGGAGCTTATTCCAGGTCTCCCATGTGGGTGTAGGGGCCCAAGGACTTGGGCCATATTCCGTTGCTTTTCCAGACCATAGCAGAGAGCTGGATCAGAAGTGGAGCATCTGGGACTCGAACCAGTGCCCAAATGGGATGCTTGTGCTTCAGGCCAGGGCATTAACCCCACTGTGCCACAGCACCGGCCCTTGCTTCCTTAAAACAAGAAGTCCTGCGCCTCAGACAACTGAACAGAAATTCTCTCCCAGGTTATGTGTATCCCTGATGGGCAGATGATGGACAGCCTTGCTTACACTCACAGTTTATCATTGTAACTGGCATTGTTGTGGAATTTGTATGCAATGTTACACACTCCACACATAGTTCTGGAACAGAGATCCTCTCAGAAGGTAACTGACACATAGATTTTGAGGTAAGGTGAGGGGCCCTGAAGGAGTGGAGTGTTGTAAAAGCAGTCAGGCTCCCTCACTACCATCAATACTGCCATGCCCAGAAGCTTATACATTTCTGCAAGTCAACCAAGTCCAGCAGCTGATACAATCCTGCTGTATAACTATTTGGCCATCTGCCACTATTGTCTGAGCATGTATAAGATGCTGGGGGCGTTGCCCAGCATTGATCCTCTGTGTGTACTTACATGCTGCCAGAAGAATAAAGTGCAGACTTCTGTGTGAGCTTAACTATTGCTGCAAAGAAGAGGTACAAATCTGTGATCAGCTCCGTATTTATTCTTTGGCCTGCCTGAATCCAGCCCTGATCTTCTTGGAGCTGACCTCTTGCACTACAACATGTTTTCCTGAATCTGGGTATTGCTTTCTCTTTAATAAGTAGAGGTGAAATAAAATGTTGGGGAAGCTTCTCCTACGTATGATGGCAAGATTGGAACCTCACTCATGGTTCTACAAACGCTCAAAGTCAGGCTCCTAGGCAACTCCCACTTCTATGCTCCACTCCTCAGGAATTTTACAAATAGTCCCCTCTCCTTTTTCCACATCATCTGAAATGTCATCAACCCAATGTCCCTGGGAATGGTGCATTTTACAAAGATTTCAGGGTAACAATATAATGCCATCAATTACTTAGATTATGAATTTACATGAATGAAATTAGGGAACAGTAAAATAATTTGGAATTCATTACTAAAAACCTTTTTCCTCATATTTCCTTTTTACTACTAGTACCAGGAGTTTCTCACATGTCAACTTCCCTTTCCTATAGTTTTCCAAGGATTCACTCTATTTTGTGATTTTGTATTCCCATAAATTATTCACAAAATATTGCAACAGTGTTACCCTAATAGTCATTCGTTGGCATTCTTATTTAATAAGTTTCAGATTATAGTCTTTGTTTTGGAGATTTATACTTTGAACTCAAAAACTTGTCAAACTAGTTCAGAAGACTTCTGTAATTCCTGGAAAAACTTCATTTTTTAAAATAATGCATGACACACTCTTGGTATCTGACTCATATTAGTTAAAAATCATGCTTCCATCAAATTCTCATACATATTTTATATTGCCCTAACATAAACTTCAGGAGCTCTCACAGACTAAAATAAAAACAATTTTAAGTGATATTATCATACTTCTCTTTAGTGGAAGGAGTTCTAGGCTCCATATTGGACTCAACCACCTAGAGGGAGCCTGGCTCTCTAATAGAAGCACATACATTTGACTTTGGCATATAGTGACTTAAAAGGCTCTTCAGAGAGAACTAACAGATTCTGTGTGAATTTGTGTGTATGTGTGTCTGTATATTTATACACTGTAATGAATTGGATAACATAATTATGGAGGATGAGGAGTGTCACAATCTGCATTATGACTTAGCCAACCAGAAACCCAGGAGAACCCATGACGTAGTTTCAGTCTGAGTCTACAGGTCTGAGGACCACAAGAGTCTGTGGTATACTTCAAGTCTGAATGTTGGTAGGCTTGGGTTTTTGGAAGAGACAATGTTGAGGCTTGATTCTGAAGACAAGAAGTCTATGTTTTAGTTCTTGGGCAGTTTGGCAGGAATAAGATTTTCTTACTCAGGGGAAAGCCAACTTTTATATAATCTTCAGACCTTTAATTATTTGGATTGTTCAGCATGCAAACTTAAATGTTGATATCACAAGTCAAAAATGCACAGAAACAACCAGAATGTTCTTTGACCAAACATTTAGACAATCTGTTGCCCGTGAAGTTGGGACATAGAGTTAGCCATCCCAGCAGCCATTTGCTTCACAATTACATTTGAGTTATGCGGTTTGTCACTGAAATTTGAAAGAGTTGGGAGCAAATGCCAATAAAAATAGACCAACTTCACAGAATGGTGAGATAAAACAACACCATAACATTAAATTACATAAACTAAGAAAGGGATTATGATCATATCTATGAAGTACAACATATAATAAATTTAGCTGTATTATAATCATTAAAATAAATCAAATTATAATAAATGCATCCACACATATACTAAAATAGTGAACTTGGAAGGATTTTCTTGGGAAACATTTTAAGAAACAAAAAATTTAAAGCATATAGCACAGTTCTCTTATAGTTCCAATGCTAGTAGTACTTGTCATTTTATGGTATACTCAAAAATCTAGCATTAAGGAAAGTATCCATTGCTTTGTATTGTCTGACTTAATAAAATAATCATCTTATTTTAAGATTTATTGTGTAGACAAATATGTTTGGGAACTCCAATATAAATTTATGACATAAGGATATTCAAGGGTTGAAGGACATACTACAGATAAACTATTTATAGATTCACTAAATGATTTATTGGGATGCTGGGAGAATTGCATTGAGAAGTACTCTGAAACCCTGTTAGGCTGAGAAGTGAGAATATTGGTACATATCCCATATGTAGTTCCATACAATAGAACTGTTAGGCTGTACAAGAGGATATTTGTAACTTGCGTGTAAGATATTTGGTCTCATGTAATTTAATTTTTAAAACAAAATGTCATTAATGTAAAAATCACAAAACATGTACTTTATCATTGAAATCATTTTAATCTACATAATTTAGTGTTTTTGTAATGCTGTGTGATCACCACCACTATCTAATTCTAGAACATTTAAATCATTCCAAAAGGAATGGCTTGCAGTTTCTCTCTTCTCCCTATCTGCTTGCAAGCACAATTCTATTTTCTGTCTCTGCATATTTGACTATTCGGGACATTTCATATAAGTGACATCATAATGTGGGGTCTTTTGTGTGTGGCTTCTTTTATTTTAAGATATATTTATATTATAGCATATTTCAGTCATTCATTTCTTCTTATGATTGATTGATAATTGTGTATTGCATGGACATATCACAATTATTTGTGCACCTATAAATTATATGATTCAGTTTTTTTTTTTTTTTTTTTGACAGGCAGAGTGGACAGTGAGTGAGAGAGACAGAGAGAAAGGTCTTCCTTTTTGCCGTTGGTTCACCCCCCAATGGCCGCCGCGACTGGTGCGTTGCTCCAAAGCCAGGAGCCAGGTGCTTCTCCTGGTCTCCCATGCAGGTGCAGGGCCCAGGCACTTGGGCCATCCTCCACTGCACTCCCGGGCCACAGCAGAGAGCTTGCCTGGAAGAGAGGCAACCGGGACAGAATCCGGCACCCCAACAGGGACTAAAACGCGGTGTGCCAGTGCCGCAGGTGAAGGATTAGCCTATAAAGCTGCGGTGCAGGCCATGATTCAGTTTTAAATTATGTAATTTATGTCATCTGAGGGAAAATTATCTGTTTTGAAGTACGCATTGTCTTTATCAATATATTTGAATTTTGACATTTATTTTAATTGCTTTGATATAATAGTCAGTGGCTAAATTATCATGGTAGTGAAAGAGAGCTTTCAAATGAGTCACTATAAGTTGTTTTTTTTTAATTACGTAAAATAACCTTACAGTCTCAACATTTCAAATTTATTTATCTGTTTATTTTCATTTTATATAAAAGTTCAGAGATACATAGAGAGATAGAGAATGATTTTTCATCTGCTGGTAAACTCCCCAAATGCCTGTAACATCCAGTTCCAAGCCATACTTAAGTGCCTAGAACTCTATTTGGGTCTCCCATTTGGGTAGCAAGGATCTAAATACTTAAGACATCATTTTTTTGCTTCCTGGGATACCCATTAGCAGAAAGCTGGATCAAAATTAAAGTAGCTGGGACTTCAACCAGGGACTCATATATGAGATTTGTGTGTCCCAAGCAATGACTTAAGCCACTGTGTCAAATGTTTACCTTTCAACATTTTTTTGCATGTCTTGTTAGAGCAACACTCAATATGCAACAACAAGGAGGGGAACATTAAAATTAAGTTTAAATATATCCACAGTAGGAGAAAGATAACAAAATATTATGCATTGGTACAAAATAGGAATTATCTAAAATATTAGATATATTGTATCTAAATTACTAATATTTAATTTACTCAGCTACATTGACTAATGGAAAGGATACAGATTTTGGAGTTAGGCAGATGCAGGTTTGAATGCTAGTTCCCCTGTTACTTAATTATGTATTTAGGGCATGCTATTTAAAATGTATATAATAATAATCACCAGATAGGTAGACAGTGACCATTAAAGGAATGTATATACATAAATGTCTAATAAATGGAACATAGAAGTTCAAGAAACATTAATCATGTTCCTATTGCATACATCATTTGTGCTTCATCATTAATGACATCAGTGTTATCTGAGTCAACAAAATTAATCATTTCTTCCTTACCTTTAATGTGTGCTACTTCATATTAGTAGGAAAGATTATTTCCCTTTTCTGTCATTTTTTTAATATTCAGTGAAAAAATTAACAACAAAAGCTTTCATTAGTCCTAGGGTTATTAGTATGTTCCATCTTTGACTTACTATTAATCTTGTACTTGTTTCTGCCAAAGGACTACTCAGAAGGCAAAATGAATGCCAACATGTCTTCTAGCACCTTTGAAATCCATATTTAACCACCATATGACCTGCCAAACTGTAATCTCCTTAGGGAATGTGCCTCTTTAAGTTTTAAACTATGAATGACATAAGATTTTGCTTACAACATTTAAGCTAACGTATTAACTTGTCATAGATATATATGTGCAGGTGGATGTGAGATATATATTTGTATATATATATACACACATACACACGTGTGTGTGTGTGTACATATACCATACACAACTGGAATAGAGACCAGATCATTTACACACAGAGCAACTTATATCTTCCATCATTTCCCCATTCTACTTCTTTGCGGGGTGACTCAGTGAAGGCCAGATGTACTATAGGAAGACAACTCCAAAACTATAAAATTCAACAGCATACCTATCCACTGCTGTGTTAGAAAAGGACTTAAACTGTAACAAAACCATTCTATGACAGGAAACATCTCAACTCTGAAATTAAGCAAATAGTTCCAGCGGAGATAAGAGTTTAAATCTCTCTAGAGTGACACACTGTGTTTAAATCCCAAGACATAGCTATTATTCATTCATTGAAAAAAAAATGAGAGGGGGGAGGGGGGAGAGAAAGGGAGAGAGAGAGAGAGAGACAGAGAGAGAGAGACAGAGAGAGAGAGAGAGAGAATGAGAGAGAAAGAGAGAGCTCTTTCCCTAAAATCCCCAAATAGGGCTGAGCTATGGTAAAGTCAGGAGCCAAGACTCAGTCTGGGTGGAAGGAGTCACAAATACTTGAGTCATCACCAACTGCACATCAACAGGAAACTAGAATTGAGAGTGGAGCTGGAATGTAAACTCTGATAAGGAATGTGAACATCCCAAGTGAAATGTTAACTGCTATGCTAAATGCATCATTTGTAAGACTAGACCATGTATTCATACGTCATTACCTCCCAACATAACCATGTCTCCAGAATTCACAATGCCCATTTCTCAAATGCTTATTGGATAAGTGAATGTATCACTTTGGGTATTCTTTTAATCTCTGAATCTGTTTTCCAAGCATTCTAACCATCTGTAATAATTCCATTGGGGAACATTTTCTCTTCCTATTAGAGTGGGATTCATTTTTAAATAAGATTTGTAACTTACATTTCTTTTGAAATTTTATTCCTTAAAAATTATTTGTAAGGCAGAGAGACAGGGACACAGAAATTCAGAGACAAAGAGATGCAGAGAGATCTGCCATCTCTCTTCCCAAGTGCTGGCAACAGCCAGGGCTGAAGTAGGCTGAAGCTGGGAGACAAGACCTTATTCCATGTCTTCCAAATGGGAAACATTGATTCAACAACTTGAACCATCATGTGCTGCCTTCCAGCCATTATCAGGAAAGTACAATATACAACAGAGCCAGTACTCAAACCTAAGCACTTGGATATACAGTGTGGGCATCCTCATTGGTGGATTAACTGGTGCTCTAAATGCCTGTCTCTCTTGTGAAATGTGCAGTAAAAAATAACAGTGCTGACTATACAGAGATTGATTAGATATCTGGTGGCTGACCAGTTTCTCCAGTTAACCAACATCAAGAGTAAGGAAAAAAATCTAAACTTTGGTATAGTGTAAGTGGCTTGATGACATGATTTTGGAAGGTATAAAACTAGAATTCTGTAGATCTACAAGCCACAATAAAGCATTTTTATGGCAAAAAGGAAAGTATTTGTCTAAAACGGACTTTCAATATCAAAATTATTGATTTCTCAAAGGTATTCTATGGCAATAGTTTTAATTGAATTAACATTATGCTATTCTAGCCTCTATCAGTTTCTTCTATACACTTTCTTCTTTTCATCCTTGTATCTTCAGAGAGCAGCAGGTATACAGAATAAGAAAATAAAGTAGTTCGATTTTTCTTTTTGGAATTTACTCAAAATGAATGTTAAAGTAGCCTGAGTAGGATACAGTCTGGGTATATCATTCCCCACCCACTCCTAAGAAATCTGGTTTAGGACACCCAGTCTCTTAGGTTCTGAGGTTGTCCATAGTTTGAAATATAGCCACATGTGTGACTGTTTGATGTGAATGATGGATTGTCAGTGCTGACCACAGTGGCATCTGATTTCTTCTAGATATAATATGAATTCTTTTCCACTCCATTATCAGATGCATAACACTAAAATTTTGGAAACCAATATATCCAGGTTTTGTGGTCTAATCCAAAATATCTCAAGAATTTGAATATAAGCCCTCTGGCCTGTGAGTCACTGATTGCTTTTACATCTCTTCCCCTTCATGACATGATTGATGTTTGCAAATGTGGCCATTTGTCATTCCTTTGTGCCTGTTTTCTCCAAGGCTGAATTTTCAGGCAGTATTGAAAAGTCTGTGCCAAGATTTTGTGATGGCTGTTGCTGTTCTTTATCACTGTCATTGACATGTATTCTTGGTCTCTGATTCATTTCTCTCTTAGGAAATGGTAGGTTACTTTCAGAATAAATCATAGGAGGGATACTGTTGGACAAAATTAAAAAAAATTAGCCAATGCAAAATTTATTGTGTTTGATGATTATGATAAAGATGATAGAACATTATTTGGTATTCCTCCTCCTTGGGGGTAGCATTTAAGAACCCTCCTTTTTGAATTGCCATCTGATTCAGTCATTTGTTTTGGACCATGGAATGCACTAAGAATGATATCATGGACATTTCAAGTAAGGTCAAAAGAAGCTTAAAACCCTAAAGAAAAATGAACTGTTAATCAGTAAATATACCAAGATATATTTTTCATATTCTCTTCTTAGGAAATTAAATTATTATAATGGTAAACTAAACTCAAATCTGAAGTAATTACATTAAATTAGAAGCAAAGTTCTTAAAATCATATATTTGCAATTCTTTCTACCTGAGTTTTCACACAGCCTTTCTTTAATATTCAAATAATTATGAAATATATCATTGAGATATTTTAAACAGGTGGAATATCCTTGCAGGTAAATATTTTTGTTTGTATATTCTGGGAAGAGCATTTATCACAAAGTAACAAATCATATGAATAGACCTGTTTTTTGGAAGCTATGTACTGAGTTATACTAACTTCAATAGTGGCAGAAATATTTATTTATACATTTATTTTGCTGAAAAATATTTGTATCATTGCCAAGAACAGTTTGCTAGGATTCCCTACATTATTATTATTTCTTAAATTTTTACTAGTTAATTTTGATTTTGTTTGAAATGTGGAAAAATAGAGTAAAAGACATAGACATAGAGAAATTTTCTATCTACTTGGTCACTCTCCTTTTAAATACTTGCAACAACAGGGGCAGAGCCAAGCTGATACTGGAAATCAGGTACTCAATTCAGATTGCCCATATAGTTGGCAGACATCCAGGTAGTTAAAATCACTGAGATGACTTCTCTGTATACGCTATATCAGAAGTGGAGCTAGGACTCAAACTCAAGACATTTCAATGTGGGATGCACTGTTTTGACTGCATTACCATATACTCAACTCTTGTAGTAATAGCGTTATATGCAAAATAAAATAAAATAAACTTTACCATAAGCTATATTGTATTAAATAACAAAGACTAAGAAAAGTTTAAAACCCTTTGAAGTCAAATGGCGAAATCCAAGCTCATTTGGTTTAATCTGAGAAGTCCTCTTTACAATTTGAAGCTTTCTTGATGATGATCAACTAATTTGTTGCCTATTCTGATTTCTGTTTTCATTAATTACAAATTGAAGACAATTTATATACAGCTAACTCTGAAAGTTGCCAGAATCAATGCTCTTCATTATGTAAACTATAAGCATTAATGCTATTAACAATACAAGATCGGAAAAAAATTCTGTGAGTGATGAATGGACAGCATATTTTATACTGAATCCTATTAGTAATCTGTGTATCACACAAATTATTTAGAGAGAAATAAATTTATTATTCACTGTTAAAAACAAAACTGGGGGCCAGTGCTGTGGTGCAGTAGGTTAACACCCTGGCCTGAAGTGCAGACATCCCATTTGGGCACTGGTTCGAGACCTGGCTGCTCCACTTCCTATCCAGCTCTCTGCTATGGCCTGGAAAAGAAGTAGAAGATGGCCCAAGTCCTTGGGCCCTTGCACCCACATGGGAGACCTGGAAGAAGCTCCTGGCTCCTGGTTTCAGATTAGCGCAGCTCCTGCCATTGTGGCCAACTGGGGAGTGAACCATTGGATGGAAGATTCTCTCTCTCTCTCTCTCTCTCTCTCTCTCTCTCTCTCTGCACTTCTCCTCTTTCTGTGTAGCTCTTTCAAATAAATAAATAAATCTTTTAAAAAAACTGCTTATAATAAAAAATCAGAAAGAAAATGGGAAAATGACGAAGAGAGCTGTGGCTACTTTTCATATTAATTTTCACTTCACATTTTAAAGGATTTCAGTTGTATTTAGCATTAACAAGGCCAAAAATTAACTGGTATTTATAATCAAAACAGTCATATTTCAGATACAGAAAAACAGCGTTAACAGATTTCTTGGAGCTAGATATATTATGGTATAGGTTTTTTTCTGAGCATTACAATATTCCATTGAAAAAATTTAAAATGAAAAATAAAATACTGTTCCTTATTAATTTATTTCTTCATGAATTATCTCAGGAATCCCGGGTATGTGTTTACTTTTCTCAATTTTATAAATGAAGAAAGTGGTTGAAAGAGGATTCAACGACGTCACTGATATTTGAAAAGCTTTAAGAAACTCTTGAAATTGTCAACAAAAGGAGACAAATTACCCAAAATATTCATATGCAATCATGACAGAATGTCAGGAAATACCTAGGTGCAGGGGATAGCAGAATGAGCATGATTAAGGTCTTGACTTAGAAAGTATATATCAGGGATGGTGTTGTGGCATTGCAGGTTAATCCTTCACCATTGATGCTGGCGTTCCACATGGGCACTCATTTAAGTCCAGGCTGCTCCACTTTTGATCCATGTCCCTGCTAATGACCTGGAAAAAACAGCTGAAGATGACCCAAGTGCTTAGGCTCCTGCACTATCCAGGCTCCTGGCTTTGGCCTTGCCAAGCCCCAACCATTGAGGTCATTTTGGGGGTGAACCAGCAGATGCAAGATCCTTCTATCTGACTTTCCTCTTCTCTCTGTAACTCTGCCTTTCATATAAATAAAAAGATAAATTTTAAAGAAGTAAGTATATATTTCATGGGAAATAGAAGTAATAAAGGAGTCAGTAACTAAATTAATGATGTAATATAAGTCATAGAGAAGAAATAAATGATGCATAGAAAGTATAGAATGAGTAGAATGCTTTCATTTTATGCAATTTTGTTATAAGATTCCATTCTAGCAAGGTACAATTTAAGAAATCATAAAGAACCCTATTAGGAGGTATTCTAGCCTGAAATCCTTCACAAAACTGAACTTGAAATGATCCAGAATTACAGGAAAATCATATGGCCAGACCAGAGAGAGTGAAGAGATGTAAAAATTTGACCACAGAATTTATCAGTTGCCTGATCCTACCTCACATAGCTGTCCACTGTAAGGAGGTAGGGCTACGACAAGGATGTTGGTTAGAGATTCATTACAGTACTTCATGTGGAAATTGAAGGTGACTTGAAACAGCTGATAGCTAAGAGATGATGATGAGTCATTGACATTAAGTCTTGTATAAAGATTGAAAATAAGGACTGAAAGAAAAGTGTGTTTTGGATTGATAAAATCCATACTCATTAAGATGTCAAATAAACTGAAGACTAATGTTTGGTTTTATTTAATTTTTTAGGGAGTGAGGTAAATGATGAGCTTTCATTGATATTTTTTAGGTACTTATATGTACAGATAATACTCTGTTTAATCACTTTTATTGTATATAATTAAGATATATATGATAGCATACAGAGGTCAAAAATTAAATTTCATAATTTATTAATATAAGAAAGGATGTAAGCACTAGAATTGAAGAGTGATACTCAAGCAAATTGCCACTTTGAATATAGTCAACGTGATGTGCCATATGCCATCAGAAACTGTTCTGTCTGAGCTTTGTACCCTTTGACCAATATCTTCCCTTTTTTGGCCTGGTCCCTACTCTCACCACCCTCTCCAGCCCCTAATAACCATTATTCTTCTCCTTTAATGTATAAGAGAAACCATGTGGCATCTTTCCTTCTGTGCTTGGCTTATTTATTTCACTTAGCATAATGTCCTCTAGGTTCTTGCATGTTGTCAGTAAAACTAAAAAATTAATAACAAAATAAAATAAAGCATGTAAAGGATATATAATGGTAAAAATGATAAGCTTCTGATAAAACGAATAAAAGGGGATGTGGATTAAATGAGTTTCTTTAAAAAAACATAATTTTTTAAAATTTATTTATTTGACAGGTAGAGTTACAGACAGTGAGAGAGAGAGAGACAAAGAGAAAGGTCTTCCTTTCACCAATCCGAAGCCAGGAGCCAGGTGCCTGCTCCTGGTCTCCCATGCCGGTGCAGGGGCCCAAAGACTTGGGCCATCCTCCACTGCCTTTCCAGGCCACAGCAGAGCGCTGGACTGGAAGAGGAGCACCCAGGACTAGAACCCGGTGCCCATATGAGATGCTGGGCTGCAGGAGGAAGATTGACCATGTGAGCCACGGCGCTGAACCTAAAAACAAACCTGTAGCTCTTGTATCATCAGTCCTCATGTTAACATGATATTAAAGCAGAACAGATTCAGTGTAGTTCACAGAGAAAGTTCTAAGAATATAATGACACTGTTCTCCCTTCCTTGCTCCTTCCCTCACTCTTTTTCTTTTTAATTTTTTGAGATAACATATTTTTAATTTACCTTATTATCGAAGGATTAATGACCCACTAAATAGAGTTCAACAAATAAAGAGTAAAAAAAAAAAAAGAAAAAGAAATATATGGAAGGGCAGTAACAATTATCAAATGAAACGTGTCTGTTTCACTCATATATTGTAAATTTTAAAATAATCATGTGTATTTAAACTATAGCAGTATATCATTTTTAACCATTGGTTTGACAAATATATAAAACAATGCTCATTTGCAAGACAGTATTTGCAGCAATAGTGATACACACAAGATTTTTTTTTCCTCTTTTTAAAGATTTATTTATTTATTTGAATGGCAGAGTTACAAGAGAGAAAGGAAGAGACAGAAGGACATAGAAGGATTTTTTATCCACTAGTTCACTCCCCAATTACCCACATGGTTGGGGGTGGAGTAAACTGAATCCATAAGCCCAGAACTCCATCCAAGTCTCCCACGTGAGTGATAGGGGCCCAAGTACTTGGACAATGTTCTGCTGCTTTCTAAGGCACCTTAACAAGGGGCTGGATTGGAAGCAGAACAGTCAAGATTCAAACCACTGCTCATATGTGATGCTGGTGTGGCAGGCAGTGGCTTAACTTACTGTGCCACAATGTGGGTCCATATTTCTACTTTGTTTATGTCTTTGTCTTTATTCCTCTTTTTAAATTTTAGCTCCCACATATGAGAGAACATGTGTTTGTCTTTCTGTGTGTGGCATATTTCATTCAATATGTCTTCTTCAAGTTGCATCTATTTGATGCAAGTGTTAGAATTGCATTCCATTATATATGTGACATATAACATACAAGGTACATAATATATATTATATATGGTATGTATCCGGTGTATGTGTGTGTGTCTGTGTGTGTATGTGTGTATTTTTTTTCTTTATCCACCTTGGTTGATTACATATTTGGCTGTGGTGAACAGCACTGATACAAACATGGTAATGTGGGTATCTCATTGATACAATTGGCTTATCAGTTCTAAACACTTTTTCGTTGAATGTTTAGGTCTTTCTATATACTGCATTAGATGATCTTCAAAATTCCAATTTTGATGTCCTTTATTACTTTCTCCTTCATAATTTCTCTTGTAATACTTCCAGTACAGTATTGAATATGAATGGTGAAAGTGGATATCTTTGTTTTATTTCATATCTGAGGCAAAATGCATTCAACATTTCCCCATTCAGTATGATACTGCTTTGTCATACATAGCCTTTATAATGTTTAGGGATGTTCCTTCTATACCAAATTCGTTGAGGGTTTTTGTCATGAAGGGATGTTGAATTTTAGGAAGTACATCTTGTGAAGTGAGATAGACTTGTAAAACTCTAAATGGTACTGGCGGTTATAACACTTAAGGCCCTAGCCCCAAGACTGGAGTGTATGAACTGAACCCTGTTCCAGTCCTACAGGGTGACCTCATGGTGTACAGGAGATTTTGCACAGGCGGGTATGTGTCCAGAGGTGAAATGCAGGCAGATTCTTCTCTAGGTCACACCAGGTACAGTTGGTTTGAGTAAATTAGTACTGATTGTTACAGTCTTGATGTTGCAGGATACAGGAGGGTCAGCAGCCAGGTCTTCAGGGTGGGAGGCTGTGTTGGGGCTGGTGGTAACCAGCTGCCTGAAGCAGAACAGTGAAGTAGAGTGTTCCAGAGACTAAGAATGAGTGCAAGTTACTTGAATAATTGTAATGTTAGCATGGATAGTCTTGATTCTGCAGGTCACACATAGAAATCTCCAAGTTCTCAAGCAGTATGAAAGAGTAATTCCAGCTTTGTGCGCGGTACCTCCAGCACATGAGCTAGGAAGCTCAGAGGGAACTTCCAACTTGTGTCTGGATTTTCTATGGGCTGCTGCCAGTGCTAGCCCCGTGAAGTTGGGTTAGAACCCTCCTGGATCACAGAGAGTGAGGTAGTGCAGCTCTGAGTTTTATGCCTCAAGACTCCCAGTTGCTGGATGCATCTGTTCTCCACTCTACAAGTTGTCCTGACTTTGACTCTTGTTGCTTCTGGTAGCAGTGGAACAGAGATCTGCTGCATGGCAGTACACAGCCAGCTGAGTCTCATCCTCTGCTGGGGTGGGAGAGGGGAAGAGGGAAGTGTGGTTTCTCTTTTTGGAGCCAAGCAGTTGCTCAGACCACAGTCAGCTCCTATGGCTGAAGTTAACATCAGTAGGGGCTGTGGAATTCTCCCTCAGATAAAACTGCCAGGAGCAGGGCACATGACAGCTTACTCCTACCCTGGGTTTAGAGAATGGTGACTCCCAGCTGCAGCTGACTCTGCAGTACAGGAGAGTGTCTGTCCATCTCCTGCCACAGGAGAGTGTCTGTCCTTCTCCCTTACTGTCCCATAGAGTTTCTATTCCATCACTTCACTGAAAATTTCTGTTTGTCAGTCACCCGGAAATGCGGTAGTTGTTTTGTTTTTCCCATATCTTTCTGCTGTTCAGGTCAATGTGGCTTCTAACTATTCAGCCATGTTTGATTCCATGCTGTATTGTAAACCTTCCTGTCTCTTGTTAAATATGGCATTGTTCTTACTAGACCTAGCCACAATGATATCTAACCTTCATTATAGTACTCACTAAGAGCTGTTCAGAAATTGCAAATTGTCACTGTTCTTCACTGATATGCTTAACATAACAGACCTTGCCTATAGACCACTTACATTGGGTTGAAATCAGTAACTCCTATAGTCAGGCCTTGAGATTATTTCTAATGCCTACATGAAGCTGAATTGAAAGTTAAGAAACTGTTGTAAAGAATCTTGAATGAGTGACAGATTGCTTTTGCAGTTTCGTGAGTTTTCCATTGAAAGATTTTACTATGTTCTTTTCCTCTGTGTCCATTTCCCAATTATATCAGTAGCCATAACCCATGTCATAGCTTAATTAATTTTTATTTTTTAATTTTAAGATTTTTAAAACTACTCATTTATTTATTGAAAGGCAGAATTATATATAGAGGGAAAGACAGAGAAACAGAGATAGAGAGAGAGAGATCTATTTGCTCTTTCACTCCTCAAATGACCAAAATGGGTACTCAGGAGTCAGGAACTTCATTTGCATCCCTCATGTGGGTTGCAGAGGATCAAGTACTTGGGCCATTTTTCACTGCTTTCTCTGGTGCATTATCAGGCAGCTGGATTGAATGTGGAGCAGCCAAGTTTCAAATTGGCACCCATGAAGGTTGTTGACACTCCAGGTAGCAGCTTGACCAGGTACAACACATTGCCAGCCCCTAATTTTCCAAATTTAATAATGTTTAAAATTTTCTATATTAATGTCTTAAGTAGATACTGCATACATATACATATATACTATTTTTTTAATTAAACTTTTATTTAATGAATATAAATTTCCTAAGTACAGCTTATAGGTTACAATGGCTTCCCCCTCCCAAAATTTCCCTCCCACCCACAACCCTCCCCTTTCCCACTCCCTCTCCCCTTCCAATCACATCATGATTCATTTTAAATTCTCTTTAAATACAGAAGATCAGTTTAGTATATATTAGGTAACGATTTCAACAGTTTGCCCCCATATAGTAACACAAAGTGAAAAAAAATACTGTTGGAGTACTAGTTATAGCATTAAATAAGAGTGTACAGTACATTAAAGACAGAGATCTTACATAATATATTTTTTTAAAAAATTAATTAATTTTCTATGCCATTTCCAATTTAACACCAGGTTTTTCCTTTTTTCATTTCCAATTATCTTTATATACAGAAGATCGATTCTGTATATAATTAGTAAAGATCTCATCAGTTTGTACCCACACAGAAACACAAAGTGTAAAAATACTGTTTCAGTACTAGTTATAGCATCACTGCACATTAGACAACACATTAGGGACAGATCCCACATGGGGTGTAAGTACACAGTGACTTTTGTTGCTGACTTAACAATTTGACACTCCTGTTCATGGCGTCAGTAATCTCCCTAGGCTCTAGTCATGAGTTGCCAGGGCTATGGAAGCCTTTAGAGTTTGCTGACTTTGATCATATACATATATACTATTTTTAAAAAGGATTTATTTATTTGAAAGGCAGAGTAACTGAAGGAGAGCAATAAGGAGGGGGAGAGAGAGTGAGAGAGCAAAAGAGATGTGTCTTTCATCTTATTGTTCATTTCCTAGGAGGTAGCAAGTCCATCTGGGTCTCCCACATGGGTGGCAGGGGCCCAACTATGCCAGCTATCATCCACTGCTTTGGAAGATGTATTGGATCAGAAGTGTGGCAGCTCGGACCCAAACTAATCCTCTAATGTTACCAGAGATTGGCTGCTCAGGGGTTCTTGGTTTCACACAAGCAAGAATTCAGACTTGAGGCAAAGTTGTAAGTGATGTAGGGAAGTTTAATGAAGAGATATAATAATGAGAACTACACCTGATCGATCTGGTAGGCATCTCAGGAGAGACTGAGAGCCCAGTTTACATTCAGACTGAAGTTCTCATAGAGATGAGGGTGGGTTCTCCAACTCTTCTCCCTCTTTGGGAAAATTGTGGGTGGGGGATTTCTGTATGTGGAATTCCTGGAAACCTCCTAGGGCCTTGTCAGCACAGTATTATCAAACCTAATAACACCCTTGGTACAGGGCAGGGGGCATTCATCTCAGCCGCCGCAGGGAGAGAACGGAACCCAACGAACAGTGTTATAGAAAAACATGTTTCTTTAGATGCCATTACTTGTCTGCTAGAGCTTGTTTCCTCATTCCAATGCACAAACATTTTTTCTTAGAAATTTACCACTTTCTTTGGCCCCTCTTTTAAATGTAAGCTAATATCTGCCTAGCTACCTTAATATCAGTACAGGATGTCACGGTCAAAGGAAACAGCTTAACTCTCTGAGCCACAATACTGGCTACACTATTTTTTTTCTTGAAAACAGGGATATTAATATCACAATAATGTGGAATTCAAAACAGTGATCATAAAATGAGAAAAGGAGGGCATGTAGTAATGTAGATAATATAATTCAGTGAAGACAATATTTATAACTATCTATTATTAATATCCACATGTAACAGAACAAGTGTTTGGATCCTTGAGTTTCTAATGTCCATTATTCCCTGACAATTATCCAAGCACTCATAAATTGAGTGATAAAACAAAATCCAGATTAAACTTCAGATGTCTGTTTCCTATGACCACTACCAGAGCAGTTACTATGTCATTCATGCTTCAGCAGGAATGTAAATGCCACCAGCAATAATTGATTAAATTGAGTGGCAGTATTTCTTATAAAGCTGAAGAAAGGATTGAGAAAAAGCAAAAAGGGATAGTGAAAAACTTCTAGCAGCAGTGGTAAAATAGTTGCCACTCCTGGATCTTCCGTAACAAGGAAATGGAACTGTAAATAGAAAGTGAAGAGAAAGATATAATTGTATCTGAGAAGTTGTACTGTGACCTTCAGAAGAGATATTCATTTATTACCAACCATGGAGCAGAAAGCATGGAGAAATCTGCTCATGCCCCCATTGGCTTAACTGAGCCAGAACCTTAATGCAAAGGAGCATAAGCAATGTAGTCCTTATATAAGAATAATGCAGAATTGAAATACAGTGTCTTGCTTCCAGAAATGTTACCGTTTATCTGTTTAACATTTTAAGATTTTTATTTCTCTCTTAGTAAGTACTTCATCCATAACTTGGTAAAATTGCTTGTCCTTTTTTAGCTCCACTTTAATCCCCACACATTCTTGGATTTCTTTTTTGTAAATCTGCAGGGAATGGTGTATCTTGTTTTGAATTTTAATACTATTCCGAGTATATTGTTATTCTGGATGACAGAAACACTAAATATAATTATACATATTTCAGATGGCAGCACATTTTGAAAGATTTTAGCATAAATAACATCAATTTTCTCTGTGTTCCCTTGATTATAGGGAATAGCCACAATCAACAAAATTTTTAACTTAGAGCAAACCCTTTTTTTAATGCTTTACTTTTCCTGTGGTTTAAGAAACTTGTAATTCCAAACGACATTACTTTTTAGTAATGCTACAAAAAGTTTGCCAAACTCATTTTATTTATTCTTAACAATTTAAGATTAGTTCATTTTAAGACCATTGTTCACACACCTTTTAAGAGATGACAGTTTAGTCAAGCAGAAGTCAGTGTTATGCTAATGAGGAGCAAGTATTGGTATTTAATATTGAGTACACCTGCAGAATTTCAAAGGCAAAATCTAGTGCCTTTTACCAGCAGGCTAAAATTAGCAGACTTGATGGAGATAAGCACAATAACTAGGTACAGCATGAAAATCTCAGAGTGAAAAGCACAAGTTGAGATTTTGTAACCTTGGAAATAAGCCCATGTACATATTTCTTCATTTCAATTTAATCTGTTTGAATCAATTGCTGGCTTAAGATGATCACTACAAGTGTTTACATGCTTATAATTAGGCTCATTGTTGAATATGTAAATAATTAATGTTTCCCACAGCAGACATTTTCAAAATTATTTTTTGCCTTCTGCAGGTGAATTGTCTTGGAGTTTACAGAGTTTTATATGGAATAGTTTTTTTTTTCTGCTATCTTTTAATTTATTTTTCCTTTTCATGACAAATTTAACTAAGGTGCTTCTGATTTGTACAATTTTAATTATTTCATAAGGAAATAATATGCAGTTGCTTATAAAGGCTGTAGTGCTTATACAAACATTTTAAAAACATACTATGGGTTTTTGCTATTACTCTATAAAAGTCAAAGCCACATCAAATGACAAAAATCAATGCTTATAATTCTCCTGTATCCCTGTTCTACCCATTACCTTTATATCTGGTTCTCATAGCCCATTCTTCTCATTAAGGTAAACTTAAGGCTTGACAATACTTACATGTTATTAGGGATAATGATTAAATATATCTTGAATGTGTATAGTATTTATGAAAGAAAGAACGCATTAACTTTTGTGATAATTCCAGGCATTACTTACTTTCAGACCTTTTTAAAACACAGATTCAGGGTCCAGTGCTGTGGTGTAGTGGGTTAAAGCTGCTACTTGTGACGCCAGTATCCCATATGGGCACCTGTTCATTTTCCAGCTGCTCCACTTCCAATTTAGCTCCCAGCTAATGTGCCTGGGAAAGCAGTGGATGACTTGGAAGAAGCTCCTGGCTCCTGTCTCCTGGCTTTAGTTTGGCCCAGTCCTGGCCATTGAAGCCATATGGGCAGTGAACCAGTGAGTGGAAGACTTCTATGTTTTTCCCTCTCTATGTAATTCTGCCTTTCAAATAGAATAAATAAATCTTAAATAAACATAGATTCAGATTCAGCAGGCTTGGGACAAAATCAGGCGTTCTGCATTAAGAATAATGATGGTGGGGCCGGTACTGTGGCACACTAGGTTAATCCTCTGCAGTGCTGGCATCCCCTATGGGCGCTAGTTCTAGTCCCGGTTGCTTTTCTTGCAGTCCAGCTCTCTGCTGTGGTCTGGGAAGGCAGTGAAGGATGGCCCAAGTGCTTGGGCCCCTGCACTCTCATGGGAGATCAGGAGGAAGCACCTGGCTCCTGGCTTCAGATCGGCTTAGATCCGGCTGTTGCAGCCATTTGGGGAGTCATCCAACAGAAGGAAGACTTTTCTCTCTGTCTCTCTCTCTCAGTGTCTGTAACTGTCAAATAAATAAATAACAGAGGGAGTAGGGCTGGCACCGCGGCTCAATAGGCTAATCCTCCGCCTGTGGCGCCGGTATACCGGGTTCTAGTTCTGTTCAGGGTGCCGGACTCTGTCCCGGTTGCTCCTCTTCCAGTCCAGCTCTCGCTGTGGCCCGGGAAAGCAGTGAAGGATGGCCCAAGTGCTTGGATCCTGCACCCACATGGGAGACCAGGAGAAGCACCTGGCTCCTGGCTTTGGATCAGCACCGCGCGCTGGCCACAGCGGCCATTGGGGGGTGAACCAAAGGAAAAGGAAGACCTTTCTCTCTGTCTCTCTCTCTCACTGTCCACTCTGCCTGTCCAAAAAAATTAAAAAAAAAAAAGAGAGAGGGAGGAAATGTACAATTTGGGACATGCTCAATCGGATTTACCCGAAATGGTAGAGTTAGAAACATGCCAGGGGATTCCAATTCAATCCCATCAAAGTGGCATGTACAAATGCCATCTCAATCGTCAAAGTGATCAATTTCTGTTCACAACTGATCATAATGATAGGACTAAGAGTCAAAGGAATCACATAAACAAGACTAGTGTCTGCTAATACTATCTGATAGAATTAGGAAGGAGAGAATGATCCAACATGGGAAGCGGGATGCACAGCAGACTCATAGAATGGCGGGTGTCCTAAACAGCACTCTGGCCTCAGAATCAGCCCTTAAGGCACTCGGATCTGGCTCAAGAGCCCATGAGAGTATTGTAGGCATGGAAAGCCAAGACACTCTGGCAAATAAAAAGAAAAAGACCTATATGAAAGATCTCTGAAAGTGAGATCCCAGTGGAAAGAACTGGTCATCAAAGAAGGAGGTACCTTTCTCTGAAGGGAGGAGAGAACTTCCACTTTGACTATGACCTTGTCTAAATAATATCAGAGTCAGAGAAATCAAAAGGCCTCCATAGCCTTGGCAGCTCATGACAAGAGCCTAGGGTAATTACTAATGCCATAAACAAGAGTGTCAATTTGTTAAGTCAACAACAGGAGTCACTGTACACTTACTCCTCGTGTAGGATCACTGTCCTTAATGTGTTGTACATTGTGAATTAATACTATAACTAGTACCCAAACAGTATTTTACACTTTGTGTTTCTGTGTGGGTGCAAACTGTTGAAATCTTTACTTAACATATACTAAACTGATCTTCTGTATATAAAGAGAATTGAAAATGAATCTTGATGTGAATGGAAGGGGAGAGGGAGTGGGAGAGGGGAGGGTTGCAGGTGGCAGGGAAGTTGTGGGGGGAAAAAGCTATTGTAATCCATAAGCTGTACTTTGGAAATTTATATTCATTAAATAAAAGCTAAAAAAAATAAGTGATATTCAAAAAAATAAATAAAAATTAAAAAAGAAAGAATAATGATGGTATTCCAATCTTATATAGGCAAGCAGATAGGAATAAATCAATTAGACTCATAAGCTGGAAGACTATGCCCTCCCCTACACCCATTGAGTGACCTCACCTGTATGCCCACCTGCCAGACTATGTAAGCATTCCCCTTCAGAAGTGAATAAAATGCCTGGAGCTTGGTGGGCCCTTCTCTTGTCCCATGCATTCAGTACACAGCCTTTTGGCCACTACTCTGCCTCTGCTTTATGTACATATACATGTACATATATACACATATATGTATGTATAAATTTTAATCTACATAAAAAGTTTGTATACTTTTGCCATAGAGAGGTGATGACTATCAAAGCAAATGGATATGTTTACACTGATTTGAACATTACAAGATATGCCCATGTATATCACAAAACCACATGATGCCCCAAGTATACATTTCACATATATATTACATTTTTTAAAAAAATTAAGGAACATGGGGCCGGCACCGTGTCTCACTTGGTTGATCCTCCATCTGCGGCATGGGCATCCCATATGGGCACTGGATTCTAGTCCCGGTTGCTCCTCTTCCAGTCCAGCTCTCTACTGTGGCCCGGGAAGGCAGTGGAGGGTGGCCCAAGTGGTTGGGTCCTTGCACCCACATGGGAGACCAGGAGGAGCTCTGGCCATAGGGGCCATTTTGGGGGGTGAAACTATGGAAGGAAGACCTTTCTCTCTGTCTCTCTCTCTCTCTCACTATCTGTAACTCTGTCAAATAAATAAATAAATAAATATTTTTAAAAAATAATGAATATGGCAGCTAGAGTTGTACTGCAGTAGGTTAAGCCTCTGCTTGCAATTACAATATCCCTTTTGGGTGACCATTTGGGCCCTGGCTACTTCACTTCCAGTGAAACTCCCTTCTAATACACTTGTGAAAGCAGCAGAACATGACTCAGGTATTGGGCCCCTGCTCCCCAGGTGGGAGACCCAGATGGATCTGCAAGCTCCTGGTTTCAAACTGTCCCAGCCATGGCATGGCCACTGAGGCCTTTTGAAGAGTGAACCTGTAGATTGAAAGTTTCTCTGTCTCTATCTCTCTCTCTGTCACGTACATGCCCCTTCTTTCTCTTTTTCTCCTCTCTAGCTCTGCCTCTTAAACAATCTTTGAAACTTAAATAAAATGAACCACGATCATAAGCATACATTTTATCACAAGGGCACACAGTCATAAAAGAAATGGAAATTGGAAACACAGTGATGTATCACCTGACACCTGTAAAGATCAAAAAAGTGAAACACAGTTGTTGGCAAGGATGTGGAGAAATCAAAACCGTGTGTACACCTTTGGTGGTAATGCAAAATAGTGCTTTTATGTGGGAAAAAGTATGGAAGTTCTTCAATAAATTAAAAATATAACCTCCACATAAGTCATCACACCCAGTTCTGGATATATATTGATAATTCAAATCAGGATCACGAAGAATTATCTGTATTCCTGTTTTATTTCAGCAGTGTTTTTAATAGCCACAAATATGAAACAAAATATAGATGTGGCAAATGCATATAGTGGGACATTAATAACCTTAATGATGCAGGGAATTCAGCAATATGTGGTGCATATTGGGAAAATGATGAACATGGGATGGATCTTGAGGATATCAGGCTAGGTGAAATAAGCTAGTCATGGAAATATGAATTCTACCTGAATAACTCATATGAGGTATGTCTAATAGTTTAATTCAGTCAATCAAAGATTGCAGTTATTATTGTCAGGGACTGGGAAAAGGAAATTGATCATCGCCATTTAACAACTATAAAGTTTTAGATAAGCAGGATGCCAGTTGTAGGATCGCTTTCTAACATTGTTCCTACAGCAAACAGTACTGCATGGTACACTCCAAAATGTGTTAAGAGCATAGATCTCATGTTTTCTCAACACAATAAAATAAAATAATAAAAGAATCCACAGGAAGCTGTGAGACTATTCTTATGGGAATAGAGCTATCTTCAGCGACTTTGCACATATTAACGCAACAAAGGATCTTAAAATTCAGAACATATAGAAAATATATTTTTAATTTGTATTCAAATATATCACCATCTTTTCTCAGTTTTTCTTTCTATATTTAAATAATAATAAATGTCAGCAAAAAAACCAAAAAAGTATAAAATTTTATAATAAAATATCAAACAGTTTTACAGTTTTTAGTACAGAAAATACACTATGGAATCTGAAATAAACAAAAACATAAACAATATAAACTGTACTTCATTAAAAATGAGACTCTGGGTGGATGTTCAATGAAGACATTAATAAGATAATTTTGACCTGCACTGAATTACCTAGCATTAATCCCAGCTTCCTGCTTACACAGAACCTGGGTACAGCACTGATGGTTCAAGTAATTGGGTTCTTGCCTCCCATGTGATACCTTGTCGGAGTTCCCAGCTCCTGGCTTTGGCTCAGCATAGCTCTGGCTCTTTGGATTATTTGGGGAATGAATTAATGGTTTGGAACTCTCTTTCTATCTTTTTTTTTTTTTCATCTCAAATACAATAAATAGCAAAACAAACAATACAATACATACAACTTTTACCATTATAATTGACATAATTTCAGACTTATATTGGCAATGAATATACTGGGGAAAGTAGTATGTAACACAACAGGTATTAAATTTTAAGAGGAAGGAGAGAATTTTTGGAATGATGGAAATGTTTCATGTAAGTGTTGAGATATGGGACATGTGTTTGCTCTAGCGATTAATATGCTTTTCAAGACCCCTTCATCTCTTGTTGGAGTGCCTTGGTATTAGGCCCAGTTCAAAATCCAGGTTCAGCTTTTTGCTAATGCAGACGCTGGGAGGCCGCAGGCGATGTCTCATGTAGTTGAATTTCTGACACCCATGTGGGAGTCCTGGATCAAAATCCCGCTGGCCCAGTTCTGGCCAGGGTGGGCCTTTGGGGAGTGAATTAGAAGATGAGAGCTCTCTCTCTCTCTCTCTCTTCCTCTCTTCCTTTCTCTACCTATCAAATACATAAAGCAAGCAATGAAGTAATAGAGGCAAAAGAGAAAAAGAGAGTACACTTGTACAACAGTG
Organism: Lepus europaeus; assembly: GCF_033115175.1. Classification (NCBI taxonomy): domain Eukaryota; kingdom Metazoa; phylum Chordata; class Mammalia; order Lagomorpha; family Leporidae; genus Lepus; species Lepus europaeus. The sequence goes on from NC_084833.1 coordinate 39,767,557, forward strand.
GGTACACTTGTCAACAATTTTCAAATGGTATACTTAAACTGAGTTTATTCACTGTGTGTATATTATCATTGTGATTATATTAAAATATAATAGTAATTATAAAATATAAATATCCACACTGTTCGTTCTTAAGGAAATTAGGAGTATAAAAAGAGATGTATTATAGGATGGATATTGACATTGTTATTGTGATTGTTGATTTGACTATATTTCTTTTTTCTTTTTTTTTTTTTTTTAATTTGACAGGCAGAGTGGATAGTGAGAGAGAGAGACAGAGAGAAAGGTCTTCCTTTTTGCCGTTGGTTCACCCTCCAATGGCCGCTGCAGCCAGCGCATCGCGCTGATCCGAAGCCAGGAGCCAGGTGCTTCTCCTGGTCTCCCATGGGGTGCAGGGCCCAAGCACTTGGGCCATCCTCCACTGCACTCCCTGGCCACAGCAGAGAGCTGGCCTGGAAGAGGGGCAACCGGGATAGAATCCGGCGCCCAAACCGGGACTAGGATTTGACTATATTTCTGTACCAATTTTCATTCATCTGTCCTGTTGAATCAAATGATCTTGGTGACTAATTAATAATATGTTAATGCTTCTCCATTTTTAATGACTGTCTATTCAGCCTGGTATTAGACATACTATAACCTCAGCTATGAGCTTTCTGCTTATATTATACTCCTGTACTTCTACAGTACAAAATTATGTATTCCTCAGATTTATCATGACTTTTAACTCTGACATTTGAAAACTGCTTCTTCTTAAACATATATTTGCTTCCACGTTTATATTTTAATTAATTTTATTATTGTAAAAACATATTTCACGTAGTTCATAGATACAAGTCTTTTTAAATTTTAGTTATCTTTTATTGTTCATGTAAGAATCTTTTAAAATGGGCTATATTTTTTAGGACACTTTATTTTTTCATATTACTGTAGTATTAATACAAAGGATATGGATTCCATGTGGTTCATAGATGCAACTCTAAGAATATAATGATATTCTCTTCTTCTCTTCCACCCTTCTCCATCTCACCTTCCCTATCTTATTTTTAATATCTACTCTCCATTTTAGAAATCTGAGCTGTTACACAGCACACTTATTATTGTATGTATATTTCAATTTCATATTTCCCACAGCCCATTAGAAATAACTGTTCTCAACAATATAAAATCATTTGTTGTTCTTTTTCACTTTCCCTTTAACAAATGGATATGTAAAAATCACTGATGCTAATTTCAGCCTGAGATTGCATGAGAAACATGAATGATGATAAAGCTGCCTACTGTAAATACTTAACAGAAGGGACTCAAAAACTTTCTCATCATCTTTGCCACATTTTAGCAGAGCCTCAGGATGATTTCTATTCTGAAATATTCTTCAGTGCTCTTTTATATGCCTGATTCTTGTTCCTCTGATCCCGTTCTACATGCTGGGTTCCACATCCTTTCAATATGCTGGTCTTCTACATCCCTTGGTTTCTTATGAAAGTTAATATTGGGATAAAATGTCTTAATACTGGGTGGATTGATAATGGGATGAAATGTGTTTCTGTTTTAGAACATTGCTAAATAATAATTCTCAAATGCACAAAATAAAGGTTTTATTTTTGAGAACTCAGTCTTATCTAAATTTTGTATTTTATATATGTATATATATATAAAATTTATATATATGTATGAAAATTCAGCTCCCTCTTGTTTAAAAAAAAGGATTCACGATCTCTAATAGGTGCCACCATTGCTGGGAGATTTTTCCATCTTCTGTAATGAGTATTCTGTATCAAAGAGATGGCAGATGTATCTAAAAGGCTGCTTCATCTGCTTCTGGAAAGTTTCTTTTTGTGGCTCTCTATTCTCAATCTAAAAAATGACCACAGATCTTTTTATGTGAGGAAGCACTTAAAAATTTTACTGCATCGGGCTGGCACTATAGTGTAGTGGGTAAAGCTGCTGCCTGAGTGCCAGCATCCCATATGGGTGCAGGTTCGAGTTCCAGCTGCTCCCCTTCCAATTCAGTTCTCTGCTATGGCGTGGGAAAGCAGTAGAAGATGGCCCAAGTCCTTGGGCCCCTTCACCCACATGGAAGACCCAGAAGAAGCTCCTGGCTCCTTGCTTCAGACTGGCGCAGCTCAGGCCATTGCAACCAATGGGGGAGTGAACCAATGGATGGAAGATCTCTCTCTCTCTCTCTCTCTCTCTGTAACTCTGGCTTTCAAATAATTATATAAGTTTTTAAAAAATTCTAATGCATCACTTCAGTTGTACTTTTTCATTAATCAAAGCATCCTTGCCTAAATTTGCCATACCTTGCACTTACTGGGGAGCCCTGACTCACAGATAAATGGGAAGGGAAGTTTTCCACATGATTCTCAAGCAATTTTTAATCTTAGTTGAAATTCTAAGGAATTCTGAACTAGCAAGGTTCCCACTAGAGACACAATCAATGTATATATTGAGATTTCCTTATGATTCCATTTTTATAGGAATTTTTCTCTTTCCTGTAATGAAAGTTCATGTAAGAAAACAATGGATTTAGAGATTATTTATTTTATCAATATAAATTCATTGTTCTTATTTTTTTTTGACAGGCAGAGTTAGACAGTGAAAGAGAGAGAGAGGCAGAGAGAAAGGTCTTCCTTCTGTTGGTTCATTCCCCAAATGGCCGCTATGGCTGGCGCGCTGTGCCGATCCGAAGCTAGGAGCCAGGTGCTTCCTCTTGGTCTCCCATGTGGGTGCAGGGCCCAAGCACGTGGGCCATCCTCCACTGCACTCCCTGGCCACAGCAGATAGCTGGACTGGAAGAGGAGCAACTGGGACAGAACCGGTGCCCCAACCGGAACTAGAACTCAGGGTGCAGGCACTGCAGGCGGAGGATTAGCCAAGTGAGCCGTGGCGCCGACCCTTATTTTTAAAGAATCTATTACACTATGCATTTCAAATTGAGATTCCAAAATTCAATTATTTATAACTAGAAGATATATATCCAGTATTCCTATACAACAACATAAGACTAATATTTGCACACTTGTTTTCTGTTGTGTATACACACACACACACATCTATCTCTATCTTTATCTCTATCTCTATCATCTCTCTCTCTATATATATATGCATCTATCTATCTATCTATCTATCTATCTATCTATATATGCATCTGCCTATACATACATCCACTCATCTATAGTCATCCTTTCTGCCGCTGTTTTTCATGCCTGAATTACTTATTACTTAGTACAAAATTATTACCTTTAAAATTTTGTGTTCATAGATCTTATTTATAATAACTTTCAGATTATTTACAACTGGAAGACTTCATTTGTTTTCAAGGGAACATAAATGAAAACTGACTTTGAAAGCCTGGGATCCCTGCTAACAAAATTTTCAGATTATTAAACAAATATTTTTTTCAAAGAAAATTTTACAAATGCCTATGTTCAAAATAGGCATGCAGAAGGACTCCCTCTCTGTTCTAATAAAGAACATTGCATCTGTCCATGTCTTCTTTTTACTAAAAACATAAGGGGGGGGAGTGTCAAATTCAGCATTTTTTTTCTCTTTTTTCTGACATGCAGAGTTAGACAGTGAGAGAGAAAGGTCTTCCTTCCGTTGGTTCACCCCACAAATGGCCGCTACGGCTGGAGCGCTGCGGCCAGCACACTGCACCGATCCGAAGCCAGGAGCCAGGTGCTTCTCCTGGTCTCCCTGCTTGCAGGGCCCAAGCACTTGGGCCATCCTCCACTGCCTTCCGGGGCCACAGCAGAGAGCTGGACTGGAAGAGGGGCAACCGGGACAAAATCCGGCGCCCCAACCGAGACTAGAACCCAGGGTGCTGGCGCCACAGGTGGAGGATCAGCCTAGTGAGCAACAGTGCTGGCCCAAATTCAGTTTTTAATGTGAAACAAATTATAAAATCTAATTTTAAATGAACCTGTTACTTGAGCTGTTTTTGATGAGGAGAATGAATATTTGCTTTGAAATCATGATACAAAAGGAAAATGTTTTGACGAATAGGGGGTGAACTGCTTATACATGGAAGGCCATAACTTCGGATTTCATAGCATTAGGCCCTGGTCAGAATCTTGAAACAGAGAACTTACATAAAGTCCTCTATTTCTCAGTTTCTTTTTTTTTAATGTTATGATTTTATATTACAGACCTGCATCTCTGTACATTTTTCACAGGAGGATGATTATCAGTATCTCAGACAGCCTGAGTGTGCAAAAATCTTCAGTATACCATAGGTGCTAAATATTTTTTTACCGTGAACAATAATTTCTTCTTCCCCCACCCCCCAATTAGATACATTTTATCCTTCAAAATACAGTTCTCCTGAGTTGTACTTCTTGCAGAAGTTCAATCTTTGTAGTTCTTTGGGTAAGTTTCACTTCCACAACCTGCCAAAACATGTGGGGCTCTTTCTCAGTTTCAATTTAACTTACATGAGCAAAGATAGAAAAAATGAATGTTCCACAGATGGATATACAATGCATAGTTACATTTTATGAAATTTAATGGATTTTAAATACATAGTCTTGGTTATTAATAGAGAATAATGGCAGATGTTCATGGTTAATGCTTTTCCTATTTAGAAAAGAATGATTTTGAACATTTTACACAGACCTATGGCCCTGCAATTCCAAAGTGTCATGGCAAAATTGTTAAAAATATACCATTTTCAAACTTATACTAAAAATTTCAAAACGGCTGGTAAATCCATCTCCAAAATGTTCTTGCCCAAGATACTACCATGTAAGTTTAGCCTTTCAGAGGATAAATTGAAGGATAGTACTTGTCACTAAAATAAATTATGTTAGTGTCCAAATATGACTATAATATATGTAAGGAAGCATGATTGACACTAGGTGAAATCAATGGGAGGTCTTGACAAATTATTTTCTTTTCTTTTTTTTTTTTTTTTTGACAGGCAGAGTGGATAGTGAGAGACAGAGAGAAAGGTCTTCCTTTTGCCGTTGGTTCACCCTCCAATGGTCGCCGCGGTAGCGCGCTGCGGCCGGCGCACCGCGCTGTTCCGATGGCAGGAGTCAGGTGCTTCTCCTGGTCTCCCATGGGGTGCAGGGACCAAGGACTTGGGCCATCCTCCACTGCACTCCCTGGCCACAGCAGAGAGCTGGCCTGGAAGAGGGGCAACCGGGACAGGATCGGTGCCCCAACCGGGACTAGAACCCGGTGTGCCGGCGCCGCAAGGCGGAGGATTAGCCTAGTGAGCCGCGGCGCCGGCCCGACAAATTATTTTCTATGCAGTTGGATATTCCTTCTTTATATGTGACTCATGCTTTCAAGTAGCAAAATTTAATCTTCAGACCAAGCTGACTTTATGATATGGAAGGAATTAAGTTATAATGTTATTTGTATGAATTATTCATAACATTGTTTACAACACTCAGATTTTGTCAAAGTTGGAGAGTTTGGTGGAATCATTTATTTCCTTATTTTTTTCCTCTGCCACCTTAGTAAATATTCTTTCCTGTCCACCATCTGCACCCACACAGGAGACGTGGAAGAAGCTCCTGGCTCCTGGCTTCAGATTGGTGCAGCTCCGGCTGTTGCGGCCAGTTGGGGAATGAACCATTGGATGGAAGACCTCTCTCTCTCTAACTCTGACTTTCAAATAAATGAATAAATCTTTTAAAAAAATAAAAACCTCTATGATTGGTCATGAAAAACATTTTTAACATCTAAGGAGCTCTGTTTTTTTTATGAAATATAGTATGCAAACAAATAAATTTTTACCAAAAAAGAGAAGCAAGAATGGAATCTTGAAGTATGATGGCTGCAATGAGTGGTTCAGGATCAGCTTACTAGAACATATTTTATCTTAGCTGGTATTTATAATACAAATAGCACTTTTTTTCCAAAAAACAATGAGAGAAGATATTACAATATAGGATTTCCCACTAAAACAATATTTTCTATTACAATCATGAGTGCTTAGGTATAGACACAAGAGACAATAAAAAATGAAGATAATATCCATATCAGATTTTGGTATCATGTGACTACTGCACACTAAGACAGGGAGTATAGGAGTGAGAACACTCAAGGCATGTAAGAAGAGAAAGATGAAGAACACAATGAACTCTGTGTGGGAATTAATGCAGAGGATATGGGTTGTATTATTCACTGTTATGGTAAGAAAGAGATGGCATATTTACATTGAATATTTATAGCTTATAATAAATGAGCAATTTATAAAGATGTGGGAGGGTTGTAGATAAACCCAAGTGGCAGTGCAACATCAAGGGGTTGTTAACAGCAGGGCTTGGTCAATATCCATATAGGTAAAGGCAGACAGTCAGTACCTGAGCAGGAAAACAGGAACACAGCAATTTGGAAGGGTCATTTGAAAGATGCTGCGGTCTTTTATTAAATGTTGATGAGGTTTTGATTAAGCTTTTCCAGGTAAATTCATAGGGGGGAAACTGTGGAAACACTATAAGCTGACTGAATAATTTTTCTAATTTTTTTTTCCTATTATTGGTGCCCTCCATTGGTCAAAACCAAACGTAAGCCATAAGTCAAGGATATATATATATATTTTTTTTTCACATGGAGCAGCTATTTCAGACATTGAATAGAAGCAAAATGATGTTTATTAAGAAAGGTTAACAGAATACTCCCACCTTCAATATTTATAAATGAAATGAAAATTGCTGAAGATAAAAACTGAGCACTTCCTAAGCAACTAATTATTTCATCAGATGCATTTATGATGCATTTTAATGATATTGACAATAGGTTTTTACTATAAAATTTTAAGTTATAAAAATGTCATCATATCCATAAGTACTCTTTTTTTCACAGAAGTAGAACCAACTTTCTGAAATTCTTGTGTCTCATGGGCTCATGTTAGGATCAGCTCATTGTCTTCCTGTGAAAATTGTTCTGTGTTCATTCAAAGGAAAATATCAGGAAAATTTTATGAAATTCTCTCTAGCAATACTGGCGACCGCCGCCACGGCTCACTTGGCTAATCCTCTGCCCGTGGCGCCAGTAACCCGCGTTCTAGTCTCAGTTGGGGCGCCGGATTCTGTCCTGGTTGCTCCTCTTCCCGTACAGCTCTCTGCTGTGGCCCGGGAAGGCAGTGGAGAATGGCCCAAGTGCTTGGGCCCTGCACCCGCATGGGAGAACAAGAGAAGCACCTGGCTCCTGGCTTCGGATCTGCGCAGTGTGCTGGCCGCAGCGCTCCAGCCGTAGCGGCCATTTGTGGGGTGAACCAACGGAAGGAAGACATTTCTCTATGTCTCTTTCTCTCTCACTGTCTAACTCTGCCTGTAAAAAAAAAGACAAAAGAAAAAAAAAAAAAGGAATACTCCTAGATAAAACACAAGTAGGGTAGTTTGCTTACTACAATTGCCAAGTGTGGAAAAATTGTTTTCAAATAGTGTCAGTTGCTCAATGCCATAAGCACCTTTGTGACTTATGATGCTGTGTGCAGAAGCAATTATTTCTTAAAACTTGTGGTCTACTGAGCCTTTGCTGTGAAAATACAATTTCACAAAATAACTCTGGAAAAATGTTGCAAACTCTTCTTATGAATATAATATATATGGATCACTGAAACATTTTGCCATTTCTTAAAACTATAGTATGTAATTGGTGTGAATTATTCTGCTTAGCACTATCCAATGAAGTTAATTCTTTTTTGAAAAAGCATGAAAGTCATAAGCAGGCTTTCAACAAAAAAATCATGTTTGGAAATGTATTTCTTGTAATTATCTCCACTACCACCACCAACCACATAACCACAAGTGTAATATTTTGGAATTCCCTCTATAACAGTGATTCTAAACTGGAGAGGTGAGCGTGAAGCATACAGGTAGTTTTCAGAATCTGTACATTGAATGTAATGAATAATCTCTTGTGTATCGCAGATAAAAATTCTAGTGCTCCAAGAGGTTTCCTAATCCATTAAGGTCCTAAATACCCTCACAAATTTTTAACTTAAAATGACATGCAATCCTGTGGTTCTCACTGAGGATAGAATTCTATGTAATATCTGGATTAGAATATAATAAAAGAACTCAAATGCTAGTATTCTCTGAGCAAGAAGTCAAGAAAAAATAAATACTTTTTGACTAATGAAAGAACATATATGTGCTGGTGAATCTATTATGTGAAGATAATTAGATCACATATTCTGCTGCATAGATTATAGCAAGTGTAGTGAATCGTTCACAGTTTATTTATTTTATTTTTTTTAAGAATCATTTTATTTATTTGAAAGACAGAGGAGTTAACAGAGAGAAGTAGAGCCAAAGAGAGAGGGATGTCTTCCATTCTGCTGGTTCACTCCCCAAATGACTACAATGGCTAGAGCTGAGCTGATCCGAAGCCATGAGCCAGAGACTTTTTCCAGGTCTCCCATGCGGATGCAGAGACCCAAGGACTTGGGACATCTTCTACTGTTTTCCCAGGCCATAGAAGACCTAGATTGGAAGAGGAGCAGTCACGACTCAAATTGGTGCCCATATGGGATGCTGGCACTGCAGGCTGGAGCTTTAACCTGCTGCGCCACAGCGCCGGTCCCAATTGTTCACAATTTAAGGGTGCAAATATAATTTTGTGAAAAAAATATTATATGGCTAGATAAATAATGTAATCTCTCTGGGCTGGCACTGTGGTGTAGCAGGTAAAGTCACCACCTGCAATGCCAGCATCCCATAGGGTTGCTGGTTCAATCCAGCTGCTCCACTTCTGATCCAGCTCTCTGCCACGGCCTGGGAAAACAATAGAAGATGGTCCAAGTCCTTGGGCCCCTGCACCCATGTGAGAGACCCAGAAGAAGCTCCTGGCTCCTGGCTTCATGTTGGCACAGCTCTGACCATTGTGGCCATTTGGGGGGTGAAATAGTGGATGGAAGACCAGTCAGTCTCTCTCTCTCTCTCTGTCTCTCTACCTCTGTAATTCTGACTCTCAAATAAGTAAATAAATCTTTAAAAAATAAAGTGCAATCTCCTGTAGCAAAGATGTTGGCTAGTGTTGGGCTACTACAAGCTTCATAATGAGTGTGTGTGTTTTTTTTAATGCTTGGTAATAAATACCATCATTTTAAGTTAAGATTACTCACATAACAATCAGAAAATAGCAAACTATTATATATTCAAACTTAAAAGGCATTTACCAATTCTAGCTGAATTTCAACTGCACATTTTCAGTTCTGTAATCATCAGAATGAAAGAGAATTTCATTATTCCATTGTCCAACTACTGAAATAAGATCACCAGAAATAGAATAGAAAAATGAAAGCTGCAGTGAAGCTTTGATTGTCAGATCAATTCATAGGTGAGATTGTCCTGGCCTTGAATAGTAAGCAGACATGGGTTAGAAGAACTAGCATTATAATGAGAAACGAATATTAGGAAGCAGGCATGTGTTGTAGGCAGAGCACAGCTTAGCCCACTGAGTTATGCTATAAATGATTTGTTTCTACAAGCAGGTGTATCGGACTAAACAAATCTGGGAAACAACATTCTGCACCTTCACATTTGGAAATAAAACATAATAGTTTCCTTTGGATCAAATTTTGTGATCTTTGGTCATATAAATATGGCAAGAATTCTTAAACTTTCAGTTCATTCAAGTTTTGTGGAGGAGTATAATAACTAGATGATTAAATAGTAGGATAATATCCCTTCACTGATCTTTCCTCATTACAACTAGCATCTTCAGTTTCTTCTTTTTTTTTTTTTTTTTGACAGGCAGAGTGGACAGTGAGAGAGACAGAGAGAGGTTTTCCTTTGCCGTTGGTTCACCCTCTAATGGCCGCGGCTGGCACGCTGCAGCAGGCGCACTGCATTGATCCGAAGCCAGGAGCCAGTTGCTTCTCCTGGTCTCCCATGGGGTGTAGGGCCCAAGCACTTGGGCCATCCTCTGCTGCACTCCCAGGCCACAGCAAAGAGCTGGCCTGGAAGAGGGTCAACCGGGACAGAATCCAGCACCCTGACCGGGACTAGAACCCTGTGTGCCGGCGCCACAAGTGGAGGATTAGCCTAGTGAGCCGCGGCACCGGCCTCAGTTTCTTCAAATGTGCGTCAAGGATTAATCAACATTTTGTTTTGTTGTCTTTATTCTATGACTGTATGTAAAAAGAAGACAGAGAGGATGAGGAAAATTAGATACTAGGTTCCACTTTATTCATTGCGAACTCGCTAAAGCATTTAGAAAATAAGTAACAAACATAAATTCACCTCAATTATTAGTTCACCAAAGCTACTGATGCTGCCTATGTGACTACATCACCATCAAATTTATCAGCTTTTCCAGATAATATTGGCTCCAGTGAATTGGTTGTGCCTGAAGATTTTACCAAGTCTCTCAAGTAATTCCACAGCATACATCTATACCCAACCAATTTACACACACATATACACACAATTATTGAAATATAATTTCTATACCATAAAATTCATTTTTGTAATATTTGAATCACTGTATCTTTGTGTATTCAAAGATTTTATAACTATTACCATTAACTTATTTTAGAATACTTTCTTCATTTCATAAAGACTCATTCACCATTAGCAGTTACTTTCTATTCCCTCTTCTTTCTAGTTCCCGGCAATCTGCAATCCATTCTCTGTCTCTGTAGGATACCACAGTCTTTGGTGATAACTTCTTTCACTTAACATTTTCAAGAATTAGCGATGTTGTTGCATATATCAACACTTCATTTTTATTGCTGAATAATGCTACATTGTAAGGATTGGCTATGTTTCTCCATCCATTCATCAGTTGCTGCACTTTTTTTAAAAACTTTTTGGCTATTATAAATCATGCTATTACGCATCAATATGCATAAATTTTTATGTGAATTACTTTTAGTATATGTGCTGCCGAAGCGAGCACGTGAATTACTTTTTTAAAATTTATTTTACAGGCAGAGTTACAGAGATAGGTAGAGACAGAGAGAGAGGTCTTCCATCTGCTGGTTCACTCCCCACATGGCCTCAATGGCCAGAGCTGTGCTGATCTGAAGCCAGGAGCCAGGAGCTTCTTCCGGGTCTCCCACACGGGTGCAGGGACCCAAGGACTTGAGCCATCTTCTACTGCTATCCCAGGCCACAGAGAGAGCTGGATCAGAAGAGGAGCAGCTGGAACTAGAACGGATGCCCATACGGGATGCTGACGCTTCAGGCTAGGGCGTTAACCCGCTGAGCCATAGTGCCGGCTCCATGAATTATATTTTTTATACTCTATTAGTTACCACAGATCAGGGAAAACATATTTTATTTGTCTTTTAGGGACTGTCTTATTTCACTGAGTATAATGGTTTCCAGTCACATCCATTTTGTTGTTGTGAAAGACAGGATTTCATTATTTTTTATGTCTGAGTAATATTCCATAATTTATATGTACTACATAAACTCTAGTGAGGAAATGACTTAAAGTCTAAATGAACTTAATTATTATCTTGTAAATACACAAGAAATATTTAGTTGTTCAAGTATCATTGGTTCTACTTCATTGAAAAAAAAGAATGAATGACTGAAAAAAAAAAACTGTATATGAGTGAAATGATCATTTTTCCAAGCAATTGCTTTTGACACTGTGCTTATTTCCACTAAACTAAAGAGTGTTTTTCTTTTTACTTGTTAAACTCCTTATTTGGTCAAGTATCAAGCCTTTTTGCTGTAACATAAACTTAAAATATGGAATCTCAAATACTGAAAAACAAAATGAAAGAAAGATAGAAGGAGGGTCAGAAAGAGGAAGGGAGGAAGGCAATATCATTACATTCTTATTCTTCTATCTATAAATCATACTGAATCTGTTAAAATTAATAAAATAAAATAAAAAAGGAAAGAGATTTAAAAAGAAAGAAAAATAATTAAATGCGAAAATATATGCTAGTGCATAAACCCTCTAATAGAATGAGACATATTGAATTTAGAATTACTAGCAATTGAATTTTCCAGTAAAGTTATACAAGTTCCGTTAGTGTATAAAAATAAATTTTATGTGGAACTATATTTCTATTTATCTTAAGTATATACCTAGCATTCGAATTAACTTATATGCTATGTTTAGCCACATATGAAACTGTCATAATGTTTTCCAAAGAGGCTGCAGCAGTTTATAAGCAATGTATAGGGGTTTAATCTATTCACATCCATGCCAGCAATTGCTGTTGTTGCTACATTAAAAAAAAAAAAATTAGTCATAGTAGTCGGTATGAAATGGCATATCACTGCAGATTTGATTACATTTATATAACTAATGTTGCCTAAATTTTTTTTTTCATGTGCATATTGGATGGATGGGTCCAAATTCTTTCCTTCATCACAGGAAGGAATTCATGGAGTAGACATAAACAAAGAACAGCAGAGAAGCAGAGTTACTTACCTGCAAAGTAAAGTACACACTCAAGAATGAGTGCTTGTGGAGCCGACACCAAGGCCTAGTGAGTAAAGCCGTCGTCTGCTGTGTCAACATCCTATATGGGCGCCAGTTGGAGTCCAGCTAGTCCATTTCTGATCCAGCTTTCTGCTATGGCCTGGGAATGCAGTAGAGGATGGTCCAAGTCCCTGGGCCCCTGCACCACGTGGAAGACCTGGAGGAAGCTCCTGGCTCCTGGCTTCGGATCGGCACTGCTCCAGCCATTGCAGCCATCTGGGGAGTGAACCATTGGATGAAAGACCTCTCTTTCTTGCTCTACCACTGCCTCTCTGTAAGTCAACCTTTGAAATAAATAAATCTTTCTAAAAAATGAGTGCTTGCAAGTTCTGGAGAAAGCAGCACTCAACAAGGTTCTTGGCTGTCCCTTCAGTTGATCTGAAAGCATAGGTGCTGTTGTCTGGCACATGAGTTAATTGAATATTCAAAGGAGATGAAGTTTGAAATATAGTTTGAGTATTGTCATTTTCTTGCCCCTTTTTAGAAATGTTAGTAGTCAAAAGCATAAAAGGAGAGGCAGTGTTGGCCATGCTAATTTCATCATAGTGGTGTGATGACATTATAACGAACTAAAGACCACTGCCAGGATGCAGCTTGCAGCCACATTGGATATTTTTAGCTGTCACTGATTCTAAGTGGTGAAACCACAGAAGGTGTAGTTTTCTACTACAGAGGGGTGACCATTTCATATAATTTGAGGAAGAAAAATCTATTAAAGGGAGCGGGAAAGGGGAGGGTTGTGGGTGGGAGGGAAGTTTTGGGAGGGGGAAGCCATTGTAATCCATAAGCTGTACTTTGGAAATTTATATTCATTAAATAAAAGTTTAATAAAAAATCTTCCATTCAGTTTTAAAAATTGAGTTGTTTTCTGTGTGCATGTATTTTCAAGTAATTATAAGAGCTCCTTGTATTCTAGGCACAAACTTCTTATTAAATATATAAATTGAAAAAAACTTTCTTACATTCTGTGGGTTATATTTTTTACTTTTTTGTCATTGTTCTATCAAGAACAAATTATTACATTTTGATGATGCTGATTTAGTTTATGTGCGTATATGCGTGATTGGGTGAATTTGATTAGTGCTTCTGATGTTGTATTTAAGGAACTTTCGCCAAATCGTAGGTGGTAAATTTTTAGATCTAAGCTTTCTTTTAAAAGTTTTATAGCTTTAGTTCTTACATTTATATATTTAATTGACTTTGAGATAATTTGTGTACATGCATTGAAGTAGAGGTAAAAAGCTCATTCTTCCATGTGTGGACAAGTTTTTGCAGCACCATTTGTTGCAAAGGGCTTTACCCAATTAAATTAACCATACATGTAAGAATTTATTACTGTATTTTCAATTGTATCACTTTGGAGAGTATTGTCATTTTAACACTCTGAAGACTCCTGTCCCGTGAAAATTGGATCTTTTCATTAATTCATGGTATTGTTAACTTACTTCTTTTTTTCATACTTTAAAAACTTTATTTATATAAAAAACTCATTTGTTTTTAAAAGCATGGCCAAGAGAGAATGAAAATGAGAAAAGATATGTAGCATAAGGCATGCCCCTTACTAGTATTTGGTGAGAAGGTGGGATTTTTTGGTTCTCTGGAATTGAATGTTTAGTGTTTTTATAAATGAGAGAAGGGAAAAATCAGTTAAAGGTCTCCAAAAGTCCATGGCTGTTCTATTACCCACACCCCGCTGAGAAAAGAGAACACCAGGAAAAAAGCAGAGGAGGGCAAGAGAAAGCAAGAGTCAAGTCAGGTGGGGATGGGGCAACTTCCCCTGTGCAGTGTGCTCCATTGGTCACGGATAACATAAGGTAGAAGGGAATGGGAAGAAATGGGAGGGGGGAAAGGCAAATAAGGAGTTTTAGCATATTGGGAGGGGGGTGAATTGTGCACTTTTCTCCTACCCCATAGCCTCAATATATAAGAGAAGGAGAAAAGAGGGATAAAGAATTCCAGTTGCATTGAACAGAGCTTTCAGATTAAGGGGAGTAGAAGTCAAATAAGGAAAAGGATCCCCCCCAAAAAAAATCAACCCGCATAGCAGTTGATTCCTCTACCCCAATCTGCTAAAGCAAGTGGGTGCAATATTAGCAAGAAGGGGGAAATCGGGAAAGATGACTTCCCTATGACCCCTTCAGAGATGATGGGAAATTGTGGGCTACTAAAGAACAAGAGTCACACCACGCACTCCTTCCATTAACTTCACTTCGAGATTTATCAGAATGGGATTTTTGCAAAATCCCAACATGATGCTGCTGGGCAAAAGCTTGCTATGGCTAAAATCAAAAGCTACACCAATCCCTAACTGAGAATCTGAGGTTCTCTAAGTCACCTCTCCTCTTCTTTCTATTACTGAGGGCCAATAGTGGGCAAGAAAGCAACAAAATATAATTTGCAAAATCATGAGAAATGAGACTGCAGAGGTAAAGAAAGGCACATGGAAGGGAGGGAGGAGATAAACCCCAGGCCAAAGGCACAAAGAAGAGGCAAAGCCAGGGGCAGTCCCCACATTATAAGAGTAAAGGGGACAGGAATTATATACATCAAGTCCTTTAGTTGGCCAACCAATCCAGGGAGGAGTCAGGGGATGAAAGGGGAGGACAAGGAGAAATGGAGAGGGAGAAGCCAGCTTTGAAGCTTCCTGCCAGTTAGAAATAATTATTTCCACTTTTCAGTAATAGTATAGTACCTCCTTTGTTAAATTTATTACATATTTCTTCTCTTTAATGCTATTATAAATCAAGCTGCTTTATAATTGTGATTGTTTTGATTTTTAATTGGTAGTATATAGAAATAGAATTCTGAGTATCTTGTATCATGTAAGCATTGTACTGATTTAATTTACTTTAAGTGTGTGTGTGTGTGTTCGTTAAGATATATATATATATATATATATATATATATATACACTAGATGATGCCATTTTTAAATATTTTTGTTGTTTTAATAATTTCTTTCCCAAAGGAACCTTTTATCTAAGGAATACAAACTTCATGCATTTCAGAAGTACAACTTTAGGAATATAGTGATTCTTTGCACCATATCTATCCTCCCATCCCTCCTTATCCTCCCTTTCCATTCCCAGTTCCATTCTTCACTAAGATCCATTTTCAATTAACTTTAAACACAGAAGACCAAAGCTATACCAAGTAATGTGTTCAACAATTTGTAAACACAAAAAAAATGTTCCTCAATAGTCAAGACAGGGCTGTTCAGTCATTGCATCTCAAAGTTAATTTCACTACTTAAAAAAAAAAAAACTAATTAACTTTAAGGAAGCACTCAAGAATGATACATCTTTTTTGAGCACTTAGACATAACTGATGAGACATGAGAATATCCTCTACTTAATACATTAAAAGAAAGTAAGTCCTTGAGAACAAGCTTCATCATTAATTAAGGAAGCACCTAAGAAGAAATGGAGTTGGACAACTAGGCATAACTAAAAATTATGAGACATAAGAATATCCTGCACTGAATACAGTAAAGTTAAATAAATCTTTGGGAACAAATTTTACTGTTATCTCTCATGATACAACTCTTTCAGGACAGAAATCCTACTTGAGAAGTTAGTAAAGAGTGAATCCTGTCGCTAATTTAACAATTAACACTCTTATGTATGACATCAGTGATCACCAGAGGCTCTTGACAAGAGCTGCATAGGCCTTTTGAATCCACAAACTCCTTCAATATTTAGACAAGGCCATAAACAAAGTGGAAGTTCTCTCCTCCCCTTCCTTCAGATAAAAGTTCATCCTTCTTTGATGACCACTTCTTTCCACTGGGGTCTCACCCACAGAAGCCCTTTATGTACATTTCGCCACAGTGTCTTAGCTTTGATGCTTGAAATGCTCTAGTGGCTTTGCAGCCAGACCAGAATGCCTTAAGGGCTGATTCTGAGTTCAGAGTGCTATTTAAAGCAATTATCATTCCATGAATGGACCATTTCCCATGTTGGAGCATTCACTTCTTTTTAATTCTATCTACTATTTTTACCAGACAATTAATCCTATCCATATGATCGCCTTAACACTTAAAATCCTATTTTCATTACCCAGCTTAAGGGTATTTGGTATCCCATTGCAAGTTTTTAAACTGAACCCTTAGGAGTAAGTCCACAGGAATGTATGCAGAACTATACAGCTTAACAGTTACAAACTTCATACATTTCATAATTACAACTTTAGGAACATAGTGATTCTTTCCACTGTGTCCACCCTCCCATGCACACTCCCCCTCTTTTCCTCCTCCCTCTCTTATTTCCACTCATATTTGTTAAGATCTATTTTTAATTAACTTTATACACACATGAATAAATCTGTGCTAAGTAGAGTTCAACAAATAGTATGGAAAAAAAGACTATACCTCAGCAGTCAAGAAAAGGGTTATTCAAGTCATTGCTCCTCAAAGTGTCAATGTCACTTCTATATACTGATTTTTAGGTGCTCTATTAATTATCACAGGTCAGGGAGAACATATGATATTTGTCTCTTTGGGACTAGCTTATTTCACTAAGTATAATGATTTTGAGTTTCATTTCATTTTGTTGCAAATGACAAGATTTCATTCTTGTTTTACCACTGTGTAGTATTCCATGGCATATATCCCATACTTTCTTTATCCAGTCTTCAGTTCACAGGCATTTGGCTTGATTTCATGTCTTAGCTATTGTTAATTGAGGTACTATAAACATGCAGGTAAAGGTAACACTTTCTCATGTTGATTTCATTTCCTTTGGGTAAATTCCCAGGAGTGGGATGGCTGGGTCATATGGTAGGTTTATATTCAGATTTCTGATATATCTCTATACTGTCTTCCATAGTGGCTTTACCAGTTTACATTCACACCAAAAATGGATTAGGGTACCTTTTTCCCTATAGCCTTGCCAAGATTTGTTGTTTGTTGATTTCAGTATGAAAGCAATTCTAACTGGGGTGAAGTGAAACCTCATTGTGGTTTTCATTTGCACTTCCATGAGCTAGTGGTCCTGAGCATTTTTTTCATGTGTATGTTTGCCATTTGGATTTCCTCTTTTTAAAAATGTATGTTTAAGTCCTTTGCCAATTAATAACTACATTGTTCTTTTGTTCTTAAGTACCTTGATCTCTTTATATATTCTGGTTATTAATCCTTTATCAATCATATGGTTTGCAAATCCTTTCTCCCATTCTATTGGTTGATTCTTCATTTTGCTGAGTGTTTCTTTTGCAGTACAAAGCTTCTCAATTTGATGTAATTCCATTTGTCAAATTTGGCTTTAATTGCCTGTGCCTCTAGGGTCTTTTCCAAGAACTCTTTGACTATGCCAATGTCTTACATGGTTTTCCCAATGTTCTTTAATAATTTGATGGTATAGTGTTGTAGATTTAGGTCTTTATTCCATTTTAAGTAGATTTTTGTGCAAGATGTAAGTTAGGGGTATTGCTTCATACTTCTGCATGTAGAAATCTAGTTTTGCCAGCACCATTTGTTGAACAGACTTTCTTGCTCCAGAGATTGACTTTAGTTCCTTTGTCAAATATAAGTTGGTTTAGATGTTTGGATTGATCCTGGCATTTCTATTCTGTTCCATTGTTCTATCCATCCATTTTTGCATTAGTACCAGACTATTTTAGTTATAACTGCCTTGTCATATGTCTTGAAATCTGATAATGTGATGCATCTGCTTTTTTTTGTTGTTGTTGTTGTATAAGATTGCTTTAGCTATTCATGTCTCCTATGTTTCCATATGAATTTTAGCATCATTCTTTCTGTATCTGAGAATAATGTCCTTCATATTTTGAATGGTATCACACTGAGTCTATAAATGATATTTGGAAGTATGTAAATTTTGATGATATTGATTCTTCCAATCCATGAACATGGAAGATTTTTCCATTTTTTTGTATCTTCTGTTTCTTTAATGTTTTATAATTCTCATCATAGAGATCTTTGACATCCTTGGTTAAATTTATTCCGAAGTATTTGGGTTTTTTTTTTTTTTTGGTAGTTTTGTGAATGGGATTGATCTTATAAGTTCTTTCTCAGCCATGGCATTGTCTATGTATACAAAGGCTAGTGATTTTTTTTGCATTGATTTCATATCCTGCTATTTTTTAAAATTTATTTATTTATTTATTTGAATGGTAGAGTTTTAGACAGTGAGAGGGAGAGACAAGAGAAAAATCTTCTTTCTGTTAGTTCACTCCCAGATGGCCTCAATGGCCGAAGTGTGCTGATCTGAAGCCAGGAACCAGGTGCTTCTTCCCTGTCTCCCATGTGGATGCAGGGGACCAAGCACTTGGGCCATCTTCTACTGCTTTCCCAGGCCATAACAGAGAGCTGGATTGGAAGAGAAGCAGCCGGGACTAGAACTGGTGCCCATTTGGGATGCCGGCACCAAAGGTGGAGGATTAACCTATTGCACCATGTTGCCGGCCCCCATATCCTGCTATTTTACCACACTCTTCTATGAGTTCCAATAGTCTATTTTTGGATCCCTTATTTATAGAATCATGTCATCTGCAAATAGTCATACTTTTACTTCCTTCTTTCCAATTTGTATCCCTTTTTTTTTTTTTCTTGCCTAATGGCTCTAGCTAAAACTTCAAAGACTACTTTGAATAACATGCATTGATAGGCATCCTTTTCTGGTTCCAGATCTCAGTGGAAATGCATCCATCTTTTCCCCATTTCATAAGATGCTGGCCGTGGGTTTGTCATAAATTGCCTTGATTGTGTTGAGGAATGTTCCTTCTATACACAATATGCTTAGAGTTTCATCATGAAATGCTGTTGTATTTTATCAAATGCTTTCTCTGCATTTATTGAGATAATCATAGGGTTTTTCTTCTTTCGTTTGTTAATATGATGTATCACATTGATTGATTTGTGAATGTTGAACCATCCCTGCATAGCAGATATAAATCCCACTTGGTCTGGGTGAATTGTCTTTCTGATGTGTTGTTAGATTCTATTGGCTAGAATTTTGTTGAGGATTTTTGCTTCTAGGTTCATCAGGGAAATTGGTCTTTAGTTCTCCCTCTCTGTTGTGTATTACCAGTTTTAGGAATTAAAAGTGATGCTGGCTTCATAGAAAAAAATTGGGGGAATTCATTGTCTTTCAATTGTTTTTTAATAGCTTGAGAAGAATTGGAGTTAGTTCTTTAAATGTCTGATAGAATTCAAAAGTGAAGCCATCCACTCCTGTGCTTTTCTTTGTTGGGAGGGTCTTTACAACTGGTTGAATTTGGCTATGCGTCTGTTTAGATTTTCTGTGTCTTCATAGCCCAATTTTGGTAGGTTGTATGTGTCCTGGAGTCTATCCATTTCTCCTAGGTTTCTCTGTCTATTGGGATAGAGCTCTTTGTAACAATTTCTGATGATTCTTTTTATTTCTGTGGTGTCTGCTGTTACATTTACTTTGTCATAGGTCTACTCTTTCATTTGTTGGTTACTTGGGCCAATGATGTGTCAATATTGTTTTTTTTTTTTTTCCAAAAAAAAAAAACAGCTCTTAGTTTTGCTGATCTTTTGTATTTTTGTTTAAATTTTGTTTATTCTCTAATTTTAATTATATCTTTTCTCCTAATTTTGGATTTGGTTTCCTGTTGTTTTTCTAAATTCTTGAGATGCATTGATAGCTCATTTATTTGGTGTCTTTCTTATTTATTGACTTAATTATAGGGCATCTGGCTATTTAAAAGTAACATTAAGAAATCTAAAGGTAGACATAGTCTCAAATAATGGGGGACTTCAATACCCCATTTTCAGCAGTGGACATATCAACCAGACAGAAAATCAGCAAAGAAACAATGGAGTTAGTTTTCACTATAGACCAAGTGGCCCTAACAGATATCTACAGAACTTTCCATTCTTTAGTTGTAGAATACACATTCTGGAACTTTCTTTAAGATTGACCAAATGCTAGGCCATAAAGCAAGTCCTGACAATTAAAAAAATAAAATAAAAATCGTAATCATACACCTCGGACCACAGTGGAATGAGCCTGGAGATCTGCAACTCAGGAATCTTTAGATCATATGCAAACACGTGAAGACTAAATAACATGCTCCTGAATGAAGAGTGGGTCATTGAAGATATGAAAAGAGAAATCAAAAAGCTTCTGGAAGTAAATGAAGATGACAATACAACATATCAAAACTTATGGGATACAGCAAAAGCAGTATTATGAGGAAAGTTCATAACAATTGATGCCATTATTATTACAGATGATTTTATTCCTTCTTTTAAAGTCTGTACATCTTTATTTTTGACTCTTTTTTAAGCAATTGTGATGGTAGAAACTTCAGTTCATGTTTAATCAAAAGTTGGCTTGAGGCATCAGAAGCCCTTACTTATCTCTTAGTCTTATTATTTATAATATTTTTAGTGTTTTAATCATGAAATTTTGCCACAAAGGCTATTCCTTTCTGTCTTGGGCTGACCACAAGAGTTTGTCCTTTATTCTAGATATAGGATGTTATATTGGTTGATATTTGGGTGATAAACCACATCCATTATATATAATATATATATGCTTATACTCACACACACACACACACAATCATATATACTCATTTAGAAAGGAAAGAAATAAGCCTCAAAATCACAGTTTTTCCTTTGCCAATGCATTTGTTGACTCAGAGACTAAGGATATGAATATCATATTTGCAGAATGCAAGGAAACAGTAGTCCAAAGGAAACTGCAAATTATTAGAGGGAGAGTTACAGAAGAAAAAACTCATTAAGGCCAATGTAAGCAGGAGAATTTTGGTGAAAAATAGAATTTGATTTGGAGTGTATATATAGTGTTCCGTACATCAATGAAAAACTGTAGTCAAGTTCCTAGATTTTAGAATCTAAACTTTAATGTTCTGCCTCTGTACTGGTCAATTGACAGTTGTGAACTATTTTAGTCATCAGAATTTCGAGTAGAAGCTAGAAATGATCAGGCCTTTAACTAAGGGAATTCTTCTAGCAGCTTGTGTGAAGCTCGTAACAATAAAGGGCCAGCTGAGAGACCACCAAGGCAGAGCACAGAGGGTTTCTGTTACTTTTTCTCATGCTCCTCAAAAGTGCCTACGATATAGATGTCTGATGAAAAAATAGGGTGTCAAGATTTTTAAGGGAAATAAACATATTTTAATGTAATTTATATTTCAACCTAATAATCATGCTACAATTTAAATATTTGATTATTTCTATGGAAGTAAGCAAGCAGAGATGCATAACTAAACAATAGTTTACTGCTATTATAATTTTAAGGTATTAGGAATATAAGAATAAGTAATTCTTATATATTCTATATTCCATTTCAGTCTAGCTTCCCAAAATATAAAGTTTATGATAATTTTATTTATCCAAATGGACATGTCTTATATAATCATGTATACATTTCAATTAAATCTGTAAAATTACGAAAGGAACATGGAATTTTATACTCATACTCAGAAATCGCAGTCCATGGAATTAGTAAATTCTAGTAATCTGTATCTTTCAACTGTTGAATAGCTCTGTAATTAAGATTTTCCTGGACACCAATCTAATCCCTCCAATTTCACACTTGGAAGGTGATACTTATCACCCAACTAGGCTTCATATCAAAGAAAAATAATGCATACTTAAAATTGTCAGCTTCCCAGAACATTCATTGTTGTACATGTTCTCCATGAAATATTCTTATTTCAAATATTTCTAAAAGTGACCAAGAGAATGCTTTCACCACTGATTCACAAATAAGAACTTCTCCTCATCTAATTGTATAGCAACACTTAGGCTGTGATGTTTATAAAAATATAATTTCTTGACACTTAAAAATTATTCAGATTATTGAAGAACATTTATTGATATGGATTGATTTTGTGCTAAATGTCAGGCCCAATACACAGTTATTCATGGTCATGTGCTTGCTCACTAACTGAGAAATCCATTGAAGAATGAATCAATATCCTCATTCCTTTATGAAGGAACTGAAATACACATTATTTCACCTTCCCAAGGTCATAGATCTAGGAAATGAAGTACAAATGTAGATCTATGTTAATCTGATGGCATAGCCCATTCACTTCTATTGAAATATTGTAACTTGAAATAAACTTTTATTGACTACTTCCCAAGATGGTGCTTCAGACTTGAATATTGCTAAAGAAAAATTGGTTTTGTATTGCTTTGTCTAGCACTATAAAAGATGCATTAAATGACATGGCACTATGTAATTTAATATTTCTACTAAGGTGCATTTACTTTCAAAACCATTCCATCTTCCAAATAAGTAAGTGTTCTGAATTATTACCATGATTAGTTTTCTATCATATTTTCTCCTTTTTCAACTAAAATCATTGTTTCATTTTATCTATAACATTTAAAATGAAATCTCTCCATTGAACATAGTTTTGAGAGCACAACATAGTATTGTTAACTATAGGAAACACTGTTGTACAGCAGATCTCTAGAGCTTACTCTCCTGCATTGGATGATTAAGCCCACTGAATAGCAGTTCCCCTTTCTTCTACTATAAAGCCCTTGACAAGTAGATTTCTATTTTCTATTTATGTGAGCTTAACTATTGCACATACCTCATGTATGCAGAATCATGTAGTTATTCTCCTCCTCTAAGAAAATTATTTCACTTTGCACAATGTTCAAGATCCATTCATATTGTCACATATTGCTAGATTTCCTTCTTTTCTTAAGGACTTATTTTTATTTATTTGAAAGTCTGAAAGAGAGAGAGAGAGAGAGAGAGAGAATTAGAGAGAGAGAGAGAGAGAAGCAATTCCATCTGCTGCTTCACTAACCAAATGCCCACAAAAGCTGGGTAAGGAGTAAGGAGATTTCTTTGTGGTCTTCTGGAATGTTCCTGGTCTTCTGTTCTTACTTCTCACTACTATTTGCAACTGGAGCTCAAACTCCCTTGGTCTGCTTTCAGGTTCTTGCCTACTTTTCTATGTAGTGTTCTTCCTGCTTGCAATTCTTTCCTGTATGCTGAATCTCTTTAATATTAGCCATCTAAATATCTCAACTAAAAAATATCTCAGCTAAAAAAATCACTGTCTTGGTGAAGCTTTCATTCTCTTTAATTATATTTTTCTTTGACATACACTTGCATTTTATTCTTTCATAATGTATAATTTCATGTTTCTTTGAGTATTGTTCAACTGTGCCACTAGAGAGAAATTAGACTCTATCTCTTTTTCTTTTGCATCATTCTATTCACAGTACATATGTCTGCACCTGGAATACAGAACAATTTGCTAAACAGCAAGTTGCAAAATTGAAGTAGAATGATATTTGAAAGCCTCATTACTCACCCTCCTTTATTGGCCTGTTGTCCAGATCATTAATTGATCCTGTGTATTAATGTTTAAAGCATTAAATTATAAATGCTATAATATACTTGGTTCCCCCAAGAAGCAGACTTTGCCATAGAATTCAGCATATAGGATTTTTATTAGGGAGTATCCTTGAATTAATCACTTTCAAATAAATCAAACCTAGTTGTGGTATATACAACCCAGCCCTCTCTAAATGCAAAATGATCTATCAGAGTTGTTTTCAGGAGGGTTGAAAGGGCATATTTTATCTTCCATCATCACTTAATCACTGGATTTGGAGTGTCTATTCAGGGTTATCAGAGAACCTCACTGTGAACTAGGATGCAATGTCAGCTTAGCTGCCACCAGGTTGCATCTTCTGACAAGATTAACCCAATGCTAAGTTTTACCTCACACTACATCACTCTCCACTAACTAGTTAGAACCTTACTGGGTCTGCTTTTGTTGTGATAATGGATTTTGATAAGACAGCATGGAAAATGTGTATATACTTGACTTTATTGAAATTCAAAAGAAATGAACATCTATTGTCTGTTTCCTACAAATAAACTCTGAAATTTATGTGCAAGAAAATTATGGGTAGTGCTTCTGGAACAAAATCTGTATAGAGGGCAAGGAATTGGGAAGAGGCAGAGGATAAACTTAAGTGTGAAACAGACACCATAAACTCTCCAGCCATCCCTAAAGGTAATGTGTAGTTTGAATGAGCACTTAGGATTGTCACAAAATAAGGAGAAGGGGTTGTGCCTTTGGATTTACACATTTGCCAGTATCTGGATGGGAGCCACCTCCTGAGATGGTACAATTCCTTGAGAGATAGCTATTTTGAGAATCCTATGCTGGCTTCCACATTTGCCATATCTAATCCACATAGTACTCATTCTTTTCAAATGTACATGGGATTGCTATTTTCACTACTTAAAATGTTTTATTAACTTTCTTTTAAAACTCAAAGTAATAACCAAATCCCTTACTAGAGCTTATTTGTGATTTAGTCACACCCACTTGCTTCAATTCTTTAGTAACATTAAATTCTTCATAGTCAAGAGGTTTTTTAATCTATTATTATTGTGCCCAAAATAATTTTTAAAAGCAACCTATTATCTGGAGAGAATTTAATTGGACCATATTTTAGCCTACTTTTGCTGGACTGGTAAAATAGAGTGTCAAGTTGAGCTAAGATAGCAAATATCTTGTGGTTCTTAAATATTAAGTTTTTATATACAATGGGTTTTGCAAAGAACATTTCTCTCATATTGAAATATAGTTAGAAAATGTAGACTTGATTTTATTTTTAATGAGTATACTCAATTGCATTCCTTTTGTTTAATTCAATAGAATACAGTATTAAGTTTTGAATAAAAAAGTTACAGTTAGGGCCAGCACTGTGACATAGCTAGTAAAGCTACTGCCTGCAGTGTTGGCACCCTTTATGGGCACTGATTCAAGTCCTGACTGCCCCACTTTTTATCCAGCTCCCTGCTAATGTTCCTGAGAAAAGCAGTGGAAGATGGCCCAAATGCTTAGGCTCTTACATCTACTTGGGAGATCCAGAAGAAGCTCCTGGCTCCTGGCTTTAGATTGGCTTAGTTTCAGTCGTTGTGAGGCCATTTGGAGGGTGAATCAGTGGATAGGAGATCTCTCTCTCTTTCTCCCCTTGTCTCTCTCTCTCTCTGTAACTCTGCCCTTCCAATAAATAAATATTTTTTTGTAGACGTTATACCCATTTGTCCCTTTACATCAAGCAGAGTTAGGAAATTAACTTTTCTGAGTTTCCCTTACGGTGCTATAATAATATATTTCATATTTGTTGAATTGGTGGTTGTTTTGTTATTACTTCATAGAAAAAATTTATTTATTCTGCAAAAATGTTATTTTCCTAAATGTTCTTTTTTAGATTATTCACACTCTGTTTGCATCTAAACTCAATCTACTTGTGACAGATTCAGCCTTTGTGTCTTTTTTTGATTCTTGCATCTCTCCCCCTCTTGCTCTTCTTGTCTTTTCACTTTGTGCTCAATCCAGTATCAGTTTCTTCTCCAAACCCAGATTTGAATAAAACATCACAGCCCAGTATTTGGGACCTGACATAATGAATATGCTTTGAAGGAGGCTTTAGTTTCAATCCTGAAGTGTAGAGGAGTGAATCTCTTATGGGAGGGACTTGAACAGTAAGGAATAGGAGATGGGGGGAGCCTGACAAATGGTTTCCTCTATGTGTCCCTCTCCCTTAGAGGAAAAGTTACTCTCTCCCATCCCTTTGTAGAACTTTCATGTGCCAAATGCCTCACATCTTTTATCCATCATCGTCACTGTTCTATATTTGTAATTGCCAAATTAAATATGAGCATTGTAGTCCTTATTTGGGGCTCCTTTGTCTACTGATTTTGAGTTCTAATTTGAAATATTATATAGTAATTATTATTATTGACTACATGGATGATTAGAGAAGTTTTGGATTTTTCAGACACTATAACATGGAGTGCCTCTATATTAATATAATTTTTTAGAAACCTATGAACATAATTTTGCCTTTTCACTTAGTTTTCCAAAAAAATATATCATATACGTAATTCTCTAATTCTTGTTTTCCTTCAAATATTTTCTAATGGAAATTGTTTTCAGTGCTTTACATCTTTGAACTTCATTAAATAGCATAGGAATGAAATGATTGGATTATTCTTGCTTTGATGCATTTAGACACTTATTATTATGGTATCAATTCCAGGGAGTTAAATCACTAAATAAAGGAATTGAGTCTCATTTTGATAGACTCTAATATTTTCTCATGTTTAATCCAGACACTTTTTAAGAGATAAAATATTACATTTACCATTTGAAGTCTTGGACTTCTTTCCTAGAAGCAGATACTACCTTGAAGGCAAAGAATATCTTTCACATAAATGCTTTATTCTTTTGGTTTACATATGCTCATGCACAAACAAGCATTCTTTTGTGAATTGTCATCATAATACATGTCTTTCTGCACCTTGCAATCTTCCTAAATGTATTCTTGGAATACCTATCCAGCTACCCACATGTGTTGATCTACTTCAGTAGTTTTAACACCAACATAGTTAAAGTGATTACTTATTTATTTGAGAAGCAGACAGTGAAGATTCCCATCCTCTGGGTCACTTTCCAAATGCCTGCAATAACTAAGAGTCAGTCAAGAGGCAGGAACTGAATCAGTGGAGCCATTGAGGCTGCATCCTAGATGCATTAGCAGGAAGGTAAAATGGAGCCAGGAACTGAATCGAGGCACTTATATAGGACATGTGCATCTTAATGTCTTCTTAACTACAAAACAAAATGCCTACCCTTCAACGAGTGTTTACTTATTTGTTTTCCATTGAACAGACGTTGTTCTGAAACTTCTGCAAGAGGAGAAACAATGATAAATTTATCTCCATTCAGTACACAAAAAACACTAGGCCAAATGATCATCTGATAGTTTCTCGTTCTCATGCTAACAATTTAGTCAGCTCATCTATCTGAAATTTAGACAGAAAGTACAGATTTGAATGACAGAAAACTATGAAATTACTATATATACTCAAAATGAATAGGTGATATGTAGACAAAATTATATAAATACAAGAGAAGAGGGGATTTCTATCATAATGATACAACTTCTGAGATTAGATCAAAAATTGTCTCCTTAGCATAGCACCACACTTTCATTTGTAACAGGATACTCACTTATAATCTCATTTCATTAATAAAAGTTTAATTATTTTGTTCTTTTAAAATTTTTCTATTAACTGTTAACTCTTCTCTAAAAATATGGTAGAATTCAATTATCTGGTCCTGGGCTTTTCTTTGTTGGGAAGATCTTTATTACTGATTCAATGTCTGTATTGGCTATTAGTATAATTACCTTTTCTATGTATTCATGTCTCAATGCTGGTAAATTGCATATGTCCAGAAATCTACCCATTTCTTCTAGATTTTCCAATGTGTTGGTATATAGTTGTTTGAAGTAACTCCTGATGATTGGATATTATTTTTTTATTTCTGTGTTATGTATTGTAGTATCTCCTTTGTCATCTATGATTTTATTAATTTGATCTTCTATCATTTTTTATTATTTGTATCAATAGTTTATCTTTTTTATTTTTTAAATCTAGTTCTTTTTTCACTGACTTTTGAATGCTTTTATTTCAATTTTCTTTTTTTCTTCTCTAATTTTTGTTGTTTATTTCCTCCTGCTTATTGTGGGTTTTATTTGTTCTAGTTTTCTAGGAGCTTGAGACACACTGTTCAATGATTTATTTGATGCCTTTTGACTTTCTTGTTGTAGGCACCAATTGTTATATTTTTCCTCTTAACACTGCTTGTGCTTTATCTCATACGTTTTGACATGTTGTGTTGTTGTCTTCATTTATTTTTAGGATTTTTTTTTTCCTTTTGGTTTCTTCTATGATGCACTGTTCATTCAGGAATATGTTCATTCTCACATATTTGCATAGTTTCTAGTTTCCAGCTTCACTCTGCTGTGGTCAGAAAACAGGAAAGGTGCAATTTCAATGTCTTTGAATTTGTTGATACTTGATTTATGGCCTAACATATGATCTATCCTAGAGAAAGTTCAATGTACTGAAGAAAATATTATGTGATCTGCAGCTGTGGATGGTGTTTTCTGCAGATATCAATTAGGTTCATTTGGTAACTAATATAGATCACTTTGTTTTTTTCTTCATTGATTTTTTACCTAATTGATCTGTCCATTGATGAAAGTGGGGTGTTGAAGTCCCCCATTATTATTGTATTGGGGCATATATATTCCTTTAGAGCCATTAGCATTTGTTTTAAATAGTTGGGTGCCCTATCTTTGGAATCACATACATTTACTGTAGAAATATCATCCTGTTGAATCAATCCCTTAATTATTAAATGATGCCTTTCCATGTCTGTTTAAACAAATTTTGTCTTAAAGTCTAGTTTGTCTTATATTAGGATGGCTATTACTGCTCATTTTTAAATTTTCATTTGCATGGAATATCTTGCTCCAAGCTTTCACTTGTGTAAATTTTCACTGTGTGTATATTTGTTGATAAGGTATATTTCTTGTAGGCAGCGTACAGATAGGTCTTATTTTTAATCCATTCACCTGACCTATATATTTGATCTATTTAAAAATATTTATGTATTTTAAAGGCAAAATTAGAGAGAGAGAGAGAGAGAGAGAGAGAGAGAGAGAGAGAGAGAAAGAATTTTCCACCTGCTGATTCTCACAAAAAATGGATGCAGTGACCAGAGTTGGGCTGATCCAAAGCCAGGAGTCACACACATTATTGCAAGAGCCCAGGTACTTGAGCCATCTTCTGATGCTTTCCCAGGCACATTAGCAGGGAGCTGGTTCAGCAGTGTAGCAGTCGAGAATCCAACGAGTGCCCATATGGGATGCCAGCACTATAGGTGTTGGCTTTATCTGCTACTCCACAATGTCAGCCCTCAGACTGTAAAATTGGATGATTTGGGTCACTTGCATTCAAGGTTATTATTGATAACTAATGACTCAGTCCTGTCATTTATTTCTGTAAATATTTCTATTATTTGTTTTGCACTTCCTTTGCAAATTTACTTGGAGGTTTTTTTGCCTTTATATTCTTTAGGTTCTTTCATCATGCTGATTATCTTTCTCTGTTTCTGTGTGTAGCTCATTCTCAAGTATTATTTGTAAGGTTGAGGTGAAAGGTTCTTTCAATTTCTGTTTATTTTGGAAGGTCTTTATTTCACCTTCATATATAAATGACAGCTTCACAGGATATGTAGTTCTAGATTGATAGTTTTTTTTTTCTTTTAAAGCTTGCACTATCTCTCTCCATTCTCTCCTAGTATATAGGTTTCTAATGAGAAATTAATTGTCAATTTAACTGGGGTTCTTTAAAAGGTAATCTGACATTTATTGCACATTTTAGGATGCTTTCTTTATGTTTTATTTTTGAAAGTATGACTATAATGTATCATGTTGAAGTCTTCTCTGAATATATCTATTGGGAGTTCTATGCACTTCCTGTATGTGGGTGTCCACATCTTTCTCTAAATTAGGAGAATTTTCTGCTATTATTTCACTAAAAGCGTTCCCTTTTTCCATACTTTCAGAATCCCTGAGGCATTTTTTTTGTTTGTTTGTTTAATGGTGTCCCATAGACCTCAAACACTATTTTCAATTTTTCTATTTTTTGTTGTTGTTGTTCTTTTTTGTCTGGGATGTTTCAAAAGATTTGTCTTCTATCTATTTTTTTTTTCATAAGCATCACTGAGTCTGTTGTTAAGGCTTTCCACTGTATTTTTTATTTGACTATTCAATTCATCATTCCTATTTGAAGATTTTTTTTTATCTATTTGAAAGAGTTACAGACAGAGAGGGAGACACACGCACCCACACACGCACCCACACACATACACACACACACACACGGTGAGATTGAGAGTGGGAGTGAGAGTGAGAATGAGAATGAGAATGAGAGAGAGAGAGAGAGAGAGAGAGAGAGAGATTTCTATCTACTGGTTCACTTTCCAATTGGCCACAATGACCAGCACTGGGCCAGGCCAAAGCCGGGAGCCTGGAACTTCCTTCAGATCTCCCACGTGCAGGGCCTAAGAACTTGGGCCATTCTCTGCTGCCTTTCCAGGCACATTAGCATGGAGCTGGATTGCAAGTGGAGCATTCAGGTCTCAAATCAATGCCCAAATGGGATGTCAGCATTGTAGGAAGCTTAATCTGCCGACCCACAGCAGTAGCCTTTTGAATTCTTTATATCTGTCAGTTTGATTTTTCTTTTATGTCCTATATGCCATCAGAATTTCTTTTCTATGTCATGTACAGATTTGTTTTTAACTTATGTATTGTGGGTCTCTGTTTTTTTACATAATCTTATGAGCATTTTTTTTTATTATTTTTTTTTGACAGGCAGAGTGGACAGTAGAGGGAGACAGAGAGAAAGGTCTTCCTTTTTGCCGTTGGTTCACCCTCCAATGGCCGCCGCGGTAGGCACGCTGCGGGCGGCGCACCGCGCTGTTCCGATGGCAGGAGCCAGGTGCTTCTCCTGGTCTCCCATGGGGTGCAGGGCCCAAGAACTTGGGCCATCCTCCACTGCACTCCCTAGCCACAGCAGAGAGCTGGCCTGGAAGAGGGGCAACCGGGATAGAATCCGGAGCCCTGACCGGGACTAGAACCCAGTGTGCCAGCGCCGCAAGGCGGAGGATTAGCCTACTGAGCCACGGCACCGGCCCGAGCATTATTTTGAATTCTCTTTTCAGCCTTTCATCAATTTCTTCATCTTCACAATCTACTATTGAAATTTTATTAGTTCCTTTTGGGGCTTCATATTGTCTTGTTTGTCCATGACTCTTGTTATTATGCATCTTGGTAAACATCTTGTTGATGTCTCCACTGAAGGCTTTGTTTTTTTGAAATGTGCTTCTGTGGCTTAGTCGAATGAGTGCTCCTTTAGCAGATAGCTTGATATGTGTGCTGGAATGGGTCAGAGAGTTCTCAGCAGAGCTGAATGGTGGGGCATGAGTTGCAGAGTGACACTCAAGTCAGGCATAGTGGCTCTCCTCTATTGTAAGCACCCTGGAGGGTTTGATCATGTTGGTTGGAGTGCTTACAACCCCAGACCTTCTCAGATGTACCAGCTACTCAAAGAATCTATGTGCTTCATGGTATAAGCATGAATCCCTCTGCAAAGACCCTCCCCAACACTTGAGTTGCTCCTAGCTCCTGGAATCAGACTCAGGGAATACACAGAGACCCAGCCACATCCCACACCCTTCTCAGTTTCCTAGCCTATTTTGCAATCTCAGGATTCCCACAATCACAGGAAGCAGGGCTCCCACTGTCACAGGGTATAAGGTATATACTCCCTGCCCTGCAAGCCTCTCTGTCCACAGACAGAGCCGTTCCATTCCTGGAGCCAATTGCCTGCCTGATCGAAGTTTGACAGCTAAGGGGAAGGGAGCAAAATGCCGGGTACCTTTCCCTCCCTGAAACTCTTTAGACTGGCTAAAAACTCAGTGGGGACTTCAGACTTTTCCCACAAAACAAAATCCACCAATAGTGCATGGGCCTCTGCAGCTTTCACTCATCTTATTCTGAGAAGATGCTGCCTCCTCCCTGCTGGTCACTTGGTACTTTGGTAGTGGGAGGGGAGAAAATCATTGTGTCCTCCCATCAAAGTGTTAGATGGACACTCTGTCTCCAACCAGATCTTCAGGCCAGACCCAACGTCAGTGGGGACTGGCAAGGTTTTCTTTCAGGCAAGATCAACAGTGGCATGCGGGCTGCTGCAGATTCTTTAACCTTAGTCTGCCAGCTGTGGAAGTCATTGGTGGTTTCTGTCTTATTTCAAACACAGCATCAGTGTCTGGCTTATATTTTCCTGATGAACTATGTTACTGATGAATTATGTTTCCTTTAAAGAAGAAAAATTCAGGTAATAACTTCATTCCTGTGCTAATGTAGTTAACACTGCTGAGGCAACCTTGCCTTGAGATCAGGCACACTTATTCTTTGATTACTTTCCTATCTCATATTTGCTAAACCCAGAGGAACTGACTATATGTCTTTAGCATACTCATCTTTGTAGCCAGTTATGTCAGTGGTCTCAAGGCTCCTCTGTTATATTTAAAGGTGAGAATTCTCAGATTTGGCATATAATCTAGTAGCTCAAATACCATGTTCTGCATCAGTGACCCCAGGTTCAATTTATTGCTCTGAATTTTTGTAAAGTTCTGTTTATTTTATTTGAAAGTCAGATTTATAGAGAGAGGGAGACATAGAGATAAATCTTTCATCTGCTGCATCACTCTCCAGATGTCCATGATAGCCAGGGCTGAGTCAGACCAAAGTCAGGTGCCAGGAGACTCATCCAGTTCTCCTACATGGGTGGAAGAAGCCCAGACACTTGGGCTATCTGCCACTACTTTCCCAGGTGATTAGCAGGGAGCTGGATCAGAAGTGGAAAAGCTGTGACATGAAATATTACCCATATGGGATGTCGGCATCACAGGTGGTGTCTTTACCTGCTATGCCACAATGCTGGCCCCATGATTCTAGATTTTGACTCCAATTACCCACACATGCAGACACTGAGAACTGGTGCCAATGGCTCAGATAATGGGGTCCATTCCATAAACATGAGAGAACTGGATTGTATTCCCAGCCCCAGGTTAATTCTGACCATTGTGGACACTGGAGGAGTCAACCAGTGGACCAAGGAATACCTCTTTCTCTCAAATAAATAAAATTAAATAACAATGACAAGAATTATATCCTTATATAATATTATGTAATATTATCATGTCCTTATATTTAAGTCAAGGCTTAGTTTCATGGGGTTAAGTTCTATTCATTTATATAGGAATCCCTTCACAGAAGGGTCCCATCAATGATTTAATGATCTATTGTCATTGTCTTGGCATTTTTAACAAGTTTATCTCAGAACTTGTCTTTTATTTGTAAAGTTTAATGTGAAAATGAGCATGTGCATTAGGAATGGAAATACACTGGTAAATTGGGGAAATCTTCCATGTCATATTCAAGTCCTGATACACCTTTTATTGACAATACTGTGGTAGAATCCATGAATATGCATTTGAAATTACACATAAATTATGAATCCATTTTCATTTATTTTAGAACCTTTACAAGATGCATGAAATGTTAGATGGAATATTAAAATGTCATTGTGAAAATTTACATTTTAAGTTAAATTAAAACAGAAGAAACTGATTTATATGCATTGTTAAATATTTTTTAGAAAATTTGATTCATGACAATTGAAAGATGTTGATGCATTTAATTTGCATTTTGAAACTTTGTGTCAAAAATGTATCCTGATATTGTTGCAACCCATAAAAATTCTGAACAGATCCATAAATAGTCACATTACCAAAAATATTCTTTTCAAATTTAAATTATGTAAAAATTGTGATTTTATATTTACTAATTTTATATATGTTACTTTTAAATATATCAATTGAAAATAAATTATTAGATATAGAAATTTTGATAATAAAAATATAATTTTGCAAGAATAAGAACCAGAAAAATCTTTTTAAGAAGATTTATTTTATTTATTTGAGAAGAGTTAGAGAACAGATAAAAAGCCAGAAAGAGATAGAGATCTTCCATCCACTGGTTCACTACCCAAAATGGCCATGAGGTCCAGAGTTGTACTAGGCCAAAGTCAGGGGCCAGGATCTTCTTTCTGGTGCCCCACATGGATACAGGGGCCCAACCACTTGGGCTACCCTCAGCTGCTTTCCCAGGGGTATTAGCAGAGAGTTGCATTGGAAATAGTGCAGCCAGGACTCAAACCGGTACCCACATTGGATACTGACACTACAGACAGTTATGCCACAACACCAGCCCAACCAGAAAAATCTTATGGTCAAAGTATAATGCTAATAAAGTAGCTTTTTTTCCCCTTATATTTAAAAGGCATTATGACAAAATATTTTATTCGACTTGTTTTATATAAAAGAATATTTTTAAAAGAAAACCCAAAATACTTGGGCATTTTATGCTACATTTATCTCCTTTTTAAATAAGAATCTCCTTCTCTTTATATCTCCTAGTAAAGTAAAGATACTTGTTTGAGGCTATTCATATTAGGAAAATTTCTCATTCCTCTACTGCCTTTTGTGAGCTATCACAGAGGAAGACTGTAATAATCAGTAGAACTAAAGTTCCAAAAGCCTATTTTACTCTCATCCATAATATATGACAGGTAAAAATGGGATTAAGTTTCAATAAAAGTGAATTGGAAGGTCATTAGTTGCAGATTTCCTTCTTTGAGAATGTCTCAGGATGATTTGGGGTACTAATCTGCTATTTCTGAACTTAGATATGAGGAAATTTATTTATGTGTCCCTTTTGCCTGTGAATTGAATTTATCACTTTCACAGTTTATTACATGGCTAGGACAGTGACCTAGTTTCAAATTGTAACTTTTCTTTCTCTTCTAAATTAGCATAGATCATGTAGGCACTAAACATAAAAAATTCCCCAGCTATGGCCCTTAGCAGATAAGGTTGACAATTTAATAGGAGAGACAAGTCGATAGACTAAGGAGACATGGTGAAAAGGTGCCATGACTCTACAGGCAGGGGAGCAGCAACCATTGCATGCTTGGGAACAGGAAAGGGATCTCAAATATTGGGGCTGAAAATGGAAACATTAAATTTCATCTAATTTAAGAAGAGGGGAAACTATATTAGGAAGAGAGTACCATTTTGTACAAAGACACATATGTAAGAGAGGATCTGGTGTGTTCAAGTATTAATAAGTAATGATTACATTGGTTAGCACACAGGTGTTAAGGGAAGGAGTAACACTACTTACTAGGGTACTTAGATAGGGATTTGTCCACCTTCTAGTTATTTTCCTGACCTACATTGTCTGGAGACTTGGTTCCTAAATATATTTCTTAACCACTAGAAGTTCCCATAACAGTGCTAGATTTTAAATCCTAGTTCTTAATACTTTGTATTTTGATGAACTTATGCTTTTTTCTATTATCTTTATCTGACAGTGACCATGCATTTCATGAAGAACAGATTTGGCTAAGATATGCAGTCAAAAAACTGTAAATAAGAATTACTTGGCTATTTCACTACTATATACTGGTTTTTCAGTTTTTATTTTGCAGGTTTTATTTACTCAGTTGCATAAATAGAATCAATTATATATTTTTTCTTTTTGCAAATCTCTCAGTTTAGGTGACCATATTTCATTTTATCCATTTACAGAAACTAGTAAATAAATCAGAGTAAAAATCAGGCCTGAATTCACTTGATTTATCATTAGTGTGAGATACCACAGACAAAAAAATTAAGTATGCTAATAGTTTTTATTAAATACATTTTATGAATTGAGCAAACATATACAGTAAATACATTTTAAATTGACGTGTTGACTTAATTAACCTATTAATACTGCAATAAGCTATCTTTAAAAATACATTCTTACCATACTACCATTTTGTATTGAAAAAATGATATTGCATAATAGCCAAAATAACTCAAATTTCTTTAATTTTTGTTCAAGTGTGCTTTTTAGGCAGATACTATACCCATGCACACGTATTGTCTCCACAGGACTGAGTTCATTTGAGTGAAATATCCTTGCTGATATCCTTGCTTGATAGTCAATGTGGGGGCCTGGGTTTGGTACAGTGGTTAAGATTAACATGCCATTTTGGACACCCACATCCAACAATAAAGTGCTTGGGTTTGAGTCCCACCTATACCACAAATTCCAACTTCCACTAATGTGCATCCTAGGAGGTAGCAGATGATGCGTCAGAAAGTTGAGTGCTTACCACTCAGATGGGAGATAAGGATTGAGTCCCTGACTCATGAATTTTGCTGGGCTTGCCACAAGAAATTTGGGCCATATAGAACATGAACCACTGGATGTGAGATCTCTATCTGTTTTCTTGACTGTGTCTCTCTACCGTTCAAACAAATACAGATAAACAAATAAAAATATAAAATGTTTATAATATCACTTGGAATCTGGTGCTGCTGACATCTGAATGCAATACTGTTTCTACCATAAACTTTAATGAAGTTTAGCCAGTATGAGTTTGTTGTAGGGATAGTCAATTATGGCTTCTTCAGGTTTAAGCAGGTAGGAATCCAGGGTACAGGGTGAGTTACAACAATACATTCTCCCTCAATAATGTAATTATTTACCATTTCAAATTCTATATATTGATTTCTCTAATGCTTTATTTATAGATATAAAATATATTTTTCTATAAATGTCAGATATAAATATGTTTGATACATAAATATATAGATTTAAGAAAATTAAAACTTTAAGGCATAAAGAGCATTCCCACTATGCTGCCTGCCTCTTTGACAATGAGTGCTCAGCTCCTGCCCCGCTTTGCCCTGTGCCTTTGGCTCATGCACTCTGGAAGGACAATGCTGGTGACTCAAGCAAAAAGTGAGGGGATGGTGAGGTATGCACTGTAGGCTAAGAGGATTGCAGGAAAGAGATCTCTGTGGTAATCTAAAAAAAAAAAAAAAGCAACCCTGTGGTGGGCGTTTATCTTTTTTTTTTTTTGACAGGCAGAGGACAGTGAGAGAGAGAGACAGAGAGAAAGGTCTTCCTTTGCTATTGGTTCACCCTCCAATGGCCGCCGCGCTGATCCAAAGGCAGGAGCCAGGTGCTTATCCTGGTCTCCCATGGGGTGTAGGGCCCAAGCACTTGGGCCATCCTCCACTGCACTCCCGGGCCATAGCAGAGAGCTGGCCTGGAAGAAGGGCACCCGGGACAGAATCCGGCGCCCTGACCGGGACTAGAACCCGGTGTGCTGGTGCCACTAGGCGGAGGATTAGCCTGTTGAGCCACGGCGCCGGCCAAGCCTCTACTTTGTCCTAATGGTATCGTCTGCTTTTGTGGTCAGTTCCTGAATGCCAAGTTTTCTAAAAAACAAACAAACAAACCAAAAAAAAAACAAAAACAAAAAAAACAAAACAAAACAAAAAAACAAGCAAACAAAAACTTTCTAATTTTCCCAAAACACTGCTTAGATTGTGTTACATTTCCTGAGGAGAAAAAGAGGTAACTTTCAGATGAATTAGTGAAGAAAGATTCATCAAAAATAGAAGCAAACTAGCCTTTTCATGGTACACTGCTGACAGCAGTGTCCAGGCCTTCAAGAGTCTCAAGTGAAGCAGAATGGCTCTATATTCCTCCCCTCTGTCCATCACCAATGCATTGTCATGTATTCAGTCAAGTCTTCCACAGTGCCACTGCTTTTTTCAAGCTGGTCCTCAATGACCTACCTCACCTCATAGTCAGTCAATGCAAACCCACTGAACAGTTTCTCAACAGGGACGCTTTCTTCTAATTAGCAAGGTAGCCCACCATTCTTATAATACCTGTTGTGACTGATTTACATGTTTTCTTGTATAAGAATACTGACAAAACAGCAGAATGAAAGTGCAACCCTTGTCACCAGCTGACTTGTATTTCTGATGTCAATATGCTGCCTAATTTCCTGGGAAATATAATTCCAATCAATAATGATAGCATGGAGGGAGTTTTGTAAGCATGAATCTTAAAAATATCTCATGTAATTCATTGTTAGATTCAGGGTACTTGAGACAGCTCCAACAGATGTCTTTTTTCAGATTACCAGCAGACACCAGTTCCAACACTAGTACTTCTTTTTCACAATCAGCTGCGTTTGAACTATCTTACTTAAATTATGCAGATAACATGATGATGAATGAGTCTGAACATCAAACAGTGCTAAACCAAGCTATCACAATTTTGTTTAATGTAGTCAGTGTTCATGTATAGGCACCTTGCAAAATGAGCAGTCGAGTGATTCCTTTTCATAATAGCTTTTGAAGTATAACTTGGAAGATTTAGATCCTTTTAAATGTTTTCAGACATTTTGATACCTACATAGATGCAGTATCTTGTATGTCTTGTAATACAGCATTTTTTTAGGGATAACAGTACAAAAATATCTTTCTCAAGGAAAGAAGTATAAAACTTTGAATATACAAAATATGAAATCGGAAGCTATCAAAAATAGAAAATTCAGAAATAGAAATAAAATGGAAAAAAAAAAAGTTCCCAGTAGTTTCTAGTTAGGAGATATCTTAAACCAACGTTATTGTCTGAAACAAACAAACAAAAACAAACAACAAGTTAAGCCACCACTTTTAACAGCCGCATCACATATCCTGGCACATCTGCATCTGATCTAACATTTTGCTGAATCACTTTGCAGTAAGCAGATGATGGCTCAAGTGCTTCGGCCCCTGTGACCTTCCAGGGAGACTCTAACTGAGCTCACGTTGGCTGTTGAAGCTACTTGGGGAATGAACAGGTGGATAGAATAACTCACTCTCTCTGTGTCACTCTGCCTTTCCAATAGAATAAACAAATCTTAAAATAAGAGTATGGTACAAAACCCAATTCAAGTAATGTATAAAAAGCTGAGTGAAAGTTGAAAATTTTTAATTCTTCCATTAAAGTTAAATAAGTTTTACAATACTTCTGAAATGCCCATGCACAGAATCATTTTTAAAATCCCCTTAAAAGTTCAAACTTTAAGCTTTGGCATGGGGAATTCCCTCTGGAAAGTAAGATATTTTATAAAACTTTAATGGAGTTCAAAAAGAATGGTAAATTGGTGGACTATGTCACTTACTTAAAAAGTGTATCTTAATTTATCACTTAAAAACTTACACAAGAGATGAATCGTTAGCCAAGGAAGTTGGTTATGCTCTAATTTCATTTTAGATCACATTAGTTAATCTCACTCCTACATGCCACTTCGGTCTTTGCAGAATATTACTTTTCTGCCATGCTTTGCTCACTTTACTTTTCAAAGTCAAGTTCCTCAAAAATATCTTAGATGACTCATTAATGAGCACAGAATGGATGATTAGTGCTGCATGAATTCTTAATATAGAAAGCCTACATGTTGGTCAGAGGTATAGATTCAAGTGTGTATCCTCCCACAGAGAGAAATCCTTTTGTAACTTAATTATGAAATGATTTGACATGCTTTGTATTAAGAGACATTTACCCACTCTAAAAGAGCAGTGTTACACATAATGGTTCTTTGGCTCTTTGCTTTCAGAAAATCATATATCTTCTCCACTTCACACTTTCTCTTAGACACATAAGGGTGTGGCTGAAAATTGTATAATACATGTCTTTCTGAAAGTGACATAACACTCCCTCTCTTTAATCAGTTATGACACCTCTACACATTTCCAAGTAGCTATCAAATGATTTAATCATTCCCTTAGGTTGGACTGCACACACAGGATTTCTACTCATCACTGGAACTGTCTAGAAAGAACAGTGATATATTGTGCCGAAGGGAAGTC
The DNA here is from genome assembly GCF_033115175.1 of Lepus europaeus. Taxonomy (NCBI): domain Eukaryota; kingdom Metazoa; phylum Chordata; class Mammalia; order Lagomorpha; family Leporidae; genus Lepus; species Lepus europaeus. Next base: position 39,807,165 of record NC_084833.1, read on the forward strand.
ATCAATCATGATGTGTTCTAAGTAATCTCCTTTGTCAAACAAGAAATTTAAGAGGAAAGTAATGAATGGCAAATATGTATTAATCCTTGAATTTCCAATACACTGTCCTTACATAAAGCACCAGAGTTTCTTTTATTTTGCTATAAAATATGTTATCTATATTAACACTTATTTACAAGTACATCTTAGCAAATAATATTGGGATATATTTTATCCTTCAGGATTTATGAAATGTTTAAAGAAAAAGAAATAAGCAACTTAATTGGAGTTATTCCCTGAATTATTTAACTTTTAACATTAAGCCAAAAATACATTATTACAATGTTTATATACCATACAGAGAATTCACAGTAGATTCTACTCAAGTGGGAAGGAGGCAATTCATTGTAAATATACTAATGAGCAGCTCAATGATTCTTTGAAGAATTTTCAAGTCAATTTGTTGCCAGGTGTAATAATTTATTTACCTTGTTGAAACCACTAGAACAACTTTAGCTATGAATTCCAATGCTTATAGCATAAGGCCCAAAATTTGAAGACAGTGTGACAAAACATTTCTCAAAATGATCCCATCTCCCACTCCGTACTTTATTAGCATTGTAATTTATCATAGTCAGAAAATCTTGCAGCTTTTGCCCTTGCAAACCAAATGAGATTATTTATACATGACAGTTATTACCTGGAACCCATACATGGAACGGTAAGCTATGATGAGGGGGATGGAGACTGGGGTAATATATTACAGTATTACTGCTACATTAATAAACCAATTAAAACTAAAACAGAAGCAAAATATATATATATATATATATAAAAAATTATAATTTTACTGACATCGCCCAAAATAAGGAGGAAATTACCTTCTAAAGCAGAGCAGTGATGTGATTATACTCTGTCTCACGATTACAAACCAAAAGGAATTTTGTTCTGTTGTTCATATTTAATAGATTGAAAAGTCTTTTAATTGTGGTGAAAGATGCCTGTCAGGCCAAGAATTTTTTCATATTATTTTTAATAGCTGTAATATTTAGTATTAGAATTAGTTTTGAAAATATACACCTTGATGTCTTTTCTAAATTAAAAAAAATCTATTTACATGTACAGTTTGCTGATTTAAATATTATTCTACTAAATTATAATCGTAGGAGACTTTTTTTTTTTAAATTTATTTGACAGGTAGAGTTACAGATAGTGAGAGAGAGAGAGAGAGAGAGAGAGAGAGAGAGAGAAAGGTCCTCCCTCCGTTGGTTCACTCCCCAAATAGCCATCACGGCCTTTGCTGCACCGATTCAAAGCCAGGATCCAGGCGCCTCCCCCTGGTCTCCCATGCGGGTGCAGGGGCCCAAACATCTGGACCATCCTCCACTGTCCTCCCCGGCCAAAGCAGAGAGCTGGACTGGAAGAGGAACAACCAGGACCAGAACCCGGTGCCCACGTGAGATGCTGGCGGTGCAGGCAGAGGATCAACCAAGTGAGCCATGGCGCCGGCTCCAGTAGGAGACATTCTTTCAGTTGCTTGCTCTTCTTTCGGAATATTATTTCAGTGTGTATTCATTAGCCAGGTGTATTTTCTAAGTGAATAATTTTTCAAACCAAAAGTTTCAGAGAGAAATGAAGATAAACTCAACCACATTAAGCAGTAAACATGCCTTAGAGGACTATCTCTTTTGCCCACACATACTGTGGCAATGGCTTTATATAAAAATACCCATGTAATTTTTCATATACAGAACTAAAAATGCTTAGCTCCCCTCTTCTCTGTCTGTTGTGGTTGCTTAGAAGTTTTAGGTGATTTGGATTAGCCTCCATCTCCCTTCATAACAGCTCACTGATTTTCTCCTGGAGGAATTACTACTGCCTCTCATCATGCGCAGCATTGATGGAAGAATGTCTGTTCAGAACCTTACATACTCTCCCTACCCTAGTAGAGAAAGAGGGTGAGATCCTTATCTAACTTTGTCTATGCATGAGCTCCAAGTATAGATTTTAATCATGAATAAATAAACACAAAATAGAAGAAATGTTAACTCTCAGCTGTGGCATCATGGCCAGTATATTCCATAATAACATTGCAAATCTCAAAGTTCCTGTCTCATGTTTCAAGAATATGATTTTAACCTTCGTCATGGCTGATAGAAAATAACTCAGTTCTTAGAGATTATGGTACATGAATATTTTTGAAAATTAAATATTTGAATAATGCATATTGTATTTTTAAAGTTTAAAACCCCACAATATTACACACTGTATAACTTATTAAGCTAGTTAAAATGTTTTGATATGTGATTGTATTTTATTTCTCTTATTTGTAATTTTTCCTTTTTTTAAAGATTGGTTTATTTATTTGAAAAACAGGTTACATGGAGAGAGAGAAACAGAGAGAAAAAGAGAGAGCAGGATGGTTCATTCTCCAAATGGCCAGTCAGGAGCCAGAAATTCCATATGGCTCTCCCATGTTTGTAGCTGGACCCCAAGCACTTGGGCCATGTTCTACTGCTTTCCCAGGTGCATTAGCAAGGAGCTGGATTGGAAGCAAAGCAGCAAGGATTTGAATCAACACTCATTTGGGATGTTGGTATCACAGGCAGTGGCTTAATCCACTGTGCCACAGTGCTGGTCACTTATTTGTAATTTTTCTAAACTCATATTGTTATAGTACTTCCACTTTCTCTTTGGTAGTTTATTCGGTGCAGTTGTTTTACTCTATTTTAGATAAAACAAAGTCTGAGTCCCTGATTCTGAACCTGCGTTAATCTACCTCAATTTCAAGTGCTACATACAACTTTATTTCTTCAATTTCAGTTATGGCCTCCACGCGCTAATCTAATTTCTAAACTGACCACTCCGCATCCATCCTTCAAGATTCTGCTAGACAGTTCAGTCATCAGCTTCTCCATTCTCAAGTCTTTAAAATTATTTTTAAAGAAGCCTTAAAGGCCACAAAGATGAATTGCTAAATTTAATTAAATATTGCTTTTAACATAGCAGCAGAAGTTGTAAAACTTGAAAGGAATAAGAGAATTGGGAGAAGGGTTTACCTGGAGGAATAGAATGGGTTTAAAGGGTTAGATTACTGCAGATCTGGAATCAAGCACTTGGAATTTGTTTTAATAAAAAAAATAGTAAGGGGAATTGTGTAGAATAAACTATTTAATGATAAGCCTGAAGTAGCATAACAATATGGAAACCTAAGGGAGGGATGCAGAAGGACATCTGTAATTTGCTAGGGAAAATGGACCTGGGTTTATGAAACTGCCAACTATTCATGACAAAGGGCAGAGGAGTCTTTTATCTCTACCCTCCGGTAATTCAACAATCGGTTTTAAAAACTGCATTGAGATGACACTAATGCACAATAAATGCATCTATTTTAAGTATATGGTGATGCTATTTGACAAATATATGCAGTCCCATAGACATCATCATAGTAACCAACAGAATATTTCTATTAACCTTAACATGTTTCCAAGAACTCAGTCCCACCTAACCTCATTACTGTCTGTAGCAGGCAATTACTGTTAGCCTTAGGTCACTAGATTATATTTGTTCTCTCTCATGATTTCTAACAATAGAATAATATAATATGTATTCCATCATTAAAGGTTTATTTCACTCAGTATGATATTGAAATTCATCCATATATTCATAAGTAGTGGCTGTTGCATAAAATCATTGTTATCACAGTGGTGGTAAGTCTACCTTAGGTAATGAATGCAATCAAAGTTGGTTTAGAACAAAGCATTTTCATTAGTGTTTATTAGAAGTCCAGTATTGCTGTGTATGATGCCATGTAATCACCTAACTTTATAAATTCACTTTTCCTTTTAAATTGCTACTTGTCATCTGAATTACTTTTGTATCTTATAGAAGTAAAATAAGCCAGAAACTCAGTTCTTAAGTAAAGAGCAGATTAATACATCCAAGAGGAAAACATGCGCATTCTGGTAATTTCTTGAACTTTTGGTTGGGCAATGTAAAAATAAATTAATAATGGGAGTATATGTTTAGTGATTATTAAGATTTAACTCTGTTAACTGTATCACATTTATATTTGCTATACTCTGTGGAGAAAGCACATTAACCTATTTAGCAAACATCTAGTAAAGCATTATAACAGAATGAGATTGAGGAATCATTCTATTGCCATATTCATCTCCTATAGATATTTCACACTTTGGCAATAACGCTGGATTCTTATTATTGTTATTGTGTGAACGGACAATTTAGCTTTACTTTCAAAGAATTTGTGTTCTTTATATGAGATATCATGGTTTCTTATACAAATTAGTAGATGATTGCTTGTTGTATGCAATCTGCTATACTTTACACAATGGCTCTAAATTGTTTTCACATGGTAGGTACTATGTTTTTCAAAACAATAATTACAGTTGCAGGCCCACAGAGAGAAATGGTAGCAGGTTGGGACCACAGCCTTATTATCCAGTGGTATTGCTTTAATTAAATGAACCTTCACCTTAAATGCTGCTGATAAATATAGGCATGTTTAGTAGCAGGAAGGCACACAGGTAAGTGAATATTTTCATCATATTTCAATAAATTTAATGAAATTTTAGTTCTGTGTCAAGGGATTACATAATATATTTCACTAATGACTCCTTAGAGGCAGTTTTTATTTTAATAGTAAAGACTTCAACAAAATTTTCTATTTAGTTTGGTCTTTTGTCTTGTAGACAGAGGAGTAGGTGACATAATATGACCCCTCAGCCAAGAGATTCACGCTCAGATTTCAAGCTACAGAATTCTTATATCCTTGGATATATTAGAAAATAATAAGTAAAATATTTATTCTATTTATATATAATCCATAAATTTTATCACTAATAGTGCTGATGGGAAAATATTGCTAAAATCTCTGTGACAGTTCAAATGAAGGCCTTAAAGACTTCAATTGAAAGCTTTAACATACACATGATTAAAGAATTTCATCTATTAACAATCATTAGGGTAGGGATGAATACAAGTTCGTACACTTAGAAATATTGCTCAGCCTACTCTAAAATGTTTTCAAGTAGGTTTAATTATCATGATATTTGTTATTAATAATGATTATTGAGAAAATCCTGTTGTATTGGAGTTGCATGATAGAATAATTTACGAATTACTTAAACTCATTTGCCATTGTGCAGTAAATCTGTGCAAATATTCCATCTAATTTGTGCTAAAATTTTCTTCTTTTATCCGTACTAATTCTTTTTTTAAGGAAAATATTTATTTATTTATTTATTTGACAGCTATAGTTACAGGCAGAGAGAAGGAGAAACAGAGAGAGGTCTTCCATCTCAGGTTCACTCCCCAAATGGCTGCAACCACCAGAGTGTGGCTGATCCAAAAACAGGAGCCAGGAGCTTTTTGTGGGTCTCCCACATGGGTGTGGGGGTCCAAGCACTTGAACCATTTTCTACTGCTTTCCCAGGCCATAGAAGAGAGCTGGACTGAAAGTGGAGCAGCTGGGACTAGAATTGATACCCATTTGGCTTGCGGGCATTCTAGGCAGTGTTAACCCCCATAATGATTCTTTTAAGCTACAGAAGGGATACTCAAAAGACTACCTACACATAGTTTTGAAGAAGACTCTTTTTTTTTTTTTTTTTCAATTAATTCACAGGCTTTTATTGGGGTTCCGCTCCCAGGCGAGGTTCCACGGTCCCAACAGAGCGGGGGCCAGGGAAGTTGTGCGTCAGAGATTGGGAGTGCTCCTTTTATAGATTCAGGGCATAGGGGTTAAAAGTTGAGGTCAGTCTGATCCTCATTGGTTGACCTTTAGGCACCCGCGGGGACTTTGACAAGGACTTTTCTTCCCCAGAAGTACAGGTAGGGACTTCTCCATTTCTGGAAGTGTATGCCTTCCATCCTTGCGGATCCCAAAGCTACCATCCCAACCTTTTGATTAAAGGAAAGGGGGCGACGATGAATCTCTCTGGCTACTTCCTGCTGACTGGGGACGTCGTCTACAGGGGTCCACTGAGGGTATCTTGGGGCTCCACAGGGACAGGCATGTATGGATGGAGAAGCATCTGGTTGACTGCCTGGTTGCTGAAGGTCTTGGTTCATTCCATTATCACCTGCTATAAACACTTAAATAGACACTGCAGTATACAAGTCAGGGTGAGAATAGCAACCAATGATTCTAAGAGTGGCATTAACCAGGTAATGAAAGGATTTCATAGAGGAGAGGAAATGGGGGGGGGGGCGGTCTCTGGACCCTTGTGGGGACAGTTTGATGGACCAACATTATTTTTTTTCACTTTGTGTTGCTATATGGGGGAAAACTGTTGAAATCGTTACCTAATATATACTAAACTGATCTTCTGTATTTAAAGAGAATTGAAAATGAATCATGATGTGATTGGAAGGGGAGAGGGAGCGGGAAAGGGGAGGGTTGTGGGTGGGAGGGAAGTTTTGGGAGGGGGAAGCCATTGTAACCCATAAGCTGTACTTTGGAAATTTATATTCATTAAATAAAAGTTTAGTTAAAAAAAAAATCTGATCCCAGCCAAGACTGGGAGAAAGGCCACTAAACTTTTACAGGTAGTGGGGTTTGTCTGTAGAGAAATTCTGAATAATTATACAACATTAAGTGGAGGAGAGGACCATCAATACGCACAGGTTGGGAGTAGAGCCATTGATGTTAGAGTAGAGGCTATGATTACAAAGGAATGAGACCCAAGTGGGCTAGACGGGTCTAGAACAAAGGACAGAGTCATTATTAGAGGACCCAAGAAAGGTGCTGTCTAAGCTACAACTAAGTTTTATGATTGAGAGGCAAATAGAACCTGACAGAAGGGGCTTGATAATAATCTGTTGGGCTTTAGGCCTTGTAAATTCAGAGGCCCAGACCTATCTATCTCTTCACATAGGGTATCTCCTAAGGGAGGTGTGAACTCTTCTAAATTTAAGATTCACATGAATCCACAAGTAGCCAGTGGGAACCAGGATAAGCAAAATAATATAAATACCTAAGAGAGATGATGTTTGCACTGCTGTAGATAGAATGTTCTCCACATCTTAGAGTTCATGTTCCAGGTTCATAAGCTTTGAGATGGATGACCCCTTTAAACTAACAGCATGTTATACACTGAGTGGCATAGCATGGTTATCAAGATGAAAGATATGGTGTCAGAGATTGAAGTTAGGATCTTGTTTATGTCACTATCAATTTGGAGGCTCTGCAAGAGTTAGTGTATTTTGTGCCTTTAATCTTCATCTAGAAGCTGAAAATTGCAATGAAACCTGTTTTACAGTGCTATTTTTAGAAATTGTGTATTTGTGTACAAATAGTAATTAGTCTTAGTATCTTCGTCATATTTGAATACATTGAAAAAGGCTTACATAGAAAATGAAATTCGTAGTGTTAATTTCTTTGAACCAAAATAAATTTCTATTGTATTTTTAAACCTGACTTTCATATATAATAATGCTAAAATGGGTGATATTAAGATCAAACTTGTTAATTTAAATTTTTATTGACTTCATATTGATGAGAAATCCTGACAGAACATGATGGTAATACAAATTCCTGTAGAGAAGACTTAATTTATAAAAAGTGTTAATAAATTAATTAAATATATAATAAATTATTATATCTCAAGTTCTGCATAGAAATTTTATAATCATTTTTTAAGGTATACAAATTTCATATATTTCTTTTTTCCATTACCTTACATAGTTTTTATTTTTTTAACTTTTATTTAATAAATATAAATTTCCAAAGTACAACTTTTGGATTATAGTGGCTTTTTCCCCCATAACCTCCCACCAGCCCGCAACCCTCCTATCTCCCACTTCCTCTCCCATCACATTCTTCAACAAGATTCATTTTCAATTATCTTTATACACAGAAGATCAATTTAGTACATACTAAGTAAAGATTTCAACAGTTTGCACCCACACAGAAACACAAAGTATAAAGTACTGTTTGAGTACTAGTTATACCGTTACTTCACATAGTACAACACATTAAGGACAGAGATCCTATGTGGGGAGTAAGTACAGTGACTCCTGTTGTTGATTTAACAATTGACACTCTTATTTATGATGTCAGTAATCACCCGAGACTCTTGTCGTGAGCTGTCAAGGCTATGGAAGCCTCTTGAGTTCGTCAACTCCGATCTTATTTATTTATTTATTTTTTTTTTTAATTAAACTTTTATTTAATGAATATAAATTTCCAAAGTATAGCTTATGGGTTACAATGGCTTCCCCCCTCCCATAACTTCCCTCCCGCCCGCAACCCTCCCCCCTCCCGCTCCCTCTCCCCTTCCATTCATGTAAAGATTCATTTTCAATTCTCTTTGTATACAGAAGATCAGTTTAGTATATACTAGGTAAAGATTTCAACATTTTGCCCATATAGCAACATCAAGTGAAAAAACTACCATTGGATTACTAATTATAGCATTAAATAGCAATGTACAGCACATTAAAGACAGAGATCCTACATAATTTTTTTTTTCAAAATAATTAATTTTCTATGCCATTTCCATTTTAACACCAGGTTGTTTTGTTTTTTTTTTTTCATTTCCAATTCTCTTTATATACAGAAGATCACTTCAGTATATAATTAGCAAAGACCTCATCAGTCTGCGCCCACACAGAAACGCAAAGTATAAAAATACTGTTTCAGTACCAGTCCTAGCATCACTTGGCTTTAGACGACACATTAGGGACAGATCCCGCATGGGGTGTAAGTACACAGTGACTCCTGTTGCTGACTTAACAATTTGACACTCCTGTTCATGGCGTCAGTAATCTCCCTGGGCTCTAGTCATGAGTTGCCAGGGCTATGGAAGCCTTTAGAGTTCGCTGACTTTGATATTGTTCCGATAGGGTCATAGTCAAAGTGGAGGTTCTCTCCTCCCTTCGGAGAAGGGTACCTCCTTCTTTGAAGGCCCCGTTCTTTCCACTGGGATCTCACTCACAGAGATCATTCATTTAGGTCTTTTTTTTTTTTTTCCATGATATCTTGGCTTTCCATGCCTGCTATACTCTCATGGGCTCTTCAGCCGGATCTGAATGCCTTGAGGGCTGATTCTGAGGCCGGAGAAAAAATTGACCTAAATGAAAGATCTCTGTATGTGAGATCCCAGCAGAAAGAATGGGCCATCAAAGAAGGAGGTACCTTTCTCAGAAGGGAGGAGAGAACTTCCACTTTGACTATGGTCTTATCTAAATAAGATCGGAGGCCGGATGTCCTAGACAAAGCACTCCGGCCTCCGATCTTATTTAGATAAGACCATAGTCAAAGTGGAAGTTCTCTCCTCCCTTCTGAGAAAGGTACCTCCTTCTTTGATGGCCCATTCTTTCTGCTGGGATCTCACATACAGAGATCTTTCATTTAGGTCAATTTTTTTTTTCACAGTGCCTTGGTTTTTCATGCCTGAAATATTCTCATGGGCTTTTCAGCCAGATCTGAATGCCTTAAGGGTTGATTTAGAGGCCAGAGTGCTGTTTAGGACATCTGCCATTCTATGAGTCTGCTGTGTATCCCACTTCCCATGTTGGATTGTTCTCTCCTTTTTAATTCCATCATTTAGTATTAGCAGATACTAGTCTTATTTATGTGATCCCTTTGACTCTTAATCCTATCATTATGAGCAAGTTATAAACTGAAACTGATCACTTTGACTATTGAGATGGCATTGGTACATGCCACCTTGATGAGATTAAATTGGAATCCCCTGGCACATTTCTAACTCTACCATCATATATTTCATATATACAGATTAAGGAACAAAGTGATACCCCCGCCCTGCTTTCCCTCCTGCCCGCACTTCCACCCTGCCTTCTTCTTCTTATCTTATTCCCTCTCTTAATTTTTACAATGATCTATGTTCACTTTACTTTATACTGATAATATTAACACTATGCTAACTAAGTAAAGAATTCAACAAATAATAATAAGAAAAAAGCACTGTTCCTCAATAGTAGAGGCAAGGACTATAAATAATCATAGAATCTCAAAATGTCAATTTCACTCTTAAACATTATATTTTTTGGTACTTTATTAATTACCACAGATCAGAGAAAACATGGTATTTGTCTTTTTGGGACTGTCTCATTCTACTATGTTTTATGGTTTCCAGTTGCATCCATTTTGTTGCAAAAGACAGGATTTTATTATTTTTTATGGCAGAGTAGTATCTCATATACATATACCACAATTTATCCAGTCATCAGTTGATGGACATCTAAGTTGATTCCATATCTTAGCTATTGTGAATTGAGCTGTAATGAACATTGGGTACAGATCACTCATATGGCAATTTCCCTTGGGTAAGTTCCTAGGAGTTTGATTGCTGGGTCATATGGTAGATATTTATTTATTTATTTATTCATTTATTTTAGCTTTCTGCGGTATCTCCATACTATCTTCCAGAGTGGCTGCACCAGTTCACATTCCCACCGAGACGGGATTAGGGTACTTTCTTCTCCACATGCTCACCAGCATTTATTGTTTGTGGATTTCTGTATGACAGACATTCTAACTGGGGTGAAGTGAAACCTCAATGTGTTTTTGATTTGCATTTCCCTGATGGTTAGTGATCCTAAGTATTTTTTTCATGTGTCTATTGGCCATTTGAATTTGCTCTTTTGAGAAAATATCTGTTCAAGTTCTTTGCCCATTTATTAACTGGATTGTTTTGTTGTTGCTGAGTTTCTTGAGATCTTTATATATTCTGGACTTTAACTCTTCATCAGATGTCTTGTATTATCTTCCATCTTTCATAATAATTTATGTTGTTAATTAAGTTGTTGATTTCAAGCTACATTCCACTGTGATCAGAAAAGATGCAAGGTATGATTTTTATTTTTATTTTTTTAATTTGCTGAAATTTGCTTTATGGCCTAGCATATATGGTCTATTCTAGGGAAAGTTCTATGCACTATGAAAGGAATATGTATTCTGCAACTGTGAATAAAAAAAATTGTAGATATCAGTTAGGTCCATTTGTTCCATAGTGTAGATTGGCTCTGTTGCTTCTTTGATGATTTCTGTCTAGTTGATCTGTCCATTGATGACAGTGAGGTGTTGAAGTCCCCAGATAACAATTGTATTGAGTCTATGTCTCCCACAAGATTTATTAACATTTCTTTTAACTACATATGATGTAGTCACATCTATTTGTTGAATTGATCCCTTAATAATTACACAATGCCCCTCTCTGTCTTTTCTGTCTCTTTTAACAGACATAATAGATTTATGTTGAAATCTATTTTTTCTGATATTAGATGGCTACACATGCCTGTTTTTGCTTTGGGTTAGCATGGGATATCTTTTTTCATCTTTGCAATTTCAGTCTGGGTGTATCAGTTTCTGTTTGTTATGGAAGGTCTTTATTTCACTTTCATTCCTAAATGAGAGCTTATCAAGGTACAGTATTCTGGATTGAATTTCTGTGTTTATTTTTTGAATTTGTGGAAATATTTCTTGGATTTCTCCTCCAATGGATTTTACCTTTGATCTATGCTTTTGTAGTTTAGTGGAATGTCTGCTCTTTCAATGGGTGTGACCAGGGAACTCTGGTTAGTGCTTCAGGCTCAGCTAGTATCCAGAGTGACACTCAAGTTGGGCAGGGTAGATCTCCTCTATTGTCAGCACAGGAGAGAGTATGATCACCTCTGGTGGCATAATCACAAACTCATCTCCTCTCTTTCAAAGTGATCAATACCCAGGGTTAGCCCATGGTGGACACAATACTCACTTACATTGCTACATGAAACACTTAAAGGATCTGTGCTGTCCTTAATGTGAGCACAGATCCCTTTGCAATGATTTACCCCCGATAATGAGGGGGCTTTGAGCCTCTAGTGCTGGACACAGTGATTTCCCCTCTAGCTCTGCCCCTCTAGCCTCTTTTTCCTGTAGAGAGAGCAGAGATGTTTCCAGAGCCAGCTGCCTGTGGGTGCTCCACCTTGACAACTTGAGCCTATGAGCTGTGATATGTTGAGAAGAGGGGTCACCTCACAGTCCTACATGGGTGTCCAGCCCCCTGGCAGCCCTCCCACCCAGACACAAAGTCAATGGGGAACCTAGATTTTTCTGTCTGATAGAATCTTCTGATCACATGCATGCACAAGAGTACCACCACTGCTACTTGTGTCAAAATAGCATCCCCCGCAACAGGGAGCCCTTGTGGGGGATGGAAGAAATAAACCTGCTTTTGTTTTGCTGGATTAGATAGGTACCTGGGGCTCCGCATTATGGCTCCAGGCCAGACTCAAAGACAGTGTTGTTCCCAAGCCTCTCCCTCTGGCAATACCACCAATGTCACAGGCTGCCACAGTCTGCTCTCTCGCCAGTCTCCAAAGCTGGCGTATCTTCCAGATCTCTGCTACGGGCATTGTGTTTGTTGTCCACACTTGTTGCTGTGTGTCTGCACCTTCCAGGATGCTCGACAGTGTCCCTCTTCTTTCTGTAGATTTTCTACTGCAATTTTCTCTCCAACTTTCTCCTGGGAATGCACATCCTCTGTCTTTGTTCTGTTATCTTCCTCTCATCTATAGCAGTACACCTTTTCCTTATTCAGCTATCTTGTAATGTTTGAAAATATTTCTATTTACTAAATTTCTTTCTAAATGGATCTCAGGATAAATAAAAATTTTAAAAAATTGTAATAATCTCCATATTCCCACTTCTGCCTTTGTGTTGTTGTAAAAAGTGTGACTTTGGTACACTTAAGAAAAAACAGAGAGGATCCTATCAAAGATGATGTCATTCTTTCCATACCAATCAATGAAAACTCTTTTTTCTATTGCTGGAATTCAATTACAAAACTTACATGAGTGGCATGGAATTAAGCATGCTGAGTCTCCTTGTCTCATTAGTATTCTACTCAACCGAGGTTCACAGTTAATAAAATGTATCTCTGCTCAGCAATTCTGTAAAATTTGAATCATTACTCATTTCCAAATGGAACTTATATCTATTATGTGTTTCAAATGGAATGTATGCTTCAAATGGAATTTGTATTTATTACTGTGTTTGCCTAAATATCCCATTTTTTCTAAGTCAAAATGATTTGAAGCAATTTACAAGGCAAAGATAATAGGGGTGAAAACAACAATTAGATAAAATCAGAAAGGAAGCTTGGCAAGGTGATCTGAGGCCAGAAGGAGCAGTCACTACTTTCTCTGTTGGAGAGGCTGATGGTTAGAGCTCTGCAGTAATAAACCACATGGTTTCCTGGCAACTGAAGTAAACTAGACAGAGATGTGGTACGTTGCTGTCAGTTTCTGACTAACAAAAATATTCCGTGTAAGGTAATTCTGATATATAAAAATAGAAAACAGATCAAATAAGTGGTGAAAATGGGGTATAGAGACTTAAGAGAAATGAACTCATTTTCTATGCACTAGCCAATAGGAAGCTACATGATCCCAACTTCCTACCCTTATATGACTTGGGTAAAAGAAAAATGATAACAGTTATGCAATCAACACCCACCTTGAAACAGCACAGTATTAAGCTAAAAGCAGTTGAGCACATTGTCTACTGCACAATACTGGTACCCTTTTCACAGTGAACTTATTAAATTCATATGTTTAATACTTTTTCTTAAGAAAATTCCAGTAAGGTATTTTAAGGAAGAGAAAAAAAAGCATCTTGTAAGTAAGGCTCCGAACTGTGCTTAAAAATACACAGTCTATTGTGTCCTTATAGGCCCTATCATGGAACAGTATCTTATTTTTATGGATTAAGATATAAAGTGTAACAAAATTGAAGCTTGTCTAAAGTCACGGGGCTCATCACTAACAGACTTGAGGCCTGGACTCAGGTTATTCTAATTCTAAAGCTCATAATTTTGTTTACCTTTTTATTATGGAAATTTTAAATGCATTTGATGTAACACAAACCATATTGAATCTTCATATCCCCATCCCAAGTTCAACAATGGATAGCCTGTCCTTTACATTTCGTCTATATATCTATCTACTCTCCATTTACACAATTATTTTATTAACCATAGTTTGATGTGAACAGAGTGCATATTGAGTGGCTATAAGACAATAATCACTGATGTAACTAAAGAGTTTAGATACTCTCTGAAGAAACAGTGGGAAGTTGAAGGAAGCCCCAGAAGTGTCGGTGACTGACTTGTCAGACACGTGCTCCAGCGTCTTCACAATCAGGACAGTGTTCTCTCAGCAGCAGTTAGTTGTTTCATACCATTTTTTCCAAAGGTTTATTCTCCAGACAGAGGTCAGTATAAAAACGCATGTCACACTTACATAATTTGATTACTTACTCATAACCTATAAATTTGGGCCATTTTTACAGGATTTCTATAAATATCACAAAAGTTAAAGAGTCAAGTTATTTTAAAGATTATTTATTTAAAAAGCAGAGATACAGGAAGAGAAAGGGAGGGAGGGAGAGAGAGAGAGAGAGAGAGAGAGCGCCACTACAGCCAGCACTGCGTTGATCTGAAGCCAGGAGCCAGGTGCTTCTTCCTGGTCTCCCATGCTGGTGCAGGGGCCCAGGCACTTGGGCCATCCTCCAGTGCCCTCCATGGCCAGAGCAGAGAGTTAGACTGGAAGAGGAGCAACTGGGACTAGAACCCGGAGCCCATATGGGATGCCGGCACTGCAGGCGGAGGATTAGCCAAGTGAGCCATGGCACCGGCCCCCGCTTCCAATATTTCTTAATAAATGTATCTGTATTTTCATATCTTGATGTATAATTGACCATTTTCACTTTAAGTCCACTGAATCCGAAGTAGTTGATACATCCATTTGCAAAGTGGTTCTTCTATAAGCACAAGTGTATTTTCATAAGCCATGAATTGTGCTGTAATAAATTCAAAGCAGTCTGTCTTCTGTATTACTATGTTACTCTCAGACTTTGTGATTAGATTATAGACTTGACTCTATATTCTGCTTTCAAGAATAACATGGCTTTCTTTCCTAAATTATCCTTTACCTTGTGGTCATGTTTTAATTTCAGAAGTAATTTAGAATTTTGTGACTAAAATTACCCAAAAATATAATTAATAATTTCATTTGATTCCCTATACTTATCAAATTTAGCACAGATTTAAGTAAAATAACATTTCATGTAATCCTCTTGTGATTTACTTAAATAACAAAATATATTTGTCTACTGGTTTATTAATTATCTCCATTTTCCTTATGAGACATCTAAAGAGTAGAAAAACATATCACTTATCCTAAATCATATAGCTGGTAAGTATAAGAGCCAGAAAGGCTAATGGAGCTTTTCTAAAATGAAATTGCTCGATATAAGGCTTCCTAATATTTGTTTTATCTTTCATTATTTGAACCAGATCATATATGAAGAGATAGAGAATTAAGTTCTATGTTTTGTGCTGGTGTTTTCCCAATGGTTGCAGAAGTAATAGCTCTAATTCAAGTGAAGGCCTCCAGAACCACCCTCACAGAATAGCCAGAGATAATGCTTTACCAATATCTTGGTATTCCTTAATTCAGACATCTAAATAACTATCATGGTGAGTATGCCTAATGTCCTTGTGAAGCAGATCTCTGGGTACATTAACTCTGTGTACTAGGAGAAATTGACTTTATCTGTTGGATGATCTTAAGGAGATATGCTTAATATGTTACTATAAATAAACCTAGAGTCTATGTGGCATAACCCTCTGGAGAATGCTGTGTAAATTACACCACTTTCAGGGACCAAAAATGAAGATCTTCTGTCATTTGAATATTCTACCCTAAATAAGGTAAACAAATTAATCATTTAGTACCTTAGCTATTTTTATGGACCAGAGGAAAACATGTTATATTGTAAAGAAGGAAACAAGGTAGTCACATGCATGTAGCAGACCTTTCTGTGCTTTGTGCTTTTTGATTGTGTGTCATGAAAATTGATTGTAAAGGCTTTCTCACTCCTGTCATTTTGAGTTGATAATATAGTCCTGCTTATTGACTCATATTTCCTTGTGGCTTTTATTTTCTTTCACAAGTCCAAGGAAAACTTATTTTTTGTTTGACACCCAACATTTTCCATTGCAAAAATCATAACTCATCTATGACCTCTCAGTACACACATTATACACACTTGCTGCCTTATGTGATTCATCCTTAGTGGCGCTGCAGTTCTTTCTCTATTTTATATGATCTCTAACTCTCCAAGTAGATTCTTCTGGTCTATTGAAATTATAATTTGTGGCTGGCACCGTGGCTTAACAGGCTAATCCTCTGCCTTGCAGCGCCGGAATACCGGGTTCTAGTCCCGGTTGGGACTCCGGATTCTATCCCGGTTGCCCCTCTTCCCGGCCAGCTCTCTGCTATGGCCCGGGAAGGCAGTGGAGGATGGCCCAAGTCCTTGGGCTCTGCACCCGCATGGGAGACCAGGAGAAGCACCTGGCTCCTGACTTCAGATCAGCAAGATGTGCCGGCCGCAGCTGCCATTGGAGGGTGAACCAACGGCAAAAAGGAAGACCTTTCTCTCTGTCTCTCTCTCTCACTATCCACTCTGCTTGGCAAATATATATATATATATATATATATATATATATATATATATATATAATTTGTTATTCTTTCTCCTCAGAAGAGTTTTGTTCATGCAAACTCAACTGTCACCATTCTGCTCCATGCCTCTTCAGTATCAGATACATGTCTGATCATGGTTTCTAATTTTATATTTTCTGTACTTGGCCTTCTCCCACACATATAACCTTCCCCCATATGTTCTGTGTAGATAGATAGATAGTGATAGATAGATAGATTAGATGATAGATAGGTAGATAGATAGACAGATAGAATCATGCTACTATTTATAATCTTATAATATCTACCACTCATTTTCAAGTAAAATCCTGCAGTCTTTAAAATGTTTTCATGGTCCCTGCTGGCTTTTCTAAACTTACATCCTTATTTAAAAATTTATTTATGTAAAGAGAACAAATTTCATGTATTTCATATATACAGTTTTAAGAACTTAATGATACTTGCCACCCTGTACTCCCTTCTTCTCTTACTTTTATCCTTCCTCTTCCTTTCATATTTTTATTGTTAATATTTATTTACTTGAATGAGTTACACAGAGAGAGAAGGAGAGGCAGAGAGAGAGAGAGAGAGAGAGAGAGAGAGAGATTCCATTCACTGGCTCATTCTCCCAGGTGGCTGCAATGGCCGGAGCTGTGTCAATCCAAAGCCAGGAGACAGGAGCTTCCTCTGGATCTTCCATGTGGGTGCGGGGGCCCAAGGACTTGGGCCATCTTCTACTGCTTTCCCAGGCCCTAGCAGAGAGCTAGATTGGAAGTGGAGAAGCTGGGTCATGAACCAGCACCGTATGGGATGCTGGCACTGTAGGCAGCGGCTTTATCCGCTACACCACAACGCCGGATCCAATGGTATACTTTTAATTTACTTCATAATCACAAACTTAACCCTTCACTAAATAAAGAATTTGACAAGTGAGTAGAAAAACACTGTTCCTCAGGTGTATAGACAAGGACTGTAAACAATAATCAAACCTCAAATGTCAATTTCATACATAGATATAATGTACTCTGTGCATTAGTTACCACAAATCAGGGAAAACATACGATATTTGTATTTTGGAACTAGTTTATTTCACTAAGTATAATTGTCTCCAATTACATCCATTTTGTTGTGAAATACAGAATTTCATTCTGTTTTTATATGGCTGAGTAATATTTCACTGTGCACATATACCAACTTTCTTTATCCAGTCATCAGTTGATGAACATCTGAGTTGATTCCATATCTGAGCTATTGTGAGTTGAGCTGCTATAAACATCAGGATATAGATAACTCTTTCATATGTTGATTTCATTTTCTTTGGGTAAATTCCCATGAGTGGAATTGGTGGCCCATATGGTATATCAAGTTTCAGATTTCTGAGGAATCTCTATAATGTCTTCCATAACGGTTGAATTAGTTTTGGGGTTTTTTTATTTTTATTTTTTTTTTATTTTGACAGGTAGAGTTATAGACAGTGAGAGAGAGACAGAGAGAAAGGTCTTCCTTCTGTTGGTACACCTCCCAAATAGCCACTAAGGCCAGAACTGCACCGATCCCAAGCCAGGTGCCAGGAGCCTCCTCCAGGTTTCCCATGCAGATGCAGGGGCCCAAGCACATGGGCCATCCTCCACTGCTCTCCCCGCCACAGCAGAGAGCTGGACTGGAAGAGGAGCAACCGGCACTAGAACTGGTGCCCATATAGGATGCCGGCACTACAGGCAGAGGATTAATCAAGTGAGCCACGGCACAGGCTCTGATTGTATTAGTTTCCAATCCCACCAACAGTATATTAGGTAAAACAAAGTACATTTTCCTCCATATTGTCCCCAGCATTTGTTATTTTTTGGATTTTTGGATTATAGTCATTCTAAGTAGGGTGAGTTGAATCTTCATTGTGTCTTATTTTCATTTCCCAGATGGCTATAATCTTGAGCATCTTTTCATGTTTCTGTTGGGTGTTTATATTTCATCCTTTGAAAAATGCCTTCTCATATTCTTAGACCATTTCTTAACTGAACTAAGTTTTTTGCTTTTGTTGAGTTTTTTGAGATCCTTATATATTTTGGACTTTAACCCTGAATTCGATGTCTCTTAGCACCCTCCATCTTCCATAATAATTTCAGACACAAAGACTTCATTTTTAGTTCTTCATTTATGTATATGCTACTTTTACTAACAAGGAAATTTTAGGTACACTATTTTTCTTGAAAAGACTACTTTTTTTTTCTTCCAGAGATTCATATTATTTCCTAACTCTACCCTTAATTTTGTGGAATCTATCAAAAATCCCTAGGAAAAAAATCCATTTTTTAAATATCTAAGAGGTTACAAGAGGATATTTTGAGAAGGCTGTGATGATTCAAAGACTCTACCTGCTCCCACCCCAAAGGATTAAGTTTAATGACTTTCACTTTCAACCGGTTAGAATTTCATAGCCCTCTAGAGATATTTCTGCTCTTCCTGAGGTTGTCTCATTTAGAAATACTACAGCCAGCTTACAGCCTAAAGACATCTGCATCTATTTCTTTAGAAAAACTTTGATACAATCATGTTCAAACTATGAAGAAACTCCTGATACTTACCAAACTTATAAATTAAAAATTATGTTTTCTTTTTAAAAATATGTGATATACTTTCTCATTGCTGAGGCAGGTGTCTTATCAGATGATTTTTAACACTATAAGAGTGAATTATCATTTCTGTGGAGTCTGAATGGAACATTAATTGGTCTTGCAGAAACAGAAGTTGATTAGAAGTTTTAAAGTATTTCTTTTATGTAAATGAAAAGATTTTTAAATTCATTTTCATTTTTATTTGAATGGCTCAGAGACAGAGCTCTTTCAACCACTGGTTCATTTCTCAAATGCCTACAAGTTGCCAGGGCTGCTCTAGCTCAAAGCCAGGAGTTCAAAACTCAATTTGGATTTCTTCAGGGAAGGCGGGGAATAAAAGACTCCAGCCATCATCTGCAGCCTTCTAGGGTACTCACTAGCAGAAGCTGCACTTAGAAGTTGAAACTAGAGCCAGGAACTCCAGTGTGAGTTAAACGTGTCCCAAGGGGTATTTTAATACACTCTGTCAAATGCCCAGCCCTCAATGACATCTTATAATATTTATTAATAACTTTCTTAACCACAATATCTAATCCATAACTGTATTATATGATAAATTAATATTTCACAAAATTAAGAATATTTGATTATATGTTAGAGAGTTGACATGATAATCATCAAACATTAATATTTACAACTGGCAGCCGTTAATATCCAAAGATCCAGGTTAACTTACTGACTGTTTTAGAAAACTCAGTCATAAATATTGCATTTTTCTGCATGAGCAGGAAATCTGAATATTTAAATTAACTATGTATTTCAGGACACAATGACAGGGAATTGTAATTCCTAGCATCTTCAACTGTTCTTTGGTTTTGATTATTATTTCTTATGGATAGCATCTTCCATCCAAACTGATTTCGATATAATATGTTATTTATTCTGAACAAAGAAGATGGTCAATGGCAAGTATTATACAAATGGATTCACTTTTTATTGTTTTCAGACACCTCTGTAGCTTCTTGTCATATAAAGTTGATATTTGAATGAACCAGAGAATGGTACTAGGAGTTGAAAAACAGGCCTAGGGATTTATTGATAAACAATCGCACATACACATGGAAGCATCTCTCCCTAAAGTCAAGTTTAACAAAATCCACTCAAAATCTATGCTGTTATAAGTCTGAAGGGACTTTGACTCCCTGATGTTCAGGAATGCATCATTTGTATAATAAATTAATGACTGACAGTGACCTCAGACCTAGATAATTTGACTATCCATATGAGCCATGGTACCATTTATCTGTACACAATTCCATCAAATCAGGTGTCTGAGTTATGAGAAGGTAAAACCAAATCCATGATAAAACAGAGCATCATTTCCTCTGCTGAACGGTAATAGAAATTTTAGTCTTCTCCTTTCCTATTATAAAATATTTATTAGTTTTTCTTAAAATATTCACCAGCAATACAAAGAAATGATTACTTAGTGCATGCATTCAGCACCTACCCAATAAGTGTGAAACAAATTATGTGCTCTTTACAAAATTGCAGTAGACAAAGTTACACAGAAAGAGCAGGCTTCACCCAGAACTTTTACAATTGTAGAGAGAGGCCAGACTCAGTCTGAGCTCAGCCTTGCTGAAATAAAGAAAAGAAATTTTTTTAGGGCTGGTCTGCAAGGATCATAGGTCATCTGTTTGCTGGTTGACTTTACCCCAAGGAAGAGTAAACTTTTTCATATCTTCCAGGCAAGATAAAGTTTTACAACTGTAGCAAGTTGCCCATCAAAGTTAGACTCCTTCTCTCCCAGAGAGATTGGCAGTTAGAGATGCTATCTTCCTTGATGATTACATATCAAAGAGATGGCTGTCAGTCTCTTACTAAGAAAGACATTCCCAGACTGTAAAATCTGAAGGGAGCATTTCAAAAGATTTACATCTCAAAGTGGGCAGAGAAATAATTTACAATGACAAATTATCTGAAATAAATGCTGTAATCAAAGGAGGCCAGAGGCCTTGAAACATGATTATCTAATACTTTTTAGGGTGAGGAAAATATTATGGGGGCTTTGGTCACATGAACAGTGCACATATTTAATAGGCAATCTGATTAAAGTTAGTGGGTCCCTTCTCTCATTTCTTTTCTTCTCTCCTCTTTCTCTTCTCTCATTTCTTTGCCTCTATTCCCCTGTTCCTTTTATTCTCTACCTCTTCCTCCTCTTTCTGCTCTTCTACCTCCTCCCCTTTTACTTCTCCTGTTCCTATCCGTCCTCCTTAATTTCTATCTCTATATATCTCTGATGTCTTTTGAAGGAGAAAATTGGGCAATGCTATGTTTTTTTTTTGGAAGCTTCTTATGGTTGACTGTAAGGTAATCCTTTATCCATCAACAATTGCCTCACCCGTGGCAAAACATTGAAATCTTTCCAGCTAAGTTTCCTAACTGTTTTCTTCAAGATTGTCAAAAGGGGGCTGGAGCTGTGGCATAGCAGGTATTTTCAGAGACAGAGGTCTTCCATCCGCTGGTTCACTCCCCAGACGGCCGCAACAACCAGAGCTGTGCCGATCTGAAGGTAGGAGCCACTCTGGGTCTCCCAAGTGGGTGCAGGGCTCCAAGGACTTGGGCCATCTTCCACTGCTTACCCAGCCTATAGCAGAGAGCTGGTTCGGAAGTGGAGCAGCCAGGACTCAAACTGGTGCCCATATGGGATGCTGATACTGCAGGTGGTGGCTTTACACACTGCAGTGTGAAATTTCTGGCTCCTGGCTTCAGATCCACACAGCTCTGGCTGTTACAGCCATTTGAGGAGTGAAACAATAGATGGAAAACCTCTCACCCTACCTCTCTGTAGCTTTGCCTTTTAAATAAATAGAGAAAAATCTTTAGAAAAAAAAAAAAGGAAATACTCTGAAATTTTCTCTGAACAGCATATCTAACTACAATGATTATTAAGAAGAAATTCATTCTAAGATCATCTTCCATTTGCTTTAAAATTCATTGATTAGGAATGCATTTAATATAATCTTTGGTAATATTTTTAGCATTTCAGATTATATGTAAAGCCTTTCACAGCCCATCTTTCGTTCCAAGTGTGTAGCACTTGCATTTTAAACTGTTTTTTAAAATCATTGTGTTGTTTTTAAAGATTTATTTATTTATTTGAGAAGTAGAGTTACAGACAGAGAGAGGGACAAAGAGAGAAAGATCTTCCATCTGCTAGTTCACTCCCCAAATGTCCCTAATAGCCAGAGCTGGGCTGATCTGAAGCCAATGCCAAGAGCTTCTCCTGGGTCTCCCACGCAGGTGCAGGGGCCCAAGCACTTGGGCCACCTTCTAATGCTTTCCAGGCAATAGGCGGGAGCCGAATCAGAGGAGGAATAGCCATGATAGGAACTGCTTCAAATATGATATGGGGTGCTGTTGCCGCAGGCAGAGCCTTAGCCCACGACGCCAAAGTGTCAGCCCCTTAAATCATTGTTAATACCAGAGATTAATAAAAAGTTCAAAGTTATACTTTTGAAAGATGACAGTAAAAACTTTCCTTCCCAAGAACTGCCTATTTCTGGTCTAGTATGTGAGAAGCTGTAAGTAACCACTCTAACACTCCATACTAAGAACAAGAAAAGAAAAAAAAAAAAAAAGAGCTTGAAAGATGCTGTCTACCAAAACTCAGCCAGAAAGAAATATAATTGTCAATAGAAGTTGAAAACATGAGTAGGCCCATATCAAATAGATTTAAGCAATGGTTGGTAAACTTCACAAAGAGAAAGCACCAGGCCCAAATATTTAAGGAAGGCATTTTACCAGTTCTCCAAAATATTTTTCAAAAGGTAGAATACTTACAAATTGCTTTTGTGTCACAACATCACCCTAAATATCATCATCACCACCACCATCATCATCATCATAAATAAATAAAAGTCATGATAAGAGAAGAGATTACAGACCAGCATTCCCTCTAGAGCATAAATGTAAAATATCATCAATAAAACATCACAAAATCAGGCTTAGCATTATCTAAAATAAAAAGGAACATACACCATGATTCAGGAGGACTTATCTTGCATATACCAGACCAGTGTAACATTTGAATTTCAATTAATATAATCTATCACATCAATAAAGAAAAATTGCCTGATCATATCAGTAGGTACAATGAAAGCATTTGTTAAAATCTAACATCTAGTAATGATAGAAAATCTCAGCAAATTAGAAATACAACGACTCCCTCAACTGATGAAGAACATGTACAAAGACCCATAGTTAACTTCACAGTCCATGATGAAACTTGTAAGTATCCCAGTAAGATAAGGAAAAAGTAGAGGATTTTACCTCTTCGTCGATGCAGTAAGATATAAAAATTAAATAAAACACACACAGAGAAGAAAGAAATATAACTATATTTGTTTGCAGAATATCTGGTTATGCATGGAGAAAATGTGAAAGAATAAACAAAAAAAAAATCCTGAAACTAAAAAGTGATTGAAATAGGGGTGAAGGATACATGGTTAGTATATTAAAGTTCCTATATTTAGCAATGAAGAGTGAAAATTGAAAATGAAAACACAATGCCATTTAAAATGGTGTTTACTATGATTGTACATTATTTGGGTCTTTACTGTGAGATTTCCATACATGTAATGATAAAAACAGAGTAATCAGCATCTCCCCATCATTGACATTAGGATGTGATTGGAGTAATCATGATTATGTGTTAATATGGAGTTTTTTTTAACTCCCCATATTAAGCAGAACAAGCAGTAATTTGCCTTTCTTTGGCTTATTTCACTTAGCATGATATCTTCCTGCTCAATCAATTTTGCTGCAAAAGACACAATTCCATTATTTTTCTGATTGAATGCAGTCCACTGTGTGTTATGCCAGTTTTTCTTTATTCATTCAGCTGAAGACGGACATCTTCTCTGATTCCAAATCTTTGCTATTGTGAACAGTTCTGCAAGATATAGTGGAGTAGGTATCTCTTTGATGCAATGATTCCATGTCTTTTGAATATATCCCCAGTAATGGAATTGCTGCATATGAATTATATTTTTAGATTTTTTTTAAGAAATTTCTGGAGCAGGCACTGTGATGCTGCCACTTGGGACATTCACATCCCATATCAGAGTGCCAATTTGAGTCCCAGTGCCTCCATGTCCAATCCAGCTTCTTGAACATGTGCATGAGAGACATTGGATGATGATAAAAATACCCGGGTCCTATTGCTCATATAGAAGACCTGGATGGAGAACATTGCTCATGGCTTTGGCCCTAGCTGTTGTGGGCATTTGGGAATGAAACAGCAGGTGGATGATGCTCTTTTTCTCACTGGTTCTTTCACTCTGCCTTTTAAATAAATAAATAAGTTTGAATAAGCAGAGCATATATACTGGTTGGATAGTTTACATTATATATGAAGAGCTGCTTTCTGCCTCTGGCACTGTGGTTGAGCATATTAGGCTGCCACTGGGAGTGCTGGCATCCCACATGGGTGTTAAAATAGTTTGAAGAAAAAACACTGTTCCTCAACAGAAGAAACAAGAGCTATAAATAAACACCGAATCTCAAAATGTCCATTTTACTCCAATACATTGTATTTTAGGTACTCTATTAGTTACCCCAGATCAGGGAGAACATGATATCTCTCTTTTGGGGACTGGCTTATTTCACTAAGTATGATAGTTTCCAGTTGCATCCATTTTTTTTTTTTTTTGCAAAAGACAGGATTTCAGTTTTTACATCTAAGTGGTACTCCACAGTGTATATATACCATAACTTCTTTAGCCAATCACCCTTTGATGGAGCCCTCACCCATTAGAACGTCTCTCATAGAGAAATCAACGAACAAAAAATGCTGGAGAGGACTGAGGCAAAAGTTACCCTAATTCACTGTTGGTGGAAATGTAAAGTGGCCCAGCCACTGTGGAAGACAGTATGGAAATAACTCAAAAATCTGAATACAGACCTACCATATGATCCAGCCATCCAACTCCTGGGAATTTATTCAAGTCAAGAGAAGTCAGTGTATGGAAGAGTTATCTATACCCCCACTTTCAGTGAAGATCAATTCACAATAGCTAAGATATGGAATCAACCCATATATCCATCAACTAATATATTTAAACAGGCTTCTGCATGCACTCCCTACTTGTTTGTGCAAAACACTTTTTCTTAAAAAAAAAACATAAAGTAGAACTTTTTATTTCCTAAATAAACAGTACAAAATTGTTCCCGCTAAGATTATACTGATGAAGCAAGCAGAATACAGAGAAATAGTCAGGAACACTCCCAGCACACCACAGAGGCTAAATGGCTTTATAGTATAGGTTTCAGCAAAGTAAGCATGCAATCCCAATATGAGCTGTCATCACTTCATTTTAAGATGTTATAATTGAGCAAAAATTCTGCCAAACAGCTAATAATCAACTAAGAGTGTCTAGGAACAGAAGTTTATCTTTTCTTCCCCACTTTGAAATATCAGGAGCCACTTTGGACAAAACTAATTGTTTTTTTTTCTACTTTCTTAATCAATGACGAAGAATTACTATTATGTTTCCTAATCCTATCAGTAAAATTGTCTTCGATTAGCTGCTCCACCAGATCACTGTATTTAGTTAGTTAGTTAGCTAGTTAATTAGTTATTAGCATTGGAAAAGCTCTACAATATTAACATACACAGCTTGGTGAAATTGGAAATAAGTATATATCTTTGAAACCATCAGCATAATATATGCCATAAACATGTCTATCACTTCCAATAGTTTCCTCCCACTCCCTTATTTATTATTATTATTTTATTATTTATATATATACATATATATATATATATATATGATAGGGATATTTAACATAAGATATATCAAAGTCAGCGAACTCTAAAGGCTTCCATAGCCCTGGCAACTCATGACTAGAGCCTACGGAGATTACTGACGCCATGAACAGGAGTGTCAAATTGTTAAGTCAGCAACAGAAGTCACTGTGTACTTACATCCCATGTGGGATCTGTCCTTAACGTGTTGTCTAATGTGCAGTGATGCTATAACTAGTACTGAAACAGTATGTTTACACTTTGTGTTTCTGCGTGGGTACAAACTGATGAGATCTTTACTAATTATATACTGAATCGATCTTCTGTATATCAAGATAATTGGAAATAAAAAAAAAAAACCTGGTGTTAAATTGGAAATGGCATAGAAAATTAATTAATTTTTTAAAAAAATATTATGTAGGATCTCTGTCTTTAATGTGCTGTACACTCTTATTTAATGCTATAACTAGTACTCCAACAGTATTTTTTTTCACTTTGTGTTGCTATGTGGGGGCAAACTGTTGAAATCGTTACCTAATATATACTAAATTGATCTTCTGTATATAAAGAGAATTGAAAATGAATCTTGCTGTGATTGGAAGGGGAGAGGGAGTGGGAAAGGGGAGGGTTTTGGGTGGGAGGGAAGTTTTGGGAGGGGGGAAGCCATTGTAACCCATAAGCTGTACTTTGGAAATTTATATTCATTAAATAAAAGTTTAATAAAAAAAAGATATACCCTCTTAGCAACTTTAAAAATTTTGTCATTTTATTAGTTCTAATATGTTTAACATGTGATATTTGTATAATTTTACAGGGTACAGTGCAATTCATTTAATATACATACATAAATTAAACCAATAAAGCCAGTGAACCAGCCATCAGTTTTCTTACCTTTTATTTGGATTTGGAGGATATTAGCTCTTCTTTTCCAATTCTTTGTACAATCTCTGATGGAACAAAGACATAAGCCTCAGCCATTCTTGCTCACTTCCCAAAAGATCAAAAAACATTAGAATTTATTCCTTGCCCTTGAATCTCAACTGGATCTCATATGCTGTTGCCTTCATACCTAACCCTGCATTCTTTTTCAGGTTCCCAAGACCCCACCCAGTTCCAGGAATTCACCTTTGCTTGATACCCTCTTCCCCCAACCCTATCCCTAGCCCTCCTAAAATATAAAAAGGCCTGGCCCCTGGGGGTTGAGGCCTTCTGCCATGTATTACATCAATGTGCACACTGGCAGTTGATCACTCACCTCTGCGAATTTACTTTCTCTGAATAAATTCAGTTTGGCTGTAAATTTATACACTGCCTCTTTTCTATTCTACACCGGTTTTTCTAAAAATTTCTAAAAAGTTATTTTGAACTATTGTCACCTCTCGTTACTATAGAGCACTAAAACTTATGGTTTTGTTTCTGACTGTGTTGGTATGTGTCGTGCAACCTCACACAACATCATTTCTTCCCTGCCTCTAATAATCACTATTCTAAAATCAGATCTTCTATATTCTTTTTACTTCTGCATATCAAAGAGAACAGGTAGTATTTACCTTTTTGTGTCTGGCTTACCTCACTTAAATAATAATGTCTGCTTCCTTTAGTTTTGTAGCAATTTCCATGATTTCATTTTTTATGGCTGAATATACATTTCTTTTTTTTATCCAATCATCTACTGATGGATCCATAGGTTGATTCTGTATCTTGGATATTGTGAATAGTACTACAAGGAACACAGGAGTATATATAGCTCTTTTATAAACTGTGTTATTCCTTTTGACTATACCCAGTAATGAGACAGATCATATTATAATCTCTGATTTTTTTGAGTGACATGTATTTTGCTCTCTATAATGATGGTCTAGATCATATTACCACAACCAAAGTATAACACTTCTCCACATCCTCACCATCATTGTGAGTGTCTTTTTGATACTGGAGTGAGATGATATATCATGTGGTTTGCCTTAGAATTTCTCTGATAGCCAATGATATTGAGCATTTTTTCAAGTATTCATTGGTCACTTATATTTCTTATTTTGAGAAAAGTCTACTCAGATCCTTTGTTTCTTATCTGGATTATTTGGCTTGCTGTTGCACATTTTCTGACTAATTTCTATATTCTGAATATAACATTTTCATTACTAGGATGTATCATTTTCTGCTATTTGGTTAGTTGTCTCCTTATCTTGTTGATTTTTTCCTTTGTTGTATAGAAGTGTCTTACTTCAATACAAAACAATATTTCTACTATTGCTTTCGTTGCTTCTATTTTTGAACTCTTATCCAAATGCCGATTGCCTATGTAGATGTTTTGGAGTCTTTTCTCTATGTCTTCTTTTTGTAGTTTCATATCTTATTTAGACTTTGATCCATTTTAAGTTGATTTATTATAGTGTTATATTTACAGAATCAAGTTCTATCTGCTTCATATAGCTATCTGATATTCCCAGCAGCATTTATTGGTTTTCCTTTCTCCAGTACATGTTTTTGGCATCTTTGTCATAGATCATCAGCAAACATTTTTTTAGATACACAATTTTTATGTTTATTCATAGATATTATACATTTTTATCACAATTTAAAATTAAAAATAAATAATTTGAAAAAAACCCCATATTTGCACAACCAAATACATAGAAATCACAGCAGAATATAAATGAAATATAAAACAGATTACAATAGAAAAAAAATTGAAAATAAGGACACATTAATATCTGGAATTTAAATGATTTTTTCTCAAAAGATTTTTGGATGATAATAAGAGAATATTTGGAAAATATCAAATAAACTGAATGTACTAGAAGAAACCCCAGCAAGGAAAGTGAGCATGCAAAATTCAGTGAAATATGTTTTAAGAACAAACAAATTAAATGAAATAAAACTATTTACAAAAGCATTAAAAATATTAACTACTTGGGAACAAATAACAAATGTTATGTAATACCCCATGCTATGAAAAACAAAATATTCATGATAGTATATAAAGAAGATCCAAATGAAGTGGAAAGTTATAATACATGCATTGACTATAAAACTCAATGTCAGTGTGGTCATTGTCATGCAGTGGGTTAAGTTGCCATTTGAGATGCTAATGACCCATATTCGTCTACTTCTTTTTTTTAACTTTTATTTAATGAATATAAATTTCCAGTGTACAGCTTATGGATTACAATGGCTTCCCCCTCCCATAACTTCCCTCCCACCCACAACCCTCCCCTCTCCCGCTCCCTCTCCCCTTCCATTCACATCAAGATTCATTTTCAATTCTCTTTATATACAGAAGATCAATTTAGTATAAAGATTTCAACAGTTTGCACCCACATAGAAACACAAAGTGAAACATACTGTTTGAGTACTAGTTATAGCATTAAATCACAATGTACAGCACATTAAGGGCAGAGATCCCACATGAGGAGCAAGTGCACAGTGACTCCTGTTGTTGACCCAACAAATTGACACTCTAGTTCATGGCGCCAGTAACCACCCTAGGCTGTCGTCATGAGTTGCCAAGGCTATGGAAGCCTTCCAAGTTTGCCGACTCTGATCATATTTAGACAAGGTCATAAAAGACAGGGTGAGGATAGTAACCAATGAGTGGCATTAACCAGGTCTGAACAATTATACAGCATTAAGTGGGGAAGAGGACCATCAGTACACACAGGTTGGGAGTAGAGCCATTGGTGGTAGAGTAGAGGTTATGGTTACAAAGGAATGAGGCCCAAGTGCGCTAGACAGGGTCTAGAACAAAGGGCAGAGTTATTATTAGAGGAGCTAAGAAAGGTGCTGTCTAAGCTACAATTAAGTTTTCTGATTGAGAGGCAAATAGAACCTGACAGAAGGGGCTTGATAATAATCTGTTGGGCTTTAGGCCTTGTAAGTTAAGAGGCCCAGACCTATCTATCTCTTCACATGGGGTACATCCTAAGGGAGGTGTGAATCTCCTAGGGGAAGGCACTCTGTTGACTTTCATTACTTGGCTGGCCTGGGAGGAGAGCTGGCCAGGTAAAGGCAGGTGGCATCTCTAACAAGAAACTTACAGTTCTGCCTGCAAAGTTGCTGACCCTACTTGGCCGTCCCCTCAGCTGCGGTGGTCACTTTGGAAGCTGGGCTGAGTGAAGGGCTTTTCAGCTTAGAGCCAATAAGATTTATGGCTCTGACCTGGGCATCCTTCGATTCCAGGGCAGGTCCATTTCCAGTGATCCAACTCTTGGCAGAGCTGCCAGGGCTCTTCACAAGTTGACTTCTGCTGAAACCCAGGCTTACCACTCCCCTTTGGAAGTGGGTTAAATGCCTGGGACAAGGTGTGTCCGGCCCTTTTCTTTGCCCTGGCCTCTAGCCAAGAGGGGGCTGGCTGTAGCCCTGCGCTCCCAGGGTACGCGGCCTTTGGGCCACCTGCCCTAGGCATCCTGGCCTAGATGCTCCTCCATGTGGCTTGTTCCTGGTGCTCAGTATGAACCCAGATTTACCTCTTAGATAAAGCTCTCTCTGCTATGCATCTTTTGCACTAAATAAAAGCCTAAAATGTACTATGCTGCCTCGTTTATTGATGCCAGTATTTAGAATTCTCTAAATATTGGGGATTTATTAATAAGCATATGATCATATCATATGGCACCCCAAATTCCAGTAACATATGTGGCAGCCCAGATGGCACTTCTGGGGAACTTTAAGGGGCCAAATTTTGATATATATATTTTAGGGGGTTATTTCTGATATCACTAATTCTTCCCTACCTGCAGCCTTTATCAGGCTCCATTCCATTCAATGCTTCTATGATTTCAAGTGCTCAATATTTTCCACACATATTTAATATTTATGTGCAAAAGGATAAAATTGGGACTGTAACTCATATCATACACACAAATCATTTCAAAATCATTAAAGATCTCAATGTAAGATATGAAATTGTAGGCCCTACCTTAATTACCTTCTTTTTGGTCTATTTTTTATAATTTTTATTTTCATTTATTCAAAAGGCAAAGCATGAGAGAGTGAGAGAGCGAGAAAGTGAGAGAGAGAGAGAGAGAGAGAGAGAGAATATCTTCTATTTACTGCTCCATTCCCAAGCACCCGTCAATAGCCAGGGCTGGGGCAGGCCATCGGCAGGAGTCCAAATCTTTATCTGGGTCATCTATAGGAGTTTCAATGACCCAAACCTGAACCATCACATGCTGCCTCCCAAGATGTGTATTAGCAGGAAGTTGGATTGGAAGTGGAGTGAGGAATTGACCACATCTACCTCTATATGGATTGTACACATCTCAAGCAGAGGCTAAACCACTGTGCTACAATGCTTGCACCAACTGTATTTTTATCATTAGTCAAACACAGAAAATTAAGATGGCATACTGATATTTTATGAAAATTTTAATTGATTTAGGATGTTATGTAATTGACAATTCCGTTAAAGTTCATTCAATGACTAACTCATTTTGTGTGCATCATTTTAAGAGGACTACTCCAGATATTTGAGTAGATTTTGTATGCATGAGACTTTCTGTATAAAATTTGATTCAAACCTGGAGACATATTATGTAAGGAGGGAAGAAATAGAGATTTCTATATTCTGTGTTCTTATTCATCTAAATTGATTCATTAAAAGTTTTGCCTTGAGCATAACACTAGGACTTTGGAGTTAGTAAAAAAAAAAAAAAAGTGAGACTCAGCTCAATTCATTTCCCCAAGGTCACATACTAAGTTAGGATCGAAAACTAATCTGTAACCTATATCTTTTGCATTCAAAGATTATACTTTATGTTTTATTTTACTATTGTTTTAAAATTATTTATTTATTTGAATGTTGGAGCTAGAGAGAGAGAGAGAGAGAGAAAGAGAGATCTTCCATTTACTGGTTTACTCCCCAGATGGCCACAATGGCCAGTGCTAGGCCAGGCCAAAGCCAGGGGTCAGGAGAGTTTTCTCAGTCCCTCATGTAGGTGGCAGGGGTCCAAGTACTTGGCCTATCTTCTGCTGCCTTTCTAGGCCTTTGACAAGAAGCTGGAACAGAAGCGAAACAGGCAGGACACAAACTGATGCTCATATGGAATGCCAGTGTCTCAGAAAGTGGCTTTCACCCTCTATGCCACAATGCCAACCTCTAGTCTTTATGTTTTAATAGAGTAATTGTCATAATTTATGTGAAGCACTTTCAAATGATTTCTGACATTTCTTAATGTTAGCAACTGTGTCTCCAAATTTAATGTCCTTTAGTTATGCAGAATTTTTTATCACATTTTCTTTAATATTTGTGAACACATCTAACACTGCCTACAATGGAGCTCTCAATTCACAAACAGGTAGCACATTTGAACTTTACTTTAATTTCCTATTACTTTAGAATTTCCAGTTTATTATACCTCAACTTTTTTCGTGAACTCACCTTTACTCTGTCCAGTTTCAAATTAACTGAGGGTTTTTCTGTAACTTTACCAAATGCTAATCAACTGTAGGCAATTCTGGAGAGCATATTCTACAGTGAGTTGAGGGTTTACTGGAATGAACATTTTGAATATTCCACAGTCCTAAAAATAAAAATGATTAATATGACATGGCTTATTCAATATGCCTGTCCTGAAGTTTTTTTTTTTTTAACTGTACTTGTTCCTAGGAAATTATGTTTTGTTAAATATTCACACAATTCCTAGGTCCCTTTATATGGTTGCTTATAATTTAGTGACTTGATTATTGTAATACTAATAAAGACTCTACGAAAACTGCCTTCTACTCTACACACAATGTGTTCTTCATAGTTGCTATGGTGTTCATTATTTCACCAGCTATTTTTATGCCATTCTTTAAATAATTCCTTTGCCTTTTTGTTGTTTTCAGGACAAAGTCCATATATTAACACAAAATCACAAAACACTTGTCTTTCTGACTGGTATTCACTTTGGCTTTTGTCTCTTTAAATTTATATTGTACCCATTCTTTGCATACATGATTTTGTTTATTTATTTTTAAAAAACATTTATTTATTTACTTGAAAGTCAGAGAGTGAAGGAGAGGCAGAGAGAGAGGTCTTCCGTCTGCTGGTTGACTCCCCAGATGGCTGCAATGGTCAGAGCTGCACCAATGCAAAGCCAGGAGCCAGGAACTTCCTCCGGGTCTTCCCATACAGTGCAGAGGCCCAAGGACTTGGACCATCTTCTATTACCATAGCAAAGAGCATTTTTAAAGCACTTTCAAAAAATATTTTTATTTATTTGAAAGACACAGAGGCAGAGAGACAAAACAGGCTGACGGGTAGCTTTCACATATCCATTCACTCTGCAAATGTTTATAACAGTGAGGGATCGCACAGGCTAAGGCCAGAAGGTGGGTACTCAATCTGGGTCTCCCAGGTGTGTCAGGGACTCACTTTACCCATTGCTTGCTGCATCCCAGGGAATGTATTAGCCAGAATCTGCAATTGGAATCAGAGAAAGGTCTTGATCAAGGGTCCTCTGTTATGGGATGTAGTCATTCCAGGGGTGTCTTAAACTCTTATCTAAATGCCTGTCCCAAGATCCCATTTCATAAAAAAATATTTCATTATAGCAACTCATATCCTTCATCCAGAATCTGCAGGTGAAATTAATCCAATCAGATGGAATTACATGGCTGATAATTAAAAGTTAAATTGAAAGAGATTAGTGATCAGTCAAAATAATCTACCCCATAAATTAGAAAATGTGAAAAACGTAATCAGCTCACTTGGTGATTAGGAAATGACTATTAAATTAATGATCATAGACTATTCTAGCATTCTGTTATTGGAACAGACATTGTTGTACAGTAGGTTAAGCTGGCTCTTGGGAAGCTGACATCCTTTACTGGAGTGTCTATTTGCATTCTGGCTACTCCATGATTCTGATCCAAATTCCTGCAAATATCCGGGAGGCAGTGGATGATGGCCCACCTGCTTGGGCTCCTTCCGTGTTTGTGGGAGACCTGGATGGACTTCCTGGTTCCTTGCTTCAGCCTGGCCCAACTTTGGCTGTTGCAAGCATTTAGGGAATGAACCGGATCTCTCTCTCTCTCATGCATCATTATGCCTTCAAATAAACAAATAAATCTTCAAAAAAGTGTAAAGATTCCACCTGCAGTGCTGGCATCCCATATGGGTGGTGGTTTGAGTCTTGGCTGTTCCACTTCTGATCCAGCTCTCTGCTATAGCCTGGGAAAGCAGTAGAAAATGGCCCAAGTGCTTGGGCCCCTGCGCCCACGTGGGAGACCTGGAAGAAGCTCCTGGTTCCTGGCTTCGGATTGGTGAAGTTCTGGCCATTGTGGCCAAGTGGGGAGTGAACCAGCAGATAGAAGAGCTTTCTCTCTCTCTCTCTCTCTCTCTGCCTCTCCTTCTCTCTGTGTGTAACTCCGACTTTCAAATAAATAAATAAATCTTGAAACAAAAAAGAAAAAAAAATCACACTTAGGCACTGGTGAACATTTTCCTTCCCTTCTTTCTCCTCTTGATTGACCCACTCCTTTCCCATGTAACTCTGCATGGCATATTCTGCCTCCTGTTCCTTGGCAACTGTAAGTGAAATTTTATTCCTTTATGACAGTAATTTCCACATCTGTGTATATTATCATGCCTATTTAAATGAAAACATGAGCTTTTAAAATAATATATACTATGGGCTGGCGCTGTGGCATAGCAGGTAAAGCTACCATCTGCGGCGCTGGCATCTCATATGGGTACCGGTTCCAGTCCCGGCTGCTCCACTTCTGATCCAGCTCTCTGCTGTGGCCTGGAAAAGCAGTGGAAGATGGCCCAAGTCCTTGGGCCCCTGCACCCATGAGGAAGACCCAGAGGAAGATCCTCTCCTGGCTTTGGATCGGCGCAGCTCCTGCTGTTGTGGCCAATTGGGGAGTGAACCAGCAGATGGAAGACCTCTCTCTTTCTCTCTCTCTCTCTCTCTCTCTCTCTCTCTCTCTCTCTCCTCTCTCTGTGTAACTCTGACTTTCAAATAAATAATAAATCTTTAAAAAAGTAAAAGAAATTAACATGCACTGTAAAAATGAAATAGTGTGCTACAGAGGTAAGTATCATGATCCTTAAATCCAACTAGACCTTGGGAAGAATACCAGGAGAGTTAGAAATCAGAGAAAATAAAGAAAACAAGTTTTCAGAACACAAGGCATCTTTAAAAATGTTACAAAGAAGCTAGTATTTCTAATATAGAACATGAAACAACAATTTGAGTAGAGACACCATAAGATTCAGCTTAGTCAGAAGGCTCACTAAGGCCAACATGCATCCAGTTGGAATTTTCATTGCTTATTAAAATACAAGGACAATAACTCTTAAAGGATCCTAAAAGTAACTCTGATTTATGGTGTATGATCAAAGAGAAGAGAAGAGAGAAAAATCTAATATTTACTGATGACATACTTTGTGCTGGTCATTTGAATAACTCAGTGATTAAGTGATTAACGGAGCCAAATTTCCTATATTCAAATCTCAGCTTTACTTTTTATCAGCGCTATGATCTCAGCATTGTATTTACTTTCTCAATGCTTCCATTTATTCTTTATGAATTTGAGTTAATAGTATGTACTGCATTTCCTTGTTGAGAGTTTTATATGTACTTAGAATGATACCCAGGCGACTGTAAGTACTCCGTAAAAGTTAATACTTTTGCTATTATTGCTATTATTATGTGTATCAATTAGTACTGATAGTATCAAGTTAAAAATGAAAATAAGTAGGTTTACAAAAATTGAATTTCCCCCCATGAAGGTTGCATTGTTTGTGACTGACAAATGTCAAGAAACAAATTCACGTCTTCCAGTCCCTTGTTGCTGATTGAAGATAGTAAGTTTCCCTCCCACTGTGATATCTCACTGTGTGGATGTAATTCTAAATGAGAAAATTTTTATTCAAGCAGGAATCACTTGAGAAGCAGTTCTGTACACACAGTTTATGCATATTGCAAAGTACAATTTTATGAACAGTTCTGTCTTACAATCTGGATGAATGGAGTAAGAAAACGTTAAAATATGATCCCCTATGATAAAATGTTAATGCAAAATTGAAGTATATAGTAGTTATGAAAAAGAGTTGTTATTTTCAAAGAGGAGTATTCTTTGAAATGTTGAATTCATTGTAGCCTAGAGTTTGTCCTATACTTCTTAAGAGTTCAGAAACTATTTTTTTTTAGTGCCTAAAGAACAGATGTGTCTGTCATACTCAGAAAAAAATCAGAGTGACCAAGACATTGAGACATATGTGAATCAGTCGCAAACCTTGTGGGAAACCTCTCTGAAACATTAAACGCACTTCCATCAAATTTGGGTTTTTAACGAAGTTGAGGAGAAAAATATTATTAATGTTAATAGTATGTTATCACTAAGAATACCTATTTTTAATGGAAAGGATGTACTTTAAAGTTTTACTGAAAGCAATGGTGTAACTATGTATAGCTTTTTATATTTTGGCTTTGTGTTTCTGTATGAGGATATTGCAAGATACATCTCATAAATAAACAGTGAGAAGTCACTGTTACAGGTCTCTAAAAGCTCAACATGGTCTGCTAGTCTGGGAACTTATTTAAAAATTGCTAAAATTCAGGAGGGAAATTCTACTATTATGAAAAATTTAAAGATTGAACAAATAATAAACTACAAATGCAGACTAATAGAATTTGCATTCCTCTATTGACATGATGGAGAATTTAGTTTAAAAGTCACTTATAAGACAAGATGATTTAAAAGCAATTAATTTGGAGCTGGTACAGCAGGTTAAGCCACTGTGTGCGGTGCCAGCACCCATATGGTCACCTGTTTGAGTCCTGGCTGCTCCATTTCCTATCCAGGTCCCTACTAATATGCCTGGGAAAGCAGCGAAGCATGGCCCAGGTCCTTGAGCTCCTGAACCCAAGTGGGAGACCTGAAGAAAGCTCCTGGCTCCTGGCTTCAGCCTGGTCCAGACCTGGCCATTGCAGCCTTTTGGGAAGTAAATCAGGGGATGGAAGATCTCTCTCTCTGTCTGTCTCTCTTTGTCTCTCCCTCTCTCTCTCTGTAACTTTGTCTTTCATATAAATAAATAAATATAATTTTTAAAAAAGCAATTGATTTTTCATTAAATGATAATAATCCCATTTATTAAATGCTAAAATAATTTTGAAAATCTATAATGTTTTCAAAATCAAGATTTTTAAACTGTCACATCTACAAAAGTCAGTGAATTTAAAATCACTTCTGTGCTGCAAAAATCATCATGAACACACAAACAGACACACACAAGCTTCATATGTATAAAATTTAGTTTCATAACTCCATAAACTGGAAAGAGTTATTGCAATAAGAATTATTTCACTTTGTTGGTAAGCATTGTAAAGAAAACAAATAATGGTGCTGGTGCTCATCTGTTTTAAGTAGCTATGTTAAATAATGGTCTCTGGTTTGAACAATGTATTTTTTAATTAATTATTTATTTGAAAGGCATAGAGAGATACAGAGGGAGAGAGAGAGAGAGAGAGAGAGAGAGAGAGAGAGAGAGAGAGAATGCTTCCATCTGCTGGCTCACTTCCCAAATGGCCACAATGGTTGGAGCTGGGCCAATCCAATGCCAGCAGCCTAGATTTTCTTCCAGGTCTCCTACATGGATGCAGGGGCCCAAAAACTTGAGCCGCTTTCCACTACTTTTCTAGACCCTAGTAGAGAGCTGGATCAGAAGTGGAATTGCTGGGATTCAAACCGGCACCCATATGGGATGCCGGCACTGCAGGCAGAGACTTTACCTGCCATGACACAGTGCCAGCCCCATGATATATTTTTAGTATAATATATCATTTATCCAGTGTTGCACATATGATAGTTTTCATGAAGAGTGGTATCATATCAAAATTTGTTTCTAAAACATGAGAGAGGAAATTACTTGAAATTTTTTTGCTTTTGGTACAGGGAGCATAATATGTTAAGGCCCTGTTATGCAATGCTATGCTTTCATCCTAAAATACCTCTTCCTGAAGGTACATTTCTAATAGCCGCCAAAATGAAAAAAAAATGCATATGATATGCAAACATCAGTTTCCAAAAATGTCATTTTAATATTTTTATGAAAGTTGTTATTCATAGCATTATAATATTGTTTTAACAGGATATTTAAAATAAACCTGTTTTCCAAATAATTTACCATCAAACAGTTCATAGTAAATGCGTATTATGAAAAAATCCATAGATCTAAAAAAAATGCACTAACATATATTTATATGTTACTTCTTTGTTTCCAGGAGGCTTCTGAAGTACCTTATATTTCCTTTGAAATGTTTTAGAATAGACTATAAGAAAAGAAGAATGAGAATCATTTTAAACCTCAGCAGCTGCTGCTATTATATAGTTCTTTTGTATATATATATATAGTTTATCCAATTGGTTCTTTCTTTTATATTCAGTGTAAAATGTTCTAGCTCTCAATTATCTGGAAATAAAACACCAAAATATGGACAGAAATACACAATTTTCTTGCTCAGGTTACCTGTTATTAAGAATAATAGAACTTTGAGAATGATACTCATTTTAATTATTTGTCTATAAATTGGAGTTCAGATAATGGAATTCCCTAGAAGCAACAATCAAGAGATAACATCCTTTCGGCAAACAAATCCCAGTAATTCCATTTTCTTCCTTATTCTGAAATACAAGATTATTCATATATTGATGAATTTCATTGACCTACCCAAGCCTTTCTTGTAGTGTTCTATAGGAGCCTTTTTGATTATCACAAAATTATTTCAAGAGTGGCCTTAACCACTATGCCAAATGTCCATCCCAAATCTCTCTTATTATCTCTCTCATAAGTATCTATCATCTATGTATCTATGTATAATCTAACATTATCATCCTCATCATCATCATTGATGTATAAGATTCTCTTCTTGGCTTAAGAGCACGTCATCTATATCAAGCAAAATATCATTACAGCTTTTCCAATTATTGACTCTGGCCTGTTGACATGCCATCACTGATTATGCATCCTTTAACCAGTGAATCCCTAACAGCCATGTTGTGAAGTGTATCCCATAGATTTATATACAGATTATAGTCTTATGGTTTGCCTTTCAGTCTCACATGATACATTCCTCTAATCTCACCCACTTTTAGAGTCTTTAAGCCCATTTTCTTGCACTATCATTATACAGTCAGCCATTTCAACTTTTTAGGATAGGCCATTTCTTTTCTTAAACAATCTACTTCCAAGTTTAAAATAGTCTCTTAGATTTACTTATTTCTCGTGATTTTTATGATTAAAGTTCTAGTATGATGAAATATTAACTCTCATGCCCAGTTTATTGCAATGCCAGTATTGCTAATGTTCTAATTTTCCTTCTGACCCCATCAATAACTCA
Organism: Lepus europaeus; assembly: GCF_033115175.1. Classification (NCBI taxonomy): domain Eukaryota; kingdom Metazoa; phylum Chordata; class Mammalia; order Lagomorpha; family Leporidae; genus Lepus; species Lepus europaeus. Next base: position 39,846,353 of record NC_084833.1, read on the forward strand.
CTCTTTACAATGCAGATTGTGGCATTTCTATACTCTAGATCCTGCATTTTCTTTGCTTAAAACTGGCTACTAAATTTTCAATTTGTCCATAATAAAACCCCTAATCTTAATCTAATGGGAGGAATGAATAATACTAATACACTAATCTATGTCAGTCCTTCTCACACGGGAGTAATCTATAAATATTAGCTATCTGATTACTTAAATTATTCTGTTATTGGATAATGTTTTTTTCAAACTTTTGTTATTTTAAATTGTTTTAATTAGCTAAACATGAAAAATAACTAATTGCAAATAACAGATTCCAATTAAAGCTAGCTTATGGCAATTAGTGAACTCACAGTCTAGTAACACAGAAATATAGAGAGTCACTTGCTTTATATGTCACAAAGCTTGGAGCAAAATGAAAGTATCTTCAAATTTGATAGCTTGAGAATAGTTTAATTAAGGAAATTTAAAACTATAGTAGGATTTAGTAACACTAACAAGGGACATAGCAAAAACTAAACACCATATCCCATTCAAATTACTAAATTATGACTCACACTTGACCACAACTATGAACTTTCTTTTTTTTTTTTTTTTTTTATTTTTCACAGGCAGAGTGGACAGTGAGAGAGAGAGAGAAAGGTCTTCCTTTTGCCATTGGTTCACCCTCCAATGGCCGCCGCAGTAGGTGCGCTGCGGCCGGCGCACCGCGCTGATCCGATGGCAGGAGCCAGGTGCTTCTCCTGGTCTCCCATGGGGTGCAGGGCCCAAGGACTTGGGTCATCCTCCACTGCACTCCCTGGCCATAGCAGAGAGCTGGCCTGGAAGAGGGGCAACCGGGACAGGATCGGTGCCCCGACCAGGACTAGAACCTGGTGTGCCGGCGCCGCAAGGTGGAGGATTAGCCTAGTGAGCCGCGGCGCCGGCCAACAACTATGAACTTTCATAAACAACCTTTAAGTGATACACAAGGGAAAGAATCGTGGCGGGTGTTAAGGCACAGCATGTTAAGTCTTTGCTTGGGACATGTCTAAGTGTCTTGTCTGAGTTTCAACTACTTTGTGTTTCTGATCCAGTTTCCTACAAATGCGCCTAGGAAGCAGAGGATGATGGCCCCAGTACCAGGGTTTCTGCTAGCCCGTGAGAGACTAAGATGGAGTCCTTGACTCCTGGTTTGGGTTTGGTCTAGCCACAGTTGTTGGGGCATTTGGAGAAAAAACAAGTAAATGGAAGATTCTGTTTCCCTCTTCTTTTCCCTCTTTCTGTCACTCTGCCTCTCAAATGTACAGATTAATTAATGAATTAATAAGTAAATAGAAAGAAGCAAAAGAGCTAATGAGAAAAATCAGTTTGATGATATGCTTCTCACATTCCTTACACTGCTGTTTTACTGGGCTGAATCCAATTAAAAGCCATGTGCAGACGGATTCCATTGATAGAATTTATACAAATCAGCCTGATGAAGCAGAAGGGCAAAGGGTGGGTATGGCAATGAATTGTTCTAAGAAATATAACAGAAAGGCCGGCACCGTGGCTTGACAGGCTAATCCTCTGCCTTGCGGCGCCGGCATATCGGGTTCTAGTCCCGATTAGGCTGCCGGATTCTATCCCGGTTGCTCCTCTTCCAGGCCAGCTCTCTGCTATGGCCCGGGAAGGCAGTGGAGGATGGCCCAAGTCCTTGGGCTCTGCACCCACATGGGAGACCAGGAGAAGCACCTGGCTCTTGACTTCAGATCAGCAAGATGCGCCGGGCGGCGGCCATTGGAGAGTGAACCAATGGCAAAAAGGAAGACCTTTCTCTCTGTCTCTCCCTCTCTCACTATCCACTCTGCCTGTCAAAAAAAAAAAAAAAATAACAAAATATCCATAACTTCCAATTCCAGGCATTACTGTATCTAGGAGCTCAATTATTGTCAGGCATTTTCATTATCCTTTCCATTCTTGATTCTACTTTCCTGTAGACTTTGCTTAATGTATGCAATCGTTTTCTCTTTGAGGAAAAGATGAGTGCGAGGAGTTCTAGCTTAGAATGCATTTATATATAGCTCATAACTGTGGAGAAAAAGACCGATTCTCTCCCAGCATTTCAATATTAAATATCATGAAGTTTGACTGTCATCTCTTAGAGTCACATATTGATCCTAAATATGATCAATGAGACTACAGGATAAGCTTGGGTAAGATGCCCAACCAGAATGTGAGTTAGAATATAGGGGATTTTTCATGGTGGACTGCATAATTAGACTCACACAAAATATTTGGAATTAGTTTAAATTAAAAAAAAATCTTCGATATATGTTCTAATAATGGACTGAGGGACAAAGAATGAAAAAAATGTCTGGCATACATGTTATTCTGAATATTGTACTCCTTTTAAGTTATTTAGCTTGGAAGCTTAATAGTAAGTACAAATAAGAGAAAACAATAAAAATATGTGTATTTAGATATGCTGTTGTGCTATGTCTAAATGATTCAAGTATTTTACAATGCCTTATGCCATGTGTGAATACCTGTTTTACTTTAATCTCACAGTTATCCATTGTTATTTTCAATTTTTCTAAAGCAATGTATATGAAACAGTACCTCAGTTTTAAAGTCTTTTTAATATTTTCATTCTTCATATGAATGAGCAGTGCTTCATATATTTGCTTTTAATTGTTGTATTTGGTGTAAATTGTCTATTTATGATCTTTGTATATCTTTGTTGTGTTTTATATTCTGTAAAAATATTTTCAACACACTTCAGTAATTTTTAAATGAAAAAAATCTTTATTATTATCAAAACTCTTGAAATAATAGCATTTTTATATTATTGCTAACTAATTTATGAAGAATCCTCAAAAATTCATGAAAATGTGATTATCTTAAATTCCTTATTTCCATGAATGTATTGAAATACTTATGTACTATTTGCTAAAAATTTTATTTTATTTCAGATTTCTGCACAATATACACAGGATATTAAAGTCAATCTAGAAGGTTTTACAAAGTCATCTCTATAGGTTTCTTTGAACTCATCTATATTAGATTTCAATCATTAAAATTTAAAATTTCTCTTTACAAAAACATAATTTATATTTTAACTCAATAGTGTGGACATACTTAATCTTTTTAGACAAAATGAGATGTGCATATAAATAGGAGAGATAAAGTACATTTGGAGACAGATTACAATTAGGATCAATGATTATTATTATAAAATATTTATAAATTATGGTAAATATACAGAAATAATATGCACACAATTCTTATAAATATTTTCAGCTTCTTTTTAAGACTGGAAATGGTAATTTCATTAAATTAATGAGATCCATTTTATCCTGTTCCATGTAGTATTTAGATTGCATATAGACCCCAGTCATTTCTTTCACATTAAGTGACTTTTAGTTTTAAAAGCCTTGATCATATACTATCACATTTGCTAAACAACTGATAGTGTTTTGTTTTAACATTCAGTTTTTAAACATATTTACCAACACAATGTTGGAATAATAAAAATTTATATGTCTGGAATATGATGAATTCATCCAGATTCTATCAGTAACCTCACGTTGTGACTTGAAGTAGATTACTTCACCTTTCTGTCCCTTGCTTCATTCTCTGTATAATGAACTGGTCATGATTGACATCAGTTTCTTGCACATGCTGCATTACTTTGAGGATCTGCTCTCTGTATGCTGGTTATTTGACTTTGTTGAGATTGAATCTCTTTATCATCTGCTTGATGCTGACGTTGATCCAGATCTGACCAAAAGAATTACATCTCTATAGTCATAATTATTTATTGCATAATGAATCCGATGCATGCCAGGACAAACCCCATTGATCTTTGTTGAAACTGTGGAGAAAGTATCCACTTTCCTCTATGGTAATGAAAATATTGAATAAGAAGGGATGGATATTTTTGTTCCAAATCTAGATGGGATTTTCTCAGAATAAACTCAACGAAGGGGAAAGAGCTACAGAGAAAAGAGAATTAAAGGTTAAAAATAAAAATTGCATGGCATCTTTGGGACTCTTAACTTGGCAGCGCTTGAACTTGGTCCTGTGTATGTGAAGTATTAAAAATAGCCAACTTCATAGAAGTAGAAAGTAGAACACTGGTTTCTTGGTGAGGAGTGGGACAACAAAGTTGCTGTGCAATGTGTATATAGTATTCATTATACACTGTGAAAAATAGCTACATCTTTAAGACTTTCTCATCTTGTGTAAATGAAATGTTATACCCTTTAACTAATATATGGCGTATAATTAAAAATGTTGTGCTGTATACTTATACATTTGCTAAGAAGACAGACTTTATATTCGATGTTGCTATCACAAAAATAATAAATAAGAAGGAAAATTATTTAATAAAAACCCTCACTTCCCCTTTCTTGTTAAAAGCACTCATTCCTTTTTCTGCTTTCATCAGACACTCTCAGGTATTTGTCATATGTAAAATACAATGCCTAATTCATCATCTTTTATTTTTAAGGAGAAAAAAATTACAGTTCATTATTATTTATAAGCACAGTGAAAAAAAATAACAAAACCATTAGATTCCAAAAATGGCTGTTGCTATGAAGAGTGTATCAAAGAATTCTTGCCTCATGGCCAACTGGATGATTATTACTATAATTATTATTTTCAATCGTCAGTTACTCTTGTCAATATTATTATACATTCAGACAGGAAGAGGATATAGTGCCCATTAAGTTGCCAATATGACACTGAGTGCCAGTTTGGAATACCTTCAACTACACAAGAGGCACATCACTGATGAGAGAAATATCATATTAGCTTCAATGTTAGCTGAAACATCTGCCAATGCTGGGCAATGATTCCATCTTTTTTTAAGACACTCATAACTCACTGCTTTTCTACTTGGGTCAGGACAAATTTTGATAACAAACTAGAGTTTACGTAAAAGAAAAGGACTAAGGAAATATTGGTTACAGACGCAGTAATATACATACATATGGCAGTGAATTTTTCTCTTTAATTTATTTATTTGACAGGTAGAGTTATAGACAGTGAGGGAGAGAGAGACAAAGAGAAAGGTGTTCCTTCTGTTGGTTCACTCCCCAAATGGCCGCTACGGCAGGTGCTGTGCCGATCCGAAGCCAGGAGCCAGGTGCTTCTTCCTGGTCTCCCGTGTGGGTGCAAGGGCCCAAGCACTTGGGCCATCCTCCACTGCCCTCTCCGGCCACAGCAGAGAGCTGGACTGGAAGAGGAGCAACTGGGACTAGAACCGGGTGCCCAAGTGGGATGCCAGCACCGCAGGCTGAGGATTAACCAAGTGACCGTGGCACTGGCCACATGGCAGTGATTCCTAACATTTTGTAGGCAAGGGTGTATTATGAGTACATAATCAAAGAGCAGTTTTCTATGATTTAGCTTCAGAAAACATCTTAAAGCAAATTTAGGATGTGGACCAAAAATTTGTATTTGCAGTAAAATCCCCTTATTATTGAGATGCAAATGTCATGCTCAATACTTCAATGAAAAGGGAGTTAAATAAATACTGATTCTACTTTCATAAGACCCTGAGTAAGACACTTATTTTTTTGTATAAAATGAATAATATGCTTACTCCAAAAGTACATCAATCTTGGGGCCAGCACCATGGCACAGTGGGTCAATCCTCCACCTGTGGTGCTGGCATCCCATATAGGCACTGGTTCTAGTCCCAGCTGCCCCTCTTCCGATCCAGTTCTCTGGTGTGGCCTGGGAAAGCAGTGGAGGATGGCCCAAGTCCTTAGGCACCTGCACCTGCATGGGAGACCAGGAAGAAGCACCTGGTTCCCAGCTCTGATCAGTGCAGCTCCAGCCTTTGTGGCCATCTGGGGAGTGAATCAATGGAAGGAAGACCTTTCTGTCTGTCTCTCTCTCTCACTGTTTGTAACTCTCTCTCTCAAATAAATAAATAAAATCTTTAAAAAAAATTTAAAAAGTACATCAATGTCTGTCTTGTCTGTTTACTGACCTATCTGTATTTAAAGATACCTTGATCTTTCTGATTAAGTTAAGTTTCTTTATTTGATTTTCTATGTAATCAGATTTTTTATTCATGCCATTTTTTATTAATATTTCCATGTAGTTTAGTCTGCTGATTTCTCATGGAAAAATAGTGTAAATCCTTGTAAATTTGTAAACAGATAAAATTCTGTTTAAAAAACGTACCATTATCCTGAGAATTGTTTCACTTAACAAAAAACATATTCTCCTTTGCCATTGGCTTTTTTTTTTATTAAACTTTTATTTAATGAATATAAATTTCCAAGGCCTTCAGACCTTAACGTTCATTACTGCAGGCCAGTGTTGCGGTTCACTAGGCTAATCCTCCACCTGAGGCGCTGGCACACCGGGTTCTAGTCCCAGTCGGGGCGCCGGATTCTTCTTCCAGTCCAGCTCTATGCTGTGGCCTGGGAAGGCAGTGGAGGATGGCCCAGGTGCTTGGGCCCTGCACTCGCATGGGAGACCAGGAGGAAGCACCTGGCTCCTGGCTTCGGATCAGTGAGGCCATTTGTGGGGTGAACCAACGGAAGGAAGACCTCTCTCTCTCTCTCTGTCTCTCTCTGCCTGTCAAAAAAAAAAAAAAAATCATTACTGTAGAGGATGTATCTGATCATAATTTTTCAAACAGATCAAAATAGACTATTGATTATACCTAAAAAAATTATTACCAATTTTGTGAAGAAAGTTCATATACAAAAAGCATTACCCATAAAACATTGTTAAATGTAGCAACAAGTTTTTACATTAACAAGATGTTAAATACGTCTAAAACTAGACTATATTGTATATAAATAGTAGTTATATATGTTTTTACACCAACCACCTTTTAAAATATAATTCTTTTAGAACTGTGTTTAGAAGTTTACAATGCAGTTTTACCTTTGTTTCTCATTTGATCATCACAGCAATCTTGTGAGGTAAGAAAATCAAGTATTTTTCTCTTTAGTTTACAGGCAAGGATAATTAATTTCAGGGTGATTGACTTTTCATAGCTGCTCCTAGTTAGTGAACCTGAAAAGTGTAGAGCCAGTCAGGGCTTGGGCTAAAAACATTTTGAACCAATTTGCAAGTGACTTTCACTACAGTGCCATACAAAGATGCCATGGACCAGAAAGAATGTGATTTTTCATTCATACATTTTATTTAGTTTACTGAGTTTATGCCAAGCCTTGAAGATACAGCCATGATCAATGGAAGTAAATTCCCTGCTTTCAAGAAGCCTGTATATAAATATATATATATAAGCATATATATAATGGAGCATAAGAGTGAGAGAATTGAGGTGGGCAGATATGCTGTTTTAGATAGATCAATGCACATTTTCTGGACAAGAAGACATATGAGAAAATCATAAAAATGAGGGAGACATTTGATGGAGGGAGCATAGAAACCTAGCAATAGCAGTCCACAGAAAAATAAAACGTAAAAATCATCAAGTGTTCTCAGAGAGTTTCAGACACAGCAATAAGGTCAATGTGACTGGAGCTGAGTAAATCATGGGATGAATATTACGAAGCACACCAAGGGCTGATAGACACTGATGAAGATATTTTATCAGCTAAATTGGGAAACACAGCAGGATTTTAGCAGAGGTGCCATGACCTGACATGTTTTAAAGGAATCACCATGGCCTTTTGTGGTATATAGATTTAGGAGTAAGAATGAAATAGCATGACGATTTATGGGTCAGGTATAATAGTTCAGGAAATTTAAAACAAGTCTCATTTGAATATTTTGATGAATTGTGTGAGATCCAAACCTTCCATGAGTCATTCAGTTCCACAATGAATCCGTCTCATTTATTTATTTTTTTTTTTCAGAGAATGTTTAATGTACATCAAGAGGAACTCTGTCACAAACTAGCTTTTAAAAAGTGAACACTAGAAGGAGAATATTTAGACTACTCACTTTTCAGGTTTTGAGGTTGGAATGAAAAAAGATTGGAGGGGCCAGGGTTGAGTCTGTTCTTGGGAATGGTGCTGTGCTGTCATGGGTTGAGCTGCCATCTGCAGTGCCAGCATTCCATATGTGTGCTGGTTTGAGTCCTGGCTATTTCACTTCCAATCTAACTCCCTACTAGTGTGCCTGGAAAAGCAGCACAACATTACTCAGATTCTTGGGAGCCTGTACCTACGTGGGAGATCTGGAAGAAGATCCTGGCTCCTGGCTTCAGCCTGGCCCAGCCCCAGCTGTTTCAGCCATTTGGGGAGTAAACCAGTGGATGAAAGATTCCTCTGCCCCTCTGCCCCCTCAATTCTGCCTTTCAAATAAATGAATCTTTAAAACACACATACACACCAGGTGAAAGATTGGAAAAGAAAGCAAATGCTTAGTTTCTCAAATGAAAACAAATTCATATTTGAAAAAATACATGGAGGCTACTAGAGTCATTTCTACTGTGAAACTTGAAATACAGTTTTTTTATTGCTTAACTTGTCTCCTTTCTTCTGTAGAGTATCAAAACAGCCTTGTAACCTTAAAATTGATTTCTAATATTTAACATTTAAAACAAGCCCAATTCTCTTGGGAATTATTTTTTTTTTAAAGATTTATTTATTTTACTTGAAAGAGTTACACAGAGAGAGGAGAGGCAGAGAGAGAAAGGTCTTTCATTTGATGGTTCACTCCCCAATTGGCCACAACAGTTGGAACTGAGCCAGGAGCCAGGGGCTCTCTCCTGGTCTCCCACTCAGGTTCAGGGGCCTAAGAACTTGAGCCATCTTCTACTACTTTCCCAGACCATAGCAGAGAGCTGGATGGGAAGTGGAGCAGACAGGTCCTGAACCTGCACCCATATGGGATTCCAGTGCTTCTGGCTAGGGCGTTAACCCACTGCACCACAGCACCGGCCCCAGGAATTATTTTCAAATGGACATGGTAAAAATTAAAAAGATTAGTGAGTGTTGCAACTGTAAACTTTGAAATTTAACATAAAAAATAATGACACAATTCCAACTGTGATCTCCCTTTTTATCAAGATTGCAAAACCAAAAAAGAATAGCATCTTAACTCTCAAAACACAGAGGAAATGCAACCATTATCTTTCTCACTTTTCATGGCATTTTTTCTTCTGTCTTGGAAAGGTGGAACAATTCACCACAAGGAACATATATTTGTGGATCAGTGTTTGGGAAACAATCTTAACCTCTTCATTTATAAATTGAGGAAAGATACAGTTAGTCTTAATGTACATATCACAGATAGTAAAATGAGATAATGACAGCAATACAACTCAATAAATAAAAGGAAATTACTCAATAGTGAGAATTAATTTTTGCATGCATTCAGAGGTAAAACAATGTAATGGAAAGAGTTATGTTAGACCATCTCAGCTTAGAATTACTTTAATGGCCTGCGCCATGGCTCACTAGGCTAATTCTCCGCCTGTGGCACTGGCACCCTGGGTTCTAGTCCCGGTTGGGGCGCCAGATTCTGTCCCGGTTGCTCCTCTTCCAGTCCAGCTCTCTGCTGTGGCCAGGGAGTGTAGTGCAGGATGGCCCAGGTGCTTGGGCTCTGCACTCGCATGGGATACCAGGAGGAAGCACCTGGCTCCTGGCTTTGGATCAGCACAGTGTGCGGGCTGCAAAACGCCAGCCATAGTGGCCACATGAGGGGTGAACCAACGGAAAGAAGATCTTTCTCTCTGTCATTCTCTCTCTCACTGTCTAACTCTGCCTGTTTTAAAAAAAAATTACTTTAACACTAGACTTGGGATATTTACAGCATCTCATTGAAATTACAATTCCTCAACTGCAAGGCAAGACAAATAACATCCACTGAAAGGGTTGTTGGGAGGCTTACATAAAATATATTCTTTAAATAAAGATTTTTTGAACATAGTAGATGCTTAAAATTAACATTTATCTCTTTATAATAATAAATGTATGAGAGTAGAAATGACAACATTTGATGATTGTATTGTTTACAATCTCTAACATCAATATACTGATTGTTTTCTTCTACTTTAATATTATGAAAGGATTTGCTATTATTGTTTCCTCTGAAAGTGTGATTTTTCATTTCCCTTTCTATCATTTTTCTTTTGATGACTGGTGGCAAGAAACAGGTTTCTCATAAAGAAATTTGCCTTCTGGAGAAATATTTCCTCTGTGGTGCTTTATTCTTTGCACTCCTCCTACCTCCGTCTTTTTGGAAAAGTCAGGCCAAAAAATCATTAATTTGTTCTTTTAAAAATTTATTTTTTAACTACAGCTTACTGCATAAAAGATAGGCTAATAATTTTGTATGTGTATTTGTTTTCTTAGTAAAAAAGATGAAATGGTTTATCAATATTTCATTGTCAGGTCTTTGGTTGAGTTTAATTGCGCACTCTCTACTTGTTTGCTTTATCCTGTTTTTTTTTTTCTTGCATTTATTATTTGGCTTCACACTCTAAAGGATGCTATTTTAATCTCTTATGACATTTCTCAAACACATTAAGTAAGTCAAGAGAATTCAGACAAATACAAACCACCAGAAGTTCTAATACAAAAGCAATATATTTGTTTATGGCAGGCAAAAACATAAATAAAACAAAACAAAAAAACCAAAAACTCCAGTCTTCCTATCTCACTTAATTGATAAATTAGGAAGGTTAGTCAAGAAACAAGCACAATATTCAGAGTATTTCAAAAAAAGATAATTGGAATAATTAGAATCAATACATCTTTCTTAGTATATCTCAGTTTTGTTTAAAGCAAGTTTTCATAGTTGCTACCACATGTGTCAAACGTAATTCTAATGTTTATGAAAAAAAAAAACAGGAATTTAATACAGTATTAGTTTTCAAAAAATGTCATATATTAGTAAACAATAGAAGATAAATGAAAAATCACAGAATACCAAATGTTTACCTAAACAATTACTGAATCCAGTTGTGAAGTTTGCAGTGTAAATGTTAGATTCAGAGGTAATAAAAGACACGTGCATCCTAGTATAAATTAGCCGTGAACTGCTCAAATAATCCCAGGTAAATAAATGGTCTCCTTTGTATCTTAAATTCTGCATATGTAAAGAAGAGTTTAAGTGTGTTATAATCTGCAGTGTCTTCTAGCATGAAAATACTGTTATTCTATTCATTAAATATTACTTAGCATGGATTGAAAACAGGCATTTTATTAGTTGATGAAATTAATAGGGGGCCGGCTCTGTGACGCAGTAGGTTAATTCTCTGCCTACAGTGCTGGCATCCCACGTGGGCACCGGTTCTAGTCCTGGCTGCCCCTCTTCCAGTCCAGCTCTCTGCTGTGGCCTGGGAAAGCAGTAGAGGATGGCCCAAGTCCTTGGGCCCCTGCACCAGCATGGGAGACCGGGAGGAGGCACCTGGCTCTTGGCTCCTGGCTTCTGATCAGCACAGCTCCGGTCTTTGTGGCCATTTGGGGAGTGAGCCAACAGAAGGAAGACCTTTCTCTCTGTCTCTACCTCTCACTGTCTGTAACACTACCACTCTACCTTTCAAATAAATAAATAAAATATTTTAAAAAAAGAAATTAGTACAAATTTTCATGCCAACTAATCACAAATTGTTAGTGGTTTATTGCACACAAGTCATTATATATATAAAACATATATATGTATAACATATATATAACATAAATATAACATATATACATATACATATATATATATATGGGTGAGGCCAAAAATGCAGTGTGTTAAGCTGCTTTTTGCAATATTGTTATCCCTTTGGAAATTCCAGTTTGAGTTTCAATTCTATCAGACATTTAGAAAGTGAACCTGTGTATAGAAGGTCTGAATCTCTCTCTTTCTTTGTCTCTCTCTGTCTCTCCCTTGCTCTCTCTCTCTCTCTCTCTCTCTGTCTCCCTTTTACATAATAGGCTGTACTAATGACTCTAAAACTGCTGCAAACATAGTATTCTGCAGACTTAGAGGAGGAAGCCATTATGAGTTTGGTGGTATCACCTAAGGCATAAGTAGACACAGAACTATAGATCAAATAGAAGTTGGTATATGTATGCAATTAATTTGGTCAGTTCTCTTCTATATAATTTAGTATACTTTGTATTTCAGATTCTATACCCTCAAACCAATAAATTAACCCTCAATTCCAGTTGAAATCAAAATTGGAGTAACATTTTGACACATTCTAAATTCAGGTGCTATACACGATGAGGAAAAAAAAAAAAAAAAAACAAGGGATCCAAAGACGTTGGAAACCATGCAACAGCCTTGCAATATGTGGAGGTGAGGCTGCTTCTTGAAAAATGCCAGTCATGAGTGTGCTGCTTTGTGAAGCCAACGTGTTCAGATAGCCTGATTCAGTGTTGCCCAAAGTAGCGATAGTATGTGATCTCTGCCTATTGAAGCAAGGTCCAAATGCCTTGGGGACTTTTAAAATGCATTTTTTTTTTAAAAACCAAGTGTCTACTGGAAACTCATCAGAGCCTGGAAATGTCACACAATAAACAGAATAACAACAAGCAAAGATTTCACAGACCTCTGCCAAGATTCAGTTTTAACTTAAAAAGGCTGGCAGAATTTTTCCCGCTTTAGGGTTTATTACTTTCTGAACATTCTTTCTTCCCCTTGTACCCAGACAATACTATTCTGTTGAATAAAACTCGTCCCTGGTCAGGGATGGCCAAGCAACTGTAACAACAGAAAACGGAACAGAACTCCCTGGGCTAAGTCAAAGCTATTGTTGCTTTTCATTTCCTTAGTGCATTAAGAAAAATTAAATGGTTTTTACCTCTAGGAGTTAGAAACATTGCAAAATCCATTTAAATAGAGCATTAAGACTCAATCCCTAAGTTAAAATAAAATAGGTAATTTGTTTAATTGTAGATATGCTTTTAGACAATATGAGGCACATTTACAAGCTGGAAGAAATGGGATGGGGGAAGGTACATTCTTTTCTTCCTTCATTTGATGTCAATGGTACCATTTAAGCTAAACCACCGAAAATAGCAAGTCATTCCAAAGCAATTTAAACATACTTCGAACTGAAAATTTAACATTTCCCTAAGCACTTGATGATCTCTTTCAAATTTTCTAAGTCTATTCAAAAGAATCAGAGGACCAAGACTAATTCTCATATTCTTTAAAGAGGGTAGAGGCATCCTGGCAAATCCCGTGAGGGATGTAAGAATGAACATGATACTAACATGAAATTAGGAACCCTGTCTATGGGTCACAAATCTAAAATTAAAGTTCCAATCTATGACTTTTGTGACAGAGAATTAATATTTCTGTGAAATATACAGTTAACATCCATGTTTCTTAAAGTATGGATTTAAATACATACAGAAGAGTACAAGAAAACTTTTTTCTTAAGATGCTTTGGATTCCTGGACCCTACTCCAAGCCTGCTCACTTCCTAAAGGGAATATATACTTCCTTTTAGTGTATATATATATATATATATATACACATATATATACACACAAATATGTATGTATATGTATACAAATATATCACAATGAGAATTTTAAGCACCATAAACTTTGAGAATCATGGTTTCACATTCTGTGGGTGAGATATTCACAGTATTGAAGCTGCTCACAAAAGATATTACAGTCAGCAAACAACAAAAGCAGGGTTAAACTTGATGTCTCTGAAGTCTAAGGCCAATATGTTCTTCTTCCTGTATAGTTCAATCTCAGATGTGACTAATTGTTTTCAATGATTGCCATTCCCCAAGAACTCAAGAGACTCCTTTTGTATGAGAAAGTATTCAGTATATAGTCACCTACATAAAAAGAGTTCTCAAGGTTATCTTGTATTTTTTTTTCTCCTTAGTTAAAGGCATTTTCCTTTTAGAGAACCACAGTAAACATATTGATTTATTTTCTTGTTTACTTTCCAAGTGAGAGTGAAAAGGATAGGTAAACAGTCTTGAAGGAGAACAACCTTGAATGTTGTAATTTGATACATATTATCTATTATCCCACTGAAATTTTCCTACAAAATAAAGATACAATTATTATAATTTGTCAGTGACTACACAAAGCAGGAGGCTCTTCCAAGTGAGAATTATATACAATAGAATGAATTGCATGTACATGAAGTTGTCCTCAAAATGAAAGTACTAGCTATGTCACTTAATTGTACACAAGCAAACATCTGCTGACTCCTTCATTAATCAGAACTCATTAGCTTGCATACTAAGCCCCTTCACAAACTAGCCAAACTTTCTTTTTCCTAAGTGATATCCTACTATATACTTTCTTGAATTCTATATTCCAGCCTTTTGACACCTCTGATCTGTACGTTTCCTCACACTAACAAAACGGGCCCACCTTTCAAATTATCAGTGTTCTATCTTGTTTGAATTGTCTTCCTTTTTGCCCAGTTGACATAAGTCATTCTTATCTTAACCTGTAGAACGTTTTAACTGTGATTCTTGTTAACCCTCTTTTGCTCTATTAATGATATGCTAATATAAATACCTGAGATTCCATGGAAAAATCTCTGATCTACTCATTTAAAATGAAAAAAATCTTCATCTGCAGTGTAAGAAAAAGAGGCTTAATTGTTTAATGCATTTTTATTCTCTTCCTCAAATTCTCAGCTGCAACATCACATTTGAAAGCATCAATAATTTATTGCAATTTTTAATTTGCCAACTGCATAGAAGCTTTGCTTCTGAAGTTATTAAATATGCTTATCATTATTTGCACTTTCTCAAGTCCAAGCATAATAAACCTCTAAGCTTAAATCCGATAAAGCTCTACAATTAAGATATTGCATTGTCTTTTGGTGCAAAAAAAATTTTGCTTCACATAGAAAATCCTCTTCTATTATTTCCAGATACAAATCTCTCTACTTTTAATATGATGTAATATCTTGTCCCTACATCCCAGGTTATTTACTTTCAGGAAAAAGTACTACAAATTCTCATCCTGCTTTCTTCACATTTCAACAGCGTTCTTGCAGGAACAGGTATCTCAGCTCATAAATCACCCACCCATCTCTGAGAGTTCATTGATAGAGAGCTCTAAAGAAACCTGTTACATCTTGTAAAGGAGAATCTTGCTATTATATATTCTAAAAAAATTACTTTTTGATACTTGAAAGACAAATGTTTAGGTAGAGTTCATTACATCTGAATAAAAGGATTTACAGTGACATATTTGACCATTACACACATGTTTATCTCATTGTTTTCATATTGAATGCCACAAAGCATTTTTTTAAAGTTCATCTTTTTTTTTTTCATTTATTTATTTGACAGATAGGGTTATACAGTGAGGGAGAGAGACAGAGAGAAAGGTCTTCCTTCGGTTGGTTCACTCCCCAAATGACCACTATGACTGGAGCTATGCCGATCCGAAGCCAGGAGCCAGGTGCTTCCTCCTGATCTCCCATGCAGGTGCAGGGACCCAAGCACTTGGGCCATCCTCCACTGCACTCCCGGGCCACAGCAGAGAGTTGGACTGGAAGAGGAGCAACCAGGATTATGAACCCGGGGTCTATATGGGATGCTGGCGCCCCAGGCAGAGGATTAACTAAGTGAGCTATGGAGCAGCCCCCAAGTTCATCTTTTATTTTGAGAGTCAAACACAGTACCACTCTGGTTTTTCTTTTAGTGTGTTGATTCAATCTGAGTATAATTGTTATTTCTAACAGCACACAATAAAGATTTGAGAAAATGAAATTTAAAAAATAGTGATTTAAATATGGAATTAGTTTCAATAAACATGTGGTTGATATAAAATATTTTATAAGGGCAACAATGTGCATATCTAAAGTACATATACATCATACCATTGTGTAATAATTAATCCTTAATTTTGAAGTTAAATTATATAATTTTAGTGTAAATTTGAACATGTTTTCAATAAATGATATCCCACATGAGATAATTGAATTGGTTGCATAAATATTTTATCTCTAAATTCCCTATTCTTTTTCTGTTATTATAACACACAAATTTCCTGGAAAATAGTAAATGTTCAAGTAATTTTTAAACTAAGCTTGGAATACTATGTACTATACCATAGACACACACACACACACACACATAGATATAGGCTCACATTTACACTTATGCTATACTACAAAACAAGGTGTGACTTACTGCAATCTTCTTCACTAATCTCACAGAACTGAGTTTCAAGATTTTCAAGATGTTAATTATGCTGTACAAATGGATGGAAACATTCCTATTTTCTTTGCATGCTTAGCCCTGTGGTAAAAATATATGTACCAGACTTCTGCAACTTGATAAAATCCATTGAGATTTTTCAAACTTGTAAGCTTTAATTCCGGGACCATATAATAAAACTTACAACAATAAAATGATTGATTAGAAAGAAAGACTACATGAATTACATGGATTGTTTTGATTCATATCCAGTTATATTTCTATGTATAAATTAATAGCATGTCATTTTTCTTAAAGTAAATGATGTACTGTTGGGAAACTTTGGTGGGGATGTAAACTAGTACATCCCTCATGGAAGACAGTATGGAGATTCCTCAGTGATCTGAAAATAGATCTACCATATGACTTAGCTATCTCACTGCTGGGAATTTACCCAAAGGAAATTACATCAGCATACAAAAGAATTATTTTTACCCCCATGTGCATTACAGCTCAATTCACAATAGCTAAGATATGGAATCAACCCACATGTCCACCAGCTGATGACTGGATAAAGAAAAGGTTACACAAACACAGTGGAATACCACTCAGCCATTAAAAAATTGAAATTCTGTCTTTTGCAACAAAATGGAGGCAATTGGAGACAATTATGTTCAATGAAATAAGCCAGTCCCAAAAAGAAATATATCTTATGTGTTCTCTGATATGTGGTAGTTAATATTAAATACCAAAAAGTATTAAAATGATATTGAAGCTGACATCTTGTTATTTGATTTAATTATTGTTTTTAGCTCTTGTCTATACTTCTGTGGAACAGTGATATCTCAACTATTTTCTTGTTGAATCTTATGGCTAGTGGTAAATTGAGCCAGCAATTGTAAAGTCAATTGAAAGTATGTTACTGAAAAATCAAGAAAAAGTAAAAGAAGAAAAGGAGGATGGGAGTTTGAGAGAGGGAGAAGGAGAGAAGTATAGTTATCTTCTTAGAACTGGGTCTATGAAATACATTAAACCTGTTCTCTTTATATTACTAAAATTTGTAAAAAAGAAAGTGGTGGGCAAAATTCTCAGTGAATATATGAGTATAAAAATGCACTTTTAGAGAAAAATCCCGGAACTTAGAAGAACATTTCTTCTTGACTTACCAAGGATAAGTGATGAAATTCTAATTCTAGGATTTTGGCATTACCAACAATTCAGTTCTATCCTTCTTTAAATGGTGAAATAGCAATTCACACTGGTGTTAATGTAAATTAATCATAAATAAGTAAATTTGATCTAACAGAGAATCCCAAATCCCATAATCTCTATGGATTATTCTTTAGTAGAGAAAATAGTGAAAAATTACACAGAGACTGTTATCTATGACTAATCCAAGCAATCAGGAAACTAAAAATTAATTTTAATTATCAAATAAAAATAAATATTACTTATGTAGTAAATGCAGTGATGTTTTGAAATATGTATTATGGAATGACTCAATAGACCTTAGTATACATGTATAACCATTTAGGGGGTGCAAGAACAGATATTGAGTAAAATGAAAAATAACATTAACATATATTTAAGCTAGTTTTAGTATTTTTTCATTTTTCTAAATTTACTACTTATTTGAGTGTCAGCGAGATAAAAAGAGACAGAGAGATATAGATTGCCCTCTCATTTGTTGGTTCATGCCCCAGACGCCACAGTCACTGCAGGTACGCTGGAGCCAGAGCCCCAAGCCAGAAATTCAACCTTGTTCTCCCATGTGGCTTTCAGGAACCTATTTACTGAGTCCTCATTGCTGCCTCCCAGGATCTAAATTAGGAAGCAGGTGTCAGAAAACAGAGGTGAGCATCAAACCCAACCACTCTGGTATGGGATATGTGTGTTTTAACTGCTAGAGCAAATGCTGATTCCTGCTTTTATTTATTTATTTATTTTTTCCTGAGCAACCGGAAGCTTTGGAAAAATTTTTTTTTCATTTATTAAACTTTTATTTAATGAATATAAATTTCCAAAGTACAGCTTATGGGTTACAATGGCATCCCCCCTCCCAAAACTTCCCTCCCGCCCGCAACCCTCCCCTTTTCCACTCCCTCTGCCCTTCCATTCACATCAAGATTCATTTTCAATTCTCTTTATACACAGAAGATCAGTTTAGTATATATTAGTTAAAGATTTCAACAGTTTGCCCCATATAGCAACACAAAGTGAAAAAACTACCGTTGGAGTACTAGTTATAGCATTAAATTACAGTGTACAGCACATTAAAGACAGAGATCCTACATAATATTTTTTTAAATTAATTAATTTTCTATGCCATTTCCAATTTAACACCAGGTTGTTTTTTTTCATTTCCAATTATCTTTATATACAGAAGATCAATTCAGTATATAATTAGTAAAGACCTCATCAGTTTGTACCCACACAGAAACACAAAGTATAAAAATACTGTTTCAGTACTAGTTATAGCATCACTGCACATTAGACAACACTTTAAGGACAGATCCCACATGGGGTGTAAGTACACAGTGACTCCTGTTGCTGACTTAACAATTTGACACTCCTATTCATGGCATCAGTAATCTCCCTAGGCTCTAGTCATGAGCTGTCAGGGCTATGGAAGCCTTTAGAGTTCGCTGACTTTGATCTGATTCCGATAGGGTCACAGTCAAAGTGGAAGTTCTCTCCTCCCTTCAGAGAAAGGTACCTCCTTCTTTGATGGCCCCGTTCTTTCCACTGGATCTCACTCACAGAGATCTTTCATTTAGGTCTTTTTTTTTTTTTTTTCCCCATGGTATCTTGGCTTTCCATGCCTACAATACTCTCATGGGCTCTTGAGCCAGATCCAAATGCCTTAAGGGCTGATTCTGAGGCCAGAGTGTTGTTTAGGACATCTGCCATTCTATGAGTCTGCTGTGTATCCCGCTTCCCATGTTGGATCCTTCTCTCCCTTTTTGATTCTATCAGTTAGTATTAGCAGACACTTGTCTTGTTTGTGTGATCCCTTTGACTCTTAGACCTATCAGAGCCATCAATTGTGAGCTGAAATTGATCACTTGGACTAGTGAGCTGGCATTGGTACATGCCACCTTGATGGGATTGTGTTGGAATCCACTGGCACATTTCTAACTCCACCATTTGCGGCAAGTCCGATTGAGCATGTCCCAAATTGTACATCTCCTCCCTCTCTTTTTCCACTCAAATTTAACAGGGATCACTTTTCAGTTAAAATTTAAACACCTAAGAATAATTGTGTGTTAATTACAGAGTTCAACAACTAGTACTAGAACAACTACAACAACAACAAATACTAAAAAGGATAAAGTATTACATTGTACATCTAGAGTCAGGACAAGAGCTGATCAGGTCATTGTTTCTTATAGTGTCCATTTCACTTAACAGGTTTCCCCTTTGGTGCTCAGTTGTCACCGATCAGGGAAAACAAATGATATTTGTCTCTTTGGGACTGGCTTAATTCACTCAGCATGATGTTTTCCAGATTGCTCCATCTTGTTGCAAATGACCGGGTTTCGTTGTTTCTTACTGCTGTATAGTATTCTATGGAGTACATGTCCCATAATTTCTTTATCCAGTTTACTGTTGATGGGCATTTCGGTTGGTTCCAGGTCTTAGCTATTGTGAATTGAGCTGCAATAAACATTAATGTGCAGATGGCTTTTTTATTAGCCAAATTAATTTCCTTTGGGTAAATTCCAAGGAGTGGGATGGCTGGGTTGTATGGTAGGGTTATGTTCAGGTTTCTGAGGAATCTCCAGACAGACTTCCATAGTGGCTTTACCAGTTTGCATTCCCACCAACAGTGGGTTAGTGTCCCTTTTTCCCCACATCCTCCCCAGCATCTGCTGTTGGTAGATTTCTGAATGTGAGCCATTCTCACCAGGGTGAGATGGAACCTCATTGTGGTTTTGATTTGCATTTCTCTGATTGCTAGTGATCTTGAACATTCAATATCATCAAAATGTCTATTCTTCCAAAAGCAATTTATAAATTCAATGCAATACCAATAAAGATACCAAAGACATTCTTCTCAGATCTGGAAAAAATGATGCTGAAATTCATATGGAGACACAGAAGACCTCGAATAGCCAAAGCAATCTTGTACAACAAAAACAAAGCCGGAGGCATCACAATACCAGATTTCAGGACATACTACAGGGCAGTTGTTATCAAAACAGCATGGTACTGGTACAGAAACAGATGGATAGACCAATGGAACAGAATAGAAACACCAGAAATCAATCCAAACATCTACAGCCAACTTATATTTGACCAAAGATCCAAATCTAATCCCCGGAATAAGGACAGTCTATTCAATAAATGGTGCTGGGAAAATTGGATTTCCACTTGCAGAAGCTTGAAGCAAGACCCATACCTATCACCATACACAAAAATTCACTCAACATGGATTAAAGACTTAAATCTACGACCTGAAACCATCAAATTATTAGAGTGCATTGGAGAAACCCTGCAAGATATAGGCACAGGCAAAGACTTCTTGGAAAATATTCCAGCAGCACAGGCAGTCAAAACCAAAATTAACATTTGGGATTGCATCAAATTGAGAAGTTTCTGTACTTCAAAAGAAACAGTCAGGAAAGTGAAGAGGCAACCAACAGAATGGGAAAAAATATTTGCAAACTATACTACAGATAAAGGGTTGATAACCAGAATCTACAAAGAAATCAAGAAAATCCACAACAACAAAACAAACAACCCACTTAAGAGATGGGCCAAGGACCTCAATAGACATTTTTCGAAAGAGGAAAATTTGAAACTATATATGTGAATCTCTTTACATTTCTCTTGGGTAATGCCATTCTAAGGAAAGATGAAAGTAGATGACATTTGTTTAGCTACTTTTTGGATCTGGTAGATTTCATTCATACACCTGAAGATTGGTTGGTTTTCCTTTCCCTTAAGTGTGTCTGCATGAGGCTAGAGGCTGCACTATTTTTGAGGTTGGGAGTTAACATGAAAAGTGACTTGAGTTTCTATGGTTAAATACTAATTATTAAGAACAGTTTCCTTTGGTTGCTATAATTTTGTTCTTAACAGAACAGAGTAAAGAGGAAATATCAAAATTTCCAGTCAGTTGAGAAGATGGAGTCTCAGAACAGTTAATGGCACACAAAGCCCAGCGAGCAACTATCTGATGTTAGGGAACCCAAAATAAAGGGAACCTCAGGACATTTGATGACTTGATTGTTAAAAGAATTTCATTCTCCTCCACCCACCCACTCACTCAGAGTGTCCATGATCTCCAAATATAAGGAAGGACAGAGAGGAAATTCTGATGGCTCAGCATTCAGGCTTTGCTTTTGTCTGCTAGGGTTTGAACTTTGTCTCTGTGACTCACCACCTGGTTCACTACACAGTTACCCATATTTTAAATACTTAGTGGGTTGATTCTTTTTTATTTTTGTTTTGTGGTAGAAACATGAGATATATCCTCCTAAAACCCTTTAGTGTATGGAATTGCTAATTGTAAGCACACTGTATACCAGATCTGTGAGAATTTTCTTATCTGAACTCCATAATCTTTGAACAGTAACTTTCCATTGCCCCTCACACCAGCTCCTGGAAAACTTCATTCTACTTTCCTGTGAGTCAAACTACAGTAGATACCTTCTGTAAGTTAAGCCACATTATATTTGCCATTCTGTAATTGGCTTACTTCTCTTAGCAGTATGTCTTCAATATTTATCCATAGTGTAGCACTTAATAGAATTTGAAGATATACATTTGGGACAGTAATAGTTCATTAATTCTAGATTAATTGTGGAAACCAAACAAAGACAATACAAATCTTGTACCACATTTAGGGATCATTTTATGTGACTATTTAGTAATTTTAATAACAGGTTATGTATATCATGTAAAAAATACAAAAAACCAAAACTACTCTGGCTGGTGCTGTTGTGTAGTAGGTTAAACCCCTGGTGCCAGCATGGCATATGGGGCTAGTCCTGGTCCCGGCTACTCCTTTTCTGATCTAGATCTCTGTTATTGCCTGGGAAATCAGTAGAAGATGGCCCAAGTCCTTGGGCCTCTGTACCCACAAAGGAGGCCTGGAAGAAGTGCATGACTCCTGGCTTTGGATCTGCCCAGCCCAATTTTGGCCTTTGCAGATATTTGGGGAATGAACCAGAAGAGGGAAGACCTCTCTCTGTCTCTCCCGGGTGTCTGTAACTCTGCTTTTCAAATAAATAAAGAAATCTTAGAAAAAAAAAACTAGTAAACAATCCTCAATGTGGAGAGAGAAGAAAGTATATTCAAAGATTCAGAGGGTATGTCCTCAGTTTTGACAAAAGAACAAGATGAAATTACAGCTCTTCTCAACTTGAATGGACTTTAGACAGTTTTCTGCCTAACTCTGGGCCTCTGACCTCCTTTTTCTTGAATTGCTTACTTTAGAGAACTTGCAGCTATAAATTCTTTCCCTGGCCTTTTGAGGCATATGCACAACTTTTTAAAAAGACTTTTGCCAATTTTAGGATTCCAGGCTGTCTCCTAAGAGCGTGAGAGCCATCCTTTTGATGTGTGCAGCACCCGTATCTCCCAGTCTCTGTGGGAGGGTGGGAACCTAACTTTGGTAGGAATCAGTTATCAAACCCAGATGGCTTAGTTATAAAGAAAAACATTTGCAAATTCAGGAATAGCTCATTATGCTCCACACATTCCACTGACAGATCCCCTAAACTCTCCAGTATTTTTCCACTACTTCTGTTTTCTACTCTTTATTTCAGCCAAGTTGTGATCAGACCTCTATGCTCCAATTTAGTAGAATTGGGTAATATTTTCCTTGACAATTTAACTTTGATTGGTGAATATTTTACTTTAACAAAAAAAAAATCTTAGTATATGAACTACATTATAAAGAGTAATGGTTCTGGTAATATTTTGAAAAGAAGGATAATTGTAAAAATAATTTAAGCAAAATCTCACAGGTCAAAGAGAAAGTAAAGTACAGTATTTTAAAAGATTCATAATTTCACAGTGTGTCTTTGGGTTATAAAAAGTCTAAATGAAACATTTTGATCTACTACGTTTCCAAATTTAACTTAATAGTAGACTCAATAAAGGCATTAAGGCTCTCCATCTTCCTATTTCTATTGTTTCCTACTATAACAACCTTCATTTTTCTTCCTTTGTATATATCTTTTTTTTCAAATTTATAGGAAGTAAATTAGAAATAAATTCTTCTCTGTAATCACTGAATTTTTTCAATTTTTAAGATTTGGATTTAAGACAAAAAGCAAATCAGTGTACTATGATAGTAGTGTTAGTTTATATAAACATGAGTAAAGTTTGCTTAATTATTTACATAAATAACTACAATATAATTAAGACTCAGATTGTGAAAGATGTCATTGATAGTGTTGTATTTGAAATGAATGAGTAGATATCAAATTCATTTGTGATAACCAGAGCAGATGCTAAGAAAATTATGTAAACATGATCATTTTCTATGCAAAGGATGGGGAAAGGCATTTCAGGTAAATGAAACACTGAGTCTATCTGTAAGTAGTCAGGTTTGTTGTCTATGAGGTAAAATAGGGTACTTATGGGATAGAATGCTATTGGGGCAAACAGAAAGTTCAAGGACAGACCTGCTCCATGTGTACTTAATTGGAAATCCTTAGTTTTTCCAAAGCAAGTATGTGACATGATTAAAGACCTCATCAGCAAGATGTTGCAAAGGTGTTTGCAGAACTGAGGCAAAACCAATCCAGTTTGTAGAAAGAAATAAAGAGAAGGAGCACAGAGGACTTTTAGGGAAATGAAAGCATTGCGTATTATAATATAGTGGTGAATATGTCATGCCATTATATTTTTATCAAAACCCATAGAATATACAACTCTAAGAATGAATCTTAATGTAAATCCCGTATGTTGGATAATGATGATGTATCAACATTGGTTCATCAATAGTTGCAAAAACATCAATCTAGTGTGTAATGTTGCTGGTGGGGAGGTTGTAAATGTGTGACAACAGATTTCTGTTCCATTTTGCTGGGAACCTAAAACCATTCCAAAAATAAAGGCTGTTAAAACAATAAACTTTAATTATTATTTTTGGGAGGAGTGGGAAAGAAAGAGAAAGAGAGAGAAAGATAGCAAGTCCCTCAGTTGGTTCACTGCCCCAAAATATTCTGAGATAGGACCAAAACCAGGAATCAGGAACAGAAATAAAGTCTCCCATGTGGGTAGTACAAACCCACATTTGAGCCACCACCACTGCCTCTGACAGCCTGATTTCGCTGAAATCTGAAATCTGGACCTGGAACCAGTATTCAAACCCTGATTGGGTAGCTTGAATCTTAACCATTAGACTAAACATCCACTTCCCAAACTCACTTCTAAATTTACTGAACAAATAAACAGTAAGAAAATAAACCAGATTAGAGTAACTTCTACCAAAGTGTCAATGGGAATGAGGTGAAATCTACAATAAGTATTTATGGGAAAAGGGTAAAAACTATATATTTTAGAGATATGAACAAAATTAAAAAAACAGAGGAAAGGGAAGATTAAGAAAAATGATCATGATTTTGGTTTTGATAAAATACCTATATAGAAATATACTACTTATTATAAAATAAAACCTTAGTAGGAATCCAAAGCAAATATTTACAGTGGCTAAAAATCAAATAAGTGTCCAATGCCTTTTTTTAATGGCCTCTGAACTACAGGTGCTTACAGAAAACACAACCAACAAGAACTCCTGAGCACAGAACAACAATATCCCCAGGCAATCAGATGAAAAACCACAGTTGCCAAGAAAAGATCAATTAAAGAATGAAATTAAATAAAAGTAACTACAATCTGGTAACTTTATTGAATTTTTTTAAATAAGAGAACTGAAAAAAAAAAACAATCTCAAGTCTTCACATTTTGTGTATTTTCTAACAGTTTTATAACAACATTAAAATAAATTTGAAAGTAAATCCATCCACATTTATATGAATTTTTTTTTATTTCTTGGAGTTGATATCCAGTCTGTGCCATATCTTAATGCATCCAAATTTAGTATCTGAATTATTTCTATGCATTATCATTTTAAATATTATATATATAGATATACATATACCCAGGTTTCTGAGAAATCACATAATTTTTTTTTTTTAATTTTTGACAGGCAGAGTGGACAGTGAGAGAGAGACAGAGAGAAAGGGCTTCCTTTTGCCGTTGGTTCACCCTCCAATGGCCGCCGCGGTAGCTGGCCTGGAAGAGGGGCAACCGGGACAGGATCGGTGCCCCGACCGGGACTAGAACCCGGTGTGCGGGCGCTGCAAGGCGAAGGATTAGCCTAGTGAGCCGCGGCACTGGCCGAGAAATCACATAATTAATGAACCAATAACCAATAGTCTTAATATATCCTCAGTTTTTAATTAATGTCTTCTTTTACTTGTGACTTGTCACTCAAGATCTGACATTTAGAGTCTATTTATCCTTAAGCTTTTAACAGATTTTCATGTCTTAGAGGACGTGGTAATGTTGATATGTAATCATCAGATATAAAATGTCTCTCATTCAGGATATCAGTTTTTCCCTCAAGATGAGACTGATATGACGGGATTTGGAGAGGAGGAACAAAAAAGTGAAGTACCATTGTCATACTATAGAGGAGAGACCATCTATCCAGGAAACTAGAAAATGAGGATGTTCATTTTGAACACCCGGCTGGGAAGTTTCTGAAAGTTTTCTCCACTGTAAAGATTTCATTTCTCCCCACTACTATCCTTTACTCTTTGAAAGAATGTAACTAGACATATCTTAAATTTATGGATTGGGTGGCAGAAGTTTGGCCTACCAGTTAAGCTATCCATTGAAATATCTGTATTCCACATTAGAATACTTAGGTTTAAATCCCAGTTCCATAATGAACTTCAGTTTCCCAGTAATGTGCACTCTAGGAAACACCAGGTGATAGCTCAAATGGTTGCTTCTCTGCCACTCACACAGGAAACCGACACTGGGTTGCTAGCTACTGACTTCCACCTCGTGTAGCCCAGAATTAGGAGAGTGAACCAGCAGGTGAAAGAGCTCTGTCTGTCTGCCCACTTCTCTACCTCTCAAATTAATGAATAATTAAGTAAAAATTAATATGTGGTTTAACTCTACTTTCTTCAGTTTAGACTTCCAACATAAACTATTTGGAATGTGTTTGGAAGAGGAATTTGTCTCCTTTCCACTATATCTTAGAGATTAACTTTATACATTGATTTATGATCCATTATTATTTTATTCATATTCCTGTCAAATTATTCCAGGCTTGGTCATCCAGGAGTCTTTTAGTGGTCACTGTGTCTCTGTAACATATCTGCATGGATTTTGTTTTGTTTTGTCTTTTGAGAAATTCTTTATTTTCACACTTGAAAATGATCACGCTTATCTTGTGTATTTCCGTTCCCAGTACTAAAATCAGCAATTTTTAAATGGATCGCTGGTTCCTTTTTTCAGAAAATAGTACTAGAAACAAGGATTTGGGTACTCTAGGTTTGTTCATAGCTACTGGAGTATAGTTATAGCTAAATACTCTCAAAAATAAACAAAGAAATATAAAGGTATAAATATTTAGCTTTCATCCATATGTATCTATGTTAAGGAAACATAAATATATGGTGATGCCTCTAATTTATCATCACATAGATCATTCTAGGATTCTCCCTTTTATTATTGCAACTTCTCATTTTGATGGTGAACAATTGGAACTTCTATTTTTCTTTTATATAACCATTCTGCTCCATATACATGTAGAATGGTTTGAAAGTATTAATCTGGATGCCCAGGGGAATTACTTCTTGTTAAATAGGGTGCTATAAAGTACTTATGTACAGTAAGTATATTTTGTATATCTGGTCTTATAAATACCATTCACATGTAAACTTGTTTATCTAAACAACTATTTCCTAAACTCCCTTCACTGAGGTTTTTTTTTTTTTTAAGATTTATATATTTATTTGAAAGGTGGAATTACAGAAAGGCATAGGAAGAGAGAGATGTCTTCCATCTGCTAGTTTACTCCCTAAATGGCTGTAACAGCAGAGATGGACCTATGGGAACCCAGGAGCTAGGAGTTTCTTCTAGGTCTCCCACATGGGTGCAGCTCTGGGGCCATCCTCTACTGCTTTTTCTGGCCATAGCAGAGAGCTGGATCTGAAGTGAGGCAGCCAGGATTGAACCGGTGCCCATATGGGATGCTGGCACTGCATGTGGTGACATTACCCACCAAGCCACAGTGCTGGCCCAGAGGTTGCTTTAAACTTTTGAAAATATAATTAGGTGGTAGTAATACATTCTTCATCTCATACTGAGATAATACAATCTTTGAAATGAGTTTTAAAAGGCGCATTCATTAAGGTTCACTGTTTGTGCTAAGTATTTTGAAGTTTGGTGAATGTATAATGCTGTGTGCCTATCATTATAATATTATGCAGAACAGGTTTAGTGCACAGAAAATATTTCTTATGCTTCACCTATCTAACTCTTCCCTCCTCCTTCTTCCAAAACAACCATGGTGGTAGCTCTTGATCAGTTCATTTTCTTTATTCTTCTGCCATTTTCAAAATACCAAATATAGGCCGGCGCCGCGGCTCACTAGGCTAATCCTCCGCCTTGCGGCGCCGGCACACCGGGTTCTAGTCCCGGTCGGGGCACCGATCCTGTCCCGGTTGCCCCTCTTCCAGGCCAGCTCTCTGCTGTGGCCAGGGAGTGCAGTGGAGGATGGCCCAAGTCCTTGGGCCCTGCACCCCATGGGAGACCAGGAGAAGCCCCTGGCTCCTGCCATCGGATCAGCGCGGTGCGCTGGCCACAGCGTGCTACTGCGGCAGCCATTGGAGGGTGAACCAACAGCAAAGGAAGCCCTTTCTCTCTGTCTCTCTCTCACTGTCCACTCTGCCTGTTAAAAATAAAAAAAAAAAAATACCAAATATATCTGTTATGTGAATTACTTGAGCCGTCTACTTGCAAGAAAGAGTCTAAATTGGCTGACACTTATGTCCTTGTTCCAACATTGCATTTTCAAAATGATCTGAAAATGAAAGCTTTATTATTTTTAATATTGTTCTAGTACAATAGAAAATAATTTTAAAATGCAGAGTTGATTGAAAGACCCTTCAATAGTTCATAATGAAAGTGAATATGGGAGGATGACATTGTGATATAGCAGCTTAAGCCTTCACCTGTGATGCTGGCATCCCATATGAGCACCTATTCAAGACCTTGCTGCTCCACTTTCCATCCAGCTACCTGCTAATGCACTTGTGAAAGCAACAGTAGATGGCCCAAGTTCGTGGGCCCATGCACCCACTTGGGAGACCTGGAAGAAGCTCCAGCTCTCGATTTTGGCCTACCCCGGTCCTGGTTGTTGCAACCATTTGGGGAGTGAACCAATAAATGGAAGATCTCTCTCCCTTCTTCTCTCTCTCTCTCTCTCTCTCTCCTCTTCCTCTCTCTGTGTAACTCTGCTTTCAAATAAATTAATAATTGATAATTAAATAAACAAATCTTAAAAGGGGGTTCTGGGTTAAGCCTCCTCCTGTGCACTGGCATCCCATATAGGCATCAGTTCATGTCCTGGCTACTCCTCTTCCAATCCAGCTCTTTGCTAATGGTGTGGGAAAGCAGTGGAAGATGGATTGAGTGCTTGGGCCCCTGCACCCATGTGGGTGATCCAAAGGAGACGCCTAGTTCCTGGTTTTGGATCAGCCCAGCCATTTGGGGAGTGGACCAGCGGATGGAAGATCTTTCTCTCTGTTTCTCCTTCTCTCTGTCTGTAACTCTGACTCTCAAATAAATGAATTAATAATAATAAAAAAAGAGTGAATATGGAGGTAGAAAAGATGCCCATTCCTAGGGATGACAAAGAAAAGTGGATTAGTGACTGAGACTAAAATATGAGTAACTTTGCTTCATGCAGGAGAAAATTTCTTTTGACAAATACTTAAAGATATGCTTTCTGTGGATTCTTTTTAAAAATATTATACAGTAAGCTATTCAGAGGTCTCCCAATCTTTATCACTTAAAAGAAAAGTACTGGGTTTTTTTTTTTTTTTAGAATCACTTTTGCAGAATCATTTCTTTTCATCTGATCTCTGAGATATAATGAAACATTGATCAATTTATTCTCATATTTAAAAGAAAAACATTCCATAAAATTTCCATACTTATATAGCTGTTTGAAACCATGGATGAAAGCTATCCACAAGATATGAATAGGTGTAGTTAACATTCTAAAAATGTAGATATGTATTTTCTTCTTCATTGTTACACATCTTAAGAGCATATGATACCACGCAACATGCAGACTGATACTTTCATGCACAATATGTAATCCAGTGACAAAAGATCACATTGATTATAATTTTAATTGCTGTTGTCATTGATACCAATAATAATCTTCATAAGTTTCAGATTTTCTTGTGATTTTTTAAATCTATCTTATGAGGGTGGTAGTTTTCCTAAATAAGTTATAACAAGGATAAATATCCACAATCTATATTTTCCGCCCAACTATTGTCAAGTGTTGGGACACTGATTTCCATTATCATTATTGTTTGAACTGATGCATGTATTGTTAATTAGACTTTAGGATTCTACACTGAGCATACTTGATTAGTACAACTATCCTTAATGACCCTGACCTTGTTGCTTGGTATTGGAGTCAGAGTGAGAGAGAGAATTAACAACCACAGACACCCTAATATCTTTCAACATGGCCTTCTCGTTGAATAAAATAATAATGAGAAATACAATGTAGACTGGCATGCTATCAGCACAGGCAATGGTGAACTGTGAATTGAGGAGATTATGTGGAATGATAACATAAACTACAAGTATGGTTAATATTCTCTGGAAGAAAATTTTACCTTGAATTATTTGTGCAATATTCTATTTCTCATTTCACTTCATAAGAACAACATTGAACTTAATATTTCTAACAAGATATGAATAGAATCGTATCTTAGATAAATATTATTTTAATGGCCAGAGTCTTATTAACAAGTTCTACATGATAATATAAAACTAATTTCAAAAAATGACAAGGGACCAAAAAGATAAGAATAAGAGGCAGAGGCTTGAATGTAAATTACAACCAGTTAGAAGTTTTTCTACCGTGGATACAGCAATGAAAGTATTTTAATATTTGTGGCTAAAATGCATATTTTTCTTTAAAGGCATTTCCATTTCACTTGTATCTTGTAGAAGATAAAAGACATACTGGAGGGGCCTAGCACTGTGTCATAGTAGGTTAGGCCTCTGTGTGCAGCATGTGCATCCCATATGGGTGCTGGTTCTAGTCCTGGCCTTCCTCTTTTGATCCAGCTCTCTCAAAGTCTACCAAAAATAAATAATTTCTTAGATTTTTGTAATGCCTCGCAGCAGTTCTTTGTAAGTGTGCATTTGCCATTTCCCCCAAATTATCCTGGTCATGTCTTGGGAAGACAAATATTTTTAAAATTTTTTTCAACTTTTATTTAATACATATAAATTTCCAAAGTACAACTTTTGGATTATAGCTGCTTTTTCCCCCATAACCTCCCTCCCACCCGCAACCATCCCATCTCCCACTCCCTCTCCCATACCATTCTTCATTAAAATTCATTTTCAATTATCTTTATATACAGAAGATCAACTTCGTATATACCAAGTCAAACTTTCAACAGCTTGCACCCACAAAGATACACGAAGTATAAAGTACTGTTTGAGTTGCAGCTTTACCATTAATTCACATAGTGCAACATATTAAGGACAAATATTTAAACGTAAATATTGATAGCAATGGTGTGGAGAGAAGATTGCTAGGGAAGTGGTAAATTATAGAAGCAGTGAGATGTTTATTAATAGTAAACAGCTGGTCAGAAACACTAAATAATGGTGAATGATATTGGCTAGTGAGTGAAAGATCATTTTATCTGGAGGCAGGAAAACCATGACACAAAGAGTCTCATTTTTAGAGTATCATTTCATTTTCAGGTTAAGGATATCCGCTGCTGATGACTTTACCTGTAAGCTAGAAATAACTAGGGATTTTTAAAATTTATTTCCCAGAATTCCCTCCAGGTCAACCAAATCAACATTTTTGGAGATGGGAGTTTGTCGTAAGAAATATATCATTCGATAGTGATTACAATACATGGCATAGCTTGAGAATCACTGGTCTCTAATGACTCCAGGTGCATCTATTGAAAATTTTGGAAAGCTCTGTAACAGAATTTTGACACAGAAGAGAGACTACAAAATCTCCTCACTTTAAACCTACAGAAAACAAGCAAAATGTAATTTGTGTGCAGATGTCTGTAAGTGCTGGATAGGGTCTAGTACCCTAGCATGACTTCAGCATTTCCTACAAATATGAAAAGTTGATCAAAGACTCTTGCCCATTTGAATAAGTTCAGTGTTCTTAGTCTTGAAGAGGTATATTCTAAATGCATTTCATTCAGTAATTTATATAAGAAGGGAGAGAACAGTGAATGGTATGATAAGAAATAGAATTCCTGATGTTAATAAAACAGTGACATTATTTTTGTTGTCTGCATTTCTTCTCTGAATTGTTTTTCTTTCCTTTCATTTTTCCCATGCTTAAAACATCTGATATTATAATCCCTAAAGTGAATTCACTTGAGGATTCTAGTATGCTATTTTTTAAAGATTTATTTTATTTATTTGAAAGAGGTAGAGCCAGAGAGAGAGAGAGAGAGAAGTCTTCCATCTGCTGGTTCACTCCCCAAATGACTGAAATGGCCAGAGCTGAAGGGCCCAATGACTTGGGCCATCTTTCGCTGCTTTCCCAGTCCATAGCAGAGAGCTGGATAGGAAGTGGAGCTGCCAGAACTCGAACCGGCGCCCATATGGGATGCAGGCACTGCAGGCCGCAGCTTTAACCAGCTGCACCACAGCACTGGCCCTAGTATGCTAATTTTTTAAAAAAGCTTTATTTTTTTTTTATTTGAAAGTCAGAGTTACACAGAGAGAGGAGAGGCAGACAGAGAGTCTTCTATCTGCTCGTTCACTCCCCAACTGGCTGCAATGGTCAGAGCTTTGCCAATCCGAAGCCAGGAACCAGGAGCTTCTTTTGGGTTTCCCACATGGGTGCAGGGGCCCAAGGACTTGGGCCATCTTCCACTGCTTTCTGAGACCATAGCAGAGAGCTGGATCAGAAGTGGAAGAACCGGGACTCGAACCGGTGCCATATGGGATGCTGGCACTGCAGGCAGTGGCTTTACCTGCTATGCCACAGCACTAGCGCTGATCTAGTATACTTTTTTAAAAAAAACACGTTATATTGGCCAGTGCTGCGGCTCACTTGGCTAATCCTCCATGTGCTGCACTGGCACCCTAGGTGCTACTCCCGGTTGGTGCGCCGGATTCTGTCCCAGTTGTTACTCTTCCAGTCCAGCTCTCTGCTGTGGCCCAGGAAGGCAGTGGGGGATGGCCCAAGTGCTTGGGCCCTGCACCCGCAAGGGAGACCAGGAGGAGGCACCTGGCTCCTGGCTTCGGATTGGTGCAGCGCACCGGATGTATCGGCCATTTTGGGGGTGAACCAACGGAAGGAAGACCTTCCTCTCTGTCTCTCTCTCTCTCTCACTGTCTAACTCTGACTGTTAAAACAACAACAACAACAACAAAACAAACAAACAAAAAAAAAAAACAAGTTATATCTAACTTATTATATATTTTCTCACATGAACAATAAAATTATGTCAGACCCAAATTCACTGTTAGAAAGCACCCTACCAAAGAATCTTCATAAGTCTTTTCATGACATTACTCGATCTCCCAAATATCACAACAATAACTTTGTAAACTGATTACTTGATTTCACGGTGCCAGTCACTTTGTACATTTGATTTGATAGTTGTAAGTTTTATTACATGCAGACTGATCTTCATAGTAACTGAAAACTTTGTGGCATTTTAACTCATTTAGTCATTAGCAGTAGTTGTGAAAGTAGCATCCTGTATTCTGGTACTAGAGGGGAAAAGACAAGAGCTCATTTTCAAATAATTATAATTAATTCAGGAGATAAATAAATGGAGAAAAGACAAATCTCCTGTATAAGTGAATTTAAAATAAATCCTTTAGATGAAAAACATGAAACCTAGGTTCCTTCATGCCTGGGGGCTGTGCATAATAGCTTCTTCCAGGAGTACAATACTGAAAAAGGAATAAATAAAATTACTTTGCTGTAAGGAAATCAGATAATCATTATTACCTTAACCACATATATAAAGGCCAACACAAAGAGTCAGAATTAAAGAGTGTCTCCTTGATACAATGTGATGAAAATTGCTCTTTACCTCTATGACAATTCTCCAAACCCCAAACCCCAAGAAAATAATAAATGCATGATGTGTACTCTTCCAATTAGCAACATCATCAAAAACAAGGAAAGTCTGTGAAATATCACATCAAAGAGAAACTAAGGAAACATGATAATTAAATGCAACATGATACCCTGGATTAGAAAAAAAAGAATATTAGGTAATTTGTTTAACTACTTGTTCATGTAGTTTTTTAAAAATTTTATTAAATGTACCATACTGATATATGATGCTAATATACAGTAAAATTAGGTGTAGACTATATGGAAGAATCTCTGTGATACATTTGTAATTTTTCTGTAACTGTAGACTTGTTTGCAAAAATGAAATGTATTAAAATGATATCAGCAATTAATGTCTAAGAATAGTTGAAATGTTTATTTTCTTAATTTAAATACATTTGTTGACTTTTTAAATAGATTTCATTTATTTATTTGAGAGGCAGAGTTACAGAGACGGAGAGAGAGAGGAGAAAGAGAGAGAAAGAGAAAGAGAGAGAGAAGGGAGGGAAGAAGGGAGAGACAGAAAGAAAAGTCATCCACTTGCTGGTTCACTCCCCAGATAGTCTCAATGACTAGAGCTGGGCCAATATCCAAAGCAAGGAGCCAGGAGCCTCCTCCAGGTCTCTCATATGGGCACAGGCACCCAAGTAAGTACCTGAGGTATCTTCCTCTGCTTTCCCAGATTATTGACAGAGAGCTGGATGGGAAGAGGGGCAGCCTGAACTTGAACCTGTGCCCATGTGAGATACCTGTGCTGCAGGCTGAGGCTTAGCCCACTATGCCACGGAATGGCCCCCATTTCTTTTTAAAGATGAAGTAAGGAATGTTTCCATTATTATTATTTATATGGCCTGGATAAAAAGATTCTCTGTTTTTTCATAGGCTTCTCTGATGAAAAAGCCACAGAACTATTTTTTATGTAGAACAATGTACCAATACAAATCACAATGATTCTGTGCCTGTCTTATAGTGATGTCACTGGTTGATCATATTCAGTGAGCTCTAGGGGGACTAATAGCTGATGTGCAATAAACTATTCATCTCACCTTTGCCTAATTATTTGGAAATTAGAGTTTAAGCAAGTGCAGCATTTTGTCACTCCTCTCTTATTTCCCCAGTGACTTTTTTTTTTTTTTTTTTTGGCCAGGCAGACTTAGACAGTGAGAGAGAGAGAGAGAGACAGAGAGAGTTATAGACAATGAGAGACAGAGACAGAGAGAAAGGTCTTCCTTCTGTTGGTTCACTCCCCTAATGGCCGCTACGGCCGGCGCTGCGCCAATCTGAAGCCAGGAGCCGGGTATTTCCTCCTGGTCTCCCATGAAGGTGCAGAGAACCAAGCACTTGGGCCATCCTCCGCTGCCCTCCTGAGCCACAGCAGAGAGCTGGACTAGAAGAGGAGCAACCAAGACTAGTATCCAGCGCCCCAACCTGGACTAGAACCCAGGGTGCCAGCGCCGCAAGCAGAGGATTAGCCAAGTGAGCCACGGCGCCGGACCCAGTGACTATTAATAGACTGCTTTACATAGGCAGGTCTGCCTCATCTTTCTCTGATCAGATTATATCCCCTGAAATTGTATTTAGGATGTTGAAATGTTGATTCTACTCTTCCTGTGGATCGTTAGAAAACTATTTCTACTTTAAACTCTACCTGAATCTAGCCTATACTGAATTTTAATCAGAAATATATTCAGTGTAGTTAATAACCAGGAGATTCATTAATTAATAAATGCCAAAATGAAACATTATTGTCAAATGTTTCAACTATAAATTTTGTCTGGGCGGTTTGGTAAATTGGGCACTAAACAGAGATGTCAAAAAGTCCTGAATCCTTCTCCGTTCTGTTTGCTCATTTATCTATCCATTTATTCACTAAGTAACCTACTCATAAATCCTACTGCTCATTGACTTATCTGTTTATATTTTATCTCTTTCACTCAGTTACTCACATATCAGATGTTCTCCACGCACACATCAGTCTATCAACTCACGAGCATACCAGTTCTTGATTTGTGCATTTATCTGTCTATCCATTCCACCATTGTTTCACTCATGAGATGGTACATTTTTCCATTTACTCAAGTAAATTTTATGAAAGGTAACTGCAGTTTAGTTATCAGATTAGTCACATTAGGTACAAGAGAGAAATACTTATATACACCAGAGAGGAGAGATATCTTTATAGCTTTTACTTAGAAAATTAAGATTGTTTTAAAAAATAGATTTATTTACTTATCTGAAAGGCAGAGTTTTACACACACACACACACACGAGAGAGAGAGAGAGAGAGAGAGAGAGAGAGAGAGAAAGAGAGAGATTTTCCATCTGTTTGTTCACTCCCCAGATGGCTGAGATAGCCAGAGCCAGGCCAGGCCGAAGCCAGGAGCTAGGAGCTGCTTCTGGGTCTCCCACATGGGTGCAGGGGTGCAAGGAGTTGGGCCATTCTCTGCTGTTCTCCCAGACACATTTAGGAGGGAGCAAGACTGGAAGTGGAGAATCTAAGACTTGAACTGGTGCCCATATAGGATGCTAGCACTGCATGCCACGGCTTTAAACCTCTGCGCCATGGTGCTGGTGCCGAAAATTAAGAATTTTTATGTTCGTGTGCTGGCTGTTCCACTTTCGATCCAGCTCTCTGCTATGTCCTGTGAAAGCAATAAGAATATGACCCAAGTTCTTGGGCCCCTGCACCTGTGTGGGAGACCCTGAAGAAGCTCCTGGCTCCTGGCTTCGGATCGGCGCAGTTCCAGCCATTGTGACTAATTGGGGTGTGAACCAGTGGATGGAAGACTCTCTCTCTCTCTCTCTTTCTCCCTCTCTCTCTTTCTGTCTCTTCTCTCTCTCTCTGTAACTCTTTCAAATAAATAAATAAATCTTTAAAAAAGAATTTTTATGAAATATTCTGATCAAGTTAATATATTTACATTTTAGTTATCTAAATAATTACTTCTCAAAGAATGTATCCTAGTTCTGAGTACATAGGGATACTACTGCAAACTTTGTGAAAAATGTAGGTATTTACCTTTACACCAAATATCTCCAATCAAAATGTTAACATTGTTACAGTTTAGTTATGGTACTACTATTTTTAAGTACTCGCATATAGTTTTTTTTTTTTATTTTTTTTTATTTTTGACAGGCAGAGTGGACAGTGAGAGAGAGAGAGAGACAGAGAGAAAGGTCTTCCTTTGCCATTGGTTCACCCTCTAATGGCCGCCGCGGTAGCGCGCTGTGTCCGGCGCACCGCGCTGTTCCGATGGCAGGAGCCAGGTGCTTCACATGGTCTCCCATGGGGTGCAGAGCCCAAACACTTGGGCCATCCTCCACTGCACTCCCTGGCCACAGCAGAGAGCTGGCCTGGAAGAGGGGCAACCGGGACAGGATCGGTGCCCCGACCGGGACTAGAACCCGGTATGCCGGCGCCGCAAGGCGGAGGATTAGCCTGTTGAGCCACGGCGCCGGCTTCGCATATAGTTTTTGATGCACAGGTAGCACTGAGTAAAACTGGCTCAGAGCAAGCATATCTAATAATTTGTATCTAATAATGTATTTCCCCAGGAGAGCTTGGAAAATAGTTTCCATGTTATAAATATATTGTAATGTCCTTATAAATTAAAGGGAGAGAGAAATTCAATATCAATCTGCTGGAAACATAGAATAAATAAATTATTTTAGAAAGTTCATTGATATCAGTGAAGAAAAGAGTAATGTGTTTGGAACTGTATTCACCAAAGGATGATTTCATTATAGATCGTTCTCCTCTTGGTTTCATGAGAAAAGTTTTCCTTCATTTTCCAAAAGAGATTGTTATTGAAGAAACATTCCTCAACTTAGTTTTCATTTCTCACACAAGGTGAAGG
The DNA here is from genome assembly GCF_033115175.1 of Lepus europaeus. NCBI lineage: Eukaryota > Metazoa > Chordata > Mammalia > Lagomorpha > Leporidae > Lepus > Lepus europaeus. The sequence continues at coordinate 39,883,602 of NC_084833.1, forward strand.
TGTATGTGTGAGTGCTGTGCTGCCAAGCATCTAAAATGTGTCAGTCAGTTTTTAAATATATAGCAGGGTTAAGGTAATAAAAGACACTTTTTTTGCTGCTTTTTTAATGCTGTTGTTGTTTTGTTTCTTTCTCATGACCTCCCTTTATTCCCTCTTTTGGATCTTTCTTCTGGAGGAAGTTACTGCTGTTTCATTCCTAACTTCTCTGTTCATCAGCGTGTCTGTCAATTCTGGAGCTCTTACCTCTAACCTGCTTTGAGGATGTTCTATAGTCAGGTATTTAACTTAAACAGGTAGCACCTCATACATTTAATTTTCTCATGTGATTGTTTATTTCAGGACTGAAGAAGTACTAGAATATCCAAATTTGGCTGTAGCTCACAATGTAGTTTTCAAATTCATCAATAAAAATGATAATAGATTTCCACTTTCCTAGCGGCAGTGTTTTCTTTTTTCAACTTGTTTGACACATAAAGATGAAACAAATAAGATTTAATAGTATCTATCCTCTGAGGAAATCACGGCATCTCTCTTTACAACACATATTTTATGTGTAATAAACATTTAAAAAAGGGGGTTCTAGGTTTATCAGTAAAGTTACCACTTTCTTTTTTTATTTATATCCTTATTTGACATTATTTATATTTTAGAACAGTTTTACATTATAAAACATTTTAAAAAGTACTAGAAGATGCAAACAAATGGGAAAATCTTCCATGTTCATGTATTGGAAGAATTAATATCATCAAAATATGCTTAATACCCAATGCAATTTATAGATTCAGTGCAATTCCAATCAAAATGCCAAAGACATTCTTCTCAAATCTAGGAAAAAAGATGCTTAAATTCATATAGAAACACAAGAGACCTCAAATAGTTTTTTTTTTTTTAATTTCAATTGCATCAGTGTTTACCAAATAAACCATACGCCCATGTTATCCTTGACATCTTCTGCCTTATCCAGCCCATCCACAAACCTTTACATACATTTGTTACCTCTTAAATACCTCTGCTTACTTTTTCCTTTACTTTTTTTTTTCTTTATTTTCTCCAAATCAACCTTAAATGCTAACTCAGGCCATGCACATATCTTATCAGTGGAGGTTCAGAATCATTTACTCTTTTTTTTTTTTTTTTTAAGATCTATTCATTGACCTGAAAGGCAGAGCCTAGAGAGGTTGAGGCAGAGAGAGAGAGACAGAGAGAGAGAGAGAGAGAGAGAGAGAGAGAGAGAGAGAAGGGTCTTCCAACTGCTGGCTCACTCCCTAAATGGCTGCAATGGTCATAGCTTGCTTCATCTGAAGCCATGCAAGAGCTTCCTCTGGGTCTCCCATGCAGGTACAGAGAACCACGGATGTGGGCCATCCTCCACTGCCTTCCTAGGCCATAGCAGAGAGCTGAATAGGAAGGGGAGCAGCCGGGACTCGAACCAACACCCATATTGGATGCTGGCACTGTAAGTCGCAGCTTCACCCACCATGACACTGCGCCTGCCCTTTTCACCTTTTAACTGGCCCTCTTTCACCAGCTTTTACTTCTGCTCTGAGAAAAAAAAATAAATGCCTATATTCATATTATATTGTTTGAAATATGACATTGATGTTCATTCTGAAATTTAATTTACCCTAGTGTAAATAAGAAAGTCCTCATTAGAAAACCACAGTCCTGGGCGCTGGGTTCTAGTTCCGGCTGCCCCACTTCCAGTCCAGCTCTCTGCTGTGACCCGGGAGGGCAGTGGAGGATGGCCCAAGTGCTTGGGCCCCTGCACCCATATGGGAGACCAGGAGGAAGAACCTGGCGTGCAGCGCCAGCCGTGGTGGCCATTTGGGGAGTGAACCAATGGAAGGAAGACCTTTCTCTCTGTCTCTCTCTCACTGTCTATAACTCTACCTATCAAATAAAAAAAGAAAAAGAAGAAGAAAACCACAGTCCTACAGTTTCTTTACCCTTCCTACTGCTCAGCTTGATTTATCACCTTGCTTTTTTCCTAGTGGGTGCTTGAAATGCAACAATTTTTCAGCACCTGGGGTTCCAAGAGTTTAAGCTTAGGTTTCTATTTACTGTACCCACTTTTGTAAGTAAAACACAATTGTGCTTTAAATTAAAAAAAAAAAAAACTCTGTTGCTTATAGCAGTTTTATGTTTACTAAATTGATCAGGATTTACAGAGCTCCAATATAACCATTTCCCTTTATAAGTCCATGACTTCTCTGTCAAGATCTTAACCACTATGGTATATTTATCACAATGAATGAGCTTGCTTTGACATGTCTTTTTTTACATTAGCTCACTGCTGATGTTGTGAATTCTATGGGTTTGTACAAATGTATCATATAGGATGGCATTGCGGCTCACTAGGCTAATCCTCTGCCTGCGGCGCTTGCACCCCGGGTTCTAGTCCAGGTTGGGGGTGCCAGATTCTGTCCTGGTTACTCCTCTTCCAGTCCAGCTCTCTGCTGTGGCCCAGGAAGGCAATGGAGGATGGCCCAAGTGCTTGGGCCCTGCACCCGCATGGGAGACCAGGAGGAAGCACCTGGCTCCTGGCTCTGGATCAGCACAGCGTGCTGTCCGCAGTGGCCATAAAAAAAAAAAAAAATGTATCATGTAAGTGTGTATCTGTCATCATAATATACAAAACAATTTCACTGTCTTAAAATTATTTGTCTTCCTATTCATTGCTCTTTTCTTTATGAACCCCTGCAACTACTAGCTGTTTTATAGCTTTGCATTTTCCAGAATGTCATATAGTTAGGATCATCCAGTATGCCTTTGCAAATTTGCTTTTTTCACTAACTAATATGAATTTAAGCTTCCTGTATTTTCATAATTTCATAGCTCATTTATTTTTTCTCTGAATAATTTTCTATTATCAGGTTATGTATCCATTATCCTACTGAGGGATATTCAGCTTGCTTCCAAGTGTTGACAAACAAAGCTGCTACACATCAACATACTGTGATTGTGCATTTGTGTGTGTGTTGGTGCATTCTTAAGTTCCCAATTCCTGTGAGTAAATAACAAGGAGTACAGAGACTGTGTGCTATGGTATCAATAAGTTTAGTTTTGTAATCGGCTAAAAAATTGTCTACCAAATTAACTGTGTCATTTCTCATTCTCATCAGAATGAATGAGGATTCCTGTTAATCCAAATGCTTGCCAACATTTGGTGTTTTCATTGTTCCAGATTAAGGTTTTATGACAGATTATAGTGCCATTTCATTGCTTTAATTGCAATTCTTACTGACAAAAATAGATCTCTTTCTGAAGTCTCTTATTCTATTGATACATTTACTCTTTTACCAATGCCACACTGTCTGGATTCCTACAGCTTGGAAGTATATTTTGAAGTTGGGTTGTGTTGATCTTCCAAATGTTTTTTTTTTTTCTTCTTCAATATTGAGAAGGTTTTAATGTGTCTTGTTTCTCTATATAGACTTTAGAATTGGGTCTATAGAGACAATGTAACTGTCTGAGATTTTGATTGAAATTACATTGATTCTATAGATTAGGTTATGAAATACTCCTAACTTGATGATATTATGTCCTCCTATTCAGATCATGGAATTTCTCTTTTTTCTTGAAACCTGTCATTAGAATTTTAGTGTTTTCAGCATATATACATATTTCACAAGTATTTTTTTGAAATTTATATGTAAGTTTTCATTTGAGGTATCTGGAAAACATTATGCGAGTGAATTAAGCCAGTCCCAAAGGGACAAATATCATATGTTCTCCCTGATTGGTGACAACAAACCAAACACACAAAAAGAAACCTATTGAAGTGAAATGGACACTATGAGCAACAGTGACTTGATCAGCTCTTGTTCTGACTGTTGATGTACAATGTAATACTTTATCACTTTTAGTATTTTTTTTTTGTTCTAGTACTATTGGTTGAACTCCGTAATTAACATACAATTATTCTTAGGTGTTTAAATTTTAACAGAAAAGTGATCCCTGTTAAATAGAACAGTGGGAATAAGAGAGGGAGGAGATGTACAATTTGGGACATGCTCAATTGGACTTGCCCCAAATGGTGGAGTTAGAAACATGCCAAGGGATTCCAATACAATCCCATCAAGGTGGCATGTACTAGTGAATGCCACCTTCACATGGACTAGTGAGAATGCTATCTCACTAGTCCAAGTGATCAATTTCAGTTCACAATTGATCGCACTGATAGGTCTAAGAGTCAAAGGGATCACACAAACAAGACTAGTGTCTGTGAATACTAACTGATAGAATAAAAAAGGGAAAAAACAATCCAACATGGGAAGCAAGATACACAGCAGACTCATAGAATGGCAGATGTCATAAATAACACTCTGGCCTCAGAATCAGCCCTTAAGGCATTCGGATCTGGCTGAAGAGCCCATGGGAGTATTTTAGACATGGAAAGCCAAGACACTCTGGAAAAAAAACACCAAAAAACGGAGAACTTCCACTTTGACTATGACCCTGTAGGAATAAGATCAAAGATCAAAGTCGTTGAACTCAAAAGGCTTTCATAGCCTTGGCAACTCATGACTAGAGCCTAGGGAGATTACTGACGCCATAAACAACAGTGTTGAATTGTTAAGGCAACAACAGGATTCACTGTGTACTTACTTCTCAGGTGGGATCTGTCCTTAATGTGTTGTCCAATGTGAAGTAATGCTATAACTAGTACTGAAACAGTATTTTACACTTTGTGTTTCTGTGTGGGTGCAAACTGATGAAGTCTTTACTTAATATATACTAAATTGATCTTCTGTATATAAAGAGAATTGAAAGTGAATCTTGATGTGAATGGAATGGGAAAGGGAGCAGGAGATGGGAGGGGTGTGAGTGGGAGGGAAATTATGGGGGGGAAAAGCCATTGTAATCCATAAACTGTACTTTGGAAATTTATATTTACTAAATAAAAGTTAAAAAAATGAAACCAAAAAAATATAACTATCATGCTAAAATGTCAGAAATAATAAATGCTGTCATAATCTAGAGAGTTGAGTAAGTTCTTCTAAAATAGAGAAATGTTAATAAATGGATAAAATAGGAGTCTGAATATGCTATAATGAAAAATTATGAAAAACTTTAAAAAATTCTTCAAATGGAAGTAGGAGAAGGAGGAGGAAAAAGGGTGGATGCATGGGCAGCAGGGAGAGTAAGATGAGAAGTATCACTATATTTCTGAATAAATATAAGGAACTACTTGAAATTTGTCTACCTTAAATAAAATTTAAAAAGAAAAATCTTCAGCGAAATACTATGACTGACCCATACACACATTTTTGGAGTATCTGTCTCCAATGAGTTTGTCATTTTCAATTTCTCTGAGCTATTTTACAAGTTTATAACAGTAGAAGTTAAATTGTGGAAAACCAACAGTAATGAAAGTAATTCTCATGCATAGACATGTAAATGTATTCTGTTTGGTTGAAGTTCATTTGCCTCTTTCTTTACTGTAGGAAAATTCAATTATACTTGTATTATGAATACTTTATCAATTGTGTTGAGCTGTGTGTGAAGAATTGGAGGGTGAAAACAGAAAACTGTTGGGGATATTTTAGAGTATGAACCCTTACCAAAAAATTTCATTTATCCCCATAATACACTTCCTGCATACAAATGATATAGTGAGCCTTTTTAGTACTATATAACCAGATCTTCAGTAAATGTCTGTTGAGTGAATTAGTCTCTACTTGAAACCAGCTTTGCAGCTATAATTATAGCATGTATTTATTTTTTCCATTTTCACATTTAAAATTCATGAATTATAACTATATTTTCTCTAAGCAGAGGCAAATATATAACAAATGCCTCCTTCTTTATTGGATTTGAAATGGAAATGAAAATGCTGGTAGTGATTTGGGAATTCTAAACATCTAGGAAAAAAACGAAAACTCAACCACAGCCATAAAAGGTGACTTGTTTATCTCTGGGAAGTTGAATAAATACATAAGCAAAGCCCCAGGGAGACCCAGTAATAATGTATCACTGTGTTACAGTAGTGTGGACTTCAGCATTTGCCTTGGGATAAATCCTATAAGACTCACATAGAATCACCTTGTGAATGCCATCTGTTTCCATTGCATCTACATTTAAATTCTGTTGTCAAATCTCTCTCAGGTTTGCCTATGAAGTATCATAAAAAAGAAAAAAATATATATGTTTACTTTTCTTTGTTTTGAACAGTAAATATCAATCTAAAACATGATTCCTTTAAAATGAACAGAAAAAAAATTAGAAGGGATCATCATTTGGCTAATAGCTACTGAGTACCAAGCTTTTCAATAAGTTATTCAGAAACACTATCTATTTAGATTCTCATGGCCGGTGTCCCGGCTCAATAGGCTAATCCTCGTCCTGTGGCACCGGCACCCCGGGTTCTAGTCCTGGTCAGTGTGCCGGATTCTGTCCAGGTTGCCCCTCTTCCAGGCCAGCTCTCTGCTATGGCCCGGGAGTGCAGTGGAGGATGGCCCAAGTCCTTGGACCCTGCACCCGCATGGGAGACCAGGAGAAGCACCTGGCTCCTGCCTTCAGATCAGCGCAATGCTCTGGCCGCGGCAGCCATTGGAGGGTGAACCAACAGCAAAAGGAAGACCTTTCTGTCTCTCTCTCACTGTCCACTCTGCCTGTCAAAAAAATTAAAAAAAAAATCCTTTCACTAATGTCTTGTGATGCGAGAAGTGTGCCTGTTAATGCTATTAATAATATTCCTACACCATATGAGAGGGTGGACTATATGGTGTTAGGAAATGATGTTAGTTATGCTCCTTCACCCAGAAGCTAATAGAATTTTGTTAGATTAGTGAGCCCAGAAGCTGGTAAGGTTTTGTCAGTAATTCTTTCGTTGTTGCCAGTATTGTCTGTAAGCATATATGTGATGCAGGGGCATAGCTAAATGAAGACTTTCGGAAAGGTAAACCCTCTGCATTTGCTCTCCTTCTACCGCTAAAGTAGGTGTGGACTCCTTGTATTTTCACTCATCTAAACAAGAGTGAAGGCAGATACTCTGTGTGCTAACCTGCTGCTGCATGAGTTAAGAGATGAGAGTCTAATTAAGAGGTATGAGTCTGAAGTCAGCTCTGCAGATGTTCTTTGGCCTGTCCATTCCAAATGTGATCTTCCTGAAGCTGAGCTACTGAGATTGAGTGGATTTTCACCATCCCTCCAGTTTGAAGATTCAAAGTTCCTGTACACTTTTAAGAGAATGAGCAATGACTGAGGTATCAGATACTTTTTGTATAGGAAGTATTTTTTCCCAGAGGTCTTTCTTATCATTCTCTGAGTAAAGAATAGCATTGCTAGGCTGTAACCTAATATTACCAATGTAGATAAATCAGATTTTGTTCACATCTTTATGAAGTGTATGAACATTGTTGAGTAAAAAATCTACTTTGTGAATACGTATTTTTTGGCAATCCAGTTTTCCTTCTCAATCCCTCTCCCTGCTCTTCTTTCTCCTACTCCTCTCCCTTGTATTGGTCCTCCTACTTCTCCCCAGTTTTTTTGTTTTTTTTAAGATTTTTATTTATTTATTTGAGAATTAGGGCTACACAGAGAGAGAGGGTGAGACAGAAAGATCTTTCCCTTCTGATTCATTCCCCAAATGACCACAACAGCTGGGGATGGTTGGATCTGAAACTAGGAGCCAGGAGCTTCTTGTGGGTTTCCCACATGGATGCAGGGGCCCGAGCACTTGGGCCATCTTCTACTGTTTTCGCAGACCTTAGGCAGGGAGCTGGATCAGAAGAGAAACAGCTGGAACAGCTATTTGGTGTGCATATTCAATGCTGGATCTGCAGGCAGAGGTTTAACCTAGTGTACCACAGTGTGGGTCCTTCGTCCTCAGCTTTTTTTTTTTTTTACTCCATATTTGTTGTAAGAACATTTCATATCATTACTTTTAGAGGTGATTATCTTCTTTTTGTTTTAAATCATCAATAGGTTCACACATTCCCTTGTACCAGAAAATCAGCTACAACATGAAGTGAAATAAACTAAATCCAACCACAAATTTACTTTCTTCCTTATAGAATAAAGTTGCTTAAATGGAAAGGTATGCATTGTTTGCAACTTATATTTTAATTTGTTTGATCTTGATCCTATGAGCTCCACATCCTTTGTTGGATTTGAGCTGTTTCACAACATTTTAAGTGGTATATAATTGCTAGCAGTTCTGTCAATTGACCTGTCTATCCAATTGCAGAAGAAATGAAGGTTGGGTTGCAGCCACTTGCAAAATAATTTCAGTATAAGTATTCCTGATACATGAATGGCTGTATGTTTTTAACATTTGTTTGAACTAGTTGTAGTACCTATCTGATTCCTTTTGAGTAAAGTGTCAAATACAAGTTTTATGTTTGTGTATGTTTTAACTCTAGGATAGCCATGGTTTTATTGCTTTTAAAAACCCTTAATTTAACCAAAAGACAAATAATATTCAAAATATTTTAATTTGCTACATTATGTTCTGAAATTAAGTACAGAATTACTATTTAGCTAAAAGTATGCCAGCAATATATATTTTAAGAGTACTTAATAATATTGCATTTTTATTCAATGACCTCCTTTTATTTCTTTTTTTTATTATTATCATTTGACAGGTAGAGTTATAGACAGTGAGACAAAGGTCTTCCTTCCATTGATTCACCCCCCAAATGGCTGGCACAGCTGACACTGCACCGATCCAAAGCCAGAAACCAGGTGCCTCTTCCTGGTATCCCAAGTGGGTGCAGGGGTCCAAGCACTTGGGCCATCCTCCACTGCCCTCCCAGGCCACAGCAGAGCTGGACCGGAAGAGGAGGAACCGAGACTAGAACCCAGCACCCATATGGGATGCCAGTGCCTCAGACAGAGGATTAACCAAGTGAGCCACGGCGCCGGCCCCTATTTTTTTTTTTAAAGAAAGATTTTATTTGAGGAATACAAATTTCATAGGTACAGTTGTAGGAATATAGTTGTTCTTCCCCCCATACCCACTCTCCCACCCCCACTCCCATCCCACATCCTACTCCCTCTTACACCCCAATCTTCATTAATATTTGTTTATAATTAACTTTATATACAGAAGGCCAACTCTATACTATGTAAAGATTTTCACAAATTGCACCCACACAGGAACACAAAGTTTAAATTATGTTTGAAAACAAGTTTTATAGTTAATTCTCATAGTACAACTCATTAAGGACATAGGTTCTACATGGGGAATAAGTACACAGTGACTCCTGTTGTTGATTTAACAATAAACACTCTTATTTATGACATCAGTGAACACCTGAGGCTCGTGACATCAGCTGCCAAGGCTATGGAAGCCTTTTGAGTCAGAGCCATAAGCAAAGTGGAAGTTTTCTGCTCCCTTCTGAGAAAAGTACATCATTATTTCATGGCCTCTTCTTTCCATTGTGGTCTCAGAGATCCTTCATTTAGATCATTTTTTGGTCAGTGTCTTGGCTTTCCATGCTTGAAATGGTCTCATGGGCTTTTCAGCCAGATCCGAAAGCCTTAAGGGCTAATTCTGAAGTCAGAGTGCTATTAAGGGTGTTTGTCATCCTATGAGTCTGCTGTGTGTACTGCTTCCTATGTTGGAATATTCTCTCCTTTTTAATTCTATCCATTGTTATTAGCAGACACTTGGTCTTATTTATGTGATCCTTATGACACTAAATATACATATATGATCAATTAAATGCTAATATGATCACTTTAATACATAAGATGGCATTAGTATCACTCAGCTTAATGGGATTTGGAGTCCCATGGAAAGTTTTTAGCTTTACCCTTAGTGGTAGGTCTATTGGAATGTGTGATGAACTGTAAGGCTCCTTCCCCTCTTATTCCCTCTCATATTCTTTACAGGAATCTATTTTCCATTGGATTTATATACCTATAAATAATTCTATGTTAAGTAAAGAGTTGGACATAATAAAGAGTTCTATTTAATACAGTAGAAAAAGAAAATAATAAAATAAGTTAATAAACTGTTTCTTGACAGTTAAGACCAGGGCTGTTCAAGTCATTGCTTCTCATAGTGTCATTTTCACTACTACAGGTTTCCAGGTGCTCTGTTAGTTGTCACAGATCAGGGAGAACATATGGTGTTTATATCTTTTGGACTGGCTTATTTCACTAAGTATGATGTTTTCCAGATTCATCCATTTTGTTGCAAATGACCGGATTTTTTTTTTTTACCTCTGTGTAGTATTCCATAGAGTACATATCTTATAATTTCTTTATCCAGTCTTCTATTGACGGGCATTTAGGTTTATTCTATGTCTTAGCTATTATGAATTGAGCTGCAATATACATGAAGATACAGATAATTCTTTTTACTTGCTGATTTCATTTCCCCTGGGTAAATTCCAGGGAGTGGGATGGCTGGGTGGTTTGGTAGGACTATTTTTATTTAATCTATTGAATTCTTTGTTTCTAGTATTGTATTTTGATTTCTCTTCAGGACCTCAATTTCTTAGGAAAATTTTCATTCATATCATATATAATTTTGTTTAGTTCATGATTTTGCTTCTGATTGTTTTTGAGTAATCCAATGATTAGATTTTTGAATTCCATTTCTAGCATTTCCTCAATCTCTTAATCTTCACATTTTGATGTTGAAATGCAGTGTTTCTTCGGAGGGCTCACAGTGTCATCCTTGTTCTTGTTTTTTGAATTTTTGCCTTTATTTCTCAGCATTTGTTAATTTTTTTTTTTTGTCTGACGGCTTTTATCTTTGATCTGTGTCTCTGTGGCTTAGTGGGATGTTTATACTTTCAGTGACTACTAAGGTGTGTTCTGGATGTGGCCAGAGTATTTTGTTCAGTATTCCTGAGTGGGGCGAGTTTGCAGTGCGAGCCCCCATTTGTCATGGCAGCTCTCCTCTGGATAACTGGATTGAGAGAAATGGTCACCTCTGGTTGATGCAACCAGCTCTTCTCTTCACAGCCGATGAATACTCAAGTGTCATTCCCCAGTGTGATCAGCACTCATCCATGCTGCTTTATGAACTGCACATTTGATCTGTGGTATCTTTCCTTTGAGCATGGTTCCTTCTTCTGTGAGCTGCTATAGGCAACTGAGGAGCTCAGAGAGTGAGGAAAAGTGCTCTGTGGTTGCCCAGAACCTACTCACACTCTGCCTCCTCTTATAGAGTCATTGTTTTCTCAGACTCAGCCTCCATTGTTCTCCAGGTCATTAATGTGAGTGGAGCCTCTCCACCCTGCTAGCTAGTCCTGGCTATAAGGAAACTAAGGTGTTCCCAGAGGCACTGTCTGTGTGTGGTCCTCCCAACCATATATGGTGTCAGTGTGGAAGGCGGATTTTTCTCTATGGCTAGATCTGTGGTTTGCAGGCATGCAAAGTACCTACCTGCTACACCTCCTCACTTCTCAATTGTGATGGGTGGGTAGGAGAGTCCCACAGATGGCACATGCCCTCTGTAGTATTGGTTCTCCCTCCTCTCTCATTGCCTGGCAACCAGTGCAGTGGGGGCCCTCTTTCTTGGATTCCTCTGAATTGCTGGGCAGAGGGCAACCCCAGCTGTTGCAGAGTGCACATACAGGGGCTGGGGCCTGCCCCAGCACACAGCTGCTACCTGCCTGTGTCCACGAATGGCATCAGCTTTCCCCTCACTGGCCACAGGCCTCCTCTATAACAGGGAGTGGGGGTAGGGAGAGAGAGACAGGTTGCTCCCCCCACTGCCTCTGGATGATTGGTCATTTGCTGCCATGAGGGGAATCTGCATCTAAGTGGAACTCCTAGAGCAGTTCACCAACCTCTCCATCCCATTGTATCAGAAGTGCAGTGGACCCATGGAGTCCTTTCTCACCTGGCTTGCTGGGACGGACAGGTCAGTGGGTCTTCTGTTGTGCTTTTGCTCTCTCAGCACCGGTCCAGATCACCTCCACTGCTGTGTCAGGGTCTCCCAGTGCAGCGCTCCCACAGCTTTATCCTGAGAGTACTCGCTCTCTCTTTTATTAAATATTAATTTTGCCTCACATAAATCACACTGTCCTGCCACTATTTCACCATCTTGGAAACAACCCCCATCCATACACACACACACACACACACTCTCTCTCTCTCTCTCTCTCTCTCTCTATTCAGACTGCCTTTGTATGAGACAGTAAGGAAGTTTTCTTTCCATGGAGTCAATATATATAAGAGTATTTAAAAAATTAAAAGATTAGATTATTTTGCTGCAAAATAGTTAAATCAGTGCACACATGATTTGTTCCAAGTTTGTCCCATTATCTTTTACTTCTTAGATTGATGGTTAGAGAACTGAAGTAGGGGGCCAGCATTGTGTTCAGTAAGGTTAATGACATGTGAGTTCAGGCTGAAGTCTCAGCGGCTCCAGTTCCAATCCTATTGCCTGATAATACGCCTGGGAAAGCAACAGAAGAGAATCCACATGCTTGAGCCCCTGCCATCCACACGGGAGACTCAGAAGGAGTTCTAGGTTCCTGGTTTTGGCTTGGCCCAGCCCTAGTTATAGAGGCCATATGGGGAGTGTACTAGAGTATGGAAGATCTCTTTCATTTTCTTCTCTCTGTGTAATTCTGTTTCCAAATAAATAAATAGTTTAAAATTGAGGTTGTTGATTTTATTGCCAAATTGGCAGTTTGTTAGTAGTCATGTAAGGAATGAATTGTCAACATTAAATAGCTGCTCTCATATACTATCATTTAAATATAATATTTAGTATATATATATATATGTTTAGCTCCTAAATTTTTAAAATAAATCATATCATATATGTGTGTATGTATATTTGTATCAGTCACAGAGATATATTAAAAATTAACTGCTGTAATTTAGATAAGAAAATAATATTTCAATACTGTTATTCTTTATGTTCTTTACAGTTGCAGTTGAACCTTATGTAAACACTGCCCAGAAATTATTAAATCCATAAATAACATTTTATATTGATTCAAAGTGTAGATAAATTGCAATACAGATGTGCATTATAAGCAGTAAATCTTGTTATAAAATATTACTGTGAAATAAAGGGGAGAGGGTTCCAAGACAGCAGAATAGGAAGGGAGATTACTGCTGTAGCTCAGGAGAAGATAGTTTTAAAAGTGTGGAGAGAGTATAGTCTCATAGAAGAGTTAGGGAGAAAACAGAAGAGGAAACTCTACCAAAATGAGAGGGACACAGTGAACCTAAGTGGAGGGCGTGGGGGCCCGCGGCTTGGGATTTCAACAACTGAGAGCCTAAGCACCACTGTTGGAAAGTAAGGTGAGACAAGACCCCAGAAGCCCAAGCCACTAGCGAAAAAGCTTCAGGAAGTGCCTAAAGGGAACCCGGCATGGAGCCCCATGGGAGATAGTGTACCAGCCAAACTAGAGGAGAAAAAAAAAAAAGACCCATTTCTCTCTCCCCAATCATTTTACAAAAACATCCAGTAACAAGCGGATTGAGTGGGCACAATTTGGGTCATGTGAAAAAGCTGTGCCATCTCATGTCTGTGCTAAGCAACCAACCAAGTGGAGATTCCTGACTCTGGTGGGGAAAACTTAAAGAGGGCTCGGAGCTTGTGACTGTGTGAGGCTTCCATACCAGGACTGTGAAAAAAACTGAGTGTGTGTGGGAGGATTCACATGTGGCTGGAACTTTGAGCAGTTACAGTGGGAGATCCCACATGCTCAGGGTTTTCTGGTTACCTAGTGAGAGGCATTGCTGGGGAAACTGAACTTACACTGAGGATTGTACAGATCCTTTGTGTGGTCCTTGGGATAGAGCAGACAAATATTATACTCACTGGGGCTAGTGCTCAAGCACTGGTCTCTTTTGAGGAGAGAAGCTCAGCTAGCTGAACAGAATAAATTACCTTTCTACTTGAAAAAAAAAGAAGATTTACCATGCCAAACCTGAGTCTGTCACCTTAGGCATACCCTTAACCCTGGAGAACTGAACAAAGCTCTCTGGCCACACTCATTAAGCCTCTAGAGATTCACTGAAAGCAGACATTCCACTTATCTACAGAGTCCTAGTACAATGATAAAAGCCACCCAGACAAAACAAAACAAAAGAACAAGAAACTAATGGTTATCTCTACAAATGCCAAACAACAAATGCATCAACTCAAGAAACAAGAATGCAGAAGACAATGTGACATCCCCAAAAGAACACAATACTTCAATACTAGATTGTGAAAATGATGAGATGGAAGAAATGCAAGAAATTGAATTCAAAAAATCGATCATAAGATTGCAGAGAAGTAAACAGAAGTAAATGCCAAACTACTGAAATTCATACAGGATATGAAAGAAAATTTCTCCCTTGAAACTGAAATCTTAAAGAGAATTCAAAGTGAAATGAAGAATTCAAAAGAACAAATAAAAATGCAGTGGACAACCTTAATAACAGAATTGGTGAAGCAGAAGAAAGAATATCTGACCTCGAAGACAAAGCACAGGAAATTATATAGTCAAATGAAAGACAAGTGGAAATTAGAAAACTAAAGAACAGTGTTGGAAATCTACAGGATACTATAAAATGACCCACTATATGGATTCTAAGAGTTCATGAAGGCACGGATAGAGAAAGGATTAGAAAATCTGTTTAGTTAAATAATAACAAAAAAGTTCCTTAATTTGGAGAAAGTAAGGAACATCTAAGTTCAGGAAACACATTAAACTCCTAATAAACATGATCAGAAAAGATCCTCATCGTGACACATTGTAGTCAAACTCACCACAGAAATCATAAAGAGAAGATGCTAAAATGTGCATGAGGGAAATACCAGATTACTTTCAGAGGATCTCCAATTAGACTCACAGTGGACTTCTTATCAGAAACCCTACAGGTTAGGAGAGAATGGCGAGATATAGTCCAAGTCTTAAGATATTAAAAAAAAAAAAAAAAAACTTGTCATCCCAGAATATTATACCCTGTGAAGCTCACATTTATGAATGAAGATGAAAAACTATCTTCCATAACAAACAGAAATTGAAAGAATTTGTCACTATCCATCTAGCCCTACAAAAGATGTTTAAGGATGTGTTGCACACAGAAACACAGGAACATGATCATCGCTACAAAAAAAGGTAAAGGAAGAAAATCTCTCAGTAAAAGTTCAAAGGAAATTCAAAGCAAAAAATAGGAATATTTTTGAAAAAGTGGCATGGCAAAGTCATTACTTATCAATAGTCACCTTGAATGTAAATGGCCTCAACTCTCCAGTTAAAAGACACAGGATGGCTGAATTGATTAAAGAACAAATCCCATCTACTTTCTGCCTACAAGAAACACATCTCACCAACAATGATGCAAGCAAACTGAAAGTGAAAGGATGGAAAAAGATATTCCATGCCAACAAAAACCAAAAAAAAAGAGTTGCTGTAGCCATCTTTTTTTTTTTTTTTTTGACAGGCAGAGTGGACAGTGAGAGAGAGAGACAGAGAGAAAGGTCTTCCTTTTGCCGTTGGTTCACTCTCCAATGGCCGTCGTGGTCGGCATGCTACAGCCGGCGCACCATGCTGATCTGAAGGCAGGAGCCAGGTGCATATCCTGGTCTCCCATGGGGTGCAGGGCCCAAGGACTTGGGCCATCCTCTACTGCACTCCTGGGCCATAGAAGAGAGCTGGCCTGGAAGAGGGGCAACTGGGACAGAATCCTGCGCCCCGACCTGGACTAGAACCCAGTGTGCTGGCGCCGCTAGGCGGAGGATTAGCCTGTTGAGCCACGGCACCAGCTGTAGCCATCTTAATATCAGACAAAACAGACTTAAAATAAAAACTGTTAAAATAGACAAATAAGGACACTATATAATGATTAAGGAATCAATTCAACAGGAAGATGCAACTATTATAAATGTATATGCACCTAATGACAGGGCACCTAGCTATTTAAAAGAAATGTTAGGGATTTAAAGGGAGACTTAGATTCCAAAACAATAGTAATGGGGGACTTCAATACTCCACTTGCGGAGAATCAATAAGACAGAAAAACAACAAGGAAACAACAAATTTAGTTGACACTATAGACCGAATGGACCTACCAGATATCTACAAAGCTTTTCACCCTACAGTTCAGAATACACATTCTTCTCTGCAGTACAGAAAAATTTCTGGAAACAAATTAAGATGACAGTACAACATATCAAAACTTATGGGATAAAGCAAAAGCAGTGTTAAGAGGGAAGTTTATATCAATAGGTGCCTACATAGGGAAATCGGAAAAGCACCAAATAAATGAGCTATGAATGCATCTCAAGGGTCTAGAAAAACAATAGTAAACCAAACCCAAAACTAGTAGGAGTAAAGAAATAATTAAAATTAGAAAGAAATTATCAAAATTGAATAAAAAATACAAAAGATAAGCAAAATTGAGAGCTGGTTTTTGAAAAAATTAACAAAATTGACACACCCTTGGCCCAAATAACCAAAAAAAGGAGAAGATTCAAATCAATAACATTAGAGATCAAAAAGAAATGAAACAGACACCACAGAAATAATAAGAATCACTAGACATGACTACAAAGAGCTGTATTCTAACAAACAGGGAAACCTTGAAGAGATGGATAAATTCCTGGATACACAAAACCTACCTAAATTGAGCCATGAAGACACAGTTAACCTAAACAGACCCATAACCAAAACAGAAATTGAATCTGTAATACAGACCTTCCCAAGGAGAAAAAAAAAGCCCTGGACTGGGTGGATTCACTGCTATAGCCTACCAGACATTTAAAGAATTGACTCCAATCCCCAACCTATTCAAAACAATTGAGAGGGAGGGAATCCTCCCAAATTCTTTCTATGAAGCCAACATACCTTTAATCCTAAACCTGAAAAGAATACGGTAAAGAGAACTAGAGACCAATTTCCCTGATGAACATAGAAGCAAAATCCTCAACGAAATTCTAGTCCATAGAATACAACAACACATTAATTCAGCAACACGTCAGGCAGATCATTCGCCAGACCAAGTGAGATTTACCCCTCATTTGCAGGGATGGTTCAGCATTCACAAATCAATCAATGTGATATATCACATTAACAAATTTAAGAACAAAAATTGTATGATTATCTCAATAGATGCAGAGAGAGCATTTGATAAAGTACGACACCATCTCATGATGAAAATTCTGAGCAAATTGGCTATAGAAAGAACATTTTTTAACACAATCAAGGCAATTTATAACAAACCCACAGCCAGCATCCTATTGAATGGGAAAAATTTGGAAGCATTCCCACTGAGATCTGGAACCAGACAAGGATGCCCAGTGTTGTCATTGCTATTAAATATAATACTGCAACCTTTAGCCTGAGCCAATATGCAAGAAATAGATATCAAATGGATACGGATTGGGAAGGGGGAAATCAAATTATCACTATTTGCAGATGGCATGATTCTATATATAGGCGATCCAAAAAATCTACCAAGAGACTATTGGAACTCATAGAAGAGTTTGGTAAAGTGGTAAGATATAAAATTAACACATAAAAGTCAACAACCTTTGTATACAAAGACAATACCATGGCTGAAAAAGAACTTCTAAGATCAATCCCATTCACAATAACTACAAAAAAATCAAATACCTTGGAATAAATTTAACCAAGGATGTCAAACATCTTTATGATGAGAATTACAAAACTTTAAAGAAAAAAATAAAATAAGATACAAAAAATGGAAAAATATTTCTTGTTCATGGATTGGAAGAATCAAAATCATTAAAATGGATTTAAGATCTATATCTGTGACTTGATACCACCAAATTATTAGAGAACATTGGGAAAATTCTGTAAGACATTGGCCTATGCTAAGAGTTCTTAGAAAAGACCTCAGAGGCACTGGCAATCAAAGCCAAAATTGACAAATGGGGTTATGTCAAGATGAGAAGCTTCTGTACTGCAAAAGAAACACTCGGCACAGTGAAGATGCAAACCAACAGAATGTTAGAAAGTATTTACAAGGGGCCGGCGCAGCAGGTTAAAGCTCTGGCCTGAAGTGCTGGCATAGGCACCGGTTCTAGTCTCGGCTGCTCCTCTTATGATCCAGCTCTCTGCTATGGCTTGAGAAGGCAGCAGAAGATGGCCCAGGTCCTTGGTCCCCTGCGCCCTCAAGGGAGACCTGGAAGAAGCTCCTGGCTCCTGGCTTTGGATCAGCACAGCTCCAGCCATTGTGGACGTCTGGGGAGTGAACCAGTGGATGGAAGATCTCTCTCTCTCTCTCTCTCTCTCTCTCTCTCTCTCTGTGTGTGTGTGTGTGTGTCTACCTCTCTCTGTAACTCTGTCTTTCAAATAAATAAAATAAATATTTTTTTAAAAAAAGAAAGTGTTTACAAACTATATAAATGATAAAGGTTTAATAGCCAGCATATATAAAAAGATCAAGAAACTCAACAACAACACAATAAACAACCTAGTTACTAAATGGGCAAAGAACTTGAACATATGTTTTTAAAAAGAGGAAATCCAAATAGCCAACAGATACATGAAAAAAATGCTCAGGATCACTAGCTGTCAGGGAAATGCAAATAAAAAATACGATGAGGTTTCTCCTCACTCTAGCTTTCATACAGAAATCAACAAACTATAAATGCTGGCAAGGATGTGGAGAAAAAGATACTCCAATCCACTGTTCTATAGGGAGGAGAATTCAACTTTGTGTATGGCCTTGCCTAATATTGAAAGAATTTTTGCATTCGCAAGGCTTCCATAGCCTAGGCAGCTCATGTCAAGATCTTCTGATGATCACTGATGTCATACATAAGAGTGTTAATTGTTAAATTAACAACAGGAGTCACTGTGCACTAACTTCCCATGCAGGACTTCTGTCCTCAAAGGGTTTGGCTTATGAGAATTTATAGTAAAACTTGTTGTCTAAGATTTACTCCATTTTAGTGTATTAAGTGGAGGGTATTTTTATGTTTCATAATCTATAGTTAAGTCTAAGTGCTTGCAAAAGATGTATCATTATTGGATTTCTCTTAAAAGTTAATTATATGTATCAATAAAAACAATAATTAAAAAATATATATATATAAATTAAACCTCAGAAAGTTTACTTTTATTGAATTGAAAGTTTTTTTTTCTTTATTGTAAAAATAATACTTCTGGTGTTCTATTTCACATAGGGTAAAAATAATTAGCAATTACAAATTGTATATTTCTAAATAGTTTAGAGAAAGACTTTTGAATGTTCACACTACAAAGAAATCTTGAATATATAAAGTAATGGATGCTATGGATGCTAATTATCCTAATTTGATCAGTAAAATGTATGCATGTATCAAAATATTACATTGTACCCCATAAATATGTATAGATCTTGTGTCAATAAAAACAAATAATCTAATAAAAAAGACAGCCTGAGTAAATACATCCTGCACAAATAAGCAAATGAGTAAACTCGCAATTGAAAGATGTTCATTGAAACAGCATGACTTTATACCTTTCTTAATCTGGGTTTGCTTTTTTTACTTCTTTTTTGGAGATGTTCTATAGGAACTCTGAATTCTCCTGAATAACCCTGTCTTTTGGGGTTTTGTATATTTTGAAAAATGCAGATTTCTATAGAAAAATTGTATCTACAAACATCTTTAGTAAATATATATATATATATATATATATATATATATATACTATCATTTTATCTGGATTTTTTTAAGTTACAGTGGCCAATTGACTTTAAGGGTTGATTTAACATGTATCTCTTGCTTATTCAACAAATAATTTAAAGTATTAAATATATATACCTTTCAAAATAACATTTTAACCACAAAAGATAGGAGACTGAGGAGATTGTAGACTTGACAAAGGTATATTTCTACAAATAATATCTTCCTTAAAAAAAGCATTCATATTCATATCAGCAACATTAATGCTGTTAGTTACTCATTAATGTATTTTCATGTCATTAACTTAATCTCTAACAATTCCAACAATGTATGTTGGGCATCTTCATTTTTATATAACTTAAAATTATTTATTTATTAACATTTGAAAGGGAGAGAGATTCCTTCTGCTTATTCACTAAGTTTTCTTCTTAAAGATTTATTTATTTATTTATTTATTTGAAAGTCAGAGTTACATAGAGAGAGAAGAAGAGGCAGAGATAAAGAGAAAGAGTGAGAGAGGTCTTTCATCCGCTGGTTCACTCCCCAATTGGCTGCAACAGCTTTAGCTGTGCTGATCCAAAGCCAGGAGATAGGAGCTTCTTTTGGGTCTCCCACATGGGTTCTGTGGCCCAAGGACCATCTTCCACTGCTTTCCCAGGACATAGCAGAGAGCTGGATCAGAAGTGGAGCAGCTGGGACTCTAACTGATGCCCTTATGGGATGCCGGCAGTGCAGGCAGAAGCTTTACTTGCAACGCCAGAGCACTGGCCCCATCACTATGTTTTGAAAGTTGATAACTGCAACAGACATCACAGACATCATAGAATCTGCAATAAATTATGTATTTAGAAGTACATATCTACCCAGCCAGCCCCGCACTTTTTATTTTTTTCTAAGATTTGTATATTTATTTGAAAGGCAAAATTACAGTGACAAAGGCAGAGTCCTACAGAGAAAGATGTTACATCTGCTATTTCACTCCCCAAATTACTGCAGCAGCTGGGGCTGGGCAGGGCTGAAAACAGGAGCCTGGAATTCCATCCAGGCCTCCCACATAGGTACAGAGGCCCAAGGATTTGAGCCATCATCTACTGCTTTACCAGGCATATTAGCAGGGAAATGGATCATAAGTGGAGCACTCAGGACTTGGACTGGGACTCATATGGGATGCTGACAATGCTGGTGGTGTTATAACCAGTTACATCATGATGGCATTTCCTGTCCCTGCACTGATGTGCAGTCCACTTCTGGAGATAAAATCTTCTATCTCTAAACCATTTAAAATATGGTTTAGAGATATTTATTTTATTTTAAATGGTTTATAGATAAGATTGTCCATAAATTTAAGCTGCTAAAATCAATCAAAGATACATTTTAATTTGTGGGACCTGAATCTGTGTATCATATGTTTTAGACTTGTTGGTAGAAAGAAACTAAAAACATTTTATATGGTTGTGCTTAAGTTTACTGGCTAAACAAACTACACCATGTTAGATATTTAAGAGGTGTTTTCAAATACATGATTCTTAAAATTTATAGAAGGCATTGGACCTTCTGGTAAATGTTTTCTTAAGTTGTTATCTAATGGTTGAAACGGTTTGCTAAGTATTCATGTGATATTGCTATTGTCAGCAAGCGATCTAGGACTTGCTCCCTCATTTCTCTATTCTAAGCCCAACTTGTTCTTTCATTTCTCTATTCTCTTCAAGGTAGGAAACTAATTCTATTATGAAGGAATCTGTAGGACACACAATTTAATCTTTAGACCTTATAAAAGAGATGGCTAACATTTTTCTGCAATAGCATAGCCAAAATAAGAACTTAAATAATAATCTCATAGCTAGATTCACTTCGCCATCAGCGAAGTATACAGTAAGTAGAAAAAACCTCCCTTTCAGACCAAAGGGAAAGAAAGTTTTAAAGTGAGAATATAATTTTCCTCATGGGCATTGTCTACCTTAGAAAAACTACTACAGAACATGCCTGTGACTATAGACTTGTAGTTCAGGCCACTGAAGACTAGAGATGGGACACGGGCACTCCCTTGACTTGCATCCTCTGGTCTGCTTTAACACAAACCAGGAGGAAAAGAAAGCTCGGCATCAGAAGCAATGGGTGGCAAGCCTATTAATGGCTGATCTGTACAGTGATCTGCCCTCAAGGAGACCCAACAGGCCAGTCCACTGCAGTGGCTTTCAATGTGGTAAGCCTGGGCTTCAGCAGAAGTCAGCTTGTGAAGAGCCCTGGCAGCTCTGCCAAGAGTTGGATCACTGGAAATGGACCTGCCCTGGAGTCGAAGGATGCCCAGGTCAGAGCCACAGATCTTATTGGCTCTAAGCTGAAAAGCCCTTCACTCAGCCCAACTTCCAAAGTGACCACTGCAGCTGAGGGTATGGTCAAGTAGGGTCAGCAACATTGCAGGCAGAACTGTAAATTTCTTGTTAGAGATGCCCCCTGCCTTTACCTGGCCAGCTCTCCTCCCAGGCCAGCTAAGTAATGAAAGTCAACAGAGTGCCTTCCCCTAGGAGGTTCACACCTCCCTTAGGATATACCCCATGTGAAGAGATAGATAGGTCTGGGCCTCTGAATTTACAAGGCCTAAAGCCCACCAGATTATTATCAAGCCCCTTCTATCAGGTTCTATTTGCCTCTCAATCAGAAAAATTACTTGTAGCTTAGACAGCACCTTTCTTAGCTCCTCTAATAATGACTCTGTCCTTTGTTCTAGGCCCTGTCTAGTGCACTTGGGCCTCATTCCTTTGTAATCATAACCTCTACTCTACCACCAATGGCTCTACTCCCAACCTGTGTGTACTGATGGTCCTCTTCCCCACTTAATGCTGTATAATTGTTCAGACCTGGTAAATGCCACTCTTAGGATCATTGGTTACTATCCTCACCCTGTCTTTTATGACCTTGTCTAAATATGATCAGAATCGGCAAACTTGGAAGGCTTCCATAGCCTTGGCAACTCATGACGACAGCCTAGGGTGGTTACAGGCACCATAAAGTAGAGTGTCAATTTGTTGGGTCAACAACAGGAGCCACTGTGCACTTGCTCCTCATGTGGGATCTCTGTCCTTAATGTGCTGTACATTGTGATTTAATGCTATAACTAGTACTCAAACAGTATGTTTCACTTTGTGTTTCTATGTGGGTGCAAACTGTTGAAATCTTTATACTAAATTGATCTTCTGTATATAAAGAGAATTGAAAATGAATCTTGATGCAAATGGAAGGGGAGAGGGAGCGGGAGAGGGGAGGGTTGCGGGTGGGAGGGAAGTTATGGGAGGGGGAAGCCATTGTAATCCATAAGCTGTACACTGGAAATTTATATTCATTAAATAAAAGTTAAAAAAAATCTTCTATCTCATATAAGACTTTGCATTTTGTAATCCTAAAGAAAACATAGCTTATTCAATAGCTTCAGCTAATAAAAGTCTGTTCTTCCAATATGGAGAATTATTTTTAGTAAATCAAAGTTAGTATATGAAAAAAATATATCTATCATCTTTCTAGTCTTCAGTCTTAAAATCTCAGGATCATGATTTTAAGAAGCACATGCCCATGGTCAAAATAAATATATCCTTTTATTTATCTTATCCTTAAGTCTTTGATATACCAATTGAATAAGTGTTTTTCCATTTCGCCACTACCCTTCTTAGTAATTGTGGTAGACTCATAACAGTTCTTTATTATTCCCTTCCATATTAAATTTGATTTCCCTTTTGCCTGAAAATATTACTTGCCTTTTCATAAGATATTAGTTTGTTTTTATAACACAGATCTCATAAATGTTAGGTGTTAGTACAGGAGAGAGTTTTTGTGGGGTTTTCAGATGGTAACAAAATAATGGCATTCTCTCTCAGTAATATCTTTTCAGGGTGCTGAATATTCTAATGATATTCTAATGAGTACTATGGCTCTTTTAAAAGATTGATACACAGGGGCCGGGGATGTGATGTAGCAGATAAAGCCGCTGCCTGCAGTGCCAGCATCTCATATGGGCGCCAGTTCAAGTTCCAGCTGCTCCACTTCCAATCCAGCTCCCTGCTATGGCCTGAGAAAGCAGTAGAAGATGGCCAAAATACTTGGGGCCCTGCCCCTATGTGGGAGACCAAAAAGAAGCTCCTAGTTCCTGGCTTCAGACTGGCCCAGCTCCAGCAGTTGAGTCCATATATGGTCAAAAAATCATAAAAGGGATCACATAAACAAGACTAGTGTCTGTGAATACTAACTGATAGAATAAAAAAGGGAGAGAACGATCCAACATGGGAAGCGAGATACACAGCAGACTCATAGAATGGCAGATGTCCTAAACAGCACTCTGGCCTCAGAATCAGCCCTTAAGGCATACAGATCCGGCTGAAAAGCTGATGAGAGTATTTCAGGCATGGAAAGCCAAGACACTCTGGCAAAATAAATAAATAAATAAATAAATAAAATAAAATGACCTAAATGAAAAATCTCCGTGAGTGAGATCCCAGTGGAAAGAACAGGTCATCAAAGAAGGAGGTATCTTTCTCTGAAAGGAGGAGAGAACTTCCACTTTGACTATGACCTTGTCTAAATATGATCAGAGTTGGTGAACTCAAAAGGCTTCCATAGTCTTGGCAACTTGTGATAAGAGCCTAGGGGGATTACTGATGCCATAAACAAGAGTGTCAATATGTTAATTCAACAACAGGCGTTACTGTGCACTTACTCCTCATGTAGGATCTCTGTCCTAATGTGCTGTACATTGTGATTTAATGCTATAACTAGTACTCAAACAGTATTTTTCACTTTCTGTTTCTATGTGGGTGCAAACTGTTGAAATCTTTACTTAATATATGCTAAACTGATCTTCTGTATATAAAGAGAATTGAAAATGAATCTTGATATGAATGGAAGGGGAGAGGGAGCGGGAAAGGGGAGGGTTGTGGGTGGAAGGGAAGTTATGGGGCGGGGAGCCATTGTAGTCCATAAGCTGTACTTTGGAAATTTATATTCATTAAATAAAATTTTTTAAAAAATCATAAAAGAATCTGAAATTCTTCTAGGGAAAGTACATTAGAATTACTTTCCACCTTTTTCATCATGCCAAAAGGAAGACTTTCTACTTCACACTTGGTCACATTTGACAGCAGTGAACTTTTTTTTTTTTTTTTCTTGGCTAACTGCTGTAGCTCTTTTTTCAGATTCCAAGGCAGCATTTGTGGAAATCCTTTCAGAAGTATATTGATCTGGAACTTGCATGGTCTGTTAAGATATTGTCTGAAATTATTTTCATAGAAGGAAATGTGATTCTTTAGATGCATGGGTTTAGCACTCTGTTCTGACCATACATTAAACCTATTTTTGAAAGGTTTATTTATTTATTAGACAGACAGAAATACAAAGAGAGAAGGAGAGCAAGAGAAATCTTCCATCTGTTGGTTCACTCCTCAAATGGCCTTAATGACCAGGGTTAAGATGAAGTCAGGAGACAGGAGTTTCTTCCAGGTATCCCCCATAGACTTGTGCCATCTTTTGTAGTTTTCCCAGGCATGTTAGCAAAGAGCTGGATGGGAATCAGAGCACCCAGGACTTCAACTGTTCCCCATATGGGATGCTGGCAGTGCAGGTGGAGGCTTAACCTTCTGCACCACAGTGCCAACTCTCATATTTCAAATTTATTAAAAATAACTATTTTTCTGTGTCTTCCCATATTATTTGAATACAAAAATGATTTGGAGAACTGTCCCACCTGGTCTCAACTTTTGGTTTTGGAGTCTGTTGTCGGTGTTATACTGGATGCCTTAGACGTTCTTCATTATTTTGCACTGTATCATTTATTTCCATGGTTATTTTTATCTTTACCATATATTTACCATATATTTTATTCATACATCTATAATTTTGGCCAGGCTTATTAAACATCAGTTTGTTTCCCCTACAACTGTTGTGATCAGGAGTGGCTTAAAGGCTTATTATTGACTGAAATTCATGTTGATTTGGTAACTGGTTTCCAAAACTAAACAATAGCCCTGTTTGTATATGTTCCTCCTCTCATCCCGTAAACTTCTGATCAGTTTTCCATTGTTTATGTTACTTATTGAAAAATTTTCTGTGATGAGCCTATCTACTGAAATAGCTCTTTACTCTGAACTTTTGCTGCAAATGGTTGGCCATTTGATGTGTAGCAAACAGGGCATTTATTCCCTAATTTTACCCAGGTATTCAGTGAGTTGAGTCATGGAGATGTAAATTTGAACATGGAGATTCTTTGTTTTCATGAATGCATATTTTGGAATAGGAACTAAATCAGATAGAGAGGAATACGATTGAAATAATATCTATACTGAAAGACAATGAAACAGACCTATAAATATTGACCTGGAGAGATACCTCAATTTCATACTTATTTAAACATTCCAGGAAAATTACTATTGGACTATGATTTTATTTCTCAAAAGTAATAAAAATTATGGTTTTTCATATATATGTGGTAATATGAAATTTGAAAAGAAAATTACATAATCACTGAAGAAACATTTAATTTTTATTATGATGTGACACTGAAACCTTGTGATTTTGTGATGTGCTGTCTAAATTTATTATTTTTAATGTGTAATAAGTGTTCAATGTAAGTTTAATTAATTAATAGATAAATGTAATAGTGATTAATTGATAATAGCTAAATTATATACTAATACTCCTCAAACCATATACAAACAGAAAATCAATATTGATATATTAAAACTTGAATTAATAATTTTGTTTTGTTGCTCCTTATTTTTAGGCCTCGTTTCCTTACCCAATGTGAAAGCTTAACCTATTTCTGATTTTTCTTTCCATTTCCAGTGTCATAAATAGTATTCTATATGATGCTGACTCGTAACTGAAGAACATTATAATGCTACAGAAGGTGCTGGTAATTTAGTTTCCACTGGTAACATTATTTTTGTTATATTATTTCATTTTGGTAAAGCTGAACAAATTCTATACATAATATAGCAATATATAAACCATCATATTATCGTGTCATGTATTTTTATTCTGGAGAACATAAAGTAGAAAAACTTGTTTGTTGCTAAATGCAATAATGCCATTATTTAAGTTATGCTTATTCCTAATGTCTTAGAAATTCTGAAAACTACAATGGGTCTATCAAATACCAAACTCTCATAGTGAAATATGAGCTCCAACTGAACAACAAGGCAGAATCTTCTTGTTTTTGTGCTTCTCACCAGGCTGTGAGCCCATTTAGCTTTACAATCATGTTCTTCAAACATACATATTCTGGATAGGTTCACAATGAATAACACAAAGGAAGTGCTCAATAAATGTTGTGAATGAGTAAACTAAAAACATCAGAGTATATTGTGGCCTGAGGGGAAGGCTCTTATATTTTAAATGTGCAATTGAATTACAAATATCCACATTACTTGCTTGTCAGGAAGGAAAATCTAAATTGCTTGCTGAATCCAAACACATTCAACAGATTATCATTTAAAAGAAAGCACTGGAGGGTTTACTATATGAGCATAACCTTTTGGGTGAAAATTTATTAACAAAAGATTTCAAGCATGTCTCTGTTTTCTTAAATAGAATAATGCAGCATGTATATGCAATGTTTATGATTCAGAACTATATTATGAATGAAATTAATATTCCAGTTGAAGGATTGGAAACGATCTTCTATAAAGAGACCAACAGTAACTGTTTTAATCTTTGAGCACCATACAATCTTCTGTTGTTACAGCATATGAGAATTGTTGACAATATGTTAAAAAGTGGGAATAAATCTGTGATATACTAAAATTTTATCCACAAAAGTGAACAGTAGACCAAACTTGCTATGTGAACTGTTACTCTCTGGTTCCTAATCTATGTGATAATAGCACAATCATTGGGTTTTATTGATTTTTTGTAACTTTTACACAGTTTTTAATTGTCTAATGTATGGTTTTCTGCATCTGTAAGTCTTACATTTTCTGTCTAGAGTATTTTTTTGTATTTTTAAAGTCTTCTAGTACCATAAACTTATTCATATATTTGTAGTTATATTTATTTTGTGTCCAACTTTTATTTAAACATTATTGAGCATCATATAATAATCAAGTCATAGCAGCATATTTTGGATTTAAAAATTCTGGTGGTGGCCTTACACTGGTGCCATGACTCGGATCCCCCAGTGACTTTGCTCTCCCTTTGGGGATCTCTAAGCTGTCTGGGGTCCTGGATTTCTCCCAATCACAAAACACATCGCTGGAACTCCTTCCACGCCACCAAAAGCTCTGTTATCTCCATCCACACACCAGCCTTCCGAATTCTGACGTAAGATGCACAATTCTCACAGCAACTTCTACTACAAGTTGTGTTTCTACTCTCATCTGAAAGTCCTGGTACTGGGGGCTAACCCCAACACCCAAAGGCTTTCAGTCTCTATGGACTCTGTGTCCAGGCAACAGTGGGTGTGGGTGACAACTCAACCTCCTGTTTCCCTTCTACGGGCAAAGCCCTGGGCTCCATGGGGTGCTTGGGTGATGACTGTACCCTCTGCTCCTATATACTCTCAATAGTCAGATGGTCAAGATTTCAGGGACGTCTGATATCCACCAATTTGACTGTATAGCTTGCCATAGAGCTTTCTCTGCCAGTGTTCCTTCCAATTCTCCTCTTGGTTGCCTCCTAAGTAATATGGTCCCTCTCAAATTGGCTCCAGCCCTCAAACACCGATGCCTCATCTTTCTCTGTAATCAAGCATGGCCCTTGTATGACCTTAACAGTCAATCAAAGTGGTCCCTTCATGGTACACTTGATATTGATATCATTCAAGATCTTTATCACTTCTGTAAGCATTTGGGAAAAAGGAAGGAGATTCCATATGCTCAAGCTTTTCCTCTTTGATCTAAACCTTCTGTGTGTACTTCCTGCTCTCCGACCCAGGTCCTATTGGCCTCCAAAGTTTCCAGTAGAGGTCAAGGGTCTGAGCCAAAACCTCTGCTTTCTACATTTGTGGTTCCAACTCTTCACTATCTCAGCTCGCTGTACCTCCCCCTCCCACCCAGGAATTTCGACTTTATGTTGGGACCAGGCCTGGTCCAAAGTCTACTCTCCCAGTCTTATCAATGATCCTCCTGCAAGTTTGGGAATGGCTGTCTCCATGCTTTCATTCTCCAGCCCTTATCTGCCAAATGGTCTTTTGCCCCGCCCTCTCCTGTTCCAGTTTTACTGTAAAAATAGCAAAGGAGCAAAGGGAGTGGTAATTTCATCGTTTTGAGCTCCTGGCTTACTGAGAAACAAATTAGGTGTCCCACACTTTGATAGCTCTTTTATTTTATTGTGAGCAAGCCAGACAGGGAAATCAGGTCTAGTGGATTTCTTGTCCTTGTTGAATTGGCCTCTGTCCACTGTCACCTTTGGGAACTGTCTGGCAGCTGCCTGAACTTTTGTTTCAGAGGCGGACCCAAGTGGCTGACTGTTGAATATGACATCATAGGCCTAAGGTGTTTTTATTGTAAAAAAAGTAATTGTAACTAGACACTGAGTTTGAAGAAATTTCTATCTTTGAATCTAAGAAGATCACTACCTTTAAAAATATTGCCTTGTAGCTTTCTGAACTTATTTTACAATTTATTTTGACAGGTTTTCAGGCAATCAGTACTCAATGAAATAGCAATGGGTAATTAATAGTTGTTTTAGAGAATGCTGTTTTAATTTTAATTGAATTAAGATAGAGATATATATCAGCATCTTAAGTCATTTAGGTGTAACTGCTGATTTAAATTGGGTAAAGGCAAATGAAATAAATTCATTTAAATGTAAACTTTGGTACTCTCAGCATGTCATATTCTATAGAAAAAGTATTTGGGCTTGTTTAAAAATATATTTTCATAAACTCTCCATGAAAAATATTTCAACATTGCTTACTGTAACTCAGGCTGAAATTTGATATATTACCTTATTTAAAAATATTGTCTTAATTTGGAGATTTTTAACAGGTTATTTCAAAATGTAAATCAAGAACATTGGAAGATGGAAAACATCACAAGTATAGAAAGGTAAGAAAGTTTAAGAAGGAAAGAATGTTCTTGGTAAGGAAGGTTAAGAAGTAAAGAGTTCTTTTGAATAAACAAAGGGCATGGTTTGTAAAAATTAACTTACCTTGATGGCTAGTTTTTTCTAGACTGGAATGGAAATGATGGAATGTTTCAAGTAAGTTGAAGAGGCTATGTGGAAGTCACAGAAGGTTATGAAAAAAAGAAATTTTGAATACAAAAGCTATTAATTTATTTCTCTTTGACATAGAATTAGAATCTGATCCTCTGTTAAAGCAATGAGTTGAAATAATCTATTATGTTCTCTTGCTGTCTCTATTAAATTCTAATTGTTAAAAAATAGCTGAGTTCTTTTATTAAGAGCTATGGGTTATTTAAATATATGCTTATTCTAAAACATTTGAATAATCACCTTGTAACTTATCAAATTTGGTCTGCATACACCATTATGTATGACATATTATGAATCTTATTTCAACCAGATATTTTAAGCCTTCTTTGCATCCTTTATAGGCATTCAAAATATCAAAATTTCAAAAATTTAGACTTTGACAATTTCCAGATGGGCCCCTGGAAATTGTCAAAGACACATGTCTCTCATCTTGTAGAGACACCAACCAATCAGGCTATTTGGATTATATGCAGGATGTGAAGTGCTGCTAAATTTTAAATTTTTATAATATAAAATACTACTGATACAAATGTCTGAAAGTCAAAATGTCTAATGATCTTGTGTTACAAGACATGATGATAATCCTAATGAGAAAAGCCCAGAGGCCTAAAAGGTTAAATGTTCTGTAAAATCCTATAGGTGCTTTCAAAAATATTGTGTGGACTAAACCAGTGCCTATTCTTGTTGGTTAATGAGTTTATAATTTTCTCTCTCAAGTGGGTTGTTTGTTTTGATGTTGTGGTGTTTCTTGATTTCTTTGAAGATTCTGGTTATCAACCCTTTATCTATTGCATAGTTTGCAAATATTTTTTCCCATTCTGTCGGTTGCCTCTTCACTTTCCTGACTATTTCTTTTGAAGTACAGAAACCTCTCAGTTTTATGCAATCCCAATAGTTAATTTTGGCTTTGACTGCCTGTGCTTCCGGGGTCTTTTCCAAGAAGTCTGCTGGTGCCGATATCTTGTAGGGTTTCTCCAATGGTCTCTAATAATTTGATGGTGTCAGGTCATAGATTTAGGTCTTTAATCCATGTTGAGTGGATTTTTGTGTAAGGTGTAAGGAAGGGGTCTTGCTTCATGCTTCTGCATGTGGAAATCCAATTTTCCCAGCACCACTTATTGAATAGACTGTCCTTGCTCCAGGAATGGGTTTTAAATCCTTGATCAAATATAAGTTGGCTGTAGGTGTTTGGATTGATTTCTGGTGTTTCTATTCTGTTCCATTGGTCTATCCATCTGTTTCTGTATCAGTACCATGCTGTTTTGATTACAACTTCCCTGTAGTATGTCCTGAAATCTGGTATTGTGATGCTTCTGGCTTTGTTTCTGTTGTGTAAGATTGCTTTAGCTATTCGAGGTCTCCTGTCCCTCCATAAGATCACAGGAGTTGATAATGGAATGAACCAAGGCCTTCACCAATCAGGAGGTCAACCAAATGCTGCTACAGGGATATAGTCAGCTCTCCACACAGGAGATAGTGGCTTGAGACATTGCCCCATGCCATCAGAGTACCTCATCGCCCCATATCAGCAGGAAGTAGCTCTAAAGACAGATCATCATCCCTCTCCCCACCTGGACTTTTGGGGACTAATGTAATACCATATAACTCCTGCTTTATAAAAAACAAAAGAGGGGAATGTTAGTAAAATGGTGCAGTCTTATCTATCGCATGATCTACACCCTGACACCATCCTAGGCTCTAGTCCCTGCTGCCATTGCTGGAAGCCAGGTGACCCCATAGCCCAACCACTGGTGTCAGTCCCACCCCTATCCAAATTGGATTCACTTCTCCTATTTCCCTGCCCACTCCCTGGCAAAGTTTTAAGAGGACCTGTTCCTGAACACTTGGCTCTCTTTTTTTCTCTTTGTCTCCTGATCTCTCTATCTTTCTCTTTATCTCTCTCTTATGCTCTTCTCTCTCTCTTTTTCCTTCTTTCCTCCTTCTCTCTGTCGGGTTTCCACCAATAAAACCTTTCCCTTAAAAAAAAGTTAAAAAATTAAAAATAAAACGTATTTTCCTTCATAAATTAGATTTATTTAAGCATATATTATTTATTTATAAGTGTCCATTTATAAATTGGACATTTTATGTATTTCTTTGTAAATATATAATAAAATACATGTATGAATGGTTAGTAAATAGCCACACATGTCTATTTCTGTAAATAACATTTACGTAGTCTGTTATTGCTAATAAAATAATGTATTTATTTACTCTTCACTCTGTTCTAGAGCTGGGGATCCAAATGCGAATGGGAAAATAAAAAACTCTGCACTTATGTGGCATATGTAGTAGGGGCACAATATACATGAAATTTTACTATATTTTAAAAGTACACATAAATGCACTTTTCATTATCACTATCATCCTGATTTGAAGCAGCTTTCATAAGAAGAGGAAAATAAAGTGTCTACTATTGTTTTTGTAACAAGGGCTTTTTTATCAAACATTTGGGGATCATATCCAAATATAAAGTATGGTCAAACAATTGCTAAAAAATCAAGTGCAATACAGCTAAACATATTTATTAAATTTGCTTCCCCTAATATTTTGTATTCACCTTTTAGTCCACAAAATACTGAATATGTCAATAATATTGGGAAATTCTTCATAGGAAACAAAACCATTTAATCTAGTTTTGACTGCAGATAAGAAACCTAAAATCTAATACATATAGTAGGTCATATGTACTCAGCTGAAAATCTCACAAAACTTCTAATCATTTTACCATGGTTACAGTACATTTCTGTATTTTAAAAGAAAATTAAATAATTACAAAATATGACTCTTCAACTTATGCTATACTTTCAGTGTATGGATTATTAGGATTATTTTTGGAACAGTTGTCTACAAATTAAGAGAAATACTGGTGACCAACTCTCAGGAAATAGATAAGAAGCAAGGAAGATTAAAAAAAAACTTAATACTTCTAATGTCAAGATATAAAATTAAAACACTATCAATAACTAAAAGGAAGTGATTGAATCATCATAGATTTTCTTAACAAACTTCAGAATCATAGACACCTATATTTACATAAATTATGAATTTGAAACATGCATTTCTTCTATATCTAAATAAAACTTTTCATTATTTCCATGAAAATGAAAACATGTCATTGCACTTCATAAGTCTAATTAAATTTAAAATTAGAGCAAAATTTAAAATAAGACCAAAAGCACCTGCAGATAAAGATAAAGCTAGAGTTTTTTATGACTTACTGTGGAAAACATTTCCTTTTTAAGATATACTAAATTGAGGAAACAGAAGTTACCATACAGGACTACCTTAGGTCCATACTTTGTTGAATTTAAAATTTTATAAAATCCTTGAAAGGAAGAATATGTCTCTCAATGATGTAAGTTTACAAGTGAGAACAAATCATGAGCAGATCATAAGGAAACATATAGTATATCATGACAATTAGAGAAATGAAGCTATTTCATTTCATCAATTCCAAGATAATTTTAAAGCTTTTGATTCCAGGATACAACTTACAAATTATGAAACATTTTAATTTATTTATCTTTTTAATTCCAGAAAACTGTTGTTAGGTCCACATTTTAGTTGAAATGCAAATTTCAGGATAAATGATTCACAGATGTGCAATAACTCTTTTTTTAAAGAACAAATGAGCTAGGTGTCCATAACCAAAATGTATGTTTGTATTGAATTAAAATTTAACAGACTTTTATTTTCGAAAAGCTGCACTTTTCACAAGTCCATTGAAATCTCGCCCAGTCAATATAAGGCATTATGATCCAAGAAGTAACTTATAGCTATCACAGTAACTAGGCAAGATAAATTTGCTGTGAAATCATTAGGAAAAATGGTTAATTAGACAATAATTATACTGAGGATATTTTCACCATGACATACTCAATTAAACCCTGAACACCTGGTCCCTGTTCCTTAATATTCTGCTAGAAGTCTTCAGGCCAATAAAACCACTTCATCTCAGTAACATGGCTGAGTGACTGCAGTGATTAAAAACAGATCACACTCTCATCTGAACTTCGTGGAAAAGTCTCCTTGGAATTTAATCACAATTTTCCTCTTAGAGGCCAGGAATATAAAAATATATTTTCCCAACTTAAAAGGATAAATCTATTATCTGAATAACACATAAATATCATTTTCTTTAAAAATATTATGATTTTACTCACAGTCAATAAACAGGACATGAAAAAGACACCAGAGCCAATTTATTACAGGGAATAAGTGAACATCTTGTTTATTTGTTGGCTATTGATTGAAGCTTGCCAAAAATTTACTCATGTGGACAATTCTTCCTTATTTGATTACTAGCTAGGCTCTCATGTGTATCTTACACAGACAATAACATATTATTGAATACCTAGGACTCAAGTTGTTTTATACAATGAATTTCTTATTTTCTTCTACCATCATTATTTCAGAATTTTTAGTTCAATGAAGGATGATCAACAACATAAAAATAAAGACATTGCATCCCTTATATTTCTCAAACAAGATAAGTTAGCCCTGCCTATGTCATGAATACATTACATTGTTGGGGAGAATTGTAAGCACAACAGTGTTTGCCATATTCCATGTAAATGACTCCTTTATGAGCAGAGGGGCTTCTGTGAAATGTAAAAGAGATCAAGTTTGCCTCTTTACCATCAACCCATTTGTTTTCTTTTGTCTCCAGTGTCAACAATTCTGTCTGATAAATGTATTTTATACTTTTTTTTTTTTTTTGACAGGCAGAGTGGATAGTGAGAGAGAGAGACAGAGAGAAAGGTCTTCCTTTTTGCCGTTGGTTCACCCTCCAATGGCAGCTGCGGCCAGCACATCATGCTGATCCAAAGCCAGGAGCCAGGTGCTTCTCCTGGTCTCCAGTGTGGGTACAGGACCCAAGGACTTGGGCCATCCTCCACTGCCTTCCCGGGCCATAGCAGAGAGCTGGCCTGGAAGAGGGGCAACCAGGATAGAATCCGGTGCCCCAACCAGGACTAGAACCCGGTGTGCCGGCGCCGCAAGGCAGAGGATTAATCTGTTAAGCCACGGCGCCGGCTATTTTGTACTTTTGAGACAGTTTGTGTTATCACATATATAGTGGAATGATAAATACTGTATAAACATCATTCTGAGGGATATCAAACTTCATATAGTGGCTTGCATATTCAAAAATAAATTGGTCAGTCATTGATTCCTTTGTCCCATGGGCTATCAGGAACATTTCAAGTGGTTGATCAATATCTTTACTTACTAGACACTTTCACTGGAAACACACTGTGTGTGTGTGCGTGTGTGTGCGCACGTTATTGTTGTGCTATTTCAGTTTTGTGAGAACGTATCTTTTTTCCCTTTTCTTGTTGGCTTCTCTTGATCATATAATACAGGGTCCAAATCCAGAGCTATTGATTTTACCAGCTTTTTGACCTCTGAAAGATACTTCATTTTCTGGCCCTGGTGACTTAAACAACTTCAGTTGTTATTGGTAACAACTGAAGAGATTGATGTAATGAAGACAAGGCTCTCATCAAGAGCTTTATTTCCCTTTCCTTACTGACCTAAACCTTCCCTTCACAGCTTACAGAAAAGTTGCCTCTGTTAAGAAGCTTTCATGATAATTCAAAATCTTTACTTTTGCATCAGTCAATTCTGATGTATTTCATTGCATTTTTGCCTTGAGCTTCATGCCATGCTCTTTTTCAGTTTTACATTTTCTTACAATTTTTTCCATGTTTTTACTTTAGAATGGAACTACACGTTTCTTAAGGTTAAATCTATTATTTTATTACCATATTCTTTCTTCAGATACAGTGTCCTTATGCAGAATACACCTAATCAAAGCATGATCAAATATCTATAATGAGAGTTTGAAAGTTTATGTTAGGAGAATACGTAATATATAATGGTACTCAGTTATATTATAATAATTCTTACATTACACATAACTGCTAAGTCTGCAGCTACGATACCCTAGTCTTTATTTATTTATTTATTTTTTGGCCACTACAGCCGGAGCTATGCCGATCCAAAGCCAGGAGCCAGGTACTTCCTCCCGGTCTCCCATGCAGTGCAGGTGCCCAAGCACTTGGGCCATTCTCCACTGCCCTCCCGGGCCATAGCAGACAGCTGGACCGGAAGAGGAGCAACCGGGACTAGAACCTGGTGCCCATATGGGATGCTGGAGCCGCAGACAGAGGTTTAACCAAGTGAGCCACTGCGCCAGCCCCCACGATACCCTAGTCTTTAATGCTATATTCAATTTGTGTATGTTTTCAAAGATCGTATTTCTAAAAGCCTTATCTGTCTACATTTTAAAGAATTGTTTTATTTATTTAAAAGATGGTGTTAATACAAGAGAGGGAATGGGAAGAGAGAGAGGGAAAAAGCGGAGAGAAAATATCTTCCATCCCCTGGTTCACTTTCCAAAGAGTGCAAAAGCCAGGGCTAGGCTGAAGCAAAGAGCCTAGAACTCCATCCATAGTTTCTTCATGGGTGGCAGGGACTCATGTACTTTTTCCATCCTCTGTTTATTTCCTACTCCCATTAGCAGTAAGCTAGATTGAAAGTGCAATAGCTGAGACTACCTGCTTCACAACAATGCCAGTCACTTTATGCATTTTTTAAAATTATTCTTTCAAATCATGAGTGAAATTTTATTTTAGCCTACCCCAAAATGTGTTACAGTAAATAATAATTGTCTGGAACTCAACATGTTGAGGAGTGAAGGATATTAATTTTTCTCAGCACATTATATTTATTTAAATGAAGAAGTGAATAACTGTTCTTCCAATGACAAATCTTAAAAGTTTTATTTAATTCCATGAGAACAGGATCTGAGTTGATATTTTATTTACCTATGACTGATTCCATATATGAGCTCTAATTGTATATCATTGTTTAGATTATATCTATGTATGTATATATAGTGACACAATTTTACTCTGTCTGTTGGAGCCATTCTCAATTTTTATTGGAGCTCACAGATAATTTAAGATAATTTTAGAATTTTCTACTGAAATCAGTTAAGAGAAATGGATTGGAAAATTTGAAGCAATTTGACAAAAAAAAAAAAAGACGTGTCTAGTGTCACATTATTCTGATGTCTCCCCTCTTAAGCATAATTTTCCTCATTGATGTCTTCACATCTTTGTTCTTAATGCTCTAATCATATGCATGCAGCCAGTTGTGTCCTTTTCTAGTTCTTAGAAAGCTGAATTGAATAATTTTACACCAATTGAACAGCAAATGACTATGTTGCCATAATGAAAATGGACTAATTAAGACATTTATACAGGAAAAAAATTCCTCTTTGAGATAGAAATTTGTTACTACGTTATTTTTTGGTATGCCGAAACCTGACTTCATCTTTGATGAAAATACCTGTGTTTATATGCTGTATAAAAGACAGCTCTTAACATGAGGGTGCTGAACCCTTTAATATACAGTTGCTGAGGCCGGTGCTGTGGCATAGTGGGTAAAACTGCCATCTGCAGTGCCAGCATCCCATATGGGCACCGGTTTGAGTCCTGGCTGCTTCACTGCTGATCCAGCTGCTCTGCCAAAGCTTGGGAAAGCAGTGGAAGGTGACCCAAATCCTTGGGCTTCTGCACCTGCATGGAAGACCCAGAGGAAGCTCCTGTATCCCATGCAGCTCCAGCCAGTGCAGCCAATTGGAGAGTGAACCAGCAGCTGGAAGATCTATCGCTCTCCCTCTCCCTCTCCTTCTCTCTCTGTGTAATTCTGACTTTTTCAAATAAATTTTGAAAATCTGAAAAAAGATACTGTTGCCTTCCTCTATTTCAATGCTTTAAATGATATCCAAAATATCCTGTTCAAGCTTTGTATTCTGGGTTGTAACTGTGTTCCTGGATGTATTCCATAATTTATTCATTCCTCAATATAAAGTGCTTCTGTGAACCATGAATTGAGGAGGATAAAAACAAGAGAAACTATGTATAATCTTAAATGTCTTACTGTCTATTGGAGAGATAGTCATACATACTGGAATACACTTGATTATACTAAGGAGTTTTCTGATGCACTATAAGGCTATGGGCAAGAGACAGATCTAGGGAAGGTGAATTTCACAAATTAGTCTCTTGAAGCATCTGAGGATGTCATTAGTCTTCTCTCCTTTCCCTGTTGACTGGGTTCTCCAGACAGGAAGAAGATGATATTGTAAACCTAGAAGCTCAAACACCGTGGAGTGATGGTTGCCTTCTAGGAGAGACCATTGTCACTCCACAGATGCTTAGGAAGTCCAAAACAAGGTACTATTTTAGAGACCAGCACATTGAATATACCAGTAGCCTTCTTAGTTCTACAAGGAAAAGTTTACACCCATTTCATGGAGGTGTCTACCCATGCCAAGAGTACTGGATATTTCTTGTTTCATTCACATAGCTATAATCTAGCTCCCAATTCTCCCCTGGATGACTCTTTTCTGTTATACTACTGTGAAATGAATTCTTAGATTTAAGAGGTTGTTCCTAAAACAAAGTTCATAGTTCCCCATAGCGTGTTTTATAATAATCCTGGGGTCATTTCCAATAAATAGCCTCTGAGCCAGCCAGGTGGAAAGTTAATAGTGAGTTTTAAGTGCCTTCCACTTGCATAAGGATTGAAGATGGAGCCTTCGTTTTTTAGGCTGAAACCAAACACTGGGCTTGAGAGTATAACCTGTAGACAGGCAGTACCCATTGTGTATCTTCAGAGGAGTATTGTGGACTGATCCCTTATTAGGCATCTTCCAAATTCAAAGCAGCCTCTAAAGGCTCAAAGAAAGAAATGTCCTTGGCTTCTGATCCCATTTCCCTCACCTATTTCATTGTTCCCCTTTGTTTGCCCTTATAGTGTTGCCTCATTTAAGGTAACGATGGCATAGCCAGTGTGGTTGGCTCCTTTTTCGACAAGGGAACTCTCAACTGTAAATAGAATCCAGTCTATATCCTCTAGAGGAATCTTACTGAGGTCCTCTCTGACTGCATATGTCTGAAGAACTACCTGTTCACACTCACGTTCAGGACTCTCTATCTCCTCTGAAGAAAAAATAGTGGAATTTGGAGAAGAGTAAGTCTTGAGGTGAATTCCAGGGCCCTCCAGCAGTAATGCCTGGTATTTTAAAAGGCAATTTTTTGTAAAACAGAGACTTCCTTTTTAAGGCTAAAACCCTCTCCCATTATGGGCAATGTATACATGAGATACTGTCCAACATCAGTTTAGTGGCTTCACAGATTAGAAGAAAGAAAACAACCAACCCACTGAGGTACAGTGGCTACAGTTTTGACACCAGGTCAGTTTCTTTACTATGATACTCTACAGGCTGCTGAAATAGTCTCTTAAACTCAATCAGTATTCCTAAAACCCTTTTCTCTCTTATATATAGATTCAAGACTTTACTCATTGGTAGTTTACATCCAAGGCCTTGAGTAAGGCCTGTTTAAGTTGGATAAAGGACTGTTCAACCTCTGAGCCCCTTGTCAAAGTATGGATCCCTACTGTCCGGGTATCTTATCTGTTGGTGCAAAGGGCAGGGTATTTCCTAATTTCTGGGGATTCAAAGTCAATAGAATTGTGTAAATCCTAGGAAGCTTCGAAACTATTTAAGATTTTCAGGAGGTGGAAAGATGGGTATGGGCTTGACTCTGTTCTCCCAGTGCACTAATTTCTTCAATATGGTTAAGCCTAGATACTTTGCAAAAGACTGGCAGAGTTGGGCTTTAGATTTTGAGAATTTATTGTCCCTTATGCAGGAAAGTTGAGAAGGACCTTACTGCTCTCTTGGGAACCCTCTTTTGTCTAATGGCCAAGGGGATTGTCATCCACATATTGTAGAACAATAGCCTGTGCATGGGAAAACAAGACAAGAAACAAGATGTACAAGGAAATTGAATAAACAGTCTTCAAACATTACCTTTGGATGAGACCTATCCATACAAATATCCTTGTGGCAATACAGCCCGAGCTAATTGAGTGGACTCACTTGGGAGGTCTTTTTTTAAGATTTTATTTATTTATTTGAGACATTATACCAACAGTGAGAGGGAGAAACAGAGAGAAAGGTCTTCCTTCCATTGGTTCACTCCCCAAATGGCCACAATGGCAGAAGCTGCAGCTGATACAAAGCCAGGAGCCAGGAGCTTCTTCCTGGTCTCCCATGCAGATGCAGTGGTCT
The DNA here is from genome assembly GCF_033115175.1 of Lepus europaeus. Lineage (NCBI taxonomy): Eukaryota > Metazoa > Chordata > Mammalia > Lagomorpha > Leporidae > Lepus > Lepus europaeus. The sequence goes on from NC_084833.1 coordinate 39,923,504, forward strand.
AAGGACTTGCGCCATCTTATAGTGCTTTTCTAGGCCACAGCAGAGAGCTGGATTGGAAGAAGAGCAACCAGGACTCGAACTGGCACCCAAATGGGATGCTGGTGCCTCAAGTGGAGGAATAACCTACTGTGCCACGGAGCCGGCCCCAAGGGAGGGCTTCAAAAGCAAATATTGGGAGTTGGGGAGAAGTTATTGATAAAATATGCCCTTTGTCTCTACAACTCTAAGTCATTGAGTCTCTTTAGGAGTTTGGTAGAGTAAATTATAAAGGTTAGGGCTATTGGGTGAGTGGTGATCATAGAACCAGTTATGAGAGAGAGATCCGGTACTGGCCTTGATTCTCCATTTAGCTTTTCAACTCCCAGAACTGGAGTTTTACAGGGACTATTGCATGGCTTCAAAATTGCCCAAGACTATAAGTTGTCTATTATGGCTTTTAACCCTTTCAGGTCTTTGGTATTAAGGATATTATTTTTGATGAAGAAAACAGGAAGGTTTTTATTTTGATGAATTCAGAGTGGCTGGACAGTTATTGCTCAAACAATCTTTCGCTGCATTGCCCATACCTCTGGATTAATATATGTATCACTTAGGAAAAGGCACAAGGGTTACTCTGGGGCCATGAAAGCAGTGGTTCCCATACAGGCTGACATCTGTCTCTAAAAGTGTGTGGACTCTCTAGTATGACTATGAAGGCATGTTAAAAAAACAAGTTATACCAATTCCTGCTTAGGGACTTGGTGAAGTATCTAAAGGACTTTCCTGAGATTCCTCTCATGGTCATATAAGGGGAACAGGGGAGACCCAGATTTGAGAGAAGAATAGAAAAGTGTTTCCAGTATCTAGAAGAAAGCCAACTTTCTTCCCTTCCATGGTTAGGACTACCCAGAGCTCCTGAGTGCTGATGCTCTGAGTTTTTCAAAACTTCAGGGGAAGCTTCAGAAAACTTCAGTCTCATTGGGTTATCAGAGGAAAGGAATTCAACGGCTGAGAACTTGGTCTCCAGGGAAGTCAACCTTCCAATGATCTAAATTGATGATAAAAGGGATATGAGGGTTTTTCTTGGGGAATGGGAATGTGCACACTCCTTCCTGAAGTGCAACAGCTGACCAGTGCCTTAACATTTTGTATATTCTTGTGTACACTAAGGTTGGTGGGGTTGTAAGGTTGCTACCAGAGCTGTCACTTTTTAAGAAAAATTTCTTGGTTTTGGGTATTCTCCTGGTTCCAACTGAAAAAGAGCAAAGTGTCAACTTTCATGAAGCTTTCTAATGTATTCCTCTGTCCAACAGTCCGTTTTTGAAGCTTTCTTCTAATATCTGGTGGTGACTGATAGAGAACTATACCTTAAGATTGCCTATCCTTGGGACTGGCACTGTGGCGCAGCAGGTTAATGCCCTGGCCTGAAGTGCCTGCATCCCATATGGGTGCCGGTTCTAGTCCAGGCTGCTCCTCTTCCAATCCAGCTCTCTGCTATAGCTTGGGAAAGCAGTACAAGATGGCCCAAGTCCTTGGGTCCCTGCACCCGGGTAGGAGACCTGGAAGAAGCTCCTGGCTCCTGGCTTCAGATCGGCGCAGCTCCGGCCACTCTGGCCATCTGGGGAGTGAACCATCAGATGGAAGACCTCTATCTCTCTCTCTCTCTCTCTCTCTCTCTGCCTCTCCTCTTTCTGTGTAACTTTGACTTTCAAATAAATAAATAAATCTTTTTTTTTTTTCATTTTTTTTTGACAGGCAGAGTGGACAGTGAGAGAGAGAGACAGAGAGAAAGGTTTTCCTTTTCCATTGTTTCACCCCCAATGACTGCTGCGGCAGGTGCGCTGCGGCCTGCACACTGTGCTGATCTGAAGCCAGGAGCCAGGTGCTTCTCCTGGTCTCCCATGCGGGTGCAGGGCCCAAGCACTTGGGCCATCCTCCACTGCACTCCTGGGCCACAGCAGAGAGCTGGACTGGAAGAGGGGCAGCCGGGACAGAATCCAGCACCCCGACTGGGACTAGAACTCGGTGTGCTGGGGCCGCAGGCGGAGGATTAGCCTATTGAGCTGCGGTGCCAGCCTAAATAATAAATCTTTAAAAAAATGATTGCCTATGAGGAGATAGGAAAGTATGCTTGACTAATGTCTCCTTACATCTCTCTAAGAAGGTGGAGGGAATGTCCTCTGCACCTTAGTCTATCATGTACTGCTTGCTGTTGTTTAGGGGCTTGGTTCTCTTCTTCCTCAATCTATTCAGGGCACAAGAAATAAAATGTTTTCATTGCCATTTATCTACAGGGTCATCTGGCATCCACTTAGGATGAGGCACTTCCTGAGAAACAGCTTGTTTTCCTGAAGAATATGGCTGTTCCTTGTCTCATTGATCAGGTGAGGATGTAATGTCATATAAACTTCATCCTAATAGTTTATGTATCTGGGAGAGCAAGTTGTATTTCAGCCCATGTTAGGGTCTGATTTTGCAATAACATTATATCTATTCAGGTGAGAGAAGACCTGGGACAAATTCTGGAAGGCCTCAATATATCTCTCAGGGCCATCTGAAAATCTTCCCAATCTCTCCTTTATCTGTCCAATATCTTGCAAGGAAAATGGGATTTGGACAAGTATTAGACTGCAGAATGCTTTAAGAAGTCCCTGGAATGGTGAAATGGATGTTGGTGGTCAGATGTCCTTCTTGCTGACAGATAGGTCTGGATGTGGGAGACATGAAGGACCAGGAGCAGTAGATAGTGGCATGTGGGAGAAATGAAGGAACAGGAGCAGTAGATCAGTTTTGACTGTGTGGCACCTTCCATGCCAGAGGTGCTGTGGTCTTGAGGGTAACTGCTGCTAAAAGTGCTAGGTCCACCTTACAGATTTGACAACGGTTTGTGTTCACAGAGCAAGCAATGCTTGGACAAGGTATATCAGACCATTTTCCTGCTCTGAAATAGGAGAGATATAATTGGAAGATGGTGTTACAGTTAATACTTCCCGCTGGGAGCCAAGTCTCTCAAGCTCCAGCTTGTATCTTGGAGATGCCATGGTGAAGAAAAAACCTAGGCATTCTTTGTTCAAGCTTTTTGTGGTCAAAGGAATCCAGTGCCTGATTATACATTCCAAATGGGTATATGCTGATGATTGTTTAATATCTATTAGAAATAAGATACAAGAAACAAGAAGTTCTAGGTTTCTGCCTCTACCTCCTTGAGGCATCTGTCAAGATTCTGAGCTGTGGGAGCATAGCATCCTGGAGCCAACCACAGAGATAAGTCTAAGAATAGGAATAAATGATCTTACCTGCATCTCCACTCTTTCCCAAGAATCCCTGGACCCTGAAACCTGTAAATCATGGTATATGCGAGTCCTGACATTCATGATCATGGGGAGTTAAGCTGACAGGATTATTTGCCCATACCTGCACCTCGTTTTAACCCTCTCTTTTACCTGAATCACCTTTTTGTTCCATATTTAATCTAGCAATATCTGGTTGTTTAATTTTTAGCTTGTTTGTGTCTTTCTCAGTCCATCTTTGAAAAATCAAGCCTGCTCACCAAGGCTGCTGACTATGATGGGACAAAAAACATTTACTATTTTTTTTCTCTTTAGCAAACTGAGGCTGCACAACCAGGATGATTTACATACCTCTGACATGGTTGTTAGATAACTCTCTGTCCCTGATGTGGGTGTGCTTCCCAAGGGTAGAGACTTCCCATATGTGCATCCCCATGATAACTACAGTAATGGCAACATCCACTTACCCTAATGGTTTAACCATTGGTGACAAAAATTTTAGCTGGGAAAGGCATGTGAGCAAGGATGGGAGTGCTGCAGGGAAGGGAAGCCAACTCCCTGTCCCTCAGCCTTGGTCCAACACTCTGTAAGAGGGAGAGATCATATACCTCCACTCCCCACACCATGATGCAATCAACAAAATATGTAAAATGAGCTATATTTAGTATAAAGCCATGGAGAATGGGCTCACTCTGAGATGGCATCACATTGACTCTGGAGTACAAATATCAGACATTCATCTAACTACAACATAAGTTAGGCATCATTTTAGAACATGATAATATATTTAAAGAATTTTTAAATGTTTAAGCCATTTGCTCACAATAAAAGTAGTAATAATCCATTTAACCTATTTTATTTTATTTTTTTTTTCATTTTGAATTCTCTTTATATACAGAAGATCAGTTTAGTATATATTAGGTAACGATTTCAACAGTTTGCCCCCACATAGCAACACAAAGTGAAAAAAAATACTGTTGGAATACTAGTTATAGCATTAAATAAGAGTGTACAGCACATTAAAGACAGAGATCCTACATAATATTTTTTTAAAAATTAATTAATTTTCTATGCCATTTCCAATTTAACACCAGGTTTTTTTTTTCATTTCCAATTATCTTGATATACAGAAGATCGATTCAGTATATAATTAGTAAAGATCTCATCAGTTTGTACCCACACAGAAACACAAAGTGTAAAAATACTGTTTCAGTACTAGTTATAGCATCACTGCACATTAGACAACACATTAAGGACAGATCTCACATGGGATGTAAGTACACAGTGACTTCTGTTGCTGACTTAACAATTTGACACTCCTGTTCATGGCGTCAGTATTCTCCCTACGCTCTAGTCATGAGTTGCCAGGCTATGGAAGCCTTTAGAGTTCGCTGACTTTGATCTTATTCCGATAGGGCATAGTCAAAGTGGAAGTTCTCTCCTCCCTTCAGAGAAAGGTACCTCCTTCTTTGATGGCCCCATTCTTTCCACTGGGATCTCACTCACAGAGATCTTTCATTTAGGTCTTCTTCTTTTTTTTTTTTTTTTTTTTTCTTTTCCATGGTATCTTGGCTTTCCATGCCTACAATACTCTCATGGGCTCTTCAGCCAGATCTGAATGCCTTAACAGAGTGTTGTTTAGGACGTCTGCCATTCTATGAGTCTGCTGTGTATCCCACTTCCCATGTTGGATCTTTCTCTCCCTTTTTGATTTTATCAGTTAGTATTAGCAGACACTTGTCTTGTTTGTGTGATCCCTTTGACTCTTAGACCTATCAGAGCCATCAATTGTGAACTGAAATTGATCACTTGGACTAGTGAGATGGCATTGGTACATGCCACCTTGATGGGATTGTATTGGAATTCCCTGGCACATTTCTAACTCCATCGTTTGGGGCAAGTCTGATTGAGCATGTCCCAAATTGTACATCTCCTCCCTCTCTATTTTAATCAAAACTGTTGGCCAGATCTAAGCATTATGGTAATCATTCAGTTAAAAATAGGGAGATGATGTTAAATCATTTAAGATTCATTTCCCCTAGGCAATCGAGAATCAGATAATCTTGTTGTGAAGAAGTTGAAGAAAAAATACAACAAAATGTGAACTGCAGAGAAAAAAAAAATCTACCTAACCAGGTTGCTAGTTTAGGTGAGTAAACCTGTACAGCCACCATTTGCCTGAGGTTTCTCCCCCTCCACCTATTCTCCTTTTCCCCACTGCCAACCCATCATTTGAGACTGAGAGAGGGGGGTAGGAAGGAGAGAGAAAGCAGGAGAGGGAGGAGTGATGAGTGCAGATTTTGGCCCAATATCCTACTGGGCGGTTGGACTCTGGATCTAATCAGGGAGGCTTCAGGCAACACTGGGAAAGCCCTGGTCAGAAAAACTTCAATTACTCAAATATTTTATTCCAATCTCATGCATTGTATGTATTTCTGTGAAAGGAAGCTGAGGCAGATCAAGACCAACATTTCCAGTGCCAAAGAAAGAGGCAGATGAATCAGATCTGCCCCAAGAAAACCGCCCTCTAATTTTTAAGACTGGCAGCCATGCTAATCACTTTTAACTGTTTTTAATTAATAGAAGACTACAATGGAGTTCGAAATCTCTAGAGAAAAAGGCTACCATGGTCCATTTCACTCACTTTCAGATGATTCTGGATAAACACCCAAGAAATGTTGCAAGAGTCTGTGGTAATGGTCATTTATATTTGTGTCTCCTGATCACAAAAAATGAGGAGCATGGACAAGAAAGGGTTTGTAAAAAAAAAACAATTTATTGAAAACAAAAATAGAAAATACAAAAGAAAGAACTCACAGCTGGGTGTGGATGGTCTGGGATGAGGGAATGAAAAGTTATAACCTGTAAAAGGAAAAGTTCATATGACTTATTTTTTTAAAAGATTTTATTTATTTATTTATTTATTTGAAAGGTAGAGTTACAGACAGTGAGAAGGAGAGAGAGAGAGAGAGAAAGGTCTTCATCCTATGGTTCACTCCCCAAATGGTCACAATGGCCAGAGCTGCGCTGATCCGAAGCCAGGAGCCAGGAGCTTCTTCCAGATCTCCTGTGTGTTTGCAGGGGCCCAAAGACTTGGGCCATCTTCTACTGCTTTTCCAGGCCATAGCAGAGAGCTGGATTGGAAGAGGAGTAGCCGGGACTTGAACCAGCACCCATATGGGATGCCAGCACCGCAGGTGAAGGATTAACCCACTGCACCACGGCAGCATTCCCGCCCCCCCCCCCAACTAGATTTTGAGAAGTGAAAGTTTCGATTAATTTGGTAAAAGTTGTCTCCAATTGAGCCTCAATAAAGACAATAGAAAACTCATGAAAATTTACCCTGAGATACAGAAAACTCTTGCTTCCTAGAGTTAAAGCAGCTTAGAGAAAACTTGATTACAAGAACTGGCCCATGACATCAACATCCTTAGCAGAAGCCAGTTGCTTCACTTTTCTCAGTTCCTCCAAGACTCATCTCCTGATGGTGGAGATAAGGCAACTATTCTCTGGCTACCTAGTCAGAAGTCTCTCTCTATCAATATGGGCTATGTGTCTTTAGGATTTTGGTGATAAATTCATGCAATTATATGCCAACTTTAGACTACTCACTACAGAACATGACAAGAAAGACACTAGTTTGTAGCTTAGGCGTGTTAAATCTCTATGAACATCATCAATATTTCTCATATTACCTTCAACTGGAATTTATATTCTCCATACAATCACTTGAGTCTCTTGAAATGAAATAGCACTTATTCATTTTTCATCATCCTTTACCCTTTAGACAGCTAGCAGTGTGGAAACTAATGTTCTAAGATGAGTTTTGGAGCTGATTTCATAATATCACTAACTTAAGGCCTCCTTACAACAGAAAAAAATTCCTATCAAATTTATTTCATTTTCAATTTATTACTATTGTGTCTCTTTCTTTTCTTTGCAATCTTTGTAACTGATTATTTTATTTGTTAAACAAGGATTTTAAAAATTGGCTCTTATAAACATTTCTCATTTATTTATTTATTTATTTATTTTGACAGGCAGAGTGGACAGTGAGAGAGAGAAAGGTCTTCCTTTTCCATTGGTTCACCCCTCAATGGCCACTGCGCCCAGTGCACTGTGGTTGCCACACCACACAGTTCGGAAGCCAGGAGCCAGGTGCTTCTCCTAGTCTCCCATGCAAGTGCAGGGCCCAAGCACTTGGACCATCCTCCACTGCACTCCCAGGCCACAGCAGAGGGCTGGACTGGAAGAGGAGCAACCAGGACAGAATCCAGCACCCTGACTAGGATTAGAACCCAGTGTGCTGGTGCCACAGGCAGAGGATTAGCCTATTGAGCCGTGGCGCCAGCCAGCATTTCTCATTTCTTAAAATTGTGATATTACATATAATTCTTGTGTAACTTTCTTATAGCTGATGAATTTGTTGCAATTTTAGTCTTCTCCTCCCCAAGCTGGAAATCATAAACTCATTATATGAACCTTCTTTCTTGAAAGAATTGGTCCCAGGGGCTAGCGTGGTGGCGCAATAGGTTAATCCTCCGCCTGCAGTACCCACATCCCATATGGGTGCCAGGTTCTAGTCCCTGTTGCTCCTCTTCCAGTCCAGCTATCTTCTGTGGCCCAGGAGGGCAGTGAATGATGGCCCAAGTGCTTGGGCCCCTGCACCGGCATGGGAGACCAGGAAGAAGACCCTGGCTCCTGACTTTGGATGGGTGTAGCTCCAGCCGTGATGGCCATTTGGCGAGTGAACCAACAGATGGAAGACCTTTCTCTCTTTCTCTCTCTCTCACTGTCTGTAACTCTACCTGTCAAATAAATAACATAAATAATCTTAAAAAAAAAAGAAAGAAAGTATCTATCAACCAGAATAAAAGCCTGAGCCATTTGGGTGAGGAAAGCAAAGGGAACAGACAGATCCCTGAAGAAATCTACTGCCTCTGTAAAGATGGGACCAACAGTAGGTATCTGTGGGTATAGAAAGGCAGCGGGTTTGCTATCAGTGACCCTTGTTAGTGGCAGTACGTTCTAATCTGTCTACACTTTGGATTTGTGAGACCCTTGTATGGACAGCACTGAGTTGTAACCAGATTATTTTTGTAAGCTAAGTAACTTAATCTTTGTCTCTCACTAAAAGCTCTTGTGAGCAACCCAATATTTTAAAATAAAATGCAGTCTTACTTAATATTTGCAATGAATTGTGTAGTTTACAAAGAACTCTTACCCATAAAATAAACTATTTTTTAATATTATGAAATGCAGGTAATCATTTCAAAATGATGTATATCATAAGTTCTTATCCTTAAAGAAATCCTAAAGTCAAAAGAAAAGGTGCATAACAAAAACTTATACATAAAGTTATTTATATCTTCTTTATGTTCTCTTTACTGGATTACAAATACTTCCTTAATACTGTCATTCCAATCAGATGATTATAATCAATAATGGATAAAAATATATTGCCAAGATGTATTTTTCCACAAAGCTACTCTTTTTTTTTTATCTTTATTCTATTGCATTGAAAATAGCAGTGAAAAGAGACTGTGATAATAAGGGAATCTTCAGAGCTTCATATATGATGGTTCATTTCAAATTGCAGCCTGTATAAGAGTTGCTAAAGCTATGGCAATTTCAGTGAATTGGTATAATTTTAGCACCAATCTTCCCTGATTGTTTTGAAAGAAAAAAGAAGCAAAACCACTGTCACTGACAATTGACTCTTCTGCCTGCCTATCACCCTGGAGAATGACTCATACAATATGGATGTGCAATTGTGAATCAGCTGGGGAATGTCCTGACTGAGGTGACAAACTTTAAGTTCAAAATTTGAGAGCAAATGGGGATCTGTTTGGCCTTGTCCAATGTGACTATGATTAAGTACATTAAGTACACAGAATCCACAGGACAACAAATTACTCAGTGGACACTACCATATAGATAATTGCATTCAAAGAAGGGAAAGAAAGCTTTACTGAGTGTATTCCATTGGTTATTCTAAATCTCTTCAACTTTACTAACTTTCCCACTGTGCCCAGGAGTATAATCTTTAGAGTAGCCCTGCCTTCTACATTTGGATTGTGTTCATTCAATAGGAAACACCACTAGGAGACAGGAGCATGGGAAGAAAGAGAAATGCAGATATTTGTTGCAGTCATTCTCTCTTTTCTGTGCCATGAGTTGGCAGAGAATTGGTTCCCCTACAAAAGGCCACAACTCCTCTCTGTCCCTCATCTATAACAACAAAAGCCTGATAACAGCTCCTTCCTGTTGTCCTTTTAGGCCTAAGAGTGATAGCTACATTTTGTCACTACTAACCCCAAGGTCTTTTTCTGCTCTTGCTAATTTTCATTAATTTTGTCCATATTTGTGTTAGTGGGCTTTTCCTTAAAATTTATATAATCATTCGTTTCAAGTGCGTATATATTTGTGTTCTGGGATCCCCAAGGGTAGTACAGAAAGTATGACTGTACAGGACAAATTCCCAGGATGTGAAATGTGTGTGGCCCCTTGTCACTATAGTAATAATGGTTACAAAGGAATTTTGGAGACCAATGTTCTAGTGCAGTGGGTTAAGCCACCTCTTGAAATCCTGTCATCCCATATGAGAGTGTTGTTTCCAGTCCTGGTTGCTCCAGTCCCGTTCCCTGCAAATGAGACTTGGACGGCAGCAGAACATGGCTCAAGAGCTTGAGTTTCTTCCACCCATCTGGGAAAGCAAAATAGAGTTCTTGGCTTTTGGCTTCAGCCTGGTCCAGGCCTGACAGATGCGACCATTCAGGGAGTGAACTAACAGATGGAAGATATCTCTTTCTCTCACTTTCTGTGTATGTGTGTGTCTTTTCCTCTTTTTCTCATATTATGCTTTTAAATATATAAATAAATCTTTAACACCCTGGCCTGAAGTGCCAGCATCCCATATGGGCCCCGGTTTGAGACCCGGCTGCTCCACTTCCGATCCAGCTCTCTGCTATGGCCTGGGAAAGCAGTAGAAGATGGTCCGAGTCTTTGGGCCCTTGCACCTGTGTGGGAGACCCGGAAGAAGCTCTTGGCTTCTGGCTTCGGATCGGCACAGCTCCGGCCATTGCAGCCAACTGGGGAGTGAACCAGCAGATGGAAGGTTTCTCTCTCTCTCTCTCTCTCTCTTTCTCTCTCTCTCTCTGCCTCTCCTCTCTCTGTGTAACTCTGACTTTCAAATAAATAAATAAGTCTTTAAAAAAATAAATTATGTCATAAGTTGGCATTTCTTACAACACTAGGAAGAGTAGAGTGAGTAAAAGACAAAATCAAAATTTGGTTTCTCAACCTTAGGTTACAGAGTAGAAACAATTTCAAAAGTTTTAGTAATGGAGGATCATACTGAGAAATTTTATATTTTACAGAATGTATGCATTCAAGTGGAATCCAATGAGTTGTCTTGAACTCTTGGAGCCACATACATATTCCAATCTCATCCCACCGGAGGAGTTCTCTAGAAAAGAAGCAAACACTAGCCTCTGAAAAGTGAGTTATAAAACGAAGTGGGAGAAAATGATCCAGAAGAATGTTATGTTTTCCAAAGGGTTTTTGTATATGACTCAAATTTATAAACATTTAATGAAGTCATGGCTGCAGCAGGAATGAATGTATCCAGGAGTAAAAAACATAGAGATGAGATTTGGATGAATTATTTGTACCACAGGAAACTATGGGATTCCTTCAGGGTATTACACTTTTCCACTGCTCAGTTAAAGTAACCTTTTGTGGATACTTGAAAAATTATGAGAAAAATGGAATTAAAATGTAAGCTAATTTGCTTGAAAAATTTTTAAATCCAAGCACAATTTTTTCATGAAACACATTTTCTATGAGTTTTTGGAGATCCCTCAAATATTTGTTTCATTTAATAATTCACTTAAGAATGTTCTTCAGGGCTGGTGCTATGGCTTAACAGGCTAATCCTCCACCTTGAGGCGCCGGCACACCGGGTTCTAGTCCCGGTTGGGGCACCAAATTCTGTCCCGGTTGCTCCTCTTCCAGGCCAGCTCTCTGCTATGGCCCGGGAAGGCAGTGGAGGATGGCCCAAGTGCTTGGGTCCTGCACCCCGTGGGAGACCAGGAGAAGCACCTGGCTCCTGCCATCGGATCAGCGCGGTGCGCCGGCCGCAGCGCACCAGCCGCGGCAGCCATTGGAAGGTGAACCAACGGCAAAGGAAGACCTTTCTCTCTCTCTCTCTCTCTCACTGTCCACTCTACCTGTCAAAAATAAAAAAAAAAAATTAAAAAAATTTAAAAAAAGAATGTTCTTCACCCTCCATATAAACAATTTGGTTCAATAAATTTGAATACTTGATGCTCAATCTAGAAATAATTTGGTAGTCTAGTAACGAAAAAATATTTACTATTTTTACTATTTAATTGTACAGTTCAGTGGTACATACATTTATATTGTTGTGCAACCATAAATACTATTCTGAACTTCTTTTATCTTCCCCAAATGAAACTCTGTATCTATTAAACACTACTCAATTTACCCTCTCCCTTCAGTACCTGACATCCACCATTCGAGTCTCTACTTACTTGAGTCTGACTGTTATGGATACTTCTCATGAGTATAGTTAACTACATCTGTACTTTCATATCTTGCTGATTTTACCTAGCATTATATCTTCAAAGTTCAACTCTATAGTAGTGTATATTAAGAGTTCATTAATTTCAGGGCCGGCACTGTGGTGAAGCAGGTAAAGCCGCTGTCTGCAGTGTCAGCATCCCATATGGGTGCCAGTTTGAGTCCCAGGTGCTTCACTTCCAATCCACTTATCTGCTAATGGCCTGGGGAAGCAGTGGAAGATGGCCCAAGTACTTGGTTTCCTTGCACCTGTGTGGGAGTCCCAGAAGAAGCTCCTGGCTCCTGGCCTTGGATTGGCTCAGCTCTGGCCATTGCAGCCATCTGGGAAGAGTGAACCAGAGGATGGAAGACCTCTCTCTCTCTGCCTCTATGTAACTCTGCCTTTCAAATAAATAAATCTTAAAAAAATATTTAATTAATTCAAAGAGTAACATTCGATTTTATGCTTATACTTTATGTTATTCATCTATTTACCTATCAGTAGACACTGGATACACATCTCTACCTTTTGACTATTGTGAATAGTAATGCTAAAAATATGGATTTACAAATAGTTTTGAATCCTGGAGTCCAATTCTTATCAACATTTAATCTGAAGTGCAGCTTGTTGACTCTATGGTAATTGCATATTTGGGTTTTGGTGATAAAACATATTATTTTCTAAAACAGCTGAAACATTTTGTCTTTTCATCAACAGTGTGGACATTTTTACCAGGGAAAATTAACATGGTCAGGCTGGGCTCCTCAGTACGCTAAACAAAGGGGCAGGGAAGGCAGAAATTGTATTGAATAGTAATTTGAGTACATGCAGAAGGCTGCTGCCAGACAATGGGAGCAAGATAAACAACATCTAGAGCCCAGTGTATACACTGTGCTACTTCTTCAAATTTTCTTGTCTGATTTGATTGGCTAATGGAAAAGTATGTGGCCCAGTACAGAATGGCCACAAAATAAATTAACGACTGTATTATACTACCAAATAAATAACTATGTCTTGTAAAGATGGTTGAAATTGTGTCAAGGTAACGTGGGAGAGATAGATATTGACTCTGCTTTCCAATAATAATCCCTAGCAATTTTTCTTGACCACCAATAATTTCCCTTTGCCAGAAGTCTTCTTTCTCTGTTTATGCTTAATTTGTCTTGCTATCTTATCCTCATCTTGCTCTACTTACTACTTATTATGCTTAATTGAATCTCTCTGGTATATTGCTCACTTGATTATAGATTTTATGATAAGACCCAGCCATTTGCAGATAAATTCAAATCTGTACTGTGTATTAGCTTGACTCTACTTTCCAAATGTTTACACTATAGTTGATGTTATCCTATGATAATGACTCAAGTTATTATCATTCAAAATTAGAACACTTGACATGTTTATATTCTGTAAAAATAGAATTCAAATGAGAACTTTGCCTTTTAATATCTCTGTCAATATATTTGCTATTAATAAGTAGTAGAAGCAGGATAGTAATGCTGTGTAACTTATTTTATTGTGTAAATTAATATTTTTCAAAGCAAAATTCATTATTTCTTCCATCATCCAATAAAATCATCAATAATTTTTCCATATTTTAATCATCAAGACAGTTACCTGAATTGTTCACCATTTTCCATCCAATTCATCAATAAGTAAGATTACCTCTGCTGTAAAAAATTTCCTTTTCACAACCCTTATCAATCCTTACATTAAAAAATATCATTCAAGTCTATATCAACACCATCAACAAATAGTCGGACCGATAGATTCATTTTTGACTGATTTCCTTGCGATTATTCTTACTAACTCAGGATATCGTCCACACAAGAGTAAGAATTTTTAAATTAAAATTGGGATAATTTCATTATCAGGTTCAAACAATGCAAAGTCCTTTCAAGGCCTGTTGTGATTCAGATAGTGCTGCTTTTTCGGGTCTTAAGCCATATCATTTTTGTCTTTACTTTTTCTGGTCTGTCCTACTAATTTTATACTGGTGTTACAATATCTCGAACATGCCAAATCCATTTATCCCAAGAGTCTCAGCCTGGAACACCTGCCCTCTGGCCTTTATTATTTGTTCTTCATTTTTCAAAAAGAAAAGTTCAAAGTACTTGTTAAGAGAATGGCCTTCCCTCATCAAACTGCTAAATTATTTACTTACTTATTGAATTTAAAATTTCCTATCTAGTACCCTTCACACACCCTTGAAGTAAAAAAAGAATGAGATTTTTAAGTTAATAATGTGGGTTCCAATCCAAATTATAACACATATCAACCATGAACTCTTTTCCTAAGGATCTTAAATTCTCTGGGCTACCATCCTTCTAAGTTCTCAGGGAACTTAAAAAAAAAGAAGGAAAAAAAAAAAGAAAAAGGCTATTTAAAATTTACTGAGAGAAATGTAGTGAGCATTGAGTACTAGATCATCAGAGAAATAAGAGGTGGAGAATTAGGAATACTTTTTTCAGCAAATGGAAGAATTCAGGAAGACTATAACACAGATAGATCAAAGACCAAGAATAACAGCATTGGTGTGTAAGAAAATATACTGAGATTGCTAGAGATAATATTTGTCATAATGTAGGATGCTAGTTAAGAGTATAGATCCAGGTTTTCACTACCTATTAGTTGGAAGGCTTTGACATGTTAACTTCAATTTTAAATCTTTTTCACTGAGGCTAGTACTTTGGCATACCTGGTAAAAGCTGCCACCTGTGGTACTGGAATCCCGTATGGATGCTGGTTTGAGTTCCACCTGTTTCACTTGGAATCCAGCTTCCTGCTAATTCACCTGGGAAACCAGTGAAAGATGTCCCAAGTCTGTGCACCCCTGCAGCCACATGGGATACTGGGAAGAAGCTCCTGGCTCCTGGTTTCAGTTGGCTCTGCTCTGGCCAATGTGGACATTTGGGAAGTAAACCCGCAGAAGAAAAGATCTTTCTCTCTTTATCTTTCCACCACCCACAAGCCCTCTCTCTCTGTAATTCTGCCTTTCAAATAAATAAATAAATCCTCTCAAATAAATAAATCTTTTTAAAAATCTTTTACACTGATAATCATAATATGTGCTTCCTACAGTAGGTTTGAGGATTAAATAACTAATACATGTAAAGCACTTAAAGATTATCCTAGCACATAGTGAAGTTCATCCATCAGCAATGACTGGGGTATGGAAAGTAAGGGAGTATTATCTCCAATTTATACATGAAATAACTGAGCTCAAAAAGTCATAAAGGGACATATGTAATTTATTCTCCTTTCGGTACAGTCATTCCATTTGTTTGCACCTTCAATAAATGCTTATGAATTTAAGTCCATAAAAGCCAAGGATTTGTAAATTATGCTTGATAATGTGCTAAACATATTTTCTAAGATGTAAATAATTTAGTTGTTATCTTGGCATTTGTATTTTTGCTTTCCTTGTTTTACAACATTGAAGTTCTGATCAACACATTTTGGTGGCCAGTGCTGTGGCACAGCAGGTTAAAGCTCCAGTCTACAGCATCAGCATCCCATACAGGTGCCAGTACAAGTTCTGGCTGCTCCACTTCTGGTCCAGCTCTCTGCTGTGGTCTTGGAAAGCAGTACAAGATGGCCCAAGTCCTTGGGCCTCTATGCTTGTGTGCAAGACCTGGAAGAATCTCCTGGCTCCTGGCTTCAGATCAGTGCAGCTCTGGCCTTTGCAGCCATCTGGAGAGTGGACCAGCAGATGGAAGACCTTTCTCTCTCTTGTGCCTCTGTCTCTCTGTAACTCTGCCTTTCAAATAAATAAATACATTTAAAGAAAAACCACACATTTTGGCTCAGATTTTCAAATCTCTGTTTATATTTATAGATATATTACCACAGTAGTCTAAAAATACACATATAGCTCTTTCAGGTCCATTAAAAAGAACTTCAGGAAGGCATGGTGTGCACCATGGGAAGCCACTACTTATGCCTGCAATGCCACATTGGAGAACCATTTGGAATCCTGACTAGTCTACTTTCCAGCTTCTGGTTAGGGCATATGGAAAGTCAGTGTATGGTGGTCCAGTACTTGGGTCCTTGTCACCTATATCACAGACCTGAATGGAGTTCTTGGCTCTTGGCTTTGGCCTAACACAGCCCCAGCTGTCACAACTTTTGGGAAGTGAACCAGGCAATGGAAAATTTCTCTCACCTGTGTCTCTATCCCTCCACCTTTCAAAAAAAACTAAGATAAAAAAAGAAACTCAAGCTACCTTATAAAACCAGAATGTTTTAATGCTAATGAAGAAAAGATTTTCAGGAACACTGGATTATAAAATAAGCAAGACTTGCACTTTTATTTCATATATAATAAATGTGCACATTATCCTTTAAGTTTAAAATTATGAACTGAATCTAATTGCACAAAGTATGACAAACAAGTTCCATATAAAAAAAACCTCACCTCTTCTAACTGATTCTCCATTGGCATCATATGGAGAATTGCTATAATAACTACATATAAAAATATAAAATATGTAAATAGATGGAAATTTCATTCTCACCCCTATTTATTTTTGTGTACTTATTTCTGCTCAAAGAGTAGTTTTATTGACTTGTGACAAGTGAAGTAGGCAGTAGAAAGCCATGATCCCCCAAAAGAAACCACCTCCACTGATATAATATTTCAAGCAGAGAAATCTTAGATATCAGATGTTTCTATGCCAACTAATGATTTGAGAATCTCGATTCCATACATCTGGGGCTCTACTCTCTGTGGGCTTTCTCCTGTAGATGGGGAAAGACCAAGGATAATGGGAATGGTTGGATTATACAGCATGGGCCTTGAAATGACCCAGAGTACTTCTCCATCCCTTTAAAAAAACGCAAGCATCTTTCTATACCTAACTGAAAGAGGATCTGGGACTCTAAGTCTACCTGATGCCTAAGGAACAAGAGAATGATTTTAATGCATAGTTACCTTTCTCTGTTATACTACCTCAGAGACAAAAAAGCTGTTTTTGTTTTGTGTTGTTTTGTTTTAACTTTTTGGTCCTTTTGTTGTGTAATTATTTTCTATTCACAGTCAACATACATTTTAAAATTGCATGTTTTCTTTAATTTGAGAGAGAAGTTCCTACCACTGGTTCATTCTCTGAATGCTCATAAACCCTTCCCTCTCTTGCTTGATTGAAGCTGGGAGCCAGAAACAAATCCACAACTCCTAGGTGGATTGTAGGAACTCAATCACTTAGTTCATCATCCCTGTCACTCCAGATCTGAATTATCACATAGCTGCAATCAGGAGGCAGAACAAGTAATTGAACCTGTGAGCTCCAATATGCAACACAGGAATCTTAACTTTCTGGTGAAAAACACCTGCCCTCACACATATATTTTAAAATATTTCTGGAACAATTTGTATACATTGTTTTCAAGTTATTTTACTACAATATATCGATCCTAGATTAGTGAAAGTCATGACCCTATTGTTTTAATGTTTATTTTGTTTCTATTTATTTGAAAGGCATAGTGGCAAGGACAGGGGGGAGAGAGAGAGAGAATCTATTATCCATTATTATACTGTCCAAATGCCCACAATAACCAGGGCTGGGCCAGGTCAAAGTCAAGAGCCTGAAACTCCACCTAGGTCTCCTTTGTGGATGGTGATAACAACTAAAATATTTAAGTCATCATCTGCTGCCTCCCAGGACTTGCATTAGCAGAAATTTGGATGAGAATTTGTATAACCAGGACTCAAATCAGGCATTCTGATAAAGGATGCCTTTGTCCCAAGAAGCAGCTTAACCTGCCATATCACAGTGCCAATCCCCTGTATATTTTTAACAATGTTTAATTCATGAATAGATGTGTATTCAAGGTACATGAAATAATTATTTGACATACAAGTGTATTACACAAATATTGTAACTGAAAGATTTAAGACATCTGTCACCATCCATCATTCTATCAGTTACATTGAATACCCCTCATTATTGCTGTCCCAAACATGATATAATTTGTGATCTATTGATGTACTTTTAATGTATTTTACAAATTTTTAAATCAAAGCTAATGAAAAATATTATTCTGTTCACATATCTTTCCACACATAAAAGTATATCTAGGAGAGATGATTGAATTTCAACTACAAAATCTTAGAGTGTATGCGGTTTTTATGTCTTATTAATTAACTTGCATTAAATTTATGTCTCCCATAAAGGCCTTATACATTTTTACCAATGCAAATTAGAGGGGTTTATTCACCTCAATTTTTAAAAATTAGATTTTTAAATATTTTTGCTAATGTGATGATGATGAATAATATCACATTGTGAGATTGCATCATTTATACTTTTTCCTGATGGAAAAATAATTTTTATTAATTTGAGTGTTATCTATATTTTTAATATTATTTCTTTGTAAATTTTTAATATTTTGTTATTTAACCACTTTCATTGTGAAATTCTACACATGTGTTACTTTTATAGAAGTTTATTGTTTTTAATTGCATATTATTTATTGATATATATTAATCATTTTCAGTTTTATCCTTCCTTAGGCAATTTCTTTTTTTTTTTTTTTTGACAGGCAGAGTGGATAGTGAGAGAGAGACAGAGAGAAAAGTCTTCCTTTGCTGTTGGTTCACCCTCCAATGGCCACCGCGGCCAGCACACTGCGGCTGGCGCACTGTGCTGATCCGAAGGCAGGAGCCAGGTACTTATCCTGGTCTCCCATTGGGTGCAGGGCCCAAGCACTTGGGCCATCCTCCACTGCACTCCTGGGCCACAGCAGAGGGCTGTCCTGGAAGAGGGGCAACCAGGACAGAATCTGGAGCCCCAACCGGGACTAGAACCCGGTGTGCCGGCACCGCAAGGCGGAGGATTAGCCTATTGAGTCAAGGTGCCGGCCCTTAGGCAATTTCAAAAATAAGATTAGCTGCTTTATCTATACAAACTGTTGCTATGTGCAATGATGCATATATCAGAGGTAAAGTAGAAGACAATTGCTTTCCGCACTACCCAGGTAGGGATCCATACAGCATTGTTCTTGATTCCCGGTGTAACTTAAAGGGAAGCTGTCACAAGGTCCGGAGCCCATGATGTCCTGCAAATGCAGGAGGAGGAAGATGTTCTTAAATTTCTTGCAACAGGAACCCACCTAGGTGACACCAACTTTGACTTCCAAATGGAACAGTACATCTATAGAAGGAAAGTGATGGCATCTACATCATAAATCTGAAGAAGACTTGGGAGAAATTTCTGTTGGTAGCTCATTCCATTGCAGCCATTGGAAACTCTGCTGAAGTCAGTATCCCATCTTCCAGAAACACTGGCCAGAGGGGTGTGCTGAAGTTTGCTGCTGCCGCTGGAGCCACTCCTATCTCTGGCCATTTCACACCTGGTACCTTCACTAACCAGATCCAGTCAGCATCCTGGGAACCATGGCTTCTGGTGGTTTCCCATTCCAGGATTGACCACCAGCCTTTCACAGAGGCATCTTATGTGAACCTGCCTACCATTGCTCTGTGTAACACAGACTCTACCCTGCGCTATGGGGAACAACAAGGAAGCCCACTCAGTAGGTCTGATGATGGCCCTGGAGGTTCTGTACATGCCTGGTATCATCTCCCATGGACACCCATGGGAGATCATGCTTGATATGTACTTCTACAGAGATCCTGAAGAGATTAAAAAAGAAGAGCAGGCAGCCAATGAAAAGGCTGTGACCAAAGAGGAATTTCAGGGTGAATGGATGGCCCTAGCTCCTGAGTTCACTGCTACTCAACCTGAGGTTTCATATGGGTTTGAAGGTGGGAAGGTGCCCTCTGTGCCTATTCAGCAGTTCTCCACTGAAGACTGGTTCCCCACTGCTTACACCACCAAACGTGTAGGAACAATTATTGAGTAGTCTTACGCTGCTCCTCATGGTCTCCGAAGCAAATGTGGGAATGAGGTTGATGGGAAATAAACACCAGTTTCTAAAAAAAAAAAAAAAAAGACAATCAAACTTACTGAAGAATGTAAAGTATATTTAACTGTATAACATTTATTAGAAAATATTGTTCAATAGAAAATGAAGGCATTTGATGTTAAGTAATTAATAGTTCAGTCATAATGCTCAATCATATTTCAATTAAATAACACTTATCTTCCCAAATATATTTTCATACTAACCATGAATGTGACAGAATGCTTTTATACCCAGTTCTCCAGGCTCCCCATCAGGCTAATCAGAGAACTACCCTGGTTGATGACTGAGTAGCTTATGCTACAGTATCCTTCATCCCCCCAAATCTTTAAGACCTTAATAAGTATAATTATTTACTCTTATGCAAGGGAGTAATTCCAAGACTCAGAGAGGATACCTGAAACCATGGATAACAAATATTGAACCCTACATAAATTATACTTTTTCCTATATAACAGTACCTACTTAAGTAATATTCAGTGTATCAGGCTCAGTAAGATATTAATAAAAAGAATTACTAAAAGAATAACTATAGCAATAGTCTGTAATGAAATTCACTTGAATATAGTTTTATCTATCTCTGATATGTGGAAAAAATATTGAAACAGCTAATAATTGATAAATTGGAGCATAGCATATACAGTGTGTAAATACTGGACAAGGGCACGACTCTTGTCCAAGGAGGGATGAAGCAGGACATCATGATTTCATCAAGCTACTCGTAATGGTGCAAAATTTAACTATTGTATTGTTTATTGCTAGAACATTCTATTTAATATTTTTGGACCATGGTAGACAAATGAATCCATGGAGTGTGAAACTACATAAGGGTGAATGCTGTATATGTGATCCCAGTACTCCCAATAAATGTTTAAGTAATTTTATTTATGATTACTTCAAATTGTTTCTTTAATGTCTTCAACAATATTTCGGTCTGCCTTGGGAGTTGTGAAAATACTATGACCAAGACCACCTGAGGGAGACTAATATTTTCCAAATTTATTTTATCTAATTTGAAACCATGATTAGTATAAGTAAATATGAAGCTATTTAGAGTAAAACCTCCTTTTCCATTGCTAAAGTTTGAAGACATTTTGATCATTGCTCAAGTGAATTGATAAAAAATTTTCTCCCTTGTCAGTCAGACTTATGACTATCCCTCCTTTTTCCAGTATAAATCACAGTGAATGTTGTGACCTACTACCCCATTCAGAAACTTATTTTTGATCATTCAAGGTTGAAGTAGAAGTCATGAGATACATAGTCTTGTCTTTGGAGGCTGAAATTGGATTGATATTTTGATTTTCTCCATTCCCTGCTCTGTGACTTGGGATGTTACGCTCTTATATCAGTCTCCTCAACTGAAAAGTGCAGATAATCTCAGAGTGTTCCAGAGCAATTATTATGAATATTTCATGTAAAATTACATAAGATAATATTTATTCAAATAATAAATGCTAAACAAATCTTAGCTGTCAGCAACTATTACCATCTTTAATTTCTTTGTAAAACACTTATCTTTGCCAATCTTTAGCCCTTTCTAGTACTATTTAATTATTCATTTATCCATGTACTTTCTCGTCACACAATTGTTAGCTTTCTTGATAGCAATAACTGAATTTCTATATTTGTTTCTTACATAATTATAATATAGGGTTAGAAAATTTGTTAGTTTTCTATTTTTGCCATGACAAATTATGGCTTAAAGCAATACATATTTTTTCTTTTACAGTGTGTGAGGTCAGAAGTCCAAAGTGTGTTTCACTGGGTTGAAAATTCCTCTGAGCAGGAAAGGAAAATTGGTTTCTATGTATTTTCTGCTTCCAGATCCACATCACTTGCATTACTTAACTTGTGGTTCCATTTCATGTTCAAAGCCAGCAGCATAATAACTGCATGTCTTTCCTTGTACCATCTTCACATCATTTTCTCCTCTTTTTTATTTAAATTTTATCATTTCCTCTGTCTCTTATAAAGATAATCAATTAAATGTAGAGATTACACAAATAGTACATAATAATAACCACATTCCAAAACATTTAGCTTATTCACATATTCAAATTCCCTTTTTCATATAAATCAATATTTACAGGTTCCAGAGATTAGCATATAGATATCTTTTGGGAAAATTATTCACCCTGAAATAATTCACATCATCTTGCATGCAAAATGTATTAAAATCTTCCAAATATTTTAAAAAGACTCCACCCAATAGACTTTAACTTAAAATCCAAAATCTCATCTAAATAGTATGGCCTGAAAAGTCCCAAATGATCATTTAAAATAATCTAAAATGTATATGGGTGAGTCTTTGGCTGTCATTTCTTTCTGTAGACCCATGGATCTGGAAAACAAGTTACACACACTCTAAATACAATGATGGGACAGATATAGGGAGGCAGAATAACATTCCCACTCAAAGCAGAAAATGGAAGTCAGAAGTTGCTGACTCTTTAAACATTTAAAATCCAAATAGGCAAATCCACTAGGATTTAAAGCCTGAGGATGATTCCTCATGGTTTGAGACTCCAATCTTTGGACTCATTGCTTTCTTCTTATGTCACAATGCTTCATCCTCTGGACCTAAGTTTCCCCTTGATGAACTTCATGGACTCCTTTCTTTTTCCTCACATGATAGCACAGATTCACAGCTAAATAGATTTATCATTTTTGCTCCTCCTACAGAATTTTATGAGTCAGATGATCTTCTATAATCGGTATCATTGCTTTCCTATTAAACCCAATGTAGCAGTATTTCTTCTCAAAGTAGGTGTTCATCCCTATGTATTTCATGTGACCTTGTGACATTAGAAAAGTGGCTTCTTCGTAGGGTCTTCAAGGACATTCTCATCTATATTTCTTGGTTCTTATGATGTGGATGAGAGGACCCTTGAGTCATGTGTCTAATCTCTTCACACAAGCAAAAGTTTATCCAACCACACACACAGGTATGCTGTCCAGAGAACATTTTCCAAACAGTAAATTGGTATAAGCTTTTTCTTACATTCTTCACTTTCTTCTGAGACTGCATCAGCTGTGACTTTAAATATATATTCTTATGAATATTCTGTAAATATCCATTCAACCTATTGGATGTATAGTTAATAAGAATGGTCATCTTCCCCCTGCATTCCATTAACTATTTGACAGTCATTCACAGAAAAGAAAATTATGTGGTCTGAAAATAAGAATTTTTACCCGTTTCATGTAATAACTGTTGGATAAAGATTATTTATTTTTGAGAAAAACGTGTAGCCATTGAAATGTGAATTTGGTGTACTTTTTTGTAATTTTGAGAACTAATTCTAGATATTGGCAGTCTGAACATTCATATGAACATAGTATGCTTATGTATGTGTGTATGCATCATGTGTATTTTCAAATTTTTTAAGATATACAAATTTCATCTGTGCAGATTTAGGAACATAGTGATACTCCCCATATTACTCTCCTGCCACACTCCAGCCTTCTTCCTTTTTTCCTCTCCTATTCCTTCTCTTAATTTTTACAATGATCTACTTTCAGTTTACTTTATGTTCATAAGATTAGAAGTAGTAAGAAGAAAAATACACTCTTCGTCAACAGGAGAGACAAGAGCCGTAAACAATCATTGAATCTCAAAATGTCAATTTCACTCCTAATGTATTACAATTTTGGTACTCTATTAGTTACCATGGATCAGGAAAAACATGTGGTATTTGTCTTTTGGAGATTACTTCACTAGTTATAATGGTTTCCAGTTGTATCCATTTTGCTGCAAAAGACAGGATTACAATCCTTTTTTTTTAATGACTGAGTGGTACTCCATAGTGTATATATACCATAATTTTTTTATCCTGTCATAGGTTAATGGACATCTGAGTTGATTCCATATCACAGCTTTTGTAAATTGAGCTATAATAAACATAGTGGTACAGATAACTCTTTCATATGCTGATTTCATTTCCCTTGGGTAAAGTTCCAGGAGTGGGATTGTTGGGTCATATGGTATATCTATTTTCAGCTTTATTAGCTATCTCCATATTTTCTTTTACAATGGCTGTACAAGTTTACTTCCCCACCAACAGTGGATTAGGGTTCTAAGGAGAGGGTATTGCATGGGTAAGATAAAAAAAACTGCAATACTGCTTAGTATAAATACCTTTGATTGTTCATGTCACAAGCTGCCATTTTATTAATTTTTCAGTCATTTTGTGAATAAATCCATTATTTTTTGTTGACAGGCAGAGTTAGACAGTGAGAGAGAGAGAGAGAGAGACAGAGAGAAAGATCTTCCTTTTTCCGTTGATTCACCCCCCAAGTGGCTGCTACATCCAGCATATTGCGGCTGGCGCGCTGTGCTGATCCGAAGCCAACAGCCAGGTGCTTCTTCCTGGTCTCCCATGTGGGTGCAGGGCCCAAGGACTTGGGCCATCCTCCACTGCCTTCCCGGGCCACAGCAGAGAAATGGACTGGAAGAAGAGCAACTGGGACAGAATCTGGCACCCCAACAGGGACTAATTGGTTACTAGCAACTTCTTGATGCATGGCTCAACAAAAGGATATTACTTTATTCATCCATTAATTAATTTATTAATTCAACAAATATGTATTTAAAAACTAGTATATACCTGTCATCATATCAAAGATAGTTTGAAATGAGGTGCTTATTGCACAAAAGAAACAAGATAGAAACAATGAAGCTTATATTCTAGCCATAATAAATCATTAAATTGTATTTTAGAAAATTGTGTATCATAAAAATATTGAAAAGTAGACCATATAAAGAAACATAATTTTTTTCTTGAAATGCAGTAGTCAAAAATGTTCTCTGAAAATATTACATTTGAAAAACATCCTTCATGTGATGTCTATCTCATGAATAGAGAAGCCTGGTGCCAAAGACCTAATACATATTAGACATGGTCAAAGACATAACGTCTTACAGGTCCTTGCCAATGACTTAACTTTCTCCCTTAATATGTCACGTGATTATAGCAGGAAAAATAAATCTCTTCAGATATGTGGACCATTTTTCCCCTACAGCTAAAACATATGCCTTCTCTAGCTGCACTTGCCAATTATGACTCTTCCTGGTGATTAAATTGTTTTTGGAATATAACAAAAAATAAGAAATATAAGAGCATCTGCTAAAATATATTTGGAGGGAAGAAATATAAACAAAGGAAAACTGCAAATTATTTTAATTTTGTGTCTGTGGAATGTCAGAATATCTGGTTAATAAAGAATGAGGGAGAAATATAATTTTTACTTTCTTTCTGAAAGGAATTCAAATCCACTGAATTGGTTCTCAAGCCAAATATTAACTTGATTTACCTTTTAAAGCACACTCTGACTTCTACATGGAAAGTGAGCTGCTTGGCACTTGGTATCAAGAAACGTGATGATTTGTATCCAATTCTTTACTTAGTTATTCATGAAAAGGTAATAATCTTACTCTTAGAAATCCATCTTAAAGGAGCGGAATTATTACTTCCAATGGCATTTTGCTAGTGAAACTCTGGAAGAGAAAAAATTTCTGTGAATGGAGGGATGATTAAAAATAAGATACATCAGAACAAAGACTCCATAGTCATTCAAGGAATATTTGAGGGGATGAGAAAATGTTCTTGAATACAACCCCCCCATATATATATATATATATATATATATATATATATAGCAGCTATAGATATGAACCACATAAATATATGCACGCATATATGTACATGTGTTATGTAGTTAGAACTGTATACACATATTAATATATATACATATTTTACCTATACATAAACACACAAATTCATGGAAATGCATTGTTGTATGTGCCTATAAAAAATAATGAAAGAGCTGTGACATGAAACTAACTCTCATTTGCATAGGGGATTACAGATGTCTGTAGATTTTGTGATTTTTTATGTATTCTAATAAAAGTATTAAGACAGATTAATGCCAATAATACTCACAAGAATTTCATTACCATAACTGTTGGCTCAGTATCACTATTCTCTAATTTCAAAATTAGATTAAACTACAGCAAAATATGTGCTTTATCACCAGTGTAACCATTGGCGATATCTGGTTATAATTCTACACATTTTTAATAGTGAGCTTATATTTTTTGATTTCTAAAATATAACTCTAACATGACAATAATGTATATAAACTTTGATCTATTAATTTTTACTGTAAACTCTTTTTAAAATCTCAATCTTAAAGGATAGCATTAATGAGAATAAAAAGCATTTTTGCAAACATTGGAATCTTGTTTATGGAGATATTTGTGTTTAGAGATTCCATAGCCTTTCACATGTTATGCCGTGGAATTTTGAAAATTCTGTTTTGGGGTCGATGCTATGGTGCAGCGGATTAAAGCCCTGGCCTGCAGTTCTGCCATCCTATATGGGCACTGGTTTAAGTCTAAACTACTCCACATTTGATACAGCTCTCTGCTACTGTGCCTGGGAAAGCAGCACAAAGCATAGCCCAAATCCTTGGCCCCTGCACCCATGTGGGAAACCCAGAAGAAGCTCCTGGCTCCTAGCTTCAGATCTGCTCAGCTCTGGCCCTTGAGGCCATTTGGGGAGTGAGCCAGGAGCCCCCCACCCCCATCTCTGTCCCTACCTTCTCTCTCTTTCAAATAAATAAAATAAATCTTTAAAAAAAGAAACAAAGATATTCTATGCTTTACAATAGGGAGAAGAGGAAACAAACATGTCAGAGAAAAATAATTGCTTTAAAATTTAACAGGTGAACACGAACTGTTTTATAGAATGTCATTATAGAATGACTATAATACATTTCATTGTTGCCCAAACATCCTGCATTAACCAGTGAGATATAAATTATGTTTGCTTTGATCCTTATTTTTGTATTTTGATACTTCTATTTAGATTTCAGCTGATTGGGATTTTGTTGGCCTTGATTTTTCACACAATATTTTAGGACTATAAAGTATACAGCAAAATACATAAAAGATAAGGTATTGAAAAATGAGGGCAATTCCCACAACAGCCAATAAGCTAAGAAGGATTAAGTTTGAATTCCACCTTGGGTCTGCCACTCAAAAAGGGGCAGAGTCCCTAACATTGTCTGGTCATATTAGTCATAACTTACCATGGAACCAATTTGGGAAATTTTAAATACATGGATTATTACTTTCTATATTAATTCTTCTTATATTTTTCTGCTAGCATTCATCCTGTAAGGTAGCAAAAGATGGGCCAAGTGTTTAGGTTCCTGAAATCCATGTAGGAGACCTGGATTGAGCCCCTGGCAGATAGCTTCAATTTAGTCCAAGCCCTGCTGTTGTGGGCCTTTGGGAGAATGAATGGAGGATTCTGACATTACAATCACAAGCCGCTTTGAGATATGTGGGCCTCTATGTCTCTAAGCTTATATTTAAAAAGAGAAGACAAAAAATATAACCCACAAAGATATTCATTGATAAATAAATAATAATCATTCTTAAAAGAAAAAAAACTAAAAATACTGAAGAGCACATAATATTAAAGTAATGTATTAATGAGTGCAATTTTATTTTCTTAACTATAATAAATACAACCAAAACACGAAGACACACTCAGCATAAAATGATGAACTCAAGCTATATTTAGTCAATGACAGAATAAGATATTTTTGTCTGTGTACATTCTTGCTCAATTTAAAAAATTGAAATAAAACTTAACTGCTTTCTAATTTTGCCAAGGATTCAAATGTAAGAATAGCAATAAAATGCTTAGAATGGTGTCTGACTGATAATAAGCTTTCCTACAGTTTAAGGTTGCCATTATCAATGTGAAATGATGTAAGACAGTTCTACTTTTGCAACAAACGCTGCTGTTTGATAAAATTTAGTAACCACTTAGGAGTAATTTAGATGATCTTTAAAAGATTCTGCATGACCATAAGTGATTTGGTGGCATGTTTTCATGAAATTAAATTATGACCTTGGATTTCACTGCTATTAGAAACTTTGGTAAAAATGCCTTAATACAAACAAGCAGCTGCTAAGCAGCATCTTTGTGTAATTCTGATAGAGTTTTACATGATGTTTAAGCCCTCTAAAAGGTATTTGCAGAGAAGTTTTACTTAAGGCAGATGCAATAATATGGTAGGTAAAGGTGACCGTATGGTCCATTCTTTTTGGAAATTCAATATGGTATTGTAGAGAAGTCTGCTGTGTGACATTTTAAAATACTAGGATTTTAATATAGAAGGTCATTATATGCTCCCTAGAAGAAACACACTTCACCAAATACACAAAGACTGAACTTAAAAGGGTGGAAAAAGATGTTCTATGTAAACAGAATAAAAAGCAGTGGAAATGGTTACAGTCATAGTAGACAAAATAGACATTAAGACAAAAACACTTTTTTTTAAAGATTTTATTTTATTTGAGAGGTAGAGTTATAGACAGTGAGAGGGAGAGACGGGAAGAAAGATCTTCCATCTGCTGGTTCATTTTGCAGTGGCCACAATGGCCGGAGCTGGGACTGCCAATCTGAAGCCAGGAGCTAGGAGCTTCTTCCAGGTCTCCCATGTGGGTGCAGAAGCCCAAGCGTTTGGGCCATCTTCTACTGCTTTCCCAGGCCGTAGCAGAAAGCTGGATCGGAGAGGAGCAGCCAGAATTTGAACCAGTGCCCAGGTGGGATACCAGAGCTGCAGGCAGAGGATTAATCCACTGGGCCACAGCACCAGTCTCAAGACAAAAACTCTTAAAAGAGACAAAGAAGGTCTGTCATTACCTAATGATTAAGGAACTAAGGAATTAAGGAATCAGCTTAACAAGAAGATATGACTGTAGTAAATGTAAGTACATGTAATGCTGGGGTACCCATTTTTCTAAAACAAATGTTAATAGCTCTAAATGGAGACATAAACTCCAATATAATAGCAATGGGAGACTTCAACACCCTGTCCAAGCAATAGACAAGAAAATGAATCAACAAAGAAACAACACAGCTAATCTGCACCATAGAGCAAATGGACCTAACAAATATCTACAGACTAATTCATTCTACAGCTATTTTTTCAAGAAAAAATAAGATATGTGTACATGTATATAACTTCTACAGTTGAAGTGTGACAAAGTGTGAAAATATTATAAAATTTTAAAAATTAATTAAAAAATCTTCTATTAGATACAAGGACAGAAGACCAAATCTGAGTCCTATCCAAAAGCTACAGATAGTCCTAATTGTGATGAGATTTTTCTAAGAATAGAGGTGTCTATAGAAACTTCTAATCAATTTATACAAAATTGAATCTCATATATTTGTCTAATGAAAAGTATTTCTAGTTAGGTACAGTAATTAGCAAATATTTTAGTGAAGATTGTATAGCCATATTGAAACACTGTTAGTACACCAGCCTAGGATAGTACATAAATATTTAGAGAGCTTCAAATATTAATCTTCATTAAAAATTAGATCAAAATATGCATGCAAGCACATTTTTTAAAGATTTATTTATTTATTTGAAAGGCAGAGTTACAGAGAGAGAGAGGTCGAGCCAGAAGCAGAGAGAGAGGGAGAGAGAGGGAGAGAGGAAGACACAGGTCTTTCATTCATCCCCTGGATTACTCTCCAGATGGCCACAATGCTTGTAGCTGTGCCAATCTGAAGCCAGGAGCCAGGAGCTAGGAGCTTCTTCTGGGTCTCCCAAGTGGGTGCAGGGGCCCAAGGAATTGGGCCATCTTCTACTGCTTTCCCTGGCCATAGCAGAGAGCTGGATTGGAAGTGGAGCAGCTGGGACTCGAACCGTCTCCCATATGGGATGCTAGCACTGCAAGTGGCAACTTTACCTGCTCTGCCACAGCGCCAGCCCCAGCAAAAACTTATTAAACTCTATGTTGAAGTGTTATGAAAATTAGATATGATATAATCATGATCATTATACATTTGTTTTGCTATCATTTTATTTGATCATATTATATATGTTATATATATAGTAAAAACACTTTAATTTCCCAGGGAAATAATAATTTACAAATCATCTTTGTAATTTATTCATTATAAAATTATTGTATGCGATTGTAGTCTTTGTCAGCAAATACTGAGCTATATTATGTCCGGATGTATAGAAAATCTCTGATAATAATAAAACCTCAAAGACTATGTAGTAAAATGTAAAACAATTCATTAATCATTTGCATTAATTAATGTTCCATAGGAATTATTTAACTTATATAATATAAAATTAATATAACTAAAATTGACTTCTACAAAGATAGGTTACGTTGTGTGGATTTCTTCTGAGAAAAATAGCTTATTATCTGTATGACTTTCAAAATGGCATGTAGGATCAATACAATGAAAGTTCATCAAAGCAGGGACTTGGGGCAAATGTTTGGCTTAGTGATTAAGGCATCAGTTGAAATGTCTGCATCCCACGACAAAGGATTTCAGTTTTTCAGTTCAATTCCTGCCTCTCTTCTTTATGCCAGCTTACTGCTAATGTGGATCTTAGAAGGCAGCAGTTAATAGCATAAGTCCTTGGACTTCTGTCACACAAATGGGAGATCAAGATTGGGTTCTTAATCACCAATTTTTGCGTGGCCCAGCACCAGACATTGCAGACATTTTTGGACAGAATCAGGGGTTGCAGCTCTGTTTAAGGCTGACTGGCTATATCTCCCTCTCTCTTTTCTCTTTGAATGTAAACTAAAATAAATTTAAAGATAGAAACCTCTATTCCACGTTCATTTTTATTACTGTTTAATATGTGACTTTTCTTGTTGCACTCCCATTACACAGAAAATAAAATATTTTACTAAAAAAGCACAAATCTGTAAATGGACAATAATTTCAGTGTATTAGAAACAAATTCCCATGATGATAATGAAATCCTAATTCTAGGTGAAATATATATTGAAATAAAAAAGCATGGCTTCTCAAAAATTAATGTTGAAATTTGAACTTTCAATAATTCAAAATAATACTTTACTAGGAAATTTGATCTTTTTACATATATTTAATAACAATGAAGTCATATAGATTAGAATTGGCCCCTAATATAATTTGACTGGATGGAATGCTTTAAAAAATGAGGAATTGAGGGTATGCACGGTGGTGCATGGGGTTATGTTGCCACTGGCAATGACAATATCCCATATAGAAGTGCTTGGATCAAGCCTCAATTACTCTGTACTTCCAATTCACCATTCTGCCAACATTCCTGGAGGCAGTGGATGATGGCCCAAGTATTGAGGATCATGCTGCTACTGGCTCCTGGATTTGGCCTGGATTAGCTTTGGATGCTACAGGCATTTGTGAGTGAATTAATGAATAGAAGATCACTCTGTTCCTCCCTATCAAATAAATAAATAAATCATTTAAAAAACAGAACATAAAAACAGATATAAAAAGAGAATTGAAGACAGAGGAGGGAAGAGAGCAATGGGAATAGTTCCCATCCACTGGGGAGGACAGTGAATGGTTTTGAGAGATGCTAAAAATCAGCTTTAGTTTCCTGGACACTGATTTAAAATTAATCAAACTGATGTGAAATATAACCAACATGGTTAACAGAGATAGATCTATAAGTAAAATACTGAAATGTAATCAGGTCTGGGTGAGGCTTTGAGAATACAGGAGATGACTTCATGATTCTCATGCACTGCCCTAAGTGCTGTTTGTTCTGCGATTTCAGGGTCACAACTTTCTACTGTTCTACAGCTCAGGCTGAATATTTAATAGTTGTTTTGGTACTGATACCAGGATCATATTTCTGTAGCATACAGTTACTTAGATCCTGCATCACCAACACTAGGGGACTACTGTATCACATGTTCATCACAAATTTGTGTATGTGTTTTCATTTTTTTCTGATAGATGATCGAAAATATTTAGAGCACATGAGCTATTTTATAATTCTGGTACTGGCAAACTAAACAGACAGAGTGTCTCAACCCTATTTTTGCAGTTTACAGAATTTATACGACTTATGTATTCACACAGTAATCTTTGTTGAAGAAGTAAATTCAAATTATACAAATAAAGAAAGTGGGAGTTAGGAGAATACTGCACCCTGTAAAGCTCTCATTTATGCATGAAGGTGAAATAAAGACCTTCCATAACAAACAGAAATTGAAAGAATTTGTAACACTTATCCAGCCTTACAAAATATGCTTAAGGATGTACTACACACAGAAACACAGACAGATAGCCATCATTATGAAAGAATGAGAAGCCAGAACATCCCCTAGTACAAGTACAAAAGAAATCCAAAGTCAACAATAGGAATATTTATGAGAAATGGCAGGGTCAAGTCATTACTTATCAGTAGTCACTTTGAATGTAAATGGCCACAACTCTCCAGTTAAAAGATACAGAGTGTCTTGGCTTTCCATGCCTAAAATACTCTCATGGGCTCTTCAGCTAGATCCGAATTTCTTAAGGCTGATTCTGAGGCCTGAGTGCTATTTAGGACATCTGCCATTCTCTGAGTCTGCTGTGTCTCCCGCTTCCCATGTTGGATCCTTCTCTCCCTTTTTGATTCTATCAGTTAGCAAAAAAAAAAAAAAAAAAAAAAAAAAAAAAAAAAAAAAAAAAGAAAAAGAAAAAGAAAACCTAAATGAAATGTCTCTGCAAGTGAGAACCCAGTGGAAAGAATGGGGCCATCAAAGAAGGAGGTACCTTTCTCTGAAGGGAGGAGAGAACTTCCACTTTGACTATGACCCTGTCAGAATAAGATCAAAGTCGGCGAACTCAAAAGGCTTCCATAGCCTTGGCAACTCATGACTAGAGCCTAGGGAGATTTCTAACGCCATGAACAAGAGTGTCAAATTGTTAAGTCAACAACAGGAGTCACTGTGTACTTACTTCTCAGGTGGGATCTGTCCTTAATGTGTTGTCCAATGTGAAATAATGCTATAACTAGTACTGAAACAATATTTTACACTTTGTGTTTCTGTGTGGGTGCAAACTGATGAAATCTTTACTTAATGTGTACTAAATTGATCTTCTGTATATAAAGATAATTGAAAGTGAATCTTGATGTGAATGGAATGGGAAAGGGAGCAGGAGATGGGAGGGGCACGAGTGGGAGGGAAATTATGGGGAGGGGGAGCCATTGTAATCCATAAACTGTACTTTGGAAATTTATATTTACTAAATAAAATTTTTTTAAAAAGATACAAACTGGCTGAATAGATTAAAAAACAAGACCTATCTATTTGCTGCCTATAAGAAACACATCTCGCCAACAAAGATACAGACTGAAAGTGAAAGGATGGAAAAAAAATATTCCATGCTATCAGAAACCAACTGGTGTTGCCATCCTAATATCAGGCAAAATAGACTTTCACATTGAAACTGTTAAAAGAGACAAGGAAGGGCACTGTATAATGATTAGGGAATCAATTCAACAGGAAGATGTGACTATAATAAATTTATACAGTCCCAGTTACAAGGCACGTGGCTAACGGTTC
Organism: Lepus europaeus; assembly: GCF_033115175.1. Taxonomy (NCBI): domain Eukaryota; kingdom Metazoa; phylum Chordata; class Mammalia; order Lagomorpha; family Leporidae; genus Lepus; species Lepus europaeus. The sequence goes on from NC_084833.1 coordinate 39,956,691, forward strand.
TAAAGGGAGACACAGACTCCAACACAATGAGGTTTCACCTCATTGCTTCCAGAATAGCTCATACAGAAATCAACAAATGACAAATGCTGGTGAGAATGTGAAGAAAAAGGCACCCTGGCCCACTGTTGGTGGGAATGTAAACTGGTGCAACAACTGTGGAAGACAGTATGGAGATATCTCAGAAATCTGGATGTGGACCTACCGTATGATCCAGCCATCCCACTCCTGGGAATTTACCCAAACCAAAAGAAATCAGTCTATTAAAGAGTTTTCTGTACCCCTGTGTTCATTGCACCACAATTCACAAGAGAAAAGAAACAACCCAGATGTACATCAGCTGATGACAAGATAAAGAAATTATGGTATATATACACTATTGAGTACTGCTCAGCTGTAAAAGAAAATAAAATTCTGTCTTTCGCAACAAGATGGTTGCAACTGGAAACCATAATACTTAGTGAAATGAGCCAGTCCCCAAAAGACAGATATCATATGTTTTACATGATCTGAGTTAACTAATAGAGTACCTGAAGTGAAATGAATTGGAATGAAACAGATATTTTGAGAATCGATATTTTCAAAATCAATGATTTTGAGAATCAATAATCAATCAATTATAGCCCTTGTCTCTTTTGTTGAGGAACAGCATTTTGTTTTGTTCTGTTTTCTTTCATACTATTTGATGAACTATTTTCCTTAGGGTAGGGTTAACTATATGATCATTAAGTGTATTGAAAAAAGATCATTGTAAGAATTTAGACTGGGAATCTGAAAGGGAGGTGGAGGAGAGGTTGGAGCATGGGTGGGAAGTAGGTTGGGAGGGAAGAGCACTATGTTCCTAAAACTGTATAAAAGAAATATATGAAACATATATAAATTAAATAAAATATATAAAAAAATAAAATGGGAGTTTGAAACATTTCAATTTAACCAGCTGGAGACTATTGACTATTTCAAGACCTAATCATTATGTGGCAGACATTGTGGCATGACAATTTAAGCCACTGCTTTTGACATGAACACTCAAATCAGAAAGACAGACCTGATTCACTCCTGAAATGCCTAAAATAGCTGGGCTGAGTCACAGTGAAAGCTGGGATGTGGTAATATAAAGTAGGTCTCCCATGTGGGAGGCAGGAACTCAACTGCCTGAGCCATCACCACTGTCTCTGAGGATCTGCATTTACTGGAAGCTGAAGTAAGGAGCAAGATCCTGGAATCAAATCCAGGTTCTCTGAAGTAGGGCAAAGGTGTCTTAAAATCCTAGGCTAAATGCCTGCTCCCAGCTATTATTTGAAACTAGTACACAAGGAGTCTTCAGTAAGTTCATGGAAAACACATATTTATAAAAAAAAAAAAAATACCTGTGCATGGATTTCAATATTTTTGCACCAAAAAAAAAAAAAATCCCCAAATGGCCCACAATGTCCCAGGCTAGGCCAGGCCAGGAGCCAGGAACTTCTTCTGGGTCTCCCATGTGATTGGCAGGGATCCAAGCACTTTGGCCATCTTTTGCTACCTTCCAAGGCACACCAGTATGGAGCTGGATCAGAAGTGGAGCAGTTGGAATATGAACAGGCTTCTGTGTGGGATGCAGGCATTGCAGGTTGTGCCTTAACCCACTATGCCACAACTCCAGGCCCTTGATTATATTTTTATACTGTTCTATACAAAGAAGACTAAAACAGAGCCACTTATTATGCAAAGTGTGTAAGATTCTTTGATTTCATTTAGGCTATACCTGGAGAGTGTATTAAAGCATTAAACTTTGGGAGTTTAGGGATTTGTCAGTAATCTTGGTGAATGGTTCTTGTTACATATGTAACACAGTACTTCTACAACAGGGCAAGTATCTCTCAGGAGTACTCTGCTATTTCATATAATGTATTCTAAAATGAGTAGATTCTCAATAGGGGTTAATTTGAGTGTTGATGTTACATTTATTTATGTGATGTATTTTGTCCCTAATCTGCAAATTTGAATGATGCCAATGGCATTTCTGATAAAACAAATATCACTGTTTGCGAATTGGCTGGAAAGACCAATTTTCTTAATTCAAGGCTATGATGATGAAAAATCATTTCAAATGAAATTTTGTTGCAAGTATAGAATTTTCAGTGTCCCTGTTTGAATGCATCTGCATTTTCATATCTTGCATCCATATTTTCCATACAAAATCAGCTAACTTTTGAACAATTTATAACTCTATGTACCAGAAATCTGTACAAGCACAAAATATATATTTAAATGCTAAAATTATACCTGCCTCAATAAATTCAAAGCAACTTACATGCAGCTTGAAGATCTAATTCTCAAACTATTTCATTTGGCTGAAAAAAATGAGGTGAGGAAAGAATGATTTTCTTTCTGTTTCATATGGAATTTCCTATTGTTTCTTTCCTTTCAATCCCTTCTATGTTCACATTATCATGTCATATGCAGTATGTATGGTGTGAATACAGTGTAGTGAGGGTCACAGGAAAAAAATAGAAATTTGTGCTATTAATTAAATTGTAATCGTAAACATATTTGGAAATGGTTCATTAAAATCAGCTATTTTAATATTGAATTTGACTCATCCCTTACTGAGCCACTTGGGCTACCTATATGGGTAGATTTCCTGCAGTCTCTAATGGAGGAAGATATATCATTTTAACAAGGCATGCAGTTATCAGTAACCAGAAGTCTTCCATACAATTGCTGCCACTGTGATTTGTGTTGTTATTTATCCACATACCATTCCATTAAACATGCTGCTTATGATAGGCATACAGCTAAACTGAACCCTTAGTTGAACATTTAATCAGATTTTCATCTTACTCTTGAAATAAAAGTTTAACACATTTCTTCACCAGTAATAGAATGCTTATTGCTTTTGTTAGAATATTCAACAGCAACATAAACAAAAATTTATGTGTGGGACAGACTCTGATTTTAAAAAGTATGGGCTCATTCAGAAGTACAACCATATGACAAATCATTCAGTTTTCAAACTGTTTTACTCATAGGTGATTTTTCCCAATCAAAGTACAGCTTGGAAGCTCCATGTCTGTTTTAGTAGGGTTATAAGAATTTGATGGACTCGTAAGTCGAAACAGGTTGACTTTAAATAATGTGACTATGGATCAGTTGTGTCATCTTGGACACAGTGTCTAAAATTTTAATTACCCCCAGGTTGTAGAAAGGATTAATTAAGATAATGTGTCAGTCCCTCAGCATGAAGTTCCTGGTTGACATCTTTTAGAGAGTGAGCTGAGCCTACAATGGCATTCTTTCTTTGAGACTGTCACTCCATGAGTATTATCCTGAAAGCTATGACCCCATAACCATGGACACAGATGGTTGTATAGGTAACAGAAAGTCTAAGATTCCCATAAATTTATAAATAACTAGTGACTTTAATGGAAAAGAATTGTGAATGTCATATGTATTGAGGCAGTATACCAACAAATCAAGATAAATCAAAAATGAAACAGCTTAGGGCTGGTGCTGTGGCATAGCAGGTAAAGCCACTGCTGGCAGTGCCAACATCCCATATGTGTGCTGGTTCAAGTCGCAGCTGCATCACTTCCAATCCAGTTTTCTGCTATGGCCTGGGGAAGCAGTAGAAGATGGGCCAAGTCCTTGGGCCCCTGCACCTGCGTTGGAAACCTGGAAGGCACTCCTGGCTCCTAGCTTCAGATCGGCTCAATTCCAGCCACTGAGGCCAATTGGGGAGTGAACCAGCAGATGAAAGACACCTCTGTCTCTCTCTCTCTCTCTCTCTCTCTCTCTCTCTCTATTTCTCTCTTCTCCATTTCTCTCTTCTCTCTCTCTTCTCTCTCTCTCTCTCCCTCTCTCTCTGTCTCTCTCTGCTTCTCATTCTTTCTCTGTGTAACTCTTTCTAAAACAAATCTTTAAAAAAATGAAGCAACTCAAAGAGGAAAACAGTGATTACAGGGGGAGAGAAACCATTTTCTAAAGTTTCTTCAATTTCTAATTTGACTAAATTCTGAAGTCTGATGTTCACAGACTGCTAAACATTCTTAAGTGTCCTGTCAGTACATTTTCTAGTTTAAAGCAATAGTCTAGAATTTATGTTACCAAAGCATATAAATGCAACTACTACATAGATGCACAAATGCTTTTTTAAACCCTTTAGTGTATGAAGCAGTGTATAAAACACATGTATATGACTGTAAAACTAATGATGAAAAATAATTAACTTAGATCTATACATTTTTCATTACAGAAAAAAGAATTCTTTTAAGAAATCAGGCACTCATAAAATTAATGAAATAGCATTTGTTGTAAGAGAAAAAATATATGAAAAAATATTTTTAGTGAAAGTGTACACGGGTAAGGACTAGGAGGTAGTGTTCCCAAAAATCAACCAAACTGATTATAACAAAATGAAGTTTTTAAAACAAGCATTAACACAGTTATTTAAGTTTAGAGAAAAATCACATATTTACTCTCATTCAATATAGGAAAAACCTCTGGGTAAGCTATACAATCTATTAAGAGGCTATTGCATAGTGGTGCTCTATTTGGTTTGATAGTATGTTTGCCTATTTGGTTTTAAATGTCAAATGATATGAATCAATACTAGCAAAATGGCCATCATAAAGTGTAATGAGCAAATATCAGGGCTCAGAAATGTGCTAACATTTGCGTTTTGCTTCAAGAAGGGTCTTTATAGATTTTTTATTTGACAAGTATACCAGCATCTAAGAAGCCTATTAGAGATTTTATTTCCATAGATAAAAAAAGCACACCTTTTACCTCATATTACAAAAAAGTTTTGATGCAAATGTACTGCTTGTGAACAAGTTGTCCTAGTAAAATGCATTTATAGATGCAGAGTATGACACCTCTTGCATTTGCAATGCTTTATTCAACTTTTAAGGAAACTCATATTTGTCAATCTTGCAGTATTAAGATGAAAATAAGATCCTCAGTAAAGGCAAATATTTTCTTTTAATAATGACTTTCTGAAAATTTATCATTTTGTTATTTATTACTGAAATCTTGCATACATTTTAGGGAAAAGCTAAAGGCTCAAGGGAGTCTCCTTGATCCCCTGAGTTAGGCAGTATTCTCTCAATGAGCAATGGATGAGAACATAAGCAATGATTTTTGGAACCATCAAATCTAAATTCTCTTATTTCTATGTAATACTGGCAGGTGGCTTGGTCTATTGTCATTTTTTAAACATTCCTTGAACTTTACTTAAGGTTAAAAATCATCTGTAGCAGCAGCAGACAATTGCTCTAGCGGTTCAACATACTTGACATACTTCCATCTCATAACTGAGTGCCTGGTTTCAAGTCCTGTCTCTGCCTTCAGAATTTCAATAGTTCAAGTAATTGATTTCTGATCATCCACAGGGGAAATTGGATTGAGTTTCTGCCTCATAGATTCTGTGTGGCCCAGCTCCAGTCATTGTGGAAATCTGGGAGAGTAAGCCAATTGTTGGGAGCTGTCTGTCCATCTGTCTCTTAAACTTTCAAACACAAAATAGGATCTGGAATTTTAGCACAATGGGTTAAGCTACTGCTTTTGACACCTACAGCCTACAGCAGCTGGTGGATGTTCCAGCTACTCCAATTCCAGTCTAGCTTCCTGTCAATGAGCCTTTGAAAGCAGCACATGATGGCCCATGTGCTTGGGCCCCCACCCATGTGTGAGACCAGGATGAGGTTTCTAGCTCTTGGCTTGGCATGATCCCACCATGGCTATTGTGGCCATTTGGGAGAATAAACTAGCAAATGGAAGATGTCTCTTTCCCTATCACTTTGTCACTCTCTTTTCAAATAAATAAATTACTTAATATTTCATTTTTTAGAAAAGCTAAGTATTTCCATAAGTCAATGCTCAATCTGCATATAGCTTGTGTTTCTCAGACAGTTCTCAGTGCCCCACATACTACATCAATTTTTTTAAGTTTTTTTTTTTATTATCATTATGAAAGAGTTACAGAGAAATGGAAAGACAGAAGCAAATGCACAGCAAGAGAGAGAAAGAGAGAGAGCATCCATCTATTGGCTCACTCCATAGATCATCACAATGGCTAGCAACAGGCCAGGCCAAAGTCAGGAGCCAAGAGCTTCATCTGCATCTCCCACACAGTGGGTGGCAGGGTTCCAGGCACTTATGCCGTCTTCTGGTGCTTTTCCCAGTAATTAGCAATGAGTTGAATCAGAAATGGAGCAGCCAGGACACGAACTGTTGCCCATATGGGATGTTGGCATTGCAGGCAGCAACTTAACAATCTATTCCACAACACTGGTCCCACATGGCATCTGTTTTGTAGAGCTGTCTCTTTCTCAGTAGAGGGAAAAATGAAAATGCTTGGATTTCTGATCACAGACCTGTCAGAGATCTGTGAATTTTCTTAGAATATAAAAACCATGATTAATGGGATTTTTATTCATAAATCAATCCTAGATATTTATAAAAGTGTCTAGTATGCAATTGGTATTTTATAAATTCTTGAATGAATATAATTGTAAAAAAAAAATCCTTCTAGGCACGAGGAAAAGGAATAAATCTAAACTAAAACTGAGACAATCACTGTTATAATTTATAGTGGCTACATTTTTAGACCTTAAATTAGGCTAACACATAAAATAAGCCCAAGGGTTTAAACAATTACATAAAGATATTCATTTCTCGATGTACCAAATTTGACTAGTAGTAAAGCAATTGTTTGTCTCTAGAAAAAAATCTCTTATGTTTACTCCTCTTTAAGCTTAACTAATCACCACTAATTATTATAACTATAAATCTGGGTAAGACTGTTAAATACAGAAAGTGATAAGTAAATATTAATTATAGACTTTATGATTGTTACTGTACAACTAGAGACCATTTATAAAAGGAGATTCAAAACACTCTATTTTAAACAGTTAATATCTCATGTTATATTGTTAGCATAATGCTGTTGAGAATCATATTGATTTTTACATATAATTAGATTAGCCTACAGAATATATATTACTGCTGTGTGTATATATATATAGATTTAATTTTACACTTGGATACTCATTACTAATCACTATCAAGTACCTGACAAAGCAGAAACAATGAATTAGACCTTGATATCGAGCACATAGCACTTTAATTTCTACCTTCCTGGCCTCAGTGAATGTCAGATTTATTCATAGGTTAAATAGAGATGATAACATCTACTTCACAGTCCCCATAGGGTTGTTATCAGAGTTAAGTATTATTAACAGGGAAAGCAAATAATACTCTCTCTAACCCAGAGTATCAGTTCATTAAAAGCAGTTTCCTCTTTCCCCAAGAATTTCATTGTAAAAAAATGATAGTTAAAAAAATGTTGGGGCTGGAGCTGTGCTCAGCAGGTTAAAGCCCTGGCCTGAAGTGCCGGCATCCCATATGGTGCTGGTTCTAGTCCAGCAACTCCTCTTCCCATCCAGCTCTCTGCTATGGCCTGGTAAAGCAGTAGAAGAAGGCCCAAGTCCTTGGGCCCCTGCACCCATGTGGGAGACTCAGAGGAGGCTCCTGGCTCCTGGCTCCTGGTTTTGGGTCGGCACAGCTCCAGCCGTTGCGGCCATCTGGAGAGTGAGCCAGCAGATGGAAGACCCTTCTCTCTGTCTTTACCTCTCTCTGTAACTCTGTCTTTCAAATAAATAAAATAAATATATTTTTTTAAATGCTGAAACTGTAAGACATATTTGGGTGCATGACAAATCAGAGAAAAAATCAAAACTGAGAGGCCTGGGATATGGGCCCCGATTTTGTCTTTGTAACTGAGTTGGCTGGTGATGGACAAAATAATTTGAAAATAGATCAGCTCATCTCATCAAGGAGTATATAAATTAATTAGATTAGATTTAAACATACTCACATATCAAAGATTTCAACAAGAACAAGGTAGCAAGAAATATCTTAAATTAAATATAACTTTCCAATTTAAATAGAAAAGATACCCATTTAATTTTAAGTGACTAGATTTACATTTTATTTAAGCAAAACTATAGGAGGGGCCAGAATTGTGGTGCAGTGGGTTAAGATGTTGCCAGCGATGCTGGGATCCCACAAGAGTGCCGGTTTGAGTTCAGGCTGCTCTACATCTGATTCAGCTGTCTGTAAAAGCAACTAAAGCACCTAAGAAAACAGCCGAAGATGGCCCAAGTAATCAGGCCTTGCCACCCACATCGTGGACATTTCGTTAGTGTATCAGTGGATGAGAGATCTTGATCTCTCTCTCTCTCACTCACTTTCTTACCTCCCTCAGTAGTTCTTTCAAACAAAATTTAAAAAGATAAATCTTTTTTAAAGGAAAAAGAAAGGAATAGAAAATTATTATAAAAGATATTAAAGGATAAATCTCTTGAGAGATTTTATTTTTTTTCTTTCATATATGTCACTATAGTGCTGTTTTGCCAGAATAGTTACTGACATGGCTGGATAATTACTAAAAAGTACAATTTATGGTAGAGAAATAAATTTATCCCTTCCTTTTAGATGACAATGATCAGAAAACAATATTGTACTCCACTGCTTTGATAAAAAAATGTAGTTTAAAGATATTAATAGATTTAAAATCAAGAATCTAAACAATCTCATGTACTCCTTGCAGTGATACAGAATAAGAAACACATTGTTTATATTTGATCCTAAGCTTGGTTCTAGGGAAAAAGGCTGTTATTGCTGGGATAACCAATAATGATTAACTATTGAGACAGGTTTTTGGGCATCAAAATGGCTACCAGATTTCAGCAATTTCAGAACAGCCTGAATAATATGTTAAACAAAATTACGTAGCTGTTGTAGCTTGCTAATAAAATTGCCAAGTTTCTACTCTGTTGCTTTCAAATGTGCTAATGAAACACACTTTTATTTGACAAACCACAAATAATTTGTAAAATGCTGTGGAACTGCTGTAGCATATAGATCATTCTCTTCATTGTGAAAGAAATATTTTATGAACATTTCCATGCACAAAAAATGGAATCATTTTAAAATTATGAACATCGATTCTGGGCATCCAGGATGTAGCTTATTCCTCTTTCGTTCCTATATGCATTTCTAGTCCCAAACCATTTCACATTTTTAATATATTCAAATATGTATATTTGAGTGGTATTGTGACAGAGATCGAGAAAAGGCGATAAACAGAGAGAGGAGATATCTCCTCTCCACTGATTCACTTCCTAAATGGTTGAAACACCCAGATCTAAGCCAGCCCAGAGCCAGGGTCCTGGACCTCCAATGGTTTCCTTGTGGCTGGCAGGTGCCCAAGTATTTGAGATAGGATGCACTGGCTTCCCAGGATCACTAGCAAGAACCTAGTTAGGAAGCAAAACAGTTCAATTTTGAGAAACATCACTGCAGTATGTGATATTGTTCTCAAGTGGTGGCTGAACCTGCTGCACAGCAACACAGATGATATATCATTGACCATACTTAAATATAGTAGTTACTTAACAGAAGCATCATTAATATTTGAATATCCCAGGAATGAGTCTTCAGTTATTTAGGCTAATATTCTTTCAAGTGGGAAAGAGTTATGTTTCATTTTAGTAAAATAGGTCTGATTAAGGGCCGGTGCTGTGGTATAGCAGGTAAAGCTGCCGTCTATAGTGCCAGCATCCCATATGGGCATCGGTTCAAGTCCTGGCTGCTCCACTTCTGATCCAGCACTCCGCTATGGCTTGAGAAGGCAGCAGAAGATGGCCCAGGTCCTTGGCCTCTGCACCCATGTGGGAGACCTGGAAGAAGCTCCTGGCTCCTGGCTTCTGATCGGCTCAGCTCCGGCTGTTGCAGCCAATTGGGGAGTTAACCACTAGGTGGAAGACCTCTCTCTCTCTCTCTCTCTTTCTCTTTCTCTGCCTCTCTCTCTCTGAGTAACTCTGACTTTCAACTATATAAACAAATCTTTAAAAAAAAAAGCTCTTATTTATGGAGTGGAGACAATATTCGATATTTCTTTGAGTCTCAGGTTCTTTTGAAAAACTGATAAAAACTATGGATCATTTTCTGAGAATATATACACTACAACACTGGCAAAGATTACAGTCATACATACATAAACCTAAACACACAAATTCAAAGACATGGCATTTCTCTGCAATTTCAGTGGAATTCTAAACAAGGATGGTTCCAAGATTACAATCTATGATACACAGAACTATTCATCTTCTCAGCTCTTCATGCAGAAGAGCAAATATCATAGGTGCCTAAAACAACAGGCAGATCATGAAGGCACTTGACAAATAGATGAATTTGAAGAAGGAAGCATTTTTACTCTCACTGTTGGGGGCATTCTACTTGTCTTTTATCAAAATTCCACTGGATTTATATTTAAAATAATAGCTTTGAACACTTTTGAAGCAAAACACAATATGTAGACCAAAAACATAGTGATGATTATCAGATGGCATAGCAGATTGGATAAGAACACTGCTAGATTTAGGGTTTTTGGGTGTGGAGAATGCACAGAGATTACTAGTTAAGGCAGACAAGATTTTTATAGTAGAATGGACAACATGGTAGGAAAAGTAAGTTTTAGCCATAGCAGAAAACAGGCAGCTGTGTGCAATGAGAGTGCTGAAGAGCCTACGAGGAAGTAGGTAGAGATCTTGTTTAAGTTCCTTGGTGGGGAAGAGATCATAGGAGCATGCAAAATACCCCATTACTCATGATAAGGTGGGCTCAAATATCCAGAAAGCCCCATTGGCAGTTGTTGATCAAAGATGACTATTTACAATATATATAACTGTCCTGGGAAAGGCTCTTGTAAATGTTGGCACAGGGTTTGCAGAATACAAAGAAGTAAAAATATCATATTTCAGAAGAGTATTTGTGCTGCCAAGGAGTCAACTTGGTCATGAATCCTAAAAAGGCATGAGATATGATATGTAAGCTGTCTCACATAAGGTCTAGTAGTAGGAAAGGGATGAGGCAATTTCCTACCCCATTCCCACACAGTGGCAATTCCTAACACGGCTAGGGAAAGAACTAGGGTGATAGCTCTTTTAAGGTGGATATTTATGGTTAGAGGAATCCATAGGGATTGGTAATTGGGAGCCATGTTAAAGTTGGGAGGCAGAAAGTGCAAATTCTAGTCTCAGTAAGTGGGAAGACAGAGTAAGTTTAGGTCTCACAAAACAGAACCCTGTTTACATAAACAAGCTTTCAGGTGAATGGAAAACAATTGTTGAATACATAAGTGCTTCATGTTGTCTCTTATTCATTCTACCAGACATTGAGAGTGCCTGTCAATGAGAGTCTTTTTATTTTTATTCATTGACCACTATTTTCACTCATAGATAGAATTTTTGCTTGATGTTCTTTATTTTTTCAATAAACCTTATTTCTTTTCTCTCTTTAAGTGCATACTGCCTCGGGCTACTTCTGATGTAATATTTTTTAAATTAATATAAAAAAGAACAGATCTCATTTCCAATTCTCTTTATATACAGAAGATCACTTCAGTATATAATTAGTAAAGACCTCATCAGTTTGTGCCCACACAGAAACGCAAAGTATAAATATACTGTTTCAGTACTAGTTATAGCATCACTTGGCTTTAGACGACACATTAGGGACAGATCCCACATGGGGTGTAAGTACACAGTGACTCCTTGTTGCTGATTTAACAATTTGACACTCCTGTTCATGGCGTCAGTAATCTCCCTAGGCTCTAGTCATGAGTTGCCAGGGCTATGGAAGCCTTTAGAGTTCGCTGACTTTGATCTTATTCTGATAGGGTCATAGTCAAAGTGGAAGTTCTCTCCTCCCTTAGGAGAAGGGTACCTCCTTCTTTGATGGCCCCGTTCATTCTACTGGGATCTCACTCACCGAGATCATTCATTTAGGTCTTTTTTTTTTTTTTCCATGATATCTTGGCTTTCCATGCCTGCTATACTCTCATGGGCTCTTCAGCCAGGTGTTAAAATGGAAATGGCATAGAAAATTAATTAATTTAAAAAAAAATTATGTAGGATCTCTGTGTTTAATGTGCTGTACATTGCTATTTAATGCTATAATTAGTAATCCAATGGTAGTTTTTTCACTTTATGTTGCTATATGGGCAAAATGTTGAAATATTTACCTAATATATAATAAACTGATCTTCTGTATACAAAGAGAATTGAAAATGAATCTTTACATGAATGGAAGGGGAAAGGGAGCGGGAAAGGGGAGGGTTGTGGGCGGGAGGGAAGTTATGGGAGGGGGGAAGCCATTGTAACCCATAAGCTATACTTTGGAAACTTATATTCATTAAATAAAAGTTTAATAAAAAAAAAAAAAAGAACAGATCTCAAGTTTTCATAGACACAACTCTGTGAAGATAATCATTTTCAAAGCTTTTTCTGGTTAGAATACTTTCTGCCTAAATGTAGGGTTTTTTGGTAATTATTATTATTGGTATATCCTCAGAGGTTTTTGCATTAGCTGATTGTTATCTGTCATCAATTTGGGAAATTTTTGGTCACGATTTCTTCAAAAAATATTTTCCTTTCTTTCTTCTCCTTCTTGTATTATAGTCATTACTATTTTAAAGCTTCTGTAGTTATTCCACAGTTTTTGGCAGTTCTACTATATTTTTTCTTGAAATAAATTTTAAATGTTGTACTTACATAAATTTAAGCTCGATAATTTTTCCCTTACCCATGTTCACTCTACTGTTGAATCCAACAAATCTGTCTTTGATTTCTAATTTTTCTATTTGATCCTTACCTAGAGTTTCCTCAAATGTTCTTATAATATCTACCTATGTTTTCATATTCTCCATTTTCCAACAAAAAGTTAAGCATATTAATCACCTTTATTTGTGATTTCATGACAGATTATTTCCAAATCAGTGTTATCTGAGTATGATTTCATTGTATTCTTTGACTCTTCAAACTCTGGTTTTCTTTCCCTTTAATATGCATTGTAATTTTTCTGAATTTCATATTTGATATACTGGACAACAGGAATTTAGATTAATAGACTTTAGTGTCATGCTTTAGGATATTCCATCTCAGAGTTGATCATTGTAAATGTTGTAGCTATTTCTAGGGGCTCCAAATGACACTGGTGTCCTTGTTTACCTCACCTTTTATCTTTGCTTTACTTTGGAGCTCCTTCATAGATAAGACCTGTGTCTTTTAGCCATTGAGCTACAATGCTGTTACTGTGTTGGGTCATTGTTAGTGTGCTGGAAAGGTGTTGGGGTGGGGAAGAGTTCTATAAGCTTATTAAATTCAGGTCATTTCCTGGATTTGAGTCATGGGTGTGACATTCATTTTTTTTTCTCCTTCTTCATTTCAGACAGGATGCCTACAGGGTATTGGAGTATAAATTTTAGTAAAAAATTTGGAGAACTGTATAGAATACTTTATATATACTATATCAAAATATTTTGATGGAAATGTTTTATGGAACATTTAAGGAGTTTATTTATGTATAAGTCCATATGATACATACACACATTTAATAATATAAATCTTGAATTATTTTAAAATTTGAGAAAGTATAGTTGAAAAACTGAGATGAGATGCCTAAATGAACAATTTAGAAATAGACTAAAATAATATATTCTGAAATGAGGAGTGTCAGTAATGATGACAATATTTTCACAGCACTTGATTGGGAATTTTGCACAGCAACAAATCAAACCAAAAAACTCTCTCATAATACTTCATTTTGCTTACAATGTTACCAGCCTCATTTGTTAGCTTCAGCAACCATTTTCAAATTGTCATAATTTTAAAATAGGCATAATACTCTTGCTCTGTAACAGGCTGTTTCTTACAAGAAAGCAAAAACATGTAGATATAAAATGGCATTCATTCATAATCAATCACCATGAAAGTACATGCACTCAAATTACTTTTATGTCCAAGGGATTAAAGAATGTGCTAATAAAACTTAAATGTTCTATGAAGAGCAGTAGGGGAGAGGGTGAATAATGAGAATGACATGTTTGGAACACCTTTAGTGACAGATTTAGGCATTATGATTTATATCTATTTTTATATATGTGTGTGTAGACATATATCTTCATTTATATATGTTCATGTTGAAAGAGAAATCAGACAACAAAGTGAAAGTAATGTAATTAATGATGTACCTGGTCTAGAATCATTTTTTTTTTTTTTTTGACAGGCAGAGTGGACAGTGAGAGAGAGAGAGAGACAGAGAGAAAGGTCTTCCTTTGCCGTTGGTTCACCCTCCAATGGCCGCCGCGGTAGCGCGCCGCGGCCGGCGCACCGCGCTGCTCCGGTGGCAGGAGCCAGGTGCTTCTCCTGGTCTCCCATGGGGTGCAGAGCCCAAGCACTTGGGCCATCCTCCACTGCCTTCCCGGGCCATAGCAGAGAGCTGGCCTGGAAGAGGGGCAACCGGGATAGAATCCGGCGCCCCAACCGGGACTAGAACCCGGTGTGCCGGCGCCGCAAGGCGGAGGATTAGCCTGTGATTTTTTTTTTTTTAATTTCAAATGTTATTCCACTGTTTTCTAACTGATTTGTATCTCAGATTAAAAATAATTTTGAATAAAATGTTGAACAATTGTCATAAAAACACATTAAACAGAAATATCAAATGCTTTCAAAACTTGTCATTAGTGTTTTACTCAAAATCATCTGAATAGTCATTTTAAAAAGCATTTTAATAAAATGAAATTTATAGCATTGAAGCCAATTAGAAAAGAAATTAGTAAATTACAAAGTAGAAGAAGAAATAAAATTAAATCCAAAATTAGAAGAAAATGAATAAAGGAAATTGAATAAAAATTAATGAACTTAAAAAAGAAAAATCTATGAGAAAATCAAAAGCCAGTTTTTAAAAATATCAACAAAATCAATGACTCTAGTCAAACTACAAATGAAAAAAAAAAACAAGAAGTTATAAATTATTAATATCAGAAATGGAAGAACAGGGTGTTGGTGCAGTAACCCAGTGGTTGCAACGAGTTACTACTTGGAACACCAAAATCCAGCATTCACTTCCAATTTTGCTTCATGCTAATGCACCTGGGAAGGTGACAGAGGATGGCCCACGTACTTGTGCCCCTTCTACACAATTGGGAGACCTGGATGGATTCCCTGGCTCCTACCTTTGATGTGGTCCAGTCCTGGCTGTTGCAGCCATTTAAATGGGGAGTGAATCAGTGGGTGGAAAATCTCCCTGTCTCTCTCCCCATTTCTCTCTCTCTTTCTCTCTCTCTCTCTCATTCTGCCTTTCAAATAAAGAAATACATAAGTCTTTAAAACAAAGAACAAATGAAATTCCTTTAACAGTCAGGATAAAACTCTTCATCCCACTATGAGTTACTGTACATACTGCATCATTTTTCTGTTCTCTATGTTCAAGTTTATGAAAACATGGACTGCTCATTTACAATTTCCAGGCATTTTTGATAAATTTCTTGCATTTTGTTTCATTGCTTCTTGACCTTCATCAATAATGTTGGAAGCGGAACTATTTACTAACATGTTTGTACCAGAGTCAGACTGAACTGTATTTGAAAAGCATGCAAGCAGCAGGTAAGAGTCTGAAAGACCTCCACAATTCCTAAGTCTTTTGCTGTGCTTTTATTTCCTGGACATTCCAATCCTGCATAATGGATGATTAAAGCTGCACACATTTGACTATATACAGCTGTAGGATGGTGGCCTAGTTTCCTAAATCTTTTGGATGAGAATATTTGAACACTTTTTTAAACATATAGAGGATTTGAATCCTTATTCAATTTCACTACAAGAGAACTTTATTTCTGATGATGCAATTTACTCCCTATGATTTTAGAAAATTTTACTCATAGAGTTTAGTATCTGCTTTGGGGTAGATGATGAATTTCAGTTACAGCTTATATAAAGAATGACAAGTAAAATCTTTAAAATGATTATTTAATCTCACAATAGAATAAACATAGCAATAACTTCCTTTGTCTCACTCTAAAGTTTTTAATTATAGCAAATGTATCATTATATTTTCATTTAATTTTATCTATGTTAACATGAAAGCTAATAACTCTAGTCAATTTGACAAAAAATTCATATCAATAACTACCAGAAATCTGAAGAGGCAAGAGTGGACACTCTGAAAGATTATGAAGGATTCAATTCTTTAACAAATTCTCCATGATATCTACAAACTAATAAGGAAGTAGGACAAAAAATTAATTGGCTTGTTACAGATGACATGACAAATCATAATCATTTTAAAATAGGCAAAGGAACGGTGTTCCATCCTTTGTGCTCTGAACAGAAAAAAACTGTTCTTCAGTTTATTAGATAAAATACAGGATATTTGGCTTAAAAGAATTTAGGTTGATGGATGTGATTCACCCTATTGGGGGAAATTGAAATCATATGTCCTTTAAGTTCGAATGTCAATCAATGAAAAAACAATTCTTACAAATAAATGGTTTCTTGTTATTTCATCTATCTTCTTGTCTGCTTCATGATGAGACTGTCACAAAAATATTTTGGTAGAGCAATCTTGGTACTGGTCTGTGTCTCAGAAGCACAAGATGATCTGTCAAAATCCAGTCCTGCAGCATATAGCAAAAAGGAAAAGTAAATTTCTTCAAAATTCAATTGGGACAATAAACTTTTGTGTGTTTTTTGCACCACTGCATACGCAGACACACACACACATACACAAGGGCACTTCAAAAAAGTTCATGATAAGTGAATTTAAAAGGCAAGTTCACATAGTACAAAATTCCTTGGAATCCACAGTTATTTGTGTCATAATATACATTTCCATACTTTTTTTAAAAAATTTTTTGACAGGCAGAGTGGACAGTGAGAGAGAGAGAAACAGAGAGAAAGGTCTTCCTTTGCCATTGGTTCACCCTCCAATGGCTGCCATGGCTGGCACGCCGTGGCCGGCGCACTGCGCTGATCCAAAGGCAGGAGCCAGGTGCTTCTCCTGGTCTCCCATGGGGTTCAGGGCCCAAGCACTTGGGTCATCCTCCACTGCACTCCCAGGCCACAGCAGACAGCTGGCCTGGAAGAGGGGCAACCGGGACAGAATCCGACACCCTGACCGGGACTAGAACCCGGTGTGCCGGCGCTGCTAGGTGGAGGATTAGCCTGTTGAGCCACGGCGCCGGCCCCATACATTTTTTAAGACTCCTCATGTGCGTGTATATATATGTATGCTAGGTGTGGGGTTTGTTCTTGGGTTCTAATTTACAAAGAAATCTTTGAGTTGTCTTAAAACTTTGAAATCCATGATTTTAGCATTTTATTTAAAAAAAACATATGAAAAAATTCTGAAGCACTAGAAATCCATGCAAATAAGGGATCTTCATGAAAACTATGTAACCCATATCATAAGAAAACAATACAAGGATTTAATTTTCTACTAGAAAATAAACTTACCTTTTAACTCTATTTGCCCATTAATTTTTAAACGTGCTTCATATGTACTTTGTGCTCTTCTTTTGGTAATACCCTTTTCTCCTATAGCATCTATTCATGCTGATTTTTCCCTGAAATCACCTATAAATACCAATAAGACATAGATAATAATATAATATTTTAATACAAAACGTGTTTGCACAAAATTATCTGATATATAATACAGTAAATCAAAATAATATAAAAACAAAAATAGCATTAACAATGTCAACCATAAAATGTATAAAACAAAAACTTATTTTATTTGTCTGCGAGTGTATAAATAACTCGAATTATCCTCAAGATGAAGTGCCTACAGAGCAAAATAAGAAATTTAAACACTAGGATGTATAAAATCCTCATTAATGTTTCAAATTATGCCTTGATTATATATACTCTGAAAAGAAATGTTCCGCTTAGAATAAACCCACATTCTTGATTGATTTGTCATCTCCCTTTTTTCAGAACTGATGATTTGAAATCTCAGTTTTCTGAATTCTCTCTCTACTTATATGCAAAGCCAAAATGATTAACCACCCAAGAAAATAGATGATTCAATCACTGCATTTGGGGATATTTTGATAAATTAGCAGGATTTTGGTATGCTATCTAGCTATAAAGATCTCTGTACCAATATTGTAAATCAAATGATACAGGTATAACTGTGTTTGCTAAAGTAAATGTGTGCATGAGTCTATTTGTGAACCCCAATCTAAAGCAATGACAACAGAAAAATGACCTCAAAGTCACTGGATGTCAGCATGAGGGAAATAAATTAACCAAAAGATATGTAGGAGCTGGTGTTAAGAATACAAAGAAGGGGTCGGCACTGTGGTGTAGTGGTTAAAGCTGCTGCCTGATTGCCAGCATCCCATATGGGCACCAGTTCCAGTCCCAGCTGTTCCACTTCCCCTCCAGCTCTCTGCTATGGGCTGGGAAAGCATTAGAGGATGGCCCAGGTCCTTGCGTCTCTGAACCCCTGTAGGAGCCCAGGAAAAAGTTCCTGTCTCCTGGCTTCAGATCAGCACAGCTCCGGCTGTTGGGGTCAACTGAGGTAGTAAACCAGCAGATGAAAGACCTCTCTCTCTCTCTCTCTCCCTGCCTCTATGTAATTCTTCCTTCAAATAAATAAATGAATCAAAAAAAAAAAAAAAAAAAGAATTCAAAGAAACTACAAAGTATGTCCTTAAGACTCCAGTGGCACATAATTCTCAAAGAAGTGTTCTATTCCTTTCGCATCACTTACTTTGTCCTTTAAAAAGCCATTTCCTAAGTGCTGAGGGGACTTGAATGTTTCAAAGTACACAATAAGTATATAGAAGGCCATCAATATACTTTCATAGCCAGGATTTTTCCTCTTAAAAATGTGGCTGTTTTGTCAAAATAAAAATCCCTATCTCTTTATTTTCCTAAGACATCCAGGCTGGGAATAAATAAATACTTCCTATAAAATGTTCACAAGCATTTTATGGTGGTTTGTTATTAGTATCTACAACCTTGAAAACAGGTAACATTTTGCAGTACTAAAGAATTATGATACTCAGATAAGTTAAATACTGTGTATGAGTAAGTGGTGGAAATTCAAATTAAGTTCTGATCAATATTTATCATCCTTTCTCTATGCCACACTACCTCATTACTGCTTCATGATTTGTAAATTGGATCAAGGTTAAACTATTTTCAATACAGGTTTTTATTTCACAACTTGAATTTTTATATGTTAAAATAATAACAAGATGCTTAAGTTTTTTTTATGATTTATTCATTTATTTGAAAGTCAAAGTTACAGAGAAAGAGAGAAAAAGATCTTCAATTTGTTGATTCAATCTCCAGATGGTCTCATCATCTGAGGTTGAACCAGGACTCAGGAGTTTCTTTCAGGTCTCCCACATGGATGATCCAAAGTACTTGGATCATCTTCTGCTTCTCCTAGGCCATTAGCAGGAGCTGGATTGGAAGTGGGGCAGCTAAGACTCAAACTAGCACCCATATGATATGCAGGCATCACAGGTGGCAGCTTCAATTGCTATGCCACAATGCCACCCCCCCCCTTTAATCCAAGTTTAAGTCTAAGGAATCAAGAACATGTCATCTTCATGCCTACTGAAGGGCTCAATCACAATAATTTTCAGTTAGGTGATAGTACTTTAATTAAGATTATACTGTTATCTGAAGTGTTTTTTTTTTCTGTAGGTTAAGTCCAATACCCACTCTAAACTTCCCTATGCCTTCTCTGTATTATTTCAGATTATTTTTTAAAGTTTGTTTTTAAAATTAGCAACAATAGTCTCTAAAGCAAAAAGTGTAATCCAACCTAGTAACAGGTCTTCCACGCAACCAACCTTATTATTCAAATACAGCTATCTGTATTTTTATGGAAAGAAAAGGGAATCATGGAAATTCAGAATATTACCTAAAATAAGTATTTTGGGTAGTATTTGATCCAAGGATGCAGTGGACACCTAGCTGGCCATTTCCCATGTTCTCCCAATTCACTCACATATGATTCGTGGATCAACCAGCACTCCCATTATTCTTAGTCATGATGACTTCCTCAAGGCTTAAGCAAAATAAGTCTGATTATAAACTCCATTTTATTGGTAGAAGAAAGAAAATAAATAAATTATACTTTCACACTTCCTTACATATCTCCATATTAAACAAACAGCATTCAAAAAAGTACACATCAAGTCATTTATGACTGTCAGCGTGATATGTATGTTAGTCTCCTGGGATTGCCATAGGAAACATCAAAAACTGTATGACTTATACAACACTTATGTTCTCACTAAGAATTCAAGATCCAGATGACAATCGATTTTATTCTGATGAAGTCTGTCTTTCTGACTTGCATATTGTAGTCTTCTTACTGAGCTTTCACATGGTCTCTCCCTTGTATGTGGGCAGGGGATGGGAGTGGGGAAAGTTAAAAATGAGAGCAAACAATAAGGGGAGAGATATAGAGATAGAAAGATGGATGATTGATAGATGATAGATTTATTGAAAGATGATGGAATATTGATGCATCTTCTTTTCCTTTTTAAAGATCCACTTGCCTATTTATTTATTCATTTATTTATTATTTATTTATTTTTTGACAGGCAGAGTGGATAGTGAGAGAGAGAGAGACAGAGAGAAAAGTCTTCCTTTTTGCCGTTGGTTCACCCTCCAATGGCCGCTGCAGCCGGGGCATCTTGCTGATCCGAAGCCAGGAGCCAGGTGCTTCTCCTGGTCTCCCATAGGGTGCAGGGCCCAAGCACTTGGGCCATCCTCCACTGCCTTCCCGGGCCATAGCAGAGAGCTGGCCTGGAAGAGGGGCAACCGGGATAGAATCCGGCGCCCCAACCGGGACTAGAATCCGGTGTGCCGGCGCCACAAGGTGGAGGATTAGCCTGTTAAGCCACGGCGCCAGCCCACTTGCCCATTTATTTAGGATTAGAAATTTCCTTTTAAGGATCATTTGAAATGTGATTTAAACTTTGTCAATGCATAAACATCCATTTAAATGATGGGTTTCATCTTGACTGAATATTTGTAGATGATAACTTTTGAACTAATAATCCATTTTTTCTTATTTGGAAAATTTCTGGGTTTAAAATTGTGGATAATCTGTTATTAAATTTAAGTGATGCAAGACAAGTGGTGAAAACAATTTCATGAATTATTTCAGTGATCCATTTGTTCAAGTGTATTTTTCTATTATTTTGTCTTTTGACTTACTTATAGCTGAATGATTTTAATGGCATAGTCACTCTGCCAATGACTTTCGTTTTGTCAGCATTTTATTTTTTTTAGAGCAGTTTTGGGTTTACATCAAAACTGAGAGAAAGGTGGAGAGATTCTTCATATAACCTATGTCTTTTTTTTTTTTTTTTGACAGGCAGAGTTAGACAGTGAGAGAGAGAGAGACAGAGAGAAAGGTCTTCCTTCCATTGGTTCACTCCCCAAATGGCTGCTATGGCTGGCGCATTGCACCAATCTGAAGCCAGGAGCCAGGTATTTCCTCCTGGTCTCCCATGCGGGTGCAGGGCCCAAGAACTTGGGCCATCCTCCACTGCCTTCCTGGGCCACAGCAGAGAGCTGGACTAGAAGAGGAGCAACTGGGACAGAATTGGTGCCCCAACCAGAACTAGAAACCAGGGTGCTGGTACTACAGGTGGGGGATTAGCCTAGTGAGTCATGGCGCTGGCCCCTATATCCTAATATATGCAAAGTCTTCTCCAATATACTGTCTTGTACTTGAGAGGTATATTTGTTGAGACTGATGAACCAATATTGACAGATGACTATCATACAAAGAATGGAGTTGATGTTAATGTTCACTTATGATGTTCATTTTAGGGATTTGAAAAGATGTTTGATGGCAAGAAACCAGTTGGCATCAAACAGTGACATTCCCCTGTCGTAAAAATCCTCTGACCTCTGTCTTTGGTCCCATCGTCCTTCCTAATCCTTGTCAACCACTGATATTTTATTGTCTCTATATGTTTGCCTTCTCCAGAAGGTCAAATCATTCAAGGGCATGGAATGGAGTCTTTCCTGATTGGCTTCATTCTTTCACTTAATAATATGCTAGGGAATTTCCTTACTGTCTTGACACAGATTGATAGGTTTGTTTCCTCCACTTCTTCCTTCTCTTTCTCTTCTTGTCTTTATGGAGGTAATCTGAGTACATTTTAAGATACATTCTTGATATACTTACAACATTTCTGAATATGTTTATTTTCATAGTATTCTCAGTGATGCTCTTGGTATTAAAATGTGCATATGTAACTCATCATTGTCTGGTGATGTCAATGTTTTACCACTTCCAGGGAAATCTATAACCTTGATTCAATTTTGATTATTTTATCTTCTGTATCCGAATACAATTATACCATGGATTATCTTTGTACTCATTGGGCATCTTGCTAGGAAATGTTCTAAAGTTTATTTCCAACATCAAATTGGAATTTTAAAAATGTATGGAGAAGATATTAGTATTTATACATATTTTTACATACTATGTTGTATTTTCCTGGAGCACTGAGTTCTCCACTAACTTTGTCTTTCTTTGGTCATTTTTGTTCTTTGTTTAGTTGAAAATATTTGGCTTATTGTGTTTAACATTTGTAAATGATACATAATAATAATATGTGTTTACTGGGACCCATGTGGTGTCTTGATAGGCACACAGTTTGTAATGTCCACAGCGGGATAAACTCTCTTCAAATGTTTCCTTATGTTTCAAGTATTAATTATTTATTTGAAAGTATTAGAAAGAGAGAGAGAGAGAGAGAGAGAGAGAGAGAAAATCTTCCATCCATTGGTTCACTCCCAAAATGACAGGAATGGTTGAGGCCAGAACAAACTGTGAGCCAGGAACTAGGAACTCCATCTGGATCTCCCATATGGATTTAGGGATCCAAGAACTTGAATCACCTTATTCTGCTTTCCCAGGCATATTAGCAGAGAGCTGAGTTGATCATGGACCAGCCATGACTCAAATCGGCTTCCATATAGAATGCAGGCACTGCAAGCCATGGTTTAACACCCTGTGCCTTCCTGTGCCTGACTCATTTTAATTTACAAGGTGAATTGCAGTTTGACTTGATGTTGTCATCAGTCCTTTTTTTTTTTTTTTAAGATTTATTTATTTACTTGAAAGAGTTACACAGAGAGAGAAGGAGAGGTAGAGAGAGAGAGATCTTCCATCTGCTGGTTCACTTCCCAATTCGCTGCAATGGCCAGAGCTGAGCTGATCCGAAGCCAGGAGCCAGGAGCTTCTTATACGTCTTCTATGTGGGTGCAGGGGCCCAAGGACTTGGGCCATGTTCCACTGCTTTCCCAGCCCATAACAGAGAGCTGTATGGGAAGTGGAGCAGCTGAGACTTGAACTGGGGCCCATATGGGATGCGGGCACTGAAGGCAGCTGCTTTACCCACTACGCCACAGTGCTGCCAGCCCCATCAGTGTCTTTTATAATTTTTAAATTGTAAATTTCCTGATGAAAAACTCTTTTAATATTTCTTTTTTCCTCTGTGAATAAATTAATTCCTTAAATATATTTTCACATGGTAAATAATTCACATCAATAGCCATCTTCTTCAATTAATTGAAAAAAAGTTATGTTACCTTCTCTGGCTCCCATGGTTGAGCATGAACATTCTATTGTCATTTGAAATAGTATTCCCTCTAGGTAACTCATCATTTTTTTTCCATTATTTTCAATATTATTTCTCTGTCATAAACTTTTATGTGTTTAATTATGGTGTGCCTAAGAATGGAGTGGGGCTTATTTTATTTTGAGGTGACAAAGTTTACTAATTTATGCTTAAGTCTTTAACAAACTTTAAAAATTTTCAGTCTTTACTGTTTGTTTTCTTTTTTCCTAAATATTTGTTTTGATTTTTACTTTTTTTTTATTTCTGGGGGGACTGTGATAATATATTTGTTGCTTTGTTAATGTATCACATATGCCAAAGGTTTTCTTTGTTTCTTTTTAGTTCATAAGTTTGCCTCTGTTGTTCCCATGAGCAATTTCTATTGTTCTAAATTCAAGATCTAATACTTTTCTTTGTCATATTGTCATGGAGTCTCTTCATTTAAGAAATCATATGACCCAGCAATTCCACTCCTGGGAATTTACCCAAACCAAAAGAAACCAGAATATGAAATTATCTCTAACTCCATGTTCACTGAATCACAGTTCATAATAGTTAAGGTATGAAATCAACCCAGATGTCCATAAACTGAAGACTGGATAAAGAAATTATGATATACACTATGGAGTACTACTCTGCTGTAAAAAAAAAAATGCTTTCTTTTGCAACAAAATGGATGCAATTGGAAACCATTATAATTAATAAAATAAGCCAGTCCCAGAAAGATGTATCATATGTTTTCCTGCTCTAGGGTAACTAATAGAGTACCAAAAATTCCTCTGTTGGAGTGAAATGGACATTTTTTTAAAGATTTATTTATTTATTTCAAAGTCAAAGTTACACAGAGAGAGGAGAGGCAGAGAGAGAGAGAGAGAAGTCTTCCATCTGATGGTTCACTCCCCAGTTGGCTGCAATGGCCGGAGCTGCGCTGATCAGAAGCCAGGAGCCAGGAGCTTCCTCTGGGTCTCCCACGCAGGTGCAGGGGCCCAAGGACTTAGGCCATCTTCTGCTGCTTTCCCAGGCCATAGCAGAGAGCTGGATCGGAAGTGGAACAGCTGGGTCTCTAACCGGCGCCCATATGGGATGTAAGCACTTCAGGTCAGGGTGTTAACTCCCTGCACCACAGCACTGGCCCCAAAATGGACATTTTTTAAAAGATTTATTTATTTATTTGAAAGTCAGAGTTATACAGAGAGAGAAGGAGAGGCACAGAGAGAGAGGAGAGAGTGAGAGAGGTCTTCCATCTGCTGGTTCGGTCCCCAGTTGGCCGCAACAGCCTGAACTGCACCGATCCAAAGCCAGAAGCCAGGGTTTTCCTTTGGGCCTCCCATGTGGTGCAGGGGCCCAAGGACTTGAGCTGTCTTCCACTGCTTTCCCAGGCCATAGCTGAGAGCTGAATTGCAAGTGGAGCAGCCAGGATGTGAATCGGCGCCTATATGGGATGCTGTCATTGCATGTGGAGGCTTTACCTGCTTTCCACAGTGTTGGCTCTGAAATGGACATTTTTATCACTCAAGTTGCAAATTTCCTTATTTTTGGCATGGCTGATGATTTTCTAAAAATTTTGTAAAAGACATTCTGACTATTATGCAAGAAAATTCTGTTCTAGTTAAATATTTTGCTTTAGCATGCAATTAACCAATTTAGATTGGGTCCCTATTTTTGTGGGTCATGGATCATGTAATAATTTCATTTTCATTTTTCATTAAGTTTCTTCTGCCCTGTGTCTTGGTGGTCTCACTTATCCCTGCCAGTGCTATTTGTAGGGAAAGAAGGTACTTATTTCTGCTGTGTTGCCTATTGAATCTAGTTGTGTGATAGGAACTTGTGGCATATGTGGATGGAGAGCACTTTTATAGATTTCTATTAATCCACACTGTCATAATGCATGGATTTCTATCATTTTTTATTTCAAATTAATTTATTTCTTCTCTCTTTCTATTATTTCTTTCCTCGTACTAATTTTGGGTTTGTTTTTATTTTTCTAGGTCTTTGAGGTTCATTGTTAAATCATTTATTTGAAGGCATTCCAATTTATTGATGTAGGCACTAATTGCTATACTTTCCCCTTAACACTGTTTTTGCAATGTCTTATGTGTTTTGAATTGTTGTGTTGCCATCTTCGTTCATTTCTAGGAATTTTCCCCTTTTCATTTTTTGTATGGCCACTGTTAATTCAGGTGCATATTGTGCAGTCTCCATATGGTCTCATGTTTTCCAGAGTTTCTTAAGTTGTTAATTTCCAATTTCATTCAACTTTAGGGTGAAAATGTCTGTAGATATCAATCATATCCATTTGGACAATAATGTAACGTACTCTGTTGTATGTTGATTTTGTCTAGTTGATCTAACCAATGTTTAAAGTGGAATATTGAGGCTGGCTGCTTCCCCTGGGGTCGAACCAGACGCTGCCCCCAGCTTGGCAGCCCCCAGCCCCTCCTTTCTGAGCTGCCCGGCGGTGCCACTACCCAATGCCCCGTTGTCTTGACTCCAGGGGAAATGTGGCCTTTGAGCACGGATGCGAGGAGCCAGCTGCTGTGGCATGAAGTGGGACTGTCACGGAGAGAGGCCACACCTTGCCAGTGACACAGATACCTTGAGAGAGGGAGAGACACACAGAGCGGGGAAACAGCTGGGGAGAGACAGAGGCAGAGACTGGAGTGATGTGGTCATAGCCAAAGACCCCAGGAGCCCCCCACGCCCCCAACTGGAAGAGGTCTATTAAAGAATAAATGGGGAGGGGCAGCGCTGTGCCATAGCAGGTAAGGCCACTGCCTGCAGTGCCAGCGTCCCATAAAGGTGCCTGTTCGGGTCCCGGCTGCTCCACTTCTGATCCAGTTCTCTGCTATGGCCTGGAAGGGCAGTAGAGGACGGCCTGGGTCCTTGGGACCCTGTCTGCATGGGAGACCCAGAGGAAAGTCCTGGCTCCTGGCTTTGGATTGGTGCAGCTCCGGCCATTGCGGCCGTCTGACGGGTGAACCGGCAGATGGAGGATCTCCACCCCCCCATCCGCCTCTCTGTAATTCTATCTTTCAAATAAATAAATCTTTTTTTAAAAAAAGTAAAAAAAAAGTGGAATATTGAATTTCCCATTATTATATTGGGGCTTATGTACCCCTTTAGATCCATTAGTGCTTGTTTTAAATAGACAGATGTCTTAGCATTGGGTGCATATTTTACTATACTCACATCTTCCTGGTGAATTGATTCCTTAATCATACATAATGCCCTTATTAGTCTCTTTTAACAGTTTTTATCTTAAAGTCTATTTTGTCTGATATTAGGATGGCTACCCCTGCTCATTTGTTATTTCCATTAGCTTGGGATATATTTTCCCATCCTTTCACTTTCAGTCTGTGTGTATCTTTGTTGATGAGGTATGTTTATTACAGGTAGAAAATACTTGGATCTTGTTTTAATCCATACAATCTGTCTGTGTCATTTAATTGGTGAATTTAGGGCACTTGCATTCAAGGTTTTTATTAATAACTAATGACTTGTCATGGCATTTTTCCATAAATATCCATGTGTTTTGGATTTCTTTTGTACTTTTTCTAGGAGGCTTTCTTTCTTCACATTGTTTCATGCTTCTGACTTTCTCTGTTTTATGTGTAGTACATCCTTAAATATCATTTGTAAAGCTGAATGGGTAGTGACATTCTTTAAATTTGTGCTTGTTATGGATGGTCTTTATGTCACCTTCATGTATAAATGACAGCTTTACAGAGTACAGAGTTCTGAGTGGACAGTTTTATGTTTGTTTGTTTTTGGACTTGAGGACTATTGGATTATGTCCCTCCGTTCTCTTGTAGCCTGTAGGGTTTCTTATGAGAAATTAGCTGTCAGTCTAAATGTTGATAATCTCAAGGTTATATGGAATTTTCTCATGCACATTTTTAATCTTTTTTTATGTTTTACTTTTGAAAGTTTGACTATAATATATCATGGATAAGATCTTTTTTGATCATGTATATTATGAGTTCCTTGTGCTTTCTGTATTCAGATGTCCATATCTTTCTCCAAATTAGGGAAAATTTCTTGTATTATTTCACTAAATAGATCTTCTAATCCATCCTGTCATTCCATATCTTCAGAAACTCCTGAAAAATATATTTGATCTTTGATGGTAGCCCATAAATCTCAAACATCATGTTCAATTTTTATATTTTTTCTTTATTTATTTGAAAGAGGGAGAGAGAGAGAGAGAGAGAGAGAGAGAGAGAGAGAGAGAGACCATACATCCATCTACTGGTTCACTTCCCAAATGGTCACAATGGCCATGGCTGAACAGGCCAAAGGCAGGAGCCAGGAACTTCATCTGGATCTCCCAATTGGTAGACAGGAGCCCAAGCACTTGAATCATCTTCTGCTGCTTTTCCTAGGCCATTAGCAGGGAGGTGAGTAAGCAATGGAGCAGCCTGCATACAAGCAGCACCCATATGTGCATCAGAAGCTTGCATCAGAAGCTGTGGTTTTACCAACTATACCACAATGCCAACTCCTCCACTGTATTTTAAGGGGGGGGGGCAGACAGACAGACAGAGAGATTGATCTTCCATCTGCTGGTTCACTCTCCAGATGGTCAAAACAGCCCATGCTTGGCCTAGCTGAAGCCAAGAGCCATAGCTTTATCTGGGTCTCTGACATGGGTAAGTGGGGTCCAAGCCCTTGGGACTTCTTCCTCTGCCTTTCCCAGGCCATTATAGGGGGCTGGATCAGAAGTGTAATTGCTGGGCCTCAAACCAGGGCCTAATGGGAAGCTAGCATGACAGGTGGTGGATTAATCTGATGTGTCACAATGCCACCCCTTTTTTGTATTTCTATATTTATAGTTAGTAATCCATGGAAACAGCTTTTGATTTTCCTCTGAATTCTTTGTTCTTTGAAATGTGCCTCTAGCCTCTATGATTTGGTAGAGTTGCTGCTCCTTCAGTGGATATCCAGAGGTGTGTCCTGAGTGGGGCCAGGGAGCTCCTGCCAGTGCTTGAGAGTGGTGCAGGTGTCGAGTGACACCCAGGATGGGCATAGTAAATCTCTTCATCAGGGAGAATATGATTGTGCCTGCTTGCATGTTCACTGTTTCAGACCGTCTCTTCCAAGATGAATTAACTACTCCAGGTAAACCCACAGTGCCTGCACACCCCACTCATTCTGGGACATGAACCACACAAAGAATCTAAGCACTTCTCAATGTGAGCAGGGAGCCCTCTGTGATGTCTTTCCCTAGAAATCATGGAACATTGAATCTCTGGAGCCAGATCCAATGATTGCCCAAAAACTCAGCTACACCCCTATCAAAAGTCACAGGACTCCCACAGTCACAGAGCACAGGACTCACATAATCACAAGGAGCGAAGGATCCTCTCCCAACCCCACAAGTCTTCATATTCCCATAAAGAGCCCCTATGTTCCCAAAAGCCTGCTGTCTGTCCACCAGAGCTGTGTTGGTGCTCTGCTTTGGCAAACTGAATCAGCAGCTTTGGTCAAGTATGGGGACAGGAGCATTGTGCCCTTGCTTCATGGCCCTAAGAGTTGCCCCACCACGGCCAACTCTCCAGGTCAGACTCAAAGTCAGTGGGGGCCACTGATTTATCCATCTGACAAAATCCACAAGTGTCTGGCAACAGCAACATCCACTCTCCTTATTAGGATGGCTTCCTCCCTGCTAGTCACTGAGCACCCTGCTGTGGGGAGAGGAGGAAGGCAATGAGCTCTCCGTCCACAGTCCACAGGGTTCATGGACATCCTGCCCCCAGCCAGCACTTCAGGCCAGACCCCAAAATTCTCCAGGTTCTCCCTCAGACAACATCAACAGTGGCTTGGTGGCTTGGGGGCTGTTGAAGGTTTCTCTCACCTCACTTCCAGAAGACAGCTTTCCCTCTAGCCATCAGCTGTGAGAGTTGCTGTTGGTTCCTGCTAGCTGCTGCATGGTTGTCTGTCACTCAAGGGAGTCTTTGTTCATTATGTAGACTTTCCACTGCCAACTTCTCTCCAACTGTCCCCTGGGAATGTGGTTCTTCCACTCCAACAATACTTGGAAAGAATGCCTCTGATCAAGAGAAAACATTGGCTAAAGCCCCAATCACCACTTTTCTAAGTCCCTTTATGTTTCATTTCCCTTGGGTGTACATATAATTTCTTACAACTCTAGGTTATGTTGCTACCAAGAGTCCTTTCTGGAAATATCAGTCTTACAATAAAAGAAGAAGAAAAAGAAACAATCTATAAAGACTTTTTGTCTAAATGAGTAAAATCAAGTGTTAGCATAAATGAAGAAGCAAGCTTCAATTATTTTTCGAGTTGACTTGTATACATTTTTGAAACAAGTAGATTTGAAAATGAGTTATTGAAGGGGCCAACGCTGTGGCACAATAGATTAAAGCCCTGGCCTGAAGTCCCGGCATCCCATATGGGCACCAGTTCTAGTCCCAGCCACTCCTCTTCCAATCCAGCTCTATGCTATGGCCTGGGAAAGCAGTAGAAGATGGTCCAAGTTTTTGGGCCCTTGTGCCCACATGGGAGACCTTGAGGAAGCTCCTGGCTCCTGGCTTTGGATTGGCTCAGCTAGGGCCTCTGCAACCATCTGGGGAGTGAGCCAGTGGATGGAAGACCTCTCTCCCTGTCTCTGCCTCTCTCTGTAAACTCTCTTTCAAATAAATAAAATAAACCTTTAAAAAAAGGAAAATGAATTATTGAAAACAGAAAAAAATTAAATTGCTAAAAGTACAACTCTGAATTTGAATATTACTCCAATGAATAAATATTTTTGGGACATGCAATAAGATCACCTGGAAGAACATGACCTGAAAAGTAGTACTGTCAGTGGAGAAAGACAAAGTTTGTAATTTCAACTGGAATAGTTTATGTTAAAATTTTGAACATGTTGGGCTGGCTGTTTCCATATAAAAACTAGCAGTATTATTTTTTGTACCTATAGTGCCTTTCACAGAAAAATTTAATTTCAATAATGTTAGTTTTTACCTCCTTAATAAAATTTTTCACAGATATTCTGATAATTTAAGTATTTGCACAGTAGGGACTCTGTGTTTTCTAAGTCAAAGTTTCTGGACTTTATAATGCGCAGTTGATCCCAGGCACTCTGATATAGGATGACTTAAAAAGCTGTGACAATGTCCACCTCATATCATCATTGTAGATCCTACATTAGTTCTTGAGGGAGTGACTCAGTTCATTTGGCTCATGAACTGTATGTGGAATAAAAATTTGACTATTCAATTTATTTGGGTAAAGAAGGGGCCTTTGGATAGTTCACTGTCTCTGGTATGTTGTAGCCTGGCTGAACCTTACTTTGCAGTCTTGAAACTCCACAGAGTTTCTTTGAGCTTAAGCTCTCCTGAAAGTTCAAACATTTGGGCAATCCTTAATATCTCCAGAGTATTTCCTTCCCTGTATTATCCATTGCTTTCTTGTTTACAGACAATAATTTCCCTGGGAGACCCTTTGTGAATTAAAAGAGTTTCTATGACATTAGACAGATTGACTACTAAGGGCCCAGAAAATAAACATATAAATAAACCACTTGCTTTTTAAATGCAAATCAGCAATACTGCTCTGCTTGGGTGCATTGTGTTTGGTAAGATTAGAGTTAGTTTGATCTATTTAGCATGGAGAACTATTCAAATAGGAAGCCTGCTCTTCAATAGAATGCCAATTGCAGGCTGAAACTATTCATAAGGAGGACCTTTACTGAATGTCTTTTCTTCTCAGAATTTCAGGTAAAACTGGATAAAGTAACTTTACACATACATTTTTGAAAAAGTAATTTTAAATACAAATAACAACAAACATTATTAAAGACAGTAAATTCAAATCTTTAATGAATTTAGCATATAAGTGTGAATATATACATATATGTATTACAATATAATATTAAATCATTGTATGGCCTTTCATTTAATCATATTTGAATTGAGATTTATGGTCTTAGTTTCCATAAAAGAACATCTTCCAATTTTTAAGATTTCAAACTCAGTGATCTTTGGATCATTGGAGTGAGATAATGCTGATTAAAAACTGTCCTTCTGACATCATCCTGATTCATCAAATAATACCGTTCATTAGTTTCAAGGACACTTTCAGAATCTTCAGTTCACTTTGCCAGTGAAATTCAAGCACACTTCCCTCCCCAGACTGAAATTTTACTACATACAAAATGTCATAGACCAACAGTCAACCCAAGCAGATAAGAAAGGTTAGACTATATGATAAGGGTCATAAAATTTGTAATAGCAATTTCTGTTCCAGTTCTGTCAATTTTGAGGGCCATGCCCTTGATTTAGTCTATACTTGTATACATTTTCAGTTTTCTCTATATATAGATATGTTAGTATTACAAAATGTACAAAGTAAAATAATAAAGATAACATGCAAAACACATGTAAGGTAAATAAAATTTTAAAAATGTCTTGCACAAGATTGCATACTTTCTTAGAAACAGCTTAAATATTTGTTTTTTTTAAGTGATGCTGTTAAAAGGAAGCACATATGAAGGACATAAGACAGTAAGAGGAGGTACTTTGATCTGAAAGCCTAAAGTTGTGATAAATAATCCTCAAGTGAATCCTGGTCTAACATGGGACAATTGTGTGTGACAAAGCTAATATTCATAAGTATAAAAATTGTGATACACAACGATGAGTTCTAGGATGAAATTACTTTGGAGAGAGCTCATGATATATATTTTAGTGTGTTGTGAGATATAATGAAATGTCTACTTTCATAGACAGAAACCCTACATACCTATACTTGGACATTTACATAGGTAGATAATTTTTCAAAGTATTCACTCCCCCTCCACTACTCTGTGGAAATTATTACTTCACCAGTTGGGATAGCCAAGCATCTTGCTATAGGAATAGGATGTTAGCAGAAGTGAAATGAACAGAGGCTTAAAATGAGCTGATAGGTTCTGCTATATTCATGAGAAAATAACTACTCCACAGGTAATCACAACCTCTTTGACTTTGGTAGTAGAATAAACATACCTTGAGCAGACCTTAAAAAAAAAGCTTAGCTAAATACGCAGCAAGAAGCAAAGATACCCAATCAGTAGACATGATTCTGTGACTAAGAATAACTTATTGTTGGTTTAAGTGACTGAGTCTATATAATAACTATAGAAATTAGTAAAAAGTGGGAATGCTGCTGTAACAGAAACCTGAATTTCATGGCTATGTAAGTAAACTATCTTTCTTTAAATGAACATATTTTCATTTGTTGTTTCAAAGATGTATTTATTTATTTGAAAGTCAGAGTTACAGAGAAAGGGGGAGAGGCAGAGAAAGAGAGAGAGAAAGAAAGAGAGAGAGAAAGAGAGATCTTCCATAAGCTGCATCACTCCCCAGAATGCAGCAATGGCCAGAGCTGGGCAAGCTGCAGCCAGGAGCCAGCAGCTTCATCTAGGATTCCCAAGTAGGTGGCAGGGTCCAAACACTTAGGCCATCCTCCACTTCCTTTCCCAGGCCATGAGCATGGACTTGGATTAGAAGCAGAGCAGCCAGGACTCAAACTAGCACCATATGAGATGCTTGAATCACAGGTAGTGGCTGTACCCACTGCACCACAATGGCAGCCTCTAAATTATTATATTAAAAAGGGAATGTAGTAATTTATAATCAAACTATATCATGAAACATCTCTTCTCTCTAAGGTCTAGTAGCTTTTCGTAACTCTTTCTTCTTCCTATTACTCTCTCTCTCTCTAGATATTCTAATAAGTTACTAAAAATAATTCAGTTAATTTTTATTTATTTGAAAGGGAGAGAGAATTTTCCACCAGCTGGTTCACTTCCCAAATGCCCACAGTAGCCAGCACAAAGTTAGGCCAAAGTCGGAGTCAGAAAGTCAGTCTTTATCTCCCACATTGGTGGCATAGAAGAGAGAAGCTAGTACTTGGGCCACTATCTATTATCTCTCTGGGTGCAGATTTGCAGAGCTGCAGTAAGAAGCAGAGCCAGGACTTGAGTACAGGCACTACAATAAGTTATGTGGACATTCCAAGTGACATTTTAACTGCAGCACCAAGAGGACACAAGTTATGGAAAAAAAGAAAGGTAAAAATCCACCAGACTGAAATAGTAATATTATCTACAGTGCCAAGAATCCACAATTTACTGTAGTTTAAAAATTTTTACCTTGCTGCTTTTTTTAACTAAAAATAATGTAATTGAATGGGATAATTTCAATAATATTTTACCTATAAAGTATATAATGTTTACCTCAAAGTAACAAACAGCTGCCAAACAGGTTATTGAGCTACCTCAATTTCTCTGGTTCAGTGAGTATTCAAACTAGAAGAATTTTTAAAGAATAACCATATCTAGTTTCAAAATTTGACCATCCAATTAAGTGAAGAAGCCCAAGGTTGAGAGATTGATTTTCAAGTTCATGTAGCTCATGCTGCCAAAGCTAGACTGGGCTTTGGACTCCCAATATATCCATGGCACATTACATCTTAAAAAGATACATTAATTATTGGATGAAATTATGTTAATAAAGTGTTTCTATGCATCTATTGAGATGACCATATAGTTTTTATTCTTAAGTTTGTTAATGTGATGCATCATATTAATTAATTTGCAAATGTTGAACCACCCCTGCACACCAGGGATAAATCCCACTTGGTCCGTGTGAATGAGCTTTCTGATGTTTTGGTGGATTCTATTTGTTAATATTTTGTTGAAGATTTTTGCATCTACGACCACCAGGGATATTGCTCTATAGTTCTCTTTCTCTGTTGCATCTTTTTCTGGCTTAGGAACTCATGTGATGTGGGCTTCATAGAAGGAGTTTGGGAGGATCCCTTCTTTTTCAATTGTGTAACTAGTTTCAGAACAATTGGAAAATCCTTTAAATGTCTGGTAGAATTCAGCAGTGAAGTCCTCCAGTCCTGGGCTTTTCTTTGTTGAGGGGATCTTTATTACTGATTCAATTTTCATCTTGGTTATTGCTTTGCTTAGGTTTTCTACGTATGTATATATATATATATATATATATATATATGTATATATATATATATATATATATATACACATATATATCTTTCTTTCTTTCTTTCTTCTTCCAGGTTTATATATACATTTCTTCTAGGTTTCCCAATTTGTTCGCATATAGTTCTTTGAAGTAATTCCTGATGATTCTTTTTATTTGTGTGTTCTGTGTTATATGTCATTACATTTCGTTTTTCATCTCTAGTATTAATGGTTTGGGTCTTCTCTCTCTGTTATTGGTTAGTAGGGCCAATGGTGTATCAATTTTGTTTATTTTTCTCAAAAAATCTTGGTTCTTCATTTCACTGACCTTTTGCATTGATTTTTTAATTTTAATTTTGTTCATTTCTTCTCTAATTCTAATTATTTCTTTCCTCCTACTATTTTTTTTTGACAGGCAGAGTGGACAGTGAGAGAGAGAGACAGAGAGAAAGGTCTTCCTTTTTCTGTTGGTTCACCCCTCAAGGGCCACTGGGGCCGGTGCACCGTGCTGCTCCGAAGCCAGGAGCCAGGTGCTTCTCCTGGTCTCCCATGCGGGTACGAGGTACAAGCACTTGGGCCATCCTCCACTACACTCCTGGACCACAGCAGAGAGCTGGACTGGAAGAGGGGCCACCAGGACAGAATCTGGCGCCCCGACTGGGACTAGAACCTGGAGTGCCGGCGCCGCAGGGAGAGGACTAGCCTATTGAGCTGCGGCACCAGCCAATTTTGGGTTTGGTTTGTTGTTGTTTTTCTAGGTCCTTGAGATACACTGATAGTTCACTTATTTGGTACCATTCCAATTGCTTCATGTAGGCACTGATTGCTACAAACTTTCCTCTTAATACTGCTGTTGCTGTATCCCTTAAGTTTTGATATGGCATATTGTCATACTCATTTGTTTTCAGAAAATGTTTTACTTCTATTCTGGTTTCTTTTATGACCCACAATTCATTCAGGAACATGTTGTTAAGTCTCCATGTGTTTCCCCAAAATCTACAGATTCTTGAGTTGCTGATTTCCAGATTCATTCCACAATGATTAGAGAAATGTATAGTAGGATTTTGATTTTTTTTTTAATTTGCGGATACTTGCTTTACACCCAACATATGTTCTATCCTAGAGAAAGTTTCATGCACTGATAAGAAGAATATGTAGTCTGCAACTGTGCAGAGAAAAATTCTATAGCTATCAGTTAGGTCCATTTGGTCCATAGTTTAATTAGCTCTGTTGTTTCTTTGTTGATTTTATATGTAGTTGATCTGTCCATTGATGAGATCAGGGTGGTTGAAGCACCCTGTTACTATTCTTTTGGAGTCCACACCTCCTTTTATATCCATTAACATTTATTTTATAAAGCCAGGTGCCCTGCAATTGGATGTGTAAACATGTATTATAGTGACATCTTCCTGTTGAATTGATCCTTTAATCATTACATAGTGCCCTTCTTCATCTCTTTAAACAGTTTTTATGGTTCAGTCTATTTTGTCTGATATTAAGATGGCAATACCTTCCCTTATTTTGCTTGTAGTAGCATGGAGTATTTTTTCCCATCCTTCCTCTTTCAGTCTGAATTTATTTTTGTTGGTGAGATGTATTTCTTGTAGGCAACATATAGATGGCTCTTATTTTTTAACCCATTCAGCCACTCTGTATCTTTTAACTGTAGAGCTGTGGCCATCTACATTCAAGGAGACTACTGATAAGTAACACTTAGGTTTCATTTTTCCATAAATATTCCTATTGTTTAATTTGGATTTGTTTGTTAAAACAAAAATCCTTTCATAATGAAAACTTTAAGCAAATTGGGTATGGAAGAAACATTCCTCAGTACAATCAAGGCAATCTATGACAAATCCATGGCCAGCATCTTATTGAATGGCAAAAACTGGAAGCATTCCTCCTGAGATCTGGGAACAGACAAAGCTGCCCATTCTCATCATTGCCATTTAATATAGTTCTGGATTTTCACAAAAGCCATGAGGCAAGAAAAAGAAATCAAAGGGGTACAAATTGGAAAGGAAGAAATCAAAACAATCCCTATTTGCAGATGTAATGATTCTGTATATAAGGGGTCAAAAAGATTCCACCGAGAGATTACTGGAACCTATAAAGGAGTTTGGTAAAGTGACAGGATATAAAACCAACATGGAAAAATCAATAGCCTTTGTATACACAAAGAATGTCATGGCTGAGAAAGAACTTTTAAGATCAGTCACATTCAAAATAGCTCCAAGAAGAATCAAATACCTTGAAATAAATGTAACCAAGGACGTCAAAAATCTCTACAGTGAAAATTACAAAACACTAAAGAAAGAAATAGAAGAAGACATCAAAAAATG
This sequence comes from Lepus europaeus, assembly GCF_033115175.1. Classification (NCBI taxonomy): domain Eukaryota; kingdom Metazoa; phylum Chordata; class Mammalia; order Lagomorpha; family Leporidae; genus Lepus; species Lepus europaeus. The sequence continues at coordinate 39,993,520 of NC_084833.1, forward strand.
GAAAACTCTTCCATGTTCATGGATTGAGAGAATAAACATCATCAAAATCCATACTTCCAAAAACATTTTAAAGATTCAATGCATGGGCCAGAACCGTGGCTCACTTGGTTAATCCCTGCCTGCAACGCCGGCATCCCATATGGGTGCCGGGTTCTAATCCCAGTTGCTCTCTTCCAGTCCATCTGTCTGCTGTGCCCCACGAGGGCAGTGGAGAATGGTCCAAGTGCTTGGGCTCCTGCACCAGCATGGGAGACCAGGAAGCAGCACCTGGCTCCTGGCTTCAGATCGGCGCAGTGCAGGCCATAGTGGCCATCTTGGGGGTGAACCAACGGAAGGAAGACTTTTCTTTCTGTCTCTCTCTCTCACTATCTAACTCTATCTGTCACATAAATTAAAAAAAAAAAAACGATATTCAATGCAGTCCCAATCAAAATACCAATGACATTTTTTTCAGTCTAGAAACACATGATGCTAAAATTCATATAAACCACAAGAGATCCTGAATATCTAAAGCTATCTTCTACAAAAAAAGAAAAAAAAAGCCAAAGGCATCACAATACTTAATTTCTAGAAAAACTACAGGGGCAATTGTAATAAAAAAAAAAAAAAAAACAAAACAAAACAAAAAAACCTGGTACTGGCATAAAAAGAGGTATAGACCAATGGAACAGAATAGAAACTCCAGAAATCAATCCATACATTTACAATCAACAAATCTTTGACAAAGGAACTAAAAATCAATGCCTGGAGCAAGGACAGTCTCTTTAACAAGTGGTGCTGGAGAAACCAGATCTCCACATGCAGTAGTATGAAACTAAACCTCTACTTTACACCTTCCATAAAAATCCATTCCAAGTGGATCAATGACCTAAATTTATGACCTGAAACCATCAAATCACTAGAGAACATTGGGGAAACTCGTGTTTTCCCTGATCCAAGAAATCTAATGAGTACCTGAAATGTAATGTTTTGGAGTGAAATAAACATGTATTGTTTATAGTCCTTGTCTCTTCCATTGAGGAATAGTGTGCTTTTGTTTATTTTTTCTTCATACTATTTCTTAAACTATTTTACTTAGTGTAGGATTAGCTCTAGGATTATTAAGCAAATTGCAGACAAACATTTGTAAAAATTAAGAGAATATGAGAGAAGGTGTAGGAAGAGTTGGAGCATGGGCAGGAGGGAAGGTTGGGAGGGAGTGCCACTGTGTTCCTAAATCTATATATATGAAACGCATGAAATTTGTATAACTTAAATAAAATTGTTTAAAATAGTGTTTCTCTTCTTAAATTTAAAAACAAATGTAAATGCGTTTGTAAGGGGCAAGGTAGAAAGTTACAGTTATATGCAGATACCTATAGACCTAGGATTAAGTGGTTTTGTTGTACCTGAGCATGTGCAAACAAAAGAGTATCACATATTGATAAAATTTAATGGTCCTTTATTGCCGGTGGTGGAGAATGGGCTCATGCCCTAAAGAACTCTCAACCCCAAAGACCAAAGTTACAGGGTTTATAAAGGCAAAAGCCACAAAATCAGAAGGAGAATACATGGTAGCTAGGATCAGGGTGAGAATACATGGTTACTGGGGTCAAGCTGACCTGAAACCTATGCAAAACTAATATCAATTATAATATTGATACTATCAGTTACAATCTTAACAATTTCAATTATAATCTTGACATTAATCCAGGTATTGGCTTAAATCATATGTAGGACATAGACAATTTATATTTTTATCATTAAACCAGGTGCAGCCTATCTGCTTCCAAGCTTGAGCAATCATGCTAGGGGGTGATGCAGGTTACCAGGTGTGATGTAGTGAACTGCTATTTTCTGAATGTTTTAGATCATAGTTTCAGATCAGAGTCTCATGGTGGTGGAGGGGTGGTGGTGTGCTTTCTCAAGATGGAGTCTCAGGTGCTCCAAAATAGATTCCCTTCTGTCAAGCTGTTACTTCAGTTTGCTTGTCACAGAAGAAGGCTTTTGATTAAAATATGTGACTCCTGAGAATTAATAACTGTTCTCATAAATATAAACATTTTCATATTTTTTTCATTTTTTAAAAAATTTATTTGACAGATAGAGTTAGACAGTGAAAGGGAGAGACAGAGAGAAAGGTCTTCCTTCCATTGTTTCAGTCCCCAAATGGCTGCCATGGCTGGCTCTGTGCTGTTCTGAAGCCTGGAGCCAGGTGCTGCTTCCTGGTCACCCACGCAGGAGCAGGGGCCCAAGCACTTGGGCCATCCTCCACTGACTTCCTGGGCCACAACAGAGAGCTGGACTGGAAGAGGAGCAACTGGGACTAGAACCCGGCGCCCACATGGGATGCCAGTGCCGTAGGCGGAGGATCAACCAAGTGAGCCACCGCACTGGCCCCAAATTTTCATATTTTTACAGATTAGAAGACTACATTGAATCCCACTTCTATCACGGCCTATGAGTTTTCTTATTCTGACAACCTTTGAATTATTTAGAATGAAAGAATGAAACGACTGTGAATGTCCTGATAGTACCTGCAATTGATGATGTCCGTTAGGACTAAATTTCTATTTCGGAGTCCTCTTGAAATCTGTGCCTCATCTAACTTGGTAGGTATTTTCAGATATTGTTAGCTCTACCAAACTGTACAAAGAGACTATTAGGCATCTGTCATAGCAGCAATTAGCTTAGGGGCACAATACATGTAGACAGCCTGAAACAATGGTAGAGGTTCCGGGGAAAGGAACCTGGCAGAGTGGATATGTTAGGTACAGATGAATTTTTATAAGCAACCGGGTTTAAAAAAATGTAATGTCTATGTTACCATTTAAAACCTTGCTCTATTTGTGAGACAATTGTTATTTAAAAAATAACTTAAGATTCAGACCATCAATTTCACTACAATTAAGAGTGATGCAAAGTTTAACATTAATACTAAAATTCCTTCACCTGTGTATGGCAGCAGATTGTAACTCTTACTTTTACCTTGGCTACAAAAATAATTGAAGCCATAGCATAGGAGCAAGATAGAGGGCAGTGTTCAAGAAGCATTGTCGAGGCTCGTGCTGTGGCATAGTGGGTAAAGCTGCCGACTGCAGTACCGGCATCACATATGGGCGCCGGTTGGAGACCTGGCTTCTCCACTTCTGATCCAGCTCTCTGCTATGGCCTGAGAAAGCATAGAAAATGGCCCAACTCCTTGGGCTCCTGCATCCATATGGGAGCCATGGAAGAAATTCCTGGCTTTAGATCAGTGGAACTCTGGCAGCTGTAGCCATCTGGGAAGTAAGCAGGTGGATGGAAGGACTCTCTCTCTCTGCCTCTCCCTTTCAAATAAATAAACATTTTTTTTTAAAGAAGCATTGTCAAGAAATAGTTATAGAATAGATAACAATAACACCAAAGCATTATCAATCATGCAAGAATCTCTGCAATGATCCAGAAGATCCTCAGAATTTTGGAAGTGCTATATTGATAGCATTATCATTCCAATGTATAACATTGAGGGACAAAAACACTGACTTGTTATTACTTCCCTAGGGCTCTCTGTTCCATACTCCCTGAATGTTTCACAATAAAATAACAGTAAAGATCAGTCCTGGTGACTAAGATATCAGCATTGCACATCAGCCTCCTTGGTTCAATTCCTCACTCTAGTTTCCTGTTACAGCAGACTCTGGGAAGCAGTAAAAATGTATTAAGTAATTGGACTCCTGACACCAACATGGAGATGCGGTTTATGTTTCTGGATCACAGCTTTGACCCTAGCCCAGTTCCTAACTTTGCAAGCATGTGGGAAATGGATCAAGGTATGAATACATTTTCTCTCTCTTTTTTTTCTCCCCTAAATGAATATAATAATAGATCAGTTTTACATGTATTGCTTATTTAGCTTCTTACAAAATGGAGTTTGCTAACTTAAACTGACAAAGTATATTCAGTTTTAGTAACATAAATCCATTACACTCTGCTTTCTGATGTGATGCATATCCCCCAACTCTTTGTGAACTGATCTGTGGCGTTTGATGTACAAGACATAACTTAAGATAGGTAAGCATTCATTCTTTGGGTATTGAAGTTAGAGAAAACAGCTTTTTTGAAAATCTGTTAAAGCATGTGAAAAACTGAAATTTTCATCTAGTTTATTACCAAGTATAATAGCATTAGCTTCTTGTGTGCTTTTTATTAAATTTTAACAATGACAACTCTTACTTCACAGTATTTTGAAAATCTATTCAAAAGGAAAAGAGATGGAGAAAATATTCTCAAAAGCTCTGACTTTCCAAAGCAGATTTTGTAATAACACAAATATCTACTTATACAATAATCTGTACTTTAGCTATAGATTTTTTTCTATAGTGATACATTGTAATGGCTATTACCTTGCGCAATACACATATTTTCTTTTTTCTGGAAGAAATCTCAGTCTTTTCAACTATTTTTAAAAAATGATTTATTTATTTGAAAGGCAGAGTTACAGATAGAGAGAGGGAGAGACAGAAAGTTTTCCATCTGCTGGTTCACTCCCCAAATGGCTGCAATGACCAGAGTAGGCCAATTCAAAGCCAAGAGCCATGAGAATAGGCCATCTTCCATTGCTTTCCCAGGCCATTAGCAGGGAGAAGACAGAGAAAGACAGGATCTTCCATTTGGTGCTTCACTTCTCAGATGGCTGCAATGGTCAGGGCTGAGCAAAGCCTGAAGGCCAAAACCAGGAGCCAGGAGCTTTATCTGGGTCTCCCATGTGGGTGCAAGAGCCCAAACACTTAAGACATCTTGTGCTATTTTTTCTAGGCCATTAGCAGTGAACTGAATTGGAAGTGGAACAGCTGGACATGAACTGGCAACCATATGGGATGCTGGCCTCTCTGGTGGTGGCTTTACCAGCTATGCCACAATGTCAGCCCCTTAAGTAATTTTAAAGATAATTTTAACATTAAAGTAAATGAGTCTTCTATCTAGGAGGAGAAAAGAATAAGAATATCATGTGGATTCTCATGGGTTCTTAAAATTTATTAAGGGACACAAAGGTGTTTACTCCAGAAAGTGAAATACTTTTATCCATACCTCCAGTCAACTGTCAATCTTATCTATAATTAGAAGATTTCGGTACAAATACTTGAAGATCATCACTTTCAGATTTGAATATTTTGTGATGTTTTAACCAAAGTGAGCAGCATAATCAAATTGATTTCAGAAAAATGCAGAGTATAGTTGCATATGAGCTAAGTGGCCCAAGGAGACTTTGGAAGTCTGAGAGCTGAATGACTCATTTAAAGTTAGTGCACAAGTGCAGAAAACTAAAGTGCAGAAAACTGAATTGAGACTCTCGCAACAGCAGAGATACTCATATGAGGAAGGAATTGAGACACTTTACAAAGATTAGTTTGATGATGCTGACAGGTAGAAATAATATGGTAAAATAAGTAGTTAAGAATGAGTATAAAATTTCTTATATAGTTGAAGATAAAGGTAAGTCAATATCGAATGCTATCATGACATTGTAGACATGAAAAATCTTTATTCAGTCTGTTTCTTCCATGCCAATTGAAATATTACTTCAACATTTAACTTTAAATTATTTTTCATACTCTGGTGGGGGTGAACATTTAGGGAAAGTTTAGGTAGGTACCAAATATGATCTCATGAAGAGATGTCACATGTTGTTGGTTATAATACTCCTATTGATGTAGGAGTAACCGCCAAAGATAGCAACCATGAATAGATATACATAGACAATATCTAAAATATCTTATTGAACAAACAAAATAGATAACATCAACTACCATGTAATTATATCTAGCTGTCTCTCATCTCCCTAACATCTTAAATGACAAGGCATTAATTAGTTAATGTATCAAGTCTTCTTCCCTCAATATGTGAATCCACTTCCAAGAAGTATTCTGCTATAATAGGACACGATAGAAATTATATTAATGAAATTAATTTCAAAGGGGAAATAAAGTAGAAAAGGATAGAAAAGCTCTCCCTTTCCTGATTACAGTTTGAAGGTGAAATTGGATTCAAACATGTGCACATTAAATGTTTGACTCTCCTCTTCTATGAAACAATGCAGTGTCAGCCTAATTATTTCCATTGCTTAATCTTTTTGTAGAGAAACAAGCAGGTAATAAAGACATTGTTGGATTTTAGATCAATGGGGAATAGTAATCATTGGTTGAGTAGCATTTGCCTCATCAAAGGAAGCTTAATGACAATAAGCTTATTATATCCTAAGAAGGAAATATAACTTGTACCATTAACTTTAGCCACATACTGTGACTTGCAGGAATTTAATGCAGATGAATATCATCTTTTAAGCATTGGCATAATTTCTATAAATAGTATCAAATAACTCTTAATTAGTGAACAAATAACCAGACATATCCTATCAACAGCTGTGTCTACTGTAAATCACATAATGAGTGTGCAGAGAGGTGTCTGCTAATAAGTAGGAAGGCAGAATAGCAAGAGTGGGTAAGATTCCAGTCATGGGACTCAGCAGATGTTAGGACTGCATGTCAATTCTGACATTTACTAGCTGTGTGACTGTGGGTTGGGCCAGATTTTATGCTAATGTAAACCTTAGATTCGCTAAATACAAGTTAGAAATAAAATAATATACAAAACTTATGTCTTAAAGACTTACCACAGTGTTTCAAGCATGAAATGAAGATTCAACAAATTCTAAGTCAGTAGTGGTTGGAATAGAGATTGCTGCTCCATTGATTTTTTTGTTTATTTTCTTAATATAACTTCTTAGTCTTGTACACATTATTTGTAATCTTTTGACTTCCTCCTGAAGTCACCACTGAAAGAGACAATATGGTTTTACAAAGTACACATTTTATATAAACAGCATGTGATACATCACTAAGGTAAAGAAAGGCCCAGTGTAAGAGTGATTCATAACATAACTACATATAAATTATAAATCCAAAATGTAATTCTGACTGCTGTAAAATCCATTATTTTCTCTACCCAATATTGCAACAATGCATATATCAGTAAAATGAATGGAGACTGTGAATGAAGTGATACTGGGTAAACCAGTGGTCAGTGAAAATTTCACTGATTGGGATGACAATGGAATGGAGATACAGCTAAATAAAGGAGAGACCTGGCTGGAGTGTCTGAAAGTGCTCCAGGGAGTAACAACTTGAGCAATCAAGAAACACTAGTGTTAGTGACTCTCCATGGAGAGAAGAGAGTGATGGTAACCAGGTGAATCAGGAATTCAGTATGACACTTCAGGAAAAAAAAAGGAATGAAAAGCTCTCGTTTGAATTTTTTTTAGTTTTTATTTCTTTTATTTTTTTAAAAAAATATTTATTTATTTATTTGAAAGTCACAGAGTTACACAGAGAGAAAAAGAGAGTGAGAGAGAGAGAGAAAGAGAGAGAGAGGTCTTCCATCTGCTCGTTCACTCCCCAAATGGCCGCAATGGCCAGAGCTGTGCTGATCTGAAGCCAGGAGCCAGGAGCTTCTTTCAGATCTCCCAAGCGGGTATAGGGGCCCAAGGACTTGGGCCATCTTTTACTGCTTTCCCAGACCATAGCAGAGAGCTGGATTGGAAGTGGAGTAGCTGAGACTGGAACCAGCTCCCATATGGAATGTTAGCATCGCAGGCGGCATTTTCACCCACTATGCCACAGTGCAGGCCCCAGTTTTAATTTTTTTTAGTAATGATGTAGATTAATACCTCAATTCAGAGGTTACACACATACACATGCCTACACATATGAATGTCTTTTTGAGATATTTATTTCCAATATTGACATGAAAATAAGTTTTAGAATACTTTCTTTTTAAGATTCACAAAACAACAACTTTTTACTGAATTCCACATAGTTGCACTTTGTTATCTTCCTTGCAGACACTGCAGGTCCCATAGCCAATAATCATATATTCAAGAAAGGGTCCAAATTCATGTTTTTGATCACCCATGAGCTTATGCACTACCAGTCACCATTTATTATTCCTATTACAGATACAATTGTGGCTTCATTGTCTCATCTCTGAACTTAGTAGAATCAAGCTTTGACTTTGGAGTTTTCCTTTCTTCTCTGATCCCTTTTACATGATGAAGTCTGTATGCAGTATTCACTACTCTTTTCAAGAAAGCAACCAGAAATTTTGTGACACCTGAACCATAAAATCGCATTCAAACCTATACAGTAGAGAAACCTATACAGTAGAGAAAAATAAAATAAATTCCTAATATCTGACAATGCAAGGAAATAATAGAATCCAACTCCAGAACAGTTATTACATAGAAGATCCCATCACAGCCATCTGCATGGAAGGAGATCATATTACCAAGAGTTAAATATTAATATCCCTTTCCTTTGCTGCTTTTGATAGTTTTCCTATTCTAAGTAAAGGGTAAATAAGTTATTATGTAGTTGTGCTGAGGAACTCCAAGGTCACCTTCAGATCCAGTGATTCACTAGGGTAACCTACAGCACTCAACAGACAGCCATAATCCTGGTTTATTTATTACAGTGAACTATTAGAAAGAACAAAATAACAAGAAACATGCACATTGGTCAAAGTTTGAGGCAACCAGACACATGTTTAGAGGAATATTTAGGGTATTCTCAATGTAGTCACAGAGGATGCACTTAATTCCTCTAGTTGTGAGTCCAGAAGCATTTCTGAAATTCTATATATCAATGAAGCTCATTAGAGATTCACTTCTCAAGGTATATGTTGGGAAATTCTCACACAGGAACTGCTTATTCTGTGGCAAATTCTAAAGTGCTACAAAGAAAGAAGGCAGGATAAACTGATTTGTTTGCAAAAACTTTTTAGGTGGGGATCACTCATTAGTACATTGTCTGGAAGCCCACCAGAATCCAAATGTCCATATGTCACAATGGCCAATCTTTCCTGCAGGCCTAGTTAAGGATACCTATCTTAGAACTCCCATGCTAACTTTTATCTACATTTGCCAATATGAAAATCTGATGACAGTCTGACTACATATATACAATATAAAAGGAAGTTCAACAGCAAAGAGAGAAGCAATTGGACTATAACTGGCTGCAAACAGCTTATCTGCCAGGTTACTAAACTTCATCAATAGCTATGACTGCTGTGATTTTTGCTTGTTCCAAAGCACATTTGGATAACTACACATGAAGTAGCATAGGACACTGATCCTTTAACTTTAGTATGCTTAGGTTTAGATAAAGGATAGAAGTGCAAAGTTCTGGGGTTCAGCTCCAGAAAATATGCTTTAGTAAATTTAGAATGTGTCCCAGGAATCTGTATTGAGATGCAAATCCCAGGTCAGGATTCAGCAGTAGAAGACAGTTGTCTTTGTTTCTAGTCTTGGCTCTGCTTTCATGGGACCTTGGACAAGTTTTTCAAATTTTTGATGTAATCATATTTGCAATGCTGTTACTCTATAAAATTATTTTTAAAAAGCATTTTTAAGGAAAAACTAACTTATCTGTATTTCAGTCTTGACATACTCATTAGGGTAAGTTATGGCTCTTTTCTTTTTTAAATTTTTTGTATGTAGAATCAATCACCATAATTATGTTCACCTTTAAGTAAATAAAAAATTTTATAAGATAAAATTTGCTTATGTCAAATACCTTTTTAATCCAACTATCAGTGAAATAATCTATTAGAAAGCTTGATGAGAAGTGTCTAGGGGTTTTTACTTTGTGGTATCTTTAAAAATTCTAGGCATTTCAAAAATAACTCAGTGAAACAAATAAATAAAAAAGACAAAAATGTATTCATATAAGAAATGAAGCTATCTATATGTATGCCTTTAAAAAATTGGGAACATAGAAGGTAAAGAATTCAGGAAGCTTTATCTCTTCATTGTAGTGATAAAGATTAAATAGGAAAGTTAATGTTTCAATTTTTCAAATGAGAAAAGAAAATCTCAATTCGAAGTGCCTGAATGTGAATTAAATGCTTTCTACCATAAAATATGAACTGTAGCTATTTTGATAAATGTCTTATAGGTCTTTTAAATATTCCTGATATTGTTGCACTGCAGTCATTAAGAGAATTTGAGAACTAAAGAGATGATTTTTATATCTTTTGCATAAAACATCAAGTAGAACCTGAAATTGAAAAACAGCATTCAGATGCTCACAAAATAAAAAAAAAATCACTGGGGCTGGCACAGTGGCGTAGCTAGTAAAGCTGCTGCCTGTTGTGCCAGCATCCCATATGGGTGTCTGTTCAAGTCCTGGCTGTTCCACTCTGATTCAGCTCTCTGCTATGGCTTGGGAAGGCAGTAGAAGATGGCCCAAGTCCTTGGGCCTCTGCACCCATGTGGGAGACCTGGAAAAAGCTCCTGGCTCCTAGCTTCAGATCAGCTAAGCTCTGGGCATTGTGGCCAACTGGGGAGTGAACCAGCAGATGGAAGATTTCTCTCTGACTCTCTTTCCCTCTCTGTGTAACTCTGTGACTTTCAAATAAATAAATAAATCTTTAAAAAATAAATTAGAAAAATAAAATAAAAATTCCATTTTTCCTTGCAATAGTAGATTAAGATAGGTAGATATTTCTTATTCAAATATTACATACCTTAGTTATGAAATATTAACATATAAATTATTTTTCATTCTATGGTGGTAATAACTAAAATAAATTAATAAATAGTTCTGCAGAGTGGAGCATAATTAAATTATTTTATAATTCCTGCAATTTGCATAAGTGAAGCTATTGTCTTTATTAGGCTTTATGATTTCCAATAGTTATAGAAATCAGTTTTATGCAAATAAATATTATTTGAATGAAGCAAATAAATAAGTAGAAATTCCTCTGATACAACATGACTAGTGCTTTTCAAAGACTGATGACTTATTGATATTATAGGATATAAGTACAAAATTTTAGAATTTATAATTTTAGAATTTTTCTCAGATAATTACATGTAAGAGTACTCTTTTGGAAATGAGCAAATTACTGATATTTACCAAATATACATAATGTATAAAATTCTGTGTCTATATATACATATAAATACATATTCGTTCATATATGCCCTTTATATATATGCACATAAAATCAACTTGGATCCAAGGTATCTAATATGTGGCTTTGTTCCTGTACATCAAATTATAGTCCGGGGATATACATATTGGATTCTCTGTTCAGGTAAAATCTTGCATTGATGATTGTGTTCCCATACATGTGTGCATGTGTGTATACACACATGTTATATACATGCATAAATTACAACTGCTGATATTTACTAGTGGTTAACAGTGATCCAGGTCTTTTACTTATCCGGTCTTATTTAATACACAGATTTGTATTGTAACCATATTTGTGTTATATATTATTTATATCTATATACATTAGGTGCAAACTTAATTATTTTCAATTATAAATTTTAAACTGAAGTGCACAATTAACAAATGAGTTACTTAAGATCACCCGTTCATGAACAGTTCAACTGAGAATCCTCAAGTGATATGGTTCCAAATCTTTGTTCTTTTTATTAAAGCAAAATACTTATTTTATTTATTTGAAATACAGACAAAGACAAAGAGAGAGAGAGAGAGAGAGAGAGAGAGAGAGAAACAGACCATGCATGTGTTGGTTTATTCCCCAAATGCCTACTGCTGCTAAGGCTGGCCCAGGCTGAAGCCAAGAGGCAGGGACTGAATCTGGGTTTCCCACATGGGTGGTGGAGCCTACTATTTGAACCATCACCTGTTTCCTTCCAGAGTGCGCATTAGCAGGAAGCTGGAATCAGCCCTGAAACCAAGGAACTCTGATATGGGATGTTGGTGTCCTAAATAGAGTGTTCACTGTGGCACCAATCTGGCCAAAGCCTATATTATCCTTACCCACTGTAATGTGCCACTGCTAGCAGAGAGCTGGCCTGGAAGAGGGGCAACCGGGATAGAATCCGGCACCCCAACCGGGACTAGAACCTGGTGTGCCAGCGCCACAAGGCGGAGGATTAGCCTGTTAAGCCACGGCGCAGGCCTTAAGTAGTTTGTTTTAAGATCAAATAGACACTCAAAGAATTTGGAGTTCATTGATGAAAGCTGTCATCACACATATCATCTGTGGTCCAAAAAAAAAAAAAAAAACTTAGGTCAATTTTCAGAGGAAGTATTGGTAAGCTTCCTGTATTTATTCATCTCTCATGGACAACAGTAAATGTTACATTATATCATGGGATACAGTAATAACACAATCAGTTATCTAATTGCAATTCACAGATTATCTGTGGCAATAACAAAATATCTGTTATAAAATCAGGATGAATTAGTTTCTACTAATACAAATAGATGTGATGTCAAAGAATGAAACAGAGGCACTTTAGAATGCAAAATATGGGCCAGCATTGTGATGTACGAGGTAAAACTGACACCTTTCGTGCCCGCATCCCAGTTCCCTGCTAATGACCTGGGAAAAGCAGTAGAAAATGGCCTAAGTTACTGGGCTTCTGCCAGTCATGTGGGAGATTCAGGTGAAACTCCTGGCTTCAGCCTGACTCAGCTCTGTTCATTGTGGCCACTTGTGGAGTAAAACAGCAGATGGAAGATCTCTGTCTCTCTTACCTTCTCTCTCTCTAGCAGTGACTTTCAAATTAAAAAAAAAAATCTTAAAAAAAGAATGTGACATAAAATAGGATATTCAAACACTGAAAAATCTTCATTTTTTCCATCTTGAATAAAATGACAATTAAACAAGGAGAACCAGTAGGTTTTTATCACATTGCTATATAAAAATTTATTATTAATTTCAAATTAAAAGGTGACTCCATTTCAAGGTCAGCAAATTTCTTCCATTGCTCAGATTTCCCAAAATGGCAATACATTCTTTATCCCCTTAGTTGGATCTTTTATGTCAATATGAAAACTCACATGTGAACTTCTTAATTTACCACCAAAAGATTAAAAGATACATTTTGCAAGTATTCTACAGTTTACCATTTTTTTTTTTTTTTTTGACAGGCAGAGTGGACCATGAGAGAGAGAGAGACAGAGAGAAAGGTCTTCCTTTTCCCTTGGTTCACCCCTCAATGGCCGGTACGGCCGGTGCGCTGCAGCTGGTGCACCAAGCTGATCTGAAGCCAGGAGCCAGGTGCTTCTCCTGGTCTCCCATGCGGGTGCAGGGCCCAAGGACTTGGGCCATCCTCCACTGCACTTCCCTGGCCACAGCAGAGAGCTGGACTTTAAGAGGAGCGACCGGGACAGAATCTGGCACCCTGACCGGGACCAGAATCTGGGGTGCCGGCGCTGCATGCGGAGGATTAGCCTATTGAGCTGCAACCTGCCAAGTTTACCATTTTCATACTGAGGCAGTTCACTTCCCTTGACACACCTAGCTGATCTCAAGTTTTACTCATTCAAATAAGATGGTTTTATCAATAGCATTAACGTGTTGCAAACTTAAACTCTACTTTTTTCTTTTTCTAAGATTATTTATTTGAAAGTCAGAGTTACTCACAAAGAGAAGGAGAAGCAGAGAGAGAGAGGTCTTCCATCTTCTGGTTCACTCCCCAGTTGGCCACAAGGGTCAGAGCTGTGCTGATCCGAGGCCAAGAGCTTCATTCCAGGTCTCCCACATGGGTGCAGGGGCACAAGGCTTTGGCCATCTTCTACTGCTTTCCTAGGCCATAACAGAGAGCTGGATTGGAAGTGGAGCAGCTGGGATTTGAACTGGCACGATATGCGATGCCGACACTGCAGGTGGCAGTTTAACCTGCTATGCCACAGAATCAGTCCCTTAACCCCTTTTTTAAAGATGTACTTGTTTATTTGAAATATAGACATACACAGAGAGCAAGAGCAAGCACGTGTGCAAGAGAGGATCTTCTATTCACCTATTCACTCACCCAGATGGCCAAAATAGCCTGGTGTGGGCCAGGCAAGGAGCCAGGAGCTTCCTGAGATCCTGAGTCTTCCACGTGGATGTAGGGGCCCAAACATTTTGGCCTAGGCCATCTTCTGTACTTTTCCCAGAAGCATGAGCAGGAAGCTGGATCAGAACTGAAGCAGCCAGGACTCAATCTAGGCCCATAGGGGTTCTCGTGCTGCAGGGGCCACTATACTGGCACCCCTCTCAACTTTATAAACACTATCAGCAGTTTTAGCAATGTTTCCTAATGTTCCGTCATGTGACTCGTCCCAAAATGAATCAAATATTTCATTTGATATCTTTTTTTTTTTAAGATTTCATTTATTTATTTGAGTGGTAGAGTTCCAGATACTGAGAGGGAGAGACAGAGAGAATTCCATTGGTTCACTTCCTAGATGGCTGCAATGGCTGGAGCTGCATCAATCCGAAGCCAGGAGCCAGGTGCTTCTTCCAGGTGTCCCAAGCACTTGTGCCATCTTGTACTGCTTTCCCAGGCCATAGCAGAGAGTTGGAATGGAAGAGGGGCAGCCAGGACTAGAACCAGTGCCCATATGGGATGCCGGCACCACAGGTGGAGGATTAACCTACTGTGCCACAGAGCCAGCCCCTAGACATCTTAACTCATTAACAAGAATGACTAACAAAATTTATTTCAGGAATTACAAAAATATTATGGGTTTGGTGAAATGTTAACTACCCTAAACTTTACCAACATTTTTTCTACTGTTCTTTCTTGATTTTGCAAAATAAACATGTCTAATGTGCCTCAAAATCAGGAGTCTACAGTGCATTTCACTTATACTGGAAATCTAGTAAACTTCTTTTTTTTTTTTTTAACTTTTATTTAATGAATATAAATTTCCAGTGTACAGCTTATGGATTACAATGGCTTCCCCCCCCCCAATAACTTCCCTCCCACCCGCAACCCTCCCCCCTCCCGCTCCCTCTCCCCTTCCATTTGCATCAAGATTCATTTTCAATTCTCTTTATATACAGAAGATCAATTTAGTATAAAGATTTCAACAGTTTGCACCCACATAGAAACACAAAGTGAAACATACTGTTTGAGTACTAGTTATAGCATTAAATCACAATGTACAGCACATTAAGGACAGAGATCCCACATGAGGAGCAAGTGCACAGTGGCTCCTGTTGTTGACCCAACAAATTGACACTCTAGTTTATGGCGCCAGTAACCATCCTAGGCTGTCGTCATGAGTTGCCAAGGCTATGGAAGCCTTCCAAGTTCACCGACTCTGATCATATTTAGACAAGGTCATAAAAGACAGAGTGAGGATAGTAACCAATGATCCTAAGAGTGGCATTTACCAGGTTTGAACAATTATACAGCATTAAGTGGGGAAGAGGACCATCAGTACACACATGTTGGGAGTAGAGCCATTGGTGGTAGAGTAGAGGTTATGATTACAAAGGAATGAGGCCCAAATGCGCTAGACAGGGTCTAGAACAAAGGACAGAGTCATTATTAGAGGAGCTAAGAAAGGTGCTGTCTAAGCTACAATTAAGTTTTCTGATTGAGAGGCAAATAGAACCTGATAGAAGGGGCTTGATAATAATCTGGTGGGCTTTAGGCCTTGTAAATTCAGAGGCCCAGACCTATCTATCTCTTCACATGGGGTATATCCTAAGGGAGGTGTGAACCTCCTAGGGGAAGGCACTCTGTTGACTTTCATTACTTGGCTGGCCTGGGAGGAGAGCTGGCCAGGTAAAGGCAGGTGGCATCTCTAACAAGAAATGTACAGTTCTGCCTTCAATGTTGCTGACCCTACTTGACCATCCCCTCAGCTGCAGTGGTCACTTTGGAAGTTGGGCTGAGTGAAGGGCTTTTCAGCTTAGAGCCAATAAGATCTGTGGCTCTGACCTGGGCATCCTTCGACTCCAGGGCAGGTCCATTTCCAGTGATCCAACTCTTGGCAGAGCTGCCAGGGCTCTTCACAAGCTGACTTCTGCTGAAGCCCAGGCTTACCACATTGAAAGCCACTGCAGTGGACTGGCCTGTTGGGTCTCCTTGAGGGCAGATCACTGTACAGATCAGCCATTAATAGGCCTGCCACCCATTGCTTCTGATGCCTAGCTTTCTTTTCCTCCTGGTTTGTGTTAAAGCAGACCAGAGGATGCAAGTCAAGGGAGTGCCCGTTTCCCATCTCTAATCTTCGGTGGCCTGAACTACAAGTCTATAGTCACAGGCATGTTCTGTAGTAGTTTTTCTAAGGTAGACAATGCCCATGAGGAAAATTATATTCTCACTTTAAAACTTTCTTTCCCTTTGGTCTGAAAGGGAGGTTTTTTCTACTTACTGTATACTTCGCTGATGGCGAAGTGAATCAAGCTATGAGATTATTATTTAAGCTCTTATTTTGGCTATGCTATTGCAGAAAAATGTTAGCCATCTCTTTTATAAGGTCTAGAGATTAAATTGTGCATCCTACAGATTCCTTCATAATAGAATTAGTTTCCTACCTTGAAGAGAATAGAGAAATGAAAGAACAAGTTGGGCTTAGAATAGAGAAATGAGGGAGCAAGTCCTAGATCGCTTGCTGACAATAGCAATATCACATGAATACTTAGCAAACCGTTTCAACCATTAGATAACAACTTAAGAAAACATTTACCAGAAGGTCCAATGCCTTCTATAAATTTTAAGAATCATGTATTTGAAAACACCTCTTAAATATCTAACATGGTGTAGTTTGTTTAGCCAGTAAACTTAAGCACAACCATCTAAAATGTTTTTAGTTTCTTTCTGCCAACAAGTCTAAAACATATGATACACAGATTCAGGTCACACAAATTAAAATGTATCTTTGATTGATTTTAGCAGCTTAAATTTATGGACAATCTTATCTATAAGCCATTTAAAATAAAACTCTTAATAAAATTTCCCCATGTGGACATACAATATGTACACACATATAATATAGCATAATAGACCAATACATCAATTTTAATAATAGCTTTTAAAATCTTTAACTCTTTTTGTAGATTGCCAATTGATTTGAATTGCTTTTTCTTTTTAGTAACCTCAGTTAACCATACTTTCTCTCAGTTGGTACTGTTAATACATTATTGGGTTCATCTGTTTACAGAGCCATCCCAAAGTACTGAATACAATAAAAGTGGCTGGAAAAAGTCCATAGGAACCTATAGGAGGACAGCTAAACACAGAACCAACAACGCTTTAGTTTTATGAGCAGCAGATATTCAAATTTTTGAAAAAAGCACATATTTAAATAACCCATAGCTCTTAATAAAAATTCAGCTGTTTTTGAACAATTAGAATTTAACAGACATCGAGAGAACATAATAGATTACTTTAACACATTGCTTTAACAGAGCATCAGAGTTTAATTCTATGTCAAAGAGAAATTGAGCTTCCTGTGATCTTTTGCTGTGAGGTTTCCTTCCTTTACCTTCTTTCATATTGGTGACCATGTTTCTGTGTTTCTGTGTGTAACACATCTTTAAGCATCTTTTGCAGGGCAGGATGAGTGGCAACAAATTCTTTCAGTTTCTGTTTGCTGTGAAAAGTCTTAATTTCACCTTCATTCACAAATGAGAGCTTTGCAGGATATAGTATTCTGGGCTGGCAGTTTTTCTCTCTTAGTACCTGGGCTATGTCTCGCCATTCCCTTCTAGCTTGTAGGGTTTCTGATGAGAAGTCTGCTGTGAGTCTAATTGGAGATCCTCTAAGAGTGATCCGACGTTTCTCTCTTGCACCTTTTAGGATCTTTTCTTTATGTTTCACTGTGGTGAGTTTGATTACAACATGTCGTGGTGAGGATCTCTTTTGGTCATGTTTATTAGGGGTTCTATAAGCTTCCTGTACTAAGATGCCTCTGACCTTCTCCAAACCTGGGAAATTTTCTGCTAGTATCTCACTGAAAATGCCTTCTAATCCTTTCTCCCTCTCCATGCCTTCAGGAACTCCTAGAACCCGAATGTTGGGTTTTTTAATAGTATCCTGTAAATTCCTGACAATAATTTTTAGATTTCTAATTTCTTCTTCTTTTCTTTGGTTTGCCTGTTTCCTTTCCTGTTCTCTGTCTTCTAAGTCTGATATTCTCTCTTCTGCTTCGCCCATTCTGTTTTTAAGGCTCTCTAATGTGTTTGTCATTTGATCTGTTGAACTCTTCATTTCATTATGATTTCTAGTCACTATCAGAGTTCCTTGTTCCACTAGTTGTTTCATTTCATTTTGATTCCTCCTTAATATTTCACTTTCACGAGAGAGATTTTCTATCTTGTCCATGAAGGATTTCTGTAGTTCAAGAATTTGTTTTTGAGAACTTCTTAATGTTCTTATCAATTTTTTGAGATCCGCTTCTTGCATTTCTTCGATCTCATCATCTTCATAATCTTGAATTGGGGTGTCTTTTTCATTTGGGGGCGTCATAGTTTCTTCCTTGTTCTTGTTAGCTTGGTTTTTGCGTTTGTTGTTTGGCATGTTGGAGATATCTGGTTTCTTCACTGTGGTGTTTTTTCTTGTTACACTATGGCTCTATATTAAGTGGACTGTCTGCTTTCAGTGGAGCCTTAGAGGCTTGAGATGAGTGTGGACTGAGAGCTGTGTTTGGTTCCTCAGGGTTGAGGGTGTGTCAAGGATGACACTCCCAGGTTAGGTGTGGTAAATCTCTCTTTCTTTTTTTGATTTAAAAGGGAAGTAATTCCGCACAGCTGAACGTAATTGGAGGTAGTTAGCAGGCAAATGATATACCTACAGGAGCCAGAGATCGGAAGCTCTTTCCCAAGGACCACACAGGGAATCTCTGCTGCCCTCAGTGTGGGCTCCGATTCTCCTGCAGTCTCCCACTGGGTTGCCAAGTTAGATGCTAGTCTCCTGTTATTTCACCCCTCCCCACAGAGTCAGGTTTTTCTGCTAGGCTCAGGGCTGGTGCAGACCTGAGGTCGCCCTGCTTATGACGTATGTCCAAAATGGCGCCTGCTCTGTCTTGCTCGCCTGTGAGAGGTGAGCGGAGAGAGAGAAACTTGTGTCCGTATCAGTCACTTTTTTTATTTTTTTTTTCTCTCTCTTCTAGTTAGCCTGGTGAACTTTTCCCCACGGAGTTTCAAGCCTCGTTCCCTCTAGCCTCCTCTTTCCGCTTGCCTGCTGGTATCTCGGGCTATGGAGGTTCGGCTCACCTCGCGTTCCAGCGCTGGTGCGTTGAGTCTGCCGCTGGTGTCCCGAACTTGGGCTCCCACGCTCTCCACGCAGGTCCACTGTGAATCACTAGTTCCGGAAGAGTTTCCTCTGCTGTTTCATCCCCTACTCTTCCTTGACACTGCAGTATCTCCACTTATATTAAACTTTCTCTCCCCCCAGACTAAGTGTGCTTCCTGCCTATTCCGCCATCTTGCCGCCTCCCCTCGAAATCTAGTAAACTTCTAACATAGACTATGAGCAACCCAGCTGTATTAGTTTAAAGACATGAATGACTGTTCCAATAAAGGACATGAGTAGCAGCTTTGGAAAATGTCTGCTTAAATATCCTATAACTCTTGGACAAAGATTGAAAAAACTTCAAAGGTGATGATATTAAGTTTATGAGACGTATGCTTGTAATCGTGGATATGCTACCTACTTTAGAGATGCTACAAATAGAGCCTTATCAGAAGTATGACTCCTATACCCATTTCCATTTTATCCTCTAAATTTGATAAGGACCATTGTGCCAAATATATCTCACTTTTATTTGTAACATTTTCCAAAGAGCCACATTTTACATGATATTAGTGTTAAAATACTTAGAATGAACTCAGGCTGCTGCACTCTGCTTTCTTCTTTTTGGAAGAGATGTTATGCTCATAAGCTAGAAATCTGCACAATGTATAACCAGAGTTCAGTTTAATAGACTTTTGTGGGCAGAGGGTAAGGGATACAGGAAATATATGCATTATTACCTATTTTTCCCAAAACACCACTGTGTTTTAGTGCTGTGGAATAGAAAGATGCACCTAAAGGAATTAAGCAATTATGCTTGAGCTAAAAGAGACAAAAGATAAGTAAGTTCAAGCACAATAATTGATTTTCTTTTGATACTGTTATGCAGGCTCACTAAAGATATGGTAGAATAAGGGAACTGACAGATAAGAGAAGAGAGAAATGAAAGAAAAAAAGGGGAGAGTAGAGAAGAGGAGAAGAGAATAAAGCATCATAATACCTGATTTCAAAACACACTACAGGGCAGTTATAATCAAAACAGCCTGATACTGGCACAAAAACAGATTCGCAGATCACTGGAACAGAATAGAAACTCTGGAAATCAATCTATGAATTGACAACCAACTTAGCTTTGACAAAGTAGCTAAGATCAATTCTGGGAGCAAGGACAGTTTCTTTAACAAATGGTGCTCAAGAAACTGGATCTCCATATGCAGAAGCGTGAAACTAGACCCATACCTTACACCTTACACAAAAATCCACTCAAAATTGATAAAAAACCTAAATATATGACCTAATACCATCAAATTACCACAGAATATTGGGGAAACTTTGAAAAACATTGGCATATCTGTATAATTGTTCAGACCTGGTTAATGCCACTCTTAGGATCATTGGTTACTATCCTCACTCTGTCTTTTATGACCTTGTCTAAATATGATCAGAGTCAGCGAACTTGGAAGGCTTCCATAGCCTTGGCAACTCATGATGAGAGCCTAGGGTGGTTACTGGCGCCATAAACTAGAGTGTCAATTTGTTGGGTCAACAACAGGAGCCACTGTGCACTTGCTCCTCATGTGGGATCTCTGTCCTTAATGTGCTGTACATTTTTATTTAATGCTATAACTAGTACTCAAATAGTATGTTTCACTTTGTGTATCTATGTGGGTGCAAACTGTTGAAATCTTTACTAAATATATACTAAATCGATCTTCTTAATATAAAGAGAATTGAAAATGAATCTTGATGTGAATGGAAGGGGAGAAGGAGCGGGAGAGGGGAGGGTTGCAGGTGGGAGGGAAGTTATGGGAGGGGGAAGCCATTGTAACCCATAAGCTGTACATTGGAAATTTATATTCATTAAATAAAAGTTAAAAAATAAATAATAAAAAAGAAAAACATTGGCATAGATAAAAACTTCCTGAAAAAGACCTCAGAAGCACAGGCAAAGTCAAAATTGGCAAATGGGATTATATCAAGCTGAGAAGCTTCTGAACCACAAAAGAAACACTGAGCAAAGTGAAGAGGCAACTGACAGAATGTCAAAAATTATTATCAGTTGCAAACTATGCAACTGATATATGGTTAGCATCCAGAATCTATGAGGAGCTCAAGAAATTCAACAAAAGCAAAAAAAAAAAAAAAAAAAATCTGGTTAAGAAATGGGCAAAGGACTTGAACAGGTACTTTTCAAGAGAGGGAATTCAAATGGACAACAAAGAATTAAGAAAATGCTCAATATTAGTAGCCATCAGGGAAATGCAAATTAAACTATGGTGAGGTTACACCTCACTCCAAATAGAATGGCTCTCATACAGAAATCAACAAACAACAAATGCTGGTGAGGATGTAGGGGAAAAGCTATTCTGGTCCACTGTTGGTGGGTATGTATACTGGTGCAGTCACTGTGGAAGACAGTAAAGGGATACCTCAGAAATCTGAATATAGACCTGCTATATGGCCCAGCCATCCCACTCCTGGTAATTTACTCAAACAAAAAAAATCCACATATGAAAGAGTTGTCTGTACCCCCATGTTCATTGCAACACAGTTCATAATAGCTAAGACACGTTTCAATACAGATGTCTACCAACTTTTGACTGGATAAAGATATTATGGTATATATACACTATGGAGTACTACTTGTTGCAAAAAAAAAAAAAGAAAAGAAAAAAGAAAAAGAAATCTTGTCTTTTACAACAAGATGGATGCAACAAGAAACCATTTTACTTAGTGAAATAAGCCAGTTCCAAAAAGACAGATATCATATATTTTCCTTGATCTGAGGTAATTAGTAGAGTACTTGAAATATAATGTATTTGAGTGAAATAGACATTCTGAGATTCAATGACTGTTTTCAGCCCTTGTCTCTTCTGATTAGGAACTGTGTTTCATTTTATTTTTTTTGTTTTGTTTGGTTTCTCCTTCATACTATTTGTTGAACTCTTTTATTTAGTCTAAGGTTAACTATATGATCATTAAGTAAACTGAAAATAGATCTTTGTAAAAACTGAGTGGGGAAGTGAGAGGTAGGAGGAGGAAGGGTTGGAGCATGGGTGGGAGGGAGGGTAGAAGACAAAGTGTCGCTATGTTCCTAAATCTGTATATGTGAAATACATGAAACTTGTATAACTTAAATAAACTTTAAAAAAGTAAAAATAATCCTAAGTGTTATTTCCTCAATGAAGTTTTTAAATCATTTCTTTTTTTAAGGATTTACTTATCTATTTGAAAGGCAGGGTTGCAGAGCCCATGTGTGAGAAGGAGAAGAAAGGGAGGGAGGAGAAGGATGAGGAGGGGGAGGAAGAGGGGGAGGGGGAGGGGGAGGAGGAGGAGGAGGAGGAAGAGGAGAAGGAGAAGGAGAAGGAGAAGGAGAAGGAGAAGGAGAAGGAGAAGGAGAAGGAGAACGGAGAAATTTTCCATTTGCCGGTTCACTCCCATAATTATGCAATGGCCCAGGCTGGAATAGGCCAAAGCCAGGAGCCAGGAGCTTCCCATTCTACCATGAGGTTGCAGAAGCCCAAGCACTTGGGCCATCCTCTGCTGCTTTTCCAGGCACATTAGCAAGGAGATAGTTAAGAATTGGAGCAGCAAGGACTAGGGCATGCGGGACCCTGGGATGTCAGTGTCACAGGCAGCGGCTTTACCCTCTACACCTCAACACCAGCCTGAACTTTTGTAAGACACACAGCATGGATGCAATTCAATTTTTTTTTAATTAAAATAAGCATGTTTCCACTCAATTTTTTCACAAACTTTTTTAAACCCCTTCATATATGTTTCAAATTATATAACTTCAAAACACAACAGTTTTCAGTGAAGAAAGACATTTGCTTAAATACACACCAATAAGAACATTTTTAAAAGAACTAGAAAGAACTTAATTTGTAAGTTTTGTTAAACTTTTATATTCATGCAATTTCATTAGTACACCATGTTTTTTCTTAATAGAAATCAACTTATATCAGATGCGACATAAGAAATATTTTACTGCATGTTACCAAGATACCACAAAATGTTATGTTCAGTATTTAACATTTAGCTTAATATTTTACCTTATGTCAAGGAAAATAGACTAACATTTAACTGCTTAAAAAGATTATCTTGGGCAGGTGTTGTGTGACAGCAGGTTAAGCCACCTCATGGGATGCCCATATCCATATCAGCATGCCAAACCTGGGCTCCTCTTTCTCTGGTTCAGCTCCCTGCTAATACACCCTCAGAGGCAGCGATGATGCAAGTGCAGATGTTGCCTCCCATGGAGACCACATGCAGGTCCAGAGTTCTGACCTCAGCCTGCCTCAGCCCTAGCTGCTGCGGGCATTCGGAGAGTGAATCAGCAGATTGTAGATTATCTTTTTCCCTCTTTCTTCCTTTCTCCTTGTGCATTTCCAATAAATATCAATCAATAAACAAACATTAGAAAGGTTATGTATACCCATATAAATCCTGACATGACAATATATCTTGTTAACAGGAAATGATATCTAATTTTGCTTAATATTGCATACAGTGGAGAGAGGAAAAATTAAAGTCGAATCTAAAACTGATTTCCTCTCACAGACCATAGAGGTAAGTAAACAACTCTCTTGACTACAGTGGTGGAGTAAAAGTTAGAAGAATCATAAAAATAGGAATATTAGGCCGGCGCCATGGCTTAACAGGCTAATCCTCCGCCTTGCGGCGCCAGCACACCGGGTTCTAGTCCCGGTCGGGGCACCGATCCTGTCCTGGTTGCCCCTCTTCCATGCCAGCTCTCTGCTGTGGCCAGGGAGTGCAGTGGAGGATGGCCCAAGTGCTTGGGCCCTGCACCCCATGGGAGATCAGGAGAAGCACCTGGCTCCTGCTATCGGAACAGCGCGGTGCGCCGGCCGCAGCGCGCCAGCCGCCGGCGGCCATTGGAGGGTGAACCAATGGCAAAGGAAGACCTTTCTCTCTGTCTCCCTCTACTGTCCACTCTGCCTGTCAAAAAAAAAATAGGAATATTAATTATCATTAAAGAAAATACTTTAAAGAACTAATAAAATGGTCAGTTAGGATAAACTTTACACTCTGATCCTTCATTTTACTTTGGTAACTTCATCTGAAAGTCCTGAAGCATCTAGATAATGTGTTCTCTTTCTCCCTCTTTCTCTCTAATTCTGG
This sequence comes from Lepus europaeus, assembly GCF_033115175.1. Taxonomy (NCBI): domain Eukaryota; kingdom Metazoa; phylum Chordata; class Mammalia; order Lagomorpha; family Leporidae; genus Lepus; species Lepus europaeus. The sequence goes on from NC_084833.1 coordinate 40,017,680, forward strand.
ATTGAAATGAGATCACCAATGACACAAAATTATTCTTCATGAACATTTGTAGTTTTAAAAGAATAACTTAGTGCTAATAGCTTTCCAAATCATGGATTTTTAAATATGCCTTTATAATGTATAAAAGATGTTTTATTTTGTAAAAATTTATTTTGTTAACAATATTTTGGATATCTTCTTTGTGCATTAGATCTATTTTGTAAAATTAAGAATTTCTTCAAGATTTTGCAACAATAAATTGGTCTACATAGGAAAGTAAATTTATTTATGGCAGAAAACTAACTGCTTCATTTCACTGATTCCAGTTTCCTAGTAATGCAGATCTTGGGACACACGGTGACAGGTAAAGTGATTAGATTCTTTCCACCCACGTGGAAGATCTGGAATGACTTACAGCCTCCTGGCTTCACCTTCCAGGGTTTTTTGTGAGCATTTTGGTAATGTATCAGCAGATGGACACTCTTTCTGTCTCTGCCTCTCAAATAAATTTTAGAAATATGTTTCAAAAGCTGTTCAACTATTTTATTGTGTGTATGTGTGTGCATATGTGTGCATCTCACTTTCAGATCACCTATATATCTTACATTTCTTTTAAAGCTTACGAAAAAATAGAAGAATCAAAATAAATAATATTTAATAAGTTCAATTCTCTTTCCTAACAGAATTTAACAGTTTATTTCTCCCAGAAAGTTATAAAACAAAGAGGTATGACACAAAGTTTTTAATAGCTAAATCCCATATATGAAAATATCAAATAAAATTTTGTTTAAAATAGTAAGAAATTTTAATATTTTTCTGAAAAGACTCCAATCAAACCATTCAATTTTGATTAATGCAAACAAAAGGATAAGGACTATTTTACAGAAAGAAGCAAAAGGTAAGCCTTTCCACAATACAACAGATTTTCATTAAAAAAAGAATATTCAGAAAAAATATGATTTTTAATTTCTTGACTTTTTTGGTGGACAGCAGAAATGTTTCCACTTTGTCCAATTTTCTAAGTCTTCTATTTACTTGTTTTGTCTCAGGACAAATATATATAATTTTTTTCAATTGTAGTTTTTTGCATTTTTAAATTTTTTTGGAAAAGGAGGAACTTCTCCCACTTTCAAACTTTTGGGTGTCTCATACACAAATGAATGAAATCAAGCCATAAGTTCAGTGCCAGGCTTGGTGTCTGGGAGATTTCCATGAAGACATTGAAACTTTGGATTTTCACTTCCTGCCAAAAGTGGATAGGAACCGATCTATTCCAATGGATCAAGGGAGTGCTAATCTAAAATAATCAAAACCAGAAATAGCTCAAAGCCTTGGTGTTGCTGTTGAGATTTTCTTTGTCATTGAAGAGGACCTACAACTTTTTCAGTGTAGAGTAGAACAGCAAAGATAGATTAAGAAAAGGAACAGGAACAAAAGGTAAGGATAAAATACAGACAGAATCACAAATACAAATGAGATCCATAAGAGCTCAACTATTCTGAGCGGCCTCCAGTTGACATTTAGGCATTGAATTAATAGAGAAAAATTCAACTCCACTGGACATGTCTTTCTCAGCAATAAGTAAAGTTTGTAATGCAAAAGAATTAAGGAATCACAGAATCTTAAACATGTCTAGACAATAAAGTGATGAAAATGATAATTATCTGCTTACAGATGCATCAATAATGAAAACTACAATGTAATTAAAAAATAATCATCCATCTGCCTAGTAAGTAATCCCAATTTCTTAAAAAATATAATAGCAGGGAGCCGGCACTGTGGCATAGCAAGTAAAGCCTCTGCCTGAGGTGCCAGCATCCTATATGGGTGCCAGTTCGAGACCCTGCTGCTCCACTTCCAATCCAGCTTTCTGCTATGGCCTGGGAAAACAGTAGAAGATGGTCCAAGACCTTGGGCCCCTGCACCCATATGGGAGACCTGGAGGAATCTTCTGGCTCCTGGTTCCTGGCTTTGGATTGGTGCAGCTCTGGCCATTGCTGCTATCTGGGGGGTGAATCAGAGGATGGATGACCTCTCTCCCTTTCTCTCTCTCTCTCTCTCTCTCTCTCTCTCTCTCTCTCTGCCTCTCCTTTTTCTGTGTAACTGTGACTTTCAAGTAAAATAAATAAATCTTTAAAAAATATATAATAGCATCCTTGAAAACAAAGATACAGTATTTTCATCAAAAATCTCATATAATACATTTACTTCAGTAGTTTTCAATAACATTGTATGCTTTTAGTCCTAAACCAAGTGGTCATTCTTTGAACTCCACTTTTTACAACTATCAAAGGTAATTCAGATTATTATTGAAGTTTTAGCTACACTACTCAGAAAACAATCGCATGTACTACAAATCTCTAAGATACACATATGATGGGGAAATTTTTCTGAATCTATTTCTTTATCTTGAACCTGTTTTGCTGAAGCACATCCTTGAAACTACAGTCATGAAAAAGACATTTTGGATATAATATATTGTAGGTGCCTTCACTAATGGAAGCATATTTGACTATGAAGATAAAATTTTTTGATCAAATAAGCAAACCTCCCTTATGAAATTAAAAACTGAAGAAAACTACTGAAGTGACACCAATGTCTATCTTATATAATATCTTGATCTTTTTGATAAACATATCTTTACATTGCATTTGTTTTTTGAGATTATGAAAATTTATGTTATTATTCATAGATTTTCAGTGTTAAACATGTAGGAAAGAAGGGAGAAGCTCAATATGACTATTATTTGAAAGCATTATTTCTTAACTGTCTTATCAGTATTGTGGCTATTCTTGGTGCATACTTTCACTTTGTAAGATCAAAAGGGTATATGGACTCACTACTCAGTTCTCTCTCTGCCTCACTCTTTTTTATAAACACCCAGGCTGCTTTGCTTAAAAAGATGAAATCCTCCAAGAAATCCTGAGTTACAAATGCTGAAATCAAAGGAAGTTACTATTCTTCCTAGGATATGGTAAAAAGATAACAATACTATCAGCAAAAAATAATCTTAGCCATCATCGTCTCATTTGACAATATGTATCATCGACTCATGAATAAATAAAACTATTATAAAATTAAGAATAGAAGGAAATTTCCTCACTTTGATATAGAATTTCCACAAAACCCTACAGCTTAGTTAATATCTTGTGGTGAATCAGGGATAAGGTAGTGCCAAGCTGCCATCCAATCATCTTTCTCTTTTCAATCACAACATTTGGCTTAAAGTTATTCATTTAGATTACAACATTTATAGATATTTTATGAAGCATAAAGCCAAAACCTGTGTCCTTTACCTTCCATAAATTAACCCAGAAAAATAACAGGTATGTCGAGGCACAGAATGACAGATTTTCCTTGTCTTGAAATATAAGGGGATCCTGTGTTCAGGTTCTATGTAGTACTTTCAGAGTAGGCAGGGTGCCCTTATCATTAAGATTACCACAAGGTGGCACTATTTATTAATTTAATTTATACAAACCTGTATTAAGTTTGTATTAAATGTTCAAACTGGAATTGGAGAATGTACAATATTATCCCATACTTACAATAACTGCATTCAGTTTTTTTATCTAGAAGGTTAATTAATTGCTTGAGGACAAAGCAATTTTATCATAAGTTATTTTTTATTTGAGAGGTAGAGGGAACCAGTGATCTGCTGGTTCACTCCACAAATTCCTGCAATGATAGGACTGGGACAGAATCAAGGCCAGGGGGTAGGAAGAAAACCCAGTGCCACCACGTGGATAGCAGAAACCCATGGGAAGCATGACTACTATTTCACAAGGTCTGTACTGGTGAGAAACTGGAGTCAAGAGCCAGAACCTGAGCCAGAGCCAAGCACTGAGCTGAGGCACTCTCTTATAGGATGTGGGTGTCTGAACTGTAGTTCTAATTGCTTGTTCCATTACTAAAAGTTTTAACACATCATTTTCATGGCAATGGTGCTATCATGAGATGTTAATAAGGGATTTAGGGTGAACAGTATACAGGAACTCTTTTTACTACTCTCTCATATTTTTGGTTTTGTAAATTTAAAACTACCGTGAAATGAATGTTAAATCATTAAATTAAATAAAACGATTATTGCTTGAATAGGAACACATAAAAATGTCCCTATTTGCAGATTTCTTGATTATCTATGTGGAACACTCCCATGAATCCACAAAAAATAAATTTCTAGAATTGCTAAATGAGTTCAGTGAGGTCAGGGAACCCACAATAAACCTATACAAAGCAGTAAATATGCAATGCCTACCATTTGTATCATCTAAAAATGAAATAATCCATTATCATTCTAAATTTAACAGTAGCTATACAGCACTTATAGGCAGAAAACTACAAAACACTAGTGAAAGGATCAAAACAAATGAAAAAAATATGAAGTTTTCTGAAAAAGGAGACTCAACATGGCAAAGATGTAAATTCTATTTAAATCGCTATAAAGATCCAACACAATTTCTTTCGACATTTCAGTAATCGGCTTTTAAACAGGAAAATATATATATATATAAAGAGGGGAATTGTGGAGATTTGGAGCAGCCCTTAAGACACTGCTCGGGATGCATCTGAGTTTCAATCTCAACTCGGCTTCTGATGGCTGCTTCCTGCAAATGCTCAAAACTGGGGGCAGTAGGTTATGGCTCAAGTACTTAAGTGCTTGCCACCCGTCTGGGAGACTAACATTATGTTCCCAGTTTGTGGCTTCACCCTAGTCCAGCCCTGGCTATTTTGGGCATTGGAGTCATTGAAGAGTGAAACAGTGGATTGAGGAACTGTTTCTCTATCTCTCTCCATCTTTCTTTTTAAAATATTTCTTAATGAAGAAAGATACTATAAAATTGAAAAAAAAATTCAAAATTTAACTTGCGGGGCCGGCGCTGTGGTGCAGTGGGTTAAAGCCCTGGCCTGAAGCGCCAGCATCCCATTTGGGAGCTGGTTCTAGTCCCAGCTGCTCCTCTTCCAATCCAACTCTTTGCTATGGACTGGGAAAGCAGTAGGAAGATGGCCCAAGTCCTTGGGCCCCTGCACCGACATGGGAGACCTGGAAGAAGTTCCTGGCTCCTGGCTTCGGATCAGCTCAGTTCTGGCCATTACGGCCATCTGGGGAGTGAACCAACGGATGAAAAAATACTCATCCTAATGTTAAGACTTACTTTATAGCTTATGCAGTTGCTGTGTTGTAGATGGTAACTGGCATTGAGATATACACACTATAGAATAAGATAGAGAACTCATATATAAAGCTATAAAAATATATCCAACTTATTTTTACCTAACAAGCAACAGCAGTTGAATACACCAGGAATTAACTTTACTAATATGTGGTATTGGAATGTAGGCAGAGACAACACAAAATAACTTCACCATAAGTTCCATAAACCTCATACTTCATAAAAAATTAACTGAAAAATAAGTCATAGGAAGACCTGCAAAACAGTAAAGTATTTTTATATTTTTCTACTCCAGAAAATAAATAAGATAAATTAGAAGCAAATTTGAGAAACTAGAGCTCAGTGAAAATTCCCTACAATTAAAACCAGATCACAATCTTCAAAAGTTTATAAATCATGTCACATTTAAATTATGGATATGCTTCTAAAAAGGACCACCTTAAGAAAGTTGCAGGGCCACTGCTGTGATGTAGTAGGTTAAGCCTCTGTCTGCATGCCAGCATCACTGACCAGATCTAAGAAGGAAAAAGGAAAACAAATAGAACAACTATAAACTTTATCCAGTTTAACTGCTACATGAATATTTAATGTCACATTACCCTAAAAAAAAAAAAGCTTAGTCTTAAAGGCAGAAAATGAATTTTAGTGATGATTTCACGGGGCTGTACTTTGGCGAGAGATTCTTTTTTCATGAAAGTAATTCAAAAATTCTGAGCTACTTCATCTTATATCTGCCTTTCAGTGTATATGTCTGAGATCGTCAGTTGGAATAAAATCATTTTAATTGAATACTGCACATCTATCAGGCACCAGTGTGTCTGTGTCGGCAAATGATCTTTCAGCATTGTATTTTGGTTTCTGCAGTTTTCCTATCTTTTTCTCTTCCTTCCTTCCTTCCTCCCTCCCTCCATTCCTCCCTTCCTCCTCCTTTCTCTCTCTCTCTCTCTCTCTCTCTCTCTCTCGCTCTCGCTCTCTCTCCCCCTTTCTCTTTCTTTTTTTTAAAAAATCTTTAGTGTTTCTATTCATTTGGGGACAGATCTATAAGCATGGCTTAAATTCTCTAGATAGTTCTAATGAAAATGCGGATGAGGCTTGCACTGAGAAAAATTAGAAATTAATATGCTTTCAGGGAGTATTTATTTCAGGTCCTGATTCTTCACTTGCCTTCAAATAGCTTAGCTACCAACATCTCTTCCCTGAATTATTACACTAAATTCTCTTACTCTTTTAAAATGCAACTTTTTCTTATTTATCAATAATCAATTTCCCTAAATCAGAGTTAATTAATTTGCATATATGTGTGTGTGTGTGTGTGTGTAAATAAATTAAATCAAATTAAAATCAATATAACACACTCTGGCTTTGATTTCAACTCCAGCTTCCTGCCAATGTGACTCACGGAGGCAGTTAGTAATGGCTCAAGCAGTTGGACATGCCACTTGCATAGCAGACACTGATTGAGGTCTTGGCTTAAGCCTGGTCCAGCTCATTCTGTTGCAGACATTTGGAAAGTGAGTCAGTAGATGGCAGTGCTCTTTCTTTCCATCTTTCTCAAATAAATAGATTTTTAAAAAGTAAAAAGGCTTTCCTAATGAAGATATATCTCCATCCAACTTATCTTGCTGTCAGTATTTGAACAAATATCTACATTTGAAAACCCATGTGGTTTATAGTTAATAAACTCAGGAAAATATTTTTAAAGAAGTGATGGAAAGAAAATGTTGTATATATTCACCATGGAATACTACTCATCCATAAATAATAATGAAATCCTGTTTTTCATAATAAAATGGATAAACTGGAAATGATTATACTTAGTGAAATAAGCCAGTCCAAGAAAGAAATTACCACATGTTCTCCCTGATCTGTGGTAACTAATAAAGTACAAAAAATGTAATGTATATGAAAGAAATTGACATTCTGAGATTTGGTTATTATTTATAGCCCCTGTCTCTACTGTTTAGGAACAGTGTTTTATTCTTCTTACTATTTGTTGAATTCTTTACTTAGTGTAGGGTTAAGCTTATGAATATAAAATAAACTAAGAGTAGATTAAGATAAAATTAAAAGAAATAATATGAAAGGTGGGGGTAGGAGCCTGCATGGGAGGGAGGGTACAGTGGGATGTATCACTATGCTCTTATATCTGTATATATGACATACGTGACATTTGTTCACCTTACATAAATTTTAAAAAATGAAGAAAAAGAAATGAGATGCAGATTCAGCATTCATCTCCCAGAATTTGAAAATCGTATTTTGCCAAGTAAATAATTATGGCATTAAGTTGTTGAAATTTGTTTTGTTTGCATACAGAAATCTACATTCTTCTCACTTTTGTTAAGAGATTTCCATGGAGTTAGGGAAAAGAAAGCAGAATTAATTCTATGTGAGATGTGGATGCAACCATCTTTTGTAAAGCGGTTGCTAGGTACTAGGCAATTTAGCATACATTAGATATCTATTCCTAACCAAAATTCTGTAAGAGATATATTACTACTCTTTGAAAGTCGGTAGTTGAGCTAAACATCATGAAAATGTAATAATGACTTTTCTTCAAATGAAAAGAATATGAGGTATGAGTGTTCTTCATAAAATTCATGGAGAAATGGCATTAAAAATAAGTTTATTTTACCACAGAAATGTTTGAAATTGATACATAATGTCCTCATAATGTGCACTTTCCATGGAATTTTGAAGTCTCTATATATTGTTGGTGTAGGTGGGAAAGATAAAAGGTAACATTTAGAAAGTCATAAAGTAAAATGAGTATGGAAACCTGTAACTATAAGATCTAACAGCTGTAAAAAATTAAAATTAGAGATGTTTAGGATAGAAAGATTTCAGTATCAATTTTATTGGTTTACTTGTATAGAAAAATCAGATCAACTGCTCATCCCAAGCTCCCCATCTCTATACGTTGAACAGATTACTTAATTGCCTTGGGACCTGTCCTTTATTTTCTGTATTTCCCACATAAAAAAGGTGTAAAAGTAGAACTAAACATAGGATTGTAGTAAGAATTAAATAAATTTGCAATATGCAGTACTCTTAATATTATCCAGAAAACGGGGCACTTTTTATTTATCTTATCTACTGCTATTTTTATATCTATTTCCCTTAAAAAATGTGTACATCCTCTCCAGCATCTATTGTTGGTAGATTTCTGAATGTGAGCCATTCTCACCGGGGTGAGGTGAAACCTCATTGTGGTTTTGATTTGCATTTCTCTGATTGCTAGTGATCTGGAACATTTTTTCATGTGTCTGTTGGCCATTTGGATTTCCTCTTTCCAAAAATGTCTATTGAGGTCCTTGGCCCATCTCTTAAGTGGGTTGTTTGTTTTGTTGTTGTGGATTTTCTTGCTTTCTTTGTAGATTCTGGTTATCAACCCTTTATCTGTAGTATAGTTTGCAAATATTTTTTCCCATTCTGTCGGTTGCCTCTTCACTTTCCTGACTGTTTCTTTTGAAGTACAGAAACTTCTCAATTTGATGCAATCCCAAATGTTAATTTTGGTTTTGACTGCCTGTGCTCCTGGGGTCTTTTCCAAGAAGTCTTTGCCTGTACCTATATCTTGCAGGGTTTCTCCAATGCTCTCTATCCCTGTTAAATATAAAAGTGGAAAAAGAGAGGGAGGAGATGTACAATTTGGGACATGCTCAATCGGACTTGCCCCAAATGGTGGAGTTAGAAATGTGCCAGGGGATTCCAATACAATCCAATCAAGGTGGCATGTACCAATGCCATCTTACTAGTCCAAGTGATCAACTTCAGTTCACCATTGATGGCTCTGATAGGTCTAAGAGTCAAAGGGATCACACAAACAAGACAAGTGTCTGCTAATACTAACTGATAGAATCAAAAAGGGAGAGAAGGATCCAACATGGGAAGCGGGATACACAGCAGACTCATAGAATGGCAGATGTCCTAAACAACACTCTGGCCTCAGAATCAGCCCTTAAGGCATTCGGATCTGGCTGAAGAGCCCATGGCATGGAAAGCCAAGATACCATGGAAAAGAAAAAAAAAAAAAAAAAGAAGAAGAAGAAGACCTAAATGAAAGATCTCTGTGAGTGAGATCCCAGTGGAAAGAACGGGGCCATCAAAGAAGGAGGTACCTTTCTCTGAAGGGAGGAGAGAACTTCCACTTTGACTATGACCCTATCGGAATAAGATCAAAGTCAGCGAACTCTAAAGGCTTCCATAGCCCTGGCAACTCATGACTAGAGCCTAGGGAGATTACTAACGCCATGAACAGGAGTGTCAAATTGTTAAGTCAGCAACAGGAGTCACTGTGTACTTACATCCCATGTGGGATCTGTCCTTAATGTGTTGTCTAATGTGCAGTGATGCTATAACTAGTACTGAAACAGCATTTTTACACTTTGTGTTTTTTGTGTGGGTCAAACTGATGAGATCTTTACTAATTATATACTGAATCGATCTTCTGTATATAAAGATAATTAGAAATGAAAAATAAACAACCTGGTGTTAAATTGGAAATGGCATAGAAAATTAATTAATTTTTTAAAAAAATGTTATGTAGGATCTCTGTCTTTAATGTGCTGTACACTCTTATTTAATGCTATAACTAGTACTCCAACAGTATTTTTTTCACTTTGTGTTTCTATATGGGGGCAAACTGTTGAAATCTTTACCTAATATATACTAAACTGATCTTTTGTATATAAAGAGAATTGAAAATGAATCATGATGTGATTGGAAGGGGAGAGGGAGCGGGAAAGGGGAGGGTTGTGGGTAGGAGGGAAGTTTTGGGAGGGGGGAAGCCATTGTAACCCATAAGCTGTACTTAGGAAATTTATATTCATTAAATAAAAGTTTAATAATAAAAAAAAATGTACACACATAGATGTTAGTTATTTCTTTTGGTCATGTGAAGTTTATGGCTATAAGAAAGTTAATTCTACATTTAACTTTTCAGGCATATTTCTATCTTTCTGATACTATCCTAATTACTTCTGCTTGCCAAATAGACAAACCATGAATATGCTCATGGTAGCCCAGAATATAACCAAGTGACATCACTCTCTAAATGCTTTTATAATACCAAATTGATAAAGATGTTTTGGACATAATTTTTAGATAAATAAAATATCTTAATTATGTTCATTGTTTTTTTTTATTTTGAAATCTTCCTCAAAATAAATAAATTTTGAGTACAAAAAATTTATACAGTAAAAAATCAGATAATAAACTTTGGAGTATAAGTAGGATTGTTAATTAAATTATATTGTATTCTATGAAATGCTTTTAGGTGTGGAGAAAATATTTGTTATCAATTTTCACTAATGTGAAAACTTCTGTTAGCAGAAGCATAACATACAAATTATTTAGATGATTATTGTGGCTATGGAAAATCAGTTACATAAAAAGATGAAATTACTAATATATTCATATTTAAGTGATGACATTTCATAGGTATAAACCTCTACTTCTTATCATTTCTACAAATGTTTAAGAACAGGGAATGACACCACTCACAACTGATGAACTTTGATATTCTGAAGACTAACTTTCCGAACACCACAAGGCAAACACAAGTCTCTGTAAATGGCTACATGGATTTCTGAGGAATTGGGCTAAATGTGCAATGTTCACAGAACATGCACATTCTCGATTTGGAATATGTATGATAAACACTGACTCCTTCAATTACTCATCGTGGACCTGTAATTTAAAGACAGTAATTGTTCTCCAATGGCCATCACATGGAATAGTCATAAAAAATGGGAACTGAGGCATGAGACAAGCAAAGGAGGAGTAGGAAGAAGAGGAGAGAAGGAGGAAGAGGAGAAGGAAGTGGAGGAAAAGGAGGAGGAGGAGAGAGAGAGAAGATATGAAATAGGTGAAACTGATTTTTTTCACTAAATCCCTTCACCTCTGCCTCCTCCACCTAGTTTTTTCTCTGATATGGACTGCATTTTGATGTCCTTCCAAAATTTGTATGTTTAAACTCTAATACTTATGGCAGAGAATTGGAGAAGTGGCCTTTGGGAGCTTTTAGGTCATGTGTGCAGGTCCTCAGGCTGGGAGCTGTGTCCTTATAAGAAGGGGCACACAAGACAGCATACTGCTCTTTCTCCAAGATGTGCAAGATGTGGCCTTACATGAAGACCATTTTCTGGAAACCAGAGTGTGCACACCAGACACCAAATCTGCATGTGTCTTTATCACAAGTTCTCAGGCCTCAGGATAATGATAATGAAAAAAATCACTGTTGCTTAAGCTATCAGTTTAGGGTATCTTATAGCACCAGAACTGACTCAATTTTTCTGTTTCTCCTTCTGTCCTCCCTTCCCTTCCCTTCCCTTCCCTTCCCTTCCCTTCCCTTCCCTTCCCTTCCCTTCCCTTCCCTTCCCTCCCCTCCCCTCCCCTCCCCTCCCCTCCCCTCCCCTCCCCCTCCCCTCCCCTCCCCTCCCCTCCCCTCCCCTTCCCTTCCCTTCCCTTCCCTTCCCTTCCGTTATTTATTTGACAGATAGAGTTATAGACAGTGAGAGAGAGACACAGAGAGAAAGGTCTTCCTTCTCTGAGCCTATCTGAAGCCAGGAGCCAGGTGCTTCTGCCCAGTCTCCCATGCAGGTGCAGGGGCCCAAGCTCTTGGTCCATCCTCCACTGCCCTCCCGGGTCACAGAAGAGAGCTGGACTGGAAGAGGAGCAATCGAGACTAGAACCCGGTGCTCATATGGGATGCTGGTGCCGCAGGCAGAGGATTAACCAGGTGAGCCATGGCACCGGCCCCTGTGTTTACTTCCATTTATGATGGAGGAAAGGAGGAAGGGAGAGAAGGAGGGAGGGAGGGAGGGAGGGAGAGAGAGAGAGAGAATTGATACCATTTGTTGGTTCACTTTCCAAATGCCCTTAAGAGAGCTAAGTCAAGATGAAGCCAGTACCCCTGAACCCCATCCAGGTCTCTCATGTGGGTGGTGTGGACCTAAATGACTGCCATTGCTGACTAACAATGAATGACAGAAACCTGGCTCACAGGCAGAGGAGCTGTGACTCGAACCAGACACACATATGATATGGGATGGAGGTATTTGGCCAAACTGCCAAACCTCAATCACTGTATTCTTTATTTTTTTTTTATTAAACTTTTATTTAATGAATATAAATTTCCAAAGTACAGCTTATGGGTTACAATGGCTTCCCCCTCACTGTATTCTTTTTCTTTTTCATGGGGACATGATTGCCCTCACATATTAAAAAGAGACTGCCAGACTGGCGCACGGCTCACTAGGCTAATCCTCCGCCTGCGGTGCCAGCACCTGGGTTCTAGTCCCGGTCGGGGCGCCGGATTCTGTCCGGTTGCTCCTCTTCCAGTCCAGCTCTCTGCTGTGGCCCGGGAAGGCAGTGGAGGATGGCCCAAGTGCTTGGGCCCTGCACCTGCATGGAAGACTAGGAGGAAGCACCTGGCTTCTAGCTTCAGATCGGTGCAGTGAGCAGGCTGCAATGAGCCGGCTGTAGCCACTTTGGGGGTGAACCAACGGAAAAAGGAAGACCTCTCTCTCTCTCTCTCTCTCTCTCTCTCTTACTGTCTAACTCTGCCTATCAAAACAAACAAACAAAAAAGAGACTGCCATATTTTAAAACAGATTATGTGTAAAGAAGATTCACTTATTTACTCCGATAATCGACACCGGAATAGTTCTTGATAACAAGGCACTGCCTTTTGCATCACTATGAACAAATTATTATATTTCATGAAAAATTAAAAATCGCATTTCTCATTTCCATTCTTCCTATTACGATATATTAAGCAATATATTATAATTTTGAAATAGATATAGATATATCTACATAAGTAAGTTACTGGTTAATTTTATAAAGTACTATCTATATTAAGGAAAATATGTAAAAATTTAAACTTCAAAATTGAACAAAAGAGTACAATGAAACATTATTCAAGCTAGTCATAGGTCTTCAAAACATTTGTATTATCTTGATTAGTTAAAAATTCAGCTTGATTTTAAAAAAATACCTTCCTTCTGAAACTCAAGTAATAAAATATGCAGTTTCATCAGGGAAACACGTACAAATTCAGTTTTTTTCTGTATGCAGTTTGCCCATTTAATTATCTAGGAGACCTGAGGAGGAGCACAGCTGGATCTGCAAATTATGAAATGGGTTGGACTACGAATGCATATTTATTAAAGTGATTACATATCTTTTCTATTAGATGCAAATATCCACCAGCACCAACAGCCTAATCAATTTATTTCTATTCTTTTTACAACAATCTGCCATTTGTCAAAAATGTGATAATCCAGCAATTAAAGCAGGAAAGATAACAGCAAAATTACATAGATAAGTGAATCTACTAATTACTTAGCTGTTTGCAAAACAAGAAATAATCAGTGATGGGAAAGATTGTTATTCTTATGTATTTCCACATTAGCAACAGAATTTCATTGTAATATAGAGAGAACAAGCTTCCTTATGGATTTGAGTTTCAACTCCACCTAGTACTAGTTGTGAAAATTAGTGAAAGTAAATACATAGACTCCCAATTTTTTGTATTGTGTAAGATAGCAACATCCATTATCATTTACAAAAACTGGGATTTCCAAAAGCAAAGTTTGTCATTAACACAAAAAAGAAATCAAACTATTACGTTGGCATCTTAGCTTTCCAAACATAAAAGAGATGTAAGATCAAAATCAATCAATTTGCTTTCAATTAAGAAAAAAATAAAAACTTGACTCATGGAAAAGTCCATGCTTTGTTATTGTTTTTCTCCTTCTTTCAGGTTATTTTTCTATACTTTTAGACTGTTTAAAATATCATCATGTATTTCCTTTTTTGCGAAGGTGCTTAGGAAACATATAACTTATGTTGATGTCTCAATTCTTTGTAAGAATGAAAATGATGATGATTTTCAACACATGTCTGACAAATGTATAGTTGGTATCAAACAATGGTGAGTGAATATCTGACCAATAATGGATGTCACATGATATGATCAAAAGAGTGAGGAATCAACACAGGTTCAAATGTCTTTGCCATGTTTTAGCTGTGTCAACCTGGAAAGCAACTTTACCTCACTGATGTTATGCCATTTATTTTCATTCAGCTTCTTGTCCAAGTGTCCTTTTCCATCTAAATATTGATATCTTCACAAGAAATGTCTGAGTGTTATGAGAGTGGAACCATCAATAATTGTTTCTATTAACGTTTGATTCTGTATGTTATCACATTGACTATACCACAACTATTAAATCACCAGAGTAGACCATCTTTAACACTCACTGAATAGACCATCTAATCTAACATATGGAAATTTTACATAGTTGAACATACGAATCTTTGTTTTTGTTGTAAACATGCCATTTGAACATTTTATCTTGAATTAAATTTATATTATGAAGGACGTTTGCCAAGGAGCCCTGTAATTAAAAAGGACTTTAAATGGAAGGTAAACTTGCTTGCTTGTTCTTTCCTTTTCTTACCATGACTAGTGTGGAATTTAAAATGATAGAAGAGGAAAATCAAAGTCATAGACAAGTTTAGGCTTTGCATTGCTTCACTGCCATGTGTTAGTTGAATTTGTATCCTCGCTTGCATTCTGTATTACTTTGATGCTGTATTACCAAAAAAAGGCTCATTAAAATGAGACTTTCCTGTCTCTTTCTCAAAAATCTTTAATGAATGCAATAAAATCAAAAGCAAATATTTAACTGGTAATCAGAAACTCTATCAGTTATAAAGAGTTATGATGGAACAAATTTCAAAAACTATTTTCTATTCAATTAATAGAGAGGGGAGGCTAAAAGCTGAGATTATGCATTTTGCCCAGAACATTCCAAAAGAGAAAAATGTTGAAATTACGTTTTAGGTTTCACAAAAATAATTTCACTTTGGAACACTTTATCTGTGATTAGATCACTGCATGCTTCATTTATGAAACAGATTCTCTCAAAATAGTGCCTTAGTATTGTTTAGCTGTTCAGAAATCTTCAGACACTAGAAGGAAATAGGAGAAGTGATGAAATTGCAAAAGGAAATGAAGATGCAGAATCAAAGCAGTAAATCTGAGATACACTGATAAAGTCTATGAAAAACTTTACATTTAAATTACATGACGGGTTGGAGTGGAGCAGTCGTGATACTGATTCTCTGATAGCTGTAGGTGGGCTGTACTTCTGAAATCTATTGTCAAATTACTAATTTTTGAGATATATATTTTTATAGCTTGAGCTATGAGGTCATATAAATTTATTTGTCAAGTATTATTAAATGTTTACAGTAAGTGTTATAGTAGGTGCTAAAGTACTTGCAATGACTTATGTACCCTAAGTTCTCAAATTTCTTACAATATAAGCTATAAAAAGGAAACTGTTTGGAAGGAGGTAAAATTCCTACTTAGAGGGCCTGTAACTTGACAAGATGTATGCTCATGTTTATGAAATCTGACTATAATCTTTGAATACAGCATAAAATGTTACCAGAGGAGAACTATGACAGGTGTGCATAGAACCCAAAGTTGGAGAAAGTGCATAATGAAAATTGTTATATCAGCTTAACCGAATAAAACACCAAATTCCGTAAAGTACTTCTTGTCCATATCTCTTTGGTCTTAAACATGGAATACATATACATACAGACACACACACACAAGCACACAAAAACACAATGAGTGCCCTTCTAAATTGTTGTGAAAATTGAATTTAAATATAAACTTATTTTGGTGTAAAAGTTTCTAAATCCTTCCATAGTCTTATTATAATATGAATTTTCCATGAATCTTCTTCATATATATGTATTTGTAGCTAAATTTCTATCATTTCTGTTTTTCTTTCTCTTTTGTGATTTCCTCTGAACTCCTTTCTAAATTTGAAAAATAATTAAACTTCATAAGCTGGAAATCAAGCTTTGGAGTTGACCTTTAATCTAACAAACAGGTCAGCACACCGAAACAGATCCTGACCTCAATATAAAGCATATTAATTGTTTTAGAAGGAAAAACTAGCAGAGTTTTCTTTTGATTGAAAGAGTTGAAAGTAAAATCTCTTCGGAAAAATAAAAAAGGTATGTAAAAAATATTTTTGCACCGAGTTTGAAGGATAGGAAGACGTTTGAAAGATCATGGGAGCACTGAGTAGGGGCATTCCAGGTGAATGGGAAAAGAACTGGAGTAAGAATTGCTATCTAGAAACAATATGCCAGCCAGGTGGGCAGAGGGAGTAATTCCATGGCAGAAGGCTGGAAGTTTAAATAGTAAGTGGTAAGTGTGTATTTAACTGAGTAAATCATGGGGAGTCATTTGAAGATTTTTATTGTAAGAGTATCACATTACTAGGTCTATGCCAGTATGATGTGGCAGCTGTCATTCATTGTGAAAATTTGTAATACAAATGAGTTTTCTGAGTGAACCCAGTTAAAGGACTGCATAAGATCTGGTGCAGAGGTAGGTGTTTGGCACAGCAGTTACCTTCGGACACCCACATCAGAGCAACTGGGCTTATGCTCCAACCCCACCTCAATTCTACATTCTTGGTAATACGCACTTGGGATGAAGCACTGATGGCTCAAGTAGCTTGGTCTCTGCTACCCAAGACAGATACCTGAATTAAGCACCACTCTCCTTGCCTCTATCTCCAAGCCTTGGTTGTTGCAGCCATTTGGAGAAAGAACCAGCAGGTGGACAATATCTCTATTTCTCTACCTTTCTACTTTCCTTTAAAAAAAATCAAGCGTAAGTATCTAGGGCTGATCTAACTTGCCAATAGTGGAGCTGACAGTAGTATGATTATCTTATTTGGAGAATTTATGTTGGAACCTGGATAATTTGAACAATTCCACAGAAATTATGAAGAACGCAGAGTGTTTTCGGCTTAAATGATAAATTTGAAGCTCTTGAAACTCCTAGAAAAGATTAAAAGCAGTAAACAATAGAGCACAAGAAAGGGCCAAAAGCAACAATTTATTCTAAAATTTGCTGAAAATTCAATACCTTTGTTCTGTGACTAAAATTTGTAGGTGTATCTAGAGTTTAAATTTATGAAGATCTAACATGGTGTAGTTTGTTTAACCAGTAAACTTAAGCACAACCATATAAAATGTTTTTAGTTTCTTTCTACCAACAAGTTTAAAACATATGATACACAGATTCAGGTCATATAAATTAAAATGTATCTTTGATTGATTTTAGCAGCTTAAATTTATGGACAATCTTATCTAAAAGCCATTTAAAATAAAACTCTTAATAAAATTTCCCCATGTGGACATACAATATGTACGCACATATAACATAGCATAATAGGCCAATATCAAAATCCAAAATATCTGGTTGAAATAAGATTCCTTAAAATCATGACATAACATAGACCAAATCTGATCATTGTTACAAGGTGATTATTCAAGTCTTTGAAAATAAGCACATAGTTAAATAACCCATAGCTCTTCATCTCCTCCCTCTCTTTTTCCACTCTTAGATTTAACAGGGATCACTTTTCAGTTAAAATTTAAACACCTAAGAATAATTGTGTGTTAATTACTGAGTTCAACCAATAGTACTAGAACCACAACAACAACAACAAATACTAAAAAGGATAAAGTATTACTATCTAAGACGTGTTTTCAAATACATGATTCTTAAAATTTATAAAAGGCATTGGACCTTCCGGTAAATGTTTTGTTAAGTTGTTATCTAATGGTTGAAACGGTTTGCTAAGTATTCATGTAATATTGCTATTGTCAGCAAGTGATCTAGGACTTGCTCCCTCATTTCTCTATTCTAAGCCCAACTTGTTCTTTCACTTCTCTATTCTCTTCAAGGTAGGGAACTAATTCTATTATGAAGGAATCTGTAGGATGCACAATTTAATCTTTAGACCTTATAAGAGATGGCTAACATTTTTCTGTAATAGCATAGCCAAAATAAGAACTTAACTAATAATCTCATAGCTAGATTCACATCGCCATCAGCGAAGTATACAGTAAGTAGAAAAAAAACCTACCTTTCAGACCAAAGGGAAAGAAAGTTTTAAAGTGAGAATATAATTTTCCTCATGGGCATTGTCTACCTTAGAAAAACTACTACAGAACATGCCTGTGACTATAGACTTGTAGTTCAGGCCACCAAAGATTAGAGATGGGACACGGGCACTCCCTTGACTTGCATCGTCTGGTCTGCTTTAACACAAACCAGGAGGAAAAGAAAGCTAGGCATCAGAAGCAATGGGTGGCAGGCCTATTAATGGCTGATCTGTACAGTGATCTGCCCTCAAGGAGACCCAACAGGCCAGTCCACTGCAGTGGCTTTCAATGTGGTAAGCCTGGGCTTCAGCAGAAGTCAGCTTGTGAAGAGCCCCGGCAGCTCTGCCAAGAGTTGGATCACTGGAAATGGACCTGCCCTGGAATCGAAGGATGCCCAGGTCAGAGCCACAGATCTTATTGGCTCCAAGCTGAAAAGCCCTTCACTCAGCCCAACTTCCAAAGTGACCACTGCAGTTGAGGGGACAGCCAAGTAGGGTCAGCAACATTGCAGGCAGAACTGTAAATTTCTTGTTAGAGATGCCCCCTGCCTTTACCTGGCCAGCTCTCCTCCCAGGCCAGCCAAGTAATGAAAGTCAACAGGGTGCCTTCCCCTAGGAGGTTCACACCTCCCTTAGGATATACCCCATGTGAAGAGATAGATAGGTCTGGGCCTCTTAACTTACAAGGCCTAAAGCCCAACAGATTATTATCAAGCCCCTTCTATCAGGTTCTATTTGCCTCTCAATCAGAAAAATTACTTGTAGCTTAGACAGCACCTTTCTTAGCTCCTCTAATAATGACTCTATCCTTTGTTCTAGACCCTGTCTAGTCCACTTGGGCCTCATTCCTTTGTAATCATAACCTCTACTCTACCACCAATGGCTCTACTCCCAACCTGTGTGTACTGATGGTCCTCTTCCCCACTTAATGCTGTATAATTGTTCAGACCTGGTTAAGGCCACTCTTAGGATCATTGGTTACTATCCTCAACCTGTCTTTTATGACCTTGTCTAAATATGATCAGAGTCGGGGAACTTGGAAGGCTTCCATAGCCTTGGCAACTCATGACGACAGCCTAGGGTGGTTACTGGCGCCATAAACTAGAGTGTCAATTTGTTGGGTCAACAACAGGAGCCACTGTGCGCTTGCTCCTCATGTGGGATCTCTGTCCTTAATGTACTGTACATTTTGATTTAATGCTATAACTAGTACTCAAACAGTATGTTTCACTTTGTGTTTCTATGTGGGTGCAAACTGTTGAAGTATTTATACTAAATTGATCTTCTGTATATAAATAGAATTGAAAATGAATCTTGATGTGAATTGAAAGGGAGAGGGAGCGGGAGAGGGGAGGGTTGCGGGTGGGAGGGAAATTATGGGAAGGGGAAGCCATTGTAATCCATAAGCTGTATACTGGAAATTTATATTCATTAAATAAAAGTTTAAAAAAATAAATTTATGAAGATCGAATACAAATACATAAATAGTAATTCTAGAACAACATTCTCTTCTGATATTTACAACAGAGCACCAAATACAAATAAGCTAAGCTAAAGAATGGGATTAAATCATATTAAAAGAGAGCAGGTTTTTTTTTTTAAATATTTATTTATTTATTTGAAAATCGGGATTACACAGAGAGAAGAGAACCACAGAGTGAGAAAGAGAGAGAGCGAGAGAGAGAGAGAGAGAGAGAGAGGTCTTCCATCTGATGGTTCACTCCCCAACTGGTTGCAATGGCCAGAGCTGTGCCGATCAAAGCCAGGAGCCAGAGGCTTCCTCTAGGCCCCCCATGTGCGTGCCAGGGCCCAAGGACTTGCACCATCTTCCACTGCTTTCCCAGGCCACAGCAGAGAGCTGGATTGGAAGAGGAGCAGCCGGGACTAGAACCAGCGCCCATATGGGATGCTGGCGCCACAGGCAGAGGATTAACCTACTGCACCACAGTGCCAGCCCCAAAAGATTAGTTTTACTGTACTTTTCTCTGATTTTATTTTTTCAGTAGTGGTACTATAACTATATTAAGCAAAATTAAAAACAAAATCTGTCCATTTTTGAAGCATTTGTTGTTTTTATTTCTTTGAGTTCTCAAAACCTTGTTTATATCTTTAAGTGTATATAAGCAATCAAAACTACAGTTCCTATAATATATTCTATTATGTGTATATATATATATCTAGAATTTATAAGTGTTTTGGCATAACTCCATAGGTTATATGTTACTATTTAAACTTCTAAATGCTATTTTATCAGTTCAATTTGCCAAAGAATATAGAATCATTTCCCAGTAGTTAGAGGGCTGGACTCATTTCAGGTGCTTACCTGTTACAGTTCATATTGTAATGAGCATCAGTCTTTGTTGTACAAGCCACCATCTTACACATCTCTTTACAGATTGATTGATAGACTGTCACTTACTACAGGGAAGACCTTTTGTCTTGCTCCTCTTTGCATCTGCTGAAGTTTACAGTTATAATACCTTTAATATATTTTTCTTTTCTTTTTTCTTGTTGACACTCAGACAAGTAGTCAAACCAATAAACCCAAAATGTGAATACTTTGAAAGTTCTATGGTGGAGATCCCATTCAGAAACAAAAGAGGATAACTTAACCCAACTTATAAAGTCATAGAAACCTATTTAAAAGGACAATACATACTTACAAGTTTAACATGTACTTAATATCTGTATTTGTGTATACATAATATTTTAATTAGCATATTTACACTTATTGGTTATATTTTATTCTGCAATTAGAACCACTTAATGAAATTAACCTCATTTTTCCTGGGGAGTCAGAAGGGAAAGAAAATATATGATGCCATTTTAAAGCTTTTAGAAAATATATGTATCCATTTATTTTCGGATGCTGCGAAGAGGGTATGAGAAACCTTGCTAACCACAAAAAGTACTAACAAGGCCTAACTAATGATGCTGGTGCATAAAGACCAGGTAGGTATGAAGGAATGATACTGTAGCTTTTGTTTTTTTTTCAACTTTTAATTAATAAATATAAATTTCTAAAGTACAGCTTCCGAATTATAGCGGCTTTTTCCTCCATAACCTCCTTCCCACCTGCAACCATCCCATCTCCCACTCACTCTCCCATCCCATTCTTCATCACGATTCATTTTCAATTATCTTTATATACAAAAGATCAACTTAGTATATACTAAGTAAATATTTCAACAGACTGCATCCATAAAAACACACAAAATATAGAGTACTGTTTGGATAGTAGTTTTACCATTAACTTGAACAGTACAACACATTAAGGACAGAGATCCTGCATGGGGAGTAGGTGCACAGTGACTCCTGTTGTTGAGTTAACAATTGACACTCTTATTTATGGCATCAGTAATCACCCGAAGCTCTTGTCATGAGCTGCCAAGGCTATGGAAACCTCTTGAGTTCACCAACTCTGATCTTGTTTAGACAGGCCATAGTCAAAGTGGAAGTTCTCTCCTCCTTTCAGAGAAAGGTACCTCCTTCTTTGATGGCCCGTTCTTTCCACTGGGATCTCATTCACAGAGATCTTTCATTTAGGTCATTTTTTTCCCACAGTGTCTTGGCTTTCCATGCCTGAAATACTCTCATGGGCTTTTTAGCCAGATCCTAATGACTTAAGGGCTGATTCTGGGGCCAGAGTGCTGTTTAGGGCATTTGCCATTCTATGAGTCTGCTCTGTATCCTGCTTCCCATGTAAGATCATTCTCTCCTTTTTAATTCTATCAATTATTATCTGCAGACACTGGTCTTATTTATGTAATCCCTTTGGCACTTAATCCTATCTTTTTCATCAATTATGAACTGAAACTGATCACTTTGACTAGTGAGATGGCATTGGTACATGCTACCTTGATGAAATTGAATTAGATTCCCCTGGCAAGTTTCTAGCTCCACCATTAGGGGTAAGTCCAAGTGAGCATGTGCCAAACTGTACATCTCTTCCCTCTTTTGTTCCCCCTCTTATATTTAACAGGGATCACTTTTCAGTTAAATTTAAACGACAAAGAATAATTGTGTGTTAATTATAGAGTTCAATGAATGGTATTAAGCAGAAAAAGAAAATACTAAAAAGAATAAAATAATAAGCTGCTCCTTGACAGGACAAAGGCTGATCAAGTCATTTTTTTCTCATAGTGTCAGTTTCACTTCTACAGGTTTCCTTTTAGGTGCTCAGTTAGTTGTCATTGATCAGGGAGAACATATGATATTTGTCCCTTTGGGACTGCCTTATTTCACTCAGCATGATACTTTCCAGATTCCTCCATTTTTTGCAAATGACCGGATTTCATTTTACTGCTCTATAGTATTCTATAGAGTACATAGCTCATAATTTCTTTATCCAGTCTTCTGTTGATGGGCATTTGGGTTGATTCCATGTCTTAACTATTGTGAATTAAGCTGCAATAAACATTGAGGTGCTGACAGCTCTCTCATTTGCCCATTTAATTTCCTTTGGGTAAATTCCAAGGAGTGGGATGGCTGGGTTGTATGGTAGGGCTCTATTCAGGTTTCTGAGGAATCTCCAGACTGACTTCCATAGTGGCTTTACCAGTTTGCATTCCCACCAACAGTGGGTTAGTGTCCCTTTTCCCCCACATCCTCACCAGCATCCGTTGTTGGTAGATTTCTGTATGTGAGCCATTCTAACCATGGTGAGGTGAAACCTCATTGTAGTTTTGATTTGCATTTCCCTGATGGCTATTGATCCTGAACATTTTTTCATGTGCCTGTTGGCCATTTGGATTTTCTCTTTTGAAAAATGTCTATTGAGGTCCTTGCCCATATCTTAGTAACTTTTCTTTTTAATCAACACTATGCATCAGGCAACTGACATAAAATATTTATTGATACAAAATGTTTGTATCCTGAATCAAAAGGAATGAAAAAAGGTTTAAAGACAGCAGACAATATACTGGTTTTTATTAACTGGACCTAATCAAAACTGAAATTCTAAAGTAAGAAAGAAAGGGTATTTCCGGTATTATAAACTTTGTGAATATCAGAGGAAGAAACAGGATAATGAATGCTTCCTATGAGGTGACAAACTTTAGGTAAAACATGCTGGAATTTGCTTTATTATTATAGAAGTCATTTGACTGCAATGGCCACAAGAGATGGGAAAGATACACATTAGTATTTATTCATGAATAAAAGAATTTGAATCTCTCCACAAGGGAACACTTCATGGGAAGAATCATTTAGAAAAATTCAGCCACTCTTGTATATGTGATATAATTGATGTACACATATCAATATGACTGCTAGGAACCATTTTGTCATTCAAATTATTCACTTTTTTTTTTTTTACTTAATCAAATGAAATCATTTGCCAAATATTCCTTGATTCACTACTATGAACCTGAGACTTGCAGATCCTCGGGCAGGCTATCATACTAAGAGAAACAGCAGACACTGAAACCAAGGACTTTTAATCTCATTTATAGCATGCTTCCTGAAATTTAAAAACCAGCTGACATTAGGCAAGGTTTGGAATGGAAATGTGCAAGCATTGTCCACACTTGAACATTGATTTATTAGTGATCCAGTGCAGAAAGCATAATACTTCATGCCATAAATATGGTTTTAAATATTTCTAAATAAAATATTAAAACCTCAAGTGGATTGAAATATTCTTAAACTCTCTTTACTGAGAGGAGAAATAGCCTTGGAAAAAAGGAAGATTATATAGGAGGTTATAGGGAAATAACCAACTAAGTATAAATAATGAATTCATTATTGAGATGTCCTTTTCTTTCACAGGAATATACAGTTTTTCAATTTCATAAATTTTAAAATGTTGGAATTTAATATGTTGAGAATTTTTAACAGGTAGTAAATTTGGTTAATCATGAGTCTTTAGTGTTACATACCAAAAGCTAAGAACAAGAGCAAATAGCAAAAGTCATTTAGGGGATTCTAATGTCTAGTAATATACAAAGATATTGTGATCTCTTTCCAAACCAGCATAAAAGGAATTAAAATTCCACAAATTTAATTAGCACTTCTACATGTTTACTAAGTCCTTGGATGAAAGGTTCCAACAGAGTATGAAGTGCTATAATTAATATATTTAAAAAGTAGACTTTAATTTACTTTTCCATAGTTATGTTTGCAAAATTTGAAAGGGCATGATCCCACACAATGAGTTAATTATTATTAGGAACAAAGAGATAGTTCAAATAAAATTGGTTATGTTGAATATGAATTTAATTATGAATTGCATTTATGAAAAAATGCAAAAATAACAAAATGTATTTTTATGTTGGGGCCAAACAAAATGCCGATTAATGTGTCTGTTTCAAGGATCTATTTGATTTATACTGAAATCAAAAAAAGTGAATAAGAAAGGGATGTAGTATAGTGGCTATTTTCATTCATAGTCTACTTCTTATAAATAAGAAAAATTAAACTAAAATAATAGTTAGAATGTACATATTATTAAGTGTTAAAATATTTCCAATAGTTCTGGACGGCAAAGCTTTAAGCTTTAAGCTTCATGTATTTTTAACTTCTATTTATGTTTCAATAAACATTGCTATAAGCTCTTAGTGGGCACTGTGTGAGACACTGAATGTGATGCACATATTTAAATGACACTACAATGTTTGTCTTTAAGGAAAAGAATTTATTATGTAAAGAATATATGTAAATTTCCAAATAATACTAACAACATCAACTTATAACATACATTTTATGCCATAATTTTAAATTAGAAATAACAAATAATTGAACACAAAACTTAATTTAGTCACTTAAAAGAGAACATAAAAACTATTATTTCTCTCTCTTAACAAAACTTGATTATTTGTTTTTTGCTCTATAATTATTTGAGTTGCTTATATATTACAGTAATTAACTACTTATAAGATATATAGCTTGAAAATATTTTTCCCATTCTGTAGGTTGCTTTTTTTTTTTTTTTTTTTTAACTTTTATCCAATGAACATAAATTTCCAGTGTACAGCCTATGGACTACAATGGCTTCCCCCTCCCACAACCTCCCTCCCACCCACAACCCTCCCCTCTCCCGCTCCCTCTCCCCTTCCATTCACATCAAGATTCATTTTCAACTCTCCTCATATACAGAAGATCAATTTAGTATAAAGATCTCAACAGTTTGCACCCACATAGAAACACAAAGTGAAACATACTGTTTGAGAACTAGTTATAGCATTAAATCAAAATGTACAGCACACTAAGGACAGAGATCCCACATGAGGAGCAAGTACACAGTGGCTCCTGTTGTTGACCCAACAAATTGACACTCTAGTTTATGGCGCCAGTAACCACCCTAGGCTGTCGTCATGAGTTGCCAAGGCTATGGAAGCCTTCCAAGTTCCCCGACTCTGATCATATTTAGACAAGGTCATAAAAGATAGAGTGAGGATAGTAACCAATGATCCTAAGAGTGGCATTTACCAGGTTTGAACAATTATACAGCATGAAGTGGGGAAGAGGACCATCAGTACACACAGGTTGGGAGTAGAGCCATTGGTGGTAGAGTAGAGGTTATGATTACAAAGGAATGAGGCCCAAGTGTGCTAGACAGGGTCTAGAACAAAGGACAGAGTCATCATTAGAGGAGCTAAGAAAGGTGCTGTCTAAGCTACAATTAAGTTTTCTGATTGAGAGGCAAATAGAACCTGATAGAAGGGGCTTGATAATAATCTGGTGGGCTTTAGGCCTTGTAAGTTAAGAGGCCCAGACCTATCTATCTCTTCACGTGGGGTATATCCTAAGGGATTCTGTAGGTTGCTTTTTTAACCCTCTTATTTATGTTAGCGGCACAGAAGCTCTTTAGTGTGGCGAAATCCCATCTGTGTGGTTTTGTTTTTGTATCCTGTGCTTTTGGGTTATTTTTTCCCCAATGATTTATTTATTTATTTCAATGGTAGAGTGAAGAAAGAGGGAGAGACAGAGTGAGAGGTCTCCAGAGCTGGGCCGATGCAAAGCCAGGAGCCAAGAGCTTCTTCTGGGTCTCCCACGTGGGTGCAGGGATCCACACACTTGGGCCATTTTCCGTTGCTTTCCCAGGCCTTAAGCAAACAGCTCGTTTAGAAGAGGAACAGCCAGGACAAGACTTGGCACCCATAAGGGATGGTGGCACTGAAGGCCGAGGCTTAGCCTACTATGCCACAGCACTGGTTCCATTTTTGGTTTCTGACACAACAATAGCCTTTCCCATTCTAATGTACTGAAATGTATAGTCTATTATTTTTTCTTCTAGCTTCATACTTCCAGGTATTACACTGAGGTCTTTAATCCATCTTGAGTTGATTTTCCTGCATGTTGAGAGATAAAACCTCTTTTTTTTTTTTAAGCTTATATTACAGTGCCTGTCACATTAAGTCACTATGATATACTTTTTTTTTTTTTTTTTTTTTTTGGACAGAGAGAATTAGACAGTGAGAGAGAGAGAGACAGAGAGGAAGGTCTTCCTTCCGTTGGTTCACCCCCAAAATGGCTGATACGTCCGGTGCGCTGTGCTGATCCGAAGCCAGGAGCCAGGTGCTTCCTCCTAGTCTCCCATGTGGGTGCAGGGTCCAAGCACTTGGGCCATCCTCCACTCCCTTCCCAGGCCACAGCAGAGAGCTGGACTGGAAAAGGAGTAACCGGACAGAATCCGGTGCCCTGACCGGGACTAGAACCTGGGGTGCTGGCACCGCAGGTGGAGGATTAGCCTAGTGAGCTGTGGTGCCAGCCAAGAGATAAAAATTCTAATTTCATTCTTCTGCATGTGGATACCCAATTTCTCAGAATTGCTTATTTAAAAGATTATCCTTTTCCCATAAACTTTTATAAAAGATTAATTGACTGTTTATACATGTGTTTATTTCCAGATTCTCTACAGAACCATATGTTGTTATATCTGCATTAAAGTTAATATCATGTGTTTTAATTACTGTATCTGTAATATATTTTTAAGTCAGATAGTATAATGCTTTTAGCTTTGTTCTTTTTGCTCTAAATCAATTTGGCTATTGTGGGATCCAAACTTTTGTGGGATCCAAATCTAAGCTTTTTTTTTTTCTTCCCAAAAATCATACATGGAAAACAGGTATACATGGAAAAAAAAAAAAAAAGCTCCGCATCACTCACTAGTCATCTAGAAAACTAGAAAACTCAAGTCAAAACCACAAGGAGGACTCACCTCACTTCACGTATATCACTGCTCTCAAAACAATAAACAAGTGTTGGTGAAGGTGTAGAAAAAATGGTGCTCTTGTATAGCATTGGTAAGAATGTAAACTATGGAAGCCATTGTGAAAAGCAATGTGGCCATTCTTCAAAAAATCACAAGTAGAGCTATCATATGATTCATCAATCCCACTGCCAAATTTAATCTCCAAGGAAAGTGAAATTTGTTGAAGAGACATCAGCACTTCCAAATTTATTGCAGCACTATTCAATATATCTAGGAAATGGAAGCAAGGTAAGTGCCCATATGATGATAATGGATAAAGAAAATGTAATATATGTACAATAGAATACTGTTCAACCTCAAATAGGATGAAATATTTATGTTGCAATAGCAGAATGAAACTAGACATCATTGTGTTAATTGAAATAGATCAAACACAGGAAGACTACTTCATAATCTCATTCATATGTGGAATCTAAGAAAAAAATGAATGTCATAGAAGTTCAGAGTGTAATGGTCCTTATCAGAAGCTGGGGAGACTAGGGAAGTAGAGGGATAGCAAAAGCTTATTAAATGGTTATTAATTTAGGTAGGTGTACAAAGTTCTGGTGTGACATTGCACAGTAGGATGGCTATAGAGAATATACTGCATATTTTTCTAAAATCAAAAACTGAAAGATTGTTTTTATCATAGGCTAATGAGAACTATTTGAAGATATATATTTACCCTAATTTAATATTACCTTGATATGATTTGTACATGTATAGAAATATCACATAGTACACTGTACAAATGTACAATTTTTCTACCTTTCCTAAAAATTTACAAAAGAATTTTTAAGCAAAAATCATAGCCCTCCTTGCTAACATGGTTGAGGATGACATATTTTAAGATTACTAGTTCATTGTAACAGAATTTGGAGACAGCCTGAATTTTCAATCCAAGCTTCAACTTGGATGGTTTTGTTAATATTCAAACAAATACCTTTTCTCTGTGCTTTAGCGATAATAATATAACATAATTAATTACTATTTATATTAAATGATTGCATTCATTCATGAAAAGTTAATACAATAGTAGTTTTTGCATCTTAAATTTCCAGAAAGTTATTTTAATAAGTAATATCTTATTATTATTGAGTTTTAAAAATAATAAGACATATTCATCATCATACTCTGACAAATTCTTAGACATTCAATTTACAACATTTTAAGATGTTAGAAAAAACAAACAACTGTAAATAATAATAAGGGGTGCTCAGGCAAATAAAATTCTATTTAAAGCCCATAAGATTTAGCTCATAAACATTAAAGAGAACTGCAGACTGCATGGGGAATTTTCTTCAGGCTGCCAAGATGGCACAGTAATAGTTCCTGGGTAATTAAATTTGGTGACTGAGGGGGAGTAACCTTTCGAAATGGTTTTATAATGAACTTGCTTTCTAATTATATGTGTGCTGGAAATTAATTCACTCTGCTTTTGGGATTCCAAACCAAGAAAACATCTCCAATTGGCCCCAATGGCCAGAGCCAAGCCAAACCAAAGCCAGGAACTAGGGGCTTCATCTGGGTCTCCCTTGTAGGTGCAGGGACCCACATATTTGTGCCATCTTACGCTGCTTTCCCAGGCACATTAGCAAGGAGCTGGATTGAAAGTGGAGCAGCCGAGCCTTAAACCAGTGCCCATGTGGGATGCTGGAGTTGCAGGTGTCAGCTTAACCCTCTACAGCAAAATGCTAGCCACATGAAACCATTTTTTACACTTGATCTGGTACCTGCTAAAGAGCTAATGGTAGCTCCCAGAGGGAAGGATTATTTGGCACAGATTGGTGGTTTAAATTATAGATAGCCAGCAAAGTGAAGGAGATGCCTGGAGTAAGGCAAGAGCTCAGAGAAGGGAGAGAAGATCAAATAACTAATCACCAAGAGCTCACCTAGCTGGAAATTAGAATGGAAATAAAAAATAGAAATTCAAGGGAAATTTACAATAGCCATAGATAAGTAAATATTCCCTTTCAAAGAAGTCCTAATTTTTCTTAAATCTTTCAAGATATCAGTAAGTCCTATAACTTTGCTTATATACTAGAGTATCAAAAAGAGTGCTTATGATTTGTTTTTCATGTAAGCCAGTGATATATCATTTGAAAAATGGCTAATTTACCCTTCACCCTGGATCAAATTCCAGGGAATCTGCACAAGACTCTTCAAGGGATGGAGAAGGGCAGATGGTCCCATTAGTTAAACCTATGATAGGTGAGGTCCCCTTCAGACTGATCTACAGAGTCTCTGTTTTGCTCAGCTCTCCAGTTTTCAAGTGGCAGTTTGTCCTGTGACCAACACATCACAGAAAAATCACATTTGTTTGCATTTTATTTTGTTGTTATCATGTGTTTGAGAGATATAATAGATTTTCAGCCCTTTCCATGGCAGAGCAGAAACTGAAAGTCCTGACATGTTTTTAAAGTAAAAATTTGAACTTCGTTATGTTAATGTGGATTCACACAGCTCTTTTCTCTCTCCTTTGCTCTTGCTAAATCATGTCCTAGCAGCCTTATAAAAGCCATTAGAAAGCTTCCCAGGGTGTTACTGTAGAAGTAGACCTTTGAATTGAAGGGGAAACTCTAGAAGCTAGCAGATTTTGAGATGTGGAAGCCATCTAGCATAAAAATAGAGAAATGTATTTTGTAGATGCTGAAAGTTACATCCATTATGTGTGATAATAATGAATTAGTACCACAAGATGATCTGTCTTCATATTATGCACTTAAGAGCAGTGTTCAAAATAGTTATGGACAATGTATCATCCTTTAATTTTATTTTCTATTTTTTCATGATTTTTCTAAAATATTCTTGTCAGTATCTGAAGCTCAAGGGTGAAATCATGTTGACATATTTTTAAGATTTTTAGGTGTGATGCTTCTATGTTGTGAAAAATAAAAGGGAGCATTTCTCTCATCTGTTATTTTTCCAATGCTAAAATCTCATATGGTTTACAGAATAGCTAGTTTTACTGGTTTTTAGAAGCCTGGTTGAAATCTCAGAGATAATACACTGTGGAGTAGTACCTAAAATGGGAACTGTTAGGCAGGATGCATCTCACATTTTGACTGTAATCATATTTGATATATGACCTTTCCTCAACTTAACTGCAATCTTTTAAAAATATCCTAGTAGAGGATACATTATTCTTTGAAACAGCAAGTTTAAGTATTCTCCTACAAAGGTACTTGTTTTTTAGTCTCAAGCATTATACAGCCTAGCTACTTTGTAAAATCTTCAAAACTCACAAAGAGATGTTTCCATATATAGAACTTGTACTGTGCTATGGGCTGAATTGTTCCTCTCATGAATTCACATGTTAAAGTCCTGACCCTGTTATTTTAGTATGTAGTTTTGGAGATAGAATCTCTAAAGAGGTAATTAAGATGAATGATGTCATTAGGGTGGATCCTAATCCGCAATGGCTGGAGTGCCTGTAGGAAGAGTAGAACAGGAATGCACAGAAAGTAGAGCATGGGAAGACACAGGATGAGAGGGATGAGAGACAATCAAGGGGAGAGGATGTCAGAAGAAACCAACCCCACCAACACCTTCATCCTAGGCTTCTGGCCTTCAGAAAACGATGTCTGTTAATTAAGACAGTTTGTGGGGCTTTGTTATGGAACCGAGAGCAGATAAAATACAGCACATGAACAGAGAAAGCACCTCTCTTTTTATGCATGACTGGAAGTCTCGGGTTGAGGGATTGAGTGACAAATGACGTATGTATTATTATAAACACAAAAAGGTACCCAGTTTTTAGTACAGGTGAGTGTATATGTTCCCCTAAAAGTTAAAATTAGAAGTAAGGTACAGACAACTCAAATTATTATGTCATCCACAGCGTTTAGATATCGAGCTTTTTAATCCTATTATTGTAGCTCTTGTTTTCCTTATTTCAAGTCAATAACTGTCACTTCATTTGTCATTGCAAGTATAGGTAACCCCGATGGATTCGCTCTCATTGATTTTTCTCTCATTCTTTTCTACTTACATGGTGAATAAAAGAATGGAGCTGGGTGTTTTACACAATTGTGAATTCAAGTCTCAGTTCTTCCACTTCTCAAGCTCTGGGATGTAATTTAAATTCTTTGAGCTTCATTTTCTTTAATAGCACAACAATAAAATTTGTAAACATTAAGATTAAGGTAAGAGCCCAGTACTTTATCTCAGATTGAATAAGCAATCAGATTTATTGTGTTGTTTAATACATACCAATACCAAGTTTGAAAAGATGAAAAAGTTCTGGAAATGGATGCTGGTAATGGATGCACAGCAATGCGAATGTACTTACCACCACAGAACAATATACTTCAAATGATAAAATGGCAAATTTCATCTTCTACATGCTTATTACAATGAAATAAATGTTAAAACAGTTCTGTATATTAGGTAACTGTATATTAAATAGTCAAACATGACTCAAAAATTTTCATCTATGCCACCCATGCAAGGAATTGTTAAATGCCAAGCACTACAATGCACTGTTGTCTTCAGTGGATAGAACTTGTGCATAAATGTACAGAATGGTAATATTGTCTGAAATAACTGGTTTAGTGTTGTTGATGAAGAAAAAAAAAAGATTTGTTTTTCAAAATAGGTGAGTGTAGGCTAAAATCTTCATTAAAACAATTCTCCAGAAGGTTATTACTGCCTTCCATGTTTTCAGATGAACCTTTAGCAGACATCTTAATCCGATACACAGTAAGCTTCACTGTTGTCCACCACTCTCCCCCAAGATCCGTCACCTTTCTGTAACTCAGAATCTTCCTCCTCATTCAGAAATTTCAATGAAGTAGATTCTGATAGTTTCCACTGTGGACAATACATCTTCTCAGTCTATACTCCTGCGTCAGAGTGGTTTCAATCACACATGGAATCTCCACTACCCTCTTATCGAGATTTCTTACAAATGTCTGTCTCCTGCCCAGTCCTTTACTCTGAGTCTCAGATCTTCAAATTTCCTGAATCTTGCCTTCAAATTAAACTTCAATTTATGCTGCCTCCCTGTTTATTTTATTTTTAAATTTCTATGGAACTGGATATTTATCTTGTCTATTTTTGCATTATAGTGATCTCATTATTAATCCATGGAGTACCTTGTTTCTGGTCTACAGTTATGCGTTAGAAAGCCTTTGTTGAATAAAAAATGGAGAAATGAATCATATTCTAATGAGAAACATGCTAATCCAATGATAATCACATAATTTGACATAAATATATTTTATGTAAAAGCTTCATTTTTATGTATCCATAAAACAATATAGATTTTGCTACAGAAAGAAGAAAACAAATCTGTCCATAAAAATGTTTTCTAGAGGATGGTCAGTATTACACAATCTATCAATGTAATAAGATAAAAAACTCACGATTAAAATATATTTTGAGTCAGAACTATTTGAAGACTTAAAAAATTTGTGAATTTACAAAATCTAATTATATGTATTCAATTTAAATGATTACATGTAAAATAGCACTGAAAGCTATAATTTTGTTCAACTCATTTTAAAATGTTTTTCTGTATTAAAATCTCTCTCTAATCTGCAACGCTTCCCCCTCTCCATTCATCCAAATACTGGCAACCTTTGGTGAGGCGGGGTGGGGACAAGTCTCAGCAGGAACACATGATTGAAGACATGCCCAAGTGTTTTCTCAGTTTTTCTTGAGCTAAGTCATAAGAATTTGAATTTCAGAATTAAAGCAACCCTCTAATACTTCATTTGCAAAAGTGAATTTTGGATGTTTCTTAGGCAGGTGATCAGAATGCCAGTCTTTGATAAGCACTATCTGAATCATTCATATTTCATTTCATTTAAGGACTTAATTGGATTTGTATGCCACAATTGAAGTTTTGATAACTTGAATAACCACAGCACTGAAATTCAGGATGATGCTGAATTTCAGTGAATTTTTCATTACTCTTAGATGTATATTAAAATATTTTTGAGATTTTTTTATAAATACTGACAAGTGAGGCTAACTCCAAAGCAGATACTTTATATACAGGATTCCCATATGATTCTGAGGAACGTTTTATTTTAAAGACAAGAATATATATGTGTATATATATATATATATATATATATATCCAAAGACAATTTTATTACTTGGACAGATAGATCTTTGACTCACATCCATACATGCTATATTTGAACACAACAGTAAATTTCTTAAAGCTCTCTTATAGTTTGATGAACACACAAGGGTACTTCAAAACATTTTTTTTCTAACAATGAAATTAAAAGATGTATATTTTGTTGCAAAAATTGCTTGAAATCTACATGTATAGTTTTTCTACCATATGCATTTTAATTAACTTTTTGAAGATCCCTTGTATTCATGTTTTTAATTTTTTGTGAGATAACAAATTTATCTCTTAAGATAATTCAATTTTCTCTGCATTTTTAGAAGTACCTTCATGTATGTAATATATATCAACCACATAAGTCAGTCTCCTAGTATAAATGTAAGCTGCCTTCCAGTTTTCTCCAAGTTACTATGGAAACTTAAAGAACGGGGCTACTATTATCTTATATATTTATCCTAATAGTTCTGTAAACCTGAAATCTTTTAAGAGTGAACTATCAATGCAATGTATTACATGATTTCAGTTTTTTAACCAATAATATAATGTACCTTGCCATTTGTCATTGTTTTTTAGAGTTTATTTTATAGGCTGTAAGTAACAACTCAGTTGGATTAACATGACCTGACACATAGAGAAAGGTTGAAATAAAAAAGGATGTCAGGCAGAGTTGTGCATTATTTTGAATGTACATTGGATATTAACTGTGATTCCAATGTAAAACAAAGAGACATTCAAGTTTTTACATAAAAACACGGTAGTACAAATAGGGTAGTGTAAATATATTGGAGCATAAACTCAGAAATATGTTACTTTTTAAAAAACTTAAAAATTTCAAATTCAAAAGTTTGATCTTGTGACATAGTCCAGGCTCATTCTGAAGTAGAATATGTGCTTCTTAGAAAGTCGTTCATGGTAAATTCATACTCCTTTTTGCCAATAAAGAACAAAAGGAAAATTACCAGATTTCTGTTAAATAAGTAACTTACCTCATTAAGAATTACTCCCTCAGCAATATATGTTCTCTTACTTAGATTATCAAGAAATCCATTCAATATCCTCATGCATTGGAACTCTTTTTTTTTACCTCTAATCACATTTTGGTATTCATTATCTTTTATTTTCTATGATATGATTGTGACTTATAAGGCTATCACGAATCATTTTGATACAAAAATAACAACATTCCAATAATTTTCACAGCAAAAAATTTATTTGTTCTTTTTAAACAATGTAAATCTGGCATAATGTTTAGAATTTTATTTATGAAAAACCATAGCTTAAAGCTTTTACAAGGGTAAATTTTGGTTTGGGTAACAAGGCAGAATGTAATAATCCAAATAATTCATTGGCCTCTTCTCTTCTACCCAGCTCTCACTATTAAAAATATCAGAGGGGCCAGTACTATGGTGTAGCAGGTAAAGCCACTACCTGCAGTGCCAGCAACCCATATGGGTGCCAGTTGAAGTTCCAGCTGCTCCACTTTTGATCCAGCTCTCTGCTATGGCTGGGAAAGCAGTAAAAGATATCCAATTCCATGGGCCCCTGAACCCCTGTGGGAGACCAGGAAGAAGCTCCTGGCTTCTGGCTTCAGATTGGCCCGGCTCTAGATAGGCTTAGCTCTAGCCATTGGGGCCACTTGGAGCCAATTTGGGGAGTGAACCAATGGATGGAAGACCTCTCTCTCTCTCCCTCTCTCCCTCTGCCTCTCAAATAAATAAATAAATAAAAATATTTTAAAAATATTTAGAATGGTGAGTGTTATGGTGCAGTAGGTTAAGCCACCACTTGGGAAGTCCACAACTCTTATTGGTATGTCTAGTTCAAGTCCCAATTACTCTGATCCAAGTTTTTAATAATCCAATTAGCAGACAACATATTTTAGTCCTAGTACTTGGTTCTTGACACACATGTTGGAGACCTGCATGGAGCCCCAATTTCTTTGATTCAGTCTGACATATCCCTGACTGTTGTGGGAATTTGGGGAGTGAAACAACAGAGAATTCTTTATCTCCTTTCTCTCTCTCTCTCTCTCTCTCTCTCTCTCTCTCTCTCGCCTGTGGGTGTGTCTTTTTGTCACACTTTCAAATGCATGAATAAATATTTTAAGTTTATTTAAAAATATAAACCCAAATATAACTCTGACTTTATTTGAAAGTTAAAATCTTAGATGCCAAAATTAAGGGAAACAAAGTCACACAAGAAAATGCACATGTTTGGGAAAAAATTTGCATGGTTTGTTTAAATCCCTTCTGGCAGATGTTCTTAGTTACTAGGACTAAGTCTTCTGCATAACCTAGGTCATGAAGAGATCACCCCTGCCTTCATTCAAATGACAAATGAAGCCATAAGGATTGTTTCCACCGCTTGATAAAGTAATGTATCAAAGAAACTGCATCTTATTTAAAATGTTTCAGGATTAAAACCTCATAAAACATCATCTATTATCTCTTTTTGTGACTCTATCATTTAAATAGCCAACTTTTTGAGGGTTGAACAGCCAACTTCTTGAGGGTTGAAATTATGACACAGGCCTTTTACAGTCCCTAATATCAGCTTGCCTAATTTTATTTAGCATGTGATAAAAATTTACCTTTAAATGAGATTGCCTTTTGTTAGAGTAGCTATGAAATTTCACATTTTATGACTCTTCAGAAAATTATAAACAGCTGTAATAGGAACAATTTCTATTGTCACTAGGCACATATTAGGAACTGGACAAGTTTGCATCTAGTTCTTGCTGATTTCTGCATTCTTGTGTTTCGTAGGACAGTACCAGCATCTACAAATATTGAAATGAAAGTATACAGGAACAAAGCAAGGAGAGAGCTGAAATGAAATGAATAGCATATTCAAGCTCCTTGTTTTCAGGCTCCTTGTTGTGTATTTGTTTGTTACCTTCATAAAATGTATCACTGATGATTAATGTATTTTACTTAGTAAACATGTAAATACACATGCGTACACTTTGCAGTCTTGTTAAATCTTGTATAACCAGCAAGTAGCTCAGTTTCTGACTCACAGAAGTATTCAACAGATTATCTCAGTAATTGATTTAACATAGAGGATATCAATTCTTTCTTTCCCCTTCAGGCAATGAAAGGAAATCATTAGTTATTCCATTGGCAGAGAAATATAAAAAGGGATAGATCAAATGTCTGTTTCTGCGGGTTCTATCTTGGCTGACCCTTCCCTTCTCTCTCACAGCAGGCCAACAAGTCATAGATTGCTGTGTAAGGAGTGAAAGCAGCCAGCTGGCAAAGAGCAGTTTCAACATGTTCTGTCCTTTACATATTGCTCTTGGATAATGGGGAGAGAGTCAATGTGATAGGGTCAAGAGTGCCTTGGACAAGCTTCAAAGCTAATATTGTCCTGAGATGTGGATTAAATGTCCAACATGTTGTAACCATGGTTATGATCTTTTTGTTCAAGAACCACAAGTTCCTTTTATTTAAATCTTGATTTTTTTCTTAGCCAACTTCAGAAAAAAAAGTTGAATATATAACAGTCTTAAGGTGTATTTTGCATCAATCAATATATCCCAACTAAACACATGTTTAGTTAGCAAGATATCACTGCAAAGTGCACGGACTACTGAGGCTAGGTTTACCCAACTGCAAATGCAGGATCAGAATGCTCATTATCCAATATAATATTGTTAAATGTTTATTTTACCTGCTTGGTACACTGTTTGAACCTTTAAATAACTGCACCCTGGCTGGCGCCATGGCTCACGAGGCTAATCCTCCACCTGCGGTGCCGGCACCCCGGTTCTAGTCCCAGTTGGGGCGCCAGATTCTGTCCCGGTTGCTCCTCTTCCAGTCCAGCTCTCTGCTGTGGCCCAGGAGTGCAGTGGAGGATGGCCCAAGTCCTTGGGCCCTGCACCCGCATGGGAGACCAAGAGAAGCACCTGGCTCCTGCCTTCAGATCAGCGTGGTGCGCCGGCTGCAGCACACTGGCCACAGCGGCCATTGAGGGGTGAACCAACGGAAAAAGGAAGACCTTTCTTTCTGTCTCTCTCTCTCACTGTCCACTCTGCCTTTCAAAAAAATAAATAAATAAATAACTGTACCTTGAGGTTCACTAGCAAAGATACCACTTGGTGATAATGTGTGCTGTAAACCCTCTACATTACAATTTAACCTGAATTACAGTCTTTTCTTTCCTTTTGACTTGCCTACCTCGAGTCATCCAGTCAACAAATACTTACAGCCTGCTTTGCTATTAATATTAACGTAAAATGTAAACAAAAACAGATTACTGGGCCAGAAGACAGGTCTGAGCCCTGACAATCCATTCCTGGACCCCTGCCTGCCCGTGGGACTCACAGACGTGCTGGAGAGGAATGGTCACATCCTGCATATTCGAGGAAAAGGGGACTGGGCGACTTGTGGGGCACTGCTGCGGCCCCTGCTGGCTCGCTCCAACACCAGCCATGCCTCCCTGAATGGCATCTACCAGTCGCCATTTGACTTCAACAACAGCGAGTTCTATGGCTTCTCAGAGTTCTTCTACTGTACAGAGGATGTGTTGCGCATCGGTGGCCACTACCACGGGCCAACATTTGCCAAGGCTGCTCAGGATTACTGTGGCATGGCATGGTCAGTTCTAACTCAGAGATCCTAGCCTAAAAGATCCTATATAACCAGGCTCAGAATATTTATTTTAAATATTAACTCTTCCTGCTTCCCTCTACCATCCTTGTTATGACCACATTATGTTTTTTGTTTTCTTTTTTCCTCTGTATCCACAAATACAGCATTTAATTTAAATCACATAGAAGTTTGTGGTGGAATGAGAAGACAATGCCAAGATGGCCACTGGCAAGCGAGCATCAGTTACTCAGGAATGGTTTCAGAACCCACCTGGTAATGGAGCCTGCCTGGCAACAGGCTGTGATTGGATGGCAAAGGAGCCTGCCTGGCAACAGGATGTGATTGGTTAGGGCATAAACCACCCCTTGACCAGATTGGCAGTCTCGGCTATATAAGCTGCTGTACCAACTGAAATAAATGAGTCTGCAGACTGCTCTCCTCTGGCCTGCTTTCACCTGACTCCTCGGGTCTGTGTGTTGACTCTGCACCTCTGGCCCCCACCGCGTTCCTCCTCTCAGAACGAATCCACAGCAACATCAGTTCTGCTCCCCTTTTCCATAATATACACCTTGCAGTGATTCATGTAGCTAGCTTTCACCTATGGTCTACATCCTAGTCAAATAACATTCCTGCTAACATGTACCTCATCCTCCTTACTTGCTACTTTGGAGCTTATTATATTCCATCTCTGACTTTTCCAAAACCCATGTCCTATGCAGAAATGACAGTCATTCTGCATTTTTATTTTTCTTACTTATATTTTTGTATACATCTCTTCATTTAGATTACAATTCATGTGACATTTCCCCACTTCTTTCAACAGCAGATAGATAATACTTATTAAATGCTTTTTTAAAAAACCAAATCACATCATAAGAAATACATTAATTCTTTTTTTTTTTTTTGACAGGCAGAGTGGATAGTGAGAGAGAGAGACAGAGAGAAAGGTCTTCCTTTTTGCCGTTGGTTCACCCTCCAATGGCTGCTGCAGCCGGGGCATCTTGCTGATCTGAAGCCAGGAGCCAGGTGCTTCTCCTGGTCTCCCATGTGGGTGCAGGGCCCAAGCACTTGAGCCATCCTCCACTGCCTTCCCGGGCCATAGCAGAGAGCTGGACTGGAAGAGGGGCAAACGGGATAGAATCCGGTGCCCCAACCGGGACTAGAACCCAGTGTGCCGGCGCCACAAGGAGGAGGATTAGCCTGTTAAGCCACGGTGCCGGCTGAAATACATTAATTCTATTTAAATAAGATACTTGTGAGGCATATTTTATGTTTTCCTGTATGCAAAATATTATAATAAAAATATTTTATATCAAACTGTACTTCAGATCTTGTATATCTCCTGAGAATATAATAGATAATAACCAGCTAAATGATTTTGAAATTTAAATATTAAATTTCCAGTACTGCAAATACATATGCTTTATGTAGATATTATTTCACATAATAAGAACACAGTCGAATGAAAATGCAGTAAACATGATGCTCTTCTAAATAAGTGGCTGAAAGAGAAGAGAAACCTTAGAGTGGTAGGTGTTTTTAGTCTGAGGGTTGGCCGCTTATTTCTTTTATAAGTTATTACAGCAGGACAATGCAATTTATATGAGGGTAAAATCTCCCATATTCTTAAGCCCTAACTTTCCATTAAACAGAAATCAACACATGACTGAATTTATTTATATCTTTAACTCTGTACAAGAATGCACAGCTTTCACAAAAATCTTGTTGCTATGTTAGTCTCTGACATTGAAACAAGCAAGGGAAATAGAAATTGAAGACTCACTTTTCCTTACCAGTACTACTAATACGGCTATATAAACCTGGACATGTCATTTATTATTATAACTTTTATTTAACTTTTATTTCTATTATTTTTAAATTGACAGACACAATTGTATTTATTGTGTACAGCATGATGGTTTAAAGAATATAAACATTGGGGCCCGGCACTGTGGCGTAGCTGGTAAAGCGGCCGCCTGCAGTGCCAGCATCCCCTATGGGCATCATTTTGAGTTCCTACTGCTCCACTTCAGATCCAGCTCTCTACTATGGCCTGGAAAAGCAGTAAAAGATGGCCTAAGTGCTTGGGCCCCCACACCCCCTTGTGAGACCTGGAAGAAGCTCCTGGCTCCTGGCTTTGGATCAGCACAACTATGGTCGTTGTGGTCATCTGGGAAGTGAACCAGGGAATGGAAGACCTGACTCTCCCCCTCTCTCTCTGCCTCTGCCACTTTCTAACTCTGCCTTTCAAGTAAATAAGTAAATCTTTAAAAAAGCATATATGCATTGTAGAATCATATTATCTACCTAAAACCAACACATATATCACCTCATATAGTTTATTATAGTTTTCATAAGGAGAAAAACTAGCATACATTATCTTAACATCCACAGTTCTTTTTGTTTAGATGTCTGGGTCTTCCAGATTTAGTGAAGACAAGACATAATTTTATCGTTATCACTGTATGAATGAATTATTTATTTAACTATTCAATTATGAATTTTTGATTTGTGGCTAACATGCTGCATCCTCTGTGTCAGAGAGACTTAGACTTTCTATTTTGTTAGTGTTATAAGTTACCTCACTCCTTTTTAATTTTGTTCTTTATCCATTATGTGAATATACAGTAATACACAACTTTATTTACAGACTTGTCATGACCATCAAGTGCTACATTTTATTAAAATTTACAAAGAGAAAAAATGTAATAAATATGCATAAACAAAGTTTCCACAGCAAAAATATATTCCTATTGTTCCAGTGGCTATGGCAAACTGTAATTTGTTAGAGATCACACAATAAATTTTGTATATTAAAGCTACTCTAGGTTGACTCTTTGAACCAGAGATTAAAATTATGGACATAAGGAAAATGAACTGAAAATTAATTATTTAAATTCAGGTTATTCTGGAATGTTAAAATTTTGTCATAGTATTTTGAGTTAAGATATTTAAATCCCAGGTGACATATTCATAGGAAATACACAAGTAAAGGGGGTAAAGCACCACATAATTATGATGGAGAGAAGTAAGCATATGTTTCATTAAACAGTAGTTTTGTCCAATTGTGATGGGAGCACAACATGTCTTCCCGGCTTTATGTCTGATGCTTAAGGGCTTCTTATAACATACGTAGGAGTTTTGGATTCAAACATTCACTGTTGTTGAAAAAGAACTGAAGTTCTTGGTCTTTAAAAAATAATCTTAAAAGATTGTAACCACCCATATTTTAAACACCCGGGCTATCTTTGGTTGCTTTTCCCAGACCATTAGCAGGGAGCTGGATTGGGAGTGGAACAACTATGACACAAACCAGAGTCCATATGAGATGCTGGCTTCACAGGCAATGGATTTATC
This sequence comes from Lepus europaeus, assembly GCF_033115175.1. Lineage (NCBI taxonomy): Eukaryota > Metazoa > Chordata > Mammalia > Lagomorpha > Leporidae > Lepus > Lepus europaeus. The sequence continues at coordinate 40,059,058 of NC_084833.1, forward strand.
TGTTGTACTACAATGCCAGCCACCAAAAAGGAATTTTTTAAGTTGCAATGTATAGAACTTATAGATTAATTGGGGAAAATTTATATTTTATAATGTTTAACCTCCCTCTTCACAAATTTTCAGACTTTATATTTATTTATCCTTTATTTATATTCCTTCAATATTGCTATATTATTTATACATTGTGAATTTATACAATATTTCTCAATTTAAAGAAATATTAAAATTGTTTCATTTAAAAGGCAGAGAGATGGACATAGAGAGGACTTTTGTGTCCTGCTGGTTCCCATCCAAATACCCACAATGATGGAGCCAGGAGCCTGGAATTCAACCAAGGCCTTCTACATGGGAGCCTGAATCATTACCTACTGCCTTCCAGTGTGCACATTAGCAGGTAGTTGAAATCAGAAGCATAGTCGCAATTCAAAATCAGGCAGTCTGATATGGAAGGTAGATACCCCAAGCAGTTCCTTATCTGCTATGCCTAACACTAACCCCAATATTTCTCTTTAAAAATGTGTACAACTTATAAAATGATAACACTATTTCACCGGATTTCATTGGTTTTGATTGCTGAATAGTATTCAATAGAGTACATGTCCCATAATTTCTTTATCCAGTCTCCTGTTGATAGGCATTTGGGTTGGTTCCAGGTCTTAGCTATTGTGAATTGAGCTGCAATAAACATTAATGTGCAGACAGCTTTTTAGTTTCCCAATTTAATTTCCTTTGGGTAAATTCCAAGGAGTGGGATGGCTGGGTTGTATGGTAGGGTTATATTCAGGTTTCTGAGGAATCTCCAGACTGACTTCCATAGTGGCTTTACCAGTTTGCATTCCCACCAACAGTGGGTTAGTGTCCCTTTTCCCCCACATCCTCGCCAGCATCTATTGCCCCTGTTGATGGGCATTTGGGTTGATTCCAGGTCTTAACTATTGTGAATTGAGCTGCAATAAACATTAATGTGCAGACAGCTTTTGTGTTTGCCCATTTAATTTCCTTTGGGTAAATTCCAAGGAGTGATGGCTGGGTTGTATGATAGGGTTATATTCATATTTCTGAGGAATCTCCAGACTGACTTCCATAGTGGCTTAAGCAGTTTACATTCCCACCAACAGTAGGTTAGTGTCCCTTTTTCCCCACATCCTCTCCAGCATCTGATGTTGGTAGATTTCTGTATGTGAGCCATTCTAACCGGGGTGAGGTGAAACCTCATTGTGGTTTTGATTTGCATTTCCCTGATTGCTGGTGATCCTGAACATTTTTTCATGTGTCTGTTGGCCATTTGGATTTTCTCTTTTGAAAAATGTCTATTGAGGTCCTTGGCCTATCTCTTTTTTATTATTATTTATTTATATTTTTGACAGGCATAGTGGACACTGAGAGAGAGAGAGACAGAGAGAAAGGTCCTCTTTTTTTGTTGGTTCATCCCCCAGTGGCCGCTGCGGCCGGCACGCTGCAGCCAGCGCACCGTGCTGATCCAAAGCCAGGAGCCAGGTGCTTCTCCTGGTCTCCCCTGCGGGTGCAGGGCCCAAGCATTTGGGCCATCCTCCATTGCCTTCCCAGGACACAGCAGAGAGTTGGACTGAAAGAGGAACAACCGGGAGAGAGTCTGGCGCAACAACCAGGACTAGAACCCGGGGTGCTGGTGCCTCAGGTGGAGGATTAGCCTATTGAGCCACTGCATCGGCTTGGCCCATCTCTTAAGTGGGTTGCTTGATTTGTTGTTGTGGAGTTTCTTGATCTCTTATAAGATTATGTGGTTATTAATCCTTTATCTGTTGCATAGTTTGCAAATATTTTTTCCCATTCTCTTGGTTGCCTCTTCACTCTCCTGACTGTTTCTTTTGCAGTACAGAAACTTCTCAATTTGATCCTATCCCAGTTGTTAATTTTGGTTTGACTGCCCGTGCTTCCGGGGTCTTCTCCAAGAAGTCTTTGCCTGTACCTATATCTTGCAGGGTTTCTCCAATGCTCTCTAATAATTTGATGGTGTCGGGTCATAGATTTAGGTCTTTAATCCATGTTGAGTGGATTTTTGTGTAAGGTGAAAGGTAGGGGTCTTGATTCATGCTTCTGCACGTGGAAATCCAGTTTTCCTAGCACATTTTATTGAATAGACTGTCCTTACTCCAGGATTGGTTTTGGATCCTTAATCAAATACAAGTTAGCTGTAGATGTTTGGTTGATTTCTGGTGTTTCTATTCTGTTCCATTGGTCTATCCATCTGTTTCTGTACCAGTACCATGCTGTTTTGATTACAACTGCCCTGTAGTATGTCCTGAAATCTAGTATTGTGATGCCTCCAGCTTTGTTTTTGTTGTACAAGATTGCTTTAGCTATGCGAGGTCTCCTGTGCCTCCATATGAATTTCAGCATCATTTTTTCCAGATCTGAGAAGAATGTCTTTGGTATTTTGATTGGTATTGCATAAATCTATAAATTGCTTTTGGGAGAATGGACATTTTGATGATGTTGATTCTTCCAATCCATGAGCATGGAAGATTTTTTTTTCCATTTTTTGGTATCCTCTTCTATTTCTTTCTTTAAGATTTTGTAATTCTCATAGTAAAGATCTTTAACGTCTTTTTTTTTTTTAGTCTTTTTTTTTTTTTTGACAGGCAGAGTGGACAGTGAGAGAGAGAGACAGAGAGAAAGGTCTTCCTTTTGCCGTTGGTTCACCCTCCAATGGCCGCCACGGTAGCGCGCTGCGGCCGGCGCACCACGCTGTTCCGATGGCAGAAGCCAGGTGCTTCTCCTGGTCTCCCCTGCGGGTGCAGGACCCAAGGACTTGGGCCATCCTCCACTGCACTCCCTAGCCACAGCAGAGAGCTGGCCTGGAAGAGGGGCAACCGGGACAGGATCGGTGCCCCAACCGGGACTAGAACCCGGTGTGCCGGCGCCGCAAGACGGAGGATTAGCCTGTTGAGCCACAGCGCCGGCCAAGATCTTTAACGTCTTTCATTAAGTTTATTCCAAGGTATTGGATTGTTTTTGTGGCTATTGTGAATGGGATTGATCTTAGCAGTTCTTTCTCAGCCATAGCATTGCTGGTGTATAAAAGGCTGTTGATTTTTGTGCATTGATTTTATATCCTGCTACTTTGCCTAACTCTTCTATGAGTTCCAATAGTCTCTTAGTAGAGTTCTTTGGGTCCCCTAAATAAAGAATCATATTATCTGCAAAGAGGGATAGTTTGAGTTCTTCCTTCCAAATTTGTATCTCTATAATTTCTTTTTCTTGCCTAATGGCTCTGGCAAAAACTTCCAGAACTATATTGAATAGCAGTGGTGAGAGTGGGCATCCCTGTCTGGTACCAGATCTCAGTGGAAATGCTTCCAACTTTTCCCCATTCAATAGGATGCTGGCCGTGGGTTTTTCATAAATTGCTTTGCTTGTATTGAGGAATGTTCCTTCCATACCCAGTTCACTTAGAGTTTTTGTCATAAAAGGGCATTGTATTTTATCGAATGCTTTCTCTGCATCAGTTGAGATAATCATATGGTTTTTCTTCTGAAGTTTGTTAAGGTGATGTATCACATTCATTGATTTGTGAACATTGAACCATCCCTGCATACCAGGGATAAATCTCACTTGGCCTTGGTAGATGATTTTACTGATGTGTTGTTGCATTTTATTGGCCAGAATTTTATTGAGGATTTTTGCATGTATGTTCATCGGGGATATTGGTCTGTAATTTTCTTTCAATGCTGCATCTTTCTCTGGCTTAGGGATTAAGGTGATGCTGGCTTCATAGAAAGAATTTGGGAGGATTCCCTCTTTTTCGATTGTTCTGAATAGTTTGAGAAGAATTGGAGTTGGTTCTTCTTTAAATGTCTGGTAGAATTCAGCAGTGAATCCATCTGGCCCTGAGCTTTTCTTTGTTGGGAGGGCCTTTATTACTGTTTCAATTTCTTTCTCAGTTATGGATCTATTTAGGTTATCTATGTCTTCATGGTTCAATTTAGGTAGATTGCATATGTCCAGGAATCTATTCATTTCTGATAGATTTCCCTGTTTGCTGGCATGCAACTCTAGGTAGTAATTTCTGATGATTCTTTTTATTTCTGTGGTGTCTGTTGTTACATTTCCTTTTTCATCTCTGATTTTATTGATTTGGGTCTTTTCTCTTCTTTTTTTAGTTAGTTGAGCCAATGGTGTGTCAATGTTATTCATTTTTTTCAAAAAACAAGCTCCTCGTTTGCTGATATTTTGTAATTTTTTTTATTCAATCCTGTTGATTTCTTCTCTGATTTTAATTATTTCTCTTCTTCTATTCGATTTAGGTCTGGTTTGCTGCAGTTTTTCTAGATCCTTGAGATGCATGTAAAGCTCATTTATTTGGTGCCTTTCCAATTTATTGATGTAGGCACCAATTGCTATAAACTTTCCTCTCAACACTGATTTTGCCGTATTCCATAAGATTTGATATGTTGTGTTGTTATTCTCATTTACTTCCAGAAAGTTCTTGATTTCTCTTTTGATTTCTTCTAGGACCCAGTGTTCATTCAGGAGCATGTTATTCAATCACCATGTGTATGCATGTGCTCTAGGGATTCCTGAGTTGCTAATTTCTACCTTCATTCCACTGTGGTGTGAGAAGCTGCATGGTATAATTCTAATTCTTTTGAATTTGCTGAGACTTGCTTTATGGCCTAGTATGTGGTCAGTCCTAGAGAAGGTTCCATGCACTGCTGAGAAGAATGTAAATTCTTTTTTTTCTTTTTTTATTTATTAAACTTTTATTTAATGAATATAAATTTCCAAAGTACAGCTTATGGGTTACAATGGCTTCCCCCTACCCATAACTTCCCTTCCACCCGCAACCCTCCCCTTTTCCGCTCCCTCTCCCCTTCCATTCACATCAAGATTCATTTTCAATTCTCTTTATATACAGAAGATCAGTTTAGTATATATTAGGTAAAGATTTCAACAGTTTGCCCCCATATAGAAACACAAAGTGAAAAAAATACTGTTGGAGTACTAGTTATAGCATTACATAACAGTGTACAGCACATTAAAGACAGAGATCTTACATAACATTTTTTTTAAAAAAAATAATTAATTTTCTATGCCATTTCCAATTTAACACCAGGTTTTTTTTTTCATTTCCAATTATCTTTATATACAGAAGATCGATTCAGTATATAATTAGTAAAGATCTCATCAGTTTGACCCACACAAAAAACACAAAGTGTAAAAATACTGTTTCAGTACTAGTTATAGCATTACTTCACATTAGACAACACATTAAGGACAGATCCCACATGAGATGTAAGTACACAGTGACTCCTGTTGCTGACTTAACAATTTGACACTCTTGTTTATGGTGTCAGTAATCTCCCTAGGCTCTAGTCATGAGTTGCCAAGGCTATGGAAGCCTTTAGAGTTCACTGACTTTGATCTTATTCCGATAGGGTAATAGTCAAGGTGGAAGTTCTCTCCTCCCTTCAGAGAAAGGTACCTCCTTCTTTGATGGCCCCGTTCTTTCCACTGGGATCTCACTCACAGAGATCTTTCATTTAGGTCTTCTTTTTTTTTTTCTTTTCCAAGATATCTTGGCTTTCCATGCCTACAATACTCTCATGGGCTCTTCAGCCAGATCTGAATGCCTTAAGGGCTGATTCTGTGGCCAGAGTGCTATTTAAGACATCTGCCATTCTATGAGTCTGCTGTGTATCCTGCTTCCCTTGTTGGATCCTTCTCTCCCTTTTTGATTCTATCAGTTAGTATTAGCAGACACTTGTCTTGTTTGTGTGATCCCTTTGACTCTTAGACCTATCAGAGCCATCAATTGTGAATACCAAAGGGGTAACCTGCTGAAGTGAAATGGACACTATAAGAAACAATGACCTGATCAGCTCTTGTCCTGACTCTAAATGTACAATGTAATACTTTATCCTTTTTAGGATTTTTGTTGTTGTTGTTCTAGAATGTAAATTCTTTAAATATACAATTGAAAGTTCTGTGGATATCTATTAGATCCATTTGGGCAACAGTTTCGATTAAATCTGCTGTTTCCTTGTTGATCTTCTGTCTGGATGATCTGTCTTTTTCTGAGAGTGGAGTATTGAAGTCCCCCAGTACTATTGTATTGGAGTCTAAGTCTCCCTTTAAGTCCCTTAACATATCTTTTAAATAAACTGGTGCCCTGTAATTAGGTGCATATACATTCATAATAGTTACATCTTCCTGTTGAATTGAACCTTAGTCATTATATAGTGCACCTCTCTGTTTCTCTTAACAGTTTTGTGTTAAAGTTTATTTTTTCTGATATTAATATGGTGACACCTGCTTTTTATTTTATTTATTTATATTTTTGGTTTCTGTTGGCATAGAATATCTTTTTCCAACCTTTCATTTTCAGTCTTCATGCATCTTTTTTGGAAAGATGTGTTTCTTGTAAGCAGCAAATAGATGGGTTTTGTTCCTTAATCCATTCAGCCCGTCTATGTCTTTTAACTGGCGTTTTGAAGCCATTAACGTTCAATGTGACTATTGATAAGTAGCAAATTTGCCCTACTATTTTCCCAAAGATATTTTCTAGTATATGCTTTGAGTTCCTGAGATCTTTTGCTGGGACGTTTTCTTCCTTTACCTTCTTTCATATTGATGGCCATGTTTCTGTGTTTCTGTGTGTAACACATCTTTAAGCATTTTTTGCAGGGCTGAATGATTGGCGACAAATCCTTTCAATTTCTGTTTGCTATAAAAGGTCTTTATTCACCTTGATTCACAAATGAGAGCTTTGCAGGATATAATATTCTGGGCTGGCAGTTTTTCTCTCTTAGCACCTGGGCTATATCTCGCCATTCCCTCCTAGCCTATAGGGTTTCTGATGAGAAGTCTGCTGTGATTCTGATTGGAGATCCTCTGAGAGTAATCTGACGTTTCTCTCGTGCACATTTTAGGATCATTTCTTTATGTTTCATTGTGTTGAGTGTAATTACGATGTGTCATGGTGAGGATCTCTTTTGGTCATGTTTACTAGGGGTTCTGTGAGCTTCCTGTACTAGGATGTCTCTATACTGCTCCAAACCTGGGAAATTTTCTGCTAGTATCTCACTAAAAGGCCTTCTAATCCTCCCTCTCCATGCGTTCAGGAACTCCTAGAACTCAAATGTTGGGTTTTTAATAGTATCCTATAGATTCCCAACAATATTTTTTAGGTCTTTTCTCTTCTTTTCTTTGGTTTGACTGTATACTTTCCTGTTCTCTGTCTTCTAAGTCTGATATTCTCTCTTCTGCTTCACTGATTCTGTTTTTAAGGCTCTCTAATGTGTTTGTCATTTGATCTATTGAATTCTTCATTTCATTATGGTTTCTCGTCACTATCACAGTTTCACGTTCTACTAGTTTCTTCATTTCATTTTGATTCCTCTTTAATATTTCATTTTCACGAGACAGATTTTCTATCCTGTGCAGTAAGGATTTCTGTAGTTCAAGAATTTGTGTTTGAGAACTTCTTAATATTCTTATCAATTTTTGAGATCTGTTTCTTGAATTTCTTCTATCTCATCATCTTCATTATCTTGAATTGGGGTGTCTTGTTCATTGGGGGAATCATAGAGTCTTCCTTGTTCTTGTTTCCTTGGTTTCTGCGCTTGTTGCTTGGCATTGTGGAGATATTCTTTAGTTTCTTTGCTGTAGTGGTTTTTCTAGTTATACTATGACTGTATTAAGTGGACTGTCTGCTTTTGATGGATCCTTAGAGGTTTGTGATAGGTGTGACCAGAGAGTTCTGTTTGGTTCTTCATGGTTGCGGGTATGCCAAAGGTGACTCACCCAGGTTGGGAATGATAAATCCTCTCTCTCTCTCTCTCTCTCTCTCTCTTTCTCTCTTTCTCTCTTTCTTTTTTTTAAAATCATAAGGGAAGTAATTCCACACAGCTGAGCAGAATTCAGGGTACTCAATGTATGAAATCTGGCCCCCGTGGGTATAATATTCATCTTTTCTGCCCCAAGGACCACAAAAGGGTCTATGCAGTCCTAAATGCGATCTCAAATTTCTCTGCAGTCTCCCACCGGGTTGCCAAGGTTACCGAGTTTGTGTACTCCGTGAGTTCTCTCAGATTTTCACAATCTCAGTTCATTAGCTCCACACCTTCACTAGGTCCTAACCTCCTATTATTTCTCCCCACCGGAGTCAGGTTTTTCTGCTTGGTTGTTGGTAGTTGCCGCTTTATGTATGTCCAAAATAGCACCTGCTCTTTGTCTTGCTTGCCTTTGCAAGGTGAGTGGAGTGAGAGTCTCGTGTGCATGTCAGTCCCTTTTATTTATTTATTTATTTCTCTCCTGTAGTTATCCTGGTGAACTTTCCTCAGATGGGCTTCAAGCCTCATTCCCTCTAGGCTCTTTCTGTTGTTTCCCCACCAATGTCTCGGGCTACTGAGGTCTCGTTTCACCACCCTTTCCAGCGCTGGTGTGTAGACTCCGTGGCTGGGCTCCTGAGCCGTGGGCAATCTTGCTCTTCCCGTAGGTCCTCAGTGTCACATCCACTAGATCCAGAAGAGTTTCCTCTGCAGTTTTTTTCCCAAACTTTTCCCTGAAACTGCAGTAACTCCACTTTTATTAAACTATCTTATCCTGGACTATCAGGACACGCCTTCACGATTCTGCCATCTTGGCTCCACCCACATAAATAAATCTTAAAAAAAAAGCCTGCTCCCAAATGTACAAATAATGAGGAAGGATAGGCAAATTTCCAGTGCAGAAGAATTCCAAATAATTTATATAGATATTGTACCTTTCATGGAGGAAAAATGTAATTCTGCACTTCTAAAGTGTCTGCATCACAAAATTACTTCTTTCCCATAAAAGTACAGATAGAAATGGCATGTTGTGGGTGGGAGGAGGGTGGCAAGATCAGTCTGCGGTAGTGAAATCCAAACTGTGTTAACAAATACATAAAGAATGATAAGTCCTGTTGATAGTGTCTACCTCTGGTATTTTGTGGTAAAAATCACAGTTCATCCCTGTGATCTTCTTCACAAAATATGTAATTCAAATTTTATCCTGAAAAACATATCAGATGAACCCTGAAAAACAAAACTGTCCAGGTCACCAAAACTGGGAAGTATGGGAAGCTGTCACAGACAAAAGAATCCTAAGACAGTATTGCTAGATATAATGAGATACCTTGAAATCTTGGAGATGAGAAAGACTTTAAGGTAATAAAATAAGAAAAAAATAAGTAATATGCGAACTTGGTTCGTCAGAATCTATCAATATTGTTTGATTGTGACAAATGCAATGTAACAATATAGGTTGTTATTAAGTGTGTGTTTTACATGTTCGATTGAACAACTGAGATTTTATCTTCCTAACATTATCCACAGAAATTGTACAGAACAATTTGCATAGAATCAAAGTTCTCCCTTTCTATACCCTATGGAAATGCAAATTCCTAAACCATTGCTCATTCTGTCTATTCTGGCTCCATAGCATGGATATAGAGAAGAGTTGAGTTAGTTTGAGATGAACCTTAGAAGCAGAAAGCCATTGTTTAAACACTAACTTTCAGCACTTAATGGCTATGTAATTTTCACAACTTGCTAACTTTCTATGCCTCAAATCCCACACTTCTGTAAAATGAGGACAATGATAGAAATTTCCTCATGTGATTGTTATGAGAATTAAGATGGTAAGCACTTGGAATATTTGCTGATATATATTATACAAATATTTGGTAACATGAACATGGTTGCTAGTTTTCTTTATTTGTTGTTGATATATCATAAAAAGAGTAGAGCAATCTAGAATATTTATGACCTGAGATAATAGATTTTGATGGGAATTACAAGTGTGTCTTAAAAATTATAAGTTCACCAGATGAGATTTTCTGTGATTTAAATTGTTTCGGGCCTCAGCGAACCTGGTATAAACTAGTAAAGAGACATTGGGAGTTGGAATATTACAGACAGATTAACTGAAAGTGATTACTGGAATTTGAATAATGCCCACATTGTCAGAGATTTGATCTTATTCCTAAAAGAATCATCTACTTGCATTAATTCTTACATTAAAATGATGGAAATACATATTCAGTGAGCCAGATTTGAAGTTATCAAGCCAATAGAAGGCTCAGGAGATCCAAGTGGCTTTTATTAGTTAGAGATATTTTTTATTTGTTTTAGAGAAAATAAATGTAATAACAAAGCAAAATTGTGATATGAACTTACATGGGGTTTATAGATTATAGTATTGTGAACTATCCTTTTCAGGTAGAAAATGCCTTCCTTTCCAGGTATACATAAAACCTCGAACCCAAATAACACTATAAACACAAATAAAAATACACTAATTCCATAGCTAACAGAAATTATAATTGAGCAGTGACCTCAAGGATAGACGGGATCAGGATGAAAAAAAAATAGTAGAAAGTTACAGTGATAATAAGGAAACAATAATAATGTCATTTTTCCATGGCTAGACAATAAATTTAATTTACACATTCCTTGCAAACAGATTTAAAGTAATATACATCCTGCTGTACAATCTTCATTATCAGGGAATGAAAACATACCAAAGGCATAAGAGAAACAATGGTATGCCAAGAAAAAATTTTAAGATAAAATACTTTCAAACTAGGGTCATAAGCCGTTGTAATCCATAAGCTGTACTTTGGAAATTTATATTCATTAAATAAAAGTTAAAAAAAAAAAAGAAAATCAATTGCTCCATAATTCAAGCTAGTATAATCTAAATTCATGATTTTTATGTCAAAGATAAAAGTACAATATGTTAATGATTTTCACTGCAAGACACAAAAAGATGAACAGTCATTATCTGTTCTTATATCACTCTTTTCCATATAAAAGAAAGAAATTGGTTGAAATCCAATTAAAGGCCAGTGCCCTGGCTCACTTGGCTAATCCTCTGCCTGTGGCACAGGCACCCCGGGTTCTAGTCCCAGTTGGGGCGCCGGTTCTGTCCCCGTTGCTCCTCTTCCAGTCCAGCTCTCTGCTGTGGCCTGGGAATGCAGTGAAGGATGGCCCAAGTGCTTGGGCCTTGCACCCACATGGGAGACCAGGAGGAAACACCTGGCTCCTGGCTTCAGATCGGTGCAGTGTGCTGATTTTGGGGGTGAACCAATGAAAAAGGAAGACCTTTCTCTCTTTCTCTCTCTCTCTCTCACTGTCTAACTCTCCCTGTCAAAAAAAAAAAAAAAAAGAAAGAAAGAAAGAAAGAAAGAAAGAAAGAAAGAAAGAAAGAAAGAAAGAAAGAAATCCAATTAAAGGAAAGTATTTCTGCACTCTTTGATATGAGAGACTAGAGGACTTTCCTCAGTATTTTATTCCTTATGAGCAGTGCTCAACCAATACAATATATTTAATAAATATATGTGTATAAATACACCAACACAATTGGGTTAAATTTTAATCTGGATTAAAACTGAGGGAATATGGAGGCAAACACATACCAATAAATATTGTCTAAATTCTGAGTCAGATTTTTTGATAAAAAAACTGTAGGATCAGGTGCCAAGGTACACATGTTCACACAGATTCCGGATCTCTTGTTTAGAGAGACAATTGGGAAATTTCTACTGCAGTTGAGATCCAGAAGATAAGTCACTGATAACAGATCCAGCAAATCTTTCTTGGTTCACTATGACCATATTAGCCTCTTAAGTAGTCATAGGAAAACAAGTGATTTTCCAAGGTTAAAGGGCTTTGCACTACACATTTCTCAAAAATTTGGTAAGTACCATTACGATTATCAACCTTTGAGGAATATATCAGTAAGGGCATTATTTGTAACTGAGTAATTGGAAAGAATCAAATAAAGTCAGAAAATTCTAGGAGAAACATCTAAATACAGGGAAAATTCATGTAGAAAAGTTTGACTTTTTGGACTCTTGATAATACTCATATACTGTTATCATTTGTCAGTCGTTTAGGACCAGTAATAATGCACACACATGTTTCAACATAATGATTAGAAGTGTCGGGACTACACTTTCTGGTATCCAAGTTGGCTTGCAATCACACAAGAAGTCCACAAGTTGGATTCATGGGAGAAAATATTAATAATTAATAAATATGTATCTTTTTAGGAGTGTATGTTTAAAAGCTTCATAAGAATGAGTGATTAAATATATTGAAACACATTATGGTTATTAAAGTGATTCAATTTGTTTAATATTATTCATTTAAAGAGGCTAATAAATTAATGAAATGGCATAACTTAGTTGTTGAAAGACCAAAAGGATACAATTACTACTATGCATGATTCAAGTTCCATAAAAATATTCATTAAGCACAGCCTTTTGATCAGTAGTCGTGTTTTACATGCTATAGTCAAAACTTGACCAAATACACATGCGTACATCATCTCTACTTGTTACGCTTCTATCTTTTTAAGTAGGTAAAAAGTCAATAATCTCTCCCCTACCATCACACACACATACATACACACACACACATACACACATAAAAACAAAATATTAAAATCAGGATTCCCTTTGACTTTTCCAATTTATGTGATATATTTGGTATTGTCAATGGAAATAACTTGTGAATAACATTGACTGAATTGGTCTTGAATAACTAACATATGTGTAAGGAGCCAATTTTGTTTCTAAATTAGGCAGAAATAACTTAGCATAACATCTGGTTAATGTGCTATTTAAAATGAATTTAGTTTTAATAGATTAAAGTTTTATAGGCCCCCTTTGGGAGAAAGAAGATATTAAATTTCTCTCAAATATAATAATTATAAGTAAAAAGGTTTTAATAAACGAGATGTTAATTAAAGCGTAGTTTATATAAATTTGACATTTATGAACACATAAAGAATATCTAAAATAATGAATATTTTACTATATTTTATAACAATTTATTTCTTTTAAGAGAAATTATTTCTTCTGTATATCTTAGAGGGATGGAGAGATCTCCATCTTCTTTTTTAAAAGATGTCTTTTATTTATTTGAAATTCAGAGGTACAGAGAGGGAGAGGGGGAGGAAGAGGGAGAGAGAGAGAGAGAGAGAAAGAGAGAGAGAGAGAGATCTCCCATTCACTAATCCAATCCCCCAAATAACTGCAACAGTCAGGGCTGCACCAGGCCAAACTCAGGAGCCTGGAACTCCATCCAGGTATCCCACAGGCGTGGCAGGGGCACAAGCACTTGGACCATCTTCTCCTGCCTTTCCAGGTATTTTAGCCAGGAGCTGGCCAAGAAGCAGAGCAATTGGGGCTCAAACTCATATCCATATGCACAACAATGGCACCTCCATTTTGCTTTTTGAAGATAAATTTTGGATAAGATTAACTCTAGCCTCATATATAGAAAAGGTTCAGAATGGGATTTCTTATACTAAGTGATCACATCTCCTCACGAGAATTCTCCAATTTTCTTGATATTTACTTTTGATTGATTACAAGTAATAACTTGTAAATGATTATTTTTAGACATTAAGGGTACTTTATCCCTCTACTTTTTTTTTAACTCGGTAGAGAAAATCTATGCATAGACAAGATGAGTATTATATCACCTCTGTATAAAAGATGTCTATATTGTTCTCTGGATAGTTTAATAAATTCCTTGAGATTCTTGATACAATTGAGTATTAGAAAGAAAAATACAAATGCTAAATATAATATTTTAGGTATATGTTGAATTTCTCAGAAGGTCGTTCCAGTAACTATGAATTTTCTGAGTTGAGATCTAAAAAACTCACTGGGCCCTTCCAATAATTCATGGATACAACAATTGCTGTGCAATAGATTACTCCTAAGGAGCCTTCAATCTATGTTTGTTTAGAATAATGTCAAAGAAACATGGTCATTTTATTTGCAGAAACAGATAAAAATATCCTTAGATTTGAATGTATAATTTTCTGCAGTTATTGTTCTCAGTAAGTTAATAATTTAAAAATCGATAACTGTTTATAGATTGTGGCATAATAGCATGTAATTCTACCTATTAATAGGATTATTCAATTTTTACATATTTTACATATTTCTTTTTTTTTTTTTTTCTTTTTGACAGGCAGAGTGGACAGTCAGAGAGAGAGACAGAGAGAAAAGTCTTCCTTTGCCGTTGGTTCACCCTCCAATGGCTGCCGCAGCCAGCACGCTGCGGCAGGCGCACCGCGCTGATCCGAAGGCAGGAGCCAGGTGCTTCTCCTGGTCTCCCATTGGGTGCAGGGCCCAAGCACCTGGGCCATCCTCCACTGCACTCCCTGGCCACAGCAGAGAGCTGGCCTGGAAGAGGGGCAACCGGGACAGAATCCGGTGCCCCGACCGGGACTAGAACCCAGTGTGCTGCCACCGCAAGGCGGAGGATTAGCCTGTTAAGCCATGGCGCCGGCCCCATATTTTACATATTTCAATACAAAGACCAGTAAGTATTACCTGTTTCATCCCTCTTTCCCTAAATTCCATTCTATCTTCAAAGAGTAGGATATGTGTGATATGTGTGTATGTCTGTTTACGTCTGTGTGTGCAAAATAAAAATTCTGTTATATCTTTAAATATGAAGAGTAGAGTACATGTATTTTTTTAAAGATTTATTTATTTATTTGAGAGTCAAAGCTACACAGAGAAGGAGAGGCAGAGAGAGAGAGAGGTCTTCCATCCTCTCGTTCACTCCCCAGTTGGCCACAAGGGCCGGAGCTGCACTAATCCCAAGCCAGGAGACTCTTCAGGGTCCCCCGTGGAGGTGCAGGGGCCCAAGGACTTGGGCCATGTTCCACTACTTTCCCAGGCCACAGCAGAGAGCTGGATCAGAAGTGGAGCAGCCGGGACTCAAACTGGTGCTGACATGGGATGCTGGCACTGCAGGTGCCGGCCCTGAATTCATGCGTTTTTTAAAATGTATTTATTTATTTATTTGAAAGACAGAGTTACATAGAGAGACATAGAGACAGACAGAGAGATCCAATCCCCAAATAGATACAAATGTCAAGACTGGACCAGGCTGAAGCCAAGAACCAGAAGATTCATTTGAGTTTCCCACATGGGTTCCAGGGACAGAACTTGGGCCATCCTACACTGCTTTCCCAGGGACATTTGCAGGAAGCTGGATCAGCAATAGAGTAGCTGAGAGTCATGATAGCCTGGCATTGTAGGCAGTGACTTAATCCACTGAACCACAACACCAGTACGTATATATCTTATAAAACTTAGTACATGTGACTTTTCCCCATCATTGCTTCCAAATATATAATTTCATGTTTTTTCTTTAATACAGAAATAAATTTTCAAAAACCTGAAGGAATTCATTCACCTTTTTGGTGAGATGTTATAAAAAGAAAATATTCTTTTCTATAATTATAGAATCTCTTTGATAAGTTTACTTCATGGGCTTAGATGTTCTAGAGCTGCAACTACAAATCAATAAACTTCACTTGAATTGTGTGATGTTTCTTCATACTTTCACATAAGAAGCATAGGAAAAATTGGAAAAAATGACACTCATATCATTAATTTATTGTGCAATATTTTAAAAATATACAATATAGTTTGAGAATTTAAACATTTGATTTTTGTAGTTCAGGCCTGAGGGTTGAGAATTCTTCAGCAGGAGCTGATGCTACATATTGTTGTTGTTAAGATTTATTTTATTTATTTGAAAGGTGGAATTGCAGAGAGTGGGGAGAAAGGGGAAAAGAGAGAGAGAGAGAGAGAGAGAGAGAGAGATCGATCTTCCATCTATTGATTACTCTCCAAGTGGCCACAATGGCCAGGGCTGGACCAGGCAAAAGCCAGGAGCTTCATCTAGGTCTCCTTTGTGGGTGCCGGAGTCCAAGCACTTCAGCCATCCTCTGCTGTTTTCCCACACACATTAGCACGAAACTGGATCAGAAGTACAGCATATCCCTCACAAGATAATGTGCTCCATCTTAGTATAATCTACTTTTATTTTAATAATCACATAGTCTACAACAGCTAGAGATGATTTATCAACAAATAAACAGCTCAAGTGCTGATGGCAGAATCTCTACCACAGTCTCTACTGAGAAAAGTAAGCTCTATGTCATCCTTCAAACCAACTAGAAATATCATTTTCTGATTTCTCTTTGAAATTCTTTAGCCTTTAAAAGTAGCACACTCTAAGTAGTTGATCACTTGAGAGAACTTGAATTCACTACTTACAAAACCTGTTCCTCTGGTAGCCATTGTAGCTCATCATGTAATTGATCTGACAGACAGTAGCTGCCCTTCTATCAGGCAAAGTGGTTGACTGTCCAATGTTATTAACCCTGTTGAGAAATGTGAGGATAAATTACATAACAAATATTTTCAAGGAGGAGGATTCCTGACTCTGCAAGGGATAGTTCCAATAGACACTTTTATCTGGTTGAGTATGACTGAATGTGATGGTCCTGTCTATGTGAGCATGTCTTTCTACCATTTGAAGACTGGAAGGAGACAGTTCTTATTTTATTTTTTTATTTAGTGTTCCTGCTAAAGTATAATAGTTAAGCTAAATGTTCCCTCAAACACTTTCAAATCTTTTGCTTAACCAAAATAAATTTACATCAGTCAAAGGCAGCAGGTAATTAAACTACCAAATAATAAATTTCAAGTTCTCCATCATTCTATAAAAATATTGTATTCAAAGCAATTATAGTAACTTGAGATTTTCTTACATTCTTTTAGTGTGTTTCACAATGTGAATTATTTATACCCATTTAATTTACAGATGGATAAAACATAAATGGTCTTAGAAATCAAAACGGAATCCAAAATTTTCTAAAATAATTGGAGTTTCTGAGACGCAGGATATCTGACTGAAATGCATTGAAGGACTTCTGAACCTATGGCGGTGAATAACATCTTACAAGATTAATTAAAGATTGTAAACCTAATACTTCTAATTTTTACTTGTGGAGCTCTTTGGTTAAAGGAACACCGAGCCTGTGATCATATATTAAATTGAAGTATGTTTCCATAAGAAATTAAAATCAAGAATGGAAAGAGGAAAAGGAAGGTAGAAAAGTATCATTGTAATCTTGGAATGATATATATAAAATTCATGAAATCTGTTATCTATGTGTTCAAAAATTAAAAAAAGTAACAACCACAAAAGAAAAATAACACTAGCATACACAATATACCTATGGATATATACAAGCAAATCTATTATTAATGTGTTTATGTATGTTAGAGTTTGTGTGTGTGTGAGAACCCTTATATTAATTAGAAAATCTATGTGAACTGATTTTGTATTTTACAAATGTGCCTAATGTGCTTTAAGAATATCAGCATATAATTGGGTTGCACTAGTAATAAAGATTCCTTTCTTCTTTGCTTTTCTCTGTTTAAAAATATTGGGGAATATGCTTGACAACATTTTTGGAATTAATGAATTTATGTGAAACACATTTGATCAACATATATTCACTTTCAACTCTATTTCATGAAAATGAACTGATGATCCTTCATTTATTTCATAAATATTAAAATTTTCTGGTTTTTTTGGAAAAAAGAACAAAAGTATAGTTCTTATTAAATGCAAGCTATGTTATAAGTGATTTATACATATTATAACATTTAGCAGAGCACTATAAAATAAGTATTTCAATTTTACTTTCTTCAAAAGGTTCATAGAGGCTAGGAAAGCTGAATATCTTCTAGGAAGTAAAACATAACTATTACTCAAATCTCAGTGTTTCCAAAGTTCATCCTCATTTGCTTGTAGTCCTTCACCACTTTTAATTTTGTCTTTGATATTTTGATTCCTCTCCTTGCCCTATTTAAAGCTCCAACTTTCCATTCTCTTTTTCTCTCTCCTTTGACAGTTGGATACTCTTACTGTATTCCATTCCTTTTTTGATAATTTCTAATTTACCAAATGACTATATTTTTAAACATTTATCTTTACTTTTGGTCACTAATCCTTGACAATCTATTCATTTACATATGAGATAGAATAGAAAGCTTTTCCCTTATACATTGCATATCATGAAATTCTGTAACATTATGTCTGACATAGAAAATGCCCTTCATAAACAATCCAGTGAATGAATGGGTGAATGCTGCTTTATAGCATACAAAAGAAGAAGCTTTTAGAAACACTGTCCCACAAACAGTGAATAAAACACATAGTACTATTAGTATTCAATAAACATCAAATACAAAGTACCTATCATTAAAAACATCATTTCATATTTTCTTTAATCAAAATGCTATCATTGTATTTTATATATGAGCTTATTTCCTAAGTCTAAAGTGGTCAGTAACTTTGGTTTTTAATTTATCATTAAAATATATTTGATTAGTGACAAAGTAAGTACTCTCTTCAGTTTAATTAAATAAGAATTTAATTATTGGATAGTATATTCCAGTCAATGTATAAATTGTGACTTTGTCATCCAATGAAGTATGTGATACATAATCCTCCCATCACTTGTAATTGTAAATAAGACTAATGCTAAATTAGAGCTAGTGTGTAAATTTCTGATAGGGATTTAGACTTTAATTATGTTTAATAGCATTTTAACCAATAAGGGAGTATCATTCAATTTTGCAATAATATAATCCATCACTTATGCTTTCTAATGGAAAAGAGTTCACTGAAAATTTATTTACAGTACTGCATATTAATTTCTCTCTCTCTCTCTCCCTCTACCTCAACACATCCCACTTAAGACACTTAGGATATTCAGTTGAAGAGGATATTCATTTTACATTTCCCATAATGTATATTAATAAATTCACATTAAAACACTATCGCAGAAGTCATATATATTTGTTTTTGAAGAGAGAATCACAGGGAAAAGAATTTGATCAAATATCTGCAAAATCATTGGGAAAAGCAAACAGCTCCTGAACCATAGTGTCAGTGCATTATTGTTTATTTAATTTCTATTTTAGCAAAAGGAAGGCATAAAGACAAATATTATTTGATAGACTAATGCCTACAATCTGTCAGACACTGTAAATTCAATATAGTATTTCATTTGTGATCATGGTAAAGTATGTGATTCTATCTACCTTTTACAGAAGATGTCAAGGCTCATAGAAGAAACATCTTCTGTTATGCATCTAGTATCTAATAAAATGTTTTTGGACACTAAACTACCCCCACCACTTTGTATCTATACTCAAATCTATAGACATTGATTTTTCAAGTAATAAAAAAACCTCATGCATTTTTTCTTAAATGTTGAACAGGCAATAACATCCAAAATCTTTTTATTTTTTATTCTATTTACTGTAATTTAAGAATATCAGAGATACATATATTATACTGATGTGTTCAATTATAGCCTGACTTAAACATTGTTTAAAATAAATTTCAAGAAATAAATGTCTACTGAGACTTCAACTTGGAGGTGGCTGTACACAGATATTATCAAATATAATTTCCTTTACTGTATAACTTGCAGAGTGGTTGTAATCTGGCTTACAAACACTAAATTCTTATGAATATACTTAAAAGGTCTAAAAATAATGTAAATGTTTTTATAAGTAAATGGAGCTAAATCTCTAGTTAATATACCATATTTATTGATTGGACAAGGAAATAACCAAGATATAGAAGCATGTTAATAGTATAAAAGCAAGATTTAAGAAAAGTGAAGAAAAATGAGTTCTGCTTCTGCTTCTCTCTCTGAGTATAGATGTCTGAAAGTGATATTAATTATAGATGTTTATATCACCCCATCATTCCTAAAATGAAAGTAACAGTGCTATTCATTTTGTTTGACAGATAATGCTGGTATTTGCAAAAGAAGTTAGATCCTGAGCATATAACCTAATTAATAAATATAAATCAATGTTTACCAAAGTAAGAACTCCTAAAATTAATTAATCTAGCAGAAACACGTGAAAAAGTGAAGGGAAACCTAAATTTTAGTATGCTCATCCAATGGAGCAATGACATATTCAGTGCAATTTCCTGCTGAAACATATAACTAAATGAATTGGTATAGGAAATATCATGCCAGAAATTAACAATTAATTACATATCCTTTAAAGTAAATTGTAGATCAATTTCCATATTTTAATTCCTCTCATGATAAATCTGTTGCATTTTCCCAGGCTGCTTCTTTTCAAACAGACCCCTAGATGAAGTTGTGTATGGACTTTCTCTAATCTTCGTGAATTGTTTCACCTACAATAACCACTGAACAACAGCCCTCTGTGGAGTTCCGTATATTCTTTGTGGAATACTCTATTGCTTCATCTTGTATCAAGCTATATTTTTCAGCTTGTTTATCTGATAATAATTGTTTCAGTTAAATTAAATATTTTAATGTACAGGCATCTTTATTTACCTTAAATTTAAATTTAAATATGTTTTCCAATGCATAAAAAAAGAATTATGCCAAATGAAACACGTTAGACTTGAAGGAGATTCTATTTAATGAATCCTTTCATAAGAAAGTTTAGGGCCCAGAGTTGTGCTGTAGCAGAACGTGCTGCCACATGTGATGCTGGCAACCCTTATGGGCACCAGCTCATGTCCTAGCTGCTCCACTCTTGATTCAGTTCCTTGTTAATGTGCCTGAGAAAGCAGTGGAAGATGGCTCAAGTACTTGAGCATCTGAACGCATGTGGGAGACTCGGATGAACCTCAAACTCCTGGCTTCCCCTTAGCCTAGTCCCAGTGGTTGTAGCCATTTGGGGAGCAAACCAGCATATGGAAGATCTCTCTCTCTCTCTCTCTCTCTCTCTCTCCATCTTCTATAACCCTGCCTTTAAAATAAATAAACAAATAAGTCTTTAAAAAATTTCTAGACTAGGTAAAATTAAGTTAGCCAGTAAAAGGCTTGTTTCTAGGATAATGAAAATATCTTATAATGTGGTTGCATTAAAACGTGGTTATATTTATTTTTATTTTGCCTTTGTCAACTCTTTCACAGCTATGCTCTTAAAATCTGCTTTTTTAACATGTAAATCATGCTCCAATAGTGTCTTCAAAAGTAAAAAAAAAAAAAAATTGACCACTGAAAAAGCGATCATAAAAATGGATTTTAAAATATAATATGGGATACAACAGAATGATATATATTAACCACCTCAGCATTTTGAATTTTACTTTTTAAGCTCTCAAAAATGAAATTAATAAACTATCCAAGGTGACTCAATGTTGAGAAGCTGCCCTGATCACATCCACAGAAAGGTACAAGAAAAACAAAGGAAGTACCATGTTCCCAGGGGAATAAGAAAAATTTTCAGCGATCTGGAAAAACAACAGGGTCATTTCCAGGGAAGGATGCGAGGGAAACATGGAGTAGAGAGGACAGACACACTGCCACTGGTCAAGCAACCAGTCACCCATGGACCCACATGACTGACTACTGGCTGGGAAATGTCATCTAGCAAAGACAAGTTAGGAAGAAGGTGCTGTGCTCGCTTCGGCAGCACATATACTAAAATAGGAAGAAGGTGTTGTGATACCCCACCACTGGCAGCATTAACTGAGGGAGAATTCTACAGACACTGCTGACTTCAAGCCCAGCCCAAGGAACTGATGGAAATCTGAGCCTGATAGCTCCAGACTCAACTCGTAGTGGTAGAGTCACTAGTGAAATGTATTCTGGTTCAGGGGTCAGTGAGCAGTCCACTGCTTCTGGAGACCATCAG
Organism: Lepus europaeus; assembly: GCF_033115175.1. Lineage (NCBI taxonomy): Eukaryota > Metazoa > Chordata > Mammalia > Lagomorpha > Leporidae > Lepus > Lepus europaeus. The sequence continues at coordinate 40,080,602 of NC_084833.1, forward strand.
AGCCAGAGAAAGAGCATTTTGCAGGGTGCAGAGCAGAACCCTGTGCCTGTGACTATGAAAGTTCTGGGTATAAGCATGGTGGATAAGAAAATTCTTTTTGGCCGCTGCAGTTCCATGTATTTTCCTAGTCTGAATGAGAACACAAAGATCTTCCAGCACATTAGAGACATTCTTCATGATCAGGGAACAAACTGCAGAGTGTGTTGGTGTGCTGGACAGTGCACATGCCTGAGTGGATAAAGTGCAGGTAACATGAACTCACTCCAAGTTGGGATCAGTGGTTTCACCCTAGCATGGACAAAAGCTAGAACTATGAACAAGGCAGCTTGCTCCCATGTTCCCTCTTCACACAGACTGTAGTCAGAGGTGCTGCCTCAGACCCAACTTGGTGTTACTCAGGATGGAAGAAGTGATAGAAACAACAGGATGAAAAAAAGTTTCCCATGGAATGGAAATCAAAAGTGAGCAGAAGTGGCATTACTCACATTAGAGAAAAACAGACTTTCAGACAAAAACTAAGAGACACAAAAAAGGTCATTATATAATCATTCAGGAATCAATTCCACAAGAAGGTATAACTAGGGCACCCAGTTTTATAAAACAAATGTTAATGAACTTAAAGGGAGACATAAATGATAATACAAAACTTAAACACATCACTTTCAACAAAGTACGGATCACTAGACCAAAAAAAAAAAAAAAATCAGCAAAGAAACAAAAGTTAATCTGCACTATAGACCAAAATGTACCTAATAGATATGCACAAAACATTTGATCCCACTGCTGTTGAGTACACATCCTTTTCCATCAGTGCATAGAACATTCTCTAGGGAATACTAAACACTAGGTCACCTGTTTATAGATTCATAGGTTTTGTTTTTTTTTTTTTTTTCATCAATTACATACATTTTCTATCTTTAAAATATTTTGACACTTTGGTTAAACAGATAGCTACTGTTTTACAGTGAATTTTTTAAAAAAAATTATCTTAATTCCAAAAAATAAACGAATGAAGGATGGGTAAAACCATGGATCTCTTCGGACTCATCCTGTGAGGTCCACACTGTCAGGATGGTGGGGCGATGGTGTTCTTCCACAAGAAGCACCGGAGACAAGTTTCATTGAACATGTCCATTTATTAACAATCAGGCAAAAGCTTTTATGAGGCAGGCAGAGGGGACATAGCTAGTTCAGGGAAACACTAATTCTATAGGATAAAGCCCATACTGGTGCCTCTTGAAGGTGCCTCTTGCTTGAAGGTCACATAGCCTATGCAGCATTCCAAGTGGTCTTATGAGTCTTGGCCACACCTGGGACCTGTTTACCTGGTTGACAAAATTGCAAGGCCCTTCAACAGTAACTGAGGTTGGGGGAAATGTGCCTGGGGCTTCTGCCGCCTGCCATCAGTCAGGTCATGTGTGGCTTTCAGTGTGCCTGAGCCCCCAGTAAGCGTCTCTCCCAGGAGGCATGGTGTGCCATGTCATCTTAACCTCCTACATGGGCTAGGCAGGCTGTCTCCCAAGCAAGCACAGGATCACCAACAGTTCTCACCTTCATAAAAGATGTTCCTAGGCTAGCGCTGTGGCTCACTTGGCTAATCCTCTGCCTGCGGTGCGGGCACCCCAGGTTCTAGTCCTGATTGGGGTGCTGGATTCTGTCCTGGTTGCTCCTCTTCCAGTCCAGCTCTCTGCTGTGGCCCAAGAAGGCAGTGAAAGATGGCCTAAGTGCTTGGGCCCTGCACCTGCATGGGAGACCAGGAGGAAGCACCTGGCTCCTGGCTTCGAACTGGTGCAGTGGAGGCCATTTTGGGGGTGAACCAATGGAAGGAAGACCTTTCTCTCAGTCTCTCTCTCTCTCTCTTACTGTCTAACTCTGCCTGTCCAAAAAAAAAAAAAAAAAAAAAAAAGAAAGAAAGAAAGAAAGAAAAAGATGTTCCTAATCTGTACTCACTGCTATAGGCCACAACAATGATCCTTCTGCCCCACAAAAAAGAGCCTCAGAGACGGAAGTTCAAATCTTCTTTCATTGCCTCTAAAACAGCCTCTCAGTTTCCAATGGGAAGAAGTCCTGGAGATTGAGGTGAGTCCAAACAAAAGACCATATCATATTTTCACATTTTAGTAGTGCTTTTTCTGTTCTTTGAAATGCACACATGCACAATGTACTGTCTCCAAGTTTCCTAATCTTTAACACTTAAAGCAACTAAACTATGCTCTGTTATTCTATTCTAATTTTTTGTCAAGCAAATTATCTTACATTTCTTTTACCTTGAGCATTTTCCTGATCTTGGTTAATAGCAATGAGAGTCATCATGGGACTAAGAAATTTATCTCATCTCAACAAGACACCAAAGCAAAAATTTAGGATCCTAGAACTTTTATCTTAATATCATAGCAATAAAGCAAATAATATGCAAACATGATATATTGGTCATACAATATTCCTATTTGTAAGGTTTGGGCTAATCAGAAAGCATTCTGGGCTAGGTATGTGGTGCAGCACATTACGTTGCTGCTTGGAACACCTATGTCCCATGTTGGAATGTCTGTCAATTTCTGCCCATGCTTCCAATCCAGCTTCTTGAAAAATACCTGGGAGACCCACATGAAACTCTGGTTCCTGGCTCCTGCTTGGGCTTGGCATAGCTCCAGATGTTTCAGACATTTGGGAAGCAAAGAAGCAGGTGACATCTCTATCCCTATCTCTTTCACTGTTTTATAAAGTAAGAAAAGAAAGAAAACAAAGAGAGAGAGAGAGAGAGAGAGAGAGAGAGAGAGAGAGAAAGCAGGGAGGAACGAAGGAAGGGAGGAAGGGAGGAAGGAAGGAAGGAAGGAAGGGAGGGAGAAAGGAAACTTAAATATTTTTGGCTGATAGGCTCTGAACACAATATTCATCTGCACATCTTCATCCGAGACGTCTCAGCTGAGTAGCATGATTTGTTTATGTAGAATTTAAGAGTAAAACAGAAATAACACAAAAAATTGTCTGTGGCCTCTAATACTCTCTGTGATGCTTTATGACAAACTGTGTGCTCTTTCATGAGTAATAGACTGAACATAACAAATTGTTGTTTTTGCCTTTGGAATAATCTTCTTCATTTTAGAGTTGTAATTTCAGAAAAAATGTGTCTTTATAATTATAGCTGCATTTTTTGGCTTATTGCTTTCCAATAGACATCTGAAAAGACTACATGATTTCTACTGGAGTGCTTCCTCTGTCACTGCTCTTTCTTTAGAGAAGTTACATGCTTTGAAATTTTAGCTGTCAAATGGTGGTCAAATATTTATCCATCCACTCTCACATGTCTGCTCATCAATTGTATCTGTTTTAGCCATCAAGCACTTATGTCATTCCTATGTCATTATTTATAATTCACAATCAGAACATTCATGAACATATTTGAATTGAAAGTATTTTGTTGCACAAGAAAAAAAAGTCATATTTTTTATTCAGTTTGCTAAGTCTGGAGCTTAGAATGCTTACTGTTCCTCTTCCTTTATTCATCCTTTATTTAGTCATTTATTCATATATTGCTTCACTTGTTTCACCACTTAACCCAGCTACTTTTCAAGCACCATTAACCCTTCATCTTTCATTTAGACACCTCCAATTCATTATCCATGGATACAGTACCATGTCTAGTTACTTCTCAATCCATCCATCACCAAATATTCATCCATACAACTTTATCTAACCCAGCTAGTCAACCAACTAGGCCGAACTATCAAAGTTGATAAAAAGTTATACATCAGGATGGACACTTGGCCTGGAAGTTAATTTATTAATTTGGATGATCAGAGTGCCTGGGTATTCAGAAACATATCCTGAATATTAGGATATTTTCATATTTATACATGGACTTTGATGTATAATCAACCCTGAAAAATCAGCATGTTCAGAGAAATCCTACAACATAATTTTCATTCAATAGAATATTTTCATGCTATATCTGGAGAAAACATAAAAATTTTAATTAGGTAATATGCAATACAAATTCCATTATGTGAAAAAACATTTGGTTCAGTAATGCATTTGAAGAGTGTGCTATTTAAAAAAAGTTAAGTATCTGTATAGTGAGAAACTGCATTTAATAATTGATATTTACCAACAAAAAAAAAGTAAGAGATCTTTATAGATTATTTTATTATGCTGTTATAAGGAAATCCTCCTCCATTTCCTCCTCCCTCATTTCCCAAGAAGGAATAATACTGAAGATGAATATCTGGATCCCTTTCATTCCCGTCACTAAGGGAAAGAGGAGGGAATTGTGAATTGATGGATAGATATTCTAAATTCCACTGCTCCTGGGGCTGGCACTATGGCACAGTGGGATAAGCCACTGTCTGCAGTACCAGCATTCCATTTGGGCACCAGTTCAAATACTGGCTGCTCCACTTCGAATCCAGTTCCCTGCTAATGCACCTGGAAAAGCAGCAGAAAATGGCTCAAGTGTTTGGGCCTCTGCAACCACATGGGAGACCCAGAGGAAGTTACTGGCTCCTGGCTTCGGCTTGGCCCAGCCCTGGCCTTTGTGGCCATTTGTAGGAGTAGACCAGAAGATGGATAATCTCTCTCTCTCTCTCTCTCTCTCTCTCTCTCTCTGACTCTCCTCTCTTTTTAATTCTTTCAAATAAATAAATCAATCTTTAAAAAGTCAGCTGCTCCTTCTTTCTCTTCAACATGGTGAGGTACCACAGCTGTTTGTTGCCTCTCATCTGCTACTCTCTACATACTAAGCATGTGATAAGCATGACTGAGACCTGACTAAAAGCCTTCTTTCTAAAGGCAGTTCTAGAACCCATTTCTCTGTCCCACTTTCAAGATTTTGTCAGTGTTAGGCTATACTTCACTTAGTAGCCAATCTTGTATTTGTGTAGCATATATGGGTTTGGGGTGCAAATGAGAGAAACAGAAAAATCACACAGCAGGGAAGTTTTATGGAGTAAAAATTAATTGCTAATAAGTCTGAAATGGTAACCAAGGGGATGATTCATGTACAGCTTCACCTCCTTGTAAGACTAATGATATATGAAAGATTTGGGAAGGGAGGAAAGGGGCACATTTGTATTTTTGACAAACAATTCCTCAGGCAACAAAATGGGAGACAATACGGCAATGACTGAGTCAGAGAAAACTCTGACCGACTCTGCAATGATTCAGAGAAAGTAACAAAGTCTAGTAAAAAATCAGTGATTGTGAACACGCAAAAGAATATTTAGGATAAAATGCTTATGCTAAATTTGCATTGTCATAAATTAACAAGCGATTCTTATTGAAACATTGCTTCTATCTTTTTTCTTCTGATTTCCAGAGTTAGGCAAATATCAATTTCAATGCTTTTGGATTCCCCTATTATCAAAACAGAAGACAGAAGTGCAGAAAGATGTGGAAGGGATGCATTTTGACATCTAAGTATGTTCCTAAACCATGAAACTGGTGAATGGGATTCTAAACTGAGTAATACCACTGGCATGTGGCCATTAGTGCTGAAATATGTTCCCAAGGTTGCCAAGTATTTAGGATTACACTGCACAGCTTTAAAGGGAAGAATCTGTCCTTACTGCCTTCAAGATCATTTTCCCCGTTAGAATTTGGCACAGACGTAGTTGCAGGCATATAGAGAACACAAAATATGTTCCCTCCATATTTAATTTCAATTAAATATAGAAAGCTGGTACTAATTATGGCTAGTAATTTTAAAATCCCTAGGCCGGCATGCAAGATTCTCCAATATCTTTAAGCTCCTGCCAGATCACCATTTATACGCTAACTATTTGTCAAATCCAAGCTCTGCATTTTTCTCATATTTCACTCAATTTCTTCTCTCTCTGCTTCTGCCTGGTTATTCCTCTCCAACTACTATCCGTGACTTGATGTTTCCATTCTATTTAAACTCACTGAAAATTTTAATGTTTCCACAAAATATTTCTCATTCTCCCCAACCATTTCAACTCCTTCATACTATCTCCACAAGCTTTATTAAGTTTTACAAATGGGTACTTTTTCATTTATTTTATATATACAGAATTAATAAATTAGCATATCAAGTTTTGTTAACGTATCTCCAAGTGGCCAGCGCTGTGGCACAGCAGGTTAAAGCCCTGGCCTGAAGCGCCAGCATCCCAATGGGCGTGGGTTCTAGTCTTGGCTGCTCCTCACCGATTCAGCTCTCTGCTATGGCCTGGGAAAGCAGTGGAAGATGCCCAAGTCCTTGGGCCCCTGTATCCACATGGGAGACCTGAAAGAAGCTCCTGGCTCGTGGCTCCTGGTTTTGGATAGGCTCAGCTCTGCCCATCTGTGGAGTGAACCAGCGGATGGAAGACCTCACTCTGTCTCTACCTCTCTCTATGGCTCTGTCTTTAAAATAAATAAATAAATCTTTTTTTAAAAAAAAAATCTCCAAAAAGGAAACCAAATATTGTTAAATTAGAGAACTTTTTTCTGTTATTCTCAGAAAAGTATATTATATGCAGGCTATGGGACACATGCAATTTTTCAGATATCTTTATGCATGTAACACTCAGCTGCAATTAATTTCATGAATTTTGTCTAGTTTTTACTTTAAATGCGAATTGATCTTCCTTAATAAATGGATGTATATAAAAGTTTTAATTGGTAAAATGTTAGTGATAATCTCATTTCAGAAAACCTATAAAGACTTTTGTTTTTATTAAAAAAAAACATTTTTTGAGATTTATTTTTAAGCCAGCGATAAAGAGAGAGATTAACAGACAGAAAGATTTCTCCCCTCTGCTGATTCACTTTCCAAATGCTTGGGGAAAAAAAGAGCAAGGCCAGGGCAAAACCAGGAGCTGAGACCTCAATCTGGGTCTCCCAGAGAGGTGTCAGAAATCCAATTACTGCTGCCTCTCAGGATGGGTATTAGCAGAAGGTGGGGGCAGGGCTGGAACTCAAACCAAGGCATATAGGATATGGAATGCAGTGTCCCAAGCAGCACCTAACTGCCATACCAAATACCATCATTTTATGTACTTTTATAGGTTCAATATTAGTAACAGTTTCTTAAAGAGCTTTTGGTTACTTATTTACCCATTATTTATTTTTTGAGACAGGTAGATTAATAGAAAGATAGATAGATACATACATACATAACATATATACATAACTGAAAGCACTTCCATTTGCTGGTTCACTCCCCCAACAATTCCAATGACTGAATATGCATCTTAACTTTTCTGTCAAACATTTTGCATACAAAATTATGTGGGATATGTGCTATCTAAATGTATTTAAGAAACTTTGTCTTCATAACATTTAAATCAAATGAAAGTTTTACCTCAGATGAAATGAGTGAATTGCTCTCTTCTAGCTTACAAAGGTTTGTAGCTAAATAAAACATTTGTCTGAATTTAGTTTAACATAGCTAAGAGATTGGTAAATAACAAGATCTGGAAAGAGAAAAGACAACAGTTTTAGATGAACAGACCTGAAAATTTCTTGAGAAACAACCTCTTTGAAAATATGTGATAATTCACCGATAGTAAACAATGAATCTCATATATATGGCTTAATAGGCTTATGTATGGCTTAATAGGATGTCTTGCATGTGAACAATAAAATATTTGAAAGGTGTATATCTATAGATTCCACTGAGCCTGTCAAATGACATTGGAGAGCACATGTAAACAAAATGCTGTATGCATATGGAAATTGATACCTCCCTGTTTTTCGGACTTGATTATCTCATTTTGCAAATAATCAAGAGTTGAAGTAGGAATAGTATCATCTGATTTCAAGAAACACATCAAGTTACAGTTCCTCCAATGCCAAGAATTGACAGAGCATTCAGAAAAATGCTACATTCCCGCAGTAAGTTCCAAATAAGTTAATTGGGAACAGTGTATATTTTAAGGTTTTTTTTTTGTTTTGTTTTGTTTTTTGGACAGGCAGAGTGGACAGAGAGACAGAGAGACAGGTCTTCCTTTGCCATTGGTTCACCCTCCAATGGCCGCCGCGGCCGGTGCGCTGCGCACTGTGCTGATCCAAAGGCAGGAACCAGGTGCTTATCCTGGTCTCCCATGCAGGTGCGGGGCCCAAGGACTTGGGCCATCCTCCACTGCACTCCTGGGCCATAGCAGAGAGCTGGCCTGGAAGAGGGGCAACCGGGACAGAATCCAGTGCCCCAACCGGGACTAGAACTTGGTGTGCCGGCGCCGCAAGGAGGAGGATTGGCTTATTGAGCCACGGCGCTGGCTTATTTTAAGTTTTAAAATAATCTTCTTAAAGGAGTTTTTTTTTTTTTTTTTTTTTTTTTTTTTCTTAATTTCCTACCCTTCTCAGAACAGTCCCGGTTCCACAATGGTATTTCTTTACTGTGGTCTGTGGATTGTATGGTTGATTATGGGGATTATTGATATCACAAAAGGGCTTAACAATGTAGAAAATTAGAGGTCTTAAACATCAGTGAGATACACAGACAACATCTGACAATGGGAAGATTCAGTGAATCGTAGTACTTCTGGTTGCTGATGTGAGGCAGAAAAGGTCAAGGGAGATATGCACATTGTGAAGTGGGGTAAAGGAGAAATCAAGCAACTTACCTTACAGAAAGGAGAAGCCTTGTTGGTTGCAGTTTCAGATGGGCTTTGTGTTTCAGCTGCTGTTTGGTTGTCATAATTTCAGGAGGCTGTCATGATCTTCATAACCTCCTGACATACTTTTCTTACAATTTTTCTCAGCTACTTTTAATTATGTCATTGTCTGTGATCTGATTTCTTTCCTCTATTGGAAACACAAATACTTCTGGGAATGGGAAACCTTGAACAGTTTACTTTTTCTTCATATGGGGATGTGAGAAATTGGGCATAGAAGGCAGAGAGGTAGACTGAATAGAATATTGACAGGAGAAAACAAAAACTATCAAAAATCAGATGGGAGAAGATGGAGGGAGAGTAAGGTGGGAAAAAGAGAGGAAGAGGCAGACCACAGACATAAGAGGTGGTTATTTTGTTCATGGATGTAAGCCTGATTCTCCATGACTCTTTATACAACAAGTACTTTCCAGGAGACAAGGAGTTTCCAAAAGATAGAGTTACATAAGGACTTGATTGCCGCTCAGTGTTTTCTCATAATTGACTGAATTTACAAGCAGAGGCTAGCAGGGCACATTTGGATATTGCTGGGGAAATTCCTATATCTTACAAAGGGTGGATGAGAGGACCTTCCAGGACTTTCTAAACTAAGATATTCTGAGTTTTTGGGAGCTTCTAGAAAAAAAAGTGTATATCAAGATATCAGATCTTCTTTGACTCAATGATACATTTCCATTCATACTAAAGGTAAAGAAATAGTTTTTGTCCAACTTTGAGCATAAGCATTCCTGAAAGGTAAACTACAGAGTTTGCTCCACTTTTCGTATTTTTGAGAGTTTTCTGCTCTGCTGAATGATCTAGCTGGATGGTATCTTGTTTTGAATTCCTTTTTCTAAGCTGTGGAATTTTTTTAGAGGGATATACTCTTGTTTAAAAATTTGCTTTGCAAAATAGTCTTTGTTATTATAGCTTAAAATCACCTAGCCCCTTTTCTATTTTTACTAATAGATTAAGAAACAAGTGGGGCTATCAGTTGGCCTTGTTAAGATGACCATGTCCCAGATTGAAGCACATTGATTCAATACCCAGCACTATCCCTGACTCCAGCTTCCTGCTAATGCAGACATATGGAGCCTGTGGTGATGCCTCAAGTAAGTAGGTTCCTGCTACCTTTATGAGTATGATTTGATTTGATTTGGTTTGATTCCCAGCTCTGGATTTGTTATGTTATGGGCATTTTGGAGTTAAGAAGCACGTGGGTGTTCTCTCTCTAAGTCTCTCTGCATCATAAATAGATAAATAATTATATAAATAAATAAAAAGGACACTCTTGTGACTAAAGATTCTGTAAATATGTTTCAAAATAAATCGCAATAAAACACCTTAGTATTTTTTAGATGGAAAATACTGTTCAAAGGAAAAATAATAACATGCTATGATTTTTGGAAATTGCAGTTGGCACCACTAGCAGGAGACAGCATCTAGAAAATAATGTGCTTTTTCAAAAAATTAAGTGAAACCACTATATGCATTTCTCATTGTCACTTCCTTTTATTTTCTTCACAATAAAATGTAACATTTAATATAGAGATGTACGATACAATTTATGCTTTTATCAATGATAAAAGGCTTTGTATGTGTGCAATAATTCCCTGGGCTATACTTTAAAAATGTTTGAAGTTAGTTTTTTTTTTTAAATTCTATATTCTATATTCAAAATTAAAAACGTAAGGAAGATGTTACTGTTGGCCATTCAGTTTTGCTCAACAGTATACTGCAACAAATATCAAAGGTAGTGTTAGGTTTTAAGATTTTAGTGTTCGAAGGTGTGGGGGCTAGTGGCCCTGGCCCGACAAGAGATGCAGCAGGCTGAGGCTGTCCCTTATCTAATCCTGTTTCCTGTGCTTATTGTTCTGAAGCCACAAGACTTTTCTTCCCACATTCCTGCAGGCAGGATGTGACTTCTGATGAAGGTTTATGATGTTCTTTGCTCTATCAGCAGAGCTTGTACCCTGATCTTTGCTACCTTGTAAACTTGTTTTGTTCCTGTGCTATGCATGATTGCACACAATGAAGGTTATCTATATGGGGCCTGGGGTATACATCCTTGTTCTTCTTGGTGCTCACTGCTGGAGGCTGAAGAGTTTCCCCAGGGAGATGGCCTCCAGTCCCTCATCCACGGGCCCCCTACTTTGGCCTGGAACAAGACGAGGCAATAAACGTTAGGCTAATCCTCCACCTGTGGCGCCGGCACTCTGGGTTCTAGTCCCGGTTGTAGTGCCAGTTCTGTCCCGGTTGCTCCTCTTCCAGGCCAGCTCTCTGCTGTGGCCCAGGAGTGCAGTGGAAGATGGCCCAGGTTCTTGGGCCCTGCACCCACATGGGAGACCGGGAGGAGGCACCTGGCTCCTGGCTTCGGAGCGGTGCAGCGTGCCAGCCACAACATGCCGGCTGTAGTGGCCACTTGTGGGGTGAACCAATGGAAAAAAGGAAGACCTTTCTCTCTATCTTTCTCTCACTCTCACTGTCTAACTCTGGCTGTCAAAATAAAAAAAAAAGAAAAAAGAAAAAACTTATTTTAGGGAGGAGAGAAGGAGGGAGTGTGAGGGTTAATGCTGCCCAGACACAGGGCAGGGGGCTTGAAACCAGGCTTCATTTCATTTGAGCAGCAGGCCGAGTCACTTCTTAAATGACTTGTTGGGGGAGGTGCAGAGTGAGAGTGACACATGGACCTTGATAAGGTGGGTAGGGGTCCAGCAGGAAGGCTCTTGGGTGAAGTTTTACAACTGTGGAATGTCCCCAGGATTCCATTAGCCTTCAGACTAACTACGCACCCAGTTTCATCAGGCCTGGGGTTTCAAGTCCAGTGTTCTAACAGGTAGAATTTCTTTCCCAAAAGAGCATTTCTTCAATTAAATTTTGTGTTCATAATGAGATAAATGAGGGTCAAGTAACTTCTCCGTGTTTGTATTTTCCTCTCAAGGTCTCATGACACTTCTGTTGCCACTCTACTTATTATAAGTAAGGAATCCTTTTAGCCTTATGTACTGAATGTTAGGTCATGGGTCCCTCTCAGTGGAAAACCAGCCATTACTGGTCCAGTGTGAAAAAGGCAATATTGCTAGAAGAAGCAGGCACTGCAGAATCTACTTCACCTTCACAAGCACAATGACATATAGTATACAGTGGACCTGAACTTAACTTTGGCCTGGTTTACAGAATAGTATTCACACTGCGTTCTAAACTCTAATATTGCTTGTGCTTTGGATCACATTTCTTTCAACATATCTCAAAGGTATCTAAAACTATTAGATGCATCAGAAAAGCAAAGGAAAGCAAAGTTTGATGGAGAAGCTTTTTGGAATTTAGTTTGAACAGTGTTGGTCATCAGATTTCTATTCAAGGAGCAAATGACACCTTTAGTCCAGTAGGCTGGTATATCACACCCTCAGTTAAGTGAATTCCTTTTGATAAAGAACAGGCAAGGGCACCTTGAGCCAGGAGACAGATGAGAGGCTGGGTCCTGTTTTCAGTATTTATTTCTCATTTCATTTCATATGAATTTATTTTATTTAAAATTTCTTATTTTCTTCAGCCCCTCTTAGACACATAGGCTAATATCTACCTAGCTACCATAATGTACAAACATACACACACACACACACACGTAATTTGAGGTTTTCTTCCTTTTTTTGTTTTTTTGAAAGAGTGAGAAATAGAGCTGCCATTGCTGCTTTATTCCCAAATGCCCACAGAAACTGGGGCTGGCAAGGAATAGGTAACTTTGCCATAACCCTTTATCTTGTTTGTGATGAAAAATAACAACCGCCTTTGGGTTTTGAACATGATAGCAAGAGACCAATAGAGTGTTTTTGCCAAGGTCACTTGTCTTTCCATTTTTTCCTATCCACAAAATAAACTTCAAATGCTGACAATAGATTTTTAAAAAGAGATTGTTAACCATAAGTATGTGTTTTTGTTTGTGTTTGTGTTTGCACGTGTGTATATGCACAAGAGAGATAGAAAAGGAAACAGAAAAAGGAAGACAGAGAGGTCAGCATCTGGTTATATATCTGCAACTCTATATGGAATGTACCACATGTTCATCACATTTTTACCTGTGAAATAGAATCTAGTTGTAAGTGAACTCTGTGGATATTTTTTCCATACTACTAAATATGTATTTCCAATACTGCATCTTTCGCAGGTACTTATTTTTTGAATGCATTTTCCAAAGTATATATCCACGCTTGATACTTCATAGATGCACCTATTAAGAAATATGTACCATAAAATGGAGATAAAAGATCACTTTTCGGCCTTTTGGCTAAGATCAAGTGAAGACTCTTTAGAATAAAACTGTAACTGAGCAATGATGTGACTTACAGAACTCTCTTTTGCCTTGTATAGATTCGTTTTTTCTCTTTCTTGAGATGAGGACAAAGCTGCAGGCACTATGTGTCTCATGGGGTTATTCTGAACCACAATAATAACAAAAGGGAGCGCTATTACAACTCTGAGTCATGTTCAAAATATTAGCAATTATATTTGAGGATACTTCCCCATATATTTCAAATATTTTCTACAAGGTGCCTATCATTTAGAGCTGAAGCTCACTTATCTGGAAACAAAATAGTAGGTCTAACCAATGAGTAGAACTATTATACACTAACTTTATTATTAATAATTTTAATATTAATATTTTGAGAGTTCTTGCTACCTATTCAGATAAGAATTCTGAATATTGACTTGAATAAAACAGGTGACATCTAAGTTATAGCATTTATTTAGTAAGAGAAATACACAGGAAGTGAGGGCTTTATTTAAAGGAAGAGAAGTCTAGAAGCATAAGCTGGGTCCATACCAGGCAGAGAGCAGGCTAGAAGCCACGTGGGGCAAAGCGTGTGGTTAGGAGCAGCCACAGGTAGCCTAGTACAGGCAGGAAAGCAGAAAGAGGGGAAACCAGAAGGCCCCATGTTCAAAGGCATCGTACAACTAGAGGAGGGGCCCAGCACACTCCACACCTTTTATCTGCTTCAAAACAGGAGTGTGTGCATATGTTTTGTACAGGGACTATCAAGTGGCGGCATGAGATCATCCCGAGGGTGTGGGGGAGAGCATAGTCTTCCAGCTCATAAGTCTAATTGAATCCTATCCCCCTGCCTATATCAGAACCACGAATGTTCATTAAAAAGTGTTGGAATGCATTCATTTTGAATGTGTAAAACCATCAGAATCGGATGTTCAAAAATACATTAAATTACATAAGGATGTAAAAATTAAATGGCAATTGGTTGACATCCTTCCCTTTGGAAAGTCTCAATGCATTTGGAAAGTAACATATCACCTTTTTATTTTCTTATTGGAAAATGTGGTGATGTCTCCTATTTCCATAATAGATGGCAATGGGACAGAAAAAAGGTCTGAAATGTGTAATATTTGGAAAGAGAATTATAATAGCTTTACCACTGGACATATGTGTGCCCTTATTGTCTGAGTTCTGAGCACTTAATGCATGTGTCTGGCTCTAACAATATATGTGCCAGAAAGATGTACTGGGGGTCAGCATTGTGGCTTAGCAGATAGAGTCACTGCTTGGGAAGCTAGTATTCCACGGGAGTAACTGTTTGAGTCCCGGCTGTTCCACTTCCAATCCAATTCCCTGCTAATGCTCCTTTGAAAGCAATGGAGGATGGCTCAAGTCCTTGGGCCTCTGCACCCACATGGGAGGCTCAGAAGTTCCTGACTCCTGACATCAGTCTGGCCCAGCCCTGGCCATTGTGTCCATTTGGAGAGTGAACCAGAGTTTGGAAGATTTCTCTCTCTCTCTCTCTCTCTCTCTCTCTCTCTCTCTCTCTCTTTCTCCCTATTCTGTAATTCTGACTTTCAAATAAATAAAATTAAATTTTAAAAAACATGCTGGCCCTGTGGCACAGCAAGTTAAGCTATTGGCAGCCAGACTGGCATCATAACGGTTGCTGGTTCATATCCTACTGCTACACTCATAATCCAACTCCCTGTGAACTCAGCTAGAAAAGCAGCAGAAAATGACCAATGTGCTTGCCATGTAGGAGACTGAGATAAATCTCATGGCTCCTGGCTTCAGCCAATGGCTTCTGGCCATTGCAGCCATTTTTGGAATGAACTAGCACCTATAGGACTCATTCATGTTCTCTCTCTCTCTCTCTCTCTCTCTTTCTCCACCCCCTCTTTCTCTCTCTCCCTTCCTCTCTGATTTCTTCCCTCTCTCCCTCCCCCAGACAGGACTTTAAGTACACAGTCTACTCCAGTCCCTGCTGTAGGAGATGCAAGTTGTGTCCCTGCTCACTGATGTATGTTTCTACGATCTCTTATTTTTGTAGAATTTCCATTGTAAACTGCTCTCCAACTCTCCTATGGGAATATTTTTAGTTCAATTTTCTTCTGTTATCTTCCTATAGTAAAAATCAGCATGTCAGGGCTGGTGCTGTGGCATAGTAACGTTAAAAATATGCCTGTGATGGCTGGTGCCACGGCTCAATACGCTAATCCTCCCCCTGTGGCTCTGGCACCCCGGGGTTCTAGTCCCGGTCAGGGCGCCAGATTCTGTCCCGATTGCCCCTCTTCCAGGCCAGCTCTCTGCTGTGGCCCGGGAGTGCAGTGGAGGATGGCCCAAGTCCTTGGGCCCTGCACCCACATGGGGGACCAGGAGAGGCACCTGGCTCCTGCCTTCGGATCAGCGCGATGCGCCGGCCGCTGGCCACGGTGGCCATTGGGGCAAAGGAAGACCTTTCTCTCTGTCTCTCTCTCTCTCACTGTCCACCCTGCCTGTCAAAAAAAAAAAAAAAAAAAAAAAAGTTGTGCCTGCGGCACCAGCATCCTATATGGACACTGGTAGGAGTCCTGGCTGCTCCATGGAGAAAGAGAGAGGGATAATGTCTGAGTGTGTTCTGCAGTGGGAAGAGAACAAATGAGAACAATACCTCTAAGTATGGTCTACAGCAGAAAAAGACCATAAATACTTTTAAAAAATAACAAGAGTACTCAAAGTTTCATCTTAACAGACCTGGCTGGATTTCCAGAGTAGTGAGGCTGGAGGAGACAGATATACAAATTTTTGCAAGGAGGTAAATCCATGTACAGTTTATACAGAGATAGACTCAATTCCACTTACTACCTCTGATTTGGGGCTTCCCAGTTCAGCTTTCTGACTCCTCGCTGCTGAACACCAGTATGAAGTCGGGGAGCTGGGATTTAATTTTTATTCTAGATTCTTGTCATTCATAAATAGAGGAATTAATACTGACATATATAAAATAAATTTTATTCAAAAGATGACACACACAAACCCCCACACACATATGCACACACTCACAAGTAAGCATACCTGAGGAATGAATCAGAAGCAGAAAAGATCTGTGGGAGGTCAGGGCTGGCACCATGGCAAAAGAGGTTAATCCTCCACCTGCAGCACCAGCATCAATATGATGTCGGTTGTAGTCCCGGATTCTTTTCTTCCAATCCATAGCTCTCTGGTTTGTATGGCCTGGGAGAGCAGTGAAAGATGGCCCACGTGCTTGGGCCCTTGTACCAACATTGGAGAACGGGAGGAAGTACCTGGCTCCCGGCTTCAGATAGACATAGCTCCTGCCATTGAGGCTGTTTGGGGAGTGAACCAACGGAAGGAAGACCTTTTTCTCTGTCTCTGCCTCTGTCTGTAACTCTACCTCTTAAATAGCATCTTTAGAAAAATAAAAAAAAAATTGGGGAGGTGAAATAGAAAGCAACTCAGAACCTCCTCCAATCCCGGTCAATGGAGAGACAGAAAGCTTTTTTCCTTTTGGTTGCCTGTCTCTTCTCTGATGTTGAATAAAAGTTTTTTTTTGTTTTTTTTTTTAAAAAAAAAAAAAAGAAAGAAAGTGACTGCTTACATGGTGCCTCACAAACCAGGTCCGAAGTGAAGGAGATACATCTTGGGAAGGGGGAAGATTAATAAGTAGCTGGGTAGTGTTACATATGTGGCGTGTTTTGTGGCTTGCAGATATCTCCAGCTCAGCAAACATAGCTAACTACCTGCCTTATCCCATATCAGAAGGACAAAGTAAATATACATGAATTTATGTGAATTTGTATCAAGCACAATGCCTGCATATTCACTGATACAGGAATATTTGAGTTATAGGAGATAATCAACACAGTCTAAAACTTATCAAGCCACTCCAGTTTCCAACATATTGATACATACACTTCAGTATCATCTGCAATTAAAACTGATAGTCTCAGATTCTGATTCTTTAAGTATAAAAACAATAATAAAATAGTTTTATGTAATAATAGAAAGATTCTAAGTCAATGAAATACTTGGCCATATTGAGGAAATTAACATAAGATTTGTATGACGGTGTATGTTTATGTGATTATGTATGTTTACTGCCAAGTCTCAGTTAATCATGCACAGAGCCCAATTTCTCATAAGAAGTTGATTTGAATTTTAAAAATATGATTGTTCAGAAATTATTTGAGGTGTCTTGACTCTCTGATTCCACAATATGTACACAATAATGTAATGATTCCATAGTGATGTAATTAAATATTATTCAGAATGTTTAAGTCTCATTTATTTATTTGAAAGACAGACTGACAGAGAAGGAGGGATATAGAGATGGGGGAAGGGAAGGGAAAGGAAGGGGAGAGAGAGAGAGAGAGAGAGAGAGAGATTTATCCTCTGGTTTACCTGCTAAATGGCTACAGCAACCAGTACTGGGGGCCAGGCTGAGTTCAAGAAGCAGAAATTCCATCTGGATCTCCAACATAGGTGACAGAAGCCCAATTACTTGGCCACCATCCATCACTTCCCATAAGCATTCGAAGAAAGCTAAGTCAGAGGTGCAGAGTAGCCAGATTCCAAAAAGGTGCTCTTATATGAAATAAGGTTTTCCCAGTAGTAGCCTAACTGCTGCACCACAACACCCACCCCAAGAATATTTTAACCCTATCATGCAGAGCAGTTTGCAGAATATGAGGTGTGTTATAAAGACAGTATAATTCTTAGATTCCTGATTAAACTCTATTTATAAATTTGAAAACATTTTATGTGAATGAAGATTGCATATTTCTAACATTGATTAGAACGGCTCCCCAGAGAAATCTCCGTTGGAATTCAGTTTCATCTCCATATATATTGAATCAGAATATTGTTAAGGGACTCCGAGAATCCTAAAAAGATCCATAGCTGTACCCATTCTTTGTGAGATCATTCAACTGTATCCTGAAGTTAGAGGGATTGCTATTTCTTACAAACCAGTAAACATGTCCCCTTTCCGGTAACAGGCCTCCTCATTTCTTAATATGTCATGTGTAAGTGAAGCCAGGGTAAAAGCTTAGGAAAGCAAAAATACAGTATTATGTTTGTATAATGGAATTTTACCATTCAAAAGGAAAACCTCAAGCTGGATGGTTTTCACCTCTACCAAAGGATCTGTTCTGCCAATTCTGTCAAAAAAGTGAGCCAAGTGATGTGATTCTAAAGTGATTCAATAAAATGAGATTCTGGACTCAGTATCTCTGTCTTTTTACATTAATTATATCTGTGGGATAAGTCCTGGCTTCTAGGATTTGATTAAATCTGAATTACTAATGTCAATGCAACAATCATTACTGTCATCTGCTCTAACTGTGCAAATTTTATTTGTATCACCTACCTGATGTATAAGACTGCTGTCCAGCACTCATTGACAACCATCCTGGCCTGGGGGGAAAATATTAACGCCAGTGTTTTAAAGTTGTCTCTTACTTTTTTGAAGTTAACATTTATTAGCTATTTACATTGTTTAAACTGTTTTGTTGTTATATGCAATTATTATTGTATCCTATCACTATAGATTAGCTTGAAAATAGATATTCTAAAAGCAATGTTGAAATATCATATTCCATCAAATTTTCTGAAATTATTACAAAGGCCCACTGTTTTGAGAATGAGGCATTACCAAATACCTGCAAGCTTGTGCATGATCTCTTATCTTCCAACCTAATTCATACACTCATAAAATTGAATGGAACATGTTTTAAGTATAAAAGAGTTTTATTTCAGCATTTTGAATGATAATATTTACAAATTATTTCTTACATGAAATATAGTGAGTCTAATTTAATGTTACAGCAAACATGTTACATGGTAAAGTTTAATTGCTAAATTCTAATTCAGGAAAATTCAATAAAATACATGGGCAATACTACTCAATATTGTCAGCATAAATTAAGAAACAATGAGACAATATCACAATGAAGAGGATCCCTAGAAGAAACCACAAAATTTATCCTGAATGAAATGTTGGAACAGAAAAAAAAATATTAAGTAGTCATTAAAAATATTTGAAGCATGACCTTGATATATTTATGTTAGTTTAATGATTGTGACAAAAGGACTACACGAATGTATGATGCTAATAATCACTATAATAATTGCATGTTGGGAGAATATAAACTTCAGAATATGTACTAAATATATTGTATTTTAAAAATAGAGTAAAAATGAAAACTGAAAAACAGTATGCAACAGTAAATATGTGATTCTTTGGAGGAAGTACTAGGGATCATGTATCTTACTATTGCAAACTTCCTTTAGTAATAAAATATTTTATATAATAGATTCCTAAATAACCTTCAGGAATATAAATTACTGTGCTATAGCTATTCATTCAGAATCAAATGCTATACCTGAATTTCTGTTTCAACCTCAAGTGATGATAGACAGCTTGTTTTCCTGAGTCTTTGCCTCCTATCTGAAATCTTTCTTTTCTTGGTGTTTTTCCTTATTATTATTCAGCAACTCTCTAAATTGTCAGTGTGGCTTCAGAACACACTACTTCTCCCCATTCTGCTCATTCTAATCTGCTGTGCACTGGTAATCAGATCTCCCCTCAGCATTTGCTAAGAGAAGAAATACAATGAGAATATATAAATTCAAAATAAATGCCTATCACTTTGTAATGTGTGGACTGAAACCCAACTGATATTTTTTGCTGCTGCTTTGTGGTTTTTTTTATAGTATTTTGTAGAGTAAAAATTCCTTAGGTATAAGCTTTGAATAAAAAATACGTTAAGTAGGTCGTTTTAAGGACTTGAAATATTGCTGGTTAGTGTATGTAAACATAGTTCTATGAATTGCCTTTTGGTAGTCATCATGATTTTAAAAATGAAAACATATATAATAGTAATAAAATATATATAACAGAATTTCTCCATAGACTAATTTATTCCATGTAGGGCACTGTCTGAAATGATTTTCTTTCCCACTTTTAGATATTGGAAGAATATTTCCATTATGAATAATAGTGAATGTAGTTACGATTCTAGCTGCTATTCCTTTACCATTCTTCAACAGGAAATTAAAAAATGGCAATTTCTTAAAAAATTCAGTAAGACTTACCAATTGCATTACTTACAAATTATAAAATAATTTCAATGCTTTTAACTTTTGTCTTTGTAATTTTGCCTCCTGCATCATTGTGGATATTTAGGAACAGTTATTGAAAGTAATTAATTGAACGATCAATTAAATTTACCCCCAAATTCCTAAAAGGTGAATGAGTATCCCCTTTCTCCAGAAATTTTAAACTAAATATACTCACCATATAAACACATACATTGAGCAAATTATTCATTTATAATGAACAGTTTGCAGTGCATGTCAATATTATGAAGTCATAATATTTAAGCATGTAGACAATAGTCAGGAAATAAAAGCAACCTAAGTGTCTATGAGTCTATAAATGGGTAAAGAAAATATGACACCAAAACATAATGGGATACTACTCAGAAGCACAAAAGATGAACTCTTGTCATTCACAAGACAGACAGAACTGGAGAGCCTTATATTGAATGAAATAAGCCTAGCAGAGAAAAACAAGTATAATATGTTCTCACTCACATATATATTTAAAAAAAATACCTCATAGAATCTGAAAGTAGAATCCTCACTACCAGAGACTGGGAAGGGATATAGTAAGGAGTCATGAAAGGAAAGGTATTAAATTATAGCTAGAGGGGGGTAACAAGATCTGAGGTTTTTATTGCAAAACTAAGGTTACTATAGATAATGTCTATGCACTATATATATATATATATATATATATATATTTAAAAAAACAAAAGATAGTATTTTGGTTGCTTTTGTCATAAAGAATTGTTAAATTTTTGAGAAGATAAGTATATTGACTCTGGATGTTACAGAATGTATAAATGTATCAAAATATCATATATGATACCATATAAATATGAATGAATCATTTTAGTTATTAAAACAAACAACAATAAATAAGTAAATAAATAGATAAAAATCCAGGGATAATATATACTTCAAGATTTCATGATGCAGGGAATGTAATAATTATTGCTAATCTACGTTCTAAGCAGTGCAAAGAAAGTCAGACACGTTTTGTAAATACCAAGTTACTTGATGCACTTTACTTAAAAGTATGAGTTATAGTTTCATTTTCATTAATGCAATAATGAATCCATAAATGGAATATAATTTTAAATTATATATTTAACTTTATTTTATCCATGTATATTATAACACTTATCTTGAAGCTCTTGTCTGTTATCACAGAAAGCCTTAGTGGTTTTTAAAGATTTTAAATATTTGTCAGTTTTTGTTAGTCAACTATTTTCCTCTGTCCAATAGGTTTACAAAATTCTTTTAGCAAAAAGAATTTGCTGATATCTCATCAGAAGTGATTTCCTAGATTTAATTGGATAAAATTATATAAATGCCAGTAATGGGTTGGTAATCAACTCATGAATTCATTAACAGATCAGATATTTTCAGAGCCCTCATGTTCCCCACATTGTGTTGGAACCTACACATAGAATTATGACTGGCTATTTAAACCCAAAGATCTTACATCCTGGGGTAGAGTATGTCATAACCTGGGATAAACAATCTGTCATGTGATTTTGCTTTCATAAATATGAGTATGTGTGTGCATAAAAATAATACGGAAAACTGGAATTAAAAAATAAATTTATATTTGTATAGATTTTTCATAATGAATTTCCCACCAACATTTTAAAGTATCCTTTTATATAATGAAAATTTATGCTTATTAAAGTAAGTTTATGATGCTGTTCAGAATGACACATGCATGTATAGCTACATAAGAAAATCAAGCTATAGAGAAACACACAGATTATGTTAGTTTTTGAAATAAACAACTGTTCACAAATTCTGTTTGCGTTTGACTACATTTTCCTCATAAAATGAAGAAAAACACATACCCATTTGTGTATAAAAGTGTAATATGGCATGGATTTCTAGAAAATAAATTGTGTAATTGTAATTTTACTTATATGTATGAAGACTGAATAAGCATATATTTAAGAACCAGACTGACAAATATGCAAATGAAAATCTCCACTTGAGTAGTTTATAATTATAGGTAATTTACTACACATGTTTAGGTTTTTACTTTGAAATATCTTAATAAATCAATATAGTTATAATTTATATATCTAATTTTCCAATATTAATTTAAATATTATAAAGACAATGCACAATGGCAATGTAAAATGATAATAAATTCACTATAAATAACATATATAAATGAAATAAAATTTCTCTCTTTTTTAAGATTTATTTATTTATTTGAAAGTCAGAATTACACAGGGAGAGAAGAAGAGGCAGAGAGAGAAAGATACTCCATTCGCTGGTTCATTCCCCAATTGACAGCAACGGCTAGAGCTGTGCCGATCTGAAGCCAGGAGCCACGGGCTTCCTCCAGGTCTACCCAGGTGGGTGCAAGGGGCCAAAGACTTAGGCTATCTTCCACTGCTTTTCCAGGCCATGGCAGAGAGCTGGATAGGAAGTGGAGCAGCTAGGACTTGAAGTGGCACCCACATGGGATGCAGACACTGCAGGCAGTAGCCTTACCCACTACGCCACAGCACAGGCCCCAAAAGTGCTCTTTCTAAATACATGAAGCACCTCCTTTCTCTTATAATTTGAAAGCTCAATTCAATTCTACCCTAGGTTTTCAGGTCCAGATAATGCGTCCTATTTGTACTTTATGTTGAACAAATACTTGTCACTGAAAATGATTGATGTCAGGAAGTGATCTGGGCATTTAAGTCCTTGGAGTTAACTGGAAATCAGAATTCTTATTTTTAAAATATCTACATCTCACATCACATCACATCACATAACAGATTGATTTTTTCTGATTTAATTGTTAGTTCTAATTATCTTGAATGTTTTTAATGATTTATTTATTTATTTGAAAGTCAGAGTTACACAGAGAGGGGAGAGGCAGAGAGACAGAGAGGTCTTCCATTCAATGGTTCATTCCCCAGTTGGCCACAACTGCCAGTGCTGTGTCGATCTGAAGCTAGAGGATAGGAGCTTCTTTTGGGTCTCCCACATGGGTGCAGGGGCCCAAGGACTTGAACCATATTCTACTGCTTTCCCAGGCCATAGCAGAGAGCTGGATGGGAAGTGGAGCAGCTGGGTCCTGAACCGGTGCCCATATGGGATGCTGGCACATGAGGCCAGAGCATTAACCCACTGCACCACAGCGCCGGCCCCCTCTAATTATCTTTAGACATGGCAACAATTAACTGCCTGCATCTAGAAGAGATTGACCCTACAATAAATTTAAACCCCCACTCCATTCCCTATAAATAGCAACCATGGAAATTTAGGGATCAAATAGCCATGCATACTGATAGAGGTTTTCCAGTTGTGTTGAAATACTACTTGATATTGTTCGTCATAAATTATAATTTGTCAAACTACCCTGCCACGTGTCATTACCTTCCTAAGACAAGATTTTAGAAAAACGCTTTCTTAGGATCAGTTAATGGTTGGAAAAATTTTATTCAAAAGAAGGAATGGTGAACCAGTGAATTTACCTTACATTAAGAAGGAAGTAACTCAAGGTATAGTTATGAGTAACAAAAGAGAAAAAGACATACACAGACCATGTGTTGGTAAATAACTGCATCTTCTTTCTAATCACTCCCATAAACCAGCATGTAGGTACGCGGATTTGGGGGTAGAGTATACATTTGAGTTTGGAAAAAGTTTCAAAGCCCAAGTAGGGAAACTACTCTCAGAATGGAAGTGGGGGTGCTCAGAGCCACTATAGTCAGAGTGAGGAACCCTGAGAATAGTGGCCCTTATTCATCCACAGACATAATTAAGGAAAAGGAGCCCAATGTGAGCACAGGTAGTAGCTGCTACAGTGATGAGGTTCAGGAGGAAGGGATCCTAAGACATGTAGCTACACATTTCTTCTAGCTTCTCATGTGTCAACCCCATAGCTTCAATGTCATAAAAGAAAAGAGAGGGAGAGAGAGAGAGACAGAGAGAGACAGAGAGAGATTCAAAGTAATGATACAAGAAATCACTATAAAATATCATGAGAATGTTCTATTTTCTTCATGGTCAATTTCTCATTTTTTTCATAATTAGAGAAAATAAAAGATAAGAGCAACTTTACAGATAACCGCAATTACCTGTAGCCTTTTTTCCATATGTAGTTTCAGAACAGAGGCAGATAATTCATTTCTATCTGCTTTTGCTGTATTAATAACATGTACAGACATATATTAGAGATATTCTGAAGTGTATAGAAAATGCATACTATGAAAAACTGGGCATGAATTTCAAGGTTTTTTGCAGCAAAATGTACTTATTTTTAATTTCACATTTCCATGAAAGTTTAAAGTACCTGTTTCATATTTCCATGAAACTTTTAAAGTACCTATTTGTGTATGGGAAAGTATATTTTGCATTTTATTTTTAAGATGTATTTATTTAATATTTGAAAGGCAGAGTCAGTGAGTGAGAGACAGGGAGAGAGATCTCCCATCCACTGGTTCACTCCCCAAATGGTTGAAACCTCCAGGGCTGGGCAAAGCTGAAGCCAGGAGCCAAGAAATTGTTTCTTCAAGCACTTGGGCCATCCTCTGCTGATTTTCCAGGCATATTGGCAGGTTGCTGATCAGAAGTGGAACAGCTAGACACAAACCAGCGCCCATATGGAATGCTGGCCTCACAGGCAGCAGCTCTACCTGCTATGCCACAACGCCAGCCCCCATTTTACAGTTTTTTAATATATTTATTTTCCCTTTAGAATTTAATGAAGTAGAATATTAGAAATATGTTGAGTAAATTCGTTTTGATGTGGTTCAGGATCAGATGCTCCGATGGGGACCTTCGTCCATATGAGTCCTTCAGTAACACAAAAATAGTGGAGTTAATCAATGGAAAATGCCCAGAAATAGGAAAGCCACCAAAGAAATCAGATATTATGACTTTCAAACATATAATAGTAGATGAGATTAATTTCTCCTATATTTTTTGTCCAAAACAATTTTGAACACAGCTGGTCATACTGTGCACAAACACTCAAGCATACATACTTACACATCCCTCCATCACAGACAAGCATATGCCAATAGCAGTTCAATTGCTGTACAGTTTGGCCCTTTGAGTATTATGAAAAAGCGTTACAGATAATAGAAAAATCAATTACTAGGAGTGTCTCAATTCAGCTCTTTACTCAATGATCACTTAATCTAATAGTAGAGTTTCAAGGTCAAAATGATCTTCCAGTCCACATAACCGCTTCAGCTCCTTTATGTGCTCTATTTATAAGTTTAACTTTAATGTCTTCTAATTTATTTTTATGAATAGATTTCTGGTTTTTTTCTCAAGTTGATATAGTATTTGCTTGATTTTCAAAAACTGCTGTATTTTAAGCATTATTCTTACAGGATGTTTCTTTAGTAATTGTTCAGAATGTAAAATTATTTTGAAAATAACACTCTTACTGACAGCATGATACAGTGATTCAGGCTCTTTGAGATAAACGACTATATTAGCATGTATCTTCCATTCTGAAGGATATTCTTGGATCTCCCTGTTGTCAGAACAAAGTCCATGGTGAGTAAAACCACATGATATTTGGAATAAGGAAGATCTGTGAGATTTTTGACCCTGCTGTTAACACCATCTCCCTTGACAAGTGACTCAAGCCCAGTGCATTTTAGTATCCTGCATTCTCTTTTGCAATTGGGGATGATAATACCTGCCCTATCAACAAACCAAAAAAAAAAAAAAAAAAAAAACAACAACAACAACAAAACTATCCATCACAAGTAACGAGATCCAACATAGAGTTTGTGTTTACTATGGACCAGACACCTTGTTAAGCACATCAGATACTTAATATTGGGAAATCTGCTAAACAATGAGTGTGTAGGTCATATTATCATCTCAGCTCTTCTGAAAAGGAAAAAAAAAGAATGAGAAATGTTATTTAATTTTTCCAAATCCACAGAGCTAATATGTGGTGGTTTTAGGTATGGAGTTCATTTTTATATGGTACAAAAGCCTCTGATTTTATCTGCTATACTACATTATGTATGGTTTTAGGTATGGAGTTCATTTTTATATGATACAAAAGCTTCTGATTTTATCTGCTATACTACAGTATGTATCTGTATACTACATTATGTATGTCTTCCATAAGTATTTTCCAAGAAAAATATTACTTTTATCACTCCACTTACTTGCATGCTTCAAAGCTATAGGAATAAAAATGTTTGACAAATCCTGAAAAATCAAAGAAAATTACGAAGGAAAGCTCAGGAGTTATCAATTAGTTCATTATACCATACATACATACATTAAGCAATGTATTTGAAAGGCTATTTCATAATACACTCTGTTGCTGGTACTATAAGTTGAGCAGTGATCAAGAATGAATGCATATCTGTCCTCTTGGAACTTGGAGTCTAATAAGAAAGCCACATGCTCAGCATGTAATAGTGAACAAGATGAGGAAGGAAGGAGAGAGACAGGCTAATGAGGAGTTAGGCAAGTTGGAAGGCAGGTAGGTCAGTTAACTGCTCTGATGCTTACAAAAACTAGTAGGACTGTAATCCCTGCATTCTGATTAGCTGTTATTCTACTCCACCCCTGTAATTTGCAAGGGCAAAGTCTCAATGCAAAATATTTTGTTAGTCTGGCAGACAAATATCTTTTTATGAGCTACTTTATATACATCACTCACATATATTACTATCTTTAAATTGATTCTTGGACAAGAATCAAAACACATCCCAATAGATGAGCTGGCTCACAGTGGAAAAAGTAGAATATTCCCTTAGGTTTGTGTAATGTCAAGTGTTGGGAAGCACTAGATTTTTTTTCTTTTTTTAAAAAAGATTTATTTTATTTACTAGAAAGACAGAGTTACAGAGAGAGGTAGAGATAGAGAGAGAGGTCTTCCATCCACTGGTTCACTCCTCAGATGGCTGCAATGGCCGGAGCTGCACCAATCCGAAGCCAGGAGTCAGAAGCTTCTTCCCAGTCTCCCACATGGGTGCGGGGGCCCAAGGACTCGGACCATCTTCTACTGCTATCCTAGGCCATTTTAGAGAGCTGGATCAGAAGAGGAGCAGCCAGGACTAGAACTGGTGCTATATGGGATGCCAGTGCTTCAGGCCAGGCCATTAACCCACTGCACCACAGTGCCGGCCCCTAGATTTTTTTCTTTACATTGTTGTATTGTCCAGCCATATTTTAAGCTTCACATTTGGTGTTAATATAATAGCAATATGTGGGGCTTGGAAGTTTCTGATGCAAGGAGAGATTTAGGGTGTAGAATACAAGTTAGTGAGAGGTTTATATGTGCAAAGAACAATTTAAATTATAACATAAAATATTGTGAATATTAATATTCTTATATTGGGGTCTATTTTTTATAAAAGCTTTCCTTTTAGTTGTGCTTTCATGTATTTTACATGCTTTTTATTATATGCCTATGTTAATTGCTAATTAAATAGAAAACTCCTAAACAATAAGTTGAATGTGCATTTCTATTATGTAGGGAAGCACTGGGAAAATGCCAGAAAGTAAAGAATTTAGTAAAAAGTACTAATTTAAATATTCAAATGACTTACAAAGAATAAAGGCTGATAATAATTATGCTAATTATCATCTACAGCAGCATTATTGTTCTCAAAGAGAGAGATATAATTTAATAAATTTCACGCATAATTTAACACATACCCAGGACTGTGCCAGATGACTTATATACTTATGAATTACATTTAATTCAAAAGCAACATTCAGCCTATAGAGCTTTTTTCCTTCCAGTTATAGAAATTTCATTTTGGAATAGGCTACCAAACTCTTAAAATCATATAAGTAGTAAGTACAAACTACTTAATGTCTACCATCACTCTTGTTGTATTAATCATGATTGACCCCTGGTTGTATATAAGTATAGACAGTGAGACATCAGATTACAGGGGAGGTTCAAGAAGAAACAATGAGTAAGTTTCATATTGTTAAATAATCTTGGTTTGGTGATGTCAATGAAAAGGTATTACGTTTGCAGAATTAGGCACAATGAATTTATTCATGAGAAATTAAGAATGTTTAGTTCTGAATTACAAAGGGAAGATGGTAGCAGTCAAGGCCAGAAGCAAGATTTGGTAACAAAATTGAAAGAATACTGTTCCAAAAAGACAGCATATGCAAGTCAGTGTTAGTGTCAACAGCATGTAGCAAGACAATTACTATGGCCCACAGAAGTTACCTGCAATACACAGGAAAATCGTACCACTGCACTGATGAATTATAGTACTAGAACAATGTATTTCAATATGTGAACACAACACATCTGGGCCATTGCTGTGGTGTTGTGGGTTAAGTCTCTGCCTATGGTGCCAGCATTCCATTTGGGTGCCAGTTCAATTCCCTGCCATTCCACTGCTGATCCAGCTTTCTGCTAATGACCTGGAAGAACAGCAGAGGATGACCAAGTGCTTGGGCCCCTGCATCCGCGCAGGAGATCAGAGGATGCTCCAGGCTCCTGGCTCCTGGTTTCTGATAGACCAGCTTCAGCCATTGGAGACATTTGGGAAGTGAACCAGTGGATGGAATACCTCTCTCTCTGTTTCTACCCCCTACCCCGTCTCACTCTCTCTTTCTGACTCTACATCTCAATTAAATAAATAAATCTTTTTTTTTTTTAAAAAAAAAAGAGGATCAATTTGAAATCTCCGAGAACAGAAATTATAGAAAAGGTGAATAGTTATTAAATAAAGTAATATATATATATATATATATTTTAACTTTTATTTAATGAATATAAATTTCCAGTGTACAGCTTATGGATTACAGTGGCTTCCCCCTCCCATAACTTCCCTCCCACCCGCAACCCTCCCCTCTCCCGCTCCCTCTCCCCTTCCATTTGCATCAAGATTCATTTTCAATTCTCTTCACATACAGAAGATCAATTTAGTATAAAGGTTTCAACAGTTTGCACTCACATAGACACACAAAGTGAAACATACTGTTTGAGTACTAGTTATAGCATCAAATCAAAATGTACAGCACATTAAGGACAGAGATCCCACATGAGGAGCAAGTGCACAGTGGCTCCTGTTGTTGACCCAATAAATTGACACTCTAGTTTATGGCGCCAGTAACCACCCTAGGCTGTCGTCATGAGTTGCCAAGGCTATGGAAGCCTTCCAAGTTTGCCGACTCTGATCATATTTAGACAAGGTCATAAAAGACAGGGTGAGGATAGTAACCAATGATCCTAAGAGTGGCATTAACCAGGTTTGAACAATTATACAGCATTAAGTGGGGAAGAGGACCA
Organism: Lepus europaeus; assembly: GCF_033115175.1. NCBI lineage: Eukaryota > Metazoa > Chordata > Mammalia > Lagomorpha > Leporidae > Lepus > Lepus europaeus. The sequence continues at coordinate 40,109,811 of NC_084833.1, forward strand.
TCAGTACACACAGGTTGGGAGTAGAGCCATTGGTGGTAGAGTAGAGGTTATGATTACAAAGGAATGAGGCCCAAGTGCACTAGACAGGGCCTAGAACAAAGGACAGAGTCATTATTAGATGTGCTAAGAAAGGTGCTGTATAAGCTACAATGAAGTTTTCTGATTGAGAGGCAAATAGAACCTGATAGAAGGGGGCTTAATAATAATCTGGTGGGCTTTAGGCCTTGTAAGTTAAGAGGCCCAGACCTACCTATCTCTTCACATGGGGTATATCCTAAGGGAGGTGTGAACCTCCTAGGGGAAGGCACTCTGTTGACTTTCATTACTTGGCTGGGCTGGGAGGAGAGCTGGCCAGGTAAAGGCAGGGGGCATCTCTAACAAGAAATTTACAGTTCTGCCTGCAATGTTGCTGACCCTACTTGACCACACCCTCAGCTGCAGTGTCACTTTGGAAGTTGGGCTGAGTGAAGGGCTTTTCAGCTTAGAGCCAATAAGATCTGTGGCTCTGACCTGGGCATCCTTCGACTCCAGGGCAGGTCCATTTCCAGTGATCCAACTCTTGGCAGAGCTGCCAGGGCTCTTCACAAGCTGACTTCTGCTGAAGCCCAGGCTTACCACATTGAAAGCCACTGCAGTGGACTGGCCTGTTGGGTCTCCTTGAGGGCAGATCACTGTACAGATCAGCCATTAGTAGGCCTGCCACCCATTGCTTCTGATGCCTAGCTTTCTTTTTCTCCTGGTTTGTGTTAAAGCAGACCAGAGGATGCAAGTCAAGGGAGTGCCCAAGTCCCATCTCTAATCTTCGGTGGCCTGAACTACAAGTCTATAGTCACAGGCATGTTCTGTAGTAGTTTTTCTAAGGTAGACAATGCCCATGAGGAAAATTATATTCTCACTTTAAAACTTTCTTTCCCTTTGGTCTGAAAGGGAGGTTTTTTCTACTTACTGTATACTTTGCTGATGGCGAAGTGAATCTAGCTATGAGATTATTATTTAAGTTCTTATTTTGGCTATGCTATTACAGAAAAATGTTAGCCACCTCTTTTATAAGGTCTGAAGATTAAATTGTGCATCCTACAGATTCCTTCATAATAGAATTAGTTTCCTACCTTGAAGAGAATAGAGAAATAAAGAACAAGTTGGGCTAAAATCAATCAAAGATACATTTTAATTTGTGTGACCTGAATCTGTGTATCATATGTTTTAAACTTGTTGGTAGAAAGAAACTAAAAACATTTTATATGGTTGTGCTTAAGTTTACTGGTTAAACAAACTACACCATGTTAGATATTTAAGAGCTGTTTTCAAATACATGATTCTTAAAATTTATAGAAGGCATTGGACCTTCTGGTAAATGTTTTCTTAAGTTGTTAGCTAATGGTTGAAACGGTTTGCTAAGTATTCATGCGATATTGCTATTGTCAGCAAGCGATCTAGGACTTGCTCCCTCATTTCTCTATTCTAAGCCCAACTTGTTCTTTATTTCTCTATTCTCTTCAAAATAAAGTAATATATATTACTAAATAGTCATTTCACAGAACCACTTAGCTGCTTTTCCCATTTAATTCTTAAAGCAGTCACATGACATTAATCTTATTATTCATGTTATTGATAAAGACACAATATCAGCAAGCTTAACATGGCCATATTAAGATTCAACTTTGTTCTACTTCAGTGCCTGCATTCTGCCATTTATATTGTTTCACCGTAATTATATTCTTAATCATTTTATTAATTATCCCATAAGAAAAGGAGATGATACTAGTACTGGATGTTTACTTTTCTTCTTACCCGCCTCAGAGGTAGTAAGAGGCTACTGAGAAATTGTGGAAATATCCGAACAAGACCCTTTTGATCTTATCCTTATGCAGTGAATGTTATTTATGCTTCTTAAACCAATTTGATTTCCTCTCTCTGACATTATAGAAAAAGAAAGCTTTGGTGGAAACATATATTGGCTTTGATTTAGATAGATTGGAATTCTAGTACCATCACTTACTTGCAATATTAACGTCAGCCTGATGTCACACACACTCTACTACTCAGGTTCCTCAAATTAAACGTGGACATAGCAATCTTACCTAACTCTGTGTTGATTATATTATGCAGGATTGAATAGATATTTACAATGTAACTTTATTGGTATTTACTAAATATTATTATTGTATTGTTTTAGGTCTGACATTGCAGTAAACTATTTAAGAGTTTTCAAAATTGCTACAAAGTAGTGATTTTTTTCTGTAACTCTTATCTGCCAGTGTTTGGACTAAGAGTAGAATGAGAAATCTGATATGATAAAAGAGACTAAAAGGGTGTTATGGACCACTTTATGATCTAACATTGGTGGATTGTGTAGAAAAGTCTCTGAAAATTATTTTCTAATTTTGACTCTTGGCACATTCAGAAAGCACATTTAAACTACAACACTGACAGATTAATTGACATCAATTGGCAGATGCTGTGATAAGAACACTTGATGTGAGATTTACCCTTTGACGAGCTAAGTGCACAACACAATATCATAATGTACATAATGTTGTACAGCATACATTGAACATGTATTTGTATTGCATAATTAAAACTCTACATCCATTAACAGAAATTTCCCACTTATACTTTACCTCAGCCTATTACAACCACCATTTTGCTTGCTTCTTCCAGGAATTTTCTAAGTATTTTAAGCACCTCATACAAGTAGTTGTATGCAGATTTTGTCCTTCCATGTCTAGCTAATCTCACTAAAAATAATATTCATCAAGTTTATTGATGATATGGCATTTGGCAGGATTTCCTTCTTTTAAGACTGAGTAAAATTTCATTATATAGTATGTGATACTTATTCTTCATCCATTCATCTATTAGTGAGCATATAGTTTGTTTCCCTATGTTGTCTATTGTACAAGAGGGAGACAGGAAGGGACAGAAGAAAGAGAGAGATACATATCTTCCATCCACTGGTTTGCTTATGAAATGGTTTGCAAGGCCAGTGTTGGGCCAGGCCATGAGCCAGAAAATTCATCTAGCTCTCCCCATGAGTGACAACAGCCCAAGTACTTGGGTCATCCTCCATTGCCTTCCAAGGCACATCAACAGGGAGCTGAATGGGAAGCAGAGTAACTAGGACTTATCAGGCACCCTGATTTGAGATGTGTGCAAAGCAGACCGCAATGCTGGCCCCAAATGCATGAAAAAATTAGTCAAGTTCAGGAGCTTGATGCCTAATTTACAATGGGGTTTACTATAGTTATCTTTCGGAGGACTACTGTTCACATACATTGGTAAAAATATCTGCTTATTCACTATTGATTAGTAGGTATTTGTATTTTTAAAAATATTTAAAAACTTTAATTCACACACAAAAACTGTACATTTTATAGGGTACAATATGCCATTGCAATACATGTGTGCGATGTGTAATGAATGGATCAGGGCAAATGGTTTACCTGTCTCCTCAAACACTGATCATGTCTTTGTGCTGTTTTTCATTCTAAAGTATTAGTTTGATAGAAGGAAAATCTTATTTCTTTTTTTAGAGATTATATTAATCTTTGTTTTGAGCATTTTGCAAAAATAAATACACTTTCTTCAGTAAATAGTCTTATATATGTATGAAATTTTTAATTTGCTAAAGCTAAAACAAAGAGAAGGAAAATTCCTTTACAAATACTTTTGGTAGAAAAAGAGCTTCACGTATTTTATTTTTTTTTAACTGATACAATGATTCAGATGTTAACTATTTTTATATGGAACTTTCATCATTTTGACTTGATCAAACAATTCTTACTATCATTTAAAATAATTTTAAATCTGAGGCTAAAGAGCATAAATATGCAAGAATAACAATGTGGTGTATTTTTCCATGGACTGTATAATTTAATTTTAAAAAGGTGGAATCCCCATGGCACCTTGTGAGATAGTTTATTATTGTAAAAGGGAAACAATTCTCAATTTGAAGTATAGTCATCTAATTATTGCCTTTACAGTATTATCTGATTTCTGAAAATAAATTAGAGTTCAAACATAAGAGTTTGATGTATGTGGGGAGGACTTTTGAATTTGTCAAGGAAGAGACAAGCAATATGAAGAATATATAAGAAGTAAACTGGAAATTTTAGATAGACAAGTAACAACTTATTAATTTTGTATTTACTGACAAATTATGTTTTTGTTGCGTATGAACTCCACATAACTTTTAAGGGAACTGACCCAGGTTGGATGGCAATGGACAAAAACTGTTTCACTGTTAGCACTCTAAATTTCCATAGTTTTGAAAATACAGGTCAGTTTTCACAATCAAACAAGGGTGACTCAGAATTAATGATGCCCCGCAGAAAAGACAAAAACAAAATCAATACATGGAAGGGGAGAGGGAGCGGGAAAGGGGAGGGTTGCAGGTGGGAGGGAAGTTATGGGAGGGGGGAAGCCATTGTAACCCATAAGCTGTACTTTGGAAATTTATTCATTAAATAAAAGTTTAATAAATGAAAAAAAATAGGTAAATCTCCCAAAGGGCTCCACACAAGGCACCTTTTCTGTAATATATGTAGAGCTGCAATATTTGCCATGCTGGATTTCAGAATATACTATTGTTGTGTACCTTGCGTTCTACTGCACAACATTTTTAAAGGAAACACTCAAGTGTCTGTATTGCTCTTGTCTTAGTGCTGATTTATGTTGGTTGGGGTAAAAAGTTTACATTTTTTAGTTCACATATCTCCAAATTGAGAGCAATGATATCCTTTTTCTGTGTAGAAGACTCTGTTTTATTTTACTAGAGGGTGGATTGCAGACTACTCCATGGGAGCTTATTAGCAATTGTTGATCTATCTATCTATCTATCTATCTACATATATATATATATATATAATGTATATGTATATAACACACAAATGCATATGGGTAGATATATAATCATATATATATATATATATATATATATATCATGCCCATTAAAATTATATTTCTTTTTTCTCCTCTTTAATTGAAGAGATTCTGTGACTTGCTTTGGAAAATAAAATATAGTCAGTTGTATTGGTTCTGTGTCTTAACTACCTAGAACATTCTGCTTTTATTGTCTTTGAACTCAGATGATAGAAAAAGAGACTGAGTCCATATAGGGAAGAACTAAGATGTTCAAGCTAAAGATAAGCGTGTAATGGCAGATGTGTGATAAGACCTTCTTTTACCTTAAAAGCCTCATTCCAGCTATCAACAGAACATTGTCACATGATGGCCCAAGTGGAGGTGACATGGAAAAGAACAATCAGCTGAACTGCATCAACACATAAGACACAATACATCACTATTTATTTAAGTCATCGCATTGTTGCATTGTCAGTTGAATCCATATGCAACCGTAATTGCTTTATTAAAAAGCTATTTGTAAGAAGAAATGAATCAATTATATTTTATCTTTAATCAGTAATTTCTTGTTGGACTCAATATTCTCTTTAAAAAATTCCTCATGTACCAAAGTGATAATATAAACAGTAATGATGCTTTGTTCAAATTCATATATTCCTTTAAAATTTTCACTGCTGAATTTGAAGTATAGCTCTCTCTATAAAAGTTATTGTGTACCTTTTTGATTTTTGGTTAATTCTGTGGTCTCAGTGAAAGGAGGTAAAAATTCAGTTTGTCAATGTAAATGGCAATCTAATTTCAGCAAAATTTTCGGTCCAAATCCACCTTACTTACATTTTCTATTCCTAGCATTATGGTAGACTTTTCTCTGAGTTATTTGTAGTTCCAATCTTTCTCACCTACCAAGATTTACATCTTAATATCTGATCAGTGATTTCCCAAACTAGTGGCCTCAGTTATTCCTCACCATATTCCATAATCTGCAACTGCCAGAAACCAATCAACAAGATAAAATGACTGACCTCAGGTTAACTCTGAACTTTGCTTGTGGCAGAAAAAAGAAATAAGGCTTGACAATTTTTAGGAGAGAGCATGATTTTCTTTTGTAGCACTAATGGCTTGAAAAATTACTAGTGTTCAATGTAAATAATTTTGTATGTACTTTGATCTTAAGGTTTTTTTTTTTTTAATTTGACATCTCTTCTGATTAAACCCTGCTGTGTAGCAAATGACTACCACACGTAGTACCTTAAAATAATTTGTTTTATGGTGGTTGTATATGGCACAGTGGGTTAAGCTGCTGGATGCAACACCGGGATCCCACAATAGCAGTGGTTTGGGTCCTGGCTGCTCTCTGTTATTATGTCTGGCAGAGCAGAAGATGCTCAGTTGTTTTGACCCCTGCCACCCACATGGGGGACCCAGATGGAGCTAATGGCTGCTGGCTTTAAGTACTCAGCCTAACCCCAACAGTTTTGGGCATTTTGGTAATGAGCCAGCAGATGGAAGATCTATCTCTCTTTCTCTCACTCTCTCTTTATAACACTCTGCTCTTAAAATAAATCAACAAATTATATGTTTTAATTATGCCTAGTGTATTTTTGAGAGTCAAAAATTTAGGCAGAGCTATGCTAGGTGGTCTTCTCCTTTCTAGAATGTTGATTAAAGCAACATGGTGGCTGGCGCCGCGGCTCAATAGGCTAATCCTCTGCCTGCGGTGCTGGCACCCTGGGTTCTAATCCCGGTAGGGTTGCTGGATTCTGTCCCTGTTGCCCCTCTTCCAGGCCAGCTCTCTGCTGTGGCCCGGGAGTGCAGTGGAGGATGGCCCAAGAGCTTGGGCTCTGCAACCCATGGGAGACCAGGAGAAGCACCTGGCTCCTGCATTCGGATCAGCGCGGTGCGCTGGCCACAGTGCGCAGGCCGCTGTGGCCATTGGAGGATGAACCAATGGCAAAGGAAGACCTTTCTCTCTGTTTCTCTCTCTCACTATCCACTCTGCCTGTCAAAAAAAAAAAAAAAAAAAAAAGAAAAAGAAAAAAGAAAAGAAAACATGGTGGTAGCTACCTGTAAATGAGATGATCAGGAGGATCCAGGTAACTTCATTTACATTAGATTATGGTATCTTCACAGGGATAGATAGAAGGCTGTCCTTAATTCATCTTTCAGTTGGACTGCCTACTCCAAGCTGTTCTCAGGCTGGGTGGACTACTCACAGATTAGGTCAATCTTCTAAGATAGGGCTCATGGAGATGCAAAATTGAAATCACTGATTCCCTAAAGAGCAATTCCAAAACTCACACAGCTGTTTTCCTGAGCATTTTGGTTGTCAAAGACTTTTATAGTGTTTTCTCAGTACAAATGATGGGGTAAAAGTGCTGGCGCTATGTAGCAGTAGGCTAAGCCTCTGCCTGTGGTGGTGGCATCCCAAATGGGAGCTGGTTCTAGTCCTGGCTGCTCCTTTTCTGATCCAGCTCTCTGCTATGGCCTGGGAAAAAATGGAAGATGGTCCAAGTGCTTGGGCCCCTGAACCCACATGGGAGACATGGAAGAAGCTCCTGGCTCCTGGCTTCGGATCAGCTTGGCTCCAGCTGTTGTGGCCATTTAGGGAGTGAACTAGAGGATGGAAGATCTTTCCTTCTGTCTCTCCCTCTCACTCACTGTGACTCTGCCTCTCAAATAAATAAATAAATAAATAACTCTTTTAAAGATGGTGGGGTAGATTATCAAACAATCTAAAGCATCTCTGATGTTGTGTACAAAGTTCTTGTTAAAATTGGGAATTTGGAAAAGTTACAAAAATTATGGTTGTTCAGTGTGGTGGGGCATAACTGTAAGGAAAAATATTTGAGAAGAGAACTGGAAGATAAGTAAGAGGTCAATCACATAGGTAGTCTTTTAAGTCACTCCAAGAACTTCATCCTTCATTCTGAGAAGAGTCTCTAGAGGTTTTATTAAAAAAATATTTTATTTATTTATTTGAAAGGTAGAGTGACTGAGAGAAGGGGAGAGAAAGAGAAAGATCTTCCACCCACTGAGTTACTACCTAAATGCTCACAACATCCAGGGCTGAGCCAAGCCAGATGCAGGAAACTTGAATTACATTTGGACATTCCATATGGGTTACAGAGACATAAACATTTCAGCCATCACCAGTTGCTTTTCCAGGGGTATTATCAGGAAAGCTGGACCTAAAAGTAGAGCCACTGGACAGGAACCAGAATTCCATATCTGATGTGGGTGTTTTGAGGCAAGGCGTTACTTGATCTCAACTGTATTTTAACAGAATCCTAAGGGATCTTTGGCTTAGCACAAAGTGAGTGGATAGGGAAAAGTAGCAGCCTGAGTTAATGAGTTAGAAAGCTATTAGGGTGGGGCCGGCGCTGTGGCTCAGCAGGTTAATGCCCCGGCCTGAAGCGTTGGCATCCCATATGGGCTCTGGTTCTAGTCCCGGCTGCTCCGATTCTGATCCAGCTCTTTGCTATGGCCTGGGATAACAGCAGAAGATGGCCCAAGTCCTTGAGCCCCTGCATCCACTGGAGAGACCCGGAAGAAGCTCCTGGCTCCTGGCTTCAGATTGGCTAAGTTCTGGCCATTGCAGCTATCTGGGGTGTGAACCAGTAGATGGAAGACCTCTCTCTCTGTCTCTATTTCTCTCGGTGTAACTCTATCTTTCAAATAAATAATATAAATCTTTAAATAAAAAAGAAAGAAAGCTATTAGGGTAAGGGCTGGCATAGTGGCATAGAGGATAAAGCTGCCACCTGCGATGCCATTATTCCATATGAGCACTGCTTTGTATACAGTTACTCTTCTTTCAATCTAGCTCCCTGCTAATGGCCTGCAAAAAGCAGTGGAAGATAGCCCTGTTAAGTGTTTGGGCCCTTGTTACCTAGGTTGAAAAACCAGATGAAGTGCCTGGCTTCAGTGTGGCCCAGCCTCAGCTGTTGTGGCCATCTGGAGAGTGAACCAGCAAATGAAAGATTATCTTCCCACACCCCCGTTTCTCTCCCTCTTTTACTGTAATTCTGACTTTCAAAATAAACAAACATTTCTTTTAAAGAAAGCTATTATGATAATCTAAGTTAAAGGGGATAATTACTTGCATATGAGTCAAAAACCTTTTGATTGCTCCAGATTCTGAAGGTATTTACACATCAGATTGAAAATTAATTGCGACAAACTGAAAGTGAGGCATATGTAAAAAGAAGAGATATTAAGTGTGGCTCCAAGGCTTCCTTGCTGAACAAAGATAAAAATTGGAATTGTCATTCACTGTAATTGAAACAATTCTCTTTCTCCAAATTTTCCTTTAAGCCATATGCCCTAGAGAAGTTATCCTTTATCTTAAACTACCAAGACAAACCTCAGTTTTAAATTAGGAATCTGGATAATGAGAATCAGTATGACCTGAGGGCTGACAGGTGAGTAATTTCTCTGCAAACAACAGATGTTTACTTAGAAATTAGACTCAGTCAGGGTTTCAAGAAAATCACTCAATAGAAAATATAGTTCAGTTTGTCTAACTGATTGTCCATCAGAATGTTTATAAGCCATGTGGGGGAACTGAACTCATAGAAGATGCAGGTTTCGGCTGGCGCTGCGGCTCACTAGGCTAATCCTCCGCCTTGCGGCGCCGGCACACCGGGTTCTAGTCCCGGTCGGGGCACCGATCCTGTCCCGGTTGCCCCTCTTCCAGGCCAGCTCTCTGCTGTGGCCTGGGAAGGCAGTGTAGGATGGCCCAAGTGCTTGGGCCCTGCACCCCATGGGAGACCAGGAGAAGCACCTGGCTCCTGCCATCGGAACAGCGTGGCGCGCCGGCTGCAGCGCGCCTACCGCGGCGGCCATTGGAGGGTGAACCAATGGCAAAAGGAAGACCTTTCTCTCTGTCTCCCTCTATTGTCCTCTCTGCCTGTCAAAAAAATAAAATAAAATAAAATAAAATAAAATAAAATAAAAAATAAAAATATAAAAAAAAGAAGATGCAGGTTTCACAGGCAACAGCTTAAAGCACTATGCTGCAATGACAGCTCATGATATATTTTTAAATTTTATTTAAGTTATACAATTTTCATATTTTTCATGTACATATTTGAAACATAGTTATACTCCCTTCTCCCCTCTCCTTCCTGCTTACACTTGAATACTTCTTCCTCATGCCTCTCGCTTTCCCATTCTTAATTTTTACAAAAGTCTATATTCAGTACACTTAATGATCATAGAGTTAATCCTACTCTTAGTAAAAAAGTTCAACAAACAGTATGAAGAGGAAAAAAAAGAAAATATTGTTCCTTAACAGAACAGAAAAGGGCTATACATAATCATCAGATCTCAAAATGTATATTTCACTTCAAAGCACTACATTTAAGGTACTCTATTAGTTTCTTAGGTCAGGAAAACATATGATATCTGTTGTTTTGAGATTGGTTTATTTCACTATGTATAATTGTTTCCAGTTGCATTCATCTTATTGCAAAAGACAGGATTTCATTTTTATTTTTACAGCTGAGTAGTACCCCATAGTGTATATATATCATAATTTCTTTATCCAGTCAAGAGTTGATGGACACCTGGTTCATTTCATATCTTAGCTATTGTGAATTGTGCTGAAATGGACATGGGGGTACAGATAACACATTCATATACTGATTTCTTTTGTTTTAGGTAAATTGCCAGGAGTGGGATGTCTGGATCATATGGTAGGTCTATATTCAGATATCTGAGGTATCTCCATACTGTCTTCCATAGTTGTTGCACCAATTTACATTCCCACCAACAGTGGACTAGGGTATCTTTTCCCCACATCCTCACCAGCATTTGTCATTTGTTGATTTCTGTATGAGATCCATTCTATAAGGAGTGAGGTAAAATTTCATTGTAGCTTTGATTTGCATTTCCCTGATTGCTAGTGATCCTGAGAATTTCCTCAAATGTCTGTTGGATATTTGAATTTCCACTCTTGAAAAATGCCTGTTCAAGTCCTTTGCCCATTTCTTAACAGGATTTTTTATTTTACTTTTGTTGAATTTCTGGAGCTCTTCATAGATTCTGGATGTTAAGCCTTTATAAGTTGTGTAGTTTGTGAATATTTTCTTCCATTCTATCTGTTGCCTCTTCACTTTGCTGAGTGCTTCTTTTGCAATGCAGTAGCTTCTAAGCTTCATGTAATCCCATTTGTCAAATTTGGTCTTGATTGCCTGTGTGTCTGTGATATTTTCCAAGAATTCTTTGCCTATGCCAATGTCTTGCAGTTTTCCCAATGTTCTCTAATGATTTGATAGCATTGGATCAGAGATTTAGGTCTTTGATCTATTTTGAGTGGATTTTTGTATAAGGTGTAATGTAGGAGTCTAGTTTCATACTACTGCACATGGAGATCCAGTATCCTGAGCACCATTTGTAAAAGAGACTGCCCTTGCTCCAGAGACTGATATTTGTATTTTAGCCCCTCTATCAAAAATAAGTTGTTTTGGGATACATGCATGGATTTCTGAAGTTTCTATTCTGTTCCATTAATCTACAAGTATGCTTTTTTTGCCAGTTCCAGGCTGTTTTGATTACAGCTTCCCTTTAGTATGTCTTGAAGTCAGGTATTGTGATACCTCCTGCTTTGTTTTTGTTGTATAACATTGCTTTAGCTATTTGGGTTCTCTTGTGTTTCCATATGAAATTTAGCATCATTTTTTTCTAGATCTGGAAAAAGTATCACTGCTATTTTGATTGGGATGCATTAAATCTAGTATAGACATTTTGATGCTATTGATTTTGTCAGTCCATAAACATGAGAGATTTTTCCATTTTTTAATGTTTTCTGTTTCTTTCTTTAGTGTTTTGTAGTTTTCATTGTAGAGATCTTTGACATCCTTGGTTAAATTTATTGCAAGATATTTTGACTCTTTTTGGAGCTATTGTGAATAGTACTGATCTTAAAAGTTCTTTCTCAGCCATGATCTTGTCTGTGTGTACAAAGGCTATTGATTTTCTTCATTGATTTTATATCCTGTCACTTTACCAAACTATTTTATGAGTTCTAATAATCTCTCTTGAGTCTTTTGGAACCCCTATATATAGAATCATGTCATCTGCATATAGGGATAGTTTGATTTCCTCCTTTCCAATTTGTATTAATTTGATTTCTTTTTCTTGTCATATGGCTCTGGCTAAACTTCCAGGACTATATTAAATAACAATGGTGAGAGTGGGCATGTTTGTCTTGTTCCAGATGTTAGGGAGAATGCTTCCAGCTTTTCCACAGTCAATAGGAATGCTGGCCATGGGTTTCTCATAAATTGCCTTGATTGTCTTGAGGAATGTTCTTTCTTTAGCCAATTTGTTTAATGATTTCATCATTAAAGGATGTTGTTTTTTAGCAAATGCTTTCTTTGCATCTATTGTGATAACCATATGATTTTTGTTCTTCAATTTGTTAATGAGATGTATCACATTGATCTGCAAATGTTGAATAATCCCTGCATAACATGTCCAAGTGAATGATCTTTCTGATTTGTGTTGTATTCAATTTTTAATATTTTGTTGAGGGTTTTTGCATATATGTTCATCAAGAATATTGGTCTATAGTTCTCTTTCTCTGTTGTATATTTTCCTGGCTTAGAATTAAGGTTATGTATGTTTCATAGAAGGAGCTTGGGAGAATTCTATCACTTTCAATTATTTTGAATAGCTTGAGAAAAATTGGAATTATTTCTTTTTAAAATATCTGATAGTATTCTCATCCTGGGCTTTTCTTTGTTGGGAGGGTCTTAGATTATTGGTTTTCTTAGGCTCTCTGTGTTTTTATGACTCAGTTTTGATAGACTGCACATGTCTAGGAATCTATCCATTTTTTTCTAGGTTTCCCAGTTTGCTGGCATATAGCTCTTTTTAGTAATTATTGATGATCGTTTGTATTTCTGCAGATTCTGTTTTTACATTTCCTTTTTCATCTGTGATTTTATTGATTTGGGTCTTCTCCCTCTTTTTTTTTTTTCATAGTTGGGCCAGTGGTGTATCAGTTTGTTTATTTTTTCTAAAAAGAGCTCTTCATTTCACTAATGTTTTGTATTTTTGTTTCAATTTTATTTATTTCTTCACTAATTTTGATTATTTCTTTCCACCTACTAATTTTGGGTTTGGTGTGTTGTTGTTTTCTAGGTCCTTGAAATGCATTGATAGTTCATTTCTTTGGTACCTTTCCAATTTCTTCATGTAGGCACCAATTGCTATAAACTTCTTTCATAACACTACTTTTGCTTTATCCCATAATTTTTATATGATATATTGTCATCTTCATTTGCTTCCAGAAATTTTTTTTTGATTTCTCTTTTGATTTCTTCTGTGACCCACTGTTCATTGAAGACCACATTGTTCAGTTGTCATGTGTTTTCTTATGATCTGGAGATTCTTGAATTGTTGATTTCCAGTTTCATTCTGTTGTAGTCAGGGTAGATCCACGGTATGATTTTGAAGCTTTCTTTTTTAATTTTCTGAGACTCACTTTATGGCCTTGTATATGGTCTATCCTAGAGAAAGTTCCATGCACTGATGTAAAGAATGTGTGTTCTGCCACTGTGTGGTGAAAATATCTGTAGATATTCATTAGGTCCATTTGGTCTGTGATTTCAATTAACTCTATTGTTTCCTCATGATTTTTGTCTGGTGGATCTGGCCATTGCCAAAAGTTGGGTATTGAAGTACCCCTTTATTGTTTTGTTGGAGTCTATGTCTCTTTTAGATCCATTAACATTTTTTAAATAGTAAGGCATCTTGTAATTGGGTGCATACACCTTTATTATAGTTATATCTTATTATTGAATTGATCCCTTAATCATTACATAGTGCCATTCTTCAGCTCTTTTAACAGTTTTTATGTTAAAATCTATTTTGTTTGATACTAGGATGGCAATACCACCTCTTTTTTTTAATTTCTGTAAGCATGGGATATCTTTTCCCATGCTTGGGCATTCAGTCTGCATGTATTTTTGTTGGTGAGATCTCTTTATTGTAGGCAACAAATACATGGGTCATGTTTTTTCATCCAGTCAGTCTATATCTATTAACGGGAGAGTTGAGGCCATTAACACTCAAGGTGACTATTGATAAGTAAGGACTTGGCCCTGCCATATTTCCAAAATATTCCTTTTGTTTACTTTGGATTTCTTTTGTATTTTTACTGGAAGATTTTCTGCCTTTATATTCTTTTATAATGATTTCTCTCTTTCTGTGTTTCTATACATAGCACATCATTAAGAATCTTTTGTAAGACTGGATGAATGGTAACAAATTCTTTCAATTTCTGTTATGGAAGGTGTTTATTTCACCTTCATTCATAAATGAAAGCTTTGCAGGCTACTGTGTTCTGGGTGACAGGTTTTTTTTTTTTTTTAAGACTTCAGCCATATCTTCCCATTCCCTTCTATCATGTAGGGTTTCTGATGAATGTCAGCTGTGAGACTAATTTGAAAGCCTCTGGTGTTTCTCTCATGCACATTTTAGAATCTTTTATTAAGGTTTTACTGTGGAAAGTTTGACTACAATTGACTATAAAATGTTGTGGTGAAGATCTTTTCTGGTCATGTCTATTAGGAGTTCTGTGTGCTTCTGCTACTTGGACATCCTTTCTTTTTCCAAGTTGGGGAAGTTTTCTGCAATTATTTCACTTAATAGGTCTTCTAGTCCATTGCTTCTTTCCACACCTTTAGGAACTACTAAGACCAATATGTTGGGTCATCCCATACATCTTCAACATCATTTTTAATTTTTCTTGTTCTTTTTTTTTTTTTTGATCTGACTATAAGATTTCCAAAGATTGGTCTTCTAGTTTGGATATTCTTTCTTCTGCCCCATCAAATCTGCTATTAAGGCTTTGCATCTCATTTTTTATTTGATCTATTGAATTATTTATTTCCAACATTTAATTTTGATTTCTCTTTAAAATCTTAATTTCATGGCAAAAATTTTCATTCATAACATGTATGGTTTTCTTTAGTTTGTGGAATTGCTTTTGATTGCTTTTGAATAATCCTAAGATTAATTTTTTTTTAAATTCCATTCCTGGCATTTCCTTAATCTATTCACCTTCACATTTTAATATTGAAATGTTATTTTCTTCCTTTGGGGGTGGGGGAGTTATGGTGTCTTCCTTATTTTTGTTTCTTGAATTTTGCCTGTTTTTAAGCACTTGTGGAATTGTTTTTTGTTTTTTTTTCTCTGATGACTTTTATATTTGAACTATTTCTCTGTGGCTTAGTGGAATATCTGTAATTTCAGCGAGTACTAAGAGGTTTGTGTTGGGTGTGGCCAGAGAGTTCTGGTAAGTGCTCCAGGGTGGGGCATGTATCTAGGGAAATACCTAAGTTGGGCATGGAAGATCCCAATACATAGATAAACCCTGTACCTTCTAATGTAAACACTGAGTCTTCACAGTCTCAGCACAGAAGGCTCCCAAAGTCACTGGGTCCAGAGGTTTTTCTCTGCCCTGCCTGCCTGTCCAGTCAATAGAGAGGCAGATGTTCTCTGAGACAGCTCCACCTAAGCATCTTGATCCTGGTAGGCTACGGTCAGGCTACAGTCTCCTCACTGTCCTATGTGGTTGCCACCTCCCAGCCATGTTCAAAGTCAGTAGGGACTGTGGATTGTTCCCTCCAGTAGAATCTCTGGATCACACAGGTACACAGGAGCCACTAGCTGAATGTTGATCCCTTCCCACAACTGCCATCAGCACTGCCAAGAAAGCATCCTATCTTAGCTAGTTGCTGTGTGTGCACACAAAGGTTTTTGTAGCTGCTGATAAAACTCAGAATGGGGCCACATTTTCTCAGCCAGGCAATAATCACTGTTATGGGGAATTAGGGCAAGAAAAATTTGCCTCTTCTACTTCCACTGGGTCTGCTGGCAACCACTAGCAACTGCTATCCCCCAATGCTCCAGTTCAGTCTCACATCTCACTCTCTCTGCAGCTGTATCACCATGGATTGCTGCAGTATGGTCTCACCTCCATCTCCAACCTGCGGCTTGCTCCAGCTCTTGGCTGCTTTAGTCATTCATGATTGTGCGGCATGTCCACAGCCTCAACAGAGGTCCATGGCTTTCCTCTTCCTCTTGCAGGATTTCTAGTGTGGTTTTCTCTCCAATTCTCCCCTGAGAGTACACTTCTTATACTTTTTTTTTGTTTGTTTATCCTTAGCTTACCCCAGTATGTTGTTTCCTAGTCTGACATATTGGAATCCACCAACTTCCCCCAGATTTCTTACTTCTAAAACATTTATTAGTGTCTATACAAGTTATTTATTGAGCATTTACTAAGTATCAGGCACAGTTTAAGAACTGAGGATAGAATTCTGTGCAATACAAATTGCATCCTTCTCAAAGGGATTTTACATTTTTTTTTTTTTGACAGGCAGAGTGGATAGTGAGAGAGAGAGACAGAGAGAAAGGTCTTCCTTTTTACCGTTGGTTCACCCTCCAATGGCCACTGCGGCCGGCGCATCATGCTGATCTGAAGCCAGGAGCCAGGTGCCTCTTCCTGGTCTCCCATGCAGGTGCAGGGCCCAAGCACTTGGGCCATCCTCCACTGCACTCCCGGGCCATTGCAGAGAGCTGGCCTGGAAGAGGAGCAACCGGGACAGAATCCGGTGCCCCAACCGGGACTAGAACCCGGTGTGCCGGCGCCACAAGGCGGAGGATTAGCCTGTTAAGTCACGGCGCCGGCCGGATTTTACATTTTTATAATAGATAATTTAGTCCAACATATGTGAAATTTTTCTAATGAGTGAGTGACTACTTGTTAGTCATGGTAAATTTAAAAACTTGATTTTCACATATGTAAAAGGAGATACAAACACTAACATTGAAACAAACAATAAATAATTTAGGATAGTACAAACAAACAATAAACAATTTACAATAGTAGGGTAAGTATAATTAGCTTTTGATATTCTGATATGATAAAGAACTTTTAAAATTTTTCTATTTTATATAACTATGATTAGGTGCTGAAGTAGAAATATCACCTAAAACCTTAAGTCAAAAATATTATAACATCATTTAAATCATGTCATTACATTTAGAAATACATATTGTACTTATGGAAACTTTATATTAAGAAATCTTATTATTTCTGTTTGAATGCAATGAAAGTTATAAATCTAAAAGATTTTTCTTCTGCTTTCTTAATGTCTTTTGTTCTACATTTAGCACATCAAGCAATTTTGCAAACAATTCTTTCTTTATATTTTTGCCAACTACTCTAAAAATATTGTTATCAGCTAACAGGGTATGGAACATGTGTTGTGGACAATCATCATAACTCTCCCTAGTGTTATCTTGTTTCTTTAAGAATAAAGAGCAGAAATCTATTTTCAACATTCCACAGTAGTTAGGTCAGCTCTACTATTCTAGAAGATATCAGATAAATTTGGCAATTTCTCATCTTTCATTCTGCTACCTGAAATAATTCTTTTGTGCCACTTAACACATTTCTTTCTGGCATTTATATTAGGAAAATATCTTGAGAGCAGAATTTTCTACTTACCCCAGTTGTGTCAATTAGATTCTCTGTGTATGTTTAATTTCACCTTTTCATTTACCTTTTATTATTTAACACATGCTTTTAATAACAAGCTAAAACTTAAAATAACAACACAAACTACTTTGGGATGCTATAAGAGCAGTTTTTCAATGACTAAGTAGGTTTTCACCAGGCCCCCGCCTTGGGTCACTCTCTTTCCCCAATGGAGGACAACAGGCTTCAGACTGCACCTTCTTGACTCAACAAGGTGAGGGCCAGAGCCAGGCTGGGTTGACCCTTAATTCCAACGCTCTCCAGGTTGGAGGCCCCAATAGTCCTGGGGCTTGGGCATGGAGATGTTGGGATGCTCACGTGCTTCCAGCTGTAGGACTTCTGCAGAGGGATGATGCGCTGTGCTCATCAGCTCACAGTGGGCGAGTGCCTCAAGGTGGCCTGGAGACCTCTCAGCCCAAGGGCATGGCAGTAACCTGCTTGTGGAGCATCTCCAAGGGATCCTCTCCTGAGCCATGCATTGCCCCACCTGGTGCCATAAGCTGGAGGCAAAGCTGGAGCAAAACCCTGAAGAGTCCCAGGACTTCCAAAGCTCTACAGAGAGCCCAAGAAAAAGAGGATCACTGGGATATTCCCAGTCCATCAAGGGGCTAACCCTGGAGGTTTTCTTTGAAAGGGTGTTCAGCCAAACCACACTATGACAGTTTGAGGTCCTATAGCTCAGTTTCAAGGATGGAGGGTTTCTCTCTCTCTCTCTCTCTCTCTCTCTCTCTCTCTCTCTCCCTCTCTGTAGCTTTGCCTTTAAAGTAGATGAATCTTAAAAAAAAAAAAAGAAAAGAAAAATAGATGTACAGCTGCAGCCGCTCTTGACAACAAGGAAAACCTTTGGAAAAGTTGCAAAGACCCTCGTGCAGGTCCAGAAGAGAAAGTGAACATATGTCTAGAGAATAGTGGCAACTTCAAGAACATGTTTCTCCAGTGTCTGAAACCCAAGCTACAGCAGATCAGCCACACAGCCAGCAGATGTGGCTCAAGAAGGATGTGGGCTGGTTGTAGTTCTGTAACCAATGCCTGAAGGGCAAACATTCAAGCAGTGACTATTCCTGACAAGAGGATTTTGAGGCTGCTGGATCTCCTTTCTCAGGGAAACCTGTATCTTTTCCTCTGGCATCAGAGCCCCGTTAAGGTATCCCAGGCTATGACAGCCCTCACTTTGCTGTACTTCTCCATCCATTTCCCTGATTTGGGAAACCCTTGCCCTCTCTGCCTGTCCCTGCTCTGACTCTCCCAAGCAGTTCAACTGAGCTACCTGCCTTTCCCAGGATTTAAGATCTACGCTTTGGATTCTAATCCCCACATCAGTTTGTTTTTAAATAAAAAAGCATGAGACGCAGTTTGTTTTTAAATAAAAAAGCATTAGACACAATGGGTAAGCAAAAAAACAAACAAACAAACAAACAAACAAACAAAAAGCCTAAGTGTGCAGGACACTGAAGAGATTGGGATAAAGCTGTAGTACGGAAGAATGGAGACAAGATGCAGGATGTGGAGCACAGGGAAACCACCTTGAATTTCAGAGAAGGAATTCGTGGTCCATCACTACTGTCTTATGCAATGTAAATATTTGGTGAACTCAGACTCCCAAAACAACAACAAAACTCTGCAAAAGGCATTCAATTTTCACTTAAAAAGTACAGAAATTGAGATCAAGGCAAACAACACTTCACCCCAAATCACCCAACAATGTGTCAAACACTGAACTGAGATTTGAAACAATCTTTTTCTGGCTCTAAAAAGGATAGATGTCATTGCTTCTTTTACCTTAATGAAACATGTTCTATCAATGTCCAGTTCCTGAAAGTTAAAGACTAGAATGCTTCTGCAAAGTTAGATATAGGCATATTTCATTATATTTTAATGATTTAGTTTTAATGTTTCTATTTTTATTTACTTGAAAGAGACACAGAGAGAGACACAAACATTGGAAGACCTTCCAAACATGGATTCACTCCCAAATTTTTGAAACAACTAGAACCGGACTAGGCCAAACCAGGATCCCAGAACTCAACCTGCTCTTCTGCTTAGGTGACAAGGATTCAATCACTTGAGCCATCAGGTGCTGCCTCCTAGTGTATAAGCAGGAATCTGGAATTATAAGAGGAGCCAGACGTGAGTCTAGTTACTCAAACATAGGTGAAGGAATCTCAAGGGAGCTTATGCTGCATCAAATGTTCTCCCCTTCATTGTGTTTTAATTACCCCACATGTAAAAACATTGAGCCAAAAGCCTACTATTTCATGCAAAGAGTTTTTTGACTTGTTATATTTATTTTTAAAATGATAATTAATGCTTATTGAGTAACTGCTGTTTTCCAGGAACACATATTTAAGCCTAGTACAGCACTGTAAGACAGATATCTCCATTTTGCACATTCAAGAACCAAGACTGAAAGAAATGAAATCTTTCAACATAACACAGAGTAGAAGAGTCAGGTTTTCTACAAGGCAATGTGCTGCCTTTAAAAAAAAAATATTTTATTATAAAAAAGTTAGAGAGAGAGAGGGAGGGAGAGAGAGAGAGACAAAGAGATCTTCTACGTGCTTGTTCACTCCCCAAATGGCTGCAATGGCCAGAGATGAGTTGATCCAAAGAAAGAAACAGGAGCTTCTTCCAGGTCTCCCACGTGGGTGCAGGGACCCACAGCTTTCCCAGGCCATTAGCGGGATCTGGGTCAGAAGTGGAGCAGCCAGGATTTGAACTGGCACCCATATGGGATACTGGCACAGCATGTGGATGCTTAACCTACTATGCCACAACACCAGCCCCTACTGTGCTACCCTTTAGAGTTGGCTTGCAAGTACCTGTGTTATGCAGAAGAGGTAAGCTGGATACTAAATGCTGTGCACAGACACCTGAAGCTAGGACAGTTCCACACAGGTGTTTTAACTTTCAAAATTCAGAGCTTTGCCATTTTCACATGACATGTAAAGAATATGTATAAAAAATCATGTTTATTGTAGAAATCAGTTTCAGGCTTAAAAGGCACTGAACTTCAGAATCAGAAATCTTTGTTTAAACATCGTTTCAACCAGTCACTAGCTGAACAAATTTGAGCAACTCACTTGTACTCTGTGAACACTGGTTTTCACGTGTATACAATGGAAGAGCAGTGTATGCTATGAGATTGCCTTGAAATTGTAAGAAATAATGTATGTAACTCTATCAGTGTAGTGGTAGTTATAGTCTAACTCATTATTCATGAAATGGCTTGTTGCAGGGTCCATTTGTCTTGTTGCTTTAGTATCTATTTTATTTCTAGTCTTAGTGTATACTCTTGCTTGTCATCCTAACAATCAATTTTCAACACTAACTTTAAGAAAACACTTCTTATTCTCCTTCAAATAATTTTATTTATTTTTAATTAAAAACAGAACACATGGACCAAATAAGATCACTGATTGGAAACTGAGGTACTTTCAACATCTGTTGTTACTTCATTCATCAAATTCCTCATGCATGTCATGCCAAATTTTGTTCTAGAAGCACAAATAAGGAAATACAGAAATATAAGCTCTGGTCTCAAAGATTTGTGGAATGATTGAGGAAGGCAGTTTCAAGGCAGATAATAATAATCTACCTTGATAAGGGAACCATGTGCTATGAAGGAATATAAGGGCTCATTGAAACCAAAAACATGGAGTTCAGAAATATAGATAATAGGTTGAAGCTATATTATAAAAAAATGTGGTGCAAAAAAGAAGGAATATTCTAGAAAGTGGAGGACATATGAAATGCCATGGAAATGCAAGATTTTTAAAAAAAAATCATGTAGAAAACTTATGACAGTTCTAAGTATCTGGCATGGGAACAAAAAAGAGAGCTGAGAGGCGAGGAATAAAGCTGTGTGGGTGCATGAGTGTGCATTCATAGATGGATAAAATCCAAAGTAAAGTTAAACTTTTAGGGGTAAGTCTTTTGGCGCAGCATTTGAGACACCACTTGGGATGCCCACATCTCATGTCAGAGTGGCTGGATTAGAATATTGTCTCTGCTGCTCCTCTTCTGATCCAGCTGTCTGCTATGCTTTAGGAAAGCACTAGAAGATGGCCCATGTGCTTA
This sequence comes from Lepus europaeus, assembly GCF_033115175.1. Classification (NCBI taxonomy): domain Eukaryota; kingdom Metazoa; phylum Chordata; class Mammalia; order Lagomorpha; family Leporidae; genus Lepus; species Lepus europaeus. Next base: position 40,131,307 of record NC_084833.1, read on the forward strand.
TGCCCCTGCACTTATGTGGGAGACCCAGAAGAAGCTCCTGGCTCCTGGCTTGGGATTGGCCAAGCTCCAGCCATTGCAACCATTTGGGGGATGAACCAGTGGATGGAAACTATTTCTGTCTGTTTATCCCTCTCTCTATCTTTTACTCTATCTCCAAAATAAATAAATAAAATCTTTAAAAAGTGACCTAATAAATATATCTACAAGTGGAAAGACTGTTGTTATATGCCATTTTTGTTATTATTTTCCAAAAACTTTTATTGTTTATTATCCAATTTCTTGTAAGATATCTTAATTAATCAGGGAGTGGGGATCCAAAATGACTGATAGTGAGAAGCAGTACTGATCTCAGCTGCAGAAAGACAATAGAAAAAACAAAGAAAGGATCATGTTTCCAGTGAAATGACTTGACAGAATTGTCCAGGGACTTAATAGAACAGAAGAGAGACTCTGAGGGACATAGAGGAAATAGGACAAACAAGCCCACCAGGCTAGCCATACTGCTTGCCAGCTCTGCATCTGTGCAGGCAGATGCTAACTGGCAATGTTATCTTCTAAAGACAAGGCAGGAGGAAGTCGTCATGGCATCCCAACATCGAAAGCTTTAAGAGGAAGATTTCCACAGTGCCTCACTGACTTCAAATCCAGCCTAGGGAGTTCACTGTGATCTGAGCAGCTACTTTGCTCCACAAATGGAAGGAACGTGGTCTCTCTCCTCTCCCTAAGTGCTAGACTCAGTTGAGTGTGGTAAAATCAAGGCTGAACAGTCCTGACTCAGCAGACAGTACGCAATCACACTGGTACCAAAAACAACCAGAGCCAGAGTCAGGGCAATTTACAACTTGGAGAACAGACCCCCTGCATCCTGCAATGGTGGAAATACTGTGTTTAAGTCCCAGAGCTGTGTTCACTCACTCTACATGATCCAGAGGATTCCCCTGAGTTTCCCGGGGCTACATCCAGCAGCAGTCTATAAAAATTTTCCAAACCTGACCTGAGAAAGTTCCTTGCTGTATCTTCTCAGACCACAAAGGAATAAAACTAGAAATCAACAAGAAGAAGAATAAAGCATGTGCAAACATGAAAATTAAACAACATTTTGGACAATCAATGTGTCATTGAAAAAATTTTAAAATGGTATCAAAAGCTTTCTTGAAATAAATGAAAAGTAGCATATATAAAAATCTGTGAGATGTAGTAAAAGTAGTGACAAGAGGGAAATTTATAGAAGTAAGTTGTTATATCTAAAAGAAGAGAAAAGTCTCAAGTAAATGACCTAATGATGCATTAGAGGACTTAGAGAAATGAGCAAACCAATCTTAAAATTAGCAGGATGCAAGAAATAATAACTACCCAGAGAGAAATTAATGAAATTGAAACTAAAAAAAATGGAAAAAAAATCAAAGAAATAAAAAGTTCATTTTTGGAGCAGATAAACACATAGACAAGCTGTTAGCCAAATTAATGAAGAAGAAGACTAAAATGAATAAAAAAATATAAAAATTAGAGATAAAAAAGTTACAACTGACACCACTGAAACACAAAGGATTATAAGAAACTACAATGAACAGCTATATGCTAACAAATTGCAAAACCTTGAAGAAATGGATAAATTCCTGGAAACATATAACCTACCAAGATAAAAGAAGAAGATAACCATTTGATTATTGCGTATAGCCCTTGCCTATATTCTGCAGAACTAAGACTTTTTTGTCTTTTACTTATTGAAACTTTTATTTTTGGAGCTTTATGCCTTTGACTGTAATGTTAATAAAATATAATATCTTAAGGATATTAAGATATATAATATATAATATCTTAAGGATATTACTTAAGAAAAAAATGTGGCTTGCTTTTCAAAATGTTAATATTTTATGTAATTATGAATCAATATCAAAATCAAATGTTTAAAAACACAAAATTCAAATGTTAAAACTGATAGAATGTTAAATTTGAATCCTCTTTGTAAAAAGGATACGTATTTCAACTAAATTGGAAATAAAAAATTTTTGACCTTATAAATATATGTATGTATACACACATATATGGAGATATATTAAGGTAAAACTATTTGAAAAGATCTTAAAATATGTCTATTTTTGGTCTATATTTGTATGTTGTGCTATTTTTGAAGTAAACAATTGGAAAACAATTCTTCTGATGTAAGGAAGAATAGATACAAATATGAAACTGAAGTGTTTAAATTAAAACTAAATCCTACATTTGATAGGAATAATCAATATGAACTCAAAGAGTATTTGCTTTTAAGCATACATGTATCTTCCTTATCTACACTGCAAAAAATCTAAAGATTATAAAAACTATTTAATAATCTGTAATTCAACACCAAATTGAAGAAACACACACATACTCACTGAATAGCCAATTCCAGATTAGGGAGGGGAACTTTGCAAGAGTGGCAATGCTCCCTTGCTCATGGAACTCACTGGTCTACAATGTTCCCCACCACCCTAAGGCAGCTAGCTTGATAGCATGGTGAGATGGCCTTCTGAAAATGATGCCCTCTAGTTAGCAATACATTTCAGGGCAGGGCAAGGATCTTCAGAAGACTGTAAATGCTGGTAATCAGCATATGACATATAATTTTGTCTCTCCCATAACTAGGTTCTCAGATCCATGAAACAAAAAGTGGAAAAAGAAAATTCCATCATGCAATATTATCTTAGTGATCCATGAGCAGAAGCTTCTCTGCTCATTCCTGCGACTTTATTATCTGCCATCACTGAGTTCTTAGATCCAGAGTATTTGTCATGAGTATTTCTTCCCAGTTTTGTCTTCAGTATGTGTGTGCACGTGTGTTATTATAGAAATATCTTCTTCTCCCTTCTCTTATTCCTTTACTGTCTAGTAAAAGGGGTATTGATTTTATATTATAATGATTTTAACTATTATTAATTTTACATCATAATATTTAGGTTACAGGATATCAAGAAGACAAGACATCACTCAAGGTATTTACCTTTTTTTCTAGGGGAGAAATGTATGCATTTTTTTCTTTATCTTGTTAACTGGAATTACTACCTTACTATTGACTTTATTTGGGTATAAGAATGGACCAAGGAGATGCGTATGGATGCCAATCTAGCAATAGTTGGACTTGTGATGGTCAATTTTATGTGTCAATATGACTGGGCCACAGGGTTCTCAGAAATCCGATCAGGGGGCTGGCATTGTGGCATAGTGGACAAAACCACAGTCTGCAATGTGAGCATCCTGTATGAGTGCCAGTACAAGTCATGGATGCCCCACTTCTGATCCAGATCCCTTTTAATAGCCTGGAAAAAGCAGAAGATGGCTCAAGTCTTTGGTCCCTGCAACCTATATGGAAGACCCTGATGAAGCTCCTGGCTCCTGGCTTTGGCCTAGTCCAACCCTGGCAGAAATTGCCATTTCGGGAGTTAACCAGCAGATGAAAAATATCTCTCTCTCTCTCTCTCTCTCTCTCTCTCTCTACCTGTCTCTCCCTTTCTCTGTAACTCTTTGAAATAAATAAATAAATTTTAAAAAGCAAGGCTGGTCATACTCAATCCTTATTGTAGCATTGGGCTATTAAGTTCTACTATATGCAATAAAAAAGTACCAGAAATAAAACACATAAATTTGGGACATACAGATTAATGACAGAAAGATATATAGTGAACAACACTGGGGCTAAAATATAAAGATATATTCCCATACACAGTTCTTTCAAATATTTCATATCTCTGAAAGTTTTTATAAAAATATTATATATTTATAAATGTTGTATTACATAATAATATATGTATCTTTCCTCATTCTATGATCTTTTTCATCTCATGTGATATTAACACATTCACAAATATGGCAAAACATTAAAAATTATTAAATCTATTTGTGCTCATTGAATGTTTCTTCATACTTTTCTGTACTGTTTAAAATACTTTAAAATAAAATATTCACTTCTGATAAAAATATAAATAAATACTGGGAGGGCAATGGAGCCACACCTGCAAGGATAAAGATGTATATCTTTGAAGGCATTCAGTTACCAAGAGTATGACTGATAGGAAATCCTTTCCAAATAATACTCCAGAACTGAAGAATCTCAACATGAAAGGAACGTATATTGTTTTTTTTTTTTGACAATGAAAGAGGATATCAGTTTTTCTTTCAATGCAAAGGTTTTGAGTGAATATAATTTTGTGGAAATAGAAATCAATATGCACAATATAATCATGCTTCTTGTTTGCAATTTTTAAACAAAGATGTGAAAAATATTCAAGGGCATATGATGTTTTCTGTGCAAAAAGCTATACTATGTAACACTTGAAACTATTTTAGGAATCATCTTTGGATAACACCTACTTAGCTATTTTAAAAAAAAGTTCTTTATTATTTTCTTTAGTTTAAAATCAACTTGTAGGACAATCTTCTCCCTTTAGGGAAACTCAAATTAATACATTTCATCCATATTTCTGGAGAATTGCTAATTCTCACCCACAAACAGAAGATAAAATCAGTTCCATTCTTTCTATAGAATTAGACAAATATATAAAATAAAACAGAAAAATCTTCAAGATTGATTCATTTATGGTCAAACTCTGCTCCTTGAAGTCGTAACTTGTATAAAAAAGACTCAGAGTTTGACCTGGGGAACACTGACCCCATTTAAATTAGAGAAACTTCCTTTTTATCTATTTTATGTATTTGGACTTCAATATAGGTTCTGGATGAAAATGATGCACTGCTGTTAGAAAAATGCATGTTGGGAAAGTGATTCATATTATAACTTATTCCTTTGACAGATTAGGAAATGGGGTATTAGAAGATGTATGTGAAAGAAAAAAAAAAAAAAAAGCTAGCAGTACCAGAACTAAATATGGGACACCCTTTCCTTGCTCTTTAATTCAGTACTCAGCCTCTAGTAATTCCCATACAACAATAAATTTGCACTTTTCCTTGCTACCTGGTTTTGTTGGATTATATCATTTCCTCTAATCCTTGAATGGAATTTAAGCAGATACAATGTGAATACTCAAATTGCTGAATTTGGTGTTAAATAATACAATTTCTATTGTTAGTAGTAATAGCTAAGAAATACTTAAATCTATTTCATCAACTTACAATCTGCTCTGAAATGGAAAAAAAATAGCAGTTATTGATCACCTACATTTTATACCAGTACCTATACCTCCAAAAGTTATTTATTTTTTTTCTACAAATACAGTCTTTGTTTTGCCACCCTCATACATACACTCACACAAAGTGTCCCACAAGTTTATCCTTAGGTATTTTCTTCAGTCATGTGATTCATGTGGTAAAATTTTTGAAGAATGAGAGTGAAGCATAAAACAGAGGTTTAGCATTCATTGGCAGTTTTTATGAGCCAGATATGGTGGGAATTTAAATAAAAGTATTCCTTAGAAGATGTATCATATGTTCTTGGAAAAAAAATAAAGAAAAAAGAAAAACCAGACTGTGTGGCTTTGACAGTAGATAAGTGGTTTAAACATGTTAGATGGCAAGGCAAAAGCTTCTTTATTTCATTTTTAATACCTCGTTTTCATCTCAAGGACAATCAGCTTACTCAAATTCCAAACAGCAGGGTATCTACCCATTCTCTAGTGTCAGTGTATAATTGGAAACTCAAAAAGACAAGCAGAAAGTAGCCCAAAGAACAGATGGGTAAAAGTGCTTCAAAAGCATGCAAATGTAAAAAGACTTTTTTCAGGCTAATAAGTAGGCATTTTTCAAGACCTGTCAGAAATACTGTGTCTTGATCGTGATTACTATATTGGGTTTATGTAGAAAAAAGGCACTTTTAAGAGATTGAGTCTAGAGTCAGGAGTGCAGTTTTTCATTTCTGTGACATACATCCAAATAAATCAGGAGAAGAAGAAATGAGAGGAGAGAAATTATTAATATTGATGACTATATGGTAAGAGTACTTGAGTATATTATAATTGTAGCACTATTTAACTTTTCTTTATATTTTCACTTTGTCTAAAGAAATGGGGAAAATATAAAACGTTTTTTAAAATATTTTGTTTAAAAATACTTCCTTAACACATGATGCTTTTTTTTTTTCTTTTTTCCTTTTCATTATTGGTGCACTTTACTTTTAACATGAAGCTCTAGGAATGGGTTTCAGATATTTTAGTTCCTGGTCAGTTTCTGATATTCTTTAGTATTATTCTTCATAAAGTAAGAGAAACATGTCAGTGTTTTGTAATTCTCAAGTCTGATATACATCTGTATCAACAGAAGTATTTGCTCCGATTACAAATCTCTGGGCTCCTGCATATTGAGGTTTTGATGTAGCCATGTTAAGGAAATGTTTAGGAATATGTTTTGGCATGCAGTTTAGCATGCAGCATCTTCAGTTGCATTTTAGGTATTGATTAAAGAAACTCACATTAGATGGTGCTTCTTTTCCAAACCTTGATAGACTCAGCTGGAGATGTTTTAAAAAATATGGATTACTAAGATAGAATCTACACACTCAGACTCTCTGAAATTAGACCTGAAATTTATGCTGGAAGAATTCTATAGTCATTTCATAAAATTAAGATGCTTATTATAATAATACTAATTTTACAGATAAGGAGACAAAGCCAGAGGGTCTTATGTTACTAGCACACATTTAGTGACAAAGTCAGAATTTGGACTCCTGAACCTCTTCCCCTCTCCACGAAGATAGACCAATTTTCCTGTACCAAGAACCAACTTCATCAGTTTCATTTAATCTTGAACTAATAATCAAACTAAAAGATACGTGATAATTAAAAAATTAAACTCATCCTGAGTATTTTAACCTGGGTTAATAGAATTCCTCATTATTTATTCAACAGATATTTATTGAACATCTATTCTGAGACAGAACCTATGGTAGAATAATACCTGTGAATGACCAAAACAGAAGATGACCTCTCAGGTAGCTAACTTTGCGCTCAAGAAAGTAGGGAAGTAATAAACAACCAAAGAAAAACAACAAAATATGTTAACTTCAGTGCTAAAAAGAAAGCAAAACAGAGAGAACATGATACATACTGCCTAAACAGAAGAGCTGCGTTAAATAAAGAGGCAAAAAGTTATCTGAGAAGCTGAAATTAGAAGACTTTCCTGTCATAAAACATTGATTGTGAAAGAAATCTAGGATTTGTGCTTAGACAGTGAGAGATCAAATATTGTGATATCTTGATGTTTGCAGCAAATGCTGAAGAATTTTGTAATGTACCTAAGTCTCTGGATCATTTTTGAGAGTTTCTATATGATTAAAGACAAGGTTAGTTGTTTTTTTTTTTTTTTTTTTTTTTTTTTTTTCTAATCCCATGAAAAAGCACTTAACAAGGATAACTGGAAGGTCATCAGCTTGTGGCCCTGTATCAATTACATTATTGGGTTTGCAGGCCCTAGGAGCACAAAGGACAAACTCTTCCCAGGAAACAATGTAATGTATATAAGTGAAACTGAAATTTTAAGATTTGATTATTATTTATAGCCCTTGTCTGTACTCTTAGGGAATAGTGGGTTGTCTACTTATGACTCATTGAATTATTTATTGAGTAGAGGGTTAAATTATTGATTATAGGGCCCGGTGCCAAGCCATCCCGGCATCCCATATGGGGGCCGGTTCTAGTCCTGGCTGCTCCACTTCTGATCCAGCTCTCTGCTATGGCCTGGGAAAGCAATAGAAGATGGCTCAAGTGCTTGGGCCCCTGCAGGCATGTGGGAAGACCAAGAGGAAGCTCCTGACTTCTGGCTTAAGATCAGCACAGCTCCAGCAGTTGCGGCCATTTCAGGGATGAACCAACAGAGGGAAGACCTTTCTCTCTGCCTCTTTCTCTCACACTCTGTAACTCTATCTGTCAAATAAATAAATAAAATCTTAAAAAAAAAAAACCTTTTGATCATAAAATAAACTGAAGGTATGTCCTTGTAAAAATTAAAAGAAAAATAAGAAGGTAGAGAAAGTTGGGAGTCAGTGAGGAAAGGAGGAATGGTGGGAAGTAGCATTATGTTTTTAAAACTGTATATATGAAATGTGTTCCCTTTGTGTAACTTTTTCTTAAAAAAAGTGAAAAAAAAGCAAGTCAGAAAATTTCTAAGTAATCAAGAGGTTGATGCATCTGTTTTATGTAAGATGTTTTGGATACTTTTCTGCTGATAAACTAATTTGCGTTTTCACATACAGTTATACAATCTTTCTATGCAGCTGTGAATGTATTATAAACCATATAAATCTATTAGTTTTGTTTACTGCAAGTATATACTGAAACATCATAAACACGATTTTTAAAAAATCTGGTACTATGAAAAGGAAAGTCACATTTTAGTATGATTGAACTTGGAAGCTTAAATTTCAAAGATTAACATACAGGGTCCATAACTATTCATATGAAATTACACAGTTCTTCCTTTCACAAATATGTGCAAGGTAAATATTGTGTATTTTAGCTTTACAATTCTCCTTTCTGATATTTGGCATCAGTAAACACTTTCATTTAAACATAATAGATTTTCTAAATAAAGATCAATCAGTGGCATACAATATATTAAATCATTCATTGTTTTGCAATTTAAAAATAAAGATTGAAGCCAGCACTGTGGTGTAGCTGGTAAAGCCACTGCCTGCAATGCCAGAATCCCATATGGTCGCTGGTTCAAATCCCAGCTGCTCCATTTCTGATCCAGCCTTCTGCAACGCCCTGGGAAAGCAGTAGGAGATGATCCAAGTATGAGAGACCTGGAAGAAGCCCCTGGCTCCTGACTTCAGATTGGTGCAGCTCTAGTCATTGCAGTCGATCGAGGAGTGAACCCAGTGGAAGATCTCTCTCTGTGTGTCTGCTTTGACCTTCTCTCTCCTTGTAACTTATTCAAATAAATAAATAAATCTTTTAAAAAAATAAAGATTGCAGACCAAGTCTGACAACTTTTAGCACATTATTTTCATTTTTTAATGTATTTCTATTTACAAAGATCAAATAGATATATTCAGTGACTCATGATATTTAATATTTATAATGGGTGACCATAAGATTGATAGCACAAGCAAAAAAAAAATAGTTTTTACTGTTACCTAATTTATTGAAAGTACATATGAATATAATCAATAAAAAAGTGCTCATACTTATCTCAACTCGTGGTTAACTTTCCATTTCCCAAAATGACTTGAGAGAAGAACTAGAATATATGGAAGCTTCTTATAGTTTAACTACAAGTATTTTTTTTTCTTTTCTAGACTTTTTATTATGAAACACACACAAACAAACAAAATAACAAAGTAAAACTCCAGGTACCCATAACCCATATCCAATAATTATTCCCCTGGTCAATTTTGTCCCTTTTTTCTTTCTTTATTTAAAACTTTTATTTAGGTTGGCACTGCATCTCACTAAGCTAATCCTCCACCTACGGCGCCAGCACCCCATGTTCTAGTCCCGGTCGGGGCACCAGATTCTGTACCGGTTGCTCCTCTTCCAGTCCAGCTCTCTGCTGTGGCCCGGGAAGGCAGTAGAGGATGGCCCAAGTGCTTGGGCCTTGCACCCGCATGGGAGACCAGGAGGAGACGCCTGGCTCCTGGCTTCAGGTCAGTGCAGGGCCGGCCGTAACGGCCATTTGGAGGGGGTGAACCAATGGAAGGAAGACCTTTCTCTCTGTCTCTCTCTCTCATTGTCTAAATCTGCCTGTCAAAAAAATTATTTAACATTTATAATTTTCCTGTATTTCATATATACCAATTTAGAAACATAGTGATAGTTACCACCCTACCTCCCTCCCAGGCATGCTCCAACCCTTCTTCCGCCTTCATCTCCTATTCCCACTTTTAATCTTTACAAATATTTATTTTCACTTTACTTTAATCATAAGGTTAACCCTACACTAAATAAATAGTTCAACAAACAGCATGAAGAAAAAAACACTGTTCCTCAACAGTAGAGAAAGAAACTTTATGTTGATCTTTCCATTTAATTCTCGAAATATCTGTAAAAGTATTAGAATGAGGTTTTTATTTAAGAAATTGAGAAACAGAGAAAAAATTAAAAAAAAAATGTGTATAGCTACAAAGCAAGTAACTCAAGGATGTAAATCAAGTTTTGGTTGAATCATATTTTTCGATCTTGAGAAAACTTTTCTTCATTTTTCATGAGGGGTAAGAAAAGAGCCAGATAAGATAGGAGAGGTTAGAGTAGCGAGCTTTTAGCCTTAAATGTCTGTATTCTCTAAAATTGAAAATCTTATGTAAACAAGTGGGTCCTTGTTTCTGACTCACAAAGTTCCCATGTAAATTACTGTGATGAATATAGTATTTTTTTGATTACTGGTATATTGCAAAGCCTTAAAAGTTTTGATGTATCAACATGAGAAAACCAACATGTATCAGTACATAAATATTATTTTGTTAGGTTTAGACATTTAGACCACTTGGCGGTCAACAAACAAACAAATAGTCTTGAGAGTAGGCTAGAAACAATTAGGGGCAATCTTAATAATTTTAAGTGAAATAGATTTTCATACTGGTTCTTTTGTTCTAGTACCACAAGACAAAAGGTCATACATAAATCATCATGTTCTTACAGCATGGCAGATAAATGCATAGGTCTGGAGAAACATTCTCTCAACTTTATTTCTAGATCACCTATTTAGACTTCAGGCAACTTAATATTCTTTTCGTTTTTCTTATATTAAAACAGGGTTAATAACAGTACCCACCTCTAAGAAGACTTAACGTAGACCATTATAATGAGTATGCAGACCCAGAAAAAATTTGGTGACTCCATAATTCTAGACAAGTCACTAAGCCAGGGATGGGGAACGTCCAGCCTGCAGGTCATGGTCACAGACACAGTTTGGAATTCAATAAATCTATAGCAGGCTAATGTTTAAGTTGATAATTTTGTAGGGCCCCAAAATGATGTTGAAATATCCAAATGGTTTTTGGCAGGAAAAAAGGTTCCCCACCACTGCTTGTCTCTTAGTTTCTCCATCTGGAAAAAAAAAAAAAAAAAAAAAAAAAAGAAGAAGTTTGCCTCAAACCCCTTTTTAGTGCAGAATGCTGATTCTCTCTCAAAGTATTCTGGGCTCTAGTACTAGTGTATAGCTCTGGCCTAACACAAAATGGATATGTTCAGGAAAGACTTCAAAATGTTCATAAAAAGTGAAAAAAAAGATGAATGTGCTCTGTTGCGAAATAATTGAAATTCATGCATAACTTTTGTATGTATGTAATACACATATCCTATGGATTTTTAAAAGATCCTTCAGTTATACATACACATGCATATATACTCATAAATGTATCTGCATAATATATATGTTTTTAAAAGGATATAGTCACCACAAATTCATTTTCTTGTGATTTGAGGAATTCTAGAATGCATACATGCAAAGAGAATTATGTGTCTTAGTATCAGAGACAAGAATATCTGAATAACATCCACTGAGACTGAAAATTAACATAATTACCAAATTAATTTCTTTAATAAGAATAAAAGTATATGTTTTCAGAAAAGTTGGAGGTGGTGAGATAAGCTCTTCAAACTACTCTACTTTGTATCTGCCACAATATAAGTCACAGCTAAGCTTGTTTGGGCCGATTCAGGAAAGTCATTTTTCAGATAAAAATAACTCAGCAATATTTGAGACCTCATTTCTCTCTGTCTCTCCTGCTCTCTCTCTAAAACTGCATGCTTATTACTCTGAAAGGCTGCATACAATGACCCCCTGGTGAAATATCTGTGCTAGAATAAAAACTTCAGTTCTCTAAAGATGTCAATACAGGTTACATTCTGCTATGGTTTAAGTAGCTTGTCGTTGTACAAAAGATGTTATACACAAAGGAATAGTAGTCCATGACCAGACGAATTTGAGGAAGCTTGCATTAGAAAAAATTAAACAGGTTTAATTACTGAAAAGCTTATGAGAAACTTTCATGCAAAAGACAATTTGAATAAATGGTGTGCCCTTCATTTTATGTGAATAAGAATCAACTCATAGCTAAAGGTACTCTGAAAAATCCGGTGTAGTAAAAAGTCACATGATTCAGAATCTGCCAGATGTCGGTCGAAGTTCTGCTTCTGCCTAGTTGGATAAATTGCTAAACACTGAGCCTTCATTTCATCATCTAAAAATAATATACACGAAAATACATCTTGTAGCCCTTTGTCATCGTTTTAGCTCTTATTTAGGTAATCAATATTTTATTCATTTTCATTTTACCTGAAAGGGGGAGAAGAAAGGGACACACACACACACACACACACACACGGCGCGGGGAGAGACAGAGAGAGAGAGAGAGAGAGAGAGAGAGAGAGAGAGAGAGATTCTGTCTTTTGTTTCATTTCCTTTATGACTGCAATGGCTGGGACCAGATGCCAGGAAACTGGAACTCAATCTGGGTCTCCCACTTGTGTGTCAAGGTCTAAAATACTTGAGCCAGCACCTATTACCACCACTATGTGCACATTATTACAAAGCTGCATTGAGTATTTTTACTATTTAAAATTAATTATAGAAGATACTTTAAGCGAGCATAGCACATAAATACTGTCCATAGTTTACAATGAGGTTATTTAACTTAATCAAGTTTCTTTCACTAAATTTCTTGATTTTTTTCAATATCTGTCCAAACATGATTCTCTCCATTTTACCACTTCTGAGTAGGGAAGTCAGAAATCCACATCTACTATCGAGGTCCAGCTCTTACTTCCAACAGCATACTCAACACGTGTTCCTGGTTGTCCACCTAAATACCTCTAAATCATCTCAAATTTTTCGTTTGCCATATACTTCACAAATTTATTCATATTGTGGTTATCTTTACATCACACTCCCTCATACATTTATTTAGTACATATTTATTGAGCATTATTAAAAACTATCATAAGGTAAATTCAATTGAATTTTATGTCCATGTAAATAGTATAACTTTTAAAAACATAGAAAACAATAAATTCATACAAATTGATCAACATCAATAAGAATATAAAATGATATAAAATCAGAACTGAGTCTAATTATTAATGTAGAGCTTATTAGTTATGGCTATGTTTCTGATATACTAATAAAATACTATTGAACATTCAGAAATGGAACTTAAAATGGACTAAACATCTAATCAGACTATTTCTGCTTTTTTTATATTCTCCATGAAACAAATGTAGATAACATTTGAAACATACATTTCTAACTCTTTTCTAATATTCTAAGTGCAGTAATAGTGATCTCATTAAAGCATAATTCAGGTCATGGAATGATAGTTCAAATTTTTATTGCTAAAGACTGTAAGAATTCTTGGCTTAATGAAATTGTAGTAAGTATTTGAAGAGTAACTAAGAGGATTCAAATTTCAGTTATGATCATGGATGAGGTAAATCATGATATTTTTGGGTTTATTTGATTTTTGAATTGGTCAGATATCCTGATGATAGATTAATGATTCTTTCTCCATAAATATTTTGGTATGGAAGGATAGATAAATATTACCTAATCAGAAAACATTGTCACATAGTCAACATCTATAAGTCTGCTGAAAAAATATGTGCTTATTAGAGAGTTGACAACTAATACAATGTAGAAACAAGGAGTTGGATCTCAATTATTATAGAGGACTGGCTTGACTCATTTCATGATCTGAGATAAAGATATTGACTCTTGGTTTGGAAACTAATATTTATTACTTACTATCTATCAAGGACTATGTTCATTCATTTAATTCTCAAAACTCAATGAGATAACTTCAGTAATCACTGCTGTAATTGATACTTAAATTTGAGAACCTATCTGTAAGATAAATTATGTTATTTATGTTCTGTAATATAAAAGAATATCAAAGATGGTTATTTGTGGCTGCATTTTGCCTCCAAGATTATCACCAGAATCTACTTCATCCTCTTTCTTCATTGTGCCTTTGAGTCAGGCATAGCTCTATTCATTTTGGCAAAAAATATTACATGGTGGTATAAGTATTGGTTGCCTAGGGTACAAATATTGGTAATCTGATCCTCTGTTGAAGTACAACGTGGTACATTCAGAACTTCTCCAAATCCACATCTAATTTTGCAAAAAACTTACATTAGAGCAATAACATTCTTTTCCTTTAATGCTTATTATGGAATCTTCTCTCTCAATTTCACTCTAGTGGCTTAGCTTGCTGGTGATAGTATGGTTACTTCCCTCCCCAGATACCCATGAAGAAATGTAGACAGTATGGTATTAGTAATCTCTGATATCTCTGTGTTTACAAATAGAGAATATTTTTATTCAAAGCAAAAGTTGCTAGTGATAGAGCTGATACATCACAGTTCAGTATGAAGATGACTGGTGGTATCAGGCCATAATATGCAAGATTCCACTTAAAAGTTCCTCTGCTAATTGCTAACTGAATAGTGTGGTTGATGATTTGTCAACAAAGTTTTTCTACCCACAATGCCTCCATTTGTCTTCCATTTTAATACTAATTCAATGTGCTTGTTCAACCCTTGTGAGTACAATGTACAGAAATAGTTCTGCTTGTAAATACCATTTAGTGACTTGAGTTTTTCCTCAGAGGCTTTGAGTTGTGGTATATTCAATCATACATTACTACTATGATACTATGCTAAGTGACGATTTTCAGTCCTAAATGTTCATACAGTTGATATTTTAACTTAAAGCAAGTGTTAGATTCTGGATTTATAGTTAGATATTCTGTTTTCCAATACAGAGTTTACTACTTACTAGTTTGGAATAATGTAGAAATCATTTAATTCTCCTAAATCTCAGGTTTTTTTTCTACATGCTTAGTATTGTAATAATAGTTTCTTATTATTAATTAAAATTTTTTAAAGGATATGATTATGCTGTAAACTGTTTAAATATCTGGAGAAATAGATTGTCTACTTCCTAAAAGTGGGTTTTTAAACTGGTAATGTTAACCAACTTGTGCATTTTATTTCTGAATAGATTTTGGAATTTTAATTAAGACGTACCCTGGACTTACTGGATGCCTGAATTCAAGTTCTAATAATATAATTTGCATTCTATTCCTTTGAGTAAATTTTGGTTTTATCTGTAAAAGAGATAATAGCACATTGGCTCTTTGTGGCAGTTAGATAAAATATATATTCTGAGCACTGACAAAGTGTTTGATATAATAAATATTATTATAATTATTATAATATTTATGAACCCTGGAAGATGATGATGACAGATATGTGATGATGTTGACATGTTTTCTTTTTTCTTATTCCAAATTCTGTTATTATCATTTCTTATATTTCCATTATAGAACACTATTATTCATGGCTGTAATTCATTAACAATTCACAGAAATATTTTAAATGAAAAACATTTCAACAATTTGCTATTTTTTAAAAAATCATATTTGATTGACTCTCCCAAGGTATGCAAAAGAATATCATCTCTGTTAAGTAATATGCAAACTACAAAGTCTCAGACATTATCAAGATTAAATACTAGTTAAGGAATCAATATGTTAGAATCCATTGTTCCTGACTTACTAAAGTGATGGCTTATATAGCCATCAACCAAGATGCCATATGTCCCAATTCTAGATAATTATACTTTTATAGGATTTATTGGCTTGTTTGTTTTAAAACTATTAGGTAAGTCTCCCTTTGAAACTGATATCCAAGCAAGATTGGAGATTAGTTTTAGCAGTAACTTTTAGAAAATAAAATCATGTTAAAAAGATACATACATATCAAGCAAGTTTCAGCTGATTAGGCAAAAGCAATTGGGATTTCCTCTCTGGTGGGCATATTGAGAAGAAACCTAAAGTCTTAGAAAAACCCAGTACCATGATTGAAGAAAGATGTTTGTCACAGTAATGTAGGAATCACCATTGGAACCATGTAATCAATGATCTGTCATATCTGATTTCTACAACACAGAATGAATAAATGGAAGTTTAGAGCATCTCATAACATTATATAATAAATCACTTCTTGATTTTACCCACAAAGGGATTTTTCCATAATGGATTTTTTTTCATAATACTTGTCAACAAAATACTTATTTCTAAAGAAAAAGCAAAAGAATCTAGATACACATATGCCATAGAGAAATTCTGACAATGCCTTTTGTCTTAGAACGCGTTGTTGATGTATCTCCTGGTTTTTTTTTATATATATTTTGCCTCTAATAAATTTTATTTTCAGAACAGCTTTATGTTCACAATAAAACTGAGAAAGTGCAGATATTTTAAATATTATTCTCTGTCTCCAAGTATTCACAGCCTCTCTATGTATCAACATAGTTTACCAGATTGGTATCACTGTTATGCTATATGAACCTACTTCAATATGTTATTGTCATTCAACGATCATAGTTTACAATAGGGTTGACTTCTGGTGTTATATCCACCATATGGGATAATTCATTGTGGTTTCATTGTACTGAGACTTCTCTGGTCTCAACCTATTTATTTTTCCTTCCCAATTCATCCATATCAATCCCTGATCCTTTTATTACCTCTATATATTTTTTTCTTTCCCAGATTATCATATAATTGGAATCATGCAATATATAGACTTTAGTTATATGCACTAAAAGTTTATTTGTGTCTTGAAAGGCCCTTTTATTTTCTCTTTTAAGAATTATTTTATTTATTTCAAAGACAGAGTTACAGTGAAAGAGGGAGGAGAGAGAAAGAGAGAAATCGAGAAAGAGAGAGAGAGAGAGAGAGAGAGAGAGACTTCCATCCATCAAAGCCAGGAGCTTGAAACCCCATCCTGGTTTCCCACATGGATGGCAGGGTTCCCAGTACTTGGGCCATATTTTGCTACTTTACCAAGTACATTAGCAGGGAGATGGATCAGAAGTAGAGCTGCCAGAACTCAAACCAGGCTGATATGGCTGCAGAATTCACAAGTGGCAGCTTAACCTGTTGATGTCCACGATGCTGTCTGCGAAAGTTCTTTTTCTTTTCAATGCTTAATAACATCTCATTGTATGAATGCAATGCTGTTTATTTATCCATTCATTCATTGAAGGACATCTTTGCTAAGCAATTATGGATAAATCTGTTGTAAACATTCTTCAGTTGATTTGGGTGTAAATAATATCAGCTTATCAGAGTAAATGTCAAGGAAGGCCATATCCGGTTAGTATGGTAGGGGAAGTTATTTTGGAAGGGGGTCAGCTAAATCCAGGAATGTATGTGATAAAAATCAGAGACTGTATCATAAAATATGGGGTATTTATGTACTTTCCAGTGGTTTGCCAGTGAGAATATTATACTATTTTGAATAGTGACAGTGTAGTCTAACCTAGATTTCAACTAGCACAGCAGTACATCCATCTGACAGTTGTTGTGAGTGTAGGTAACAAGCCTGCATGCCAGTACCCTTTCCACAAATTGTCCATAACTAGAATGGAACACTGTTGCCCTAAAAGCAGCCCACAGCCAACCACTCACTCTGCGAGAGAAACAAAAACCACCATGTCACCTGAATATGTGAGCAAATCTTAAGCAAATCAAATTAGAAGTTTCCAGAAATGTCAGATAGAGGGAAGATGCTAGTTGAGGTCACATATTCTCTTTACTCACCTGTTTGCCTCATCCCTTTCTCTTAAAACCACTGCTTTAAAAAAGTTTCCCATACTCAACTCACTGACTCAAGCTTTGCTTCTAGAAAACCTGACTTAAATGAATATTTTTTGAACTTGAAGTTTAAGGATACTGTATTTTAAACTAGGCATAACAAAATTAATAACAAGTTCACTTAAGAAAAACAACATTTTCAGAATAGTAAAAATAATTATGGGACTCTAATCTAGAAGTTTCACAGGGTCTTAGTTTTTTGTGTAGTTTTATAAATTAATGAACATGTATACAAAGGATTAGCTAGAGTTAGGAAGACTTTAAACACTAGAAATGACCCAAGCAAAAAGAAATTAAGCAAAGGTGCCATCAGTTGGTTTGGGTTCACTGAGTTGAATTCTGAAGTCTTCTGCTTGTAACTATTCAGAGTTCTCATTAAAAATTTATTCTGGCATTAAGATCTTTGTTGCATGAATCCTTTCCCAATTCTTCAGCTCATTCTCTTGCTGCCTTTCTGGAAACAGCCTATGAACCAGGCATTGAGAATTACTTATATTCTTTGCCCTAGACACACAATCTTCATTTGTGTATCTGTGCTCTATTTATCATATGTTATTTCTGCTGCAGAGAAAGACTTGCCATTTTCTCTACAGGAGACGAAAAGATTGAAAATAATGGATAAAACCTCAGGGATCTGGCATACAACATGAACAGTTCTGACTTGTCTGTAATTGCAGTGCCAGAAAGAGAAA
The DNA here is from genome assembly GCF_033115175.1 of Lepus europaeus. Classification (NCBI taxonomy): domain Eukaryota; kingdom Metazoa; phylum Chordata; class Mammalia; order Lagomorpha; family Leporidae; genus Lepus; species Lepus europaeus. The sequence goes on from NC_084833.1 coordinate 40,149,586, forward strand.
AGACAGGAAATGGGAAAAATAATGTATATTTGATGTTACAGTTTAATGGTTCCCAAACATGGAAAGAGATATGCATTTACAGATTGTAAAAATACCAACAAGCTAAACATAGGACAAGCAAGAAGAGAACCATGCATAGATATATCATTGTCAAACTGCAAAAAAACAAAGACAATAAGAATATCTTGAAATACAGTGTATAAGAAATATATATTAAAAGGTGGAGCAATTGAAGTGAATGTGTTTTTCATTAGGAAATATGAAAGCCAGGACAATTTTAAAGTGTTTACAAAAAACACTCAACCCAAAGAACAACAAAAGCAATTTTCCTAAGCTTACAACAAAATACTCAATAAAATAATTATAATAAAATTTTAGAGCTTAACATAAGACATGAAAGAAATGATTTTAAAGGGTCAACATTTTTTAAAGGATCAACATTTTAAAAATATCAAAATAAAATGGTAGACCTAATCCAATCATGCAAATTTCCTAATTTGGAGAAAGAGATATCCTATACCCCATCAGAAAAGATCTTCACCACAACATATTATAGTCACACTTTCAACAGTAAAACAAATGAAAGATTCTAAAATATGCACAAGAGAAATTCTATATTACCTTCAGATAATTCCTAATTAAACTAATGGCTGATTTCTCATCAGAAACCCTATAGGCTAGGAGCAAAGAGAGAGGCAAAGTCCAAGTCCTAAAATAAAGAAACTGGTCAACACAGACTATTGTACCCTGCAAAGCTCTCATTTATAAATGAAGGTGAAATAAAGACCATCCATAACAACCAGAAATTGAAAGAATTTGTTACCACTTGTCCAGCCTTCCAAAGGAATAAATCTGTCCTTTATTCTCACTTAAATTTGACCACTGTTTCACCTGCTAACCTCAAATCACAAACTCTGATAATATCTGATTATATCTGCAGTGGTGTGAGCAGAGTGATGTGTCAGTATTGTCTGCTGACATAACAAGCCATTTACGATAAAGTAGCACCTTGGACAAAGATCTATTAGAATAATAGGTGCATACACCTGAGAGTTCAGTGGCTGAGAGATCTGAGCACAATGTCTGCAGTTAAAGAACATTTATTCCCTAATGACCTAGTCCTTTTCAAGTGTGTATGAGTCTGAATGCCATTAATGGCATAAGGTCAAGGAGGTTATAGACATCTTTATAAACAGGAGTTATTTGGGGATAAGAAACTCAATCTGGTCAGTTCAATAGATGAAGCCCTTTTATTTTGAACCTAAAAGAGGACTTTTGGCTCAAATTCATCCATCATGAGGAATGTTGCAATGCTATTTTCTTGTCACGAAATTTCACACCTAAACTACAAAGTCAGCTTTGTGACCTTGTCAAGAATGTCACTATGTTATAAAATAATAATAAAAAAAATTTTCTATGGCAGTAAAATGTAGCTGTCTTCTGGCTAAAATAAAATGGTTGCAAAGATCTGTGTACAAAATTAGAAACTTTTCTGTTAGCTGCTCAGAATCAAGTGATATCAATTTTATTAATACTAGTACATACAATTACTACTACTAAGAATCACTTATATGTAGTTAATATGCTACATTGCCTGATGCAAAATTTAATCAATTAACAAAATTAGGAGTCACACTACTTTTCTAAAATAAACTTTATCCATTGTACACTTAAAACTAAACTTATTAACTATTTGTGGTTTACTAATTTTGTTAACTGTTCTATAGTTTACAATTTTACTTTGGTTGTTATCTCAATGATTGGAGTAATTACGTAGGTCATTGTGAGAGTTAAGTGTGTTAGAATTATGGGAAACGGTAATCTTAAATTATTATGTCTATCAACATTATTTTTAAAAATGAAAAACAGGTGCATATAATTGGAATGTTTTTTATTATTGTTGTTTTTAGTTTAAACTTAATAAAGATATATGGGTTCAAAACAACATTTTAAAATTTAGCCGAGAATTGGCTGGTGCCGCAGCTCACTTGGCTAATCCTCCGCCTGCGGTGCCAGCACCCAGGCTTCTACACCAGGTTGGGGCGCCGGATTCTGTCGCGGTTGCCCCTCTTCCAGTCCAGCTCTCTGCTGTGGCCGGGGAGTGCAGTGGAGGATGGCCCAGGTTCTTGGGCCCTGCACTCACATGGGAGACCATGAATAAGCACCTGGCTCCTGGCTTTGGATTGGCACAACGCAACGGTTGCAGTGCACCGGGCGTAGCGGCCATTTGGGGAGTCAACAAATGGAAGGAAGACCTTTCTCTCTGTCTCTCTCTCTCTCACTAACTCCTGTCCAAAAAAAAAAAAAATTAGCTGAGAATTGAAAACTAAGACATATATTTCTAAACAACATAAACTAAGCCATGTCTATAAAAAAAAGTGCCCCTTTTTTTTCTGGGAAATTATTTTAATTCTCAAAAGAGGTAATTAAAATTTTTCTTTATAGTAAGTAAGCCATTGAGAGCTGTGGAAATAAAAAATGAATTTCAGGGGCCAGCACTGTGGTGCAGAAAGGTAAGCCTCCACCTGCAGCATAAGCATCCCATATGAGCACCATGTCAGGACCTGGCTGCTTCTCTTCCAATCCAGCTCTCTGTTATGGCTTTGGAAAGCAGTGGGGGATGGCCCAAGTGCTTGGATCCCTGCATCCATGTGGGAGACCCAGAGGAACCTCCTGGCTCCTACCTTCAGATTAGCCCAGTCTGGCCATTGCATCCATTTGGGGAGTGGACCAGAGGATGGGTGACTTCTTTTTCTCCATCTCTGACACTGTCTGTAACTCTACCTCTCAAATAAATAAATACATAAATAAATAAAATCTCAGCTCATTAGGTTGATATAATACATAAATTATTTCATTGCTGTTTCAACATTTAAAACTAGAAGTCACATGTTAGTATAGTCACATAAAATTCCTCTTTTCTTTTTTTTAACTTTTATTTAATAAATATAAATTTCCAAAGTACTGCTTTTGGATTACAGTGGCTTTTTTCCCCCCATAACCTCCCTGCCACCCTCAACCCTCCCATCTCCCGCTTCTTCTCCCATACCATTCACATCAAGATTCATCTTCAATTATCTTTATATACACATGATCAATTTAGCATATATTAAGTAAAGATTTCAACAGTTTGCACCTACACCAAAACACAAAGTGTAAAGTACTGTTTGAGTACTAGTTATAGCATTAAATAACAATGTACAACACAATAAGGACAGAGATCCTACATGGGGAGTAAGTGCACAGTGACTCTTGTAATTGACTTAACCATTGACATTCTTGTTTATGGCGTCAATAATCACCCTCAGCTCTTGTCAAGAGTTTCCAAGGCTATGGAAGCCTTTTGAGTTCGCCAACTCCAATCTTACTTAGACAAGGTCATAGTCAAAGTGGAAGTTCTCTCCTCCCTTCAGAGAAAGGTACCTCCTTTGATGTCCTGTTCTTTCCCCTGGGATCTCACTAACAGAGATCTTTCATTTAGGTTTTTTGTTTGTTTTTTTGTTTGTTTTTTGCCAGAGTGTCTTGCGTTTCCATGCTTGAAATACTCTCATGGGCTTTTTAGCCAGATTCGAATGCCTTAAGGGCTGATTCTGAGGCTAGAGTGCTGTTTAGGACATCTGCCATTCTATGAGTCTGCTGTGTATCTCACTGTTGGATTGTTCTCTACTTTTTAATTCTATCAGTTAGTATTAGCAGACACTAGTCTTGTTTATGTGATGCCTTTACTCTTCATCCTGTCATTATGATCAATTATAAACTGAAACTGATCACTTTGACTAGTGAGATGGCATTGGTACATGCCACCTTGATGGGATTGAATTGGTATCCCCTGGCACATTTCTAACTCTACCATTTGGGGCAAGTCTGATTGAGCATGCCAAACTATACATCTCCTCCCTCTCTTATTTCCACTCTTATATTTAACAGGGATCACTTTTCAGTTGAATTTAAACACCTAAGGAAAAAAGGGACACTAACCCACTGTTGGTAGGAATGCAAACTGGTAAAGCCACTATGGAAGTCAGTCTGGAGATTCCTCAGAAATCTGAATATAACCCTATCATACACCCCAGCCATCCCACTCCTTGGAATTTACCCAAAGGAAATTAAATGGGCAAACACAAAAGCTGCCTGCACCTCAATGTTTATTGCAGCTCAATTCACAATAGCTAAGACCAGGAATCAACTTAAATGCCCATCTACAGTGGTCTGTATAAAGAAATTATGGGATATGTACTATACAGCAGTAAAAAAAAAAAAATGTAATCTGGTCATTTGCAACAAAATGGAGGAATCTGGAAAGCATCATGCTGAGTGAAATAAGGCAGTCCCAAAGGGACAAATATCATATGTTCTCCCTGATCGGTGACAACTAACCAAGCACCAAAAAGGAAACCTGTTGAAGTGAAATGGACACTATGAGAAACAATTACTTAATCAGTCCTTGTCTTGACTGTTGAGGAACAAGTTAATACTTTATCCTTTTTAATATTTTTTTGTTCTACTTAATACTATTGGTTAAACTCTTTAATTAACACACAATTATTCTTAGGTGTTTAAAATTCCTCTTTTCTATATACCATTTAATACCCAGCTATAAATTTCATTAATACAATGTACAGAAAGGCAGAAATCACAGTACAACTTTTTCTTATAAAAGTTTAAACCATTTACTAATCTTGAGTTATATGGTTCTGATTAAAGATATTATGATTAATTTGTTTTTGTACACATGTCCTTTCACAGTCTGTGAAAGAGCTTTATTACAGTAATAGAAAACTTTTTTTTTCTTTTTTTTTAAGGGAAAGAGTTTTTAGGGGGAAACCCAACAGACCGGAGGGAAAGGATGAAGGAGGAAAAGAGGGAGAAGGAGAGTGTAAGAGAGATCAAGAGATCGAGAGAGAGAGATAAGGAGATGAAGAGAAAGAGATGAAAACTATTTTCTTTTATCAAAATATACTTAAGTTGATGTTCCTTATTCATCTCTGTCCTTACTTCAGGCTATTTTGAAGTAGCACCTTGACAGTAGGGACTCCATTTTGGAGCACTTAAAACTCCATTCTGGGAAAGCACCCCCCCACCATGAGACTCTGGTCTGAAACTATGATCTAAAACAGTAGAACAATAGCAGTCCACTACATCACACTTGGCAGAGCATAGAAACCTCCTAGCATAATTGTTCAAGCTTGAAAGTAAAAAAGTTGCACCTGGGTTAATGATAAAAATGTAATTTGTCTCTGTCCTACATATAATTAAAACCAATACCTGGATTAATGTCAAGATTATAAGATTGTAACTGGTATTGTCAAGATTATAATTGATACTAGTTTCCCATAGGTTTTAGGTCAGCTTGACCCCGGTAACCATGTATTCCCCCCTGTTCCTAGCAACCATGAATTCCCCTCCTGATTTTGTGGTTTTTGCCTTTATAAACCCTGTTGCTTTAGGCTTCAGGGTCGAGAATTCTTTAGGGCATGAGCCCACTCTCCACCGCCGGCAAATAAAGGACCATCAAATTTTATCAATGTGTGGAGCTCCTTTGTTCATACTCGCTCAGGTACAACAATTTCATGTTAAAACAAAAACTAAATTTTCCATAGGTACATACCAGATGGCTTAATTTGAATAACATTTTTATAAAGTCTCAGAATTAAAGATAAAAAAATTCAGAAAATTGTTTTACTTGAGAACATAGACCAGATGTGTTATTAATGTTAGCCGTCGCAAAACACACTGAACACCGGAGTAAGGGAAAGGGTTTATTGGGGAACACCCAACAGACCGGAGTGGAGGGGTGACGAAGGAAAAAGAGAGAGAAAGAGTATAAGAGAGAAACAGAGAGGAGAGGAGCTAGCAAGGAGAGAAGGGAGCAGAGAAGAGAGGAGGAGAGGAAAGCAGAGAGGAGGAGAGGAGAGCTAAGAGAGAGCATGTGTTCAGGAAAAGGGCCTTTTAAAAATTTGCCCGAGGGCGGGCAGGGAAGCAGGAGCAGCGAATCCCATTAGGATGGGGGCGGAGCCTGGCTCAGGTTCTGGGCCATGTGGCCACCTGGCTAAAACCGTGCCAGTTTCCTAAAAAGGTGTAATGAAATTGTTTAATGATACAAATTATAAAAACAGATTACCCCCATTGCTCTAGCTACATTCATTTTGTGATTTTTATTAACTTTGATATTTATTTTTTATTTATTTTGGAGGAGAGAAAGAGACAGAGACAGAGAGAGAGAAAGCAATCTCACATCAGTTAACTCTCTTCAAAGGCCTGCAACAATTGGGGCTGGACCAGCCAGAAGACAGAAACAGGAAACTTAATCTAGATCTCCCATGTGGGTGGAAAAGATTTAATAGTTGTGGGCCAGCGCCGTGGCTTAACAGGCTAATCCTCCGCCTTGCGGCGCCAGCACACCGGGTTCTAGTCCTGGTTGGGGCGCTGGATTCTATCCCGGTTGCCCCTCTTCCAGTCCAGCTCTCTGCTATGGCCCAGGAAGGCAGTGGAGGATGGCCCAGGTCCTTGGGCCCTGCACCCGCATGGGAGACCAGGAGAAGCACCTGGCTCCTGGCTTCGGATCAGCTCAATGCGCTGGCCACAGCGGCCATTGGAGGATGAACCAATGGCAAAAAGGAAGACCTTTCTCTCTGTCTCTCTCTCTCACTATCCACTCTGCCTGTCAAAAAAAAAAAAAAAAGAAAAAAGATTTAATACTCATGCGTTCACCTGTTGCCTCAATCAGTCTTTCATTCACTTGATTTTGCTACTTGGCTTTCTCATTGCTGAGAGACAATTTTTACATTAAGGGATAAACTAGCCAATCAAGAACATGTGTTTTGTTAATTTTGATTAATTTTTTATTTAATCTGAAATAGCATTTTTCTTTTTGTATTTTTTTTTAACTTTTATTTAATGAATATAAATTTCCAGTGTACAGCTTATGGATTACAATGGCTTCCCCCTCCCATAACTTCCCTTCCACCCGCAACCCTCCCCTCTCCCGCTCCCTCTTCCCTTCCATTTGCATCAAGATTCATTTTCAATTCTCTTTATATACAGAAGATCAATTTAGTATAAAGATTTCAACAGTTTGCACCCACATAGAAACACAAAGTGAAACATACTGTTTGAGTACTAGTTATAGCATTAAATCACAATGTACAGCACATTAAGGACAGAGATCCCACATGAGGAGCAAGTGCACAGTGGCTCCTGTTGTTGACCCAACAAATTGACACTCTAGTTTATGGCGCCAGTAACCATCCTAGGCTGTCGTCATGAGTTGCCAAGGCTATGGAAGCCTTCCAAGTTTGCCGACTCTGATCATATTTAGACAAGGTCATAAAAGACAGAGTGAGGATAGTAACCAATGATCCTAAGAGTGGCATTTACCAGGTTTGAACAATTAGCTGTATAATTAAGTGGGGAAGAGGACCATCAGTACACACAGGTTGGGAGTAGAGCCATTGGTGGTAGAGTAGAGGTTATGATTACAAAGGAATGAGGCCCAAGTATTTTGTATTTTCAAATGCTGTTAGAAGTTCAAAGCCAAGATCACTTCATACCCAGTACTTAGTGAGACTCGTCCTCTTACATTAAACACTTTGAATAAAATATTGACTTATTTTTCTTATGATATATTCATTATGGTCAAGAAAATTCACAAATTTTGAGAGTACATTCTGTCAGAATATGCTGAAGTTTTCCACAAGAGATAATTGCTGCTTCTTATATTCTGTAAAAATTATATTAAACTTTATAACATATGTGTCTTTATTTATTTTTTAAATTTTTAAATTTTTATTAGTTTTTCACAAGTTTAATGTGAGTTTTAGATACAATTCTAAGAACATAACGACATTCTCTTTCTCCTTTCCTTTCTCCGTCCCACTGCCTCTCTCCCTTTCAGTCTCCATCCTACTCCCTTTCTTTCTTTTTAGTTTTGAGATAGCATATTTTAAATTTATTATTACTATTTAATATTACTAGTAGTAAAAAAAGGCTTAATATTTCACCAAATAAGAATCGTAAAAAGTAAAATGCAAAGAGACCTCAGATTGGTGGGAATATAGACAATGGCTATAAATAATAATTGAATGTAAAAAAAATTACTATTTCACCCACATACAGTTTTAAAGTACTTACAGATCATTGATGCTATAATAGTATAACTTTCTTAACCATTGGTTTGACAAAGATATAAAACAAATTTTTGCAGAACTATCTTTGCAGCAATATTCACACACACATTTTTTTTCCATTATTTTTTGTTTGTTTGTTTTTTAAATTTTAGCTTCCAACATATAAGGGAGAACATGTGGTATTAGTCTTTCAGTGTCTGGTTTATTTCACTCAGCATGATGTCTTCTAGCTGAGTCCATTTGGCTGAAAATGGTAGAATTTCAGTCTTTTATACAAGTGAATAATATTCTATTATGTATATGTACCATATTTTCTTTATACATTCATATGATAGACACCATCGTGGTTTCCAAATTTTGACTATTGGGGACAGAGCTTCTGTAAACATGGTGGTGCAGATATGTCTTTGATATATTGTATTCCAGTCTTTTGGGTGTAAGCCAGTAGTAGGACTGGTGGATCATATGAAAAGAATGTATCTAGTTTTTCTTTTTTTTTTATTTTTTTTAAGAAATCTCCACAATATTTACCACAGTGGCTCCCCTAATTTACAACTGCACCAACAGTGTATAAGTTTTTCCTTTGACCACATACTTGCCAGCATCTGTTACCCTCTTTGTTTTGGATTTTAGCCATTCTGACAGGGGTAAGTTAATCTCATTGTGCTTTTGACTTGTATTTCCCTGATGGCTAGTGAAGTTGTGGAACATTTGCGTTTCTTCTTTTGAGAACTGTCTTTTGAAGTCCTCTGACCATTATTTGTTTTGTTTTTCTTGAGTTTTTTAAGTTGCTGATATATTTTAGATATTAATACTTTGTCAGATAGATGGTTTGAAAATATTATTTTTCCATTTTGTCTATTGATCACTTCCTTTGCTGTGCCAAAACTTCTGAGTGTGATGTAATCCATTTGCTTAGTTTATCTTTTGTTGCTTGTGCTTGGTCTTGTCCAAGAAGTCGTTCCCTAGATCAATGTCTTGAATTACTCATATGCTTTCTTCCAGCTACTTTATATCCTCAAGTCTTTATTTTAAGATTTATTTTATTTATTTGAAAGGCAGAGTTATAGTGAGGCAGAAAGAGAGAGAGAAAAAGAGAAAGAGAGAGAGACAGAGACAGAGACAGAGAAAGAGTCTTGCATCCACTGGTTCACTCTCCAGATGGCCGCAATGGCCAGAGTTGCACTGATCTGAAGCCAGGAGCCGGGAGCTTCTTCAGGGCCTCCCATGTGGCTGCAGGGGCCCAAGGACTTGGGCCATCTTCTACTGCTTTCCCAGGCCATACTAGAGAGCTGGATCAGAAATGGAGCAGCTGTGACTCAAACCAGATCCCATATACGATGCTGACACTGAAGATGGCAGCTTTACTCGCTATGTCACAGCACCGGCCCTAGTCTCAAGTCTTAAATTTAGGTCTTTGTTCCAATTGGAGCTGATTTTTTTTATATTGTGAGAAGTATGGATCTGATTTCATTCTTCCACATATACACATACAGCACTGCCAGCACCATTTGTTTAAGAGATTATTCCTACTCAACTGTTTGGTCTGAGCATTTTAGTTAATAATTTTGCTGTATATATTTGTGTTAATTCCTTTGTTTCTGTTCTGGTCCATTTGATCTCTGTTTCAGTTTTTAAACCACTACTATCTAGCCTTAATTACTATAGCTTTGCACTATGTTTTGAAATCAGGTATTGTGATAAATGAAGCTTGATTTTTCTTGCGTAGGATCACTTTATTTATTCTGAGTCTTTTGTGATTTCATATGAATTTTAAGATTACATTTTCTAATTCTGTTAAGAATATCATTGGCATTTTGATAGGGATTGCACTGAACCTGTAGATTGCTGCAGGAAGCAAGGACATTTTAATGATATTGATTCTTCTGATCCATGAGTAAAGATTATATTTCCAGTTTTTGTGTCTTGATGATTTTTTCCATCACTCTGCAAATTATTGTAGAGATGTTTTACTTATTTGTTTAAATCTATTGCTAAATACTGGACTTTTTAGGGTTGTTGTGCATGTAATTGCTTTCTTAATTTATTTTTCTGTCAGTTCATCATTATCTTACAAAGAAGCTATTGTTTTTTTTATGTTTATTTTGTAACCTGCAACTCTACTGAATTGGTTTATCAATTCTAACATCTCTTTTCATAGAGTGTTAGGTTTATCCAAGTACAATGTCATGTCATCTACAAACATGGATGATGTGCTTTTAAAAATAATTTGAACAAGAAATATAATTATCTACTGAAGATTATCAAATTTTCTATTTCAGAATTTTGACCATTACTCAGTACTTTATTAACTTTCTCAAAACTCTGCGGCCTGTGGCCGGCGGCCGGCGCTGTAGCGCAGACAATTAACACCCTGACCTGAAGTGCAGGCATCCCATACATACACCGGAGTCCCGGCTGCTCCACTTCCATTCCAGTTCTGTGCTACGGCCTGGAAAAGCGGTGGAAGATGGCCCAAATCCTTGGGCCCCTGCACCCGTGGGGGAGACAGGGAAGAAGCTCCTGGCTCCTGGCTTCAGATCAGTGCAGCTCTGGCAGTTGCAGCCAATTGGGGAGTGAACCATCGGGTGGAAGACCTCTCTCTCTCTCTCTCTCTCTCTGTCTTTCTCTCTCTCTCTCCCTCTCTTCTCTCTGTGTAACTCTGACTTGCAAATAAATAAATAAATCTTTAAAAAAAAAAGACTATGTGATCCTAGAAGTTTGTCAAATATTCTTAAATAAGAGAAAATGGAAAAAAAATCATAAAAGAGAAAAATAGGGAATAAAAAACATTTCAGCTTGAGAAATATAGCGTACATGAAGTTAATTATCTGTTAATTATCTATTAAAACTTAAATATTTATCTTAACTTTCTAATTATCTGAGTGTAAATTATATACTATTTGGACCTCATTGTCCCTCACAGGAAGGTTCCAGAATTCACAAAACTGTGATGATGATTCAATAGGAAAATACCTGCAAATAGGATAGCAGATTTAATCCAGTGAGTCCAATTTGTTTCCTTCTCTTATTACTAGTGTCTTATGATTAAAAGAACAATTCCCTTAAGCAAAAAGCTATCAGGAATGTGAAATCGGATCAGAGATATATGTGACAAATATATTAAGCTTCCAGTCAGAGTTCCACTCAATTCTATCTGCTTAAATTCACTGAGAACAAGCACAGAATAACTGTGAAGTAAGGACAATTACTATTACAAGAGCTCCATCTGCATCTCTCACATGGGTGGCAAGGACCCAAGTAGTTGGAGCATCACTGCTGTTTCCCAGAGTGCACATTAACTTCACAAGGGAAGGCAAACTGAATCCCAGACACACAGAAATGAGAAGCAGGAATTCAAAGGGAAAGTTTAACCCACTCCTCCACAGCTCCTGTCCCTTGCCTCTTTTTCTATTACCTATTTTTCATGTCTTGGCAAGCCTGCTAATAATTTCTTATTGATTGTGAGGATCTATTTGAAGGAATGTCTATTATCTTCCTTGGATTTGTGCTTTTTAACACAAAAAGTAGGGTCGCGTAACCTTAATTTTATCTTAGAAAGTAATTTATTGATGTTGGCATTGTAATGTAGTGGGTAAAGCTGCCACTTGAAATGTCAGCATCCCATATGGGTGCCAGTTTGATTACTGGATGCTCCAATACCAATCCAGCTCCCTGTAAATGGACTGGGAAAAGCAGAAAAGGATGGCCCAAGTGCTTGGGCCACTGTTACCCTCATGGAAGACCAAGAAGAAGCTCCTGGTTCCTGCCTGGACCCACACTAACTGTTGCTGCCCTCTAGGAACTGAACAAATAGATAGAAGATCCCTCTCTCTCTTTCTGTAGCTCTTTCAAATAAATACATAAAAAGGTATTTTATTAAAATTTGCTACAGACTCTTAAAATATATACTGTTATACATTTTTATGCTAAAGTATTTACTTAGTCCATTTTTACAAATTCTATATTGCCTCCCCACCTCCAATCATATCCCTCAATCATTATCTTGCAAATACTAGTCTTATCCATATTTACAAAATTTTAAATGTCTTATGAACTTCAGTTTAACTAATTAAAAATTAGTCTTAGGACAATACTCCTTTCCCAAGTCAGACCATCCCAATGTGCCATTAGAGATTTTCAAAACTAAATCCTATACACTGTTAGAGCACTCACCATTGTTCAATTAATATTTGATTTTAATGGAATTTATGCTTTAATCGTTTTTTGTTTACAATCTTTTTTTCAATGACAATAGTATTAAGGATTCAAAGACAAGGTTTTGGTGTTTCACATACTCTATGGTCATTAAAATATTTCTAGGTGATATCGAAAAGAATGTAACTAAATTTAAATAAATCATTTATAAAATAATATCAATGGGCCGGCGCCCCAGCTCAGTAGGCTAATCCTCCGGCACACCAGGTTCTAGTCCTGGTCGGGGCACCAGATCCTGTCCCTGTCGCTCTGATCTCAGTATCAGCCCTTAAAGCATTCTGGTCTGACTGAAAAGCACCTGAGAGCATTTCAGGGATGGAAAGCCAAGACACTGTAGCAAAAATGTCCCACATGGAGGACCTCAGTGGTTGAGACCCCACTGGAAAGAAGTAGTTATAAAAGAAGGAGATACTTTTCTCTGAATGGAGGAGAGAACTTTCACTTTGCTTATGGCCTTGTCTAAATATTGAAGGAGTATGTGGATTCAAAAGGCTTCCATAGCCGAGGCAGCTCATGTCAAGAGCCTCAGATGATGTCTTACATAAGAGTGTTAATTGTTAAAATAATGCCAGGAGGCTGGCGCCCCTTGCGGCACCGGCACACTGGGTTCTAGTCCCGGCTGGGGCACCAGATTCTGTCCCGGTTACCCCTCTTCCAGGCCAGCTCTCTGCTATGGCCAGGGAGTGCAGTGGAGGATGGCCCAAGTGCCTGGGCCCTGCACCTGCATGGGAGACCAGGAGAAGCACCTGGCTCCTGGCTTCGGATCAGCGCGGTGCGCCGGCCACAGCACGCTGGCTGCGGCGGCCATTGGAGGGTGAACCAACGGCAAAAGGAAGACCTTTCTCTCTGTCTCTCTCTCTCACTGTCCACTCTGCCTGTCAAAAAAAAATTTAAAAAATAAAATAAAATAAAATAATGGCAGGAGTCACTGTGCACTAACTTCCCATGCAAGACCTTGTCCTCAATGAGTTGCATTAAAATTAATTCAAAGTGCTTGCAAAAGATGTATCATTCTTGGGCACTTCTTTAAAGTTAAGTTTTTTTAAAAAAGAAATTAAATTAACTTCAAAATGCAATGACTTTGAACAGCCCTTTTTTGGACTGCTGAGGAATAGTTTTTGTTTTGTTATGCTTTGTTTTTTGTTTTTTGGCTTTTTTTAATGCGATTGTTGAACTCTTAGCATGTAGTTGCTCTTCTGTGTATAGAGTTAATCAAAAATGCATCTTCGTGGAGAATGGGACTGGGAATAGGAGAGAGAGGAGGTTGAGGGGTGGGAGAAAGGGTGGCAGGGCGGATATGGTTGGAAGAAACACTATAATCCTGAAGTTGTACTTATGAAATACATGAAGTTTGTATTCCTTAAAAAAAGTGTTTTTTTTGGGGGGAAGGAAAAATAATAAAAAAGTTAAATCATAAAAAAGTACTGACACTTTAACATAACAATCTGAAAGACCAGAAAATTGCCAAACAGTTTCTTAAACTGCTAGGTAGGTTTTTATGGCTCTAATGAATGAATCTGGAATATGTGAAGAAAAGTCAGATTCCAATAAACTGGATAATTCACACTTAGATACTATAAGTTAAATGTGGTTTCACAATTTTAAAAGCTGGCACAGTTAATTAAAACTACTTTTCAGAGAGCTTCTCAAGTTTCCTGAGCAGTACCTATTTAGATAAATGTGAAAAGACATCAATAGCCACCAATTTCATGGGCTTCACTGGGACTAATGGTTAACAATTTTTTTTTTCTTACTTTGACAGTCTTATATTTTAAGCTCACACTTTTGGGGATACATTCTCAGATTTTCTTTAACATGAGAACTGCAAAATATAACTGTCTTTAGGTGGTAATGGGAGTTAAATATAGAATCCTCATGAAAAGATTAGAACATACTTTGCTCAAGGGCTGACTTTCAATATGTTTATTTCTGATAATCCCATGCAATGAGTAGATTTATTATTCTTCACTCTGTGGATGTCAGTGGGATATGTGAAATCTGTATCAACAGCTCAAGATTTTGGAATTTCATTCATGGATGAAAACAGTCTCCATTTTTTATTGCTACATTCATGACCTAAAGGGTGTGTTAACAACTGACTAAATATAAAGATAAACATTGTAATAATTCATGCAATACAAAATGTGTGAAAGCAAGACCAGCTTCCCCTCATGAAGAAAAACTTCAGACCTATGAAAAGGACAATACTAATAAAACAAATTGCATTTTTCAGAAGTATTCATAATGTCAACAAAACAGCTGCAATTTTTTTTGCAGTTAGAGTGTTATTCAGTTAACAAAATAGCAATTATTTCATATAAGTTGCATTATAATCAACTGAGGACAAAAATAATTTTAAGGGGTACAATGCAAATTTTAAACACGTACACATAGCTTATACTGACCATACCAAGCAACCAGCCACTCTCTTTCTTTCTTTTGTGTTTGGAACCTGCAAGCTCCCATTGTTCTCCAGTTTGCTTATGCTTATTATGAGAGTTCTCAGCCTCCATAAATCAGGTGAGGCAATTTTCATTCTCATTCTGTAAATACTCTATTGGGTCTGTCTCTTCTGAGAAACTTGAATAAACACACATTTTTCACATTTAAATAATTTGATTGATTATAAAAAATGAGTAATTATATAATATGTGTTCTTTACATGTGTGATAAATTGTACAAAGAAAATACTGAAAATAGACTAGAAGTGATAAAAATAACTAATTTTATAGATTTGGAATCAAAATTCATTTTATTAAAAGAAAAGACAGTGCAATTAAAGTGGAATGTCAGTCAAATTGTCTCCAATTAACCTGTTTGCAAATATATCAAATTTCATTTCCTAAGAATTCAGAATAGACATTTGACCTTCTAACAACAAGAATATGAGAGTTTGGACAAATAAGTTAATTTGTACAAACATTTATTTGTCCGGATAAAATAAGAAATTTAGTTAAAACATATTTATGATGCTTTCAAGTTTAAACTGATTTATAGTAAGCTAACCAGGAAAAAGATTCAGAACTTTGTAACAGGGTATCTTAAATAACTGATGCCTATTGAGTTAAATATGTAATTAGGAGTTTCTAAGAACAGTATTATGCAGACAGCTCTTAAATCATACAACCCCTACAGTCTCAGGACACAATTTCTGTTCTAAAACATTTTAGATGGGAAAATAAAACCTACAGTTTTTAGCATCCTCTGGACAAGTTCACTGACCAACTAAAATTGAAAACAATGATTCTAATCTAACCTCTGCATTATATATGTGAGAAAACATATTCAAATATATATTTTTCTACTCTATCAATCTTTCAATATAGTTTGGTTAGTATTTAGGAGATTGCAATTGTAGGCACATTAAAGGAAAGGGTATTTGCTTGTTTGAATGTTTATTTTCAGTCATGAATTTTGTAGAATGCTCAGCATCACAGTGCCCATTCGAGTCCCAACTGATTCACTTCCGATCTAGCTCCCTGCTGATGCTCCTGGAAAGAAGCAGAAGATGGACCAGGTGCTTGGGCCCCTGAACCCAAGTAGGAGACTTTGAGTGAACCAGCAGAAGGAATATCTTGCTCTCTCTCTCTCTTTCTTTCTCTCTCTCTCTCAATAATGCTGCCTCTCAGGTGAATAAATAAATCTTTAAAAAATAGTGTTCTTGTAATTTCACATGCCTTTGTGATGGACTATTCTTTTATTATAATAATTTTCAGTTATAATTTTTTCATTTGTATTTGTTTGTATAATTTCAGGAGGAGTACTAAACATATGAGTACTGAATGATGCTAATAAACTAAAAATTGTAGAGGTTTATGAAATACTGTATATGTTATCCTAAAATTTAAAAATAAACTTTAAAAACTCATAACCTCAGAACTGAGAACTGAGTGGTATAACTCACAATCTGAAGCAGGAGTCTGAGAACTTAGGGACCTCTGTGGTCAGTCTTGGATTCTGGAAGCTAGAAAACCAGCAGTTTTGACGTCCCATGCCTGGAGAAAGAGCCTGGCCCTATAAGAGTGAGGATTTGTCCTTCATCAGCCTTGTTTGTTCCATCTGGGTTCTGAGCCTATTAGAAGGCAGTAGGCTATGTTTAGGGTGGATCTTATTGATACAATCCCCTGACTTAAGTGTTGATCTCCAGAAACTCCTTCATAGACACAACTGGAACAGCCCCATCATTCTAAGCAAATGTCAAAGAAAAATCTGGGTTTCCTTTTCATCAGAAGGTGGTAGACCAAGTGCCAATTGAAACATTGAGAGTAAGTAATGTAATGGCTGGGTACAAGTAATGCCACACCAACTATTTGGGTATCTTTGTTTCAGCCAAGTTCACATCCAACATCAACATACATAGGAAATTCCTAAAAGTGGATTTTAGTACCAGCAACAATTATTGGTAATAAGTTATAGAACTGTGTAGTGTTTTATCTTTCATCAAAAGGCCATATAAAACATAATTATATGGACTAAAATAGAAGAAAATATTTGCTTTAATATGAAGTGGGGTGGAAATTAATGGCTAGTTTCCAAAAGCACATCTTCAAGCAAATTTTGTTCAATGTTTGGAAGATCCCTATCATACTGAATCAACCTCCAGCTTTTTTGGTTACACAGAAACAGATTGAAGTTCTTAGACTCAAAGTTTGTACACAGCTTTCTAAGCTAAGTATTCACATCTCATATTTCAGTAGAGTTAATAAAATAAATGAAAGCATATTACCAGAAAACCAATATTCCTTTATTTAACTTTAATAGTCTAAAGATGAACTCCTTACAAAACTGCAGACCATGCTTCGTGGAGATATTACACTGACTCATGTTGTCATGATGTAAAATAATGACTTGCCACTGAGATAAAAGCATCATCTTCCTAACTTTCAGTTCAGCAAGATCAGAAAGTGAGCACAGCAAGATAGGAATAGTGGGTACTCCAAATCATTAACCTTGCATTTGTATCCTGACCTACAATCAGGTGATATGTGCCTCCAAGGATGTAATTTGCTTTTTTGACTCAGGTTTTGAAGGTGTGAAATTGGGAAGAATGATCTAATTGAAGACTATTTTAAAAAGTAAATGAGGTAATGTTTTAAAATCACATAGCAGAGTGAATGTCTGGCTCATGACTAACAATTCAGAGAACACACATATAAAATCTACTATTTGCCAGGCACATCTGTAGGCATTGGTAGGATGTTGACGATCAAAGAAAACTTTCTACCTCAATGAATTTTATATCCTGGTGGTGAAGATAAACAAGGGAAACAAATATTTGAAACACTAGGTGTCATAAGCATTCTAAAGGAAAACAAAATAGATACTGAGGTATGATGGAAAAAGAAGTTCAAAAAGACCTCTCAAGAGGTGTTGCCTGAACAAAGATTCTAGGAAAAATCTGTGGAGACAAGCTACATGGGATGTGGACATTGAAAAAGCGGAATAAGGGAAAGATTGAATAGGACCATTGAACATGAAGATTTGGGGTTTTTTGAATACTGTTTTTGAGAAGAGAATTAGAATGAGTGGGTGAATAATATAATCTGATTTGTGTGTTGAACTATCATTTTAATTACAGTTTAGTAATGAGATTTAGAGGTAAAAGCATCAGCAGAAAGACTAATAGTAGCTGAATTCAGTAGTCAAAATGAAAGAGACAACTATGGATTTGGTATAGTGTAGGCAATAGGTGTGGTGACATGGATTTCAATATATAATTTTGAAGCTTTAGTTAACAAATGTACTAATGGAATCATGATAGGATGTGAAATATTGAGGAGTCAAGGATTATTTCATGGATTACAATGCCAATCATCTTGAGCATTTGCTAGATGCAATAATAGGGTACTTCAAAAATTCATAGATGGGACAGCATTGTGGCATAGCATGTAAAACTACCATATGTGACACCAGCATCCTATATGGGTACCAGTTCAAATCCCAGTTACTACTCTTCTGAACCAGCTTCCTGCCTAGGAAAGGAGCAGAGGATGGCCCAAGTCCTTGGGCTCCACATTCATGTGGGAGACCCAGAAATAACCACTTGAGGAGTGAACCAGTAGATGGAGGAGCTCTCTCTCTCGCTCTTGCTCTCTCTCTCTCTGTCTTCCTCTTTCCCTCTCTCTCTGTAAGTCTGCCTTTCAAATAAATAAAAAACATTGTTTAAAAATTCATGGAAATTGAATTGTAAAATGTTTCTTTTGTTGCAAAACACTTTGAAATCTATGTGCAGTTTTCCCTTAATATGCATGTTCGTGTACCTTTTGAAGATGTTCATATTAACTTTAAGAGGCGATTGGGGCCGATGCCATGGCTGACTTGGTTAATCTTCTGCCTGTGGCGCCAGCACCCTGGGTTCTAGTTCTGGTTGCTCCTCTTGCAGTCGAGCTCTCTGCTGTGGCCCGGGAGGGTTGGGGAGGATGGCCCAAGTGCTTGGGTCCCTGCACCAGCATGGGAGACCGGGAGGAAGTACCTGGCTCCTGGTTTTGGATCAGCACAGCACTGGCCGTAGCGGCCATTAGGGGAGTGAACGAACAGAAAGAAGACTTTTCTCTCTGTCTCTCTCTCACTGTCTAACTCTGCCTGGCCAAAAAAAAAAAAAAAGATGATTGGTATTTATGAATATTTCTATTATACAGGTAAGGATTTAGTGCTGATCTACTACTATGATAATCTGCCTGTGAGCCAACTAATATAACTAGCCAGTAAGCAGCACTGATAAGCACATGATAAAAACAGTGATAATAGAGTTTGATATCATCTGACACTGGCATATGGCAATTTTCTAAAACTTAAGTTCTATAAAGGCACTGTGAATATCCTTAAATGCTTAATCTCTTTTTTCCTAAATATTTTTAAAGGTTTATGTTATTTATTTGAAAGTTACAGAGAGAGAGAGAGAGAGAGAGAGAGAGAGAGAGAGAGGAGAGAATGGGGGAGAGACTTCCATCTGTTGGTCCACTCACCAGATGACTGCAATGGCCCCAAAGCTAGGCCAATCTGAAGTCAGGAGCCAGGAGAATCTTCTGGGTCTCCCATGTGAGTGCAGGGGCCCAAAGACTGGGACATCCTCCACTGCTTTCCTAGGCACACTAGCATGGAGCTGGATCGGAAGTAGAGCAGCCAGGCTCAACTGGTGCCCACATGGATTGCTGGCCCTGCAGGCCAGGGCTTTATCCCCCTGCATCACAGTGCCGGCCCCTTTCCTAAATAATTAACACAGTGTTTTTCTGGGTTAAAATTAATTATTAAGATTTTAATTATGTATATTTTTCTTTAAAATTTGAGCCAATATTACTTTTTTTTTTTTTTTTTTTGACAGGCAGAGTGGACAGTGAGAGAGAGAGACAGAGAGAAAGGTCTTCCTTTGCCGTTGGTTCACCCTCCAATGGCCGCCGCGGTAGCGCGCTGCGGCCGGCGCACCACGCTGTTCCGATGGCAGGAGCCAGGTGCTTATCCTGGTCTCCCATGGGGTGCAGAGCCCAAACACTTGGGCTATCCTCCACTGCACTCCCTGGCCACAGCAGAGAGCTGGCCTGGAAGAGGGGCAACCGGGACAGGATCGGTGCCCCGACCGGGACTAGAACCCGGTGTGCCGGCGCCGCAAGGCGGAGGATTAGCCTGTTGAACCATGGCGCCGGCCCAAATTTGAGCCAATATTAAATTTCACTTTGTTTTGATGCAGGCATTTGGTATAGAAGTTAAAACATCATCTTCCATTTAAAAGTGCCTGGGTTGAAGGCCCAGCTCCTGGCTTAAATCTCCCAGTCATTACTGCCTTTTAGGAGGTGATCTAGCAGATGGGAGATCTGTGTGTATGTCTGCTTCTATGTCTTAAGATAAAACAACAACAACAAAGTCCTCATACTAAAGTCAGACCTCCTTTTAATATTTTAATAATTTCAAAATGCGGATATAAGTGCAATTTATTAATTTTGCTTCAAAATAATGATGTTAGGCTTAAAATTCTTAGTGCATAACCTCATATTTGATACTGGACACATTTTAGCAACACCCTTACATGGAAAATATCAATAATGAGTATATTTACCAAAGAATTTCATCCTTTAACAATGTATTCCTTTGTTTTCCTTATAGAAATTCAAATAAAACCAAATGAGTTACTTGTAATCTGCTATTGTTTCAATTTTTTCAAATATTTATGGATGCAGTTATATACCTAAATAAAAACATATTAGTCAAATGTACTATTTATTTCACAGGCATCAACGTCAGGTATTAAATTAAATGGTTGGCAATTCTAATTGTCATGTCAATCATTGCATCACATTTTATTCTTGTAACAATTCCAGAAAACAGATTTTTATATCTCTTTCCAAAAGGAATTGATGATTAAGTAATCTATCCATAGTAATACCCCATATTCAGAAGTATTATAACTGACAAAATTGTAACATACATTAAAATCAAACCAGTCAGTTTACTTTTCTCACTTAGTGTTTTGAAGATCTCAGAAGTAAAATAGACCTATAACTCTTCATGGAAACTTCTGATTTGACTGGGGATAAGACTTATATTTCCTGTCAGTTGTTAACTTAAAGGACAATTTTACTATTGGTGATGTGATTTTAGTTAATCCAAAAATATTTCAATCACTATATTCATACAGTTATGTGTGTAAATGCCAAGACAAATCCCCATCATCCAGTTTTGTTTGATATCAACTAAATTCTTTTCTTTTAATTTTTATCTAATTGATCTAGGAGCATACGTTAGTTCCTTCTAAAGATTATGTGTACAAAATAACTACTAACACCACTTTTAAGGGATTGGTATCAATCTTCTTCTTGCAATTAAATTACTATATAGCTACTAATGTAACCAAATCAATGCAATTCTAGAGACATAATTGCTTGCAAAATTCCACAATAATTTTTAGATAGCACTAAGCACACAATGCTTGCTTATCAATAAATTATATTTACTTGCTCTTTAAGGAAATTAAAGGATCCAATTGGAGTTACATAAAACTGGAAAAAACTTTTTGGACAATTTTTTTTATAATTTTTAGGAGTTATTCAAGAGTTTTCAACTGCCAAATTGATAGTAGAAATAAAATCACCTATTTCATTTAACAGTAAGAAAAATACTAGTTTACAATTTGATTACACACTTGTAAACTAAAATGTGATTTTGTCCATTAGAACATTTCCCTGTTCCTAAAACCCAAAACTCATTGCCCTAACAAATGTTTTAGTTCCATAAAGTCACTTAACTAGGGGAGTAGGGATGAGAAAATCTTCTTACCTTTTAAATACCTACTCCTTATTATTATTTCTAAAAATATATAAGTTAAGAGACAGTGTACTGGAAAGCTCTTGCTGATTCATCCCTTATCCTTTAGTACTCAATATTCTATTTGTTTTTTAATCCAACTAAATGCATTAAAACCCAACAAATGTCCAACAGCATTTGGGCTGGGAAACTACAAACAGGAACATGAAGAAGCCTCTGCTGGTATGTTTTCACAGTGCTTCAGAACATATTACACAAAAGCTAAAAACCCCAGCACACAATGATAACTTCTGTAAAAGAAAGGATCATAAAGTGATCTTTCTAAGATAACTTCTCACTCAGAGGCTCAGGGACTTAAATTGAACAGAAATTTATGAGTGAAAAAAGAAAATCCAATTGTCCAGACCAAAGTGTGTTCAGTGATAGAAAATGCAGCGAAGTTTATAGAATCTCAGAGGGATTTAGTTGTAGGGAACCATGGTACACTGCCTAAAACCAAAAATGTATCTGGATACGATGAATGTAATTTCTTTATTTTTTAAATATACTTATTTGACAGATAAAGTTAGTGTGAGAGAGAGACAGAAAGAAAGGTCTTCCTCCTGTTAGTTCACCCCTCAAATGGCCACTACGGCCGGCAATGCACCAATCTGAAGCCAGGAGCCAGGTACTTCCTCCTAGTCTCCCATGCGAGTGCAGGCGCCCAATCACCTGGGCCATCCTCCACTGCCTTCCTGGGCAACAGCAGAGAGCTGGACTGGAAGAGGAGCAGCCAGGACTAGAACGCAGCGCCCATATAGGATGCTGGCGCCGATTAACCAAGTGAGCCACGGCGCCAGCCCCGACGATGAATGCAATTTCACAAGAACTTTCTTTGGTTAAAGGCTTTGAGTGACCTAATTTGTCTCTGGAAATAACTGAGTAAAGAATAACATTGGAACAGTCTGTGTAAAATTGTTTGCAATGATTATAAATTCTTAAAGAATGCTATTGCATTCATACATTATTATTGCGATGTTTCTCAAATGATGATTTAATCAAAGTTGGAAGCAGATATGACAAAGTCTTTAAGGCACTAGATATTTTTCTTTTTTATTTCACTTATTTGAAAGGCAGAGAGACCAACCAAATGCCCACAACAATTGGTCGGGGCCATGCAGAAGCCATAAACCTGGAACTCAATCCAGTCTTCCATGTGGGTGGCGGATAAAATAATTAGGCCATTACCTGCTGCCTCACAACAGGTGAAATTATAAAGATTTTCTTATGTATTTGAAGCCTCTCCAGTTCTTCAAGTTTAGAAAAGTTATTTTAAAAATTATTCCAGGATCTTAGTGTAGTGATTGTGATGGTTTGGTTATGATGGGGTGGTGGTGGTATTGAGGTGTGTGTACTACACCAATAACTCGCAAATTTCTCTGCAAAATAAAATCATGTTACATTACTGCTAAGCACATAAATTAATAATATCATATAAAAATTCTAATTCCACTTTCTAAGTTGGTGTGCTTTTATCTAACGAAGAAAAAATATGATTCTCTTATAACTGTCCCTTAAGAAAAGCTGGTGTAGATAATTTTCAAGAACTCTGAAACTTGAGTCTGATTTTATGTTAAGAATATTTTGGCATAGTTACTTAGATATTGATATTGAGATATTGATCTCAAGCATTGTATAATTTCATTAAAATTAATATCTACTTATACTTAATATTGAATCTTTTGGGTAATTATAAATTTGAAAATAATTAAAATATTGCTCATTGACAACCTTTGTTTAACACAAGTAAATACATTATAATACATATTATTTGCCACAGTCTTCAGGAATATACAATAAATTCATATTAATATGACACAACAATAAAGATAAAAGCACATTTCATACATATAAATTTTGCAAATATATTCCTTGCAAGGAAAACATTTTAGTTAAAAATAAATTAAAATATCTTTGTATTGTTCATCCATTTTATGATTTAATGTAGTACATAATCATATGATTCCCCAAAATAACTAAAATAATTTTAATAGTGCATTTCACTATGATTTAGAATATATATATATTTATCTTAAAAATCTAGAGGGGATCTAGATAACCTTTGATCTTGTTCTTTATTATTTTTCATTCACTGTTTAGAATCTGCCAAATCATTCTAATTTACCTAAACTTTAGAAATTTTTCAAAATCTATAAATGTATATAATGATAAAATGTACATCGTACAGTTTTAACTATTAGTTATGATAATAAATATAAAACTTTCAGAAAAGTACAATGTATAAAGGTATTTTAATTACATTAATTCTTTTATGTTTCCGTAAAATAGCTTGTCAGAAAGCTATCTCCATTTAAAAAATTCTTTTCACACCATACAGTATGACCTAATGAAATGAATACTGATATAATAAAAAAAATCAACACAAAAATGAATCTGAGAAGTAGCATTTCCTCTCACCAGACAACTGACAAGCTGTTCTATATCAGAGAAATGAAGATGAAGGACTTTTCCACTTCATTAATTTGCTTTGAAGTTAATATCAGGAATTACACAGTAAACATCAATGTACTTTGTCAATTATATGTTTCAATTTAAATGATACGGTTGCTAATTAGAGTAAGTATTTATCAATATTTGAAAGTTATCAATCAAGAAAGGTGAATCAAAGTGAGGTGGTAGTAATTGTTGGCTGAAAAGCACCATATCTAAGCAGAAGGTGGAAATAAGGTAATCTGAAACAGTATGTGCGGTCTGGGCATATTGAATTATGGGAGGATATAGTGGAAAGAAGCAGAGACATTTGTGCTTGGTTTATACCTTCAAAAACAGTACTGAAATTCATTTATGAAAGAGACATTGTCATCTATTTAAAAAAAATACAGGAGAAAAGATATTTTCTTAGGGCCAAGGCTATACCGCAGTGGGTTAAGCTTTCTCCTGCAATGTCAGCACTGCATAAGAGCAATGGTTCAAATCCTAGCTACCCCACGTCTCATGCAGCTCACCACTGATGCACCTGGGAAAATAGTGGAAGACTGTCAAAGTGTTTGGGTCCCTGCCACCTGTGTGAGAGATCCAGATGGAGTTTCAGGCTCCTGGCTTCTGACTGGCTATACCCTGGCCATTGTAACCATTTGGGGAGTGAAGTAGTGCTTGGAAGATATCTCTCTCTCTCTCTTTCTCTCTCTCTCTCTTTGTCTCTCTCTCTCTCTCTGTGTGTGTGTGTGTGTTTCTCTCTGCCTCTCCCTGTAACTCTGCCTTTGAAATAAATTAATAAATAAATCTGCCGGCGCCGCGGCTCACTAGGCTAATCCTCCACCTTGCGGCGTCGGCACACCGGGTTCTAGTCCCGGTCGGGGCGCCGGATTCTGTCCCGGTTGCCCCTCTTCCAGGCCAGCTCTCTGCTGTGGCCAGGGAGCGCAGTGGAGGATGGCCCAGGTGCTTGGGCCCTGCACCCATGGGAGACCAGGAGAAGCACCTGGCTCCTGCCATCGGATCAGCGCGGTGCGCCCGCCGCAGTGGCCATTGGAGGGTGAACCAACGGCAAAAGGAAGACCTTTCTCTCTGTCGCTCTCTCGCACTGTCCACTCTCCCTGTAAAAAAAAAATAATAATAAATAAATAAATAAATAAATCTTTTTAAAAATAA
This sequence comes from Lepus europaeus, assembly GCF_033115175.1. Classification (NCBI taxonomy): domain Eukaryota; kingdom Metazoa; phylum Chordata; class Mammalia; order Lagomorpha; family Leporidae; genus Lepus; species Lepus europaeus. The sequence continues at coordinate 40,174,833 of NC_084833.1, forward strand.
AGAAAAAAGATATTTTCTTGAAGTAACAAAGTATGATCAAATACAAACAAATACAATTAATAAATGAAGGGATAATGAATTTTGAACATAGTTATAAATATTATTTCACTGGATCATGCCATGTAAGTGACAATATATCCTTCTTTCCCTACATCATGATCATTACCAAAAATTCCTCATTTTATGATTTTAATATTTCTGTTTTTAAGAAAAAATAGTATATATGTATATATTTAGTGTCTGCATATGGAGTGAATGTGGCAAAAAATGAAAAATTGTTATTAAAACTGAAATAAATAAACTTACAAAATAAAAAAGGAAAGAGTATTTATGCATTCAATTATAAATAAGAACACAACACAGTAGATACATATATATTTGGAAGTCTTTAAAATATGCACACATATAGTAAAGACACCAGATATTACAGATCATTACGATAATACCCACTCTTCACCCCTGAATTCGCAAATGATTGACTTGAGGCCTAGAAAAAAATTTGTGAGATTTTCAAGTTCAACCAACCCATTGTATACAGAAATGGAATAATATACCACTGACACTTAAGTCAGTCTACACCTGCCTCTTTATGCCATATTATTTCTTCTAAAATCTTGTATTATAATTTTAACTATTTCTTGACTATGATGAGAAAAACCTAATTCAAAAACTACCAAACATACATAATATATTGCTTGAGAATCAGAAGTTTGAAAGTTAGCCATCCCATGATAATTCCAACCGTTTTATCATTTTTACATCTAGAAGTTAAACTCCCTTTATTGATCTCCTTTCTATAATATGATCCCTGGTCCAATGCACATATACTTTACAGCTCAAAAACAATCTATTATATATTAAATAGGAGTGGAAATGTTTATAATTATGTCCCTCTTCATTATTCATTTTTTTTTTTGACAGGCAGAGTGGATAGTGAGAGAGAGAGACAGAGAGAAAGGTCTTCCTTTTTGCCGTTGGTTCACCCTCCAATGGCCGCTGCGGCCAGCGCATTGAGCTGATCCAAAGCCAGGAGCCAGGTGCTTCTCCTGGTCTCCCATGGAGTGCAGGGCCCAGGGACCTGGGCCATCCTCCACTGCACTCCCGGGCCATAGCAGAGAGCTGGCCTGGAAGAGGGGCAACCGGGATAGAATCCAGCGCCCCAACCGGGACTAGAATCCGGTGTGCCGGTGCTGCAAGGTAGAGGATTAGCCTGTTAAGCCACGGCGCCGGCCTATAATTATGTCCCTCTTCATTATTCATAATGAAGATCATTTTTTAGCAAAATGTCAAACAATGATGAGCTAAATAAAATTAATCCCTTCTGGGTCCCATACATTTTCTTATTTTTATAGTTTGTGCTCAAATCAGCTCCAGTAGATAACCCAGAATAATTCATTTTAATTACTATAACTTAAATTCCAGAAAAATGACACAATTCTTTACCAGCCTCCCCCAATTTCATATTTGTGCTCAGATTCTTCTTGTGAAATTGCATTTTCATAGCAAAGACTCTCTAGACTATACATTCTGACAATCATTTTGCTTTTTCACAGTGTTATGAATCATAGAGGTTCTTATCGCATGGGGTAACTGACAAGAATTGAACACAGTTTTCATATAGTTATTATTGATGGTGCACAAAATACAATATTTGTGATTACCTAAGGTCATGAACAGAAATAATATTTCATACTATTCTTTTGGCTTTGTGTGTGTGTGTGTTCTTTTTAAACTTAGAACTATGTCAGTAACAATTGTCATTTACTTACATTGCAGGAAATAGTGTGTTTACAGACAATGAGGTACCCAGCAATTTGGAACAGATGGAAGGAACTCAACAATTGTCCATGGGAATAGAAGAAATTGATCCCTAAGCTGGGCTGTGAAACACTACAAGAATTTTAATTAGTCCATTTTGCTTCTGTGACAATGAGTAAAATACATTCACATGTATGATGATATTTTAAGGCTAATGAAGTACATGCGTCAACTATGTTCAGTATTTTACAAACTTATTAATAGTTTTCAGATAAAAAGCAGTTACTTACACAGTTTTTATCTGCCTTTAATGTAGGCAATACATCCTAAATGTAGAAGTTAAATCGTGGACTAGCTATTTTCTGCTTGCCTCTTCAAAGAAACCTCCTATCCTTTTCTGCTCTGCAGGTGTCCAGGGTGGATGGATGACATTAATTAAACACAAGCTTCTGGCTGCTGTTTGATTTGACCAGTGGAGAGGAACAACACAAGAAAGAACAAGAAAAAAAAAATGAAGTCAGTATACTCATTCTCACAGCTCCTTTCCCTCTAGAGCCTCCCAAGTAAACTACATTTCCACAACTGAACCCCACAGTCCATCTCCTCTACACACACACCTGAATTTACATACAGGTCACTTTCCTCCCTCACCCCTAGGAGTGATACAGTTGATACCATCCCTGTTGTTTTAACTTTCTCTTTCATATATTATACAAAACACTTAATTTTTTATCAACTCTATGAAATTTGCCTAATTTTGGTGCACTTTTTTATTCCATGACTGCAATTGAAACATCCTATTTCTTTTGTTTTGTAGTTTGTGTAAACTCAAGTAATATTCACCTTTTCACCCTTTTCCATGCATTGGTCTGTCTCTATATCATCCTAACTTGATTCCTCCCTTCCTCTTTCTTGTCTTTTAACATTCAATGCCTGGAGCCAGCACTGTGGTGCAGCAGGTTAATGCCCTGGCCTGAAGTGCCAACATCCCATATGGTTGCCAGTTTGAGAACCGGCTGCTCCACTTCCAATCCAGCTCTCTACTATGGCCTGGAAAGGTAGCACATGATGGCCCAAGCCACTGGGCCCCTGCACCAGCGTGGGAGACCCGGAAGAAGCTCCTGGCTTCTGGCTTCTGATCTGTGCAGCTTCGGCTGTTGCGGCCAGTTGGAGAGTGAACCAGCAGATGGAAGACACCCCCCCCCCCCCCGCCTCTCTTCTCTATGGATAACTCTGACTTTCAAATAAATAAATAAATCTAAAAAAAAAAAAAAAAAAAAAAAAAAAAAAAAAAAACCTCGATGCCTAACTCAGTGGCTTATAGATAGTGCCCTTGAAATATTGCTCTTCCCTCAAAATATTCTTGTACTTCTGTTTTCCATTAAAATTTCCTACTTTTCCTCCAAGAACAAGATCAACTAAAACATTTCTCCCTTAGCTATGCTGAAAACAATCTCCCAACTAAGGTTGAAATCACAACTCCTTTCATCCTCAGATCTATCTTCTTGTTTCTTTTTTACCTTCATTATCTTATGCTATGTGGAAAATAAGCCCACCTGAGACCACCTACCCACAAAAGGTTGGACTCAGAAACAGGAATGAAGTAGAAAGCGAGATGTATATTGTTACCTGGTCTCAAGATCAGGGACCAGCAGGTAGAAGCAGGCATCACCCTCAGAAACCCAGCTCAGTTGATTCCTACCACGCAGAGTTGCCTTCCCCCAATTTCTCATTGATTGAGCTCCTTTTCATCTAGTTTGTGCACAGGGTGGATTTTTTTTATAAAAGACCTTTAAAATCTTTACTTTTCAATTTTATAATTAAACCACATAAGTTGATAGTAATAAAGAGACAAACTTGAAAAGAAAAAAAAATATTTCCTATAGTTTTTGCCCTGGGCATAAATGCTTTGAAATAAGAATAAGTAATCACCTACAACATATTAGCTCATTTTAAATAAGATTATGTAGTCTCTGAAACTGAGCCTTTCTTTCCAAAATATATTTCTCATTATGCTTTATGATTGAAAGTAAATATATTTTTGTCACAGACAACAGTAATACACAAATGTAAGAACATGTTTATTTGCTATTTCTTTACACTAAAAGGTAAAACTCTTAGATTCTCATAATTCTTTACTGATCCAATCCATTTAACCTGAAGGTACTTATGGATTATTTTGACATATAGGATGGAGCCTCTAGACTTTGGGTTTCCCAAAACACAACAACTATATAAGCGGAAATGAATTTTAGTGGATTGTTTTCTGTTAACTTCTATATTCTTTTTTTTAAAAAAACAAACCAGGAAATTTTGTAAAAAAAATCTAAATTGATACTCAGATACTGTTTTCCCATGGACTCATGTCTATCATCATCTTAATTTTACAAAAGGATGGAGTTTGAGAAAAATTCTATTAATGTTAAGAAAAATATAAGTTAAAAACTCTTGGCCTTCAAAAAACAGCTGCCTCATCAATTAATAGAAGATGTATATTTTTCCAGTGCTTATTTCTGACAACCAAGTGATAAATCTTTAGACAATCAGATTAATTACATGCATTTTATATTTCAATAATTCAAAAAATAATACTCTCATGCTTATGAAAAAGATTTCAGATGAAAGACTAAAATAAGAGCAAAGATTATATGATTTTCAGCATTACTTCTGAATGTCAAATGGAATAGTTTGAAATACTGTAGAGCCCAAAATATATATTCTTGAAGTATGTCAAAATTGGGACAGTTGGCATACTGAAAGTTTGCCCTCAACTTTATTATATTTGCACATTGGGAGGAATATTCGATTAAACCCACAAAGTTTGTTAATATTATATCACCAGGAACAAAATATCAATAGCAAATTTAAAGCAGTGGGTTGCTGATGAATCTTTAATGCTGGAATCAGCAAATTAAATCCATCTAGGTTTTAGCCTTCATCATTAATGTTCACAAATATATTCTCACTAATTTACAAGATATTCATTCAGGCTTAAGATTCAGAAAGCAATTGCATTAGATGGTCTTTGACTTTAGGTAAAAACAAAATTTATATGATTACACAGATTGCTGTCATATTCTTCTTTGTTTATCTGCACTTTTGATCTTTACAACTTTCATCTGATTTATTTTACCAAGAACTGAATAAACAATATCAAAATATTTTGGATCAGAAGGATTTCCTCATCATTACTGAACAATATGCTAATTCTCACCTGAATTGTTTTCACTCCTCTATTTCTCCATCAAGATCCTCTTTCCAACCTCACCACCTAAGCAGTACAAGATTGTATGACATATTTGGGTACTGAGACTTACACTGCATGTTGAGTAATATAAGATTGTATGACTCAAATTAGTACTTTTGTACTTTTGATTTGTATTTCTCTACAATCTATCAAATTTAGATATCTATATTGCAATGGTCTATTGAATTGTCAAAAGTGTATTTTTTTGACAGTAGTAATTGCATCCATTATGCCTCCGTTGCTCAGTATGATTATACCCTATTTGGCCCACTAAATCCTCTAAAGGACTTGGAAAGAACAACTTATAGCATAAATCAAAAATACGAAGAAGTCACCTAGTGGGATTGTTGATACAAGGTTGATTTAGCTCTGCAAATAATGTGTTTACTATAACTATAAATGTTTTTGATAGTCCAAAATTATTTGTTCATTTTTCAGAACTTTAGTAATATATCAGTAATTCCAAGGTACAAATAGTGTTGATGTAGTGGGAAGATATTTGTTAACCAAAAATATGGTGAATTTGAAAGAGTAGTCATTGCCTGTCCTAATCATTACTATTTTTTTTTTTTTGACAGGCAGAGTGGACAGTGAGAGAGAGAGACAGAGAGAAAAGTCTTCCTTTTTGCCGTTGGTTCACCCTCCAATGGCCGCTGCGGCCGGTGCACCGCACTGATCCGATAGCAGGAGCCAGGTGCTTATCCTGGTCTCCCATGGGGTGCAGGGCCCAAGCACCTGGGCCATCCTCCACTGCACTCCCTGGCCACAGCAGAGAGCTGGCCTGGAAGAGGAGCAACTGGGACAGAATCCGGCGCCCCGACCAGGACTAGAATTCAGTGTGCCGGCGCCGCAAAGCAGAGGATTAGCCTATTGAGCAGTGGCACCAGCCTATTACTAATTTTTTTTAATTGTTTTATTTATTTATTTGAGAGGTAAAGTTACAGACAGAGAGAAGGACAGACAGAGATAGAGTTCTTCAATCTGCTAATCCACTCCCCAAATGGCCTCAATGGTTTGAGCTGAGCTGATCTAAAGCCAGGAGCCAGGAGCTTCTTCCAGGTCTCTCATGTGGGTGCAGGGGTCCAAGCATCCAGGTCACCTTCTACAGCTTTCCCAGGCCACAGCAGATAGCTGAATGGGAAGAGGAGCAGCCAAAACTTGAACCAGAGCCCATATGGGATGCCAGCACTGCAGATGGAGGCTTAATGCACTACACTACAATGCAGGCCCCATAATTCCTTTTCATAAGATAGCTTCCATATAGATCCTGAATTACTTTGTAGCTTAACAATTCAGTCATGGAAAAATCATGAAATGAAGAATCAAACCAAACATGGAAACTTTGATAAAATGTAAATTGATGGTAGGGTTGGGATATTTAGATATAGAAAGTCCTCTGCACTCAGAATGTTGCCAGGATGATCTGTTTGGACCACTGTGAAAAAAGGGGGGTGGGGAGGCACAGTGGGCAACACTGTGGCATAGTAGACTAAACCTCCTCTGGCATCCCATAGTGGCATCAGTGCATGTCCTAGCTGCCCCTCTTCCTATCCAACTGTTTATGGCCTGGAAAGGCAGTGGAAGAAGGCCCAAGTGCTTGGGCACCCATATGGGAGACTCAGAAGAAGCTCTTGGCTCCTGGCTTCAGATCAACTCAATCCAGCCACCAATGTGCCCATTTGGAGAATGAACCAGCAGATGGAAGACCTTTCTCTCTGTCTCTCCCTCTCTCTGTCTATAACTCTGCCTCTCAAATAAATAAATAAAAATCTTTAAAAAAAAAGAAAGAAAAAGGATAGGATACACCAAGATAGTGGCCTCCATCTAGAGTTGAAGAATACCTTCAAGGAGTTTCAGGACAAAGTTATTGACACTGAACAGAAGATGAAGTTTGCAAACATACAGACTCAACAACTAACTAAAAAAAGAAAACACACACATTTTACAGATACAGAAAATATGACTTTGCTTGATGAGAATAACATGTACAAGATAAAGGAAGAATGTTTATTCTCCAATCCAAGGAGATAGTTAATAATCAGCTGTTAGAGACACAGAAATATAGCAGAAGAAAAAAATGAAAGAAGTAGAACAATAACAACAACAAAATCCCACCTGGGGCAGAGTGTTAAGGAAGCAGAGGACACCTGGGAAGTGATGGCATGAAAGACACCATAGGAAGCTCTAAGCAACGTTTTTCCTCCTGACCCTCTCACGCCTGGCAAGAGCAGAAAAGCCTGTCCTGGAAAACAGCCCTCTCTACCCTGAGGGATATCTTATTTGCATGGTCTGGCAACCCCAGGTTTTTCTAAGTCACTCCACATCTTTCCATAGTCCAACCATATATCCTTTTTTGTTTGTTTTTTGTTTTTAATCCTGGCTCTGCCATTCCTGCACAGCCCCTCTTCTCTCCAGGCAATGAGTTTTTTAGGAGAGAGAAATGGGCTGGGGGATGGAACAGATAACTGAGCCTACAACAAGGCACACTGTTCCACCAATAAAACACAGGTGCCCCATCCAGCTCAGTAAGCCTTAAAAAAAAAAAAGATGTATTTATTTATTTGAAAGGTAGAGTTACAGAGAGAGAGAGAGAAGGAGAGAAAAACAGATCTTGCATCAGCTGGTTTACTCCCAAAATGGTTGCAACAACCAGGGCTGGGCCAAGCCAAAACCAGGACCCTGGACTCCATTTGGATCTCCAATATGGGTGGAAGAAGTCCAATTGCTTGGCCCATCTCCTACCACTTTCCCATGTTGGATTGGAAGTGAAGCAGCCAGGACTCCAATTTTTACTTCATTATGGGATGATAGCATAAAAAACAGAAGCTTATCCTGCTGTGCCACAATGCTTGCCCCAGTGTAGATAGATTTGAAAGAAGACTTATAAAATATTAACATTTACAGTAAGATTCTGATTTTTTCCTCCTATGATTGTTTAGTTTTTAAGAAAAGTCAGGAAATATTTACATTATAATGCATAATACACAATTTCAGATTATATAGAGACAACATTATGAGATGGTGATACTGTTCCCAATAAAACATGAAGGCCTTTATGATTGTATTCTCTTTAGGTACCAGACTCTGGGCCTGAGGAACAAGAAAATATTCCTATCTCTTATGACCTCAGTATGCTTGGTGGGTAGGAACACAAATAATCAGCAACACTGTGACTTTGTTGATTTAGATGTTTACAGTGTGTTACAGAGAATCTAAGCACTAATTTTTTCCAGTAAAAATTAATAATAAGAAGTATTTTAGTGGCAACTGTAGTTACAAATTTAGACAAATCAGAAGCCTGTCTTAAGTGTTTCTCTATCCCCTATTTCCAGCTTAAATCCCCACAGCTCAAATTCTCATCATCCTCTTGTAGATTTCTTTAATTTTTGAAGTTTTTGTTTGCTGTTGCAGACTCTCAATTCTAACTCTCAATTCAATGGCAACATTGAAACTGAATATGTCTGACAAAAGAATGCCAACTGATTTCACTTTAAATTCATTATCACTAACATGGCCTGCATGCTGCCCAGTTACCTTGGGTAACATGTCCCCAGTGTATGTTCTCTCTTGATTATCCAGATGACTGTTTCAAATTTCCTCCTATATTCTAAAATTTGTAACAACAAGATCCCTCCATCTTTCTTACCTGATGGCCCGGTCCTTTTTTTGGTTGGAAAACTAAAGCTTTCTGAAGATATATGTCGCATTGTCTAACATTGTCTTCCAGTTCCAAAATTCTCAATTTCTCTTCCCTGGTTTCATTTTCTGTGTAGTACTCATTACCATGTGACAGTTTAGGAGAGAGGAAAAGATTTTTGTCTCCTTCACTTTTCAGACTTCTTAGCAACCCCTGACATAGGATAGTCACACAATAACCGTAGGATAAGTGGGAAAGATGGTTAGTGCTTTACCAAGTGTTGTTTGAGAAGCAACAGAAATTTGTAACAGTGGAACAGTCTCAATGGGAGGAGGCTACACAGACAATGCTCTCATTCCCATGCCCACTTCAGTTGGAGCAGCTCTGTATCTATCAGCTTTCCTCCCAGGTTTCAGGTATCCGGCTTGGGTGACTCTCCCAGTGTATTATAAACTGGACACTATTTACCAATATCCAACTTTCAAAATCTTTCCAAAGGACATCAACAAAAATATGGACCTTCATGCACCCAATTCCCAAGAAATGCCTCAAAATTTCTGACATGTTGCAGAAGGATCTTGGCCAAAAGTGCAGGACACCAAGCCTCTTAACAGGAAAACTGTTTTTATTCTTGCTGACAGGCACAGATGATTTATATTCAGTCTTGGCCCCAAGCAAAACAGGCATTGTCTTATACCCTGGCATGAAAAACTGTAAATCCCTTTTACTTATTTGGTTACACATATCTGATTGGATAGTTAAAAGCTATAGCACTTTTTATACAACCATTACATAAAGTTTCTCCTGCGTTTATTAAACTTGCTTTAGTGGACCTAGTTGCAACTACGGTATTTCTCAGAAAGCTCCCTCCACTCCTTGTTCCCAGAAAGCACCTGCTGCCCTACTGGTTTTGCCTTTGCCAGTATTTTTTTTTCTACTCAAGAGAAGGGATCTCACCATAATGTGGCTGAAAAAAACTGCTGTTTGGGAAATCCTGCTTCAAGTTCTTCCATGTCTAAAGTTTGGGAAATACTGCCTTTACATATTTAAGAGGCAATTTTTTAAAGTTTTATTTATTTATTTGAAAGTAAGAGTTACACAGAGAGAGAAGGAGAAGCAGAGAGAGAGAGAGTGAGAGCAAGAGCGAGAGCGAGAGCGAGAGAGAGAGAGAGAGAGAGGTTTTCTATCTGCTGGTTCACTCCCCAATTGACTGCAATGGCCAGAGCTCTGTTTATCCAAAGCCAGGAGCCAGGAGATTCTTCTGGGTCCCCCACGCAGGTGCAGGAGCCCAAGGACTTGGGCCATCTTCTACTGCTGTCCGAGGCCATAGCAGAGAGCTGGATCAGAAATGGAGTAGCCAAGACTCAAACCAGCACCCATGTGGGATGCCGACACTGCAGGCAGTGGCTTTACCGGCTAGGCCACTAGAGGCAATTTTAACTCATTTCCAAGTCCTATCTTTCAAATATTTATTGAAAGTTAAGTCTTCCCAGCATCAAAAGGAAATCCTGATACAATATTGTCAAGTAACCTTGCAGTTACTTGACTTATGTTTTCAAAGATCTGACATTGCACTCAGAGTTTACAGGCTTCTCAGTTTAATGTCTTATTTAATTGTGAAAGAAAAGAAATGACTAATGGCCAAAATGATTTGATCAAAGTGTTTGCAAATGATGAGATTTACTAAAAATTCGCTGTCTCAATTTACCAGTATACGTATCATTTTCAGTTCTCTCCTTCCAATGTCTTCAGGCCTTCAACTACAGAGACCCACAGAACTGCTGAAGCCTTTCTAGATAGAGGAAACGTATTCTTCCTCCATTTGAGTTAACATAAAATATGTCTATAAAATCATACATCCCTGAGATAACATTCTTTATACCTTGGCATGAAGATCAATTTGAGGAACAAGAAACATTAAGAGATTAGAGCATGTACTTTTTTGTGAAAGCTGTAATTAAGAAAAGGGCAGTTATCTATAAGTAGATTTTCTTTAAATGCATCTTTAGAAACAACTGGAATCTGCAGAGGCAGTTTTAAGAGATACACACTATGGCATCTTAGTCATAAAAAAGAATGAAATCCTAACTTTTGCAACAAAATGAATGCAACTTCAAACCACAATATTTAGTGAAATAAGCTAAAAATACAAATGTCATATGTTTCCCTGATATGTAATAACTAATATAGTACAAAAATGTAATTAGTGAAATTAATCTTCCTAACATTTAAAAATGAAGTATTGTTTACAGCTCTTGTTTCTGCTGTTGTAGAACAGTTTCTTTTCCTTAACTTTTGTTGACTTCTTTATTAAGGGGAGGGCTAATCTTATGAGTATAAAATAAACTGAAAGTATGTCATTATAAAAATTAAAAGAAAGAATAAGAAGGGAGGGAGAAAGAAGGATAGGACCATGAGTGGGAAGGAGTTTAGGATGGGAAGTGTAACTATACTCCTAACTCTGTATATATGAAATACATGGAAATTATTCACCCTATATAAATTTTAAAAAATCAAAAAGAGAGAAATCATTGGAGGAGAAGACTTAGATCTCTTGCTTCCACTAGTGATGTTCATTTTTCTCAAAATGTCCCATAGGATAGTTACAAAGAATACAAAAATGCCAAGATCATCAGTAGTACTTTTATATATCAATAGCAAGCTCATTCAGAAAGAAATTAAAAGAGCAACTCCCTTTACAAGAAAAACAAAAAACAAAAATACTTTGGAATAAATTTAAAAATGATGTGAAACAATACAGAATAAATTAAATAAGAATTGAAAAGATAGATTATCCATGTTTGCAGAATGGAAGAATCAATATTATTGAGAATTGCATACACAAAGCAATTTATAGATTCAAGGCAAGACCAATCAAAATACCACTAACATTATTTACATATCTAAGGAAAAAACAAGCATAATATTTATATGGAGGCAAAAAATCCTCCAGAGAGCCAAAGCAACCTTCAACAACAGGAACACAATAACAGATTTCAAGATACATTACAGAACTATTGTAATCTAAAAGAGTAGGTACTGGCATAAAAATAGACATATGTACCAATGAAACAGATTGAAGATCTCAGAAATAAATGCAGGAGTCTACAGCCAACTGATCTTTGTCAAAGGTACCAACAACAGATGCTAGGAAAAGGATAATCTCTTTAGTGAATTGCATTGGAAATACTGGATATCCATGTGCGGAAGACCACAGAAACTTTCACCCAAAATCATATATATCAAGATCTAAGTGTAAAGAACTGTTAAACTACGCAAGAAAAAATATGAAGTACTAGGAAGTGGTTCAAAACATTAGATTAGGCAATAACATTATAGATAAGATCCACAAAGAACAGGCTCCAAATGCAAAACTAGACAGATGGGATTATATAATGAATTTTTCTGAAATTCATATCAGGAAATTTTCTGAAGAGCAAAGGAAGCAACCAACATCATGAGGTGAAACGCATGTTGTGGAAGGAAATATTTGCAAACTATTCACTTGACAAAGATTGGTATCCATAATATAAGGAATTTAAAAAACCTAAACAGCAAGATGTTACACAACCCAGTTTAAAATTGGACAAATGATTTAAATAGGCATTTTTAAAGAGAAGAGATACAAATGGATAATAGATATAGGAAGTGATGCTTTTAACATCACAAACATCAAGGAAATGCAAATAATATCCACACTTACTCCAGTTGGGATGCTCTTATCAAAATTAATACATGTTGGCAAAGATGCCAAGAAAAGAGAACCCTTACACATTGTTGGTTGAAATGCTAACTAATATGGTTATTTTGGAGAACAGTATGAAATTTCTCGAAAAATTTAAAAATAGACCTACCACATCCAACTTCTGGATAAGCATTCAAAATAAAAGGAGGCAGCATATGACAAAGAAACCTGCACTCCTTTGCTCTTGAAGCAGTATTTACCGTAGTCATGATATGAAATCATACTAAATGCTGATTGATTAATGATTGAATACTATAATATATATAAATATATATGGGGATATTATTCAGTCATTAGAATATATTTAATAAATTGTATATTATTCAGTCATTAAAAATGAAATGTTGACATTAGTAGCAAAATTTGTGATCATTATGTTAAGTGAAACAATCCAGAAACAGAAAAACAAATACCATATGTTCTGTATGATATATAGAAGTTTACAAAATAGTTGATCTAAACTTAAAGTAGTGACTGCTAGATGCTGGGAAAGGTGAGGGAAGGGAAGTAGAGGGAAGCTGTATAACTGTATAACCAAAACGCAAGCAGAGTGAAATCATTGTAGTGTTCCACAGTTGAAAGACTATAATTCACAATAAAATGGTATACACTGCAAAGAGAGTTGGATGAGGTACTGGTAGGCTCCAAAAACAATGATAAGGAAATGGAAAAACTGAAGGCCTGATTTGATTGATTTATAGTACATGCGTATTAAATTATTGCACCATACCCCAAAAAATATGGTGCAAGCATTATATCTTAATAATATTTTAAATAAAATAATAAAAAGGAAAATGCCCAACATTATACTTAAGGATAATTTATAAATGTTTCAGTATATAAAGAAGATTATAAGTGTCGATTGTGTGGTGCAGTGGGTTAAGTCACTGCCTATGACAGAATCCAATATGAATGCCAATTTGAGTCCGGGTTGCTCTACTTCTGATTTAGCTCTTTGTTATGCCTAAAAAAGCAGCAGACAATGAGGTTTTGGGCCCCTGCACCCCATGTAGAGACCTGCATGGAGTTCAAGAGTCCTGATTTTCACATGGCCTAATCTTAGCTTTTACAGCCATTTGTGGTGTGAACCAGAATGTGGAAGATTACTTTTTCTCTGTCTCTCCCTCTCAATCTAAAACTCTGACTTCGAGTAAATAAATAAATCTTTTAAAAACACCATCATAAATTTTCAGTTTGTGAATAAAAAACCAAGGGAAGACTCTAATCAGACACAGATACAGCACCATTATAGATCTCTTTACACATTTCTATGTATAACTCAAAAATGTTGTTACTTCCTTGATGTCTACAAAAGTTTCTTCACTTCATCCCTCTTTTGCAAATTTAATTAATCTTTGAAGATACTGGTATACAAAGCTCATAATAATTATAGTGGCATCACAATTTACACATATTCTTATTATAGCCAATGTCCGAAGGACATATATCTTTGCTGTACTTATTGTGTCTGTTTCTTCATGCAAGCCTATGACTTTGTAAGAAAGCTGGGTTTCATCCAGGCTACCAATTGTTATATAAAATACTTCTCTGTGGTTTCCACACTTGCCTTCTGTTTCTCCTAACCCCTTCATGCTCTTACTCTTTCTCTCTCTCTCTCTCTCTCTCTCTCTCTCTCTCTCTCTCTCACACACACACACACACACTCCTGCATACATATACACATGCATACATTTGGCTTTGATGGCCTACATGCTTGATTTCTCTTCACCACTCCATGTGTGTATTGTGTGAGTAAAGTTCTGTTGCACTGACACTCAATCCCTGAATAATTCCTGTAATTCTGGCCAGTTAGTTGGACTGTGTGAAAGATTGTTAACCTACCTGACTACCAGTGGCTAGTACTTTTGGCTTCTCAAAATGGTCCAATTGCTGTGCCTTACAGAGCACAGAAAAGGCTATTTAACTCATTAGGCAGAGCTCCATAGGCTAAGAATGACTATCCAGGTCTCCCAGAATGGGCTCTACTCTATTAATGCTGACTCACTGACCATGGTTAATGGTGTGGTTCTAATTGATCAATTGGCAATCTTCATTGATTTATAAACAAAGCCACCCTGTGGAGTTGAGTATTTGGATAACAGCTGGCCCTGTTCATAATAATCTTTTGATTACTCATGTGGATATCTATAAGAAAAATCTACACTGATTAAGGTCAACATAATCAATGAAAAGAACTCTCTTGTTAGCTGAATATTGACTGAATTGTTTTCTACTCCAAATAAAGCATATACTAAACTAATTAATTTTAGTTCTTAGATCCACAAAAGGAAGTCCTGTGAAGATTCAGATAGCATCCTAGATAAGGAATACGCACGTGGATTGTTAGTGTCATTGGAAAAGGCAAAATGGAATGGAAATGTTGTTCTACTTGCACAATAGTAACCAACACTGTAGATACTGCCTAGGGTCAGTCTGATGCCATCAGCACAGTTCAGAACATTATGGGCTTATATATAACATTGAGTTTCTCACTTTGTCTAGAGAACTCCATTAGATTGGCATAGTCATCTACATAAATTCCATACTCTCCAGACCTGAGAAGACCATGCCTGTTTCCCATGAAAGCTCTCTGATGAAATTGTACATGATAATGAACTCAGCTTTGCAACTCTGATTATTTATCACCAGATTAATTCAAGAGACATTCAATGGATACTTCATACTCAATATCACCCTCATGCTGCAGATGTCATTAAGCATTTCAGAAGCCAAAGAATGGATGGGCTAAAGTGACTGAAAGGAGGAAGTAAGGTAGCCCTAGCTTGGACTACATATCAAATGTGAGCAATTTTGGGTCTCAATGCAATAATGCTCTGAATGTGCAAAGTGGTATCACTTGCAATAAGTGTTTGATCTAAATTTCTGCTCCCTTCCTTCAATGTACACCTCAGATTTCTGTCTGAATGGAGGACACAGTGAAGGACTTCTCCCTCCTATAACCCCATCCTAAGAACTCAATTTGTTAGAAAATTAGAATTACTATTGAATAACAAGAGCTGGGAGACACTGGCTTTCTTTTCCATTTACCTCTCAGGTTTAGGGATTGGGTAGGCTAGCAAGAACTGTGAAAATAATAATCCAATTGAGGTCTCTCTTTCAAAATCCTCTTAAACATCCCTTGCTTCTTTTTGTTTGTTTGGTTTTGTTTTGTTTTCTTGATTGGCCTGATGGAGTATGTAAAGTATAGAATTTCATTGAAAAACAGTAGTTTCCAACCTAGAAAACTTGGATTTACTACCTTTGGGGGTGAATCAAGTGTTTTATCCTTGACTGTGATATAGAACAGACCTCCTGTGACAAAGTCATTGGCAAGAAATCTCCAACAACTGATAACACATGAGCACATTCAAACTCATGACAGTGAATACAGAGATGGGATTAGCAAGAGTGTTAAACTCATTTCTGTGTCTTACTGGTTAGCCTTGTGACTCTTGCTTTGATTAATTCATTGGTATACCCGTTCAGTGCAGTTACCATTGCCCTGAATTTAATAAGCCACAGGATATGTCATCCACTTTCCAATCCCATGGGAAGAAGAAGAAAAAAATAAATAGAGCATTGTATCTTTGAACACAAGAATTGAATATTTCTCTTAATTATCACAGATATTTATGGTATCTCAACTGTATTATTAGTCTGGCATCAATGTGTTTTGCCACATTGGATTTTTATACTTCTAGAATTAAAAGAACTATAAATTGGAATGCACTCCTATCAAAGATGAGGTGACTGGAGAATGCAACTGATTTTGCAGAGGTGGGAGCCTTCTCACTTGTATACTCTATCCTCCTTACTGAATAATTGTTCTCATATGGTACATGACTCAACAAAACTGACAAACTGTAACAATCCAAATTCAGTGTAGACAGAAGGCCTCTTGTCTCCCAGAATAGAACCTAATGGGTTAATCTTTCACTCACTTGTTAATGATTGAGGCTCAATTGCATTCCTAGGAAGGCTGTATACTTTTTATCCTTATCCTCTTCCTGAATGATTTTAATTGTGGTTCTGTTGTAGTGTTTTCTCTGCTACTGATTAGGCTCTAAATTCCTCCATAAATGACTCACTCAAGTCTGTGATGGGGTAGCCAAGGCCTCTTGCTTGAGCTCTACTGTGTCAAGTGATGCAGATCCATGTGTAAATTCCATGAGTGATGCTTCAAATTCAACCATAGGCAATTACAGGTTTTTTACATGTCATTCAATGTGAGAACAAACTACTGTACCCATGTTGGAGTTTGTGCACAGTAGTTGAATTTTGGTTTCTGGAAGGAGCTGCAAGCATGAATTAACACTTTCATAGACCAGGCAAGTTCATACACATGGCTATGTGTCGAGTACAGGTCCTCCATTCAGAGACCTCTTTATCAGAGACTATAGCTGAGTCAATTTCTCCATTCTACCTCAATATTTTCTGGATCCTTTCCTCTTCCATTTTTCCTGATTCCAAGTCCCCAAGCTTATTAAAGATAGGTTCATTTGGTTTAGAATTCCTCAGCAGTGGCAGTTTCCCCTTAATGTTCTGCTTGTTACCTGGCTGTTGCCAGGTGCTGACCTAAAGGGAAAAGGAAAAACTGCAGAACTGGCATCTTCTGTTTGCTCCTTGTTTGTATGGTCACTGCAAGTGAATAAGTGTTGAAAAATTGTTTTTAGTTGGATTTCTGTGCACTATGACATCCTGAAAAGATAATAGTTTTTTTATCAGAATAATTAGTTCTTGCCAAAGTACAATATGACTTCCAAAAAATAATGCTTTATATGGCAGTTTGAAATCATATGTTCTCAAGGAAGGCCTTTCAGCATTAAATGTTGTTGAAATGATGAAAATATGACTTTGCAATTACCTTAAGGATTTTCTGTGCAAAATATGTAGGAAATGACACAAGTAGCAGTGTTAATACTCTAGGCTAATGGATGTCATTATGCAATGTCCAGACCCTTTTTGTAGGATGATAGGGATCCATTGAAGGAATGTCAGTATAGCTAACTAACTCTGAGTTTTTACCCTTAGTGTTAGAGATTGACAAG
The DNA here is from genome assembly GCF_033115175.1 of Lepus europaeus. Classification (NCBI taxonomy): domain Eukaryota; kingdom Metazoa; phylum Chordata; class Mammalia; order Lagomorpha; family Leporidae; genus Lepus; species Lepus europaeus. The sequence goes on from NC_084833.1 coordinate 40,192,268, forward strand.
CAGTTTCATTCTGGGACTGTAGAGAGAGGAAGGGATGCAAATACAACAAATCAAAAGAAAACAAAAACAAAAACAAGAGAGAAAATGAAATTTCCATGAATGAGAATCAGAGAAGTCAAATCTGGAAAGAAATTTAATGGAAAAAGTCCATGTGCTACCAACTTTTCCTCCTAAAGGAATTTGAGGTATTAAGCAGTAAGAATTGAATCTCCTTTTTGCATGGTTTGAGTGATGTGAAGCAACGACTTCAGTTCAGACAGAAGAACAATTATGTTCTTTACATAGAGCAGATGATAATTCAGTTTGTAGATTTTTTTTTTTTTGACAGGCAAAGTGGACAGTGAGAGAGAGAGACAGAGAGAAAGGTCTCCTTTTCCGTTGGTTCACCCCACAATGGCCGCTGTGGCTGGTGCGCTGTAGCCTGCGCACTGCACTGATCTGAAACCAGGAGCCAGGTGCTTCTCCTGGTCTCCCAAGGACTTGGGCCATCCTCCACTGCACTCTCAGGCCACAGCACAGAGCTGGACTGAAAGAGGAGTGACCAGAACAGAATCCGGTGCCCCGACCGGGACTAGAACCTGGTGTGCCGGCACTGCAGGTGGAGGATTAGCCTAGTGAGCCATAGCGCCGGTTTGTAGATTTTAACAAATGTACTGAGTCATGTTTACCGGTAAGCATATTTAGCATAGCACTTAAGAAGCTCCGATCCCATATCAGAGTATCTGGATTCAATTCTCGGCTCTGGCTCCTGATTCCAGTTTCTTACTATTGCAGGTCCTGGAACACATCAGTGATAGCTCAAGTAAATTCTTGCCTCTCAGATGGGAGGTGTGGATTGAGTTCCAACTCCTGACTTTCATCTCTACGGAGACCTGGCCATTGTGGGTACCACAAATTGGAGTTTTCTCTCTATCAGTCTTCCATTGACATGCCTTGGCCCCAACATATGTTGCCTACCTTTCTATTACAGGTGGTAAATGATTAGTATTATTGAAAAGTCTTTTTATCCACTTCATTTGTTCCTCATCCCTTGTGCCTGATAAAGGTCTCTTCCCCAGTTTCGCTTCTTTCTCTCCTTTATCTTTGATGTATCTCAATAGCATATAAAAAGCAGTTATTTCTCCCATTATGGAAAGAAACTCTTCAAGCCCTATCTATTCATTTTTCTTTATCTTTGAACTTTTCCCTCCAAAAGAATTGCCTCAATTATAGATAGAAATTTAGATAGATGATGCATACATAGATATATATTCTAATTTCTCTCCTTAAATCTTATGCTGTGCTCATCTCAATTCAGCTACTGTGCTACCATATCAGCAGTTGTCCTAGATTTCAGTCTTTGTTATTTTGTTAGCTACAGTTGAATTATCAGCTGACACCATATTTAAACCATCACTACAAAGATACCGTTAGGCAGCAGTTTCCACTTGTAATGCCCTTCTTGATTCTCAGGGCAATAATCTTCTGTTTTGTTTGATTTTATTTTTCTCATCGTTCTAACACTCCTTATTCTTTTGATGATTTGTCTTCATCTTTTGGTGTTTGGCAGAAATGGAGTTTTCTGGATCATAAGTTTGAGAACATTGAGAGCATTCTCTTTTAAAACCACACTATGTCAATTAGTACAGTATACAGCCTAATAGTTTTAAACAGTAGCTATATTTAATGCCCATTTACCTATCAGTTCTCTACTGGCTAAACATAGACCCATATATCCAAATAGTTATTAATTATCACAACTCCATTGTCTAATATTTATCTCAAACTGGACTTATTTGACACCAAACTCCTCATCTTCCCTTTATGGCTGCTTTATCTAAAATATTCTAATATCTGTAGCAATTCCTACTTTCTAGGTAAGACATACATTTTGTTATTTATCTCTTTCCTCAGCACTACCATCCACTCCATCAAATAATTCTATATTTTATTTTATTTTTTAAAATATTTATTTACTTGAAAGGCAGAGTTACACAGAGAGAGGAGAGGCAGAGAGTGAAAGAGGTCTTCCATCTGCTGGTTCACTCCCCAATTGGTCACAATGGTCAGAGCTCTGCCAATCTGAAGCCAGGAGCCAGGAGCTTCTTCTGTGTCTCCCACGTGGGTGCAGAGGCCCATGGACATGGGCCATATTCTACTGCTGTCCCAGGCCATAGCAGAGAGTTGGATTGGAAGTGGAGCAGCCAAGTCTCAAACTGGCGCCCATATTGGATGCCGGTGCTTCAGGCCAGGGCATTAATCTTCTGCACCACAGTGCCAGTCCTACAATTCTATATTTTATACACTGAAATATATCAAGATTGTAACTATTTGTCACTGTTCATCTCCACCATTATCATTCTGTTCAAGCTGTTGTCACCTTTTCTTACATGACCACAATGACCTGCTAATTATTCCCACTGCACCTATATTGGTTTTTATGGAGGGTCTTTTTTTCTTTTTTCTTTTTTTTTAACTTTTATTTAATAAATATAAATTTCCAAAGTACAGCTTTTGGATTACAGTGGCTCCCCCCCATAACTTCCCTCCCACCCGCAACCTTCCCATCTCCCACTCCCTCTCCCATTCCATTCACATCAAGATTCGTTTTCAATTATCTTTATATACAGAAGATCAATTTAGTATATACTAAGTAAAGATTTCCACAGTTTGCACCCACACAGAAACACAAAGTGTAAAGTACTGTTTGAGTACTAGTTATAGCATTAATTCACATTGTACAACACATTAAGGACAGATCCTACATGGGGAGTAAGTGCACAGTGACACTTGTTGTTGACTTAACAATTGACACTCTTGTTTATGGTGTCAGTAATCATCCTAGGCTCTAGTCATGAGTTGCCAAGGCTATGGAAGCCTTTTGAGTTCACCAGCTCCAATCTCATTTAGACAAAGTCATAGTCAAAGTGGAAGTTCACTCCTCCCTTCAGAGAAAGGTACCTCCTTCTTTCATGGCCCCATTCTTTCCACTGGGATCTCACTCACAGAGATCTTTCATTTAGGTCTTTTTGTTTTTGTTTTTTGCCAGAGTGTCTTGGCTTTCCATGCCTGAAATACTCTCATGGGCTCTTCAGCCAGATCCGAATGCCTTAAGGGCTGATTCTGAGGCCAGAGTGCTGTTTAGGACATCTGTCATTCTATGAGTCTGCTGTGTATCCCACTTCCCAAGTTGGATCTTTCTCTCCTTTTTAATTCTATCAGTATAATCAGACACTGGTCTTGTGTATGTGATCCCTTTGACTCTTAATCCTGTATTATGATCAATTATGAACTGAAATTGATCACTTTGACTAGTGAGATGGCATTGGTACATGCCACCTTGATGGGATTGAATTGGAATCTCCTGGCACGTTTCTAACTCTACCCTTTAGGGCAAGTCCAGTTGAACATGTGCCAAACCGTACATCTCTCTGGAGGGTCGTTTATCACATAGCAGCTTGAGGGAGTTTGTCAGTCCTTCAGCCATGTCCATTCATATTTTCCACCTAATTCAATTAAAAAAAGCCAATTTTTAAGTGTCTACAAACAAGTCTTCAAATAACTGCAGACCTTTTTCTGTTATTCCTCTTCAAGCTAGTTCAATTCACATGACAGAGGATTCTCTGTTGCTTTTCAAGCTTAACAGACATACTGCAACCAATGTGTGTTATAATTTCTACCACTTAAGGTTTTCTTTCTCAAAATATCTTTCTGTTTTCATATTCCTTTCAGACTTTACTAAAATGTCACCTTATCATTTCTGGAAACTCAGCACTCTGTCTAAAATCTCCTCAAGTTTCCAAAATCTATTATCAAAATTTCCAGATTTATTATTCTCTATAGAACATAATCATGATTCTATCAATCTCTCTCTCTCTCTCTCTTTTTTTTTTTTTTTTGGACAGGCAGAGTTAGACAGTGAGAGAGAGCGAGACAGAGAGAAAGGTCTTCCTTCTCCATCGGTTCACCCTCCAAATGGCTGCTATGGCCAGCCTGCTGTGGCCAGTGTGCTGCGCCAATCTGAAGCCAGGAGCCAGGTGCTTCCTCTTAGTCTCCCATGCCAGTGCAGGGCCCAAGTACTTGGACCATCCTCCACTGCCTTCCTGGGCCACAACAGAGAGCTGGACTGGAAAATGGGCAACCTGGAGAGAATAGGCATCCCTACTGGGACTAGATCCCCGGGTGCCAGTGCACGAAGTGGAGGAATAGCCAAGTGAGCTGCAGAGCTGGCCCTATCAATGTCTTATTTGTATATTTTATACTTGTGTTTATTTAATAATTTTGTATTACACTCAAGAATTTTACATTATTATCTTCTGACATCCAATAGAAAAACAGAATCACAGAACCCATGGAGATCTGTAGAATCAATATGCTCATTTGAACAAAATCCCTATTGTATTTGTCTTCACACTGAAGTTTAAAAACTACTGCTCTGGACACATCATGAGAGTTCATATAGGTATCATTAAACAAATGAAATATTCATTAATATTCTTTAAAAAATGTATAAATGGATTCCACCCTTACTAACAACTTGTAATTAATTGAATTTCACTCTCGTATTTACCTAATTAGTATTTGTCCAATAGATGTTGAGCATGTTATAAATTGCAGTGTAGTCCGCACTACATTTTTATTTATTTATTTATTTTTTGACAGGCAGAGTTGAGAGTGAGAGAGAGACAGAGAGAAAGGTCTTCCTTTTACCGTTGGTTCACCCCCCAATAGCCGCTGCAGCCAACACACTGTGGCTGGCGCACCGCACTGATCTGAAGCCAGGAGCCAGGTGCTTCTCCTGGTCTCCCATGTAGGTGCAGGGCCCAAAGACTTGGGTCATCCTCCACTGCACTCCCAGGCCACAGCAGAGAACTGGAGTGAAAGAGGAGCAACTGGGACAGAATCAGGCACCCCAACCGGGACTAGAACCCAGTGTGCTTGCGCTGCAGGCTGATGATTAGCCTAGTGAGCTATGGCACCAGCCTGCACTACATGTTTTACAATGTGCAGCAAACCTTTAACAGGAAGAATGGAAGGTAAAAAATTATGACACATCTTGATTGGTATTGCATTGAATCTGTAAATTGCTTTTGGGAGAATGGACATTTTGATGATATTGATTCTTCCAATCCATGAGCATGGAAGATTTTTCCATTTTTTGGAATCGTCTTCTATTTCTTTCTTTAAAATTTTGTAATTCTCATCTTAGAGATCTTTAACATCCTTGGTTAAGTTTATTCCAAGGTATTTGATTGTTTTTGTAGCTATTGTGAATGGGACTGAAATTAGAAGTTCTTCCTCAGCTGTGGCATTGCCTGTGTATACAAAAGCTGTTGATTTTTGTGCATTGATTTTATATCATGCTACTCTGCCAAACTCTTCTATGAGTGCCTATAGTCTCTTAGTAGAGTTCTTTGGGTCCCCTAAATAAAGAATCATATTATCTGCAAAGAGGGATAGTGTGAGTTCTTCCTTCCCAATTTGTATCCCCTTAATTTCCTTTCCTTGCCTAATGGCTCTGGCTAAGAGTTCCAGAACTATATTGAATAGCAGTGGTAAGAGTGGGCATCCCTGTCTGGTACCAGATCTCAGTGGAAATGCTTCCAACTTTTCCCCATTCAATAGGATGCTGGCCGTGCGCTTTTCATAAATTGCTTTGCTTGTATTGAGGAATGTTCCTTCTATACCCAATTTGCTTAGAGTTTTCATCATGAAAGGGTGTTGTATTTTACCAAATGCTTTCTCTGCATCTATTGAGATAATCATATGCTTTTTCTCCTGCAATCTGTTAATGTGGTGTATCACATTGATTGTTTTGCAAACATTGAACCATCCCTGCATACCAGAGATAAATCTCACCTGGTCTGGGTGGATGATTTTTCTAATGTGTAGTTGCAAGAACTCAATTTCTTAATAGTCAACAGAAATGACAAACTTAGACTAGCTCAGGATGCTTTAAATTCTAAGTGTAATTTGTATGACATATATTATAGTATAGAGAAATTTCTTATTAATGTAGCCTAAGCTTCTTCCTATCAAAAATGAAGAATCCAGCCTCTATTATGAACCTCTCACTCATTTAACATTATGGGGTGAGAAGGAGAAACATGTAAAACTACTCTGAAAATATGGCTTGAACAATGTAGATTTCACATGAGGCAAAACATGGCAACATGGAAAGGTAATGTTGCAGACAACTTGTGTTCATATTTCTTCAAATTATTCATGGTTACACTTCATCTTAGCCAAAAGGCCAAGAAGCGAGGATGTGAGGAAAAAGGGACACTATACCACTGTTGGTGGGAATGCAAACTGCTTAAGCCACTATGGAAGTCAGTCTGGAGATTCTTCAGAAACCTGAATATAACCCTACCATCCCACTCCTTGGAATTTACCCAAAGGAAATTAAATTGGAAAATAAAAACTGTCTGCACCTCAATGTTTATTGCAGCTCATTTCACAATAGCTAAGACCTGGAATCAACCTAAATGCCCATCAACAGTAGACTGGATAAAGAAATTATGGGACATATACTCTACAGAATATTATACAGCAGTAAAAAAAAAAACAATGAAATCCTGTCATTTGCAACAAAATGGATGAATCTGGAACACATCATGCTGAGTGAAATAAGCCAGTCCCAAAGGGACAAATATCATATGTTCTCCCTGATTGGTGACAACTAACCGAGTACCAAAAAGGAAACCTGTTGAAGTGAAATGGAAACTATGAGAAACAGTGACTTGATCAGCCCTTGTCCTGACTGTTGATGAACAACTTAATATTTTATCTCTTTTAGTATTTTTTGGTTCTATTTAATACTATTGGTTGAACTCTGTAATTAACACACAATTGTTCTTAGGTGTTTAAATTTCACTGAAAAGCGATGTCTGTTAAATATAAGAGTGGGAAAAAGGAGGGAGGAGAGGTACAATCTGGGACATGCTCAATCGGACTTGCCCCAAATGGTAGAGTTAGAAATGTGCCAGGGGATTCCAATTCAATCCCGTCAAGCTTGTATGTACCAATGCCATCTCACTAGTCAAAGTGATCAATTTCAGTTCATAATTGATCATAATACAGGATTAAGAGTCAAAGGGATCACATAAACAAGACTAGTATCTGCTAATAATAACTGATAGAATTGAAAAGGAGAGAACGATCCAACATGGGAAGTGGGATACACAGCAGACTCATAGAATGGCAGATGTCCTAAACAGCACTCTGGCCTCAGAATCAGCCCTTAAGGCATTCGGATCTGGCTGAAGAGCCCATGAGAGTATTTCAGGCATGGAAAGCCAAGACACTCTGGCAAAAACAAACAAACAAAAAAGACCTAAATGAAAGATCTCTGTGAGATCCCAGTGAAAAGAACAGGCCATCAAAGAAGGAGGTACCTTTCTCTGAAGAGAGGAGTGAACTTCCACTTTGACTATGACTTTGTCTAAATGAGATTGGAGCTGGTGAACTCAAAAGGCTTCCATAGCCTTGGCAACCCATGACAAGAGCCTAGGATGATTACTGACACCATAAACAAGAGTGTCAATTGTTAAGTCAACAACAGGATTCAGTGTGCACTTAGTCCCCATGTGGATCTCTGTCCTTAATGTGTTGTACAATGTGAATTAATGCTATAGCTAGTACTCAAACAGTACTTTACACTTTGTGTTTCTGTGTGGGTGCAATCTGTTGAAATTTTTACTTAATATATACTAAATGGATCTTCTATATAAAGATAATTGAAAATGAATCTTGATCTGAATGGAATGGGAGAGGGAGTGGGAGATGGGAAGGTTGCGGGTGGGAGGGAAGTTATGTGGGGGAGGAAGCCACTGTAATCCAAAAGCTGTACTTTGGAAATTTATACTTATTAAATAAAAGTTAAAAAAAGGAAAAAAAAATTACTCATGGTTTCACTATTCTGACGTTTTAGAAAAATATAACAAAAAGCATTACAATCATGTACTCCATCACTTATATTAAAAAGAATAGAAAATTGGCCCCATGGATGCTATGTTTGCCTAAAGTTGCACTACTAATCAGTATGAAAATTCTATTGCCTAAGAATCTCAGATATTTATTCGAACATTATCATGGGTGTTTCCAGACTGGTGTTTTTTATGAGGTTAATATTTAATTTGGTGGACTGAATAAAGCGAACTGTCCCCCTCTGTGGTAGATGAGTCTCATCCAATCGGTTGAAGGTCTGAAAATTTTAAACTAAAGATGAACCTCCTCTTGATAAGTGAGAACTCCTCTTGCCTGACTGCCTTCAAGCTGAAACATTAGCCTTCTCCTGTCTTCAGTGTCAAACTGAAATATTGCTGCTGCCTAAGTTCCATGCTTGCTTGCTTTCAAACCTAAAATATACCATCAGCTCCCCTTGCCAGCCCACCCTGCTGATCTTGGAACTTTTCAGCTCCCTTAATTGCATGAGCCAATTTTATACAATACATTTCTCTATATATATCATCTACCCATCTATCTGTCTGTCTATATTCTTATAAATATATTTCATAACATTTTCCTCCTGCTATCTGTCTAAAAAGGAACAATTTAATACATTCAAACAAATACATGTATGTATGAAAGAGGACATATTCATAAATAATTATGTCTATATCTATACATATATGTGTGTATATATACACATATATATAAACATATATATGTATATATATATATATATTTCTCATTTTGGTTCTGCTTTTGTAAATTTTCCTGAATGCACAATAATCAAGAGAGAACCAGAATTTTGATTTTTAGATTTATTTTGTCTATCATACCACCATTCTATTACCTTCCAATAATTTCTGCAAAGAAACTGTTTGATGTGATAGCTCCCCTTTCTAATGCGTAAGTATGATTATGACAGGTTGCCTAAAAACAAACAAACCAAAAAGCATCCTGTTGACCTTTACTTATTCTAGGATGAAGCTGGCCACATAAAATCATCCATAACATTGAGCAATCTCTCCTCTTGAAATCTCAAACTGTTTCCTGCTCTCTTGCAATCAAGGATTACCAATACACCTGAATGCCAATGACCATCTGCTCTGCTTCCTGAACTTCCTCCTTATTTCATAACAATTTAGTAAGCTGTCTCCAACTTAATATTCAAGTCTACTGATGCATTATTTTTATCAATATTTTCCATAGCATTTTCACTTGTATTCTGGTATTTCACTTATGTACTAAATCATTTTATATTGTTGATCGTGTTTGTGTGTTCCATGATAATTTCTGTACACATTGTTCACTGTTGTTTTGATTTGGACATTCATCTTTGAATTTTCTTCAGGTTTAGTGATTCTTTTTTGTTTCTTTGATCGTTAGTTACCTACATATTCAATTTCCCAACACTTAGTAGAATACCAACAGCATAAGAAATGTTCACAATCATTCACGAACAAATGAATAGGGAAAGAGAAAAATTAAATTTGAAAAACTTTATTTAGCTTGGCAACCTCATTTCTTTATTATATACTAAACTGATCTTCTGTATATAAAGAGAATTGAAAATGAATCTTGATGTGAATGAAAGGGGAGAAGGAGCAGGAGAGGGGAGGGTTGCGGGTGGGAGGGAAGTTATGGAGGGGGGAGCCATTGTAATCCATAAGATGTACTTTGGAAATTTATATTCATTAAATAAAAGTTAAAAAAATTATTAATATAAAAAGAACAGATTTTATGTGTTCCATAGGTACAATTCCAAGAAGACAACCACACTTTTTGTAGTCCCCTGCTCCTCTCCAATCCCCATTCCTCCCGCCACTGTCTTCATCAGTTTTTGGAGGTATCTAATTTTAATCCACTCTATAGTCACAAGCTTAATTCACTACTAATCATAATGTTCCACAAAATACACTATACTTTTAAAATATTTAAAAATGTGGGAGCTTTTCTAATACCTTTATAAACTGAGCTTACAAGTTCCCTATATTTATTATATATTTGACTTTACGAACATAGTGTCTTTCTTTGCATTTCTCTCACTAAAAGCAGGAGTTAACTTTTTTTTTTCTTGTTAGCAGCTAGAATCTTGTATTCTAGGTGGATTCCAGGTATATATATGTTTTTTTTCTAATAAGCAGTTGTATACTTTTAAAAAATTCAATAATTACTAATATAAACTCATTTGCATAATGATACAGCAGAGACAATTCAGTCGAATCCATAAAGCTTATAAAATCAACAATTACACTTTCCAAAAATATCTCTAAAGGAATATTAGTTCCTTAAACTATTCAAATAATAAGGATTTTGTAGTCATGCTTCAAAAGGAAATATTGTGTACACTGCATACTTTACTCTCATTCCCCCTTTTCTTGAGTGGCCTCTATCTGTCTTCACTTATTAGTGATTCTAAAAATCCTGTGGGAATGAAATCTACTTGACAGAATTTAAGTCAGAATGTTTCTGGTTGCTGTAACTCTTGAATTTTTCTCTGCTATTATATGTATACTACCTCTTCATGAACTACTTAATATGTGGCAAAGGCTTCACCTGGGGTATAGTTAGAAATGCACATCTCAGGTCTCACTGTGGGCCTACTGTATCATAATCTGCATTTTAATAAGCTAATCAGTTGGAAAGCATGGCTGATTTACTATATAACTTCCTAAATCACAATTATTTGCAAGCACTGTTTATATTATCTTGTTTCTCATTGCTCAGTCCCAGTCACCATGTTAGATAACGTCTGTGGTCTCAAAATGCTTCCAAAACTGCAATATCCTGAATTGGTAACTTTAAAACTCATTTATGCAAGGAAGGAATTTATCTTCCAAATCTAAATTATTTCTTGTGTATACAGAGGAAAGGAAGTAAATGTGAACTCTTTATACACAAATGATCAGTTCTTAAAATCATATTTGTGCATTTCCTATCTGCCTGTTTCCATGGAAAACAATGTAAAGAAACAGTGATTTCAATTAATCCATTTCTCTAGTGAGGATGAGGGAGAAGATACTAAGCTTTGGGTCATTTCATGGAACAAATTTTCATTGCTAGTGTCTCATCTCTACCCTCACAGGCTGATGAGTATTTTTTGCTGCAATATTGACATGTTGTAGTTGGAGAATTTTCCATAGCTGCATTTCTCAGCATGAAATATCTGTCTCAAGAAATACTAAAGTTAAGCTACATACTCTAATAAAGAAAGCCCTTTTTAAAGGACGTAGACTAGTTAAGGTGGGATTAGCTGTTTTGATTTTTGTTTTTGTCTGTCTGTTTGTTTGAAATAATAGACCTGACAGATTCAGAAACCAATAGTTTTCTTTCTCAATATTTTGAAATTCAATCATTTTTTGTCTTTAAATGAAGCACGCAGTAGTAGTTTGTATGTATTAAATGACTTATTGAACACTGTTAGGAATACAGCAGAGGTGAACAAGTAATTATGGGTAGATTGATGGTAATATTGCTATGCATTCTCTAAAGATCTTTTTTTTCAGCTACAGTGACATCTGCCATATTGTGAAGTAGAAAACATTAGAGCCTTTTTCTGCCCACCTCCAATGACCCCATTGTTCTTTTTTAAAAAAAAGATTTAATTTATTTCAGTAGCAGAGTGACAGAGAAAGAGAGGGAGAGTCTGAAAGAGATCTTCCATCTACTGGCTCACTCTCCAAATGTCCATACTGGCCAGGGATAGAGCAGACTAGAGTCAGGAGCCCTCTGACAGGGACCCAAGTACTTGCACCATTATCTGCTGCCTTTTCAGGGACATGAGTAGGGAGCTGAACCCACTGTTTTAACAATTCATAGACAAATTCCCTTAGTGAAAAAATCCAGAAAGGAACAGAAAGCAGCTGTTCTCCCAGGAAACATGAAAACAGAGTTATTGAAGCCAGGAGAGAGATTTGGGACAACTTATTTCCAAAATTCGTACCACAGGCACAATGCCATATGTTTGGAAAGAGATCGTCAAGCTTACTACTTTTTCAAGGTGAAAATAGTGATCCAGATATTCAGACCCCCATTCTTTCTTCAGAGGCTCCCCAGAAGACTAGTTTCTGTCAGTCTTAGAAATAAAGGGGAAAATCTTCCAGATTTTGGGAAGCTCTTTTTCATAAATCATTTTTTAGAATTATTGATTAATACGTGTTCATTTTCCTGGAGTTAAGTGCAATAGTTCAACACATACACACAGTGTAGACCAATCAAACCAGGGAACTAGCATTCTGATTTTCTTATCTTTTTCTCTGTGTTTATGATTTTATTTAGAATAAAGAAGCATCCCTTCAATTATTAAAAAAATAGATCTAAGATAGAAATGAAAGTTTTGTCACTTACATGTGCTCGAGGCTACACACACAGAGAGAACATGGAACACAAGCCTAGAGGGAGTGAGGAGCACTTGCATTTGTTGGAGTGCAGGCTGCAAAAGATCTGTTAGGGTGTAGTGGTGTGATTGAGGAGTTTATACCAACAGGCACAGAATTTGAAACAAACTGATGTGAAAATGTTTTTTCACAAAGAAAGTTATCTTGAAATGAGACCCTACATTATACCTCCAATGAAATAATATTCAGGCTTTCAGAATAAGATTTTGAAATATGTGAAAGCATGGATGAAATTTTAGGATTTTAGGATTATAATTCTAAGAGAATAAGTCAGTCACAGAAGGACATTAATCCACTTATATGTGGTATATAAAATACTCAAATCCATAGAAACAAAATGTTGAATGAAAGTTTCTAGGGGGTGCGTGGAAGGGAAAAGAGAAATGGTTATTCAATAGATATATAATTCACATTACTCAATATGAAAAAGTTCTGGATATCTGCTATAAATATTATGGTTATCAATACTCTACTCTGAACTTTAATTTTTGTAAAGAAGGCAAACTCCACTGTAAGTGTTCTTAACACAATTAAAAAATTTTCCAGAAATTTTAAAATTTTGGCAAGATAATTGGCAAAATAGCTCCAAACCTTTTTTTATTTCACTACAATGCCTTTATATCTCTAATAGCAAACAAAAAGAATCTAGAAGTTTTTGTAGCTTTATTGCAGACATTAAATTTCCCATTTGCAGCTTATGAAAAAGTCAATAAAGCCATGGTGTTTCAGTAAATTCATAAAATTTAGTGTCCAACTGGCCTATTTGCTTTTCAAAAAAAATAAACAATATATTGTATTTTTATTATTTTGACAGAAAACTGTTGACTACTGTTCACAAGTACTTACAATGAAGTAAACAATACATAACTGGATAGCATCATGATTGCATGATATTTTTGGTTTTCCCTGGTTCCTGCTGAACCAGTACCCCAAGCACTAAAGAACTGTACCTGTGTGTATGGAGTGAGTTGGGGTAAAGAAAAAACACGCAGGTCAACAATTTAGATGACAGTATTTTGTTCACTCATTTATGCCTGAGGATCCTTAACTGCCAGTATCTCTAGTTATCTGTTATTTCCATCACTCAAGTATTAGACATTTCATAAATTGTGATCATTTTTGGGCACAACACAGGTGTTTAAAGTTTATATAAAGCAATGATCTGCTAAAGGAATATTTGCCCATTTAACCAAGTTTTATTTAGCTTATTAAAGCACACCAAGATTTTCCTGTTTTCCTCATCTGGGTGGGGAAGTTGCTAGCTGCAGTGAAAATTTTCTTTCCAGGAATATTTCAAATAAACTGTTGCATTTATATGACTATAGGTATAGGTATAGGTATAGATTCCGATACAGTTTCTGTTAAATTTCCAACTTCAACTACACAAGTAACTGCAGGGTCATTATTTAATTTGGAAGGATATAGTTTCAGGGAAAGTGTCAGTTTAACTTGAGGTGATTTATTTCTCAGATTAGTCAGAATAATCGCATCTCAGAGACATGCCCTTTCCCATACTGTTTTACTGAATGGTTTAAAATAAATAAAAGGTGACAGCTTTGTGGCACAGTGGATTAAGTCATTGGCTGTGACTCTGACATCCCATATAATCATGGGTGAGTACTAACTTCTCAGCTTCTGATCCAGCTCTCTTTCAGTGTGCCTGGGAAAGCAACAGGAGATGAGTCAGGTGCTTGGAACCCAGCTACCCATGAAGGAGACTTTGATAAAGTTCCCAGTTACTGATTTCAGCCAGGCCCAACCCTGGCAGTTGTGGCTCTTTGGGATTCAGCCAGCAGATGGAAGATTCTCTCTCCCTCCCTCTCTCTCTCTCTCTCTCTCCCTCTCTCTCCATCTCTCCTTCTCTCTGTAATTCTGCCTTGAAGCCATTAACATATGTATTTTATCCTGATTGATATGTCAGTTGGCTCCTAGAGGGAACCTGGAAACAAGTGGTAAAAATAGAAACTGGAAATTGGATCGATCATGTATCGGATGACATTATGTATATCATTTCTGCTAGATGAATGGAGTCATGGGTAACCCATAGTTTCTGGTAACATTACATTATCCTGGACTTGAATGGAAAGTAGTTTGAGTAGAAGATAATTTACTAGGAAATGAAGAATCAGTGTTATCTGTTCACTATTATGACAAATGGTTGTTAAAGAGAAAGGGACAATGGGCTTGCGCATCTACAAAAAATAAAGCATATATACAAAATGTAAAATAAAAATGTTAATATCTAATTCAGGGACCAAGAGGAAAATCAGTAAGTCTATTACAGTTTTTAAAATTCCTTGTTTCATATAGGTATTGAGCTGACATACCCTGGCAATCCCAAAGCCCAACTGTAAAGGTTATGGGAACACAGAGCCAATTAAATACTTAGAACTGCCAGGTCTCTTTCTGAAAATGCAGCAGTGGTAGTGATGGAGTTGGCCAGAGAGAAATGAAATGAGGCCTTTGGGCAAATACAGACATAGCTGAGAACTCTGTAGTCCAAAATACCTGAACTGCTTTTGCCAGCAGAGACATATTCCTAATCATAACTAAGCCCTTAATAAGGACTGCTTCCTGCTAGCTCACATAATAAATGGAGGGCCTTATTCAACAGCACCCACAGTGGCAATACAAGATTTTTAGGACTTGGCAAAATTGAATATGAGGAACATTGGGGAATACATATGAGAGTGAATTCCAACAATATTGGAACAAGCAGGCCAAAATCAAACAAGTAGAAGAAAAACAAACCAAAATATTTGACAGGATTGAATTAATCAACATGGCTGTACTTGTCTGATAGTTAATAAATTGATTCAAGCACTTGAAGTAATCAGAAGGCCCAGCGTGATGAACTGTTGAATTTCCTTCTAAGATTTGTTGTAACATCTACTGTGAACAAACACGGTAAAGTGCGAGTGGGAGGGAAGTTATGGGGGGGGGGGGAGAAAAGGAATCAAATAATGTCCTTTTTTTCCCCATCCCAATCCTGGAATACTATCTACTGTGTTGATCAATCCAGAAAATGTGATCCCTTTCCTTCCTTCTCTCACTGCGTTACTTCAGGTACCCCTTCTCCTTGAGGATGAAAAAAAAAAAAAAATGGCTTTACCTGTTTGCATTCCCACCAACAGTGGTTTAGGGTTCCTTTTTCCCCACGTCTTCGCTTCTTAGACTTTTGGCTAAGATCAAGTGTAACCATGAGTAATTTGAAGGAATATGAACACGAGTTGTCTGCAGCACTACCTTTCCATGTTGCCATGTTTTGCCTCATGTGAAATCTACATTGTTCAAGCCATATTTTTCAGAGTAGTTTTACATGTTTCTCCGTCTCACCAGTGGCCATTGCAGGGGTGAACCAAGGGTACAGGAAGAACTTTCTCTCTGTCTTTCTCTCTCACTGTCCACTCTGCCTGTCAAAAAAAAAAAAAAAAAAAAAAGAAAGAAAGAAAGAAAAGAAATTACAATTACCTTGAAAATGTGAAAAGGACAGTCTCAACTCTAAACTCTAAACTGAGTCTCCGATCTCAGGACTTCCAGCTGGAAACCTGCAGCTCTCATATTATGAGATTAGCATATGGCATGAAATTTGCATAATCCTTGTCATAACCTAAAATCTGTTATTAAGTTAGTAAATCTATTATAAAGCAAGACTTCTCTTGGCTCATAAAAGGGCTTAAAGGGGAGTCTGAAGGGTGAAACCCCACTTATGGGGCTGCAGCTTTTGTAAAAAACATAAGGAGAGACAGTCTATTTATTTATTTATGTTTCGGTTTGTCATATGTCAACTTTGCCCCTTTGCTGGGACAGAGGAGGAAGAAAGGCAACTGTCTCACTCCGGAGTGGTGGCACTCAGAAATGTCTAGGTTGTAAGGTTAAGATATGATATGTTCTTTAAAAAAAAAAAAAGATTTGTTTACTTCAGAGGCATAATTACTGAGAGAGGCAGAGACAGTGAGCGAGGTCTTCCATCCACTGCTTCAATCCCCAAATGGCTTCAATGGCTGTAGCTGACCTGATCCGAAGCCAGAAACCAGGAGCTTCTTCCAGGATCCCATGCAGTTGCAGGGGTTCAAGGACTTGGGTCATCTTCTACTGCTTTCTCAGGCCATCAGCAGGGAGCTGGATAGGAAGCAGAGCAGCAGAGCCTCAAACTGGCACCCTCGTGGGATGACAGTGCCTCAGACAAATGCTTAACCTTCTACACCACAGCACTGGCCCTATGGTATGTTCTTTTACTTAAAAAGTTATCTTAATTCAGAATTTTTTATTAAGGATTATTTCAAAATGTAAAAATACAAAAAGATTTAGAAAAGTTACAAAACATGTGAGTGAGTTACAAATGATTTGAGAGAAATAAATATTTCTATGTGTGATAAAATTAACTATAGTTCTTAAAATATTATTTACAAGTTCTATAAAAATTAAGCACTAAATAAAAGTTAAAGTCTATTATGTTAAAGCAATGAAGTTTTAAAATATTTGTATATCAATATGTAAACAAATACCTGAAAGTAAATATGATATTCAATTTTAAAATCATTTTTTGTAAATAACTACAATATCTTCTCTTAATAATTTTCTTCTTTATTGGTTCTTCTCTCAGTCAGGTTCCAGAAGCCCTTTTCAGGTTCTGACTGTGAAATGAGCTGAGTTTAAATGAGCTGAGTTTAAAACTGTTAATGTTGGTTTGGGATATTTACTTATTTTAAAGTATTTGAGTAATCACTTTATTTATAACTGAATAAATCTGATTTATAACTGGTTAAATCACTCTGATTAAACAGATGGATACTATTTCACAACGTTAAACCCTCCTGGCATCTTTGACATGCTTCCTAAAAATCAAAGTTCTAGGGGCCAGTGTTGTGGCGTTATAGGTTATTCTTCCACCTGCTGCACCAGCATCCCATATGGGTACCGGTTCTAGTCCTGGTTGCTCCTCTTCCAATCCAGCTCTCTGCTATGACCTAGGAAAGCAGTAAGATGGCCCAAGAGGTTGGGCTCCTGTACCCTTGTGAGAGATCCGGAAAAGCTCCTGGCTTCAGATCGGCACAACTCTGGCCATTGCGGCCCTTTGGGGAGTGAACCAGCTGAAGGAAGACCTTTCTCTTTGTCTCTCCCTCTCACTGTCTTTAACTCTACCTCTCCACTAAATAAAGAAAATCTTTAAAAAAAAAAAATCAAGATTCTAAATTCTTTGGACCTTGCTATTTCCAATTGGGCCTTTAAAAATGTCAAAGAATATATCTCTCATGTTGAAGATATACCAAATAATTAACCTATTTGGACTATATTAAAGGTACTGTCAGGATATGAAGTGGTGCTAAGCTTTAAAGTTGTGATAATTTAAAATGTTACTGATACCATACCAATGTCCAAAAGTTGCATAAATCTAATGATCTTGTGTTGTTATTAGTTATGACAGCTACCTAGATTGGAAAAAAAAAAAACAGAGGTCTAAAGGGATAAATGTTTATAAAGTTCTACAGGTGCTTTCTAAAATACTGTGTGGAATTAACCTATACCTCCCTCTGTCAGTTAATAAGATTTATAATTTAACCATGGCTATTTAAATGATCTTCTCATCCAGTTTTGTATTCTCCTCTAAAACCACTTTCAATCAGATTTTTTAAGAGACTCTAACAAATGTTCTAAAACTCAGATTTTCTAACAACCTTAATATCATTAATTAAAGAAGAAGTTCCAAAGCCCTGGAAAAAATGTGCATAAAAATTGAGATATTTTTGGTTCTGTGTTCCCTCTTCTGGGTTTCTAAGGACTTTTCCATGACTTCTATTGTACTCAGTAGTTTGCAACAGGTCTGTAATCAAATAAAGCTAAAGTCTAATAATGAACTCCAGGTTCCAACTGAAAAAGTATGGTTAATTCAGGTTATTCAGAACAAAAAGTAATTCTAATTACTTGATGATTATTAAAAAACAGTTAAATATTTTTTTAAAAAATTTAAAAGCTGTTAACAAAACCACTTTATCATTTTGTTCTAAATTGTTATGTTAGACATTTGCAATCATAAAGATAGGGTACAATGCAAAGTTTAATAACACAGGCCTTATGAAAGGTCCCGTTCTCTGCAATAATATTTGGCCATATAAAAAAGACTAACTAACCTAATCAAAAGTAAAAGCTTAGGGGCTGGTGCTGTGGCATAGTGGGTAAAGCCACCGCCTGCAGTGCCGGCATTCCACATGAGTGCTGGTTCGAGTCCCGGCTGCTCCATTTCTGATCCAGCTCTCAGCTATGGCCTGGGAAAGCAGTACAAGATGGCCCAACTCCTTGGGCCCCTGTACTCATGAGGGAGACCTGGAAGAAGCTCCTGGCTCCTGGCTTCGGATCAGCTTACCTCTGTCCATTGTGGCCAATTGGGGAGTGAACCATTGGATGGAAGACCTCTATCTCTCTCGCTTGCTCTCTCCTTCTCTCTGTGTGTAATTCAAATAAATAAATCCTTAAAAAAACAAAGTAAAAGCTTCATTATGATATGGTTTTATAGGAAGATTTAAACAGATAATTCTCCTCCCACCATTTTGAGCCAAACTAAAAGAAAAAAGAGATTAAAAAAAAAATTGTACTAATGACTTCAAAATTGATAGATGCGTTGAGTAAAGTGGTCATCATATTTTGATTTTACCTAAAAGAACATAGCTTTCCTTCTGGATATTCTCTTATCTCACAGGAGAAACATTATCATACCATGCCTATAACTGCAGGTTTCTAGCTCACACCATCAAAGGTTAGAGGTGAGACTGAAAACCCCCTTGGCTGACATCCTAAAGGTTGCCTCTGTGGTCTATTTTAACAAAGACCAAGAGGAAGAGGAATGAGTTAGGCAGCAGGAACAATATAGGGATGAGTGACAGGTCAAGTCATACCAGCCCTACACAGTGATCTGCCATCAAGAAGATCCAACAAGGCCACTGTCCCTGGAACCACCACAGAAGGGTGAAGCTGGCAGCTTGTGACTGGGAGTGCATCTCAGACCCCATAACATCATGAAAGCTGACTATCCAGAACAAAGAAGCCATATCCTGAGGGACTCCCAAGGACAACTGCTCCTGAAGAGTTCTCGAGGACAATGGCCCTGCCTCAGTCACTCAGGAAGCTGACTGATGTACACATGGCAGAAGACTGAAGAGCCAGTCATCTTGTTGTACATGCTAGATTCCTGATTGTGATGCACGGTAACCTTTGGTTCTTAATCGTGGTTGTAATCCTTGCCCTGCTTTCTTCTACAGTCTTGGTCGAGACTATTTCATCTGGTTAAACTTGAAGCAAAAAATTACTGCTGACATTTTTTTACCTCTGTTTGGGTATTGCTCTTTGTTTCTAATTTGGCCCCTCCTCAAGACCCCAGACATTTGTGGTCTGTGCTTTTGTAGGTCTAGAGAGGGTGTCACCAGCACTCTGTTTTACTATATCCATTATTCCTGTAAGAGAACTGTTTCAAGTATCTGTACTTACAATAGAATTGCTTACTCCATTTGCCAACATCAAGGCCTGGATCAATCTCACCAAAACTATAATGTAGCCAGTGCCAGGGGGACTCAATGAGCTATGTGGAAAAGCTTCCTATGTTAAGCTGTCCCTGGATTGGTCAGGATCATGTGTACAAGTAACCATCTGCCCCTTCTTTTCGAAGTTGATTAAAAATTGTCCATGTTCTTGTCCAAACCTGGAAAGGCTGGAACCCTTATAATTGGTTCAGAGAATGGCTTCCATCCCTCCCAGGGGAAAAAAAAATGGTTCAAAGCCCTTACAGGTGCTGTAGTTTTAATTTTGGGGAGTTGCTTGATTCTTCCCTACCTGGCATCCCTGGTAATAAAATCAGCCGCCAGCTTCATCAAGTTATGGTCAAAAAATTACAAGTCTGCATTCTGAGATGATGCCTGTAGTTAGGATGATAAACATGATGCTCCTGACCCTGGAAGAGTCCGAACATCAAACCTTTGAATTGGCAGGGCCTCCACCTTCCGAAAAAGGGGGAAAAAAAAGCAAAAATCATAGAGGCTTTCAAGCAGGGGCTTCCTGGGAATAGGAGGGTGAAGGGTGCTTTCTGAGAAATACTGCAATGCACCTCGGTCAACAGGTGATGCAGGTAGGTCATGCACAGTGATTTGGGTGCAGTCAGGTGTGACTATTGTGTGATGGTTGTGTAAGTAGAGCTCAGCTCTAAGATATCCAATCAAAAGTTATATGACTGAATATATATTAGAAAACTTAAAGTGGTTTGTACTAGTGCATATTAGGCATTGTCCTGCTTTGTTCAGGACTCAGAATGTGGAGACGAACTCTCCTCTGGACCTGCTGGCAAGAATAAATGTGTTTTCCTGTTAGGAAGCTTGGTGCCCAGCATCTCTGTCCAAGAGTCCCACTACAGAAAATCAAATCACTTCCCATCATGTCTACTTTCACCAGTCTTAATTATCAACTGTCAATTAAATCTGTTCTTTGTACTTTATTGAGAGCAATGCTTTAGTGAGTAAAACTGTATTGTATCAAATTCATATTCACTCTATCTGAAACTGCTGCAAGACCAGGAATACATAGACCCCTGCCACTTTCTCTGGTTTTATACTATGCTTTGCTCATTCTGGTTTAGCCATACTGGTTTTCTTGCCAATGCTAGAACATTACCACCTCATTTTCAACACGAGAATTTAATTTAAGACTTTCCCTTGGTATTTGTCTTGCTCATTCAGATCCTACATGTATTTTTTGAATTTCATCCAAGGAACTCATGATTATACTATTTAAATTATAAGCATTAACTTAATAACACTCTATCCTATTTTGTCCTTTCATTATTTATTTGTAGTACCTGTCACTTTCCAAATTATTTTAGCTATTTTTGTGAGGTTTTTTTTATTTCCCATCTTCCTCAAACAAGAAAAAAAAAAAGAAATCTAAGCTGTGTTGAATTTGTCTTGTTCATTTCTGCATAGACAGTCAGTGTTACTTTCATAGATAATGTAGTGTCTCTCCTTCTCTTAATAGGCACTTGAATACTTAAATGCTTTTCATAACTTTGTTTTACAATAATCAAAGCATTAAATATTGTTAGGACTTGTTTTATGCTCTCTGAAAATGGGAAAAATGATCTTTCTTCAATATCTGTGCTGATACATTGGCAGTGGTTGAATAATAAATGTTTCATTTTTCATGCCTAAGCTTTTTCAATGCAACTCATGAATATAATGACCTTTAAATAAGCCATTATAGTCATATCTCTAGATAATTTATCTAATTAATTTCTTTTAATAAGCAGAATGACTTTCAGCATGGGCATTAAAAAATTAGGTATTAATGTTACTCATGACAAGTGCTTATGTTATAAAAAATTAATCACTCATAATTGGAGGGAAAAAGATGTTAGTAGTTTTGTTCCTCAGTCTATCTCCAAACTGTGGATTTATTTTTGCCTAATCTGTGTTGAAGTATGTTAAGAAGCAAGATTTTATTTCTTACAGTGAACATAATATCTTAGTGTTATAGAATTTCTTTATGATACAAAGATTAATAATGAAAATCATGGGCTAAACCAACTGCAGATGTAATTGCCTGCTGAGACTAATTATAATCTTGCCTTAGGTAACTATTATAATGAATGCATTAGTTTATCTAAATAAAAAGACATGGTTGGGAAATGTTGCAGTGTTAACTTAGTTTTAGAATATATGCACTTATTAATCAGTGATACATAAAGTGATAGTTGCAGTAAGAGAAAAATTAGATGTAGTAAGAAGAGCAATTAATGCTTTCAAGTTTGAAAATATGAACTCGAATCCTGGTAGTATCATTTACTAAACAGGATGATGGTTAGGCCAATAGCAAAGAGTATCTGAGATAATATTACAAAAGAGCCTAGTACCAGTTTCAGCACAATAAATAGGATACATTATATTTTATTATTGAAACCGAATACATTAAATCATGTTAATTTTAAAAACCAAAGGTCACATAATTCCTTGCATTCAAATAATTGACTTAATGTTGTTTCCGTGAATTAAAATTTAAGGTATTATATATAATCCTAGGGCAAATCATGAAATTTACTGATGATTATACACTTGTCAACCAAGATATTTTTAAACGATTTATTTATTTACTTGAAAGTCAGAGTTTCACAGAGAGAGAAGGAGAGGCAGAGAGAGAGAGAGGTCTTCCATTCGCTGGTTCACTCCCCAACAGCCGCAACGGCGGGAGGTGCGCTGATCCGAAGCCAGGAGCTTCCTCCAGGTCCCCCATGTGAGTGCAGGGGCCCTTGGGCATTTTCTACTGCTTCCCCAGGCCACAGTAGAGAGCTGGATTTGAAGTGGAACAGCCGGGACTTGAACCAGCATTTATATGGGATGCTAGCACTATAGGCGGCAGCTTTACCTGCTGCACCACAGCACTGGCCCCAACCAGGATATTTGAACAGACATTATTCTCATTACTTTTATAAGCTTGTTTTGGATGAAATTAAGATTTCAATCTACAGTCTGTGTAAATCATATTGGACTACCCTCCTCAATATTAGTAGGCTTCATCCAAGTTAATGGGCCAAACAGAAGAGAAATGCCATCCTCCCTGGGGTGAGAGAATCCCTCCTTTCTGATGATGTTTGACCTGAAACAAAGGCTTTTCTCCTCCCTGTAGACTCTAACTGAAACATTTTCTTTGCTGTGTCTGTAAGCACAGTTCTCAGGAAATATATCATTGGCTTTCTAGATCCACAGGTCTTCTGATTCAGACTAAAACTAAATTGTCAGCTCTCCTGGAAGTCCAGTTTATTGGCCAACACATCAAGTCTTGTGATTTACCTGCCTGTGTAATCATGGAAGTCTAGTCTTTGTAAAGATTATTTATATATGCCATGTTATGATGGTGCTTTGAATGTAGAAAATAGAATTGAAAGAGAACTTTATTTTGATGCCAAAATAGTTGATATCCATGTATAGAAGAGTTTTTTCCAAAAGTTTGTGGAAATTATTCATTAAGAGAAAGAAAATACCAAGATGCATTTCAAGTTTTCGCCACCAAAATATATCCATCTTCTAATACCATTTTTGATAAACTTTTTTTAGATACCTTTGCATATAGCACATCATGATTCTGTTACTTTGGAGAATGCTAAGCCATTTTCACTGGTAAGCAATCAATAAAATCTGTCATAAACTTACTTAGGATACCTAGCATGATTATGTGCTATGCAACTCTTTTAATCTCCATGAAAACTTCATTAGGAGGTTATGTCTATCCGTATGGTAGAGGGAATTGTACGATAATTAGCTTAAGATGCTTGTTACTAAGAAGGTGGATCCATATTTAGGATGTTGTTACAGAAAAAATATTTTTTCCTATGCTATGCTTCTTTTCAGGGTCTCTAGAGTCTTAGTGATAATTTAGATGTAGACACTACTGATTAATCCATTTGTCTTTGAAATGAAACCCTTGTCAATTCTTGCATACCCCTGTGAACTTCCAAAAACACACTCATTTCTCTCTTGACTGCACAGATTCAAGCAAAAGATTGGCCATTTATCACTTTCTTTTGAAATACAAATATCATTGATCTGATATATATTATCATTTTTCTCCATAAGCAACTACTTCCATTCACAGCATGATTTTCTTTTTGCTTTGAAAATGTCTTAATTTAAAGCCTATTTCCTATACCATCATTATGTTGCCATATGTTCTTATATTGAGTACATCAAAAGTCAGTGTTACCTGTAACATTCTTGTTTTCAGTCAAATCAAAGGTAATTAAGTGATTTTTCTTCAAGATTTCTTAGTAAGTCAGTATGACAAACAACTGGATCCTGTTAATTGTAGAAGCTAAGAGTACTGCATTATACTTAGTTTTATCAAGTAAAACTGACTTCTGGTCCTTTCTGTGCTTTTTATTTATGAATGACTTTTCTTTATTAACTTATTTGTATTTTGGTAATACAGTGAATATAAACTCATGCTTCCTTTTTTGGAATTATTCTCTTTATTATTTTC
Source organism: Lepus europaeus (assembly GCF_033115175.1). NCBI lineage: Eukaryota > Metazoa > Chordata > Mammalia > Lagomorpha > Leporidae > Lepus > Lepus europaeus. The sequence continues at coordinate 40,216,603 of NC_084833.1, forward strand.
ATTTTCATTTAATTATTAATTATGTAAAACCCTCTTCTATGCATAAATCTATAAGTATAGCAAATAAGTGAGGGAGATGGAGGGTTTAAATGGTAATTAAAATCTTGTGTGTTGAGTGCCTTTAAAACAGTGCTGTGACAGCATGGAGAAGTGGCTTGTTAGCCAATTAGGAGTGGTACAAACAAAAGAGAGTTCAAGGAGGAGATCATATGTGGATTAAAACTTGAATTGTGACTAGGCACTTTTGGGGACAAACACTCCAGCAAGAATATATCCTTTGGGAAGGCATGAATATAAGAAGATACACAAGCAGGATGTTAATTCTGAGTACAGAGTCTGGGACATGAAATTACATGTGCATAAACATGTGTTGGCATTTGCATAATTGTGCAATCTTGTGCATGCTATTTAGCTAATTGTAATGGAGTCCTTGTCTATATTAAATGGAAACAAACAGTAACTGTATGTGTGTATGCCCTGATACCATGCTTATTTAATGAATCAATTAATGTGAAAGAGAAGTGGCTGGCTCAGGGCTGAAGCCCATTGTCATATCTGAAGAAATGAAATAGTTTACAGAAAAACACAATTCCAAGTAGGACTGATTTTGTTATTATTGCATACATGAAGAAACATAGACTAAAAAAAAAAAAGAGCTATCATTTAAGCAACATTATCTCCTTATGAGATATACCACTGATTTTCTTTTAATTGAAGGCTATTTTCTTCAAGCATAACACAGTAAACTTCTCTGTAACATGACTTTCTTAGAGAAAATCACAAACTATATAGCATTGTAGCTGTGAATAGTAATTTAGAAATGCACTAAATGTGGTCTCTCTACAGTTGCTTTGCTGGGAGAAAAAGGACAATTCAGCTTTAGCTCCTGTTTCAGCAGTTGCAAGCACCTTTAGACTATTTTGAACGTTGTTAAAAATGACACCATAGTTCTACATTCCTGCCCCTTTCATCTGAAGATTTCCAAATGATGATCTCCTTAGAAAGGACTGTTTTATGAGTAACACTGTTCCATTTAAAATGAATTATGGCCTGGAGCCAGTGCTGTGGCTCTTTAAGTCCCTGCCTGCAATGCACATATCCCAAAAGAGCGTGGGTTCGATTCTCAGCTGCTCCACTTCCAATCCAGCTCCCTGCTAATGTACCTGGGAAAGCAGTGGAGCATGATCCAAGTGCTTGGCCTTCTGCACTCATGGTGAGAAACCCAGAGGAAGCTTCTGACTGCTGGCTTTGGCCTGGCCCAGCCTTGGCCATTGCAGTCATTTGGGGAGTGAACCGGCAGATGGAGGATATCTCTCTCTCCATCTCTCTTTCTCTCTCTCTCTCTCTCCCCTTCTCTCTAACTCTGCCTTTCAAATAAGATGGAGAAATCTTTAAAAATCAAAAGATTCTATGGCAACTTTTTATGTAGCAATAAAGATGCCTCTTGAGATGCTCACATCCCATATTGGAGAGTCTGGGTTTGAGTCCCAGATCCACTCTGGATTCCAACTTTCTGCTACTGCACACTCTGAGAGGATACCGATGATGATTCCAGTACTTTGGGCCCTGTCAATTGAATCTGGGAGACAGATTGAATTCCTGGATCCGTTTTTGGGCCTGGCTCAACCCCTCCTATTGTAGATATTTGGGGAGTGAATGAGCAGATTGGAATCTCTCTCTCTCTCTTCTCTGTCACACCTTTCCACCTTTTAAATCAGAAAATAAATATTAAAAATGAATCCTGTCATCTCTACAGGATTCCAACATGACTTACAATAATCCCCTTTGAATTAATTCTGCTATTGGTAGAATATCACATTTAAATTAGAATGTTCGATTTCACATTTTACAAGTATATCTAACCCTTCTTTGTTTCATATCCATAACATAATTTAATTTTCTGACAAATTCTTGACTCTCAGAATAATTGAAATTGAACATATTTAAATACTAGCATCACCATCAGTTTATTACTCTGCATACATCTGTGAAATGTCATTGGTGCATGATTTTTAGAATGTTATTGCCCACTGGACAATATGCAATCTATAGTTTACACTATGAATTAAGTATACAATTTAGCTCTTGTTATTTTTTTTAAAAAAAGTTTTATTCATTTATTTGAAAGGTAGAGTTACAGAGAGGCAGAGGAAAAGAGGGAGGGGGGGAGAGAGGGAGAGGTCTTTCATCCACTGGTTCACTCCCCAGATGACTGCAAACCCGGAGCTGAGCTGATCTGAAGCCAGGAGCCAGGAGCTTCCTGTGGGCCTCCCATACAGTGCAGGGGCCCAAGGACTTGGGCCATCTTCTACTGCTTTTCCAGGCCATTGCAGAGAACTGGATAGGAAGAGGAGCAGCCTGGACTAAAACTGCTGCCCACATGGGATGCAAGCACATAGGTGGCAGCTTTACCTGTTAGGCCACAGCGCCGGTCTCAGCTGTTGTTCTTGAGGATAAAGTATTTTCATTTTCTTTTGAGACGATTTTCAAGTTTTTCTGTTAGGAATTTTGGAAAACAGATGAAGAATTATAAATAGTCTATGTAGAAATGAATAATAAATAAAATGTAGAAGCAATTGAACTAGGAGGGAGGGAAATGCATGAAGATACCCAGTGGATATCCTAATTAGTTTCCCCAATATACACTGTTAAGTCTGCTCGATCCATGAACACTTAGTAAAAAAGTGCATTATAACATACAGGGAGTATTTGGGGCTGAATCACTCAGGTACAATATGTTTACATTATTATGTGCAGATTTATGTATATAATGACCAATGTTTTCTAACTATACTGAATTTCATGAACTTGGGGTTTATAACAGAAAATTTTACATAATTATCCTTAGTAAGTATTTACTAGGTGTCTGATTCAAAATAGGATCACAGTAAGTGTTTATTGGATGGGGGAATGAATAGATAAGTTAATATACCTAATATCCCTTAAATAGGCTCCCACATCCTCTTCTTCAGAATATGATTTTTCTTTAACCTGAGTTTGTTTTGTTTAGCTTCTGCAGTATATTTCCAAGCACCTTACAATACCATCTAACTATAAATTCTGGCGTTCACTTCTACTTACTAAATGTTTTCTTTCTTGCTATGAATCACTGTTCTAAGAATCTCTAAATTATGTGAAAGACAATTGAAACCTAATGTAATATAAAATGTGCTATAGATACAAAATATTTCCAAAGGGTTCCACAAAGAAAGTATTGTGATACAAGGAAAATGTCCTATGATACTTGTAGATTAGGGTCCAAGGAAAATGTCCTAAGATACTTGTAGATTAGGGTCCAGGGGTGCAGCAGGAGCAACTGGCTTGGAATCACAATAACCCTTATCCACCCCTGAAGATTCATGCAGTTAAGGTCAGAAGCCTCTAGTACTATTGTCAACACAAAGTGTATCCATCTTGCTATCTTTGAGAGTAAACAAATGCATTGCTGGGCATTGTTGTGAACCCGCATGCATTTTTCATTGTTGATTAAAAAGAAAGGCACAGATGTTTTAACTGCACTGAGAGAATGAGATTTGGAAACATAAAAGCCAGGGACACAGCCATATTTCAAAACCATAATTGTCCCAGATCATATCAAATTTTAAGAACAGTACTCCAAAACAGGATGTGTAGGCTGACATAGGTGAAGGTCACTGTTTCTCTCCCTTCTTTATATTCTATGCTAGAAGCAAAGAAATCTCAGAATGTCAGAGGTATTACCAGTCCTTTGAATAAGTCTGCATTTTTCCGAGGGTAAAGAATGTAATTCACACTGTATGTACTAAGAAACTGACACATATCTACCTGGGCAAATTCTGTACTAGAAAGAGAAGAAGGATGTGTTAAAAACAATCATTACATATAGTAAGTAATGTTGCTATTTTTTCTCAGTCCTCTATAAAAATCAGGATGAATAGTTCTAAAATAAACAGCTAGGTGTTTGTGACAGAGAACAATTCATATCTTAGAAAAGAAGCTTACAGGGGCCGGCCCCGTGGCTCACTTGGTTAATCCTCCACCTGCAGCATCGGCATCCCATGTGGGTGCCAGGTTCTAGCCCCCGGTTGCTCCTCTTCCAGTCCAGCTATCTGCTGTGACCTGGAGTAGCAGTGGAGGATGGCCCAAATGCTTGGGCCCCTGCACCCGCATGGGAGACCAGGAAGAAGCACCTTGTTCCTGGCTTCGGATCAGCCCAGCGCTGGCCGTGGTGGCCATTTGGGGAGTGAACCAGCGGAAGGAAGACCTTTGTCTCTGTCACTCTTTCTCACTGCCTGTAACTCTACCTGTCAAATAAATAAATAAAAAAAAAAGAAGCTTATAAAGTTTGGCCACATAGTAGTATTTTTTTTTTCAAAATAAGGTCAAATGGTTAATGTCAAAACCAGCCTGCATTTTTCCCCCATAGCTCTATATAGAAATTATCATTTCTAGACTAATGAATGTATTTAAGTTAGAAGCTGATTTTGGTGCTTTTCCTGAGAGATCTATGTGGGCAAACTCCTCATGTTGTTATTAATTGTAACAAAACATGAGAGTATCTAATGGCATTGTGGTTATCACCTCTTCTTCCTCAGAATCTTTTTTCTAAGCTTATTTCTTGGCAGTAATTCTATTTTCCTATTTATGGGCTAGACACTGTAATCACTATTAAATAGTTACTTCCCTAAATTTCTCCATCATTTCTATCATTATTTGTTGTGATTCTACCTGGGATACAGACATTCAGCTGGCTTGACACAGTGATGGATTCTTCAGTCCGTGAAATGCATCCCAAGAAATACCTAATATTTTTCCTTTCAAATTTTGTGCAATGAGGCAAACAAATGGGTATGAAAGGGAGAGGAAAAGGGAGGGAAGGGAAGGGAAGGGAAGGACATTTCTTTCACATTTGATTTATTCTGAGGTTTTTTTTTTTTTTTTTTCCTGAAGAACTGCTCAGTATCGGGGAGAGAAATTCATCAATTTAAACATATTGTTTTGTCCTCATTTCATCCCTAATGATTATCAGCAGTAAGTATGAAAGCAGAGATATTTAGAGTTAAAACTTCAACCAATGCCTTAGCTAAACCCTGGGCAAAAAGGGCAAAAAACAAGGCTGGCACTGTGATGTAATCTGTTGAGCCTCTGCCTGCAACTCTGGCATCTCTTATGGGCACCAGTTCATGTCCCAGCTGCTCCTCTTCCCATCCAGCTCTCTGCTAATGGCCCGGGAAAGAGCGGAAGATGGTCCAAGTGCTTGGGGCCCTGAACCCATGTGCTGACCACTGTAACATCTTGGCAACCATTAGGATGATTTTGGCAATGTATTTCTATTCTGAGTACTTACGGTCTTGGCTGAACACAATCCTGATTTTTTAGGGGCTCAATTATTTGTCTCCCTCCATCCTACATCAAGGTGATAGGAGGAACATAAGGAGAAATAAGTATTGGTGTAGATTTTGTAATGTATGTGCACTAATTTAACATTTTGATAATTCATTAATGTTTACACCCCTTGTCTGTATCGTTGGGGAACATTTTTTTTTTCCCTACTAATAGTTGTTGAATTCCATACATAGTTGAGGGTTGATCTAATGATTATAAAATAAACTGAAAGTATGTCATTGTAAAAATTAAAGTATAAGAAAGGAAGGAGAAGGGAGTGTGGGAAGTACCTAAATCTGTACATATAAAATATTTGAAATTTGTTCACCTTATATACATAAAATTTTACATAAAAGATGAAGAGAAGCATCTGTTTGGCAAACACATCATGAATGTTTCTTTTTCCTTACATGTCTACTTCTAGTTGATGAAATGGAAGGTGGACTGGAGCAGACATAATGCACCTAGGAGAGACAGCCTTGATGTAATTCACCTGCAGTTATCATTGAGTCCAACAGTGCTCTCCAAGGCTTGTAGGAGGCAGGAAAAAAAAATGCAAAATTTATAACATTGTTGCTTCTATAAATCTATGAATCACTATTAACTTAAGAAATTGGAAAGCATTCCAATAATATTCAAACTAGTTATGGAATTATCTTTAGTTACTCATTTAGTCAAGAAATATTTGTTGGTTATCTACTATATGTCAAATACTATGATTGACATTAGATATAAAGTAGTTAACAAAACAACAGAACATCTGTGCCCTCCCAGACTCTAATTTTTTTGATTGAAAGGGATACAGGTTATTAAAATGTGCACATATTGGAATCAATGTAATTTAAATCATATAATTGTTAAAAAGGAATAATGCACTATGGCATTAGACTACTTAATCAGAGATGTTCTAAGAGTGGAAGATGAATCAGAGCTCAATGTAGGGATGAAAAATGTTCAGGCAAAAGAAAAAGAATATGCAAATACAGCCATGTAAGGAAACAATGAATTCAAACATTACTGTGGCCACAGCAGAGAGAGAAATAAAGGGCAAGCAGGATGCTTTTAGGATAAATTGAGGTGAAACATGCCTTCCTGTTTATGGCTTCATGAACAAGGACATTCATTAGGTCACACTTATAGTCCTTCTCTGTTCTTACAAGATGAGATTTGATTGAATTATCGACTTGTGCATTTGACAGAAGGAGCTACAGTAACTCCTCTCTTTTTCTATTTAATTTGTCACCAGGAAGGATATTCATTTTTTTCTATGCTTATCTGCTGTTAAGACTCACAAAGCCAGTCTACCATGTGTAGGTCACCTGCTTGGTTTAATCTATTTGATTTTAGGAGACATAATTTGTAAACTCATCTGGCCAGAATATACACACTGTGTGCATACTCCAACATTAATATTACTAGAAATAAGATGATATTTTCATTCCCATCTTCATGACTCTTGTTATGTATCAATATGCTGGTCCAGGCCAGGCTAAAGCCAGAGTCAGGAGCTCCATCCAAGTCTCCTATGTGGGTTCAGGGTCCTAACAGTCAGCCCATCATTTGCTGCTTTTCTCAGGCCATTACCAGGGAGCTGGATCAGAAGTGGAGCACCCAGGACACAAACTGGTGCCATATGGGATATCGGTGTGCAGGAGTCAGGTTTACCCAATGCATCACAATGCCAGACCTGGCGTTTTCTCTTTAAAAGCACAATTTCATTACAGGAACATTTCTATGTTTATTCAAGAAATATTTTAATTTCATGTTATATACATATATATGGTACAAACTGTAGACCAAAATAAACTTATTTATAAAACACTTCTTTCTTTCTTTCTTTCTTTCTTTCTTTCTTTCTTTCTTTCTTTCTTTCTTTCTTTCTTTCCTTCCTTCCTTCCTTCCTTCCTTCCTTCCTTCCTTCCTTCCTTCCTTCCTTCCTTCCTTCCTTCCTTCCTTTCTTTGACAGGCAGAGTTAGTGAGAGAGAGAGAGACAGAGAGAAAGGTCTTCTTTTCCGTTGGTTCACCCCCCAAATGGCCACTACTGCCAGTGCGCTGCAGCCGGCACATTGCACCGATCTGAAGCCAGGAGCCAGGTGCTTCCTGCTGGTCTCCCATGCGGGTGCAGAGCCCAAGCACTTGGGCCATCCTCCACTGCCTTCCCAGGCCACAGCAGAGAGCTGGACTGGAAGAAGAGCAATGGGATAGAATCCGGCACCCCAACCATGACTAGAACCCAGGGTGCAGGCACCGCAGGCGGAGGATTAGCCAAGTGAGCCGTGGCGCCGGCCAAAATATTTATTTATTTCAAAATTGAGTGTGTAGTGGGCAAGAGGGAGAGAAAGAAAAAGAGATGGAGGAGAAAGAGAGATCTTTAATTTTCTGATTCAATCTCCACATGCCTGCAATAACAAGGGATGGGCCAAGCTGAAGGCAGGACTCCAAGTGTCCTATGAGAGTGGCAGAGTTCTAGCCATTATCAGCTGCTTGCCAGGCACAGTTGCAGGAAGCTGACTGGAAGTAGAGTAGTCAGAACTTGAATTGGACATTCTGATATGGATCTGGCCATCCTAAAGCAGCAGCATAACACATTGCACTACAATACCTACATCACGAAGCACTTTTTCTGCGGAATGAAGTTGCAAATACTGAGTATTAAATTACTTTCATGAAAATTTTGTTTATTTTGTAATTATCTTTATAGTATCAGTATAAAATACACTACATACAGATATTCAACAAATGTGCAATAATATCAAACTAGTTAGTTTCCAAGAAAAATGCCTAGATTATATGTAAAAGTAGTTATTATTACCTATTAGCTTTAAAAACTACAATTGACTATAAATAACAATCTACAATGTGCAAAAAGATATGATGTTTTACATAAGCCACTGGAGCTTTCCTCAGGAGCCATAATCCAGAAAATCATTACAGTTTTCATAGATTTGAGTACAAAGGCCATTCAGCATATAATGCTTTGCTGATAGTTTTGTCTCTGTGCAGACCTTGCTCAAATCTCTTAGGATTAGATTCAAGCATGGATTTTTAGATGTATCACTGTTTTAATAATTGCTTTGTGAAACTAAAGTACAATAGCTCATGAAATAAATCCATTAACTATAAGACATTTTGTCTTTTGGAAGTTATAATATAAGAAAAAACATCTTGACTTCCAGAACTTAAAATGTCAGAAAAATGTATTTTATAGAATAATGCTTTGAGTATATTAATCAAAACTCCATTTTGAACTTATGGAAACTAAATCTCAATTTGTTTGAGTTATCTACATGGCATACAGTTTTCTTCAGACTGTCACTGTCATTTGTCCTCTGTTTGGCATGGGCTATTGGACTGAACATCACATCTCCATTGATTCCAGTTCAAGGAATACACTGAGACCATACTAGGTGTACCAGAATTTTCAATATTATAATTAATAATTAATTTTCAAGGTTATAATTAAGCCCCATGGTTTTGAGGTATTAAAGTCCAGTTACGTGGAGATTTTATCAGAGTGTGGGAGAATTCTTTACAACCACTCCTGTGCATTAAGTATCATCAACATTTAAATTGTTACCAATATCAGAGTTTGATATATTTCTTCCTTTTTGCTTTAGTTAATTAATGAGATGTGTTCACCATAATAATCTATGTGTATATTGTTTCATTTTGTATTTCTTCTTTAAATCAATAGGGAACTAAAAAGAGATAGGAAGGCAGACTAGCTGGTTGATATTTCATTCGGGTTTGCATATGCAGCTTGCCATGCCCCACTAGGTTCATGAAACATTCACTCATGTGAAGTAGTCCCAAGGAGGTAATTGGTTATATTTTATAGATTTTTTATTGGAATATATTAGGCTTCTTAGCAGGTTTGTGACTTTTTTACTCATGATATACAATGGCTATTTATTCATTGTTACTTGATTATTATTTATACATAGAAAGATTACTTATTTTTGGTGTTTCATTCTTGATGACAATGATTTCTGTCACAGTTACAAAAATGAATAATTATGAGTATTTCAATTTCCTTTATCTATAATATTTTAATGATAATATTTATACTTCCTTTTGTATTTGTTTAGTAAAAATCAAAGCTTTAATATAACCAGCAACCCAATAACCTAAGGAACCTTATGATTCCTTAGCTTTATTAACTGAAAACAAAGTATATGACTAAATGGATAAATATGTCATGGGTAAGACTAAAACACTGCAAACATGCTGACTATATTCAAATTTATTTATTTTATTGCATTCCTAAAAATCAATGAAATGTCTTTGAAAATACAAATTAGTTGTTTAGAAAGTTTATCCATAAAAATATTTTTACAAGTGCTGGAGGTTAAGAAAATGGTGGAGGGTGTGGAGGAACAATCCTGAACTATAACCTTCAGGATTGATTTTAGATGAATATATTAGAAGTAAAAGAAATCACACTATAAGCAATCAAGGCCCTGCCATCATAACATGATTCTGCTTCCAGCACGAACAGTTGTTGTATTGGGGAATTTCATCTCCTTTCAAGATGGTGGTATAAAGGACAAGAGTCCTGCCAGCTGAGGAGGTCCAGGCATTTCAGAAAAACCTTAACTATTCTGGAAGCTTTCCCATTTTGTAGTTCATCATATAATCTAAAGGATACATGTGTCAGCAAGGATAAATAGGTAGTAACTTCTTCATGTATGAGCACCATACCATTTCAAAGTTGGAATTTTTTTAGAAACATGTGTATTGCCATGTAGGCCATTTAAACCTGTAAGTTAACTTCTATGAGGTTATATAACATTTGAAATGATATATTTAGTAAGAAACCATTAAGTTATGTGGTTAACTTGAAACTAGTTGTAGGATTTTCAACTCCTTCCTGCAACTTAAGTATGTACATTTCATATATACATATATATATATATGCACACACTTACATACCTATGTTTGTATGAAGTTGTATATACCTATCCATGTTTTTTCCATATATTTATCTCTATTTACTTATTTTTCTATTCATCTATGTAAGCATTTATATACACACACACACACACACATATATATATATATATATGTCTATGAAGTCATTCCTTCAAAAGATACACACACATATATATATTTCATATATAAGAGTAAAAATAAAAATATAAAGATATTTTGGCTGAGTTTCCTATTCTGTGACTAAATATCACAAATTAAGTTTTTTTGTTTGTTTGTTTCTTGGACAGGCAGAGTTAGACAGAAAGAGAGAAAGAGACAGAGAGAAAGGTCTTCCTTTCCGTTGGTTCACCCCCAAAAGGCCGCTATGGCCGGCACGCTGCGGCTGGCTCACTGCGCTGATCCGAAGCCAGGAGCCAGGTGCTTCTCCTGGTCTCCCATGTGGGTGCAGGGCCCAAACACTTGAGCCATCCTCCACTGCCTTCCTGGGCCACAGCAGAGAGCTGGATTGGAAGAGGAACAACTGGGACAGAATCCTGCGCCCCAACCGGGACTAGAACCCAGGATACCAGCGCCGCAGGTGGAGGATTAGCCAAGTGAGCCGTGGGCCGAAGTCAGATCATACATGTCAGAGAGTATGTATAGGGTTGTTCAATTGATTCTGTGAGTAGTGGAAAATATTAAGGCCTTTAAGCCAGAAAATTCAGAAATATCATTATCTTTCATACATTTATAGCTGGCCTCTGAATTTAAAATATTACTTACTATTTTGGCCATTTCTATCCTGGAAATTTCTATCTATATAAACAATAATATCCCTCCTATAAATCTGTCTTAACAAAATAATCAAAACACAACCTATTAAACATTATTTCAGTTTATGTAAAGATAATTTCCTCCAGATGTTACTTTCACTCATCAAACGCAGGAGAAATCAAAATATCATTCAAAAAGGAATTATTAAAGCTATGATACATTAAAGATGGTATGTTATATAACCTATTAACTTTTAATAATTACCTAAAACAATGTGAGTATTTTTATAAATTGATGTTACAAAGAGAAAGCCAGATCACAGGACTATTTTCATATGTGGCAGAATTCATTTTCTGAGTATTTTCATATGAGAGTATGCAGATATAAACACCTTTCTCTCTGTCCCTCTCTCTTTCCTTATATACGAACCTGCAAATCTCTTGGCATAATGTTTCACTACGTTTGCCTTCTTCTCAGACTAATAGCAAGTTTAAATGTTTTCAAAAAACTTCAGAATTATTAACCAGCCTTGAAATGTAGGTATATTTACATAGTCTGGGTAAATTGAATATTTATGCAACTATCCATAAAACACAGATAAATGATGAGAGTAAGTAAAATATTAAGTATCAAAACATTGACCAGAGGCTCACATTGAGTTGCTGTAGATAAAATCACCTCTGTGCATCCTTATGAGCACTGGCTGGAGTCCTCTCTGTGCCACTTTGGATCCAGTTACCTGGTAATGGTCCTGGGGATGGTCCAAGTACTTGGGCCCTGATACCCACCTGGGAATCCTGAATGGAGTTATAGACTCCTGCTTCTTGGCCCAGACCAGGGATGTTGGGAGCATTTGGCGTATGAACCAGAAGACAGGAGATCTCTGTTTCTGTCTCTCCCTCTCTTTCTCCATCACTCTGCCTTTTAAATAAATAAAAGTTTTTAAAAATAGATAAGTTAAATTGCCACATTCTATATATAACAATTTTATGATTTAAAGAAAGAATTGATTTTATAAATATGTGCACACACTAGGGTTCATCCTAATATTATCTATATATAAAAAATTGGCAAACTTTTCCTCTCCTTGGGCTTCAGGTTTTTCCTCTGTGTAGTGATGGAGCACATCTATCGTTCCCTTCCTGTGTAAGTCACCATGAGTCTCACAGTAAAATAAGGACTTTTTGATGGAATGGACTATGTCTGGAAAGCATAGCTGTTCGCCAAGCATTCACCAGTCCCCTCACCAGCACCATTTAAAAAGATTAATTAATTAAAGTCAAGAAAATATTTCACTTGAGGATGTTTTCCTCCTGTGGATAACGTTTTAAAAATTTACTAAAAAATAACTACTATTATCCTCCTGATGATGTAATATGCTATTTTATGTCAACTTTTGATACGAAGAAAAATGTTAAGACTCAGAATATATTAAGTCATTTAATGTGTAGGAGCTATAATTTGAAGTTGGTTTTGCATGGTGGTGGTAGATCATGTGGATGGACAGTTGAGTTCTTGAGAGCCGCAAAAATCATCTCTCAAAAATCTCTCAAAAATCATCACAAGTAAACATTTCTAGGAAAGACAGTCATCCTCAGAATTATTTTTCCTACTAGTAAAAAATGTATTATAAGGTGCCTATGTAATAGGTCTGGTGACAGAAGAAACACCTTCATCCACATTGGGTAGATGGCAAAAATCTCTTCTGCAGATGTAGATGTTCCTAAAGTCCAAAACAGTGCGAGTATACCTCCAAACAGCAATCACACTTTATGGGAGGTGCTTGATCAGCCAAACTGAGAGAGAAACTCAGGAGACATGAGTGTCCCACTCCCTCAGAATATTTCTTCAGCCTTTAGTGATTGTGTCCCATTACAACCAAAAGAAAAACTGTTTCTAAAACTGATTAACTGATTTTAAGCTGTTTTAAAACAGTTTTTTTAGATAATGTATTTTTAGTGTATATAATTATCATCAAATAACAGTTTTACTTCAGAGTAGTCAAATAATGGGACCCCATAGTCTCAACATGCTACTTGTCAATCCCCAAACTTGTGCTAATCACTTTAGCTATAAGTATCTAGAAAAATGTTGTCAATATATGTGAATGACTTATAATTTTCTAATAACTTAAGATGACTGTCAATCCTTCTCATGCCATAATTCCATAGTCTATTTTTTTCTATGTGTCAAATCCTTGTTTTGCTCATCTCTTGATTTATATTGCCCTGTAAGCAGTGCAATCAATTACACTTTAAAGTCAACTTCCATGTTATTTATATCATGTGATTCAGAAGAATTATAGTCTGTCTTTTTTTAGAACAGGTTTTCAAGGGAAATGTTACCTGTTTGTATCCTTGACTTTGCCTCAGAATGCTCATTTATCACACTTTTTTGCTTTAATTTTATTTTTCCCACTAGTCATTTCAAATTTAGTCAATAACACAGCTTTAGGAAAAGAACATCTGGCATCATTGAAGCTGTAAACATAATCCAAAGAGTTTCTTTCTCCAACTGTCCCAGTCATCTGTCAAATATCACTCATAATGACATGGTATGTCATTTATCTTGATGGATGTAACAGCATTGCAAGTGGAAATGCCAAGTGAACATTTTTTCTCATTATCCTTGCAAACATTCATAACTAGCAAAAGAAGGCAATGCCTGGATGTAACCTTGCACATTTTGCAGAGGAATTTTGAAATTTAAATGAATGCAAGGAGACAACACAAAAAGGCAGGGTAAATACACATATGAAAAAATGTTACCCTTAGAAATGATGAAATATTTATTAAAATATTCTCGAGCAGTATTCTCACAGTAACAACATTAGAAAACAAATCCAATAAAACACATATTACCTACAAAGGTTCCATGTAATTGAATCATAAATTTGATATCATTAGCATTACAAATTACTATAAACTTCATAAAAGTTTTGTAAAGTAAAAAATCACAATAGTTATAAATAAATACTTGCAAATAGATGTTCTGATCCAATCCCAGAAATTTATTCTGAGGTTGTAATACAATAGGCTTAATAAGTTGTTTTGTGGCCGGCGCCGCGGCTCACTAGGCTAATCCTCCGCCTCGCGGCGCCGGCACACGGGGTTCTAGTCCCGGTCAGGGCACCGATCCGGTCCCGGTTGCCCCTCTTCCAGGCCAGCTCTCTGCTGTGGCCCGGGAAGGCAGTGGAGGATGGCCCAAGTGCTTGGGCCCTGCACCCCATGGGAGACCAGGAGAAGCACCTGGCTCCTGCCTTCGGATCAGCACAGTGCGCCGGCCGCAGCGGCCATTGGAGGGTGAACCAACGGCAAAAGGAAGACCTTTCTCTCTGTCTCTCTCTCACTGTCCACTCTGCCTGTCAAAAAAAAATATAAGTTGTTTTGTATAAAGATACTTATTAATGTTTCGTATATTATTAAAAAGAAAAAATATAAAGATTGGAAATAATAAATTCAAAATTATGTGGAAGTTGTGTGTTAATATCACTGAGGTTTACATAGCCATTAAATATGTATTTACTATAAAGACTAAGCAGAGCAGATGTGAGATTTTTCAATGTTACATAAAAATAAAATCTCTAATTATGTGCATATAATTACCACCAGTGCATACATGCAAGTTTTCCCAAAGGAAATACATACTGGGAATCTAAGAAAATTTAAAGAGTTATTTATTAAAGCTTTGGCTCAATATAGCAAAACTGTTCACAATGTGCCTATGTTTTGGAATTGGGTGAGGATATCTACGAGGGAATATACCTCTAATCTTGATTTTGCACTCCTAAGTTTGAGAGTTAGAGTGCTTCTCATGAGACTGCCAGGTAAGCTTGACAAAGCTCCAACTCAAAATCATTTAGAATTCTAGTATCTTAAATGAGACTTTTGCATGTTTTATCTTTTCTTCCATGTCTCTTTTCTTTGGTAACCAAGAATTTTGATTTACACGATAATTTTTCCTATAAGCACTTAAAATCACAAATTTTAAGAACCATTCAGTCCCATGCACACCATAATAATTTGGACACACTAAATTCTTCTAAATTACTAGACTACTACCCCAACCTTAGTATTCCAGGAATTGCTAACTCTTCCTCAGTGGTACCCATTTTCAGTCTCTACATGCAAATTCTTTTTTTTAAAAAATGAAGAAATTTTTACTGTAATTTGGTAAACTCATGCCCATGACCTTCTAAAGGATATTTTAACCTTGTTTTAACTGATTAGCTTCACATACTCTTCTTTCTTTTGCAATTAGAGTTAATCCAAACTTAATATTTTGAGGTCAAGAATAACTGAATGGCTCTTTTCAAAGTTTAAGTCATAAAACTTCACTATGTTTTTGTTGACAGTCATGACTACTTGTGAGATATACGTTTCAAAATACATGAGTGTATGTTAAATACTATCATTATAAATTCCTCTTTGATCATCATCATCTAATTCCAAGGCCAATTAAGTATTTTCCTCCCTACCTCCTCTCTCTCTCCCTTCTCTTGCTCTTTGTTTGATTTCTCCTTCTTTTTCTTGTCACATATAAAGCTTCACATTTTGTTTGATTTAGAGTAGGTGGATAAGAGATAAGATATGGACAAGAGTGATTTATGTTTTCAGTGAATTCACACAGACATAATGAATTGTCTCTTTCTCTAAAAGTCAGCCTTTCAATTATCAAGAAATCCCCATTCTTCATTGAATAATTCAGGTTATGTTTCATGAATGTATTATAATTAATGTGATTCACAAATACATAGGAATGTGACACTTTAAAGGCTCCTGCATTTATAACTCCCATGTCTACAGACCACTTCTATCATGACACACTGTGATGCCATTTTCCATACACAAGTCCATCAATAATAATACACAAATAAGGAAAAGGTGACCCAAATACCTTCAAGAGTACAGCATCATTCTTTTATGACTTCTTCCTTGGAATAAAATTCAAAATTTTCACCAATGATGAATGTTTTTATTGATTTAGTTAAAATGTACACCATCATTACTAAGAAATAATTTAAAAGCTTGGTTTTAGCTTCTTTGAAATAACATATGAATTGTTCTTAGTAAGTGTAGCTACTTGATGAATGGTTCATCTTCTAGAAAGTTCACACTTGCAAACTGTTCTCCTCTCACTATCTCCCTCTTTCTCCAAATTCAATGTTTAAACATAGTGTCCTTTTTAGCTTATACTTTAGAAAAAAATTCTCCCTCCACATATAACCTATATGTCTCTGTTTCATGAAATATGTAATATTTAACAAGGCTTAAAATTTAGAACAGTTTGCACTCAGATCACAGAACCATATCATCAACTAAAAGACAATCTATTTTTTAACTTCCTAACAGACATAATCTGTATTTTCCTGAACAATCTTTACTACACAAGTAAGCCATCCAGCACAATACTGTGAAAACAAACAAACAAAACAAACAAACAAAAGCCAAACAAATCTTGTGACTCTCTCCAGTGGATTCAGCTATACTCTTTCCCTTAAAGATTTCCCCCAGGTGAAGTCAGTTGCCCATCTGTTCCACACTTCTCTAGATGATTGTAGGAGAGAGTCTTTAAGGAATTTGAATCAGAAATTCAGAAATAGTCTATGAATAAAATTGAGGATATATAACTCAAACGTTTTAAATAAATAGAAGTGCAGAAAACATATCTATAATGAAAGACTGCATAAAAGGAACATCTCACCGAGAAATGTTAAGAAAGAGAGTAGTGACAGTCATATGACTATCTTCCAATTTGAGATCCTAGAACTAACTAAATTCCATTTCTCATAGGGTCTCAAAGACATGTCAATATCTCTCAAATACATATCTCAATATAATTTACTAATTCTAGTATGCCCCATTACCTGTAATAAAAACAACATTAAGTAAAGCAGTTGCCTGGATGTCAGTACAACTACCATCTACCATTTGATACCCTAAAAATAATCAGCTTTTTTCAGACAAAAATGAAATTAAAAATGTTTTTGAATCATATTACAGAATTTAGGAAGAATATCCACCTGCCCTCTCCAACATGTAAAAACACACATACTGGAGAACAACAAGCTGAGGGCCATCAGGACTCGATGAGATTATCACTGTGTCAGGCTGTGAAGAGGTTCCATTAGCAATGAGTGATGTTCTCCTTCTGCATTCTCAGTGTAGCACTAGTTCCTCTTCAGTCAGCCCTACTCTGGAAATATGCAGGGAATGAGATCCTAGAAAATGTAATCTCAGCATAACAAGATTTATCATATTTGGACAACCCGTGTTTTGTAGGGATTGATGGACAAAATCAAGTCTATCAAAAGGTTTAGAATAGTACATCAGTGGTGGTTATCTGTTTCCAATCTATGTTATATATTCACTCTAGAAATGCTGTTCCCACATGCAATTCCTTTACTCATTTAACAGTAAGGGAAATTGGAAAGGCAAATATTTATTGAAGACAACAACATGTTAGTAATTTTGCTATGAAATTTACACATCAAAACCATGTAATATTGATCATCGTTTCTTTTCTGGATGTACATAAAATAATGCTCACAATGATCTACATGTTTTCCATATGATACATGAGTTACTGCAGTGTTATCCAACACAAGAAATAAATGTTTGGTATTTACATCACTAGCTCTCTAAAATTGTTTTTCCCCAAAAGACAATAGTAGCAATAAAATTGTAAACACAGTTTTTCTGTATCCCAGTTTCCTCACTGAGTGCCATCATATACAATCAAGCACGGGGGCCTAAGGCTCTTATGCTCTGGTGAGGTACAACTCAAATAATTGAATCAAGTGTGTCTGAATTTATTCCCTGTTTCTCACATACAGACTTTCATAAACAAATTAACCTCTTTTATAATGTATTTTTCTATAAAATACAGGTTTGTTTTACAAACTTAAAGTGAGGAAAAATATCTGATTATACTTGACAAATATTAAAAATAAATAATTCCAATTACCATGTTGATAATAAGAATGTTTCATAAAACACAAATAACAACAGCGTGTGTAACAGAAAATATAGAATATATGTTCATACATACATATGTATAATTAGTTTACACATGCTATTTAATGTTGATTTGGCAATGGCACAATGGTAAAATGAATATCCCACTGTATTTATCTTATGAGCTTACATTTCAGAGATAATAACCCTCATTACCCTCAATACATTTCGTTTCTATTTTATGAGTTCTAATGCATATTTTTGTAATAAATGTCTTGTAACCCCCTATTGTGTAAAGTAAGTATATATTTTCAATAAAAAGAACATGTCACATGACAGTATTTTCTAATTTGTAACCTTTAAAGCATTTGAAACATCACCTTGAAATCAAAATTTTAGCTGTGCTTGTAACTCTCTTAACTTTATAAAAGCCAATTAATTACTTTTCATAGGGCAAGGAACAATTTTTCATGAATCTCTCATTTAGTTGCTTTTCATCACACTTCACCTGATTTCTTCAATGTCAACCATGCAACTTATCTTGCGTGTCTCTTTGTGAAAGCTCAACTGAACACAAAAGCACTGCTTGATGACCTACTAATGATGATGAGCACTGCTTTTCATTAATGTAGGATTAGAAAATATCTAGAAATATTAGCAGTACTGGGTTAACTTGTTTTCATTAAAATAACTTTTTTTGCCTGAAGTTTTCTAGTAAATTGTGCAAAGAGATATTTTCTCTTTTAAATATGCAACAGGATTGAAAGCTGGGACATAAAATTTTTCATGGCTGAATTCTACAAAACCATTGCGCATAATAGAGTATTGATCGAAGTGAGTAGAAATGTGTAGGAACATTTGGGAATATTCCCAGGGCATCTGAAAACCTAACCAGCATTACATTTAAGATTTCAGCAAAACATGCTGGCAATTCTCTTAAGAATTCCTGTTGCTTTATTTCAAGCTGTTCCCTGGGATTACAATGCTGCCTTATGATATGTGATAAAGAACTCCTGGGAACAGAAGTTCCTCTTGACATAACAGAGTTAAGAGACTACCAAATGACTTTTTAGGAGGTATTAATCTTTCAGATTTTCCTTCTCCCACTTTTTTTCCCCTTCAATTCACGTATTAAATTATGAAACTAATGATATATCACTGATTCTTTTCAATGATACATACACGTAAGAGCTGTTCTCTGTGATCACATGCTTTCATGGGGCTAATTTGTTCTCATCTTAAAACGCATTAATAAAGATGATACAAATGTATTAAATATAAAATATCAAAAGCAATGTAGCGTCACTTACCAGATAATCAATGTGATCACATTTATTATTCAATTGGAATCACTTTAAAATATTTTATTGTCCAATTATAGAATTGTTGCTTTTTTTCTATTGGCTCCAGGTAAACTTGAAATAGGGGTGGAAACAAACACTGTATATAATGAACAAAGAATAATAATAATAATAATTCATTTTTTCTTATTTCTCTTACTCCATAGTAAATATCTCTTTCCTGGTGTTTTCAATTGTTATAACATTTTACTGCAGTATGAAAAATTAGCATATTACTGTACAGATCTGGAGACAAAAAATCATTTCCTAAATTAAAGAGTGAACTGATTTCAGATATAGAAATCTAATCAGATCTTTTATATTGTTAAAGATAATTATGAAATTTTATGTATAATTCATCAAAGATTGAACAAAGACATAGAAATTCTCCTAATTTTTAGATTTGAAATTAAGATCTCATTTTCATGACCATGGGTTCTCCAGAATTTGAGATTTATCATTTCTTTTAATATAAAATTATTGAGCTCTAGTCCTATATCCTATGGGAAATTTAGAACTTAAAAATTATTAAATCTACAATTAATTTCTTCTTGATTTTGCATTTTAGAAACTATCCATCTGAACACCTGTGGATTCCCTATTGTCTCTGATTGATATCAACTTGGGAGTATATTCTCCTTTAGAAATTCAAAATGCTATTTAATTAAAGAATGTGTAGGCTGTACATTTTTTTAAAAATTTAGATGCTGCTGGTCTGGGGTAGATTTTGTAACACAGAAGATAAAATTACAATATGTACTTCAGACATGCTGGGCACTGCAATATTTCATTGTCTGATTTTCGCTGATTTCCTAGACCTCTCCCTAGGTAAACTTGTACATCTTTACATTTATTGAATGGCTTTTTAAATAATCATGTAATCAATAAGATTCTCCCCTTCTTGCATTACCTTTAATAATATATACTTAAAATATTGGTGGTATTAATTTTAACACATAAAGATAATGACATTATCACATGAAGAAGATCATATTTAAAGGTTTAAAAAAGATATAAAGAACCCCAAAAGGTAAAATCTTAGCGACTGGCAGTGGATTTTGTGGTGCAATGGGTTAAGCCCTACTTGGGACTTCCAAAATCTGAGTACATGGGACCAAGTCCCACCTCTAGTTCTGATCCAACTTCCTGCTAATGTGCATATTGAGAGGCAGCACAAATATATTTTTCTTTCTCTGTTGCTCTGCCTTTCAATTAAATTAAAATAAAAAATTACAATGTTTGACATACAATAAAAATATTACATACAAAGAATCAGGAAGATTTAAATTATAATCTGAAAAAAATAAACCAATAAAATCAGAGACACAATGGATGATATCTTTAACAAGATGATATTAAAAGTATTACTATAATTGCAATCAATATATTCAGGGAGGTGGAAGGTTTGATAAAGAGAGCAATGGAAGTAATGTAGTAAAAGTGCTTATATTACTTTAAAAGTCTTCTATTCAAATCTCCACTCCAAGGTGTTAGGATGATGGGACACCCTTAGGAGGCAATTATATTATGGGACAGAGACCTCCAAATGGGATTCGTGACCATAAAAGAATGACCCCAGTTTTGCACCTTTAACAATTTGAGGACCCAGCTAAAAGATACCATTTATAAAACAGGGAATGTGTTGGCCAGCGCCATGGCTCTCTTGGCTAATCCTCTGCCTGTGGCGCCAGCATCCCAGGTTCTAGTCCCGGTTGGGGCGCCGGATTCTGTCCTGGTTGCTCCTCTTCCAGTCCAGCTCTCTGCTGTGGCCTGGGAAGGCAATGGAGGATGGCCCAGGTCCTTGGGCCCTCCTGGGAGACCAGAAGGAAGCACCTGGCTCCTGGCTTCAGATGGGCAAAGCACGCCGGCCATAGGCCGTATTGGCCATTTGGGGGGTGAACCAACGGGAAAAAAAGGAGGACCTTTCTCTGTCTCTCTCTCTCTCACTGTCTAAATCTGCCTGTCAAAAAAAAAAAAAAAAAAAAAAAAAAAAACCAGGGAATGTGTCTTTACCAGACATTGAGTCTGTCTGTCGTTTGATTTTGAACTTCCTGTTAGTCCCAAAAGGGCAGAATATTTATTTTTTTTCAAGTTTATATAAAATTTTTACTAATATTAGTAATATCCAGAATAAGGCACAAGAAATTAGTAATACCACAAAATAAGGCACAATAAATTTAAAACTTTTTGATTAATGCAAAGTGTATTTTGAGAAAACAATGAAGTTAAATAAGAAAACAGTTAAATAAAGTTAAATAAAGTAACCTGGTATACACCAACCCCTTTTTAATGTAATCAGTGTATAATTGAAGGATGAATGAATTAAAAAGGGAACATTTGGAATTATTTTTGGATGACTGAAATTCTTAAAAATACACTTGAAAATTTGTTGGATTCCACCATGTAATGAGAAGGGTAGAATTCATAGCATAAACTATCTGCATTATAAAAGAATAAGTGTTTCAATTTAATAAAAAGTGTCTTACAAAACAAAGAGGATGAAAAGTAATTGAAATACAAACCAAGTAGAATAAAGTATATTAGTTAAGGAAAAATACAATGGAAAACAATAAAAGAAGATGGTTAATGGCACTCTGGTGTTTTGAAATGATTCACCAAAAATACAGTCCTATAATCAGACTCATGGTAAATAAAGTGGTGAGGGAAGGGAAAAGTAGATAAGCTGCAAACATTAATATTGAAGGAAGCAGGCATAACTCTATGTTGTAAACATATGTTTGAGGGGTCAGCATTGTGGCATAGCAGGTAAAGATGCCGCCTGCAGTACCAGCATCCTATATGGGCTCTGATTCCTGCCCTGGCTACTCCACGTCTGATCCAGCTCCATGATGATGGCCTGGGAGAGCAGCAAAGGATGACCGAGGTGCTTGGGTCCCTGTACCACGAGGGAGACCTGGATGAAACTTCTGGCTTCTGGCTTCAGATCAGGCAACCTCTGGCCCTTGAGACCAAATGAGTCGTGAACTAATGAATGGAAGATCTCTTTCTCTTTCTCTCTCTGTAATTCTGCTTTTCAAATGAATATTTAAATCTTTTTTTTTAACTTTTATTTAATGAATATAATTTTCCAGTGTACAGCTTATGGATTACAATGGCTTCCCCCTCCCATAACTTCCCTCCCACCCGCAACCCTCCCCTCTCCCGCTCCCTCTCCCCTTCCATTTGCATCAAGATTCATTTTCAATTCTCTTTATAAACAGAAGATCAATTTAGTATAAAGATTTCAACAGTTTGCACCCACATAGAAACACAAAGTGAAACATCCTGTTTGAGTACTAGTTATAGCATTAAATCACAATGTACAGCACATTAAGGACAGAGATCCCGCATGAGGAGCAAGTGCACAGTGGCTCCTGTTGTTGACCCAACAAATTGACACTCTAGTTTATGGCGCCAGTAACCATCCTAGGCTGTCATCATGAGTTGCCAAGGCTATGGAAGCCTTCCAAGTTTGCCAACTCTGATCATATTTAGACAAGGTCATAAAAGACAGAGTGAGGATAGTAACCAATGATCCTAAGAGTGGCATTTACCAGGTTTGAACAATTATACAGCATTAAGTGGGGAAGAGGACCATCAGTACACACAGGTTGGGAGTAGAGCCATTGGTGGTAGAGTAGAGGTTATGATTACAAAGGAATGAGGCCCAAGTGCACTAGACAGGGCCTAGAACAAAGGACAGAGTCATTATTAGAGGAGCTAAGACAGGTGCTGTCTAAGCTACAAGTAATTTTTCTGATTGAGAGGCAAATAGAACCTGATAGAAGGGGCTTGATAATAATCTGGTGGGCTTTAGGCCTTGTAAGTTAAGAGGCCCAGACCTATCTATCTCTTCACATGGGGTATATCCTAAGGGAGGTGTGAACCACCTAGGGGAAGGCACTCTGTTGACTTTCATTACTTGGCTGGCCTGGGAGGAGAGCTGGCCAGGTAAAGGCAGGTGGCATCTCTAACAAGAAATTTACAGTTCTGCCTGCAAAGTTGCTGACCCTACTTGACCATCCCCTCAGCTGCAGTGGTCACTTTGGAAGTTGGGCTGAGTGAAGGGCTTTTCAGCTTAGAGCCAATAAGATCTGTGGCTCTGACCTGGGCATCCTTCGACTCCAGGGCAGGTCCAAATGAATACTTAAATCTTTTTTAAAAATACCTTTAAGTAACTTATCTGATTATATCAAAATCTATATATGTAATTTATTAAATTACACATATATTTTATTATTACATTTCAATAATAAGAATTATATTGATTACAACTAATGTTAAATAGCGAGTGCAAACAGAGGAGCGCCACACATTGGTAGAATTTCATGGTCCTTTATTGCTGGTGGTTGAAAACAGACTCCTGCTCTATAGGACTCTCCACCCTGAAGCTCAAAGCAACAGGTTTTATAAAGGCAGAAAACATGAAAATGATCTCAAAGAAGTGTACAGGGATAACCAGAATCTGTTCACTTGATAATCCTTCTGAAAGCAGAGTCAAAACCCTACTCTTTGCATTACACAGACACAGACACACACACACATCAACATGTATACATATATCTATATCTATCTATCTATCTATCTATCTATATATATATATATATATATATCTGCCACCTACCAATAACTTTAATTAGATTTAGCACCTCAGAAAGATCACATATAATTTTAATCATGGTTATATCAAATTAAATTCATAATTAAAACTTCTGGTGAGTTTCTATGCTCTGGCTGAATCTGAGATGGACTATGTCTTTGTAACTGGACTGATCATGCAGGTTTTGGGGATGGTTTGAGTAAGCTAGATGGCACAATGCAATGTGTAGTATATGGTAGGTATTCAATAAATGTCATCTATTAAACCACACTTGCAGTTCAATTTCTAAAACTACATGGGAATAGATATCTTGCAAGGCTGCATTTAATTCTGTTCTTTTCACATCTAATAACCCCCAAAATATACTTTGGTTTGATGTCACTTTCCAATATAATTATTTTAAACATTGTTAAATATTTTAATATGTGAAACAAATGTATACAAATGCAGACAAGTATCATACACTATACAATTAGAAGGGTAAAAAACTAAGATTAATTTCCTATTTATTAAAAATTTATACTCCCATATAGAAATTTAGAAATGAAAGAAAGAAGAATTTTTTTAAATGTCTTAACGTTAAGGGTATAAGAATAAAGAGTAAGTGAATATCTTCCTCAATCTTCTGACAAACTGACTTCAACAAAGGAGAGTTCTAGCTGTGTATCAGCAAAGCTCATCAAAACTCAAAGAAAATCACAGATCTCCATAGGTTCAAGTTGGCAGTGACTTGCCAAGCCACAGAGTCCATATTTATGGCTAGAACTTCATTTCTGCTTTGCTTCATGATAGGTTTGCAAATCTATTTTCAAATGCTGAATAGTACATAAATAGGTAAACTAAAAAAGATCCTTATAAAAGATAATCAGCAATAACTAGGGCAAAATTTCAACATCATTTGCAGTGTGAATTAGAATGCATTTTAAAAAAATTAATAAAGATTGAATATGTAAAAACTGTAACAAAAATCTGTGAAATAAATTATCACTTCTAGATAATTATATGACACATCTATAATGTGATTTTATATGTGCAGAAAATATATCAAACTTTAAATATTTTTACATGATACTTTTCCATCTTTGAGAATTCTTCAAAATATATTTAATGATAAAATTATATCTACATCCATAGAGTACCCTCCATATTTGCTTTCCTCTAGGTTTACATAATCACCAAGAATCATTATAAATCCATATAAGATTCTGGTACACACAAATACAACTGTCAAAGGCTAACTAGTGAACTGATAGTATATAATAAAAAGAATTCTACTCAATTCAGAGTCTCAAAATCCTCTTGTTTTTAAAAACTGACTTCATGTTTATCAAATTCAGAATAAGTATTAAGAATTGCACATTCAATTTTGGATCATTACTGAATTAGATATTCTCACGGTTTACAAATCTTTGAATCTCAGTGTAATCCAACATACTCAAGCTACTCCATGAAATTTTAAAACTTGTGTCAAATCTCTGAAAAGGCACACACAGACTTTGTCCAAACTTTTTTTGAATGACTAAAATATTTTTTAAAAATACATTCCTAAAGTGACTGAATCTATGCATCATATGAAGAACTTAATTATTAGAATCCAGAATCTCAATATTTAGAAGCCAAATCTAAAAAAACAACCAAGACTTGATTTGGTGAATGTGTCAATTCTGCTATTCCACCTTGCTAGAAATTTCTTTCTCAATAGACTAGAAAATTTGATCAACTTGATCATTGCTTTAGTCTCATATCTGATCTTTTAAAAATAAAGGGAACTAAAAAATAAGACAGCAAGTATTAATTTCTAGGAGACTGTGTTGTCAGCTTTCAAAGAAGACCATTTTTTTCAGTACATTTTTTCCTTATCACTAGTAAAGTACAATTGACAAAATGTATAGGTTTACAGTTTACAACAAGATATTTTGACATATTTTGATGCACTGTGAAGTGATTAAGCAAAGAAACTTAAAATAATCCTCACTCCACAAGTACCTTTCACTTATGATAATCACATTTAAGTTCTGTTCCTTTACTAGTTTTCAAATTGTGCTAAAATTTTTTAGTTGAAAGGCAGAGTTTAAGAGAGAGAGAGAGAGAAAGAGGAGAGAGAGAGATCTTCCATCTGCTAGTTCACTGCCCATGTGGCTTTAACAGACAGGACTGGGACAGGCTGAAGCCAGGAGCTAGGGGTATTCATCTGGGTCTCCTACATGGGGCCAGGGGTCCAAGTACATTGACCATCTTCCACTTCCCTCCCACGCACATTAACAGACAGTTGGATCAGAAGTGGAACAACTGGCCGGTGCCGTGGTTTAACAGGCTAATCCTCCACCTTACGGCGCCGGCACACCGGCTTCTAGTCCCAGTCGGGGCACCGGATTCTATCCCAGTTGCCCCTCTTCCAGGCCAGCTCTCTGCTATGGCCCGGGAAGGCAGTGGAGGATGGCCCAAGCCCTTGGGCCCTGCACCTGCATTGGAGACCAGGAGCAGCACCTGGCTCCCGGCTTCGGATCAGCATGATGCGCTGGCCGCAGCGGCCATTGGAGGGTGAACCAACGGCAAAAAGGAAGACCTTTCTCTCTGTCTCTCTCTCTCACTATCCACTCTGCCTGTCAAAAAAAAAAAAAAAAAAAAAAAGAAGAAGAAGAAGTGGAACAACTGGGAGTTGAACAGTGCCCATACTGGTGTCAGTGTTGCATGCAGCAACTTAACCAGTGTGCCAAAATGTTGAAACTGAACGTTAGTTTTTCTCCATTTTTTAGACATTGAGTCTTTAAATATTAAGTGATAGTTGGAGACAGTTAGGCACACTTATTAGATCTAAATCCTAGTAAGAAAAGAAAGAAGAAAGTAATCACAAGATAGGAAATGTCACCACATATATTTATATTTTCACAATCTGATGTAATTAAAGAATCTATAGAATAAAGAAACCAATGTAAATTATACATAAATAAATAAATAAATAAATAAGTATCCAAACATAATACTTCAATAAACACAATGACTAAGGAAAAAAGGGTTAACAGTAATGAGAACTTCAGTGGAGAATTCTTTTTTTTTTTTTTTTTTTTTTTTTACAGGCAGAGTGGACAGTGAGAGAGAGAGAGAGAGAGAGAGAAAGAGAAAGGTCTTCCTTTTTGCCATTGGTTCACCCCAATGGCCTCCGCGGCTAGCGCGCTGCGGCCAGCGCACCGCGCTGATCCGAAGCCAGGAATCAGGTGCTTCTCCTGGTCTCCCATGTGGGTGCAGGGCCCAAGCACTTGGGGCATCCTCCACTGCACTCCTGGGCCACAGCAGAGGGCTGGCCTGGAAGAGGGGCAATCAGGACAGAATTCAGCGCCCCGACTGGGACTAGAACCCAGTGTGCCGGTGCCACAAGGCGGAGGATTAGCCTATTGAGCCACGGCGTCGGCCTTGGAGAATTCTTAAAGGAGCATTATGTAGATCTATACTTGTAGAAGATTTTGCAGCATAATCAAGGGAGCCCCATAGATAATGTGGTTGTATCTTTAAAATACTTCAAAAATTTCATACTTCACACACATGTCCTTCAAAAGAAAAACACATTGGGGCTGGAGTGTGGCAGAGAGCCTGCAACACCAGCACTCTAAATGGGCACCAGTTTAAGTCTTTTCTGTTCCACTTCCAATCCATCTCTCTGCTAATGCACTTGGGAGGGTAGCAAGTTTGAAAGGAAAATTAAATAGAATAATTAAATATAATAATAGAGAAATAATAGAGAAAGTTTGAAAGGAAAATTAAAATGATAAATGTTTACTCATACTCTATATAATATGGATGATAAAGTAACTTTAATGCAGAATGAGAATATAATGTGTAACGTGTTGGATTTTCCAGGAAAATGGAACAGCTAAAAATAAGTATGACTAAATTTCTGAATCTAAATGAAAGGAAAGTGGAAGATTTTTATATTCAAGAACATGGGAGTCTAAGTCAGATCTGGACATCATCTTCATGCCTCTACAATTAATGATTTCCTAGGCTTTGTGGATCTCACCTTTGTTTGTTTCTTGTCTGTGAAAGGGGGACAGTATTCTTTATCTCATCAAGAACCCATGATAATAAAATTCAGCATAATTAAGAACTTTAATACTGCACATGTTATAAGATAAATTAAACATTTCACAAGTTTAAATAGACCATAAGACTTAAAAACATAAGAAGTAAATGTGACAGTTTATAAAAGAGAATAGATGAAAACTAAGATGCTGGAGATTTTTATTGCTTTGCCCTTTCCATTGACTTGCCTGGTTGGAGCACAGCACAGGAGGTCAGCCCCTCTACTCAAGGAACAGTAAGTCCCCCATCCATAAAGGGTTGTAAAAACTCTGTTAACCGTTGCCACCCACCACTACGTCCTCCCGTATCTTCCAATTGCAGAAGAACGTGAAGATTCAACTAATGATTAAATGATGACATCTCAGCACACAGATGTGATTTACTTTGATTTGTCTTAGACTTAGACGGCAGGCATCCCTGTCCCTGTTGTGTCGGGCACTGATTCCACAAGATTCTCCACATGAGAACTGACATACACTATATTGTGAAAATCCTATGTCAGCCCTGAAAACTCACCATTTCTTTACTGATAATAACTTCCTACTGATACAGTATTTTATTACTGGTAGAGTTGACTTTTCTGAATAGTTTTTCAATTTATTCCCTACAATAAATGGAATATTTCACTGTTTGACAGAAGTGCTTTGCTGGATTTCTCTCAATTCAATGTCAGTTGTGTTTGCATGATATTTACTGTTTCTTGCCAATGTTTTTGACAGATATCTAGAAATTTCTTTAACTTAAATGCAGTGTTAACCATTCAAATTTCAGTGAAGCACACCTTTTTCTTATTTACAGGCTGAATATTCCAGAGCAGCAAAAAGAAAATGGTCACAACCATTAAAGAGTAAGAATTTTAATAGTTTGCTTTTGTTTCTTCTGATGTATTTTATCACAGTTTTGCATCAGTGAAATTAATTTGAACATTCTTTACATGTTTAACAAAAAGCCAGTTCATGTAAGTATAAAAGGACTATTCCTTTAAAAATAGTAGTCTGTAAAA
Organism: Lepus europaeus; assembly: GCF_033115175.1. Lineage (NCBI taxonomy): Eukaryota > Metazoa > Chordata > Mammalia > Lagomorpha > Leporidae > Lepus > Lepus europaeus. The sequence goes on from NC_084833.1 coordinate 40,245,628, forward strand.
ATATTCTAATCCCTATATAAAAACATATTTGAATATGTTACAATTATTTTTAAGCAAAGGCTTTGAATAAGCTTATTTAAATCTTAAAAATGAGAAACAACAATTGATCTGTTCATGTGTGTGTGTGTCATCTTTTGTTAGAACACTGCTTCAAAGTCAGTCACAGCTGGAGCAGTCAAATTTGATTAATTACTAAGCCCAGGAGGTCAAAGGTCATTAACATGACTGTCATACCCTCAGGCATTTTGGAATTGCATAGTAATATAATGAATACAATTTACATATCATTTCTGTAACTTGTTAATTAAATTGCTAAGAAATTAGCTCCTGGTATCTTCAGTATATAAAAGCAAATTCAATTTTGTCATGATATGCCATACAATGCTTCCAAAATCTTTCATAGCTATGCAAAAATATGACATTTTCTTTGTTCTTGAAAATAATACTGAGCAGCATCATGGGAAAATAATAAAATAATACTCATGTTGTAAACATCTATACTGGACATTCCTGAAGTATTGCTATTCAACTTTCATTCTTATACTTGCTTTGGCCCATGGTTACTCCATTCTCAAATTTACATCTTCTCATAGTATTTATGACAAAAATATTAATTAGTTTGATCATATATAGAACAAATGCTTTGCTGTTTAAATTATCATCTATCAATTCTGACGTAGTACTACACACAGAATTGAGATAAAAATATACTTGCAGCACATTTATCAGTAAGTCGACCTTCTTCTTACTCAAATACACCATTGACAATTGGATGAAAATTATAGATTCCTAAGGGAGGTGTGAACCTCCTAGGGGAAGGCACTCTGTTGACTTTCATTACTTGTTTTTATTTATTTATTTATTTATTTATTTTTAAATGTATTTCCAGCTTGTTTCCAAATTATCTGTTCAATGAGGCTCATGTCAATCCAGAATGTTGTTGGTGTAAAAGAATACAGAAAAGGATATACCCCATGTGAAGAGATAGATAGGTCTGGGCCTCTGAATTTACAAAGCCTAAAGCCCAACAGATTATTATCAAGCCCCTTCTATCAGGTTCTATTTGCCTCTCAATCAGAAAAATCACTTGTAGCTTAGACAGCATCTTCCTTAGCTCCTCTAATAATGACTCTGTCCTTTGTTCTAGGCCCTGTCTAGTGCACTTGGGCCTCATTCCTTTGTAATCATAACCTCTACTCTACCACCAATGGCTCTACTCCCAACCTGTGTGTACTGTTGGTTCTCTTCCCCACTTAATGCTGTATAATTGTTCAAACCTGGTAAATGCCACTCTTAGGATCATTGGTTACTATCCTCACTCTGTCTTTTATGACCTTGTCTAAATATGATCAGAGTCGGCAAACTTGGAAGGCTTCCATAGCCTTGGCAACTCATGATGACAGCCTAGGATGGTTACTGGCGCCATAAACTAGAGTGTCAATTTGTTGGGTCAACAACAGGAGCCACTGTGCACTTGCTCCTCATGTGGGATCTCTGTCCTTAATGTGCTGTACATTGTGATTTAATGCTATAACTAGTACTCAAACAGTATGTTTCACTTTGTGTTTCTATGTGGCTGCAAACTGTTGAAATCTTTATACTAAATTGATCTTCTGTATATAAAGAGAATTCAAAATGAATCTTGATGCAAATGGAAGGGGAGAGGGAGCGGGAGAGGGGAGGGTTGCGGGTGGGAGGGAAGTTATGGGGGGGGGGAGCCATTGTTATCCATAAGCTGTACACTGGAAATTTATATTCATTAAATAAAAGTTAAAAAAATCAGAAAAAAAGAAAATTATAGATTCCTTCTTGTGATTATTTTTGTCAGATTGGGTTACTTTATTAATCTTGTCCTCCAGATTAGAAATGTTTTTCTGCACATGATCTATTCTTCTGTTGATAAACTCAATTGCATTTTTAAATTTTTTTGATTAAAGATTTCATCTCCAAAATTTCTATTTGATCCTCTTCAGTGATTTCTATCTCATTGGTGAAATTTTGTTGCATGGCACCTATTGTTTTCATTAATACTTTTAGGTATCTGTGTTCTCTTGCATTTTATTTTCTTGCAAACATTATTTGTAATTTTGTTTCTAGCACTTCACAGATTTCCTTCAGTTCAGGATCTATTTATGGAGAACTGTAGTGGTATATTGGAAGTGTTAGTCTACCTTGTTTCTTTTTTAAAGATTTATCTATTTATTTGCAAGGCAGAATTACAGAGTCAGAAGCAGAGGAAGAGACAGAGCATAGAGAGGTCTTCCCCCTAGTGGTTCACTCTCTTAATGGCCACAACAACTGGTGCTGGGCGGATCCACAGCCGGGATCCAAGAGTTCCTTTCTAGTCTCCCACATGAGTGCCAGAGCCCAAGGACTTGGGCCATTTTCCACTGCTTTTCCAGGAGCATTAGCAGGGAGCTGGATTTGAAATGGAGCAGTCGTGACTCAAACCAGTGCCTATTTGAGATGCCGGCATGCCAGGCAGTGGCTTTATCCACTATACCACAGTGCCAGCCCCTCTACCTTGCTTCTTAATGTTTCTTGGGTCACTAGTTTGACATCTGTGCATCTGGTATAATTTATAATTATGACTTCTTCTTTATGAAGTAGGTGTTATTGGTAGAATTTATATTTTAGATGGAATGCAGGTTGTCACTTGGCTTTTTGCTCTGACTTTGGTTCTAAGTAAGCCCAAAAGTATATCCTCTGAGTCATTTTTTTTTTTGCTTTATTCAATGTCAGTTGTTTTTATAAGTGAAAAATTGTTCCAGTCTGCAACAGGTCATAGGCTTAGCAGTATGCGTTTGAGGTGAATGTAACCTTCCTATTATGCATATATTTAACCCCAGAGTTACCCTAGGTATTATGATAGGTGAGGTTTCATTCTTGGTGCTGAGAAGCCTCAAAGGGGAATGTCCCATTTTCCAACTGAGCAAACTTGAGTGATGCTGTGGCTTGTGGTACTAATTTCTGTGCCTTTAAGACTATGTGATGATGATGAGACCTTCCTCAAGTCCTGCTAGTACTATCTACTAATGCTGGACTTATAGAACCAAACATCCTAGTCCCAGGACTGAGAGATGTGGACTGAATCCTTCTCCACTCATGCAGCATGTCTACAAATACACAGGAGTTTTTGTTTGCTTTTTTGTTTGTTTGTCTGTTTGTTTTTTCTGGCAGCTGGGTGACTATACAACCAAATGAGTCCTGCACTTTACCATGTGGAGGCAGGTCAGGAGGCAATGTGATTTCCCTTTTCAAAGAATCACTAAAAACCCATTCAGCTTCGCAAGCTGTGTCGAAGTCAGTTCCGAACTGTGGAATTCTCTCAGTTAAGCTTCTGGTGATGGGGTGTGAGGCAACTTTTGCCTACCTTAACTTGGGCAGATAGCATTTCACAGCTGGCAGCCTTTGCGTAGGTGTAGGGTGTGGCAGGCCATATGGCTGACCAAACGGTGCACCTGTACTCTTTCCCATCTCTGTTCTATTCTGTCACAGCTCCACTGAAAAAGTTTCTGTTAGTCATTCCCTTGGAAATATGGTATTTCCTTTGTTTCTCAGGCATATTTCTGTGTTGGAGGCCAGTGCAGTTTCTCACTATTCGGCCATCTTGGGTCTCCATCACCTTTAGCCATTTCTTAATATGTAGTCTGTGTTATTTTCATCATATTTTTATGTATCCTCTCACCTTCATATATTAATGAAGAGTATTTCTTTTTATGAATTTTCTTCCCTAATCTTTCTGCTAAACATTTGGTTCTCATTTTTAAACATTTTTATTTAATTTTTGGCTTCATTGAAACATTTTTAAAGATGTACTAATTTATTCATTATTTGTTATTTATTTACTTATTTCAAATGCAGAGTTACTGCAAGAGAGGGAGCGATACATAAGAGAGATATATCTCATAAGCATTGATTTACTTCGCGAAAGATGAGCAACAGGCAAGTTAAGCTGTACCTTAACCTGGTGTATTACAATGATGACCTCTTAAAATATTTAAATATATTTGTCTAAGTATGTCTATTGACTCCTTGATGGAATGAGAGGCTTTATAAGGGGAAAAAGAAATGCTAGAACTTTCACATTCTAGTGCCATGTTATGAAGCAGCATAAGTACCCTAATCAGATATGACCACTTGATTGCGGACTTTTTAGCTTCCAGAACTGTGAGATATAACTTTGTTGTCTTTCTAGAATACCAAGTCTCAAATGTTCTCTTGTAGCAACACAAAGTGGACTAAGACATTATCTCATTGTTAGTTTCTGAGAATATAGCTTTTAACCATTTGTTTCTTTTTAAATAAATTGAATAATATCAGTTTAAAAATAAAAATATAACTAAGTCCATATATCAGAGATTTTAAAACTTGAACCCACAGTTGGATCTCATGGGTTCAAAGAATCCAATGCTGTTTCATAAAAATGGCACATGGATTGTTGTGATGGTGATTTATGGGTATGTATTGAATATAATTAGGAGATTCCAAGATGGTGGAATAGGGATGGAGTGGTCTGCTCCAAGCTAGTGGAAAAAAGTGCGTTCTCAGGGGAGAATTGCAGTGGAGATTCTGTCTGAAGGAGGAGAGATGCCATGGATCTGTATGGAAGGTGACATAGCAGGCTAAGCCTCTGCCTGCTGTGCCAGCATTCCATATGGGCACTGGTTCCAGTCCCAGTTGTTCCTCTTCTGATCTAGCTCTCTGTTAGGGACTAGAAAAGCAGTAGAACATGGCCCAAGCACTTGGGTCTCTGCACCCACGTGGGAGAACCAGAATAAACTCTTGGCTCCTGGCTTTGGATTGACCCAGTCCCTCAGGCAGGAAGAAACCAGGAGCCAGGAAATTCTTCCAGGTGTCCCATGTGGGTGCAAGGACCGAAGCATTGGGTCATAACCTGCTGCCTTCCAGCTGCACTATGATCTGATGTGACTTGTTTTCAACGAGTTGTTTATTATTAAAAATACACTTGGCTGATATCCTAATTCCAGTTTCAAAAGTAAGGAATTTGGAAGTTGCCACTGCATCCTAATGTTGAGTAAAATGCTGAAAAAGTGGTAAACCAATATAGGTTATAGGAGAAGTGAGTTCATAGGGCAAACTGTAGGACCCAAAAGTACAGATGCTGACAGGTGGATACAGCAATTCACACATATGAGATTAGAAACCTCCAAGAGAGTCACTGCCAAGATAGAAAAATCTGAAGTGCAGTGGTTGAATTTCTGGAGGCTCTAAATTGATAATTCTGAGAGTTAAAAACTACAGAAGGGGATTTGGAATAGGAAAAGGTGTATTGCTCTAGGCTATGAGTAAATATTTTAAAAAGGTGGAGAAAGTATATTCTCAAAGGGAGAGTTAGAAAACCACAGTGGAAATTATATGGAAGGAAGAGGGATGCTGTGGTTCTATGTGGAAGGTGTGGATGCATGGCACAAACACACACAGCACACGACCCAAATAGCTAAAAACCAGAGAAAGCACCAGCTTTGGAGAATGAAGTAAGATTAGACTGCAGTAGCCACTATGTGTGCTGATATAGCCAGAGAAAGAGTTTGGCTTGAGTCCAAATTGGAGCTCTAACGATCACTAACCTAGTGGAAAAAAAATGGGGCATATCTCTTTCCCCACATCTCCTGCACTACAGTGCCCAAGAACCGGCTAAAAGAGGGTTCATATCATTTTGGATATAAAGCAACAGCCATGGAAGCTCTTAGGTATACATCCAGCATGGCAGGGACAAGATGCTATCTTGTCAGCAGCAACAGTGATAGCAGCTTGGGTGCATGTACCCCACAACCAGCAGGGAGAAGGCAACATTGTGAAATGAATAGGGACTGTAGCTAATGGCTCTTATGCATGCCTTTGATCCAGGGATTTAACTAGGGCGGAAAAATCCACGTTCCCCACTGATTTTATCTGGATGGGAGGACTGACAGAGGGCTAGGCATCCACATAGGACCATGAGTCGCAACCAGCCTCTCAACATATCACTGGCTCCAAGGCTCAAACCGCCTAGCTCGAACACCCACAGGCAGCTGGCTCTGGGAACATCTCGCCTTTTCTTGTGGATGGTAAAGGCTCCCGGAACAGAGCAGATCCTCTGCACCCCATGACTGTGGGAGCTCCATTTGCTGAGACTATGGGAACTCTATGACTGTAAGAGAGGAAGCAGGTTGCAGTTTGGTCTCTGGGCAATCAATATGAGTGGTTCCATGTGCTCACAGCCCCCTGATTGCCTGGGGTGGGTCATTGCAATGGGACCCGTGCTGACGCTAAAAACTGCACAGATCCTTTGTGCAGTTCATACAGCAAGTGCAGATGAGTATTATGCCCACTGTGGGCAGGAAGAGGAAGTGAAGGTGTGATTATGCCAACAGAGGTGATCAAAACCTCCTTTCTGCTAAAAAGAGGAGATCTACCAAGCACAACTTGGGTGTCACCCTGGAAACTTCAACGCCCACCCTGGAGCACAGAATAGAGCCCCCTGACCACACCCAGGATGTATGTCTCCATATTCACTGAGAGAGCAGACAATCCACTCAGCCACAGAGACATAGTTAAAAGATAAAAGCCATCAGAGGGGGAAAAAAAAACAGAAAATATTTCCTCAAATGCATAAAAAATGCAGAAATTCAAGTAACAGTAAGAAAGACAACATGACCTACCCAAAGTAACTTAAAAATACTTCAATATTAGAATGTGAAGATGAAGAGATTGATGAAATGCTTGAAAGAGAATTCAAAATGTTAATCATAGGATTACTCAGAAACAATGAGAAGCAAATCCAGGTATTAAAAATATCCATACATGACATGAATGAAAAAAATTACCATGAAATTGATATTTTGAACAAAAAAAGATTAATGAAGAATTCAATATGTCAAATAACAATACAGTGGAAAGCCATACAACTGACTTGGTGAGGCAGAAGAAATAATATCTGAGCTAGAAGACAAATATTTGGAAAGTTTTCAGTGAGGCCACAAAGAGAAGAAATTAGAAAAATTAAAAATAGTGTTCAAGATTTATGGGATATTATCATATGACCCAACATTTGGGTCTTCGGAGTTCCTGAATGTATGGAAAGATAATTGACTGGAAGGCTTATTCATTGAAATAATTACAGAAAACTTCCTTAATTTGGAAAAAAGAAAGAGATGTCCAACTACACAGGGCACATAGAACCATTTGAAACATGCTTCATAAGTCTGTGATAAGGAAAAACTTGGTAACCTGAGCCTAATTTCCTAATTATCAATGCATAGCTAATCTAGGGGAAGGGAAATATTCATCTTCAGCCATGTCTAGTCATGCTGTCCCATATAAATGGGAAGAAAACAAAACTTAGAATTACTTATGAATCTCAAAACCGGAGCTATAGGTTCTCTAAAACATGGACATCTAATCATAGTACTAGAATTTCCCCCTCACTCCAGTCCAACACTTTTTTTTTTTTTTTAAACAGGCAGAGTTCAATAGTGAGAGAGAGAAAGACAGAGAGAAAGGTCTTCATTCCGTTGGTTTACTCCCCAAATGGCCATTATGGCTGGCGCACTGTGCAGCCTGCACGCTGTGCTAATCCGAAGCCAGGAGCCAGGTACTTCCTCCTGGTCTCCCATGCGGGTGCAAGGCCCAAGCACTTGGGCCATCCTCCACTGCCTTCCCGGGCCACAGCAGAGAGCTGGACTGGAAGAGGAGCAATCGGGACAGAATCCAGCACCCCAACTTGGACTAGAACCTGGGGCGCTGGCGCCGCAGGTGGAGGATTAGCCAAGTGAGCCGTGGTGCCGGCCCAGTCCAACACTCTTTGAATTTATATTTCTAAAGGACTACTTGTAGGAATTCTTCTTACCTAGTGTAATATGTACTGCCATCATGAAAAATAATTACAAAGCATACTAAAAGGCAAAAATCACAATTTGGAGACCAAAAAAAAATACCAGATCCACAATGCCAGGAATGTTGGAATTATTAGACAGTGAATTTATAACAACTATGGTTATTATGCTTATTATTCTAATGGATAAAATAAACAAAATGCATTGTAAGCAGAATGATGAAAATACGATAAAAGACAAAAAAGAAATACTTATAACAAAGAAAACTAACAGAAAAGGGAAATTCATTTAATGAATCTATCAGAACACTGGACACTGCTAAGGCACAGATCTAAGCTTAAGAAAATAGAAATACTCAACACTGGAAAAAAAAGAGAACGTGGATTGAATTAGAATAGAATAGAATATTTAAAACCCCAAATATGAAAATCAATAGTTATAATACCTGACATTAACAGAATGAAGAGAAACACAGACAAGATCACCTCATTTGATAAAAAATTGTTTTTGATATAATTTATCAATTCTTCATGACTTAAAAATTTTCAAGAAATCTAGGAACAGGAGGAAACTACCTCAAGAAAATAAAAGCTGAACATGAACATTACTTAGCAAACATCATACACAATAGTTAAACAATACATGCTTTTCATCTAACATCAGAAACAAGGCAAAAATTTCCATAAAAACTTAGCAAGAAACAGAAAAAGACCTTCAAATTGGAAATAAAAACAAAATCAATTATGTTCTTATATTTTTAAAATTGTAAAAATTAAACAAACATACACATAAAATCTAACTACACATTAATTCATCAACATAGCAGGATTCAATTAAACACACAAAAATATATTACTGTTAATGAAATTAGCAATTAGAAACAAATGAAAATAATTCTATTTGCAATAGTATTGGAAAGAATAAAAATTCTTTGAATTTAACAATTGTGAAAACCTTTTACAGTGATATCTGTAAAATGCTGCTGAAATAAAGTAATGAACGCATACTGAAATGGAAACACATTCAGTGTTTATGGCCTGGAGGGTTTAAAGGGATATCCACATGCAACGCGATCCCTACCAAAATCCCAATGACATTATTTTGCAGACATAGAGAAGTTCTTTAAAATTCACATGGAATCTAAAGGGTCCTGAATACAAAAACAATCTAAAACCAAACAACTATCTGGAGGATTTATACCATATCTTTCAAACTTAAAACTTACACAAAGCTACAGCAATCAAAGCTGCCTGGTACTGGCATAAAGACAGACATATTTATTAAACAATAGAGCAGAGCACAGATATGAAACCACATGCCTATGAAAAATGAATTTTGACAAAGATAAAAAGATTATTCAGGGGCCAGCACTCTAGCAGGTTAAGCCTCTGCCTACAGCAACAGCATCCTGTTGGGTGCTGGTTCTAATACTTGCTGCTCCAATTCCAATCCAGGTTCCTGTTAATGGCCTGGGAAAACAGTGGAGGATGGCTCAAGTGCTTGGGCTCATGTACCCACACAAAAGAGCTGGAAGAATCTCCTGGCTCCTTGCTTCAGCCAGTAGGTGTGACTTCTGTCTAAAGCCTCAGCCCCATTCCCTGCACAAAGTCTCCTTACCTGAGAATGTCTTCTGATGTACAATGAAATTTGACTTATGTTGAAAAACCCCACCCACATTCTCTGCACAGAGATGGCTTCTCTTCTGAGCGTATTCTTCAGTGTGTGATGAGAACTGACTTTACATTAAATCCTTGCCTATATTCCACGCACATATACAAGCTCTCCCCTGAGTGTATCCTTTGGTTTGTGGAAAGGTTTGACTTTTCACTGAAGCCGCAGCCACATTTCTGACACATAAAATATTTCTCTCCTGAGTATGTCCTCTTGTGTTTAATGAGATGTGAATTCTGACTAGAGCTCTGGCCATGCTCACTACACAAATTAGGATTCTTTTATGAATGAACTCTCTGGTGCTTGCTTGAGAGTTGATTTATCTCTGGAGAATGCACTACCGTCCCCACATATGTAATACTTCTTGCATAAATGGATCCTCTGATGTGTGATGAGGCTTGACTTATCCCTATAACCTTGCCCACACTCCCTGCACAGAAAGGGCTTCTCTCCTGAGTGTGACCTAGTATCTGATGAAGGTTAACTTCTGGCTACAGCTTTGCCCACAGTCCTCACAGATGAACGGCTTCTCACCAGTGTATGTTATCTTGTGAGTAACTAGGTATGGCTTCTGGCTAAAAGCACCTCCGCATTCTGGGCGGGGATACGGCTTCTCCTCCTTCTGTGATCTCTTGTGTGAGATGAGAGCTGATTTATAGTTAAGCTTCAGCCACACTCACTGCAGATGTAAGGCCTTGTTCCCCAGAGAGTCCTCTGACGATTGAAGGGGACTGACTCCTGATGAAAGCCTTGCCTGCCCACAATTTCCACAACTGAGTGAACCAGTGGATGTAAAATCTCTGTCTCTTCCTCTCTCTCTTAACTTAAAGTAGATCAAAGGTCTAAACATAATACATAAAACTATGAAATCCTTAAAAAAATCATAGAGCAAAACGCACATGATACTGTATTGGGCAATGATTTCTTGGAGAAAATACTCAAGGGCCCAGATAGCCAAGGAAATATGCACAAATTGTACATCATGAAAAAATACTTTAATGTGCATCAAAAGACACTATCAACAGAGAAAAAAGCAACCCACATATTGGGTGAAAATGTCAGCAAATCGCATCTGACAAGGATTTGATATACAAAAAAAAAAGAAAAGAGAATTCAAACTCAACAACAAACATAACAAATACTGGATTCAAAACTATTTAAAAAACTTGCATAGAAATTTCTTTAAAGATATACAAATTGACAGCAAACATATGCAAAGATGGTCAGCATCACTAATTACTAGGAAAATGCAAATCAAAACTACAGTGAGCTACAACCTCACATCCATTATGATTGTTTAAAAAGAAAAATGGGAAAAAAAAAGAAAAATGGGAAGGGACAGGAAGGAAAATGAAGGGAAGGGAAAGATAACTGAAATGTTGGTGAAGATGTGGAGAAATTTAAATGCTTATGTGCAGTTGGTAGGAGTATAAAATGGTGCAGTTGATATAGAAAACATTAAGATGTTTCATCAATAAATTAAAAATAGAATTTTCATATGATTTCACAATTTTAATTTTGGTTATTTATGCATAAGAATGGAAAATGGGATCCTAAAGGGACATTTATCTACTCATGTTCCTGTCTTTATTATTCACAACAACTAAAATATGGAAATAACCCACATGTCCATCAACACATTAATACATAAGCAACTTGTGTGGCACACATACAAAAGAGTATTATTATTCTTAAAAAAGGAAGACAATGATGACATACACTATGAAATGAATGGACCTTGATAACATTGCTGTAAATTAAATTAGCCAAAAAAAAAAAAAGGAAAAATACTGTTTGATTTCACTTAGTTGATGTCATTAGTGAAAATGATAGATAGGAATTAGAATAGTGATTGCTAGGGGTCCAGGAGTAACAAATGTGAAGTTACTGTTTAAAAGATGCAGAATTTCAACTTTTTTTTATAAGATTAAAAGTTATAGAGATGGATAATGTATTTAATAACTCTGAAATGTACTGGTAAAATGGTTAAGATGGTAAATTGTATATTGTCTGCATTTAAACACAATTGTAAAACTAATAGCTTTCTTTACAAAGTAAATGCACGGAGACAGATATACCATGACAATACTAGTCAAAGAATAGTCAGAGTCACTATATTAATTCCATACCTAGTAGATTTCAAAGAAAGGATAGTTATCAATGATAAAGAGGAGCATTACATAGTGATAGCAGAATAAATTCCTTAAGGAGACATTGTATCTTGCCTAGAATATTGTGACGGTATGCTTTCTTCATGATAGGACCACAAACACCATTTATGAGTACTTCCTTAACAAATTATAATATCCTGACTTTCCTAAATTAAACACTATATTATTCTGCACAGCTTTTATCCATTTTCCATACTACATTATGTTTCTAGGAAATATTGTGCAGATGTAGTGATAATGATGACAATAGGAAAGGAGTATTGAGTTTAGGCCATCACAAAGCAAGTTAGATGTTGACAGCCCATCACATGACTAATTTATAATGAGAAAGAAAGGCTCCAAACACTGATCTGATAGAGCATTTTTCTGAACAGAAGTAAAATATACTGTGAGGGGCTGGGGAGGCTGACACAGGCTGTCACCCTGAATCTCCTCAGAAACAAGATCAATGGGGAAAGAAAAACATCAAGCCAGATAAGTTAATACGCATTTCAGCCAAACCAAAGTTCAAATGGACAATCTATTATGTAAGAAGGAACTTTTATTTAGCCCCAATTTAGAAATAACCATTAAGCAGTTATGAGCATATCAATTTATGTAGTAACTTGGCAGCAGAGTAGAATCAAATAATATTTTGTCTTCATTTTACACTTCTGAATACATCATAACAAGCAAATAAATATGATTTGTTACAGAGAAGGCAGTAAGAGTAAGGCAATGGTAATTGGTGCAGAATTGAAACTAGGCACTTGAAGTTAGTTCCAGTTTTCTTATTTATTTCAGTCAAGATCCACGTGCCAGCCTCAGTTTTCTTAAGTATAATGCAATCTCAGAAATTCCTTGTAGTTATAGAAACTGGTTATAGATTTTATACAAAAGAAGTGTCTTATAGGCTGGCGCCGTGGCTCATTGGCTAATCCTCTGCCTGAGGTGCCGGCAACCCGGGTTCTAGTCCCAGTTGGGGTGCCGAGTACTAGTCCTGGTTGGTCCTCTTCCAGTCCAGCTCTCTGCTGTGGCCCGGGAAGGCAGAGGAGGATGGCCCAACTGCTTGGGCCCTGCACCCGCATGGGAGACCGGGAGGAAGCATCTGGCTCCTGGCTTCGGATTGGCACTGTGCGGGCCGTGGCAGCCGTTAGGGGAGTGAACCAATGGAAGGAAGACCTTTCTCTCTGTCTCTCTCTCTCTCTCTCTCACTGTCTAACTCTGCCTGTAAAAAAAAAAAAAAAAAAAAAAAAAAAAAAGAAGTGTTTTATAAATGTGTACTGAGAACATGACAACCACATCCACGTTCACAGTGTTCCTAGAAAGGAAAATTGTTAAAAACATATGTCCCAGCTGATTTATCCTCTTGTTTTGTCTCATCTCATAGACTTTCTCACATCTAGAGAGGTTATAGCGAAGCCACAATCCAAGTTTAGGATTTATACCAACACACTAAAAAGGACAAACACAAAACAACAAATAAAAATCCTCTAGCTTAATGATGCTACCTAACATAAAATCATTTACAGACACACTCTATATGAGGTTAAGAGAAAATTGCATTAGAGGAGTAGGACTAGTATTTCACACCACTGAATTTAGCAACATCACTGATTTCCAAAATCAGTGTTGCTGAACCTTCTGTATTTCTACTCATATTTGTTTACAGAATATAGCAAAGGACTTAATTATTATATTACTATATAATAAGAAAATTAGGAAAAAGTTTGGCTCAACGAATAAACTGAAAAGTCTCAGTTGCCACTCTCTTATTTTCAAAGACTATTGTTCCAGTATAATTGGGACTTATGATTGAGGAGAGGATTTATAATCTTATCTTTCTCATGAAATCAGAGGAAACAAGTGTGAAGCATTTAAAAATGGAGCAAGAGAAATTCCATCTTCTTTTCAAAATTATACCCACAAACAACATTCATGCATTAGTTTCTAATAATAATAATAAACATTTTTAAAAATATTCTACCAATATGAAAATGCTTATATTGGAAATATATTATATATGTTATTAATAGTAATATTAAAAGGCTTATGTTATTGATATTAATAAAATTACACATTTTAATATATATTTTATCCACTCTACATGATAATCCAAGGAATTATGGCAATAATCCTATGAGGTTTTTCCTATTATCTGCCACATTTTTTAAAAGATTTTATTCATTATTGATTTGAGAGCTAGAATTACAGACAGTGAGAGGAGAAACAGAGAGAAAGGTCTTCCATTCGCTAATTCACTCCCCAAATGGCCACAATGGACTTAGCTGGGCAGATTTGAAGCCAGGAGCCAGGAGCCAGGAGCCAGGAGCTTCTTCTGGGTCTCCCATGTGGGTGCAGGTACTCAAACATTTGGACCATCTTCTACTGCTTTCCCAGGCCAAAGCAGAAAGCTGGAAGAGGAGTACCCAGGGCTAGAGCCAGCGGCCCTAAGGGATGCCAGTGCTGCAGGCAGAGGATTAACCTACAGTGCCACAACACTGGCCCCTGCCACAGTTTTCATATAAAAGAAATGAGAATGGTAAATTTTCTAAGATTTGTATAACTAATAAGAGAAGGAACCAAGATTGAGATCAACAACAACTGGGTCTAGCTTTGACACTTTTAATCTTTAAATTATACTGACTCACATATATGGAATATTTGCTCTCTTTTTTAAATATATAGTAACACTCCGGACCCATCTTCATGCATCTGTAATACATTGGCAGTCTTTAGAAGAGGTATCATTGTACTGCTCATCATAATGAGAATAAGATGATAAATGATTTTCTAGTTACTATGTCATATTACTATCTAGAGGAATTCAAATATCCATAATAGATAGGATATTTTTAATAGAAAAAAATCCAACATAGCTTACGCATACCAGGTGAGCTCTTTGAATCACAAAAACAAAGAAAAAGGAATTTGCACTGAAAACCAAGGCAGAAATGAACCTCTAAAAGAAAGTGAAATTAGAAAGTAACAAGTGATAAGAACTATTTCTAGTTCTCTAGATAATACATCTAACAGACAATCAGTTTTAGACCAACTTTTCTCATTCCTAGGGCAAATTGATTCACTTTGATTCTCTGGTCCTCTGGGAAAATCATGAGTCTGACAGCTCCTGACAGCAATTCACAGAGGAAATAACTGAGCTTTCCCTTGGTCCTAATTCCAATCATTTGGAAGACTGTGCCACTGGCCCAGCTTTGACTAAGTGTACATACTTGTTCCAATCAGTTATAATCAGGAGATTGTATCAGGTAAAAATATGACTGCATTGGGCCGGCGCCGCAGCTCAATAGGCTAATCCTCTGCCTTGCGGTGCCAGCACACCGGGTTCTAGTCCCGGTCGGGGCACCGGATTCTGTCCTGGTTGCCCCTCTTCCAGGCCAGCTCTCTGCTGTGGCCCGGGAGTGCAGAGGAGGATGGCACAAGTCCTTGGGCCCTGCACCCCATGGGAGACCAGGAGAAGCACCTGGCTCCTGCCTTCTGATCAGCGCGGTGCGCCGGTCGCAGTGTGCAGGCTGCGGCGGCCATTGGAGCATGAACGAACGGCAAAAGGAAGACCTTTCTCTCTCTCTCTCTCTCTCTCACTGTCCACTCTGCCTGTCAAGAAAAAAAGAAAGAAAAGAGAAAAAGAAAAAAGAAAATATGACTGCATAGGCAACTCCTATAAATCAGTAATTTTAAGGCATTTTCAGATTAGCAGTTGTTATTGGACTGTCAGAAACCTTTATGGGTTATCCTTCTTCCATAAATATACTACTTCATAGCGGAGAGTAAGGAGTTTTGTTATGTCAATACTATTAAAAAAAATCAATTGTAGTTTTTAACATGATACGCTAACCAGCTTCAAATCTTATCATTTTCCATCATTTACTTATCACAATTCTGAGATAAATCTTGTTTCAGATTTATCTTTGCTAATTTAACAAGTATACAGTCAACTGGTAATAAGGTGGAATTTACTAGTGTCAGTTTGGTTAAGGTGGAAATTGAATTTCCCAGAACCGCTTTACAGTTGTTCTCAATTACAGCTGGCACAAAAAGAAGTAAAAAAAAAAAGAAAAATCTCCTTCAAGTTTTGTAAGGTGAACATATGGCAGTATTAATTGCTGGTTTTCACCGTCAGTTACACTGACAGACAGATGTAAAGAAGCACCATATCCTACCTATCGTTTGTCTTTCCTGCCCATCTCCCATTCTCATTTTCATTATCTGGCTCTGCTGATGAACAGTGATCCCAATTCCAACATCAGACATTTGTTGCCGATTCATATGGCAGTGCAATCATCTGAGTATCTGATTACTGTGTTTCCTCAAGCAGCTCAGAAACCTATAGCTGCTTGTTTGGTTGCCCAAAACATAGAGCCAAATGTAATGTATGACAAAGGAAGTCGTGATGCCATAATTTCCTTGTTATAGTATGGATCTGTGCCAGTGCAAGATGTATGTGGTTATATAAAGTAGACTTAATTAAATTAAATAAAATAAAATCTGCTGGTGTGTCTTAACCAACTATTTCAAAACTCAAACACAAGTGCGATACTAGAGATAGCATTGATATAAAATAACCTCACCATCAGAGGGTGTTCTTTAGTTTGGACAGTTGTGTTCTAGAGGAAAACACACAAAGGTAAATTGAGATCAGAATCCTGGAGTGATTATGTTCTATGATACCTATGTTCTATGATACCCTGACACTGACTCTGTATCTTGGAGGAAGGCTGTTCATTCACTGAATCTCTGAAGCGTACATTTCTAAGAGGAACGCCAACATCTCTAACGGGCTCTGTGATGGTTATTCTTTATAGTCCAGGAGTGGCAGGGGGAACAGATGGCCTCCAACAAATCCCCAGAACTCAATGGCGATGAGAGATACCAGAGTGGAAAAGGGAAAGTGGCTTGTACGTAACTCCAAAGACAAGTTGTGTCAAGGCTATTACAGTAGGCCAAAGAGACATGCAGAGATCTTTTTCAGGAAGTTCATCATGGTATACATGGAACTGCAACAGATTGTTGGCCGGAGAATGTTTACTTGAAATCTTGAGATCTTGTGAGCAGCAAGTACAATTTCAATGACTAGGGTAGAGACTTCTCATACCTCTACCAATTTCCAGGCTTGAACTCAATAATATAGTGATGACCACTGGCAAGAAATGGAGGACCAGTCCTCCAGAGGAAGGAGTGCAGAATTGCTAAAATGTATTCCATAAACTTTTTTTTTTTTTGACAGGCAGAGTGGACAGTGAGAGAGAGAGAGACAGAGAGAAAGGTCTTCCTTTTTTCCATTGGTTCACCCCGCAATTGCCACTGCGGCCCACGTGCTGCTGCAGGTGCACCGTGCTGATCCGAAGCCAGGAGCCAGGTGCTTCTCCTGGTCTCCCATTAGGGTGCAGGGCCCAAGGACTTGGGCCATCCTACACTGCTTTCCCAGGCCACAGCAGAGAGCTGGACAGGAAGAAGAGCAACCAGGACAGAATCCCGAGCCCCAACTGGGACTAGAACCCTATATGCCGGCACCACAGGAGGAGGATTAGCCTATTGAGCTGCAGTGCTGGCCTCCATAAGCTTTCTTTCTCATTTTTCCAGTGCATCTTTTTCAGATGTCAGGGTGATTATGAATTAATAAAGAAAAAAAAAAACAAAGAGTTTTCAGATTCTGTTGAACATCAAATTTGAAAAAACAGTAACTCCTGAAATTGAAAAGTGCCACCGTGATTTAACAGTCAGGATGGGGTGTTAGGCAAGACAAGTGATAAGTGTAATTGCCTTGTGCCCATTTCGTAAGTGAGGCCAGTAGGTCTACAAACTGATGTTGTACTTAGTTTTTTTTTAAGTTGCTTAGTTGGAATATATCTAAGCAGTTGGCAAAAAACCTATATTTGTTACTTTACATATGAAGTAAAGGTTATTATGGTAGAGAAGATATGTAGAGATTCTTAGAGTTATCTCTAACTACCATGATAGTAAAATTCCAACTGGATTATGTATTTTTCACCAAAAAATGAATCTTAGAAATAATTATTGGGTTATTATAAGCTTTATGTGGCAGTGGCTTCTATTTCAATTGCTTTTTTCAGGTTCTATTTCTTTTCTGGAACAGGTCAACATATTCAGATATGGATTAGTTGAATGTAGCTTTTCTTCCTGTTAGTAAGGACATAAAAACCTTGTATACCACTGGCAGATCAAGTAAAACATCTTTTATTATCTTACCCTAGAACTGTATTTATTATTTCATAATCCAACCTATCTTTCTATTCATTATATCATTTGTTTTCATAAGGTTGATAGTGATATGAAAGCTGGTGTTGATGATCCAGAAGCAATAACTAGCCTGAATTACCTAGTAAGAAAACAGTGTACTCAAGGTGGGAAATAAATACAGAGAAATCAGTGGTCTTCAAAATGATAAAATTTTTTAAGTAATATATGAAGGATTTTTAAAAAGTCTCACAGAAAATGCTTATTATGAAATATAATGCATGGATTTTAAGGTTTTTTTGCACCAAAATAAATTTATCTTTTAACTCCAACTCTCAAGAGCCTCTTGAAATACTCTTACATATGTGTATAGGAACATATTATAAATATATTATAGATTTATGTATGTTAACTTGAAAATAGCATAACACTCAGTGAAAATCTCAGAATTTTGAAGGACTGCATACCCTTTTTGGGCTTGTTATTCCAGCCCATGTAGTAGGTAATCCAAAAAGTTGTCACTTCTGAGCAGGGTTCAAAGAAAAATAAGTCTTTAATAATTGGTATTGTTTGTTGGGCAAGGTACTCTGCTAACTGGGCCAACTGGACTCAGTAGGCAGTCTAATACAATGAAGTGCTGTCAGCAGTGATACTTTATGGAACATTTGCTAATCCCCTATGAGCTAGTCACAGCATGGGGCATTACGATTTTGTAGCAATGCTATGCCCTGCTCTATTCTATGAAAAAGCAGCTTCTGATTTATTTGACCTTAAAAAAGATGTAAAGCTCTCCATGGTTTATCAAATTATTATATGGCCTGAGCTAACCAGGGATGTCTGATGCATCAGTGTATAATGTTGGGTATGTCCACCAAAACTCCATAAACTGGAAGTGATATATATGAAATTAGGCATGAACAGGTCCAATACGCATTTACAACTGGCTCCATTTCCATGGCTGCTGTACCTGATATGTTATATTCACTTTGTAATTGGCACACATACATACCTATGTGTCTTTCCTGTTTGAGGTGAAGCCACTGTTAAATCTAACTGAAACTGTCAATCACATCAGAATAACTGTGAAGAACCTTAAAAAATGGTTGTGAGAGAATTTCAAAGAAAACACATGGTGCTCATCTTGTATTTACAAAAACTGCATAATTAAGCATATAGGGAATATAAAAATGTACATGTATTCATTTATACAGAATGGTTGTTTCAAATTGGTCAATATATGCTTATTGTTCTACTTTCAGGAAAGCACTAAAAGAAAAAACAGAATTTCTCCCTTGTAGAATCTTTTTACACATCATTGCTGTACATTTTCCATGTCTATACTCTCTAATAAAGTTTAGTATAATATGCCAAGACCTCATACTTTGTAGAATAAAATAAACACACACACAGTGAATGTCCAAAACATAAAAGAGTTTGACCTATAAATTACATCCAATTTTAGCACACGACATTAAATCTATCCATCAAGAAAGCTATTATTTTATCCATTGAGAAAAATATAGTATCTAAATTAATGTTCAAGATGGAGAGCCTATAAACAAAGAAAAGCAATGTGTACCATCTTGTGGATGAATGTCCCATTCACTTAGCTTATTGTACCACTATCCCACACATTGTTAACAGAGAGTAAGAACATCTCAACCAGGAGGTAGCCTGTGTTGGACTTTACGTCCAATCTCAGCCTCACCCAAATGTAAGCTCATAATGCTTAGTTTTCAAGTCCTTCTAAAGGGATCTGATGTGATAACAATCTGATACAAAGCAGATGGTTCAATTACTTTCTTCAGAGCACTGATGTCTAGGTTAGTAAGATATTTTGTGCAGTCCAAGCATTCAGTACCCCAAACCTGTGCTATAAAGTGAAGCAATGCAGGTATGGGTTGTATTATAATTTGTGTCAGAGATGATGAGATCAATGTCTGAAGTACAGCTATGGCACCAAAAAGAATAAAGTCAGAAAAATTGAAATGCAGAAATAAGAAATAAAACTTCCAAATGTATGAATTGTTATTAAGATAAGTATGGGAAGCACAAGACAGATTAACATCTCTGATAGTACAGACTTCCTCTGATATAAAAGAAATCCCTGGATTTAATATCTTTCTGTACTTAGTGCTTTCACCTCAGAAAATTGGCCTGGCTTGTTCTTATTATCCCCACTACACAAGCAAGGATATCAGGGCATAAAGCATACACTCAACTTGAAGAGATTGCAAGGTTAAAACGCATTGCAACTTGGATTCAAACATGAAAATGCTAGCTCCAAAACATATGTACTTAACTACTTCAGTGTTTCATGCTTCAATATATTTAGGTCAGTTAAACAGTGTAAATCCAATCATACTTTTCCTTATCTCTTAGGTATTACATATGTAATGTAAGTTCACTTGAAGATGAAAAAATAATAAATTATGGAATGGATTTAGGGGCAAAAGTAGGAGATAGATGAAATCAGAAGGCTCAAAAAATTCAACTACCAGATAGACTCACTGTGTGAAGGATAAATAATTCACTCAATTCATAAGAGAAATATGGTAATACGAAGTATACTTGGCCTCCATTAATATAATCTCATACAATTGTATCTGGAATAATTAACAATTCTTTGGTAATTATTTTGTTGTGGTAAAGTACATGTAAAGTATCCTTAACACTTACAAACCATTTTTCTTATTTACAAAATGAGGAAAAAGCTATCTACCTTGCTTAATTACAATATAGAAAAAATGACTGTTAAATTGAGTCATTTCAATAAGTAATGATTCATCCTCTATAACGCAACAATGTTTAATTGAAATGTACATATAAATCTAATAGTATCAACATTAGCTCATATTTTTATCAACATTCAAATAAGATGACAGGTATGACCATTAAGAGAAAAGACAAAAGTTGTCACAAATATATCTAAATCAACTGGGTTTCTAAGTTGAAATGCTCTGCAGAAGAGGCAATTTTTACCTTAGCATCCATTAGATGGCAAACAGAGGTAATAATCATTTAAACTGATGCATTCCTAAGAGGACCATTGACTCAAACTGTATTTACATACACAAAACTGGAATAAAACAAAACCAAACTTTTCACAATATGGAAATATTTTTAGTAGGAAATTAACAGTAAATTTTCAGAGACATTTATTTGGCCCATGATGCCACATCCTCAAGTAGTTTTTATTCTTGGATATCCTCTGTGTAACAAATTATAAAGATAAGTAACAATGACAATAGTGATTATAATGATAAGGTAATTGTTCTAAGAAAATAAACCAAACTTTTTAAATAAAAAAAAGGTTATCTGTGGTAGCAAATTTGAGAGAAACCTAAAGAGAGTTATAATTTTCCTGAACTAATAAGAATTCCAAAAACATACATACCTGAATCTGGTATGTTCTATTCTATTACTACTTATCCTGGTAGGCATGAGACATCAACAGCACAATATGCATATTTGGTCTTGCACTGAGTCTTTTTTTAAAAATTTTTTGTAGAGTATTTCATTTTTTAAAGGTACATTTATTTTTTTTCACTAAGTCTCATATTTCAGCCTTGTTAATACAAAGAGAACAGATTCCATGTGGTACATGGATACAATTTTAAGAACACAATTTTTTTTTAATTTTTGAGACTACATATTTTAAATTTACATCATAATCCTCCACTAAACAAAGAGTTCAATAAGTAAAATTTTAAAAAAATCATAGTTCAGTGGGAATATAGGCAAGGGCTCTAAACGATAATCTGATGAAAACATGATCATTCACATACAGTAACTTTTAAAATAATCACAGATTACTAAATATACTGCAGCATATCATACCCAATCATTTATTTGATAAAGATATAAAACAATTTTGACAAAATTATATTTGCAGCAATAATGAAACACAAAGACATTTCTTTCTTTTTCTTTCTTTCTCTCTCTCTCTTTCTTTCTTTGTCAAATAGTTAGACAGTGAGAGAGAGAGAGAGAGAGAGAGAGAAAGGTCTTTCCTCCGTTGGTTCACCCCCCAAATGGCCACTATGGCCAGAGCTACGCTGATCTGAAGCCAGGAGCCAGTTGCCTCCTCCCAGTCTCCCATGTGGGTGCAGGGGCCCAAACACTTGGGCCATCCTCCACCACCTTCCCAGGCCACAGCAGAGAGCTGGATTGAAAGAGGAGCAACCGGGACTAGAACTTGGTGCCCATATGGAATGCCTGCACCGCAGGCAGAGGATTAACCAAGTGAGCCACAGCGCTGGCCCCAGACATTTCTTTTAATATTTTGGTATTTTTTCTTTTTTTTCTTTTTTAACTTTAGCTCCCCCACTGATTCTTCAAAGTTATTTCTGTATAGGTTCCATCACTCTCGATATCCAAATAACACCCATAGCTTGGGAGCTTTACCAATTAATCTTATCTTCCTACAACATTACCTAGCACAATGCGTATAATCTATTAAATGTCAAATAATTTCCTTATGCAAAAATGCTTCACATCACATGAGTTGCATGCTGTTATAGTATAAATAATTTTAGACTTTGCACTGGTAGTCAATTTACCTTTTGTATATCTGCTACAAAATTTGCTAACCACTCCAAAACAAAATTATCCCTAAATAAATACCAATACTGAGAATTTAACACTAAAAAGAGCAAACAAAAACTGGCAAATAAATTCAAGTAAATTTATTTATTTATGAATTTTATGTACATATATGCCTATATTTATAATTATATAAAGTGGCACAGGCTGTTTTGGATCCATTTATATTCAAGTACTGAGACTAACTTAGATTAAATATTTTTAGTTCAACAAATTTAAATAATAGAACAGTTTTGGCCATGTATAGTGGCCAATAATGTTGGATAGTTTGGTGATTCTGATGGACAACATTACTCATTGTAAAATATATTAAAGCTTATTATGTATAGCTCTTATTTTATAAAAAAAAAAAACAAAAGAGGGGAATATTAGTAAAATGGTGCAGTCTTATTTGTGTTGCAATCTACACCCTGGACACCATCTTATGCTCTAACCCCCGCTGCCATTGCTGGACATTTCACAACCACCAGTGTCAGCTCCACCCCCAACCTAATGGGATTTGCTGCTCCTACTTCCCTGCCCGCCCCCCAGCAAAGTTTTAAGAGGACCTGCTCCTGAACATATGGCTCTCTTTCTCTCTGTCTCCTAATCTCTCTCTCTGTCATGTGATCTTTTCTCTCGCTCTCTCTTGAACTCTCCTTCTCCCTCTTTTTCCCTCTGCACCCCTTGCCTCTGGTCTGTAGGGTTTCTCCCAGTAAAGCTTTTCCCTTAAAAAAATAAATAAATAAAAGCTAATGATAGGGATACATTGTCAAGGATACATTCCTGTTAATATATTTTGCTTAGGAAGATGAGATTACAATCTCAAAGGACTTTCTTTTAATAATCAAAATGATGACATTTTGGATTTTAAAGCAGTTAAAATGAAGTTACTGTTTATTTGGACGCTGCCCTAATGACTAGCAAATGAACATATGTGTATTGTGTTAATATCATGTTGTTTGTAATATGTGCATGAAAGATATTTAAAGTAATTTCAGTTCTATTGTAAGCTTTCTACCATTAAGGGCTAGCATTGTTGTATAGTGGGTTAACCTGATACCTGCAGTGACTTTATCCTTTATGGATGCTGGTTTGTGTCCAAGCTGGACTTTCAATCCAGCTGTCTGCTACTGTGCCTGGGAAATCAGCAGGAGATACCCAAAGTGCTTAGACCCCTGTTACTCAGTGCAGTAGACACGGATGAAGCTCCTGGCTCCTAGCACTAACCTGGCCCAGCTCTGGCCATTGCAACCATCTGGGGAGTGAACCATTAAGTGAAAGATCTCTCTGAATTTTCCTTGCTTGCTGTAACTCTTTCAAACAAACAAATCCTCTGAAATGGTTTTCTACAATACATCAAGGTTTTTAAATAATAGATGTTTGACAACGTACTGCTTAACAATAAAAAGTAATTTTTTATATAATAAAATCATTTCCGGTCATAAAGTTAAAAATAACATCAAGCAGTATGTTTCACTTTGTGTTTCTGTGTGGGTGCAAACTGTTGAAATCTTTACTTAATATATACTGAATAGATCTTCTGTGTCTAAAGAGAATTGAAAATGAATCTTGATGTGAATGGAAGGGAGGAGGGAGCGGGAGAGGGGAGGGTTGTGGGTGGGAGGGAAGTTATGGGAGGGGGAAGCCATTGCAATACATAAGCTGTACATTGGAAATTTATATTCATTAAATAAAAGTAAAAAAATAATAATAAAAAAGAAAAAAAATAACATGGATAACTTTAATATATCAAACTGAGGCCATTCTGCAAGTAACAGAGTGACAGGTCAAACTTAAACTCCACTCATCCTTCCTGAAAGTATGATAGAAGAGAAAGTCAGAAAAAACTGCTTCATTTTCTTCCTTACAGCTGTTTACAGCATGCTTTGATACTTGTTAAAAGCCAGAAGCATCCCTGAGAACAAACAGATGTTCACTTCTGTGAGAAACTGATTGCCCTTCTTGTCATTTTGTTAAGATTTCTTCCCTCTGTCCACTGGATAAATGAAAGCCTAAAATGCTATTATAAACTCCCACACTATAAAACTATACAGAGTAGCAATTAAGAATTTTAAAATGCAGTTCTGCACAGAAAATCAGTTGAGCTCTAATATGAATAATCGGGACCCAGTATTGTGGCGCAGGCTGGGCCTCAGCCTGCAACATTGGCATCACATACAGCACCAGTTCAAGACATGGCTATTCCATTTCTGATCCAGTTCCCTGTTAATGCACCTGGGAGAGCAACAGAAGATGGCCCAAGAACTTGGCCCCTGCATTCATGTGGGAGACCTGAAAGAAGCTCCAGGTTCCTAGCTTCAGCCTGACCCAGCTCCTGCCTTTTTGGCCATCTGGGGAGAGAACCAGCAGATGGAAGATTTCTCTCTTTCTTTGTCTCTCCTCCTCTCTCTGCAACTCTGTCTTTCACATACATAAAAAATAAATATAAAAAATTAAATAAAATGAAGTAAAATAATATGAAGTAAAAATAATTGTTCAGATTAATAGATGTGAAGTTTAAACTCATAAACATATGAATGAAAAGTGTCAGTCCTGCATTCATCCACAACCTTGTGTTTTCAAAGAGTTCTAAGAATAATTTACTCATTGTTTTTGGAATGCTTTCTTATATTTCTTTCTCAAGAAAAGAATATAGTTCATAATATTCAGCCTTAGCAAACACCTTTCTAACCACACGGGGGATTTAATTCTTTGTTTTAAGCTGGGCATTTACTTTGAAAAATCACTGTATTTACGCCTTTGCCATGGAAGATGGATTGTCACTATAGCACCTTTTATCCAAGCAAGGATCAGGGTGAAAGGAACAAAAGGGATAATTTTGTCATAAAAATTTTAGATTCTATAGCAGCTATTGATTATTTTTTCATTGCCTCGAATTTAGCTGCTACATTTATTCAATGAACGTTTTGAGCATGTCCTGGTGCTAATTTTTGTATTATGCCCTGGAGTTATAGTAAGGAACAAATGTGATAATATCATGGCTCTCTCAGAAGTGAAGCACAAAGGAGGCTGACAAAAATTTGCTGGGGGGTGTAATGAAAAAAAAGAGATTCATAAGATTATATAATCAGGCTTCTGGATACACGAAAAAGTGAAAATGAAGGTAAACTACAAGGTAAGTTATTTGGGGAAAGTGTTCCAGATGGAGAACATAGCACAGGTTTACTCTCTAGGGTGGAAAAAAATTGAGAGTGTAGAAGAGCAGTGTTATGGTCGGAGCAATAGGATCACAGAGAAATGGCCGACGTGCAGACTAAGAAGGCAGATGGTAAGGATTTAGGCCCCTTGAAGGGAAGCATTTGGAAATCACGGAAATACTCCAAACAGAGTCTGCGTTGTTGAAAGTAGATGGGAGGACAGTGTTAGGAACAAGCAGGACAATATTAGAATAAGAAGGCTATTCCCTAACTATGAGGGAGATGAAGACTGTCCTTAAGCAAGACTAGAGGTGCATAAGCACATTCAAGACATAAGTGCAGGTTCAATCACTAGAATATGAGCACTGAGTGTATATGAGATGAGAATGCATAGAAAAATATATCAAGGCAGACTATCAGATTTCTAGCTTAAGAAAATGAGTGGATGATATGGATGATGAAGTCAAAATGACATTTTTTAAAGCTGTGAGGAAGAGCACAAGGAATAAAATTTACAAATAAAATACACAAGTCTGAATGATCTTACTCATTATCAATATTTACTCTTATTGCAAGTGTACAACTGAAAAGCACATATAGAGCAGAGAACACATAAGACAACAACATTGCTCATTTCTTGAATGCTTGGCAAATTATGATATATTCTGAATCTTCCTTCACAAAAGAAATTTCTAAGGTTTTGTGTAGGCTGTGTGTGTGACACAAAATGGAAATACATTGGTCATGAGATAATGAAATGTATCTCTCTTTTAATCTTTTATTTTATCTATTACTTTTATCTATTTCTACCCTAATATGTAAGTAGTTTGTGTGCTGCATATTTCACAGATTTTTTATAGCCATAATCCATCTTGATGCAGCAAATACAGCCTACTTCAAGTAGTCCATAAACATGAACCCTTCTGTTAGTAAACACCATATCTGTATGCTATTGCCAATTATAAGAAGAGTTAGCAAGGTAATTTCTTTCTTGAGAATAAATACAAGCAGTAAATTTGAGATCTGCTTATTCCCTTTCACCTGTTGTGTGTAAAATGTTTAGAAATGTTGGTACTTTATGAAAAAGCATATATGCTGAAAAAAATGGGAAACCCATTTTAAAACTTTACTACAGCATAAGAAGTTTTATGATACACTTTGAGGTGCACTGCCATTGATCATTACAATAACCTTCTATAATAGGCAATATTATCATTTCATAAGAGAAGACTCTGACACCATAAAGGTTATGTAACTTATCCAAAGGCAGTAAGTGGTAGAGATTGCTCTTAAATCCTCTGTTACACCAAATTCATTGTCCTTTTCTCCGTATCACGCTGCCTCAGTGTCAGTTTGTCCATTATAAATTTAAACTCTTGCTAAAGAAATGTAAACATAGGAAAATACATTTCTTCTTCAAAGTTGAGTCAGATAGGTTTGAAAACAAATAAAACTTAAATGCTTATTTTATTCGATTTCTACTGTCATTCCAAGAATCAATAGCCTGTACCATATTTATGCACTGAAGGACTCATTCACAATGTTTCTCTACTTACATGAATATACTGATGAATTTAGAACACATAACGTGCATTATTAAAAAAGAGAGGAAAAATACAAAAATGAAATCTGAGGTACAAAAAGACTTCATTACAATATTTTTGCTAATTGTATAATGGCAAATTTACTCATAAAATATTACTGTTTTCCATACATGATATGAAGTTGCTATTGATGAGTTTTTTAAAGGAATAAACTATCTCTGTGTCCTAGCCATAAAAATGCAAATTCAAAGCACTCCTTAGTTTCATACAGTTATGTAAGTCTTTTAAATCAATAAAATCAGCAGCAATTTTATGGAAGAAATGGAAATTGGAGCATTCAAGCATTCCTTTGAAACATGCTGTGTGCTGTTTAAATTGTAACAGGAGTCTGGAAGATCCAGATAATGTTTAAACTAGTTGTTGTATGGCCTTCTAGGAAGTATTAAAGACTTCACTTGACCCCATTATTCTTGATCAAGACAACCCTAACAGGTTTCAAGCTGAAGAAGATTCTTCAGAATAGATTTCTTTCTTCTTTGTAGAAGAAAATAAAGAAATTCCTCCACCCCCATATGCATACATATTATTGTCACTAATAGTCTCTCCAAAAATACTTGTACAATTCATACACATACTCTATCATTTCCAACAAGGCTTACAGGAAGAGAACCTCTACCTTCACTATACAGACAAGGATTCATCTGTGAGGTTAATCTCATAGACACATCTTTATTTTGAGGTCCAATTTATGCAGTTGTCAGATATTCTCTTCAAATTTATCCTTGTAAACCTAATTTCTGGCATTGAAAATGTGAATCCATTAGCTTTTTTTTTTGTAATTAATTGTGTTATTACCTCTCAGAAGTATAATTAAGACAACAAACTGGAGTGGTCACAATTAGTACTAGTAATTACTATACTTAATTAAGAAACTAATAAATGAGGGAGAGACAAACCAGCACACACTATTCCAAGACTACTATAACCACAATGCTCAGATAACAGGATCTGACTTATTTCCTACTGAGAGGCACTCTCTGCACCATGCTAAGAGCAAGGTTCTTTATGTAACAATGCTGTTAGTTATCATTTATTCCTAACCTCATTCTCAGTCCTATGCTTTGCCCAGAATTTGTGCACATGTTTTATCCAACTTACTCTGAATTCTTGAACTACAAAAATTTTTATAATCTTACCATTAAAATGAGCTACAGTGAATGAAGCATGATGACTATTTGACAATGACAGAACTGGGGTTTAAATTTAAGGAAAGTAATTACGGGAATTCTGGACTCAAAACATGATGGCTTGGGGAAAAGGTGTAATAGTCAAACTAAGGCAATGAACTGAGGTACAATTAGTCACAAACAACAAAGCACAAAACACAAACCTCTCATATCAAAAACAAGAAGGGGTAAGTATTTGGCTTAGGGTTAAGGCATTAGTTATGATGTTTCCCTCCTATGTGGAGTACCTGGACTCAAGTCAGGACTGCAGTTCTGGAGTTTATTTTTTTGCCAATGCAGGAGCCTGAGAGGTCATCCTTATGACTGAAGTAATTGGGTTCCTCGGTGGGCGCTGCAGCTCACTTGGTTAGTCCTCCGCCTGCGGCGCGGGCACCACGGGTTCTAGTTCCTGTTGGGGCGTTGGATTCTGTCCCAGTTGCTCCTCTTCCAGTACAGCTCTCTGCTATGGCCTAGGAAGGCAGTGGAGGATGGCCCAAGTGCTTGGGCCCTGCACCCGCATGGGAGACCAAGAGGAAGCACCTTGTTCCTGGCTTCGGATCTGCGCAGTGCACCAGCTGTGGCGGCCATTTGGGAGTGAACCAATGGAAAAAGGAAGACCTTTCTCTCTGTCTCTCTCTCTCTCTCACTGTCTAACTCTGCCTGTCAAAAAAAAAAAAAAAAAAAAAAAAAAAGTAGTGGGTTCCTGCTGCCCAAGAGATCTGGATTGAATTTCGAGCTCTCCTCTTTGATGTGGCCTGTCTGTTGTGTGTATTCAGGGAGTAACTAAACCAGCAGTTTGGAGCTCTCCCTTTTATCTTTCTCTGTCCTTCTATTTTCTGCCTTGCTGCCTCTCAAAAAAATTTTAAAAGTTGACAATAAAGCTAGTAATGTACTGTTAATTTGTAAAAATAAATTTAAATTTATTAATCTATTTATTTTAGTGAATGCTTAATTATCAATTGTAATTTGATCACTTTCTCTTCCTGCTCTTTCTTAGAGTTATGAGACTTTTTGTAGTTATTTCTTACTCACTGCTATTCAAGCTATCTAATTATAATTTTATTTAGATCATTTATTTGAGAAAACATTGAAAGAAAAATGGAAAAAAAAGAATTTCCATTGCTGATTTACTCCTCAAATATTCATAATGGTTGGAACTAGCTCACATCAAAGCTAGCAGCCAAGAACTCCACCCAGGTTTCCCACATGCATGGAAAGAACTCAAGTACTTGAGCCATCATTGCCACCTGCCAGACCCTGCATTAGGAGGAATCTGCCACCACGGCTGGTCCAGAAACTCCTGCACTCTGATGTGGGCTGTAGCTGTTCCAATCCTTTTTCTAATTTTGAATTTATTTATTTAAGATGGGGAGAGAGATGCATATTTTTTTTTTATTTCACATGTCTCATGAGTAACTAAATAAACATCCACATTTAAAACATGGTTTGCTTAAAAGGCTTATTTATGGCAGTGAAAGTAACCAGAAAATAATGTCTATTTCATTGATGCTCTAGATCTGGAAGTAGCAAAATAGCATAGCAGTGAAATGGAAGATCATTTAGAATAGTGTAATTTCTGAATTAAAGTGATGATAACAAATTTGTAGGATATGTGGGAAAATAAGATATATAAATATATTTATGGTAGATTTTTTTCTGATTCAAAAATACTACATTGCCATTTTTCTACTTATAGACTGACAATATTATTTCAACATATATTTTATTCCTACTTTAGGGATGCCTAATGGATCAATTAGTTAAAATAATTTGTAGCTTCCCAAGTAAAACAATATCTGTGATCTTATTGTTATTATCTCAGATCTTGTATAACTAGATCTTCATATTTCTTCAAGGTACATAATTGTTTCTTCTACTGAATCATATTGAGATTTCATGAAGTCCATACTGGACAATTTTATGTTTCTAAACCCAAGAAAAATATCTGTCCATGTCAGATTTTCCCTTTACCTAGAGAAGTGTCTTCTACTAATTTTCTACAGCTCTTATCTTAATCTTTATTTTCCAAGAGAAGGCTCCAAAAGAATATTTTTCTACATATTATAAGATTAAAGCGGGGGGCGGAGCTGTGACATAAAGGGTTAAGCCACTACCTGTAGCGCTGGCATCCCATATTGGCACTGATTCTAGACCCCACTTTTCCACTTCTGATTCAGCTCTCTGCTATGGCCTGGGAAAGCAGTACAAGATGGCCCAAGTCACTGGGTCCCTGGGCCCTCATGGGAGACCCAGAAGAAGCTCCTGGCTCCTGGCTTCAGATCCATGCAGCTCCGGCTGTTGTGGCCAATTGGGGAGTGAACAAGCAGATGGAAGGTCTCTCTCTCTGGCTCTACCTCTCTGTAACTCTGTCTTTCAAAGAAATAAAATACATTTTTTTCAAAAAAAAAAAGGATGAATGGACGAAGACAAAGATATTTTTTATAGCATTCTCATATTTTCCAGGCATGAGCATCATGCAGTTTGTTTTTAACATGAATTATTTAGCAAACACAGTAGCTTCTTAAGGAAAACATAATTTTTAAATGCAAATGTAAATGCTGAATTTGTGAATTCTACATTAAATGGGAGGTTGAATATGATATTACACAAATAAATGTTAAGATCAGGTATAAAAAGTCTTACCTTAAAATATTTTCTCATGAGAAAGAAAAAAGGATCTTGTAAGAATTTCAACTACTTTTTTCTAGCAATAAATTGGATTACCTTAACAGTCACAGCATTTCAAAGCTGAATGCTAGTTTATTTGACATTTCATTGGTTTTGTAGACAAGAAAAAGCCTTTGAGCATTTAACCAATTTATGTGGCTGAGTTGAAATACTGGCTTATCATGTCACAAAAATTAATACTATTTCTAGTTATAATAACGCTGTTGTTGTTTTGAGTTCCATATTTCAGGTTTAATGTTTTAAAGATTTTATTTTATTCATTTGAGATAATAATGTTTTTCAAACATGTTTAATACTCCATTGTCCACATTTCTTCAATGAGTATTTAATATGACCATCTTGTATTAGAGAGAATTTTAACTAATATAATAACTTCTAATAAAAATAATATACCTAATATAATAATAATTAATATAAGCAATATAATATAACTAATAATAATATAGCTAATATAAAACTAATAATAACTAATATAAAAGTGAAGTTTGCAACTATAAATGACAAATAGTAACTATGCAAATGATATTACTTGAATGGGAAAAGTCTAAGGCTAAGAGAGGTAAATTTTGCTATTCATAAGGAGAACAGTGATGTTAACTGTCAGCACTGACCTCCTTCTTAGTGCAGTCTTATTTAAAGCAGTATCTGTTGTTAGGAGAGATGTATTTGCAAAATTGTAGTTGCTATTCTTTGAATAACCTGCATAAAATTGCTTTAATTTCCCAATCAATATGAAATACTTTCAAAAATTTACAGTTTGCAAAGAAATATGCTAATTGCTAGTTGTAAAAGAAAGTAATTTAAATAGGATTCCTATGTAGGAAATTATAACGAAAATGTGACTACAAAACAGTTTAATTTGTGATTTGATTTGCAGAATATGTTTTGTGGCAAAGAATTAGAGGAATTATCAATTAATCAGCTATTGCTAAAATAGTGCTGTGTAACAGACTGCCATAGATTTCTGTGACTTGGTTTCTGTTTCTGTCTGTGTTGGAACAATGGATATCGCCCTCATAAGTAATCACAAACCTCTACAGAAAAAAAATGATTTAATTATGTTAAGGAATTAGACAATGAAATCAATGATTTCTAACAACCAAGAAGAAAAGGAATAATCTCCCTAGTATAAAGTGACTTGGATAATAACCAAGGCTTCTAGAATTGTTCTCCAAGAGACTATACCACATGGAATACAGAAGTTCAAGGTCACCAATTAATAAATGATCCATATGTCATGTCATAACTAAACTTCCTCATAGGAAAGAAACAAAATACAGAGTCCCCACAATATAAAATAACAATGTCAAGTGTACTTTTTTTTTCTTTTTTGGTAAAGTAAATATAACTCTTGGTTTTATTAAATGCTAACCTTTGAGTACAACCCTTTAGTATTCCTGTTTTAAAACAGGAATATACATGAAGCACCTCTGCTGAATGCTGAACAAAGGTTGTCTTGAAGAGAAGCACTTTTCGACTGCTTGATTTATGAACTGAACTAGTTCCTTTGTTCACAGAACACCATTGTACTTGAAACAAGGTCAATACAGAAATTACTATTGAATGATTGTTAGGAATTTTCTCCAAAAAAAAAAAAATAAACTCAGCCTTTACTTATAGGAAAATAACACAGTGTTTGCTACCAATGATAAAATTTAGTCTTTTAAATAAAAGAATTTTTGAAAGCTTTTAACCAACACACTTCCCAGAACCTTTCCAATACCATAAGATTTTTCTTATGCAATCAATGTCAATAGTAACAGATAATGTTTTGTGATATTGTATGATGAATTATATTTACTTTTAGATCTGCATTAGTCAGTCACTCAGTACTTTCCTTAAAGGAATGCCTAATGTTACAAAAACATGCATGGCTGAAAGATCCAATAGAAGCATAACATAGACCATTAGATTATTATGTAACAGGGGATGGAAAGTCCAATGATATAGTTTTTCATCCCATATTGCAGCTAATCTTTAAGAAGTTATAGCTTCTTGACTTTTGTGGTAGTTTCACAGAATATTTAGAGTTATTTAAAAAGGTGACTCTTCATTTTCCAACTGTCTATTAGTGTAAAGCAAGATATCCTTTATTTACTGTAACCAAAACAACATATTGCAGTACATGGATTGCAGAAATCCAGTGTCAGGTTCCACTTATTTTAGGCCAGACAATAGAAACATTTACAATCAAAAATGTAAAAGACATTTTTCTCACATTTTTTGGAAAATAAATTACTTTTTATAAAATTGCTATTTATATCACCTATGAATTATACATTAACTGTAGAATCACTCATAAGATGTTTATTGTCATTTCTTTTTTCAGTTTTTTATTTCAATAATTTATTCATACATTAGATTATCAGGGCCACAGCAAATTAATGATAATTATTATAAGACATTTCTCATAAATTCTCATGTTAATGTGATATTAATATAGAGAGAACAGATTCATTGCAGTTCATTGGCATAATTCTAAGAATATAATTGTGCTTTCTATCCTCTATGCCTCCCTCAAACACAGGACATGTACTATCATCTATTAGATAGATTAATTGTAATACTAGAATTTCTTTTCTTTTTTTTTTTTTTTTGTTTTGTATTGTGTAAGTTCCTATTGTTTCATTGCAATAGTCTCAATGCTTATCAGCATGAAACACAAACAGCATTTATTACACATGGTATCTATTGACTAGGAACTCAGACCATGTTAGCTGGGTGTTTCAGAATCAAGGTCTCTCACAAAGTTACATCTGAGTTACTATACAGAGTTGCAGCCTTCTGAAAACTTGATGGCAACAAGGGGATTTACTTCTACTTTTTTTTTTCTTTCTTTTGATAGCATTCAGCCTAACATAAGTTGTAAAGTTCCATGTTTTTCCTCTATACAGCTTTCGGAATATAGTAATACTTCCTTCCAACCCATGCTCCAAGCCTTCTTCTTCCTGCCTCTATCATTACCATTGTTAATTTTTAGAGAGATCTACTTTCAGTTTATTTAATGATGCTAAGATTAACCCTACACAAAGTAAGAGTTCAACAAATAGTATGAAGAAAAAAAAAAAAAAAACTGTTCTTCATTAGAAGAGACAAGGGTTGTAAACAATCATCAAATCTCAATACATTACATTTTAGGTACTCTATTAGTTAACCCTGATCGGGGAAAACATCTGATATCTGTCTTTTTATTTTTTTTAAGATTTTTAAA
This sequence comes from Lepus europaeus, assembly GCF_033115175.1. Taxonomy (NCBI): domain Eukaryota; kingdom Metazoa; phylum Chordata; class Mammalia; order Lagomorpha; family Leporidae; genus Lepus; species Lepus europaeus. Next base: position 40,279,917 of record NC_084833.1, read on the forward strand.
ATTTATTTATTTGACAGGTAGAGTTACAGAGAGTGAGAGAAAGAGACAGAGAGAAAGGCCCTCCCTCCACTGGCTTACTCCCCAAATTACAGCCATGGCCAGCACTGCGCAGATCCAAAGCCAAGAGCCAGGCACCCCTCTTTAGTCTCCCACGCGGGTGCAGGGGCCCAAGCACTCAGGCCATCCTCCACTGCCGCTCCCCCCGCCGGGCCACGGCTTTGAGCTGGACTGGAAGAGGAGCAACAGGGACTAGAATCCGGCGCCCACATGGGATGCTGGCGCCACAGGTGGAGGACCAACCAAGTGAGCCATGGCATCGGCCCCGAAATCTGTCTTTTTAGGAATGACTTATTTCACTAAGTATAATGGTTTTCAGTTGCACAATATTTTGCAAAAGACAGGAACAACCAAAGGCGAGAAAGCCAATATATAAAAGAGAAGAATAAATAAAAAGAAATTATTGGAAAATTGCATTTTTTTGTATTCACTAACCCAACCTCATAGAACAAAATAACTTGAAGAATAATGAAACATTTCAAGGGTAATATTAAGTAGTGTGACTTATGTGAAACTGGAGTCACATAAGGAAACGATTGTAAATAAGGATAGAGAAAAAAACTTAAAGAAATAACATTTATTTTCCACAAATTTGTTTTTAACTCTAAATTCACAAATCCAAAAATATGTTCAATAAACTGAAGAAGAATAAGCACAGGGAACCATGCCAATGACACTCACATCGAAATTGATTAAATCCAGTCATTTAAAAGAAAATCTTAAGCTCAACCACTCACAGAAAAGAACAAATTATATTCATCCACTGGAACGAATGTAACAATTAATGTTCATGCGTCAAAAACAATGAAGGGCAAAGAATATGACATAGCTTCAATTTGTTAAAGAGAAAAATAACCTGACAATGTAGAATTCTTTCTCCAATTAAAAGCAGTGCTCAAAAATGAAGTTTAAATGAGACTGTTTCTAATTTAAAAACTGCTGACAGGATGTAATGCCAAAAGGCTTACAATTGAGAAATATCAAAGGAAGAACTTTAGACTGAAGAAAATAAGCCATTTTGAAGCTGTGGTATACATGAAGGAATTACAAAATACTAAGGCTGGAAATGAGCATGTATATCAAAAATATACATATGTAGTAATTGTTTTCTTTCTTTTTGTCTTTAAGCAGACTTTAATGATAATAATTCTAATAATTCTATTAACTAACTATTACAAGTCTTAGGCAGATGTCACTATTAGACATTATTTAGCGACTTTCACTCAATTCCTCATAAAATAAAAGATAAATTCACTTTGAGGTGTAATCAGCAATCATTTCACAGCTTTGTTATGTCAACACAAAACATGGCTGAATCTTGATCAGCATGATCAGTATCTTAAATATACTTCATCTAAGTCATTAAAAACAGAGAGAGAGAGAGAGAGAGTCTTTCACTACCCCTGAGAACACTGTTTAACCATGGTTCATATTTTAAAATGTGAGTACACACACACAAGAGAGTATACTAGTCAGTTTACAGTAAAATCTGATTATCACCTAGTAAACTACTCAGTTTACAGTAAAGTCTGATTATCACCTTGCAAACATGCCCAGAAAAAATAGTCACCTGAATACTAAATTTACTATTAACAGGCAAATGGGACTCAAATTCTTATAGAGTAAAATAAACTTAAGTTTATGCATTGAGATGAGGAAATGCTTAGGAATAATCAAAAAATAATTTCTTAATCTGTTAAAAGGCACTTCAGTTCTACACATGGCACTAATGTTGAATTACTAGTTGAGTAAAGAATGTAATTTCTTGGAATCTTTTAAAGGTTTAATTTTATATGACCTGAAGTTCAGTGTCCATATATTCAAGAAAAGTTGGTTTTCCGGGTCCTTTAAATAATTTTTCACTTAACCTTGGAGAAGCTTCTATGGCTTATTCCCTTAGAAGTGTCATATGAGTGGCTGGTGCTTTGGTGCAGTGGGTTAAGGCCCCAGCCTGCAGCCTCCACATCCCATATGGGCACTGATTCGAGTCACTATATTTTATAAAAATATGCACTGAATTTTTATTAAAAAGGTATTTTATTCATATTTCACTTTTTAGAAATATTACATGTCTACTAAAGCTGTTATTTGAGAATGCAGGAGTATCAGAAATAATTATTGTGAAAATGGAGCCAAGGAGCCGTTCTTACCTAGTAGAGCAGCACTAATTCCATTCATAATTTAAATCCAAAATTTTAAAAATAGGACATATAATTTGAAAGGAGCCATTATCTTCTAAGCAAATGATAAACTGAAAAAAATCATTCATTGTAAAAATTAGAGTTGTTTGAATTTCCAAATGAAATGCTTAAGTGTATTACAGCATTAACAAGGCCAGAACATCTTCAGAAGGCATGAATTTCATTTCCAGTTAGTCAACTATTAAGTAAATAGATTATGTTCAATTACATATTAAAATTTGATAAATATTAAGATTTAGCATTTTTTAGGTTTACACATATGTGTTGAGACGAACAATTAGATTAATCGTAAGCATCTGCTGTGCAGAAATGTGGAAGTGGAGAAGCCACACGTGCTAGAAATTGAACACAATGTTTTAAACAGTACAGCAATGATAAATAAAAATAACTAAGAAAAAAACTACAGTGGCAGAATCAAGAAGGGTGAAGATGTTAAAGCCCTTGTTACTAGAGACATTAGTGGCACAGAGATCACTTACCAAACAGAAAAATAATCCAATAGCACTGAATTTTATTCATTCATGTTGAACCACCTGAAATAATATCTGTTGCTTTTAAATGCTGATTAATATAAAGAGATGACTAGTCTATTTCAATGGATACTGAATATCCCACATAGGTCACTTAACACAGTCTCATAACTCCCACACCAAAGCAATACATTTATTTTGTAAGTTTACTCCTAAGTTACAGCATTTTTCAGCTGTCAAGTAAAAAATGTGAAAAGTTTTAGTTAGACAGGGCTGCATCTAGAAAATAAATCTCTTAAAACTCCAAACGCACTTTTAAAAATCTTACAAAGTAGAGTTCATTCATTTAAAACAGCAATATAAGTGTTTTTGGTGGGTTACGTACTACAGATTTTTTTTTTAAGATTTTACTTATTTATTTGAGAAGTCGAGTTACAGACAGTGAGAGAGAGAGAGAGAGAGACGGAGAGAAAGGTCTTCCATCTGCTGGTTCACTCCTCAAATGGTCGAAATAGCCAGAGCTGCACCAATCTTAAGCCAGGAGCCAGGTGCTTCTTCCTGGTCTCCCATGCAGGTGCAGGGGCCCAAGCACTTGGGCCATCTTCTGCTGCTTTCCCAGGCCACAGCAGAGAAGCAGCCTGGGCTAGAACTGGCACCCAGATGGGATGCCGGCACCATAGGATTAGCCTACTAAGCCATGGCACTGGCCCCTTTACTACAAATATTAAAGTTTGAAAATTATGGCTCAAATGATAGAAGAGTGCAATTGAGTTGATTGCATATTTACTTATTACATTATACACTAAATGACATAATATTATCTGATAAATATACATTACTGTTTAGTTCTAGAACAACTACATTTAGAAGAGCACAAAACATGATAGCAAATAACCTGACAGATGGGATAAAAAAAAGTTAAAAACTCTGAATTTATGCAATTAATTCAAAATTAAGAAAAAATAGTAAAAATGTGTAGAAGAGATTAAATAGTAAAACTAAATTTTAAAAAATGGGTTAACTCTTTGTTAACTCAGTACTTATTTGTTTTTTTTAAAGATTTATTTGAAAGGCAGAGTCACAGAGAAGCAGAGGCAGAGAGAAAGAGAGAAAGGTTTTCCATCCACTGGTCCACTCCCAAGATGGCCACAAAGGCTGGAGCCCTGCCTATCCGAAGCTAGGAGCCAGGAGCCAGGAGCTTCTTCCCTGTCTCCCACGTGGGTTCAGGGGCTGAAGGACTTGGGCCATCTTCCACTGCTTTCCCAGGCCACAGCAGAGAGCTGGATTGGAAGTGGAGCAGCTGGAACTCGAACAGACACCTATATGGGATGCCAGCATTGCAGGTGGTGGCTTTACCCACTAGGCCACAGCACTGGCCTCAACTCAATACTTCTAAAGTAGAATAACTGAGACTGAGTAACTTAAAAAGAATGGAATTTTGTTTCTCACTGTTCTAGAGGCTGGGAAGTACAAAATCAATGCCCAAGCAGATTAGTTTTTGTTGAGGGATATTCTCTGCTTCCAAGATGATGCTGTGACTTGGCATCTTCCATAGGAAAGGAACGCTGTGTTTGAAATGGCAGAAGGGGAAAACTTATGAATGCATCCAACAAGTCCTTTTGTTAAGGGCATCTAACTCCATTTATGAGTGAAGAGCTCTCATAGTCTAATAACCTTTCCCACCCTGTATTATTGCTGCATTGGTAAGATCTGAATTTTGAAGGAAGCATACCCAAACCTTACTAACATCTACCACAAATTGCATAAAATCACAAATTAGAACTGTGCACTGCACATGTTCCAAAAGACAAGCATTTATGTATAAATTCAGAGAGAATTTGATAGTAAAATGATGAAAAAAATTATCATAAGAAAACTTTGGTGTCTGTATAAAAATGAAAATGAAAACATCCATGGGCAATATCAAATGAGTGAAATGATATCATTAAATGGGAAAAAATATTGCAAATCACATATCTGATGGAAGATTTTTTATCTGGGGTATACAAATGACTCTTACTACCAAATAAAAATGCAAATAATCCAACATTTTAGAAGTTGGGTAGATTATGAAAATACACATTTTTTAAAAGGTGATACAGAAATAGAAAAACAAGAAAAAATAATCCACATTATTAGTAAACATATAAATAAAACTCAAAAGCACAATAAAAGTATTGGAAAAATTGGAAACCTGGATTACTGTAGTTCAGAATTTAAAAAGATGAAGACTCTGGAGACATCTGGGAAGTTACGCCAATGTGATGGAGCCATCATAAGACCCAGCATTCTACTCTCATGTGCATTTCCAAGAAAAGCTGAGCCAGATATTTGCATGAACATCAGTTTTAAATGCTTAAAGCAGCATTATATATAAGAGCAAAAATGAATGAGAACAAATTAAATATCCATCTGATAAAGGACTGGTCAGGGAGATAGATGAGGACACCCTCCTTGCCCACATGTAATCTCACCTGTATCCACCCACTTGTCAATCAAGCTATGTAAGCATTCCCCTTTTGGGAAGTGAACCAGAGGCCTGGAGAGCTCTCGGCATCCTGCTTTCCAGCACTCCTCTTGCCTGCCTTCTCACCTTTGCTCCCTTGCCCATGCACTCTCTCGCTTGCAGCATCTGGCTTGCTCCCTGGAAATGAATGGTATGGTAGTCCCCATTCACACTTTCTGGCCCACTCTTTTTAGAAAGCCTTCCTGTTCCTGTGTATTCTTTTCACTTTCTAAATAAATCCTAAACCTTATCATGCTGCATATCTTGTTTGAGCCAGTGCTTAAAATTCTCTAAGTAAACAGCAAGAACTCGGAATATTAAATTTTGATTTAAGTTAGCCCACAATACATCTACTGATAAAAAAAAAAATAGATACAGTAGATCTATACAATGGAAACTGCTCTGGCCAAAAGAAAGAATGAAGCATTTATGTATTCTCCAACATGATTAAATCTTGAAAGCTATGCAAAGTCAAACACCAATCACGAAAAAAAAATGTATTGAATGATTACAGTTACTTGAAATATTTAGAACAGTGAAATCTATAGAGAGAAGAAGGAAGCATGTTTTAGCCTAGGTCTGGTGTACCAGATAAGGAATAAACAGGAGGCTAACAGCTAAAAAGCACAGAGTTTTTTGAGGTGACAAAATGTTCTAAAATTGGCTATGATGATGTCTGCATCTAACTTCTTTGAATATACTAAAAACTAGTGGGGCAGACACTGTGGTTCAGCAGGTTAGGGTCCCAACCTATGACATTGGTTTATAAGGGCACCAGTTTGCATCCTAGCTGCTCCACTTCTGATCAGCTCTCTGCCAATGTGCCTGGGAAAGCTGCAGAGGATGGCCCAAGTGCTTAGGCCTCTGCCCACACGTGGCAGACTTAGAAGAAGCTGCTGGTTCCTGGCTTCAGCCTGGCCCAGCCCTAGTCATTGTGGCAATTTGGGGGGTGAAGCAGCAGCTGGAAGACCTCTCTCTCTGTCTCTACCTCTCTCTGCAACTATGCTTTTCAAATAAACAAAAATGAATCAAAAAAAAAAAAAAAAACTATAGAGGGGGTGGAGAGCCAGAGCCAGGGGCAGATTGGAGGTGGAGGTAAGGCCAGACTTCAGGAACCTGTGGTAACAGAATAGATGGAGAGTGTGGCTGGGTTCCAGACTGGAGCCCGAGGGTCTGGTGGTAGCTGGTGGTTGTAAATGGACCCAGTGAAAGAGGAGGGGGGCGTTTGCTTCCCTCCAAAGTCTCCAAAACAGAGCCTGGTGTCTGGCTAAGAGAACGTGGGCACCGTTTTAGATGGGCAGGAGCTAAAGAACCCCCTGGGCGCCTCATAACAACTGACTGAGATGGGACACCTGAACAGGAGTATCAGAGGCGGTGGCCAGCAGGTGTTAGACCATTGGCTCTGGTGTGCACGTGAGATCCTGAGATCCAGAGATTCAAGCAGAGGGACCATTCTGCAGTACCCACTGGCTGTAGACTGGCTGGGAGGTGGGTGGGCAGCCACATGGGACAGAAACATGCCCATACCTGTAGCCACCCAGAGTTAAAATGCCTAGGCAGAGCAGTCTGTGGGACGTTTGCCTCTCTGTTGGCAGGGCAGAGGACGACCTCTGAATTCAGGGACAGCAGGAACCTTAAGTACTGAGACATTGGGGACTCCAAGGTTCCATGAGAAGCAGCTGGGTATAGCAGGGTATTGAATTCTAACATGCCCAACTTTGGTGCTACCGGAGAAACTTACCCCCCACCCCAGAGTATTGATCAGACACACCCACTACACACCTCTTGGTAATCTCTGAAAGTACAGACATTCCACTAAGCCACAGAAGCATAGCCCAAAGATAAAAGACATCAGAATGGAAAAAGTAAAAATCATTTTCCCAAATGCCTAAACATAGGTGCAGAAATTCAAGAAACAAGAATAAGGAAGACACAATGAGCCCCTAAAGAAACAACAACCACATTTCAATATTAGAATAAAATATAAAGATTGAGGAAATGCCAGAGATGGAATTAAAAAAAACTAATCATATGATTACTCAAAATGCAATCAGAAGCAAATCTAAAAGCTAAAGAAAACTGTACATGACATGAATGAAATTTTTTCTGATGAAATTGAGATTTAAAAGAGAAATCAAATTGAAATATAAGAAATGAAGAATTCAATAGATCAAATAAAAAATGTATGGGAAGTCCTAATAAAGATTTGGAAGGCAGATGAAAGATATTTGAACTAGAGGGCACATCACTAGAAATCTTACAGTTAGGGGAAAAAAAAACACCAAGAAGAAAATAAGAAACTTAAAAACAATGTAGGAGATCTATGGGATACTATAAAATGACCCAACTTCCCCAGTTTCAAGAAAGAAAGGGACATCCAAGTAGAGGAAGCACATAGAATTCCGGACAGACATTCAGAAAAGATCTTCACAACAACACACTGTAGTCAATCTTTCCACGGTAAAATATAAAGCAATGTCAGATTACTTTTAGAGAATCTCCAATCAGATTCAGAGTTGAGTTCTCATCAGAAACCCTAGAGACCAGAAGGGAATGGCAAAATAGAGTCCAAGTCTTAACAACAACAACAACAACAACAACAACAACAAAACAAAAACAAAAACACCTGTCAACCCAGAATACTGTAGCCCACAAAGCTTGCATTTGTGAACGAAGGTGAAGTAAAGATTCCATAACAGAAATTTAAAGAATTTGCTGACATTCATCAAGACCGTGAAGAAGCTCCTGGCTTCAGATTGGCGCAGCTCCAGCAATTGCAGCCAATTGGAGAGTGACCTAGCGGATGGAAGACCTTTCTCTCTCTCTCTGCCTCTCCTCTCTCTGTGTAACTCTGACTTTCATATAAATAGATAAAATCTTAAAAAATAGAGATATCTATTTGCTGCTCTCAAGAAATACATCTCACCAACAAAGGTAGATGCAGACTGAAAGTGAAAGGATGGAAAAAGGTATTCCATGCTAACAGAAACCAAAAAAGAGCTGGTGTTGCCATCCTAACATCAGACAAACTGACTTAAACATAAAAACTGTTAAGAGATTAAGAAGAGGACTGCATAATGATTAAGGGATCAATTCAACAGGAGGATTTGACTATAATAAACATATGTGCACTCAAATACAGGGTGCCTGGCTATTTAAAGGAAATGTTAACGGACATAAATGGAGACATAGATTCTAATACAATAGTAATGTGGACTTCATTACTCTACCATCAACAATGGCCAGATGAACCAGACAGAAAATCAGCAAGTAAACAACAAAGTTAATTGATACTCTAGACCAAATGGACATAATGGATATCTACAGAGCCTTCCAACCCACAGTGGCAGAAAACACACTCTTTTCATCACTGCATGGAACATCCTATAAGATAGACAATATACTATGTGATAAAGCAAGTCTCAGCAAATTCAAAAAATTTGAAATCACTCCATACATCTTCTCTAACCACAATGGAATAAAGGTGGAAATCAACAACTCAAGAATCTCTAGACTATATGCAAACACACGGAAATGAAAAACACACTCCTGAATGAATGGTGGGTCATAGAAGAAATCAAAAGAGAAATCAAAATTTTTCAGAAACAAATGAAGATGACAATACATCATATCCAAACTTACGGGATACAGCAAAAGCATTGTTAGAGGGAAGATTATAGTAATTGGTGACTATATTATTAATATATTCCTTAAAGTTTTTATTTTATTTTATTTTATTTTATTTTATTTTATTTTATTTTTTTTGACAGGCAGAGTGGACAGTGAGAGAGAGAGAGAGAGAGAGAAAGGTCTTCCTTTTCCGTTGGTTCACCCCTCAATGGCCGCTGCGTACGGCATGTTATGGCCAGCGCACTGCGCTGATCCGAAGCCAGGAGCCAGGTGCTTCTCTTGGTCAACCATGTGGGTGCAGAGCTTTTCCTTGAAGTTTTAGTCAGAGTCACTAGGTAAGAAAAAAAAGGGGGATACAAATTGCAAAGGAGGAAATCAAACTCCCTATTTGCAGATGACACGATCCTTTTTAGGAAGTCCAAAAGACTCCATTGAGAGATTATGGAAACTCATAGAAAAATTTTGATAAGTGGTAGGATATAAAATAAACACAGAAAAATCAATAGCTTTTGTATACACAGACAATGTCATGGCGTAGAAAAAAACTTCTAAGATCAATCCCATTCACAATAGCTCCAAAAAGAACCAAAAGTTTGGAATAAATTTAACCAAGTATGTCAAAGATCTCTATTATGAAAGTTACAAAACGCTAGTGAAAGAAATAGAGGAATAAGTTAAAAAATGGAAAAGTGTTCCATGTTCACGGATTGGAAGAATCAACAACATCAAAAAGTCCATACTATCAAATTTACAGATTCAATGTGATATCAATCAAAATACTGACAACATTCTTCTCTGATCTAGAGAAAACTGTCCCGAAATTCATATGGAAACATGAGACCCCGAATAGCTAAAACAATCTTATGCACCAAAAACAAAACTGGAGTCATCACAATATCTGATTTCAAGACATATTACAGGGCAGTTATAGTCAAAACAGCCTGGTACTGGCACAAAAACAGATTGGATATCAATGGAACAGAATAGAAACTCCAGAAAACAATCATGCATCTATAGCCAATCTATTTTTATAAAAGAGCTAAAATCAAGCCATGGAGCAAGGACATTGTCTTTAACAAATGGTGCTGGGGAAACTGATTCTCCACATTCAAAAGTATGAAACTAGACCCCTACCTTACACCTTACACAAAAATCCACTCAAAATGGATCAAAGACCTAAATCTATGACCTGATATCATGAAATGACTAGAGAACATGGGGAAAACTCTTCAAGACATTGGCATATACAAGAAGTTCTTAATATTCTTAAATGGATAAGTAATCTGTAAGTACTAACCTACAAAGTTTCAAAATTTTTAAGCTAAATATTCTACCTAGAGCTCAATTATATTTTCTAACATATTTGTATGTATGTATAAGTAATTATTCAAACCACCATTGAGTTTCACACTATTTACATCTAGGAACACACACACGCAAGTGTGCCACATGAATACACACATATCCACATACATTCTATGTTGCTGAAGCACTTTATTTTGTGAGGAGAAATTGGGACGACTGTGCTAAGATTAAATTTTAGATGGTTGAGGTTAATCAATTTATTTTATTAGTACTTAGAGGTTCATTTTTTAAATTTATGAGTTGGGATATCCTAAAAATTAAATTACTTTCCCAAAAGAGAAATGAAATAAATAAATGCTAAATACAAGCTGATATGTTCATATAAATTATGAGCAGACACATCATTTTTATTCAGAACATGAAGTACTTACAAACATTGGAATAAAAATGATTTGTTATTTAGAAACAGAATTATAAAAAATTTACAATCATTTGAATTGTTATTGCACTTCTTTAAAACTATATGTATGGTAGTTTTTTCTGGGTATTCATTTGATGGCAAAAATTCTCTCTTTTTTAAATTTTTATTTATTAATTTGGAAGGCAGAGTTACAGAGAGGCAGAGACAGAGAGAGGTCTTCCATATGCTAGTTTTCTCCCCAAATGACCACAACAGACAGAGCTGGGCCTAGTCAAATCCAGGAGCTTTTTCCGGGTCTCCCCGATAGGTGCAGGGGCCCAAAGAGTTGGGTCACCTTCTGCTACCTTTACAGGCGATAGCAGAGAGCTGTTTCAGAAGTGGAGCAGCTGGTACCTGAATCAGCACCCACATGGGATGGCACACTACAGGTGGTGGCTTTACTGGCTATACTACAGCACAGGCCCCAACAAACATTCTCTTAGCCACTAATCTTGTATGCCCTTATTCATGGAACAAAGTAGATATATTACAGAAGTTTTTCTTATGCCCTTTTGAGTTGAACCCTCACAGGTTTTCACAATTAGTTTATACTTTGAAATTTGTAAAAATTATTACAATAGCTATATTATTTTTTTCTATGTAGCATGGGTTCCAGCATACTTTACTTGAGCATTTTTTTTTTTTATACCTTCTTTATCTCTATTAGGTTTTGGTCCCAAATTTACAAGAGTCAATATAATCTCTAACTGAAAGGCCACCACAAAACTCACCAAACACCAGAATAAGGGAAAAGGTTTCATTGTCGGTGGTGGGGAACCCAACAGGCTGCCTCAGTGCAAGAGAGCACAGCAGCCTGTACTAGCAGAGATAAGGAAGTAAGCACGGCAAATTCCACTGGGTGGGGTGAAGGCAAAGCTTAAGGTTGGGCCATTTGGTCACCTGATTTCTGGTAAACCAGGAGGGATTTAGGAAACTGAAACTTACCTTGGAAAAGCCAAAACTTATTTCAAAGGATGGCAACTGGGCCAAAGCCTCAGATGATATCTGAGACTTAAGATGAACCTCAGATAAGACAGTACCATTTTCACTAAGAGTAAGCATAGCCTTAAGCTAACATCCTTAAATAATTCACAACCCTTGAGGACCTCACTTTTGTAGAGAAATTATGAAACTGATAGTGATTCAAGTGCTTGATAAAAATATATTTTAAATTATTATAAAACTAACCATCCAAGTTTTGAGTGTGTACACATTTTGTGCAAGCATAATGAGCTTGATTTTCCTATTATAGTTATACATTCAGTTAGCATAGATTTCTATGTTATTTATATTTTGTCATTCATTGTCAAGGCAAAAAAAATCACTAAGATACACAAACAGAATTGGTTTGTCCTTAATATATAGTGTGTTTTTACTGAAAGCATTAATTTTTCGTTCCAACTACACTTCAACTAATAACTGACAATGTAATGCAAATTGAATTGTAGCCTATCAATTCAATTATACAAGTTTATATTATGAAAAACAGTAGGAAAAAGTGCATGTTTATCCACATAAAAATGGATAGAGTCAAGGAAAATTCAGGAAAAAATAATTCTGTAATGAAATTATGAGTGTTTACTTTGAGAGCTAATATTATGTGAGTACTCATATTTGTTAATTCATTTCAAGGAGAAAAAACAAAATCTACACAAGTTATGAAATAACTCATATTGATGATGATGTTTTTGGGTATCTATTTACATTCCAAAATCATAGCCCCAAAACAACTTTTTTTTTTTTTAAAGAATTTATTTTTATCTGAGAGGCACAGTTACAGACAAAGAGAGAGATCCTTCATCCACTGGTTCACTACCCAAATGGCTACAACCACTGGAGCTAGGCCAATCCGAAGCTGGGAGCCAGGAGCTTCTTCCAGTTTTTCCATTCATGTTCAGGGCCTCAAGCTCTTGGGCCTCTTTCACTGCTTTCCCAGGCTGTTAGCAGAAAGATGGATCGAAAGAGGAGCTGCCAGGACACAAACTGTCTCCCACGTGGGATGCCAGTGATGCAGGTGGAGGCTAATCCACTATATTACATTACAGCTTCCATAAATAGCCTTCTGATTTGACTTCTTCAACATCTTTAGAGAAAAATTCTCAAAAAAAAAAAAAAAGTTGTCTTCCTTTCGTTGGATCTCTCCTGGAAATGACATTTTTGAAAATGCACTAGGTTGGTGGATCAGAATTTGAAGTTGATCTGGGCAAGAATTCAAATAACTAGGATACCTTTTCAGTGATGAAAGCTCTAATGATGTCTTAGTATTTACTTGTTGATTGATAGTCTTTATTTCTATTTGTTGGTATACTTTGAATATCTATATGTCTGTATATTTTTGTGTAGACTGCCATCATCTTCTATTCATTTGTAAAGGTTCCACACCAAGATATCACCTTGGAGATTAGGTTTCTACATAGGAATTTTGATGGGCTACAAATACTCAGTGCAGAGCAATGAGCAAGTGAGATGTATTATTTAATTTGAGATGTAAATGTTCCAAAGGTTAGGGTGAACAGTAAAATCAACAAGTATGATCATACTGTCATAAAGTTATATTACATAATTATGAAAAATGCATTTATGGATTCATTATATTCAACATTTTGAAGTTATTTTTTGGCCGGCACCGTGGCTCAACAGGCTAATCCTCCGCCTTGCGGCGCCGGCACACCGGGTTCTAGTCCCGGTTGGGGCACCGATCCTGTCCCGGTTGCCCCTCTTCCAGGCCAGCTCTCTGCTGTGGCCAGGGAGTGCAGTGGAGGATGGCCCAGGTGCTTGGGTCCTGCACCCCATGGGAGACCAGGAGAAGCACCTGGCTCCTGCCATCGGAACAGCGCGGTGTGCCGGCCGCAGCGTGCTACCGCGGCGGCCATTGGAGGGTGAACCAACGGCAAAAGGAAGACCTTTCTCTCTGTCTCTCTCTCTCACTGTCCACTCTGCCTGTCAAAAAAAAAAAAAAGAAATTATTTTTTGAATTTGTCTCTAAGATTCATGAACACTGTCTTCACTAACTTATAGTATTTTTTTTTTTTTTTGGACAGGCAGAGTTAGACAGTAAGAGAGAGAGAGAGAGAGACAGAGAGAAAGGTCTTCCTTTTTGCCGTTGGTTCACCCCACAAATGGCCGCCACGACCGGCGCGCTGAGCCGATCTGAAGCCAGGAGCCAGGTGCTTCCTCCTGGTCTCCCATGCAAGTGCAGGGCCCAAGCACTTGGGCTATTCTCCACTGCCTTCCCAGGCCACAGAAGAGAGCTTGACTGGAAGAGGAGCAACCGGGACAGAATCCAGCATCCCAACTGGGACTAGAACTCGGGGTGCCAGCGCTGCAGGAGGAGGATTAGCCTAGTGAGCTGCGGCGCCAGCCTACAGTATCTTTTTTTAGTCTATGTTTTGTTCAAATTGATTATGCATCAAAATAGTTTTATATGGATGAATTCTGATTGTTCAAAACTATTGAAAATGAGTTACTATAGTTGCCATCACATTTGCATTATTGTTTTTGTTTATGGAGATAACAGAATTTTAGGGTTGTAAATACCCTGAAAATACCCATAGCCCCAAGGGTACTAAAGGGGACCTTGAGCCGGCGCTGTGGCTTAACAGGCTAATCCTCCACCTTGCGGCGCTGGCACACCGGGTTCTAGTCCTGGTCGGGGCACCGATCCTGTCCCGGTTGCCCCTCTTCCAGGCCAGCTCTCTGCTGTGGCCAGGGAGTGCAGTGGAGGATGGCCCAAGTTCTTGGGCCCTGCACCCCATGGGAGACCAGAAGAAGCACCTGGCTCCTGCCATCGGAACAGCGCGGTGCACCATCCGCAGCGCGCCTACCGCGGCGGCCATTGGAGGGTGAACCAACGGCAAAAAGGAAGACCTTTCTCTCTGTCTCCCTCTATTGTCCACTCTGCCTGTCAAAATAAATAAATAAATAAATAAAAATAAAGGGGACCCTGAGTGAGCCAATATGAATTTTATCTTCAAGGCCATTTATTTATTTATTTATTTACTTACTTATTTATCTATTCATTCATTCATTCATTTTGTAGCTTGTTTGTTTATTTGAGATACAATCTAAATTAACTAGAATGAATCTTGTGGTATTTGCTAGGATTGTTGAAATATAACACATTATCTGATGAGGTTATGAAGGGAAAGAGAAGGCAGTAACAACTTCAAAACAACTCTGCAAAAATATGCCAGAAAAGAAAGCCAACAGAAGGTTCTGTGTTCAGAAAATTCCTCAAGCCAGATATATCTGTCAATCTTTCTTGAAACCTCCAGTACCACGTATTAATTCCTTTACCTCTTTGCTTAAGCTACTGAGCATTTGCAACCTGAGTTCTGGTACTCTAATACTAATACAAATGCTGAACTAGAAACCCCCTGAAATTCTGTTTTTTTTTTCTTTTAACACAGTATTATTTTGAGAGTCTAAAAACAAATATTGAAGAGATTCATACTGCTTTGAGAAAGATAGCTTGAAAATTACAAGTGACACTACTTTAAAAGCTAACCTTTTATTGAATATGTGTATGTTAGTAATTATGTACATCATAATATAGTGCCAATGTATTATGTATATAATTATATTTTATTTACATAAGTAGTCATATGATTAATATTTGGCTCTCTAACCTAGGCAGATATTTAAACTTCAAGTTTTGCTTTAATGGATTGATATTAATGGTTGATGAACTCAGGGTGGAGTCTTGATCTAGTCATGTGGCATTGGGAGGTGGACCTGATGAGAAGAGCCACTGGGGGCTTCTCATGGAAGGTATTTCTCATGAGAGGGGTGGTTATGTAAGCCAATTTCAGAAAATTGCTGTCTTTTCCTCTGCTTTCTGGCTTAACATGTGATCATTCTTGAGGCATCACCAGCTGTCTGAACCAAGGGTATTTCTGATGTGGGGATGGTGAACCTCCAAAACTGTTGCTAAAAAACTCTTCTCATGTGTTTCAGTTAAATGATAAACACTTATTAATGTTTTAGAACACTAAAAAATTACAGAATACAAGACTGCATTTTCTAATCTGATATTTACAGCTCAACTATTTATTCATTCATAAAAGGATTTTTTTAAAGAACGAAATATGGAATGTCTTACTACTGACCTTGATCATACCCATAACATGGATTATTGCATTATCATCCTTGAAAGATTACCTGCTTCATCTTCTATCTTTGCTCCTCTAAAGACTATTACCAACATCAGGTCTAATGTAATTTATTCTTATTCTTACGATTTCTATAGTGCCAACATGATTAAATGCTATTTTGGTCAGAATGCAAGTAGCATTTTTTTTATAATGGAAATGATTCTAAACTCATGTGGAACAATGAAACATACAGAGTAACTAAAATGACCTTGAAAAGTACATAGCTGGAGGCAACACAATCTCATAATTCAAAATATATTACAAAAGTATGGTAATTAAACCAGTATCCTGCTGATATAAAGTCTGGCAAGTATAAAAATGGAACAGAATAAATAGCATAAATAAATAAATAGATAGATAGATAGATAGATAGATAGATAGAAATCAATGTGTATATGGTCAACTGATCTTTGACAAAGATGTGACCAATATAAAATGCAAAAAGGATAATTTTTCCCATATTTCTGTAAAAACTGGATATTCACATGGAAAATAAATTGAAACTGAACTCGTGCTTTATACCATACATAACTAAAAATTTAATAAATATAGTCATAAAACTATAAACACTTTAGAAGAAAATGTATTGTGAATTTTCATGGCACTGATCTTAAAAATAGAGTGATTCTTATGACACCAAAAATAGAAACAACCAAAGCAAAAATAGAGTATATTAAAAAATAGAGTTTCCAAATAGTAAAGAAAAACAATTAAGAATCAGACAAAGTAGTTATTTTAAAGTATAGCTATCATGTAATTCTTTACTCAAAAATATCTGACAGTTTTCTATCATAATTATAATCATAAATAGCACACATAGCCATTCATTATTGCATTCTATATAACCATAATATATGCTTATAGTTGGGGCTGGTGCTGTGGCACACCAGGTTAATGCCCTGGCCTGAAGCGCTGGCATCCCATATGAGCGCCGGTTCAATTTCCAGCTGCTCTACTTCCAATCCAGCTCTCTGCTGTGGCCTGGGAAGGCAGTAGAAGATGGCCCAAGTCCTTGGGCCCCTGCACCTGCGTGGGAGACCCGGAAGAAACTCCTGGCTCCTTGCTTTGGATCTGTGCAGCTCCGGCCTTTGCAACCATCTGGGGAGTGAACCATCAGACCAAAGATCTCTCTCTGTCTCCGCCTCTCCTCTCTCTGTGTAACTCCGACTTTTAGCGGCACCGTGGCTCACTAGGCTAATCCTCCACCTGCGGTGCTGGCACCCCGGGTTCCAGTCCCGATCGGGGTGCCGGATTCTGTCCTGGTTGCTCCTCTTCCAGTCCAGCTCTCTGCTGTGGCCCAGGAAGGCAGTGGAGGATGGCCCAGGTCCTTGGACTCTGCACCTGCATGGGAGACCAGGAGGAGGCACCTGGCCCCTGGCTTTGGATCGGTGCAGTGCGCCGGCTGCAACGCGCCAGCCATGGCGGCCACTTGGGGGGTGAACCAAAGGAAAAAAGGAAAACCTTTCTCTCTGTCTCTCTCTCTCTCTCACTGTCTAACTCTGCCTGTCAATAAATAAATAAATAAATAAATAAATAAATAAATAAAACTCTGACTTTCAAATAAATAAATAAATAAATCTTTTTTAAAAAGTATGTTTATAGCTTCCCAAGCCACTTATACCAAATGTTTTGTGTTTATTCAAATATGTCAGCCCTATTAATGCTTCTGGGGGCTAGAAGAATTTTTATGAATATATATTCATGACATGCTTTCCCACCACTTTAGATAATTACCCAATATCATTGATGTCTTCCATGATCATTCTATGTAAAATCACAATATTTGAACTCTACCCACTCCCACATTTCATACCGTCATTCCCGTCTTTATTTTCTCCTTATCACAAACCTTATCTTTGAATTGCTGTGATTTTACTGAAATAGTTTGTTTATTCTTTGATCTTTCCCCTTCCTTTAATCACAAAATGTGGTAGGTTCCTTGAAGGTACTGAGACCAAAAGATTGTATCAAATATTTTTATTGGTGTAAGAGAATAAAGTCTTATATAAATTGTCAGGCATGTGCTGAATGAAAGAATGAAAAGATAGATGAATGAATGAATTAATGTGTAAAAGTATTTCTATTATATACTCACATGCTTAATAAAAAGCTGAGTTTTACTATATTATACATTGATATTTAAAATCCTTCAATTGAAAAATTGAATAAAATGAACTTGAAGTTATACAAAAAATTAAAAGAACAAGAAATGGATAGAACTTCCACAGTCTTCCAGTCACATCAGGCCTTTGATATCTTTCTCTTTTTTTTTAAAGATTTATTTATTTTTTGAAAATCAGAGTTAGAGAGAGAAGGAAAGGCAGAGTGAGAGAGAGACAGAGAGCTCTTCCACCCGCTGGTTCACTCCCCACTTGGCCGCAACGGCTGGAGCTGCACTTATATGAAGCCAGAAGCCAGGAGCTTCCCCTGGGTCTCCCACATGGATGCAGGGGCCAAGGACTTGAGCCAACTTCTATTGCTTTCCCAGGCCACAGCAGAGAGCTGGATCGAAAGTGGAGCAGCCTTGGGACCGGAGCTGTGGTGTAGCCTCCACCTGCAGTGCTGGCATCCCATATGATCACCAGTTCAAGACTCAGCTGCTCCACTTTCAATTCAGCTCTCTGCTGTGGCCTGGGAAAGTAGTGGAGGATGGCCCAAATCCTTGGGCCCCTGAATCCACATGGGAGACCCCGAAGAACCTCTTGGCTCCTGGCTTCAGATCGTAGCAGCTCCAGCCATTGCACCCAGCTGGGGAGTGAATCAGCAGATAGAAGACCTTTTTCTCTCTCTCTGCCTCTCCTATTTCTGTGAAACTCTGACTTTCAAATAAATAAATAAATATTTTTTAAAAAAGGAAGAAATTGGAGCATCTAGGACTCAAACAGACACCCATATGGGATGCCAGCATTACAGGCTGCAGCTTTATCCTCTGTGCCACAATGTCGGCCCCAGGCCTGTGATATCTATACTATCCTTTTGAGGTGGGTGTCAGCTGCCTATTTAATGTGAATAAATTGAGTCTCGAACTGCGGTTTTTCTTAAAGCCTACATTTAGCACTAGGGAAAATTGCAAGATTATTTGATAATATGTTGGTATTCGTTTTGTGCAATGATACATCATTTTAAATAGTAGTATTAAAATTTGGTTCTCATTACACATCTATAGTGCTTTATAATTAGGGAACTCTTTTGATCCTACAGCTGTTTTTTATGGGTTCAGATAAATAAAATTTTACATTTGATCTTAGCCAAAAGGTCAAGAAGCATTTATAGTGTCAAAACTTTTGAAATGACACCCTTGTGAAAATTGTCTGCTCTTTAGTTATATTTTATTGATGTTCCTTTTACCCATTTCACAATTAACGTGTGGTTACTCTCACCTAAACCACACAGGACATGGTCCTATGCCTTCTCCAGAGCATGCAAGTTGCCTTGTATCCTAGTTCACAGCCACAGTTGAACTTAAGTCTACCTTATTTTGTATTGAATTTTTCATGAAAAGAAAACCTCCTAAATTCATGTTATTTATATTGGTAAGCCAAAGCTGTAAATATACTTAAGATGATATATTTTTTGAAATAACCCATAAGTAATCATTATTACTTTTATGAGTCATAAAATGAGTAAACAATCATTCAGGATCATCAAACTTACCATTTCAGTGACAATTAAACAATCATTCAAAAAGACTAATGTAAGGCTTAAAAGGCCTTGTACTTCTTCAAGCATAAATTAATTTTGGAGTTAATAGTCTTTTTTAGATAAACAACTCCACATAGTAGACTAAGGTTATGACTTTGTCATATAAGTCTTAGAAAATTAAAACTTTCATGCAATTACAGTAAATGAGAAATGCTTTTCTAGTTCCACAATTTCTTAGAAACATCCTTTCTGTAATTTCTAAATGGAGAACATTAAAAATAAAATAGGATACTCTGAAGAACTGCAGAAAAATATATAATTCATTTTAAGGGGAAATTACCACTAGGAATGTAAAAGACATCAGTCTCTGTGGGATGTTCCCACTTTTCTCTGCAGTAACTTGTTTCTTCTTGTTCCTTTAGGTGTGGAATGTGATCATAACCTATACAAGGAATAGAACTGAGGGGATTCACTTAAGAAATCTATTGCATGAATGATTAATCAATGGAAATCCAATATCACATATATCTCATACTAATGTCAAAATGTTACCGTACATGGAAAATTCCTGAAACTATCCAGAAGATTCCATAGGATTTAAAAATGCTCTCCTTGGCACTTGTGTGGTGCAGTAATTAAACAATGCTTTTGATGTACACAACCCATATCATAGTAACTAAATTCAAGTCTCAGCTCCACTTTTTTAAAAAAAAGATTTATTTATTTACTTGAAAGTCAGAGTTACACAGAGAGAGAAGGAGAAGCAGAGAGACACAGAGAGAGAGGTCTTTCATCTGCAGGTTCACTCTCCAATTGGCTGCAATGGCAGGAGTTTCCTCCAGGTCTTCGTGCAGGGGCTTAAGGACTTGGGTCAGCTTCTGCTGCTTTCTCAGGCCATAGCAGAGAGCTGGATCAGAAGTAGAGCTGCCAGGACTCGAACCAGCACCCATATGGATGCTGGCACTGAAGGAGGCAGCTTTACCCACCACCCCACAGTGCCTTGCCCAATCAGCTCCGCTTCTGAGTCTTCTTATAATTACCCTGGGAGGCAGCTTGTGATGGATCATGATTGAGTCCTGCCACCCATATGGGAGAACCATTCTGAGTTCCAGGCATCTGGCTTCAACAGAGCTGCCTTGTGGTTGTTACTAGCCTTTGAGATGTGAACCAGAGAATGGGAGATCTTTTGCTTTCTCCCTCTCTCTTGTTCCCTCTCCCCACCCCTCTCTCTGACTCTCTCTCTCTTTCAGATAAAAATATTAAAGAAATAAATAGAAAATATTATTTGATGTTGTGTTAATTCTATTTTGATGGATTAATGGTCACTATTTAGAAAACAATATTTGTTGTTTTCTCTAATAATCTCTCCCCATATACTAAAAATAGACTACATTTATTGGCTGGGATCCAAGTATGCAAGCCACAATCTGCTGATTCTCAGGCTGTGCATTTTCAGGAAAGTGGAATCAGGAGTGCAACTAAACATAAACCCAGGAATTATAAAATAGAATGAGGGCATCACAACTGGCAGTCAAATGTCTGATTTTTATTTGTTTCTTTCACCAACAAAGTCAAAATAGACAGCTGCAGTTATCCAGAGTTGCTGCACTATAACATTATATCATTTTTATTTCTTTTTTAAAAGATTTATTTATTTTAAAGCAGAGTTGAGAGAGAAAGAGAGAAAGACAAAGAGAGAGAGAGAGAGAGAGAGAGAGAGAGACAGAGAGAGAGAGATTGAAACTCTCCACTCCTCAAGTGACTGCAACAGCTGGGTTAGGATCAAACTAGTAGTTGGGATCTTTCTGGGCCTCACATGTGGGTGGCAGGAGTCCAAAGTACTTGGGCCATATTTCGCTGCTTTCCCAGTCATTAGCAGGTAGCTGAGTTGGAAGTGGAGTAGCTGGCACAGAAATCCACATCCAAATGTGATGCTATTAATGTAATAGCATTAATGCTATTACCACAATGCTGGCCCCTTCACTGTTCTTTCTAATATGATGCATTCACATCTCAAAAAGAATCCACCTGTGACATTTGACGAAGTAAATAACACTTAAGCCAGGTCCACAGTGTTTCTTGACATATGCAAATTCAATTTTTCTTGTAGTGTTATTATGTGCAAAATATATACATGTATTCCATTAAATCACTTTCTGTATAATAAATGATGTTCTAATACCAACTTCAAAGTCACTGAAGAAGTAAACAAAAGTGTGTGAAGACACACAAATAAAGCATATATTGTAGAAATATTTAATTGTACTGTATGATACATTTCAGTTCAGAATTTAACTGTCTCTATAAAAGAAAATATTTTTCTTTAATTTTTTCATAAAAACTTGCAAGGGATTTTTGATTTTTGAAATATACTTTGTTAATGTCTTACTCACATCTTAGTTCTCTCCATGCTATCTGCAAATCTCCTCATCATCAATTTATCAATAATGTCTTTTATAAGCCCTTGAATATCCACCTGAACTGTTGGTGCAATTCATGAATTACTATGCAGTTATATCTCTAGACATTTTCTCTGCTAAATATGATTAATATGAAGTATGATGAGGCATGACTAGAAGTTCGTCTCAACAGAAGATAGAGTTTTATATAAAAAGATAGATTTATATGCGATGGTTATAATAATTATTGGAACATTATAAGCATTGCATAATATTGGATATTATTATGCATAGCATAATGTTAGCAGTATTACATGGTACTAACATACAGTGACAGCAGAATACCATTAGGGTAGTATTATAATTAATACTTTAGTAGTACATTAGTGGTATATTTCCTAAGTATATTGGCTGTCAGTTAGCTGTGAAACAGTTATAGTAGTGAGGGAAGCAGAGAGTGGCAGGGGATTAAGTCAGATTTATGAAATAGCCAGAGGCTAGATATTGTTGGGTGTTGTGGTTCTTAATAAGTGAAATGCTTTTTTCTTTTAAAATTAATATAAAAAGAACAAGTTTCATGTATTTCATAAGTACAGTTCCAAGAAGACAACCACACCTCTCTCCATCCCTCCAAACTTCCCTCTCTCAGTCCCCTCCTTCTTTCCTTTCTTTTCTCCTCTCAGTTTTTACAAAAGCATAACTTCAATCCACTTTATAATCACAGACTTAATGCACCAGCAACCATAATATTCAACAAGTAAAAAGTGGAAAGGCCACTTTTATATTTATACTTCCGCAGAAGTATAAATGAGGGCTAAAAACAACAATCAAATCACAGGATGTCTGTTTCATTCCTACACATATTTTTGTATTTTATATTAACTACCACATACCAGATAAAATATATGGTATTTGTGTTTTGGGACAGGTTTATTTCACTAAGTATAGTGGTTTCCAGTTTCAGCCATTTTGTTGCAAAAAACAGGATTTCATTCTTTTCTTATGGCTGAGTGGCATCCCATAGTGTGTATCCACCAGATTTTCTTTTTCCAATCATCAGTTGGTAGACATTTGGTTTGATTCCAAATGTTAGCTATTGTGAATTGAGCTGCAATAAACATGGAGGAATAAACAGCTCTTTCATATGCTGATTTTATTTTATTTGGGTGTATTACCACCAGTGGGATGTCTGGGTCAAATGGTAGATCTGTTTTCAGATTTCTCCAGAATCTCCATACTGTCTTCCATAATGGTTTCTCTAGTTTACATTCCCACCACCAACCTCATCCACTTTTTTTTAATTTTTGTATCATATCCATTCTAACAGGGGTGAAATCTGACTTGTATTCTATTCTCTAAAATTCTATCTTTTATTAAGGATTGAAACATTTTTTTATTGAGTCATAACTCAGAAAAAAATCCAAGTACATTTTGTAATTTTTGCTGCTTTTTGAAGAATGCAAAGTAGTAATTTCACTGAGCTCAAGACCAACATCATGTTCCAATCTTTTTTTTCAGAATTAGGATCTAAGACTGATACTATGATATATTTAAGGAAAAATTAAAATTCGAGTTCCTTATTTACCTACATATCACCAAAATCATTGAAAATTATCACAAGAATTTTGACAATTTGTCCCTTTATAGTTATTATTCTGTTATTGGTGGAGGCAGATTTCTAGCTTCTGTAGTTTGTTTCTCTTACCCCCCTTTTCTTTATCATGGTTACTGTTTTTGTTCCTCTACTGAAAGAAATGGGAAGCTTCCATAGCACCTTAAATCTATTGCTAAACTCAAAAGCCCCTAATCCAGAAAGGAAAATAACATCACAGTTCAAAACAATTTATAATGACATAAAAATAATGAAACCAGCGGCTTCCAAAAGGGGTTGTTGCTATGGAAATCTCATGACAGTTATCCCACAAGGCAGCCAATTAGCTAATTGCTGTTAGGATAACTGTTAGTATTGTCACCCATCAGTTACCATATTCAATATTTTAATACATCCAAGTAGGAATATGAAACAAAGCCATTATCTTGCCAACTTGAAGACATTGACTGGTATGCTGATTGCTGTGAAAGAAGTAGAAAAAAAGAAAAGAAAGAGCTTTTCTTCACTATAAGCTGAGAAGCTGCAGTAGTCAGAAGGCAGTGGAGAAATCTTCACTAATGAAGGTCTTGTTAGTGTCCTGCAAGAAAAATCCAAGGAAATGTGTGAATTTGTGTGACTAGGCATAACTCATATAATAGAAAAATTGGGACATATGAGATGTCACAAATAGTAGTTATATAGGTAGCATGTCATACAAGCATAATTCCAAAACCTCATCAAAAACAGAATCAAAACATAACTTTATTGGTGCATCAATTTTTTGAAATCAATGCTTTGTGTTTTTTTTTTTTTGTAATATCCTGTTTCAATGAAGTTTTCAAAAATCCTTTGCACATACTACAAAAATTTCTACTTTAGTTTTCATAGGTTTATATAGTACAAATAAAAATGCAGTGTCTTCAGGTCAAATTAAAGAAAAACAAGACATAGCACAGGAATGTCCTTTTTTTTTTCTTTTTTCTTTCTTTTTTTCTTTTTCTTTTTTTTTTTTTTTGACAGGCAGAGTGGACAGTGAGAGAGAGAGACAGAGAGAAAGGTCTTCCTTTGCCGTTGGTTCACCCTCCAATGGCCGCTTCGGCCAGCGCACCGTGCTGATCCGATGGCAGGAGCCAGGTGCTTCTCCTGGTCTCCCATGCGGTGCAGGGCCCAAGGACTTGGGCCATCCTCCTCTGCACTCCCGGGGCCACAGCAGAGAGCTGGTCTGGAAGAGGGGCAACCAGGACAGAATCCGGTGCCCCGACCGGGACTATGACCCGGTGTACCGGCGCCACAAGGCGGAGGATTAGACTGTTGAGCCACGGCGCCGGCCAGGAATGTCCTTTTTTTTCAAATGAAAAGATGTCCATTTCACTCATGTCATATGTAATAAATTTTAAAGTAATAGCAGATCATTAAAACTATAGTAGCATTGAGGCCGGCACTGTAGTGCAGCGGGTTAATGCCCTGGCCTGAAGTGCCAGCATCCCATATGGGCACTGGTTTGAGACCTGGCTGTTCCACTTCCAATCCAGCTCTCTGCTATGGCTTGGGAAAGCAGTAGAGGATGGCCCAAGTTGTTGGACCCCTGCACCCATGTGGGAGATCCTGGCTTCAGAACCAATGGATGGAAGACCTCTCTCTCTCTCTCTCTCTCTGCCTCTCCTTTGTATGTGTAACTCTTTCAAATAAAATAAATAAATCTAAAAAAAAAAAAAGCCTATAGTAGCATACCCTTCTTTTTTTTATTTTATTTTTTGACAGGCAGAGTTAGACAGTGAGAGAGAGGGACAGAGAGAAAGGTCTTCCTTCCGTTGGTTCACCCCCTAAATGGCCACTACTGCCTGTGCGCTGCGCCGATCCGAAGCCAGGAGCCATGTGCTTTCTCCTGGTCTCCCATGCGGGTGCAGGGCCCAAGCACTTGGACCATCCTCCACTGCTTTCCTGGCCACAGCAGAGAGCTGGACTGGAAGAGGAGCAACTGGGACAGAATCCAGCACCCCAACTGGGACTAGAACCCCAGGGTGCCGGCACCGCAGGCAGAGGATTAGCCTAGTGAGCTGTGGCGCACACCCTTCTAATCATTGGTTTCTCAAACATATAAACAAAGTTTGTTAAAACTGTATTTGCACAAGCACTACCCTATAAGTACCGTGTGCTACCGATTGTGCCACTAGAGCCTAGGGAGATTACTGATGCCATAAACAAGAGTGTCAAATTGTTAAGTCAACAACAGGAGTCACTGTGTACTTATTTCTCATGTGGGAGCTGTCTTTAAATTGCGGTCCAATGTGAAGTAATGCTATAACTAGTACTGAAACAGTATTTTACACTTTGTGTTTCTGTGTGGCTGCAAACTGATGAAATCTTTACTTAATATATGCTAAATCAATCTTCTGTATATAAAGATAATTGAAAATGAATCTTGATGTGAATGGAAGGGGGGAGGGAGCGGGAGATGGGAGGGGTGTGAGTGGGAGAAAAATTATGTGGGGAGGAAGCCATTGTAATCCATAAACTGTACGTTGGAAATTTATTTTTACTAAATAAAAAATAAAAAAAAAAACTGTATTTGCAGCCAGATATATGCATAGAAGCTTTTCTTTCTTTTTGTTTTTGTTGTTTTAATTTTACTCTCCTTTTAAATTTTAGTTCCCATTAATGCAGGAGATATTTGTCCTTCTTTTTTCTTCTTTATTTTTTTACTGAGAAAACTTTCGTTCAAGGTATGCAAACTTGATTTCATTTTATAAATACAACTTCAGGAACATCATGATTCTTCCCACCCTACCCGCCCTCCAAACTGCACTACCACCCTTCTTCCTCCTCCCTCTCCTATTCCCATCCGCAGACAATTTTGGCTTTGATTGCCTGTGGTTTTGGGGTCTTTTCCAAGAACTCTTTGCCTAAGCCAATGTCTTGCAGGGGTTCCCCAATTTTTTTTTTTAATAATTTGATTGTATCGTGTCATAGATTTAGGATTGCAAAGAATATGTAAATTGCTTTTTGTAGGATAGCAATTTTAACAACATTAACTCTTCTAATATATGAACAGGGCATATATTTTGAATTTGTTTTGTGTCCTTTATAATTTCTTTCATCAATATTTTGTTATTTTCCATGTAGGGATCTTTAACTTCTTTTTTAAAATTTATTCATAAATATTTGATTTTGTGGCTATTGTGAATAGGATTTCTTTTTTGATTTCTTTTCAGTGGATGCATCATCAATGCCCTAAGAAGCTACTGATTTTTATTTGTTTGTTTAGTATCATGCAAATTTACTGGATTGGTTTCTTAGTTCTAAAAGCTCTTGGCTGGAGTGTATAGAATTTTCCATGTACTACATTATGTAAACAAGGACACTTTGACTTCCCCCTTTTGGGTGCTTTTTTTTTTTTTCCTTTCTTCTCCCTAATTTCTCTTGCTAATACTTCCAGTATAACATTGAATAAAGGTGATCAAAGTGGACTTCCTTGTCTTATCCCATATCTTAGGGAAATGGTTTCAGGATTTCCACATTCAGTATGATGTTGGATGATGACTTGTCATATATAGCCTTTATAATTTCAAGATATGTTCTTATATGTAATTTGTGGAATATTTTTATCATGAAAGGTTATTGGATATTATAAAACTCTTTATCCACATCTATTAAAATGACCATATGTTTTTTGTTCTTTTTTCTCTTACTGTGATTTATGTTTATTGATGCAGGAGTGCTGAACCACCCTTGCATCTTGATTGTAATGTATGATCATTTTGATGTGGTTTTGGATTTTTTGCCAGTATTTTGTTGAAAATTTTTTTCTCTGAGTTCATAAAAGATATAGGTCTGTAGTTCCCCCCCACCCCGCTCTGGTATCAAAATGAGGCTTGTCTAATAAAATTGTTTGGCAGAATTCCATCCTGTTGCATATGTTTGGAACAATTTGAAAACTATTGGTGTTAGTTCCTCTTTAAATATATTATAGAATCCAATAATAATGCCCATCAGGTTCTGGACTTTACCTTGATGGAAGACTTGTAATGTGTTCACTCATGTCAAAGGTGCTATTTCTTAGAACAGAGAAGAGTTTGAGATTTGAAAGTTAATTTGAAAAACTCCTACAATTCCTCAATACACAGGCTGTAACCAAAAAGTAGATTATCTTTAGTAGCATCTTCAGTATGAAATGTAATTTTTTAATTCTGAAAAAAGAAAAAATAATATTTGATTATTATCATTGTTTTAAAAATTATAGATAACTAGTTTTTAAGTTTACTTATTATTATTTTTAAATATTTATTTATTTGTTTGAAAGTCAGAGTTACACAGAGAGAGAAGAAGAAGCAGAGAGAGAGAGAGAGAGAGAAGTCTTCCATCCACTGGTTCACTCTCCAACTGGCTGTAATGGCCAGAGCTGTGCCAATCTGAAGCCAGGAACCAGGAGCTTCTTCTGGGTCTCCCACGCTGGCACAGGGGCCCAAGGACTTGGGCCCTCTTAATACTGATTTTGCTGTATCCCACAGGTTTTTTTATATGTTATGTTTTCATTTTCATCTATTTCAAGAAAGTTTTTTATTTCCTTTTTGTTTTCCTCAATGACTGGTCATTCGGTAGCATTTTTTTTTATATTTCCATGTATTCAAGAATGTTCTATTTTTGTTAATTGCTAGTTTCATTCTTTCGTGGTCTGAGAAGATTGATGGTATGATGTCAGTCTTTTCAAATTTGATGAGACTTGATTTGTGGCCTAATACATGATCTATCCCAGAAAATGTTCCATGTGCTGATGAGAAGAATGTCTATTCTATAGCTGTTGGGCAAATGATCCTTTACATATGATCCTATAAATATCTCTTAGGTCCATTTGCTAAATAGTATGTTTAAACTTGGTTGTATCTTTGCTAATTTTCTTTCTGGATTATCTGTCTATTGATGAGAGTGGGCAGTTGAACTCACCCACTCTTATTGTATGAGAGTCTATTTCTCCCTTTAAGTCTAAAAGTATGTGCTGTACATTTCTGGGTGGTCTTTTGTTGCTTGGATGTATAGTTATGATTACCATGTCTTCTTGCTGAATTGATCCATTTATCAATATATAATGATATGAATATAATTGATCCATTTATCAATATATTATGTCCTTCTTTGTCTTTTTTTTTTTTTACAGTTTTGATTTAAAGTATGTTTTGTCTGGTTGAGGGTAAATACCCCTGTTCATTTTGGTTTCCATTTGCCTTATATACCTTTTCCCAGCCTTTCACTTTCAGTCTCTGTATATCTTTATTTGGGAAATGAATTTCTTGCAGGCTGCCTATAGTGAGGTCTTGTTTTTCTATACAGTCTTCCTAATCTTTTGTCTGGGGAATTTAAACCACTTTATTCAAGATTAGTTTTGATGGAGAACAGCTAACACTTGCTGTTTTGTTGAGGGGCTGGTGATTGTGCCTGCTGTGTTCCAAATTTTTGTAATGCCATGTGTTTTCAAGAGGTATGCTTCTAATGTAGGACTCCATTCAGAATTGCTTGTAATGCTGCACTTGTGCTGATGAATTCTCTGAGTTTTGCTTATCTGGGAAATATCTTGTGTCACTTTCACTTCTAAAGATAGCTTTGCTGGATGTATTATTCTTGATTGTACAGTATATATATATATTTTTTTCTTTTAACTCCATCTCTTACTTTTCTGGTATGTATGGTTTCTGCCGAGAAGACTGCTGTTAGTCTAGCTGTTTTTCCTTTATATGAAATGAAATTTTTCTCTTACTGTCTTTAGGATTCTTTCCTTGTCCTTAACTTTGATCAGTCTACTACAATTATCCTTTGAGAAGATATTTTTGGGTTTAGTTTTTTTGTGGTCTTTTGGGCTTCCTGTATTTGGATGTCAACATCTTTTGAAGACCTGGAAGTATTCATCTATTATTTAAGTTAACACATTATCAACATCTCTTTCCTTCTGTTCTCCTGAAATCCCTGTAATACTAACATCTGTTCACTTAATCATACCCCATATTTTACACTTTCTTCATTCATTTGAATTTTTTCTCTTTGTTTTTGACTGATTCATTACCTTAAAAGTCTTGTGCTCCAGATCAGAAATTCTTTCCTTCACTTTGTCTATTTTGCTTTTTAGCCCTCAATCATATTTTTCACTGATTTAAATTTTCATCTCCAAATTTTCTATTTGGTTCTTAATGATTTCTGTCTCTGCAGTGAATTTTTCATTC
Organism: Lepus europaeus; assembly: GCF_033115175.1. Taxonomy (NCBI): domain Eukaryota; kingdom Metazoa; phylum Chordata; class Mammalia; order Lagomorpha; family Leporidae; genus Lepus; species Lepus europaeus. The sequence continues at coordinate 40,309,540 of NC_084833.1, forward strand.
ATTTTTCCATTGACTTCTTCATTTTAAGCTATCTGTATTGTCTTGCATCACAATGAGTTTTGTTGCTACTGTTATTTTCAATTCTATTTCTATTTTCAATTGATTTCCTTTCAGATTGGGATCTAATACTGGAGAACTATTGTGTTCTTTTGGAGATGTCATGATACCTATTTCTTCATGAATCCTGTGTCCCTATATTGATGTCTGCACATCTAATTAAATATTCCCTTCTTTATGGATTAGGTTTTACTAGGAAGTTTATGGTTTAGATGGAATTCAGGTTATCACTTGGCTTAGTGCCTTGGCTTTGAGTGTTGGTGAGCCCAGAAGTGTAACTTTTGAATAATTTCCTTTCCCTTTAATCAATGTCAGCTTTATCTAATAATGATACAGTGGTCAAGTCCACTGCATTTTTAGGGGTAGAAGTGCAACTTTGAGGTGAATGTAAGCTTCCTAGGGTATGAATTTCAGTCCCCAGAAAGTTCAACGTCAGTTACAATAGGGATTCTGGTGGCCAAAATCTTGTTCTTGGTGTTGAGGGTTACAAAAGAGGCAGTCTCCTTATCTCAATGGTAAGCCTGAGTTATGCTGGGTCTGGTGGCACCAGTATCTGTGTTCTATGCCGATATGATGTAGTTACACCCTGCCTCAATTTCTGTTTGGAGAACACAACTGGTGCTGGTGCTTACAATACCAACAATTCCAGGATTAGGGAATATGAATTGAACACTATGATGATCCAACAGGGTGATTACAAGATTTACAGGAAATTTTACCTGATCAGGCATGGGTCCACAAAGGTGGGATGCAGACAGTTTCTTCCCTACGAACCACAGGGTAATTTCCAGTCAGTTTGAAGAAATTAGTACTGATTTTTACAGTCCTATTGTTGCAAGGTACATTGGATTATTACTCAGATCTCCCAGCTCAGGATAGTGGGAGCCACCTGTGTGAAGTAGAACAATGCAGATGGAGCACTCCACATTCTGAGAGTTAATGTGAATTGCTCCAAAGATTATAATATCAACATCAACAGTCCCATTCCCAAAAGACACCAATGAAACTGCCCTAGTTCTCATGAGGCTTGCAAGGATGTCCCTTGGGTATGTGTCCAGGACTTCTTTCATCACTGTGAAGGTATGTAGATATGGAAACAACTTCCTCAGGTTGGGTCTGTATTTTATATTGGTTGCTTCTGGTGCTGATCTCAAGAAGCTGAGGGAAACCCCCCATCAACCACAGAGAGTGAGTACAGCTCTGGGCCTTATGTTCAATACTCCCATAGTTTCAGGATGAAGGGGCTCTGCTCTTTGCTCCACAAGTTGCCCCGACTCTGGCTATAGTCACTTTTTGCAGCAGTGGAACAGGGATCAGCTGCACCACTCTTCAGAGCGAACAGAGCCTAGCATCTGTGGGCATGGGGGACAGGAGAGAGGTAATGTGGCTTCCTTTCTTGGAGCCACTTAGTTGCTCAGATAGCAGTCAGCTCTCTAGGCTGGAGTTAAACTCAGTGGGAGACAGAGACATTTTCCCTGAGCTCAAACTCCCACTGGCTGGGCATGCAGCAATGTCTTCCTACCTTGGCTTCAGAAGATGGAGACTCCATCTGGCAGCTGACTACACCCCATGGCTGTAGCAGCAGTTTCTGTCCTCTTTCCTATTGTCCCATGAAGTCTCTGTTCTGTTCACTCTTCCACTGAAAATTTTGTCAGTCACTTGGAATCATGGTGCTTTCTTTGTTTTTCTCCTATCCCTCTGAAGCTGCGGTTGGTTCATCTTCCCACAACATAGCTATCTTCAGTAATTTGCTTTTGTAATGGTAACCCTCCCAAGTTTATATGCAGAGGGTACCTTAACCATTAGGTAGGTATAGCAAAGCTGGTTTCCAAATTCGGATCCAGATTGAGGTTTCATATCACCTGAAGTATTAGGTTGATTTCATTCCTATTGTGTTAGGCTGATCTACAAAAATCAAGTTTTTTGCTAAAATTTAGCTATACATATCTTAAATTATTCTATAATTCTGTTTTTTTCTTACTATGTTGCAATTTTTCAAAAGGAATTTATTAATACAATAGATTCTTAGGATCACAACAAATGCATGATAATTACCATAGCAAAATTCTCAATTCTTATGTAATATGATATTAATACAAAGAGAAGGGATTGAATGTTGTTCAAAGATAAAATTCTAAGGATATACTGATGTTTTACTCCTTCCTCTTTCTCCATTTTTCTCCCTCTTTTTCTTTCTTTTCTTTTCTTTCCTTAATTTTAATTTTTAGATAACATATTTTCAATTTAGATCAAAGCTCAATGCTCTGATAAAGAGTTCAGCAAGAAAAATGTAGAAAGATCATAGTTCAGTGCGAACATAGGCAAGGTTTATATATAATAATCGAATGAATATATATCTACTTCAATCAAATACTGTAAATTTTAAATGATCACAGATTATTAAAGCTACAATAATATATCATTCTGTTTCAGAAATTTATAATTATTTTTTCTATATTATATTTAAGTGAAACTTTTTATTTACTTATATCTTTCAGTAAATAATTCCTTTGTGGACTTTAGGGCAATTTTTGTGGGGAGGGTGAAGAGCTAGTGCTCAGTTCATATCTTCATAGAATGTGAAAACCTAAATAACCTCTTGGCTTTGTTGAGTGACTCATTCAGTGCCATTTAGCTAATCATTTCCAAGTGAGAGCTCCATAGCCTGGCCTGAAATATTTTGTGTCAACTTCCAGAGTGATTTTCAACTCACTGTCATGATAGGATAACACTGAAGCCATTTGTGAAAGTGGACTTTTATTTGTTTTAGTTTGGGAGACAGAGAAACAGAGGGGTAGGAAGAGAGAGGAAGAGGGGGGGAGGAGAGAGAGAGAGAGGTAGAGAGAGAGAGAGAGAGAGACAGAGACAGAGAGAGACACAGAGAGAGAGAGAACAGAGACTGCTTCCTTCTAAAGATTCACTCCCAAATACTCCCAAATATCTCTAACAGCTGTGTATCAGGTGTCCAGATCCTTGAGCCATCACCAGCTACCTCCCAGGGTATGCATTAGGAGGAAGCTGGAATCAAGAAAGGAGTGGGGAAACAAAACCAGCCACTCTAATAGGAAATGTAGGTGACCAAAAATGGTGTGGTAACCACTAAGCCAAAAGCCTACCCCAGAAAAACTAACATTTTAACCCTATTCAACTATATTCATGAAACATCTATTTGTGCCATACTCTTGGGATACAGTGATAATAAAAACAATAAAGCTTCTGTTTTCCATAAGATTATATATTAGAAGTGGACAACTTTTGAAAATAAACATTTAGATACATAGTATGTCAGGTGGTTTTGTATTTTATGAAGGCTAAGTCAAACAAGATAAAGGGGCAGAGAGTGATGGAAGCAAAGTGGTGGATAGAGTGGTACTATCATGTGCAAATAATGATAATCCTGATTCAGTGATAGTTGAGCAGAAAATAAAAAAAAACTAAACTGTATAAATGTTTAGATAATAAATATTGCAATCAGAGAAAACAAAAATTATTAAGACTCGGAGACATGAACTTTGGAATGAATACTAGGCATAGCAATGAGGTCAGTATGAGTGAAATCAATGAACAGCAACTTCGTGGTAAACGAAGTAAAGAGATACAGGTCCAGCACAGAAAGGCCTAATAGTCCGGGATGAGGATTTTTGTCTTCAAAATAAAATTGTCAATGAGATTGGAAACCATTGGGTAATTTTAATAAGAAGATTGTCATAATGTAATATAGATTTATATGCATTTTTAAATAATGAGTCTGGGCACTGCTATAAATAGATTATAAGGCAAAGGCAACAAAGAATGACAATTTGGAAGACTAATGGTGTAGCTCACAAGTGTAAGAACTTTGTGTTTTAAAAGTATATTGGCTATATGAATTCTAAAATCCTCCAGGAATTTTAGTGCCACAGAGACCCTATCTCATTTCTCCCTTGAAAAACTGTCAGGATATCCCAGGAAAGAATCTGTTCACATATATTCATTTTAAGAAAAGGGAGAATGGGGAATGACATTGTGGTGCAGTGGATAAAGCTGCCACCTGTGACTTCAGCATCCCATATGGGCAACATTTTGTGTCCAATTGCTCCATTTCTGACTTAGCTTCCTGTTAGTAATATGGGGAAAGCAGCAGAAGATGGCACAAGTGTTTGAGCCCCTGTCACCCATGTGAGACACCTGGTTAAGTTCTTGTCTCCTGGATTAGGCCTGGTTATCCCTGAACATTGAGGTTACTTTGGGTTCACTTCCCAATCTCTCTCTCTCTCTCTCTCTCTCTCTCTCTCTCTCTCTCTCCTCTCTCTCCTCTCTCTCCTCTCTCTCTCCTCTCTCTCTTCCTCTCTCTCTTTCTCCTCTGTTTCTCCTTCTCTGTAACTCTTTCAAATAAGTAAATAAATAAAGAATAAGGAAAAGGAAAAATGTGAAAGGAGTACCTCCATTTGGCTTTGAAGCTTGAAATTTTAATGATTCTATAGCCCAAATGAGAACAAAAGTCTCATTTCAAAATTAATGACTGTGTATATGATCATTTCTATCATAAAATCTGAAATGAGTCTGGATTCTGATTAGTCCTTTATTAGCATTTAGGTTTCTCTTTGAAACTAGAACTATGTAGATTTAAAACTCAAAAAGCAAAACAGAAATCAAAATGCAGATTTTTCTATGAAAATATGATTGGTGCATGCAACTTCTATTTTTGTATCCACACAATTTTTAGAAAGACCTCATCCAAATTTCCTTGCCTTGTAGTATATAATGCATTTTCCTAAATTAGTTTAAAAATTAAATTTTCCCCAACTGTTATTCGATTGGACAAATTTTTTTTAAAAACTGGAAAATTATTTACACTAGACAGGTAAAAGGAATAATAGCATTTTTATAAAATTATTTGGAAAAAATAAATAGAATCCCAGAGTCTTAATTAATATTGATGGCTCAGCACAGGAGACAGAATTGATGCTTTTAGAGGAAAAAAAAAAAAATTGACAACCTTGACTGAACAAGCCAGGAGGCACAGGATACCACCACTTAAGGATTTTAAAAGGATAATCATTGTAATTCATTAATTGTAAGAAATGAGAATTAGAAAATTCTATCTAGTTAAATTAGATAAAAATCAATTTTTTTGGAGATAAGAAAGATCACAATCATGCAATCTACTTAGTACATATAAACCCCCTCTCACCCACAAACACATACACAGAGAGATTAAAAATATGTCCAATGAAACATGCAATTCCACATGCATTATAATTTTGTTATTAGACATTTATGTATTTATGAATGTAAAGATACATGTAAAACAGAAAAGGCTAGCATTTATAAATGCTTTCTCTGTGTCCTATTCATACAGTATCATGAAGTAGCTATTAATATGTTGAGGTGTGCCATCTTATTAATCACAATTTATTTACTGATGAAAGCAATGAAACACACAGGTGTTAGCAATTTTTTAAGGACCCACCGTTAATAAGAAGCTGAGCAAATGACTTAATGAAAGTATCTTTTTTCAAAGCTTTGCTTCTAAGCATATTTTAACACCTCAAGTTCAGTTATATGTGTACCCCAAAAGGTTTAAAAGGTTTAAAAATATATGTGCAATAAGTAACTTTTGGAAAAGCCTGGAAGTACCATATTTTTGACACAAAAATTTAAGAAGGATTCTAAGGGTTTTTTTTTAAGTCTACCATGATTACAATGCTTCCCCTATTCCTTGGCCAAAACACCACACAAAGATCAAACTTGAGTCAACTTGCAGTGTTTACTCACATTTGAGGAAGAGGACAAGATACTAAATTCTATGATGTGTTAAAGCAAAACAACCATATTCCAGGTCATCTGGTGAAATGGGAGTTCATAGAAATTAGACAGATAATGCAAATAATTCTGACAAATCTGTCTTTTGATTATCTGAGAAAATAAAATAAAGCCAGCTACCCTTTAATTCTGCAGGATCTAGATATGTATTTGATTGCACAGAGAACAAAGTAATAATACATCATGTAAAAAGAAAATGCAAAAATGCAATCTTACCAAATTATTTTCTAATAAACATGAGTTTTTGAAAATTATATTGATTTCAAAATAGTCCCTGCCTCAAAACTTCTATAGCAAATTCCTTTCATATGATCATCTTCCATTAACATTTGAGAACAATGAAATATCTTCCTTTCATTGATCTTATGATACTGTCCTAATCCCTCCACAATAGCGCATTTGTTAAAGTAAAGTCACAGTGGATGTCAGCTAGTATAATTACTTAGCACATTTCCTAAAAGAACAAATGTTTTGGTTATGATCCCTTTGAGGCTCCATGCATACAGAACTATGTTGATAAGTGTCCCCTTCTTTGGGGTATCAGGAAAACGTAACTAACTGCAGAGGAAGGAGCTGATTTCAAGACTTAAATGAGCCAACACTCTACATGAGAAATGATAATGGTTATTTACACCAAATGGCTAGTTTGGGATGTAATTTGGTGCATCTATTTGAACAACCTGCATTTGAATAGTATGTTGACTGACACGTCATAGAACTTGCATTATATACATACCCACTTAGCTATTGTGCTCTTAGCATTCTTGTGTTAAGACACTATGAAACATATGAACAGAAAGGAAACCAGATATAAAATGATATTCAACTGGAAAAATAAAGAGTATATTTTGCCAAACTAGTATTCATGAAGAACATGAATAAAGATAGAAATGTAAGTTCATGAGAATATTCATGGATTAGAAAGTGTACAAATGTCAGAGAACACAAATGCATATGGAATCCACCATAATAGTGTCTACAATATTCAAATGCAAACAGAAATATGCACAAATGAATAAAGTGTTTGGTGATAGGTCTCTGTTAATAAAAAACTGGTGAGAAGATTAAATCAATGCTCCTAAATGTGTCTGAGATTCATTAGGAGACTTTTTATACAAAGCATTTGAAGTGATCATCTCTTAAATGAGGTGATAATAAAAGAGGAAATGACTGACAGCAGAGGTTAATATTGTAGAGAAAGATATGTCCTAAATCCTCATTCAAAAATCCAGTCAATGTTTACATCATGGGAACAGTGAATGAGCACATCTCTCTAAGATCTCAGGTTCCCCACACTACCTTCTAATTACCTGAAACTTATTAAGCTTTACTACCAGGAGAATAAAATGTGATTTGTATTCTTTCTGGATTGTATAGTTAATTTCTTCAACTTAATACTGACTGATTCAGAGAACATCCATTATAAATGTGACATCTTTTCCAATTTGTAAATGTTAAGTTGGTTAATAATCATGAATACACCCGTTCAACATGTCACATGTGACTGTAACCACATCTAGTAATTAATATATTTGATGTATGCTGATCTATTTTAGCAGGATCTGTTTCGTGAATTAAAACAGTAGATTTAACATTTACTCCTTGTTACCTATTTCTCACCATACCCCTTAGCTAAATTGTTACTGTTCCTCTTACACAGTGTTACAATGATCTGGACTAAGTCATTTGCAATGGCTTCCATGAGCAAAACGTTAGTAACATGTTTTCCTTAAATGGAGAACATGATCATTTGATGATTTGGACACTGAGTCAAGCGGACTCTCTGAATTACATATTTAAGACATTATCCCAAGGAAGGGCCTAAAGGACAGCTTTTGAAGATTCTTAGCTTAAAAAATCCTTAAGGTTTGAGACCAACATTGAAGTCTAAAAGTCAAGTTGAAGGTCTTGTATTGTACTTGGGCCACTGACCCATGTGGGAGACCAGGATGAAGTTCCTGGCTCCCGGCTTGGCCTGACCCAGCCCTGGCCATTGCAGCCATCTGGGGAGCGAACCAGCTGATAGAATAGCTCTTTCTCTCTCTGTCCCTCCCTCTCTGTCTCTCTCTCCATCTCTCTGTGACGCTGACTTTCAAACAAGCTAATATCTTTAAAAAATAAAGGGATCACACCATCTGGTTATCAACATTTGCTGCAGATTTAACAGGCTCACACTCCACATTTGCTGCATCCTTTAAAAACGAGCTGGACCAACTCTTGAATATCTGTCTCTAGACTTTGAATGAGCTTTAATCATGGATTATTCAGAAGCATAAGAGGAACATAATCCATTGCCAGTTACCTTCTTTTATCGTCATCCTTTGTAGAGATATTGCCTATAAAACATGCTCATTGAGCAGTTAATCAGGTGAACAGGTCAATTGCTTATTTCAGGAACTTCCAATCATGCCTGACACTCAAAGAACAAATATACTGTGTTATCTGCCCTTCCCAAGATACTACTGTGACTGCATGACATTGTAAAATGGTGCTCTCAAAGGAATTAAGGCACTTAGGAGTGATGAATACTAAAATGGGAATAAAAGGCAGCATATTGACACCATATTTGCTTGACTTCTTCTACAAATTCTGTAACTACCACCAAGACAATTTTGATAAATTGCCTTAATTAAATTCATGGAGAGCCAAGAGAGAGGGAGAACCACAAATTATAGTCTGGAAATAAAACTTTTATGAAAAAAATCTATATTTCATTGTCTTCTGTTCCTATTAGGTCAAGACAGCCTAGCTTCCAGGGAAGAGAAAGCAATGACTCGCTGATATGATGCTTTCATTTTTTTGCAAATATCTGTTTATTTTAAGTATTACCTTTAAATATTGTTCACTATTTCATGAATATACTGTGAAATTTTATTTTTGAAGATTTGGGCATCCATGAAAAATAAGACATTATTAATCTTAGCTTAGTACAATTTATTTATTTATTTATTTATTTATTTATTTATTTATTTTTTGGACAGGCAGAGTTAGACAGTCAGCGAGAGAGAGAGACAGACAGACAGAAAGTTCTTCCTTCCGTTGGTTTGAAGCCAGGAGCCAGGTGCTTCCTCCTGGTCTCCCATGCAGGTGCAGAGCCCACTTGGGCCATCCTCTACTGCCTTCCCGGGCCACAGCAGAGAGCTGGACTGGAAGAGGAGCAACCGGGACAGAATCCAGCACCCCAACCAGGACTAGAACCTGGGATGCCGGCGCTGCAGGTGGGGGATTAGCCTAGTGAACTGTGGCGCAGGCCTTTGTACAATTTTCTTAATGAAAACTTCACATAACTAAGGTACTTGCAGACAAACTTCTCAAACTGTAGTATGCTGCAAAGAGAACACTATATTTTCTGACTAGCAATGATGATGTGTCTGAGTGCCTCCTCTATTCAATGCTGTCTTTTTTAAGTCTCATCAGGGAAAAGTGTGTGAAGCAGTTAAGCAAATTGAATCTAGCAACTTAGTTCCAGGTCCATATTATACCTCTTCCTCTGATCAGCTGTGTGCATTTACATCATTTAATATTTTATTATGGCAATGTATTCATCTGTGAAATAGTGATAGCTGTATGGTCTATCTCAAAGCATCTTGAAAATGTTTAATGGTTTTATTAAATCACCTAAGATCAGTACATAAGAAATGTATTAGGGTTCATAATCTCTGCATTGGTGGACAGTTGGAACAATAATACAAAGAATAATGGTTTACTTGAGAATCTAAATGACTGAATGAACAAATTGGAGTAAATAACTGTCGAGATCATGTTCTGTGATTTCCAAATGACTTTAAACTTGGATTCTCTTCCTTCACTGCAGTTATATGCAGATTGTGTAATTCTAACACGTAAATTCTATAAAGGAATCAATATTCTATATGAATAAGAGGGGATTGTGAATCCAGGGTTCTCACGCTCTGGGCTTTCAATTTTTCCCTCCTCAGCCCCAAAATATTCTACTAAGCGAGTTGGTCTTGACAGCATATAAAGGAGTCCAACTGCTTAAGACCCAACAGATTAAGCAGTTAATGCTGAAAGAAGAAAGCGACCTGTGCAAATCCACGGTGTATGTCAGGCTGGATGCCAAAGACTCACAAAACCCATGTGCAATTTTCAATTACAATGAACTGCATTTCACAATTCATCCAGGGGAGCTATCTTTATGTAGCTTAAGTCGTAGCCAAGGCCCATAAAGGATAAACCTTTTTTTGTTCTTTTAAACATTTATTTATTATTTGAAAGAGTTATAGAGAGACTGAAAGGGAGGGAAATAGGATGGGGGGAGAGAGAGAGAGAAATGCAAGGGCTGGGCCAGATCGAAACCAAGAGACAGGAGCTTTTTCCAGGTGTCTCATGTTTGCTGCCAAGGCCCACACACTTGGGTCATCCTCAGATGCTTTCCCAGGCAGATAAGTAGGGAGCTGAATTGGAAGTGGAGCTCTGGAACTTGAACTGGAGCCCATATGGGATGCTGGTCTTTCAGACAGCAGCTTAAACCACTACACCACATGCCTACCCCAGGATAAACCACTCACAAAAAAAAAGGCAAAGGAAATCAAGAACAAAGCAAAACAAACAAACAAAAAGAACAATATTTATTTCCTTTGTTAAAGACAGTTTCTTGCTATTCTGAGTTTTCACACCAGAATGTGCTTCCTTGTTGCTTCTCTTGCTCCTTCCTGTGTTCAGGTCTTGAATTATTCATTCAAAAATATTTGAACACCTTTACGAGGCAGCTAGTTATAAGCACTAGAGACTATTTTGTATGATTATAGATATGTTAATTAGCCTGACAAAATCATTTTGAAATATGTACCTATATCAAAACAATACATTATACTGCTTAAATATATATAATACTCATTTGCTCATTAAAAGTAAATATTTAAATTTTTAAAAATTCAAAACCCCTGCCACCATGAAAATCTATTAGGAAAACAATGCTTTAAATAAGCTGAAGTATATTGAAGGCATTGGCAAAAAGAGATTAAATAAATAACCAGGATTACATTTCAAAAAACTTCTTCAGTCTTAGTACAAACAAGCAAGCACTGTTTATAATGTTAACAGCTGCTTTTTCAACTAGCTTATATAAGACAGTATACATTCTTATTTTGGAAACAAACATTTATTTATTATTTTATTGAGAAACTAAGAAGTATAAGGATAGAGAGTTAGACAGAGAGAGAGGGAGAGAAAGAGAGAGAGAGAGCCCTATTGGTTCCCTCCCGGATGCCTGCAAAATCCAGGACTGGGAGCCTAGAACTTAATCCATTTCTCATACATGGGTGTCAGGAATCCAATTACTTAGGCCATCACTGCTACTCCCCAGAGTCTGCATTCTCAAGAAGCTGGAGTTGCAAGCCAGAGCCAGGCCTTAAGTCCAGCCCTCAAATATGGGTTGTGGGCCTCTTGACTGCTAGGCCAAACCCCCTCTTGCAAACCTTCAGTGAACAAAAATAGGTCATCTTTCAGCACCTTTTATTCTGCATCATTTGACCATTTATATCATATAACACAATCCAGGTGGATACATAGTTTGGGGAAAGTTTAAGACAATATATGACTAAGAAAATGTCCCCCTAAGTAAACAAGTATATTTTCTCTTTGTTCTCTAGATTTGACCAGCTCACTCCGCTCTATAGTGTCAATAATTAGTTCAGTCCCTGTTGCAATCAGTGCTAATTACAGTACCTGAGCTATAAAAATAAAGGATTCCATTATAGCAAAGTTCACAAATAATTGTTTTAGTGCAGCTATCCACATTGTCCATCTAAAACAGGAAATGTCTCTTTCACATATATCTGTTTTAGAGTTGTAATTGAGCATGTTTTATGAAACAGAATCATGTCAGAAATAGCACTGTGATGCTAAATAGCTGATTGAAGAATTGAAAACAGTTAGCCACCTAATATTTCCAGTTCAGATGTTTCAGATTACACAGAAATCATATTAGGTAGAGTGAATGAATAATTCACTTTTCCTTTGAACATGTTGGAATTGAATTGACACAGTCAGCATTCATTGGGTTTTATACAATTTAGACACTGCTTCAACTTACATAGTTAATGCACAAAAAAAGAAACAAAAATTCCAAAACAAATTTCTAACTTACAAGCAGACACATAGCATAGATGCACATTTCAGAACAACTACCAATATTAATTTTTGTTAACTTTGATAATACCTATTTTAAAACACATTATCCCACTGGAAATATGTTTTCTTTTTCTCAATAGGAAGAAATTCATATTTTGCAAAATTTAAGTAATCTTCCACTATTTATCATTAAAGCTATCTAATAGAATTACACAATCTATAGTCAAAAATTTTGTTAATGTTTTCTTCCACATTAAGTTTTAAATGTTAGCTCTTCACAAGCAATTGTTACTGAAACAATTTAATTAAAATGATAAGAAACGACACTTCTCTTACAGGTAAAAATCATACATGTAAGTAAAACATTGTAGAGCTCTTGGTTCCTAACTCACCAATTAAAAGTTGAGTGACACAAAATACATTCAGTAAAGTATAGTCATAGAGCATATTTGAAAAGAATTCTGTATTAACCATCAAAAGGAATTTGTAAAATTTTTCTTAAATGTGTTTCTCGAGATCTCCTGTGACAATGCATTATTTTTGTTTTTTGTAGGAGATAGGGAAAATGATACAGTAAATATACTACAGTAAACGCTAGAAGGTGAATAATAGTGCTATGTATTTTAAAGAAATTAAAATATAATATGGTGATCCAACATCCATTTGATCATGCATGGAAATAATAAAAATAAATTGATAATTGTGTCATATAAGAATTCACAAGACAGAGAAAATGAAGTATTAGAAAATGAAGCTGTTCAAACTTGATTGATATTAATCCAAATTCTCATTTTACAGTGTTATTTATGAAAGCAGTTTCAGAAAATATCATCCTGATTCTTCGTTTATTTAGGTTGAATGATGCCTCAAAACCTGCTGTGTTAAGATGAAATGATGAGTAACTTTCCACAAGATCAATAGGCCCTAGGAGAGAAATTCAGGTGCAGGGTAGCAGTGAGAATGTGAATCTAAATAAAACTAAATTATCTATTTCATCTTCATAAATCTTTGCAGATGGTTAGCAATCCCTTGTTCAGAGGAAAAATTACATAAAACAGGACTTGGGAGACTAGTTACATTCCATTATTTAGACTGTTTTTTTAAAGAAATGGGAACTAATCAGCAGGAACTTCAGATCTTAATAGCTTTAATTTATCCTGCTCACTTCATCTGAAAACTCCGGACCATCTATATATCTAATTCTCTTTCTTTCTCAGATAGAATATTGAAAGAAACATTCTTATAAATGAAACTCAATTACTCTGAAAATAGAATGGCTCCATTTCTATACCATAGCACTACTTTTACTATTGATGATATTTCCCAATTCTCAAAAACAGTAAATTTATTTGAGTTTGTCCTTGTGATTAAAGGTATGTCAGAATATCCCAGTAAATTTTTCTATTGGTTAAATATTTAATTTAGTATATTTTTTACTAACTATCTTGAAAGATACATTGCTCAGATTGGAGTCATTGAAACCTGTCAAATTCAATCTGTAAAATCAATGGTTTTATATGTTTTCTGCACTCTCAAAATCACTCTAAAAAGTATAGGTAAATATATTTGATATAGACAACCTCCATATTGATTTACACCATTGATTTGAGTCTGCAAGTTTTGTGCTGTATCAAAACTATCTATAAGATATTTGAGTTTTAATTCTCCTGTTTGTGAGCTATGTTCAGTTTATTCATGAATGCATGTATTTGATTAATGATATTCCTATAAAGAATCCCAGTTTCAAGGATTAATATAGCTATTCCTTTGTTTTAGTAATGCATTGTCTTTCACAAAAAATATGAATCTGGGTTCTTTGGCTCTACATGGCTACTTTCCTCTCATCAAATACCCATTTTGAAATGCATATTACCTGATTGTATATCCATATTTTAGAATTATTCTCTCATCTCACATACTATTATCTGAATTTTTATCAAATATCATGCCAAACATTTTGAACAACTTAATTCTTTACCTGGAGTAATTCCAGCGGACCTACAATAAGGGATGTGTCTAGAGAATGCAAAAAATTACTTATTTGCGTCACAAATTTAACCAAATATTTTGTCCACATCATATTTAATGTGTTGTGTTAAATAAATCTTTCACAGACTTTACTTGACAAAATTATTGGTTCAAAATAATAGAAGAAATAAACACTACAAAAAAGTCCATGCTAATAAAACTTGCAACCTTGAGGAAAGTTATTCAAGTGGCTAATATGAACAATGTTCATACCTGAATGCAGCTTCGATTCTAAAAATGCTGAGCACTCATAACATTTTACTACCCTCCAGTTGACTTCAACAATTAGGTCATAGTAGTATTAGGTATCCAAATATTCCAAAAGAATTAAGTGTGACATTGCATTTAATTTCCAAATAGACCAATTTGTACCGGATAATCTATCAATGACAACGAAGCTTTTTATGACTGTGGATATCCATTTCAATTAGGTTATTGCTTAAGGATCATAATTGGCCTGAAATCTTTTGGAAAATTTGTAGATTAAAAAGTTACATAAAACTGTGGAAAAGTTGCATGCTTTAGAAACAGTATTTCCATCAAGACTGTGGTCTAAAAAGAGTATGAATACGGTCGCAAGTGGGTATCTTTAACAGGTTTCTTGATATTTACAGTATTTTCTCTTCTCTAGTTGCCATGCCTTCAAAGCTGTTCAGTTGTTTTTTGGGACCTTTTTTCACTTCACATTCAGAACAAGGAGGCATTTGTAGTTTCTGTCAAACAATACAGAAAACATCATTAGAGGAGTCAAGACTAATGAGTTTTAAGGTGAAAATCTAAACTCTTGGCAATAGTAATGAAAATTTACAACTCCAAAAATATCTTAGGGAAAATAATGTCAGATACAAATGTGCAAACACAAAGAAGCTACTTGTATTTCAGGTATGTACATTAAAATATCTTGTCCAAAAGTGGAAAGATACCCCAAAATTATTTTGAGGGACCAGCACTGTGGTGCAGTGGGTTAAGCAGCTGTCTGCAGCACTGGCATCCCATATGGTCACCAGTTCTTGTCCCTGCTGCTCCACTTCTGATCCAGACACTTGCTATGTGCCTGAGAAGGCAGCAGAAAATGGCCCAAGTACTTAGACCCCTGCACCCACATAGGAGACCTAGAAAAAGCCCTTGGCTCCTGGCTTTGGACAAGCCCAGCCATGGGTATTGCAACCATTTGGGGAGTGAACCAGCGGACAGAAAACTTTTCTTTCTCTGCCTCTTTCTCTGTAACATCACCTTTCAAATAAATAAATAAATTTTTTTAAAAAAAACTACTTTGAAAAAAAAATTAACCAAATGATACAACTCTGATTAATCTTAGCCTAAACTTTGCAAAACATCGTACTAAGTTGAATAAAGCTGAATAATCAATTTTTTGTTGTCTATTTCTATGTTATATCTTGATAGAGAGATGTGGGGAAATGAGACAGGCACCCTCACAGTTGGTCTTCTGAGGACCTCATATAATTAGGCTAAAAGCTTAGTGGCCAGTACAGAAATACTCAAGTGCACAGATGAAGGAATTATTTTATTTTAGCCAGTAAATCATTCTGCTTGAGCTTCAGCAAGAGAAAAGCAATGAACCCAATGGATCTAAAAAGCGTTTTTTGACATACTCAAACTAAAACACACAAACAAGCCGAATACCTGTGGGGCAGGCTCAGATTCTGCAGTGGCATTACTTGTGGAATTCTCTCTGTGCTTCAAGGAGCAGTTTCTGCCCGCCTACAAAAGAAAAATAGAAAAATAGGTCAGTCAAACAAAGGAGATAGAAAAATGCCCTTGAACCTCTCCCAGAGAGACAGTTCCATCTCTTGATGCAAGCGGAAAGGACTGGTTCATAACATGAGCAAGATTACAAGGTGAGATCAAGAATTCTAAGTTGGTTTTGGGATCTCATCAGTCCTTATGGCAGTCAGTTGCTACAAGCTAAATTCCTACTGAAAGTTCTTATCAGGAAAAAGTTAACATAATTAGAGAATTTTAAAACTTTTCATGATACATCCAGACTTTAAGATTTAAATATGACAATGGTCTGAGCACTTGTCAGAGCATTAATATTGCAAGCCATGAAGCAAAGCAAAGAATACGATCATAAATCTGTCTAGCAAAAAATTCTCAATATATATTTAAAATAATATTTTTGGAACTAAGTTCCCATTTTTTACTAGTGAAGAAATCTCATTTTATTAGCCTTACCAGTTTTGTGGAAGATGGAATGTGGGCCTTGAAAAAGTATTCTAACTAGTCTTCATTTACATTTTCACCAGGATTACAGTATTAAATTTTCCCTCTACCCCCCTTTCTTCCTCCCTGCCTCCTTTCCTTCCTTTCTCCCTGCTTATTATAAACATACTAGTAAAGTAACCACAAAAATTATTTTTATGTAAGAATTTGAATTTTCTCATGTGTGATTTCCTGTAATCTTACTTTTTATTAATATAAAGAGGATGCATTTTATGCATTTCACATATACCATTTCCAAATATATAATGATACTTCCCCTCCATCCTTTCCTTCTTCCCTTCTCCTTTCTTATTTTCTTTTAATTTTTGCAATAACATACTTGCATTTTCTTCTTTTTTGTTCTGATCTCTTTATTATTTTCCAATGGGAGTGATAACAAAATTTGAAATTATGTATAAAATTTCATTATAATATCCTTAAACTTAAAACAAATCTTCAGCCTAAAAATACAAATAATAATTTTACCAATAGCATGATGTGAAATTCTTCCACAAATTATTTTCTACATTTTAAATAAGATAGAAATAAACTTAACCAATAACTGTCTTATTTTTAATTATTTTAATATAGATTTAAACCAGAAACATGTCTATTTATTTACTTGTTTAAATATTGTTGCATTGTGATACCATAAACTCCTTACAACTTGAGGTGTTCAATTCGCCAGTTGCTTACATGACAGCTTTTCTGACATTCATTTTAAGTGACTTTGTATCTAAATTCTTTGGCATCTTTTAGACATAACTATACTGCACAATTCTACCCCTTTTACCAGTAGCAGAATATATATTGGAAGGTAATAAATATGATGTAACATAAAATTATAAAAAATACATTGATTTCAAAGTTTTTTACACCACAGTACACATCTTTTCAAACCATTTTTTTTCCCCTGAACTTTTGGAAGTATCCTTACATTTATAAACTTATATGTGTGAAGTTCTAATTATAAGTGGATGGGTATTTCTTTGGAAATTGTCATTGTTTTTGATATTAAAACATCTTATTGAGGTGTATGGCAAAATTAAAGATTTTTTTTCCTAAAAACTAAAAGTATAGCTATGAAATGGATAGGGTGAGAAATAATAGAAATCATTTAATTGTGCCCAGATGGATATTTAATACTGAAAGACAATTTGATATCTACTATAGACTTCTCAAATTGCAGGCAAGTTCAGATTAGAATGATAAATTAAGCAAACAGAAAATTTTAAATTAAACTGTTAATAAGAGGATTTGTGATCATATTAATTGTATTGCTTTATGGCTTGCAATATTGATGCTCCTAAAAGAACACAGACCATTGTATCTCCTTAGACACATCTAATACAGGAAATCCTGGTAGGCAATTGCATGAAATTCTACTTTCACATGACAGAGTTCCCAAACCAATGAATGGCAAATAGGAAGTATTACAGAAATATCTCAGTAGCATTTTTTAATAGAAGTCAGCAGAGAAACCACAAACAGTCAAGCAAATGCCTGAACATTTTAATATCCAGATAAGCAATTTTATAGCAAGGAGTGCCACAAAATCAAGTGACAAAATTAGTATAAAAGGCATGTTTACAGCGTGTAAGCTGATTTTTAGCTTTCTCCTAAAAGGAAAGTAACAAGCCTGCTTAATTCAAATATTTTCCAATGTCTTTCAATTCTTCTAATTATAAAACATCCATTAACAAAAAAATCTGGACACATGAAAATACAAAGAAAATAGAAATAACACAAAACTACATCAAGTAGACTTATTGTAATCATTGACTTTTCTCTTTATTATCACAGGCTTAATTCTCCTCTACATATTGTTCAGCAATAAAAAGTAGAAAGACCATTGATCTGCAGCAATACTCACAAGGGCTATAAACAATAATGAAATCACAAGATGTCAATTTCACTCTTATGCATTGAGGTTTCTGTTTTTGTACCCTATAAATTAGCTACCGTAAATCAGAGAAGGCACATATTTATCTTTTTGTGTCTGGATTATTTCACTAAGCATAATGGTCTCCAGTTGTAACCCCTTTGGTGTGACAGGATTTCATTTTTTTTTTTTTTTTAATGTCTGAGTACTATTGCATTGTGTACATATACCACAGTATCTTATCTAGTCATCAAATGATGGGCATCTAGGTTGATTCCATATATTAACTATTGTGAAATGAGCTGCTATAAACATGGAGTTACAGATAACTATTTAATATACTGAGTTCATTTCCTTTGGGTATATTCCCCGGAATGGGTTGGCTGGGTCATACAGTAGATCTATTGTCAGATTTCTGAAGAATCTCTATTAAATGGTGAACAGAAACAGGAGAAAAATGCTCAGAATGACTAGCCATTATTGAAATGCAAATAAAAACACAGTGAGTTTTCACCCCACCCCAGTTAGCAAGGCTAACATACAGAAATCAAAAAAGAAATGCTAGTGAAGATGCAGAGAAAAGCATACTTTATTAAAACATTGTTTATGGGAATCTAAGCTAGTATAGCCATTATGGAAGACAGCATGGAGATTTCTATAATCTTTTGCATGTGTAACAAGGTTTTAGTCTAATAATGAATGGCCACTGGATAAATAAAATTACACAAGTGAATTCTTTTCCTTTGTTCAAATATGAAGTGGAGACCTACTCTGGCTTCACACTCAAGCACTCTAAAATGAGTGCATGAATCTCAAAAGAGATAATGTAATAGATCAGAAATACTCCAATTAGAATTTAGAGCAAAATTGTTTTTACATGTTCTCTATTCTCACATTACATTGTTTTTCACTGAACACTCTACATGTAACTTTACTCTGTCTAAATGTGTGCCATCAACCTTAATAAAATTATTTATTCACTGTGAGACTTTAAAAAATAGCTAATCATTTCCCTCTTCCATCTTCCTTTAGACAGAATCAGTAATTTGTTCCTACTGTAAAGGTATAATGAATGCAACAGAGTAGCACTTAACACCATTTTAAGTTATATAAGCATATCCATCTTTTCAAATATTGTGTGTTCTTTTAAGATGGGGACTATACATATCACTCTTAAATCACAGTTTGATGTGTTTTTGAAAGTAAATGGTTAATGAGTAATCTCCAAGTAAATAGATATATTTGATAGGGGTTTCAAAAGTTTAATACAAAATTCCTTCTTTCATGTAGGCATACAATATAAAGGAAGAGTGAGATTATAACTGTAATAACATAAATCAACAATCATCAAAAGCTTAACACTTTTTTTCCACAGAACTTTAGGCAAATGCATACAAGGATCTTTTGCACCACACAAGACAATTTTTTTTTTCATGTTATGTTAGCGTGAGTTAGAATAGGAATCTTACATTTCCCTAGAAAAATTGTAATTGCTCTTGTTTTAACATTACAAACAAGCCGGATTTTTCTTTTCTTTTATCAACATTCAGTATTTTAAAAATAAATTGGAATAACTGCATGAAATCAAGCTATAAAATATGATCCATGCAGAGGGTAATCTGCATAGTGTAGGGTTTTCCAAAATATATTTGGAAAATGAGATTCTATAAGTTGCATACATTTGAGGAAAACTGACTTTAATTTTAAATGCTTGTATTTACTACAGTTCTTCTCAGAGATTTTAACAATTTCTTAAATCTTTGATCCTGCATGACCCCTCTACATAATCACATGGAGTCATTATATATGTATATTTTTTACCGAGTTTTCATCTCATCCTTTGAATAAGGGGCTTATGTTTTCAATCAGCACCCAGTAATTCAAATATACAACTGAAATTTTAGAACCAATATTTCATAATGTACAAATGCATTACAAATCTCTGCATCAAAGATACAATACACTTGGCATTAAAGTCGATTATGTGTGAAGTATTATTTGAAGTCATTGTCATGAGGAAGGTACAATAGGATTTCTTCTGGAGTATATTATTTCATTAATGCAAGTATATCCTACCCTCTGTGGTAAACCTTTGTCACCTAAATAATGAAAACATATTAAATTTCAAGATTAAGGAAAATATTATGTTACTGGAAGACAACTCTCATCGTTTTTGATATTTTGTTCCTGTAGAAACCTTGCTTTTAAATTTACTTTTACTGTGCTACATAGGCATTTTAGGATTACATTGTTCATAAAATTTTTAGTGTTTCTCAGAAAGGCAACAGAGATAACGGTCAAGTAATTATGCCTTGCAGGTATGGTGCCATAATAAGAATCTTGTTAAACATAGTTCTCACTGAAACAGGAATTCACTTGGTGAGAACATAAAGGGGAGGTTTCTTCATTGAGTTGCCTTACTGTGTTGCAAAGATGATGCATATTCCCCCAGATTCCAACAAACTGCCTGTAAGGAAGTTAAGAATTGTTGAACTCATTTCCAACATTGTATTAAAAATGTAGTTTTGCGTGGTGGTTGGTTAAAAGTTCCTTGGAGTAAATAGACTTTGTTGAGGTTTTAACTCTGACGTTCATGCATCTAATGTGAAATTATTTTTCTAATGGCCTCAGTTTATTCTGCTATACAATTAATCTGGTTCTTTATGAAGTTAATTTGAGTGTAAAATAATACACCAAAAATCAGCACAGATACTAAGAGAGAATAATTTTTACACCTTCTTATTATTATTGTGATTATTATTACCAAAGTACAGTTAGTTGCCATTGATACTGCAAATTTTTCTCTTGTAGAGACATGTCATGCAATGCCCACACAGAGAGGAACAAGAGGAAAGGTTAAGAGAAGTAAAGAAAAGAAAGTTGAGAAAACATTTCTGACTAGTGTTACCGCAAAAACATTTAATACTAGTGACTTTCTAAATTTTATTAATATAAAAAGAACAGATTTCATGTATATCATAGGTACAATTCCTCACCACTCAATCTAGATGCCTTTGATACAGCTAATGAGCCCTTCTTACTGACCCCCACCATGTGGGCTTCCCAAACCACTCAACTCTCCCAAAAAACTCCCTCTCCATCCCCCAGCTACAATCAGAAGCTCCCTCCCAAACTCTCTCCACTCCCTCCTCTAACACCTCTATGATTATAGGATCCTCTACCACCACCTCAAGTCAGACTTATCCATCTCTTCCCTTACTTCCCTTGCCTCCCTCTAGCAAGCACAAGCACTGTCTCCACTGGCCCGCCCACGTCCCTTTCTCACTGGAACCCGCCCCCCCTCAATTGGTTTCAGATTCACAGGCAAACATGAACTTTCTCCCTAAGGGAGGTGGCAGGGCCAGAGAGTCCCCCAGGGTTCATGTCCTTTTCTTGTTGGCTGATATGAGCAAAACTGAGGAAAAATAAAGCTCCTTTTCTGAAAATCCATCTGAATATAAAAAGGAGTTCCTTTGCCTCTCCACAGCATACCTTTTCACCTGGGGAGATGTCTATTATGTACTAATCTCTACACTTACAGTTGATGAAAAGGAGCATATCTGGTACTCAGCTTGGATTCCTGCAGACTACCTGGCTGAACACAATCCTTCACTCTGTCCAGTGGAAGGCACCATCACTCTCCTGAGCATCAGGACAGAGTGGGTGTATCAGTCGAGAGATTTGGGCACATGGAAACTTAACCATATGCTACCTTGTCTCCTAGAATGAATGTACGCCGAAGAATACTGTACCTATGTCAACTATGACAGAGTTAGAGAAATTACTCAGGGGCCAATGACAACCTGACCCTCTTTTTATCTCACTTACTGAAGCACTCTAAAAATACTCAAATTCAGATGTAACCTCCACAGCCAGGACTCCGAATCTTCATGTCCAGTTCATTAGCCAATTGGTACCTGATATCAGTTACAGACTACAACAGCTATAAAAAGGGCTTAAACCCCAAAACCTCTCTTCCCCCACAATAAAAAAGGATCTCCTAGATGTGACCTTTAAGGTATATAACAACCAAGAAGATAATGCAAAAAGAGACAAGGACCGAGAGAGAAAAAACAAATATAACATGCTGAACTCAGCTATCAGAAACCAAAGTCCATCCAGCCCCAATATTCCAACATCCAAATACAGTACCTCACCTGGTCCCTGCATTTGCTGCAACCAGGCTGAACACTAGGCAAGAGCATGCTCCAACCTGAGGCTCCCAAGAAAAGCTTGCCCCACATGCAGCCAATGGTGTCATGGGAAATGAGACTGTCCACAGGGACACCCTAATGCCCCTGATAAGCAACGCCACCCTGATTCCTCCCCAGCACAACTGTTACAGTGAAAGGGCCCAAGTTCTTTGACCCTGGGGGTAGTTTCTGACTTGTCCAAAGAATTCTGGGTTGTTGGGACAGTGGCCAAACAGAATTTTTTCTTTTGTCCTGGACAGAGAGGCCTCTTTCTCTCTGTTAACAACATTTTCAGGCCATACTCTAGATTCTGACATCTCCGTTAAAGGAGTCTCAGGCATCCCCATCGAAACACAGATCTCCCCAATCCTTCCCTGCACCTTCAGCTCCATTACTCTGGTCCATGGCTTCCATGAGATTCTTGTTTTGTCTTTCTTGTTACAATGTCCTATGCCTCTAAGGGGCAGAGAATTCCTCTCCAAGCAAAAAATCTTGGCCTTCATATCACCACTAGACACCACCTTGATCTTTTGTCTACAACTCCACACCTCCTACTGTTCCCAGTTTCCTATCTCCCTCCACCTCCTCTGCCTGATGACATACCCACTGTTGTCCCTTTACTTTGGGGCACTAGCAATTCCAGCATCACTTGACATCACTCCCTTGTCCTGGTAATCTTAAAAAAACTGCCTTTATCTCACAAGAGCAGTACTCTCTTAACCCTAATACCCAACGGGGTCTTAAGGCTGTAATTCACCATCTTGTTCAGGCCTCTTTCTCCTCGTTCACATACACTCCCACACAATACCCCTATCTTGAGATCAAAAAACTCAATGGAGATTATCATCTCATTCAAGACCTACACAAAATAAATGAAACCTTTGTCCCTACCCATGCCATCATTCCTAAACCCTATACTCTCATGCTCTATCTCTTCTGGCAATACCCATTTCACAGTCTTAGATCTCAAGGATGCCTTCTTTTCAATCCCCCTGGATCCCAACTCTCACCTTCTCTTTGCCTTCACATGGCAAGACCCTGACTCCCAACTGTTCCAGCAGCTAACTTGGACCATCCTCCCTCAGAGCTTCTGTGACAGTCCTCACTACTTTTGTCAGGCTTTACAACCAGACCACCTAACTTTAGACCTCACCCCTAGCTATCTCCTGCAATATGTGGACCATCTCCTCTGCAGTGCCTCTAGAGAAGTTTGCTTACAAGGCTAGTCTACCATCCTAAATGCCCCAGCTACATGGGGATATAAGGTCTTTCCCATTAAAGCCTGAATAGTGCCCACTGTCATCACATACCTAGGTCTCCATATCCCACACAAAATATGGTCTATACAACCCTAACATATTCCTGAGCTCCTGCAACACCCATTTCCTCAACTAAGAGAAAGTTACTCTCCATTCTGGGCTACCCAATTTCTTTTTGCATATGGATCCTTAACTTCTCCTTTACTTCACATCTGTTCTATGTGGCCACTAAAGTGCCTCCAAAAGAGCCCTTCCTCACTTCCACTTCCCTCACAAGTCTGATCACAAAACTACAATAGTCCTGATCCATGATTCCACTCTCCACCTCCCTGGCAAACCCAAGCCCTTCTTTCTTTTTGTCCACACCAATAAAGGGCAGGCTCTTTGCCTTCTGTGCCAAAAGGGGGCGTTACATGAGTTTGGGTTCTAGTAGCCTAACTAATCAAAAGCTGGATCTCTCGTCTCTAGAGGGTAGCCTCTCTGTCTCCAAGCCCTTGCAACCCTGGACCTATTGCAGCCAGAAGCCCACAAGCTATCTAATTTAACAACCCTACATATTCACTCACCTCCCAACCTCCGAGACCTGGTGAGACATTTGGCTTTTCTTTCTCTTCCCCCTTTCAGGGTCCAGATCCTACATACTTTCCTAGTAGACCCAACATTATCCTTCTCACCATGCCTCACTCTAAACCCTGCAACACTTCCCCCTCTCCATACCCAAGATTCATATGTTATGTCACACAATTACTGCAAGTTCTTAGATCTCATTCTCAAACCCTTCTCCCATATCACTTATAAGCTTCTCCAAGACAGCCACATCCCCCATTGGTTCATTGATGGCAGACCCCAAAAGATACCACCCTATGTGTCAAGATATGCAATCATAAAATGAAACATCTCTAATCCGTATAAACATATCCTATTAGAAGCACAACCCCTGCCATCCAAAACTGCTTCCCAACAGGCAGAGCTTATTGTGTTCTCCTGTGATCTCACACTACAAAAAGATAAACAAGTAACTGACTCTAAATATACCTATAATATTCTTCACTATAATATCCTAATCTGGAGAGAATGCAGCTTTCTCACTTAGAAGGGTACTCCTGTATTCAATTCCTCTCACATTATGTTCTCAAAACAGCCTTCCTTCCCAAACAAACCACTGTACTCCACTTTCAGGATCACCTAAGAGATAAATCCTCCCTGACCACATTAAAAAAATCACAAGCCAAATGGAAAAACAGATTTCCCCCACTCACCTTTTGGTCAGCACCCCAAATCCTCTATTTGCCCTGATGGCTACCATCTCAAAGCCATTCCAACACCCTTCTAACCCTTCTACCCCACAAATCTCTCATTTCTACACTACCTTTTTCATCCCTCTACTCAAGTCTTACTGCAGTTTATAAATACTCACCTATTTCTACAACCTCTAAACCAACAATGTCTAGAAAACCTCATTAAGACCTGCCCCACTTGCCAACAGACTAATCCTGGCACCAATCTTTTACATCCAAAGTTCCCCACTCACCAATTATGGGGCTACTTCCCTGCCATGGACTGGCAGATAGAATTTACTCACATGCCATCTGTGTCTAGAGTTAAATATCTCCTTGTAGTAATTGACACCTTTTTGGGGTAGGTTGAAACATTTCCCACTACCAGTAAAAGAGCCCCATGGTTGACTACTTCCTCCTAATAGAAATTATAGCAAGTTTTGGCTTCCCCTCCTTCTTCCAATCATACAATGGACTCAAATTCACTTCCCATGTATCTCAACAAGTCACTCAGTACTTACATATCCCTTGGAAATTTCATATTCCTGATAGGCCTCAATTATCATGAAAAGTCAAGAGGACTAATAGATCCTTAAAATAAATTCTCACCAAACTCTCCATCAAACATTGGACAAAACTCCCATCCTTAGCTTTTCTAAAGCTTAGAAGTCTGCCAAAGAAATCTCTTCGAATCATGTTTAACAAATATTTCTCTTTCCCAGGGCTTGAGTTTTGCTTCTTCCACCTTCCCTCCAACATGCCCTTTCCTCTCCTTTCACCTAGCAGATTGTTGTTATGCCAACATATTAACTGGGCCTTACTGGCCCCTACTCCTGAGGCCTGCCTATGGGCCTTGGCTACAGGAGATATCGCCTACCTTTCAAACCCAACCTCCTCCCCTCTGACTTCAGCATGGAAGGGGCCCCACAAGTTCATTCGCCTTACCTTCACCATGGCTAAACTAGATAAAGACACCATCTGGGCCCACCTTTCCAGGCTAAAAAAGGCCCCGCCCACAATCTCCCCTCCTATGCCAATCCACGCCCAATATATGGCCACCTCCACCAGCCACACATCACTCAAACTAAGTTATCACCCCCGCTTCTTGAGCAGGACCTGTGTCACAGGCACCATCTTGCCTAACGGTCTTTACCCTGCCCCAACTCTACACCTTCCTCACAGCCTTTCAGTAAGACCTCTGGATGACTTCACCTCAAATCTCATTTGACAGCCTCTGACAGCTGATTGATTATCTCTGGCTCCAGAGAACTTTCATCAACTTCAATTCGGAGCAAATCCACTTATTCATCACGCAAGAGTGGTCTCTGTTACTTCACACCTTTGCAAATATCCTTTTTACTTTCTGTTCGAACTTCATATTGTAAAGCTCCAACTGATTGGACCTGTTAAATTTTTTTTTCCTAGCACTCTTTTTAATTTCTTCTCTGTAGGATGATTTTCTGCTATCTCTCCTTCTTACTGGCCCCTCCCCTTTTTGTCTTTACCTCTCACCCCTAACCAGACTCATTTTTGGCATTTTCAGGCAAGGGACAAAGATTGTGTAATCCTAGGGGTCTAAAATGTCACAAAAGCAGATTCCCCAGCTAGTATTCAGTTTGATGCTTGTAAGGATGCAAAGGACAAATACAATATGGGGTATAATATGGGAATAACCTGATACCCAAGACTACAAATATCTTTGTTTCCAAGAAGGAAACCTAGCCAATTATGGACAGAAATGGGGCTGCCCAATCCAGGACTCTCCCCTTCTTCCCCAGTGCTATTGCCCTATGTGAATGTGAACAGATGAACCTTACCCGCCTAATATTCCCCTAAGATGAGGTCAATATTTAAAACTAAAAACAGTCTTGCCTGCCTTGTCCCCCTACAGACTTGGGAAATGTAATCCAGTAACATAGACTATCACCAACCCCCATGAGCCTTGGCAGCTTTGAAAACAAAAAGCCAGTATTCTTATCAATGCAAAAGGAAAGGATCCCAGGAGCATAAATAATATAATAAAAATCCCTATGGAAAAACCATGACCCCTCCAGGCAAGTCAGGACTCTTCCCAAATCCAATCGCTGGCCAAACAGGCTTAGTCCAAGCAAACTGCACCTGTCATTTACCCCCAACTCCCTGCTGAACAATTAGCAAACCTTACACTTGCCATCCTTCAGTTCTCGAGATCATCCTTGGGCAAGGGTGGATGGCATGTCTGCCAGTCAAAGAATGGGGATTCTCTGTGCTGGCCTCCTTGCCACATCACTTAACAAAGGCACAGACACCCATTGTGTACCTTGTAACTATACTTCATCCCTTGTTATAGGATCCAGCACCTATATCACCTATATCACACTAGGCAGCCCTACCCTGGGACTACAACACCATCATTATCAATCAAAACAGAAAAGCTGTAAAAGCTCCCCCTGTCACTCATTTGGTGTACCGCAATGATTTTCTAACAGCCAGTACCCCTGCCCATCTTCTCTGCACCTTGGTAATACTTATCCCCAATTTTTATCTATACCAGAGAAACAGAAACAACATCCTAAGTAAACACACCTCCTGCTTCACAACCCCTGTAGTTGCCCTCCTTTTCCCAACAGTCTTGGGAGCAGGAAGTACGGCCACAGGTGCCACAGCTTTGGATGTGTCTCAACACCCTCTAAAACAACTGGCCCAACAAACAGACACTGACATTGAAAGCCTCCACCAGGAGGCTTCCAACTTACAAGAACAAATGAACTCCCTGGAATCTGTGATTCTGCAAAACGTAGAGAGCACTAGATCTCCTGACAGTACAATAGGGCGGAATTTGTCTTTTCCAGGGAGAAGACTGCTGTTATTATGCCAAGCAGTCTGGAATGTTAACTGACTTTGTAGATAAAATAAAAAATAAATTACTGGAGTGGGCACAGGATCAAAACCAATGAAACATGGGATGTACTGCTACACTGGGAGAGTGGGCATGGTTAGCTCCTCTTCTTGGGCCTGCCATAGTCATCCTCATGGCCCTGCTATTCAGACCATGCCTATTTAATTTGTTCCACAATTTCTACAGAATTCCAACAAAGCCATCTCTGAAGACCAGATTAAGATTATGATGTACTCCACCACCTCAACCAAGGATACAGCCTCTTCCCTCAAACTGAGGAGGACTCCAGGCTATAGAGTTAAACCCCAGAATTCCCATGGCCCCTTCTTAGCAGGAAATAGCCAGATGAAGTCCATATCCCCCTTCCTTTTTTGTCTCTATGGTCTGGGATAAAGGACAATATAGCTCACACAGTGTTACCCCCTTTCTTCCTTCTTTGTTGGGACCCCTTTTTCAGGAACCAAGCTAGACTTTTCCAATCCCCTTGCAAAACACCTGGCAAAACAGATAAGTTGCATGGGGCAGCTTGTGAAACAGAAAAGAGGAAAGTTCCCAGAGGCTTCTAAAAGCCCCCTACTTCCCACTGGCAGCATCAGGTTCCCTCTACAGCCAGATAAAAGCTCAGCCTTGTATGCATCCTATGAGGAGTTTCTGCAAGAACAGACTGCTCCCCCTCTTTGCTTCAATAAAAGCAGCCTGTCACTATTGAGGTCAGTCTTCTCTCCTTTTTCCAATTCTTTTCTGGGGGGCTATGAAAGGTCAGAACCCCAAGCTATACAAACCTAAAACTGAGTATGAAAGTTGATTTTTTTTTTACCAGTCAGGATTCCAAATAAATATGCTGGCCAACTCCATAAATTCAGCATCGTGATAACATGAACAGAGGCCATACTAAAAACATGACAAATTGTTGACCCACTGAAAATGTGCAATTATTACTCTGTATTTTAAGCTAGTAATTTGTGGGTTTTTTGCTGTTAAGTTTCTGATAATTTGTAATTGAAAATTAATATAGATGTTATAAGGTAGGTCTGTTTATTATCATGTAATATGAAAGTATTATTTGTATTATTTTACCTCTGTTTTAGTAACTTAACTGTAGTTCACGTGCTGGATTTACTTTCTTTGAAGGTATACACTGAATAAATTGTAAATAAAAAGACTTCTTGGAGGAGCTTATTTGCTAAATAAATGTGTGACCCAATACACATTTGATTTTTCGTGAGAAAGCAATAAACCGATATTTACTTAATTTTTTGAATAGAATTCTTCATGTTCATATACTTATTTATGCAAACAAGTCTTATTTCTTTTTTTTAAAGATTTATTTTTATTTATTTGAAAGACAGAGTTACAGAGAGAAATAGAGACAGAGAGAGAAGTCTTCCATCCACTGGTTCACTCCCCAGATGGCTGCAAAAACCGGAGCTGTGCCTATCCGAAGCCAGTAGCCAGGAGCTTCTTCCAGGTCTCCCATTTGGGTGCAGGGGCCCAAGGACTTGGGCCATCTTGTACTGCTATTCCAGGCCATAGCAGAGAGCTGGATCAGAAGAGGAGCAGCCGGGACTAGAACCGGCACCTATATGGGATGCCAGCACTTCAGGCCAGGGCATTAACCCACTGGCTTCGGATTAGTACGGTGAGCCGGCTGCAGCGCACCAGCCGCAGCGGCCATTGGAGGGTGAACCAATGGCAAAGGAAGACCTTTCTCTCTGTCTCTCTCTCTCATTGTCCACTCTGCTGCCTGTGAAAGAAAGAAAGAAAGAAAGAAAGAAAGAAAGAAAGAAAGAAAGAAAGAAAGAAAGAAAGAGAAAGATCTGAGCCTTGTGTGACAGGTATACATTTGTGAAGCGAAGTCATGAGGACAAAGAAAAAGTAAAACTAGAAAAGTGTGGTGGGCAGGGAGGAGTACCTCATAGTTAACAGTGGTGACATCAGCTGAGATGTTAAATACTGAGGGATGGATGACTAGAGTAGCACAGTTCATGGAAAAATGTATAGGACCAGCTGCATGGAACATTTACAGGATAAACAATATACAGACCATAAAATAAGTCTCAAGAAATCCAATGTAACTGAAATCATAACATGTATCTTTGCTGAACACAATGAAATGAAGCTGGAATTAATAACAAAAGAAACTCTAGAAAATACAGCAACATGTGGAAACTGAAAAACATGTCCCCGAATGAACAGTAGTTCATAAAAGGTATAAAAAGCAAAATAAAAAATCACTGGAAAATAATTAAAATGAAAATGCAACACCTCCAAACCAAGGAATGACAGCAAAAGTTATGTTAAGAAGAATGTTGATAAAAATAAGTACCTACATCCAAAGGAAAAGGAAAGGTATTAAATATATGTTCTAACAATGCATCCCAAGGACCTAGAAATATATGAAAAAACCAAATTCAAAATAAGTAGGAGGAAAGAAATAATAAAAACTATAAAAGAAATAAATAAAACAAATAAAAAACTGTAAAAAACAGTAAAGTAGAATTGGTTTTTGAAAAAATAAACCAATTTGATATACTGTTGACCCAACTAAACAAGAAAATACACACACCCAAACTTACAAAATCAGAAATGAAAAAGGAGATGATATTACACCTGCTACCACAGAAATACAAAGAATAATTAGGAATTATTACAAAAAAAAGCTAAATGTCAACAGAATGGAAAATCTAGAAGAAATGAATAGATTTCTGCGCACACATAATTTACCAAAGTTGAGTCAAAAAGACATAGTTAACCCAAATACCAAGTAGATCAATAACTAAGGCTGAGATTGAGTTAATAAAAGGGCCTCATGTGGCCGGCACCGTGGCTTAGCAGGCTAATCCTCCGCCTTGTGGCACCGGCACACCGGGTTCTAGTCCCGGTCGGGGCACTGATCCTGTCCCAGTTGCCCCTCTTCCAGGCCAGCTCTCTGCTGTGGCCAGGGAGTGCAGTGGAGGATGGCCCAAGTTCTTGGGCCCTGCACCCCACGGGAGATCAGGATAAGCACCTGGCTCCTGCCATTGGAACAGTGCGGTGCGCCGGCCGCAGTGCGCTGGCCATGGCGGCCATTGGAGGGTGAACCAACGGCAAAAAGGAAGACCTTTCTCTCTGTCTCCCTCTACTGCCCATTCTGCCTGTCAAAAATAAAATAAATAAATAAATAAATAAATAAAAGGGCCTCACAACAAAGAATCATATCATATATTAATCATATGGTTTCATTGCTGAATTCTAACAAACTTTGATACTACACGTGATCTTAGTCAAAAGGCAGAGAAGCAATCTACTAAACTTTGCAAGAGTAACTTATTTCAATTATTCTTAAATTATTCAAAACAATTGTAAAGGAAATAACTCTTCAAACCCTTTCTATGAAGCCAGTATCACCTTAATTCGAAAAGCAGAGAAAGAGACAATGAAAAAATAGAATCATAGACCAATATCTCTGATGAACATAGGTGAAAACATCTTCAACAAAATACTAGAAAATCTAATCCAACAATGCATCAAGATCATCTACCCGGACAAATCGTTACTTATTGTAGGGATACACAGATGGTTGAATGTATGCAAATCAACATGTCATTTATCACATCAACAAATTAAAGATGAAAACTATTTGATTATCTCAATAGATGCAGAGAAAGTCATTGATAAAATGCAACATCCTTTCTTGATACAAATCTTTAAAAAATTGGGTATTGAAGGAACATACCTCAACACAATCACGGCAATGTATATAATAAAGACAAAGCCAACATCATACTGACTGGGGAAAAACTGTAAGCCTCTCTACTAAGATCTGGAATTGACAAGGATGCTCACTATCACAATTATTATTCAATATAGTTCTGGAAATTTAAACTAGGATAGTTAGACCAAAAAAAAAAAAATGAAAGCCAATGTATAAAAATTGAAAGGAGGAAATCAAATCATCCCTGTTTGCAGATGACATGATCCTTTAAAAAGAGGAACCAATAGATGCCACTAAGAGAAAATTGTTACCCTTAAGAAAATTTGGTAAATTTGTAGGATACAAATAAACACACAAAAATCAATAGCATTCTTTTAAATCAATAATTATCGGGCTGAGATAGAATGTGTAAGATTGGTCTCATTCACAATAACTACAGAAAATAGATTTTAATACTGAAATATTTAGATTTGAAGTTTCAAAGTTGATTCCATAAACCTTTCTTAAGTTAAATCATTGAACTGAAAATGATAATAAATTAAACATTTCTTTTTGAAAAGGACTTATACTCTTTCTATACTTGAATCTTATCTACTACATATATCAGAGCAACCTTAAATTTCCATCACATGCAAGATATTTTATAATTTTATCACCTTAATGATTAACATCTTTGACCCAGTGGGTAATAAGCTTGATAGTCGTCTCTTCACATGCATCCCCTTAAGAAAAACAATAAGGACAATAACCTAGAGTACTTTAAGAATTGGATTATCTTAGGCTGTGAAAATGAAATTTACAGGTGATTGAAGCAGATCACCTTTCTGTCAGTAATATTCTAATCCACGTTGCATGCAAGGATTTCTGGATTTTGGCTATGATCTCTTGTCTCTGCCGTGGATCGAGGAGTTTACCATTTTGTTTTTCATTTCTGGCTTGATGAACTGGACTCCCTAGCTCTCTCTCACCTGGTTCTGTCCAATTCATCACAGTTCAGCCTCCAAAAATATGTTCCTAATGTAAATTTCATCATACCAGTGCAACAATTAAATAACAAGAAATCATAAACATATTCTCTATCCTGCTCAAAAATCTGTGGTTTCCTATTGCTTATAAAATAGAGTAGAATCTTATATAACTAGCATATAAGATGATTCATAATATTGCAACACGTAGAGCCCTGTCTCCCAATGCTTCCAACCTCAAAGTGAAAGTACTTGCCATATCACTGTGGAGATTCTTTTTCAAACTTCACAAGCAGGCTCATATCTCCAAACACATGTTCAGGCTTCTTTACTATCCAAATGATCAAAATGCATTTACCATGTTGTAAAGTCTTAAATATCATTTAATTAGGTGTTTAAATTATAAATTTTCAAAGATTATAAACCTTGTGGTGTTCAAGAACTACAGTTGACAAAATCGAGCTAAATCAAAATGTGTTTATTTTTCAAATATCCTTTCGGAGATGCACAGAAAGAATAGGCAGATTTTACAGCCCAAACGGAATGGATAAAAACAGATCCCCCAAAGAACTCAAAGTTGCATCCATACTGAAAAAAACTTTGTGAACTAGACACCCTTAGCCATCCTCTTTTAAACAAGTGCTTATTTGGAACCCCAAAAGGCTTTTATGGTTCCTATAAAAATGCAGGTCCTACCAAATTTGCACAGCTGCTCCTCTCTGTTAGTGTCAGGCATGATAAATGAAGAGGCAGAGAGAGAAGATTGAGGAGATGAATGAAATGAGGGAGACTGTTTTCTTAAACCAGTGAGATGTTATATGACTGTCAGCTCACCTTGATAAACCACAACAAAGGCTCATGAGATAAATGTATGAGAACTACAATAATGAATCTTTTTGCTGTCACTTCTCCAGATTCAAATATCTTCTTTTTATCGTGACTGTTAAATACACAAAAACAAAACTTTTATCCCATGGATACTTCATTCCCCATCACTACCTTGAATAATTATCGACATTTCAGTCTTTGAATTCTTCCTGGTATAGTCTAAAATGGAATTGTAACTTTTGGAAAGGGAGAAAAAGTGTTATTTCTCATCAGATATTTTATGACTAAACAGAATAAAGTTAACACATATTCTAAGGAGTCTGTATTTAGCCAATGTTAAAATACTTAATGTCTACTCTTTACTAGTTTAATGGCCTGTGATGAATTAGTCACTTCCCTCCAATATGTGAATTTCCATATTGTAAAAGTAGGAACAATTACACATAGTCCCATAATTTTGTAAAGATTAAATAAGGGCCGGCGCTATGGCTCAACAGGCTAATCCTTCGCCTAGCGGCGCCGGCACACCGGGTTCTAGTCACGGTCGGGGTGCTGGATTCTGTCCAGGTTGCCCCTCTTCCAGGCCAGCTCTCTGCTATGGCCTGGGAGTGCAGTGGAGGATGGCCCAAGTGCTTGGGCCCTGCACCCCATGGGAGACCAGGAGAAGCACCTGGCTCCTGCCTTCGGATCAGCGCGGTGCGCTGGCCACAGCGCACCGACCACGGCGGCCATTGGAGGGTGAACCAATGGCAAAGGAAGACCTTCCTCTCTGTCTCTCTCTCTCACTGTCCACTCTGCCTGTCAAAAAAAAAAAAAAAGATTAAATAAGAAAATTATTTAAAGCGTATATCCAGGTATCTCTCAACCTATTTAGGACTCAACATATTAGCTATATTAGTATAAAAAGATGCACAGGATATTTGTGAGGTAAATGAATACAAGGAAAAATGGGTAAGTATATGATACTTATTAGACACTCAGTAAATCATACTTATTTAATTATGACAGACTCTCTGAACTAATGCTAGTTGTTTAATGATTTGTGTGGGCTGGTGCCATGGCTCACTAGACTAATCCTCCACCTGCGGCGCTGGCACCCCGGGTTCTAGTCCCGGTTGGGGTGCCGGATTCTGTCCCAGTCACTCCTCTTCCCGTCCAGCTCTCTACTGTGTCCCGGGAGTGCAGTGGAGGATGGCCCAGGTCCTTGGGCCCTGCACCCGCTTAGGAGACCAGGAGAGGCACCTGGCTCCTGGCTTCAGATCAGTGCGGTGCACTGGCCACAGAGAGCCTGCTGCAGCGGCCACTGGGGGGGTGAACCAACGGAAAAGAAAGACCTTTCTCTGGGTCTCTCTCTCTACTGACCACTTTGCATGTCAAAAAAAAAAAAATGATTTGTGTGATACATTCAGTTTGGGAAGAAAAATATTTTGCATTAATTTTTTCAAATGTATTTTCATAAAATTCAGTGTAGTACTAATGGAATTGAAGAAAAATGCTTTGACATAATTAAAATTATAATGATTTAAACTATATTTTTTTTCTTTAAAACAGAAATAAACAAATTTAAATTCTGGATAGTCATAGCATGATAAAATAGATTTTCTTTCTTTTCTTGCACTATCACTTTACTTGCTTCTCTGTTTTACAATGCTGGTGTAAAAATATATTCCTACATATGCTTTGGTTCCAGTGTTGTGGTGCTTCTGTTTAAGTCACCTCCTGCAGTGCCAGCATTCCATATGGGCACTAGTTCCTGTCCTGGCAACACCACTTTTGATCCATCTCCTTTCTAATGTGCCTGAGGAAGCAACCAAAGATGGCCCAAGAACTAGGTCCTATGAAGCAAAATGGGAGACGCAGGTGAAATTCCTTGCTCCTGGCTTCAGGTCATCTGGAAAGTGAACAGTGGTAAGAAAATCAATCTCTCTCTCTCTCTCTCTCTCTCTCCCTCCTTCTCCCCACCCCATCTGTAACTCTCCCTTTCAAATAAAAATAAATCTTGAACAAATATACAATATATTGTATAAAATAATTTAAGTGATATATCCAAAGTCTTAAGTATTTTCGTGATGGGCTACTTTCTCTATGAAGAAAATAATCCGTTATTTCAAAAACTAAATTAAAGATTGCAAAAAATCTTTCAACTCATTGATGTGGTTTTTAAAACAAAATTTCAATGACTTTATATAAGTAAGATGATAGTTATTTAAATAATAAAAATATAAGCTAAATATTTTAGTCATGAAAAGCATATTTTAAAGATATCAATGTGAAAAACAATCTAAATGCAGTTATATAGATATTAGCATAATAATGCATAGCAGAAAGTGTGTATAAAAGAGACAGATATAAAATGCATCAAACACTTAGCATTGTCAACAATAAAGTAGAAAGAGAGTTTGCATGGGCAAAATAGACAACCTTACAATTGTGCTTTCAAATGCTCTTTTGATTTCAAATAACATAAATGAACCCCTATATTTGTGTATCTGGCAATCTAAACACTATCTATTTCTATTTTTATTTGAATTTCCTTATACATTCTTCCTCCCTGTCTCCTTCATTTTCTCTTTCTATTTCTCTGCCTTCTTCTCCCTCCCTATTTCCCTTCTGTTCTTTTCTCCTCTATCGTCCTCAACCGCCCCCGCCCTGTCATCTCTCTCCATTTTTCTCTCTTCTTTTGCTCTATCTCTCCTCTTTTGTTTCGTAGAGACATGAGTGTTTGATTACTTTCCCACGACTTATCACCATCTATATAATAATTGTTTATCTGTGAATAGTTAGTCAATAGGGCAATATATGTGTTCATAAAAATATAGCGTTTATGTGGGAACAGTTCCAGGAAACATAGGCTCTTTCTTCCTTATCAATTGGAACCTCAAATTCATTTTTCATACTAAAGTAAAAGTTCAGATAAAATTTCCCAACATGCACATATAATTAAACAATATAACTTGCAGAAGAATAGATAGAGATGCAATGAGGTAGAGGGAATGACAGGTCAATTTAATTATACAAAGGAATTATTTACTGATTTAAAAGAAACAAAAACTAGACATTTTAAGAGTTAGTACAAGCAAAAACTAGCGCAGGTCTTCAAAAAAACTTCCATCAACTCAATTAGATAAAATTCCACCTGATTAATAAAATGCTCAGATTCAGAAAGTCAAGTAATAAAATATGCAAATTTTCAGGAAAGCATGCAGAAATTCAGCTCCTTTGAATTTCAGCTCATCCGTTCAATTATACAGAAGACCCAGGGTGGAACACAGTTTCATCTCTAAATTTTAAAGTGAGATGAACTAGGAACATGTCTTTATTAAAATGATTGAACATTCTGTCTCATATACACATCTTTACCACCAGAATAATCAGTTTGTTTCTGTGATTTTTGGCATTGAATTCCCGTCTGACAACATGATATGCTATGACTACAAAGCAACAAAGAAGACAACATAATTATTTAGTCGGGATAAGCTCTGAAAATTACTTGCTACTGTGCATCAAAAACAGCATGCAATTACATCATTGGTAGGAAGACCCTAACACTGGAGAGTTCCTGGTAATTATCAGAACCCCAATTGTAATGTGGACAGAACGGACTATGGAGTCATGCACAAATAGTTTTGAGTGTCAGCTCCATCTCCTGCTATGCAATAATGTGAGTAACTTAGTAAACCTCAGGTACCTACACTTGGATATTTTATAGGAGAATAACGTTAAACATCACTTACAAACATTGGTATTGTGATCACTAAATTATGACAATGAAACAAATAAACATATAAAACATTATATCTCAACAATATTTCAGAGAACAAAGAACATTTTTTTATGAAAAATATGCCATGGAATTAACATCAAAGGAAAGGGAGAGAGTGATAGAGAGTGAGCTCTAGAGAGACACTGCTCACCTGCTGGTTCACTCCCCAAATGCCCACAAGAGCCAGGGCTGACCTGGTCACAATCAGGATCCTTAATGCAATCTGGATCACCCAAGGATGTCAGGGACCCAACTGCCTTCACCTTCACCTACTGCCTCCCAGGTATGCTTCAGCAGGAAGCTGAAATTGGGAGCAGAGCTAGTATTAGAACCCAGGCACTCTGATATAGACGGTGGGTGGGTGTCACTAGTGTCATCTTAGTCACTGTGTCAAACACCATCCCCTGATGTTGACATTCAAAATGTTGCCATTACAACAAAATGTTGATAACATAGGTAATACAGCAAGGTGAATAAAGTGAAGACCTAGCCTATCCCACCAATTTTGTTATGATCTGAATATTGATGTCTATCCAAAATTCTTAAGTTGAGATCATTATTCCCAAGATGATGCTCTTAGGAGCAAAAGCAAAGGAGAGGATGGAGCCTTCATGAGATTATTGTCTTCATAAAAGAGGTCTCACACAGATCTTTCACTCTTTCCACTATGTGTTACAGGGAGAAGATATCTGGATTTCCTGGCACCACAAGCTGGACTTCCTAGAATCCACAACTATGAGGAAAAAAAAATCCATTGTTTATAAACCACTGCATTAAATAGACCATGACAAATTTCTTTACCTCTATATGCTGTATGAAATTTGGAAACTTATTGCAACTCACTGAGGTTCTGAATCCCTATCTGTAAGATACGAAAAATAGTACCTACCTCAATCAGTTGTTAGAATTAGATTTAAAAAAAAATACAAAATATACAATGAAATATTTTGTACAAGTGTTAAATTTAGTTTATATCTTTCCTGTCACTTTTTAAGTACCTCATTTTTTCATTAAAGCTTGTATTTTTTTTTTTTTTGATAGGCAGGGTTAGACTGTAAGAGAGAGAGACAGAGAGAAAGGTCTTCCTTCCATTGGTTCTCCCCCTAAATGGCCGCCACAGCCAGTGCACTGCACCGATCCAAAGCCAGGAGCCAGGTGCTTACTGCTGGTCTCCCATGTGGGTACAGGACCTAAGAACTTGGGCCATCATCCACTGCCCTCCCGGGCCACAGCAGAGAGCTGGACTGGAAGAGGAGCAACTGGGACAGAATCCGGCACCCCAACTGGGACTAGAACCTTTCTATGATCCAACCTTTTCATAAGAAATGGACTTCTCATATTTTAGTACTGTTTTAATACTTAAAATGTCAGAAACTAGAAATCAAAAGATAAAAAGACTGAAAATGTAACACTGAATCCACGTATTGGCTCTGAATGTACTTGATGGAGCCAATAGTAGAAGGCAATGTCTGACACTTAGTGTCCCTAAACAGGTGTCGCTAAGGAAATCACTTCCACTTTCTGAAGCTTAATTTACCATGGAAATATTTTTATATTCTTGTCCTCAAAATGTTTACTATGAAATTGAAAATGAGAAGCTTAATCAAATTTTCAACATGCAAAAAAAAGAATGAAATCATCAAGAGCTACAGAAATAGAGAGGAGAAAACCATTGTGTGTCTTGTTGAGGAAATTGTAGTCAAATGATTTATCGAATTATGCTTTGTGTTCATGCCTTACTGCTTGACTAAGTCTCTTATAATAAACATTAGCAGGCTTAATGGGTTATCTTTATCTATCAGATAAACAGATTAACCATTATTCAAAATGTTTTAAAAATAAATCACAATTCAAAATGTTATATGAAAGTAAATATGGAAAATTATATCTAATAGGGAAATAAATAAAATCTTCTGAAGGCTTTGGAAATCATGTACAATTCAGAAATTATCTGGAGGCATGCCTACTTTCTTTGAAAACTATCACAGCAGCATGAAGACTGATTCCAATAAAACCAACCTCTTCAAATGGTCTGATGGAGAATATCCCAGAATGACAATAGTGTTTGGTTTTTCAGCACAATTACTGCAGGCCATGACTTGCCTAAAAATTGTGTTAACCAAACATCTGCCAACAACTCATCAAGGCTATCAACTACTGCACAATGAATATTGGATATAATAGCAAACTAGGATTTCTTAAAACTCTGCCAAAATTGCTTTAAAATGAAAAAGCTGGCATGATTTTCAACCTGCAGCTCCAGGATTTATTTTCTGCACATTTTATTCTCTCACTGCCCTAGAGAATGTTTTATTGTTGAAAAACTTTCTTTGGTCAGAGCCTCATAGTAATGGCAAGAAACTGAGCCCCAAACATGAGCTATTCTTGTTTTTCATTTTCTCATAATATTAAGAAAAATTAAATGCTTGCTATTTGTAGTAAGCAAAAATTGCAAAACTCATTTATATTGAGCAGTAATTCTTAATCCCTAAATGAAAATTAAAATTTCACATGCTAAATTTAAAATTTAAATGTCTATATGCTATTAAGCATTAACCAGTAAATTTGAAAGATGCAGGAAAATGATGTGGAGTAGGAACAGCATTTACTTTCTCAATTTAATCTATACGGTCATTTAAGCACAATTATTTTTATTTTGTTTTTTTAAGCAAAGTCACTTATAAAGTAATCCAGCTATCCCCAATCTGATACTCCAATATTGTATTGAGCCTTTAGCAATTCACTTCATGTTCTGTATGTCACCAAGACAAAACAAACAAAAAAATGGACTCCAAAAGCCATTTTTCTAACCACTATTGCTTAGGTTGCATACAGCACAGGCAAGAAATGGAATAAACTCACAATAAGAGCTGAGTATAGACATAGTCTCTAATTTCCACTTTGGATCTTTGATCATAGAACATTCTAAGATTTAAATTCCAGGAAAGGTTTTTTTGAAGAAACTAATAATGACATCTATGGTGTGGTAGAACATGGTATATTTGCTATTATGTATAATCATAATGACACACCTGCAAGATGTCAACATTACTTATTAAGTTTTGAAAATAGGAAGTTAAAAGCTATCATTTTGTAGTCCCTTTTCAAGATATTATTGGCTATTCATAGTGGCTTGCATTCCCTTTTAAAAATAGGATCAGCTTGACAATTTTAATGAAACATCCCAATAAAATTTTGATAAAAATTACGTCTTTTTTTCTTTAGTGAATATTTATTTATTTATTTTGAAAACCAGAGTTATAAAGAGAAGGGAAAGACACAGAAAAAGAAACATCTTCCATTTGCTGTTTTCCTCTTTACATGACTGGCAATGAACTGCACAGGGCCAGGCAGAGGCCAGGAGCCAGAAGATTCTACTGGGTATCCCATGTGGGTATAGGGACTCAAACACTTGTGTAATCTTCCACTGCTTTTTCCAGATTGTTATCAGTGAGCTGGATTGGCAGTGGAGCAGCTGGGACATACAACTGCACCTAAATGGGATGCCAGTGTCGCAGAGGGTGGCTTTGCCCACTACACCACAGCATCAGGCCTGGGGATTGAGTTTTCTCTATGGAGTAACTTAAGAAAATATCATTTTAACATTATGAATTGTTCCTTTTTAAAAGATTTATTTATTTATTATGAAAGTCAGTGTTACAGAGAGATATCATCCATCTGCTAGTTCATTGCCCATATGGCTGCCATGGCTAGGGCTGGGCCAGACCAAAGCCAAGAGCTGGGAGTTTTCAGAGTCTTCCATGTGGGTTCAAGGGGCCAAAGATTTGGGCCATTTTCCATTGCTTTTCCAGGCCATTAGCAGGAGATGGATCAGAAGTGGAGCAGCTAGGACCCAAAATGGTGCCCATATGTGATACCTGCTCCTCCACAATGCCATCTCCCACCCCTATGTTTTTTAAGATTTATTTATTTATTTTTAAAGAGTTATAAGAGAAAGGGAGAAACAAAGAATGATAACAATTCCTCTAATCATAAACACAGGCTGTATCTCCAATTACTTAGATCTTTTAAAATTCCTTTCAGTAACAGTTTATAGTTTTTTTTTTTTCAGTGTGTAAGTCTTGCACTTACTTTGTTTTCATTATTCTTAACTACTTGCCTCATTTTCATTCTATTATTAGTGGGGTTTTCTTATTTTACAGATTATTAACTGTTAACACACAGAAATGCAAATAATTTGCTGTATTTGGATCTTAGATGGAAAGATTTTAATTGACAATGAGCTCAAGTCAACCTGTGATGAGCTCTGTAAAAAGAAGAATGGAATTGTAATGTTGATTTTGATTAATGATGATGGTATATCCAGAATAAGAGTAATAGGTCCCTCATATTGTGCTTATCAATATAGACTGATAAAGTATGTTCCATTCTACATATTTGACTTCTGATATAATAATAATAAGGGACCAACTAAAATTTTGAGATGGAAGGCTGGGCAGGAAAAACAGAATGGGAAGTTGATTTGGTTCTCTTATGCTTCAGTCAATTTCTTACTGTTCAATCAAAAATATTTAACCACTGTGAGGCTTTCTTTAGTCTTTTTGAAACAGATATGGAGTGTTCTTGGCTAAAATGACAGGCATAAATCAATGAAACTGAATCGAATGTTGAAAAGTGAACTTATAATTGTGTTCAATTGTTTTTTACAAAGGTGATAAAATAGCTCAATAGAGAAAGAATATTCTTTAAAGCAAATTGTTTTAAAGATGGGTGCAAGTAAATATCAACATGAAATTAACACACAATCCAGAGAAAAATATAGTAAGTCTAAAGGCAGGAAATAAAATTATAATTTTATTACAGAAAACATACGAGAAAGTACTTCTGTTTTTGGAGTAGGTAAAAGTGTGTGTGTGTGTGTGTAAAGATGAATAAAGAACTCAGACTAGACTATATTGAAACTAAAAAAATATATACTTTTAAAAGACTGTCTTCAGAACTTCTGTTTGGTTCCCACTCTAAGAACAAAGGCCTTGGAGTTCATGACTTCCACCTTCACAACAGGACATAAAGCTGAATACATTGAAAATCTAAACATCTCCTTATCTATCAGAAAATTGACATTAAGTGACAAACCACTATTCACCAAATGTATAGACTGGTGAATGCAGAGAATAAAAACAAGCAACCTGAAGCAGAATCCACTGAAGTTAGTGACTACTAGTTACTATTAGATATCTTTCAGTAAGTTGCTGAAGGCTGAATATGGACAACCATGAAATACAGAAACTCCTAGAGGCCTAGTCCTGGTAGGAGAGAACCCATACCTTTGTAGGCTTAAACTACAGAGTCCCTATTGAGTTTTAACTGTGAAGATCCAAGGATAGTTAAACACATGTATTTTATCATACCGAGGAAAATAGTCACTTTGACATAATTCTAGCACACTCTTCTCAATGAAGCCCTCCCCAGGAAGGAAAAATACTACTCAAGTCTTATCTGGTATAAATGAAAGAAAATACCCATTTGATCCCCGTATAAGCTTACAATTTCAAATAAGAGAAAGAGGAAAAAAAAAAGAGCTGAGGTGCACTGGTGAGAATCATAGCTCTGAGGTCTATTCACCTAAAGATGGAAAATAATAAAAGAATTATAAAATGCTTCTCCTATGCACATATTTTATTACTATATGAAAATACTTCCTGAAGCTGGCATTGCAGCTAGGCAGATTTAAATAAAAAACTAGAGATGCCATAAAAACTAATAAAGATCTACAATCTGTCTGAGGGAAAATAAAAGGCATACATTTAGAAATGAAAGTATACAATCTTTAATAAAAATAAATAAAGCAATAGAATGGAATTCTCTCTCTAGCAATAATTCACAGATCTGAGTTAGGAAATCCATAAGGATATGGTTGAATTGAATAGTACATGAATCTAATGGATATTTGTAGAATATTTTATTAGACAAAAATAAAATACATATTTTTCTCAAATTGACCTGAAACGTTCATAAAAATTGCTGTATTCCGAGCAATTATATACATGAAAACAAATTTGAAAGAATAGAAACAGTGTAAAGCATTCCTTAAAACTACAATGGGATTAACTCGGAAATCAGTAACCAAAAGATTTCTGGTTGACTTTAGAACTCTATGTATCATTACTCAATTGTTCTGTGAATCTGCAACTATGTAAAATAGTCCCTTATTTTTTGAAAAATGCCATTAAGAAAAATAAAAGATAATATTTTCAAGCCCATCCCTGATAAAGGATTTATATCCAGAAAATATGATTCTTAGAACTCCATACTAAGAAAATAACAAGTTAATTAAACCATAGGAAAAATTAGAATAGTAATTTTCCTGAAGAAATATATGAATTGCCAATAATGCCATGAAAATATACCCAACATCATTAATTATAAGGAAATTTGTAAATTAAACAAAAATGAAATCTGATTTTACAATCACTAGCATTTGTTTTCTAACAAAGAAGCAAGTGGTAACAAAGATGCAGAGAAAGTAAAATTCTAATACATTGCTAATGAGATTTTAAAGCAATGTAGCCACTTCAGAAAACAATTGTTTCTTAAAAAGTTAGGCATACATTTACCATAAAACTCAGCAATTCCACTTTGAGGTATCTACTGAAAAGAAATTAAAACAGAGGTCTTCAGAAGATATTCAAATAAGTGTTCATAGCATTGTTATTCA
This sequence comes from Lepus europaeus, assembly GCF_033115175.1. NCBI lineage: Eukaryota > Metazoa > Chordata > Mammalia > Lagomorpha > Leporidae > Lepus > Lepus europaeus. Next base: position 40,353,164 of record NC_084833.1, read on the forward strand.
TGATAGCTACAAAATGAAAACAACCCAGAAGTTAGCTACTGGTGAATGGATAATGAAAATGTGGTGTAATCATAAAAAGAAATTCTATTTAGCAAAAAAAAGAGGACAAAATATTGTAGCATCAGTAAACTGAAAATCACTATGATGCATAAAAGAAGCTGCCTGCCAAAGATCATATCTATGAACAATTTAAAATTACAAAATTCTTGGAAAACACAAATTGATACACAAAGAAGCCAAGTTCATTGTTTTCTATAACCAAAGATAGAAATTGAGTAGGGATTGGTTCTTTTAAAAGGTATATTGAGGGTCTGCGAAGTGACATAGTGGGTAAAGCCACCGTCTGCAGTGCCAGCATCCGATATGGGTGCCGGTTTGAGTCCCAGCTGCCCCCATTCCGATCCAGCTCTCTGCCATGATTTGGGAAAGCAGTAGAAGATGAGCAAGTCCTTGGGACCCTGCACCCGCATGGGAGACCCAGAAGAAGCTCCAGGCCCCTGGCTTTGCATTGGTTCAGCTCTAGCCTTTGCCGCCATTTGGGGAGTGAGCCAAGAGATGGAAGATCTCTCTCTCTCTCTCTCTCTCTCTCTGCCTTTGCCTCCATGTAACTCTGCCTTTAAAATAAATAAATAAATCTTTTAAAAAAAAGGCGTAGTAGAAAACATAACTTTTTTCACAATAATTAAGAGAATACTAACTTCTACACAGAAACAAATGGGCAGAAGTTAACAGAATATGTCTCCACTTATGCATTTTCTTTTTTAATAATAATACTGCTGTCTTACACAATGAAAAATACATTCATAGCATATAGTAGACTTTGTTCCAATGTCTGCACTTGATCAGAGTCTGGTAGATCTCTTTGACATTCTGTTGCCTGCCCCATTTTTTACTATTTTTGGCTTAACATAGGTACATATTTTATTTTATTTTTTATTACTGAAATTTCTTAATTCAATACTTTCTGAATGCTTTTGTTTTATAAGATAGAAAAACAATTTTAAAAATTAAAATAAGATGCTGTTTACTAAATAGAGCACTGACAACAAAATTAAGAGGCCAGCACTGTGGCCCAGTGGATTAAGCTGCTGTCTGCAGTGCTGGCACCCTGTATGGGTGCCAATTTCAGCCCAATCTTTTCCACTTCTGATCCAGCTCCCTGCTAATGGTCTGGGAAAACAGAGGAAGAAGATGGCTCAAGTCCTTGAGCCCATGCCCCAACTTGGAGACCCAGATGAAGCTTCTGCCTCCAGGCATTGCAGCCATTTGGGGTGTGAAACAGTGGATAGAGGATCTCTTTCTCTGCTCTCCTCTTTCCCTCTGTAACTCTTTCAAATAACTAAAAACTAATTTTATGAAATTAAACAATTCTCTCTTCTACTGTCTCTCCCTATATAAAAGTACAATTGGTTTAATCTCAAAGTAAAGAAATGCTATAAAAACGTATATATACATGTTCTAAAACACACACACACAAAGAATATAAATACAGAAAATGGGTAAGAATTGCATTGCGTATTTTCCTTTAAAGTGGAATCGTGTTTTGTTTCCTCAGTAAGTTTGTATGTTCAATAAAGTCACCAAAATTAGAGCTTGAGTCTCTGGCTTTGTAGACTCAAGTTAAAAGCAGTAGCTGCAGATGGACCATATTGAAGGAAAAGGAGTTACGACAGAGACAACAAACAATGAAAGTGGAAGGGAAGGGAAACAAACAACACAATAGAACTGATTCTGAGCAGGCACATTGTCATTAAGAAAAGTAGACCAGGAGCCGGCGCAGCAGCTCACTAGGCTAATCCTCCGCCTTGCGGCGCCGGCACACCGGGTTCTGGTCCCGGTCGGGGCACCGATCCTGTCCCGGTTGCCCCTCTTCCAGGCCAGCTCTCTGCTGTGGCCTGGGAGTGCAGTGGAGGATGGCCCAAGCCCTTGGGCCCTGCACCCCATGGGAGACCAGGAGAAGCACCTGGCTCCTGCCATCGGATCAGCGCGGTGCGCTGGCCACAGCGCACCTACCGCGGCGGCCATTGGAGGGTGAACCAATGGCAAAGGAAGACCTTTCTCTCTGTCTCTCTCTCACTGTTCACTCTGCCTGTCAAAAAATAAAGAAAGAAAAAAAAAAAAAAAAGAAAAGTAGACCAGAATGTTGCTCTGTGGAACCTCAGCAAATCACACAGAATGTTTCAGTTTGCCTCTGAAAAAAAGATATTTTTATGTAGCTTCAGAAAAATGTATGGCAGCATAAAAATATTCTCCATAAAGTTAATGCTAATGTCTTGCTATTCAGTTAGACATCAAAACCCGTGTATATGATTTCCAAAAAAATTTACACCAAAATAATCTTATTTTTTTCATTTTATTTTTCTTGAACTTTTTGAAGCACTCTCATGCTTGCAAACATTAACTATCTCCCTAAATCAAACTGAATTCTTTAGCTTGGAAACTCAGGACCTCTCACTCTCTGGCTCCAAGTGTTTTTAAACTCATATCACACCACTTTCTGCACATATTCTCTAACCATTCGGTTCTAGTATCTTCCTGTCATTGAAAATTTGTACAAGGATTTAGCCATTCTACAACCTAGAATAAAATTGCTCTCTCCTTGCATGGAGGTAAACTGCAGAATATTTTATTTCTACTTCTCATTAGCTTTATATTTAAATCGAATGGTTTGAGTATATGTTTAAATATATAGAGCTATTGAAGGCAAAAATCATTTTGAAATTAGTTTACTAATCCAAAATTGGCAGCCAATGAGTTAAAAAAAATAAAGAATGATTTGGTTAACATATTTTTCTATTTCACCTTATTTTCATTAGCTACCTCTGGACTTTATTCCAGCATTAGTAGTTTCAGCAAACACTTTCTATTGTGGATTGAAGAATAACCCTTAATCTGCTCAACACAGTTATTGTCATTCATTGTTTGTCAAATCTAGACATAACAGATGTACAAACTTAATTCTGTCAAAATCCGAGAACTAAATTTCACTGTGCATATTTTGGGTGAAAAAATCACAGGAAGCAAGTTTCATATTTCATATTATTATTGCAAGATTAAACATACCTTTTTTTAAAGAATAATTTATATATTTTTGAAAGGCAGAGTTACAGATCAAGAGAGAGAGAGAAAGAGAGAGGGAGAGGGAGATACAGTAAGAACTATCCCATCCATTGGTTCACTCCCCAGATGGCTACAACAGCCAGGGTTGGGTCAGATTGAACCCAGAAGCCTGAAATTACATTCAGGTCTCTCAAGTGAGTGTAGGGGCTCAAGAATTTGCTCCATCGTCTGCTGCTTTCCCAGGCATAGAAGCAGGATCTGTATCAGAAGTAGAGCATCCAGTATTCGAACCGCTGCCCATAAGGGATGCTGATGTCACACGCAGTGGGTTTACCCGCTGTTCCACAATGCTTGCCCCAGAAATATCTTTCTAATATGATGTCTCTGTAATTGATTCTATTTGCTTTATGTGGACAACACTGCATAATCACATCCCATGGAAAAATTTTTTTCTTTGCTTTTGGTTTTAATACTTCAACAGCTAAATGTGGTAAAAGAATGAACATATTGCTAAGCCTATTGCAACCCACTTACCTTCAAAAATTCACATTCACAATTGTCCTAAGAATATGGCTCTATTTCCTAATGGGACCCCAGCCTAATTTATATCCAAAGAGCATTTTCATTCTTGCATTTAAAAGCAATTTGCATTTGTTTTTATGTCCATTAGTCTGTGAGGATACTCTAGTAGGTAGACAAACAGAAAATTCAGTGCACACTAAGGTGCCTAAGTCTGAAACTTTTATCAAAGTAGATCATGGAGGTGGATGAAATGAGGTTTCTAAACACTATGGGTTCAAAAAATCTAAGCATTTAAAAGCATTTACTTAGACATCAGGTGTTACATACATATATGAAGCTTTTTGGTGGCATACGCTAGTATTTTTAAAATACTTATGAAATTATATTCATGTTTGATGCTGTAAAATCTGTTTTAAGTTAACCTTACATCTTGAGAATCACACACAGTGGTACTCGAATTTTTCTTTCTTGACTCAACTTGAGAACTCTCATTGTGCCGAGGAGCACTTTGTTGAAGCTTCAAGAGAAACAAAGACAGAAAAAGAAAAGGAGAGATGATTAAAAAAAAGAGAATTAGGTTTAATAAATTCACATGGTTATTGCAACACTTGATAAAATGTCAATTTTGTATTCAATAAAAATAATAAAATGAAAACTTTATGTATACTGGAGATCTTAAAAATTCTTAACTTTGAAATTAAATAGCATAAATTCTATTCAGTTTTGCATTAGTGATATACAATGGGATTGTTTTCCCAGTGAAAATATCAATGTTTTGTGCAGTAAAATTTTATTTTGAGAATCTTGATTGTTCAAAATATAAAATCCTTTCCTTTTCCCTTATTTTAACCTACAGTATATTTGAGTAAATACATAACCCATTTTCCTCCTAAGGAAAAAAAAAAGTTTTATTAAGTATCACAGTTTGCATATTCACCCCAATTCCTCACAAACTAATCAGACCATTTAAAGCTCTCAAAACCCTACGTTTTATTCTAGAAGTCACCTCTTTGGAAACATTTAATCAAAAGTCAAAACAATCTTCACTCCAGATTCTGGTCAGAGAAAGGGATGTTAATTTTATTATAGCAGATAAAAGATTATAATGTAAAGATTTCTATAGGCAGATCTAAGTTTGTACAGTCAAACTTATATGTGATTCTTTGGCAGAACTAATTTGCATTTGGTGTTATGTCCATCAGTCTGTGAGGTTACTCTAGTAGGAGGACAAATAGAAAATTGGGTGCATGCCAAGGTGCCTGAGTCTGAAACTTTTAACAAAATGGATCATGGAGGGGGATGAAATGAGGTTTCTAAATAATGTGGGTTCAAAAAATCTAAGAGTAAATCAAAGCCTCGTCAGAGTACTTAAATCTCACTAGGATTTTTCACCAGTACTGCCTTCAACCCTCACTTAATTTTTCCATAAGCAATTAAAAGCTTTGGTAGGGAAAAATCTTACAAAAATAATATCTTTACAGAAATAAACTCAAAACACTAAATAAATCTGTTAGGAAACTGGCGCAGTTTTATCTATGGCGCGATCTACACCCTGATTTACATCCTAAGCCCTGGCTCCCACTGCCATTGCTGGAAGCCAGGTGGCCACATGGCCCAACCTCTGTTGTCAAGCTCTACCCCCATCCTAATGGGATTTGCTACTCCTGCTTCCCTGCCCGCCCTCAGGCAAAGTTTTAAAAGGGCCTGTTCCTGAACAAGTGTCTCCCTTGGCTTCTTTCTTCTCTCTTGGTTCCTCCCTCTTGGCTCTTCTCTCCTGCTCACTTGGCGCCTCTCATCTGCTCTCCTCTCCTCCTCTCGTCTCTCTTCTCTCTGCTCTATCTTCTCTCCTCACTAGCTCCTCTCCTCTGTCTCTCTCTCTCTCTTTTTTATACTCTCTTTCTCTCTCTTATCCTTCTTTATCTCTCCCCTCCAGTCTGCTGGGTTTTCCCCAATAAACTCTTTCCCTTACCCTGGTGTTCAGTGTGCTTTGTGACTGCTAACAGAAATATATAACAAAACCTGATAGAATATTAAGTGCAAAAATATAATGAACCTAATAGACTATTAAAGAAACATAAAATAAGGTAACTAAATTCACAAAATAGTTCCCATATTAAGTAACCCAAATCCCATATTAAGTAACCCATGTTAAGTTAACAAATTCCTCTTTATATTTAAAGAAATGTAACTCATTAAATAAAGTCCAGAAAACTCTTAGAGTTTATATCTCTTTACTCTCCTTCTCTCCCATTTTTTCATTGTCTAGGATTCCTATTTCTGATCTCCCTTGTGTATCTTCTCTAAGAATAAAAAAGGCAATTAAGTAAGAAAATAAATTTCTCCTTTCTAATCCTATTAAATGTCTTCAATAATCTTTAGAGCTAGCACTTAAACAAAACAATTCAAAGAACAGTCAAGCATTCAGAGCAGAATGACTTTGGTGGATAGAAAGATAGCAAAGGGTTGTTTTTGTCTACAGAATTTACACAATTTGCTATTCACATAAATAACAATATAAAGTGCATTAAGGAAGAGGGGACACAATCAAGGATGCACATATTTTCAAATGATGATGGTCAATCTCATGTGGGAGAATGAGAATAGGCATGATGCAAAGTGTTAAATGCAAAATGGGTCTCTGAATGATTAAGCCTAGGGTAAGCATTAGGGACACTGTTCCCAGTGAGGAAAATAATTTAACCAAAGGCACAGAGGAAGACGAATCAACGGCTAGCATGTTAGTTTATAGGGTAGAAGCAGAGCAATCAAGAAAAGCGCGCTACAAAATGGAGAGGAAACCACAAAACTGAACTACAATTGTGCTTAAATTTAGTGGTCAAATGAAGTCTCCCATGTTTTAAGCAGATGTATGACAAGATTAGAAGCCCTGTCAACATGATGTGGCAGCATTGCATAGCTAAAGATGGAACAGAAGAGAATTAGCATGGGGAAGTCAACAAAGAAGCTATTAAAATTACCAGACAGATGATTTAAACTAAAAAGACTGAAATATACCGGAATGTAGTATCGATATTGGTCACTGAAAAGACTGGACACTGAATAAAACAGTCATTTGAGAAAAATGTTAGAATCTATGGCATTTAGATAATTCTGTGGAGGGAAAAAATTGAGAGGCATGTTTGTAGCAAGAAGGAACTACTACATTCTTATAAGGGAATTTAAAGCCCTTGGGACACATAAATAGGTAAGCAATATTAGGATAGAAGTGTTAAAAGAGAAAATCACCCTTAACAAGAGCCAAAATAGCTATTTATTCTAGCTCTAATCTACTGAACATCTACCACCAGTGTTCCCATGACTCACAACTTACAGATGTTTTGAGAAAACAGGTTAAAGAACAGGGAGAATAAACAAACAATAGTACTGGAAAAGAGTCTCCCCTGACACTCTCAGCAAGAACTACTACTGCAAAACATGAAGAAGGAATTAAATCACACTAACAGGAAGGAATGATTTTAGAGTATTTTCTTCCACTTGAACCTTCAGATAACAGAAAGTTCTGGCATTACTTTGTAAATTTATTTTAATGTACAAAAGCATTAATGGGAATTGAAAACTGCATTCTAGTAATAAGTATTTTATTTATCAATGTTGCTTCTAATCTTTGTCAATGTGCACATGCAGTTTCTCTTTAGTAATTTTTTTTTCTTTTTTTAAACTTTTATTTAGTAAATATAATTTTCCAAAGTACAGTTTATGGATTACAATGGCTTTTTCCTCCCATAACTTCCTTCCCACCCACACCCCTCCCATCTCCTGCTCCCTCTCCCATTACATTCATATCAAGATTCATTTTCAATTATCTTTATATACAGAAGATCGATTTAGTATATATTAAGTAAAGATTTCATCAGTTTACACCCACACAGAACATAAAGTATAAAATACTGTTTCAGTACCAGTTATAGCATTAACTCACGTTGGACAACACATTAAGGATAGAGATCCCACATGAGGAGTAAGTACACAGTGACTCCTGTTGTTGACTTAACAATTTGACACTCTTGTTTTTGGCATCAGTAATCTCCCTAGGCTCTAGTCATGAGTTGACAAGGCTATGGAAGCCTTTAGGGTTCGCTGACTTCGATCTTATTCCTACAGGGTCATAGTCAAAGAGAAAGTTCTCTCCTCCCTTCAGAGAAAGGTACCTCCTTCTTTGATGGCCCATTCGGTTTTTTGTTTTTGTTTTTGTTTTTGTTTGTTTGTTTTTGCCAGAGTATCTTGGCTTTCCATGCTCTTCAGCTAGATCTGAATGCCTTAAGGGCTGATTCTGAGGCCAGAGTGCTATTTAGGACATCTGCCGTTCTATGAGTCTGCTGTGTATCCCACTTCCCATGTTGGATCATTCTCTCCCTTTTTGATTCTATCAGTTAGTATTAGCAGACACTAGTCTTGTTTGTGTGATCTCTTTGACTCTTAGACCTATCAGTGTGATCAATTGTGAACTGAAATTGATCACTTGGACCAGTGAGATGGCATTGGTACATGCAATCTTGATGGGATTGTATTGGAGTCCCCTGACACATTTCTAACTCCCCCATTTGGGGCAAGTCTGATTGAGCATGTCCCAAATTTACATCTCCTCCCTCTCTTATTCCCACTCTTATATTTAACAGGGATCACTTTTCAGTGAAATTTCAACACCTAAGAATAAATGTGTGTTAATTGCAGAGTTCAACCAATAGTATTAACTAGAACAAAAAAAATACTAAAAGGGATAAAGTATTAAATTGTACATCAACAGTCAGGACAAGGGCTGATCAAGTCACTGTTTCTCATAGTGTCCATTTTTAAGGTGTCTCCCAACAAAATCACATAGTAAGAGTCGGTTTACCTATCAATATGTTTTGTTTTCTCATCCATTGATCTGTTTGATATCTCTGTACTAACTTAATCATCATAAAATTGCAGTTAGTCTTGAGGATATGAGGCTGGACAAGGAGTCAAGTAATCAAAGAACTGGAAGAATTTCTGGTTTCTGTCTCTAGCCCTGCAACTCAGCTCCACTCCCTTGCATGTCAGTTCAACAATGATTTTCCCATGATGCACATGAGTTTCCTCCAGCACCAAGAGGATGGCAGGAACATGTACATTGAGCTCCATGTGGAAATGCCATGAAAAGCTTCCCAGAAGACATCACACACCCCGAACCCTGCTCAATCTCCAGACCATTTGTCTATTCAATTAAGACACCATCTCCAGTCCCATAAAGGGGTCCACAGAATGGGAAAATCTCTCTCTCTCTCTCTGTCTGTCTGTCTCTCTCTCTCTCCTACTCCCCCCTCACTCCCTCTCCCTCTCCTTCTCCCATCTTTCGTTGTGGGTTTGCCCATATTCACAATAAATCCTGCTCCCACTTTTGTGCTTTACTTGTGTTCAGGCTTTGAATTCTTATCTTGTGAGGGGGCAAGAGCCTTGAACAAAGCAACCAAGAAAGTCCCACAACCTTGATTTATAGAACAAATTTTCTGATCTACGTCTCTTTGGCATATAATGCATATTCTTATTTTCATGCCATCCATATCAAACTATGTGTGTCCATGACATTTTTATGTTTATACATATATAATATAAAATGATATGTATATGTTTTACATTTATAATTTACAGGTATAAAAAATACAGAGTGGATTTGGGAGAAAATTTATTATGGGTGAAGATTTTTCAGTTTTTCATTTTGGGTTATGTAGATAATATGATGGTCATATACCCTCTTGGAAGCAGAAGGCATAAATAAGCCTAGTTGTTTGCTTAAACATTGGACTGTTTTAGGCTGGCAGGTTGTAAAGTTAAGATACTATGACTTATTCATCATTGCATCCCAGGAATATAATTTGCACTCACTAAAGTTCTGTTTATATTTTTCCCTTTTCATAATTTATTTATAAGATATTTTGTAAGATAAAGCCAAGATAAAAATTAAAGGGGAAGAGGCATATTTATGCTTAGAGAAATCTAAAATGTCACCTTGTGAATTACACTCAGCAATGTGAATCAACAGACAGTTATTGTACTCCAACCATTAACAGTATCATGTTTAGAACTGATATCAAAAACTAAAAACCGAGCTCCTATCAGTTCCTTCATAAATGCTGATTATTGCTTCTACTTTCATAATAGTCCCTAATTTGGTTCTGAAGGATTGCCATTCTCTCATGGTATGGTACATTCCAAATACTATTTTGTGTTTCAAAACTTGTAACCTATCCAAGAAGCAAACATATGATTCAAGTGAGATCATTAGTAACTTCATCTTTGGAATTTAAATGGTCAGATTAAGCAAAAGTTACAAATGACTAAGTGTATAATTCTTTTTTCAATAATAAAACCTTTCTATTGGTTTATTAGTCTCAATATTTTGGAGCAGTCTGTGTTTTTGCCTGTCCCCAGGCTTGTTTCTCCTGTCTTCTTGATATGGTAAATCCCTGATTTTTTCAACAATTAGTTATTTTTATTTCATTTTGTCAAATATGTTTTCATAGCATGTAATCACGGAGGCCTGGAAGACAGAGAGAAAAAGGAAAAAACAAAAACAAAAACAAAAACAAAAAACTGGAACAGGCAATGCGACGCTAAATAGTGGTTTACTATGGAAACCAATAAGGAGAAAGCTCAGTTCAGCTACAGATGTTCAAAAGAGGTGCACCAAGGCTGGAAACTATATTTTATGGTATAGTCTTGAAAACACGACTATGAAGCAAATTAATACACGGTCACTTAATTATATATCCTCATGCAAATATGGCATACTTACGAAAATGTTCCCAGATTATAGAATTGGCTTAAAGCAGGAAAAACGCCCAGGATAAAGCATTTCATTTGCCATCTACCAGGCTAGATACCTGTAATAATTCGTATGGGCCTAAAGGGGTTTCATTCATTATTAAGCTAAGAAGGAGTACAGGGAAATAATGATAATGCTGTTTTCCTACTTCAAATATTTGAGAGAGGTTACCTCTGAGGTCATCTATTAAGTAACTGACATGGCAGTTTTTCTACTTTCATATCAGTACTGAAGTTGTGCCACTTAATTTCATTTCATGATTAAAACTACATATATTAATTGTTTTTAACAAAGGGAAAACTACATATTACTTCACCAGTGTGAATGCTGATGTTTGGAAAATTATTTTTAGTTTTTTTTATTTATTTTTTTTTTTTTATTTTTGACAGGCGGAGTGGACAGTGAGAGAGAGACAGAGCGAAAGGTCTTCCTTTTGCCGTTGGTTCACCCTCCAATGGCCGCCGCGGGAGCGCGCTGCGGCCCGCGCACCGTGCTGATCGGATGGCAGGAGCCAAGTGCTTATCCTGGTCTCCCATGGGGTGCAGGGCCCAAGGGCTTGGGCCATCCTCCACTGCACTCCCTGGCCACAGCAGAGAGCTGGCCTGGAAGAGGGGCAACCGGGACAGAATATGGCACCCCGACTGGGACTAGAACCTGGTGTGCCGGCGCCGCAAGGTGGAGGATTAGCCTAGTGAGCCGTGGCACCAGCCTGGAAAATTATTTTTAAATATAGAAACATAGTATTTAATTGAGCAATCATTTGCTTTTAAATGTAATAAATGTAAGTCTTAATATGGGCTTTTGCTGTTCTGAGACGGCTGCTTCTGGAAAGAAGCCTTATTGAATCTGATGAATTAATACCACAATGAGAACTGACTTTGGGGAATGATCATACATTTTGGAGTCAAAGAAACATGAATTCCAATACAAGAATAGCAATTAAATAGAATAGAGTCTCTGACAGTTTATATATCTTGGAAGGACCTCTGTTTCCTGCCACTTTGTCAAATGCGGTAAAAAAAACATGTAAATCTTGGAGTATTTTTGCTATCATTTTTATCTTGTTTTATTTTAGAAGGGAAGAAACTGACTCTAAAGCAGTATCTGACATTCATTAGACAACTATTGCTTGAAGATTTATTGTTTAATTGAATATGTAGAAAATTCCCTCTTACTCAGAGGATGTGTGGACCAAATGTTAGTTACTGCAGTGGACTCAAGAGTGGTGGTCCCCAAAACGATATGTCAATCTCCTATGGAAAAAGACTGATTACTTTTGATGACGAAGGATGTGAGGATAAAGGATTTCAAGATGAGAAAATTATCTCATGTATTAATCAATGCAGGCTTCTATAACAAAAATCACAGGTAGGGGTTTTAAAAGTTCTGGAGGCTACAAAGCCGGGCTCTCTTCCAAACTTGCAGATGTCCACCTTCCCTCCCTATCTTGACAATAAAGAGGAACTCGCTTCTATCGCTCCTCAGGATGTGAATCCACCAGATCAAGTTCCTACTCCTCTGACTTAAATTTAAGTACTTTCATAAAAGCTTTATCTCCAAAAATAGTAACATTGGTGGTTAGATATTCACTGTAGGAATTTGAAAGGACAGAATTCAGTTCAAAGAACACTGTAGGCCCTAACACCTCTGTAGGCCCTAAAGAACATCAAGAGGGTCCCTAGAAGGTAAAGGCAGAGGAAGTTTTTGAGTAGAAGAGAATGCAATAGGATCATGGAGGCCACCAGAAGCTGAGAGAGACATGGAATGAATTCCCCTCTAAAGCCTGCAGAGGAAGCTGAGTCCTGGCAGATTTCAACTCACAATTCCCAGATATGTGAGAGAACAGAAGTCTGTTGCTTTAAGTGACTGAAGTTCTGATACTTTGTCATAGCAGCAGTCGGTATTAGAACAACTAATCCTTCCAGTAATTCACAGTGTGCTAGAGACTCATTTTTCTGACTCTTAAATTTCCTACTCAGGGAAAAATAACTCAGTATTCTCTCAATTCAATATTCAAGGCTTTCTTATGTCTTTTCTGATGTAAAAGTCCAAAGCCCTAACTTTTTAAGTATTACTCAGAATTCTCATTAAACTTTATGCAATCCTTGATTACAGAAACTATTTCATAAATGGATGAAGCTGGATTCCCCAGTAGCATACTGGTCAAATCAAGACTTTCAGAATAAATGGCATATCTTAGTCCTTCCAATGCACTGTTAGAGAAAGGAGAGCATGCATATTGCATATCTCATGTTTCTCTGATTTAACTTCCCCCTATAGTTTGTGCATAGTTCAAATACAAATCATAAGACAACTGGCAGAAGTATACATTGAGTTATTTTCTAAGCTGCAGAAATACCCAAAAGAATAACCAGAGAGGATAAAAGTGCTAATATATAAAAACTCATCTTGATTTTGGACTCATAAATTTTCTTGGAATGATAAGAAATATGTGGAAATACAGATATGAACATATATATATATACACACACAGATATTCTTTGATAACATATAAGTGATTTGCATATATCACTCTCTACACATATATACTTTCTACACATCTATGTATGTATATATACATGTATATATATACGTACATGTATAATCACAATATATTTTGATGAATTGGTAGGCACTTTGAAAATTTTATTTAATTGTCTAAAACAGAATGAAATATGCTTCATTTATCAATAAGGAAAAACACTAATTAGATTTGCTGTGCTCCTGAAATACTGGAAACATAGGAAAAATATAAAATAATGGTATTTAGAAATTGATAATAGGCAATGAGGAACAGTAGTTCCTGAGAGAAAAGTGACAAAGTTGGCACACAGATCTGTGTCATTGCCAAGTTGATGTAAGCAAAAGGCAGAGAAGCCTTAAACAGTTGGAAATTATGGGTACCATAGAGACCAGTTTTGGTAGTTATACTGTTCTGCCAAGGCCCACACTTTCAGTGGACTCTGTGGGAGTCAAATTACGGGCCATATCGCCCTTGTTATGAGGGTCAGAAAAACGAGTGAAATGATTAAAATTGTTATTTTGTTTAAATGACTTAATATTTCAAGCCCGGTATAAAAATAAAATTTTAAAGTCTTTAAAGACAAGGGAAACGTCTCTTTCATTAGTAATTCTATTATCAAAGTTCACAAAATGAAGATTATTGATATTATTATATGTATATACATATGTACATATATAGATAGATATAATGTGTAAACATACATATATTCTTCTCTACTTAAAAATCCTGTAAAGTATAATTTGTATGTTTTCATCATAAAAATGGCATATGTTTGAGCATATAGGTATAACTACATCAATTGGATATCCCACATTATAAACCTGTCAAAATATCACAGGGAGCACCACAAATAGGTACAATTTTTATGTACCCATTAAAATCTTTAAGTTAATAAAAGAGTAGTAGCATACAGAATTCTGGAACAACTGAGCACATTAATGCAGGTTTTATTAAGTCCACATTTTGTGCAAAGAAACAGACTCTGGGAAGTCTATTTACTTGCCAAAACCAAATTGCACTTGGATGATAGAGCTAGTGATTTAACCCATGCTGTTAAAATCTTCCTTCCTTCCTTCCTTCCTTCCTTCCTTCCTTCCTTCCTTCCTTCCTTCCTTCCTTCCTTCCTTCCTTTCTTCCTTCCCTCCTTTCTTCCTTTCTTCTTTTCTTCCTTTCTTTCAACTCCATATCAGAACCTCCTTGGCAGATGTGAGAGTGGGTGACAGGATCCAATACAGTTCACTATAGGTCCCTTCTTCAAAAATAAATCATGTAATGACAGCTGCCAAGGCTCTATTGTCTCTCTGAAATGTGCTATTATTAAGAAAAGAATAAGAAAATGATAGCCTCTATATGAATACTCTCTCTATAAAGTGCAGTTTACTAAATACATTTCAACTCTAATAAACGGCCAAATAAATATTTGCAATGAGGAAGCAAAGCAAAACCAAAAACAAACAAACAAAAAACAAACAAAAATATGTTGATTAAATCACACTAGACAAAAATGTTGGAAAAAAAAAAAATATATATATATATATTTTTTTTTTGACAGGCAGAGTGGACAGTGAGAGAGAGAGACAGAGAGAAAGGTCTTCCTTTTCTGTTGGTTCACCCCCCAAATGGCCGCTACAGCCGGCGCGCTGCACTGATCTGAAGCCAGAAGCCAGGTGCTTCTCCTGGTCTCCCATGGGGTGCAGGGCCCAAGCACTTGGGCCATCCTCCACTGCACTCCCGGGCCATAGCAGAGAGCTGGCCTGGAAGAGGGGCAACCAGGACAGAATCTGGTGCCCCGACCGGGACTAGAACCCGGTGTGCCAGCGCCGCTAGGCAGAGGATCAGCCTGTTGAGCCACAGCGCCGGCCTGAAAATATATTTATTTAAAGTCAGAGTTAGAAAAAGGGAGTCCCATCCCCTACACACACACACACACACACAGAGAGAGACAGACTAAATGTTGGTTACCTCCCAAGAATGCTGCAGCATCTGGGGTTAGGGAGGCCAAGCCAGGTGGTAGGAGCAAGGAATTCATATAGGTATCCCATGTGGGTGGCAGGGCCCAAGCAGTTGGGCAATATTTTGCCGCATTTTCCAGTCATATTAGTGGGGAGTTGGAGGGGAAATAAAAGCCCAAGACATGAATCTGTCCAAATGGAATGCCAGCATTGCAGGTGGCATCTTTATCCAGATTCCACAATGCCAGCCCTGACAAATTTTTTTTTTAATTTTTCTATCTGTTTGTTAATGTTGGTATACTAGAAATTTGGGATGGATTCATACATAAATATATATTTGTATATATTTAATATAGGTTTTTGAGTGATGAATTGAAGTCAAAAAAGGAGTAATGTGGCTGCTGTTTATCAATAATATCCCTTCTTTAATTCATGATTATAAGACTATAAGAGAATGTGTAGTGTTACTTAAAAACAATTACTCAAGAAGGATGGCCCAAAGGGTTAACAAATCTGAAAGACAAAGTGTTTCTATGTTGTACAACTCTGCTTATCATTCAGTAAGATACTTTGTTACAATCAAAAGATAAAGCAAAATTTTAAAAGCTGCATTAATGCCCTCTTAATTCTTGCTTACCATTCTAATATAGTACTCCTTTAAAAATTCGGCCAAACATGCATTCACCATTTGTTATGGATTACCTGTATATTCCCGAATTTTTTGGTATTTCCTGAATAAAAAGTTTAAAGTTCCTGGCATTCTGTTTTTCTCTTTTTTTCCCACACTCCAATCTCACACTCTTTGCCAAAGATAGATGATTGCCAGGAGGGAAAAACAGATATTCTGGGGTTCTCAATTAGAAGAATCATTTGCAAATAGGAGCCAAGAAATCATCTCCTAGAAGTTAAGTAACTCAGTCGATTCTTGACAAAAATGAATCTTGGATTTTGCTCAAATCTTGGATTTTGCTCAAATCTCTCTTTGGTTTAATGTGAGCAGAAATTGTGGTAAATAGTATGAATAAGTCAGTCAAAAATCAGTATCTTTGAAAGGACTTCAATAAAGCCAACTCTGGGAATTCTGTGTTTTCCTGAACAAGCCACACACTATAATCAGCTTTTGTTCAGTTTTCTCCATTCGTCCCAGTACGTTCTTGTTCTGTGATTATGATAATGAATTATAATACTGGTCCAGGCTAATTCATCCCTCCCTTCCAAAGTACTTTCTGGAGATGGAGGCAAGTATGAGAGTATATCTACAGTACCAATACCAAGTGAGTAAAAAGGGTTTAACAACATTCATTGACATTTCTGGGAGAGGGAGTAAATGAGTAAATTATCCATCAACTTATCAACTTTATACTGTATCTTTGCATCAAGAAAACTAAAATACAAGGAATAATGAGTGTGGTAGATCTCCATTTTTTTCATAAAAGAAAAGTAAAACCCAGATAGTAATGAACTCATTTGTCCAAAGTCACAGATTTATTAAATTTGGTCAATACTAGCATATCAGTTTCTTAATGCTTAGAAAAAAAGTACAATTAATGTCATAAAACAACACAAATTCATCATTTTAAAGTTCTGTTAGTCAGACATCTTGCATTAGTTTCAGCAGGCTCAAGCCAAGGTGCCCATGATGCCATGTTCCTTTCTGAAAGTACTAGATAAAATGTACTCCATGGCCTTTTCCAGCTGCTGGAACCAACTCTCATCCTTAAGCTCAAGCAGCAACATTATATCTCTCTGTGATTTCTCAGTCACAGCTCTCCTGTTCCCTTCAGGTCTATTATTAATAAATTGTTATTAATTTGTGAACATCCATATAACCCAAAATATCTGTATTTTGTTTTAAAATTTCACATAGCTGATTGTAGAGTAAATGGCCTGAATTTCATGTTTGCTTTCCTTTTTAGCCTGATCTAAAAGAAGAACAATTAACAGGGGGTTGATTAAGGAGAAGCTGTTCTCATTCTGGGCACTGAAATTCACAGTATACACATAACTAATAATGGAGCAGGAAAAAATTAAAAAAAAGTTTTGTGTGTAATATGACAATTCACAGCCATTAATTTCACAAAAAACTAATGTTTTCTTTCCACAACAGAGTCACTTTATGGATTGTGAAGAGCCTTTAAGAACCACTTTATATACACATCATAATTTGGCTAATATGGAGTTATTCTCTCTCTCAGATCCCTCATTCACTGATTTATTAATTTGTTTTTTTTTTCACTCATCATTCACTGATGGCCCCAATATATTGTGGTAAACATTAAGATATTAAAGTAACAAAGATTTCCCCATGTTCAGAATTATCTCATTAACTACAGGTGTTCATTTAATGGCATGATTGGAAAATTCCCACAAATGAAGTGACCAATTTTACAGTATAATGGAAAGATATGTTCAATTGATCTTTTATCTACCTACCTTTAAGAAGCTAATATTGATAAGTGTAGGATGATTCCAAGATGGTGGAAATAGGGAGTGACATAGTATGCTAGGCTATGGATAAATAATGAAGAAAAAAAGTATAGGAAGTGTACTGTTGGAGATGAATTAGAGAAAAACCACAGTAGAAATAACATGGAAAGAAGAGAAACACCATGGACCTGTGTGGAAGGTATGGACATGCAGCACAAACATGGACACAACACATGACTCCAGCAGTCAAGAGCTGGAGTGGGCACCAACTTAGAGACAGCTGAGATCAGACGGCAGCAATTTGTGGTCATACAGCCAGAGGTGGACCATGGCACGAGCCTGACCTGGAGCCCTTGGGACTTGAGGGCCCACAGACCAAATGGATATAAAAAGGGCATATTTCTCTCATCCATCCTCCACACAATGGTGCCCGGCACCCAGCTGAGGGGAGGGCACCATTTTGGGCATGAACAAGGTGTACACACAGAGTAATTGGCTGATTCAGGACCACATATTCTTACTGACAGCAGTGGCAGGGAGAGGGCATCAATTAGCCAGTGGCTCTTGTGTTTGCGCATGATTCAGAGATTCTTGCAGGGGGGAAAATTCACAGTCCCCACTGACTTTGAAACTGGCTAGCAGGATTGTCAGGGGGCTGGGCACCCACATAAGATTGTGAGGTGCCCCCACTCTCTCAACATACCACAAGCTCTGGAGATCAAGATGCCTAGGTGAAGCAGCCACTGACCACTGGCTCTGGGAACGCATGTCTCTCTATAGACCAGACAGGCTGCTGGGGTGGAGCAGACGGTTTACAACCAGAATCTGTGGGAGCCTTATATGCTAAGACTGTGAGGACTTCGTGGCTGCATGAGAGGGTGAAGGGTGTAGCTGGGTCTCTGGGCAATCATTGTATGCAGATAAACACAATCAGAACCCTCTGGTTGCCTGGAGTGGGTCATGGCAGAGGGATCCATGCTTGGAGTGATGACTGCACAGATAATTAGTGTGGTTCATAAGGCAGCATAAATGAGTTTTGCACCCACTGGGGGCTAACACCTGGACACTGATCATTGGAAGGAGAAAAGTTGAGGACATGAAATGACAATTATATTCTTCTGTTAATAGGAGATCTACCACGCCTAGCTTAGTTGTTATCCTGGATACTTGTTCCACACTGTAGCGCTGAGTAGTGCTCCATAACAACACTGAGCTCTGGGAACACCTCTTGATATTCTCTGAAAAGGCAAACATTCCACTAAACCACAGAGGCATAGTTCAAAGATAAAAGCCATCAGAGGAAAAAACAAGCATGTATCTCCACAAATGCCTAAAAGTAAATACAGAAATTCATAAAATGAGATGAGAATAAGAAAGACCTCACGAAACACCCCACAGGAACATAACACTTCAATATTAGAATGTGAAGATGAAGAGATTGATGAAATGTCAGAAACAAGATTCAAAAGATTAATTGCAGGATTAATAAAAAGCAATCAGAAGCAAATTCACTAATTAAAGAAATCCATACATGACATGAATGGGAATTTTCCCATAAAATTGATATTTAAAGAGAAATCAAAATGAAATATTATAAATGAAGAATTCAATAGATCAAATAAAAAATGGTGGTGGAAAGCCTTAACAACAGACTTGGTGAGGCAGAAGAAAGAATATCTGAGCTAGAAGACAAATCTTTAAAAGTCTTTCAGTTGGACCAAAAAGAAGAAATTAGAAAAAAAAAATTAAAACAGTGTTGAACATTTATGGCATGCTATCAAATAACCCAACATACGTCTTAGAATTTACTCAAGGTGTGGAAAGTGAACAGACTAGAAGGTCTATCTATGAAATAATTACAGAAAGCTTCCCCAATTTGGTGGAAGAAAGGAATAACCAAATAAATGAAACACACAGAACTTCTAAGACTCAGCCAGAGAAGTCTTCACCATGACACATTGTAGTCAAACTTTCAACAGTAAAACATAAAGAAATGACTCTAAAATAAGCATGAGAGAAACATAAGATTACTTTCAGAGGATTTCCAATTAGACTCACAATTGATTTCTTTGCAGAAACTCTATAGGCTAGGAGAGAATGGAGAGACATAGTTCAAATCATAAGAGAAAAAAAAAAAAAAACTGTAACCAGAGAATACTGTATCCTGCAAAGCTCTCACTTGTGAATGAAGGCAAAATAAGGACTTTTCGTAACAAACAGCGGTTGAATGACTTTGTTACTATTCTTCCAGACTTAGAAATGATATTGAAGGATATGCTGCACACAGAAACACAGAAAGATAGTCATCATTATGAAGGAATGTGAAGGCAGATAATCTCCCAGTTAAAGTACAAAGGAAACCCAAAGTAAACAATAGGAATATTTATGCAAAAATGGCAGGGCCAAATTGTTACTTATCAATAGTATTTTTGAATGTAAAAGGGCTAGCTCTTCAGTTAAAAGACACAGACTGAATGGATTAAAAAAAACAAGACTCATATCTTTGTTGCCTACCAAAAACAGATCTCATCATCAAAGACACATGTAGAGTAAAAGTGAAAGGATAGAAAAAGATATCTCATGCTAATGGGAAGCAAAAAGGTCAGGTGTAGCCATCTTAATATCAGACAAAATAGACTTTAACACAAAAACTGTTAAAAGAAACAAAAAATATTAGCTAATCAAATCCAACAACACATATGAAAGATCATTCATCCAGATAAAGTGGAATATTTCCCTGGTATGCAGGAATGGGTCAACATTCACAAATAAAAATTTGTGCTATATCACGTTAACAAACTGAAGAACAAAAACCATATGGTTATCTCAATAGATGCAGAAAGAGCATTACTGAATGAAATTTATAGATGCAATATGATCTCAATAAAAGTATGAATGTCAATCTTCTCAGATAAAAAAAAATGCCAAAATTCATATAGAAACAAAGGATAATTGCTAAAGCAATCTTACACAACAGCAACAAAGCTGGAGGTATGATGATATCAGATTTCAAGACATACTATAGGACAGTTACAACGAATACACCCTAGTAATGGCAGAAAAACAGACTTGTAGACCAATGGAACAGAATAGAAACTCCAGAAATCAACCTAAGTATATATAATCAACTTATATTTGATAAAGGAGCTAAAATCAATCCCTGGAGCAAGTACAGTCTCTTCAACAAATGGTGCTTTGAAAATTGGATCTCTGCATGCAACAATATGAAACTAGATACCTACCTCACATCTTACACATAAATGCACTCAGAATGGATGAAGCACCTAAATCTACAACCCCATACAATCAAATTAATAGAGAACATTGGAGAAACCCTATACAGCATTGTAATAATAAAGGCTTCGTTGTAAAGACCCAGAAGCACTGGAATCATAGCCAAAGTGTAAAAATTGGGATTACAGTAAGCAGAGAAGTTTCTGCACTGCAAATAAAATTACTCAGCAAAGTGACAAGGCAACCAACAGAATAGGAGAAAATATTTTGCAAACTACACAACTGATAAAGGGATAATATCCAGAATCTGTAAAGAGCTCAAGAAATTCTACAAAAGCAAAACAAACAATCCAGTTCAGAAATTGGCTAATGACTTGAACAGACATTTTTCAAGAGATGAAATTCAAATTGTCAATAGACACTTGAAAAATGCTCAGGATCACCAGCCATAATAGAAATTCCAATAAAAACCACAATGAGGATTCACCTCACCTCAGTTAGAATGACTTTCATACAGAATTCAAAAACAATAAATGCTTGTGAGGATGTGGGGAAAAGGTACACTAATCCATTGTTTGTGGGAATGTAAACTGGTATAGCCACTGTGGAAGACAGTGTGGAGTTATCTCAGAAATATTAATCATAGAAAATCTTGTCTGGCCACTGTTTATCCAGTAAAGTAACTATCAGGGCATGAATCATTAAAGGAGAGAAAAAATAATGAGTAATTGTAAATAATGAATATATGCCTATTTATAGAGCTGTACATACCTACTTATTGCTGAGAGATTCAATAAGCAAATCAGGTTAAAGTATAGAATAAAACAAAAGAAAATTGGTATTAACTATGGTTTTCCTGATATATTTATTGAGAGGTGAAGGCCCTAGTGGTAAGATACCAATAACTCAAATTATTAAAGCATATATGATTTTAATATTTATTGTTTACATTCCAGAATTTTAATTTTTTTCTGTTTTCTATTCAATATTTTCATTTTTTGTGTCTGAAAGACCAAGTAAAACAGATCTGTTGGAATTGATTTCCCCCATGCTAAACTACCTAAATGCTTCAGCCAGATGAGTCAATAAAGCAATATACAGAAATGGAAACTATGGTTTTCAGAGAATGCTAAGGCCAAATCATCAAAAACCAATACCATATGTCTAATCTTTAGCAAGAACTTAAATTTTAGGAACCTGAGATTCTTTTTCTGGTAATATAATGTTAAGCTGATTTATTTGAAAAAAATGAAATATTTATTTAAAACACTGAACATTTTTCCTAAAATATAAATTTAAAAGCTTGTCACTTAGGATAAATTTTGAAATTGTGTTGAAGGTATTTCTAGAGTAGCTGGGAAAAAAGAGCTCTGAAAATGTGAACCAGTCTCACACAGACACTAGAAAGAGAAAACACTGAAAAGAATATTCTATGTTAGGGAATATAATAAGTGGTAGCACGGATATATAAGAATTTCAATAGGGATGTCATCCAGTAGATTAGCTTATTCAGATTTCACAATTTCTTGGACAAATTATTATACTTCAAAATAAAATGTAAAAATACAAGATAGGAAAAAATAATTTTTTTTAATTTGAAAAGTATCTGGGTATTACAAGAAATAGCATTTGGAAGTAATTTCCATATGTCTTTTTGAAATACTCATTTATTCAGAAAATATTGATAGGTCATTTTTTGTATGCCATACCGTGTTCTAAATGTGTGGGATATGAGAATACTAGTGAGCAAGAGATCCCTGTTCTCACAGAGCTTACACTTTAGCTAATTCAATGAATCCAATTCAGTTAAAATTGTTGGCAATCAATAGGACTTCATCACATTCGATAGTATTATAATAATAAGATTGGTAAAATGGATCTTCCAACTTCTTTGCGCATATATAAACACATACAGAATTGATGATGAAGGATGTTTGTTTATTGTGTACTAGGCTAACTCACTGGTGGACCTCAATTTAAGTCACCAATCACTAAGTGTGAATTTACTAAGAGCTTACTTTCTGAGTGACATTGATGAAAAGTAAACTTGTTAAGAAAATTATTTATGATGATTCCACAGCCTTGTTCAGGAAATAAGGACAAAGTACCAATGTGGACTATTTTATTATGCCACAAAATCACAGTAGAAATGTTTGAACAGAACAGAAGCTTCAAAGTTAAACAGAATTGATATGTGAGGTAAATCTATGTAAGAGGAGTAGAAATTCGTCAGGATTCTAAGTAAGAATTGAGAAAAAGTAAAAATATTGTAGATAGAATGAAAAAGCTTGAAGAATTTGCGAGAAGCCACAACTAGTTAAATTCAGCTTCTTTCCCTTCCTAACTTGAATAATACTTTTAAATACTGAACCCTCAGCTTGTTTAATAAGCTCATTGAGCATGTGCTAATTTACAAACTGTCTTCTATTTTCTATATTCCACAACTTCTATTTTCATTCTTGTCATCTCTAATCCAACATTTCCCTAAATGGTTTTCTAAATCTCATTTTTACATTCATTTTTTTAACTCATCATTCACTTTGTAGGATACCCAAATAGTAAAATTTTAAACAATTATCATCACTGTTTGGTCATATATTTTACCCAACTGATAAGAAAAGGCTTGCAAAATCTAGAATGCTGTACTTTAATAAAATTAGCTTTTGTTAATGCAAATAATGTAATATTAGATTTACAATTTTTAAACATAAATAGAAGTACATAAATATACACTTAAAATATAATTATTGTATAGGCTGTAAAACATTTTGGTAAACGTCAAGGACATCTATTCAATCATCTCCCTCCCTCCTGCTCCCCACCCCGCTTTCCCTTTTTCCTTCTGGGCTCCTCATGTGACCCTGCTTCCTCACCTGCCATGCCCAGCCTCCACAGACAATGAACTACTGGGCTGCCCAGTACTGAACTGTAATCTTTAAACTGAAAACTAAGACAAATCTTTTCTTTCCCAAAGACGCTCCTCTAAGATAGTTTAGTTACAATAATGGAATGTGTACTAATACAGGACAATGATTCAATTGCATCAGATTCTATATAGAGCACACTACACTGCCTTTCACATAGCATATGGCCAATGATTATTTGCTTAATAACTATGTGAATTATAATACATCTTTGTATCTTCTGTAAAAAAATATGATATGAACTTATAGAGCCTTGAAATGCCATTGTTACAGTGTTCTAAGAACAACTGTGTGTCCTGGATCACTTGGGAACTTCCTCAATTCTCAACTTCCAATTTCACTTTACAAGATATCTGCAAAAGTGTTTATTAGTAACTGAATAAAATCTTTACTTAATTTATTTATATGACTTTATATGCTTAATTTTTCAGAAATATAGGTTGAAATTTAAAATATTATTTTAATTAAAAGATAAAATAGTTTACTTTTACCTAAATACAGAAATTCAGCAGAATTCTATGCATTAATCCATCATGTCTCTTTAATAAATTAGAAATTACATTAAAATATAAATATATAATATTTTATGTAATATGTTTATACATACAATATGGTTGGAAGGTATCATTTAGAATTGTGTATTCCTTTGGTTAGATGGATTACAGATGATATTTAAAGTGTTTTCCTCTTTGCTTTCCTATGTACCTACGTATGTCCAGATCTGATAATGGAGAATGGAGAATGATGGAGATTGGGAGAGAATTTAGAGAAAAACATTTCTAAAGTCTGGCAATCATTTTTTGCTTTTCAAGTTGTAATTAAAGAGCCTGTAGTTTCCAGATGACCAAACTTGCTACATTTGAAAGAAGTTTGTGTAACTAGGCTTTTATGAGGCAGAATTATTTCTTTATCACATATGATAGGCAATACTAACCTAGAAAAAACTGACTTTAGAGCTACCAGAACTTAGTTTAAACTGTCTTCTCTATTTGACAATATAAGTTGAATGCCATAATCTTACATGGTTGCATTTAGCAACTTGATTAAGTGGACTAGCATATCTCTTTGTTTTTCCTTAAAAATATATTTATTTATTTATTTGAAAGACAGAGTTACAGAGAAGTAGAAGAAGAGATAGAGAGAGGTCTTCCATCCACTGTTCCATTTCCCGACATGGCTGCAATGGCTAGAGCTGAGCAGATCCGAAGCCAGTAGCCCGGAGCTTCTTCCTGATCTCCCATGCAGGTGCAGAGAGGCCCAAGGACTTGGGCCATCTTCCACTGCTTTCCCAGGCTATAGCAGACAGCCGGATCAGAAGTGGAGCAGCCAGGACTTGAAATGGTGCCCATATGTGGCACTACAGGTAGCAGCTTTACCCAATACATACAGCACTGGCCCCCAGCATATCTCGTTGAATGTACTACAAATGCTACTCATCTGGAAATTTGTCATGCTCAGTTTCATAAAAATCCAGATGTCCCTAGAATTCATCCTTTGTTTCAGATTGAAATATATAGGAAGAAAAATATCATCAGAAGGATGATTTTCAAAAAGTATCTTGCTGGTCTGTCTACAGGTAGTAAGAATTTAATATTGCTCCTGTGAGCTAATATCAAGGGCTTCAGATTGTTGATGTTCCTTTAATTCTCCATTATATAAGCTTCTTTAGCTATTGGACAGTAAATTATTGGTGTGTCTTATATTTTATGAACGTTGTAAGGATATCCTTGAGATGTCAAACTATAGTTTAGCAAGAAACTGACCATTTTTTGGCATGTTATATGTACTCTAGCACAAAGAACAAAGAATGATTATAGGCTACTAATGTGAAATCTGATTTTCTACTATATGGAACATAATTGCCTGACAACACCAATTCCTAAGCATGGTTCCTAAGCTGTTTTCTTATTTTTTGTCACAACCATTTTCTCTCAGTCTCTTGGCAAACTATTCCCTTTCTGTGCTGTTTTAAAAGACACAATGTAATACAAAGAACATGGATGATATATTCTTAAACTCTAATATTCAAATTCCTATTTGTCAAGTTATACATCTCCTTTATAGTTACAGCAACTAAAAAAAACAAAGTGTATATATATATATATATATATATATATATATATCCTTAATTGATACTTGATGTATTCAAATTACTTTAAGTTATTTATTTAATGTATGACTTAGGTAAATTGTATTCAAGGCTTAAAACATACTTCTACTTACTGAGGTTGCTAGTAGAATTTTATGATGTAAAAAATCTGATAGTTTTTCCCTCTTTAAAACTGTAACACATATGACAATACCACGTAGTCATATTCTCTGTGGTTTTCTAGATGATCCTTTGTATAGAGTTGAGGAAATAGTTTTCTTTTTTAAAAATTTGTTACATATTTATTTTGATAGCACAATAACAGAGAGTGGTACATGTGCACACACACACACAAACACACATACAGAGAGAGAAGGAGAGAGAGAGAATAGACACAGGAACTCCTATTTGCTGCTTTACTCTCAAACGCATGCAATATCGAGGCCAAACTAGGAGCAAGGAAATCAATCCAGACCTCTTATGTGGGTCACAGGGTCCCAAAATGGCAGGTGCCATTTTGTACATGTATTTCGTGTCTTCCAAATCCTTTTCACATCCTTTCCTACCTCTGTTACTAAACGCAATCATTCTTTTTCAGTACTACAGAGAAGCTCTCTGTGCATTCCTCCACTCTCCTTCTCTTCATACCCAAAGTCCCTAAAAATACTGTCTTGTTTTCTTACCTCTGTTTCTTCACAAAGTCCTCCAAGTTTATATCCTTATCATTTCTGAAATCTATCTCTTCTCCTTTCCTTCTGCCACTACTATCTTTCACCTTGAATATAAAACTTCTAAACAATTTTGTTTGTTCATTTTTTTTTCCTAATCCTCCCTTCTAATTACTAGAAGGTTATGCCCTTAAAACAATAATCTGTTAAAGTTTCCCTCATTTGGAACTACTAATTCATTCTCAATGACTTCTAACTGTAAAAAGAAAATAGTGAACAAATTTTTGGGGAAAAATAATGAAAAAGTCATTGACATATTTATTGATTTCCTCATAGATTTCCTTTGACATGTATATAAAAAAATTGTTGGAAATGAAGTTTTTAGGATTAAGAATATATACCATTTATACAAAAACAAAAGAAAAGTTGAAGCAAGATTTCACTCTGGCTTCTGGCCCAGCCTGGCTTTGGCCAATCTTGTTTTTATTTATTTATTTATTTATATTTTTCTTTTTGACAGGCAGTGTGTATAGTGAGAGAGAGACAGAGAGAAAGGTCTTCCTTTTTGCTGTTGGTTCACCTTCCAATGGCCGCTGAGGCCAGCGCATCATGCTGATCCGAAGCCAGGAGCCAGGCACTTCTCCCAGTCTCCCATGTGGGTGCAGGGCCCAAACACTTGGGCCATCCTCCACTGCCTTCCCAGGCCATAGCAGAGAGCTGGCCTGGAAGAGGGGCAACTGGGATAGAATCCGGTGCCCCAACCAGGACTAGAACCCCCCGGTGTGCCGGTGCCACAAGGCGGAGGATTAGCCTGTTAAGCCATGGCGCCGGCCAACCACTCTTGTTATTTAAGGGATGGACCAGATCCATTAGAGAATGAATTAAATCTCTGTTTTTTTTTTTTTTTTTTTGTCGGTTTCTATCTGCCTTTATATCTTCCTGCTTCTCCAATAAATATTTTTTTCATTTAAAATTTTTTATTTAATATATTCTAATGCATTAGATTCTCATTTACAAATGCATGATGATTATCACAACAAAATCATCGTCAATTTTCATGTTCTTGTAATGTTAATAAAAAAGGAATAGATTCAATGTAGTTCATAGATACAATTCTAAGCTTCCTTCTTTTTCTCCTTTTTTCTTTTTTTCTTTCTTTTGTTTATATATATATATATATATATATTTAAAACAAATTATGATCAAAGGCTTCATGCTCCACTGAATAAAGAGTTCAACAAGTAAACAATACTGATCTTATTCAGTAGGAATATAGGCAAGAGATATAAAAAAGAATCAAATGAAAATATGACCATGTCACTCATACCTGCTAAATTTTAAAATAATCACAGATCAATAAAACTATAGTAGTATATCATCTTCTAGCATTTGTTTGATAAAAATATAAAAAAAATTGACAAAATTATATTTGCAGCAATACTGATAGACAGGCATTTTATTTATTTTTTTCTTTTATAATTACAGCTCACAAACCTAAGGAAAACATGCAGTATTTGTCTTTCTGTATCTGGCTTATTTCACATCCATTTTGATGGAAATGACAGAATTTCATTCTTTTTTATAACTGGATAATATTAGATATTACATAGATATCTCGTGTATTCTTTCTCCATCCATCCAGTGACAGACACCTTGGTTCGATCTGTATTTTGGCTATTGCCAACAGTGTATGAGGTTGCTTCTTTCTTCACATCCCTGCCAGCATTTCTGACTCTCTTTTGAATAACAGCCATTTTGACAGGGTGAGTTAATAGCTCATTCTAGTTTTGATTTGCACTTTCTAAATGGCTAGTGATACTGAATTTTTTTCATATATTTGTTGGCCATTTGTATTTCTTCTTTTGAGAACCACTGTGGCTATTTGTCCATTTCTTGTCTGTATTGGTTGTTTTTCTGTTGTTTAGGTTTTTTAAGTTGTTTATGTATCTGTATATTAATGCTTTGTCAAATATTATAAAAAGTATGTGTCTCATAATTGAATATAATTATTAATTAGAAGCTAATGCCAAATAATTTAATGACTCAATCTCTAGTACAATGTAGATACCATGAAAATCAGTATGCTTTGAAGCATTTCCAATAAATTTTAATGAAAATATAGTAAAATAAAATGGAACTTCATGGGCATTCATTTTTAAGCTTCATTTATTTTAAAGGCAGCAAGACAGAGGAGACAGACAGAGAAGGAGAGGGAAATATCTTCCCCTGGTTCACTCCCAAATGTCCCCACTAGCCAAGATTAGACCAGGCTGAAACCAGGAGGCTAAAAATCCAACCAGGTCTCACATGTGTGACAGAGACCCAGTTACTGGAGTCATCATTTACTGCTACCCAGAGTACACATCAGCAGGAAGCTAGATGGGAAACAG
The DNA here is from genome assembly GCF_033115175.1 of Lepus europaeus. Classification (NCBI taxonomy): domain Eukaryota; kingdom Metazoa; phylum Chordata; class Mammalia; order Lagomorpha; family Leporidae; genus Lepus; species Lepus europaeus. The sequence goes on from NC_084833.1 coordinate 40,381,759, forward strand.
AGGTGGTGATTGAACCACTGTGTTTCAATGCTTGTCGTTATTGAGCATGGTTTTGTTACTCAGAGAACATTCGATACTGAGATTTTCATTATATAAGTATGCATTTCTAAATTTACAGAAGATAATATTTCTACCAATAATTTTTGTTCCAATTTATTTTAACTTTAGACGGTTTAAATTCATTATATAACCAGGCTGATAACAAATTGTCTGAAATGTGCCTGTGCTGATGTTCATAGTGATACTCTAGTAGTCTAGTTCTGTAACTAACTTTCTCATTATATAATATTTTGAATAAAGAACACAGTAAAGCATGTAAGGATTTAGTTTCAGACCATCCCTAAATATAAACCTGTGTATAAGTATAAAAAATGCATGAGGTCCTTGTGTGTACATTTTTAGTGTTTTAAATATGTATTTTACGATTTATAATATATACAAATATTTATGTATTTGCAGTATACATGCTCATATAAAAACATGAAAATATGTCATATGCATTAAGATTCATAAAAAGTCTTCTGCTTTTTTCCTACATTTAAATATTTTTGAATTACACAAAGGTACATTTATTATTTTCTAAAAAATAGGCATCACTAAATGAAACATTACAGTACATATATTAAAATTGCCTAGCTTTCCATAGTGTCACTAGTTAAATAGGGTTTTTGTCAATAATTATTTTACTCTTCTGCATATTATTATGCAACTAGCTCTCCCATTCAAGAAGTAGAAGAAAAAAAACTATGTTGATCTTGATAATGATACTCAATAGGCTGATTTACACACACACACACGCGCGCGCGCGTACACACATATTCCCCTGCATTTCATTAGCTCTGTGGATTAGGAACTTGAGTTATAGAGTTTGCAAATTTCTCTCATATAAATACTTACAATTTCAGTCTAATAACTTAATGTCATTAACGTAAATTGGAAAGAAACATGCAATAGTGCATTATTACATAGTATTTTTACCATGGAGATTCAAAGGAAATAATATACTTAAGAGCATTAATTAGCAATATGTAGTAGCTTTGGCATTTACCACATGGATTTTATTATACTGTGTTTAATTACAAGTGCATATAATTAATATTTAGTATGAATGCATTTAACAGTTGAGTAGTACAAATTCTAAAAGAATTAACAATTTTTCCAAACATGTATGAGAGCCTTGATGGTTCAGTGTTAGAACTCTCAACTCCCAAATATGTATGAGTCTGGTGCAGTAGACCATTAGAGTATTCATCATTCTATAGATTCTATATTTGTATAGAATATACAAAGCTATGTATATTCTGATTTTGTCTAGTAAAATGGACAAGGAAAATCATGGTTCTTAGCTCAAATATAAATTGCAAAATATGTCAGCAAAATATAACAGGAAAGAGAGATCCAAGCTGTCTAAATAGGGCCTAAAACAATAACTTAGGCTGCTCTGGGATAAGAAAGAACAAAAGAAGGACTATCTTTCCAGAAGTCTGACAGAAATTTTTGGTGAAGAAGAAAGAAAAAAAGAAAGAAAAGGCCGGCACCGTGGCTCACTAGGTTAATCCTCCGCCTGCGGTGACGGTACCCCGGGTTCTAGTCTCGGTCGGGGCGCCGGATTCTGTCCCGGTTGCTCCTCTTCCAGGCCAGCTCTCTGCTGTGGCCCGGGAAGGCAGTGGAGGATGGCCCAAGTGTTTGGGCCCTGCACCCACATGGGAACCCGGGAGGAAGCAACTGGCTTCAGATCAGCGCAGCACGCTGGCAGCAATGTGCTGGCCATAGCGGCCACTTGGGGGGTGAACCAACGGAAAAGGAGGACCTTTCTCTCTGTCTCTCTCTCTCTCTCTGCCTAACTCTGCTTGTCAAAAAAGAAAAGAAAGAAAGGAAGGAAGGAAGAAAGAGGAAGGAAGGAAGGAAAGAAGGAAGGAAGGAAGGAAGGAAGGAAGGAAGGAAGGAAGGAAGGAAGGAAGGAAGGAAGGAAGGAAAGAAGGAAGGAAGGACAGCAAAGACTCCAGTAGGGCAAGAGAAGACACAGACACCACTGCAGCCAGCCATGTGGTGCAGCTAGCAACTGGTTGTGAGCCACCGTCTTACCATGTCAAGGCAAAAAGAAATTATTTCACACCCCTCCATGCACAGTTTAGCTGAGAGGGAATTTCACAGTCACCCACTGACTTTTACTGCTGCCAGGGGACCTGACAGGGTTCTATCTGACTGCCAGGCTTGGAAATGGAAAGTTGCCTTGCTTCCTTCCCTACAGCAGAGTGCCACACTCTGCAGCCAAAACTAGTGCAGTGCACCTCTGTTCTCCTACTGGCATCGTAGTCAGAGTCACAGCAATGTGTAGAGAAAAGGACAGATGCCCTGTTTCCGGCACCTGCAGGAGTTTTGGGGCATTAGTCCCAGAGCTATGCTTACACACTCTACATGAAAAATGGGGATTCACCTTAGCTTCTGGAAGCTAACACCAGAAGCAATCCATAAAGTAAAATCAACTCCCACTCTGGGAAATCTGGGTAATGACCCACCATACTGTGCAACTCCAGCAATGTAACAATTCATTATAAAATTCTCATTGCCACTGGAATCTACTTGGTGGACATGGGGAAGAGTCTACTTGTGCTCCACCTCTCTGAATGCATACCCTCCAGGCTAAAATATCCTTTATACTTTGTATTCACCTGGGAGGACTGGAACAGGATCCAGTTTAAATCCCCTAGTCCTAGGACTATTATATTATAAGCACAGAACCAGTTAGACTCTTCTAACAGGACACGAGGAAGTGTCCATTCATATTACACAGTCCTGGAGACACAGCAGTTGGTGCCGTAAGCCCTAGCAACAATATAGCTTGCCAGTAGAAATGGCAACAACCACCTCTGTCTCCCTCAGCACCAAAAACATTGCCCTAGATACCACATTTTCCAGAGACAGTGACACTGAAATTTCTGTGGACCAAAGATACACACCAAGGAAACCCCCTTATTCAACTCAAGCCATATTCTACCCCTACAAACTGCAACATACTAGTCTACTATTTCATTTATAGGGACAACTGACAATGATTAAAACAAAAGAAATCACTCATAAACTACATTCGTGGGCCGGCGCCACGGCTCACTAGGCTAATCCTCCGCCTTGCGGTGCCGGCACACCTGGTTCTAGTCCCGGTAGGGGCACCGATCCTGTCCCGGTTGCCCCTCTTCCAGGCCAGCTCTCTGCTGTGGCCTGGGAGTGCAGTGGAAGATGGCCCAAGTGCTTGGGCCCTGCACCCCATGGGAGACCAGGAGAAGCACCTGGCTCCTGCCATTGGATCAGTGCGGTGCACCGGCCGCAGCACGCCTACCGCGGCGGCCATTGGAGGGTGAACCAATGGCAAAAGGAAGACCTTTCTCTATGTCTTTCTCTCACTGTCCACTCTGCCTGTCAAAAAAAAAAAAAAAAAAAAACTGCATTCGTAGGCTCACCTAGAACTGAAGTCAAAGCAAGAAGCCAAGTGATACCCTGCATATCAGCTAAATCGTAAATTCTTTTACAATAAAACTTACTCTATAAAGAAGAAGGTATGAATGCACCAGATGGGCAGAAATGAATATAGTGACACAAGAGACAGGAAGAAGCAAGGTAGAATGATGGCTCCAAAAGAACACAATACTCTTCCAGAATTAGATCCTGGACTGCAGGAAATCTATGAATTGGCAGATATAGAATTCAAAACAAAGATTGTGAAGAAACTCAATGAGATGCAGTAGAATCAACAGATTAAAGAAATGAGGAAGTCAATGAGTTCCATAAATGAAAACATTACAAAGGAGATAGAACTCATTAAGAAAAGAAAAATGGAGGGCCGGCGCTGTGGCTCACTAGGTTAGTTCTCTGCCTGTGGCACTGGCATCCCATTTGGGCACCGGGTTCTAGTCCCAGTTGCTTCTCTTCCAGTCCAGCTCTCTGTTGTGGCCCAGGAAGGCAGTGGAGGATGGCTCAAGTGCTTGGGCACCTGCACCGGCATGGGAGACTAGGAAGAAGCACCTGGCTCCTGGCTTTGGATTGACGCAGCACCAGCCATAACGGCCATTTGGGGGGTGAACCAATGGAAGGAAGACCTTTCTCTCTGTCTCTCTCTCTCACTGTCTAACTCTATCTGTCAAATAAATAAAAATTTTAAAAAAAGAAAACAAAAATGGAAATTTTGGAGCTTAAAACTTTAATGACTGAAATAAAACATATGATTGACAGTTTTAACAGCAGAATAGACCAAGTGGAGAAAAGAATTTCTGACCACAAAGACAACAATTTTGAAATAATCCTATTAGAAATAAAGAAAAAAAAAACTCAAAAGAAGAAAGCCTACTCAAAATATGATATATAATTAAATGACTAGATAGTTCTATTGGTATTATTGATGCAGTAGAAAAGAAAAAATGCATTGAGAACCTGCTAAATGAAATAATAGTTGAAAATTTTCCAGGTATTGAAGGATACGTGGACATCCAGATACAAGAAGTTCAAAGAACTCAAGCAGAGTACCCAAAAGGCCTTCTTCAAGGCATATTTTCATCAAATTATCAAAAGTAAACACAAAGGGAGAATCCTAAAGATAATCAGAGAAAAGCATCAATTCATGTTTAAAGGAAAACTAATTAAATTATCATTAGGCTATTCAAAGGAAACCCTACAGGCCAGAAGAGAATGGGATGGCGTATTCAAGGTCCTAAAAGAAAAAACAAAAACAAAAAACTGAATGACTTCCAACAAAGAATGTTATATACAGCGAAACTGTCTTTTAAAAATGAAGGGGACGTCTGCCTTTTTGATTCTATCAGTTAGTATTAGCAGACACTTGTCTTGTTTGTGTGATCCCTTTGATTCTTAGACCTATCAGAGTCATCAATTGTGAACTGAAATTGATCACTTGGACTAGTGAGATGGCATTTGTACATGCCACCTTGATGGGATTGTACTGGAATCCCCTGGCACATTTCTAACTCCACCATTTGCGGCAAGTCTGATTGTGCATGTCCGAAATTGTACATCTCCTCCCTCTCTTTTTCGACTCTTAAATTTAACAGGGATCACCTTTCAGTTAAAATTTAAACACCTAAGAGTAATTGTGTGTTAATTACAGAGTTCAACCACTAGTACTAGAACAACAACAACAAAAACAACAACAAATACTAAAAAGGATAAAGTATTACATTGTACATCTAGAGTCAGGACAAGAGCTGATCAGTTCATTGTTTCTTATAGTGTCCATTTGACTTCAACAGGTTTTCCCTTTGGTGCTCAGTTGTCGCCGATCAGGGAAAACAAATGATATTTGTCTCTTTGGGACTGGCTTAATTCACTCAGCATGATGTTTTCCAGATTCCTCCATCTTGTTGCAAATGACTGGGTTTCATTGTTTCTCACTGCTGTATAGTATTCTATGGAGTACATGTCCCATAATTTCTTTATCCAGTCTACTGTTGATGGGCATTTGGGTTGCTTCCAGGTCTTAGCTATTGTGAATTGAGCTGCAATAAACATTAATGTGCAGATGGCTTTTTTATTAGCCAAATTAAGTTCCTTTGGGTAAATTCCAAGGAGTGGGATGGCTGGGTTGTATGGTAGGGTTATGTTCAGGTTTCTGAGGAATCTCCAGACTGACTTCCATAGTGGCTTAACCAGTTTGCATTCCCAGCAACAGTGGGTTAGTGTCCCTTTTTCCCCACATCCTCTCCAGCATCTGTTGTTGGTAGATTTCTGAATGTGAGCCATTCTCACCGGGGTGATGTGAAACCTCATTGTGGTTTTGATTTGCATTTATCTGATTGCTAGTGATCTTGAACATTTTTTCATGTGTCTGTTGGCCATTTGGATTTCTTCTTTCGAAAAATGTCACTCTGGCCTCAGAATCAGCCCTTAAGGCATTTGGATCTGGCTGAAGAGCCCATGAGAGTATTGTAGGCATGGAAAGCCAAGAAACCATGGAAAAGAAAAAAAGAAGAAGACCTAAATGAAAGATCTCTGGGAGTGAGATCCCAGTGGAAAGAATAGGGCCATCAAAGAAGGAGGTACCTTTCTCTGAAGGGAGGAGAGAACTTCCACTTTGACTATGACCCTATCGGAATAAGATCAAAGTCAGCGAACTCTAAAGGCTTCCATAGCCCTGGCAACTCATGACTAGAGCCTAGGGAGATTACTGACGCCATGAACAGGAGTGTCAAATTGTTAAGTCAGCAACAGAAGTCACTGTGTACTTACATCCCATGTGGGATCTGTCCCTAATGTGTTGTCTAATGTGCAGTGATGCTATAACTAGTACTGAAACAGTATTTTTACACTTTGTGTTTCTGCGTGGGCACAAACTGATGAGATCTTTACTAATTATATACTGAATGGATCTTCTGTATATAAAGATAATTGAAAATGAAAAAAGGAAAAACCTGGTGTTAAATTGGAAATGGCATAGAAAATTAATTAATTTTTAAAAAAAATATATTATGTAAGATCTCTGTCTTTAATGTACTGTACACTCTTATTTAATGCTATAACTAGTACTCCAACAGTATTTTTTTTTTCACTTTGTGTTACTATATGGGGGCAAACTGTTGAAATTGTTACCTAATATATACTAAACTGATCTTCTGTATATAAAGAGAATTGAAAATGAATCTTGATGTGAATGGAAAGGGAGAGGGAGCGGGAAAGGGGAGGGTTGTGGGTGGGAGGGAAATTTTGGGAGGGGGAAGCCATTGTAACCCATAAGCTGTACTTTGGAAATTTATATTCATTAAATAAAAGTTTAATTAAAAAAAATGAAGGGGAAATAAAATATTTTCCAGATGAGAAAAATTGAGAATTCACCTCCTTCCAGACCAGCCTTGCAAGAAATTCTGAAGGGTGTCCTGCATTAGAAGTCAACTAAATGAAAGATCTCTGTGAGTGAGATCCCAGTGGAAAGAATGGGGCCATCAAAGAAGGAGGTACCTTTCTCTGAAGGGAGGAGAGAACTTCCACTTTGACTATGACCCTGTCGGAATAAGATCGAAGTTGGCGAACTCAAAAGGCTTCCATAGCCTTGGAAACTCATGACTAGAGCTCACGGAGATTACTGATGCCATAAACAAGAGTGTCAAATTGTTAAGTCAACAACAGGAGTCACTGTGTACTTACTCCTCATGTGGGATCTCTGTCCTTAATGTGTTGTCCAATGTGAATTAATGCTATAACTAGTACTGAAACAGTATTTTTAATTTTTTTTTTTATTTTTGACAGGCAGAGTGGACAGTGAGAGAGAGAGAGAGACAGAGAGAAAGGTCTTCCTTTGCCGTTGGTTCACCCTCTAATGGCCGCCGCGGTAGCGCGCTGCGGCCGGCGCACCGCGCTGTTCCGATGGCAGGAGCCAGGTGCTTCTCCTGGTCTCCCATGGGGTGCAGAGCCCAAACACTTGGGCCATCCTCCACTGCACTCCCTGGCCACAGCAGAGAGCTGGCCTGGAAGAGGGGCAACCGGGACAGGATCGGTGCCCCGACCGGGACTAGAACCCGGTGTGCCGGCGCCGCAAGGCGGAGGATTAGCCTGTTGAGCCACGGCGCTGGCCTGAAACAGTATTTTACACTTTATGTTCTGTGTGGGTGCAAACTGATGAAATCTTTACTTAATATATACTAAATCGATCTTCTGTATATAAAGATAATTGAAAATGAATCTTGATGTGAATGGAATGGGAGAGGGAGCGGGAGCTGGGAGGGGTGCAGGTGGGAGGGAAGTTATTGGGGGGGGGGGAAACCATTGTAATCCATAAACTGTACTTTGGAAATTTATATTTACTAAATAAAAGTTTAAAAAACAAACAAACAAAAAAAAAGTCAACATGAGAGGGCCAGCACTGTGTTAAACTTGTTAAACCTCCACTTGTGGTATGGCATCCCATATGGGTGCTGATTTCTGTCCCTATCCAGTTCTCTGCTGTTGGCTTGGGAAAGCCATGGAAGATGGCACAAGTGCTTGTGTCCCCGTACCCAACTTGGAGACTCAGAAGAAGTCCCTTGTCCCTGGCTTAGGATCAGCTTAGCTCTAGTCTTGAGGTCATTTGGGGAGCGAACCAGAAGGAAGACTTCTCTCTGTCTCTCCCTGTTTCTCTGTAACTCTACCTCTCAAATAAATAAATAAAATCTTTAAAAAAAAAAAAAGAAGTAATCATGAAATGAATGTCACTACCAAATTCACTAGCAAAGCAGGTAGAATCATTATCCAATCCACAAAATGACGGGTTTTATTTCTTATCTATCAACACTAACCTTGAATATAACAGATAAAATTCACCAACCAAAAGACTTAGATTGGCTGAATGGATAAAAAGCCACAACCACACTATATGCTGCCTGCAAGAACCTTACTTCATAGATAAATATGTACACAAACTTAAAGTGAAGGGTAAGAAAAACATATTCCATGTGAATGGAAACCAAAAGTGAGCAATATAGTTATCCTGATATCAGATAAAACAGACTTTAAATCAGAAACTGTAAAAAAAAAAAAGATAAAGGACACTTTTTTGATAAAAGATTCAATTAAGCAAGACATAACAATTATGAACATATATGAACCCAACCTAAAACCACTTAAATATATTTTGAAAATACTATTATATCTAAAGGTAGAGATAGACTCCAATATAATAATAGTGGTTGACTTTAACACCTCACTCTCATAAATGGACAGATCATTCAGATAAGAATTCAATAAAGACACATCAGAGTTGAATCATACTATCAAATAAATGGACCTAACAGATATTTTATATATATTTCACCCAATGGCTTAGAATACACATTCTTCTCATCAGCACACATAACATTTTCTAAGATAAACCACATATTAGGCCACAAATCCAACCTCAGCAAATTTTAAAAGAATGAAATCATATCATGTGTCTTCTTAGACCATAAAGGAATAAAACAAGAAATCAACAGAAAGAATAACACAATACTCATAAGTACTTGGAAAGTAAACAGCATGTCACTGGATGATCAATGGGTCATTGAAGAATTTAAAAATAAAATAAAAAAAAACTTTCTTGGAATAAATGAAAATGAAAACAGAACATACAAGAACTTGTGATACAGCAAAAATAGTATAGAGGGAAGTTTATGGCATTAAGTACTTACATTATAAAAAGAGAAATGTCTCAAATTAAAGCTCTAATGATGCATGTTGAAGAATTATAAAAACAAACCAAGCCCAAATCAACAGGAGACGAGAAATAATAAGGATTAGAGCAGAAATAAATGAAATTGAAACTAGAAAAGCAGTAAAGAAGATGAACCAATCAGAAACTGGCTTCTTGTGAAGATAAACAAAATAGGCAAATCTCTAGCCAGACTATCAAAGAAAAACAAAAGAGAAAAATACTTAACTAAATAAAATTAGAGGTGAAAAAGGAGACATTACAACTAACACCACTGAAATACAAAGGATCATAAGAAACAACTATGAAGAACTACATGCTAATAAACTGGAAACGTCGAAAAAAAGGATAAATTTGATTCAGATAACCTACTCAGATTAAACAAAAAGATACAATCTAAAAAAACCCATAACAAGAAATGAGATTGAAGTAGTTGAAATGCCTTCCATCAAGAACATTTCCAGAACTGATTGCTGTACTACTAAATTCTACAAAACATTTAAAGAGGAAGTAACTCCAATACTCTTCAAAATATTTAAAAATATTAGCTGGATGGAATTCTGCCAAACAGTTTTTTATCACACCAGCATTACTTTGGTACCAAAACAAAATACAACTTGAAAACAAAACTATAGACTTATATCCTTAATAAACATATATTCTCAACAAAATACTAGCAAATTGCATCCACAACCACATCAGAAAGATCATGATCAAGTGGGATTCATCCCAGAAATAAAAGTATGATTGAACAATCTCAAATCAAAAAACATCATAAATCATATCAATAGAATGAGAACAAAAACCATATGGTCATCTCAATATTCATAGAAAGTTTTTGGTATGGTTCAACACTTCATCATGAAAAAACTCCACATATTAGGTATAGAACAAATATTCCTAAAAAGTTATAAAGGCTATATATCACAAACCAACAGCCAAATATCATATTGAATGGGGAAAAACTGAAAGCATTTCCTCTCAGATCTTAACAAGACAAAGTTGTCCACTTTCGCCACTCTTATTCAATATAGTACTGTATGTTTTAGCAAGAGCAAGTAGAAAGAAGAAAGAAATAAAGGACATCAACACTGGAAAAGAGGAAATCGAATTATCTGTGTTTCAGATGACATGCTGTTGTGCATTCCACCAAAAAGCTATTAGAATTGATAAACCAGTTTTGCAGGTTACAAAATAAATGTACAGAAAAGCAGCTTTTTGTATGCTAACGACGAGCTCACAGAAAGAGAAATCAAAAAAGACATCCCATTCACAATAGCCACAAAAAATTAAATATTTAGGTATAAATTTAACCAAAGAATTGAAAGATATCTCCAATGAAAATAATCAAATATTGATGAAAGAAATCATCAAGGATACACACTAAAAAGGAATGATGTTCCTTGCTCATGGATCAGAAGTATCAATATCATTAAAATGTCTATGCTACCTAAAATAATCTAGAGATTCAATGCATTCCCTATCACAATACCAATGACATTCTTTACAAAATTATAAAAGATAATCCTAAAACTCATATGGAATCACACAAGACTGAATAGTCAAAGCAATTCTGAGTAAGAAAAAACAAGCTGGAGGCATAACAATATGTGGTTTCAAAGCATACTACAAAGCTATAGTTTAAAACAGCCTGGTACTGGTATAAAAACCAATACATAGATCAACGGAACAGAATAAAGAGCCCAGAAATTAATCCACATACATACAGTCAATTGATTTTTGGCAAAAGCCCTCAGACAATACAATGGAATAACGATAATCTCTTCAACAAATATATAATCTCATAACACAGACATGAAAACTGTATCATACCACAGGCATTTAGATTTAGGTATCTCCTTAGTCCTTGTCTGTAACTATTTGTAATATTATATTATATAAGCTATTGTAATATTATTCCCAGACACTACAAACAAGCAAGCAAAAAAGGTAGCATGATATATTACCAAGAACATCGCTTGCATTTTTCTTGTTTTCTCAAAGTATTCAGCTGTGATCTCTAAAACTCAGTCTTGTGTCATTTCAAATAAGCAGTCCCCCTATTCTGATACAGAGTTGAAAAATAATTTAGTTGAACATAATCATAGCCCTCTATAATATGATTTTTCTATATTGGAAATAAGCATATCTCACAAGAAGAGGAATGCACAGAAAATGTCATTTCAAATGAACTCTCTAGAAATATTATTTTGGGAACTAAATACTGTCAAGAAGATCCATGAGCTAAGCACAGTCATCTTTCTTAAGGAGAGAGGCTTATGCAGATATCACTATATTTAAGGTGTGACTGAGGGCCAAGAGCAGTAAATACTCAGTTGTCAGAGAACTGAAAAGAGATAAAAATAATTCTAACTGGAAGGGTAAGAAAAATTCACTTAAATCATGGAGAAACAGGTATAAAGGCTATGAAGAAATTCAATGACAACAAGGAAGCTGACAAGGTTGATGGAGCTACATGACTGAAGGGTACACAACAGCCATGCTCCAGAATAAAAAATAAAGGAGTTAAAGAGGCATAAGTATTAGTAAATTATTTTTAAACTTTCTTTAGTGTTGCAATTGTGAATTCCATCTGTAATGGATCTATAGCTTTTGAAATCCACAGGGGATGCACATGAATGAAAAAAAAAAAGTTTATTACATTACTCAATATGCTGCAAGACATAAAAGTTACATCTCTTGGGGGTATATTTTGGCTTTTTCCACAAGTGGGCTGAATAATTTTTTCCAGATTTGCTGAAGAGGGACTAGAGATTATAAAGGGCAAGTGAATGTGGATGAGATTGACCATATGTCATGAAAAATAAGAAGAAAATATGTTTAGTGTTGATGCCACAATAATGCTTTGAGGCTGGCTCTGCGGAAACCGAGGCACAGAGAGGGTAAGTAATGTCATCCTCACACGGCTGTGAGTCAGACACAACTTAACAATGTGGCTAAAAATAGCCAGCATGGAGTAGTGAACCAGTAACCTCCTCATTTAAAAGGTACTGTTTTTACACAAAAAAATTCCACAACTGAAATGTTTGTTTTTCTTGCACACTCCCAAATCACATTATATTATTCCAGATTTTAAAGATTCTATATGCAGTACCCACACAGAGATTAAACCACACATACACATAAAATACAATTTCTGCCATGGTTGAAAAGATAAAGAGTATAGGAAAAACATAAATATCAGACAAGCTCTTAATGCTGATCTCCAAAAGAGACTGCTATATAGCACATTAACTTTAATTTATTGAACCATATCTTCAACAATTGGATTTTTCTGTTATTGTTTTTTGAAAAATGACAGATCTCCAAAATAGGCTCATCTAAATGCTTCACTTTACTTTGATAAACCAAAATAAATAAATAAATAAATAAATAATATGTGTTTATTATTTATTTCACTGACAGGACTTTATTCATAGAAAAAACTCATCAAAGGAACAATTAGTAATTCCTTCCACATATTCAGGGTTATTATAAAGCCCAGTTTGAATAATGGGTTTAAACAAACACATTCTGAGTTGGAGACAAACGTAGCAATGCCATAGAATCGCAAAACTGCTGTGCTCAGAGTCAGCACACTTTATGAGAGAAGCTGCTCTCTTCTCTTAATTAACACTAAGAGGCAGCAAAGTGTGATTTCCTGATAGGTCGGTGATATTTGAAGACTATTCTTCGTTTCACTTTTTCTTGGCTTCTGTATCATCCTAATCTACAATTTGCCCATATCCAATTTAATCGAAGTATCAGTAATTTTGGCAATAAGTGGTAAGAAAAACCTCTGATATTACACAGATTTTTATTAGCTATTTGCATTACAGGTTCTCAGTGTTTCTGGGCACACTCCTAGAGATTTGCCTTTAGAAGTGGGGCAGGGATACATAGCACCCAATAAATTGTCCAATGTCAGGGTTCAGAGACTGAGGTCTATCCACTACATTACTTGAAATGAAACTTCTTTCTCAATGCCCACTGCAAACTTTCTCCTGACATAGTACCTCCAAACTGGAGTACCTCAGCATTGAAAAAGCAATGCAATGTCCCTTTGCTCTATCTAAAGCAGGGTAGTGGTGGAAGTTGGGAAAGATATTGCTTAAGCTAATAGTTCTCATACATAGATGCATGTTCAATCTGGGACTTTAAAAATTACTGACCACTGGAGTCCAATCCAAGATAAGCTGAGTTAGCAGATCTGTGACTGGGTCCCAGATGTCAGGATTTATTTTTTTAATGATCCTGTGTGATTCAAAGGTGCAGTCACTGGTTAGAGCTCTTTTTTTTTTTTAAGTACTTTTGTGAAGATGAAGTTTGATGGTGTTTATATTCCTGGTAAATATATTTTCATATCAAACTGTGGTGTGTATTGAAATGCATTACAAGATATTCTTAAAACCTAGAAATTATTTTGCTGGATTTTTGATGCTGCTGTTATTTTTAACAATGTGATTATCCTACCCAAGAAACAGCCAGGGGCTGGTGCTGTAGCATAGAGACTATAGCCATTGCTTGTGGCCTTGTGGCACCAACATCCCATACAGGTGCCCTCTCAAGTCCTGGCTGTTCCACTTCCAATCCAGCTCCCTGCTAGTGTGTGGGAACAAGAAACAGAGGATTTCCCAAATCCTTGGGCCATGGCACGCATGTGGGAGACCTGAAAGAAGCTCCTGGTTCCTGGCTTCGGACTGGGCCAGCTCTGGCTTTGGAGGCTACTTGGAGAGTGAACCAGCAGATGGAAACTCGACCTTTCTCTCTCTCTCTCTCTCTCTCTCTCTCTCTCTCTCTCTCTCTGCAACTCATTCAAACAAATAAAATCTTAAAACAAGAAAAAAAGCTAGCCTCTGTTCTAAAGAGATGTTATAATGTTCTCCACCTGACAGCAGAGATTTTACAAACCAGGCTACAATCTTCTATTCACTTTCTAATGCTTCAAAGAATTCAACATCTAACTTAAGTCCCCTCTATTTGATCATAAACTCTCATACCAATACTATCATATTTTAAAGGTTATTGCATAATTTACAGATTCTGTTACTACATACTATTTATCCACAGTTTGTCTGTTTCTAAGAGTTGTCTGTTCTAGGAGTTGACATATTTTATAACAGATCTTAATTTTTCTCTTAAAACAACTTTTCATTAAGACAGTGCATTACTCTATGTTATTTTTTGAAGCACAAATAAAACATACCTTGCTTTTTGCTCTGGCATCCGGAATCTTAGAAGCAATTGTCCTGGGTGGAAGTGACGTGATTAGACTCAAAGGGGGAGGTTGATCCCGAAAAACAGATGTCAGACAGAGTTGTACAGTCTCTTTCATCGCCTTCATTTGTGAATCCTACAAAGTAATAAATTCTTTTATTCACAAGTGTCTCTGGACCTCATTCATCCTCTTTTTCAACCTTCCCTTGGAGGCTACACTCACACCTCATAAAAATGCTACTAGTTTTCAAATATGATTGCGGAATTTATAAATTGCAAATGATATACTATAGATCTACAATCCATATGTTTCTAAGAGCTGAGGTATTTCGTAATATCAACATTCAGAAATATGTCTTAGTTTATCCCTTGAACTGACATGATTCCAATCATGATAGTTTACTGGAAGGCAAATGTACTCAAGGTTGTATTGAAGTAGAAATTCTTCTTAGAAACTTGACATCTTTATTTTGTCACCAACCTTCTTTATTAAGAATTAATCCCCTGGGTTGGCACTGTGATAATGTGAGTTAAGCTACTGTATGGGAGGACTGTATCCCAAATCAGAGTGCCCAATTGGAGTCCTGGCTACTCTGCATTTCCTATTCAGCATCCTACCAATATACTTGGAAGGCAGCAGACGATGACTCAAATATTTGAGTTCCTATCACCCATCAGGGAGACCCAGATGGAGTTCTGGTTTCTGTCCTTACCCTGGCCTAGTCTTGGCTATGCAGGCATTTGGGGAAGGAAGCAGCAGAAGGAAGATTCTCTCTCTCTCTCCCCCTCTGCCTCTCACTCTGTTATTCTGCCTCTCCAATAAATAAATAAACCTTAAAAAATAGGATTAATCCCCCAGCAATTCAAGCCTCTGTGTTTCTCATATTTGCCATTAACTCCACTCAATTTCATCAGATAATGATAAAAATAAATTTATCTTTGATTTCTTCTGGACCTTGTTAGGTAATATGAAATAATCTAGTAGGATAATAAACTATAACATTAACACTTTCTTATGTTAGCATAGACTGTACAATATCACAAGCATTTTCCTGCATGAGAAATGATCTTTGCTACTTCTCTAAGAAGAAAACAAGGTCTAAAATTTTCACACAGGTAGTGTTCTGATTTAGATTACAAGGCAGACAGCCATCTCTAACTCCCATCAAACCTCTAGTTTCTACTACTAGGAATATTTTAAAATTAATAATATTATTATAGAAATATATATTTAAATGTCTGAGCATGAATGAAAAAGACATTCTTTGTTACTAAAATGAAGAAACATAAAACATTTTGGAAAAACTCCAGGGCTGTTTCCATGGTAGCTAATGCATAATTTAGCACAGAATCAGAGACCTGAATGATGAGATGCTGTCACAGTAACATCCGTTTAAGGACATGGGATGTGATCTTAGGACCATAAGAGATGAAGAGAAGGGTTAGCTACTAGGGCCAATATCCACATGGAGAATTTCCCTTTAAGAGTTCCATGGATGAATAAACAGAAAAGTCTTTGGTCTCTGCCTGACAGAAGAATGTACTCCAACAAAACCACTGTATTTTATACATTTTGCCAGAAGTATGAGAATATTTGAAAAAGTTCATGGAAGCATTAAGTTAAAAAACGAGTTTATCTTGGTTAAAAATTTTAAATCCATGCATATTGTTTATTTCATTGTACATATTTGCCATGAAAGTTTTGAAGATCTTCTTACCTCTTTGTATCAGATTCTTGCCCATTTCTTTCCAATAAAACCCTCACAGTCAGCTTTTTAAAGTGATTTAGATCCTTCCCAAAACTTGTGACTATGTTTTCTTCTCTTAGGTGGTAATGGTAATATTTATCTTAAGATGAAAGTGTCTGTTGATAGAACACTATTCAAGAAATATCTCCCTTTCAGCTAGTCAACAGATTATTTTTAAAGCAGCAATAACAGAAGCTACGAGTGAATACATTAGAAATGGGACAGACATGCGTTTCATTTTTATTCATCTTGCCCTGTCAAGTTGTCTAGGACAAAATAAGACCCTCAAGGGTCTAGGATGGAGGAGGGTTGTGAAGTGAACAGGAGAGACCTTAAAGTGAGTGATGGCATTTAGAATTTTTTTTTTTAACTCAAAGTAGTCCTTCCGATATGCTACCCTTAGTATGTGGAATCTTCCCTATCCCTCAACTTGTCGTATTCTATTATTCACCTTGTTTGTTTCCTTCAGATGTTTTAATCACAGATTTATAATTTATGTGCCTACACAAATATATTTGCCTAGGCATTTATTTGTTTGAGTGGCAGAGAGATAAAGAGAGTATAGAGAAACAGAGACAAAGAAACAGAGCTGCTATTTCTAGATTCACTGCCCAAAAGCCCACAGTTTTTGGGACTGGACCAAATCAAATTAGGAACCAGAAACTCAACCCAGGTCACCTAATGGGTGACAGAGGTGTCACCAAATTGTAAAAATAGATTACTTAATTTGTTTGAAAACCATAGTAGAGGACAAGGCACAGAAAAAGAGATTGCCCTTCTGCTGGATCACTCACCAAATAACTGCAACAGTCAAAGACCAAGTTGCAACCAGGTTTCAGGAATTCAATCCAGTTCTCCTCTGTGGGTTCCAGAGACCCAAGTACATGAGACATCACCTGCTGTCTCCAGGGTGGGGAGTAGCAGAGAGCTGGGATCAGAAACATATGCCAGAGCATAGACCCAAGCACTCCAATGTGAGATGTTGGTGTCATAACCAGTATCTTAACTACTAGGTCAAATGCATGCCCCACAGTGCTTGTTTTGTTTGAATTTTTATAGGCAATACTTAGCTCAATCCCTGATACATTAGAAGGACTCAACACAAAGTCTTTGAATCCATGACTTGAAAAAGATGAACTGAAAATAGTGTTTCTACATGTCAAGGAAAGAAATTTACAAGTTATTCAACAGAGAGTGAGAGAAAGGAACAATATTTCAAGGTTTTCTTTCTGTTAGTTCTTGCTGCTGTCTTGACTGATTCTTTCTCTTTCATGGCACTAAATGCTGTAACAGGAGTAAATCACCAAAATGATATGAGTACTTTAAAAAACTTATTCACATATTTAAAGTTAGACAGTGGAAAAAAGAAAGTAAGAGGTGGGAATATCTTGCCTAAGAGCCAAAGCAAATTTGGCTTTGGAATTTGAACTTTCAGTGTTCCCATTATGAAGGGAGCAATGATGATCATAGCATTCATTGCATTCATGTCTCAATTCCTCAAACACATTCCATTTCCAAACCTTTGATAGATAATAGTCTTAGGTATATGTTGATATGATAGACAACCCCCTTGTCAGAATAATGGCTGAGCTAAGATGCCCAACATAAATAAAAAACATCAAATTAATGGTTTCAAATATTGATTTTTAGTACGTAGTGTTTGGAAACAACAAAATTTTCAATGGAACATTAAAGGAGATATGTATATGTGTCATGTTTCTAATTACCTGAACTTTGGTGCAATCATCTTCTTCCAAGGCCTCCTGATACTGCTTCAACATCGTGTAACGTAATACACAACTCCTCACCTTTCATGGCCATAGTACTGAGCTATCTCTGCTGATAAGTTTCAATTTATGATGAACATTTTATCTTCTGGCATCACATACTTGTGATGGGCCCTTCTATTTTATATTCTGTTTTCTATTTCTTTCCTGCACATTCGGCTTTTCCTGACAGAGACCATAAAATGCTGTCACCAACCCTGTCCTAACGTGGTCCTCTTTCTGCCTAACTCCCATTAAATCCTTCTAACTTAAAAAGAGACTGTTACTAATGCTAGTCAAAGTTGATTTCACCAATGTTCCACAGGCAGGACCTAGACAATGAGTTTACACCACAATGTCCTAACATTTCATGTACATTGCCAAGTGGGGTTTGTCTTGCAACTGTAGACTATGATTCACTTTGAAGTTTCTAAGAGCAAGATGTTGCCTAATAAAATACAATGTAGACGGTATACAGAATATTTCTCCCCAGTTCTTACAAAATATTCTCTCCCTGGTCAGTCTTCCTTTTGCCCTGTTTTTCCTTTCCCTACACCAAATCATTTCCCCATTTATTTTACCTCATGCTAGTGAAACACAATCTCTTTAACTCAATTGCCTCATTTGTCACTCTGCCCTTTATTTAGAACCTCTCCACCAGCCTCTGCTCAGCTCATCTCAAAGCAACTACACTATTTCCTCTGCCTGAAGAACCCTCTTACTAATTATCTGTCTAGGAAGTTTCCACTTAAAATTTGTCTCAGCTCATGTATTATCTTCCTGGAAAAAATTCCTGATCATCCTTTACAGGGATGCTCTAACTTGTGTCTATTACATTTCCTAATTCTATGTTTAATTTAACCCTTAGCATCATTTTAAATTAGCTTGTTGTTTTAATTATATGTTTATCTATTCCAACCAAACTATAATTTCTTACAGATTGGGCACTTTTGAGGGGACATCAGAGTTTCCAAATCCAACAAGTATTTGTTAAATGAAAAAATTAAGCAAACACTACAGAGGTTATAGAGTGTTGTTCTGTTGTATGAGAAAATAATGAAAAGGTTTCATTTTATCCCATATAATAAATAATACTATAAAATAGCATTTCACATTTTCAAATATACTGGCACATACCCTACATGATATAAAAGCTTATGAAATCATTGTTGTATATGACCTTAAGATGGTGAAAGATTTAGAAGGCAAATTTTTGCTGTGTGCATGTTTGTACTTTCCTCATAAAAACTATATTTGTCTGTTGAAAATATATATGCTGTAAGGATAAGTTTGTCCATCACTTCTGATCTACAATCATAAGAAAATCCACTAGATCATATTCAATTCATCTTAATTCCTTTATATAAATACATTAAGATCCAAGAAAGATCAGGTGTAGTAACAGCTGTTTGCCTTGGAAAGAGGGTTCTCACTCTGTCTTTTTATTTGTCATAGAATCAGGTATATGAATCCTGGAAGTATATAAACATTTTTGGATCTCTGCTCCAGGTGTTTCCAGGTCTATTGTTTATAGGATTATTAGCATGTCCATTCATTTATTAAGTTAGATCTTCATTTATGTATTCAATTAATAGATATTTATTATACTCATGCTATAACCCAGACACTATCCTGTAGAAAAAAAAAGAAGAGTTCAAACATAGTTATTACTTAATCCTGGGTATCTGTGTAGTTGGCTTAACTTGTGTTTGTAGAATAGATTCAATATGCCTGGTGTCCTGAGCAAAATTTTGTACTGGTCAGATCCTATGCAAACTTTTTGTAGAAGTTAAATTTTGAGAGATTTACATACCCAAAAGCTGTATTTGTATTCCGGTACCTAAGGTTAAGTAGAATTCATAAGAAATTGCCAAATGAATAATTGATGGTTTGAAAAGTTGAGGCTGGTTCATAGATATTGACATTATTGTTTACATTGGAATAATAATACTGGAACTTTTTTCACTAAATATGCCATGAGATCCAGTTTGCAATAATGAGCTGTTGTTTTCATAACTTTTATGAAGCCTTTAATGTTATTTGAAGCCAAGATACAACAATCTTAAGGAGTGAGATTTTGAAGAATATAAAAAAGTCTCATATAAATATGATGGAGCGAGGTGGAGAGCAATTTCACTAAACTACAGTTTTGCTCTGTTTTGAAGTGAGCTTGCAGTTCTACTTGATTTTATGACTGCTGTTTATGAGCTTCAATGTATATTTTGCACACGATTTGTTTAAATCAACCTCCAGCTCTGGTAGTTCACCCTACCTGAAGCAGTGAAAATATCCTGAGGCTAAAAGGGAATTTTTTTTTTAATCACAGAGAGGCATTTACTGTGATTTCATTCACTAATAATAATAATAATGATAAAATAATAATAATAACGAAGCTTTCTGAGGGTTTTGCATGTACCAGGCATTCTTTCTAACGTTACGTGATTATAATTTTCCCATCACCCCCGTAAAGTAAGTACTGTTACATATTATTTCCAGTGACACATAAAGAGTTTGAGAGGGGTAGGCATTTAGCCAGGTGTTAAGATGACTGCGTCCTACATCAGAGTACCTGGATTCAATATGCAACTCTGGTTCCTGACTCCAGCTTCTCCTAATGCAGAATTTAGAAGATAGCAATGATGATGCAAGTGATTGGGTTACTGTCACTCATAATGCAGACATGACTTGGGTTACCAGTTCCTGGCTTTGCCTCTAGGACAGTTCCAGCCACTAGTGGTATTTTTTTCTCTGTCTCTTTCACACACACACACACACACACACGTATCTGCTTATATAAAACTAAGTAAAATAAATACTTTTAAAAGTGTTCCAGGGATTTGAACACGGTTGTTTAGTGGAAGTGGGATGTTGGAAACACAGGCAGATTGACTCTAGAGATCATTGTTTCATTACTGTATCATGCAGCCTCCCATCCTGAAATCCAGACTGCTGTGTAGTGTGGGATAGGCCCAGAATGGTTTAAATGGTAGTGGGTGGGGTGGGGAGTGGATTTGGAGAAGTGGATAATAGAGAGTTGATGAAATTGAAGGAGGAACCCCATTATAAACTCTCTATGATGAACAGCTCTACATTAAACCACAGTTCTATAACTTGACAAAATTGTCATTTACCAATAAAATGTTTAAGCCTACATCCTTCCATATGCCCATAAGTCCTTAATAATATAGCATTCTCTCTCTGTGCTGCTACTACTCCACAGTTCAACACACAATAATTTGCTCATTGCTGGACCTAGAAAATAGTGAAAGACATGGGAGCCAAGACCCTATTTCATGCATTTTCTTTTTCTCATAGCAAGTAGCACAGGAAGGTCTTGCAAAAGGCATTTCAACCTATTTACCGTTTACTGACTAAAATAATTAAGTGACTATCTTCACAATCTTCTATGAATCAAACACTGTTACAAGATAAAAAGTTTAATTAAAAATGAATAGTTAGCAAACTTGTAATCCATAGTCAAAAGTAGTAAATAATATAAGCATTAAAATGTTACATGAATAAATGCATTTACATATTTATAAATTAAAGTAAGTGAATCAAATCAGGGAAATATTTAATGTACAATGACTGTCCCACGAGTCAGAGAGGATCAAACTCAGAGGAGGCAGCCTGGCTTATAAAAATTCATTGTTGCAAGACCAAAAACATTGCAGAGATGGTGGCAGAAATGGCCAAGAAAAGAATTTCAAAACAGATGGCCTAATTCAACTTCAGTACTATATGTCCCTATGATTTTGCCTCTTATTTTCTGATTCTATCAATTTTAAAAGAGCCATATACCATTCAAAAAACAATATTAATGTAGCATGGGTTCAATATAGTCAGGGATTATCATAAATTAGTATAAATTTCTTTTCTATAAATTAAAAAATAATATGTTAAACTATAGTCTTGATCAGATGAATTATGCTTGAGCTAGTCCACAAAATAACAGGCATGCTATTCTAAGACATTTAAATATTAAAAAATTAGATAAGGTAAAATAAGACAATAATAAAAGCATATATTTGTTAAAATATCCTAATTTTCATTCAAAATCTTCATTTCCTCAAAAGCACTAAAGCCTATGAAGGGATGTAGCTGGCATTCACAAAATGTCCTTACTAGTTCTGCTACCACAAACACTATCTACATATTTTATTTGCTATTTTTACTACTTTAAGTGCAAAGAAGGTTTAGCCATACCAAAGAGAAGAAATACACATACATGTTCTCCCATGCCCTGAGAAATAGAATTTTCTCATGATTCCTTATAACCATGGCACAATAATCAGGGCAGGACATGCCAGAAAAGCTCCAAAAACACCCAGCCTTCAGAACGTGCTGCCCTCTACTCCATACCCCACATGAGTGCTTAGGAGGCATCCTCATTTTTCCACAAACTTACAAGATGTACACTGGATTGTTGAGAAATAGTCCACAAATGTGAAAATGCCATTTATTCATTTTTCTCAAAAAAATATTACTAAGCTGTAATCACAAAAATAGAAAGCCCTTGACAGCAGATAGAACAATTTCTTTAACTTTTAAAAATGCATTTGAGGGGAAGGCACTTGGCCTAGTGGTTAAGAGTGCCATGTCTGATTTCTAGCTCCAGTTTGCAATTCTAGCTTCTAGTATAGATCCTAGGGTCAACAGGTGATGGTCCAAGTAATTGGGTCCCGGACCTCACATGGGTAGACCTGGAATGGATTGCTGGCTACCATCTTCAGTTTGTAATAGTTCTAGTCATTGTGGGCTTTTGGCAAGTGAACCAATGTACAGGTGCTCTACCTGCTTTCTGTCAGTCTTTCATTATGCTTAACACCTCAAATAAACAAATCTTTTTAAAAACTTTTATTTAATGAATATAAATTTCCAATGTACAGCTTGTGGGTTACAATGGCTTTCCCCCCATAATTTCCCTCCCACCCGCAACCCTCCCCTTTCCCGCTCCCTCTCCCCTTCCATTCACATCAAGATTCATTTTCAATTCTCTTTATATACAGAAGATCAGTTTCGTATATATTAAGTAAAGATTTCAACAGTTTGCCCTCACATAGCAACACAAAGTGAAAAATACTGTTGGAGTACTAGTTATAGCATTAAATCACAATCTACAGCACATTAAGGACAGAGATCCTACATGATATTTTTTAATAAATTGATTAATTTTGTATGCCATTTCCAATTTAACACCAGGTTTTTTTTTTCATTTTCAATTATCTTTATATACAGAAGATCGATTCAGTATATACTAAGTAAAGATTTCATCAGTTTGCACCCACACAGAAACACAAGGTATAAAAATACTGTTTCAGTACTAGTTATAGCATTATTTCACATTGGACAACACATTAAGGACAGATCCCACATGAGACAAAAGTACACAGTGACTCCTGTTGTTGATTTAACAATTTGACACTCTTGTTTATGGCGTCAGTAATCTCCACAGGCTCTTGTCATGAGTTACCAAGGCTATGGAAGCCTTTAGGGTTTGCCAACGTTGATCTTATTCCGACAGGGTCATAGTCAAAGTGGAAGTTCTCTCTTCCCTTCAGAAAAAGGTACCTCCTTCTTTGATGGCCCTGTTCTTTCCACTGGGATCTCACTCACAGAGATCTCTCATTTAGGTCTTCTTTTGTTGTCCAGAGTGTCTTGGCTTTCCATGCCTAAAATACTCTCATGGGCTCTTGAGCCAGATCCGAATGCCTTAAGGGCTGGCTCTGAGGCCAGAGTGTTATTTAGGACATCTGCCATTCTATGAGTCTGCTGTGTCTCCCACTTCCCATGTTGAATCGTTCTCTCCCTTTTTGGTTCTATCAGTTAGTATTAGTAAACACTAGTCTTGTTTGTGTGATCCCTTTGACTCTTATCAGTGTGATCAACTGTGAACTGAAGATGATCACTTGGACTAATGAGATGGCATTGGTACATGCCACCTTGATGGGATTGTATTGGAATCCCCTGGCATGTTTCTAAAATGTGTTTGAGAAACAGAGGATGAGAAAACAGCATAATAAATTCTAGGTAAACATCAACCATATTCAATGTTAAAATACATCTTTTTTTGACAGAGAGAAAGGTTTTCCTTTTCCATTGCTTCACCCCCCAAATGGCTGCTATGGCCGGCGCGCTGTGGCAATGCGCCCCAAGGATCTGAAGCCAGGAGCCAGGTGCTTCCTCCTGGTCTCCCATGCAGGTGCAGGGCCCAAGGACTTGGGCCATCCTCCACTGCCTTCCTGGGCCACAGCAGAGAGCTGGACTGGAAGAAGAGCAACCAGTACAGAATCCTGCGCCACAACCGGGACTAGAACCCAGGGTGCCGGTGCTGCAGGCGGAGGATTAGCCTAGTGAGCCACAGCGCTGGCCCAATTGGTAGGGTGTATAAAATATATTTGGGATAGATAATATTTCATTTTATGTTATTTTTAGAAACATGATATGACATTAATATAAAATACACATATGGGATAGATATACATTTATTACCAAGTACTCTAAAATGTTTCTGAAAAATGAAATTAAAAGATTTTATTTTAGTGCAAAATTTTTTAAAACCATGGATAGTTTTCTCATAAAATGCATTTTTATGAATTTTTGAAATATTCTCCTGTAAATGCAGGCATATAATATTCACTATATATGTAGTGTTGTATGAATTAAAAATGATTTATTTGTCTGATGATATTTCACAGAATTCATGGGAAAGTGGTATTATATATATATATATATGTTTATTTTGGTGCAAAAAAGACATTTACGGATTTTTTGTAACATATTTTGTATATATAATAAAATATAATGTTTTGTTATACAAAAAAGCTTTTGAAATAATCTACATTTAATGTGATTTTTCCATGAACTTTTTGAAGGTCCCTCATCTCCATGATTATTGGAAAATAAAGCACTGGGGATACAATAGAAGTTGTCTCTGTAAGCATCCCTAGTGTCATTTTATTCAGTCTTTCTCCAAAGAAAATTGCATCTATGGAATCTATTTATCTTATTTTTATAAGATGTATAATTTTAAAAATGTTTTTGCATTGTTACTATTATTAAATATTAAACATAACATTCTGATTTTTAATTGACATCAATATAATAGATGTATCAATACTGGTATAAATATGTTTTCTTGTAAATATTAAATTCCATTGCAAACTATGACTGTAGAAAGCATATGAAATGTACATATTAAATCTAATAGTAACCAGTTATTTCTCCTTATTGACATGGACACTGCTACATTTAATGTCCCTTTGCTTGTTTCCAAGTATGTACAGGTAAGTGCCAATTCTATCATACACACGTTTAAAAAGTGGTTATAACAATTTGCTATCAATGAGTACTTCCATTTGCTTCATAACGCATTCATCCAGAGTTAATACCTGCTATCTTATTTGGTGCTTTAAAGCATGTTTATTCACGGGGTTATAGAACAAATGTACCAGTAAGGTGAAAAATGAAGTCATGAACTCACAGAGACTGAACCTTCAGTCAATTTACTGTAGCAGCAAAAACAAGGGAAAAAATGGATTCCAAAGGGAATATCAAACATTCATGAATTCCATAACCATCTCATATGCACAGCATCTTGAATCGCATTAATAAATCAAGGGAAGCAATGAGCATACTCCAGCTATTTTTGCTTAGACCAAAATTCTGATATTCAGTGAATATAAACTTACCCTGTCAAGAGCTGCTTTCTCCAGTTCATTTTTGGCTACAGCTAATTTTTGTTCCAGATCAGTAAGTTGTTGGGCCTGTAAAATGAAAAGTAAATTTTTCAGTCAGTTCCATCATCTTGACCCTCTCTAATTTAAGAATCTGTCATTCATTGTCAAGGAGTTTTTAGAAAGAGAGAAAGAAAAAATAATTCTATCCTATAGAATTTATTTAGAATTCAGTATTAAAATGCTATATTACATGATCAGTTCATCAGTGTTCAAGAAATGGTGTATTCTAGGTAAATGTGCTCTAGAAGCTTCATTGGACCAAAATGTACAATTGCTAAGACCCAGTTCAAGTCCTTCAAAAGATTTGTGGCTTCTAATGTAAATTGTATTCCCTGAAAATTCTCTTCAATGTGATTGTCTTTGGAGATAGAGTTTTTTTCTTTTTCTCAGTTAAGGTTAACTGAGGTCCTGTGTGTGAGACTCATAGTACACATGTCTTTGTAAGCAGTGGAACACACACCAGAGATCTCTTTCTGTGCTCACAGGGTGGAAATGTGACATGAAGCACTATCTGAAAGTCATGAAGAGTTCTCACCAGAAGCCAAATCTGCATGGGTTCATCCTGGAACTACCAGCACCCAGAACTGTATGAAAATCAATTTATGTTCTTTAAGCCACCCAATCTACATTATTCTGCTTAAGCTTGGAAGCACTAACATTAGTATTGGTTTTTTGTACTAACATTTATTAAATATTTATGATTGAGCGTTAATACCATATACGTCTTTAACCCACCATACACATATCTGCAACTTTGCAAACACCACTACTGCAGTGGTTAAAGGAAAAGAACACTTGTATTTCTTCTTCTGAGAAGTATCTCATCAGATCCCTTGTATATTGAAAAACTTTCTTTCAAAAAACTTTTAATTTAACTGACACAAAAATTGTGCAAAGTTCTGGGATGATGTTTTGGCACATGCATACATTATGTAATGTCCAATCAGGGTAAACATGTCTGTAGTCTCCAATACTTAAAATTTATGGTGAGGACATTTAAAATCTTTAAAATCCTTTCTTCTAGTTTTTTTTAGAAAATAATATAGTAGATTATCATTATCAGTAGTCAATGTACTGTGTAATAGAATGCCAGAACTTCATTACTCCCATCAAATTATAACTTAGTATTCATTAAGTAGCCTTTCTCCACCTTCCCTACCTCTCCTTCTCATTTTTCTCCAAGCTCTTGTAACAACCCAATGTGAAAGAAAGTATAGAGTTTCCTCAAAAAACTAAAAATAGAACTATTATATGATCCAACAATCCCACAGCTTGATATCTATGAAGTCAGTTGGTCAAAGAGAAATGAATGCTTCCACGTTAATTGATGTGCTATTCACAGTAGGCAAGAAATGGAAACAACCTAATTGCCTATTCACTGACAAATAGATAAGTAACATGTGACACATACAACATAATATTAATCAGCTGTTAAAATGGTTAAATTTGGCCTTTTGATGGGTTTTTCCCCACCATCTGACTCATAGCTGCTGTTCTGTTTTTTCTCCCCCAAATTGTGCTTAAAAGACTCCATACACAGTTTCTTGGGTCTACCTCTCCTGGAGCCCTCCTCCTAGCTGCTGTGGCTGGAGGTCTCTATCTTTTTTAAATAAATGTTGCTTTGGGAAAGAAAGAAAGAAAAAAAAGGGGGGGGGGAGAGAAATAAGGATGAAAGAGAAGAAGAAAGAAAAAGTTTGAACTCTTGTCATTTACAACACAAACAGAACCAGAGGAAATTAGTCAAGCATGAAAAGAAGAACTGCATACTCATACTCATACATGGAACTTTACAAAGCTGATCCTTTGCCCATTTCTTTGGATTGCTTGCTTTTCTGTTGTTAGTTCTGCATATAAATTCTTTGTACAATTAATAATTTGAAAATATTTTTTGCATTCTGTTTGTTGTGTCTTACTCTGTTGATTGTTTCCTTTGCTGTGTAGAAGCTTCTTAGTTTGTCTACTTTTGTGTTTGCTGCCTGTGTTTCTGTGGTTATACAGAAGCAGTAAGTTTTAGTGTTTCCACAGTACAATGGGGTGAATACAGTGCACAGTTGGGTATTATATGGAGTTTTGGTAGGATTCATAAAAAGTGTGTATTGTGTAGATGTGTATTGTGAAAGAATTAAGCATGAATTTCAAAATATTTTCACACCAAAGTGAACTTAACTTTCTTTCCATTTGTTCCATAAAATTTTTGATATAACATTGCATACATTAAGGAGAACCAGAAGAGAGGAGTTGGTAGATCCAAACATAAAGAAAAGATAAGGAAATGGAAATGTTGAGCACTTGATATGATATGTTTCCACGAGCTGAAATATTGCAAAGTGTGCCTCAAAAGCATACCAGCATTGCCTATTAATAAAAATTTTGAAAATAAAATTGAAAAAAACCAAATTCCTCAAATTTGGAAATTATGTTTTCAAATCCTGCCTCCATCATTCCCTAACTGTATCACCTTGGATAATGCACTTGACATTTTTGAATTAGAGGGGATAATACTTCTCTACACCAAACAAGTAGAACTCAGATGAGAAATATGAAATCTGAAGGTTTCATTATCATTACACCTAGAGTATTTGCGCAAGCTTGATCCATCTCACTACTACTCCATTCATTCATTCACACTCTGATTAACCCCCATATATTCAATTATTCTAGGCACTGTGGTAGGTCCTAGCAATTATAGAGGTTGCTGATAAAATATATATATTCCCCTAAATTATATTCATACATTAGAGGCTCAACGTGTTTATCTCTGCTAGTCTGTGGTATCTCTTGAAAAGCAGCGTCATCAAATGCATATATTTTAATGCTTTATGAAGACTGCCATAATAATTAGCTACAAACATTCACCCAATTATATCATAATTCAGCAACTACTACCGGGTTTATATAAAATTTCAGAAACTATTATTGGCACCAATGGTGTAATAATGAAGCAAAAATTTTCTTTCCTGAAGAAGAGAAAATGCATATGTCTACACACACACACACACACACACAAAACTGCTATCAAGAAGACAAAGCTAAAAGAGGTAGTAGAGGGCTGGCGCCCTGGCTCAATAGGCTAATCCTCCACCTTGAGGCGCCGGCACACCGGTTTCTAGTCCCGGTTGGGGCACCAGATTCTGTCTCGGTTGCCCCTCTTCCAGGCCAGCTCTCTGCTGTGGCCCAGGAGTGCAGTGGAGGATGGCCCAAGTGCTTGGGCCCTGCACCTGCATGGGAGACCAAGAGAAGCACCTGGCTCCTGCTTCAGATCAACGAGATGCGCTGGCCACAGCGGCCATTAGAAGGTGAACCAACAGCAAAAGGAAGAACTTTCTCTCTGTCTCTCTCTCTCACTGTCCACTCTGCCTGTCAAAAAAAATTTGAAAAAAAGAGGTAGTAGAGAACGGGAAGGAATATATTAATGACTTATATCCCAAAGCTCCACTTCCCTTCTTGCTGCTCCCATATGCTAGGCATTGTGACTTTGCTGATCCTACCATTAACAAGTAAAGGGTATTTACTTCTTGTAGATTCTGACTGAATTCTTGTAAGTTACTTGGTCAATAGGATGCAAAATATTCAGAAGAAATTGGGTTTGCTCTCTCACTTTTGCAACATCACTGTGAGGAAGCCATGACTGAGCTAACCTGCTGGTGCAGGGCTACCCCACTTGAGTTCCCATGGAAAAGCTGAGCTTAAACAAGCCTTCTGCAGGACAAGCAAACCTGTAATTTAGCACATCCAAGATCACTGATTCTTAGCCAAACTACAAATGTTTGTAATATATTAGTCAGTGAGTATTGCTTTTAGCCTCTGAGCTTGAGTTGCTTCACAGTATAAATGACTGATAGAGACATGCGTTATCTAGAAAACCTTTCATTACATGAGTGTGATCAGTAACACAAATAATGAAAGAATAAGTCTTTTTGGAATCTTTAAGACACTTACATAGAAATAAACGCAGTGTTTTGAGTGGAAACAAAGGCAGTGTATCCAGAGTAAACTGAACGAGGGGAAAGTGTTAGCAAAAGAAGATACAGATGGGAGAAAATAATGCAGTGCTGTTCCTCCCATGATAAGAATAGTATTTAAGTCAGTGAAAAAATGAGGAAATATGAGAAGTTTCAAATCAGTTTGAGTCTCATTTATTCCATTTTGTAAGTGGCGACATTATCTGTGATAAATATGAAGGGCTACCTAGACATTGCTTCCCCTTTTTCTACATGTGTAAGAAAGCAGTATTTCTGAAGTTACATGTTGCCTTCCAAATTTTTGTTCCCTGCATTTGGGATACAAGAGGAGAGAGATAATAAGAGATGAACTGAAGAACTGAAGTACTAGAATTTGAATGCTGGCTCTTAACCAGCACTATTTGGGTAAAGCGTTTAAGTTCTGCACACCTCCGTTTCCTCTTCTATAAACAAGAACATAAGGAAATTCACCTTATAGGACCATCAAAAGTATTAAATAAGTTCATATTTATGAAACATTTAGAATAGTATCAGGTTCATACTAATACATAATTATTTGGTGAGTAATGTAGATTATTTTACTTGGCATCTTACGTTATAAACGAAACAATACTACTATCTGGGAAGTTTGTATCAATCAGGGCAGGAAAAATGAATTACAGCAGACACAACAAATATTCTTTTGTAATTTTATTGTCGGGGTCAGCACTGTGGCATAGAGGATAAGGCCACTGCCTGCAGTGCCCGTATCCCATATGGACGCCGGAGTCCTGGCTACTCCACTTCCGATCCAGCTCTCTGCTCTGGCCTGGGAAAACAGTAGAAGATGGCCCAAGTAATTGGACCCCTGTATCCACGTGGGAAGACCTGGAGGAAGCTCCTGGCTCCTGGCTTCAGATTGGCATAACTCCAGCCATTGCAGCCAACTGGGGAGTGAACCAGTGGATGGAAGACCTCTCTCTCTCTAACTCTCCTTCTCTCTCCGTATAAGTCTGACTTTCAAATAAATAAATAAATCTTTTTTAAAAAAGAAATTTTATTATCATCTATTCCCAGGATTTCAA
Source organism: Lepus europaeus (assembly GCF_033115175.1). Lineage (NCBI taxonomy): Eukaryota > Metazoa > Chordata > Mammalia > Lagomorpha > Leporidae > Lepus > Lepus europaeus. The sequence continues at coordinate 40,412,418 of NC_084833.1, forward strand.
TTATTTACATTTTCTAGAAATTCATTTAGCTTATTAAAACCTAGTCAAAGACAGAAGTTACAAAAAGAATAAAGAAAAATAGCCATAGCAATTGCAGATAACATTTCATATTGGAATAGTTTGCTTCCATTTTTAAAGGGTCAAATGCTAGATTAGGTCATACATAGAAGCTGTATTATGCACAACAAAAACACTTTTGACCTATGAAAGACTTTCTAAATAGAAAATATTATTTGTTTTAAATTAATGAAGTTAAGTGGAAAAAATTCAATCTCCTGTGGAATTAAGGAGTGAAGAGAGAAGATATTCTTGGTGTGGCCTGAGTATCAAACTGTCTTCACCTTAGTGCTGCTAAATATAGTGTTGCTATAGCATTTGTTTTCCTACATGTATTTTTCTAATTTCAGCTTTGTAACATGTTTGGAAGCCATAATTCATGCCTTAAATTTTAATTCGTTATATAACATAAGAACTCCAAGGTTTTCTGGATGAAGAAACTCCAGAATTTGGTTTGATTCTAGTTTCTGTAGTTTGGGAGATGTCCTTCCCCATTTTTTTCCCTCAAGAAATAGCCTTTAGCTGGGCTATAATTATGAGGTATAGATAGCACATGTAGTGTGATTAATGTACAAACTCATTTTTTCTTCTAAGAAAACTAAAAAAATAGTTGTGTTGAATGAAACAGAAAGGATAGATATTGATGCTGGATGGCTAAATTGTCTCCTAAATTTCAATAATTTTACCAAATTTTGGCAAGTGACTTGATCTGCAAAGTTCTAATTTGTTGGTAGTACACTAGATTTGTGATTCAATATTTTTTGGGAAAAAAAAAGCATTGGCACAATTTATTTTAATCCCTTCACTATCCTCTCCCCACTATGGCAGAACATCCTGAATCTTTTTAAAATTTTCTAGTGAAAATCTATGAGACTAACAAAATATAAAATATTTTATATTATCTTCCCCTAAAAAGGAACTGAAACTATTACACATAAAATTAATAAATTTTAAACATAAGTAAGACACACCAGGTCTATGGAAAGCCTATATAATGTCTTGTGAATGGGTTGTAAAAGTAGGGTATGGGTAGCAAGAAGAGGGAGGCACTAATACTAGGCCCCAAACTTCTACCCATTTGTCTAGGCTAAGCTGTAAATTTTGTTCCAAGACTTTTGGCAGCCAGGTGTATAAAGAAACAGTCTTTACTCTGAGATTCTCATTACCAAAGTCAGTAAATATCCCAAAGGCACAGAAGATGCAAGGATTTTCCAAGTCATAGGTTCTAAAATAAAATTCCAACAAACTGTAATTCAACTCAGAAAACCATCTCTTTCAAGAGAGAGGAACACAACAATAACTGGAATGCATGTGTGTGTGTGTGTGTGTGTATTTCCCAAAAACGCACAGAAAGCAAGATGAATAACTCTTTAAGTTTGCTTGCTTATTGGGACATGCACAATAATTCCACATTCAAATATAAGTGAATGGTAAATCACTCAGATGCTAAAATATAAGAGATTAGTACATCCTCAGTCACCACTGAGTCTGAATAGGTAGCAGTGCTAGGCACAGTGTAAAAGAGAGCCACTTCCATGTTTTTCAAATGAGGAAAACTGAGGCATGGATGAGATCATGAAATATCTTGCCAGTGTCACATAACCAGAAAATAGCAGATTTGAAATCTGAAACTAGGTAATCAGGAAAAATAGCCAGTACTCTTAACAACTAAAGAAATGAGTAATTAATAAGTATACATATGTTGAATGACATTGCCAGAACTTATTGATGTTATGTATTTGAAAATGTTTGAAGAACATTTGGACGAGTGGAGGAAATTGGAGTATTCCATGTTTGTCATCTAATAAGAATAATAAACTCATAAAAGGAAATGGTCTTAAGTACTTTGTAGACTATTTGATATAAGTGAAAGGATCAGAGTAACATTGAATTTTTAAATAAAATTCAATTCTTCCACTACTGTATGAGGGTACATCAACAGTTTGTAGAAATGCATATTACCAAATATACATGATTTAAAATATTTTTTCACCAAAACAGACATTATTTTATCCTATTTTTCTTTACAAATATGTGTTATTTTATTCAAAAATCAGAATTACACAGAAAGAGAGATCTTCCATCAGCTGGTTCACTCCCCAAATGGCTGCATCAGTCATGCTTGGGCCAGGACAAAGTCAGGAGCTAGAAACATCCTAGTCTCCCAAGTGGGTTACAGGGGACCAAGAACATGGGTGATACTTCACCACTTTTCCAGCCACATTAGCATGGAGTTGGATCCCACTTAGAATAGCTACAAAAAACTAAATACTTTGGAATGAATTTAACTAAGGAATTCAAGGATCTCTATGATGAAAATTACAAAACATTGAAACAAGAAATAGAAGACATAAAAAATGGAAAAATCTTCCATTTGTCTGGATTGGAAAAATTAATATCAAAAAAATTAATATCAAAAAATTACTTACTACCAAAAGTAATTAATAGATTCAATGTGATCCCAATTGAAATACCAAGGACATTCTTCTCAGATCTAGAGAAAATAATCCTAAAATTTATTTGGAAACACAAGAGACCCTGAATAGCTAAAGCAATCTTATACAACAAAAACAAAGCTGGAAGCATCACTATACCAGATTTCAAGACATACCACATAGCAGTTATAATCAAAACATCTGGTAATGGCATAAAAAAAAGACATGTAGACCAAGGGAACAGAATAGGAGCTCCAGAAATCAATCCATTCATCTACTACCAATGCATAATTGACAAAGGAGTTAAAATCAATCCTTGGAGCAAGGACAATCTTTTCATCACATAGTGCTGGAAAAATTAGATCTCTGTATGGGAAAGTATGAAGCAAGACTCCTACCTTACACGTTACACAAAATTCCATTCAAAATAGATCAAGAACCTAAATCTATGACCAGATGCTATCAAATATAGTACTATATCAAATGTAAAATATAGTACAGAACATTGGGGAAACTCATTAGACATTGGCATAGGCAAAGCCTCCTTGGAAAAGACCCCAAAAACACATGCAATTGAAGCCAAAAATCAACAAATGGGATTATATCAAATAGAGAAACTTCTGTACTGCAAAATAAACACTTATCAAAGAGGCAATGGACAGAATGAGAGAAAATATTTACAACCTATGCAACTGATAAAGGATTAATAGCCAGAATATATAAAGAGCTCAAAAAATTCATCAACAACAAAACAAACAATCCAGTTAAGAAATGGGAAAAGATCTTGAACAGATATTTTACAAAAGAGGAAATTCAAATGGCCATGAAAAATTGCTCAGGATCAGTAGCCATCAGGGAGATACAATCAAAATCACAATGAGGTTTCACCTTATCTCATTTAAAACGGCTCTCATACAGAAATCACCAAATAATAAATGTTGGCAAGGATGTGTGGAAAAGGGTACCATAATCCTCTGTGATGGTAATGTAAGCTGGTGTAGCCATTGTGGAAGACAGTATTGAGATACCTCAAAAAGCTGAAAATAGATCTACCATATGACCCAGCAATTCCATTCCTGGGAATTTACCCAAACAAAATAAAATCATTAGATGAAAGAGTTATCTGTACTCCCATGTCCATTAGATCAATTCACAATAGCTAATATATGGAATCAACCAGATGTCCATCAACTGATGACTTGATAAAGAAATTATGATATATATATATATATATATATATATATATACACTTTGGAATACTACAGAGCAGAAAAGCTTATTTTTTAAGGACTAAAATATAGATAGCAAGATAGATATATATATAGATATGTATTCTAAATTGCACAGTAATAACTTAGGATTGTATCTAGTTTTATGTTACTAACTATATATTTTAATATATGAAAGTTAACAAATTCAATGAGATGTTTCTTTGGGAAGTGCAGACCTATACATTTCCTCACTTTAAATTTTATAAAGTATATTGTATGTTCATAATATGTACCAAATTTATATGTGCCTTTGGCATTACGGTCACTTAAAAAGAAGGCCTATTGCAATCAATGTTAATATATCCTTTGTATCGATTGCATTTTTTCTCTCATGAAAACTTAGACCTTGGTAGAAAGTACTTCACCCTTGGCCTAGCCGTGGCTCACTTGGTTAATCCTCTGCCTGCGGCGCCAGCATCCCATATGGGCGCCGGGTTCTAGTCCCGGTTGATCCTCTTCCAGTCCAGCTCTCTGCTATGGCCCGGGAAGGCAGTGGAGGATGGCTTAAGTGTTTGGGCCCCAGAAACCCTCATGGGAGACCAGGAGGAACCACCTGGCTCCTGGCTTCAGATCGACGCACTGCACCGGCAGTAGAGGCCGTTTGGGGGGTAAACCAATGGAAGGAAGACCTTTCTCGTTGTCTCTCTCTCTCTCTCTCTCACTGTCTAACTCTATCTGTCAAAAAAAAAAAAAAAAAAAAAAAGTACTTCACCCTTGTCTCCAGACATACATTTTAGATGGTTTTCCAAATTCAGGTCTAGACTTTGGAATGTAATTTCTTAGAGCATTAACTCTCTCAATCTCCAGGTCAAATGTTCATGATTAGACTTAAACACCTAATTAATTTGAGAACAGAAATAGGAAGATATTTACTGGCTTGAAGTTTGTATCTCTTCTTCAAGTGAGTAAAGGTATAGCACATTCTTTCTTCTTATTAATAATGTAGCAAGAAAACATTTAGGTCTAAATTCAAATATGCATTATTTGTAGAATAAAAGACAAAAAACATGAAACTAAAATTTCCCTAAACAAAACACAGAAAATAACAAATACATATTTATATATAGCTGGCTATATTGAATTGGAACATTTCTGAATCAAACCGTTTGTGAAATCAAATGAACCTTGAATTTTCAGAAAATGTGAATAAATGAAATTCATTGTTATTGAATATGTCTATCTAGATATTCAAATTTTGTGTTTATTTTTGTGCATTTTTTTCAGTTTTATTTATTTGAAATGCAGAGTGACAGAAAGGAAGAGACAGAGTGAGATATGTATCTACCATCATATGCTTTACTCCTCAAATGCCTGTTAACAACCTGATCTGAACCAGGGTGAAAGCAGGAGCCAGCAATTCTAATCATGTCTCCCATAAATTTAACAGGAATCCAATTAATCATACCATAATCTGCTGTTTCCCAAGATCATTGTTAGGAAGGTAGTCCTGAAGTGGAAGTAGAAATAAATCCTAAATAACCCGATGTGGGATTTGGACACAGTGGATTAACCCATTGTGCCACAAGGCAAATCCCAATATATTTTATGTTTTCAAAATTAAAGTTTAAAGTTTAAGGGCCAACATTGTGGCACAGAAGGTAAAGCCGCCACCTATAAAGTTGGTATCTTTTATGGGTGCCATTTTGAGTCCCAACTACTCTATTTCTGATCCAGCTCCCTGCTAACATGTCTGGGTGGGAAATGGAAGATAGCCCAAGTGCTTGTGTTCTAGTTCCTGACGTGAGAGACGCAGTAGAAACTCCTGGCTCCTGGCTTCAGAATGACCCAGCCTTGGCAGTTGTGGCCATTTGGAGATTAACCAGCTGATGGAAGATAGATTTCTCTCTCTCTGCCTCTCTCTGCATAGCTCTGTCTTTCACATAATTAATTTTTTTTAAAAAACAAGTAAAAGTTTCCAATAATTTGCTTCCAGACTTCATAGAATAACCAGTCTGGACTATTCCTTTTCTCACAAACAAGTGTAAGCCAACTGTGCCAGGCTGTGAACCTTAAAATATGGAAAACTCACTACATGAAACTCTTGACTGTACCCACATTCTGCCCAAGAACAAATTATTAACCAAAAAGCAAAGACTTGTGGCCCAAGAAGATTGTAATAGTTGCATTGAAATGCAGCGTCAGAGATCAGAATCAGAGGCAGAGTAAAAGTCTGGAATATGAAGTCATGGTGGCAGAGAGTCATGACCTGGACTACAGTGAGTCACCCAACATTATTTTGTAGGTGAGTGGGGTAGAGAGGTTGGCTGTCCCTGTAGGCCTCTAGCTGATGGATGGTCCGTGCATACATAGGACAATACATTAAACAAGGCTAGTCATAGAGCAACTGTTAAATGACTCAGAGCAGAACTCAAATTTTTGGGATCAGATGATAGACTTCAAGAGACACTGATAAAATCTTGTTAACTCCCTAGACATCAGAACAGTTTGTAGATTAACAGATAAGCACCAAAGAATGGTTGGCAAACTGTAGTTAACAAGACTTATTGGGCCCACTATGTTTTGTAAATAAAGCTTTAAATAAGTTCCTATCTCTAAGTGTTTTGCTATTAGAGATTTTAAGTGCATATTTCTCCTCTTTCCTCCAGATGCGACTTCAGGTTTTGCAATGTACAAGTATTAAAATGTTTAAGATTGCCCTAAAGATCTTTGATGCACTGGTCATGTCAAATATTTTAATACTTTTTATTTGTTTAGATATTGTCTAGTTTCTGTTTGTACCACAATGGTAGAATTGCGCAGTTGTAATAGAGACCACATGGCCTACAAAGACTAAGTATTTAATGTGACTGGCTCTAGGAAATGTTCACAGCACCCTGCTCTAGGATAAGGTCTACCTTAGTGGGGCCGCTGTTGTGGCGCAGTGGGTTAAGGCCCTGGCCTGAGGTGCCCATGTGGGCGCTGGTTCTGGTCCCAGCTGCTCTTCTTCTGGTCCAGCTCTCTGCTGTGGCCTGGGAAAGCAGTAGAGGATAACCCAAGCACTTGGGCCCCTGCACCCACGTGTGAGACCTGGAGGAGGCTCCTGACTCCTGGCTCCTGGCTTCGGGTCAGCGCAGCCTGGCCATTGTGGCCATCTGGGGAGTGAACGATCGGATGGAGGACCTCTTTCTCTGTCTCTACCTCTCTCTGTAGCTCTGTCTTCTAAATAAATAAAATAAATCTTTAAAAAAATAAATTCCCCTTTTTTTAAAAAAAAGTCTACCTTAGTATTCTTCCATAAAATAAACAATATTCAGAAAAAGTCAAAATTTGAAGTCTTTGGAATGCATTAACCACAATGTTCAGTACAAAATAATACTAGATATTCAAAGAAATTAAAAATATGACTCAAAGTTACACAAAAGAATAAATAATATAACATTTTTAAGGCTGATATAATTCATAAAGGCAGAATAAACATGTTAATATAGCTGTCGGAAATATGATCAAGGACATAAAGGCAAAATATTCTCATAGAATAAGAGATAAGTATTCTCAGCACAAATTTCCATTACAAAAATAAAATCAAATGGAACGTTTTCATATCAAATATTTTTGAATGGAGTTTAAAAAACAAAGATGACAGAAAAACAGTGTCATTAAATATGAAGTGATACTAGTAGAAACTATGCTTTTTGAATAATAGTTTAGAAATATCTGAAGAAACAAAAATGGGGCTTTGAAGATCTTTAGATTAATATTAAATCATTTAATATATCACATCTTATATATTAGAAGAGTGTGGACAAGAAGATGTACATTCAAAATTGTTAGCAAAAACATAATGAAGGGTATAGTATTCTGTGTTAAAAATTATGATACAACTGAGATAAATCATATCTAAGGAATAAATGACAGTACTGAATAATGTATTCAATATATTTATGACATGTATAATGGTTGAATTAATCTATTGGTAATCAGTTATGAATTCCCATGAGGCTTCTTTTTCATTAAACTGCCAAACATTCCTAAACAATATATCCAAAATAATACTTTAGAAAACACTCTAGGTTGTAGGACTTAGGCTCTGTCACTCCAAGCCTAACTGTAAAGCTACATTAATAAAATCTTGTTGTTTTGACATGATTATACATAAATAAAATTATGGATACAAACAGAATTATAAATAATTTTGAGAAACCAATGATTAAGAATATTATACTACTACAGTTTTAATGATCTGTGATTAGTTTAACATTTATTGCATGTGAGTGAAATGCACATCTTTCCAGTCAGTTATTTTTTAAATTTATTTTCTTATTTATTTAATTTGAAAACCAGAGTTAGAGAGTTAGAGAGAGAGGCAGAGAAACAGAGAGATCTTCTATCTACTGGTTCACTCTCCAAAGGTCTGCATTAGCCCTAGTTGGTCCAGTCTGAAGCTAGGAAGTAGGAGCTTCTTCTTTGTCTCCCATGTGAGTGTAGGGGCCCAAGTACTTTGGGAATCTTCCCCTGCTTTTCCAGGAGCATTAGCAGGGAGCTAGACTGGTCGTGGAACAGCTAGATCTGGAATAGGCGCTCACATGGAATGCCAGCACAGAGGCTGCTGCTGAACCTGCTATGCCTCAGGGCATCCCCCCCATTAACTCTGTCCTGCTTTCTATTATTATTTGTATCCCTTGCTCATATTCCCTGTAAACTAGGGTCTCTTTGCTTTTTATTTATTAAAGTTCTTATTGGTGGAGCCTTAAGCCCTTGACCGCAATGCAAATTAAAAATATGCTGTCTTAAAAATAAAAAAGAAAAGAAAAAAGAAAAAGAAAAGGAGACAGAGGCATTTGGGAAGTGAAACAATGGATAGAAGATCTCTCCCTTTAGTTCAATAGCTCTGATTTTAAAATAAATAAATACACAATTAAAAGTGGGGTTAAGTTTTCTCTAATTTATGGTACTAATATACAGGCTATGAAAATGTATATGAGTGAAATTTACATTTGGAGATTTTGTAGCCCTTATCTATACTCACAAGAATAATGATCTTTCCACTTATTACTTGTTGATTTCTTTATTTAGAGGAGGATTTAGCTTGTGATTGTAAGGCAAATTGAATGTACTTCATTGCAAAAATTAAAAGAAAAGAAAGGAAGGAGGAAACAAAGGGGAGTGAGCAGGAAGGAAAGATAGCATGGGAGGTATCATTATGTTCTTAAAATTGTATATATGAAATACATGAAATTAGTTCCCTTTATATAAATAAAATAAATTTTAAAATTATAATTACTTTAAAATATTTCTTCCTCAGGACTTTCTTGATGATATTTGATTTTTTTGTCCCTCTGTTATGTACATTTGAAATCAGCATAGGGTTTTAACTGGAAATAAGCTCAAAACCAAAATTATTTGGGAAGAATTGATATCTCACCATTATTGAGTCTTCCTATCCATAATTATGGTTTTTTTTTGTTTGTTTGTTTGTTTGGTTTTTTTTTTTTACAGGCTGATTTAGACAGTGAGAGAGAGAGAGAAACAGAGAAAGGTCTTCCTTTTTCCTTGGTTCACCCCCCAAATGGCTGCTATGACCAGCGCGCTGCACTGATCCGAAGCCAACAGCCAGGTGCTTCCTCCTGGACTCTCATGCGGGTGCAGGGCCCAAGCACTTGGGCCATCCTCCACTGCCTTCCCGAGCCACAGCAGAGAGCTGGACTGGAAGAGGAGCAACCGGTCAGAATCCGGTGCCCCAACCGGGACTAGAACCCAGGGTGCTGGCACCACAGGTGGAGGATTAGCCAAGTGATAAAATCTTTTGTTTAATTCATTATGTTAAAGCTTATAATTTTCTCCATAATTATCATGTATGTGTTGTGTTAAATTTTTTCTTAGGTATTAATAGTAGTGTCTTTAAAAATTTATCTTCCCAAATGGGAATGTACATCTTGCAAGAAGGCGGTTTCTCAGTGGAAGCAGTATATTCCCAGTATTCCTCATTTAAAATGTGGTTCTGAATGTTGGAACATGTCTTTCTGTTTTCCTGAATAATTGGAAACTACCCACAATGAATCTTAAATGGTAAAACTATCTGGTGGCAATATGTAAAAAGTAATCAACATCATGGTATTGAGTTTAAAAAGGAGATGTAAAAATCATTCCCTTTAATCAAATCTGAAACATCCCTCTCATAGTGAAAAGCTTGACCACAGGAAAAATGATTCTCAGGAAAGTGAACCTTGAAGGCTTCAAACATAAAAGAAATGTCACCAAACCCAGGAGCTTCTAGGTTTGCAAAATGAATTTTGGCAAAGGGAATAAAGAAGGCTCATTGCCAAGAAAGAGGTAGAAAATATAAAAAATTCAATATTCCTCTCTCTCTGCATTTTTGTGTCTGCATTTTATGCTCCCTTTTGCAACTTTTCATCAAATATAAAAATTGTTTTCAAGCACAACACTTTGTTTAAAGGATTTATTCTAAGTCAAGCTCCCACTTCAAATTAAAAATGGAAGCATGAATTCATTCCCCTACAGATCATGAATGTCACAAGGATTACTCTTTGGGGAAAGCTCATTTTCTTCTACCCGACTTGCTGATTTTACTTTCCTTGGAGAGAATGTGAATAGTAGGCGATGCTGATACCATCTGTGAAGCAAAACATCCTCCAGGCTCTGCCTTTCTTGGAAAGCTGAGAATTTGCAATTCCCAGACAGGCCTTACACCTAGAACTAATTTAGAGAGTTTATTTCTCTTTTTCTCAGGCCTAAAGGAAGAGAAGAAGACAGGTCAATTTTCAAAGTAAAATATCCATTTTGCTTGCTACAGATCAACAGCTACATCTTTTTTCTTTTTACCTTGCTTCACTTTTGGTTTCAAAGACCATAGATGGTATCTGAAACTCAAAATCAGCCCAGTTGGATCAATGCTTACATCAAAGCATTTAATAGGCTATCATTTGGCCACTCTTGAGAAAAGACACATTCTCCTTATATTTTTTTTTAATTTTTTTATTTTTTTTTTAATTTTTTTTTTTTGACAGGCAGAGTGGACAGTGAGAGAGAGAGACAGAGAGAAAGGTGTTCCTTTTGCCATTGGTTCACCCTCCAATGGCTGCTGCGGTTGGCGCACTGCGGCCGGCGCACCACGCTGATCCGATGGCAGGGGCCAGGTGCTTATCCTGGTCTCCCATTGGGTGCAAGGCCCAAGCACTTGGTCCATCCTCCACTGCACTTCCGGGCCATAGCAGAGAGCTGGCCTGGAAGAGGGGCAACCAGGACAGAATCCGGTGCCCCGACTGGGACTAGAACCCGGTGTGCCGGCGCCGCAAGGCGGAGGATTAGCCTAGTGAGCCGCGGCGCCGGCCTAGACACATTCTCCTTATAAGTAATTATATCATTCCAATTGAGCTGCTGTTGAAACTGTCCCCGCATTGTTTCTGGTCAATCTCCATGTTCATCATTGTGCTCTGCAACCAAATGTTTCTGAATGGTATCATACAGAGAGTTGCATGTCTAACAGGTTCCTTTGCCACTGACCTTATTGGCCAAGGACCCAAAGTTGTGCTGGAGGAAGACATGGGAGGCTACCATCAACCAATACTTCTGTGGTATCTTGAGCAACACAGAGAACAGTACCAGGTGGGCAAAGCATCACTTGCAGGCGCACAGCATGAATTCTGGAATTTGAAGTTGGTCAGCTCCTCTTCATCTAGGTTGACCATTCTTCTTCCATGTCTGTATCTGGCAGAAGATCTTTACCAGCATATCATTGATAATGCTGATGGACAGAGGCACAAACATCAGCATAAGCTTAACATGGGAGACTCTTCCAGAAAGGGTAGATTTTTTTCCTCTGTCAGCCTATAGTTGCTGTCTTTTACCTAGTTCATAAGTACTTTGGTTTCTTCCACCATAGACTTCTTCACTTGCTGCCTCTCAAAAGCAAATGGAAAGAGCTGCCTTTTGTACTGGGAGTGCAGAAAGGTAGACTTGCAGGGCCGGCACCGCGGCTCAATGGGCTAATCCTCTGCCTTGCGGTGCCGGCACACCGGGTTCTAGTCCTGGTCAGGGCACCGGATTCTGTCCTGGTTGCCCCTCTTCCAGGCCAGCTCTCTGCTATGGCCCGGGAGTGCAGTGGGGGATGGCCCAAGTCCTTGGGCCCTGCACCCCATGGGAGACCAGGAGAAGCACCTGGCTCCTGGCTTCGGATCAGCATGGTGCTCTGGCTGCAGCGCACTGCCGGTGGCGGCCATTGGAGGGTGAACCAACTGCAAAGAAAGACCTTTCTCTATGTCTCTCTCTCTCTCACTGTCCACTTTGCCTGTCAAAGAAAATAAAAATAATAATAATAATAAAGAAATGAAAAAAAAAAACTTGCAGAACTGCAGCATCTCCTGGTAGGTAGAATAGCTTGATAGTTACTTCTTTGGCCATACTAATTTACCTAGAGTTGATCTTTTTGATATTAAGCATGGTATTGAGGAACATATGCAACAATGTCTTTAACAGGCTAATAGTGTAGTACTTAGAGAAAAACAATATCTCAGTCACTTATTTGAAGGGATATAGGATTTGCCCCACCCCTTCAGTGGTTGTCCAGTTGGTGGCTTCCAGCTTTAAGTGGTGGTTGTTGCTGTCCTCCTCCAGGACTCCTGTGATATCAAGCCACTGCTGCTTGAGGTGGTACAGAATGGCCATCACACTTCCCCTGCAGGGTAACTAGTGGTCCACTAGCTTGCAGTGTGCCATGTTGCACTGGTTTTACTTCTGGGACAGTATGTACATGATTACAATGGACTGCCTGAGGTAGTCCACCTGTTTGCAGCACCAGAACAAGGGCTACCGAAGACCAAGACCAGCATCCTGGTGATAGTTTCCATGGTACCCTACTTGAGCACCTCCAGTTTTGAAGGTGGACTCATCCCCAAGGGAGGTCAAATCTATTTTGGAGAAGATGGTCACAGAGGTCTACCACATTTGCTTGGTGTGGACAAACACAGAATTCTTGGAATGATTCTTTTCCAGTTTGTAGGAGAGATCAGAGGCCTTTCTGGAATATTCTCCTCCATGCAGAATGCATCCTTCCATATTTATCTTGAAGCCAAAATAATTGCACATCTTGTTCTTGGAATACGAATGGATCACTATCTTGAAGTCTATCTTGGAAATTTCTAGGCCCATATTCTTCATAGCTTCTTTGCCAGGGTCTACCTCCTGTCTTTCAACTATTTCATAGGACCTGGTTCCAGAAAGCCTTTATAGAAGTGACACAGCAGCTACTGAGCCAGCTACACCATAAGCCCCACCATGCAGGCATGCAGAGTCATCCACTCTGCAGACAAAGGAGACTCGGCTGATCTGAGCACACAACTGACCAGTAGCATTTTATTAATGATTTTAAAGCCAGAAAAGAACTTTCTAAATCTTATTAACTCATGACTTTTCTTTTTTAAAATTGCATTCAGATTTTATAATGTCATATTTTATCTTTCACCAGGAAATTATTCTTTAGAAGCCTTAAGGAATTCATTCTAGCCTTTTTAATAAGATATGAGAGCATGAACTCATCATTTTCAATGGCTATCAGGTTTTGTTGATATCCTTATTCATGAGCACAAATATTCTAGAAAGTTTTGAATGTGAGTCAACAAACTTGACAGATAACATATGTCATCTCCCCATAAATTTGAGTGTGGGTCTTGAATGAAAGCTGAAGAAATAAAGTTTCTAGCCAAAAACTATCCATTTAAAATCTGTCTATCTCGGGTAAATTTCACAGAACATTTATTATGCCACTATTTTGCTAACAACATAATTTCTTAAAAAAGACCATGCTAGTCATCTTATGTATATAAAACTTATACCAAAGGAAAGCACAGGTGATAGTGGAAGCAAGGAAGAAGGATGATGAGTTCTGCTCATTCAGTATTTATCATCAGATAGAGGTGATTGTGGCTGTCAAATCATCTTAGGTGCCTACATCTTCTTCTTATACAGCCTCTAGTTTGTTCTGTTAGTCTTGGGGATTATGATAGTCTAACTAACTCTGATACACTGTATAGCTTTTTGGATCCTAATTAGTGAATCCTAGACTGTAGACCATACATCTCAACATTCTAAAACATTGTGAAAATGTCCTGAAGTTTTATTCACTGTGAATATCATTAAAGATAAAATACTGTTTATTTCATGAAATGTGGGTATCAGAAATCTCCTTTATGCTGCTCCTTTAAAACAAGGAGTTTCTGAGACGCATATGAATCTGCATTAAATATATGCTTCGATATACAATCTAGAAACATCTCATTTTCTTTACTGTGGTTTTATTAGCTTCATGAGGATAAAAGTTACTATTAGTCTATTTTGTCTTTATCTACTTCAAGCATTCTAGAAAGCAATGATTGCTGGCAAGAATGATCCCAAACCACAATATACCATATAATTATCAATTTGAAAATTTTTGGGAAGAAATTAAGACTATCTAACTTGTATCTTTCTTGTTGGTTATCATCATTTCATACACTTTAACCTTTTAAAATCACGGATGACGAGAGGCTCCATGAATTACATAGGCAGTTTTTAGGTTAAATATGAAAAGTAATAACTACCTCAAATAATTTGGGGCAGAGTTTAAAAAAAGTAAACAAAAAATACTTGTTGCTAATATATTACCGTAAAATGAGGATTTTTTTCTAATCGCATCTGTCTTTATATCATTGGATTCTGCCTTTTTTTCTTGTTCTTTTGCTTTCTCTGAGATTATAAAAAATGCCTCTCACTATCTACTCTGCCTGTCAAAAAATAAATAAATAAAAATAAATAAAAATTTAAAAATGCCATTCTCTAATTGCCAGCATGTAGCAGGTAAATGTGCCAATTCATGCATTAACCTTTAAATATTGTCATTATTCCTAAACTGTAAGTAATATCCACATTTGGTATGCAACAAATATAGTACAGAGAGAAAAGCAATTCCCTATACATAATTGGTAGGGTAGAAATTGGTACAGCCATTACAGAAAACTGGATGGAGTTTCCTCAAAAAATTAAAAAATAGATTCACCAGTAATCCCACTTTTGCAACACCTGTAAGAACAATCATGTTGGAGCCAGTGCTGTGGCATAGAAGTTTGAGCCTTTGCCTGTGGCGCCAGCATCCCACATGGGCACCAGTTGGAATCCTAGCTGTTCCGCTTCTGATCCAGCTCCATGCTAATGCTCCTGGGAAGGCAGCAGAGGATGGCCCAAGGGCTTGTGACACTGCAAACAAGTGGGAGACCCAGAGGCTCCTGGTTTCAACCTGGCCCAACCTGGCCCAGCCTGGCCCTGGCCGTTGCAGCCATTTGGGGAGTGAGCCAGCATATCGAAGACCTCTTTCTCTTTCTGTCTCTTCCCCTCTCTCTCTGATTCTGACTTTCAGATAAATAAATACATCTTCACTAAAATAAAATAAAAACAACTGAGTTATACAGTTCACTTCCTAAGTTTCTTTCAACACAGAAATACACACAGCACAGACACATACACAACCACATTAAAAACTATTCACCTCTTTGTAATTTGAAACAACATGGATGGAATTCAAGAACATTATGCCAAGCGAACAAAGACAAATACCCCACATTTTCATTTATTTGTGGAATCTGAAACAATCAAATTCAATGACGTACAGGTAATATTATGGTAACCAGGAGCTGGAGATTGGGAGGAATGGGAATATGATGTACAAAGGAAAAAGAAACACAATTAGAATTTTGTTTTCTTTTTTTGAGATATACTGCATAGTGTGATGAATATGGTAAGCAATAATTTGTTGGATAAATATGGTTGAATATTGCTAAGAGTTATTTTAAATGTTATCAACACAAACTCATATTTGAGATGATGGATATGTTAAGTTACTTGAATAATTCCACATGTCTTCATAGAGCATAACACCATTTTGTACTCTGTAAGTTTATACAATTATAATTTGCCAATTTAAAATAAAATCTTAAAATTACACGTATAAAAAAGAAGTGCAACCATACAGAATAAACAAAAGACAAAAACTTGTTCTTGTACTGAATCTGCAATACTTTACTACCCTGGGTCACTATCATTCTAATAGTCTGAAAGCCAAATTGTAAAACATGTCCAGCTATACATACAAATTAAACAGCATCAAGCCATGGCACACTTTCAACTCCTTTATGGTAGATGGCATTGTAATGCAATATTATCCCAAGAAACAACTTTTTTTTTCCTGACTTCTGTGTAATATTACTCTGGAAAGATCTGATATTTGCATTCTCATTTTATTTTAACCTATAAATAGGCAAGCACTTGACCCCAAAGGCAGATCAAAGATGAAAACTCCTTAGGTTTACCAAAGGCCTCAATGCCCTGGACCCCTGTGCAGCAAGTTGATCATCGACTCTTCTGGAAAATTGTTCAGGAAGACCCTGTATAAACTCCCACCCTCTTTCATTTATTCCATATATGCTCATTTTTCTGTCACTTCTCAGCACTCTCTAAGGGGAACCTCCTTTCTCCTTCTCTACTTAAGAATTCAGAAAATCCTTAGCTCATATCATACTTAATAATTCATCAACCAACCTGATTTTCATGTTTTCTATGGCTAAAACTGCATTACTTTGCTATTTCTTGAAAGATATTCCCAGTCTTCACATGCTTTGAATTCCCCCAAATCAGTCTGTGTAAAATTGAAATCATTTTCTCCCTCTGCATTATCATCAATGGCATGCTAGATTGGTTTCAGATCGCTGTTGTAACAAAATATCAAATGTTCCAGGGATGGTTTAAAACAATGAACATTTTTATCTTAAAATCCCAGAGGACAGGAATCCAAAACATTTTTCATAGGGCTGAAATCAAGGTTTCAATAAGCCGGTTCCTGCTAGAGGCACTGGGGCAAAATCTATTTCTGAACCTGCTAGCTTCTTTGTGGCTGCCTGAGCTTCTTCATTCGTGGACAAATCACTTTAAGCTGTGCCTTCATGACACATCATTCTTCTATGACTCTGGATCTCCTGTTTCCTTTTTGTGTGAATGTTTGTGATTACAATGGCATCACTCAGAGAACTCACAGTAATCTTCCCTTCCTAATATTTTAAAACACCTCTATGAATTCTCTCTTGGCATATACAACAACATATTTATGGACTATGAGGATTAGGATGTGCACAGATTTATACAGGTCACTACTATGTTCCCCACACATATCTCCTTTTCAGTTTCAATAGTAGTTTGCCATCCATGTCTATCTAGTCATAAATTCCATATCTTCCTTCTCTACTGTTTTTATTATCACTAGTAAATTTCACCCTAGCTTCCACTCTTAACTAGATTGCTTCAAAGGTCTTGTTCTTTTCTCTGCCTTTGCTCCATACTTGCCCTCATTTCTTCTAAGAAGTCATCTGCCCCATTGTTTGTTTCCCATGAACTTTTCATTTGTTCCATTTGACCAAAAATACCTTCAAATTCTGCATTACCTTTACAATAGCATCAAAATCCACCATATGTAGTTTGATGCTTTACATAGCACGTGCCTACACTATCTTTCCAGTTTTAGTACATGTGCTACCGAAGCGAGCACAGGCCTATACTATCTTTAGAGGCCATTGCTTTTGCTTGTCTTTGTTACCTGGTCAAAGATCATTAATAGCATTGTTTCTCACCTCTGGTGATGCAATTTGTCCAGATTCTGTCCACCTACCTCATGAGATCCCCCTAGACAAACCAACAAGGAATGTGTTCTTCCAGGAGGATCATGTGAAGTTGCACCATGTGTATATGCTGTGCCTTCAGAACTTACAAAATGTCAGGTTAATGAGCTCAGATTGTATGCTTCTCATTTTATCTCCTTGTGTTTCTTTATGCATTGTTTCTTATATATTCCACCTTGCTCATTCAATTGTTCAACAGATATTTTCTGCAGATCTAATAAATCCCAGACATTTTTGTAAATGTTATACTCCCCTAATCTGGAAAACCCCCTTTTCTCCCTTGCCCCTTCCATTCCTTACTCCTTTTCTTTCCTGCTTTTCCTCCCTCTCTCCCTCTGTCCCTCATTCCTCTCCCAGATACTCTCTTCCTTCCCTTTCTTTCCCATCTCTTCACATACAAATATCATTTTCAACATTTCATTTGCAAACACAATACAGCATACAGCCACATTCTTATCTTTGTGAAGTCCACAGTTGATTAGGGTCTCTCTCTCTCTCTCTCTCTCTCTTTTTTTTTTTTTTTTTTGTATTCACTACTAAAACTCTCAATATGTCTTTCACATAGGGAGACATGAAAATTATAATAAAGTTCTATTTGAAATTTCAGAACTCCATCTTTACTAGTGAAATTACCCGTGTTTTGCCAAGCTGTCAAAATAGCTGGCTCAAAAGCATTATATAAGGTCTCTTTTCAATAATGTATAGTTCATTGAGTAAGATAGATTCTTAACACAGATGAGATTTTTTCACATGCATTTGCTTTTATTTTTTAATTATACTTATGGAAAATTGTTGTTATATTCCCTCTGGTTAATTCGTAGTCATTTTTACATCCTACTTGAATTGCTAAATCTCATAGAAATTCACTTTTGAACTACAAAATATAATTGTAGCACCTTGGTATATTCTCTTATGGGACCCTGTCTTTTCTTCCTACTACTTTCAGCAGCTGTGACATTCAAAACACAAAATGACTGATAGTATATGGGTATGAAACAATAAAATCAGACACTCTCTTGAATATTATATCAGGGTTCTTTGAGTTCCCTGATTGACAGGTTTTAAGCAGTCAAGCAGTCCCGAAGCAGCAGCATAGTGAAAACTGCTAAGCTGGCTTGCCACACTCCAATAGAATCTGCCAGGAGAGAGACAATGAGCCCAAATCAATTTGGACAGTTTACTATTCACACTGAAAACATAAGCTAGATCAGCATGGTGTTGGCAACCCACATTCCTAGTCCCGATGGATAACACCAGGCCAGGAATGCCAGATGACAGATAACACACAAGTGGCAGGTCTCTCTGGCATTGTTGATCTGAGTCCAATCAA
Organism: Lepus europaeus; assembly: GCF_033115175.1. Taxonomy (NCBI): domain Eukaryota; kingdom Metazoa; phylum Chordata; class Mammalia; order Lagomorpha; family Leporidae; genus Lepus; species Lepus europaeus. Next base: position 40,431,163 of record NC_084833.1, read on the forward strand.
CAACCAAGAAATGTTAGAGTCTACAGCTGCACACAAAGCAAAGGGAGAAACACAATATGGTAATTCCCATGTCTCATTAGCACCAGAGAGACTGATAAGAAATTGCTTTATGGCAACCTCCTGCAAGTTGGAGAGAGAGATGAGAAACAGTCTAGTAACAATTCCTAACAATTTACTATCTATCCTATGTTGTGTGGAGAATCAAAGGGCATTCCGTCAAGACTTCAGTGAATCTCCAAGTTTCTGACTTATATGGAAACATGCAAGATTATGAAGGTTATGAGGGTTTTATGGCAAAAAACATTGTGCAAAAAAACAAGTGTTTTCCATTTATTGTTGACAGTGATGTGCCAAGTGGAAATGAAGGAATCCAGGATAAGGACCAGGATGAATTGAATATTTACTAGTTGATGCAGATATATTTAATATTTGAACACTTATACCACTACATTAATTCTCAGTGGTCATATATGCATTTATCTGCTTGACTACTTAATATTTCATTCCTAACTGAATAAGTTTCATCCACAACAATGATTAGCATCTATTTTTTTTTTCCTAATCAGTGAATGAATAATTGTCAGAATAGTGCTTGGTAGATACTAGAGGCTTAATAACCGTTGTGTATACAAAGAAATAAATGAGTAAATCCAATGCTGATGCCACATAATACTTAAAAAAAAAAAAAAAAAAACAGGTTCCCTATCTTCCTTGAGTTGTGTCTGAAGAACCTCAATAGTCACAAGAACTTTGTCTAGTTGAATTTTTTTGTGATTTCAATTCCTCATTGTAATGGTATAAGGAATGCTTCTGGAGGAGACTTTTCCATGCATCATCTGCGTGTCTCTTCTCTGGCAGCTAATTGGTGTGACCAATAATGTGTGCATTTCCTTCTAATAAGCACAGGAATGATGGCTTAGTGATATTAATCACTACATGTACTAAGGGGACAGTGGATGTAATCCAGCTCAAAATTTTGTGGATGTCAGAATCAAGTCAACAGATATATTTCCAAAATATAATTTGTTTTTTCTATGTGAATCCACTTGAGTGTCATGGTCCCTGCTATTTTGCAAGTCATTCTGCAATTTCAAGGCTGCATTAAGCCAATTGTTTAATTTTGTCACTGCCAAAGTAGAGCAGCTGTACTGGATGCTTACCCCAAACATCCTTTCAAAAACCACATTCCGTGAAGTGAATTTTGCTGAAAGTACCAGATATTGACACATTACACACCAGCTTGTCAAACTTCCTTCTTCTACAAATAGGTGTTTGTTTCCTCTTCTAAATTCATTTTATTGCTTTTTTGAGAGATTTTTAATAAATTTTCACAACCTATTTCCCAGTAGACTTTTTTTTTTTATTCTTTTCACTCAAATTTAAAAGTGGAACAGAAGAGAAACTGTAGAGGATACTGAAGCCTTAGAAATGTGGAGTTTCTAGAAATAGGATAAAAGTTTCTGAACTAATATCATTATCTCACCTCTCTTATAACTGAATAGAGCCAAACTACTCACTTTATATCATCTTTAATTTTTTAGAATATATTAACTAGCAGTTAATATTTTAAAGTCAAGTTCTAAGTAATTTACAAATATATTTAACTGTTAAACAATGGGGCAAAAAAGTATTTTGTTTTTATTGAATAGATTTGCCTAAAGAAGTTTGTGCATGTCCAGAAAACTATTACCAAGCAAAAGAAACAAAATAAGAGTAATATTCATGATTCTAATACCCTCTCAAATGCCTTGCTTCTATCAATTTTTGACTGGTATTATCTGTTCAAAGAGGTCTATTTTAAACTTTAGACACAGTAAACTGCTTCATGACTCAAATAGCATTCCTAATCCTCTATTGCTCTACTTTTTTCTATAACACTTATCTTACTAATATACTAAGTAATTTATTTTATCAAGTAGTTTTTACTACATGCACTTGAATGTAACCTCTTCTAAAGATGCAAATTTTGCTCAATGCAGAATCATATGGGCACCAGGAAAAATGCTTGGAAAAACTAGTCTCACAAAAGAAATAATTGATTGAATGCATTCTCTGTCTTTATATTATCACATGATTTAGGTCTTTGGAAGGATTTGAAACACTATTGATCAGGATATATAGATGATTCTCAATAAGTGATAAAGAAAAGATGATGATGATGATGACAATGATAATTTATGTCATAATTAATGGAAGATGCAATTTTAATAATCAGACTATGTCCATACTATTTAATATTTGGTCATCTTATTACCAGTTCTAAGATTTGCCCTGACCTCATTTTCCAATAAATACATCTGCTAAATTATTCACAGAATTATGACTGTTATTTAAGTCATTTCACATTAATGCTGCAAGTATTTTTCAGTTATCGATCATGTACCAGTCAGTATAGAAATTATATTATAAATAAACAGAAAATATAGACCTCACTTTTCAAGAATATTTACTGTGTTAAAGGATATAATATATTAATTACTAGTTACTTCCCATTTTACATAAGGTATATACTTTAATAGTGAATGATATAATGTTCTGGTTTAATTTTAGTTTAATTTTATTGTATTTAGAGTGGCAAGAAGAATGTAGACTTGAATTCTATGTTGTGAAAGCTAACTCTCATTGTATACTATTGGATAGGAAAGTCTGATTGAAAACTTTCTGGTGGATAGTGGTGTAAATCTTATTTTATGCCAGCGCCGTGGCTCAGTAGGCTAATCGTCCGCCTTGCGGCGCCGGCACACCAGGTTCTAGTCCCGGTCTGGGCACCGATCCTGTCCCGGTTGCCCCTCTTCCAGGCCAGCTCTCTGCTGTGGCCAGGGAGTGCAGTGGAGGATGGACCAAGTGCTTGGGCCCTGCACCCCATGGGAGATCAGGATAAGTACCTGGCTCCTGCCATTGGATCAGCGCAGTGCGCCGGCCGCAGCGCGCCTACCGCGGCGGCCATTGGAGGGTGAACCAACGGCAAAAGGAAGACCTTTCTCTCTGTCTGTCTCTCACTGTCCACTCTGCCTGTCAAAAAAAAAAAAAAAAAAAAAAAAAAAGAAAAGAAAAGAAAAGAAAAAAAAAAGAAAAGAAAAGAAAAAAAAAGAAAAAAAAATCTTATTTTATATGTTTAAGTATATTTTATTTAAGCTAATTAGGATAATGACTAAAACCACATGTAAGAATAAAATATAATTGGTCCCTAAGCCAAAAAAAAAAAAAAAACCTACATAGAATAACCACATAAACTTTATGGACTCATTTATTAAATCTTAAGTGCTAACATCTAATTAAATGCTTATAATTGGAGGTATCACAATGACACTAAAATATAACTTAAAACTCTCATTTCTTTGTCCTTGCCTTTCCATTTACCAGCTTTATGATTATTACCATCCATAATAGATATCTGAATTGTGTTTCCAGAGTAAACCAAAAATGGGAGTCAATCAGTTTCTCTCTCTGTATATCTCTTTCTCTTCTTCCCTCCCTTTTCTAAATCTCTCAAATTAAAAAAAAATCATGAAATACAAATTGAGATTTCATTTGAGGTATTTCATGAAACTACCAAGTTAACAGAGGAATAAAATAATGTTTCTTAAGAATGTTTTCATTAATGAATTCTTCATGTGAAGAATGTATCATAGTTGTAGAAACATTAGGAAAATAATTAACCTAATTCTTCACTGGATTTTCCTTCTCAATAAAACAGTACCATAGCATTTATCTAAGTCAAACCTTTGTTCTTAGGCTGAAATTGCATTTAAAAAATGGGATATAAAACCCAAAACAAAACAAAAAATAAAAGCAGCTGATACATAACGTTTTTTTATCTTGGACTTTGGGATATTTATCTGGAAGTCAGAGCTACAGCTTTGTTTTCTACAAAAATCAGTGTGCATAATTTATTTCATTAGCTATATTGCTTACATAAAGATGAAAAGAATTGCTTAATTTCTGTTGGCCTGTCTCATATTTCACTTGTTTATTCTTACAGGTAAAGAAGTTTCATGATGTAATAATGCTGCATCTATCAAAATGGGAGTTAAATGTTAATTCCATCTGTCTTGTAACTGTCACCTTGCTCTATCTATTTAGCTTCCACAGGATTTAGTGTGTTCCAGTGTCATGATCAAGATATATTTCTGAAAAATTCACAATTGAGTTATAAATAAAGAAATGAATTTGTTTAAATTGTATACATTTAGTGGAACATGAAAAAAATCATTTTTTCTGGGTATTTTATAAACATTGCAAAAATATGTCATGTTTACAGTTATTATTATTTTGTGTATCTTTTATTCCTTTCTTCATTCAACTACTCATTAATTAACCCTAGCATGCACTAGTTCAGCTCCTAGTTTGCCCATTCCTTCATCACTTATCTTTCTTCTCATATGTTCTCTATTCTATTACCCATGCATTCCTCCATTTCCCTTCTCCATACATCCATCTATATACCCATTTTTCATTCTTCCATCTTTCAGTTCACGTTTCCATCCATGATGCATCCACTCATTCACCTCACCAACCCAGTTACAAGCATAAGTAGTTAATAACATATATTTGAAATACAAGAAGTGTTACGTTAAGACTATCTCCACAATAAAAAGGAGAGGGTTGGTCTGAAGTGAGCAAGGACAACATTAATCATCCTAAATGTGACTGCTGCTAGCTAAGTCCCGCTCACTACTCTTAAAATAAACTTTATATGAGATCTTTAATCATATTTAGCTGTTGTTTTTCAATGTTTTCTGATGATAATATTTAAAGATGCATAATTTTCAGAGTACATCCAGATAAATCTCCCAAATTATGTTTATACATATATATTGCAAATTAAATACCCATTCAAACATGTACATAAAAATGCAAAATCTCTTGATATATGAGCTTACCCTATTGATCAGTAAAGGCACTTCCTCCATTATCTGTTTATTTCTTGAAGTGAAATTCGTACAGGACTTTAAATAAGTTTACCAACATTTACCATTAAAACTGATTCCAACCCTTGATACAGACTTATCCTTCACCTGCAATGTCAAGTCCACATGTTAAAAATATATTGCCTTTGAGAGTGGCAAGATGGCGGAATAGGAAGGGAGCACACTGATAGTCTGGGAAGAGACAGTTTAATAAAAGTGGAGATACTGTAGGTTCAAGGAAGAGTAGGGGAAGAAACAGCAGAGGAAACTCTTCCGGAACTAGTGATTCACAGTGGACCTGCGTGGAGAGTGTGGGAGTCCAAGTTTGGGACACCAGCGGCAGAATCAAAACACCAGTGCTGGAACGCGAGGTGAGCCGAACCTCAATAGTCCGAGACACCGGCAGGCAAGTGGAAAGAGGAGACTAGAGGGAACGAGGCTTGAAACTCCATGGGGAAAATTTCACCAGGCTAACTAGAAGAGAGAGAGGAAAAAAAAAAAAGTGACAGATACGGACATGAGTTTCTCTCTCTCTACTCACCTCTCAAAGGTGAGCAAGACAAAGAGCAGGCGCCATTTTGGACATATGTCATAAGCAGGACGACCTCAGATCTGTACTGGCCCTGAGCCTAGTAGAAAAACCTGACTCTGGGTGGGGGGGGGTGAAATAACAGGAGATTAGGATCTAACTTGGCAACCCACTGGGAGACTGCCGAATTGGAGCCCACACTGAGGGCAGCAGAGATTCCCTGTGTGGTCCTTGGGAAAGAGCTTCCAAACTCTGGCTCCTGTGGGTACATCATTCACCTGCTAACTACCTCCAATTCCATTCAGGTGTGTGGAATTACTTCCCTTTTGAATAAAAAAAAAAAAAAAGAAGAATGAAAGAAAGAGAGATTTACCACGCCTAACCTGGGAGTGTCATCTTTGACACACTTTCAACCCTGAGGAACCAAAAGAGCTCTCAGGCCACACCCATCTCAAGCCTCTAAGGCTCCATTGAAAGCACACAGTCCACTTAACACAGCCATAGTATAACAAGAAAAAACACCACAGTGAAGAAACCAAATATCTCCAACATGCCAAACAACAAATGCAAAAACCGAGGTAACAAGAACAAGGAAGACAATATGATGCCCCTAAATGAAAAAGACACCCCAATTCAAGATTATGAAGATAATGAGATAGAAGAAATGCAAGAAGCAGATTTCAAAAAATTGATAAGAACATACCTGGCTAGCTATCCTCCCAGGCAAGCTAAGTAATGAAAGTCAACAGAGTGCCTTCCCCTAGGAGATTCACACCTCCCTTAGGATATACCACATGTGAAGAGATAGATAGGTCTGGGCCTCTTAACTTACAAGGCCTAAAACCCAACAGATTATTATCAAGCCCCTTCTGTCAGGTTCTATTTGCCTCTCAATCAGAAAACTTAATTGTAGCTTAGACAGCACCTTTCTTAGCTCCTCTAATAATGACTCTGTCCTTTGTTCTAGACCCTGTCTAGCGCACTTGGGCCTCATTCCTTCGTAATCATAACCTCTACTCTACCACCAATGGCTCTACTCCCAACCTGTGTGTACTGATGGTCCTCTTCCCCACTTAATGCTGTATAATGCCACTCTTAGGATCATTGGTTACTATCCTCAACCTGTCTTTTATGACCTTGTCTAAATATGATCAGAGTCGGCGATCTTGGAAGGCTTCCATAGCCTTGGCAACTCATGACGACAGCCTAGGGTGGTTACCGGTGCCATAAACTAGAGTGTCAATTTGTTGGGTCAACAACAAGAGCCACTGTGCACTTGCTCCTCATGTGGGAACTCTGTCCTTAATGTGCTGTACATTTTGATTTAACGCTATAACTAGTACTCAAACAGTATGTTTCACTTTGTGTATCTATGTGGGTGCAAACTGTTGAAATCTTTACTTAATATATACTAAATTGATCTTCTGAATATAAAGAGAATTGAAAATGAATCTTGATGTGAATGGAAGGGGAGAGGGAGCGGGAGAGGGGAGGGTTGCGGGTGGGAGGGAAGTTATGGGAGGGGGAAGCCGTTGTAATCCATAAGCTATACATTGGAAATTTATATTCATTAAATAAATGTTAAAAAATAAAAAAAGTAATCTAAAGAGACAGAGCATACTGAAAATAACAAAAAAATATATTGCCTTCAATATGTTTCAATTTTGTTCACCTTTTCTCCATTTAACTTTATTAATCTGGTCCAAATTACTACCATTTACATCTGAATTGCTTCAATAACTTCATGTGAAAAAAGTAATTAACAGAGTAGGTTAAAAATTGCTATCTGAGAAAGATCTGCTTGTAAGATTGGCTGTAAGCTTGCATCTGGGTACTTGAATTTTGGGAAACTTCCCACCATTGCCTGATAAACAATGACTAGTGACACTAAATTCCTTGCCCAAGCAACATAAATTATATGAATATCTACTTTCTTTATGGGAGTTTAGGATTGTGGTATATAAGTATCTATATAACCATCTTCCAGTTATAACCAACTCCTTGGTTCAGGGAAATTTGTCTTGTTGAAAAAATATTTCATGTGTGTTATCAAAACTGGTTGCTAAAAGAATTTAGCAGGTCTGTTGGACACCATGAAAGGCCTCTTGGACATTACTGCATGATATCCTCTACATTTTGCCCTATATATCTTCCTTCTTGGCTGATTTTATGTTTCTTTCCTATCATAAAATCATAGTCATACATGAGTTCCATGTTGAAAAATGAACTTGTAACTTTGTGATAGTTCTAACAAAAAACTAAAACAACAAAGCAGCTGGAGGCTCTAAAAAAAAAAAGAAAGAAAGAAAGAAACAATATTAAAGAGCTCTCCTGAGGCTATACACAGTCTGGGTGTCAGGATACAGGATACTACATGTATGTCCTAGGATACAACCTACTCAGACATCATCAAAATGGGATAAAAGACAGATTTAAGCTATATCCTATGATGTAAGCAGACCCATTTTCAAAGAGTAGGAACTTACCAAGGACTTCAGCACATTGACTGACCAAACTGGTTGAACAATAAGCTAGTCTGATTCAGATATAACTCCAAGAAATCAAAACTTATGAATAAATCACTCTCATCTCTGAAGATCTGGAAAATTACAGATATTACAAGGACTGTGCTCATTCAGGAGAAACTGAAGAAGTAATTTCTATTGCTGGTTTCTGGGTGATCATGAGACAAAAATATAAATTCCTTAAATTATAAGTGCAATGTCCAAGTCAACACACAGGTCCATCAATGAAGGCTGAAAATCTAATTGACTAATGGGACATAAGCATAACTGTTAATCAAAAAGCCCTTATGCTAATCCTGGATTGGCCCTTGAGTCGTCAAGTAAACAAATGAAAGGAATGTAAAACAGATCTGAACAGAAACATCCAAGGCTGCAAAAGGTGAGGAGAGATTTCACAAATTGGTTTAGCAAGGTTGGTAAACAAGGAAGAAGGAGATCAAGCAAACAGTAACAACAAAATTACTATTGAGATTTGCTACAATATATTATTTAAAGTATCTAATTTTCATCAAAAACTATTGATACATGAAAATAAATAGTAACAAATGACTCAGTTATACATAGGATTAAAAATATAAAGGTAAAAGAAATTGCCTTTGAGGTAGTTTAAATGATGCACGTAAAAAACAATATTCTAAGGAGTTATTACAAATATTTACAAATAACTAAGCAAGTAATCCCTAAGTAGTAAAATGAAGATATGATGTCAGTGTCTTATCAATAAAAGAGAATATATATTTAGAAAATATATAGAATATATATGAGGGCAGAATCCCATACGAGATCTAGATTGATTCCCAGCTTTTCCACTTCCAGCTTTGATCCATGGTAATGTTCCTAGAAAAGCAGCACTGGGAAGTCCAATATTTGGCCCCTGCCTCCCATGTTGGAGAACAGATAGAGTTCTAGGCTCCTGGCTTCTGCATGGCCCAGTCTTGGCCATTGCGGACATTTGGGGAGTGAACCATCAAGTGGAATTTCTCCCTTTCTGTCTCTCTTTGTCTCTCTAACTGCCTTTCAAGTAAGAAATAACTAATAAATAAAGCTTTAAAAATGCCTAGAACCAAATATATTTTTATCTCAGCATTGCTTATGATATCTGAAAGGTGTACACACCTTATTGCATGTAATTTGCAAAATGGATAATTGAAATATGTATATACATGCAAAAGAATAATATATAGCAATTAAGAAAAATGAAATACTATTATATGCTGCAACATAAATGAACCTTGAGAACATTATGTTAAGGGAAACAAGCTAAATATTGCATGATTCTATTTATATGAAATGTACAAAATAGAAAAAATTATAGAGAGAATCATTACACTAGCTATTGCCTAGGGTTAAGAGGAAAGAGGAATAGGCAGAAACTGCTAATGGGCATGTATATTCTTTTGTGAAAATATTCCTATTCCATAATGAGATCCTGGTGATGGCTGCACAAGTCTGTGAATATAATAAAGCCATGAGTTGTACAATTTGTATAGATAAACTTTATGTCATATTAATTACAACTCTCTAAAACTACTTTAAATATAGAAATAAATCAAATGAAGAAAGCCAAAATTTGCATGCCAGACCAAAAAAAAAAAAACATTAGGGGACAAAACAGAGGTGAAAAGTGAAAAGCTCAAAGACCATTCTCATTAATTGATGTTGTTACAAATGAGGAGGAAAAAATAGGTAGCAGTAGTTCACAGAAAGCCATGGAAGCTACACTGAGGAGATTAAAATTATTGCATAAGGCCTAGACAGCAATGAAAAATAAAAATAGGCAAACCTTAATTTAAACAGACAACTCTTCTTTCAAGAGAATGGAAGTAAGCCAGTGGAGTAGTATACCACATTAAGACACCCCATTCAAAGCCAGCATCCCGTATGGGTGCTGGGTTTGTCTCCCTTCTGCTCCATTTCTTTTTTTATTTTTTTTAATTTATGGTAAACAAACCTCATGTAATTCATATATACAGATTTTGGAACATATTTCCCACTCTATCCTCCCTCCCATGCATACTCCCACCCTTCCTGTTCCCTTCCCTCTTAAAATTTGCAGTGATCTACTTTCAGCTTACTTTATACTCATAAGATTTGCCCTATACTAATTAAAGAGTTCAAGAAATAGTATGAAGAAAAAAACACTGTTCTCCAATAGTAGAGGCAAGGGCTGTAAACAATCATTGAAGTCCAAAATGTGAATTTCATTCCTATACATTACATTTTTGGTACTCTATTAGTTACCACAGATCAGGGAAAACTTACTGTATTTGTCTTTTAGGGACTGGCTTATTTCACCAAGCACAGTGGTTTCCAATTGCATCTACTTTATTGTGAAAGACACAATTTCATTCTTTTGTACTGGACAGCAGTATTATATATATATATATGTGTGTGTGTGTGTGTGTATATATGTATATATATATATATATATATATATATATATATATATATATGAGTTGATTCCATATCTTAGCTATCGTGAATTGAGCTGCAGTATACTTGGGGATACAGATGACCCTTTCATATGCTGATTTCATTTTGTTTGAGTAAATTTCCAGGAGTGGGATGGCTGGATCACATGGTAAATCAATTTTCAACATTCTGAGGTATCCCCATACCATCTTCCACAATGTCTGCACCAGTTTACATTCCCACCAACAAGAGATTATGGTACCTTTTACCCATATCCTTGCCAACATTTATTGATTGTTGATTTCTATATGGAAGTCATTCTAACTGGGATGAGGTGAAACACCATTGTGGCTTTGATTCACACTTTCCTGATGGCTAGTGATCCTGAGCAAATTTTAATGTGTCTATTGGCCACCTGAATTTCTTCTTTAAAAAAAGTCTATTCAAGACCTTTTCCCATTTCTTAATTGGATTATTTGTTTTATTGTTGTTGAGTTTTTGAGCTCTTTATAGATTCTGGCTACTAATCCTTTATTAGTTGCATAGTTTGAAAATATTTTCTCTTCTTTCTCTCATCTATTCACTTCACTAAGGATCCTGGGAAAGCAGAAGAAGATGGCTCAAGTACTTGGGCCTTGCACACACATGGGAGAACCACATGGAATTCGAGACCCTGGCTTTAGCCTGGTCCAACTGCAGACATGGTGACTATTTGGGGAGGGAACAAGGAGATGGAAGATTTTCTCTCTCTTGCTCTCACTCTTGTTCTCACTCTCTCTCCCTTTGTTTCCCCCTCTCTGCAACTCTACCTTTCAAAGAAATACATGAATCTTTTAAAAAATGGAAAACAGCTAAAAGAATAAGTCTTGAGGACTGCACTGTGGTGTAGTGGTTAAACCTGCCACCTGCAGTGCCTGCATCCCTTATAGAGTCCCCATTGCTCCACTTCAGATTCAGCTCTCTTTTACGGCCTAGAAAAGCAGCAGAAGATGGCCCAGGTCCTTGGTCCCCTGAACCCACATGGGAGACATGGAAGAAGCTTCTGTCTCCTGGCTTCAGATTGGCATAGCCCCTGGCATTGCAGCCATCTGGGGAGTGAACCTGCAGATGGAAGATTCCTCTCTCTCTCTTCCTCTACCTCTCTGTAACTCTTCCTTTCACATAAGTAAATAAATCTTTAAAAAAATAATAATTCTGAAGTTAGTGAGTTCTCTCAGTGATTCAGGAGAGAAGAAAATCTGAACTAAAACAAAGAATGTGAGGATGTAGAAAAATATGTCCTAGAACATTTTTACAATAACTTCTCTGTGTACTCACAAATATTTGTGTACCCACTACATCCTACTATAGACTTCTGAGTTTCAGAATAAATAAAATTATCTGATTCCCTCCTTTCAGGTTTTCCCATCATGAAAACATCAGGGAGGAGTGGAGAAAGATGGAAAGGATGCATTTTGACATCCAGTTATGTTGCTAATCTCTGGAATTGGCAAACAGGAGTCTATTCGGGGATATGTGCCTCTTGCCAGTGGCATCTGGAAATTAATGCTGAAATGTGGTCTCCAGCTTGCAAAGAATTTGGGATTTTACTGCATAGATTTAAGAGAATTGGCACCCACTCACTGCTTTTTATCACAGTGCATGCAAAAGCAAATTATGCATCAATGTAGATATGAACCAATAAAGTATATTAAAGATGAATCTACCTATAATAATGTTCAATTAAGTTCAGCAATTTTTAAAAATTAGTAACGGATAAAGCCATTGTTTAATATACAAGGCTATGCTGGAATAAAAGACAAATTCAGCTGTGACTCCAGGTCTATTGCCAGGCCCCTACTTGCTCCTTTCACTATTCGCCAAATCAAAACTCCCCATGATCTCTCATGCCTTGAGCAGTTTGACCATGCTGCTCCATCTGTTTTCAAAAACCTTCTCCAAATATTACACCTGGATAACTGCTTCTCTTTCCAAACTGAGTTCAAATTTCAATTTCTCTTCAAAATACTTGTGTTCCAATGATAACTCCACATCACTTAGCTCCGCCAAAATGACATTACATTTTCCAACACTGCTACTCTCTACGCTACAAAATTTCTTATATATGTTCATTTGGCTTATATATTAAATGTGTATATCTACATGTATATTCAAACTATGTTTTTGTGAAGATGTAATTGTATGCAACATGTATAAATGTTTATACATATAATTTTAGGTGAATTGAAAGTATTTGGGAGTCTAAGATCCTGGAGTCAGAGTTCCTTGAACTTTCATAGACACAGTTAATCTGTCCGAAGTCTGGATTTGGTAATACTATAAAAAGTCTTAAAACAATGGTTCCCAAAAGTGTCTATATATCAAAATCAACTTAACAACTTCAAACAATAATTATGATTTTGTCCCCTACACATCCATGTTTATTTGAGCAGTCAGGTGCATTTCCAGGCTTGAAAAATCTTTAAAGATCCTGAAATGATTGTACCATGTACACAAATTTGGATACTACTACTACAATGGTATTATGGCGGTTAAGGATGATTATGTACCTATGAATTAGTAGCACATCTCCTGACCCATACCTGACATTTAATCAATAGTGTCATTATTTGTGAACTTTTAAAGACAGAAATGATTTACTTATTTTTGTTCATGGCATATAACTAAGATATTTAATACAAGATATTTAGTACAAGGATAAAATAATATGAATAAATTATTATTAAATGAACTTCTCCAAAATGGTAGCTTCTACTTCTGTAAGGAAAAGTTGCTCACACTCAGATAACAGCAGATCAGTTTGAATACTGAGCCTAAAGTGGCATGTCAGCACAAGGGAGAATCAGTTGGGTGAATGCATTTTCCCTGAAACAAGGAGCTAAAGAAGGTGAAGGGTGAAGAAGAAAAGGAGAAAAGCAGAACCTAATATTTGCAAAGTTTGTCTCTGTGCTAGGCATTGCATAAAAATATGAACTACCTCAATTTTACAGATAAAGTTAAGATCCAGAAGCTGAAAAATTGGCCCCAAATCCTAATAGTCAATGGAAAACATAAGACTTTTATTCAAGGTTTTCATACTCCAAATTCAGCATACTTAAAGCTTTTGCTGAACTGCAAAAAAAAATATCACTACTCAATTCTATACAAAGGAGCTTTATATGGACTTCTTATCAAAAATCCATGAATGACTTTCATAAGAAACTGTACACTACTCAAGGTATGTCTCTACAGCCAACATGTAGTCAATTCTCAGATTGCCCATTAATATGCTAAAAATAAATTACAATAAATTGGAGCAATTGGACATCAACAAGTAAAAAAGTCTCACATGATTAAGTCATAAATTATATAAACCTCATAATAAGGTGGGTAATAGATTTAAACAAAGAGACCAAAGATTAAAACATAAATAAAACTTATGAGTGACTTCCATGATTTGGGTTAGGAAAAAATATGTTAGACACAAAATTCCTCCAACATCATAGAAGCATTTATAAATTTGATTTCATCAGAGCAGACATTTGGTTTAGCAATTCAAACACAATTTGGGATGCCTGCATCCTATCTGAGTGCCTGGTTTCAGTCCAGGCTCTTCCACTTCCTGATAATATGTACCCTGAGAAGCAGCAGATGATGACCAAGTTATCTGTGTCTATACCACCCATGTGGGAGACTCAGATTGAGTTCTAGGCTGCCAACTTTGGCCAAATCCAGGCTATTGTATGCATTTGAGAATGCACCAGTGTATGAGAGCCCCCTCCCCCACCATCTCCCTCTCTCTCCATCTCTCTCTCTGCACTTCAAATAAAATAAATAATAAAATAATAAATTTAAGTTGATTAAAAACAAAATTCTTCTTTTCTCATTTAAAGTCACATTTAAGAAAGTGAAACCAAACTTCATACTGGGTGGAAACAGTTGCAAGAATATATCTGACAAACACTCCTATCAAGAAAATAGGAAGAAAGACTGACATTGTGATATAGCAGATAAAGCCACCACCTGCAATGCCAGCACACATATGGGTGCCAGTTCATATCCCAGTTATTCCATTTCCAATCTGGCTCCTTGCTAATGGCCTGGGAAAAGCCACAGAATATGGTTCAAGTGTTTGGGCCACAGGCACCAGTATGGGAGACCTGGTTTCAACCTGACCCAGTCCAGAGCTGATATGGCCATTTTCTGTAGGGAACCAGCAAATGAAAGATATTGCCCTCCATTCTTGTTCTCTCTCTGTAACTCCAATTACCAAAATAAATAAACCTTTTTTAAAAAAGAATATATGAAGACCCATTAGAACTCAATTATTATAAAACAAACCATTCAATATAAATTAGGTATATAATTTGTGTTCAACTTCTTTGATGTTAGAGAAATATAGATTACAACTTTACTCATCAACACACAAAGGCCAAAATTCAAGTCACTAAATTCATGAATCTCTTATACATTGCTGATGGGAATAGTGTGCAAAATTCAAACAGGAAACAATGTGGAAGTTACTTATAAAATTCAAACATGCAATATGATATAATTAGTTCATTCTAAGGTTCATCCCTGAGAAGAAAAATTTATATTCACACAGAAACTTCTTTGTGAGTGTTTATAGCAGTATTAGTCATATAGTCCCAAATTTAAAGACATCAAAATATCAATTAACTGATTAAATAGAAACAAATTGTGGGCTATGCATACACTGAAATGAAATTAGCATTACAAAAGTGAAAATGATTGATGCATACAACAATATGGATGGACTGAATAGCATTGTTCCGTGTTTCTAGTCCTATGACATTCCAGAAAAGGCAGATAAATGAATAAAAAGTGACAGAAAACAGAGGAAATGAACCAGCAGATGTGTTGTCCATCTATCCATGTATCCATGTTTCTATATATCTATCTGTCACCTAGATAAAGCTATACCTGTATTTGTCTCTCTGTGTGTCTGTTGCTTTGCCTATCAAATAAAAAAAATTACGAAATATATAAAACAATGATAGCAGTATGATATATCCTCATTAAGTAACAATGACAGAAGCTATACATTTGTCAAAAATCAATGATTTGGGGCAGGGCTTGTGACATAGTAGGTAAAGCCACTGCCTATGACCTTGGCATCCCTTTTGGGTGCCAGTTTTAATTTTGGCCACACCACTGCTGATCCAATTCCCTACTAGAATGCCTGGGAAAGCAGCGGAAGATGGGTCAAGTACTTGGGTTCCTACAACCACATGAGAGACCTGCATGAAGCTTCTGGCTCCTGGAGTCAACCTGGCCCAGCCCCAACTGATCCATCTTCAAGCTAATGCATCCTGGGAGGCAGTATATGATGACACAAGAGCTTGGATTCTTTCCACCCACATGTGAGATCCTGATGGATTTCTGGACTCCTAGCTTTTAACTGGCCTAGCCCCAGCTGTTGAATGCATTTGGGAGTGAACCAGTGTCTCTTTTCCTTCTCTCTGTCAAGCTTGCTTTCCAATAAATAAATTAATAAGTCTTTTGAATAAATAAATGAAATTTTCAATTAAATGATGGGTTTCATTGAATGTCAAATATATTTCTAAAGAACCTTTATTTATTTATTTATTTTTGGACAGGCACAGTGTTCAGTGAGAGAGAGAGAAAGAGAGAAAGGTCCTCCTTTTCCGTTGGTTCACCCCCAATGGCCACTGCGGCTGGCGTGCTGCGGCCGGCGCACCACGCTGATCTGAAGCCTTGAGCCAGGTGCCTCTCCCGGTCTCCAATGAGGGTGCAGGACCCAAGGACTTGGGCCATCCTCCACTGCAGTCCTGGGCCACAGCAGAGAGCTGGACAGGAAGAGGAGTGACTGGGACAGAATCTGGCACCCTGACCGGGACTAGAACCTTGGGTACTGGCCCTGCAGGCGGAGGATTAGCCTATTGATCCGCGGCACTGTCCTAGAACCTTTATTTTAAAAGATTTATATATTTACTAGAAAGTCAAAGCCACCTCATACAGAAGTAAAAAAAAAGAAAATGCTGGCTAAGATGTGGGGAAATGGTTCCCTAATGCATTGTTGATGGGATTGCAAACTACTACAGTCATTGTGGAAGACAGTATGGCGATTCCTCAGAAATCTGAAAATACATCTAACATATGACCTAGCCATCCCTCTCCTTTGATTTTACCCAAAAGAAATGAAATCAGCATTTGAAAGGATTATCTGCACACTCATGTTTATTATCGCAGCTTAATTCACAATAGTTAATATATAGAATTAATCCAGATGTTCATCAATTTATACCTGGATAAAGAAATAGTGGTTTACTTACACTACGGAATGCTACTCAGCCATAAAAAAGAATGAAATCCTGTCTTTTGCAACAACATGGATGCAATTGGAAAGCATCGTAGTTAGTGAAATAAGCCAGATCCAAAAGACAAACACCACGTTTTCTCTGATATGTGGTAACTAATAGAGTCCAAAATATTGTAATGTTCATATATCATGAACAAAATTGACATTTTGAGAATTTACTGTTGTTTAGAGCCCTGTCTCTACTGTTGAGCAATACTGATTTTTTCTTCTTACAAAAAAAAATAAATAAAAAAGAAGCAATAAATTTAGAGCTACATAGAGAGAGACAAAGAGACAGAGAGACACACAGAGAGAAAGGTACCTTCTATCCTATGGTTTACTCTCCAAATGGCCACAGTGGTCAGGGCTGGGCCAAGCATAAGCCAAGAGCCAAGAGTTTCATCTAGGTCATGCACGTGAGTGACAGGGGCACGAGAAAATTTGGTCATCTTCTACTGTTTTCCCAGTCTATTAGTAGAGAGATGGATCAGAGTGGAACAGCTGGGACACATTTGAGCACCCAAATGGGATGCCAATGTCACAGGCGGTAGCAGTAGCCACTGCGCCACAACACTGACACCCAAGAAAGCCAATATTTTAGATATAAATATGTTAAGAATTTGCTTTCAGATGAGGCTTCAAACTGTGCAAGGGATTAGATTTTGAAATGATGGTGGGACATGCTCCAAAATTTCCACTTACTTGCAATAGGCCATATAACTCTCTGCAGAGAGTACTTTAATTGTTTTGTTAAAATTAATTAATTTATTTGAAAGGCAGAATTGAGAGAGAGAGAGAGAGAGAGAGAGAGAGAGAGAGAGAGAGAGAGAATCTTTGAACTGCTGGTCCATTCCCCAGTGGCTGTAATGGCCAGACCTGAGTTTGTCTGAAGCTAGGAGCCAAGAGATTCTTCTTGGGTCTCCCAAGTGTCATGACCATCTCTGCTACTCTCCCTGGCACATTAGCATGGAACTGGATCAGAAGTGGAATAGCTGTGACTCGAACTGGTGCCCATATGAGACACTGGCACTGCAGGTGGTGACTTTACCAGCAATGCCACAATGCTGGCCCCTTTAATTGTTTTCTGATATGTGAATTTCATCTAACATAATGTGTGAAATTTTGAAGTTGTTTGAGAATTATCTCTTGAATGGAATGAATTGTGCTTTACCTTGTTGATAAGCTCGAACTTAAAGAGTGAACTTTCATTTTCCTATTTGCAGGGCTTAATTTGGGATTTAATTTTGGGATATTTTTCCCCAAACATAGACACTAAGAGATGAAACATCTAAATAAAGAATAATGACATAACTTATTTTTAAAATTAAAATGAGGCCGGCGCTGCAGCTCAATAGGCTGATCCTCCGCCTGCGGCGCCAGTATCCCAGGTTCTAGTCCTGGTCGGGGCGTCAGATTCTGTCCCAGTTGCTCCTCTTCCAGTTCAGCTCTCTGCTGTGGCCCAGGAGTGCAGTGGAGGATGGCCCAAGTGCTTGGGCCCTGCACTCGCATGGGAGACCAGGAGGAAGCACCTGGCTCCTGGCTTCGGGTCAGTGCGGTGCGCCGGCCGCAGCACGCCAGCCGCGGCGGCCATTGGAGGGTGAACCAACGGTAAAGTATACCTTTCTCTCTGTCTCTCTCTCTCTCACTGTCCACTCTGCCTGTCCAAAAAAAAAAAAAAAATATATAATGAAAATACTCTCACTGTTTCAGAAAATTATTAGCATGAATAGTAAAATAAAATCTTACTATAATATTAATTAAAGTTTGTTAGAGTTATTAAGTATAAGGCGTTGATAGCCAATAACTTTAAATGCCACAATACCTTCAATATAAATGTTGGAAAAAAAATGACTTTCTACTTTTCCTTTGAGATAACAAGAGGATTCATGATGCTGTGCCCCTTGGGATTCCACAAAAATTATTTTTATGTCCGTACTATCTGAACAGAAGATTAACTATCAGTCCCATCTCAGACTTGCCTAACAGTAAAAACACTTATTTTTCTATTTTTTGTCTGCTACATTAAAATAAAACAGAATAATAACAACAAAAGAACTAGAGTAGATAATTTATGCTGCCAATATTTTCTTAGAGCATATGCAGTTATTTCAGACTTCCTATCTCTACATACATCATTAATGCAGTGTAGTGATAATTTGCATTTTGCAGTTGAAAAAATGACACAGAGCTTATGGAACTCACTCAAGAGCTGGAAGAGCCAGGATTAAATCCAGGCACCTTTAAGAATTCAAAAGACTTTGCAAACAATATTATGATTAAAAAGTAAAATTCCATTTTTCTAAGAATAATAGCTAACATTTGGTGGGCACTTATGTACCAGGAACTGTTGTGAGTTGATATATTACTTGTATTAACTCATTACATTCTCAAATAACATTACAATGAGAAGTCATCAATTTCATTTTACAGATGAGGAAGAAAATGACAAAATTTGCCTATCATATCCAAAACCATAATACTGCAGTTGACAAAGATCATCTTAGACACAGCAGGCTGTGATCCAAATTCTCTGCTTTTAAATAATGCACACTTTTGCTTTTTGTATGGGTTTAAGATAAAGAGAGGGAGCACAGTTGTGAATAAAATACAGTCTTAATAAATGACTAAAATAAATATGATCAATCCATGGCCTCCCATTTCTCTTATTACACAGAATATTTGAGTCTACTTATACTATAGTGAAATGCATAACTTTAAATGAGAAAAAATTTACACCCCATTAAGTAAAAACACAGTTTCCACTCTCATTAAATCGCATATTAAAGAGAAATAAAAATAAACAAAATGTGGGATTTTTATTTATTTTTGGTCTGTTTCTTGGGTCCACTAGTATATGTTCAGCCTCCTTTCCTCTCTCTTTTTGTCCTACAATGTCAAAAGACAGCTAAGTTTAAATAATAAACAAGAAAAATCAAACTAGCATTAGAATCACTGCACCTGCTGATCAGCTAAAAGTATCCGCATAGTCTCAAGTTGCTGTTTGCACATACTTCACTGACTGAAAAGATCAACCATACCCAGGATCCTTGTGATTTTCAGAGCAAGTCAAGAGAGGGAATCTGATTTTCTTATTTTGAAGTCCCATGGAACATGAGTCTTTTTGTCATCAACAAAATGAAACACTTTCTAAAAAGTAACTTATTTCCCTCATATTTTTTTTTTAACTTTTATTTAATGAATATAAATTTCCAAAGTACAGCTTATGGGTTACGATGGCTTCCCCCCTCCCGTAACTTCCCTCCCGCCCGCAACCCTCCCCTCTCCCGCTCCCTCTCCCCTTCCATTCATGTAAGGATTTTCAATTCTCTTTGTACACAGAAGATCAGCTTAGTATATATTGGGTAAAGTTTTCAACATTTTGCCCATATAGCAATACAAAGTGAAAAAAACTACCATTGGATTACTAATTATAGCATTAAATAACAATGTACAGCACATTAAAGACAGAGAACCCACATGATTTTTTTTTCAAATTAATTAACTTTCTATGCCATTTCCCCTTCAATACCAGGTTGTTATTTTTTTTTTTCGTTTCCAATTCTCTTTATATACAGAAGATCACTTCAGTATATCATTAGTATAGAGCTCATCAGTTTGTGCCCACACAGAAACGCAAAGTATAAGGATAAAGTATTACATTCTATATCTAGAGTCAGGACCTAAGCTGATCAGGTCATTGTTTCTTATAGTGTCCATTTCATTTCAGCAGGTTTCCCCATTGGT
Source organism: Lepus europaeus (assembly GCF_033115175.1). Taxonomy (NCBI): domain Eukaryota; kingdom Metazoa; phylum Chordata; class Mammalia; order Lagomorpha; family Leporidae; genus Lepus; species Lepus europaeus. Next base: position 40,451,605 of record NC_084833.1, read on the forward strand.
GCTCAGTTAGTTGTCGCCGATCAGGGAAAACAAATGATATTTGTCTCTATGGGACTGGCTTAGTTCACTCAGCATGATGTTTTCCAGATCCCTCCATCTTGTTTCAAATGACTGGGTTTCATTGTTCCTTACTGCTGTATAGTATTCTATGGAGTACATGTCCCATAATTTCTTTATCCAGTCTACTGTTGATGGGCATTTGGGTTGGTTCCAGGTCTTAGCTATTGTGAATTGAGCTGCAATAAACATTAATGTGCAGATGGCTTTTTTATTTGCCAAATTAATTTCCTTTGGGTAAATTCCAAGGAGTGGGATGGCTGGGTTGTATGGTAGGGTTATGTTCAGGTTTCTGAGGAATCTCCAGACTGACTTCCATAATGGCTTAACCAGTTTGCATTCCCACCAACAGTGGGTTAGTGTCCCTTTTTCCCCACATCCTCTCCAGCATCTATTGTTGGTAGATTTCTGGATGTGAGCCATTCTCACCGGGGTGAGGTGAAACCTCATTGTGGTTTTGATTTGCATTTCTCTGATTGCTAGTGATCTTGAACATTTTTTCATGTGTCTGTTGGCCATTTGGATTTCTTCTTTTGAAAAGTGTCTATTGAGGTCCTTGGCCCATCTCTTCAGTGGGTTGTTTCTTCTGTTGTTGTGGATTTTCTTGATTTCTTTGTAGATTCTGGTTATCAACCCTTTATCTGTAGCATAATGTGCAAATATTTTCTCCCATTCTGTCGGTTGCCTCTTCACTTTCCTGACTGTTTCTTTCGAAGTACAGAAACTTCTCAATTTGATGCAATCCCAAATGTTAATTTTGGTTTTGACTGCCTGTGCTCCTGGGGTCTTTTCCAAAAAGTCTTTGCCTGTACCTATATCTTGCAGGGTTTCTCCAATGCTCTCTAATAATTTGATGGTTTCGGGCCGTAGATTTAAGTCTTTAATCCACGTTGAGTGAATTTTTGTGTAAGGTGAAAGGTATGGGTCTTGCTTCAAGCTTCTGCATATGGAAATCCAGTTTTCCCAGCACCATTTATTGAATAGACTGTCCTTATTCCAGGGATTAGTTTTGGGTCTTTGATCAAATATAAGTTGGCTGTAGATGTTTGGATTGATTTCTGGTGTTTCTATTCTGTTCCATTGGTCTATCCATCTGTTTCTGTACCAGTACCATGCTGTTTTGATAACAACTGCCCTGTAGTATGCCCTGAAATCTGGGATTGTGATGCCTCCGGCTTTGTTTTTGTTGTACAAGATAGCTTTGGCTATTCGAGGTCTTCTGTGTCTCCATATGAATTTCAGTATCATTTTTTCCAGATCTGAGAAGAATGTCTTCGGTATCTTGATTGGTATTGCATTGAATGTATAAATTGCTTTTGGGAGAATAGACATTTTGATGATATTGATTCTTCCAATCCATGAGCATGGAAGATTTCTCCATTTTTTGGTATCCTCTTCTATTTCTTTCTTTAAGGTTTTGTAATTTTCATCATAGAGTTCTTTAACGTCCTTGGTTAAGTTTATTCCAAGGTATTTGATTGTTTTTGTGGCTATTGTGAATGGGATTGATTTTAGAAGTTCTTCCTCGGCCGTGGCATTGCCTGTGTATACAAAGGCTGTTGATTTTTGTGGATTGATTTTATATCCTGCTACTTTGCCAAACTCTTCGATGAGTTCCAATAGTCTCTTAGTAGAGTTCTTTGGGTCCCCTAAATAAAGAATCATATCATCTGCAAAGAGGGATAGTTTGACTTCTTCCTTCCCGATTTGTATCCCTTTAATTTCTTTTTCTTGCCTAATAGCTCTAGCTAAAACTTCCAGAACTATATTGAATAGCAGTGGTGAGAGTGGGCATCCCTGTCTGGTGCCAGATCTCAGCGGAAATGCTTCCAACTTTTCCCCATTCAATAGGATGTTGGCCGTGGGTTTTTCATATATTGCTTTGATTGTATTGAGGAATGTTCCTTCCATACCCAGTTTGCTTAGAGTTTTCATCATGAAAGGGTGTTGTATTTTATCAAATGCTTTCTCTGCGTCTATTGAGAGAATCATATGGTTTTTCTTCTTCAGCCTGTTAATGTGGTGTATTACGTTGATTGTTTTGCGGACATTGAACCATCCTTGCATACCAGGGATAAATCCCACTTGGTCTGGGTGGATGATCTTTCTGATGTGTTGTTGCATTCTATTGGCCAGAATTTTATTGAGGATTTTTGCATCTATGTTCATCAGGGATATTGGTCTGTAATTCTCTTTCAATGCTGCATCTTTTTCCGGCTTAGGAATTAAGGTGATTGTGGCTTCATAGAAAGAATTTGGGAGAATTCCTTCTTTTTCGATTGCTCTGAATAGTTTGAGAAGCATTGGAGTTAGTTCTTCTCTAAATGTCTGGTAGAACTCAGCGGTGAATCCATCTGGTCCTGGGCTTTTCTTTGTTGGGAGGGCCTTTATTACTGTTTCAATTTCTGTGTCAGTTATGGGTCTGTTTAGGTTTCCTATGTCTTCCTGGCTCAATTTAGGTAGGTTGTATGTGTCCAAGAATCTGTCCATTTCTGATAGATTTCCCTGTTTGCTGGCATACAAGTCCTTGTAGTAATTTCTGATGATTCTTTTTATTTCTGTGGTGTCTGTTGTTATGTTTCCTTTTTCATCTCTGATCCTATTGATTTGGGTCTTTTCTCTTCTTTTTTTAGTGAGTTGGGCCAATGGGGTGTCAATTTTGTTAATTTTTTCAAAAAACCAGCTCCTCGTTTGGCTGATTTTTTGTAATGTTTTTTTGGATTCAATCCTGTTGATTTCTTCTTTGATTTTAATTATTTCCCTTCTTCTACTGGGTTTGGGTTTGGTTTGCTGCCGATTTTCTAGATCCTTGAGATGACTTGAAAGCTCATCTATTTGGTGCCTCTCCAATTTCTTGATGTAGGCTCCTATTGATATAAACTTTCCTCTTAGCACTGCTTTTGTTGTATCCCATAGGTTTTGGTATGTTGTGTTGTTATCCTCATTTACTTCCAGAAAATTTTTGATTTCTCTTTTAATTTCTTCTATGACCCATTGTTCATTCAGGAGCATGTTGTTCAATCTCCATGTGTTTGCACGTGCTCTGGGGATTCCCGAGTTGCTAATTTCCAATTTGATTCCTTTGTGGTCTGAGAAGCTGCATGGTATGATTCTAATTCTTTTGAATTTGCTGAGACTTGCTTTATGGCCTAGTATGTGGTCAATCCTAGAGAAGGTTCCATATACTGCTGAGAAGAATGTAAAGTCCTTAGATGTAGGATGAAATGTTCTGTAGATATCTGTTAGATCCATTTGAGCTATAGTGTCATTTAAATCTGCTGTCTCCTTGTTGATCTTCTGTCCTGATGATCTGTCTATCTCTGAGAGTGGAGTATTGAAGTCCCCCAGTACTATTGTATTGGGGTCTAAGTCTCCCTTTAAGTCCCTTAACAAGTCTTTTAAATAAGCTGGTGCCCTGTGATTCGGTGCATATACATTGATAATTGTTATATCTTCCTGTTGAATGGATCCCTTAATCATTAAATAGTGTCCCTCTTTGTCTCTCCTGACAGTTTTTATGGTAAAGTTTATGTTGTCCGATATTAAGATGGCTACGCCTGCTCTTTTTTCATTTCTGTTGGCATGGTATATCTTTTTCCAGCCTTTCACTTTCAGTCTGTATGGATCATTGTTGGAAAGATGAGTTTCTTGTAAGCAGCAAAAAGATGGGTTTTGTTCCTTAACCCAATCAGCCAATCGGTGTCTTTTAACTGGACAGTTCAAGCCATTAACATTCAATGTTACTATTGAGAAGGAGTAACTTTGCCCTGCCATTTGCCAAAGATATTTTCTGATATCTGGTTTGAGATTCCTGTGTTCTTTTGTTGTGAGGTTTCCTTCCTTTACCTTCCTTCATATTGGCTACCGTGTTTCTGTGTTTCTGTATGTAATACATCTTTAAGCATCTTTTGCAGGGCTGGACGAGTGGCGACAAATTCTTTCAGTTTCTGTTTGCTGTGAAAGGTCTTTATTTCACCTTCATTCACAAATGAGAGCTTTGCAGGATATAATATTCTGGGCTGGCAGTTTTTCTCTCTTAGTACCTGGGCTATATCTTGCCATTCTCTCCTGGCTTGTAGGGTTTCTGATGAGAAGTCAGCTGTAAGTCTAATTGGAGATCCTCTGAGAGTAATCTGGCGTTTCTCTCTTGCACATTTTAGGATCTTTTCTTTGTGTTTCACTGTGGTGAATTTGATTATGACGTGACGTGGTGAGGTTCTCTTTTGGTCATGTTTATTAGGGGTTCTATGAGCTTCCTGTACTAGGATTCCTCTGTCTTTCTCCAAATCTGGGAAATTTTCTGCTAGTATCTCACTAAAAAGGCCTTCTAATCCTTTCTCCCTTTCCATGCCTTCAGGAACTCCTAGAACCCGAATGTTGGGTTTTTTAATAGTATCCTGTAGATTCCTGACAGTGTTTTTTAGATTTCTGATTTCTTCTTCTTTTCTTTGATTTGACTGTTGCCTTTCCTGTTCTCTGTCTTCTAATTCCGATATTCTCTCTTCTGCTTCACCCATTCTGTTTTTAAGGCTCTCTAGTGTGTTTGCCATTTGATCTATTGAGTTCTTCATTTCATTGAGGTTTTTTGTCACTATCTCAATTTTATGTTCTACTAGTTTTTTCATTTCATTTTGATTTCTCCTTAATATTTCATTTTCACGGGAGAGATTTTCTACCTTGTCCATTAAGGATTTCTGTAGTTCAAGAATTTGTTTTTGAGAATTTCTTAATGTTCCTATCACTTTTTTGAGATCTGCTTCTTGCATTTCCTCTATCTCTTCATCTTCATAATCTTGCTTTGGCGTGTCTTTCTCATTTGGGGGCGTCATAGTGTCTTCCTTGCTTTTGTTACCTCGGCTTCTATGTTTATTGTTTGGCATGTTGGAGATAATTTATGGTTTTTTTGTTTTTTTTTTTTGACTCAGTTGGGAGTGGAGTTGAGGGTAGTTGAAATCTGGCCTCTGTGAGTATTCGTTTGATCTACCTCTGGGACCACACCAAGAGTTTATTCAGCCCTCAATGTGTTCTCCAGTTTTGCTAAAGTTATTGAGTTTGGCTGCGCTTTAGATATGTAAAATCGCAGTGCTCTTTGTTTTGCTTGTTGAGTGAAGGGTGAGGCCTCTGTTTCCCTCCCCCCTCAATGTCTTGGATTTCTGAGGTCTTACCCTCTTCCGTTGGTTCCCGCGCTGGCGAGGTTCTGTGGCACGGCTCCCGCCGCGCACGGCTCCCGCCGCGCACAGCTCCGCTTCCGCCGCACGGCTCCGCTTCCGCCGCACGGCTGGCTCCCGCCGCGCACGGCTCCGCTTCCGCCGCACGGCTGGCTCCCGCCGCGCACGGCTCCGCTTCCGCCGCCCGGCTGGCTCCCGCCGCGCACGGCTCCGCTTCCGCCGCCCGGCTGGCTCCCGCCGCGCACGGCTCCGCTTCCGCCGCCCGGCTGGCTCCCGCCGCGCACGGCTCCGCTTCCGCCGCCCGGCTGGCTCCCGCCGCGCACGGCTCCGCTTCCCTATTTCCCTCATATTTGAAGCAAATCTAACTTCGAGGTTCCTTTCTCACCTCTCTTCACTATACCATACATTTCAGCAAGTTTCTATAGCAAGTTGTTGAGCTGTGATGCCAGTCCAAACTGCCCTACCCTTGGTGTGACATTTTTTCCTAATAAATACAACATTCTTAGCTTACATTGATTTCTTTCTTCTTAAGGACATTTTTTCTTTAGTTTCAATTCAAAATCTCTTTCTTTAAATATTTTAGATAAAAGTTCTGAACAGGTAGACAGAGTGGTAGATGCTACAGACACTAGTATTGGCTCCCATCTCTGTTTCCCTTCCCTCCTTCTTGGCTCAAGCTACAAAATGCCACCTGTGCTAATCAATGGTCCCCCTTGCCAAGTATCAACAGTCTCAGGCCTGGAAGCAACTGGATACACACTCATGAAGCCTATTAGCTTTCACCATGCTCCAAGGAATTCCAATTATGGTACCCGTACCCACAGAGCTGAACCTCAGTGACGCTTTCAGCCATTTCACCAGGGTGCACTAAAGTCTTGAGGCTGGTTTCCACCACAGTCTGTCTTCTCTCCACCCTAGATTTGCATCCTGAAGAAGACAGCAGACCCTCCAGGCCACAACACAAGAAGAACAGAAGGATATCTTTAATCCACATGTTTATATATACTTAATTTAGCATCACAAGTCAATCTGAGCTGGTCCAGTGGTAGCCTTTTTTACCGTGGTCCACTGGGACAGCACTTTATCCTGTGCCCTGTCCCACAGTCAGGATATGCTAGAATATGCTCTAAATGACAACAATGCTAGAATGGTTCCAAGTAGCTTGGAAAGAGTTTAGGCATTAGGCAGAGTTGGCATGATCACAGCTGTGATTGTGCCAAAACATATTTTATTGACTTAAGCCCATGGAAGAGAGCAAGTGGGTTCTGCTTTCACCTGTGATTACTATGTAGTCCTCGGGGGTACACAACACCTCCCACCATTTCCAACCAGATCATCTGTACTCAAAAGATAGAAGAGGCATCTTAAACTCAACCACAGGTGAGAATGAAGGTGCTGCTTAAGAAGCAAAACAGTGTGGAGACTGTTATCCAGTCTCTGGATCCCCCTAGATGTCTCTGGAGAGCAGTCCTCTCAAATGTCAGATGCTTAATCACATGACCCCTGAGGAATTCTATTAGCACATTGGCACTGGGGAGAGGCAACACCAATTCTGCAGAGGGGTCAGAGAAGAAAGGCTGGGATATTAATGCATGTCCATTAAGGCTCTATACCTCTCTAAAAACTCCAGTAAATAAGATATTTCAGGGCAAGAGGAACGAGCAGAAAGGGAAAGACTCTGCAGGAAAACCAAGAATAGACCTGTGACTGCTGGATTACATTGTGTACTGAATTCCTTGCTCAAGGCCAACAACATGTGCTGTTCCAAGTCTAACCCAGGACCCATGAGGGGACATGGATAAGACTGGCTTTCAGTTCCTGCATGATCAGTTTGTATGACTCGTGACATCCTCCTAAATGCTTAAGGGAAAGACTCTGGGATGCTCTACTGATGACTTGCTGTGTCAGAATAAAGTCTTGTTTTCTTTGCCATCAATCATCTGGTGATTGAAAGTCAAAACCTCATACATCACGGTCCACACTTCCACCTTTTCTCCCATTGTCATTGCCCTTTTAAAAATGACATGCAAATCCTGACAGCAGACTGGGGGAGCTTGATAATAGGTGTTCCAAAGAACAAGCCAAAAATACTTCCAATGCTAATGAAGAAAGTACAGTCATCCATGCCTTCAAAGGCAAGTTCATTCTTTTACATCTCTCCAAGTTCACTGATGGCTCATTCAATTTCAGCATTAATAATAGCTTTCATATTCCTGATGGCAGAACCAACAGAACCTGTGGAATCGCCAATATAACACTGATGTCAATGTAATCCTGTACACCATCTCCTTGGTTGAATCTTCAATCAGTGCATTTACCACAGGCTGATCCTGCAAGGCAAATGCTGATGGCTTCGCAAATGACAACATAAACCCTAGTTTGAGGATGTTTCTTCAGAAAAGCATCCTTGTGCGAAGCTTTCATATACTGAATGTTACTCAAATCAATCTCATTGAAAGTCATCAGTATTGCACATGTATTCTAAGTTTCCCTTAGATGCTGAACAATGTACTGTCACATCCTGTTCATTTTCTCCTGATCTTCTACAACTGTATCCCTAACAGCTTTCTCCCACTTGACATCTTTCTTCCTCTGTGACAGACTCTGCAAATGCTGAGTTTTGACTTAACCATATCATTCTTACACACAGCTATTGTTCTGAAGAAGCAAACACTGAAGACATTACTGTTATTAATGACAACTTTCCTACTGTCAGAGCAAATTGGTTCCTGACATAAGGAAATCCTGGGCAGGTAGCACCTCCATAGAGGGCAGTTACACATCTGGCAGGAAGAGAGTGAGTGGCTGAATGCCAGGACATGCAGTGGGACTGAGACAGCATTATGGCAGCAGACCCATTGATTCTTCTTTATTTTTCTCTTCTTTCCTTCTTCAAATAAGATAGTGCCTATCCAATACTAGTGTGATGCTTGAAGGTCTAACCCAACATTACTCTTCCATGAAGTTTTTCTCAAAATGGCGCTTTTTATCCTTTTATCTTTTGTTTTCTACACACACTTGAGTGCTAGTAAGAACCAGCATTTGAAATCATATGATCTAAATTAACTTTTACCCATTTCCCTTAACTTGTTAATGTTTCTTTTGTATATTGACCTTAGAAAGAGAGTATTAACATTTATTATTTAACATCCTCTCTTAATCAACAAAGCTGCAGTGGCATTGAAACAAAGTTGGAAGACATATTACCAGGTCCACAGTCTAGTAACGAGGATAGGCTGATTCCAAATTAATTTCAAGATGTTAACTGTATTGGAAGCCCTTTATACACTAGTTTTGGGGAAGGGATCATTGAGGGGAATATCAAAGATCAGCAAACTTACTAAGTTATATTAACTAAATAACTAGAAAAGTACAACCTAAATTGTGGCCCATAGACCATCAAAGTCAGTAGCATGTAGGGACTTTGTGTGAAATAGAGAATCTCATGTCCCCACCCAGAACTACTGAATCTGAATCTTTTTTAACAAGGCACACAGAGGTCTAGTTTGTGGCACAGCAAGTTAAGCTGCAGCTTGTGACACCAGCAGTCAGTATCAGGGTAGCAGATCGAGTCCCTGATCCTTTACTTCTGTTTTAGCTCCCTGCTAATGAATTTGAGAAAGCAATAAATGATGGCTCAAATGCTTGAGCCCCTGCCACTCATTGAGGAATAAGCAAGCAGATGGAAGATCTCTTGCTGTCTCTCCCTCTCTCTGTATTGCACTAACTTCCAAATAAATAAATAAATTCTTATTTTAAAAAAGATACACAGATATCTCCTACCTATGTTAAAATTCCTGAAACACCAGCAGAGAAACTTCATTCTATCCAGCTAAAGATGAATAATCTCATTAGAAGAGCTAGACTAGAACAAGTAATCTACATGACTGGGCTTCATTTTTACTAAACTCTAGCAGACAGACATAATAATAACATTCATCCAATACACAAATAAAAGGATTCAAATCAGCTAAAATATTGATATTGGATTACCATTCTCCCCAACCCATATAAATTATAATCAAATTTAATACATGAGGAAAGGGGGTTGGTGTAATATTGAGTTAAAACAGTTTCTGCCTGATTTGAAAAAGTTCAGAGAACTTTTTCAATAATATTATTTTAGAAGACTTCACAAATTTTAATACATAAATTATGAGCATATCAAACATGTCCATGACAGAGTCATACTGAATTATTATAACAAAGGCATCATATGCCTCTAAGATTACAGACATGTTTCCTTTATTATTCTCACAAACAATGTTAGAACAGTTGAATAGAAAAATATTATCTTTCAGATCTTTGTCTCCATTCATAGGTAAACCGCATTTATATTAAGAAATTGCATTAGTTCTTGGTTTCTACATTGATTTCTTTTCTTTAAAATATATAAAATAATTCATATCCCAAAAGTTATTAAATCTTTAGACCTTTAAAAATATTAAAAATCCATGAATTGGTTCTCTTCAAAATATTCTCAAAATCTGTTTGCCTTTATTTATAAATAAATAAAACAACTATATGTACCAACAAAGAAAACACTTTACCCCTAGCTTCAAGATGATTTATCATTAAGTAGCATTAGGTAGGAAAGAGGAGCCTAGAAGGTACTTTTACATATCCCAGAAGTTGGAAAGTAGCAGGGCCTCAGTTATGGTGTGAAACTTATTTTTCAAAAGAATATAGGAATAATATATGATTAGATTTAGGGAAAGTGAACTGATACTCTCTTAAGAAACAAATTTATCTAGGGAAAATATAAAATAATTCATTAAAAATGGAATATGTATAAAATATTTTGTAAAATGCATTTTCGTGTTTAAAAAAAATCTGATCTTATTAAATAAATTTGAAGTGTGGGTATTAATCTTATCCATATTTTACTGACAGAAGAAATTACATCCAACAAATGACCTTTCTTATGTTCTTTTTCCATTTAACTGAAGTAGTTAATAAGAAATCCAGATGCCATCATGTCAATTATACATTCTTGTAAATACATAAATCTACATTTTGTTAAAAAAAAAAGAAAAGGACAAAAAATTCAGTTGATGAGCTTGGGTTTGACATATATAAAAATTTTTATATATGGATTAGTTATAGTTGTAGAAAAAATTTCCTAGTAATTCTTTTTCCCTTGAAACACAGGATGCTGTCCTGAGCCCAATAGCAATTATTTTTTAATTGCACCCTGTGGTTTTCCTGATTTGTTGTCAGAAGCACTGATTAAAGAAAATTACCTACTCAAGATACAAAGAGTTCTAGCAAATTATATATCTCATGCACATTCCCATCCTTAAGGAATTTTCATATTCTTACTGCTTGAAGTTGAGTAACAATGGTTGGAGGAAGAGTGGTAAAACATGAGAGTTGGGAATTTGACAAAAGTAAGTATTCCATAATTGAAATGAAAAAAGCATACCTGTGTGGGTGAATGTAAATTTTGACTTCGAACTAAATGGCATGAAATCAGAGCACTGAAATACTTTCTATTATCTTCTTATATCCTGCACTTTGTCCTCCCTGTTTATTTCATGACTAGCGTTATGTTGTTTTGTTCTTTGTTAAAACCACAAATGTTCCTGGAACAGAAAATTCCTTAAATGATAAACAAACTCTACATCTAAAGTGAGAATAGGCAAGTGAGTATAGACAAAAGGATGAGAAGATACAAAGAATGAAGAACAACATCAAGAGGATTAAGTGGATAAACCACACACTGGGTTATAGATAAGATATGGCATATCAGTGAAAATCCAGTAGTATATGAAGGGTCCTTTAAAAATTCATGACTATGGGGCCGGTGCTGTGGTGTAGTGGGTAAAGCTGCTGCCTGCAGTGGGGGTACCTATATGGGTGCCTGTTCGGATCCCAACTGCTCCACTTCCAATCCAGCTTTCAGCTACGACCTGAGAAAGCGGTAGAGGATGGCCCAGGTCCTTGGGACCCTGCACATGCATGGGAAACCCAGAGGAAGATCCTGGCTCCTGGCTTCCAATTGGCACAGCTCAGGCCATTGCAGCCAGTTGGGGAGTGAACCAACGGATAGAAGACCTCTCTCTCTCTCTGCCTCTCCTCTCTCTGTGTAACTCTGACTTTCAAATAAATAATAACTAAATCCTATTAAAAAATCATGACTATGTGCATTATGCAAAAAACTATGTACACACTTCAAAATGTTTGCACCAAAGAAAAATCATAATTCCACTATAAAAATCCTGGTTTGGGGCTGGCGCTGTGGTGCAGTAGGTTAGTCCTCCTCCTGCGGGGCCGGCATTCCATGTGGGCACTGGTTCTAGTCCCGACTGCTCCTCTTCCAATCCAGCTCTCTGCTGTGGCCTGGGGAAGCAGTAGTCCTGGGCCCCTGCACCCATATGGGAGACCTAGAGGAAGATTCTGGCTCCTGGCTTCGGATCACCACAGTTCCAGCTGTTGAGGCCATTTGGGGAGTAAACCAACAGACGGAAGACCTTTCTCTCTGTTTCTCAACTTACTGTCTGTAACTCTACCTCTCAAATAAATAAATAAAATCTTTAAACAAAAAATCATGGCTGTATTAGGAAGTGATAAGGAGTTTTCCAATACTTAGGATTTTACAAAACGAAAAAAAAAAAAAATTAGAATGTTGTGATCCGTAATCACTGAATGTTGAAATGAGAGGAAATGCTGCTGGGGAGATTTGCCAACAGTTTGTCACAGATCGGCATCAGTGTTGTTACAGGACCATTTCAACATAAGGGGTTATTCTCATAAAGGTTTAGATAATAAATTGATTGTTTCTCAAATGGGGTGTGTTATATCCGAAAAAAAAATGAAGTATCGTGGGGGCTCAAATACCTGAAAGTTTTCTTTGGAACGTCAAATTTAGTCACAATGATGGACCACTGGTAAAGAGGTTCAGTTTGTGCTTCTGAGTGATTCTGCTCTTGCTACATGAGCTCTAAACTCCTTTTTTACAAACTATGAAATTTATGGCAAACTCTTTTTATTTAATTGCTCTAAACTATATCTGTTGCAGCAGCTTTCTATGTAATTACCTTCCAGGGTAATTGGCTTCTTTTCTTTTATTGTGCATAGGTTAACAAATACCCTTGTAACTGAGCAACAGTAATGAAATGATGTGAAATAAATCAAGCAAATTCACAATTGCGCTTTTGAAACGTCTTCTGCCATGACAAAAAGAGAACATCTCAATATATTGCCACAAGAAGAAATATTAAAAGGAGAACAATAACTTGTCCTTACAAATTACTTGGCATCACCATTAGGGTAAAGTATATAGAAAACAAGAAACTCTTAAAAATTGCACAATGAATGAAATTACTGTGTGTTTTGTCTATGCTTCTTGAAATTCTATGTCCATAGTAAAAAAAAAAGAATGTTTATAATAGAGATACTTCTGTAATTGTTCTATATTTTAATTAGAAATGAGAGTTTTTGAGGTTGTAATTTATCCCTGAACAATACTTTCAGTATGCTCAAACTGATCCTACAAAAGGCCATAATTTCTAATCTGCAGTTTCAGAACTTAGAATGAGTTATGTTTAGAAACATGTGTTGAACTTTCCTTGAGCTCAGAAGAAACAGATGTCTCACCAAAAAAAAAAAAAAAAAAAAAAAAAAAAAAAAAAAAAAAAAAACCTGGATTTTTTAAATGTACTTTAAAATGAAGTATTTAGAATCTAAATGCTTATACACATCATATAGAGATACACATATCTCTATATACATATCTCTATATGATGTGCATGTTCATATATATATATGAAGGAATACAACCAAGCCATTAAAAAAGAAAGCTATCCTGTCTTTGCAACTAAATGGATGAGATCAGAGATCATTGTTCTCAGTGAAATAAGGCAAACCTATCCAAAAAATCATGTTTTCCCTTGTATGTGTCAGCTAATATCTAGATTCCAAAAAAGATAATTTATATGCATGAAATGTACATCTTGAGATTTGATTATTTTTATAGCTAAATAGTCTTTCTGCTTTCTACTTGTTGAATTCTATTTTTGGTAGAGGTTTAAGCTTGTGATTATAAAGCAAATTGAAATTATGTTATAGCAAATTATTAAAAGAAAAATATGAGGGGCCGCCATTGCAGTGTAGTGAGAGGCAGTAGTTACAGGAAGAGAAAGACAGAAACAAAGAAAGCCTTGGTTATTGACTTCCCAGGCAAGTTCCCACAAGGCTCAGATTTTTGTCTGCTGATCACCAGGCATCCATTCTAACACTACAAATGTGCACTTTCTTCATGATGATGCTGATGGTAGAATGGGAAGATAATAGCAACAATGCCACAGATTAATAATGGGTTGAATAGGATTATCTCATGTACTCCTCACAGTAACTACCCAAGTCAGGATATTATTATCCTCATTCTACAGATGAGAAAGCTAAAAGTTCAATGATGATTAACCACTTGGCCAAGGTTAAATCACAGAACCAGGGCTGGCGTGGTGGCACAGCAGGTAAAGCAGCCACCTGTGATGTCAATATCCCATATGGATACAGGTTTGAGTCCTGTCTGCTCCACTTCCAATCCAGCTCCATGTTAATAGCCTGGGAAAAGCAGCAGAAGATGGCCCAGGTGTTTGAACTCTTGCTATCCACATGGGAGACCTGGAAGAAACTCCTGGCCCCTGGCTGTTGCAGCCATTTGAGCAGTGAATCAGTAAGTGCAAGATATCTCTCTCTTTGTACCTCATGTCCTCTGTAACTCTGACTTTCAAATATATAAATAAAATCTTTAAAAAGAAAAATAAGAAAGGAAGTAAGAGGCATGTTGAAGGGTTGGCTGGAAATTATCATTATGTTCTTAAAACTGTTTATATGAAATACAGAAAATCTGTGCTCTTTAAATAAATAAATAAAAAATTCATATATATGTATATAAAGAAATAGAAAGGATGTACTTTAAAGACATTATTTAAAGTTATAAACACCTTTATAACATTAGTATTAACTTTATTATAAGCTTGGCAATTGTAGAATACTACTTATTTTTCCAATAAGTGAACAGATTAAGAAGAAACACAGAAATTGGAACAAGCATGATTTACATCCTGTGACAAGGCAAAGAAAGCTTATTATACTATTGCCTCAAAATGCTTAGAATAGCGAAAGGTAAGGGTCAGCATGAAAGCAGGAATGCAAACTGGTAAAGCCACTATGGAATTCAGTCTGGAGATTCCTCAGAAACCTGAATATAACCCTGCCATACAACCCAGCCATCCCACTCCTTGGAAATTACCCAAAGGAAAAAAAAATTGGCAAATAAAAGAGTTGTCTGCACCTCAATGTTTATTAAAGCTCAGTTCACAATAGCTAAGACCTGGAATCAACCTAAATGCCCATCAACAGTAGACTGGATAAAGAAATTATGGGATATGTACTCTATACTATACAGCAGTAAAAAAACAACGGGATCCAGTCATTTGCAACAAAATGGAGGAATCTGAAAAACATCATGCTGAGTGAAATAAGCCAGTCCCAAAGGGACAAATATATTTTCTCGCTGATCGGTGACAACTAACTGAGCACCTAGAAGGAAACCTGTTGAAGTGAAATGGACACTATGAGAAACAATGATTTGATCAGCTGTTGTCCTCACTATTGAGGAACAACTTAATACTTTATTCTTTTTAGTATTTCTTTGTTCTACTTAATACCATTGCTTGAACTCTAATTAACACACAATTATTCTTAGGTGTTTAAATTTAACTGAAAAGTGATCCCTGTTAAATATAAGAATGGGAATAAGAGAGGGAAGAGATGTACAGTTTGGAACATGCTCACCCGGACTTATCCCTAAGGGTAGAGCTAGAAACATGCCAGGGGATTCCAATTCAATCCCATTAAGGTGGCATGTACTCACTAGTCAAAGTGATCAGTTTCAGGTCACAATTGATCATAATGATAGGATTAAGTGTCAAAGGGATCACGTAAACAAAACTAGTGTCTGCTAATACTAACTGATAGAATTAAAAAGGAGAGAATGATCCAACATGGGAAGTGGGATACACAACAGACTCATAGAATGGCAGATGTCCTAAACAGCACTCTGACCTCAAATCAGCCCTTAAGGCATCCGGATGAGAGTATTTTAGGCATGGAAAGCCAAGACACTCTGGAAAAAAAAAAAAATGACCTAACTGAAAGAACTCTGTGAGTGAGATCCCAGCGTAAAAGAACAGGTCATCAAGGAGGTACCTTTCTCTGAAGGGAGGAGAGAAGTTCCACTTTGACAATGGCCTTG
Source organism: Lepus europaeus (assembly GCF_033115175.1). Lineage (NCBI taxonomy): Eukaryota > Metazoa > Chordata > Mammalia > Lagomorpha > Leporidae > Lepus > Lepus europaeus. The sequence continues at coordinate 40,467,094 of NC_084833.1, forward strand.
CCTAAATAAGATCAGAGTTGGCGAACTTAAGAGGCTTGCACAGCTTTGGCAGCTCATGAGAAGAGCCTCGGGTGATTACTGACTTCATAAATAAGAGTGTCAATTGTTAAGTCAACAACAGGAGTCACTGTGCACTTACTCCCCATGTAGGATTTGTGCTGTACTATGTGAATTAATGGTAAAACTACTACTCAAACAGTACTTTACACTTTGTGTTTCTGTGTGAGTGCAAATTGTTGAAATCTTTAGTTAGTTTATACTAAGTTGATCTTCTGTATATAAAGATAATTGAAAATGAATCTTGATAAAGAATGGGATGGGAGAGGGAGTGGGAGATAGGATGGTTGGGGCTGAGAGGGAGGTTTTCGGGGGAAAAGCTGCTACAATCCAAAAGTTGTACTTTGTTGCACTTTGGAAATTTATATTCATTAAATAAAAGTTAAAAATAAATTAATCATTGAGGAAAAAAAAAAGAAAGCAGTGATTCTTTTTTTTTTTTTTTTTTTGACACGCAGATTTAGATAGAGAGAGAGAGACAGAGAGAAAGGTCTTCCTTTTTCCATTGGTTCACCCCGCAAGTGGCTGCTACAGCCAACATGTTGCAGCCAGCACACTCTGGCGATCCGAAGCCAGGAGCCAGGTGCTTCCTTCTGGTCTCCCATGCGGGTGCAGGGCCCAAGGACCTGGGCCATCCTCCACTGCACTCCCGGGCCACAGCAGAGAGCTGGACTGGAAGAGGGGCAACCGGGACAGAAACCAGTGCCGGCACCGCAGGTGGAGGATTAGCCAAGTGAGCTGTGGAGCCGGCCTAGCAGTGATTCTTAAACTACTAAACTTTGTATGCATACAGATTATTTCACAATCTGATAAATTTTACCAACTCATCTTCAAGAAAAAATGTCATATCCTACTCAATAAAATTTATGGACAAATTCTGGGCTGTCAATATCTTTCTGAAAATCATCAATTAATCTTAAATCCATCACTTAATCATGAAGGTACATTGTAAACAGAAAGAATATTTTGCCAGGGCCTGATAGATAACACATGCATTAAAAATTTTTGAACAAATGAATGAAAATTAAGTAAGGTGACCTAGATACATGGTTATCAATAAGTCACTTAAAATGCTGGACTTTTCTTCACCCAAATCCCCTTAAAATCTGTGTATTTCCAGTGATTTTCAATATTTGATGACTCCCTGTAGTTTTCTGAAGAAAAAAAAATGTTTACTAATTGTAATATGTCAAAGTCTGAAAAGAAACATATAATGTTTTAAAATCTATCTGCTCCGATATTTAGTGAATAATAAAACAATGAGATGAATTGTTTTTTTTTTTTTGCTTTATATATAGAAGCAATAGGTTGAAATGTTGAATTTATTTGCAAAGCAATTAATGTTCTTTTATTTCTTACCCATAGAACATACCCTTAAGCTGTGTGCTCTTTAGAATTTGTGGGTAGTTTGGTGGGGAGAATTTGGAAAACTGGGTGAGCTACTGCTTGGAAAACCCACGTCCCATTTTAGAGTGCTTAACTCAGTCCTTGCCATCAACCTAATTCCAGGCTCCTGCTAATGTACACTCTGGGAGTGTAAATAAAATCAAATGAATTTAAATTGGTAATATGGATCTCAAGAAAATGTGTTTTCTTAGAAAAGACAAGCAAATGTCTATCTTAAATGCATCATAAATTTTGACTGAAAACACTGAACATTTTTAAGGAAATGTTTTGCATTTTAGTTACCAAAAGGTACTATGGATTTTAATTCATGTATCAAGCCTTATTTCTGGCTTTATATGATTGACTTTGAATATCGGAATTTATTAGAAAATACTTCTAAACAAATCATCTATGAATCATCAGTAAAAACTGGAGCATAATTGAAATAAATGTGACATAGTGGAGTTGAAAGATTTAACTTAGTGTATAATTCTGGCACTAGCTAGTCCCATGATTTTGAATAGCTCCTGTAACTTGTTTTGGTTTTAGTTTGCTAATCCATGATAATGGAAAATATCACATAATTTACCGACCCATATAATTATTTCGAGGCACTAATCAATGAAAACAGGAACACTTGAAGCTTATGGACTCATATAAGAAAATTAAATCAGTAAACCCTTCAGCCACTTTTGTAGAGCACCTATAATTTTGCAGCAAACGTCTTTTACCCAGAGATAAATTGGTATTTGTAGCAAATATATAGCTCTGAAGATACATTTGCTCATTAAAGAATTAATTTAACATATGGATTTCATAAATATAATTTAGTAGTGGACAGATGCTAAAAATTAAGTCACACAAGAGCTTTAAAATTAAGGCATAACTACTTCAAAATCTTTCCTCATAGATGACTCAACAAATCATAAAATAATCTGACATTCTGGTGCCCAAATATGGAAATCCATGGAGCAACATTTCTGCTCAGAAACAGATGATAAGGAAAAATCAAGCAGAATACGCCAAGTCTCTTGAGAAAATGCCACGGATTAGACTTGCTATTTTGATGTCTGAGTTTATATATTTATTTAAATATTTGCTTGTTTTATTTGACAGAGAGGGAGGAACAAAGAGATCTTCAATCCACCGATTCACTTCTTGAATGCCTGTAAGACACAGGACTGTGCCAAGTTGAAGCTAGGAATCCAAAACTTTACCTGAGATTCTGACAAGGTAGGTAGTAGGAAACCAGGTACTTGGGCCATCATGTACTGCCACCTAGGTGCACTAAGCAGGAATCTGAATCAGGAGTAGCAGGATTTCAATATGACTTTAATGACAATAAACCAGATCTCCAATATGAGATTCAGGAGTTGCAAGCAATGGATCTCAATATCTTCCCCTGATGTCTGAGTTTTTGAAAGGTTGACTACATCTGACCTAACACCACATATCCCAGAATAATCATACCAGCATTTTGATGCAATGGCATAAACATATGTTGTAGGTATAGTTATCAATAAACTATGCAGTCTTGGAAGACATAATTGACCCATGACAATCAAATCACTTCTACTTAAAATAAATCAATATAAATAAATAAATACGTAAATAAATAATCAAATAAAATTCATGCTGTTGGTATTATTCTGCTGGTTTGTTGTAAGTTTGTTGTCCAAGTAAATATTTCAGAGGCTTAAAATATCACACTTCTCTAGCCCTGGTTACCATCATTGTGAAATTGATCACATACCTTTTTTCTTTCATTGTGATGGGGTATGTTTCAGATTAAATAATGCACATCACAGCTCCAGGTGCAGTGTAAAGTATGTCAGGCCTGAGGAAACAATACCCCAAAGTATTACACCCTGGCTTGCTGAAGACTTTAACTTGAAGGGCATTGGAAAGACTACATAAGGTCTCTCTGTGAACTTCTTCCCTCCTCCCTCTTCTGCTCCTCCAAAACAATTCATAGAAACTGAAATCTTTCCTTCTCAAGGTGAATCATAGAAACCAGAATACTTTTGCCCCAAAGACAAACCAAGTAACGTAGGAATATCACCCCACCCTTCCCCTGCTTTTCTATGTTAAAGCTGGCCATAAAATAATTACTTCATCTATCTGTCAGAAGACCCTGGTTCCAGAGAAATCCTACTCCACATCCATTAAAAACCAATACAACTCAGAAAGTCAAAAAGAATCTGAATAACAGGCTCTATTAGCTTAACTCTACTTGGTCTATGAACATTACATCACACCCTTTTGTCCACTGACATTTATACAAGACTGTCTGTTCTGAGGTCCTAAACACAAGAATGTATCTTATAGATTTGCGTTAGTTCTAAGTTACATACTGTAGCAATGACTTTGGGTAAGCAACCTCCTTACTTTACTTTCCACACATACACACTGAAAGTAAGAGTTTTCAAAAGGTACAAGGAAATATCCCTTATATAAAAGACACATGGATTTCAAAAATTTTACATCAAAATAAATTCATACTTTAATTTCATTTTCCAATAACTTTTTGGAAGACATTATATATGCATATGTATATACACTGATAAGCCCACTATCTTATACATACCCAAATTGTTTAGAAGAGAAAATGAGATAATCCTTATACAACACTTAGCAATATATCTTATAAGTGGATAGTTGGTAGTCAATATAATATTGACTACCAGTAGTCAACAAATATCAGTTGTTATTAGTAGATTTTTTTTTTAATTCTAGTCGTTCAAGGTTATATATTCAGATGAAATCAATAAAATGTTTTTAAAAACTCATACTTTGGTCTTATTTATCAAGAATATGGCATTTGCTTTTTGTAAATGTATAATATAATATAAAATGACAATTAATCTTACAGTTGTGATTCACGAAGGCCTGAAGATAGCAATCTGACATATTGAACAAATCCATCATAACTTTCATAAAAATTAGTAAATCCTCATAAACAGAAAGTTCAGGAAATCCACTGTAATTAAAACACATGTACAATTTGGGGCATGCTCAATTGGACTTGCCCCAAATGGTGAAGTTAGAAACATACCAGGAGATTCCAATACAATCCCATCAAGGTGGCATGTACCAATGCCATCTCACTAGTCCAAGTGATCAACTTCAGTTCACAGTTGATCACACTGATAGGTCTAAGAGTCAGAGGGATCACACAGATAAGACTAGAGTCTGCTAATACTAACTGATAGAACCGAAAAGGGAGAGAACGATTCAACATGGGAAGTGGGAGACACAGCAGACTCATAGAATGGCAGATGTCCTAAACAGCATTCTGGCCTCAGAATCAGCCCTCAAAGCATTCGGATCTGGCTCAAGAGCCCATGAGAGTATTATTTTAGGCATGGAAAGCCAAGACACTCTGGGAAAAAAAAAAAAAAAAAAACCTAAATGAAAGAACTCTGTGAGTGAGATCGCTGTGGAAAGAATGGGGCAATCAAAGAAGGAGATACCTTTCTCTGAAGGGAGGAGAGAACTTCAACTTTGATTATGACCCTGTCAGAATAAGATCAAAGTTGGCGAACCCTAAAGGCTTCCAAAGCCTTGGCAACTCATGACTAGAGCCTAGGGAGATTACTGACGCCATAAACAAGAGTGTCAAATTGTTAAATCAACAACAGGAGTCACTGTGTACTTTCGTCTCATGTGGGATCTGTCCTTAATGTGTTGTCCAATGTGAAGTAATGCTATAACTAGTACTGAAACAGTATTTTTACACCTTGTGTTTCTGTGTGGGTGAAAACTGATGAAATCTTTACTTGATATATACTGAATCGATCTTCCGTATATAAAGATAATTGAAAATGAAAAAAAAAAACTTGGTATTAAATTGGAAATTGCATAGAAAATTAATCAATTCTTAAAAAAATATCATGTAGGATCTCTGTCCTTAATGTGCTGTACATTGTGATTTAATGCTATAACTAGTACTCCAACAGAATTTTTCACTTGGTGTTGCTATGTGAGGGCAAACTGTTGAAATCTTTACTTAATATATACTAAACTGATCTTCTGTATATAAAGAGAATTGAAAAAAAATCTTAATGTGAATGGAAGGGGAGAGGGAGTGGGAAAGGGGAGGGTTGTGGGTAGGAGGGAAGTTATGGAGGGGGGAGCCATTGTAATCCATAAGCTGTACTTTGGGAATTTATATTCATTAAATAAAAGTTTAAAAAAAATAAAATACATGTTTTGAAAGTTTACTGCTACACCTGTAGCTAATCTTTATTCTATAGAACATGAAGTGTATTCAGAGATAATTTCCAATTAAATTTGACAATTATTGAATTATTTTGAAAATTGGTGAAAAATTCAAATTGTCTCTCATTCCCTGTTGCATAGAGAAGATGACAGACTGAATTTTGTGACTGGAGAATATTGTGGAAATTGTTTTGAATTTATTCAATCTAGTAAAATAAAAATAAGTAAAAAGAAATTAATCACATATTTTAAATGTTCAAATTGTCCAATGATCAAGTTTATGACAAAATAGTAATTTTAATCTCCCCAAACAAATAAATGTGTTGGTTTATTGTCTTTTTTAATTTATGTAATTAATTACCCACTTATATTTGTTTTTATATTTTTTAAGGTATTTGTTTATTTGAGCTGTGTATCAGAGAGATAGGAAGAGATATAGGGAGTGATATCTTCCATTCTGCAGTTCACTCCCCAGATGTCCTCAACAAGCCAGGACTGGAAGCCTACTGACAACAGCAGCCCGAACTCCCTAGATCTCACAAATGGGTGACAAATGCACAAATATTTTAGCCATCCTTCATTGCCTTCCTAGCTGCATTTGCCAGAAGTTGGTTGGAAGTGCAGTAGCCAGAACTCCAACTGGCTCTGTGATATGGGATGCCGGCATCATAAGTAGAGGTTTAACCCACTGTGCCACAACACTGGTCTCCATTTTTTTTGTTGTTGTTTAATGAAAATACTCAGTACAAAGGAAATTGTAATTAAACTGAACCATGTTCACATTTTAATGAAATCTTAAATTCTCTTAAAAGAAACCGATAATAGGGATCAATAACATTAACTGTTTTTAAATAATTTTAGCTAACATAGCTAGAAATGTCAAATCAAAACTATAGAGCTCAAGTTACAAAGAAAATATTTTTTCCACATAAATCAAAGGTCTAATACATGCATACACAAATGTGTACGCATATGCAGATAAAGAAAAGGTTAAGTTACCTTTGGCACACCCATATAATTGAAGATGCAACATGTAAATATATGTAAAATGGAAAGAACATCTTCAGATGGTGGGTATTCAGCTAAGAGGTTAAGATGCTGGTGGAGCCAACTACATCTCACATTAAAATACTTGGGTGACAGCAGAAAGAACGGGTCATCGAAGAAGGAGGTACCTTTCTCTGAAGGGTGGAGAGAACTTCCACTTTGATAATGGCCTTGTTTAAATAAGATCAGAGTTTGTGAACTCAACAGGCTTCCATAGCCTTGGCAGCTCATGCAAGAGCCTTGGGTGATAACTGACATCATAAATAAGAGTGCCAATTGTTAAATCAACAATGGGATTCACTGTGTACCTACTCCCCATGTAAGATCTCTGTCCTTAATGTGCTGTACTATGCGAATTAATGGGAAAACTACTACTCAAACAGTACTTTACACTTTGTGTGTCTGTGTGGGTGCAGTCTCTTGAAATCTTAGTATACACTAAATTGATCTTCTGTATATAAAATTATTGAAAATGAATCTTGGCCAGCGCCGTGGGTTTCTTGGCTAATCCTCTGCCTGCAGCACCGGCGCCCAGGGTTCTAGTCCCGGTGGGGGTGCCGGGTACTAGTCTGGGTTGCTCCTCTTCCAGTCCAGCTTTCTGCTGTGTCCTGGGAGGGCAGTGGAGGATGGCCCAAGTGCTTGGGCCCCTGCACCCGCATGGGAGACTGGCTCCTGGCTTCAGATCGGCGCACCACCAGCTGTAGCGGCCATTAGGGGAGTAAACCAACAGAAAGAAGACCTTTCTCTCTGTCTCTCTCTCACTGTCTATAACTCTCTCTCTCTGTCTCTCTTTCTCTCACTGTCTAGCTCTGCCTGGCAAAAAAGAAAAAAAAAGAAAAAAAAAGAAAAGAAAAGAAAAAAAGAAAATGAATCTTGATGAAGAATGGGATGGGAGAGGGAGTGGGAAATGGGATGGTTGGGGTGGGAGGGGGGTTATGGGGGGAAAAGCCTCTATAATCCAAAAGTTGTACTTTGGAAATTTATATTTATTAAATAAAAGTTGAAAAAAAAATACTTGGGTGATATATTTGCCTTCTGCTCCTGATTCTGGCTTCCTACTACTGAACACACTGGGAGGCAATTATGATAACTCAAGAAATTGAGCTCCTGCCCTATATGGGAGATGTGAATTGAGTTCCCACTTCTGACTTTGTCCTGGCCTAGACTGGCCATCATTGGTATTTAAGGAATGAACCAATAGATAATAGCTCTGCTTTGTCTCTGTCTCTGAAAGAATTTTTTCCAAAGACATTTATATGTTTTAAATTATTTAAAAAGAGAATATATATTACTTACAAAGCAGATCATGTCTTGTGTAAAAGGAAGTAGAAAAAAAAAGAAATGCGTAAAGAATCATTTGTATTTGTTCTGAATGATGGCATTTTAAGTATTTCTTTTTAGCTTTATGATTTTTGATAATTCCAAAATTTTTCTAGACAATAAATGAAACTCAATTAAAAACAATGTGATGTGCTGGGGCCTGTGCTGTGGACTAGCAGGTAGAGCTACCACTTACAATACCAGCATCCCACATGGTTGCCAGTTTGAGTCCTGGCTGCTCTGATTCTGATCCAGCTCCCTCCTAATGTGCCTGGGAATGCAGTGGCAGATCTTGGCTCCTGGCTTCAGCACTGGCCATTGTAGCCATCTGGGGGAGTGAACCAACAGAAAGAGAATCTCTCTTTCTCTTTGTGACTCTCCACCTCCCTGTAACAGTGGCTTTCAAAGTAAATAAATATTTTTAAAGTTGCTTATAAAATTAATAATTATAAATGGCAAATAAGTATTCTAGATAATATGAATTCTAAATGGATTCAAGTAGGATGCAGTTGTCAAAATGCTTGGCAAAAGTTTTTTTTTGTTTGTTTGTTTGTTTGTTTTTATCTTTTGTCAAAAATGTTTATTGTGCTTGGTACCCTTTCCCAAGAAAAAGCCAACTGACAAATATTAATAATGGCACAGAATTTGTCATCACATCTTACAGTTCCTCAACATATACCATTATGTTTTAAAATAAAATTCAAATGTTTTTGGCTGCAAGCATTAATCTATCAAAGTCTACATTTGCTAAAACCATCACATTTATTCAACATTGATCATATTTTTAGGAGAAACTATTTGAAATAGAATCTTCTACTCATCTCAGGTTTCAGCAAAGTAGCACCAATTGTAGATTCATTTTCCAAGGTATATTGACGAATTTCTGTGATCACATACTCTTCTGTGCAACATACTTTTACATGAGATTCCATTGTCTACTACCATATGTACTTTTTTTTTTTTTTTTTTTTTTTTTTTTTTTATTTTTGACAGGCAGAGTGGACAGTGAGAGAGAGAGACAGAGAGAAAGGTCTTCCTTTTGCCGTTGGTTCACCCTCCAATGGCCGCCGCGGTAGCGCGCTGCGGCCTGCGCACCGCGCTGATCCGATGGCAGGAGCCAGGTGCTTCTGCTGGTCTCCCATGGGGTGCAGGGCCCAAGCACTTGGGCCATCCTCCACTGCACTCCCTGGCCACAGCAGAGAGCTGGCCTGGAAGAGGGGCAACCGGGACAGGATCGGTGCCCCGACCGGGACTAGAACCCGGTGTGCCGGCGCCGCAAGGCGGAGGATTAGCCTAGTGAGCCGCGGCGCCGGCTACCATATGTACTTTTAACACATATTCATTTAACACTTAATGATACAGCTCTAAAAAGAGCAGATCAGCTCACTGCCTTCAAGATCTATGATGATCACATCATAGCAGAAACCACTGACTGTGTCCCTATCACCAATTGCCATCATTTAACTTTATATCTAAAAAACAATCTTTCACTATGAAAACAGACATTGCTAAGGTTTTACTTTTGCATAGATCCATGATTCAATTCGAAGAGACAGAATATGCTAACACCATCCTAATTCATGCAACTTCATGATATACAAATACACAGTTCTAATTTTGTATAAGTGTGTTCCTCTCAAAGTGAGTGAAATAATAAGGTTTTTACAGATTATAGCTAATTCTGTAATTTTGAAGTCATAAACATTTTCAACAAATCTTAATGTAGGTACTTTCTGAATGTTGATTTTACTAATCTACATTTGACCAGTATATTACAAAGAAGTAATTCACTAAACATTACTGCATTGTCTAAATTTCCCCCCCAGCTTTTCTTTTGAAAACTGTTTGATTAGAAAAATAAAATCTGAAATATTCGAAAAGTCTCATATGACCTTCCATATTTGCATAAGTCTCTCACTGTAATACCTAAAAATCATAAACTGTAGGAGCCTGGGTTTGCTTTATAACACTGCTGACCTTATTAAGTTAAACTAATTCACTGAGAACAATAATTTCTTTGCAAATGAAAATGCACACATACTTTTTCTATGAATTCCACTATTTATAATTGATGACTACAGAAAGCTAAGACCAGGCTGAATGTAAGAGTTAAGATATCCTGAACTCAACTGTCTCAGCATGAAAGATTAAAGGTAGAAAGCAATTGCCTTGGATTTCATGCTTTTATCTTATCTATTTATCATATAAAATTAGCAGAGTGCTGGGAGGTGAAGGTTAGTAATCATCAACGAGAATTAATTCACAATATGCTTGGGGTGCAAGGGAACATCTTGTTATAAATGAAGCCAAAGTAATAGCAGGAAGCGTATTTGTGAAAGACCAAATGACAAGATGTGACCAGATTCATGCCTTGCCTAGAATAAATGTTTAATAAATATTGGTTGACATGATAGGAACACTTTCCAATGAGTAAGCCAAATGTAAAGGAACTGTACAGGAGTGATGTTATTTCTCATCTTTTGCATTAGAAAAATTGCAGAATTTTCCAGCCATTTAAGAAAAATGGGAATAAATTTATCTTTAATGCAAATTTAACTTTCATTGATTGGATTGGTCATTATTGTGAAAAAAAATTAATGAAATATTATTGATAAAGTGATTTTCACCTAAATAACAAATTAGTATCTTAATGCTAAATACTCTGTCACTCTTACACTATTTGCAGATGTACAAGTACAACAGTTAATAAAACCTGCCTTTTATCTCTCCTGATTACAAAGGAATAAGGAAATTAACTATATTGGTCTCCCCTTGCTGCTGTAACAAATTACCATAAACTTAACGGTTTCAATCAAGACAAATTTTTTCTCTTACAATCCTGAGCATCAAAGGTTTGGAGTAAACCTCATGGGAATAATAGGAAGCTGTAGGCATAGCATGTTCCTTTTGGAGGCAGAGGCTTTTCATGAAATTTTTCCTTCCCTATTTCTGTGATTGCAACACCTTTTTTCTATTGACCCTGCCTCTTTGCTATAATGACTAAGGCAAAAAACAAAAAACAAAAAACAAAAACAAAAACAAAAACAAAAACAAACATTAAGGCGCACCTGGGTAATAAGAATAATAGTTCAAGCTCAAGTTATTTAACTTAATCACATCTACAAAGTCTGCTTTGCCATATTAGATAATACCCACAAATTCAAGGAATAAGGAATTGAGTAATGTTGTAGAAAAATTCAGTCTCCCACATCCTATATTGTAGTAGATGCTCTCTTAGTCACTAGATTGTCTTGTAAAGGGAAGCATCAATAGCTAAAATAGAATAATTATTAAATATGATGCTCTTAGCAATAAAGGGTTTTACAGATGGATCTCTGAAAGTCAAGAAGCCAGGTCACCAGTTAAATTTTATCTCTGGATACTTCCTCACTATATTCTCTACTGTTTGTAAACACTCCAAAGAGAATATTCCTTGATGTTGAATTAAAGTAATTGGAGTTACAAAAGGACGTTAAAGGCTTTGAAATGTTTGTTTTATTCTTTATTTTAATTACCAATGTACTCCTGAACTGTTACATTTATCTCCATCAATTAAGTGGGGAAAATGAAATTATCCTTAATATCATTTTTAATTTAAATTGCCAAATAAAAGTCTAATTTTTGAAAAATCCAGAAATTAAATTCTGAAATAAATAATGTCTGATAGTTTAGGTGTCAGGGTAGGGAATTAGATAGTGACAGAGAAAGAGGCTTACCTTGAATAATAAATCCTTCTTCCCATAACGAAGCTCCTTCAGTTGGGCTTGGATTTTTTTTGACTGTAAGAGGAGATTAGCACGTTAATTCATTTATATTTTCAAACTGAAGATTAACATTTTTTCACACAACAAGAAAAAATTTTGCAGCCAAACAGCCTGGACTCCAACTAACTTGGAAAGGAAACAGAACTTAAGCTTCACTTTGGGAGTCAGACATCTAGATATCCTAGGAAGAAAATAAAATAAAAAGCCTATTCCAAAAATTCAAGTAGTTAAAATGTTGGTATCTAAAGAAAGCTGCTATATTTTCCCACCCTTCACACCCAAACGTATGGAATTATTGTCAACAATCTATTTTTAGATGCTGGATACATATACATGTATTTAAGAATATATGTTATATCTAATATGTATTTATAGAGAGACATGCACATCTAAATTTTCATTAAATTTTTGATTATGTGTTTGAGGTTAAATGTGAGTAAATTTAAAATGATAACAAAGTTTGAATTCTTCATTTGTCCAAGAGGGAGGCAATAAGTCAACATGGCAGGAAGTTGATGAAAACTACTAGAATGCTTAGATGCTGAGGTGAATGCAATTTACATTTTTGAGAATTTATAAGGGATATGGCAGGTAGAAAAGCACTTAAAGAAGTCTTTCAGACATTTGGAGAAGATTTAAATTATGTCTTGATAGGCAGTAGTTAATGATCATGTATTCCTAAGTATCAAGGATGGGTCAGATTTTCAATATTCTTAGTTGGGATTCAATATTCAATGTTCTACCTTAGTTAATTGCATTTGCACACCTTAAATTGTTGGTCCTGATTCCTTACTTCAAAAAAAAAATAAAACAAGACAAATTATCATAGTCACATGAAGAAAAATGATAATAAAATAATATTTGAGTGAAAGTGTAAAATGGTAGTCAATATGGGATATAGTTTAGCAGTTTCTTACGAGGTTAATCATATCCATGGGAAATTATACCATAGAGTAAAATGTTTACAGTATTTTTATTCATAACTAAATTCTAGAAACAACTCACTTGTCTATTTGCTGTTGAATAGATAAAGAAATTGCCACACATCCATGAAAAGGAATATGAGAATACTTTTGAGCAATTTGATGGTAGGTAATAAAGTATTGACAATGCAATGATGTGAATGGATTGCAAAAGCATTTTATTAGGTGAAAGAATCACTAGAAGATATGTATAATTGTGTTTATCTGATTGTCTATTAAAGGCAAATGATTAGGGACAAAAATCAGTTTAGTAGTTGATATGCTCTGGGGATGAAGACTGGAGTGCAAAGTCTATTTTGGGTCAAGAAAATGTTCTGTATCATACATATGTTGGTCAAATCCATCAAATTTTACACATAAAAGAAGATGAATTATATTGTATGTAAATAATATCACAATAGTATTAAATCTTAAGTAAATGGGTGTAAAAGATAATATACCCAAAATCCTATGTGGCTATTGTTCCCACTAAACTGTGTTAATATGAAAGTGTTCTTTAAGGAATTCCATCCAGATTCTTATCCTATTATAATTTTCTGTGTATACTTTAGCTGAAGCAAGCATATTGTGATTCAGTTGCCTCTTATATTCATTATAAAGCCATAATTATTGAATCACCTTCTGACGCTGTGTGTATCGTTGATTAGAGTCGAAAGTTGACAGTGTAGTAAATGGTACACCACTGCAAGCTGTTCATGTTGTAGACAAACTTTTTTTTAATAGACATCTCTGTTGTGAGTCTGCTGTATTTCATGATCTATTGAATAAGGAATTTAATAATAGAAAACAAAAAGACAACCAAAATGAAATGGGAAAGCAACAAGAAAAGAAGGAGAGAAGGGAAAGGCAGAGAGAGAAAGCATATGGAAACAGAAAGGAGGAAGGAGAGAAAGAAAAAAGGAAGAAGGGAGGAGAGGAAGGGGGGAGAGAAAAGGAGGAAGGGAGGAAGAAATAAGGAGGGAGATTTAAGAGGGGAGAGATAGGAAGGAGAAAAAGTAAGTGCAAGAGTTTGACATGTTCCGTAATATGAAATTGAACTGATTGCATAAGGAGCAGTAGGAATTTGTAATGCCTTACACAGTAGTTAATATTGTCTCATTTCCATAGACATCATCTTTTCCTTGCTATGAACAGTAAATATGAATGTGTAATGTATGATTCCTAAGAATGTAAAAAATTCAACATGGTGTGTATAGGTTTGTTAATGGTTCTTAAGAATGAAAATTCACACTTGAGCACTCAGCAGCTTGAATTTATACTTGTACTTCAGACTTATTTTTAATACTCCAACCATCAGCACAGTTTCTCAAGTCACTCAAAATAATGCTATTTTAAACACAACATCTCTATTATTATATTAATTTTCTAAGATAACTGGTTGAAAGGAATATCATTTTATGCTACTGATTTCAGTAAAGGATAATTTCCTTTGATTTTTTTCGCAATTTCAAATGCACAATTTGGCATTTTCTTCCTTCTGTTTCAATGTGCTGTCCCATACTCACTTATAGTCAGGATAAATAGTCTTTAAGGTAAACAATTTTTTTTTCTTTTTTCTTTTTCTTTTTTCTTTTTTTCAATCAACAAATTCTGATGAGTAGCATCAGGGAATACATTGCCACTGTATATGGTGTATATAATTTACTGGATTATACTACTATTGTGCATAATTAATGCTATTTTTTCAAGGACCAAAAAAGACAAATTTTAACCATATGGGTTTACACTGAAATTCACAGAATATAATTTAAACTTTACTTTGTGACTTGGAATCATTATTAAAACATTAATCATTGCATTATTCACTCATTCTTCAGAGACTGTTCACAACGTTCATGAATTTGGTAATCATTTTCAAGTTGCTAACAACTTGTTTAACTTGTTAGCAACATTTTGAAAAGTTAAAATGATCAAAAGGATAATCTTGAAACAATTGAGATGCTATTCTACTAGGAATTTTGGCATTTTCTTTTTGCTACATTGATATTTAAATGCAATTTTAATATTGGTTCATTTGAGTCATGATATTTTCATATCTATAGAATTGAATTGTGAATGATGATGATAAGAAGATGAAAGTGAACAAGATGAAGAAGGTGGTCATGACAGAATATTTTCATTAGCCTTATTTATCTCATCTAGGAGACTATCTTTTAGTCTGAGATTTTTTTCCTCCAACAATTTCATGTTCAAACAGTATCAACTTTCATGAAATAATAGTGATGGTGATGATAGATAGTATGTGTGGTAACTTTCCTAGCTAGTATTTTCCATGGAAAATTGATTCATTAGCATTCCATTAAGTGTCAATGGGATATTAATATTTCATTATTCTGTGATACTAAAAGTCCAGGGTCAGGGCCGGTGCTGTGGGGCAGTGGTTTAAAGCCTAGGCCTGAAGCGCCTGCATCTCATTTGGGCACCACTTTGAGACACAGCAGCTCCACTTATGATCCATCTGTGGCCTAGGAAAGCAGTAGAAGATGGGTCAACTCCTTGTGTCCCTGCACCCACATCAGAGACCCGGAAGAAGCTCCTGGCTCCTGGCTTCAGATCCACACAGCTCTGGCCATTGCAGCCATCTGGAGAGTGAACCAGTGGATGGAAGATCTCTCTCTCTTTCTCTCTCTGTCTCTCTCTCTCTCTCTCTCTCTCTGCCTCTTCTCTGTCTGTATAACTCAGACTTTCAAATAAATAAATAAATATTTAAAAAATAAAAAAAAAATTAAAGTCTAGGGTCCTTGATCTGGAGAAAACAGGCTCCTTTTAAGTTTCTAAATAATAAAAAATATTATTTTGTTTTTCAGTAGTGATACTGAATCAAATAATTAAATTTTCCAACATATTGAATTTCATTGCAATAGACAAAAACAAATGACTTTCCCATTACCTCATATGTTAAGCTATAAATTTACCCTATAATTTAATAATAATATAGGATAAATTGATAAGTTGTAATGAACCTATTACAATATAGTCCATCATTGTAAAATATTCATTTATTAAATATTTAGCAATGCACAAATAAGAATTCAGAGATAATCATATTATCCTAAGTGCTGAAATAAAAAGAAATATGTGAAAACTTTTTATGATTTTTAAATGACTGTAGTATAAAATTGAAGTCACTTTTTTTCCCTAACCATAGCATTTTCTCCTAGCAGCCTTATTTCTTTCATCTGTCTATATGAGCATTGTGAGAACCCTGGGAACATGATGACTTCTTCAGATATCACTGAAGCAAAACTTCATTCCTGGTGCTATCATCTTGTAAATAATATTCAGAACCTGTACAAAGCATATTTGTACTATTTCTATAACCTAGCAGATATGAACCATGTGCAAGTCGATTTCTACCCAAATAGAAAAAGAAATGAAATGAAACACTACACTGGATCAGATCTACAAACCGTGCAGTCTGATCTTTCATCTCATGGAGCATCAACCCTTAGTTTCTATATATTGAAAAGTTTCACTCATTTCATACCCAGTACTTTTTGAATGATATTATTGTTATATATATAGTTATATTACATATTAGACTTTTATTTTTAAGTTTATTATTTTAGTTTCAAAATTTAACAAATTTTAATATTTTGCTACATTTATTTCATATGTACACATTATATATATATATATATATATATATATATTTAGCTATACATGTTGGGATTTAATTTAAATGTTATGGAGTGACTTTTACTTGTTCATGAAAGAATATTCTCATCTTCTTCAATAAAAGAAATCCCAAGCTTATATTGGACTCAGGAGCACCGAGTTAACAACATTTGCTAGCCTTTTCTCAAGTTAGATAGGGCTGTGATGTAGTTCAAAAAGATACGGAGCATTATTTCCTAGTTGGACTCCCAAAAAGCCATGGCTTTGCTTCACCAGGTCATATTCCTTTACCCTCCTACAGGGAGGTGATAAAAACAGTAAAAGGTATTGTGGAACCAGAAGCAATAAAGGTGGGTGCACATAGAGAATAATAGAACTGTTTTAGCAGCTTTTCGATTTACTTCTAGAATACTATGGGGAAAGACATAAATGTTCAACTTGTGAGAATCACTCTTTTTTTACCCAAATCTTCCTTCTCCCTTTTTTAGTGAGCCTCAGATACAAAGCCTCTCTCACTTTTAACATATCTCTCACAAGTTTTTCCTTAAATAAATTTACAAATCTAACCCGTATTTGTGTCTGCTTGGAAAACTCAACTAACCCAATTGGTTCCCATCTCCTATCTTTCGTATGTATTCCCCTTATGGCACTATCACTACTTTTACATTATGATTATCAGACATCACATATCATGAGATATATTTCTACATTAATCACAGGTTTATAAAAAGATACATTTGCTATAAGAAAATTATTATCTTATTTAAATCTGTGTTAATCAGAAGGACTTATTATTCTACCTAAGCAATACATAAGATAATTTTGTTGCTTCACGGGTAGAATCAATAAATTAGTTTTGTTAAGTTTATGGTGCATCTTGAAATTCTTATTCTAGCAATCAGTGTCACTGCAAAACTTATTTTTCAAAAAAACTTGATTTAAACAAAGAAAAATTATGTGGGCTTCAAGAAATTTTTTAATTGGGGAATCTTGATAATACAGCTAAAGAAATAATCCAGAAAATCATCTTATTAGTGTTTAAAATGTACTGCATTTTCTTATTTAAGTTTGCATTTGTTTTAAGGAAAAATATTACTAGATATCTGGGTTTTCAAAATCTGATAATATGGTTTGTAGTCATTTGAAACTAGAAGAAAAAATTTACTCACCTCTTCTGCATGAATGCCACACAGCTTGTTTCCTGACAATAGTTTATTTTTCAAGCTTTTATTCTGAGGAAAGAAACAAAGTTTTACTGCTAAGAAGTGAAAAAAATCTTCAAGGAATGTCTTTCACTATGTCAGTATCATATTTCTGTTTAGCTCACAGACTTGTCCTTGATATAAGATATAATTGACTTGTATAAAGCTAAGTTCAACCTCTAATGTTAAATAATTTTAGTTTTATTCAATTAAAATTTTGAAGGATTATCATTAGCCCATGCATTAAAGAAAAATGAAACTATACATGGATTTTCATTTAACTGTTTATTATATTTACATAAATGATTTTATAAGATAATTTCAATTTCCAATTACAAATCGATGTCAGTTTCTGAAAACAGTCCTCTAAACTACAAGCATTTATTGCCACTCTCACTCAGATGCTGGTCACCATCCTCCCTGTTGTCATATATCCATATACTCATTAGAGGTTCAGCATTCCCTGTGAATGCTATGGAGTAGTCTTATGTTTAAGATGCCTGCATATTACACTCAAAGGGTCTCTTGATGTTCAAAAGCCATGGCTTCCTCCAGACCTCAAAACTGTGCTCTTTCTGCTGAATGTGAATACAGTCAGCTCTGTAAACCCTTTGAAGCTGTCAAAATTAACTGAATTTAAAGGACAAAAGTTCACTACTCTGACTTCTTATCCACCTAAGTCTAACCCATCACAGCCATATAATTATAACTGCTTAATTATACCCAGTTTCTTCTGACATTTTACCCAATAATCAAGAAATAAAAATTTCATGTAGTTAGGTCAGCTATAGGATGGCAAATAACTCCATAAAACCCACTGAATTGAGAGTTTATACTGGCTCTGCAGGAGTAAACAATGAAGCTGTAAAATACATCTCATCTGAATGGCTTTAAAGCAAGCCAATTTGATGAGTACCATGAATAAATCCAACTACATTTGATGCAGAAGGAATGAGAAAATAAACAAATAAATATATCAAATTTGAGAGTTCTGCACTTGCAATTCCCACATAATTCTCTACATCATTATTTCCCATTTGATTTTCCTGTATTACAGGTAGGGGGTACAGTTATTCCAGTTTGAAATAATACTTTGTCTATTTTTTCCTCCTTTGACATTTATGAAAGCTCAATTAGACTTCCAGTTTCATTAACCATTTTAACCAAAAGGAATTTGTCTTGATTCATTGAGCAAATGACTTTTTGAAAATATTTGTAATCATCACATATAGCACAATATAAACGTGTAAAAAAAAGTATTTGATATGCTCTCTCTATACTTAAGGGCAAATGTATTATAATAAGGGAATATATGCTAATATGTTCTAAGTTAACAGTGTTATCAAAAAATTCTCAAACTGAGACAAAATGAGTAAAGTACACATGATATGAGGATTTATATTTTAACACAAACTATCCCCATCAGATTAAATTCATTAGAATTAATAAATAACTATAAATTAATAATATTAATATTTAAATATTAATGCATGAAGTCTATGCTACCTAAAATTTGTATTACTATCTAAAGTAATTTTTCCTTTTTTCTTTGTTAGCTAATTTATTAGGATTTCCAGTACCCAAGAAAAATTTTTAATGCTGAAGTGAATGAGGAAGATTAAGATATATTAACTTGAATCCCTCAAAAACCACATATTTTATTATTTGCTGAAAAGGAAACAGGGCAACCCAGGACAATTTTTGTCATACCAATAGCCCTATACCTCTGTTTATCAGATTGAACTCTAGAACAGATCATCCCTTTACTACTCAGAGTAGTAAGCTTTCTGTGATTGGGATATATCCATGAAGTGAAAAGCAGTGCAGAATTGTGAGTGATCCCATGAGGCTGCCTACCCTGCCCATTCAGGAAGTTGAGAGGGCATGGCAAGCCATGCCTCCTGGGAGACACCCCCAGCTCCCCCCACAGCCTGGCTGCTGGCAGGTGGCTGGAGCCCCAGGCACATTTCCCCCCACTCCCACCTTCTACCAGTCAGGTAAAGTGCTCTCAGGTGTGGCCTAGGCCCACCTGGAAAGCCACTAGCCTACATGACCCTCAAGCTCATTGGAGAAGTATATCAGTGCCAATATTGGCTTCACCCTATAGAATTAGTATTGCCCTGAATTAGTTATGACCCTCTGCCTGCCCTTTGTGTACATGGTCGTTAATAAAGAAGACATGTTCACTGAAGCCTGTCCCTGGTGCTTCTTGTAGAAGAACACCATCACTCCACAATTCAAAATGGTACAGGTGTCGCAGGACGAGCCCACACAGAATATTCCACATCATCACTGAAGTCAGAATTTTTATGAAAATGTTATACAAAACCATGACATGTGTGCATGCTCACCAAATGGCTGAGAGAAGGTGCCACTTGCTGTGGCAAGTCTTGTGCATACATGTGATCCAAGGATTTTACCAGACAGAAAAATTCACATTCCCCACTGACTGTCAGTCTGGAGGGAGGGTTGACAGGGGGCTGGGCACCCATGTAGGACTGTGAGTTGCCCTGAGCCTCTCAACATATCACAGGCTCTGGGCCTCAAACAACCAAGGCACAGTACATACAGGCTGCTAACTCTGGGAATGCCTTTGCCTCCCCATGGATGGGACAGACTAGCAGGGTGAAGTGGATCCTCTGCACTCCTTGACTGTGGGAACTTTGTGTGCTGAGACTGGAAATCTGTGACTGCATGGTAGGGTGCAGGAAGTACCTGGGTCTCTTGGCAATCACTATGTGCTAACTCGCTAAGAGCTACCTGATTGCCTGGAGTGGGTCATTGTAGCAGGATCTGTGCTAACATGAGGACAACATAGATTCTTTGTAAAGTTCATGCAGAAAAAAAAGAGATAAACCCAAACTTAATAAAATCAGAAATAAAAAAGGAAATGTAACAATGGATATCACAGAAATTAAAAAAAATGATCAGGAATTACTTCAAAAAGTTATATGCCAACAAATTGGAAAATCTAGGGGATTTGAGTCATGAATACATGGAAAGCCAAAACAGACCAATAACCAAGATGTAGATTCAGTAAGTAATGAAGACTATCCCAAGAGGGAAACTCAAACTGGATCAAGTATCTATCCTATAACTTGATACCATCAAATTACCAGAGAAGAACACTTGCAAAACTTTACAAGATATTGGCATAGGCAAGGACTTCTTGTAAAAGACCCTTGAACACATTCAATCCTAGCCAAATAAGTCAAATTGCATTACATCAAGCTGAGAAACTTCTGCACTGCAGAAGAAACACTCAGCAAAGTGAAGAGACAACAAGCAGAATGAGAGAAAATATTGGCAAACTATGCAATTTAAAAAGGATTAATAGCCAGAATCTATAAAGAGCTCTAGAAACTCAACAACAACAAAAAAACAATCCAGTTAAGAAGTGGGCAAAGGACTTGAACAGGTATTTGTCAAAAGAGGAAATTCAAATGGCCAACAGACACATTAAAAATGCTCAGGATCATTAGCCACCAGAGAAATGCAAATTGAAACCACAGTGATATTAATCCTCATCCCAGGCAAATGGCTCTCATACAGAAATCAACAAACAATAAATGTTGGCAAGCATGGGGCGGGGGGTGGGGGGTGGGGAATGTACCCTAATCCACCACTGATAGGAATGTAAACTGGTATAGCCATTGTGGAACATGGCATAGCGATACCTCAGAAAGTTAAAAATAGATTTGCCATATGTCTCAGCCATCCCACTCCTAGGAACTTACCCAAGGGAGATGAAGTCAGCCTATGAAAGAATGATCTGTACCCATGTTTATTTTTGCTAAATTCACAACAGCTAAGATATGCAATTATTCCAGATGTTCATCATATGATAACTGAAAAAAAGGAATTATTGTATAAAAACAGTATGGAATATTACTCAACTGAAAAACTGAATGAAATCCTGTCTTTTGCTATAAAATGAACACAACTGGAAACCATTATATTTAGTGAAATAAGCCAGTCCAAAAAGACAAATGCCATATGTTTTCCCTGATCTATTCTATCTAGTAGAGCACCAAACATGTAATATATAGGAGTGAAATGGACATTTTGAGATTTGAGGATCCATTGCAACCCTTGTCGCTACTGTTGAGGAACAGTATTTTATTTCTTCTACTTGCTGAACACTTTATTTAGTGTAGGGTTAATCTTGTGAGTATAAAGTAGATTGAATGTAGATTATTGTAAAAATTAAGTGAGGGATTAAGAGAGGAATGAGGAGGAAGAGTGGGATCATGGGCGATATGGAGGATAGGGCAGTATTATCACTGTGTTTCTACTCTGTATACATGAAAATTGTATACCTTAATTAAAACAAAGAAGAAAAAAGAAAATACACCTAGTATTTTTCACAGTAAACAACCAACAAACAAAACAGTGATTCCTCCTGAGGGCTAGCTAGGAAGTTTGGGAGATAAGGAATTGGATCAGATTCAGATAGCAGTGAGTAAGACAGTTTCCCTACACATTATAATTTAGTATAATTTTTGCTGCAATTGAGCTAGGTGGTTCAAACACTAGGCCCAAGGAATAGCCTTCATTGGAAGTGACCCAGAAATTGTAATCAAGGAACCTTTGTCAGCAATATTTTTTGTGCTCAGTTAAGCAATTTTTGCCTACCTCAAAATATTGTGAGTATTGTTCTTAAATAGTTTACTTTTGCATGTGAACCTCTCCAAGTTACCTCTTTTGCATTTTGGTACCAAGTGAGGTAAAGGTCAAAGTCTGCATTTGGTTTTTAATACAACATCAATTACTGGCGCACCACTGATTTGAAGAGACTGCTTTGTACACTAAAATATCTAAAAGAAACTAATTGAGTAAATAACTCCTTTGGCTATTATGTAACATTAGGAGCCATATTAACCTTCTTTCCATTAACAGCTAGACATCAGGACAAAATATATACAACAAGTGTTTCATGTCTTACATAATGACTACTGTTAGACCATGGATCCAGAGAGAGAAAAGGTAAATAATCCCAGCAGCCACTCCGATTTTCTATGTAAGCAATTTCTGTACTATGACACATATGTAAAACACAAGCAGGACACAGAAGTTTTGATTAGTTAAAAAAGAGTCCATTCTTAGGGGAAACTGATCAGGTGGAATTTGACAAGATACCAGAGGGTTGGAAGTAATGTAGAAAAAGAGCCACGGAAGATTTTCAGAGAGAGCCTTTGTTTCTTTACCTGAAGGGAAATCTGCATATGCATAAAGTGGCATGTCACAAGGCCAAGTAAAGGACCACACAAAGGAAATACAAGGTGAAAAATCATTACAGCTCACATAGACATTCAATTTCTAGTCACTCATATTAAGAAATATTTAAACAACCAAGGTATTCAGTAAAGTTACCAGAAAAGACTAATGTAAATATAGGGCTAATGTATTCCTACTATAATGACATATAGAACAACTTTACAAAGTTTAGTTTTTGTTTTGTTTTGTTTTTATTTTTTGACAGGCAGAGTGGACAGCGAGAGAGGGAGAGACAGAGAGAAAGGTCTCCCTTTGCCATTGGTTCACCCTCCAATGGCCACCGCGGCTGGTGCCATGTAGTCGGCGCATCGCGCTGATCTAAAGCCAGGAGCCAGGTGCTTCTCCTGGTCTCCCATGCTGGTGCAGGGCCCAAGGACTTGGGCTATCCTCCACTGCACTCCTGGGCCACAGCAGAGAGCTAGCCTGGAAGAGGGGCAACCAGGACAGAATCCGGTGCCCCGACCGGGACTAGAACCCGATGTGCCAGTGCCGCAAGGCAGAGGATTAGCCTATTGAACCACGGTGCTGGCCACAAAGTTTAAAACACTTGATTTAAAAGAATCAAGAATGAATGTCTATTAACTATTGGAATAAAACTTAACATTCCTAGAAGAAAAAAAAAAAAAAAAAAAAAACAGGTGCCCCAAATGAGATATTGAAAATTCAGCACTCATTCAAAATTATTAGATATGAGAAAAACAAAAATTAAATCCATAAAACAAGGGGAGGAGGAATCAGTCAGTAGAAACAGCTGTCATTGGCATAGAGAGTGAAATTGATTTTAAAATAGCAGTATACTTACTTAGGATGAAAGAGATTTCCAGCTTCAGGACTGAAAAATAAGGAGCTTTAAAATTATCCTACATTTGTCTCTTATAACTTTACTAATTTTTCTCTTCGTTCAGTCTCTTAGCTAGAGGATAACATTAAAACATACAAAAAAAATGATGGTAGACTAGTCTATTCTTACAGTTCTGGCATTTGTCACTTCATATATTTTGAAGCTCCTTCTGGGTGCTTACAAAAATTTTAAAGGTATTTGTTAATTTATTTGGTAGTCAGAGTCACAAAGAGAAAGGGAGAGACAGAGAAAGATTGTTCATCTGTTGATTGACCCCCCAAATGGCCTCAATAACCAGGGTTGTACCAGGCCAAAGCCAGGAACCAGGAGCTTTTTCTGGATCTCCCACACGAATGCAGGGGCCAAAGCACTTGGGCCATCTTCTGTCTCTTTTCTAGGTGCATTAGCAGAATGCTGGATGAAGTAGGCAACTGGGAACTCAAACTGGTGCCTTTATAAGATGTTGGCGTCCCAGGATGTACCTTTTATCAGTAAGCACAAAGCCACCCCTTTGATCCTTACCAATTGTAAAATCACTTTGTCTTGTGAGTAGTCACTATTTTCTCATTACAAAATGCTTCCCTGTCTTTCTCTGTCATTATATTTTCATCATTGCTAATTAGTCTGATTTTAGACAAACTTGCTTTATAAAAAAGTTTTTTGCTTTAAAAATGCAGAGAGGCAGAGATCACCTATCAATTGTTTCACTCTTGAAATGCCCACAACATCCATGACTGGGCCAGGCCAAAACTAGGGGACAGGAATAAAATCCAAGTTTCCTACGTGGGAGGCATGGACCCAAAAACTTAAGCCATCACCTGCTGCCTCCCAGGGTATACATTATCAAGAAAAGGAATTAGGAATGGAGTCAGAACTGAAATCCAGGCTCTCTAAAAAGAGCTGTGAGTAACCAAATCATCCTGTACTCCAAATGCATGCCCCTTAGACATGCCAGCATGCAATGTAACAAAATGGAACTAAAATATAAGTTCATTTTGATGAAAAAAAAGCTTTTGAAATCTATACATAGTTGCTTTATGGTATTCATTTCCCAGAAATTTTTGAAGCCCCCTCACATTCACAGATTTCAAAATTCATTTAACCAAGTTATTCCCACACCCTCATCCCTGCAAAGCTATAGCAAGGCCTGCCTTTTGACATAGCCCTCTTTTTGACTCTCTTCAGCCTGTCGAGTTTCCTCTGTCAATAAGCCCTTTCCCTTACTCTGTTTGGTGTTTGGTGTGTTTTGTGCTGGGCTTTCATTTGTTCCATGACTCAGGTCCAGGCTGTTCCCTCGACCTTGCTCTCTCCTTGGGGGTCTAAGCTGCTTTGATACTGGATCCCTGCCAACCACAAAACTCACCACCAGACCTCCTTCTTTGCCATCAAATGCTCTGTGATTTCCATCCACACACCCACCATCCAAAATCCTGAGGTAAGACAGGGAATGAGGAATCCTCCCACTGTGAATGCTGCCTTGAGTTGTGGTTCTGCTCTCCTTTGTTGGGAAATCCTGGTACCAGGCACCACAACCTTCATCAGCTTTATACCTCTCCATGGGCTCTAGGACTTGGGCAACAGTGGGCGCAGGTGACAACCACCCTCCCACTTCCCTTCCACAGACTCTATGCCTTGGAGTTCAGTGGGTACTGTTGACAACTGCTACGCTCTGCTCCCGCACTCTCCCCATCGGGGATGCCTGATATCTGCCAGTCTGACCCCACGTATCATTATGGGAGCTTCCTCATCCCATGTTCCAACTCTCCCCTCAGTTCTCTCCTAAATAATCTTGTTCCTCTTAAAATAGCTCCGGATCTCAAACACCATCGCCTCATCTTTCTTTGTAATCAGGTGTGGCCTGATATCATCTCAACAACCAGTCCAAATACCCTCTTAATGGCATGTTTGACCCTTACATTATTAAGGATCTTTACCACTTCTGTGAGTGTTCAGGAAAGTGGGAGGAATTCCCCTGTGTTCAACCTTTTTCTTATTTTCATTCTAAACCTTCTCTCTGCACTTCGTGTTCTCCAGTTCAGGTCCTTTTGGCCTCCAAGGCTCCCACCAAAGGTCCAGAGCCTGAGCTGAAACCCGTTTATTCCACCTTTGATCCTGCAGACAAGTCTCTACCTTACTGCCCCAACCAACAGGCACTGGCTCAGCCACTTCCTGCTCAGGCCCTGGCGCCATCACCTGTCACCTCCCACTCCACAATCGCAAGGCCCACTGGCTGCTCAAGTTCTCCCTATTTTGACAGCCCCACTCCCTCACACACAGGAATTCCAGGAAGCAGTGTCTGCTTCTACTCCAGCTCTCGTTGTACCTCCCTCTGCCTTATCTCAAATCCTTTGCTAGCTCTTACCTCAAAACCAGACCTTGTCCATTTCTACTAATCCCCCCACCCCTCGCTCCCTTTGCCTTATTGCAAGCCCAATTTTTGTTCCAACCTTCGCTCTCCCCCATCCCCTGAACTGACATTCCATACCCACCCTATCACTACCACCTCAAGCCCTTCCTTAACCCCTCCAGTGACCAGTTCCCAAGTCACTCCATTCTGAACAGCAGCCAAGGAGCCTGCCTCCATGTTACTTTCATGGCAAGTGGTGGGGGCAGAAGGCATAGCCAATGTCCATGTTCCTTTCTCACTTGCTGATCTCTCACAAATCAAACAGAAACCAAGTTCTTTCTTCTCTAACCCAATTTTGTACATTAAAGAATTTCAGTATTTGACCCAATCCTATGATCTGACTTTTTGTGATGTTGTGATCCTCTCCAATACCTTCCTTCCAGAGGAGTAAAGTTGAGTTTGAGAACAGGCCCATCTCCAGGCTGGTGAGACCCATCAGTCTGACCATGCTCATGCCATAGGAGCAGATGCAGCCCCCAACAGGACCCAATTGGAATCACAACTCTTCCAATGTCATAAAGGGCAGAAATCATTTTATTACCTGCTTATTACCTGGTCTCACAAAAAATCCACCAGAAAAGCTGTAAATTATGATAAACTGGGAGAAGTTATTCAAGATAAAAAAGAACCTTCTGCCTTTTCACAGCACCTTAGGCAAACTCTCTTCCAGTATACCAACTTAGATCCAGGGTCTCCTGATGGTTGAAGCCTTATCATGAATCATTTCTTTGTCCAGAGTTTTCCAGACAACAAGGCAAAATTAAAACAGCTTGACTCCAGGCAGAAATTCTAGAGTATATAATGGGAGGGATGAGAGAGCCCAAAAGGAAAAATTCCAAATGTTGGCCAAGGCTTTTCGGCAACCTGCTGCCTCCAATAACCCCACTTACTATGGAAGTCTCACTGACCACAGGAGTCCTCCAGGTCCAGGTTTTAAATGTGGCCAAATGGGTCACTGGACCAAACTATGCCCCAAACCTGGAGACCCATCTTGTTCCTTGTCCTAGATTTCACCAAAAAGGCCACTGGACAGTGGGCCGTCCTCTTGACTGTTGAGTCAGTAGGCCATCCACCCTATCTATGCCACAGGTTGACTTTCCAGGACTGGCTACTGAGCACTGAAGGAGCCCGGACTCCTGCCACCGATTACAGCCATCACTCTGTGGGAGCCCAGGGTAACTGTGATGGTAGCAGGTAAGCCAATTTATTTTCTTATTGACCCAGGGACAACCTCCTCAGTCCTTACCCAGTATTGCTGCCTCAACCTCCATAGTCTGGGTGGAGGGAAAACTTTACAGACCCCTACAGACTCCCAACCTGCACTGCATAATTAATACAATGCCCTTACCCCACTCTTTTCTGATTATATCTCAAGATCCTACTCACCTCCTGGGAGGAGACATCCTTTATCAATTGTGCTCAGGTGGTTTTCACTCTCCAGCCATTGGCCCCATCCTCCAGCATGCCTTCTATTCCATTTTTACTACTTCTTTTTCAAGATGACCCAGCCCCAGCCACCCAGACAACCTCAGGGTCCCTGTACACTGTCAACCCATGGGTATGGGACACCAGTCATCCTACAGTAGCAGCCCACCATCCTACCATCCAGATAAAATTACAAGATGGCTCCACATTTCCTTCCCAGCCAAAATACCTCTTACCCCTTTCCAGACTTTGAGATCTATAGCCTGTAATTTCCAAAATCCTCTACCAGGGCCTGCTACAGAATACTAACCCCTCACTATAACACTGTAATTTTGGTGGTTGAAAAGCCTAATGGTCCCTCCCATCTTGTACAAGGCCTCTACCTTATTAATGTGGCAGTAGCACCCATACATCCAGTGGTCCCCAATCCATACACCCTTCTTTTCTCTATCCCAGATTTCTCCTCTTATTTCTCCATCCTGGGTTTAAAGAATGTATTTTTTTTTACAATTCCTCTACATTCTAACTCTCAAGACATGTTCACTTTCACCTGGACTGATGCTGACACCCGAATCTCCACTCAACTGATCTGGCTCATACTCCTCCAGGAGTTCCAGGATAGCCCCACCTTGTTTGGTCATGTCTTGGCCAGTGATCTAGGTACTCCCTCCTTTCTGCTCCAGTTCATCGATGATCTCCTTCTTTGTAGCCCCTAAAAAACAGATAGCTGGCACCATGGCTTAACAGGCTAATCCTCCGCCTTGAGGCACTGGCATACCGGGTTCTAGTCCCTGTTGGGGCGCCGGATTCTATCCCGGTTGCCCCTCTTCCAGGCCAGCTCTCTGCTATGGCCCAGGAGTGCAGTGGAGGATGGCCCAAGTGCTTGGGCCCTGCACCAGCATGGGAGACCAGGAGAAGCACCTGGCTCCTGGCTTCGGATCAGCGAGATGCGCCGGCCGCAGTGGCCATTGGAGGGTGAAACAATGGCAAAGGAAGACCTTTTTCTCTGTCTCTCTCTCTTACTGTCCACTCTACCTGTAAAACAAACAAACAAACAACAACAACAAAACAGATAGCCAAGGACAGACTGCTACTCTCCTCAACTTCCTGGAAGCCAAAGATCATAAAGTATCCTTCACCAAGGCACAGTAACATATCTTGGTGTATATCTCACTCCTACTCATAAGGTTATTGCAATAGACAGAAAGCACCTCATAGCTAACCTCCCACCAACTTTCTACCAATGAAGAAATCCTTTCCTTTCTAGGCCTGGTAGGATTCTTACACCCATGGATTCATTCCAAACTTCTTTCTTCTAGTCCAACTACTCTATGAAGCTGCAAAGAGATACCTCCAGGAGCCCCTCATAATCCCCAGTCACCTCCAAATATCATAAGCTTCATCATGCTATTCTACAAGCCCCTGCCTTACACTTACCAGATCTCACACAGCCCTTTCTTATTTATGTCACTGAAAACCAAGGAACAGCTTTGGGGGGTTCTTGGCCATCAAGTTATTTATTTTTTGCTCCTATAGCTTCTCTCTCAAAAACATTAGACCCCACAGTCAAGTGTTGGGTAACCTGTTTACAGCTACTGTGTTATTGATCACTAATACAGTTGAGGACGGACTGCTCCCTTTCAATACTATTAATCAACAGGCTGAATTCTATGCTCCAACCTGTGCCTTTATGCTGGCAAAAAATAAAACTATCACTTTCTATACACACTCAAAATATGCCTTCTCTATCCTCCTATCCCAATCGGCAATTTGGAAAGAAAGGGACCTTCTTACCACTAAGGGGATAGCCATCTCCAATGCTACTTTCATAACCCCTCTCCTAGAGGCAGCCTGTCTTCCAATATCAATTGGACTTGTCCACTGTAAGGCTCATCAGACTGATAACTCTGTCATCACAGCTGATAATAACAGGGCAGACCAAGCGGCCATCAGGAGGCACTGTCTTCCTCTTCTTCCAGCTGATCCTCCACTTCATCAGCTATACTAACAAACCACCCTCAAGACCAACTATCTCAACAGCCTTCAACTCAGGCTATCTTACTCTAGCTCCACCATTTGTTTCATCCTGATGTTTCTTCTTTATTGTCATTTATTAAGTGATCTTTTCCTCTCTCACCAGAAGATACTAAATATCTTCAATAACTCACCACTTCTTGTTCTATATGTCATAAAACAAACACTAATTCTAACCTCCAACCCAAACCCCTCCTCTCCCATCAGGCCTCTGACAGGCAGACTGACTTCACCCATATGCCTAGAGTATGGTGCTTTCAATATCTCTTGGTACTGGTATATACCTTGTCTGGGTGGGTGGAGACCATCCCAACTACTAACAAATGGGCTAAAATAGTTCCCAACATCCTATTTCACGAGATTATTCCCTGCTTTGGGGTCCCCAGTTCCCTCCAGTCACACAATGGTCTCTAATTTACATCACAGGTAACAACGTAGTTAGGCACTTAACATCCCCTGACATTTCCATATCCCTTACCACCCCCAATCCTCAAGAAAAGTAGAGGGCAAATCATACACTAAACATTGCTCTGATTAAGCTTTCCATTGTGCTCCGCTTGGACTGGACTAAAACTAAGCTACTGCCAACTGTTTCTGCTCCATATGAGGGGAGGGCCTTTCCAAAACAAAACAAAACAAAAAACAAACAAACAAACAAAAAACAACATCTGAATATTTCACCTTTTGAACTGATGTATGGACGTCCCTTGCTTCTTCCGGCTATAAACTTTCAATCTACACTTTTGCCTCCCCATTTACTTTCACCTCTCCTCAGATATCTCCAAACAGAGCCATAGAAGTATATAGACACCTACTGCCCAGCTCAAGTTCCAGCCACCTCAGACAGTGTCCCTCTTATTGCACTGGGAGACAAAGTCTTCCTGTCCTCTTCACACTCCTCCTTGCCCTCTACTCCCACTAAAGTACAGACTAATTGGATGGGACCTTACCGGGTTATTCTCACTACACCTACAGCAGCAAAATTATAAGGAATCCCCTATTGGGTCCACTTCACCCACCTTAAGCATTCCCCCCTTCCCCTTCATTATACAGTTACTCATTCAGGGCCACTCACAGCCATGTTTGGACTCAAGTTCCATTAATAATGGCACCTGGAAACTCAGACCCTTCTCTACTTAATGAACTCGCCTCTGAGAAACAGTGGCAACCTGGCTACTTGCCATTTCCAATACCAGATAAGTACTGATCGATCCCCTCTTGTACTTCGATCAACTCTTCCTACAGCTTCTGTGGTAGGAGTATCAAATGCACTCCTTGACCATCGACTCCTCCCAAATCCTTTCAGTTATTGAAGATTTACAGCTCCGTGGACCCTTAGATTTCACTCTCTTTGAGATAGACACTTTTCCATACTTTCTCTTATCGTCTCACTCTTCCATACACCACAATGAATTTCCCAATAATCTCATCCCTTCTGCTTTTTTGTGTCTGTCCTACATGGAAATTTCAGATTTACACCATTTCCACTCCTGATAAATTTCTTAATATGACCTTCTGCCCCATCACAGGATGTGCGGCCCTATCACTCTCTACGTCGATTACACTCAGGCCTGCATACATAATTGTGTTGACTGGGCTAGCTGTCATTTATCTCATTTTAGAGCAAATCCATTTTACCTCTTCCTAACTAAAGACAATACAGGATTATGTAACAATGCTTACTGGAAAGGGTGCACATCATGGTCATGTAAGTACTACTATACTGACCATGGATATAGCCTCCCTGGAAAACAAATCTATAAGCTCCTATCCCAAGGAAATCTCAATATAACTTTGGGGCCAAAGGGTAGACGTAGACCACCAAGCCCAACCCCTTTTAGCTATCACTGTAACTGACCCCTACCTTCAAGCCTGGCAAGATGGGGTTAATGGATCTGTCACATTGTATATGGCATCTAATATGTGAGATCTCCATGGAATCATAAAAGTTATCAAGGCCTACACTCAACTCCCAACAGCTCCCAGTGATTTGGTGCTTGATACAGTAAAAGAGTTTTCTAAACAACTATCTCAGCTAATTTACCTAGTGAAACCTCCCTTAATGGGACTCATAAATCTGTCTCTCACCCTACTTTATCAATTACCAAATTCTACTTTACCCTCTGCCCTTTACCAACAACGATGCTTTATACATGCTCCCCTATGGGAACCTCCCATTGTGGCTACTCTGCTCACTAATGTTCCTGCTTCTACAAACTCCTGCACTCTCAATCCTCAGAGAGTTGTCAGTCATCTTATTCTGCATTCTGGAGAACAAGAACAGAACAACCTAATGAGCTTTTGTCACATAACATTTCCTGTGTCATCAATATTGTCACTTCCACAGCTTCCTTCTCTAGCCCACCTGGAACTTCATTTCTTTGTAATTATACCCTATACACATTTATCAACAGTTCTACATCTGGTCTATGTGTATTGGTGATCCTTTCCCTCCATCTAATATGATATGACTACTCAGAGTTCCTTTTACAGACTAATCCCTCTACCTGCAATAGCTGAGCGCTCTTTCTTCCAGTCTTGGTTGGATTCAGCTTTGCAGCTTCTCTCTGGTGGTGGTCTTGGGAACTTCTCTAGGCCACAATGTTATGTCTATTAACAGTTTCCAATAACAACTCCAACAACTACAAGAAGAGATCAACAGGTCCATTGAAACTTAGGCAGACACTATTCCGGGACCCCAAATTCTGATCACCTCACTTGCAGTTACAAAATAGACGAGCTCTGCCCTATAACAGCTGAAAAAGGGGATATTTGTGTTTTTCTGGGAGGACAATATTGTTATGTTAATCAATCTGGCCAGGTAGAGCAAAATTTTTAAAAAGTTCCAATAAATTGCCACATCTATTAAACAGTCTGCCGTAGGGTCCAGAGAGTCTCTCCTCCCTTCCTCCCTATGGAGTCCCCTCACCACTTGGTTAATAGCACTCCTAGGACCCTTGGCTACTATTCTCACCCTGGCTTTTATACTACCTTGTCTAAATGTTTACAGGAGGTGACGATGGAACAAACCAAAGCCTTCACCAACCAGGCAGTCCACAAAATACTACTACAGGGATATACTTGTCTCTCCACTCAGGAGATCAAGACTTGAGATGTCACCCCACTAGTGGAGAGTGACCTGTCTTCCCAGGTCAGGAAGAAGTAGCTCTGGAAGATAGATCATTGTCCTTCCACCTTTCCTGGGCTTTTGGGGCCAATGCAATTTGATACAACACTTGCCTTATAAAAAATAACAAAGGGAATGTTAGTGAAATGGTGCCATTTTATCTGAGGTGCCATATTAAGCCCTGAGCACCATCTCAGGCTCTGGCCCAGCTGTCAACTTGTATACTACCTTTGGCCTCTCCAGGACCCAGCCTGGCTTACCAGGAGTCAGGTGACCAAATAGCCCAACTATAAGAGACAACTCCACCTCCAATCTAACAGGATTTGCTATTCCCACTCTCTCATCCTTGCAGAGCTATAGCAAAGCCCTCCCTTCATCCATCCCCTTCTCTCTCCTCTTTATCTACTTTTCAGATAAAATAAAAATAAAATAATTAACAAAACAAAATAGATAGACTTTCAATGAATAGAAAATTTGGCACTATCTCCATCAGATGTTATTCTTACCTATAGTGATACGCTTCTGAAGTCAGATTAGTCCTCAATATTAATCCCAATAACATGATTTTACTTAAAATTACCCCTGTTTTTATATTCTCCTTCCCTCTTTCTTTGTGCATTTTTATTAACTATTTTAATTTTAGGACCTTTGGTTGCTTCTGACAATTTTCTGTGATCTACCTTACTTTGATAGATTCCAACTGCCTAGTTCTCAAGGTTACCTGTGACACAAATATCTAGAGGCTTTTTAAATAAAATGATCCATTAATTCATGTATATTCTATTCATTCACATATTCACTGACCTTATGTGCAAAGCTCAGTATTAAATGTTAAGAATGCAGCCATGAATATGGGTTATCTGCTTTCAAAGAGCTAGCATTCTGAGTTAAGAGGTCTACAGATATGTAAACAAACAATCGAAACACAGAGTGTACAATATAAATTGTATAGCTATCAAAAATAATAAAGTTTTTAGTTAAGTGGATAGATGTACATATCAAATTGTTTTGGAGAAAAATAATTTATAAACAAGTATATAAATTCAGGCATAACTGAAAAACTAAACTGTAATCTATATATTTGTGTATTTGTGCATTATGTTCATTTGTCTGCATGAAATTGGTAGAAATGAAAAGCATATGATAGGTTTTTAATATTTTCTTGCAATGTTAAGTGAAAATAGTGAAAATAAAATGTTATTTATATTTTGAATTCAAATATGTGAAAATTAAAGGTATGTATTTAAAACAAGGAAGCAAGACAAGCCTACTAAAAGTTTTATGTGATTTGGTTATGTGATTGTTACATTTTTCTAGAATCTATGTTATAATTTTAATGAAATTTAACAGCTCATTAGTTTTC
Organism: Lepus europaeus; assembly: GCF_033115175.1. Classification (NCBI taxonomy): domain Eukaryota; kingdom Metazoa; phylum Chordata; class Mammalia; order Lagomorpha; family Leporidae; genus Lepus; species Lepus europaeus. Next base: position 40,501,166 of record NC_084833.1, read on the forward strand.
ACCATTAAATATCATCCAAATGAAAATAAGTGGCAATATGTAAAATAGCATAACAAAGAGATTATATAAATAAGTAGCATACACATGTATGTGTTTATGCATGTATGTATATAAACACTTCACAGAATTGCTGAGTAGTGAATTTGGGGATTTCCTGCTGTTTTTATTCATTCTTCTCTTATAAACTAATGCTGAATATATCTGCTTTTTCCGTGTTTTCAGTGCATCCAAAATTAATTGGGATTCAATGAATAATGATGAGTAACATGCATAAATGTTTGTAAGTGAAGATAACATTATTAATGAGGGCTAAATTAAAACTCTATGGCTTTATGTGATATTATTTTGTGATATTACATCATTTGACAATAGCTGAGTGTCTATATACATAAATTTAAAATATATAATTCCTTAATGTCTTGATCTATATGGTGATTCTTAAGAATAAAAGGAAGAAAACATTATAAAATGTGATACAATTAGGTGACAATGTATATTCCTCTAATGTTTTGGAATCCCAAAAACTTTCAGTGGATTCACAAGTTTTCTGCTGTTTATTAGTTGCAAAATATCATTTAGTGTAAGGAAGATCGTGACATCCATTATTTCTAATTTCTCATGATGTTGGCATCTCTTTTAGGTTCAATAACTGTAATTTTTATTTTGTTAGACACTCAGAAATGTTGTCAATTAACATTAGGAAAGAGTGGCTCAAAAATGGTGGCTACTGAATTTGACTAATGAATTAATTTAATAATCCTTGGAAAGGCTGTGCCCACAATTTGTTCTTATATATAAAGCCCATGAACATTCATATTACTTGGTCCTCAGGATGCAGCTGATAAATTATCTAATGAATTAGAACTCATTCAAGAAAGCTGAGTGGAAACACTGTTGTAGCTATCTAAGAACAGAGTATTTTTGAGGATAGAAATATCAACAGATAGAATTAAATATGTCTCTGCTTCAGTAAGCAAAAACTGATTGTACTGAATATTTAAGTTTTCTCAATGGTATAGATCCCCATTAATAATTTCAGTTTTTATTTATATTAATTGGTAAAAGAGATGTGATTGGGTACTAATAAGATAATAATGTAGAAACTTTTACTCCTCTTAAAAATGTTGCCAAAACATTTTGATGTTTTTTTCTATATTGTATTATAGAAACTTGTTATTGTGTATGCATATGCATCATACTTCCATATACATACCCATCATTCTATATAATCTGTTCATCACCTACTAGAAAAATACATAAATATTATCACTAATGTCCAACTGAGTATATTAATAATATAATGCTCAAAACATAGGCAAGAACCTTCTAATAGGAGCATCACAGTCATAAGACAGCAATACAGTTATTGTGACAACTGAATAAAAGTCATTGCACTTAATTACATGGTATAATAATGAGCCTTCAGTGAATTTTTATGATGAAATTCAGAATCTGGGACCATATAAGACTGTCAAATATAATAAATTATGTAAATATTTTATCATGAATTCTGGATCTAAGTAAAATACACTGTTGCAGACAGGAAGCTGAAAACATGCATTAATTTCTCCAAAGTGCAATTAAACTGAAACAAGAATCAAAAACACCTGCAGAGATATCACAAATAAAACAAGAGGTACCTGTTTCTCACCATGGAAAGCATATCTTATTTTACAGTTTTCTAAATCTCATTGTACAAAACCACTTTTTATGATGGCTTTATATCCACATTGGTTTCAGTGTAAGTATTGGTTTTTGAAAGACTTTAAAATTGATTTTTTAACCTTTCAAATATGTCATTTTACAATTGGAAATCTTATATCCCATTTTAAGGAGAGCAATAGGTTTTAAGGTTGATATATAAGTATAGGTATTTGGCCTCTAAAATACTGGCAGACCTAATGATATTTTACAAAGTCCTTAAGAATGCTTCACCTTAGATTGTTCAAGATGTTGCAACGAAGGTATCATACACTGGATCACTTATCAACAAGAGAAATACATTTCTCACTGTTCTGGAATTTGGAGAGTGTGAGTGCCTGTTTCCTGGTTCATAGATAATGCCTTTCAGCTGCATCCTTACATGGTGAAATGACTAGAGGAGCTCTCTTGGTCCCATTCATGAGGGATTTTTCATGAATTATTCACCTCCCAAAGATCTAACCTCCTAATGCCATCAGATTAATGATTAACTTTCAACATTTAAATTTGGAGGAGACAAACATTAAGATCAACACGAGCCTTCTTTGGGACATCTTAGGAAGTGGATGGATACTGAACTGATTGAAATCATGCATTTATCTCAGTAATGCTTAGAATTATAAGGACATTATTTGACTTTTCATGTGTGGAATCAGAATATAGTTTAAAATATTGCATAGTTTTTTATTTAGAATTTTTGGACCCCTCTCACAAAAAACTTGTTAAATGAAATCAATGGCTATTATAATCCATGACTCCTTATAATTTAAAGAATGCTATTGGGGCCGGCGCTATGGCACAGTGGGTTAAAGCCCTGGCCTGAAGTGCTGGCAACCCATATGGATGCTGGTTTTAGTCCCGGCTGCTCCTCTTTGGATCCAGCTCTCTGCTGTGGCCTAGGATAGCAGTGGAAGATGGCCTAAGTCCTTGGGCCCCTGGACCTGCATGAGAGACCTGGGGGAGGCTCCTGTCTCCTGGCTTTGGATAGGGCTCAGCTCCTGCCTTGCTGCCATCTGGGGAGTGAACCAATGGATGGAAGACCTCTCTCTCTCTCTCTCTCTCTCTCTCTCTCCCTCACTGTGGCTCAACAGGTTAATCCTCCACCTTGCGGTGCCAGCACACCGGGTTCTAGTCCCGGTCGGGGCGCCGGATTCTGTCCCGGTTGCCCCTCTTCCAGGCCAGCTCTCTGCTGTGGCCAGGGAGTGCAGTGGAGGATGGCCCAGGTGCTTGGGGCCTGTACCCGCATGGGAGACCAAGAGAAGCACCTGGCTCCTGCCTTCGGATCAGCGCGGTGCGCCGGCTACAGCGCACTGGCCGCGGTGGCCATTGGAGGGTGAACCAATGGCAAAGGAAGACCTTTCTCTCTGTCTCTCTCTCTCTCACTGTCTACTCTGCCTGTCAAAAATAAAAAAATAAAAATAAAAACTCTCCCTCTCTCTCTCTCTGCCTCTCCTCTCTCTGTGTAATTCTGACTTTCAAATAAATAAAATAAATCTTAAAAAAAGAATGGTATTACAAAATTCTTTAAAAATTGAAGTTGAAGAGATAAATAAAGAGGGAAGGGGGTAAATTTTTTCTCCAAGTAAGAAAGTTTTAGCTATATAGAAATCATGGAAAATTGAGAAACTCATATATGAATTTTTATTTTATTCTTAAATAGAAGAAAAAAAGTAGCCTTCAAATATGGAGGCAACTAAAATTACCTGTAAAATTTTTGAATATTAATAATAAAAAAAAAGACTCAAGAGAATCAGCCACCCAAGGTGACATGATGTAAAGGCAGAGTTTTAGACAATGAAAACACATCTAGTCAAATAGTGTCTTATAAAGTCACCATTCAATAGCCACACCATCACTGAAGTGGTACTAGATACCACTTGAATTATAAATGAGCTGTAGATGTAAAAAAAAGTTTACAACTGCTGAAAGATTTTCTTATTGATTGTACCTCAAGAAGGGGTTGGGATATAGAACCTAGATCATGCTTTTTTAATGCTACAGATAAAGGATTAATAACCATAATCTACAAAGAGATCAAGAAACTCCACAACAACAAAACAAACAACCCACTTAAGAGATGGGCCAAGGACCTCAATAGACACTTTTCAAAAGAGGAAATCCAAATGGCCAACAGACGCATGAAAAAATGTTCAGGATCACCAGCAATCAGGGAAATGCAAATCAAAACCACAATGAGGTTTCACCTCACGCCGGTGAGAATGGCTCACATTCAGAAATCCACCAACAACAGATGCTGGCGAGGATGTGTGGAAAAAGGGACACTAACCCACTGTTGGTGGGAATGCAAACTGCTTAAGCCACTATGGAAGTCAGTCTGGAGATTGCTCAGAAACCTGAATATAACCCTACCATTCAACCCAGCCATCCCACTCCTTGGAATTTACCCAAAGGAAATTAAATTGGCAAACAAAAAAGCTGTCTGCACCTTAATGTTTATTGCTGCTAAATTCACAATAGCTAAGACCTGGAATCAACCTAAATGCCCATCAACAGCAGACTGGATAGAGAAATTATGGGATATGTACTCTATAGAATACTACACAGTGGTAAAAGAAAAAAAATGAAATCTGGTCATTTGCAACAAAATGGAGGAATCTGGAAAACATTATGCTGAGTGAAATAAGCCAGTCCCAAAGGGACAAATATCATATGTTCTCCCTGATGGGTGACAACTAACCGAGCACCAAAAAGGAAACCTGTTAAAGTGACATGGACACTATGAGAAATGGTGACTTGATCAGCTCTTGTCCTGACTGTTGGTGAACAACTTAATATGTTCCCTCTTAGTATTTTTTTGTCTGTTCTACTTAATACTATTGGTTTAATTCTGTAATTAATACAAATTATTCTTAAGTGTTGAAACTTAACTGAAAAGTGATCCCTGTTAAATACAAGAGTGGGAATAAGAGAGGGAAGAGATGTACAATTTGGGACATGCTCAAGCTGACTTGCCCCAAATGGTATAGTTAGAAACATACCAGGGGATTCCAATTCAATCCCATCAAGGTTGCATGTACCAATGCCAGCTCACTAGTCCATTTGATCAATTTCTGTTCACAACTGATCATAATGATAGGACTAAGAACCAAAGGGATCACATAAACAAGACAAGTGTCTGCTAATACTAACTGATAGAATAAAAAAGGGAGAGAACGATCCAGCATGGAAAGCGGGATACTCAGCAGACTCATAGAATGGCAGATGTCCTAAACAGCACTCTGGCCTCAGAGTCAGCCCTTAAGGCATGCAGATCCGGCTGAAAAGCCCATGAGAGTATTTCAGGCACAGAAAGCCAAGACATTCTGTCAAAAAAAAAATGACCTAAATGACAGATCTCTGCGAGTGAGATCCCAGTGGAAAGAACAGGTTTTCAAAGAAGGAGGTACCTTTCTCTAAAGGGAGGAGAGAACTTTCACTTTGACTATGACCTTGTCTAAATATGATAAGAGTTGGTGAACTCAAAAGGCTTCCATAGCTTTGGCAACTCATGACGACAGCCTAGGGTGGTTACTAATGCCATAAATAAGAGTGTCAAATTGTTAAATCAACAACAGGAGTCACTGTGCACTTACTCCTCATATAGGATCTCTGTCCTTAATGTGCTGTCCATTGTGATTTAACGCTATAACTAGTACTCAAACAGTATTTTTCACTTTTTGTTTCTATGTGGTGCAAACTGTTGAAATCTTTACTTAATATATACTAAACTGATCTTCTGTATATAAAGAGAATTGAAAATGAATCTTGATATGAATGGAAGGGGAGAGGGAGCAGGAAAGGAGAGAGTTGCGGGTGGGAGGGAAGTTATGGCGGGGGAAAGCTATTGTAATCAATAAGCTGTACTTTGGAAATTTATATGCATTAAATAAAAGTTAAAAAAAAGAATTTTAAGAGTATTTTTTTAAATTTTTATATTCTTTTTATTTTAAAAATTTATTTTACTTATTTGAAAGTCAGAATTACACACAGAGTGGAGGCAGAGAGAGAGGTCTTCCATCTGCTGGTTCACTCCCCAATTGGCCGGAGATGCACCAAAGTTTTATAATCTTAGCTTAGCATAGTACTTGCTCTAATATTCTGTGAGTTTGTTAATCCCTTGACATCAGTGTCAGTAAGTGTGAAATAATGGAGAAATCCATGTCTTCTTTCAGATGACTGTTCTTCCAATGAGAAGCCATGAGGAATATGAGACATTATCTTGTTCTCACGTCAGGCAAGATAAAATAACAACCTTTCAAATTACTGGGAAAAAAAGTACTTTTTGTGTTAGTCAGTCTCACTTTCCTAGTAGCACGATGGCTGGGTTCTTAAGTTTAGGGTTACTGGAAGTGAATTCCACTTCTTACAAGCTCTGTGACTTTGAACACATATTGTAACTTCTAGTATCTGTTTCCACATTTGTAACATGAGGAAAATACGAGATTACATGTGATGGTTTATTAAAATACACAAATAAAGTATGTATAAAAGTGGCTTGAACAAAGTAAGCACTTAATGAATTTTAACTCTTATTACACTAAAATTCACTTCATCTTGGAAAAATAGAATAATCATTTTTGAGTAGGACAGGACTTCAAGGAGATTGTCAACATCACAATTTCTATATAATAGTATTTTCATGGGTTGCAGGGAGGTTTTAAATGAGACCCCGATCTGTCTTGTAGATGAATGAAAGCTTATTGTGAAAGTCATTGCATCAGAGGTAATTCTCTACATATGATTTTTTTTTCTAAAAGAGACAATTCTATTATAAACAGTGCCCACTTATTTTGTTAATAATAATTCCCTTCTCTCACTAGAAAGCTTAAATTCTGAGTCTGGAATTGTGGCACAATGTGTTATACCACAGCTTGGGAAATCCTCATCCTACATCAGAGTGCCAATTCAAGTCCTAGTTACTCTTCTTCTGATCTAGCTTCCTGCTAATGTGCCTAGGAAGTAGCTGATGATAGCTCAAGTACCTGAGTCCCTGCTATCTGTCCACGTGGAAAAAACAAATGGAGTTCCTGGCTCTTGGCTTTGGCCTGGCCCAGCCCTAGCTGTTGTGAGAATCTGGAAAGTGAACTAGAAGATAGATGATCTCTCTCTCTCTCTCTCTCTCTCTCTCTCTCTCTCTCTCTGCCTTTCAAATGAATAAATAAATCTAATAGGTTAACAGATGTGGCTACATATATGTGAAACTTCTCACTCCAGAAATAACATTATAAAAAGAGCATTCATAAACCATTAATATTTTTATTTTTCCACATTTATTTATTCATTTGAAAGCAGAGTCACAGAGAGGCAGAAGCAGAGAGAGGCAGAAAGAGAGAGAGAGAGAGAGAGAGAGAGAGAGAAAGAGAGAGAGAGAGAGAGAGAGAGAGGTCTTCCATCCGCTTGTTCACTCCCTAGATGGCCACAATGTCTGGAGCTGGACTGAGCCAAAGCCAGTAGCCAGGAACTTCTTTTGGGTTTTCCACATGGGTGCAGGGGCCAAGTCACTCAGGACATCTTCTACTGCTTGCCCAGGCCATTCCACAGAGAAGGATCAGAAGCGGAGCAGCTGGGTCTTGAACCAGTGTCCATATGGGATGCAAGTGACGCAGGTGGCAGCTTTACCTGCTTTGCCACAGCACTGGTCCCAGGCACCAGAATTTGTGAATATTTTCTTCTCCAGAAATGGGGCTAAAACAACTTCTTTCTTCAAGAATTACACAGTCCATGAGGGAGCCTGAGAGGAACACAGTGAGTCTCCTGAGAGGCTTCTATTCAGTGATTGATGCTGCACTGTCTTTAGCTGTATAAAGGAGTCAGGAAGATTACAGGAAATAGCAAGAGAGGTTAAGAGTTATCCAACTGGAATTGTAAGATGCTCAAGGGACTTACTGAAAGAATTGAGAGATACCAGAGAAATGTCCTGGGGTTGGCCAGATATGTCCATGTATGAGTGTCAGCCCATAGAAGTCAGAGCAGAGGAGGTTCAGCATGAAGGCCACACTGTCAGATTTACCCTCCAAGAGGTTAATGCAGGGAGAATTGGGATTTTATTATCATTAAATAACTACACAGCCTCACGTAGGGTAAATAATTCAGGTTTCAGGCAGTACTTTATCGTGAAGAAAAATTACTGGGTGTATGTGTGTATTTAAACTAACATTTGAGTGTTTATTTTGTGCCATGTATAATACAAAATGCTTTATATATAATCTTTCATTCAATCCTTACAGCAGCCCTGTGAGGCAAAATTCTTAATGATCTCTAATTTTAGAAATGACAAACCTGAAACTTCATGAATTTATTTAAGTTGTTATGGGCAAAATGTGAGTTCGCATGAAATTCTTCTTTGAATTTTTAATTCAAGATGTATGCAACTTCTACTTGCCCAGACCCATCAGGCAATACAACAATTTATGATTTATTAAATAACTCCATCCACACAGCAATAAAGGCAAAACAAATTTGCTATGAAATCATTAGAAAAGATCAGTTAATTCACTTGCAATTATTCCTGAGGAAGAATAGTATAGCATACATATTTTTTATGCTAGTGAAACTGCTCTGTTACACTACAGTGATAGTGTATTTATCCAAACCTGCAGAATGTGAAGCACCAAAAGTAAACCCGAATGTAAGCTAGACTTTGGTTGACAATGATGTGTGAAAGTAGGCTCATTACAAAGAGGGAGGGAGAGAGGGAGAGAGGGAGAGAGGGAGAGAGGGAGAGAGGCAGAGAGGCAGAGAGGCAGAGAGGACAAGAGGGAGAGAGGAAGAGAGGGAGAGAGGAAGGGAGAGAATCTTCCTTTCACTGATTGACTCAGCAAATGGCTGCAACAGCCAGATCCGGGCCAAGCAAAAGTCAAAACCAGAAACACCATCCTGGTTTTCCACATGGGTAGCAGGGGCGCATGTACTTGAGCCATCTTCTGCTATCTCCCAGGCACATTAGCCAGAAGCTGGATCATAAGCAGAGCAGCCAGGACTCCAACTGGCATTCTGGTAACAGATGCCAGAATCTTGGGCTGCAGGTTAACTCACTAGCACAACTCAAAATTTTGACTCCTGTTTTCACAATTATATTCCCAGCAAGCAAGAATATATGTAATGTGTAAATGTTTGGATGATGGGTTAAACTTCTCTAATATCTGAAGCATTTTTGTATAATGTGGATACTTTCAATCCTTTCTGTATTTTTTCACTTATATCCGCAAAACAAAAAAATCAAAATTCTAGCTTTGGCCATGAAGAACTCATGAAGAAACATGACCCTGATTCCCTCTTACACATTACTCACTCTTCCTGCCCAGTTTACAAATGCAGAGAGATGCCCATGCTTAACTTTATCTACATTTCACTGCCTAACTTTTCTTGCTAAGATATCTATTCTACCTCCATTTTGAAGGAGGGATATCAATACTCAATCCTTCTTTTTATTAAAATGTTTTTTTTATCAAAACTAGCAAATCCCCAGTAAATAAGAGCCAAAACAAAACCTCTCAGTTGAATGAGAATTAATATAATTGAAGTTTAAATGAATTAATTCATTGAATATTTGAAATAACCTCTGAAGTAATGATTACTTCAAATGACTAAAACCATATAAAAGCAAGGTGAGGACACTTACAAAGTTAGGTAAGTCCCTTAAGTTTTCACGGCAGGTAAATAACAAAGAGCACATTCAAACCCTCATTTTAAGCTGCATAATTTTAAGTTCTGCCTCTTAGTCTCAGGCTGGCAAAAGCTATATCCTTGCCTCCTACCCAAAAGCACATCTGTGCACACGAAAAGTCACCTTACGAGGGATTCTGTTCTGTGAAGCATGTATTACCTTGCTCTGAGTCTGCAAAACACTTTCCACAACATAGACACATCTGAAAGCACATATTTCTGCCTGGAGCATTGCCACAGAGAAGAGGAAAACAGGGAAACTTTCTCTTAAACCAAAAACATAAAAAAAGAATTGGAAGCAGCTAAGAAGTGTTGAGATCTGGGCAAAGCCTCAGGGTTACAGCAAAGACACAGCTTTTGCCCTCTAGGACTTTATAACCAAATCCTTGTGTATATATGGGATGAGATGCAAACCACAACCGTGAGAGATGTCAGCACAGAACAGGCCTTCTTACAAAGCACTGCAAAGACTTCCTAATAAGCCAGTGGATCTCAGAATGTGTTCTCTTGTCAGCATCACCAGCATGACCTTGTTATTCACTGGAAATACAAATTCTTAGACCTAAAATCACTCAAATCAACTGAATCAAAGTTTTTGGAGGGGGTAGAAGGTGGCTAGCTATATGCATTCTACATCTCATTCAAACCTAAGAAGCATTGCTAAAGGCAAATGGAAAGATATGGCCCAGTTTTATACAAACAAAATCTAATGGTCATTCCATGGCTGGTTTTATGCAGACAGTTAACTACTATCTCCCTAATTAATACCACTTCTAAATATTTTAAGTTAACTAAGCCGGCACCACGCCTCAATAGGCAAATCCTCTGCCTGCGGTGCCTACACACTGGGTTCTAGTCCCGGTTGGGATGCCGGATTCTGTCCCGGTTGCCCCTCTTCCAGTCCAGCTCTCTGCTGTGGCCCTGGAGTGCAGTGGAGGATGGCCCAAGTCCTTGGGCCCTGCACCAGCATGGGAGACCAGGAGGAAGCACCTGGCTCCTGGCTTTGGATCAGCGTGGTGCACCGACCGCAGTGCACTGGCTGCAGTGGCCATTGTGGGGTGAACCAATGGAAAAAGGAAGACCTTTCTCTCTGTCTCTCTCTCTCACTGTCCTCTCTGCCTGTCAAAAAAATAGATTAAAAAATATTTTAAGTTAACTATTCTAATCCTTTCACCTCTGCCACATAACTTGTGTGATTTTTAATAATACAGATTATGTAGCTTACACAGGAATATTTTCAAATATTTTTTCTGGTATCATTGCTAAGCAGTCTTCTCAAATATGGGAAGTGTACACCCATAAATCTTTCTGGCTGCAGTAATGTAATGGGGCTATTTTTCATGATGTTGGGAATACAATTCAAGAAGCCTGCAACATAAGCCTTGCATTGTACAATGCTCATGAATAATAAGGCAGCTGCCTGAATCACTTTTTAGTATCCGATTCATAGTCATTTCCTAGATATTTGTTAAGGGCCTTGGAACTAAGGATAGCTCATGCTTAGCTTTCAGTTATTCAGTATTGTTATATCACTTGTAAGACTGACTAGTATTTTCCATTGAGGGTCTTTTGTCCAGGAGTTCTCTTAGAGTCTTACACTGAACTTAGAGTTGAAGGATTTGTAAAGTACTCATTAGTTATGAAAATGAGTATAAGATGCTACCTGCAAATCTGAAGGTATTTCATCAGGCAATTTTCATGCATGTTTATCTTGTATGTTTCTCCCAACAACTTTATGAAAGAAGTTCAACAATGTCAATTTTGCATATGAGATGACTAAGGCTCTGTGTTTCACATTCTAGTATTGCATAGTTCTTCTTCTGAGTGCTTATTTGATGTGAATTTGGCCCAGTATTATAGATTCCAAAAATAGCAAGTTCCTCATACAGATAGACATTTCATTCCCTCTCTGAGTTTTTGACATAAAAGTTGAGTGTTATGACTATATTCCTTGAAGATGTTAAGAGCCAGGCTCCTTCTCATTTCATGAGTTGATACATCTTTGTTGTCACCCTTCACTATTTGATCCACAATATCCTCATTTCTAGGTCTAACTTTTACTATCAAGGAAAGAAAAAAGAGAAAGAGAGAACTAAATTTCTTTTCTTATGGTTACAACCTAAAGGTGGCAAAATCTCTTCCGGTTAACTATCGATGGCCAGACCCATGTACATTACCTCAAAACATTGCAAATGTATCTGGAAATATTTATTCAGGATGAAAATTAGATCCGATAAAAATGGAATATATTTGTAGAACAGAGAAAACTATTCAAGGAAAACTATCGGTCATTTGCTGTGGTCTTTCAAACACCTCGCATGTTGATTCAGAACCTGAATCTTGACTCTTAAAATAGACATAGAGAAGTGGTAAATAACATATCTTCAGCACTAAAGTTAATTAACATAGTGCAGGAATAGTTTCTTTTTCAGAAGAAAACATTAATCCAGCCAAGTGCCCACGCTCCACGATTCTGCAGGAACCAACTAATTATTCAATGCAGTTGTTCTTCCTAAGAAATTTATCCATCTAGTGAGAAAGAAGCTGCATCTAATGGAAGGTTTACTCAGTATTTCACACCGAGGTCCTCAAATCACATTCCTCAGAATCATCTAAAATACTTAATGATATTTCAGAATTGTGAGAATAGACTAGAGAATGCGAATGAGAATTTTAGCCCATATGATCCATGGACCTGCATTTTAAAATTGCTCATTAGGAGAATCTTATGCACAGCAAAGCTTTAAACTGATTGTAGAAATAGAGGGAGCAATAGGTATTTATGAATTGTTTTAGATTCTGTCTTAATATATCCTCCCACTGATAACATTCTATGAAAATATCTCCAGGTTGATATCTTTTTCTATGGCAGTTAACCCCTGTCACATATTAGAGGTCAACTGTTACAGAAAGTTATTCAAGTACAGAATTATCAAAACTAGGTAGATTGTCACAGTTATTTTCTTATCCAATCTTCACAGCCTTAGAAATAGCAAGCAAAACACATTGTTCCTACTTATTAGATAAGTAAACTAAACTGACACTCAGAGCAGTCAAGAAACCTTCTGTCACACAGCTCCTAAAAAAATAGATATGAGATGTAGATCTTTATCTGACCTGGGGCCCTGTGGTCTTCTTAATCTACTTGATTAATCTCTGACCCGTGAAGGTGTTCACTATAGTATCTCTCTTCTTGGTACCTGCAGTTTATATCAACCAGTGGTCTACTTAGCAATTTTTTGTGAGGCAAATGATATCTGAATCAAAGGGTTATCCTGAGTGAAGGGGGAAGTAAGTGATACTTAGTGGCTGCTCCAAGTCCTGAGGTAGGATTTTCATTTGATACACATAGACTTCAGAAAGGAAGGTTTTAAAAGTGACAATTACTAGGATACACAGCAGACTCATAGAATGGCAGATGTCCTAAATAGCACTCTGGCCTCAGAATCAGCCCTTAAGGCATTCGGATCTGGCTAAAGAGCCCATGAGAGTATTGTAGGCATGGAAAGCCAAGATACCATGGAAAAGAAAGAAAAAAAAAAAAAGAAGAGGACCTAAATGAAAGATCTCTGTGAGTGAGATCTCAGTGGAAAGAACGAGGCCATCAAAGAAGGAGGTACCTTTCTCTGAAGGGAGGAGAGAACTTCCACTTTGACTATGACCCTATCGGAATAAGATCAAAGTCAGCGAACTCTAAAGGCTTCCATAGCCCTGGCAACTCATGACTAGAGCCTAGGGAGATTACTGACGCCATGAACAGGAGTGTCAAATTGTTAAGTCAGCAACAGGAGTCACTGTGTACTTACATCCCATGTGGGATCTGTCCTTAATGTGTTGTCTAATGTGCAGTGATGTTATAACTAGTACTGAAACAGTATTTTTATACTTTGTGTTTCTGTGTGGGTGAAAACTGATGAAATCTTTACTTAGTATATACTGAATCGATCTTCTGTATATAAAGATAATTGAAAATGAAAAAAAAAAAAACCTGATGTTAAATTGGAAATGGCATAGAAAATTAATTAATTTAAAAAAATATATTATGTAGGATCTCTGTCTTTAATGTGCTGTACACTGTTATTTAATGCTATAACTAGTACTCCAACAGTATTTATTTTTCACTTTGTGTTTCTATATGGGGGCAAACTGTTGAAATCTTTACCTAATATATACTAAACTGATCTGTATATAAATAGAATTGAAAATGAATCTTGATGTGAATGGAAGGGGAGAGGAAGCGGGAAAGGGGAGGGTTGTGGGTGGGAGGGAAGTTATGGGAGGGGGGAAGCCATTGTAACCCATAAGCTGTACTTTAGAAATTTATATTCATTAAATAAAAGTTTAATAAATGAAAAAAAATTGACAATTACTATTTAGCTTATGCCGGACTTAGGGCATACAAATGATCTATGACCCTGTGTTTGCTTTCATTTTCTTCTAAATATTTTCAAAGCTTGAAAAATGTGTAGCCTATATGGAATTCAGCATAGGTATAGTATTTTGATATCAGCATATTTTCCCTTTCAAAATTCTGAAAGCTCTCAACATGAGAAAACATTTTGCTCATATTTGATTTTCCTTCCTGTATGTTTACCATGACTTGTGTCTGCTGACTAGCACAGGGACTTGAACGTATTAGAGTCTTTGAATGAACTGTCATCACATCTGTCTTAATTGCATTTCCATCTGCTCATGCAGTGTGCACCTGTACTTGGCTGATTAGATAAGAACAAGAGGAAATTTTCTTAATGCCATTCTTCTTACAAAATCCAGACTTTTCATTTTTATTTGATAGAGTGTTATAAAGGAAAAATATGCAACAAGATTCACAAGATACATGATCTAGTCTTGGGTCTTCCATTTACAAGCTGTCACCATGGATATGTCTGTACTGTAACATTTCTAAACCTTGGTTTCTCTATCTATAGTGAATGCCTCTTTATCACTGTGAGAACAAAAGAAAGCAATGAACGTGCAATGCCTTGTAAATACAAAGATGTGCAATTTTGCATGAGTCATATATTCACATGACACTGATAGAGAACTGTTACCTACAACTTACAGAGTGCAGGATTTTCCTCAAAATATTAGGAGTATTGGTTGCTTAAACACAAATTCCAATGTACTGTTATTGCTTCCATATGCTTTAAATGCTTTGCATTTTGGTAAGTTTAAAATAGGGCATAAGATATTCAGGAAGAAAGGACTATGGAAGAATTTGTAGATAATTAACATCTTAAATATGCTTTCTAATCTTCCCAAATGTCTTAATCCCTTGAATGATTTAATAGCTGCACTATTGAGTTGCTACAAGGAGGACAGAAAACAAAGTGCTGAGATTAGGGAGTACAGCTGAGACTACAGCAAATGGAGCAAGCAAATACAGCATGAAATTGTTCCAGATGGATATAAGTACCCATAATTGGCAGAAAACATTGTGCAGTGCACATTAGATGGAACAAGCCTCCTTCAAAATGCTAATGAATAAGACTAGCAGTAGTATATAAGGTGAATTTTTACTAATTATTAGTAAAGCCTGAGAAAAGTCTACAAATGTAACTTTCTATAACAGAACCTGATAGATAGCTCTACAAAGAATGATTTGAGGAAGAATATGTCTGAAACATAAAAGGAAATCAGAACAATCTGCACAATACACTTACCAGAGTGGAAGGGAATGGAGGATGGGGAAGGGCTGAGATCAGGCAGTGAGGAGGAGCACAGTGTGCCAGGGAAATAAGAAAAGAAGGAGAATCATACGAGATCAGACTCACATGGAACTAACAGCTTCCACATATTTCTTAACCATTTGGATTAGAAATGAAAAAATCTTATGAGGACGTCACCATGTAACCTTATAGACTGAGGAAATTACTTTCTAAAGTAATTGTGTGAACAGTGCATATAAAATTCACCCCAAAAATGTGAGCCAGTAATTCCCAAAGAACTCTTTACATTCAATTTGTAAAATATTGAATTTATTTTTTTCCAAAGGGGCTAATGTTTTGTGTAGTGGATAAAGCTGCTGCCTGCTATGCCTACATCCCATATGGGCATCAATCTGAGTCCTGGTTGTTCCACTTGGGACTCAACTCTCTGCTAATGTGTCTGGGAAAGCAATTGAAGATGGCCCAAGTCCTTGGGCCCCTGCCACCCATGTGGGAGACCCAGAGGATGTTCTCTTCCAGTCCATCTCTCTGCTGTGGCCCGGGAAGGCAGTGGAGGATGGCCCAAGTGCTTGGGCCCTGCACCAGCATGGGAGACCAGGAGGAAGCACCTGGCTCCTGACTTTGGATCACTGAAGTGTGCCAGCCGTAGCGACCATTTGGGGGGTGAACCAATGGAAGAAAGACCTTTCTCTCTGTCTCTTTCTCTCTCTCTCTCTCTCTCTCTCTCTCTCTCTCTCTAACTCTGCCTGTCAAAAAAAAAAAAAAAGCCATATGAGACAGCAGCATCCCAAATCAGAGTGTCTGTTTCCAGTCTGACTACTATGCTCCTGATTTGAGCTCCCTGCTAATGTGCACCCTGAAAAGCAACAGATAATGGCTTGTCCTTGATTGGTTCCCTTGAAATCACAAATGGAACCTGCATTGAGTTCCTATCTCTATGGCACCTGGTCAAGCATAGCTGTTTTGGGCATTTGAGGAGTGAACCACTAGATAGGAGATTCTCTCTCTCTCTCTCTCTCTCTCTCTCTCTCTCTCTCTCTCTTTCTCTTTCTCTTTCTCTTTCTCTTTTTCTCTCTTTCTTTCTTTCTCCTCTGTCTCTATCTCTCTCATTTCTGTCTCTCTGTCTTTCAAATAAATAAATATATCTTTAAGAACAAAGATTTTGGGGCCAGTGCTATGGCATAGTTTGTAAAGCTGCTGCCTGTAGTGCCCAGCATCCCATATTGGCACCATGTTCAAGTCCCTGCTGCTCCACTTCTGATATAGCTCTCTGCTATGGCCTGGGAAAGCAGTGGAAGATGTCCCAAGTCCTTGGGCCCCTGCACTCTTGTAAAAAGGCCTGGAGGAAGCTCCTGGCTCCTGGCTTCAGATCAGTGCTGCTCTGGCCATTGCAGCCAATTGGGGAGTGAATCAGTGGATGGAAGACCTCTCTCTCAGTCTCTCCTCCTCTCTCTGTGTAACACTTCCAAATAAATAATTGAATCTTAAAAAAAAGAAGAATGATTTCATGGCATATAATGTTAATGAATTCTACAAAATATCCACTAACCATTAAAAGTTTTGTCAGAAAAGGGTACAGTTGGTTGGCTTAGCTTTGCAATTGTACAAGAGGACAAATAGCAGAAGGCTCTTTTTCCCTCAGCTTCTGTAGCAGAAGGCTGCAGAAGGAAGCAGGAAATCTATGATTCATGGAAGGTCCTCCAGTTCAGGGAATAAGATAGATACCTTGGAGGTTCTAACACCAAGAATTGACAAATCATACAATAATATCTCCAAATTGCTGTATACAAGGGAAAATCAATGAAAGTTTCAAATATTCTATTCCCAAGATCATGACCTTGAGAACAATAATTCAACTTCTGTGTTTAGAATCCCTGGTCCTTCCCACCCTAGATTAGTATATCCTGGATAACTGTTACTTGAGTTGCCAGATGATTCTACTTAGGCTTCTGCTTTCTGTCAGGACTAGCCTGTTTATCTCTAACTTATTCCATAATTTGACGAATCTATTATTACCTCTAGTTTCTATCAAGCTATCTCAAAAAGAATGGCACTTGGCTGAGTCCAAGGTGGTGTTTTCCTTGGTGACATATTTCTCCCATTCTTCATCTTTGACTAGAAAATTTTCAATGTTAATTTCTGCCTACTTAGTATGTTCAATGCTTCTTCCTGAAACTGTTGTCAATGAATACTTGTTGTACAAATTGTACAAATAGCATGTCCCTAAAGAGAAGACATTGTTGGGACAACAAAACAGATATATTATGCCTAAATTTACCACTAGTTCTGTCCAGTGCCAGTAATGGTTATGAGAATTCTACTATATAACAGCTATTCTGATTAGCAATAGGATATTAAGATGAATGAGATGTGCTACTTGTTTCCAAAAACAATGCATTGAGAACTTTAGACAGGCTGGAAAGTCATACCGCTGACACAGAAAATTCTGGTTATTCATTGCAGCTAGATTTCTTGGGGCCCTGATCTAGGGGAACTGCATTGCTCACAGACTTGGTAGGCTTCTCAGAAATTATTCTCTCCTTTTCTCTCTCTCTTTGCCCATAAATAGACACACATACACACACACACACACACTCACACACACCACATAGCATAATAATTTAATAATAACACAACTGGTAGCTAGCGGAAGACTAGGGCTTTAACACAGGCTAGCACTACTAAATGTTGAAATTAACAAGTTGATAGATCAAAGTTCATTTTTCAGAGTTTCTTAGTCCCTGTAGCCTTCTTAGCTAAGTTTCAAACTTTTCTCAATTTCATCACTGAGTCCGTGGGTTGGGGAGTTCAGGGAGTTCAGGTAGGATTGGGGGAAAAGAAAGGATGTGTGCTATGCTTAGGTTAGGCAAAGTTAAAACAGACAGTGTGTTTGTTCACTTAAGCATAAAAAGGGGGGAAAACTTCAGCTTTCTATGGCATATCAATAAAAATCTATGCAATTTAAATTACTCTAATTTCTTTGTTCCTGCCAATGCATATATAAGTGTACCTTCTGCAACTAAACTGTTGTCTCATTATTTTCACCAGTATCTGTCAGGTAGAGTATTTTGAATCCTACATTTCTCCAAATCACCCAACTGCAGTCAAAACTCCCAAAGGACGATGTTGTCACAGACTGGAAAATCTCTTCCATTTGTGAAGCCAGTAAATTCCAAAGATGCCTGACAAAGACACAAAAAACATAGAGCCAAAACAATGATCCTTGGTACATGGGAAAATTATTGGATAGCTGCCTGCTTTTACAAGCAATTGCCATGAGAGTTATGAAGAGTGAGACCATGTCACATAGCTCATAGAAAAATAACAGGAGGGGCCAGTATTGTTTTAGCATGTTACGCTGCCACCTACAGTACTGGCATCCCATATGGGGGCCAGTTCAAGTCCTAGCTCCACCACTTCCTATATAGATCCCTGCTAACGTATCTGGGAAAGCAGTGGAAGATGGCCCAAGTGCTTGCGACCCTCCACCCATGTGGGAGTCCCAGAGAGGCTCCTGGTCCTTGGCTTCTGCCTGGCAAACCCTGGCCATTGTGGCCATTTGGGCAGTGAACTAGTAGATGGAAGACCTCTTTCTCTGTGTTTTTCTCTCCCTCTCTGTCTCTCTGTAACTCTACCTTTCAAATAAATAAAATAAACATTTTAAAAAAATAATAACAGGAGGATTTTAAGTTCCCATGCTAATTTGTTAGGGAGAGAGAGAGAGAGAGAGAGATGCAAGGAGGTTTAGGTATGTAACCACATCTAAACTAAATTTAAACTGCAGCAGCAAGGATAGGAGAACTGTTGTACAAGAACAATAGAAGCAGAGGTGAGACTGATATCAAAACTCGAATGAAGGGAGGGAGAAAAACAAAGAGAAGGAAGCAATTCCAGAGAAATGAAGAGTATGACTAAAAGCTGAAAATGGAAATAAAAGATAAGTTTATTTTGGTGCAGAGCATTTTGAAATCCATGCCTATTTTTTCATAATATTTATTATCTATGAATGTCTGAATACTCCTATATGCATAGATTTCAAAATTTTCTAATAATAAAATAAGCATCTTTTAATTGCCTTTTCCATGAGCTTTTTAAAGTACCCTCATTTTGCTGAAGTACTGCCACAGGGCACAATTGACAAAACGTAAGAATAACTATTGACCCAGTGCATCGTACAAGTGAACATCCTACTTGGTGTGTCCCCGGGGGTTCCAATTCTTAGTTCTTACTCTGAAGTCTTGTCTTAGCACAAGATGAGGATGCAATGGTTACTTTTGGCTCCTATATCAATCCTTTTTCTTTCATTTTGTGGAAATGTATTATTAATGTGTCTTATTGAAGAAAAAGAAGAAAGCCATATAGCCCATAATTTATATTCTGCCACTGAATTAGGCTGCCTGCTAACTCTTCTAAAAGTCTTTCGATGCTCAGTCACATTACTCAGCTTTTACCAGTGAACTGTCTTCCTGGAGAACAGGTGCTAAGGTTGGAAATAACACCCTTTGCATTTCCTGCACACCACGGCATGGCTTTAGTTTATCTCCAGACTCACCGCAGTGGCAGTCTTCTTTTCTGATCCCTCTGAGCATTTCCCAGGCCCTGTGTTCATATTTATACCAGTTCTTCGCATTCCACAGTTCTAACTGAAATGCCATTAAGTTTACATAGCTACTAATCATGTCACCATCCCCGTGAAGCCTTCTGGGATTTCTGAAGACTCAAATAACTTTCTTAATTTTATAAAGTTACCTATTACATTGGTCGACATATGTGGCTCCCCCACTGTACTCCCTTGAGTGTTATGGTAGGATCATAGCTTAACTTAAAAAAATATCTTAAATTCCTACCTTGAGCCAAACTACTATGTTATCTGTGTGAAGTGAAGTAGGATGTTGAATGGCAGTTGTGGAGGTAGAATCTGTGCCTCTGGAAAATGAATATATATAATCAAATGTGATAATTTCTATAAAAACATCTGTACGCATAGCAAGTGTTTTAGGACAAAGAATAATTCATTCTGTCTGACTCAAATCCTTCTTGCTGTTGATCTTAATGAGCTTTGAATTATAATAGTATATATAGATATTGTCACATATGCAATTTACATTAAATAAATTTGTATTCTCTTCTCTTGCTGATCTGTATTTCCTTATCGGGTTCTCTAAAATGGATTTAGAGATGCATAAAGAAGATAAGTATATCTTTCCTCACTCTTACTAGTTAGCTGTCTTAAAGTGAATGTAGATGAAAATTTCTCAGCATGTTGTAACAAACTCCAGGAATGTAATGAAGTGCAGCTCTTAAGTTGTTTATATTGTTTTATATTGCCCAAGAACCCTGTGTTTCAAAATGGAAGTGGGGTATACCAGAGATCTAAGACCAAATACAGAAATAAAGACATTGGCCTAAGGCTATCTTGGCAGGTTTTGTTTATTCCTTGTATTTATTGCTACTGCTGTAGGTTATTTATTGCCTTCCTTCTAGTAACTCTAGCTCAGTCTCCCTCAAACTACACTTTGGCTTTTCATAGGCACATCCTTCCATTCTCAGGATTTTATTGTTCATAGACTTATTCTATTCAGAAGGCAAGAGTGTCTCTAAATGGACCATTAAAATTCCTTGCACTTGGCAACACCTCTCTTTATTTTTCCAAATGTTTCTACTAGGGCAATCAACACAGATAGATACAGAGAAAGTAATATTATTTTACATTTAATTTTCTCTAGGTGTGATGATAGTGACTGTTTAAAAACTTCTCCCAGTGAGAAAGAATTACTTGGTTGAAGTAAGTTACTTGGGTTGCCTTGGAAACCATTGCCCTGTCTGCAAAGAAAAGTTTTATCTTTAAAGAGTGATAGCATCTCCAATATAGTAGTTATAATATATTGGGTAAAAGAAGTAAAAAAGAAAAATAATTACATTTTCCATTCTAGGGAAGGAACAAGGCTTAGATGGCAAAATTCAGCTTCAGAAAGACAAGAAAATGAAGCATTTTTGAAAGATCGACTACTGAGAGTATACTCAACAATTATCTCTAAAGAAGGAGTCCTCCGAGAATATGCAGAAGCCAATTTAGATACAGGATATGTGGAACACTGTGCTTCTTTCTGTGAACTGTCTGAGTCAGTGGATGCCAAAGGAACACTGGCAAGTGTGATGAACGTAATAAGCCGTATCCTAAGGGAAAAGAAGTATGCCTACATGCAAATAAGAACCTGCATATAATTTATCAACCTATAAAGACTACCTGAATCCTATGCATGAAGACTGGACTCACACAATATTTGAACTAGGATACAATCTAATAACACCAGATATAGGATTATTGAGTCTAAACAAGGTTATATGAAATTTGTTAAATTTATAGCATAAAAGATGTAAGACAGGAAGAGAGAAAGAATTAGGGGTAGAGGATCTTGAGAGAATGCTAAATGAGTTATTTTGGTTAACTATTTATTTGAGAGGAAGGGGAGGTGGAGAGAGAGGGAGAGGGAGAGGGGGTGTAGAGCGGCACAAAGTTCCCAGAGAAACAGAGTTCTCATTTGATTCACCTCCCAAATGCCAAGAAACTGAGAACACAATCCAGGTCTCCCATGTAGGTGAACTCAACTACTGGATACATCACCTCCTGCATCTGAGGGTATACTTCAGCAGAAAGCTGCAGTCAAAAGTACAGCCAGGACTCAAATCTCACACTCCTATGTGGGATGGGGGCATCCCAATCAGCATTTTAACTGCTAGGCCACACCTAAGCCATGTTTTCAAAACTTGTACACTAAATGGATTTAGAAGCATTCATCCTGTGGATGCCCGACAAGACAGTAAATAGAGCCGGCACCGTGGCTCACTTGGTTAATACTCCGCCTATGGTGCCAGCATCCCATATGGGCGCTGGTTTCTAGTCCCAGTTGCTCCTCTTCCAGTCCAGCTCTCTGCTGTGGCCTGGGAAGGCAGTGGAGGATGGCCCAAGTGCTTGGGCCCCTGCACCTGCATGGGAGACCAGGAGGAAGCACCTGGCTCCTGGCTTTGGACCGGCGTAGCTCTGGCCTTAGCGGCCATTTGGGGGGTGAACCAATAGAAGGAAGACCTTTCTCTCTGTCTCTCTCTCTCACTATCTAACTCTATCTGTCAAATAAATTTTAAAAAAAGACAGTAAATAACTGTAGTTAACCTTTCTCATGGGCTCACCCTCTCTAGGTACCTTCCAAGTGTTTTACACTGAGGCACAAAAACAAATGTAACTCATCCTCAATATTAAGCTGGGAGGAACCTTGTCAGGATTTCAACCAAGAGAACATGAGAGAGAAACCAAGAAGTCATGGTACTGTAAATCTATAAATAAATTAAATAGAAAACTAAAGTTATTTATCTATTTAAAAAATTTTAGTTGAATGCCTACAGTGTGTCAGAAAATGCACTCAATACTTGACAAAAATATATATGTAAATTTTTCTAAATCTTATATTATGGTGGGTAAAGGAATGGGGGTATTTGGACTATGAACAATGAAGAAATATAAAAATTGACTTACAAGATTTTTAATGCCACTGAAGTAAACAAACAAGAGGTATGAGTACTAAATTATTTCTAGAGAGAGCTGCCTGCTTAGCATGGTCAAAGAAAGCATTTCAAAGGAATTAATACTGGGAACAGAAAGGTTGAGAAAGAATCTGTGTGGCAGAGAGCATCCTAGGCAGAGAAATCATTATGGCATGGAAAAGAGTTTTTTTTGCTTAAAGAATTGTAGTAAGACGGTTGCACCTTGTGAAATGGACTAGATCACAAAAATATTTACAGACCATTATTAGGTGGTTCAGAGATATATTTTGAGTGCAATGGTAAATCACTGGAGGGGATTGCACTATGAAGAGGTTATTCTGAAAAGTCTGTAAAGAATAGTTTAGAAGATATAAGCATTGATATGCTCTTACACACTGTTAACCACAGTAAAATCTAGCTCAGTTCTAGTTTACAAGTGTTTGCCAAATGCATTCAATAGTTTTTACATTTTTAAAGCAGTATGGTTGTTTTGAGAAACAAGTGAGTGGATAGTCTTACATGACAAGGATGTGACTAGCACCAGTTCATGACTATTTATGAGACTAGAACAAGCCAACAAACACTTTATTTCATTTTTTGGTTTGTAATATGGGCACTATATTTACATTATTTATGAAATTAATTCAGCAAATACATATAGTACATACCATAAGCATGAACCTATGCTGTAAATTCCAGAAAAAAGATGCAAATGTATATATCCTCACCCCAAAGAACCTCAGTCTGGAGAGAGAATATTTATGGAAACATTTAATTTACTATATGTTAAATTTGTTCCAACAATGGTGTTTCAAAAAGCAATGGCCACAGAAGAGATTCAACACAGCCTGAGGAAAACCATCAGGCACCACTTGATCAAGCAGATGTTATTCTACGTGAGATTCATAGGAACAGATGACATTTTCCAAAAAAAATACAAAGAATTAAATGATATCTTAAACAGATTAACTACCTAGTCCAAGTCACTTCTTCCTAAATTATTACGACACATTTTGGAATTTCAAATTACAATGTGTTGTAAGCGGTGGTGATGTAGGAGATGACAATAAAATGATAATGGTGAGATTGATAAAGGCCATACAAGTCAGCAAAGAAACTCATATTAAGAACTGTGAAAAATAAAGTTTTGCAACTTCTTCCTAAACTACTTCATATAATTATAATTCCCATAAGTGGGAATTTCCTTATAATATGATTTTTTTCTAGAATGCAGAAGTATAATAGATTCTTGAGGCATTTAGCAAATTGAGTTTGTGTTCAGTAATTTATAGGACCTTTCTTATTTATTTTGGTCTAAAGCTGTATTTTTTACTGAAGCAGGCACCACATACTGAGATGACTGATTTTAAGTGTAATATTTAATGGGTTTTCATAAACCTTATACTCTTGTAACCAACAGAAATTTTGAAAACAGAATATTAACAGCAATCTAAAGTCTACCTATGCTCTCATAATGTCACAAAATAAGTTTTATATTGACTTGCAATGGCAGAGTGTAATAGTGCCTAATTGTGATATTGTATAAATTGAGTCATACAATTGTTGTCATTGTTAACCAAAAATGTACTTGTGAGATTCATCCCTGATGTTATGTATAAGAAAAGTTTATGTGAACTTAGAAAACATTACGTTTTCTCCTCTTGTTAAATATTTTGACTATTTTGGTATACATCATATTAAAAGAAATTTTTTGAAAAAATGCCATTGTATTAATTTTATCTGTTGTGTATCATCATATTAAATTTGCTAATATTTTGTCTAATATTTTCTCTGTATTAAAGATCTGTCTATAATTGTCCTCTTTTGAAACGTCCTTCTCAAGTTTTATAGTAAAGTTATGCTAGCTCAAATAAAAAAAAAAAACAGTAAGAATGTTTTGCATTTCCATAATTTCTTTTCCTGTTATTTGGACAAAGCAGTGTAGTCAATATGAATAATGATATCAGAATCAAATGTACAGTTATATGGTTTTAAACCAAAGAGAAAGCAGTAAAGCTGGATACTAAGAAGGCAGAGATGAAAGAAGCAGAGGCTACATAAATTGACACCATGCAAGAGGAATTTAAAAAGTTAGTGGAAAAATGAAATTGAAAGATTGTACCAATCTTCTTTTTTTTCTTTTTTTTTTTTTTTTTTTTTTTGCTATTTAAAAAGCCTCCTCATGTATATAACAGCTCTATCTCCATTTACCGAGATGGTCTGGAGGCAAGGGAGTCCAGGAGCAAGGAGCACAATGAGACCCAAAATACTATCTTCTAAAATGACTTATTGCAGCTTAAATCAGAAAACACCCAAGGTGATCAAAAAGTATCTTACATGCTGGACAATAAAGAGTGTTCACTCTAAGTATAATGACAACAGGAACAGAAAAATTAGTTTATATGAACTTTCTCTTGCAATTTGTGGAAGAACTTAAGTATTGAAATTAACAGTGACAGTACTAATAATTCATTGATTGAAATGTGAACCTAAGAGGTTATACGAATATAAATTAGCTGGGCAAATAAAGGTCTTTCTTATAAACAAGAGATAATGAAAATTTAAATAATGTATGCTTGCAATAGTTATGGTAGTGACAGTCAGGCTGCAGTCATCTATGGTTGCTATGGTTAGAAGATTAGGATATTTCTCCTGCAAGTAATTCTCAATTTTTTTTTTATTTGACAGGCAGAGTCAGACAGTGAGAGAGAGAGAGACAGAGAGAAAGGTCTTCTGTCCATTGGTTCACCTCATAAATGGCAGCCACAGCTGGCGCACAGCACCAACCCGAAGCCAGGAGCCAGGTGCTTCCTCCTGGTCCCCCATGGGGGTGCAGGTGCCCAAGCACTTGGACCATCCTCCACTGCCTTCCTGGGCCACAGCAAAGAGCTGGACTGGAAGAAGAGCAACCAGGACTAGAACCCGGTGCCCATATGTGATGCCAGCGCCGCAGGTGGCGGATTAACCAAGTGAGCCACAGCGCCAGCCTGCAAGCAATTCTCAATTATGTAGAAGAGCAGTGAATGCTGATGGAAAAACATAGCACATTCGAACATGACCAGGCAATCATTGTCTAGAACACCAATGATAGGAAAAACATCCTCAGTGCCTCTAGTAAATAGTACTTCATCAGTTCAGTCATATTTTTGACAAACATTCATAGCCTGAGCATGAACATGAGAAAACTTAGAAAGACAGAGGTTAGTACATAATATCCAGAATGAAAGGTCTGCATCTTTCAAAAATGTTGGAAACAGAAAAGACTGAGAAAACTAAGGAATCATTCGATGTTGAAGAAAACTAAGAGAAATGGCAATGAAGTATGGTTTGGACTGGATCCAGAACCAGAAAGAAAAAAGATATTGTTAGGACAGATATCAAACATTGAAAGGAGTCTCAAATTACATGTCATTTATTTATTAATGTTGATTTCATAATTTTAATAATTATTATGACTATATGGAAAAGCATGGGAGACAAACAGAATTGCAATAAGCTACTAAAAAAGAAATGTACTATCTAAGATCTAAGACAGGAACAGAAAGTGTCTGCTTTTGAAGGCTAAGGAGTGTTTAATTATTTTTCTGTTCTCTGAGAAAGTTTAGGCATGAATGACCATTTACCAAATCCATGAGAATCTATGGGAATATTTCAACTACAGATTAATTATACTGAATAGGAATCAGATTTTAAAATATTTTCTATTGGGGCCAGTGCTGTGGTGTAGTTGGTTAAAGCCTCAGGCTACAGTGCCAGTTCAAGTCCTGGCTGTTCCACTTCTGATCTAGCTCCTTGATAGTGAGCCTGGGAAAGCATGGAGAATGGCGCAAACCCATGGGCCTCTACACTGGAGGAAGCTCCTGGCTCCTGATTCCATATCAGCTCAGCTCTGTCCATTGCAGCCATTTGGGGAGTGAACCAATGGATGGATGACCTCTCTCTGTCTGTCTCTACCTCTCTCTGTAATACTGTCTTTCGAATAAAATAAATCCTAAAAAGTTTTTTTTTTTCTGTTTTTTCACTTTTGCTGACTTTGGCGTCTTTCTTTTTTGCAAGAATTTTCCAATTTCATTTTAAAAATTGAATACCTAGACATACATTTATTCATAATATTCACACATTTTCCATCACTGCTCTTGAAAATTTGTTCTCTTCCTATGTTTTAACCATAATTTTCCTGTCCTTTTCAATGGATTATTTGTGTGTGTGTGTGTGTGTGTGTTTTGTTGTTGTTGTTTTGTTTTGATAGGCAGAGTGGACAGTGAGAAAGAGAGACAGGGATAAAGGTCTTCCTTTTACCGTTGGTTCACCCTCCAATGGCCGCTGTGACCGGCGCACCACGCTGATCCAAAGCCAGGAGCCAGGTGCTTCTCCTGGTCTCCCATGCGGCTGCAGGGCCCAAGGACTTGGACCATCCTCAACTGCACTCCAGTGCCACAGCAGAGAGCTGGACTGGAAGAGGGGCAATCAGGACAGAATCCAGCGCCCCGACCAGGACCAGAACCCGGTGTGCCGGTGTCGCAGGCAGAGGATTAGCCTAGTGAGCTGTGGTGCCGGCCATCAACGGATTACTTTCAATTGTCCTCACTGTCTATTTGCATGCTTGATTTAAGCCAGATTAAACCAGTTGCATATCCTCATTGACTTCTGTGTCTATTTCTGTGACCCAATCACAATTTCAGTAATTTTTTGTCTATACTTCCCGTGATTCAGCACTGGAATTTATTGTAAATGATTTCTCCAAATAGATCTTTAGACTGCCATTTCTAAACTGAGATATTGAATGGACATTGTGGTACAGTTTAATTAAGGACTTTTGCAACATCCACATCCCATGTTGGTGTGCCAGGGTTTGAGTCTCACCTCTGATTACAGTCCAGCTTTCTGCTAATTTGCACCCCTGAGAGGCAGGAGGAGATGGCTCAAGTACTTGGGGCCCTGCTGGGAGACTCAGATGAAGTTCCTGGCTTCTGGTTTCATCCTGTCCCAGCCCTGGTTCTTCCATACATTTGAGTAATGAAATAGTAGATGGAAAAATCTCTTTTTCTCTCTGTCTCTCTCTTTCTCCCTCTCTCCCTCTCTCTCTTCTTCTTCCTCTCTTTTTCTTTCTAATAAATAAATAAAATTTCAAAAACTTAAATATGAATTATAGGTGTCAGGGGTGCATAGCTATTGAAGTGTTGCTAATCCTGGGCTATTTTGTGGTTGACTTTAAGAATACATGATGTATGTTCATAGTTACACACACATATAAACTATACTTTTATACATACATACTATATATGTATGCACATTTACACATGGCCAATATTCAACAATAATATACTGCTACAGATTTTCTCCTTTTTCATCTTTATTAGTTTCCTGTCAAACAGTAAGAAACCTGTCTCCCTATGAAACAGTTGCATGTAACTATTAGAACAATGGTCCTGTATTTCATAATTCTCCTGTTCTTGCCATGCCTTTTCAGGAACTCTTTCCTTACTCCTCTCCAGAGTCAGCTCTATGATCTTGCTTGTCCTCTTATCTTGCCCACAGACCTCATTCAATGCAGGCTTCAATGCCCTTCTTTCCCTACTTTAAAATAGCCCATTTTGAATTTCTTCCTCTTTATCATGTTTGACAGAAAATCAGCTTCACTAAGTGGAAAGACAGCATTTTTTTAAAGGCTACATTTTCAATCTATTATTGTCCCATTAAGTATCACTTGGCATGAATGAGAGACTTCAAAGGCTTGAGAATTATTGACAAATTCAAATTCAAAGGCTTGACAAATTATTGACAAAGTTAAAAACAGTGATCATTTAATGAGTGTGTACTCCAGGCTGAGCATTGCATTAAAACCCCTGCTGTACATTCCCTAATCCCCATGTGGTCACATCAGATACATTTGTTGCTGTTATTAGGATTGTCATCATCATTGGAGAAAATTCAAGGTGATTGTTTTGTCACTAGTTTTGAAAGTGGAACAGTCAGAATTTTCTCCCATTTTGTTGACTCAAAAGCACATTGGCAGTAATAACTACAACACTGGAAGGTGCTTGGCATCTGTATTTCCATCTGGAGATCAATGCAATCGCATTCAGATCTTTTTTATCTTTCTTCAGAATTTTGCAGTAAATGTTTTATTTGTAAATTCTTGAAATCCCATTGCAATATTTGATGAATATCAAGAAAGTAGTGAGAGTTATTATAACTTGAACTTTATGGAAATAAATGAATATCAATAATATAATTGTTAATTTGCAGAAATATGCAAAAATATACTGTATTTTAAGGAATTTAAGACATTCAAATTGCTAATTCCAAATTATTAATTGCTACAAATTCTTTAACATTTTAGTGATGGCAATAAATGTGCAATGAAATGGTGTTGGGAAAATGGGATTCTGGACAAGTTCTGTCAATTTTTTACTCGAATAATTTATATAAGCCATTTACTATTCCAGGTATTAATTTTCTGGTTTTTTTGTTCTTTTTTAACTTTTATTTAATAAATGTAAATTTCCAAAGTACAGCTTTCGGATTGCAGTGGCTTCCCCCCCACCATAACTTCCCTCCCACCTGCAACCTTCCCATCTCCCGCTCCCTCTCCCATTCCATTCACATCAAGATTCATTTTCAATTCTCTTTATATACAGAAGATCGATTCAGTATATACTAAGTAAAGATTTCAACAGTTTGCAACCACACAGAAACACAAAGTGTAAAATACTGTTTGAGTACTAGTTACATTAATTCACATTGGACAACACATTAAGGAAAGAGATCCTACATGAGGAGTAAGTGCACAGTGACTTCTGTTGTTGACTTAACAAATCAACACTCTTTATTATGGTGTCAGTATCATTATTATGGTGTCAGTAATCACCCTAGGCTCTTGTCATGAGTTGCCAAGGCTATGGAGGTCTTTTGAGTTCACTGACTCTTATCATATTTAGACAAGGTCATAGTCAAAGTGGAAGTTCTCTCCTCCCTTCAGGGAAAGGTACCTCCTTCTTTGATGGCCCATTCTTTCCACTGGGATCTCACTAGCAGAGATCTTTCATTTAGGTGTTTTTTGTTTTGTTTTGTTTTGTTTTTTGTTTTTTGTTTTGTTTTGTTTTTTTTTGCCAGAGTGTCTTGTCTTTCCATGCCTACAATACTCTCATGGGCTCTTGAGCCAGATCTGAATGCCTTGAGAGCTGATTCTGAGGCCAGAGTGCTGTTTAGGACATCTGCCATTCTATGAGTCTGCTGTGTCTCTCACTTCCCATGTTGGATCGTTCTCTCCCTTTTAATTATATCAGTTAGATAGAATTTAATTTACACACAATTATTCTTCAGTGTTTAAATTTAACAGAAAGTGATCCCTGTTAAATAGAAGAGTGGGAATAAGAGAGGGAGGAGATGTACAGTTTGGAACATGCTCAATCAGACTTGCCCCAAAATGTAGAGTTAGAAACCGTCAGGGGATTTCAATTCTATCCCATTAAGGTGGCATGTACCAATGCCATCTAACTAGTCAAAGTGATCAGTTTCAGTTCTGTTATTCAGTTAATGAATAAATTCATTATTGATCATAATGATAGGATTAAGAGTCAAAGGGGTTACATAAAAAAGACTAGTGTCTTCTAATACTAACTGATAGAATTAACAGGTATTATTTTATTACTTGCAAAACTGAAATATTGAATTATACTATAAAGAGCTTTAAAATTTCAACATTTATTAAAATATAAAAAGCAATTATAAATACAGTGGCATTTTGAAGAACCATAAGTTTCTGTTATTAATGCAAATAATGTGCCTTGCTTCTTTATGGTGTAGTAATCCAGATACTACCCTATGTAACTTGCCACAAGGGAAATGTTAAGATAAACTCTGGTATCTGTCTATTCTCTTGTGTTTGGGGAGAATAGTGAACTGGGTCAAGTTACATCTAAATTTAACCTTTCCTCTAAATGCATTAAATGTGTGTGGAAGAGTCAGGCAGTGCTTCTGCAGTGTCTCTCCACTTGTCAGCTCAAGAGATAAAGCATGTACTCAAGGAGGCAGATCTTAAAAACTAAGAGAGTTGGTGCAGGCATGAGACCTAACATGTAAGATGCCTGCTTCCCACATCAAAATACCTAGATTTAATACCCACCTCGGTCCCCTAATTCCATCTTCTGGCCAATGTAGACCTTGAGAGGAAGCAGTGATAACTTAAATAATTGTGGTGCTTGTGTTGTGGCAGAGCATGTTAAGCAGCAGCTCATAAACAAGCATCCCTTTTAGGTGCCAGTTATATTCTTTGCTGCTCCACTTCCCATCCAACTCTCTGCTAATGGTCTGCAAAAACTGTAGGGCATGGACCATGTGCTTAGGCCCCTGGAATCCTTGTAGGAGACCCAGATGGAGTTCTAGGCTCATGGTTTTATATCGGCCCAGCCTTGGCCATTGGGGCCATTTGGGAACTGAACTAGCAGATGGAAGATTCTCTCTCTTTCCCTCTCCCTCTTCCTCTCTCTCTTTGTTTCTCTCAAAAATGAACCATAATGAAGAAGGTGCTGGGAGAGAGAGAGGGAGGTATGATGGGAATCAGGGAGGGAGGGTAGGTATGGGGGAAAGAACCACTATATTCCTAAATTCATGTCTATGAAAAATGTATTCATTAAATAAAAACTTAAAATATTGTGTTATGCACACATAAATGTAGCAATCTTCTCCCCACAATCTTTGACACTTACCATATATACCCTCACCAATGTTGCGTCATTTCAAAATATTATGTTTCAAGTTTGAAGTTCTGTACTTGTGTTGATAAAAAGAGAGTCACCCTTTCTCCTGCTTACCATTTGTATAATTTATTTTTGTCGCATTCTAGAGTTTTCCATTTCTTTCTCTTCCAGTTATCTGTGTACACCTTTATGTGTTGTGTGTGTGTGCGTCTGTGTGTGACAGTCTTCATTTTATGTGATCTCTGCCCACCCCCAAACCTCTTTACTTCTGCTGAGATCTTGCTAAGCTTTCTCTTTCTCCTCCATCCACTTTCTCCTTTGTCATTCCTCCATTTCTTTCTTACTTGTTTTCTGAAGCAGGTTATTCAGTCATATCTGCTTTCCTCTGCTCCTATTTTTGTAAGGAATAATATAGTTAGCTGTGGAGCTTTTCTCACTCAGCAGTCAGCAAGATCTTCTTAAAGGAAACTCCCAGGGCTTCATCGTGCCACAGCCCCCTTTTTAAAAAGGTACAGGATGCCATGGTGACATCCTGTTCTCGCTGTTTGATTTGAAGTTGCAACATGGGGCCACTCACGTCTGTCCTCCTACCTGCAGAGCTCTCAGATTTTCATTCCCTCCTACTTGTGGCTTTTTATAAATCGTAAGTAAGACACTGCATGCAGTAAACTAAAAAGAAGCTAAAATGCAATTGACTTCTCTTTATACTCCTCTTGACCCTGACGCCCACCCACAGCTTTTCCAACCCAGTTTGAAGGTCTCTGGGCAGACAACTCCCGTCCACCTCTGACTTACAGAAAATAAATGCTAGGCTGACATTGAGACCTCACAGGTTTGAATTTTGCTGTGTCATTCACAGAGGGTATGACATGTCATACAGAAGCTGATAAAAACACATCAACCACTGGGCAAGACAGGTAATATTAGTGGACATATTATTCTGTCACAGAGATAGTAGCTATGCAAAGTAACCACAGGGCAAAAGATCAATGACTGAGAAACCAGCAATTTTCACTTTAATTATTAACAAAGAGTATTATCACATGTCCCTATTAAAAATATCTCTGCATGGGGAATTTCTACATGTTTGATGAGGTGTTAAACAGGATTTTTATCAAGATAATTAAAAAATACATTGAAGCTACCTGAAGCACACTAAATTTCTTATGGCATTGAACCTTGAACAAATCAGTCATTTAAGTGATATTTATGTATTATGAGCCAAAAGGCCTATCATTGCAGCAGATTACAAGCAAATGTGACCTGATGGAAAAGCAGAAGTGAAAAAGTCATTTTTTAAAGATTCTTGCCTGTGTATTAAGTTTTATGTGTTTGACTTTGTCAAAAGCCTCATGATATTGCCCACCCGTTTTTCATTATTTTCTATTTCTTCTTTAAATATCTTCTCCTTCTTTTTAAAATATTTATTTATTTGAAAGTCATAGTTACAGAGATAGAGGGAGAGACAGTGAGAGAGACATCTTCTATCTGCTGGTTCACTCCCCAGATGGCCACAATGGCTAAAGCTGGGACAGGCTGAAGCCAGAAGCCAGGAGCTTCATCAAGTTCTTTCACATGAGTGGCAGGGAACCAAACACTTGAGCAAACCTCTGCTGCTTTTTCCAGGCCATTAGTAAGGAGCTGGATCTGAAGCGGAGTGGCTGGGACTAGAACCAGAACCTATTTGAGATGCAAGCACAGCAGGCAGCAGCTTCACCCAAGGTAACACAATGCTGGATCCTAGTTATTTTCTTTTTCTTATGTGTGTGTGTGTTTGTGTGTATTTGTGTGTGTGTGTGTATCTCCAAGTCTTTGGACTGGATACAATGTACAAATTCCAAGTCTAAAGTAAATTTTACATGTTGTTCAGTTCTGTCTAGACATATATAGTCTAATATATGGATCTCTGAAAATTTCCTGTTAGTTTAAAGTGTGATCATCCATATTCATCCCTTTCTGGATATATCTCATATTAATAAGTTATCCAAAAGACTTGCATTTCTTTTTTTTTAATTTATTTGACAGGTAAAGTTATAGACAGTGAAAGAAACAGAGAGGAAGCTCTTCCTTCCCTTGGTTCACTTCCCAAATGGCCCCCATGGCTGGTGCTGTGCCAATTGGAAGCCAGGAGACAGGTGCTTCCTCCTGGTCTCCCATGGGGGTACAGAGGCCCAAGCACTTGGGCCATCCTCCACTGCCCCCCCAGGCCACAGTAGAGAGCTGCACTGGAAGAGGAGCAACCAGAACTAGAACCCGTTGCCTATATGGGATGCCAGCGCTGAAGGCGGAGGATTAACCAAGTGAGCCATGGCGCCGGCCCCCAAGACTAGCATTTCTAAAAGACAGTAATTGAGAATTGTTCATAGTTTACTAGTTTCAACAAATAAATGAATATAGGTAAGAAGCACGGGGACACTTAACAATAAAACTAGATCACCTGCAGAATATCTTTGAATTCACTGTCCTCACTTATGTTAATGTAGCCTAGGACATCTAGAAGTTTGCAGAAGTCACTAGTTAGGACTTGTTACTTTGCCTTACTCTCCCTCCATAATCATTCTTCACAAATGGGCCTAATCAACCTACTAATGTAAATTTGATTAATCCATAGGCCTGCTTAAAATTATCTTACATTTCAAGGTACATTCAGTATAAGTCAAAAATTTTTTTCTGTATTCTAAGATTTTCTATGGTCCTAAACCTGTCCACTTCTCTGAACTCATCTCCTTTCAATTAAAATTTTTTGTTTGTTTGTTTTTGCTACTGTCCAGGTGCAAAAGTATTACCAGAACACATTAAGACTACTGCAAGATTAGTGCCTTGGAAATTGCTTTCTTATTTCTTCCTGAAATATTCATGGCTCCAATTTTACTATGACTATCCTTCCCACTATTTGGAATTCAGTTGAATATTATACCATGGTAAAGTAACCTAGTATGACAGCTGGTCTCAATTATTACCCTCTATTTCATGATCTCACTATTTTAACTTTATAACATTCATCATCAGCTAAAATTCCTGTTACAATGTTAGCCTCAGAAGGACAGATATATTGTCTGCTTTTTTCACTATATGTAATTTATAGAATTTTTCCTGACATGTATTGCAAACACATAAAAATAGTTGCTGAATAAATGATTGTAACTAAATGTGAACAACTAGTGAAGAATTACAAATTTCAAGTTAATTTCAAGATCCTTTCACTTAATGGGAAAAAAAAGAAAAACAATATGCTTATATAAATTTTAAAACTTACATATACTTAAATAATAATTGAGAATGTTATATCAACAACCAGCATTAAGATCACTGATTCTATGTTTTGGCTATAGTGAACAGTGCTGCTATAAATATGGTGGTGCAGGAATCTTTTTGATAGAACATGCCCGTGTCTTTTGTATATGTATCCAACACCGCAAAAACTATTTTTAGTTTGCTATGCAGAAGTTTCTGAGTTTTATATAATCAAATTTGTTTAGATGTTCTTTTGTTGCCATGCTTTGGATATTTATCCATGAAGTCAATATCTACACCAATGTCTTTGTTTCCCTACACTTTCTTCTAGAAGTTGATAGTCTCAGGTATTGATCCATATTGAGTTGAGTTGATTTTGTATACGGTGAGAGGCATGGGTCTAATTTCAGACTTCTCCATATTTACAACCTCTTTTGCAAGCTCCATTTATTGAAGAGATTATTCTTATATATATTTTATATTTTATTTTGTAAATGATTCTTTAAAGACTGTTGTGATTTTGATAGGAATTGCATTCAATTTCTAGATAATATTTAATGATATTGATTTTTCTAAATCATGTGCAAGAAATATCTTCCTGTTTTTAATGTATGTTCTTGTCAATTTCTTTCATCAATGCTTTATAATTTTTTTTGCAGAACTCTTTCATTTCTTTGGTTAAATTTATTCCTGAATATTTGAATTTTTGTGACTATTATAAGTGAGTTTTCTTTCTTTATTTCTGTTTCAGTGAATTTATCATAATAAAAAACTATTTTTACATTCTTATTTTATAACCTACAACTTTACTAAATTGATTTACATGTTCTTTTTTTCTTAACTTTTATCTAATAAATATAATTTTCCAAAGTACAGTTTATGGATTACAATGGTTTTCTCCTCCCATAACTTCCCTCCCACCTGCAACCCTCCCATCTCCCATTCCGTCTCCCTTTCCATTCACATCAAGATTCATTTTCAATTCTCTTTATATACAGAAGGTCAATTTAGTATATATTAAGTAAAGATTTCAACAGATTGCAACCACACAGAAACACAAAGTGTAAAATACTGTTTGAGTACTAGTTATAGCATTAATTCACATTGGACAACACATTAAGGACAGAGATCCTACATGAGGAGTAAGTGCACAGTGACTTCTGTTGTTGACTTAACAAATTGACACTCATGATTATGGTGTCAGTAATCACCCTAGGCTCTTGTCATGAGTTGCCAAGGCTATGGAAGCCTTTTGAGTTCACTGACTCTAATCTTATTTAGTCAGGGTCATAGTCAAAGTGGAAGTTCTCTCCTCCCTTCAGAGAAAGGTACCTCCTTCTTTGATGGCCCATTCTTTCCACCAGGATCTCACTAGCAGAGATCTTTCATTTAGGGTTTGTTTTTGTTTTTTTGTTTTTGTTTTTGTTTTTTTGCCAGAGTGTTTTGGCTTTCCATGCCTACAATATTCTCATGGGCTCTTCAGCCAGATCTGAATGCCTTAAGGGCTGATTCTGATGCCAGAGTGCTGTTTAGGACATCTGCTATTCTATGAGTCTGCTGTGTCTCCCCCTTCCCATGTTGGATTGTTCTCTCCCTTTTAATTCTATCAGTTAGTATTAGCAGACACTAGTCTTGTTTGTGTGCTCTCTTTGACTCTTAGACCTATCATTATGATCAATTGTGAACAGAAATTGATCAAATGGACTAGTGAGATGGCATTGGTACATGCCACCTTGATGGGATTGAATCGGAATCCCCTGGCACATTTCTGTATCTACCATTAGGGGTAAGTCTGAGTGAGCATGTTCCAAACTGTACATCTCCTCCCTCTCTTATTCCCAGTCTTTTATTTAACAGAGATCACTTTTCAGTTAAAGTAAAACATCTAAGAATGATTGTGTGCTAATTACAGAGTTTAACCAATAGCATTAAGTAGGACAAAAAAATACTAAAAGGGATAAAGTATTAAAGTGTGTCATTTACAACAAAATGCAGGAATCTGGAAAACATCATGCTGATTGAAATAAACCAGTCCCAAAGGGACAAATATCATATGTTCTCCCTGACTGGTGACAACTAACCAAGCACCAAAAAGGAAACCTGTTGAAATGAAATGGACACTATGAGAAACAGTGACTTGATCAGCCCTTGTCCTGACTGCTGATTTACAGTGTTCATTAGCTTTTTGTTGGAATGGTTAAATTTTTCCATATTCAATATCATGGCATCTATAATCATGCATATTTTCACTTCCTATTTTTCAATTTTAATGGTATTTATTTCTTTCTCCTCTTAACTGTCCTTACTAATACTTTCAGTGATACATAGAATAGCAATGATGAAAATGGACATTCTTGCCTTGTTCTAGATCTGAGGGTAAATTCTTTCAACATTCGGTATGATATTGGCTGTTTGTTTGTTAT
This sequence comes from Lepus europaeus, assembly GCF_033115175.1. Classification (NCBI taxonomy): domain Eukaryota; kingdom Metazoa; phylum Chordata; class Mammalia; order Lagomorpha; family Leporidae; genus Lepus; species Lepus europaeus. The sequence goes on from NC_084833.1 coordinate 40,538,099, forward strand.
ATATAACCTTACAATGTTGAGGCATGTTCCTTGTATAACTAAATTGTGTTGGATGTCTGTAATAAGGTATGTTGAATCTTATCAAATGCTTTCTCCATATCTATGGAGATGACGAAATGATTTGTGTTCTTCATTCTGTTAATGTGATTTATGACATTTATTGATTTGCAAATATTGAACCATCCTTGCATCTCTGGGATAAACCACACTTCATCTTGATGTATGATCTTTTTGATGTGTTTTTGCATTGATTTGCTAGTATATTGTTGAGAATCATTATATCTATGTTCATTAAGGATATAGGGCTGTAGGGTTTTTTTTTTTTTTTCATGTCATAGCTCTGTTCAATTTTTTTTGTATCAAAGTGATCCTGGAGTGGAGAAAAAGAAATTGGAAGTTTGAAAATATTTGAGTTAGTTTCTCTTTAAATGGTTTCTAGAATTCATTAGTAAAGTCATCAGGCTCTAGATTTTTTTCTTGATGGATGACTTTTAGTTACTGCTTCAGTCTCATTGATTGTCATGAGTCTGTTTAGACTGTCTATATCTTTTTCATGTATCTTTTTTTTTTTAATTTTTTGACAGGCAGAGTTAGACAGTGAGAGAGAGAGATAGAAAGAGCTATAGACAGTGAGAGAGAGACAGAAAGGTCTTCCTTCCGTTGGTTCACTCCCCTAATGGCCACCACGGCCAGCACTGTGCCAATCTGAAGCCAGGAGCCAGGTGCTTCCTCCCGGTCTCCCATGTGAGTGCAGGGACCCAAGAACTTGGGCCATCCTCCACTGCCCTCCCAGGCCACAGCAGAGACCTGGACTGGAAGAGGAGCAACCGGGACTAGTACCCGGTGCCCCAACTGGGACTAGAACTCAGGGTGCCGGCACTGCAGGTGGAGGATTAGCCTAGTGAGCTATGGCACTGGCCCTCTTCATGTAATCTTGCTAGGCAATATATATGTATATTATATATATATATATATATATATATATCCAGGAATTTATCCATTTCTTCAAAGTTTTCCAGTTTATAGTTTTTCATTTTCATGACACTTTGTATTTCAGTGGTAAAATTTTTAGTATCTCATTTTTAACTGCTAATTTTATTTGAGTTATTTTCTCTTTTTTTTATTCATTAGTCTGGTTAAACAATTGTCTATTTTATCTTCTCAATAAGTAGGCTTTTTGTGTTGTTGCTACTAGGTATATATATATATATATATATATATATATATATATATATGTTTCAATTTTATTTATTTCTGCTGTGATCCTATTATTTCTCATCTCCTGTTGATTTGGAGTTTGATTTTTCTTACTTTTCTGTCGTTGAGATGCATCATTAGGTAACTTATTTCAGACATTTCTCCTTTTTTAATGTAAGCCCTTATTGCTATAAACTTCCCTTTTAATACTGCTTTTATTCTATCTCACAGGTTTTGATAACTTCTCTAACTCAGGCTACACTGTGAGCACTGGTTAAGTCCAAAATGCAGAAGTATGGCTACACCAAGAACAAGTTAAATCCCAAAGTTCAGCAAATCAGGCTAATCAGTCAGAGAGACATGAGTTGTAGCCTCATTTCTCCTCTATTCTCTTGCAGATGGGAAACTACCTTTCTATGCTGTGGGACTCTCCACTAGGGTATACAGTTTGACTCCCAGACTTTAAAGAAGAAAAAGCTAATTTCTCTTTGTAGCACCAACTGGCCACAATATGAATTAGGTAATCAGGTAGTCTGGCCAGAAAACAGGACTTTAGATTATAATACCATTTTACAGCTATATGTATTCAGCGTGAACACAATAAAAGGACAGAAATTCCTTAGGCACAAGCCTTTATGGCAGTAAGAGAAAACCATGAACTCTGTTAAACTTACAAGCTAGACTTGGCTATGCCAAGCTGCATTTGATCTACCACCAGGAGTCAACTGTGAGACAAAGCCAAGAGAATTGCCAACATGGGATATTGTCCTGAAAGACACCTAAAGGTCCCTATATCCTCAGTTTCCCATTAAGCCACCTGTCCCCTTTGCTCAGAGAATCAGGCCTCGACCCCAAGTGCATCAGTCACTGGAATATTCCCCCAACGGGAGACATGGAACCCAACTGCACCAGCAGAATATGAGAAAACTAGCTAATTACATTGGAAAATATTCTCCTGCCCCTCAAGAATAAAATAATTAATAAAACAAGATATATTCTAGCTGTGCTGCATTTGTTTTTTGAATTTTGCTAATTTTAGGACAGCATTTTCCTGTTGTATGACACAGTAATTTTGACCAAGCATTATCCCTATAACATTTTTAAAGTCATTCCAAAATCTTCTATACTTTAATTTGTTGTTTCATAGATTAATTGATTCACTTTAAAGTGGAAGATGATTCTGAATATTTGTAGATGTTTCCCAAGCTCATATCATTCACTGAAATTTTTACTAATGGTTAAACTTCAGAAATACTTCTTTCTTTGCACAGATTATGAAAAATATTGATGTAGATGACTTCTAAGGTCTTCTTGTCCCATCTGATTCTTTCCACAATGTTGGGTTGGATCATCTTAATAAAAGTCATTTCATCTTGGGTTATGATTTATTGCTCTTCCCATCACATCTGCTGTCTCTAGACCATACTTGTATCACCCCTTTTTTAAAAATTTATTTGACAGGTAGAGTTATAGACAGTGAGAGAGAGAGACAAAGAAAAAGCTCTTCCTTCCAGTGGTTCACTCCCCAAATGGCCACTACGGCCAGCACTGTGCCGATCCAAAGCCAAGAGCCAGGTGCTTCTTCCTGGTCTCCCATGAGGGTGCACGAGCACAAGCATTTGGGCCATCCTCCACTGCCCTCCCAGGCCACAGCAGAGAGCTGCACTGGAAGAGAAGCAACTGGCACTAGAACCCGGTGCCCATATGGTATGCTGGTGCCACAGGCTTAGGATTAACCAAGTGAGTCATGGTGTTGGCCCCTGCATCCCCCTTCTTTACATCTCTTATCCAGTCCATCATCAGAGTTACCTTAGAAATTACTTTCAAATTTTCATATTTTTTCCTAATCCTACTGTCAGTTATCTAATTCAGGTCTTGTCACTAGTTACCTTCTCCCTTAATCCATTCCCACATGAATATAAAACTATCCTACCTAAAAGAGACCTTAACAGGGTACTTCCTGATGTTATACTCTTTGGTGGGATTCCATTATAGCTGGCTCCAAACTAACTTGGTATTCTTATTTCCTATTTCTTTTTTGAGACTCCTTGAATCTATTCCGCTCCTTCATCTTCATTCCCATCCCCACCTCCACACACACATACACAAAAATACGTGTTCTATGATTTCCTGAACCTGACACGGATTTTCTAACAAACATGGTATTTTCTGTTGTTTCCTTCCAAGTTCTGCCTGAGAAATGCTGTGTGAGCCCATGACCTAGCTCTAATGCCAACATCCTGCTAAAGCTTACTCTAAAATCCATAAGTCAAATGCCCTCTTGTCACTGCGTACATTCAACCATTTTAACAGTTTTCACTATTACTATATTGAAAATTCTTTGAAAGCAAAGTGTATATAAAACAATTAATAAATGGAGATATATCCCTTTTCATTCTCAGAAGCTGTGACTCCTTCACACAGCTTTCCTCTCCAGTGAATAAAATGAATCAATAATTATAATTCCACACCTACCACAGAGAATAAGGAATTGTCAATTTCTTTTGCTATACCTAGTATTTTTTCTTTATATTTTATTGGGTTGGGAGGAAATTAAGAGACTCAATGTGGAGAAAATTATCACTATAGCAAAATCTAGATGTCAAAGAATAGTAAAACAATTTTCTGATGTATTCTACTAACTACTTAAAAATGATCGTTTTCTTCTAAGTCATTATAAGGCAAAAAAAAAAAAAAATCCTTGTGATCAATGTGTGAAAGGAAAATCTAACTTCCAGGCAGGTGATATCAATTTGATTAACAGGTCGATTCATAGTGCACGCCATGAATGTTTTATGGTCTGTAAAATATAAAATGTGAAAAGTAGTTCAAAATGGTGACAAACATTCTTGTAACATATTTATAATTATGTATGAAGTTTAAAACTTAAAAGCTTAGACAATTATAAATATATGTGGCTATAAAGTTTTGTGGACATATATGTCAAAAGAAATGTCTGGGTGACTAACCTGTCTAAATATCTCAGGCATATAATGTGAATATTTGGGGACAGAAGGAGCTGCTCATCCCAGAATTCACTACAAGCATGATTTTCTTCACATGAAAATTGATTCCCATTCTTCTCTCTCTTTCTATCCCTGAAACTCTTCTCATCAAGAAAATGACATCAATGAAAATTGTTTAGAATATGTGGAAGGCTGACCTAAAGCCAATTTTCAACACTTGACTGAAGTCACTTCCTGGTGTTCTGCACCTCACTCTTTACTCAGCTGGTAGTTTCCCAAAATTTCACTTCCTATTACATCTGCCTCATCGTGTTCTTTCACTGAAATAAACAACGCTTATCTCATAGTCACCTCCACAATAAGTCTTCTTGCCATCCCCAGGCACCCAGGCTTTGTTTGTCCTGTGTCTCCATTTTTCATTTTTAAAAATGAATGGGCTCAATTTGGGTCCCAGCTGCTCCATTTCCAATCCAGTTCCCTCTTATGCACCTGGGAAGGCAATAGAAAGACGGCCGTGCCCTTAGGCCCCTGCCACCCATGTTTTTGCTGTCGTGGCCAACTGGGGACTGGACCAATGGATGGAAGATTGTTTATCTCTTCCTCTCACTTTCTGTGACTCTGCCTTTCAAATAAATAAATAAATCTTCAAAAAATAGTGTGTTTTCCAGTTATTTTAGTTTCATTGTAGAATATGTGGGCTTTGACTTCAAACTGATCATATGAAATACATTTCAAATTCCAACTTCCCAATTAATACTTTTAATTTTTCACTGGGCTAGTTAATCTCTGAGACTTAGTTGGCGTTAGTTTATACCTTTATGCAATAGATTTATGAAGGTAGGGATTTTCTACACTATTGATATGCCTTTCATTAGTATTGGGAAGATCAGCGTTTTTGAATGAGATTTACTACCACCTCCTCAAACATATCTTAGATATTGCACTTTGGTATATCTCTAGATGTATGTTTGCTATTAATGAGAACCTTCATTCATTGCTTGCAGCAAAGCAACTGACATTGATATATTATTATTTCCATTTTACAGATGGTGAAAATGCTCATCAAGAGAATATTTCAAATGTAAATTATTCAATGATAGAGCAACCTGAAACCAGATATCTGACTTTTTAGTACATAACCACTGATTTCACTGTTCTTGAATGATTTTGTAACAATTAGCTTTTGATCATTTTATCCCTGAGGGTAGGCATCAAATCTTAAAGCATACCTTGACAGAAGTCAAGGTATTGAAAATCATTCTTTGCTTCTTCGATTTTTGCAGAAATATGAGTATAATTGATATAAAATAGTAAAGAATGTATCAAACATACTATTGAGGTGAGGGTGGGGTAAAAGCAAACAACTGTGTCAGTTCACTGCCCCTTTGTCAGCCAGCATTTACAAAGGGGAATAAAAATAATAACAGTAATATTAATAATAATATTCCCTACCTCAGTGGAGATTATGTGAATTAATTTAGAAAATTAATGTATGCAAGTAAATTACCAGAATCCTTGTCAGATTACTGAATGACAAGGTAAATTCTGAATTTAGATGTCTGACTTCATGGTATTAATTAAAACAAATATTTGGTTTAATGATTATTTTGGTATATCACCATATTTCATGGGAATGTCTTAGGAACAATTTTAATAAAAATGTCTATATTTTATTAGTAATTAAATGATAGCAAAATATCTTGCAGCATTGATATACTGTAAGTATCACTAAATTTTACTTAGGTTCTTGTCATGGATAAATACTATATTTTTTTACTTTTTAATCATACTGTCAGAGACCAAAAAGGGCTATTTTCCACTTCATCCCACTGTTCACTGTTGTAATCTAAACTTTTCCTAAAAACTGTCACTTTCACAGGAATATACTGTTAGAGCTGAATAATTAAAAAAAAAATAGGGCTAACGTTGTTTGAATACACATTACAGAAGAGCGCAAAAGAGGGTTTGTTCAAACCATAATCTCTACCATTTCAGGTACTCTTATTGTAGGTCAGATTTAGGACTAGTACAGTCACTAGACTGTCTAATTCTCACACAAGCTATGCTTGACTCTCTCTTATGTTAGGAAGGGAGAGTTTTAGCCGGCGCGGTGGCTCAATAGGCTAGTCCCCCCCTTTGCAGTGCCAAAACACCACGTTCTAGTCCTGGTCGGGGTGCCAGATTCTATCCTGGTTGCCCCTCTTCCAGGCCAGCTTTCTGCTGTGGCCCAGGAGTGCAGTGGAGGATAGTCCAAGTGCTTGGGTCCTGCACCCACATGGGAGACCAGGAGAAGCACCTGGCTCCTGGATTTGGATCTGCGCGGTGCACCGGCCGCTGCACACCGGCCACGGCGGCCATTGGAGGGTGAACCAATGGCAAAAAGGAAGACCTTTCTCTCTGTCTCTCTCTCTCACTGTCCATTCTGCCTGTCAAAAAAAAAAAAAAAAAGGAAGGGAGAGTTTTGAAAGTTTCTGTAAGTCATCAATTAACACATATATGAAGTCTTCAAAAAGTTCATGAAAATCAATGTATAGATTGATTTTAAGATTTTCTTAACCCAAATAATTTATTTATTTCATTTTTAACAAATTTTCATAACATACTTGTAAACGTATAAAAGTGCCAGACTTGTTCATTTATTATAAAAAAAAAAGAGAGTAAATGAAACAAATATCTACTGGAAATGAACCTCTTGCCAGAATAATGACCTCAGCATTCACACAGGCATATAATCCATATACAGTGCATTTGCACATTATAACTAATTAACCTTTTAAAATATTTTCATTTACTTTTATTTCATTTGTAAGAGAGAAAGAGAGAAAAAAGAGAGAGAGAGAGAGAGAGAGAGAGAGAGAGAGAGAGAGAGAAGGACAAACAGAGAATGCACTAGGCCAAAAACAGGAGCCAGGAACTCAATCCGGTTTTCCCACATGGGTGGTAGAGCTTTCAACACTTTAGCCATCACCCACAGTCTTCCAGGGCATGAATTAGCAGGAGGTTGAAATCAGGAGCTGAGGTGGGATTCCAAGGCACTCCTTTCTGGGTAGCCATAGTCTCAAGAGCCTACCCCTACCCTTTTTTATAAAGAGCCTATTGAGAAGCTATTTTAGCAATACACAGAACATTTGCACCTGACAACCTATAATGAAGAGATATGTGTGCCTCCATGAGGATGATTCACTGAAGCTACCTGGAAGCTGACAGGAGTAGAGGGTGAAAACAAATTTGCCTGGACCTGTTTTTAGAGAAATACTACTCTTTAAGTTTCTAAAGGCTGGCCAAGAGGACACAGGAATCTAAATGCGGTCTGCCCCAAACACTTACTTATATGTCTTCAGTGGATTGGAGATTTATATTATTATGACAAGTGAATTTTTTTTTTGACAGGCAGAGTGGACAGTGAGAGAGAGAGAGACAGAGAGAAAGGTCTTCCTTTTGCCGTTGGTTCACCCTCCAATGGCCGCTGCGGCCAGCACACCGCGCTGATCCGATGGCAGGAGCCAGGTGCTTATCCTGGTCTCCCATGGGGTGCAGGGCCCAAGGACTTGGGCCATCCTCTACTGCACTCCCTGGCCACAGCAGAAAGCTGGCCTGGAAGAGGGGCAACCGGGACAGACTCCGGCGCCCCGACCGGGACTAGAACCGGTGTGTCGGCGCCGCTAGGCGGAGGATTAGCCTAATGAGCAGCGGCGCCAGCCCCACAAGTGAAAATTTAACTCATGAATTTTTAAACTCCTAACTAAAGCCAAGCATTAAGGTATTATGAAATATAATTTGATGTTGATTCTTTAACATTCGTAATGCTGAACTCCTGCTTAAAATTTTTGATTATCATCTGAGAAATAGTTTATAATTTCTTTTACTGTGTATCAAAAATCAGTATAGAAAATGGTTTTACAAACCATATGGAAATTAATAATTAAAATAGATGAGGGATTGATTCACAATTTATAATTAAATCTGTAATATTTTGCTTTCTTAATTAAATTGCAGAAATAGCGATAGAGATTCATTTGCAGGCCATTTTATAATAAAATTTATGTGAAGTGGTTTATGTGTGGACAATTGAATAAATTTATACTTCAAATTATAGCCTAAATTTTTAATAACAAAAATCTAATTTCCCACTCTCAGCCTAAGAAGTTAATAAGAAATGCAGCTTGTTAATAATAGTAATAATAGCAATAATAAATTTTGCTCTCACGTTGATCATTTAATAATGTTGAGAAACTCCTAACCCACTGAGAGTTCAATCTTTCCTTTCAGGCATGCTAAACTGTGACTAACACAAACCATTTGGGACTTCATACTTAAGAAACTATGTTAGGTTTATGGGTCAATGAACATGAATTACAACTGGGGAAGACCTTCTCTAGGAATAAAACTAGAATGAAATGAATTGTTCTCCATAGACAATTCATATCTGAACACAAGGAAATAGAGCATTCACTTGTATCAGAAAGAAATCCATTTCTTCACAAATCCCTTGAGGACAACATATTCACTAAATATGAAGAGGAAGGTTCCTTTCTTATCTTTCCTTTTTCTCTTTGATAGAAACTACTCGATTTCACATTTTATTCATTTCTTCTATACATACTTATGAACTATCTCTTAAGTACTGGGTTGTATACCAAAAAACAAGGGTGGAAAAATAAATAAATTTTCACAGTCTGTTAAATAAGGCAGGTGAATAACAATTTTATTCATGTTTCAGAATTATAATATAAAATGTGGAAGACTAGGGCTAAAAAGAAAATATTTAATTCTTTCAAAGATAAGGAGAGAGAGAGATGATAGGAAAATTTCCACAGAAAAGAAAGAGTAAATTATTATTAACACAATATATGAATTTGAATTGGCCAACATGTAACAATAGCTCATCTTACCAGCTGCTTTCAATGTGTGAGGCACTGTGTTAATTACTTTACAGACATTAACTATTTCACTTAATTATCAAGACAATCACTGTTCTAAGTACTACTATCATCTTTACTTTAGATGACCAGCTGAGGAATAGAAAAATTCAGAACTTATCCCAACATTATGGAAAGGTGGATGGGATTTGAACATAGACAAAAGCCTTTACTCTTGACGACTATACTACTTGCCTTCCAAACAGAAGAAAGTAAGGCATCTCAGGAAATGGCATTCAAAAGCCGGGGATTCAAAATAGCACTGAGTATTTCATGTCTGGAGCAAAGCCTCTACTGGAGGGCAGCAAGCATTGAACTAGAGAGAACAAAAAGGTATCAGGCAGGGCAGTGCATGCTGTGCAGATGGAAGGTAGAATGCAGAAACAAAACTAGTCTTGAATATCAGGTGGGAGGAGACCTCCAAGTGAACATGAGACAGTGATGACAGTCTGAAACAAAAACAGTATCCATGTGATAAAAACTGATTACCAAGATGTACAAGAGGAAGAGTGGTTGAAATTTGAAGAGAGAATGAATTTGGTTAAGTACAAAAGGAAATAAGAGTGACTCCCAAACATACAACCTGGGTAGCAGGGTATTAAATTCAACAAAAATTGTGACAAAAAGGATGAGAGTTGTTTTCCTAGGTGCCAGACTCTTAGGTCTGCTGTAGTTAGAGATTTCACTTGCATCTTTAAAATATCCATGTGAATCTTTATGAAAGCATCATCTATTCACTAGTGACTGCTCTCAAAGTGGATGCTTCTTTCCATAATTTTTTATTTGGGGAAAAATACATCATCTGGTTCCCTTTTGCAGTCCTAAAAAACAAAGCAAAACAATTGATCCCTGCAAACCTATAGGAACAATTTAGCTTTACCATTTTTGTGAGAGTTTCAAATTGATTTGCAAACCTTGTCTCACTAATATTTATATTATCTCCATGACTTATTCCAAGGAACCCACTAATCTTAATTTTAAAGGGAAAATAGTATAAATTACTCATCTTGGAAGCTGAAAACGGTAGTTCTGTCTAGAATAAGTTCTTTATATAGGAGAGAAACTGACAGATGGTTACTGATATTTCATGTAATGTAAATAGTTGGAGCTCAGAATCAGCAGATGAAGGTGACCTTTTCTTATTTTCCTATCCTTTTAAAGATTTATTTATTTATGTGAAAGGTAATATTATAGAGAGAAAGGGAGACATAAAGAGAGAGATCTTCTGTCCACTGGTTCATTCCCTAGATGGCCACAAATGTCAAGACTGGACCAGATCACAAAGCCAGGAGCCAGGTACTTCATCCGGGGTCTCATGTGAGTGCAGAAGCCCAAGGACTTGGTCCATTCTGCACTTCTTTCCCAGATGCATTCGCAAAGAGCTGGATTGGAAGTGGAGCAGTTAAGACTCACACAGGTGCCCACATGGGATGCTTGTTCTCCAGGCTTGACACACACTATGCCACAATGCCAGCCCAAAGGTGATTTTTTTCAATACAGGTTTTTTTTCTTTATATATTGAAAATTTGTCCACTGACTGGTATTTTTCAATAAATAAAAATCTCAAAGTGATATTTCATAGAAATATCCATGGAAATATGGACAGAAGTGTTCACTGTGTAAAAGTTTCTGTTATATCACATCTTTCGGCAAGCTATGCTAATATAACATGAAAATTTTATTTTGTAATTTTCTAACATCAAATGCTATAAAGATATGATCTATTAATGCATTCTTTATTATGTTTTGGTAAGAAATTCCAATGATACAAAACAGCAATGTTGTGAATGAGATAATTCTTTACTTCTGGTGTGAGATATTAAGACATCACTTTCTCTTGCTTATGTCATAACTTTGTTTGTGTTGTGTCATTCGCAGATCTCCATAATCACCTGAATGTATTCACATCCTCCTTGCTCTTACTTCTGTTTTCTTTGCTCCATTGCCTGATCACTGAGGATTCAGGTAGCCCTTCATCACGCCTCCTTTTTATTTACCCTTTCTCTCTATAGGTGATCATATTTAATACAGGCAAGATATAATGTGATATAATCAAAAGAGGTCAGCAAATCTGGCAGTCAGTAAGAAAATATGGGAAAGAAACAAGGTGAGTGAAGAGAAAGGATGGGTCTCAATACCAAACTGAAGCCAACAAAAATTAAATTGAACCACTTGTGGACAAACAGACCCAATATATATATTTTTTCTATCTCTAACATTGACAGTCAGTGAAACTGTCATAAAAATCTAGTATTATTTGTCGTTTAACTCCTTGTTCAGGACACAGAGAAGTTGAAAGAGAAGATTTAATGGGATCTTGAAGAGCGGACACCCCAGCTACTGACCAACATCCCCAAGTTGAATACAGATCCATAACAGCGGGCATGTACCACAGCAGTTTGATACACACATTCTTCACAATTTATTTTTCCTTGCCTTCCTTGGACCATCTTCTTTAATTGCGCTCCACTCCTTTACATGCACATAAAACATCCTTGATCCCTGCTATGTTGTTGTCCATAGCACCTTTTATTTTGTAAGATACTATACATATATGCGACCACTGTGTTTTAATTATTATCTCACCCAATAGAATGTAAGATTTAAAAGAGCAAATAGATTGACTGCTTCATTATTGTTGTTTCCAAAGTGTGAAACATGATAAAAATTGAATAATATATATTGAATTAAATGAGGTGCAAATAGTCATTAAATCCTGTGGAATTATATCAAGGAAGTAGCTATTATATGAAATAGATCCTTGAAAACACTTGAGTCATTATCTACCATCAGGTTGAACTGTATGTAATTGCTAACTTTTTAAATTGTCCTTCAGTTACCAAAAAATGGTGATATTCTATGGCTTAATTCATGTGCTAAGTGCATTTTAGGAAAATACATAGCAATCTGGATAAATATATAAGTAAAATTTATCTGTGTGCATTAATTTTCTCTTGTAATTTCCTATTATAAAATTATAGAAAGAAAATCTCCATATAGTGTATTGAATATTTTAAAATAGTAAATCAAGTTCTAGTTATATCATTACATCATTATAATCCACTTATATTGTGATACCTTAATCAGATTCAAATGCTTCACATTGGGACACGAATGCTCACACATGTATGTGCATGCGTGCACATTTGCACAGGCAAAAATGCATTTTAACACTTTTTACAAGGAAACCTAAGGAAAATATTTTGAAAACTTTTTAAAACTAGGATTACAAAAATCCCTAATTTTAAGAAGGCCAATTATCATGTACATTTCTCCTCCATTATTCACCTCTTTCTCATTTCATTAAGAATTGCCTTTGCTATACAATCTCTTTCTCCCAATTAAGTATGAGTAAATGAAGGCAAAATGAGATTTCCCCTAATGTTATGAAGACAGAAATGTGCCCTTGAGATTTGAGGTGACAAGTTCAGGTGAGACACTGAAATGGAATTATTTGCAATGGAATGTGGAAATATGGGCTGTTAAAAAAAGAAACTAATTCATTGAACATTTTGTGACATATTAGCTACTTATGAATTTATTTTCTTAGCATGTCTACCCGATTATCCGTTCCCACAACTGACTTGAATAATTTGAGATAAATAAAATTATCCAGACTAATTTACATTTTATCATTTATCTATTTGTCTACTTGCTTGTTCACTTATATTTTTTATTTTGTCATAAATAACTCAAAACAGATTGAGTTCATGAACAATGATCACTTTCATATCAATCCTTCTGTCTTACTAGCTAAATCATGACATATATTCTTTTTTATTTTGAGATTTACTTATTTATTTAAAGGCAGAGTTACAGAGAGGCAGAGGCAGAGAGATAGAGAGAAAGAGAAAGAGGTCTTCCATCTGCTGGTTTACTCCCCAAGTAGTCACAACTCATCTTGTGATGGTTGAACAGAAAAACAAAAATGGTTATTTTATAACAAACAGAAATGTATTTGGTGCATGATTCTAGAGTTTGGTAACTTCAAGAGCATGGTGCTGGTGTCTGGAATGGATTTCCATGCTCCATCAGGTGAAGGAAAGGTTGGAGAGGGAAAAATACAAGAGTAAGAGATTGACCTGACAGTCTCAAGCCTTTGAAGGCCACCATTCGGCTATTCATGAGGGTGGTGTCCTCACGACCTAAATGCTCCCCATTAGGCCATCCTTCACATCACTGTACCTTTTTGAAATTGTGCTTTCAACAGATGCTTTTTGGGAACACATTAAGAATAGTGTGTTGGGTGAGCAGTGAGAATCATTTTTTAAGTAGGAAATAATATCCCAAGTCAAAATATTTATTTTATATGAATTTTTCTAGCATGTTCTTATAGTTAGTAATTACTTAAATGGAAGGACTCCTTAGGTACAAAACATGACCTGCAGTTTTAATTTAGCAAGAATATGTTTTATGCATTAATGTTATTTGATAAGTGGGTTATATTTCTGTGATAATCATTTTATGTGATGGATTGTCTGATACGAAACACATACATATGGACTTCATTCTGAAAAAAATTAACTTAATTTTATTTTTGATATCAGGCATTTGCTACATGTGATTTTTCAGTAAACTAGTGGTTAAAGATCTTCATTTTCATTTTCAGAGACACGAAATGAAAAGGTCAACATACCCAGTAAATACAAATAATCTTTACATTTATGCATGGACTAGATGAATTTAGTCCTTCAATTTTCACTGTGGAGTAATTCTGTTTAAGAACTTCTATTTAAGAATCTTTTTTTTTTCATTTTCAATTCTCTTTATATACAGAAGATCAATTTAGTATAAAGGTTTCAACAGTTTGCACTCACATAGACACACAAAGTGAAACATACTGTTTGAGTACTAGTTATAGCATCAAATCAAAATGTACAGCACATTAAGGACAGAGATCCCACATGAGGAGCAAGTGCACAGTGGCTCCTGTTGTTGACCCAACAAATTGACACTCTAGTTTATGGCGCCAGTAACCACCCTAGGCTGTCGTCATGAGTTGCCAAGGCTATGGAAGCCTTCCAAGTCTGCCGACTCTGATCATATTTAGACAAGGTCATAAAAGACAGGGTGAGGATAGTAACCAATGATCCTAAGAGTGGCATTAACCAGGTTTGAACAATTATACAGCATTAAGTGGGGAAGAGGACCATCAGTACACACAGGTTGGGAGTAGAGCCATTGGTGGTAGAGTAGAGGTTATGATTACAAAGGAATGAGGCCCAAGTGCGCTAGACAGGGTCTAGAACAAAGGACAGAGTCATTATTAGAGGAGCTAAGAAAGGTGCTGTCTAAGCTACAATTAAGTTTTCTGATTGAGAGGCAAATAGAACCTGACAGAAGGGGCTTGATAATAATTTGTTGGGCTTTAGGCCTTGTAAGTTAAGAGGCCCAGACCTATCTATCTCTTCACATGGGGTATATCCTAAGGGAGGTGTGAACCTCCTAGGGGAAGGCACTCTGTTGACTTTCATGACTTGGCTGGCCTGGGAGGAGAGCTGGCCAGGTAAAGGCAGGTGACATCTCTAACAAGAAATTTACAGTTCTGCCTGCAATGTTGCTGACCCTACTTGGCTGTCCCCTCAGCTGCAGTGGTCACTTTGGAAGTTGGGCTGAGTGAAGGGCTTTTCAGCTTAGAGCCAATAAGATCTGTGGCTCTGACCTGGGCATCCTTTGAACTTTCTACTCCAAAGCTTATGTGTATTGGAGAATGTAACTTTTCTTCCATTCTACGGCTTGACAGTGAAAGAACTAAATTTTCTTTGCCTCACTTTAGCAGATAATACCTGTAGGAAAGATTATATGAACATTGAAATTTGACAACTTTCGGAACTGAGTACATTAAAAATCTAGTCAAACACTTAAATAAATAGAAAATAACATGTTAGGGACATTCACAGAGACATGCACTAAACGTTATTAGAATTTCTACTGTGTGTCCCTCAAAATACTATCTGAGTTGTCGAACTTAAGGACATGACAAGAGCACCTATATTGACTTTATCTGGTAAAATCAATCATTTGAATTAAAAATCAACATATTAATGAAAAATGAGAAATGTCCATATACATTAACGTGCTTTAAGAAAGACTAAAATGTTAATTTTAAATTTCTCTTGCTGTTAGTATAAGTTCTCACATTCATCCAGTAATTTGACAACTTATGCCTCATATAGTATCCTATTCACAAACAATTATGTAGTGACAAATTTAATTTGATGATGAGACTTTTATTTCTCTCACAAACTCACTTCTAGTTTCAGGGAAAATTTTTGACACTGAGTTTCTTCATGATATCAATGTCAATGGCAGAGACATCACACAGTATGCTGTAACCAGAAAGTGCCTAGGTGTGTGAAGTCTCCAGACCTCTTCTCTCCCCCTTATGCATCTGTTCTATTAGGGATATGAGTAAGTAGTTTATACTCTTATATGTTTAAGAAATTATTAAGGGTATACTGTTGCTATTTTATTTTGTTGTTTTTGATGTTATTGGTGATGTCACCCTCCATTCTTAACAAACTCATATGTGGTTCCCAAGGGGACCATAGAAGCAGCTCATAGAAGCAATGATCCTTCTAAAGAGAAGACTAAGATTTTTTAATATTTAAAAATTATTTAAAATTATTTATTTATTAAAGTACATTTTCCTATATTTCAAAGTCTTGTTCAAAGGACAAATCTCCAGGAATAAGACATATTAAGTAAATTTATAGAAATAACATGAGGACATCATCAACAGGATTATAGCTGGAAATTACACACTATACGTTACCATTTCTTTACCTCTTTCCATATATGAATTCTAAGTTTACCTACCCAACTCCTTTTCTCCACCATGGTAAGTTTGTTTTTATGAATAAATTGTTACCAATATGGACTTAAAGTTCATTACTTGTAAAAAGAAATAATTAGATCTGAACAGTTCATCATACTACACTGATTCTATGCAATGGTTCAATAACTCAAAGGCTGATTGTCAAAATAATTTTTAAAAATATCCTCACTCTGTCTTGTATGACCTTGTCTAAATATGATCAGAGTCGGCAAACTTGGAAGGCTTCCATAGCCTTGGCAACTCATGACGACAGCCTAGGATGGTTACTGGAGCCATAAACTAGCATGTCAATTTGTTGGGTCAACAACAGGAGCCACTGTGCACTTGCTCCTCATGTGGGATCTCTGTCCTTAATGTGCTGTACATTTTGATTTAATGCTATAACTAATACTCAAACAGTATGTTTCACTTTGTGTTTCTATGTGGGTGCAAACTGTTGAAATCTTTATACTAAATTGATCTTCTGTATATAAAGAGAATTGAAAATGAATCTTGATGCAAATGGAAGGGGAGAGGGAGCGGGAGAGGGGAGGGTTGCGGGTGGGAGGGAAGTTATGGGGTGGGGGGAAGCCATTGTAATCCATAAGCTGTACACTGGAAATTTATATTCATTAAATAAAAGTTAAAAAAAAATCTACAATTTTGGTGACATGCAGACAAACAAGCTCTAAGGATGGGGATGCTTATTTGTAGTCTTTGCACAGTCTGTGATGTAAATATTCCCACGATGTCCAATTTCAAGGTACCAACAGCACAACACATGAAACACATGATCCCTGAATATTTAAAAATTAACACTAACCAAGTGACGCGAGTCAGCCTCATGACATTATTATATATTCATACACTGAATCTACATATTCACTGGTGATAGAATATGAAAATTCCTGAAGTTTAAACTAACTTTCTTCCAAATATTTTGACTGTTAAATACTTTTTATGAATTGCCATCCAGGTAACACACTTTTACAGATAATATTTTTTGCTCCTCCATGTCTTCCCACCATTGGCTTTCTATGCAAATCCATCCAACATCCCACTATCATTGACCATACCTTGAGACTTTCTGCCAAATAATATTTTTCCTATTTATTACACATCACAGAAATATCATAGGATTAAAATCCCTAGAGTCAGCCACAAACAAAAGTTCTGAGAATGTCATAGCTCCATTCAAAAGTTTATAAGCATTAGTTGTCTGCCTTCCTGTCTTTATCTTAATTGTCCATTACTCTGCCAATTTTATTCCTTTCCCCAAATAAATTACTGAGTTTTTAAATTTGGTCTCAGGGCCTACTCCACAGGGAAATCCAAATTAAGACTAACAATTAAGAAAAGGGTAGGCTAGGAAATCTCAACTTTCGGCTCTAGTTTTAAAAGGTCAAACTACACCCAGAGATTGTTGCTGACATTTTCATGCGGAATGCCTCTAGTACCTTTTATCACTGTGCATGGCTTATATAGGTCATAAAAGTTTGCTGAACTAATTCTTAATTCAAGTTAACAGAGAAGAGAATGAAGTAAGGGGGTGGGGATGATAATGGGGTTCAGGACTTGCTACCACAAAATATATCACCTTGATGTTTGAGGAAACAATAGAAGCTAGAAGAGCTCTCTGATTTTCTTCTCTGAAAAATGTCATGGGACCAGCATCGTGGCATAGTGGGTAAAGAAGCCACCTGCAGTGCTGGCAGCCCGCATGGCACCAGTTAGAGTCCAGACTGCTCCACTTCTGATCCAGCTCCCTGCTAGTGCTCCTGGAAAAGCAGTGGGAGATGGCACAAGTGGTTGGACCTCAGCACACATATGGGAGATATAGAAGAAGCTCGTGGTTCCTGGCTTTGACCTGGCCCAGCCTCGGCCATTACAGCCATTTGGGTAATGAACCAGCAGGTAGAAGATCTCTCCCTCTCTCTCTCTGTAACCCTACCTTTCAAATAAATAAAATAATTCTTTTTTTTAAATAAAAAGCTATACAAGAATTCTCTTTAACCTTCCTCTAAACATAGACTTCCTCTAACATAAGACTTTCCCCAGGGACATTCTCCCTGAACTTGGAGGAATGAAATATTCTTGTCCTTGAAGATATAGAGATGTCAGAAAGAATCCAAACAACACAGAATTGTAAAGTTACTCCCAGTTGATTACTATTAAGTCATATCCTTTTGCCCATCAATCATACATTTATACAATGGTCCATAAAAATGAACAGGTTTCTATGTTTCTTAAGGTCTTCATCTTTGAAGGACTCTGCGTCATGTAAACCTTTAACTTGAAAAATGCATAGCATAGCTTCCAATGACACACAAAAAAGCAACTTACAAGGTTTGCAGAGGGATTCGAAGAAAATAAAAGGAAATGATTAGTTCATTAGTTCATTAGTCCTTTTTAGTGTTTGGTAACTTTACATGATTTCTCTAACCTTTCTGTATAAATTACTGGAGAACCAGTTTTATCGACTTGGTCTCCCTTTCCTGAATCTTCACTTAGTTGAATGATAGGTATTGGACTATTACATGGGAGATCACGCTTGTGTTCACGTCCCTGAATTTGCTCAGCTAGAGAATTCAGTGGCTCCTGTATTTCATCTGTTCAGCAATTCTGGAGAGTAACAGTGACACATACCCAAATGGTTTTGTTGACCCTGTCAAGTTGGGAGTTAGTGCTAAACAGCATCACAGTACAGCACAATCTGACACACAGTCAAGGATGATAAGGCAAGAGGAGGGGCTACACTGATCGGGTAAGAATTTCTTGTCAAAGTCTCACCAAGAGTTCTATAGCAGGGGACAAGTTTTCAATGATAATACTTTCATGGCTTCAAGTATGTGCCTGGACAGTAGGTAAGAGTAAGAGTTAATGTGTTCTTTCCTTTGTAGAATTCAACCCTGAACAGCAAAGTGCAAATGTGTTAAGAGAAAAATTTATGAGCAGTAAGACAAACGAAAGGGAAGGCAGTGAGACTACAATGGAATGGAATTTTAGTGGTCAAATCTGGATCCTTGCCTTACTTCTTTTTTCCAGTGATGCCTATGATGGTATAGTTCATTAGCTAAATTAACTAAATACTTCTATTACATTTTCCATTTACTCTAGCAATAAATCAGTAAGATATGTTCAAGGCCTAAATTTAAGGAAGGATTAAGTCTAATGCTTTCTGACAAAAAACAATGTATTACTTTTACATCTAAGAATAATGCTCACTGTCAAATGTAGAAATCATTTTTCATGTATTATTTGAAATTCACAGCATGTCTAGGGGATAGCTATTATTACTTATCAGATTTTATGGATGATAAATACATAAAGTATTCCAGGTAAATTTGCCATGGTTATAAAGCTGTTGTCTGGCAGGCCTAATGCTAGAAGACACACTTGCCAAACTATAGAATGAAGAGCTACAATCTTTCCAGGCAAACACTGTGATTTCAGATGTGCTGGCTTGAATTTAATAGCTGTGGAACTTTTTAAATGTTTATTCCCCCTGTGTGGCCCTCTGACTCCTCTCTATATAAAGGTAAATGGTTTCTAACTTACAGGAAAAGTATGGCAATCCAGTAAGCTCATGTATATAAAAGTGTTTACAGTGGTTCCTGGAACATGGAATGGGCTCTGTTAGCATCCTTAGTGTGATGATGGAGGGAGAGTAGAAGTGGAGTTGACAGTGCAGAACAAAGCTTCCAGTGGTGAAACAGCTCTCTCTATTCAGAGTGAAGCTTGCACTGCTGTCATAAAGCCTGCAAAAAATGAGCTGTAACTGAACAATCTTCTTTTCTCTTAGAAACAATGTGAAACACATAGGGGGAAACTCCCCCAGCTAAGGTAAACAAGCTCTTCTGTGAACTTCCTGTACAGGTTGGCACCGCTGTGGCCACTACTGCCCACTATGCTTCTCTTTGTTTCTTTGGATAAAGCACCTTGAAGCCACTCCAGAAGCCAGATATACAATGAATTCTGTCCCTCAATTCAGCTATCCCCTAAGCCTTAGGGACTGCCTCTTTCTCTCTCTCCTAATGGAACGCAGGAAGAAAAGACACGGTCACCAAATCAAGCAGATGGCCCCAGCGTCCCTCACTCTCAGCTCAGCCTGCAGGCAGGTGGGCACACAACATCTTTGGTCTCTACACTCGATGGCTCCTGTGCGTTCTGATTTGGTATTGCTCACAAGGCAAATAAGGACTTAAAGGACTGTCAATTGTGGGAAAAAATTATTGTTATTCCAACAAGTTAAAATGTCATAAAGTACAAGAGGTCCCTGGCATCAGAGACAAAAACTACCTGTATACAATTGTAGGCAGCCTTTGGACAAGTCAAGGCTAATCTAAGCCTTGAGGAATTCCTGGGATAAGAAAGCCACATACTCCCTTCCTGAAAGAGGATGACATCCTGAAGGAGAATGATAATCAAGAGCTCTGTTAAAATTATCTGTACTACTGGAGGCCCCGATAAGTTGCTTACATACGTTGTTATCTTTTTTGCTTCATTGTGCTTCTTTGTTCTGCAGCTGGATATGTATAAATACCGCTGAGACTTTAGAATAAACGAGCCTTGATCAGCCTTGTTGTCTTGGCTCCATTCTCTGTGATCGCTTGTCCCTCTTTTTGGTCCCTCTCCCTCCCTTAGGTTCCATTCGACTGGTGCGGCTGGCCTCCACTTACAATTACTCAAACAATTGAGTAAACAAACAAAGAAATAAAAAAAAATTCTCCTTTATGACAAAAATATTGAAAGAAAACTCCTTGTGTTTTTGTGAATTTTATGGGTTAGTTTATTTGGAAAATTAGTCCTATTCTCAGATATACTTCTCCTCAGTATTTTTTTAGTGTTATATCAGACAGATTTCCATTGCTTTTTCACACAAATAATGAATGCTTTAAAATATGAACAAAACAAGTTGGAGAAAATTTGTAGTTTTTTTTTTTTAATTTTCACCCCTCTCATTCATGTATTGCTAGCAGATTTTAAAATACTTTATCAATAAAGTGTCAGTTTTTCATAGATATTTTTAGCATGAACCCTAGAAGTAGGAAATTCCTTAGCAATACCAAAGCAAAATGCAGCATTTTTCCCCTAACTGATCATCTAGGTATAGATGGGGTGTATCATTATTGTAGACTAGCAGATTTATTGGCAGGAGGAGGATCCTCTGGGTTTTAAATTCTAGCTTTGCTGCCCATTTGCTTCCTGACCCTGTATAAGATTTTTCAAAGTCCTTAACATCCAGCTTCTTCACATGTAAAATATGAGGAAAAATTACTTCCCCTGAAAATTTGTTTCCAGGTCAAATGAGCTAATTTACATAAGAGCAACTTTAAGTAGTGTTTGCCAAACATTAAGTGTTTAAGGGAAGGGTGTCATCACCTTTATCAACATCATGGACTGTGGTTTTCAGAATTATTACCTCCCTTGAAAAAATAAATTTCACTACAAATTCTGAGTCAAATCAGACTCCAATTGTGGTATGACACAATTCCTTGATAAGCAGAGTGAAATTTTTCTTAATAAAGATTTAAGTGAACAAGAATGTGTGAACAGAATAAAGGAGAAGAAACAAGACTATGTGAACAGAAAAGAATAAAAGAGCAAGAATCAGTGAATAAACCATTTATGTTTAAAATGTGCATAGTTTTAATCTAAAAGTTGACTCAGAACTATAGTTCCCATGTATTTTGAAAATTTAGCTATACCTTCACCAGGTACTAAACACTTGCCACACAATATTTATTTTATTTATTTATTTTTTTTTAATTTTTTTTTTTTATTTTTGACAGGCAGAGTGGACAGTGAGAGAGAGAGACAGAGAGAAAGGTCTTCCTTTTGCCGTTGGTTCACCCTCCAATGGCCACCGCGGCCAGCGCACTGTGGCCGGCGCACCGCGCTGATCCGATGGCAGGAGCCAGGTGCTTCTCCTGGTCTCCCATGGGGTGCAGGGCCCAAGGACTTGGGCCATCCTCCACTGCACTCCCTGGCCACAGCAGAGAGCTGGCCTGGAAGAGGGGCAACCGGGACAGGATCGGTGCCCCGACCGGGACTAGAACCCAGTGTGCCGGCGCCGCAAGGCGGAGGATTAGCCTAGTGAGCCGCGGCGCCGGCCACAATATTTATTTTAACACTCACAGCATTGTGGTAACTAATTTCTAGAAACAAAATACAGGGCCAGAACTTTAGCATAGGGGGTTAAGTTTCCACCTGTGGCACTGGCATCTGGTGCAGGCACCAATTCAGGTCCTGACTGCTCAACTCCCAGTCTAGTTCCCTGCTGGTGTCTCTGCTGGTGCGGGGGTGGGGGGGGGTGGGTGGGGGGTGGGAACAGTGCTTAAGCACTTGTGCCTGCAAGGGAGGCCCGAAGAAAGCTCCTGGCTCCTGGCTTCCTATGGACCGAATTCCAACTATTGTGACCATTTGGGGAGAGTGATCGATCCATCAGAAGGAAGACCTTTCTCTGTGTCTCTGTCTGTAGCTCTGCTTCTCAAATAAATAAATCTTAAAAAAAAAAAAAGACTTGCTACTAAAAAAAAAAAAAAAGCAAAATTAATGCCTTCAAGTAATAACAAACTTGCTAAGTCCTAGCAAAATATTACTCAGAGAGAATTATAAATGTTAGTGGACAAACACAATCAAGATAAGCAACACATGTATTATCTGGTTGTAAAGTTGCAGACATTGTGTATTTACAGAGCAGTGACACTGGGTTTCTGGGGCAACCAGAAAGTATACAAAAATGAGAATTAGGACATAGACCACAAGAAATGTCATTTCAAAACAAGATTAAAATCCAAGGTCCTTCATTATTTCATATTATAAAGTGATGATAAGGACTGATAGAAATTTAGTTCTTCCTGTGTTCATGTAATTTTCATAACTGCCATGCAGTTGCCTTACCTCTGCCTTTTCAATGTTATTCCCTAGGGGATAGGGCTAGCAGAATTTGAAATACTTGCCAAAGGTCACAAAACTAGTGAAATCTGAACATAAAAATTCTCATTGTATTTATTTTATTTTATTTTATTTTATTTTATTTATTTTAGATCATGAGAATATTTAATATGTACATTTAAAATAATTTTTTTAACTTTTATTTAATGAATATAAATTTTCAGTGTACAGCTTATGGATTACAATGGCTTCCCCCTCCCATAACTTCCCTCCCACCCACAACCCTCCCCTCTCCCGCTCCCTCTCCCCTTCCATTTGCATCAAGATTCATTTTCAATTCTCCTCATATACAGAAGATCAATTTAGTATAAAGATTTCAACAGTTTGCACCCACATAGAAACACAAAGTGAAACATACTGTTTGAGTACTAGTTATAGCATTAAATCACAATGTACAGCACATTAAGGACAGAGATCCCGCATGAGGAGCAACTGCACAGTGGCTCCTGTTGTTGACCCAACAAATTGACACTCTAGTTTATGGCTCCAGTAACCATCCTAGGCTGTCGTCATGAGTTGCCAAGGCTATGGAAGCCTTCCAAGTTTACCGACTCTGATCATATTTAGACAAGGTCATAAAAGACAGAGTAAGGATAGTAACCAATGATCCTAAGAGTGGCATTTACCAGGTTTGAACAATTATACAGCATTAAGTGGGGAAGAGGACCATCAGTACACACAGGTTGGGAGTAGAGCCATTGGTGGTAGAGTAGAGGTTATGATTACAAAGGAATGAGGCCCAAGTGTGATAGACAGGGTCTAGAACAAAGGACAGAGTCATTATTAGAGGAGCTAAGAAAGGTGCTAAGCTACAATTAAGTTTTCTGATTGAGAGGCAAATAGAACCTGATAGAAGGGGCTTGATAATAATCTGGTGGGCTTTAGGCCTTATAAATTCAGAGGCCCAGAACTATCTATCTTATTTTAAAGATTTATTTCTTTGAAAGACAGAGTTTTCAGAGAGAGAGAGAAAGAGAGAGAAAGGGAACTTGCATCTGCGTTTCACTCCCAAAATGGCCAAAATGGCCAGAGCTGGGGCAGTCCAAAGCCAGGAACCAAGAGTTTCTTCCCAGGTCTCTCATGTGGATGTTGGGGCACAAGTACTTGGACCGTCTTCTGCTGCTTTCATTAGCAGGGAGCTGGATCCGATGTGGAGACTCGAATCAGTGCTCATATGGGATGCTGGTGTAGCTGGTGGTGCTGGTGGCAGCCTTACCCACTTCACCATAACTCTGGTCTGATGTTTTGGCTTTAAAGCTTGAAGCCCTATGTGCTGTGCCCTGTTGCCTCCAGCCTTACATCTATTTTCTTCACACAAGTATGATTTACTGAAAGGATAAGACATGAATATGTAGATAGTTTGCACTCTTCCTGAGGGTGATTTATTTTATTTATCTATGCATCTGCATAATCCATTCAACTACGTTTTGCTAAATATGTATTTCAAAACAAGCCGTCTACTGTTTAAATCATGTCAGGTGTGAAGCAATACATCACTTTAAGAAGCTGTTATTGACTCTGAAATTTGAAGTTAAGTCTGATTTGACCATAAGGAATTTGAACCCAATCAGAGACTATCAGTTGCCTGAATCCAAGCCAGCTCTGTGTCCATTAGAACCATCTGAATAGTTGCTCCCTCAATATGGTATCACCTTTTCTCTTTTTGTCTCTATGCTTTGTCGTTACACACAAACACACACACACACAAAAAGTGATTATTGTTACAAAACCAAATTTAGAAAGAAGAGTTGGGCACTGAAAGATTGACAGATCAACAGTCCAGTACTCTGCAAAGAACTTAGATATCAGAGTCAGAACATCTGGTTTAGTTATATGATTTGTACTAATTCCTGTAAATTGCCAGAGCCTTTGTTCCTTAATCAGTGAAATAAGTCTAGTACATTCAGCTTCATGTGGATAGTAGGATAAATGTACATATTCAACTCACAAAAAGGTTCTGTAGGATATTGTCACTACAGTTGTTACTGCTGTTATTCTTATGTTATTAGTCATGTTACTCTTTTAATGCTACAGCTAACAGATACAGTTAGTGAATATTTTTGAATTTTCTGAACATACAAACATTATTATACTACAGACCTGCCCATCATTCCTGAGAGAAGTCAATGGAAATCAAAATCAAACAAACAAATGAAAAGGGGGGAAAACAATGCTTCTGAAGATCTAAAATCACATGTATGTAACAAGAATGCTGACACATAATACAAAATAAATACAGATTCATTAATAATAACATTTTTATTGTTAATCATGTGTATCAGCTGTTAGTAAAACCTGCAGTCTTATCTGAGGTGCCATCTTAAGCCTCGAGCGCCATGTTAAGCTCTGGCCCAGTCACCATTTGTACAATAAGTTTCAGTTTCTCTGAGATAAGTTTCAGATTCCTAAGTCCAGCTTGATTTACCAGAAATCAGGTTATCAAATGACCCAACCATCTGTGTTGCCTTTACTCCACCCAGTGGAATTTACTGCTCCTACTTCCTTATCTCTGCTAAGCTATATAAGACCCATTCTCCTAGTACAGGCTGCTATTTCTCTTGGGCATGGAGAAGCAGCCTTGTCCGCCGACAATAAACTTTTCCCTTACTCTGGTGTTTGGTGTGTATTTTGGTGGCCCTCTCATCAATTATGTGGTTGTTATATTGTAGTCAGGAAACAAAGAGAAATAACCATGAACTGTCTCAGTAAAACAAAAACACTTTGGAGGCTGACCAGGAAGTTGAGAAACTAAATTTGAATTCTATTGGTTGAGTGAGTTTTAATAATATTTACCTTCTATCTGTTCAATATCTTCAAAATAAATAAACAATAAAAATTATTCATATTCAGTGATCTCCAAATCCAATGAAGACTGAAGGCCTTATTTCTTGAAATTAACATTCTTGGTTAACAAAGTCATTATCAATGATAAATTTACTTCTCTATTTAGTTGATGACATATTATGACCTTTACCCACAAGTTTACTTTCAATTTCATGCTTTATTTATATATTTAGGACAGGATATGTTATTAGATAGTATTTGTATTATAAAAATGAGAAAGTTAGGCAAAATTTACACAAACAACAAAACAAAAATCTCTATTTGTCCAGATAATATCACACAAAATTATTTTTTATCCATAACTCACTTTCATATTCATAGCTCCTGTATTTTTAATAGATAGATTTAAAAAGATTTATAAAGTGTATGGAGTGTGTAGATTAACACAGTAGATCATGTGGAGTATTACAATATGCAATCAACACTTTGATTTTTGTTTTCTGTTGAGTCAGGGCTTAATGCACTTCCTTCTGAAACTCTGAGTCACCTAAAGGAATCTGACAAGGATAACAGGGCCAGGGTCTTTAGTTAGCTTATTAAACTTTTACTTAGGATCAGTTCGAAAATTTCATATACTAAAATGGTTTATCTTAGGGCCACATTGTGGCACAGGGATTTAAGCCAACACGGAACACTGATATCCTATTAGAGTGCCAGTTAGAGACCTGGCTGGTGCACTTCCAATCCAACTCCTACTAAGGCACCAGGAAAAGTAACAGGAGATGGCCTAAGTACTTGGAACCCTGTATTTACATGGGAGACCCAAAAGAAGCTCTGGGTTTCTGGCTTCAGCCTGGCACAGAACCTGCAGTTACTAACATTTGGGTAGTGAACCAGTGGATGGACGATCTCTCCCTCTGTCTGTGCACTCGTGTCTCTCCCCTCTCTGTGTAACTCCACCTTTCAAATAGCTTTTTTAAAAAAAAAAAAATCATTAAAAAGTATTTACTTATTTTATCGTAATTTTGAGCACTCATTATTGTTAATTGATTGCTATAATTAACAGGATACTGACGTAGGTCAGAAAATTTACATATATTTTAATAAGAGGACCTCAAAAATGCTAACCTCAGGGTGAGCATAATGCTGTAATGGGTTAAGCTATGGCCCGCAATGCCTGCATCCCATGCGGGCACCAGTTTGAGTTACGGCTGTTCCATTTCCAATCTATTTCCCTTCTAATGTTCCTGGGAAGGTGGTAGAAAATTGCGCAATTGCTTGGAACCCAGAACCCACAAGGGAGATCCCAAAGCTCCAGGCTCCTGGCTTTGGACTGGCCCAGTCCCAGCCTTTGCAGCCATTTGGGGAGTGAACCAGTGTATGGAAGATCGCTTTCTCTCTCTTTTACTCTCTCACTTTTTCTCACAGTAATTCTGCCTTTTAAATTAATAAAATAAACCTTTAAAAAAAACTGACTTCAAGTCCAAATCAGTAGGAATACATGTACATTTTGAAATTGGGTGTCTATCTCTTCTTTGTATTAAAATTTGATTTCTGTTTAGCTCATTCATTTTAATATATTGTGATACATTTAAGCATATTTGTATATTTCTCTTAGCTCCAAAACAAGTTTAAGAAATTCTGTAAAAATGATTTACCAATTTGGTAGCTATTAATTACTTACATTTTATTTCTTATTGCTCACATTGTTTTTAAAATATTTTATTTATATAAGGAGAAAAATTGCATATATTTCATATATACATATTTAGGGGCATAGTGATAGTTCCCACCCTACCCTCCCTTCTGCTCATGCTTCCACCCCCCTCCTCCCTTCTTTCTTATTATTTCTTTTAATTTTAATGACATACTTTCATTTTATTTTGTACTCATTAGTTTATGAGATGAGAAACATGAGGAAAATCCATTATAGTTAACAAACACAAAAGTAAACATAACTCACTTATGACTACTTTTAAAAAAATTAATACCTTTCAAGGCATAAAAAAAGCATTTAAGAGCAGCTACTGTTGTCCAAGTGTTGTTTCACAAGAGAAACTGAGCCCCATATAGGGGTAAACAATTAAACTGACTGACTAATAGCCATTTCCCTCAAACTAGAGTTTAGACAGTTTGACCCCAAGCCCAGAGCCCTCTTTCCTCAAACATATATTTTAGTGACCTTGTAAGTGTACATTTCTTTCACTGCATTTATTGAGATGTAAATCTTTTTAAAAATTTCTCAAGCACTAATTCTATCTCCCAAGAGTATCTTCCTCAAGGAATTAGGAACTGTCCTTTTGAAAGGTAATCATGAAAGATAGCACTCCCATCCAGCAACCACTGTGCTTACATGAGGAACTAATTTCTATGACAGTAATGAATGATCACAACTGACCTATTCACAGAAAAAAAAAATTGCAAACTCAGGGGTACGTCAATATGTTGGACACATCACTTGGATTAATTTCCTCCTTAAATTCTTCTGGTACTCTTCCATGCTCACCCCAGTGATTAACAACCCACTCTCATTTCCCCTCAGCAGAATTAAATTCAGACTTGTCCTGACCTCTGTCTCTATTTTTAGTAACCTTAGGTAAAGTGTTCCTTGTTATGTAGCTTTCTATGGTGCAATATTTTTGGCAAGATTTGGTGATGATTTTCCTTATTCATTTATAGATGAGAATCAGAAAGATCTGTAATTTTTTTTTCATAGCCGCCCATCTGTGAGCAAAGCACATTCATAGATAGCTGCTCAATTCACAATAGCTAAGACCTGGAATCAACCCAAAAGCAAACAGTAGACTGAATAAAGAAATTATGGGACATGTACTCCATAGAATACTATACAGCAGTAAGAAACAATGAAATCCAGTCATTTGCAACAAGATGGAGGAATCTGGAACACATCATGCTGAGTGAAATAAGCCAGTGAAAAGGGACAAATCATATGTTCTCCCTGATCAGTGACAACTAACCAAGCACCAAAAAGGAAACCTGTTGAAGTGAAATGGGCACTATGAGGAACAGTGACTTGATCAGCTCTTGTCCTGACTGTTGATGTACAATTTAATACTTTATCCCTTTTAGTATTTTTTTTTGTTCTAGTTAATACTATTGGTTGAACTCTGTAATTAACACACATTTATTCTTAGGTGTTTAAATTTAACTGAAAAGTGATCCCTGTTAAATATAAAAGTGGGAATAAGAGAGGGAGGAGATGTACAATTTGGGACATGCTCAATCGGACTTCCCCAAATGGTGGAGTTAGAAATGTGCCAGGGGATTCCAATTCAATCCCATTAAGGTGTCATGTACCAATGCCGTCTCACTAGCCCAAGTGATTAATTTCAATTCACAATTGATCACACTGATAGGTCTAAGAGTCAAAGGGATCACACAAACAAGACTAGTGTTTGCTACTACTAACTGATAAAATCAAAAAGGGAGAGAATGATCCAACATGGGAAGTGGGATACACAGCAGACTCATAGAATGGCAGATGTCCTAAACAGTACTCTGGACTCAGAATCAGCCCTCAAGGCATTCGGATCTGGCTGAAGAGCCCATGAGAGTCTTTTAGGCATGGAAAGCCAAGACATTCTGAAAAAAAAAAAATAGAGGACCTAAGTGAAAGATCTCTGCAAGTGAGATCCCAGTGGAAAGAATGGGCCATCAAAGAAGGAGGTACATTTCTCTGAAGGGAGGAGAGAACTTCTACTTTGACTACAACCTTGTTGGAATAAGATCGAAGTCAGCAAACTCAAAAGACCTCCATAACCCTGGCAACTCATGACTAGAGCCTATGGAGATTACTGACGCCATAAACAAGAGTGTCAAATTGTTAAGTCAGCAACAGGAGTCACCGTGTGCTACTCATGTAGGATCTCTGTCCTTAATGTGTTGTCCAGTGTGAATTAATGCTATAACTAGTACTCAAACAATATTTTACACTTAATGTTCTGTGTGGGTGTAAACTGATGAAATATTTACTTAATATATACTAAATTGATCTTTTGTATATAAAGATAATTGAATATGAATCTTGATGTGAATGGAATGGGAGAGGGAGCAGAAGATGGGAGGAGTGCAGGTGGGAGGGAAGTTAAAGGGGAGGAAGCCATTGTAATCCATAAACTGTACTATGGAAATTTATATTTACTAAATAAAAGTTTAAGAAAAAGAAAAAAAACTGTGATAGAACTTGTGTAAAATAAAATTTACCATCTTTACCAAAAAACAAACAAACTAACAAAGAAATAGATATTTGCAGGTAGTGACATTCGCAGAGTATGCATACACATAAATAACCCAGAGATCACAGATTCAACCCCATAGGATTACACAGAATTATACAAAAATAATTGCAAAGGAAAAATCCAAAACAAATAAAAGCAAAGTGATTGCAGTCTAAAACTGAGATTGGACCCATATTTTATTGTTTAAAAGATTTATTTATTTATTTAAAACCTGGAGATACAAAGAGAAAGGGAGAAATAGAGAAAGAGATGTTCCATCTGTTGGTTCAATCCCGAAATGACCACATTGGCCAGTCTGGTCCAGGCCTAAGTCAGGAGCCAGAAGATTCTCATGGGTATCCCATGAGATACACAAGGGTGTCACATATTTAACAGAGAGATGAATAAGGAGCTGGATCAGAACTAGAGGAGCAAAGACTAGAACTGACTCCCACGTGGGATGCTAGCATCTGGTTCTAGCCACTGGATCCATATTTTAAAGGCAAACTTTAATCCCATTCATAATAGCTAAAATTTTTTAAATACCTCAGAACAAATTTATCCAGGGAGGTGAAAATCTCTATTTTGAAAATTAAAAAAAAAAATAAAGAAAGAAATAGAAGAAGATATACACAAAAAGGAAAAATCTTCCATATTCATGGATTGGAAGAATTAATGCCATCAAAATGTCCATACTATGGAAAGCAATTTACAGATTCAATGCAATCCCAATCAAAATACCAATGACATTCTTTCCAAGTCTACAAAAAATTATGTTAAAATTCATATGGAAACACAAAAGACTTTGAATAACTAAAGCAAATTTAAGTAACAAAAACAAAGCTGGAGGCATTGCAATACCAAATCTCAAGACATACTATAAGACAATTATAATCAAAACAACCTGGTAAGAAAATAGACATGTAGACCAACGGTTCAGAATAGAAACTCCAGAAATCAATTCATGGATCTGATATAAAATCAATCCCTGGAGAAAAGACAGTCTCTTCAACTAGTAGTCTTGAGAAAATGGGAACTCCATGTGCTGAAGTATGAAACAAGACCCCTACTTCACACTTTATATAAAAACAAATTCAAAATTGATCTAGAATCAAAATTGATAGCAACGTTACTAAAGGAGAACAAAATGGGGAAACTCTGTAAGACATTGGCATAGGCCAAGACTTCTGAAGTACAAAGAATCAAACCAAAATAGACGATTGGTTATACATCAAGCTAAGACGCTTCTGCATTGCAAAGGAAACACTTAAGAAAGTGAAGAGGCAACTGACAGAATGGGAGAAAATATTTACAACTATACAACTGATAAAATATTAATATCCAGAATCTATAAACAGCTCAAGAAACTCAACAACAGTAAAACAAACAATCCAGTTAAGAGATAGGCAAAGGACTTGAAGAGATATTGTTCAAAAAAAGGAAATTCAAGTGGCTAACAGATACATGAAAAAAGGCTCAGAACTGCTATCCATCAAGGAAATGCATGTCATAACCAAAATGAGGTTTCACCTCATCTCCGTTAGAATGGCTCTCATGCAAAATCAACAAGCAATAAAGGCTGGTGACTGGAAAGTATACCAGCACAGTCATTGTGGAAGATAGTATGGAGTTTCCTCAGAAATTTGAAAATAAATTTACCATATAACCCAGCAATCCCACTCCTGGGAATTCACGCACATGAAATGAAATATGAAAGAGTAATCTGTTCTCACCATGTTTATTGTAGCTCAATGCACAATAGCTAAGATATGGAGTCAACCAAGATGTCCATCCAGTGACAACTAGATAAAGAAATTATGATATATAGAATATGGAATACCAATCAGCCATAAAAATGAATGAAATACTCTCTTTTGCAACAAAAGAGATAAAACTGGAGACCATTGTGTTTGGTAAAATAAGCCAGTCCCAAAAAGAAAACAAATATTTTCCTGATCTGGGGTTACTAATAAAGTACTAAAACATGTAATATAAATGAGTGAAATTGACACTTTGAGATTCTATGATTATATACAGCCTTTGTATCTACTGTTCTTACTATTTATTGAACTCTATTAGTGTAGGGTTAATATCATAAGTATAAAATAAACTGAAAGTAGATCGTTGTCAAAATCAAGAGAGTAATAAGAGAAGAAGGAGGAGGAAGGGTTAGAGCTTGGGTAGGAGGGAGATAGGTTGGGAAGTGTCACCATGTTCCTAAACCTGTATGTGTGTGTTGGGAAGTGTCACCATGTTCCTAAACCTGTATGTGTGTGTGTATATATATATATATATATATATATATATATATATATGGAATTTATTCACCTTAAAAGTTAAAATTAATTAATTAAAAAAGAAAACAGTACATTATTCTATCATTTTTGACAATACATATGATCCTACCAGACAATATGTTATGTAAAATGAGCCAGACACACAAAGACAAATATCACATTGCTTAATTCATTTGTGAAATATTAAGAAGTTTTATAAAAAAGTAAAAATAAGAATTATTGCATTCTATATTCTATATTAACTGACACAAATCAGAAAAAAAACATATATTTGTCTTCTGAGGATTGGGTTCTTTCACTAAGCATAATGATTTCCATTTGCATGCATTTTGTTGTGAAAGACTGGAATTAAACCAACATCTTGTGATATGATTGTAATTTCTGTTATTCCTTGTATGTACTTCTGTGGAACTGTGGTATTGCTACTTTTTACTTGTTGTATATTATGGTTAATGATGGATTAAGCCTATAATTATAGAAGGGATTGAAATTATCTTTTTGTAAAAACTAAAGAAAAATGAGAAAAGAAAGAAGTCTGAGCGAGGGAAAAGGGCAGGGAGGGAATTGTACTTATCATTTTAGAACTGTACCTATGAAATACATGAAATCAATCCTGTTTTTATTATAAAATGTAAAAAAAAAGACAAAATTTGGGTGTAGGAAAGGCTAAAATATCTGCAATTAACATCTCCTCAGTTGTCTGGGGAAAGTGGGAAGGGGGAGATACTCTCTCCTGATCCAACATGGGGTTTAGATGAAGTGGGGCATAGAATCATTAACTGAGTTACAAAGTTAAGTACTATGAAAAAAATTAACACATACTTAATAAATTACTAAGCTAAAATTCAAATATGAGTCTAATAAGTATCCATCATTTATATCCAAGAAAGACAACAGGGGCAAGTGTTGTGGTACAGCAGGTTAAACTGCAGCTTGCAATGACTGTGTCCCATACCAGGATGCTGCTTTGCATCTTGACTTCTGTGCTTCAGTTCCACCTCCCTGTCAACATGTCCGAGGAAACAGAGAATGATGGATTAAGGACTTGGTCCCCTGAGATCTCTGTGGGAGGCCAAAATGGAGTTCCTGGCTCCTAGAATCAGCATTGGCACAAAATTGTCTATTGTGGTCATTTTGGGAGTGAACTCTCTCTCTATCACTTTGGCTTTCAAATAAATAAATATCTCTTCTAAAAATAAAAAGGAAAACAATGAGACCATATTAGAAGTCAAATTATTTTATCAAGAAAAAGGATAAAATAAAACAAAAATATAATGTAATCTGCTCCAAAGGAAGCTTTCTATCTCAATTGGGGTACATCTCTGGCTAGACAAAAAACCCGTCCAAAGGCTGCCAGTGAGGACATGCAGGTAAAAGCAGGGTGTGGATTAAGTAAACAAGGCAGCAGTGCCCCTATGTGACTGGGATGAGGGCCATAACAGCACAAGAAAAATGGCAACAAAAGCCTATTTTGCATGATCTAGCAGAATTGAAAACCATATAAACCTTGCTTCAAATCCAGCTTGTGCTTTTTTCTTATTTGAATTCAATTGTTCAAGCAGAATTTACTTCAGCATATTTTTTCTGTAAGTTAGAGATTGTAACATTGCCTTAATGGGTTATTACAAAGTTGACAGATAATATATGCAAGGCATCTAATACAGAACCCTACATAGAACAAGTACCCAAAAAAATCTTAGTAAAAGTGGTTGTTTTTGTATTATTAGCCTTACCTTATTGCCTATTACTTAAAATAGAAGTGCAAGAAAGGTCACAAAAACTAAAGATACTTTTCTATGCATTTCAAAAATGATTGGGCAGTTTTAAAATCGAGGGCTATATTTCAAAGTTCTTAAAGGTTAAAGCTGCTTTCTATTTGGATTTAACAGAGATACTTACTAAGAAAGCAACCTGAGCATTAAGAGTAAATCCTTGACATTTATAATAGCAAAGATTTTTCTCACTTTTCTTTTCTTTATTGTTTTCACTGTTTGAAATTTGGATCACAGAAAGGAAGTCTCTAAGCTTCTGTTCCAATATTTCTGATAATTGCAAGTGTCTCTAAATAACAGTTCTACAGTTTGGAAAGACTTAACCATTGATTCATAAATAATTCCCTCCTTTCCTACAAAATAAAATAACTAGGAAATTCTTTACTTAAAATAACTAAGGGGATAATTCAATACTTTTTGGTGGCTGGTATATAAATAAGCAGCTGTTACATTAATTCTAACACATTTTGGCTCCAGAAAGATATGGTTATTTATCAGTTTATTTCTTTGGTCGCCTTAAAACATCAAGCCAAGGGTGTGAGCACTTTGTGGAAACAAATGGATGAAAGGCATTATTGATTTTATCATAAAGGGATCATGAAAATAAAGCATCAGAGTTGCTTTAATTTCCAGCAATGATATTCAGAACAAAACACTTCTAAAATTATCATATACTTTAAATAGTAGCCACGCAATTCAAGACAATCCCAAAACCACTCAATATTATCACATTTTTATTAGATTTCCCAGCAAGTTTTCTGTATATTATACTGAAGCCACTCCCAAAATGTCATCACATCATATTGAAAGGTGTAACTTTTAAGTGAAATTTAAATTCATAATTTGGAAGTTTCTTGAAAATATCATAGCAGAACACATGGATCAGATTTAACTGACTTTGAATAAGGTTTGTTTACCCCACCAATATTGTTAATATAGAACTAATAAGACAGTTTGTATCTATTATTTCATGACTTCTTTTTTAACATTAACAAATATTTCCTTTTGTAACATGTGAGTAAAAGAGAGGCAACAAAGATGACTAAACCTTGTTTTGTCTCAGAAACTTTCATACATCAGTAGAATGGTTTAGATCTCAATGACTTTCACATATGAGTAGGATAGTCCAAGGTACTGATGTTGGGCCTCAGAAGTTCGAGATGTCATTTGAACATACAAGGATATATTAAACAGACATTTGGACATAAATATCTGAAGGTCAGAGAGTTGATCTCTGCAGGAAATGTGCATATGATAAGTATACTTAGGTCAGTGTCATACATAAGTTAATATAGAAAAAGCCACTTAAAAAATTCATGTGGTTTGAAAGGACAAAAGATTTGGACACTGAGGCCTTATATATCCCAGTAATGAAGTGGCAGAAGCACAAGAAACAGCTATGAAGGGAGAATGAGGAAGAAGTTTCAGTGAGATAGGAAAAGACTTTATGAACGTGGAGTTGTGAAAGCCAAGTGAAGTAAGTTTTAAAAATGCAAAAGTGATACTGATAATTTCATTAACCTGAGAACAACAAACTAGCATTTGGATAGAGCAATAAATAGGTATTATTGACTTTGAAAGGAAGTAACTTATGGAGAACATAAGCAGTCTTTCAAAGTGTTTTGCAACAAAAGGGAACAAAAAAAAAGTGAGTAAACATAAGATGATGTAGAGCTGAGTGCTGATACTTAAAAGATAGGTGATAAAGCAGCAGGGCATTTACTAAATAGACAGGAACTGCAGCATAGTGGGTAAAGTTGCTACCTGCTTTGCCAGCATGCCATAAGGGTGCCGGTTTGAGTCCCAGCTGCTCCACTTCCGATCCAGTTTTCTGCTACAGCCTGGGAAAGCAGTTGAAGATGGTC
This sequence comes from Lepus europaeus, assembly GCF_033115175.1. Taxonomy (NCBI): domain Eukaryota; kingdom Metazoa; phylum Chordata; class Mammalia; order Lagomorpha; family Leporidae; genus Lepus; species Lepus europaeus. The sequence goes on from NC_084833.1 coordinate 40,573,911, forward strand.
CAAGTCCTTGGTCCCCCGCACCCACATGGGAGACCTGGAGGAAGCACCTGGCTCCTGGTTTCATCGGCCCAGTTCCAGCAGTTGCAGCCATTTGGGAAATGAACCAGATGGAAGACTTCTCTCGACCTCTCTCTGTCTTTGCCTCTCTGTAACTCTGCCTTTCAAATAAATAAAGAAATCTTTAAAAAAGAGATAGGGAAATTGATCATATCCATGAAACATGGGATAATTAGTAGAACATTGAGTCTTAGTGGAGTGTAACTACAAGACACAAGAGAACAGACTGATTTTAGATAAGAGCAGGGATAACTCATCTAGCCTAAAGTGGGAAAGCAGAGTAAAATGGTAGTTCATATGTGGGAATCCTAACTCATAACGTGACAACATTAGAAAATGCAGTCTTTGGAAGGTGATATATCATCAGTTTGAAGCCTTTAAGAATGGGACTTCTTGGATAAGACCCCAAGGCATAGGCAACAAAAGTAAAATTAGGCAAATGGGATCATATCAAACTCAGTAGCTTCTGCACATTGAAGGATACAATCTATAGATTGAAGAGGTATCCAACAGAATGGGAAAAATATTAGCAAGCTACTTATTCAACAAGGGATTCATGTCTAGATATATCAACTCAAAAAAACTCAACAACAAATAAAAATAAATGATCCAGTTAATAAATGGTCAAAGAACCTCAAAAATTTTCAAAAGATGAAATAAAAATGGCCAGCAAATATATATATATAAATAATAATAATATATAATATATATAATATATAATAATATTTATATATATATAATAATATATAAATATATATTATTATATATATATATATATAAAATGCTCAATGCCGCCACATTCAGGAAATGCTAATCAAAACCACAGTGAGCTATCACCTCATCCCTGTCAGAATGGCTATTATCCAAAAGACAGAAAGTAACAAATGCTGGTAAGGATGTGGAGGAAGGGGAACTCTCAGATATTGTTGGTGGGTATGTAAGAAAGTGCAACCACTGTGGAAAATAGACTTTCTATGAAACAAATTGCACAAAGAAAGATAAATTCCACATGTTCTCCTTTAAATGTGGAAGATAAAATTTCCAGTAAAAGAAAAATAAAAACAGAAATGCCTGTATATATTAGTATTGTTGAAAATATAATTTTTTTAGAAATTCTTTATACCTTTGTAAAACAAATGGTTAAAATGATATACAACTGTAATTTTAATGATCCATGATTGTTTTAAAATTTGCTTTGTATTAGTGAAGTTGAACAAAGTTTCATTTGATTATTGCTTATAACCCTTGCCTACATTCTCCTATATTCCTGCTAAACTATACATTAAGCTCAATCTTTTTTTAATGTTAATTTATTGACTCATTGAAAAACATATCTGACACTTGAATTTTGTACTTCTGACTCTAGAAGATTTGAAATATTCAAGGGCTTAACTTCAGAAGAAATTAATTGGCTGAAGCTTCAGAAACATCCTCCATATAGCTTCAGAAATTATAAAGTCTTCTAAAATTACTGTAGGGGATCAAGGAGCATGAATTAACAGGAATATTCAATTAAACCAAATGCTCATTCACAAATTGCATCGATAACTGGGTCTGAATTGAATGAGGAAAATTGTTAATCCTGCTGTGTTTTAGTGGCAATCATTATTTTTCAAGCATACAATATCTGCTAAGAAATACAAAGATAGCATTGTTAATTTACTGATACAGGATTTACTATTGAAGATTTGGTTTACCACAAAGATACTTGGGAGAAAATTAAATTGACTAATTTATTGCAGAATGGGGCAGCCTTTATAATTTTTAAAGCAGAGCTGGAGAAAGAAACAAAATGAACAATGGGATTTTGTCTTTTTTTGCTGATGGAAATATTTGACAGAAGACTTAAATATTCTTTCTCTTCTCAAAGTTATATATATATTTTCCTACAAAGAATGAAAGGTGTTATAAATAAACAACCATTAATATTGTATTTCCTAGGTCTTTTTGGTGTGGTTTATTAGTTGTGATAATAACACTGATATGAATTGTAAATAAAGGAAAGTAAAATGAGCGGTATACAGGACCTCATTGTTTTACTAATTCACAAATTTGTTTTATACATCTCAAATTAATAGCGATAAAAAAGGCTACTTAATTAGATGTGCCAGTGTGGTCTATTTTTTCCTATAGTAAAATAATGGAACATAATTTCCTTTTATGCATAACTGATTTTTGACCTGCTATTGAATATGCACACAATTGGAATTGGAAACAAAGCTAATCTTAAAGAGGTTGTACAAGTGAATAATGTGTGTATACCTTTGTGTTCATGAAATATAAATTGTAGAATGTATACTATGTTTTTTGGTTTTTGGTTTCCCTGAGGTACAAAATCTGTAATCTCTTCACAACCCTGAGTGATTTGTGAAAGCCAACAAAAAAATGTAATAATTTATCAAATGCCAGTATGGGTCAAATGTTCCCATCAGCACAGATGAGTTAATACAAGGCTGTACTCAGTGCCACCATGCTGGATACCATCTGAAGGGTCAGAATAGAAAGTTTATAAACCCAAACTCAAGTAGTTGCATTTGGAGGCTGCTTGCAGGAAGTCGTTCTGGCAGCTTCTTGGAGCTACAATCAGTGCCCATTTGAAATCAAATATTTACAGAAACAGAGAAGTCAGACAGATGCACCCTGGCCTCTCTAAGCCTGGAATTCTTCATCTGTGAAAACAGAGGTGGGACCCCATGCTGTCTGAAATCTGTTTGGACTCTAAAGTTTATATATCTTTTAAGTAGAACCCTGGTAATAATTTTATTTTTGGTATAATGATTTATTTTAACTAAGTTTTTCCTTGGATCTTATTGTAATCATATAAAATTAGTATGTTAGCATTGGAATTGATCACAAAGGTTATCTTTTTAAGCCCATTGAGCTCCCTAATGAAATGTACAGGTATGTCATTAACACTCCCAAGCAAATGACAATGGTTTTACAAGTCACAGTCTGTTTAAATTACTCGGATAACCACTTCCAAGCAAAGTCTTCACATTATTTAATAATTCACACATTGACACTTAAAATCAAAGCAGGCATATCTTTTTATCACACCATTAATCAAACCCACCTAACCATTTATTCAAGGCTTAATTGTTAGTTACTTCTTTCCTTTCTTCCCTCTATGTTCCTGCCCTGAAATGGTAGTTCCTCAGAGTGTAGCAGATAAGACAGCTTTATTAGCAGCAACTAGGTAACAGTACAGTGAAAGCAACACTGAGAGATGTGTACTGACGGGGATAAGAAGAGATGATAAAGCCAATCTGTTTACACAGGAAGAATCAGAAAGGGCATCACACAGGAGATGTCTTTCAAGAAGGAATTGACCTGAATGGTATAGAATTGCGTGCTAGATGATACGTGTGAGACATAGAAAAACAGGAATGTAGCATAGCCTCTACACTGTCACAAAGCTGCAGAATTCTCATTTGGATCAAGTTTGACCAGAGTGATTATCCAGACAGAATGCTTATCCAGAGTGAATTCCATCAACTATCTTCATACTTATATGTGTATATTTATGAATGAGTGCATTTAATTATGAATATATATTTTTGCTTAGCCTTACATGCCCCAAAAATGATGATAACAAAAAATGTAACTTTGGTGAGCAAAACTGACATTTTGAGATTTGACTATTGTTTACAGCCCTTGTCTACAGTCTTGAGGAACAGTGATTTTTGTAAGGATCTGACCTTTCTGCAGTCAACAACATGGAGAACAAGAACACTCTTTCCATATAATCACAAATTCACAATTGCTTTGTTTTGATGTAAGACTCATTGAAAATGAATACTGACCACATCAATTTAGAGCAAAAGACTAATTTTTCATTAAAGGAAAAAACAAATTGGGGATGATGATTTCATTAATGATAGAAAGTGAATTTAGTTTGCTTTTGAAAGAAGCAGATAAATGATTTACTTTTTTGTGACAGAATTAATAAGCAACTTCTTAAGGTGGAAGAAAAAGATATTTATAGGAAATCTAATTAAACCAACATCATTAATAAATACACTGATGATAGTGTACCCTTACTTATATTATTAGCAAGACAGTTTGGTAGATATTTTCAACATGAGTGATGATAAAAATGATATGAATTCTAATTTTATCAGTCAAGTAGAAAATGAAGAATAAATAAAACATATATTTGATACTCTTTAATGGGCTTAACTATCTTAAAAATTTTACTTTTGATATTATTTTAAGCAGCTTTATACCTATTGATGTGAAATATGTGTTTTCTTCTCTTCACTCACATCATCAAGATGAAAGTAGTTTTGCAATAGTCTCAAGCTCCATATATTTAATGATGCAACATAAAGAAGAAACAAGAGTTGCATAGTTAGCAATGTTTTACATGAAATATCAAGCAATACTTTCCTTTTTACAAAATAGATTTTATCTTCCATCATCTAGAATATTGATATTTAAGAGATAAAGAAAAATGGAGTGAGTGTTTGACCTAGCATTTAGGCTCACTTGTACCCAGCTCTATTTCTGATCTATTTTATTGCTTTTGTGCACCCTGGAAGCAATAGATGATAGCTCAGGTATATAAGTCCCTGTATGTATGAGATCTGGGTTGAACTACAGCTCCTGGATTTGTCCTGGTGCATCCAGGTCTGTTGTCAGAATTTGAGGAGTAAACCATCAATTGGAAGATCTTCTCTCTCCCTCTCTCTCTTGATCATTGTGTGTATGTGTTTCTAAATAAATAAATTTTATTTTTTCAAAAATAAAATTATATAGAAGTAAAAATATCATATATGTACTCACACATACATATACACATGTAAGCACCCACACATGTAAGCACCACACACAGGCATGGAGAAGTCAGGTTAACCATTTACTTGGCTACTTATTAAGATCTTATTACATACCATAATGTACTGTACTAGATACTGAGAACAGAGAATGAATATATGCATTTTTTCCTTCCAAAAATCAAATACATTGTGATATGGTAACCTTTGAGATATGAGAATCATAGCATACTGCCAGAAAACATAGATGGGGCAGTAATCTTGCACTATCAAGCAGTGTGTAGCCCTGTAGGGTGAGTCAATGCCTAACACAAACTTTGAAGCCTCCGCATTCAGATATGGAAACCAGACGTGGACTCCATTAAGGAAGCTTCTCAAATAAAACATGGAGCAGATCTTATAAGAAAAAGAACAGTTGTGGATATAAAAAGAGCTTATAAGCACAACGTATTCACATTTGTTAGTGAATAGACGGCACCATCAGTTACTAGAGAAAAGAAAGAACTATATGTAGCAACTGCATTCATTTCTAATTATAAAGTCATGTACTTGTGATTTTTCTTGCATTTATTGGCCAGAACATAGTCATGTGGCCCTTCCTAAATATATATATATATATATATATATATATATATATATATATATATATATAAAATCCTTAGCCAAATGCTGATGAATTTCCATATAAAATCCATTATATTACCAAAGGTAAGATAGAGAAGAACATCGTGAATATGTGGTTGTGTGCCACAATTCACCTAAATACTTGGGCCATCTGCTGCTTTTCCCAAACCATTAGCAGGGAGCTGGATGGAAGTGGAACAGCTGGAAAACTAACTGATGGTCACATGGGATGCTGGTGTTGCAGGAGGCAGCTTTGTCCACTACACTACAATGCCAGCCTAACTAATGTAATTTAAAGTTGACTGGAGACCAAGAGGAGGTACAGAATGAAAAATAGGTAGTTAAAACATACACTTGAAAAATACAGTACATGATATTCGGGGTTAGTATACATGGAAGATGCATGAAATGTACGAATTTCCAAGATTAACTATAAGTACTAGTTTGAGGTATGTAGTTTACAAAAATAATTATCATATCATGGACAAAAATTTAATTATCACTGTATAGCAAAAATCAATTTCTCCCTGTTTTAAGATGGTAAATTATGGGGCTATCACTGTGCTTTAGTGGGTAAAGCTGCTGCCTGCAGTGCCGGTATCTCATATGGATGCTGGTTTGAGTTCCGGCTGCTCCAGTTCTGATCCAGCACTCTGCAATGGCCTGGGAAAGCAGTAGACGATGGCTCAAGTCCTTGGACCCCTGCACCCATCTGGGAGACCTGGAGGAGGCTAAGGGATCCAGGCTTCAGATTGGCACAGCTCCAGCCATTGCAGCTAACTCGGGAGTGGACCAGCAGATGGAAAACATCTCCCTCTCTGCCTCTCTCTGTGTGTGCAGCTCTGACTTTCAAATCAATAAATAAATCTTAAAAAAAGATGGTGAATTAAGTCATAATGCATACAAGAACAGTCATTTGGATTCAAAACCTTGTTTCTCAAATTTGGAAAATGGTTTACACTCATAAACCATTGTCAATGGATAGCTGAATTTTTAATCCTTTTATCTGTTAGCAAAAAAAATGGGTTAATTTTTAAAGATAACTGGCAAGTACAGCTATCAGAGAGCTTGAATTGTGGGAAAAGTGCAAGACTGCTTTGCCAATGCTTAGAAATAAAATGGAAGTGTACTTTTATTAAAAGCCCAGAGTAACAGTTCTCCCTTCTTGTCAAAAGAATTATAATCTTAAATAGAAGAGAAGAAATATGTGGGCAAATAAGAGGTGTAGCATTTACCACAAGAAAAAAATGCTTTATGAAGAATACAAAGAGAGATGTATTTTCTGCCAGCTGTGGCAAGAATACTTAGCTTTAACAAGGGACACCTGCGTGTGATATTTAGCAAGATTAAAAGAGGCAGTTCCTTAGGTGGCTAGTGTCACACAGTATTTCAATGCATAGTCAAGTGGGTGTTGGAACAGCATATATAGTTAGAAAAGCAGCTGAAAAAGAAAGAGGAAATTCAATGTCTAATTCCTGTTCCGTTTGAAATTAAGTAATGTGGAGAGTCTCAAATTTAATTTTATCTCTTGCTTTCATTTTTCTTCCCTTTCATAATGGGTTCTGCTTGATTTACCTGCTTGTGCAAACATGAAGTGAAATTATGTATAGAATGCCTTCCACTAGGAACTGTAATTTGCTAGCCCTAGAAATGACTGTGGTACAGGCAGACATTTTATTCCCTTGTTAGTGAAGTATTTTTATTATAAAAGTATACAAAGCTAGCAATAAAATAGTCAACACATACTTGGTGAGTAGTATGTAATGGGCATTGCATTTTTCAATTGTAGTGATGGTTGTGACAGGGAAGGTAGAAGAAAGGGTGAAGAATAAAGAAGTTGAAGGAGATGAAGGGAATGAAGTGAGGAACCATTGATACAAGACAATTGTACAACAGGGTACCAGGAGCATATATGCTTAAGAGTACTGAGTATCAAATATGGATCTTGCCTTTCAATATTTCAAATGCCCTAATTTCTATGATTTTAAAGTTCTTTATGTCCCTGTCATAATACTAGGTCCATTGGTTGATTTGGCTATCCATCATTCAGTCTCAATAGCACTTCCTCCACCCTCAGCCTAATTTTATATTTAAGGAATTCTCTCTTGCTCATAGTTGTGTTTGGGAAGACTATTTGATTAGCTGTTTTGCTATTTCTTGGCTATGAAGAGTATAGGAGACACAAGGTAGATTGTGGTTTCGCCTCTCCTTAGCTGCTAAAAAGGCTACTGTTGAAGATTTCCTTCCAAGACATTTGGATTTACTGAGTTCAATTGCCAGTTATTTCTATGAAATCTTAAGCCGTACAATAAATAGAATCATTTTTACCGATTTAAGAAATGTAGATGACTACACTTCAAATTACATGACCTGATTCTGATTCTCTAAACTCCTTTAGGAATCTACGTATGAAAGAAGCTCTCCAGATGACTGTGAGGAGTCAGCCACAACATGCCCACTGAGTAGTATTTGACAAATCTTTACAGCCTTGCTGTACAAAGCGACTTTTTTCATTTAAAATGCATTGACATCACTTGGGAACTTGTCAGAATCTCGGGTTCCACCCTAAATCAGAATATCCGTTCTTTACAAGAACCCTACATGATTCATGTCAAAGCTTCAGAATCAAGGACGAAGACACCTATTTTTTGAAATACAATGGATAAGAGAAAGATTATAAGTATGTTTGAAATGATAGGTGTAAATCATTTGTAAGACAGGATCTTAGGGTAGAATATTCTTTTTGTTTAAAAGCATGGAATACCAGCTCATTATAAATATATTAATATAAGTTTTAGACTGCTAATATGTACCATGATGTGTTATGAAAGATGCTTTTTATAAAAAAGAGAAAGAGAAAATGGGCAATGGTAATGAAAATATGTTTCCCTTAGTTGTGGGTACTAAAAAAAATTTTTCTGGAACACACATGATTGATGGAGAAAATAGCTCCATCTAGTGTTGATTTCTGCAATGTAAAGCAGAAAACGATCCACAACTGTTTTGAAGGATCATCTGGTAGGATAGATTCAATCTATTTCAGCAATAGTAAAACAGTACAGAGTTCAAAATATCTAAGTTTCTGTGTAGTTAAAGGAACTTGCTTTTATATTATGTATCATACTATCAACTATAACCACGTGAATGGACTATCCACAGGTGTAGAAGAAAAAGAAAAATGGAAGCATAATGTGGTATTTCAGTAAATGGATGAAATCACATTTAAAAGGTAGATTTTTTTTTAATTTCAATTAAGGATTATGCAAAAATGCTAAAGATTTTACTCAGTAACTTGAATCCCTATTATGAGGTTTGGTGAAGAGGACAAAATACTCTTGTATAGGACAGTATGGTTTCAAATCCTAATTGCACAGTTGATCATATGCCTTTTAAATCTTTATCCCTCCATTCCTTCATGGAAAATATGTGGATGAGAGCCATAAAAGGAATTTTTGCCAAGGTCTAACTTACATGTGGGTTGAAGACTTTACTAGTGTTTATTAAAAATAATTATAAAATTTTAAATGTACAGCACCAATGTCCATATGAAGAATTTCCAGCAACCACAGAAGCAGTTAATGATTGATTCAATTCTGTGCACCAGATGTCATTCCATTAAAAACAAACAAATAAGCAAAGAAATAAACAGGAAAAAAAAGTCGCTTAAAATGAATGAGATCATGCATGTGAATCTCCTTTCTTAATAACATGCAGTCTGGCGCTGATCATTTTAATCACAAAATAAATACCATTAAAATAATAGTTCTTTGTTCTGTCATCATTCTCATCAGTCATCCATGTCATCAACTCTGTAATGATTATTGTCACTGTTGTTACATTCCCAATGCTGGTAAAGTTTTTCCTCAATACCTTATGTACAGAGTAAATGAATAAAATGCTTTGCCTCTGGAAAACATCATAATAACATGTCAGTTTAGCATGTACTTTGAGAAATCTTTTCCACATTAGATCTAAAACAAGCTTTATGAAAAAAAAAGTCTTATTTCCTCTCTGCTTCTCATAATGCCTAGGACCCAGTAGCAGTGTGACAAACATTGGTTGAAGTCAAAACAGATGGGTATTTTATCATCATCTATGAATTCCATTATAAAGAAAAGTGAAATATTCTCCAGACTTCAGAATTGCTTCAGAATTAATAGCAGGAAAGGGAACCTGCCATCATACAGCACATTCTGTAATTATTGTCAACAATAACCTGGATATTTATCATGCCTATATTTGATAGTTTCAACTATAAGAAATTACAACAAATAAAGTCACTCAAAACAAAAGATTCATTCCCAGTATGAGTACTTTGTAAAGCTTGCATAAAATGGAATTAAAAGTTTATTATTGTACAAAAAAATGAAACTCATGTATATAAGCCTTCTTCAAAAATTGCATAAAAATTCACCATTATAAAAACTTTGCATGGATTTCAAACTTTTTGCACCAAAATGGACTTACCTTTTAATTCCATTTTCCAGAAGCTTTTTGAGGTACTTTATAATCTTAGAAGAGAGTTAAAAAGATAGAAGTCCATATACTGAAACCATTAACTTTAATCACATAAACCAATTTTACTTTAAGACAACAGAGAAAATTCCTGAAATTAGGATTCTATATCTTTGGGCCATTTTGAAGTCTCCTATACTTGTATTAATCATGTAAAACCTAGTTAAAGGATACACAGTGAATTAAGTAATATTTAGTTTATGAACAGCAGTATATTGCCATTTTACATTTGTTAGGAAAGAATAAGAAGGAGCACAATGATTGTTTTTTCATAACCTTATTTCATTTGACACTCATATCACCTGTAAAGTTAGGCATTGATATTTCTGCTTAAATGATAACATTTGTAATACCATTGTTATATCAAATATGTGAGTTGAAGCTGAGATAGATAAAAGATAGAAATAGAGATACAGATAGAGTGAGAGCAAGAGCAAGGGAGCGAGTGGGCGAGAGAGTGAGAAAGAGAGAGAGAAAGATGATAGACTTTAAAAAATAACCTTGTCAATTCTCTTGCTATCCATTACATCTATTGTTTTCTTTCTATAAACTGGTATCTTACCACATGTCTGAGTGGAGGAAACAATTTATTATTTATAGTAAGTAATTATTTCAAATATTTCTGTCAGCTTATGAATTTGCACAATCACTAGAAATAAACCAGAAAATATTTTAAGTTAAAAATTTGTGATCATAAGTAAATTCACATCTTTGATAGTATTTATTATTTTTTTATTTTTTGACGATAGCCATTCTAATTAGGATGAAATGATATCTCATTGTGGTTTTTATTTGCATTACCTTGATGATTTGTGATTCTGATAATCTTTACATATATCTGTTGGTCATTTGTATGTAATCCTTTGAAAAATGCCTATACATGTCCTTTGCTCTTTTCTTAGCTGGATTGTTAGTTTTGTTATTGTTGAGTTTCTTGAGGTCCTTGTGTATCTTGGATATTAATCTCTTATCAGTTGTGTAGTTTGCAAATATTTTCTCCTTTACCTAAGGCAGCCTCTGCACTTTACTGAGTGTTTATTTTGCTTCTCAGAAGCTTCTTAGCTTGGTGTAATTCCATCTATCTACTTGTGTTTTAATTGCCTGCAATTCTGGGGTCTTATCCAAAAATTCTTTCCTATACCAATGTAGTATATATTTATTTATTTTGAAAATACAGACATAGAGAAAGTTCCCACTGGTTGGTTTCCCCTTCAGGTAGCTACAATGGCCAAGGCTAAACTAAATTAAAATCTGGGACCTGGCAACCCTAGATGCAAGTCTCCCACATGGGTGGCAGGAAATCATTTACTTTTGTCTACCCTTCCGCTTTTCACAAGCATTCTAAGGTGGGACTCAGGTGCCTTGATTAGTATCTCAATGCCCACCACAAGTTCTACCCTCTTTACCATAGAAAAAGTAGTAGAGAAATAAAAACAATGAAAAGTAAATCAATGAATTATATACTATAATTTTAAGAATGAGTAACTGCTATATATAAAAGATGAGAGGTCAGATGTCTCTATTATGTTTGATTTTAGAATAAAATTAGAAATTTTTTAAGTTATGGTCTTATATTTTTGTATCACAGTATATTACATTTAAATGTATCATTTTGCCTTTGAAATCACTACCTATTTTATATACATTAGATTTACATTACAGATTAACTTGCATAATATGTGTATATTAAATGTTTTCATAGTTTTTATAATATTTTTAATTTAGTATGTGAATTTGTTTTACTCTTTATTCATCAAATAAAACAACATTCTTTTCAAGCTCTCAAACTGGATTATATAAGTTCCTTCATGAGGGCTGGCACCGCAGCTCACTAGGCTAATCCTCCGCCTAGCGGCACCGGCACACCGGGTTCTAGTCCCGGTCGGGGCACCAATCCTGTCCCGGTTCCCCCTCTTCCAGGCCAGCTCTCTTCTGTGGCCTGGGAGTGCAGTGGATGATGGCCCAAGTGCTTGGGCCCTGCACCCCATGGGAGACCAGGAGAAGCACCTGGCTCCTGCCATCGGATCAGCGTGGTGCGCTGGCCGCAGCGCGCTACCGCGGCGGCCATTGGAGGGTGAACCAAGGGCAAAAGGAAGACCTTTCTCTCTGTCTCTCTCTCACTGTCCACTCTGCCTGTCAAAAAAAAAATAAGTTCCTTCTTGAATTTTCTTTTCTTACACATCCATCAATGTGTAGCTACTTAGCTCTACTACATCCAGTCCATATTCTTGGGGAAATAGTATTTAAACTGTCATTGAGAGGATTAAACATATGTCAAATTGGGACAAAGGCTGCATAGGCCCACAGGTTTCATTAATCATGTTGCATCCATGATGCACACTCATGGAATAACAGAGGGAATGTGGGGGTCCAAAGCAAACACAACAGAATAATGAACCCTTGAAGAGCTTGTTATTAATCTCCCATGATTTTTAAAATAATGGGAGATGCAGATGAACATTTACATTGTGTTTTATGACTAGAGCTTCTCTAGTTCCATTTTTAGGGAGAATCTGAATGTAGTAAAACAACAGGAAGAAGAGGTAAGCATCTCAACCGTTTAGAATGAAGTGAATTATAGGGCTGGCATTGTGGTGTAGCAGGTTCAGCCTCTTATTGTAATGCAGGCATCCCATGTGGGCATCAATTTGATACCTTACTGCTACACTTCAAATCCAATTCCCCGTTAATGCACCTAGGAAAACAATGGAAGATGGCCCAAGTCTTTGGACCCTTGTACCGAATGGTACACCCAGAGGAAGCTCCAGGTTTGGCTTTCTCATGTACTAATGTAATAATACTTAATAAAACATATAAAGTAATGGTCACAAATTACATGAGGTTAAGAAGTCATGTATTTCCCTTTCCTTGAGGCATGGCAGAAAGCAGTAGAAATCTCTCTACCAGAAAATTGAACAGTAATGAATTGTGATTCATCACAATTGAAAATTGATGCAAATGGGCCGGTGCTGTGGCTTAACAGGCAAATCCTCCATCTGCGGCGCCGGCACCCCAGGTTCTAGTCCCGGTCGGGGCACTGGATTCTGTCCCGGTTGCCCTTCTTCCAGGCCAGCTCTCTGCTATGGCCCGGGAAGGCAGTGGAGGATGGCCCAAGTGTTCAAGTGCTTGGGCCCTGCACCCCATGGGAGACCAGGAGAAGCACCTGGCTCCTGGCTTCAGATCAGCATGATGCGCCAGCCGCAGCGGCCATTGGAGGGTGAACCAATGGCACAAAGGAAGACCTTTCTCTCTGTCTCTCTCTCTCACTATCCACACTGCCTGTCAAAAAAAAAAGTGATGCAAATGTAGTTGGGGGTACCAAAATACAGTTCCCATTGAGTGATTTCTAAGATTCCATATCATGTAGATACCTAGACAACATTTTCAGGGGGAAATTAGGTAGAATTAACTGATACAAACAGTAGTAACTTGGAATCTAAGGCTAACTGTAAATTCTCATTAAATAGTAGTCCTTGGTTACCTCTGGAATGCTGAGTAAAAATTCTATTGCTTTACAAAGTAGAAAGTTCATTGATGCTAATTATCTTGATAGGGTAACTTTTTAGATTTCTTCTCCTATATATTATACTTTGACTATATCAACCTGATTGGCTGCCCCAGTACCATCTTATAACAAATATTTTCAGCATTTATTTGAAGACGTATCGTAATGCTTTCAAGTATTGTGGCCTGACATTGAATTCAGCTACAGCATACCAACAAAATTAACTGCTCTCCTCACATCAATAAACAACAAAAAATCTGTTCACCTATGAGGGAATGTTTGAGATATCAACTTATTTATGTTTGCTTAACAAGGTTGTTCTGAACTTCCCCTTTACAACATTATATTGAAAATGCATATATCAAACTTCTTTACATTGTATTTATTTTGTGTAATTGTATTGACTCTTATTTGATCATATATGGAAAGTGTGCTTCCTATTATATAATATTAAGTCCTATTCTTTACATTACTCTTGGTAGGGGATTGGTTTGCAAAATTGAAATTTGATAATACATATATCCCTCTAGGATGAAGAAGAATGTTTGGAAAATATTAGGAACTGAGTAAAAGTTCACTTGAGTAATGAATGTATAGATATATGAATAAGTAATTAATGTTCCATTGATAAGCTTACATTTAATAAAATGTTCCTTCCTTGCTTGTTTAAAAAAATCATCAAGTTGTTTGCATTTTGTATACAAAATCCCTCAAATGGTGGAGTTGTCTGAAGATCATCACTGCCAAATCCATGCCCACTTGGCCCCTCAGAATGTGAACTCATATGGAAATAGAGATTTTGCACATGTGTTACGACAAAGTAGTGTATGTTTGGGATGGGTCTTGCATCTAATACCTAGAGCTTTTATTAAAAAGAGAAAAGAAAAACAAATAACACAGAAATGGTCATCTGAAGGTAAAGGTAATGACAAGAGGGATCAAAGCATGCCATGGGTTGCTGTAAGGCATGAAGTTAGAGAGAGGCAAGGAAGAGGGATTTTGTAGAACATTCAAAAACACATGGCCTTGCTTGCACTTTGATTTCAGACTTGTAGTGTCCAGGACTGTGAGACAGCAAATTTCTGCTTAAGCCACCCAGTTTTTGTTACTGTTTTTAGTAGCTCTAGCACCTAATGCAGTTGGGTTATAGTACACTTCAAATACTGGGTACAAAATTAATCAGAATAACCAGTTGACCAAAGTTTCACTTAAATAGTCAAGAAAGAGAGGTAAATAATCAGAAATAAAGTGAAAAAGTTGTATTTGAAAACACCTTTAGCATCCCCTGTACTCAGTGTATATTTGACTGACTGTTAGACCTGTTCATCTACAGGCAGGCATGTGAATCCATTTTCAAAATGATGACCCTGCAGCACTGCATCATATTATGAAATATTCCATCATCTTCACTTTGGTGTGTTTATTGAGGCAAGGAGATAGTATAATTTATTTTGGAGAGATTTACAGCCATAAGAGTCAAACCAAAATGGGTTTCCTTCTGAAAATTTGCTGGAGTTTTCTCTAGATCAATGATTATTGACCTTTTTTTTTTATCTCACTCATGAACTGCTTCAGACAATCTAAAACTTCTTTCAAAAATATATAAATGCACATGTATCTTCTTTCTTTTATCTGATCATTTCAAGCTATTTTGTAGGGTTTATATGCATTCCTATTGGAAAGAATAGTAAATTAGTAGATCAACTCTAGTCTTCAAGTTTGCAGTTAGCATATAATGTTTCTTTATTGCATTTAATTCACTCATGTAAGAATTGACATAAATGTGCTAGTAATTTATTCTCAATACACACAAAAACTTGGCGACATGTTGTATTTGTGAAAACTGTGAAGGGTGACATTCTAGGAAAGTTCTTATCTAACTAAATCTTATTTAAGTAACATAAAAATCATAAGATAAGGATACAGAAATTGATATATATATATATACATATATATGCATATACACATACACACATAAGATATTGTAACACACGTACCAAATTGAATGCTCTATCATTGGTACTCAGAGCATTTCTCAACTTTCAATATCATCTATTGTTAATTTATAGTATACTAAAGCTGGCTACTATAGACTGTAATCTTTTATTTTAAAAATTGACTTTAATACACAGGTTATCATTTTTGGAGCACCCTTTATATGACATGAGATCTTTCTAAAATGTTAAATCCATATTCCCAATAAAAAATTAAATCCAATCAATAAAAAATAATTAAATCTCTTCTAGAGCAAGTGAATTGCAGCTCTGGTCAGACATTACTTAGGATCTGCTACTCAGACTGACTTCTAAATATATAGATATTGAAAACAAGCTAAACGCTATCGAAAAAATGCAAAACACACGGCTGTGTGATTTTAGTGTCTGCAGTGTGGGGGCAAGATGCAGGTATGTAGTTTCCTGATCCTATCAAAGATAGCTCTTCCTTAGGAAAAGCAAGCCAGTGGTAAGTCTGAGAAGTTATGTTATAGTGCAGCTGACAAGATGTATTTTCTGATCTCTTAAAAATCTTGTGAGGTCTGTGTATGACTTAATAAATCCCTTTATTATCAGAAAATAAATTTTACCAGCACCAAGAACAGTGTTACATTGCCAGTAAAAATCAAAGTTTTATTACTCATGTCTCTGGATCCTTGTCATTGACTCGAAAGGCAAAGATAGGGCAGTGACTTAATCTGTGGCAAGATTTTTTTTTCTCTCAGGTGTTCAGAATAATAGCAATAAAACAAAATAAAGAATATTAAGCTAGTTGGTAATAGGGTCTGAAAGAGGCAGATTATTAATTAAAGTTAGATTAAACTGTGTGGTCCTTATTGAAAATATAGAGTAAGAGAACTGAAGTAATGGCCAGAGCAGAATCAAACCATGAAATAGTGAGAGGTAAAGGCTGCCTCTGAGAAAGAGTAGCTTTGATGAATTTCTGATTTCCATCACTGGCAGAATGAGTTTCACTTTCAAGGCTCCTGACCTTAATTGCTTTTAGTGCGAATAACTATTTCATTCTTATGTATCTTGAATGAGTCTCAGGAAATGAATCAATCATAATATAAATAACAAGGTACTATAGAAGAGAATGGGGAGAAACACTTTATTGTCTTGTCTTTCCTTCCTTCGTTCTATCTATCCTCCATTTCCTCATCTCTCCCTCCCTTTCTCCCTGCCTACTTGTTCTCTCATCCCTCCCTTTATCTTCCTCTTCTGCAGATATCTACTCATTAATTCAATATATGCTATGCTTTCATATTAATGTCCATCAAAAATAGCCAACATTTTATTGTAAATACATTCCTTTAAAAAGTCTCAAGCATTATAAAATTCATGCCTTTCATTAAGAAATTTCAGCTTATCAAAGATGTTTGTGCCAATGCTTGATTTGTCTAAGGTTTCCAAGACTTGCATTAATCTATTCATTCCACTTGTCTTGTTTCTCAAAAGAATATAGACAAAATGACATTACCTTAGGGAGAAAGAATACAAAATTGAGAAACTGAAAATGGTAATGTAGCAGGAGGATTTTAAAGTAGAAATTAAAAATAAATTCAGAAATTTGGGATACAAGAAATTGATCATTTCACAAAATGATGCAGTTACAAATATGAGAAGTCAGATAAATGAAGTTGAGTTTTTGTTTCTTTGATTTTATTTTCTGTTGAAACTTTTTATGTTCATTGCTGCCAGAATATATCCTAACACAAAATGAGAAATTAACACTTGAATGCACAAAGAATGCTGAGGTAAATTAAAGTGAATACCAGGCACCAAGAACTTCTGAGGATAAAAACCCAGATGAGCCTCATAAGTGACTTTATCCTTGCTTGATTTTCAAATATGAATGAAGCTTAACTTGATCTATTTGTTACAGATGACCATATTAAAGAAAAATGAGCTTAAGTTTAACCAATCAGAGGAAATCAACAAGCACAATTTTATAGCTAGGGACTTTTCTACTGCATAGACCAAATGAAGTAACTATATAGCTATAAGCAATCAAATATTTTCTTTGTTTTAGTTCTCTGTTATTCAGACAAAAACTTTCCCCTTTCCTTCCCTTGTTGGAGCTTCTGAGTCACTTTTATTTTAGAACTACCAAATTCATGAACTAATTTTTGCCAGCTGTGCTGCTGCTTGGTAGACAGATACATATATCTACAGAAGAAATAATTTTAATATTACCCCAAGCAAAATATATTTAGAGAGGACATTGGTCTGGAGAGATTTGGACTAATCACATTACAAAATATTTATAAATAAGAATTATGTACTCTTAAATTCTCAGCCTTACTGTTTCTCTACATTACTCTGTAAATGAAGATCACGTTTGCATATGATCACAGCTCCAAACTTGTGGCAGATTTATATGTGAATTTGTACGTATTCATTGATTTATATAAATTGGTTGAAATATAAATCTTACCTCATTCTGGAGGTCTCGGATCATTTTGCTCTTTCTTTCCACTTCGGTCTTTAAAAAGTTAATCTGAAAATGGATAGAATACCATGTATATACATTCTAAATCCATATTCATGATTTTGATAATCTTTTTACAATATTTTAAGGTATAACAAAATAATTATTCTTTCTTTTAATATACAAAAAAGAATAAAAGATTAAAAATTCTATTAACCAAATATTCAGTATCCAACTCACACAAATATTTGTCAATATATGAAAATATCCCTTTCTAATGTGACAAAAATTCAATTTTAAATTAGGAAACAATGCAGGATATGATTATGATTCTTGTACCTGAACAAACCTCATTGTAAAAATGAGAAAATGATTCTAGGAGCGTATCGAGGAATCTTTATTCCTACATCATTCCTCCATGTAATTTTGACCTGTACAGTATTGAGTGTACCTACATACAGAGCTACTTCCTGCAAAGATCATAATGAGCATTATATCAAAGAAACCATAATGTGCCCTCAAGAATATGCCAATATTATTACCTTTAAGTTTAGGAGGTTACTCCTCATATATTTGCTTAAGCATAGTACCTTTATCTGCCATGAGTACTTTGAATAAAATGTAGTATAATATAGTGGTTAAGATATTTACAGAATTTTCAATCTTTACCAACACTGAGAATTCATTGTAATAATAATTAACTATATAATAGTGAATAAAATATTTAATTTCTCCAATTTTCAATTTTCTGGTAATCACCTTTTTAATAAAGCAATTTTCTGAAAATAGTTTACTAAATATATTAAAAATTATAATTTGGGCATTGAATGGATTATTGAAACAGGAGCTTGTCTTATAATCTGCATTTAATTTGTTTTGATAATTTCTGTGTATTTTACACTTAAAACAAATTTCAGTTTTGACTATTTGTATTTCTAATGCTCTGAAGCTTTACATATTAGACAATATAGTTGTAGAAGAGTCCTGGAATGATGAAAGAAACATAGAATGTGCATTTTTCTCTAGGAATAGTCTGATTCATAGGATTGGAAATCAGGTTAGGAAGATTAATTGTCACCATAGATATAGTTTTAAGATAATGTGCCCTTCATGCTCACTCGGATTTACCCTTAGTGGTAGAGCTAGAAATGTGCCAGGGGATTCCAATTCAATCCCATCAAGGTGGCATGTACCAATGCCATCTCACCAGTTAAAGTGATCAGTTTAAGTTCATAATTGATCAAAAAGATAGGATTAAGTGTCAAAGGGATTACATAAATAAGACCAGTGTCTGCAAATAATTGATATAATTAAAAAGGAGAGAATGATCCCACATGAGAAGCAGGATACACAGCAGACTCATATAATGGCAAAAGCCCTAAACAGCACTCTGGCCTCAGAATCAGCCATTAAGGCATTCGGATCTGGCTAAAAAGCCCATGAGAGTTTTGCAGGCATGGAAAGCCAAGACACTGTGGAAAAAAAATGACCTAAATGAAAGATATTTGAGTGAGATCCCAGCGGAAAGAACGGACCATCAAAGAAGGCAGTACCTTTCTCTGAAGGGAGGAGAGAACTTCCACTTTGGCTATGACCTTATCTAAATAAGATCAAAGTTGGTGAATTCAAGAGGCTTCCATAGCCTTGGCAGCTCATGACAAGAGCCTAGGGTGACTACTGACATCATAAATAAGATTGTCAACTGTCAATTCAACAAGAGTCACTGTGCACCTGCTCCCCATGTAGGACCTCTGTCCTTAATGTGTTGTACTATGAGAATTAATGGTAAAACTACTACTCAAACAGTACTCATACTTTTTGTGTCTGTGTGGGTGCAGTCTGTTGAAATCTTAGTATATACAAAGTTGATCTTCTGTATATAAAGATAAGTGAAAAGGAATCATAATGAAAAATGGGATGGGAGAGGGAGTAGGAGATGGGATGGTTGCAGATGGGAGGGAGGTTCTGAGAGGAAAAGCTTCTATAATTCAAAGTTGTTCTTTGGAAATTTATATTTATTAAATAAAAGTTGAAAGAAAAAACAAAAAGCTAGCAAATAAAAAAAGATAATGTGCCCTTCTTAAATTTTGCACACAAAAAAGTAATATGTGAAATATCTAAAGGACCATCCCTAAGATTAGACAGATTCTCTAACTGTTTTCAGACCTTTTCATAAAGATAATATTATGCATACTCTTTCTTCATTATGTGTTTTATTGTGTTAATGTGATTTTAAAAAAATATTTATTTATTTTAGATACAGATTTAAAGAGAGAGGATAGACAGAGAGAGAGAGAGAGAGAGAGAGATTGATTCTATCTGCTGGTAAACTCTCCAAGTGATTGCAATGATTGGGCTAGGGCAAGCCAAATCCAGTAGGCTGGAGCTTCTTCCTGGTCTCTGAAGTTGGTGCAGGGCCCTAGGGCCTTGGCTCATCCTCTGCTCCTGTCCCAGGTGCATTAGCAGGGAGCTGGATCAAAAGTGGAGCAGCAAGGACCAGCACTGCAGACTATGACTTAATTCACTGCACCATGCAGTAGCCCCTATGCATGCTATTAAAGCCCCACCTTCCCTCTCCCCAGAGATAAACACAATCCTGATACTGAAGTATATTAGTCTCATATATATTTTGTACATTTTACTTATTGTCCGTTTTCATTAAAAAGCAAATACATACTATTCTTTGTCATAAAGTTTGTAGAGATTATTTGAAACTCGAGTTTAAGTTTCTGAGGTTAATCCATGTTCATATGCTACAACAGTTTGTTGTATTTGGTAGATTGTTATGGTACTAATCACAGTTGATGATACAAATTACTGAATTAATTAGGATAAACTAAATTAGTGTAACTTATATACCCCTAATACAGTAGTTTAAATAAGATCCATGTTTATTTTTCTTTCCCATGAAAATATGGGTATATGTGGGCCAAGTCTGGAGTCCAGAGGTAAATGGCACATGGCTGCGATGTAGCTTTGCCATCTGCAATCATCCCTTTCACCGTTTCTCTCATTACCACCACTTCCAAGCCATTGGATATGGCCATTCCAGAGCAAAGAAGAAATATAACTCAAAATTCTCATTCTGAAACATGGTCTGTTTCTATTAGATTTTTCTAGTAGATTTGAACTTGGATTCTTAGAAATTATTAGTGAGTTTGCAACAGAGGGAGATAAAGGATTCTGTGAATCAAAGCTGAGGCTAATGAATAAGCGGAGGAATGATTTATTTAACAAGCAGTAGAAATAAATTATTATAGAGATAGATAAACTAGGTATGTGAGAAGCTAGAAATAAATTATTATAGAGATAGATGAACTAGGTATGTGAGAAGCTAGTTGAATCATATAAGGGCAGGAATATATGAATAAAAATCTGTGTGTTCCTGTATCTGTTGTCTTCATGAGCTGCAATATTTCCAGCAGCACCAAATGATCTTATCCATGTTAAGTCTTGGGCTTGGCTTTCTATAAAGTTCCATTAAAAGTTTTATGACAACTCTTAATATCCACTCCTTTCTGGCTTACATAAAAAAATAGGAGAAATTCGAAGCCTATAATGCCCTTGTGGGGTTTGCACTATAAAGATACTGACAGGCATCCAAAAAATTGGTCATAATTATTGACCAATTAGGTAGATAGTTCAGTTTGATAAAGCAAAGGAATCACTCTGAGTGACTTGAGGCAATTCAGAATTTATATATATATTCATATATATATATATATATATGTATATATATGCAAAACAATAGCGTACTTCCAAATAAAGACTTTACACCCTTTTCTTTTCTTTTTTTTTTTTAATTTATTTGACAGGTAGAGTTAGACAGTGAGAGGGAGAGAGATGGAGAGAAAGGTCTTCCTTCCGTCGATTCACTCCCCAAATGGTCACCATAGCCAGAGCTGCACCAATCCGAAGCCAGGAGCCAGGTGCTTCTTCCTGGTCTCCCATGAGGGTGCAGAGGCCCAAGCACTTGGGCCATCCTCTACTGCCCTCCCGGGCCACAGCAAAGAGCTGGACTGGAAGAGGAGCAATCAGGACCAGAACCTGGTGCCCATAAGGGATGCTGGCGCCGCAGGCAGAGGATTAACCTAGTGAGCCATGGTGCCGGCCCTTTACACCCTTTTCTATCCAAGAGCTTTATTTACAAGACAATTTTGATATGTTACAGATTTTTTTTTTTTAATTTGAAAGTTCAAGTTCCAGAGACAGAGATGGAGAGACAGAAAGAGAGGTCTTCCATCGTTGGTTCACGCCACAAATGGCTGCAACAGCACAGACTGGGCCAAGCTGAAGTCAGGAACCAAAAGCTTCATCTGGCTCTCCGACATGGGTGCAGAGCCCCAAGCACTTGGGCCATCTTCTGCTGCTTTCCCAGGCCCATTAGCAGCATATGGTATCAGAAGGGGAGCAGTGGAGACTTGAATCAGCTTCCATATGCAATGCTGGCACTACAGGCAGTGGCTTAATCTGCTATGCCACGGCACAAGCCCCTACACATTTTTCTTTAAGTCCTGAATTACTTGAACTCATTTCACTTATATTAATAACCTCTTCTTGTACTGACAATATTATTTTTCTAAATCCTCACATATTGATACCGTTTAATATTTTTAGTTATAATTTAAAATTACCATTAATTAAGAATATAATGAAAATATAGTGGAGTGCAAAAACTATATTACTTAAATGTTAAATAGGGATAGAAAAACTTGAAAATGCACTTTGTAAATATTGAGGATCTAAAATGTATCCAGAATTGTTTAAAAATATTGGAATTTTGAAAACAATGGTTCAGAATCCCAGCAGGTTTTAATATTGCTGGAGAAGTAACCATTTCTAGCAGACAGTTATGAAATAATTCTCAGGGACAGAAACTACTATTGATATTGACTTTGCAAATACTTGTAGACATATTTACTTTGAATAATGAATCGAGGGGTCAAAGTAATTCTTTATTTTTAATGGGAGTAAAAGCTTGAAGGTATGTCTTTTTTTTTTTTTTTTTTTTGAAAGGCAGAGTGGACAGTAGAAGGAGACAGAGAGAAAGGTCTTCCTTTTTGCCATTGGTTCACCCTCCAATGGCCTCCGCAGTAGGCGCGCTGCGGCCGGCGCACCATGCTGTTCCAATGGCAGGAGCCAGGTGCTTCTCCTGGTCTCCCATGGGGTGCAGGGCCCAAGCACCTGGGCCATCCTCCACTGCACTCCCTAGCCACAGCAGAGAGCTAGCCTGGAAGAGGGGCAACTGGGACAGGATTGGTGCCCCGACCGGGACTAGAACCCGGTGTGCCGGCGCCGCAAGGCGGAAGATTAGCCTGTTAAGCCACGGCACTGGCCATGAAGGTATGTCTTACTTTCGCCTAATTATGTCACACTTAGGAGACATTAAGTCATAAAAGTTAACAAGAGTAATGAAATGCATCCAAGCACCATTAATAACTTTAATTGTCCTAGGAACATCTGAGAGTTCATCCTTCCTTGCTGTGTCTGGTTTTCCATAAGAATCAAAGGTTTGAAAAATTTGTTATTCCAGTATTTGCTCAATAATAAAAAGAAATTTTCAGGCTTTCATAAACAGTATGCTTAAACAGAAATAGATGAAAAAAAGATGTGACTTGCAAAGGTAATAAATTTAATTTTCAGGATTGAATATCCTTTTGCAGTCTTGTAATTTAATAAGAAAATCATCTTTATGCTTCACAGCATTTTACTTTGCATTTACCAGATTAATTATTTGTCACATCATTTGCATAAAGCATATAATCTTTCATTTTTATGGAAAATGATTTACTATTGAGATATATAATAAAGAGCAGAGCATGAGATTATCTGCACCTACACCTAATATAGTATAAAATTTTAGAATCAAATCCAAAATTGTCTTCCTATTTTAGGGACAGAAATTACAATTATCATAATCCTCCTTTCTTATCCAACCTATGATTACAACTATAGTCGCGCCAGTAGGAAAAGTAACTAGTGAGTGATTTATAATTTAAAAAAAAATCTTAAAAATATATAGCAAATGGGGCCGGTGATGTGGCATAGCAGGTGAAGCCACCGCCTGCAGTACCAGCATCCCATATGGGTGCTGATTCTAGTCCTGACTGCTCTACTTCCAATCCAACTCTCTGCTATGGCCTGGGAAAGCAGTGGAAGATGGTTTGAGTCCTTGGGCCCTTGCACCCATGTGGGAGACCCAGAAGAAGCTCCTGGCTTCAGATCAGCACAGCTCTGGCCATTGCGGTCATTTGGGGAGTGAACCAGCAGATAGAAGACCTTTGTCTCTCCCTCCCTCTCTCTCTCTTTCTCTCTCTCTGCCTCTCCTTTTCTCATTGTGTAACTTTGACTTTCAAGTAAAATAAATAAGTCTAAAAGCAAATATATGTGTGTATACACACACATATATATATATATACACACACACACACACAATTACGGGACTAGCTTAGTGACACAGTGGGTTAAGCCATTGCCGGAAATGAGAGTATCACATATGGCGCAAGATCACATCCTGTCTGCTCCACTTACAATCCAGCTCCCTGCTAATGCATCTTGGAAAGCAGCAAATGATGGCTCAAGTGTTTGGACCTCTGAATCCATGTGGGAGACCTGGATAATGCTCCAGACTCCTGGTTTCAGAGTGGCTGACCCCAGCCTTTTTTTCCATATGGGGAGTGAACAAGTGAATGGAAGATATCTCTCTCTCTCTCTCTCTCTCTCTCTCTCTCTCTTCCTCTCTCTCTGTAACTCTGCCCTTCAAATAAATAAATAAGTAAATAAATATTATATTTATTAGAACTTAGTTAACTTATAATCTTTAGATACAAAGAAAAACTGAAGGGCTTTCTGTTAGAATTTTTATGAAAGTTTGTATTTGATGACTCCTGTGATAAGAAAATGGTCTTCCTGGCCGGCGCCGTGGCTCAATAGGCTAATCCTCCGCCTGCAGCGCTGGCACCCTAGGTTCTAGTCCCAGTTGGGGCTCCAGATTCTGTTCCGGTTGCCCCTCTTCCAGGCCAGCTTTCTGCTGTGGCCAGGGAGTGCAGTGGAGGATGGCCCAAGTGCTTGGGCCCTGCACCCCATGGGAGACCAGGAGAAGCACCTGACTCCTGCCATCGGAACAGCACGGTGCACTGGCCGCAGCACGCTGGCCACGGCCATTGGAGGGTGAACCAACGGCAAAGGAAGACCTTTCTCCCTGTCTCTCTCACTGTCCATTCTGCCTGTCAAAAAAAAAAAGAAAAGAAAATGGTCTTCGCCTAAATTCTGCTGGATGAACATGAAAATTTTAAATGGTTATAATTTATATTTTCAATACATTAGAGTATTTATGCACTATATATATATATACATATGTATATAAGTGTGTGTGTGTGCATTTATATCATTTCTACGTTTGCTAAAGTTTCTGTCATCACACAGAGAGAGGTAAACACACAAAAACATAAAAGAGAGGTGATAGAAAGTAATGAAAAATCTTCCATCTGCTAGTACACTGTCTAAATGGCCACAATAGCCAGGGCTGCAACAAGGCCAAAGGCAGGGTCCAGGAATTCCAACTGGGTCTCAGACATGGGCTGCTTAGATTACTGTCTGCTACATTTTTGGGTGCTTTAGCTGGAGGCTGGAACAGAAATGGAGAAACCAGAACTCAATACAGCAAAGAAACAATAAATAAACGTAGCTTTACTGTGAGGATCTGAGAAAATGATATTGTGATTATTTCTATTCTTCTCTAAACGCCATCATTTGTCATCAAGCTGTAGATATATCAGATAGATAGAAAGAAAGAAAGAAAGATAGATAGATAGATAGATAGATAGATAGATAGATAGATAAAAATGTGATGAGACTAAATGTGATCAGTCAAAGCTGAAGTGGATTTGTAACGAAGCCGATTTGTAATTTAGGTGTCAAAAGGATCAACATACCAGTATTCAAAATTTGTTATCATTATAAGCAAAATTTGGAGTCCAGAAAGCTAAACCCATGGTCTCATTGCAAAGGAACACTAAGTGTTGTGGTGACATAGCAGTGAAGAGCCAATATGCATGCCCTTACAGATGGGCAGAACAGGTAATGGTGATTCCTTAGCAGGAAAAACCCTGAACCTAAGAAAGTCAACAATCATTATTAGAAAAATTTTCTCCAGGAATCATGTCCCAGATGATAAACTGAGCTAAATTTCAGAAAATTCAACAAAATGAAATTCCATAATCTAATTAAGGTTGTTAAAAGGTGTCTTGTAAGTCTTGCAGCGGGTTGAAGCCGTGGCCTGAAGCACCAGTATCCCTTATGGGCACCAGTTTGAGTCCCGGCTGCTCCACTTCTGTTCCAGCTCTCTGCTATCACCTGGGAAAGCAGTAGAGAATGGCCCAAGTCCTTGGGCCTCTGCACCTACATGGGAGACCAGGAAGGAGCTCTTGGCTCCTGGCTTCGGAATTGGCGCAGCTCTGGCCATTGCAGCGATCTGTGGAGTGAACTAGAGGATAGAAGACCTCTCTCTCCGTCTCTACCTCTCTCTGTAACCCTATCTTTCCAATAAATAAAATAAATCTTTTAAAAAAAGGAGTCTTGCAATCAAAAGTGTATTGACAATATTTTAAAAACATTTATTTATTTATTTGAAAGGCAAAGGCAGAGTTACAGGGAGGTAGATGCAGAGAGAAATAAGCAAAATGACTTTTTTTAAAAAAGTGATTTATTTATTTGAGAGTTAGAGTTACAGACAGGGAGAGGGAGAGACAGAAAGGTCTTCAATCCACTGATTTACTGCCCAAATGGCCACAACAGCTGGGGCTGGGCCAATCTGAAGCCAAGAGTCTGGAACTTCTAGGATTCCCAACTGGGTGCAGGGCCCTAAGGACTTGGGCCATCTTCCGCTGCTTTCCCAGGCAGGGAGCTGGATCAGAAATGGAGCAATCAGGACTCAAACCAGCACCCATACAGGGTGCTGGCACTGCAGGCAGTGGCTTTACCTGCTATGCCACAGCGCCAGCTTCTACTGACAGTTTTTAAAGAGTTGAGAGACCCAGGTAACTGACCCTGAGGCAGATCCTGCATTACCCATGTTTGTAGTTCTGTGAATTGGATACTTTATCCACAGGGGTGTACAAATCAAGGTTTGACTTCCATGCAGGTGAGGGACTAATTTATTTGTGGATAAACAGAAATATGATTGAGTTATGTGCCTTACCCTCCTGCCTCCCTCATTTCTGCCTGAATCCCTAAGGAGCAGTCCCAATCATAGGACCACACTTTTAAAATACAGATCAACCAATTCAGGAGCAACATGCTTAACTACCCTTTTGACCTGGCTCTCACATTCCAGGCAACTCTGAGTTTGTGTGAATCACATCAGGGCTGGGCACTCATCATTAGGGGAGCCCATATTTCCCAATCCCCATTGAAATCATTCGAACTGGCCATCCTGTTTCTTTCCCCTGCTTCACCCTCTCCTTGATGTAGAAAACAATAAAGACTGAGGCCCACAGTGTCCACCTATCCCTCGGCCTAGTGACAAGCCCCAGTGTTTCCTGATGTGGCCTTCCAGGGGCATGCCCATGTCACCTCTCTGGGAACTATGAGAAATGAGCTATCTTTGCAATGGTAGTCATTTCGTGATCTGTTGGCCTTATTAAGCCTTGAGTTTTCTGTGAATACACTATATTGAAAACAGATTAGGCCCTAGAAATAAATACATATGGCTTATGCCCAATAATTGATGATCACGGGGAGTCTGAGAAATAAGGTAGAAATAGTTTTCAGCACGGCCCTCAGGAGCACCATCCCTCCTGTCCTTATTGAAAAAGAAGCATAAGAGCTGAAATGTGTGGTCCAAGGGAACATTATTTAGAGAGATAAAGGTCTGCAGAGAAGTATGTTGTAAACTTTGGGGTGTATTAATATCACCTAAGGAGTTGAGGAAACGGGTCCTGCTTCTGAGAGATTTCTATTCAGTGACTATGCAATGTGGCTTGTGATTCTATATAGTTGCTCAGGTTACTCTACGGTCAGTTTCATTCCCTAGTCCAAGAACCATGAATCTGGGGCTGTAATCAAGACCCTTGCCCTCCTCTTTCCTTGACTTATCAATCACAAAGGAAAGTTGGGAATTAGATGACTCCTAAGAATCAAATCCAGTATTAATTGTTTCTTGGAATGAATGATGCCAAGGTATTATTCCAATCACATTGACTTAAGCTTCTTTTTATTGTATTTTTCTCTTTTGCTTTTTAAAGGTTGGTTTGTTCCATAGTCACTTTGGAAAAGGAAAGTGACAATTTTCAAGCACTGAAGCAAGGGCGCAAATAAGAAACATACTTACAGTGGCCTGATGTTTTTCTGCTTTCTCGGATGTCTCTTTAAGTTGATTTTGCAGGGCCTCCTGAAGAGACTTCATTTCTTCTCTAGTTTAGGAGAAAACAGAGAGCAAAACAGAACATAATATGATTTTGTCATTTCCTATGTCTATTATGAGAGGAGGTTTTGCTATCTACTTACATTTAGCAAACAGTCAACTTGAATTGCATAAAGCCACAACTAAGTATACGATGTATCCAGGGATTCTGGTAATAAAGGGCTTTCTCTCCCATAAAAATAGCTAAAAGGAAGCTGTATTTAAAGGAGATTGCCCTGCTATTATGTTTTATAAGAATCCCACTGTGTGAATCATCTGTGACCTGCATAATGTGCTAAATCAAATCAATATAATAAATTGAGTTGAAAAGCTAATTTCACTGAGAGCATGCCAGGGTGTGAGCATGCTGTTTAGAAAAAGTCACCCTACACTTGCTGATAGGATAAAATTACAGTTCCCTTCTGTGGTTCCTAATTGATTAATTCTAAAGTATTGTGCTTTAGACATCCCTCATAAAGCCTGAGTGTTTCTGTAAAAACAAAAGGGAAAAAGACTTATTTCAAATTTGATGTTGGCATGCTGAATGGGCGTAACAGGGAAATGTATGTCTAGGCATATATTCACATTTTGTCTCAAGCTTGCTAATACATATAAACTCTGCCTCTTTTGTTAGAAATTAAAATATTTCCAAACATTTGCAGTCTTAAATAAGATTTTGGTTTGTAAACATTCATGTCAAGTCATATTGTCTTTCTGTGGCTAAATTTTACCAAATAATCTATCATTTCAAGTGAATCTAATATTAGACAATGGCTGGGGCATGTATATGGTATGTGTGTGTCTGTGTGTGTGTGCATTAATTATTTATAGAAAAACTCTCTCAAGCAGCAGCAACAAGACACTCAAACTAGTACAAAATTCCAAATTTGATACCAAAAGACTAGCCCTGGAAACATGGACAAATGGTAAACCCTCTAAAGCTCAGTGTATTCATCTACAAAATGGGCATAGTGACAGAGCTACCTCTTGGGCATGTGGGCACTTGTAGATGATATCATGAATGGAAAGTACAGAGCATGATGGATGCAAAGAAGTTTGTAACAAAATGTTAGATCTTTGTTACACACACCAGCACCACTCTAGACCCTAATGAGCATTCTTTGCCCATTACATCCAACAAACCACAGCTTCTATTCCATCCAAATAGACTGGATAATTTTCCTGGATATCCATACCACCCTATACGCACCCAATCTCATCTGATATCCTACACTAGAAAACATTATTCTAAGTACACATTTCAAGAATGGGAGACAATCCATATTTGTTGGAATCACTTTGAACCTTGTTCAACAGGTAAAAATATTATCAGAATAAATTACAAAATAATTAATGTCACTTTGGTGCTATGATGATTTATGCTTGCCTGATGATGCTATAACATGGTTTAACCTGCGGCAGAATTTTTTTAGTCATGCTTCGCTGAAGATAACGGAAACAGTGTGTGTATGTGTGTTTGTGTATCATTATTACTGCATGAATTTCAGAGATTTATTTTATTTTGTTATTTATTTGAAAGCCAGAGTAACAGAAAGAATGAGAAAGAGAAAGAGAATGAGAAAGAGAAAGAGAAAGAGAGGGAGAGGGAGAAAGAGAAAGAGAAAGAGAGGGGGGGAGGGAGAGGGGGAGGGAGAGGGAGAGGGAGAGGGAGAGGGAGAGGGAGAGGGAGAGGGAGAGGGAGAGGGAGAGGGAGAGGGAGGTATTCCATTCCCCAAATGGCCACAATACAAGCAAAGGCTGAGCCAGGCCAAACCCAGAAATGAGCAAATCTGTCCTAGATTCTGATGTGGGTGCCAAGGTCCCAAGCATTTGGGCCATTTCTGCTTTGTTCCCAGGCTTCTTATCAGGAAACTGGATTGGAACAAGAGCATCCCAGAATCTAACAGGCACTGAGATATGAAATGCCAGCATTATAAAGGGCAGTTTAGCTGTTGTGCCACATTGTTGACTCTTTTTTTTTTTTTTGACAGGCAGAGTGGACAGTGAGAGGGAGAGACAGAGAGAAAGGTCTTCCTTTGCCGTTGGTTCACCATCCAATGGCCGCCGTGGCTGGCGCGCTGCGGCTGGCACACCGCGCAGATTCAATGGTAGGAGCCAGGTGCTTCTCCTGGTCTCCCATGGGGTGCAGGGCCCAAACACTTGGGCCATCCTCCACTGCACTCCCTGGCCACAGCAGAGAGCTGGCCTGGAAGAGGGGCAACCAGGACAGAATCTGGTGCCCCGACTGGGACTAGAACCCGGTGTGCTGGCGCCGCAAGGTGGAGGATTAGCCTAGTGAGCCGCAGCGCCGGCCCATTGTTGACTCTTAATGTGGATTTTTGCTTCAAATTTGTTTTCCTCAAAGAGACCCATGGAATAACATAGTGTGATATCAGTCTTTACATTATTTTTAGTCTTGTAATGTGGAAGACCCTTAAATGTCACATATTAAAGTATGCCTTCTTAGGACAGATAGGAAGCCATTGTCAACAGAGGTGTGTAATTGTGCTGTAGACACACTCTCAGACACTACAGTCATTATATTATCCATTCTAATGGACAGAGAGAAAGAGGATAATTTCTGTATTTTATATATATATATATATATAATATATTTCCAGCTGAAAAAAACTATAATTATTGTGATTTTCATGTTTTTAATTTTAAAATGCTCCTTTTTATTTTTAAATGATAGACATAAAAGTTAACAAGAATAAATTGTAAAAATATACTTTATAAAAGTAAAAATAAGACACACAAGCCCAGCCTCACATACACACAGGAGAAGTTTGCAGAGAGTTCATGGAAAATGAATACTAAGACTATCCAAAGCAATCTTGAACATAAAGAACAAGGCAAGGGGCATTATACTACCTGGGTTTAAAATATAACCAAAAGGAATAGTAATTAAAAAATCTTATTAGCATAAGAGCAAACACACAGATCAACGGAACATAACAGAGACCCTGGAACTAAACCCATACATCTGCAGCCAATTGATCTTTGACAAACATACTAATAACCTGCATTGAAAAATGGATAGCCTTTTCAATAAATGGTGCTGAGGAAATCGCATATCCATATGAAGAAGTAAGTAAGTAGACCTCTATTTCTCACCACGTATAATAGTCACTGAAAATAGATTAAAGACCTCATTATAAAATCAGGATACTTTGAAACAATGGGAAGAAAAACATTGGAAATGCTTCTGGACATCAAAGTGAGAAAGGATATTTTGGATTAGCTCTCAAAAGTATAGCAAACAAAAGCAAAAATACACAAATAGGATTTCATTAAACTACAGACCTGTTACACAATAAAGGAAATTATCAACAATGTGAAGAAAAAGTCTACAGAATAGGAGAAAATATCTGCAATCTATACATCTGACCAGGAGTTAATAATTAGTATTCTAATTATAACAAACTCCAACAACTTAATATTGAAAAATTAAATTAAAAACAGCCTGATCTCCATCCATTTTGTTGCAATGTTAATATTTCATTGTTATTTTGTGGCTGGGTAAGATTCCATTGTGTACATATACCATATTTTCTTTATTCAGTCATCATTTATGGATATCTAGGTTGATTATTTATCTTCGCTATTGTGAATTGGGCTGCCATAAACATGGAGGTGAAGGTGTGTCTTTATATAAAGAGGGAATGAAAATTTTGTTGATGTCATATTATTGTAGTTACGAACATTGTCTTCACTGAATTATACTATCTACTTGATAATATACTCCTCTTTCCCCGTTTTATGAACATTGTCATGAATCCCAAATTATGTTATATTAATATGTGCATTTTCAAGAAAAAATAGTATGTATACATCTGTATAATAACTACATATTAAGTGAATATGACAAAATCTTAAGCATTGTTAAACCTTAAAATAAATTCTAAAAATTCTTTTATAAGGACAAAGAAAAAAGAAATGTTACATTGTACCTCATAAACTTGTAATTATTGTTAATAAAATATTTTAATACAAAAATAAATGAGCAGTAGGTCCAAACTGACATTCTTCATTTCTCATACTAATGACTAGCAGATACATTAAAACATGCTCAACATCATTAATTGTAAAAGAAATATAAATCAAATCCATGAGGTATCACTACAGTCCTATTTGATTGGCTATTATCACAAAAATAATAGTTAAGAAATGCTGGCCAAGCAACACTGTGGGGTAGTGGGTAAAGCTGCTGTCTTCAATGTCTGCATCCCATATGCTGCCAGTTCGAGACCCAGCTTCTCTGCTTCCAATCCAACTCTTTGCTGTGACCTGGGAAAGCAGTAGAAAATGGCCCAAGGACCCCTGCACCCACATGGGAGACATCAAAGAAGCTCTTGGCTCCTGGCTTCAGATCAGCTCAGCTCTGGCCATTGTGGCTATTTGGGGAGTGAACCAGTGGATGGAAGACCTCTCTCTCTCTCTCTGCCTGTGCCTCTCTGTAGCTCTGACTTTCAAATAAATAAGTCTTTTAAAAAAAGAAAAAAAAAGAAGGAAGGAAGGAAGGTAGGAAGGAAGGAAGGGAGAGAGAGAGAGAGAAAAGAAATGCTGGCCAAAGATGGAAAAAAGGAAAATTTGAGTAGAAATGTAAATTAGTACAGCCATTGAGAAAATGAATATGAAGACTCCTCAAAATCTGGAAATATAACTACCCTATGATCCAGTAGGTATTTTTAGGGGAAATGAAATTATACCATTAAGAACAGTTTTATTGCATATCTACTCACAACTGTCAAGAGATAGAAAGAGCCTAGGTTTCTATCATTTAATGAATGGATAACAAAAATACATTACATAAATGCAACAGAAATATTTTCAATCATAAAAATTGATAAAATCTTGGCATTTGCAACATTGATGAAAACTAGGGAACATTGTGTAAAGGGAAATAATGCAGGCGCAGAAATTCAAATACTATGTGAATTTACTCAAATGTGGAATTTAAAGAGGTTGATCTCATGGAAGTTGAGAGTATAATGGTTGTACCAAAGACTGGGAATTTAGGGAAGAGGGTGAGGTGAAAGTTTAAACTTGTACTAATTGGGCCTGAGCTGTGATGTAGTAGGTTAAGTCTCTGCCTGTGGAGCATCCCATATGGGCACCAGTTCATGTCCCAACTTCTCCACTTCTGTCCAGCTCTCTACTTATGACCTGGGAAAGGCACTGCAAGATGGCCCAAGTGCTTGGGCCACTGCACCTGCATGGGAGACATAGAAGAAGTTCCTGGATCCTGGCTTCAGAATGGCCCAGCTCCGGCTGTTGCAACCTTTGGGCAGTGAACCAGCAGATGGAAGTTCTTTGTCTCTCTGTTTCTCCCACTCTCTGCCTATAACTCTCTCAAAAAGTAATTAAATCTTAAAAAAGAAAAGTAGTACTAAGTTATGATTAGATGGAAGTAAGAAATTCTGCTATTCTATTGCACAGTAAGATTATTAAAGATAAACATAGTATTGTATATATCTCTAAAAATTCTAGAAATAAAGATTTTAAATATTTCACAATGAAAAAATCTTAAATGATTGAAGAGATTTATATATTTACCGTGACTGGGCATTATAATCAAAATACAGCATGGTACCCAATAAATACATAAAATTCTTATTCGTCCATAGATAGATTAGATAGGTAGACAGATAAACTATGAATGAATTTTAATAATTTTTGCACCAAAATATACATCTTTTTTATTCTATTTCCCACAAAAGTTTTGAACTATGCTTTTGTGTGTAGGAGTATGTGTATGTATTGTGTTTTTGAAAATCCCTCATGCTGACATCTAGAGGAAATATAGGGTTCAATACAAAAAATAAACTAAATCTGTTAAAAAAAATCTGGAGAAGGTTTAGAATTCTTCACATTTTTATGCCAAGGAAAGCTATCAGGAAGAATGGTAAACTGCACTTTTTCTTTTCTGAATAATATTTCCATTTTTGTCTTCCTGGATTCTTCCTTTGCAAGTTCATTGTTGTCATGTATAGTTCATCCAAACATTTTGCTTCACAGACTTGCAAAGTGATCCTAATGTGGGAGATGATTCCCGACTTGCTTCTGCACCACTTCTACCACGATCTGGGGTGAGCCTATCTGTATGTATACACAAAATGCTCTGCCATCCTATTGGTCCTAAACTGAAGATTTAATTCTAAAGAACTTACTCTTCCAGTGACACTCCTGTTAGATTTCTTGGATGTTGATATATTTTATCACAGAATTTTGAGTTACAAGAAATCTTAAATAGCAACAATTTGACAGTTGTCCATTCCGAATTAAAAACAGGAAGCACAGTCATCAAAATCACTCTACAAGAAGACATATCCTTTAAGAGATTATTGGTTTTATTTTAATAACATCACAGATGGAGAACTTGCTGCTACTCCTAGCAGTATTTTAGTTTTCAGAAAATATTATAACATCCTTTACTACACTGAATCAAAAATTGCCTTCCAGGAATATTGACTCACCAGCACCATAGAAAATAAAATGATTTATTCCTATTTTTCTAAAGATAACCTAGCAGACATATCAGGGTTCCCAAGTGAACTGTTCATGATTGCAACAACTTACCCTCTACATGGTATAATTTAAAATCTATCCACCAACTGAAATTTCCTATAAATATTATCTATATTATCTAACAGTCTAACTACTTCATAAAAATTAACAGTCACAAATCACCCCAACTTTTATTCTCTCTTACTGCTCCTCTCTTCTCTCCCTCTCTCTCTTCTTTCTCACACACATCCCTCTTTGTTTCTCTTTGCATAAACTCTCTCTGCTTAACTTTACATATGGCTTTATGTGCCAACTCTATATCCTGTATACTTGCCTTCTAGCTGCAGCTACACTAACACTGATTAGTTGTATCTTCATTACAGTTTCAAGGGAAAAACTCCAATTGATTAAGTTTTGCTTTGGTGGCCATCTCTAAGATAATTAACTGAATTTATGACTGTACTGTTGTAAGACAAATGGTTTCTAGGGACTTCTAATCTAGGTAAAGATCAGATGGCAAGGATCTGAGAACAAGAGTTCTCGAAATCAAGAGAGGAATTGAGAGCCAGGAGTAGCCACGGGATATCTAGTATACATCACTTTCTTTCAGACTCAGATAAGACTTCGAAATTTATGATCAATTCATATTTTTCATAATCAAAGATGATATATTTTCTTTTACTGTTTATTCATGTCTCCAAATTTGGAAATGAAATAGTCTGCTTCACACTCATATAAGTATGATTTTTTAAATATTTCTCCTTTAAGTAAACAACAAAAATTAATACACCAAATATATCCTTTTAAGAAATTATCTGTTGTAAAAATGTATTGTGGGTGGGAGGGTGGTTATGGAGGGAAAAATCGCTATAATCCAAAAGTTGTACTTTCGAAATTTATATTTATTAAAGTTTTTTTTTTTTAAAGAATTGAGTTTTGCATTCTGACTTAGCACATATGATACATGTTGTGGATATTTTTCTTAATTTGAACAAAAATTTTAAACCACAATAAGAAAACATCTGCTCTATTTAGTTTTTTGTTGAGAGACTTCTTCCATGGGCCAAGTGCTGCAGTGCTGTGCAATTAAGCCTCTGCTTGGAATGCTCACATCTCTTATCATGTCCAGCTTTTGCTTCTCATTCATATTCTTGATAATCTGCACCCAAGGATAAAGCATACGATGCTGCCAGTAATGGGGATCCTGCCACTCACAGTGCGTGGCATCCCGACAGTGCGTGGGCCTCATGGGTTAATCCCACATCAGGCCATAGCCAATAGCTGGATCAGAAGAGGAGCAGCAGAGACTAAAACCAGCGCGCATATGGGATGCCAGCATCACAGGTGAAGGATTAACCTAGTGCACCATGACACTGACCCAGTACATACTTATTTTAAGAAGTGTTTATTTCAAACCAATAAAGTTGTTTAAATGACATACTTTTGGAAAAGTTCAAATAGATATTTTACTCAAGCTATTTGTAAAGTTTGCTTTTGAAGATAATTTCATGTTTTGATGATAATAAACATGTCACTGTAAATAAGCCAATATAAATACTTTATTTCATCATTTCACTGTTGTCATCATTTCAACCCAAATGTGTATGGGGGCAGATGTTTGGCGTAGCAGTTAAGACCCTGGGTAGGACACTCATATGCCATGTTAGAGTGCCAAGATGTGTCTTATCTCCACTTCCAATTCCATATTCATACTATTGCAAACTCTACAAAGCAGCAGATGATGGCTCAAGTAGTTGAGTCACTCTCACCCATATGGAAGACCTGGGCTGAACTTTCAGTTTCTGATTCCCAGCTTCCTCTCTGCCTCTTAAATAAATGAATAAATATAAAACAATACAAAATAAGTGTATGCCAGTGATAGGCTTCTGGCCAAGAGGCAACTTCAAGTGTTAGCATTCAGCCTACTGATTAAGACTTTGTCTACCATTGAAATACCTGGGTCAGTTTTCAGCTACTGATTGCATATTGCTGCAAATGCAGATCCTGGGAAGCAGCAGAGATGGCTCAAGTGACTAGGTTCTTCCCGCCTGCATGGGAGACCTGGATTTCATTCTTGGCCCCTGAATTCAGCCCCTGCCCAACGTTGACCATCGAAGGCTTTTGAGAAGTGAACCAGCAAATAGAAGCTGGGCCATGTTGAACCCAGGAGCCATGATCTCAGCACTGGTATCCCACAAGAATGACAGACTCATGCACTTGAGCCACCATCTGCTGGATGCTTCAGCAGGAAGACAGAATCAAAGGAGAAGTTGGGACTCAAACCCAGCACTCCAATTTGTATATAAACATTTTAATATCTTTTTTACTGTTTCTTGTTGTGAGCCAGTGTAGAAGAATGTGACTACTGTATAAAAGACTTCAAATCTAAGCCCAATTAACATGTCTCCTAGTAACCCAGTTAAATACTCTGAGCAACAATTTCCTATCAAATTGGAATAATGTCATCTATTTTACAAAGAAGTTATACGAATGAAGCAAAATGTATGTGAAGTGTATAGATGGTCTATTGTAAATGTATAACACTATCAGTTTCTACTTTAAGATAACCTTTTTGTCTTTTGTTTTGCTTTGAGAAGCAATTTCATAATCATACAGCTTTTTGCAATCCGCAGACATTAATCTCATATTATAGACCCCTGTAAATAAACCAACCAGGGCTAATGATATTGTATTTGTGTTACTTACAAGATTACTCCATTCCTTACCATTTATCACCATAATCAAGTTTTGATCTTATTAAACATGGTCCACTGACACCAAAAGTGTCTGGTCTGTTGAGGGACAGATGTATCAAGATTCACCTTACTAACAAGAAATGATACACATCCTTGACCCTTAAATTGTGTTCTTCAGGGAACAGCAGCATCACCAACAACAGCAAGGAGCTTGGTAGAAATGCAGAGCCTCACCCCAATTACTGTGCAATAGTTTGCAATTGCCCAAGATTTTCAAGTGAGTCATATGTACATTCAAGTGTAAGAACATAATAAGCCCGTGTACTTGGAATAAACCGATTCTAGTGGAGTTTCTGAATAGAATTTGATACTCTGACAACAACAACTGAGAAGACAAAAAGAAAAATTGAATCTTACCTTTGTTTCTGGCCTAATTCCAGAAGCTTCTGAACATCAGTTTTGGCGGATTGCTCATCATTTTTTAAAGACTGATAAGAAAAGCAGGAAAAGGAAGTCTTATTCATGTGAAAAATTGAGGCTCACTTTGTTTTTGGCCTATGCTACAGAGTTCTGACTGCATACAGATAAGAATGCAAAAACAAGGCCAGGATGGTCCTCTGCCTCTAAGAACA
Organism: Lepus europaeus; assembly: GCF_033115175.1. Taxonomy (NCBI): domain Eukaryota; kingdom Metazoa; phylum Chordata; class Mammalia; order Lagomorpha; family Leporidae; genus Lepus; species Lepus europaeus. Next base: position 40,612,052 of record NC_084833.1, read on the forward strand.
AGCAAAAGAATTTATGACATCAATTTGTGCATGTGCTACACAGTAGGTGAAAGGGATTGAGAAGAATCTCAAAATTTAGATGTTCAAAGGGGAAGAAATTACTCCCCAAATATCTATTTCTCTTTATAAGTGATATAAAGTATATCTTTTCCTTATCCTTTGAAGTTTTACCACATTCTCTGCAGGCGTGTTAAAGCAGCTCTGGCAGTTTCTACAAATACATGGGGGTAGAAAGTCTTCTTGCATACAACAGAAAATAGTGCAATCCAAGAACAAAACAGTCAAAAGTCATGCACCTGTTTGGTGTTATTTTTCACCATGAGTAATGCCTTAGGACACACACAAACACAGACAAAATGAGCTATTTAAAATTGTGAGATACTTAAAATTGCAACTTGTCTCTGTAGTGTATTAAGAAACAAACATATGCCAACTCAGTCATTATTGCTTATACTAGAAAATTAAACATAAAAGTCCCTGAACTTTTTCTCATAGGAAAATATGTGCCATTCAGCCATCCCTAACATCTTGCAAATTTGTACTCAATAACTTATTTAAAAGAGTAACCTGTCATGTTTGATGTTAAAAGTTGAAACCATAGGAGGCATTTGGCCTGGTGGTTGAAATATCTACATCCCACACAGGAATTTCTAGGTTCAATTTCTGGCTATAGCTCCTGACACCTGCTTCTCACCAACACAGATCCTTGGAGGCTGCAGTGGTTGCACAAGTAATTTGGTCCCAGGCATTCATTCTTGGGGACCTAAATTGAGTATCCAGCTCTCAACTTTTGTCCTAGCCCAGTCTCTCTCTCTCTCTCTCTCTCTCTCTCTCTCTCTCTCTCTCTCTCCTATCTCAAAATACATAAATAAAATAAAATGTATTATTAAGAGGTTGAAAGACAGAGAGAAAAGGAGAGACAAAGAGAGAAAGATTGATTCTCCATCCACTGGTTCACTCCCCATATGCCCACAACAGACATGGTTGGGCCAGGTCAAAGCCAGGAGCCAGGAGCTCCATTCAAGTCTCCCAAGCGGGTGATAGGGAATCAAGTAATAAATGCCATTTTCTTCTACTTTCTCCAGTGAATTGACAGTAAGCTTGATTAAAAGCAGAGTAGCTGGGTCTCAAAGCGACACACGGATATCTGATGCTAAGTGTTGAAAGTGGCAGCTTAACTCACTGCTACATGATGTCAGCCCCCAAAATAAAATTATTTTAATTTAAAATTGAGACATGATACTATTGTGTAAAGAAGAGCAGATTTGACAGGTAGGGTAATCACAACAGCAAGAAGGGCAAACACTTTGCTTTTTAATATATATTTAACAAATACCTGCCTTGAATTAAAGATCTATGCCAAGTCATGGTTCTCACCTTCACAGATTTTTCAATCTCATGCTAAAGCAGACAATTTTATATAGAATATTAAATATTATCTTAGGGGTGTGATGGGGTGAACTTTACTAGGCAGACCGAATTCCCCACTGTGATTGACAGAGGTTTTCAATAGGATGGAGCTAATAAATGCTGCTGTTTATTTGGAAGGAGTAGCTTCACATAAAATATGAAGGAAACAGAATGAGAGATTACAGTGTTCAATGTCATCATTCATGGATTTTGCAGATCCACATGCACTGAGGGCATAGGGGCTAGGGTAGGTCACAAAATTGATCCATTGACTTCCTCATGTGAAAAACAGAGATGGGAATTGTAAAGAGTCTATTTCAAACAGAGACTTGGAAACTCAAAAGGAATAATGGATGTATTGTGAAAGCATTTGGTGAACACTGAAGTAAAAATATACCTGTTCATTTATTGAACATCTTCCATATTTTGTGTGTTCGGATGGAAACCAAGATTATAAAAGGTCAGGGATAATGCTCAAAAATGAAAGAAAAAAGAAGTAATATACTGACAAGAAAAGGGTAGGTTGGCACATGGTGGGTCAGAAAGAGGTATCCAATGGGAAGACCGCAGTATGCTTGGTTTCTTTCCTCAGTGATGTTTAGGAATTAAGGTATAATTATATGAAAACAATCTTAGTTCTCTTAAGATTATCAAAGATTGCTATCTCTACTAATTAGCTAATCTGTGTACTGACTGCCCAATATTTCTACTTCATCAAAGTTCTATAGTTACTGAATTAGACAAGTTATTCTATCTTCATGAAGTTCCATTAAAATATATTTTAAAAATATACATATTAAGATATATTTTTAAGTTTGAGTGGTGAAATCACCATCAATTACATGTGTGGCTTTAGGAAATTCTTTTGACATGTTTGAATCTTGTTTCCTCATTTTTAATGCATATAATAGCTTAACTTTTTGGGAAAGATTTAACACGAATAAAACAAAATATTTTACAAATGGCTGACTCAAAAATAAATAACAAGCATTTCAAAAACTGCAACAGTGTTTAATGGTTTTAATGTGTTTAACTGTTTTGTCTTTCAAAAATTAACTTTATGAAGGCTGACATTTGACACAATGATTAAGATATTACATGGATAACTATATATTAAATTGGCATGGCTGAGTTTGAGTCTTAGCCCTGCTGTTGATGCTAGCTTCCTGCTAAAGCATCCTGAGAGGCAGTAGGTAATGGATGGCTCAGGTACTTGGGCCTTGCCACCCATGAAGCAGATCCAGGTGAATAGTCTAGTTCCTAGGTTCCACCTGGCCCAGGGCAAATGTTGGGGCATTTGAGGAGTGAAACTGAATGAAGGATTTTTTTTTTGTCTCTCTATCTCTTTACCTTCCAAATAAATAAAATGAATTAAAAAATTAAATATAAATTTTATGAAATTACAATTTCTAAACGATTTAATTATTTATTTGTGAGGTAGAGTTACAGAGAGAGGGAGAGACCAAGAGAAAGGTCTTCCATCTGCTGGTTTGCAAAATGGCTGCATTGGCCAGAGCTGAGTTGATCCGAAGCCAGGAGCCAGGAGCTTCTTCCAGGTCTCCCATGCAGGTATAGGGACCCAAGCATGTGGGCCATCCTCCAGTGCTTTACCAAGCTATCAGAGGGAGCTGAATTGATAGAAGAGCAGTAGAGACATTCGGAGACTTAGCCTGCTAAGCCACAGCATTGGTCCCAGAAATTACAAATTTTTATTAAGCAATTTCCTAGACTGTGTTTAGACATCTTGATTAAGCTACCGTTACAGTGTTTCAGTAACACTGCAAGCACAAACCACTTTTGAGCATTTTATTATATATGCCAAGTGTTCTATGCCTTTGAGAAAGCACAACTGGATTATTTTCTCCAGTCTTATTCATGTGGTAAATTTCCATTTATCAATAAATGCTGCAAAATTAAATAATAAGTTTCTGTACAGACATTGACTTTCAACAGTAATCAATTAACATCATTTTCTGGCCGGTGCCATGGCTCAATAGGCTAATCCTCTGCCTGCGGCACCGGCACACTGGGTTTTAGTCCCGGTCGGGGTGCCGGATTCTGTCCCAGTTGCCCCTCTTCCAGGCCAGCTCTCTGCTATGGCCGGGGAGTGCAGTGGAGGATGGTCCAAGTCCTTGGGCCCTGCACCCGCAATGGCAGACCAGGAGAAGCACCTGGCTCCTGGCTTCGGATCAGCGTGATGCGCCTGCTGCAGCGTGCCGGCCGCAATGGCCATTGGAGGGTGAGCCAACGGTAAAGGAAGACCTTTCTCTCTGTCTCTCTGTCTCTCTCTCTCTCACACTGTCCACTCTGCCTGTCAAAAAAAAAAAATCCTTTTCCATGCTAGCCTGCATTTCCCTAACGCTCTGTGTACAATTCCCTTATAACACAATAATTACCCAACACCATTATTATCTTGCTACCTATGTCTGAGTCCTCTTGAGTTGTGGACATTATTTTCTTCTCTCTTAGATTCATATTTTCCAGATGTGATGCAACATCTTAAATGAAAACTTCAGCATTGGCCTCAAAAATCACCTCAGCTACCTGACTATCCGTGTGCTTTAAATTTCTTAAGCTTTCTATAACCATCTATTCACCTATAAAATGAACTAATTAAAATGCTCATATATATAGTAATGTATTCATGGTAAAAATTAAAAGAAAAGTAAGAAAAAGTGCCTAACCCAAGTCATTGTCCTTGTTAAGCTTATTAGATATTGGCATCAGCATCGTTATCATCAGCATAATCAGCATCATCACCATCATCAGCACCATCTTCATGGGAATAGTAAACTAAGCAGAATGTGGAAAATGGTGATACCATGTTCTTCATAGTCCAATAATTAATATACAGACTCCAGAGCCAAATTACTTGCATTAAAACCCTGGTTCCTTTTGTGATATTTGTATACAACATATCATCTCTAAGTATGATTTATCATGGTATATAACATAGAAAATCATAATATTATTAACTGCCCTGCAGATATGTTATTATGTCATATATGCAAAGCTTTCTTACATATAGTAGTCGCTCAGTAAATGAAATGTTTAAGAAAAATATTAAAATATATCATCAGATATTACAGGATTTTTCTGTTTTGATTAAGATTTCACCATGCTAATACAGTTTACAAACACACCCTTTCTAAAGCATTTACCTATGTCAGTAACAAGGTTTATTAAAGTTTCTTCAGATTCATCTGAAGTAACTTAAAATACTCTTCTAGACATCATTCTTATATTCATTTAACTCTTAGACATATTACTTTATCTGATCTTATTATATGAAAAACACAAATATCAAATTAATCTTAGAAGCTGTGAGGAGTTGATCACTTTACCAATCTCATAATTTGTAATTTCCTATATTTGAAAACCACAGACTCCTAGATTGCATTTCATGTGGCATATGTTTTCAAAGCTTATATAATAATAAAATAATAAATACCATGGTCAAGCAGAGAAATATATTTAAAACTTTTGATAATGCATATGAACCGAGATCAATAAGATTCATTCTTTTCTCCTGAGAATATTATTTTTCCTCTCACCTGAAGATTGACTTTAATTCCATTCAGTTCTCTTGATGTCTTTGTCAGCTGACGGAGGATCGTGCTTCGTTCCCTAAAAACTTCTTTCAGCTGCTTTTCTAGCTCTTCATAGTCCTGTCTAACACAGAAAAAGAAGGCATGAGAGTCCCCCAGTGCTTCTATTAAAAACAAAACATTAGGGTCAGTATTGTGGCACAGTGGTAAAGGCACTGACTGTAATGCTATAATCCCATATGGATGCCAGTTGATGTCCTAGTTGTGCCACTTCTGATCCAGCTCCCTGCTAATGGTCTGGGAAAAGCAGTAGAGGATGTCCCAAGTGTTTGGGCCCTTGCTATCCACATGGTAGACCTGGAAGAAAGACTAATCATGGAATTACTCAGAAGCAATTAGAAGTAAATTCACAAATTAAAGAAATCCATAAATGACATGAATGAAGACCTTTTCCAGGAAATTGAGATTTTGAAGATAAATCAAAATGCAATATTAAAAATGAAGAAAACAACATATCAAAACATATGGAATATAGATAAAGCAATAAGAGATAACTTTATAGCAAATGGTGCCTACATCAAGAAGTTAGAAAGGTACCAAATAAATGAGCTATTAAGGCAGCTTAAGGGCCGGCACCATGGCTCAATAGGCTAATCCTCCACCTTGCGGCGCTGGCACACTGGGTTCTAGTCCCGGTTGGGGCGCCGGATTCTATCCCGGTTGCCCCTCTTCCAGGCCAGCTCTCTGCTGTGGCCAGGGAATGCAGTGGAGGATGGCCCAAATCCTTGGGCCCTGCACCCCATGGGAGACCAGGAGAAGCACATGGCTCCTGCCTTTGGATCAGCGTGGGGCGCTGGCCGCAGCGCGCCGGCCGCAATGGCCATTGGAGGGTGAACCAACGGCAAAAAGGAAGACCTTCCTCTTTGTCTCTCTCTCTCACTGTCCACTCTGCCTGTCAAAAAAAAAAAAAGGCAGCTTAAGGACCTACAAAAACAGCAAAATACAAACACCTAACTAAGAGGAGGAAAGAAATAATTAAAATTAGAGAAGAAATAAACAATATTGAAATGATAAAAGTACAAAAGGTCAGTGAAACAAAAGACCGTTTTTTGAAAAAATAAGCAAAATTTATACACCACTGGCCCAATTAACAAAAAAAAAAAAAAGGAAAAAGTTCCAAATCAATAAAATCAGAGCTGAAAAAGGAAATGTAACAATATATACCAAGAAATAAAAAGAACTACAAAGAGCTGTATGCTATCAAATTGGAAAATCTAGAAGAGATAGATTGATTCCTGGACACACACAATCTATGAAAATTGAGTCATGAAGGCATAGAAAACCTAAACAGACCAATAAATATGATAGAGTTTGATTCAGTGATAAATACCCTCTCAACAAAGAAAAGTCCAGGAAAAGATGGCTTCAATGCTGAATTCCACCAGACATTTAAAGAAGTACTAATTCCAATTCTTCACTATTAAAAATAATTAAAGGACAGAATCCTCCTATACTTAGTTATGAGGCCAAAACACCTGAATTTCTAAACCAGAAAAAGATAAAACAAAGAAAAAGAACTATTGACCGATATTCCTGTTCATTAATATCATCAAAATGTCATACTACTGAAAGCAATTTACAGATTCATTGCAACCCCAATCAAAATACCAATGACATTTTTTTCAGTTATAGAATAAAATGTAAAAATTCATTTGGAAACATAATAAACCCTGAATGGTGGAAGCAATCTTATACAACGGAAACAAAGCTGGAAGCATCATAATACCAGATTTCAAGACATACTATAGGGCAGTTATAATCAAAACAGCATGATATTGGCACAAACATAGACATATAGACCAAAGGAATATAATAGAAACTCCGGAAATCAACCCATGCATCTATAACCAACTAAAGTTTGACTAAGGGGCTAAAATCAATCCCCAGAGCAAGGTTAGTTTCTTTGACAAATGGTGTTGGAAAACTGGATCTCTGAATGCAGAAGTATGAAACAAGACCCCTACCTTAAACCATACACAACAATCCAAACAAAATGGATCAAGGAAGCATCCCCACTGAGATCCAGAACCAGACAAGGATGTCCACTCTCACCATTGCTATGGAAATTTCAGCTAGAGGCAATAGTCAAGAAAATGTATCAAAAGGATACAAATTGGGATGGAGGAAGTCCAACTATCACTATTTAGAAATGACATGATTCTATATTTAGGATATCTGAAAGATTCCACTAAAAGACTATTGAAACTCATAGAAGAGTTTGGTAAAGTGGCAGGGATATAAAATCAACACAGAAAAATCAACAGCTTTTTTATATACAGACAATGTGTTGGCTGAGAAAGAATTTGTAAGATCAATCCCATTCACAATAGCTACAAAAAATACCTTGGAATAAATTTAACCAAGGATGTCAAAGATCTCTAAAATGATGATTACAAAAAGATAAAGATAAAGAAAAAATAGAAGACACAAAAATATTCTTTACAAATTGAAAGAATCAATGTCATCAAAATATCCACACTACTGAAAGCAATTTACAGATTCAATGCACCACCAATCAATATACCAAAGGCATTCTTCTCAGATATAGAAAAAATAATGCTGAAATTCATATGGAAACACAATAGACCCTGAATAGCTAAAGCAATCTGTACAACAAAAACACAGTCAGAGGTATCACAATATCAGATTTCAAGATTTAGTACAGGGAGTTATAATCAAAAAAGCCTGGTACCAGTACAAAAACAGGTGGATAAATTAATGGAATAGAATAGAAATGCCAGAAATCGACTCACACATCTATAACCAACTAATCTTTAACAGTGGCACTTAAACCAATCCCTGGAGCAAGGACTGTCTCTTCAAAAAACGGTGCTGGGAAAATTGGAACTCTGCATGCAGAAGTATGAAACAAGACCCCTTTCTTACACCATATATATCAATCCACTCAAAAATCAAGGACCTAAATCTATGACCTGACACTATCAAATTACTAGAGAACATTGGAAAATCATGCATGACACTGACATAGGCAGAGTTCTTGGAAAAGACTCCAGAAACTGGCAGTCGAAGTCAAATTTGACAAATGAGATTACATCATATTGAAAAGCTTTCACACTGCCAAAAAAACACTCAGTAAAGTGACGAGGCAACAAATAGAATGAGAGAAAATATTTGCAAACTATGCAACTGATAAAGAATTTATAGCCAAAATCTATAAAGAGCTCAAGAAACTCAACAACAACAAAACAAACAATCCAGTTAAGAAATAGGCAAAGGACTTGAAAAGGCATTTTTCAAAAGAGGAAATCCAAATGGCCAACAGACACATGAAAAAATGCTCAGGACCATTAACCATCAGGGAAATACATAAAAACCGCAATGAGATTTCACCTCACTCCCATTAGAATGACTCTCATACACAAATCAATAAACAATAAATGCTGGTGAGGACATGGAGGAAAAGTACCCCGGTCCATTGTTGTTGGAAATGTAACTGGCACAGGCACTGTTGAAGACAATGTGGAGATAACTCAGAAAGCTGAAAATAGATGTACCATATGACCCAGACATCCCATTCCTGGGAATTTACCCAAATAAAATGAAATCAGCATATGAAAGAGTTATCTGTACCCCATGCCCATTGCAGCTCAATTCCCCATAGTTGCCATATGTAATCAATCCAGATGTCCATTATCTGATGACAGGATAAAGAAATTTTGGTGGAGGGGCCAACGCTGTGGTGTAGCAGGTAAAGCCATCGCCTGCAGTGCTAGCATCCCATATCGGTGCCGTCTCTAGTTCCAGCTTCTCCACTTCTGATCCAGCTCTCTGCTATGGCCTGGGAAAGCAGTAGAGATGGCCCAAGTACTTGGGACCCTGCACCCCGATGGGAGACCCGGCAGAAGTTCCTTGCTCCTGGCTTCGGACTGGCACAGCTCTAGCAGTTGTGGCCAGTTGGGGAGTGAACCAATTGATGGAACATATCTCTTTCTCTCTCTCTGTCTCTCCTCTCTCTATGTAACTCTGACTTTCAGATAAATAAATAAATCTTTAAAAGAAATTACGGTGGTACCAAAAATTGCATAGTGAGTCAATCTGCAGCCTCAAGTGCCGGCATCCCATATGGGCACTGGTTTGAGCCCCAACTGCTCCATATCTGATCCAGCTCTCTGCTATGGCCTGGGAAAACAGTAGAAGGTGGCCCAATTCCTTAGAAGATATCTCTCTCTGCCTCTGCCTCTCTTAACTCTGCCTTTCAAATAAATTAATAAATATTTTAAAGAAAATGAATTATGGTATATATACACTATAGAATATTACTCAACTTTAAAAAAATGAAATCCTATCTTTTACATAAAAAAATGGATGTGAAGCCGGCGCCGCGACTCACTAGGCTAATCCTCCACCTTGCGGCGCCGGCACACCGGGTTCTAGTCCCGGTCGGGGCACCGATCCTGTCCCGGTTGCCCCTCTTCCAGGCCAGCTCTCTGCTGTGGCCAGGGAGTGCAGTGGAGGATGGCCCAAATCCTTGGGCCCTGCACCCCATGGGAGACCAGGAGAAGCACCTGGCTCCTGCCATTGGATCAGTGCGGTGCGCGGGCCACAGCGCGCCAGCCGCGGCGGCCATTGGAGGGTGAACCAACTCAAAGGAAGACCTTTCTCTCTGTCTCTCTCTCTCACTATCCACTCTGCCTGTCAAAAAATAAAATAAAAAATAAAAATAAAAAAAAATAAAAAAAATTTTAAAAAAATGGATGTGAATGGAAACCCTTATACTTAGTGATTTAAGTTAGTCCCTAATAAACAAATACCAATCTTTTCCCTGATATGTGGTAACTAATAGAGTACCTGAAATGTAATGTATAGGAGTGTCACAGACATTTTGAGAATCAATGATTGTTTACAGCCCTTGCCTTTACTGTTGAGGAACAATGCTTAGTTTTTGTTTTTTGGGTTTTTTTGTTTTGTTTTGTTTTGTTTTGTTTGCATACCATTTGTTGGATTCTTTACTTATTATGGGGTTAATTTTATGAGTATGAAGTAAACTGAAAATAGATCTTTGTAGAAATTAATAGTGGGAAAAGAAGAGGAAGGAGGAAGAAGCATGGGAGTATGTGCAGGAGAGAAGGTAGGATAGGAAATATCACTATGTTCCTAAATCAGTATATATAAAATACATGAAATTTGTATACCTTAAATAAAATTTTAAAAAGAAAAAGCAATGAGACATCACCAATAACTCACATTTTTAGTAAAATCCAGATTAGCTTAAAATTTAAGTGATAGATATTTTGTTGCTGTTGGTACTTTACATAACAAGTGTATGTCTTTATCCTTGACAATTTTTAGTGATAGATATGATTTAGAGCATTATGTCTCAACGACATATCCAGACTGTACCATTGAGCAAATAATCCTAGTGGCAGATACAAAATGGAAAACAGGGGGACTGCTTCTTCCTTGGTTTATAGATCAGACATATTGCATTGGCACTGTCTCTAAGCCTATCTCAGAAACCCTATTTTTATTAAAGAGATATTAGAAAAAGAAAAATCCATATAAAAATCAGTCAATAATACAGTAATTTCCTTGAGCTTGAAACAGGAATATCATGGCTATTAAGCTACTATTCTAAGTTTCTATTCAAGGTAAGAATAAGCAAACCATGTGTATGTGTGCCCATGTGTGTAGATGTGCATTTGGAAAGTGAACAGGAGAAATATAGGTGAAAAAAAATGTAATTTCCATGCAAATTGTGTCTGTAATTTATAAGAATAAGTAAACATTCTTCATTGGAGCACATGGAAGAGCTGAAAACCCAGGCAATTTCTTCTTGACAAAGCAATACAAAATATGCAAGATGTACTTTGAAAGATAAATATAAATTAACCATATGAAAGTGGGAAGCTCAGCTTGTTAACTTAAAAACATGAATAATATCACAAAGTTTGGGTTCCTAATTGGAAGGTGGGATATTTGCTGCTAAAATGAGGATTGGCAGTATGCTTAAAACCATGTAAGCCTCTGAAGTGATGTCTAGGAATTCAGGCACTATTCTGAGAACAATATGGTAAAACAGTGGAAGATTTTAAACAGAGAGCAGTATGTTTTGGAAAGATTTCCCTGGAGGAAAGCTCTAGAGTGATCTGCATAGAGGAAAACCTGGAGACAGGGAAGTTGTTCAGGAAGTTCCTAATGTAATAATCCAGGCAAAGGATCATGATGGCCTAATTAAATCAGAAGCAGTGGAGATAAGGAAGCTTGGCTTAATTTTAGAAAAATATCCCAAATGGAATCAATAGAATATCTTCGCTAAAAAATCATTTTGGCTATGTCTATGTGGGGAAAGAGTGAGAGTGACCTAGCTAATAATGCCATGTTTCTGACTTAAGTAGCTGCAGTCACAGCCCTTCATGGAAAAAGTCAAAGGAACAACAATGCTTTTAATGAAAAATTGCTTGACGAGTCCCATTTTGCAGTTGTAGGAGACTCAATCTCTCCAAGCTTTAGTTTTTTTTATCTATAAATTGTAGCTTTGACCTCATGTTTTTATGTGTTAAATGGAATAACCTATGTAAATCTTTAAACACTTAGGAGGTAATTAATTAAAAAATACAAAATTTTATCACTGAGAACTTTGATGAATTTACATTCTACAGAGTTATAAAGAAACTGAGGTTCTACCAGCGGCCTTGGTGATGATTAGTAAATGTAACCCATCTAGAATAGGCTTCTGTTAAAATTCTTGGCTTTTCTCATTGCCTGATGCAGGCCTCAAGCATTCTTCATATTCTTCTTGTTAAAAGAAAATTGGAATGGCCCACTGCTAAGAACCACAATATTTCATTTTGGCCTTGAGATTTTTACTGGCACACAGTAATCAGGCTATAATGAGACAATCATTAATACCCCCAGGTTTCAATTCAATCTCACTGACAATATCATAATGAATCGCATGGCACATTTTCATTTTCTTCCAATTTCATAACTTTACTTCATGCCTCAGCTGTTTCTCCAGAACAGTAAATGAATCTTCAAAATTATGTTAAATGATCTTAACAAACTGTAATGGTGGATCACAAGGATGGAAAACGTGAAGATGGTGTTGAAAAGCAATTCAAATCAATTGGCAATCTACAAAAAGAGTTAAAGATTTTAAAAGCTATTATTAAAATTGCTATAATGGTCTATTATGCTATGTTATATGTGTGTACATATTGTATGTCCACATGGGGAAATTTTATGAAGAGTTTTATTTTAAATGGCTTATAGATAAGATTGTCCATAAATTTAAGCTGCTAAAATCAATCGAAGATACATTTTAGTTTGTGTGACCTGAATCTGTGTATCATATGTTTTAGACTTGTTGGTAGAAAGAAACTAAAAACATTTTATATGGTTGTGCTTAAGTTTACTGGTTAAACAAACTACACCATGTTAGATATTTAAGAGGTGTTTCCAAATACATGATTCTTAAAATTTATAGAAGGCATTGGACCTTCTGGTAAATGTTTTCTTAAGTTGTTATCTAATGGTTGAAACGGTTTGCTAAGTATTCATGTGATATTGCTATTGTCAGCAAGCGATCTAGGACTTGCTCCCTCATTTCTCTATTCTAAGCCCAACTTGTTCTTTCATTTCTCTATTCTCTTCAAGGTAGGAAACTAATTCTATTATGAAGAAATCTGTAGGACGCACAATTTCATCTTTAGACCTTATAAAAGAGATGGCTAACATTTTTCTGTAATAGCATAGCCAAAATAAGAACTTAAATAATAGTCTCATAGCTAGATTCACTTCGCCATCAGCGAAGTAAACAGTAAGTAGAAAAAACCTCCCTTTCAGACCAAAGGGAAAGAAAGTTTTAAAGTGAGAATATAATTTTCCTCATGGGCATTGTCTACCTTAGAAAAACTACTACAGAACATGCCTGTGACTATAGACTTGTCATTTGGGCCACCGAAGATTAGAGATGGGACTTGGGCACTCCCTTGACTTGCATCCTCTGGTCTGCTTTAACACAAACCAGGAGGAAAAGAAAGCTCGGCATCAGAAGCAATGGGTGGCAGGCCTATTAATGGCTGATCTGTACAGTGATCTGCCCTCAAGGAGACCCAACAGGCCAGTCCACTGCAGTGGCTTTCAATGTGGTAAGCCTGGGCTTCAGCAGAAGTCAGCTTGTGAAGAGCCCTGGCAGCTCTACCAAGAGTTGGATCACTGGAAATGGACCTGCCCTGGAGTCGAAGGATGCCCAGGTCAGAGCCACAGATCTTATTGGCTCTAAGCTGAAAAGCCCTTCACTCAGCCCAATTTCCAAAGTGACCACTGCAGCTGAGGGTATGGTCAAGTAGCATCAGCAACATTGCTGGCAGAACTGTAAATTTCTTGTTAGAGATGCCCCCTGCCTTGACCTGGCCAGCTCTCCTTCCAGGCCAGCCAAGTAATGAAAGTCAACAGAGTGCCTTCCCCTAGGAGGTTCACACCTCCCTTAGGATATACCCCATGTGAAGAGATAGATAGGCCTGGGTCTCTTAACTTACAAGGCCTAAAGCCCACCAGATTATTATCAAGCCCCTTCTGTCAGGTTCTATTTGCCTCTGAATCAGAAAACTTAATTGTAGCTTAGACAGCACCTTTCTTAGCTCCTCTAATAATGACTCTGTCCTTTGTTCTAGACCCTGTCTAGTCCACTTGGGCCTCATTCCTTTGTAATCATAACCTCTACTCTACCACCAATGGCTCTACTTCCAACCTGTGTGTACTGATGGTCCTCTTCCCCACTTAATGCTGTATAATTGTTCAAACCTGGTAAATGCCACTCTTAGGATCATTGGTTACTATCCTCACTCTGTCTTTTATGACCTTGTCTAAATATGATCAGAGTCGGCAAACTTGGAAGGCTTCCATAGCCTTGGCAACTCATGACGACAGCCTAGGGTGGTTACTTGAGCCATAAAGTAGAGTGTCAATTTGTTGGGTCAACAACAGGAGCCACTGTGCACTTGCTCCTCATGTGGGATCTCTGTCCTTAATGTGCTGTACATTTTGATTTAATGCTATAACTAGTACTCAAACAGTATGTTTCACTTTGTGTTTCTATGTGGGTGCAAACTGTTGAAATCTTTATACTAAATTGATCTTCTGTATATAAAGAGAATTGAAAATGAATCTTAATTCAAATGGAAGGGGAGAGGGAGCGTGAGAGGGGAGGGTTGCGGGTGGGAGGGAAGTTATGGGAGGGGGAAGCCATTGTAATCCATAAGCTGTACACTGGAAATTTATATTCATTAAATAAAAGTTTAAAAAAAAAAGACATACTAGAGGGCAGTTATAACCAAAACAGCCCAGTACTGGCAAATAATAATAAAAAAATATATATATATCAACTTGTTTAATCTCCAAAACTCCATTAGAAAAGTCATAAGTGTTAACCCTAAGTATTTAATAGTTGAACAAATTAAATCAGAAGGATAGTAAATACTCTCCCAGGACAAACTTATTAAGGAACTGGTATATCAGTCAACCTCCAGACTTCATTGCTTTAACCACTACTCTGTAAGAACATACTGATTTGACTATGATTAAAACAGATTTCACTTTGTGTTTCATGGTCTATGCATTACTCCTTTTTTCTCTATTACACATACTTTTTTCAATATTGAATTTATTTTTCATTCATTGGTTTCCATTCAATTAACATAAGATTAGATACTTATTTTTCTATTCTTTTTGTTAACACATAACTACCTTTTAATTCCATTAATATGTTTGATATTGAAATAACTTCATGAGAAAATGAGAGCCAGTTTATAGCACTCTATTTTTTGGCAAACATGATGAGAACAAAAAAGAGAAAATATAGCCGGAAGTGTTACTCGATAGTAATATAGTAAGTTCAATCATTTTCAGTACTTATGAAAAGAGAAATTTGGTTATGCTGTTGAAGTAACCGTAATAAAAGTATTGATTGGCATGCAATCACATGTACTAGAATTTACAACTGAGTGCATTTTCGTCTTCCAATAACTATTTTTTTCCAAAACATAAACTGTACTATCTCCCAACCTTCATGTTCTGAAACTTGAACTTATGTCCTGGAGCTCTCTTCATGTTCATATATGCTTATATATTGTAATATATATATATATATATATATATAACATCATGATAATTTCTGGATTTTCCCTCTTTTTTTTTTTGCTAGTAGTTTTATTGACTCATTCTGTCTTATGTTCCTTCTCAATTAATCTTAGAATACTTGTGTCAATTTCATAAAAAAATCCTGTGGGGCATTACACTGAAATTGCATTTCCATTACAGTCCTACTTAGGGAAAAAAGTAACAATCAAGCCGCTTCCCATCCAGAAATGGATTTTCTCATATATTATCCTATTACTTTTATGTGGTTGAGAAATATTTTACAGTTACTTTACTGAGTTCTTTTGCATTTTTTAGGCTTATTGTTGCTATTGTGGATGGATTTTTACTTCCATTGTCTATACAGATATTGATTTTCCTTTAAAACTGTTGACTCTGGGGCCAATATTGTGGGGTAGTGCATTAAGCTGCCACCTGTGATGCCAGCATCCTACATTTTGGCTGGATAGAGTCTCAGCTGTCAACTTCCAATCCAGCTCCCAACTAACATGCCTGGAAAAGCAGCAGAAGATGGCCCAAATATTAGGGCCCATTTATCCATGTGGGAGATGTGGAAGAAACTCCTGGCTTCTAGCTTCAGCCTGGACCAACTCTAGCCATTGCAGCCTTTTGGGGAGTGAACCAACAGATGAAAGATTCAATCTCTTTCTCTCTCTTGCTCACTTTTGTGTCTCTTTCTGTAACTCTGCCTTTCAAACAAATACATAAATCTTAAAAAAAAAAAAAACTATTGAAGCTGTAAGTTTATCTTGATTTCAGATACCTTCTTATCATCCTTATTACTTACCATAGTAATTCAGTTGACATTGTTGGCTCCTTACATGGGCAACGATAATTTGTTTAAACAGCCAGCTATATTTTTTTCTAGTAGGTCTTTCATTTTTTCCTTTGCTAATTGAAGATGACCTTCAAGACAATGACGAAAGAGAAAAGAAAACCAAGCCTATTGATGTCCTGAATTTAAGATAAAACATTAATTATTATTTCTTACAAATTTGATATTTAGTATAATTTTCAGCTAATCCATTTTCTCAGGCTGTGTGTTTCTTTAACATAAACTTTATTGATATTTAAGATTTAGTCAGGAAAATACAGCAATTTCAAGGACACGCTTGATGAATTATTGCAATCTAAATTTATTAGAAATTAAAGAAAACCAAAACCAACCTTATAAATTTTCTTGATCTCATCAATTTATTATCTTCACTGTCCTCTCAATGTATGACCAAGATTCTGACTTTTTTATAATCATTTGCCCATATTTGAAATTCACACTTATGTCATTATCAAATATGATTTCCTTTCTTCAAAATGCTCTGGCTTATTCCTGGCCCCTTGAATTTCCATATGTGTTTTAAAATTGTTTTTCAGTTTCAGCAAGAAAAAATGATGACTATATGACATTTTGCAAATATTGAATTTTCTACTTTATAAACAGTTTTTGTAATTTATTTATAGAGGTTTTGATATTTTCTCTCATAAATGGTTTATACTTTCCACTGTAGGGGTTGCATGTCCCTTTGATTTCTTTCTAATTATTAACAAAATGTTTAATGTTATTGAAAATATTATCAACTTTTAAACTTTCATTTCCAATAGTACATTACTGAATTCTAAAAATAAATTTTTTGTATTAAACAAACTATTGATTATAATATTATGTATTTCTTGTATATTCAAACATATTGTCTGTAAGTATGATAGTTTCTCTTTAATTTATTTCTTCATATTGTTGACAAAAAGCTTCCAATATATCACCACAAATGTGATATTTTTGTAGACATTTTCTACCTTGTCATTTTCCTCTTTATTTTTAATAAATTATCAGAAGTAAAATATTCTCTCTCTAGTTTCTTAATCATTTTGTTTCAGTCAGGAATCAAGCTCAAATGTCATTGAAAAATGTTGCTCTATATGCTATTGTTCTTTTAACTCATAAATCTTCCATTCTACCCTGTATTTGCCAAAAACAAAAGTTTCTAAAAACAGCAGAATAGAAATCCCCATACTTTTCACTGACCATATGACACTCCACTGGAATGTCAGTGTACATGATATATCAGATACTTTAGCCATTATTTTGTTATTTTCTTTCACCCCTAGTTTTACTATTAATGGCAATGTGAAAATATCCCATGAAATAAATACTGCATCAACTTCAGGCTTCTCTGAAAACAAAACAAACAGGACAGACATGAATTTGACCTGCACGTCAAAGCAGAAACACTCCCTGTAACCTCTCAACCTGAATTCGAAAAATAAACTATTTTTCTTGAAAATCATTAGGCTTTTAGAATGATTTATAATGTAGCACTATCATATCAAAATTGTTCTGATAATCACACATATTTCTCTATTGTTAATGCGTTGCATTGCATTAATTCATCTCACTTGTTTAATTAATGATTACATTAACATGGTTCTTCTGGATTCAATTTTCTAATATCTTATGATCAGCATTTCTGCTTGTATCTAAACACATTAATTATGACTGGCACAACTATGAATTTTGTTTAATTGTAACCACTAATATTTAATATTTATTATGCAAGGCATACATTGGGAATTTTATAGATATTTTACATATAATATTTAGTTCTCACAATCATCCTGAAATGTAAGTTGTATTACAGGCATTTCACGACTAGTAAATAACTTAAATAATCTACTTTCTTCCACCACTGTAGTGTCAACAAGTGGATTGCGGCTCATTGAGTGAGTGGTCAGTTTTTAGGGGACCTTAGAAATTCCTCCACCCTGTTCTGAGGCTGACCTGTTATGACCTATTATGCTAGTACATGCTGTACCAGAAATTAATTTCAGTTCTATAGAGAAGACTCTTTCCCCTATTAAAATATTTTCTGAATACTGCCTATTTTTTACTCCTTAATTACTACAATATTTTCTTTTTATTGTTAACACAACATAATTATTTTACATATGAATTAGAATATATTAGATGACTTGAAAGTACTTCCATCATGTACTTTCCAGCTAAGAGAGAAAGCATCAAGAGTATGGTGTGTTTATGTAAGATTAACCATAAGGAATCATGTCTTATGAAGGTACAAATACTTTTTTGTATGAAGGAACCACATGAAGTTAGTAGGTAGATAAATTTGAAAGCAAATAGACAAAAAAAAAAAAGGGTAGAGTACAGTTGTAAAGAGAGGGAATTTGTATGTTATTTTTTTTTTATTTTTTTGACAGGCAGAATGGACAGTGAGAGAGAAAGACAGAGGGAAAGGTCTTCTTTTTCCGTTGGTTCACCCCACAATGGTCACTGCAGCCAGTGCGCTGTGGGAGGTGCACCGCACTGATCCAAAGCCAGGAGCCAGGTGCTTCTCCTGGTCTCCTATGCAGGTTCAGGGCCCAAGCACTTAGGCCATCCTCCACTGCACTCCCGGGCCACAACAGAGAGCTGGACTAGAAGAGGAGCAACCAGGACAGAATCTGGCACCCAACCGGGACTAGAACCTGGGATGCTGGAGCCACAGGTGGAGGATTAGCCTATTAAGCAGCAGTGCCAGCAAAGAGAGGGAATTTAAGAGACAACAAATTAAGAAAGGTAAAAAGATTATGCTACCCCTACATATAAACTTGTATATATGTATGTATAAGTTAAAAGTAATATTTATTTTTATATTCATAGTTTTAGTTTTTTGCAAATTCAATATTGGTTATAGATGCAATTATAGAGGCATTTCTAAGAATATAATGGTATTTTTTTTCCCTACTTCTCTATCACTATCAAAGAAACAACAATCCTTAAATCCAAAAATGAATAACAGGGGGAGAAGACTATCTGTATTGGAATAATTAGCACAGACATTCTAAGATTTACCAAAAAAAAAAAAAAAAAACACCAAATGTAAAAGGCAGTATCTTCTGAGTTTTGCCTTATATCTTGATTTTAGAATTGGAATGTTTTTCTCACTATGACAACTCACAAATACTGGGTGCTAACATACATGGGTTATCAGCTCCTTTGATAGCTTTGATGAGGTATAAACATTTTCCTTAGGAAAATTTCCACATACTCATGCATTTACAAGATTTTATTTCACAGGGCACATGAATGCACCATAGGAAGTAGACACTCTGTGGGATGACACACATTTTCTCTTTCTTTGTAAAGAATTCCTGCTCTAGAGGGAGAATCATTAGAATCTCTAGCTGCTTTGTGCTTTTTTCCAAAATCATGTTCATATATGAAACAATTATTGGAATCTGAGATGACATAAGCCCAGGAGGAACAAAAAAAGGACAAATACTTTGGGCTGGCGCCACGGGTCACTTAGCTAACCCTCCACCTGCGGTGCTGGCACCCTGGGTTCTAGTCCCGGTTGGGGCGCCGGATTCTGTCCCAGTTGCTCCTCTTCCAGTCCAGCTCTCCACCGTGGCCCGGGAAGGCAGTGGAGGTGGCCCAAGTGCTTGGGCCCTGCACCTGCATGTGAGACCAGGAGGAAGCACCTGGCTCCTGGCTTTGGATTAGTGCAGCGTGCCAGTGGCAGTGCGCCGGCCATAGCAGCCATATTTGGGGTGAACCAACAGAAAAAGGAAGACCTTTCTCTCTGTTTCTCTCACACTGCATAACTCAACCTGTCAAAAACAAACAAACAAACAAACAAACAAAAAACAAAAACAAATACTTTGTCAGTGATAAGTTTAAAAAAGCACATATCATGGTGAACACCAGTGTATTCTTGGACACACTCACCCTGCTCATCACAAACTTGTAGATTTTCTGTGCTTCAGGCACCGGTGCTGTTTTGTCCTTGACTATGTAAGTGATGATGGAAAGGAAATGTTTCCCTTAATGCAGCTCACTTGAATGTAAGGTAAGCCACTTACTGTCCAAGGTAAAAGAAGTTAAAATCTCCTAACTCTCCAGGAAGAAAATGAAATGCCACCAAACAGTTAAATATAGGTGGAATTCTAACTTTCACTTCAAAGATGTGGTGCTGCTTCATGAGGGGTATTCAGAAAGTTCATGAAAAATGTGCTTTATGTCTTTTTTTTAAAAAAAAGATATTATTTATTGATCTGAAAATTAGAATTATGGAGAGAGGGAGAGATACAGAGAGAGAATTTTCCATCTGCTGGTTCCCTTCCCTGGAAGACACAACAACCAGCACTGGGCCATGTCAAAGCCAGGAGCCAGGAGCCTCTTCCAAATCTCCCATGTGGATGCAGGGCCCCAAACACTTGAATCATTTTCTGATGGTTTTTCCAGGTCATTAACAAGAAGCTGGATTAGAAGTGGAGCAGCCAGGAAATGAACTGGTACCCATGTGGAATGCTGGGTTGCAGGCAGTGGCTTTACCAGCTTCATAAGTGCTGGCCCCATTACCTCTTTTCCTCTTTTTTAAATCTTATTTTCAAATGTTTTTATTTATATAAAGGAAACAAATTTGATTTCATATATACTTTTATGGGCATAATGATACTTCTCACTCTACCCTCCCTCTCTTGCTCCCACCATTCCTCCTGCTTCCTATTTTTCTCTTAATTTTTACAATGACATGCTTTCAGTTTACTCTTTAACCACAAACTAAATCTTACATTAAATAGAGAATTCAACTAGTAGCAAGTACAAAAACCATTGTTCCACAAGAATATAGACAAGGATTGTAAATAATAAAAAAAATCTAAAAATGCCAATTTCACTTTTATTATTTTACACTGTATATTAGCCACCACTACAGGGAAAAAACATGATATTTGTCCTTTTGGAACTGGCTTATTTTACTAAGCATAATGGTCTTCAGTTTCATCCATATTGTTGTGAAAGGCAAGATTTCATTCTTTTTTATGACTGAGTAATAGTCCATTTTATCAAAATGCTTTAATTCAGTCATCAGTTATTGGAAATCTGGCTTGATTTCATACTTGGAAATTATACATCTGATAAAGGGTTTATATCCAGAATATATAAGTAGCCCAAAAAAACTCAATAACAGCGAAACAAAAATCCAGTTAAGAAATGGGCTAAGATGTGAACAGGAAGGGCCAATGCTGTGGCATAACAGGCAAAGCTGCCGCCTCAGGTGCAGGCATCCCATATGGGCACCAGTTTGAGACTCAGCTGCTCCACTTCCTATCCAGCTCTCTGCTGTGACCTGGGAAA
Organism: Lepus europaeus; assembly: GCF_033115175.1. Lineage (NCBI taxonomy): Eukaryota > Metazoa > Chordata > Mammalia > Lagomorpha > Leporidae > Lepus > Lepus europaeus. The sequence continues at coordinate 40,633,319 of NC_084833.1, forward strand.
GAAATAGAAGATAGTCCTTGAGCCCTTGAATCCACATGGGAGACCCAGAGGAAACTCCTGGCTCCTGGTTTCAAATTGGCTCAGCTCTGGCTGTTTCAGCCATCTGGGGACTGAAACAGTAGATGGAAAATCTCTCTCTCTGCCTCTGCCTCTCTCTAACTCTGCCTTTCAAATAAATAAATAAATCTTTTTTTAAAAAAAAAAAGATGCGAACAGGCATTTTCTTTTTTTTTTTTAATTTTTTTTATCAAGACACCTTTTATTTAAGGTATATAAACTCATGTACTTCATATATGTGAATTTAGAAACATGGTGATTCTTCCCACCTACCCTCTCCCCATCCAAATTCCCAACCTTCTTTCTCCTCCTTCTCCTATTCCCAATCTTATTTTTTACAAAGATCTATTTTTTTTAAGATTTACTTATTTTACTTAAAAGTCAGAGTTACATAGAGAGAGAAGGAGAGGCAGAGAGAGTGAGATCTTCCATCTGCTGGTTCACTCCCCAACTGGCCGAAACAGCTGGGAGCTGCACCGATCCAAAGCCAGGAGCCAGGGGCCTCTTGAGGGTCTCCTACATGGGTACAGGTACCCAAGGACTTGGGCTATCTTCTACTGCTTTCCCAGGCCATAGCAGAGAGCTGGATTGAAAGTGGAGCAGCTGGTCTCAAACCAGTGCCCATATGGGATACTGGCCCTTCAGGCTAGGGCGTTAACCCGCTGCACCACAGCGCTGGCCTCTACAAAGATCCATTTTCAATTAACTTTACACTATTAAAATTAACTGTACAATAAGTATTTCAAAAGATAGTATGGGGAAAAAAAAAAAAAAAAAACTCTACCACACAGTCAAGATCAGGGCTGCTCAAAATCATCGCATCCCAAAGTGTGAATATCACTTCTATAAGATTACATTTTAGGTACTCTATTAGTTACCATAGATCAGGTTTTTGTCTTTTTTCATTAAGTTTAATTGTTTCTAGTTACATCCATTTTGATGCAAACAATAGGATTTCTGTTTTTTTCTGCTAATTAATATTCTATGGTGTACATACACCGTATTTTTTTATTCAGTGTTTGGTTGATGGACATTTGGGTTCAGTCCATATAAACAGGCATTTTTTTGAAAGATGAAATACAAATTGCCAACAGACACATGAAAAGATGCTCAGGATCGCCAGACATCTGAATAATTCCAATAAGAAACACAATAATGTTTCATCTCAACATGGTTAGAGTGGCTGTCATCTGAAATAAAAATAACGAATGCTGGAGAGGACATGGGGAAAATGTATCTGAATACCCTGTTGGAGGGCATGCAAACTAGCACAAACATTGTGGAAGAAAGTATGGAGATTCCTCAGAAATCTGAAAATAGACCCAGCATTTGGCCCGTCCATTCCACTCCTGAGAATTTACCCAAAGTAGGTGAGGTCATCATATAAAATAGTTACCAGTACTCCCCATGTTTATACCTCTTAGTTTCATATTCTATGAACTTGTTGACACACTTTTCTCCAAATAAATGTATTTTTTCTTCATTCTGTCTGATAGAGAATGTTTAACTTCCTTTTTCATTCTGTCTTTGTTTAAACTAGGCTGAATATCAAAAATGGTTAAAATATAGTTCCTGATTTCATGGAGTTTTTAGAAGTATGATAAATACACATACAAAATTGTGATGAAATACGATAAATTTATGTTGAATATATATGTCAAGATCAGATAAGGTAGGAGGGAGGATTGTGATATCTAATATTTTTAAAGAATAATTAAAGAAGGAAACTCTCTTGTCATTAAAGAAATCCTTGTCAGAGAGAGGATGAATAGATTACTTTGAAAAATTAGCAGAAATTATCAGAAGGACTTGTAACAGCATTGGCATGGGATGTAAGACCATTAATCACAGAGAAAAATAGCCCTGCCAATACGTGATGAATGTGTTAGTGACTTTATTGATTTCATGTGTCTATACAAAGACACACTTGACCAAGCTCATACGAATCTATGGGTTTGTGTTCTGTTTGATGCATGAAATCAATCTTCTGGTTGTTGACTGATAAGAGTTCTAATGATTTGGCAAACATCTTATGCTGAGTGGTTTCAGATTCTGCCATTCTGTAAGTTGTATCTAGTCAGAGAGACTCAGAAATAAGAAAAACTCTGTGAGACACACTTGATATCACTGATTCCACAGAAGGACAACTCCAAGTTCACTTATGAACAACAGTAGCAACAACCCTCACTTATCTGAATTATTTCCTTTCACAAGTTCACACTGGTTCAGCAATTAAACCCAATGTTTTTTACTTTGACTCCTAAAGACACTGACAGGGGCCTATTGAAATGTTAAGTGTGTCTCCTCTCAGCTAATATAATTATAGTTAACTTGGGAACAAAAGAAATGATCTCATCAGAGGACTGCATTTGTACAACTTTGCAAAATAAAGAAAAAAATGACAAGAGAATTGAATCCGGACTGATCTTTACCTAAACCTCTCCTTTAAAAAGTATTTGATAAACCAGCAGCTGACAGAAGAGGATTGCACAGCACCTTTTTTAAGCCAGGAACTCCTCTCAATGAACTCACTGCTGATGATGACAAAGAACCACTTCACTTAATGCACCCCACAATTTCTCCTTTCCTCTATTGCAAGTTTTGAGATACACAAAATACTTAAAGAATTGAGATGAAGTGGAAGACTGCACACATCCCTTTCTCATGAAGTTGTCAGTTGTATTGTTTATTACCGAAGGAAACTAACACCTCAAGGCATTGTCATAATGATTCCTGGAAATTTTGAAATGGAATTCTTAGATCATAACTTAAGCTAATGTATTAACTTTACTAAATACAAATTTGATCACTAGAATATAGTTAAAATATGCTTGTCTTCTCTTCTGATTCATCCTGAAAATTTTCTTCTATGCATTCTATACAGATGATCTTTGACTTATTATGGGATTACATTTAGATAAACCCATCCCATTTTGAAAATATAGCAAGTCAAAATATGTGTTTGGTTCACCTACCCTATCAAACATCATGAATTAGCAACACAATACGCTGTAATATATCAGTTATTCACCAGGCACATGGCTTACTGGGAGGGCTGCTTATTGCTGCTTTCAAAGATCACAAGAAAGTATCCTGGGGCCAGCACTCTGGCATAGTGGGTAAAGCCACCATCTGCAGTCCCAGCATCCCATATGGGCACCGTTTTGAGTCCCGGCTGCTCCACTTCTGATCGAACTCTTTGCTATGGCCTGGGAAAGCAGTAGAAGATGGCCCAAGTCCTTGACCCTGCACCTGCATGGGAGACCCAGAAGAAACTCCTGGCTCCTGGCTTCGGATCAGAACAGCTCCGGCCATTGCAGCCATTTGGGAAGTGAACCAGTGGATGGAACACTCTCTCTCTCTCTCTCTCTCTCTCTGCCTTTCAAATAAATAAATAAATGTTTAAAAAAAGAAGAAGAAAAGCAAGCATCCTACTTGAATCACTAGCCCAGGAAAACAAAACAAATCCAAAATTTCAAAATACAATTTCTACTGAATGTGTGTTGCTTTCGCACCATTGTAACATTTTAAAAAAATGTTAAATGATTGGAAGTCAAAAGCAGGTTATATTTCAACTAAAACACATTGCATTTACTTAATATGCTGTATTATTTTATAATGGCATGTCTTTTTATGTACTCTTCTCAAAAAATGATGTTTAGATACAATGCAACCACATAATTTCCTGGTTTTACTCTGGAATGTGCTGGATATCACTAATTTCCCAGACTCTAGCTATTTCTGTCTTCCCTGCTCTTATCAGTAGAGCCTGTTCACATTACCAGTTACAAATGCAGCATACACATTTTTCAGTTTCCATAGCACAAGGTACAGCCATGTCATGTAACAAATGAAGACAATGAGATGCCAGTTGAAATCTCTCATGGCTTTGGGAATTTTTCATTTCTTTATCACCAATAGACATAAAATTGGGAATATTTTGCCCTTCTGAAAATGCTCTGCTTCCTGTACCTAATTCTACTTCAAGAGATGTAGCAATTACTTTGCTAATATGATGCACCAATGCTTGAGATAGATAGGAAGCTAGTTTGATGGAGATGGATAATTTGAAGAACAAAATCAGTTTTAGTGCTTAATGACAAGTACTTGTTTGGGCTACTAGGCCATCTCTAAAAGCTTCAACATGCAGACTTTCGGTTGTATAATGTTTTTATCACAATGTTTTTTTCACATATCTTTCAGGCTTTTAGGTGACTTCATCTGGAATCATAATTATTGCAAAGAACTCCATCCAAAATAGTGTCATTTATCATTTGTTTTAAGTTCTAGCAATATTACCACTGACAGGGAACTAATTAGAAATGCAATTCTTGAACCATATTTATATATTCTGACTGAGAATCTTTTAAGGTCAAAAGAACTCTGAAAACTGTGATCCTCACAGTCCTACAAGCAGTGAGTCTATAAGAATGAGTTTATGTTTGCATGACACTACCAGTATCTACTGCTAGGGATTTCAAAAGGCTTTTTGAAAATGAAATTAAAAGACAAGTTTATTTGGGGACAAGTTTTTTTAAAATCCACATATAATTTTTCATGATACATAATTTTTAAAGTACCATTGTATAATCCTCAGCAGCTAGAGTTAAACTAAACCAGAACGAAACTGCCTGCTTCTCAGTGCTACCTTGGCAATGGTTATAAGAGGCATTTGTTAGAAATGTGGGCAGTACAGATTGTAGAAAATGCAGTAAGTTAAATAAATGAATCAATTTAGAAAAACATGTAAGTCCTGTTGACCTTTTGTGATAGGTAATTCTGTCCACCAAGTTGACTGGGCTAAGGAATGCCCAGGTAGCCAGTAAAACATTGTTACTGAGTTTGTCTATGAGATTGTTTCCAAATAGATTAGTGTTTGAATGTGTAGATTTGAGTAGAGATCGGACCTCACGGGTGCTGGTAGGTAGCCTACAGTATTTTGGAGGCCCTAATAGATCAAAAATGCAGGAAGAGGGTGAAATCGCTCTGTCTACTTGATTTAGATGTTCTTCTACGCTTGGACTTCAAACTCCTCGTTCCTCTGTATTTGTGCTATGGCTGAATCACTGCTGGATTTCTGATTTTCCATTTGCCCTATTACAGATTGTGGAGTTCTCAATGTCCACGATCATGTGATCCCAGTTCTGCTATATATGTGGAAGTGAGGGCAGGAGGTACATTTGTGTACATCTTAGTGGTTCTTTTCTGAAAAAAATCCCAAAACACCCTCAAAACTCATTTTACTTGCTTATCTGACAACTTTTGATGACCATTAAGCTCTTCTGGTTTTTCGTCTGGGGTGAATAAGAAAGAGAATCCTGAAAGTATAACAGGTAGAAAATGTGGCCTAAAAAATATTTATTTAAGCACTTGACTATCTACACACACAGAGCTCTACAGGCCTAGTTTGAATACAAATTGTAATACTGGCTCACTCTTTGACATAGGCTGAAAAAAATTAACATATGTGAACCTCATTTTCATACCTAAAAATTTGTGTTCTTATGTCATTGCCTTTCTTGAAGGACTGTTGTAAATATTTTTGTCAAAGATAAGAGATAAGGGAGAGGAAAGTATAAGAGTTGCATTTCCCTCTTCTCTATCTCCCCTTCTCTTCCACAATCCTCTCCTCCCTCTACTGGCCTCTCTCCTTTATTTTATTTTTCTACCAAAATATTTGATCAGCTATATGAATGTGTAAAGATGGACCTCAGAGAACACTGTTAAACAAACAAATGTGTTTTTTTAAAAGAAATTCAAAATGTGAAGAGAGAAGTATCCTGAAGGAATTTGGTGTGGAAGGGAAGGATATACAATACAGAGATCAAGAAAAATAAACTTGCTATGTAGGAAATATGTAGCACCAAGTTGAAACAGAGTCTTTCCTAATATATTCAGTCCATTCAGTTCTAAGAGTTGTGTGGGTTTCAGACCTATGCCTGGCCACCCACCCCTATCATCATATAAAATTTCCAGGAGCCATCTTTTGTTTGTTGTACACTGGGAAGCATAGGAAGAAAAGTAGGCTCACCTCAATCCCAGGATCACTACACTCATAAGAGAGCACCAGAGAAAACAGGGAGAAGGTGGGAGGAAGGGATCTTAGCAAACACTCTTGACAAAGATGGGCAATTTTTGAAGATCTAAATGTTCTAGAGGGAAAGCAACACAGGACTTTCCTCTTCCAGGGGAAGGTGATAGAGACGCTAAAACATTTTTTAAAAAATACATGTGAAAGACAAGAGGCGAAGTCCTGAGAACTCCCACATAACTGACATTTCTTTTACAACAATTAAAAACAAGCTCTCAGCATTCAATAAATGTTACATTAGCACAGTTATCCCCAGCCAGACTGCCCAAAATATTGGACAAGATTGAAAATTACCATCTTTCTTTTTTATTTTCTGCATAGAAGTAGATTACAGTATAGAGAGATCAACTTTCGGTTAATTTTCTGTGTCTTAAAATATGACCATTCATTCCTTGATCCAGGAATGAAGTGGTAGGTAACAGTGAAAACTGTCCCATTGTCCTAGCTGGTAGTCTCACCATGGAGATTCCAAACACTGCTTTAAATTGTCAACCAGCATTTTTTATAAGGGCAATTAGCAGCTTCAGGACACATTTTAAAACTTCTTCATCATAAGCATATATTTTATATTACTGGATGTTGAGTAGCCAATTTGTCATATTCCCTCCATTTGCACAGTTAATTTTCATTTGAAATATGTTCATATTCATCACGGATTATGAATCAATGTGTAGGCAGTTAAACAAATACTTAAACTTAAAAGTGCAAAATGCCAGAATTTAATGGCCCAGACACTATAGTAAGTGCTTATCAATCAAAATGAACAATAGTGGCACTGGGCAACACACCATCTGGTGAGATCAGTTTCAATATTGTCATTGCAGTTGTCCAGCCTTCTGTTCTGAATTCTGATTAATGCACAGGTTATCTTGTGTTACTGCTTCAGATGCTCTTCAATGCTGCATTTTATCAGTAGTATTATTATCATTAATGCCCATCAATAAATATATGTCACTAGATACTGACACCAGATCCTTAAATCCTGAGTCTCAGATCTTCCTAGAACACTGTACTCAGCTCTGAGATTTCACAAATTTTAAAACTTACTAGCCTTCACAGCTAGATCAGTTTATCTTTCACCAATGATCAACATAGAAAAGAAAACTAAAGAAAACAAAAGGTGACTTTGTGATGTCTTTCAGTCAACGTTCTCTCTATTTTCTTCTCTTTTGTTTCTTGCTTCCACATCTCCTGTAAAGGGGCACAAACAATGGGCTCTAAGTCTAAATCTAAAATAAAGCAAACGTACCTATAGGAAGACAAGTTTTCAAACTCTTTGCTTTGCTTGTTTCAGAACTGAAAGATTTTCTGAAAGATTTTCTAACTAAATTCACTGGTTCACTCTCAAATGCCCTGAGAAGTAACTCACAGCTGGGACAGACAGAAACCAGGAGCCTAGGACTCAATCCAGAACTCCAAAGTGGGTGACAATGACCTAACTACTTGAACTGTGTCACCTATTCTCTCTCAGCATGTATATAAGCAGGATGATGAAATTGGAAGAGGAGCCAAGACTCAAATTTGGGCATTCCAATATGTGAGTCTCAAATGTAATCTTAATTACTATACCACTCCCACACTTATATTTTAGTTCCATTTTTATTTTGGTCCCTTTTTTACATGAATTCTTTGAAGATCCTGCATAAAAACACAGCTTTGTACTTGCCCTAAAATTATCATATCAAGCTTTGTTCATATATTTTTCTTTTTGTTTCTAAAGTGTCTAAAATGAGATTTCTCTGTATTGTATTGCCCACATACTCTTGAGTTGGCTTTCAGGTGAGTTTGTGTATGTGTGTGTGAGAGTGTTTGTATTTGTGTGTGTGTCTCTGTGTGTGTTGCTGGCTTGACAGGCATTTAACAAAATCATGTTACTTTCTATTCTGATTAAATACTATACTGATTTTCAAAGATCAGTTAATTCAGAAAAATCAAATCCTTTCTTCTACAATTTAAATTATGAATGTATGCTTTAAACCTATGTGGCTATTCTCAATGGAATTAGCTTTATAGTTAGAAAAATTGGAGTATTTGCTGAAACTTTCTTCACTCTAGCATGATAGAGCCCCAGAATCCTCTTATGATATCTATTTTAGTAGTCTTCTTGATCACTGTTCCACATGAAGTCTATTAAAGTCAGGCTATTCATGCTTTCACTTTCCTAAAAAAAAAAATTGTATGACTTTCTCTGACTTCTAAATTAAACTGCCTGATATCTGAGATTAACATTCCAGAAAAAGAGCCCATCAGACACCTATAATATAAGCATGGCATTTTTAGATATACTTAATAACAACTAATGACTTTGCCTGGATAGTTCCTGGCCCATGGGTTTCACTGTAAGTCTATGAACTGACAAAGAGAATAATGGTAAGTGTCTTCCCAAGAATCTGATAAACTTGATAAGCAGTCAGATAATGGCTCAAAGAATTGATCTAAAATAATAAAGGAAGCATTATCAGCATGAATACCTAAAAAATCATATATTCTAGCACAACCATTGTGAGTCTTTGACCTTATTTTGTTATGTAACATTCTTGACCATCACCATTTTTTTTTCAGTACCTTTTGGGCTTTATGTTGTCTTTGCTTGCCTCTTTGTCTAGCATAGATTTCATGCTTTAGTTTTATTATTGTAATTGCTTGCCAAAAAGGGTGTGTGTGTGTGTGTGTGTGTGTGTTTTATAGGTACGGTCTTTACAAAAATTTTCCACATTACAAAAATACAAAAGTAATACAAATTAAATAGAAATCATACTTTGAGTTTTGAATTTCGCTATTTTACTGGGCTACTGACAGTGCAGTGGAGTACTCTCCTGCTATGTTGGGCAGCAGCAGTGAACCTCAGCTCCCTGAGTCACAGGATCAGAAGAGTAAACAACTGAAACTCTACAGTGCGCTCTGACTCCAAACTCTGCTGTTCGGTAGGCTAGGTGTACAGGGTGCTTCAAAAAGTTTTGAGAAAATTGAATTAAAAATTTATTTGGTCACAATTTTGAGATCTATATATTCAATAGCTTTTAAAAAGGTCATAAAAATCCCTATTGTAAAATAGAAAAAAACTATGCATGTATATACAGTTTAATAGTCATACTTAAAATTCATTAAGTTTATACCACTTAATAAGCAATACCATCTGATTGAACACAAGTCACTCTCTGCCAAAACATCAACAGATAATTGGTGATATTGACCTAAACAGTTTGGATCTTCTCAATTTACATTTAAATCTGAAATGACAAAATTCATATAGGAAATCCACATTCCTTGGCAACCTGGCCACATTTTCTTTGTAAATACTACCCCTGGAATGAGTAATAATTCAATTTACTTCTTCCTTTTTCTCAAAAATCTAACTCTTACTCTACTAACATCAGATTGAAGAATTCATTAAGGAAATTAAAGCCATGGAGAAAATCCCTCATATTTCTGAAGTCAAATCTACACTATCCATTTGTAATGAAGATATTTCATTACTCTTGTCAAAGCTAATGCCTCTACTGGTTTTAAAAGCAAACTTATCCCAAATACTGGTCACATACAAATAAAGCTTTTATGTATTTCCATCGTTTTCCCAATCAGTCAATAAATCTCTTGATTCTTAGCAAGAAAATGAGTCATATTTGATATTTCCCTTCTCTTGATTTAATATACATCTATCTTCCAATACATTATAATTACAATTATAAAATGATTTTATAAAAATGTATTATAAAATTTACTTTCAATCTCAACTTACTTGTTTATTTTCTGATTCAACTAAGACATGGCCAATATCTCCTAAACACTTCTTCTGCTGATACTAATTCCACCTTCATTTTTGCAAAATATAAATTAAGTCATTTTGCCTTTTGATTAATATTCTCAAATGTTTTCACAATTGCATTAGAAAAAGAAAATTCAAAGTCCCCCTCATGACCAAAACATCTTTAACACTTGGTCTTTGCTTAATCTTACATATCATATTTCCCTCTTTTAGATCACAAAACTCTAGACACACAAACATTCAAAAAAATCAAACTAATAGCTCTTTCTTTGGCTCAAGGTCTTTACACTTTTGATTATGTATCTGGAAACTTTTCTATTCATTTATGAATGTAGTTCTTTCCCATTCTTAAACAAGAACAGATACCGTTTCTCATCAAAGAGATAACTTGTAAGTTGGTAACTTAAATTTTCCTTAGCAAGATTCTGTTAATATTGTTTCTGGAAATTCTTACTACCTACATTTTTATTCTTTTCATATCTTTTGGACTTCATATAATTTAAAAACCTAGCAAACTGATTTTTTTATTTAATATCATTCTTTGTATTTTCCTTACTACGTGTCTATTTTTTTAGCACATCATTCGAAGCCATATCTGGAGTCCTTTGACACAAAGCAGATGCATAATAGTCTTAGCTAATCTCATTATGGAATAAAAATAACTGAAATTAAATTTAACAGGAATAAAAGATACAGTTTTTGAAAACAGAAAGAGTTTGCTCATATAGATAATTGCAGTGAATTCCAATGTTATCATGATAGTGTTTGTGGTAAGGGATAAAGGAGAAAAATAAACAAATGAACAGAAATCCTTTTTTGATAGTTTTAGATTATAACAGCAACTAGTTGGAAGAAGTAAAGTAATTCCTTTTTATCCTTTGTTCTGCCCAACAGAGCAATCTGATTTGTTTTAAACTCACTTTTGACAATATACTTTCATATTCAAATACTACCACATCCTCCATTCCACAGTAAAGTACCATGCCTTTAGCCTGGTGTGCAAGGTCTTCTATAATAGGTCCTTAATTTGTATCTCCCAAATTTGAGATCTTCAACACCCAAAAATAAGTTCCAACTTCTGTTGACCTAATGCACACACTGGGAAGCAGCAGGTGATGTCTCAAAAGCACATGGGTCCAGGATGCTCAAATAACTGAGTCTGTAGCATCCTTCTTTTACCTGTCCCAACACTGATGGTTGCAGACATTTGGGGAGTTCAGTAGTGAATGAACGATCTTTCTCTGTCTCTTTCTCTATGTGTTTCAAATACATTATATATAATTTTTAAAGAGTGTTTTAGCTACTTACTCATATAACTCTGTGCATGTTGCTTCCATGTGAAATTAATAAAATTACATTTATTTAATTGCACATGAAATATTCAAAAATGGATGTAACAATGGCTTATAATGATGAACATTTGGGATGTCCCTAAATTTTCCTTATTACAAAGCAATGTTGAGACACAGAAAACCATTTTTACATAATGCTTTTATGCATTCAACAATTATGTTTTAAGGTGAAGCAGACTGATATTGTAGATAGGGAGAGGATAAGAGACAACATACTGCATAGAATAAGGTGATCAAGGTAAGCTTTCTCTCAGTGATAGTAAGATGTAAGCAAGATTTGAAGGTGTATAGGCAGTTAGCTGAACAGATACCTGGTGGAAAAACTTTCTATACAGAGAAAATGGAACAAATTCTTACACTAAATCTTCACATGATGGTTTAGACGAATATCAAAGGAACACAAGGCCAGAGTATTAAGCAATGGGCAAGTAGGAAGAGAAACGGACAAAGAGTTCTAAGAGTTTAAGGCTGTTAGGAAATGGTAAAAACTTTGCCTTGTACTGTAAGTGAAATCAAATAATTGCAGTTTTGAAAGGAATACAAAAATGAATATCTGTGTCAAATGATATGCCACTGTATTATTTTTTTATTTTTTGTTAACAATAAATGTTCATATTTATGGGTTACAGTGTGATATTTCAAAGCATGTGTGTAATACATGCTGATCAAAGCAGGGTACATTTTAATTTTTGACAAATTGCTCTGTCAAATTTTGGATTTTATTTTACATATCTATCAACAGAGTGTACACTCTGTTGATAGATATGTAAAATAATTATAACATCATAAATATGTTTGTTATTGCTAATATTTTACTTGTCCTACTTTGATAGGTGTATACTGCATTTTTACCAGTTAGAAAGGGTAGTCATGATTGTTTTTACATTTATTAACCATTGGTACATCTTCTCAATACATTATTTTTTATTGACAATATTCACTTTTTAAAATATTTGTATATTAAACACAGAACAAATTTGTCAATACATAGGAACAGTGATTTTGTGATTTATGTATGCTTTTCTCTGACAAATTCTGCACCCTGTAAAGTCTAAGTAGCTTATATACAGCCCAAAAACTAGAGTTTTTATTCAAAAGACTCATAAGTGAAATAGAAATGGCCTTTCATGAAGAAAGACCTGAATGTTTATCACAAAAAAATCCCATTATTCAGTAATCATTATATGAAAATAAGATGTTCTGTTTGTATATTTTTAATCACCATATAATTTAATTTCCTTCCATACAGAATAATAATCATCTATTTGATTTAAGATGAAAAATATATGTGGAAGAGTAACTCAAGCCTTAATTCCATGTGTTGGTGTTTTTTAACTTAACGTTTGTAATAGTTTCTATTTTAGTATTTTTATGTTGATGATTTATTCCTCAATAGTCTCAGGGAAAATATCAACTGTTTTTATGATCTCTTATGTTAAAATTCACAGAAAACACTGCCATTCTAGAAGCATAACAGCACTATTAATCATCCAATGCTGTAGAAAACATTATACTGCTTTAAAAAAAACACACACAAAAAAAAGATGTGTTATTGATCAAGCATAAAGGGCATAGGAATATAGAAGAATGAAAGAAATTACAGAGCAAAATCAAAATATAAAAACCAAACAGAGACCGACGCTGTGGTGTAGCAAATAAAGCTGCTGCCTGTAGTGCTCGCATCCCATAAGGGCACCGGTTTGGTTCTGGCTGTTCCTATTCAGTCCTCTGCTATGGCCTAGGAAGGCAGTAGAAGGTGGCCTAAGTGTTTTCAGTCCCTGCACTTACGTAGGAGACCCAAAAAAAGTTCCTGGCTCCTGGCTTTGGATTGGCGTAGCTCCAGCCATTGTGGCCATCTGAGGCATGAACCAGCAGATAGAAGACCTCTCTGTCTCTCTCTCTGCCTCTGCCTCTCTGTAACTCTGCCTTTCAAATAAATAAATCTTTTAAAAAATCAAATAATATTCAAATATGAATAGGATGAAGCAAAGACTATTGATTCTTAATCATTTATTTTAACGGACCCTGACATAACATCCAAAATAGATTTTTACTCATTTTCAGTGAAGAACGTATAATTTTGGCTCTATTTGTAAAATAAATGGCAAAACATAAAAATTAACTGTGACTTAAAAGTAAGGTGATGTCAGAGATACAATAGAATAGCAGTTGTGAAAAATGAAACAGATTGTTGTATATAGCTATTTTAGGGGAAAATCAAATATTTTCAGCCTTATATATTTTTTATTTTATGAATTAGATAGTAACAGTCCCCGAACTGAAGAATTAACGGTAATACCCAAATCTGGGCGCACTTTGAGTTAATGTATTTAAGTATGAACTTTTTTTTTTGCTTTGTTTAGTTTTAACTATCTAGACAAAGGCAGGATATGTGCTTGATAAAAATTGTTGAGTTTTCAGCTAGGTACTCTTCCAATGAAGAAATTGGGATACTTGTGAAATAATGACTTTAAATCTGATAAGCCATCAGATACCTTATTTTTCTAATTTCTTTTGTGGTGTACATAATGCTTCACGAATATAAAAGCCACAAGCCACAATATGTTACATTTTTTGCTTTGAAAATTTGGATTTTTTTTTTTGACAGGCAGAGTTAGACAGTGAGAGAGATAGAGAGAGACAGAGAAAAAGGTCTTCCTTCCGTTAGTTCACCGCTCAAATAGCCGCTACAGCCTGTGCACTGCACCCATCCGAAGCCAGGAGCCAGGTGCTTCTCCTGGTCTCCCATGCGGGTGCAGGGCCCAAGGACTTGGACCATCCTCCACTGCCCCCTCCTGGGCCACACAGAGAGCTGGACTGGAAAAGGAACATCTGGGACAGAACCCGGTGTCCCAACTGGTACTAGAATCTAGAGTGCCAGCACCACAGGTGGAGGATTAGCCTAACGAGCCGCGGCACCGAAAGATTTTGAAAGTTAATTTTGTGCTAGAAAGAAGCTCATGCTCTTGCGCTGGTCTTTCCCACTTTCGTTGTTCTTACTTGTATAAGCTACCTGTGGCAGCATTTCTCTCCAAGTAGAGCTAGGATGTCAGAACCCATGGGTTCATCCTCAGCACATTGGGCCTTTGCTGGAAAACCATAAGGGTTTCAGATAATTTTGGGGACTTGTGAATGCCCATAGAACAATTATTGTTTCATGACAAAAACATTTTGATATTCAGAAAACACTAGATTGCATTGGAATTCCACCAAACCCAGTAACAGTCAATGCACAGAAGTGTGGTAGAAAATTTTAACAACTAGACAAAACAAAAAACCCCAAAGCCTCCTGAGCCATGTAAGGATTATCATAACATATATATATATATATATATATATATACATGAAACGATTTATCTATAAAGTATAATAAGCACATTATATTTCATTTTCCTTAATTATATAAAATAGTTTCATGAATAATGCTATATTCATGAATAATGCTATAACAGTACTTCCATTCTATCACAAATGTATTAAATGAAGCTGTGGATTATTTATTTTTGTCAATACTGGGACTATACATCATTAACACAGGTAGCAAAGCAGGTTTGATTAAAAGAGCTCCATTTGGCTTCATCTGGTTCCCACCCATGCAATTAATGTCAAGCACTTTTCCAGGCTGGATAAAACACAAAGCAATAATTTCCTAAAAGTGTGTAAGTTTCCAAATAACAACTTCTTATATTTTCCCACTCCAGTTCTATCTAAAATAAAAATAATCTTTGTCTTTTATCCTTATTAAGTTTATAATTTTCTTCTCATGATAAAGTTCTTATCTTTGTATCAATCCTGAAATATCCAAAATTCTAGAACTCTAGATTCCATACATCAGAAAGAGAAATCTACCTTATCCTCATACCCCATATCCATGTTTTAGAGAAAATCTTGTTATGTGACTCTTGGAACCAGAAAGAGAGAGAGAGAGAGAGGGAGAAAGGGAGAGAGAAAGGAAAGAAGGAAGGAAGGAAGGAAGGAAGGAAGGATAGGAAATGAAAAGATGAAAAGAAACCAAAACTATTTGAAAAAAATGATTCACAGCTTTTTTAAAAAAATGATAAAGGGCCAAAACTTTTCTAAATTTGGAAAAGTACACATTTTATTAATAAAGGTGCTGGTATAGAGCCAGTCCTGTGGCATAGCGGATAAAGCCAATGCCAGCGGTGCCCAGCATCCCATATGGTGGCAGGTTTGAGTCCTGCCTGCGCCACTTCTGATCCAGCTCTCTACTACGGCCTGGGAAAGCAGTGGAAGATAGCCCAAGTCCTTGGGTGCTGCACCCCTGTGGAGACCTGGAAGAAGCTCCTAGCTCCAGGCTTAAGATTGGCTCTGCTCTGGCTATTAGAGCCATTTGGGGAGTGAACAGGGATAGAAGCCCCCTTTCTCTCTTTCTCTGACTCTGCATCTCTATAACTCTGCCTTTCAAATAAACAAATAAATATTTTTTAAAAATTTCTGGTATAACTTTTTCTGTTGTATTACCATTGGCTTAATCATGCAAAAATGTTTTGTTTATTTAAAAATCAAAACTACAGAGAGATAGAGATCTTCCATTCACTGAATTACAGAGAGACACACACAGAGATTTTCCATTCACTGAATGACTCTCCAGATGGCTACAATGGCCAGCACTGGGCCAGGCCAATGCCAGGAGCCTCATCTGGGTCTCCCATGTAGGTGGCAATGACCAAAAAGACTGGGGGTATTTTCCACTGCATTTCCCAGGTCATTAGCAGGATCAGAAGTGGGACAGCTGGGACAAGAATCATTGCTCATATGGGATGCTGGCATAGCGAGCAAGGCCTTTACCTGCTAAGCCACAATGTAGGCCTTATTATGGAGTGTGTTGGGGGAGCAGATTTAAAACCACACTGATTTCCTTAAATCATTTCCCATGTAGAATGTGACATCCCTACCGCTTTGATTGAGAGTGTCATATTTCTTCAGGAGAAGGCTTATCATATACTGTACAGCATGATCTGAAATATTGGATTGCTTAGAACATGGGAAAATTCATGATTGTGCATGTTGCTTATTGTTGTATTACACATTTTAAAATTTAAAAATACAGAAATTCTGGTGAATTATATTCATGAGATTCTCATTCAAAAATGTAAAAATGTATAATATGTTTACAACCATGAGTGCTGTGACATTTTTGGATCAAAGAGAATTTCTGTTTTGTAGCCATTGAAGAGTACTGAATTCACTGCTTAGATTTTGTGCTTTTAATTGAATAATTTTCCATATACCATTTTCTAGTTCTCAATATTTTAAAACTCATATCTATCCTAAGCAGACATTGCAGCTGCCAATCAGATTACTGGTTACTGATCAGACCACTGGATTTGTACCTCCATATCAAAAAGTTGATATAGTTTATGGTTGCTCTATACTTCAGATAATATAAAGCAACATAAATGAATAAGAACAAGTTACATCTATCTCACAACATAGCTTTAACTCAACTTCTTCTTTTAGATGGATCACAACAATTCTACTCCAGTAATAATATAAAACACAAAAGAAAGTAACATTGGAGGATATCAAAGTGGAAAGAAATTATAATCGTACACAACTGAAGTGAAAATATTTTAACTGTGACGCATTGAAAGGCCCTTTCCCAGGAACTTACAAGGAGTTAGCAGTGAAATCAACCAACCGTTAAAATTTCCATAGTTTGATGGGGAACTATCCTTTGAAAGCCTTATTTAAAGTGGGATTAAAATAAAACCCCAAATCTGGAAACAAAATAGTTTAAACAACAAAATGAATACAGTTATGCAAAATCTGTACTTTGATGACCTGGAATAGAGTCTTTCAGAAGTGTTGTGTTTGAAAGAAAAAGTCGGAGTCACCAGGCAATTTAATTAATATGAAATAATAATTAATATGGTCATTAACTTTTGTTAATAGCATAGTTATTGTAGTGAGCAAAATTTCTGATCTCAGAAGTAAATGTACTACTTTTATTCCTATTTCTCCCATGAGGCAGTGTCTCAGCATCCCTGCTAAGACTCAAGAAAGAAAGGTTTTCCCTTTTTCTTGACCTTTTGCAGAAATTCTCTAAGAACCCATACTGCACTTATTTTTCAGTTTCTAAAGTTCTAGGAAGAAAATTATTAAACTGGTTGAGAAAGAAGAATTTTTCTAAGTGGTACACGGAGAATCATATGGAAAGGAAAAAATCAAGTAAAAATGGAAAGCTTTATGAAAATGGATTGAATGAGAGAAGAAAGAATGATTTTGGATCATGTGCATAACCCAATTTCAGAGCCTAAAGTAATACACAAATATAGAGAGTTATAACACTGTAAAAGTGAAGTTAGAAAAATACTTGTTGAGACAAGACAGGGAAGCAAGGACTGGGATCTCAAAACTAGAATTAACTGGGAGTGAGATAGAGGAATCCACATCAGGTTACATACTGCCTATTGACAGGAGGTAGAACAACATAAGAGAGGTGAAAGCCCAGGAGCATAACTGACACCGGGCTCTCTTAGGTGACCAAAGTTTTCTTTTTTTTTTTTTAATTTTTTTTATTTATTTATTTATTTATTTATTTATTTTTGACAGGCAGAGTGGACAGTGAGAGAGAGAGAGACAGAGAGAAAGGTCTTCCTTTTGCCGTTGGTTCACCCTCCAATGGCCGCCGCGGTAGCGCGCTGCGGCCTGCGCACTGCACCCATCCGAAGCCAGGAGCCAGGTGCTTCTCCTGGTCTCCCATGGGGTGCAGGGCCCAAGCACTTGGGCCATCCTCCACTGCACTCCTGGGCCACAGCAGAGAGCTGGCCTGGAAGAGGGGCAACCAGGACAGGATCGGTGCCCCGACCGGGACTAGAACCCGGTGTGCCGGCGCCGCAAGGCGGAGGATTAGCCTAGTGAGCCGCGGCGCCGGTCTAAAGTTTTCTTAATTAACAGGCAAAGCAGTTATGCAATGGTCTACATTGGCATTGAGTTAGAATTGAAAAGGACAAGGACAAGTGTTAAGCCCCAGTTTCTGAACTGGGAATGGGATTTTAGGAGATTTATCAATAAGTTAATGGAACGGATGAAAGACCAGTTACAGCTTTGACGCTGGTCACTACTCTCCTTAGTGAGACAAGTAAATGATAGGGATTCAACTATCAAATCAGATGTAATGTGAAGAGAAAAATCTGAAATGTCCAGTTTAAGTCCAGTCCTCAGATCTTTGGGATAGGAAGAGAACATGGGACGCCACTCTCAACCTTGTCATAATGTTGTTGGTGCTTCCAAAACAGATTTCCTTGGAGTGAATCCTGACTATATAACCCACTGGTTGCACACCAATGGGCAAATGCTCACTTGATTTGCAGTTATCTTCCTGACTGGAGTAGCAATTGGGTTGTAGAAAGGATTGGACAAGGTTATGTCTGTGAAACACTGTGTGACACTTTGCAATCAGTGAAGACTTGATTTCGCTATGGTTCCTCTTGTTATTATCATTATAATCTTGATTTTTAGTAAAAGGCTGGGTATACACCTAGCAAGAGAGTAGTCACAGAGTAAAATGACATGGATAGGCAAAGGAAAAAATATTTCAATTTTAGTAGGACCAGGGCCTAGGCCAAGTCCGCCTCTATGGAGCAAGATGAGAATGTGAGCTTGGATAAGAAAGCGTCTTTACCAAGCCTTCTGTTTGAATAAAGATGTTAATGCCTACCAATTATTTAGTGATTTCTTGTCTTACACACTGACCTAATTGATTCAAATACATTTAACCCTCAGAATAGCTCTGGGGAAAAAGCCATTTAGATACTACTGGGTTTCAGAAAAGATTTGCAACTTATGCAGGGATGAATAATTATGCCTGAATATGGGGAGAGACAACTTTTGATGCTAGGAATTATAGTGGCATGAAATAGTAAGCTGTCATAATAATAATCCCCAGAGGATTGAAAAATGTACAAATGCCATTTTAAGCCATATGCATTACATTTTTGTACTCTGTATATTAGTTACCACAAATCAGAGAAAACATATGATATTCTTATTTTTAGGACTGGTTTATTTCACTGTACATAATGATCTCTAGTTGCATCCATTTTATTGCCAAAGACAGGATTTCATTATTTTCATGGCTTTGTATTATTCCATTGTGTATATATACCACTTATTTTTATCCAGACATTAGTTGATGAACATTTGAATCAATTCCATATCTTAATTATGGTAAGCTGAGCTGCTATATAAATGGGGGTATTGATAACTCATATGTAGATGTCATTCCTTTGGTTATATTCTGCGGAGTGAGATGGCTGAGTCATACTGTAGATCTATTTTCAATCCCTGAGGAATCTCTAAACTGTTTTTCATAACATTGCACTAGTTTATAGTTCTACCAACAGAGTATTGGGTTACCATTTTCTCCACATTCTCATCAATATTTATATTTATTTTTATTTTTGGATGATAGTCATTCTAACTGGAGTGAGATGAAACCTCATTGTGGTTTTTTTTTTATATAAAGGGAACAAATCATGTATTTTATATATACTGTTTTAAGAGCACAATTATATTTCCCACCCTACTCTCATGCATCCCTTGGTCCCACACTCCCTCTTCCTTCATTATTTTTCTTTTAAGTTTTACAATTTCATATTTTCAATTTATTTTATAATCACAAGTTATTTTTATTTCCCTGATGGTAAGTGATCTTGAGCTTCTTTTTAAATGTCTATTGGCCATTTGTATTTCATTCTTTAAAAAATGCCTGTTCATATCCTTAGCCCATTTCAATAGCCCAAAAATCAATAGCATTTATATATGCAGACAAACCATGGCTGAGAAGGAACTAGTAAAATCAGTACCACACACAATAGCTACAAAAATTTTTAAATACCTTGGATAAATTTACCCTAGGAAATAAAAGATCTCTACAATGAAAACTGAAAAACATTAAAGAAAGAAATGGATCACAAAAAGAGGGAAACTCTCTTGCTTTTTGCAGTGGTTAAACCGATAGTTAGAAATACCATGGTCACAGTAAACTGTATTAGATCAAAGTCTATCTCTGCCTCATAGCAGTGTTGTGATTTAGGCAACTTATACAGCTCTTATTGTGAAATGGACCAAATAAAATTATTTATTTCATAGGCTTAATGTGAATAGTTAACAATGGCAAAGCATATAAAGAAGGATTCAGCATGTAGTATATTCTATGTAATTTTAGCTCCTTTGAGATGTTCATTGTTTTGCATCTTTAACAATGATTGCTCTATTTTTAAAATTCAAAGGCAGATAAAATTCTGTCAAACTTATTAGTTAACCAATAAAGTTTTCAATAAAGTTTTCATATGCTTTAGTTTTCATTTTTAATTTTTTTTGGTCGAAACATGGACATTTAAAAGTCAACTATAATTGTTTTCTACCAGCATCATTTAATGGAATAAAAACTTTTTTTTTTAATTTGACAGTGAGAGAGAGAGAGACAGAAACAGTCTTCCTTCCATTGGTTCATTCCTCAAATGACCGCTATGGCCGGAGCTAGGCAGATTCGAAGCCAGGAGCCAGGTGCTTCTTCCTGGTCTCCCATACGGGTGCAGGCACCAAGCACTTGGGCCACCCTTCCCCGGCCACAGCAAAGAGCTGGACTGGAAGAGGAGCAGCTGGGACTAGAACCCAGCGCGCATATGGGATGCCGGTGCCACAAGCGGATGATTAGCCAAGTGAGCCACTGTACCAGCCCCATCTTTTTTACAGATTTATGTGTGCAAGGTGGAGCCACAGAGGCAGAGGGAGAAAGAATAAGAGGGCGATAGGGAGAAAGGGAGTGAAAGATTTTCCATCCTCTGGTTCATCCTCTAAACAGAAAAAACCGCCAGGGCCAACTAGGCCAAGTTAAAACCAGGAGCCAGGAATTACATCCTGGTCTCCCTTGTGGGTTGCAGAGTACCAAGTACTTGGGCTATGCTCTGTGGACCTTCCCAGGTATATCAGCAGGAAGCTGGATCTTAAGCAGAAGCAGCCGTGCCTCAAGTGACAGTCTGATATAAGATGCCAGAGTCATAAGCAGAAGTTTATCGCACTGTGCTACTATGCCAGCCCAGTAAGGAGACCTTAAAATTCCAAAATGAGAGCAAAACATGGTAAGAACTACCATTGTCTTTACATAAAGATTTTTCCTTTAAGGAGACCAAATTTAGTTGCATGAAAATCTCTATAGTGCACTTTTTTTCCTTTACTAAATTTGTCTCAGACACATGAAGCATTCATCGTAGTACAATTTATTTGGCACATCCATGCTGGTCCTATTGACAATACTTGTATTTGCTAGAATTGTGCTGGAAAGCTTCAAACCTCAATGTCCATGTTAAGATAATATATATCTCTGGGGTAGGCAAAGGAAATAACATGAGTAGTGTCAGGCATACAATATCAAAGTGCCTAAGTTACAGTGTAAGGAGGTTGAGCCTTAGGAAAGTCGACAAGAATTATGAAACATTCATCTAAAAGTGGGTGAATTTTGGAAGTCATTATGATCATAAGCACTGGATAATTCCTAATACCAACAGGGATGGAAGCAAGCATATGGAAAACAAAACTGTGAAAAGGTAGTAGGCATTTAGTTGTAAAGCAGGACTATTTAGATGAACTGCATAGAACAGATTCAGTGCTCAGGCAGATACAGATGTATTTCAGACAGATGTACTTAGACATATAAAATAAGAACAGAGTGGGGGAGGAACATTGAAGTTCTCTATTTTCTGTCCACAGCTTGCTGTGGTGAATTTCCTAATTGTAGTTTCAAATTATTAAATGTGTGAAGGAACATGAAAATGGATTTGTCTTTCAACACAATCATAATATTGGGCCAGAGACTTTACAAATTTGTTATTATATAATAGTAACAAAATCCATGTGAAGAATAATATTATCTTCATTTTTTAACTTTTATTTAATGAATATAAATTTCCAAAATACAGCTTATGGATTACAATGGCTTCCCCCCCATAACTTCCCTCCCACCCGCAACCCTCCCCTCTCCCGCTCCCTCTCCCCTTCCATTCACATCAAGATTCATTTTCAATTCTCTTTATATACAGAAAATCAGTTTAGTATATATTAAGTAAAGATTTCAACAGTTTGCATACACATAGTAACACAAAGTGAAAAATACTGTTGGAGTACTAGTTATAGCATTAAATCACAATGTACAGCACATTAAGGACAGAGATCCCACATGATATTTTTTAAAAAATTGATTAATTTTCTATGCAATTTCCAATTTAAAACTAAGGTTTTTTTTTTTTTCATTTTCAATTATCTTTATATTCAGAAGATCAATTCAGTATATACTAAGTAAGGATTTCATCAGTTTGCACCCACACAGAAACACAAAGTGTAATATACTGTTTCAGTACTAGTTATAGCATTACTTCACATTGGACAACACATTAAGGACAGATCCCACATGAGACGAAAGTACACAGTGACTCCTGTTGTTGACTTAACAATTTGACACTCTTGTTTATGGCTTCAGTAATCTCCCTAGGCTCTAGTCATGAGTTGCCAAGGCTATGGAAGCCTTTAGGGTTCGCCAACTTCGATCTTATTCTGACAGGGTAATAGTCAAAGTGGAAGTTCTCTCCTCCCTTCAGAGAAAGGTACCTCCTTCTTTGATGGCCTGTTCTTTCTACTGGGATCTCACTCACAGAGGTCTTTCATTTAGGTTTTTTTGTTTGTTTGTTTGTTTTTTGTTTTTGCCAGAGTGTCTTGGCTTTCCATGCCTAAAATACTCTCATGGGCTCTTCAGGCAGATCCGAATGCCTTGAGGGCTGATTCTGAGGCCAGAGTGCTATTTAGGACATCTGCCATTCTATGAGTCTGCTGTGTCTCCCGCTTCCCATGTTGGATCATTCTCTCCCTTTTTGATTCTATCAGTTAGTATTAGCAGACACTAGCTTTGTTTGTGTGATCCCTTTGACTCTTAGTCCTATCAGTGTGATCAATTGTGAACTGAAGTTGATCACTTGGACTAGTGAGATGGCATTGGTACATGCCATCTTGATGGGATTGTATTTGAATCCCCTGGCACATTTCTATCTCCACCATTTGGGACAAGTCCGATTGAGCATGTCCCAAATTGTCTTCATTTTATAGAAAAAAGAATTCAGGCTCTGAATCTAAACACAATTGGCTTGTCCAAGGTCACAAGGCTAAATCTAGATCTGAATCTAGATTTACCTGGCCCTGGTGTCACCTGAAATAACTTCTGAAACATTGAACAAGTGGAACAGCAATGTCCATGCAAAAATAAGGGAGTTTAATTTGGTGAACATTCTGTAGAGATCATGATTTTTTTTTTATTGCTTTAAACATTTATGTTTCGGATATTCTCATTCATTCATAGAGATATTCCAAGGCACTTGACAAATTTAGCAAGAAAAAAGACTTAGAAGTTTATCAGTGTGTGTCAAGAAGTGAGAGAAGACGTATGTAACTTCAGGTTTCAAATTTTTAAAGGATTTTATTTATTATTTTTTTGAGAGGTACAGTTACAGACAGAGAGAGAGGTCTTCCACCTGCTGGTTCACTTCCCAAATGGCCGCAACAGCTGGAGCTAGGCCGATCTGAAGCCAGTCCCAGGATATTTTTCTGGGTCTCCCATGCAGGTACAGGGGCCCAAGCACTTGGGCCATCTTCCACTGCTTTCCCAGGCCATAGCAGGAGAACTAGGTCAGAACAGGAGCAGCCGGACTCGAACCAGTGTCCATATGGGATGCAGGCAGAGGATTAAGCTACTGTACCACAGTGTCATCCCCCAGGTTTCAATTTTTTTAAAGCTTTTTTTAAAATGTTTGTTTGTATTTCCATTTATACTATCCTTACAGTTTGGAAATTACCCTCATGATGAAACTTTCATTTTGAAATCCATGTCCACATCAGAATGACTAGATTGGAATCCCAGTTTTGGATGCTGATTCTGGGAGACAGAAGTGGTAACTCAAGTAGTTAGGTTCTTGCCACCCATGTGAGAGAAATGAATTAAGTTCTCAGCTTGCAGCTTTTGCCTCTGACTAGTCCTGGCCATTGTGGGCACCTGGAGAATGAATCAACAAATAACTTTGCCTGTCTGTCTGTCTGACACTCTCTGCCTCTCACATAAATAAAATGAATAAACAAGATATCTTCTGGGTAAGTTAGGTGGGCTGGCTGGTCTAATGGTAATCTTAAATGTGTTTTGGTTCATTTATCTCTTTTCATCATCAGATAGAGATGAGTGATGAAATTTACCACAAAAAGAATTAGCTTAATTTTAATATCTCTGAATTAATGTAAGTTTTGAAATGTATATATTAATATGAAATGTTTCAGCCAACATTTTGCTGTCCCCAAATTTGATAGTCTATTTCAGATAATTTTGTACTGTACACTGGTTGCATTATTTCACAAAATATAACAAAGCTACTTTACTAAGGTATTATGGTATGTTTCCAGGAGCAAATTGCATTTTTGAAATAAAAAAAGATAACCCCTAGCTAATAGGCGCTTTAGTAAAAATTCAAAATATTCAAAGGCATGTTGATATATTAATAATTTTTCATCAGCCAGAAAGAAGAGTTCTTATGGCATCACAAATTATTTCCATTGATTTTCCTTATCTACAGAACATATTAAGAATTCCAACTTAAGCCGGCGCCGCGGCTCACTAGGCTTATCCTCCGCCTTGCGGCGCTGGCACACCAGGTTCTAGTCCCGGTCGGGGCACCGATCCTGTCCCAGTTGCCCCTCTTCCAGGCCAGCTCTCTGCTGTGGCCAGGGAGTGCAGTGGAGGATGGCCCAAGTCCTTGGGCCCTGCACCCCATGGGAGACCAGGAGAAGCACCTGGCTCCTGCCATCGGATCAGCGCGGTGCGCGGGCCGCAGCGCGCTACCGCGGCGGCCATTGGAGGGTGAACCAACGGCAAAAGGAAGACCTTTCTCTCTGTCTCTCTCTCTCACTGTCCACTCTGCCTGTCAAAAAAAAAAAAAAAAAAAAAAAAGAAAAAGAAAAAACAAACAAACCCCCCCCAAAAAAAAGAATTCCAACTAAGAATAACTCGGACATTCTTCAGTTAATAAACATAGGACAGAGTTCTAAGATATTCCATATTCACCGATTTTAACTGTAAATACAGTGAACACTGTATGAATAATACATTCTATGTCAAAAGGAAGAGCATAATTTTTTACACAAATTAAGGAAAGTAAATTATGACTATGAATGACAGCAATTATGGAAAAGCCAAGTATGTGCTCTCATTTCATATCAGTCCAGCTCTTAACTGTTCAGCAAATGATAGATGAAAGCTTTTCTAAGCTTTTAAGGTGTCCTCTTTTGGTTTCATAACCAATACCTACAGAACTGAGTGCATCTGTTGGAAGTAAACTTGGAAGGCGGACCACACAGTGCTGAAGCCCATGGTGTTACATTTCACTACATTTTTCTAGTCAGATTTCTAAGCCTGTTGGGTAGAAGCTAAATTAACAATTTTGAGTACTTACAGGATCATTGTGGAGTTGAATTAATCACGTTATGCCTGTCACACATAAGTAGGTAGAGGAGATCAACTTTACTGATTTGGAAGGCTTATTTACTTAAGGATCTTCATTTCCTAAAAATCCATTAATAATCTGACATTTTACTGAAAGCAGGGGAAATTATATTTCAATGCTCTTTTCTACTTATTTTCAGGAGAAGTAATTTTCACAAGTGCAAATCCTTGACTTGCATGATGTCTATTTTTTACTGAAATCAATTTTCAAATTAGAGGCCAAATCTAGACAATACCTTCCACAGTGTGTATAAACATGAGAAATGCTCATCTATCCATTAACCCATTAATTCAGTAGATATCTAGTGAGTGTATGCCATGAAATAGTAAATAAGGCAGACACAATGCCTATAGATAAGAGTTTACATTCTAGTGGCTGATACAATTAAACCAAGTATTTTAATTTCTGTAAGGTAAGGGGGATGGTATATAATCACAGATCACCACAGGAACGTATTGGAAAGGGACCTCCGCCTCATGCTCTTCCCACATATTCTGTAATTCTCTTGAAGATAGACCACAGAATCCAACAGCTGTTTCTCTTGAAAGAGAATGAGAATGATAAAGCCTGAAAGACTGAATGTTATATTATCTTTAAATTACAAACCATATTTTGAAAAATAAAACATGTTTAGGTTACTATTCTCAATACTTTAAAATGGAAACAATAAAAACTAAAGAATAACTCCATAAGGGAAGATAGTGCTCTGGTTTTAATCTTAAAAAATTTTTTACTGAGATTAGTGCTTGTCATGCAGTGGGAACTTGTTAAAATTTCTGAAATTAATGAATCAAATAAAGTAATTAAAGGAAATATACTGATATGTGTGTCTTCATCTCTCTGTCCTATGATATTTTATGAAATGTAAATTATCTGCATTATAATAATTATTATTATTACTGTTACTGTTAACATTACTTAAAGCAACCACATGTATGAGTGAACAAAGCAATGGAGGTAAGAGCTGAGATAGATATTGCCCTGCCTAACACTGATGAAATGCAGCATCTTTCATTGACATAAAATTCCTTCAACAAAGGTAATGACTTAGTTCTTTCTATCCTTATTATATTTTGCAACCCATTGAAAAGAACCTGTTTATCAGTGGCTGTCTCTAAATAAGGTTACTGAAAATTTTACGGTGATCAGAAGTTAAAAATAAATAATACCTTCCACAATTCATTTCCTAGCTAGAGGACATAACACTTAGTCTAAATGCCAAGGATTGTTCTCTTGCTGAACAGGCTTGGGTACCTAGATATAGCACTATATCTTATTTTGCAGAAAATAACCTTTCAAGGAAGAATAAATGCTTTTCAATGATGATATGGACTCTCTTACAAATAAATTCACCTCTCATTTGTCATGGTTAAATTAATATTGGGAGATGTGTTGTGCTTTCTAGAGGGACTAAAAGTCATGCCTTTGAGCCAACCTTGTTCTCTTCTGATGTTTCCAATTTAATAACCATATATTAAAATAAGAATCTACCTAAGTACTTGAAAGCAAATGTGTTTGAGATTTGGAGCTTCCTATAGAGCAGCTTAGATGGAATTGAGGGCATAATACATGAGGCTTAGAGTTTTAAATAAAATATTTCACTTTAGCATAATTACAATTAGAAAACTGTGAGTACATTAAAAACGCGAAACTGGATCAAATTTACATAGGGGAGGTAGACATTACTGTGGCTTTCGGTCTCATCTTGGGGAATAGAAATGATTTTTGACTGAAATTCCCAACTTGATACAAAAACATCTCAATTTTTGAAGTTGAATATTAACTGTTTCACATGCCGTGTCATTCACTCATCAATGAATAATAATGTACTCAATGACATGCATTATCCTGGGCTCTGGCTATATTTTAGTGAATGTAACATTTCTGTTCCCTCTTTTGTAGAGTTAGCAATGGTTAAATAAACTGGTTAAAAATAACAACAATGTACATACCCACAGAGAAAACCCCTCTCTCAAGTGTATGTATCATGTATATGTCTATACTCATATTTTTAAAATTGTGGTAAATAGTTTTAAAAATACAAGGAACAATGAGAAAGAGAATCTAAACAAATCTATCCAGCATTATCAGGAAAGATGTTGTAGAAATAATCTTAAATAATGTTAGAATGCTGCTTTGGGAAGACTAGGGTCTCTGGTATTTCAGATAGAAGGAAGAACATTTGTGGAAGCTCTGAGGTCAGCGCAATCTTGGGTATCCATGGAAATTTACCAGTCTATTAAGCCTAGAAAGGTGACAAGGTTGCACAAAAGAGTTGGAGGATCAGATAAGGTCAGGGAATTACAGCACTTTATGAGACATGGAAAATATCTGACAATCTATTATTTTTCATCATTATTGTATTATTCTAAGTGCAAAAATTGTGAATGCAGAGAATAATTACAATTTCAAAGATCTGTTGTGTTCTAGGAGAATTGTTTGGAGGAAGGTTACAGTGAAAGAAATAGGGACACTCTTCTAGTAGAATGAGGTAGTTAAGAATGGAAGCCCACAATAAAGTGGTCAAATATGGAATAGTTTAAAATTAATATACTTGATATATATTTGGAGGCAGAAACACTAAAACACGACACCTGACTAGTCTGTTGTTAGTGCTTACCATTAAATATTTCAATTCCAATATTTGTAATGTTCTTTTAATAAAGAACATTAGAATACAAGACATCACTGAGAAAAGTTTAATGCTACTTGTGCATCAGATGAAGTGTTTCTTATCTTGATCATATTAGCCAGTCATATATTTTTTCTGATTTAATTAACTGAGTTTATGAGCGAATAGTTATCATTTGTTACATTCCAATTTCTGGATTGCTATATTTTGATGAGAGTATAAGAGACTTTTATTGTAAGACATTTGGATTATACTATTTACAGATGCTTTGGGATTTGTAGAGGAAAGTCATAAAAATACACACTGAAGGAGAGTATCTTCACTATACCATCTGTACATTGTTTATGCAACTGGCAGTAGCTATGCCATTGTAGTCATTAGGGCTTCATACCAAAAATCCAAGCCAGTAAAACTCTCTCTCTCTCTCAAAAAGATCTTTTCTGGCCCAATATGATTTCACTGATCTCTAATCTTATCTTTCAATTATGCCTTATTAGATAAAGAAGAGCAAAGCATACCATTAGCATTTTGTTGATTTTGTGTTCTTTCAGAAGCAGAAAAAAAGAGTGCATTGTAGGACAGAAATACTCACAAAATAACTTTAAAATATCCAATCAGAGATATTTTTTGAAATCAGATGTCTCTTGAATGTTTTAAGTTAAAATGTTTGAGTTAAAAAGGTTATTTTCCTTAACTGTTTCCACTAATGGTCATTGTATAGCAAAAAAATAACCAAACTAAGCATCATTTCTTTTTACTGAAATGTTGAGCTCATGTACTGAAGGTTGGATAAATAAACAATATTTATTTTATAATGCAGATAGTTTTATTTTTAAAATCTTTACAGCAAATAAATTTTGTGGTATGCAGTAATATATTCCTGACATACTGACCACATTATGAAAAGTCTGAAATATAACAAATGCACAACGTATTTTACCTTGAGGAAATTGCTTTATGATTTATAATAATAATCCCACATCATCTATGGTCAATAAAATTTCTCAGGAAAATTAAGGAATTTTCTTTTACTTAATAATATTTTTAAATAAGAATTTTGAAAGTTTCACAATACAAAGTTCAGAAATGCCAAAATATCTTTCCTTGTGTTATTGTGCTAGCGAAAATGGAGTCTATTTTTCACCTACAAATCAGTCCATGGCATAACATTAGTGTTCAGATAACCCAATCTCACTTTAAAGGGCTTATTGATTTATCTCATCCTTGAACTACAACCTAATTTTCTCAAAGTGATCACAGGACAAAAGACAAACACCAAGGTCATGTCAGCTGTGAAGATGGAACTGTATTCCAATTTCTGACTTGAAGGAGGCAGTTTTCAAAAGGCTGACTAGATTCTTAGAAATAAACTAAAAAGTCTAGTCAGTTCATAGATAAACAACACTTCTAGGTAAAAATTGAGTTTAGATTTTTAAGACAAAATTGCATCATTATATATTTTCCTTGCTATAGGAAGTAAAGGAAAGACTATCTAGAACTTCTGAAAAGACCCTCAGCCAATCCCTTTTCTCACCCAAGTTTTACTTATTTGTTGGAAAGGAAGAGTGATAGAGAGGGAGACAGGCAGGGGGAGGAGGAGAAAGAAAAGGAATGAGAGATAAAGAGAGATCTTCTATTTGCTGGTTCATTCTACAGATGACCACAATACCCATATCTCGTTTAGGCCAAACCCAGGAGCCGGTAACTCCATCCTGGTCTCCTATGTTGGTGGCAGGGGCCCAAGTATTTGAGCCACCTGCTGCTGCTTTCCCAAGAGCATTAGCAGAATGTTGGTTAGGAAGTGGAGTATCTAAGACTTGAACCAGCACTCTGATAAATGGGATGCCGGGGTTAGCAGATGATGGGTTAATCTGCATTGGCACAACACTGGATCCCTCTTACACAATTCTGATAGTGAGGTCACTGAACAAAGGAAAACCCCATTGACTCCTACAAATGGAATTGTTAAATGGTGAAGGGAGGAGCAAGGTGAGGAATGGGAGGAATGAGAAACAGAGATAGAGATAGTAAATCCAAATCCATTGTTCTAATTTTTCTTTTCTGTATTGTTGGGTTGTTTGCAAATATTATGGAGTAATGTTTCATCAACTGGTTGTACATGAGCACATCACCATAGTTAAGTATGCACTAGATAAAATAAGGTATAATTGGAAGTCACTTTGTAAATATTAAATTAGTAAACATATTGAAAGTTTCATGGCAATCTACAACTTTGCATTTATTTTGCATTTTGTTACTTCACCACATTGTTCTTTGTTTTGATTTTAAGTTCTTATTGTCTTCTGGGTGATCCCTAGTGAAAATAAAAATGTGAAGAGGGGTGAGTAATT
Source organism: Lepus europaeus (assembly GCF_033115175.1). Classification (NCBI taxonomy): domain Eukaryota; kingdom Metazoa; phylum Chordata; class Mammalia; order Lagomorpha; family Leporidae; genus Lepus; species Lepus europaeus. Next base: position 40,664,126 of record NC_084833.1, read on the forward strand.
TATTAGTGGAAACATCACAGAACAAGCAATGAGGAAAGTTTGTGTCATCCTGTAATCAGAGAAATGTCCAAGAGTTGAAGGAGATGCTTGTGACTAGCCAGAAAAGGTTACCTGCTCTCTTTTATAGGCAAATGGAAAAAGAAAATAAAAGATGATCCAAATACTCTGAACTAAATACAAATATTTAAAATTGAAAGAAAATCACTAAGCTTCAAGAAGGCTGTTGGTGAAAGTACCAAAGGAGTTTAATTATTCCTATTCTACCATTATTATGAGGCTTTAAAATTTGTAGAATGAACATCTAATCTAGAGAACCATACAGAGTAGGGTAATGATGATTGGAAATTCTATTCTTCAAAACATTTTTTTTTCAAATTCTGGCTTTACACAAAGTAGTTTTATTTATTAAGTGGAGAGTGGTTGGAGTTCTCAGATATTTCAGAAATCTAAAAGAGAGAGAAGCAATCAAGGGGATTATCTATTCCAAGATTGATGGCAATGCTAATGAGAAGTTTTGTAGCAAAGCAATTACAGAGCAAACTTGGGGTTGTTAAGGATTGAATATATATTAAGGAAAAAAAGAATAGTACAATAATCCTGGATTCCCAGAATTTTAACTTTGAAAAAAAGGGGTCAGCACACTGCTTCTCAACTGTGGGCAGTTTTGCCTCCTGGGATATATTTGGCATTGTCTAAAGACATTTTAGTTGATACAACTGGGGTGTGAATGTCCCATCTGTTAAACATCCTACAGTACATTGGACAGTCCCCACAGCAAAGCACTATCCTATCCAACTGAAAACCTCCACACTGCCAAGTTTGGAAACACTGAGAGAAAGATCTCAAGAGAGAGTTTGCTAATTTTGGATTGAAAAAAGAAAAGATTTGTAAATCAAAGTAGAAAACTTATGCCTACCCCCAGCTCCAACCCCTGCTCAAGTCAATTATGTTCCCTCTCAAACATGGTGTAGAGTGCAAAGCTAGTGTAGAGGTGAGACAAGGGACTGCTTCCGAAGCCATACTGGGCATTGTTGAGTCAAAAACAGCATAATCTAGTGAACACAGGAGGCAAATAATTTTTTAACTGCCAATTACTAACATCGTGACCTTTGTTTCAAGAGGAAAGATTCAAAAATATTATTTAAATTAGACGATAGTCCTCAGGAGGTTAATGAAAGGGGATATTTGTCAAATTTCAAAATTTAGATTAATTACTTATATTGAACATTCAACTTAAAATTTGTTAATCATTTTTGTCACTGTATTTGCATACTCTCATAATAAATGAGGTGTTGAATCAGGAATTTTGGAGAGAACAAACATTGAGGCTCAATCAGTTCTTTAATTAATTTTAGGCAATGTAATCTTAGGCAACTCACAAGGAGCCTTATCTCAAACATCTTTGTGCTATTAAATTATTACATGAAACATAATTTAATGAAGCACAATAGCAAATGCAGACATATGCAGAAGTTTTATGACAAATATAAATTATCTTGTCATAAAACAAAAATTAGAGAATTTATAGTGACTTTCCCAAAATAGTAGCTAATAAATTGGATAAGCAAATATTACAAGTTTAACCCTCTTTAGACATTAGTACTGTATTGTTCCCATGGAGACAAATTTTACCGTAGTGGAAAATTTACAGATACTTCCAAAGGGACTAAAAGCTTCAGTAGAAGATTTGCTTCAGTAAGCAAGAAAAAGTTGGGCTTGCTGAACAATTCAGAATATATAATAATACAATTCCTTCCCCACAGTGTGTAAGTTGGTTCAATATTTGTATCGAGTTACATAGCACAGCATTTAATAAATCACAAACTATTGAGAGGCATCTCTCAATTACAAATTCAGCTATTTCAGAATGTATTTTGCTGAAAAGTCCATTCGCTCACAACGTTTGTTGTCAGTCTATTAATAAGCTCTATGTATGCCAATTTGAGACTGATTTTATTTCCTGCTGATAACATTTTAAAAATAAAGGAAAAAAATAAATATGTTTGCCTGTTGCTTCTAAAGCTAAATTAAAATGTTTGCTCCTTACTCATTTTGCCTAATGACTACATGGGCTAACTTTATGCTTTTAAATCATTAGTGAGGCTTTATCTTTCGGTTAAAGCAAGAAAATCTATTTCAATTGGGCTAGTACAATACTCAAAGAACATGACTCTGTTTGGATTCTATTGCATACACTTGCTCTCCGTTTAGAGTGTTTGTATTCTACTTTTAACACCGAAAAAGGGAGTCATGGAGGACATCAGACTCTGGGTACAAGCAAACTGACTATCTGAAATTTGTTTTGAAAATCCATTTTTGTGTATTTGTGATGATTGCAGGAAAACTCTTAGGATTTCAACACCTGATATGTTGGGAAATTTATCTGAAAATTAACTACTGAAAAAATAAAATTTTCATGTGCACAGATGTCACAGCAATGTTATTTGCAAGAATGTAAATTAAAAGAAATCTAACCTATCAATAAAATGGTAAAAATGACATTTAACAAAGTCACAGAAGGGGAATATTTTGAATCCAAGAAGAAAAATATTACATGGGCTGGCGCCGCGGCTCAATAGGCTAATCCTCTGCCTTGTGGCGCTGGCACACTGGGTTCTAGTCCCAGTGGGGGTTGCCCCTCTTCCAGGCCAGCTCTCTGCTGGTGCCCGGGAGTGCAGTGGAGGATGGCCCAAGTGCTTGGGCTCTGCACCCCATGGGAGACCAGGAGAAGCACCTGGCTCCTGCCATCGGATCAGCGTGGTGTGCCGGTCGCAGCGCCCCAGCTGCGGCAGCCATTGGAGGGTGAACCAACGGCAAAAAGGAAGACCTTTCTCTCTGTCTCTCTCTCACTGTCCACTCTGCCTGTCAAAAAAAAAAAGAAAAAAAAGAAAGAAAAATATTACAGATAATTTATGAATAAAATTAAAGCAATTAGAAAAAAAGTTTAAAATAAGAGACAACATCTATAGGAGGGAAACATAAGCTACAGAGATATAAAGAAGATTTTATAGATACAAAGAGGTATCCTGTTTCATGGAGTGGGAAGCTTAAGTAGTAAATATATTCCTTATATCAAACTCTAAATTCATAATACTGATTGAATAAATACTGCCATGTAGGTAGGAATTTTGAAATGTGAAAAAATGACTCTTCTGCTAGGATATAAATAGACAAAATACTCAGGGTTTCTTTGAGAAAGAATAATATTGAGCAATAACTAGTTTTAATAGAAAATGGAAGTGCATTATGAAACTATGCTAACTCAGATTGGTATTGGTTAGTTACAGACTGCTATACCAAACTAGCTTATTCAATCTATTTTTTAAAGATTTATATATTTATTTGAAAAGGCAGAATTACAGAGAGGCAGAGGCAGAAAGAGAGAGAGAAGGGAGAAAGAGAAAGAGAGAGAGAGTGGGAAGATAGAGAGAGAGAGAAAGAGAGAGAGAGAAAGTGTTCCATCCACTGGTTCACTCTTCAAATGGCCAAAATGGCTGGAGCTGTGCTGATCAGAGGAGGAGCCTCCTCTGGGTCTCCTACGTGGGTAAAGTGGCCCAAGGACTTGGGTCATCTTCCACTGCTCTCCCAGGCCATAGCAGAGAGCTGGATTGGAATTGGAGCAGCTGAGACTGGAACCGGCACCCATATGGGATGCCAGCACTGCAGGTGGTGGCATTACTCACTATGCTACAGTGCCAAGCCCCTCATTCTTATCATAAAGGCAAAAATTAGGTATTCCATCAAGCTTTCTAGTAGCAATTGCTTATTACTTTTGAAAGAAGCATAAAGCTAACTATTAACTTATAAGAAAACTTAACACTTTTAATGAAATAAAATAAAATCCAAAACTGTCAAAAATATTTCTTGAAAAAATGTTAACAAGATTTTCTATAATTTTATTTACAAACTCTAGAAAATGAAACAGGTTAGCAAATTCATTATCGTAATTATGAGAAATGTGGTCCAAAAGAAATGTGTATATATGTGTTTTCTAAATTAGCCAAGTTTAAAGAGCCCCATGGCATCAAATTGGTAGTGGTCTACACTTAGCTACAAGTATGGGCACTTGGTATGATAAGACAAACTCAAATATCACATCCTAGGATCTACTGGTCTTAAGTTTGTATTCTGAAATGATTGATTTTATACATTCAGCTATAAAATGAGAATGGCAACGACATGGAGCTAACTTGCAGAGTCTCTCAACATTTTTGAGACCATAATAATCCTTATATAAGAAAAGATGACAGAAAATTAGTATAAAAATAAAAGAGCTACTAGATAAAGACAATTTGGTATATATACACAACTGAATGCTACTCAGCCATGAAAAAGAGGAAATCCTCTTGGCAGAGCTGCCAGGGCTCTTCACAAGTTGACCTCTGCTGAAGCCCAGGCTTACCACATTGAAAGCCACTGCAGTGGTCTGGCATGTCGGGTCTCCTTGAGGGCAGATCACTGTACAGAACAGCCATTAATAGGCCTGCCACCCATTGCTTCTGATGCCTAGCTTTCTTTTCCTCCTGGTTTGTGTTAAAGCAGACCAGAGGATGCAAGTCAAGGGAGTGCCCAAGTCCCATCTCTAATCTTCGGTGGCCTGAACTACAAGTCTATAGTCACAGGCATGTTCTGTAGTAGTTTTTCTAAGGTAGACAATGCCCATGAGGAAAATTATATTCTCACTTTAAAACTTTCTTTCCCTTTGGTCTGAAAGGGAGGTTTTTTTTCTACAACTGTTTACTTTGCTGATGGCGAAGTAAATCTAGCTAGGAGATTATAATTTAAGCTCTTATTTTGGCTATGCTATTACAGAAAAATGTTAGCCATCTCTTTTATAAGGTCTAAAGATTAAATTGTGTGTCCTACAGATTCCTTCATAATAGAATTAGTTTCCTACCTTGAAGAGAATAGAGAAATGAAAGAACAAGTTGGGCTTAGAATAGAGAAATGAGGGAGCAAGTCCTAGATCGCTTGCTGACAATAGCAATATCACATGAAAACTTAGCAAACAGTCTCAACCATTAGATAACAACTTAAGAAAACATTTACCAGAAGGTCCAATGCCTTCTATAAATTTTAAGAATCATGTATTTGGAAACACCTCTTAAATATCTAACATGGTGTAGTTTGTTTAACCAGTAAACTTAAGCACAACCATCTAAAATGTTTTTAGTTTCTTTCTACCAACAAGTTTAAAACATATGATACAGTGATTCAGGTCACACGAATTAAAATGTATCTTTGATTAATTTTAGCAGCTTAAATTTATGGACAATCTTATCCATAAGCCAATTAAAATAAAACTCTTAATAAAATTTTCCTATATGGACATACAATATGTACACACATATAACATAACATAATAGACCAATATAGCAATTTTAATAATAGCTTTTAAAGTCTTTAGACTCTTTGTAAATTACCAATTGATTTGAATTGCTTTTTGTTTTTAGTAACCTCAGTTAACCATACTTTCTCTCAGTTGGTACTATTAATACACTATTGGCTTCATCTGCTTACAGAGCCATCCCAAAGTACTGAATACAATAGAAGTGGCTGCAAAAAGTCCATAGGAACCTATAGGAGGACAACTAAACACAGAACCAACAACACTTTAGTTTTATGAGCAACAAATCATATAAAACTGTGGATGACAAAAGACTTTAAGCTGCCATGTTTAAAATTATAAACTCGTCAACTAACAAGAGGCACTTGCTTACTTCACAGTATTTTTGAAAGCACCTGTAGGATTTTACAAGTATTTAACCCTTTAGGCCTCTGGGGCTTTCTCATTAAGATAATCATGTCTAGTAACACAATTAGGGTAACATTTTAAATAAGGTAACACAAATTTTAGCCTGAACTATTTTCATTTCTATTGGCATGGTATATCTTTTTCCAGCCTTTCACTTTCAGTCTGTATGCATCTTTGTTGGAAAGATGTGTTTCTTGTAAACAGCAAATAGATGGGTTTTGTTCCTTAACCCAATCAGCCAATCTGTGTCTTTTAACTGGACAGTTCAGGCCATTACCATTCAATGTGACTATTGATAAGTAGTAACTTTGCCCTGCCATTTGCCAAAGATATTTTCTAATATATACTTTGAGCTTCCTGTGATCTTTTACTGTGAGGTTTCCTTCCTTTACCTTCTTTCATATAGATGACCGTGATTCTGTGTGTAACACATTTTTAAGCATCTTTTGCAGGGCTGGACGAGTGGCAACAAATTCTTTCAATTTCTGTTTGCCATGAAAGGTCTTTATTTCACCTTCATTCACAAATGAGAGCTTTGCAGGATATAATATCCTGGGCTGGCAGTTTTTCTCTCTTAGTACCTGGGCTATGTCTCGCCATTCCCTTCTAGCTTGTAGGGTTTCTGATGAGAAGTCAGCTGTGAGTCTAATTGGAGATCCTCCGAGAGTAATCTGACATTTCTCTCTTGCATATTTTAGAATCTTTTCTTTATAGTTGGATCACAGGAAATGGACCTGCCCTGGAGTCGAAGGATGCCCAGGTCAGAGCCACAGATCTTATTGGCTCTAAGCTGAAAAGCCCTTCACTCAGCCCAGCTTCCAAAGTGACCACCACAGCTGATGGGAAAAGCCAAGTAGGGTCAGCAACATTGCAGGCAGAACTGTAAATTTCTTCTTAGAGATGCCACCTGCCTTTACCTGGCCAGCTCTCCTCCCAGGCCAGCCAAGTAATGAAAGTCAACAGAGTGCCTTTCCCTAGGAGGTTCACACCTCCCTTAGGATGTACCCCATGTGAAGAGATAGATAGGTCTGGGCCTCTTAACTTACAAGGCCTAAAGCCCACCAGATTATTATCAAGCCCCTTCTATCAGGTTCTATTTGCCTCTCAATCAGAAAACTTAATTGTAGCTTAGCACCTTTCTTAGCTCCTCTAATAATGACTCTGTCCTTTGTTCTAGACCCTGTCTAGCACACTTGGGCCTCATTTCTTTGTAATCACAACCTCTACCACCAATGGCTCTACTCCCAACCTGTGTGTACTGATGGTCCTCTTCCCCACTTAGTGCTGTATAATTGTTCAAAATTTCTCTACAGACAAACCCCTCTACCTACAAAAGATGACTGACTTTTCTCCCAGTCTTGGCTGGAATCATCTTTCTGGTCTGCTGTGTGTTCCCCAATAAACCCATTCCCTTAAAAAAAAAAAAAAAAAAAAAAAAGAGGGAGTTGCCTTTCTCTGAAGGGAGGAGAGAACTTCCACTTTGACTATGACCTTGTCTAAATATGATCCGAGTCGGCGAACTCGGAAGGCTTCCATAGCCTTGGCAACCCATGACGGGAGCCTAGGGTGGTTAGTGGCACCATAAACTAGAGTGTCAATTTGTTGGGTCAACAACAGGAGTCACTGTGCACTTGATCCTCATGTGGGATCTCTGTCCTTAATGTGCTATACATTGTGATTTAATGCTATAGCTAGTACTCAAACAGTATGTTTCACTTTGTGTTTCTGTGTGGGTGCAAACTGTTGAAATCTTTACTTAATATATACTAAATTGATCTTCTGTATATAAAGAGAATTGAAAATGAATCTTGATGTGAATAGAAGGCGAGAGGGAGCGGGAAAGGGGAGGGTTGTGGGTGGGAGGGAAGTTATGGGAGGGGGAAAGTCATTGTAATCCATAAACTGTATTTTGGAAATTTATATTCATTAAATAAAAGTTAAAAAAAAAAAGAGGAAATCCTATCCTCTGCAACAAAAGAGTCCAACTGAAAACCATTACATTTAGTGAAATGAGGCAGTCCCCACATAACAAATATCATATATTTTCTCTGATATGTAGTAGTTAATATAGAATACAAAAATGTATACTAATGAAAATGCACGTCTTGAGATTTGATTGTTGTCTTTAGCCCTTGCTTATACTCCTGTAGCATGTAGTCTTTCTAAATTATTAGTTCTTGAATATTATGGTTACTAGTGCATTAAGCTTGTGGTTATTGAGTGTACTGAAATTATGTTTTTACAAAAAATAAAAAAAAGAAAAAAGGAAGAGGAATGAGGGAGAGAAGGAAATAGGGTTATCTTCCTAGAACTGTACCTATGAAATATATGAAATTTGTTCTCTTTATACTTTTTTTAAAAAACTGGAAATGTGATGCCTAAAATAAAAATATTATAACTTTAAAAAGAAACACTTAAGGATAACAGCAGTGAACAAAATTTTCCATAGACAAAGAGATGTAAGTACCACAGCTGCAACATGACCTCAGTGGTTTTTAATTACCAAAATGAAAATATGAGACTCCATCAGGCAGTTTTTCTAAGGAACATTAACTAGACACATTTTACTTTTTCATTTTAAATAAATAGAATTGTTGGGGCTGGCATCCCATATGGGCACTGGTTCAAGACTCGGCAGCTCCACTTCCGATCCAGCTCTCTGCTATGGCCTGGGAAAGCAGTAGAAGATGGCCCAACTACACCCGTGTGGGAGACCTAGAAGCTCCTGACTCCTGGCTTCAGATTGGTGAAGCTCCGGCTGTTGTTGTCAATTGGGGAGTGAACCATCAGATGGAAGACTCTCTCTCTCTCTCTGCCTCTCTTCTCTGTGTAACTTTGACTTTCAAATAAATAAATAAATCTTTAAAAAAATAAATAGAATTGTTACTAATATAAGGTTATTCATTGGAAACATTTTATAATGAAATATGTTTTGATTTTTAAAAAGATTTTACAATATAGCTAAATAAATTACAATTTATTGCTGTCTCTGATTAGCATCCATGTTTAATGTGAAATGTTTGTGACCAAAGACCATTACAGATCTAATCAATAGAGGTGATGAATGCTCTTCTTACTTCAGGAAAAAATTTTCAAGATTTTTACCTAAGCCAAAAAATCAACATTTTTTAACTTCTAGAAAGAGACCAGGTGTCTTTTTTGGCATAACACTAACAAAACACACTTTTTCAAATATCAAACATGAATATTATAACAAAATCTAGGACATACGACTACTGGGAGTTATAATAAGGCATCTGCCTAAAATAAAACACAAACCAACACACACTTAAGGACCTGAAAGTGGCCATTCTCAAAGCCCAATGCATAGAGATGGAGACAAAATAGAAAAAAAGTTTCATTGATAGGGTTCTGTGATTAAAACAATTGTAGCATTAATTATAATCTCCAAAGATTAGTCCAAAGATTAGCTCATTTAAAAACAAATCATTAGTACCAATGAGACAAACATTTAACAAGTCCAGAAATTATTTACTTATTTATTTGTTTATTTATTCCAAGGAATAGGACTGTACTTCCAAGGAACTAAGCTCAAGAACAATAAATAATTAATTTGAAAGAAGGAAATAATTGATTCATGGTGGGGAACAAACTAATTTTGTTTCTGGATAAACCCAGGTGCACATTCCTTTTGCTAACTTCTTCATTTTACTAGTAAGAAAGCTAAAGTCAAAACGAACGTTTTTCCAAGATCTCAAAAGTGTCAGAGCTGGACCTTGAACTTAGATCTTCTGATCTCCCTTTCTAGTTGCACTTTTCTGCCTGCTGGTAGCAGGTTAATGAGATTCTATTTCACAAGATGCTTAAACCCAGGCTAAAGAAAATAACAGTTTAATGGAAATTGTAGAGATTCACCTGCAAGTTTAGTTATATTTTTTTGAAAATTTTTTTAAGAAAATATTTATCTATTTGAAAGAGCCACAGAGAGTCAGAGGCAAAGGGCAGAGGGTGGGAGACAGGGATATCTTTCATCTGCCGGTTCACTCCTCAAATGGCCGCAATGGCCAGGGCTGAACCGAGCTGAGCCAGGCTGAAGCTGGTTACCAGGAGCTCCCTCTGCTCTCCCAAGTGAGTACAGAGGCACAATCACACCGGCCTTCCTCCACTGCCTTCCCAGGCCACCAGCAGGGCTCTGGCTTGGAAGTGGAACAGTTAAAACTCAAACCATTGCCCATACAGGATGTTGGCACTGCAGGCAACAGTTTAACCTGCTGTGCCACAGTTCTGGCCCCGCATTTTAAAATTTTGATTGGAAAACAAGATAATACACATAAAAATCCAGGAAAATCTAGTGCCCATTCAAGTTGCATAATGTACTTTAATTTGTTTTTCTCCTTCTATTCGTAAGCCTTTTGTACATTTCATTTCTCATGAAGAGAGCTGAGTTTCACAGTCAAGCTATGTAGTAATAATAAAGAGTATGGGTGGCGCTGGCGGCGGGGCGGAGCTGGTCCTGTTGTGCTTCAGGCCCGCACCCCGAGCCCCACACCGCCCACTAGCCATGGAGCCCAGCTCCGATGGCCTCGCAGCTCCGGCCCTGCTGCAGTCCTCCAGGGCTGGTTCCGCGAGACGTGCAGCCTGTGGCCCGGCCAGGCCCTGTCGCTGCAGGTGGAGCAGGTGCTCCTCCACCAGCGCTGGCGGTACCAGGATATCCTCGTCTTCCGCAGTAAGACCTACGGCAACGTGCTGGTGTTGGACGGCGTCATCCAGTGCACGGAGCGCGACGAGTTCGCGTGCCAGGAGATGATCGCCCCTGTGCAGCCACCCCAGCCCGCGGAAGGTGCTGATCATCGGCGGTGGGGACGTCGGGGTCCTGCACGAGGTGGTCAAGCACCCGTCCGTGGAGTCCGTGGTCCAGTGCGAGACTGACGAGGATGTCATGCAAGGCTCTAGGAAATTCCTGCCAGGGATGGCCGTTGGCTACTCCAGCTCAAAGCTGACGCTACACGTGGGCGACGGGTTCGAGTTCATGAAGCAGAACCAGGATGCCTTTGATGTCATCATCACCGACTCCTCAGACCCCATGCGCCCCGCCGAGAGCCTCTTCAAGGAATCCTATTACCAGCTCCCGAGGACGGCTGCCAGGGCGAGTGCCAGTGGCTGCACTTGGACCTCATCAAGGAGATGCGGCAGTTCTGCAAGGCGCTTTTCCCCGTGGTGGGCTACACCTACTGCACCATCCCCACCTACCCTGGCGGCCAGATCGGCTTCATGCTGTGCAGCAAGAACCGGAGCACCATCATCCGGGAGCCTGTGCAGCAGCTGACACAGAAGCAGGTGGAGCAGATGGGGCTCAAGCACTACAACTCAGACGTGCACCGCGCGGCCTTTGTGTTGCCGGAGTTCGCTCGCAAGGCCCTGAATGATGTCGGCTGATCCCACGTGCCGCTGCCGATGCCGCCGGGGACCTCGGACTCAGAGCCTCCAGGGTGCCTGAGCCCGCCAGCCCCGGGCCTTGCCCCCTGCTGGCCTCACCCACCCACCAAGTGTTACAGGCCCCAGAATGCTGGGCGGACTCTGTGCGTCTGTCTCTGTGCAAGCCTCTGCCAGCTTTGATAGCACCGTCTCTGCCTTCCTGTGCCCCTCACCAAAAAATAATCAAATAAATAAATAAAGAGGTACCTATTTTCTTTTGTATCCTATCATCAAATAGGTATGTAATTGTGTGTTGCTTTCCCAACTGCAACTATTCTCCTTCTAGGAAAAACATAGTGCCTTTTTTAGGAGAGTTAACTTTTGAGGGATTCTATGTCACATGGAGAGTTGATCACTTGGAGGACTCTATGGCTTTGACGACAGTGATTTATTCAGTGATTGGCACATGGGTCCTTTCTGTTCACTGAGTATCCCAAAGATTTTAAGAGATAGTGGATGCAAATTTCTCTTTATAAATTGTTTGGTAATTTCTGCATATAGCATTTTGAAATGATCTAGCATCCTATTTGTCTCCACATGGAGAAAGAGAGAACATGAGAATAAAACTACAAGGGGAAACAATACGACATGAAGAAATACACACTAAATCCTGAGACATTCTTGGAGTGCCTTCATCTAGCTATGCCTGTGCCAGTGAATTATCCAGATTCTTCATTAAAATCAGTTGATTCTCATTCTCTTTTTATGCCTTAGTGTTGGAGTTGAGTTTTTGTTACTTCAAAAAAATATTCCAGACAAGACTGATGAAACAACCAAAAAGGCAAGAAAATCACATAAGATTTTCTTTTAAAATGTAATACAATTTGCAAAAGGAACCCTGAGGGCAGCATGAATTTTTTGTTTTGTACCTTACCATACTCAACAGTGTTTGCCCAATCTGACACTGACATTAGTAATTGCAATTGTCCTGCTTAACTGTTCTTATTTCCATAAATGTTAATTAATAAACTTAGAGAGTATTATCTGTCTTCATTCTTGGTGTGTTAGAAAATTTACTGCTTTCAAAGTCAGAAATCTTGGTTTTTAGGGTACTTGGATTATGGGAAGTCAATTCTGCTCAGTCAATCCAAATGTAAAGGGTATTGCTAATCCAAGAGTCCATAAAATTCAGTCTGCTTGTATTGTTACTTTGTAATTTTGACTAAATCTCTTCATAATTTTCCATATTGCATAGATCACCGAGTTGCTGGGAGTTCAAAGTTCTTAGAAATCTAAACTGCAAGTCAGAAATTGTGGGAATCAATACCAGCTTGTTGAATGTCACAACTCTGTGTCTTTTTTAGAGAGCCACCTATTCTCAAAGTGCATGGTTCAACATGTTTAAAACAGTATGCTTTCAAACTGCATGCTTAAGTTTATATATTAAACAATACATGTTATTTGGAGATTTGAAATACAGTGTATTTGAATATGCAGATAAATAGTTAAAGGATCTTCATGGACAAAGTTAATAATGCCATTTAACATGAAAATAATGCTTTACTGTTATTAAAAGTGTTTCTATATATTATCTCATTTTATTCTCAGAAAATATTTCATATGTAAGCTAATGAAGGGGTCTGCAATGATTAAAGGATATGCACAAAGTAATGGAATAAGACTACAAATAACAATTATAAGTCAGTTTATACGTTCTCTTCACCATGCATTGCTCCTTCCTTCAATTTTTGAATATGATTATTTTGCTTTGTTTTATGTAGGTTTATTAATTTACTTTCTTGTTTGACACTTTGAAAGGCAATCTTCCATCACATTTTTAGAAATAACACTGAAAAATTCCTTGACTTTCAAAGTTTGAGAACACAACTTTCACTTAATAATGACCTTTTCTGTAGGTACTGCCCTTCCCAGGATTAAGATCTGAATTTCTCTCAGAGAAATCTCTTTTCCAGGTCAGGAGAAAGGATTACATTATATAACTTACTGTTAATTCCACAGATTTATAAATAGTACTATTTTATGAATTTTATTCTAATTGAGTATCTTCTTTACTAAGAAAGTTTGAAATAGGATCTAATTTTTAATCTACATATTGAAAATGTAGATATTTAAAGTATATATTTAGGTAATCATAAAATAATTATAGAAGGAAAGTCTATGATCTACAATTAGTGATTTTTCATCACAAATTGTTTTATTTTGGAGATATAATGTCTCCTCACTTCCCTAAAAGTGTGCTTATTTCAAAGTCTCACATTTTCTTATTATCTCTTTAGGTATTTTTTTAAAAAAAATTATTATTGTTTATTTGACAGGTAGAGTTGTAGACAGTGAGAGAAAGAGAGACAGAGAGAAAGGTCTTCTGTCCATTGGTTCACTCCTCAAATGGCCGCTGCGGCTGCTGCTGTGCCAATCCGAAGCTAGGAGCCAGGTGCCTCCTCCTGGTCTCCCACGCAGGTGCAGGGGCCCAAGCACTCGGGCCAGCCTCCACTGCCCTCCTGGGCCACAGCAGAGAGCTGGACTGGAAGAGGAGCAGCAGGACTAGAACCCAGCACCCATATGGGATGCTGGTGCCACAGGTGGAGGATTAACCAAGTGAGTCATGGCACCAGTCCAGCTCTTTAGGTATTTCTGAAGGGACTTCAAAAGTCACAGAAAGGGGCTGGCATTGTGGCATACTTGTTAAACCCATGCCCTGCAGTGCTGGTTCAAATCTAGCCTGCTCCACTTCTGATTAGCCTGGGAAAGAAGTAAAAGATGGCCCAAGATCTTGGGCCCCTATACCCAAATGTGAGACTTGCAAAAGCTCCTGGCTTCAGATCAGCCCAGCTCAGGCCACTGTGGCCAGCTAGGGAATGAACCAGCAGATGGAGGACCTCTCTCTCTCTCTCTCTTGCCTCTCCTCTTTCTGGCTAACTGTATCAAATAAATACATCTTTTTCAAAAAAGTCACGGAAAGTAGTAATAAAAGATAAGTTTATTTGAAGGTAAAAAATTAAAATCCTTACATATTTTTCATAATATGCATTTTCCATGAACTTTTTGAAAGACTTTTAAATAGTTTTGTTCTTTGACTTTGGTGCTTCTTATCTATTGCTATATTTTTGATTGCCTTTTTCAGAAATGATTGGTAATTGTTGACTTTCTGCTTACTTTAGAATTTGAAATTCCCTGTTTCTGTTAATGGACACTTTTTCAGCTTTCTATAAATTGACACTGGTGATTGTGAGGAAAGTGGTAAAATTACTGTGGGGAGTCAAAAAGGGGTATTCTGTTTGGTTTATTTATTGTTAGGGTCAAATAATGATAATATATCTTTTTAGGGTATAGTTTGAGATATTGCCACACATATATTCAGTATTGATCATCCCAGTTTAGTTTGCTATTCATCATTTTAAACATCTATCTTTTTTTGTGATGAGAATATTCAAAATCTTCTCTCTTGGCTATTTTGAATTACATGATACAATACAGTTATCTACAATCACCCTTTTGTGTGAAAGTTTTATTTGAAAATGAAATGACCACATACTGAATTTTAGTAATTATGAACCTAGGTCATATTAACCAAAAAATAGAGACATATCTAATTCTAGAATAAGATGGAATTTCAACACAAAGGAAAACAGCTCAGTGGTGCTAGCAATACTCAAAGTCAATGTACTGAAAAATACAGCTGTGCTGACAAAAAGACAGGAACGGAGAAAGGTACGTGCTGACTCTGCAGCCCCAGCTGTGCAAGGACGACATCTGATCCACACATCTGTCTGCAGCCCACTGAGCAGTCCAACAGAGTCTTACAAGGATAATAATTGTTCCACAAAGGCAACAGGTACTAAGTGTGTTTCAAAGCTGGCACGATACTCACTAAGTTTCATTCAACTTCATATACTAATAAACGATTTTTATTTCAATTATTGGGCACATTCAATGAAGCAGAATAACTCAAGCTGCATTTCTTGTGTGATTTAACAGTAATTTGTTGCCTGGAAATTGGGGAAAGCATTTCTGAAGAAGTAAGGTAAAATACACATTGCATTGCATTTTTATAATGAAAGAGCATGAAATGTCATAAAAGGTGAAAAGAACACTAAATAGTTTCATTTGTAAAACACACCTAGAAATACAACTAGGTATCTAAAATCAATGTTATCTCTAAATTTCATTTTCTCCTCTCCCAATAGCATGCTTAAAATATTTTGATGGAGTGAAATTACTAAGCAACATGTGAATGTTATCCATGCAGAAATTATATTTCTTTAATGCATAAGGATAAAAATTGTTCAAGTATTAAAATTCTCATTAAACCATACCTCTATATTTCAAGCAGTTGAATTGTTTTGCAATTTGGTTTTTTATTTAACTAGCACACTTTCATGTATTTCATAATAAGATGTCCCGTTTTTAATATCATAAATAAAATTTCAAAAATGTAAATCTTATAAAAACACCCTTTTATTGTATCCAATAATGTCATTAATCATAGATTAACTGAAAGGACATCCTGTTTTTGGGTAACTGAGGTTTACAGTGAATGCATTTTTTAAAAAATTATTTATTAATTTTTGTAAGTCAGAGCTACAAAGAGAGAGGAAGAAACAGAGAGATCTTCTATCTGCTGGTTCACTCCCCAAATGGTTTGTTACAAAGCAACAGAAAACCAACGTAATATTCCACATAAACTTACGTAACCAGGCTCCATTCTACCTCTCTAAATTGATTTACCAGCCAATTCATTCATCAATTTACTCTGCTTAGTAGCACAGGCCTATTTCCTGCTTATACTTATAGATATTTGACAATTCCTTACATGGAATAGAAAATTAGCATAATGTGAATACTTGTTTCTACATTATTTACAAACTGGAAAATCAGGACTCTCCCAAATAATACTGTAAATCTAACATGAATAGATTAAACTTCTTCATTTTGAGTTTAATCTGCAATGCATTTAAATGATTACAAATTCTTGAATAGAAGACTTCATTCTTTGCAACAATGAATAAGGTCTTCAAAGCTCAACAGAGCTGTGTTTAAATTATGATCCAGATGGTAATGGTGGGTGAATCACTTAAGATGCCAATGTCAGTGTCTTTATTTGTAAAATAGAAATAATCTTTACATGGGGGTTGGGGAAGCCTGGTAAGAGGGAATTTGAGATATACTAAAACCTTTCTTAGCACAACACTCAGCTTTTAGGAGTCAGTTGAAGTGCGTTTTGTTGAGAAACACATTTAGGTATTTAAAATGTTCTAAAGGAACGTCTCACTTAGGTCAAACTCCCATGGACAGGCCAGCCAGTCACTAAATTCCAGACACTTATCTCTAGCATTTCAGCACACACATTCGGTTACTCTCCAGACTTCTTAAAGAGGCACTTTTATTCTGAAATGTACCACTTCCTCTGTAAAAGTTTATTATGATCACAATGGTACAATATTTAACCTTTTGTTTTAACAATTTTCACGTTATCACCTTTAATAAAACTTTCTTAAACAACTACAATCTAAAGATATTATGGTTCTAGCCCTTAAATGTTCACCATCACCACATAATCCCTCACTAGTAGTTCATTTCCACATTGTGATTCAAAATATTCCTCCACTTCTAGTTATTAAAAAGGTCAGTGTAAAACAAGCAAAAAAGCTACCCTCAATATCACTATGTCAGAAAACACTCGAATAGCTCTTTCCAAAGGTCCTTTTCAGGCTGTTAAGGTGCTTCACATAATGAAATGAATAATTATAATTTTAAAAACTGCATATAATTAACAAAAAACTAATATTTGCCTTAATCTCTGAAAAAACTCCCTGTTGGCACAAATGAGTTCAAAGTCCTAATTACATCAGTATGAATTAGAAACAAAAGGGGTAAATTGAAAGTATCACTTCTTTTCATGTTTAATGCACTTCACAATAAAACAATTGATATTCAAATAAATAATAAACCTAATTTTTATACATCTCTGCAACATGTAAGCTTCATCTTTCCATACAATGAAATATTACAGGAGGTAGATAAAAAACTTTTTTTTTCTGACTAGATTCATATTCAGTAGTTAACTCAGGCTAAATATCCATGCAAAATGAAGGAAAAAATGTTAAAAACTAAGGTATATCTTCATTCCTTGGAAAGAACTTTCTACTAAATTTTCAATTAATATCACATTCAAAGAATTACGATAAAAATTTGTTTAAAAAGTTAAATTATCATTTTTAGGAATTAAATGAGGATAATATTTTTAATAAGGATGTTCATAGAACATTTTAAAACAGTGTAAAATATGAAGTTAAATATAAGGCATTTATCACTAAATGTTAGTAGACATTAAAGTTAATTAGTTGAATTCTCATACATACTTAGCAATTGGTGTTTGTGTACATTATCTTCCTTCTAGTTACTCTATGTGGACTTTTTGGCTTGCTACCTTGGTCCAAATTCTCCATAGATATATAGCTTCTTCTCTACATTTTAGTCAATGAAATTGAGTAGTCCGTAGAAGGGGTAAGATGACACCTAGAGAACTGTTACACTTATTTAAAAGGCTTTACTCATACTCCTATAAAATAGCTAGCTTTAAAAATGAAGTAGTTTAATACATTAGTATGTTATATTGTATCCTATTCTTGTAGATATCAAGGAATTATTTCTTCTTTCCACTTTATCATGATTTTTCATGAAATATAAACTTTCTTAAATAAAATAAATGCCATTTGAAAAGCTCTCTTCATCTCACAACATCCTCTGTTATGTTCCCCAATGCCCCTGGGGCATTTTGTAACAGAATATCTTCAGCTGCCTACATTCCAGCACCTTTTATCTTCTGTCTCCTAGACTCACATTACTTGAGCGTTCATTAAAATTGATCTTTTGAAAAGAATTTTGTTACATTTATCACTTCCTGATCATGCAAACTAATGATCAGAAGTTGGTTGGGGCCGGCGCTGTGGTGTAGTAGGTTAATCCTCTGCCTGCAGTGGTTGCATCCCATATGGGCTCAGATTCTAGTCTCAGCTGCCCCTCTTCCAATCCAGCTCTCTGCTGTGGCCTGGGAAAGCAGTAGAAGATGGCCCAAATGCTTGGGCCCCTAAACCCGCATAGGAGACCAGGAAGAAGCACCTGGTTCCTGGCTTCAGATCGGCCCAGCTCCAGCCATTGCAGCCACCTGGGGAGTGAACCAAGGGAAGGAGGACCTTTCTCTCTGTCTCTCCCTCTCGCTGGCTGTAACTCCACCTCTTAAATAAATAAATAACATCTTTAAAAAAAGAAAAAAAGTTAGTACTAACAGACACTAGTCTTGTTTGTGTGATCCCTTTGACTCTTAGACCTATCAGAGTCATCAATTGTGAACTGAAATTGATAACTTGGACTAGTGAGATGGCATTGGTACATGCCACCTTGATGGAACTGTTTTGGAATCCCCTGGCACTTTTCTAACTCCACCATTTGGGGTAAGTCCGATTGAGCATGTCCCAAATTGCACATCTCCTCCCTCTCTTTTCCCCACTCTTATATTTAACAGGGATCACTTTTCAGTTAAAATTTAAACACCTAAGAATAATTATGTGTTAATTACAGAGTTCAACCACTAGTACTAGAACAACAACAACAACAACAAAAAATACTAAAAAGGATAAAGTATTACATTGCATATCAACAGTCAGGACAAGAGCTGATCCAACTTGGGAAGCGGGATACACAGCAGACTCATAGAATGGCAGATGTCCTAAACAGCACTCTGGCCTCAGAATCAGCCCTTAAGGCATTCGGATCTGGCTGAAGAGCCCATGAGAGTATTTTAGGCATGGGAAGCCAAGACGCTCTGGCAAAAAAAAAAAAAAAAAAAACCACCTAACTGAAAGATCTCTGTGAGTGAGATCCCAGTGGAAAGAACAGGGCCATCAAAGAAGGAGGTACCTTTCTCTGAAGGGAGGAGAGAACTTCCACTTTGACTATTACCCTGTCAGAATAAGATCGAAGTCGGCACAACCTAAAGGCTACCATAGCCTTGGCAACTCATGACTAGAGCCTAGGGAGGTTACTGATGCCATAAACAAGAGTATCAAATTGATAGGTCAACAACAGGAGTCACTGTGTATTTATGTCTCATGTGGGATCTGTCCTTAATGGGTTGTCCAATGTGAGGTGATGCTATAACTAGTACTAAAACAGTATTTTTACACTTTGTGTCTCTATGTGGGTGCAAACTGTTGAAATCTTTGCTTGGTATATACTGAATCGATCTTCTGTATATAAAGATAATTGAAAATGAAAAAAAAAAGAAACCTGGTGTTAAATTGGAAATGGCATAGAAAATTAATTAATTTTTAATATATCATGTAGTATCTCTGTCTTTAATGTGCTGTACACTGTTATTTAATGCTATAACTAGTACTCCAACAGTATTTTTCACTTTGTGTTTCTATGTGGGTGCAAACTGTTGAAATCTTTACTTAATATATACTAAACTGATCTTCTGTATATAAAGAGAATTGAAAATGAATTGATGTGAATGGAAGGGGAGAGGGAGTGGGAAAGGGGAGGGTTGTGGTTGGGAGGGAACTTATGTGGGGGGAAGCCATTGTAACCCATAAGCTGTACTTTGGAAATTTATATTCATTAAATAAAAGTTAAAAAAAGAAAGAAAAAAAAGAAGAAATTAGCTTACATGGCTTACACCTTTCTATGACTCAGGGGTAGCATTCTACAAGGTTTTTTTTTAACTTTTATTTAATAAATATAAATTTCGAGAGTAAAACTTTTGGATTATAGCAGCTTTTCCCCCCATAACCTCCCTTCTACCTGCAACCATCCCATCTCCCACTCCCTCTCCCATCCCATTCTTTATCAAGATTCATTTTCAATTATCTTTATATATAGAAGATCAACTTAGTATATACTAAGTAAAGATTTCAACAGTTTGCACCACACAGATACACAAAGTATAAAGTACTGTTTGAGTACTAGTTTTACCATTAATTCGCATAGTGCAACACGTTAAGGACAGAGATCCTACATGGGGAGTAAGTGCACAGTAACTCCCGTTGTTGATTAATAATTGTCACTCTTATTTATGACGTCAGTAATCATGGAGGCTCTTGTCATGAGCTGCCAAGGCTATGGAAGCCTCTTGAGTTCACAAACTTCAACTTTATTTAGACAAGGCCATAATCAAACTGAAAGTTCTCTCCTCCCTTCAGAGAAAGGCACCTCCTTCTATGATGGCCTGTTATTTCCGCTGGGATCTCACTCACAGAGATCTTTAATTTAGGACATTTTTTTTTTCATTCTCTTATAGAATCTTTGTTCCCTTGATTTCTGGAAACCAATCACTTTTGTTAGTTCTTCTTCTTCAATGTGTATACTCTTCAACTTCTACTGTGTTTCCTTCTTTCATACTAGGATTCTCTCAGGTATTCAAAAGTTAAAGGACTTTCCTGTGTTATTCCTGTTATTCTGTAGGTAACCAATTAGTTTCTTGGCTATAAGTGCCACACTTATGTTATCCCCCAAAATTAGTATATGTAGAACCAACTCCTTTTTTAAATTCAGACTTACATAGGGAAGAAATTACTGGCGTTCTTTGAATGTCCAATGGACACGTACAATATGACCCAAGTTAAGCCCATAAATGTCCTGTCTCCTCCACACTTTGCTGTTTTTCTGTCAATGTCTCCTACTAAGTGTGATGCTATCCTTTTGAATGACCCAGGCCACAAACAAAACAAAAAACAGAAAAGAGTTTACTGTGGCCCATCTTTTTCACTTCCAACTTTTGAAAACTGAACATTTTTGAAGTGAAACATAACAACTTTTACACTTAAAATATATATCCAGAATTCGACAGCATATATCCACTGCTATCGTTTAAAATTGGAAATTTACAGACATATGCATATCACTAAACAGTAAACCTTCCCTATTCGCTGACAATTTAAGAAGGATATCCAAAAAGATGATCAAAGTGAGGTGGAGTTGAGCCAAAATGTATAGAAATTGCTTCCTCCATGGTTTGACGAAAAATACTTGGAGGGACCCATAAAAAAATTAACAAGCTAGGGGATATTTTTTGTTCACCTAATAAATTAATAACAGACATTCACATTTATTCACATAATCCTCATTTCTATTTCTAGGATCTGCACCATCGTAAGGGTCATTATTGCATTCTGACTCTTTCTCCACTGTAACCTCCATTCTTGTATCTGTTTCCTTCACCATGGTACATTCACCCACAGAGGTTTGAAGTTCTTTCTACTTGCATTTTTGCTTCTGGAAGTAATCTCACACCCAAGTTGACCATAAATGGACTTATGAATCAAAATTTGACTTAAATAGCTCCTAAATTAGTTTTATAGGAAGTAAAATAGTTTCACATAAATTATTGGATGGATAATAGGAAAGAAGACCCTAGTAAGACATACCAGAATTTTCAAATAATCCCCTAACAATGAGAGGGTAAGTGTGTGTGTGTGTGCATGTGTGAGGGACAGAGAGAGAGAGAGAGAGAGAGAGATTGAGAGAGAGAGAGAGAGAGAGAGAGAGAGAGAGAGAATGAGCATTGGGACAGAGACTGAGACTGTAAGGCTGAATTATTAGGAACAATTTACAACCAAAAGGGGTGAAATAGTAAAAATCACTAGTTTGCATTTATAGATAAGGGCATGAATGGATGTGCTGGTCACAGAAATGCTTCTTCATTTTTTGTTATTATACACAGAACAGATTTCATGTATTTCATAATACAATTGTTGGAATATAATGATACTTGCCATTATTACTGGGGTGATATGAAATTTCACTGTGGTTTGTATTTGCATTTTCCTGTTTGATAACGATCCTGAGCATTTTTTCATGTGTTTGTTAATCATTTGTATTTAAAACTGTGAAAGTACTGGATTTATAAAGTAAGACCATCTTTGGAATGTTGAACTAAAGATGATGTGCATTTAAACAGCACAATGTTCTATAGAGTGGGAACATGAGTCTTAAACTCAGAAAGAGATCACAGGTAAGTTAAAGAAATAAATCTATCCCAGAGCAAATAAGTGAAGCCACAGAAATTGTGCCTAAGGAGGCTAGCATAGCGAAGAATAGATTTTCATAGGGAAAGGGGAGCTGGCAGAGCAGGTAGAGAGATTTGATTCAAAAAATAAGACTTCAGTGAGTGATGGTGGACATCAGGATGGATGCTCTCTTAACATCATTAGATTCCTCTGGATATGTTGCCTCATGAAAATGATTTGTGTTGGAGATAGAATGAACTGTATAGTTCTTGAACATAAGATGCATAAAGAAAAAGATATTAAAAATAAATATAATTGTTTTATATTTTAGCTAAAATAAATAAATAACATAAATAATAAAGAGAACAAAATAATTGTATTAGTTAATAACATTACAAATAACAACAAAAAACAACTCTCAGAAATAATGAGAGCTAGTCAAGATAAGAGGTATCAATATGGAGATAAAATTCAAAATTTTAATTTGAGAAAGTTGGGTAATATCCTAAGTCATATAACCAAAATGGTGTTGGATTTTGTTTCCCTGATTGAGTAATTTTGTTAGTAAAATGTTTACTATATAATGACATTTCACCTTACATCATCAAGTTGAAAGTATTCTAATTCATGAGAGAAAATAATTTTCAGAAATCCCCATGGACTGTCATGTATTGGTTAGGAACTCATTCTGCAAACAGTGCCATTACTTTCTATTCATTTTAATTCAGGAGGAATTTACTTTGTTTTTCTGTTTGTTTTAAAGTTTAATTAATAATCACACTCAGAGTTCTTATTATTTTCTTTACTTAAAAATGTATTTTTTGACAGGCAGAATTAGACAGTGAGAGAGAGAGAGAGAGAGAAAAAGAGAAAGGTCTTCCTTTTTCCGTTGGTTCACCCCTCAAGTGGTCTCTATGGCTGGTGCATTGTGGCCGGCACGCTGTGCCGATCTGAAGCCAGGAGCCAGGTGCTTCCTCCTGGTCTCCCATGCGGGTGCAGGGCCCAAGGACCCGGGCCATCCTCCACTGCACTACTGGGCCACAGCAGAGAGCTAGACTGGAAGAGGAGCAACCGGATCAGAATCCGGTGCCCCAACCAGGACTAGAACCTGGGGTGCTGGCACCACAGGCGGAGGATTAGCCTAGTGAGCCGCGGCTATACCAATGCAAAATAACTACAACTATGGAAGTTACATAAGTACAGTAAGATGCTTTGTGTTAAGTACAGCTATTTTAAATAATGTAAGGAGACAAAGAGAAACTTCAGGCCAAAGTAACAACAGTAATACCATGGGATGAGGATAAGTGTGGCATTAAAGAGTCTTCAAATATTCATAGAAAATATGTAATATTAAAAGCTATGCATTAATTTCATTTTGTATCAAATAAATTAATCTTTTAATTCCATTTTCTTTGAACTTTTTGAAGTCCCATCATATTCTACAAACAGAAAACTACAATGAGCATAACGGAAGAGTTAAATGAAATAAAGCAGAATTTCTCAAGTGGCATTCATTTCTCAAAAAATACACAAGCAAAAATTCATTAAAAATGACTGAAAATATCTCTTTCCACTAAAGCTTAATTAAACTTCAAAGGCCTGAGGCAAAGAAAATCAACAGTGCTTCATTCTCATTTCCAATACAATATTAAAAGAATAAATACTAAGTTTTTTAACACCACATTGATAATATTATGGATGCATGGGTTCCAGATAAATATTTGGTTTACCATCAACTGCAAATTGGCAGAACTATTGGATACAGATTGGGCCAAAGGAGCATCAGCAAAAGACTGTGAGAGTATTATGGCAAATAATTTCAATTCTCAATTAAATAACAGAAGTCATTGGCACCTTCAACATGGTATTAGTTCCAGCAGAATTGGTCATTTTGCAGCTATAAGACCAAGGAGTAGGAGAGTAGGTGCCCAAATCCTGGCCTGGTAACACATTAATGTGCAAATCTCCAAGTTCTGACATTATCATTGAGCAGCTCAATGAATGTTAGTAATAAGATACTTCATGATTTCTTGTTTAGTTAAGAATATTAAATTCTATGATTAAAACATTTCTATATATAATAGATTTAATTAGTGGTTAAGGTGACTGTACCTCATATTCAAGTACCTGTATTTGAGTTCCTGGCTCCAAATTCTTGCTAATGCACACCTGATGGCTCAAGTAATTGGTTTCTTTCCACCCAAATTGAAGACCTGAATTGAGTTGCCTGCTATTGGCTACAGTCTTGTGCAGCATGGGCTATTTTGAGCATCTGGAGAGTGAACCAACAAATGGGAACTCTACTCTCTCTCTCTGTTGATCTCTCAAATAAATAAACTTCTAATGTAACTTATATTTAAAATATATGTTAAAACAAAAATTCAATTAATTGTCACAAACTTTTGTTTTTGAAAATCAAATATGCAATATGCAGTTTTACTT
This sequence comes from Lepus europaeus, assembly GCF_033115175.1. Taxonomy (NCBI): domain Eukaryota; kingdom Metazoa; phylum Chordata; class Mammalia; order Lagomorpha; family Leporidae; genus Lepus; species Lepus europaeus. The sequence continues at coordinate 40,688,726 of NC_084833.1, forward strand.
TTCTATTTTTAGATAGACACTATGCTCATGCCAGTCTTGGTACCCCAAGTTCAATGACTATTAACACAGAATATAACATTCATTGAGTGCATGCGAGTTGAAATGAAAGACAACTTCTCAAGTGGTAGATCTACCTCTTTATATTTATCCTCCTGGTATTTCTCTTTTAACAGAAAGCCCTAAGCTGGTCTATATAAAGATTGCAGCAACTCTATGAAGCAGGTGCTGTCAATATTTACATTTTACAGATGAAAAATCTGAGAAGCAGAAATGTAACCAACCTAAACCCACACAATTCATAGGTTAGAATTGAGATTTGTTTCCTCAAGAGTCCTGTTTCTAATCACTTCCTAAAATGAAAGAGCTATTTTGGTTATATGAGGTTTAATGGACTAAGCTAATGAGATTTTTGTACAATTAATTTTTTATGGGAAAAGGGGAAAAGGAAACTCTAAGGAAAGACACACTTAGTATACACATATCTGTCTAATATAAGTGGTCTTGTTTACTGTTTATAGTTGTCAACATAATCATTACTTAATACTCTCTAAGCATTTAACATCATAAGGACATGCCAAATATTCTCCCAATTTAGTTTTAAAGACTTATTTATTTATTTGAAAGGCAGAGTTACAGGAGTGGAGAGAAAGAAAGAGAGAGAGAGAGAGAGAGAGAGAGAGAGAGAGAGAGAATCTTCCATCCACTATTTCACTCCCCCAGTGGCCATGTCAACCAGGGCTGGGCCAGGCTGAAGCCAGGTGCCAGGAGCTTCATCTAGGTCTCCACATGAGTGCAGGGATGAAGGACTTGGGCCATCCTCTGCTTCTTTCTCAGATGAATTAGCAGGGAGCAAGAACAGAAGTAGAGCATCCAGGATTTGAACTGGAACTCAATATGGGATGATGATGTGATAGGCATTGATTTAACCCACTGCACCACAGCACTGGCACACACCCAATTTGAATTAAATACAGTAAAATCATACATATATTTTTAAATTTTTGTGAAAGATATTTGAAGGGTCACAAATACTGGAAGATTGTTAACTGAGCGTCCTATCAGATACTCTTGTATTTAAATAAACAGGCCACAATATTCCTCTGTTTGCTTTGAGACCTGAAATCATAGACACATTTCAACACAAGGATGGCAGTTTATTCCATGGCATAAACCCAGTGCCCTGTGTACTTAAGAAATCCAGGACCATCTTAATTTTACAGGAACATGAATGACTCTAGGATTGCATATTCAACACCATATAAATATGTAAAGAACTAATTTAGTAGGAAGGGAGCCCTTAGAAAAATGAGTTAATTGGATTAAAATATATTCCAAAGAAGTATCTTTCTCCCTCTCTCTCCCTTCTGCTCTGTCTTCTTTACCCAGTATTCCCTCCCTCTCTCCACCAACTTTCTCTCTTCCCATCTCCTCTCTTTCCTTTAATAGACAGAGCGGTTAGGGTTATTGAAGACTTGACTATCCCTGGCTCTCATGGTTTTACTCTTTGAAAAATCTTCTTTCATTCTCAAAAAAATTTTCAAAAGCTTTATTTATATACTTTAAAAATCAGAGTTACTGAGTGAGAAGGAGAGACAGGTAGAGTTCCTATTTATTGATTCACTCCCCAGATGGCCACAACAGCCAGCACTATGCCAGCCCAAAGCCAGAAGCTACATCCAATTCTACATGGCTGGAAGTGGCCCAAACACTTGGGCCATCTTCTGCTGCTTTTCTTAAACCATTAGCAGGGAGTTTTATTGGACGTGGAGCAGCTGGTACTTGAAACGGTGCATGGCATTGCAGGCAGTGGTTCTACCTGCTATACTACAATTCAGGCCCCTTTTCTCAATTTTTCAGTACCCAGACAGTATGATAGCAAATTGGGAATACAAATCATTAGTGGACCTAATGCCAGAAGTATGCACTACATCTACCCATTAATGGGATTAGAATTTAGAATAAAATTTCAAACTAGAGTTAGACAAAAAGACATGGGTATGGAGAGGACAAAAATTGCATGAATCAGCATTTATGAAGTGATTTACATGAAAGTCAGAATCTCTGAATCTATAGCCAGATTATACAAATGCTTGTTTTATTTTTACCCTCGCTTTTATTATTGTTGTTTTATCTGAAATAGTTTGCTGGTGATTTTCTTAGTATTCTAGTATTAAGTATTAGTATTAGTATTCTAGTATTAGTATTTTCTAAGTATTCTAGTATTAGTATTTTCTTAGTATTCTTAGTATTAAGAACAAACTCCAACAAAGATAGTGTATAAAACATGCCATTTCAATATGCTTTCTTCAATAATTAGCAATTAAGTTGTGTGTTAAATGTCAATTAAGAGCAGTACACCAAATCTAACCTTCTTCCACTTGTGTTACAATGTGAATGTTTATGGTTCTTCAGCATCATTTGCCTCAATTTGTTATTGACTGTCTATGTGTCTCAAATGTCCTGCCCAACACCGTGTGTTGACTTGTTCTTAATTTCAGTGTCTAACAGCTTCTTTCTCTCCCACTCTCACTAAAAATATGTTTTCTAATTTCTTTATTACTGTAGTTTGTTTTCAATTGCTTTATAAAAGACAACGAACAAAAATATCTATCTTCTGACATCTCTAATGAACTTATCATTAGTTTTATTTAAAGTGATTACTTAATGGAAAATAGTTTGTATGAAAATATATTAAAATGACATGCTTGACTATAGTTTGGTAACAAAATATATTTAATATTGATTTAAATTTATTTATTTGTTACAGTCTGTGGATACACACAGGCATGTGATCTTTTCTAATCTAATGACTTAAACATTAGATACTGTGTTTTAAAAAATCAACTCTTAAAGCAAAAGTTGTGGGGTGGACATTGTGGTGCAGCAGGTTAAACTCCTCTTTAGAATACCCTCATCCCATGTCAGAGGGTCTGATTGAGTCCCAGCCAATTTGTACTTCTGATCCAGATTCCTACTAAAGTGTCTGGAGGCAGTTAATGATGGCCCAGGTAAGTAGGTTCCTGCCAGCCACATGGGAGACTGGATGAATTTCTTGACTCCTGTCTTCTTATCATGGCCTACAATGGCTGTTTCATGCATGTGAGAAGTGAGCCAAGAGATGGAAGATCTCTGCTTTTCTCCATCTCTCCTTCTCTCTTTCTCTATCACTCTGCTTTTCAAGTAAACAAATAAAACTTTAAAAGAGAAGAACAAAATTTATGTTATGTCAAGTTGGATTTGTTTGCTTTTGTGGGGACAGAACTTCTATACAAAAAAAAAATCTCATCATTATTTTAAAAAGTCACATAAATAAATAGTATAATTGGAAAAATTATTATTTCATTCCCTTCATAATGATGATTTTTGAGGTAGCAAGGATATCTTTATGCTAGGTTTAGTGTTACTATGGTGACTATCAGAGGTCAAGTGGGAGACTGATCTGTTGAAAGAGGAGTTTAAAATGTGCTCATCTAATCTCCAGTAAATACAATTCATCATTACTAGAGGTTCACTATGAAGCATTTGACCATTCAAAATAAAAAGAAATAAACCAATTGTTATATTTGACCTTTTGTTTTAAAAATGGGAATAAAATTGTGACATAGTGGATAAAGCCTCTGCCTGCAAAGCTTGCATCCCACATGGGAGCCAATTCACGTCCTAGTGCTCCACTTCCTATCCAGCTGTCTGCTAACGGCCTGGGAAAAACTTTTGTCCCTACTACCCATGTGGGAGACCTGGAAGGAGCTCCTTGCTCATGACTTCAGCCTTGCCCAGCCCCCGGGGTTGCAGCCATCTGGGGAGTGAACCAGCAGATGGAAGATCACTGTCTCTCTCTGTGTCTCCCTCTCTCTGCAACTCTGACGCTTAAAAAAATAAATAAATAAATATTTGTTAAAAATGGAAACAAAGGCCAATGATAACTTTTACATTGTAAACTCAGACTGCTTCCAACTCTGACCTATATACTAAAATGTCTACAGGGACCAGGCCGGTATGTAAATGCATGAAATGGATGAGCTGAAAAAAAAATGCATGGGTCTATCAGTTCATTCTTCATTAATTATTTTCATGAAGTCATGAACCCAGGAAAAATAACGTTAAGGACTCATTAAAACATAAGGGAAATTTGAGGAGGATACTTGGTTACATTACAGGGGAACTAACAGGGAGTATGAATTTGGGACTCTAGATGGCAAATACTTGAACTTAAGATTTTTCTGATACTTGGCTAATGTGGCCTGTTATCTGATATGTAATTGTTAGCCACTACATTAATTAAAATACATAATGTGGGCGTGAATATTGTCACACAGCAGGTTACGTTGCTGCTTGCGACACCCACATCCCTTATTAGAGTGCTTGAGATCAAGTGGTGCCTCTGCTTCTGTTTTTTTGTTTTTTTGTGTTTTTTGACAGGTAGAGTGGATAGTGAGAGAGTCAGAGAGAAAGGTCTTCCTTTTTGCCGTTGGTTCACCCTCCAGTGGCCACTGCGGCCAGCGCATCTCGCTGATCTGAAGCCAGGAGCCAGGTGTTTCTCCTGGTCTCCCATGCGGGTGCAGGGCCCAAGCACTTGGGCCATCCTCCACTGCCTTCCCGGGCCATAGCAGAGAGCTGGCCTGGAAGAGAGGCAACCGGGATAGAATCCGGCGCCCCAACCGGGACTAGAACCCGGTGTGCTGGCGCCGCAAGGCAGAGGATTAGCCTGTTGAGCCACGGCGCCGGCCAAAACAACATCATCTTTTATTACTGTTGTTCAGGTCTCCTTACTGGGTCCCATAGTTTTTGAATACCACATCTTTCCTTATCAAACAAGAGCTCACCAATATTTTATACCTTTAACATGCGTTTATGTAGTCCATGTCATTTTTAATATACTCCTTCGTTGAAGGAATTTAAAATAGTGTACCCTGAAACAACTGTGTGAGTCCTGAAATCCCTGTGAAGCATGAAATTTACATATCAGAAATCTTCAGAGTTCATGGAAAATGTGCATTATAGAAAGACTGTGCATGGATTCCATGGATGTTTACACCAAGAAAAAATCATATTTTAATTCTATTTTCACAGGTTTTTTGAGTTCTACTCATATCTGAGTATTTCAGGCTATCTCATCTGCTTAGTTTTTATTCAGTGTGCCATTTTGCATTTCCTTATATGTTGGAGAATTTCAGCTTAGCCCACTGTAATAGTGTGCCTTCTTTACATGCACTGGGTATGTTTTGTGAGATCTTGGAGTGTGCCAAATTTTTATGTTTGGATGTTGCTTGTTGGTCATGCTTTAGGACTGCCCTGATGAGAAAGACGAGGGAAGGAGGGAGAGAGAGAGAGAGAAAGAGAGAGAGAGAGAGACAGAGAAAAAAAGAGACAGAGAGAGAGAGAGAGAGAGAGAGAGAGAGAGAAGGAAGAGAAGAAAAGAAAGGAAGGAGAAGAGAGGAGAGGAGAGGAGAGGAGAGGAGAGGAGAGGAGAGGAGAGGAGAGGAAGGAAAGATGATTGCATGTATCAATTTTGCTACAAACACTGTGTTTTTCAAACTGTATTTGAAATATTTATCAAACAAATTGGTAGGAATTAAACAGTACTACAGTTTTGGTGATCTTGTGAATATTTTAAAATTCACTTAATATGAGTGAAGCTGAACATCTTTTCCTTTGATTATTGTTTGCATCCTTTGCCTTTTTTCCTATTGGACTATGTATTTTCTTTTTACTTTTTATTTGCTGAACTCTGTATTTAGTGGGATCATTAAGCCTTTGATTATAAAGTATATTATATTAACATCTAGAACTAACAATAATGTACACTTCACCATTACCATTAAATATGGATCTGGAAGTTTTAGCCACAGCCATTAGGCAAGAAAAAGAAATCAAACCAATGGGAAAGGAGGAAATCAAATTATCTCAGTTTGCAGATAATATTATCTTAAAAATTGTGAAACCAAAATACTCCACTAAGAGACTACTGGTGGCCGGCACTGTGGCAAAGTGGGTAAAGCCTCTGCCTGCAGTGCCAGCATCCCATTTGGGCACTGGTTCGAGTCCCAGCTGCTTCACTTCTGATCCAGCTCTCTGCTGTGTCCTGGGAAAGCATTAGAGGATGGCCCAAGTCCTTGGGCCCTGCACCCACATGGGAGGGCCTGTAGGAAGCTCCTGCTGGCTCCTGGCTTCGGATCAGCACAGCTGTGGCTATTGAGGCCAATTGGGGAGTGAACCAGAAGATGGAAGACCTTTCTCTCTCCCTCTACCTCTCTTCCTCTCTCTGTGTAACTCTGACTTTCAAATAAATAAATAGATCTTAAGAAAAGAGAGACTACTGGAACTCATAAGAGAGTTTGGCAAAGTTGTATGATATAAAATCGACACTATAAAAATCAATGGAAATTACAGATCATTAAGGAAAGAAATAAACCAAAAAATGGGAAAATCTTCCACCTTCATAGATTGGAAGAGTTAATATCATCAAAGTGTCCATACTACCTAAAGCAATTTACAGATTCAAGGCAATTCTAAAGAAAATACCAAGAACATCCTTCTCGGATCTAGAAAAAATGACCCTAAAATTTATATGTAAATACAAGAGACCCCAAGTAGCTAAAGCAATCTTAAACAATAAAAACAAAGCTGGAGGCATCATAATACTAGATTTCAAGACATATTACAGGGCAGTTATAATCAAAATATCATAGTCCTGTTAGAAAATAGACAAGTGGACCAATGGAACATTTTAGAAAGTATAGAAATTAATCTGCACATCTACTACCAACTAATCTTTGACAAATGAGTTAAAGTCTCTCACTGGAGAAGAGATAGTCTTTTCAGCAAATGGTGTTGGGGAAATTTTATCTCCACATGTAGAAATATGAAACAAGACTCCTACCTTGCACACTACAAGGAAATCAACTCACAATGGATCCATGATCTAAAGCTAAGAACTGAATTCATCAAATTACCATAGGAAAACACAGAATATATTGGTTAAGAAAAAGACATACTAGATAAGACCCAACATACACAGACAATAAAAGCAAAAATAGACAGGGAATTACATCAAATTAAGAAACTTATGCACAGCAAAACAAACAATCAACAAAGTGTAGAGGCAACCAACAGAATGGGAGAAAATATCTGCAAACTATAAATCTGATAAAGGATTAATATCCATAAAATGTAAGAAGTTCAAGAAACTCAAAAACAACAAAATAAACAATGCAGTTAAAATGGGAAAAGAACATGAATGGGCATTTTTCAAAGGATGAAATACAAATTGTCAACAGACACATGAAAAGATGCTCAGTATCACCACCTACAAGAAAATGCAAATAAAACCACAATGAGGTTTCACCTCATCTTAGTTAGAATGGCTATCATCTAAAAATCAAAACAAATGCTGGCCATATCATGAATAAAAAGGTACCCTAATACACTATCGTGAATGAACACACCATTATGGAAGGCAGTATGAAGATTCCTCTGAAATCTCCAAGTAGATCTACCATGTGACCCAGTCATCCTACTCCTCAGAATTTGCCTACAGGAAATGAAATCATCATAGAAAACAGTTATCTGGATTCCCATATTTATAGAAGCGTACTTCAAAATAACTAAGATATGGAATCAACCCAGATGTCCATCACCTGATGACTGGTAAAGAAAATGTGGTATGTATACATTATGCAGCACTACTCAGTCATAAAACAAAGTGAAATTCTGTCTTTTGCAACAAACTGGATGTAACGGGAGACCATTACACTTAGTGAAATAAACCAATCAAAAAAGACAAACATATATTTTCTCTGATTTTTGATAACTAATATAGAGTATGAAAATAGTAGTATATATTGTGAAATTGACATCCTGAGATTTAATTATTATTTATAGCCTTTGTCTATATTCCTGAGGAACAGTGGTCTTTCAATTTATTGTTGAATTTTTTATTCAGTGGAGGATTAAGCTTGTGACTATAAAATTGAAAGTATGTTATTGCAAAAATTAACAGAAGAATAATAAAGGAAGGAGGCAGGAAGGGGGTTGCAGAATATAATTCTATTCTTTAAATTGCATATAGGAAGTACCCGAAATCTGTTCTTTTTAAATGAATTAATAAGTAAAGTGAAATTAGTCACATAAAAATATTAAGTTAAAAAAATAGAGCTTTTGGCCGGCGCCGCGGCTCACTAGGCTAATCCTCCGCCTTGCGGCGCCGGCACACCAGGTTCTAGTCCCGGTCTGGGCACCGATCCTGTCCCGGCTGCCCCTCTTCCAGGCCAGCTCTCTGCTGTGGCCAGGGAGTGCAGTGGAGGATGGCCCAAGTGCTTGGGCCCTGCACCCCATGGGAGACCAGGAGAAGCACCTGGCTCCTGCTATCGGATCAGTGCTGTGCGCCGGCTGCAGCGCGCCTACCGCGGTGGCCATTGGAGGGTGAACCAACGGCAAAAAGGAAGACCTTTCTCTCTGTCTCTCTCTCACTGTCCACTCTGCCTTTCAAAAATTAAAAAAAAATTTAAAAATTAAAAAAATAGAGCTTTTCAAATATTGACTGGTGGACATCAGGAATTCACACAATGAAAATTTTGTAGTTTCTATGTAAGATTCCTGAAGACATACATTAAAAAGTTCGATTATAATGCCTACACTGGTAATATAATCTACTTCTTGCTTGCTGTGCACCAATTTCAATCACATGGAGAAGACAAATTAAATATTACCTTTTAACCTATATGCAAGTTCCATGATATATCTAAAAAGTTTTTCTAGAAGACAATTGGTCCAGATTCTCTAGTTGTTGTTTTTTTTTTTTTTCTTATTTTAAAGGCAGTGTGACAGAGAGAAGAAATGATGTACATGCACACACACACAAACACAGAGAGGTGGAAAAAACTGAGAGAGAGAGAAAATATCTTCAATTTACTGGCTCACCCCCTAAATGGATCTGACAGGGCAGGGCCAAGCTGACGCTGATAGCCAAAAACTCCATCCGGGTCTCTCAGGGTCTAGCAGGGACTCAAGTATCTAGGTCATCTTCCACTGTCTTTCTAGGTGCATGAGAAGGAAGCTGGATCAGAAGCAAATAATTGGGACTCAAAGTGACAGTCTGATACAGAATGCCAGCATTGCAAGCAGCAGCTTAAACTTCTGAGTCACAACACTGGTCCTCAGATTTTTTTTAAAAGATTTCATTTGTTTATTTGACAGGTAGTGTTACAGACAAGGAAGAGACAGAAAGGTCTTCTGTCCGTTGGTTCACTAGCCAAGTGGCTGCAACGGCTGGAGCTGTACCAATCCAAAGCCAGGAGCCAGGTGCTTCTTCCTGGTCTCCCACACAAGTACAGGGGCCCAAACACTTGGGCCATCCTCCACTGCTTTCCCAGGACACAACAGAGAGCTGGACTGGAAGATAAGCAACTGGGACTAGACCTGGCACCCATATGGGTGCAGGCGCCACAGATGGAGGATTAACCATGAGTGCCACAGCGCCGGCACCACCCCAGATTTATTTTACCTTGTGTAGAAAACTAGTTACTAGATCAGAAAATAGTAAACACTTTTACAATGCTACTTACTATCTAATCTTGCCTATGTTCCACTTAATACCAGAATATATGGGTAATTATTCTATTTTGATTTTAGTTTATAGACTCCTGATACCTACCATCAGACAATGCAATAGTGAAATGTCTATCTTAAAGGAGTTTAGTGAGCTAGTAGGTACTGATATATCCTCAAATATAAAAAAAAAAATTAGACAATCTCAAAATTAACATAAATTGCTAAATATTTACAAATGTACGACCTCCATAGTAACAAACAAAAGCATATCCCTATCACCTTTTCTGATAGATCTTTTCCAACATTCGAAATAAGCAATAGTTATTTGGGTCAGGTTTAGTGATTGATACCCTGTATTTATGCCTTCCTTCCTATACTAATTTGTATTCTCAGCTGGAAAGGTAAATTTGTGAGGAAGCTTTACATTTCCTATAGAATTTGTCATATCATCTTGATTATGTATATTATACATTAATAATCATGGTTTTAATTCCTCTACATGTATATCTGTACATATATATATATATAGATACATATGTTCTTATATATGCAATTCTCTTTTCTTTATTCATCTACAAATGGGACCAACAAATATGGGGTTATTACTTAGGAAATACTATTGCAATTAATTCAGATTCAGTTACACACAACTTTGGAAAAGAAATAAACACCTCAGTGCTCAAGACCTGTTAATCTGCTGTGGGGCACTAAGAATAACGGAACCAACAACAACAATTTTCCAGTTTCTTAGAAATCCATGGGACATATGTTACAGGCATAGACAGGCCCTGTTGACGTGTGTGTGTGTGTGTGTGCAAGAATTATCTTTGTTTAAAAACATAAACACACAAAGAGTGTACCATCCAACTGCTCTTTCTACCAGCATATAATTTATTTTATTACTGCTTCAACACAAATTAACTGTCATCACCTCAATATGATGCCAGAGACTGAAAATGCCCCAGAGAGTAAATATTTCCTGGTCTAATTTGTTTGAGTTGCTTTGAATATGATTAATGTATTTAAAATATGTAATAATAATTAGAAAGTTCTGGTGAAATATGCATACACTGAGAGTAGTGAGCTGTAAAGAATGTTCAGAATTTTGACAAGTAACCCCTTCTGTGCCCAAAAGATCTCAGGTGGCACTGTCCAGGTTCTGGCTTACAAACCAGCAGGCTTAAATATTAGAATTGTGAATATTGCAAAGAGGTTGCCTTTTGCAGACAAAATTGAATTTTCAAAGTTCTCCAAAATAGATGTCTACAGTTATAACACTAGATAACTACCTACTATGAGAGAATATCTAAATTTAATGCTCCGCTTCCATATGGGAAAGCAAATTGTCATCAGCATGTTTTGGCCAGTGTGAAATCAAAGCAAAGAAGTCATTTATAGCAGTCAACTCTGTATTTTTTTTAAAAAAAAAGGATTTAGATATTTACTTCGGCTCTATCATTGTCTGTATCCCGCAGAGAAAGACTGTACTAAAGAAAGAACTTTTCCCCCTCCCCCTTCAGCCCATACAGTGTCTTCATGAGCCCTGACAATTTTAGCTGCCGAAAGACATCTTTCAGCTGTGAAATTGTCTCCTTTCATGGACATATTTTTTTTCCAATATTTAGTCATCTGATAATGATCAAATCTTACAGGCCTAAGATCCATTTATTATGCCTTTTCCTAGGTCAAATTTGAAGTATTAGGGGCTGGTGCCATGGCTCATTCTGTTAATCCTCTGCCTGTGGCGGCTGCATCCCATATAGGTTCTAGTCCCGGTTGCTCCTCTTCCAGTCCAGCTCTCTGCTGTGGCCAGAGAAGGAAGTGGAGGATGGCTCAGGTGCGTGGGTCCCTGCACCCGCATGGGAGACCAAGAGGAAGCACCTGGCTCCTGGCTTCGGATTGGCGTAGCTCCGTCTGTAGCAGCCATCTGGGGGGTGAACCAACGGAAGGAAGACCTTTCTCTCTGTGTCTCTCTCTCTCTCTCACTGTCTAACTCTGTCAAATAAAAGAAAAATGTTTGAAGTACTAATGATTTAAAATTTTATCCCTTGGTAGGTAACATCTCACAAACTTTCCTGTATTATTGGGACAACTCTCTATTGCATTTTTGCACACACATATGTTTTAAGCTGGGTGATTTATTTTTGTCTTTAGACTCAAAGAAAATTGCTTACTAATTTTCCCTTTTATTTTAGTAGAATATCATCAAGACCAAAGGATTATCAAAATTTACTGAATTCAGGCTTGTCTAAGAACTTTAAAAAATTCTAAGAATTGCTTTTATGATCCCCCAGTAACCAAATTGCCACTTCTCAGAGCAAATATGCTTTGAGAAATTTTATTTTCAAAAAAAAAAATCATGATGATGGAAAACTACATCTAAACTCAAAAATGATGGTTTTGTTTCATTTCAAAATGAAATTTTGGTGTTGAATTAAAATAAAATTTGCTGATAAGTTTCAGAAAAAGATTATATGGTATTTTATTTTATTAACCATCCAATAGTGAATTTCATATTGGCTGAGCTGACATGTGAAAAAAAAAATCTTACTTTAATAGAGTAATAAGAGCCCTAAGAGGGCAGGGAAAGTAGGTGAGAGACTTTGCCCCTGTGCCAGGGTCAAATCAAAGCGAGTTTCGCCGCTGTGATTTTCAGCTGCCTTAGATCTCAGTGAATAAAAAAAAAGCAGATTTAATTCATATCTAGGAAGATTATTTATACCTTTGCTTTGCAGTGTCTTTTATTTAGAGTGGTAGTAAGGATGGAAAAAGATAAAAATAAATGATGATGGAAAAGCTAGACCTGAAGAGTTTCTGAACATCTTAACCCATTTGAATTATCAGAAACACCTGGGCACTTTATACCCACTGGAACTCACAGATTTTGGGTGGGAAGTCCTGATGATGATGAAGAGCAAGATGAAAAAAAAAAAAATGAAGAATGCTATCAACTTTTAAAAAAAGGTAGAAAAAAGATCCAAGCAAATAGCATATCTGGTCTGCTGAAAGCAATTGGCTTACTGTGGTGCAAAGAATACTTTCACTGAATAAATATTACTCTTGTGAACACTAGGGATGAAGAGCAGCATACCTCACTTCATCAAGCAGCCTACACTGGACACTTGGATATTGTCTGTGAGCTAATTACTCAAGGGACATATGTGCCTGTGGTGACTGTGCATGGCTGAATACCCCTCTTCAGTGCTTGAAAGTGGAGTAAGACCAGTGAGGCTTCTTTCCTGCTTCAGCATGATGCAGATATCAAAGCACAAACAAAAGGCATCTTGAGCCCCTTGTACCTTTCTACTGGGAACAGGGAATGCAAAGACTCCTCCTGAGGAACTAATGTGTTGAACCAGTCCCAAAAAAACAGCTTGGAAGAAACTGAATTTGGTATCTCCAGGAGGACAAGTATGTCACTACTGGTTTGAAACTCTGGAAGACTGTACAAATTCTTCACCTCAGTCTTAATGGTTCTAGTAATTTTATTAAGTATCTAAGTAGTAATGCCTCCTTTGTGTGAGATGTAAAATATTCCCCTAACACCAAGTTGACATCAAAAGTCTTAATGATGGAAAAATCATTGATATTCACTTTAATGTTCATCCAAGTGAATTGCCTGATCTTGATGTCAAAATGTATTTGAGACTTGTTTGGATATGTCTTTAATAATTTCTGTAGATTTTTGTGATTTTTCTCAGCAATAGTTTCTATTTAATTGTAATTAAGAATTTGACATGAGTTGTACAGAAAATAGAGATATTTTTGGTGCTGATCTAAGAGAAATATATTTTTAAATATCCCATAACCTGGATCTTTTGAGTATATAGTATACTGATATATATATTTTATAAGGTACTGTAATTCAGATTATAATTTAAAATTCTAATATTGTTGCAGTTCAACTGTGTTTTCTACATTCCCATCTTCAGTTACTTTCATTTTGAAACCTTAAGACTAACAAGTAATATTAGTGACATGCATATTCACAAGCTAAACAAAGATTAAAAACATAGATCTTTGTCTTTTAGAACATAAACCATTTTAAGGAAAGCAGTAGGGCAAGTTTTTAATTCATGAATGTTCTATACTGTCTCCTCTTCCACAGTTCATCCATTCTTGTGGATGGTCCCATCTTACCCAGGCAGCCTACAATGGTGAGTCAGTATTACCTATTAGATTTGTACATAACTGTAGTTCAGCCCAGGGCTCCATAGTATATCTTCTAATTAACTGGTTTAACTGCCTAATCCTACTGGATTGTGTTCTGCTCATATAGTCTCTTGAATTCACAGGAAATATTGATTTTCAAAGGTCCTCATTGGAAGATTGTCAAACTATTGGCAAATTGACAAAGGAAAAGAATCCAAAGAATAAAATGTTGATTGCTTTATTAGGATTAGAACCACAAAATGGCTCAAACTTTTTAAAATATAAAAACCCCTTGTGTAAATAGCAACAAAAAGCATAAACATAACCATTATGCTTAGTAAGATAGGCCAGTCCCATTAAGACAAATATAATATGCTTTCTCTGATATATGTCACTTAATATAAAATACAACAAAATGTACAGGAATGAAATGGACATCCTATGATTTGGTGTTTTAAGCCCTTGTTTAATCTTCTGTGGGACTGTGATCTTTGTACTATTTACTTGTTGAATATTATGGTTACTGGTGAATTAAGCCTGTGATGATAGAGGGAAAAATTTGCAAAAATTAAAGAAGAAGAAAAGAAAGGAATGAAAGATGTGGATTGAAGGAGAGAAGGAGGGAGGAAATACAGTTATCATCTTATAACTGTACCTATAAAATATATGAAATCTGTTCTCTTTATGTTTATAAAAATTTAATACATAAATATTAGTAAAAATAAAGTACAAGTTTTGATAACAAAAATAGAGTAATAAAAACTATAGTACCTGCACCTTAAAAATCTTTTTTATTATATAGAAAAATAGTTATAAAACTCTTCAGCAGGTATGGTGGAAAAATAACTATATTACTGAAGTTGTACATATGAAATTTATATTCCTTAAAAATTACTTAATTAATTAATTAATTAAAAAAACTTTTCCTGTAAAGGTTCAAGTAGTAAATATTTTAGATTTTGAGAACTATAGAACCTCTGTTACAACTCTGTAGCTCTGTTTAAAAACAGAAATATATAGTATATCAACAAATGAGTGTCACTGGATACCAATAAAATATTTGTTATTGAAATAGGCAAGAAGTCCAAAGAGGGGGAGCGGCAAGATGGTGGAATAGGTAAGGAGCACACTGATAGTTTGGCAATACACAGGTTAATAAAAGTGGAGATACTGCATGGTCAAGGAAGAGTAGGGGAAGAAACAGCAGAGGAAACTCTTCCGGAACTAGTGATTCACAGTGGACCTGCGTGGAGAGCTTGGGAGCCCAAGTTCAGGACACCAGCAGCAGACTCAACACACCAGCGCTGGAACGCAAGGTGAGCAGAACCTCAATAGCCCGAGACACCGGTGGGAAAGCGGAAAGAGGAGACTAGAGGGAATGAGGCTTGAAACTCCGTGGGGAAAATTTCACCAGGCTAACTATAAGAGAGAGAGGAAAAAAAAAAAAAGTGACCGATACAGACACAAGTTTCTCTCTCTCTGCTCACCTCTCGAAAGCAAGCAAGACAAAGAGCAGGCGCCATTTTGGACATACGTCATAAGCAGGGCGACCTCAGGTCTGCACCGGCCCTGAGCCTAGCAGAAACACCTGACTCTGGGGGGGTGGGGTGGTGGTGGTGGTGAAAGAACAGGAAATTAGGATCTAACTTGGCAACCCAGTGGGAGACTACAGGAGAATTGGAGCGCACACTGAGGGCAGCAGAGATTCCCTGTGTGGTCTTTGGGAAAGAGCTTCTGATCTCTGGTTCCTGTGGGTATATCATTCGCCTGCTAACTACCTCCAATTACATTCAGCTATGTGGAATTACTTCCTTTTTGAACAAAAAAAAAAAAAAGAAGAAGAAGAAGAAGAAGAAGAATGAAAGAAAGAGTGATTTGCCACGCCTAACCTGGGAGTGTCACCTTTGGCACACCCTCAAACATGAGGAACCAAGCAGAGCTCTCAGACCAAACTCATCTCAAGCCTCTAATGCTCCATCGAAAGCAGACAGTCCGCTTAACCTAGAGCCATAGTATAACAAGAAAAAACACCACAGTGAAGAAACCAAATATCTCCAACATGCCAAACAACAAACATAAAAACCCAGGTAACAAGAACAAGGAAGACACTATGACACCCCCAAATGAAAAAGACACCCCAATTCAAGATTATGAAGATGATGAGATAGAAGAAATGCAAGAAGTGAATCTCAAAAAATTGATAAGAACATTAAGAAGTTCTCAAAAACAAATTCTTGAACTATAGAAATCCTTAATGAACAAGATAGAAAATCTCTCTCGTGAAAATGAAATATTAAGGAGGAATCAAAATGAAATGAAACAACTAGTAGAACAAGAAACTGTGATAGTGATGAGAAATCATAAAGAAATGAAGAATTCAATAGATCAAATGACAAACACATTAGAGAGCCTTAAAAACAGAATGGGCGAAGCAGAAGAGAGAATATCAGACTTAGAAGACAGAACAGGAAAGGAAACAGGCAAACCTAAGAAAAGAAGAAGAAATTAGAAATCTAAAAAATATTGTCGGGAATCTACAGGATACTATTTAAAAAACCTAATATTCGGGTTCTAGGAGTTCCTGAAGGCTTGGAGAGGGAGAAAGGATTAGAAAGCCTTTTTAGTGAGATACTAGCAGAAAATTTCCCAGGTTTGGAGAAGGACAGAGACATCCTAGTACAGGAGGCTTATATAATAAACATGACCAAAAGAGATCCTCACCACGACATGTTGTAATTAAACTCACCACAGTGAAACATAAAGAAAAGATTCTAAAATGTGCAAGAGAGAAACGTCAGATCACTCTTAGAGGATCTCCAATTAGACTCACAGCAGACTTCTCATCAGAAACCCTACAAGCTAGAAGGGAATGGCGAGACATAGCCCAGGTACTAAGAGAGAAAAACTGCCAACCCAGAATATTATATCCTACAAAGATCTCATTTGTGAATGAAGGTGAAATTAAGATTTTTCATAGCAAACATAAATTGAAAGAATTTGTTGCCACTCGTCCTGCCCTGCAAAAGATGCTTAAAGATGTGTTACACACAGAAACACAGAAACATGGGCATCAATATGAAAGAAGGTAAAGGAAGGAAACCTCACAGCAAAAGATCACAGGAAGCTCAATTTCTCTTTGACATAGAATTAAACTCTGATGCTCTGTTAAAGCAATGTGTTAGTAATCTATTATGTTCTCTTGATGTCTGTTAAATTCTAATTATTCAAAAACAGCTGAATTTTTATTAAGAGCTATGGGTTATTTAAATATCTGCTTATTTTCAAAGATTTGAATAATCACCTTGTACCAATGATCAAATTTGGTCTATGTTATGTCATGATTTTAAGGAATTTTATTTCAACCAGATATTTTGGATTTTGAGCCTTCTTGGCATTCTTGACAGGCATTCAAAAAATCAAAGTTTCAAACAATCTGGACTCTAAAATTTCCAGTAAATCTTGGACTTTGTTTTTTCCAGTTTGGGCCCAACTGAAAAAATCGAAGGACCTATGTCTCTCATCTTATAGAGACACCAACTAATCAGTCTATTTGGATTATATTAGAATTACTGTCAAGATGTGACATGGTACTAAACTTTAAGTTTCTATAATGGAAAATGCTATTAATACAAATGTTTGAGAATTAAAAAGTCTAATGATCTTGTGTTACTAGACATGATAGTTATCTTAATGAGAAAGCCCCAGAGGCCTAAAGGGTTAAATACTTGTAAAATCCTACAGGTGCTTTCAAAAATACTGTGAAGTAAGCAAGTGCCTCTTGTTGGTTGAAGAGTTTATAATTTTAATTATAAACTTAAAATCTTTTGTCATCCACAGTTATATATGATTTGCTGCTCATAAAACTAAAGCGTTGTTGGTTCTGTGTTTAGCTGTTGTCCTATAGGTTCCTATGGACTTTTTCCAGCCACTTCTATTGTATTCATTACTTTGGGATGGCTCTGTAAACAGATGAAGCCAATAATGTATTAACAGTACCAACTGAGAGAAAGTATGGTTAACTGAGGTTACTAAAAACAAAAAGCAATTCAAATCAATTGGCAATCGACAGAAAGAGTTAAAGATTTTAAAAGCTATTATTAAAATTGCTATATTGGTCTATTATGCTATGTTATATGTGTGTACATATTGTATGTCCACATGGGAAAATTTTATTAAGAATTTTATTTTAATTGGCTTATAGATAAGATTGTCCATAAATTTAAGCTGCTAAAATTAATCAAAGATACATTTTAATTCGTGTGACCTGAATCACTGTATCATATGTTTTAAACTTGTTGGTAGAAAGAAACTAAAAACATTTTAGATGGTTGTGCTTAAGTTTACTGGTTAAATAAACTACACCATGTTAGATATTTAAGAGGTGTTTTCAAATACATGATTCTTAAAATTTACAGAAGGCATTGGACCTTCTGGTAAATGTTTTCTTAAGTTGTTTTCTAATGATTGAAGCTGTTTGCTAAGTATTCATGTAATATTGCTATTGTCAGCAAGCGATCTAGGACTTGCTCCCTCATTTCTCTATTCTAAGCCAAACTTGTTCTTTCATTTCTCTATTCTCTTCAAGGTAGGAAACTAATTCTATTATGAAGGAATCTGTAGGATGCACAATTTAATCTTTAGACCCTATAAAAGAGATGGCTAACATTTTTCTGTAATAGCATAGCCAAAATAAGAACTTAAATAATAATCTCATAGCTAGATTCACTTCGCCATCAGCGAAGTATACAGTAAGTAGAAAACACCTCCCTTTCAGACCAAAGGGAAAGAAAGTTTTAAAGTGAGAATAGAATTTTCCTCATGGGCATTGTCTACCTTAGAAAAACTACTACAGAACATGCCTGTGACTATAGACTTGTAGTTCAGGCCACCGAAGATTAGAGATGGGACTTGGGCACTCCCTTGACTTGCATCCTCTGGTCTGCTTTAACAAAAACCAGGAGGAAAAGAAAGCTAGGCATCAGAAGCAATGGGTGGCAGGCCTATTAATGGCTGATCTGTACAGTGATCTGCCCTCAAGGAGACCCAACAGGCCAGACCACTGCAGTGGCTTTCAATGTGGTAAGCCTGGGCTTCAGCAGAGGTCAACTTGTGAAGAGCCCTGGCAGCTCTGCCAAGAGTTGGATCACTGGAAATGGACCTGCCCTGGAGTCGAAGGATGCCCAGGTCAGAGCCACAGATCTTATTGGCTCTAAGCTGAAAAGCCCTTCACTCAGCCCAACTTCCAAAGTGACCACTGCAGCTGAGGGGATGGTCAAGTAGGGTCAGCAACATTGCAGGCAGAACTGTAAATTTCTTGTTAGAGATGCCCCCTGCCTTTACCTGGCCAGCTCTCCTCCCAGGCCAGCCAAGTAATGAAAGTCAACAGAGTGCCTTCCCCTAGGAGGTTCACACCTCCCTTAGGATATACCCCATGTGAAGAGATAGATAGGTCTGAGCCTCTTAACTTACAAGGCCTAAAGCCCACCAGATTATTATCAAGCCCCTTCTGTCAGGTTCTCTTTGCCTCTCAATCAGAAAACTCAATTGTAGCTCAGAGAGCACCTTTCTTAGCTCCTCTAATAATGACTCTGTCCTTTGTTTTAAACCCTGTCTAGCGCACTTGGGCCTCATTCCTTCATAATCATAATCTCTACTCTACCTCCAATGGCTCTACTATCAACCTGTGTGTACTGATGGTCCTCTTCCCCACTTAATGCTGTATAATTGTTCAGACCTGGTAAATGCCACTCTTAGGATCATTGGTTACTATCCTCACCCTGTCTTTTATGACCTTGTCTAAATATGATCAGAGTCAGCAAACTTGGAAGGCTTCCATAGCCTTGGCAACTCATGATGGGAGCCTAGGGTGGTTACTGGCACCTTAAACTAGAGTGTCAATTTGTTGGGTCAACAACAGGAGTCACTGTGCACTTGCTCCTCATGTGGGATCTCTGTTCTTAATGTACTGTACATTTTGATTTAATGCTAGAACTAGTACTCAAACAGTATGTTTCCCTTTGTGTTTCTATGTGGCTGCAAACTATTGAAATCTTTACTTAATATATACTAAATTGATCTTGTGTATATAAAGAGAATTGAAAATGAATCTTGATGTGTATGGAAGGGGAGAGGGAGTGGGAAAGGGGAGGGTTGCGGGTGGGAGGGAAGTTATGGGAGAGGGAAGCCATTGTAATCCATAAGCTGTACATTGGAAATCTATATTCATTAAATAAAAGTTAAAAAATAAAAAAAGAAGTCCAAAGAAGCCCAGAACATATTATAGTGTATGACATACATAGTAACATGGTATTTTCTTGGTATTAGTCACACACTATCTTAAGCATAGAATCAAGGTTTGATTTTTTTTTTTTTTTGCCATGACATACTGAAGCAGATCTTTAACTTCACAATGTTTATTGATTAGTTTAATGATGTTCAGAGTTGGGGCCAGTGCTGTGACACAGTAGCTTAAACTAGCATCTGCAGTTGCCAGCAATCCCATGTAGGCACCAGTTCAAGTCCCAGTTGCTCCGCTTCTGATTCATCTCCCTGCTAATGCGCTTGGAAAGCAGTAGAAGATGGTCCAAGTACTTGTGCCCCTGCACCCACGTGGGAGACCTGGAAGAAGCTCCTGGATCCTGACCTGGGAAAAACCCAACTCTGTTGTGGCCATTTTGAGAATGAACCAGTTGATGGAAGATTTCTCTTCTCTCTCTGTAACTCTGATTTTCAAATAAATAAATACATTTATTTTTTTAAAAAAATAATGATCAGAGTTCAGGGGCCAGAGTTGGGGATTAGTGGGAAAAGCTGCCACTGTAATGACTGTATCCCATATGGACAACGGTTTGTGTCCCAGCTGTTCTACTTCTCATCCAGCTCCCTGATAATGCACCTAGGAAAAGCAGAAGATGGCCCAGCTGTGTGGGCACCTGCCATTCATTTGGGATACCTGGATGAAGCTCTTGCCTCCTGCCTCATCCTGCCCATCATTGCAGCCATTTGAGAGTGAACTAGCAGACAGAAAATCAATCTGTAACTCTTTCCTCTTTTGAAGTAGATTAAATCTTGAAAAAATAATGATCAGAATCGGAAAAAAATCATCATCTTCATCTTCATACTATTAATTTTAACCCTGCTTTTGAATTGACTAGCATCCATCATTATGTTGGCTTGTAGAATTTATTCATGATAGCTTTTTCTTTACAAATAATTATCTGAAGTTCATAACAGTTGGAGATTATCAAATTATCTGTATTATTTACAAAAATCTATGTTCTTCACTGATTGCTGGTCTCCTATCTTATTTTTATAACTGGCTGAAAATTACCTTGTCATTGATGAAACTATCAGGAGATAAGGCAACAGAAACTAATAATGGAATATCTAAAGAGGAAAATGCAATTGAAATTCAGTGTGAAATTACTTTTATGAATGTATTTTAAAATCTCTCTGTTGATAAATAGTTCGTTTTCTCTTGCTTATAAGCCGATGTTTTAAAGTCTTATCTTTTAATAAGATTTTTTTTTTACTTGAAAGAGTTACAGAGAGAAAGGAAGAAATGTAAAGAAAGAGAATTTTCCATCCACTGGTTCATTCTTCAGATAGCAGCAGTGGCCTGGGCTGGACCTTGTTGAAGCAGGAGACTTTATCCTAGTCTCCCATGTGGGTGGCAGGGGGCCAAGCACTTGATCCATCTTACACAGGGTTTCCCAGTCCATTAGCTGGGAGCTGGACTGGAAGTAGAAAAGCCTGGGAACTGGCACCAAATGGGATGCTGGTGTTGCAGGTGGTGGCTTTTCCTGCTAAGCCATGATGCCAGCCCCTTAAAGCCTTCTGATTGCTGTGGATGTTGCAGTGGCATAGTCAAGTTTCTTTTCAAGTGTAGAGTGGAAGAGTTGGAAGAATGTATCCCCTTTCCTGATACTCTTTGTCTTAACTGAAATCTGAGTCTCCCTCAGCATGACTCTCATTCCTGTTTCTCATTGTAGAAGAGGATAGTGGAAAAAGGGCTGGCATTTGTTGAGGGATTACCATCATCTACTCTGTTCAGCATTTTATAGCCTGAGGTTGGCACTTTATAGTAGAAGAAGCTAAGACCTAGAAAAACTTAAGTAAATTAATTATTCAAAGTTAAAAAGCTAGAATGTGATAGTAATTAAAGTCCATGTGTAGCTCCTTAGTACTCATGCTTCTATTCCCCATATACCCTATTATCTGTAGATTGGAAACACTGAGATTCTCCAAGACAGGTTCATTGCTCACAGTTTACTAATCTCCGTCCACACATCAAACATTTTCTTCAAAAATAATGCCATCTAGCTAATCTTCTCTCTATATATCTTCATGAACAGGTTTTTTTGTGACTGGAATTAGAAAACTAAGAGTCTATATGGAGGCCAGTGCTGTGGGTGACAGTTCGAGTCCCAGCGGCTCCACTTCCGATCCAGTTCTCTGCTATTGCCTGGGAAAGCATTGGAAATGGTCTGCCCTTGGGCCCCTGCACCCACTGAGAGACCAGGAAGAAGCTTCTGGCTCCTGGCTTCAGCTTTGTGTGGCTCTGGCTGTGGCCATTTGAGGAGTGAAAAAGCAGATGGATGATTCTCTCTCTCTCTCTCTCTCTCCCTCTGTGCAACTCTCTCTTTCAAATAAAAAAATAAATATATCATAAAAAAGAGTCTATATGGATAATACAAGTTATTTCTGAGTCTCATATTTCTTAATATTTTCTTCAAAGATTTTTGCTTTCATTTCAGCATACAGAGGATGGATTTGAACTCATTAATTTGCCACAAATGCTCCACTCACGAACTATTTTTCACTACATTTTCTACTTCTGTTGTAAATATAATTGGCAAATAGGAATTCCCTTATTTAAGTTCAGCTTAGTGTTTCGGTGCATTAGTGCGTTGTGAAATCACCTCCACAATCAAGATAAATTACCTTGTTCTTCACCTCAGATACTATTTTTATTGTTTTCTTTCCTTCTATCCTCCCTTCCTCTCTTCCTGCCTTCCTTTCTTTCTTTCTCTTTCTCTCTCCTCTTTCTTTCTTCTCTTCCTTCCTGCCTGCCTTTTTCTCTCTGTCTCCCTCCCCTTTTTCTGTACAGTTTGTTATTATTTTTTTCAGTCAGAACACTCAAGATCTACAGTTTTAGAAAATTCAAGTCTACAATGCAGAATTTCAATATTAGTCCTCACTCTTTACATTAGCGGTCCAGAGCTTATCCATCTTGCATAGCTGAAATGGTGTACTCTTTGACCAACATCATTACATTTCCACTTCTTTACACCATCTCTTGAAACCACTATTCTATATACTCTTTGAGTATGACTATTTTATGTTTGATATATAAGTGAGATCATACAATATTTGCCTAACTATGTCTGATTTATTTCACTTATCACAACATCTTTCTTAATAAATCTTTGTATTTATTTTTAGAATTGTTATTAATATAAAGAAAACAGATTGCATGTATTCTGTAGCTACAACTCTAAGAAGATAGCCATGCTTTCCTTCCTCACTCCCTCCCTTCCTCCTTCCTCCTCAATCCCTTTTTTTTTGGTTTAATTTTTGTAATAACATAATTTCAATTTACTTTCTAATCACAAACTTAATGCATCACAAACCATATAGTTCATGTTCATTCCTGTTGTGCAGAAGACAAGATTTCCCTCTTTATTAAGATGAATAACATTACATTATATAAGTACCTATTACATTTCTTTAATATCATCTAATGACAGACATTGTGATTATTTTCATGCCTTGGCTAATATAACTAATCCTGCAATGAATATAGGGGTGCAGATATCTCTTTGAGATCTAGATTTCATTACTTTTGTATCTATACATAGATGTGGGATTACTAGACAGCACAGTATTTTCAAACATTTTTTAAAGAACCTTATACTGAGCCCAGCCTTGTGGCATAGCGGGTAAAGCTGCTGCCTGCAATGCTGGCATCCCTTATGGGTATGAGTTCAAGATCCAGCTATTCCACTTCCATCCCAGTTTCCTGTTAATGCACCTGGTAAAGCAGCAGAGTATGGCACGAGTGCTTGAGCCACTGCACCCATTTCAGAAATCCAGATGGTTTCCAGCTCCCGACTTCAGCCTGGCCCCACTCTGACTGCTACGGCCATTTGAAGAGTGAACCAGCAGACAGAATTTCTCTCTCTCTGTCTCTGTCGCTGTCTCTGTCTCTCCCTCTGTGTGTGTGAGTGTGTGTGTCTGTGTTTCTTCTTCTTTTTATGTAACTCTTAAAAAAAAAAAAAGATCCTCATCTAGATGTGGCCTATATGGCTATGTCCATTTAAATTCCCATCAATATATGTTGCCTTTTCTCTGTTTCCTCATCAACACTTCTTATCTTTTATCTTTTTGATAATAGCCATCCTAACGGGTATAAAATTATGTCTCAATTGTGGTTTTGATCTAGATTCCTCCAGTTTTTTTTGTTTGTTTGTATGTTTGTTTTTTTTGTTTGTTTGTTTGTTTGTTTTGGACAGGCAGAGTTACACAGTGAGAGAAAGAGAGACAGAGAGAAAGGTCATCCTTCCATTGGTTCACCCTCCAAATGGCCGCTATGGTCTGGCGCAATGTGCTGATCTGAAACCAGGAGACAGGTGCTTCCTCATGATCTCCTACGTGGGTGCAGGGACCAAGCACTTGCGTAATCCTCCACTGCCTTCCCAGGCCACAGCAGAGAGCTGGACTGGAAGCAGAGCAACCAGGACAGAACCTGCGCCCCAACCGGGACTCGAACCTTGAGTATGGGCGCCACATGCGGGGAATTAGTCAAGTGAGCTGCGGTGCCAGCGCTCCAATTGTTCTTAACATTAAGCATGTTTCATATACCTATTGGCTATTTGTATCTCTCTTTTGAGAAATACCAATCAGTGGTGGGGAACATTTTTCCTGGGAAGGGTAATTTGGATATTTACATCATTCACAGACTATACAAAATTATCAAATTAAAATTAGCCGCTACAAATTTATTGAACTTTGAGTCCCACCTGTCGTTTCCTTGGCAGGGCCAGAACAAATGATTTTGTAGGCCTTATATATCCCATAGGGTGGATATTCCCCACTACTTCAGACTCTTTGCCCAATTTTTAATTGGACTTTTTGCTTTCAAGTTGTATAAATTCTTATATGTATTTTGAATATTGGTGCTTATAGGATATATGGTTGACAAATATCATTTCTTTCTGTAGGTTGCCTTTTTGCTCTGCTTGCTTCTTTATTGCACAAAAACTTTTAAGTTTGAAACAATCCCACTCATCTATTGCCAAGACCAATGACAGGAAATTCATCTCCCTCTCCCCATTTTTCTATAGTAATTTTAGAGTATCAGGTCTTTCAGGTAAGCCTTTAATGAATTTTGAGTTGACTTCCCAGGCACATTAGCAGGGAGATGGATCATAAGTGTTACAGCCATGATAACAACTTACACCCATATGGGATGACAATGTCACAGAAGCAGTAGGTTAACTCACTGTGCCACAACGATGATATCAAAGCCCAAATTTCAAAAAACATTTTTCTACTCTATGCTGTTAATCACTCTGACTTTGAACTACATGAACAACACACTTATTAAACTTTCACTATTACTACCATTACCATACACTCACTTCTCTCCTTATTCTTCAGTTAAACCACTCCTGAAAAGCTCAATCCCTAATATTTAACATTATATATATTTTGTGAGATTTCCTTCAAATTCAGTGTAACACAATCTTAATTTTATGCCATTATATTGTAATAATTAGGTTTATTTCTTTGTTTCTGCTTTTATAAATACAAGCTCTTAAGAGTAAATGTTTGGTGCAACAGTTAATATGCCACTTGGGATGTCCACATCCCACTGAAGTACCTTGGTTAATATCCCAGGAAAGCTTCAAACTCCAGCTTCCTTTGAATGCACACTCTGGGGAGGGACAACAATGATGGCTCAAATACCTGAGTCCTTATTATCCACATTGAAGACCAGATTAAATTCCAAGCTCCTAGGCTTTTACCCGAGCTAGTTCTAGCCATTGCGGGCATAGGAAGTGAACCAGTAGAGGGAAAATCTCTCCGTGTCTGTGTGTCTCTCTTTCTGTACCTCCCTGCATTTCAAAAAGCATGGAAATTAATTAATTAATTAATTAACAAGATGAGTTTTTTTAAAAACAATTTTGTTTATTTATTTGAAAGGTATTGTTAGAGACAATACTTCTCTTAGAGAGAGAGAGAGAAAAAAAAAAAAAAAAAAAAAAAAAAGGTCTTCCATCCACTGGTCCACTCCCCAGATGGCCACAACAGCTGGAAATGGGCAAATCCAAAGCCAGAAGCCAAGAGCTTCTTCTAGGTTCCCACACGAGTTCAGGGATGCAAGCACTTGGGCAATCTTCTATAATTTTCCCAAGCCATAGCAGAGAATTGGATCAGAAAAGGAACAGCTAGGACTACAAATGGCCCCATATGGGATTCCAGAACCACGGACAGAGGCTTAGGCAACTATGCCACAGTGCCGGGCCTCAAAATAAGCTTTGAGGATAGGAAAATTATTATTTTTATCCACAGTACCAAACAACACCGTTACTCCATTGAGTATTACTGACTCTTGTTTCAAAAATAGATGCTCCATTAATGAATGATTATGTTATAAAATCTGAGATTCTTGCGCTGGGATAAATATTGCTCTGATTTCACCTAAGGACATAAAATCTATATTATCTCTTGACCTTACAGTTTTAGTTTCTGTAAATTAAGACTAACTTCATCTGTTTAACATTTTTAAACTTAATATCTATGAGATAATTAAATTATTAACATGAGCACACTATATAAGCAACAAAGACTAATAAGGTGTCAGCAGTAATTAGACACATTTGTCTCTTCATAAGCCTTATGTAGAAGCAGTGGGGCATTGAAGAATGTAAGAGGACAATTTTCAACAACTAGTTATTGAACACTTAATAAGTGGTAATGTTCTAAATGATGGGGATGGAATGTCTAATGGCAGGACATAAAGTATAACTGTGTGCTCCTTCCCATTAAAGGCTCTCAAGTTCCAGTCTGTATTTCTATATAATCTGTATGATACCAAAATAAACAGCAAAAGGAAAATCCTCCTCGAAAGGAGTTTTCCTGTTAGTAATTAAAATTTTAGACAGATTTTCCCTCAAGTTTTGATTTTACTTATTTATTTTTTTAAAAGCTTTATTTCATTTATTTGAAAGACAAAGATACAGAGAGAGGTAGAGAAGGAGAGAAAGAACCTGAAGTCTGGAGTTGGAAATTGGATTCAGATACTCAACGCTGAATGACAGCATCTTAACTGCTAAACTAAAAGTCCATTCCCTATTCTTAGTTTTTATTACCAGATGGGTAAATTGAAGCTCATTAAGCCTAGATGAATTATTCAAGGTTATACTATTACTAAACAATTGACAGAATTCAAAACTTCCTAAAGTTTGTGAGTTTTTTATGGTGTTGACAAGCTATTTATAATAAAAGTATATGAGAAATTGCCAAAAAGGGATTGCAAAGCATACCAGAATGGATTTACATTTATTTTTCTCTTGTAAATTTAAGGAAGATAAAGACCATTTAAGAAGTGTTGTGAAGACAGTGTTCTATTAAGAGAAAGAGAAAATAGATAAACACAGCTTTCTGTAACCCTTCTGTGAGAATAGAATGACAGAAATCTAAAATGCTTCACAGGGCGAAAGCTTTAAGAGAAAATATGACATAAACATAGAAAGCATCCAAAAAAGATGAAAAGAGAATTACAAGGGTTTTGAAAGTAAGAATCTCAGACTTTTTAACAAATAACTGAGAATTGAACACTTCAGTAACATTTAAATTTGATTGCAGGTTTACTAAAGGAGGTCTGTGACTAGAGTTCACCTAAGATAAGCTATGCAGTGGAAATAATAAAGTCAGAGATTAATAGGCCAGGCTCAGTGAGCCATGAATACATAGTGGCTTAATGGGAAGAACAGACTTACCTATCTCTACAAACACAACATTATATTGCTGCAAGGATAGGGCTTTAAAGTAAGACTAGTTGAACTTCAAGAAATATTGAATAGGTAAGTGTCTTTTTTTTCTGAATTTCAATTCAGTGTACTTGCCAAAACAGAAATTAACCAATATAACATTTTAAGAATCTAGCAAGAAGGTCTTATAAACCAAAACTCAATATACTAAGATTACTGAGGTCTTCATTTGTGACAGGAAGTTAAAACTCTGCAGAGCACAGGTCCTGACCTATGGAAGACAGCATTTAAAGGGAAAGACCTGCAAGTGATTCAGTCAACATAATGTAGGGAAAACATACTGGAGAGGTATAAAAAACAGGTGCTATGAGAATGCACAGGAATGCCAGTCAATTCTACAACGGGTGTGAGGCTTCCAGACAGAGCACTGTGAAGCTAGATAAAGGAGGAATACAAATCAGTTAGTGAGAAATTCGGAAAATATTTCAGATCAGAGAACAGAGCCAGCAACAAAGCACACTATGCAATCCAGTTGAGTTGACTTGTGGATATAATTAAAACTACAATTTTTGCTATAAATTTCTCATGTGATTTGGCCTAAAATGTTCCAGAATTTTCCTCAATTGGATGAAATGTCAACAAGCACAAACAGCTAATTTATTCAGAAAAATGTGCGAGTGCATGCATAAAGCAGTAGGCCAGATATTCTAAAGAAAATTTAATCTCTATCCCCAAGGAGCAGTGAATCTAGAACTGCAGATGTTGCGTGAGCATGCAAAAGAACTCTAATTCACAATCCTCAGTAATTACAATTATACAACATGCATACATACATGCAAACATAACTTATGAAATGCAAAGATAAGAAACTTCCAAGAGTGTAATGATAACTTTTGGCCAAAGCAAGATGGTAAGTTTTATGAAAAATTTCCATTTCATGGAATAAAAGCTTTTACAGATCACCTAAGAGTACTCAATAGAAAGCAGTATGAATTTAGGTGTACTTCTTTTTCTAACACTTTTTAGTATTTTTTACTTTATATTTATATGTGTATTATAGTAAAATATTTTTACCATTTCTACCACAAAGGACAATAAAAAGGCCTGGTGATTATCTATGAAGAGACTTTAAAAAGTTCATGGAAGATGAATTAAAAGATAAATTTATTTTGGCACAAGATTTTTGAAATTCATATATATTTTCATATTATATATTTTCAATATTTTTTCAGGACCCCTAATATAGAACAAACATAAGATTCTAAAAGTTGGAGAGAAGAAAGCAGGGCAACTAAAGAACCCAACACTCAGGAAAATGAATGCTCATTAATTCCCAGGATTTTCTTTTATTCTCATGTGTCTCAGACTCAAAGTTGAAAACAACACAATTCAGAACCTCCTAACATACAGACAAAATAAAAGTTTTAACAACAGAATGCTGTCTCTAACTAAAGGTAGTGAAAGAGAAAAGCTTAGCAACCTTGAAAACAGATAACATTTCTACTCCAGGCAAGGAGAACAGAAACACACATATGCACACATGCATGTACACACACACACACACAGGTGTATCCTCACCATGACTCATGCCAGCAAATATCTAGAGGCAGTCTAACCTCCATGCTTATCAGTCTGTCAGATGGTACCCCAGTGTTAAAACATGGTCATGTCAAGATCACGTAGAAACTTGGGAGGTTTATGTCCATAGGCAATGACGACCTCTCACGTCAGTGAAGATCCTCTGGGAATCCTGGATGTACACCCCAACCGGCAGCAGTGAAACACTTCTCCCAAATTGGCACTTTGACTGTCATGTGTGATCTATTGGTGATTCAAGACTTCAGTGCAATGCAGAGATATAAAGCCTGCATATCTATCTACCTCCTCCCAAGTAGTGACAAGGAAGGCACACTAACAACACAAACTCCCAAATCTGTGGAACACTCTATCTACGAAATATTAAAAAAAAAAAGAATCATTATATTCTACACAGTATATTCCAGAATACATAATAGGAGCCTTCCCAATTCACATTATGCAACTGGATTATACTGATATCAAAACAAGAAAAATATCAAAGAACAAAAGACTGGAGATGGGAGAAGGGTGCAGGGGTCTCTGCTGCAAATCAGTATTTCTTATAAAAATATACCAAAGTTTTCCAATAATATATTAGCAGGCAGAATTCTGTAGTATATTAAAAGAACTAAACACCACAACCACATATGTTTATTGCTGACATCAAAGGTGTTAAAAGCTGAAAAAGGGATCAATATAATACAAAATATTTATTGGCCATAAGTAAGAAAAATTACATAATTTTAATTTATGCAGACATCATTTGATAAAACCTAATTTCCTTTAAGGTTAAAATACTCTCAGAAAATAAAATATAAGTCTCCTCGGAGCTGGCATTGTGGTTTAGTGGGTGGGTTAGCTGCCCCATGTAATGCTGGCATCACATATGGGTACTGGTTCAACTCCCAGCTACTTTACTTTTGATCCAGCTTCCCGCTAATGCATCTGGGAATGCAGAGGAGGATGGCCCAAGTCTTTGGGTCCCTGAAGCCACATGGGAGACCCTGGAGAAGCTCCTGGCTCCTGGTTTTGACCTGGCCCAGCCCTGGCCATTGTAGCTATTTAGGGAATGAACTAGCAGATAAAAGACCTCTCTGTTGCTGCCTCTCTTTCTCCCTCTCTGTAACTATGCCTTTCAAATACATAAAATAAACCATAATTTTTTTAAAAGTAACGCTCCTCAAGTGTTAGTATCTACAAAAAAAAAAAAAACCATTTAATTATCATCATAGCTGATGGTGAAAGTGAATAACTTCTCCATAAGTTTAGAAACAATATGAGGATGTCTGATCTCATCCTTCTAATTTTACAAAACATTAGATCTACTAAACAGTGTACTAAAACAAGAAAAACAAATAAAAGGCGTATAGTTCAGTAAAGGAAAAGTTGTTGGTACATAAAGATGCAATGATCTTTTTTCATATAAAAGACAAAGAAATCAAAAGAAGCAAATTATGTCCACAAAAAAGTAGGTGAATTCAGCAAAGTTGAAGGATGCAAGATAAATATATAAAAAAATTTCTCCTTCCAAGTTGTAACAGTAAGTACACTGATACTGAAATTTAAAAACATAACATTTAAAATTAGAAAAAGACAAATATTTTGGTGTGAATCTAACAAAGGATGAATTATTTATGTTCAAAATTATAAAATGCTGAAATTTTCTAATTGTCATACAAGCTTAAAACAATTCTTCCTGGCAAGCATTGTGCCTAGCAGGTAAAGCTGCCGCTTGAGAAAACAGCATCCCATTTCGGTTTGAGTCCCAGGCGCTTCACTTCTGATCTAGCTCCCTGTTCATGGCCTGAGAAAAGCAATGGAGGATGGCCCAGTGCTTGGACCCTTGGCATCTACGTGGGAGAGCTGAAAGAAACTCCTGGCTTCAGCCTGACTCAGCCCCGGTTGTTGCAGCCATCTGGGGAGTGAATGAGAGGATGGAAACACACACTTTCTCTCTCTGTCTCTCTGTCTCTCTGTCTCTCTCTCTCTGTCTCTCTCTCTCTCTCTCTTTCTCTTTCTCTCTCTCTCTCCCCCAATTCTGACTTTCAAATCAAATAAATTAATAAATTAGTTTAATAAGTTTCTCCAAAATGGACACAACTAAGTATGTCCAAGGGCATTTTCCAAAGGAGCAAACAGATTTCAAGGGTGTAAAGGCAACGGCTGGAGCTGGACTGATCTGAAGCTAAGAGCTTCTTCTGAGTCTCCCTTGTGGGTGCTGGGGCCAAAGCACTTGGGCCATCTTCCACTGCTTTCCCAGGCCATAGCATGGAGGAGGAAAAGGGGCTGGAGAATGAACAGGAGGGAGGGTAGGGTGGGGAGGATCACTATGCTCCTAAATCTGTATATATGAAATACATGAAACTTGTACACTCTAAATATTTTTAAAAGAGTTTAAGGACTGTCTTTTTAACAAGTAGGGCTAAGATAATTTAAGGTAATTGAACATCCCTGGCCAAAATAACAAAAATAACAACAAAAGGAAAAAAACAAACAAACAAAAAACTACTTAAGCCCAAACTTTATTCAAAACAACTCACAGTGTGTCATGCATTTAAGTCAAAAACAAATAAAACTTTAGGAAAAATAAGTAAATTTAAAAAGTGCAAAAATTTGAATATAGTACTAAGCAAAAAATTAACACCAAAACTATGATTTGCAAAAGCATAAAATAGACAGGAAGTATTTTATAAATGATAAATTTATAAGACAGGTCCTGCCGCTGTGGCACAGCAGTTTAGTCCACCACCTGCGGCACTGGCATCCCATATGTGCACTGTCCCAGGTGCTCCACTTCAGATCCAGCTCATTGCTATAGCCTGGGAAAGCAGTGGATGATTGCCTAAGTCCCTGGGCCCCTGCACCCACATGGGAGACCCAGAGGAAGTTCCTGGGTTCTGGCTTCAGTTCCTCACAGCTCTGAACATTGCAGCCATTTGGGAAGTGAACCAGTGGATGGAAGACCTTTATCTCTGTCTCTCCCTCTCACTGTCTGTAACTCTACCTATCAAATACATAAAATCTTTAAGAAAAAATGTTAGAATGCCAGATCTATGATTTGAAAAAGCAAAAAAGGAGTAGGAAGAATTTTGTAAATGACAAAATTCTATATTTAAGAATCTGTTAACAATATGGAAAGACAAACTACAGACTCAGGTAAAATATTTGCAAATCATGAATATCACAAAGGACTAGTATCTTGAATATATTAAAAAGCTCACATAACTCCACAGTAAAAGAAAAAGAATAAAACAAATTAAATATGAAAATTCAATGAAAAGACATTTGATCAATGATTATATGAAAATGATTATATGAAAATGACAGAAAAGCACTTAACAAAATGTTCATCATTATTAGCCTTCAGAAAATGCAAGTTACAGTATGATGAGATAATCCAATATAATGGATACTATCTATAAATATACACACATATATATGCATGTATACACATACACACACACACAAAACTTGCAAAGATATGAAGAGGTTGGATCACTAACACACAGTTGGTGGAAAGGTAATATACTACCATTACCCTAGAAAATAATCTTACAGTTTTGTTGAAAATAGAATATGCTACTAGCATGCCATCCAGCAATTGCACTCTGGGCATCTATCCTAAACAAATGAAACTTATGTTCACATAAAAGCCTATTAACAAATGTTCATGGCATCTGTATTGGTAATAACTCCCAAAATGGAAGAAAAAACACAGATATCATTCAACACATGAATGGCTAAACAAACTGTGTCACATCCAAATTCTCAGCAATAAAAAGAATAAACTATGATTCAAGAAACAATTTGGTGCATCTCCAGTGAATTATGCTGAGAGAAAAAAGTAAAGCCAAACTCACATGTTTACATGGTTTATCAATGCATTTATATGACTGTCTTTAAATGACAACAATTTAGAAATGGTGAAAACACTAGAAGTTGCCAGGCATTAAGAATTGTAGTATGTAGGTCAGGTAAGTAAGTATGACAATAAAGGGCAACAAGAGATCACTGTGTATCTTGATGGTCTCAACACCCTGGACTGTGATATTGTACCATAGTTAAGTGAGTTGTTATCACTGGAAAAAGTGCTGAAGGCATGTGGACTTCTGTATCACTTCTAGATGTAGTGGTACAATTATATAAAAATTAAACATTAAATAATGATACATTATATTAGAAAACAGAGATGAAATTAATTTATTAAAACATGAAATTTCAAGATATTTTAAAATATTAGGTTGTAAATTTTAATTTTTGAAACTGAGGGAGGGCTTGAAGTTTTTATTTGACACACTATTCCTAAATGCCCTCATATGTTCTAGTCACTGGTTGGAATGCTTCTGGTAGAACCATGCACAAGGATAGATACATTTTGTGATGTCAGGAAATCTTATTTAATGTAGTATAGAAATTTGAAAAACATAATCAGATCAGTAAAATTATTTATTTTATTTATTCATTAAAGATTTATTTGCAAGGCAGAGCAATAGAGAGAGAGAGAGAGAGAGAGGGAGAGAGAGAGAGAAAGAGGGGGACAGAAAGAGAGAGGCATCTCCTGTCTGCTGATTCACTCTCCAGATAGCTGCAACATTCACGTCTGGGCCAGGTCAAAGTCAGGTACCAGGGATGCCATCTGGGTTTCCCATATGGACGGTAAGGACCAAACTATGTTGGGCCATCTTCCACTGCTTCCTCAGACCTATTAGCTGGATACAGATGGGAAGTAGAGTAGCCAAGACTCAAATTGGCACTTAGATATGGGAGTCTGGTGATAGAAGCTGTGTCTTCTCCTGCTGTACCCCATGCTGGCCTCATCAAGATAATAATAAATAATGATTACTGAAAAGCCTAAAAAGTAACACAGGGTAATGCTGTGATAGTAATGGGTAGAATGGACAAGAGGGTCTGACTTAAGTCAACAAGTAGTTTCTCTTAACACAAAGGGCTAAGTCATATAAAGCTATGGAGGAAGTATTTTTCTAGGAAAGAAACATGAA
This sequence comes from Lepus europaeus, assembly GCF_033115175.1. Lineage (NCBI taxonomy): Eukaryota > Metazoa > Chordata > Mammalia > Lagomorpha > Leporidae > Lepus > Lepus europaeus. Next base: position 40,723,002 of record NC_084833.1, read on the forward strand.
GGACAAAAATTGTCATGAATGCTTTTTTGCATTTGAGGAATAGAAAGATCATTGAAGATATGATAAAGTAAATCAAGAAGACATTATCAGAACATGACATGATAGATAGGTCGGCACTAACTAATCAAGGCTCTATTTTCCAGACTGAGAAACTTAAATTTTGCTAATTTTGATAACTAAAGGCTTTTTAAAAAATTTTCTGTGGAGTGAAATAAAATTTTATGTTTTAATTATATGTAATGTGTAAAGAAAATGTTTCAACAAAGAATATGAGTAAGAAGACTAGTTAAAGTATATTGCTGAAATCCAAGAAAGAGATAGTGACAGCTTGGGTTTGGTAGGAAATATAGTAAAAATGGAAAGAAGTTGATTAAAGATATGTTTTCTAGAATAAAGAAGATGTATTAAAATGCAATGGATTAAATGATAGGAAAAAAAGAATCAATTATAATTCCTTGACTTTTGCTTAGACCATTGTTTTTATCTAGTTATTTTTAGCAAAACAAAGCTTCAAGATATAATTTATTCTATTATTAATTCAATAAGCATTTATTATGATGCATTAAGTCCATCAAATGACAAGTGCTATGGTTCTGGACAACAAAAAAGTCGTGTGTATAAGGGAAGCAAGCACATAAATATAGGGTTTCTAAAGATTTATTTGAAAGGCAAAGTTAGAGAAAGAGAGGGAAGGAGAGAGAGAGAGAGAGGTCTTCCATTCATTGGTTCACTCTCCAGATGGACACAATGGCAAAGGCAGTGCCAGGCGGAAGTCAGAAGCCAGAAGCTTCATCTGAGTCTCTGGTGTGGGTAGCAGGGGCCTAAGCACTTGGGCCATCTTCAGTTTCTTTCACAAACATTAGTAGGAAGCTGGATGGGAAGCAGAGCAACTAGAATTTGAATTGTGGTCTACACAGATGCCAGCATCACAGGCAAAGCTCCAACCTGCTCTGCCACAACACCAGCGCTCATAAATAAAGGGGATAGCAACGTGTGCAATAGTACTTAATAGAACACACATAGAGAAGGGGCAATTAACTGCCTGGGAGGCGAGCAATGACCTTGAAGTCACTACTGAAATGGTATTTTGTTGGGTAACAAAATGCATAAAATTTGTAAATGTGTAGAGGAGGCATTTTGGAAGGTTTTCCAAAGAGTGAAAAAACAAATAAAAAATACAGATTTTTAAGCTACATATATTCCTTGTTTTACTGTCTTATGCGATTATTTGATTTTATGGCTTTAAAATTACCTTATGGTGCTTTACAATCAAACAAAAAAGAAAGAAGTAGTATGTGTTTTTTCTAGTAGATAAACTATAGTTGTGGTTGGGATGCCTACATTCATATCAGAGTAACAGGTTTCAAGTTCTGGTAACGAACTTGGTTCCAGCTTCCTGCTAATATGCACTCTGAAAGACAACAGGTGATAGTTCCAGTAATTGTGTCCCTGCTACTCTCCTTAGAGACCTAAATTGAATTCTTGGCTCCCAGCTTCAATCTAGCTCACTTCTGACCGTGGCAGGCATTTGTGGAGTGAACCAGCAGACCAGAGTTCTTTCTATCTCCTGCCTCTCAAATAAAATTAGGAAAAAAGAAAGAAGTATATGTGTGCGCAAGCACATGCCCTCATGCAAGTATGCACATACAAGCGTGATATGTATATGTTTTCATGTTTTTTCCTAGTCAAATATTAAATCATCACCTCAATACAAACTGAAGTTCATCCCTCTAATATGTGTGGAGTGTGTGAATGAAATTGAGATACCCATTCAAGTTTTACTTCAGAAAGGAATGAATAGGATAAGGGCACTTGAAAAAGTCTGTGGAAAAATGGAATTAAAAGATAAGTTTGTTTAGATGCCAATCAATTTTAAATCCACACACAGATTTTTTAAATAATACATTTTCCATGAAATTTTGAAGTTAATTTTTACAATGTAAACAAGGTTATAATAAAAACTAAAGTCTTATCACAATTATTGGAAAGTTATTATGGCTAAATGTTATTTACAGTGAGCATATATAAACACATGCAATGGTATGTATAAATAATATTTAAATCTCTGCATTCATCATATTAGTTGCAAAATGTTATAGTTTCAGGAGTATATCTTAGCTTATTGAGAGGATTAAAAGGTTTTGTATTTATATATATGTGTATATATATATATATAGAGAGAGAGAGAGAGAGAGTGCAAGTGAGCAATTAGCAATATGAATACCATATATTGAGTGATCAATAAATGCTAGGTCTGATGATGATGACTATCACTACTAAACTGTTATAATTTTTTCATATCAATTATAACACATATCACACTATAACAAAACTTTATATTTCCTTTGGTGTGCAAAATATTACATATTGCCTACCTGTGTGTAATGTTATTGTTTTTAATTTATTCATATACTTAGGGATAAGTCAAACCATTTTATATCACCTAACATCATATTTTACTATATGATATATTTAATAATTATCTACTGAATAAATTAATTTATCCATTAGAGACAATGTGTGCATTGGATGTATATGTAGTAGGCAGTAAAGGATAAATATGAATCAAATAAATTCACCTTCAAGTATCTTACGTTTTAATAGAAAGAGTTAGAACATGGTAGAGAACTCTAAGTACTATGATATACTTCGTGTGTTGAAGAAGGTCAGGGAACAAAGATTAACATTTCTCCCATTTCAAGCTGGTGGGAAAGTGAAGCTAACATCCACTATTGCATTGTAATTTACATAGAATTTTACATACAAAAACTTGAATTTTTCTCCACAAAATAAATGTGCAGGTAATCTTTGAATCTTACATTACAAGTGGTGAAATTCAGCCCTACAATGATTATTTAACTTAGTAATATGGCTAATATCATAAACTTAAATGACATGTTAAAAACAGTATATGAAACGAAATCTCCATTTGATTATAAGCCCTATTCTCTTGCCTTTTTCCTCTTGTTTCCTCACTGAAAGGTTTTGCAGAAAACATGTAATCTGGATTTCAACATAATTCATCATTTGGATCACTTGGATAACTGAAACAATATTTACCCACATTTTTGTATAAGAAAATATTTTGTAAATCAAATCACATTGTCATTTATTAGTCCACTGTAGTCACATTACATAGAAAGTGAAGCTTATGAATATTTCCATACAAATACAGGACTAAATGTTTACAACTAGATATCTGATTTTTTTTCCTTCTCTCTCCAAACACATGACAAAATACTTCTATAGAAGAATGTCATCATGAGGAAAACCATGTCCTATATTTCCAGGCACATAAGGTTTCTCCTGAATTCATAAAATTGTAGTTTCTGTATGACATTTCTTGCTCTAACTTGTATGATATCCAAGCATTCCAAAAGAACATGAAGGCTTAGAAAGATTTCTCTGACATGTAAGCTAATGTATTATACCTGCTCCTAGAAAACTGTCTTCTCTTCAAAAAATAAGTCAAGCTGGGATTTTGGGGGGTCATTCAGAAATAACTTCTGAATGTCAGATGCAATGGCATGTTGGGAAACCATCTCTGGAGAGTTGACAGCCTCTCCACTTCCTCTCGGGAATTCATGTTGGAAAACTCATGTCTTTGCATTTTCTTAAAAAAAAAAAAAACCTACCTTTCACACCAGTAGAAACTGATACACTTTTTGTAGACTTATGTAGAAAGCAAATGTGACATAACCATATAGAATGGACACAAGGAGGCTGGCACTGGGCAGACATACCATATGGGTGCTTGTTCAAGTCCCAACCACTTCACTTCCAATCCAGCTCTCTACTATGGCCTTGTAAAGCTTCAGAAGTTGGCCCAAGTCCTCGGACCCTTGCACCCATGAGGGAAACCTGGAAGAAGCTCCAGGTTCCTGGATTTAGATAGGCCCAGCTCCGGCCATTTGGGGAGTGAACCAGCAGATAGGAGACCACTCTTTCTCTCTGCCTCTGACTCTGCCTCTCTGTAATCCTACCTTTCATATAAATAAATATCTTTTAAAAACTAGAATGGACACAAAAGTAGATATAAGCAAATATTATCTTAGAAATTGGACAATCACAGTAATATATAATCATTATGGAACTAGATATTCTGTTCATGATATGGATTTTAAAATTAATATCTTTAGATTGTCCTACACTGGTTGTTCTATCCTCAAATAACTATTTTATTCCTTTATGAAATAATGGAGAGTGACTTCCATATTCTCCTGATCTCATTTCGTTTCTCTCACGAATGAATGAAGAATAAGTTATTCTAAGGCAAGCCATCCTGGTGAGTAAGTTTGACATCAGAGGACATCAGAATCTGGGTGTGTCCATATGTCCAAGGCACTTTTGTGGTTCATCATATTCAATAATAAAGCCTATATTTTAAATTTCTGCTTGTATTTTTAATTAACTATAGATTGAATTGAATGCAATTTTCTGAAATAATACAATATCTAAAATAAAGATTTTTTTTCTCAACTAAGTTTATTTTAACTATTTGTGTGATCACAAACTACTCCCTAGTTTTTATTCTCTGCACATCACAAGGTTTATAGAGAATGGGCTGGGAAAATATACCTAGCAAAATAAGAGAAAAATAAGTATTGTCCAATTTTTTGGGTGGGTTTAGTCTAAACTCAAAATGGTCTTATAGAACTCCATATTTTGTATTTGAAGATTTTTTCAGTTGCAAACATCTTTACCCACCTGGCAAACTTCAATTCTTTCTTCAAAATTTAGTTAACTTTTGGTGAGCATTTAGCTTGTTCATCATCAAAGAATCTGGATTTGATTCTGGGCTCTAGCTCCTGACTTTTCCAACTTCCTATTTATATAGAACCTAAGAGGCAGAATTGATGGCTCAAGTAATTTGGTTCCTGTCACCCACATGGGAGACCTGGATTGAGTGCAGGCTGAGAGGTGAAATTTCTTTCTAAATTCTGAATTTGAATTTTCTAATAGGAAATGTTCTATTTAATATTTCTATTTAATATTTCAGTACATTCACATTTATACCAATTTTTATTTAATAATATTACATGGAAATATTTCCTTTATTTGTGTTCTTGTTGTTCTACGACTATTTGTGAGATACATATGAGACTGTCTTATTTCTACCATGATTGCAAATTAATATATCTGGTTTAGTTGTAGAGATTTAAAGAAACTCTAATGTGTTAGGTCTTTATTTCTACTAAGGGGAGTTCATTTAATTTTTGTGTATCATATACTTTGAAATGCAGTTAAAAATTAAAACGTGGTTAACTAAAATTTAATAAGCAATGAAAATTCAAAGCAACTCACATAGACTGTTAAAATAAAATGTGACTTTCATTCAACTTTGTTAGAAATATATTGAAATCCACATAAAATGGTTTTGAAATATCCAGAAAGCTGGTAAAGTAAAAATAAACCAATATAAGAAGCCATGATTTTTATTTTTATTTCAACTTCACATAGTTAATCACAACAATACTTAAAAAAAATTGTGAAAAGGAGCCAACATTATGGTGCAGTGCCGCTTGCAACACCAAGATTCCCTGTTGGAACAATAGTTGTAGCCCTGGCTGCTTTTTTCCCATCCATCTCTCAGCTAATGTGCTGGGATGACAGCTGAAGATGCCCACATACATGAGCCAGTGTCACTCACTTGAAACACCTGGGTGGGGTTCTGTGCTCCCGGCTTCAACCTGGACTGGCATTATTCTTGTGGTTATTTTGGGTGAACTAGTAAACTGAAGGTCTCTTTATCTCTCTGTTTTCTCCCAATCTTCTGTCACTCTGATTTTCAAATAAATAACTAAAATATTTTTGAAGAAAGCTTATGGAAAACATGGAGTTAAAATGAATTTATTGTGCAAAATATTTTGAAGTCAGTGCACAGTTTTTCATAATATGCATTTCTATGAACATTCTGAATTATCCTGCACATTAAGTTTCTATCATTACTAAGCACTATAGCACCAATTCAGGCTTAAAATAGCTTCCATTTACTATCTATAGTGTTATTGATCAGAAATTGGTCACCGCAAACCTGGAGTTTCTAAGGTTTCACAAGATGACGTGCTAATAATGGGAATAGCTGACAAATAATCTCTTTCTCTTCTTCATTTCATTTAATGATGAATTAAGCTTCTTGAGTTTGTAGGGCTGGGTTGTTTGTTTCTATGGTACATGCACCTCTCCATCTTCCAATAAGCATTGGCTTGTTGACTCATGCTTCAAATTTCTCTGGCTTCCTTTCTATTGTCAGCTGGGAGAAAACTCCTTTTTTAAGTGCGGGTATGAATATACCGGGTATTGTTATGTAAATCAGGAAAATTGCTTACTTAAAATAAATTATTTATTTGAGAGGTAGAGTTACAGAGAGGAGCTGTTTAGCCTGAATAGGTAAAGGGTAGTTGTTCTTACTAGTTACACTGGGATTGAAAGGAAAGACCAACACAAAACACACCAGAGTAAGGGAAAAAGTTTATTGTTGAATGGGGGAAACTCTTCAGGCTACCTCTCCATGCTTGAGAGAATAGCAACCTATACTAGGCGAACAGGACTTATATAGCTTTGCAGAGATAAGGAAATGGGAGCAGCAAATTCCATTAGGGTGGGAGTGGAGATGACACTTGTGATTGGGCCATTTGGTCACCTGACTTCTAGTAAGTAGGCTAGGCTTAGGAAGATGGTACCATTTTTTTTTTTTTTTAAAAACAGGGATAATGGGAAATGTTTAAGCAGAGCAATGATTAGACAATGGATACAACTCTGAAGTGTAAGCTCAAGAGGTGCCAAATATAGGTGAAATAAGGAAGAATTTTCTAACAATTAAAGTGACACAAAGATGAAAAGATTCTGTATAAGTCCATGTCAAGGTTATCAAGAGAAATCGGGTAATCTCTCAGCAGTTATGATTTGGAACTGAATTCGAAAACTGAAAGCAGGGGTGATGATATGCTCCATATCTGAGATTCTACAGCATTTTTAGGTCTTCTTCCTGTATCACTGATAGAAAAGCAATTTCCCTTTAGTTTCTGTTTCAGTATCTTTCCCTATACTCAATTGCCTCAAGACCACAGGAATGACTGTCTTCATATCTTCATCACTTTGCTGATGGAAAAAATATTTTCTAGATCCAAAAAGGTTCAGTGGTTGACACTAAGTTCATAGTATATAGCTCAGTACCACATCAAAGAAATTTTGACATTTGTTATCTATCTAGAGTATTAACTTAGAAACAAATTCCAAAGGTGTACTGAGTGGTTAAGATAATTAAAACAAAAAAATGGCTGTTTGACAGGCAGATATTTCATTGTAATTACCACAACAATCTCTCTCATTTGTCTCTGATTCTCTAGTGTCAGCAGGCTTGCAGTGTTGGCAACAGGCCTGTCTTTGGAATTGCTTCTCTGGATGCAGATACCTGATTGTGCTGTCAACAGCTGCAGCCTTTCCATGTGCCATAAGGATTTTCTTCAGATAGACAGAGAACCAAATTGATTACTGACTTTTGAAAAGTGGCGTTTTGAAAGTGGGATGATCGTATGCCTTGAAGTAATCTTTCTTAATAGTATCTTTTTTCTCTGGATATGAATAGCTTATTTCTCAGGGCAATTAGAAAGCATCATTTCTGTTTTCACTGCACAGAGTGAGATATAGATATTTGCATATTAGTCCCTCCCCATGTTCAATTCCATCCAACCTGTCAATGCATTTACATTTCTCATCCATCTAATTGTGTTTGAACATGTAAATCATATAACAGCTTCAATAAGATAGTATTTATTGTACCTTTTCTGTCCCTAATTACAGATAATCCCCAGATTTAGGCAATTTTAGCAGATGAAAATTTTAGACAAAATAAGGAGTTTTTTTTTTCTTCAGTATACAGAACATTGTGCAAAAATACTTCCATGAATTTTATTTACTAATGTCTCTTATTTATGTTCCTGTCTGTCATAAGACCACCTTTTTTTTTTTTTTTTTTTGACAGGCAGAGTGGATAGTGAGAGAGAGAGAGTGAGAAAGATCTTCCTTTTTGCCATTGGTTCACCCTCCAATGGCCGCTGTGGCCGGCGCATCTCACTGATCCGAAGGCAGGAGCCAGGTGCTTCTCCTGGTCTCCCATGCGGGTGCAGGGCCCAAGGACTTGGGCCATAGCAGAGAGCTGGCCTGGAAGAGGGGCAACCGGGATAGAATCCGGTGCCCCAACCGGGACTAGAACCCGGTGTGCCGGCGCCGCAAGGCGGAGGATTAGCCTGTTAAGCCACGGTGCCGCCCTCATAAGACCACTTGTGGGAGAAACTCTCATTTTCCTTTCCACATCTTCAGGATCTGATCCAACAATTCTATAAGAATGCAAACTAAGTGCTTCATAAATGTTTGCTATGTGAGTAAAGTATTAGTGAATATAACTTCTTATGGTCTAGACTTGTTTCTGATGTGGTGCTGTACAGATGTGGGAAGAAAGCAAACAGGAGCTTTACCAAATGGATATGTAAAACAATAGGGTTTTATTGCATTACTCACCACTGGACTTCAAGTGATGAAATAGAAGGTAGTCCTAACATGTATCCAGAGTGTGGTGCTTTGCAAATTTTGTTAGCAAAAATGTATTATCTTTTGGAAGTACTTTGTACCCCATTCTGTCATTTAATCTGGTCATACTTCCACATGCAAAGTCACTTGCATTTGAAAATGTTTAAAACAATAGCATTCAACATTCTATGGGAGGCACTGAATTTTTTATTATATAGGCTGCCTGTTCACAACGGATTTGGAATAAAGAAAATTACATTATATTTTACTCCATATGGAAGTATTTTGTAGGAAGATTTACTGTAGCAATCATGTGCATTACTATGCAAGAAAATCTCCTAAGAATTGAGTAACATTTCAAGTTAAATAAACCTATGAGGCATTTATATATGACCTACTGCAGAAAATAATAATATGAGATAATTAAAAATAATATAAAACAATGCAAATATAATAATAATATAAATACATAAATAAAAATATATTTATATTATATGTATCAAAGCACTGTATATATTTAATATTTAGAACTTCAGTTTATACCTATCCTTAAAAACAGGTAATGTAGATATATTTTTCTTGACAATGATCACTATTCATCATCAAGAGACTATCAACATTGGATGAGACTATCAATAGTGATCTCTTCTCCCTTGGTTATGAGGCATTATCATGTCACATTGGTTAGATATAGCCTCACTATATTTTGAAATTCTAGCTGAAAATCACAGATTAAAAACTATTGGAGTTCCATTTCTTTGTAACCCTAACTATTGGGGTATATTGTACCAACAATATTTTGATAAGATTATTCCTCTAACCTTGCTCCTTATATTTTATTTATTGGAGGATACCTGCCTCTGGATGATTCCTGAACCAAGATTCTTAGTCTTTTTTAGAATCTCTGAGAAATAGACACTCTTCCAAAAATTCCACTTTTAATTAACAGGGACACAATTGGAGACTACTGCTTATAGTCATTGTCCTTATGGAGTTCCAGCTAAAATTTCTGGAGCCATTTTAAGGACTCTGCAACAAAACAGTGGGATAGATTTGCCAATTTCCTATTAACTTGTGAATGAACTCCTTAGTCCCAATAATAAACACTATAACTGCTTAAATATAGCCACTATTTGTTTGTGATTTCTGGCTGGGATACTATTGTTCCCTAAACTGGAAATATCCCAAAATCCTAATATAGTACAAAGACTCAATGAATCTCTCAGTTAAACTTAAATGAAATTGAATTTTACTAGTCTCTACATTATCCTTTCCTTCTCTTAAAATGCCAACATAGTTTTTACTAGAATTTTTCCATTTATTTTAGCTTACATATAATTATTTGTAGGAACAGTAAAAATAGTCCTAAAGTAATAAGTTGTTGACAGAAAAAGTAAAATGCAGTAAAGAAATGAGGTTGATATGTGTTGATGCTTCAAGAAATAGAAAGACAATGCCTTAGGTTTATATTCTCATTTGCTGTGTGCTATTGGGCTGCAATGGACAAAAATGGAGATATGTTCAGGCAGCCCATATGGCTCCACTAGTATAGTTTTAAAATTCCCCACAAACCATAGAAAACTGAGCCATTGTGTTGTGTAGAGGAGGATATATGAATAATTTACCAGTTTGCACACGGAGAAAAATGTTTTAGATAAACTGAGGTAAATATTTTGCTATAAAAATTCTCAAAGATCCTAACAATAAAAATTATTAAGTTAATTCCTTGTCTCAGGAGCCCCAAATCACCCAGGTTTGAGGCATTGGCAGGAGGCCTCTTCTTGTGCTGACTATGAGCTTCTTGAAAACAAAGGCAATAAATACAAACTGATTTTCATTGTGAGGCTCATTTGCATCTTTCATTGAAATAGACAATGCAATAATCTGTTTTACAGTACTCCCTGAATGTTCTCACCTTGGTCTGATCTGTTTAAATAGCCATGCTCTTGCCATCCTCACCCACTTCTATGAAGCAGGGACTCATTTCTAAAATGTAATATACTAATATTAAAGTCAAATACCTGGAAGGAATAACCTCTAATGCCAACAAAGTTGACAGTTTTACTTTGGTTTAGAAGTTTGCACAACATTGAGCAGAAATTGAACTGTATCTAGGCCTAATTTCTCACAAAGTACTTTGCTACTGAAGAGGATGAATCTGAACTACTACTGACCAAGACCTAATATAAACCAGTGACCTAGAAATGCTTTGTGTCCCAACACCAATTAGTTCTCCACTGCCTGTGCTTTTTGGCTCCTGCTTGCAGCCCCTGACATTTTGAAGCAATTAGAGGGCATTCAGATCTGTAAAGTGCTCTCCATGTCGATATTCAACAGAGCTGAACTTCTGTGCATCAGCCCATGTAATAAAAGACTTCAGAGTTGCCTACAAACTGTGACTTCCACTTTTTAAACAACCTAATGGGCTTGATCTTATATATTGATGAAGATTAATACTGTCTCTGTGCTACAATTTGAGAGGCACTGCATTCCACATCCCCAAAGCATATTCTCCAAGGATTTCTAAGAGTGTCCAAAATCTTTACAGTCAATGTCAAATTTCTGACTGTTTACCAAGGTCAAGGTTGAGATGCACAGGAGAAATTAACCTATGACATAGGTGTTAACAATTGACAACTAAGTATAACTTTGTTAAACTATCCTTGAATTTATTATAGCCCATTCTAGGGAAAACAGATAGAATGTAATAAAAGACAAGGAAGCGAGAGTAAAGTTGATCATCACTGGATTGGCATCTTACTAAATATCGAAGTATGGATAACTGCTAACTTGAGAGTATGTTTTTCCTATTAATACCAAAAGTGTGAATTAAAGTGCTGTAGCATAAATGATAATTTCTTGCTAGTTATGTTCTTAATTATATTCATAGTTTTTACATTCATAAAACAATGTCTCAGTCTCTCAACAGTGATATTAGTTACTATCTTTCCAAACTCTACCCATGACTCCAGCAAAACACTGCCTAAGACCTGAAGTCATTAATAGAGTCTTGACAGTTGCTCAACATTGATCTTGGCATAAGAAGCATAGACTTTCTCCAGGACAAATTTTCTTTTGCCTTCTCCTCATCCTGATTCCAATTTGTCACTTTCCACAATAAAGATTAGTGTATAATTCCAGTTGAATCAAATCGGATGTGACATTTTATGCAAGTAAAAATCAATAATTAATTTGGATAAATATATTCCTTGTTGCCTTAATTTTTAACAACATTACCATAAGTCTACTAATATAAGGTATTCTGGCAGATATATAGAGAGGCAGTGTACATAGGAATTATATCCTATCTTCTAAAAGGTTATGAAATGTGTGTTTGGTAGAGTGTATCTTCAAAAGATGACTGCAACACAGTCTTCAATTCTAATTTCTTCCTGCAATGTGACCTTACAACTTCCTCAAGGAGGGACTTAATTCCCATCCTCTTGAACTGGGGCTTCCATTGCTTGATTAATAGAATGAAAATAACAGATGATATGTCATGTCTGCAGCTTGGTGATAAAAAGTCTTGGAGCCTCTGCAAGGAACACTTGGGACATCACTTTGCATATTGTACCAAAGAATTCAGTCTTTAAGCTGTGGGAAATCTAAAGTTCAGTAGATAGTTTAATCATCTCGTTTTGCCCAAATTTTGGAGTTCCAATATAAAGAAATTTCAGCACTAAATTTGTGAATATCCTGGATAAATCAGAACAAATTGATCACCCCAAAAATAAACCTATTATAACACTGAGGACATCAGGCTTAACTAAATTCCTGCCAACTGGATGCTGTGTGTGAGGGGGTAGATTTATGTTGAGCAGCCTTCAACTTACATCAAACTGCAGTTCATGAGAGACTAAGAATTCCCTAGCTGAACCCAGTCAATCTACAGAATCGTAATTTAATCATTAAAGAATTGAAAAAAAAAATATTGGGGCTATTTGTTACTCAGTTAAAGAGACTAGGAATGGGGACTGCTGCTGTGGCACAGCAGGTTAATGCCCTGGCCTGAAGTGCCGGCATCCCATATGGGTGCTAGTTCTAGTCCTGGCTGCTCCTCTTCTGATCCAGCTCTCTGCTGTAGTCTGGGAAAGCAGTAGAAGATGGCCTAAGTCCTTGGGCCCCTGCACCTATATGAGAGACCCAGTAGAAGCTCCTGGCTGCTGGCTTGAGATTGCCGTAGCTCTTTGGATCGGTGCAGCTCCAGCCGTTTTGGCCATCTGGGGAGTTAACCAACGGATGGAAGACCTCTCTCTCTGTCTCTACCTCTCTCTGTAACTCTGTCTTTCAAATAAGTAAATCTTTCAAAGAATAAAAGAACAGGAATGATGGCATTTGATGCCCAAAATTTATAATTAAAAATTACATTTAAATCATAAGGCACATACAAAATGCCAATGAAAAATTGAAATACAATATTATAGAAGCTCTGAATGGAGAAAAGCTGATTTTCCATTTAAGGGCCTAAAGTAACTATGCTTTTAAGGGAAGTGGCGCTCACATAAAGAACAGGATCTGTAGAAATGGAGAAGAAGAAAATGAAGGCAAAGAGTGTCAGATAAAGTGTACAGTGAAATAAAAACATAGAAATAATAAAGTAAACATGAACATGTTACGAATAAGGTAATAGTAAATTAATTTGAGAATAATACAATGGAAGACTTTATATAAAAATCAATGAGAGGTAGGAAAGTTTTAGAAACATTCATTCAGCAGAGCAATGGGGCATGGATGGAGCTGGCAGGAAGCTGAGAGTCCTGTTGGTAGAGCACCATCACTGTCTCCCTGGGACTTATAATTTTGAATCATCCTTTAAATCAATAAACAAATTAGGCTTCCCAAAAGGATTTCCTATATATTCCCCACGATTTCCATTAAATTTTGAAACTAAGAAAACTAAGTTCTTTTTTTTTAAAAGACTTATTTATTTTTTTGAAAGAGTTACACAGATAGAGAAGGAGAGGCAGGGAGAGAGGTCTTTCATCTGCTGGTTCACTTCCCAATTCGCCTCAATGGCTAGAGTTGAGCTGATCCGAAGCCAGGAGCCAGAAGCTTTTTTTGGATCTCCCACGCAGGCGCAGGGGCCCAAGCACTTGGGCTATCTCCTACTGCTTTCTCAGGCCACAGCAGAGAGCTGGATTGGAAGTGGAGCAGCTGGGATAGGAACTGGCAGCCATATGGGATGCCGACACTCCAGGTGGCTGCTTTACCCGCTAAGCCACAGTGCCGGCCCCCAAAAACTGACTTCTAAAGAAAGTTTCATATTCAAAATTGTAAAATCCATTTGAGGCAGCAAGACCCCAGAGTGTATTATTTGACTTCTGTGCATTAGTGATAGATGTATATAATAGATTCTATTCTTAAAGGTACAAAGCGTTCATATGAAAGACAAGCTTCTTTTCTCTATAATTTTAGCTCTCTTTGTCTATCCCTGTCATTACATCGATCTGACTTTTAAAAGGAGTGTTTGACTGTCCTCTCTGCACACTAGGTAGCATCTTCAGTGCCAACATATTTGAAAGGTTATTTCTATTGTGCTCCCATTCAATCAGGAGAGTGACACCTCGATAAACTGTCTTTCCCAGCACACCCCCATTGCTTTGTATGATTACACAGGTTGTCTGAAAAAGTGTCTCCTACATTAGGGTTCAGCACTCAGAAGAGTTTTCATGAGCAGAAAGTAAGGCAAGGAAGGCTTCCAGATACATTCCAGGTCATTTATAATGTCAACAGCAGTGTATTGAGTAAAATAGATAACTATTAAAAACAAAACAAAACAAAAAGCCACACAGACAAAAGCAAAACCAAACATGCAGATTTCCCTAATCAGAATGACAAAAACTTTTATTCAAGTCTTTTTTTTATATTGACTTCTAAATAAGCAATTGCATTTTTAAATATTTTAATAATGACAGTCTTGTTGCTAGAAAATTGTTGAAAAAATAAAATCTAAAATAAAATGTGTGACATTCCTCAAATGCTAATCACCAAGATTCAGGAAAAGAGTGTATCTGATTGAACAAAACACCAAAAGAACTATAGCACAGTAGGAAAGTCTCTTGTCAGGCAGAGAGAAATCCTAAGATACTGGCACAGCATCCCAATTAGAGTAATTAAGGTTTTCTTACAGTAAAAGCAATAAAATTCACAATAAAATGTGTCATCACCTAAAAGGTAACCATGCACAGAATATATCCTGGTTGGTTTTTGTATGTCATGTCAGCACCCTGACTGCACACTTCATTGGCCCCAGTGGCTCATGACTAATCTGCACAAATGTAATAGATGTGTTACAGGATAGTCACCATTGCCCAAAATCGATTATAATGAGAATACAGACATTTGTTTTTAATTAAAGGGCAATATAGGGTCTTCAAAATTTTGAGAGAAAACGATTATTACATATTTTTTTTAGAAAAACTTCATGGATTGCAAAAAATTAACCAAAATAAACTCAACTATTAAATTGATTTCTCCATGAATTTCTTGACACGCCCTCATATACCCTGGACAATAACTACTTGAACATTTTTAGCAAATATCTTCAAAATAGTCATCATTATATTTTCATGTGGAGAAAATGCAAGAACTGGAACACAACAAATGAAAGGTAGTATCATGCTCAGACACAGATGAATTCAAGTCTAAAGTTAAGATCTCTCGTATTCTACCACTGATGCTTTCTGACGTCAAGGATTTCATACTGATAGTTCTGTATGTCAGTGGACTAATTTCTCTAATGTGTGAAATCAAGTCATCTTACTAATAATTTCTGTTTCTCAACATTCCTTACTGCAGATAATCACAATGAATTTTGGTAATGTGAAATTGCAATGAGAATGGACTTTAGTCTAAACTTCATTTGAATTCTGATTTTTTGTTCTAACTTGATGCATTATAAAGCTAACACACAATTATGTACTTCACACTGTTTGAATAAAATTTGGAGCCTTTTTATTGTAATCTAAACAACAGTTTTTGGATAAGTTAATACAAAGGTTCATTTGAGTTCTTCTAAGTGTACTCTGTTCTCCTTTTAGCTGCTACCATGAGTCATAGAACCTGCCTTGGCAATAAACTAATATATTTGGAGTTTGATAACAGGAATACCTTGAACTTGATAGCAAATTAATAAATCAGCAAGTTGCAGGAACTTTAAAGAATATGTAGTTTAATGCTCTTCATTATAGTGAGGATAAAGTTCAGGGTGTTAAATGTTTAAAAGTATTGTCGCACACTTCATCTCCTAGCAGGGACAAGGTGAGAGGCAACATAGAGATGATATTTTGTGTTGAGTTGCTTTAGGAAAAAGAAGGCCTGGAGACTCTGAGATCTTAAAGACAGGCACAGAGTTCAAGTGTCTGTGATGATGAATTAGACATCTGGGAATAATAACTAGTGCTGGAGAACACTGGGAGATGGAAATCAGATAGCATGTCCAATGGCTATGACCGTATGGTCTCTGGGAAGAGCAGAATGAGTTTGGCAAATGGCCAAATTGAAAATTGATGGCTAAATTAACCCAGAAATACTGTACTCTCCACCAACAGGAAGAGAAACATAGATGTTTTCAACTTCAACCTCAGCTGAGGTCCAATGTGGCTATGAAACATGGTCCATATACACATAAGGAAGCAAGAGAACATGGATATGAGGATGAGATCTGCACCTTTTTTAACATTGACTTCAGAAAAGTACTTGACCTCTCAATGCCTTGCTTTTTACATATCATAGTAGCTCCCTTAAAGAATTCTGAGAACTATGTTAATAGGACTGGAGCCCTATAAATACTCAACACAAGAAGGTATTTTAATATTTGTGTTGCTATTATTATCCTTATTTTAGAATATAATATTTTCTCAAAAACTTTCATTTTTCCATCTGTTTTTGAAGCAGCCCAGCTACAAGCTTTGGAGATGGTAATAGGCTAGGATTTTCCTTGATGTCTTAAGTCTTGTCAAAAGCGTTGAATGAGGAAACCACATTCTTCCGTCTGAAGCTATATTTTTTTTCCTTTTATTTTACACATTTCCTTACTACTATCTTTTTTAATTAGAAAAATACAGTGCTCTTGACATGCTCAAGGGGCCACGTAAATGAAACCGGAAGTGACCACTTGACCAAACATTGTGGTCAGTTTCAGTTTCCGGAAATCTCTGCTGTTGCATAGATTCTAAATCAGTCACCATCAGGAGGCTCTGACACTTACTTCCTGAATGCTGCACCTGCTAATAAATGTCAACTGCATGAACAATGGGTCAAGGACAGCTCAGAATATCAAGGGACAAGTGCTGAATCATCTGGCAAAAGGCTCTTTCTTCAAAGTAAAGTAAAAGGAACAAAAATATCTTAAATTTCTTATAATGAAAAATTAAATAAAAGGCTAAACAGTTAAAATCAAAAGATACCCTTTATCCTACTACACTAAACTTTCTACTTTTCTCTACACATCAGAATTTGCACTTATCTGGGTATTCATCTGTTTTGAATTACCTCTCAAAAAATTTCATAATTTAGGCTGGCGCCACGGCTCAATAGGCTAATCCTCTGCCTGCGGCACTGGCACACCGGGTTCCAGTCCCGGGTCAGGGCGCCAGATTTTGTCCCGGTTGCCCCTGTTCAAGGCCAGCTCTCTGCTATAGCCCGGGAGTGCAGTGGAGGATGGCCCAAGTGCTTGGGCCCTGCACCCCATGGAAGACCAGGAGAAGCACCTGGTTCCTGCCTTCGGATCAGCGCGGTGCACCGGTCGCAACGTGCCAGCTGCAGCGTCCATTGGAGGGTGAACCAATGGCAAAAAGGAAGACCTTTCTCTCTGTCTCCCTCTCTCTCACTGTCCACTCTGCCTGTCAAAAAAAATTTCATAATTTAGTCCTCCTATATGGACAATGCCAGATTGGGTTTCCTACTGAGGATTAGTTATTAATGCTAAATATTAAGAAGTATATATTTTTTTAAAATTTTTGACAGGCAGAGTGGACAGTAGAGGGAGATAGAAAGTCTTCCTTTTTGCCGTTGGTTCACCCTCCAATGGCCGCCGCGGTAGGCGCGCTGCGGCCAGCGCACCGCGCTGTTCTGATGGCAGGAGCCAGGTGCTTCTCCTGGTCTCCCATGGGGTGCAGGGCCCAAGCACTTGGGCCATCCTCCACTGCACTCCCTGGCCACAGCAGAGAGCTGGCCTGGAAGAGGGGCAACCGGGACAGGATTGGTGCCCCGACCGGGACTAGAACCCGGTGTGCCGGCGCCGCAAGGCGGAGGATTAGCCTGTTAAGCCACGGCGCCGGCTAGAAGTATTTTTTTTTTTTTTTTTTTTTACTGGAAAGGCAGAGCTACAGAGATAAAGAGAGAGACAAAAAAGAATCTTCCATACATTGGTTCACATCTCAAATGCTCACAGTAACTGAGATTAGACTATGCAAAAGCAAGAAAACACATCTTTGTCTTCCACATGGGTGGCAGGGACACAAGTACTCTGCTATCTCTCAAGGTGCGCATCAGCAGCAAACTGCAGTTGGAAGCAACCAGGATTCTGTCTCAAGCACTTCAAATGGGAAACAGGTATCCCAAGCACCAATTTAAAGGCTGTGCTACAATGCCTGATCCTGCATTCTAATATTTATACTAGCAGCATCTTCCTTGTTCCACTTAATGTTTTGTTCTAAGGGACAGCTTTGTGACACAGCACATTAATCTGCCACTTCCAACACCAGCATCTCCTATTAGAGTGTTGGTTCGATTCCCAGCTTCTTCTAATGCAGCTCCTTGCTAATGCACTTGGGAAGGCAGTGGAAGAAAGGCCAATTGCTTGGGTCCCTGCCACTCATGTGGGGGACCCAGATGGAGGTCCTGGCTCCTGACTTTTGCTTGACCTAGACCTGGTTGCTGTGGCCATTTGGGGAGTAAACCAAAAGATAGAAGATCCTGTCTCTCTTTCTCTCTCTCTCCCCCTCTCTCTCAACCTCTCTATGTCTCCCCCACCCTAACTGCCTTTCAAATAAATAATTAATCTTTAAAGTTTTTTGTCTAATTCAAAATGGAATACTAATCACAAGTATTGTAAAGGAGGTCATTTATATATTCAGCAGGAAAACAGATTAAGCTTGATCCATGAAAATTCATGACTTAAATTATTAGCGGTTCTTGGAAATTCAGGTCACTAAAAGTTAGATAATAAGCTCATTGAAGGGAACTTGTGATGACTGAAAAATCCTTGTGATGACTGAAAAGATATATTTTCTTAGACTTTATTTAGGAATTCAAGCTTCTCAGATATCTGAGGGAAATGCAAATATCTATGTGAATATTGTAAAGAAAACATCCTGAAAAAATCAAAACAGAAGCAGAATGGCTTCAAGGCAGATAGCAGAAATGAAAGACTATGATATGATATTAAAGTTTAGATTCACTGTAGGTATGGACTATGACAGAACATGTAAGCTTCTGACAATTGGCCTTTCCCATTTCTACAAAGAAGTGCAGAAAACTACCATTGAAAGCATTATTTCATTCTGACATTAATTCTCTGGGCTTAATCCCTCTTTTGTATGGCCACAAAGAGTATTTGAGAAAGAAAAGCAGGAATGATAAAAGTTCATATTGTTTGATTAGCAGGCATAATCAAAAAAGAATTAAAAAGACTAGCATTTATGGCAAATGATGTGAGTCAACAAAAAACATGCATTTAAAAATTCTCTGCATTTCTCTTCTCTGAGTGGTAATTACAAATTTCCTGATTTTTGTCTTCATCTACTATCTAATACTCAGTCTCTGAAACCTTATTCTGAGATACTGTAGTGGTTTTATGCCTTGTGACATTAATATAAAACCTTGTACAGAAATATAACCATACATCTATTTGAAAGAAGCTCAGTCATAGATTTGTCCTTGTTACCTTTATTTCAATGCTATATTCTTCAGCCTAAAAGAATCCCTAAGAACTCTTCAATACTTTTTCATCATAGTCCAGGGAATGCAAAAGAACAGAATTTTTAAAGTATTTTCACTATATAAAGATACATATATATGTATACTACTTATCTTTAAATGTGATAAATAAGATAGCTTGTGAAGCACAGAGATGTGATTAAAGAAAAAAAAAACTAAGCTTGAAAAATCTTTTCTGTTGATTTAGGCAATGCAGTGAGACATAAAGTGATGACTCAAGAAACTAACAGCAATAAAATTCAATTTGGACCTGACACTGGCTATTGATTCACAAGCAAGCCTCAATTCTGAAATCTGGCTGATGGCAGCTAGACAAGTACGGTCAAGTATAGTTTCACTGGATGTATGGAGCAGAATTTTTCCATTACATACAGGAACACTGAGGTCTACTTTCTTTGTTTAATGGTACACAAGACAATTCAATAGGCATTGAATAGAATGTGAGAAAGGGAAATACGCTACATGTTTTATCTACTTTTCACTAAATTTCCCCATGCTTATACATACTTGCAATCCAAACTACAGTCCACACAGAGGGGGCATCTATGAGTTCCGTGTATGTAGATGTTGATCTAAAAAGGCAAAAATCATTAACCTTCAAAACCAAGACCTATGATGTGCTGGATACAACTTTCTAAAATTAAGTCCTTGTGGATAAATATGAATAAGCATAGTAAGGATGATGAAATTAGATCACAGAGATGACTTGCATCCAAGTGCTTATCTTATTTTTCTGTTAATAGCAATTATTTTTCTATTTAGAATTCTAAATGTGATTGTGACATGACTGATCACAGGATCAAGTGCTTCTGTATTTTCTTGGTCTTCTCAGCTATGGTTTTATGCCCTCCAAGCTTTCTTCATAGGTGTTGTTTTTCAACCAGTTTCACCTTTGTGAAATTGCAGGGAGTAAGGCAAGTGCAAAACATACTATTATCACTACAGATCAGATCATCAAGGAGTTCACACACACACACACACACACGTATAAAGCAAAATTATGTTATCATGAAAAAGAAAAAAATGAAAGAAAGGCAGGAAGGGGCATTGAGCAAGGTGGTATGAAGTATGGTTATCTTCTTAGAATTGTATCTATGGAATATGTGAAATCTGTTCTCTTTATATTAATAATAATTTTTAAAGTTTTAAAAACTCATTAACTAAACATTACTGTATCTTCTCTGGACTTAAGGTCATTTTCCCCTTTATTTTACCACTTAGGGAAGCAATAGATCAGATGTATAAACAGAATGGAAAATATTCAGCTGCTGTCTTCTTTGGTGGAAAAAGTAATTGGTTGTCAATTTCATCAAAAGAATTGGTGGTTAAATATAAAGAACAGTTTTCAAATTTTTCAATTACTAGAAGGTGATGGAATGTCATGACATAATTTAGGTTACTTAGTGACTGAGAGTTGGAGGTGGAATTGACTGAGGTGGGTTTAAGGTGGAAGTGAAGATAAGAAGGCAGAGAAATGAAGTTTACAGATGAGGGTAATGGGTGCAAAGAAGATGGCATGTTTCAGTTGGTCATTCCAGATAAGCTCATTAGTTAATATCCAAACAAGAGCTTCTGCAACGAAAGTAAGATTTTATTTTGCTTACTACTTATCTTAAATCTTTAGTGTTCCACGTATATATATTTGAATTTATAAAAGAAAAAAATAATGGGGGGAGGGGAAGCTGCTATAATCCAAAAGTTGTACTTTGGAAATTTATATTTATTAAATAAAAGTTTTAAAAATGCAGAATTAAAAATAATTTAAAAGGAGCAGATATTTTGCTAATGGCCACTTTAACTATAATTGCAACCTGCTTTATGTTTCACCTTTGAACTTAGATTGCCTAACATATTGTGTTTTACAATTACTTTACAGTATTTATCACCTAAATGCTCTATTCAAATTTAAGTTCTTTGTAGCCTATGGGTTTTGTTTGTTTCTTATGCTCTAGCACTTTGGATGATACCTGGAAATCATCCTTAGATCCAAATAGAGGAGGGTCCCTTCTCTGGATCCTGCCTTATGGGACCTTACTGCAGACCATAGAATCCAAAGTCTACCAGGTCAAGAGTATATTGCCAATCTTAACTTTACCTCCCTTCTAAGCCTAAGCCATGCTTCAGACACACAAACCCAGGTTTCTTTTACAAGAAGGCCCTGAGTTTATATCTTTTTTAAAGTTTTAATTAATTTTTAAAATTTGAAACATAAAGAGGAGTAGGAAGAAGAAGAGGAGAAGCAAGAGAGACAGAGACAGGTCTTCTCTTTATTGGTTCACTCCCCGAATGCTAGCAACAGCTGTGGATAGGACCAGCCAAAACCAGGAGCCAGGAACTTCATCTGTATCTCCACCTGTGGGAGGAACTCAGGTACTCAGGCCATAACGTGCAGCCTTTCAGGTGCACTAGCAGGGAGCTGGATCAGAAGCAGAGACAGGACGTGATTCCAGGCAATCTAAAATGAGATGTGGTTGTCCTAAGTGGTGATGCACTCACTTAACCGCAAATCCTGCTTCCCTGAGCCCACTTCTATGGACTGGATTAGACTTCAGCTTAAACACATGACAGACTGAAAACCGATGTTGCTCAAAAAGGAGCACAGAGGCCCTTCTCCTGAGTACAAATGCCAAATATCAGACAGTGTCTTTTCTTTTTCCAATTCTTAGGATATTGGATCTGAATACAATTAAATACACTATAATAGTATAATATTATTGAATACCTTAGACATATATGAATTTAAATTGTTGAAATAACAAAGTAATACTATGATAAACATAACTTCAAAATAGAACACTTATTGACCTTCTTTGGTCACTTTACATAAAGGTACATTCTGTTTTATTTTTGTTTAAAAAAAAAAAAACCCGAAGATGAGAAAAATGAAGAAAGCTTACTTTATTTTAAAGGGAAATAAAGTCTAGAGTTAGGGTTTAGATTTCTTGGCCACAGGCTTCAAGTGGCCTGCTTTTTGCTTATCTGGAATGTAGCAAGTTGAAATAAGAAATCACATGGCAACAGGTGCTTGTATGACTCAACCACCTACCATTGTCCCTGCAATTAACAACTTGCTACACTGCCCCTCTTATATCAAACATCTTATTCAGAGTCCTGGCTCCTGTGTGAAAAGAGCAGAGATTGTTGGTCCAGTGTAAAATAAGAGGACCAACTATAACCTAGGTTCTAGTAACTGTCTGGGAAATCACACGGTTTGCTGGTTTGTTTTAAACTCTAAAAGAAATTTTTAAAACCCTATATAAATCATTAGGAAAATCCATGGAAGGCCAAGAAAGAAGGCTGGAGGGTAAACAAGAGTTGGTTGCAAAATATCCATAAATATCAATATCTTATTTGAAAAATGATTAAATACAGTTGGTCTCAGATACTTCTTCTTCTAGAGCCCTGTCTGAAATATAAATCTGTTTGATATATCTGGCCAAATTTTATATATACATATATATATATATATTATTTTTCCATAATTAAATAGATAATTAGCTTAAATTATTATTTTATAAGATTGCATTTCAAATAAGGCAAAAGAAAAAATGTTATTAAAAATAATACCAGTGGCCAATATTGTGATATAGTGAGTTAAGCCCCTGGTTCTTGGTTACGACCTGGACCAGCCCTAGTCATTTTGTCCATTTGTAGGGATAAACCAACAGATGGGTGTTCTCTTTCTCTCTCTGTCTCTACCTTTCTATAATTCTGCCTGTCATGTAAATAAGTCTAAAAAAAAAAGTAACACCAATTTTTTAAGGATTTATTTATTTACTTGAAAGAGTTACACAGAGAGAGAGGGAGATGCACAGAGAGAGAAACATCTTCCGTCCGCGGGTTCACTCCCCAATTGACCGCAACAGCAGGAGCTGCTCTGATCCGAAGCCAGGAGCCAGGAGCTTCCTCCCAGTCTCCCATGTGTGTGCAGGGGTCCAAGGACATGGTCCATCCTCTACTGCCTTTCCCTGGCCATAGCAGAAATCTGGATTGAAAGTGAAGCAGCTAGGACTTGAACCGGTACCCATATGCGATGTGGCACTGCAAGCTATGGCTTTATCCATTATGTCACAGTGTCAGCCTCATCGATTTCTAATTAAACAAAAATGCTACATTAGACCAATGTGATCAGTGATAGTATAGATTTTATAGAAAACCACAGCCTTTAACTGTCACCAGACATCATTTAGAAAGTTTCAGGTGAGAACAGGGGAAAATCAATATTCATGAAACTGTTATATTCAAGGGTTTGAGAATTATCTTTAAGTGTTAATCTAAAAATTCTTATTTTACATAATCCATCATATTGATAGAAGGGGAATAAATTTCTGTTAGCATAAATCATTAACAAATTCTAAATCTAAATTTTAAAGTACATTGTGAAATGTGCATTTTACTAGGTCCTGTGGATTGAATAAGTTTACATGTCCATCAATCTTTCAAATCTTTAACTCGGCAGAAAAACAACTCAGGATTACTCTGAACAAAATAATCTTAGTTTAAAAAATTTGAGATTGCTTATCTATAATACATTTGGAAAATATCCTGAGAAAACAAATTTTATTATGTATAAATTGCCTATCTAGGATACATTTGGAAAATATCCTGAAAGAACAAATTTTATTATATAAAATAATATATAAGGGACTAGACAACTAGAACACAATTTCTTAGTTCTTTTGTGATTATTTCACTAACAGTATGTGGTACAAGAGTAAAAAGATTATATCTCCCAAAATGAAATGACTCAAAATAGAATGCTGACTGTGCACAGAAGGATGCATGTCCAGCACAGTTTAGAGCAGGTGATATGTTGACCAGAACAGGATATAGAGTCACAGTGAAAGGAGTTGGATACCTGCTTCCTCTGATGACTAGCAGGGAAAGCAATTGGACTCTCTGAGACTCAGTTTCTTTTTAAATATATAGGAAAATAGCACCCAGCCCCTAATATTTTTTGATGTAAGATTTAAATTAGAAAAAGGTCTAAAACATATAAATAAATTAAGGTATCTGATAAATATTCAATAAAAGCCAGATTATTAATGAATCTGTTGCAATTTAAATGCAATATACTGGTTTAAATGTGTACAGTAGAATCACTGTGTTTTGTTTGTTGTTTTTTCCTAGAAACTTTTTATTTAAGATATTTAAGCTTCATGCATTTCATAAATACAACTTTAGAAACATAGTGATTCTTCCCACCCTACATACCCTCCCATTCTCACCCCCATATTTCTTCCTCCTCCCTTTGCTATGCCATTCTTATTTATCACTAAGATCTATTTTAATTAATTATATACATATAAGGTTAACTCTATACTCAGTAAAAAGTTCAACAGAGCTGGCGCCGCAGCTCACTAGGCTAATCCTCCGCCTTGCGGTGCCGGCACACCAGGTTCTAGTCCCGGTCGGGGTGCCGGATTCTGTCCCGGTTGCCCCTCTTCCAGGCCAGCTCTCTGCTGTGGCCGTGGCCAGGGAGTACAGTGGAGGATGGCCCAAGTCCTTGGGCCCTGCACCCCATGGAAGACCAGGAGAAGCACCTGGCTCCTGCCAATGGATCAGCGCAGTGTGCCGGCGGCAGCGTGCCAGCCCCGGCGGCCATTGGAGGGTGAACCAACGGTAAAGGAAGACCTTTCTCTCTGTCTCTCTCTCTCTCACTGTCCACTCTGCCTGACAAAAAAAAAAAAAAAAAGACTTCAACAAATAGTATGAAAAAAGAAGGCTGTATTTCAATATTCAAGACAAGGGCTGTTCAAAATCATCACATCTCAACGTGTCAATTTCACTTCTATAAATTACATTTTAGATGCTCAATTAGTTACCACAGTATTTGTACTTTTGAAACTGGCTTATTTCACTAAGTATAATATTTTCCAGGTGCATCCATTTTGTTGCAAATGACAGGATTTCATTTTTTACCACTGTTTATTATTTCATGGTGTTATATCCCATAATTTATTTATCCAATCTTCAGGTGATGGAAATTTGGGTTGATTCCATATCTTACCTATTATGAATTGAGCTGCAATAAACATAGAGTTACAGATAAACCTTTCATATGCTGATTTCATTTCCATTGGGTACATTCCCAGGAGTGGGATGGCTGGGTCACATGGTAGGTCTATATTCAGATTTCTGAGGTATCTCATTACTATCTTTGACAGTGGCTGCACCAGGTTACATTCTTACCAATTGTAGATTAGGGTACTTTTTAGCCCAGATCCTCACCAGCATTTGTTGTTTGTTGATTTCTGATGAAAGCCATTCTAACTGGGGTGATGTGAAACCTCATTGTGGTTTTGATTTGCATTTCCCTGACAGCTAGTGATCTTGAGCATTTCTTCATGTGTCTGTTGGCCATTTGGATTTCTTCTCTTGAAAAGTGCCTGTTAAAGTTCTTTGTCATTTTTTTAACTGGGTTGTTTGTTTTGGTGAGTTTCTTTAGCTTTTTATATATTCTGGATATTAACCTTTGTAGGTTGCATAGTTTGCAAGTAATTTCTCCCATTCTGTGTGCTTCTTCATTTTGTTGAGTGTTTCTTTTTCAGTGCAGAAGCTTCTCAATTTGATGCAATTCAATTTGTCAATTTTGGCTTCGATTCCTGTGTCTTTGGGGTCTTTTCTAGAATCCTTTGCTTATGTCAATGTCTTTCAGAGTTTCCCCAACATTTTCTAATAATATGATGGTATTGGATCATAGATATAGGTCTCTGATTCATTTTGAGTGGATTTTTGTTTAAGGTGTAATGTAGGAGTCTTGTTTCAGACTTCTGCATGCAGAGATCCAGTTTTCCCAGCACCATTTGTTTGAGGAGAATGTCCTTGCTCCAGGGGTTGAGTTTTTTCCTTTTATCAAAGATAAATTGAGTGTAAATGCATGGGTTGATATCTGGATATTCTACTCTGTTCCATTGGTCTATCCATCTGTATTTGTAGGCTTTATTGATTATAACTTCCCTGTAGTATGTCTTGAAATCTGGTATTGTGATGCCTCTGGCTTTGTATTTGTTGTATAAGATTGCTTTATTTATTTGGGGTCTCCTGTATTTCCATATGAATTTCAGCATCCTTTTTTCTATATCTGAGAAGAGTGTCCTTGGTATTTTGATTGGGATTACATTGAATCTGTAGATTGCTTTTGACAGTATGGACATTTTGATGATATTGATTCTTCCATTCCATGAGTATGGGAGCTTTCATTTCTCATTTTTTGTTTCTTCTTCTGTTTGCTTGTTTAATGTTTTGTAACTCTCATCATAAGGATGTTTGATGTCCAGGTTATTTATGTTTCAAGGTATTTAAATTTTTTGTAGCTATTGTGAATGCATTGATCTTAGAAGTTCTTTTTCTTTTTCTTTTTCTTTTTTTACAGGCAGAGTGGACAGTGAGAGAGAGAGACAGAGAGAAAGGTCTTCCTTTTTCCCACTGGTTCACTCTCCAATGGCTGCCGCAGCTGGCGTGCTGCAGCCAGCTCACTGCACTGATCCATGGCAGGAGCCAGGTGCTTCTCCTGGTCTCCCATGGGGTGCAGGGCCCAAGCACTTGGGCCATCCTCCACTGCACTTCCTGGCCACAGCAGAGAGCTGGCCTGGAGGAGGGGCAACCGGGACAGAATCCAGTGCCCTGACTGGGACTAGAACCCGGTGTGCCAGTGCCGCAAGGCGGAGGATTAGCCTATTGAGCCACGGCACCGGCCAGAAGTTCTTTTTCAACTATGGCAATGTCTGTGTATAAAAAGGCTATTGGGGGCTGGCACTGTAGTGCAGTGGGTTAATGCCCTGGCCTGAAGCATCAGCATATGGGCACCAGTTCAAGTCCTACCTGCTCCACTTCCAATCCAGCTCTCTGCTATGGCCTGGGAAAGCAGTAGAAGATTGCCCAAGTCCTTGGGCCCCTGCACCCGCGTAGGAGACCTGGAGGAAACTCCTGGCTCCTGGCTTCGGATCAGCTCAGCTCAAGCCATTGCTGCCAATTGGGGAGTGAACCATCAGATGGAAGACCTCTCTCTCTCTCTCTCTCTGCCTCTCCTCTCTCTGTGTAACTCTGACTTTTGAATAAATAAAGAAGTCTGTAAAATTATATTAAAAAGGCTATTTATTTTTTGTGTGATAATTGTATGTCCAGCTACTTTACCAAATTCTTTAATGAGTTCCTATAGTTTCTTAGCAGAGACTTTTGGATCCCCAATATACAAAATCATGTCATTTGAAAATAGGGATAGTTTGACTTCTTCCTTGCAAACTTGTAACCCTTTTATTTCTTTTTCTTGCCTAATGGCTCTGACTAAATGTTCCATTCCATATAAAATAGCAATGTTGAGAGAGTGCATCATTGTCTGTTTCTGGATCTCAGTGGGGAGGCTTTGTACTTTTCCCCATTCAATAGGACTCTGGCCATGGGTTTGTCATAAATTGCCTTGTTTGTGTTGAGGATTGTTTATTCTAAAACTAATTTGCTTAAGGTTTTCATCATGAAAAGATGTTGTATTTGATTAAATTCCTTCTCTGCATCTATTGAAATAATCATACGGTTTTGTTCTTTAGTTTGTTAATGTAATGCATTACATTGATTGATTTGTGAATGTTGAACCATCACTACATACCACCTGGTCCAGGTGAATGATATTTCTGATGTGTTGTTGGGTTGAAGTCCCCCATTACTGTTGTATGGGAATCTATGTCTCCCTTTAGATCCCGTGACGTTTTTTTATAAATAGCCAGGTGCTCTGTAATTGGGTACATATATGTTTATTATAGTCACATCTGCCTGATGAAATGATCCCTTAATCAGTACACAATGCTCTTCTTTGTCTCTTTTCACACTTTTTGTGTAAAGTCTAGTTTGAATGATATTAGAATGGCAACACCTGCCATTTTTTAATTTCCATTAACATGGAATATATTTTCCATACTTTCACTTTTAATCTGTGTGTATCTTTGTTGGTGAGACAATTTTCTTGTAGGCAGCAAATAGATGGGTTTTGCTTTTTAATTCATTCAGCTGGTCTGTATCTTTTAACTGGAGATTTGAGGCCATTTACATTCAGAATAACTATTGCCAAATCTCAACTTGCCCTGCTATTTTTCCATAAATATTCCTTTTTTCTACTTTGGATTTCCTTTGTATTTTTACTGGGATTTTGCTGCCTTCACTTTATTTCATAGTGATGACCATGTTTCTGGTGGTTTTTTTTTTGTTTGTTTGTTTGTTTTTTTGTGTGTGTGTGCGTGTGTGTATGTAGAACATCCTTAAGCATCTTCTATAAGGTTGGACAAATTACGAGAAATTCTTTCAATTTTTGTTTATTGAAGAAGGTTTTTATTTCATATTCATTCATAAATGAGAGTTTTGTAGGGTAAAGCATTCAGTGTTGACAGTTTTTTGTTTTTCTTTCTTTTAAGACTTGGACTATATCTCACAATTCCTTTCTATCCTATAGGGTTTCTGATGAGAAGTCAGCTGTGAGTATAATTGGAGATCCTCTGCAATTAATCTGGAATTTCTCTGATGCACATTTTAGAATCTTTTCTTTTTGATTTACTGGAGAAAGCTTGACTATAATATGTTGTGTGACAATCTTTTCTGGTCTTGCTGTTAGGAGTCTTATGAGCTTCCTCTCCTTGGACATCCCCTTCTTTCTCCAAACTGGGGAAGTTTTCTGTAATTATTTTAATAAAAAAGCCTTTCTATTCCATTTTCTCCTTCCATACCTTCAGGGACTCCTATGAACCACATGTTGGGTCATCTAATAATATTTTATAAATCTTCAACACTGTTTTTTAGTATTCTAATTTCTTCTACTTTTTTTTTCAGCCTGGCTGTAAAATTTCCACTGATATGTCTTCTAAAATGAATATTCTTTCTTCTGCCTCACTAAGTCTGGTCTTGAGGCTTTCCACTGGGTTTCTTTTTATTTGATCTATTGAATTCCTCATTTCTAATATTCCATGTTGATTTCTTTTTAAAATCTCTATTTCATGGGGAAAAATTTCATTCATGTCATGGATGGATTTCTTTAATTCATGGATTTGCATTTGATTACATCTAAGTAATCCTATGATCAATTTTTTGACTTCTGTTTCTGAGAGATTGAAGAGCTTCATCTCCACATTCTAGTATTGAAGTGTTTATGTGTTCCTTTGGTGAGCAGCTAAAACACCCTCCAGAGTCTAAGAAAAAGGCATAATTGATTTCTATGTGATTGTTCAACACATGTCATCTAGGAAAAATCATTATAATAATAAAGATTTTTCATTCATATTTTCCTCATAACATATAGGGCAGTAAAATGAATAATATTTATAAAACTATTTTCATCAGTGGAAGAAGTTTTACTTAAAATACTAGAATATTTCCTACTAATTTTGAAAGTTTTTATTAATCACATATAGTACATTGATGAATGCATTTTGCTAATGAACACTTTTCAATTCATAAACATGGAATAAAATTTATAATTTTGTTGAATAATTCATTAGCTGTTTAACACATTTGCAAAATGCAAATCACTTTTATTTCACTAAGACCATTTCAATTTTTTTTCTTTGTGAAAGGATTCTCTGTTTTCAATGTGAGACTAGAAAAGTTTATTTTAAAGTGATTAGCATGGAGCTTTTGATAATTAAATCAGAAGGAGATTTAGGCTGACACTATCCTTGGTGTTCAAATTAGGAGACTGTCCCATTGTGTTAAGCAGAGTGCATTTGTCACAGATAAACTCAGTCTACTTATATGATACGACAGCAATAGTGAAGGAAAATAAATCCTTTCAGGATTATAGGCAGAGACACACAGTTGTTTTAATTCTATTTGCCTGATCTATAACTTGTAAACAATTAGAAAGGATTTAAACATTGTTGTCCTTGAGTAGCACCAGAATGTAATAAAATCTAAAATTCTTAGTAAGATAATTTGTCTTCCAGATGTGGAAAAAGAAAAAGGATTTTCAGATGTGTGCATAAACATCTGTTGATTATATTACATCTTGAACATTAGAGCTGTGGGAAATCTTAAATCTTAATACACAGAAATAACAAGAAAGCTATTCTGTACTTCATTTAAGAACAAGAAAATTCCTAAATCTTTAAGTATTTTAACAAACTCAAAGTGATAAGTTTTGTTTATTAATTTATCTATGTAACATATCCCTCTTTCATACTGGCCAATAAGATGAATGCTATGAACATTAGCTATGATGAACAGACACAGTTCTTACATTAAATACTTGTAATTTATTTTCCCCAGTTAGCCAAAAATAGTCTTCATCAGGTTAAAAGATTATAGCTTTTATAAACCACATACTCAGTCAATATTTGTGATATAAACAGATACACAAAATACATGATTTGACAAGTTTTGAATACAAAGGATTTTTTAGATTTGCTAATCTTGTCCAAATACTTGCTACTATTTAATAAAACTGTAAAAATACTATTTTTATTTTCTATACTGTCAATTACAGCTAATTGATTTTCATTATAATATTAGTATCTTTGTATTTTGTGGAAACTGCCAACTCACTTCAATATTGCCTCTGACTCCCTAGTCTACCTAGCTACTATGTCACCTGAACTGTTTGATTTGCAAAGACCTGAGAATAATGAACTTTATGATCATCATCACAAAATAATTTCATTTTCACCACAATTTAATAGGGGAGTGAGATTTTAAAGTATGGGAAGAGCAGGGAGACAGAGGATGATTAAAGTGCTCAGGGAAACAAGGGGAAAGGAAGAATGACTTCTTGAATTATATAGGACAGTTAAGTAACTACAGCAGGCCAGCAATTAACTGTGTGACTCAAAAAAACTATAAAAAAGATCTTAGGGAGGTTCCAAGATGGTGAAATAGGAAGGACGCTCACTGATAGTCCAGGAAAAGGAAACTTAATAAAAGTAGAGATAGTGTAGTCTCAGGAAAGATTTAGGGAAAAAACAATAGCTGAAACTCTTCTGGAATTAGAGGGACAGAGTGGATCTATGTGGAGGGCATGGGCACCCACGGCTCGGGACCCCAGCTGCCAAGAGTCTCTGCACCAGCACTGGAAAGAGAGGTGAGGTGAAACTGCACTGGCCCGAGACACTGGTGGAAAAGCAGTAGGAAGAGCATAGAGGGAACAAGGCTTGAAGCCCCTTGGGGATAAGTTCACCAGCCTAACTAGAGGAGAGAAAAATAAATAAATAAAAGGGACCAGTACAGACACGATTCTCTCTCTCTAGACTCACGTTACAGAGGCATGTGAGACAATAAAGGAGGCACCATTTTGGACATATGTAACAGCTGCGTCAGCTTGGGACTGTGCCTGCCCTCAGCCAATCAGAAAAATCTGACTCTGGTGGGGAGTAATAACAGGAGATTAAGACCTAGTAAATGTGTGGAGCTTATGAACTGGGACTGTGGAAAAAAAAAAAAAAGAAAGAAAAAAAAACTAATGGTGTGTGGGAGAACTCACGATGTGGCTGAGAGGTGAGTAGTCTTGGTGGGAGGCACCACAAGCTCTGGCAGTCCTGGCTACCCAGTGAGAGACATTGCAGGGGAATTTGAGCTTCCACAGAGGACTGCACAGATCCTTTGTGTGGTCCTTGGGACAGAGCAGATGAATATTATACCCACTGGGGCTAGCGTGCAGGCACTGATCGCCATGGAGGAGAAGAGCTCAGCTGAGTGGAATTACTTCTCTTCTGATTAAAAAGAGAGAGAGACAGAGGGAGGGAGGGAGAGAGAGAGAGAGAGATTTACCAGGCCAAACCTGGGTGTGTCACCTTAAGCACACCCTTAACCCTGAAGAACTGAACAGAGCTCTCTGGCCACACCCAACTCAAGCCTCTAAGATTCACAAAAAGCAGACAGTCCACTTAATCTAGAGTAATAGTATAATGAGAAAAGCCACCACAGTGAAAAAAAAAAAAGAAGAAACCAAAGAATACCTCCAGAATGCCAAACAACAAACTCAAAAACCAAGGAAACAAGAAAAAAACAAGACAAACTGACACTCCCAAAAAACATGACACTCCAATACAAGATTATGAATACAATGAGATAGAAGAAATGCAAAATATAGAACTCAAAAATTTATGATAATAATATTTAGAAGTAATCAAAAACAAATGTATGAACTACTGAAATCCATGAAGGTCATGGCAGAAAATCTCTCACGTGCAAATGAAATCTTAAGGAGGAATCAAAATGAAATGAGGAATTTAATAGAACATGAAATTGAGATATTGAAGAGAAATCAAAATGAAATAAAACTCAATAGAACAAATAATAAACACAGTTTAGATCATTAAAAACAGAATCAGTGAGGCAGAAGAGAGAATATCGGACTTAGAAGAGAGAGCACAGAAAAGTATACAGTCAAACAAAAGAAAAGAAGAGGGAATTAGAAATCTAAAAATACTGTTGGGAATCTACAGGATACTATTAAAAAAGCCCAATCTTCTGGTTCTAGGAGTTCCTGAATGCATGGAGAGAGAGAAAGGATTAGAAGGCCTTTTTAGTGAGACACTAGCAGAAAACGTCCTAGGTTTGGAGAAGGACAGAGACATCCAAGTACAGGAAGCACATAGAACCCCCAGTAAACATGACCAGAAGAGATCCTTGCCATGACACATTGAAATCAAACTCACCATAGTGCAACATAAAGAAAAGATTCTAAAATGTGCAAGAGAGAAACATCAGATTACTCTCAGAGGATCTCCAATTAGACTCACATCAGACTTCTCATCAGAAATCCTATAGGCTAGGAGGGAATAACAAGATATAGCCCAGGTACTGAGAGAAAAAAAACTGCCAGCCCAGAATATTATATCCTGCAAAACTTTCATTTGTGAATGAAGGGGAAATAAAGACCTTTCATAGCAAACAGAAATTGAAAGAATTTGTCACTACTCGTCCAGCCCTGTAAAAAATGCTTAAAGATGTGTTACACACAGAAACACAGAAACACAGCCATCAACACAAAAGAAGGTAAATAAAGAAAATCTCCCAGGAAATATCACAGGAAATTCAAAGCATATATTAGAAATATCTTTGGAAAAATGACAGGGCAAAGTCACTACTTACCAATAGTCACACTGAATGTAAATTGCCTCAACTCTCCAGTTGAAAGATGCAGACTGGCTGAATGGATTGAAAAACAAAGCCCATCTATTTGCTGCTTACAAGGAATACATCTTTCCAACAAAATGCATGCAGACTGAAAGTGAAAGGTTGGAAAAACATATTCCACGCAAACAGAAACCAAAAAAAAGACCTGGTGTAGCCATCTTAATATTAGACAAAATAAGCTTTAACACAAGAACTGTTAAGAGAGACAAAGAGGGGCACTATATAATGATTAAGGGATCAATTCAAAATGAAGATGTAACTATTATAAATGTATATGCACCTAACTTCAGAGCACTGGGTTATTTAAAAGATATGTTAAGGAACTTAAAGGGAGACTTAGATTACAATACAATAGTATTTGGGGACTTCAGTACTCCACTTTCAGTAATGAACAGATCAACCAGAAAGAAGATCGACAGGAAACAGCAGATTTAATTGACACTATAGACCAAATGGATCTAACAGATATCTACAGAACTTTTCATCCTACACTTGAAGAATACACATTCTTCTCAGCAGTACATGGAACTTACTGTAGGATTGACCACATACTAGGACATAAAGCAAGTCTCAGCAAATTCAAAAGAATCGAAATCATACCATTCATTTTCTCAGACCACAATGGAATGAAGCTGGAAATTAGCAACTCAGGAATCCCTAGAGCATATGCAAACACATAGAGACTGAACAACATGCTCCTGAATGAACAGTGGGCCATAGAAGAAATCAAAAGAGAAATCAAAAATTTTCTGGAAGCAAATGAATATAACAACATAACATATCAAAGCAGTGTTAAGAGGAAAGTTTGTAGCCATAGGTACCTAAATCAAGAAATTGGAAAGGAACCAAACAAATAAGCTATTAATGCATCTCAAGGATCTAGAAAAACTGCAGCAAACCAGACTCAAATCTAGTAGGAGAAGAGAAATTATTACAATTACAGAAGAAATCAACAGAATTGAATCCAAAAAAAATTATAAAAGGACAGCCAAACGAAGAGCTGTTTTTTTGAAAAAATTTTAAAGAAAAACTGACATACCATTGGCCCAACTAACTAAAAAAAGGAAAGAACCCAAATCAATAAAATCAGAGATGTAAAAGGAAATGTAACAACAGACACTACAGAAATAAAAAGAGTCATCAGAAATTACTATAAAGAGTTGTATGCCAGCAAACAGGGAAATCTATCAGCAATGGATAGATTCTTGGACACATACAACCTACCTAAATGAAACCATTAAGACATAGAAAAAATAAACAGACCAATAAACAAGTCAGAAATTAAATGAGGAATAAAGGCACTCCCAACAAAGAAAACACCAGGACCAGATGGATTCACTGCAGAATTCTATCAGATATTTAAAAAAGAAGTAACTCCAATTCTTCTCAAACTATTCAGAACAATTAAAAGAGAGTGAATCCTCCCAAGTTCTTTCTATGAAGCCAGCATCACCTTGATTACTAAACCTGTAAAATATGCAGCATTGAAAGAGAATTACAGACCAATATCCCTGATGAACAAAGATGCAAAACTCCTCAATAAAATTCTGGCCAGTGGAATGCAACAACACATCAGAAAGACCATTCATACTGACCAAGTGGGATTTATCCCTGGTATGCAGGAAGATGGTTCAACGTTCACAAATCAATCAATGTGATACACCACATTAACAAACTGCAGAAGAAAAATCATATGATTATCTCAATAGATGCAGAGAAAGCATTCAATAAAATATAACACCCTTTCATGACGAAAACTCTAAGCAAATTGGGTATAGAAGGAACATTCCTCAATACAATCAAAGCATTTTATGAAAAACCCATGGCCAGCATCCAATTGAATGGGGAAAAGTTGGAAGCATTTCCACTGAGATCTGGTACCAGACAGGGAAGCCCACTCTCACTATTGCTTTTCAACATAATACTGGAAGTTTTAGCCAGAGCTATTAGGCAAGAAAAAGAAATTAAAGTGATACAATTTAGGAAGGAAGAAGTCAAACTATCCCTCTTTGCAGATGATATGATTCTTTATTTAGGGGATCCAAATAACTCTACTAAGAGACTATTGGAACTCATAGAAGAGTTTGGCAAAGTAGCAGGATATAAAATCAATGCACAAAAATCAACAGCCTTTGTATACACAGGCAATGCCATGGCTGAGAAAGAACTTCTAAGATCAATCTCATTCACAATAGCTACAAAAACAATCAAATACCTTGGAATACACTTAACCAAAGATGTCAATGATCTCTACCATGAAAATTACAAAACCTTAAAGAAAGATATAGAAGAGGATACCAAAAAATGGAAAAATCTACCATGCTCATTGATTGGAAGAATCAAATAATCAAAATGTCCATTTCCTCCAAAAATTTACAGATGCAACACCATACCAATCAAAATATAAAAGACATTCTTTTCAGATCTGGAAAAAATGATGCTGAAATTCACATGGAGGCACAAGAGAACTCGAATAGCTAAAGCAATCTTGTACAACAAAAACATAGGTGGAGGCATCACAATACCAGATTTTTCAAGACATATTATAGGGCAGTTATAATCAAAACAGCATGGTACAGGTACAGACTAATGGAACAGAATGGTACTGGATAGACTAATGGAACAGAATATAAACACCAGAAATCAATCCAAACAACTAGAGCCAACTTATATTTGATCAAGGAGCTAAAACAAAATCCTGGAGCAAGGACAGTCTATTCAACAAATAGTGCTGGGAAAACTGGATTTCCACATGCAGAAGCATAAAGCAAGACCCTTACCTTACACATTATACAAAAATCCACTCAACATGGATTATAGATCAAAATCAAACCTGACACCATCAAATTATTAGAGAACATTGGAGAAACTCTGCAAGATATAGGCACAGGCAAAGACTTCTTGGAAAAGACCCCAGAGGCATAGCCAGCCAAAGCCAAAATTAACAATTGGGATTATATCAAATAAAGAAGTTTCTATACTGCAAAAGAAACAGTCAGGAAAGTGAAGAGGCAACCGAAAGAATGGGAAAATATTTGCAAACTACGGAACCAATAAAGGATTAATAACCAGAATCTACAAATATCAACAAACTCTACAACAACAAAACAAACAACGCACTTAAGAGATGGACCAAGGACCTCAATAGACATTTTTCAAAAGAGGAAATCCAAATGGCCAACAGACACATGAAGAAATGTTCCGGATCACTAGCCATCAGGGAAATGAGAATCAAAACCACAATGAGGTTTCACCTCACCCTGGTTAGAATGGCTTACATACAGAAATCAACTAACAACAGATGCTGGAGAGGATGTGGGGAAAAAGGGAAACTTATCCACTCTTGGTGGGAATGCAAACTGGTAAAGCCACTATGAAAGCCAGTTTGGAGATTGCTCAGAAATCTGAATATAGCCCTACCATACAACCCAGCAATCCCACTCCTTAGAATTTACCCAAAGGAAATTACATTGGCAAATTAAAAAGCTGTCTGCACCTCAATGTTTACTGCAGCTCAATTCACAGTAGCTAAGACATGGAATCAACCTAATGCCCATCAACAGTAGACTGGATAAAGAGATTATGAAATATGTACTTTATAGAATACTATACAGCAGTAAAAAATGAAATCCAGTCATTTGTAACAAAATGGAGCAATCTGGAAAACATGCTGAGTGAAATAAGCCAGTCCTAAAGGGACAAATATCATATGTTCTGCCTGATCTGTGACAACTAACTAAGCACCTAAAAGGAAACCAGTTGAAGTGAAATGGACACTATGAGAAACAATGACTTGATCAGCCCTTGTTGTGACTGTTGAAGAACAACTTACTATTTTATTCCTTTTAGTATTTTTTTGTTCTACTTAATACTATGGCTGAACTATTTAATTAACACACAATTATTCTTAGTCATTTAAATTTAACTGAAAAGTGATCCCTGTTAAATATAAGAGTGTGAATAAGAGAGGGAGGAGATGTACAGTTTGGCACATGCTCAATAGGACTCATCTCTAATGGTAGAACTAGAGAAGTGCCAGGGGATTCCAATTCAATCCCATTAAGGTGGTATGTACCAATGCCATCTTACTAGTGAAAATGATCAGTTTCAGTTCATAATTAGGCATAATGATAGGATTAAGTATCAAAGGGATTATATAAACAAAACTAGTGTCTGCTAATACTAACTGATAGAGTTAAAATGGAGAGAATGATCTAACATGGGAAGTAGGATACACAGCAGACTCAAAGGATGGCAGATGTCCTAAACAGCACTCTGGCCTCAGAATCTTTCCTTAAGGCATTTGGATCCAGCTAAAAATCCCATAAGAGTTTCTCGGGCATGGAAAGCCTACACTGTGGCAAAAAAATGACCTAAATGAAAGATCTCTGGGAGTGAGATCCCAGTGGAAAGAACGGGGCCATCAAAGAAGGAGGTACCTTTCTCTGAAGGGAGGAGAGAACTTCCACTTTGACTATGGCCTTGTCTAAATAAGATTGGAGTTTGTGAACTCAAGAGGCTTCCATAGCCTTGGCAGCTCACGACAAGAGCTTTGGGTGATTACTGACATCATAACTAAGAGAGTCGGTTGTTAAATCAACAATGGGAGTCACTGTGCACCTACTCCTCATGTAGGATCTCTTTCCTTAATGTGTTGTATTATGCAAATTAATGGTAAAACTACTACTAAAACAGCACTTTATATTTTGTGTATCTGTCTAGGTGCAAACTGTTGAAATCTTATATACTAAGTTGATTTTCTGTATATACAGACAATTGAAAATGAATCTAGATGAAGAATGGGATGGGAGAAGCAGTGGGAGATGGGATTGTTGCAGGTGGCAGGGAGTTTATGGAGAGAAAAGGCACTATAATCCAAAAGTTGTACTTTGGAAATGTATATGTGTAAAATAAAAGGTAAAAAAAAAAAGAAAAGATCTTAAATGTTTCAAACACAAACATACACACACACATACAAAAACTACATGTTTTTGGGGAATTTGAATGTCTGATCATTATATTGTGCATTATATTATTAACATCATATTGAAGATAGATATATTTAAATATCACACTGTACTCCATAAATATGTGCAATTAATGTGGCTGAATTCTGAGGAAAAATGCCTACAGTCCTGATGGCAACATGGAGTCAATAGGATTGGAATGACTTCCTCCAGTTTCTCATCATGTGAGTAAAACAAAATCCCTCCTGTTAAAGCCACCATTTTTTTTTCTTTTTTGACAAGTAGAGTTCTAGACAGAGAGAGAGAGACAGAGAGAAAGATCTTCCTTCCATTGGCTCGCCCTCCAAATGGCTACTATGGCTGGAGCTACGCCGATCCAAAGCCAGGAGCCAGGTGCTTCCTCCCAGTCTCCCATGAGGGTGCAGGGTCCAAGCACTTGGGCCATCCTCCACTGCCTTCCTGGGCCACAGCAGAGAGCTGGACTGGAAGAGGAAGAACCAGGACTAGAACCCGGCGCCCATATGGGATGCTGGCACCACAGGCGGAGGATTAACCAAGTGAGCCACGGTGCCGACCCCTAAAGCCACCATTTTCAAAATTTCTTACTTGCAACCGAGTGTAATGTATTTTTCTAAAATTTTTTTTATTATTGATTTTTTTTTGTTATGTGGAAAAGATATTTAATTGTAAAATAGAAAAGTAGGCCAGAGTACAGTTTTAAGGGTAACTGCTACTTTATACAGTATAGGTAATCTAGAGGGGTTTGGGGTTAAGCATCTTCATAAAGCAATAAAACATTAAAAAACAAAGCAAGAGGGCCGGCGCCGTGGCTTAACAGGTTAATCCTCTACCATGTGGCGCCGGCACACCAGGTTCTAGTCCCAGTTGGGGCGCCGGATTCTATCCTGGTTGCCCCTCTTCCAGGCCAGCTCTCTGCTATGGCCCGGGGAGGCAGTGGAGGATGGCCCAAGTGCTTGGGCCCTGCACCCACATGGGAGACCAGGAGAAGCACCTGGCTCCTGGCTTCGGATCAGCGAGATACACCGGCCACTGGAGGGTGAACCAACGGCAAAAAGGAAGACCTTTCTCTCTGTGTCTCTTTCTCACTATCCACTCTGCCTGTCAAAAAAAAAAAAAAAAAAAAAAGCAAGAAATCAGAGCTTGTAGTTATGTTTTACAAAAAAGAACAGTCTGTCAGAGTTTCATGTCCATACATTGTGGAATACAACAACAATGTGATGAGAGTTAAGTCATAGCACAGATGCTAAGCTTTCAGAGGGAAAAGTAAAAGTTGGCACTAGTCTTATCGAGAATGTCACTGCAGTACAAAAAGTTCTTGTTCTATATACAAAAACATTTTTTTCCATGAGAATAATTTCCTGGAGAGGGGGAAATAAGTCCATGAAGTATTTCATAAACCCATATTCATTGAGTTTTCCAAAAACAGTATCTTAAAATCCAGTGCCTTAAAGTGCTTTCATGTGGGAATCATGATGGATGGCACAGAATACAGTGTCACGTCCCCACTATGAAATTTTTAAAAATGCATATTGTGCCGGGTTCCTAAATTCAAGTTATCTTGTAAGTTGCTCCTTCCAAGAACATTGTCACTCCAATAAAATCAGCTGTTAGCTTACTCAGTTTCAATGACCTATAGAATAAAAGGTGTTTTTTTTTTCTTCCTAGTAACTTTCATCATCTTTGTGGGAAAAATACCTAAAACATGCAGAATATGTGCAAACAGAAAGTTTAAAAAATATTTACTTCATATACATGTAAATCTTCTTGGGTATAGCTGATATTGAACAAATATAAAAATTTCACTTTCTAAAAAATGTTTTCAGAGAATCTGAGACAACTTAAAGCTGTACAAAGATTTCCTGGAAGAAATCTTCTCTTCATATACAAGTTTATACCTACAGGAGTAATTCCAGCATTGGTCCACCATAATTATTACACATTTGGTCTAATTTTTAATTACTTGAGATGCAAAGAAACATAAAGAGGGAAAGAGAAGAGAGTGTCAGAGAGATTTTGCATTCTCAGTTCACTCTTACAATGTCTGCAACAACAGGGGTTATACCAGGAGCCAGAACCAGAATTTTAATCTGGCCTACCACATGGCTGGCAGGGAACCAATCACTTGAGCTATCACTGCTGCCTCCCAGGGTTTGCAATAGCAGGAAATTATAATGGGGATAAGAGTCAGGTCTCAAACTCAGGTGCTCTGATATGGGATATTGACGTTCCAAGTGGTGTCTTCATCAGTAAGCTAAATTCCCACCCCCAAGTGCAGTAATAGAGAAACTATTACCACCAGTATGAACATGAATCAAAATACCTAATTTCAATTTTTCATATTTATGGTAAGATAAACAGCAATATTTCATTCATAGATATTTGGCAGAAGGAAAGAAAAATAAGAAAAAATGTAAATAAATTACTTATTTAAATGCATGCCACATGATATGTATTTACGCCATAAACAAGAGTGTCAAATTGTTAAATCAACAACAGGAGTCACTGTGTACTTACGTCTCATGTGGGATCTGTCCTTAATGTGTTGTCCAATGTGAAGTAATGCTATAACTAGTACTGAAACAGTATTTTTACACCTTGTGTTTCTGTGTGGGTGCAAACTGATGAAATCTTTACTTAGTATATACTGAATCAATCTTCTGTATATAAAGATAATTGGAAATGAAAAAAAAAACTTGGTTTTAAATTGGAAATTGCATAGAAAATTAATCAATTTTTTAAAAAAATATCATGTAGGGTCTCTGTCCTTAATGTGCTGTACATTGTGATTTAATTCTATAACTAGTACTCAAACAGTATTTTTCACTTTGTGTTGCTATGTGGGTGCAAACTGTTGAAATCTTTACCTAATATATACTAAACTGACCTTCTGTATATAAAGAGAATTGAAAATGTATCTTGATGTGAATGGAAGGGGAGAGGGATCGGGAAAGGGGAGGGTTGCGGGTGGGAGGGAAGTTATGGGAGGGGGGAAAGCCATTGTAATCCATAAGCTGTACTTTGGAAATTTATATTCATTAAATAAAAGTTTTTTTGTTTGTTTTTTAAAGCAATGTCTGTGTATAAAAAGGCTATTGGGGACTGGTGCTGTAGCACAGCAGGTTAATGCCCTGGCCTGAAGCACTGGCATCCCACATGAGCACCAGTTTGAGTCTCTGCTGTTCCACTCCGATCCAGCTCTTTGCTATGGCCTGGGAAAGCAGTGGAGGATGGCCCAGGTCCTTGGCCCCTGCACCCACTTGGGAGACCTGGGAGAAGCTCCTGGCTCCTGGCTTCAGATTGATGCAGCTCTGGTCATTGCGGCCAATTGGGGAGTGAACCATCAGATGGAAGACCTCTCTTTTTGTCTCTCTCTCCCTCTCCTCTCTGTGCAATTCTGACTTTCAAATAAATAAATAAATCTTAAAAAAAAAAAAAAACAGTACTTAAAGGTGGAGCCTTGATTTTTTTAAAAGGATTTTATTTATTTATTTATTTATTTATTTATTTGAAAGGCAGAGTTACAGACAGTGAGAGAGAGAAAGAGAGAGAGAGACAGAGAGAAATATCTTCCTTCCAATGGTTCACTCCCCAAATTGTTGCAACGGCTGGCTCTGCGCCGATCCGAAGCCAGGAGCCAGGTGCTTCTTTCTGGTCTCCCACGTGGGTGCAGGGGTCCAAGCACTTGAGCCATCCTCCACTGCTTTCTCAGGCCACAGCAGAGAGCTGGACTGGAAGAGAAGCAACTGGGAATAGAACCGGCACCCATATGGGATGCCAGCTCTGCAAGAGGAGGATTAACCTTGTGTGCGGCCCTTAATTTTGTATTCTATTTTGATTCTACATCCAGTAAAATAGTGTGGACATTCAGGTATTTTATGAGGTCATTTGAAGATATGGTTAATTTTGAACTGTTAAGTATGTTTTTTTTGAAACTGCCAACACCAGTTTCATATTAGAAATACATCTATAATCATTACATATATAATTTACTAGGTATATACAATGCACTTATTTAAATGGGTGCTTTCAAAAACCTGCCCTGATTCTATCACCTTTATAAAAAGTCATAACTTCTGTCACTCTAGGCAGTAGTTGAATTTTTTTTACATATCCCATGAACTAAAATATTCACCATAGTAAAGTTGTTAATAATTTCAAGGCAAATTTATGTAAAATCAGTGAAAATTAAGCAACAATGTGAAAAATAAAAGCAGAGTTTTACTACAATCATATCTAATAAATTAAAATACTTTATATAAATAATGAAAGCAAT
The DNA here is from genome assembly GCF_033115175.1 of Lepus europaeus. Taxonomy (NCBI): domain Eukaryota; kingdom Metazoa; phylum Chordata; class Mammalia; order Lagomorpha; family Leporidae; genus Lepus; species Lepus europaeus. The sequence continues at coordinate 40,765,845 of NC_084833.1, forward strand.
GAAAATTAATGATATGCATTTACCACAGCTTCTTCTTCTTTCAACTGTTCTATCTAGATACATATCTTTGCTTCTACATTCTAAAGTTAATTCTCTACAATTCATTAGAGAATAAATACTATTCTTAGTTTATTTAAGATCACTGCTTTACATGTATTATTTTAGTGCTTTTTGACATTCATTTTGTCAAATACTCCCAAAATTGAAAATTTTTATATTGACAATTAATCATTGATTAAAAGAAAAACACGTGTTTTTCTTTAATAAATTATTATGCAATATCAAGCAAATATTTCTAATTACTCTTCAACTTTTCTTTTCTCTAGCTTAACCATCTTAGTTCAAGGCACTGTCTTATTTTGACCAGGCTATTACATTGTCCCCTTAAATTAGTCATTTTCAGCTCTGTTGTTCTTCAGAACCCTGTGGGGAAATTTAAATAATACAATTGCAGAACTTTAACCAAACTATTTTTTAGAAGAATCTTTTAGGGAGAGATAGTACCTTCACTTTTGTAAAGCTACCTATGCAATTCTTAGGTGTACTTAGAGCTGAGTCTGTTTTTTTTTTTTTTTTTTTTTTTTGGGGGGCTTGTCTCTGATATTATATTTAATTCTTAGTGAACTGTTAATAACGGAAATCTAAACTTAACATTCTCTATATTCCTTAAGTATTTCATTTTCTTTCCGAAGGAACAGTGAAAAATCATGCAGATAATTATTTTGCTTTGGGCTTAATCCTCTACATCAAATGTCATTTGTTTCCTGCATGTGAAATACATTTAAATAGAAATACAATCACCATTTTTTTTTTTTTACTATCTCACTGCCTCATTCTTCCAGATCTCTACACAACTTTTCATCCATCAGGATGCACTCTGCAGAAGCTGTTTCTTGACTACTAATCATTACTAAGCAATCTTCTAATACCAGTTTAGGGGCTTCTCTTATGTGATCCTATGCAACCTTCTGCATAGCCTCAGCTTTTAACTTTATTTTTTGTAAGAGTTTTAGGACAATTATATAGTTTCTCTAGAACTATTTTCAAATTAATTTTTACTTATTTATTAATTTGAGAGGAAATGAGGGAGAGTGCAAGGATTCTCATCCCCTGGCTCACTTTCCAAGTGACTGCAATAACCAAGGCTGGGCCAGAGTCAAAGTCAAGAGCTGGAATGTCAATCTAGATTTCCTGTGTTTGTGGCAGGAACTCAACAACTTGAGCTATGGTGGGCTCGCTCTCTTCTTTGGTGGGAAGCCAAGATTGTGAGATGCAGCTGGGGCTTTGATCTCAGCACACCGACAGCGGAAGCGAGTGGCTTAACTGAGATCTAAACCCTAGGCTAAATGCCTGTGCATCTAGTCACTTACTGAACCAATTTCATGTAATTCAGTTCCGCTTCTTAAGGAATGACAGTTGATTGAAAACATTTTCATTTTTATATAATTCAGCATGGGAAAGTATGAGTATATGACAGGACATTGAAAGTTCATGGAAAATGGAATTGACGGATATAATTTTTGGGGGGAGTAAAAACTTTGGATGTGATACATAGATTTTTAATAATACACATTTTCTGTGAACTCCTTGAAGACTCCTCATACTTTCTGACTTCATTTTTTATTTACTTATGAATATAGTGTCTGCCTGTGACTTTATTTCTCTGTATGAATAAGCATAAAAGAGAGACTATTAATGAACATGGTTACAGCCCTTGTTCAAAATCTCTTAACTATATAATGGACCATAAGCTATGGAAGGACACAGAAACTCCCATCCCGTAACTATATTTACAATAATCACATTCATCTATCATTGTAACTGAATGCCACTTTTACTACTTGGATTTGGGTTTGAGTTTCTTTATTTTTTCCTCTTTTTTACCTTAATAGGATTCCAGGATTTTATAATCTTTCACAAATTGCTTACAAACATACTTAAGAAGATTTTATTATTTCTATTGAAAAAAATTTAAAAGAAGATAATATTAAAGTATAATAATGCATTTTAGACCTATATACATTCTGAAATAAATTATGATATGCTACTGCCTGCAGGGATTCCTTGATAATGCATGTTTCAGCTAGTTATTTACAATGCTGTGATTATATTGTTTGAATTCTAATACTACAGGTTCCATCATGTAATGGTTAACACCCCGGACTCTGAATTCTAATACTACAGCCACCCTACTTCCAAATTTTATTACCCAGAGAGAAATTAACGCTATCATTTGCTGACATGTCAAAAATTGTTACTTGGGGGCCAGCGCTGTGGCACAGTGGGTTAACGCCCTGGCCTAAAGTGCTAGCATCCCATATGGGTGCCGGTTCAAGGCCCAGCTGCTCTACCTCCAATCCTGCTCTCTGCTGTGGCCCGGGAATGCAGTAGTAGATGGCCCAAGTCCTTGGACCCCTGCACCCATGTGGGAGACCCAGAAGAAGCTCCTGGCTCCTGGCTTTGGATCAGCACAGCTCCAGCTGTTATGGTCAACTAGGGAGTGAACCATTGGATGGAAGACCTCTCTCTCTCTATCACTCTGCCTCTCTTCTCTCTGTGTAATTCTGACTTTCAAAATAAATAAATAAATCTTTAAAAAAAATGTTACTTGTGTTTCAGGATACTGATGAGCATGTATAACTTAGTACAGTCAATAAATGAAGTAAGTGCATTTTTTACACAAATATATAAATGCTATATGAACATTCAATAGAAGGTACCTTGATAAAAGTAACATACTGATTTAGAAATTAATTCATCAAGTTTACACATCATTTATTACCCAATTTGTTATATCCCGTAATGAAATAAAAAAGTTACAATCATTTTCTCTCACATTTTATTTTTGATATATTTTTGTCGAGATTCAGAATTTTAGGACACCTATTCTGTACTTAACACAAAATATTGTTTTACTTCCATTTGTAATACTTGCTGACTGATATTTTTCACTCATTTATGTCTCTTACTCACTTGTGTTATAAAATCCAAGCAAGATTTTTATCCAGCCAAGTTATAAAGATAGTCATATCCAAGACAGCACTTCAAATAAATCAAGGATTTAGTCATGTGGAGATTATTCCTTTGTGCAAAACTGAAGTATCTGTATAAGTACAATAATTACTCCAAGCAATAATAACCCAATACATTTTTATATAATTTTTATTGGAAAACTATGATATATACAGCCTTGTTGGCCCACTTTTCAAATGAGAACAACTCTTTTGTAAATACAATGTTCTAATACTCCAGGTTTTCTTATAAGTGTCTCCTGAATCTTCTATATTCTAGGATAAGTATGTTTAAAATTGCCTTAAAAAGAATGGTTCCTAATTTATCATGTGAAAACAAGCAATCATATTCACATATTCACATGGATACTTTTTCCAGCTTTACTCATTTTTTCTTAACACAGCAGGAAAGCATTTCATATCTCATAATATGATAGCAATTTTCTATTATATCAAATCATGTCAATATCTTAATAAATTTATGGTCAAGACGCTAAAGATGTTTATTCTAGCCTGTTACTTGCAAAGCTCCAACTTTCCTGTTTTCTAATTGTGCTGCTATTATTTACATCCCTAAGTCAGGACTTGAAAAAATTAATGCGTGGATATCTTTCCAATTGGCCTCTTCATGATAGCCTGTTGCACACTTTCTGAATCATAATCTGATAGCCTTTAATTAAAAGAACTTGAAATAGTTGGGGTAAGTCTCATGCCTTATGGCACAAAATTACAGACTTCCTATCTGGTGTATGTAACAATTCTGCATTAATGAGATGCCTTTAACAGAAATTTTGACAACTTCTTGGTAATTAGAAAAATATCAGGAGATTAAGTTTCATTTTTAAAGGATTTTATAAAAGGATACATTGAAAGTGAGCAAAAACACTTAAGAGGAAATAATTTTCTTATCATAATTACATTATGAAAATTTAATTGAAGTTTTACAATGTAACATTTCTGAAAAGCACTTTAACTATTATCATGTATAAATATATTTAGAAACCAATGTTTTATTACTTTAAGGAAATGGATATTTGATTAAAATTACTTGCTTTATTCTGAACTTAAGAGAAAGTATTCTCCTTAATTTGGCATGATGCGTCTCAGATATCTTTAAAACCAAACCATATGTTTATTCTTAGAAGAATAAGAGGGAAAAATCCCAGCTTATTAAGAGTGGCACTGTGTCTACCTACATGATTTCAGCTCTCTTCTGCTGCAATTCTCAAATTAAGCTTTTCATATCTTCTCTCTTTGCACCTTAGCTTAGATATAAGAGCTAAAACCTTTAGCATCACACTTCCAAAGAACCAAACATCAAATTCTCACTTTGGCACACTATAGAGTAAATATGCCTGGAGGAAAAACAATTTCCTTTTGCAGTCTACACAAAGAAATTCTTTCACAGAACTGTAGACCTTGTAAGGTCTTTAAGTCTCCAAAAGAACTAAGAGAAAGTTCTTGTACATGGCTGTTTAATTCTCTCAAAAAAGAAAAGTTCTCACTAAAGAGAATGGCTTGCCCAAGTATGGTATATAGGAAAATAAATTTTTAACTATGAAAACTTAAGGGAGGAAAAACTTGCCAAAGATGACATGGGCGTGAGTATACTATACCAGGATTTAAAACTGACATTTTTCTTTTCCTGTGTCTTTGGTTTATGACAAATGCAGTCCAAGTGAAAATCAAGTTCCAATAAGAAACATGGTGGGGATTCATTAACTATCAGCTTTTTTAAAAGTATGTATTTATTTGAAAGAGCTAAAGAGAGAACAAGAGGTCTTCCATCTGGTGGTTCACTCCCCACTTGGCCACACAACAGCCAGGGCTAGATCAAGGCAAAGCCAGGATCCATGAGCCAGGATTTTCATCCAAGTCTCCCAGATGGGTAGCAGGGACCCAAGCATTTGGATCATCATCTGCTGCTTTTCTCAGACCATTAGTAGAGAGGTGGACAGGAAGTAGAGCAGCTAGGACTCACACAAGCACCAATATGGAAAGCCAGCTACTCAAGCATTGGTTTTATTCCCTACACCACAGTTCCGGCCCCAAGTGTCAGCTTTTTATCAGAGAAGAAACTTCACAATGACTTAGCCTTATTGATAGATCCTATGGCTGTGACTTTCCTAATTTGCTCAGTTTGTACTCAACAAAGACAGTCTATTTTAGAGAAAAATTCCTTATTGATATTAAACATTGTAAATAGCTGCACTTTCTTTCTTTCTTTTTTTTTTTTTTTTAAACAGGCAGAGTGGATAGTGAGAGAGAGAGACAGACAGAGAGAAAGGTCTTCCTTTATGCCGTTGGTTCACCCTCCAATGGCCGCTGTGGCCGGCTCATCGCGCTGATCTGAAGCCAGGAGCCAGGTGTTTCCTCCTGGTCTCCCATGCGGGTGCAGGGCCCAAGGACCCGGGCCATCCTCCACTGCCTTCCCGGGCCATAGCAGAGAGCTGGCCTGGAAGAGGGGCAACCGGGATAGAATCCGGCGCCCTAACCGGGACTAGAACTCGGTGTGCCGGCTCTGCAAGGCGAAGGATTAGCCTGTTAAGCCATGACGCCGGCTAGCTACACTTTCAATTAGCTAAAAAGAATATTTTTAATGCTGGTATCATTATACTTATCCATTTCTGTCTCACAATTTTTTTTATTTTAAATTTCACACTCAAATTAAAAATATTCCTCTACCTTTGAAAAGTGTTGAAAAATTCCTGAGTAAGTCCACCTGGACCTGAGGTTTGAGTTTTGTTTGTATTGTATTGTTCCATATGTGTATTTTGTTTCAAGATCTGAAATTCAGTCTAAGTCTGATAGATTGCTGGTAGCAGTCCAATTACTTGAGCCATGAATGCTGCTCCTCATGGTCTGAATTAGTGTAAAACTTGAATTAGGAGTTACAGCCTGAAATCAAACCGAGGTATCCAAATGTGGAATGGATGAAAATTAACTGCTAGATTATACAGTCACTCCCTGTATTAAAGCACTCTCACCAGAGACACAAGGAGATACATAGAGGGATCTCTCACCCAGTGTTCATTCCCCATATGGCCTTAATGGCCATGGCTGGAAAAACTGAAGCCAGAAGCTTCTTCTTGGTCTTTCATGTGCATGCAGGGTCCCAAGCATTTGGTGCCATCCTCAGTTACTTTCCAGGTACATTAGTAGGGAACTAGATTGGAAGTGGAGCATCTGAGATTCCAAATGGAACTTGTATGGGATGCCACTATTGTAGGCAGCTGCTTTACCCACTGCACCACAAAGCTGGTCCCTGTGTGTATTTTTAAAAAATGAGTGTGGACAGATGATATATCTTATTGCCATTTTTAATTTCTAGATATATATTTATTTAAGACATCTATTTCTTTTTGAGCTAATTCTAGTATTACATGTTTTCTAGAAGTTTAATATTTTTAAAAAATATCTTCAATTTTAGTTGCTTTATATATTTCCTATTTTTATTGATCATCTTACTTATTCTGGCCTTTCTTCTTTGATTTTATGTTAGTTATAATCCAATCTCTTGCATTGATTGTACTTAAATTTACAGATATGAAAGAAATATTTTCAATTATATACTATGATTATATCAAACTTCATAGTGTTTATGCCTATAGTGTTCTTGTTATTGTAAATATTTTTAAAAATATGCATGAAATGCATTTCACATACCATAATATTCATTAATTTAAAATATACAGTTCAGTTTTTTTTAGCATACAAATATATTTGTACAACCATCACCATACTGATGGTAAAACATTTTCAACACACCAAAAAAAGAAACTCCATATCCATCAGCAGTCATTCAACATTCACTTTCTTGTACTGAAATCACAGAACCCTAAGAATCAATGATCTATTTTATATCTGTAAAGACTTGGATTTTCTAAACATTTTCACACATAGATCATACAATGTAAGTATGGTTGTCTATGACTAATCTCTTTTATTTAGTTTATTATTTTCAAAGTCCATGCATGATGCAAACAGTACTAGTACTCCATTCTTTAAATTGACAAATATTCCCTAGTATAGATGGACTATATATTTTATTTAGTTTTAAAACCTCACATTTATAAAATTTATATTTTACCTAAAAGTTATTTAGCTATATTTTATAGTTCTATATATGAATGCATATATATATATCTTCTTGTGAACTAACTTACTGTACTCCTATACAATATTGGAATAAAAGTATAGATATTTTCTCTCCTTTAAATATACAAGGAGTCTTTTTTTTTTTTTTTTTTTGACAGGCAGAGTTAGACAGTGAGAGATAGAGAGACAGAAAGGTCTTCCTTTTCATTGGTTCACCTCCCAAATGGCCGCTACGGCCAGCGCTGCACCAATCCGAAGCCAGGAGCCAAGTGTTTCTCCTGGTCTCCCATGTGGGTGCAGGGCCCAAGCACTTGGGCCATCCTCCACTGCCTTCCTGGGCCACAGCAGAAAGCTGGACTTGAAGAGGAGCAACTGGGACAGAATCATCGGCGCCCCAACCGGGACTAGAACCCAGGGTGCCGGAGCCGTAGGCGGAGGATTAGCCAAGTGAGCCATGGCGCCAGCAACAAGGAGTCTTTTAAAGTTCATGGAAAATGTATATCGTGATAAAACAATGAATGAATTTAAAATTTTTACACCAAAGTAAAGTTGTTAAGCAGTGATAACATGGATGAACAGAATCTAGTTTGAGATATTAGCAAGGGTAAGACATCATTTTAAAGAGTCCCTATCACAGCAATATGAATTCTGTCATAATTGAAGGTAGAAAAACCCCAAATACATGATGAAGCTTAGATGAAGGGATGTTGAAATCATTAATGCCTTATAAAAAGTTTATTGAAATGATTCACCAAAGAAATGACCAGTTCAGAAATGGGCATCCTGTTTACAGAACAAATGAGAAAATGTTGAAATCCACAGTGCGATATCATCCATATTGATTTATAAGAAAACATTTAACCTTGCTAATGCCCTAACTGGAGAAGACCAATGATTAACAGCAGAAAAATACAGCCACCAATATACACATCTCTAATGATTCAGCTTATAAAATTTTGAATGAAAAATTATGGTGGAGCCATAATCTCTCTCTCTCTCTCTCTCATTTTAACTTTATCCATTTTTCTGACCCTCTAATAAATAAAAAATCAAATGGTTCAACTGAATAACACCCAGGAAAACTTCACCACAAAGACTTGCTCCATCACAACAATGTTCCTGCTCATGCCTCTTATCAAATAAGGGCAATTAGCAAGAGTTTCAGTGAGAAATAATTAGGTGCCCACATCAGTCTTGGTTTGGCACCACAAGACTTTTCTTTTCTAATCTTAAAAAAGAGTTAAAAATATTTTTCTCTGAATTGATAGTGTATATTGGTATCATCACATACAAATGTGTATTCAACTTGATGGCACTTAGGTTGATTAATAAAATATATTTTTTACTTTCATGATCTAACTGAATTTTCCTTTTTTTTTTCAACTTCTCTTACATGAACATCATTGACCAAAAACTTGCAAATACTTATGGATTTGTCATTCTCTAATCAAAGTTTTCAAAAAGCCCAATGTTGGTAGAAACTATTAAACTACCATCCATTTCAAATGAATAGTTAAAATATCTGAAATCTCAGTCTACCTCTCTCAATTAGAAACCTTAAAATAAGGCAAGACAAGGAAACAAGCAAAACTGTGTAACTAGATCACTGAGTTCAGCTTTCAATGGTTTGATATTTGAATTTACCTCTTTGAAATGCAAAATATATAGCATACCATTAGAACAATTAGAGGAGTGGTATGAGTTTAATGGTCTCTGTATGTCACTACCATACAGTTACTGATTACGATAGCTTGTATAGTTTGAAATCAGAAGTTAATGAATCTAACTTGAAAATAAAAGAGAATGATAAGGTAAATTCAAATTAAGTTATAAATGTGATGCTGGCTGGCCTTTAAAATTGTACTAGCTAAACAAATAATCACAGATTACTATGTTCCATGATCTCCTAAAATGCATAAGTTTCTATGGTACCTTCATCTAATTCAAAGTAATAACAATGTTTATTTGAAAGTCCTCAAATAAATTTATTTTTAAAATTGCAGTAAAATTTCCAATACCTAAAGTCATTCTCTTTTCTAATTTGTTTATTTTTAATTTAAATGTATAAAAATACTCTATATATAGGTTTAAAGCAATAAAATTTGTGAGATTACTTTGTGCCTCAAGATACAAGGACAATTACATATATATAAATATAATATAAAGTATATTATATACAATATATTTTATAATATACAATATATAATATAAAATATACAATATATTTTATAATATAAAACATATGTTAACAATATATAATATACACGTTATTTTAACATATATTATGGGGCCGGTGCCATGGCTCACTTGGTTAATGTGCCAACATCCCATATGGGCACTGGGTTCTAGTCCCGGTTGCTCCTCTTCCAGTCCAGTTCTCTGCTGAGGCCCAGGAGGGCAGTGGAGGATGTCCCAAGGGCCTGGGCCCTGCACCTGCGTGGGAGACCAGGAGAAGCACCTGGCTCATGGCTTCAGATTGGCACAGCGCCGGCTGTAGCGGCCATTTGAGGGGTGAAGCAACAGAAGGAAGACCTTTCTCTCTGTCTCTCCCACTCACTGTCTGTAACTCTACCTCTCAAATAAATAAATAAATAAAATCTTTAAAAAATATTATAAAATATATACTAATTGAGGTGTATTATGTTTTATATAGTATATATAGTAATTGTAATATATTATGTATTATACATTATTATTATACCCTCCATAAATTTTCTATATCTATGAGTATATCTATACTCATATATTGCATGTCTATATCTTTACTATTATATGGAGTATATATTATTTTCATTTATGCTCCAGAGATACTGAGAGAGGGCATCTATCAGGATTAGAGGTTGAGAAGACCTGTTTAAATCAATTAAAAAGGTTCAGTTTGATAATAGAAGTTTTTGATAATGGATTGAGAGGATTTTAAGTTTTTTAAAAGTTTATCAATATGCATACTGTCAAGAAATTAATCATGAATCTTGATTGTTTCTTGTATCAAATAAACTTACATTTTAGCTCCATTTCTTCACAGATTTCTTGAAATACCCTGCACCCTGAAATGGTCAAGCTGCCTGACTGCCTGTTACACATTCAGATGCCTTAAATCTAAGAAACAGAAATACCAACTGCTCAATATCATTAGTGATAAGAGAAATGCAAATAAAAACCACAATAAGGTTTTACCTCATCCAAGTTACAATGGCTATCATCCAAAAACTAATAATAATAATAATAATAATAATAATAATAATAATATGCTGACAAGGATATGGGGAACAAGGTACCCTAATATACCATTGGTTATAATGTACTCTATTATAGCCAATAAGGAAAACAGTACAGAGATTCTTCTGAAAACTGAAAATAGATCTACCATACGTCCCAGTCCTCCCACTCCTAGGAATTCACACAAACAGAATGAAATCATCATAGGGAAGAATTTTTATGCACCCATGTTTTTTGCAACTCAATTCACAATTGGTAACATATGGGATCAACTCAGATGTCCATCACTTGATGACTGGATAAATACTACTCTGCTATTAAAAAGAAAGAAATCCTATCTTTTACAACAACAAGAATGCAACTTGAAATCATTATACTTAAAGAAATGTCAATTCCAAAGAGAAAAATATCATGTTTTCTATGATATTTTATAGTTAAAAGAGATAACAGAAGAATATATAGGAACAAAAGGGATATCTTGAGATTTGATTGTTATTTTTAGTCTTTGTTTATACTTTTGTGGAACTGTGGTCTTTCTGTTTCTTTTATTTGTTAAATAGTATGGTTAGTGCTGTATTTAACCTGTGATTGTAGAATGAACAGAAATTATGCTTTTGCAAAAAATAAAAGGAAGGAAGGAGGGGGACTGAGGGAGGGAAAGAAGAAGGGAGAAGTGTATAGTTATCTTCAAAGAATTGTCTGAAATACATGAATTCTGTACACTTTATATTAGTAAAAATATAAAAAAGCAGAAAATAATAAAGGCAAAATGAACTTCAAAAGTAGCCTTCAAACCATGTCATAGCTTTATGTTTTTAATATATAAATGTAGGCAATTTCTATTTTAATGCATTTGAAGCACACAGTCATTTATAGCAGCTAGAGCTAGCATATGTGAGTCACTGTAATGAGATTGATTTGTTACTCTAATGACAGTGAAGAGATTCATACATCTTCTCAAACTTTAAACCAAGTATAAACTTTATAGAATTATATGAATATTTTTAAGAATAATCATTCTGGACATACTTCCAAGAATTTAGACATTTTGTAAGAAAGTAATTTTTTGTTTTGCTTTGTTTTTGGTGAGCAGATTTTTTTTTTCCAGAATGTGATCATTCTTACTCCTCCATTCTAAACTGTAATAATTTTGTTATTAAATCTTCCAACTAATGTATCCCAAACTACCATAAATAGCAACATGAACATTTTGGTGGGTTTAACTAAAGTTGTGTGTATTTAGAGTTATATAATATGTCTTATTCAAAGTTACACACTTCAGTAATACTTGAATATGGCTACCCAGGATTTTTTAAAATTTGAAAGTCAGAATTACAGGGGTGTAAGATGTGCACACAAACACACACACAGAGAGAGAGAGAGAGAGAGAGAGAGATTCCACCCACTGGTTCACTCCCCAAGATGGCTGCAACAGCCAGTGCTATACCAGGTTGAAGCCAGAGGCTCTATCTGGGTCTCCTAAGGTAGTGGCAAGGGCCCAAACACTTGGGCCATCTTCTGCTGCTTTTCCAGGCCATTAGCAGGGAGCTGGGATGCTAGCATTGTAGGTGGCAATTTTACCTATATGCCACAATATCAGGCCCTGGCTATCTGTATTGTTACAGTTCATTATCTCAATCTGTCCCTATTGCTTCATGGTCAGAAATGTTGAAAAGGTTTCTATTTTCTTTGAATAACACCATATAACTTTGGAATAGTATACATATTCTTAGACATCTTTTACCACAAACGTGGTCACAAGAACACAATCACATAATTTGAGAATAAAACAAAGGTGCATTTATGCTTTTAGGAATGCCACAATACTTTAGCAAGGAATCTATGACTTGGAATGGTTCCTCACATAAATGTTATGTGAGGGTTATGAAGGGTAAAAGGGTCATGAAGGGTAAAGCAACTTATACTTTTAATAAATGTTTTGCTTATATTTCAAGTAATTCAAAAATGCTTTCTTGTTCTTCTTAAAGTATTGGCTTTGTTACATACATATTTAAACTAACTTGAATTCTTTCTTGTAATTAAAGATATGAACATCTGAAAATAAATACATAAACCGAATGTCTTCCCCCAATAATTTGGACACAATATTCCCAACAGTCATCCAATCACCAATTTTTAAAGTATTTAATGTAATGTCTGATCTTCTAGGGTTTCTGGGATAGATAAGTAATTAATATTCCCTTTTTCATTCATCATTACAGGTTAGTAATGAATCTTGGTGCTTTACATTCCATCACTTCAACTTGAATTCCATTCCAAATTCTTCTAGATTCTTGATTGTGAGTTTGGGGAGGGTGTTTATTATTATTATTATTATTATTATTATTATTATTGCTCTTTATTTAAAAGGAAAAAAAGACAGAAATTCGAAAATTCTTTGGAAGCCCTTGGTAAAGATTTATCTCTTGAAGTGTCAATGAAAAATAAGTACAGTCTTTTCCATTACTCTTTATCACAAAACTGGGGCTGTCAGTTAAATTGTTAAAAGTGACAAAAGATGGCCGGCGCCGTGGCTCAACAGGCTAATCCTCCGCCTAGCGGCACCGACACACCAGGTTCTAGTCCCGGTCGGGGCGCTGGATTCTGTCCTGGTTGCCCCTCTTCCAGGCCAGCTCTCTGCTGTGGCCTGGGAGTGCAGTGGAGGATGGCCCAAGTGCTTGGGTCCTGCACCCCATGGGAGACCAGGAGAAGCAACTGGCTCCTGCCTTCAGAACAGCGAGGTGCGCCGGCCGCAGCGCACCAGCCGCGGCGGCCATTGGAGGGTGAACCAATGGCAAAAAAAGACCTTTCTCTCTGTCTCTCTCTCTCTCACTGTCCACTCTGCCTGTCAAAAAAAAAAAAAAAGTGACAAAAGAAAAAAGGGTCAACAATTTTTATGAGTGAAAGTGATTATCATTTATTATTATACTAGTAAACTAGCACAATGTCAAAAACTTTTCAAAAATCTTGGGTAGAACTCAAATAGTGGCTTTGTTTCAGTGTTTGCCTGTATTACTCTGTTTTCACTGACTATAAAAAGTAAAGGTCTATCCCCCACTGCATCATATCCCACACACTCTTTATAATAGCTAGAACTAGCATTTTTCACACAGAGAAATCTCCAAAATGATTTAACATTCAATAGTGGCTTAGCTATCGCTTTGGTAGATATATAAAATCCAAAATTAAATACATGCCAGCATGCTTCCTCCTTTTCTTGTGTTTAAAAGTTGATCTGGTTTGAAGTATTGGTTGCAGAAATAACCACTTGATTTCAAAAATCAAATGAGTCTCTGGGTTCCCTCATGATCAGGAAATTCAACTAAGAGTCTTTCTTTTCTAGCAAGGAAAGGACATGTGATGTATACTGGGAAGTGATGATAGTCACACTGCTTTCTTTGTTGAATGCCATGTTCAATTTTTTCTCTCATCCCTCTTTTCCTTCATTACACCTTTGTTTTCAGTTCCTGCTATCCTTGGCTTTCTAAGGGAGTCCCTGTTTTTTTCAATAGGCATTGGTGAAAAGGACAAATTATCAAGCATGTTCATTTGGCATATTTGTATGAGTAAACTATGAAAATTGATCTCTTTGGTGCATCATTAATTTCCTGAAATAGAAATCAACTGTATTTCTCATTTGTATTTAATTTGTATTTAATTACAAATAACAAAATATCCTGTTATTGTGATTTAAACATACAGATATTTATTTTCTCAAATAAATATAAGTAAAAAGTTAGGTAAGCAGGGTGAACCTGCTTAATGTTAATTTTAGAATTTCACACTGCGTTTAGTTTTATGTTCTATCTGACTTAAAATACAGGTAATTATCATTTTTGTTGCTTGATCATCAAGGATCACTCATCCAAAATCACATGACACAGCAGGATTTTTCTCTTAATCATCTTCTCCTTCATCCCTGTTCTATCTAATCTGTGATCAAATTAGCAAATGGGAATCTCAAGTCGAGAAGGAAAAAAAAAACACTTTTTTAGGCATAAAGATCATATCAAAAATAAATAAATATGGAAAAGTATGAGAAAGTGATTCCTTCATGATCCAAGAATTTTTCCCAGTGGATCCAAATTAGGTATAATTTAAAAGAACAACAACGAACATCAGGTTAACTGTCAGAGATATACTGCCAAGTCATGACTAAGATGTACCTTGTCTAATACTCCTTCTTTCAGCACCCAGCAGAGATCTGATCTCTAATCCTTTGGGCTAAAAGGCTGTAGGTGGATGCAGTCATCTCACTATTTAAAGTTTCATGCTGGCATCTTAAGAATAGCTAAGCAATTATTTAAGTTATATGTTGTCTGTTTTGTTTCTGTGCTCTTTGGTTTGTGTTATTTTTGGATATGATTCCTTCTTTTTCTTTTTTTTTTATGCTTTCATTTATTTGAAAAGCGAAGTTACAGAGAGAGAGAGAGAGAAAATCTTCCACCCACTGGTTCACTCCCCAGATGGCTTCAATGGCTGAGGCTGGGCTGAGCAAAGCCAGGAATTTCATTCAGATCTCCCACGTTTGATGCACAGGACCCAGCACTTGGACCATTTTTTGATGCTTTAACAGATACATTAACAGGGCTTGCATCAGAAGTGGAGCAGCCAGGACAGAATCTGCTCTCACATGGAATGTTGGTACCGTAGGTGGCACCTTAACCAGCTGTGCCACAATGCTGGCCCCATGATTCCTTTTAAATCCTGGCATGACTATACCCATTATCCATGACATCATTCCATAAGAAAGGCATTGCTGAAGGCTGAAAACTTTTACTCTTCAAATCAGTTGTCTCTAAGCCCCTACTCTTCTGCTGTATATTTAGAATCAAAGTAAGCATTACTACAGAATACTTTTATTGGATGCTCAGAATACTAGTATGTTTAGGCTTACATAATAACATACCATACACTGGGTATCCTAAACAACAGAAATGCATTTTTTCAAAGTTCTGGAAATAATAAATCCTAAATCAAGGTGATAGCTGCTTTGGTTACAGGAGACAACCCTTTATCTGGTTTTCATAAGGCTTCTTTCTATCTCTGTCAACATATAACAGATAGATAAATAGTTAATAGATGATAGATAGATAGATAGATAGATAACGTCTCTTTTTAAAATCCTATCATAAAGGGACTAAATTCATAATGACTTCTAAAGTTACCTATCTCAAAAAGGTTTCATCTCCAACTATCAGTATACTGGGGGATTGGGTTCAACATATGAAATATCAGAGGATACTAACATTCCGTTTCTGACATCCTCCCCATTACTATTTCTGGCCTTCTGATATTTTGGAAGAGCATAATTGTAGAGAGTGAAATATTTACCAAAATTTTTGTCTTGATATCATTTTATATCCCTAAGAATATGAAAATCTATATATTTTTCCAACAATTAAAGCTTCATATAGTAGTAAATTCCATGCTTGTGCAAATTTAAACTAAATTTTTCTATCTAGCTCTTTCAAACTCTCTGTATCATCCTAACTTGAGAAGTGTCAAAAATTAATGAAATAAGAATGTGATGTACTCCATAAAATTTATTGGAAAATAGAATTAAAAGATAATGTTGTTTTGATGTAAAAGTTATTTGAAATCCATGCATTATTTTCATAATATTTATTCTCCATGAAATTCTGAAGATTTTCATACATATGTGTATAGTATATGTACATACAAATATCATATTGCTAATGATGGTGAAAATGAAGGTGAGACAATATGAAAATGGCAACAGATTCAAGTGTTCTTTGAGTAATTTAATATGTGTCAGACAAAGGTCCTAGCCAATTTTTTTTGATTAGCAAAAAACTGAGCAATTTTCAGAGACAGGTTGTCTTCTAAATGTTTAGGTATTTAGTTTGTGACCATGGAAATAACTTATGACCAAAATGCTGGGTTAAGTCACAGTTATAAGTAATACATATATAATGATTTACCCTCAGTATATTTTGCAACTATCCATTACCTCTGTTTTCCTTTTTGTATGTTCTTGTTTATGCACACATATACACATATAAACATACACATTATATATATATATATATATATCAGTTTTTGAGAATGACATAGGAATATTCCCTATGTGACCAATATTCTTCTTTCTTATCAAAGATAATTGAAACAAATGACTTGTAGGTGTATGTGAATTATTGCTTTTTTTAGACAGACAGAGATAGAGAGTGAGAGATCTATCTATAGGTTCATTGCTCAAATGCTGGCAACAGCTGAGAAGGGACCATGGTGAAGGCAGAAACCAGGAATTTAATCTGGATCTCCAAAGGAGTTGGAGAGACCCAACTACTTTAGCTATAATTTGCTACATTCAAGGATGCACAATAGTAGACAGCTGAAATAAAGTGTGGAGCCAGAACTTGAACCCAGGTGCTCCAACATGGGAGGCACATGTCCCAAGGGGTGTCTTAAATGATGTGCCAAATGCCCACTCCAGAATTATTGATTCTAAAACAACAAAAGACTTCTTACAAAAAAATCAAAAGCATGGCCGGCACCACGGCTCATAGGCTGGTCCTCCGCCTGGGGCACTGGCATCCCGGGTTCTGGTCCCGGTGGGGGTGCCAGATTCTGTCCTGGTTGCTCCTCTACCTGTCCAGCTCTCTGTTGTGGTCCGGAAGGGCAAGGGAGGATGGCCCAGCGTGCTTGGGCCCTGCACCCACTTGGGAGACCGGGAGGAAGCTCCTGGTTTCAGATCGGCACAGTGTGCCGGCCGTAGCAGCCATTTGGGGGGTGAACCAATGGAAGGAAGACCTTTCTCTCTGTCTCTCTCTCTCACTGTCTAACTCTGCCTGTCCAAAAAAAAAATCAAAAGCATTTTTTGTCTCAGACTTACATTATTTAAATTTTAAAAAGCAGATATGTTTACAGTTTTTTTAAAAAAATTAGAAAATATGTGGAATGAAAAATGAATTATTGCTGCCCACACAGCTAATTTTATATCCTAGGTAAGCACTTTAGCAGTGTTCGACAAGTTTTTAGGGTATTTTGAACAAGTGTGTATGTGTGTGCCTTTGTGTTAGTGTTTACTGTATACATTCAGCTTTTGAATTAGAAAAATAATGTTTATACATACTATACAACCCATTTGCCTTCTTTGACATATATTAGAGCATATTCCAAGTAAGAATCTAGAGGTGTTAATTTTTTGAAATGGCTATATCTGAAAGTACACAACAGAAAATTTACGTGTGTGTGTCTCTGTGTGTGTGTATGTGTGTGTAAACTGTAAATATTCTATCAAGGACACACTAGCAAATCCAAACTTCCCCATTTATGGTCTCCACCAATTTTGTAGAATGATTATAGCCTATCTACCATCCATCAGAGACATTTTACACTTTAAATTAAAATTCATTAAGATAAAATTGACATTTCATAAAATTCATTCTACAAAATGTAAAATAAAGTAATTTTAGTATGTTCACATAGATGATATTTTCATTATCACAAAGAGAATTTCATTTCTAGTTATTATCACTTCATTTTTTTTGTGTTCTATCTAAGAAATCACTACCAGCCCTAAGGGCATGAAGACTTATTTTTATGTTTTCTTCTGAATTTTATAGTTTTAGCACTCATATTTAGGTCTATAATTCATTTGTGTTCATTTTTAATATGGTGTGAAGTAGTCTAAAATACAAAGTGAATATTCTGTTGTCTATTATTATTATTTTAATTTTACTATGATAATTGTTAAACATTATGACCTTATTGTTTTCATTTGTGGAATGCAGTTTAAGTGGAGTTATGTTTATGTTTGATTATAGGTTTAAAAAGTATTCATTTATTTGATGGAGGGGAGAGAAATACAGATAGAGCTCCCATCCACTGATTTATTTCACAAATGTCCCCTGTGATCAGGAGCATAGAACTCAATCCAGGTTTCCCAAAACAGGAACCCAACTACTTGAGCCATTACTTGACTCCTTCCAAGGTCTGCATTAGCAGAAGGCTGCAATTGGGAGCAGAGTTGGGCTCAAACCTGGACAACTATGATAGGGGACAGCATAACTGGTAGATCAAATGCCTGTCCTAACTTTAATTTTCTTTTTTTTTTTTTCTTTTCTTTTTTTTTTTTTCTTGACAGGCAGAGTGGACAGTGAGAGAGAGACAGACAGAAAGGTCTTCCTTTTGCCATTGGTTCACCCTCCAATGGCCACCGCGGTAGGCGCGCTGCAGCCGGCGCACCATGCTGATCCGATGGCAGGAGCCAGGTGCTTCTCCTGGTCTCCCATGGGGTGCAGGGCCCAAGCACTTGGGCCATCCTCCACTGCACTCCCTGGCCACAGCAGAGAGCTGGCCTGGAAGAGGGGCAACCGGGACAGGATCGGTACCCTGACCGGGACTAGAACCCGGTGTGCCGGCACCGCAAGGGGGAGGATTAGCCTAGTGAGCCGCGGCGCCGGCCTAACTTTAATTTTCGTATACTTATTCATGAATTGTCTATTGATGTTTTGGGGTATACCATCTGTGATTATTTGAGGTCATAGGAATAAATGTACCAATTCCTTTTCTTTAACATATTAAGCATAAAATCACTGTGTTGATTATGAATACATTCAAAAATGGCTCAGAACAATATAATTGCCAGCTAAATGAGTTTGACATTTTTAAAAATTTTAAATAAAGACAAAGTATTAAGTTAGAGTATATGTACATACAATAGTAGATCTTAATTTATTTAAGGATAAAGTTCCTTTAGGGGATTATTTATGTTATAGAAAAAATTTAGATCCTTTTTTAAAATTTGTAATTAACTTTTAACAGGTGATTTGTAGATATAATTCTAAGGAAATAATGATATTCCTTCCTCCTTCCTTCTTTCCATTCACTTCTGGCCCTTCCACTCTGTTCCTTCTTTTTTGTGTTTTTGAAATAACATTTTGCATTTATATTACAGTAAAAAGGCTTCATCCTTCACCAAATAAGACATTTATAAAGAAAAAAGACCCTAGGTTAGTGGGAATGTAGACAATGGATATCAATAACTGAATAGAAAAAATACCATTTTACCCATATACAGTAAATTTTAAAGTAGTCACAGGTCATTAAAATTATAGTGATGACATCCTTAACCATTGGTTTGACGAAAGCATAAAACAGTTTTACAAGATTATATTTACAGCAATACTAATTGATATTTCCTTCTTTTTACTTTCTTTTTATTTTTTAAATTTTAAATCCTTGAATTAAAGTGTCATAATACCTAATGTATGCTCAAATTATTTCTGCACAATTGAAATACCCTGTAACTCCTTAATTTTACAAGCTAGAGTAAAACTCATTACTGAAATACATCTTGATAAAATTTAACATCTTTGTTTCAGAAGTGTTGGAACACTATTTAAAAAAATGACCTCTTTATTAATAGCCTTCACATGTTGTACTACTGAAAAATAAAAGAAGCCTTGATTTCAACAAAAGCATATTTTATTTAAATACAACATATGTGTGTTAGGACAGAAGTCTTTGGTCCAGCTCATTAAATATTTCAAAAACTGCATAAGAAATCATTACAAATAATGAACTTAGAGTGCAGGAACTAAATATAGGTAGACAAAGGTTCTTTTAGAAATCACCAATGGGAAATTTAGCAAGTACACCTGTGTTTAATTACTCAGTATGTTTTTACTCTATACTTTATGTAATTCAAGAGGGTCATTGCACTTAGTGTGCATGTGTAAGTCAACATACTAGCTTGTTTTAGGGAGATTACTGCAAGCAAATTAGAGTGATAAATTTCATCCTCAAATATATTTGTGGAATGATATCTCTATGGAATTTTTATAAATTCAATTGTACGGAATTTAAATAATCTGCATTGCCAAGGATCATACAAGTCCAATCTCCATTATAGATATTTTCTTGTTGACATTGTACATCACATTGTTGAAAACCACTGAGACAGTCTAATACAAGAATTGTTTTTATTATTAATTGCTATAATTTTTTTCTCCCTCTTCAAATATTGATATGGCCCTCCTGGTGATAATTATATGAAGAGATTTATGGCTGGCTTCCCTTTCCTTTTGAGATGTGAGAAAATCCAAAAACATTTAGAATTCAATTATCTCTTTTGCCAAGGCTACTTTCCCATTCTTTTAAAAATAATCCTTATTTTATATTGTCATGTATATGAGAAGTTCTGCAAAAAAGTTCACATAAAGTTGCTTATCTTTAAATTCCTTAAAATTTTTGAAATTCTTTCATTTATATATTAAGTGTGAACTATTATCTAGCTACATGCAGGGAGGAAGAGCTCTCTCTATATACATATATAAGTATATATAGTATATATATGCATTTATATGCTCATATATTTGCCACCTCTAGTGTATACTTGTGTATGTCTATCCATGCATGTTTATAACTCTATACATGTACTTTATATAAACATGCTTTAATATGTATAATAATTCAAAAATGTTCAAGAAAGTTGGGGAATATACAGAGAAGCATTCTAAAAGTCAGCTTGATGAAACACTTTAAAAGACAAACACTAGGGAGGCTTTTATAAAAAATGATACTTCTTACCCTAGCCTTCCTCCCTCCCTTATCCCCAACCTCTCCCTTTTTTTCTAATTTTTCTTTTAATTTTTGCAATGATATGCTTTTAATTGACATTATAATAACAAGGTTAACTCTTCACTGAATAAAGAATTCATAAATAATAAGCAGAATTACCACAGGCACTTAAACATATAGAGGAGGGCTATAAACCAGCATCAAGTTTCCAAATGTCAGTTTCACTAATATACATTAATTTTTCTTTACCCTGTATAGAAATTACCACAAATCAGAGAAAACATATAATATCTGTCTTTTGGAGACTGGCTTGTTTCACTAAGCATAATGGTCTCCAGTTACATTCACTTTATTTCTTTTAAGAAAGTCATTGGAAAGATATAGAGACTTGTACCCAACAAACAAATAAAAAATATAAGGAGAAAAACATAGATTACTCCTTCCCACAGTGCTAATTTGTTTACATTTCTAGAAGGTTTATTCACTGTATTTTATTTGACCAAGTGAATATTTTTAAAAGGGGTGATTATTTTCTTTGTAGTTTTCACAACATAGTGCAGTGGAGGAGTCAAGGTGGAAATTGAAGTAGTAAAGAGGATGGATGCCCAGTGTGTGGTGCATCTACTATTTCATATAGTGCTAATATTCAGCAAAAATAGGTCTCACTCTACTGAGTTTCATATATATGCACAACAAGAATGAGACCAATAATTGAAAATGAATTGCCACAAATAACTGGTAAGTGTCAGCTCCAGAAAACATACAAAAGCAAATGATTACTCTTTTTAAAAGAAATAATAGGCTCCTGAAAAGGACCCTGGAATGCTAATGAAGGAAATAGCTAAATGGGATACATAACAGAAGTTAGCAGGTACAAATTTTATGTTCACAAAAGAGCCCAAATGTCCCAAGCACCAAATATATTTATAAGTACATTAGAGAAACCACAGAAGAAAACAATCCAAAAAAAGGCAAATGAAATGTTTTAGGACCATGGAGCCTAAATTTTTAGTGACACCAAGGATAAGTCAGCACGCAAATATTTTTGGCCACATAAATAAATATGAAATATCAATTCCAAAGCAATACACAGAGAGATGAACGAATTGAAGACAATTGTTTTGAAATAAAGATGGAACCCATCACACAGGTTGGGAATGATTAATCAATACATGAGAAGGTGAGAGAATATATATATATATCCACACACCAAATTGAGGGAAATTTCTTAAAAGACAAACAACAACCTGGGAGAGTCACCTGAAAATATATGGAATTATATAGGCAAAAAAAAATCATTTCATGTATATTTTGAATTCATACACACACAAACAGTATGGACTATGGACTCTTGAATTTAAGATTGAAAGCACTTATTATATTCCCTTTTCTTTTCAGGATAGTGATTTTTTTTTTTTTTAAAGGCAGAGTGGATAGTGAGAGAGAGAGAGACAGAGAGAAAGGTCTTCCTTTTTGCCGTTGGTTCACCCTCCAATGGCCGCTGCGGCCGGCTCATCGCGCTGATCCGAAGCCAGGAGCCAGGTGCTTCTCCTGGTCTCCCATGGGGTGCAGGGCCCAAGCACTTGGGCCATCCTCAACTGCACTCCCAGGCCACAGCAGAGAGCTGGCCTGGAAGAGGGGCAACCGGGATAGAATCCAGCTCCCTGACCAGGACTAGAACCCGGTGTGCCGGCGCCCGCAAGGCGGAGGATTAGTCTGTTAAGCCACGGCACCGGCCACAGGATAGTGATGTTAATATTTTTCAGGTTGTTTATAAAGTAAAGAATATTCAATACTCAGATAATCTAATTTCATTAAGCAAGAAGAATTTCAGCCTAATGAACAATACATCATGATTTATGCTTATCAAATTTGCATATGAATATTTAAGATTTATTTAATTATTTGAAAGTCAGTGTTACAAAGTGAGAAGTAGAGACAGAGAGAGGGAGCTTCCATTATCTGGTTTACACGCCAGGTGGCCATAACAGCCCCTCCTTGGGGCCATGCCAAAGCCAGGAGTCAGGAGCTTCATCAAGGTTTCCCACAAGGGTAGCGGGGGCCCAAGCATTTGGGCCATCCTCTGCTGCTTTCTCAGGCACATTAGCTTGGAACTGAGTCAGAAGTGGGGCAGCTGGGTCATGAACTGGCACCCACATGAGATGCTGAATGACAAACTGTAGTTTTAACCACTCCACCACAACCCTGGCCCCTGATGTTATTTCTTGACAGAGCTCTTACTACATAAATTGACCTGATAACAATACAAGTAGAGTGAAAAATGCCAAAATATTGCTGGGTGATCTGAGATATTTGTATAATTAAGAAACATTGGTATTTTAATTTCCAAAATAGAAGTATTCATCTCTATACAAGAGGAAATCATTTCTGACATTTGTACTGCCTGTTTTGCCATCACCACCCCATGCCATTTGCATATTAAGAAGTTCACAGTATATCACAGAAAATTGTCATGAAAGCAAACAAGTTGTATTATGATAAAAACATAGCAACAAGAAGATATGTGAGTTGCAATGATTTGATTGGAGGTATGAGGAACACCTGTGAAGGATGAAGGAAGAGAGAAAGGCTTCATAGTATATTTAATATTTGAGATGATTCTTAAGGGATAAGCAGCAACTCAATGGAAGGAGAGAGGAGTAGAAAATATGTCTGCAATAACAAACATTTCACTGTAGTTTAAATGAGGGTCATAAATATATTTAAAAAGAAGATATATATATATATATAAAATGTACCCTTAAAATATTAAATAAATTTGGTAACTAAAGACATATTTCAACACAACAATGCCACTGCTTGGCTAATGTAGATATTTTCACTAATTTCCAAAAACCTTTATTTTGAAGATTAGTTTATTTAATTAATGAAAATAATAAATATATATAATTAGAGAGAGTATACTTGAAAACAGGCTTATGAATATTTCTGAAATTCCCATTTATCAAAATCTGTATTACAATATTAAATATTTTCCAAGTATGGCATGTATGCCACTTAAGCTACTAAATAATAATTGAAATTTAGCATATAGTTACAGTAGTTCTAG
Organism: Lepus europaeus; assembly: GCF_033115175.1. Lineage (NCBI taxonomy): Eukaryota > Metazoa > Chordata > Mammalia > Lagomorpha > Leporidae > Lepus > Lepus europaeus. The sequence goes on from NC_084833.1 coordinate 40,789,791, forward strand.
GAACTAAATTTGCAGTAATAAGCAAAATTGAAAAAGTGACTAAAGCTTATTGAACAAAAATAGGAAGACAATCAAGTAAACAAATAAATCAACAATCTAATATCAGTCAAAAAAATGCCACAGAGGGGCCAGTGCTGTGGCATGGCAGACGACGCCACAACCTGCCATGCCTGCATCCCATGCGGGCACCGGTTCAAGTCCCAGATGCTCCACTTCCAATCAAGCTCTCTTCTGTGGCCTGGGAAACCAGCAGAGGATGGTCCAGGCCCTTGGGCCCCTGCACCCATGTGAGGGAACAGGAGAAAGCTCCTGGCTCCTGGCTTCGGATCTGTGCAGCTCCTGCCATTGTGGCCCTTTGAGGAGTGAATTAGCAGATGGAAGATCTCTCTCTCTCTCTCTCTCTCTCTCTCTCTCTGCCTCTCTATAACACTTTCAAATAAATAGTTAATTCTTTAAAAATAAATAATTCAAAAAAATTTCACAGAGACAATAGCAAAATACATTACATTAGAAAATAAAGGAAGTTGGGATAATGTTTTAGCACAATAGGTTAAGCCGCTGCCTGCAAGCTGGCTTCCCATATGGACTCCGGTTCCAGTTCTGGCTATTCCACTTCCAATCCAACTCCCTGCTAATGCACCTTGGAAAGCAGCAAATCAGTATATGAAAGAGTTATCTGTACTCCCATGTTTGTAGCAGCTCAATTCACAAGAGCTAAGATATGAAATCAACCCAAAAGTCCATTAATTGATGACTAGATAACAAAATTATTGTGTGTGTGTATATACATAATTCGGAATACTACTCAGCTGTAAAAACAATCCTTTCTTTTGCAACAAAATAGACGCAACTAGAAACCATTATACTTGGTGAAATATGCCAGTATCAAAAAGACAGATATCATACATTTTACCTGATCAGGCCGAACTAATAGAGTACCAAAATGTAATGCATAGTAGTGAAACAGACAATTTGAGATTTGGTGATTGTTTCCAGCTATTGAGGAACAGTGCTTTTTTTTCTCATACTATTTGTTGAATTCTTTTTTTTTAGGGTAGGGTTAACTTTATGAGTATAAAGTCAATTGAAAATAGATCTTTGGATCTCAGCAAGTGAGATCCCAGTGGAAAGAACGGGGCCATCAAAGAAGGAGGTATCTTTCTCTGAAGGGAGGAGAGAACTTCCACTTTGACTATGACTCTATCAGAATAAGATCAAAGTCGGCGAACCCTAAAGGCTTCCATAGCCCTGGCAACTCATGACTAGAGCCTAGGGAGATTACTGATGCCATGAACAGGAGTGTCAAATTGTTACATCAACAACAGGAGTCACTGTGTACTTGCATCTCATGTGGGATCTGTCCTTAATGTGTTGTCCAATGTGAAGTGATGCTATAACTAGTACTAAAACAGTATTTTTACACTTTGTGTCTCTGTGTGGGTGCAAACTGATGAAATCTTTACTAAGTATATACTGAATTGATCTTCTGTATATAAAGATAATTGAAAATGAAAAAAAAAAAAACCTGGTGTTAAATTGGAAATGGCATAGAAAATTAATTAATTTTTAAAAAATATATCATGTGGGATCTCTGTCTTTAATGTGCTGTATACTGTTACTTAATGCTATAACTAGTAATCCAACAGTATTCTTTCACTTTGTGTTGCTATGTGGGGGCAAACTGTTGAAATCTTTGCTTGATATGTGCTAAACTGATCTTCTGTATATAAAGAGAATTGAAAATGAATCTTGATGTGAATGGAAGGGGAGAGGTAGCGGGAAAGGGGAGGGTTGCGGGTGGGAGGGAAGTTATGGGGGGGGGGAGGCTATTGTAATCCATAAGCTGTACTTTGGAAATTTATATTCATGAAATAAAAGTTTAAAAAAAAACTGAACAACAAAAACAACAACAACAACAACAAAAAAAAGAAAATAGATCTTTGTAAAAATTAAGAGTGGAAATAGGAGAGGAAGGAGGTAGAAGTGTGGGAGCATTGCAGGAGGGTGGGCAGAATGGGAAGTATCCTTATGTTCCTAAATCTGTATATATGAAATACATGAAACTTGTGTATCTTAAATGAAATTAAAAGGCATTAAAGCTGGGAAAAAAGAAACCACATAAAAAAAGAAGAAAAAAGAAGGAGGAGGAGGGGGGAAAAAGAGGGAGGAGGAGAAGAAGGACTGGGGACGGGGCTGGGGGGGGAGGAGGAGGAGGAAGGAAAGGGGGGAAGAGGAGGAGGAGGAGGAGAAAGAGCAAGATCATTCAAGTGCTCTCTGGCCCTTGCACTCACATGGGGGACCTAGAAGTTTCTGGCTCCTGGTCTCGGCCTAGTACAGCCCCATCCATTGTGTCCATCTGGAGAATGAACCAGTGGATGGGAGATCTCTCTCTCTCTCTCTCTCTCTCTCTCTCTCTCTCTCTCTGCCTTTCAAATGAGTAAAATAAAATATTTTTAATGAATAAAAGAAAACAAGGAAGAAGAAAGAGGCAACCCTAGATAAAAACTCAGGAAACAAAAAACTCAGGAAAGTTTACTCCGGGCACTGCAATGTGCAGACGAGACTCAGACAATGAGAAGGCAGTTTCTCAAGAACTGGGTCAAGGTGTCCCAGGCAGAAAAAACATACGCAAAGCCCTCAATGACTCCAACTTCAGTATAACCAGAGAATTAAAACAAAGGAGTAATATAAGGTTATTGATATTTTAGAAATCTATACAAGGGATCTTCAAAAGTTCATGAAAATGGAATTAAAAGATAGCTTATTTTGATGAAAAAAATTTGAAAGTCACAGGCAGGCATTGTGACACAGCAAGTTAATCCACTGTTTATATACCTTCATCTTGTATTGACATTCCAGTTACAGATCTGGCTGCTCTGCTTTGATCCAGCATTCTGGTAACGCAATCTGAGAGGTAGTAGGTATGACTCAAGTGCTGGCCCTCTTGCTACCCATGTGGGAGACATAGATGGAGTTGCAGACATTTATGGATTCAACCAAAAAAATAAAATTCATACATAGTTTGATTTTGTAATCTGTATTTTCCATGAACTTTTAAAAATCTTCATACTTGTTGAGAAAATCATGAAATGTAGACCTGAAAATGGAAGGTAACTATTCAAAGCAAGTAGAAAATCACTTTCAGACAGAAAACAAAGATGATTTTGAAGATTTCTTACAACCTATACCACCAAGAAATAGTGAATATCCAGCCATCAATCTTTTCATGTACCAGCTTGATTTGATTGAAGATGACAAGCAGAACTAGTTCAGGACTATTTCTCGGTGTGTCTGTGCATGTTTGCAGAGATTAGTGAGGGAGACAGTGGACTGAGTGCAGAGGGTCTGCCCTCACTGTAACTGGGCACCATCCAAATAGATAAAGGTCCATAAAGCTGAAGGAAATTTTATCTCTTTTCTGGGGTTGTGATACACTTTTCTCTTTAAATAACAGAATTCCAAGATCCCCAGGCTTGGTACACCAGGGCTAATTCAAGTTGTCCTCCATGTTTTCAGACCTGTGGCTTTGCACCATTGGTCTCTGTGGTTCTGAAGCCTTAAAAGTTGGACTGAGTCACACTACCAACACCCTAGGTCTCCTGCTTGTGGGTATAGATTCTTTGGACTTCTCATCACTCCATAATTCCATGAGTCAACCCCCTAAATAAATTTACTATCCTGCATTTCCCTGCTTACCTTGTCTGTCTACCTATACTTCCAGAGAATTCTGGTTAATAGGTTTATCCTATTTGTATTCCTTCTGTTCTGATTTTTTGAAGTATCCACAATCAGTTTTATAAACACAGTTCATGGTTTAAGCATAGTGGTTTTGATTAGAATATTGACAGTGAGAATTAAGAGAACTGTACATGTTTAAGTTATTTTTGGAAATGGAGTTAAAAAGGTTTAATGCAGATTAAACATGGTTATGGCAAAGAGAGCAAACAAGATGACTCCTAAGGTCTTTTTTTTTTCCTCAAACATATGTGTACTGTCACTGACATTAATGAAATGTAAACTTACTATGTTAATTTGGAGTTTTCCAGTGGGGATCCAGGTTGAGATGTTAATGGGTTAGCATAAGAAACAATCTGGGGGTAAGAGGAAAGATTAAGGAATATTATAGGTGTGAATAACAAGAATATAGATGCTATAGAAAACCATTCATTTGGATGGGATAAAAAATTGTGAAGAATGTCAAGAAATTGGGAAATAAAGCTAATGAGGAGGAAAGATAAGTAAAAATTTTTTAAGAAGGTGAAGACAACAATTTGCAAGTAAAATCAGGAAATTGTGGTTATGAAAGTCTACCCCCAAGCAGGAGAGTATGAAGTTGTTAGTGCCTACCCTCATTCCCTATTTTAAAACAAAATAAAGTAAAAGAGAAGATACACAAAATGAAGAATTGCTCAGATAGGTTAACTGCTGTTGAGAGACATGGCAATATAAAGATCAAAATGGAAAATAATTAGCAAAATGGAAATGACTTAAAACCTTGAAAAGAGCATACTCTATAGAGTGACAGCAACAGAAGCCACATTGGAGTTGCTAGAAAAGGAAAGGAGAGAGAAAGGCTAAATTATCAAAGATATATATTCTTCTTTCTGGAAACGTTTTGTAAAGTATTGTATAATGGGGGCAGTAGTTATTCAGGAAAGTGAGAATAAAGAGTATTTATTTTACTATAGGAGATACTATGCAATTTATCTTTTTATTAAGTCAAGGATGCTAATATTGAAGCAACTCATTTAACTTGCTCCAAATCCCCAAATTGCTGAGAACAATGTAAAAATTAAGAGTGAATTCAATATCACGTGTATTACTTGTAAAATTTTTGGATGCCTTAGTAATAGAATCAGAGCACTTTTATTTGGATGAATGAAAAAAGTGCTAGTATTAAAATTTGCAGCCAGAAAATGGAAGAGTAAAAACTAGAACTAAAGTTCTGTAGGACATTCCAACCAAAACTTTCACAAGAAAAAAGTCTAAGCTAAGTGTTTCCTTTTCAAGAAATAAGAACTCTCAAATTTGTTTTTATTTCTGCAAGAGTGATTTAAGTATCATTAATATTATGAAGGTAAAATGAATATAGTTATTTTAATCTATAACCTACTAGGTATATGTAAATAATTTAATTTTAAAAAGAAAAATAAGGTTTCCAAAGTTGTTAATGTTTTAGAGGTTTTATTTATGTAACTTTCCATAGTGTATCTGTATGCAATGATTGTCACCTAATTTTGTATTATAGACTAACTGAATAAAACAAGCATATTCATTTACCACATTAAGTAGGTTAAAATGCCATAACTTGTGGAGAATTACTAGAGAACCATACATGATCTTAAGCAAAATAATATTTTTATTTATCTGTAATTTATAGTAGGTAGTTAAAGGGCTTTTTGGTATTGATTCCTGACTCTAGTGAAGGGTCTTATAATATTTATTTGAAAAGTGCAATTTATTGGCAGAAGTAGTCTCTTTCCAAATAATGAAAATGAATTATAGGTGTTTATACTATACCTTGATCACTTCTTGGAAACCACGTTTTCTAGTTACCGATTTTTTGTCCTGTGCAGCACACCTTTCAAGCCTATAACAAATCACTTTTAGGAGGAGTATGATTAGCAATTATGGATTAAGCACTCATGCCCCTCCCCCCTTGGAAAACTACATAATGGATTTTAGCTGCATGGTTGATCTTAGCAATTTGATCCCATGAACTGAGTACCTAAATGAAATCAAAGTATGTATGCATGTATGTATTCATGAATCCTAATTATTGGCTGCCTAAAATGCTCCTGTTAATAAAGCAGTTCTGTGAATGAAGACACTGGTTTTGTATCATTTGGCATTTAATAAAAGGGGGAAAACACAAAATTATATCAACAAATGAGTACACAATTACAATGTGGAATGAACCCCACAAGGTGAAGGATGAGTATGCTATGGTTAATGAAAATAACAGTAGCACCTGACTTGAACTGGAGGGTAAGAACAGACATTTCAAAAGAAGTGGTAAAATGAAAGATTTTGTTTCAAATATAAAAATTATATTTAGGATGTTTCAAACACGAATTTGGATTGAATCCAGTATTTCATTAGTTGATCACACACTATGCATATAATTCTAAACACACTAGAGAGAATACAATGCCATATCAAAAAGTAATGCTGTATTTCAAGACTTTCATATTGATGACAAAGAGGAATCAACAAATGTTTTTAAGCAGATAGGGAAGCAAGATCAGAAAAGCCTTATAAATTTGCTTGTCAGTGGTTTGGCATTTCAATGGGGGAATGATAGTTTCAATATCTTTTAGTTCTCAGAATCTCCAAACTGCTTTGTTATGGTCACTCTCTAGAAAAGGCTTTTGATGAGGATGAGAGAGCAGCAAGCATGTCTTCAGACCGTTTACTACCTGCCTCCAGCCTCACTTTTTAAAGGTATTTGTACTATCTACATTTATGACAGCATTTTCTAAAGTATGTTTCACAGAACCTCCTTGCAGAATTCTATGCTAGTTAATTTGATAATTTCTGTAAATTTATCCATGCCTTAGAGGTTTCTGTGTATTAGTATATCAAAGACTATAAAAATTCCTGCAGTAAAGATACTTGTTAACATTCTTAAAGTCAGTACTACCCACAGGGGGATTTTTTTCATTTAATGCTTATTAACGTCTGTCCCTTGAAACATGCTGAGAAATCTGATTTTGTCTATAAAGAATTATTTACTTCCTCTTGCACTTTCAATTAGCCATTTGATTTTATGAAAAGAAACTTTTATATTTCATTAGCAAAAGCAAAATGCCTGAACTTAAAAAGAAGATTGAGCCATATTTTCCATAGCAGTCACTTAGAAAGACCTCTAAAAAAACGTCTAACTGTGACGGAAGTCCAGCCCTGTGAATTTGCAATTTCCTGCTTCTCAGGATGCTGTTCTCTATGGTCTCCAACTCAAATCCTCTAGCACTACCAATTATAAATTGCCCTCTATTCAGCTCCATTTGTATTCTGAATTTGGATTTGAAAGATGTTTAAGACTCTTCTCTGGGAAAATTTTAAAGCTTTAAAGGAGGGTGAAGCATTTGCAAAGAAAATGAGGCAATGACCCAAAAGCAGACTGTTGAGTGACCTAATTTATAAGAAAAGAAGAACATGCTCAGTGTAAGGTCTGATTTTCTCAAGGTTGCATTAAATGAGGTCTGTGTGTGTGAGAGACCAAGAGGGAGGGTAGAACTGAAGAACAAAAGAACTGACAGAACAGAAAAGAGAGTTCCAGAAGATGCCAGCAAATAGCAAAGAGAGAGACAGACACAACAGAAGGATGGAAACTCAGGCACATTCCTTATTTAACAGTAGTAAAGGAAGCCTCACTTGTAGTCAGGATTAACCTATTATGAGTGGGCTTTAAAATTTTAGAAAAATATGTAATTAAAAAAATGAAAATCTTCCATGAACTTTGTGAAACTCCCTTATGTAGTCTGAAACATTCAAAAATTTATTCAGATATTCAGCTACTTGTCAGAGAGATAGTAATTATATTCCTTTACCCTTGAATCTTGGAAAAACTTCAATATTTGAAAAAGTAAAAGTACTTTTTGAACTAATGTATAATTAATCAAATTCAGTGTTTTCTTGACCTTCATTTAGAAAGTCACTACAATATATCCTTACAGAGACATTGAGAAAAATTCTCACTATTGTCTGCTCCTTTCAATCGAAGTATACCAATATATGTGTGCTTCTTCTCCAAAAGTTAGAGAAAGAAGAAACAATATTTTCAGAACATATTGCTTGGAGCCTTTTTGAATGGCAATTATGGCAGTTGTTTTCAATGTTCCTATGAAAGACAGGACATTTGGCTCTGAGAATATTCAATGTGATTAGACTTATTTGGTGGGTTACCATGGACTCATTGCCTTTATTTCAGCAAAGATTACAAGATGCATCATAATCACAGTGCAGCTAAATCAGAGTTTACTGTGAGCAAAAACCCTTGGGATTATAATTCCCTTGTTCAAATGAGCTAGGATAGCTCATGTCCCAAGACTAACGAAGCAGCATAAAATCCCACCCTCAAAACAGACAACAGGATCTCTTCAAATATCATCAGAATATTGCTGCATTGTGATGAGAAACAACAGAATTCTTTCATATTTCCCTTGTGGACCTGAGACTTATGGCTCAATATGACCAAAAGGGATAAAAGTACAGAATGAGAGAAAATAGCACTTAATTTTCACATGTCCATAAGCAGAAATGAAACTCAGGTTTATTAAGAAGAGTTTTTAATACATAATACTTACTGCCAAGCAGCAGCACATATTAAAATAATCTGACTGAATGCTCTTTAAGCTTGAGATGCTTTAACAAAGTTATGTGTTGGCCGGCGCTGTGGCTTAACAGGCTAATCCTCCACCTTGCGGCACCGGCACACCGGGTTCTAGTCCCGGGCGGGGCGCTGGATTCTATCCCGGTTGCCCCTCTTCCAGGCCAGCTCTCTGCTATGGCCCGGGAAGGCAGTGGAGGATGGCCCAAGTCCTTGGGCCCTGCACCCGCATTGGAGACCAGGAGAAGCACTTGGCTCCTGGCTTCGGATCAGCGAGATGTGCTGGCCGCAGCGGCCATTGGAGGGTGAACCAATGGCAAAAAGGACGACCTTTCTCTTTGTCTCTCTCTCTCTCTCACTATCCACTCTGTCAAAATAAATAAATAAATAAATAAAAAGTTTAAAAAAAAAAAGTTATGTGAAACATAGTTAGATGAAAGAAAAAATGTAATTTTGTCAGCATAGATCAGCATGACCAAAATAAACAGTGAAAGGTTTCAATTGATATCTTTTAGCATGTATTGTAGCATTCTATTTCATCAAAAAATGGGACAGGGAATAAATTAGCATCCTAAATCCAAAGTTAAACACCTTATTTAATCAATAACTACCCAAACCATAACTTTTGATTCAACGAATCATATCTGGATAAAATCTAAGTGAATTAGGTTTTAGTTATAAATACTTTATAACATGCATTTATAAGCTTCCTCTCCCTCAGTGTCATGAGTCACACAAGCAATTAATTGGTGCTAATTGATCCATTAACTGTGGAGCCATGCATAAGGCAGAGCACTTTATAGCAGAGTGACTGCTTTAGGAAACAGAAGGAGAAACCAATCAACTCAAGAAAGATGATTGATATTTACCTTAAAATAGCATTTAGCTCTGCAAGAGATGGGATTAAGGGGAGGGATAGAGAAAGAGAGAGAGAGAGAGAGAGAGAGAGAGGAAGAAGAAGGGATAAAGGAAGGGTAGAGGGAGAGAGGGAAGTAGCGATAAAGAAAGTAACTTTTAATTGAAAAATGTTGAACTGATCTTTAGTATTTAGAAACTTGATGTTTTGATTTATTGTTCTTATAAAATGATATATAGAGGGAGAAAAAGTTACCAAAAATGTATCATAAAAATAATGCTGAAGATTAAATAAAGCTGCCTCTAAGAGTTTCTAAGCACCTCCTTTAAATGCCTGAATTCCAACCACCTCCTTCATTTCAAATCAAAGTTTTACGTTACAGGTACTGAAACTAATATATGTCAGAACTAGGAAATACTAGAGGCTCCTGTTACATGCACATTAATTGTCTAGGAAAAATGTGTGTGTGCAAAAAGTTAGAGAATTTACAAAACAAAATTTGCTTCTAATTGCATGAAAATCAGGAGGAAAATAATAGACTAATATACACTGTTATTATTGTTTCCTTGTTACAGTAACAACTTAAATTCCTACTCCTTACGCAACAGCCACTTAAATTTAAGTTAATTTCAAGAAATGAAATCCAGTATTTTGCATAAGCTGATGTCTTTGTCTGGAAGTCAGCTCAGGGGTAAAGTCATGTCTCCTCAAAAGCATAGTACCAAATGTATTTTGAAATTAGAAACATCAAGTGGGCCCACTCCATGCCCTCTAGGATTATGTGAGAAAGATAATTTACTTGTATTTGTTATCTGCCATCTATCTACTTATCTATCTATCTGTCTGTCTATCTATCTATCTATCATCTATCCTATATATCTTCAAAAATGTCCAGGCAACATTGGGAAAAGAAATGCAGTATCATTTCCAGAAGTGCCTAATACCTTCCCTGATGGAACATTTTAACCATCAGCATGAATTAAAGAAATAACAAGGAAAATACATATATAGAAGATGAGTGTTTAGAACAGACCATGAAACAAAGAAACATAAAGAAAAAACTAAATTTTGTTACTGTTTGAGGCACCTGCTATAGTTGGAATGTTGGGATCCTGATTATTGATTGGAACTGAAATCCAATACAGGAAAAAATCCTTGTCTACTTTCCTTACTATTTCCATTCCTAGTCTGTCATGTGGTAAATGTGAGAAACACTTGATCAAATCCGACTGTTCTGTCATTTCAGTTTTCGTACATTCCCCTTAACCATCAGTCATAACTTAGGGAGAGGAAGAGGAAGTAGTAAGGACTTGGAAGACTAACATTTCAGTCCTCAAATGACTTCTAGTAGTACCCTAGCACCTAAAATATTAGAATTTGAAGTTGATTCTGCTCTTGTAGTGACTTTGTAAAAATTTGTCTGACTTTTCTCATTTTCAGGTTCTTTATTTGCTAAATTGAACTTATATTTGAATTTTATAAGGGTTAGATGTGTAAAATTCTTATCACAATATCTCATAAATAAATCACTCACATATGTTATTACTGTTCTATTACAGATTGAGGTAATCCTACTCTTCACTATTCTGAACTAGATTTTGGATAATTTGTAATCAGAATCCTCATTTTTTGAAAAGTTATACCTGGCTAAGTATGAGTGTGTAATATTCACCATATTTGGAGAAACTTATAACTATGAGAAGATGACTTGGCATATCCTCGATGGACACCTAGTACATTCACTTTTGATCAAACTACTAATGCCATGATTTTATAATGATGAATGATATTGAGATCCACAAAAGGTTCTGCTGTTAAAATGAAATGTAAGTGAAAATTCTGGTCTGTCTCTTCTGAATAGTCTTTGCCTGAATTTGCAGAATAGCTTTTTAATTGACAAATGTGGTTTGTTGTGTTATTTTCATATTTAATTAAGTCATGTTGTCTCTGTTAAAGAAAAATGCCTCTAAAAGTCTTGCTTTTTCAAATTCTATATGTTGAAAGAAGCAAATTATATTTTTACTATAATACATACAACTTTAATATTTGTAACATTTAAAATTTGAGATGACTTATTTGGAATGTGAAAGAGCCCAGGGAGTACTTCTTAAGGCATTGGCCAAAGATGACAAGTCTCACCCCTAGATATTTTCTACTTCCTTTATCCCTTGTCCCATTCTCAATGACAAGGTAGGTGATCTATGGAAATTAAAGCAGAACGCTTAGGATGTTATGGGATTTTAATGCTTATAAATGTGCTTGAAAAATATTATCTTTCTAAATTAAATTTGAGATAAGATATTATATGACTTCAATAGCATGAAGAATTCCCTTTATCCAATATTATCTTTTCTTAAAGTTTTGAAAACCATTACAATTCTTAAACCATTGCTTCCCCTGATTTAAAGGTAAAAATGACTGCAAAATGTGATAGAATGGCTCGAGCTTAACCCTTGATATCTAATCAATGCCAATAAAATAAAAATGAATGGCATATTAAAAAGGCAATTCCTTCACTTTTTTTTCCTTTTATTTTCAATGCTAATTTTTGACTGACTGAAGAGTGTGTGACACATAGTATATATCTACCACACACATGATGAACAAAAGTTTATATAAATGCATGGACACTCCAGATATCTATAACTGTGATCATGGCTACCAGTATGTACTCTGAGGGAAGAGGGGTTTTTCTACTTACTGCTTATTGAATCCCTTATTTAGTGGATGATTAAGTTTGTGATTACAAAGAAAATGGATTTCGTTGTAAATATTAAAAGAGATAAGAACCCTGAGGAGGACAGATGTCCTAACCTCTGTTTACTGTAACTATTTACCAGTTCCCCTTAGGTATTGACATGTTTGGGCAGTCTTCCAAATCTCTGTTCCCCAGAGATATTGACATGTCTCGGTAGGTTCCCAACCCCTCATTCATGTTCCCCATGAGTCGCCTCAAGTTCCTCATGGGTGGTCCTGAGTCCCACAGGCTGCAATAAGCCCACTGACACTGTTACTGTTAATACATGATGCTGATGAGCCTATAAATATTGTAAGAAACCTGCATCAGGCACGTAGTCTTGGAAAGTGATTCCACTTCGCCCTTTGATGTTAATAAACTGCTTCTGCTGACCCTCCACCCAGCCTCTAGTGCCTGTTTTAACTAAGGGAATTTCTCCAATCCAGCTTTCTGTAACACATACAATGGTGACATCTTGCAAAACTGTAGTATACTATAAAAACCAGGAAATTAACATCTGTAGTCACAATATTGAACATTTCCATTATCACAAAAATCCAAAAATCCCTCCAGTGGTTACAAACTCTTCACCACACACTGATCTAGCCACTCTTTCCTGCTTTGTCCCTGACACCAATAAAGCATTAAAATCTCATGCATTTTTATAGTATTGTCATTCCAAGAATGTTTTATGAATGATATAGCAGAGTAAACTTTAGGAACTGGCTTTTATTCAATCAGTGCAACTCATTGGAGATTCATCCAAACATATGTGTGTGTGTATGTGTGCGTTCCTAAGATAGTTTGTATTTTTGTGGTATTCTTCATCACAGTTGTACTACTAGTGTTTAACATTAGGTATCCAGTATTGTTTCAGTTTTGGGGGCTATGACAAATAAAGTTGCAAGAGCAAATATGCATACGCTTATGCAGAGACCTACATTTTCATTTCTCTGCAAGATGCTTAGGAATGCAATTTTATAGTTGCTATATTATATGAGACATACTAGTTCGTGTGTGTGTGTGTGTGTGTTTTAAAAGGCTGCAAAAGTGATTTCCATAATGGCTATGGAACTTCATATTCACACTAGCAGCATGCAAATTATCCAGTTTCCCCCCATCCTTGCCAGCATTTGATGTTGTCACACTTTTTTTTTTTTAGTGCATCCTAGTTTATAGATATGTCTTATTGTGGTTTTGGCTTGCATTACATTGATGAATAATGATGTTGAGGATATTTCTCCTAATATTTACCATCTATAAATCACCATTATAAGTTTTTCACAAATTTTATGCATTTCTCTTTTAATTATTTATTACTCTTAATTTTTTTAATTTAAAAAGCACTTTTTTTATTTTTATTTTTTGACAGGCAGAGTTAGACAGTGAGACAGAGAGAGACAGAGAAAAAGGTCTTCCTTTCCATTGGTTCAGCACCCAAATGGCCGCAATGGCCGGTGTGCTGTGGCCGGCACACTGCGCCGATTCGAAGCCAGGATCTAGGTGCCTCCTCCTGGTCTCCCATGCTGGTGCAGGGCCCAAGCACTTGGGCCATCATCCACTGCACTCCAGGGCCACAGCAGAGAGCTGGACTGGAAGAGGGCCAACCTGGACAGAATCCGGTGCCCCAACCAGGACTAGAACCCGGGGTGCCGGTGTCGCAGGCGGAGGATTAGCCAAGTGAGTAAGAAGCACTTTCTTAAGACATGACTGATGTGTAAATAATCTGTATATATCTAATGTATACAACTTGATAAGTAAACAGACATGAAATTATCAGCACTATCAATGTCATAAACATACCATTTCAAAAGTTTCTTCTTTATTATTACTATTGAGTTTTTAGTGTTCTTTATACATCACAGATACTAGTCCTTTCTTGGATGTGTGATTTGAAAATAATTTTTCTAGCACTCTGTGGCTTATGTTGTTATTCCTAACAGGATATTTTTCAAATCGATAATTTTATACTCTTTTAAAGATTTAATTATTTATTTGAAAATCAGAGTTACACACAGAGAGAAGGAGAAGCAGAGGCAGAGAGAGTGAGAGGTCTTCCATCTGTTTGGTTCACTCCCCAGATGGCTGCAATGGCCAGAGCTTTGCTGATCTGAATCCAGGAGCCAGGAGTTTCCTCTGGGTCTCCTACAGGGGTGTGGAGGCCTAAGGACTTGAGCCATCTTCTCCTGCTTTCCCAGGCCATAGCAGAGAGCTGAATCAGAAATGAAAAAGCCTAGACAAGAATAGCACCCATATAGGATGCCAGCTCTGCAGGCGGTGGCTTTACCCACTACACCACAGCACTGGCCTCACATTTTATACTTTGGTGAGTCCAAAGTTATCAGGTTTACGGACTGTGTTTTTGATGCCAGTTCTAAAAATACTTTGCCTAGAACTTAGTGTTTGAATCCTGCCTCAAACATATGTTTTAATTTTAGATATCATAAAAAGTTTATTACAATTCCTCATTCTATCCGGTGTTATGACTATTGTGGAACATTGCCTTTACCATATTTTATACCACTATATGTGGGAAGTTATGAAAATAAGTATTTGTGATCTCAATTATAAGCAAAATTACTCTTTCCCACACGAATGGTATTTTTAAATTACGTGGTAACTGTGAATTGTATAATTTATTGTACTTCTTTATTGTATAATTTATTGTATATTTGTGTGTGTTATGTATATACTGCTAATAAATATTCTAGAGCCAATTTTTGCCCAAATTCTGTTAAGCCTGCTAATTAATCTTGTATTTTAAATTTTTTTCCGTATTTGCACTCATATTTTCTATTACCTCATTTGCTTACCAATTTAATTCAGAATTTTAACTTAATAATCATTGTTTTGTTAACTAATTGTCTATCTACATATCATTTCTCAAAATATATGTACACATACCACTATGTAAACGAGTGTACGTGTATAAATCTATTGGAGACACCTTAAATCATTAACAGAAATAAAACAGAATCAAAAGAGGCTGCTGAGTTATTGAAAAGAGAAAAAGAGTGTGGCTGGAGAGCACAGAGGTTCAAATACTTAATAATTCCTTCAAATTCAACATTTACATAACTCTTAAAATGACATCATCAGATGATCATGTCAAATCAGATGGAGTTTGAATTGGCAAGACTTGTGACATTTTCTATTCAGCATAATTTATTATTCAGTGCAGGCCCCATATATAAATCTTGAATACTAACAGAGGAAAGTCTAGCAAAGACAAAGAGAGAAAAGGCTGACCTCTCTTCAAGGACACTTTCATTGTAACTGTTCTATGACCCTCAGCTTATTCAATAAGCCTTATAAACTGAAGATTATTCACAGTCAAAACATTGCAATTTAATGATTTATGGGACATAATATATAAATATCAAAAATGATCAAATGTAGCTTTTTTGATTGCAGGGGTAGGCATTTGGGCATAAAATTAATATATAATGGGAGTAAGTAACATGTATTCTTGACCAGAACTTTCATAAACCTTTTACACCATGCAGGCTTAGCACACTCTATACATTCCCTTGATTTTTTAAAAATTATTGTTCAATACCTCAATTTAAGTAAGTAAGTTCACATTAGTTAGGCTGTATTATTTATTACATCTGTCAACCACAAATGCTGGACCAAGGGGTCTGAAAGAGTTAATGGGCTAAGTAATAAACAAAGTTGTTCTTGCTTAGTAAGAAGAGCAGTTCTGCAACTTTCAGTGGATTTCAGGAAAAGGGTTGACTCTCATTGCCTTACCTCTATCTAAAGGATTTGGACTCTGAATTAGAAAGAAAAAAGTAACTTCTTAAACTAGATGCCTCAGAAGTCAATATAATGGAATCTTTTTGAAGAGCTCTTGTTTATAGAGGAAAGCCTTTATAGCCAGTGTGTTTCATCAAAGCTTAAATTCTCATGAGGACATATTGAGCCACACATTTTTACATTAGTCACATTTTATCACCTTGGCTGACCCATGGAAAAGAAGCAGTTGAGACTTGAATTGCAATGTACAGACAGCTAAAAACTATTTTATTAAAAATATATAATACCTTATTTTTGCAATGAAATGTAGCATTTAACATCTTTATAATTTTACAGAAAATGATGGAACTGGCCGGGTCAATTTCTGAAATGCTTCCAGTAGCTAAGGAAATTAATTTGAAAACTAGGCCTTTATCCCATATAGGCATCTGCCCAACACCTTTGGTTAAGGCAAATTAAATTCTGACTCATTCATGAGATAAATGAATAGGGATATCAATTCAGCATTTTTCTATGCATGTGACTCATCTGACTTCAAGTTTCTTGAGGAGACTTAACACAGAAAGAATATATTAAGAAATATTTATTTTTATTTAATTTCAAAAGTATAAGTAACATTTCATTTTTATCTAATGTTTTATGGCCTAGTACATCTGAGGATTAAGACTAAAGATGGTATATTGAGGTCAAAGTTAGCGTATTACAAAGTAATGATGCAGGTGTGTAGTAAAAGATAAGTCCATTGAATCTTTACCTACCCAGACAGATTAGATAGGACTCAAATTAAAGTAATATTCTTATCTACTATGGCTCATTTACTTTGAGTACTGGTTAACAGAATCTTGATTTGAAGCTAAGTAATCAATCTCAATATGCTACTTGACAAAATGTGAGTCTTTTTCAATGTTTGTAATATAATAAATATTTATATGTAAAGTAACATATTTCAAATTAATTGTTTTTAAAGGTTGATATTGCAAATGAATTAATACGTATTAATTTACTCATCAAACAGCACTAAAACATACTTTATTTGAACAAAATCTATTATAGTTACATAAAAGCTCAAGACACAATTAAGACACGTTAGCTCTCCACACACTTTTTTTAAGATTTATTTATTTTAAAGGCACAGTTACATAGAGGCATAGGCAGAGGCAAAGAGATCCTCCATCTGCTGGTTCATTCCCCATATGGCTGCAATGGCTGGAGCTGGGCTGATCTTAAGCCCGGAGCCTGGAGCTTCTTCTAGGCCTCCCATGGGGGTGCATGGGCCTGAGCACTTGGGGCATCCATTGCTTTCCCAGGCCATAGCAGAGAGCTGGTTCAGAATTGGAGCAGGGCCCATAGGGGATTCCGGCACTGCAGGTGGCAGCTTTTTTTTTGGGGGGGGGGGGCGGGGTGCAGGCAGAGTGGACAGTGAGAGAGAGACAGAAAGGTCTTCCTGTTCCTTTGGTTCACCCCCCAATGGCCGCTGCAGCTGGCGCACTGCACTGATCCGAAGCCAGGAGCCAGGTGTTTCTCCTGGTCTCCCATGCGGGTGCAGGGCCCGAAGACATCCTCCACTGCATTCCCGGGCCACAGCAGAGAGCAGGACAGGAAGAGAAGCAACCAGGACAGAATCTAGCGCCCCAACTGGGACTAGAACCCGGGGTGTCGGCGCTGCAGGTGGAGGATTAGCCTATTGAGCCGTGGCACCGACCAACAGGTGGTAGCTTTTTCTGCTACACCACAGCTCCTGTCCCTGCTCTATATACTCTTCTATTCACAGATAATATGTTTCCCTATGAAAATCAGCTATGTTCACTTATTAGAAAACTCCCTGTTCAGTTATCAACTCATACACAAAGTAGGTGTCTTTGCAGTGTCTAATATCTTCCATTTTTGTGAAAAATAAAAAATTAGAATGTTATTTCATATGGTGATGTTTACAAATTAGTGATTGAAGGAAATGTACATGTGAAAGCTACAAAAACCTTGTAAAATAATTCTCCATCAACATATTTCCTGACGTAGAAATCTTGAAGTCAAACTTCTTCTGGTATTCAGTGGACATGCCATTTCAAAAAAGAGAATCTGAATAGGAAAAGAAAGGCACCATCTGGTTTGAATTGCAAAGCAGCTGCTCACTCATTGTGATCTGCTTCACTGGAACCAGAGTTATTAAACTTCTAATTCCAAATATAGTTTCTCTTAATTAAACTAAATGTGGTGACTTCGATGAAAGTTGTCTCATTATTCTGTGAAATTGTGGTGGGCAATGGGAAATTGATGCCTTAAATAGGTGCACCATGAGTCTCCAAAATTCACAAGCAAGTAAGTTTTCCTTTCTTGACCTTGAAATGACATGCTTTTTTTTTTCATTTCCATGAAACACCTTAGAAATTCTTCATCTAACTACTTGCTTATTTTTTTGGCATCTTCATATAAAATTATATAGCTATGGAGAAGTCTGTTTTCTTAAATAGTTACACAAAATGTTAATGCTCATTACAGAAATATTTAAGCTTATAAGACTAAACGTGGTTTAGATTGATAAAACTCTTGACAGGACTGTAACATGGGAAAACCATTGAAATAGTGTTTACTGTAATCCCCAATTTGGAAATCAGTTTCAGGAATTGAAATTTCATCATTTGTGATACAAATGTCTAATACAACACAACTTTAAAAACAAAAGTTTAGATGCGCACCTCAAAAGATTAATCTTGACTAGAATTTTCTTCATTAGGTTTTTGTTTGTTTGTTTTTTTTTTTTTTTTTTGGACAGGCAGAGTTAGACAGTGAGAGAGAGAGACAGACAGAAAGGTCTTCCTTTTTCCATTGGTTCACCCCCACAAGTGACTGCTATGGCCGGCGTGTTGTGGCCAGCATGCTGTGCCGATCTGAAGTCAGGAGCTGGGTGCTTTCTCCTGGTCTCCCATGCAGGTGCAGGGCCCAAGGACTTGGGCCATCCTCCACTGCACTCCCAGGCCACAGCAGAGAGCTGGATTGGAAGAGGAGCAACTGGGACAGAATCCGGTGCCCCAACCAGGACTAGAACCCGGGGTGCCTGAGCTGCAGGAGGAGGATTAGCCTAGTGAGCCAAGGTGCCGGCCTAGCCTGTTCTCTTTACCCCCAGTAGAACATAAGCTCACCTTTTGTTACATATATAGAACACTCTAAATGTGCATACATATGAAATATTCTACTTTTTACTATGCATTATTCACTTCAAAGGCTAGAAAAGAGAAATCTCTCCTTCTGTATCATATGGTCAAATGACACAAATTTTACAGCTAGAATAATAATAAAAAATCTCCATCTCTGAACCTAAACCATTGGCAAGTGAATTATATCTCATGCCTTAAACCTCCCTCCCCCCAAAAAAAGGTTTTACTGATTAACGTCTGTGTGCCAAAGACATTTTGGTGCTGGAATACTAGTATATCACACAAAGTTTTTGGAGAAAATTGGGCCAAGGAATAGGGCTTCAAGCAATTTATAAAATGTTGCCCCTTAAATTATTGCTAATGCCAAACAAACTTTAGCATCTACAGCAGTAAGAAAGAAGCTTGTTTCATACTGTAAATTCAAGGGTTTCTAAGTTTATTTTACAACGGATCTAGCTTTTGTCCTTTCTAGGCACATAAGGATTACTTCAAGGTAAATGTTTTAGAAATCCTTATAGATCTTTGAAAAAATTAAGAGTGGGAATAAGAGAGAAAAGCAGAAGGAGGGTGCAACTGTGGGAGGTAGGGAGGATAAGATGGGAAGAACTACTATGTTCCTAAATCTATATATGCAAAATGCATGAAATTTGTAAACCTTAAATAAAACTTTTTTAAAAAGAAATCTTTATCTTAAAACTAGAGGCAATGGGCCGGTGCTATGGCATAGCAGGTAAAGCAACTGCCTGCAGTGCAGGGATCCACTATGTGTACCTGTTCAAGTCCCGGCTGCTCTACTTCTGGTCAGCTCTCTGCTATGGCCTGGGAAAGCAGTGTAAGATGGTCTAAATGCTTGGGTCCCTGCTCCTGCTTGGGAGACCCAGAAGAAGCTCCTGGCTCCTAGCTTTGGATTGGCCTAGCTCTAGCAGTTGTGGCCATTTGGGGAGTGAACCAGCAGATGGAAGACCCCTCTCTCTCTGCCTCTGCCTCTCTGTAACTCTGCCTTTCAAATAAATAAATAAATCAATCATTTTAAAAAAAAGCAGAAAAAAAAAAAACCCTAGAGCCATCACAATACCAAATTTCAGGACATATTACTGGTCAATTATAATCAAAATAGCTTGGAACTGGCACAAGAATAGACATGTCGACCAATAGGACAGACTAGAGACCTCAGAAATTAATCTACATCTTTAGCAAACGAGCTAAAATCACTCCATGGAGTAAAAACAGTCTCTTCTTTGGCCTGCACTGCAGCATAATGGGTAACTCTGCCACCTGCAGTGCCGGCATCCCATATGGGAGCCGGTTCAAGTTTCAGTAGCTCCACTTCTGATCCAACTCTCTGCCTTGGCCTGGGAAGGCAGTAGAAGATGGCCTAATTCTTTGGGCCCCTGCATCATTGTGGGAGACCTGGAAGAAGCTCTTGGCTCTAGCCGTTGTGATTATCTAGGGAGTGAACCAGCAGATGGAAGACACCTTTCTCACCTCTCCCTTTCTCTCTCTTTCTCTCTCTCTCTCTCTCTCTCTCTCTCTCTCTATCTCTCTCTCCTTCTGCACTCTGCCTCTGCCTCTCCGTAACTCTGACTTTCAAATAAATAAATAATAAAAACAGTCTCTTCAACAACTAGTGTTGAGAAAATTGAATTGCTGCCTACAAAAGTATTTAAAAAAATCCTACCTCACATCCTATACAAACATCGACTCACAATGTAGATTGGAGATTTAAATCTAAAGCACAAAACTATCAAATCACCAGAAGAAAACATAGGGAAAACACTACAAGACATTGACAAAGGCAAAGATTTCTTAGATAAGACCCGCAGACGCCTAGGCAATAAAAATGAATATCGATGGATGGGATTACATAAGAAACTCCTGTACAGCAAAGGAAACATTCAACCAAGTGAAGAGACAACCAACAGAATGTAATAAAATATTTGCAAATTATACATTTGATAAAGGATTAGTATCCAGAATATATAAGGAGTTCAAGAAGCTCAATAACAACAAAATAAGGAATGCAGTTAAAAAATGGGCTAAGAGCATGAACTGCATTTTTTTCAAAGGATGGAATATAGGTGGCCAATAGCTATATGAGAAGATGCTCAGGATCACTAGTCATCAGGGAAATGCAAATAAAAGCCACAATGAGGTTTCCTTTATCCCAGTTATAATGGCTACCAGACAAAAATCAAACAATAGCAAAAGTTAGTGAGGATTTGGGGAAAAAGGTACCCTAATCCACTGTTGGTAGAAATGTAAACTAGTACAACCATTGTGGAAGGCAGTGTGGATGGACCTCAGAAATCTGTAAATAGATCTACCATATGACATCGCATTCCTGGAAATTTACAAAAAGGAAATGAAATGAGTATATGAAAGGATTACCTATACCCCCATGTTTATAGACCATCAATTCACAATTGTTAAGATAAGGAATTAACCCAGATGTCCACCAACCGATGACTGGGATAAAGAAATGTTCTAAATATACATGATGGAATATTTTTCAGCCATAACAAAGAATGAAACTGTGTCCTTCACAACAAAATGGATGCAGTTGGAAACCATTATGCTTAGTGAAATAGGTCAGTCCCCAAAAGACAAATATGGTATGTTTTCCCTGCTTTGTAGTAACTAATATGCAAAGTAGAAAAAAGTAATATTTATGAGCAAAATTGACATTTTGAGATTTGATTATTGTTTATTGCCCTTGTCTATATTTGAGGAACAGTGTTTTTTTCTACTTATTATTTGTTAAATTCTTTAGTGGCGAGTTAACCTTGTGATTATAAAGAAAATTGAAAGCATGTAATAAAAATTAAAAGAAACATAACAAAAGAAGGAGGAGGAAGGGATTGAGAAAGAGAGGGTAGAAACTATCATTATGCTCTTAAAACTATATATATAATATGCATGAAATTTGTTCATTTTATGTATTTTTTAAAAAGTAAAATAAATTAATATGTAAAAACACCAAAGAGTCTTGCTGTTGTTTGAGCAAGGTAATCATGATCTGGAAGGGGATTGTGTGTGTGTGTGTGTTGTGGCTATTTCTTACATTAACTATACTTCCACATTGACAGAGGCTTCACTCTTCAGAGAACTGCTAGTAAAATGTAATGTTACCCAGTAAGTGTTTGTATATATTATGATTAATTTCATGTATCAACTTGATTGGGCTGAGATGCACAGATATATCTGGGTGTCTGTGAAGGTGTATTTTGAATAGATTAGCATTTGGCTTTATTTTTAACCAATATATAAAATTGAATTTATTGTATAACATATATACAGTATATATAATCCAAATCAGTGTAAACATACCCATCTCCTTGAACATATGCTACTTCTTTATTGTGAAAACATTCAAAATCCTTTCTTCTAGCTCTTTAAAAAATACATAGTGCATATCACTCTGCTGTAACATTAGCCTTTTTTTTAAAGATTTTATTTATTTATCTGAGAGGCAGCATTATAGACATAGACAGGGAGAGATAGAGAGAAAGGTCTTTCATCTACTGGTCCACCCCCTGAATGAAACCACCAGCAGAACTGAGCCAACCAAAGCTAGGAGCCAGGAGCCTCCTTCCAGGTCTGCCATGCTGGTGCAGGGGCCCAAGTACTTGGGCTATCCTCTACTGCTTTCCCAGGCCATAGCAGAGAGTTGGATCAGCCTCTGATCCAGAGCAGCCAGCACTGGAACCGCACCCATACTGAATGATGGCATCGCAGCTAGAGGCTTAACCCACTACGCCACAGTGCAGGCCTTAACATTAGCCTTTGATGTGATAAACTGAGTAAAACATGTGGTTCTCTCCAGTGTGAGTGGGCATTGTCAAAACTCCTGAAGATCTGAATAAAACAAGAAGGTGCAGGAAGAGAAAATTCTCTTTATTTTCTATTTGAGCTGAGCCATACTGTTTGACTTGCCCTTTGGTGTCAGCTCCTATTTCCCATGCTTTCAGAAAAGTGTTTGACACACAATTGCCCCCAAGATTTTCAGGACTTCAGGCTTATGCCGAATTATACCACTGGCTGTCCTGGTTCTCAAGTTTATAGCTAGCAAATCATGGAACTTCATTGTCTATCTACTCATGTGAGCAACTACCATAACAAATCTATACGCATACATATGCATGTATGTATACCGTTATTGTTTTTCTGGAGAATTTTGACAACTACAGAATATTAAACTATTATTCCTAATTGATCCTCAAGTATAGAGTATGTTGTTAATTTATTAATAAATTTTGTTGGAACACAAAATGTCAGATTTCAAAGCAAGAGGCCATTATTTGGGGCTGCAGCATTAACTATTCTAGACAAGACTGGATTAGTTCAGTAGCATTATTTTGGTGGAGTACAGAGTAATAAAAAATATACTTTGAGAGAGGCTCTTGGCTGTGTGTGTTGAAAGTGTTATATTCTGAAAGAATAATTGCACACTTCTGAAGTTAAAATTTATATATTTCAAATTAGAACAGATAAAATTCTATGTATAATTAACAGCCTATGTGTATTCACTCTAGATATTCATTCTAAATAAGACCTCCAAGGCTACCTGGAGAAATCATTCTAATTCAAGGTTTGATTCTAACTTATGATTTTATGGTTTTGATAATGACAGTCACCCAGAACCAATTACAGAGGAGAAGATAATATTCTACCCCGAAGATAAGGTAAATTCAGTCACCTAAGAGGCAGCCTGGTGAAGTTCACTTGTAATGAAGGAAAGTAGTTACCTTGGGCTGTTATAATTTAATGTGTAAGTAAGATCATGGGATATATATATATATATATATACATATTTCAGGTTAATTTGAAGTATGAATATATATCTAGATATATAGATATATTCATATCTATATATCTAGATATATATTCATACTTCAAATTAACCTGAAATAATATGAAAAAGGTAGGTATAGATAGGGCTATAATTAAGAAAGTGTATCAGTTATTCAGTACAAAGGCTAGGGAAAAAATAACTATCTTTCTTTGGGCAAAAGGAAAAATGCAATGTGAATAACCACCTCTACTTAAATATTCTCCAAGTAAATGGATTGATGATTAAGTCACACTGTATCTTAAATGATTCAATCTTTTGGACATCTCATTTTCAGTCAACTGAAGCTCATTCGATTGTGATAAAGAACCCAGACTCTTAATCTGCCTGCTGCCGGATAAATATGTGTCTAAATCCTACCTGTGACACTGGTAGGCTTTAACTACCCTGAGTTTCAGTTTCTTGACAACAGAGGAAATGTGATAAAAGAACCTGTGCCATGATGTTAAGAGCATGAAATAATACATGTGAAATGTTTACCACAGTACTAAGACCAATGAAGGATTTTTTTTTCTACAATAAAGGGTAATTCTACTGTTATTATGACCTGATGACAACTTGGCAACCCATGATTACTTCTCTGCAAGAAGACAAGCCCACTGTAAAACATCAATATCTGGCACAACTGCATTTTTATTACTCCTTCTCAATGATCATACTGGGTTTGCTGTTCCTTCTCCCTGCAAACACAATGTCTTTCAAAGCTTTTCACTAATGTGTCTCACGTCCCCTGCAATATATAAACCAGGACAGGTCAAATTTCAGAGTTGCTCAAATTGAGGCATGTGCAGTCAAGACTCCATCTGCCCAAGAAGATTTCTTGAGCCTTGGAGGGGTGGTAATTTACAATGGTTACAAGACAATATTTGTCAGTTGCCTTCTATGTATGGATTATAACCTACTTTTCATAACTTGCTGAGTGTCTCTGTGTGTCCTCTCTCACTAGACTCAGACAAGTAAACTACTAGTGCATGGTGAATCTAAGCAGTAGTCTAGAATGCTGCAGGCATAAGTATATGAAATCTCACTTCTGATAGTTGACGTATGATGATCATTGCTACTCTCCACACACTGGGAGTTCTCTCTTGGAATTGACTGTTATTAAACTTGGTTTACATTGATATTGAAAAACAATAATTTTCTGATACTTAACTGTTATCTCCTTTATCTGGCTTCAGAATGAAAGTTTCCTAAACCAGGTATCACTTCTTATAAAAAAGAATTTATTCTGCCTGTGCTCTATTGTACCCTTCTCCCCCTCCCCCCAGCAAAAAAGGATGTTAATTCATTAATAGGAAAATGTAGATGATAGCCAGGACCATGTTTCCCCATTGATAAAATATCTATTAACTATGATTTGGAGAAGATTGAAATTTGACTTTACACCCAAAGATTCTTTTATGCAAGCATAACATTTTCATAAATTTATATTATATGTATATATATATGCTTCTCTTGGACAGAGAAACAAGGAACATACCTGATTTCTATGGAAGGAAGAAATTCAAAATGATTTTCAAATGAAAGCACACACAAATATTCATTTCAATCATTCTTCTATTCTGCCATGCCTTCCTGTTGATAACAGTTCCATTTCCAAATATTTCCTTTTGGTCATACACTAGTGAGTTTTGGAGTAGATAGCAACTTTTTTTTAAAAAGAGTGATTCATTTAATTCTGTCAGTAATAATTCCTCTGCATCCCAGCAGCTGTTTTTCTCTCCCAAGAGCACACTGACGGATCTCAAAAATGTTTCCATTCAAATTCTAGAAAATTAAAGATCTTTGATACTAGGTATTTTATACATTGTTATGCTACTTTAAAGTTACATAACTATGTGGCTTCTGAAATCAGATAATAAGCTAAGGAACTAATGAAACTAAAGAAATCAGATAACAAAAATAAAACATTTCAAACAGGGTCTGGCACTAATAATTGCTATTGCTATTCCACTGAATTAACAGAAAGAAATGAGGATATTTGGCAGTACTATGCTGCCAATATATTCATTATTCAAGATTATATGAACTAAAAACTCTGTGTACTTACAAATTAAAACATGAACTAAATTTTTTGTTAATTTCTAAAAATTTTATTTATCTTCATTTTATTTGGAAGGCAAAGAGACACTCACACAGTGATCCTTCATTTGCTTGCTCACTCCCCAAATGACTACACCAGCCTGAGTTAAGCCAGGATGAAGCAAAGACCCCAGAATTCAGTGTGCATATAAGCAGGAAGCTAGAACAGGAAAAGTAACCAGAAAAAAAAGGAGCCAGTAGGGTAGCCAGGACTCAAACCAGGCACTCCAATGTAAAATTCAGATATCTCAGATGGCAAATTAACCATTGTGCCAAACATCCACTTCCATTTGTTATGTGAGAAACTGTATTTTAGGTTAGTAAAGTATTGTTATTTAAATGAAGTTAAGTTTTAGTAACAATATATGTTTTCTAAAAAAAGAAAAAAAAAGAAACAGTACTAATAAGACAACATTGCATTTAAAAAATATTTTGGAAGTGGAAATATTTTTTAAATGCAATGTTGTCTTATTAGTACTGCTTCTTTTTTTTTCTTTTTTTAGAAAACATATATTGTTACTAAAACTTAACTTCATTTAAATAACAATACTTTACTAACCTAAAATACAGTTTCTCACATAACAAATGAAAGATAAAGGTAATTCATTCCTGGGGCTAGCGCTGTGGCTCAGCGGGTTAAAGCCCTGGCCTGAAGCACCAGCATCCATCATGGGCGCCAGTTCTAGTCCCAGGTGCTCCTCTTCCAATTCAGCTCTCTGCTATTACCTGGGAACACAGTAGAAGATGGCCCAAGTCCTTGAGCCCACACACCCACGTGGGAGATCCAGAAGAAGCTCCTGGCTCCCTACATAGGATCAGTGCAGCTCCGGCCATTGCGGCCATCTGGGGAGTGAACCAGTGGATGGAAGACCTCTCTCTCTGTCTCTGCCTCTCTCTGTAACCTGTCTTTCAAATAAATAAAATAAATCTTTAAAAAATATATAACTCCAAGTAAACCAAGAAATGAGCCGAGAGCAAATTCCAGTGAACGTGTGTAATTGTACCTTGGTTGGAATCAAAGTCTCTTTGCCAAGGACTCTTCATAGAGATGGTTTTGTAAGGAGGAGTAATAGCTCTATTCATGTAATGTGTTTTCAATCCAATCCCAAATTCTTTTTTAAATTTTTTCACAGATTAAAGCAAAAGTATTATGGATATGTGAAGAAATTAAAGTTTAAAATTAAACCTTTATTAAAAACTTTGTCTTTCTTTAAAGCCTACAATCAGTTTTGTGGATGCCACCAAATGGCAGACTATATTTTCCTAATGAAGTGTAGCACTCTTAAAATCCTAAAGCTCATTCAGAATAAAGTATTAGAGTGTTTGGCTGGCGCCGTGGCTTAACAGGCTAATCCTCCGCCTTGCGGCACCGGCACACCGGGTTCTAGTCCCGGTCGGGGCACCGGATTCTATCCCGGTTGCCCCTCTCCCAGGCCAGCTCTCTGCTATGGCCCGGGAAGACAGTGGAGGATGGCCCAAGTCCTTGGGCCCTGCACCCACATGGGAGACCAGGAGAAGCACCTGGCTCCTGGCTTTGGATCAGCAAGATGTGCCGGCCGCAGAGGCCATTGGAGGGTGAACCAGTGGCAAAAAGGAAGACCTTTCTCTCTGTCTCTCTCTCTCACTATCCACTCTGCCTGTCAAAAAAAAAAAAAGTATTAGAGCATTTGAGAAGTCATGATAATGGTCTTTTAGTACAATCTTAACGGACAGAAAAACAATTTCAGTTAAATATAAAGCAAGACCTCAGAAAAGAGAATGGTGTGACTGTGAGAACAAACTAGTTCATTGATCTTTTTTATTGACTAGATTTGAACTAGAAAATAGAATGAAAAGACCAAGAAAAAAAAAAAGCTATTATGTGTGCATTAAAACCTACTATCAGGGCCGGCTCTGTGGCATAGCAGGTTAACCTGCCGCCTATAGTGCCAACACCCGACACGGGCGCCGGTTAGATCCCGGGCTGCTCCACTTCCGATCTAGATCTCTGCTATGGCCTGGGAAAACAGAAGATGGCCCAGGTCGTTGGCCCACTGCACCCACGTGGGAGATCCAGAGGAAGCTCCTGTCTCCTGGCTTCGGATTGGCATAGCTCCAGATGTTGAGGCCAATGGGGGAGTGAGCCAGCAGATGGAAGACCTCTCTCTCTCTGTCTCTCCTCTCTCTGTGTAATTCTGACTTTCAAATATATAAATCTTTAAAAAAAATAAAATCTACTATCATCTTCTGGTGTTTGGTTCTTCAACTTAACATTCCTAAAACTTTATTAAGGGCACTCAACAAACATGCCCTCTGAAAATTCTTAGTAGGTTTTTATTTGTATTTATTTATTCATTTATTTGGCTCAAGAAGGAGAAAAAGATCTCACATAAAATAATTTTAGAAAGAGTAATACATCTTAAGATACTTGCTTATGTTTTCTTAGCCCAAATTGTAGAAATGGAGTGTCATAAAAGAAAAATAGGCATAGAATTTGTCTTCAACATAATCAAAGGTCATTAACAGTTATAGCTGAAATGATAAAGACAACCCTTAGAAATTCTGTTCTACCATCAACTAATAGAATAACTGAAGCAAATATCTTAACTTATACAAGCCTTACATAAGTTAGTTAATTAATGTATTCAATAGTATCTAATACATAAGTATTATCCAACTATTATTGATTTGTGTTCATTAAAAATTATTTGAGAGCTGATGTTGTGGCACATCCACATCCCGTATGAGTGCTGGTTCAAAAACTGGCTGATCCATTTCTAATCTAGCTCTCTGCTAATGCACCTGGGAAAACAGCAGAAGATGCCTGGATCCCTGCCATTCACACGGAGATGGAGTTCCAGGCTCCTGGCTTCCACCTGGATCATCCACAGATGGCTGTTGCAGTCATTTGGGGAGTGAATCAGAGGATGGAAGCTCTTTCTCTGTGTTTCTTCCTCTCTCTGTAACTCTGTCTTTCAAATAATAATTAAGTCTTCTTAAATAATTGTTTTATTAATAAAGTGTGATAAATTAAAAGATTTGGGACAGGTTTTGGGCAGTTGTTAGGACACCACTGGGGAGCCTCACATTTCATTTTGGAATTCCTGAGTTCAAGTCTCAGCTTCCAATTCTAACTGCTTGCTACTTTACACTGTAGGAGGCTCACTTACTTGGAACCCTGCTAATCATGTGCAAGCCCTGAATTGAGTTGCTGTCTCCTGGCTTCAGTCTAATGAAGACCTAGCTATAAAATGGCATGTGGCAGTGAAACAGTTGTCTGTCTCTGTCTCTCTGTTTTTCAAATAGATTAAGATGAAGTAATTTTTATTATTTTAAAGAAATATTTCACCTACATTTTCATTCTGTCTGACTAATAAATAGGACCCTCATAGACAAAATATAGTAACTAAGCATCCTACATTTCAAAATCACTTCTTGGAATACCTAATTTTATTTTAATTATTTACTATTTATTTATTTGATAGGCAGAGTATGTGTGTGTGAGAGAGAGAACTTCTATCCACTTGTTTACTTCCCAAATGGCCACAGTGTCCTGGGCTTATCCAGGCTGAAGCCAGGAGCCAGAATTCCGGCCTAGTTTTCCACATGGGTAGCAGAGACCCAAGTACCTGGGCCATCATATGCTGACTTCCCCGCTGGATTGGAAGCAGAGCATCCCGGACTCCACCCAGCACTCTGATAAGCTATAAGTGTCAGCTTAACCCACTGGCCCCTACTCCAGTCCCTGGAGATATCTCAGTTTAAAAAACAAGTGATGAAGGAAATTGTTACTTATACAAGGGAATTGTTTTTTAATGAAAAAAAGCTAGGAACTATATCATTAACAAGAATCTCTGGAAACTCATGTTGGAGTTGAATCCACATTGTGAGGTATTAAAAGGGTATTAAAAGGAATCAGGAGTAGAGCCAGAACCTGAACCCAAGTATTCCAGTATGGGATGAGGGTGTCCCAGTGGCATTTTTAACTGCTAGGACAAATGACAACTCCCAAAGACTCCACATATAACACCATGTGGATTAAATCTCCACCCTCTTAATACTTCACAATGGGAATTGCCATCACATTGTTTTGAGATGGGGCCCTTAGGAGGTAATTAGGATCACATAAAATCATCAGGATGGAGTCCCCATAACTGAAAACTCTTGGCTTTGCAAGAAGGCAGAGCAGGACCAGAACACGCATGCACATGTATGCTCCGTCTTTCACTGTGTGATACCTTTCAGT
This sequence comes from Lepus europaeus, assembly GCF_033115175.1. Classification (NCBI taxonomy): domain Eukaryota; kingdom Metazoa; phylum Chordata; class Mammalia; order Lagomorpha; family Leporidae; genus Lepus; species Lepus europaeus. The sequence continues at coordinate 40,819,783 of NC_084833.1, forward strand.
GCCTCATGACTCTGCCAGAAAGAAAAAGAAGACCAGATGCAGCCCCACCACCTTAGGCCAGAATTGAGAGGCAACACACAACTCTTTTATTTGTAATTTACCCCGTTTGTGATACTGTGCTATTAGCAACCAAAAACAGACTAAACAAGCTTTTGATATAACGTAAGCATTAGATACATAAAGGATTTTTCTTTCTTCAGACCAACATGAAAATAACCTTGGGTAGCAATATAAGTCAATTTTCAATAAGTCAATATTAAATTCTAACTTGTCTTCCTCAAACCATCTGATAAATTCAGCCTTCTTAAATGACTGGTTAAGAAAGTAAGGGTATTTACTCAAATATGTTAAAGCCATGAAGTGAGATCACTGATGCCTTCAAGGAAGTAGTTAATGCTTTGGGATTCATTGTTTAGTATATGGGAACATGGAAATAAGGAAAAAAATTAAATAAGATGAAGTTATGACATAAAAGATAATATTCCTGTGTAGCATTGTTAGCTATTCCTTGGATAGGTAATTGTTTTTCTCAAGTAGGATTCCATGTATACGTTTCAAACTACAACACAAAAAATATAAGGGAAAAAATTCTGTATTTTGTTTTTGGAATAATTAAAGAAAAAATGTATATTTATATATTAAAAACAAATGATCAAATGTGGAAAAAAAGAAAGCCACAGAGACTGTTTTGGGGGCATAGATTACATGACAGAACTTATTCTACCTTGACTACTACTTACAGAATGTTATATTCACATAGAACATAATAATATTCCATAAAAATGGTTTTGAGTTTTGCATTCATTACCATAAGTGACTGATGAAGAAAATTAGCACTACTAAAAAAATGCATCAGTTTATTTATTTATTTATTTATTTGACAGGTAGAGTTATAGACAGTGAGAGAGACAGAGAGAAAGGTCTTCCTTCCATTGGTTCACTCCCCAAATGAACGCTAAAGCCGTCGTTGTGCCGATCCAAAACCAAGAGCCAGGAGCTTCTTCCTGGTCTTCCATGTGGGTGCAGAGGCCCAAGTACTTGGGCCATCCTCCACTGCCTTCCTGGGCCACAGCAGAGAGCTGCACTGGAAGAGGAACAATAGGATGCCAGCAATGCAGGCGGAGGATTAACCAAGTGAGCCACGGCGCCGGCCCCATGAAAATGCAGCAGTTTTTAAAAATCTCTCTATGCTGGGGCTGGCACTGTGGCACAGTAGGTTAAAGCACCAGCCTGCAGTGCCAGCGTCCCATATGGGCACCAGTTCAAGTCTCGGCTGCTCTACTTCCAATCCAGCTCTCTGCTATGGCCTGGGAAAGCAGTTGAAGATGACTCAAGTTCTTTGGCCTCTGCACCAGCGTGGGAGGCCTGGAAGAAGCTCCTGGCTCCTGGCTTCAGATCAATGTAGCTCTGGCCAATGTAGCCAATTGGGAAGTGAACTAGTGGATGGAAGACCTCTCTCTCTCTCTCTCTCTCTCTCTCTCTCTCTGGCTATACCTCTCGCTGTAACCCTGTCTTTCAAATAAATAAGATAAATCTTTACAAAAAAAAATCTCTCTATACTAATCTTTTTTTTTTTTTTTTTTGGTATATCCTTTAACGTAAGGAGAAGAGGTTATGGCAGCACAGTAATAACATGGAATCCTATTAAGCAGGGATTTTTTTTTTTAAGATTTATCTATTTATTTAAAAGAATTACAAATAGGAAGAAAGAATTCTTCCATCCACTCGTACACTACTTAATTGGGCACAATGGCCAGGGCTGAACAAGGCCAAAACCAGGAGCCAGAAGCTTCATCCAGGTTTCATCCCAGGCTCTTGAGCCATCCCCTTCTGATCTCCCAGGCCATCAGCAGGGAGCTAGATAGGAAGTGGAGCAGAAAGTCAGAGTTTACAGAGAGAGGAGAGGCAGAGAGAGAGAGATGTCTTCCATCCACTGGCTCACTCCCCAGATGGCCACAAAGGCCGGAGCTGCGCTGATCCGAAGCCAGGAACCAGAAGCTTCTTCCAGGTCTCCCACGTGGGTGCAGGGGCCCAAGGATTTGGGCCATCATCTTCTGCCCTCCAGGGCCACAGCAGAGAGCTGAACAGGAAGAGGAGCAACCGGAACTAGAACCCAGTGCCCATATGGGATTCTGGCACTTCAGGCCAGGGTGTTAACCCGCTGTGCCACAGCGCCAGCCCCATCTATGCTAATCTTTACCATGGTACTTTGAAATGAATTATTTTTCCAGTCTACCATAAGAAACATAAGAAAAAACAAAATACCATAAGAAATTTTCAACAGCCCATCCGAGGTCACATAACTAGTATCATGGAACAAAGGGACTCAAACCTACTCATTTTCTGCCTCAGGTCAGCTTTATTAGAAGCACAGCCTCCAAGGGCCTCCTTCAGAAGGCCAGCAATATGTGGGATTCCATAATGTGCTTAAAAGGAAAAGGAAGGGAGGGAGGGAGGGAGGGAGGGAGGGAGGGAGGGAAAGAAAGAAAGAAAGAAAGAAAGAAAGAAAGAAAGAAAGAAAGAAAGAAAGAAAGAAAGAAAGAGAGAGAGATGGGAGGGAGGGAAGAGAAGGGGAGGGGAGGGAAGGAAAGGGAAGAAATTCTGGGTGAATGTGTAACTCTTGTAGGTGAGGTCTTGAGCTAATTTCTAAGAATTTATTAATATGAGGTTTTATATTCTAATTCCTGCCCAGAAATACGGAAAACAGCTAGTAATGGACCTTCCAGCATCGTTAATTTGCAAACACTCAACTCAGAACTTGAACCAGAAGGAAAATTTTAGTAACAGTGATTATTCACCACAGATTTTAGTCTTACTAATAATATTTCATTCGCTATCCTTTTTGGGACCCCTGACCTAAAATAACAGGAAATCTCAGATACCCTAAAAGGCTTGAAGACTGTCCCATCTGCTTTCCATGAAGTAGCCTACCTCAGTAGAGCTAAGTGACTTACTCCAACCATATTGCTTTCCGCAATATCAATAGAAAGAGTTTTATTTAAAAGTTCCCTGGCAGGAGTTGGTGCTGTGGCATAGTGGGTAAAGCTTCTGCCTACAACACCAGCGTCCCATATGGGCATTTGTTCAAGTCCTAGCTGCTCCACTTCCTATACAGCTCCCTGCTGATGGCTTGGAAGATCAGAAGGGGATGGCCCAAGAGCCTGGGCCCATGTCACCCCTGTGGATGAAACCTAGATGAAGCTTCTGGCTCCTGATTTTGGCCTTGTTCAGCCCTGGCCATTGTGCCCAATTAAGTAGTGTACGAGTGGATGGAAGAATTCTTTCTTCCTATTTGTAATTCTTTTAAATAAATAGATAAATCTTAAAAAAAAAATTCCTGCTTAATAGGATTTCCATGTTATTACTGTGCTGCCATAACCTCTTCTCCTTACGTTAAAGGATATACCAAAACAGCAACTAAAAATCTAACAAAAATAATATTAAGGATTTTTCTTTCCATAAACAGCTTACATTCAGTTGGTTCTACACAAAAGTAGCACTCAGCCATTCCTCACAAGTGTATTTGTAATCTTATCATTGATTGTTGGGTTGGAGGGATGCATGAACACACATATTTTCCTTTAAAGATTTATTTGGAAGGCAGAGTTACAGAAAGAGAGAGGGAGAGACAGAGAGGTCTTCCATCAACTGGCTCATTCCCCAAATTGCCACAATGGTCAAAGATGGGCCAATCTGAAGCCAGGAGATCCTTCCAGGTCTCCCATGTGGTTGCAGGGGCCCAAGCACTTGGACCATCTTCCCCTACTTTTCCAGGCCATTATCAGGGAGCTGGATTAGAAGCAGAGGAGCTGCAACTCCAGTGGATGCCCACATGGATTCCCAGAGCTGCAGGAGGAGGCTTAACCTACTACACCATAGTACAGGCTCCCATATTTTCCTTTAGTACCAGAGTATCCTTTCCTCATTCTGGGATTCATTTCCTTAGGGTTACTCTCCTTGGCTCCCTGAGATGAACATGATGTTTATTTGTTTAGTGTTGACCAGCTATAAGGCAACACACTTACAAAAAAAAAAAAATCTTTATGCTTCTATGGTCTCAGTTTCATCAAAGAGGAGACATGAAGGAATTCATTCATATCCCACCCCCTTCTTCTGTCTGTGTGTTTCTCTGTTGGGGGTGGGTGGGTATATACCTGAACTCCACTTTTATAGGCCCTTGCTCAATGCAAGGGAGAAACCAATCACAGGTGACAGTTTGTGGAAACTGCATTTACCATTCTTCATTGTAATATATGTTTTTCCAAAGATTTTCTTTTTCCCCCTCTAGATGATCTTACTGGGAAACACAGCCAGCAAATTCTGACTATGCTTGTACTTGCCGAAAGCATGACATTTGTACACTTTCAAACAATGAAGGAGTTCCCTTCTCATTCGACCCTCCATTTAGCATTCTGTTGAACAACTTTTATTTTCCCAGCCTATCACCTTTTCATCAAGTTGACGGGGGCGTCGGGAGATAAACATTGTCTACGTTCAGCCTTTGAAAGGTCATGGAGAGACAAAAACTGATGATTTCCTGAGACAGCAGTTCACATATTTATACTACAATTTAGCCTTTGTCTGGTACGAATGCCATTCACTGACTGATCTTCCATGCCACAATCTAGGCTTTAGCATCAGTCCAGGATGCAAAGTCTGGGCCAAACACATAACTGTAGACACAGGGATTACAGATAGGAAAGAGACACAGTCACAATCATGGAGGTCTTATATTTTATAGATTCTAATCATATTCAAAACAATAATCTTTATATTTTCAATTACTTTAGAAAATAGTCATAAAGACAATGTAACCTTAAATTGAGTGTAGATAAACTTGTATTTCCTAATATTTGAAAATTCTTTAAGATGTAGTTCTCAGCCCAGGACAAGTCTCGTCCTTTTATTTCTCTTACTTGCTACATTGATTATAAAAATAAACAGTACAAAATAAAACCATCAATGATTAAAAAGATATGTAGACTAACCATTTTATTAGTCTGTAGATGTCCATTCATGAGTAAAGGTTTGCAACTGAGATATGACCAAGTCTTTAGTGCATACCAAAGCAGGCAAAAGTGATGTCATTTTTGACTGTTTGGTATATCAGCAAATATAATTTTAATTCTTGTACCTTTAAGAGGAGTTTGTGAATTAGTTTGCCTCCATCCATTGAAAAGATATCATGTTATTATATCAAGTAGCAAAAAACATCATCACCATTTCTTAAAACAAAAATAATAAAGAAAACCAGAGTCTGAAAGTGAAAGCATGTAGCATAGAAGGAAATATAAAAAACAAATCTGAAAATATGATTTAATATTTTTGTTAAAGTTTAAGACCAAATTTAATACCAGATTTATGCATGAATCACAGTATAAATCATAAACTACATGTGACCTTTCCCTCTAATGTGGTTACCTTCAAAACAACATGCACTAAGTTCAAGGTTTGAACATATACTGATATTTTTATCAATAATAAGATCCAGGAGTCACATAAAAGAATAATTAATTATGAGTTTATGAGTTTTTAAAGTGCAAATAAGTCCTCATTTTCATTTTTTTAAGTGCAATTAAGTCCCTATTTTCATCCCTGGTCCTAGCCATTACACAATACCCTGTAAACTAAAAGTGATTTAACTTTTAAATTTTGCCATCATCTATTTATTTAATTTATTTTGTAAATTTCTGGTGAGAGACACTCAGCTTCCACTCCACATGTCTAAAAATGAAAACTTGTAGTAATGGGAGCCATTTACTTAGCAGAGAATAGAAGAAACAGATAGAAGGTACTATGATAAGGTTTCTAATATCTGTTCCACCTGTGTTTGTATGATAAAAATACTGAATATTACCTGAACATGGCAATGCCCAAGTAAAAGGGATAGAGTCCTAAAGTCCTATGTAGATGGATATAGTTACTCTGCTAGGTCCAGAAAATGAGAAACATTTGAAAAGGAAGGCAGCATGCGGTGTGGTTCAAGAGGATGATTTGAACTCCAACAACCATGTTAGACAATGAAAGTAAAGGTTTTAACTGCAGAGCTGGACAGAGCCTCTGTCCCTACTCACAGAACTAACTTATCTACTAGGCATAATAGGCATGATAGGCATGATAACTCCCTAGCACACAATGCTTTTACAGGCCCATAAACATTTTAAAAATTCTTTTACATTAAGATTTTTAAGTGAACTTTTAGGAGATATATATATATATGTAAATATATAATATATATATTTCCATCTTTAATCAATAATAATATATCCATCCCATCAACACAGTCACAAAGCATAATATCTACTTGTATACATACACATATATATGTATATACACACATATTTTATATATGTGTACATATAAACAGATGTTATTTTACTTGCATTGGGGTTATATCCTCATAAACTTATATGTTGAGAATATTGTGATATGAAAATGCATTTAATATACCTAATCTAGTCAGTATAGCTTAGCATGGCTTACCCTAAAAACATTCGGAACATTTATGTTAGCCCCCAGTGGGCAAAATCATCTAACACAAAGTCTATTTTCTAGCAGCTGTTGAATATATCATGTAATTTGTTGAATACCATCCCAAAAGTGAAAAATGGAATAATTCTATGAGCATTCACCATGAAAGTACAGTTAATGTATGTTAAAGTGCAGTTTCTACTGAATGTACATTGTAGTTACACCATTGTAAGCTCAAAAAATCATAAATCAAATTACCATAGGTCAGTGACAGTCTCTCTGTGTGTGTGCATGCACGTATGTATGTAAGTGTAAAATCTGATGAAAGTAAACTACTTTAGGCCCATAAAAATTAATATATTAATGTTTGCCTACTTGATGACCATAAAGAACCAAGTAGCTCTTGATTTCCTGATCTGTTAAATATCTTATGTAAGACAGAAAAAAATTTATGTATTTTAAAATTTTTTATGCATTTTTATGCATAAAATGCATTTTATGCATTTTAAAGCACTGTAATTTGGAATTGTCTAACATGCAAAAATTAAATCATTGCAAATTACTACAGTAAGATTCACATTGATTTATGACATTGACAAACAACCACAGGGCTAAAGCCACATATAAAACAAAGCAAGCATATCAAATGTTGCTTAGACATCATCTCTAAAAGAAAACCAGGAACACTATAAAATACATTCTGATTCCTCTTACCCATCTCACTCTGCTCTTTCTTTTTCTTCCTTTAAGGTTCGGAAGCCAGCCAGTAGGCAAGTCTGCCAACATCTAGGTCCCACAAAACTTTGAGTTTGCAAAATGGAACCCAGAGCACTGGCTTTGGGCTACATAGTTATCATTACTAATTATCTCTTCATCTATAGATTATTACTATTTCTATAGAAGATGCTGTGAAGAGATATGAACATTAAAATTTAGAAAAAAACATTAAAATAAAAATATTACATCTCCCTCACATGATACCCACTTTCCTTCAAGGCTGTCTTTGGGAATTATTTTTAACGTGATGTAACTTGAGTAAAAGTGTATATAGGGGAAATAGGCACATTATTACATTTTCATGTGTAACTTCAGTTTGGGAGAAAGGTGGACACAAAGAAAACATTGTAATTTTCTTAGAACTTGGTTAATGATAGTATGTTATCAAACAAGATCTATTTTCAAGGGGAAGTTCTCAGCAAACTGCAAAATATCAATGTATATTTGATATGCTTATTAAAATTACATACACAATATACTCCATAAATTATGTACACTTGCATGGTACATATTGTATGCATATATACACATATGCATGCATAAACACACATAAATGCCATGATGTCAATGTTGACATGATATCAAGCCTTCTGATTTACCATATCTAATTACCATTGGAAGTGCAGTTCTATTAAATCATCAATGGGTATGCCTCCTTCAGAAAACCTGGCAGCTATTATCAACAACATTATTTTATTAGAATTAAATGGTCAAATTCTGAAGACAGAATGAGTCCAAATGTTGAGTCATTCTGTGAAACAAAAGGTGTTTTGATGACATGGAATGCCTCGAGGGTCCATATGCAAAGAAAAGGAGTAAAGTTACCATGTACCAACCATCACTCAGGGACCACATTACTGGACCTGACACAATTCCCTTTCCCCAGTACCAGAACACACATGGTTATCAATTGTTCCTTTGTTTTTGAGTTATTTCTCAAATGCCTAGACAAATAAAAATTTTAGTGCTTTTATTACCTTAGGATTCTAACCTTGGGGCTTCTGCTTATTAAACTGTGGGTTCAAATTCCATCTCTACCATTTATTCGTTTGTGAGCTTTAGAAATATTAATTTCTAATCCCTAATGTCTGAATTTATAAAGATACTGAATGCATTAAAGTTACCCTATTGATATGTTTAGTACAGTTCTTATACACAGAAAAGGAACAATAATGTTTATCTACTGTTGCAAATTACTTTTAAAAAATTAAGTTTTTGAGCTTAAACTGTTGAGACCACTATCTAGAACTTCACAGATAGAAAATGATGAGCAATTAGAATGTAGGTCAGCCTTCACACTTGCTCCTAAATACCACAGTGAATATTTGAAAGCTATCTGGAGCTAGGAAATAGTACATCATAGTTCACTAGTGTTTGTAGTGCATTTTAAAGCACTGTAATTTGGAATTGTCTAACATGCAAAAATTAAATCATTGCAAATTACTACAGTAAGATTCACATTGATTTATGACATTGACAAACAACCCCAGGGCTAAAGCCCTGTGGATCATTTCATATTCACATTATTATTTTTCTTTCATGATAGAAATAAACATTTGTTAGACTATTAACTAAAATATCTGTCATCTTTAGTTTTGAGCTCAAAGAATACCTACAAGGAAGTTGCCTTTTGCTTTCTTTCCTTCACTGAGTATAAATTTTTTATTTGAGTGAGGGTATGCTTTTCTTTACACACTAGGAGGTGCTATTGTACAGTGAGAAAGAGGGTGGGCTTGGAAAAGATTTGGGTTTGAATTAAGATTCTGCTACTTGACAATTTAAGAGTTTGGACAAATAATCTAGCTCCCATGTGCATTAATTTTCATGTTTATAAAGTGAGACAGCATCAGTAACCACTTTTTAAATTAATTTTAAGGATTAAGCTAGCTAAAGATAAATACTACATAATTGACAGCTATTATTTAATATGTTATATTTTTATTTGTGTGTAACATTTTACTTCAAGAAAATTGATTGGTGTAGCAAAGAGAAAAACCTCAAGCCACCATGGCTATCACAGTTGCACAGTTCACCAAAAAGGAAAAAAAATGCCCTAATCATGAAAAATCACCTCCTATGAGCAGAGAGGGGTGATAGATATGTTCATTTTTTATGAGAGTAAATAATGTTTATCTGAGGTGAGATAACACTGATTTCTTGCCACCAAGTAGAAAGCAATAAGCAATCTTCCAGCTTCATGGATAGGTTTTAGTTTTCATTGTTTAATATATAATTTGGAGTGATGAGAGCTAGCCAAAAAGAGTTTGCATTCTATTCTGTGTACCTAAGAGATTTCACCTCATTCACAGGTATTAACATGATAAACCCATGTAAAATAACTTTACACTGAGTGGGTTTGAGCATTTTCTCAGTTCTTGGCAGAGAGAGTCATGAAGCAGAGAATTATTTTTGTGCTACTTCATGGATAAATGAAGTTTGGTGCATGACAAGATACTCACTTATTAAATATATTTATATACATGTGAAATTCAGTGTGATTTTCGCCAAAGCCTCATCATCTTCCCATCCTCTTGATTTCAGCTGCAATTTTCATGTTGAGTAAGAGCCAGAGATCAAAGTATTCTAGACTCCATAGTTCTCAAATACTGGAGCAGTGGCTCACAGATTTAATGTACATAAGAAGCACCAAATTTCACATTAAGATGAAAATTCACTGTTTTTTTTTTTTTTCCCTCAGAGAGGCCAACCAATGTGGGAAAGGAGCTGGAATGTGTCTTTTTAAGAAATATCCCAAGAATAGTCTTATTTAGATACACTGAGGAATACACTTGGAGAAGCCATACTCTCAGAATATACACATTACTTATACATATACTGGAATGATTAAATTAGTTGGCACACTTTTGTATCTATAACAATGGCTTCAATTGGGCTGGTCTTTACACTAATGCATTTCTTAGGCTGATTTATTTTAAGAATATTTTTCATGCAGCATGTCTCATCTCATGAAAACATGCAGTTATTGACAACATGCCTTAGTTCCAGCATTCTTGTGTGTAGTGTAGATTATTATTTTTCTTCAGTGTAGATGTAAAAAGGAAGTAGATTCCAGGACACTAGTTTCATTTATAAAGTCATTCTCAGAATAATGGTCTAGGATTTGACTGCTTCCCAGCTGGGGCAAATATAGGCTAATTATTTAATGTGTCCAAAATTCAGGTTTCCCTAGAGATAAAACATGCAGTAATGTAATGTGCTATAAGGAGATAAGGGTCAAGTGTCAGGAAGTAAGTAGCTAGCACACTTCCAGGGACATGATTTGTGCTCAAAACGCTGTTTGAACCTGTAAGTTACAACTGTATAAAACAACCAACTGAAAAAAAATATATATCACACACACACAAAGGATTCAATATACTTCAATATCTTTCTAGACGATAAACTCAAAAACAGAACAATTTTCTTCCATTTTATCCATGAACTTCCTATTTGTAGCATGAACTCACATCTCGCTCTGTGGCATCTGAAAGGAAAAGCCATATACTGTCAACAATACAGAGTTTCTTCAACCATTTCTGCATCTTGCCAACGTGTCACTTTAATTCTTCATGCATTTTCTTGCTTTTTTTTTTTTAATTCAGAGGCATTCCCCAATTTCCTGTCCAATGGTAAGGGCTTAGTTTACTTCAAAGACCAGTAACGAGTGAATGTAAGCAATAGCAAAGAAAAAATTCTTTTTAAGAAAATACAAAACAAGAACAAAACAACGGAAGGTTATTGATCCAGGGGATGTTTTTCCTCACTCTTGCCATCACTTCCCATGCACATAACATTCAAAGACCTCTACTGTACCAGGTTTCTCATCTTTCTGTGCCATCCCAGCCCTCTTCCAGACCATTCTCTGAAAGTCATAAACAACTTTATCTTATTCCACGATCATTTATAAGAGTCCAGGACCCTCAAACTGTAGAAAGCCTTGTTAATGTTTATGCTGTTCTAGTTTAAGATATATTCCTCTAGTTAAAACTGGTTTTTTTAGGTAAATTTGGTTAATGAATCTTCTGTAAAGGTGTTACTGTGATATTATAGGAATGCAACTCTAATAACTATATTTGATGTTTGATCATATTTGCAACACAATTTGGAGATTTTAGACATCAAATAGAAGGCATGCCAGGTGATGCCAAGTGTTTTTGTTTTTGTTTTTGAGAATGTCACAGGTATTATATTAGTGTTCTTAACTAAGAGTCCTTATGATAACAAAATTGCTTTTCACATTGATACCAAATCACCTTTGTGAGCTTGCAAGAAAAAGGTAGTTTCCATTCTTGTTTCCATTCTGGGCTTATGTTTGTTTGTTTGCTTGCTTTAACCTACAGAAAAAGAGGATAAGAAATCATTCTCCAATGATTCTGACTTGCCTACACTAGTCCAAGATAAACTTTTATTAAGAATTACTGTTTTTGGAATGAAAGTACACTCAGGTATGGTAAAATTTCTCTAAGCCATTCAATCAGATAATACAAGAATGATAATATATTGAGCTGTGTTTCTGTGTTCTTGACATTACTCTTTATATACAGTCATTTTTGGTCTTCTTGACATGTGCATGACAGAGGCACTGTTAACACATTTTAGTGATCATAAGAATGTGCCCATGAGATGTTAAATTATATTTTTACATTCACATAGCAAGTAATACCATCCAAAATTGCTGTTTGATTTCTCATTTTGGGATGTAAACCTATGCCAACTTCTCTTACAACCTCCACCCTTTCCCTAAACCCCCATCTCATGAATTAGCTACTGCTTGTAGATGCTGAGAGTATGTTTTGAACTCCTGAAGAGGAGGAAATTAGAAATGCTCATAATCCTTTGCACAATGAGCAGAGCAGCCATACCCCACATAGGAGACCAGAGATGAGTGCTGACCCATTAGCCGTTACAGATACCTCCGCTCACATGCAAAGACTAGTTTGGAAAACAGTAAGTCATTGCACACATTTCAAGCCATTGTTTATTGAGCAAAAAAGGATAAAAAACAAAAGGAGAAGTTGAAGACAAGAAGAAAATATCTATATCCCTCACTTATTTTTCAGCAAACATTTGAATGTAGAATAAAACATTATCTCCTCAGGTACTCTTTTGTGTGCTTTTTGTCACAGAAATGGGTAAATGTTTCAAATCTTCAGGAGGGACAGTCAATTACTTTGTTCACTGTCCATCCTGCACCCAGTATCATCTGAAGAGGAAATAGGTCATGATTTCATAATTTTCCTATAACTTTGAAATTAAGGAGCTAATGTTTATTTTAATAAAACTATTAAGTTATATGTTGATTGCTTGAGTTGGCCTATATAAAAGCAATGCATTAAACTGTAATATCTATGTAATAGATAATATGTAGTAATAGCTACATATCTTAGCATTTTTTGATATACTACAAAATACAGCTATGCTCCATGCCATGCGATACACATTAAACCTAGTTTATTCAATCTTTATAAACCTGAATGTTAGGTTATTATTACTTTCCATTTTATAAATGAGAAATATGTGCCTCCAGCTGCCAACTATACAGAGTCTGTGATATAGACACTGATGGTAAAGATGTTATATGACTATAAGCTGCACATCACCTATTATGAAAGTGTACAGAAATGGTAGACTAAAAAAATACAATGTCCTAATATTTGAAAACTAGATGTGAACATATTAGAAATTCATTTTTGCAAGATAGTTAAGTATGCTATCCATTGAACAATGAGCACACAATTTTAGCATGGATGTCACAGGTATGGACAATAATAGAAAAGTCTGAGAACTATATTTATAGTAATGATTTCAATGAAAAGATCTTAAAGGAAAAAAATCACATTTTAAAATACAATTGAAAAGTTAACAGTAACCATAATAGGTGAGAAGTAAATTGTGTGCAATGGTGAGATTTCACTAATGACTCAGTTTTGGTTTGGAAAATGACCTAGAATATTTTTTTAGGTCAGCTCACTCTTCAAAATCAACTGAATACAGAATGACAAATGGGTTCAGCTCCTCTATACTATAATTCCCTTTGTCTATAGCCTGTAGTTCTCTCATGATTAAATATGGTCAGAGAATTTTTTCTTAAATTAGCTTATATTTTAGAATTAGTAGAGAAGTTTCATATAGAACATAGGTACCACATTTTCACACATTGCTTGATTACAGAAGGGATATATCATAGAGATCAGTCACATAAGAACATAAACATCACTGCAGAAAGTTCTGGGCTCTTGGTTTTAGTTTCCCTCTGTATCTTAGACAAGTCCCAAACACACGAAACCTTGGTTTTCTCATTTCTAAAATGTACAGCTTTGGACTATAGCACAACCTTGTATTCTCAGCATGGTCCCCAAGTGTAGACTCTTTAAAGTACACTTGAAGAGATTAAAACTCTTAAAAGCAAAACCAAACAAGTCAGACATAATTGCAATGCAATCACCACCCATGGTATAATGGTGTCTCCTAGCGTTTATGAGAGCATTCTCAGAGCACACTGATTACTGGATTGACCTTCAGCTTGTGTCTGAATGGAATGGTTTACATTCAATGTTTCTTTGCCTTCTGTACTCAGGAAACAGTTATTAAAAGTCAAAGCAAACAGGTGCTCTTTCTCTGAAGCAGACTTAACAAGGACTATATAATTTATTTCTACTTAGCAGTATATCACACCTTGTTCTATACATATTGACAGATATAGTGTTTAACACACATGTATACACATAGTGATCACTGGGGAAAAATTTCATGTCATGGTCTGCATCTTAACTGGAGAGTAAGATAATATATAGTCAAGTCTAGGCAAGCCTAGATGATCTCTAAATTTGTCTGCAAACTGTGTTAGTATGATTTTCTTTTTATATGATGACTCTTAATCATACAAAAAGATGGGATTCTTTCTTTTTATATGATGATTCTTAATCATATAAAAAAAGTGGGATTCTTCTGTATCAGTGATTTTCAAATTGGTATCTACCACAGAAAAACAAAAACATTCTTATTGTTACCTTTTCTTCTTTTAATTTTTCTAAATATTTAGACCTTACAGATATTGTTAGTAGATAATGAAATCAGTGAACAAGTAGAAAATAAAGCAACAGAAACTTTCTTTTATTTTTTTTTTGGGGGGGGTGATTTGAGAATATTCTTATTCATTGGTTCAGTTGTTCAAAGTTAAGAATTAAACTCAGCCACTCTGATATATGACTCAGGCATTTTATCCTGAGGGCCAAAGCCTGCCATTATAGAAACTTTCCAGCCACTTGACTATGTATTGGGAAACCATCCTCTTAATTAATTGGCACCTATGCTCATGGCTTTCATTTGATATTATTATTTATACAGTAGAAGTGCAATAACATTTTAAATAGGTACACAAGTAGCTAAATATAAGCTCTGGGGTGTTAAATCACACTCTCATAATTGAATTAAAAGAAGAAATTTTTGTGTTGACCCAAGTGAATGGCATCATCCAGGCACCTGCATATAAAAACATTTAAGTAGAACCAGCCTAGTTACTAAATGACGATCAGGACACCGCCTGTTTCTGATCTTTTCTATCAGTTTTCTCTCTCTTTTGTTATTGTGCTCCTTATTAATTTGATGTTTTCCAAATGATTTGTTTTCAAGTTTTCTTTTTTTCTGCTATGTACAAATCAACCACAGACATAAGAGTTCATGAAAATAAAGTAACATTCAAGTATGATATATAAGGTATAATACATAATAGTTCTACAGGTAGAACACTTATTGTGTTCCAGAAAATATGTTAAATTCCTCATGGATTGTCTCCTTCTGTTCTTTGAACAAATTCCTAAGGTAGGTTGTGTAAGTAAACTTGTTTTGTACAAAAGGAAACTGGATGGAATATATAAGCAACCTATCTAAGGTCATACAGCCAAGAAGTGTTACATGACATTGAAACTGTACCAAACACCATGATTCTCGTTGCCCCAGGAAAGAAGTTGCTTGTGATACTCCTTCATTGGTGGTGCTACTCACTGACTCCCCCAGTCATACTCTGAACTTTGTAAAGCATTTATTGTCGTTATTTTCCCAATTTGTCACTTATATGGTCATTTTTCTATATGACTAGATTATAGAGATATTTATAACTAATCTATGATTTTATTGCCTTGATGACTGATGGTGGGCACTATCTTAATATATGAGAACGAAAACATCACAGACATCTCTAAAGGAAGGAAGGCAAATTTAAAGTGTTTTTTTTTTTCCCACCAAGGTGGGAGGAAAACATAATTTTAGGCAGTATCATTTAATCAGGTGATTAGCTCCATTTGTTAAAGGGATCTTAACAAATTCCCTAGAAGTCATTCAAATACAGGCATACACCATTCCTCATAACATACATGAGCAAGCATCATTCCATTAGAACCATACTCTTCTCAGTGGTTTTGGTGATGTTTGCTTCCTTATTAGAAAATCAAATAAATCCCAAATAAATCATTTTAGACACTGCTACTAGAAACAAGCAATTCAGGTCAAGAATTTTTTTTTAGCTCAAGAACATAAAATATTTGATTGCTAATATTAATATTTCTTTAGGAAAACCATTTCTGTAACCTAGTTATAATGAATGATATAATTACTATCATTAATAAGGAAATGCAGGTAGAGTTTTATAGAGGAGCATGTGCGGCAGACACATGGCCTGAATGACTTGGGGAACAAATCTAAACTCCCTCAGATTGTTTCTAGAAAGTTAAAACATTTTATCCTTCCTACATCAAGTTTATTAGCCTAAAATGTTTTGTTTGTGTTTATTGTGACTCTTGTCCTTTTCCTTATCCTGCACATTAAGTTGATCCTGAGATTAGATTAAAGCATAGAACAAATAATAGCCTTGGGCATCCTAAATATATAGTATAATTTAAAAATAGATTCCAGAGTAAGCATGTGGTGTGACTGCTGATCAGACAGCCCAGGAGAGACCTCTAAGGTGACTCCTATTGGGAGAACTATAACAGACCATCTGCTCAAAGTTCTTGCTTGATGGAAAACCACCAGAAATTGGTAGACTTTTTTTTTTTTTTTTTTTTTTTTTTTTTTTTTTTTTTTTTTTTTTTTTATTAAACTTTTATTTAATGAATATAGATTTCCAAAGTATAGCTTATGGGTTACAATGGCTTCCCCCCTCCCATAACTTCCCTCCCGCCCACCACCCTCCCCTTTCCCCTTCCATTCATGTAAAGATTCATTTTCAATTCTCTTTGTATACAGAAGATCAGTTTAGTATATATTAGGTAAAGATTTCAACTTTTTGCCCATATAGCAACATCAAGTGAAAAAACTACCATTGGATTACTAATTATAGCATTAAATAGCAATGTACAGCACATTAAAGACAGAGATCCTACAGAATTTTTTTTTTCAAATTAATTAATTTTCTATGCCATTTCCATTTTAACACCAGGTTATTTTTTTTTTCATTTCCAATTCTCTTTATATACAGAAGATCACTTTCACTACTCCCCTGCCATGTCTCCCTTACCATCAAGTCATTTAAAATTTAACAATCCAAATGCATCAAGAGTGTAGCCACAGCACAAAGATAAGCAATGTGTCTAAGGAACATCACACAGCCAGTAAGTGTTGCATGGCTGATTACTAAATACCAACTGATTACCATATACCATCATTCTCATTGCCCCAGCCATAAAGGAACAACAGCATGTGGTTGATGGCTGAGTGTACCCACAGCATAAAGGAACAGAGGTTCAGCAGATTAAAGTACAAGCCTTCCCAACAATCCATGGGTCCATTTCTATACCAAGAACTTTTAAAGAGTTTTTACCTTACCATCCCTTTTAGTACCTACAGTACTTCTTTCTGAAGTGAATTACTGGCTGCCTTGGAGTAGCAATTTAATGCTTCCATGGAATGAGGCTGTTTAAAAAGTACAGCCACTCTACTCTGAAGCTATTAAAACAACACATACGTTTTCTTTCCTTGACCGCATTTATTTGTGCACAGGTTAAAAGAGTTTCTGTATTATAGCTCCATTATTCATTTCATTAACCTTAGTTTTCCTGAATTTATATGCACGTTCTAAACAGGAGAGACAAGAAGCAAGGAAATTAAAATAGTATTTTTAACTGTAAAAAGTTTTGAATTGGGATTTACAGCTAAAACAAAGAAAAATCTTTGGCTACTATTGAAGGTAAACATTTAGTTTTCTTTCAAGACAAAGTGCCTCTGGATGAGGTTTATTGATGTTCATCTTGAGTTAATTATGGCAGTGTGTGCTTCAACATCTAAAGTTGTTACAGAAAAAGTGAGGAGAGAGAGGCAAATGGAAACAGAAAGTTATTAAAGATTCCTATGTAAATGGAAGAATTGTTTCAAGGTTGTCATCCCTGTGGCTAGAAAACTATTATATAGAGACTGTCTTTCTCCAACAATAGAATTTGTTTCAGAAAACAAAGTCCTTTACTTTAAAACAGAACTGAAGTTTAGACCTTTTGGAAAGAAAACACAGATGAATTAAGCTAAATTCAGAGAAAGAAAATGAACCAAATATAGTTTTTGTGTAACACATCTCATTCCGCACACTTTAGAAAGAACTTGACAATGACAGGCAAGTAATATTACTCAGAAGCTATGGTAGAAAACTAGCAACTGCCACTCTGCCAATGTAGTCTTACCATGTGAAATGTCATTTGCTTTGTATACAAGACCACTGACTAAGAAACTAAGTTAACAAAAGTCTTTGGCTAGAAAACCTACTGTCACAGGTGGCCATGGCTAAGCTACATATTTTTTCCCAGCAGGACAGTAAAATCACCCCTACTAATGCAACTGTTGTTACAAAGTTCAAGTTCCAACCTACACATTCACCATATACCTATAAGAACTGTTAAATATTGTGAAGAGAATGACCTTCAGTTAGAGTTCTTTGAAACACATTCTTTTCTTTTAAAATGGCATATTAATAGTACCATGTACATTTTCAAATTTGTTGACTATCACAAGGTAATGTGATAATCTAGTCAAACAAATGGTCACAGAGTAATCATATAAAGGAAATGTACTCCTAATTGTGAGGGTTTCACCTTCTTCAGGCACAGCATGAGTTTTCCACAAAACTTAAAAACTGGTCATAGTTTTACATACAACCAACATTGAAGAACTGTCATGTCTCAATGCATTGATCATGATTGTTCTGATTTTTATTGTAATGGATGTGTTGACTATGATTAGACGCTTGTGTCCTTACAGAAATTACCACTTTCATAAAAGGGAAAAAATGTTGGCTCTTTGCCCTCATATTATATAACCAACAGAATAACTTTGGATTTTTCAGTAAATGTATAGCATCATTAAAACGCAAATGTGCATTTCAAATTCTAAAGATTTTCACTGTCTTTAAAATCACTGTGCACTCTTTACATCGTTTAAGTATTTGCTATTTCATGCACATGTTGTCCATCATCTAGTTCAGTCCAAACTTTGAAAAGCTCCTTTCCTTAGAAATAGAAACTCTCCAATAATTATTAAACCAAACATAACAGTGTGTGGCAAGAATTCCAAAATAACTGTGATGCATAATTTGATTCAGCTGTCTAGAGATAATTACAAATATTAAAGTGAGCTCTGTAGTTGAAGCAAGTTATAACACTGGGAAACAAAGTGATCTTCTTTAAAACAATCTGCATTTTATGAACTGATGTGACGGGAAAATCTCAGAGGAAATAAAGGATAAAGCTTATATTTCTGTTTAGTCTGGGAAAGTCACCTGGGCTTTGCACGAGGAAATACTAAATTCATTGATTAGTGGATCCAAATAAAATAGTCTCCACACTAAAGGAAACTCTGATTATTCAAGAACAAAAGAAGTTGTGAGGATTAGGAATTCTATCAAGAATTTTCCAGTCTTGATTTTTAAGAGAGCATGAGTTTTCTCCACTCTTCATTTCAAAATGAGATAAAACCCTATACCACTCCCTTTATTTTCTACCAGATGCACCATCAGATAATGTTTCCACTCATGTAGGTTTGAAAGAACCGTCATCCTGTGAGGGTTATTTTATTTTATAGTAGCCAAGTGAACGAGGTTGCTGCCAATATGATGCTAAGGGCATGCAGAAGCAAGACTCAGTGCTGGGCAGTCAAACAGTCCACCTTTGTGTTGCGCTGGTGGAGGAAGAAAGCATACCCATCACCAACTTTGGGACTTGATCAACAAGCGGGGACTCACAAAACTGTTCTCAATCACTGCTTTTTAAATTTCCACTAAAAATAGCTCCTCTGTGCCAGGGCTTAAAGTCCCATCTGCAGCCAGTGGTAGAGTACAGTACTCAGTTGTTTATTACCCGGGTCTCTGCATCACTTTTCTAACTTTAGACCGCCTTCTCTGCTCCTTATTTAGGCGTAGTCTTCAAATCACAAACGGAAACACCCATCGTTAATCCGGGCTTTTCAGGAGTCAGGGAACTTTTGCACACTTATTGGCATCTTCTGGGATTATTTCGTTTTCTCTGGTTCCCTATACCTTAAAATCAAGTATACTTAGAAAAGAAGGGGGAGCACTGTGGCTATTTAGACATGTCCATAGCAAAGACACTATCTGGTGACAGTTCCTTCGTCTACTTTCCTTTCTTGATTTTGTACTATTGCAGTGATTTCTGTTCACTTCTACCAAGTCAGAAGGGGGAAAATGTCTGTCCTTCTGAAAGGAGAGCTCCGGGTTCCCTCACTGGGAGCAATCCTGAGACTTTCTCCAAGGGCCTGGGATAACCAGAAAAGGGTTCTACTCTCCCGAAGAATTTCTGAGTCCGAATCACAGAGTGATTTTCTTACTTGGGCAGGAGATGCACACCGCTGTAGAACCTTTGATCCCCACCGGTGACCCGCAGTGGGACCAACCTCGCACCTGCCGCACCCCTTGCTCAGGTCACTCACCCTCTCGGACTCACCTGGTGCTGAGGACCAGCGCCGGCAGGAGAGGCAGCAAGAAGTGCGCTGCGCTGAATTTCATGCTGTCACCTGCCGGGGGCCTCCTTCCCTCGCTGCCTTCGCTCTTTCTCCTCCTCCGGGTCCCGTAGCTCCTCGTTGCCCGGCTCTCTCCCAAGACGGCGGAGCCCTCTCCAGCGGCGGACGGAGGCAGAAAGACTAACGGACCAATGCCTCACGAAGGCAGGCGCTGAGAGAGGGGAGTATCTTCGCGAGTGATGTCACCGGCGAGGCGAGCCCTTGCCCGGGATTGCTGAGCGCCGGCTCTCGGAGCTGAGGGCGAGCTGTCCCTGGCGCTGGAGGCTGCGCGGGGAGAGGGAGGGGTGGCCGGCGCTTGCCCCGCGCGCTCCGGGCCCTGGGCTGCGCTCTGGTCACTCGGGTGAGCACCGGCCGGGAGCTGATCATTTATTCCCGCTGCTCGGAAGGACCGCGAGGGGGCAGGGCGGGGGCGAGGAGAAATCTAATCTGCCAATAATTGAACCGGCGTACTCGGCGGGAGGTGAGATCGAATCGCTGGGAAAGACTCAGCCGCTTAGAGTCCTAGGCAGGTGTCCTTCACCTGATCCTGCACGACGTCGCCGTGGAGAGTGTGAAAACGCTGTCTTATTTAGGGATGCGTAGCGGTTTGCCCGATGCGAACTGAAGGAGAGCGCGAGGAAGCAGTGCCCAGAAACCTACCCTGAGCTCACAATGCCAGCATCGCAAGCTTCTTAACCAGTAAATGCCGCTTTACAAAGAGGCTTCGCGACCCTAAGACGTCTGCGCCTTCTGGGCTTTGGCAATATCTGGTCTTCCTCTCATTTCAGTCCCCAGCAGCTGGCAGGGGATTTGGAGCTGGTGGGCCAGGTTCACGCACCTGAAGGGGTCCTTTTCCTCAGGTGAGAATTCATCAAGGAGGCATAACTGAAGCACTCTCAACATATTAGTAGTAATGAGCTGGGAAGGGCAGTACTGGAAGACACAGGGTTGCCTGTACCATTGTGCTTTGTGCATTTTCCTCATGTTCCATAATAAGCATTATCTAGAAAATGAAATGACACAACTCTAATAAAAATGCCATTTTGCACATGCACGGAAAACAGAACTACCGAGACATTCAATTCTAGGGTCTAAACATGGTCATTTTTAAATATTTTAACCGAATGTCCTGGTAAAGTAACAAGCTTAAAGCAATTTAAATGTTAGTTATTTCTTTCGGTCCTCACTTTATTTCTATTAAAGACATGAGGAAACATTGTTATCAAGATCTGGAGCAAGATTTTTTTTTTTTTAACAAAGAGCAAGTTTTCCAAAACCTAGAAACGACCCTGCTGTTGTCTTGATCACACCTAGCCATGAGTTTGACACAGAGTTGGTGTTCAGTCAAGGCTGATGCACATCCAAGACCCAAAATACAAAAGTCAGCTGGTGTCCAGTAATATTCCTATTTTCAGGGTTCGGTTCACTTTCCATTTTTGTGGCAATTCATTTATAATAAAATTTAAATAAAGTATCTCCTCTAATCTCATTTTAGAAGATGTTTGTTGGGAAATTTCATTTGTTATAAAGAGTGACATTTAAATAGAATGCAAATTTAAGGAGTTAACCATCTAGTCCTTTTATTTGTTTTGGTTTTTATTTTTAATGGCATTGAAGTTTAAAACATCAACACAGAATAAAATTGCTTTAAATCCCCAGGAAGCATAAAGGTAATAACTTTTGCAAATTGTGTATAGTAATAGTAATATCCATAACAGATATGGCTAGGAATAAACAAATCAACTCATTTGTGAATTGCATTTTATTTACAAAGAAAAATGGAAACACACTTTGCTAAAACAGAACCCTGACTCCAAGGGAAATTATGTACTCTAGTTTGCTCTTGCCAAGAGTTTTCTAATAATAGACTGCCTGCTAACTTTTGAGGGGTAGTTGATTATTTGAGTTGCAAACTCAAGAAGGGCATGTGGCTACTTAGGAATTAAACAAATGCTTATACTACAAAATAACACATATCTCTAAAACACATTTTTATTTAAGTTTGCAGTGATTTTTTTTTTCATTGAAACAAAGTGTGGTAGTCATTTCCATTATACTCTGTTGTAGAAGATGTGATAGCCTCAGAGTGTCAAGTGACTTGCTCAGGGTCACTCGGGAACTTTATAGAGGAGCTGGCCTTCAAATTCAGTCTGTGTCACCTCAAATCCTATGCTTTCCTGAGACAAAAGCTTGTTCAAACCCATGTAAATAAAGACTTGCCCAACCTAACTTTTTTTTTTACATTTTACTAGACATGCAACACAAAATAAGCACCAAACTATGTTAATTGTCAATCAAGAAAATCAAGCATCAATGTGAGCTTGGTTTAGATTGTCTCAGAGTTCTGCCGTGTCTATGTTTTGGAGACCTATGAAAGATCACAGTGTTTGTGGGTGTTTGTGCATTTTTTGAAAGCCAGATTGAGGGAGGAGAGAGAGAGAGAGAGAGAGAGAGAGAGAGAGAGAGAGAGAGAGAGATCTGACTTTGAAGGTTTTGAGATCATCAGGAAAGCACATCTTGGAAGGTGAGCCTAAATGAGATTTTGGAAACTCCCGCAGACTTAGAGGCTGGAATTATAATTCTGAATTCAAATACAGATGTGTGTCTCAGCAGAAGTCTTCTCCTTTGGGAATTACAGGACCGTGAACCTCCATCACCCATGACATTCTGTCCATACTGTCACAAGAAAACACAAATCCAGAATTGACTTTGTGGCTTCTGAAAGCTGATGTGTGAATTTGAAAGACACAGCAGTGAGACAACAAATTCACTTAGCTGTGCTGGGTTCCAATACTGAACTCAGCAAAAGTTGTTTGCATAAACTATACCCAGGTTTGACGAACATCAGAAAAGCTATGCAGTTACACTGAGTCTCCATAAATTACTGGGATTGAAACACACAGAAGCAATTTAGTAAAGTATTTACTTATTCATTTTGTTTATTTGAAAGGAAGAAGATAGAAAAATAATGCTAAAATTCTTTCATAGGACAGTTGAAAAAAGCCTTAACTGAGATGTAATTGAGGTAACAAAAGCTTCACCATTTAAAGTGTAGCATTCATTCTCAAGGTTACAAAATCATCAGTGTTATAAAACTGCAGAACATTTTCATCACTCCCCAAGGAAACACTGTACCTGCTAGCAGTCATTTACCACTTGCTCTAGCCCTTCCTGCCACCCTTGCAAACACCACTCTAATTCCTGTCTTTAGATTCACCTACTTCTTTATTTTTTATTTTATTTTATTTTTTTATTTTTGACAGGCAGAGTGGACAGTGAGAGAGAGACAGAGAGAAAGGTCTTCCTTTTTGCCGTTGGTTCACCCTCCAATGGCCGCCATGGCCGAAGCGCTGCAGCTGGCGCACCACGCTGATCCTGATCCGAAGGCAGGAGCCAGGTGCTTTTCCTGGTCTCCCATGGGGTGCAGGGCCCAAGCACTTGGGCCATCCTCCACTGCACTCCCGGGCCATAGCAAAGGGCTGGCCTGGAAGAAGGGCAACTGGGACAGAATCTGGTGCCCTGACCAGGACTAGAACCCCGTGTGCCAGCGCCGCAAGGCGGAGGATTAGCCTATTGAGCCATGGCGTCGGCCATCACCCACTTCTTGACATTTCATATAAACTGAATCATATTACACATTAAGATATAGTCTTATGTGACTGATTTTTTTCAAAATTATATTTCAGGGTTATCCCATGTTTTGGCATATCTCAGTACTTCATTCCTACTATTGCAGAATAATGTTTCATTGTATGCATATTCTACATTTTATTTATTCATTCATCAGCTGATTGAATGAGGATTGCTTCCACATTTCAACTATTATGATTAGTACTATTAAGAACATTGTTTTAAAAAAAATTGTTAAAAGTTTCTGTGGGAACATTTATTTCTAATTCTTTTAATATATACCTAGAAGTGGGATTGCTAGGTTGTATAATAACTTCTTCTTTCATATTTTGGGAAATTGTCAAGATATTCTCATAAATATTTGTACCATGTATATTGGTATACAAATGAACCTCAAAAAACTTTCAAAAACTGGAATTTAGGAGAAATATTTAGCATAGTGGCTAAGACAAACACATCCTACATTCAAGAACCCAGGTGTAATTCCCAACCCCAGGCCTGTTTTTGGCTTTCTGCTAATGTAGATTGTAGGGAAGAATATGATGGCTCAGATAATTAGGCTTCTATCACCCATGTGGGAGAGCTGGATGAAGTTAGCCTTGGCCCAGCCCAGCTGCTGCAGATATTTGTGCAGTAAATCAGCAGATGAGAAGTGCACTTTCTACCTATCTCTGTCTCATTGTCTCTCAAATAAATAGATTAAAATGAAATGAAATAAGTTCATTTTAGTGCATTTTTTGAAATCCAGGCATAGTTTTTTTTTAAATAATATTCATTTTCAGGGCAAATTTTTCCCAGCAGTTAGTATGTTCACATCCCATATCCCAGTATTTGAGTATGATACCCAACTTCAGTCCCAATTCCAGATTCTAATAGAGACCTTGCCAGGGCTGGTATTTTGGCATATTGGGTTAGGTCATTGCCTGCAATGCTGGTATCCCATATAGGGACCAATTCAAGTCCCAGGTGCTACAATCCAGCTCCTTTCTAATGCACCTGGGGAAGCAGCAAAGGATGGCCCAAGTCCTTGGGTTCCTGCACCCATGTGGAAGACCTGAATTAAATGCCTGGCTCTTGGATTCAGTCTATTTTTTTTTTTTTATTTGACAGATAGAGTTTGACAGTGAGAGAGACAGAGATAAAGGTCTTCCTTCCATTGGTTCACTCCCCAAATGGCCGCTACAGCCGGCACTGCGCCGATCTGAAGCCAGGAGCCAGCTCCTCTTTCCTGGTCTCTCACGCGGGTGCAGGCGCCCAAGCACTTGGGCCATCCTCCACTGCCTTCCTGAGCCACAGCAGAGAGCTGGACTGGAAGAGGAGCAACCAGGACTGGAAGAACCCAATACCCATATGGGATGCTGGAGCCACAGGTGGAGGATTAGCCAAGTGAGCCACGGTGCAGGACCCTCTTGGATTCAGAATAGACCAACCCTGGCCATTGCACTCATTTGAAGAATGAATCAGTGTATGGAATATTCTCTCTCTCTCTCTCTCTCTCTCTCTCTCTCTCCTCTCTACCTTTCAAATAAAGAAAACAAATATTAAAAAAAAAAAAATCACATAGACTTCCAGAAGCAGCAGGCTCAGGAAGTCAGATCCCTGTGACCTATTTGAGGGGATTGAGTTTCCAGCTCCCTAGTTGGTGTCCAGCCATTTCATGCATTTGAAGAATGAATGAGTATATGGAAGGTAGTCTCTCTCTCTCTCTCTCTCTCTCTCTCTCTCTCTCTCTCTACCTCTCTCTCTCTCTCTACCACTCCCTCCCTCCTCCCTCCCTCCTTCTCAACTGAACTTTTTTAATGAGTTTTCCATCAACTTTTTGATGACCCTTTGTATGCATGGATTTTAAAAATTTTGTGCCAAAATCAGCATTTCATTTAATTCCATTTTTACTTGAACTTTTTGCAGTATACTTGTATACAAAGGTGTCACTTTCTCTATATCCTTTACAACATTTATAATTTTCAGTTTTCTAATTCACTTCTTATTAATACAGATATCCTGGCTGGTGAGAAGCGATATTTTATTGTGGTTTAGATTTGCATTTACTTGGCAAATAATCACATTGAACACATTTTCATCAGCTTATTGACCACTCAAATGCATTTTTGGAGATACTGTATATTTGTTCAAGTTCTTTGTCTATTTAATTGATCTATTTGAACTCAATATTTGAGTTGTAAGAGTTGTCTCTATATATTTTGGAGACAGATCCTTGTTAGATAAAAGATTTAAAAGTTTTCTCAATCCATTGATTGTTTTTCACTTTCCTGAAGCACAAAATTTTCTATTTTTGATGATGTCAAATATATGTGTGTATATATATATATATATATATATATATGAAAAGGCAAATATATATATATATTGATGTTGTACCCAGGAACTCTTTGCCTTACCCAAAATGAAAATTTATGGTTATATTTTATTGTAAGATTTATTGTTTTAGCTTTTAAACATAGATCTTTATCCATGTAGAGACAATTTGTGTACATTTGTGAGGTGCAGTCCAGCTACATGACTTTGTATGTATAAGTCATATCATTCTAGCATCATTTATTGAAGATATTATTCTTTTGGGGTCAGCACTGTGGCATAGCAGATAAAGACTCTATCTGCAGTGCAATATAGGCATCCCATATGGGCGCCAGCTTGAGTCCTGAAAGTACCAATTCCAATCCAGCTCTACCCTCTAGCCTGGGAAAGCCATAGGAGACGACCCTAGTCCTTGGGCCCCTGTACCCTCATGGGAGATCTAGAAGAAGATCCTGGCTCCTGGCTTCAGATTGGTGCAGCTCTGGCCATTGTGGCTATCTGCAGAGTGAACCAGCGGATGGAAGACCTCTCTCTCTGCCTCTGCCTTTGCCTCTCCGTAACTCTGCATTTCAAATAAATAAATAAATTGTTTTAAAAAAGAAAATATTATTCTCCCAATTTAGTCGTACTGCTGTTTCCTTGCTCTAGGAGTAATAATTTTCATTACATCTGGACTTCCTTGTCTATCCTCATATTCTAAGCTCTAATATCTCTTAGTTTCATACTTAGTTCAATTCTTTTAAAGTTTCTTCCTTTTAAAATTTAAAACTTTCTTCTTTTAAATTTCCATGTATATTGTTCTATTTTTATAGTTTTTGCTATCTCCAGTGTGGTTGTGAATCTTATATTTTCTCTCCAGCTAACACTCTTTTACTGAGTCCCTATCTATGTAGACATTCCTATGGATGCCTAAAAGTCCAACTGAATCACATTGAACACTTTTCAACCTATTCTTCTGCATGTCTTCTTTCCCTGTAATTCCTTATATCATCACCATCAACTCAGATACACAAGTAATGAACCTGAATAATCCAATAATTTTACTTTCACTTCTCTCAGGACTGTCAATCACTTAGTTCTACAGATTTTACTTCTTGAGTATTAATTTTCACCAATTACTCCACCTTTGTAGTATCCTTGTCACCAGTGCTCTATTTAGGGTTCATCATCTCTAAACTCTGAGATGTGCTACCTAATTCCAGGTAGATGGTCCTCAACTCCATTCCTCAATTAAGATTCATCTAAATCACAAATATCTCTGTGGCCACAAAATTCTTAGAAAATTACTTTAGGCCGGCGCCACGGCTCAATAGGCTAATCCTCCGCCTTGAGGCGCCGGCACACCGGATTCTGTCCCAGTTGCCCCTCTTCCAGGCCAGCTCTCTGCTATGGCCCGGGAGTGCAGTGGAGGATGGCCCAAGTGATTGGGCCCTGCACCCCATGGGAGACCAGGAGAAGCACCTGGCTCCTGCCATCGGATCAGCGCGGTGTGCTGGCCGCAGCGCACCGGCCGTGGTAGCCATTGGAGGGTGAACCAACGACAAAGGAAGACCTTTCTCTCTGTCTCTCTCTCTACTGTCCACTCTGCCTGTCAAAAAAAAAAAAAAAGAAAATTACTCTAAGATAAAGTATTCTTAGATAAAGTATATGATACATGTTCTGTATCATATGATATGTACTTTTATTATAGGATACATCAATATTATATATCTTTTCTTTTTTAACTATTATTTTGCAGTTTAAGCAAAACAATGGACACTTTCTCTTATATGTCTTCACAGCTTTTCATAATATTCTTTCCTCATGAAAAAATTAATTTATTTTTATTTGAAAGAGGAGAGAGAAAGGGAGAGATGAATCTCCAATTTACAGGGTCTATCGCTCGATTGCCTGCAACAACAGGGGCTGGGCTGGTGTTGAATTTGGGAGCCCGAAACTCAATCTGAGTCTCACATGTGAATGACTACAACCCAGTTTGAGCTATCATAGCTACCTCTCAAGGTTTGCATTAGAATCAGAAGCCATAGTGAAATATTGAACCTAGATATTCCAATGTGGGATGCATGCCATTTAACAACCATTTTAATCTCTAGACTAAAGATCTACCCCAATATTCTTTTTTTCTTAAAGTGCTATCTTATTCCCTGTATGTTACATTTATCATTTACAGCTTGTAAAAGCCATCATCTCCTTCCAGAGTACTTTCCCTAGTCCATCTGACACCATACCACATGCTTTGTTAGATGTGACTTTTTTTTGAGTCTCATGACATGTGGTGGATTCTTTGATGCTGCATTTGTAATATTATAATTATGTTTTTCTGCTCTTTAACAAACTATAGTTATTTTAAGAAAAAGATGGGAATATTTCCTACTTTTGTCAGTACTACAGAGAATAAGCATATTGTACAAAATTACATTTTATTAAAATATATTCTAAGATAATTTCTAATTTTATACAGACATCTATGGACAAAAGAATGAAATAACAAAAGCAAGAAAAAGATGATTTACATAATCCAATGAAAGTTTGTTTCCTATTTTGATACTAACTGTATTTTTCTTGGTAATTAAAACTACTTGCAGGGAAATTTTATCTAATAAGGCCAATTATTCATTAAAAAAAGAAGAAGACCAACAGTTTCCTGAAAGAGTGTAGATACAAGCCTCATTCAGGTTTCTGTGCTTCATACAAAAAGCAAGCAAAAAGAACGAAACAGGGAAAAAAGCCATACTCTTCTAGTGTTATTAAACTGAACCATCTTCAATGAATAGCTTTGATCCACCAAATTTTGTGATATATAATTCCACTGACTCATATGTTTAAACATCTCACTGATTCACATGAATAATGAGAAGTCAACACAGAAAACTTGGAATGGATATTCTTCAGGAAAGAAAATGGACTAAAAGAACCTCTTTCATTTGAGACATATTGACCTGGAAACATTACTGTGTGCTTCTCTCTGAAAACATGGTCATGTTTGAGTTATCCTAAGAATGGGTATATTTACTTGAAGAAAGTAACAGGCAAACATAAGTAATGTCATTTTATATTGTCCTAATTCTTGACATTTCATATGAATTGCTCTGCTTCCTTTTATCCAAATGCAGCAGACAGATTGGAAATCTGCTTTTAGCAAACGATCATATTGGGAATCCACTAGGGCACTGAACTCTCAATGAATCTTTTTGAATTATGAAGATTTTTTGGTAATAACAATAGAAATACCTTAATATACTCATTTTAAAGCAGTTATTTGTTATTGGTTTTTATATTTTTAATATATTTACAAAAGAACCTGATATCCAGTAGAAACATTCTCTGGGTCAGTTAAATTTCACTTAACTTTTAAAATTAATAATATATTTTATTTTCTCAGATTTAGTATATGTTTCCTTTGTCTAGGTTAATTTTTTTTGGTAAAGATTTATTTATTTGAAAGACAAAGTTAAAGACAGGCAGAGAAAGAGGCAGAGAGAGAAATCTCCCATCCACTGGTTCACTCCCCAAATGGCTGCAACAGCCAGAGCTGAGCCCATCTGAAGCTAGGAGCCAGGAGATTCTTCCAGATCTCCCACTCGGGTGCAGGAACCCAAGCACTTGGGCCATATTCCACTGTTTTTCCAGGCTATAGCAGAGAGCTGGATCAGAAGTGCAGCAGCCTGGACTCAAACTAGTGCCCATATGAGATGCCGGCACTGCAGGTGGTAGCTTTGCCACTATGTTGCAGCTCTGGACCCCTAAGTTAATTTCTTAGCGTAAAATTTAATTCCTACTTTATTCCCTCTTCGTCTTTGATTATCTCTTATTAGAAATTATTGTTAAACCAAAATTTTAATGCACAACTTCTCTTTACTCATTGTATCTGACATTGTATATATAATTTTCAAAGATGCCTCTCATCTATCATTATATTTAACTCAAATGATAATTAATGATGAGTTGTCTGCTTCTAGGCATGAAGAAATAATTAGTACTGTATTTGTGCTCACTCTGTAGTCAAATAGGAAATTACAAGTGAATGTTTTCAAGCATTAGGTAATAGGCATAGCAGGGTCATAGAAAGAATGTTAATGCTCACACCAGCTATCTAAAGAGAATCATGGTAACTACTAGAGTACAAGAAAGCAAAGTCCAAGGAAAAATATATTCCTATGGAATTGAGGAGACAAAGAAAGAAGTTACAGTTTTTATCTATTGAAGTGCTTAGAATTTGGGAGAAAGGGTACCAGAGAAAGAGAAACAGGAAAAAAAAAAAAAAAAAAAAAAAGCCCCAGAAGCCTGCATGGTTGTTCACTGTGACATTGTGAGTCTTTGGCCAAAAGCAGTGCTGCACAAGCTGACAAGACTCTGGAAAGTCTATTTCTAGCTAATCTGCCATGCAGTCAGGCTGAGAAGAGTAGATACCAGAATGTTTGTACTACTGAGACGTTGCAATCCCCATCTAGAATGTGGAAGCCCCAAAACACTTGGATGAAAAGGATAAATTCAGGAAAAAAAAACTAACATTCTGAAAATCACCCAAGAAGAAGTGGGTGTTTGGCAATGCAGTTGATTTACATCACTTGGGATGCCTGCACCCAAGTGCAGTTGTAGTTTCACTTTCTAGTCCAACTTCCTAATGTGCGGCCTGAGAAGTATTAATTGATCAGTTAAGTAGTTAGGTCTCTACCCTCTCCATGGGAGACCTGGACCAAGATTGTGGCTTCTGATTTCTGGCTGTTGGGTTCATTGCAGTAGTGAATAAACTGATCTCTCTGTCTTTGCTAACTTGGTTTGTTTTTCATTCCAAAATTAATATTTTCAGGATTTTGGCAGAATATCAGGGGAAATTGACTGATTATTACAATCAATACAGAAAAACACTTAAGAAATTCAACACCTTTTCATAAAAATAAATCATGTGAAATGGAATACAGGAGAAATTTTCAACCTAATAACACTTCAAAAATAAAAAGCTCATGAATTTAATAGTGAAAGACTGAGAATTTTTTTCATAAAACTGAGCATTAAGCAAGAGTATCTTCACATCAGTACACTGAAAGAAGCAAAACATTTTGTAACTTAGATTAGGAAAATATTCCCACAGCTGACATAGATTGATGCAAAGCATAAGAGCAAGATATTGGGGCCAGTGCTGTGGCGCAGCAGGTTAACGCCCTGGCCTGAGGCACTGGGCATCCCATATGGGCGCCGGTTCTGGTCCCTGCTGCTCCTCTTCCAATCCAGCTCTCTGCTACGGCCTGGGATAGCAGTGGAAGATGGCCCAAGTCCTTGGGCCCCTGCACCCGTGTGGGAGACCTGGAAGAAGCCCCTGGCTCCTGGCTTCAGATCAGCGCAGCACTGCCTGTTGTGGTCATCTGGGGAGTGAACCAGCAGATGGAAGACCTCTTTCTCTGTCTCTTCCTCCCTTTGTAACTCTGTCTTTCAAATAAAAAAGAAAAAAAAAGAGCAAGATATTAATAAATTGTACTTCAAAAATATAAAATACTTATTTTAAAGAAAAACTAAAACTAAAAATGTAAATCAGATATTGGGAAACATATTTACAACATAATTTTTACAATAAATTGTCCAAGAACATGTAACAGACTTCAAAATGACAGTCCAAAGGCAAACAACGCAGTAAAAAAGCTTATGGAAAGACTTGAAAAGGCACTTCACTAGAGAAGACACTAGAATATCAATTTAAGCCCATACACAGGTTCTTAATGTTATGAGTCTTCAAATAAATGCAAAACAAATCACCAATGAGAAACTACTATTCAAAATGAGAAACCCAATAGAATAGCAAGAACTGAAGTCTAGTAATATGAAGTGTTGCAAAGAACGTAGTACAACTTCTATAAATTCTATTTCTATTGTAAAATGACACAAACACTTTGGAACACTGACTGGCTGCTTCTTAAAGAGATATGTAGAATATGCCTAAGTAATTTCAATATTAGCCATTTTCCAAAAAGATACTATGGCATAAGTTTACAAAATGACTTGTATGAAGATATTTATGGCAGATATAGTCACATCTCCCAAAACTGCAAACAATCTAAATACTTAGCAACAAGAGAATGAATACAAAATTTGAAGTCTATTTATATATACATATATGTATATATATATATATATATAAAAGATGAATAGCTCTTACAAAATATTTGAATTTCAAAATCTTTTGTTAAATCAGAGAAGTCAGATATAATAAGGAATATACTAATTAATTCATTTTACATGAAGTTCTATACTAGGCAAAAGAATTCTATGGTAATAAAAACCAAAGCAGCACTTGTTGCTGAAGAATGTTTATTTACAGAATTGACTATAGTGGGGATTTCTTGGTCAATATAAATGTTTTATATCTTAATTAAGATCCTGATTATATACAAAGGTATTAAAAATTTTCCAAACTCATTCATTTTTTTACATTTACCTTAGTTTTGCTGCCTTATTTACAGATGTCATGAAATTTTACACCTAACATCTATGTATTTTATTTTTAATAAATTTTGTCTATAAAATAGGATTATATATAGTAGTTATCTTTATTTGTATTAAAGCATTAGCTATAAAATAACCTCATTATCCTATCAATATTTCCACACATTTACCTTTTCATACTTTTAAAAAAATATATTTATTTTATTCAAAAGGCAGAGGTACTGAGAGAGAGGGAGACAGACTGAGAAATGTTCCATCCACTGGTTCACTCTCCAAATAGCTACAGCTGCTGGAGCTGGGTCAGTCTGAAGCCAGGAGCCAGGAACTTCTTCCTGGTCTCCCACATGGGTGCAGGGATCTAAGCATTTGGCCCATCCTCTGCTGCTTTCCCAGGCCATTAGCAGAGAGCTAGACCAGAAGTGGAGTAGCCAGGATTCTAACCAAAGCCCATATGGGATGGGAATGCCACAAGTGGAGGATTAACTACTTGGTACAGTGCCGACCCCTATCTTTCATACTTACTTGCTTACATAAAGCACTTACTAAAAACATCTTAGTTAATTTTATGTCAATCACTGATGATATTAAGATATCAAGAGGGGCTTCAATAAATGAAAACGTAAAAGTACAAAATAATTTTGTAAATACTAGTGTAAGGGGAAGCAAATTACTATTCAGTTCTGGATTCACAGAAATTTTTTTGAGATGGTATCACACAAAAAGGAGTTTGCAAAGCAAATGGATTGTCAAGGTTAATTTAAGGGCAGAATAGAGTTCTGGGCACAAGATGTTGTGGTGTGATGGGTGAAGCTGCTACCTGCAATATCAGCATCCCAAATGGGCTCCAGTACTAGTTCCAGCTGCTCCATTTCAATCCAGCTCCTGGCGAATGCACCTGGGAAAGCAGCAGATGGCGCAAGTACTTGGGGCTCTGCACCCAGATGGGAGACCTGGAAGAAACTCCTGGCACCTAGCTTTCATCTGGTTCATTCCCAGCCATTATGGCATTTTGGAGAGTGAACCAGCAGATGGAAGATCTTTGTCTCTCTCTGTACCTTCTCTCTCTCTCTCTCTCTCTCTCTCTCTGCTTTTGAAATAAAATAAAATAATCTAAAAAAAAAGAGAGAGAGAGAGAGAAAAAGTGGAGAGAGGCCGGCACCGTGGCTTAACAGGCTAATCCTCCGCCTTGTGGCGCCGGCACACCGGGTTCTAGTCCTGGTTGGGGCGCCGGATTCTATCCCAGTTGCCCCTCTTCCAGGCCAGCTCTCTGCTATGGCCCGGGAAGGCAGTGGAGGATGGTCCAAGTCCTTGGGCCCTGAACCCGTATGGGAGACCAGGAGAAGTACCTGTCTCCTAGCTTTGGATCAGTGCTAAGCACCGGCCGCAGCGGCCATTGGAGGGTGAACCAACAGCAAAAAGGAAGACCTTTCTCTCTGCTCTCTCTCTCACTATCCACTCTGCCTGTCCAAAAAAAAAAAAAAAAAGTGGGGAGAGTACAACCTAAGTGAAGAAGTAAGGAGAAAACTGCGGTAGATACTCCAAAGAATGAAGAGGGATGCTGTGGCTCTACGTAGAGGGTGTGGACATGTAGCACAATCTTGAACACAACACAGGATCCCAGCAGCAGCTTTGGAGAATGAGGTGAGATTAGACTGCAGCAGCCCCACAAAAGTGATACAGCTGAGGGGAGAGCTGGGAGTGAGTCCAGCCCACAGCCCTGTAGGGGACAGGATACCTAACAGTGTAGAGGGAAGAAAGGGATGCATTTTTCTCTTTCCCTGTGCCCCCACAACAGCAGTGCCCTGCAACTGGGTGAGAGAGACTGGGTGAGAGAGACTGGGTGCCATTTTGGACATCCATAACAGCTGCACCACATTGTGTCTGCATGCCAAGCCACGGACAAAGAGGAGATGCCCGAGCCTGGCTGTGAGGACTGACAGGGGAATAGGCACCCACATAAGATTGTGAGGTGCCCCCAGCCTCCCAATACATCATAGGCTTTGGGGCAGAAACTGCCTACACTAGGACCCATAGGCAGCTGGCTCTGAGAGGCTAACTTTAACTTCAGTGACTTGTCAAGGACTCACAGAACTTAGCAGTGGATTACATATTAATGAGTTATTTATTACAGCAAATAATACAAAGTAGTAGAAATGGGAAAATATTACTTGGCACAGTCAAGAGAAGTCACTTGAAGGATTCTGATTCCTTTCCTCACCAGAGTCCCATAGGACCCATTTTGTCATTAGCAAAGAATGACAAGAAGACATCTATCAGTCAGAATCTTCTAGGGATACAGAATTGTTAGAATGTGTAGAGAAGTACACAAAAGGGGACTTTTAAGGGAATTTGGCTCTCAATATTATGGTAGCTGAGAAGTTCCTGACAGGCCATTTGCCCAATGGAGATGCTGAATTGCTTCTATCCTGGCTCAGTCCAAGTCTGATGGAAGCAAGAATGTAACTCTCAATTCATGGCTGAAAGCCTTCTTGAAGGACAGCAAGGGGTCAGTAGTGAAGTCCTGGTGTCTAAAGCTCAGCAGTTGAAGCCCAAGATGGGAGCCGAGTGTGTCCCAGCTCTCAGAGCAAGATATCAGACAGCCTTCGGCATTTCCTCTCTCCAGTCTCCCAGCCAATTGAATGTTCCTGCTCTAATCAAAGCCAAGTCTTCCCAACTAGTCCACTCAGACTCACATGTGATATTTGGAAAAACATTCAGGGACTCATACAAAATAATGCTTCTCCAGTTTCTCAGGTGTTCTTTAATCCAGGCAAGTAGCTCCATAAATTAACAATCACAACACATGAGAGATATCTGTGCCTATAGATGCTCACTGAGTCACAGTTGTCGAAACTATTATGGAGCAGTCATCACATAGGCATATTCCCATTTTGCAACCAGTTAGAATAATTGAAACTCAGAACCAACACAGATGTTAGGTAGACATTATACGATTTGCTAAGCAATCCCAAAAGCAAGTATATCAATCCCTTTGCTCCCAAGTAATACAATGCCATCAATCATTAATATAAAAAGCATCTGGAAATTGCAACAGAAGGAAGGCTGTATAAAAGTTTAAAAGGAGAGTGTTTTTGAGGATGATAGAGTGTGAAAAATAAGCCTGTAGATGTTGGAAGAGAAATTGCTTAATAAATAATCTAATATAAAAACAAAATAGTATTATAACTTCATCATTATATTATAATTAAGAATATGCAAATTATTTGCATTTTATTTACTTTTTTATTTGAAAAGTAGAGTGACAGAACGAGTGACAATCAGAGAGAAAAATACCTTTCATTTGCTGATTCTCTTCCCAAATGCCTACAAGGGCCAGGGGTGGGCCGAGTCACAGCCAGGAGCAGAACCCGAATACTTGGGCCATTATCTGCTGCCTCCCAGGTACCTTAGCAGGGTGATAGATTGGAAGCAGAGGTGAGACTTGATCTTAGGCACTGTAATACAGGATGTGAACATCACAAGCAGCAGCTTAACCTAGGATGCCACAATTTCCGACACTGGAAATTGCAACAGAAGAAGGCTGTGTAAAAGTTAAAAAGGAGAGTTTTTGGGGGGATGATAAGAGTGTGAAAAACAAGCCTGTAGATGCTGGAAGAGGCAATATCATAAAAGGCTTTTAATATCACAGTAAATTAGCAGGATTTTAGTCTGGACATGAGAGACAGCCATAAGAAGATTTTAAATAAATGTTTGGTAGCTTCCAAGGTGATCCTTGTTTTCTGTATTTTACCATGTGTAGCTGTTTCCCACATAGTACTGATGTGTACGTGTGCAACCAATGGAATATGGGGAAACAAATGATATGTCATATCTGTCATTAGGTTATAAAAGAAACCGAGATTTCCAATATTCTCTCTGTTTTTCTCTCATCATTT
This sequence comes from Lepus europaeus, assembly GCF_033115175.1. Classification (NCBI taxonomy): domain Eukaryota; kingdom Metazoa; phylum Chordata; class Mammalia; order Lagomorpha; family Leporidae; genus Lepus; species Lepus europaeus. The sequence goes on from NC_084833.1 coordinate 40,856,304, forward strand.
ACTTTGGGGAAAGTCAATTGCCATATTGTCCCATGGATAAAACCATTTGATGAGCAATTGAAACCTGCTAATGATCACTTGAGTGAGCTTGGAAGTAAATCCTTTATTCATCCCAGTCAATTCATGAGATGTTTGCATCCTGGTTAGAAATTGGAAATACAAATTCATAAGCCATCATGAGCCATCACCAGCCAGAATTATCCAGTTTAGCTGCTCCTAGATTCCTGACATAAAGAGATTGAGATAATAAAAACGTGCTGTTTTATATTGCTATGACCTACAGTAATTTTTCATGCTGTAATGGATAATTAAGAGATATGATACAATCAGATGTGTCTTTTACTTTGTAATTCACTTTTGATAGATAATTTTCTCATAGGTTATATTTTAAACTCTTGATTTTTAGCATTTTAGGATTGTAAAACACTTTGAAACCTATTTGTTAATTATTTCTCAGGGATAAGTGACTTTTTTGCAGCATGTGATAAATTACACATAATATTTTAATAATTACATACTGTTTTTGAGAAGCCATAGGCCTCTTTATTTTTAAGATTTATTTATTGATTTGAGAGGCAGAGTTATGAGATAGAGAGAGAGGTCTTCCATCTGCTGATTCATTCCCCCAGTGCTCACCAGGGCTGGATCTGGGCCCATCTGAAGCCAGGAGCCAGGAGCTTCTTCTGGAAGCAATGGCCCAAGCACTTGGGCCATCTTCCACTGCTTTCCCAAGTGTATTAGCAAGGAGTTGGATCAGAAGTGTAGCAACCAGGTCTTGAACCAGAGTCCATATGGAATGCCAGAGCTTTAGGCAGAAGCTTAACCTATGATGCCACAGCACCAGCCCTTATATAGTATTTTTCAAGAACAGGGATTTATTATTCCTCATAATTCTTTGGAACAAGAATTCCTGTTATTGCCCACAGCCATACAGTTAACAAAAATCAGGACCTTTATTTGAGTTCAATTCATCCATTTAAGATTTTAAAAAAATGAAGTATCTATAATCAGGCTTAAGTGAAGCAAATAGAAGTGTTTTTATTATTATTATTATATGACAGATAGAGTTAGACAGTGAGAGGGAGAGACAGAGAGAAAGGTCTTCCTTTCGTGGGTTCACTCCCCAAATGGACGCCACAGCCGGAACTATGCCGATCTGAAGCCACAAACCAGGTACTTCCTTCTGGTCTTCCATGTGGGTGCAGGGGCCCAAGCACTTGGGCCATCCTCCACTGCCTTCCCAGGCCATAGCAGAGAGCTGGACTGGAAGAGGAGCAACCAAGATAAGAACCTGGTGCCCATATGGGATGCCGGCGCTGCAGGCGGAGGATTAACCAAGTGAGCCACAGCACCGGCCCCGCAAATAGAAGGTTTGAGCTCAAGTTTTTGCATATTTGGTAGGTTTTCAATATGTTATTTTCTATTTTTACTTAAAATAATTTTCTGTATCATTCTTTCTGTAGAATCAACTTTGTTCTTTTTATTTAGTCTGCAGCATTGATTGTAAAAACAGCATTATTTAAGCTAAGTAAATATTTTAAGACCTCTACTCAATTTTGACTTTTTAGTTGGATTAACGTTACTCAACAATATAGAATGACAAATGTTAGAGCTGTAACACCTGTAATAAACCACCAAAATATGCAATGAGGACATTTAAAAACTTACTTAAAATTGTCAGCATTTAAATTAAAAAATGTTTATTCATTTATTTATTATTTGAAAGGAAGAGTGACAGAGGAAGAGACAGAAAGAGAGAGTGAGAGAGCAAGAAAGCGAGAGAGAATCTTCCATCTGCTGGTTCACTCCCCAACTGGCTTCGCTGCAACAGCCAAATAGCCAGATCTGGACCAGGCTGAAGCCAGGGGCCAGGAACTTTATCTGGGTGTAGTATATGGGTGGCGGGGACCCAATTACTTCGGATATATGCTGCATTCCTATGCACATTAAACAAAGCTGAATTGGAAACGGAGCAGCCAGGACTAAAACCATCATGATATAAAATGTATGAAACAAGCAGTGTGGCTTAACCCGCTGTACCACAATGCTGGCCCCAAAGCTTAAAGTTTTGCAGTAAAAAATGTATAGATGATATTTTTACCCCTCTCATTTCTAAGTTTTATTAAATGCACTCTTTGGTCAAAAAGGTCATAATGAAAAGAAACCACACAGCCTTGGTACTGGAATGTAGAAGTCAGTAGTAAAAGCTATTTTATTTTCCTGTTGCTAGGAATATCCCCGTTTTTCATTTCTCATTCTTCCAGTATTTCCTGTTTCTTAACTCAAAGCTGAGCACATTGACATTGATTATAACATTTATTGCAAAAATCCAGAATAAGAAATGTAAGAGTTTTGGGTCACACTGGCAAAGTTTGACATCTAATCAAGTCAGACTGACAGACATGCCTCCTGCATGCTGCTGAAATCGAAGCTGAAACTTCAGGATAAATCTCAACTGAAGATGAGTTTGCTTGAAGACTATGATAAGCAAATATTTGTTGATCTGATACATTTTACTTTTACATTATATTGTGTTATATTTTTTAAAAAATATTTATTTAGTTGTTGAGAGGCAAAGAGACAGAGAGAGCTCTCATTTGCTAGTTCATTTCCCAAATGCCTGTACAGGTTTGGGGGCGGGCTGAGACTGAAGCTGCAATCAGGAACTTAATCCAAGTTTCCACTGTGGATGACAGAAACCCAATTACTTGAGCCATCACTGCTATTTCCCAGAGTGCACGTTAGCAAAAAGTGGGAGTCAGTAGTTAATGGTGAATATTGAACCCAGGAATTCCATATGCGATGTGAGCATCTTAGCAGTGACTTAAGTGCTAGACCCAAAGTCTGCCCCTGATACATTACATGTTCTGAGTGGAAAACAACTGAATGTATATATTAACTTCATTATAATGGAATATAAATATTATATACAGTATATGACAGAAATGTGTATGCATATATATAATTCATATGTAACTCTTAGATCCATGTTCACTCTTAGTGGACATTTGCTCTTTTTCCTGATTGCTCTGTTTTTATTATCTTGCTCCTACAAATAAACAGTAAATTTTCCTTTGAGGAAACATTTTTGTCTTCTGTTACTTGTGGTGTGAATGGGGCTGACACTGTGTCCTAGTTTCAGAAATAGGTGACGCCTCAAGACTGGCTAAGCAGCATATTCACAATAGTGGCTTACAGACTGGCTATTGTGACTGTACAGAAACCATAAATATGAATTGATAATACACCAGCCCATCTCAAGTATCACCTCAGTCTGTCAGCCTTTCCAGACCATCTTTGAACTTCAAATTTTACTTGATTTTATGACGGCTGTGACATTCGAAAGTGATGATCTTTGCCAATTCCATTTTGTTTTCCCTTTGCTGTTAGAGGCTGGTTTGTCATATCTTTTGTTCACTTTCAACAGCCCCTGAAATGTATTTCCCATACTGATTCCCTAAATTTCCATTTATGTTTCCTTGTCTCCTCTCTCTCTCTTTTTTTAAATAGTTAGAAAACTGAGATTTCTATTGCTTCTAAGCATTGCCTCATTGGAAATATCTGACACATTCTCCTTCATTGTATTTCAGTACTTCAGTTTTTGAATGTGATAGTAACTGTAAAATCCACATAACATTTAATCTGTATTTAGTTCAATCCTTTCATTTCCACTTGGTAATTCTTCTTAGGTTCATATCCATGGTACTCCATTTTCATGGTGTCTGTGGGAAACAGACCCTGAGGAGTCAGACAGGTTAAAGGAGAGTTAGGTTTGTCCAGATTGAAAATGAGGAACGGGAAATCCCTCTAAAGGTGCAAAATGCTTGCTTCCTCCAAAAGAGCTTCTGCCATATCATGAGAATAGCATGGGAGTGGTGATTCCATGCTTCTGAGTTCCCAGTTTACTGTGAAAATAGAAGTCACCAATCCCACCCTTCTGATGTTTTTGTCTTGTAAGGAGCAAGCTGGACAGGATAGGTATGGTGACAAACCTGGACTTTTGATGGGTTTTGTCCCCACCTTCTAACTAATTGTTAGCTACTGTACTGATTTTGACCCAAAAAAGTATGCTTAAAAGACTCAGACTTTCACAGTTCAAGGGGTCTGCCCCACTTGGAGTCCCCGAGCTCTAGCCACACCCCACTGATTGCAGCAAGAGACTTTTGGCTTAAATAAATCTTGCTTTTATCTCTTGTCCATGTGAGAATTATTTTTTCATGTGAAACAAAGAGCCAAGGTAATCTTCCTCCCTTCTTCACCCCTAACAAGACTGCCCAGCAAACAGCTACATGGACTAATGCTGAGATCTTCGTTATTCACTGCAAAATCAATTAGATTCTAATAGAGAAGGTACCAGTTTGAAAGAAAGTGATCGCACAAGTTTTTGGTTACAATTGCATGAAAATGTAATTGGATAATAAAACTGGGTCTTTACAGCTCTCTGAAATGTTCAGAGTATGTGAGAAGCAAAAATAAATAGTACACTATAGTGGATAAAAAGGAAAGTACAGGGAGGCCAATGATATCCAAGGTCACTCTGTGTGCTAATAAGCTATCAAGGATGCTTGACACAGAGCAAAGGATACCAGTTTCCTGTTTTAATAGGTGTTTTCAATCTCCAATCACTTTTATTTGAAAACCAATTTGCTATGAATTTTGTTTGGCAATAGGAAGCATACAGAAATCAATCAGGCATAGTATCTCACTAAGTAGAAATTAGAACATCTTGCTATTTTGCTTCCTTTGCTAATCTTAATGATGAATGGGCACTGTATAAAAACTTAAAGTGCCTAATAGTCTAGAGGTCTCTCCTCATTCTCTATTTCTATCTAGGAAATATTGCATCACATTTAGTAATGAATTTCAGAAACTTTTGATTGTGGCAGAAAAATTTCTTCTATCACAGTGACAATGAAATTTTTTGAGAGGAATAGAGTGTGACTAAAAAGTCAAATTTAGGTTCAGTGGTTAGGCAAACAGATAATTTCAGTATTGTTCTGTATGAGGATGGTAGGGAAGGAAAGAAGGCTGCTTTCTGTTTACAAATACTCTTTGTGAATTGCCTCAGGTATGAAAGTTGGTCAGGTAGGTTCAAATTTAAGGTACACACAGATTAAGGAGAGTACTGTTTTTTTTTTAAATTTAAATTGTTTGGAGGTCTTCATTTTATACTTTTCAGATAGAAAATGTATTGACTTGAAGAAGTACATTTAAAGTCAATGAATCTCTCTGAAGAAGAGAAATACAAAGTACATTGAAGTAGATTACACTATTGAATGCATGTGGCAGGCAATATATAATATTCTATATATTTGTTGTTTTACTGAAAAACTCTTTTTTGTCCTCCTGTGGAACTGTGGAATGTTTTTATATGTCGAATGTTATGGTTAGTGGTGAATTAAGACTGTGGATATAGGGCGTATTAAAATTATGTATGAAAAAACTGACAAAAGAAAGAGAAAGGAGGGAAGGAGATTAGGGAGGTGGAGAAGAAAGTGCAGTTGTGTTCTTGAACTGTACCTATGGAATACATGGAATCTGTTCTCTATATTAATAAGTAATAATAAAATCAATAAATAATAAGAAAGACACATATCAAACTCAGCTCAGAAAAAGGAATTTGAGTATAGGTAGGAAGGACACAATAGTACCTCTGTGTAAAATGTGGCATGTGTATAGTCTTTGGCAAATATTCTTAACTTTGCCAACTATAAATTAGGTAATAATATTATTCACCTGTTAAAGTTATGTAAATGAATGAGATGACACATGTAATAATAAAATGATAGGATGCAAATTTTTAACAAAATCTCAGCGAAATACCTGATATGATATGCATTTCTAATGAATGTTAATCATTGCAAAGGATTCTGGGTTGCTCTACACAGAACCCATCTCATGATCTGTACACCCTCCCTCTACCTTAAATGTCAGTTGCAGATGGTTCTCCATTATTTCCTTCTGAGACAATGGTTCTTTATTGCAAAGAATCACCTTGACCAAAGTTATTATCCATTCCAAGGATTATCTATTGCTCAATAAAGTTCTTGTGTAGATACAAAGCCTCAATTCCATCGCTCAATTTGGGAATACTTTGAAGGGTCATCTGTCCATATGGAAGATCCCCAGAGGACTTGCTGAAGCTTCATTTGCAGGTTGGTTGCAGGTCACCTTCTTTCCGTGTACAATATGACTTTCTTTCATTTGTCTTTCCTGAAAGTTTTCACAATATACTTCCATAAAACACATTGTCTCAAAGTGTTTCCATGGAGCTTAATCTAAGCTTCTGAAAGTGGTGATAATGGACAATGATAAAGGACAGAAAGGGAGAGAGGGAGGAAGAGGGAGAGGTAGGGTGGGGAAGAGAGTAAGAGAGAGAGAAAGATACTGCCAAACTTACCTCTTCTTGCCACTATTTGGGACCTCAGGTCACATAGGATGGGAGCTAGATAAATAGCATTGTACAACCTGCATTTAATTGTATTTAATGACTTAAGTTATTTGAATGTCAGTTTTTTCATCTGTCATGATTCAATTAATCCCTAATACAAAAGGAGTTTAAAAAGTTAAAATAAATTGGAATTAAAAAAATGTTTATCCTGGTGCAAATAAATGTTTGAAATTCCATTATATTTTTTCATAGTACACATTTTCTGAGTTTTTAAAATTACCTCAGACTTTTATTGTTTTATTTTTAGGAGTAAAAGACAGAATTATAAAACATTCTCCAATAGCAAACACACAATTAAATTAATAAGCATGTTGTAAGTCCCAGTGCTTTTACTGGAAAGGTAAGAATAATTATACTACATTCTAGGATTACTGGGAAATCATATTGATAAAAGTGACCCAACTAGAAAGAACATTTGGCTCAGTTTACATACCATGTGTGATGCTTGCATCCCAGATCCAAGTTCCTGGTTCAGGTCTAGGTACCTCCACATTCAGTACAAATTACTGCAATATGAATCCAGGGAGGCAGCAGATAATGATTCAAGGGTTGGGTGCTTCCAAGACATGTGGGAACTATGGATTGAGTTCCACGATCTTGTCTTCAGCCTTACCCAACTCTGGGTGCTGAAGGCATTTAGAGAATGCACTAGTGGATGGAAGAGCTCTTTCTGTCTCTCTATCTTTCTCTGCCTTTCAAATAAATTGAAATTAAATAATTTTGCTTTTAAAGCAAAATTACATAAAGCGGTTTCCTTTATTTTAAAAAAGTGGCCAAACAGCTATTAACTACCAGACAAGCATAAAACATTTTTCCTGTCAGTATTATACAAAATTCAGAGGTGTCAACCTTGCAAACAACTTTTTATCTTAGATGCTACCAAAATGAGATGAGTGTACACAGTTTTAAGGACTGTAATTAGCTATAGTTAGGGAAGGATCTTGTGTGGTATAGTAAATCTGAGAAAAGAAAGTAATTAATTCTTTTTTTATTGATTACAATGGGTTAAGTCTATGACCTTAGATAACTTATATAGTATTTCTGATCAGGTATTTGCCAGCTATTTCAGACACTGACAAAGTCATAATGAGATCATTAATGAAATAATATTAGTGCAGCTCTTTGAGATTCTTAGATGAAAGCTATCCCATTAACAAAATGCATTATCTATTTTGTATAATTATTTAGTTGAGGATAAATAAACTGAAGTCTCTTGTTAGTCAAAACACCTGATGATAGAAAGTAAAATTAAAAAGACTTCTATGCAGTAAGAAACCCAATTCCCAGCCTTTTTCATAGGTTTCAAAAGACAAACTTGATGAAGCACCTTTGTAAATATATGTATAAAGACAAATTGTAAATATAATAAAGACTTTGTACTTATAGATTATTTTATAGGTTTTTTGAAAAATATTTTTATTCATTTATTTGAGAGGTAGAGTTATAGACAGAGAGAAAAGTCTTCCATCTGCTGGTTCACTCCTCCAATGGCCACAATAGCCAGAACTGGGCAGATCCAAAGCCAGAAGCCAGGAACTTCTTTTGGGTCTCCAACATGGATGCAGGGGCTTGGCCCATCTTTGCAGGCCATCAGCGGAAAGCTGGATTGGAAGAGGAACAGCTGGGTCATAAACTGGTGCCCATATGGGATGGTGGTACTACAGGTGGAGGTTTTGCCTACTTCACCACAGCATCGGTCCTCTTTTTTGTAGGTTTTTAAAAATATTTATTTATTGGGGCCGGCGCTGTGGAGTAATGGGTAAAGCCACCGCCTGCAGTGCCAGCATCCCATATGGGTGCCTGTTAGAGTCCTGGCTGCTCCAATTCCTATCCAGCTCTCTGCTATGGCCTGGGAAAGCAGTAGAAGATGGCCCAAGTCTTTGGGCCCCCTGGACTCACATGGGAGACCTGGAAGCAACTCCTGGCTCCTGGCTTGGGATCAGTGCAGCCCCAGCCGTTGCGGCCAACTGGGAAGTGAACCAGCAGATGGAAGACCTCTCTCTCTCTTGGCCCTTCCTTCTCTCTGTAATTCTGACTTTCAAATAAACAAATAATCTTTAAAAATATAGCTATTTGTTTATTTTGAATGAGTGAGTGAGAGTGAGAGAGAGAGAAAGATATCTTCCTCCACTGGTTCAATCCCCAGATGGCCTCAATGGCCAGGAGCTTCATGCAGGTTTCCCATGTGTGTGGCAGGGGCCCAAATGGACCATCTTCCACCACTTTTTCCAGGCCATTAGCAGAGAGCTGAATTGGAAGCAGAGCAGCCAAAATGCAAACTGGTGCCAACGTGGGATGCTGGAATTGCAGGTGGTAGCTCTACCGGCTTTACTACAGTGTTGGCTACAGGAATAATTTCTAATGTTCTCTACTACATAAGGGAAGATATGGTTGACAACAATTAATTGTATCTTTCAAAATATCCAGAAGAAGGATTTTTAATGTTCCTAGCACAAAGACATTATAAATATTTGAAGTAACGGATACAAATTATCCTGATGCATATATATATATCCTGTGCATATATTGAAATATAATTGTACTCCATAAATATGTATGTTTTATGTATCAATTAAAATGTTAAAAGATTAACAAATAGATACCATTTAGTTTCTCAGAAAACTAACTTTTCTAAGGGCAAGATTCAACTCTGTGATATATGATAGTATCTCTTTCAAGGGAAGTAAATAGATTTCACATAGGAAATATATTAGAGAATTGTGGTGATGCCAGAAGCAAATGAGAGCTACTTCTCAAATTCCTCAACAAATTAAGTTTCTAGAGAAAGCAATACCAGTGAGCTATTATCTTAAGCCTTAGTATTTCACTTTGAAATACACTAACAAAAGCAAAGAAATTAAGATGTTATGAGTCTATTTATATTCATTTTCTCTATGAGTGAGGTAAATGACAGTGCTAGCTCATTTCTCCCAGTATAAGGGAGAAAACACTGCATTACTAAATATATATACATATATATTAGATGCTTTTGATGATTGAAAGATTTTTTAAAAAAGTAATGTTTCTCATGCAGTGATCTATTAGCATTGATTCAGATACTGTTCTATATCTTTGATGACATTATTTCAATAAATCATTTACATCTGGCCTTACTTAAGTGGTCTTTTGAACAGTGCTTTGTTATTACTTGGAATTAAAGTTTCCTAAACTCAGAGATTGTGAGTACATGCTAAATTACTATAATAAAACAGCCACTAAGTACAGACTTTAAGATAGGGGTTAGTGTACAGGAGATTGATTAAAACTGTATTCAGAGGGCCAGCATTGCAGTACATTGGGTTAAGCCACCACTTTAGTTGCTGCCATCCTAAATGTCAGCAGGGGGTTGATCCTGGCTACTATGATTCCAAATTCACCTGAGAAGGTAGCAAATCACCCAGCTATTCGAGTCCCTGCCACCTATGTGAGAGAACTAAATGAAGTCCCTGGCTCCCGGCTTCAATCTTGCCTAGAACTGGATGTTGTTCATTCATTTCAGGAATGAATTATTGGATGGAAGATCTCTCTTTCTTTCCCTTTCTCCTTCTCCCTCTTTCCCTTTCTCTCTCCTTTTCTCTGTAATTCTACCTTTCAAATAAACAATTATAAAGTTATAAAGATTGTGTTCAGAATTAACATTTGTTGAGAGAAAAAGTAGTAATCAGGACTTAGCAGATGGAAAAATAGAATGGTGGGGCCGGTGCTGTGGCTCACTTGGTTAATCCTCCGCCTGCGGTGCCAGCATCCCATATGGGCACCAGGTTCTTGTCTTGGTTGCTCCTCTTCCAGTCCAGCTCTCTGGTGTGGCCTGGGAGGGCAGTGGAGGATGACCCAAATGCTTGGGCCCCTGCACCTGCATGGGAGACCAGGAAGAAGCACCTGGCTCCTGGCTTTGGATCAGCGCACTGCAGGCCATGGAGGCCATTTGGGGAGTGAACCAACGGAAGGAAGACCTTTCTCTCTGTCTCTCTCTCTTACTGTGTATAAATCTATCTGTCAAATAAATTTTAAAAAAAAAAGAAAGTGGTAATACAGTTTAGTGCAATTGTGTGGGGGAATTCTAACTTTGGTATGACACTTCAATATTTTTTTCAATATTCAAGTTTTCTTCACTATTATTTGAATAAGTGGATATACCTTTGCATCCCCACATCAATCATTCTTTAGGTGTAGGAAATGTAGGATATGGAACATGGTCTTGGACAAAGTAGCCAACTTTAGAACCAGAAATAATTCTTAAAAACCTTGACAATAGGGCTACTAAACAGTATCACACAAAGTAGAGAGGATAATTCATTTTCATTCTGAAAGTTGGAACTTGGCAACTTATCATAGCATCCGCTTTGTTGTATATTCTACTTCCAAGATACAGTTCTTAAAAATTATCTATTAAACTCCAAAAACTAATGTATCTGTGGTTTTAGTTTCTGAACTCTCTGCTCTTTAGGAAGCCACTCAATATATTTGTTCACTCTTCTAGACTCCATGCAAGCTTAGTCACATCACTGTCTACATGTCCTCAGAATATGAAATATGAACTTGGAATTTTGTTAGGCAAACAAGATAAACCATTTTCAGGTATACAGAACTATTTATCAATCATCAAACACACTATGATTATTCCTACCTTTCTGTCTTTATTTTCAAGTTTTTATGAGTACTTATTCACTGACCACTTTATATCGAATGAAATCTTACTTGTATGTTAAGATTAAGACCATGCATCTGACCAACTATTTCACTATTGATGGCTACATCCATTATTTCTGCCTATTATTTTGTATATATTTTATTGTTTTATACTGCTGTATATTAATAGCTGATTTATTTGTTTTACCCCCTTCTCTGTCTGTGAGCTATCCATGGGAAAAGTTTGCCTTATTTCTATGTCTTAAACATATGACAATTTGTCTGGTCCCAAGCAGACTTGTAGTCATGCAAGCAATGCAGATTGCATGTATGCTTCACCAGGTTCATCACAATTATGCAGATTTTAAAAGGCCAAAGAGAAACAGACAACCTTTCTCTGAGTAGGTCGTGTCATCAGATGAAAGTGTTCAATTAATATTTGATAGATCAACAATGTTGATGAAAGTGATAATAGCTTGAGAATTTGAAGTTTCTTGTACATTCTAAAATTCAATAATAAAATAAGTGCATTTATCAATAGAGTTTTAGCAAATGACCATCTTGTTGCAAATGACTGGGTTTCGTTGTTTCTTACTGCTGTATAGTATTCTATGGAGTACATGTCCCATAATTTCTTTATCCAGTCTACTGTTGATGGGCATTTGGGTTGGTTCCAGGTCTTAGCTATTGTGAATTGAGCTGCAATAAACATTAATATGCAGATGGCTTTTTTATTAGCCAAATTAATTTCCTTTGGGTAAATTCCAAGGAGTGGGATGGCTGGGTTGTATGGTAGGGTTATGTTCAGGTTTCTGAGGAATCTCCAGACAGACTTCCATAGTGGCTTAACCAGTTTGCATTCCCACCAACAGTGGGTTAGTGTCCCTTTTTCCCCACATCCTCTCCAGCATCTGCTGTTGGTAGATTTCTGAATGTGAGCCATTCTCACCGGGGTGAGATGGAACCTCATTGTGGTTTTGATTTGCATTTCTCTGATTGCTAGTCATTTGCAAGAAGATGGAGCAATCTGGAAAACATCATGCTGAGTGAATTAAGCCAGTCCCAAAGAGACAAATATCATTTGTTTTCCCTGATCGGTGACAACTGAGCACCAAAGGGGAAACCTGTTAAGTGAAATGGACACTATAAGAAACAATGAACTGATCAGCTCTTGTCCTGACTCTAGATGTACAATGTAATACTTTATCCTTTTTAGTATTTGTTGTTGTTGTTGTTGTTCTAGTACTAGTGGTTGAACTCTGTAATTAACACACAATTATTCTTAGGTGTTTAAATTTTAACTGAAAAGTGATCCCTGTTAAATTTAAGAGTGGAAAAAGAGAGGGAGGAGATGTACAATTTGGGACATGCTCAATCGGACTTGCTGCAAATGGTGGAGTTGGAAATGTGCCAGGGGATTCCAACACAATCCCGTCAAGGTGGCATGTACCAATGCCATCTCACTAGTCCAAGTGATCAATTTCAGCTCACAATTGATGGCTCTGATGGGTCTAAGAGTCAGAGGGATCACACGGACAGGACAAGTGTCTGCTAATACTAACTGATAGAATCAAAAAGGGAGAGAGGGATCCAACATGGGAAGTGGGATACACAGCAGACTCATAGAATGGCAGATGTCCTAAATAGCACTCTGGCCTCAGAATCAGCCCTCAAGGCATTCAGATCTGGCTGAAGAGCCCACGGGAGTATAGTAGGCATGGAAAGCCAAGATATCATGGAAAAAAAAAAAAAAGACCTAAATGAAAGATCTCTGTGAGTGAGATCCCAGTGGAAAGAATGGGGCCATCAAAGAGGGAGGTGCCTTTCTCCAAAGGGAGGAGAGAACTTCCACTTTGACTATGACCCTATCGGAATAAGATCAAAGTCAGCGAACTCTAAAGGCTTCCATGGCCCTGGCAACTCATGACTAGAGCCTAGGGAGATTACTGACGCCATGAACAGGAGTGTCAAATTGTTAAGTCAGCAACAGGAGTCACTGTGTACTTACATCCCATGTGGGATCTGTCCTTAATGTGTTGTCTAATGTGAAGTGATGCTATAACTAGTACTGAAACAGTGTTTTTATACTTTGTGTTTCTGTACGGGTACAAACTGATGAGGTCTTTACTAATTATATACTGAATTGATCTTCTGTATATAAAGAGAATTGGAAATGAAAAAAACAACCTGGTGTTAAATTGGAAATGGCATAGAAAATTAATTAATTTTTAAAAAAAATTCTTATGTAGGATCTCTGTCTTTAATGTGCTGTACATTGTTATTTAATGCTATAATTAGTACTCCAATGGTAGTTTTTTCACTTTATGTTGCTATATGGGGCAAACTGTTGAAATCTTTACCTAATATATATTAAACTGATCTTCTGTATATAAAGAAAATTGAAAATGAATCTTTATGTGAATGGAAGGGGAGAGGGAGCGGGAAAGGGGAGGGTTGCGGACGGGAGGGAAGTTATGGGAGGGGGGAAGCCATTGTAACCCATAAGCTGTACTTTGGAAACTTATATTCATTAAATAAAAGTTTAATAAATGAAAAAAAATAGAGTTTTAACAAAAACCAATGGAAGAAAAGGAAAATAACTTCCTTTCACCTTTGTGAAAACTTGGATTTGAAACACTGATAGTTAGGAACTGTCAGTGTCCTTTCTTTTATAATTATAATGCCCATGTGTATGAACTACTGACAGTACAGGAACTGTTAATGTCCTTTCTTGTTGTGATGACTTTTTGTTGTGTGTAAATAGGTCAACATAGAATTAATTTCTAGATATTTCCTATAATAATCCTGATAATAATAATATAAATATGGACCATTCTTTCTTTCTTTCTTTCTTTTTTTTTTTTTTTTTTTTTTTTTTTTTTTTTTTTTGACAGGCAGAGTGGATAGTGAGAGAGAGAGACAGAGAGAAATGTCTTCCTTTTTGCCATTGGTTCACCCTCCAATGGCCGCTGCGGCCAGCGCATCGTGCTGATCCGAAGTCAGGAGCCAGGTGCTTCTCCTGGTCTCCCATGTGGGTGCAGTGCCCAAGGACTTGGACCATCCTCCACTGCCTTCCCGGGCCATAGCAGAGAGCTGGCCTGGAAGAGGGGCAACCGGGACAGAATCCGGCGCCCCAACCAGGACTAGAACCTGGTGTGCCAGCGCTGCAAGGTGGAGGATTAGCCTGTTAAGCCACGGCTCCGGCCTCCATTCTTTCTTTTAATAAATATATGTCTAGACTGGATTTTGCTCTATAAACTGCCACAGAATCCCAGATGTTGGAACTGTATTATTGACTATGACATTTTCATATTCCTGGACACTTAGTAGAATAATTTTACTATATGTGTGTGTGTGTATATATGTGTGTGTAGATAGAGAGAAAAAGTACATATTTACCTTTTTTCTTTATAAGTTGACAGAAAAAGAATAATATGGGAAGGGGCTTTAGAATGAAGTTACTGGGGAGAAAATTTATGTGTATTAATCTCATACAATATAGCAACTGGATCTGCTAGTTGCTGACTATTTTATCAACATCATGAAAAAGAAATGAAGTAGGAATGTTAAGTATATTTTTCAATTACAGTCTTTGAGATTTAGAAATTGTATGAAACTGTTGAAATTTACTTTGATTTAGCTGTAGAGGTTTCAGTTAAAAACAGATATTCTTAAAGCAAACCCCGAAAGCACTGCAAAGGACACTTCAACTTCTTCATTTCAACTTTCACATACATTTTCAACTGTTTTTTACCATTTCCTGCAGAACTCAGGGCCTCTGATAGCACTAAACAATTGACACCGGGAGTGCAGGTATATAGAGGAAACAGACACAAACCTTTCAGGATGAATAGTAAGGAAATCTTCTGCAACAGAGGGTATGTCACAAAAAGACTACAGTAAAACAGCAGAAAAAGAAAAGAAAATTTACAGGAAATTTAAAAAAAAACACTCTACAGCAGGTTTTAGTTTCCACTTTTCCAATTTTTTCAAGAAAAATAAATACAAATGCCTTAGACATGTTTTAGAAAATACATGTTTATAATACAGGTTCTTACTTTTTTAAGTATATAAATATAGAGCAGGAAATAGAACAGATGCTCAAATGTTGTAGCGGTTTTACAAAAGCTAACAGCAAAGCATTAAATATTATCTAAACCTGTCTGTACCTATTTTGCATTTATATAGACCTCTATATTTGAAAAACATATTTTTACCATCACTGAAGTAATCAAGCCACCCCTGCAAAACTTATTTTGCAAACGAGTAATGGAATGGCACACAAAGCAGATAGTATCACTGAATTTCAGATGAAGAAAAGACCAGTTTTATTCGCCTCAAGATTCTCATTTTTTGATGAGAAAAGTGGGTCCCTGAGTGGATAGTTGATTTAATTAAGGCCATAGTGATAGTCAATGGAAGAATTTAACTCAAAAGCATGCCCTTTTGATTGCTAGCCCAGAACATTTTTAGCTATCACTAGCACCATGGATAATGACCACCTATTAAATTATTGTTTCTCAAAGGTTTGACAAATACTCTACAAAAGATATTGAATGAATAGATGTAAAGTTATCATTTTTCTTTTCTCCATACCTTTTTTTTTGGACAGGTAGAGTTATAATCAGAGAGAGAGACAAAGATCTTCCTTCCGTTGGTTCACCCTCCAAATGGCCGCTATGGCCAGAGCTCTGCAGATCCAAAGCCAGGAGCCAGGTGCTTCCTCCTGGTCTCCCATGCGGGTACAGGGCCCAAGCACTTGGGCCATCCGCAACTGGCTTCCTGAGCCACAGCAGAGAGCTGGACTGGAAGAGGAGCAACTGGGACTAGAACCCGGCATCCATATAGGATGCCAGTGGTACAGGGGGAGGATTAACCGAGTGAGCCACGGCACTGGCCCTTCTCCATACCTTTTTCTTATAACTGACCACAGTTTCAACAGAGGCCAAGTTTATATTTCGGAATACTGGGCTTTCCACCTTTAAAATCCTCTGCTTCATAGTTGACTGTAAGGTGGTGGACTCCACCCAAATATATTCTTCATGAAGATTATTCTGAATTTCAAAGCAGAGAAACAAGATTTTTCTATAGATTAGTCATCACTGTGTGAGAATGAGTGGACAGTCTGGAACACTTACATTTGGGTCTTGACAAGTGGGACAAAGGTGGAATTACAGGAAAGATTAAAAATGACAAGAACAATTTTAATATATTCAACAATGATATTCCAGAGAGAAATCAATAAGGAAGCAGTGCGCTTTTAGAACAGTGTAAATCAGAAGGACCTACTAGACACATACAGAACTTTCCGCACAAAGAGCAATAGAATACACATTCTTCTCAAGTGTTCACAGAACATTCTTCAGGAGAGAATAGCTATTGAATCACAAAACAAAACAGCTAATTTAGATTAAAATCATCTCAAATCATATCTATTCTGACTGTAATGGTATAACAGAAATCAAAAGAAGAATTTGTCAAATTCACAAATGTGTGTAAATTAAACAGAATACTCTTGAAAATAAATGGGTAAAAGAAGAAACCAAATAAAAAATTATCTAGAGACAAATTAAGTGGAAGCAAAACATACAAGAAATTCTGGGATACAGCAAAAGTGGTTCTAAAAGATTGTTATAGAAACAAAAGGCCTAAACAAGAAAAAAGAAATATCACATATAAAAAACCTAACTTCACACCTCAAGGAAGAGAAAAATAACAAAATAATCCCAAAGTTAGCAAAAGGAAGAAACTCATGCAAATTGAGCAGAAATAAATTAAGAAACTAAAAATAAATTTGTGAAGCTATAAGTTTGTCTTTGGAAAAGATAAAACAAATGAACCTTTAGTCAGAGTAACCAAAAGAACTGATAAATGATGCAAGAAAATAAAATTATGGATTAAAGAGGTATTAGTACAACTAATATCACAGAAGTACAAAGGATTATAAGATATATTTATGAAAAAAATTAAATGTCAACAAATTGGAAAATCTATATGAAATTTTAAAATTCCTAGTAACATGTAATTTACAAATGCTTAATTATGGAGAAATATAAAATCTAAACAAACAAATCATAAATATAGAGAGATTAAATCAGTAACTAAAACTCTTTCAACAAAAAAACCAGAATCAGAGGTCTTCATTGGTGAATTCAACCAAGGATTTTAAAACTAAGTAATGTCAATGCTTCTCCAATTTTTCCAAGTTTCACCAGGAGAAAATGATTCCAAATTCATTTTATGAACTCAAGGTTATCCTCATAAAATCATGATAAGGACATAACAAGAAAAGATTATTACAGTCTAAAACTTTGATGAATATAATTGCAAAAATCCTCAAAAACACTCATAAACAAAAATGGAATAGTGCATTAAAAAGGATCCTACAATATTACAAATAGAAATTATCCTAGGGTTGTAAGGATGCTTCAATATATGCAAATCAATAATTGTGATAGGACACAATAATAGGATGAAGACTAAATGTCATTCATTATGTCAACACTTGCAGAAAAGCATTTGATAAAATTTAAAATCTTGCCAGCATTATGGTATAGAAGTTAAGCTTCTGCCTGAAGTGCCAGCATCCCAAATGGGCTCTGATTCTAGCCTCCATTGCTGCAATTCCAAACCAGCTTCCTGCTAATGTCCTTGGGATAATAGTGGTGAATAGTCCAAATGCTTGGGCCCCTGCACACACGTGGGAGACCTGGATGAAGCTCCTGGCTCTTGGCTTCATCCTGGCACAGCCCAACAATTGTGGCAATTTGGGGTATGAATCAGCAGATGGAAGCCTCTCTCCTGTTCTTCCCCCCCACCCCCACCCCTCTCTCTGGAACTCTGCCTTTCAATTAAATAAAATAAATATTTTTTAAAATTCAAAATCTTTTCATGATAAAAGCTCTCAATAACTTAGACATGAAAGGAATAGCCATCAATATAGTAAAGATTATATTTGACAAACACACAGCTGATATTAAACTCTATGGCGAAAAGCTGGAAGCTTTTCTTTTAGTTGAAGAATACTGGGGTCTCACTCTATTACTTCTCCTCAACCTAATGTTAGAAATCCAAGCTAGAGCTAATAGGTAAAATAAATAAATAAATAAATAATAAATGAATACAATAAAATTTTAAAACAACAAAGTAGCTTTTAAATTGGGAAGGAAAAGTTAATCTGACTACTTCAAGATGACATAGTCTTCTATATACAACCCTAAGGACCTCACTAAAAATCTCTACTATAATAGAAAACAAAATCAGGAATGTTGCAGTGTAAAATATCAACATGAAAAATTCAATTGCATTTCTTTGCTTTTTTTAAATAAATGATGGTTATCTTTTTATTTTAAGATTTATTTATGGGCTGGCGCCGTGGCTCACTTGGTTAACCCTCCACCTTGTGGCACCGGCATCCCATAGTGGTGCCAGGTTCTAGTCCCGGTTGCTCCTCTTCCAGTCCAGTTCTCTGCTGTGGCCTGGGAGGGCAGTGGAGGATGGCCCAAGTGCTCGAGCCCCTGCACCCACATGGGAGACCAGGAGGAAGCACCTTGTTCCTGGCTTTGGATCTGCGAAGCACTGGCCATAGCGGCATTTTGGGAATGAACCAATGGAAGGAAGACCTTTCTCTCTGTCTCTCTCACTGTTTATAAGTCTACCTGTCAAATAAATAAATTTTAAAAAGTTTTATTTACTTAAAAGTCAGAGTTTACATAGAGAGAGAAGGAGAGATCTTTCATCTGCTGGTTCAGTCCCCAGATGGCCGCAATAGCCAGAGCTGTGCCAATCGGAAGCCAGGAGCCAGGAGCTTCCTCCAAGTCTCTCATGTGGGTGCAGGGGCTCAAAGACTTGGGCCATTTTCCACTGCTTTCCCAGGCCATAGCAAAGAGCTGGATTGAAAATGGAGCAGCCGGGACTGGAACCATTACCCATGAGATGCCAGCACTGCAGGCGGCGGCTTTACCCACCACACCACAGTGCTGGCCCCATTTGTATTTCTATACATTAACAACAAACTATCCAGAAAAACTAAGAAACAATAAATGTACAAGAACATCAAACAGAATGAACTATGTAGGAAAAAATGTAACTGAAGAGGTAAAATATCTGGACATTTCAAACTGTCAGACACTGTTTAAGCCAAAAGAAGAGGACAGAAATTAAGTGGAAAGGTATCCCATGTTCATGGTTTGGAAGAATTAATACTGTTTAAAAGTCCATGCTATTGAAAACAATCTAATTAGTGTAATCCCTGTGAAATTTCCACTGACATTATTCACAGAAATAGAAAAACAACCTTTGAATATATATAGAACAGCAAATGATTATGTGTAGCTAAAGAAATCTTGAGAAAGAAGAATTATGCTAGAGTCACTAAACTTTCTGATTTCAAACCATATTGCAAGGGTCTAGTAATCAAAATCTACGTTATCGGATTAACAACAAACAGACCAATGAAACAAAAGAGAGACACACCAGAAACAATCCTTGAATATAATCAACTAATACTTGAGAAGATTCTCAAGGATACACAATTCGGAAAGAGCAATCTCTTCAACATTTTGAAAATTAAATATCCACATGCAAAGAATTAAGTTGAGCCCTTGTCTGATGTAAGATGTAAAAACTGCTCTTAGATGAATTAGATTTGAATATAAAACCCTGTTGCTACAAAACTGCTAAAGGAAATCATCCTTGATATTGGTGTTGGCAAAGATTTTTTGGATATGACACCAAAACACAAACAAGATAAGTAAAAAGCAACAAGTGGAAATACATCAAGCTAAAAAAAAAAACTTCTGTGCACAATGGAAATAATAAATTGAAAAGATAACTATGGAATGAAAGAAAATATTTGCCAATGATATGTTCAAAATAATAAAATCATGCAACTCAGCCGGCACCGTGGCTTAACAGGCTAATCCTCCACCTTGCAGCGCTGGCACACCGGGTTCTAGTCCCGGTTGGGGCGCCGGATTCTATCCCGGTTGCCCCTCTTCCAGGCCAGCTCTCTGCTATGGCCCGGGAAGGCAGTGGAGGATGGTCCAAGTCCTTGGGCCCTGCACCCGCATGGGAGACCAGGAGAAGCACCTGGCTCCTGGCTTCAGATCAGTGAGATGCGCTGGCCGCAGCGGCCATTGGAGGGTGAACCAACGGCAAAAAGGAAGACCTTTCTCTCTGTCTCTCTCTCTCACTATCCACTCTGCCTGTCAAAAAAAAAAAAAAATCATGCAACTCAATAATAAATAATAATAACCTAATTTGAAATAGAGAAATTATGTAAAATATTATTTCAAAGTAAACATTAAAATGTCCATAGGTGCAGGAAAAGATAACAAATTTCAGTATCAACAGCACAATAATATATCACTTTACATCTATTTGAATGTCTATTATTAAAAAGACAAGAAGTAAGACAGGAGGTTTGCAGAATGGGAATTATTTATTTTAAAGATTTATTGATTTATTTGAAAGGCAGAGCTGCAGAGGCAGAGGCAGAGAGAGAACTTCCAATCACTGGTTCACTCCCCAAATTGTCATAATGACAAAAGCAGGGCTGATCTGAAGCCAGTAGCCAGGAGCTTCTTTTGGGTCTCCTAAGTGGGTGCACTTGGACCATCTTCTACTGCTTTCCCAGGTCATAGTGGACAGTTGGATCGGAGGTGGAGCTTTCAGTTCTGGAACTGGCACCTATATGGGATGTCAGCACTGCAGGAGACAGCTTTACCCATTACAACACAATGCTGACCCCCCAGAAAGGGAATTCTTGCACACTGTCACTTGGAATGAAAATTGATGTAGCTAATAAACAGAACATCATGGAGCATTTTCAAAAAATTAAAAATGGAAGTATCCTACAATCTAGTAATCCAACTTCTAGAAATATGTCCAAAGCAAATGAAATGTTTATTGTAGATTTATGCATTCTTTCATTTTAATTGTAGCATTATTAACAACAGCCAAGATATGGAAACAACCTAAGGGTTTATGAATAGATATTAAAGAAATGTTAATACTCAGCAATTGGAATGAAATATATATTCACTTATACATAAAAAAAGAAAATTCTTAGGGCCAGTAATAAGCATAATAGGCTAAGCCTCCAGTGCCAATATCCCATATGAGTGCTGGTTTGAGTCCCGGCTACTCCTCTTTGGATCTAGCTCTCTGCTATGGCCTGGGAAAGCAGTGGAATATGGCCCAGGTGATTGTGTCCCTGCACCTGTGTGGGAGACCGGAGGAAGCTCCTGGCTCTGGCTTGGCAATAGACCAGCTCCTGCCATTGTGGCCAGTTGGGTAGTGAATCAGCAAATGGAAGACCTTTCTCTCTGTTTCTCCTCTCTCTCTGTAACTCTACCTGTCAAGTAAATAAATAAAATCTTAAAAAAAAAAAAAAAAAAGAAAAGAAAATCCTGAAATTTACATGAATGAACATGGAGAACATCATGTTAGCAAAAATAAGCAAAACACCAAAACACAGAAGGGAAACACTCTATAATCTCGCTTACATGTGAAATCTGAATAACTTGAGATTCTTTAAGTACATAGTAGAATGGTCGTAACCAGGGTATGGATGATGGGGTATCTAGGAAGAAGCTGGTCAAAAGGTACAAAACTTTTGTTACAAGAGGAATAATCCTAAGGATCTAAGTAAATAGCATAATGACTACAGTTTACAACATTTTATTTTTTTTTTTTACATATCAGTGGAGGGAGGAATGAAACAGTGATAATAGTTAATTAGGAGTATCTTGTTCTGGTGAAATCACAAAGTCCAACTCCCATGACATAGGACTGACAGAAAAGCATTGATGGATTTAAAAACACCTTAGAGAGCTAGAGAATAGCTGTTTTTTTGAATGATGAACAGCAGAAAGACCCACCCACCAAAACACACTAAACAGTTATGTACAAAAGTTATAATTTGGCATAGTGTCAATAATAATGTATTCATTCATCTACCAGAACCAACAGTTGCTATTCATAGGCTAACTCAAAACTGGTTACTTTGTGTCCATATACAAAGTACAAGGATGAAGAAACGTCTTAAATGATACTTTAGATTGTTAAATAAATATTCTACTACTGTAAGTGCAACTAAATATAGCTTTCACTGTATTTTTATATGCTTTAAATGTAGTCTGGACATATTGGCTACAATAAGGTTGAAAGCAGGTGGAGAAAAGTTTTCATAAAAAATAATGACAGACATTCCATCCACTAACCCCCTCACTTACCTATTTTTACAAAAAACCAAATACTTTTCTTTTGTTCCTTGAGCAAGAAATATTTATACTCTACTGCACTGGATCTTATGGTTAAATATATATGTTAATTTTGATATTAGTATTCATATAAATTTGTACCATTAATTTATATACTACTCTATTTATAAAACAGTTTTTTGCTAGTTTGTTGGGATGGAACATAGCATCATAATTTTCACGAAATATCTGAAGTAAATTTTCAATTCATTTGACTTGACTTGAAGGTTTGGATTTCAGGAATAAATCTGTGTTTATAAGTAAATGATATGTCTAGTACATTTCAAGAGAGTCTATCCATGGAAAAATGGTAAATAATTTATCTTATAATTCATTATCTACATTGACCAAAATTTCACCCTAAAAATGTCTGCTTACCTAAATTTCCAAGTTGTAGTTGTATAAAGCTGGTTGCATGAGATTTGAAGCCTCAGCCACAACTGGTATATACTGAAGGGACAGACATAGGCATGAGGCAGAAAAAATGCTGTTGTTTTGTTCATAGGTAAAAATAGTTGTACAAAAAAAATTTAGGTTAGGGGGCTGGTAGGTTAATATTCTGCCTGTGGCACCAGCATCCCATATGGGTGCCGGTTCCAGTCCCGGCTGCTCCTCTTCCAATCCAGCTCTCTGATGTGGCTTGGGAAAGCAGTAGAAATGGCCCAAGTCTTTGGGCCCCTGCACTCGCATGGGAGACTGGTAAGAAGCTCCTGGCTTCGGACTGGCGCAGCTCAGCCGTTGCAGCCATCTGGGGAGGGAACCAACAGAAGGAAGACCTCTCTGTCTCTCACTCCCACTATATGTAGCTCTACCTCTCAAATAAATAAATAGAAATCTTTTAAAAATTTAGGTTAAAAAAATGATCAAGCACCCTAGAAAGATATTCTACCTATGGGCATTTGGTACAGCAGTTAAGACTCAACTTGGGACAACTGCAGCTGATGACAGAGTGCTTGTGTTTAAATTTCTCAAAAGGCTTCATCCTGCTCTAGCCCAGGCTACTGAAGGCATTTTGAGAGTATACAGATAGAAAAGAGATATTTGTCTCTCTGCTTATACATGTGTCTTTTTCCTTTTAAATAAAACATTCTGCTCCTCCCCCTATTCCATTTTCTTCCTAATCCATATCCTGGGAGACAGCATATGATGGCTCAAGTGGTTGAGTCTCTGCCACCCTTGTGGGAGACCTGGGTTAAGTTCCCTTCTCTTGGCTTCAGCCTGGTCTAGCCCGGTCTATTGAAGGCATTTTGAGAGTATACAGATAGAAGATATTTCTTTCTCTGCTTATACATGTGTCTTTCTTCCTTTAAAATAAAACAATAAATAATATTTAATTATTAAAAAGTGATTTTTACTTACAGATTCTGAATTGGAAAGAAGTTAATTGATATAGGCTTAAATTGTCAAACATTTAGACTTAAGCTATTGTCCTGCTTTGCCCATATTGATTTCTTTCTTCCCACCTGATTAACAGAAATTTTAAGCATGCTTGGTTAATCTGTTCAGATCATATATTCCTGTACTTAATAACCTTCAGCAGCTTCCTATGGCTTTGTTAAATGTCTAGAAGCCAATATTTGACAATTTTCTGATGATATTTTTTATTCTTGCTCAGTATACTTGTAGGAGCTCTGCTGTCATCATTTTTTTTAAGCAGACCTTGTTTTACCTTACAAACATTTATTTATTCACATTCTTCCTTTTGCTAACTACCCTCTGTCCACTTCTCTCTCTAAATTTTATACTTTCAAAGATTGATCCAAATTCCTTTTTTCCAATTATAATTTTTGCTACTTCTTACTCTAAAATACAGGTTATTCTCCAGGAGCTCATTTTCATTTTTTGTAATCCTTTCAACATATTTATAGTAGAAAGTCACTATTTACAATTCTGTTAAATTCCATAAGGTACTCTGCACAGCAACTTCCATGATTAAAAACATATTGATGATTTTTTAAAAAAATTTATTTTATTTACTTGAAAGGCACAGTGACAGAGAGGGGACACAGGTGGAAATATCTTCCATCTACTGATTCTCTCCACAAATAGCTGCAACTGGCTAAAGTCAGAGGCCTGGAACACCATCTATACTTTCCATGTAGGTGACAAGGGTCCAAGCACTTGGGTCCTCTTCCACTGCTTTCTTTGGTATATTAGTAAGGAGCTAAATTGGAAACAGAGCAGCCAGGACTTCAGCTGGTGCTCAGATACCAGCATTGCATATGGCAGTTTAAAACACTGTACCACAAGGCTAGCCCCAACATACTGACAAACTTCAACACATAAAGACTGATGACAATTTTAGACTTGGGAATTTTTAATGAATTTTTGCCATTTAACCTGTTCTACTTGCAGTTTGCATTTTATAAGCCAGATAGGCCATCACTCAGGATGGCTGCACCCCATGTTGAAGTGCCTGGATTCAAGTCTTGGCACCATTCTCCATTACAGTTTCCTTCTAATGTACACTGTGAGAAGCAGCAGGTGATGGCTCAAAATCATGAGTCTCTGCCACCTATGGGTGAGATCTAGATTGAGTTCCCACACTTGGGATTTGTCCTGGCAACTGGGGACACCTGAGGAGTGAACCAGCAAAAGGGAGATTGCTCATGGTCCTTCCCTTTTTCTGTCCCTGTCTCTGCCTTACAAATAAATAAAATAGATAAGAAAACATTTTTAAAACGTATGTTCTATTTGCTGCATAAGTTCCCTAATATCGGAAAATCTTATGCCACCCAGCATTGTTGCTGACAGACAGTAGGTACTTAAAGAGCATTTTTCAAATGAATGATAGAAGTGGAGCAATTGTCCTCAGGACATGAAAACTCTCACATTCAAAAAACATGTATGATAGACACCATTTCCAACATGTGATGGTAAATGGATTCTGTGGAATGATTAACAAGAATGTAAGTCACCCAAAGTTATTAATAAGAATGATGAGAGTACAAAAAATTAAGTACAATTACATGGCAAATTTATCAAGATAGAAAAATAGAGTTTTGAATATAAGAGGTTGTGGGGCATGAGCGCGGCCAGGCCAGGCCAGGCCTGGCCCGGGGGCTCCGCATGCGCAGCTGCTCCAGGGTGCCCCCGCCCGAGCTGCGCGGAACGAAGCCGCGTGGAGCCAAGTAAGATGGCGCCCAGAGGAAGTAAGATGGGCGGAATCCAAAGTTGTTTACCACTAAAGCTAATTGGCTGCGCAACATCCGGGGAGGTAACAAAACTAGTAACAAGTGTATAGACATAGGGCTAGTCCTATAGAAATCCCCCCGTAAGGTGACTGTGTAAAGTGATTGGCTGGTCCTTAGCCCTGCCCCAATGACTCTGCAGTTTTGTGCTATAAAAGGTTCTGTTTCTCAGGAAGTAAATGAGTCCTTGCTAGACTTGGCTCCCCGCTGCGTCTGATTGTCTCCGGGACAGGGAGGCTGGGGAACGGGCGAGCGGCCGCACTTACCTTTCCTCGGACCCAGTCCATCCTTGTACGGGTGGACTAAGACCCAACAAGAGGTTAAATTTGGATTAGTTGACAATTTGAATATAGACCTTCAAGGCTGAGGTGAGGTCTTTATTTGATTTACATAAGCCTACACATGGACACAGAGGAGTGAAAAATTTTTGTGATCATTCAAGCATTCCAACTTCACTGGACAGTTTGTGTTCAGAAACAGTGGGACTTTTGAAGGAATGATGAGTTCGTATGCATACCTGTTTGTGACAGGAAACCAGTATTCAATCGACATAAAAAAGATAAGTTAAAAGCAACAAATCTCAAATGTAATTCTGTCAGGAGAACCTGAATTTTCTTCCAGGTACTGCTGTGTTTTCCTGGGTGCGGCCTCCAGTGTAATTTACTTGTTAGAGATGTTTCCAGATTTTGATGTAGCCCAAGAAAATCTTGGTACTTCCCCACTCTAGGCTGCCTTGACTATTGGCCTACCTGACAGGAGCTCCTTGATAAGGAAATAAATGGCTTCTCAATTTCCACTCTCACCCTGTTAGCTAATTTGAAGGCACAAATGCGCCATGATCTTGACCCCTGTCAAATTATTCATGAAGCAGAAGTATGTACTGGAAAGCAACAAGGCCAAACTCCTTCCTAAATACCATTTTCCATTTGCAAGTAAATGTAAGACTCTCATTAAGCATGATTTCAGAAGTGAAAGTGCAGGGAAAGCCTATGGCTAGAATAAAAGTGAGAGCAGTTCTGTTCTCATACACACTACATTAGGGCATCTGTACCCTTTGGGAAATAGACTATGATTGCAAAGGCTCCAAGTTACTATTACACTATTTATTATAGCCTAGTTTGCAATACTTCCATTTGGCCTTCAGGAGTGGAGTTACAGACAGTTGTACTCCACCATCAGTAAAAAACTTAATGTGGACAATATTGATCTCATTAATTCCATCATCACACACTTCACCATCCCCATAACCTGATTTTTATTCTGCTTCTCCATTCTTGGAAGGTCAGTCCTGATGCCTGCATTATTTGCAATCCTCGGTGTGAGGAAAACTTCCACGGAGGGGGCAGGGTAGGCAAGTCTTCACCTGTTTTGCCTCCTATACAAACCACAGAGTTTTGGACCAATGATGAGCACTTAATCCAATGGTCAAACTATTATAAAATTGGGCCAGAGACTACTATTTTCCCCCAACTACCTGTCAGTTTTCTTTTACTCTTGGTAAACAAATCACAGTTTTTAATTGGTTACCTTTCTTTCCTGCTAAATGGTTATATTTCTTTTCTTGTGTGCTTCAGCATTGCAACTAAGTTCTGGCCAGTGAAATAAAGAAACAAAAGATGCATGAAACTGTTTTTTGTTATGAAGTGTCCCAT
Organism: Lepus europaeus; assembly: GCF_033115175.1. Classification (NCBI taxonomy): domain Eukaryota; kingdom Metazoa; phylum Chordata; class Mammalia; order Lagomorpha; family Leporidae; genus Lepus; species Lepus europaeus. Next base: position 40,883,491 of record NC_084833.1, read on the forward strand.
TTTTCTTCTGCACCCAATGATGGGTAGAAAAAATATGGAATTCAAGATGCAAAGGAGCACAGTTTGCCATAGGAACTGCTACAAAAGCTGCGCTACAAAAGCTGCACTACAAAAGCTGCATAATAGATAGCCTATATCGTCTTCATGCTAACTCCTAAAATGACTATCAGCACTCTCCTGATACATTCAAGACCCCATGATATCTTGAGTTTGTGCATAGATTTTGATCAGATGAAGCCTAACAGTATAACAATTCTGGAGTCCCATTAGATTTGTTAAATTCCAAGCTTTCTTACTACCATGTGCATTAGTATAATAAATCCACAACTAAAGAGGTAAATGTAAGAACAACAGCAATAATAACCAACTAGTCTCATTTTCTTTTCTCTTCATGCCCTTCTTAGCATTCTTAGGGATACCTGCAATTTCTCTGTCCCCTCCATAACATCATTTGCCAAGTATGAAAGAGCTACACGCTAGTAACAGAACAGATCCTTCCTTTTCCATTTCTGTTACAACAATCTTTATCTATACACTCACTTCCTGCTGCCTAGACAGTTGTCACTGACTCTTCCATATATCTTGACCACCCCCCTGACCCCAGTCAATGTCAAGGAGCATGATTCATGAGCCTAAGGAATGTTTCATTACCTCCTTTTTGTTACACATTTAATGTTGATTCACCACATCCCCAAATAAAACAAATAATGTAGGAGCTATCCCCATGACTTCCCATAAAATTATACACAAAAGCTATCATCTGACATTCTGCATGGTCTTGCTTTACACTAGTCACTTTAGTCATCTGCTGTAGTCCTACAATACCCAATGCCTCATTCCATTGCCTCTCATATATCTTTATCTTTGCTTATATTTCTGTAGCTGCCTAATGTTTTCTCTGTGTTCATAGGCACCCTCTCACTATTGCTGAATTCCCAACCACTTTATGGACTGTATATTTACATCACTACAACATTCATGAGTTGAAGTTTTAACTCCTTATGTTATGCTTATTAGAGGTAGATGGCAGATGGCTTTGGGAGGTAATCAGATTCAGATGAGATCATGAGACTGGGACAATTGTGATGGAATTGATGCCATCATTAGAAAAAGAAATAAAGAAGATTCTCTCTCTCTCTCTCTCTCTCTCTCTCTCTCTCTCTCCATATGCAAGCACAGAGGAAAGGTCTTGTGGGGATACAAGAAGTCAGTATCTGAAACCCTGAAGAGTGTATTCATTAGGACCGAGCCTTACTGACACCCTGATCTTGGACTTCTAGCCTACACAACTGAGAAAGTCAATGTCTATAGTTTAAGCCATTCAGTGTATATTTTGTTTTGGCAACTCATATAGATCATGGCAACCATCTTTCAAAGTCTACCTCAGAATAGCTCCTCTATTAAGCCTTCCTTCTTCTTTATTTCTTTTTTTTTTATATAATTTTTTTTCTTCTAATTTTTACAATGACATACTTTTTTTTTACATTTTTTTTTAACTTTTTTTTTTTATTTTTGACAGGCAGAGTGGACAGTAGAGAGAGACAGAGAGAAAGGTCTTTCTTTTTGCCGTTGGTTCACCCTCCAATGGCCGCCGCGGTAGCGCGCTGCGGCCGGCGCACTGCGCTGTTCCGATGGCAGGAGCCAGGTGCTTCTCCTGGTCTCCCATGGGGTGCAGGGCCCAAGCACTTGGGCCATCCTCCACTGCACTCCCTGGCCACAGCAGAGAGCTGGCCTGGAAGAGGGGCAACCGGGACAGGATCGGTGCCCCGACCGGGACTAGAACCCGGTGTGCCGGCGCCGCAAGGTGGAGGATTAGCCTATTGAGCCGCGGCGCCGGCCCCTTCTTCTTTCTTTAATGTGCCATAAGATGTGAACTTACTCTCATTTGAAATCTGATAGTTTCTTATTTGTTTTTTTTTAAGATTTATTTATTTATTTGAAAACCAGAATTACACAGAGAGAGAAGAAGAGGCAGAGAGAGATGTCTTACATCCAATGGGTAGCTCCCCAGTTGGCTGCAACTGTGGTGGAATGAGAAGGCCATGCCAAGATGGCCACTGGCAAGCGAGCATCAGTTACTCAGGAATGGTTTTGGAACCCACCTGGCAAAGGAGTCTACCTGGCAACAGGCACTGATTGGTTAGGGCATAAACTGCCCATTGACTGGATTGGCTGCCTTGGCTATAAAAGCTGCTGTACCAACTGAAATAAATGAGTCTGCAGGCTGCTCACCTCCGGCCCGCTCTCACCCGACTCCTGGTGTCTGTATGGTGACTCTGTGTCTCTTGCCCCTACCGCACTCTTCCTCTCAGAACAAATCCACAACAACTTGCAATGGCTGGAGCTGCAGTGATCCAAAGCCAGCAGCTTCTTCTGGATCTCCCACATGGGTGCAGGGGCCCAAGGACTTGGGCCATTTTCTACAGCTTTCCCAGGCCACAGCAGAGAGCTGGATGGGAAGTGGAGCAGCCAGGACTTGAACTGGCGCCCATATGGGATGCCAGCACTACAGGCGATGACTTTATCTGCTATTCTATAACACCAGCCCCAATAGTTTCTCTTTTGTAACACTGCTTTAATAGATTGGCATGCCAATATCCTGTATATTTACTGTTTTCCTCTGAAAGACAGGGTCAGGATCTTTCTCTTTGCTGGACTACACATATGTTACTTACAAATTTAATATATGTTAAATTCAATTAAGTGAATTCTTACTGACTTTATTAAAATGCATTCCCTGGTCCGGCGCTGTGGCTCAATAGGCTAATCTTCCACCTGTGGCGCCGACACTCCAGGTTCTAGTCCCAGTTGGGGCACCGGATTCTGTCCCAGTTGCCCCTCTTCCAGTCCAGATATCTGCTATGGCCCGGGAAGGCAGTGGAGGATGGTCCAAGTCCTTGGGCCCTGCACCCACATGGGAGACCAGGAGAAGCACCTGGCTCCTGGCTTCAGATCAGTGCGATGCGCCGGCCGCGGCAGCCATTGGGGGGTGAACCAACGGAAAAACAAAGACCTTTCTCTCTGTCTCTCTCTCTCACTGTCCACTCTGCCTGTTAAAAGAAAGAAAGAAAGAAAGAAAGAAAGAAAGAAAGAAAGAAAGAAAGAAAGAAAGAACGAAAGAAAGAAAGAAAGAAAAGAAAAGAAAAGAAAAGAAAAGAAAAGAAAAGAAAAGAAAAGAAAAGAAAAGAGAAGAGGAAATTAATTCCCTGGAATAAGTTGGCCAAAATTATGTTGTCAAGATTCCAATCAACTAAATTAACTTTATTAATATATCTTCTGTTATATGTACAATTCAAACATTGTAAAGAATACATCTTTTAAAGCCCAACATGTAAAAATGCAAAATATTGATTGAGTAAAGAAAGGATATATAAATTCAGTTATTTAAGTTGCACAATGGCTTAAAGGGAATTCAGTTCCTTATCCTCAATCAATGTTTAAAATAAGCAAGACACATTTCCTATTGTGTCCACTGCATTTTTTCATAAAAGAAATTAGGTAATTTCAGAATACTGAGAATTAGAAATATACATAAGAACATTAGAAATATTACTTTACAGTTTTTTAAAACTATCATTATTCAGAGTGAAGTTTTTTAAGGGGTGAACAAGGAAGAGAGAATATTGTGACACTTAGGGAGAAGCAATCTATCATTTTATTTTAAAAAACAGATTTTGTGGCTATATCTGAGTTCAGATTCTTGTTTTGATGCTTCCTGCTTATGTGATTGTAAACAAGTGCCTTAACCTCTATAAACCATTAGATTGCCCCTATGTAAACTGACTGATATATCATTTTCCACTTTTTAGTGGGATTTAAGGCAAATAATTAATACAGAGAATTCATTTTACTATGTGGACATATAGTTGCTGCTCTATAAATTATTTTTATTTGATCAATTATGCCAGTGCATCCATTACCTCTTTTTTTTTTTTCCAGGCAGAGTTAGACAGTGAGAGAGAGAGAGAGAGACAGAGAGAAATGTCTTCCTTTTTCTGTTGGTTCACCCCCCAAGTGGCTACTACAGCAGGCACGCTGTGGCCAGCACACTGCGCCGATTCGAAGCCAGGAGCCAGGTGCCTCCTCCTGGTCTCCCATGCTGGTGCAGGGCCCAACGACCTGGGCCATCCTCCACTGCACTCCCCGGCCACAACAGAGAGCTGGACTGGAAGAGGAGCAACCGGGACAGAACCGGCGCCCCAACCGGGACTAAAACCCGGGGTGCCGGCGCTGCAGGCAGAGGATTAGCCCAATGAGCCGTGGCACCAGCTCCATTACCTCTTAATTAGATTACACAAAAGAAGGTCTGTGTGATGTTAAGTGATTAGAATTAAAATCGCGAGTGCCCTTTACCTTTATTTCTAAATAAGGACATTTTCTTGCCCCTTTCTAATTATTCTTTTGGGTCTATTATATCCTATAACATAAGTAACTTTCAGGAGGAAATTAAACCAAAGTAACAAGTACATTAGGGAGCCCATGACACTAAGTTCCAGATATCCTCCGAGCTTAGGATTTATTTTATTCTTTTTCCCATTTTATTTAATTATAGAGGCTGAGACAATTTTGTAAAACGGCCTTGAAAGTGCCCGTGATCAGTTAGGTTTCTTATGGTAGGAAACATGTTAGGTTCACCTTAGCAAAGATTCTGAGCTTACTAACCAGGACTTCCAGCAACTTGGTGTGTATAACTTCCCCAAAAGTTGTGACAAAAAAGCCATTCTCCATCAGTTACTGTGCCATTATACTTGCAAGAATGAACATGTCTTCGTGAAACTTCCAGTAGACACCATTAACATCTGTCCGCTGAACAGAGAAAATATTGATAAACTCCGAATGTCAAAAGGTCCTCCAAAGCATATTTGGTGCAGCTATTTAAAGCTATGAATCAGAAACCTTACTATGTAAATATTTAATAGCTCTAAAGTATCTGCAGTATTATTGCATTTGTAAGAGGGCAATTGATATTTGTTGTCATTAATCTCCTTCCACTGCTTCCAAGTAATTCATTTCATGAATTAACCAGCAGATGAGATCTATCTCCCTTCCTCCCTCTTCTTCTCTCACTTGCTCTCTCTCTCTTCCCATCTTTCTGATTTCAAATGAATTTAAAAATAATTTTCAAAAAAATAGCTCTGTGAAACTCTCTGTTAAGAAGATGAAAAGATAACATACAGACTCTAAGAAAATAAATTTGCAAGCCAATTATATTGGAATTGATTCATTTTTAGAATATTTAAAGAATCCTCAAAACTCAATAATAAAGAAAATCCAATTGGAAAGTGGATGGAGGACAGAAAAATACATTATGCACACAAGGAAATACAGGTAGAAAATAAGCACATCAAAAGTATTTATATTATCAACTATTACAGAAATGAAGAAGTATGTGATATGACTATATATCTATCAGAAGTTTTGAAATTTAAAATAAATCAAAAAGTCTAACCATAGCAAGATGTGGAGAACCTGGATAACACATACATTGTGGGTGGGAAATACAAAATGGTAATAACCACTCTGGTTAGTCTTGTTAGTCTTGTTGCAATTTACTTAAAAACTAAGCACGTAAGTTCTACATGATCCCAGAGTCTCATGAATAGGGGCTGGTGCTGTGACAAAGTATATAAAGTTGCCGCCTATAGCACTGGCATCCCAAGTGGGCACCAGAGCAGGTCCTGGTTGATCCGCTTCTGATCTAGCTTTCTGCTAATTCTCCTGGGAAAGCTGTGGAGGATAATCCAAGTGCTTGGGCCTCTGCACCCATGTGGGAGACCCAGAAGAAGCTCCTGGATCCTGGCTTTAGTCTGACTCAACCCTTGCTGTGGTGGCCATGTGGGGAGTGAACCAGCGGAGGGAAGATTTCTCTATTTCTCCCACTCTCTCTCTCTCTCTGTAATTTTGCCTTTCAAATAAATAAATATATTTAAAAAGGATAATATGCATTTATTCCAGATGAATGAGACTTGTGTACAAGTGAAAACAAGAGCATAAATGTTAATAGAAGCTTTATTTTCAATAAAAACAACTGAGATATTCTTCAACAGGTGACTAGTTAAACTGTGATACACTTATATATGGAATCGATCTCCTGTATATAAAGATAATTGAAAATGAAAAAAAAAAACTTGGAGTTAAATTAGAAATTACATAGAAAATTAATCATTTTTTAAAAAAAATATCATGTAGGATCTCTGTCATTAATGTGCTGTACACTGTTATTTAATGCTATAACTAGTACTCCAACAGTATTTTTCACTTTGTGTTGCCATGTGAGGACAAACTGTTGAAATCTTTACTTAATATACACTAAACTGATTTTCTGTATATAAAGAGAATTGAAAATGAATCTTGATGTGAATGGAAGGGGAGAGGGAGCGGGAAAGGGGAGAGTTGCAGGTGGGAGGGAAGTTGGGGGGGGGAAGCCATTGTAATCCATAAGCTGTGCTTTGGAAATTTATATTCATTAAATAAAAGCTTAAAAAAAAAAAAACTGTGATACACTTATAGCGTACTTACTACTTCCTTATAGAAAGAAACTGTGCACTCAATTTTGACAAATCTCCAAATAATTATGTTGAGTGAAAAAGAAAATACCAAATGTTTGCATGATTCCATTTATATAGCACTCATGAAATGACTAAAGTCGTAGTGGTTGGCAGAAGTTAGATAGGAAAGAAATAAAATGATTGTGACTATCAAAAGGCAACATGAGGGATCTTTCTGATGATGGAAACGTTTGGCATCTTCATTATATTAATGCCAACAGTATGGTCTCTGTGTATTATATTATAGGTTTTTAGAAGTTATCTTTGTGAGAAAATATGTACATGATGCACAGATTTCCTCGACACTATATATCAAAACTGAATGTGAATTTATGACTGTCTGAACAAAATCCTGAAAGATGAATCATTGTATAATAGAAAAGAAGTTAAATACATTCTATGTAGATTAACGCAAATGGCCAACAAGCAGAACAGGGATACACATGCCATTGGAGTGGATATTGATCAGTGAGTAGCCATGACTGACTAGAGAAATATATCATTAAACTAGGTCATTGAAAAATGGAGTAGACAGCTTACTTTTCTGCTTACCTGTTGCAACAAGGGATGCTCTAGAGATGGTTAATTAAATAGTATTTGGAACAGAGGAGAGAACTATAGTTTTTGTCAGAAAGAAGATCAAAAAATACTCACAGGAATTAATATTCACAAGGTCTGTGAGATTCTTAGGATTAAATGTTCAAGATCACACACTGTGATGAAGTGTAGTTGAGGAGACTGTCAGGAAACATTTGGATTTTGAGAGTTTTTTGGAAGGTAAATGAGATGTTGAAGGACTTCATGAGTGATGAGAATTTGAAAGGAACTGATACTGACTACTTGAGTTTCATAAGCCAACACACCAACATTATATGAAGAAAACATGGACCTCTAAATATATAGTTGTACTTTCAAGAAAGTAAGGAAAAATCTGCAGGGAATGAAATGGAAAAAGAAGCTGAAGGACAGGGCAAGAATGCACGCAGTGGCCTAAAACCATCTGTCAATCTTAAGGACTACATGGAGTAAGTTTTAATCACTATGCACAGACAGTAATTCATAGCCGCAGACTTGCATAACAAAGATTTGGGACACATCCTCAAACCGTGTGAATCTTAAACCTGTTCATTCACTGAAAAAGCTAAAATATACTTGCTAATTCAGCTCTGCTTTTTTCTCTTGTTAATCTGATTTTTCCGGGGTAAATTCCAATCAATAACCAAGGAGTGTTGAAGAAAACATTGTTGTTCTGCTACAGAATCAACCTCAGATAATGATATTAAAGTTACAAAGCGTGTATATAAATAGCAATATTATATAACAAACAATTTATTTACTTTCTTTTTCAAGTATGTTTTTCTAAAGCCAAAACAAGCAAACAAAAAAGGACACATTGAATATGCAGTACTTAAAAATACACTCATATCCATTTTTCATAATTAGAATTCTAACTTAAATTTCACAGCAACACTAATTACCAATGACTTTGAGAATAAACTTGATGAGAACAGGCAGTTCCAGTAATAATTAGGGAGCTTAATTTGCTAAAGAATGTGGGGCTTTTTTTTTCCTTTGTCCTATGATGATGTGTCAGATACTTGAAGCCAAGATAAGAAAAACATGCTTTCAGAGTCCAGGAAACAATGTTGCATGACACTTATGATCAAGCATACAATAGCTCATGACTTAGTAAGCCAATCATTGTGCCATTTTAAAATTAAGAGTTTAAAAATATCAGCAGTAGAAAAAAGGAAGCATAACTGCCTATCATTCTGCTCAGTAAGATGGTTATCATTAAACTATTTAAAAAGCATGAATCCCTGGTGCTGGTATTGGAGACAGGTAAAATGACTGCCTGCAATGCCCGCATCACAAATGGGCACTGGTTTCTGTCCCTATTGCTCCACTTCCGACCCAGCTGCTTACTTATGGCCGGGGAAAAGAAGTGAAAAATGGCTCAATTACTTGGGATACTGCCACCATGTGGGAGACTCAGATGAAGAATTTGTCTCCTGGTGTCAGCCTGACCCAATCCTGGACATTGCAGCTAACTGAGGAGTGAAAGATCTCTCTCTCTCTCTCTCTCTCTCTCTCTCTATCTCTTTGTCTCTCCCTCTCTTGTAACTCTTTCGAATAAATAAATAAATTTTTTCATAAAAAGCTTAAACTCATGAATTAAATGTCTTTCTCATTGTTAAGTAGCAATGATCACATTCATTATTTTTGCAATAAAATGTTTAAAAGAAATAAAAAATAAAGTATGAAACCCAATCTTTAGTTTGTTTTTTTTTTTTAACTTTTATTTAATGAATATAAATTTCCAGTGTACAGCTTATGGATTACAATGGCTTCCCCCCCCAATAACTTCCCTCCCACCCGCAACCCTCCCCCCTCCCGCTCCCTCTCCCCTTCCATTTGCATCAAGATTCATTTTCAATTCTCTTTATATACAGAAGATCAATTTAGTATAAAGATTTCAACAGTTTGCACTCACATAGACACACAAAGTGAAACATACTGTTTGAGTACTAGTTATAGCATTAAATCACAATGTACAGCACATTAAGGACAGAGATCCCACATGAGGAGCAAGTGCACAGTGGCTCCTGTTGTTGACCCAACAAATTGACACTCTAGTTTATGGTGCCAGTAACCATCCTAGGCTGTCGTCATGAGTTGCCAAGGCTATGGAAGCCTTCCAAGTTCCTCGACTCTGATCATATTTAGACAAGGTCATAAAAGACAGAGTGAGGATAGTAACCAATGATCCTAAGAGTGGCATTTACCAGGTTTGAACAATTATACAGCATTAAGTGGGGAAGAGGACCATCAGTACACACAGGTTGGGAGTAGAGCCATTGGTGGTAGAGTAGAGGTTATGATTACAAAGGAATGAGGCCCAAGTGCACTAGACAGGGCCTAGAACAAAGGACAGAGTCATTATTAGAGGAGCTAAGAAAGGTGCTGTCTAAGCTACAATTAAGTTTTCTGATTGAGAGGCAAATAGAACCTGATAGAAGGGGCTTGATAATAATCTGGTGGGCTTTAGGCCTTGTAAATTCAGAGGCCCAGACCTATCTATCTCTTCACATGGGGTATATCCTAAGGGAGGTGTGAACCTCCTAGGGGAAGGCACTCTGTTGACTTTCATTACTTGGCTGGCCTGGGAGGAGAGCTGGCCAGGTAAAGGCAGGGGGCATCTCTAACAAGAAATTTACAGTTCTGCCTGCAATGTTGCTGACCCTACTTGACCATCCCCTCAGCTGCAGTGGTCACTTTGGAAGTTGGGCTGAGTGAAGGGCTTTTCAGCTTAGAGCCAATAAGATCTGTGGCTCTGACCTGGGCATCCTTCGACTCCAGGGCAGGTCCATTTCCAGTGATCCAACTCTTGGCAGAGCTGCCAGGGCTCTTCACAAGCTGACATCTGCTGAAGCCCAGGCTTACCACATTGAAAGCCACTGCAGTGCTCTGGCCTGTTGGGTCTGCTTGAGGGCAGATCACTGTACAGATCAGCCATTGATAGGCCTGCCACCCATTGCTTCTGATGCCGAGCTTTCTTTTCCTCCTGGTTTGTGTTAAAGCAGACCAGAAGATGCAAGTCAAGGGAGTGCCCATGTCCCATCTCTAATCTTCGGTGGCCTGAACTACAAGTCTATAGTCACAGGCATGTTCTGTAGTAGTTTTTCTAAGGTAGACAATGCCCATGAGGAAAATTATATTCTCACTTTAAAACTTTCTTTCCCTTTGGTCTGAAAGGGAGGTTTTTTCTACTTACTGTATACTTCGCTGATGGCGAAGTGAATCTAGCTATGAGATTATTATTTGAGTTCTTATTTTGGCTATGCTATTGCAGAAAAATGTTAGCCATCTGTTTTATAAGGTCTAAAGATTAAATTGTGCATCCTACAGATTCCTTCATAATAGAATTAGTTTCCTACCTTGAAGAGAATAGAGAAATGAAAGAACAAGTTGGGCTTAGAATAGAGAAATGAGGGAGCAAGTCCTAGATCGCTTGCTGACAATAGCAATATCACATGAATACTTAGCAAACCGTTTCAACCATTAGATAACAACTTAAGAAAACATTTACCAGAAGGTCCAATGCCTTCTATAAATTTTAAGAATCATGTATTTGAAAACACGTCTTAAATATCTAACATGGTGTAGTTTGTTTAGCCAGTAAACTAAAGCACAACCATCTAAAATGTTTTTAGTTTCTTTCTACCAACACGTTTAAAACATATGATACACAGATTCAGGTCCCACAAATTAAAATGTATCTTTGATTGATTTTAGCAGCTTAAATTTATGGACAATCTTATCTATAAGCCATTTAAAATAAAACTCTTAATAAAATTTCCCCATGTGGACATACAATATGTACACACATATAATATAGCATAATAGACCAATATATCAATTTTAATAATAGCTTTTAAAATCTTTAACTCTTTTTGTAGATTGCCAATTGATTTGAATTGCTTTTTCTTTTTAGTAACCTCAGTTAACCATACTTTCTCTCAGTTGGTACTGTTAATACATTGTTGGCTTCATCTGTTTACAGAGCCATCCCAAAGTACTGAATACAATAAAAGTGGCTGGAAAAAGTCCATAGGAACCTATAGGAGGACAGCTAAACACAGAACCAACAACGCTTTAGTTTTATGAGCAGAAGATATTCAAATTTTTGAAAAAAGCACATATTTAAATAACCCATAGCTCTTAATAAAAATTCAGCTGTTTTTGAACAATTAGAATTTAACAGACATCAAGAGAACATAATACATTACTTTAACACATTGCTTTAACAGAGCATCAGAGTTTAATTCTATGTCAAAGAGAAATTGAGCTTCCTGTGATCTTTTGCTGTGAGGTTTCCTTCCTTTACCTTCTTTCATATTGGTGACCATGTTTCTGTGTTTCTGTGTGTAACACATCTTTAAGCATCTTTTGCAGGGCAGGATGAGTGGCAACAAATTCTTTCAGTTTCTGTTTGCTGTGAAAAGTCTTAATTTCACCTTCATTCACAAATGAGAGCTTTGCAGGATATAGTATTCTGGGCTGGCAGTTTTTCTCTCTTAGTACCTGGGCTATGTCTCGCCATTCCCTTCTAGCTTGTAGGGTTTCTGATGAGAAGTCTGCTGTGAGTCTAATTGGAGATCCTCTAAGAGTGATCCGACGTTTCTCTCTTGCACCTTTTAGGATCTTTTCTTTATGTTTCACTGTGGTGAGTTTGATTACAACATGTCGTGGTGAGGATCTCTTTTGGTCATGTTTATTAGGGGTTCTATAAGCTTCCTGTACTAAGATGCCTCTGTCCTTCTCCAAACCTGGGAAATTTTCTGCTAGTATCTCACTGAAAATGCCTTCTAATCCTTTCTCCCTCTCCATGCCTTCAGGAACTCCTAGAACCCGAATGTTGGGTTTTTTAATAGTATCCTGTAAATTCCTGACAATATTTTTTAGATTTCTAATTTCTTCTTCTTTTCTTTGGTTTGCCTGTTTCCTTTCCTGTTCTCTGTCTTCTAAGTCTGATATTCTCTCTTCTGCTTCGCCCATTCTGTTTTTAAGGCTCTCTAATGTGTTTGTCATTTGATCTATTGAACTCTTCATTTCATTATGATTTCTAGTCACTATCAGAGTTTCTTGTTCCACTAGTTGTTTCATTTCATTTTGATTCCTCCTTAATATTTCACTTTCACGAGAGAGATTTTCTATCTTGTCCATGAAGGATTTCTGTAGTTCAAGAATTTGTTTTTGAGAACTTCTTAATGTTCTTATCAATTTTTTGAGATCCGCTTCTTGCATTTCTTCGATCTCATCATCTTCATAATCTTGAATTGGGGTGTCTTTTTCATTTGGGGGCGTCATAGTTTCTTCCTTGTTCTTGTTAGCTTGGTTTTTGTGTTTGTTGTTTGGCATGTTGGAGATATTTGGTTTCTTCACTGTGGTGTTTTTTCTTGTTACACTATGGCTCTATATTAAGTGGACTGTCTGCTTTCAGTGGAGCCTTAGAGGCTTGAGAGGAGTGTGGACTGAGAGCTGTGTTTGGTTCCTCAGGGTTGAGGGTGTGTCAAGGATGACACTCCCAGGTTAGGTGTGGTAAATCTCTCTTTCTTTTTTTGATTTAAAAGGGAAGTAATTCCGCACAGCTGAACGTAATTGGAGGTAGTTAGCAGGCAAATGATATACCCACAGGAGCCAGAGATCAGAAGCTCTTTCCCAAGGACCACACAGGGAATCTGTGCTGCCCTCAGTGTGGGCTCCAATTCTCCTGCAGTCTCCCACTGGGTTGCCAAGTTAGATGCTAATCTCCTGTTATTTCACCTCTCCCCCCAGAGTCAGGTTTTTCTGCTAGGCTCAGGGCTGGTGCAGACCTGAGGTCGCCCTGCTTATGATGTATGTCCAAAATGGCGCCTGCTCTGTCTTGCTCGCCTTTGAGAGGTGAGCGGAGAGAGAGAAACTTGTGTCCGTATCAGTCACTTTTTTTATTTTTTTTTCTCTCTCTTCTAGTTAGCCTGGTGAACTTTTCCCCACGGAGTTTCAAGCCTCGTTCCCTCTAGCCTCCTCTTTCCGCTTGCCTGCTGGTATCTCGGGCTATGGAGGTTCGGCTCACCTCGCGTTCCAGAGCTGGTGCGTTGAGTCTGCTGCTGGTGTCCCGAACTTGGGCTCCCACGCTCTCCACGCAGGTCCACTGTGAATCACTAGTTCTGGAAGAGTTTCCTCTGCTGTTTCATCCCCTACTCTTCCTTGAGCCTGCAGTATCTCCACTTATATTAAACTTTCTCTCCCCCCGGACTAAGTGTGCTTCCTGCCTATTCCGCCATCTTGCCGCCTCTCCCCAATCTTTAGTTTTTATTAGCTATGTGAATTAGGACTATTTACTATTTACTATATCTGCATTTTTCTTTACATGAAAATGAAAAAGAATATAATTTACATAATAAGATTTTCATAAAAATTATATAACATATATAAATAATCTCCTAACTCAGACACTAGAATATCAAGGATGTTTACACAAATATTGCTAAATTTTTAATATTTTAGATTTAAAAATATAAGTAACAAGAGTATCGTTGGCTAAACATTCAGAATATTTTTAAAGAAAAAATAAAACAAAAGAAAATGTATATCCACTTCACTCATACTTTTCTTAGTGACCAGGGATTTTAGTATATTCTTTTATTTCTGTTATGCATCAGGACTAACGGCAGTTGTGTAAGATCTGAAAAACTAAGAAAACAACTACTTCTGTAAGGAACTCAGTCTAATTGTGTGAGATTCTTTAAACACAAATACTCTAATTTACTATAACAAAGGAATTGGGTAAGGGAAAAATGATTCTGATTGGGCTATTTTGTATAAAATACTTGTAGTAATACTTAAGCAGCTGGTTGATTGATATTTGAATGATATTTCCAATTGAACCACTCCCTCCTGTACTGAACACTGTTTTATTTACAGGAAAAATATCAATATGGTGGGCTGTTGTGATCTTAGAAACAGATTTAAGTGCTTCAATCAGCTTGTTCTTCAATGAGGGTTATTTGTGTTACCTCTGCATTTCTTATTCAAAAGCTGAAACATGGAAACACTGATGACAGGGTATAACTTCAGGGAATCTAGGCCCAATCCAAATCTCATGTATATTGTAATAAACTATTAGAGCTGATTGAGGTTTGAAGATTATCCATGTGAAGGTGTATCTCTTTTTTTTTTTTTTTTTTTTTTTTTTTTTTTTTTTTTTTTTTACAGGCAGAGTGGACAGTGAGAGAGAGAGAGACAGAGAGAAAGGTCTTCCTTTGCCGTTGGTTCACCCTCCATTGGCCACCGCGGCTGGTGCGCTGCGGCCAGCGCACCGCGCTGATCCAAAGCCAGGAGCCAGGTGCTTCTCCTGGTCTCCTATGCGGGTGCAGGTGCCCAAGCACTTGGGCCATCCTCCACTGCCCTCCCGGGGCCACAGCAGATATCTGGGGCAACCGGGACAGAATCCGGCGCCCCAATCAGGACTAGAACCCAGTGCACTCAAATGTGCACTCATTTTCTTTCTTTCTTTTTTTTTTTTTTTTTTTTACAGGCAGAGTGGACAGTGAGAGAGAGAGAGGCAGAGAGAAAGGTCTTCCTTTTTTCCGTTGGTTCACCTCACAATGGCCACTGTGGCTGGCGCACCATGCTGATCTGAAGCCAGGAGCCAGGTGCTTCTCCTGGTCTACCATGTGGGTGCAGGGCCCAAGCACTTGGGCCATCTTCCACTGCACTCCCGGGCCACAACAGAGAGAAGGACTGGAAGAGGAGCAACCGGGACAGAATCTGGCGCCCCGACCAGGACTAGAACCCGGAGTGTCGGCACCGCAGGTGGAGGATTAGCCTATTGAGCCGTGACACCAGCCTGCTTGCTTTCTTTAAGATTTATTTAAATTATTTGAAAGGCAGAGTTTCAGAGAGACAGAGAGAGATCTTTCATCCTCTAGTTTACTCCCCAAATGTCCACCATGCCCAAGGTTCCACAGACCTAAGTCAGAAGACAAGAACTTGGTCTGTATCTCCCATGTGGGTATATATAAAAGGAATGAAATCAGCATATATCTGAGGACACACATGATGAAAATGAGTTACTCTCCTGTCAAAACAGGAAATTTTTCTCTGTTTTCTTCCTTCCTTTGCATTAAATGAAGTTTGTTGAGTGCAGTGGTTGTGCTATTTTCAGTCCTAAAAATTCTGATGAAAATTTTGAGTTCCAAAAATCCTATGAGTTTGATCGACAGGGATCTGTTATTTATTTTTTTTTCTTTGCGGTTCAAGCCTCCGCAACATTATCAAACAATTTATACAAATTTCTTCCAAAGGTTTAAAAGTTTATGTATTTGGACCATGTAAATCTTAGAATTTATTGTTGAAAGAAGTGAGTCAGGCTGGTGCCGCAGCTTAATAGGTAAATCCTCTGTCTGCGGCACTGGCACCGGTGTTCTAGTCCTGGTCCGGGTGCCGAATTCTTTCCTGATTGCTCCTCTACCAGGCCAGCTCTCTGCTGTGGCCCAGGAGTGCAGTGGAGGATGGCCCAAGTGCTTGGGCCCTGCACCCACATGGGAGACCAGGAGAGGCACTTGGCTCCTGGCTTCAGATCAGCACGGTGTGCCGGCTACAGCGCGTTGGCCGCAGTGGCCACTGGGGGGTGAACCAACGGAAAAGGAAGACGTTTCTCTCTGTCTCTCTCTCTCTCTCTCTCACTGTCCTCTCTGCCTGTCAAAAAAAAAAAAAAAAAGAAAAAGAAAAAGAAAGAAGTGAGTCAGAGATATGCTTTTCCTTCATGTTCCCAATTGTATATAATTTCATAGAATTGTTTTCTAACACATAATCTTTCCAATTGATTTAGGTTTGTTTTTGTTTTTGTTTTTGTTTTTGTGTGTTTTTTTGGACAGGCAGAGTGGACAGTGAGAGAGAGAGACAGAGAGAAAGGTCTTCCTTTACCGTTGGTTCACCCTCCAATGGCCACTGTGGCCAGCACACTGCGCTGATCTGAAGCCAGGAGCCAGGTGCTTCTCCTGGTCTCCTATGCGGGTGCAGGTGCCCAAGCACTTGGGCCATCCTCCACTGCCCTCCCAGGCCACAGCAGATATCTGGACTGGAGGAGGAGCAACCGGGACAGAACCGGCGCCCCAATCAGGACTAGAACCCAGTGTGCCGACACCACAGGCGGAGGATTAGCCTATTGAGCCTCGGTGCCGGCCAATCTTTCCAATTGATTTGTAAGGCAAACATTTTCACACCCATGTTTCCTTATACACAAAAGTCTTTTTTCTTGGTTTACACTCCAGTGTCATCTTTTAATTCATCATTTAACTCTCTACCTTTACAACAATTCTTATTGTTGAATGCTGAGTTCTTTTAATCTTTTTAAAAATTGGATGCTTAGTTATTCTTGACCCACAAACTTAACTAGGCCATTGGCATTTGGAGTAGCAGTTTGAAATGAAACTTGGAATGGCTGACTCTGTATCTAGTGCTTGGGTTCTATTTCCAATTCCACTCCAGATTACAAATTCATTCAAATGTGTTTCTTGGGAGACAGCAGGTGATGTTTCAAGTTGTTGATTTCCTGCAACTTACTTGGGAGACCTAGGTTGATTTTCAGGTTCCTAGCTATTGTCAGGGTCAGCCTCTGTTGTCATAGGCATTCTGGGAGTGAAGCAGTACTGGGAGATCTCTCTCTCTCTCTCTCTCTTGCTCTCCCTGATCCTCTCCTCTTCTTTCCACCCCCCCCTCCACTTCCATCTGCCTTTCAAGTAAGTAAAATACATAAAATATTTTCTAAAATAAATTCTTTAAAAAGTGCTTCCCTATTAATTCTAGAAGCAACTTTGTAATACTTTTCATTGTAATTGCTTTGGATTATTGATGGATTTGGGGAAAACTATTATCTGCCACATCAATTGATCATACATATAAACACAGTATATCTTTTTACTTATTCAGATCTTTTATTTTCTGCACTTAAAGTTAGTTGTTTCCCCAGTAAAGTCCTTTTATGTTTGTGTTGCTTTGAAGGAGATACACTTGTTTCTTCAATAATATTTAATAGTACATAGTTCAACACCTTATTCTGGATTTTGGCAGAACATTTTATAGTTTTCATTTTACCCAAATTATAACATATGCATTTTATGATTTTTGGCATCTATGAATATGTGTCAGAAATTGCTAAGATTGTGTTACAATATTTAGTTTCTTCTCTTATAAAGTATTTATTTTATTTTATTTCATTTATTTCTACAAATTTATTTATTTACTAAAAACAGATTGACAGAGAGGGGGAAATAGAGAGAGACCTTCCATTTATAGTTTCATGCCCAAAATGGCCACAATGGCCAGGATTGAGCCATGAGCCTGAAACTCCATCAGGTGGTCCAATGTGAATGCCAGTGGCCCAGCTAGTTGGGCCATATTCCGTTGTTTTCTCAAATGTATTAGCAGGAATCTGGATCAGAAGTGGAGCAGATGGGAGTCAAACTGTGCACATGAGATGCTGGATCAACCCACAATGCTGGCCCCTTAAGTATTATTTTAAATAGGTTATAGCTACACATGGTAAAATAGCAATGAAATTGTAAAAGGTATGCAATAAACATGTTTTCATTACATTGTTTTACAGTTCATTCAATTATGGTAAGACTAACAGATGAAGAGATAACTGACATTAAAGAGACAGTTAATCACAATTGTCAAGAAGACACACCATGCCTACAGGCCACACAAAGAAATATAACGACAGGTCAGGAGATACTAGAGCACTTATTGCTGTGCCTGTAGAAGAAATCAGGGAGAGTAACCTTAGATTTGGCTTGTTTGAATAATTTCCAAGTGATTCGTGAATCAGGGGTTCTTTCAGGTTATCTCATATCTGACCTTGGGATAATTAATCTAAGTGTATAGTGACCCAGAGTATAAAAGCCCAGAAAATTTGATTGGGATACGGCCTCTGGAAGAGTTGGTTCCCAAGTTAGAGAAGTGTTTGCAGACAAGCCGCTTACTAACTCTAGGATCTGATCAACTATTGGAGAGGTATATTTTCCAGAGCCTACAAGGCCCCACATAGGAAAGTGTTTGAAATACAGAAAATGAGGACATTCTTTTTGTTCCATCTCATTCTCTAATTACACAGATCTCTTTTCAAGAAGCTGTGTTAATTTCATTTTCAGAGAGTCTATATCTTTTCAAAAATTGGCAATTATGAATGTTTCTTTTTTTACAAAGATTTATGTATTTATTGATTTGAGGGATAGAGTGACAGAGAGAGACAAAGAGAGAGATCTTTCATCAGCTGGTTCACTGTCCAAAAGGCCTCAATAGGCATGTCTGGACTAGGCTGAAGCCAGGATCCAGGAACTCCATCTGGGTCTCACATATGGGTGGTAGAGGTGCAAGTATGTGAGACACCTTTTTGTCTTTCAAGATGTATTAGTGGGAAGCTGGATTGGAAGCAGAGCAGCCAGGACTCAGGCTGGCACTAAAATAACAGCTTAACATGCTGTGCCATAACACTGGCAGTTGTGTAAGGTTTTTCCACAAATAATTGCATATTGTGCTCTCTAATTGATTTTATATTTCAATTAACAATATCTAGTTATGAGGTATGTGACACTATTTCCTCAGTAACAAATCCTGCATTTACAATGGTGATCCAATGTTGTCTAGTAATGTATTAGATGTTTTAGTCTGCATAAGTTCACCCTACAATTTTTAGCAAGAAAAATTACCTACTAATGTATTTCTTAGAGCGTGTTCTCATTGTTAAGCGATGGATAGTAACATATTGGAAATTTACATCAGGATTTTGTTTTATTCATTTCTTCATTTATGCAAAACTCCAACAAATTGATATATTATAATTTAATTAACTGTTCTTTCTCTGAAGAGCTTTGAATTTTCTCAGTCTTTATCACAAATAATAATCCAATTAAGATGCTTATTCATATGAAAGGTCTTAAAAATTCTTAGAAAATATTATGAAAAGTTATCTATGGATTTAAAAAAATGTTTTGCATAAAGAATCTTTTAATTCCACTGTGCCAAAAGGTTTTTAAAAAGTGCTATTGCATACAATTAATATATTTATGAATATTCATTAAAATTATGATTCAAAGGCCATGCATTTCAACTTTGTATGTGTATTGGCAAATCACCCTCCATGGAGATAGTACCCAAAAATAATATTGGGAGAATTCTTTTTTCCTCACTCTCAAGGAGCCTAGCAAAGTATTTTTTCAAAATATCATTTATCTTACAATAAAACATACTTTAGATGTGTGTATGTGTGATGCACTTAAATTTATGCATATTTAAAAATATGAACAAATATTGATATATTTAATATCATTGTTTGGTAGCTTGTGATCACTTTCTCTAATAAGACATTTGATGAGCCAGCCAAGAGAGGACAAGAGCAGTGGTAAATACTGAGCAATCTTGACCTGAGAAATCTCCATTTCTATTCATTCTCCTGACTTTGTCATCCACAGTTGTGATTCTCCACAAATATTTGCAATTGGGTTCATGGAGCTATGTGTTTTAATGAAACAAAACCTAAGTGTTTTGTCTTTTAGGATAGTGATCTTCCTAAGATGTCTATGGTTAACAAATGACCCTATTGGAATAAGATCAAAGGTCAGCGAACTCTAAAGGCTTCCATAGCCCTGACAACTCATGACTAGAGCCTAGGGAGATTACTGACGCCATGAACAGGAGTGTCAAATTGTTAAGTCAGCAACAGGAGTCACTGTGTACTTACACCCCATGTGGGATCTGTCCTTAATGTGTTGTCTAATGTGAAGTGATGCTATAACTAGTACTGAAACAGTATTTTTACACTTTGTGTTTCTGTGTGGGTACAAACTGATGAGATCTTTACTAATTATATACTGAATTGATCTTCTGTATATAAAGATAATTGGAAATGAAAAAAAAAAAAAAACAACCTGGTGTTAAATTGGAAATGGCATAGAAAATTAATTAATTTTAAAAAAATAGTCTGTAGGATCTCTGTCTTTAATGTGCTGTACACTGTTATTTAATGCTATAACTAGTACTACAATGGTAGTTTTTTCACTTTGTGTTGCTATATGGGGCAAACTGTTGAAATCTTTACCTAATATATACTAAATTGATCTTGTGTATATAAAGAGAATTGAAAATGAATCCTGATGCGAATGGAAGGGGAGAGGGAGCGGGAAAGGGGAGGGTTGCGGGTGGGAGGGAAGTTATGCGAGGGGGGAAGCCATTGTAATCCACAAGCTGTACTTTGGAAATTTATATTCATTAAATAAAAGTTTAATAAATGAAAAAAAAAACTGCAATTTGACAAGAAATAAAAGAACTAGAAAAGAAGCAAAAAAAAAAAAAAAAAAAAAAAACACCTTATCCAAAGACTCAAGTCACCACTCCGGAACAAGGAAGCAGCGGGCAGGTAATGCGAGGGTCTGGACCACAGGGTACAGGAGCCTCTAAATCAAGTGGTGACTATCCCCATGCCTCTGACCTTTACCTACCATGATGCTAGCATTTAATATCAACTCCCCCTCGCAGCAGAGGCTGGACACATCCAAGGGTTCCATGTTGTTCAAGCTAGTGAGCCTCCAGGGAGGCTGGTCCAATAAAGAAGTGGCCTAAAAAAAAAAAAAAAAAAAAAAAAAAAAAAAGTTGGTAAAGTATAATTGTGTAAAAATTCCTCCAAATTTCCAAAACTTCTCTAAAGTAACTATGGATTAAATTCTGTATGTTTTTATCTTAATTTAGAGGTGTTGGGTTCCTTCAGAATGTAAAATGAAGGAAACAGTATACTGGAGAGAAAGTTATGGAGGAAATTATAAACATGAAAATGTATTCTTGGTGACAAAATTTAAGAAAGAGAATTTTTTGATAGAAAATAATTGGAGAAATAGGTATATTATAGAAGGTTTCTGAAAGCTGAAGGCTGTGTGAAATTAGGTTGAATGAGATTAGAAGGAAATTATTTTAAAGTTAGCTCCTGTAACTTAGAATTACAGATGATGGGATTATCTCATTTTCTATCTCGTTGTTTCTTGATGTATTTAAGAGCCTTAAATAATGATATTCTGTGTTGATGTTGTATGCAACTCCCTTTAATCAAAGATTTTCCATTTTTTTAAACTGAATTAGGTAATAAGAATTTTGTGCATCTTAGGAGAAATTTTCTCATGCTTTTTGTTGTCTTTATTGAAACTTGAAGATTGGGAGAACTTAATCTTAATGGAGTTAACATTATCTGCCTATATTTAATTGTTTGAGTGATTACCTTAACTGATTGAATCTGGCCCACAGCTTTGGTTCAAACATTCAGATTAAATGGATATTTATTTTAGCAATTATTGAAGGTCTTATTTCAGCCAAATGGTTTGAAATGTGGATAATTCTTTAAATCTAAAATTCTGAATAGATTCTTTTGAATTTGAGACTTCCACTTGAATCCCTGGAAAACTGAAATGAAACTCTCAACCTGAAAAGATTACAGTATTTCAGTTAATTAAGATTTTATTAAGTGGATTGTGTTGTTATAAAATGATGCTGGACATATTTTGTGCTTATATAAAGGTCTAGCATTTTATACAACAGGGTAAATCACTTTTAATGGAATGTTGTTCCAGAGTGAACCATCTCCCACAACTTTACACCAGACATAACTTGTCTTTAATGGTGAGGGTAGTGGGGATATAAGCTCTCTCCCTCATCCTCAGCATCTGACCAGGGCAAACTTAGAGCTGAGATAGAGGTTGATGTGCTCTTACTTCATTCCCATGCCTGATTGCAACTTTCCCTCCACTCCTTCCAGGTACCTACTACATCCTGGTACTAAGGGTTAAAACCATGGGGGTGAGGAGGAAATAAGACCTGTTCACATAATGCTCAAACAATGCACCCATACAAGACAGATCACCCACATCAGGGACAAGAATTTACTCAGCCATCATGCAAAAGTCGCTCTAAGCATGTTTTTGCAGCCATTCAGCTGCCAGGTAAGGAGAAAGGAAGAAAAAAATAAGTAAATCGATGCTATTGCCATGCTCAATCCAGCAGTCTCAGTCAGCAGGCTGGATTCTTTTAAAAGAGGGATACAGCAAGAAACAAAGGCAGGTTCCAAACAGAGACTTAGAGACAGTTGGAGACAGGTTGATGACTACCAATACTAAATGAGTCCAGATATTGTGGTTAGGCATAGAGCTATGATGTAAGTCAAAATTCAAGGGTTTACACTGTTAGGAAGAGTAGAAACCCATGACTGATAATTTAAAAGCTCAATGGTGAAAGTTCAGAATCCCAGGAAAGAACTTAAATGGGTGTGCTCTTTCCCATTGGAAAGATAAGTGATTATTCTTCCCTTTGAATAATCAGGATGTCACACTTCTCATATTTTCTTCTAGTTGGGGAACCACCGTTTCTTTGCCAAGTGATTCACCCATATGATGTATTCTCAAAAATCGCCAGAATTTGACTCTCAGACTTTAAAGAAGTGACTAATCTTTTTCTGTAACACTGTATGGCCGTGCTGTAAATTAGAAAACCAAGAATCATGGCCAGAACATGAGATCTTATATTGTAATATGGTTTTACAATAAGATCTATTTTGCTATGGGTCCAGGAAATAGAAATCGCCTTTTCAAATCAGATTAAGGGGTGATAGGAAGTTTTCCTGATGTGTTCAAAGATTTGTAAATTAAAATAAAATAAAATAAAATATTTTTCCTAACAAGTACTATCTTAAGTCACAGGAGATACCAAAAAATACCTGTAACTGTAGATTTATAGCTAAGACTACCCTTATATGAAAAAAAAAAAAAAAAACACCTCCAAAGTTAATGTTGGGACTGAGACCCCTTTGGCCAAAGTTCTAAATTCTGCCTGCAGAGTCTACTTTAACAGATACCAGGAGGAAGGGGGAATGAACTAGGCAGAAGGAGTGATATAAAAATAGGTGACAGTATATATACTTTATGCAGTTATTTGCCATCAAAATTACCCAACAGAAGGTATGCAGCCATCTGCAACTTTGACATCCCATAGAGGCACCCACATGGGAGACATGGGTGATGTTACAAGCTCCAAACTTCAAACTGTTGCATCTATTTGAGGAGTGAACCAGAGGACCAGCAGATGAAAGATCTCTCTCTCTCTCTCTATTTGTCTCTTCCTCTCGCTGTAACTATTCCTTTCCAATAAAGCCTGTCCACCTGCAAGTAGCACCTGTTACCAACATGGAAAGTCAAGGCATTAGTTAAGTTGCTGTTACAATTGATGCTGACTTCTGAAAAAGTTGTGCCTACTTTGCCCAAAGCTGAGTCACTGGAGATGGAACTGCTTTGGTGGTCCAAAGAATTCTCATATCAGAACCTCAGATGCTGTTGGATCTAAGCTGATGAAGCCCTTCACTCCACCTGGCTCCCAAGTTGATCAATATTGAAGATATTGGGTTAAATGTCATTGTAGATTAACAAAATAGACCATGAATTTTTAGATAGATAGAAGAGCCACCTAGTCTTTCTAAACATTCTATTCAGGCCAATAATTCTCCCAATCCAGAAAGGTAATGAGAGTCAATGGGGTGACTCCTGTAAGGAGGCTCACAACCCCCTCTCTAAAGTCTCTTCAAACACCCCATGTGAAGAGATAGATACAAAAGTCTGGCCCTCACCCATACCTGGCATCCGTAAAAGCCTGCATGATTATTTTTAAACTTGTGAATCCCTACTCTCAGTTCCTATTTGCCATTAAAGGGGTTAGCAAACAAAGCATGCAATAGCTAACCTAAACTGTTATTCCACAAGGATTTATAGACAGCACTCACCCATTTACACCTGTGTACATGAAAGAACTAAAGGACCCATTTCTTGAGGAAGAAAGATAATATAAAATGTAGATGATTTGCTAGCCTTTTCTTCCTCTTGAGACTCTAGTTTTGGGTATTTTACTAAAATCCTTAACTTCATAACAGAATGTGGCTACCAGCTGATCAAGGAAAAAACAAAACTGTTCTATAAAGAAGCAAACTATTTAAGGCTCATCCTCACTTCTGGAGTACAAAGACTGTCCCCAGAGAGGTTTCAAGCATTCAGAAAATTCCTACTCCTATAGTCTTAAGACAGCTCTGGTATTTCTTGGACTAAAAAGTCATAGATATCTAGCTACAGGAAAACAGTGAACCACGTATATCAGGATCTCAAGAGCAAGCCAGAAGAGGGTCTCCTCTTTTGAGAAAGAGAAAGAAGCATAACATTCATCCAGTGAAAATTTGCCATGACCATGAATTCATGCTAGAATTGAAAAACTCAGGCCTTCAAAATAGGCAGGCAGTTAGACATGCCAAGTGCTGCCCATGGAAATGGCTCTGACCTGCTCTAGAAAGAATAGTTTTGTGGTGAAACTGTACGTGTGCAAAAGCATATTCACCATGAGGACAGACAGCTCCAGAACAAGACAAAACAGAGTTGGAATTTGTGGCCCAAAATTGGGTTGTGGAAATCCTGATTATTCTCTGACTTTGGCCCTGTAATACTGATTCTCTTTAAACCATTTGTATTTAATGTACTCAATTATTTTGTTTTGAACAGAATACAGGCCATCCATTTCCAAATGATTCTGAGATGGGGCTCCTGTGAGGAGTCAGATTGCATAATAGGCAGTTAGTTTGGTTCAAGTAGAAATTGAGAATGCAAAACACTTGCTTCCCCCAAAAGTTATCTTTAGCAAGATCAAAAGTGGCTGCCTCACACTGTGGGAGCTTCTAATTTTATCATGAGAATAGCAAATGAGTAACAATTTCATCCTTCTGTAAAACAGGTTAACTAAACCACTCCTTGGCAAATAAGATTATAGATCAGGTCGTTTTTTTTTTCATTTATTAAACTTTTATTTAATGAATATAAATTTCCAAAGTACAGCTTATGGGTTACAGTGGCTTCCCCCCTCCCATAACTTCCCTCCCAACTGCAACCCTCCCCTTTCCTGCTCCCTCTCCCCTTCCATTCACATCAAGATTCATTTTCAATTCTCTTTATATACAGAAAATCAGTTTAGTATATATTAGGTAAAGATTTCAACAGTTTGCCCCCATATAGCAACACAAAGTGAAAAAAATACTGTTGGAGTACTAGTTATAGCATTAAATAACAGTGTACAGCACATTAAAGACAGAGTTCCTACATAAGAATTTTTTTAAAAATTAATTAATTTCCTATGCCATTTCCAATTTAAACCAGGTTTTTTTTTTCCATTTCCAATTCTCTTTATATACAGAAGATCAATTCAGTATATAATTAGTAAAGATTTCATCACTTTGCACCCACACAGAAACACAAAGTGTAAAAATACTGTTCAGTACTAGTTATAGCATCACTTCACATTAGACAACACATTAAGGACAGATCCCACATGGGATGTAAGTACACAGTGACTCCTGTTGCTGACTTAACAATTTGACACTCTTGTTTATGGCATCAGTAATCTCCCTAGGCTCTAGTCATGAGTTGCCAAGGCTATGGAAGCCTTTAGAGTTCGCTGACCTTTGATCTTATTCCGATAGGGTCATAGTCAAAGTGGAAGTTCTCTCCTCCCTTCAGAGAAAGGTACCTCTTTCTTTGATGGCCCCGTTCTTTCTACTGGGATCTCACTCACAGAGATCTTTCATTTAGGTCTTCTTCTTTTTTTTCTTTTCCATGGTATCTTGGCTTTCCATGCCTACGATACTCTCATGGGCTCTTCAGCCAGATCTGAATGCCTTAAGGGCTGATTCTGAGGCCAGAGTACTATTTAGGACATCTGCCATTCTATGAGTCTGCTGTGTATCCCACTTCCCATGTTGGATCCTTCTCTCCCTTTTTGATTCTATCAGTTAGTATTAGCAGATACTTGTCTTGTTTGTGTGATCCCTTTGACTCTTAGACCTATCAGAGCCATCAATTGTGAACTGAAATTGATCACTTGGCCTAGTAAGATGGCATTGGTACATGCCACCTTGATGGGATTGTATTGGAATCCCCTGGCACGTTTCTAACTCCACCATTTGGGACAAGTCCGATTGAGCATGTCCCAAATTGTACATCTCCTCCCTCTCTTTTTCCACTTTTATATTTAACAGGGATCACTTTTCAGTTAAAATGTAAACACCTAAGAATAATTGTGTGTTAATTACAGAGTTCAACCACTAGTACTAGAACAACAACAACAACAACAACAATAAAAAATACTAAAAAGGATAAAGTATTACATTGTACATCTAGAGTCAGGACAAGAGCTGATCAGGTCATTGTTTCTTATAGTGTCCATTTCACTTCAACAGGTTTCCCCTTTGGTGCTCAGTTGTCGCCGATCAGGGAAAACAAATGAAATTTTTCTCTTTGGGACTGGCTTATTTCACTCAGCATGATGTTTTCCAGATTCCTCCATCTTGTTGCAAATGACCGGGTTTCATTGTTTCTTACTGCTGTATAGTATTCTATGGAGTACATGTCCCATAATTTCTTTATCCAGTCTACTGTTGATGGGCATTTGGGTTGGTTTTGTCCTTGCCTTGTAACTGAATGTCAAGCTGATTGTTAAATTTTTTCTTCCCCCAAATTTGCTTAAATACCCCATTACCACCAGCCCCTTTGGGTTTTTCCGCTCTTGGAGCCCCAGTCCTGGCCACTGAGCCAGGAGGTCTCTGAGTTAAATAAATTTTGCTTTTAAATACATCATTCTTTTCTATCTGCCTTGTCCACTTGGAAATTATTCTTCCATATGAGAAAAAGAATCAAAATAATCTTTTTTCCTCTGCCATTTTACCTGTAACACTTCCAACCTGTCTTCTTGGATGATGTGATCAGCCCTGAACTGTGAAGGATAATCATTTCCAAGGCTACCCCCAATCATCAGAGGACAGACAGCAAGACATGAATAACCATAAACAGCTCTATACCTCAATGCCAGTTTGAAGAAGTTACAGAAGATACACAATTCTACCACCACAAGATGATGGGTTGCTTGAGGGGAGAATATTAGATAGCAAGATAGGAATTTTTGTTCAGCCGTTTCTGTGAACATCTTTGCAGTTATCCTCAAAATATTTTCTTTAAATGGCTCTTTCTCGTAGCCTTTTTTCATCCAATTTTTATCTAATTATTGTATCTTTTTCCTAAAATATTTTTAGAATCTTCTCTTTTTATCCTTTTTTTGTGTATGTAATAGCAATGATATTTTTCCTGAATATTTTCCAGAATTTACTTTTAAAATGTTATGGTTTCTTTCTTTAATGTTCAAGTCAAGATTCATAATCCTCATTTATGATCTTTATTTTCTACTTTGGAATTCTGCGTGTGGTTCAAATTCAAGGAATTTTTAATGATGCTAAAAGTCAAGGTTTGGAATTACTTGGATTCAATTTATTTCATTTGCAAACATATGAATGATTCATAAATTAGAGAAATGTCTTGCTAATATGTGAAAAAATTATAATTGTCTTAGTGAACAAACTCACAGTCTCTGAACATTTCACAAGAGAGGAGAATAAAGAGGAAGAGAGAGGAAAGAAGAGGAGGAGGAGACAGAAGAACAGGAGGAAGAGATGACCCTGGCATTGAATATCTAACAGTGGAACTATGAAACTCCTAGTGTATTTTTTTTGGAGCTGTCTTTCACATAGTGCTCATTTCTATTAAAGTATTGAACTTTGAGTGATAAATGACATAACTATAGTAATCAAGTATTATTAAAACATTTATAACATATCAAAGAACACAACACATCATAAGTAATATATTATTTATAATACAATATGAATCATTTTATGTTCTTAATCTAGCTGGCTTGGGTTACTGATCTTATCCCATTCCAAGAAGAGAATACAAGCTCCTACAGTATGTATTATATATATCCATTCCTTTCTATTATTAAACTTGAGTTGTTAATTTTGTCGTTAAGTGAGGAAATGAAATATCTTGATGATTACAGTAGTAATGACTAACACTATTCTGTAATACCTTACTCCTTTCCAAGTGGGCCTGCTCTATAATACGTGACAGTAACTGAACATTCCCCTGACAAATGTTACAGAACTTACAAAACATTTTATACAATATAAACACAAGAAAGTTGTGATTATCCAAAGTTTAGCAAGTAGAAAAATAAGAAAATTGAACAACAATCTTAAAAAGGTTAGATATCTAATATTTTATGGAAGAGTGTGATGCCAGAGAAAAATAAGTTATATATGATTTTAAATATTTTGATCCATTTTTAGTTACAAGTCAGACTTCAAAGGATTTGTGAAGGTGCCATTTAGTTAGACTGCATCCTTTGACCACCCCCACAGGCTTTCTTCTCTGTACACCACAGCTGAATTGTCATTACTGAGCTTTTCCCCAGGCATAAGAAAGCAGGGCTCTTCACTGCATTTATAATCAAACATCAGCTGGGAAAATTCTCCCCCATTCTGACAGTTCCATCATGAAAATTACTTCTGTACACTAAGACCAGCGAAAAGAATAGTGAGAGTGCATCAGATATGATTAGTCTGTATTTGACAATCTTCTCTTTTCAAGACATTCTAAATCATGACACTATGTTTGTGGAAAGTTAATAGATACAAATTCATATTTAATGTGACATGTCATAGTTTGTTTATGTTTTTGATGCTGAAATTTTTTTCCTAAGCAACATAAATTCAGTAAGATACAAAAAGCAAATACTGACTTCTTATAGAATTTCAATGGACCTAACATGTAGTTAAACAGTGTTATTTATGTAAGGACACCAGAAATCATTAATAAACGCATATTTAGTGCAAGGATTTTTTAAAAGAAAAATAAAATACACTGTACAAGTATGAGAAAAATTCACTCATTTAGGTTGATTTTAAAAGATAAGCTTCAAAAAGTATGCACCTAAATGTTACTTTTGTGATAATAATTGTTTGCCTGTTTTCATTTTTAGATGCCAAATTTCAAGGGTTATTTGCAGGCTCAATTTGGGGGACAAGTACCTAAATACTCAAATTGGTTAATTGCACCCATTATTAGTCAACAAATAAAATTATGCTAGTGGATACAAACAAGAAGGGACCACACAAAAGGTGTCCTCACATTTTCTGCTAGGACCTCCTACACTGAAAATGACATTATTATTATTTTAATAAGTGAGAATTAGAATACTCCTTTCTTCAACTCCATTTCCATTAGCACAAAGCTTTACTTTTGCAAAGGACACACTGAAAGGAATCATTTGGCTCCAACTCCAGTACCAAGGGATACCACTTCAGTGGCTTTTAACACAGAAGAATTGGCTAGACCTGAATAAGAGAAAGTATCTTAGGGTATTTAAACCCACCAAACAGAGCCATGAAGCTAATTGTGGTGCCACTTTGCTATTAGACTATCAAAAGAAATTGTTTCTAAGTTTCCTTCCAACTGGCTCTCCCTTTCCTATTTGATGAATACATGCTTGTGCAGGATTTAATTGTTGAAATGGGTAAAAGCAAGTATTAACACTAACCCACAGTTTCTCACCTAATTAAACTACAAATGAATCATAAAATTATGTGATTTCTGTTTAACAGAAAAGTATCTTCATAATGACAGAATCCAAACCCTTTACTTTAGAAAAGCAGAAACTGAGGCTTAGAGATAGACAAAAAATTGTGCCCTGTCAAGCAGCTGACTCTACAATACTGCCAAGTTATGCTGCATCCTGTTTACTGACCCTGCAGGCCATTTAATTCCCTCTGTATCTCTGCTATGCAGTTTCATATCCCTAGAGCTCACCCTGTCCTTTCCACTAGCACTTTATAATTTATAGCATTTCAAATGTCTTTTTAAAGGAAACTTTTCTTACTTCCCTTCTAATTCCAGGAAGATAGGATCCTTCCTTGTTTATATATCCATAACCTATTTTTATCTAACCTTCAGCATAGATCCACTTTCATTATTGCTATTTATGTTCTTGTCTTAACACTTTTTTTCTGACTTCTTTGTGCTTCAAGTTTCTTCAGGGCAGAGAATTATATCACTAAAATGTTATATTCTTTATTTATTTAACAAAGCATACTGATATTTGAAACAACAAATAAATATATTTCAGGGAATTTCTTTTTGGAGTTGTATTTTAAAGCTGATCTCTCAATAAAGAGCAGTCCCTATCCCCATTACATTGCTTTAATATTTAAAAAAATTAAATCAGGTCTAGATATAAAAATGTATATATTACATATAAATATATGTATATATTTAAAAGCAGATCTTAGATTCTTTCCATGGCAAAATGGTAAATATAAATGGAAGGCAAACCAGGGTGACATTTCTAAATATTACATATCAAATCATTTAAAAAAAAATCTTGTTTCTCCATTGCCAAAGTAAAATTGGGTTTGGCAAATACAATACTCAAGAAGACTCACTTGATGACTACTGCAAAATGGGAAGAAAGATTGAACTCAACTCTATTTAAATAAAAACAAGGGAATTTTTAAGCATCCAGAGGAAAAGTAAGACATAAATGTTGGGAAATTGGTTATGATAGTGATATGGTGACCTATGTTTGCTGTCTCTTAAATAAGTTAAACTCTTGTAATCTCACAGAGAAGACTGAGACACTATCTTTATGGATTGTATTTAAAGAGATGGCTCTCAGGTCCTTGAGAAAAACATTCCTTGGTTGTAAAGCTAGCTAGAGGCAGACAGAAAATTTACATCTCAAAGAAGAAGAGAATTAATTCAGAATTCAAATATTTCTAAAGTATTTGGTCTTAAAAAAGAGGTCTGATAGAAGCATCATGGCATAGTTAGTAAAGCCATCTGCGATGCCAACATCTCATATGAGCACTTCTTTGAGTTCCAAGTACACCACTTCTGATCCAGCTCCTTGCTATGGTACCTGGGAATGCAGTAGAAGATGGTCCAAGTGTTTTGGCCCCTGCTACATGTATGGGAGACCTGAGGCTCCTGGCTTTTGCCTCATTCACACCTGGTCATTACAGCCATTTGTGGAGTGAACCAGTGGATAGAAGACCTATCTCTGTCTCTTCCTTTCTCACTGTAATTCTGACTTTCAAATAAATAAATAAATAAATAAATCTTTAATTAAAAAAAAAAGGAGTCTTTAAAAGCTTGTGCAAACTGATGAAAACACTAAGGCCACCTGGGTCACTATATAGAATATTATATTTGTTGTGACACTACACTATTTGTGATATTGCTGCTAAAAGTAATAGGAATCAAGTCAAAATAGTTTATTACTAAGGACATTTTATCATTTTATCTGCATTAGCATTTCCTAGGTAGTTTTCTTAATTTTTTATTTTTTAAATTTTTTTCTATTGATTTATTTTACAGGTAGAATTATAGACAGTGAGAGAGACAAAGAGAAAGGTCTTCCTTCTGTTGGTTCCCCTCCCAAATGACCGCTATGGCCGGTGCTGCGCTGATCCGAAGCCAGGAGCCAGGTGATTCCTCCTGGTCTCCCATGCAGACACAGTGGCCCAAGCACTTGGGCCATCCTCCACTGCCCTCCTGGGCAACAGCAGAGAGCTGGACGAGAAGAGGAGCAACTGGGACCAGAACCCAGCACCCATATGGGATGCTGGTGCCACAGGCAGAGGATTAATATGCATTTGATGTGTTATATATTATTATTTTATATTTTAAGTGCTTTACAAATGAAATTTTATGATATGTGTTCCTCAGTTTGGTTTATTTTCTCAATTTTTTTTTATCTAATCAAGTTTATATCCATGTTACCTATGTTAACAGTTTTATTCATGTTAGTTGATTATTTATCCACTGGAAATATTTCTTTCTGGATGGCAAATGTAAGGCAACATAATTTTTATAATATGTATGATCAATTTTCTCAAGCTATTTATTAAGTAACATTAAATAATCTTATTTATTTCCCTTTGACATGTATATTTTCCTACAATCTATAACACCACTTATATCATATACTATACCCATATATATGAGAGAGTAAATTTAGGAACTCCCATGTTTTCAATTCATATATCTTCAGAGTAATTCTTACTATTTTGAAACATAAGACACTCTCCTTATTTTTATCCAAACTATCCTAAGTATTTATAGGTCATTATGCTTTCATGTAATGGCTGTTTCTTTTTGTCCACTATCTATTTAAAAAGGAAAACCTATGTAATTGTACCTGAAATTAAATTAAATGTAAAGACTTTGAGTGCTATGGACATATTAAAATTACTGAATTTGAAGCAAACATTGTTTCACAGTCACTGAAGTCGCTGCTTGTGATGTCTTCATCACCAGAGTGCCACTTTGATCCCTAAATCCTCTGCTTCCAGTCTAGTTTCCTGCTATTGCTCTTCAGAGGCAGTAGATGATGCATCAAGTACTGAGTTTCTGCCAATCACATGGGAGACCCAGGTGGAGTTTCTGGCTCTTGATTTTGGATATTGTGGAATAAATAAGTGGATGGAAGATCTGTATGTTCCTCTCTCTCTGTATCCCTTTGATTTCTTTTTCTTGCCAAATGGCTCTGGTTAAAACTTCCAGAACTATATTGAAAAGCCATGAAGAGAATGGTCATCCTTGTCTATTACCATATCTCAGTGGAAATGCTTCCAACATTTCTGCATTCAACAGGATTCTTGCTGTGGATTTTTCATAAATTGCCTTGATTGTGTAGAGGAATATTCCTTCTATACCCAATTTGCTTAGAGTTTTCATGATGAAAGGGTGCTGTATTTTATCAAATGCTTTTATCTAAATATATTGAGATAGTCACATGGTTTTGATTCTTTAGTTTGTTAATGTGATGGATCACATTTACATGTTCTGCCAATGTTAAACCATCCCTGCATACCAGGGATAAATCCCACTTGGTCCAAGTGAATGATCTTTCTGATGTGTTGTTGGATTTGACAGACCAGAATTCTGTTGAGGATTTTTGCATCTATGTTCATCAGAAAAATTGGTGTGTAGTTCTCTTTCTCGGTTGTATCTTTTTAGGTTTAGAAATTAAGGTTATACAGACTTCATAGAAAGAGTTTCAGAGAATTCCCTCCCTTTCAATTGTTTTGAATAACTTCAGAAGAATTGGAGTAATTTCTTCTTTAAATTCCTAGTATAATTCAGCAGTAAAGCTATACAGTATTGGGCTTTTATTTGTTGGGAGTGTCTTTATTACTGATCCAGTTTCTGTCTTGGTAATGGGTCTGTTTAGGTTTTCTATGTCTTCATGGCTCAATTTAGGTAGGTTGTATGTTTCCAGGAATCTATCCATTTCTTCTACTTCCTGATACATTGGCATACAGCTCTTTGTCATAATTTCTGATGATCTTTTATTTCTGTGGTGTCTGTTGTTACATTTCCTTTTTCATCTTGAATTTTATTGATTTATTTAATCTCTCTCCTTTTTTGTTAGCTGGGCCAATAGTGTGTCGATTTTGCTTATTTTTTATTTTTTATTTTTTTGCTTTTTTTAAACTTTTATTTAATGAATATAAATTTCCAATGTACAGCTTATGGATTATAATGGCTTCCCCCTCCCATAACTTCCCTCCCACCCACAACCCTCCCCTCTCCCGCTCTCTCTCCCCTTCCATTCATATCAATATTCATTTTCAATTCTCTTTATATACAGAAGATCAATTTAGTATATATCAAGTAAAGATTTCAACAGTTTGCACCCACATAGAAACACAAAGTGAAACATACTGTTTGAGTACTAGTTTGCTTATTTTTTAAAAAATAGCTGTGCTTTGCTGATTTTTGCATTTTATTGCTTCAATTTTGTTTATTTATTCTCTAATTTCAATTATTTCTTATCTCCTAATACCTTAGATTTTGGTTGCTCTCCTTTTTCTAGATCCTTGAAATGCATTGATAGCTCATTTATTTAGTGTCTTTCCAATTTCTTGATGTGGGCTCCAATTGATATTAACTTTTCTTTTAATACTATTTTGCTGTATCTCCTAATTATTGAAATGTTTTATTGTTGTCTTCATTTGTTTCCATAATGTTTTTTTTTATCTCTTTTGGTTTTTTTCTATGACCAACTGTTCACTCAGGAGCATATTGCTCAGTCTCCATGTGTTTGTATATGTTATAGAGATGCCTGAATTGTTGATTTTCAGCCTTACTAATTGTGGTCAGAGAAGATACATGGTATAATTTTGATTTTTTTGAATATGCTGAGTCTTGCTAAGTCTATGTCTTAGCATATGGTCTCTCTTGGCGAAAGTTCAATGCAATGGTGAGCAGAATGACTATTCTATAGCAGTAGGATAATAAGCTTAATTGATATCTCTTAGGTCCATTTGTTCTATAGTGTTGATTACTCTGCTATTTATTTGTTGATTTTTCTGTCTGCTTGATATATCCATTGGTGAAATTTGGGTATGAAGTCCCCCACTACTATTGTATGGGAGTGTATTTCTTCCTTTAAATCCATTATAATTTCTGTTAAATAGCAAGGTTCCCTATAATTAGGTGTATATGCATTCGAAACGATCTCATCTTCCTGTTGAATTGATCCATTTATTCATTACATAATGCCCTTCTTTGTCTCTTTTAACAGTTTTCCTGTAAATGTCTATTTTTTCTGACATTAGGATGGCTACACCAGCTATTATTTGGTTTCTATTAGCATGGAATATCTTTTTTTATCCTTTCTCTTTCAGTTTGCCTGCATCTTTGTTGGTGAAATATATTTCATACAGCCAGCAAATAGATGGGTATTATTTTTTAATCCATTTTGCCAGTCTGTGTCTTTTAACTGGGGAGTTGAGGCCATTTACATTCAAAGTGACTATTGATAAGTAACAACTTGGCCCAGTGATTTTTCCATAAATATTCCCATTTTTTACTTTGGACTTCCTTTATATTTTTACTGGGGGATTTTCTGCCTTCCCCTTCTCTCGTAGTGATGATCATGTTTCTGTTTCTGTGTATAGAGCATCCTTAACAATCTTTTGTAAGGCTGGATGGGTGGTGACAAATTCTTTCAATTTCTATTTGTAATGGAAGGTCTTTATTTCACCTCATTCATAAATGAGAGCTTTGCAGGGTCCAGTATTCTGTATTGGCATTCTTTTTCTCTTAAGACTTGAACTATGTCTCTCCATTCTCTTCTAGCCTGTAGGGTTTCTAATGAGAAGTCAACTATAAGTCTAACTGGAGATCCTCTACAAGTAATCTAGTTTTTCTCTCTTGCACATTTTAAAATCTTTTCTTTATGTTTTACTGTGGAGAGTTTCAGTACAATATGTCATGGTGAAGATCTTTTCTGGTCATGTCTATTAGGAGTTCTATGTGCTTCCTGTACTTGGACATCCCTTTTCATTCTCCAAATTAAGGAAGTTTTCTGTAATTCTTTCACTGAAAAGACCTTCTAATGTATTCTCTCTTTCCATGCCTGCATGAACTCCTAAGACCCATATGCTGGGTCATTTGATAGTATCTCATAGATCTCTGACACTGTTTTAAATTTTAGTTATTTATTCTTTTTTTGGTCTAATTGGAAAATTCAGATATTCTCTCTTCTGCTTCACTGAGTCTGTTGTTCAGGCTTCCCAAGGCATTTTTCATTTGTTCTAGTCAATTCTTCATTTCCAAGGTTTTATTTGATTTCCTTTAAGAAATCAATTTAATGAGAGAAAATTTCTTTCATATCATGTATGGAGTTCATTATTTCATGGATTTGCTTCTGATTACCTCTAAGTAACCCTGCAATCAATTGTTTTAATTCCATTTCTATTTTTTTTCAATCTCTCTATCTGCACATTCTAGTATTGAGGTGTTGTTGTGTTCCTTTGGGGACAAAATGTTGTCTTCCTCATTTTTGTTTCTTGAATTGTTGCATTTATTATTTGGCATTTGCGGAGATACTTGTTGGTTTCTTTTCTATTTTGTTTTGCTTTTTCCCTGTGATGTCTTTTATCTTTGGACTATGTGGCTTAGTAGAGTGTCCACTTTTTCAGTGAATACACAGAGGCATGTGATCAGTGTGGCCAGGGAGCTCTGTTATTGCCCCAGGGTGAAGGGAGTTTCCAAGGTGACACCTAGGTTGGGCATGGTAAATTTACTTTTCTATTGTTGTAGTCTCATGCTCACCTCCTCTACTTAAAGGAGACTAATGCCTGGGCATTAGCCCCAGTTGGTACAATATTCATTTGTGCTGTTGCAAGAACCACAAAAAGGATCTGTGCAATCCTCATTGTAAGCGTGGATCCCACAGCAATGACCCTCACCAGGGCATCAGGGAACTCGAATGTCACCCACAGCTACTGCCCATAGTCCCAGCTACATTCTGTGCCCTCTCACAAAACCAGTGTTTTTACAGTCCTGGCACACAAGCCTCCCACTGTCACCAGCACCCAGTCCCCTTTCAATTCTCCCAGCCAGATTCAGGTGTGATTGGTGGGCAGATACAAGCTGATGCAGCTGTTATATATTTCCAGAATGGTGCCTGCCCTTTCTTGACTTCTTACAGGACACTGGTGCAAGGTGGACTAGGAGAAAATGCCCCCTTTTTTTCTCCAGTAGTTTGTCAGGTACACTGTCCTTCACAGGGCTCCAAGCTAGATGCATGTCAGGCTCTTCCCGCAGCTTAATCGCCAGTGGCTGGGCTGCTGCAGTCTGGTATTACCTCAGCATCAGAGCTGGTACTGAGGCTCTCTGCAGCTAGGGTCCTTATTTATGCACTTCTGCACTCTTCATGTAGGTCCACTACATCCTTCTAATTTGTGTAGAGTTTCCTCTGTCATTTTCTCCCTAACTCTTCCCTGAGACTACATTATTTCCATTTTTTAAAAACTATCTTCCTCTAGACTAGAGCAGTAAGTTCCTTTCCTATTCCACTATCTTGCAACAATTCTTAATATTTTGTATTCCCATTATAAATAACACATTTTTACTTTTTAAATAAGTTTTTTGTTTTTGCTTATATAAAATATGCAATTGATGTTTTTGCTGATTTTACATTAAGAACTTCCAGAATTAACTTATTCTAAATTTTTTTATTGACTTAATTTCCTTTTTTCTATGTAAGCTGTCACTATAATTTTCCAAATACTGACAGTTTTGTTTTCTTTTTATTTAGGTTGTCATCGTAAATTTCCCAATACTGATAGTTTTATTTGCTTTCCAATCTTTAAATATTTCTATTTTTTCTCATATTACTGCCTTAGTTATGTATTTAATTTTGCATGTTGCCCTAAATTCATTATTTGGGGCTCACCTTTTGTTAATTATCTCAAATTGGAAGTTTTGACATTGGAATTTGCATAATTATTTCTGACAATTTTAACAGAATAGCTAGATAGTCTTAAAAAGTTAAGGTGGTTCCCTATTTATTTGTTAGAAACTTTTACTATAGAACTGAATTGATTTAAGTATTTTGTGTATTCAATTTACCAATTTCTTTGTTGAGTTACAAAATGCTTGTAAACACCTTCCTGTAATTATCATCTAGATCAGAAATGGATTACTAACAACAATCGTGGAAGAATTTTTTGTATTTTATTTCAGTTGCTTTCTTCTCCCTTCTTTTTTGACACATAAAATACTACTACTATCACATTCTAAAGCTATATCAGTCAGTAATGTTTGTTTTTAAACTTCATTCATGTCAGCAGGAAATTATTAGAGGCATTCTTTTGTTTTAGGAATCTTTTGCTCAGTTTATTTATCATATCAATGTTGTCAAGTATTATTGTAGTTATGCCAAGAATCATTGATAAATGGTTCAGAATTTTTAATGCTACATTTATTCATTCCAGTGCTGAATGTTGTTTATTTCTAGTTTTAGTATGTCATCAAATAGAATCATTAATATTTTTGCAAGTGTTTTATGGAAAACAGATTTATATTGAATGCATACCTAAGAATGGAATCATTGAAAAATAAAGTTTGTATATGCACAACTTTAGTTGATATTCACAAATAATTTTCTCAAGTGCACCAGTTTAACATCCATTGTCTGTGTCTGTGACTAGAGGTCACTTTATACTTTACAAAAAGTACATATTTATCCAAGTCACTCGGATAAGCAAATATTGATCTTGAATTGTGGTTTTAATTTTTGCCTCTCTAATTACTGAGTTTTACTGGAAATTTGTATGTTATAATTTGTAAAGTAGTTCTTCAAGATTTTAAACATTTTTCGATGAGTTACCTGTACATTTTTGATTGATGTAAAAGATCATTACACATCCTATGCCAAGTCTAGTGATGCTGCAATATATCTTCATCCACTCTATGGCTGGCCTTTTATTTGTAAACCTTAGTGGCATAGTTGGTAAAGCCACTGGCTGCAACACTGGCATTTCATATGGGCACTGTTTCAAGGCCTGGCTGTTCCATTTCAAATGCAGCTTCCAGCTAATGGCCTGGGAAAACAGTGGAAGATGGCCCAACTGTTTGGGCCCCTGAACTCATGTGGGAGACCAGGAAGAAGCTCCTGGCTTTGGTCTGACCCAGAACTGGCTGTTTTGGCCATTTGGGGGATGAGCCAGTGGATGGAAAATCTCTCTCTCTATTTCTGTGTGTTTGTGTGTTTCTCCCTCTCCTTGTAACTCTGAATTTCAAATAAATAAAAATAAAATTATTTTTAAAGATAAACTTAATGTGTTTGTATGGTCTAATTTACTGTGTTTCTCCCACTGTTAGTGCTTTCCTAAACCTGCTTAGGAAAGTTTGGTTTATACCCAATTTTGGATGATATTCTTCTATTTTCTATTTAGTTGTTTTAAACTCAACATTTTACATTTAGGTTTTGATGTACAAATCCCCTAATATTGCTTTTTTTGTTTATACTCAGTTTTCTGTGCTATAACAAAGTAGCACAAAGTTGGTGCCTTAAAACCACACAAAGATATTGTTTTCTAGTTCTGGAGATCAGAAATATAACACAGAACTTACTGAACTAAAAACATGGTGTTGGCAGGGCTCCATTACTATGGAGATTTTTGTGGGGAAACTCTCTTACTGTAACTTTTAAGGATCTTTGTGACTTTGTTGGGCCCTCTCAGGTAATATACATACTCTCTCACCATCTCAAGCATGTGGATTTCAGTAGCCCATGGCTTGCATTAGCAGGCAACTGGAATGAGGAGCTAAAAAGGAACTCAAATCTAGTTACTCTGATGTGGGATGTTATGCAACCAAGCACCATTTTAACTGCTAAGCAAAATTTCCTTCACAGAACTTGGGGATCGACGAGGGGTAAATTTGTGTATTTCATAGGTAGGTAGTGAAATTCAAATTTTGTGTGATTACTTGTGTGAGATTGAATTGACTTAAGATCAATTATTGGAGATTCATTATACTGCTGTGTCAAAAACCAGGTATTTAGATCTATTTCTGAACTTTTATTTCTGTTCCATCTATATTTTAGTTGACACTGCATTGCCTCAATTCTCATTTTAACACTTTTTTATTTCTGATAATCTTCTAACTACATCATTTTTTTTCAATTTTGAAATTAAATAATTCAAGAACTAGTGAAATATTTTGAAATGACTGTCAATATCCAAAAATTACTAGATTTTTTTGGATTTCACTAAGCTTTTAAAGATACACATAACTTCATTTCTTTGTAGTTATTCTTTAATTATTACTGTAACCTTAAAATTTTATTTGTCAAATTTTAGCTATTCTTAGTTTCAAATATGTTAATATTTATGTTTAAGTAAAATCACCATTTAGGTCTTTCCCAAAGTATTAAAAGTTGGTATTTTAATTAATTGCAGTCTTTAGAAGTCTGTTTGTAAATTCAAAAAAAAAAAAATCTGTGAGGTTTTCTAGGTATTATATTACTATTGAATTCTCATATAGTTGAATATTGGTCAAACCCATGACCTATCATAGGAATCTTTAAAAAGTTCATAAAAGCGTGTATTATAAAACAACTATGCATAGATTATGAAATCTTTTTGCACCAAAATAAACTTGTCTTTTAATTATATTTTTCACAAACTTCTTTAAATAAATTTCTAGAGAAAAATCTTTGAAGCCTTTGAAATTTTCATTTTATTTGGTACTTGACTCATTGTTAAAATATTTCTTATGAGCCTGAGAAAAATATATGGTCTAAATTTTGGATACAAATTTCCATATATTTCCACATCATTTTTGCAAATACTACTGTTACTTCAGTTTTCTTCTGCTCTACTACTGTTATTTCTGAAGTTTGATTGTTTTGTCTTCTCTCAGGATTTGGCTTTTTAAATTTGGATTAATTAGTTCATGCTCATCATGACTTTCCCTATAAAAGGTTGTAAATGAAAGTTCTCAACCGAGTGTTTATTTTCCCATACAGCTTTGGACTGGTTTTTGCCAGTATCCAAAGTTTACAATAAGCCTGGCCTCAAAGTTTCCATTAAATTTTTCTGCATACATGAATTTTCCATCTTTGCTTTGCAACAAAATTCTTTAATCCTAGCAGCTATAAACAGCAAATATTTATTACAATTCATTATCATAAGTATTAGGGCTTTGATGTGTATCAGGAATTTAGAAGAGTTTTGGCTGGGCAGATTTAGTTAAGTGTGTCTCATAAGGTTATGGTCAAGCCATTGGCCAAAGATTTAGTCACCTGAAGGATCCAATGACAAATTGGTTCACTCACATTACTGTCAGTAGAAGCTCTCTTAGTGGAAGGATGTTTTCTTTATCTCCATTTCAGCCTTTCCATAGGAACATTTGAGGACTCTTCATAGCATGACATGGAATTCCCCCACAATGAGTGCCAAAAAGAAAGGGAATGATAAAAATCTGTCATTCATTTTACTACCTGGTCTCAAAAGACACACATTATATTTCTGACATATTCTAGTTTTTACTAATGAGTCACCAACTCTAGTCCATATTCTAATTTACTAACTTTAGTTGTTGAAGAAGTATCCTATAATTTGAGGACATATTTTAAATCCACCACAGCAATTTTTATAGAATTTCCACAAAATATAAATTATAATGTGAAAACTAATTAGAGAAGACAATATTTAATATTTCTTACAGGAAACATTTTTTCCTACTCAGCCTCAGGGCTTAGACACTCTTTCCACTGAGTTTTTCAAAGATGAAAGTGTATTTGTGGTTGACATTCAGTGAATGAGTAATTCTCAAAGAGGTGACTTTAAATTCCACTTTATATAACATCTTCAAAAACAGGAAAGTAAATTTAAAAGGAAATGACAAGATAAAGAACTTTGGTAAGTCTATAGGAACAACTATTTGTGGGAAGGCAATAAGAATGTAGACAATGTCTGTTTGGGAATATTTTTTAATGTGATTTCCTCTAGTACCATGTCCAGGCCAGTAGGGTCTAAGATTGTCTTCATTAAGTAAACTTTGTTGTCATTGTTAAAGAGGGATGCTGGACAATTATAATCTTTGTTCATCTGTATTCTGCTTTTAGGTAAATAGAGGGAGGGTGGGGAGCTTTCTTAATTGTCTTCCACTAAACATTCCTTCATATTTTCGTAAGCCATAGTCTAATCTCCAAGTGTTCTGAAATAGCAGATGAGTCAAAATGAATAATTAATTCTTAAATTTTTATTCACTTATTTTTATTTGAAAAGCAGAGAGACAGAGAGAGATACAGAGAGATATACAGAGAGAGGTAGAGAGAGAGAGAGAGAGAGAGAGAGAGAATCTCCTATTATAAGTTTATTCCCCATCACTTCTCGGCCTTTTGGCAAAGATCAAGTGGTTTATTCTCCAAATGATTATAAGATGCAGGGTCTTAGTCCACCTGAACGAGTATGGACTGGGTCCAAGGAAAGGTAAGTGTGCCACTTGCCCGTTTCCCAGCCCCCCCCCCCCCCATCCTGGAGATGGTCAGACCCAGGAGGGAGTCAAGTCAAGCAAGAACTTTTATTGTGCGCATAGCAAAGCCTTTTAAAGCACAAGATTGCAGGATTATTGGGGTAGGGCATAAAGACCAACCAATTACTTAAAAGGTCATTTTATGGGGCAATTTTCTACAGGACCAGCCATATGTCTGTACACTCATCATCAGTTGTTGTCACCTCCCCTGATGCTGCGCAGCCAATCAGTTTTGGTGGTAAACAACTTTGGGTACCGCCCAACTTACTTCCTTTGGGCGCCATCTTTGAATTGCTTCATGTGTCTAATTTCCCCACAGATTCCCCCTTTTTTGTTTTATATTAAAGAGAGAAAGAGGAACTGAGCGGAGAGTGCCTGTCTTAGGTTGTCCCCTCTGACTGGGATCAGCCCTTTAGGGAGCATGGCTGTCTTAGGTTGTCCCCCTCTGGGGATCTTATCCATCTTTGACTACTACTCCAGCTGTTAAGGGCTGCCCCAGGGGATCTTACCCGTCATTGGCTACCACCTCAGCAACTCAAGGTATTATGTATTATACCTCTACATCTTGGCAGTGGCCATGGGCGGATCTATAGGGTTTCTAATCTGGCGCTTGAAGAGCGGAATAACCCAGTTTTTGAAGAGCAGCATATTGTTGTCAGACCACCATTAACTGAACCCCAGCAATGCCATCTTGGACAAATTAACAAGGAAGACCAAGGGGCCCACAAGGGGGAGGAGATAAGGAAGCCATCCCCCAAGGCCAGACCACAGGTAACTAGAGCTTAGTTCATTACTGTTTTTCAAGGTTTTCTGGGAGGGTCTTGATGTTGTCCTTGACAGCACTGGAGTGATTAGCATAAAAGCAGCACTCCTGATGTACCATGATGATGAAGTCACAATGAAGCAGAGAGTTCAATATGGTCTTTTTATCCCTGTAAGAGAAAAGATAAATTATTCCTCAGGAGGGGGTCCTCCTGGGTGACATTCTTTGGCAAAGGGGGGATATTTAAGATTTCTCACAGGTACCCATATGGGATTGGAATTCTCCTGAGGGGAGACACATCCAAATCCTCTACCAGCACTTATCAGTGGGTCTGGTCCTTGTCAGCATCCCTTTAGTGGGTTTTTCCATTTTACCCTAACTGAAAGGTAGGGTACTTGGAGGGACCAATGTTTGTGAAAGGCTGAGAAGGGCTGATGTTTTGGAAAATTTAAAATATTTAAGGTGAGAATGGCCATTTTAGCTGGTCTCATGGGGGGTATGATTCCCCCTTTTTGCTTTATAAGTTGTTTTTTTTTTTAATATTTTATTTATGATTGTTTGTCCTTATGAGTTGTGAAGAATTTTAGTAGACAGGACCTACATGTAGAAATGGCAGAGTAACCAATTAAGCAGACACTGTTAAAAAGAGACGTTACAGTTTTTGTAAAAATGGATCTATAAAAGAAACAAGTTTAAAGCATATCAAAGACATGTAAATGCTTGTATACACATAATTTACTCTCATTTTCATAAGACCATGTTAGCTGGAAAGCAAAAACATGAATACAACATAGGTCTGACATCATTTACAACATTTTAATGTACTTCCCATATTCTGAATTGATTCAAACAGCTGTTACTTTAACAAATTTAGATTCTCATCCTTTGAGGCCCCAGGGAGCGTCAAAGTTGGAAGACTCAGTTCAGAATTTAAACTGTAAGATAGTCAAACTGCTCAGCCAAAAATTAGTACGTTTAACCTGAGCATTTTAACCAAGGCTGTGGGCTAGATTTGATTAGATTTAAGGTAATCACTTAAATATTAAAAACAGGTAAATAGACATAATGTAGAACAAGTTTGATCATTGTTACAAGGTGATTAAAATTAAAATTGTGTTTATCTAAAACAAGTACTAATTACCCATTGCTAGTTCATTGAATACTGATTACTCAGAAACCTATTAAAATAAATTGCAAAATAAGTTCAGCAAGTTACAAAGCAATATTCTTAACGGTAGTGAACTTCCTAGATTCAAAAAAAAATTAGTTACAGTTGTCTTTTTTTTTTTTTTTTTTCCTTAAGAATACCTTAGGCCCCATGACATCATAGTCTATCAGCCAGGTGGGGTTGCTTCTGAAGCAAAGGTTCAGGCAGTTGTCACAGTTCCCAAACCTGATTTTCCTGTCTGCCTTGCTCAAGATAAAACAAAAGAGCCTTCAGAAGGGTGGAATACCTAATTTGTTTCTCAATAAGCAGGGAGTCCTTGCTATTCTATGGTAAAACTGGAACAAGAGAGGGACAACAGACCAGTTGGAAACCATGGAGACAGCCATTCACAAACTTGTTTGTGAGAGGATCATTGATAAGACAAGGAGAGTAGACTTTGGACCAGGCCTGGTTCTAAGATAAAATCAAAATTCCTAGGTGGGAGGGGGAGATATAGTGAGCTGAGATAGTGAAGTTGGGGCCACAAACATGGAAGGCTTTGGCTTAAATTTTGGAGGCCAGTAAGACCTTGACCAGAGATCAGTACACAAAGAAGCTTTAGATCAAAGACAGAAAAACTTCAGCATATGGAATCTCCTTTCTTTTTCCCGAATGCTCACGGAAGTGATAAAGATATTCAATGTAGGGCTGGAGGAAAAGTTTCATTAACTGCAAGGGGAAAGACCCATCAGGTTGGAAAGGGTTAATGGATTAAGGTTCTTGCTCCCTTAGGTAAGACCAGCAGTAGCCAGAGGCATTTCCCTTTAATGAGGAGAAAAAAAAGCAGCCCTAGGGAGTACTCTCACTAGAGATATCTGGCCATGCCTGCATGGGTGCAGCAGTCCACGTTGACTGGAAGAGAGTGCAGAGAAAGGCCATAGTCCCCCATTTA
This sequence comes from Lepus europaeus, assembly GCF_033115175.1. Lineage (NCBI taxonomy): Eukaryota > Metazoa > Chordata > Mammalia > Lagomorpha > Leporidae > Lepus > Lepus europaeus. The sequence goes on from NC_084833.1 coordinate 40,928,237, forward strand.
CAGGGAAGACCGCGCACACAGGGGCCTAGCAGGACTGGCCGTGGGGTTGGGCAGATGCGCTGTTTACAAGATGGTGGCGGGTGATCCAAGGGAGAGAAAACCCATAAAGGGGTGGCCACATGGGCAGAATTAGAGGCATGGTGGGTTGAGGCAGCGCTGGGCCTTTAGGGGTTGCTGCCACACCTGAAGGCTCCACTTTAGTTTTAACTGCCTTTGGGGATTTATGAGCCTCCCTCAGGCCAGCACAGGCTGTCAGATGATCAGCATTCATTCCTTCCTTCCCAAACAAGCATATTAACAAACTGATCCCAAAGTTCCCCAGATGGCAACTTACGATGGAGGCTGTGTTGGACCCTGGCTATAAAATCCGACAATGACTCTCCCAGTTTTTGTCGTACCCCCATGGTGGGAGATTTAGTGGGCCCCTCATCCAGCTTGTACCAACCATTAAGTCCTGCCTGCCTCACTGTTCATGGTATACGGAGCAGGTAGCACGGCTTGCTGGATCCCCATAGAGAATCCCTCCCCTGTCCCAGCCAGCATAGCGTATGTAATAAGGATAGCTGGCTGGACTGCTCGTTTAGCTTTGGCCCTCACTCAGCACTCCTTAAAGAAGGCACACCACTTTATGAACTGGAAACTCATGAGGAATGCCTTGGCCACGTCTAACCAGTCCTTGGGGATGCAAGTGTGATAAGCTATGTCTTGCAGCAGGGTTTGTGCCCAGGGGTAGTTTGGCCCATCTTCTGCCACTGCCTTGCGAAGCTCCTTTAAGTCCTTCAATTCCCAGGGATACCACTCCAGAGTTCTTTTGCCACCCAGAGCTAAATTAACAGGGTAGGCCTGATGCAGCAGGTTCCCAGGACCAGAGTTCACTTCCCTATGCTGTTTTATGTCTACCGGACAAGATTCCACATAGGTCACCTCAATTTTCCTCCCTCCTCCTGGAAAATCGTAAGGGTCCTGATCACACAGCTCACTCCACAGATCCAAATAGGGGGAGGCTGCTTCTGCCCCCAGGAGATACGGGGTGGGGGGTTCCGGTCCTTCTGGGGCTGATGGGCTAGGTGGGGTGATTTTTACTTTTGTTTTTACTTCAACAGTTAGCACTTCCATGGGGTTTCTGTGTTCCTGATAAAACTTAGCCCATTCTCTTTACCTGCCATCTTCCTCTGCATCTCTGGGCTCTCCCAAGTCCTGTAAGGACTTTAAGGCCGGGTCCTCTTTGGACAAAACCACATTACCTATACTTCTCAGTCCCCCAATCCCGGAGATGGACAGACACAGCAGGGAGTCAAGTCAAGCAAGAACTTTTATTGTGCGCATAGCAAAGCCTTTTAAAGCACAAGATTGCAGGATTATTGGGGTAGGACATAAGGACTAACCAATTACTTAAAAGGTCATTTTATGGGGCGATTTTTTACAGGACCAGCCATATGTCTGTACACTCATCATCAGTTGTTGTCACCTCCCCTGATGCTGCGCAGCCAATCAGCTTTGGTGGTAAACAACTTTGGGTACCGCCCAACTTACTTCCTTTGGGCGCCATCTTTGAATTGCCTCATGTGCCTAATTTCCCTGCATAACTATCAGAGCTGGGTCAGATCAAAGCCAGGATCCAGGCAATCAATCCTGTTCACCCATGTTGGTGGTAGTGACCTATTTTCTTAAGCTATCACCTTCTGTGTCCCAGGGCCTGGACCAGCAGGAAGCTGGAATAGGGAGAGGAGTCAAGATTTGAATCAAGGTACTCTAGTATAGAATTCAGGTATCCCAAGCCATAAACCAATGGTCAATAAATTTGTATGCTTTTTAAAAAGTTAAAAGTAAAATATTCCTTGTTAAAGATTAGATTGATCTAGGATTATTAAACTGATTAAAATAATGACCATTGCGGGTTTTTTTCAAATGAGGAGACAGGACACAGGAGTGTCCATTCTAAGAACACACTGCTAGAGAGCCTTGTGCTCCCAATTTTGTTTAGAGGGTACCAACATTCTATAAGGCAATAGGTGCATAGGCAAGGTTACACATTAACTTAAGGATTTGGGGAAAGGAATTCAGTCTGTTGGCCTAAGATAGGCTTCAGAGCTGCATTGTAAATCTTCAGAGACAGGCCCATTTGATGTTCCTGCAAATTAAAAACTTCCCAAAAATATCCCAGGTAAAATTAATGTCCATTAGCCCCCTGGTGCTCCTGCTGTCACATTCCTGGGGGGGTGTCCATTTCCAGGCCTGTTTTGGCGTAAGCAGAAACTTGCCATGCCTCTAATTTTAGAACAGTTTGCTGTCTGAGAGACATTTATGTAGCATTTCTATGTAAAATATGAAATTGATTTGAATATCTTGTGAAATACAATTTTTTCTCAAGAATTATTTTGTCATATTCTGAAGTTTACTTGACATTTGGAATAAAGAAATTAAGGAAAAGTTATTTAAAAGAGAAGAGAATGTTCATGGAACACAGAAATAATCCCTCCCATTTTATATATTTCTATAATATTTTCTTAAACCAATTGATATTTAAGTTTATGTGTATCAGTCTAGAATAATTTTTTTTCTAAACAAAAATAAAAGTACAAATTTGTCATAATTTATAAGTTATTGAATTTTCGTTTCAATAAGAAATTGCTTAGGGAGAAAATTTTGTTTCAATATTAATTTAGGTATTTTGTTCCATTTTGTTGCATTGACATTCAAGCATTGTGATTTAAAAGATTTGATATTAAAAAGTAATATTATTTGAATAGGATTGATTGTGTTTTAGGAAAATTTTGAAGATGTGCTTCAAATGTGTGTGATTTTACAATAGATTATGTGTTCTGTACACTGTTAGACGATGTGCTTTCAAAATTTGTAATGGAAATGGAATTCAAAAGATTAATCATAGGATTACTCAAAAGCAATCAGAAGCAAATTCATGAACTAAAGAAAACTATAAATAACATGAATGAAAATTTTTCAACCTAACTAGATATTTTAAATAAAAATCAAAATGATATATTAGATAAGAAGAATTCAATGGATCAAACAAAAAATCAGACTTGATGAGGAAGAAGAGAGAATATCTGAACCAGAAGACAAATCTTTGAAAATCTTACAGTTGGACCAAAAAGAAAAAAAGGAGAAAAGAGAAAGCTTAAAAACAGTGCTAGAGATTTATGGGATACTATCAGATGACCCAATATACAGGTCTTAGGAGTTCCAGAAGCTGTGGAGTGAATGGACTAGAAGGCCTAATTAGTGAAATAATTATGGAAAACTTCCCTAATTTGGAGAAAGAAACATATGTCCATGCACAGGAAGTACATAGAACTCCTAATAGGTATGTTTAGAAAAAGTTTTCACCACTACACATTATAGTCATACTTTCCACAATAAAAAAAAAATTCTAAAATTGCATGAGAGAAATATCATTTTACTTTCAGAGGATCTCCAAATAGACTCACAGCTGACTTTTCATCAGAAACCCTATAGGCTTGAAGAGCTTAATGGGAGACACAGTTCAAATCTTTAGAGAAAAAAAATGTCAAATCATAATAATGTACACTTCAAGCTCTCATTTATGAATGAAGGTGAAAAAAAGAACTTCCTTAACAAATATAAATTGAAAGAATTTGTCACTACTCATCCAGCTTTACAAAAGGTGTTTGAGAATGCTACACAGAGAAACAGAGGGATCATTATGAAAGAATGTGAAGGCAGACTATCATCCAGTAAAAATATAAAATAAATCCAAAGTAAATAATAGGAATACTCATGGAAAAATGGTCTGGATAAATTGTTATTTATCAATAGTCACCTAGAATGTAAATGATCTCAACTCTCCAGTTAAAAGATACAGACTGGCTGAGCAAATTAAAAAGAAGACCAATCTATTTGTTACCTACAAGAAACACATCTCACCAAAAAAGATACAAGCAGACTGAAAGGGAAAGAATAGAAAAAGATATCCCATGCTAATGGAAAGCAAAAAAGGACAGGTGTAGCCATCCTAATATCAGACAAATAGACTTTAACACAAAATCTGTTAAAATAGGTGAAGAAGGGAACTATGTAATGATTAAGGGATCAATTCAACAGGAGGATGTGACTATAATAAATATTCATGCACCCAACTTTAGAACACCTGGCTATTTAAAAGAAACATTGATGAATGTAAAAGGAGTCATAGACTCCAATACAATAGTAATGGGGGACTTCAATACCTCACTTTCATCAATGGACAGATGAAGCAGACAGAAAATCAACAAAGAAATAACAGAGCAAATCAACACTAAGGACTAAATGGACCTGATATTTACAGAATGTTTCACCCCAGAATTGCAGAATACACATTCTTATCAGTGCATGGAACATTTTCTAGGATAGACCATATGCTAGGCCATAAAGCAAGTCTTAAGAAATTCAAAAAAATCAAAATCATACCATGCATCTTCTCTTACTGCAATGGAATGAAGCTGAAAATCAACAACTCAAGAATCTATAGATTGTATAGAAACACATAGAGACTGAAAAAACACACTCCTGAATGAACGCTGCATCATGGAAATAATAAATGAGCTATCAATGCATCTCAAGGACCTAGAAAAACAACAGGAAATCATACCCAAAATAAGTAGAAGGAAAGGAATAATTAAAATTAGAAAAGAAATAAACAAAATTGAAATAAAAAATAGATCAGTGAAATAAAGAGCTGTTTTTTGAAAAAGTAAACAAAATTGATACACAATTGGTGCAACTAACCAAAGAAAAGAGGGAGAAGACTAAATCAATATAATCAGAGATGAAGAAGGAAACCCACAACCAATACTACAGAAATGAAGTGAATCATCAGGAATCATTACAAAGAGCTATATGCCAAAAATCAGGAAACCTAAAAGAAATTGACAGATTCCTGGATGAATCCAACCTACCTGAATTGAGGCACAAAGACATAGAAAACCTAAACAGACTAGTAACCAAGATGGAAATTGAATCAATAATAAATTCCCTCCCAAAAAAGAAAATCCCAAGACTGGATGGCTTCACTTCTGAATTCAAACATACATTTAAATGATAATTCCAATATTCTCAGGATATAGAAAGAGAGAGAATCCTCTCAAACACTTATATGAAGCCTGGATCACCATAATTCCTAAGCCAGAAAAAGATGCAACTGAGAAAACGAACTATAAACTAATATTCCTGATGAATCTAGATGCAAAACTCCGCAACAAAATATTAGCTAATCAAATCCAACAACACATCTGAAAGATCATTCACCCAAGCGAAGCAGGGTATGCAAGGATGGTTCAATATGGCAGAACAATAAATGTGATACATTAACAAACTGAAGAATAAAAACCATATGATTATCTCAATACATGTAGAAAAAAAGCATTTGATAAAATACAATACCCTTTCATGATGAAAACTCTAAGCAAGCTGGGTATGGAAGGAAGATTCTTCACCACAATCAAGGCAATTTATGACAAACCCACTGCTAGAATTCTATTGAATGGGGAAAAGCTAGAAGCATTCCCACTGAGATTCGGAACCAGAGAAGGATGTCCATTCTAACCACTGCTATTCTATATAGTCCTGGAAGTTTTAACTAGAGCCATTAGGCAATAAAAAGAAATCAAAGGGATACATATTTGGAAGGAGGAAGTCAAAGTATCCTTATTTGCAAATAACATGATTCTAGGCCAGCGCCATGGCTAACTAGGATAATCCTCCGCCTGCAGCGCCAGCACCCTGGGTTCTATTCCTGGTTGGGGTGCTGAATTCTGTCCCAGTTGCTCCTCTTCCAGTCCAGCTCTCTGCTGTGGCTCGGGAAGGCAGTGGAGGATGGTCCAGGTCCTTGGGCCCTGCACCTGCATGGGAGACAGGAAGAAGCACCTGGCTCCTGACTTCGGATTGGCGAGGTGTGTCGACCACAGTGCACTGGCCGTAGCAGCCACTTGGGGGATGAAACAACGGAAAAAGGAAGACCTTTCTCTCTGTCTCTCTCTCTCACTGTCTAACTCTGCCTGTCACAAAGAAATAACATGAATCTAAATATAGGGGATCCAGAAGAATTTTGGAACTCATAAAAGAGTTTAAAGGGGCCAGAAATAAAATCAACACACAAAAACCAGTAGCCTTTATATACACAGACAATGTTGTGGCTGAGAAAGGACTTTTAAGATTAGTCCCATTCATGATAGCTACAAAAAGATTGAAATACCATGGAATAAATTTAACTAACAATGTTAAAGGTCTCTACAATGAAAATTACAAAGCATTAACAAAATAAATAGAAGAAGACACAAAACATAGAGAAAGCTTCCATTTTCATGGATTGGAAGAATCAATATCATTAAAATATAAATAATACCCAAAGCAATTTACACATTTAATGTGATCCCAATCAAAACATCCACTATGTTCTTCTACGATCTAGAAAAAATGATGCTATAATTGATACAGAAACACAACAGACCCTGAAGAGCTAAAACAATATTATAAAACAAAAACAAAGCTGGATGCATGACAATACCATATTTCAAGTCATATTATAGGGCACTTATAATCAAAGCATCCTGATTCTGGGATAAAAACAAATGGGTAGACCAATAAAACAGAATAGAAGCTCCAGAAATCAATCCATGCATCTACATGCAATTTATCTCTGACAAAAGAGTTAAAATCAACCCCTGGGGCAAAGATAGTCTCTTCTACAAATGGTTCTGGGACAACTAGATCTCCCCCTGCAGAAGTATGAAACTAGACCCCTACTTATACTTTACACTAAAATCCACCCAAAGTGGATCAAAGATGTAAATTTATGAACTGATATGATAAAATTGCTAGAGAATGTGGGGAAACTCTTTAAGAAATTGGCATAGGCAAAGAGTTCTTGGAAAAAATACCGAAGCACATTCAATCAAGTTCAAAACTGACAAATGTGATTACATCAAGCTTGAAAAGCTTCGGCACTGTAAAAGAAACACTCAGCAAAGTGAAGAGGCAATTGACAGAACAGGAGAAGATATTTGCAAACTACCCTACTGATAAAGGATTATCACCAATAATCTATAAAGAACTCAAGTAATTCAACCACAACAAAATAAACAATCTAGTTAAGAAATGGGTAAAGGACTTGAACAAGGATTTTTCAAGAGAGGAAATTCAAATGGCCAACAGATACTTGAAAAAATGCTCAGGATCACTAGCCATCAGGGAAATGCAAATCAAAACCATAATGAAGTTTCACCTCACTCCAATTAGAATGGCCCTCATAGAGAAATCAATAAACAACAAATGCTGGTGGGGATGTTGGGGAAAGAGAATCTTAACCCACTGTTGGTGGGAATGTACACTGGTTCAGCCACTTTGGAAGACAGTAGGGAGACACCTCAGAAATCTGAATGTAATCCTACCATATTATCCAGCCATCCTACTCTTGGAAATTTACCCAAATCAAAAGAAATCAGCATATGACAGAGTTATCTGTATTCTCATGTTCACTGCAGCATAATTCATAATAGTTAAGATATAGAATCAACCCAAATTTCCATCCACTATTAACTGGATATAGAAATTATTGTATATATATACTATGGGGTACTATTCAGCTATCAAAAAAAGTGAAATCCTGTCTTTTGCAACAAAATGGACACAACTGGAAACCATTATACTTAGTGAAATAAGCCAGTCCCAGAAAAACAGATCCTATGCTTTCCTTGATGAGGTAACTAATAGAGTGCCTAAATTGTAATGTGTTGGAGTGAAATACACATTTTGAAATTCAATGATTACAGTCCTTGTCTTACCTGTTGGAGAACAGTTTTTTTTTCCTTCATACTATTTGTTGAACTCTTTTACTTAGTATAGAGTTAACTTTATGATCATTAAATAAACTGAAAGTAAATCTTTGTAAAAATTTAGAGTGGAAATGTGACAGGGAAGAGGAAGAGTGGGCATAGGGAGGGTAGGGGAAATATCACTATGTTCCTTAGTCTGGATTTTATATATATATATATATATATATATATATACACACATATATATTTATATGTATATATACAACTACATAGAACTTGTATAATTTAAATATGATTAAAAATAAATAAAGCACACAAAAATGTGACTTTAAGTTGTCTGAGGATTTTACATGAATGACTGCCTGCAAATCTCATAACAACTCTGTTTGGAAGTTAACATGCTTACTTTGTCACTCCCCAGATGGCTGCAATGGCTGGAGCTGCGCCAATCCAAAGCCAGGAGCCAGGAGCCAGGAGCTTCTTCCAGGTCTCCCACATGGGTGCAGGGGCCCAAGGACTTGGGCTGTTTTTTACTGCTATCCCAGGCCATAACAGAGAGCTGGATGGGAAGTGGAGCTGCCAGGATCAGAACCGGCACCCATACTGGATGCTGGCACTTCAGGCCAGAGCGTTAACCCTCTGAGCCACAGCGCCGGCCCCCAACAATTAATTTTTATAATCACTTTCTATAATGTCCATATATTTCTCCTTATTTTTATAATCACTTTCTATAATGTCCATATTATATGTTAGATGGTCCCATTGATCACATTTACAGATGATGATTGTTGAAAGGTCAGTTTATCTAGGACTTAGGGGCAAGATGCCTTCACAGTACGTTTCTTGGGTGAATCAGGCCCCTACAATTACTGTTCTCTTCTAAACTGCATAAGTTTTCCCTTGTGGTCATAGAGCAACTTAATGTTAGATACTATTATCACCAAATGAATGCTGTCAGTCATGTTGGATGTGACTGGAATAATAGAAAAACCCAAGATTTACTTTTTTTTTTTTTTACTGGTTATACAAAATATGTTATATGTTATCTCTGTTTTCCTAGCTAACATAACCCAATTTTCCACCTTTTGTTTGCCTTTTCCTGCATCTAAAAACACATTTGATCAAAATCACACAAAGTAATATTAAGATTATAATGATGAACTTGTTAGGTAGGAAAGTAGACTTTAACCTATATGTCAGAAAGGGGCTGAATGGAAAAGATAAGAAGTTCCTATAGTAAGGAAAGTAATGTCTTTAGAAACATACCTTGGAAGCAGTCTTTGGAAGAGGTTCAGTGTTTGCACATCAAAAATCCTGCTCAGGTGGGATTGTAAGGGGTCCCATCCTCCCCTCCCAATCTCCAACCCCTTCTGTTTCCCAGACATCTCAGGAAAACCTTCCTGGACAGACACCCTTAAGGATATTAAGTCTATTAACACTGGGTATTAAAATCTTGGGAGAAATTTCATGAATTTCACACCTAAAGATCCCTTTGCCCAGCAATATCCTAGAAGAAGTAGGAGGAAGGAGAAATGGAAAGAAGTAGAACACATACCCATGTAAAGAGAATCTTAGGATTGCTGATAGGAGACAGCACCATTTAAGTGGCTGAATCTTTGTGTTCTTCTAGATGAGAAATGTGGATCCATGACTGAATTCTCAGGAGTGTGGCTGTACAGGAATTTACATGTTATTGGAAAGCACTCTTTTTTTTTTAAATTAAGATGTCCTTTTGAGTACATAAATTTATCAGAATAAATGTTTCAAAAAGGAACATCTTTTCCTTGTCATCCTAAAATATCATTTTACTAAAGAGTAATTTTATTAATATTTTAAATGGTCTATTGAAAATATGGAAGAATTCCCTTTATTAAGATAGAGAGACTTAGGCAATAGGGAAAACATATATGATTAACTTTTGCTGTGTTTGCTATTGGGTGAGCAATCTTGTAACCTGAATGTAAGTTCTGGATTTCTTATTTAGCCCAATAACATGGTCTCAAATTTACCAGTATTTAAAACCTGTATTTAACATGGACAGGTTAGAATTATAGTTATTTTTAAATACCTTTTAAAAGAAGCAAAAAAAATTAATTGCAGCAATGTGACTTAGAATAACTATGATTAAAGTTCTGATATGTTTGCTATACTTAGCAAGTGGCAAAGAAATTAGGTTATTTTCTAGCATCTAACATAAACAGAATAATAACCATTAATTTGTCCCAACACATGTCAGATTATTAGAATTCCCATTAAGTTTTACAATACTTATTTGGCCTATTTTTAGAAATACAACACAAAAAGATTTGATATTGTTTCCCATATAATTTAACATTTCAGAATAGACTGATTATTTTGAAATCACTACCCGTCCAGAGATAGTTCCTTTGAGAATTTCCTGGTACCCATCTGGAAAACCTCAAAGTCAATTTTACTATTTAAACAAAATGGAATTTAGATTTTAGTGTGTAGAAATTTGTCAATAGTTTTAAAGCATTTAATTAAAGCAAGACCACAACCCACTGTGAAATAATACTTAGTTATCTATTTAAGCAAAGTGGCATTTTAAAAAAGTCTTTAAAGGCAAAAGCAGAAAGTTATGGAAGCTGAGATTAGTTCATTAATTGTGACAAAGATACTAATGTGAGATGCAAATCAGCTGGAGAGTATGTGTGGGAACTCTTTGTATTGCTACCTCACAAATTTTATTTTGTAAATTTAAGTCTATTCTGAAATAAAATGTTAAAAGATGCCATCAACAAATCATTTAATGAGCTATTCAACATCTTGAAAAAATTACATAACTAAAGAAAAACAAAACCTTGGATTTTTTAACAGAGAAAAGTTTTTCTTAGCAATCAAAGGGCTTCAGAAAAATATGAATTGCAATTATTTTCATAAAACTAAAACCTATCCTGGTTACCTCAAGGTGAATAATATATCTATATGTATTTAAGTGTCATATGTATATATGTATTATATGTAATGCATATATATGGATTACTTAGGAACTCAATGAATAAAGTATGCACAATAGAATTTGATGTATTATTAGAATTTTTACTCATTATGAACCAACATTACTAATGGGCCCATGCAGTCTATTAGAAATATAGAACTCTAGAGTAAGCATTAGAAATTTTATAGTAATTTGAAAGAACACTTTTTTTTTTATTTTTTCATAGTAATAATTATCATGATTTCATTGCCTTAAAAGTATGGCAAGCACATTATATGTAATCTAAATTAATCTTCAAAACAAGTAGATGAAGCACTGCTATTTTACATCTACATTTTTTCTTTTCTTTCTGTATTTACTTAATATAAAGGGAACAGATTTAATGTAGTTCATAGAGTTCATAGACACAGTTGGTTTTTTTTTTTTTTTTTTTTTTTTTTTTGACAGGCAGAGTGGATAGTGAGAGAGAGAGAGACAGAGAGAAAGGTCTTCCTTTTTGCCGTTGGTTCACCCTCCAATGGCCGCTGCGGCCAGCGCAACGTGCTGATCTGAAGCCAGGAGCCAGGTGCTTCTCCTGGTCTCCCATGCGGATGCAGGGCCCAAGCACTTGGGCCATCCTCCACTGCCTTCCCGGGCCATAGCAGAGAGCTGGCCTGGAAGAGGGGCAACCGGGATAGAATCTGGCACCCCGACCGGGACTAGAACCGTGGTGCCGGCGCTGCAAGGCGGAGGATTAGCCTGTTAAGCCACGGCGCCAGCCTAGACACAGTTCTAAGAATATATAGTATCTCCCTTCTTCCCTCTTTCCTCCTTCTCCCTCTTTCTTTTTCTTCCTTCCTTCCTTCCTTCCTTCCTTCCTTCCTTCCTTCCTTTCTTTCTTTCTTTCTTTCTTTCTTTCTTTCTTTCTTTCTTTCTTTCTTTCTTTCTTTCTTTCTTTCTTTCTCTTTCTGTCTTTTTGTCTCTCTTTCTTGCTAGTTTTTGAGATAGCACATTTTTCATTTACATTACATTACACTAGAGAGTTCAGCAAGTAAAAAGTAAAAAGACCATAGTTAGCCGAAAATATTTTCCTGTGTTTAATCTGATAGTAAAAATTGATGTTTGTAAAGGAAAAGAAAAATTAGGAACTCAGCATTTTAATAAGCATCGCCATTTTAAGAGAAAAGAACACAATTCTAGCTTTGTAGCAATGTACTTCTAGTATTAAAGCTTAATTTTATTAAAGAAAAACCTTTAATTTTAACCTGCTTAATTATACATATTTATTCCATGAGATTTATTTTTTATCAAAACTTTGAAAATTTTTAGGTCTCTAATTTATATATATAAATTGTATTTTATTTAATTTCACCACCAAAGAATACATCATTTTTTAAAGATTTATTTATTTGAAAGGCAGAGTTACAGAGAGAGATGGGGAGAGAAGGAAAGAGAGATCTTCCATCTGCTGGTTCACTCCCCAAAGGGCTACAATGACTGAGGCTGGGAGAGCTAAAGCCATGATCCTGGAACTCCATCTGAATCTCTCACATGGATGGCAGGGGCCCAAGTATTTTGGCAACCTTCATTGCTTTTCCAAGCCTATTATCAAGGAGCTTTTTCAGATATGTAGCATGTGGGACTTGAACTGGTACTCATACAGGATGTTTGTATTACAGACAATATCTTAACCACTACCACAATGCCAGTCCCAATATTAGTATACTCATAACTTTATATTTTTCTCTCTTACATTGATTTATTTTTATCTTGCCTTACTTCTTTTTTAAATGCACATTTTGAAATAAAGTTAAATAATCTTGAATTTAGACAAATGAAAACTCTTAGTAATCTTAATTTCTAGAGGAAACCTAAGAAGTAAAGCATAATTGAAATTTTTAACATATGCCAACATCTTATGAATATATATTTAATAATTTTAAAAACATATTTTCTCATAAAAATTTTTATTTTGCTTTTTAAATATTCATTTATAAATTTTAAAGATAGAATGACAGATAAAAAGAAAGATACTGAGAGAATGGGAGAGAGAGAGATCTGCCATCCTCTGATTTGTTGCCCAAGTTCCTATAATAGCAAAGAGCCAGGAACTCCTTCTGGGTCTCTCAAAGTGGTGGCAGGAATCCAAGTACTTGGGACATTATCTACTACCTCCCAGGCACATTAACAGGAGGAAAGACTCAATCTCAGGCACTTGGTATCTCAAGCAGTTGCTTAATTCATTGTGCTACAGTGCAATCCCTCATAGAATGATTATTAATTTAACAACACATAATTATTAATACAATCTAATATATTTTGTCTTTTTACACATTTAAAAAGCCAAATGTAACTACATTGTAATCAATATATAATAAATAAATTTTATTATCTTTCTTATTTAGAAATGACCTGGATCTTTAATGAGTAACATTCATTGAATATAACTTAGTAAAACTACATGAATGTAGTTACCCAAAAGATTAGAGAAACTCTTTTGAGGAAAATATATAAAAAGCAATTATTGCTTAAAGAGTATATGTATAAATTCTATCTCATTCTCTATTTGATTTACTTTACCTAAGTCAAAGTTTTTTTGGATCTTAAATAATTAATATATTAAATATTTAAAAGAGATACAGTTGCATATCTTAGCTGATTAGCAAGTATACCAAGGGCTCTAGCGTGCAAAGCTGACCAAACTGAATTTTGCCATTTGACTTAAGTAGCCAATTCCTACAGGTGGTTATCTGACTGCTGGCAATATTTCTTATCATACTGAGAATTTTTTTTTCCCTTTCAATGAGCTTGTTCCACGCATTCACTTATTTTGCTTCTGGAAATCAACATTTGAATCAACTGGTATAAGATTCAATAACCTGTCTCATAAGACTAAGGGTTAGCTCAAATTTTTGTAAATCCCATAGTGTCTTGTATAGGATCTGGAAAGTCTTACTGAAACTTTTAGTTCAGCTTGAAATTGTTTGTGATTGGCCCACTTTTCCCTCTAAGATGCTTCTCTCTGACAGGAGTTGTTATTATTATTATTATTATTATTATTATTAGACTCTGGAAGTTTTCCAAGTCTTCAGATTTAGGAGAAATGGAAGAAGAAAATGGAGGCAGAGAAATAGACTGGCCATTGGCAGTTTAGAGACTAGAAGACACCAAGGGCAGGGCAGAGGAATGAAGGTGGAAGATCAGCTATTCTGGTTGCTGTGTTGCATCAGTTGCTATGGCTGCTGTGGAGGTTGAGTTTGTGTTTACAGCTTTCTTAATTTCTGTGAAAACTTTAAAATCTTATTAGTGTCATGTAAGGAAACAATTGTACTGTTTCCCTTTTTGATGCTTCTAAATACCAATCAAAAATATCTGTCCTTTTCTGGTTATTTAATTTTCTTGCTGGCTTTTATAAAAATAAAAAATATTAATTTTCAGAAGAAAGATTTATTTATTTATTTATTTATTTATTTATTTATTTCAGGGACAGACAGAACTCCCATTTACAATGGCTGGTAGGGGGAATGAAGTCAGGAGCCAAGAGCTCTCATGTTGGTGGCAGGAACCCAATTACTTGAGTTACACTCCTGTCTCCCAAGGTCTACAATATTGGGAAGTGGAATCAGAAGTTAGACCTGGGGTGGGATTCCTATCTGGGAAATGAGCATCATAACCAGCATCCTAAGTACTAGGCCAACTACCAGTCATCCTGTTGTCATATTTTAAGGTTGCATATACAAAACAGCAAGTATATTAGTGGTACTCTGCTTAGCCTCTTTAATCTAGAATCATCTGTAAAATTTTCTCACTTTTACAAAGAAAGTTTTTAAGTCTGATCTCCGTAGATACTGTACTTGAATCTAGCTGGGGTTCTGGCAGGGTGTTCAATGTCAGCAGTCCCAGTAATCTTGGTTTGGGATGCCTTGCTTTTTATTCCCTTTCAGTGAGACAGTTGGAGGGTGGTAAATCAAGCATGCTGCTGTGAATTTCTGTTCATCTTTTGTATTTCAGTTTCATTTGCCACTTGTCTAACACAAGTGTGGGGGCTTGGAGCATCTTCACTTTCCCAGATGAGCCAGTTCATTATTTAAGTGTTGGAGGTCCCTAGAGGACCACTGCATGCCTTGAGAGTTAGTCTCAGATGTGTCCCCTAAGTCTGGTCGCTTGTCAACTGAAAAATGAGTCTGGTTGGATAATCAAAGTTAGAGTTTATTCAAAAAGTCAATTCAAATCCAGAAGCAACCAGTGAGTAACCATAGTTGGCTGTTCTGCAGGTCTAAGTTTGGTTACAAGTTTTATACTTTTCTTACAAGGTAGGTACCTGCATTGAATCAGGTCTGAACACTACAAGTTTTTTTGTGTGGTTATCAATATCATTGAAAATTAAGGAATGTTTGGTGGCTATTCACAGACCTGATTATTGATTAAAAGAGAGGAACCGTATGTTCTCACACTGGCTATGATCTGTATGCTGGGAGAGGCAAACAGTGAGGTCATTAATTACTCCTTTTATAATAGGCCTAAGACATAAATCTTACTCTTTAACTATAGCAGATGTCAGTCATCGTGGATGTTTGTCCAAAGGTCACGTTATGTAGGAACAAGTAGCAGGGCATCTTCATAGGGTGATGTTATGACTAACCTAGGCCTCTGCAAACAGCATTCCAATCTTTTGTCCACAAATTTAAAAATGAGTGTGCAAGGAGCTTGCATTTTGACACTGGGGGTTATGCCACCACTTATGATGCTGGCATCTTATTTTGGAGTGCTGATTCAACTCCCAGTTATTGTTTCCAAACAAGTTTCCTGCTAATGCACCTGAGAAGGAGATAGATCAAGCACTTGACACTAATGTAGGAAATCTAGATGGAATTCTGGTTCCTGCCTCCTGGCTTTATCAGGATCCAGACTGGCTATTGTAGCCATTTGTAGCTATAAGTGAACTAGCAGACCTAAGACCCCTCTCTCTCTTTCTCTCTCTCACCTGATCCATCCTCTTTCTATCACAATACCTTTCAAATAAGTAAGTAAATAAATAATACATTTTTAAATGAGTGGGCAGATATTTGGCTTAGCCATTAAAACCCTGATTAAAATGCCAATGTTGGTGCAGAGGGTTTAACCTCCACCTGTGGTGCCAGCATCCCATATGGGTGCCAATTCTAGTCCTGGTTGCTCCTCTTCCAATCCAGCTCTCTGCTATGGCCTGGGAAAGCAGTGGAGGATGGCACAAGCACTTGGGCCTCGCACTTGGGAGACTTGGAAGAAGTTCCTGGCTTCTGGCTTCAGATCAGCCCAGCTGTGACCGTTGTGGCCCTTTTGGGAGTGAGCCAACAGATGGATCAGCTTTCTCTCTGTCTCTCCCTCAAACTGTCTGCAACTCTACTTCTCAAATAAATAAATAAAATCTTGGAAAAAAAATGCCAATGCCCCACATCTGGTGTGACTCGGTTTAATTACTGGATCTGGTTCCTGATTTTAGCTTCTCAGCAATGCAGACTCTGGAAAACAGCAGGTATTCTCAAGTGATTGGGTTCTTGTCATACTCATGGGAGACTTGGATTGAATTTTTGACTTTTGGCTCTGGCCCCAGCCCAGTACCAGCTGTTGTGGGTAATTAGGCATGACATATAGATGGGATCACCCTCTCTATTTCTCTCTGTATGTAATTGTCTCTCTGAATCTTAAAGAAGACTGAAAAGGAAAAATTAGAAAATATAGGTTGAATAGAGGAAAAAATCTGCTCATGATGGTACTCACTGATTAGCCTAAACTGTCCTTTAATTTAATGAATTAATTTATTCATCCAAAAGATTTTGCCTATCACTTACTATATGCAGTTTTGGAAGTGGTATGCAACTGCTTGTCAACTGATTTACCCTCCATCATTTTGTAGAAAATTGGTAGGACAGATTTCACACCTATTTGCGCCAGGGATTGACTTTTATAGGGCTTCCTAATCAACAAATTCTATTTCCCTTTCTGTTGTTCATGTTTTAGGGATAGGTTTATAGTCTGAACCCATATTAAGCGACATCTGTGATGACTGACTCAGAACTAGTCATTTAGTTTGTTCAATTAGGGTTGAAACAATGACTTTCCTTTTGATTTTGAGAAAGAAATCCTTGCAATCTCTTTTAACCTACATTGTTTTTAGAGCTGATATAGCTGTCAGTGAATACAAGAGAGCAAGATGATGATAAAGAAGGCAGAGCAATGAGAAAGAAAGAATGAAACTAGATCATTGGACATCACTAGTTGTAGATTCTGAAGCATACTGATGCTGACCATCTCCAAATATCTGACTATGCAAATCATGTGAGTTGATTCTCTCCATTGCTTAAGTCATTTTCTATTGCATGTTCTTTTACATATAAATTAAGACCACAAATTAATTTTTGTGTTCCTAACACAAAACTTGAAAAAGTGACTTGTCTTATACACAAAACTAATTTTTGTTTTTTTAAAAAAATTTTTATTAGTTTTCTTACTTGTGTTAAAGACAAACAATGAGCAGGGGGGAGAGGGAGAGAGAGAGAGAGAAAAGTCATATCTCCCATCAAAGTCATGAGCAGGCAGCTCCACCTGGGTCTCCCACAAGGCTGGCAGGAATAAACTATTTGTGTTATCACCTAGTTCCTCATAGGGTATTTATTAGTAGGAACCTGGAATTGAGAGTAGAGCTGGAACTCTAATACATGCACTCCAATATGGGATGCAGGTGTCCCAGGTGGCAGCTTAACTGCTGTGCCAAACATCTACTCCCAAAAATTTTCTAGTTGATTGTGATAAGGTATTTAATTTATAAAGCTGGGATGTTTGATGCTGTCTTATTGACTTTAGCTAACACGGTATCTTGTTATTGATTGTTGTCTTCTGATTTTACAGTATGAGATATGCTAAGCAGGAATTTTTCTCCAATGAGATTGTTGTAGATGGTGATGAAATTCCCTAGTGCCCCTTCTTCTGTGCTTAAGGAACAGAGAGATTCAGGACATCATTTCCTGCCAGACTCCCTTCAGTCACAGCTGAAATCACTTTTGTCTCAAGTTGATTGTCAGCCTGAACATTAACACTCACAGCTGAGGACAGTTGTTTGAGTTAATGACAAAATGATTGATTGAGGCTGGTGAAAATGCACATTTGGTCATATTTGAAGGAAAATCATGAATAAGTTTTGCTAGGAAGGACAAATGAGTAAGTGAGGTAGACAACAAAGGTTGTAACACAAGCAGGTGAAAGGTTAATAAAAACAGAAGTGACTCGGGTTTTAAATGGAGCTTAAACTTGGGATCATAATAAACTTGAGATCACAATAAACTTGGGATCCAAAAATATCAGAATGCTAGATGAAAGGAGAGAAATTTGGAGTTTTAAAATTAAAGGGAATAAAGTTACAAGACTGAAGTAAACAGTTTTCAAATTTAAAGAGAGATGCACATGAGACAATGCAGTCTGAATAAATACAGGTTATGAAGAATAACCTGAGGAGGCAAGGTTTGGGAAAACCTAGAAGATCCATGGTAAATCCCAAGAAAATAAGGTGTAAGGTATACTTTACTCCTCTTTCTCTCTGTTTTTCATGACTGCTTTTAATGTATGGAACTACACTATTGTATTCCATTTACTATTTTATTGTATCTGGTAACTCAGTCTGCTAATCCCTTCCATTCATTACTTTTTACCAAGAGTCTCTTATCTAAACTAGGCATCCCTCCTGACCCCTTATATTTTAGGCTGTGGTTACACTGGACAGAATGAGGATACAACGACTGGGTGGGGATTATCACTCTCTTGTGATTTTCCTCTGTGTGATGGCTTTTCCCTTTTCAGTGTTGATACATTTGTATGCCTCTTTCTCTTATCTAATCTTTTTCAGTTTATTCCAGCAAATTTTGGGAAAGCAAAGAAAATTCCCCTTTGCCTTTACATATTTGATGCTGTAGCTCACATATACTCAAGCACTTGGGCTTTTCTAGAAACTTCAGTGAAGTGAACCCAGAACCTGCCAAACCATGGTTGATATAAGGATAAACATTTTCTTACTAGTGAGGCTCCTGGTCTGTCTGTGGAATCTCTGCCTGTCTTTTTTCTGTTACAAATTTAGATTAATGGGAGAAGAGCATTCAATTTATATGGACTAGTCCTTAGTTGCAGCAAATATTGTGTATTTTGGTTGGAGTATTTATTGTCTTCTCTCTCTGTCTCCTCCCAGAAATTGTCTTTCTTTTGTCCTTTGTCTTTGTCATTTGTCATAAAGCAGGGTTCCATGTGTAAAACATGAGCTTCCTTTATAAAGACAGCTATAAGTGTTTGCAGTCTTGTTTGGCCTAACCCACGGTGAATTTTGATCTGGTTTTTTACAAGGCCAGCATTTGTTTAGAAAAAACTCAGCTGTGAGTCCCTGCAATAGAAACCAGATAAGGGTCCTCTTGAGTGTTGTTTTTTGTCCTTGCAAAACTGGCTTTATTACCAAATGAGAACATTCTCTCTTGATCTCTACTGCCTGAGCAGTGTAAGTGTAGGCTTATTCTAAGTGGCCAGTCTAAAAACTAGGGCACTCGAGACATGTAATATTTGAAGCAGCACATCTTTTGTCTGACACTGCCAAGCTGTCAGAGGAGTGGTCATAAGACAAAGTCTCATCCATAAGGGTCATTCATCATCTCAACTCTTACAGCCAGATTAGTTCTGGGAAAGCCCCATCCCAGTATGGTCTATCTGGCTGCAGATTCATGGATCTGTGCCCTGAGGCACCCAAAGGTGCTCAAATATCCATGTGTAAACCAAATGTGATCCTTGACCATCAGGACTCCATTACCTTTGACTCAGGAAAGAAAAACTAGCTTAAACTCATTTAAACAATTTGTTTTGACATTTGATTCATTAATGTTGTTATTTAAAACTTTGGATTATATTTAGAGCATAAAAAATAACTTTTTTAAAAGATTTTATTTATTAGAGAGAGAGTTAAAGACAAAGAGAGAGAGAGAGAGACAGAAAAGTCTTCTATCTGTTGGTTCATTCCCCAAATGGCCACAGTAGCTGGAGTTGGGCATATTAAAAGCCAGGAACCAGGAGCTTCTTCTGTGTTTTCCTTACAGGCACAGGGGCCCAAATACTTTGGCCATTTTCCACTGCTTCCCCAGGCTATAAGCAGAGAGCAGGATCAGAAGAGAAGCAGCTGGGATAACCGGCACTCACAAGGGATGCTGGTGCCACAGGTGGAGGCTTAACCTACTATGTAACAGTGCTGACCCTTGAATTTGCTTTGATTAGTTTTGCATCTAATTATTCCATGGAATAATTTACTTAGAATAAAAAAAAATTAAGACAAAAATAATGTGTGTCTGGGAGTTCCCTCTGACCTATCTTTCTCATTTATTGAATATTTCTCTTTGGAATTCTTTTCTGAATAAGTGAGGGGTGTCCCACACAGCCACATAGGCTAGGCAAATGAGACAGGTCTCCAACTGCTGGGAAAAGTGGGCTGTTAAATGCCACCACAAAACACACCAAACACCAGAGTTAAAGGAAAAGTTTATTGTTGGGGGTGGGGGAGGACTGAAAGGACTGAAAGGCTGGAGAGAGGGCTTGAGAGAGAGAAGAAAGGGAGAGCTTTGTGTGGAAAAACAGGTCTTATTGTAGCTTAGTAGGGGTAGGGTTGTGGGAACAGAAAATCCCATTAAGGTGAGGATGGAGTTCTTTTGATTGGACCATTTTGGTTACCTGACTTCTAGTGAGCCAACCTGGAAACTGAAATTTATTGTACAAGATGGTGACTGGGCCAGAGCCTAGATAGCACCTGGGACTTAATATTGTGCCTCAGATAAGATAGCCCTGGTTTCATCAGCATTCCCCACTTTTGTTTTTTATAAAGCAAGCATTGCATGGGATTACATTGGCCCCAAAAGCAAGCCCAGGATGGGTGGAGAGGTGATGATCTATCTTTTAGAGCTACTTCCTGCTTACAAGGGGTGATGAGTCACTCTCTGTTGGTGGGACAACATCTCAAATCACATGATCTCCTGGGTGGGGAGCTGAGTATGTCCCTATAGTAGCATTTGGTTGACTGCCTGATTGGTGAAGGCTTTAGTTTGTTCCATTATCACCTCCTGTAAACACATAAACAGACAAAGTAGTATAAAAGCCAGGGTGAGAATAGAAACCGATGGTCCTAAGAGTGGCATTAACCAAGTGGTGAGAGGACTCCACATGGAGGAAGAGAAGAGAGGCTCTCAGGACACTTTGGCAGACTGTTTGCAAAATGTGTCCTTTAGCTCCAGGATGGAGAAGTGAGATATGAATGTTGAGACAGAGGAAAGGATTGTATGGATTGTAGACTACTGGGTGTATGAATACTACTGCTGCATTAATAAGGCAAAGGTCTTGTACCAGATGGAAGGGCTCTTTAGGCTTTTTAACTGCCAATAATAGTGTGTTATAGGAGGTATTAGTCTTGTGTAGCAGGCCCTGGTGGAGAAGTTTGGAAATTATAGGCTTTAGACCACGAAGGCTAGAAAGAATTAGGGGGTATTATGGCTTCAAAGGAAATGCAGATGAATCTTGTAATTTACCTGGACAGGAGGATGATGGGCCACTACTGTAGGGTGACTGGTATCCCATACCCATGGGTTAAAAGTAGACAGGGGCTCTGAGGTAGGCAGGGTGGTTGGGACCAGGTTGTCTTGAGAGAGAAGTAGTCAAAGGTAGGCAAAAGCAGGCTGGAGGATGGGGCCAATGGCCAGAGGGTGAAAACCACCTGTGCACCAAACTGATAGAGTGTGTCTCTTCCCAAGAGTGAGGTAGGACACTGAGGTATAATGAGAAAAGAGTGGTAAAAGAGCATTGAATTAATTATGCAGATCAGGTTGAGAGTCTGTAGGGGCCTGTAAGGTTTTCCATCCACCTTGACTATAGCGGTTGAGGCAGCAGTTGTAGGCCTCCAATACTGGGTAAGGACTGAGAAGGTTGCCTCTGTGTCAATAAGAATAGAAATTGGCCTATTTGCTACCATCCCAGTTACCCTGGTCTCCCATAGAATGATGACCATAGCTGGGTAGCAGGAGTGTGGGTTCCTTCAGTCCTCAGTAGCCAGCCCCAGAAGGTCAACCCAGGGTGTAGGTGGGGTGGGTGGCCTACTGACTCAAAAGAAAAAAGGACAGTCCACTACCCTTGGCCCTTTTGGTGTCAGCTAGAACAAGGACCTGACAGGTCTTGAGGATTGGGGCATAGTTTGGCCCAATAGCTTGTTTGGCCACATTTAAAGCACAGGCCCTGAGGACTCCTATAGTCAGTGGGACTCCTGGTATTCGTGGGGTTCCTAGAGGCAGTAGGTTGCTGAAAAGCCTTGGCCAGCATTTGGAATTTTTCTTTTTGGGCTTTCTCATCCCTCCCATTATATATTTTAAAGGCCACCTCTAGAATTTCTGCCTGTGTAATTAATGAGCCCCTCTCAAACTGCTTTAACTTTGACTTGATATTAAGGAAACTGGGCAAAGAAATGGTTCATGAGGAGGCTATGACCATCGGGAGAATCTGGGACTAAGTTGGCATATTGGGGGAGAGTCTGCATGAGGTGCTGTAAAAGGCACAAGGATTTTCCTTTTTATCTTGAAGCAATTCTCCCAGTTCATCATAATTTACAGCCTTTGTTTTACATTTGTTCCTGCAGATGAGCCTCCAAGGTGATACCAGCTAATAAGCAGATAACGAAACAATTTTTAGACTTTATGCCATTGGGAGAGTTGTTATTGCAATTGGGGTCCTGTTCGGGGACTTCATCTGCTCCTATGGGGTGGACAGGGTCAGTCTGATGGGTCTCATTGGCATGGAGATGGGCCTGTTCCCAAACTCATCTTCACTCTTCTGGGAGGAGGGTATTGGAGAGGATCATAAAGACATTGTGAAAAGTCAAATCATAGGACTGGGTTAAATATTAAAACTCTCAATACAACGTTGGGTTAGATTAAGGAAACCAGTTTTTGTTCGATTTGTGAGAGATCAGCAAGTGAGAAAGGAATGTGGACCCTGACTATGCCCTGCTCCACGTCACTTCCTGTGGAGGTAACAGGAGGGTGGGATCCCTGGCAGCAGTTCGGGAGCAAGTTACTCAAGGACTGGGCATAGGAGAGGGGAGTTGAAGGCTTGCAGTGGTGATGGCAAGGTTAGGAAAGAATGCTGGCTCAGCTGAATAGGTTGGGTGAAAGTTGGAATAAGGAATGGGTTTGAGATTAGTTGGGGGGGGGCAGGGAGTAGAAATGGACAAGGACTGGTTTTGAGATAAGGGCGAGCAAGAGACTTAAGCTTATAAGGCAGGAGGAGATAGAAACAGATGCCACCTGCTGGAATTCCTTGGTGAGAGGAGGAAATGCTGACAAAACAGCAAGAGCCATAGTGAACAGTGGGCTTTGATGTTGTTGAGTGGGAGGTGATAGCACCAGGGCCTTAGCAGGAAGTAGCTGAACTGGTGCCTGTGGGTGGGGCAGTAGTGTGGAGGCTCATCTGCAGAATTGAGCGTAAAACAAAGGAGCTTTGGCTCTGTCTCTGGGTCTTCAGTAGGAGCCAGGGTGGCTGAGAGAACTTGAGCTAGGGAACAGGAGGTGCAAAGAGAAGGCTTAGACCAGAAATAGGAGAAGGCTTGAATGTAGGGAATTTCCCTCCATTTTCCTAAAGGCTCATAGAAGTGGTAGAGATCCTGGATAATATCATGGTCAAATATGCTATTAAGCGACCATTTAGATTGTTTGCCAATGTCATAGATGGGCATACCTGATTACAAAGAAAGCTGAGGCAATGGCATTTTAGAGCTGGAACCAAGTTGAGAGGAACAAGATTATTTAGGAGACAACTGAGAGGAAAGTCAGATGGAATGCAAGGCGAGGAAGCTTCCATAGCTACATATGGGGTCTGACTAGCAGATAGCAGGTGTCCCCAAGATCAATGTGGAAACTAAGTGAGCAGAGGGTGGGGGTCATCCATATATCCACCAGAACCCAAGGTGTACAGCTCTTGGAAGGGAAGAAGAGGGTGGGGTCATCACCCATGCCCACTGTTACCCAAGATGTAAAGCCCATGGAGGTTCTAGTGCTGGGTACCAGACCCCTGAGACAAAACAGAGTGGAATCACAACCTGTGGTAGAGGTCACTGTGAGAGAATTCCCCATTCCCTTTCTTAAGTCAGGGTTTTAGAGGGCCAGTGTGTGGATGTAAATCATAGAGCAGTTAGTTGGTGGTGAAGAAGGAGGTCTGAGGGTGAGTTTCATGCTTGGCAGGGATCCAGGATCCTGAATAATATTGGATCTCCAAGGGGAGAGCAAGGTAGATGGGAGAGCATGGATCCAAGTCACAGCACCAACAAAAGGTCACCACAGAACACACTAAACACCTGAGTTAAAGGAAGTTTGTTATCAGGGAAGCACTGATGGGCTGGAGAGAGAGGTCAAGAGAGAGAAGAAAGAGAGCTTGAGCAGGAAAACAGGTTTTATTATAGCTTTGCAGGGGTAGGGAAATGGGAATAGAGAATCCCGTTAGGGTATGGGTGGAGTTAATGCTTGTGGTTGGACCATTTTGATCACCTGACTGTTAGTGAGCCAGGCTGGAAACTGAAACTTATTGTACAAGATGGTGACAGGGCCAGAGCCCAAGATGTTGCCCAGGGCTTAAGACGGTGTTTCAGATAAGACAGCACCAATTTCCCTAACAGCCACAGGCTCTTCCCAGTTGAAGAAATGAGACTCCAATTTTTGTTTTAACTCTGTGATCAAAAATTAGCCTGATTGAAAGCTGTTACACAAAATATATTTTTTTAAGTTCTTTTTTCTTGCGTGTCCTACTTAATCTAACACTCATTTCAAACTTCTGTTAGCTAGAACATAATAGTGCCTTCTTAAAGAGCCTTCCCATTTCCTCATTCAGACTTGGACAGACCTAACTGCCTATTAGTCTATCTACCTCCCCACATTCTCTCTCCCAGAAGACTGACCTCGAATTGCTGCTAGGGCTACGAGGGCAATGACTGTTCTAGCTGCTTCATGCTGAAAAGGGGTGTCATTGAGGAACAGCAGCAGTGTATTCTTCTGAGAACCAGTCTAAGGGTCCCCAGTAGAATAATGGGGACCACCTGGAGTTTGCTGGTTTCTTGTTGTTTAATTCTGGATAACACAAAGCATAAGACAATTACTATCTTCCACAATTGAGAGCCTCATCTTGTAAGAGTTCTACGGATCCAACTAGATATTTCAAGGTCAAAGACTCAGTTTCAGAGCCTTAGATGTAAAAGAATTGTCAAAGGTTTAAACCATTTGGTGGAAGTAAGTTGACCCATAGCATCTCAGCCAAAGCTGTGGACCAGATCTAATCAGATTAAGCTAACTTCTTAAAGATTCAAATTTTTAAAGCAATTAAACTCAATAAAGGCAATAGAAAACACATGAAACTTCCCAGAGAGACATAAAATTTTGTTACTTAGGTCAGTTACAAAACACAGAAAAAACCTTGATTGAAAAGCATTAGCATGTGATATCAACATGAATCCATTACTCAGGACAGTTTAAATTAATATTAAAAATTTTAACTTATAGTTACTTTAGAGAAGTTATTGAATTTTGAAAAACTTAAAGCAGTTTTTTTGAACATAGAGAAATTAAGTTACTTTACTAAGGTATTGTAAGCCTTGGGAGTCTTGGGAAAATGTTTATCCTAGAAAACAAGACATTTAAGAATAATACGAACACCACTTTGTTAACAGACATAAATATTTTTGAGAATTGCATTGTGGATGACAAATTTTAAACTAGTCGTGATTATAAGAACTCAACAGTTCATGGTATCTTAGGAAGTATAGCAGAGTTTCACAGATCTTTCTACATTTTTAGCAGTAGTGATTGGAGAGCCTATAGTTTAACAAGGCATTTATTAATGAACAGAGAACAGAAAAAAATCTTAAATAGTTGGACAGAGAAACTTCTATAGTTTAGCAAGTGATAAAATGTGAACTCTTAAGGTCAGAGCAGCCAATAAAGGAAAGAAAAAACTTAAAAGAGAGATTGGAAAACTAAACTCTGCAGGGATTCTTGTCAGTGGTTTAAAAAAAATCATTTTAAAATGAAACTTGTTAAGATAAGTTCTTCCTAGTTTCTTTTCAAAACGGTGATTAAGGAGGTAAGGAAAATGAGACACATGATATCTTTTAGTAGGGAGAGCTAACTGAGACCAGATGCTGGAACATGGATGCTGAACAGATGCAACATTCTCTCCCCCATCCCCTCAACATACATATACACACACTTCCTGACACTGAGATAAAGAACAAGGGGAAATGAACATCCCCTGCGCAGATCAGGCAAGCCAAAGTCAGGAGAGCCTAGGTAGAGAGCTTGAGAGAATAAGTTGACCTAGGCAACTTCTAAAATACTTTGCATGAGTGTGGCCAGGGGACTTTGGCTGAAAGAGAGATTTTGTCTCCCCACAAAAAAAAAAAAAAAAAAAGTAGATGTGAGACTGAAGAGTAGCCATAAGAAAGATAACAAGGCATTGGGATTAGGAACTACAGAATGTATGGGCATTCCTGCCTCATTAATGGGGCAGAAATCCTGTACTAATCTCTATTCTCCATTTGGCTTTTGAACCCTTAGAACTGTAGTGTTGCAGGGACAATTGCATGGCTTTAAAAGTCCCTGCACCTTTAGATTGTATACTATAGCTCTTAATCCCTTCAAAGTCTCAGGCTTTAGTAAATATTATCTCTGATGGAGAAAATAGGATGGCCCTTTATGATGAACCTGGACAGGCTTAGTAGTTATAGCCTGACCTGATGTCTAATTGATGCATCTGAAATGAGTGCATACTATAGGTGGTTTACTTCACATCCATTTCTCTGAACACTTCAAACTTTGGGATTAATATCTATTTCTGATAGAGGGAGTCATAAAGTCTCCCCTGGTGCTATAAGAACTGTGGTCTTCAATTGTACCTGGAGATCTCTACCTACTAAACATGCTAAGCTATCTGGTATGATCAAAAAAGAGTGAGTAAATATTAAGTCATTCCAGGCACAGCTCAAAGGTTGGGTGAAATATATTGCTCTATGAGAACACAGAGGGTTAAAACTAGAGCAAAAGACAGAGAAAGTTTGTACTATGCCCAGAAGAAAATTTATAGGCTTTCCTTCCACTATGAGAACCATCTGGTACTCCCAGGTACTGATCTAATGCATCACCAGGATCTATAAGGAGAGCCCTGGGCCCCTTTGATCATGTGTTGGAGATCCATCAGAAATGTCTGACCAAGATATCTAGGAAATATCAGCTAATGGGACCAGGAATTTGAGTTTGTAGGAGTTGAGGAGATATGGGAGGTAAGGAGAACATTTAGAGGAGTGTGATGAACAGAAAAAGACAGATCTTGTCAGGGTCTGGGGTAAAGAAAGGATTCCTTGAAGATGGATCATGGAGCTCATGGCCATACTCCAAACTGCTCCCAGTATCACCAACAAATTGATCCTAGAGGAAAGAAGAATAGAACGTGTTTTACATCCCAACACCCTAGTGGGCTGTTGGAATCTGGTTTCTTTTCAAGGAGCCTTTGAAAAACACCAGACTGTTTCCCTGGTCAGAAGTTTAAAACGACTCCAAGACCTTCTCCCAGTCCCTCACAATGGGCCAATCCCAGAAAAAGAAATCTGAGTCAGGATCAACGTTCCCAGAGTTAAGAAGTATGAAGGGTAGAATGTTCAGAATACTCCAGAAGGGCAGATAAAGAGCACTGGAGTTTGAGGTAGAGTATGGAGACATTGGTGCAATGGGCCCAATACTGCCATTCCCTGCAAAAAATGCATTTCACAGCCCAGCACTGACATGTGCTTATTGCAGATTGGGATCCAGCAAAGAGATTTTCAGAGCACATCGGGGGGTCCAGAGGCTGATCCACATGAGACAGAGGTTACAACCGTGTCAGCTCCAGGAGATTTCTCTGACCTAATCAGCAAGCCTAACCCTTGAGTCTTAAGATTGGCAGCTGTTCTAACCACTGTTAACAGGATGACAGAGACCTGGTGTTCTTGGGAGAGTGAGAGAGTTCCTAGAGTGAGTGATGCTCTCTGGACAACAGAAGAAAGAGCAGTCTGCATACTCACCTGTCTGATGAGGCAATCTGATGCTGGCTGGAGTTGAATTGGAACTGTTACAGATAAGACAGCAAAAACAAAAGGTGACCTTGGTTCTTGTTTCATATGCACAATGCTGTGATCAAAACAAATTTTGATTAAGTCAAAACCTGCAGCAGCAGCCAGGAGGGGGATCCAAGAGAGGCAGACCTGAGAAACTGTGATGGTTGAGTCTTTTAAGCACAATTTTGGGGAAAAAAAATAGAACAGCAGCTAACAGTCAATCAGAGTATAGAGACAAAACCCATCAAAAAGCCATATTTGTAATCCTCTTTATCCTATCTAACTTGTTCATGATGAAACAAAAAGCCACCAGAAAGATGTGATTGATAACTCCTACTTTCAGTTTATCTATTCTCATGATAAAACAACACTCATAAGGGTATAATCACTACTTCCTTGCTATTCTTGTGATAAAATTGGAAAACCCAGGGGTGGAATTTGGCACTTTTACCTTGCTAAAGGTAGCTTTTGAAGAGAAGGGAGCATTTTGCATTTTCTTAAAGAGAATTCCCCTTCCCTCATTTTGATTGGAACTGACCTAACTGGCTATTTGTCCATCTACCTCCACACCATAGGCCTTTTTGAGAAAAGTCAAGATCACACCAAATTGAAATCGGACATGACCCCCTAAAATCTACACAAAAATGTGGCCTCTTAAAGTTCCCCAGAAGTGAAATTTGGGGTGCCATTTGTGCTACCAGAATTTGGGGTGCCATACGATTTCACCATGGGCTTATTTCTAAATCCCCAACATTAATAATATTGCCTAATATTTAGAGAAGAATTCTAAATACTGGCACAGACAAACTGTTACCGGAGAAATTGCAGGGTTCTTGTCTTCGCGCAAGAAAGAATTCAGGCGTGAGACAGAGAGTAGTGGGAGGTAAAATAGCAAGGTTTATTAAGAAGGAACATCTGTAAGGACGGATGGGCACCTCTCCAGACAGGGCCTGAGAGAGAGTGCCCAGTCCCTCAGACTGGGGGAGAGCGGGGCTGCATGGGTGAGTGGAGAGTACACCCGGCCAGGCCAGGCGGGCGGCTCAGCAAAGATGCAGAGAGCTGAGCGCGCAGTCCAGTTGAGGCTGGGGGTTTTAAGGAGATGGGTCTTGCTTCCCCACCTCTGCTCCTCTTGGAACAAAGGGCTTTTTGGATGTAAATAGAAAAACTTTTCTTGAAGGTCTGAAACAAAGGACTTTA
Source organism: Lepus europaeus (assembly GCF_033115175.1). Taxonomy (NCBI): domain Eukaryota; kingdom Metazoa; phylum Chordata; class Mammalia; order Lagomorpha; family Leporidae; genus Lepus; species Lepus europaeus. Next base: position 40,957,329 of record NC_084833.1, read on the forward strand.
TGGATGCAAATGTTATCAGACCTGAGGAAGGGAGCAGGGTGTTTGACATGCAGATACTGGGCTGCACCTGGGAGATTGTGGAAGATTTATCAGGCAGGAAGCAGGAGGGGTGAGGGCCTCCACCTGGCAGGTTATCAGGTAGAAGGGGGCAGGGCAAGCAGGATGCGAAATCTGGGCTTCCCCTGAAACATTGTTAGGATGACTTTGAGATGCAGATGCATATAGATGTCTTCTCTTTAGGCCTGTCACACACACATAAGCTCATAACTGACTTCCTACCTAACAAAACGAGGCAGCATGGTACATTTTAGGCTTTATTTAATGCAAAAGGTATCTAGGAAAGTGAGGGCTTTAGTTCAGGTTGGAGAGAGGGGAAATTCTAGAAACTAGGGTAGCATCCATACCACTCAGAGAGCAGGCCAAAGCCACATGCAGCAAGTACCTTGAGCTGCTATCCACTGCTTATCACCTGCAGCAAAGCAGAGGCAGAGAGCCTTATTTAAGAGAGAAAGGTAAATATGGTTCATACTGAGCACTAGGAACCAGCCACATGGAGGAGTATCTAGGCCAGGAAGCCCAGGGCATGTGGCCCGAAGGCCATGTGCCCTGAAAGGTGCAGGACTACAGCAAGCCCCCTCCTGGCAAGAGGCCAGGCAAAAGAGAAGGCCACATCATGTCCGGCTTTTAGCCCACTTACAAAGGGGAGTGATTAACCTGATTGGCTGGTGGGCACCCAGGTGTGGCCAGGTAGGGAGATGGTGTCACACGGGGGCGTGGCGAAGGTATCAGGCAGAGCGTGAAGTCATACAGGGGCGTGGCGAAGGCGTGGTCTTCCAGCTCACAAATCTAGTGAATTTTAGCCTGTGTGCCTGCCTGCTTCATTCCCCGCTCAGAGACTCCAGAACTTAATATAAGGGGATGTTGATGGGCATCTGTCACCATTTTCTGTAGCTGCTTCCTGCTTATTAGGGGTGCAGACCCTGCCCATTCTCGGTCCAGAAGTCTCTGCCTATCTCATCTAATGAGTTCACTTCATGAGCTGGAGCTCTTTCTGTCACTGCCATCCTCCGTGTCTCCTGCGTGGTCATCATTATTCTCAGAAGCTACTGGATTCTGAAACATATAAGTTTGTCAATCACCATGAGCAAGATTGGAATAGCCCCAAGTGCAACTGGTGTGCCCCTTAAAATAGAAAAAACATGTCTAGCCATCTCCCAGACAGTAGGTGGTGGGAGATTACTCCTATGCAAACTATAAAACCATTTAGCTTGAGCATAGAGGGCTTTGATGTCCCTTTCTGTGAACATACAATTATTTGAATAAGGGTGGCAGATCCTGTTGAGCATTGCACACATGCCCCCTTGTTCTATTAACATGAGCTCTAAGGCCTGTCTATTGTCCATAACTACCCTGGACAGGGAGTCTACTGAAATCAGAGCCTTCTGCAGAAGCCGTCCTGAAGTGTAGGCCAGATTCCCCATAGCTAAGGTCAGATTCTTAAAGTGGGTTTCATAAAACTCTTCTGGGATGTCATTCTTTACCACTGAGGAACCCACCAAGGGATCCTTCTGCCAATAATAGCACCCAGAAAGGACCAAGAGATGTATGTACATCAGGTGGACACTGAATTGAAGCATTTCAATGTGGTTAGGACAAGAGTTCTACTTATCTTTCTGCCTTTTGAAGAGGTATTTTAGTTCTTCAATTGGCTCACAGGAATAAGCTGATGTATCTGTTGGATCCACCTAATGACTGAGGCCTCCAAGAAGTATGGAGGTGGTAAGAAATTCCTTGAGCAGTGACTACCTGCTGGGTTATTTTAGATATAAATGAAGGTCCATTGTCAATCTGGAGTGACCATGGGAGTCCAAAGTGTGGCATGATGTCTTTCAACAAGGCTTTAGACACCTCATATGCTTTCTCTGTTCAGGTTGGAAAGGCCTCTATCCATCCTGTAAAACTATCAATAAAGACTAGAAGGTACCTATAATTGCTTGTTGGGGGCATATTGGTAAAATCAACCTTCCAATCTTCACCTGGATATGTTCCCCTCTTCTTCACAGGAGTCAACAGGGGAGGTGGCCTTACATGGCCAAGGCTATTCTGTAAACATAGTGGGCAAGAGCAGGTCACTTCCTTTATGACCGTATTTAGTCCCTTTCCTCCAAAAGCTCACAAGACCAGTTGTACTAAGACATCTCTTCCCAAGTGTGTAGAGTTGTGTATCTCCTTAATAATTTTCCATTGAGTGGCCATTGGTAGCATAATTCTGTGATTTAGCATCCACCATCCATTTGCGTTTTTAGTGTAGCCTCACTGTTGGGCCCATTCATTCTCAGGCTCCGTATAATGAGGTTCCTTAGCCACTTCCTCAGATTGAGGTATAAAGGCCATTTCCAAACTCTTCTGTGTAGCTGCTCTTTTTGCTGCTCTATCTGCTAATGCATTTCCCTGGTTAACATAATTATCTCCCTTCTGATGATCGTGGCAGTGGATGATGGCCACTTCTAAAGGCTCCAGTAGTGCCTGAAGTAGAGCCAGTATCTCTTTTCCGTATTTAACAGGGAAATTCTCTGCAGTCAGTAAGCCCCTCTCTTTCCAGATTGCTGCACATGCATGTAACTCAAGGAAAGCATGCTAGTGCTTGGGCTTCTATTGTCGGAGTAAGATCCACTACGGCATAGCCTGCCTGTCTAACTCCTTCCCTCATATAGCTGCTGCCATCAGTAAACCATTCGGCATCTGGATTTTCCAGGGTCCCATCTCATAGGTCTGCCTACTAAAGTACACATGCCTACTTCAAAACTGCCTCTTCCAAGACCTGGTCTTTTCATTTGCTTCAAGGCCTCCTTCCATTTATCATCCTGTGACCCACTGGGGTACATGGACAAAAAGCAGATCCCTTCTTTGATAGCCTCAGTCTTCCTCATGGAGCCCCAAGTTCCTCAAGCGGTTTTTTCTTCAGATTTGAAAGTCCTGAGTATCTTTGGCGTTTAGAGGTACTAACATTTGTTTTTAAAATATAATGCACAACCACACTTGACATTTGTGTACACAATGACTAGCATGTCACTGAAGAGGGCTACAGTTTTGAAGATAGCTGATAGTAACTATTATTGCTAAAGGGGCAAGTTATTGCTAAAGGGAGCAAGTTTCAACTTTCTGTTCTCTTCACTTACTTGTATATTTAGATAAGAAACTCCTTAGGTGTCTAAATGGGTTAGTTGAAAGGTGACAGTCAATAACAATTTATTGTAAGAAAAATTCACTGACTAACTTGGTCAAAGTGATCCTAGAACCAATAGCACAACTGAATGGTAGTATGTCTATTTTGATTCTGTTACCTGGGGAATTAACACAGTGAGAGGTATTAGGCAAGTTTCTAAATTTTAAATTCCTGTGTTATTATGTTACCTTCACATCTATTTTGGGTCTTTTGATGTCACCTGAGTACACCCCTAAACTCCTTCGGCAACACTGAGGTTTATTTTCTGAGTCTGGAATTTCCTATTCTGTATTTAGACTGATTCTGTGTGCCTCCTGCTGTCTTGTTTTTGGGGAGATTGGATCTCATTCCTACAAAACAGCTGATTTTTTTTTCACAATATAATAGCTCTCTATTGTTGCCTTAATATCTTTTAATTATTGTGTTGTTTACATTATTTTGGCATCAAACTCAGGGTCCCTGAAAGTCCAAAAATAATAACAGATAAATAGGCTCATAATAAATGTTAAATTACATAGGAAAAAATGTCAAATAATACATGAGACTTAACATTCTTTACAATATAGATTTGTAAAAGTAAAATTAGTATGTGTTCCAAAATTGTATGGGATTCTGAGAAATTTGAATTATCTTGGTACATAGTAAGAGTCAGAATTTTGGCTATATTAAATTGTTACATGTCAAAGAAGTAATCAAATTTCCTTTTCAGTCATTGGCTACACTGAATCTATTAAATCTTGAACGATGATTTTTTAAAAAATCTTACCCGCAGGAAAAATGCTTTATTCTGATGCTTCTTAGGAAACAGCTAAAACTCTTCAGTTTTTATTCACAAAAAGTAAATGACTCTGACAGATATCTGAAATGCAGACTTCTTCTAATGACTTTAGGGTGATACACTTGGATTTGCTAAAGATTTCCCAAAACTATAACACGATGAAGTAGCCAAGAGTCTTATGAAATTGTTGACCAATATCATAAGAGTTACATGAAACTAAATTTAAGAGGATTATATTTTTAAAAATTTATTTGTATAAAAATTACTGATACTTTTTATGTTTTGTTTTATATATTGACTTATTATAAGCTACTGATAGCTTGCAACAACTTGGTACATTACAGTTTTGTGAGCAGAACTAAAACAATCTACCTTTCTCCTTACTTATCCCTCAAATATGAAACTTATCTGTTCATATTGCATTTTTAAAGGGTTTATTTATTTATTTATCTATTTATTTATTTGGAGAAAGAGAGAATGAGCGATAGGAGAGAAAGAGAGAGCTCTTCCATGTGTTGGTTGTTCCCTAAATGGCCAGAACATCCAGGGCTGGACCAGGCTAAAGCCAAGTACCAGGAAACATCATTTTGGCCTCCTTCATGTATGGCAGGGTCCCAAGTATTTGAGCTATGGTCTGCTACTTTCTCAGGCATGTTAGCAGGAAACTAGATTGGAAGCAAAGAAGCCAGTATTCTGATTTGGTAACCTGGCATTGCAAGTGATGGCCTAAACTGCTGCACCAACCCTCAATCCCTCATTTTTTAATGTTCCTAATTTTATGGCAATAAAATTATTCACTGTAAGTTCAAAAAGAATATGTAATAACAAAAAACATTGGCACAAAATAGCAGAATATGGTCAAAGCATAATGTGTGAACTATGGAGTGCCCAGATGTGATTTTTGATGTCTGATGTGAACCCGTATTTGAAAGGCATGCTCTATCATCTAGGGTGTTTTCATTCATATTTTTATGCTGAGGAGGAGGCATTTAACAATTGTAATCAAGAAAATGACAGCATCATATTTTTATATGAGGAAAAGAAGATTTCACTGACTTAAAGGTACAGGGAAATAGCTATTGTCTATAGCTTCAATATCAGAACAGCATCTGTTTTAAAAATTTGTACAGTATGGTTGACCCACTGAGTTTCATCTCTTTGATCATACATATGAATAGAAACAGAAATATATAAATTTATATTTGTACTGCAGTCAAAATTCTGACAGATTTTCTTTTTACCTAGAATGCTTTAATTCACAATTTTATATTCTTATTCAGATTTGAAACATAAATTCATCCCATAAGAAAGGGAGCGGGAAAGGGGAGGGTTGCGGGCGGGAGGGAAGTTATGGGAGGGGGGAAGCCATTGTAACCCATAAGCTATACTTTGGAAATTTATATTCATTAAATAAAAGTTTAAAAAAAAAAGAGCACCAAAGACGAAAAAAAAAATATTCTATAACATATATGAATAGCATGATTCTATCTGATGATCTAATTCATATCATCTTCCTAGAAGTAGAATTTTCTTTATATATTTATCACAGAGATTTTTTTTTAAAAAAAACCCACCTTGTACCTGAGAATGAGCATTCAGTAAGCACTGGCATTTTATTCGATAGTAAGCATAAAAACACTTCCCCAAATAAAAATTTTTATTGCAGCTATAATAAAAATTAAGAAAAGGATACTATAGATAGAAAAGTATCTATTTTTATATGTGTGTGTGATAACTATGACAAAATTTTAATTAAAATAATTACACATTTTAATTTTTGAAGAGTTCCTAGTTGAAAGAATCAAGGCATCTCTACGCATATGATAATTATTTTCTGATACATATAAGTACCTCGGTTAAATATTATGTAGTCACAATGAAGAAAAACACATTTACATATCACAAAGGAGGCATAAGAAAGGAAAACATTATAACACTAAATGTGGTAACTTTCAGGGATGGCTTTGTGGTGTAGTGTGCAAAGCTGTTGCCTGTGAAGTCAGCATCCCATATGAGTGCTGGTTCATGACCCAGCCACACCACTTCCAATCCAGCTTCCTATTAATTGCACGGGAAAAACAGCAGAAGATGGTCCAAGTGTTTGGGTACCTATCACCGACATGGGAGATTAGATAAAGCTCCTGGTTCCTGCCTGATCCAGTCCTAGCTGTTGGAGAGTGAAGCAGAGGATGCAATATTTCTTTCTGTATGCCTCTTCTTCTCCCCATATATTTCTGAGTTTAAAATAAATGAATAAATCTTTAAAAAGAAATGTGATGGGGGGGGACACTGTTGCATAATGGGTAATGCCATTGACTGCAGTGCTGGCATCCCATATGGGCTCCAGTCAAAGTCTGGCTTCAAGTCCAGGCTGCCCCACAGCTGGTCCAGCTCTCTGATATGGCCTGGGAAATCAGCGTAAGATGGCCCAGGTCCTTGGGCTCCTGCACCCATGGGAGACTTGGAAGAAGCTCCAGGCTCCTGGCTTTGGATTGGCTCAGCTCTGGCTATTGTGGCCATTTGGGGAGTGAACCAGTGGGTGGAAGACCTCTCTCTCTCTCTGCCTCTCCTTCTCTCTGTGTGTAACTCTTTCAAACAAATAAATAAATCTTAAAAAAAAAAAAGAAATACTTAGGTCTCATAGGCAAAATAAAGAATAAGATTTGAGATAAATTTTGATGATAGATGCTTTCTATGTGTGTGGATCATGGGAAATGGTAGAAATAAAAAAGGCATTGAGGTCAAGCTCAAATTGGTGGTGACGTTTTCATTTAGGACCTTTGGGGAAAATTTACAAAGCTGAAGAGATAGGTTAATAAGAAAGACCTGGGAGATCACTGAGGCCAGATTAATCTTTCTTCAGACTCTTCAGTACATTGTATTGAATAGGTCTTATCCAAGATGACCAAATAGTTATGTGGAAAATTTCAAGTCTGGAAAACAGATAAGGGAAGTTACAATTTAGTCCCAATTTGTGGCTGAATGATAAAGAGATAAGCTAATAAATCAAAATGGGAGAAAGTTTACTAAGTATTTTGTGTAGTCTTATGAGATTACTGATTGCACAAAATTAGTGTGTCAGTTACAGCAGTATCTTCTGTTAAGAATTATCAAAAACCGGCCGGCTCCACGGCTCACTAGGCTAATCCTCCAGCACCCCGGGTTCTAGTCCCAGTTGGGATGCCGGATTCTGTCCCAGTTGCTCCTCTTTCAGTCCAGCTCTCTGCTGTGGCCCAGGAAGGCAGTGGAGGATGGCCTACGTGCTTGGGCCCCGCACCTGCATGGGATACCAGGAGGAAGCACTTGGCTCCTGGCTTCGGATCGGCACAGTGCACCGGCCGTTGCGGCCATTTGGGGGTGAACCAATGGAAGGAAGACCTTTCTCTATCTCTCTCTCTCTCTCACTGTCTAACTCTTCCTGTAAAAAAAACAAAAAAGAATTACCAAAAACCAAATATTATCCAAGATGGCTGAATAGAGAACAGCCACACTAACTTTAGCTGCTCTGGAATATGGAAAGCACAAAGGAAGGACTACATTTCCAGGGGACTAACTCAGAAATTTTCAGCAAAGAAGTGAAAAAAAATGAAGAGTCTTTGGAACAAGAGGTAAGGAGACAGACATTGCTACAGCCAGCCATGGTACAGCCAGTTGCTGGCAGTGAGTCATCCTCTTACCATGTCAAGGCAGGAAAAAAAATTGCTGCATGCCCCAGTGCTTGCAGTTTTAGCTGAGAGGGAATTCCACTGATAGTCAGGGCAACATGTGCAGCAAATTACTGATCCCATGAATCCTCCACTGTGGAGTTTTTTGACATCATGCTCTAATGTGACCAGGGAAATTCACTTTAGCTTCTGGGGCCTAACACCAGAAGCAGCCCATAAAAACTTGCTCCCACCCTGGGAGATCTGTGTAATGATCCCACTATAGCTTTCAAAACCAGGACTGTAACAGTTCATTTTGAATTTATTGGTGCCACTGAAATCTACCTGGTGGACATAAAGATGACTCTACCTGTGTTCCACCCCTCTGGACACACACCTTGCAGAGTAAAATCTCTTGTATACTTTGTAGTCATCCTGTAGGACTGGAACAGATTTAGTTCATATACCCTAACCCTAGGACTAAGGCCATTGGTATCATAAGCCAAAGTACCAGTTGGACTTCCCTAACAGGACCCGAGGAAGGATCCATCCATCTCACACAGTGCTAGAGCCACAGCAATTGATGCCACCATCATTGGTATCATTCAGGCTTGCCAGTAGGACAAGAGGGCGGCCACTCTTGTTTTCCTCAGCACCAAGAACAAGGCCCTGGCTATCATATTTGCCAGGGAGACGGACACTGAACTCTGTGGACCAAAAGTACACACCAAGGAAACCCTTATTTATCCCAAAGCAAACTGCAGTAAATTAGACCACTGTGTCACTTATAGACACAGCTAACATTAGTTAAGACCAAAGAAATCACTCAGAGACTACACTCCTAGGGTCACATAGAACCAAAGCCAAGCAATAAGCCAAGTAATACCCTGCATTCCAGCTGAACCATAAACTATTTTCCAATAAAATGTATTCACCAAAGAAGGTAGTATACCAGATGGGCAGACATCAATGTAGGGACACAGGAAGCAAGAAGAAACAAGGCAGCACGATGGTTCCAATAGAAACAGTAATTCTCCAGAATTAGATCTCTGAAATGAAGTAAATCAATGAAATGACAGACACATAATTCAAAATAATGATTTTAAGGAAACTCATTGACATGCAAAAGAATACAGATAGACAGATTAAAGAAATGAGAAAATCAATGAGTGGCATAAATGGAAATATCACTAAGCAGATAGAACTCATTAAGAAGAACCAAATAGAAATTTTGGAGATAAAATCTTCAATCAGTGAAATAAAAATTACTATAGAGTTTTAATAGCAGAATAGACCAAGCTGAGGAAAGAATTTTTATTTCGAGGACAAGAATTTTGAAATAACCCAGTCGACAAAAATAAAGATAAAAGAATTAAAAAGAATGAAGAACATCTATGTAAAACATGGGATACCACAAAATGATCAAATATTCATATTATAGGTATTCCTGAAGGAGAAGAAAAGAAAAAAAGGCATTGAAAAAACTGCTAAATGAAATAGTAGTTTAAAATTCCCCAGGTCCTGAAAGAAACATGGACATCCAGATACAAAGAATTCCAAGCTGACTCAAAAAAGTATTATGCAAGGTGTAATGTCTTCAAATTGTCAAAAGTTAAAAGACAAAGGAAGAATCTTAAAGATAGCAAGAGAAAAACATCAAGTTACATATAAAGAAAACAAATTAGATTAATGTCAGATTTCTCAGTGGAAACCTCACAGACCAGAATGGGATATATATATATATATATATATATATATATATGTGTGTGTGTGTGTGTGTGTGTGTGTGTGTATACATTCAAGACTTTAAAAAACAATTAAAAAAAAAACCTTACAACCAAGAACATTATATTTTCCAGATAAACAAAATTGAGAGAATTCATCTCCTCCAGACAAGCCTTACAAGAAATTCTGAAGGTCATACTGTATTACAAGTAAATATGAAAATACATGACAACACCAAATTCATTAGCTGAGCAGGTGGAATCATCATACAATCAGCAAAATGACAAGTTTTACTTATTTCTTATCTATCAGTACTAACTTTGAGTATAAATGGATTAAACTCATTAACAAAAAGACTTAGATGGGATGAATGGATAGAAAAGACATGACCCCATTAAACATTGCCTACAAGAAACTCACTTCACAAACAGAAACACACACTACAAGTGTTGGAGAAGGATAACAAGGTAAATGGAAACCAAAACCAAGCAGGATTAGCTATTCTGATATCAGATAAGACAGATTTTACATCAAAAACTATAAAAAGAGATAAAGGACATTATAATTTGATAAAAGATTCAATTCAGCAATATTACATAATGATCATAAATATATATGTACCCAACACAAACCCACTCAGATACATACAGAAAATGCTATCAAGTCTAAAGGGAGAGATAGACTTCAATAAAATAATAGTGATAACTTCAACATTCCACTCTCATAAATAGATCATTTGGACAAAAAACCAATAAAGATACTTCTGATTTACTATATATTATCAGGCACATGTTCCTCACAGACATTTAAAGGACATTTCACCAAAAAGCTACAGAATACACATTCTTCTCATCACCATATGGAACATTTTCTAAGACCACAAATTATGTGTCAGCAAATTTAAAAAGATTGAAAGATTTTAAAGATTTTAAATAAATTTCAATGGCTAGATTTTCAGGTCAAAATTAGATATTTAGCGTTTTTTTATTGCAAATATGATGTTTTGACCTGAGGTATAGAGTTGTCTTCTAGAATATTTGCATAAGGCATAGGGACGTCAGCACCAGTGCCATGAACAGCAGGTGCATCCAGGAAATTGAATGCAGGACCTTCCATGATCCTGGCACAAATTTCAGCTCCTACTCCAAACTGTGGCCTGCCTCCTTCCACAGTTACCAGATGATTTGACCTCATGACACAGGCTTCTATGGTTTCAATATCCATTGGTCTGATAGTACTCATATTTACAACCTCATATTCAACTCTCTCTTTAGAAAGCATTTTTGCGCTTCTAAACAGTGGCCCACAGATCTTGAATAGCAACCACAGTTATATGTGTCCCTTGTATTTCTTTTTTGGCTTTCCCAACAGGAATCAGAAAATCTTTTGACTGAGCTTTGGCAAGAAGTGCAAAAGGAACTCCATACATCAATTCATTTTCTAGCACCAACACTGGATTGTTATCCAGAATGACTGATTTTTTTTTTAACTTTATTTAATGAATATAAATTTCCAGTGTATAGCTTATGGATTACAATGGCTTCCCCCTCCCATAACTTCCCTCCCACCCGCAACCCTCCCCTCTCCTGCTCCCTCTCCCCTTCCATTTGCATCAAGATTCATTTTCAATTCTCTTTATATACAGAAGATCAATTTAGTATAAAGATTTCAACAGTTTGCACCCACATAGAAACACAAAGTGAAACATACTGTTTGAGTACTAGTTATAGCATTAAATCACAATGTACAGCACATTAAGGACAGAGATCCCACATGAGGAGCAAGTGCACAGAGGCTCCTGTTGTTGACCCAACAAATTGACACTCTAGTTTATGGCGCCAGTAACCATCCTAGGCTGTCGTCATGAGTTGCCAAGGCTATGGAAGCCTTCCAAGTTTGCCGACTCTGATCATATTTAGACAAGGTCATAAAAGACTGAGGATAGTACCCAATGATCCTAAGAGTGGCATTTACCAGGTTTGAACAATTATACAGCATTAAGTGGGGAAGAGGACCATCAGTACACACATGTTAGGAGTAGAGCCATTGGTGGTAGAGTAGAGGTTATGATTACAAAGGAATGAGGCCCAAGTGCACTAGACAGGGCCTAGAACAAAGGACAGAGTCATTATTAGAGGAGCTAAGAAAGGTGCTGTCTAAGCTACAATTAAGTTTTCTGATTGAGAGGCAAATAGAACCTGATAGAAGGGGCTTGATAATAATCTGGTGGGCTTTAGGCCTTGTAAATTCAGAGGCCCAGACCTATCTATCTCTTCATATGGGGTATATCCTAAGGGAGGTGTGAACCTCCTAGGGGAAGGCACTCTGTTGACTTTCATTACTTGGCTGGCCTGGGAGGAGAGCTGGCCAGGTAAAGGCAGGGGGAAATTTACAGTTCTGCCTGCAATGTTGCTGACCCTACTTGACCATCCCCTCAGCTACAGTGGTCACTTTGGAAGTTGGGCTGAGTGAAGGGCTTTTCAGCTTAGAGCCAATAAGATCTGTGGCTCTGACCTGGGCATCCTTCGACTCCAGGGCAGGTCCATTTCCAGTGATCCAACTCTTGGCAGAGCTGCCAGGGCTCTTCACAAGCTGACTTCTGCTGAAGCCCAGGCTTACCACATTGAAAGCCACTGCAGTGGACTGGCCTGTTGGGTCTCCTTGAGGGCAGATCACTGTACAGATCAGCCATTAATAGGCCTGCCACCCATTGCTTCTGATGCTGAGCTTTCTTTTCCTCCTGGTTTGTGTTAAAGCAGACCAGAGGATGCAAGTCAAGGGAGTGCCCGTTTCCCATCTCTAATCTTCGGTGGCCTGAACTACAAGTCTATAGTCACAGGCATGTTCTGTAGTAGTTTTTCTAAGGTAGACAATGCCCATGAGGAAAATTATATTCTCACTTTAAAACTTTCTTTCCCTTTGGTCTGAAAGGGAGGTTTTTTCTACTTACTGTATACTTCGCTGATGGCGAAGTGAATCTAGCTATGAGATTATTAGTTAAGTTCTTATTTTGGCTATGCTATTGCAGAAAAATGTTAGCCATCTCTTTTATAAGGTCTAAAGATTAAATTGTGCATCCTACAGATTCCTTCATAATAGAATTAGTTTCCTACCTTGAAGAGAATAGAGAAATGAAAGAACAAGTTGGGCTTAGAATAGAGAAATGAGGGAGCAAGTCCTAGATCGCTTGCTGACAATAGCAATATCACATGAATACTTAGCAAACCGTTTCAACCATTAGATAACAACTTAAGAAAACATTTACCAGAAGGTCCAATGCCTTCTATAAATTTTAAGAATCATGTATTTGAAAACACCTCTTAAGTATGTAACATGGTGTAGTTTGTTTAGCCAGTAAACTTAAGCACAACCATCTAAAATGTTTTTAGTTTCTTTCTACCAACAAGTCTAAAACATATGATACACAGATTCAGGTCCCACAAATTAAAATGTATCTTTGATTGATTTTAGCAGCTTAAATTTATGGACAATCTTATCTATAAGCCATTTAAAATAAAACTCTTAATAAAATTTCCCCATGTGGACATACAATATGTACACACATATAATATACCATAATAGACCAATATAGCAATTTTAATAATAGCTTTTAAAACCTTTAACTCTTTTTGTAGATTGCCAATTGATTTGAATTGCTTTTTCTTTTTAGTAACCTCAGTTAACCATACTTTCTCTCAGTTGGTACTGTTAATACATTATTGGCTTCATCTGTTTACAGAGCCATCCCAAAGTACTGAATACAATAAAAGTGGCTGGAAAAAGTCCATAGGAACCTATAGGAGGGCAGCTAAACACAGAACCAACAACGCTTTAGTTTTATGAGCAGCAGATCATATATAACTGTGGATGACAAAAGACTTTAAGTCGCCATGTTTAAAATTATAAACTCATCAACCAACAAGAGGCACTTGCTTACTTCACAGTATTTTTTTTTTTGGAGTTTTTAAATAATTTTTATTTATATAAGGTGTTTTGTATATACAGATTTAGGAGCACAGTGACACTTCCCTTCTTTTTTTTTTTTTTTAAACTTTTATTTAATGAATATAAATTTCCAGTGTACAGCTTATGGATTACAATGGCTTCCCCCCCCCCAATAACTTCCCTCCCACCCGCAACCCTCCCCCTTCCCACTCCCTCTCCCCTTCCATTTGCATCAAGATTCATTTTCAATTCTCTTTATATACAGAAGATCAATTTAGTATAAAGATTTCAACAGTTTGCACCCACATAGAAACACAAAGTGAAACATACTGTTTGAGTACTAGTTATAGCATTAAATCACAATGTACAGCACATTAAGGACAGAGATCCCACATGAGGAGCAAGTGCACAGTGGCTCCTGTTGTTGACCCAACAAATTGACACTCTAGTTTATGGCGCCAGTAACCACCCTAGGCTGTCGTCATGAGTTGCCAAGGCTATGGAAGCCTTCCAAGTTTGCCGACTCTGATCATATTTAGACAAGGCACCTGTAGGATTTTACAAGTATTTAACCCTTTAAGCCTCTGGGGCTTTCTCATGAAGATAACTATCATGTCTAGTAACACAAGATCATTAGACTTTTTAATTCTCAAACATTTGTATTAATAGTATTTTCCATTATAGAAACTTAAAGTCTGGTACCACATCACATCTTGACAGTACTTCTAATATACAGAATGACTGATTTTATAAGTCCTTTTGCATCCTCTGAATTCCAGGGGCTGACCACGTTTAAGCCCTGGCAGTGCCAATACCACACAGCAAAGCACTGTGAGTGTTGGGCAGCTACACTTGCTGAGGCACCATTAGGTTCCCTGAAGACTATGGGCACAGACTGCAGGCCTGCTGATATGTAGTAGGTCTTGGCTGCTGAGATTATAACCTGGTCAATGGTTTGCATAAAGAAATTGAAGGTCAGAAATTCATAAATGGGCCACAACCCAGCCCTAGTTGCACTCACAGCAATTCCAGCAAAGCCATCTTGGAAATGGGAGTGTCTATGATCCTCTTGTTTCCATATTTCTTCCACACACCTTTACTAACCTTGTATGCCCCATCATACTGGGCAACTTCTTCCCTGAGCAGAAATACCTTCTCATCTCTTCCAGTTCCTCAGCCATACCTTGACTGATAGCATCACAAACTGTCACCTGCAGCACCGTCGACACAATCCAATGAAAGCGCCTCTTCAGCAACATGAATACCTGCTGAAGGGGTCTCGGCACCAGCTCAGAGACCGCTGCCATCTTGGCCGTGTCCTCTAGCCGCTGCCCAATGACCTGGGTGTCCACTTTTATCACTGTTGTTCAATATAATACTGGAAGTTTTAGTGAGAACAACTAGGGAGGAGAAAGAAATTAAGAGCTTCAAAATTGGAAAAGAGAAAGTCAAATTGCCCATGTTTGCAGATGACATGATTTTATACAGGAAAAACTTCAATATCTCATTAAAAAGTTGTAAAATTGATAAAACCATGCAGAAAACTCACAGGTTACAAAATAAACATACAAAAAGCAACAGCTTTTTTGTATGATATTGTTGAACTCACAGAAAGAGAAATCAAGAAAGAAATTTCATTCACAATAGCCATTAAAATCAAATATTTAGGAATACTTTTAATCAAAGAAGTGAAAGATCTCTACAAAGCAAATTATCAAACATTGATGAAAGAAATCATCAAAGATATGAACAAATGGAAATATATTCCTTGCTCATGGATTGAAAGAATCAATATTATTAAAATGTCTATATTACCTAAAGCAATGTACAAATTCAATGCCATCCATATCAAAACACCAATGATGTTCTTTAAAGAATGAGAAAAATCAATCCTAAAATTCATAGGGAATCACAAAAGACCCAGAATAGCCAAAGCAACCCTGAATAAGAAACAGCAAGTTGGAGGCATCACAATACCTGACTTTGAAGCATACTACAAAGCTATAGTGATTAAAACATCTTGGTACTGGTGTAAAAACAAATATATAGATCAGTGGAATAGAATAGAGAACCCAGAAATTAATCCACATACATACAGCTTACTGATTTTTGACAAAAGTGCTCATTTCATACGATGGAGTAACAATAATCTCTTTAACAAATGATGCTGTCAAAACTCTACATATATATGTAGAAGAACAAAATTAGATACATGTCTCTCATGATATAAAAAAAAATAACTCAAGATGGCTCAGATACCTAACTTTAAGACTTGAGATTATGAAGCTCCTGGGAGAAAATATAGAGGATTCATTCCAAGTTATTGGTGTATGGAATGACTTCTTGGACAAGACTCCCAAAGTAGAGGAAACAACAACAAAAGTAAACAGATAGAACTATATCAAACTCAAAATCTTTTGTACAGTGAAGGAAATAATCAATAGAGTGAAGACACAGCCAAAAGAATGGGAAAAAATATTTGCAAACTGCCTGATAAATGATTAATATCCCAAATATATCAGCAACTTAAAAAACCTCAACAACAAAAAACCAACTAATCCAGTTGAGAAATAGGCAAAGGACTTCAATAGAGAGTTCTCAAAAGAATAAATGCAAATGGTCAACAAATTCATGAAAACATGCTCAATGTCACTAGCCATCAGGGAAATGCAAATCAAAACCACAAAGAGATATCACTTCACCCCTGTCAGACTGGCTAGCTCTAATCCCAACCTGTGTGTACTGATGGTCCTCTTCCCCACTTAATGCTGTATAATTGTTCAAACCTGGTAAATGCCACTCTTAGCATCATTGGTTACTATCCTCACTCTGTCTTTTATGACCTTGTCTAAATATGATCAGAGTCAGTGAACTTGGAAGGCTTCCATAGCCTTGGCAACTCATGACGACAGCCTAGGGTGGTTACTGGCGCCATATACTAGAGTGTCAATTTGTTGGGTCAACAACAAGGGCCACTGTGCACTTGCTCCTCATGTGGGATCTCTGTCCTTAATGTGCTGTACATTTTGATTTAATGCTATAACTAGTACTCAAACAGTATGTTTCACTTTGTGTTTCTATGTGGGTGCAAACTGTTGAAATCTTTATACTAAATTGATCTTCTGTATATAAAGAGAATTGAAAATGAATCTTGATGCAAATGGAAGGGGAGAGGGAGCGGGAGAGGGGAGGGTTGCGGGTGGGAGGGAAGTTATGGGAGGGGGAAGCCATTGTAATCCATAAGCTGTACACTGGAAATTTATATTCATTAAATAAAAGTTAAAAAAAAATAAAGTGAAAAAATAGAATTAAAAAAAAAATAAAGTTAATTAAGTTTCTTAAAAAAAAAAAAATCCAAAACACAAAGAGTAACAAATGCTGATGAGAATGTGGACAAAGAGGAATGCTTTTATTCACTATTGGTTGGAATGTAAATTAGTGCAGCCACTGTGGAAAACAATGTGGAGCTTTCTATAAAATTATAAATAGACTTGCCATATGATCCAGCATTCCTAATACTGGGTACATACCCAAAAGACTTGAATATATCACATCCAAGAGAAACCTGCATTACCATGTACATAGCAGCAATGTTCACAGTAGCCAAAGTTTGTAGCCACCCAAGGTGTCCATCATCAAATGAATGGATAAACAAAATGTGTTATATATACACTATGGGATATTAGTAGCCTATGTAATAAAAAGAATGAAATTTTACCATTTGGAGCAAAACGGATGCAATGGAGGATTTCATGTTGAGTGAAATTAGCTGGACCCAGAAAGACAAATACTACATGTCCTCCCTCATATGTGGGAGCTAAAATTTAAAAAATAATAAAAAAGAATTAGAAAAAAAGAAAGAAATATCTATATGTATCAGTATTACTGCAATCATAATTTTGTAAAATTTTGTTTCATATTTTTTCAAATCAATAGTTAACAATGTTATACTACTATTTTTTTTTTTTTTTTGACAGGCAGAATGGACAGTGAGAGAGACAGAGAGAAAGGTCTTCCTTTGCCATTGGTTCACCCTCCGTTGGCCGCAGCGGCTGGTGTGCTGCGGACGGTGCACCGCGCTGATCTGAAGGCAGGAGCCAGGTGCTTCTCCTGGTCTGCCATGCGGGTGCAGGGCCCAAGCACTTGGGCCATCCTCCACTGCACTCCTGGGCCACAGCAGAGAGCTGGCCTGGAAGAGGGGCAACCGGGACAGAATCCAGCGCCCCGACTGGGACTAGAACCTGGTGTGCCGGCGCCTCAAGGCAGAGGATTAGCCTATTGAGCCGCAGTGCTGGCCAACTACTATTGTTTTAATGATATGAGATGACTTTACAACTTAGTCTATATGGGTGACATGTTCTTTCCTCCATTCAATTATCTTTTTAATAGCTGTTTATATTATTCCCACTGAACTAGGGTCTTTTTGTTTTCTTTTTTGGTAAATTTATTATTGTTTGAAATATTTAGCATTTTTACTGTAATGTAAATTTAAAATATTATCTCACAACGTAAAAAAAAGAAAGGAGAAGAAGGAAGTGGGAACAAGAGAGGTAGAGGGAAGGTGGGAGGAAGAGAAGTGTGAGTACCATTATGTTCTTAGAATTGTACCTACAAAGTACATTGAATCTGTTAAAATCTAAATGAAAATTAAAATTAAAAATCTTTATAAAAATAAAAATCATAATTTTACATGCATATTATTAAATAGCATTTGATTTGACTTGTGTCCTAAGTTGCTAGTATTAAAAAGAATATATAATATTATCTCAATAAATATTTGTGAAAAGAAATAAGAGGAGAGCGCATGGCACAATTTTTAAGATGCTGTCTGGGATACTGACATCTTATATTGGAGGACCTATGTTTGGGTCCTGGCTCTGCCTCTGATTTCAGCTTCCTGCTCCTGT
The DNA here is from genome assembly GCF_033115175.1 of Lepus europaeus. Taxonomy (NCBI): domain Eukaryota; kingdom Metazoa; phylum Chordata; class Mammalia; order Lagomorpha; family Leporidae; genus Lepus; species Lepus europaeus. The sequence continues at coordinate 40,975,554 of NC_084833.1, forward strand.
GTACTCTGGAAAGCAGCAGGTGATGGTTCAGATACTTGGTTTCTGCCACCCAGGTAGGAGAGCTGGATTGAGTTCTCAACTCTGGGCTTTGCCTTAGCCCAGTCTAGGCTATTGCAGGCATCTGGCGAGTAAACCAGCCAATGGAAGACCTCTCTTTCTCTAAGTCTCTCTCTCTCTCTCTCTCTCTCTCTCTCTCTCTCTCTCTCCCTCCCTCTAATACAGTTAAATAAACTTAAGGAGTGGTTGGTACTGTTTAGAAAAAGAAAAGAAAGAAGTGAGTGACTCAATGAATCAGTTGCCCAGAAGTTTTGTGCAAACTGTAGTATATTTTATATATTCTAAACATATAGAAGCTGTTTCTTTCAACACAACTCTCAATTATGTTAGCCATTGTCATAACTAATTTGTCAATTTGATTAATATTAAGCTTGTAATCAATTAAAGAATCACCACACCAAAATGCTTTTAAAAATTTTACTTAAGTTTATATATCCCACCTCCAACCCTGGAATATTCAAAATTATTGCAATTGAGGATGCCAATGACAAGATTGGTATCTCCTCTCTTAGTTTAGCACTATCTGGAATTTGAGTTGCAAACTAATAGCTCTCAAAGAAGGCAAGCATTCCCTGCCATGAATCAAATCTACTTGCATGGTAACATGATGCAGCTCTACCTTTGATCTGAAATCTAGTAGCTATTCTATTATCCCTGGAAGGTTGAGTTTCTTCCAATTTGACCAACCTCTTCAATAGTGGTGAGTTTGATGCCATGATGACCACAAAATGATGATCCTGACATAAGAGGCTCAGAAATACAGTAAAAATAAAATATTCATTTTGGATGTTGAAATTTTGGTTTGCTCTTGTCTTATTTCTGCCATTTACTAAATTGTCATTTGAGATGTCCATCTGTTTATTCACTCACCAAACACTTCCTAAATGCCAACAAAGTGTCAAACAGATTTATTCTCTAGGCATTCAATAGCAAACAAAACAAATACATTCTACTTTCAAAGAATTTACATTCTTATGAGAAAACTAGACAACAAATGATTTAAAAAATAATTCCAGAAAATGGCAATATCATGAATGTAAATGAAAATGTGATAGACATTGAAGCATGTGGTAGGGGCAAGTGATATCTAGAAAATGGAGCAAGTAGTGCAATGACTCAGTGCAAATGTATCTACAGAAGGAATGTGTATGGCTAAACCAAGGCAGGTACTCTTTTAGATAAAACCTGAATGATATGAAATCAACTGTAAGGAAGTAAATAAGCTCATTGTTTCTTTCCCTATATGTTTGGAATAATAACACTTATTTTGTGAACTGATTCCATAAATCAGGCAAAATAGCATATGGAACCTGAATATTGTGATAGCTGACACCTATTAGGACCTTAAAAATGGCAAGTGGTATGATGTATATAATAGTGGTTGATGATGGTAGTAATATTAGTAGATAGTATTCTAAATGATATATCTTTAAAAGGATATTTAGTGCTTGGAGAAGTAATTCAGAGTAGAAATTCATTTGGAATTCTTTTTCAGAACTGTGATTTATTTTTTAAATAATTTTTCTGTATGTCTAGAATCTTATAAAAGCTGCTGCTCTCATGATGGAATCAAACTATTTCTTTATCAGATTCTCACAAACTTAGGTGACCACATTGGCTATAGATGTGATGAATTCGTCCTGCTAAGCCTTGCATTGGATTGGCTCTGTTGCACATGATTTATGTTACAGAATTAACTATGTTCTTGAAGCCTCAATTATAATTGCCTCCAACCATTTACTAGCCTCTTAGTAGCAAATGTTCAACACAGGGTATCTCCTTTTTATCAGTAACCCATTCTATTTGTTGTCTTGCCACATTTTTTATGTACAAAAAAATAAGTAGAGATAGCGCATGTTTGAAATTACTTGAGTGTGCCAATAACAGGGAAATAAGAAAGATACGGAAACTCCAAAGCAAAGCAAAGTGCAGTAGTTTTAAACAGCCTAGGGCGGTCCTGTACAGTGCACCTAATAATGATACTATAATTAAACATAATCTATGAATAGGTTTAATATCATTGGAAAAACAATGGAGAGTCAGTCTGGTTAACTGTAATGTTTCCCTTTTTTAATAAATTGTTAATATTCAATTTTGGAATTCTAAGCTGAACTACTCAGAACATAAGAGTAGCTAAATTTTACCAGCAAAGGATTTCCATCATAGAATGTCACCCTTCACTGCCCCCAATATGTGCACATTTTGATTATAAACTACATCCATATCAAACATCTCTTTAAGTGTACAAATTAGCAGGTTTTTCTTTTTACTGTTTCTGTTTCAATATTATAATATAACTGTGGAGATAAAACAAGGGTAAGACCTTGTAGTCATAATGAAACCCAGACAAAGAAATATATGTTACTTTCCAACAAAAGTAGTCAATGGTTCTGACTTCATTACCGTGGATGCTCTTCTCTAGTAACAGTGCCTGACACCCAAAAGGTGATCAGAATATCCAGTATGTTATTGTGGGGTAGGTGGAGCATAAATGGGAAACACAGCTTGTATAGAATCCTGGAAACAGACAGGATTTTAAATGATTATTAATGTACGACAGGTTTTGAATTATCTTTTTTCATGAAGCAGCCAATTGGATCAATTTATTGAGAAATTATTTCCTTTCTTGTCTCACCTTATATGCATGTATAGTAGGCATATGATGAAATTATTCTACCAGAAAACAATAAAGTTATTGGCCCAAGTTATAGGAAACTAAGTAAAGCATTTTTGAATTTAAAAAGGCCACTTAAAATCCTTTGCCTGAAGCCTCCCTCCCCACCCCACTGCCTCCCACAGATGTTCGGGCTCTTAGGTTAACTTCAAATTTCCAAGTCAGGCTTTGGCTTAGCAGTTAAGAAGCCACTTGAAATGCATGAGTCCTATATCAGATGCTGGGTTCAACATCTGGCTATGCTTCTGACTCTAACTTTCTGCTAATGCTGCCCTTGGGAGGCAGTGGTGAGGGCTCCAGTGACTGACTTCTAGCTACCTACATAGGAGATTTACATTGAGTTCTTTGATCTTAGCTTTGAATGTTGGAGGCATTTGAGGGTGACTCAACAGATGGGATCTCTCTCTCTCTCTCTCTCTTTTCTTCTTCTTCTTCATAAAATAATTTAAAATTCCCTGGTATTGTTAGTTAACCTGAGAGATCATGATTGGATTATTCTTCCGAATACCTGAAAGGTAAACCATGATAATACAGTTGGACCTAGTAAAAGAATAAGTGGTATCATGTACTCTAAATTAACATTTAAAGTAGGAATTTCAAGCTCTATAATATGTTCTATACGGAATAAGATGATAATCAAAAGAGAATACTTGTATTTTACTACACTTTTGTTTGGCTTACACAGAAAAAATTCTATTCAAAAATGTCCTTTTTATTAAAGCTGCAAATATACTGTGAATTTTGCTGTTTCCAAGTTACATTTTAGTATCATATAACATATCCAAGAAGAGAAATCTTAAAAAACACATTGTTAGATAATGTTAAGTAAAATATGCAAGATTTAGAGAACTGTGTGTGATATACAATCAATGCTTTCAATACTTAAAAACTAGAAAAAGCAATGATATTTTGTATTCCTTGACATTCTTTATATTAAGTCTCTTTTATAAAAGGAAATGAATGTGAAAAAGCAAATCAGGGATAATGGTTACTTCTTGAATGGGAGAATCAGGAAAATGAGAAGTGATCAATGAGCATGTAGGAGAATTTTTTTTAGGTTAAATGGTGAATCACAAGTGCCTATTTCATTATAAAGCATACCAACTATGTGCAACTTCACATTTAAAGTTACACAAGTAAGTTACATACATGAAATTTTTTTCTATGTATGTTAAACATTATTTTTCACAATTAAAATATTTTATAATTCAATGTTAAAAGCCACATGCAAAAACAGAAATTGTGGAGGTGGACTTCTGTTGAAATGGTTAAGATGCCACTTGGGATATTCACATCATATATTAGAATACCTAATTTGAGTCCCATTTCTTCTGCTTCCAATCCAGATTTCTGTTAATACACACTGTGGGAAGCAGCACATGCTGACCCAAGTACTTGGGTCCATGCCACCTAGACCAAGACCCGAACTGAGTTCTAGACTCCTGGCTTCAGGCAGACCCAGCACTGGGCATTGTGGGAAATTGGGGAGTAAATGTATGCAAAATCTCTTTGTCTTGCTGTTTACAAATAAAAATTAAAATTAAAACATCATTAAACTAGTATCTAGGTATCTATACACATTTAAATAATTAAAAAGATATTTTAGTGATAAATGCTGTAGATAAGGTAATTTTCAATCACAGGACACAAAATAATTCATTTAAGTTATTTTTTTCTTTATCAATATTACTGATATTCTCGTAAGATTAAAAAGATATTCAATTGCTAAATATTGGAGATTATTATTCAAGAAATGACCAAAATATTATGAGAAAGCACAAAAGTGTACCTTCTATAAGAAATCATATGCTTCATTTTATTATCTTCTAACAGTTTGTACTCCCCCAAAGAACGAACTTTCACATTTTAAGCACAAATCTGTGATTTCTTAATGATTATTGAAAATAACACTAAAATTAAAAATGGGAGATTCAAAGCTAAGCCTTTATTTCAAAAAATGTTTGCATATCTTTAAAAAGAGAAGCTTAGGCTAATAGAACTCATCCACCTCTAAAGCTTTATGATCTACAGAAAAAAAAATCCTAAGTTTGTTTGGTAGTCTTTCACCCTATCTTTATTTTTATATGATGCTCTAAAAAGCATTTATCAAAATTTGAGCCTTTGTTTCTAGAAGAGATCAAAAATCTATTGCTGCATGGCTTCAGAGAATACAATGTTCTCTAATACTTTTCATACCGATAAAAATATCTCCTTAAGTCCATTAGCTGGAGAAATAGAATAGTCAGAGGATGATGAAAACAAAAGTCAGGCTTATAATTCAGGTCTATTTTTGCTCTCTTCACCTTGCTAGAGTGGTATTTTCAATAGCAATTTCTAAATATAAACCTATTAGTTATTTCTATACAAATCAGGCATACTTTCAAGCATATAGTACTTTACTTTTTGAATAATGTAAGACAATTGTGAGAACAATGCATTATTGTTGAAATTTCTAACTGATAATTTTGTGATGTATAAGAGTTCTTCAAAAGGTTTATGAAAAATGGAATTGGAAGTTAGGTTTATTTTGGCACAAAAATGACAAGGCATCTTCAAAAAGTTTATGAAAATTTCCAATTATGTAAACATTGTGTGCATTTCAGTATTTTTCACCAAAAAATCTTAATCAATAAGTTCCTTTTTCCAGACTTTCTAATGTACCCTAGTAGAATTTTATGCCCTATTTCACCAAGAGAAATGTATGAATATGTTTGTGTGTTTGGCAGTGAATCTGTCAGCAGCAATGATGCAGGTAGTGAATATACATGATAATACTCACCTTATATTAGCAATTTATGTATCAAAGTAAAGGTCTCCTAAAACCTTAAGGTGATGAAGTATTCTTTTGTGATCACTTCATTTTGAATCTAATACAAGAGAGAAAATGTTTCTTACTGAGAGCCTACTACTCTCAATGCCTTTTAGAAATTTCATGTGTTACCAGGAACTCAAATACTCAACTGATATAATCACTAAGAAAATCAGTGCCAGTAGCTTTTTCAACATCATAAATGGTAGTAACAGCAGATCCTTGAACTCAGATCTGAATCAAATGAACTAACTCACCATGAAAGGCCCAGTCCTTAGTTTTATTCAGTACCTACAGGGAACTTAAATATTAAAGCCTTAATGGAAATACATAATCAGTAGATTAACTTTCTCTGAAACTGTATGTTTAATCATTATGGTTCATATTTTCTTTACCCCAAATATACAAGTCCTGTATTTCCAACAATCTTTCAATTACAGATCTGAAAACTGCAGTAATATTCCTGTTTGTGCTAAGAAATCATCCATCATGATTCTTCTCTTAACTTTCTTCCTCTGCTGTTTTAGTCATTATGTGTCCTAGGTGGAGGAGGAAGCCAAGAAGCCGGCTTTGTTTGAGGACCTGGTGCTCAACATCAAACCTGACTGTTGGAGGCGACCATGGATACCAGGTCTGTTCCTTCTGCCTGTGGGCTGCTCTCAGTCCCAGTCGGATCCCTCTGTACAAATAGCGCTAGGTATCTTACATGGGACACTCTGCTCATCAACCGTCCTGCGAAGTCATTCTTACTTTCATTAGAGATGAAGAAACTTAGGCCCTGAGGAGTTATTCCTGGACTAGGCCTTGAACCCAAGCCTGTTTACCTGCAAAACTGAGGTTCCTTCCTTCGATGCTGGAATATACTGAGATTTTTGAATGGGAGGGCACTTCAAGAAGTTCATGGAAAATGGAATTAAAAGATAAGTGTCTTTGGATGCAAAAAAAAAAAAAAAAAAAGAAAAGAAAAGAAAAGAAATCATCCATGATACTAAGTATAGCACTCACCTTCATCAAGCCTTCAGACAAGAGTCAATTTACTAAGCTTTAGTAAATGTAGTAATAACTCTGGTATCAACATTGAAGCTGGTGCTGTAAAAACCTAACTGGGGCCAGCACTGTGGCACAGCAAGTTAAGCCACTGTCTGTAGTGCCAGGATCCCATATGGGCACCAGTTCGAGTCCCTGCTGCTTTGTTTCTGATCCAGCTTCCTGTTAATGTTAATCTTTAAAGAAAAAAGGCAACAGGCAAAAAAAAAGTCTAAATAAATTTATACAAGCAGTCTGTTTCCCTGTTAGTCTTACCAGAGCATAAGACCTGCAAGTCCAGACCCTGTGTCTTTTGCACACAGCTGGGCATATTGTATGACATGTATTAGACATTTAGTATATACATAAAGTAAATGACTAAATAAATACCCCATAAAATACTTGCAGGCACTAACTCGATTGAAGGAAACATATTATTCCACATAATTCTAAGTTTTGACACGAAAGTTATTCAATATATCAAGACTTACTAGAAAAAATAGGTGATAATTTAATTTATCTTGATTTACATTTTTTTCATTGTTCTATGCTACATTTCTCAACTGTCATTTCCCAGTTGTGATGGTTAATTGTGTGGATCAACTTGGTAGGCAGCAGTACCCAATTTTTGCTCAATCTAGATTTTGCTCTAAAAGTATTTTTTAGATAAGATTAACTTTTATATTAATGGATTTTGAGAAAAGTATATTACACTCCATCAACTATCGTAATTGGTTACATTCACTCAGTTCTAGGTCTTCAGGAAAAAATATTCCTGAAGAAGAAAAATTTCTTCCTTCAGCATGCCCCTACACTTGAGTTGCACCATCAGTTTTTTAGGGGTCTCTGTCTTATCAACTTCTAGATTCCAAATTTGCCATACTCCACATCATGTGAGTCAATTCCTTAAAATAACTCTCTCTTTCTTGGTAGATGGGTAGACAGAGATAGAGATGAATAGAGATGGAGATGGGCAGAGAGAGAGAGAGAGAGCAAGAGTGAGAGGGAGAGAGAGAGAATCAGCCCTTTGGTTCTGTTTTTTCTCTGGAGTATGCTAATACACCTGCCACAAAAGCAGTATTTGATAGCCTTATGCCCAGTCTTTTCTCTGCCCTTCATCTGGGACAGGAGCAGGAATTCTGTCTTTGTAGTCCTCTTCCTTGTCTCCTTTAAATGCCTGGAATCTTGAGACCAAAAAAATCTCCTGTTGTCCCAAATGTAATGGGTGTTGCAGGATATGCTCTTTCTTTCTATTTTTTAAAAGATTTGTTTATTTTATGTGAAAAGCAGAGTTAGAGAGATAGAGAGAAATATTCCATCCACTGTTTCACTCCCCAAATGGCCCCAACAGCCAGAGCGTGGTTGGGCTGGTCCGAAGCCGGGAGCTGCTACCTGGTCTCCCATGTGGGTGCAGGGGCCCAAGGATTTGGGCCATCTTCCTTTCCCAGGGGCATTAGCAGTGGAGCATCTAGGACTTGAACTGGCACTCATATGGGATGCCGGCACTGCAGGTGGCTGCTTAACTGGTGACATTGCAGTGCCAGCCCCACAATGTTTCTTTAAAACATTCAATTAGATGTGGAGTAGCAGGTAAAGCTGCAGCCTGCAGTGCTGGCATCCCATATGGGTGCTGGCTCGAGTCCCAGCTGCTCCACTTCCGATCCAGCTCTCTGCTAAGGCCTGGGAAAGCAATATAAGATGGCCTCAAGTCCTTGGACCCCTGCACCTGTGTGAGAGACCCAGAGGAACACCTGGCTCCTGGCTTTGGATTGGTGCAGTTCTGGCCATTAAGGCCAATTGTGGAGTGAACCAGCAGATGGAAGACCTCTCTCTCTCTGCCTCTCCTTCTCTGTGTAACTTAAAACTTTCAAAAATAAATAAATAAACATTACAAAAAATAAAACATTCAATTAAAAATAAACAGCCAGGGTTGGAAGACTAATTCCGTCTCTCATTAGCTTTACAGTCCTAACTAAAATAAACCTCTGTTTGGTTATTTTTTAGACAGAGTGTTTATAACCATTAAAGACAAGGCACAGGTGGAAAGGTCCCTAGCCCAAGCTTGAAAAGAAATATTGTCAATATTGTTATTGGCTATTTTACCCAATCAGGAGAATAAAATTTCAGTGAGATATTTTCTTGTGTTTTATTAGTATTGCTACAGTACCCAAATTGATGGCTACTTACATTTCAAAGTCATTTTACATTGATATTTAAAAAAAAAAAAACTTATTAAAGTTGGTGACTCAAGTTCAAGATTGTTTTCTGGAGCAGAAATCTGACAAAAGTGTTCAAAATCATGATGTATCCACTGTGTGAGAACTGCTCTGTCTAAACTAGTTCATTTGCATAAGTAATTAATTACCAGCTATAGTATAGGCATGATATTGACTGAGGACTTTGTGTGATGTGATAAATTCTGCCTCTGATGCAAATGCTCAAGGCTTCTCTTTCAGGAAATATCCCACAAGTCAGCAGCATTTTCTGTGGTGCAGTCAGAATAGTGTTCAGCTGAATTCTTCTGTCCTCTCCTTTAACATTAATCACCACAGGCCATGTCTCTGCAGGCTCTTCAGAGGATAATGGCCCACACAAAGCACTGGTGACATCTACCTTTGGCTCAGCTGTCTCCATATCTAGTGCTCACCCCTTCACCTGCCGTGATCTAAGATCCTGCAGAAAACTGCACTGATGTGATTCATGGCCTTGTGTGGCCGTCTCATCTCCACTGCTGCTGTGGTCATTCCTACTTATACTATGCCCAGAATATGATGAGAGGAAAAAAGAACAAAGACATTCACCATAGATAATACAGGGTTCTGCCTTCAGAACTGAATGCCACAGTTATGCTATTAGTCACAATGAATAAAGCCTGTTTACTGAAATTTGAATCATGTTCCTAAACTTCTAATTTTAAAGCTGGAACATTTTTGTAGAAGAATAATTTCTCCTTTCTGTCTTGCTGAATGTCATGCTACCAATTCAAAGATAATGAATTTTTTTTTTTTTTTTTTTTTTGCAAAAAGATTGCAGGCATTGTTTCAGTTCTAAGGATCATCCTTTGGGCATTTACTATTGCTTTTTCTGTAGAGAGTGGGACACATAGTGAGATGAAGGGAGTCCTTAGGAGATTCTGAGATTTTCTTTCCTGGTGAAAATGAACAGCCATATAAAGAGAAACCTGTTTAGGGCCAGCATTATGGCACAGTGGGTTAAGCTGCTGTTTGCAACTAAGTCATTTCATCAGGGTGCTGGGATCCACATCAGAGTGCTTCTCTGCTTCCAATCCAGCTTTCAGCTAATGTGCAGGGGAAAGCAGTGGAAGATGGACCAAGTACTTGGTACTGTTACCCACATGGGAGACCCAGATGGAATTTATGGCTCTTGGCTTCAGCGTGGCCCAGCCCCAGCATGGTAGTCATTTGTGAAGTGAATCAGCAGAAGGAAGATCTCTGTCTCTCTCTGTATCTCCCAGGTGACCTCCTGTCATTCTGACTTTCAAATAAATAAATACTAGAGAAGCCTCTTTAATCTCTACCCTTTTCCTTCCTATTTGTGAATCTGTCATATGAGATCATTGAGACCATAGGAGAGATATTGCCAGCCTATGGATAAATATTATGTATCTATGTCATTTATGATGTTGTTAAGTGACTACACATGTCTGAAACTTCTTGCATATAAATTTCTTCATTATAATATAGTATACACTTTTTCAGACCTGTTTTAGTTGGAGACTATGTAGCTTGCAGCTCAATGCTTTTCACCGATAGCATGGGATGTGATTTCCTCCTTGTACCTTGAGGACACTGAGAACATTGGCACGTGGATTGATCCAAATAGGTAGTTTGGGCTGAGAACAGAAAATATGAAATCCAAGAGAAAAAAATATCTACAGGGTAAGTGTCATTTTAAGTCACAGAAATCAGAGTTTTAAGCAAAAGGAAAACAATGGCTTACATAAGTCCAGAAGATGCACTCTAGGCTAAGAATAAGAAGCAGATCAAAAATTTCACAGAACATCCTAATAGGGAGCAGATGCCAGAGCAAGGGTCAAGAGAAAAAGTTAAATAAATTCCATGAAAAGGCTAGATTTTTTTCCACGGCCGGCAGATTTTGGAGTTAGTCTGCCTTAAAAGTACAGCTCTAAAGAGATGTATGCTCTCTTCTTCCTAAACTCTAACATCCTTTCAATTCTTGTGTTGGGGAAAGGGTTTATAGACCTCTGAAGACTCCAAATCTGTGATATACTGTGTATGTATGTGTGTGTGCTCAAAAGATAATCAGCCAAATCAGACTTTTCAACAAATGTATGACAAGAATATATGTAGGACAACTCTATCTGCTGTGTGCTGTGGTCTGAAAGTTTGTGTCTCCCCATAATTCATGGTGAAACATAACCCCTTTGTTGGAGTATGAAGAGGTAGATCTTTTCAGACATGATTAGGTCAAAAGGGCAGACTGGTTCATGAAAGAATGACTAGTCTTATCGTAGGTGCTTGTGAGAATATGTTTGACCTCCTAACAGGTGAGAACATACAGCATGTGTCATCCATGAGGAACAGACCCTCACTAAACACTGAATCAGTTGGAGTCTTGATCTTGAATTTAGCAGCCTCTAGAATTGTGAACAAGTAATTGTTGTGCTTATAAATCCCAATCCATTTTGATTCTGAAGCTCAAGCCAACTGACATCAAGCTTTATAGAGTTGAGTTAAAAAGACTTTTTCTCACAGTTTTCTGTGAACTTGACTCTGGATTTTTTATCACCTTTCAGGAATATCAATGCCAGGTGTAAGCATTTTTTTATGTAGTCCACAAAGACATAAAAATGAACATTATTTTCTTTAATCTAGCTTATTCCTTTAAAAGTGACCTTGCACAGATTCAGTTGTTATCGTTCTAACGCAATATGAAATAAACATCCATCATTTTCCCTCCAAGATGATGTCATCAACAAAGTTTGGTTGGCCTTTCCAAAGCAGAGTATAGAAATCTCCATCGTTTTTCAAGACCTGAAATTTCTGAACACATGCATAACCTTCTGCATCAATTACCATTATTGTTTCAAGCAACAGAAAACAACTCCAGCTAATATAAGCAGAACATTTATTCAAAGGTTATCAGGCAGCTCACAGAATCTGTACAAGGGATATAGAAGCAAGGCATGGAGATATGCCTTAGAAGAACGGTGCTTCAAATGATGGCACAGTGCTCCTGTGGCACAGACACCACTGCCATCACTATTGGGCATGGAAACCAGCACTTACTCCATCCATTGACATTAGATAATTGTGCTGCCCTAGGAATGGTCACAGTATCTGCTTCTGCAACCTGTTACAGATTTGCATCTATAGCATCTTATTTATACTTGGGTGGATGCTTATGCTTGGAGAACCCACAGATATGTAAGTTAGCCTGTTACTGAAAGGGGTTAGGGCAGTGAATATCTAATTATAAAAGTTTGATAAAGAACTTTATTTCATAAAGTGATTTTCTAGAAACTACAAATGATTCTGATTCTAAATTTCCAAAAGAAAAAAAAATCCACACATCAGCAAATTATCTTTTTTTAATTTGTTCCTTCATTTTTCACCATTGATCATTTGCTTCAATTGTCTTTGTGTTTTGTGAGAATCATAGTATGAATACTTGAACATGATACACCTGACTTAGTAATCAGAAGAAAACATATTCACAAGGTAATTAATTAATCTAACAAATGATAGAGTCTTTGTTAGAACACAGAATATTCCGAAGCTCATGTTATTTCCACAACTGTCTTCTATGCTGAAAGATACACTTTTAAGAATATTGCATATGATTATGAATAAATTTCAGATATAATATAAAACAAATGAGTCCATGTCCTGATTTTGTTCATCTCTGTTTGATATTGGATAAGCTAAATGGAAACTGAATTTACATATGTTTCTTTCAGATGACTTCTCAGGTACCTCACAGCAAAAGGCCAGCCAGAGCTTCAGATGTAACTTGCAGTAATGGGTTGACTGTCCTGAATAGTTTATAATTGTAGGGTAACCCGTGTCTCTCCAGACTTCAGATTGAAACAGCAGGAACATTCATGGAGGAATACCTCTGCAACAAAATATGAAAATCTATGAAGCTCAGTAGTTTTCAGTGAGGGGCAGAGGAGGTTATGTGACAAATAGAAGAACTCTACTTGAGAGTTCATGTGTAAGAACAGCAGAGATTGGGGCCAGCTCGGTGGCATAGTGGGTAAAGCCACCATCTGCAGTGCCAGTATCCCATATTGGCATTGGTTCAAGCATCAGCTGCTCCACTTCCAAGCCTGCTCTCTGCAATGTCCTGGGAAAGCAATACAAGGTGGCACAAGTCCTTAGGTCCCTGCATACATGTGGGAAACCTGGAAGAAGTTCCTGGCTCCTGGCTTCGGATCTGCCCAGCTCAGTCTGTTGCATCCATTTGGGGAGAGAACCAACGGATGGAAGTCTCTCTCTCTCTCTCTCTCTCTCTCTCTCTCTCTCTGCCTCTGCCTCTCTGTAACTCTGCCTTTCAAATAAATAAATCTTTAAAAAAAAAAAAAACAGATACTTCCTGATCCAGTGAGTAATAAAAGATGACTTCTCACAAATGTTTCCAATTATGGAAAAGAGTTTCTTTTCTATCTTTGCTAATTGAGAAATGCTACCCTTTCCTCTTCTCTTCCCTTCACATATTACATTTACTGCACACTTGATTGTCTACATCCAATGTAAAATGAAAACTTCAGGGCTCTGAGTTCATAAAGCAGGAAAATGTGTGGTTAATTATACTAAAATATCAACCTTTTCCTTTTTGACAATCTCCTATGTCTCTGACACCATTTTCTTGGTTTTAAACTGCTTTTTAGCAGCATTTCAAAAAAATTAAATTATTAGATTTACTTTTTTAAATTAAACTTTTATTTAATGAATATAAATTTCCAAAGTACAGCTTATGGGTTACAATGGCTTCCCCCTCCCAAAACTTCCCTCCCACACACAACCCTCCCCTTTCCCACTCCCTCTCCCCTTCCATTCACTTCAAGATTCATTTTCAATTCTCTTTATATACAGAAGATCAGTTTAGTATATATTAGGTAACGATTTCAACAGTTTGCCCCCATATAGCAACACAAAGTGAAAAAAAATACTGTTGGAGTACTAGTTATAGCATTAAATAAGAGTGTACAGCACATTAAAGACAGAGATCCTACATAATATTTTTTTAAAAAATTAATTAATTTTCTATGCCATTTCCTATTTAACACCAGGTTTTTTTTTTCATTTCCAATTATCTTTATATACAGAAGATCGATTCAGTATATAATTAGTAAAGATCTCATCAGTTTGTACCCATGCAGAAACACAAAGTGTAAAAATACTGTTTCAGTACTAGTTATAGCATCACTGCACATTAGACAACACATTAAGGACAGATCCCACATGGGATGTAAGTACACAGTGACTTCTGTTGCTGACTTAACAATTTGACACTCCTGTTTTACCATTAACTTTTATATTATGCAACATTTGTTTTAAATGCTTTAAACTTAATTTTAAATTTTTTTTCCAAAGAAACCTTTGATTTAAGGAATACAAACTTCATACACTTCATAAGTACAACTTTAGAAATATAGTGATTCTTCCCACCATACTCACCGTCCCACCCACAATTCCACCCCTCCCACCCTCCCTCTCCCATTTCCAGTCCTATTGTCTACTCAGATCTATTTTCAATTAGCTTTGTACATAGAAGACTAACTCTATATCAAGTAAAGAGTTCAACAATTTGCAGACACACACCAAAAAATTGTTCCTCAACAGTCAAAACAAGGGCTGTTCAAAGTCATTGTATCTCAAAGCTAATTTCACTTTTTTTTTTTGAGAAAGTTAATTAACTTTAAAGAAGCACCCAAGAATAACACATCTTTTGCGAGCACTTAGACATAACTATAATTTGTGAGATATAAGAATATCCATTATTTAATAAACTAAAAGAAAGTATGTCCTTGAAAACAAGTTTTATCATTAATTAAGGAAGCACCTAAGAAAACAAGCAATGGAGTTCGACACTTAGGCATGACTAAAACTTATGAAATGTAAGAATATCCTCTAGTTAATACACTAAAACAAAGTAAATCTTTGAAAACAAGTTTTACTGTTAAGTCTCATAATACAGCTCTTTGAAGTCAGAGGTCTCGCATGGGAAGTTAATGTACAGTGACTCCTGTTGTTAATTTGACAATTAACATTCTTATGGATGACATCAGTGATCACCAGAGACTCTTGACATGAGCTGCCTAGGCTACAGAAGCCTGTTGGATCCATGAACTCTGTCTGTATTTAGACAAGGCCATTAGAAAAGTGGAAGTTCTCTGCTCTATTTATAGAAAAGTACATCCTTCTTTGATGATCACTTACATCTACTGGGGTTTCACTAACAGAGGTCCTTCACACAGGACATTTTTGCCACAATGTCTCAGTTTTCCATACCTGAAAGGCTCTCATGGGCTTTTCAGCCAGACCTGATTCTGGTCTGATTCTGATTAAGGGCTGATTCTGATTCAGAGTACTACTTAAAGTGATTATCATTCTATGAGTCTGCTCTATAGACTGCTTCTCATGTTGGAGAATTCACTCCTTTTTAATTCTATCTATTATTATTGCCAAACACTTAATCCTATCTATATAATCACTTTAACATTTTTTTTTTTTATTTTTGACAGGCAGAGTGGACAGTGAGAGAGAGAGAGACAGAGAGAAAGGTCTTCCTTTTGCCGTTGGTTCACCCTCCAATGGCCGCCGCTTCTGGCGCACTGCGGCCGGAGCACCACGCTGTTCCGATGGCAGGAGCCAGGTGCTTATCCTGGTCTCCCATGGGGTGCAGAGCCCAAACACTTGGGCTATCCTCCACTGCACTCCCTGGCCACAGCAGAGAGCTGGCCTGGAAGAGGGGCAACCGGGACAGGATCGGTGCCCCGACCGGGACTAGAACCCGGTGTGCCGGCGCCGCAAGGCGGAGGATTAGCCTGTTGAGCCACGGCGCCGGCCACTTTAACATTTAATAATATTTATATGATCACTTTAACACTTAAACTGCTATTTTTACCACCCAGCTTAAAGGGTAAAATGTTTTAATATTAAAAATTTTAAAAGTTAGTTTTAAATAACACTTAACTCATATACAGAATCACTGAAATTACACAACTCATACCTGATTCCTCCCACATGAGCTTAAATTTTTTTTCATATCAGAACAAACTCACCTTGGCTGCTTTCAATTCACCTCTTGATATATGTCCCATTTATTTCAGCTTAATTATGAGTAAAGAAGCACTCAAATGAAGAACTACATGTTTTGTGTTCATTTGCTTTTATTTTTTATGCTTCCATTTCCACCACTGGTTGGTATACAGAAAAATAAGTAAAAAGGATATGAAAGGGTTACTTGGTCAACCTTATTTCTTAGAATGTCACTGCTTTCTTTCTGGGTTTGAAGCAAGTTTCCCTGCCCCTTACATGCATGCTTGACATATTAAATTACCTTACATTGACTTCAGGTATCATTGAACTCATGTTTCTCCAAGAATTATAGATTTATAGAATATCATGAATTATATATGGAAAGGGCAGCAGTAAGAAAGTAGGGGCAGAAGTCACTCCTACATGCATATTAAATCTACCCATGTGCATGTGCTATTGTTCCATCAAACTTCACACACAAGTTTAAAGATTAGCCCCTCATTTCACCATTCTTCATTCATATTAACTCCTATTTTGGCCAAAATTTGTAGGATTTTTAAAACTAAACTTTTTTTTTCTCTGAATATCACAAAGATCTCTTAATAAGCAATTGTTGGAGCCAGTGACATGGCATAGTTTGTTAAGTCGCTGCCTGCAATCTGCAATGTCTGCAACATTATGGGCACCAATTTGAGTCCTGATTGCTCCACCTCAAAGCCAGCTCCCTGCTAATGGCCTGCCAAAAGCAGCACAAGATGGCCCAAATGTTTGGGCCCCATCACCCATTTGGGAGACCTGAAAGGATCTCCTGGGCCTCACCCTTGTCCAACCTGGCCATTGTGGCCATCAAGGGGCAAAACAGCAGATGGAGAAGTCTCTCTCTTTCTCTGTGTAACTCTGACTTTCAAATAAATAAATAAATCTTAAAAAAATTTGAGAAATCATTAGAAGGTTCAACCAGCCAACACCCATAAGTGCTTTGATATGTTGTGTATTTGTAGAATATAAGGACATCTCTTCACTCTTGTTTTTTCCTCCTCCTTTCCCTCCCCAAGGCCTGCAGCCACAGTCATGACTATATGTGTACGTATGTACACAGTTTATGAGTCAATGCTGTCTGCCTGGAATTCACTCATCTCACATATTTACTTTTAATTTCCGTTGAGGAAGAAGAATAGTTCTCTAGAAACATAGAAATATGTAGACTGAAAGATAACATTATTTTAGGCATTTGTAAAGTAATATAGCGGTATTCTGACAAAGTTCCAGACAAATCAAATTTTATAAAGTGAATTTTCAGTGAACTAGGGAAATGTAGGTTATAAATAAACTCTCTGGTGAATTCCTTTGTAGAGTGATAATAATCATTCTCTAGTGTATTTTCTTTGGGCAATTGAAATTTTAATGTATAGAAATGTTCATGAACACAATTTAAAAAGCAAATCATATAATTCATAAGTGTCTTTACTTTTATATATGTAATAAAGCTGCTAAGGCCGGCGCCGTGGCTCAATAGGCTAATCCTCCTCCTGCGACGCCGGCACACCAGGTTCTAGTCCTTCTCTCCCTTTTTGGTTCTATCAGTTAGTATTAGCAGACTCTAGTCTTGTTTGTGTGATCCCTTTGACTCTTAGACCTATCAGAGCCATCAATTGTGAACTGAAGTTGATCACTTGGACTAGTGAGATGGCATTGGTATGTACCACCTTGATGGGATTGTATTGGAATCCCCTGGCACGTTTCTAACTCCACCATTTGGGGCAAGTCTGATTGAGCACATGTCCCAACTTGAACATCTCCTCCCTCTCTTTTTCCCACTCATATTTAACAGGGATCATTTTTTGGTTAAAATTTAAACACCTAAGAATAGTTGTGTGCTAATTACACAGTTCAAACAGTAGTACTAAGCCAGTGCTGCGGCTCAATAGGCTAATCCTCTGCCTAGCAGCGCTGGCACACCAGGTTCTAGTCCCAGTCGGGGCACCGATCCTGTTCCGGTTGCCCCTCTTCCAGGCCAGCTCTTTGCTGTGGACAGGGAGTGCAGTGGAGGATGGCCCAAGTGCTTGGGCCCTGCACCCCATGGGAGACCAGGAGAAGCACCTGGCTCCTGCCATCGGATCAGTGCGGTGCGCCAGCCGCAGCGCGCCTACCGCGGCGGCCATTGGAGGGTGAACCAATGGCAAAAAGGAAGACCTTTCTCTCTGTCTCTCTCTGTACTGTCCACTCTGCCTGTCAAAAAAAAAAAAAAAGTAGTACTAGAACAAAAAAAAAATACTATAATGGATAAAGTATTGCATTGTACATCAACAGTCCAGACAACAGCTGATCAAGTCATTGTTTCTCATAGTGTCCAATTCACGTCAATAGGTTTCCCTTTGGTGCTCAGTTAGTTGTCGCCAATCAGGGAGAACATATGATATTTGTCCCTTTGGAACTGGCTTATTTCACTCAGCATGATGTTTTCCAGATTGCTCCATCTTGTTGCAAATGACCGGGTTTCACTTTTTTTAACTGCTGTATAGTATTCTAGAGAGTACATGTCCCATAATTTCTTTATCCAGTCTACTGTTGATGGGCATTTATGTTGATTCCACGTCTTAGCTATTGTGAATTGAGCTGCAATAAACTTTAAGGTGCAGACAGCTTTTTTGTTTGCCAATTTAATTTCCTTTGGGTAAATTCCAAGGAGTGGGATGGCTGGGTTGTATGGTAGGGTTATGTTCAGGTTTCTGAGGAATCTCCAGACTGACTTCCATTGTGGCTTAACCAGTTTGCATTCCCACCAACAGTGGGTTAGTGTCCCTTTTTCCCCACATCCTCTCCAGCATCTATTGTTGGTAGATTTCTGAATGTAAGCCATTCTCACCGGGGTGAGGTGAAACCTCATTGTGGTTTTGATTTGCATTTTCCTGATTGCTAGTGATCTTGAACATTTTTTCATGTGTCTGTTGGCCATTTGGATTTCCTCTTTCGAAAAATGTCTATTGAGGTCCTTGGCCCATCTCTTAAGTGTGTTGTTTGTTTTGATGTTGTGGAGTTTCTTGATTTCTTTGTAGATTCTGGTTATCAACCCTTTATCTGTTGCGTGGTTTGCAAATATTTTTTTCCCATTCTTCTGGTTGCCTCTTTACTTTCCTGACTGTTTCTTTTGAAGAACAGAACTTCTCAATTTGATGCAATCCAAAATGTTAATGTTGGCTTTGACAGCCTTTGTATATGCAGACAATGCCACGGCTGAGGAAGAACTTCTAAGATCAATCCCATTCACAATACTATAAAAACAATCAAATACCTTGGAATAAACTTAACCAAGGACATTAAAGATCTCTACAATGAAAATTAGAAAATCTTAAGGAAAGAAATAGAAGAGGATACCAAAAAATGGAAAAATCTTCCATGCTCATGGATTGGAAGAATCAATATCATCAAAATGTCCATTCTCTCAAAAGCAATTTATACATTCAATGCATTACCAAACAAGATACTGAAGACCTTCTTCTCAGACCTGGAAAAAATGATGCTGAAAGTCATATGGAGACACAGGAGACCTTGAATTGCTGAAGCAATCTTGTACAACAAAAACAAAGCCAGAGGCATCACAATACCAGATTTCAGGACATACTACAGGGCAGTTGTTATCAAAGCAGCATGCTACTGGTACAGAAACAGATGGATAGACCAATGGAACAGAATAGAAACACCAGAAATCCATCCAAACATCTACAGCCAACTTATATTTGGTCAAGGATCCAAAACCAATCCCTGGAGAAAGGCAGTCTATTCAATTAATGGTGCTGGGAAAACTGGATCTCCACGTGCAGAAGCATGAAGCAAGACCCCTACCTTTCACTTTACACAAAAATTCACTCAACATGGATTAAAGACTTAAATCTATGACCCGACACTATCAAATTCTTAGAAACCATTGAAGAAACCCTGCAAGATATAGGTACTGGCAAAGACTTCTTGGAAAAGATCCTAGAAAATTGTTTTAAAATGTTTATTAGGCAAATAAAGAGACCAAGAGACAGAGACAGAGCCCATCTATTTACTGTGTCACTCCTCAAATGCTTGTAACAACCAGGGCTGGGTCAAGCCAAAGTCAAGAACCAGGAATCCCATCTCCCATATGAATGGCAGGGACCTGAATGTTTGAGCCATCATTTTGTGTCTCCCAAGTTGTGCATTAGCTGGAAGCTAGAATTGGAAACAAAGCCAGCACTTAAACCAGATACCCAGCTATGGGATATGGTGTCCCATGTGCATTAAATGCCTGCTTCTAATTTGTTGAGAATATAATAGGTGTCAGACACAAACTTTTGCATAGACTGTGTATTAAATTCCTGCAGTAATCCATGAAGCAGATATAATGATCTTCCTTATACATATGAAGAAACTATAATTTAGATGGTATAAGTTATTTCCCCAAATCCACAAGTTAAGTGGTAGCACCACCATCCTACCCAACCCTCTTTAATGCCACACCTAAAGTCTGATGCTGCACTATATGAACTACTGTTACAATTATGTAAATAGGTCTAATGTGTTTTTACCTGCTTATGTATATGGAATGAGGTAACCTGATAGAAAATTGAGTATCATTCATAAGTAACTTCAATATCACACATGTATGAATGATATCACTGTGACATAGAAATAAAAGGTACATTGTGAAGGAAAATGCTCCTACTGACAAATTTTAAATTTTTTTCATGGTAGATAATTACAGACTTGGTAAAATGTGCAGATAAAGTCAAAGCATTTATTTCACAGGATCATTGTGCATTTCTAAACTATGCATTTGGAATGGGATATATGAAACTGCAACAGAAGACTACAGTCTGAACAGTTCGGAACTGCCTAATTGAAAGCAGATCCAAAAGCCAGACTTTTCTTATGAATGACAGCGTTTTTTAGACAGAATCATTCTTTTTATGCTACAATCTCCTAATCAAATACAGACTTCTTTGTAATGCTGAGGCTTTTTTGCTTTTCATTTTTTATTTATTTATTTTTTTTGCCTTTCCAGTCAAACCAAATACACAGACTTTTTCCTCCTTTCATTCTTAATCTTCAATGAGAAATTTCAAAGTTTGGTTTTGAAACTCCACATATCTGCGACAATTAATTATTTGCAACAAGAAATAGACACTGTAATTAAAGAATAGATGGATTTGCATATGTTTTATTTTGTAGGTAAGAATTTGAGGGTATTTCCATTAATTTTTTTGTATTTATTTATTTTATTTATTTGAAAGATAGAGTTACAGAGAGAGGTAGAGCCAGAGAGAGAAGTCTTCCATCTGCTGGTTCACTCCTGAAATGACCACAAAGGCTGGAGCTGTGCTGATATGAAGCCAGGAGCCAGGAGATTCTTCTGGATCTCCCACACGGGTGTAAGGCCCCAAGGACTTGGACCATCTTCTACTGCTTTCTCAGGTCATAGTATGGATCAAAAGTGGAGCAGAGGAAACTTGAACCAGAGCCCATATGCGACGTCAGCACTGCAGGCGATGGCTTTAACCAGTATGCCATGGTGCTGGCCCCTCCTTAGATTAAAAAAAAAAAAAAAGATTCTTTTAAAAATTAACAACTCAAAATATTTCAAGGACTACCTTATGTTTATTAAGGTTGCTTTGGAGTAGATTGCTTCCTAGGAATAAGGAACAGATAATTATCACATTGAAATATTTTCTGACCCATAATACTGGTGGTGTCAATAGCAATGCTGATGGTTCAGAGTTCATTTGCTGTGTGTTTGTGTATGAATGTGTAGGAGTTTGGATGTGTGTTTGTGTGTACATTTATGTGGGGTGAATGTATCTGATTTTAATTTCTCAAATGTCTATTATTCAAAATAGTCTCCCCGTTAAATGTATGACCTAAGAAAGAAACCAGCTAGAAAATTTCAGAAACCCTCAGAACTGTGTCCCATCTAACTTCTGTAGGAAGGAAAACAATGATGGTTATCTAGCAGTGAAGTATCTAGAAGTGAGGCTTCTAACTTTCTTTGTTTTGGTTCTGAAATGCTACAGTTTGTAAATGAAGCATTGACAGGTTCTATATTGATACAAAGAAAATTACCATATTACAAATGCCATTTACATTTTAGAAATATACTTGTAGGGAAAGAAATTATCTTTAGATAAAAGAAATCCAATGTGTTTATCTCCCCAATTATACAGTGATCTCTTTGAACACAGGGATTATTTTAATTTCTTTTCTTTACTATTGGATAGTGAAAAAGTGGACAAAGCATTACTAATCCAAGAAATATTCTGTGATTCCTGTAAAAAGTGTTTTATTTTTGCATTTTTGATTACTTTTTGATGTATAATTTGTGTAATGATAGGTTTGTTTCATGAGATTGGAAAACCTGAAAATTATTGTCTGAGTGCATCTAAAAAGAACTCTATACTGTGAGACCCATCTTGCTTCTGCACATATGAGAGGAAAGTTGTTGTAATCTCCAATCTCATATGACACTGTAGGTGGGGCAGGCGCCTGCATTTGTGGCAAGGGTAGCTCCCAAGACACAGGGCTTGATTCTGACCACATACTTCTGAGACATCTGCAGTAGAAAAATTAGGATAACTTAGAATTTTGGGATGATCAGCTGTATCAATCAGCCTTTACCTGTGTCACCAACCAGGGTTGTGAAGCACTGTGACTTATTCTAGGATAACTAATTTCAGGTAGTGAGGAAAGTTTTAGAATCTTTCAGAGTCAACAAGCATATTTGAATTCTGAATCTAGTTAGTTCTTTGGCATGAATAAGAGTTTATTTCTGGGGAGCCTAGGGAAAGACACACATTAGATGGAAGGACTATCAATATAGGTATGTGAATACAAGTGGATTGAAATGATGTACTTCAGAATGTTAGAAAGAAGACTGCTATTTTACATTCAAAATTATAAGTCTGGATGTTACAATTTTCATATGTGTTATGAGATGTAAAAAGCACTGTTACTATAGTGCTATATTTATAGATGACAGAGCCTTGAATTGGAGAAGACAAGTATTTGTAACATTATTCATAACAGTAAAAGCTTTGAACCTAGGTTCATAAATCTCTGCGCTCTGGTCTTTTATGTACCACACTTCACTGCTAGATAACCATCATTGTTTTCCTTCCTAAGGAAGTTAGATGGGACATCTTACCTTTGAGCGTAGAGGAAGGTGTTTGGTACAGCACCTGCAACAGAGTGTCTAGGTTTGAGTCCTCACTCCAATTATCATGCAGTTTCCTGCTAATGAACACTCTGTAAGGCAACAGGTGATGGTTCAAGTTCTTGGGTTCAAGTTCTTCCACCAACATCAGAAACTTTGAATTCTGGGTTCCTGACTTTGACCTAGTCCAGCACTGGCTGTTGTGGGTTTTTGGGGAATGAATCAGTACATGGAATATCTGTCTGTCTCTGTTGCTCTGCCTTTCAATTGAGGAAAAACAAATAAAACTCTAAAGTTGAGTGTGTATCTACTGCCTCTATCAGTGGAATTTTGCAAACAATGCCTTCTAAACTCTTACTTTGGATTGCCACAAGGGGGCATCCTTAGAACTCTGAGGAAGGATCTAATAATACAAACAGCAGGAGGAAATCTTGGGAATTTTCCCTTTAGACCGGTGATTCCCAAAGTGTATCCCCAGAACAGCAGCGTTAGCATTATCTGAGAGATTATTTAAAATAAGAATTCTTAAATGGTTCACCAGATCTACTGAATCAAAACTGATGGTAGAGTCCAGTCATTTTTTGTTTTAACAAGCATCCCATATGATTCTGACCCATGGCATACTTTGAGAACTAGTACACTATCAAAGTTTTTGTAGAAAATATGATTTTTGTTCAAGAATATTACTTATTTATTTTTAATTTCCCTACAATTTGAGAGCCATACCCTAGAATAGAGTATCCATTTCAAACTGAGGGTTATGACCCACTAGTGAATCATAATAAAATAAACATGATGAATCCACAGGAAAATATAAGAGCATGCCAGGGTACATTACACTTGTAAGAGAAAAGTTCCATTGTGAAAGCCTGTTTTCAGATAATTCATTTTGTACAATATATACTTTATTGTGGGTTATGGTCCAAAAGGCATTGTTGCTTTGAAAGTTATTGTGAGAAATTCTCTCAACAACATGCAGTATCACTATGGCATTGCCTGAGCTGAGAAGAGTGAGGTGAACCTGAAAGCAGAACATAATGAACTTTTGTCACAAAATCAAATATTGTAGTAATGAGAGTACATTGCTTAGGAAAGTAAAATAAGGCAAGACAGCAAAAAACCCTCAGTGGTCTACAGAGAAATTCTGCGAAGGTGTAGTAGATCACCAAATCTGCTTGACTTTAGGATAAATAGCATGCAAAGTAAATATTATTCCAACTATATCGCAAGTTGTAACTGTTTCTGATGGAGAATCTGCCTTCTTAGGTTTCTTCCCACTGGAAAGGTTTATCCTGCATCAGGGCCTCAGATATTCCCATTATGAAGAAGCATTATTTCTCATTGCAAGTAGCAACAAATTCATTCTTCTGTTATCTGTGTGTCTGAGTTTGGTCTGGGGAAGTCTAATAACAAAAGACAATTGCATTTACAGTATAAGAACATCATAGTCTCTGAACATGAGAAACTCAGGTGATCTTGTCTCCCATTAATCAACAGAGATTCTCCTCTTAATGTTGCTTTTTTCCCTCTTTCCCAGCCTTAGTCATTTACTGTGAGGCTGTAAATCCCAGAGCTAAATATTACAGGTTAGGCTGCATGATCCAAGTTTAGACAAGCTTTTCAGAAAAAGGCTAACAGGAGCAGGAGAAAAGTGTTTTTATACAAACATGTATTTCAATAAAAATCACAAGAAAGTAAGTCAGCCCTATAAAAAAATCCTAGAAATCAGTTTGCATTTGCCTAATATTTAGCAGCTGCCCACATAATGGAACAAAGTCACCTGATCCTGACAGATGTTCTCAGATCAATATGCACAGATGACTCTGTCATCAGACAAACAACAGACAAATACAGTCAACAGCAGAGTCCCCAGCAGTACGGTTTTGGTTTTCTTCTTATATGCAAAGTCTCTGACATTCCGCTGAGTATCATATTGCTGAATACTAACGCCAATATTTGCTAATTGGGTGACTTCAGGGAAAATAATCACTGGAACTTTTAGCTGGCAATTTCTGTTTCTTTTTTTCTTTCTTTTTTTTTTTTTTTTTTTTGACAGGCAGAGTGGACAGTGAGAGAGAGAGACAGAGAGAAAGGTCTTCCTTTTGCCATTGGTTCACCCTCCAATGGCCACCGCGGTTGGCGCACTGCGGCCGGTGCACCGCACTGATCCGATGGCAGGAGCCAGGGACTTATCCTGGTCTCCCATGGGGTGCAGGACCCAAAGAACTTGGGCCATCCTCCACTGCACTCCTGGGCCACAGCAGAGAGCTGGCCTGGAAGAGGGGCAACCAGGACAGAATCCGGTGCCCTGACTGGGACTAGAACCTGGTGTGCTGGCACCGCAAGGCGGAGGATTAGCCTAGTGAGCCACGGCGCCGGCCTACAATTTCTGTTTCTACAAAATGCAGAGGAAGGGCAGTTGGGGATAATAACTTGTGAATACAAAGAATTTGTGTAAGGATTAAATAAGATACCAGCAAAGCACTTAGGGCCTTGCATTAAACACAATAAGTCTTCAATAAAATATTTCTCTCATAATTATTTCAATATATAGTAATTTCAAAGAGAATATGACTACAGCTGCAAACTACACTACTTCTGAACTCTCTCATTTTGAAAATGTGTGTTGAACACCTATTATGAGCCAATCTATGGAAACCGTTTGGATCCATTAGCTTGACATGGCCATAAGCATAGTGGAAGTTCCCTCCTCCCTTCAGAGAAAAGTATATCCTTCATTGTTGGCCACTTCTTTCCACTGAGGTCTCACCTACAAAGGTCCTTTATGTAGAACATTTTTTTGCCAGAGTGTCTTGGCTTTCCATGCCTGAAATGCTCCCCTGTGCTTTTCAGCCAGACCAGAATGCCTTAAAGGCTAATTCTGAGGATGGAATGCTACTTAAAGCAATTGTCATTCTAGGAGTCTGCTGTATGAACTGCTTCCATGTTGGAGCCTTCACTCCTTTTTGATTCTATTATTTAAACACTTATTCCTATGTATATGATCATTTTACCATTTGATCCTGTCTATATGGTCACTTTACTACTTAATCCTATGGATTTGATCCCTGTAATACTCAAGCTGCTGTTTCTACCAGCCAGCTTAAGGGAATTTGGGGTCCAATGGCAAGTTGTTAAGCTGTACCCTTAAAAGTAGGTCCTTAGGATATGAAAGCAATCTTTAACAACAAAACAAAGCTGGAGTAATCACAACACCAGGTTTCAAGACACACTACAAAAAAAAAAATACAAAAAAGACACACTACAGAGCACACTACAGAGCAGTGAATATAAAAACATCCTAGTACTGATACAAAAAATAGACCAATGGAACCACATAGAAACTCCATAAATCAATCAACACATGTATAACTAACAAGTTTTTGACAAAAAAACTAAAATCCATCCATGGAGAGAGGAGAGTCTCTTCAATAAATTGTTCAGGGAAAAATTTTTTTTTTCTTAGTATTTGTTGAACTCTTTATTTAGTGTAGGATTAATCTTATGAGTATAAAGTAAACTAAAAGTAAGTCATTGGGAGCATGAGCAGGAGGGAGAGGAGAGTAGAAAGTATCACAAGCTCCTAAATCATGATGAAATAGTTGAAATGTGTTTACTTTATATTAAGATTTTTAAAGGAAATTAGAATAAGTAGAAGACAGAAAAGACTTAAGGAAGCCACTCAAATCCACTACACTCATATTTTTCCTTGTTATGAAGATCTTAATAACTATAATACTAAAACTGATAATAATTATCTAATCAATCATTTTATTTATTTAGTTTTAATTATTTTAATGATTACTTGGTAATTAATTAATACATAATAAAACAAACAATAATTCTTAGTGCTTACATTGACTTCTCATCAACATTTGTTGTATTTGTTCATTCTTATTCCTGAGCTCTGCATTTCACCAGGCTTCTCATTATAATCACCAGTTTCATTTTTTATCTCATTTGTCACTTCTTATTGTACTTTGCTAGTTGTTAGTTTTGAAAACTCCAAAATTTGGAATAACCAATGGTTTTGGACCTTTTTTTATGGTCATTCTAACCGTTTGGGTGTTTTCCTTACTGTCCTGACATTAAATTCCATTTAAAGTAATTACCAATTTATCTATTGAGCCCACATTTCATTCTTATTTTTAGACATAAGTATCCAATTGAGTATTTAACAAACTGTCTTGGGTTTCATTAGACACTTCTACCTACTCTGTATTTTTCTTCATCTTGATAAGCAAGTATCTCATCCTTGGTGTCATTTATGATCTTTATCTGTCTCTTATTTCTAACACCCATCCATTTGTAAATAAGTACATGATTCTTCCTTTGAAGTACTGGAAAATTCATATAATTAATAATTTTCATAGATCATCTATTATCACCTTACTCCAGGCCATCTTTAATTCTTTTATTTTAAGTACGTTCTGAAGATTTATTTATTTATTTGAAAGTCAGAATTACAGACAGAGGAGAGACAGAGAGGGAAAGAAAGCAAGATCTTCTATCCGCTGATTCACTTCCCATATAGTCTCAACAGCCAGGAGCTAGAAGCTTCTTTCAGGTCTCCCACATGGGTAGCAGGGACCCAAGAACCTGGACCATCCACTACCACTTTTCCCTGGTGCATTAGCAGGGAGATGGAGTGGAAGTGGAGTAGCTGGGACTCATACTGGTGCCCATACGTCATGACAGGATTGCACACAGAGGCTTTACACACTATGCCACAATACCAGCCCCTACCTTCACTTCTTGAATTAAAGACCTCCCAATTCATCTCCATATTTGTACTTATAGTCTCAGTACTTATTTTAGCTTCTTATGGTTGCTATAACAACATGAGCACACATTTGTTTACTTAAACCAAATTAGTTATCTTACATTTATGGAGATCAGAAGTCGAAATGGATGACACTGGGATGAAATCACAGAATTAGTAGAGCCATAGTCCCTGTTGCAGTCCTAGGAAAGAGATTATTTTCCTTACCTTTTCCAAGTCCTGAAGTCCATTTGCATTTCTGGCCAGTCTCCTTCCTTCATCTTCAGTTGCATTTTATGTCCAGATATCACTCTGACATTAACATTTCTGCCTTGATTTTTCATTAATAGAAACTGTAATTATGTAGGGCTAACTTGCACAATTCAAGATACTATCTCAATTTCAAGAACCTTCACTTGATCACACCTTCAAAATGCCTTTTTTTCTATTGACGGAATAGGTGGACAGTGGGTATTATTCTGCCTGCTGAGATCCCCTACATTTTGCTCTTCACAGAACAGAGTGACCCTTTATAACTTGACTGCCTCTTAAATATTTCATTTCTTGAATGTGTCAAACTTCAAAATAGCAGCTTTCTATCCCTGGAATTCATTTGTCTGAGATATTTCCAAGGCTTTGTTTCTCCTCACATTCTTCAGATTTTTCCTGTAATGATAACTTGGTGAGGACTACAACTTTGATCTTGACCCTGGCACACTCTTTTGCTTATTTCTGCTTTATTCTCCTCCAGAAGACTCATCTATGTGACATTTCACATATTTTACTTATTTATTCTTGTTCTGATTATATAAAATCATATGCACTTTACATGAAGGTAGAGATGATTTTTTCCTGTTTTGTTCACTGCTATATCCCTCAATGCTTATATAGACAGCTAAACATTGAAAGAACTCAATATGCTCAAATGATTTTTATTGATTAGTTAATTAATGAATTTTCTTCTTATTTTAAAGATAGAGAGACAGAGATTCTTACATGTGCTGACTCAATCTCCAAATACCCAAATATTCACAACAACCAGGACTGAGCCAGGCCAAAGCTAGGAGACTGGGGCTCAATCAGGATCTCCCATGTAGATGGCAATAGCTCAAGTACTTGAGCCATCACCACTGTCCCCTTTGGGTATGAATTGGTAGGAAGTTATAATTGTTAAGTAGAGAAGTTAAAACTCAATCCAGGCACCCTAATATGGAGTGCAGGAATTCCAAGC
The DNA here is from genome assembly GCF_033115175.1 of Lepus europaeus. NCBI lineage: Eukaryota > Metazoa > Chordata > Mammalia > Lagomorpha > Leporidae > Lepus > Lepus europaeus. Next base: position 41,004,532 of record NC_084833.1, read on the forward strand.
AGCATTTTAACCACTGCATCAAATGCTAGCCCCCAAAGTGTTTTTGAATTTACTAAGTAACTCAGTCTTGAAATTCAAATCTTTTCAAATTCAAAACACATAATCCTCCTACTTCATGTGCATTGAGTTTAATTGAGGACCCACCAACATCTGAATCATAGTATATGTTTGAAATGCAGATTTTCTGTGATCCACATAATACACAATAAAATAGAAACTTCTTGGGATGGGATTTAGAATCTGCATTCTACCAAGAATTCAGGGTGATTCCTATACATTCAGAACTAAGAATAGTATTCTGGATGTTAACCACTCAGTAACTCATGGCAAAAAAGGTATCATCACTGGTCGTAAACGGAGTTTTGCTAGTCCCTAGAATGTGTTAGCAGTGTATTTGCCAAGATGTTTACCTGTGGAGAGCTTGGACCAGAATTAGGATGAAAGGGATTGATGGTTGGGTAATTGGCTGAAAACCCGAATGGAGAAAAGTTACAGGATTAGTGACAAAGAGATTCAAGAAAGTGGGATGTGTAAGAATCTATGAGAGTGGAACAAAGAGCATGGGTCTTAACTGTAGAATCAGAATCAAAATGGACTGAGTGTGGCTAAAAGCTAACCACAGACCTCTTGCTTCTGTACATACTAGCTTTGCTTGCTAACAGCTAAGGGTGTACCTTGTGAAACTATGTGGGCCCAAATTCTCAGGAACTAGGTTGACCAAAATGTGTCCTTCACTGTTATCTTACAACAACATCTTGGATATGTTATTGGGTTTATTATTGGTAACTGTTATCTTACACCCATATTCTGGTTTTCTTTTTATTGTTTACTGCACACCAGGAGCCCAGTTAGAAATTGTGAGCCCTAGTGGACAGAATACTATAAAAAGCCATGTAACCCACTGTTGGGGGCCGCACTCTGGTAAGGAGCGTTGGTCCCAATCGGTGGCCGGTCCCAAGTGGTTACTTTGCCTCTCATTTATCTCTCATTTGCTTCTCATTTTCAATAAAATTCACGTGTGACTGTCATTAGTTTTTGTAACATTTTGTTTTAGCTGACAAATGGATGCAACATTAACCAAACACACCTAAGAGAAAATGTGTGTTGTGGAGAAGGTACCATATTATTCATGCAAATAATATAAATTGATGTGTTCTAAGGCACTGTGTTTTTGTACTGTGGAGTAATGACTGAAGTGGCAAAGATGGAGGCTATGCATAGGCCCAATAGCATGGAATATCTTACATCAAGTCTAATTTATCTATTGTCACCATTGAATGTCCAAATTTTCATCATCAGAGGCTAAATATGGCTTCCCTTACCACCAGCCCCAGCCCCTTCCAAAAAATATGATTCCATAGTGTAACGAGAAAAAAAATGTACAAAATCAGGCAGGGTTTTGTACTTCTCTTGAAGGTGCCGTTCTGCTCTATAAGGAGGTATGTTTGCTCAGGATTTTTACTAGTCCTTTTGTGAATGTATATTGGGGAAGAGAAGTCATTTAAAATATGCACAAGTCCAACTATATCAGTAGATCCCAGGAACTCACATTCACTAGCTAATATCTTGTCCTCCCCAATTAGCTGAAATATTTTTCTGGGTGTCCCGCTTTGTGTGCTGCAGATAAACTGTTGTTCACATCCCTATGTTTCTTGGAGGCAACTGTCTCTCTTCATATTTTCAACTGGATAGTGACCCTATGACCTCAATTTTCTGAAAGACTTGTGAAATGGAATGAGCTTCCCATATGGCTGGCATTTTTGTTGATGTAAGGGTAGTATAATACTGCTCTCTCTAATCCTAAGCAGAATCCAAGCATTTAATGCTTTTCACTTTTTGTGATACCTGATTTATGAAAATGTTTTGCAAGTTAAAATATGCTAAGAGGGAGAGGGGCAAGGAAAGAATTCTATACAGGAGATCAGCTTTATTTTCCTAGCAATATTCAACCTTGGATAAATTAAGCAACTGAAACCCAAATAACTCCTCTGTGAAATGGTAAGATTAATATTAACTTACAATGTAGTTGTGTGGGAAAAATGAAATCTACATTGAATTCAGTATTCAGAGGGAGTGGTCTATTTTTATTGTTGTTGATGTTGTTTCCTTTGTAGACTGAGAGAGCTAGAGCTAAGAGAACTGGAACTACTAGACTACTACGCTTGTCTCTCTTTGACTTTGGCATCCTCATCTAAAGAAAATAATGACTTGCTAAACCATATCCTACCCTATGCACACCTGTTACATAGCAAAAGGAACTTTGTGATTATAACTATGGTTTCTAACTTTACAATAGATTATCTTGGATTTTCTGGATATGTTCAGTCTAGTCACATGAGCTCTTAGAAGCTGAGACTCTTCTGTATTTAAAGTTAGTGAGATAGAAAAAAATAGGAGATATGAAGCAGGATTAAGCTCAAAGTATGAGGTGGACTCTGCTTACGGTTGCTGTGTTGGAGGATGGAGAAAGAGGACCGTGCTTCAAGCAGTCTGTCTTCTTGAAACTTAAAACAACCTTCAAGTAACAGCAGTCAGGGAAACAAGAACCTGAGTCTACAGCCATGTGGAATTGACTACAGCTGGCAAACAAATTCTCCTCACAAACTCCAGTAAGGAAAGCAGTATTGCGGCTACCTTTCAGTAAATCAATGAGATTTGTGTGAAAATTCTGATCTTCAGAACTATGAAGTAATAAATCTCTATTGTTTAAATACAGTAATGCATTACAACTGTAATAGAAAATAAACACAAATATGTATATGCAATCAATGGCAGTCATCTTGAACATGGAATATCTGCTTATTATTTATTTATTTGATTTTTAATCTATTTGTGAGAGAGAGACAGTGAGTGAGAGGTAGAGAGAGAGTGAGCAAGATGTAGAGAGAGAGCAGTGGAGATGGGAAGCAGAGAGAGAGAGCAAGAGAGCACACTAACTCATATTTGCTTGTCTACTCTGCAAATGTCACATTGGCCAGGGGCCTGTAATCTGGCGCCAGTAACTCAACGTCATTCTGGGTCTCCTGCATTGGTGGTAGAAACCTAATTACTTGGATCATCACTACCACCTCACAGGAGCTGGGTATTGAATCCAGATACTCTAATATGGAACGTGGGCATCTTAACTGGCATTTTAACTGCTTGGCTAAATGCTTACCTCAGTTCTACTTTTTAAATAAAAACTACTTTCTGCGTGTCTGTGGGATTTCAAAATTATGAATGAATATGTTAGATCTCCCTCTATGGACATTCCACAAGTCAATATACCATTTCTTTAGGTTATGCATTGATCTTGTTTCCTACTTAAATGCATGATTATTTTATTTTCTTTGTAGTGAAAACATAGTTACAGAGAGAGGGGGAGAGATCTATTTTCTTGCTCATTTCCAAATGTTCACAACAGCAAGACTGGGGTAGGCCAAAGCCAGAAGGTAGAATTCCATCCAGGTCTCCCATGTGGCTAGCAGAGGCCCAAGTATTTGAGTCATCTTCTACTGCCTTCCCAGGCACATTAGCAGGAAGCTGAATTGGAAGGGGAGCACTGAGACTCGAACTGGAGCTCATATGAGATGCTTGTGTCACAAGTGGAGGCTTAATGCTCTATTCCACAATTTTGACCCCATTTTATTAGGTAAATTTTTAATGTATATGCAAACAAACACATTATAAGCTCAACTAACAATGTGTTTGCTTATATTTTAGGCTGGGTATTTTGTCACTTTTTTTCTGAGTGGGTATATCAATTTAAAGAAATTCTTAAAATATATACAATAATGCATACATCAAGAGCAAAGAAAACCATCTTGTTTAGATTTGTATTCTGAGAGTCTAACTCAATGTCAGTAATATGAATAAGCTGTTACAAATATCTGAATTTTACTCATTTCATTTCTCTCTTTAGAGTCAAATTTAGCAAATCTTAACCTGAGTTCAAAGCTTTTTATTTCTCTACTTAAAAAATTATATGTAAATCCTATATAGTGAAAGAACTCCTGAAGGGAATGTTTAAATTCATAATGTTGGATTTCGTTTCAAACTCTCATGGAATAAGAGGTTAGAATGGCATATCATTTTCAATGTTCTAAGAAGATAAAAAAAGAGAGTAAGACAGAATGCATTTCCTAATCCATTGAATAATTACACAAATGGAATGAGGGAGAACCAGTCTAATAATGATTGATCACTTTCTTCTACTTCTGAAATACAGACGGGTCAAAAAAGAAGAGAAGGATACTGGGTAGAACAGTTTCCACGCTGTTTGTTCCTAAATGCAGAGAGACATCTAGCAGTTGGCTTAGCCTTTGATTTAGTCAAGAGACTTTAAACAGTTTACATGTTCAGATTTGTTCTGCAGATTTTTATTATTTTTATTTTATTTATTTTTAACTTTTATTTAATAAATATAAATTTCCAAAGTACAACATTTGGATTATAGCGGCTTTTTCCCCCCATAACCACCCTCCCACCCACAACCATCCCATCTCCCACTCGCTCTCCCATCCCATTCTTCATCAAGATTCATTTTCAATTATGCCTATTTATAGGACACCATTTGAACTTTGTGGAATGTTCACATTAAAAATAAAGCATTTTGAATGTTTTCAACACATGATTAAATTTTGAATGTATTTCCTACAGTGAGATTCACAGAGAACTGATGACAGACACACATCTGAGAAATAACAATTGGAAAATGATGGATTCTACCTTCAATCCTGAGAACCCTAAGAAGCATAAGTATTGCAGTAGTAATCACCTACATTGCCAGCACTGAGGAAGTCATTTTGTCTGATTCAAGATTTACTGCTCTAAATGCTCTGTTATCCTGTCTGTTTGAAGTACAGTATGTTAAGCAATTTTCAGGGGCCAGTTTTGTGAGATAGCAGGTAAAGTTGCAGTCTACTGCACCAGCATCCCATATGGGCTCCATTTTTAAGTCCTTGCTGCCTTACTTCCGATATAGCTCCCTGCTTATGCACCTGGTAAAAGTAGCAGAAGATGGCCTAGGTACTTGGGCTCCTGCACCAATGTGGGAGACCTGGAGTAAGCTCCTGACTCCTGTCTTCGGTTTGTTCCAGCCCTGGCCATTAAGGCCATCTGAGGAGTAACCAGTGGATGGAAGATCTCTCTCTCTTTGTTTCTCCTTCTCTTTCTCTCTCTGTGTATTTCAAACACATAAAAATAAATATTTAAAAAAATTTTCAGACCTTGGAATGATTAAAATATATATGATTAAAATATAATAAGTTCTATAAATTGCTATTCAAAATAACACATCCTTTCTATTAAACTAAATCATCACATTTGGTTTCAAGAAATATTAGGGAGAAATCACACATATCTACTCAGAGCTAGATTGTACTACAAAGTTAGCAGTAAGATAATAATTTTCAAGATCTTCATGGCTGAGAAATTGTGCATTATTTCCTGTTTTATTTAAGATGTCATTCTTTCCTCCTTCCCTCAGAAAAGAAAATATCCTAATCATATGCTCATACAGAATCCTACCCAAAATCTTAACATCCATGTTGTTTTCTTCAATGAGCACACACAGTTTTCATGATATCAAGAAGTCTACTGTCAATTAAAAAGGACATAAAATTGTTAGAATTTGACCACTGGCCACTTACCTAGGTTTTCTCACCAGCCTAAGATTTACTCTCTCTTTCATCTTTGCAGAATATGTGATTAAAATTACCAAAAAATTCACTAATTCTGGTAGGATGATTATAGATAACAATAATGTGCTGTATTAGTTTTATTTATTCATTTATTTTACATTTTTAAAATTTATTTTAAAGATAGAGATACAGAGGGAAGACACAGAGAGACCTTCCATCAAGAGTGAGAGACACAGAGAGATCTTTCTTTCTTTTTTTTTTTTTTAACTTTTATTTAATGAATATAAATTTCCAGTATACAGCTTATGGATTACAATGGCTTCCCCTTCCCATAATTTCCCTCCCACCCGCAACCCTCCCCTCTCCCGCTCCCTCTCCCTTTCCATTCACATCAAGATTCATTTTCAATTCTATTTATATACAGAAGATCAATTTAGTATAAATACTTCAACAGTTTGCACCCACATAGAAACACAAAGTGAAACATACTGTTTGAGTACTAGTTATAGCATTAAATCAAAATGTACAGTACATTAAGGACAGAGATCCCACATCAGGAGCAAGCGCACAGTGGCTCCTGTTGTTGACCCAACAAATTGACACTCTAGTTTATGGCGCCAGTAACCACCCTAGGCTGTCGTCATGAGTTGCCAAGGCTATGGAAGCCTTCCAAGTTCCCCGACTCTGATCATATTTAGACAAGGTCATAAAAGACAGGTTGAGGATAGTAACCAATGATCCTAAGAGTGGCCTTAACCAGGTCTGAACAATTATACAGCATTAAGTGGGGAAGAGGACCATCAGTACACACAGGTTGGGAGTAGAGCCATTGGTGGTAGAGTAGAGGTTATGATTACAAAGGAATGAGGCCCAAGTGGACTAGACAGGGTCTAGAACAAAGGACAGAGTCATTATTAGAGGAGCTAAGAAAGGTGCTGTCTAAGCTACAAGTAATTTTTCTGATTGAGAGGCAAATAGAACCTGATAGAAGGGGCTTGATAATAATCTGGTGGGCTTTAGGCCTTGTAAATTCAGAGGCCCAGACCTATCTATCTCTTCCCATGGGGTATATCCTAAGGGAGGTGTGAACCTCCTAGGGGAAGGCACTCTGTTGACTTTCATTACTTGGCTGGCCTGGGAGGAGAGCTGGCCAGGTAAAGGCAGGGGGCATCTCTAACAAGAAATTTACAGTTCTGCCTGCAATGTTGCTGACCCTACTTGACCATCCCCTCAGCTGCAGTGGTCACTTTGGAAGTTGGGCTGAGTGAAGGGCTTTTCAGCTTAGAGCCAATAAGATCTGTGGCTCTGACCTGGGCATCCTTCGACTCCAGGGCAGGTCCATTTCCAGTGATCCAACTCTTGGCAGAGCTGCCAGGGCTCTTCCCAAGCTGACTTCTGCTGAAGCCCAGGCTTACCACATTGAAAGCCACTGCAGTGGACTGGCCTGTTGGGTCTCCTTGAGGGCAGATCACTGTACAGATCAGCCATTAATAGGCCTGCCACCCATTGCTTCTGATGCCTAGCTTTCTTTTCCTCCTGGTTTGTGTTAAAGCAGACCAGACGATGCAAGTCAAGGGAGTGCCCGTGTCCCAAGAGATCTTTCATCTATTGGGTCACTCTCCAAATAGCCACAGTGGCAAGTCATGCTGGACCAGGCCAGAGCCAGGAGCCTGAAACTCCATCCAGGTCTCCCATATGGGTTTCAGGGGCCCAAACACTTGGACCATCTTCCCCTGATTTTCCAGGTGTATTAGCAGGGATCTGAATTGGAACTGGAGCAGCTAGGACTCAAACCAGTGAGTAATAATATTTTTAAATACTAAAATGAATTATTTTGAATGTTTTCACTACAAAGAAATGATAAATGTTTGAGTAGATAGAAGCGTTTACCCTGATTTGAACATTATACAATGCATATATGTATCAAAGCATCACATGGCACCCCATAAATATATATATAAATTTTGTGTATCATTCTTAAAAAATAAAAATAAGAAAAAAGTAGGAATAGCTGAATGCAAAGGTTGCTTATTCACATTATGTTCATGAATATTGTGTTAGGACTAATGGGATTTATAAATAGATACATAGATGATAGATATGGAAAAATATCTGTCAACATGAGAAAAGAATTATTATGCAATTACGATAATGGAGGCTAAGTTCTATTAAGTTCCATCCACAAGCTGGAGACCCAGGAAAGCCAGTTGTGTAATTTAGTCAGAGTCTAAAGTTCTGAGAAGTAGGAGAACCAAGATTGTAAATCTCACTCCACAGAAAGAAGAAGCCTCCTGCCCCAGTAGACTGGTAGGAAGAAACAAAAGAATTCTTCAACATGTTTATTCTATTCACACCCTCAACAGCTTGGATGATGTCCACTCATAGTGTCTCAACGATGCCACTTTGGGAAAATCTACCTACTTTACTGAACCCATTGATTAAAATGCTAATCTCAACCAGAAACACACTCACAGCCCCACTAAGGCGTACTTAATCTGGGTATCCCATAGGGAAGTGAAGTAGACACATACAATCAAATTTCGCAAGTGTATATACTAGGCAGTGTCTCAGGACACTTGCCAACTTTTTATGTTGTTTTTTTTCTGTGTCCTTAAGACTTTCTCTATAAACAGTTGATAGAGTTTATTATATCGCAGCTTTTGGTTAATTTAACTGCTTCACCACTAGATTAGACTCTCTAAAGGAGAGATTGGGATTTATGTGTGGGGGAGAGTTTGTCCTCATCTCACTTTAATGCATAGAACAGAATAAGTGATCAGTAGTTGTTGAATGAGGTGAAGAATTAATCAATGAATTAAGAGAGGTAGTGAGGGGCCAGTGCTGTGTTGTAGTAGGCTAAGCCTCCACCTGTGATGCTGACATCCCATATGGGTTTTGGTTCATGTCCCTTCTCCTCTACCTCCTATCCAGCTCTCTGCTTATGGCCTGGGAAAGCAATGGAAAATGGCCCAAGTGCTTGGGCCCCGGAACCATGAGGGAGATCTAGAAGAAGCTCCTGGCTCCTGGCTTTGGATTGGCCCAGCTCCAGCAATTGCGGCTATTTAGGGAGTGAATCAAGCAGGTGGAAAGCCTTTCTCTCTCGCTCTCTCTTCCTCTATCTCTCTCTTCCTCTCTCTCTTTCTCTCTCTCTCTTTCTCTCTGTTAACTTTGCCTCTCAAATAAATAAATAAATCTTTTCAAAAAGGAGAGAGAAGTATTGATCACTCCCAAAACAAAAACCTCATCTGCAAAATTGAAAATCATTTTATTACTCACCTCACATGTTTAAATTAAATTCTTATAACATTTCATGAGTTAAAAATGCACAAAGTATGGCAGTGGGGTATGATAATGTAAATATTTTAAGCATTGTTTTGGCAATTATATTAAAGTTAATGATCATATGATACATTAAAGATCGTTATGGAACACATGTTTAGATTCAGAAACCCTGAGACTAAAGGAGAAGATAAAAAAAAGTGTATTAATTGATGAATTACAAACATGAGATATGAACAAAACATGCTATTTATCTCTGTAATCTTGATGTTTACATTTAACTAACTAAAATACCTCAGTTTATATCATACAATTGCATAAAATTCTTGAAATCAGGGGCCCTGCAAGCAATAATATGAACCTTTTCTATGCAATAAAGCCCTTAAGATTTAATGGTGATATCCTGTGCCTGCATCTATCAAAACAGGTAAAAAAAAAAAAGTCCAAATTGGGTGGGTATTTGGCACAGAAATTAAGACACCACCAGGGACGCCTGCATCATATATCATTACGAGTGAGTTTGAATCCTGACTTTGGTTCTGATTCCTGCTTCCTGTTTTTTGTTTGTTTTTCGCGATTTTTATAGAAATATTTCATTTAATAAATATAAATTTCATAAGTACAACTTTTAGATTATAGCAGTTCTTCCCCCCATACCCGCCCTCCCACCCCCAAGACATCCCACCTTCTACTCACTCTCCCATCCTATTCTTCATTAAGATTAATTTTTAAATATCTTTATACATAGAAGATCAACTCTGTGCTAAGTAAAGATTTCAACAGTTTGCACCCATACAGATACACAAAGTATAAAGTACTGATTGCTTCCTTCTAATGCACACCTTGAAGGTAGCAGGTGATGTTTCATGTACCGGGAACTCTGTCACAAATGTGGGAAGCCTGAATTCAGTTCTGGGGTCCTGAATTTGCCTTAGTGAAACCCTGGCTATTGAGAGCATGTGAGCAGTGAACCAGAAGATGAAACATTTCTGTCTCTTCCTCTTTCTCTCTGCCTCGCAAATAAATAAATAAAAAAAATTTAAATTTAAAAGGTATAAATATTCAGCTCCTGGAAGAAAATCTGCTATGTCCTTCTCATTGTTTTACCCCTGGTTTAACAGTACCACAGATTCATAAACTCATCTTTTCTATCATAGAATTTTCATTCAAATATACACACTAAGAATATTTACACTTGTATCATTCATGAATAATACAGATATGAGTAATGAATTAATACTCATAAATTTGCTACCCAACATCAATTAGCCAGGTACCAAAGAGAGGTTAGTCTGAGAAGAGAAAATATTTAAAAATTTTGAAAAATACTACTTTGCACATTTATTTCCAATTTTTCCCTTTTCTGTTCCTCATAAATTGCTTCTTCAAGCATGTCTGAATTTCATTCCTATTTCATTTCACTCTTCAGAGTTAGATTTAGTAAATCCCAACAAAGGCCGAAAGCTTTGTTGTAAGCTAAAAAATAAAAATAGAAAACTTTAACTGAATTTTTGACAGAAAAATGTGAAAAAAAATCATGACACTATTAACTCTGCTTTTATCCTCAAGGATATCAATAGTCCTTCTCAGTGTCACTGTCAGTGTGTGTTTATACTTACTACAAAGCACAATTTCTTATGTAGGAAAAAAAGCTTTTTTTTTTTAAAGAGTGAATACAACCTGCAAAGCAGGGCTTCAAGTAACACTTTGCCACAACAGTTTGAGGTAGCTGTGATGAAACTACCAAGTTCTAAATTGATTCAGTGGATTGTGGGGATGAGCACGGGTCAGTCTAATTTTTATATCCAAAAAAATCAGCCTTTATTGGAAAGTTTCATTTTTAAAACATTTCTGGCATTGTGTAATCACAACTTACAGTGTAATACATTACAAATAAGAATGTTTTCATGAATCTGATAAAATTCTACAGTCATTTGTTTTTCTATATGCTTTTTTGAGTAATATAATGCAATTCTTTAGTGAACCACATGTGTGATTCACTTGTTTTTCACCAGCATTTATATGATGCACACTGAAAAATGCCTCAAACCTCGCATTTATCTGAATAGCTTCGTTCTGGGGACCACATGGACAAGACAGCAAATGATGGATTGTTTTTGTCCTTTCCCTTGTAGATGTTTGTTGTTGTATAGGCAGATTTGTTGATTATCTGACTCTTTTATTTCCAACTCCAATGGCCATAAGATCTGTTGTTATTGTTAAAAAAAAAGGGAATTTTTTTTAATGAGCTATGCCATAAATCAAATATCTTCTGACCTGCCACAGAAGGGTGCGTTGTGAAGAATGAGATTTAGGAAGGCGGTGTCCTTCCATGTCAGTGCAGTAGCATCTAACTTGACAGTTGAACTGAATCCTGTAACAGCAGCCTGGTGTAGAGGCAGATTTAGAATTGAAAAAATAATTGAAATCAATTTAACATTCCAGTCTCATTTCTACTTATAGAATTGTGATGTTCTTCAGAGAGAGAATTATACAAGTACTGTTATTTTCTGTTCACAGAATAATGATCTGATATGAAATGATTAGCAGAGAGGCCAGTGGTGTGGAATATCCGGTAAAGCCACCGCCTACAGTGCCAGCATCCCATATAGGCACCGGTTCAGCTGCTCTACTTCTGATCCAGCTCTCTGTTATGGCCTGGGAAAGCAGTAGAAGATGGCCCAAGACCTTGGGCCCCTACACCCACATGGAAGATCTGGAAGAAGCTCCTGGCTCCTGGCTTCGGATGGGTGCATTTTCAGCCTTTGTGGCCAACTGAGGAGTGAACCAGTGGATGGAAGATCTCTCTGACTCTCTCTGCCTCTGCCACTCTGTAACTCTGCCTTTCAAATAAATAAATAAAGCTTTTTTAAAAAAGAGAGAGTTTATTGGAAATAAACATGTAATTAATGTTTTTTTAGTATGCAAAAATGTTTCTGCATTTTTGTCTATGTTAGCTTTTTCCTTTCCTAACACACAGTGTTTCTCTTCTGGTTGGCTCTGTGCTGTAGCATATTATATTTGTGCCTGACTGGAATATTCGGAGCTCAGTTTTCAAAATGGAGGCATTTTAACTTTTAAATAAAAACAATTATTATTGGAAATCTACTAAGGGATAAGGAATTATGATTTTTTATCATTGTCTCCTTTTCTTTCTTTTTTTTTTTTTTATTTGACAGGTAGAGTTATAGACAGTGAGAGAAAGAGACAGAGAGAAAGGTCTTCCTTCTGTTGGTTCACTCCCCTAATGGCCGCTATGGCCGGCGTTGTGCCAATCCAAAGCCAGGAGCCAGGTGCTTCTTCCTGGTCTCCCATGCGGGTGCAGGGGCCCAAGTACTTGGGCCATCCTCCACTGCCTTCCAGGGCCACAGCAGAGAGCTGGACTGGAAGAGGAGCAACCGAGACTAGTACCCAGCGCCCCAAATGGGACTAGAATCTGGGGTGCCAGGGCCGCAGGTGGAGGATTAGCCAAGTGAGCCACGGCACCAGCCTATCATTGTCTTTTTTTCCTTGTGCTTTTTAGCTAATCTTGGTATATTCATTTTATCTTCTACTTATGTTCCTTCTAATAGCTAAGCTAAGCTAATATTTATTTCTTTGCCCGTATGTTTATTTTGGATTTGGAAGTATTTTGGGATCTAATGCTACACTATTTATTCACTTGTCAGACAAATTATAAGAATTGCTAATCTAATGGCATAATATTGTTTCCATTTATAAAATATATTGAAACCAAAATATATATGAAATATTTCAGAAGAAAAATTTTTAAAATTGCATGTAAAAAACACAAAGAATTTTGGAATAAATGCATTTCTTTACACTTAGCAAAGAGCTTAAAAGAATCATGGTTGCTAATTAAAGCCTGAGAAGCTTGAAGTTTATTGTTATGTTTATGTGTAAGGTTTTCAGATGTGTTACCAAGGAAATGATTTATGGATTGCCTCATTATTCTTTATATCATGACCTTGCATTTCCATTGTTAGCTTTGGAACCCTCATCATATAACTAATATGCATTAAGATCTGTTCAATAAAATATAAATAATATATAGTTGAGGGGAGATGGGAAAGCACCTCTTTTTCCTTTAATACATCAATATGTGTACTCTGTACTTTTTATCCACACACTTTCTACTAGTTTGGAGAAACAGCATAACACAAAGAGTAGAAATGTGTTTTCCTGGAATGACCAACTCTCCATGGTGTAGGGCAAGAGTATAAAATTAATAAAACACTTCCCTTAATTCTAACTTGATACTTTCATAATTACCTGGATGTCCAAGTTTAAATATAGAACACATGGAAACCATGTAGTTCTTCCCACAGACATAGTGACATATGGAGACTTGGCTATAAATCCCTAATTTATAGTCTATTTATTTCTTCATTGTTTCATGCTGTATCCAGTTCCAAGACAGCATCTGCAGATCTCTCAGGCTATACACCCAAGTTCAATTTTCATCCCCTGAAAAGCCATCCTCAATAATTCCTTGATTCTAAAGTTACATACTCTGGAGGTGTTGACAATTTTGGGAATTTGGAGCAGGAGAAGTGCCTTCAAGAGGCTACAGAAACAGTCATGGGCTTTGTGTACAGATCATTGTGGTCTCAAGCACCCATCCAGTGAGAGATAAGAAAGCTCCTGGCTGATATATACTGTTTGCTCCATGGACTTCCTTTCACACAGAGAAGCATACAACAAATGGCCAGAAAAGGGCATTCAGAAATTTGGGAGGGAGGACAGGTGACTTCTCTCTTCTGAAATTATATATAGTGCTCAGATTCATATCCTCTTCTTATCAAACATTAACTGCCCTTAGTTTATATCTTAACCATCCTAATCTCTGATGCAAAGCCAAAATGCATGAATCGAATTCCTGCTCCTGCTCTACCATTTAACTGCTGTGAAAGCTTGGGAAAATTACTTAATTTCTCTTTGCTTTAAATTACAGTTTCAAGTTGTGGGTGACAATGATATCTACATGGACACCATAATAAGGAGTAAGTGAATTCATATTTATGAAATGTTTCAATAGTATCTGGTGCATAGCAAGCATTATGATGTTTGTTTTAAAAACAAATTAAAGTTTTATAATGTAGATAATCATACATCCCTCAAGGGGTGATTAAAAAGATGAAAGAAAATCATATATTAAAGTGCTTGGCTCAAAATACATCAAATTGTAACTAATAATGTAATTTAGAGAATACAGAACACATTGTAGCTAAATTACACAAATGGGTTTAAAGAAGTTTGTGGAGAAATGGAATTAAAGTTAACTTTATGTTATACAAAAAATATTGAAATTTATGCATAGTTTTTCATATATATTTTGTGTGAACTTTTTGAAGAATTCTGATACATTGTAAGATAAAAATCATAGGCTGGCGCCATGGCTTAACAGGCTAATCCTCCACCTTGCGGCACTGGCACACCGGGTTCTAGCCCTGGTTGGGGCGCCGGATTCTATCCCGGTTGCCCCTCTTCTAGGCCAGCTCTCTGCTGTGGCCCGGGAAGGCAGTGGAGGATGGCCCAAGTGCTTGGGCCCTACAACCGCATGGGAGACCAGGAGAAGCACCTGGCTCCTGGCTTTGGATCAGCATGATGCGCCGGCCGCAGTGGCCATTGGAGGGTAAACCAATGGCAAAAAGGAAGACCTTTCTCTCTGTCTCTCTCTCTCACTATCCACTCTGCCTATTAAAAAAAAAAATCATAAGCTTTTCTACATTTCTACTCTTGTATGACTTAAGTGTTCATTGGCTAATTTTGCTTTGATAGTTAATGATAACAGAATTTCATACTGGATTTGCTTGTAATTACAAAATGTAATACCTCCTTTATATTTAGTTTCTATTATTCTTCAAGTATATTAATCTCAACAAGTGGAAATTCACATTAATATCATCTTTGGAATCTAATTCTTTTACTCATAGTGTGAGCATTATTATATGTACAAAATTGTCTGAAGGTACAATGGGATGGAATGTAAATGAACATCAGTCATTTTTTTTTCTCTTAAGCAATATCTTTGCCAGAATGACAAACATTTAAAGAACTATCATTTCACAAAATAAAGTAAGTCATCTTTAAATGTGTTACAGTTCATGTATTCTTCTAAAAATTACCTTAGTTTTGAATTTGAGGATAAATTATTATCTTAAACCTTCACTCTCTGTTAAAAATGAAAAAAATAAGACACCTGATTTAACACAAGAGAAGATATTAATATCTCAGCTTAAAATTTCTAGCATTTCTACTAAAGTGGATGTTCATGAGATAATTTATAAAGATACATGTAGCTTTGGAAATACCATACCTATTATTGAACATCCCAAGTTAGAATATCATTCATAATTCATTTGATAGACATGGTAAATTCCCACCTAAAAGTTATATTTAACTTTCCATATCAGTGGGAAAATTACATAAATGCACAATAATTTGTAATGCTTCAAAATGATTCAACATTAAATTATTATTTAAGATTATTTTAATTTCTTTGTTGGACTTCTATATAGTTGTGAATAGTCTTTTGTACTTAACGTGTTTTCTAACTATTCACAGAGTAATAGGGTTGCTAAAATGAAATCTTGATAAGCAATTAGCTTGAGCAATTTCTGCTTTCTTTTGAGGCAAAATGCTATATTAATTTTTGAATATAAAATAACTCATTTATTTTAGTCAACATAATGCCAGCTTCTTAAAAAAAAAAAAAAAAACAAATGTACCATGGTTCACATATAGTGGATGTGTATTTTTTGCTTGAACAACAGGGAGATAATTCTTCTATTGGCCATTCTCCTCCAATTTTTTGTGTCACCATCTTTAAGTAACCTGTGCTTCTTCATTCCTTGTCTGTGTTAAATCAAGGAATAGGAGTTTTGGCCAGCCAATAATAGAAGTGATCCAATCAATTTTTTGAGATTCTATTGGAAGAAACTCAACACATAGCCATTTCCAACTGTCAAGGACCCTGGGAAATGGGATAGATTTATGTAACAGGAATAATGACAAAAAGTTTTTTTTTTTTTTTTTGGTAGTGTGGTAGTGAAAACAAACAAACAAAATTCTCATGATGATTTAAAGTAACAAACAACTCTTAAATGAAAATGATATTTTCTCGGTTAGTTATTTAAATATGGTTTAGTAGTTTTCCTGAGTACAAGTGAATATTTTTATAAAAGAAAAGAATGAACACAAAATTTATGTTCATGATTTGAGGACAACAACTTGAAAATCAATATCAATTTCGGAAATATAAAAGGATATCAAATGTAAACTACCACAGTTACAAAAAAAAATACTAATTAGAAGATAGTGTGAGGTCCAAGAATTGCTCAAGGGGTAATATCTCCTTTTGTATTCCATACTTTAATTTCTACTCATGTAAATGAGTTACCTTAGATTATATTTATTTTCCCTTTTTATTTCCTAGTGTGTATGAATTTTAAAAACTCACTCTACTACACATTTTTGTGATTGAGAGTCAGCAATTTTGCTGTTAGTTCTCAAGGACAAACTATATATTTACAGAATATTTACAAACTATATAATTACAGAATATTTGTTTTTGAATCTTTTATCAATATAATTTAATATTATTGATTCTGTCCTGAGACAAATTCTTGCACACAGATATATTTTTTGCAAGGTCACAAGATTAACAGTTATTTCTTTTAGTATGACTTGTTTCAAATCTAATTGGAGGAGCCAAAAGTTTATTTGTCATTTGATAAATGAGAAATATATGAATTAATCCTGGTGAAATAAAAAAGATGAAAGTTTTAAACAGTAGACATTAGTCAAATTTCTTTAGACTTGTTATCTGAATTAATGTAATTATTTTTCCCTGATGACAGTCACAGAGCTGGGAAAAATGTCACATTGTGCCTGATAGTTTGCTTGTAAAAAATATTCAAAGACTGTTTAGCACTCTTGTTTATTATATAACAAGAAATATTATTTTAATTTTACTTTAGTTCAGGATTGTTTGGATTGAATTTATGTTGTGTGTTAAAATAAACTCAAAATTTTGAAAATTATGTACACAGACAAGTAATACAAAGTGCTAAGAAGGAAAATTGTATTCAAAGTAACAAGTTTTTGTAAAATTGATAATAATAAAAGAGAAAGCAGGTATTTTGACTAGTGGTTCAGCTACCAGTTGGGATACCCACAGGAGTACCTGGTTTTGAATACAACCTCACTCCTGTTTACAGCTTCCTGATAACGTACACCCTAGATGATCATTCATGCAGTTGGGTACTTGCAACCTATATGGGAGATTGAATTTAATTTCTTCAGTTCCTGGTTCCCAGCTTCTGCATGGCCTAATATTGACTGCAACCGGCATTTGGGGAATGAACTAGTAGATAGAAAATCATTCTCTCTCTGTCTCTCTTTGTGTCTCCTTTGTCTCTGCCTTTTAAATTAATTAATTAGTTAACCAAAAAGCAATCATTGAACACTGATTAAATGTTTGTTCCTATGCCAAAACTAATTTACTTGTCAATCCTCTGATGGTAGTCAAACAAATCTTTTTTATGTTTTAATTTTCATTTCCTTCTTTGATTGAATATTGATTTATTTATTTGAAGGGCAGAGTTAGAGAGAGAGAAAGAGAGAGAGAGATCTTCCATCTGCTGGTTCATTCTCCAAATAGCCACACAGATAGGACCTGCCTGAAGCCCAGAGCTTTTTCCTGGTCTCTCACATGGATGGTGGGGACCAAGGACTTGAGCCATCTTCTGTTTCTTTCCCAGGCACATTAGCAAGGAGCTGGATCGAAAGTAGAGCAGCTGGGACACCAACCAGTGCCCAGATGGGATGAGAGCATTGCAGGTGGCAACTTTACCTGCTGTGCCATTTTTTATATCTATAAAATGTAAATGATATAGTATCCATCTCTTCAGATTATGAGAAGCAAATAGTATGATTTACAATTCTTAGTTCAAGGCAGTCAATGGTACTGTGTTAATACTAACCTGAGGGATTGGCGCTGTGGCGTAGCAAGTAAAGCACCGCCTGCAAAGCCAGCATTCCATATGGGCACTGGTTCGAGTCCCAGCTGCTGCACTGCCGATCCAGCTCTCTGCTATGGCCTGGGAAAGCAGTATAAGATGGCCCAAGTCCTTGGACCCCTGCACCCATGTGGGAAACCCAGCAGTTGTGGCCATCTGGGGGAGTGAACCAGCAGGTGGAAGACCTCTCTCTGCCTCTGCCTCTCTGTAACTCTACTTTTCAAATAAATAAATCAATCTTTAAACAAAATACTACCTAACTTATTCTTTCCATTATAAATTTTTATTATATGTTAGAAATCATACCAAATATTAGGTATAAATATCCATAAAGTGCAAGGAAAGGGGGTGCAAATTGATGTCTCCTCACACTGGGTACCAAATGTAAGAAAAAGGGGGCACAGAACAGACAGGAGAAAGGAAATGAACTCACAGCCAGACCAAATTTATTCAGAAAATAAACTTGCAGAGGTCTGCCAAGTGCCAGGGTACACAGACGGAACACATGGCCGAGGGCCCAGACCTCAACAAGCTTTTTATATCTTAGGTGGGAGTTGCTAAGAGCAAAAAATAATTCTAATAGATGGATGGTAAATTAAAAAAAAAACCAGTTAAAGATTTGAAAAAGCTATTACTGAAACTGTTTTGTTCTCTCCTGTAATGTATGTTGTGTGCTATCCGTGTGGACGTATGTGCTATATACGTGTGGACGTGTGCATACATATTGTTGTCTACAAGGGAAAATTTATTAAGTGCTCTGTTTTAATTGGCTTAAACTTGTGTTAGATATTCAAGAAATAGTTACAACTAGATGTACTCTTAAAATTTATAGAAGGCATTGGACCTTTTGGTAAATTTTTTGGTAAGTTATTTGACAGCTAAAATTGTTTACTAAGTTTTCATTTGATATTAAGTTACTAAGATTAAGCAATCTGGCAAGCCTGACTTAATCCCTCATTTCTCTATTCTCTTCAAGATGGAAAACTGACTCTATTCTGAATGACTCTCTATGAAGATAAATAGCTTGATCTTTAGACCTTATAGAAGGGATAGCTAACATTTTTCTGTAATAATAGCCTGGCTACACGACCAAACAGCATAGCCTAAACAAGAACTTAATTATGATTTCACAGCTAGATTTATTTTGCCATGGGCACAGTAAACAGGCAAAAGCCTCTCTTTTCAAACCAAACTAAGGAAATGTTAAAAAGTCTTGCTAATTACTTCAACACTTATAGACAGTTTGGAATAGGTAGTCTGCATGTTTGATCTTACCTTGAAAGACATAGTTTCCTCATGGGTATTGTCTTATCTCACAGAAGAACACTATCATAACATGACTGTGACCATAGATTTCTAGCTCAGGCCACCGAAGATTAGGGATGGGATTGACCACCCCCTTGCCGACATTGGTAAAGGCTGTCTTTAAGGCTGGCGCTGTGGCATAACAGGTAAAGCCACTGCTTGCAGTCCGGCATCCCATTTGGGCGCCAGTTTGAGTCCTGGCTACTTCACTTTTGATCCAGCTCTCTGCTATGGCCTGAGAAAGCAGTAAAAGATGGCCCAGGTCTTTGTGCCCCTGCTCCCACGTGGGAGATCTGGAAGAAGCTCCTGGCTCCTGGCTCCTGGCTCCTGGCTCCTGGCTTCAGTTCGATGCAGCTCCGTTCATTGAAGCCAATTGGGAAGTGAACCAGTGGTTGGAAGACCTTTCTCTTTGTCTCTCTGTAACTCTACCTCTTAAATAAATAAATAAATCTTAAGGAAAAAAAAAAGGCTGTCTCTGTGGTCTACTTTAACAGACCAGGAGGAAGAGGAGCAAGGTAGGCAGCAGGAGCAATGTAAGGATAGGTGGCAGGCCAATCAATGACTGCTTTATGCGTGATCTGCTGTCAAAGTGATCGGACAAGGCCAATCCACCCCCAAATGGTACTTGTTTTCAGTAGGAGGAGTCAGGGTATTGGGCAAGCAGATGTTGTGACATAAACTGGCCTCTGGAAGAGCCCTGTCAGCTCTGCCAAGAGCCAGGCCACTGTAAACGGAACTGCCCTTGTGGTTGAAAGAATCCTGGGGCAGAATCACAGACCCTGTTGGCCCTAAGCTAAAATGCCCTTCACTCGGCCCAGCTTCCAGGGTAACCATCACCATCTGGGGGACAGCCTAAGGTCATAACATTGCATTCAGAGCTGTAAATATATCCTTTTAGAGATGCTACCTATTCAATACTAACCTCCTATTCAGGTCAGCTCTCCTCCCAGGCCAGGTAGGTAAT
Organism: Lepus europaeus; assembly: GCF_033115175.1. NCBI lineage: Eukaryota > Metazoa > Chordata > Mammalia > Lagomorpha > Leporidae > Lepus > Lepus europaeus. The sequence goes on from NC_084833.1 coordinate 41,024,724, forward strand.
GGAAGTCAACATAGTGTCTTCCCTAAGCATATTCACACCTCCCTTATGATGCCTCTTTCAGTATCCCAAGTGAAGCTATAGATACGTCTGGGTCTCATATATACCTGGTCAGGTCTTAATGTCCACCTGATTATTGTCAAGCTCCTCCTGTCAGTTTCTGTTTGCCTCTCAAATAGAAAAACTCCCTCCTGGTTGGATAGCATCTTTCCTGTACATGAAATATCAAATGGAGACAGTTTCTGTGAGCTGACACTGCAGCCCCCTTGAGAGTCCAACTTCTGCTGGAACCCTGTCTTGACCATGGGTCCTAATCTGCCCTTACTCAGCTTGAAGAAATCAGAGCAGTCCTCACCCTAACCCCTGACAGCAGCCAGGGTTTCTATAAGCAAATGGGGGAAATGAGGGAGCCCAGGACTAGAAGCAGGCCAGACCAATTCCATCCCACATCTCCTTGCCAGCATATACACATTAAACAGAATGGGAGCATTTTTCCCTTTTTTGCATACACCTGTCTTCCCACTAACTCGACAGGACTCTTGCTTTCCTATTTCCCTCTTTGCCTTCCTCCTCATCTCAGCCATCTTTTCCACTATGGGCAATGCTTCTAATATCTCCTTTTATTCTCATAACTGCAGTGCTCCTATTCCTACCATGTATAATTAACTTATTTTAAAAGACCTTGCAGAAATGAATGATTGGTACATCTCAAGCCATCACGCAGGAGCAATTCAAGATGCCCTCCTTCTCCAATCAATCCGATCCCAAGTATAGATCCTAGCCCATGTCAGTGCCCCATATCAGCAGGAAATAGTCAGAAACCAGTGCCCCATCTCCTAATTGATACTCAGAGCCAGGAATGATGGAACAAGGACGTAAGCCTCAGCTGTTGTAGGTTCTTGTTACCTCTTCCTTCTTTCTAGAGTCCATTCTAGAGACCAGTTCAGTCTCACATCCTGTATTGTTCCCCACCCCACTTTCTGCATCCTTCTCCAGGTTTGAAAGCTATGTATGGAGAAGCTCAACTGCACCTACTTCCCCCAACCCCCACCCATAGCCCACCTAAGATGTAAAAAGGTCCAGCCTACTGGAGTCTGGGACTTCTCCCACCTGTACTGTCTGTCTGCACACTGGTAGGTGGTCGACCTCTGAGAATTTGTTTTCTTTTAATAAATTCAGTTTGGCTGTGAGTCATAATCTATCTCCTGTCCTGTGCTCCCTTTTTCTTACATTTGGTGACTCATGTGAGGGGGCACCAATCCGCACCCCTTTTACTTATGTAAATCATAGTTTATATCCTCCTTGCTCCTGGCTTTGGCCCGGCCCAGTTCCAGCCCTTGCAGCCATCTTGGGAATGAACCAGCAGATTGTAGACCTCTCTCTCTCTCTCTCTCTCTCTCTCTTTCTTCCTCTCCTTTTCTCTCTGTGTAACTCTTTTAAGTAAATAAATCAATATTAAAAAAAAACCAACACATAATTAACTCACTCATAAAGCATAAAATTATTTATTTTCCACTTTGAAAGGTGAAGAATGTCCTGGCAAAAACGCATATTTTCAACAAATCCAGCCTCATAATAAAAATGGATCCAGAATTACAAGTTAATACAGAAACTGATTAAAACATTATTTGAATTCTATTATACACAAATTTATAATTTTTATTGTTTGAATAATTTTCTTCCAATTGCCGTATAACTTTCAGAAAATGAGCTTTCACATAAAATATTTTATATGCTAGCAAATTACATGTTAACTGGGCAGTAGACACAAGTGTTCTCTAAAACTGAAAGATTTAGACTAAATTATTCTTGAGAGCATCCTGTTTTTGTAATATATTCATATTTTCTTCAATATTAAATGGAAAATTTTCTTTTTATTTTTTTTTTTGACATGCAGAGTGGGCAGTGAGAGAGACAGAGAGAAAGGTCTTCCTTTTTTCCGTTTGTTCACCCCCCAATGGCCACTGCGGCCGGGACAGTATCTGGCGCCCCGACTGGGACTAGAACCCCGGGTGCTGGCGCCGCAGACGGAGGATTAGCCTATTGAGCTGCAGCGCCGGCAGAAAATTTTCAAAATATATTGAATGTAAGATTGATGTTAGTATTAAAACTTAAGCGGGCCAGCGCCGTGGCTCACTTGGTTAATCCTCTGACTGGCATCCCATATGGGCGCCGGTTCTAGTCCTGGTTGCTCCTCTTCCAGCCCAGCTCTCTGCTGTGGCCTGGGAGTGCAGTGGAGGATGGCCCAAGTGCTTGGGCCCTGCACCCGCATGGGAGACCAGGAGAAGCACCTGGCTCCTGGCTTCAGATCTGCGCAGTGCCGGCCCTGGTGGCCATTTGGGGAGTGAACCAACGGAACAAAAAACTTTCTCTCTGTCTCTCTCACTGTCTATAACTCTACCTGTCAAATAAAAAACAAACAAACAAACAAAAAACTTAAGCTTCATATAGCTAAATATACATGGAAACAGTTAAAAGATTAGTTTATTTCTACAAAGTAATTAGATCGAGTAAGAGATCTAGAGAACTCAGAGTTTTGCTTTCCATTTTCTGCATCTAACCATTTACAATAACTTTCTCTTTCCCAAGAAAAGTTTAACAGCATGTCAGATAGAAAAAATAGGTTTCTGACTGTGCTTTTGTCTTTCCTACTGTACATAGAAGACCGGAATCTGTGACAGATGAAGTGAATGTGCCCTAAAATCTCCAAACATTCCAACCCCACTAAATCATAGAGGCCACACTTGCAGGCCAATTAAGAGGTTATTCAGAGCAATCCCATCTATTCAGTTCCCAGTAGGAAGATGAGGACTTTTGAAAAATACAGTTGAGCAAACCACACACGTTTAACAACTTTTACAAGTTAAAGTCAGTGCATTCATTGATGCATTCAGAATTAGTAATTGTACACACAAGTAGCTATTCTTACCAGTGAGCATCTGCTTACAGATGAAAATGTGCTGGTTAATGGAGAAGGAAATTGCAGAGAAATAGCAACATCTGTCATTGAAGATTTAGCTCTCGGAATTAATACAGAGTAGGCCTTTTTGAAACTTTCATGGCTACCTAAGCATATTTTTTATGTCCTAAAAATGACCCTTACATTAAATCTAACTAGAAATAACCATGGTGATTATATAAATCCACATGGTTAGTATAAACACGGGCATTGTAAACACACATACACACACATATTTATCTTAAGAAAGAAACGTAAGAAAGAAATAGCTAAATTTGTAACTCAAAATTAACAGTTTAACAAAAAAATTTTGTCAAAGACCTGTATTGGAGAGTTGGAAAATTTAGAGTTCAACAACAGAAGTTGGAGCCACAAAATTTTGGCTGTAACAATATAAACTTGGGTACAAACCATAGCTTCTCTGATTATCAGTTTCCTCATCTCCGTGCAGAGTCTTATAAATTTTGTGGAAAATGCATTTTATGAAAAATTCTAGGTATGAATTTCAAACTTTTATACCAAAATGGAATTGTCTATTAAATTTATTAAAATATATAATTTAAAATTTTAAATTATAAAATTAATTTAAAAGTTTATAATTTAAAAATCAAAAGTTATCTTTATTCTGTTTTTTTGAGAACTTTTGCAAGTATTCTTGGATCTGGGGCCAGTGCTCTGGCACAGTTGGTTAATGCCCTGACATGAAGCTCCAGCATCCCATATGAGAGCTGGTTCCAGACCCGATGCTCCACTTCTGATCCAGCTCTCTGCTATGGCCGGAGAAAGCAGTAGAAGACGGCCCAAGTCCTTGGGCCCCTTGCACCTGTGTGAGAGAACCAGAAGATGCTCCTGGCTTCGGATGGGCCCAGCTCTGACCGTTGCGGTCATCTGGGGAATGAAATAATGAATGGAAGACCTCTCTCTATTTCTTTCTGCCTTTTATCTCTCTGTGTAACTCTGACTCTTGAATAAATAAATAAATGTTTTTTAAAAAAAGTATTTTTGGATGTAAAAGTGATAGTGTGGGACTGTCTAGCACCCCAGAGTATGTGTGACCCTAGAGACTCCATAATCTCATGGATAACTGTGAGGATTCATATTCCATCCTGTGTTTGAGAAGTGCAGCTGTTGTAGAGATGAAATCTCAGACTTTAGCCATAGTAGTTGGAGAGCTCAGCCATTTTGCTGCTTACCTTTCTCACCTTAACTGCTCTTCAGGGATTGTGTAAGTTACTTGAGGTCAGGAGCTTTTGCTCACTGGTGACAATCAAGGATTTGACTCAGAGTATGTGATCAAAATTTTGTATTAAGAGAATGGATAAATGTGTCAGCAGGTGTTCTTAAAATTCCTAACTACAGTCTTCTAGAAGAATGGGCCAAGCATGCTGTAGTAATGTATTTTGCAACTGTAATATATTTGTTTGGCTTTGGCTTTATTTGCTTATTTTTGAGAGTGATTATAAGAAACCTAAAACGAGCACTCACGTGTCTATTCAGGGGTCCAATAATCAAACAGAGAAGAACTACTTCTAAAGAGAGGGAAATCATAATAGGCTCAGTAAGAAAACTGTCCCCCAAAGCAAGAGTTGGGACAGACTTCACAATTACACTGAGTCGGTTTACTGGCTGAAGCCTGACAAACAATCCTTGATCTCTGTTCACTGCATCCAGATAGGTTATCATTAGGTCAACCAAAAGTAATAAACAATTGGAAGTGCTTAGTTGAAATGAAATGATGTGTTATTGCTATGTGTTAATTTGCATAGAACAAACTGCAAATTCTGTCAGAATCCAGACAAGGCATAGAATTTTTACTTGAGTTCAGGTAAATGGAGGCCAAAGAAAATGACAGTTACCATTTCATAACTGAACAAAGTCTGAATGAGAATAAAGCCAGCACTCGCTTGCTACCTTACAGGAAATGATAATTACAGCTAAAGAAGACTCTTTTTATGGTTCCTCTCCTATTTTGTAGTGTTATCAGTGTGTCACAAAAACATCTCTGAAGCTCCAGTCAAATCTTGCAGTTATGAATCAAAAAAACATCCCCCAAGGCAAGAAGATTCTTCTTCAGAAGGCAAGAGGATACAGGAGAGTTAGCTGAAATAACATTGGTCAGTAGTATAAATTCAGAATTGTTAACAAATAATAAAATTAGGAATTATATCATCAGGAGCCAGGGAATTAGTGAAAGTAATTGATCAGAAGAATAAAATGTTGAGAGCAACATCTAGTGAAGTTTAATTCATGATGGTACCCAATGAAAACAGAATAAGACAGAGAAAATAGGATTGTAGAGAAACAAAGCATAAACATTAGGAGCTAGATATTCTAGGTGGGAGCAATGGGTAATAAAGAAGCACATTTTGAAAACAGGAAGATTCTAACAAAATGTAAACTGTTTCGTTGTGTGACTGCATAGGAAAGAAATCAGAAAAATAAAAATCATTCTATTATTTTTGTTTTAAATTAAAAGAGGGCAATTTCCACTAAATAGAAGCAAAATTTGGGAGAGCTAGCATTTTACTTACAGCCAGGATGAGGTAGAGGGGAATCTTCAAAAACTTCATGGAAAATGCATGTTATAAAGACGCTATACATGAACTTTAAACTTGACTGAGTTTTCTAGCAACATAGGTAGTGAAAGAAACCATGACACATTACAGAATTCTCATGACTGAGAAGGAAAAAGCATGCCCATCTCTAAAAGGAGGTGGTACTTATCCAGCATTAAATCATAGGTATGCCCAAAATTAATGTGATAGAAGAAAAATTTTCACAGTATTAAAATTCACATTTTTCTCCAAGTCACATTTGAAGCCAAATAGAAGCATCATGGAATGAACTTCCGGAAGCAAAGAATAAGTTCCAAATTTTCACAACTAAATATTATTCATGGATGTTTTAAATTTTTCTGTGATTTTTCTTTCTAGTCAATTTTAAAATATGGTATACTATTGTTCCATGTTCATAAGAGGTGAAGGATTCACAAATAAAGCTTTATGCCTAAATAATAATAGTTTAAATAAAATAAATAAAATTAATCACAACTCTGAAAGTACATTTTATTTTCTAAGAATGAATTTTAAGTCCATTCATGTTCATTATATAAATGCAAAAGTTTGGGATCATGATTTAGTATAATTGTCATTATTTTTTCTTGCTTTGGTATTTATATTACAATATATTTGTTGTTATTATTTATATTGCAATTCAATTAACACAGTTGATTTTCTTAATAGTACTTAAAACATACTATAAGTTTTTCACTTGCTTATTCATCTTTTTTTTATTCCTACATGAGTGAAACTGTGGATGGGCTGAGATCATGTTTCTTCTCGTTCCCTTCTGTAGCCAAACCTTTACATATCAGGTAGTCAATAGACTACCTGAGTCAGGAATGGAAATGGAAGAAATAATGGACAGCATCTTTGGAAAGGTATTTCTCTAAAGCATAGCTCATGGCTTATAAAAGTATAAATGGATGACCAAAATAATTGTTTAATATGAATATATTTTAAGACAAATGAAATTAATATCAATAAAGCCTCATCCAACATTAGGAAAATTTCAATGCTTTTTTCTTTGAATGATTTAATATGCTAGTATGTATTATGAAAAGATAAAATATTGCTTCATATTCCTTGATTTCAAAGCAGTTTGAATAAAAAAAAACTTTCTTTTCAGTGTGACTTTTATTTTAGGCATCAATCTGGAAGATCACTAAGTGTAAATATTTGTGCTGATTTTTCTTTAACTAGAACAGAGCAGTTATTTTTAATTTTAATTAGTTTTATTGTGAAGTTGTAAAGCAACCTCTATTCAGTCTTGTTATAGTTTCTGAAGTTGTTTCTCAATATTTTACCTTTCCTTATTCATGTTCACAAGGTTTTCCAATAAATGATTATCCTAACTGTAAATATTATGAACTATTTGGTATGTTTTATTATAGAAACAAAATGAAGTTTTTCACAAAAATGTTCATATAACTAGTTTTAATAAGTGAATAAATAGAATCAAGGATTTATACCCTACATAGTTTCAGCAAAGTATCTTTCATAGATTATTTGAATTACAGTCTTAATATTGATTTTATCAAGTTTTTGCATTATAATTAAAATAGCTTATATGTGGTTAAAAAGGACATTTTTATTTTAATTTATGATATATTGTATTTAATTCCCATAAAACTAATTGAATGAAAAGCATTCAACTTCCATTACTTAAATTAGTGTCTTAAGAGCTATGAGATCTTGCTTCAGGTTGCGTTTTCTGAGAAACAAATTCTGAGCTGGAGATTAGTGTACAGTACAAGTATTAGGGAGTACCCTTGGGATCAGCAATTGTAGATTAGAAGTGGAACAAAAATGGGCAGAAGAGATATTGTACTTCAAAACACTATTTTTGGAGGATTCAACTAATTCTGCATAGAACTTTGGATGTGCAATGACCTTTTAGAGTATCCTGCATTGGGACAATACAGCCAGAGCATTATATTTTCATATTAATCAGTCACTGTGTTCATATAGGAAGGGATATTTTCTTGGTCAAAGTAGCTCTTTTCAAGAGGCAATTCTTAAACTCTCCTGAGAAATGAATATTGCTCAGCTGTATGTTTAGCAGCCAGAACCACAAATCCGTTCCTAAACAGGTAGGTGGACAGCATATGTGAATACTTTTCCCAGCCAACATTTTGAACCATTGAAATTTACCTTTTCATTCAAGTTACACGAACTGCTCCTTTGAGATTGCCAATGGCCTCATTTCTTTTTCTATTTTTTTTTAAGGTCTTCCTTCTCTGTTGGTTCACCCCACAATGGCCGCTGCGGCTGGCTCACTGCGGCCAGCGCACTGTGCTGATCCGAAGCCAGGAGCCAGGTGCCTCCTCCTGGTCTCCCATGGGGTGCAGGGCCCAAGCACTTGGGCCATCCTTCACTGCACTTCTGGGCCACAGCAGAGAGCTGGCCTGGAAGAGGGGCAACCGGGACAGAATCCAGCGCCCCGAACAGGACTAGAACCCCGTGTGCCAGCGCTGCAGGCAGAGGATTAGTGAGCCGCAGCGCTGGCCAATAACCTCATTTCTTAGGAGAAATATAAAAGATAAAGATTACAGGGACAATCAGCAAGCCTTTTGACTGTGTGTCGGGTATTTGGGGTACAGTCAAAATGCATCATTTTCCTGTTTTACACTCATCTGGTGTCTCCACTGGTTTTGTGGTTTATATGTTGACCTGTCTCATATTCTCACATGAGTGACTCAAACTCCTTCTCATCTCAACTTTTAGAAGTCACGTTTTCTTTTCCTGAACAAGGGGATACCAATAGTCATCCAATGGGATGTCAAGATAAATTCTTCCTTGCTTGTGGTGTGCATCAGTGGCCATATTACTCTTGACAGACAAATTATTGACTCCTTTTCTTGCCTATTTTAATATTGGAACAAAAATCTGGCAGTGCTGATGCTACAAATGTAGCTGGTAATTAAAATGAATCTCTTTAATTTAACCAAGAAGTCATTTCCTTTAGAGAGCTAACCCTCAAAACCTGATGAATCCTGAATGTCAGGAACAGAAAGAACAAATTCCCTGAGACATTAGGTTTAAAGTGAGTAAGACCACTCTTTCTTATACCCTGTGCTCCTATACACAGAACTACATAAAAAGTACTGACTTGAATTTTTTTAGCTGAATTCTTGAGTATAGTTAAGCTTTGACTACAAATTGCCACTTCAGCCTTGACTTTAAAAGGAAGTTTCATAAATCTGTAATGTTGACTGACTCTAGATTGTGGGAATCACGATATGACAGTAGACCTGATAACCATATGCATCCTCTTGCATATCCTTTGCAAAAAGTAGATCCTTTCATTTGATTTCACACTATATGGCATCTCATGCTGATGAGTCAAATGCCCTCTTTAGCTTTCAGTATGTTGTCCTGTTTGAAATCTCATGGAAAAAAAAGCATACATACCTGGACTGTGTGACTATGTTGGAATGAATAGTAGCTTTTTATGTGGAAGGGGTCAAAATCAAGTCAGTTTTCCAACAATAAGTCTATTGACTCTCTTTTTTTTTTTTTTTATGGTGGAAAAACATATATTTAGAATTAGCCAGCTGGACTCAGTTCAGATGATCCTAATTTTGTTGGCAACGTCCAGAGCATCATAGTCAGGAGCCAGCCGCACATAGGCCTTCTTCTCTCCGTCAGGTCTGATCAGGGTGTTGACTTTGGCCACATCAATATCATAGAGTTTCTTCACAGCTTGTTTGATCTGGTGCTTGTTGGCCTTGACATCCACAATGAACACCAGGGTGTTGTTGTCTTCATCTTCTTCATGGCAGACTCCGTGGTCAGGGGGAACTTGATAATGGCATAGTGGTCAAGCTTGTTTCTCCTGGGGGCGCTCTTCCGAGGGTATTTGGGCTGCCATCGGAGGCGTAGTGTCTTGGGCCGCCGGAAGGTGGGGGACGTGCGGATCTTCTTCTTCTTGTGGCTGTGGACGCCTTTCAGCACTGCCTTCTTGGCCTTTAAGGCCTTTGCTTTGGCTTCGACTTTAGGAGGGGCAGGAGCTTCCTTCTCCGCCTTTGGCGCCATCTTGGTGAAAAAGCTATTGACTCTCTTGAGGGATGGCACTGTATCAGTCCTCAGATCTGGTTCTATAAGGCAACACAGTTTTCCTCAGCAACATAGCTAGATCCACCTTCTCAAGTAGGGATACATGCAATTTGGTATATGCTTAGCTCCCATATATGCTTCAGGTGTTACCCCATTAATGTATCAATTATACTAACATTGAGTGGCTAATGAGAGAAAGTAATTGACTTGAATTGGTCAAGTTTCATTTTCTACTTGGTTGTTTAGTTCCTCTTCAACAGTGGATACTCTAAATAGACATTACTCTGTGAAATATAGATATTCATACACAATATTAACATATTTATCATTAGCAGAAATGTGTACAAATGAAAACACATATACAACCAAATTATATACCTCTTCATACTGCTGTATTCTGTTTACTAAAATTTTCATAAACAGATTTATTCATTTCTTTTCACATATGTTCAAGCTCAGCAATGAACATAAATGATATATTGACTTGGCATTTACTGTGCAGAGTTTGAGATTTTCTATCAGGCTAAAATTAATGAAGTGTCATACCTATGAACAGGATCTGAGAATGTCAGGAATTTATAGCTAATAGGATTTGCCTTAATCCACTAAAAAGAAAAATTCTGAAAGTGAAAAAGGTAAATAGTAATTTTTCCTGCACTATAAAGGAAAATGTGTTATAAAATTCAAAAATCAGTAAAAGATATTTTGAGTGTAGTTCGTTTTCTTTTATAGAAATCAGCTGAAAGCATGTATGAACCCTTGACAAACTTTTCTCTAAATCTTGATAATATCGGCAAGGATTTTTATGTTTTTGGCAGTAAAATCATTTTTTCATCTTAGCACAATTAGGAAAGTCACTATTTTTAAAATTCTATAGAATGTTTGGAGCTATTTTTATATGTTTTATAGATAGATTATTTAAAGCTATAGTAATTGCTGCAATTCACATTAAACTGTTCAAAGTTCTGAATGTAGTCCTATGTATATATTATAAATTTTAAATGCATTAAAACAATGTTGATATTTACAAATAAAATGAATCCATAAAAGTGTTAGTGATTTAACTTTTGATTATATTCAAGATGTGCAGAGTTTTTAGTATGTGTGTATGTGTATGTGTGTGTGTTGTAGCATTGCATAAGACAGAATAATAAAAAAATACAATTCCTGTTTTCAAAAAAGATTATACTCATTTGGCAGAGAAAACACATTGTTTCTTTGTCTTTCCTTTCTTCCTTCCCTCTCTTTGCATCTCTTCTTCTGACTTCCATTATTAAATGTTTAATGGCTGTTGGAAGATGGGCATAACCACTTATTCTGAGAAATCACTTCAGACTTGTACCAAAGATCTTCCTCCCAGGCTTATAATTATTGTATCAATGTAAAATGTAAAGTTATGATAATTAGGACAGTGACATAAAAATAGATGATATATCAATGAAACAATATAGAACCAAGCTGACTACCTGTATAATAATTTAATTTTTAGCAAAAGTGTCTTGCAGTTCCCAAGAACCCTAAGATAGACTTTGAATTTAATAATTTGTTAGTTGGACTTTAAAAACTCCATGAAGCTGTTCTACTCAGGGCAGTGTTTTATTTCATTGAAAGGACACTGATTAAAATCAGCAATGGGCCAAAGCACATTTCATGGTGTCTGAGAGTTGCAGGTAGTTGTCCTCTTATTGTGGGCTGTGCATACAGTGCTCACTCCTCACAGAATGAAGTACTGCCATACAAGGAGGCCCATCCAAGCCTTGGTTTCTATGTATCTCTTGGGGGTCAGTCATATATCCTTCACTAACCACATGTATGACTGACTTTATTTTCTAAATATCTCCAAAGGTATTGATGATATCATATGGCCCAAGATGTCCACCACAGATCACATTGTTAGCATAGACTATCTGGCATGGCCCAAGGTTCCTGGATAAACAAAGATGCTACCATCAGACAGGACATACCAAGGGCATAAATACCATCCTCCAGTTTTTAGGAAAGGCCAATTCTTTCTTTGGGTATGCTTAATACTTTACTGCACATTGCCAAAGTGAATAAAAGTGGAAAGAAAATACTTTATAATAAATGACGCAGGAATTAGTAGATATCTAAGTGTACAAAATTAACTGTGGCTCATACATGGCTCATACAGAATAAGTATTTCATAAGCATAAAATAAATGTAAATTTCAAAATTTCTAGAAGAAAACAAGGTATTTGATAAACTTGGGGTAGGAAAATAAAAATGATAACTAAATAAAATTAAACAAAAACTTCACTGAAACTTTATGTTCAAAAGGCTGGTGTTGTGGCTTAGCGGGTAAGGCTGCTGCCTGAATTGCTGGCATCCTATATGGGCACCGGTTCATGTCCCGTCTGCTCCACTTCGATTGAGCTCTCTACATGGCCTGGGAAAGCAATGGAAGATGGCTCAAGTCCTTGGGCCCTGCACCCTCATGGGAGACCAGGAAGAAGCTTCTGGCTCCTGGTTTTGGATTGGAGCAGCTCTGGCCATTGTGGCCAATTAGGGAGTATACCAGCAAACGGAAGATCTCTCTCTTTGCCTCTCCTCTCTCTGTGTAACTCTGACTTTCAAATAAATAAATAAATTTTTAAAAAAAGCCTTTATCTTTAAACATAATTGCTAAGAAAGTGAAATCACTAAATGATAAAAATGCTTGCATTATTTATATTTAAATTATTTATGTCAATAATATATAAGGACATTTTACAACTAAGTGCATAAAAAAGATAAACATACAAATCAAAAAATAAAGAGACAAACAGATTTGAATAGGTATTTTATAAATATATACACATGTAAATGAATGATATGATCAGTAGTATTAAATATAAACTAAAACCGCAGTGAAAAATCATGATCATATCAAAATTTGGAAAGGATGTATAACAAATGAAAGGACTAACAACATTTTTTATTGACGCATAAAAATAGTTCAAGCATTTTAGAAACCTTCGTTCTGGAGTTAAACATAGCCCAATAATCCATAATTTTCTAAAAGAAATTAAGACATTTCTTTTCATAAAAAGTATAAAAATACTTATAACAATTTTGCTTGTAACAATATAATACTGACAGCAAGCTACAATTTTACCATCAAATGATTGTATACACAAATTGAGGCACATTCACATGAAGGGACGTTACACAGCAAGCTACAGAATGAGCTATTGCAACATGTGACAAAATGGCTTCATCTCAAAATATTCTCTTCAATACAAAAAAAATTTCTGAGCAAAACATGATAGACTCAAAAGTGTGTTTTTACATGACGTTTCAAAGCAAGGATCATTAATAATATAAATCACATGAAGGTTTTCTGACTTACTGAGTGAGACATATGCAGCAAAGTATAATGATTGAGATGGTGCAAATAATGAAAATGTTCTATATCTTAATTGGCATCGTGATTTCTTGTATGTTTGCATTTTTCAAAACTCACTGAATGATGTACCTGAATTCTGTACAACTTATTCAATATTACTTTTCTTCATAAATAATAACAAATCGATGAAGAGATGAAGATAAATGTGAGAGATATAAAGGAATGTAGTAATTGTACTATCATGAAATTGTTAAATTCTGTCTCCCTTATATCCAAATCACTCCCTTCAACTGCTAGTTTTATTGGGCAGACCTGGGTCCACTACATGCAGAATCTGGAATCAGAGTGAGGAATTTCTCATGAGATAGTTGTAAGAAAACTATTCCGACCAGCACCATGGCTCAACAGGCTAATCCTCCGCCTTGCGGTGCTGGCACACCAGGTTCTAGTCCCGGTCGGGGCACTGGATTCTGTCCCGGTTGCCCCTCTTCCAGGCAAGCTCTCTGCTATGGCCCGGGAGTGCAGTGGAGGATGGCCCAGGTGCTTGGGCCCTGCACCCCATGGGAGACCAGGAGAAGCACCTGGCTCCTGCCTTCGGCTCAGCGTGGTGCGCCGGCCACAATGCTCCGGCCACGGCGGCCATTGAGGGTGAACCAACAGCAAAGGAAGACCTTTCTCTCTCTCTCTCTCTCTCTCTCTCTCTTCACTGTCCACTCTGCCTGTCAAAAATTTTAAAAAAAGGAAAAAAAAAAAAAGAAAACTATTCCAGAAACCAGTTTAGTGCACATTGATATCACTTACACTTCCCAAGTTAAAAAAAAAAAAAAAAAAAAAAAAAAAACTGAACAAATGGATTTTGAGAGTAAACAAATGAATGACTGCCTAAAGAATAAAAGGAAACTCAATACCTGCAGTGAGGAATTTGGCACTGGGAGGAGACCCTTGAGTTTCAACGGGGTGATCAGGCATGACATTGGAAGAGGATTTACAAATTGCTGACAGTCACTCATGCCTCAATTTTATGAAGTGGTAGGGAAGAAAACAAGCTTAATGACCTGAGAATAGAAAATAATGCCTGATGGAGTTTTAGACTATTTTCAAATTTCTTAACTGATACACAATGTTCTTTGATACTGCAATATTTCGAAGCATGAGGATCAAATATTTCACAATTGTTATTATTAAAAGAGAAGGAACAAAATATATACAGGCATAATATAGGCAGAGGAAAACAGATTAGATCTACAGACAAGAACTATTTAGAACTGCTTATGTCATTGATCTTACACTATTGTACTATCTTCATAACATTGTTTCTAAAACATCCATGATATGTTAGGAATAGAATGGCCAGATGATTATAAAGACCTAGCTCTAAATTCTTATCTCTAGTCAACTACACCTTTTTGAATATTGTCTATGGATCATTCTGTTGGCAATGCTTGAGAAAGAGCTTTCTATGGAAGTTTTTTGTTTGTTTGTTTTGTTTTGCTTGATGCAGTTACATAAAAGGGTGGCAAATATTTGTGAATATTAAAATCTGAAAATCTTAGTTTTATTAATAAAGCTGGACAAAATGAGTTGTTCTGGAATCTAACCTTTAAAATATAATAATCAATGATATTATTATCATATTTTCTTATGAGAGAATAGTTCAGCCAATGCAATTTTATAAATGAATAGGGCACAGTTCTCGGATGGTTTGATGGTTCTTTATGTAAACTAAATGTGGGCTTCTAAGTTTGGTTAAAAATAGACCCAGAAAATATACTTCCAGGTGAAATATTGTATTGTCTTCCAGATGAACTATTATTTTTTAAAATGTCAACAAATTGTTATTAAATGAAGCATCAACTTGAATATTGTGAAGGGGTTGTGCAAAGTTAGTCTACTTTTAGAAAGAGGGAGAGGAAGAGGGAGTTAGAGAGAGAAGGGAGTAGGGATGGAAAGAGGAATGGAGAATTGATTTCAAATGAATTTATTATATAACATCTCCTTGGCAGCAAACTTCTTTGGCCTTCATTCACAAATCTTATAACCACAAATTTACTCTTCTTTCATGCTATTAGAGTTGCTTTAGTGAAAGTGTTTGGGAATTAGAACTCTGTAGAAATGGGATCAGATTACATAGTGGTACATGCTGGAAGTGGCTTACATTGGCACTCAAGAACAAAGCATTCAATTTTCAGCCATTTTATGAGCCAATTTTTGAAAGCATCTGTTATTAAATATTCAGTTACACAAACCTACAGTTAAATAAAGTATTTTAAAAGTCAAAATAATAAATAATTGAGAGTCATCCTTTTCTAATTATTTTCCTCTATATTTCTGTTATCTGTGCTTTGTGAAATTCTATGTATTTGTATCTGTATGGTGAGAATAACATGATGATGTGCTACTGTATGTTTCTTCCCAAGCCCAGGTTCACTGGTGTAATTTTGTGGTTGAAATTAGTCATGGCTGCTCTACTTATACTACAATTATTTGCACAAACATCAGAACAGTGTTTGGTTGTCATCGTGGCTGTTTCCAGAAAGATGAGTTGAGTTCTAGTCAGGATATGCTTCTCGTGACTGCAAACATCAGGCTGCATTACCAACTTATATTTTCTTCCTCAGCCTACCCCTAACAACAACCTCTGTGACATAGCAACAGCCTTTCCAAAGTGATAGAAGAGGCTGGAGATAGGAAAAGCAAGTATAAAGGAAAATCAAATTGTTCAAAGTCAGTGATTGTACTGGTTATGAACACAGGCTCTGAAATCAGAAAAAATGTGAGATAAATTGCATTGTTCTCACTTAGTGCTGGAAAACTTTATTGTATTATTTAAGCTAAGAGATAGCTTTTATTCATAAAGGAATAATAACTGAGTGATGAATATTGCAAGTGTATGTGTGTGTATGCTTGTGCATATATCTCTTTAAAGATTTCTTCTATGTGTAGCTTTGTGTAACATCACTGTGATTTTCTCTTTTTTTTAAAAGACTTATTTTATTTACTTGAAACACATGATTATAGAGAGAGGTAAAGCCAAAGCAGGGGGTGGGGAATCTTCCATCCAGTGGTTCACTCCCCAGATGACTACAACAGTCAGAGCTGCTCTGATTCGAAGGTGGGAGCCAGGGACTGCTTCCGGGTCTCCCATGCGGGTACAGGGGGCTGAGGCCTTGGGCCATCTTCTACTGCTTTCCCAGGCCACAGCAGAGAACTGGATCACACGTGGAGCAGTCGGATTCAAACGGGCACTGAAATGGGATGGCAGTGCTGTAGGCTGGGGCTTTAGCACTGGCCCGTGATCTACAATTCAACTAATCCATCAGCATAGCACCTTCACTGGTTATTCATGATAGCTAAACCAATTGTCTAGCCTTCCTAGCAGACCCTAACAATCATTAATCTCCTTGTCCACATCTATGTCCTTTTTTTTTTCTTGACAGGCAGAGTTAGACAGTGAGAGAGAGAGAGAGACAGAGACAGAGAGAAAGGTCCTCCCTCCATTGGTCCACCCCCACAAATGGCTGCTATGGCCGGTGGCGCTGTGCCTATCTGAATGAAGCCAGGAGCCAGGTGCCTCCTCCTGGTCCCCCATGCAGGTGCAAGGCCCAAGCACTTAGGCCATCCTCCACTGCCCTCCTGGGCTACAGCAGAGAGCTGGACTGGAAGAGGAGCAGTAGGGACAGAACCTGCGCCCCAACAGGGACTAGAACCCGGGGTGCCGGAGCCACAGGTGGAGGATTAGCCCAGGAAGCCATGGTGCCAGCCAACACATTTATGTCCTTTTATAAGTTAATGTTGGTAATCATGAAATTCAATCCTCTTCACATTTTTTTTTCTCACTCCCACAGGTATTATGTGAGTGATCCAGCCTCTCCACATTCTGGTTCGCAGTCATATCTCATTGTGGTTTTGATATTGCCAATAACATTGAATATATTTTCTTTACATGCATGTGGTTAAAATAACTAAGCATATATTTTGTCCATTTTCGAAGTTGATTTTTAAAATATTTGCTTGTGAAATTTTATACATTTCAAGGCACAAATTTTATCAGATATATAATTTATGAAAAAGTCAGATATTTAATTTTCCTTTTCATCATTTTAATAAAGTCTTCCATGCAAGTTTTTATATACATAAGGCTCAGTTTCTCAATCTTTCCACTTATGAGGGTAAAGGTGGTTGTGGTGTGCCCTTATCATCTTTCTAATGACTGCACCATCTGTTTTTTTTAATTTATTTATTTGACAGGTAGAGTTATAGACAGTGAGAGAGAGAGACAGAGAGAAAGGTCTTCCTGCCATTGGTTCACTCCCCAGATGTGCACTATCTGTTTTTATAACCCTTGTTTCAATACTGCTTTCAGTGTTTTATGTCTTCTGTGCTTTTATGTTTCTCAAACTTGCTTGAGGTTTGTTAATACTGTTGATTTCTTTCAAAGACAAAATTTTTTTTCTTGTTCATTTTCTCTATTGCTTTTCAGTTTCAATTTCATTTCTCTCTTTCTTTATCTTTTTTGACTGTCTGCTTTGGTTTTATTTTGTTCTCTTTCTAACTTCTTCATATTGGAATTTAGATTATTTAATTTTTATATTAACTATTTTCTTTTCAATTATTTCATCAACAATAATTGAACATATGTATGGGTTATATGGTGATATTTCAATACACGTATATAAAGTGTACTGATCGAATCAGGGTAATCAACACTTCCCTTCTTTACCTTATGATTGGAGGCTTGGAACTTCTATTTTTTCATAAAATGTCTACTAGGTTATTGTGAACTTCAGTCTCTCCACTATGCTGTATAATGCATTCCTTAGTTCTAACTCTGATTCTGTACCCAAACTCCTATTACTTCCTAACACTCCCAGTCTTCAGTAATTACTTTTCTTTGTTCAGACAATTTTTTTTCCCTCCCACATAAGAAAGAGAGCATTCAGTATTTTTCTTTGTGTATTTTGCTTTTTTCTGTAAGCATTATATCTTATATTTCCATCATGTTGCTGCAAATGATAGAACGCCACTGTTTCTTATGACTGAAAAATATTTTTTTAACTTTTATCTAGTAAATATTAATTTGCAAAGTACAGTTTATGGATTACAATGGCTTTTCCCCCCCATAACTTCCCTCCCACCCGCAACCTGACTCAAAAATATTTTATTGTATATGTATACCACTTTTTAAACTTTTATTTGATGAATATAAATTTCCAAAGTACAGCTTATGGATTACAATGGCTTTCCCCCCCCATAACTTCCCTCCCACCCGCAACCCTCCCCTTTCCCACTCCCTCTCCCCTTCCATTCACATTTTTATCTGATGATGGACACCTTCATTGATTCCATACCTTGGCTATTGTGAACAAGTCCTGCAATAGACATGGTGCGGCAGGTATCTAATCTCTGATACAATGATTTCATGTCTTTTGATATCTACCCAGTTCTGGGATTGTGGATCATATGCAATTATATTTGTAAGAAATCTCTAAACTATTTTCCATAGTGGTTATACATTCTCCATATCCTCATCAGCATTTGTTACTTTCTGTTTTATTTTTAATAATAGCCATTCCAGCAGAGCTGAGGTTATATCTAAATCTTGTTTTTATTTGTAATTCCCTGGTGGTTAGTGATATTAAAAATTTTCGGCTGGTGCCGTGGCTCACTAGGTTAATCCTTCCTGCGGCACTGGCACCCCGGGTTCTAGTCCTGGTTGTGGAGCCGGATTCTGTCCTGGTTGCTCCTCTTCCAGTCCAGCTCTCTGCTGTGGCCCTGGAAGGCAGTGGAGGATGGCCCAAGTGCTTGGGCCCTGAACCCGCATGGGAGACCAGGAATAACACCTGGCTCCTGACTTCAGTTTAGCCCAGCGCACCAGCCATAGCGGCTATCTGGGGAGTGAACCAACGGAAGGAAGACCTTTCTCTCTGTCTCTCTCTCTCTAACTCTGCCTGTCAAAAATTTTTTTTTCTATATATTTATTGACCATTTGTATTTCTTCTTATAAGAAATGTCTATTCAGGTTGTTTGCCGTTTCTAAACTGGATTGATTGTTTTGTTGTAGTTGTTGAGTTTTTGTGTTCCTGTTACATCCTGGATATTAATCATATGTCAGATAGGGGGCTTGCAAATACATTCTTCCATTCTGTCAGATGTCTTTTTCTCTATTAATTGCTTCATTTGCTATGTAAAATACTGTGAGTTTGATATAATCCTATTTGTCTGATTTTAATTTGCTGCCTGTACTTTCTAGATCTTATTAAAAAAATCATTTCTTTCTAGATCTTATTAAAAAAAATCATTGCCTACATCACCATCTTGCAGTGTTTCCACTATTTTTCATTTAGCAAATTCATAGTTTTGGATGTTACATTTAAATCTTTCATCTCCTCTCTTTTCCTTCCTTCCTTCCTTCCTTCCTTCCTTCCTTCCTTCCTTCCTTCCTTTCTCTTTTCTCTCTCTCTCTTTCTAACTTTCTTTCTTTCTAAATTTTTTTAGGGAATGGGTTTATTGGGAAAACCTGACAGACTGGAGGGAAGGGGCAAAGAAGGAAAAGAGGGAGAAGGAGAGCATAAGAGAGATCCGGAGAGAGAGATCCAGAGACAGTGAAAGAGACATCTCTTTCTTTCTACACACACACACACACACACACAGGACTATATATGTATATACTGTAATGCCTTTATAATTAACTTTGCTGACATTGAATACTGTAATACATATATACATACATATATGTATATGTGTATATACACATATATATAAGTGTATATGTACTATGTGTATATAGTTTTGCCAGTACCGTATATTGAGAAGGACCTTTGTTCTTAGGACTTTTGTGAAAAATCACTTGGATGTATGTTGATGAATTCATTTGTTGGTTTGCTAATACTTAGTTGAGATTTCTGTGTCTGTGTTTGTGAAGGATATTGATTTGCAGTATTCTTTTGGTGTCATGTCTTTGTTTTTGGTATCCAAGACATGCTGGCCTCATAAAAAGAATTTTGCAGAATCCCATCATTACAATGTTTTAGAATAGTTTGAGGGGCTGGTGCTATGGCATAGCAGGTAAAGGTGCAGCCTGCTTTGCCAGCATCCCATATGGGCTCAGGTTTGAGTCCTGGCTGCTCCACTTCCGATCCAGCTCTCTGCTATGGCTTGGGAAAGCAGTAGAAGATGGCCCAAGTCCTTGGGTCCCTGCATCCACATGGGAGACCTGGAGGAGGCCCCTGGTTCCTGGCTTTGGATTGGAGCAGCTCCAGCTGTTGTGGCCATCTGGAAAGTGAGCCAGCAGATGAAAGATCTCTCTCTCTCATTCTCTCTCTCTGTAACTCTGCCTTTCAAATAAATAAATAAATCTTTTTTTTAAAGAATAGTTTTAAAAACATAGTTACTCTTTAAATGGTTTGTAGAATTCAGTAGTAAAGCGATTATGTTCTGGACTTTTCTTTAATGTGAATTTTAATTACCAATTCAATATCCTTTCTTGGTTTTGGTCATTTTAGATTATATCTATCTTTTCCATTTAATCTTGAAAGTTTGTAGGTATGAAGTAGACCCACCGTTAAATGTAACCCATATAGAGTTCATATGTATGCCTATATATCATATATTTGAAGTTATATAAGCTATAAATTAAACTAGTTATTAAGTACACACCATATTCTTTCACAGTGTTCTGTGATTGGGCAAATATATGTTTCTTTGGTGTTAAAGAGGTAGTCAGTGTTTTTTATTAACTTTAAAAAATATTTGCCTATGAAGATCACAATCTGTAGAATAAATATTGGATATACTTAAAAATTCAATTTATGGGGCCGGCGCTGTGGTGTAGCAGGTAAAGCTACTGCCTGCAGTACCAGCATCCCATATGGGTGCAGGTTTGAGTCTTGGCTGTTCCACTGCTGATCCAGCTCTCTGCTATGGCCTGGAAAGCAGTAGAAGATGGCCCAAGTCTTTGGGCCCCTGCACCCACTTGGGAGACCTGGGGGGAAGCTCTTAACTCCTGACTTTAGATCAGTGCAGCTCCAGCCATTGCAACCAGCTAGGGAGTGAACCAACAGATGGAAGACTTCTCTCTCTCTCTCTCTCTGCTTCTCTGTAATTCTGCCTTTAAAATGAAAATAAATAAATAAATTCAATTTGTTGTATTTTCCACAAATATTCTTTCATATAAACATATTTGCATACATGATAATTGCATATATACAGAGAATAGTGTCTGTATATACATAGTGTGTATTATATAGTATATGTATATTCAATAGTATGAATATTTGTATACAACTGTCATATATATGAAAAGGTACTGGTGAAAGTACAACAAATTGAACTGGGTATTTATATATCTACATATATACATAGACTATTGCAGATGTATAATTATATATGTTATTGTGTGTATATTTATATATACATACTACTCTATAGATACAAATTTATAGATACTATGGGAATAGTATGTAGGCAATGACTTGATTTTTAAGAACATAGACTTCAGTAACAATTAGATTTGAGTTTGAGGTAGTGAAATTTTTTACTTCTGTTTAATACCATGAAACATAAATTATTCTCTGATACATATGTATGTGATTTGATTTCCTGTTGCTATGGGAAAATAGCTGAAGCTGGCTGCTTTATAAATCGATATTATTGGTTCACAGTTTTGTAGGCTGCAAGTCCCAGATAGGGTAGTCCATTTGATTTTGCTTCTATTAGGGCTGCCTGGCAGATGGCATCATCATGATGGAAACATCTTCAAGAAAGTGCACTTGATGAGACAGGAAGCCAGAGTGTGTTAGATGTCAGGCATGCTTTTACAACAATCCCTTGTCACAAGAAGAAAGTCATTCCT
Source organism: Lepus europaeus (assembly GCF_033115175.1). Taxonomy (NCBI): domain Eukaryota; kingdom Metazoa; phylum Chordata; class Mammalia; order Lagomorpha; family Leporidae; genus Lepus; species Lepus europaeus. The sequence continues at coordinate 41,046,494 of NC_084833.1, forward strand.
TGAAATCAATAATTCTGAGGACAGTGCCCTGAACAACTCATTAGGATCCACCTCTGGATGGTTCTGCCACCTTCCAACATCACCCCATAGAGGATGAAGCTTCCAACACAGAAACTCTTGAAGGAACACACTTACATTACATCCAAACCATAGAAATATGATTATATTCATTGAAAACGCTAGAAGTTATATCATGTAGTAAGATACTAATACAGTAAGTACAACTAATATTTAGTTGTAATTATTGTAAAAAGGTTTATTATGCAAGAAATATCTATCCAGATATGCACTTAACATAAAGCCACAATAAACAAAGGGAATGTGATATCTGAGGATTAAATTTATGTCTGTCATTAGAAAGTAAACATTTCAAATGACTGATTTATAGAAATGCAATCCTTTATTTACCAGTACTCCTTTCTTTGCAAGTATGAAGTTGGAATTATAGGAGTAGAAAAGATAGAAACATTAGTTGAGTCATTTATATTAATTTGGGCTGAGATGAATTCCATATTTAAATGTTTAGCCCATAGGAGAGGACGTCAGACACTTAGCATGAATAGCATGCATGGGTTCTTTCCTTTTGTGATAAATCATATTTCCTAGTTCATTCATAAACTTAAAATGAGTGGGGAAAGAAAAGACTTGCTGATGAAATTATTCATGACATGATAGTATTTGAATGTTGTTAGAACAAAGTTTATGTTGACACTTTACTCAGCTATTTCTTTTCCAAAAGGCTGTTCTTATTTTCAGTTTTCGCTGTTCTCTATCAGAAAATTACATTTGATAAAATTGACTCATTTCATCTTTGAATAGTTAACTATTATTTCAGTTTCAACACTGTTGCCTTCAATGTGCAAATTTATACTGTTCAGCTCACTATTTGTGAACAGCTTAAAAACACAGATAACAGAGCTAATGCAATTCCAGGTTTTTACAATTGTAATCTAGCTAGTATCCAAGAAGCAAAACCAATTATTATTTTCTATTTCATTATCATTGCAAGTCCCACAGGGATGTGCTAAATTGTCTCTATTTTACAGAGTATCCTAGGGGATTGAGGCTAAAAATCTCGTCCACTACTAAAAAAAAAAGTGATCATTTTCACCGCAAACAGTCCAGATAGATTTATTAGATGGAAGTTCAACTTTGTACTTATTTTTTCTGACTCTGTAAATTATAGTGCCTGTGGAATATATCACCAGGGAGAAGAAATCATTCTCTCTATGTTTCTACTTGTCTTGACAATGAAAGTTTAGCAGATTTGATCAAATTCTATTTCATGTATTACTGTAGTCCAGCAGACAATTTCCTCATAAATACTGGCTATACCCAGTAGCCAATAATTTTGTGGTTGCTTGTAATAATAATACTTGTTTATCTAGCTTTCAACTTTCACATTTTTGCTCACATATTTTTAAACTTGAAATGCTTTTCCACTCTCTAGATTTACATAAATTATATTTGTAATTTAGAATGCTATTAAACCCTCATCTTCTCCATGAAGTTTCCACCCTACCTCTCAATATGAGATGATCTATTGGTCCTCCCTATATCATTGATTATCCTAAACTTTCTTTTTAAATGTATGACTCCTTGCCTTAACAAATTTGTACAGGTACAAATCAATCTTCTTGATTCTCCATATAAGCTGTCAATCCTTGAAAAACAAAATAATAACTTCTTCATGGGAAGTAGTGCCCCATATTCTTAGCTCCAGAGCTCATTATAAGCCCTTTTGCTTGCCTGAGTCCTGGCTGAGTCTTCAAACTCTCATTACAGGCTATAGCAGTGACCCATGGGTTATGCAGCTATAAAATACTTCAGTCTATCACCATTAACTATCCTCAAAAAAAGACTGCTCTCTGTTTTCATAGATGAGGAGTCTAACAGCATACAGCTAAAAATGTAAACAAAGCAGTATTTATGGAACTGAGTCATTCAACATATTAAATGTCTCAGTTATGTGACTTTAGAGGATCTTATAATAATTTGCGGTTTTACAGATCTTAAAAATGAATAATATTTTGCTAATTCTAAATATATGCTTACTTTTTAAAAAACTTTGCAATCATTGATACATTTTTTTTTCTTTAAGAGAGTTTCTCACAATGTAGATTCACCTATAACAGAAACTCATTAAACTGCCCTCTGGAGACTCCTGGATGTTTGAGTCCACATATTCAATAAGAGCAAGTCAGCTTCCCACAGACTATAAACCTTACCACAGAATTTCCTTCTCCAGAAGAATTTTTCAAAGCTTTCCTCCCCTAGGCTGACTTGGTTCTTTTCAGAAATATCATATCAGTGTGTCTTACACTAACAGGGAACTCCTTACTGTATATTCTGTTTGTGTGTATTCTCATTTTTCTCATTAAATGCTTAAGTTCTCAAAGAAAAATAGGTCATGACACACTCATTTAGTATAAAGCCCGGCTTATACTTGGTACCATACATACTACTTAGTGCATTTATAAATCTATTTTATGAAACACCCAAAGAAATTTAATCTTCATTTCATAGATTGATTAGTCAGTAAATAAATCATTTTGAATATTAGATGTATAAGAATAAACAAAATGCAGATCCTGCTTCAAATTCAGGAAAAGAATATTTATCCTTTTCAGGGCATTCATTGAAATATATCACATGGGGTTAGGCCTCTAGTGTAGTGGGTTAAGCTGCCACTTGAGACTCCTTCCTCCCATATCAGAGTGCTAGTTTGAATCCTGGCTACTCTGCTTTCAATCCAGCTCCCTGTTAGTATGCTGGGGAATTAGCAAATGATGGCCCAAGTACTTGGAAGACCCCCATGGAGTTCCTGGCTCTTGACTTGAGTGTGTTTCAGCACTGGCAATTGTGTTCATTTGGGTAGTGAACCAGTAGATGGAAGATCTGTTCCTGTCTCTTTCATTAAATAAACAAATCTTTAAAAAAAAAAATCACATGTATCAACATATCTGATCCTCACAGAGCAGGTAAGTATTATTATTATTGTTAAAACATTTACAGGTGAGGAAATGGAGGAAATAAAACATCAAATATAAAATTAATTGCCCCAAGGTTACATAACCAGTAGGTGGCAAATCAGGCTTTAAAACACAGTAATTTGGCTTCAAAATTCATATCCTAAATTTATCAAATTGTTGATCAGCTTTTATGAGCAAGTTCAGTGCACCTATAGTTTATGCCACGGGATACAGAATTGTAGTACACACTAGAACAAAACAGAAAGACATTTCAATGATGAAAAGTAAAGATTGTCATATCCAGAATAATTTTACCATTTTATACCTGATTCACACTTTTTTACATTTTTATAAAGAAAATGCTCAAATTATTAATTATAAGAGCAAAATAGTTATGCAAATTAAAATTTAAAAGTGTGTAAGACCACTATAAAAATATTTTGGGGATCCGATGCTATGGTGTAGTGGGTTAAGCCACTGTCAACAGCTCCAGTATGGCATGTGGGTACCACTTTGAGTCCTGGGTGCTCTACTTCCAATTCAGCTCCTTCCTAATGCACCTGGGAAAACAGCAGAAGATGGCCCAAAGGCTTGGACCCCTGTACCCATGTGGGGGACTCAGAAGAAGTTCCTGACTATTGGCCTCTAACTGACCCCAGTTCCAGCCATTGGGGTCATTCAGGGAGTTAACCAGTGAATGAAAGACTTCAGTCTGCCTCTGCCTCAGCCGCTCTGTAACTCTGCATTTCAAATAAGTAAATAAATCTTTAAAAACAAAGGATATTTTTGCTTTCCCATTTATTTACTTCTAGTATAGTACTGTCTGATAAAATTATTTTCAATAAATATAATTTGTATTAATTATTTTTTAATTTTAAATGGAAAGAGAGACAAAAAAAGAAAGGCCTTACCTTAGCTGGTTCATTCTGCAAATGCCTGCAGCAACCAGAGCTAACTCAGATACAATTTAGCAGTTCAGAACTCAACCCAGGTCCTCCACTTAGTTGGCTGGGACCAATTACTTAAGCCATCACCTGCGGCCTCAAAGGGTATGCATTAACAGGAGGCTAGAACCAGAAGTGGAGACAGGACTTCAGCCTAGGCAGTCTGATTTAGAATTTAGGCATCTGAAGGTGTCTTAACTGCTATGCCTCTGCTACACCAGTAGTGCAAAATTAATTAACAACTTCAAACTTAAAATTCTTGTATCTCACAAAGTAACAAATTATAATTTATAGTCTAGTCTCCCAAGAGAACTCACACAAAGAATCTTTTTCTGTCCTTTCAACTCTTCATTGAGCTCTGTGCACCCTTTTCAACTATCATTTTTAGAGAAACATGAATAAAATGGAGAGATTGCATCCTCTCTCTGTTAGTTTGTGCACTTTGTTCATATAAAACCACCTGTATTATATCATGAGGCTATTAATAATGAACATTTTATAATTTAAAAAGTGTTTGATTTCTAGACAGATCTCCAGGTGGGTGGCTTATAAACAATTATCCCAATGGATCCAAAAATCAGATTAGGGATTGGGAGCAATTTACATGACTCCTTTTTTGAGCCTCTAAAATCTATATGCTAGAAATATACTTCAATGCCACTTTTCAAGCCTTTTGACAAAGGAATCATACTTTTTTCTTTATGTTCTCGCATTTCCATTAGTTTGCTGGGGGTTGAAGTTAGGAACACCAAATCATTTCCTTGCACCACAGCTGCCTACTTGTGTTATCACAGCATGGTCAGGAATTGACTGCTTTTTGCAGCCCTCTCCCTAACCTACTTATGGGCAGCATAATTTATCTTTCAAATACTTTGAAGTTTTCCTCTGAACTTTCTCTCCCTTCCATAATTATTTCAATTATTTATCTGTATTTGATTTTTATTGGAGAAAGCCATCGTTCAAATTTATAGCTATGCTGAAATATAACACATGGCAGAAATTTTCTCTCTCTTTTAATTATTTTTCTCATTTTATTTTAACTTACAGCCCTTTTGGTCATTTTATCAGTCCCTTTACTGTATCTATTGCTTTCAATCCATTCTCTCTTTAACTCAAATACCCTGTTGCCAAAATTTGTAATATGTCCACCATAATGTTCCATGGCTAAAAAGTCTCACAAAACACCCCATTTCCTTTACAGTAAAAAACCTTTAGATTCTATGACACAGGAGAGCCAATCACGGAGGTTTCTATTTGAAGTCTGACTCAGTCCTTCAATGACATTGTGATCCTGAAAAAGCTATTTAGCATCTTTGAAAGACATTGTCATTCTTTACAAAATTTCCTCTTCCTGTAAAGTGGTCAGAAAGATGAATGATGTCATACCTGGGATGCAGTCAGGCTAAATTGAACTTTTCCTCCTCTACATTCTCATGGCCTCATTTTAAAGTTCTTCCTGGACTATTTTGCTTCGTAATTCTTAACTTTTAGTAACTTTTACCTGAACTAATATCACGTTATATATTGTATCAAATTCTTTAATGAATATGAAGAAACAAGTAATAGCATCAATGTTCCTAAAGAACTTATGGTATCTTTACTACACAGCTTGATGATAAGGAAATTAAGTGAAGAAGTGCAAAGATGAGGACTGTCCAGGAGCCTGGGACTTGATGACAGAAGTCCTTTCCTGAAAGAAACTTTTATTAAAGGTTCCTAACAAGATAGCGTTTCAGCTTTTGTAGCGACATCACTCTCACTGGGGATGTAACTTGGAAAGACCAGAGACTAAAAAGGAGGTTCTTAACAGTTACTGGATGTAATATGGGATTGGACAAGACTGATGTTATTCTACAAAGAAAGAAAAGCGGCAGGCATTTGATATGATTTGGGGCATATTCAAGTGCTTGAGTTTAATACCTGGCTCTGGCTCCTGACTCCAGCATCCTAATGCAGACACTGGGAAGCAGCTGTGATGGCTGAAGTAATTGTGTTCCTGTCACCCATGTGGGAGACCTGGATTGAATTTCTTGCCCCTGGCTTAAGCCCCAACTAGGAGATATTTCAGGTGTTTGAGTGTGGGGAAAGTATATCAGATGATGTAAGTTTTGTCTCTCTCTCTCCCCCGTCCCCCCTTTCATCCCATACTCCCTCTCAAATTAATGTTAATAATAATTTACTTCTCTTCTTCAAAGAGAAATAGAAGTACTGAGAGATATCTTGCACATAATGTGATCACTCGTAGAGAGTAATATCAGGGATGACTCCAAGGTTAATGCACCAAACCACTTTTTTATGACTAATGTTCTACCTTTCTGAAGTATGTGTTTGTCTCTGTAGATGTTGTATTCTCCCAGATAAACTATCATTTCCTTAAGTGCACAGACATGATAGGCTTATTTACATTTTCCTGAATTCTCTATCTGTTATAAGTGTAAGTCAGGACCTTGGCTTCATGAAGGCTAGGTTAGGATTCACATAAGCCAAGGAACAATTTTGGAGATTTTTGCAGGTTTGCCTGTTGCCTTAGAGAAGTGTGGGAGCCTGATTAAATCTCGTTTTCCCAACACTCCACCCTTCAGGTTCCTCAACTCACAATTTATGCATCATTTATCTTCCAGAAGGATCCCCATGCTAGGGGCACTTGAAGAGTGTGGAACATTGCAACCAAAGGTCACAGCAGCAATATAAGCTACAGCAATAGGTTTCAGGTGAGCATGAAATGACAAATAAAATAAGCAGGGTTGTGTGCCATCCATTCACTAGGAATCCCCACCAACCTCAGGGGAGACCACTGGTCAGTTGCTTGATGTGTGATGTTTCTCAAATTACGGTGGAAAGTGGTTTGATTGCTATCTGGTATATATACACAACATTCAGTCATGCCATGTGTTCTACGGTCATATACAAAGATGCAGGAGTCCATCCAATTTGGTAACCATTTCTTGCTTGTTCTATATATTTTGACACATGTGGGGGTAGATCTACTGCTTCTGCAGAAACCTTGCCTAAACCATTCCACATAGAATACTCAACATTGGCTGAATTTTATTATATTACCCCGGGCTAAAATTTTCATTTGAGTCCATGTGTGTTCCATAATTGTTCATAAAATCTCCAGTTTTCCAACAAAGTCAAGTCTTAGTCAGTAACTGAAGTTACCTTCCAAGTCAGCCCAGTTGCAGAGTTGATAGATAAGTTGGTACACACCCAACAAACTGATCAATCGGTTACTGTTTCAAAGGTGTGTGTCCAGTCAACCAGTGTATTCATAGCCCCCAGGCTAAGTGTGATAAGACAAAGAAGTTAGTGGCACAAGCAATGGTAATCCCCCTCTTACCACTGGGAAAGATGCAAGTGAGAGATTTACCTTGAGATAACACTACAGTTGGCAAAAAAGGTCACCATGGCTTCTTATACCACCTTGGTGGGGCATAACTTTATTGGGTACTCTCCTATCTGTGGGGATACTGGAGAAGTTAGCATTGGCCATCAAACAAATGCACTTTTTTTGTAAGGTACTGACCCTTTTCTTGCATAGGTACTTCAGCTTAAGCACAGGAAACCAAGTGGCCATGACCCATGATGTCACCTCAAGTTCATATTATAGTGCTGCTCCCCATAGTGACATCAAAGCATACCAGGACTGTTGACTTTCTGTATTTTCCTTGGCCACTGCCAGGTGGCATTCTCCCCTGACTCAAGGGTTTTACACAAGGTATAACACATTGGTTTGTCTTCCAAAACCTGGTTTCAATGTAAGATCAATAGTTTGAACCTGCAGTTGAATGGACAGTGCTAAGTAATGCAGCAAAGCCTCCACAAGAGCTACTGCTCCTGCCCAGGGCTGTTCATTCGCATTTGTAACACAGTCTACAATCTTTTGGTCCACCCACACAGGAAGCCTGAGTTCAGACTGAGTTTTGTGGCCTTGCTTCAATAGGCCAATACGCCTTACAATCATCTCGAATCCTTGGGGATGGTATGGTGCATGTGGCTTCCAGTCAATAAATATGTGCGTGGCCCAATTCTTCACGGTGGAGCCTGTGAAATATGTCCATGATCATTCTCAATAACTTGTGGTCATGCATACAAGGCACATGGTGTTTCTAAGGCATGCAGGACTGCTATCTAATCAGGCCACCTAAACGGAATAGCAAACTGCAGTCCTGGTGCAATGTCTACACAAGCCATAGCATAGCTGCACCTGTCAGAGTGAAGCAAAGGTCCAATGATGTTTATTTTCCACATTTTGAGGAGCACTTTCTTTTTTTTTAACATTCATTTAATGAACATAAATTTCCAAAGTACAGCATATGGATTACAATGGCTTCCCCCCCATAACTTCCCTCCTACCCTCAACCCTCCCCTTTCCCGCTCCCTCTCCCCTTCCATTCACATCAAGATTCATTTTCAATTCTCTTTATATACAGAAGATCAGTTTAGTATATATTAAGTAAAGATATCAACAGTTTGCACACACATAGAAACACAAAGTGAAAAATACTGTTGGAGTACTAGTTATAGCATTAAATCACAATGTACAGCGCATTAAGGACAGAGATCCTACATGAGGAGTAAGTGCACAGTGACTCCTGTTGTTGACTCAATAAATTGACACTCTTTTTTATGGCATCAGTAATCACCCTAGGCTCTTGTCATGAGATGCCAAAGCTATGAAAGCCTTTTGAGTTCACCAACTCCGATCATATTTAGACAAGGTCATAGTCAAAGTGGAAGTTCTCTCCTCCCTTCAGAGAAAGGTACCTCCTTCTTTGATGGCCTGTGAGGAGCACTTTCATCCTTATCACAGTCCTGGTGGCCACTGGTGCTCACAGTGGTGCTCCTAGGAACAGACAGTGCAGTCCGTTTTTGCAAGTGCCTATAACTTCCTGATAGGCTGCAGGTAGGTTGCAAGCCTTCACTGTGGCCCACATCCTACTTGTAACACTATAGCAGCTACCATTATAACTACTGAGCAACATCATTTTCTGGGGCCTTTTCCAAACAAAATACCTTAACAAGGGTGTCTGTTATACTAGTTCCCAGTTCGTCAGGATCTTGTGAATTGTCCATAGCATACGGTGATTTTCTTCTGGTGTCTTATCTCCCATGAATTGTGCCACATGGTTTGGACCCATAATAGCCATTGCATGGCCATCTGATTCCTTTATGCCACGTTAATATGCAGACAGACCTCACACTAGGCCCAGCTCTCCATGCAAATAGCAATAGGTGACAGCAACAATTCAAACTGCTTATAACTCAACCCATTGATTGCTTTGATGATTAACTGACTCATTCCAAACCTTCCTGGTGGAAAGCTGGAAGACCATCAGCCCATTGAATGGAATTTCCTCTGCTGGAACCATCCATGTACCAGGTCTCCATAGGAATTGGTGTAATTCCATTCTAGAATGTACTAGATATTTGTCCCATAGCACATGGGGCTTCATGGAGTACTCAGTTATGTAAGTCATAGCCCCAAATCCCTTATAAATAAGCCTGCAATAGACTTGCATTTAAATCTCCTCATTGTTGTGGGCCGGCGCTGTGGCACAGTGGGTAAAACCACTGCCTGCAGTGCCTGCATCCCATATGGGTGCCGGTTAGAAACCGAGCTGTTCCATTTCCAATCCAGCTCTTTGCTATGGCCTGGGAAAGCAGTAGAAGATGGCCCAAGTCCTTGGCCCCTGCAGCCATGTGGGAGACCCAGAAGAAGCTCCTGGCTCCTGGTTTCAGATCGGCACAGCTCTGGCCATTGCGACCAATTGGGAGTGAACCAGTGAATAGAAGACCTCTCTCTCTCTCTCTCTCTCTCTCTCTCTCTCTCTCTCTCTCTCTGCCTCTCCTTCTCTCTTTGTGTAACTCTGACTTTCAAATAAATAAATAAATTTTTTTTTAAAAAAATAAAACTCCCCATTGTTGCAGGTCGGCTCCCCACTTTGTTTCTGTGGACACTTGTGCTGTCCCACTTCATGATTTCACTGCCCAGTATCATATCCAGTCAACAATAGGGTATGAGGTGCATACAGTTGACGGAGACAGTCAAAGTTCTGCTTTTAGTAGTCACCAAGGCTGTGTAAACTACAGCAAACTGTTTCTCAGTTAAGGAGTATCAAGTCTCTGCTCCTTTCCATAATTGAGATCAAAACCGAATAGGCTGTCTCGGTCTTTCATTCTGTTGCCAAAGGCCTCAATCAAACCATTCTGTAGTGACATTAACACTCAATGGGCTTGGATCAAGCACATTGGGCACCGTGGTGGCTTGCACATGTTGATTAACCGATATAACGGCCACTTGCTCTTATTCATTTCATTCCCACCAGACACTCTTTTTTCAATTTTAGTATATGTGCTGCTGAAGTGAGCACACAGACACTCTTTTTTATCAAATGGTACAAGGTACAAGAATGTGTGCCAAATGCAGTATAAACTGTCTCTAATATCCCAATAGTCCTACAAACTCCTGTAACTGGCTTGCAGTACCTGGCTTGGGAAAGGCCTGAATTTTAACTATCATTGCCTCAGTTGTCTTACCCAACCAGACAACTACCAAGAATTTGACAGGGTCCAGGCCCCTGCTTTCTGGATTCATTTATTATTCAGATGACTTTAGGTGGCTCAGCAAAGTGAAAAAACTGCCTTGAAATCTGCAAGAGAGTTATAGGTTAACATTAAGATCTATATAATAAAATATATGCATGCCTGGAGGTATAGACCACTGTGCCAAGACTGTTGCTACCAATTGTGACATAAGGTAGAGCTATGGAAATAGCCTTGTGGAAGAATGGTGAAAGTCCACTGTGACCCATACCAAGAAAAGGCAAAATAGTCTTGACTTTCATAAGATATAGCAGTAGAAAAGAAAACATTAGCTAGATCTAAAATATAATGATAAATCCAAATTTCACAACTGAGATGATCCTTGATATCACTCATCAATGGAACTGCTACATGCAACAGAGGAACAACTTTATAGCTCCCAGTAATCTGCTGTCATCTGCCCTGTGTCCATCTGGTTTTTGTTTGTTTACAGGTCATGCTGGTGACTTAGAATGGCTACATGCAGGCCTAACAATGTCCATCTTCTTCAGTTCCTGGATGGTTCCATTAATTTCTTTGTGACTCCCCCAACCCCAGCAATGGTACAACTTGTTATTTTTCAACCAGCTAGGCATGGGTAGCTGTAATGGTAGATACACAGCAACTCCTCGCAGCACGGCTTTCACCATGCACACTCACAGATGGAATTCCCCCACTGTAGTTTTTAGCAGTAGGCCCTGCAGGACATCAATGTCCAGTACTCAGGAATGGGGGACACATACACAGTATATTATCCCCAAGTGGTAGATATCCTATTCTTAAAGGCAAGTTACTGCTTTTACCTGGATTGAGTGGCCTCCATAGCCTATATGGCTTCCCAGGATCCAGAAACCTTCTCAAAGTTGGAGTATTGTGATGTACATTCAACCTCTGTATGAACCAGTGCCAGCACTCTGAACAGTAGAAGGGACCAAGGATAGCAAGTTCAACATGAGGTCTCTGGTTCCCACTTATTGCCATCAGGCTGGTAACCTTGGTCTCCCTCCAATCAGAATTAAATGCCTAATTGTCACCAATAACTGTTCCAGGTGGATCAGTGTCCCTCAGAAAAGCCTATAGCCAAACTGCTCAGATACCTGGTACCTGCTTGGGCGCTTTGCTTAAATGAGGCTTCTTAAGTGCTCAGAATCATTCTTCTGGTCTTAGTTGTTATCACAATTCTAGAAATACCTTACTGTTCTGTGTAACTAATATTTCCCTGCCTACCCTTGCTGCCAGAATGTCCCTTAGTAGACTCAAATTGTCTTAATTGGTCCTCTTCCTTCTCTCTTCTCCCAAGTTACAGCCTGCATCTTCTTCCATGTATACCTCTTTTAGTCTCTCCCGAATCAGCAATAGTATGGGTAATCACACTGATAGGCTGTCCCACACACAGGGCTAGTTTTGTTACCAAGGAGTCAGACAAAGCAGAGGGAGCCCTCTGCAACACAAGATCCCGCATTCCTGTGGTAAAATCTTCCTCATCTATCCCATGACTTCCAACCATATAGATAGCATTGAACATTCCCAGCTCCTATAATATTTGTAACTCAGCATATACCTGCCATATAATAACTACCCAAGGTAAATCTCCAGCATTAGTCCATACCAGGCAGGCACCAGCCACAAACCAACACAACATTGATTTCCTACCATATGGTAGGCAATCAGGAGCCAATGCTGCAGGCCTGGGTGCATAGGCAGTGATGTCATTTTGTACATTTCTGGCCCCAAGAGCAAATTCCATTGAACCCTATATCCCAAAGCCTAAGCTGTCAAACTGTGAAAGATTCAGAAAGTTGTTGTCTAAGCTTAGCCCCCACCTCCACTCTCTGCCCTAGTATGTGTGGAGAATACCAAATGCTCTACCACCTTGGTCGGGGGAGGCCCATGGCTGCCCTGGAGGAGCCATTGGTTGGTGGGTATTTGTCTTTTGAGTGAACACTGGACTGGCCTTGAACAGAATGGGACACTCAATGTTGTCCTTGTCACTGAAAGATGCATCTATACAATCAATGGGTCAATTCCTGCAGTTTGGAGAGTGGCAGCCCCTCTTTTCAGGGCACAGATGATATATCCGTTTGTTCTTTGAACCTCTCTTTACTCTTCTGAGACATGTTGCAGGCCCCATTCCTGGGTCTCGGCCTGTGGTCCAGAATTATTTTCTGCTCTTTGCAGACAGAAGGGTCTACCTGTGGCCCTAGCCACTGCTCAGGGATCCTTCTGATCTAGTTTCTTCAAGGGCATGCAATGTCTTCTCCACACTAATAGGCAAGCCATCAACCTCAGCCCACTCCTGGAAAGCACCCAGTTTGACTTGGGCTTGGCCAGTGGTACCAGACACTTATGACTTGTCACCCCTGAATCTCCCCCTCTGGTTGCATTGTAGCCTGAGTCAGATTCTGCAGACAACACTAAGTATAAGTCAGGAGCTTGGTCCCAAGAAGAGTAAACAGATGCCAGCTTTAAACAGATCAAAGAACAACTTCAAAGTCTTTTGTTGATTTATATCTCTTTATTCTTGCAGTGGCAAGTGAGTATACAGGAAATAATGGCTACATCAGTGGCAACAGGTAGGTTACAAAAGAGGTCTACATGTAACTGTATCCCCCCACTACCCCAGCTCCTTATATGAGCCTGCAGACAAAATTGGCCAGTAACCCAACAGTTACATAACAGAGCTATGCCAGTTTTGGATAGGCTGGTTGTCTACAGGAACCTGGTAAGCCTCATTTTCCCAACAGAGGCATTCAGCAAATGAATAAGTGCTTAAAAAGAAGAATGTGATTGAGAGCCAATTGCAATATTTGAGTAGTAGGTGCTCTGTGTGGATAATTGGTAATTACTTGAATCTACATGAATAATATCAAGGGTTAAGTTTTCAAACTTACAAGAAATAGAGCCTTTTACTATGTTTCCAACTATTTCCCCAGTGCAGCCCATTTTGATTTATTTTTCACAGAATGTTAGATTTAGCTGTAAATTAGAGTGATTTGGAAGGATATTTTAGAACATACACAGAATAAGACTTCATCTTAATTTTCCAAAGAATAGAGATATGACTATCACTTGGATCCTCACTTTCATATATTCCTGACCACCAGGAAGTGAAAAATAACCATTCAGCAAATATTAGTAAATACTGTTAGCCAGACACTGTAAGAAGATTATGATATGAATATGAATAAAATATGACTCTTGATCAACAAAAGCTTTTACTAGCAGGATAACAAGAAGCAAAGTGATTGCTTTTAAACAAAGGAATAACACAAGAATATATATATATATATAAATTTATAAGATATATCTAAATTTCAAGTGTCACTGATCCCATTCATTGGCACAGGGCAGAAATAAATTCACTTGACTCAGTTCCTGCTAACTCTGGATTGGCTTCACATAAGTTACTTCAAGTATCTACTACTAATTATTGGACACTGGTATGTGATTTGAAGTCTATTTGCTGTTAATGAGGAATTTTTCTTGTCAACATGCAAAAAAAATTAGTGAAGCAGAGAAACTTTCTCCAATATTATTGACTTAACTTGTTTTGAAATAAGTATTTTGATGTTTGATCTTTCTGTTCTGTAAGTTGTGAGTTCATTGAATAACATTGAGAACCATGAAACAGTTATGTTGGTATAAATATAGCCCCTAGTAAATGAAGCAAATACCTTTTCAAAACCAATTTTAGGGTAAATATATTGGGAGCAAACATGCTTGAATGAGAGGTTACTAATTATATCTACAAGGGGAATCGTCCATATTATTTTATTCATATTCTCAGGTTGGTTTCTTCTCTTAGAAGTAGATGCAAGTCATTGGAAATGTTCTTAACATCATTTATCTGTGTGAGCTTGACATGATTCTGATTTGTTTCTCATAAATGTCGTTCACTGTAAGAAATCTGTGAATGATGATCATATATTCATTAAAGTAAGATAGACAGTACTTAATAAAGCCTCAGATATGCTACCTTCTTTGAGTTGTGGTTTGCTCTTCAATAATTAGGACTTCTAAGCTGTGTGTCATGCTCAAAATTCTCAAAGAGGTAAAAATCAGGCCTATGACTATTTACCTCCTTCCCTTATTTACTATTGAAAATAGAATTTTGGGATGAGACGGATCACTTGAGTAACCAAAACTTTGATAAGCTTAGTATCAAAATAGAGAGGCACAAGGGAGAATCTAGGAAAAAGAAAATATTTTAAAGAGCAGTGACTCTAGAGTCTCACTGAGTTTCAAAAGAATGGTGCTTGAATCCTCGAAAATGCGCAATAGACTTCCTGAATGTAGGAATGAAAGTATCATTATAAAAAAGAAACTATAGAAGACTATTTTCCCAAAGGGCTAGAATACAAATCACTTCATCAGTAATAAAGAACCAGGTTGCAAAGAAGAGACTAGATGTTGGGTTAATCTAAATAATTCAGAATACTGTAATAAAATTATATCCCTGAAATTAAATTTATTCTCTATTGTTTGTTTACTTAGGAAAATATTTTTGTTGCATGCATCAGAGTCTTAAAAACTTGGAGTGTTGTGGTTCTCAAATATTTCTTAAACCAGAAAGATTAAAATCCTTTAAGAAGTGTATTGTAACAATGCCAACAATGAGCTTCCTATATACTTTGTTTATTAGATCTGAGTTGAAACACTAATAGTTTATTTTTTTAATGCTCACCAGATACCTGTGATGTGCTGCCTGGACTGGGATTCATCTCAGTAATTGAATCTGCCAACCCATTCATTGTTACAGTTCTTTAGAATGTATTTACTATCATTAGATTGAATTCTTATGGTTAGGGATTCACTATTCATGAAGCACATATTTATACAAAATACTTCATTAGCTCTGGAAAATTTCTTTGAAGATAAATTTTTAGAGCAGGAAAATACCTGTAGTTGAACCACTAACAGACACACTACAAAACATAAAAACTCATGGAAATAAGTTTTCATGGGAGGTCCTTAAGTGCATATGTATTTTTAGTTTTAAAAAAGAGCCACAAGTGGTTTATCTAATCTGTACATGCTCAAATGCATAAAACAAAAACAAAACCAAAACCAGAAAAACTTAAGAGTAAAAATTATAAATATTTTAAAATGAGCTCAGAATTTACAAAGGAGAATTTTAATTTTTTTTCAAAAATATTTTTAAGATTCTAGTTTGTGCATATTACTTTCTTGATATAAGTTGTAACTTTTTAAAATACTTATTCACTCATTTGGAAGGCAGAGTACAGAGAGGCAGAGGCAGAAGCAGAGAGAGAGAAAGATCTTCCATCTGCTGGTTCATTCCCTAAATAGTCGCAATGGTCAAAGCTGGGCCGATCCGAACTCAGGATCCAGGAGCTTCTTCCTGGTCTCCCATGCAGGTGCAGGGGCCCAAGCACTTGGGCTATCTTCTACTGCTTTCCCAGGTCATACAAAGGAGCTGGATTGGAAGTGGAGCATCTGGGATTTGAACCAACTTGAAGCCCATATGGGATGCCAGCACTACAGGCAGCAGCTTTACTTATTACGCCACAGCAGCGGCCCCTAAATTGTAATTTCATGGGAAAAGATCAAATGAACTTCATCTAAGTCTGTCTCATTGTGGACTCACAAGTTTCCCTTCAGAAAGTTACTGGGGGCTGGCTTCGCGGCTCAATAGGCTAATCCTCTACCTGCGGCGTCGGCGCCCCGGGTTCTAGTCCTGGTTGGGGTGCCGGATTCTGTCCCGGTTGCCCCTCTTCCTGTCCAGCTTTCTGCTGTGGCCAGGAAGGCAGTGGAGGATGGCCCAAGTCCTTGGGCCCTGCACCCGCATGGGAGACCAGGAGAAGCACCTGGCTCCTGGCTTTGGATCAGTGCTCTTCAAAAATCCTTTAGTTTTGTTTTACCTTTAAAGTAGAAATTTAGAGTTCTTATATTTCATTAAACAAAGTTGCATTTCAAATAGTATTTTTGTTGTAATTCTCCTACATAATTTCACAATGCATATTTTTTAAAAATCATCAGCATTCCTTTTCTGAAAACTGGAAAAGTCGATCTTTGTGAATGAAGAAATGAAGGGAAAGGAAGATATTTTGCTTCAACTGATAACTTCTTCATGGATGGCCATCTCAAAAATGTGACTCTTGTGTAAGTACACTTTTTTTGCTATTTCATACTGTTTTTGATTTTTATAACAACACTATCAATGGTACTTCAAGAACTTAGGCAGATGTGCCCAACAAATAAAGTCTCTGACCAGATATATTCACTGCCTTTCTTACATTCAGGATGATATTTTTACTTTGGGTGAATACAACTAAATGAATCCTAGCTATGGAAGTTATTGGGTATATAAAGGCTATTCTAGCACATTATGCTATCTCTCCACACCCATTTACCATATGCTAGGAATAGAATATTTTTTTCTTTAAGGGAATATTTTTAAGATTGCTATATAGTAATATAAAATAGAGTAATTTTAGATGTTCACCTCCATGACACCAATATTTCGAGCTTCCTATATCCACGAAACAATTCATTTCCCTCCTCTGTTCAATTGTAAATTAGTTCCATTAACTGTCAGAGCTTATTTGGTTCCAGAGAACAACTTTCATCAGCAATCTTAGAAGCAAGGGGACTGATGCCTCTGAAGTATATAGAAGTAATTATATGTCCACATTTTTTTCTGGATTCAGACATGTTTTTCACCTGGAAAGTGAGGAGTAAAGAGTGCAAAATTTTACATTATCAAATCCGAATTAAATATGGCATACAGTACATTTTTATTTATAAAGCATTTAATTTTATAAAATATTTTTAAGCTTCAAAATGAATCACAGTAACTTCTATTAGTAGTAGAGTAATAACACAATTTTCTTGAAAAATAATTCCAATGGTAACAAATAATAATGCTAGAAGGTAATGAGTGCTTTCACTAAATCTTGACATCTGGAAATTATCAGGCCAATTAAAGGCCTAATCTTATTTAATAAATAATCAGAAAAAATTACTTAAACAGAGTAAATACATGACATTGTGTTATTTGAAAATGAATTGTTCAAAAATTCATGGAAAATTGTGTCATTTCTTCACTTTAGGAATCTTATTACAAATGCCCTTTATTCGGAAGTTTGAAACTGTTTCATCAGGACTTGTATAATTATATCTTATGCCTAAATACATTTTTATATTAATTATACAAATGTTGAAAATTAATTAAAAATAATCATTCTGAAGAAAAATGATAATGGCTATTTTTTCCAGTGTAGACTTAAAGAGGAAACATAAGTTCAAAGCAAAATAGATTTGAACTGAGATATGGAGGAACTGATGGAGACTTTGGAAAGCACAATTAGGCATTTGTGGTACCAGCATGCAGTCATGGAGAGTGATGTTAAATTTATATAGCTCTGCCTGGCAAGGAGAGGATTTTCAGAATGTATGAGAAATATATCTCAGTTGGTATTCCCCACAGAATACTGTTAGTTGTTTTCTATCTGTAGACTTGATGTTTCTTCCTGTATGGGAGCAAATAATGGTAAATCATTGTGTTTTAGAGACTTTTGGTCTCCTATATCAAACAGAGTTCAGTCAGGAAAACAGAAGCCTCTCTAGATTGTTTAGAAAATCAACAAATTGACACAGGACATAAACTTCCTACAGAACAATTGAAATGACTGGAGAAGTTGTCAAGGTTTCTCATCACTAGTGGCACAGTACGTTAATCCTCTGCCTGCGGCGTGGCATCCCATATGGGCGCTGGTTCTAGTCCCAGCTGCTCCTCTTCAAGTCCAGCTCTCACTGTGGAAAGCAGTGGAGGATGGTCCAAGTGCTTGGGTCCCTGCACCCACATGGGAGACCAGGAAAAAGCACCTGGTTCCTGGCTTCAGAATGGCACAGCTCCAGCCATTGTGGCCATTTGGGGAGTGAACCAACGGAAGGAAGACCTTTCTCTTTGTCTCTCCCTCTCACTGTCTGTAACTCTACCATTCAAATAAATAAATAAAATCTTTAAAAAATAAAAATAATTTAAAAAAGAAGTCACTTCTACTTTCGGTCAAGAACCGAGGTGGTTCACAATAACCTAAACCATTGTAGCAGATCAGATTTATCAGCAAGACCCAGAAGTTCATGCAGAATCTTATGTCCAGGGGCCGGCGCTGCGGCATAGCAGGTAAAGCATACTTGTGATACTGTCACTGATGGACTGTAATGAACTCTGCTAGAGGCTCTGGAAAATGTAGCTTCTAGAAAATGTAGTTCTCTTCTGCAATTCAGTGGAGAAAACCGAAGGGCTTAGAATTGATTGTGAGTACAGAAATGTTAGTATAGTTCTTTTCCGTTTCCTGGAACTAAAGACAACAAATTTTTGCAACAGTTGTTTGTTTTTTAGAATTCCTTAAAAGAAAGCAGTTAACATTTTTAAAGTACATTTTTAATTTTGAGATAACAAATTTTTAATTTACATTATAGTCAAAGGCTTAATGCTATCCTAAATAAAGTCTTCAACAAATTAAAGTAAAAAAGACCGTAGTCCAGCAGGAATATAGGCAGGAACTATAAACAATAATCAAATTTTAAAACATCTATTTCACTCATACACAGTAAATTTTAAAAGAGGTACAGCTTGTTAAAACTATAGTAATATATCATTGTTAACAATTTTTTTCATGAAGATTAAAAATAAATTTAACAAAACACTATATTTGCAGGAAACTGGCACACACAGAAACGCAGAGAATATTATTCACTATAAAAGAATGGAAGACTGTGACAATTGTCTATACCCTTGTGGAACATACCTTTTACTTGTGAGGCTCATTGTTTAGAGGAGCATGGAGCCTATGATTATAAAGTAAATTGAAAGTATGTTATTGCAAAAAATTAAAAGACAAGAAAGGAAGGAGGAAGGAGGGAAGAAAGCATTGTTGTATTCTTGTAATTATACCTGAAAATCATGAAATCTGTTCCCTATTATTAATAAACAAAAAATGTAACTAAAAAGGGAGAAAAGGAAAACACAGTCAGATGGCAAACTCAGGGTAGAGGGTGGTTTCCGCACTCACTGAAATCAATCAGTGATATTATTTACTTAATTATCTAATGATTTATTTATTTATTTTTGTTCAGGATTTATTTATTTACTTGAAAGTCAGAGTTACACACAGAGAGGAGAGACAGAGAGAGAGAGAGAGGTCTTCCATCTGCTGGTTCACTCCCCAATTGGCCGCAACGGCTGGAGCTGCACCAATCCAAAGCCAGGAGCCAGGAGCTTCCTCAGGATCTCCCATGCTGGTGTAGAGGCCCAAAGAATTGGGCCATCTTCTACTGCTTTCCTAGTCCATAGCAGAGAGCTGGATTGGAAGTGGAGCAGCCAGAACTCAAACCTGCGCTGATATGGGATGCTGGCACTGCAGGCAGCGGCTTTACCCGCTATGTCACAGTGTCAGCCCCAATTAGTGATATTTTAAAAAGATTTATGTATTTATTTGAAAGGCAGAGTTTATAGAGATAGGGAGAGAAAAAGAGGGTGAGAGAGAGAGAGAGAGAGAGAGAGAGTACACTTTCATCTGCTGGTTCTCTCCCCAAATGGCCACAATAACTGCAGTTGGGCCAGCCCAAAGTCAGGAGTGTATTCCAGGTTTCCCACATGGAAGTCAGGGGCCCAAGCACTTGGGTCATCTTGCACTGCCTTCCCAGGTATATTAACAGGGAGCTGGATCAGAAGTGTAGCAGTCAGGACTTGAATCAGTGTCCATATGGAATGCCGGTGTCACAGGCAGTGGCTTTACACACTACACCACACACTGGCTCACCAATTACTGATTGAATGATTTTTTTTAAAGGCACTTTTGAAGATGAAACCTATTAAAATTTTACCTATCTTGGAGATTTTATGGAGGGGTTGCACTTTCAAAACAAAGTTCACTTTCTCAAATTATGCTCAGCGGAAAGTTTTAGAGGAAAAAGGAAACACAAATAGAGGAACATAAATGAGTTTGGATTAATGGGGACGCTCTGGGCAATGGAGAAAATACAGCCCATGTAGCAATTATGACATTAACAAGAAACATTTAAAAGTAAATAAGCACATTACACAGAATGTCTCTCTGAAGAAAATTAAAGAGAGAGAGGCATCATTGGACTGACATCATTATGAATTACATAAGGAGCAGGTATTTCACAAAATAAACACAGCGTGGGATACCTACATTCTACACTAGAGTGTCTGGATTTCAGTCACAGCTTTACTTCTAATCCAGCTTCCTGCTAATGGGCACACTGGGAGGAGCAAAATACTATTAATTCACAGCAGGTTATGGCCCAAGTAGTTGGATCCCTGCAACCCATATGGAAGACCCAGATTCAGTTCAAGTCTTCTGGCTTTGGCTTGGCCTAACCTGGCTGTTGGGACCATTGTGGGGTGAGCCAGCAGATGGAAGATCGATCTTCCTCTCTCTCTCTCTCTGCCTTTCAAATAAATAAATGCATACTCAAAATTACATGAAGCTTAAAGAAAAGAAATTCTATCATTTACATCAAAATGTCTCAACTGGAGGACATGGTGAGTGAAATTAGCTGGGCACAGAAAGACAAATACTGCATGTTCTCCTTTTTATGAGGAAACTAAAACATTTTAAAAGTCAAAAAATAACAAAAAAAGCATTTTTGCATATCACACCTTGGCCTTTTGACTAAGATAAAACATAGCATATCTCTGGACTTAATACATACAATCTACAGTGCAATATATGGTGGAGTTAAATATGATTAATTCACAGCCACTGATTCCTGTTGAGTATGCAAATTATTGGCTGCAGTACGAAGAATATTTGAATAGGGCAAAAGTTGGATAGCAAATGGTTACAAGAGATGATTTACAAGTGTGACAATCCCATTTGGAATCCATGAATTTTGGAAACATAAATTTGAATTATAATTTCCATTACTTAGTAATTTGCATAAAACACATTTAGTATTTTTGAGCTAAGGTTTTACCCTACATGTAAAATTTGAGGTTTACCCAGAAATCTAAAAGACTGCATGAAGACTGAATACATACAAAACTATAGTACATATTTTCTACAGTGTCTCATACCATAGGTACCAAGTAGTTAATAACTGCTAGAATAAGAGCCAAAACTGGGGTGTGTGTATTCCAGTATGGGATGTAGCATCTTACCCACTAGCTAAACACCTACCCTCATATTGCTGTCTGTGTCTTGTGAAGGCTACCACGTCATATAAAGGTCTGGAGCTTCCTTAACCATGTTCCATAAAATGGATCAAGGTCTCTGAATTCTGTCATTACTAATCACTTTTCCTAGTTCTCAAATGATAGGTCAGTGGAGGAAACGCACATGAATTTTTCCCAAGAAAAAGGGCTTTAACAAGGCCTAATATGTGAGTCTCCTTGGTAACTTGATATTTTCTACCCAACAGATAATTGAAATTGCATGAATAAGCATTGAATTTAATACCAATATTCACTATCAGATATTAGTTAAAAGCATGGGAAATATTTATATTACTGTAAAATGAGCAGAAATTCAGAATTCTACACTTCAGCTATTATGTCAAATTTATCAAGATTCTAGAAGAAAACTTACCAACTTGCCTTGGAAGTTTTCAGTCTCAAATGTTTGGCTAATAAGTTGCATCTATCATAGTTTCAACTTGAAAATACTAAACACAGTTGCTTATTAAATTTATTTATATCCTCAAATGACTATGTTTTCATATTTAGATAATGTTTGATTCAAGATTAGCAAAGACAGGGCTGGCGTTGTGGCGCAGCGGGTTAATGTCCTGGCTGCAGTGCCAGCATCCCATATGGGCGCTGGTTCTGGTCCTGGCTGTTCCACTTCCGATCCAGCTCTCTGCTATGGCCTGGGAAAGCAGTAGAAGATGGCCCAAGTACTTGGGCCCCTGTACCCATGTGGGAGACCTAGAAGAAGCTCCTGTCTCCTGGCTTCAGATCAGCAAGGCTCTGTCCATTGCAGTCATCTGGGGAGTGAACCATTGGTTGGAAGACCTCTCTCTCTCTCTGCCTCTCCTCTCTCTGTGTTAATCTGACTTTAAAATGAATAAATAAATCTTTAAAAAAAAGATTAGCAAAGACTTGAAAGTAGATCGAAAGATGGGCACTTACTGAACATCCAGGTTATAACTTGGATAGTATATGTACATGTATAATATATGGCATATATATTTGCATAGCAATATGGGGAATATGTTAATTATAAAACTAGAGAAATAATAAAAATAAAAATTGATTGATGTATGAAAGATTTTATAAGTTCTGAACACTTCTATTAGTAAGTCTTGATACATTATCTTCTTACAGCATTCATTTCCTTCCAGAATGGACACTAATTATTTGTGTGTGTGTGTGTGTGTGTTCACTACAAATAGAACATGAAGAAAGGAGTTAGAAGCTTATTTTGGTGAAAAAATTTTGAAAAATATGTGTATAAGTATGTGTATATATGTGCATATCAGCACAGTTTTTGTTTATCTGTCAGTGTAGTTACATTCCAATAATGCATATAATCCACATTATTTGACAGATATAATTTAATTTTTTAATTTTAATTTTTTTTTATTTTTGACATGCAGAGTGGACAGTGAGAGAGAGACAGAGAGAAAGGTCTTCCTTTACCGTTGGTTCACCCTTTCAATGGCCGCTGCAGCCAGTGCACCGCGCTGATCCGAAGCCGGAGCCAGGTGCTTCTCCTGGTCTCCCATGTGGGTGCAGGGCCCAAGGACTTGGACTATCCTCCACTGCACTCCCGGGCCACAGCAACAGGTATAATTTAAAATCATGGTTTCCTCAGCTGTAATATTCCTCTTAAACTGCAATCAATGCCAAATATGTTTTAAAGGTGCTTTTCCTCTAAAAATCCCAGTCTTTCCATCTCTACTGTACAATAGGGAGAGAGAGATATCTTTGTGTCTGTGCATCC
Organism: Lepus europaeus; assembly: GCF_033115175.1. Classification (NCBI taxonomy): domain Eukaryota; kingdom Metazoa; phylum Chordata; class Mammalia; order Lagomorpha; family Leporidae; genus Lepus; species Lepus europaeus. The sequence continues at coordinate 41,069,936 of NC_084833.1, forward strand.
GTGTGTGAATGCATACTGTGTAAATTATAAAGAGAACTTTGTGGTATAAATGAATTGCATATATGATAGTTATTATTATATAACTAGAAAATACTGATACTTCTATTTACCTCCCATATTACTCTGAAATGCTTTAATGTATTGGAAAAATCTATTTCTGATCCCAGTGCTATGGCAAGTACATCCTCTTATTTTCTAGCAAATGCCTAACCTATCCCACTTTTTAGAACAATAATTATCATGTGTTGTTCTGGTAGGAATATATGCTTTCCCCTTCATGATGTGTGTCTTCTTTTTTGTATATTAAATTTCTGTGTTGTTATACATGTAGTCTAGCAGCTTTCTGAGAGCGCACTTGCAGACAAATTTTGAGTACCACATTTTTTTAAAAATATTTTTTATTTATTTATTTGACAGGCAGAGTTACAGACAGTGAGAGAGACAGACAGACAGTAAGGTCTTTCTTTCATTGGTTCACTCCCCAAATGGCTGCAACGACTGGAACTGTGCCAATCCGAAGCCAAGAGCCAGAAGTTTCCTCTGGGTATCCCATGTGGGTGCAGGAGCCCAAGCACTTGGGCCATCTTCCACTGCTTTCCCAGGCCACAGCAGAGAGCTGGACTGGAAGAGGATCAACTGGGAATAGAACCACAACCCATATGGGATGCTGGTGCCACAAACGGAAGATTAACCTAGTGTGCCATGATGCCAGCCCCCTCATATACACTTTTATATTGATAATCTACAGGACTGCATTATTAAGGAAAACGTTGATGCATATACTTAGAATTCCACTAGAAAAGATTTATACTTATCACTGTCTTACCCTCTAAACCACTAATTGGAAGTCCATAGGCATGTTACTCAATGATGAGTGTGTAGTAAATCAATATTTATTGTTCATTGTTAGTATAGTCCAGCTCAGCCCTTGTAATGAGCAGGTCACATTTTTCTGGGTCATTTTTTTCTTGCTGATGCTTATGGCTTTTTTGAGATTTGCAATAACTGGGTGCATGATTCAAGGTGACGAACTGTAATATGTTTTTAAAAAGAGGTGTGGCAAACATTAGGGTCACGCACCATCTTTTGTTGATACTTTAGTGTTTTGTGGTAAGGTAGAGATTCTGCCTTCTCCTAAATATTATCCTCACTCTTTTAATTCCATCTTTTTCTACCTTGAAAATGTACATTTTAAATGTATATTTTTACATACATAATTATGTTTTCTTCAGCTCTTTTCTCAAAGATTTCATCTGGCCAGTTTGTTTTCACTTAGTATGTACAGAATTCTTCAAAATTTGTAGACACTGTTTATTTAATGCATCATTTCTCTTTACTCTTTTTTTTAAACTTTTATTTAATAAATATAAATTTCAAAAGTACAACTTTTGAATTTTAGTGGTTTTTTCCCCCTATAACCACCCTCCCACCCACAACCATTCCATCTCTCACTCCCTCTCCCATCCCACCCCTCATTAAGATTCATTTTTAACTATCTTCATACACAGAGGATCAACTTAGTATATACTAACTAAAGACTTCAACAGTTTGCACCCACACAGATACACAAAGTATAAAATACTGTTTGAGTACTAGTTTTACCGTTAATTCGCATAGTACAACACATTAAGGACAAATAGAAGAAATGCAAGAAATGGAACTTTTTACTCTTTAGACAAAAATTAATATAAAATGCTGGGGTATTTCGTCATTACCTATTATATATACAAATTGTATTCTGATTTTACTTTTCTTAAAACGAATCTTAAAGAGTTTTGAAATTTTTTTGTCTGCCTTTGTGCAAAGAACCAAACAACATTTAAAGAATCAGTCCTATGCATTAATGAAATTTTTATTTTGAAATTAATTAAGCCCTACTTAGAAATAAACAAATGAAACAGTTTGCTTCAAATAACAGCTTCATGGGCTGGCATTGTGGTGTAGCAGGTAAAGCTGCTGCTGGGGATGCCAGCATCTCACTTGAGCACTCCTTCCGAGGTTTCATTTCCCATCCAGCTCCCTGCTAATGCAGGGAAATCAGCTGAAGATGATAAAAGTACTTGGGCATCTGAGCCTGAGTGGGAGACCCAGATGGAGTTCTAGGTTCCTGAATTTGCCTGGCTCAGCCTCAGGCAATTTGGGGAGTGAACGAGTGGATGGAGGATCTTTCTTTCTCTCTCTGTTTATCCCTCTCTGTCTGTAACTGTCTTTCAATTAGATAAAACTTTAAAAATGAATAAAAAAAAACTGAAAATGAATAAAAAATTTAAAAATGAATAAAAAATTATAACATCAGTATGGGTGCAATAGATGTTATATTTGAAATATTGGAATAAATAATACAAAATAATTTAATAACAATGAAATTATGCATGACTTGTTTTTAAAATAATTAATGAATTGAGCTACACACATACAAAGTGGCTTTTGAGCTTCATAATCAAATTAACTTTCCATCTCTACTTTTGATACTGCAAAATATAAAAGACACTGTGATTGCATTTTTATTGTTTTATAATTTATCTTTAATTTTACATTCATGAATATTTCATTGCTTAGAGTCTTGTTTTATCAGATAATGCTGAATCTCACATACATAAGTCCTTGTACACAGGGATGAGGACACATGTAGGAGGTATATCTGAAGGGGAAGACATGGGGCATGAACTACTTAAATTCTGAATACTTCATGTATTTATAAGTTAGTTGAAAGTGATTATGAATTTAAAAGAAAATTGACCATATAGTATACAGCAAAGCACAGGAAAGAACAATTTCTCTTATTTTCTTGAGTCATGTAGTGCTGCACCATCTGATAGTTTCCTGTATACCCCATGAGAGATATCTGAGTTAATTCTGGAGGTGTGTTTTTGCATGTTTAGAGATGACAGCTTGGAACTTGGGAGATATCTCTACATTGTAAAAATCGGTAATGAGGCCGGTGCCGTGGCTCAACAGGCTAATCCTCCACCTAGCGGTGCCGGCACACTGGGTTCTAGTCCCGGTCCGGGCGCCAGATTCTGTCCCGGCTGACCCTCTTCCAGGCCAGCTCTCAGCTATGGCCCGGGAGTGCAATGGAGGATGGCCCAAGTGCTTGGGTCCTGCACCCCATGGGAGACCAGAAGAAGCACCTGGCTCCTGCCTTCAGATCAGCGCGGTGCACCGGCCGCAGCGCGCCGGCCGCGGCGGCCATTGGAGGGTGAACCAACGGCAAAGGAAGACCTTTCTCTCTGTCTCTCTCTCACTGTCCACTCTGCCTGTCAAAAAAAAAAAAATATATTCGTAATGAGCCAATCCTCAGAGATTAATCTCCATTCTCAATGTTAAATTATGAGCTCAGATTAAGTTTGCTTCCAAGGAAGTTCCTAAGAAAAGGAATAAAAGGAAATTGTTCCCTTGCCTTCTGTAAATAATGCAATTTTCATTTATCCTAATAGCTGTTATTTATTTATAAGTTACTATAAGATGTCAGCACAGAACTTTTAAAACTTTTTAATGTGATTAGATACACAGGCTTTATACACAAAAGGAAATGTGCAGCAGAGCAACCAAACTATATCTACCTTGGTTTCTGCCTCTTCCTCCATGTCCTTGCTTGCTTTGTTAGGGATTTCTCATGCATCTGTTCGAAGAAGATATTATTTTTTGATAAGGGAGCAGGAGAAAGAGGCAGTGATGGAATTAATCATGGGGTTATTCAGTGCAAATCACAGCTACAAATAGCCTTGATGACCTAACAGTTTTCAGCTTCTTTAAAGGAATAATTTAATTTTTAGTTTTTCACTAAGGTATGATGTTTTGATTATGCTGGACTCCTTTAAGTGCTGTCTATAATTTCAGATATTCAAAATTACTTATGGTAGTTTCTATACTTAGATGAAGCCATGCATCAATGACATGACCAATTCGTGACAATGCTAGCCAATGACCAACAGGATTTATTTGTCTTTTTCGTTAATTTTAGCTCAGCAAAGTGAATGTCAATTGCTGGGTATCCAAGAATTGCATTTATTTATCAGCATGTGCACTGAACACCTGTGAAATCTAAAGATGCTGCTTGTTGAATATGTGATTTCCGAATTCCAAAATAACAATAAAACTTTAATACAGTCCCCTTTGGGATATTTAAAATTGAAAGCCTGTTCTCCATTAATAGCAATGCTTAAATAGCCTGGCTACACTCTTATTTTAAAAGTGGTGATAAATATAAATGAAAGATTTGTGTTCCAAATAACTCAAATAAAATCTAATACTTTTTTTTCTCTTTTGCTTAGTTGAAGCAAAAGCAAATGGGCTACTTGTAACATGTAATTTCTTCAAAATCAAGTAGGCCACATATCATCAATTATTCAACTTGAGTATCCTAAGTGGGATGGATGCCAACCACTGGCTGTAGATAGGCAGAAAACATATGCTGCCTTTCCATTGCTTAACTACACAGAAGCAATAATGGTAATAAAATGATTACTCACAGGTAAAAATAAAGCTGATATATGAGAGCATTACAAAATTTCATAGAAAATAAGTATTATGAAAAGCTACACTAAGATTTAAATGATATTTTGCACCAGAATAAACATCTCTTTCTGAGATTTTTCTTTCATTTTTAAAAGCATCTAATGAAAATGTAAAAATTATACATATAAATGGGGTACTAAGTAATGTTTTGCTTTATATATACAATGTGTAATATCTGGTCAGGAAAAATATATCTGCTTTCAAACATTTCTTTATGGTGAAAAAAATCCAAATTTTTGTCTTTTTGGTTTTTTCTTTATTGAGAAATATATGCTACATTAATATATCTCACATCAAGTAAAATAAGCTAAGCTAAAAAGACATATAAACCTGTTTTTCAATTTCATTTTTCCACACACAGTTTGAAGTACAATCCTATCTAGTGAAAATCGCTTGCACTAAATATGCAGAATGTAAGTTTTCTGTATATGGGTGAAGTTGACATATTCTCATTTATTGTTGTTGATGGCCCTTGCTTGCATTCCTGTTGAACTATAGATTTTTGTGGTTTGTTTGCTGAACTCTGTATTTAATGGAGTATTAAGCCTTTGACTCCATTGAAAATACGGTTCAAAAATTTAAAAAGCAAAAAAAAAAATCTTAAGTAGCAAAAGTTTCAAAATCAAATTAATGTTTTTTATGAATTACATAAATGTGAAGGAAGCAAAACTCTAAATAATAAATAATACTATCAAATTATTAGAGCTAATTAATATGATCTATTTATGGGTACAAGATCAGCGCGGTGAGCTGGCCGCAGCGCACCGGCTGCAGCGGCCATTGGAGGGTGAACCAACGGCAAAGGAAGACATTTCTCTCTGTCTCTCTCTCTCACTGTCCACTCTGCCTGTCAAAAAAAGAAAAAGAAAAAAAAATAATGCCATCTTTCTATATCCTGGGAAAAATTAAAGTACTCCGTGTGTGTGTTGTTGAATTGTTGGATCGGATGATATGCCACAAAATGCCTGTGGTAAGAAAGACTGTGTGTAGGATTTTATTCCTAATTCCTTTATTAAGGCTTTTTATTTTTAAATATTTTTAGAATATTTATTTAAACTACAGAGTTACAGAGGCAGTGAGAACAAGAGAGAGAGATCATCCATCATCTGGTTCCCTGTCAAACTGCCTACAACAGCCAAGGATGGGCCAGGCTAAAACCTGTAAGCAAGAACTAAATCCAGGGTTCCTAAATGGGACGCGAGGACCCAAGCACTTTGGCCATCTTCCACTACTTTCCCAAGTGCATAGCAGGAAGATGAATTAGAAACAGAGCAGCTGGGACTCTACCAGGCACTTCCATATGGAATGCTGGCCACTTAACCCTCAGTGACGCAAGGCTGGCTCTTGTTCTTAGATATTTCATTGACAAATAAAATTGAATATATTTGAAGATTTGATATACATACGTACTGCATAATGATTTCCACAAGCAAATTAAAGCATGTCACCACGCATGTTGTTTATTAGATCCCCACAATTTGCTCCTCTAATGAGACTAAACCTACTTTCATTGATCAACATTTCCCCATTTCCCGCAACCCTTAGCTAGGAGTGGGAATCAACTGGCCGATGGGCTGCATAAAGCCCAGAAAATAATTTGAACTGACCCTGCCAAGGTAACCACAAGTGGGATTTGAAATTCAAATTTATAGCAGGCTATTTTTTTTTTTAACAAAAACACTTATTTATTTATTTGAAGGGCAGAATTACAGAGAGGCAAAGTGAGAGAGAGAGAGAGAGGTCTTTCATCTGCTGTTTCACTCCCCAAATAGACTCATCTGAAGCCAGAAGCCAGGAGCTTCCTCCAGGTCTCCCACGCAGGTGCAGGTGCCCAAGGACATGGACCATCTTCCACTGCTTTCTCAGGTGCATTATTTGGGAGCTGGATCAGAAGTGGTGAGCTGGGACTTCAACTGGTACCCTATGGGATGGCGGCACTGTAGGTGGTAACTTTACCCACTATGCCACAGAGCCAGCCACTACTAACAGATTTTTAACTTGATAATATTGTATAGCTCACAAATGATGTTATAAATATACAAATGCCCTCAACAGAAAAAAGTCCAAAATGCTTGATAGCCCCAAGTAATCACCGTTCAATTTTCCACTTCTTTAACTTTGATAATGTTTGATTTTACAATATAATAAATGTTTTGGTATGTTTCTTAGATGCAACAATTGTCAAAGTATTATAGCCAACTTTTGTCACAGGTATATGGGAATGATATTATGGTTCACTAGACCTACTCAGTTCTGCATTCTTTCCCCATCAACAAAATGAGAGGAATTGTTTCGCTGACAGTTTTAACTGAAAGCGTTGGTAAGTCAATGCTTTAGTAAAAAACACACAAACACAGACACACAGGCACTAATAAACTTTGAACAAGAGAGAAAAACATAAAATAATACATTCTAAATATCTTTTACTACCTACTCCCATTAAAACTTTTTTACTGGGTTCTAAAGTGTGATACTTGAACAAATTTCTAATTTTTAATTTTTTGCTTTTGACTAACTCTACAGCTAATATTAAAATTTCTCTCTTGTTCCCTAATATGTCAAAATCCATTACTGTCTAGAGTTGCACTCTGACAAAAGATGGTGATGAACTTGCTATAGTAAATGATTACCATAGGCATAGGCACTTGCACCTTACTGTTAAAATTTAAAGATATTTTTATTATTGGTAATATTTACATCTTTAAGGGAAACATGCGCAATTGTTTTTCGACAACAATAGCTATTAAATCTCTTAATTCTGTATAAGTGAGGATGTTAGTGTCCCTAACATTTCTTCTACTTCTATTATTCTTTTATGTCACAAGTTCTTTCAGTTATAATGTTACTCTTGCTTTCTTAAGCTTTTGTTTCCCAAAGATTTATTTTATTTATTTGAAAGACAGAGTTACAGAGAAAGAGAGAGGTCTTCCATCTGCTGGTTTACTCCCCAGATAGCCACAACGGCCGGAGCTGTGCCGATCCGAAGCCAGGAACCAGGAGCTTCTTCTGGGTCTCCCCCGCAGGTGCAGGGGCCCAAGGACTTGAGCCATTTTCTACTGCTTTCCCAGGCCATAGCAGAGAGCTGGATTGGAAGAGGAGCAGCCAGGACTAGAACCGGTGCCCATGTGGGATGCTGGTGCTTCAGGCCAGGGCTTTAACCTGCTGTGCCACAGCACTGGCCCCAGCTTTCTTAAGTTTTAACAGATACATTTTGGGACAATCATAATTAATTCTTTTTTGATTTGTGAATAAGTTAAATCCACAGATCAAAATAGGAACTATATAGCATTTACACTCTTGTAATTATGAAATCATAGTTTATTGCAGAACTAAGTACTTTTGTTGGACCTTTAGAAAGAAATATTGTACTATTATTCTGGACAATTCCAAGCAGGAGATTTCTACTGTGAAGAATTAATTATCGCTCCTTAAACTCCGTCAATGATTAAGAATCACAGTAAATTTTACCTTGCTTAATATTTGAATTCAGATATTTTTATATGGTTAGGTTTTAAAATTTATTTTGTTTAAAAAGTTTATTTTGTTTTTTCCAAAGTTTCTTTTTCTTTTATAGTATCAACTCCCTGTGTTATAAAATAATTAATTCTCTTAACTTCTCTGTAAACAACAAAATTAACTACTTTCTTTTTAAAATTGTCTGTCCTAGAACACTCTACCTTTTAAACTGAGTTGGACCACTGATTTCTGGGCAAGTTCCACAGCCATGAATATGATTAATCCCTGAACACTTTTCTGTGTTAAGAATTTTAATTTTTAAACCTAATAATTTTCTTACCTCCTCATTGGATTGAAACTATTAGTTTCCTAGCTACAAGTTTGTTTTTACCCCTGAAAAAGATATATACTGGGAAATATTTTGAGTACTTGCATAATCAACCGATGCGTTTTGCTGTTGCATTTGAAATGCATATCCTGGAGCAGAATAGAAATGATGAGCAGTCGGACTCTAGAAGCCAGAGTCTCAATGTTTGGATTCTATTATTGCCATTAGGAGACGTTGACACAATTACTTATCCCCTAGTGCTTCAAAGTCCTCATTCAACACATGAGGTTATTAATTTACCTAACTCACAGGATTAAGTCAGCAGGTATATTCAGGGTTCTTAGAATAATGTCTAGACATGGTGAGATAAGTATCAGCTGTAAATAGCACATTGCTGTCAAATTCTAGATTCAGGTTATCATCTCTAAAAACATAAAATGCATTTGCTATCTAATAAGTGATAATGTTATGGGGAAGTCTGTTCACTCTGATTCTTCTACTTTTGAAGTTATCTATATTTGTTTGCTCTTCTTACAACTTTGAGATCCGTTTGTCTACGATTGTGTCTAGATCTAGAAACTTAGTCCTTCATCATGCACTGACCCTGAGGGAACTTTTCTCCTTTAGAAAACTTTACACTGTTATTCCAATGTTTTATTCTTAAATTTTTATTCTGCCTTTCATTTTTTTTTCATGTATAGTGGCAAAAGTTTACTCTCAACTGAACATTAACTCAAAATATATTACCCCAAAATCTGTTCTAACTTCCCACTTGATAATTTCTACATTCAACTGAAATATTAGTGAAAATTGAAAAGTCATATGTATTTTGAACACAGAAATCAAAGAAATAAGGGGCATACTCTATGATTTAGGCAATTTCTTATGTTTAGGGGATATAGTTATCACTAAGACAGATGATAACTTGGATCTCATGAACCTAACATCCTACTGATGAAATGTCAATGTTGTGAAGTTATAGTCTAATTTTTAAATAATTTTTATATTTTTGAAAACTGTTCTTTTTATTGATTTAGTAAGGAAAAACAATTCTTCCTTCTTCTTTTTTTTTCCCCAGTGTGACTGTAGGCATGAATTAACTTAACACTCATGTTTTCTCCCATCTTTTAAATACTTTCTCTTTCTGTCAGAAATGGCTTTCTTAATGGTGAGTTTGAGAGTTAGGGGATACAAATGGACATGCAGAATTCTGTCTTTCCCTTTCCTTTGCAACTGCAGCAAAATTGAAAGGGCCTGTTTTCTTCGTGAGGAGGACTAAATGTCCTAGCTATTTTGATATTACAACATCAAACCTTCCACAATGTGTGCATAGGCTAATTACTTTAAAAAATTAAATGGTGCAATTTCATAAAGTAAAAAATGTATGTTGAGTAAGCTTCTGACATAGAAAGGACAGGCGACTTTATCTGTTGGTTCCTCATCTGTCAGGAGTTTTTCCTTGGCAGCATGAAGTATACGTGATCTTAAGCAATTTTATTTTAATGAGTTAATTTATTTTTGCACATGGGCAATTCATTGCTTTTAATTTCTGCTACATGGATAAGCTACATTAAGCCTTAGTTACATGTTATTTTCATAATTATTTCCTATGCAGAGGATGATTCTATCTGAGCAGGGTTGCAGTGTGTTGTATCAAGAAAGGTAAGAAATTCCCTCTCTTATTTCCTCTCTGCTCTGGGTTCTTGGAAAAGGCACAGGCCTGCCATTTTGTCCTGCCTTAGCAGACACCAGAAGTATTGCCTTGGCAAAGACATGTAACTTGTCCAGTATTAATGGGGGCATGAGAATTCATGCTGCTACAATATGACCTTACCTGAAACTTCTCAAGTTATAAGGGAAATGAACTATATTTAAGAAATAGATAGCAGGCTGTTCAAAACTGACGTTGAAAATACTTCTTACCCATTGAGGCCAAACTAATATTCATTCACAATGTCCTCATTTGTTTCTGTCTCCTGGCTAGTGACTGGAAACATTGATATTTGTGTGTGTGTGAGAACTATTTTAATAATATAATTAACTTTTATATTTTCCTGAAGGTCACTCATAAACCTGTTTAAGGAATTCTGTGTAGCTATATCTGTATCTATAAATAGATATAGATGCTTCCTTACTTACAAGAGGGTTATATCCTGATAAACCCATTGTACATTGATGATGCCTTGAGTCTAAAATGTTTTAATACTACTAATCTACTAAACATTATAGTTTAACAATACAGTACAGTGTGTTGTGTTAGTTCATTACTAGTCTGGGAGCTGCCTGGGAGCTGTAGCTTACTGCTACTGTCCAGTCAAAGAGTGTCGCTCCACATATCACTAGTCCAGGAAAAGATCAAAATGCAAACAAAGAAGCATGGTTTCTGGTGAATATGTGTCTTATCACCATTGTAAAGGTAAGCAATTGTAAACTTATCATGCTAAGTTGAAGAATGTTTATCTATCCATATATATATGTTCCATATTTAGATTGAGATATATTAAAATATACCTATCCAACATATATATCTAAAAACAGATTTTCCACATATCTATTTACAGACATATACAGGCATGCTTACATGATAACATTTTAGTCAAAACAGCTCAAATTTATCATGGCCATCCCATAAGATTATAAGGATGCAGAAAAACTCCTGTTGTCTGATAACATCATAGGCATTTAAATTCATTGCACAGCACATTTCTTATGTATTTATGGTGATGTTGGTGTAAACAAATCTAAAAGGCTGCTATTCCTGTAGAAGTGAAGCATGTTAAGCACATTATTGAAATGTATGCTGTGTTATCCTCGAAACACCTCACACAACTCATGCTTAAAATATCTCTTCATGAGTAATCTCTTGATTACACATTGTGGCATCAAGAGGCAACTTTGAGTGACTATCCTATATCATTTAAGCTTGTGTGAGTGCACTCCATGAGGTTTGTACAACAACAAAAAACACCTAAAACACACTTGTCAGAACAAATTTTCTTTAGTAAGAGACACATGAGTATATATAATTTGATTCCAAAATTACCTAATCAATTTATTGTAATACTTATGAATCTATGATAATTATATTCAAATGATATCTGTAAAATTATTTAAAGTGACCAATATTTAATAAACCAATGTGTTATTCTCCCCAAATCTGGTGTATAATTTCCTGTGACTTTTACCACTCCATTTTACTATAATCCATATTAATTTTGTTATATTATCAAAAACTTATATAAGGGATAAAGTGTCCAATCAAAATTAACAATGTAGTATTTGCAGAAATGGGCTCAAATTAGTGACTTTTAAATGTATACGACAGTTGTTGATGGTGAAAATATACATACATTAATGTTTCTGTATTTACTTTACTTATATTGATTTAATTTTCTTCCAAGTTAGAAAATAGTACTAAGTATAAATTGATAGATCATTTGGTATGAAATATTGTTGGTTGTCATTTGATTCATTTAAATACTAAATTCTAAGTAGCTGCTTTATATTTATCATGATTTATAATATGAACATCTATTATCTAGTACAAAATTTGTTATAGAAATAGATTGCTGGGTTAAAGGGAGAAACTATATTTTCTTAATCATAAGTGATATAATGTCTTCTCTCTTGGAGAAGCAACTTTATACATAGCATCCCCACAATAAAGGGACAAATGCTAAACAAATGCATAGTCAGCCATAATTTCTAGTGCATTAATATAGGTTTGCTTCTGTTAAATGGAGAAGTAGTTCACATTCTTTCATTGGAAATAGACTAGCACAGAGTTGACTGCAGCCCCTTTAATTCTGATGACCTCAGTCTGTCAGTCTCAAAACCAAGCCAGTAAAATAGTATTTGAAGACTCTTTTCTCTGGTAATTTTCTTTTCTATTTTTATAACTTCTCTGAAGTTTTTTTTAATAGTAAAGTATGTCCTCCCTTACTGTAGCCCTTCAGGCCTTAACCGTGGTATCTTATCTTCCTACCTGTGCCTGTGCCCTTCCCTTTCGGTTCCCTGAACAAACCAAGCTCATATTCATCTTTGAGTCTTCAGATCTGTGGCTGACACTTCCTGCAACCCTCTTGCCCTGGTTTTTCAAATTGCTAGCTCATTGTTTAGGTGACAAGTTGCTAGACAATTAATGAAAAAAATCAGTCATCTTTTATCAAATAAATCTGCTTTATTATTGCATTTGTGATGCTAATCTTGTTGTGTAATGTTTTTATTTCTGTATAGTCAGATTTAGTGCTTGTCTATTCCTGCAAGAATGTTAGTTCAGAAAAAGAAGAAATTTGGTTTTCAGTTTGATTCTATATCCCGACCACTAAGAAACTTGCTGAATTTTCAATGGTGACATACCTGGATTTGATTTGGCCCAGCCTGGCCATTGCTGCCATTTGGGAAGTGAACCAGCAGATGCAAGATCTCTTTCTCTCTCTCTCTCTCTCTCTCTCTCTCTCTTTCTCTCTCTCTCCCTCTCTCCCTCTCTCCCTCTCTCCCACTTTCTCTGTAACTCTACCTTTAAAATAAATCTTTAAAAAAGAAAATAATCAGAGAAGAAACCTTGAAGAATGCAACCAGCAATAGAAAACAACTTATCAGTCTAGCTCTGCTGTGTGGTTTTCTGAAAGAATTTAACCTCTTGGGCCTCATTTGTAAAAGCAAGGGTAATAATAACATCTAGTGCAAAATTGTGCTATGAGAATTATATGAACTATTATATAATGTGATCAGAGGAGTGCCTAGTACATATTATGGGTGAAATAAATATTTGTTGAAGAATAGATAACTCATATTATGTTTGAAAATCTTCAAGTTACCTTCTCCCTATTCTGTTGCTTCCTGTTTACTGGCCAGAAATCTCAATCAGAAATAAATTAAAAATTGGGTTGAGCCATTTTATCTATTTCTCACCCGGACTGGGGATATGTGTACTGCTGTCATAGCAGGCATGAATTGGCTGTGTATGCTTATGGAGGATAGGAACATTGAAATATTCTCAGTTCATGTGGTAGAAATTAAAATCTCAATTATTTATAGCCATGAATAGTATGAGCAATACTTATTTTATAGAGGTTTAAAAATATATTTTAATTGATAGTTGCATTTTTTCAGAATTCCATTTCACTCTGTAGTTTTTGTAGTCATTTAAATTTCTCTGAGTATGATACCTCTTAAAAATGCTTTGCAGTGTAATAATTTGCTGGACACTATCCAGAATATACTTATCCAAAACATTTGTCATATTTACAAACCAGGAAACTGTTCAAAAATAATTCAAACACTTGACAAGATTTGGGCTTCTCTGAGTGAGTCAAAATAATTTCAAAATTGTTTCTCAGTTTTGTTGTCTTTACTGAATTTAAAAAGTAATTCCAAGACCGAATCTGGGGAAAAGTATCAAGTTCAGATTCTCAATCTATTATTCAGAGTGCTCTATACTTTGTCCCTTTCTTTCCTTTATATTTGTACCCTGAATGTACTTATTAAGCACCTCATTTTTTTTTGCTTTTTTTTGTTTTTATTTGTAGTAATATTGACTTATAAGCCAATTCTCTAAAACTACATTCCTCTTTTTGCTCTTGGTCCATGGTTCAAGTTGCCCACTCCTCCCCCCCAGCCCCTTCCCATTTAAACCTAAGGAAAGATCAGTATTATCAGTCCCAGTTCAAATTTTGCACTGAAATATTAATATTTGGGTCAAATAGTCTCCATGGATGAAAAGTTACTTTCTTCGTACATTCCATTATTTCTAGCACGTCATAGACAAGGTAGGAAGACAAATATGCAAGAAAAGGCAGAGCAAAATGTAGGTGAATATCCATACTAAATTGTGGATGGTCCAAAAATACTTCTTTACCTCTTCATATGTAATCACTCATCTCATCAAGTGGAAAAGTTATTTCCCCTTTACTGAATATGGACTGGCAGTGACATGTTCCATAAACAAAGTGTATAAAAGTGACCTAAGTGGGACTGACAACTATCACGTTTTCCATTGTGAAATTATCTGCCTCTTAAGATCTTCCATTACCCTGAAACTAACATGCTGTGATTCAGAAAAGTTCCCCATGTGGACAGGCCTTGTGGAACAGCTGTACAAGTGAAGCCTTCTTGGATCATTCAGAGGAGCTAAGTGAGCAGCTCAATGCATCTAAATTATTAGCCATATGCAATGCCATGTGGAACAGTCACCCATCCAGTATATCACAGTCACTCCAGAGTCCTGAGAAATACATAACATTTTTTCGTGTCATTGAGCTTTCTTTATTATGTGTTAGCACTGAACATTTAGAACAGTGTCTTGAATTGCTTATAAAAAATTGCAAAAGGGATTAGAAATAAAATTTAAATTATTTGTGAATCATTGACTTTGAATTAAAGACATGCTGTTTGTTTACTTTTTTTTTTTTTTTAAATCCATCAAACATTCTGCATCTCCACTGGCATGCTCTAGAAAGTTGACTATGCTACTAAATTTTTAGGAAACTCAATATCAACCTCATTAGAATGGAAATAGTAATGAATTTGTGAATCAAGAAGAGTAAAGAGATTACAATATAACATATATGAAATGGTTAGAATAAAATCAAGGAAGTAGTAAGAGTTGTAATTATACCATTGACATAATTTCTAAATGATATTAATTTCAAACAAAGGTTGAGAAAAAAATTCCAGAAAACAATTACTCTATGATAAGTCCTAAATAATAACACTTTTGTTGATCTAAGTACTGCGAAAGAAATTTTGCTTCAGTTAATGTAGTAAACGACCACTATTTTGCATGCTTCTCCTTTTGTTTTCTTATTAAGAAATTTCAAAATTTAATTTATTTTTAGTTAATATAAAATTTAGAATACTGCAATCTACTTAATTCTTTTTTTAAAATTCATATTTTATCTTTTTTTAAAGATTTATTTTTATTTATTTGAAAGACAGGGTTACAGAGAGAGGTAGAGACAGAGAGAGAGAGAGGTCTTCCATCAGATGGTTCACTCCCCAGATGGCTGCCAGGGCCAGAGCTGCATCAATCTGAAGCCAGGAGCCAGGAGCTTCTTCCAGGTCTCCCACGTGGGACCCTTGGGACCATTTGGGGAGTGAGCTAGCAGATGAAGACCTTTTTCTCTCTCCCCCTCTCTCTGACTGTGGCTCTGCCTCTCAAATAAATAAATAAAATCTTTAAAATATATATACATGTATAGTATAATACTTGTGTTTAAATAAAATTACATATTTTTACAATTATCTAGAAAGTAGAATTTACAAAAAATAGAAAAATTCCACAGTGTGGAAAATGTCTTGATTAGGTTATAAAATTAAAAGAAAGACTGATTAATAAAATATTACAACTTAGGTGAGAAGTAGCATTTTATAGGAGTGATGTAGTGGTTTAACAATTAGATAGATAGCTTACAAATCTAAGTTCTAGTGAAACACTAAATATGAGTCAAAATTGATTAAGTTTTTAAATAGAAAATTAAAGTTTTTTATATGACAGTTAATGATACCAGAGACAGTAAGGGAGACCTAAGTTTCAAGTTAGAAGTTCTGTTGAAATACATTTCCTGTATGATGTCTTTGGGCACTAGACTGCAAATATCATTTAGATGATTGGTAGACTTGGAACTCTGAGGTAAATTCTGGAAGGAAGATTTAGGAGTGATTAGTGTATAGATGATAATCAAAGTCACGAACAAGAATGAAATTATCATGAAGTTAGGAAATGTAGTGAATCGCTATAACTGACCTTTTCCATCTATAAATTAGAGAAAGATTGAACAGAAATCAGATCCAAGAAAAAATGTTTGTTTGTCTATGCTTGTGGAAGTATAGGGTTATTCAAAAATTGTTGAGCTTTCAATACAGTAAGTTTTAAAGTGACTAGAAGAAACTTGGGGGAGTGGAGAAGGAAACTCAGTATGTCCAAGAAGAGACAAAAATGAAAGGAATCATTTGGACCCATGAAGGGAATATATTGACCCAGATAATTTTGACCCATGATTAAAACTGGAAAGTAATTCATTAATTTTCTAATTCAAAGTAAACTTCTAGGGACCAGTGCTGTGGAACAGTGGGTGAAGCTGCCACCTGTAGTGCCAGCATCCCATATGGGTGCCAGTTCTAGTTCTGGCTGCTCCACTTCCTATCCAGCTTTCTATTATGGCCTGGGGAAGCAGTGAAAGATGGCCCAAGTCCTCGGGCCCCTGCACCTACATGGAAGACCCGGAAGAAGATCGGGGCTCCTGGCTTTGGATAGGTCCAGCTTCGGCCATTTGGGGAGTGAACCAGGGGATGGAAAATCCCTCTATCTCTCTCCCTCTGTCTCTCTGTAACTCTGCCTTTGAAGTGAATAAATACATTAAAAATTTCTAATTTCTTTTTTAGAAATATTTATTTTATTCATTTGAAAGGCAGAGTTAACAGAAAGAGAGAGAGAGAGCGAGCTTCCAATGCTGGTCCACCTCTCCCATGTGGCTGCAATAGCTGGGACTGAGCCAGGCCCAAGTAGGAGCCAGGAGCTTCATCCAGGTCTCCCACATGAATGCAGTGGCCCAAGTATTTGGGCCAACTTCTACTGCTTTCCCAGGCACATGAGCAGGGAACTAGATTGGAAATGGAGCATCTGGCTCAAACCTGTGCCCTTGCGGGATGTTTGCATCGTATACAGTTGCTTAACTTTCTGTGCCACAATGCTGGTCCCTAAATTTCAAATTTCATGGTGTCCTAATCCCAAAAATGATTTCCTTTCATATGATTCAAATAGAGCTTACTTATTGTAATTAATTGCATGAAAGATTCATAATACTATTGATGTGAATTTTATGTGTGTGGGCAAATAAAGGGAACACTCGGAGCAGTGTATTTCACATAATTAAGCAGCTAGTTTTAAATGGACTTGTTATGAATTTGTCCAATTATGAATTCTGCAAACCATATACATATATGAAATGATTAAAGTATGTTTACATTCCAAAGCCTTCTCCTTTCCTTGATAATGTGTTTGTATAAATGTTTGACAAGATGTTCTCATTAAAACACTGCTTCCCATTATGTCTACAAAGGTTTCTGTCAAACAGAATTTTACAATGCAAAATATAACTGACTCTATGTAATATACCTTTGAAATAAAGTAGCATTTAAATGAAGTAGAATTCACGTTAGCCAAACATTATTGATATTAATTTCTTCGAAAGTTATATTCAACTCCATTCAGCCTGACATTTCATTATACAGTATCTTGTATTTTGCTCATTTTCTTTTATAGATGAGAGATGGCACTGACATAATGGCAATTGGTGCCCAATTTCTGGTTATTCTTTCTTTGACTACATTATATTGCTTCAGTGAATTCTTTGGTAACAGCAAAGGCTTCAAAGGAATAGTTTTTCTAAAGAAGTTTTAGATTTTCAAAGTTAAAGAAGACAGATGTAATCTTAAACATTGTCACATGCCAGAAAGTGATAGTTAGATTTATTTATATTAAATGGTTTATGGTCATTATAATTTCTTAAGGAATGTGTGCTGAAATTACACGCAGTTTGATTTCCCCCAAAACCAATGTTCTTTCAAGTGTAATAGACTATGCAAGTGCAAGTCTTTCGTTGAATTCATGGATTTCAGCTCATTTTTGCCATGTTCTTTACTCCTGGTTGCATTTTGGATAGGATATCGACTTCAGACTTTTGGTTCCAATTCAGGAGGAGGTGGGGGGTTATATAGTAGATGCTTTCTAAACTCAGTCCTAAGCGTCAACAAGCAATTTATTCTGGATCATCAATCCTCACCATGAGTGCTTTGGCAGAGATGTAGGAAGTAGCTGTTTCACCTGAGAATTAATGCTATTCTTTAGCAAGATTGTTAGTGCTTTTGTTTCTAATAGTAAATATGAATATGTTCCTTTAATTAGCCCTTTTTCCCCCTCAGAATGCTTGAAATTTTCTATACAGAAAATTCTGTTTTATAATTTGTTCGACTTTTCACCATTCAGTTTATATATTTCTTGAGCATCTGTGTATTAATTTTCCTAGAGATTTTGTAACAAGTTACTCTCCAACTCTGTTGCGTAAAAGAACAGAAATTAGCATCTCATATCTGATGAGTAAGTCTGAAATCAGGATGTTCACAGGATCATGGTCTCTAGGAGTGATCCAGGTATACTCTCTAGAGTATACTTTAACATATTGGAAACATAAATAGGCTATTTTCTTAATGCTTAAATTCTAGTTTATTTCTTAAGTTTCATGTTGTTAACATTTTACTGTGAGTGGTAAGGAGAAACCAGGAAATACTTTTGACCCTTTCCTTGAAAATCCACCCAACTAAATACCCAAATCTACTGTTTACAAGTTTTATTTTATACCCAAAAGTAAGTGTAAAATAGTTAATACAATACTCAGTAACAGTTGAGTCTAAAATAGCCAAAATTTCTGCAACATTTTAACAAGCACCAATTGTTTTACAATGTCCAATGGCACACATCTCAACATTTTCTAGAACTTCACTAAAATCACCTTTAAAAATTATATATCTACCAACATTCTATTCATGATGATGTGCATTTTCCACAATAGAATGTTTTCATATTAGTCTCTTCACTTTGTTCTGAGGTAAGGTCTCATTAATTGTCTTTAATGTCCACATTTCTATTAGCAATCTCTTTAAGGAAATAAATGTTTTATTGTAGTTTTTAAAATTGTTTCAGCCTTGGCTGATACCTGATTCTGAACGCAGTTAAACATTTTAAGGTACTAGTTACAGCAATATCCCTGCATTGTTATCCAAATATGTATTTGTTTCCTAGTAACAAAATACTACAAAAAAAGCTGCTTAAAAGAAAATAAAAAATTTGCCAAATTAATGGATATTATATGTCTGAATCAAGGTGTCAGTCAATTGGATTAATATCCATCTGCAGGCCCTATGGAAGCACTCAGCCCTACCTTTCATTAGCTTCGGATGTTCCAGCAATACGTGACTTTTTTTTTTTTTTTTTTGACAGTCAGAGTTAGACAGTGAGAGAGAGAGACAGAGAGAAAGGTCTTCCTTTTTCCGTTGGATCACCCCCCAAGTGGCCACTCTGGCCAGCGCGCTGTGCGGATCTGAAGCCAGGAGCCAGGTGCTTTCTCCTGGTGTCCCATGTGGGTGCAGGGCCCAAGGAACTGGGCCATCCCCTACTGCACTCTCGGGCCACAACAGAGAGCTGGACCGGAAGAGGAGCAACCGCGACAGAATCGGGCGCCCCAACCTGGACTAGAACCCAGGGTGCTGGCGCCACAGGAGGAGGATTGGCCTAGTGAGCTGCAGCGCCAGCCAATACGTCACATTCTGTGGCTTATAGTTGCATCCCTTCCATCTCTTCCTCCTTAGTTGCATGGTCTTCTTCCCAAAGACGTTCCTTTTTTTTTTTTTTTTTTGACAGGCAGAGTAGATAGTGAGAGAGAGAGAGAGAGACAGAGAGAAAGGTCTTCCTTTGCCATTGGTTCATCCTCCAATGGCCACCGTGGCCGGCACTGCACTGTTCTGAAAGCAGGAGCCAGGTGCTTCTCCTGGTCTCCCATGGGGTGCAGGGCCCAAGCACCTGGGCCATCCTCCACTGCACTCCTGGGCCACAGCAGAGAGCTGGCCTGGAAGAGGGGCAACCAGGACAGAATCCAGTGCCCCGACCGGGACCAGAACCTCGTGTGCCAGCGCCACAAGGCGGAGGATTAGCCTATTGAGCGCGGCGCCAGCCCCAAAGAGGTTCTTAAAGTGACACAGGTAATTGTATTTAGGGCCCATCCTTTAATCTAGCACAATCCCATTGGAACTAATTACAATTTCACAGACTCTAAATTCAAATAAAGTCAAATCCTGAATTCTGAGCAGAAATGAACTTGAGGGCAAGGGTGGCAGGCATAACCAAGCCTAGAACAACCTCTATTAACCAAAATTCTGTGAGATAAAGTATATACAGCATTATAAAAATTCTTCTCACAGATAAATCAGAATGATATGGTTGGAGGAAACAATGAGGGTTAGCAAAGCATCGTATTAATTGTAGAGTCAGAATTGTGTTTACTCCACAGGGAGTCATCAGAAAGTGATGGGAAACTCATTCTTCATAAGTTACAACTTATCTTCATACCAATTTCTAGGGGAAAACAACTGAAAAAAGACATTGGAAACAACATTAGAATATTTCATTAGATTTGAGCAAGGTTGACATTATGTGTAAATATATTGTGCATCATACCTAGATCGAGCTAACTTCATTAAAATTAAATTTTACAAGCAAATTTTTATTACAAGCTTTAGAAACTTTATGGACAGATTTTAGTTGGATTTATCTTGATTTTGTCACTATGTTTAAGAATATACTCAATTCTCCTCAAAGTAGGAAAGTAATTCTATTCTGAAGGAATCTGTAGGACGCACAATTTAATCTTTAGACCTTATAAAAGAGATGGCTAACATTTTTCTGTAATAGCATAGCCAAAATAAGAGCTTAAATAATAATCTCATAGATAGATTTACTTCGCCATCAGCGAAGTATACAGTAAGTAGAAAAAACCTCCCTTTCAGACCAAAGGGAAAGAAAGTTTTAAAGTGAGAATATAATTTTCCTCATGGGCATTGTCTACCTTAGAAAAACTACTACAGAACATGCCTGTGACTATAGACTTGTAGTTCAGGCCACCGAAGATTAGAGATGGGACTTGGGCACTCCCTTGGCTTGTTACCTCTGGTCTGCTTGAACACAAACCAGGAGGAAAAGAAAGCTAGGCATCAGAAGCAATGGGTAGCAGGCCTATTAATGGCTGATCTGTACAGTGATCTACCCTCAAGGAGACCCAACAGGCCAGTCCACTGCAGTGGCTTTCAATGTGGTAAGCCTGGGCTTCAGCAGAAGTCAGCTTGTGAAGAGCCCTGGCAGCTCTGCCAAGAGTTGGATCACTGGAAATGGACCTGCCCTGGAGTCGAAGGATGCCCAGGTCAGAGCCACAGATCTTATTGGCTCTAAGCTGAAAAGCCCTTCACTCAGCCCAACTTCCAAAGTGACCACTGCAGCTGAGGGGATGGTCAAGTAGGGTCAGCAACATTGCAGGCAGAACTGTAAATTTCTTGTTAGAGATGCCCCCTGCCTTACCTGGCCAGCTCTCCTCCCAGGCCAGCCAAGTAATGAAAGTCAACAGAGTGCCCTCCCCTAGGCGGTTCACACCTCCCTCAGGATGTACCCCATGTGAAGAGATAGATAGGTCTGGGCCTCTTAACTTACAAGGCCTAAAGCCCACCAGATTATTATCAAGCCCCTTCTATCAGGTTCTATTTGCCTCTCAATCAGAAAAATTACTTGTAGCTTAGACAGCACCTTTCTTAGCTCCTCTAATAATGACTCTGTCCTTTGTTCTAGGCCTTGTCTAGCGCACTTGGGCTTCATTCCTTTGTTTTCATAACCTCTACTCTATCACCAATGGCTCTACTCCCAACCTGTGTGTACTGATGGTCCTCTTCCCCACTTAATGCTGTATAATTGTTCAAACCTGGTAAATGCCACTCTTAGCATCATTGGTTACTATCCTCACTCTGTCTTTTATGACCTTGTCTAAATATGATCAGAGTCAGCAAACTTGGAAGGCTTCCATAGCCTTGGCAACTCATGACGACAGCCTAGGGTGGTTACTGGCACCATAAACCAGCGGGTTAATTTGTTGGGTCAACAACAGGAGCCACTGTGCGCTTGCTCCTGATGTGGGATCTCTGTCCTTAATGTGCTGTACATTTTGATTTAATGCTATAACTAGTACTCAAACAGTATGTTTCACTTTGTGTTTCTATGTGCGTGCAAACTGTTGAAATCTTTATACTAAATTGATCTTCTGTATATAAAGAGAATGGAAAATGAACCTTGATGTGAATGGAAGGCGAGAGGGAGCGGGAGAGGGGAGGGTTGCGGGTGGGAAGGAAGTTATGGGAGGGGGAAGCCATTGTAATCCATAAGCTGTACACTGGAAATTTATATTCATTAAATAAAAGTTAAAAAATAAAATAAAAAATTAGAAGATGAAAAATAAAAGAATATACTTTGTTAAAAATGAACAAGCTTGGCTATAAACTTATAAAAAAGAAAACCATAATGCAGATACTCCTTCACCATGACATTCTAAAGAAAAGCAAAACTGAGAATGGTGTGTCAACATTCCATGGTGAAAACTATGTACCCTTTCCTGTCCATATTTATATGTCCTTAATTACAGGAGATATCCAATTTGTTTTGAAGACATTTTTGAAATCATTCATTAAAAACAAGCAAGTAAAAAAAATGTGTAAGCTTTTGTAAATTGTGTGATGAAAGGAATATCTGGTTGCTACTTCATCTCTTCTTTAATTATAATTTGTGCTTTCCTTGTTTTGTTCTTGTTAGAAAAGTCTGTGTTTAGGAGCCTTATCATTAATTGTGTGATGTTCTCAGTCTTTGCTTATTTAGCTGCTGTCAGTGAAGTATTTTAACAGCCTAGTTACTGTTGGGTTGACTGTAGGTGACTTTTTCTCTCTGCTATTAGCCATGTTAATTGTTTACTGCCTAATTTGCTTATTAATGAGGTTGAAGGAATGTACTTCCACATTGCTTTCTTCTTCCTAATTCTGTTTCTCAGATCAGAGATTTTAGCGTTCATCTCCACTGGACCTGGTAACTGGGCGCCTACTTCTTTCGAGCATGAACTATGATCTTGGTCTACTACTTTCTTTGTTCTTACAGGAGGCAACTGATTTTTCTGCTAAGGAGCACTGAGTACCTACCTTGACTCACAAGTCATAGGTTTCATTGTTTTTCTGCCCCATTTGCTTCTCAATCTTGTCCTAGGTACCAGGTCTCATTTTTTCTGCCACTGTGCTTCTGAGAAAAATCACTTTTCCAATTGTCAAGTCCTATTTAAAATATCTGATTATCTAAATTAATCTTCATAATTCTTGCCCAAATATAACTTTTACATAAAAAGTATGAAGGAGGGGTCAGTGCAGCAGCTCACTAGGCCAATCCTTCACCTGCAGCGCTGGCACTCCGGGTTCTAGTCCTGGTTGGGGAGCCGGATTCTGTCCCAGTTGCTCCTCTTCCAGTACAGCTCTCTGCTGTGGCCCAGGAGTGCAGTGGAGGATGGCCCAGGAGCTTGGGCCCTGCACCCGCATGGGAGACCAGGAGGAAGCACCTGGCTCCTGGCTTCGGATCGGCACATTGCGGCCGGCGCACTGCCATAGCTGCCACTTGGGGGGTGAACCAACGGAAAAAGGAAGACCTTTCTCTTTGTCTGTCTCTCTCTCTCTCTCTCTGTCTAACTCTGCCTTTCAAAAAATAAATAAATAAATAAAGATACTCAGGAGGAATTTCAATATTCCTAGTGCAGAGGAATCTTTGATTCATTTTTTTAAACTGCCCTGGGCACAATGTATTGGGCTTTGTGTCTGCATTGTTAGTAGATTTTATTAATTGAATAAATGACCTTTCCTAATCAGTACTCTCACCCCATGATTTTTGTTCCAATATGTAATATGAATTTTCTTTTTCTAAAGACTTATTTATTCATTTGAAAGTTAGAGTTACACAGAGAGAGAAAAAGAGAGAGAGAGAGAGAGAGATCTTCCATCCACTGGTTTACTCCCCAACTGACCACAACAGCTGGAGCTATTCCGATTCAAAGCCAGGATCCAGGACATTCTTCTGGGTGTCCTACGAAGGTGCAGGGTCCCAAGGACCTGAGCCTTCTTCAACTACTTTCAGGCCATAGCAGATAGCTGGATCAGAAGTGGAGCAGCAGGCATATGGGATGCCAGCCATGCCGGCAGTGACTTTACTGGCTATGCCACAGCACCAGCCCCATGAATTTTCAATGTATTGTTTCAATACATAAATACTAACTATTAAAATGTATCAAAGAAAAGTGAGTTGTCTTTGCTGAAGCAGTAAGACAAAACAATGAAAAGTCCCAGTGGTTTTCTCCTACCAGCAAAATGATTTTAAAGCAGTTTAACCATTTGGAAGCATTTAGGTATTTTCTAAACCAATACTCATGCTCATGGATCTCATCAGTATCTTAAAGCTCCACAGAAACTTTCTGTATCAAAAGAGTTCATTTTGGGGCCGGCGCCATAGCTCACTTGGTTAATCCTCCGCCTGCAGCGCCGGCATCCAATATGGGCTTGAGTTCTAGTCCTGGTTGCTCCTCATCCAGTCCAGCTCTCTGATGTGGCCTGGGAGGGCAGTGGAGGATGGCCCAAGTGCTTGGGCCCCTGCACCCGCGTGGGAGACCAGGAGGAAGCACCTGGCTCCTGGCTTCGGATTGGCGTAGCTCCGGCCGTGGTGGCCATTTGTGGGGTGAGCCAATGGAAGGAAGGCCTTTCTCTCTCTCTCACTGTCTAACTCTGTCAAAAGAAAAAAAAAAAAGTTGAATAGGAGAAACCACAAAACCTGTAGATTGGTATTTAAGAAAAAAAAAAAAGAGTTCAGTTTAGCACACATAGTTTAGTTTCTACTGTGATATATCAGAAAAGTGAACAAAGAAATGCATTATTTTATAGATAATAATTTCTCATAATGTGGTCTCTGGATCAATAATATGTGCAAATTTGCGAGAAATGCAAATACTAAGATTCAGAACTAACTTCAGAACTGCTAAATCACAAACTGTTCAGAGTGTAGTTCAGAAATTTGTGTTTTGATAAGTTGTGTTAGTCATGGAAATGTACTGGTCAGATCTGCTGCTGCAGAGAGCAAGATTAAAGGATGGTCCATCTGCTGCCCTTTTAGCACTCTCCTTACATTTGCATAAAGGCTGCTCCTAGCTAGTGATTGAGTAGAGTAGGGATCTTAAATGAAGTGTATTTCTGTAAGATGCAGGACTCTTTTAACAGGGAATTGGGGTCTGCTGTATCAGTATAACCAAAGCATTATTAGAACTGAGCCACACTTTAAGATATCTCATATTAAATATTCCATCTTTCCCTTCTCCCTCACTGGAGTCACACTTACATCTGATTTGGATGCCTTCCTTGTTTCCTCTGACCCATTCCTGTTCATCTTTACCAAGAATTCCCTCTAATTTCATTGTTGCACCTCTAATCTTACCTTTTCATCAATTCAAGAGAAGAACCTAACTCACCCTGGTGGTGCCAGGTGTCCAAGAAAACAGGGGGTATTGATGGGGGTTTAGGAGTCTGTAAACTGACATCCAATATGTTCAAGTGTTTGGTGCACATTAAAATTTGAGAATCGGTGCTGTGGGTATTTTTATTCCATTTTCATTACATTTATTAATACTTGAACCACAACTCATATATTAAGGAAACTTCCAGATGTTTTGCACCTGAAAGTACTGGTTCTTAGAGGTTGACTGAATTCAAGGGAAAATTGACAAAATAAAGAAATTGGCAAAAACAATATTCTAGCTGTTAAACTTTCAATCAAACTGAAGAGAAAAATAATGGAAATTGGTATCCAGCAACAAGATAAATGCTGCTATAGAAATCTTGTGAAAGGTAAAAAATAAATCAAAGTAGAAAATAACTCCTTGAATGAATGAGTTCTATGGAGTGGTAGAAAACAAGAGTATACTCTTGCTTTAGTTTTTTAGTTCGACAATACTAAACCATTTTTGTATATGATCTTCTGAAACTTATTATCCCAAATCTTTATTTCTTTTCCCCCTGAGTTTATAATACTCACAGTAAATATGGTGATACCATACTTATGGAACATTGGGAATGGTAAGGCCTTACATCCCACTTTTGACGAGTTCTGAAATGATCATTGATTTCTTGTGATGACTTGGATTTCTATTCTTTCCACTTTATGAATCTTACAAGAAATGATGAATAATTTTAGAGACTTGAGAATTTTCAAAAGGAAAATATCATATTCCTTATTTTAAAATAATTTTTCTATAAAAGGGTGAAAAAATTTCAAAATATTGTCTCATTTTCACACAGACTGCTGCAGGTATTACTTCCTAAGAAAATAAATATTTTTGAAACACAATTTGATATTGATTTCTTACACTTACTTAAAGCTTTGCTTTAATCCTTTGTGATCAAGGATGGCATAATAAACTGCTTGCTAGAAATTGTTTCATACTTGGTAGTCCTAAGAAACTGAAAATTGCCCACTCTGGTATCTAGGCATTTTCTAAATTAGAATTTAGCCCATTATCTTGATGAACCCATAGCTTTTATCCTTTGTTTATTTTGCAGTTTTACATTTGTATCTTTAAAAAATAAAATGGAATCTTTATATAAAAGGATTATTGAATACCTCTTTCAAAATAACCTGTGCTTTTGGAGGGCCTGAGTTGTTGGTTATGCTGTCACCTGCAATGCTTGCATACCCATATGAGTGCTGGTTGGAGTCCTGAGTCCCAGCTGTTCCACTTAAGATCCAGCCCCTGTCACTAATGTGGGAGACTCAGATGGAGTTACAGGTTTGTGCTTTGGATTGGCCCAGCCCTGGCCACTGGGGCCATTTGGGGAATGAACCAGCAGATGGAAGATCTCTCTCTGTGTGTCCCTCTGTTAGCCCTTGAAACTAATGAAATTGAACCCCTATAACATAAAGGTAAGACTCCACCTCTCATCTATCTCTCTTAGCCGAAGCTTTTCTTGACAAAACCACTAGCCAAAATAGAAATGTTACAGTTCTCTCAACAAATGAAATTTGATAAACATATCTGATTTAGTTTATTCAAACAATAAGATTTTGGATGTTGTGAGTTGATGATATTTAGATATGATTTTTTTTTTTTTTTTAGAATTGGAGTTAATGCTGCAATTGGGCAAAACTTCTGGGTATGCTGAAATTGGGACTTGATGAAAACAGGGTGGTCTATGCTGTATTGAATAGTATTCCTTCTCAAGATATGTACCCCTTGAACCTTAGACTATGATCCTGTTGGGAAATAGGGTATGTATACAAATGCAGTCAGGTTAAGATAAAGTCACACTGGCTTAATGTGCTTCCTCAACACAATATATCTAGAGCCATTATTAGTAGAGAAGAGACACAGATACAAAACACATGGAAGAATATAGTGTGATGACCTAGACAGAGAGCAGAATAATGCCAGCAGATGTGAAGGATGCAAAGACCAGCAGAAGCTAGGAAGAAGCAGGGAAGGATTCCTCCTCAAAGTTTCATAGGCAATGCCCTGTGAACGCTTGATTTCAGTCATTTAGCCTTCACTGTTGTGAGAAAATAGATTTCTGTTCCTCTAAGCTACTCAGTTTTGCTTTGTCAGCCCTTGAAACTTATGAAACTGAACCCCTATAATATAAAGGTAACATCCAGGCTCTTGTCTGTCTCTCTTAGCTCAAGTTATTCTTGCCTATCCTTTATCAAAAAGGATTCACTAAACTGAGGGAGTGATTTAGCTGGCACTACATAATTTTCTAATCACTGGACTCAAGAAGCTATTTGCTTCTCCAATAGATAAGACTTTGTTCATCAGCATTGTCCTGAGGGGGTTATTCAGGGGAATTCCATTTACAAGCAAGGAAATTTCATATCTGGAGCAGAAGGCAACTACCACTCACATGTACATGACACCCTTCATCCTCATAGCCAGACCAGCTGAATCCCACCTGGCCATCACAAAAATGCCCTAAAAAGCAGGGCATCACCAGCCAATCTAAAGATGATCACAAGCACACCAATCAACCAGGAACTTGGACATGAGCTGATCATGCAATTTTAGTCCCAATTTCAGTTGTTAAAAAATTGTCATCCTCCGCCGGCACCGCGGCTCACTAGGCTAATCCTCCGCCTTGCGGCGCCGGCACACCGGGTTCTAGTCCCGGTCGGGGCACCGATCCTGTCCCGGTTGCCCCTCTTCCAGGCTGTGGCCAGGGAGTGCAGTGGAGGATGGCCCAAGTGCTTGGGCCCTGCACCCCATGGGAGACCAGGAGAAGCACCTGGCTCCTGCCTTCGGAACAGCGCAGCGCGCTACCGCGGCGGCCATTGGAGGGTGAACCAACGGCAAAAGGAAGACCTTTCTCTCTGTCTCTCTCTCACTATCCACTCTGCCTGTCAAAAAAAAAAAAAAAAAAAAAATTGTCATCCTCAACTTCTTGGGAAGCCTAGGAATTAAGCAATAACCACCAGGTTTCTTGATCTACATTTTACTTTCTTCCATTACCCTGATGTCAATGATTGGCTTTCTGCCTGTCTGGGGAGCACACTCAAGTTTGGGAGTTCTACAGCAACAATTCCAGCAACAATTGGTAGGTTGTTCTGAAGCACTAATATGGATAGTCTTGTTGGTTAGCTTGTTTTCTGCTAATTTTTTTGATGTATATATCATGATGCTTTGTGTCCCAATAGAATTTAAACATTGTCAGCAAAATTAGTATTTTTCTTAAACAACTGCATAGAGAATGACTTTTTCATTACATTTCATTACTCTGGAATAAAGTCTTACACAATCAAGAATCAATGTACCACATTTTCTTCATCTTCAGTAGCCTACTTCCTTATCTTTCACGAAATATTTGTATTTTCTCACTTGCTGTCTCTCATAGATGTATGTTTGTTTGGCATGCTCATCTTATTTTCCTACACCAAGGTCCAGCCTCAAAGTGCCCATACCAAAAGTTTATCTGTCTCAAGCAATTGGTTTAAATCTCTTTGGTGTTTTGTTGTGATTGTGATTTACACATGTAATTTCAACAGCTATCATCTTGTGCTTTAATTATTTATGTAGCAAGGCAGGTTTCTTTATCATCCCTCCCTATGAGGTCCTGGTTTCTCCAGAGGTTAAAACAACCACTCTTAACACATACACACACACACATGCATACAGTCTCTCTTTTACAAATAATAATAAATTTTAACTTACTACCTATTCTAGTAATTGGCAATGATTTCAGTTCATTTTTTTTGGCTTCCCTTAGACAAGTTTAATGTAAGGACCTCTGGGCATCTCTCCTTTGGTGCTCAGCTTCTGAAAAACTTACCCTGTTCCCTTTTCTCTTTGATTTTTACCCAAGACTATCACTGTTATCTCCCGTTCCCTTAGCTTTCTGTAGGTAAATCAACCAGGAGCCCAAATCCTCTCTCTCTCAGAACTGTAAACAACAAACATACATTCACAAACATCAGCTATTATACCAGTTTCAATTGCATGAAAACTTCTCTCCCCAAGTCTCCTGGCCTGGCTCCACCTGGATGAGTCACTGGTGATGTTGGATGCAGAGATGATGACCTTGGAAGTTCCTTCCTGCATAATCATCATAGGATTTGCCCTTTTAATTCACTCTTTTTTTTCATCTTCTGTGTTTTGGGGCCTCTGTGTTTCCTATTTTTGATTTGAATTATTTGATGATCTGCACATTCCAGCAGTTCATCAAGTGCCAGGCAGTTGGCAAAAAAAAAAAAAAAAACATGCATTTTTCTCGTTTAATCCACATTGTGCAATTCCATGCAGTGAACTGTGTTATTATCACTGTTTTACAGATGAGGAGAAAATAAGGCTTCTCGTCCCTTAACACTTCGTAAGTCCACAGAACTGATAAGCTTGGATTAAATTCAAATCAATTTGACTGAAACTTAAATCTCTTAATCAGTTTATTAAATGGTGTCAAAATAAAAAGTGTCTACAAAGGTTTTTGTTTAATTTTTAAAAAATCATATTATAATGGAAACCTAGTGATCTATGCCAAAAGTTTGTTCCGGTAGAAGGAAGCTGTGGCCTAGATTTAAATACATTAAGGAGTCTGGCTCCAGTTCTTTTCTAGGTGAATTATTTCAGGTTACCTTTAAGAATATGAATGAACGAACAATTTGCAATGTTTTATAACTGTTTTGACAGTACAAATGAATGGAGGAAATTTTATATGGCTTGCTGAAAAGATCTTGAATTCCTATTTTTATGTGAAAAAATTTTTAATTTTTATTACTTTCAAAATCCCATTTCTATAGCATTAAATTATTTGAAAATCTGAATAATGAATAAAGCATATTTAAGAGCAAATTGACTGTTAGTAAAGTCTGAATGTTTGAAATGTCTTGCTTTCATAAAATAATGTTAAATATCTACGCCAATAAAAATACATGTTGGCTTTAAATTGGAGGACTGATTGAGATACAAATACAAAACAAATGCATGTAAAGTATGTGTTCTTTCAAAAAATATCAGGTAATGTATAGTAAAACAAACAAGTGGCACATGAATTAGACAATGCCGGGAAAAGTAAATGTTAGTCTGTATAAAATTGCTCAATCCAGTAGAAACATATTTTCCTCTATTCTTCAGTTATCCATTCAAATTGTTTGGAGTCTGAAAAATAGAAAGATGGTACCTGTTGCTCTTCAAAATTAGAAATAGCTGCACTTTAATTCCAGATACTGTATCAATCAAAATCATATACAGAAATAATATACTGGCAGTGCTTGTAATATAAGAAAGCTGCAATTTAAAGGAAGTGAACAAAAATACATTTTATTTGCCACCTTTATTGATAAGACACACTAGAAAAGAGATCACTGATCCTGCCTTTTATATCAATATTATTTAATAATTGCTTTAAATATTAAAGTTTTATTTTTCAATTTCTTTGTGTTTTAATGTTTCTACAAGAAAACATAGAAGAAGCAATTTTGCCTTGCATTATTCCATGGGATGCTTCATTAACATTTTCATTTTTGTCTTCATTTTCTGTTTTCATAGTTGATTGCATACTAGTTGCTCTTGGCACTGGTGCATCGAAACAGTTTCATGGTGGTACTCAGTGGCTGGTTGCTAGGCAACTTTACCTGTAACAGCCGCTTACCTTTGAGAGTCTTGTTTGGGGGAGAATCAGAGGCAAAAACCATTTCTAATTCTTGTTTTTAGGCTTTACAAAACACAGAGACTTGGAATGAATAACTAAGATACTTTAAAAGAGCAATCATAAAGGATAAAAATTAGAATATCAGTGATTTAATCTCAGGCTTTAAAAATATCTTAAAATAGTATTTTGATTTTTAAAATATCAGATCAATATTTTTGAAATATTAAAATATGAAGTGAGAGAATAACATATTGGTTTCTTTTTTGTTTTATATTCTTTTGACTTACTTTCTATTTATTTAAACTATAGCATCACAATTATTTGCCGAAGTGTTATACACTTAAATAACATAATGACCATGATTATATTCCTTGTAATAAGGCCTTCTAATTAGGTCTTCATTTTGGAGAAATGGATAAATAATGAATATTAAGAAATATTACAAGACTGTTATAATATTAGATAATTAAATTTTTGGCTATGTCTACTAGATAATTATTGATTATGATCTAGTCACAAAGAAGGGAAGAAGGTTGAAACTTGACATTAGATTTGACTAATAGAAGTAGTAAATGTTAGTACCTGATAAGAAATGAACTGCCTTCCTCAAGACCATTGAATATGAGATCATTCCTCTGGGGATAGAAAACAATGTCTACCATTGTACATTTCCAACTTCTCTGACATCATCTTAACACAAAACAAATGTTCTGGGACACAACTCCATGTCATTGTTTATTTCTTACTCCTCTGATGCCACCTTAGTGCCAGACTGGAGGGTTGATTGGTTCACAAATATAAAGCAGTTTGTCACTTTGGCCAGCACTGTTGGAGCTATTCTGTTTGTTAGTTTGCTTCTTCCTGGAATTCAAAGAGCTGGTAGGTAATCATACATGACAGTAAGAGAAAAGGATCAGCAATAAGCAAACATTATTCTTCTGGAGCTTTTCACAGAAGAATTTGGAAACATAACAAATACATGTTTGTCCACTTATATAGTACTTATATTTTTATTGTGCCCACACTAATTTTCTTTCTCAGTTTAACTTTCTTCCATTTCATTTTTATTGGCTAATTATTCGTGAGTAAATTCAAAATCCCAGGCATTAGCTTATAATAAAAAAATATGGTGACTAAGTAGGAAAATCTGTTTGGGGAAAATACAAAACCTTATGTAACTATGGAAATTTATCTAAATTACCTTTTAAAGTTATTTTTTTGTCATTGAACAGAAGTGATGTCTAATGACAGCAAAGTATCACTAGAATAAATTGGAATAAATATATTGGAATAAGTGGGCTACCCAAACGACATCATATTTTCTCCCTGACTGTATCATCTATCATCTTGAGTACATTCTCTGAAAACCAGTCAATGATAAATATGATAATGATTATTTCTTTTTCTTTTTTCTTTTTTTTTTTTTTTTTTGACAGGCAGAGTGGATAGTGAGAGAGAGAGACAGAGAGAAAGGTCTTCCTTTGCCATTGGTTCACCCTCCAATGGCCACCGCGGCCGGCGCACTGCGCTGTTCCGAAGGCAGGAGCCAGATGCTTCTCCTGGTCTCCCATGGGGTGCAGGGCCCAAGCACTTGGGCTATCCTCCACTGCACTCCCGGGCCACAGCAGAGAGCTGGCCTGGAAGAGGGTCAGCAGGGACAGAATCCGGCACCCCGACTGGGACTAGAACCCCGTGTGCCGGCGCCGCAAGGTGGAGGATTAGCCTATTGAGCTGCGGCGCCGGCCATGATTATTTCTTTAAATGTAATAAATTATACCTGAAACTGCTACAGGGAATTTCTGTCTCCTTGGACCCATTTTATTTTCATTCACATTAAGCAGGTAGCTTCCTTGGGCTTAATATGTTATTTCAAAGAATTCTGTGAATATAAAATTGAAATGAATTAACATTAACAAAGCAGAAGTTTCTTTTTGAAATTATTGTGAAACACAATATACAATGCATTTATATACACATGCAGTAAGCTAAGCCTCTGTTTGTGGTGCAGGCATCCCATTTGGGCACTGATTCATGTCTTGGCTGCTCCTCTTCTGATCCAACTCTCTACTCTTGGCCTGGAAAAGCAGTGAAACATGGTCCAAGTACCTGGGCCTCTGCACTCATCTGGGAGACCCAGGAGAATCTCCCAGCTCCTGGCTTCAGATCAGCCCAGCTCTGGCCATTTTGGCCACTTGGGAGATGAATCAGCAGATGAAAGACCTTTCTCTCTGTCTCTCCCATTCTCTGTAACTTTACTTCTCAAATAAATAAAAAAAAATCTTAAGAACTTATATATTAGTATTAAATGTACATAATGACCTTCTTATTATAAGCCTTGGAATACCTATTGTGAGGAAACAGAGCTACACCATAGCAAAGGGTTAGTTCTTACAGGCTTGAAACTGCTGCTGTTGATCTATTATGAGGGAATAAGTTACCCTAAGGGCTTGAATTTTTTTTTCTCTCCTAAGAATTAAGAAAGGAACTAAATACACAATGGGAGAAGGTTGTATTATATAACAAAATGCAACAGAAATTGTGTTAGAAACCTCTGTTTCTATATTTTCACACTTATCATTTAGTTATATTTTTATATGACTTAATTATAATAGCCAAAAAGGCCCATCTTTCTGTTTCACCAGAGTGATCCAAACAAATGCCAGCTGTTCATGGTATTTTCTTTTCTCAGCAAAGTTTTCCCTAAATCTGTTAATATTTCTGTCTTTTAAATTGCAAAGAAGATGATGCAACATTTTATAGCTCAGAAGTTCAAATCTAGTTTTGCATGATCAGCACTTTGTAGCTTTTTTTTGCTCTGAGTAGTCATTCAAGCCTTGGAAGCTGAGCCCACATTGCCTGATCTCTTTGACGCAAAGGATATAAGCGGGAACTGCAACACTTCAGGGGAAATATACCCTGGAGTAAGAGTGTTGGGTTGGGTACAGAGACAAACACAAGTGTCTGTGGTACACTTTAGTGTGGAAAATCTTCAAGAGTTAATGATGTGTTAGAGACAGGATCAGAAATGAAGGTTAATTTTTGGTCTCTAGGTTATGCATCATTAACTTTTTAAACAGGAATTTATAGTGAAGACGTAAAAGGAGGCTTTCAAAAGTTTCCAAAAACTAGAACTAGAAGTAAAGCATAATGTACATTTTCTGCGAAGAATTTTCAATACATGATGTGAGTCTTGTTTTCTCAATTTGTGCTTCTTGATGATTGATTTTCTCCACCTTTTGTTTTATTCTTTACTATTCCTAGAATATTCATGGCTACTACTGTGTTTTTGAATTTCTAGCCCTCTTAGAATTTTCCATTTATTGATGATCAACTTTATATTTAAACAAACACATTAAAAATAACTTTCAAAGTGGACATTTAGTGTACTGGTTAAGATGTGCCCACATCCAGTAGCAATATACCTGGACTGGCACTTAGTTCCAGCTCCTGATTCTAGCTTCCTACCAATGCAAGTCCTGGAAGGCAGCAGTGATGGCTCAAGCAAATGGGTCCCTGCCTTCCACATGGGAGAATTGGGTTGAATTCCTGGCTCTTTGCTTCATACTTGGCCTAATGGCCATAGCAAGAATTTGAGGAGGGAATCAGCAGATGTGAGAGCTCTATCACTATCTCACTCTCTCCCTGCTTCTCAAATAAATAATAAAAATAAATAGTTTAGGGACTGATGTCATGGCACAGTGGGTTAAGCTGCTGTCTATGATGTCAGAATCACATCTCAGAGTTGAAGTTCAAGTCCCAGCTATTCTACTTTCAATCTTGCTATCTAATATGTGCCTGGGAATGCACAGAAAGATGGTGGAGTATTGAGCTATTGCCATCCACATGGAAGATAGACCAGGATGGAGTTCCTGGCTACTGGCTTCAGCCAAGTGGTAGCCATCTGAACCAGTGGATGGGCAATTTCTCTGTCCCTCTATCACTCTACCTTTTAAATAAATAAATATTTAATCAAAAATATTTAAAACAGAAATAGTCTTTCTTCTGTCACTTCCATTTAGCACACTTTACCAACTGACATTCCAAAACAAGTTATAAGGGTCTAGCTTTTATTCAAGATTTAAATTTGAAAAAGGAACTTTCAAAATCGTTTTTTGTTGTTGTTGTTTATTTGAGAGTTAGACGGTGAGAGAGAGAGAGAGAGAGAAAGGTTTTCCTTCCCTTGGTTCACTCCCAAATGGCCACCACTGCCAGAGCACTGCACTGTTCTGAAACCAGGAGCCAGGTGCTTCCTCTTGGTCTCCCATGCGGGTGCAGGACCCAAGCACCTGGGCCATCCTCCACTGCCCTCCTGGGCCACAGCAGAGAGTTGGACTGGAAGAGGAGCAACCGGGACTAAAACCAGGTGCCCATATGGGATGCCAGCACCGCAGGCGGAGGATTAACGAAGTGAGCCACGGCAACATCCCCTCAAAATCTTTTCTTAAATATCCATTCAACCATTTTGATGAGGTAAATTAGAACTATTTTAGCCTAAGGTATTATCTGTATTTGATTCTTCTTTTACACATATCAAGTTGTAGAGGTACTCCTTTTTTTTTGTGTGAATGTTGCTTTCTTGAAGGAGGGCACCCTATTATGATTTACTCAACTAGAAAGATTCTTTGAATCATTGTGTCCTTAATTTTCTTTTTCTTTTTCTTCTTTTCTTTTTTTTTTTTTTTTTTTTTTTTTGACAGGCAGAGTGGATAATGAGGGAGAGAGAGACAGAGAGAAAGGTTTTCCTTTACTGTTGGTTGGCCCTCCAATAGCCGCCGCAGCCAGCACGCTGGGGCCAGCGCACCACGCTGATTCACAGCCAGGAGCCAGGTGCCTCCTCCTGGTCTCCCATGTGGGTACAGGGCCCAAGCACTTGGGCCATCCTCCACTGCACTCCTGGGCCATAGAAGAGAGCTGGCCTAGAAGAGGGGCAACCGGGACAGGACCCAGCGCCCCGACCGGGACTAGAACCCAGTGTGCCAGTGTCTCAGGTGGAGGATTAGCCTATTGAGCCACGGTGCCAGCCTGTGTCTTTAATTTTCTTCCCAGAATCTGCAGATTATACAGGACAGATCTTTGTCATGTCACAATAGTGTTTAATGTGACAAACTAAATCATTGGTCCATTATTAAGTATTTGAAACATGGCTCAATATAGTTATTAAAAAGAGGAATTTTTTTGTGTTTTTATAAATTGAAACATTAATGTGATGTTTCCGATATTTTAGACCCATCTATATATGTTTTTTCTTTATATATATTTGTCAACTTAGATATATAAAATGACAGATTGTTTAATTTAGATCTGGAATTGCCTGGTTTTGAAATATAGATTTTTCTGTATTTTTCTTTGAACATCTTTTATTTTTTGACAGGCAGATTTAGAGAGAGAGAGAGAGAGAGAGAGAGAGAGAGAGAGAAATGTCTTCCTTTTCCATTGGTTCTCCCCCCAAATGGCCGCTATGGCCGGCGCGCTGTGCTGATCCAAAGCCAGGAGCCAGGCGCTTCCTCCTGGTCTCCCAAGGGGGTGCAGGTGCCCAAGCACTTGGGCCATCCTCCATTGCCTTCCTGGGCCACAGCAAAGAGCTGGACTGGAAGAGAAGCAACTGGGACAGAATCCGGCGTCCCAATCGGGACTAGAACCCGGGGTGCTGGCGCAGCAGGTGGAAGATAAGCAAAGTGAGCTGTGGCGCCGGACCCTTTGATCCTCTTTTAATCATAATTGTTGAATCAGAATATATATAAGAATATTTCTTTTTAAAGAAGTGTGACTATAATGTGAGAAGCATAATAATTAAAAAATTTATGACTCTCCCTGGGCAAGGAAAATTATCTCCTAGTAAGTTTCTTGGTACCAGTTTCAAATAGATTCTGGTGCTTTTTCAGGGACTATATAATCCAAATATCTTAGGAATAGACAAGGAACATACACACACATGAATGAACTAGCAAACATTCATGAAAATGGAATCCGAGGATAAATTTTGGTGAAAAGCATTTTGAAATGCAATTAAACTCAACAATATCATGGTAAAAGTACCTAGTTTGAAAATAGCACTGGTATTGGTGGCATTCTCCTAGATCTACCCTTGAAAAAGTTAATTTTGAAAAGCAATACAGATTTTCACAGGCTCAATTTTTACTTAGTCAATTTGGATTAAAAAAAAATAGAAACAAATTTCAAATTTCTCTATGTTGCAATAGAATTTTTTAAATATGATGCCTGATTTTGTTTTCCTTTAACTTTATGAATGTGTTGATAATATTTTTAAATGAAGCACACTTTTGGGAACATTTCTTGTTATATAACAAGACTTTATAGAGTTTTGGTTTTCAACATCCTTTTTTTTTTTTTTTTTTTGACAGGCAGAGTGGACAGTGAGAGAGAGACAGAGAGAAAGGTCTTCCTTTGCCATTGGTTCACTCTCCAATGGCCGCCGCGGTAGGTGCGCTGTGGCCGGCGCACCGCGCTGATCCGATGGCAGGAGCCAGGTGCTTATCCTGGTCTCCCGTGGGGTGCAGGGACCAAGCACTTGGGCCATCCTCCACTGCACTCCCGGGCCATAGCAGAGAGCTGGCCTGGAAGAGGGGCAACCGGGACAGGATCGGTGCCCCAACCGGGACTAGAACCCGGTGTGCCGGCGCCGTAAGGTGGAGGATTAGCCTAGTGAGCCGCGGCGCCGGCCTTCAACATCCAATTTTTATAAACATTTCTATTAAGAAGCTGAGCATTCCCCAAAAATTGTACTGTGTACGATGCATATGCCTGATGCAGCTGTCCAAACATCAGTAAGTTACACTTACTGACAAACTTTGAGTTTCTTTTTGACTTCTAAAGAAGTATTTGCTACTAGAGGATGTTTGTGCTGAAACTGACTGCTATGGTCTGAGCATATCCTTTCAAAATCCATAGTTTGAAACTGAATCCCCATATGGTGGCATTAAGAAGTAGGGCTTTGGAAAGTGAAGCATCATGGGGTTTGAGTCCTTGTTAAGGCGATCAGTGTACTTATCAAAGAGGACTGAGGAAATTTGTTCAGACCTTCTGCCATGAGAGGACACACACAGAGAGGGCAGCAAAAATGAGAAGCAATCATTGGGCGCTGAACCAGTGGCATAGCGGTTAAGCCGCCATCTGCAGTGCCAGCATCCCATATGAGCACTGGTTCGAGTCCTGGCTGCTCCTCTTCCCATCCAGCTCTCTGCTATGGCCTGGGAAAGCAGTTGAAGATGGCCCAAATCCTTGGGCCCCTGTAGCCATGAGGGAGACCAGGAGGAAGCTCCTGGCTCCTGGTTTCAGATCAGCTCAGCTCTGGCCATTGTGGCCATTTAGGGAGTGAACCAGAGGATGAAAGACCTTTCTTTCTGCCTCTGCCTCTTTCTTTCTGTAACTCATGTAGTAAATTTGTGTTTTTATTACTTATTCAGTCTGATATATTCTGTTGTAGCAGTCTCAGTGGACTGAGACAGTGATCCTAAGCATCAATTAACTTTTGTATTTCATTGTATTATATCAACCAATGAAAAAAGCATATTTTATTTTATTTTTTAATTTTTTTACCTTTTATTTAATGAATATAAATTTCCAAAGTACAGCTTATGGATTACACTGGCTCTCCGCCCCCATAACTTCCCTCTCACCAGCAACCCTCCCCTCTCCCGCTCTCTCTCCCCTTCCATTCACATCAAGATTCATTTTCAATTCTCTTTATATACAAAAAATCAGTTTAGTATATATTAAGTAAAGATTTCAACAGTTTGCCCTCACATAGTAACACAAAGTGAAAAATACTGTTGGAGTACTAGTTATAGCATTAAATCACAATGTACAGCACATTAAGGACAGAGATCCTACATGATATTTTTTTTAAGAATTGATTAATTTTCTATGCAATTTCCAATTTAACACCAAGTTTTTTTTTTTCATTTTCAATTATCTTTATATACAGAAGATCGATTCAGTGTATAATTAGTAAAGATCTCATCAGTTTGCACCCACACAGAAACACAAAGTGTAAAAATACTGTTTCAGTACTAGTTATAGCATCACTGCACATTGGACAACACATTAAGGACAGATCCCACATGAGACGTAAGTACACAGTGACTCCTGTTGTTGATTTAACAATTTGACACTCTTGTTTATGGCATCAGTAATCTCCCTAGGCTCTAGTCATGAGTTGCCAGGGCTATGGAAGCCTTTAGGGTTCGCCGACTTTGATCTTATTCTGATAGGGTCATAGTCAAAGTGGAAGTTCTCTCCTCCTTTCAGAGAAAGGTACCTCCTACTTTGATGGCCTCATTCTTTCCACTGGGATCTCACTCGCAGAGATCTTTCATTTAGGGTTTTTTTTTTTTTTTTTTTTTTTTTTTTTTTCCCCAGAGTGTCTTGGCTTTCCATGCCTAAAAGACTCTCATGGGCTCTTGAGCCAGATCTGAATGCCTTAAGGACTGATTCTGAGGCCAGAGTGCTATTTAGGACACCTGCCATTCTATGAGTCTGCTGTGTATTCTGCTTCCCATGTTGGATCGTTCTCTCCCTTTTTGATTCTATCAGTTACTATTTGCAGACACTAGTCTTGTTTGTGTGATCCCTTTGACTCTTAGACCTATCAGTGTGATCAATTGTGAACTGAAGATGATCACTTGGCCTAGCGAGATGGCATTGGTACATGCCACCTTGATGGGATTGTATTGGAATCCCCTGGCACGTTTCTAACTCCTTCATTTGGTGTTAGTCCGATTGAGCATTCCTCAAATTGTACATCTCTTCCCTCTCTTTTTCCCACTCTTATATTTAACAGGAATCACTTTTCAGTTAAAATTTAAACACCTAAGAATAATTGTGTGTTAATTGCAGAGTTCAACCACTAGTACTAGAACAAAAAAAATACTAAAATGGATAAAGTATTATATTGTACATCAACAGTCAGGACAAGAGCTGATCCCAGGAAATGTCAGGAATTAAAATGCTACCACAATTCTTCAGAATTTGGTAGAAAATTATCTGATGAAAATTAATCGAAGTGTGAAGTAAATGAATAGCTCAAATGCCATATAAAACTAGAACATATGTGTTTTGTTTAGTACTTTATGTAGTTCCTAGGGTGAGATTTCTCTTTTGTTTTGTTTTGTTTTTTGAATGACTGTTGAATGATAAATAAATTGCAAAAGTAGTTCTAGAACTTAAATTCTGCCTCGGTATGTTGTATTACCTTCTGCCTTCTTTTTTACCATAAGGATTTTTAGATGTAACTGATTTGAATAAGGAATGCAAATATGGATTTAAAAAACACTGCAAAGCTATCTGAAATCCATGCAATTATCTTGGCACTTAGACTTATTACAAAAAAAAAGGCATATATTAATGTTATCTTAAAGTCAATCTGGTGGGCCCATGCTGTGGCACAGCAGGTTAAAGCCCCAGCCTACAGCGCCAGCATCTCATATGGTTCATATCTCGGCTGCTCCACTTCCAATCCAGCCCTCTCCTATGGCCTGGGAAGGCAGTAGAAGATGGCCCAAGTCCTTGGGCCCCTGAACCAGCGTGGGAGACCCACACGCAGCTCCTGGCTTCAGTTGGGCACAGCTCCAGCCATTGTGGCCTTTTGGGGAATGAATCAGTGGATGGAAAAACCTCTTTTTCCTCTGGCTCTACCTCTCTTTCTAAGTCTGTCTTTCAAATAAATAATATAAATCTTTAAAAAAATGTAAGTTAGGTTCACATTACTGAATTGGAATAAAAAATCAGACAATAGCTAAATGTAAGAATCTACCAATGCTTCAATAATATTTCCTTCATGAAATTTAATAATTTCCAAAATGGGGGTATATTTGAACAATCTTCTAGGAACCATGATGAGATATTCTAATGATATTATTTTTGCTAGACACTGGCACCTTAATATATTTGTGTTGTCTTTAGGTTGACTTACTATTGTCAATTTGCTCCCCACATACGCAATACACTTACTCATAGTCCCCTTCTGCTAGGTTTCATTAAATAATCTGCATTGTGATCCCAGGCTTAACTTTAACTAAGGTATATTGTTACTGCAAAGGACATTATTATGGCTTTTCTTCTCTCTCTCACAGAAATACTGCTGTAATATGTCTTTCCTCTTTTCTACTTTCTCTCTTGAATTTATCTTAGTATGTTGAAACGCAATTTTGATTCTATGCCATAATATAGGCCATGGAGAATATGAGTACAATGATTGATCTGGAAGTGGAGAAGTCCCTCCCCTAACTTGCCAAGACATTAGTCTTCAAAACTGAAATTTCATAAAGATGCATATATAACCATTCTGAAATATGACCAAATATTCAAAATTAGATGAAACAATTTGTCTAAAAGAAGTACCAGAGAATACAGAAATATTTATACAAGTTTGATGTGCTTGCAATAAATGCTTAGTAACTAGAGTAAAATAGAAATATATGTCAAGTTATCCTACTTTGAATTATTATTGGAGAAAATTGACCTAAATAATTCATTCTGTTCTCAATACATTTATATTACTTAAAATATCATTTTCAATCATAAAACCTCAATTTAAAGAAGTATATAAGATTGATCAGTGGTAATACTTAAAGGGTAATAAAGCTCACAAAATGTTACACCCCCCCCCCATTTCTCCTCTTTTTTTGAGACCATGGTGCAAGAACAAAGCTCAGCCTTCCCCAGACTCCTTGCAAAGCAGCTGGCAAAACAGATAAGCCGTCCAGGGCAGTTTGTAAAACAGATAAGATGAAAGTTTCCAGTGACTTCTGAAAGCCCCCTACTCCCTTCTTCCCACCAGCTGCAAGCCCCCTACCTCCCATATGTGTGCCCTGTGTGCAATCTTTTCTGAGACTGTCACCACCACTTTGCTTCAATAAAGGAATGTGTCTCTGTTGGCTCAGTCTCTTTTCTGGAAGTTACAAGAGGCCAGAACCCTGAGCTATCTCAAACCTAACAATACTGGTATCTGGTAGCTTTGGGATCTGCAAGGAGGGAAGGCCTATACTTCCGGGAATGGAGAAGTCCCTACCTGTACTTCTTGGGAAGAAAAGGCCTTGTCAAGGTCCCCGTGGGTGCCTAAAGGTCAACCAATGAGGATCATACCCACCTCAACCTTTAACCCTCATGCCCTGAATCTATAAAAGGAGCCCTCCCAATCTCTGATGTGTGACTTCTCCAGCCCCTGCTCTGTTGGGACCGGGGAACCTCACCCGGGAGCAGAATCCCAATGAAAGCCTGTGAATTAATTGATTCGTCTGCCTGAGAAGATTTGTTACACGCCAGACACCTTGCAGATGGTGCTGAAACCTGAGAGCTGAGGGTACGAGCCTCCCCTTTCTGGGTTCGAGGCCCCCTTGCTCCTGGTGCCCCAGGCTGACTACGGACCATGCTCGACTAACTATAAGTAACTCCTCCCCTGCTCTCCCTCCCTCCTCTGGGTTGGCCCAGTCTCTGCGATCTCTGACAGAGACCTCCAAATCGTGCACATGTGGGCTCTGTTCTCTGCTGTTTAGCCTCCCAGCAGCTGTGGAGACATCCCACCACTGGCTTGGCCCTGTAGAGGACTGACCTCAAATCCGTCTACTGAAGACGGGACAGGGGATGCCTTGACCGAATTTCAGTAGATCCAGGCTACCAGGGAGACCATGGGATCTGGCCATTCCTGAGGGTGGGACTCAACATGCCCTCTGGCCTACCTGCTAAAGAACTTGAAGAAACTGGGACTGGCCCAGGACCTATGGAGTAAACGCCTAATCTTCTACTCTACCCAGGCATGGCCTAATTATTTTGAGAATTTCTGCTGCAGGGAGAGAAAATGGTCAGAGGTCCTATATGTGCAGGCTTTCTGAAACCTCTGCTCCCATCCTGCTCCCTTCTCCCCTACTTTCCTCTCTGCCTGCTCCACTACCCAGGTCTCGCTGGCCAAGATCGGGCCCCCACCGCCTAAGGACGCCTCGTCTGTGTTACTGCCAAACTCTCCACCATCCACCTTTTTGGACCCTCCTGAGTTCCTGGGGACCCCACAGCTAGCCAGGAACCTCCCGCCCCCATATGCGCATTCTTCTGCCCCATGCCATGTCCTGCCTCTCCCCACCGCCATTTCTGGAAGCCAGGTAGCCACGTGGCCCAACCACCGTTGTCAAGACCCCCCCCCCCCCATCCTAATGGGATTCGCTGCTCCTGCTTCCCTGGCCACCCTCCTGCAAAGTTTTAAAAGGACCTATTCTTGAACACGTGGCTCTCTAGCCTCCTCCTCTGGTCTCCTTTCTTTTCTCTCTTCTCTCCTGCTCGCTCTCTCCTCTCATCTCTCTCTTTCCTCACTAGCTCCTCTCCGCTCTTGTCTCTCTTAAACTCTCCTTCTCCCTCTTTTTTCCCTTCTTCATCCCACCCCTCCAGTCTGCTGGGTTTTAGGTCAAGTGACTAAGCCCCATGTGGCCAACTGAATATGACATCATGGGCCTAAGGTGTTCTTAAGGAAAATGCAACTATAAAAAGACACTGAGTTTGAAGGAATTTCTCTTTAAATCTAGGAAGATCACTACCTTTGAAAATATCACTTTGTAACTTGCTGAACTTATTTTGCAATTTATTTTAACAGGTTTCCTGGTAATCAGTACTCAATGAAACAACAATGGGTAATTAGTACTTGTTTTAGATGAATGCAATTTTGATTTTAATTAAATTCAGATAGCGATATTTAACATCAGCATCTTAAGTCATTTAGGTGTAAGAGTTAAATGTTCTGTAAAATCCTACAGATGCTTTCAAAAATGCTATGTGAAGTAAGCAAGTGACCCTTGTTGAGTTTGTAATAAGTTTATAA
Source organism: Lepus europaeus (assembly GCF_033115175.1). NCBI lineage: Eukaryota > Metazoa > Chordata > Mammalia > Lagomorpha > Leporidae > Lepus > Lepus europaeus. Next base: position 41,113,849 of record NC_084833.1, read on the forward strand.
TTTTAAACATGGCAACTTAAAGTCTTTCACAGTTTTATATATGATTTGTTGTTCATAAAACGAAAGTGTTGTTGGTTCTGTGTTTAACTGTCCTCCTATAGGTTCCAATGCAATTTTTCCAGCCACTTCTATTGTATTCAGTACTTTGGGACGGCGCTGTAAACAGATGAAGCTAATAGGGTGTTATAGGTACCAACTGAAAGTATGGTTAAACAGCTAAAATTAATCAGTTATATTTGATTCATGTGATTTGAATCTGTATCAGATGCATTAAATGTGTTGGTAGAAAGAAACTAAAAAAGCATTTTATATGCTTGTGCTTGAATTTGCTGGTTATGTATTCTTAAAATTTATAGAAGGCATTGGACCTTCTGGTAAATGTTTTCCTAAGTTGTTATCTAATGATTGAAACTGCTTTCTAAGTTTTCATTTGATATTGCTATTGTCAGTAAGTGATCTGGGACTTGAGCACCCCCTTGACTTGCATCCTCTGGTCTGCTTTAACAAACACCAGGAGGAAGAGAAAGCTAGGCATCAGAAATGTAAAGATAGGTGGCAGCCTATTAATGGCTATTCTGTACAGTGATCTGCCCTCAAGGAGACCCAACAGACCAGTCCACTGCAGTGGCTTTCAGTGTGGTAAGCCTGGGCTTCAGCAGAAGTCAACTTATGAAGAGCCCTGGCAGCTCTGCCAGCCAAGAGTTAGATCACTGGAAATGGACCTGCCCTGGAGTCGAAGGATGCCCAGGTCAGAGCCACAGATCTTATTGGCTCTAAGCTGAAAAGCCCTTCACTCAGCCCAGCTTCCAAAGTGACCACTGCAGCTGAGGGGATGGCCAAGTAGGGTCAGCAACATTGCAGGCAGAGCTGTAAATTCCCTGTTCGAGATGCCACCTGCCTTTACCTAGCCAGTTCTCCTCCCAGGCCAGGTAGGTAATGGAAGTCAACAGGATGCCTTCCCTCAGGAGGTTCACACCTCCCTTAGGATGTACACCATGTGAAGAGAAAGATCTGGGCCTCTTAACTTACAAGGCCTAAAGCCCACCAGATTATTATCAAGCCCCTTCTATCAGGTTCTATTTGCCTCTCAATCAGCAAACTTAGTTGTGGCTTAGATAGCACCTTTCTTGGGTCCTCTAAAATGACTCTGTCCTTTGTTCTAGACCCTGTCTAGCCCACTTGGGTCTCATTCTTTTGTAATCATAGCCCCTACTCTAACATCAATGGCTCTACTCCCAACCTGTGTGTATTGATGGTCCTCTCCTCCACTTAATGTTGTATGATTATTCAGAATTTCTCTACAGACAAACCCCTCTACCTGCAAAAAGTTGAGTGGCCTTTCTCCTGGTCTTGGCTGGGATCAGATTTAAACCACGTCCATCAAACAATCCTCACAAGGGTCCAGGGACCCCCCCCTCCCCCATTTCCCATTTCTATGAAATCCTTTCATTACCTGGTTAATGACACTCTTAGGATCATTGGTTGCTATTCTCACCCTGACTTGTATACTACAGTGTCTGTGTAAGTGTTGTGTAAGCGTTTACAGCAGGTGATAAAGGAATGAACCGAGGCCTTCAGCAACTAGCCAGTCAACCAGATGCTTCTCTGTCCATACATGCCTGTTCCTGCGGAGCCCCAAGATACCCCCAGCAGGCCCCTGTAGACGACGTCCCCAGTCAGCAGGAAGTAGCCAGAGAGACTCATCATCACCCCCTTTCCTATCATCAAAAGGTTGGGATGGTAGCTTTGGGATCCGCAAGGAGGGAAGGCCTATACTTCCGGGAATGGAGAAGTCCCTACCTGTACTTCTTGGGAAGAAAAGGCCTTGTCAAGGTCCCTGAGGGTGCCTAAAGGTCAACCAATGAGGATCAGACCCACCTCAACCTTTAACCCTCATGCCCTGAATCTATAAAAGGAGCCCTCCCAATCTCTGATGTGTGACTTCCCCAGCCCCTGCTCTGTTGGGACCGGGGAACCTCACCCGGGAGCAGAATCCCAATAAAAGCCTGTGAATTAATTGATTCGTCTGCCTGGGAAGATTTGTTACGCGCTGGACACCTTGCAGTATCTCCTTTTAAATTATAGTTATATGGAGAGAGTTGTAAGATACCACCTCTGCACACATCCTTTTGAGACTAGGGTTATTAGGTCTACTAAGCACTTTCTATATGTTTTAATCTTTTTAAAAAATATTTGGTTTCCGGCCAGCGCCGTGGCTTAACAGGCTAATCCTCCACCTTGCGGCGCCGGCACACTGGGTTCTAGTCCCGGTCAGGGCAACGGATTCTATCCAGGTTGCCCCTCTTCCAGGCCAACTCTCTGCTATGGCCCGGGAAGGCAGTGGAGGATGGCCCAAGTGCTTGGGCCCTGCACCCGCATGGGAGACCAGGAGAAGCACCTGGCTCCTGGCTTCGGATCAGCGAGATGTGCCGGCCGCAGCGGCCATTGGAGGGTGAACCAACGGCAAAAAGGAAGACCTTTCTCTCTGTCTCTCTCTCTCACTATCCACTCTGCCTGTTAAAAAAAAATTAAAAAAAAATATTTGGTTTCCATGTAAAATATAGTACCAATTGTTGCATCTTGAAATAGTATATTCCTTTCATTGATTTGCAGTAGAGGGTCATTCAGATTTAAATATTACAATCAATAAGTTATTTGCATATTTAGTACATTTAATGCATGTGAAAAAATATCTCATTATGACTTTCCTTGCTCACATTCACTTGTTACGGTTACAACTGAATATTTTTAAAGATACAGAAACATCCTTACAAAGATAGGCACTTAAAAACAAAACCTTCATAAAACATGAATTGAGTCCTATTACTTTTTCTTAGAATGACCTGATATTGAATTTTCGGCCTATTTTAGTAAAAAATGCTTTCAGCATTTTAAAAATTTCTATATTATTCTGAATTTTTCACATTTTATGATTTAAAAATGGAAACACATGTTGAAGAAACACCACTCCCACTCATAGTCCAGAACCTGCTAAATTCCACACTCCAGTCGCTGAAATTGGAGCATGATATTCCTAAAGTCTTGCACTTGTGCTCTGCCATAACAGCACTGTCTTCCAAGAACAAAGTGTTATGAACAAGATGGTTGATGACTTGTCTTTGCTGGAGAGACCTTAACCATTGTTATGCCAGTCACTTTGGAGCTGACACACAGTGTTGCTGAATGAGAAGAAAATAGACTTAAAATTAATCTCTGCAAATCTAAGCATTAATTATTGTGATAATCACTTACTATGCATATTTGGAGCCTCTTTTTTTCATGACTTATTAATACTATGTCAGTTCTCCCCTATTGAGTAATCTCATTGGCCTTTCTTATGTCTCTCTTTCAGGGCTGCTGAGATTGACAGTGGCCTATTCCTTTGAATTTTGCCCAAGGTCCTAGAATTTCCTACATTTATTTATTTATTTATTTATTTTAAATATTTATTTATTTATTTGAAAGTCAGAGTTACACAGAGAGAGGAGAGGCAGAGAGAAAGAGAGGTCTTCCATTTGCTGGTTCATTCCCCAATTGGCCACAACGGTCAGAGCTGAGCCAATCCGAAGCCAGGAGCCAGAAGCTTCTTCTGGGTCTCCCACGTGGGTGCAGGGGCCCAAGGACTTGGGTCATCTTCTACTGCTTTCCCAGGCCATAGCAGAGAGCTGGATTGGAAGTGGAGCAAGCGGGTCTCGAACCAGCACCCATATGGGATGCCGGCAATTCAGGCCAGGGCGTTAACCCACTACACCACAGCGCCCACCCCCACACGTATTTGTTAATGTGAATGATAATTTCTCTCAAAACTCCTTGGTTGCCTCCCTAAAGATGCAGAATGAGTTTCTGGTATCTCAGTTCCTCTATATCCCAATGTAGATCCCATGAAGTTTCCAGTAGTTATTGTCACATGATAGTATAATGAGCAAATGGAAATATTTATCAATTATTTGATTTGATTTATATACAAAAGGATCTTTAGACAAAATCACATATTTATTTATTGGGGGAACACAGGATTTTCTAAAAAATCAATACTCCTTATTCAAAGGAAATACATCCAAAAATACAACCTTAGTTTTCTTTTATTTTAAGCTTTATTTATTTTGTTTGAAAGATGGATTTACAGAGAAAGAGGGAGAGAAGGAGAGAGAGAGAGATCTTCTATTTGCTGGCTCAGTCACCAAATGACCGCAACAGTCAGGGCCGGACCAGATCAAAACCAGTAGCCAGCAGCTTTTCTCCAGGTCTCTCAAGTGGGTGCCGGGGCCCAAGCACTTGGGCCATCAGAAGTGGAGTAGCCGGTACTTGAATTGGTGTTTATATATGGAATGTCAGCTTTGTAGGTGGTAGCTTTACCTACTATGCCACAGTGCTGACCCCAAGCTTAGTTTTCTTATAAATTTGAAGTCTTAACATGCCAATTGTTTGGGAAATCAATATTTCATAATAATATCTCAAATTGTGAACATTTCTGAATGCTCTAATTGTTGCCATGATTTTTTCACTATTGACACTCTAATTTGGAATCATTAAGAAATGTTTATTACATTCACTGTCTTTGTCTTCTCAATTACTTTCTCACTCTAATTCACTTGTGTTCCAAATACTTGTCTTTGTATAAAACCCTCCTCTCTCAGCTGTTCATCTCTCTTTTAGTTCTGCATCTATTTTTCCCTAGAATGATCTGCATATTTACACCTGTGACTAAGAAAAAGTATAGTAAACTGATTATGTGGAATATGAGTTTTAAACATTATAGGTTTTACATGTGGCCTGAATTTTAAACTAAGGTTCTGTATTAGCTTTTTGATACTATATCATAATACCTCAGGCAGGGCACTTTATAAAGATAACGAGTTCTGTTTTATTTGCAGTGCTAGAGGCTCAAAACATAAACAATATGAGGCAGGCTTTCGTGAGGGTCTCCTTATATGAATCACATCAGCACAGGTACCTCAGTGTCTGTCCATATATCAGTGACCTAGCTTGCTTTCCTTATAAACCAGCAGGATTAAACCACGGAGGCTCCACCCCATGAGCTAATGTAACTAACCTAATCACTTTCCAAAAAACCCACCTCCAAATGCTATAGCTGAATAAGTTTTCATCCTCTTACTACCATTAATTTAATACTTCTGGAACTAAACTTATATATATGAGTTTATTAAGATAAATTGTACTCAAAACATAGCAGCCTTAATTGAGATCCCCACCTCCAGATAAGCATGTAATTGGAAGTACAATTAGATATGTGGAAAGTGATACTAGTTCATAAAGGTCTTATCTCACCAAGTGACTATGGCAGATGAGGGAGGGTGAAAATCTTTTCTCAGGTGTGGTCCTTTAATCTTCATTGAATCTGAAAATACAAAGCATGATTGATAAGCATAAGGGAATAATTCTAAGAAATATTCAGGAGGTGATTTGTTCATTTTGAATAAATCTATCATTTAAAGGGTCTTTGTAAAATGTTTTAAATCACTTGTATATGATTTACATACATACTTCCTGTTAAAGGTAATAAAAATTTAAAAATTATTTAAAAGAAATAAATTCAAAGGGTGCATTATACATCCCAAAAGTTTTATGTCCTCAGGTCATTCTATTTATTTATATATTTATATAGAGTTACTATGGTGCAGTATTTACATTTAAATCTCAGTTTCACCACTGATTCTTTATGTGTCTCTAGCAGATTATTCAAGTTCTTTTATCCCTGTGTCTGTAAAATGGGATAATAATGGCACATTTTTTAGGAATTTTTTGAGAATAAACTATCTAATTTAACGTAAAATCCTCAGAAATGTCCCTGGTCAATCAGTTTACAGAATGGGGCACCATTCATTGAATTTCTTGTGCTCTGTCTGGTGGAACTCAACATAGTATATGACTGGTATTCGCTATTTTGCTACACAACAGTTTTGTATGACATGACCTAAATAAGTTGTTGTTATTTTGATTGATGCTGGAGTGACATCACTTCTTGGTCTACTCAGGACACTTGATTTAGTTCTGTCTTCCAGGTAAAATTAGTAGTAGTAGTTTCTTTCATTTTCAGAGTCCATTTATTCAAGCGTATTTAGAAAAAATTACTAGTTACCTATTTTGAACTTCAATAAAAATTATATTTTAAGGCTGGCGCCATGGCTCAATAGGCTAATCCTCCACCTTGCGGCGCCGGCACACGGGGTTCTAGTCCCGGTTGGGGCGCCGGATTCTGTCCCGGTTGCCCCTCTTCCAGTCCAGATCTCTGCTGTGGCCCAGGAGTGAAGTGGAGGATGGCCCAAGTCCTTGGGCCCTGCACCTGCACAGGAGACCAGAAGAAGCACCTGGCTCCTGGCTTCGGATCAGCGCCGTGTACCGGCCGCAGTGCGCGCTGGCCACAGCAGCCATTGGAGGGTGAACCAATGGCAAAAAGGAAGACCTTTCTCTCTGTCTCTCTCTCACTGTCCACTCTGCCTGTCAAAAAATATATATATTAATTAACATCAAATGATAGCATTTATTTTTAAGAGCTTTTCTGTGACTAAAATGTTTTATTATTTGAGATGAGAGAGAGAGAGAGAGATGGACAGACAGAACTCCCAGTCTTTTGTGTCATTCCACAAATGCTCACAATACCTGGTCAAAGCCGGAGCTTGGGAATTCAATTCATGTCTATCACATGCATTTCAGGAGCACAACAATTTTAGCCATCACCAGCTGCCTGCTAAGGTTTGTGTTAGCAGGAAACTAGAATTGGGAGCAGAACTGAGCCTTGAACTCTGATACTCCGATATGGAACATGGGCGTCTTATTGGGCAGCTTTGCTATTTTAACTGCCAGGCCAAATGCTTCCTGCTTATTTTTATCTTCTCTAGTTGCAGCATTGCACTGCATTGCTTACACTATTGTTAGTTTCCAAAATATCTTATGCTTTTTTTAAAGTATTCATTTACTGCTTTGAAGTATGTTATGGCATATTTCTACAGAACAGGTGTTTCATTTCAAATTTTTCTTTTCAGGAATTCTATCTAGTGTTATTAATTTATACAGAGATTAATATCTGTAAATTCACAGGTATGCAGAGGGAGCTTTTAAATCTGATAATAATCTGGATTTGTATTATCTTTATGTCACCTGACATGGTATTGCTTCATGTTGTAATAGTTTGTTTCAGTACTAAATGTTTTATCTTTGGTAACTTGGTGTGAAAGATAGCATTGAAAATTGCAAATAGTATGGGAAATAAGTAATTTTGCAAATGTTAAACATTTTAGATTTAGCTGTGAATTGCAGCACCTTTTACACATCATCCTGAGCTTGATCTGAAAATTTCATAACCGATCACACAGCAGCCGTGCTTATTTGTGCTTCCACAAAATACTAAATTGAGTTCAGGGCTGATATTCTGTTTATCATGAATGCTTTATTTCATAGCTTTATCCTGTAGATAATTCCACAAGTTGAGAAAGAGAAAAATACTGAAGATTATGAATTAGTTCTAGGTGATCATATATTACAGCCATTATTTTTCTGAGCAGCATTAAAAATAGTTTATATTAGTTTTAATTTAATTCAATAATTTTATTTATTTTAATTACATGCATTTTGTGATGAAACATCTAAAATTTTGGAAATAGTAGTTTAAAGGATTGGGGGGGGCGGAGCCAAGATGGAGGAATAGTGAGGGTGCACCCTGACTGTTGATGTACAATATAATACTTTATCCATTTTAGTATTTTTTTTGTTCTAGTACTAGTGGTTGAACTCTGCAATTAACACACAATTATTTTTAGGTGTTTAAATTTTAACTGAAAAGTGATCCCTTTTAAATATAAGAGTGGGAAAAAGAGAAGGAGGAGATGTACAATTTGGGACATGCTCAATCAGACTTGCCCCAAATGGTGGAGTTAGAAACGTGCCAGGGGATTCCAATACAATCCCATCAAGGTGGCATGTACCAATGCCATCTCACTAGGCCAAGTGATCATCTTCAATTCACAATTGATCACACTGATAGGTCTAAGAGTCAAAGGGATCACACAAACAAGACTAGTGTCTGCTAATAGTAACTGATAGAATCAAAAAGGGAGAGAACGATCCAACATGGGAAGCGGAATACACAGCAGACTCATAGAATGGCAGATGTCCTAAATAGCACTCTGGCCTCAGAATCAGCCCTTAAGGCATTCAGATCTGGCTCAAGAGCCCATGAGAGTCTTTTAGGCATGGAAAGCCAAGACACTCTGGGAAAAAAAAAAAAAAAAAAAAGAAGAAGACCCAAATGAAAGATCTCTGTGAGTGAGATCCCAGTGGAGATCTCCTCTCTGAAGGGAGGAGAGAACTTCCACTTTGACCATGACCCTATTAGAATAAGATGAAAGTCAGTGAACCCTAAAGGCTTCCATAGCCTTGGCAACTCATGACTAGAGCCTAGGGAGATTACTGATGCCATAAACAAGAGTGTCAAATCAACAACAGGAGTCACTGTGTACTTACGTCTCATGTGGGATCTGTTCTTAATGTGTTGTCCAATGCGAAGTAATACTATAACTAGTACTGAAACAGTATTTTTACACTTTGTGTTTCTGTGTGGGTGCAAACAGATGAAATCTTTACTTAGTATAAACTGAATCAATCTTCCGTATATAAAGATAATTGAAAATGAAAAAAAAAAGTTGGTTTTAAATTGGAAATTGCATAGAAAATTAATCAATTTTTTAAAAATATCATGTAGGATCTCTGTCCTTAATGTGATTTAATGCTATAACTAGTACTCCAACAGTATTTTTCACTTTGTGTTAATATGTGGGGGCAAACTGTTGAAATCTTTACTTAATATATACTAAACTGATCTTCTGTCTATAAAGAGAATTGAAAATGAATCTTGATGTGAATGGAAGGGGAGAGGGAGTGGGAAAGAGGAGGGTTGCGGCTGGGAGGGAAGTTATGGGGGGGGGTGAAAGTCATTATAATCCATAAGCTGTACTTTGGAAATTTATATTCATTAAATAAATTGAAAAAAATATTTAAAACAGCTCTTTTTTTGAAAGACAGAGTTACACAGAGAGGTAGAGACAGAGAGAGAGGTCTTCCATCTGCTGGTTCACTCCCCACATGGCTGCAACAGCCAGAGCTCACTAATCCGAAGCCAGGAACTTCTTTCAGGTCTCCCCCATGGCTGCAGGGCCCCAAGAACTTGGGCCATCTTCTACTGCTTTTCCAGGCTAAATCAGAGAGCTGGATCAGAAGAGGAGCAGCCAGTAGAACCGGCACCCATATGGGATGCCTTTGCTTCAGGCCAGGGCTTTAACCTGTTGTGCCACAATGCTGGCCCCTCAAACAACTCTTCTGATATATGGTTAAATAGAATCACTTTCTATTATTTCTTATGATAAATAAACAGTAATATGTAGTTTGGGAATACAGTAATTCATAACTTTGTCATCAGTAAGAATTTGACAGTTAATACCAAAAGCCAAAAATCATTCAGTAACAACATACACATTATACTCCATATATAAATATCCAGTATCACTTACTACTATTACTATTAATGAAAATACAAATATCACGTTCAATATTTACAAAGATATTAGAATGAATTTAACTGAAAAAAGCACTAAATTTTTTATGTATATAAGAAAGATAAATAACTTCGCTCTCAAAATTATGTTTAAAGCAATAATCATACTCTCTAGTGCTTGGAGGAAAGATCAAGATGACGTTCTGTGAAACTACAGAAGAAAATTTTTTAGCTGCTGATGTCAAGCAATTTATCTTCAGTGCACAGATTCAAATTACTCAATGCAGTATTTTACAGAAGGAATCTTTTTATAAAAAATTTCTTTTGTTTATTTGAAGGGTAGAGTTACAGAGACAGAGGAGAGGAAGAGACAAAGAGGTTGAGGAGGGAAAGAGAGAGAGAGAGAGAGAGAGAGAGGTCATTCATCCACTGGTTCATTTCCCACATACCTGCAATGGCCAGGGCTGGTTGTCAAAGCCAGGAACCAGGAGCTTTCTCCAGGTCTCCCACATGGGTGCAGGAGCCCAAGAACTTGGACCATCCTCCACTGCTTTCCCAAGTGCATTAGCTGGATCAGAAGTGGAGCAGCCAGAACTAAAACTAGGGCCCTTACGGCATGTCAGTGTTTCAGGCAGTAGCTTAACTCTATACCACAATGCCAGCCCCTAGAATGAATCTTTCAATTATTGAACAAATATTATTAGTAGTGTTACACAATTTTGATTCATTGTACAAAATGATTTAGAATGATTTGTCACTATCAACTTAAACAGACATTGACATATCATGATACACTGTGCCCATTTGTGGCTCACCTTAGGGTCATATCTTATTCACTTTGGAAACTTTCTCTTACTTATCACTTAACTTAGATAAGAAGTAGCTTTAAAGAGAAAACTGATGAATCTCTTCAAGGGTTATTGTAAACTTGGCATGGAGATTTTGCATATACATGGATATCCTCAGTGAATTGAGCCAGAGTCTGAGCATGAGTTTCAGAAAGAAATATTTGTTGGAATTGGGCATTCATCATACTGAATAGGAAGTTAACCCAAACAAATGGAATAACTTTGAACTGCAATTGTATCATTATCAAAAATATTTATCTTCCTTTGATGTTAACAAAACGTTATACAAATTGGGCATATATGAGCTGCAGAAAATTCTTCCGAGGTAGTTGATTATTTTATATAAAAAGAAATAACCTTAGAGTAATTAAAACAATTTTACTAATATCACAGTAAATTATTAATTACAATTTTACTAATATCATAAGATTGGAAATCTTAATGTTTCTGAATTATTCATAACTGAAATCTCATGAAGTGTAATTTCAAGTTTGCAAAATGCAGCTTGACTCATAAAGCATATTCCCAATAAGTAAGTAATTAAGCCAAAATAGCATTATAGTCTGAAAAAGGACTATGATATTCACTTCAGTGAAAAAGACATTTAGATGTAGTTTGAACAACACTTTTTAAAAAAAGATTTATTTGAAAGGCAGAGTTACAGAGAGAGAGAGATATCTTCCATCTGCTGGATCATAAATTTGTCTTTTTTTGTTTTTAAAGATTTATTTTATTTATTTGAAAGACAGAGCTACAAAAAGAGGTAGAGACAGAGAGAGAAGTCTTCTATCTGCTGGTTCACTCTCCAGATGGCCACAATTGCTGGAACTGCACCTATCCAAAGCCAAGAGCCAGGAGCTTCTCCTGAGTCTCCCAAGTGGGTGCAGGGGCCTAAGGACTTGGGCCATCTTCCACTGCTTTCCCAGGCCATATCAGAGAGCTGGATTGGAAGAGGAGCAGCCAGGACTAGAACTGGAGTCCATATGGGATGCCAGCGCTTCAGACCAGGGCATTAACCCACTGTGCCACAGTGCCAGCCCCAAATTTGTTTTCTAAAAGGAAGCCCATCTTTTCTGTCTGAGCACAACTGCATTCTCTGTGCCATTATTTTGAAATTATTTTCTGACTATGGCAATTTCGCAATTCCTCCTTCATTCAAGAGGGGATAAACTGTATGTCTTAGTTGTAATGGAAAGCTCTTCTTCATCAATTCACAAAATGATAGGTCTTTGATAGGTTCCTAAACAACTCTTCATAAGTCATAATCATGAGGAATTGTCTTCCCCTTTATGAAACACCTCTCAGATTTGTATTTCATGCCTATTCGTTTTGTATGTGTTATGGGTTTTGAAAGTTATGTCAGTTGAAAATGTGTTTCTCAAAATGTGGTTCTTAAAATGTTCTCAAAACAGCACAGTATTTTATTTTATTTTTTAACTTTTATTTAATGAATATAAATTTCCAAAGTACAGCTTATGGATTATAATGGCTTTCACCTCCCCCCATAACTTCCCTCCCACCCGCAACCCTCCCCTCTCCCGCTCCCTCTCCCCTTCCATTCACATCAAGATTCATTTTCAATTCTCTTTATATACAGAAGATCAGTTTAGAATATATTAAGTAAAGATTTCAACAGTTTGCACACACATAGAAACACAAAGTGAAAAATGCCATTTGAGTACTAGTTATAGCATTAAATCACAATGTACAGCACATTAAGGACAGAGATCCTACATGAGGAGTAAGTGCACAGTGATTCCTGTTGTTGACTTAACAAATTGACACTCTTGTTTATGGCATCAGTAATCACCCTAGGCTCTTGTCATGAGTTGCCAAGGTTATGGAAACCTTTTGAGTTCACCAACTCTGGTCATATTTAGACAAGGTCATAGTCAAAGTGTGGAAGTTCTCTCCTCCCTTCAGAGAAAGGTACCTCCTTTAATGACCTGTTCTTTCCACTGGGATCTCACTCACAGAGATCTTTCATTTAGGTCATTTTTTTTTTTTTGCCAGAGTGTCTTGGCTTTCCATGCCTAAAAGACTCTCATGGGCTTTTCAGCCAGATCTGAATGCCTTAAGGGCTGATTCTGAGGCAGGAGTGCTATTTAGGACATCTGCCATTCTATGAGTCTGCTGTGTATCCTGCTTCCCATGTTGGATCATTCTCTCCCTTTTTTATTCAACAGGTTAGTATTTTCAGACACTGGTCTTGTTTTTGTAATCGCTTGGACTCTTAGTCCTATCATTATGATCAATTGTGAACAGAAATTGATCACTTGGCCTAGTGAGATGGCATTGGCATATGCCACCTTGCTGGGATTGAATTGGAATCCCCTGGCATGTTTCTAACTCTACCATTTGGGGCCAGTCAGCCTGAGCATGTCCCAAATTGTATATCTCTTCCCTCTCCAATTCCCACTCTTATATTTAACAGGGATCATTTTTTCAGTTAAGTATCAACACTTAAGAATAACTGTGTATTAATTACAGAATTCAACCAATAGTATTAAGTAGAACAAACAGAAAAATGGTAGGAGGGATAAAGTTGTTCATCAACAGTCAGGGCAAGGGCTGATCAAGTCACCGTTCCTCATAGTGTCCATTTCACTTAACAGGTTTCCCCTTTGGTGCTCAGTTAGTTGTCGCTGATCAGGGAGAACATATGATATTTGTCCCTTTGGGACTGGCTTAATTCACTCAGCATAATGTTTTCCAGATTCCTCCATCTTGTTGCAAATGACCGGATTTCATTATTTTTGACTGCTGTATAGTATTCTATAGAGTACATGTCCCATAATTTCTTTATCCAGTCTACTGTTGATGGGCATTTGGGTTGGTTCCAGGTCTTAGCTATTGTGAATTGAGCTGCAATAAACATTAATGTGCAGACAGCATTTTTTTTTGTTTGCCAATTTAATTTCCTTTGGGTAAATTCCAAGGAGTGGGATGGCTGGGTTCTATGGTAGGGTTATATTCAGGTTTCTGAGGAATCTTCAGACTGACTTCCCTAGTGGCTTAACCAGTTTGCATTCCCACCAACAGTGGGTTAGAGTCCCTTTTTCCCCACATCCTCTCCAGCATCTGTTGTTGGTAGATTACTGAATATGATCCATTCTCACCGGGGTGAGGTGAAACCTCATTGTGGTTTTGATTTGCATTTCGCTGATCGCTAGTGAACTTGAACATTTTTTCATGTGTCTGTTGGCCATTTGGATTTCCTCTTTTGAAAAATGTCTATTGAGGTCCTTGGCCCATCTCTTAAGTGGGTTGTTAGCTTTGTTGTTGTGGAGTTTCTTGATCTCTTTGTAGATTCTGGTTATTAATCCTTTATCTGTTGCATAGTTTGCAAATATTTTATCCTATTCTGTCAGTTGCCTCTTCACTTTCCTGTTTCTTTTGCAGTACAGCAACTTCTCAATTTTATGCAATCCCAAATGTTAATTTTGGCTTTGACTGCCTGCACCTCTAGGGTCTTTTCCAGGAAGTCTTTGCCGGTGCCAATATCTTGCAGGGTTTCTCCAATGTTCTTTAATAATTTGATGCTTTTGGGTCATAAATTTAGGTCTTTAATCCATGTTGAGTGGATTTTTGTATAAGGTGTAAGGTGCTTCATGCTTCTGCACCTGGAGATCCAGTTTTCCCAGCACAATTTATTGAATAGACTGTCCTTGCTCCAGGAATTGGTTTTAGATCCTTAATCAAATATAAGTTGGCTGTAGATGTTAGGGTTGATTTCTGGTGTTTCTATTCTGTTCCATTGGTCTATTCATCTGTTTCTGTACCAGTCCCATGCTGTTTTGATAACAACTGCCCTGTAGTATGTCCTGAAATCTGGTATTGTGATGCCTTCGTCTTTGTTTTTGTCGTACAATATTGCTTTAGCTATTCGAGGTCTCCTGTGCCTCCATATGAATTTCAGCATCATTTTATCTAGATCTGAGAAGAATGTCTTTGGTATCTTGATTGGTATCGCATTGAATCTATAAATTGCTTTTGGGAGAATGGACATTTTGATGATGTTGATTCTTCCAATCCATGAGCATGGAAGATTTTTCCATTTTTTGGTATCCTCTTCTATTTCTTTCTTTAAGATTTTATAATTCTCATCATAGAGATCTTTAACATCCTTGGTTAAGTTTATTCCAAGCTATTTGATTGTTTTTGTAGCTGTTGTGAATGGGATTGATCTTAGCAGTTCTTTCTCAGCCGTGGCACTGCCTGTGTATACAAAGGCTTTTGATTTTTGAACAGCACAGTATGTTAAACATAAAAATAAAAAATCAATTACTTAAACATAAAAACAAAACATATATTTACCATAAAACTTCAGGAATATTTTTGACTAAAAATTATTCATAATCTAAAAGCATTCTACATTAAAGTTGATAGTTTTAAAATAATTACTACTACAATTAAAACCAGAATTATCATTTTATTATTCCTTTGACCTTATCAATACCTATATTATTCATATTTCTGTTTCTTTTTGTTTGGCTTTTTTATTGCCCTGCTTCCCTGTAACCATAATTTGAATACTTGCCTCCAGGAGCAAAATCAAAGAAATCAGTAGCTGCAAAATCATAATGTGCATGTTTCCTAAAAAGGACTTACACTGGTCATAAAGCTCTTTATGAGTTGAGCTGAAATGTTATGTAATGCTAATTTTTAACTAGTGAAAGTAATTTGAAGGAACACATAACCATAATGTAGAAATAGAAAGCAAAATTAAACAGGAAGATAGTCCATACTGAGGATGACAACTTGTTCTCTTCTCATCCTTAGATTTCTAATTTTATGCTATCCAGAACATAGAATTTCAGTAGAATCTTCCTACAATTTTGATCTGAAAATGGAATAATGATATAGCAAGCCCGCATGGGAGGTGACCTGGTTAAAAAAGCAAATGCATATTAAGGAAATAAATAGGGGGAGAAGAAGAGGGCATTTACAGGAGATCTGTAAATTAAAAGACTTAAGATCCCTGTATGTGTGTGTGTGTATATATATATATATAGATAGATAGATATACATATACATATATGTACATATACATACATATCCATATATGACATGAGTGGAGATGTTAACATTGACTAATATTTGATTATTTTAATACAATTATTTTGATGTGATTACAGATACATTTTAAAAAGGGACCTTTTAATGGTTTACATATAGAAGTGTCCACAGAAATAACCATACAATATATCAGTTTGCTTCAGAATAACCCAGACTAGGGAGGAAGCTGGCGGAGATGGCAGGAGTATCAGGGAAACTAGAAGGGCCTCGACTCGACGGCTGTGGGGCCCACGTTACGTGGTTTCTTTTTAAAAGATTCATTTATTTATATGAAAGGCAGAGTTACAGAGAGGCAGAGAGAGAGAAGACTTCCATCCACTGGTTCACTCGCCAAATGGCCACAATGGCAGGAGCTCCACCAATCTGAAACCAGGAGCCAAAGGAGTTTCTTTCAGGTCTCTCATGCTGGTGCAGGTGCCCAAGAACTTGGGCTATCTTCTACTACTTTCCCAGGCCATAACAGAGAGCCGGATCAGAAGTGGAGCAATTGGAACTTGAACTTGTGCCCATATAGGATGCCGGCATTGAGGCAGAAGATTTACCCACTACACTCAGGGCTCTCCCCTAAAAATAAAATTTTAAAAACATTTTGGAGTCCAAGTGAGATGTTGAACTTTACAGAGAGAAAAATTCACTAAAATTGACTGCAGAAGATAATGGGAATCCAGATTTTACCACCATCAAAAAATAAATGCAGTTGCCAAAAAGTTTCTCTCTCTACTTTCACACACACACACACACACAAAAGCAACCAACCAACCAACCAAAAAGCAGATCAGATGAAGACATTGTGTCACAGGGAGGGGAGGGAGGTGGCTCTGTGAGGGACAAGGAGCAGGAAAGTGAGCCCTGGGCCTCAGAGACCCACACTGGCTCTTGTTATTCACCAAAGTGGCAACAACCCGAAAACCCCCTTCCCAGGCCGCCATAAAAGCTTCCAAGGGCTCCACTGAGGAACACATGCTTAGATGAGGTCTGGGTGCCTTGCCAGCTCCTCACGCAGGTTTGGGGCTTGCAGATGCAGGGAGAATTAACACTGCACCTTATTTCAAATACCTGGGAAGCAGCTGGATGGCCCAGCCTGCATTGTGCAGTGGATTTGAGATTCAGGTTTCTGCAGAGTGAAAACTGAAGCAGAATGTGCAGCTGATAAGTGCCCCTGGGGCTGGAGAGAGCACAGCAGATCAGGGCAGCACCAAGATCACAGGGGAGGGTTAAATGGGCTCTTATTGTCAGAAAGGGATCCTTGCCTCGTCTACATGCCATTTACTTACACGGACGAAGCAAAAGTGGCAGTCAAAGCAGCCCCTTACAGCCCACATCCTCCCTTGACTGTGGCTCACAGCTCTGGAGGAGTAGAACCAGGTCTGCATGAGCCTCTGCCCTAAGGCCAACAGCAACAAGAACTGATGCTCTCAAAAGTACTGTGCTGAGCATGCTTGCTGTCTGAGGGATGGAAGAGTCAATGCGGCCCATGATCTTGAGTTTACCATCCAGTGATGGAGGTTCAGGCATGGGACAGCTTCCCTCTTGGTAGAGGCACAGAAGGAGGAAGCCTTAGGGAGATGCATGTATGGGACAGCCTCTGTTCTGGTGGAGGCAAAGGTATAGGCACAGCCTTGTCCTGATGAAGGCACAGGTGGGTACAACCTCCGTCCTGGTGGAGCCACATGTGGGTACAACCTCCGTCCTGGTGGAGGCCCAAGGGCAGGCACAGCCTGCATCCTGATGCTGAGCAGGTTGAAAGACTTTGAAAGGAATTCTCACAGTCACAGAAATCTTCACAGAGTATGAGAGACGCAAGGAAATTGCTCTAGAGGAGCTTGTCTGAGAGGCTCCAGTCACTAAGAGAGAGCTGGAAACGTAAATGGCGGCCTCTACAGAGCGACTGGAGAGGCTCTGGTCAATCCTCACACATCTCTGCTTCCTCCCAAGCACAAAGGGGAGCAGGCCTCCCCACAGGCCTTGAAGCCATGGGGCCACGAGCCCAGCCCTGACCAATGAGATGTGAGTGGAATGAGAGTGACACTTTGAGCACAAGCCCCACCAAGCTCCCTCTCATCCTGCTACTATGATTGACAACACTCCTGATGGTGGTGGTGCCATCAGCTTGGGCCCTCAAGGCAGGAAGACACAGTGTATGAGCCTTGCTCACCCTGTCACAGTTATGTCGGGTTAGAAGTAGACCTTTATTGTTTAAATAAATGTAATTTGGGTGTTCTCTGCAGCATGATTTCACGTATCCCCAAACATTCTCACTCATACAGTCTGCAATTAACCACTGAAAAAATTTCGATACTGTTGTAGGAGGCTGGGGTTATTATAGTTCTTTTCCTCTTCAGGGTTTGTGTCTCCTATCCATAAAGAGTGAGGAGCGTAGACAAAGAAGAGTATGAGAAGCAGAAATGGTTTATTGAAGGAAAGTAGAGGACTTAAAGCAAAAAATGAAAGAAGAAAGCTTTTGGCTGGGACCAGTGCTGTGGCATAGTGGGTTGAGGGTCCGCCTGAGGCACCAGCACCAATATGGGCATCAGTTCCTATCCTGGCTGCTCCGCTTCCAATCCAACTCTCTGCTAGTGGCCTGGAAGAGCAGCAGAAGATGGTGCAAATGCTTGGGCCCCTGCACCTGCATGGGAGACCCAGAAGAAGCTCCTGGCTTTGGATTAGCCCACCTCTGGCCATTGCTGCCATCTGGGGAGTGAGCCAGAGAATGGAGGACCTTTCTTTCTGTTTCTCTCAGTCTCTGCCTGTGACTGGCTCTCAAACAAATAAATAAATCTTTAAAGGGAAAAAAAGAAAATTCATACACAAGGTTTTGGCTTTGATGACCGTGTATTTTTTCCAAACTATTTCATCAATTATATTGTGGTAAAAACATATGCTGGTTCAATTTCTGGCTACTCTGATTCCAATGCAATTCCATGCTAATGAGCCTGGGACCTGGATGGAGTTCCTGGCTCCTGGCTTCAGTCTGGTCCAGTTGCAGCTGCTACAGCCATTTGGGGAGTGAAACTGGTAGATCATCTAACTCTCTGCCTCTCTTTCTATCTCTGACACTTCACCTTTTAAATAAATAATTTTTTAAAAAAATATATAAACAAATGGGGCCAGTGTTGTGGCAGAGCCGGTTAAGCCACCACCTGTGGTGCCAGCATCCCATATAAACACCAGTTTGAATCCCATCTGTTCTGTCATAGTTACAGAAAGAGCAGGAGAGACAGAGAGACAGAGAGAGAGAGAGAGAGAGAGATCTCCCATCAGCTAGTTCACTCCCTAAATGGCCACGATGGCTGAAGCTGGAGCCAGGAGCCAGGAGCTTTGTCTGGGTCTTTCCTGTACCAGGGACGTAAACACTTGAGCCATCTTCCAATGCATTCCTCAGGTCATTGCAAGGGAGTAGGATTGGAAGTTGAGATCCTAGGACACAACCGGCATCTATATGGGATGCTGGTGCCCCAGACAGCTGCTTTAACCTTGACACTACAAGGCTGGTCCCTAAACTTTTAAATTTATTTATTTTTATTTATTTGTTTTTAATATAAAACTTTTATTTAATAAATATAAATTTCAAAAGTACAACTTCTGGATTATAGCAGTTCTTCCCCCCATAACCACCCTCCCATCCGCAAACCATCCCATCTCCTACTCCCTCTCCCATCCCAGTCTTCAATAAGATTCATTTTAATTAGCTTTATATACATAAGATCAACTCTGTACTGAGTAAAGATTCCAACAGTTTGTACCCACACAGACACACAAAGTATAAAGTACTGTTTGAAGATTAGTTTTACCGTTAATTCTCATACTATAACACATTAAGGGCAGAGGTCCTACATGGAGAGCAGATGTACAGTGACTCCCGTTGTTGATTTAACAATTGACATTCTTATTTATGACATCAGCAATCACCCGAGGCTCTTGTCATGAGCTGCCAAGGCCATGGAAGCCTCTTGAGTTCACAAACTCTGACCTTATTTAGATAAGGCCATAATCAAAGTGGAAGTTCTCTCCTCCCTTCAGAGAAAGAGACCTCCTTCTTTGATGGCCCTTTCCACCAAAATCTCACTCACAGAGACCTTTCATTTAGATCACTTTTTGCCAAAGTGTCTTGGCATTCCATGCCTGAGATACTCTCATGAGCAGATCTGAATGCCTTAAGGGCTGATTCTGAGGCCAGAGTATTTTTATTTATTTGAAAGGGAGAGAGAGAGAAAGAAAGAGAGGAGAGTGAGAGCGCTTTCTTTTTTTTTTTTTTTAAGATTTATTTATTTATTTGAAAATCAGAGTTACACAGGGAGAGGAGAGTCAGAGAGAGAGAGAGAGGTCCTCCATCAGATGGTTCACTCCTTAATTGGCCACAACATTTGGAGCTGTGCTGATCCAAAGCCAGGAGCTGGGAGCCTCTTCCTGATCTCCCACGTGGGTGCAGGGGCCCTAGGACTTGGGCCATCTTCTATTGCTTTACCAGGCCATAGCAGAGAGCTGGATTGGAAGTGGAGTAGCTGGGCTAGAACCAGTGCCCATATGGGATGCTGGCGCTTCAGACCAGGTCATTAACCCACTGCGCCACAGCGCAAGCGTGGGAAATCTTTCTTTCCTTGGTTTACTCTCAAATGCCCGCAATAGCTAGAGCTGGGACAGGCCAAACCAGGAGCCAGGAATTCAGTTCAGAGCTCCTTTATAGTGGTAAGGACCAAACTACCCGAGCCATCATCTTCTGCCTCCCAAAGTGTGCAAGAGCAGGAAGCTGGAATCAAAAGCAGACCTGGGACTTGAACCCAGGCACTCTGATAGGGGTTTCAGGCATCCCAACCAGCATTTAGTGACTGTACCAAATGCTTGCACCCTCTTTGTGCCTTCAGCAAGACCAGTTTCAGTTGATCTGTCACTCCTAAAATGGTTTTGAGGACATGTACACATAAAGGGAAATGTAGAAATATCAAGGAAATATTTGCTTTCAGAGACTAACTTGATTATTTCTACTATGGTCCCAGGGAAATCAAAGCCATTCTCTGTTCTTACCTAAAGAAATGTTAGATCCAGGGCATCCCAAGGCAGGAAGAAAATGCAGGACTTGAGTACTTAATTTTCTGGAGGTGAGTAGGTTAAGCAAACACAGGACTAACAGCTTGCCACCTTAACTTTTCTGAGATAAAATCGTTTTCCTGTTATAGGTAGATTAAAAAAGTCTGCCAGCTGTAGTCCTAAGGCGCAGAAGAATTGTTCTCCAGAAACACAGAAATGTTTTTCCTTCTAAGTCACACAAATAGTGCAACTTGGCAGGCTTGAAGACTGTCAGGGACTACCACATGGCCTGAATTCTGCTAACAGCATGCTTGGGCAGATTGCAAAGGTGACCAGTCCTGTTATGTTAACAATGACAAAGGTAACAGGTATGCTGAAGCAGCTAAGGAAATACTGTGGGCCCCAGTAAACAGCAAGTGGGATGTGCTCCTCATTTAATAATCCGTCCCCCTCAAGGTTCCTCTAAATTGTGATTGTTAATCCTAGCAAACACGTCTTTCTTTCCTGTTTCACTATGTTTAAACTCCCTCCTCATAAAATCCTGTTTTCATGAAACTGCACATTTTTTGTGATTAATCAATCGTGTCACCATTGATCATAAATACTTGGAGTAATCAGACATCTGGGACTCTGCTTCTGCCTCTGTCTTTGGCAGTAGGCACAGCAACCCTGGTCTCCTCACAACAAAATCTCTGAGTCTGCTTCCTTAATCTATGAGGCACCATCCTACTTTGGGGTTAACCTGACATCCTGCCATGTTGGACAGAGAAGGCCACGCTCCAGCCACTGTGACAACTGGGGACAGCACTTGATAACTTTCACTAAAGGGAAAACCACTCAGTGATCTCTTCTTTCTTCCTTTTTGCACTCTGTTTTGTAGTATCTCAGCAGTTGGGGAGGAAACAGTGCAATTAGTTACGCTATTTTTTTTTTAACTTTTATTTAATGAATATAAATTTCCAAAGTACAGCTTATGGGTTGCAATGGCTTCCCCCCTCCCATAACTTCCCTCCCGCCCACAACCCTCCCCTTTCCCGCTCCCTTTCCCCTTCCATTCATGTAAAGATTCATTTTCAATTCTCTTTGTATACAGAAGATCAGTTTAGTATATATTAGGTAAAGATTTCAACATTTTGCCCATATAGCAACATAAAGTGAAAAAACTACCATTGGATTACTAATTATAGCATTAAATAGCAATGTACAGCACATTAAAGACAGAGATCCTACATAATTTTTTTTTCAAATTAATTAATTTTCTATGCCATTTCCATTTTAACACCAGGTTGTTTTTTTTTTTTTCATTTCCAATTCTCTTTATATACAGAAGATCACTTCAATATATAATTAGTAAAGACCTCATCAGTTTGTGCCCACACAGAAATGCAAAGTATAAAAATACTGTTTCAGTACTAGTTATAGCATCACTTCGCTTTAGAGGACACATTAGGGACAGATCCCACATGGGGTGTAAGTACACAGTGACTCCTGTTGTCGCTATTTTGACACCTTTTGGATCAGTATTCCATTCTTAGGATGTATTCTTTGGCCCTGTACTAAGTACTGGTTAGACCCAGTACAGGTTGAATGATACAGAAAGAAACAGAACATGAATGCTTATGACTCTGACACAGCTGGACCTATACTCAACTATAATCTAAGCTCTCCCTGAACGGCACTTGTCTTGGCATTCCTGGTGCATTCTTTTTCCCTAAACCAATGGGCACATATATGCACCGAGTATTGGTTCAAACAAGGATGGTTAGAACTTTGTGTATTAACATGGACTTCACTCCCAGTGGTAAGGCAGTAGACTTGTTTTACTTCACTCTTCTTATCTTTCAGTTCCCTGCCCCGGGTCATCACTCTTCTTTCTATTTTCCTGTTCTTAGGAAAGCAAACATGTTTTCAGCTCCTTGCAATTGTTACACTGAACATTCACTTACTGAGAGCAAAAATTACCATTATATCACAATGCTTACCATGGTGTGTAATGCAAATAAGTCACATGCGCACATGTGTTGGGAGAACAATCACATGTATATGGTGTACACATGACAACACACAAATGTGTAGATATGCTACACATGACAACGCACAAATTTGGAGAATAAAATTGAAAACCTAGTGTTTGCAAAGAACTGTGCACTGGATACCAAAGACAATATGTGAAAACGTAAGAACTAATCAGAGCCCTCTGGGGACAGTGTAAAAAATGGATGTAATTAAGACAATCAGGTAAGTGGAAATGTGAAAGTGTTTATGGGAACTCAACAGAATGAGGGGCATGGAGAAAAGCAGCCTTTGAAAGAGGGTTGAAAATATTGGGCCAGATTGCAAAGAAGATAATTTGAGCTCAGTCTCACAAAGTGTGTGGATTTCTACACTGGGAAGAGAATAACTGTACTAGGAACTGAGATTGTATTAGAAACATTAGTGTCACACTTTCTCTAGTTCACTGAGCCTCAAGCACACTTTTCCTTTTTCTCAGTTACTCAATGGGGATACATTTTTTTTTTTTTCTAACCTGAAAGGCTTTAGAATAAAATTCTCTTGGCCCGAAGTACATTTTTTATTCACATTCTCCTCCTTGATTCACACCAGTTTCTTTTCAATTCTCAGCTGAAATTTTGTTACTTTATAAAAAAAACTTCCAGTGTTTCCACTTCTCCCTGATCTCAGATCACTGCCTTCACCCTAGTCAAGTCAGTTTCTCCTATAATACATTTTCACAGGATTTCAGATGTCTCTGTAGGATATCCACTATGACTATACTTTAATGAAACAATTAATATTTGGTTTGCTGCTTAAGGTCTTAATCATTCTGTCACTGAACTGTTCTATTCTTAAAAAGTTTTATAAAACAAATCATCAACTAGAATAATAATTATGATATCAAGGGCACTTATTAAAGTAATTGAGCATGATCTTTCCTACTTTTTTTTTCTTTTTTGAACACTTATTTGCTTGAAAGGCAGAATTACAGAAGGAGAGAGAGAGAGAGAGAGAGAGAGAGAGAGAGAGAGGAAGACATGTACACACACACACACACGGAGATCTTCCATCACTGGTCAATCCTTAATGGTCGCAATGGCAAGGGCTGAGCCAGGCTGAAGCCAGGAGCCAGAAACATCTTCTGAGTCTCCCACATGGGTGCCATGGCCCAAGTATTTGTGCCATCTTCAGATTATTTCCCAGGTTCATTAAAAATGAGCAACTAGGATGTGATCTGGTGCCTATATGGGATGTTTGCATTGCAGGTGGTGGCTTTACCTGCTATGACACAGTGCCAGCCTGACCATGAGCTTTCTAAAGTGTAAGTCCAAAAATGTCAGCATCTTGAAATGTGAAGTTTGATTTATTTGAGCCCCATAATGTCTTGGCTAAAATTTTATAAACCACCAAGGAAATAAAGAGTGGGCCTTCAAGACTCTAGGGACTTCTATAATAAAAATTGCAAATTCAATAAATAAAACAATTCTTTCTACTAGGAATGTATGAAAGGGATTATTGTTCTTATATAGGAGATGCTCAAAGAACTCAATGGCATTAATTTTAAATGTTAAGCAAAGACTTTTGTCTGCTGAATGCTACAGGTCACAACTTTCACTTGGGTCCTACACATAATTAATACTTACAGGAGAGTGTTCCATCCCACATCTTATCTCTGTAACTACTGGCCACAAAAAAATGCTGTGCTCTTTGATAAAATATCCTGTGTTATTATTTCTGTTATAACTTTCCTGTTTCTTTTATTGCAAAACCCCAACTTTCTAAAAGCCTCCAATGCCACTGCTGTTTTTCTCAGTGTATTTTAACTTTTATATTAATCTCATTTCTATTTTTTCCTCTTAGCACAAAATCACCTTTTATCTGCTTGCCTCAATGATATTTAATATTTTCAAGGATACTACTTTGCAGATGTCCCTCTTATATGAAAGCTGTTTCCTTTACCATATCTTAGAGAGTTGCATGGAGTCCCAGGCTCATGGTTCCTTTGGGTTGGCCAATCCCCAGCCATTGCAGCTACTGGGAAAGTGAAACAGTGTACAGAAGATCGATCTCTCTCTCTCTCTCTCTCTCTCTCTCTCTCTCTGTCTCTCTCTCTCTTTCTGAATCCTTATGTAACTGTCTTCCAAATAAATAAATAAATCTTAAAAAAAATAAAATCCTAGCTAAATATCAGAATTCCTGGTTCTTGCAGTTTTAGATTAAGTTACTTCAGGACTTAGAACTGTGCTCCACTCTATCCTTTTTCTTTAAAATCCTGTAAGTTATATCAAGTCCCCCTGATAATCAGGACTTGGACTTACATTGAATTTATTTTTTTAAAAAGAAGATTTTTATTTATTTGAAAGGAAGAGTTATAGAGAGGCAGAGGCAGAGACAGAGAGAGAGAGAGAGAGAGAGAGAGAGAAGTCTTCCATCTGCTGGTTCACTCCCCCAAATAACTGGCTCAATATAAAGCCAGAAGCTTACTCTGGGTCTCCAACACAGGTACAAGGGCCCAATGACTTGGGCCATCTTCTACTGCTTTTCCTGGCTATTGCAGAGGGCTGGATCAGAATTGGAGCAGCTGGGACTTGAACCGACTCCCATATGGAATGCCGGCACTGCAGACAGTGCCTTTTACCTGCTACTCCACAGAGCTGGCCCCCTCATATTGAATTTTATCACTGACTTTCCTGCTTCTCCACCTTACAGAGAGCAGATAATCATACATTTTGGCTTCCATAACTGTATGAATAGATTTCGTAGTAAATCTCTTGTAAAGCTACTAGTTCTGTTTTTCTATAGAAGTCTAATATGCATAATGTCAACAAAATATTAAATAATATGTATAAAAATAAACCACGGCAAGCTCATTGCTACCATTACATCTTTTAACAATATATCTCTCTCGGTAAGTAACTCCAACACTCTTTATACTGTTGCAAATATTGAGCAGGATTAAATTCTGCCAAACTCTTTTTAAGAGGCTAACATTACTTTGATGACAAAACCAAAGATTTGACATGGAAAGAAAACTACAGACCTATATCCTTAATGAACATAGATGCAAAGATTCTCAACAAAATACTATCAAACTGAATCCAAAAAACATATCCAAAAGATCACACATCATGATCAAGTGGAATTTATCACAGAATCAAGGGCAGTTCAATTTTTTCAAATTAATAAATGCATAAGTCACATTAATAGAATTAAGAGCAAAAGCCATATAGTCATCTTAATAGATATAGAGAAAGCATTTGATAAGATTCAGCACCTCATTCATGATAAAACCTTTCACAAAATAGGAACAGAAGGAACAATCCTCACAATTGTAAAGGCTATGTATCACAAACCAACAGTCAATATCATATTGAATGGAGAAAAACTGAAAGCATTCCCCGGCCCCCCAGATCTGGAACAAGACAAAGTTGTCCACTTTGACCATTATTGTATAAAGTAGTACTAGAAGTTTTAGCAAGAGTAATTAGGGAAGAGAAAGAAATAAAGGGCATCAGAAAAGAGGAAGTCAAACTTCATGTTTGCAGATGACATGATATTGTACATAGAAAGCCTAAACATTCCTCCAAAAAGCTGTTAGAATTGATAAATCAATACGGTAAAGTTGCAGGTTTTAATATACATACAGCAAAAAGTAGCTTTATTGTATGCTACGAATAAACTCACATAAAGAGAAATAAAGAACAAAATACCATTTACAGTGACCACAAAAGCTCAAATATTTATGAATAAATTTAACACAGGGAGTGAAAGATCTCTATAATGCAAATTACCAAACTGTTGAAAGAAATAATAAAGAACACAAAAATGGAAAAATATTTCCTGCTCATGGATCAGAAAAATCAATATTATTAAAATATTTAAAATACTTAAAGCAACCTACAGATTCAATGCAATTTCTATCAAAATACTAATGACAATGTTACAGAATAACAAAGCAATCCTAAAACTCATACAGAATTATCAAAGATCCAGAATAACCAAAACAAACTGAACAAGAAAAATTAAGTTTGAGGCATTATAATACCTGACTTCAAAGCATACTACAAGGCTACTATTGTAATTAAAACAGCATAGTACTGGCATAATAATTGATGCATAGATCAATGGAACAGAGTAGGCAGCACAGAAATTAATCTGCATACATATAGCCAACTGATTTTTGACAAAAGTACTCAGACCATACAGTGGAATAAGGATAGTCCCTTCAAAAAATGGTGCTGTCAAAACATGAGTTATATGGGCAGAAGAATGAAATTAGATCCATACCTCTCACCACACACAAAAAAATCAACTCAAGATGAATCAGAGACCTAAATCAAAGACATCAGACTGTGAATTTGCTAGAACAAAATGTAGGATAAGCACTCCAAGACACTGGCATAGGGAACAACTTTGTGAACAAGAGTTCCGAAGCACAGGCAACAAAGGCAAAACTAAACAAATGAGACTATGTTAAACTCAGAAGCATTTGCACAGCAATGTAAAAGATCTATAGAGTGAAGGGACATACAACAGAATGAGAAAAATATTTGCAAACCACCTGACAAAGGATTAATGTCCCAAATATATCAACAACTTATAAAAATTCAACAACAACAACAAAAAAATCAACAAATCAAGTGAGATATGGGCAAAGGACTTCAATAGAGAGTTCTCAAAAGAAGAAATACAGGTGACCTAAAAATATATGAAAATATGCTCAACATCACTAGCCATCAGGGATATACAAATCAGTCACAATGAGATATTACCCTTGTCAGAATGGTTAAAACCCAAAACACAGAATAACAAATACTGGTGAGGATAGGGACAAATGGGTACATTTATTTACTGTTGGTGGGACTATAAATTAGTGCAGCCACATGGAAAACAGTGTGGAGAGTTCTTAAAAAATTAGAAATAGACTTTCCATATGATCCAGCAATCTCACTAATGGTTATATACTCAAAAGACTTGAACACAATGTATCAAAGAGATATATGCACAACCATGTTTATAATAGCACTGTTCAGAATAGCTAAAATTTGAGTCAACCAAAGTATACATCAACAGAAGAATGGATAGAAAATGTGTTCCATTTACAGAAAAATGGACAAAATTGGAGGACACTATGTTGAGTAAAATAAGCTGGACACATAAAGATGAATACTGCATGTTCTCCCTTATATCTGGGAACTAAAATTTAACAAACAAACAAACAAAAAGAATAAAAATAAAGAAAATCTATGTGTATCAAAATTGCTACAAATATAATTTTGTAAAACTTTGTTTTACACCTTTGTGAAATCAATGTTTAAGAATGTTATACTACTATAGTATTAATGATACGTGATTACTTTAAAATTTACTATGTATGGGTCCAATGGTCATTTTTCCATTCACTTATTGTTGATAGCCATTGTTTATATTCCCATTCACAATATCTACAAAAAATTTAAGTTACATGTGATATATTTAGCCAAGGATGTGAAAGATCTCTATGATGAAAATGACAAAACATAAGAAAAGAAATAGAAGGAGGCAAAAAAGAATGGAAAAAATCTTTCAAGTTCATGGATTAGAAGAATTAATATCATCAAAATGTCCATATGTCCCAAAGCAATTTACAGATTCAATGCAATCCCAGTCAAAATACCAAAGATACTCTTCTCAGGTCTGAAACAAATGACCATAAAATTCATATGGAATCATAAGAGACTTTGAATAGCTAAAGTAATCTTAAATAATAATAATAAATCTGAAGGCATCACAATCCCAGATTTTAATATATATTACAGGGGGGTTATAACCAAAACAGCATGGTACGGACACAATAATAGACATGTAGATCAACAGAACAGAATAGAAACCCAGAAATTAATCCATGCATCTACAACCAAATAGTCTTTGGCAAACAAGCTAAAAATGACTCCCTGGAGAAAGGACAGTCTCTTCAACAAATGTTGCTGGGAGAATAGGATCTCTGCATGCAGAAGCATGAAAT
The DNA here is from genome assembly GCF_033115175.1 of Lepus europaeus. Taxonomy (NCBI): domain Eukaryota; kingdom Metazoa; phylum Chordata; class Mammalia; order Lagomorpha; family Leporidae; genus Lepus; species Lepus europaeus. Next base: position 41,142,308 of record NC_084833.1, read on the forward strand.
AGGAACTCTACTTTACACCCTATACACAAATCAACTGACAATGGATCAAAGATTTAAATGTAACACCAGAAACCATCAAATTACTAAAGAAAAACATAGGAGAAACACTGTAACGTATTGGCATTCTTGAATAAGAGCCCAAAAGCACAGGCAACAAAAGCAAACATAGATAAATGACATTACACCAATTAAGAACTTCAGCAAATATATACTCAACAAAGTAAACAGGGAAATGACAGGATGGGAAAACATATTTGCAAATTATATATCTGATAAAAGCTTAATATCTAGGATATATAAGTAGCTCAATAAACTCAACAATAATAAAACATGTAATCCAGTTAAGCAATGGGTAAAGATATGAACAGATATTTTTAAAGGATGAAATATAAATAAGCAACAGACACATGAAAAGATGCACCCCAGTTAGAATAGTTATCATCCAAAAATTAAAAAATAACAAGTGTTGATGAGATAACCTATGCATAGTTGGTGAGAATGTAAACTAATATGATCATTATGGAAGACAGTATGGAAATTTCTAGGAAGTTTGAGAATAGATCTATCATATGACCCACCTATTCCACTCCCAGGAATTTATCCAAAGGAAATAAAATGAGGATATAAAAGATTTATTTCTGAATTCTTGGTAATGAAAAATACAACCTATTCTTAAAAAGATAGCAAGGGTTGGGGTACTATTTTCACAGATTTAGACAATGCTCTGCAATAACCTCTGTAACCTCAAGCTCACTATAGAAAAAAATAATTAAAGAACAGAAGGACTACATTAAATGGACTAGATAATATTTCTTTAGCAATATCTGGACTATAGGGAAATTTTAATAAATGTTAGTTAATGGAGTCTCTTATCTACTGCTAAAACCATTTATGAAATATAATTTTTTAAAATCTAAAGTCATAATCTAGAATACAAAACAGCCTCACAAAGCAAATGAGACATGAAAAATCAGGAATTAAAACTGTGAAGACAGATACCATTAAATTTATTTACATAATAATTTAGTTCATGTATAGCAATCAATGATGAGGAAAACTGGACAAACATATATGAAGTTTAATAAATAGGTTTCCAATTATTTTATCAGCTTCATCAACTCCCTAATACAGAACAAATATGCTTCTGGGATGTAGATAACATTCATGGTTTAATATAATTGATAAAATATCTGAACCATAAAAACTAGAGAGTTTAATTAAAGCAAGCTTGTGTAAAAGGAAGTTCATGTTCAATAGGCAAGAAATTAGTTGTATCATTGAAGAGATTAGGAGAAACAAATTGCACTAGGAGCAAAAAAGGGTTTTCCGGAGACATAGGAAGGAATAAATGAGTTTTTGATTCTTGAATATGACCTGAACACCTTACAATTTTCTCAGTGTGTGAGGAAAATTCCAAAAGGATGTGATTTCTGGTGTAATAGGACTGAGCTTCATTCATGTCAAAGAATAGAAATACAAAGGTGACTTGATAAAAAGACAGGTCATGTAATGTTTTTCTAGGTCTCTCCTTGAAGGCTGGATGTAAAAGCAACAAGCATAAACCTTTGAGTTCTAGAAAACCACCTTCAAAAATGAAAGGCAATATAATGAGATGTAATTTTGATCTACCAATCATTGACTCCATTAATGTTATTATTTTGCAAATGGAATTTCTTTATCTTCTACTTCACTGTCACTCTAATTCATCCATATACTTTCATGCTTCAAACACACTTAGAAACATATATAATAAATATGTTTTTAGAACAAAGAAGCCTGCTCTGTTTGCTGCTATACCAAGACTTAGAATTTTATTAATCATTAATAATTGTTGAATTAATGAATTTTCAAAGATTGAAGAAAATCTCACCAGTATGAAAAAGTTATAATAAGCAATTAATATTATTGGTAGTGCTTACCTTCCTCCTGGATATTTGTATATCTATCTAAATCTATCTATCTCTATCTATCTTTATATCTATCTATATCTATATCTATTTCTATCTATGTATCTATCTATAATTTTTCTCCCACAGGTATTGTTTGGGATGTTTGAATGTTTTTAATTTCTTAAAGATGTATTTATTTAAAAGGCAGAGTCACAGACCAGAGGATAAAAGAGAGAGAAAGAGAGAGAGAGAGAGAATCTTATGTTTGATGGTTCACTTCCCAAATGGCTACAACAGCAAGGGCTGGGCCAAGCCTATTCCAGGAGCCTGAACTTCCATCCCGGTCTCCCATTTTGGTGGCAGGAGCCCAGGTACTTGTTCTATCTTCTGTTGGTTTCCCAGGAGCATTAGGAGGGAGCTGGATCAGAAGAGAAGCAGCCAGGAGTTGAACAGGTGTTCATGTGGGATGCTGGCTTCACAGGCAGCAACTTAACCCATGATACCACAACACCTGCCCCTGGGTTTACATTCTTATCATCATCTGGAGCTACAGTCTTGCAAGAGCTGAAGTTGCAATCCAGACCTTGAAATTGATGTCCTTTTACTCAATATTCCTTAAGCAATCCAGTGTTCCTTAACTGGCATATTAATAAGTACTTTTCTAAAGTGTGAGGACAATGTCACATAAATGCCAATGTATTTTAATTGTGTATTATAAGATGATTTTTATATTTCTGTGGCAACTGTACCAGGAAACAGAAGCTCCACATATGCTAGATTTCTCTGAAGAATCTTGTATTGTATGATATTATTGAGATCCTTGCATCTCTGGCCTTAAATTCACTCCCAATATCTAATATTTACTATGCATAAATAGTTATCACACGTTTGTATGCACACTTTAGAGATAATATGTCTTCAAAAACTATCTATTAATATATTGAACTTTTTCCCCTTTTGCAAGAAGAACTTTAATATTTAGAAAACAGCCAAAGATATTTTACTATGGAAAATTATATAGTACATTTCTTATTATATTGATATATAGAGAGATATAAGGTAATATGAGATAATTTTAGCATTTAGTAGAAATTCAATTTTCTTCTGTCTTAACTTTTGAAAATATCCTGTAAGTAATAACTTATCCCTAAAGCTACATTTTTCCTCGGATAAATAAATTAATATTTTAGATTACATTAGAGTTTTAATGAAGATCTCAGAGAAAATAAATATTGATAAAGTGGGTTCTTAGTTAAAAGAGAATCTAGAGGGGCTAGGTTGTTTGTAATTCTGCGTCTTCAGTATAATGCTAATTCTCTGTGTTTCCCCAGAGGTGATAGCTAAAAATGAAAATGGGACACCTACTTTTAGTCAGGAAGAGAAGTCATAAAAAAGATGTTAAAGTATAATAAACTACATTAACAGTAACTGACAGTAAAATATGACAGAGTTTAACATGATTTTATTTCATATTCTCCCAAATTCCAGGGCAGAAAACTAGTTTTCCTGATCAGCCCAGTCCATTTGATGACTAAGGGGCCCTTGCCAAAGGATCTCAGAAATGGAATAAGCTCAAGACCCACCATGTACTCTCTCAGAGCTGCTTCTGATGTTCTCCTAAAACCTGTATGTTTTTTCCAAACACTTCAAGGAAGACATCAATACACATTTACTTAAATAGAACTGCACAAGGAAGGGAAAGGAAGAACACAGTGTTGCTACATTGGAAGGAAGGAAGGAAGGAAGGAAGGAAGGAAGGAAGGAAGGAAGGAAGGAAGGACCTCCTAATTGCATAAAACAGCAACTAGTCACCCTAAAAAGAAAATATTAGGTGAGTAATGCAGCAATGATTGGATATCAAGATCATGAAGGATGGAAAAAAAAAAACTTTGCAGAAATATTACATACTAAAGAATACTACAGAACCTTAACCAAATGCAATACTAGCCCTAAAGGGGATCCAAGACTGGGAAAAAAAGAAGCCATAGGAGACATTGAGATGAATCATAAAATTTGAATGTAGAAGATAGATCAGAAGTAAGAAATGTGTTAATACCTTAATTTGATAAATGCTAGTTTTGAAGTAAAAAGTAATATTTTTAGGTTGTAAAAGGTGCAATGTCTGGGGGTGTGTATTGTGTGCAATGGGTTAAACTGCCACTTGGGAGTTCCACCTTCTATATTAGAGTGTTGGGGTCCTGGCTACCTTGCTTCTGATCCAGCTTCCTGCTAATATGCTTGGGAGGTTGTGGATAATGGCTTAAGTACTTGAGTTTTGCCATCCACATGTTAGACACTCTTTGTCACTCTGCCTTTTAAATAATTAAGTAAAAATTCCTTTTAGAATGTTGAAATGTCTATTAATTAGCCTTGAATGGCTCAGAGAGAAAAAACACATATAATGAAACAAAAGGTTAATTAATTCATCTGGGTTAAGGATCCAGGAAGTTCCTTTATATCACTCTGAAGTTTTAAATGATTAAAATATAATTTAATGCTATAACTAGTACTGAAGCAGTATTTTATACTTTATGTTCTGTGTGGGTACAAACTGATGAAATCTTTACTTAATATATACTAAATCGATCTTCTGTATGTAAAGAAAATTGAAAATGCATCTTGTTGTGAATGGAATGGGACAGGGAGCGGGAGATGGGAGGGGTGCAGGTGGGAGGGAAGTTATGGGGGGAAAAAGCCATTGTAATCCATAAACTATACTTTGGAAAATTATATTTACTAAATAAAAGTTTAAAAAATATAATTTTTAAAAGTTTTAAATTTATCAAAATAAAAGCTATATCTATTTTTTTAAAAAAGAGTATGAATTACTTGAATTGTTCCCTTGAAAAGTTAAATCAAAAATTTCCTGATTACTTAGACATGCAAAAAAGAATCATCTCATGAATAGATTTCAAAATCCAAAACAACTAGAAAATGTAAGAAATTGGAATTAAAATCCAGGATACCCTCTGAGTCAGACTACTGTTTGTTTGGATGATGAAATAGAAGGAAATAAACAGACTGTTTTTTAATTTTAGAGTTTTGATAGCTGATAGAAAAAAATAAGTCTTGCTAAACTCCAATATACTTTAATCTTCTGCAACAGGAAATGAATTTCAGTCTGTAAAGACAGAAAATACATAGGCAAGGAGAAAAGTAAATTCTAAGATAAATGTCTATTTAGAAATTACTAAGCTAGATTTAAGGAATTTTATCTTTTGGCCTCTACAGTGTGGAAGAAAAGGGAAAATGCAGTTTCTGAGAGGTTGTCACCATTTGATAAAGTATGGGGAATATAAAACATGTCATGAGAATGAAAATGCCCAACAAATATTTACTTTTTGAAGAGTTTAAAGTGAATGTTGGAATGTATGTTTCCATGAGTTTAAAAGTAAACTCTCTTTAAAATTCTCGAAAATATGTGAATATTATTTGAGATCTTTAGATAAAGAAATTAATGTGCCATGGTGCGTGTTTGCAGAGTTGTTAAGCTTCTTGGGATGCCAGCATTCCTTATTGGAGTTTCTAGATTTAAGTTCCTACATTGCTTCTGATTCCAGCTTCCTGCTAGTGTGAACTGTTGGAGGCAACAAGTAATGGGGTAGCCAATGTCCACTTGGGAGACTGAATTGAATTCTGTGTTTCTGGTCTCAGGCTGTTCCAGACACAGTTGTTCCAGGCATTTGCGGAATGACTAGAGGATAAAAGACCTCTCTCTTTCTCTCTTTCAAAGAAAAATAAAGAAATTAATATAGCATCCTACTCTATAGCATTTTCTCTACTTATGATTAGTAGATCAAAATAATAACCAGGGCCTAGAGGATCTTGATTCAACAGTACATTCAAATAATTCTTTTATGCAATCGTGGGTAGTGGATATATAAGGGTTGGAAAACCAGAGAGGTAAACATATGTGTAACCAGGTTACAAAACCATTCTCAAAGGCACCAATAAATGTAGCACTAACATTCCAGAAAGACATCTCTAATTGTAGAACTCAGGGATCTGTTCTTTACATTTTACTTGAACTTTTCTGTTACATGAATTGTCTTTTAACAACTTACCTTTCTGAGACTATAACATAAATGCAATCATGCAGTATGTAACCTTTTGAGTCTTTTTTCACATGGCATAGTGTATTTGAAAGTTACTCAAAATGCTGCCTTTTAAAGGCAAATATCTAGTTCTATTTCTAGAGATACTGGTTACTGTAAAAATCTACATATTTGGAGGTTTTGTGGTACATATTGAGCATCTCCTAGCTCTTTCCAGTGCATGCTCAAAATTTATTTTTTTTCTGTCTCCTACTCTGGTAGAATTTATCACCTGATTTCTAGTTCTGAAATATTCCTACTATTATCTACACTATTAATAGGTTTTGTAAGTTTTTAAAAAATGTTTTATTATTATCCTAGTATTAGTATTTAGTAGGGAACAGAGGAAAAAGCAAATGTATAATGGTTTAACTTTGCCTGAAAATTAACAAATGTATATTCATATTCAAACTGTCTTAAGTGTAGAGAATGGAATAGGGATATATTTCAAATTTGAGTTCTGATGAAATAATGGAGAAAGCAATTTCCTTCCCATCTTAAAGGATACAAAAAATTATGTTGGACAATAGGTAGCAGTGGATTGGTGATCCCCAGTATCTCAAGGGAGGAATTACAAAGCTGCTTAAAGAGGTATGGAAGGGTGGACATCTAGTCTAACATTTAAGAAGCCAGAGAGGACACCTGTACCCCATATTGGAATACCTAGTTTGACACTCAACCCCTGGTAGCTTCCTGCTAAGGCAGACCACGGAGGTAGTGGTGATGATTTAAGTAGCTGAGTACCTGCTAACTATAGTTAGGCAACTTGGGTTGTGTTCCTGGCTCCCAACTTCAGGCTAGCCCTGACCCCACTATTGTGGACATTTGGATGTTAATTCAGTAAATGGGAATGCACATTTCAATCTCTCTCTCTCTAATTCTCATTCTCTGTCTCCCATCTCCCACCTTTCAAATAATGCAACCAAGTTATATTTCTTGACCTCCCAGACAGCCAAATACAATGGCCTCTTAATGCCTCTTTGTATCCAGCAGAGTCCTTAAGAAGATATCAAACGAGAATCCTTCTGGAATAGGACCAAAGTAGCACAGAATACTGACGTGGCTCCATCTGAAAAAAGTTAAAGGGCAAGCTTCAGAAGCATCAAACTAATTCCATTCAATCTAACTGCACTCCATAAAGTAACCTAAAATGTAAAAGATTTAAAAATTGTTAACAATTAACACTTGACACAAAATAGAAAAAAAACTTAAAATTGAAATAATAGAGGTAGAAGACAAAGAGATAAAAACTGTGGTGTGCATGTGAGAGACAGCAAGAAAGTGAGTGAGACAAACAAAGAGACTGAGTGTGTATGTGTGTGTGTGTGTGTATGTTACTTCTGCTCAAGAACATTGGAAAAAATTATGAGCGATTGTTTTAAATTTGTCTCAGGTTGTTTAAAAATTTATTACTAGGTATATATGAGGCATCAAAAAATACAAAATCATAATATTTTAATTATATAATCACCTACTTATTAAAATATTTCATAAGTATCTTTATAAAAGACTGATATCTTTATTAATGCTTTATTTTTTTAATTTTCATATACTTGTAAGTGTCAATATCAGAGAGAGAAAGAGAGAGAGAGAGAGAGAGAGAGAGGCCAGTGCTGTGGTGTAGTGGGTAAAGTTGCCGCCCACAGTACCGGCATCCCATAAGGGCACTGATTTAAATCCTGGATGTTCCACTTTCGATCCAGCTCTAGCTGTGGCCTGGGAAAGCAGTTGAAGATGGCCTAACTCCTTGGGCCTATGCATCCAAGTGGGAGACCTGGAAGAATCTCCTGGATTCTGGCTTCAGATAGGCGCAGTTCGAGCCATGGTAGCCATTTGGGGAGTGAAACAGTGGATGGAAGACTCTCTCTCTCTCTCTCTCTGCCTCTCCTTCTCTCTCTTTGTAGCTCTGACTTTCAAATAGTAAAAATCTCTAAAAAAGAGAAAGAGAGAGAGAGAGAGATTGAGAGAGAGCGAGCTTTCATCTGCTGATTAAGTCCCCAAAAGCCCACAACCTTCAAGCATGGCCAATCCAAAGCCAAGAACCTGAAATCATTGGGTCTCCCATTTGAGTGGCAGGGACCCAAGCAATTTAGCCATCACTTTCTGTCCCCCAGGATATGATAATAGGAAGACAGACTAGAAACAGAATAGCAGGAAATCAAACTGGCACCCAGATATGTCATGCCTGTGTCCAAAGCAGAAGTTTAATCCATTGCACCACAATGGTAGCCCAAAGGCTTTTGGTACTTTGTTACTAACACTATAGTTAACAATTACTCTCTCATTACATGTAAGTGTTTTAGGCAGGCAGCTTATCAAATAAGTTTGTTAGAGCTTTATTGGGGGAGACATGGAACAGAAGTGAAGGCACTGACTGGGAATGTCTTGGCATTCACTTGGCATTGGAAGATCAACTTTTTCTACTTCAACTTTAAATTGAACACAATTAAAATGGTCAAAAATCTCACAAGTATGTGGCCATTTTTAGTTCCTACATAAATTTATATGAATTTCATATTTACCAATAACATGGTATTTCCACCATTAAAGCCAATATCAACTTTAAAATAATTGTAAATATAGAACTTCCTATGGCCTCTAACAAGAAACTGAATTTATCATTTGAAAGAAAATGCATTGCCATAAATATTAAAATATTTCCAAGATGACACTTAAGTCTGAAACTTCATACTCTCAATTATTTACATTGTTTTGCAAAAATATAAACAAATCAATTTTCATCTTTATATTTAGTCACCTAAACTTTGTGATTTCTGACCAATGTGAATGGAAGTCACGTCTTAAACTCAATTGCCATGCACTTTATAAGTAGTACTTAGCAAATTGCACTTCACAACTATGTTAATTATTTTTCTACTCAGTGGACTAACCATAAAATGTCAAGAGCCTCTTGAAGTCCTCAGTTTAAAGAATTCTGCTTAAGCAATCTCTTTGGACACTCATTCAATGTTAGCAATCAGATAAAAGCCATATATGAGTAGAACCTGTTTCACATTTTGTATAAAATCTTTAAGAGTTGAAGATATGTGCTTTTCTAACAGTATTTTTACCCAGAAAATATTCCTGAAAACACATCCTTTAAAATGTATTATTCGCAAAAAATAGTTATATTTATAAGCATTGTGAACATTTCCTAAAACTCTCTGTGTCACTTGCTTTTAGAACTGTGTAGACATTCTAACAGGGCTGTTCTTTGGTAAAACTCTGGGCAAATGGAGAGCACATTAACAATCTGGTTAGGTATTTGTTCTATGTAGTCAACATTCAGACAAGAATGCATTTTATAATAAAATTAATAAAATTAAATTCAAGAATATAGTAGAGAAGCTGCTATGATTTGAACATTTCATTCATTTCTTTCTGAACTTCTTTAACACACGATATGCATAAAGGAAATAATAAACTTATGTACATGTGTCTTTAATAATTAATTTTGTTTGAGATGTGAGAGAATTCTCCCATCTGCTGGTTCACTGCTCAAACACCTGAAAGAGGTAGAGCTTGGCCAGGCTGAAATGGGAGCCAAGAACCCAATTTAGGTCTCCCATATGGAGGAACCCCAGTACTTAAACCATTATCTGCTTTCTTTCAAGGTATGCATTAGCAGGATGCTAGAATCAGGGCTTGATCCCGGTATACCAACATGGGATACAGAAGACATAAGCAGCGTCTTAGTTGTTATGCCAAATGCCTCCCAATACACTGATTTATTAAAAAAAAAGCCTAAACTATACTAGATACTTAAGGTAAGGAAATAATTCTCATCTCATTACTTTCAATTAATATTTAATATAGTAATTTTTCCTCTACACACTTTTAAAATGTGATGAAAGATGTTAGTAAGCTAATTAAAGACTTTTAAATACAGATGAAGAATTTTAAAATAACATCATAAATCAAAATATTAACTATGATATTTTCACAATAATGTTATACTGATTTAATTTTATTCTATTTATTACATCTATAGTCATAAAAAGAATAGTACTTTTTAAAAAATTTATTTGTTTGAGAGGCATAGTTACAGACAGAGAGAGGGAGAGACAGAAAGGTCTTCCATCCGTTGGCTCACTCCCCAAATGGCCACAAAGGCCAGAGCTGAGCTTACCTGAAGCCAGGGTCCAGGAACTTCTGGTTCTCCCACAGGGGTGCAAGGGCCCAAGCACTTGTGCCATCTTCCACTGCATTCCTAGGCCGTAAGCGCAGAGCTGGATCAGAAGAAGAACAGCCCCGGGAAAATGAACTGCTGCCTATATAGGAGGCCAGAACTGCAAGCGGAGGCTTAGCCTACTAAGACCCATCACTGGCCCAAGAATAGTACATTTAAATCAAATGTTGGCCGGTGCCACAACTCACTTGGCTAATCCTCCACCTGCGGCGCCGGCACACCAGGTTCTAGTCCCGGTAGGGGCACCTGATTCTGTCCCGGTTGCTCCTCTTCCAGTCCAGCTCTCTGCTGTGGCCTGGGAGTGCAGTAGAGGATGGCCCAGGTCCTTAGGCCCTGCACCCGCATGGGAGACCAGGAGGAAGCACCTGGCTCCTGGCTTCGGATCAGTGCAGTGCACAGGCCGCAGCGCAGCGTACCACTTGGTGGGGGGGGGGGTGAACCAATGGAAAGAAGACCTTTCTCTCTGTCTCTCTCTCTCATTGTCTAACTCTGCCTGTAAAAAAAAAAATCAAATGTTAACTTAAGATGTAACTAAGTTCATAATTTAAGCACAATAATGGGAGGAGGTGAACTATAAGTAAAATGAGTGATTGATTTCTGTGCTTAAAGTATATATTCATTATGCAGATTTACTTAAGGTATTGTTTTCATTTAAATAAGATTAAATTGCTATTGACCTACTCAAGGAGAAAATAATAAAAGTAGCCACAAAAGAACAAAATAATGCACCTGGCATGCAATGCAATTTATACTTATTTATATGTAACATTTATTCATTCAACACATATTCACTGAACTTTGTTCTTTAGTTTTTAAAAAGAGTTATTTATTTATTGAAAAGCAGAGTTACAGAGAAGCAGAGGCACCGGCAAGAGAGAGTGGGGGGGGGGGGTTCTTCCGTCTGGTGTTACACTCCCCAAATGGCTATAACGTCCATAGCTGGGCTGATGCAAAGCCAGGAGGCTGGAGCTTCTTCTGGGTTTCCCACATGGGTGCAGGGCTTTGAGTACTTGGGCCATCTTCTGCTGTTTTCCCAGGTGTTAGCAGGGAGCTGGATCAAAAGTGGAGCAGTTGAGACTCAAACCGCTGTCCATGTGGGATGCCAGCAATGCAGGTGGTGGCTTTATCCACTATGTCACAGCAGCAGCCCCAACATTATTCTTTATTAGGCATCATCTCTCTTGTTCGAATTAAAAATTAATACTCAGATTTCTTATATTAAAGATTTCAAAGTGATTGAGAAAACAGCCCCCAAAACTAACATGATTGAGTTCTATAGGAAAAAAAAAATCTTTGAGCCCAAAATGGAGCTCAAATTAATGAAGAATACAATCTATTCACAACTTCCCTTTCTGCATATCCTCCATAAGTCCACTTCATAGAGATCAAGCTCTATTGTTGACCATTTCACAAAGAAGCAAGTGTTTTGCTTTGACTGTTTCCTCTGAATGAAATGTTTCATTTTCTTCCTACAAATCCAGTTCCTCCCTTCTTTCAGGTTCATTAAGTCCCATCTTCAATGCGCCTATTCCACGGAATATGTGGGTTTTACCACCTTCCAACTCTGTGCTCCTCCATGGTTGTCTCCAATTGCAATAATATGTACTTTAGAAAACTGACAACTCATTTCATCTGCACTCATGTCCACTTTTTCTTGCTTTACACAGTGTAGTTGAAGTTGTATTTAAAACACAGAGACATGCTATTTATTCATATCCTTGCACCTATTTGGTCACCATGAAAATGTACCACTTTGATCTTTTCCTGTGGGGTACATCCAGGCCAAGACTGCTTTCTCAAGTCTGCTAACCACCACTGTATCTGGCATGGATACTAATAGAGGCCCTTTCCTGAAAGATGAAGAAATGTTCTCTCAGGATGCTTAAGTTTGAAAAATACCTGCTGCCCTTACCCAAACATTCGCACAATTGAACAGAAAGCTGAGATTCTTTCAATCCAATCCTCATCCCTCCTGTTCTTCGCAGTTGCTTGCACTGCAGTGTGCTGGGGAGGAATTTTCTTCCATCTCAGCCTTCTCCCTTTTATTCCTAACAGGGCCTTTTTATTGATCGTTTTCTTTCATGAATAATTCTATCTCGCTGTCTGCTTATCAGAGGACTCACAGTAAAAACTCACAGTAAAATCCCAAAAAATTGCAGTGAAGGGTGGCACAGAAAGCTAAGCTATAAGATAGGGCTTGGGAACTGACTCACTCACTATCTCTCATGGCCCAAGGGATAAGATGACAGACCCATTGCTGTCACTGCTGGTGACACTCCTTCTAGGCTTGATGAAGCAGACTTTGCAAACAAAGTTAAAAGAGTTGGTTGGTTACTGCCTAGTAGTACTGCAGAGATATTGGGGTCTTCAACAAAATCTGGTAGCTTGAAAGACTTTTTTTTTATTTTTGACAGGCAGAGTGGACATTGAGAGAGAGAGAGAGAGAGAGAGAGAGAGAAAGGTCTTCCTTTGCCTTTGGTTCACCCTCCAATGGCCGCCGCGGCTGGCGCGCTGTGGCCGGCGCACCGCGCTGATCCGAAGCCAGGAGCCAAGTGCTTCTCCTGGTCTCCCATAGGGTGCAGGGCCCAAGCACTTGGGCCATCCTCCACTGCACTCTCTGGCCACAGCAGTGAGCTGGCCTGGAAGAGGGGCAACCGGGACAGAATCCGGCGCCCCGACCATGACTACAACCTGGTGTGCCAGTGCCGCTAAGCAGAGGATTAGCCTATTGAGCCATGGCACCGGCCGAAAGATTTATTTTTAAGTAGTTATTTCAAGCTGAGCCAGATCAAAGCCAGGATTCCACAACTCTATCTTGGCTTCTGACATGGGTGACCCAGTTACTTGGTCTCTAACCTGCAGCCTTCTGAGAAGCACATTAGCAAGGAAGCTAGATCAGATCAGGCCCTCCAATATGGAATATGGGTGTCCTATGTGACATTTTAACCATTGAGAAAATGCCTGAAAGAGATCTTTATTTCCTGTAGTGGTAAAGAAGGAACATGTGAGCAGCAGACTGAAGACCTAATAGAGTCACAGAGCTCTAGAAATGCATAAATGTGGGACTGGCGTTGTGTTAGAGAGGGCAAAGCTGATGCCTGAGATGTAGGCATCCCACATGGGCCCCAGTTCATATCCTGGCTGCCCTACTTCTAATACACCTCCCTCTAATAGTCTTAGAAAAGCAGTGGAAGGATGACCCAAGTGCTTGTGCCCCTACTATCCATGTGAGAAACCAAGAAGTAGCTCGTGGCTCCTGGCTCCAACCTTCAGCCTGGCCCAGTTTCAGCCATTGTGGCCTTTTGGAGAATGAACCAGAGAATGGAAGACCTCTCTCTCTCTATCTTTCCCTCTCTCTCCATGTAACTCTGACTTTCAAACAATTAACTAAATATTAAAAAAAAAAGAAATGTGCAAAGGCAGACCTTTTATTACAAGTTCTAGATCCTGTTTAGGAAAATCAGGAACCTTGAAATGTGGATGGGTATGCTGGGGTACAATGATGAGTATTCAAGCAGTTCCCCTTGAAATCCTCAGAACTGGGAGAAGCTGGCCACCATTTTCTAATAGAAGCTGGTACTGTCATTCTTCTGGGAGATGCTGCAGAGGTCTCTGTATTACACAGTGATAGGAGTCTCCCTACAACCAGGCTGATAACCTGGGTTAATTTCTACCACAACCTGGAAAGTGACATGCCAGGTTTAATAATAGGATGAAGTCCATCATAGAAAGGAGGTGAATGAATTAGTTTGCATGCCTAGAGATGGCCAGAAGTAGCCAGAATTGGTCAACTTTTTGTGAATTTCTCAGGAACCAGAAATAACACAGCCTGTAAAACCCCTCACAATGGAGCAAAACTGATTCCTGTGTGGCTCTTAGAAGCCTGGAGAACTGGTTACTGAGTGATGTAATGTCTGAATGGCCCTGGCAGGCTCTAGAGAAAGAAGTAAACAGCTATACCGGCCATGCTGGAATGAGTGTATTGTACAAGAACATATGGCTACTACAAGACAACTATATTTGATGGAAGAATGTAAATAATATACCCTTACTGAGACCAGCAGGAATATATTTACAAAAGAGGAAAGAGCATCACAAAAGTCTAGCAGCAAATTTGCAGGATAAGCCAGAACTGACAGCAGGTGAGGTTACACAGAACTAGGATTGTTAATGTTGAATGAGATTGTAAGACCCCGTTTAATAGAGATCAAATGGCAATGCTTGAAAGCCAGAAGGCTGAAAGCCTTGATTAACAGCAATGTTCATGAAGAAGCCAACAGGGCTTGATCTACAGGGAATTGTGGAAATGATCCCTAGAGCACATCCTCCCTAGGGATAAAATGAATGAGCAGCCAATAAAGATCCTACTTAACTCTAAAACCAGTAAAAAAGAAGAATGATAAAAATGAGGCCTTGAGGTTGATAGCCTGGCTACAAAATTATGGTCCTTTCCTAAAGTTCAGATCTAAAATTCATTGGCTAATAAGTATGAGTAATGTTTGTAGCTCAAAACCAACTGCAGTGGTGGATACTATTTGTTTCACCATCTGTTCTCCTTTTTCTGTTTCCCTCCTCTGAAAAGAAGCTAGTAGGAACCATCTCTCTAGGCAGTTTTCACTAATCTTCATGGAGAAGACCACCTATGTGGTTTAAAGCATGAGAGATGGGAGTTGTTAAAAATGCATGGTCAGACCTACTATAACTTACATTATTAAGTAATAAAGCCAGTAGATTCTCATGTGAATTCCAGAATGACATTTGCCCCAAGATCTTCCTTCTCATGGCGTGTTTGTCAAAGTCTGAGCATATTGGAAACACTGATTCTGGACCATTGCTGCAAGATATGTATGTTCTTCTGGTAGAAAACTCTGACTCGACGAGATTCCAGGATGCAGAGTAGTGACAGGGCGGCCTGCTGGGCAAAAAATATTTTAAAAAGAAAAAAAAAGTGGAGAAAGTGCATTCTAGGAAAAGTCACAGTGGAGATTCTGCAGAAGCAAGAGAGACTGTGGATAAATGTGGAAGGTGCAGCCATGCAGCAAAGCACATGGACCCCAGCAACCTTGAGCCAGAGTAGGTTCCAGCTTTGGAGAGCGTGGTTAGGTCAGATTGTAGGGACCTGTGCCACCATTGATACAACTGGACAACCACAAAGTCTTTGAGTCTGGCCCAGATTCCTGAGTGGAACATGGCCCCAGCTCACCCAGAGAAAAAGAAAAGGGGCACATCTCTTCCTTACCCCCAAGAGCTCCCAGCACCCAGCTGAGAGAGGGCAGGTGCCATTTCGGACATAAGTATGTAGCAACTGCTGCAGCTTTTGTGTGCACACCCAGCAACTAGTTGGGACAGTCTGGATCTTGTCAGCAGAAGCAACTGTAGCAGCTCTGCAGCACCCACGCAGCAACTGGTAGAGAGAAGGAGCTATTCTAACATAAGTACCTCCTGCAGAGAATTTTGTATGCACCCAGCACTGTTGTGAAATGAGTAGAGCTGTGGCCAATGGATATTGTGCACACATGTGGTCCAGGGATTATACCAGAGGGGGAAAAACCCTCATTCCTCAATGACCTTGAGTATGCATGGCAGGATTGACAGGGGGCTGGGAACCCACAAGACTATGAGGTACCCCAACCTTTCAACAAATCATAGTCTGGGGTTCAAATCACCTAGGTAGAGCACCCACAGGCAGTGGGCTCAGCCTCTTTGTGGCTGGGACAGGCTTGCCTGGTGGAGTGGATCATCTTGCACCCATGACTGTGGAAGCCCTCAGTGCTGAGACTGTGGGAACATTGTGACTGCATGACAGGATGCATGGTATATCTGGGTCTCTGGGCAAGCACTGTGAGCGGCTACATGTGCTCAGAGCTCTCTGATTGCCTGGATGGGTAACTGCAGTGGGATCCATACTCACATTGAAGACTGCACAGATCCTTTTGGCAGTCTATGTGGAAGCACAGGCTATTACACTCAATGAGGGTTAACACTCATGCATCAATCACTTTGGAAGAGAGGAAGTGAGGGTATGAAAAGCCAACAGAGTTGACCATACCCCTTCTGTTAACAAGGGCTCTACCACGTGCAACTTGGGTGTCATCCTTAATATTCACCCCACCCTGGAGCACTGAAAAGAGCTTCCTGGTCACATCCAGCACACATCCTTGGATATTCATTGAAAAAGCAGATATTCCACGAAGACACAGAGGTATAGGTAAAAGATAAAAGCCACCAGAGGAAAAAATCATTAAATATCACAACAAATCCCCCAAAATAAACACAAAACTCAAGCAACAATGTTAGGGAGGACAACATGACCCATCAAAGAAACATACAATTCCAGTATTAGAATGTGAGGATGGGGGCTGGCACCTGCTGGCATCCCATGTGGGTGCTGCTTTGATTCTTGGCTATTCCACCCTTGATCCAGCTCTCTGCTGTGGCCTGGGAAGGCAGTGGAAGATGGCTTGGGTCCTTGGGACCCTGCACTCTCTTGGGAAATACGGAAGAAGCTTCTGGATTCTGGTTTCAGATTGATGCAGCTCTGGCTATTGCAGCCAATTGGAGAGTGAACCAGTGGATGAAGGGTCTCTCTCTCTCTCTCTCTCTCTCTCTCTCTCTCTGCCACTATTTCCCTTTCTTTGTAACTATGACTTTCAAATAGATGGATAAATTTCAAAAAAAAAAGAATATGAGGATGAAGAGATTCATGTAATGCCCAAAATGTAATTCAAAAGATTATTTATCACAGGATTTCTCAGAAGCAATCAGAAATAAATCCACTAATTGAAGAAATCCATACATGACATGAATGAAAATTTTCCCAATGAAATTGTGATTTTAAAGAGAAATCAAGGGGCTGGTGCTGTTGGATAGCAGGTAGGGCCACTGCCTGCAGTGCCAGCATCCCATATGTGCACTGATTCAAGTCCCGGCTACTCCGCTTCTGATCCAGCTGTCTGCTACAGCCTGGGAAAGCAGTAGTAGATGGCCCATGTCCTTGGGCGCTTTCACCCACATGGGAGACCCGGAAATAAGAAGCTCCTGGCTCCTGGCTTACTTTTCTTTTAAAGCAAGAAACAGCATGCAAGTATCAGAAAGCACTAGCAGGCATCAATTAATCCAAGGAAAAGCTTCTTAGTTCCAAAAGCACTTGGGAAAAAAACAAACAAACAAAAAAAACCCAAAAAAACAAAACACTGGTAGGGAAGGGATAAGGAAAGGGGGGAATTTGTAATAACTGGAATCCCATGAGTGTGTATACCAAGTCTCATGAGGTTATTTTGTATATTTATCCTTTACTCAGTCACTTTCTCCTCAAATACTAGAGTTTTTCGCTGGCGCCACGGCTCAATAGGCTAATCCTCCGCCTTGCGGCACCGGCACACTGGGTTCTAGTCCAGGTCGGGGCACCGATTCTGTCCCGGTTGCCCCTCTTCCAGGCCAGCTCTCTGCGGTGGAGGATGTGCAGTGGAGGATGGCCCAAGTGCTTGGGCCCTGCACCCCATGGGAGACCAGGGTAAGTACCTGGCTCCTGCCTTCGGCTCAGCGCGGTGCAGCGCACCAGCCGTGGCAGCCATTGAAGGGTGAACCAACGGCAAAGGAAGACCTTTCTCTCTGTCTCTCTCTCTCACTGTCCACTCTGCCTGTCAAAAAAAAAAAAAAGAATTTTTCTTTGAATTTTTTTCTCAAATTATAAAAAAGTATGAAATATAAGCAAGCTCTTGCATTGTATTTTTAGAAGTATACAATTCAAACATTATAGAGCTATCTACATACTGATAAATCTCATCAAATCTTGGATAATTCAATAATATACAAAATATCAGGGCACAGAAAGAATTAAAATCCACTTCATTTGTTACACCTAATATTTAAGTATTCAATCTAAAGAAAGCACTTAATCATATTGGCTCTCTTCCATGTACGCATGTTAATATACTTATTAAAATATTCTTTTATAATCATGTTTGGTCTTCATTATTTCAAGTCAAGTTTAAAACTCAAAATCAGCCATCCAGATAAAACAGATAATTAGAAATATTATCTCTTCTCCACCTGCCTGACCCTAAGAACTATGAAATCAATTTTATGAAATGACTCTAAACACTGGATTGTGATGACAAATGCTAGGTCCAATTTCTTCATAATCCTTTTTGGTGTGGCACACTTGGTAGGATTCTGGTGAGAAAGTTAGCATCAATCCTCCAAACCAAACTGCACATCGTCTTATGTGGTGTGTAATGACTTGTTCATTGATAGGTTTTGGCTTCAATCTACTGCCACTCAATTCTTCACTTATTTTCAGCCTGGCATCAACAGTTCTTTTCAAATCTCTTTGCAAATAACATCCAAAGTCCCTTAACATGGTTGAACCTCCAGAGAGGACAATATTCTTGTAATGAGGATGTCTAACATCAATAGGGAAATTCTGAATTACTTTGTCTATAACTTCTGAGATAGGTTGTGTGTGGATTAACAAACTCTGGATTAAAAAAAAAAAAACAACTTCAGGTCCAAGGAATCTCTCATAACCAACATTAATGGAAAATTCTTTCTTAGCGATAGTATTGATTCCAATATACTGCTTAACCCACTTTGAGCCATCTGTGTCATAATTGTTAAATTCCTTTATTAAATCTGGGAATATCTATAGCACTACTTCTACCTTATTAGTTTCAAGGGATTATTCTGAAGGGATTCCTACTTCTCAGTCTCTCAGCATTTGCTGAATCGAGTATGCTATATCCCATCCTGTAATTAGAATGTGTTTAATACAGCCACCAATCACATACCCTTCAGCCACAGGAATGACATTAGTGACACCGTCTCTACTGTCTTGTTACCATACCAGTCAATGTCTGTTCTACTTGTCTTGAGGTCCAAGAGCAACTAAGTCAAGAACAGCCTGCACAGTAATGTACGTGCCTGGAACATTGAAAGACTAAAACATTATTTCAGCAGTATATCCCTTGTTTTCTGGAGTATTCAGTTGAGGTTCAGTCAAAAGAAAATAATGATCTTCAGGTTCTGCCCTTAAACATTTAAAGATCACTTGTTCCATAAACCTTTCCATCAAATCCCAATCTTCAACTATACCATGGTGAATTGGCTACTTTGTTGCATATATAGGTTTTTATATTGCTTTATCAGCAATGAAGAAGTCTAGGTCATCAACACTTTTCATCACCCTCCATTGAGCCTGATCATTCACTTTTGCTGACATCTTAACAGCATTACAGGAAGAGATGATGAACTATTTTTTTTTTTTTACAGGCAGAGTGAACAGTGAGAGAGAGAGAAAGAGACAGAGAGAAAGGTCTTCCTTTTTGCCGTTGGTTCACCCTCCTATGGCCACTGCGGCCAGCGCATCGTGCTGATCCGAAGCCAGGAGCCAATTGCTTCTCCTGGTCTCCCATGCGGGTGCAAGGCCCAAGCACTTGGGCCATCCTCCACTGTACTCCCTGGCCACAGCAGAGAGCTGGCCTGGAAGAGGGGCAACCGGAACAGAATCCGGCACCCTGACCGGGACTGGAACCCTGTGTGCTGGCGCTGCAAGGCAGAGGATTAGCCTATTGAGCTACGGCGCCAGCCTAAACTGTGGTTCTGTATTTCCAGCATATCCTAGTTTTAATCACCCCATGCCACAGTCCACCACACAGGCCGCCAGCTGTTCTGCCCTCTTCTTCCTTGCCTGCTGCTGCTACTGCTGGTTGGGGTCAGGGTTTGGTGGCAGGAGATGCACACTGTCTGACCATCCACAGCTAGGCTGCCCTCTCAATGGAGGGTTGGGGAGAAGCTGGTAAGTCGGAAGCAATAGCAAGAAAGCAGCAGGCTCTGTCAGCGATTACTACTTCCTCAACCCAGGCAGCCATGCAGTCCCAGCTACGCCTCCTCCCCCTCTCTCTTCCCTCCTCCTCACTCCTGTCCCAATCCCACAACATCAATAGCATTTGTATATACAGACAATGCCATGGCTGAGATGGCTGGGAAAGAATTTCTAAGATCAGTCCCATTCACAATAGCTACAAAAACAATTGAACACCTTGGAGTAAAGTTAACCAAGGATGTCAAAGATCTCTATGATGAAAATTACAAAACATTAAAGAAAGAAATAGAGAAAAAATGGAAGAATATTCCATGTTCATGCGTTGGAAGAATCAATATCATCAAAATGTCTATACTTCCAAAAGCAATTTACAGATGCAATGTGATTCCAATGAAATACCAAGCACATTCATCTCAGATGTAGACAAAAATGCTAAAATTCATACGGAGATACAAGAGACCCCAAATAGCTAAAGCAATCTTAAACAACAAAAACAAAACCAGGGGATCACAGTGCCAGATCTCAAAATATACTACAGGATGGTTATAATCAAAATACCCTGGTATTGGCAAAAAAACAGAGTGTAGAAAAATGGAACAGAATAGAAACTCCAGAAATCAATCTAAACATCTATAACCAACTTATCTTTGATAAAGATAAATGTTACTGGGGAAACTGGATCTCTGCATGCAGAAGTATCAAACAAGATGCTTACCTTATACCTTACACAAAAATCTACCCAAAATTGATCAAAGACCTAAACATAAAATCTGATACCATTAAATTACTAGAGAACATTGGAGAGACCCCACAAGATATTGGCATAGTCAAAGAGTTTTTGGAAAAAACTCTAGAAGCACAAGCAATCAAAACCAAAATTGATAAACGGGATTATACTAAACTGAGAAGCTTTTACACTGCAAAAGACTCAGCAAAGTGAAGAAGCATCTGACAGAATGAGAGAAAATGTTCGTCAACTATGTGACTTATAAAGGATTAATATCCAGAATCTATAAAAATCTCATAAAACTCAACAACAACAAAACAAACCATCCATCTAAGAAATAGACAAAGGACTTGAACAGGCATTTTTCTTTTTTTTTCTTTTTTCTTTTTTTTTTTTTTATTTTATTTTATTTTTTTGACAGGCGGAGTAGACAGTGAGAGAGAGAGACAGAGAGAAAGGTCTTCCTTTTGCCGTTGGTTCACCCTCCAATGGCCGCCGCAGTAGCGCGCTGCGGCCGGCGCACCGCGCTGATCCGATGGCAGGAGCCAGGTGCTTATCCTGGTCTCCCATGGGGTGCAGAGCCCAAGCACTTGGGCCATCCTCCACTGCACTCCCTGGCCACAGCAGAGAGCTGGCCTGGAAGAGGGGCAACCGGGACAGGATCGGTGCCCCGACCGGGACTAGAACCCGGTGTGCCGGCGCCGCAAGGCGGAGGATTAGCCTGTTGAGCCACGGCGCCGGCCATGAACAGGCATTTTTCAAAACAGGAAGTTCAAATGTCCAACAGGCCTTTGAGAAAATGCTCAGGATCACTAGCCATCAAGGAAATGCAAATCAAAACCACAATGAGGTTTCACCTTACCCCAGTTAGAATGGCTTTAATACAGAAATCAATAAACAACAAATGCTGGTGAGGATGTAGGGAAAAAGTTATCCTAATCCACTCTTGGTGGGAATATAAATTGGTGCAACCATTGTGAAAGATAGTAGCGGATACCTCAGAAATCTGAATATAGACCTACCATATGACTAATCTATCCCATTCCTGGAAATTTACTGAAAAGTTTAGAAATCAGTGTATGAAAGAGTTAGCTATACCCCCATGTTTATAGTAGCTCAATTCACAATAGCTAAAATATAGAATCAACCCAGATGTCCATCGCCTGAATACTAAATAAAGAAATTATGGTGTATATACACAATTTGAGATGTAATGATTTTGAACTGTCCTTGTCTCCACTGTTGAGGAACAATATTTTTTTAATTCTGTTAGTTGAACTCTTTACTTAATGTACTATTAATCTATAAGTATAAAGTTTCCTGAAAATAGTTCTTTGTAAAAAATAAGAATGTAAATTGGGGAGGGAGGAGGAAGAACAGTGGAATGTGAGCATGAGGGAGGGTAGGATGGTAAGAATTACTATTTTCCTAAATTTGTGTATATGAAATTCATGACGTTTGTATTCGTTAAATAAAATTTAAGAAAAGAAAGCTCCAATTCAAGAATTCTTTTGTCCTAGTCAAATTTTCTTATAACACTGCAGCAGGGTAAGTCACCTCATATTGCGTTTTCTGCTTCAGTCTTCCTCAAATCCTCCTATTTATCTTTCTTTCCTTTCTCTGGTTATGGAGTTAAATAGGTCCTTTGGTGGATGCTCATTTATTTTGTACCTAAGGAGGACACACTCCCATGTCATACTTGTACAATGGTCTGAAGGTCTTTGCTGCCTTTTTGTTTTCTCACTTTATCCCTCAAAGGAGTTTTCCCCCAATGAAATTCTTGCACATATTTCTCTGTTAGCTCCTCCTTAACAAGGCATGTGACCTAACATTACATAATATATAAAATTACCTTGGAATAGGAATTGTGCCTTAAATGTCTTTAAATTGAACTGCATCACTTGCACAAAGATTAAGAATTGTATGCAACCAAAAAGCAATATGTATAATATATAACTATTTTTTTAAAAAATCTGTGTAATTACTGTAATTTGAGTAAATATTTCTGATAAAGATCTGAATGTTGTGATGTTACACAAAAGCTAGCAATCCCAAAATGTAAAAGATAAAGAAAAAAATTAGATAGCCAATGAGATCTAATATTTAAACTCCTACAAATAGATGGATAAATTAATGAATAATTACCCGAGGCATGTAATTCAAAACTATGTAATTAACATTTCTTATAATGAGGAAACTTTTTTTCAGAAAAATTGAGTTTCTAGAGTACAAGACATTGTACATTTGGTTATTCTGATGTAGTTCAACAGGATGTCAGCATCACAATTGAACATCTGAAAATACTACCTGTGGCACTGTGAATTTATTAATGTTTCTTTTACCTCAAGGATTTTGAAAATTAGGAAAAGAAAATCAATTATTAGTGAAATGACATGACAGCAGTTCTTTATAGCAGAGCTTTCATGCTGTAAAAATTGTCTTGGCACAGCTAGAGGTTACTGTCAGGGGAAGGTGAAAAATTGCCTCTGGAAATTAACAAGTACTTATTAACTTTGGTAACCCTAGTATGCAAAATTGTAGAGACACAGATATCAATTAAGAGTGCAGCAAACTTAATTGCGTTATTTTGATGCAATATTGCATATTAATAAAATTTCCGTTTTTGCTCTCTGTCTGTTATTTAGGCAGGTATTTGAGAGATTTTGTTTACTTTATGCTTAAGTGTGTCTCTGTGTATGTGTGATAAGTAAGCCATTAGTGTTGAATATTACTCTAATAATATGAAATTTTATTATAAATATATTAGACTTTGCTGATGCCATATAATGGAATATCTATTTCAAAATAGGCTATTCCTAAACAGCATATGTTATTGGAAGAGCTTTATCTGACTGAATTGATAATAAAAGTACCATTCATTGAGAATTGAACAAGCTTTTTTTTTTTCTAGAATAAATTAGGTATAATGATTTGCATCCGCTTAAAGTGCACAATATAATTTCAGATTGTCGTACACACCTGTGAAACTGTTACCACTATAAAATACATTGCTATTGCATTAACTATAAAAAATCCCTATTTTTATATTACTTCATTTTTTAGAGATTTATTTACTTATTTGAAAGGCAAAGTTACAGAAGGAGAAAGAGAGAGACAGAGAGGGATATCTTCCATTTGCTGGTTCATTCCCCAAATGGCCACAATGGCCGGAGCGGAGCCCATCCAAAGCTAAGAGCCAAAAGCTTTTTCTGGGTCTCCTATGTGGGTTCAGGGGCCCAGGCACTTGGGCCATCTTCCACTATTTTCCCAGACCATTATCAGGGAGTTGCATCAGAAGTGGAACAGTCAGGCCTAGAACTGGCAGCTATATGGGATGTTGGTGCTGCGGATTACGGCTTAACTTGTTACGCCACCAGTGCCAGCCTCTATAATATTTCTTAAATGTCACTTATTTCTTATATTAATTTTAATCTAGTTGCTCCCATTGAGTAGCCATAGGCCATCACTAATCTATAATTTATCAGCAACAATAATTTTCAATTCAAATATGTTTTTGTAAGTGGAAGCACACACTATGTATTCTGTTAAGTCTGACTTCTTTCACATTGAATCATGATTGTGAACTTATTTATATTGTTGTGGTTCCTGTATTTTGTTCTATTTTTTAAAATTGTTGAGCAGTATTTAATTATATGAACATACAAAGATAAACTTATTCATTCATCTTTTGGTAAAGTTTGGGTTATTTCCAGACTGGAACAATTGTAAGTAAAACTGTGAATAATATTGGTATATTTTTATTTGAATAATGTCCTTATTTTACTTGGTGAACAACTAAAACTGGAAAGACTGGAGCATAGGGCATAAATTTTCTAAAATTTTAAGATGCTAAGATCATTATCTTTTGCAGCCCTTAACGAATGATGAAGTTGGTATATAAAAGTTTCAACTCCTTCTAGTTAGAGTAGGATGACCCCAACACTTGCATTATGTTTTAACTTTAAAAGTCTCTACTGTGACTGCATTTTGGTTGGCTCTAGTAGTATTTGTTTGACAATTTCTCTGTATTGTCTTTCCTTCATTCTCCATGTTATGTATTAGGGTTTAAGTAAGATAACAGAGCCACTGGGACTGACATGAAATAAGAAATGCATTATAAAAATTACAGTTTTCAAGTTTTTAAGAGCTGAGAATATCTGATTTATTATGTACATACTATGTTCTTCATAGGCCTTCTAACTTTTACTCTATGTAACACTGTGCTTTAGATTTATAGTTTTAGATGCGATATAATCTTATATATTTCAACCTGAATCAAATGGTAAGAAGACAAACAATGAAAGTAGGAAAGAAACTGTTCCACATTCTCCTTGCCAAGAAACACTGCACTGAAATATCTCCAAGGAGAGGTACTCATCTGAACATTTATCATTCATAACTCTTCCAAACTATTATTTAAAATATTTATACAAATTCATGTTTCAGAAAAAATATTGTCTTACAGAAGAATATTGAAACTCTTTAGCTAACTACATCAAAATATGAGGAAAAACAAACATAGCAACTATATTTTAACTTTTTGCCTTTGAGAAATATTTTAATTGCTTGGCATTGACACTTCTGTTGGCAGGTTTCAAAAGATGTCACATAAAGCTCCACAAATTTTGGCAGTACTTTCCTTTCTCCCTCCCCATGCTATGCAAATGACCACTGCAATCTGTCTCGGAGACCAGTTCCAGAAAAGAGACTGTAATTAGAATGGATCATTGACCTGCTCTAAGAGACTTCGAGGGTGAACTCATTTTGCCTTATTTCTATCCCAACCTTAGTAGCCACAAAAAATTCAGTGCTTACAGTTTACGCTTCATTCGTCTCTGGAAAGCTCTTTTTCCTATCATTTTCCTTGATAACCAAAACTTTTCCTCTGTGACCTCTGTAACTAATAATATGACTATAGTAAAATTATCTATATCTTAATGTTTGAATCTTCCTTTAAGTTTCTCATTCAAAAAAGTCTGGTTGTCCTATGAGAAGACTCCCTCACAGAATAGGACCCAGTACAAAGAAAATGCCATCTTTGTTTTTATTTGAATTTGCACATCAATTTTATTCTTTTCTCCTTAATATCTTCCTTTGAAAGGTCATTCCATCATAAAATATCATCTGACAACTCACTTTGTTGCTGGGTACTGTCATTTCAACAAAATGGCATATTAAATAAAATAATCGAGATACAGAAAGACAAACACCACATGTGATCTCTCATATGTGGCAACTAAAACCAAAACAAAACTAAACCAAACAACAACAACAAAAACACACCAAAGGGGGGGCGGGGCACAATCTGAACACATAATGGTGATTGCTAGAAGCTACAAGGGATGATGGGAGAGAGTTTTGATGAAGGGTACCAAACCAGAGTTAGATCAAGGGACTAAAGTCTTAATGTTACACAGCATAGTAAGGCGGCTACAGTTCACAGCAAACAAGTGTGCGTGTGTGTATGTATGTGTGTGTGTGTGTTTGACAAATAGAAGACAAACCTCCAATCATAAAGTAACATAAAGAAGGGAAAATATTGAAAACCCTTTTTTATTAGTATCTATTATATACATATACTGAAAGAGCACAGTGTGGATTATAATTATGTACAAATGTTATAAATAAATAATTTTGGAATTATCATCTCTAGAAACTGACTCCCTACATTGTTCCCAACTCCAATTTCATGTTTTCCAAACTCTACTAATTCACCACATGGAAAATAAACAGGCAAATAACAAAATCTCAAAGGGTTGTTTGTAATCAATGTTAATATCTTAACAGTCACAAAATGCTGTCAATTCTTCTTAATATATCTTGTAAATCCAGCCCTCTCTATTTCTAATACCTTTACCATATTTCAACAACTTACTATTGACTAGCTATTTGTGGACAACTATAGGTTGTTGATTTGTTGTATAATTCAGTTTGAGGTGTCTGTGAGAGAGCTAAGTGGTGATATGTGACTAACAGCTGGACATATGGCTCTTCAGCTTAATGGACAATTAACTGCTCCCTTTCAACAAGTACCACAATCATTCCTGCTTTTCTATGGTAGTATTAGCAATACATTTCCAGGAAACATATTTGTGAGGTATCAGTATGTGAATGACAATGGAAGTCATGAGAGGGGATGAGAGTGTCTGGGAAAATGTAGCTAAACCACAGAAAACCTGGATTTCTTATTCAAGATACTTAAAATATAAAATTTCAATTTAAATAATAATAACAATAAAGCCACAAAGGATTTATAATATGTGATTCAATTAAACTCTAAGAACTAAGATCAATGGAGTATCGAATTAAGGTGTTGTGTAATTTAGAATATAAGAAGGGTGAACTGCAACCATGGAGGAAGCCAGGCCTCCAAAAAGACTCATGAATTTGGCCTGCTATGGCAGTAAACAAAGCAGTTGCTGACTTTAGAAAGTTGCATGTTATTTTTTGGACGTGTGTTTGTATCTTTCTTGTTTGATTTATGCCCCTAGGAATAATTCCTCAGGTTTATTACACTTTTTTTTTTTAAGATTATCTTGCCAAGCACCTTCCAAATAGATGCTTAATAAATACTTAATGACCTAAATTGATTTCTCAGCATGCTTATCAAAGAACTTCAGCTTTCAGAAACTCACTTTAAGAAAACAGAAAGATCTTCCTGTTAGAGAACTTGATAGAACTATGACTTTCGAGGTTTTCATATTCAAAGGTAAGATTCACCATGAATAACAGGTTTCAAAGAATTAACAAGATATATTTCAATAAAGAGACATTGACTATTATTTAAAATAGCATTTTACAAATATTTTAAATTTTACATTATGTTAACCAAAATAAACAACTTTATTTTTGTACCAAGAAAATTTAGATTAACATCATATATTTAGTGTTGAATCTTTTCTATGGCTGATTGGCACCTTTCAATGATATGCATTGTCATCCTGTACATATTGCAGACATAAAGCTTTGTCCTATCAATAGTCCTAAATTTGGAAAATTCTGGAAGGGTCAACAAATTAGTGGGGGTGAAATAATCACACCTCCAGGCACTTGACTGTTGCTTAGCTCAGCTGTTTGCTTTTAAAGAGCCCAACAATTTTTCCACTTTTTTATCTTCTCCTCCCAATATTTACTTGGTGATCTCCTGGTAGCTTTTAGCTAAAAAAAAAAAAAAAAAAATGGTTCTGTTTCTATATTTCAAGTGTCTACCTGAGGAGAGTCTTGTTAATCCCATGAAAACAATTTCATAAACAGGAGAAATAGTAAATGTGAAGATCAAAAGACCAGAGATTTCTTGGTAAAGTCAAAATAAAACAAGGATAGTGGAAATGGAGGGATTGAAAACAGACTGGTAAATCCCATGAGAAAACTACTACAGAAGCAGAGTGTGAGTTGTAGGTCACTGTAAAAACACTGGAGTAAATTTTATCAATCATGAGATGAGAAACTATCAGAAGATAGATAGGAAAATTAATAATTTTACATCATGGAAAATAATCTCATCGATTATTGTTTGAATAGTAGGTTTGGATAGGTGGATGATGGGAAACACAGAGACTAATAGAAAATCATAGGAGTAATTCAGGCAATACAAGATGTGGTTTGGGTTACAGTGGACTTAGGAAGGTATTGAAATTTCCTAAAGGATTTGTTGACAAATTTGATGTGGAAAATGGAGTGAAAAGGGGAAAGGGATGACGCCAAGAATTTGGGCTTGAACACTGATGGTCTTGATCAGAGAGTAATTTTAATGTAGTAGAATGGATTCAAGAATGCATGAATGATAGCACAGGAAACAGAGACGATGAATATGGATAACTACTCCAGGGAGTTTTGTTAGAAAGAATTGCAGAGACAGGATATATAACAGGAAAGAGTCTGGATGAAAGGTAGAGATTTGGGCCGGCGCCGTGGCTCAACAGGCTAATCCTCCGCCTTGCGGCGCCGGCACACCGGGTTCTAGTCCCGGTCGGGGCACCGATCCTGTCCCGGTTGCCCCTCTTCCAGGCCAGCTCTCTGCTGTGGCCAGGGAGTGCAGTGGAGGATGGCCCAAGTGTTTGGGCTCTGCACCCCATGGGAGACCAGGAGAAGCACCTGGCTCCTGCCATCGGATCAGCGCGGTGCGCCGGCCGCAGCGCGCTACCGCGGCGGCCATTAGAGGGTGAACCAAAGGCAAAGGAAGACCTTTCTCTCTGTCTTTCTCTCTCTCTCACTGTCCACTCTGCCTGCAAAAAAAAAAAAAAAAGGTAGAGATTTGTTGAGCAGATTCCTGGTCTGAGGGCAGATGCTTTCCTACCTCACTTTTCAGAGTGAAAGCCTTCAGTTCATCATTGGTTGGGATATCCTGTTTGGGAGCTTTATATTTCATTCCAAGAACTCCGGAGATCTAAGAGGAGATCCTACTGTGTTGAGGAACGCCATTGTGGTTTCCTAAACAGGTGTAGATTTTAGAGAGCGTGGCAGATGAACTATGCCCCAACTGAAACCTAATACTAAGAGTCATATATCTCCAATTATTCAGTTAATATTTGTTCACAGTTTCTTCTCATCTTTCCTAGAGTTCATGAGGTCTTTCTGAAAAGACAATTCAACTAAAGGTTAGTGGTCCCAAACTGTGACTAGCAGGATTTTCTCTATTTTCTTGTTCATACAATGTGGTGTTAGTCAACTTAAGAATTCCAGAACAACCTGTGTTCTTTATCTGTGAGCTTGGTCTGCTGATGTAAGTATGTTTGGGTATATACTCATACGCCAAAAATTTATTTTTGCACATTCATTTATATGGATAACTTGCCTTATGAACATGATCTTGTCTGATGTGAGTATGAAGACCAATGATCCCATGAATGTATCCAAAGGATAAGAAGAGTTTTATTACACATGTGAATGTTTTTTGGGGGGTGGAGGGAGAGAACAAACAAGCACACAAGCCAGAACTGAATGCCTTCATTAATGGAGAGAGGAATTGCCTTTGGTTTGTTTTGAAATTTGATATATGGTTGAGGTGATGGTTCCCAGGTGAAAGGGCTGGGATTTACATAGTGGAAGCATTCTTCTGTGCCAAAGAAGGGAGTGCCTAGTTTTTCATACCATCTTGTCCAGATTTGAGCCAAGGGGAAAAGCAGACAAACAGATCTTGAATTAGTTACTTCTCAATAATCACAAGGAGTTAGATTTTATTATAGCCATCCCTCAAAATTTGACAAAAATCTATATTAATTTCCTAAAATGTAGACTCATAGTGAATATAATATCATATATGTATAACTTGGAAAATAATTCCAGGGGTATATATGTTCATTATGTTCACATTAAAACACATGTACTTTTTCAAAACTAACCACAGCAGACAGTATTTCCAGTTGCAAAATGTGCTCGTATTATTCTTTCAAAATTTTGCAGGTAACTAGAAGTAATAAAAAGAAAAGGAAGAAAAAATAGAAAATAATGTGTGTTAACAACTTACTATGTGACAAGTGTAAATTTGTAAAGGCTTTCTAATATGTATTTTGTCATACACCTGCAGGTTAAACATAAATGTCATGGATTGTGAGACAAATGGACAGAAAAATTAAACTATTTGCTTGAGGTCAAATGTCTAGCAATTTGAAGATTTAGAGACCTCAAAGCCAGTTCCACTCCATCTCAGAATTTGTTTTCCTTACTGATGTAATCACTGAATTTTAGTTACCTGAGTGAAAAAATCCTAAAACTTCATTGAGGAGTTATATATATATATATATATATATATATATATATATATATATATACACACACACACACACACACATATATATATATAGTGTCCCTCTCTGGAGAGTGAGCAAGAGAACGCCAAGAAGACTTGGCTCTTTCATTGTGTTCCTGTGTTTATTGTTTTATGTTTCTTCCATATGCTGATCCTTATTTGTGTGTTTGTTTTTCATCATAATTATGATACTGTGATTCAAAACAGGGCACTAATCCTATTCAGTGTAAATTCACATTGCCAGTCAGTTCACAGATCAATTGTCTTTGGGGGCAGCAGTTACTTTTAAAGAAAGTTCCTAGCTTCTTCCTCCTGATATTTCAGTTAAAAAGCAGTGGTAAAGCCTCTTGTAAGATCACCAGACATATCAATAACTACATAGTTATTGTCATCCTCTGACATAGAGCTTATTCCCACTTGTTTCCATATATATTTTAGATTCAAACAAAGGTAGTCCACTTTTTTTTTGGGGGGGTAAAGAAGTATAGATTGAAAAGAATAAGTTTGAAACTAATTCTTCCATTTATTGTTTGTGAGAACTTAAACAAATCACTTCACAACCTTGAGATGTATTCTCCTTGTTAAGAAAAAAGGTTACTGCTAGCAATTTAGTAGGGTTATTCTAAAATCACACAACAAACTGAAAGCATTTTACAAATTAATACATGTTATGGAAATGCATTGTAGTGTAGAATTTTATTTTAGAATAGTGATACTTACTTGGATGACAAAGACTTATCCTGAATTTTTATGTGTACTGGCAATCCTGTTTCTAATAATATTGATTTATACTTAGGTTTTCTAGGGAATAAAAAATTCCCCAGTGGGTAGCCACTTAAATCTGTTGACAATCTTTCTTCAAAAACTTATAATAAAACATATTTTTCTATTTTTTATGTGTACCTGGCTTTAAGGAAAGGAATGAAATTGCAATTTACCAAATTGGGGTTAAAATATTCTTATATTTCATTTGCTAGCTTGACCTCCTCTGAACCTCAGTTTTGTCACCTGTAAAGTACAAAATCATTGTAAGGTTGCACTTAGACAATGGAAATACAGTGTCTGGAATGATTGTCACTGAAGATCGAATTATGTTATCTTATTTATCATAATTATTTTTATTATGAATACTAGCTTTGCATACTTCATAGTGTGACTTAGACTTGGATTCCTCATGTGTAGAAATAAAAACATGAAACTCACTAATTTTTAATGGAGTCATAACAGCAAAGGCATTTGGAAGAAATATGCAGTTTCAGTTTAGTCAAGTAGAATTTATCTCCATTTTAAAAATAGACTTGCCTTGTGATAGACAGCTTAATACTGGAGAAAATAATTATTACATATAGAAACTGTGTTAAGGATTTCATAATTCCTTGAGGGCTGATTACCACATAAAGGACATTTCCAGACTAGTTCTGGCAAATTGTAAATATTAATATTTGATAGATGATATATCTATGGATAATGATCTTTTCATTGTTAGCTTTATTGTTCTCTTGGTTCAAAGTCATTATCCAAAAGTCATTTTTTTAAAAGCAGTCAAATAAATTCTCCAATCATTAGCTATTATAAGTGCTTTATTTCATGTCTTTATTTCACTTATCAACATTTGCATTCCTTTTATTGATGCATTTTTTACTCGCTTATTGTAAAATTTGTTATTAGCAGCAAGAAATTAAGGAATTTGTTTTATTCACTATTAAACACTCAATAAAGATACATAGTGGATGTTCTGTTAATACTTATTGAGTAAATGAGGGAAATAATTCCTATAAACCCATAATTCTGTCTCTTTCTACAAACTTGCTGAAAAAAAACAATTAACTTTAAGTAAAACATAAAAACATTATTTCTCATCCTAAGCATAAGTCGAATTCTTCTTTCCCGTTTCATCTGATTGTTGGTATGTATCAACTACAGCCTTGACAAGTTCAGAGAACACCAGACAAATAAATTATTGATACAAAAATCATTTTTATCATTAAAATATTTTCTTACATTTGCTCAGAGATAATTACATCTGAAATTTGAAAGAATTTAGGGCGGTGAAATTAAATCTAACAAGTGGCAGTATCACAGTCTAAATAGACATTTAACAGATATAATGCTACCTGAAACCACAAAGTATAACAAGCTTTCAATACTTAACAAGTATCTAGGAAGTTTAATTTATTTATTACTCTAGATACACCGTAATTAGTAAAGGTGGTAATCTGTGTTTTTTTTTTAGGCTATATTTTGTGATTCTGGCTCTTAAAATTTGACTTTTGAAAATGTACATAAATGGGAATAACATTATAAACTGTCTAAATGAACTCAACTGTCTTCTTATTCATTCACTTTTACTTATCCATACTGAAAATGTGAATGTGTCTTATCAACTTTTAAAATTATAGAAACTGATAGGGTGATTCATAAATTTAGTAACAGGCAAAGAGCCTGCACTTACACTCCTGTTCTACTCTAAAGACAGAAAGTATGAATGCTCAATCAAGAAGAATTTGATCAACACAATAACATGTATCAACCATCTATGTATTTAAAGTAAGTGATCATCTGTCTGTTTATCTATAATCTCTCTCTCATCTTTCTTCAAACTAAATTCAATGTACAAAATTCTCCTTGGAAATAAAATCCCACAACCAAATGATTTACTGAGGAAGACTACCAAAGATTTATGGAAGAAATAATAGCAATTTGAAATGAATTTTCCAGAAGTTGGAGATAAATGAATAATTTTCAATCTATCCTGAGGCCAAAACTAACCTAAGACAAAACCCATATAAAAATTACAACAAAAGAAAATTAAGATGAATATTTATCCAGGACATAGATGTAAAATTCATTATATTACAAATTATTATACAGTTCAGCACCATATAAAGTGAATCATTTATCTTAACCAAATTAAAATTATCTCAGGAATTTGTTGCTGAGTTATTATGACCTGTAATTTTTCCAGAGAACTTTCTAAAATTTGAGATTCTACCTATAAGACAATTGTTCACTCACACTTTGGTCTTTATGATAAAAAAAAATCAATATGAAATTGTGTGCACAAATTTTTGATATGATAAATTTAGATTTTGTTAGTAATTTTTGTATATGTAGTACATATATGAAAAAGTATCAGTCAATACAATGTATAAGGATTAAAATTTTAATCTTATTAAATTTACTGAAACTTGATTTGTATCCAAATATATGATCTATTCTAGAAAATGTTTCATGTGTTGATGAAGAAAATGTGTATTCTGTAACTGTGGGGGGAAATGTTCTGCAAATATCTCTTAAGAACATTTGCTCAATAATATGGTTCAACTCTGACATATTTTTGTTGATTTTCTGTTTGTTTGATGTGTCCATTGATGAGAGTACGGTGCTAAAGTTCCCCACAAATATTTGCATTGGAGTCTATCTCTCCTTTTAGGTCTAATAGTGTTTGCTGTATTTATCAGGGTGATTTTGTGTTGGACACATATATATTTATGATTATTATAACATCTTGCTGAATCAGTCCTTTTATTAATATATAATGTCCTTCTTTGTCTCCTTGTACAGCGTTTTTTGTTTGTTTGTTTAAAATCTGATTTTTCTGATATGGGCATAACTACTCCTACCCACTTTTAGTTTCCATTTGACAGGTATCTTTTTCCAGACATTCACTTTCTCTCTCTGTATATCTTTGTTTGTGAAGTGACTTTTTTAGAGGTAGCATATGATTCTTCCTTTTTTTTTTTTTTAATCAAATCAGCCAGCCTAAATCTTTTTCTGGGGAATTTAATCCATTTATTCAAGGTTAGTATTGATAGATTAAAAACTAGCATCTTCCATTTTGTTGGTTCGTTACTGACTGTACCTGTTCTGTTCATGACTTTGGTAGTGTCATGTGTTTCCATGATGTTTACTTCTAATGTAGGCCTTGCTTCAGAATTTCTTGCAAAGCTGGTGTGGTAGTGATGTATTCTCTCTCTCTCTCTCTTTTTTTTTTTTTTTTTCTTACCTGGGAAATATTTTATTTCTCCTTCACTGAAAAAGGATAGCTTTGCTGGATATAATATTCTTGGTTGAAAGTTTTTTTTTTTTTTTTTATGATCTTGAATATATCATCCCACTCTTCTGGCCCAAAGGGTTTCTGCTGAGAAGACTGCTGTTAGTCAATTGGTTTTCCTTTATCTATCATTTGTTCCTTTTCTCTGTCTTTAGAATTCTCTCCTTTAAATAACTTTTGACAATTTAACTATAATAAACTTGGGGACGATACTTTTTGGCTGAAATGCCTTGTTTCATTATCAATAATTTATGGCTTATTCATAAGTAAGATTGACTTGTATTTTATTATTATGATATATATCCACTAATACTTGTTCTATTATACTGTTATTATAGTTCTAATAGTTTATTTTATTTTATTTTGTATTTTTTTTTTTGACAGGCAGAGTGGACAGTGAGAGAGAGAGACAGAGAGAGAGGTCTTCCTTTTCCGTTGGTTTAACCCACAGTGGCCACTGCAGCCGGCGCACCATGCTGATCTGAAGCCAGGAGCCAAGTGCTTCCTCCTGGTCTCCCATGCGGGTGCAGGGCCCAAGCACTTGGGCCATCCTCCACTGCCTTCCCAGGCCACAGCAGAGAGCTGGCCTGGAAGAGGAGCAACCAGGACAGAATCTGGTGCCCCAAATGGGACTAGAACCAGGGGTGCCGGCGCAACAGGCAGAGGATTAGCCTAGTGAGCCGTGGGCGCCGGCCCAGTAGTGGTCTTATATGATTGTACCTTATTATAGGCAGGTCTGTTTCCAGGGGTCTAACTTCTGTTGAGTTCTCTCAACATTATCTTTCCCATGATTTTTAATCTAGACAAATGGGAAAAGCTTTCAACCTCTGTTAATTTTTGGGTACCCCTTCACTGCTAATTTATTCCCTTAACTATACCTACATTAAATCACTAAATCCCTTTATTTAATATTTAAAATGAAATGTTTCCTGCCAGGATTCTGCTTGATAAGTCAATATATATTACAAATGCTTATCAAGCTTTGCCTAAGACTGTTCTTTTCAATAAGGGTAAAACAAACTGTAATAAAATCTATTGGCTAAAATATTGCATGATAACTTTGGCATTGCTATTTCCTTCTTTTGGATACTTAGCATAATGTGTGTATATATATATCACAATTCATGATATCTTGGTAGCAAGGAAATATGATATTTTGACCTCAAATGACTTGACTTTGTTTTGAAACATCTTGCAATTTGGCATCCCAAGGAGGATGAGTATAATATACTGAAACTGTGCAATCCTTAATATGTAAGGAAATTAAACCTTGACAATATATTGTGGGGCATGAGCGCGGCCATGGCATGGCCAGGCCAGGCGGGGGCTCCACATGCGCAGCTGCTCCAGGGTGCCCCCGCCCGAGCTGCGCGGAACGAAGCCACACGGAGCCAAGTAAGATGGCGCCCAGAGGAAGTAAGATGGGCGGAATCCAAAGTTGTTTACCACTAAAACTAACTGGCTGCGCAACATCAGGGGAGGTAACAAAACTAGTAACAAGTGTATAGACATAGGGCTAGTCCTATAGAAATCCCCCCATAAGGTGATTTTTTAAGTGATTGGTTGGTCCTTAGCCCTGCCCCAATGACTCTGCAGTTTTGTGTTATAAAAGGTACTATTATGCAAAAGGTAAATGAGTCCTTGCTAGACTTGGCTCCCCGCTGCGTCTGATTGTCTCCGGGACCAGGAGGCTGGGGAACGGGCGAGCGGCGCGCTTACCTTTCCTCGGACCCAGTCCATCCTGTACGGGTGGACTAAGACCCAACAATATATGATCCTGTCCTGAATTTTTGGTCACCTGACCTTTTACTAAAACCATGTAGACCCCTTATTCCAGGTAGCCTGATATTCTTGATTGTGCTTTGAAAAAGGACACAATTTTTTTTTTTTTTTCCCTACAGTACTTGCCTTTAGAGGAATTACCAGGAAAGCAAGGTCTGATCAAGTCCATTTATACACCCTTGTCTGTCTTCACCTCATCCATGTTGTCCCATTCAAGATCCTTAATAAACGAAGCTTTCCACGATTGTTCCATCCCACACTTCTACTTCAATTCTAATGTCATAACAGACTGTAAAACTGTTACTTCATGCACATCAAGCACCACAGTAAAACAAAACCCATGTATTTAACTTGCTTAGTTTTTTTTTTTTTAATTTTGTGATTTTTTTTAAAAACTTGTCTAACATGCATGTGTTAACAGGGAAACAACTTGAGAAGCTGACTAGCTTTATCTAATGTCTTATGAAATTTTCATGAACAATCCAAGCATAATTGTTAAGGTTGACTGTGTTAAGTTCATGTAAATAGAATAAAAGTTTTATGATTGGACTTTTTAACTACTTGATCTAAAAATTTTCACGTAAATTAGTCATTTGATTCTGAATCTTCACTAAAAGACATTGTATATTTTTGGAAATTTATTATTTCATCCCACTTGGCAGCTAATGAGGTTTATCAAGTTTTCAATGTCAAGTTTATAATAGTAACAAAAACAGCACTACTAATATGACTATCATTCCCGACTATGTGCTATAGTTCTCCCTGATCCCCCAACCACTCTTTCATCCCCCCTACCACCAAAAAGAATTTTTTTTTTTGTGGGGAGGGGAGGTGAATTAGAAAAAAAAGTCACATGTTCTAAGATTTTGGCGTATGAAATTTTCTAACTTAGGAAGCCACAAATGTTCTTGGCCCATCATGACACTGAGTAGCATTAAGTTTTGTGCTTCTGAATGACTTTTGTTTAAGAAATTTTTTATGCTGTCAAAGCTTTCCTTTGATTTTGATCCTTTATTCTTTCAATTTATCAGGTACACAAGATTACTTTCCTTTTTAAGCGTTCTGTCTTGTCACCAGACATTCTGACTTAGTGACTGTGTAGGAAAACCCTGAATGATCTTCCTGGCTTCACTTAAGGTCCTAGATACTGTGCTTCCATTGCTCGCATCCCACGCTGTTCCCTTCAGCATCTTGACTGCAGCAAACCTCCCCTCAGTGGAAGAGATTGTGTTTATGTGCCAGTAAACTCGACCTATCCTGAAAGGTCTGTCATTGTGTGCCTTTAAAATCCTTTCTCCTCCTTTTCTCTGTATTCTTTAAATAATGATAAGACTAAGTTATATTCCCAAAGCTCACCCTGTTGAATATTTCCTCAGTACTTAGCAGCAAACTCTCCAACACTCTGTCATTTTTTAAAAGGTTGTATTTTTTTTTTCTTTTATAACGTGAGCTTCTCAGGAGCAGGGATAATGTTTTCTGTGTGTCTAGTGTGCCTAGTATACTATAAATGCTCAATAAATAGTGATGATGGCAGGGGGAAAACATTGCTTCCCAGTGATGCAGACTAACTATTGTGTCTTTTGCCTTTGGATTTTTGTTGTTTTAAATGCCATATAAATGAAAGTACTCATATCAAGCTGTACTGTTTTTATTCTCTCCAGATCATGTCTAATATGAAATTATACAAGTCTAGAGAGATGGAAAATTAAATAGTAAAATCAGCAGGGACTGATAGGCAGTCAGAAAATGATTTTTGAAAAGCTTTTTCCTTGGTTTGGCATAGTGGGAGATACAGAAGTAAAGGTGTTTCCTTTTCCTAACAAGTTTGGCCATTTAATAAATAAATATGTAATATTCCATATTATATTCAGTGCATATGTTTGGTTTCATTGCAGATGCCTAGTTTCAATTTATTGCCACTGACATTTTAATTTCCATTGAAATGCAAGAAAAGGTAAAAATGCACAGAGCATTTTAAGGTTAAAATCAGGGCAGAAACTGTTGTTAGTCACTTTAGCTTAGATTCAATTCTAAACCAAAAATATATGTCTTCTAGTCTTAACATTGTAGCTACAAAGGTAATCTAACAAGATTTTGATCTTTTAAATAGCGTTAATTAACTGAAGAGTAAACCATTTCTAGGATTAGACCAGAACACCTTCTTACCATGTATTGCTATTGTAGGCAAAATTAGTATTTTTTATAATTTGTATCCTGAGTATGATTTCCCCCTTTATCTCACTGTTACTCAAGTTATTTTTCTGGATAATTATAATATAGAACATTAGAAAGTTAAATAGATATGTATGACTAATACAGTTTTGATGACAACATTTGAATCTGGGGTTTCCAGGAAGATGAAATTCTATTTTGTTTTTGTCACGATTACTCAGATGTGGCATAATATGCCCAGAACAATGCATATGCATAAAAACAAAATGTACATTATTGATCCTAAAGATTTTAATACAATAATTTTGCCACATAACTGAAAATCAGCATAATTTTATTTTATTTTGCTTCCTTTCTTTGAGTGACATGAGTTACAGAGAAAGAGAGAGATCTTTTTTTGTTTGTTTTTGACAGGCAGAGTGGATAGTGAGAGAGAGAGACAGAGAGAAAGGTCTTCCTTTTTGCCGTTGGTTCACCCTCCAATGGCCGCCGTGGCCATGCATCTCGCTGATCCGAAGCCAGGATCCAGGTGCTTCTCCTGGTCTCCCATGCGGGTGCAGGGCCCAAGGACTTGGGCCATCCTTCACTGCACTCCCAGGCCATAGCAGAGAGCTGGCCTGGAAGAGGGGCAACCGGGACAGAATCCGGTGCCCCGACCGGGACTAGAACCCGGTGTGCTGGCGCCGCAAGGCAGAGGATTAGCCTGTTAAGCCACGGTGCCGGCTCGAGAGAGATCTTCTATCTGCTGGTTCACTCCCTAGATGGCCACAAGATCTGGGACTGGGCCAGGCCAAACTGAAGGGCTAGGATCCTGAAGCTTCATCCAGGTCTCCCATGTGGGCAGCAAGGCCCCATGTACTTGGGACATCTTCTAATGCTTTTCCTAGACCATTACCAGGGAGCTGGATCAGAAATGGAGCAGCTGAGATTCAACCAGCATCCATATGGGATGCAAGCATCACAGGTAGTGGCTTTACCAGCTGTGCCACAACACCAGCTTCAGTACTATTCTTTTTAATGGTTTCAT
The DNA here is from genome assembly GCF_033115175.1 of Lepus europaeus. Taxonomy (NCBI): domain Eukaryota; kingdom Metazoa; phylum Chordata; class Mammalia; order Lagomorpha; family Leporidae; genus Lepus; species Lepus europaeus. The sequence goes on from NC_084833.1 coordinate 41,181,813, forward strand.
GTTATTCACTTGTTAGGATCCACTGTTTATTTCACTGGTTATTCATTAATGGATGTATACTTTTTTAGTTACTTGTTAATATAAGTAGTACAAAAAGTCTTATATTTATGTACTTTTTGATTTTGTCTATAAAATCAATTCCTAGAGACAAATGTAATGTGCATGTTCAATTTTGAAAGATGCCGTCATTTGCACTCTAAAAATTTTCAGTGTTACATGATTTTGCATGTTTGACATGCCTTTCTTAACACTAGGCAAGCTCTGTGCTCTCTGTATATGGCTAAAGAATTCGGTCTTTAGATATATTTTGCTAAATAGTCGTCTTTCTTCGAAAATTCCATCTGAGATTTCTGTATCAACAGCTGTTTTTATTGTGGTTTCTCATTTTGAATATCATTATAGAAAGTTTGACAACTTAGGGACATGAGTAAGATTTGATATTCTGTAGGAATCTCCTGAACACAGTCCACGTTCCCTGAATAAAAATTCTACAAGAAAATGAGCTGTGTAGTGTGTGTAGCTTCCTACACTTTCAGCATAAAAGGAGATAACACAAGAAAGAAGTTTGTAAAAGTTAAAAATAAATTGTTTCCTACATTAGGTGAATGTGAGTGCTTGAATCCAAAGAAGTTTAATGGAGAATATTTGATATATTAGAAAATATAATTTAAAGGACCATTTCTTGAAGCTTTATTTGTTAAGAAATAGAATACTATTATATTTGAATCCAACACACTTCTAATATCTGCAATCTTAAAAATAGCAGGAGTTCAGAAGAGTATTGCTCTATCCCTAGATTTGAGTAAATGAGGCCTTTTTTAAAAAATAAAGATTTATTTATTTATTTGAAAGATAGAGTTATAGTCAAAGGAAAAGACAAAGAGAATAAGTCTTCCATCTGCTTGTCCACATCCCAAATGGCTGTAATGGCCAGAGCTGGGCCAATCCGAAGCCACAAGCCAGGAGTTTCTTCCAGGTCTCGCACATGGGTGTAGGGACTCAAGTATTTGGGCTATCTTCTAACGTTTTCTCAGGGCATAGCAGAGAGCTGGAGCAGAAGTGGAGCAATGGAGACATGAAGTGCTCAAATGGAATTCTGGAGCCATAGGCGAAGGCTTAGCCTACTATTCCACAGTGCCGGCCCCCAAATGAGGCCTTTTTATTTGATATGAGTACACTTTCATTGGGTCTATCTTCTCAAGAGATAGATAAGACATAAAACTCGTTGCTTCTAATGAGTCTAGTAGCAATAATGTAGATATAATAGGTAAGAAACATTTAAAAAATTCAATATTGTAAAGCAAGAGCAATAAACATACTATTCATAAGTATCACAGCATGGGATGCATCATTCACAGCTGATTGAGTCAAAAAATCTAGAAACAAAAAAGCATATATACACACACATTTTATTTATGTAAAGTTCAAAATCAGAGAAACTAATTTGTGATGTTACAATTTGAGACAGATATTAGCTTTTGAATGGCTCAGAGGGGACCTGAGCAGAAAAGGATTAACTTGGCAGTTCCATATTGCTCAAACCCTACACATTGCAAAGAAAAATTTTCTTCAGTAATGGTCCTAGATCTTCAGCTCGCTCGAGGGATATAAATTCTGAGCTCTTAAAGGATCATGCTGGTTAAAAATCTGATAGTATGCCTGAGGCTTTAGTCATGCATTATTTATGGCGAATGCCTGGTTCAGTATGTTTAATTCCTTGGACTATAATGCGCCAGTTTAGCTAGATAAATTTATTTATTTATTTATTTTGAGAAGCAGAGTGGACAGTGAGAGAGAGAGACAGAGAGAAAGGTCTTCCTTTGCCGTTGGTTCACCCTCCAATGGCCGCCGCGGTTGGCGCGCTGCGGCCGGCGCACCGCGCTGATCCGATGGCAGGAGCCAGGTGCTTCTCCTGGTCTCCCATGGGGTGCAGGGCCCAAGGACTTGGGCCATCCTCCACTGCACTCCCTGGCCACAGCAGAGAGCTGGCCTGGAAGCAGGGCATCCGGGATAGGACCGGTGCCCCGACCGGGACTAGAACCTGGTGTGCCAGCGCTGCAAGGCGGAGGATTAGCCTAGTGAGCCACGGTGCCGGCCCGCTAGATACGGCGCCGGCCCGCTAGATACATTTATAAGAATATTGAGATTTATGATTGGTGCCCATTTTTATTGCAGTTGGGAAGAAGGTGAAAAGAAAGGAAGGCTGGGGTCTGAATAGAGAAACCGTTCATGTAGTAACACAAGCCTACATGACTGGCTTCCAACAAAAGCCCAGACAGAAAGGCTCAGGTGGGCTTTCCTGTTTGGCAACACTTAGTCTGTGTCTTTCAGCATCATTCATGGGAGACCTGCATATGTCGCTATGTAACTCCATTGTCTGGGGACAGCTGGAATCTTGTGTATGTTTTTCCCTGGACATTGAGCCATAGGTCTTTTCATTTTACTGATTTTTGTCTGTATTGTTTCATTGTAAAAAAACTATAGCCAAACCTCTGACTATGATAAACCCTTTAAACACAAGATTGACATTGAGAACCTTGATACAGCTGCTTTCAGTTGCTGGTAATGTTTTGTTTCTTGATATTGAGACTCACTCAATAATGATTGTAACTTTGTAAAAATTCATCCTGCTGGGACAGTTGTTTTGGCACAGTGGATTAAGTCACCATTTGGGATGCTCTAATTCCATATTGAGGTGCATCAGTTTCAGACCTGCCTTCACTTCCAATCAGCTTCCAGCTAATGCACACTCTGGGAGCCAGCAGAGAATGACTTGAGAGTATTTGGGTCCCTGACTTCCATGGGGGTTCTCGGTTGGAGTTCTTGATTCCTGGCTTCATCCTGGCCCAGGCCTGGTTTTAGGCATTTGGAGAATGAACCGGTGAATGTAAGATTCTCTCTCTCTTTGTCAATTTGTCTCTCCCTCTGTCTTTTTCTCCCCCTCCTCTTTCATCCTGCTTTCAAATAAATAAAAATGAACAAACATATAGAAAATTTAAAAAAAGAAAATCCCTTATACCATGGACTGAATGCTTTGCTTTGTACACATTTCTGTATGTATTATATATCTTGATGAAATTTTTCCCAAAAATCGTTACATTTTAGATTATATATGGTGTCAATAAACAAATTTTGTCTAGGGATAAATAAAACCAGGCTCCTTATATACATTACTCAGAGTGTGATTATAGTAAGGGGTAAGGAGGGATACCATTAAACAGAAGAAATATTATTGTTCTTTAAGCAAATTGTAAACTTAAAGAGTTTTCATGACTGAGGACACACAGTGTGTCAGTTAGTGAATATAGACGCTCAGACATGATACTCTGGGTCTAACTATGGCAGTGTGGGGTGTGAAATCAATAATATTTATTGAGTAATTAATAAAGGAAGACATGTCTACAAAGTTAAAAGCTTGGATTTATAGATGACAACCAAGATAAGTAATATCAGTTCAGAAGAGATAATGTTTCCTTTTCGGACATGTTGAAGAATGTTGCCTCTGTATCATTAAATGAAGGTCCCAAAGGCAAGCTGAAAATATGAATGTGAGTATGGGACAGACATCTGAATCTGAGCTATCCATCTGGACATCAACATTCTATCAATGTTTACCATCTGGGGGTGCAAAGAAAAAGCAGAGGGAAGAAAACAGTTAACTAAAACTGAGAGCAAAGAAAATTCGAAAGAGGAAAATTTGAAGAGGATTTTAAAAAATGACGTTCAAGCATCAGAAAGGAAGGAAGTGAAATAAGAAAGTATATTGTAGAAATTAAAATGAGTACAGAGTTGTAAGAAGAACAGATTAGTCAATAGTGCCAAATTCAGTTGAGAGTCGCACAAATACTAAGTTGAAAATGTCTGTTCGATTTCTTAGCTGTCATTGGTGACAATACTGGAAGAGAAAGCAAAATCAATTTGAGTTCATGACTGACAAAACAAGTAGGGAACACAGGACAATGTGAAACAAAACTTTAAAAGAGACATTGAATTGTAGCTAGAAGAGTTTGGAAAGATAACACAGAGGATGAAGACGATACGGAGTTGTCAAAATCATTAAAGAAAAGTACATTAATTATATCAGAGACCGAAATAGGTAACTTATCAGATAGTAGGTTGTGACAAAAGAACTCAAATTTAGGAAGTTAGGAAGTAGAGAGAGAAGTCAAAAATTTTGGAAACAGTGTAAAAAGCAGTTAACAAAATTATAGGCAAATAAAGATTATAGGCAAATAAAGATTATAGGGCAGTAAGGCACAATAGTAACATCAAACCTTATGCAATTAGCATCCATAAAATTGCAGACAAAAATATTGTAGGGAGATAAAATTGATTCAGGTGATACTATCCATAAACTCAGCATGACACCTTTAGAAGAAGAACATGTATTAAGCAGAGAAATGGAGTTAGTCATAAAAAAACCATATCAACTTAAATTTTGTCAACTCTCTTGAGAGAATAATTTGGTAATCAAAATGTATTCTATGTTTTTAAATATTTGTAAAGATTCTCTTGGTCACATCATAATTTTTAAAATAATTATATGTAACTAAACTCTAACAATTGCATATTTCGTGCCACACACCTGGGGCCATATGTTACAATGAAGCAAATATAAGTACTGACTTAGTAGGCGGATGATTATGTCCAGTGCAGTCTTTTGTGAAGTAGCATTACGATTTATTAAAATGGTGAAAATTAAAGTTTTTTCTTTCTCATGCAGAGGATTGTTGTGAGTACGATGTGAGCATGTTGTGAGTGTGATGGTAAACTATTATACTTAGTGAAAAATCAGTCTCAAAAAGACAACTACCATATATTTTCCCTGATCTATGGTAAGTAGTAAAGTCATATAAAAATAATATATATGGGCCGGCGCCTCGGCTCACTAGGCTAATCCTCCGCCTTGCGGCGCCGGCACACCGGGTTCTAGTCCCGGTCGGGGCACTGATCCTGTCCCGGTTGCCCCTCTTCCAGGCCAGCTCTCTGCTGTGGCCAGGGAGTGCAGTGGAGGATGGCCCAAGTCCTTGGGTCCTGCACCCCATGGGAGACCAGGAGAAGCACCTGGCTCCTGCCATCGGAACAGCGCGGTGCGCCGGCCGCAGCGCGCTACCGCGGCGGCCATTGGAGGGTGAACCAACGGCAAAGGAAGACCTTTCTCTCTGTCTCTCTCTCTCACTGTCCACTCTGCCTGTCAAAAAAAAAATAATAATAATAATAATATATATGAACAATATGGACACTTTGAAAATTGATTATAGTTTACAGCGTTTGTCTACACTATTTTGGAACAGTGTTTTTCTTCTTACTATTGGTTCAATTTTTAGTGGAGGGTTAATCTTATAATTATAAAATAAACTGAAAGTATGTCATTGTAAAAATTAAAAAAAATTAATGTATGAGCATGGGCAAGAGGGAAGATATGATGGGAAGTATCACTATGCTCCTATATCTATATATATGAAACATATGAAACTTGCTTACCTTACATAAATTAAATGTTTAAAAAATGACTATTTAGTAAATAAATGGAGAAAGGAAAATGTGGTTAATACACTATTAGAGTGGTCATTATTATCATTTTCATTATTATGAACTAGAATACTGAGAAAAGAAAGCATCTTTAATTTGCCATCTTTCATATCAAAATAAACAAACTACTCTGCAATTCAGTCACTTATGTGTTGGATTTTCCTATTATAAAGTAGTTAGGAATAATTATAAAAACCAAGTGCTGAATTATGTACAAAAATGTATCATTACAATTTCCTGGATAACAGAATTAATCCATGTATCAAAATAATGAAATCCTAAATAATAATGCAGTAAATCTGTTTGTTTTTTGTAATTAAAATGCTACAATCCTTATACTTATGAAAAAGAAAGTCAAAGAATAATTGGGCCAAGCAACTGTAAGGACCTCTATCATGTATATGTTTTCAATCAATAGGAAACAATGAAATTTACAGTTGGAAAAACAGAAAGTAACAGATTTGCTTTTTCCTGATGAGTAGTTTTAAAAGATCCTGAATTAAATGCAATCATGTTAAGCATCTTAAACTATATTTTGACCCTTCAAATACATTGCTTTAGGAAATGTCTCTTCATTTAGAAAGTGTATAACTTTGGCTGTTAAGCACACGAATTTTCATAATGATCACCTAATTACCTTTTTGTTACATTTTATCTCCCATTGCTCATACAATAGAAATTCCCCATCACAAGAAATTCGCATCAAAAACAATAGTTAATTTCCTCTATTACCCTAAGGCAACTCCAATTTATTACAAATTAATTTAAATGCTCATTGCCTGATCAGAGTAATTGCTCTTCATTGAGATCTTTCATTATATATATATATATATATATATATGTATATATAACACATATAAACCATATTTATATATGTTGTTTATATTCTATATGCATTGATTATTTAATGCTCTGTAAACTAATTTTATTTGTCTTTTGCCTTCATTTTATTTTCTTAGAATTAGCAAATATATATTTAAAATATTTGGATTCTGAGAATAAAAGAAAAGAAAAAAATATTTTGCATCATAAGTTAAAGTTTTTTAAAGGTTAAGGAACCAGAAACCCTGGCCTATATTTATGTAGTAAAAATAATTGCACACAATAACTAAAACATGAAATTTTGAGATTTGTATGTACCTAATAGAATGTATATGCTGTTAATGTTGAAGAAATTTGAGGAACAATGTCTCCTTCCATGACAAAAATCATTCCTGTGTTCTATTTTTCCATTATTTGATAATGCCTATGTTATGCTTTTTTGTTGCTGCTAGACTACTGGTATTTTGGAAAAGATGAACTCTTTCTAATAGCTAGCAATAACTTAAATATCCATAAACAAAATGCTTTATTCATGAATTACACTTGGAACTAATGTTACTTTAAAATTTTGTAAAAAGTTTATTTTGGTTAACACTGTCTTCCTGACTTTTACTCTAAACATAAATTAAAAGCAAGTTTTGAATGTCCATAGAGTAGCTTAGTGGTGACTTTTACCAAATTCCTACTTGTTCCTTAATTAATTATCACAGAATGATGATGTATGTTTTAGAATAGATTCAATAAGAGCTGTAGTTTGGTGAACATAGCCTATTTTGTCCTATTTTACAACTCCCAACTAATCCGATGTTTTGATGGGATATTTTTATTAGTTGCTTGAAAGAGGAACAGAGGTCCTATATATTGAGAGTGTGAAAAAAGAAGAAAGTAGCCTTGAATCTATCCATCTATTATGCATATTTAAATTTAAAGATAACTTTCAGAGAAAGAATTCATTCTCTGGGATAATTAGAAATCAGAGTGGACTCAGTAGGGTTATCTTTTTGCAGATAATGATTCAACTGTATTGCTATCTGCAAAGTGACAAAGTGACTCTTCAGGGTAGTGAGAAACATGCAGGGAGGTATTTTGATTGACCTAACTCTCCTATCTTGTCACACTCCTCAATTGCTGGCATCTCTTTGTTTTTCTTTCACTATATATTAGTAGATATTCAGACTTATGTGGTTGTGGTGGAAGGGGGAGTAATAACTCATATTGCCTTTGTAGGCTACAGATCAATCATAAACTTGTGGCTATATTTATTTTTATAAAGTTCTTTGTTTTAGTTTAAAAAACAAATGTAATATTTCAAAATATGTTTGCAACTTACAAGCACTAAAAGATTCCTGAAATTTATAAAAGATTTTGTTTTAGAAACAGAGAGTGAAAGTGAGAGACAGAGCTGGAGACAGGGAGATCAATTTTCCATGCACTAGTTCACTACCCAAATTCCTCCGGTGGCTTGAGATAGGCCAGACCAAAGCCATGATTCAGGAAGTCAACCCAGATCTATGTAGGCAGCAGGAACCCAACTAGTTGAGTCATCAACACTGCCTTCCAAAGTCTACATTAGCAGGAATATACAATCTGGAACCAGAGCCTAAAATGAACCCCAGCCACTCCAATATGGGATATGGTCATCTTACCTTGTGTGTTAATCACTAGGCTAAACGTCTATCCCATGAATGATGCTAAATCAAAAATAGTCTGTCTCTGAACTCTAACTATATCCACTGTAGTCATATTTGATAGGTAATGAGGCAAAAGAATCAGAGATAACTTTTTAAGTTTCAGGGAAAAAATCAAAAGTGGGAACAATAGTGGTTTTAATTATAAATTGGATAATTACTGGATGATATAACCTTTGTCCGTAATTAGGATCTCAGTAAATTTATGTTTCAATGTTATCCATAAATATCAAATTAAGCTACATGGATTTCTTTATCCCAGTACATTAAATTTCAGGGCTCAAGGAAATTTGAAAGATCATATAGTACAAACATCTACTTAGGGTTTAATTTCCTCAATTTGTTTTTATTCTCCAAGCGTCTGTCCAAATTGAAGATGGCCCCTGCAGAGCTGAAATTCTCATCTTAAAATGCAATGCATTAACTTGATGGATAACTATAATTATTGGAACAGTTTTCTTTACCACTTCCCTATGGCTCGCACCAAATGGTCTAAGAGCTACCTTCTGATCCATACAAATAAAAGCTCATTTCTCATTCATAGAGACAATTCTCTAATATTGGAAGGCAAACATCATTTCCCCTGTAAACATTTTCTCCAGGGTAATAATTCCTAGGTGCTTTAGGCCCTCTTTTTATGACACAGTGATATGGTTGAATAGGGTTTGTCCTCTCTGAAAATCCTGTGGAAATTTGACGGCCTTTGTGGTGGTGTTTGGAAGTGCAGCCTTTAATAGGTAATGAGGTTACTAAGATAGTACTACCTTTCTCTTAGAAATGGGTTAGTTCTTACAGAAATGTGCTGATTACTACAAAAGCAGGTTGTGAAGGGATCTGGCCCCATCTGTCCCTCTCTGTCATGTGTTTCCTTGTCCTGTTAGCGCCCATCATGCTGTGATTATATTGCCAGCTGCCATTGCCATACCCTGGGACTTCCCAGCTCCCAAAAGCCTGAAACAAATAAATTCCTAGTTTTTATAGATTACCCAGTTGTTGGTATGTTGTTATATCAACAGAAATTTGTCCTAAGGCACAGTTTTTTTCTTTTTTTAGCATTTAAATGTGTTCAGACTCTAACAACTTTTCCTATAGCTGGAGAATTAGACAAAACCTAAATCAGTTGAGGTGTGTAAATAAAGTTTGGATACTAAGACTTCGTCTTTGGCTCTGGCACCATGTTGTTGATTTTCTTCATTACCTAGATAATGACAAATAGCTGCAGTTCAGGACTTTTCCAGTTCCTCATATTGAGATTCATTTCTTAGCTTAGAAAGGAGATTGAAATTCTAAGTAGGTTAGAAATAAACCATATTTCACTGAAACCTAGTTTAATATAATTCCACATATTGTCCCACTTTATTCTACACTAGTGAAGCCTAACTCTTTCTGCTGTACAGCATCTTTTGTGTTTACCAAGCCCTTTAAATATTCCTCTCCTTGGTACTGGAAGTCCTCCCTTGGGTTCCTAATATGTGCTGAATTGTGTTTCCTCCACAATGAGTCTCCCCAGAAGCATATGTTGAAGTCTCACTAACTAGGATAAGTAAATTTAGAATTTGGACCTCACAGAGGTACTTAAGGATATACAGAGGTACTTAATGCCATAATCATGGGACCCTATTACGATACACAGATGTACTGATAAAAAAAAAAGTGGGATAGAATACCAGATACATGTCTGTGAAGAGAAAAAATAGATGTTTGGATATAGCAGGAGGATTTCGATCTACAAGATAAGGAGAGAAGAGGAATCAAATCTGCCAGAAAACCTTGATGTTGGACTTCCAGCCTCTATAAGTGTGAAGAAAAAAATTTAATTGTCAAAGTCACTCAGTTTAAGGCATCCTGTGTAACAGCCCTAATACAAATATAGCACCTTAAGGAGATTTTGTAGGGCTTTTACAGAAACTACAAAGTTTGGAGAGTCCCTGTTCACCTGCTCCCTATTCACCTACCAATTTACCTAGTCCTAAAGTGCTACAATTACACTAAGTAATGCGCAATTATATTTTTTCATGAGAAAAGAGAAAGTACTGCATGGTAGGATCTAGCCATCTGTTACATATTCAAATCAACAGACTTGGTAGCTTATAATTTAAACAATAAAATACTCTTTAAAATATCTCCCAATGGAGTTAGAAATTCAGTGCTGTGTCTTAAGCCACTTATGACATATTAGAGCACTGGTTTGTCTTTCAGCTACACTGCTTCTGATCCAGCTCCCTGCTAGTGAGTCTGGAAAAGAAGAGGAGGATTTTACAAGTATTTGGTCTTCTGCAGCATGAGATGGCCAGATGGATTCCTAGCCCCTGGCTACAGCCTGGCCCAGTCCTGGCTATTGCAGCAATTTGGAGAGTGAATCAACAGACAAAACACCTCTTTCTGTTTCTCCCTCTCCTTCTCTCATTCTGCCCTTCAAATAAATCAAATAAAACTTCTAAAAACGTTTTGAAAATTAAAAAAAAAAAGTCTCTCAAGTGTCACTTTGGTTGTGTTCAATACTCAACCCCTCACTGAAACATATCAAAATTGGAAACAATGGGCTGGTGCCGCGGCTCACTAGGGTAATCCTCCACCTGCAGCGCCAGCACCCCGGGTTCTAGTCCCTGTTGGGGCACCGGATTCTGTCCTGGTTGCTCTTCTGCAGTGGCCTGGGAGGGCAGTGGAGGATGGCCCAAGTGCTTGGGCCCTGCACCTGTATGGGAGACCATTAGGGGACACCTGGCTCCTGGCTTCAGATTGGCATAGTGTGCTGGCTGTAGCAGCCATTTGGGGGGTGAATCAATGGAAGGAAGACTTTCTCTCTGTCTCTCTCTCTCACTGTCTAACTCTGCCTGTCAAAAAAAAAAAAAAAAACTAGAAACAATGGAACAGTAAAGGAAAGTACGTCCTAAGAGGAAGAGGTGAAAAAGGGTTAACTTCACTGGGCAGAGAAAAGTTCAACGTTTGAAATACTGCCATGTTGAAGAAGTGTATTTACTACTCTGATACTAAGGGAATAAAAATGGAAAAAATGTATAAAAATTATGGCAGGACAGGTTTTATCTATTGATGCTAACAAAGATCTCAACTTTACATGCCCCAAATCAAAACCCCATTTTCCTCCCCAGTTAATAACATCTTCTGAAGATATTTCCCATCTTAGTAGAGGAAATCAAGAAGCATTATTTTGAAAGTTAAAAGCCTTTAAATCAACTTCCTATTTCTTTCTTTTACATATACATGCAAACTTTGAGCAGTCCTTATGAGGATTACCCCCAAAACATACTCAGAAACCATCCACATATCTTCTCCACTGATCCAAACTACAACAGCATCCTAATCAGTCTCTTTTCCAATCTAGTCTATTATAACTGACTTGCCATGCAACATCCTGTGCTATTTCCTTTCATAATAATGAATGCAATACAATTGAAAAGACTATCACAGTGATTGGCACATACTTCATGCACAAGGTACGCAGCAATATTCTTAGATTTAAAGTAAATAGCCGATGAACATGACCAAAATAATTCTCGAAAATGGTTCCACATCATCACAACAGGTACATGGGCCCTGTAACTTTGAAAAAAAATTACTAGTATTAACATTGTCCTAAAGCCATATCTCCATATTAGGCATCCATATTTCTTCCTTTGTCTCCATAGTAAACAGCCCTATGAATATATACTGTGGAGCTTATGAAATGTATTATAATAAATAAAGTTTTCACATTTATAAAAAACACTCTTGAAGTCTTCCACATATTTGTAAAGCTTAAACACTTTTGTAAAATAGTTTTTATATAGTCTAAGCATTGTTGAGAATGTTTATGGTAAACACTATCCCATAAGCAGATGGGCAATGATTTGAAGTCATTTTATACAATAAGTTGTAAAGACTAATGTGCAGATGAAAGGAGAAAAAATGATAGGAATAAGCCATGCTTGAAGGAACTTTCATTTTTAAGGTAATATTCATATATGGTTTTGTTTCCTTTTTTAAAATAATTATTTATTTGAAAGTCAGAGTTACACAGAGAGAGGAGAGACAGAGAAAGAGAGAGAGGTCTTCCATCTGCTGATTCACTCCCCAATTGGCACAATGGCCGGAGCTGTGCTGATCCGAGGCCAGGAGCCAGGAGCTTCTTCAGGGTTTCCCACATGGGTGCAGGGGCCATCTTCTACTGCTTTCCAAGGCCATAGCAAAGAGTTGAATAGGAAGTAGAGCAGTCTGGACTCAAACCAGCATCCATATAGGATGCCAGCACTGTAGGCGGTGGCTTTACCTGCTATGTCACAGCATTGGCTTCAGGAACTTTTACTTCTGATGCCTATATTGCTTCATAGATAAGTTAATGGACTACACAGTGGAAGAAAACATTCTGAGATCTTTGAAAACATCCTATTCTGAAGGAATACTTCTATTGAAAAGGTTGTTTTGCTCAAAAGAAAACATTGATGTTGAAGTATACCCTTACATTGATTTGCAAAACCTTGAAATTGTTTTGTAATTAACCTTTCAAAAACAGGTTATTTATACAAAAAAAAACAAAGAAATAAATACAAATTAAAAGTTGTAACCTTTTATAATGATCTGATCTGAATGTATCAGCCTTTATGAATGTAAATAAAAAAATTAAAATTTAAGTATGATATTATTTTTAATTACTACTGCTACTCAGACATGCTGTTACATATGTCAGACATGCTGTTACATATGTCAATTTTATCAGTCTCAGTGACACATTTTCAATAATAGTTCTTATATACCTAAATGATTTATTTTAGACTTCAGACATCAAAATATTCTGACATGTTTGAATTCCACAAAGGGAAAAAAAATGTTTTGTTAAATGATGTTGAAAATTAGTTCATTTCATAACAGCAAAATGGATTGCCTATAACATTTAGAATAAATGAATAAAAGCATAAAAATTCTTTGTGCATACTCAAATGCCTTACTTGATTGAACTGAGCAAATAAAGATGTAAATGGAATACATTTTAAAATATAAAATGTATTACGGATGTGAACTTCGAAATTCAAGATTGCTGCTCTATTCTTAGCATTTGTTATATTTTAACAATTGTACTTCATTCAGCATAAGACTGCTCTTCAAGAATGCATCTGTGAATAGCTCACTAGTGTTTTGGTCATTTGTCCAAGATAAAGGGACACTGACCTTGAACTAGCAGTTTGTTGTGAGTCATGGACTAAGATACATTTATTTATTTATTTATTTAAAGATTTATTTCTTTATTATAAAGGCAGAGTTTCACAGAGAAGGAGAGACAGAGAGAGAGGTCTTCCATCTGCTGGTCCACTCCCCAATTGGCTGCAATGGCCAGAGATAAGCTGCGCTGATCTGAAGCCAGGAGTTCCTCCAGATCTCCCACTTGAGTGCAGGGGCCCAAGAACTTGGGCCATCCTCTGCTGCTTTCCCAGGCCATAGCAGAGAGCTGGATCGGAGGTGGAGCAGCCTGGATTTGAACTGGCACCCATACGGATGCTGGCGCTGCAGGAGGCGGCTTTACCCACTACGCTATAGCTCTGGCCCCCTAAAATACATTTATTTTCAGGATGTAGGGAAACAAAATAATGGAGAATGGTTGAGAAATCAAAGAGACCACATCAGTTCTGAATACTTACACACAATGGAATTGTTTACTGAGTTTTAATTCTCTTGTATGGGTTGGAAGGGACTGAAATAAAGTGATGTTAAATGTTTTCATTTCTAAATTTCAATTTTTAAAATACCTTCTTATGTAGCTATATTGCTTTAAAATTTTCATTTTCAGTTAAATAACACTGTGGTTAATGAAAGCACTACAGAAATATACCACTATCTTAAAAAAAAATTGGCAGTGTATCAATATCATGATTTTCACTAAAGAGCTGGGCTAGTTGTATAATTAAAATGATTAAGCCATTTCCTTTTAGCCTGTGATGCATCATTTGAGATTCTATTAAAGGAAAGTTTTATTTCTTAGAAATAAATGTTTTCTCTTAGTATATATTGTGTAGATGGCACAGAAATTAAAGATTTATGTGGTTTTCATTGAATTAAAATAATTATACAGTTTAAAATTCTCTAAATTATTAATTTAATTTTCCTTTGATTCACAAAGTTGAATACACATGAGAAATATCTGCAAAGATGAATATTTTATATACATTCTATTGAAATTTTATCTACTTAATTATAGAAAAGCTAAACTATATAAAGACAAAAAAATTAAGTTTATATGCCTCCACTTCCCCTGGGCGCACAAAAATACTTAAGTCTAGTATAATAAGTGCAGCAGTAATAATTCTGTTAAGAATAAACTTATATTGAAAATGCAGATGTGACAGATGCAAAAGATGACTGAGTTGAACAATACTCCACTAAGTAGACAAGCTGCGATGTTTAATTGCCATTGCATTATTATACTACAAATGAATTGAAGATTCATCTTGCAAATAAAACCCAGTATAAGAAAGCATCTGTAACTCTCTTCTTGACAATCTGCCAATTTTAAGCTAGTTGCTCTAATCTAAAATTGTTTCACTGTTCATGCAGTTACAGGGAAAAAAATGAGTTAGCACACATCATTTTCTGCAGAATAGAAAAATTCTGTTCATAAACCTTGAAAAATATTTCTGATCATAATCACTGTAAAACAAGAATGTCAAATGTTGAAAAAATATTTCCCTCTTTTAAAGCAGTGAACAAAATGCACAGAATGTGTAATATGGAAAAATCCTAGAGTCTTCCCTTTTTTTGAGATCATATAACAAATACGGCATTGTGACTATAATTAATAATAACATTGTACACTTAAAAACTGCTAATATAGTGGATATTTAGTATTTCCAAAAAATAACTACATGAGGTGATGGATATATTAGTTATATCTACCGATTCCACAGTGTTTACATATACCAAAACAATACTTGTTCATCATAAACTATTTCTATTTGTCTACAATAACTTGAAAAAGTGTAATATAAAAGTATAATTAGAAGTGATTCGTGACATAAATTCACCTATTTACTTTCTCTAATTGATGTATTAATACAACCAATGGAACCAGTAAGAATTATGCTAATAAAATCTATGATTTTTTCCCTTGAACATGCCATATACCCTATTATTTGAAAACGTTTGTCACATTGTAAACTACCTTTAAAAGGTGCAGTATTATTTTTAAATGAAAATTTATATTTTCTTTTATATTCTGTGGGTTTGTTCAAATTAGAAAGGAATAATTCAATACAACCGTAATTCACAGAAAGGACAATTCCAGATATTGTCAACATACCATTTATTCCCAAAACTGTAAAAGTTATATGAGAATTATACCAATAAAAGTAAGAAAAATATATAGCTTTAAATGAGATAGTTTATTTTATTGTAATGTGTGATAAACATCAAAAGAATTAAAAGAAATTGACATTATCACCCAAGCATAGAATTGTCTGCCTGCCTTTTCATTGTGACTAATATGCTAAACATCTTTTTTAATGAGATTTAGTTTTCTCTTAAGTTAATTCATCAATAACAAAACCAATATTTAGCTTTTGTAGTCTGAAGGGTGAATGAATTTTGAGTAGATGTATACCTACAGATTTTCTTCTCAGAAAGTGTGTCAAGTTCTTATAAAGATAGTATGGGGACATATATAATATTTTTGAATTTTACATTGAAAATGAGGTTCATGGAAGAAAAATTTGACATCGTATAAAGTTAATATGTATGTGGTTGTCATCACATGGATAAATTAAGTATAATCTTAGCTACTGAAAGACATGTGGAAGGATACATTTTTAAATACCAAATAGTTGTATAACATTTTTATCCATTTTTGAATAATGTCAAAAAAATGACTGAAATAAAATTCTCCTTCTGAGTGAAGGAATTAGGTAGTCCATTAGATGAAATATTTTTGATATATAAGTGTTTAAGTGATTTGTAGAAAAATGGCTTAGAAGAATATTTTTGGTACAAAATAATTGCAATCCATGCATAATTTTCTTTCTTTCTTTTTAAAGATTTTATTTTATTTATTTAACAGGTAGAGTTACAGATAGTGAGAGAGAGAGAGGCAGAAAGGTCTTCCTTCTGTTGGTTCACTTCCCAAATGGCCACAACAGCCGGAGCTGCGTTGATCTGAAGCCAGGAGCCAGGTGCCTCTTACCGGTCTCCCATTTGGGTGCAGGTGCCCAAGCACCCCGGGCCATGGCGCTGGCTAGTTTTCTTATAATATGCATTTTCCCTGAACATTTTGAAGAAACTTCATAATTTATATAATAAATATTTATTTATATTTATTGTGAATTTTGCTAAGAAGGTTTTGATGTAAAATTCTTTATCTAGATAAAAACATTTTATTAAGTATAATATATAAATATTTTTGTATATATTCTTTATTATACATAATGATAAATGTCTATTGAGTACTTTCAATGTATCTTTCTGGCTCAGAAACTGTTATAATTGTTATGAAAACCCATAATTTATGCTATTTGTTATGATGTTAGGTTATGTTATATTATAAACAAATTTTCAATTATTTAGTCTGTTTATAGTATTGGCAATTTGTTTCAAAATATTAACTTCTATAAGTTAGAATATGAAAAATATAAGATGTAAATAAACATATTTATTAAAGAGGTGGAATTTGGAATATGATGCCTTTACTAAGGTAAGAATTTAGGTCCAATATAGTCATTGGTGATTAACTCTACTAAAAGTTCATAGAATAAGTAATACTGTCTTACATAAAACCTTTCAAAAGACTAAGAGGAGAAAATATTTCCCAGCTGATTTAATGAGTTCACAAAACCCTGATCCTTAAATCAGACAAAGATCTTTAAAACAAAAAAAAAAGTAAGCATATACATGTCATAGCAAAGTCAAAAACTGAATAATTTTGGAATAAATTAAAAAACAAACCAAGCAGAATTTTTCTTGGGAATTAATGATTGGATTAACACTCAGAAAATCATTCTTTACTAAAAAAAAAAAAACTTACATTAATTTGGAAAAAGAGGAAAATTCAGTAAAGTAGCAAAAATGGGCTGTGGCTTTTTACTGCATATGAGTGATATAGACATCTTTCATTTGATTATTATTTATAGCCTTTGGCTATATTCCTTTTTTATTTAGTGAAACATTAAGCCTTTGACTCTAATGTAAGTTTAAAATGGTTACAAGCAAATTTTGTTCAACAAAGATTAAAACAAAACACCATATTTGCAAGAAGTAAAAATTTTAAATGGGAAATGTTTAGACACTTAACAAAAATAGACAGGGGCAGGCTAGTGAATACTGTCCCACATATAAGTACCTAGGTTTAAATCCCAGTTCTGGCTCCTGACTCCAGTTTTTGTTAATGCAGAGTCTGGTTGGCAGTGACACTGGCTCAAATAATTGGGTTTTGGCCAATCACATGGAAGACTTGGATTGCAGCATATATTCTGATCCTATCCAGCCTCACCTCATTTGGGAAGTAAACCAGTGAATGGGAGTGTGCTCACTCTCTCTCTGCCTCTCATTTTATTTTTATAATTTAAAAAGTAGACATATATAAATCCTATATGAAAAGTTGGGGTGGCTGAACCAGATTGAGGCATTGCAACAGGGAGCTCTGCTCTAGGCTCTGCAAACTTAGCAGAAAAAAGAAGTGCAGATGTTACACTCTCAGGGAAATGTTGCAGGGAAAACAGCAGTGGGAGAGCTTGCAAAAAAAAAAATGCAAAAAAAAAAAAAAACACCTGGTGTTAAATTGGAAATGGCATAGAAAATTAATTTCTTTAAAAAATATTATGTAGGATCTCTGTCTTTAATGTGCTGTACACTCTTATTTAATGCTATAACTAGTACTCCAACAGTATTTTTTTTTCACTTTGTGTTGCTATATGGGGGCAAACTGTTGAAATCGTTACCTAATATATACTAAACTGATCTTCTGTATATAAAGAGAATTGAAAATGAATCATGATGTGATTGGAAGGGGAGAGGGAGCAGGAAAGGGGAGGGTTGTGGGTGGAGGGGAAATGTTGGGAGGGGGAAACCATTGTAACCCATAAGCTGTACTTTGAAAATTTATATTCATTAAATAAAAGTTTAATAAAAAAAAAAGTAGGGGAAATGGCCTGTATCTAAGAGGAAGGCGCAGACACATGACAAGGAGCACACTGAGCATGGAGCAGGAACACAACAAAAGAACCAGCAGTCCTTCCTGGATGGTAAGAGGAGGTCAGACTGCATAGCCCACAGCATCACTGTTGATACAGCTGGTAAGAGTTCTAGTAGAGTGCACAGCATTTGAATCAAGCCCGGAACCCTCAAGGAAGCTGAATGACTGCTCACACAGGGAGGGGGAAAAAATAGTGGAGCGCCTCTCTCTCCACTTCTTCCTCCACCACACCAGCGCCCTACAGCTAACTAGCAAGGAGAAGGCTGGCACCATTTTGGACATAAACAGGGGCAGTGGCTCCAGCTTCTTGCTGTGCACCCAGCAGCAAGTGGGGATTGTAGGTAGGGGCAACCACAGCTGTTTGAACCACCAAAGGAAAGTGCCTCCCTTGGGGACTCATACCCATCCAGCACAATTCCAAATGTAGTAGGACTGCATTACAGTGTGGGTATTGTGCATGCTTGCAACTCTGGGATTCTTCTAGAAGGAAAAATATGAATTCGCCATGGACTTTGAATCTGGATTTTGGGGGAACAAACCCTATCCACCCAGTGAGAAACACTCAGAGGCAATGGCTCTGGGAATCAATCCATTAGCCTCTCTGTGGACAGAGCAGACTATAGAGGCAGAGAGCACTCTCTTACATTCCTTGATTTTGGGAGCCCTGGGCGCTGAGGCTGTGAAACACTGTGCATGAGAGGGGGCAGGGTGTAGCTGGTGTTCTGGGCAAGCTCTGGGTGCAGAGTCAACCTCTCAGAATTTCTTGGTTTTGGGGGCAGCTCATTACAGCTGGAACCATGCACACAGGGAACTCTGTACAAATCATTCTTGCAGATGAGTGTTGAACACACTGGGGACTAACATCCAGGCATTGCTTAAGGTGAGGAAGTGAGGGAGTGATCACAGCAGCAGATGTGACACCATGCCCCTATTTAATAAGAGGAGAGCTACCACCTCCAACTTGGGTGATAATCTGGACATTTGCTCTACCCTGGAGCAGTGACAAGCTCCCTGACCACACCCAGCACATACCTCTGGGTATTCACTGAAAGAGCAGACACTCCACTAAGCCACAGAGGTATAGTCCAAATATAAAAGCCATCACAAGAAAAAAAAAAAAAAACTGTCTCCACAAATGCCCCAAAATAAACACAGCAATTCAAGAAACAAGAATAAGGGAGACAACATGACACCTCCAAATGAACACAGCACTTTCAATACTAGAATGTTAAGACACAGATTGATAAAATGCTAGAAACAGAACTCAAAAGATCAATTGTAGGATTACTCCAAAGCAATGAAAAGCAAATCCATGAACTAAAGAAAACCATATGCAAAAGAGTGAAAAATTTTCCTATGAAATTGAGATTTTAAAGAGAAATCAAAATGAAATATTAGAAATGAAGAACTCAATAGATCAAATGATAAATCTGCTGGAAAGCCTTAACAGCAAACTTGGTGAGGCAGAAGAAAGAATACCTGAACTAGACGATAGATCTTTGGAAAACCTACAGTCAGACCAAAAAGCAGAAGAAGAAAATAGAAAACTTAAAATCAGTATTGGAGATTTATGGGATACTATCAAACAACCCAACATATGGGTCTTAGAACTCCCAAAGGTGTGAAAAGAGAAACTGGACAAGAAGGTCTATTTAGTGGAATAATTACAGAAAACTTCCATAATTTGGAGACAGAAAGGGACGTCCAAGTGGAGGAAGCACATAGAACTCCTAACAGACATGACCAGAAAAGATCTTCACTACTACACGTTGTAGTCAAACTCTCCACAGTAAAATATAAAGAAAAGATTCTAAAATATGCACAAAAGAAACATCAGATTATTTTAGAGGATCTCCAACTAGATGCACAGCTGACTTCTCATTAGAAACCCTGCCTTCTAAAAGGGAATGATGAGATATATTCCAATTCTTAATTAAAAAAAAAAACTGTGAATCCAGAATACTGTACCCTGCAAAGCTCTCATTTATGAATGAAAATGAAATAAAGACCTTCCATAACAAACAGAAATTGAAAGATTTTGTCACCACCCATCCTGCCTTACAAAAGATGTTTAAGAATGTGGTATGCAAACACAGAAAAATGGCCATCAATATGAAAGAATGACAGGCAGAAAATTCACCAGTAGAAGTACAAAAGAAATCCAAAGTAAACAATAGGAGTATTTTTGGAAAAATGACAGGGCCAAGTCATTACATATCAATAGTTACCTTGTATAGAAAGGCCCTCAACTGTCCAGTTAAAAGACAAATTGGCTGAATAATTAAAAAACAAGACCCATTTATTTGCTGCATACAAGAAACACATCTCACCAACAAAGATGTACGCAGACTGAAAGTGAAAGGATGTGAAAAAGATATTCCATACTAACAGAAACCAAGATAGAGCTGGAGTTTTCATGCTAATATCAGACAAAATAGACTTAAACATAAAGAATGTTAAAACACATGAAGAAGGGTGCTATGTAATGATTGAGAGATCAATTCAACAGAAATATATGACTATTATAAACATATATGCACCTAATTACAGGTACATGCCTATTTAAAAGAAATGTTAATGGATATAAAGGTAGACATAAACCCCAATACAACAAAAATGGGGGACTTCATTACCTCAGTTATGCAATGGACAGATCAACCAGAGAGAAAATCAGCAAGGAAAGAACAGAATTAATCAACATTATAGACCAAATGGACCTAACAGGTATCTATAGAACTTTTCACACCACAGTGATAGAATACACATTCTTTTCATCAGTGCGTAGAAATTTCTCTAGGATTGACCATACGCTAGGCCATAAAGAAAGCCTAAGCAAATTCAAAAAAATTGAAATCATAACATGCATCTTCTTGGACTACTGCAGGGCATGAGCGTGGCCATGGCGCGGCCAGGCCAGGCCCGGGGGCTCCGCATGCACAGCTGCCCCTGGGTGCCCCCACCCGAGCTGCGCAGAACAGAGCTGAGACCACGAACTAACCTGAGCCAGGGCCCACGGAGCCAGCCGGCGGGTGTCCCAGGGATGGCAGTGCAGGGAGGGACCCGGCGCACGTGGCCCCAGCCACCACCATGGTGGACAGCAACCTGCAGGGTGTGCGGCAGTGGCGGCTCCGGCCCCCCGGGCTGGGCGGCGCCAAGGAGAGGTCAACATGGAGCGCGCCTAGCTCCAGGAGGCACAGGACCGGCTGCAACGCCTGCAGGAGGACTTCATCTACAGCCTGCAGGCACTGGAGGAGCAGGACTGTGGGCTGGAGCGTGTGCACAGCTGCCGCCATGATGCCACTATGCCCAGGGCTGGCCATGAATAAGCTGCTGTCACGTGAGGAGGGGGAGTGGATCCTGGAGCAGCTCGCGCAGCCACCACAGCCCCTCTCCCCCCAGCAAGAGGACTGTTGGGAGCCAGATGGAGAGGGACCAGGCTGCCGACGATGATGCTGGCGGCCTCCTCTCCAGTGGGCCCTGCGAGAGGGGCAAATAAGATGGCGCCCAGAAGAAGTAAGATGGGCTGAATCCTAAGTTGTTTACCACTAAAACTAATTGGCTGCGCAAATCAGGGGAGTAACAAGTGTATAGCCATATGGCTAGTCCTATAGAAATCCCCCCGTAAGGTGATTTTTTTAAGTGATTGGTTGGTCCTTAGCCCTGCCCCAATGACTCTGCAGTTTTGTGCTATAAAAGGTTCTGTTACACACGAAGTAAATGAGTTCTTGCTTGCTTGACTTGACTCCCCGCTGCGTCTGACTGGGAGGCTGGGGAACGGGCGAGCAGCGCACTTACCTTTCCTCAGACCCAGTCCATCCTCATTCAGGTGGACTAAGAACCTGCAGACTACAATGGAATAAATCTGGAATTCAAAAACTTATGAAACTCTAGGTCATATGGATACACATGGAGACTGAAAAACATACTTCTGAATGAACAGAGGGTTATAGAGGAAATAAAAAAAGTCTGGAAACAAATAAAGATGAAAATATATCATATCAAAACTTATGAGATACAGCAAAAACACTGATAAGAGGGAAGTTTAGAGCAATTGGTGCTTACATGAAGAAATTGAAAAAGTACCAAATAAATGGGCTATCAATGCATCTCAAAGACCTAGAAAAACAAAAACAAACCAAATACAAAATAAATAAAATGAAAGAAATAATTAAAATTAGAGAAGAAATTAAAAAAATGAAATAAAAAAAACAATACAAAAATCAGTGAAATGAAGAGCTGTTTTTTGAAAATAAATAAACAAAAAAAAATAGATACACCATTGGTACAACTAATCAGAAAAAAGAAAGAAGACCCAAATCAACAAGATCAGAGATGAAAAATGATATGTAAGAGAACACAGAAATAAAATCATCAGGAATTACTATAAAGAACCATATGCCCACAAAAAGGAAAACCTATAAAAATGGACAGATTCCTAGACACATAAAGTCTACTAAAATTCAGTCATGAAGACATAGAAAACCTAAATAGACCAATAACCAGGATAGAAACTCAATCAGTAATAGAGACTCTCCCAACAAAGATAAGACCAGGACAGGATGCCTTCACTGCTGAATTCTACCAAATAATTAAAGAAGAACTGAGCTATTCAAGCTACTCAAAACAATTGAAAGGGACAGAAACCCCCAAACTCCTTCTATGAAGTTTGCATTAACTAATTCCTAAGCCAGAAAGAGATGCAACAGGGAAAGAGAACCATAGACCAATATCCCTGATGAACATAGATGAAAAGATCCTCAAAGAAATATTAGCCAATCGAATCCAACAACATATCAGAAAGATCATTCACCAGGACCAAGTGGGATTTATCCCTGGTATACAGGGATGGTTCAACATTCACAAATCCATCAGTGTGATACATCACATTAACAAACAGAAGAACGGAAACCACATTATTATTTCAATATATGCAGAGAAAGCATGAGCTAAAATACAACATCCTTTCATGATGAAAACCTTAAGAAAATTGGGTATAGAAGGAACATTCCTCAAGACAATCAATGCAATCTATGAAAAATCCACAGCCAGCATCTTATTGAATGGGGAATAATTGGAAGCATCACCATTAAGATCTGGAACCAGAAAAGGATGCCCACTCTCACCACTGCTATTCAATATAGTCCTGGAATTTTTATCCAATGTAATAGGCAAGATAAAGAAATCAAAGGAATATAAATTAAAGAGGAAGCCAAACTATCCTTATTTGCAGATGGCATGATTCCATATATAGGGGCTCCAAAAGACACCACTGAAAAACTATTGTGACTCATAACAGATTTTGTTAAAGTCTCAGGATATATAATTAACACTTAGAAATCAATAGCTTTTGTATACACAGAAAAAATCATGGCTGAGAAAGAGCTTTTAAGATCAGTACCTTTCACAATAGCTCAAAAACCAATCAAATAACTTGGAATAAATTTAACCAAAGATGTCAAAGATCTCTATGATGAAAATAATAAACCACTAAAAGAAGATACAGAAAAATACATTAAAAATTGAAAAATCTTCCATGTTCATGGGTCAGAAGAATCAACATCATCAAAATGTCCATACTAACCAAACACAATTTACAGATTCAATGGGATCCCAATCAAAATACAAGCAACATTCTTTGCAGATCTGTAAAAGTGATGCTAGAATCTGTATGGAAACACAAGAGTCCTCGAATAGCTAATGCAATCCTATGCAACAAAAAATAAAGCTAGAGGCATCATGATGCCTTATTTCAAGAACTACTATATGGCAATTACAATAAAAAAGCCTGGTACTGGCACAAAAATAAACATGTAGACCAAAGGAACAGAATAGAAACATCAGAAGTACAACTACACCAACTTATCTTTGACAATGGAGCTAAAATCAATCCCTGTAGTGAGCATAGTTTCCCTAGAAAATGGTGCTGGGGAAGCTGGATATCCACATGCAGAGGTATGAAACTAGACCCCTACCTTACACCTTTCACAAAAATCCTCTCAAAATTGCTCAAAGACCTAAATCTACATCCTGATATCATCAAATCATTAGAGAACATTTGGGAAACTCTACAAGACATTGCATAGGCAAAGGCTTCTTGGAAAAGACCCCAGAAGCCTAGGCAATCAAAGCCAAAATTGACAAATGGAACTACATCAAGCTGAGAAACTTCTGCACTACAAAAAACAAACAAACAAACAAACAAACAAAAAAAAAACACACTAAGCAAAGTGAAGAGGCAACTGACAGAATGGGAGAAAACTGTGCAAGTGATAAAGGGTTAACATGCAGAATCTATAAAGAGCTCAAGAAATTCAACAACAACAAAACAAACAATCCAGTTAAGAAATGGGCAAAGGACTTGAAGAGGCATTTTTCAATTGTTGAAGTTTAAATGGCCAACAGACTCTTGAGAAAATGCTCAGGATTACTAGCAATCAGTGAAATGCAATTCAAAACCACGGTGAAGCTTACCTCACTACAGTAAGAACCGTCAACATACAGAAATCAACACATGACAAATGCCGGTGAGGATGTGGGGAAAAGGGTATCCTGATACACTTTTGATGAGAATGTAAACTAGTGCACCCACTTTGGAAGACAGTAAGGAAATACCTCAGAAATCTAAATATAGACCCACCACAGAATCCAGCCATCCCACTCCTGGAGATTTACCCAAATCAAAAAGAAATCAGTACACTTGGGCCTCATTCCTTTGTAATCATAACCTCTACTCTACCACCAATGGCTCTACTCCCAACCTGTGTGTACTGATGGTCCTCTTCCCCACTTCATGCTGTATAATTGTTCAAACCTGGTAAATGCCACTCTTAGGATCATTGGTTACTATCCTCACTCTGTCTTTTATGACCTTGTCTAAATATGATCAGAGTCGGTGAACTTGGAAGGCGTCCATAGCCTTGGCAACTCATGACGACAGCCTAGGGTGGTTACTGGCGCCATAAACTAGAATGTCAATTTGTTGGGTCAACAACAAGAGCCACTGTGCACTTGCTCCTCATGTGGGATCTCTGTCCTTAATGTGCTGTACATTTTGATGTAATGCTATAACTAGTACTCAAACAGTATGTTTCACTTTGTGTTTCTATGTGGGTGCAAACTGTTGAAATCTTTATACTAAATTGATCTTCTGTATATAAAGAGAATTGAAAATGAATCTTGATGTGAATGGAAGGGGAGAGGGAGTGGGAGAGGGGAGGGTTGTGGGTGGGAGGGAAGTTATGGGAGGGGGAAGCCATTGTAATCCATAAGCTGTACACTGGAAATTTATATTCATTAAATATAAGTTCAAAAAAATGTCAAAAAAAAAAGAAATCAGTGTGTGAAAAAGTTATTTGTACACCCATGTTCATTGCAGCAAAATTCAAGATAGCCAAGATATTGTGAACTGATCAGTGGATAAAGAATATTTATGGTGTATATACATTATGGATTATTACTCTGCTATAAAAATAATGAAATCTTGTCTTTTGCAACAAGATGGTCACAACTGGAAGCCATTATGCCTACTGAAATAAGCCAGTCCCAAAAAGACAGATATCATGTTTTTCCTAATCACAGGTAATAAATAGATACCTAAAATATAATGTATTGGAGTGAAACAGACATTTTGATAATCAATGATGCTTTATAGTCTTGTCTCTTTCCTTGAGAAACTATATTTTATTTTACTTTGTTTTCTCTTCACATTATTTGTTGAACTTTTTTACTTAGGGTAGTGTTAACTATATGAGCTGTACTTTACTATACTAAGAAAAATTTCATTGTAATAATTAAGAGTGTGAATATGAGAGGGAGGCATAGGAAAGGTTAAAGCATGTAATGAGGGAGGGTCGGGGCAAGTGCAACTATCTTCCTATAATAGTATAAAGGAAATATATGAAACCTGTATAACTAAATAAAATATATATACAAAAAAGAAAAGTAGTGATCAATCATAATTGTGGATGTACTTTTAATTGCTTTTCCCCTTTAACACTAGCAAATTGCTCTAGGTTAATATGACACAAGTGTGCTATGAAAACAGCAGTAAAATTTCTGCTCTCGGCATATGTGTTTCAGAAGACAATGGTAGAGGTCAAATGGCTTGTTACTTCTCTTGAAGAAATGCAAAGATTTGTAATGAATGTAAATGATGGAAAGCATTTGAGTCAACATTTATTTATCAATTGTCTTCAGACAGCAATTTGTGTAATATTGCAGGTTCAGTTCAACAGTAAGAGACATCTACAATTCTAGAATAATGAGCAACATAATAAGACTTATGCATGGGTTTGCTGAAGCATGACAAAGATTGATGGACCCTGGATAGTAGGTATTCTATTCATTTGAAACATTTGTATGTATAATTAATATATTTCACATTACTGATAGGATCTGTTATTAGTGGTATTTGGTAAACATTTGCAAATTTGAAATCTAATGATTAGAAAAATAAAACACACTGACTAAAGATTAAGCAACTTCCCAATCAGTAGCTACCAGTATATTAAACAAAATAATCCCTGATAATCATTTCCAGAAAATTTTAGAAAATCAAACAATTCTAAATTGATAAATAGTGTATTGAATACCTATTGTTAGTTTTTTTAAACCGATTTCTACATTTACTACCACTACACTTGTCGTAATTAGAAAGAAAAGATTCAAAAACATTTTCTGTAATGAACCAGACAATAATAAATTTAAACTTTTCAGGCTGTATACTCTTGGTCAAAATTTTTCAACACCTCAAAATAATATGAAGAATACCATAATGCTACACAACAAATAAATTCTACAAACTTCAAAAATAAAAATATCATCCTGAATTTGAAAAAAACAGACTATAGTTTGCTACTGTACTGGCCTAATGTACCTGTATTTTCCAAATTTCACCTCTATAAATATTATCAAAAACAATGCAAACACTAAACAGGCCTTCTAATACTTTCTCTCTCTCCATGCCTTCAGGAACCCCTAGAACCCAAATGTTGGGTTTTTTTAATAGTATACTGTAGGTTCACAACTATATTTTTTAGATTTCTAATTTCCTCTTCTTTTCTTTGGTTTGACTGTATACTTTCCTGTGCTCTGTCTTCTAAGTCTGATATTCTCTCTTCTGTTTCACTGACTCTGTTTTTAAGGCTCTCTAATGTGTTTGTCATTTGATCTATTGAGTTCTTCATTTCACTTTGATTTCTCTTCACTATCACACTTCCCTGTTCTACTAGTTTCTGCGTTTCATTTTGATTCCTCAAGATTTCATTTTCAAGAATGAGATTTTCTATCCTGTCCAGTAAGGAATTCCGTAGCTCAAGCATTTGTTTTTGAAAACTTCTAGATGTTCTTATCGTAAATTTTTTGAAATCCGTATCTTGCATTTCTTCTATCTCATCATCTTAATAATCTTGGCTTGGGCTGTCTTGTTCATTTGGGGGTGTCATAATGTCTTCCTTGTTCTTGTTCCCTCGGTTTCTGTGTTTGTTGCTTGGCATTGTGGAGATATTCTTTGGATTCTTCTTCCCTCACTGTGGTGTTTTATTTCTTGTTATACTATGACTGTATTAAGTGGACAGTCTGCTTTTGATGGAGCCTTAGAGGCTTGAGATGGGTGTGTCCAGAGAGCTCTTTTTGGTTCTTCAGGGTTAAGGGGGTGCCAAAGGTGACACTCCCAGGTCAGGCATGGTAAATCTCTCTCATAGAATCCCTAGTAATCATGACCAAAAGAGATCCTCACCGTGACACATTGTAATCAAAGTCACCACAGTGAAACATCAAGAAAAGATTCTAAAATGTGCAAGAGAGAAACATCAGATTACTCTCAGAGGATCTCCAATAAGTCTCACAGCAGACTTCTCATCAGAAACCCTACAAGCTAGAAGGGAATGGCAAGACATAGCCCAGGTGCTAAGGGAGAAAAACTGCCAGCCCAGAATATTATATCCTGCAAAGCTCTCATGTGTGAATGAAGGTGAAATAAAGACCTTTCATAGCAAACAGAAATTGAAAGAATTTGTCACCACTCGTCCAGCTTTGCAAAAGATGCTTAAAGATGTGTTACACACAGAAACACAGAAACATGGTCATCAATATGAAAGAAGGTAAAGGAAGGAGACCTCCCAGTAAAAGATCACTGGAATTTCAAAGCATATATTAGAAAATATCTTTGGGGCCCGGCGAGTCCCGACGGCGGCTGCGGTGACTGAGAGGGGCCGGGGCGTGGAGCTGCGGTGGTGGCGGCGGGCGGCAATGGAGCAGCTATGAGGGCCGGGCCCAGTCACCGACATGTAAGCCACTGCCCCTTCTTGTGTTGATGCTGATCTGCCATGCTAGCCTGTCTACCAGGGCCAGATGACCTGTCCTTTCAGCTTCCTTCTCACACGCAGATGAACACTGGACTTCAGAAATGGGACACTACACAGAAAATGAGAACTGCTCACTATCCTACCTCAGCCGAATTGGACGCGTATGCTAAGAAGGTTGCAAACAACCAACTGACTATAAAAATCTTCCCCAACAGTGTGAAGGTTCCCCAGGGGAAACACGTTCGTCGTACTGTGAACGGCCTTGACACAGCAGCCCGGGGGAAAAAAATATCTTTGAGAAATGGCAGGACACAGTTACTACTTATCAATAATCACATTGAAGGTTAAGGGCGTGAACTGTCCAGTTAAAAGACACAGATTGGCTGAATGGGTTAAGGAACAAAATCCATCTATTTGCTGCTTACAAAAAACACATCTTTCCAACAAAGATGCATACAGACTGAAAGTGAAAGGCTGGAAAATGATACACCATGCCAACAGAAATGAAAAAAAGAGTGGGTGTAGCCATAATATCAGACAAAATAAACTTTAAAACAAAAACTGTTAAGAGAGACAAAGAGGGGCACTATATAATGATTAAGGGATCCATTCAACAGGAAGATATAACGATTATCAATGTATATGCACCTAATTACAGGGCACCAGTTTATTTAAAAGATTTGTTAAGGGACTTAAAGGGAGACGTAGACTCCAATATAATAGTACTGGGGGACTTCAATACTCCACTCTCAGAAATAGACAGATCAACTTGACAGAAGTTCAACAAGGAGACAGTAGATTTAAATGACACTATAGCCCAAATGGATCTAACAGATATCTACAGAACTTTTCATCCTACACATAAAGAATTTACATTCTTTTCAGCAGTACATGGAACCTTCTCTAGGATTGACCACATACTAGGCCATAAAGCAAGTCCCAGAAAATTCAAGAGAATTAGAATCATATGATGCAGCTTATCAGACCATAAAGGAATGAAGTTGGAAATTAGGAAGTCAGGAATCCCTAGAGCATATGCAAACACATTAAGATTGAACAACATGCTCCTGAATGAACAATGGGTCATAGAAAAAATCAGAAGAGAAATCAAAAACTTCCTGGAAGAAAAGGAGGATAACAGCACAACATACCAAATACAGCAAAAGCAGTGTTAAGAGGAAAGTTTATAACAACAGGTGCCTACATCAAGAAATTGGAATGGCACCAAATAAATGAGCTTTCAATTCATCTCAAGGATCTAGAAAAACTGCAGCAAACCAGACTCAAATCTAGTAGGAGAAGAGAAATAATCAAAATCGGGTAAGAAATCAATAGGATTGAATAAAAAAAATTACAAAAAATAAGCAAAACAAGGAGCTGGTTTTTGAAAAAATAAACAAAATTGACACCCCACTGGCCCAATTAACTAAAAAAAAGAAAAGACTCAAATCAATAAAATCAGTGATGAAAAAGGAAACGTAACATCAGACACCACAGAAAGAAAAAAAAATCATCAGAAATTACTACAAGGACTTGTATGCCAGCAAACAGGGAAATCTATCAGAAATGGATAGATTCTTGGACACATGCAACCTACCTAAATTGAACCCGGAAGACATAGAAAACCTAAACAGACCCATAACTGAGACAGAAATTGAAACAGTAATAAAGGCCCTCCCAACAAAGAAAAGCCCAGGACCAGACAGATTCACTGCTGAGTTCTACCAGACATTTAAAGAAGAACTAACTCCAATTATTCTCAAACTATTCAGAACAATCGAAAAAGAGGGAATCCTCCCAAATTCATTCTATGAAGCAAGCATCACCTTAATTCCTAAGCTGGAAAAAGATGCAGCATTGAAAGAGAATTACAGACCAATATCCTTGATGAACATAGATGCAAAAATCCTGAATAAAATTCTGGCCAATAGAATGCAACAACACATCAGAAAGATCATCCACCCAGACCAAGTGGGATTTATCCTTGGTATGCATTGATGGTTCAATGTTCACAAAATAATCAATGTGATAGACCACATTAACAGACTGCAGAAGAAAAACCTTATGATTATCTCAAAAGATGCAGAGAAAGCATTTGATAAAATACAACACCCTTTCATGATGAAAACTCTAAGCAAACTGGGTATGGAAGGAACATTCCTCAATACAATTGAAGCAATTTATGAAAAACCCATGGCCAGCATCCTATTGAATGGGGAAAAGCTGGAAGCATTTCTGCTGAGATTTGGTACCAGACAGGGATGCCCACTCTCACAACTGCTATTCAATATAGTTCTGGAAGTTTCAGCCAGAGCTATTAGGCAAGAAAAAGAAATTAAAGGGATACAAATTGGGAAGGAAGAACTCAAACTATCCCTCTTAGCTGATGATATGATTCTTTATTTAGGGGACCCAAAGAACTCTACTAAGAGACTATTGGAACTCATAGAAGAGTTTGGCAAGTAGCAGGATATAAAATCAATGTACAAAAAAATCAACAGCCTTTGTACACTCAGGCAATGCCACGGCTGAGAAAGAACTTCTAAGATCAATCCCATTCACAATAGCCACAAAAACAATCAAGTATGGAATAAACTTAACCAAGGACGTTAAAGATCTCTACGATGAAAATTAAAAAACCTTAAGAAAGAAACAGAAGAGGATACCAATAAATGGAAAAATCTTCCATGCTCATGGATTAGAAGAATCAATATGATTAAAATGTCCATTCTCCCAAAATCAATTTATAGATTCAGTGTGATACCAATCAAAATACCAAAGACATTCTTCTCAGATCTGGAAAAAATAATACTGAAATTCATATGGAGACACAAGAGACATCAAATAGCTAAAGTAATCTTGTACAACACAAACAAAGCCAGAGGCATCACAATACCAAATTTCAGGACATACTACAGGGCAGTTGTTATCAAAACAGCATGGTACTGGTACAGAAACAGATGGATAGACCAATGGAACAGAATAGAAACACTAGAAACCAACCCAAACATCTACAACCAACTTATATTTTTTCAAGGATCTAAATCCAATTCCTGAGCAAGGACAGTCTATTCAATAAATGGTGCTTGGAAAACTGTATTTCCACGTACAGAAGCTTGAAGCAAGACCCCTATCTTACATCTTACACAAAAATCCACTCAACATGGATTAAAGACCTAAATCTAAGACCCAATACCATCAAATTATTAGAGAACATTGAAGAAACCCTGCAAGATATAGGGACCGGCAAAGACTTATTGGAAAAGACCCCGGAAGCACAGGCAGTAAAAGCCAAAATTAACATTTGGGATTACATCAAATTGAGAAGTTTCTGTACTGCAAAAGAAACAGTCAGGAGAGTGAAGAGGCAACTGACAGAATGGGAGAAAATATTTGCAAACTATGCAACAGATAAAGTATTAATAACCAGAATCTACAAAGAAATCAATAAACTCCACAACAACAGAACAAACAACCCACTTAAGAGATGGGCCAAGGACCTCAAGAGACATTTTTCCAAAGAGGAAATCCAAATGGCCAACAGACACATGAAAAAATGTTCAAGATCACTAGCCATCAGGGAAATGTAAATCAAAACCACAATGAGGTTTCACCTCACCCCGGTGAGATTGGCTCACATTCAGTAATCTACCAATAATAGATGCTGGCGAGGATGTGGGGAAAAAGGGACACTAACCCACTGTTGGTGGGAATGCAAACTGATTAAGCCACTAGGGAAGTCAGTCTGGAGATTCCTCAGAAACCTGAACATAACCCTACCATACAACCCAGCCATCCCACTCCTTGGAATTTACCCAAAGGAAATTAAATTGAAAACAAAAAGCGGTCTGCACCTTAATGTTTATTGCAGCTCAATTCACAATAGCTAAGACCTGGAATCAACATAAATGCCCATCAACAGTAGACTGGATAAAGAAATTATGGGACATGTACTCTATAGAATACTATACAGCAGTCAAAAACAATGAAACCCGGTCATTTGCAACAAAATGGAGAAATCTGGAAAACATCATGCTGAGTTAATTAAGCCAGTCCCAAAGGGACAAATATCATATCTTCTCCCTGATTGGTGACAACAAACTGAGCACCAAATTGGGAAACCTGTTGAAATGAAATGGACACTGTGAAACCGTGACTTGATCAGCCCTTGTCCTGACTGTTGATGTACAATTTAATACTTTATCCATTTTAGTATTTTTTATTCTAGTACTATTGTTTAAACTCTGTAATTAACACACAATTATTCTTACGTGTTTAAATTTAACTGAAAAGTGATCTCAGTTAAATATAAGAGTGGGAGTAAGAGAGGGAGGAGATGTACAATTAGGGACATGCTCAATTGGATTTGCCCCAAATGGTGGCGTTAGAAATGTGCCAGGGGATTCCAATAAAATCCCATCAAGGTTGCATGTACTGATGCCATCTCACTAGCCAAGTGATCAATTTCAATTCACAATTGATCACACTGATAGGTCTAAGAGTCAAAGGGATCACACAAACAAGACTAGTGTCTGCGAATACTAACTGATAGAATCAAAAAGGGAGAGAATGATCCAACATGGGAAGCGGGATACACAGCAGACTCATAGAATGGCGGATGTCCTAAACAGCACTTTGGCCTCAGAATCAGCCCTTAAGGCATTCGGATCTGGCTGAAGAGCCCATGGGAGTATCTTAGGCATGGAAAGCCAAGACACTCTGGCAAAAAAAACAAAAAACAAAAACAAAAACAAAACTAAATGAAAGACCTCTGTGAGTGAGATCCCAGTGGAAACAATGGGGCCACCAAAGAAGGAGATACCTTTCTCTGAAGGGAGGAGAGAACTTTCACTTTTACTATGACCCTGTCTGAATAAAATCAAAGTTGGCAAACTCAAAAGGCTTCCATAGCCTTGGCAACTCATGACTAGAGCCTAGGAGATTACTGACGCCATGAACAAGAGTGTCAAATTAAGTCAGTAACAGGAGTCACTGTGTACTTACTCCTCATGTGGGATCTGTCCTTAATGTGTTGTCCAATGTGAAGTGATGCTATAACTAGTACTGTAACATTATTTTAGACTTTGTGTTTCTGTACGGGTGCAAACTAATGAAATCTTTACTTAATATATACTAAATCGATCTTCTGTATATAAAGATAATTGAAAATGAATCTTCATGTGAATGGAATAGGAGAGGGAGCAGGAGATGGGAGGGGTGTGAGTGGGAGGGTAGTAATGGGTGAGTGAAAGCCATTGTAATCCATAAACTGTACTTTGGAAATTTATATTTACTAAATAAAAGTTAAAAATGCAAACAAAATGTTTTTTTTCAAGAAATTCCATATTACAAAAACTGACTTTTTTACCCTTTATTGAAGTATAATAGACACATAATAATTTCATATATTAGGGTATACAACATGAAGTTCTTACATATGTACATATTGTGAAGTGATTACTATAATCAAGTTAATTAACATATCCATCACTTCAAATAGAAGGGCACTCCAAAAATCTTTGGAAAATGGAATTAATAGGGGCAAGTGTTGTGTTATAGTGGGTAAACCTGCTACCTGTGAAACTGACATCTCATAGGGGTGCCAGTGTTTGTCCTGGCTCCTCCACTTCTGATCCAACTCCCTGTTAATGGCCTCGGAAAAAGCAGCAGAAGATGGCTCAAGTGCTTGGGTCCCTGGCACCCACAGAAGAGAACTGGAAGAAACTCCTGGCTTTGACCTTGCCAAGCCCTGGCCATTATAGCAAGTGATCAAGCAGGTGGAAGATCTCTCTATCTTCCTTTTTCTCTGTAATTCTGACTTTAAAAAAATGGAATTGAAACATAAGTTGTTTTTAATGCAAAACCATTTGAAATCCATACATTCGTGGGGAGGCTTTTCAAAAATGTACTAAAAAATGAAAAAAGTAGGCATGGATTTCAAGATTTTTATCATCAAAATAAACATCACTTTGTTCCATTTTTCCATGAATGCTTTTTTTTTGACAATTTATAGTTTTCTTTCTTCCTTCCTTCCTTCCTTTCTTTCTTTCTTTCTTTCTTTCTTTCTTTCTTTCTTTCTTTCTTTCTTTCTTTCTTTCTTTCTTTTTTGACAGGCAGAGTTAGACAGTGAGAGAGAGAGAGACAGAGAGAAAGGTCTTCCTTTTTTGATTGGTTCACTCCCCCAGTGGCCGCTACAGCTGGTGCGTGCAGCCCAAGCTGTGCCGATCTGAAGCCAGGATCCAGGTGATTTCTCCTCGTCTCCCATGTGGGTACAGAACTTGGGCATTCTCCACTGCACTCCCGGGCCATAGCAGAGAGCTGGACTGGAAGAGGAGCAACCGGGACAGAATCTGGCGCCCCAACTGGGACTAGAACCCAGGGATGCTGGCGCTGCAGGT
This sequence comes from Lepus europaeus, assembly GCF_033115175.1. Classification (NCBI taxonomy): domain Eukaryota; kingdom Metazoa; phylum Chordata; class Mammalia; order Lagomorpha; family Leporidae; genus Lepus; species Lepus europaeus. Next base: position 41,216,722 of record NC_084833.1, read on the forward strand.
GGAGGATTAACCTAGTGAGCCGCGGCGCCGGCCAATGATTTATAGTTTTTACCTCTCTGGTTAAATTTATTCTTTTTCTTTACTTATTTATTTATTTTTTCCCTTGAATGCTTTAAAGTACCCTTGTCTTTACTATTGAGTGCTTGTGTGTGTACGTGTGTGTGCTGTTATAACATTTGGTTTTCTATTGTCTTAACAAATTTCAGTTATACATTATTGCTTTGCACTACAATTACACTGTTGTACATTAAATTCATAGTAATTATATGTCTTATAGTTGAAAATTTTACTAAGTAATATTTCTGTATTATCCATCAGTCTAGCCACTGGTAACCATTTCTCCACTCTCTTTAATATAATAATGGCTTTTTATTAGAGTCTACACTTAAAAAAAAGCTGTGCAGTATTTGTATTTCTGTGTTGGCTTATTTCATTTAGCATAATATCATCAAATATATTCCATCCTGTTGCAAATGGCAGTATTTCCTTTCCATCCCACAGATAAATATATAGGTTCACATGTGTATATGTGCCATACTTTCTTCACTCTTTCGTGTGTCTGTAGGCATGAAGCTTGTTTCCCTGTCTTAGATATTGTGAATAATGCTGCAATGAAAGCAGAACAATGGCAAGAGGGTCATTTTACATCCTTTGGATGATAAAACCAAGAGTATTTCTTTTTTTAATTTTTTAAAGATTTTATTTATTTTATTTGAGAGTTAGAGTTACAGACAGTGAGAGGGAGAGACAGAGATAAAGATCTTCCTTCCATTGGTTTGCTCCCTAAATGGCCCCAACTGCCTGAGCTGCGCCGATCCGAAGCCAGGAGACAGGTGCTTCTTCCTGGTCTCCCACATGGATGTAGAGGCCTAAGGATTTGAGCCATCTTCTACTGCCTTCCCAGGCCATAGTAGAGAGCTGGACTGGAATAGGGACAGCTGCAACTAGAACTAGCGCCCATATGGGATGTCGGCACCGCAGGCAGAGAATTAACCTACTGCGCCAAGGTGCGGGCCCAAGAGTATTTCTTTACTCCTTCATTATGTGGTAGTTCTATTTTAAATTTTCTGAGGAGCATTCATACTATTTCTAATAATGGTTGTACTGATTTATATTCCCACCAACAGCGTACAGGATTCCTTTTTCTCTACATCCTCACTAACACTTGTTATCTTTGACTTTCTCATATTAGTCAATATTACAGGTATGAGGTGAAATCTCACTGTGGGTTAGATTTGGATTATCCTGATGATTTGTGTTGTACATCATCCCATGTATTTGTTGAGTGTTTATATGTCTTCTTTCGAAAATATTCAGATTATTTGCCAATTTTTTGACTTGGGATTTCTTTTTTTTTATATTGAGTTCATAAGTTCCTTACAGATAGATGGTAAAGGAAGTTTAAATGAGTGTATATGGCAAAGGACAGGTAGAGGTATTTTATAAGTATATATTTATATATATTCTTTATCCAATATATTATTTACAATTTTTCTCTCTTTTCTATAGGTTGTCTCTTATTTTCTTGATTGTTACTTTTGCTGTCAATAAATATTTTAGATTCATGTAAGCTCATTTTTTATTTTTAGTTAGTTAATTATTTTTAAATATATATTTTTTTACTTAAGAGGTAGAGTTACAGAGGGAGGAAGAGACAGAGAGAGAGAGAGATAGAGAGAGAGAGAGAGAGAGAGAGAGAGAGAGAGGTCTTCCATCTACCGGTTCACTCCGCAGTTGGCCACAGCAGCCGGAGCTGAAACAAATCAAAATCAGGAGCCAGGACCTTCTTCCAGGTCTCCCACATGGATGCCGGGGCCCAAGGACTTGGACCATCCTCTACTGCCTTCCCAGACCATCAGCAGGGAGCTACATTGGAAGTGGAGCAGCCAGATTCTAAATGGCACCCATGTGGGGTGCTGCTCCCCAGGTGGATATTTAATCTACTAAACACAAAGTTGGTCCCTAATTTTTTTATTTTGTTGCTGGTGTTTTGATATCAATTCCAGAAAATTGAAATAAATAATAATTAAAAACAGAAACAGCAACTTATTTTTGAGAACCAGAGACTATGCTACTACTTTGCTTCCACACATGATTTCATAATATGAACTTATCCTTACTTTATAGAAGTAAAAACAAAACAAAACAAAACAAAAAAAAAACAAACCAGTGTGAGTATGTGCCCACTTGTGTATATAGAAACAGAAAGGTCTACAAAAGGTTCTTCTTCTTTTACAATTTTAATTTTTTTGCATCAAAATAAACTTATTTGGCCAGCATCGCAGCTCACTAGGCTAATCCTCCGCCTGCAGCGCTGGTACTCCGGGTTCTAGTCCCGGTTGGGGCACCGGTTCTGTCCCAGCTGCTCTTCTTCCAGTCCAGCTCTCTGCTGTGGCCTGGGAAGGCAGTGGAGGATGGTCCAAGTACTTAGGCCCTGCACCTGCATGGAAGACCAGGAAGCACCTGGCTCCTGGCTTCAGATCAGTGCAGCTCGCCAGCTGTAGCGGCCATTTTGGGGGGTGAACCAAAGGAAGGAAGACCTTTCTCTCTGTCTCTCTCACTGTCTAACTCTGCCTGTCAAAAAATAAAAATAAAAAAATAAAAAATAAAAAATAAAAAAAAACATACTTTAGGGGTAGGCACTATGGCACATCAGTTAAGTTGCAGCTTGAGATGCCTGCATCTCACATCAGAGTGCTTACTACGCTGGTTCCTATCCAGGTCTCTGCTACTGTGCCTACAAAGCAGTGGGTAATGACTCTATTACATGAGTTCCTGCCACCAATATGGGAGACCTGGATGAAGTTTCTGGCTCCTGGCTTAATCATGATCCAACCCTGCCTGTTGTGACCATATAGGGAGTGAACTGGTGGATGGACAGTCTTTCTGCCTGCCTATCTCTGTATTACTTTGCTTTTCAAATTAATTTTTAAAATAAAAAGACTCATTTTTAATTCAATTTTCATGAATTTTGGAAGCATCCTGATATGTGGATTTGGATATATTCACCAAAGTTGTTTAAGTTATAAATTGCAAGAGCTAAAACTACTTGATGGTCATGTCTGCCTCCAGTACTCTTATTTTAATCTATGTCATATACTATTGCTTCATATGACCTTCATTCACTTTATTGTAGTTCATCAAGTTTATGTCAGAAGAAGATATTAATATTTTTCTTAGTAGCTGCCATCATACTTCATTGCCAAGGAAAAGGAACTATGCTTCAACTCTCTTGTTATTGAAGCTACAAAGCGATAAAGGAAGTCTGGAATTTATTTTCCATCTTGAAAGAGAACAAATGATAATCAGTATACATTTCCTCTATATTTGTACCCACACTTTTTACATGTTCTCATAAGTTACCACCAACTACTTATATTTATGTGTTATTGAAGATGACCGATGTTTTAGACAAAAAAAAAAAAACACTGTTTTTGTCAAATAAGAGTTGAAATTATCTTCTGTGATAAGAATAAAAAAGAATTGCAGAAGAACATGTTAAAATTCATATTCCAGTGCCAAGCATTTTATTCTACCATTTGTTTGGAAATATTTCCAGGAATCATGAAAGATTGATTGTTCTGTCAAATGTTTTTAAAATGATGTTTTTGTAAAATGGAAATCACTTTTACAATGTTTTTTGGACTCACCTTCTCTAGATATTTATATCTAAAGAATATGAGATAGTGCATGAGAGACAATTCATTATAATTAGAATCATTTATTTGAGTACATATGAAATGATTATAAAGCTAGATCTTTTATTTAACCAAATTGTCCTTTTTTTTTTACTTTAAATTTGTGTATTTTTGAGGCAAATTTTCAAGCTGACCATTTTCATATCAATTTAGAAATATTTTAATTTGCAGTCTTTAAATGTCACATAAATTTAAAAATATTTTCATTTGCAGATGCTTGCAAGATTTTATACTAGTACAATCTCTGTGGAAAACTCTGATGGTTTCCATTAAAAATGAGTGAACATAAGGCAGAGTGTAGGGGATGGTCCTGAGGCATAGCTGGTAGAGTCTCTGCCTTCAGCGCCAGCATCACAGGCACCTGTTCAAGTTCCAGCTTCTCCACTTCTGATCAAGCTCCCTGTTAATGCACCTGGGAAAACAGAAAAAGATGGCCCAAGTGCTTGTGTCCCTGCATCCTCGTGGGAGACTCAGAAGAGCTCCCTGGTTTCAGATCAGCCCAGTTCCAGCGGTTGTGGACATTTGGTGAGTGAACAAGTGGATGGAAGATCTCTTTCTCTGTCTCTCTCATCTGTCTCTCTCTCTGTAGTTTTGCCTTTCAAATAACTACAAGTGAATATTAAAAAGAACTCATGGGGGGGCCGACGCTGTGGCACAACAGGGTAAAGCCCTGGCCTGAAGCGTCAGCATCCCATGTGGATGCCGGTTCTAGTGCCGGCTGCTCCTCTTCCGATCCAGCTCTCTGCTGTGGCCTGGGAAAGCAGGGAGGATGGCCAGGTCCTTGGGCCCCTGCACTGGCATGGGGAGACCCCGAGGGGGCTCCTGGCTCCTGGCTTTGGATTGGCCTAGCTCCAGCCATTGAGGCCAACTGGGGAGTGAACCAGTGGATAGAAGACCTCTCTGTCTACCTCTCTCCGTAACTCTTTCAAATAAATTTTAAAAAACCTTTAAAGAAATTTTTAAAAATGCATGTTTGTATGAATATATATACATATAAATTTTATTGGCTATATATCTGAAAAAATTATTACAATGTACCACTTTTTTAAAGATTTATTGATTTATTTATTTGAAAGGCAGAGAGCAGAGAGACAGAGACAGAGACAGGACACAGAGACACAGAGAGAGCAATCTTCTATCCACTAGGTCACTCCTCAAATGACCACAATGGCCAGGACTGGGCCATACCAAAGCCATGAGTTAGGAGCCTCTTCCTGCTCTCCCATGTGCTTGTGTGCAGGGGCCAGAGCACTTGGTCCATCTTCCACTCCTTTCCTGCATCAAGGAGCTGGATCAGAAGTGGAGCAGCCAGGTCTCTAAATGGAACCCATATGGAATGCTGGCATAACAGGAGGTAGCTTAACCTGCCTTGCCACAACACTGGTCCCACATATGCATTCCTATAACAGCATGATGCATAATGTTCTCACACTGGAAACATAGCAGCTTTCAGCATTTTAATGGCTGCATTTGGAGTCTTTACAACCAGAATACATACAATGATGTCATTAGCAGAGAGTGATTGAAAGAAAAATAGCTTGAGCAGATAACAGATTTTTTTTTTAAATATTTATTTATTTGAAAGAGTTTACAAACCATAAGCTTTCACTGAGTTGAGGTCATTATCATTATGTGTTTCAGAGACTATGGAGAACATTGGGTTATTAGGAAAATCAGTGATAAAGGATTCTATTCAATATAATAATAGAAACTATAACTTTATATAGGATGTCCAATTATCGATATGCCACATTGACCCTTGCTTTATGTGTGATCAATACAAAATTGAAATTTAAGCTAATTATGTATCTTGATTACAGATTTGAATGATAGATTGATTTTAAATAGTATTCAATTTACATAACTGGAATTTTTATTGACTTGAAGGAAAAGACAAATTGTTCCAACTTCATGCTGTATTGACAAGTACATATTGCATGCTAATTTTGTGCTCAGCAAACAAGACTGCATACATGAAACATTTTAGCAATAGGTAATACTATTCTTTTCCTAGAATCAAATTTTAAAAGTATATTGAGCAAATTGTCTTTTTGTAGGTTCTCTCTCTCTCTCACTCTCTCTCTTTCTCTCTCTCTATATATATACATATATGTTATGTTCTATCTATATGTTCTATATACGAATCAAAAAAGTAAATTTCAAAAAAAATTCTTTTCCTTTTTCTGGAATTTCATCCTGACAAAAAATATCAGTTTTTCTACATTTTCTATACTGCATTTAAAATAAATTAAAATTTTCTAACCTTTTATCTCCTATTATTACTTGACAAACAGAACAAAGAGAAAATACACATCAAAAGCTTTGCTATTTATAATAGCTAAACTCAGAGTCATAGAGCATTGACTTTGATCTTGAATCCACAATGACTGACCATTTCAAGCATTTCAAGTCCTACATACTGCTCTCTAATACATCAACTTGCAAACGTCCTTTTCCTAAGAACAATACTTTTTCTTTGTTCAGTTATCCTTAAAGGATTATATCAAGCTCACAATCCACACATACACATATACAATTAAATTCAAAATTTCCAATAGTGTAGAAGCAACAGGCAAAGTCAATAATCAAGCTGATGTTTTGCTGGGTATTGTTTACCACATTAAAAATGGGACCTGTACTCCATAGAATATTATACAGCAGTAAGAAACAATGAAACCCGGTCATTTGCAACAAGATGGAGCAATCTGGAAAACATCATGCTGAGTGAATTAAGCCAGTCCCAAAGAGACAAATATCATTTGTTTTCCCTGATCAGTGACAACCGAGCACCAAAGGGGAAACCTGTTAAGTGAAATGGACACTATAAGAAACAATGACCTGATCAGCTCTTGTCCTGACTCTAGATGTACAATGTAATACTTTATCCTTTTTAGTATTTGTTGTTGTTGTTGTTGTTCTAGTACTAGTGGTTGAACTCTGTAATTAACACACAATTACTCTTAGGTGTTTAAATTTTAACTGAAAAGTGATCCCTGTTAAATATAAGAGTGGGAAAAAGAGAGGGAGGAGATGAACAATTTGGACATGCTCAATTGGACTTGCCGCAAATGGTGGAGTTAGAAATGTGCCAGGGGATTCCAACACAATCCCATCAAGGTGGCATGTACCGATGCCATCTCACTAGTCCAAGTGATCAATTTCAGCTCACAATTGATGGCTCTGATAGGTCTAAGAGTCAAAGGGATCACACAAACAAGACAAGTGTCTGCTAATACTAACTGATAGAATCAAAAAGGGAGAGAAGGATCCAACATGGGAAGCAGGATACACAGCAGACTCATAGAATGGCAGATGTCCTAAACAACACTCTGGCCTCAGAATCAGCCCTTAAGGCATTCGGATCTGGCTGAGAGCCCATGAGAGTATTGTAGGCATGGAAAGCCAATATACCATGGGGAAAAAAAAAAAAGACCTAAATGAAAGATCTCTGTGAGTGAGATCACAGTGGAAAGAACGGGGCCATCAAAGAAGGAGGTACCTTTCTCTGAAGGGAGGAGAGAACTTCCACTTTGACTATGACCCTATCGGAATAAGATCAAAGTCAGTGAACTCTAAAGGCTTCCATAGCCCTGACAACTCATGACTAGAGCCTAGGGAAATTACTGACGCCATGAACAGGAGTGTCAAAATGTTAAGTCAGCAACAGGAGTCACTGTGTACTTGCACCCCATGTGGGATCTGTCCTTAATGTGTTGTCTAATGTGAAGTGATGCTATAACTAGTACTGAAACAGTATTTTTACACTTTGTGTTTCTGTGGGGGTACAAACTGATGAGGTCTTTACTAAATATATACTGAATTGATCTTCTGTATATAAAGATAATTGGAAATGAAAAAAAACAACCTGGTGTTAAATTGGAAATGGCATAGAAAATTAATTAATTTTAAAAAATATTATGTAGGATCTCTGTCTTTAATGTGCTGTACACTCTTATTTAATGTTATAACTAGTACTCTAACGGTAGTTTTTTCACTTTGTGTTGCTATATGGGGCAAACTGTTGAAATCTTTACCTAATATATACTAAACTGATCTTCTGTATATAAAGAGAATTGAAAATGAATCTTGAAGTGAATGGAAGGGGAGAGGGAGCGGGAAAGGGGAGGGTTGCGGGCGGGAGGGAAGTTATGGGAGGGGGGAAGCCATTGTAACCCATAAGCTGTACTTTGGAAATTTATATTCATTAAATAAAAGTTTAATAAATGAAAAAAAAAATGGGACCTGGGTGCCTTTGGATTATAATATAGAGCTTTTTGTATCTGGGTATTTAGGGTGGGTCAGAATGCACAGCTTTTGGGGCCAGTGCCGTGGTGCAGCCAGTTAAAGCTCTGGCCAGAAGTGCTGACAGCCCATATGGGAGCTGGTTCAAGTCCCGGCTGCTCCACTTCCAATCTAGCTCTCTGCTATGGCCTGAGAAAGCAGTAGAAGATGGCCCAAGTCTTTGGGCTCCTGCACCCATGTGGGAAAGCCAGAAGAAGCTCTTGGCTCCTGGCTTTGGATTGGCGCAGCTCTGGCCGTTGCAGCTATGTGGGGAGTGAACCAGCGGATGGAAGACCGCTCTCTGTCTTTACCTCTCTCTGTAATTCTGACTTTCAAATAAATAAAATGAATCTTAAAAAAAAAAATAATGCACAGCTTTGAATGGCAAGCTATTTACATGATTCAAATGAGAAAGCAGGGGAATAAAAAAGAAAATTTACTCTTACAATCAGTATCTTTGAGGTACTGACAACTTATTAGACTTTGTTTTTTATTCTAAGGAAAAAAAATAGGCAACTTTTGCAGCTCATGTTAATCTGAAACAAAATAATATAAATTAATAAATAAGGACATTAAATAAATATAATATTGGATCAACAACTGTAATATACTAGAAGGTAAAATTAATGAATGAAACTAGTTGTTCACAGCAAGGTGCTGTAATGCAGGGTAATGTGTAGGACTTGAAAGGTACAGATGTTAGCGATTCAAGATCAATCTAAATTAGTCATAGGAGACTTAGGATACCAGCTTAAGATTAATTTGTAAGTGACATGAAGAACTGATTTAGTGTAAAATCTAAATGGATAGCTGATTGTGATTATACACATGTGAACTGATGGTTGTGCAAGTTGCAACTACAATTTGGTGAGATAGGAGATATTTTATTACTAGTATATTTCTAATTTTGTATACAAATGAAATTCACAGTTTTTTATTTTTTCAATTTTAATTTTTTTTGACAGGCAGATTTAGACAGAGAGTGAGAGGGTGAGATAGAGAGAAAGGACTTCCTTTCCATTGGTTCAACCCCCAAATGGCCACTAAGGCTGGTGCGCTGCGCCAATCCGAAGCCAGGAGCCAGGTGCTTCCTCCTGGTCTCCCATGTGGGTGCAGGGCCCAAGCACTTGGGCCATCCTCCACTGCCTTCCGGGGCCACAGCAGAGAGCTGTACTAGAAGAGGAGCAACTGGGACAGAACCCAGCACCCCAACTGGGACTAGAACCCGGGGTGCCGGTGCCACAGGCAGAGGATTAGCCAAGTGAGCCTCGGCACCGGCCAGTTCTTCCTTTTTTAACTGATAAAGTAGCAACTCTTTTCATATGTCCTTAATTTAAACTTGATTACTTTCTGAAGTTCAGTAATCATCAGACAGCATGCTACAACATAACTAGGTGAAGTACAACATTCTATTTCCTGCGGTCTGTTTGCTCAAGGATTAAAATAATGTGCTGTTGGGTAAATGTCTGACTCATTTTTCAGATTTCATGATAGAGAAGTGATGTTTCATGACCACACTTACAGAATTAGATGCATCTCTTCCAGGAATCAACCAACACTTCATTCATCTCATTTGTTATCTGATATTTGCTCAGTTGTCCATTATGTGCCAAGCATTCTGCTCAACTCTCAAGGAAACAAGATATGGTCCCTGTCTTCTATTAGCTACGATAATTCACACTGGAGATGAAAAAAATAAATTAAACCATAAAGCGAATGAAAGGTGCAAACAAAGATCAATGATTATTGCTTTGGGTGGGAAGATGGTATTAGATGGGACTTTTTTTAGGAGAGAAATGAATTAGGAAGCACTGGCATTGTGGAACAGGGTGTTAAGCTGCTGTTTCAGATGCCAACAACCCATATGAGGGTTCCGATATGCATCTGGGCATCTCCACTTCTCATCAAGGCTCTTGCTAATGTACCTGTGGAGCAGCAGGTATTGGGCCTTGCCACCTCCATGGGAAACAAGGGTGCAGTTCCTGGCTTTGGCCTGACCAGTTCTGGACATTGTGGCCATTTGTGGAGTGAATGAATAAATGGAAGATTCTCTCTCTCTCCCTTTCTCTCTGTCTTTCAAATGTAAAAATAAGCTTTTTTAAAAAAAGAAATAAATTAGGAGATGAAGAAATAAATTAGAAGATGGCATTTAAATTATGTTCCCCAAAAAGAAAAGACAATATGTCAGGGGGAAAACAGTTTGAGAAAAAAGTTTACTCTTTATGTCACTGAAAACCGTATTGAAAAGTGGAAGAAGGCATGATAAAGTTCTGAAATAAAGGTCTAGATCAGGTAACACAAACTCTTGTAGGTTGTTATCATACAGTCCAGTATTTTTTAATGAAGACTACAAGTAAATTTTCTCAGCATAATAATTAATAATGTCTCTTTTTAGGCTCAGAGATGCAATGATTTGGAGGAAAGTGATATGATCGCTTGATATGGAAGACGTGTATGATATGTAGTTTGAAATGTGTCTGGCATAGAATAGAAGCCACTGAAGGTTTCAATATAACTTTTAAAAGGATTACTAAAGGAAATGTGAGCAGAAGATGGATAGCAGAGATCAATAGACAATTGAGTAGGAGTAAGTTGACCAAAGAAGAGATAATGGTGGTTTGGACTAGGAAAATAATAGTAAATATAGAAGACAGCTGGATATATTTAAAATACAACTTAAAGGCAGAATTTAAAGGCCTTATGGAACTGAATGTGAAGAAATAGACTAAAATATTCAACATTCTTTGTTAAGGCTTATGATATCTGTTTGAAATGCATATTTCCTTATTAAATCATAAAAAGATGTGCTGATAAGAAGTGATATGGCCATGAGCATGCCCATGTAAGTAAAACAGGAAAGTGGAGACCTGCATGTGTCCTCAAAGTGGACCCACTGTCCTTCCTCAGAGAGCTTGTTTTTCTTCTCAGCATCTGACAAATGAGCAATGAGCAGGGCCTAAACCACAGTACAGGACACTAGAGAATAGTTTAAATATGAAGAAGATTTAACTGAACAAAAGCATTGTGTGTTCTTTTCATTACAGAGATAGGGGAAAACATTTTAATTAAGCAGTTCATTTTTCTTTGCACTGTTCTGTTTCTTCCCTAGTGATCAAAGAGTTTTACTGATGTTTCATCTGCTCTGCTCATTTGATTTTTCTTCATGCATGGTGAAGCAGCCATTTAAAATTTCTTAGTCATAATTTTTTCAGGTGACTGGTTTCACAAGGAGTGCATTTGTTTTTGTTATGCCACATGCCCAGTTTTCTTACACAGTGTTTGGCAAATGTTGTCTGGTACTTACCAGGTGTTTGTTTGTAGCATCTTCTGTTATTTATATGGCCTCTTAATTTAGGAAATATTTTTATTAAAATGCATATGCAGGAAAAGTGGTTTTCTGCACTGATATAATGAAAACATTCTTTTCACAAAACTGAGAAGAAAGATGTTTATTTATTTATTTTTTTTTTTTTTGACAGGCAGAGTGGACAGTGAGAGAGAGAGAGACAGAGAGAAAGGTCTTCCTTTTGCCGTTGGTTCACCCTCCAATGGCCGCTGCGGTAGCGCGCTGCGGCCGGCGCACCGCGCTGTTCCGATGGCAGGAGCCAGGTGCTTATCCTGGTCTCCCATGGGGTGCAGAGCCCAAACACTTGGGCCATCCTCCACTGCACTCCCTGGCCACAGCAGAGAGCTGGCCTGGAAGAGGGGCAACCGGGACAGGATCGGTGCCCCGACCGGGACTAGAACCCGGTGTGCCGGCGCCGCAAGGCGGAGGATTAGCCTGTTGAGCCACGGCGCCGGCAGAAAGATGTTTAAAGAGAGTTTTGTTTTAACTAGGAATAACCATAAATGATCTATCACGCTCTGATACTTAAGTTCTTTGGAGCATAAATAGAGAAATAAGGCTATGATTCCAAACCTTAGATATTTTTGGCAATGAATTTTGTGATGTGGCTAATACAAATAGATACTTTAAAACTGAGCTTACAACTGTGTCAAAGAATGTGCTGTTTGTAATGCTTTACACAGATAAGGGAAAACACACCAACACATGTGAAACTGCAGTGTCATGTTTACTGACTCCTCTACATAACCGCAGCCAGGACCAAATCATAAAAGAACCAAGCTACATTTGTAAAAACTATTTCATGGCACTGTTCCGAAAGCATTATGGCATCTAAGTTTACCTTATACTTACCACAGGAATTACCTTAATTGGGGTTTGTATTCAATTCCACATCTATTTTTCATATTAAGAAAAAAGAAACTTGGTATCTTAAGTACAAGGCTGCCTAAGCTGCAGCGAGCCCAGCATTTTGTGGTTTGGGTTGTGCTTCTCACTCAGGACTGAATGCTGGAATTAGCAAGAAAGGATGTGCCGTGGACTTATCACTCAGGATACAGTGAAATACAGGCGAGTTCAATTACTGAATATGTTCCCTGAAGTTAGTTCACCTTGTCTGAACCCACACTGCTTCATGTAACTCATTAGTTAAATTCATAGCTCTTTGATTTCTTAATCTGAAAAATGAGTACCATGTAGCAGTGGCTAAAGGACCTCTGTGCTTTGAATCCTTACATAGTGATCCTTAACCCTAGCTTACAGATAACTGAGCATACAGATAAGCAAACACATTGCAACCTAACTGTGAGTGTATTCTTGTGACAAGTAACTGATTCTCAGCTGATAGTAGTAGCTAACTTTCACCAGTCACAAGCTGCCAACTATATCAAACAAAGAAAATATTGAATAGCCAATGAAATTATTTCTGGAAGTCACTTTCATTTTCTGGATGTGAATACTCAGTGAGTATGTTGTGACGTGGAGCTCTGTTAACCTCGTTTGGTCCTGCATATTGCCAAATTCATGAATCATTTTTTGCTCATTAAAATTTGTTCAATGTTTTATGTTGGTTCTTTTTTTAAAAAAAATCCACTTATTTGTGAGACAGAAATGAGAGAGAGAGAGAGATACAGAGAGATACACACACAGAGAGAGAGAGAGAGAGAGAGAGAGAGAGAGAGAACCCCCATCTACTAGTTTACTCTCCGATTGCCCAGGAAAGCTGTGGCTGGACCAGGACTGAAGCTGATGGCCAGGAACTGTGGTAAGAACCATTTTTTTTAACTATTTCTGCAATTCTTTATTTAGTGGCATATCAAGTTTGTGATTATAAAGTAAATTGCAAAAAAAATAAGAAGGAAAGGAGAAGGGAGGTAGGGACGGTAGGAATATCATTATGTTCTTAAAACTGTAAATAGGAAATACATGAAACCTGTTCCCTTTATATAAATAATAAAAAGGGACCCAATATTCTGAATCATTATACTTCCTCCTCTCAGGGTCTGCAACTTTAGGAAGCTGGAGCCAGTAGTCAAAGATAGGCATAAAACTCAGGTACTCCAAAATGGGATACGGAACATTATTATCATCACATTAGGTAGGTCAGAAGACCAACATACAATTTGAGTGGGCTAAAATCAGAGTGTTGGGAAGGATGTATACTTGTTTTTGTAAATTATTGTTGGGATCTCATTTCCAGGCATTTTTTAAGCTTTAAAAAGTCAATGTTTTCCATTTTCAAACCAATTATTTTTAAACATCTATGCATTTATTTATTACACATATCTGCCTCTCTTTCTATCTTTAAGACTCTGTGATTCTACTATGTCTGCATGTGTGATTTCAGATCACCTTTCCCCCCACATTTAAATCAGATGACTAGCAACCTTAATTTCATATTCAATCTGAATACCCCTTTGCTATGCAATGTAACATACTCACTAGTTCTGGATATTAAACCATAAACACCTTTGGAGAGCCATCATTCCTTTTACTCACTTCTAAGAAAGGACAGGGCTTGGCATCCCAGGTGAATTTCCAAAACTTAGAAGGCACAATGTTTTATTTTAATAGATCACACTTTAAATCCAAATGGCATTTTGTGAGACTTTGAATGTCCATCCCTGATATCCAAAAGTATGCCTCACTTAGAGTCTGATTGAAAGGCTTCTATAGCCTTGGCAACTCATGACTAGAGCCTAGGGAGATTACTGACACCATAAACAAGAGTGTCAAATTGTTAAGTCAGCAACAGGAGTCACTGTGTACTTACGTTCAAAATTGATCATAATGATAGGACTAAGAGTTAAAGGGATCACATAAACAAGACTAGTGTTTGAAAATACTAACTGATAGAATTAAAAAAAAGGGAGAGAATGATCCAACATGGGAAGCGGGATACACAGCAGACTCTAGAAGGGCAGATGTCCTTAACAGCACTCTGGCCTCAGAATCAGCCCTTAAGGCATTCGGATCTGGCTGAAAAGCCCATGAGAGTATTTCAGGCATGGAAAGCCAAGACACTATGGCAAAAAAAAAAAAAATGACATAAATGAAAGATCTCTGCGAATGAGATCCCAGTGGAAAGAACGGGCCATCAAAGAAGGAGGTATCTTTCTCTGAAGGGAGGAGAGAACTTCCACTTTGACTATGACCTTGTCTAAATATGATCAGAGTCAGTGAACTCAAAAGGCTTCCATAGCCTTGGCAACTCATGACAAGAGCCTACGGTGATTACTGATGCCATAAACAAGAGTGTCAATTTGTTAAGTCAACAACAGGAGTCACTGTGCACTTACTCCTCATGTAGGATCTCTGTCCTTAATGTGCTGTACATTGTGATTTAATGCTATAACTAGTACTCAAACAGTATTTTTCACTTTGTGTTTCTATGTGGGTGCAACGTAATATATACTAAACTGATCTTCTGTATATAAAGAGAATTGAAAATGAATCTTGATGTGAATGGAAGGGGAGAGGAGGTAGGAGATGGGAGGGTTGCAGGTGGGAGGGAAGTTATGGGGGGGGGAAAGCCATTGAAATCCATAAGCTGTACTTTGGAAATTTATATTCATTAAATAAAAGTTAAAAAAGACACAAAAAAAGAAAATACAGATAATTAATATTAGGAATTCTTTAAATATCTGCTGCAAAAACATCAATCAAACAATTTGTATGGTGTATTAGAAAACATATTAAAATAAATAAATGTATATTAGTACCAAATATGAGGTGTCATGTAATAAAATGTATAAAGTATCTTCAAAACTTTTATAAAAATGTTATAATTCTTTCTCTGGATAAATACAATATAAAAGGAAAATATACCATATAAAGATGAGGAAATCATTGTGTTAATATGCAAGTCCTCATCCATTGGGTTAATAAGTTCCACACCATCTCTATCAAAATTCTAAAATGTTTTGCTTTTTAGAAGAACCCAGAAGGGTAGAGGTTGTGGTAGCAAGTTAAGCCATTGTTTGGCATACCTGAATTCCAGATGGAATGCCTGAGATTGAGTGTTACCTCTGCTTCCAATCCAGTTGCCTGCTAATTCACCCTGGGAGGTATCATATGATGACTGCAGTACCTAGGCCTTTGTCATCCACATGGAAGACACCTTGGAGATCCTGGCTCCTAGCTTTGGCTTTACTCAGCCTCAACTTTAACAGGAGTTTTGTGGAAGGAACCAGCAAGAGGAAGATCTCTGTTTCTCTATTTATAAAATAAAAAAATATACTTTAAATGTAGACTAAAAATTTTGGGATGTTAACTCTAAAATATATATGAAAATACATCTTATCTAAAACAGACAATGCATTTTTGAAAAATAAAATGAAGTGGAGAATTATTCTATTATGTAAGAAAATTCAACTGCAATACACTGTCCTATGGTATTGGAAGAGGGGATGTGAAAAGGACAGATAGTTTAATATAGTATGTGATTCCAGAAATAGATTGAAGCTCACAGATATTGATAATGCATAGCAGATGTGTCCTTATAAGTGATAAAGAAAACAACAATTTAAATTGGAAATGGCACAAAGAGAATATGGCATGATGATGATGCTCTGTATTCGACCATGGTGATGCTTACTCAGTCATTTGGCTTACTCATTTATTTGCTATAAACCATTCATTAAATTGCATTTATGTTTGGTGAACTTTTCTGAATATGGCTTTCAAAAGAAGACAGAGAATAAGAAAAACATAAAAAATATTTCTACAAGTATATAGAAAACATTCAACTTGTATTTTTAAATTAAAATGTAAGATATATTAGGATAGTTTTCTTCTGGGTTTCTAAGATTTAGCATGTGTACAAAACATAAATTTTACATGCATATGAAATGTCCTTCTTTCTGAAGTCTAACTTTCAAAAGAGTAAACTCAAAATAAAAGCAAAACCAAATTAAACTACAAATAGACAAGCTTATTTTTTCAAAACTATATTTTGCTCATTGCCATGGTTTCCTCTAATTGATTTTAGGTCCTCATTATTTTCTGCCTACACTGGGATAGAATCTTTTATAATGCAATATTGTATAACAATATCTTTCTAACCATCTCATTAAATCTAACCTTGGCCTTCTCACATTCATAATATTGCAGGCATTTTGATATACCAACAGAACAGAAAGGGTAATAGCTTACATTTGAGTCAGGTTTATTATAGGAAAATCATTGCAATCCCCAGTTGGCTTCCCAGGCAGAGCCAGGCCAAAACCTGAAGCCAAAAGCTTCTTCCAGGTATACCACATGGGAGCAGTGACCCAAACACTTTGGATATCTTCTGCTGCTTTTTCCAGGTTGTTAACAGGGAGCTGGATTGCAAGTGGTTCAGCTGGGAAATGAACTGGCATCCGCACGGGATGCTGGATCGCAGGCAGAGGATTTACCTGCTATGCCATGACAACCCCACTCCTCCCATTCAAAAAAATGAGGCTCAACCATGTATGTGCTTGGCATGCACACAAAAGCAGACACATATGCATACATATACCTAATGCAGCATTAAAATTACTTCTTTTCCAGCAATAACAAATGGCAAGTGAGACATTGAAATCTTGGCTTCACTTCACAATCAGATTTTATAACCAGTGAGCTCTAAATAAAATTTCTAGAACTGTTTTGATCCTCAAGCCATTGTAGATGAATTGATACACTTGTCTCCTTTCCCACTGAAATACAAACCCATCAGAGTTTTGCTAAGAAAGAGCACAAGGGTAACCTTTTATCTCTGGCATGTGACATAACAGGACAGCAAGGCCACCGGCAACATCAGGGAGCCATAAGAGTCCCTGAAAAGCTGTCTCATCTGTGACTTCCTCTGAGTTTTGAATGATTGCAGAAAAGATTTCTGGAAGTGAACATTAACCCAACCCTTTCTCTTTGGAGATATTGTCAGTTCAGCTAGTTCTTAAGCTTTGCTGGATGACTCATACAACCTCTTTTTGTGAGGTCCCTTAAACCTTGAATTATTGTTAAGATGTTTTCTGAAATGTTGCTGGCAAACCAGTAGTGCTGCTCCAAGTATAATCACTACAGCTGTTGAAGTTTGAGAACCACTGAAAGAAAAGCTCACAAAAAGTCTCCCTTTTTAACTATCTTTTATAAATTATTTGAAAAACGGTACATGACTTATACACAGCTAACATTTACTGAACAATGTTTAAAAGGTGTCAGTTGTCATATAGAGACACTTGTAGGCAGGCATTAAATAATCTGAGACATTACTACTATTATAGATAGTAATGTAAATGAGACTTGGATTAAATAGCTAGTGCAAGCTAACTCAGTTTTAAAACTCTCAGACTTCTGTGTAAAAATAATTCTGAGGATTAATATATTTTTTAAAGATTTATTTCATTTATTTGAAAGAATTTCAGAGAGCGGCAGAGGCAGAGAGAGAGAGAGAAGTCTTCTACCCTCTGGGTCACTCCCCAGACTGTCATGACAGGGCTATGCTGATCCAAAGTCAGGAGCCAGGAGCTTCCTCTGGGTCTCCCAGATGGGTGCAGGGGCCCAAAGACTTGGGCCATCTTTCACTGCTTTCCTAGACCATAGCAGAGAGCTGGATTGGAAGTGGAGCAGCTGGGACTTGAACCGGTGCCCATATGAGATGCCGGCACTGCAGGCGGTAGCTTTACCTGCTATCACAGCATTGGCCCTGGTAATGTATATTAAATAATAAAAATTTTTCCTGATATTTATATTATTATATTATTTCATTACAATAAACAAGTTATCAACTCCATGACCAATGCTTTGGTCATGAAATTTGGCAAAAGAAAATAAAAAAATTCTAAAATAAAACTTATAGAAAAACTTATAAAAATAAAACTTTGGTTCTAAAGTTCTGACATCTTAAAAAAAATCTACAAAAATATAAAGAATTTTTTTTTCTTCATACTATTTGGTGAACTCTCTACTTAGTGTAGGCCTAATTTTATGAGTATAAGATTTCCTGGCTCTTCTCTTTCTGGTCCCAGGTGCTTTGGCAGCCGCGGGTTACTGTGCAGACATGGCCAAGTCCAAGAACCCCACCACGCACAACCAGTCTCGAAAATGGCACAGAAATGGCATCAAGAAACCGTGATCACAAAGATACGAGTCTCTGAAAGGGGTGGACCCCAAGTTCCTGAGGAACATGCGTTTTGCCAAGAAGCATAACAAGAAGGGCCTGAAGAAGATGCAGGCCAACAACACCAAGGCTATGGCTGCACGTGCGGAAGCTATCAAGGCCCTGGTCAAGCCTAAGGAAGTAAAGACACGATCCCGAAGGGTGTCAGCCGGAAGCTTGATCGACTTGCCTACATTGCCCACCCCAAGCTTGGAAGGCGTGCCCGTACCCGCATTGCTAGGGGTCTCAGGCTGTCCCGGCCACAGACCAAGGCAAAGGCCAAGACTGAGCCCCAAATCAAGGGCAAGGTCAAGGCTCAAATCAAGGCCCAAGCTCAAGCTCAAATCAAGAGCAAGGGCAAGGGTAAGGCCCAGGCTGAAACCAAGCCCAAGGCCCAGGCCCAAGCCAAACCCAAGGCTCAGGTCCAAACCAAGCCCAAGGCCCAGGCCACACCTGCAGCCCCAGTTCTGGCTCAGGCTCCTCCCAAAGGTGCCCAGCCCCCTGCAAAGGCTCCCTAGTAACAGCTTATGCCTGCCAATGCAAGGGCAGAAGGACTGGTGTGACCCCTGGGCTGCTGTCTGCGTGGGGCAAGTGTCCCCCTGTGCTGTTTGTACAGATAAACCTGAGACAGGGAAAAAAAAAAAAAAGATTTCCTGAAAACTTACCTTTGTGAAAAATAATAATGGCAAAGGGAGAGAGAGATGGGAGGGAGGTGAGGGGGGAGAATCATCATGTTCCCAAATCTGTATGTATGAAATACATGAAGTTTGTATTTCTTAAATAAAATAATAATAATAATAAACCACTTTGCACCAGAATGTATCCTAGGTCTCCCTGGTCACTAGTTGGTCACCAGGTTCAAGTTAAAGGCTAATGAGAAGATATATAATAGAAATATATGTAGAGAGAGAAGATTGAGAGAAACATTAGAGTTGAACGTAAGTCTCACATTCCACCAACACATCACTTCCTTAAAATAAAGGATCACATAGGGCTCCAGAGAAAGAAATAATAGGAAACTATCAAAACACCTATCCTTGAAAGACATATGATATATTCACATAACAGAACACTACATTGTAATGAATGTAACTTGCAACACATGAAAACACAGAAAATAGTTTTGATGCACTGCACAAACATGTGCTATGACTAGTCTACGTTCTTGTAGAATCAATGTAGTGTGGGAGCAAATACTCAATAGTTTTCCAAGATATGAATTATAATCTTTCTGCAGAATGGAAATGTTTGGTTTGCAGGTTCTATTAATAGAAGCTAAGCAAAGAATTCAGACATACGTATTTCATAGGTAGGATGCCTTCCTCAAGATACAAACCCTCCCTTACTCAGGGTGTTCTGTGTAGATCAGTAACTGAGGTGCCTGACTCTCAAGCATGGGAGACTAACTGATGTATGTATACTGAGTTATCCACATATCTTTATCTGTTACTTCTATATTTGTAATAATTTATCTAACAATAAAACCAAAGCCTGAGTTTTCTATGGTTTGCTTGTTATTTTGTAATAATTTATCTAAGAAAATAAAACCTAAATCTGTGTTAAGGCAGTCTTAGAGACTATCTATGTGTACATATATATATATATAGTATATATATATGTGTGTATGTATATATATATATACATACACACATATATAGTTATGATGAGCATAATTTCTAATTTACTTCAGGTGGAAAATCATAGCCCTCTCTGATTTGCCATCCTGAGCATTCAGTCCAAACATAATATGTAGTGAGAATAGGGATCCTATTTTAATTGCAAATCATCCCATTAGCATAGGCAGTATAGTTAAACAGAGTAGGATGATTTAAGAACCTGTAAAATGAATTGTTCCTTCAAGTTAGAATGAAGGACAAGTCTGTAAGCCTTTTCTTTAATAAGCACATAATGAAACCAAAGTAATTCCATGTCCTAAATTCTTTGGACACCTTCTTCTATAATACATGAACAGTTTTTCAGGTCTACAATATATCTAACACATAATTAAATCTAGGTTTATATTAGCTAAGCCAGCATATAAATTTGCAAGTATCTGTCAGGGACAGAACATTATATATAGAACATCTTGTTATGATACCTGTAGATAGATATTAGATAGATAGGTAACAGATAGATAGATATGCCTGATAAAAAATTAAACTCAGTATTCCTTGATCCAGCACACTTAAATTCTATTTGCAAGATTTTAGATACTATACATGAGCAAAACAGTTTTTGAGTAGATCCTGTCTTTTCTGTTAATCATTTCCCTTTTAACCCTCAGCCTATGTTGAGTTCAAAGTCTAGCAGTTATGTCAACAACAAATGTAGAAATTGAGAAAAACTTCTGTGTTGAATTTCTCTTCATACATGCTTATTGTATTTATGTTTCTATTCACTTTATTACTACAAAATATAATTCTTCTGGAGACAAGGTTTTCAAAAGACTTGTGGAAAGTGAAAACTATATGCATGATGTTCATCTGAAAATGTACTTTTTCTAAGATTTATATTATTTATCCATTGAATGGCAATGTGACAAAGAAAGGGAAAAGAGAGATAGATAATAGGTAGGTAGGTAGATAGATAAATTTAGTTAATGGTTCTATTTAATGGTTCATTCTCCTAAATGATTGCAACATTTGGAACTGGTCCAAGCTGAAGCCAGGAGCCTGGAACTCCATCTAGGTCTTTCATTTGGTTGCCAGGTTGCAAGTATTTGGAGCTTTATCCTCTGCTTTCCCTGGCACATTAACAAGGAGAAAAGAAGAGCAGACAGGACTTGGACAAGTGATAGCTCAACCTGCTGCATCACAGTATTGACCCTGTTTATCAGTTGTATGTAGTACATTCATACAAGCGTCATTTACTAGAGTCACATGTTCTTTCCTTCTGGGTTCTTTATATTTTGCAACTTGTTTTCTCTCCTGCCTTTTTTTTTTTAATTTTAATTAATTAGTTTTGAAAGGCAGTGTCACAGAGAGGCACAGGCAGAGGGAGAGGTCTTCCATTCACTGGCTCACTCCCCATATCCCCCAATGGTTGCAATGGCCAGAGGTACAAGAATCCAAAGCCAGAAACCAGGAACTTCTTCTAGGTCTCTCACGTGGGTGCAGGGACCCAAACACTTGGGCCATCTTCTACTGCTTTCCCAGGCCATAAGCAGAGACTGGATCGGATGTGGAGCAGCCGGGACTTGAACCAGCTCCCATGTGGGATGCCAGAGCTGCAGGTGGCAGCTTTATCTGCTATGCCACAGTGTCAACCCTTTAAGTAGACATTTTTCAAAAGAAATATTTCCTCTGGGCCTGTGCTGTGGTGTAGTGAGTAAAGCCACTGCCAGCAGTGCCAGCTTCCCATATGGTTGCCGATTTAAGTCCCGACTGCTCCACTTCCCATCCAGCTCTCTGCTATGGCCTGGGAAAGCAGTGGAAGATGGCCCAAGTCCTTGGGCCCCTGCACCCGTGTGGGAGACCTGAAAGAAGCTCCTAGCTCCTGGCTATTCTATTTCTCCAGCTAATGGACTTAAGGAGATATTGTTATGGGTATGAGATGTATTGGAAAATGTTGTGTACTATGAAGCCATGCAGCAATAGATTTTTAATCTCTTCTAGAAATAAAGGCTCAAATTTTGATAAATGCTTTTTAGAGCATCATATAAGAATAAAGAGAGGGTGAGAGACTACCCATCAAACTTAGGTTTTTTATTTTTAACCATAGATTATAAGCCTTTAGAGATGGATGAGTTCTATTAGCCTAAGCTTCTCTTTTTAAAGATATGCAAACTCTTTTTGAAATAAAGGCTTAAGTTTGTATCTCTCTTTTCTAATTCTAGTGTTATTTTCAGACATCATTAATAAAATCATAGATTAATGTTTAAAATGTGAAAGTAAGTGGGAGTATAAACTGTTAGAAGAACATAAAATGAAGCATATGATTTCTTACATAGGAACATTTTTGTGCTTTCTCATAGTATTTTAGTCATTTCTTGAATAACAATCTCCAATATTTAAAAATTAAGCATCTTTTTAATCTTGTGAGAATATTCTGATAATAATACTGATAAAGAAAAAGTAATACTGACAAAGAAAAAGTTAACTTGAATTATTTTTGTCCTATGATAAAAATTACCTTAGCTACAGCATTTATCATTAAAATATCTTTTTAATTATTTAAATGTATACAGATGCCTAGATACTAGTTTAATCATGTTTTGATTTTAACTTTTATTAGAAATGCAGAGACAGAGATAGGGAGAAAGCAAGACAAAGAGATTTTGCATACATTTACTCCCCAATTTCCCACAACACCCAGTGCTGGGTCTGCCTGAGGCCAGGAACCTAGAACTCAATTCAAGTCTTGGTCTAGGTGGCATGGACCCAAGTACTTGGGTCATCACTTGATGCTTCCCACAGTGTGTATTAACAGAAATCTAGATTGGAAGCAGAAGAACTGGGACTCAAATTAGATATTCCAATATAGAATGTGAGTATCCCAAGTGGCATCTTAACCGTTTCAACAAAAGCCTATCTCCATCATTTCAGTTTATGTATGTGATTTTTTTACACTGAATTATAAAATATTTTAATTGCAAAAATAATTTGTAAGTGCACAATTTCATGCATGTTACCTGTGTAACTTTAAATGTGAAGTAAGTTGCACATAGTTGGTATGTATTATAATAAAATAATCACTTGTGATTCACCATCTAACCTAAGAAAAATATTCTCCTGCATACTCATTGATTATTTCTCATTTTCCTGATTCTCCCATTCAAGAAGTAACTACTCCCCATGTAGGATCTCTGTCCTTAATGTGTTGTGTCATGCAAATTAATGGTAAAACTACTACTCAAACAGTACTCTATACTTTGTGTGTCTGTGTTGGTGCAGTCTGTTGAAATCTATACTTAGTATATACTAAGTTGATCTTCTGTATATAAAGATAATTGAAAATGAATCTTAATGAAGAATGGGATGGGAGAGGGAGTGAGAAATGGGATGGTTTTGGGTGGGAGGGATGTTATGGAGGGAAAGTCACTATAATCCAAAAGTTGTACTTTGGAAATTTATATTTATTAAATAAAAGATTAAAAAAAGAAGTAACTATCATACCCGATTTGCTTTTTCACATTTTTACCATTCCTTTGCTTTTATAAAATAGACTTATTATGCATATAATGTCCAGAAATACAAAATATCATTGATTTTTCTAGCTTATAAGTCTTGAAAGCAATAGTTCTCTAAATCTTGCATATTTTCTGAACATTATCTAGCAACGTGTTTTTAATATTCCTCTGCATGGATATGTTATATGATACTAAAATGTAACTTGGTACCAGCAAAATTCACAGTATATTTCCCACCTTAAAAAAGGCATTTTTAACAGATTTATTTATTTATTTGAAAGTCGAAGTTACACAGATAAAGAAGGTGAGGCAGAGAGAGAGAGAGAAGTCCTCTATCTTCTGATTCACTCCCCAATGATCAAAGCTGCACTGATCTGAAACCAGGAGTCAGGATCTTCTTCAAGGTCTCACACATGGGTGCAGGGGCCCAAGGACTTTGACCATCTTCTACTGTTTTCCTAGGCCATAGCAGGGAGCTGGATTGGAAGTGGAGCAGCTGGGACTTGAAGCAGCGCCCATATGGGATGCTGGCACTGCAGGCAGGGGTTACCTGCTATGCCACAGCGCTGGCCTCCCAAAAAAGAGCACTTTTAAATAGCATTTTTTTTTTCTGTTTAAGCCAAACAAAAGTGTACTAAAATGCAAGTATTTGCTTTTCATTATCATCTATTTCTGTACATATTATATAGTTTGAAATTCCTAGCTTTACATGTTAATTTAGAATACATGATGCCACTTCTTCTTTTCTTAGGTCCAACTATAATAATATGGTTTATCTTTCAGGTATTCAGAAGAATAATCTGGTCATGTTATCTCAGATTAACTAACAATACCAGGGAATTTGGAATTATTTTAGGAAGAAGAAAGAGAGAGAGGAAGAAAGAGATAGAGAGAGAGAGAGTTCCCATATGTTGAGTCACCCCACAAATGACTGCAACATTCAAAGCTGAGATCAAGGAATTCAGTGTAAATCTCCTATGTAGGTCTGGAAGTCAGTCACTGGAGCCCTCACCACTGTCCCCCAAGGACAGCATTAGCAGAAAGTTAGAGTCAGGTCTTCATCTTTTTTTTTTTTTTTTTGCCAGAGTGTCTTGGCTTTCCATGCCTAAAATACTCCCATGGGCTCTTCAGCCAGATCCAAATGCCTTAAGAGCTGATTCTGAGGCCAGAGTGCTATTTAGGAAATCTGCCATTCTATGAGTCTGCTGTGTATCCCGTTTCCCATGTTGGTTCATTTTTTTCCCTTTTTGATTCTATCAGTTAGTATTAGCAGACACTTGTCTTGTTTGTGTGATCCCTTTGACTCTTGGCCCTATCAGAGCCATCAACTGTGAACTGAAATTGATCACTTGGACTAGTGAGATGGCATTGGTACATGCCACCTTGATGGGATTGTATTGGAATCCCCTGGCAAGTTTCTAACTCCACCATTTGGGACAAGTCCGATTGAGCATGTCTCAAATTGTACATTTCCTCCCTCTCTTTTTCCCACTCTTATATTTAACAAGGATCACTTTTCAGTTAAAATTTAAACACCTAAGAATAATTGTGTGTTAATTACAGAGTTCAACCACTAGTACTAGAACAACAACAACAACAACAAATACTAACAAGGATAAAGTATTACATTGTACATCTAGAGTCAGGACAAGAGCTGATCAGGTCATTGTTTCTTATAGTGTCCATTTCACTTCAACAGGTTTCCCCTTTGGTGCTCAGTTAGTTGTTGCTGATCAGGGAAAACAAATGATATTTGTCTCTTTGGTTCCGGCTTAATTCACTCAGCATGTTTTCCAGATTCCTCCATCTTGTTGCAAATGACCAGGTTTCATTGTTTCTTACTGCTGTATAGTATTCTATGGAGTACATGTCCCATACTTCTTTATCCAATCTACTGTTGATGGGCATTTGGGTTGGTTCCAGGTCTTAGCTATTGTGAATTGAGCTGCAATAAACATTAAGGTGCAGACGGCTTTTTTGTTTGCCAATTTAATTTCCTTTGGGTAAATTCCAAGGAGTGGGATGGCTGGGTTACATGGTAGGGTTATATTCAGGTTTCTAAGGAATCTCCAGACTGACTTCCATAGTGGCTTTACCAGTTTGCATTCCCACCAACAGTGGGTTAGTGTCCCTTTTTCCCCACATCCTTGGCAGCATCGATTGTTGGTAGATTTCTGAATGTGAGCCATTCTCACCAGGGTGAGGCGAAACCTCATTGTGGTTTTGATTTGCATTTCTCTGATTGCTAATGATCTTGAACATTTTTTCATGTGTCTGTTGGCCATTTGGATTTCCTTTTTGGAAAAATGTCTGTTGAGGTCCTTGGCCCATCTCTTAAGTGGGTTGTTTGTTTTGTTGTTGTGGAGTTTCTTGATTTCTTTGTAGATTCTGGTTATCAACCCTTTATCTGTAGCATAGTTTGCAAATATTTTTTTCCATTCTGTCGGTTACCTATTTGCTTTCCTGACAGTTTCTTTTTTTTTTCTTTTTTTTTTAACTTTTATTTAATGAATATAAATTTCCAGTGTACAGCTTATGGATTACAATGGCTTCCCCCTCCCATAACTTCCCTCCCACCTGCAACCCTTCCCTATCCCGCTCCCTCTCACCTTCCATTCACATCAAGATACATTTTCAATTCTCTTTATATACAGAAGATCAATTTAGTATAAAGATTTCAATAGTTTGCACCCATATAGAAACACAAAGTGAAACATACTGTTTGAGTACTAGTTGTAGCATTAAATCAAAATGTACAGCACATTAAGGACAGAGATACCACAAGAGGAGCAAGTGCACAGTGACTCCTGTTGTTGACCCAACAAATTGACACTCTAGTTCATGGCGCCAGTAACCACCCTAGGCTTTCATCATGAGTTGCCAAGGCTATGGAAGCCTTCCAAATTTGCCGACTCTGATCATATTTAGATAAGGTCATAGAAGACAGGGTGAGGATAGTAACCAATGATCCTAAGAGTGGCATTAACCAGGTCTGAACAATTATACAGCTTTAAGTGGGGAAGAGGACCATCAGTACACACAGGTTGGGAGTAGAGCCATTGGTGGTAGAGTAGAGGTTATGATTACAAAGGAATGAGGCCCAAGTGCACTAGACAGGGTCTAGAACAAAGGACAGAGTCATTATTAGAGGAGCTAAGAAAGGTGCTGTCTAAGCTACAATTAAGTTTTCTGATTGAGAGGCAAATAGAACCTGATAGAAGGGGCTTGATAATAATCTGTTGGGTTTTAGGCCTTGTAAGTTAAGAGGCCCAGACCTATCTATCTCTTCACATGGGGTATATCCTAAGGGAGGTGTGAACCTCCTAGGGGAAGGCACTCAGTTGGGTTTCATTACTTGGCTGGCATGGGAGGAGAGCTGGCCAGGTAAAGGCAGGTGGCATCTCTAACAAGAAATTTACAGTTCTGCCTGCAATGTTGCTGACCCTACTTGGCTTTCCCCTCAGCTGCAGTGGTCACTTTGAAAGTTGGGTTGAGTGAAGGGCTTTTCAGCTTAGAGTCAGTAAGATCTGTGGCTCTGACCTGGGCATCCTTCGACTCCAGGGCAGGTCCATTTCCAGTGATCCAACTCTTGGCAGAGCTGCCAGGGCTCTTCACAAGCTGACTTCTGCTGAAGCCCAGGCTTACCACCTTGAAAGCCACTGCAGTGGACTGGCCTGTTGGGTCTCCTTGAGGGCAGATCACTCTACAGATCAGCCATTTATAGGCCTGCCACCCATTGCTTCTGATGCCTAGCTTTCTTTTCCTCCAGGTTTGTGTTAAAGCAGACCAGAGGATGCAAGTCAAGGGAGTGCCCAAGTCCCATCACAAATACTGTGAAGTAAGCAAGTGCCTCTTGTTGGTTGATGAGTTTATAATTTTAAACATGGCGACTTAAAGTCTTTTGTCATCATTAGTTATATATGATGCGCTGCTAATAAAACTAAAGCGTTGTTGGTTCTGTGTTTAGCTGTCCTCCTGTAGGTTCCTATGGACTTTTTCCAGCCACTTCTATTGTATTCAGTACTTTGGGATGGCTCTGTAAACAGATGAAGCCAATAATGTATTAACAGTACCAACTGAGGGAAAGTATGGTTAACTGAGGTTACTAAAAACAAAAAGCAATTCAAATCAATTGGCAATCTACAAAAAGAGTTAACGATTTTAAAAGCTATTATTAAAATTGCTATATTGGTCTATTATGCTGTTATATATGTGTACATATTGTATGTCCACATGGGAAAATTTTATCAAGAGTTTTATTTTAATTGGCTTATAGATAAGATTGTCCATAAATTTAAGCTGCTAAAATCAAAGATATATTTTAATTCATGTGACCTGAATCTGTGTATCATATGTTTTAAACTTGTTGGTAGAAAGAAACTAAAAACATTTTATATGGTTGTGCTTAAGTTTACTGGTTAAACAAACTACACCATGTGAGATATTTAAAAGGTGTTTCCAAATACATGATTCTTAAAATTTATAGAAGGCATTGGACCTTCTGGTAAATGTTTCTTAAGTTGTTATCTAATGGTTGAAACTGTTTGCTAAGTATTCATGTAATATTGCTATTGTCAGCAAGCGATCTAGGACTTGCTCCCTCATTTCTCTATTCTAAGCCCAACTTGTTCTTTCATTTCTCTATTCTCCTCAAGGTAGGAAACTAATTCTATTATGAAGGAATCTGTAGGATGCATAATTTAATCTTTAGACCTTATAAAAGAGATGGCTAACATTTTTCTGTAATAGCATAGCCAAAATAAGTACTTAAGTAATAATCTCATAGCTAGATTTACTTCGCCATTAGCGAAGTAGAAAAAACCTCCCTTTCAGACCAAAGGGAAAGAAAGTTTTTAAGTGAGAATATAATTTTCCTCATGGGCATTGTCTACCTTAGAAAAACTACTACAGAACATGCCTGTGACTATAGACTTGTAGTTTCCTGACAGTTTCTTTTGAAGTACAGAAACTTCTCAAAAAAAAAAAAAAAAAAAAAGAAACCTAACTGAAAGATCTCTGCGAGTGAGATCCCAGTGGAAAGAATGGGGCCATTAAAGATGGAGGTACCTTTCTCTGAAGGGAGGAGAGAACTTCCATTTTGACTATGACCCTATCGGAATAAGATCAAAGTCAGCGAACTCTAAAGGCTTCCATAGCCCTGACAACTCATGACTAGAGCCTAGGGAGATTACTGATGCCATGAACAGGAGTGTCAAATTGTTAAGTCAGCAACAGGAGTCACTGTGTACTTACACCCCATGTGGGATCTGTCCTTAATGTGTTGTCTAATGTGCAGTGATGCTATAACTAGTACTGAAACAGTATTTTTACACTTTGTGTTTCTGTGTGGGTACAAACTGATGAGATCTTTACTAATTATATACTGAATCGATCTTCTGTATATAAAGATAATTGGAAATGAAAAAAAAAAACCAAACTGGTGTTAAATTGGAAATTGCATAGAAAATTAATCAATTTTTAAAAAATATCATGTAGGATCTCTGTCTTTCATGTGCTGTACACTGTTATTTAATGCTATAACTAGTAGACCAACAGTATTTTTTTCACTTTGTGTTGCTATGTGGGGGCAACCTGTTGAAATCTTTACCTAATATATACTAAACTGATCATCTGTATGTAAAGAGAATTGAAAATGAATCTTGATGTGATTCGAAGGGGAGAGGGAACGGGAAAGGGGAGGGTTGTGGGTGAGAGTGAAGTTATGGGGGGGGGGAAGCCATTGTAACCCATAAGCTGTACTTTGGAAATTTATATTCATTAAATAAAAGTTAAAAAAAAAAGAAAGTTAGAGTCAGAAGCATAGCCAGTTGTTGGACCAAGCATCTGATACAGGTCTCAGGCATTTCAAGTGGCTTCTCAACTGCTAGGCCAAAGTCTGACTTGGAAATTTGAAATTAACCCTAAGAGCATGAACATCTGTTGGAGGCAGATGGGTGGGGAGGAGACAGGCTTCAGGCAGAGGATTTTAAGTGGGCTTTTTAAATTCAAAAATGCTTAAATTAGTTTCCTATAGCATGGGCCAATAAGTTTATTGTTTTCTTTTAGAACAATTTCATCATATGCCTACTATGAATTCATATAAGGTGAAGAAAAGAAGGGAAGTGATTTCTAACTAAATGGATCAACAGGCTGCTTCATGAAAAAAAAGATAACTCAAAAACTGTTGTACATTAATAATCATTTAAAATCCTGTCTATTTCCTGGATGCTACACCAGCTGTGTTTCCTACTTATGCTCCACCTACCTCTGATTCTGATTGATTTTTGGGTGTCAGGCACTGTTACTAGACCAGAGCATCCATGACAATGAAGTCAGAACCACTGATTGCTGTTGTCAGAAAGTAACATATACTGCTTTGTTTGGGCTTCATGTGACTACAAGGTCTTACTCTTGCTTTATCTCTACAGTTAGAGCTGCAATATTGAAACAGAAACATAGTTAAAAAAAAAAACCTGCTAATATGAATACTTACATGAGATTTTTGATACAGTTATAGTTTATAGCAAAATGTGCACGTATTTGGGGTAGTGAAGCAGCACATTCTTCGATGGAAGTCCTTTGTTGGTAAAGTTTAGCTACTAATATGTTCTAAATAGTTCAGCTTAGAACTCAAAAATTGAATGATAAAAATATATTAAAAAAGGGAAACATTACAGTTAACCAGACTGAATGACTCTTCTTTGTTTTTCCTAATGATGTTAAACCTATTCATACATCATGTTTGATTATAATATCATTATTATTAGGTGCACTGTATAGGACTTTCAGATGCTGTTTGAAGCTTTTGCAGTGTGCTTTACTCTGCAGTTTCCATGGCAGTTTCCACACTTTTCTTATTTCCCTGTTAATGCACACTCAAGTAATTTCAAACATGTGCTATCTCTACTGACAATTTTGTACATAAAAAATGTGGCAAGGCAACAAATGGAATGGTTGCAGGTAAAAAGGAGATACCCTGTGTTGAACATTTGATACTAAGAGGCCAGTAAATGGTTGGAGGCAATAATGATCTAGGCTTGAAGACCAAGGTTAATTCTGTAACATAAATCATGTTCAACAGATCCAATCCAATGCAAGGCTTAGCAGGACAAATTCATCACATCTCTAGCCAGTCTGGTCACCAAAGGTTGTGAGAATCTGGTAAAGAAGATAGGTTGATTCCATCATGAGACCAGCAGTTTTTATAAGACTGCAGACATACAGAAAAAATATTTCAAAAATAAATCAAGGCCGGCACCGTGGCTTAACAGGCTAATCCTCCGCCTTGAGGTGCCGGCACACTGGGTTCTAGTCCCGGTTGGGGCGCTGGATTCTATCCCAGTTGCCCCTCTTCCAGGCCAGCTCTCTGCTATGGCCTGGGAAGGCAGTAGAGGATGGCCCAAGTCCATGGGCCCTGCACCTGCATGGGAGACCAGGAGAAGCACCTGGCTCCTGGTTTCAGATCAGCGCGATGCGCTGGCCGCAGCGGCCATTGGAGGGTGAACCAACGGCAAAAAGGAAGACCTTTCTCTCTCTCTCTCTCACTATCCACTCTGCCTGTCAAAAAAAAAAAAAAAAATGATCCAACATGGGAAGCGGGATACACGGCAGACTCATAGAATGGCAGATGGCCTAAATAGCACTCTGGCCTCAGAATCAGCCCTTAAGGCATTCGGATCTGGCTGAAGACAGCCCTTAAGGCATTCGGATCTGGCTGAAGAGCCCATGAGAGTATTGTACGCATGGAAAGCCAAGATACCATGGAAAAGAAAAAAAAGAAGAAGACCTAAATGAAAGATCTCTGTTAGTGAGATCCCAGTGGAAAGAACGGGGCCATCAAAGAAGGAGGTACCTTTCTCTGAAGAGAGGAGAGAACTTCCACTTTGACTATGACCCTATCGGAATAAGATCAAAGTCAGCGAACTCTAAAGGCTTCCATAGCCCTGACAACTCATGACTAGAGCCTAGGGAGATTACTGATGCCATGAACAGGAGTGTCAAATTGTTAAGTCAGCAACAGGAGTCACTGTGTACTTACACCCCATGTGGGATCTGTCCTTAATGTGTTGTCTAATGTGCAGTGATGCTATAACTAGTACTGAAACAGTATTTTTACACTTTGTGTTTCTGTGTGGGTACAAACTGATGAGATCTTTACTAATTATATACTGAATCGATCTTCTGTATATAAAGATAATTGGAAATGAAAAAAAAACTGGTATTAAATTGGAAATTGCATAGAAAATTAATTAATTTTTTAAAAAAAATATCATGTAGGATCTCTGTCTTTCATGTGCTGTACACTGTTATTTAATGCTATAACTAGTAGACCAACAGTATTTTTTTCACTTTGTGTTGCTATGTGGGGGCAACCTGTTGAAATCTTTACCTAATATATACTAAACTGATCATCTGTATGTAAAGAGAATTGAAAATGAATCTTGATGTGAATGGAAGGGGAGAGGGAGCAGGAAAGGGGAGGGTTGCGGGTGGGAGGGAAGTTATGGAGGGGGGAAGCCATTGTAACCCATAAGCTGTACTTTGGAAATTTGTATTCATTAAATAAAAGTTTAATAAATGGAAAAAAAATAAAAAAATAAAAAAATAAAAATTCTCAAGAAGAATTCCAAATTAATTTCTACTCTGAATTACTTCTTCAAGCAATAGATATCTTTTTAAAGATATATTGTTTAGGGGCTGGTGCCGCGGCTCAATAGGCTTGCAGCGCCGGCACACCAGGTTCTAGTCCCAGTTGGGGCACAGAATTCTGGCCCAGTTGCCCCTCTTCCATTCCAGCTCTCTGCTGTGGCCTGGGAGTGCAGTGGAGGATGGCCCAAGTCCTTGGGCCTTGCACCCGCATGGGAGACCAGAAGAAGTACCTGGCTCCCAGCTGCAGCGGCCATTGGAGGGTGAAACAATGGTAAAGGAAGACCTTTCTCTCTGTCTCTCTCTCTCTCACTGTCCACTCTGCCTGTCAAAAAAAAAAAAAAAAAGATATATCATTTAGGGGGCCAGTGCTATGGTGCAGTGCATTAAAGCCCTGGCCTGAAATGCCGGCATCCCATCAGGGCGCTGGTTCTAGTCCTGGCTGCTCCTCTTCCCAACCAGTTCTCTTCTGTGGCCTGGGAAAGCTGTGGAAGATGGTCCAAGTGCTTGGGCCCCTGCACCTGCATGGGGGACCAGGAAGAAACTCCTGGATCCTGGCTTTGGATCGGTTCAGCTCCGACCATTGCAGCAATCTGGGGAGTGAATCAGCAGATGGAAGACCTCTCTCTGTCTCTACCTCTCTCTGTAACTGTCTTTCAAATAAATAAAATAAATCTTTAAAAATAGAGTTTAGATATTGCTAATAATACTACCATCATCAACCACTATTATATACATCCTACTACTTGCCATTATTAAGTTCCCGATAGGTGCTGGCTACCACAATAGTTTTTGCCTCACTTATAGATCGGTTCCCAAAATAGATGTTATCATTCCAAATGTATAGGGAAAGAAACACAATGAGCATATTTACTTCCTATAGCTGATTTCATATCACTCAGGTTTTATCTCAAAGAGTGCCTCCCCTGGTTTAGTGATACACATTCCTTCTACAGATGCATTTACACTGAGTCATATACTACTTGCCCCATTTTCTAGATATCCCTTGCCCCTCCACACACATCAATGTCTATTACATTTTCATTTATATTCATAATATTATCATTTTCTGAAATTAAATTATTTGTTGTCTAGTTTTCTCATAAGAATATAAATTCCTTGAAAGCAGAATCCATTTGTTTTGTTTGCTATTGAATACCAAAAGAAAAGATCTATGTTTGCCACTTGTTGGCATTTAGGAAATGTTTGGTGAGTGAATAAACAGATGAACATCTCAAATGATAATTTAGTAAATGACAGAAACAAGACAAGAGCAAACAAAATTTTCAGCATCCATCCAAATTAATATTTAATTTTACATCAGGATCATTATTTTGTGGTCATCATGATGTCAAATTCACCACTATTGAAGAGGTTTGTCAAATTAGAATAAACTCAGCCCTCCAGCGGTAATAGAATTTTTACCAGATTTCAGATCTAAGGTAGAGCTTCATCACGTCACCACATAGGTGGATTTGATTTATGGCAAGAAATGTATGCTGCCTTCTTTGAGAGCCACTCGTTTGTACCTCAAATTCTAGATAGTGCCAAAGTAAGAAAGAAGATAGCAGTCTTGCCATTGGCATTCTCAACTGCAATAATTTTTAAAACTCCAGGGTTGGAGCTGGGATGTATAACCTAAAGTAAAATTGTTACAAGCACTTTGCTGTGGTGATTCTCTATTGATTGCAAACTTAATATTAATCAAATCAATCATTTAGTTATGACAATGGCTAACATAATTAAGGGTTTTATTGAAAGAAACAGTTTCTATATGTTTAGAATATATAGAATATACTACAGTTTGCATAAAACATCTAGGCAACTGAATCATTGAGTCATTCATTTTTTCTTTACTTCTTTCTAAACAGTATCCACCACTTCTCAAATTTATTTAGTTGTATTACTGAGGGGGAACAAAGACATAGACAGAGAGAGAGAGAGAAAGAGAGAGAGAGAGAGACTTAGAGAGAGATCTTCCATTGGCTGCTTCACTCCCCAAATGCCTGCAATAGCCCATGCTGGGCTAAGGCCAAACGCAGAGGTGAGAACTCAATTCAGCTCTCCTACATGCGTGGCATGAACCAAGTATCTGAACCATCGCCTGCTGCCTTCAAGAGTACACATTAGCAGGAAGTTGAAATCAAAAACAGAGCCAGGACCCAAACATAGGTCTTCCAATATTAAGATGTAAGTATCCCAGGTAACATCTTAAAAACTGTGCCACAAGCTCTCCTCTTATTTCTTTTCACAAATATTTATTGAGATAGTATTATGTATTCTTTTATAATACTGGGAATTTAGGACACAAGTCAGATCAAATGCAATTTAATAATATACATGTAAAAATCCTTGCTTTTTATTTTATAAAGTTTTTTAATTTTAATTTTAGGTTACTGGTGCCATAAACTAGAGTGTCAATTTGTTGGGTCAACAACAGGAGCCACTGTGCGCTTGCTCCTGATGTGGGATCTCTGTCCTTAATGTACTGTACATTTTGATTTAATGCTATAACTAGTACTCAAACAGTATGTTTCACTTTGTGTTTCTATGTGGGTGCAAACTGTTGAAATCTTTACTTAATGTATACTAAATTGATCTTCTGTATATAAAGAGAATTGAAAATGAATCTTAATGTGAAAAATTAGTTTTTAACAGATTCAATGGGCTTTGTAGGTGCAAATCTAAGGACATAATGATGTTCCCTTCCTTTCACCCTCCTTCCCTCCCTCCCTCCTTCCCTCCTCCTATCTTCTTTCCAACCTCCTCCATTCTCCCTCTCTTTTTCTTTTTAGTTTTGGAGATAACATATTTTAAATTTCATTACAGTAAAAATTATAAATATTTCATTGAATAAGAAATCTAACAAGAGAAATAGCAAAAAGGCCCCAATTCAGTGGGAATATAAAAAAAAACAGCCATAAACAATCATTGAATGGGAAAAAGAACATTTCACCCATATATAGGAAATTGTAAAGCCATCACAGATCATTAAAACAATAGTAGTATAATCTTGCTAACTAATGACTTGACAAAGATATGAAACAAAATTTTACAAAACTATGATTGCAGTAATACTGATACACACAGACATTTCTTTTTTTTTCTATTTTTTTTTCTGTTTATTTGTTAAATTTTAGCTTCCCACATGGAGACTAAGTAGTATTTATTTTTCTGGGTCCAACTGATTTCACTCAACATGATATCTTCCATTGCATCCATTTTGCTGCAAATGATAAAATTTCATTTTTTTAAGATTTTATTTATTTATTTGAGAGGTAGAGTTACAACAGTGAGAGGGAGAGACAGAGAGAAAGGTCTTCCATCCTTTGGTTCACTCCCCAATGGCTGCAACAGCCGGATCTGCGCTGATCCGAAGCCAGGAGCCAGGTGCTTCTTCCCGGTCTCCCATGCGGGTTCAGGGGCCCAAGGAGTTGGGCCATCTTCTACTGCTTTCCCAGCCAATAGCAGAGAGCTGGGTTGGAAGAGGAGGAGCCAGGACTAGAACCAGCACCCATATGGGATGCCGGCATTGCAAGCGGAGGATTAACCTACTCCACCAGGATGCCAGCCACCTAAAATTTCATTTTTTATAGGCTAATAATATCCAATTGTGTGTGTATATATATATATATATATATATATATATATATATATATATATCACATTTTGTTTACCCATTCATTTGATGATGGAAACCTTGGTTGACTCCAGATTTTGGCTACCGTGAGCAGTGCTGCCATAAACATGATTATGCAGGTTTCTCTTGGATGTGCTGTATTCAAGTGTTTTGGGTATATATCTACTAGTAGGAATGCTGGATCATATGGCAAGTCTATTTCTAATCTTGAAGAAATATCCACACTGATTTCCACAGTGGCTGCACTAATTTACATTCTTACCAACAGTGTATAAGCATTCCCCTTTATCCACATTCTTGCCAGCGTTTGCTACTCTTAATATTTTGGATTTTGGCCAATCTGACAGGGGTGAGGTTGATATCTCTTTGGGGTTTTGATTTGCATTTCCCTGACGGCTAGTGACACTGAGCATATTTTCATGAATTTGCTGGCCATTTGCACTTATTCTTTTGAGAACTATCTATCGAAGTTCTTTGCCCATTTTTCAACTGAATTGTTTGGTTTTTAGTTGTTGAGTTTTTTTAGTTGCTGATATATTTGGGATATTAATCATTTATCAGGCAGTTTGCAAATATTTTTCCCATTCTATTGGCTGTGTCTTTAACCTTTTGATTATTTCCTTTGCTGTGCAAATGCTTTCAAGTTTGATATAGTCCTATTTGTTTAGTTTTGTTTTTGTTGCCTCTGTTTTGGGGGTCTTGTCCAAGAAGTCTTTCCCTATACCAATATCTCAGAGTAAATTATATATTCTCCCAGGAATTTTGTAGTCTCAGTTCTTAAATTTAGGTCTTTGATCCATCTTGAGTTAATTTTTGTATATCATGAGGGATATGAATCTAATTTCATTCTTCTACATATATACATCCAGTTTTTCCAGCATTATTTGCTGAAGAGATTATCCTTACTCCACTGTATGGACTGAGTACTTTTGTCAAAACTCAGTAAGTTGATGGCATTTACTCTTCCAATCCACAAACATGAAAGATTTTTTTCTTTGTGTGTGTGTGTGTGTTGTTCTATTCCTTCTTTTAGAATTTTGCAATTTTCAATATAGGGATCTTTCATCTCCTTGGTTAAATGTATTCCAAGGTATTCAGACTGGTTGAATTGATTTAAAAGCAGACTCATCTATTTGCTGCCTACAAAAAACACACATTACCAACAATGATACATGCAGACTGAAAATGATACAATGGAAAAAGGTATCCCATGCTAACAGAAAGCAAAAACGAGCTGAGGTAGCCATCCTAATATCAGACAAAACAGACCTTAACACAAAAACTGTTACAAGAGACAGAGAAGGGCACTCACTATATAATGATCAATGTATCAATTCAACAGGAAGCTGTGACTATAATAAATGCATATGTACTCCAAGTCAAGGCACCTGGCTATTTAAAAAAAATGTTAATGGACCTAAAGGCAGACATAGATTTCAATACAATAGTAATGGGGATTTCAACACCTCACTTTCACAGATAGATAAACTAGACTGGGTGAGAGTGCAATCACAGTGAGCAGCACAGACGAGCAGGCACTAGAAGTGGCCAAATGACCATGTGTGCAAGAGGTGCACAGGAGAGCATGATGGACCCACCACACTGCCCAGCCTCTTATCCACTTCCAAAAGGGGAATGGTTATATAGTTTGATTAACAGGTGGGTAGATACAGGTGAGATCATGCATCGGCCAAGAGTGGGTATGGTCTCAAATTCATGAATCTAATCAATCTAATCCTATTTCCCTGATCCAGTCCCATATCACTATTATTGACTTTTCTTATGGCAGTGGAAAATGAAAAATCCCTCCTTTCTTTCTTTCTTTCTTTCTTTTTTTCTTTTTTTTTTTTTTTTGAGAATACAGAAAGAAATGTTTCCCCAACCACATGGCTTCCACCATGGAAGCACAGAAAATACAATCATTCCTTGATCTAATGATATTCACTACTACAATCTATTTAAGCATAAAGAAATAATTAGAAATTATAATTTGATTTCAAC
Organism: Lepus europaeus; assembly: GCF_033115175.1. NCBI lineage: Eukaryota > Metazoa > Chordata > Mammalia > Lagomorpha > Leporidae > Lepus > Lepus europaeus. The sequence goes on from NC_084833.1 coordinate 41,254,582, forward strand.
TGAGCTGATACTTATTTGTGCACATAAGATATTTTTCTTCTTAAATAATCTTACAATCATGTATTTTCTTATTAAAATAAACTGACGCTATAGTGTAGTGTGTTAAACCTCCGTCTATGGTGCTGGCATCGCATATGGGCTCTGATTCATGTCCTGGCTGCTCCTCTTCCAACCCAGCTCCCTACTGATGGCCTTGGTAAGCAGTGGAAGTTGGCCCCAATTCTTAGACTCCTGTACCTGTGTGGGAGACCTGGAAGAAGCTCCTGACCCCTGGTTTCAGATTGCCCCAGCTCCAGCAGTTGTGGCCATCTGGGGAGTGAACCACTGGATGAGATGGATGAAAAAACTTTCTTTCCATCTGTAACTCTGCCTCTCAAAAAAATACATAAATGTTAAAAAAAGAAAAAGATAAAACTAAAATAAAAGGCATATTTAATGCATATAACTTAGTGCCTGTCAGATTAATAGCTCCTCTTCATAATTCATTGTTAAAGGTTTAAAAAGCAGCTCTGCTTTCTTAATTGTCAAAACATATAATGCAAAAAAGTGTTCTTTAAGTAAAATTTTAAAGAACCATGAATTTCTTTATTGATATTATTGATATCTTATTCAAAAGCAGACCAAAACTAAACCCTACTTTATTGGCTTATACAGTTTAAATAAATTTGTATGACATATACTTATATACATTACATCAAATATATTTCCTACATAATTATATAACATAGTTATTATATAGAAATAAGTGAAGCATGAGTTCACTTTTTAACAAAATAATGTGATTATTTGAGAATAAATAAAATAAATTGTAATTTAAATATTTAATTTTTTCATTACTCATGTTTCTGTTTGACCTCCATGATTCTTGTTATCTTCTATAATTTGGGCCCTGTTCCTCTTCTCTTTTTCTTTGTGAATTCTTGTGTGAAATAATCTGTCAGTGGTTGCAACACAATGGAACTTGTTTTCCCCTTCCTTCGCTCAATACTAATTCTTGGTGTATTAGATGTATAATATGGAAGTTTTGATTGAAAGTAGAAGGTAAAAGGAAGAAGAAAGCTGCTTTAATGCATTATTTTTCTTTTTTGATATTTGCTCTTATACTATATAGAAATGTTAGGACAGCTGTCTTTTAATCATTGCTCTATAAAGGAAAAAGAGCATTAATCTTTCTGGTTTTAAACTTATAAATTTTTCTGTAAAATTTTTTTAAAACATTAACCTGAGACATTTCACTTATGGGGAATTAGGTCTTGGAAGAGTACAACTAATGCACTCTGGTAATCTAGAGAAGGAGAGATATCTTTACATTGGTTGCTTGGAAAAGAAACAGGGGGTCAAGAAAATTTTATGTAAAAAGCATCCTTAGTTGTTTTCCATTAAAATATGATTAGATTAAAATTATACAGTAGAAATATGTTCCTACATGGGAGGAAGGTCATTCCAATGGAGCCAGCAGTCTAAAAACAGGTGAATTAAAGAAAAAAAAAATCAGGTTATGCACAAGAAAATATTCAATTAGGTACTCTAAGAAACTGAATCATAACTTCCCCAAAATTCTTAATATGTTGAAGCCTTCACCATCAATACCTCAGAAGGTGACTGCGTTTGGAATCAGTCTTTTTAGTGCCAACTAAGCTAAAATGAAGTTATCAGTGTGAGATGTAAATCAATACAAGGAAATCTGGACACACACATGTGCAGAGAGAAAATGATGTAACAACATGGAGAAGTGAAGACCATCTCTATGGACAGAGGTGTGGAACAAACACTTGCCTTAGTACTGATCCTGCTCAACATTTTGGTCTCATACTTTTAGCTTCCAGAAATGTGAGAAATAAATGTGTGCTGTTTAAATGACCTAGCCTATGAAAGTCTGTTGTGATAGTTGTAGAGAACTAATGCAAACATATTAAGGAATTGATTTTAGGTGATAATAGGAGATCTATTTTTAATTCAATTTTTTATATTTTAATGACTCTCAATGAAAAGTTATTACTTCAAAACCAATATAAATTAAAATAGAGTAATGGGTAAAAAATATCATGGGAGAATTACCTATACAAGACTATTAGAAACATTATGTAAACAATAATAAATGTGTCACATAAATGTGAAACAATGCTCTTGAGGGTGATAATGGCAATAAGATTTGCAAAACTGTGTAGAAAGTTAATTATATTGATGGCAACTGAGTGAATAGTTAGAATTCTGAGCACTAATGGTTTTAGTTTTGACGTGTTAAAATAATACTATAGTTCTACACAGGTAAGTATTTGTGCTTTGTTAAAGTGCAAATATGAATCACATGCACTGGGAAACCGGTGGCTACTGGGAAGAAGAAACATAAATCAATTGACAGCACCTATGTAGTAGGATAGTAACAGACTTATTTAAGCTTTCTCATTAAGAGTTTGAAGCTCATCTAAATTTTTATGCATGCTTGATTAAGTAGATGACATTTATACATTTGCAAATTCAGGGATTAAATGTCTTTGAGTCCTTTATTTCTTCTGATATTCCACTGCTTAGTACATGGATGACTTTATTTTTATTTGTTTTAACTTCATGAAGAGTGTGTCTAACTAATACTATGATTCTACCATTTTGAATTTGGAATAGAAGGATTTTTAAGAAATATTCATAAAGATCTTAAAATTTTTAAGGTAAGAAGTTCAGAATTTATTCTTTTGTTCAATAAAATAGTAAAAGTCTAATCAATAAAGGAAACACTCGTTTTTCAGTTTATACACAAAATGAGGCAATATGTGAAAGACAACAGTGAAGGAAACTAAGTCAGATGGTTTTCGGGCCACAAAATAATAAAAGCTAGAAGGAGAAATTGGAAACATTATTCTGTGATTATAACTCTGATAACACATGATGATGTCCGAGTATGTGGAACTCTTTTGCGAGTGGATGAAAACAGGGTAATTGATGATCTGTAATGTCTGTGGTTTGAAAGAAGGGGCAAGGAAAGAAGCTAAGAAGTTTAAAAGGAGAGTAGACCTGCCTTGTGATTCAGAAGAATTTGTTGTCTAGAACTGGTTCTAAACTTAAGACTGATAGAGAAATAAAACATGGTTTATTTCACTTTCCCATGAACTCAAAATATCTTGTATCTCTAAGGAGCCAAGTGTTAACAAGTTCCACACTAAAGAAAGAGACACCAATGGTAGAATATATTCTCTGTATTTTTTCCCCTCAAATTTAGCAGGTGGTGCAGAGGAAGAAATACTGCGAATAGTCCTTGACATTTTCAGTTCTCCCAATCCCTATATGTGATGACTATTCTGGCATTTTTTATTAAGAATATCAGTAATAGAATTTATTTGAAGGGATAAAATATTAGTTGTTATTGACTTCAAATTATCTCTTAAAATGAAAAAGTTGTATGTAATAATTATTAAACATGAATATCACAGAGAGATAAGATGATACAAAAGATTTTAGGATTAAAACTTAAAATGCAATGATGATGGTCAAAATAATGGTACTGTGAATTGCTCCACGTTTGCATCACATTTAAATATACAATAGATTTTCAGATGTATTTCCTCATGTAATTTTCATGCAAACAGTCCTCCCTGCCCTTTGAAAACACAAGCTCAGGGAGGTTATGTAACATGTGCAAGGTCAAGGTCATACACTGCTAAATGGTCACAGTGTTTTAAAGACCTGCCTGTTCGTTCAGAATTTCCCAATCTCCTTTCAATGGCAATATATCCTGATGCACACATGCAACACACACAAATTTTTAAATATACATTTTAAAATATTACACTATTTCCATTTAAGTTTTTCTTAAACAATTCTGCTTTATTATGCTTCTGTTACTCATATAATTTATTATCAAAGATGCATGCATTTACCTTCCAGCTAAATGTTCTAAAGGAGCTTAATAATAATATTGGGGCTGATAACCATCTTTAATTGATTGCAAACTGATGGAGGTGATGGATACTATGATATCTTAGTTTTACTCCCTTGTTCACATTCATTTTTCAACTCTAAAAGGTAAATATTTTTGGCTTGTTAAAGAATACTTAATTTTAATGACTTTGCAAGCCATTTCTCTTTCCCCATCTGCAAATATCACATAAAAAGTAACAAACTAATTAGGATTGCATATGTACAGGTGGGTCACTGAACCTTCTAACGTTATTGTAGCTATGAAAGAATTGCAAGGCAGAGCAGAGAGAAAAAAAAATGATCCTAAAATACAATTATGTACAAAAAGGAACTAATGAGGAAAGACATATTTCTGTCTCATTTTCTCTGTAACTGTTTCCCTTCATTTGGGCCTCGAGCATGTTATTTTTCATTGTTGAGTTATATATAAGTTTTTTAACCAATTGTTTATTGGTACTTAACCATTTTGTGTGGCTAGAACAGAAAAGCACAAACCTGGGAATTTGTAATGAACAGAAATGTATAGACTCTTGATTATGGGGCCTGGAAAGTCCAAGAAGGAGGGGCTCCTCTCCAGCAAGGCCTTGCTCTGGCAGAAAGGCAGGGACTATGAGAGGGAGAGGGGAGATATAAGGAATCTACTCCCACAAGGAAAACATACTCCTAGATGAAGGAATTAATTTATCGCATTGTAAAGATGCCACCTCCCAAATCTTATTTTGGAATCAGATATCCAACATAGAGACTTTGAGGAATACATTAAAACCATAGCCTATATATTGATACTTCAAGGTGAGATCTGATTTAGTCTTAATGATTACTTGATATTTCTAGGAATCAACTTCTTCAGATATTTTATAAAATAAACTGAAAGCAGATTATTTTGACATGTCCTTCAGAAATGATAAATGGCTTTTCCGATTTCAGATATCTAAATTAACATGTAGTTGTATAGAACCAGGAGAAGCTTCTATTAGACATATTAGTATACACAGCAGTATCCATTATGTATACAATTAAAAATCACTTAGAAAACATAATGGCAGGGAAAGTCCCATTTACAGTAAAAAAAAAAACACATCGGGATAACTTAAGAATACAACTTAAAAACATTTATTGGAAAAAATCAAATACTCCCAGAGTACTGTGACAACACATTTCTCAAAAGGAAAAACACTGCAATCATGAATAGTGAAAGAAACTGCCATAGAGATGTCAGCTTTTTCAAAGTTTTATTACAATTAAATCAATTCCAATACAGCATTTATAGATTTTTATGTGAAAATTAGAATTTTATTTGCAAAAAAAGAAAAACCTACAAGAATTACTAAGAAAAAAACAGAAAGGAAGATAAATTAGTGGGAAATAGAAATTGATATTAATAAGTTTCTCATAATTCAAAGCCATTTAATATCATTATACTAATAGAAAAAAATGGAACTGGATAGAAATCCCAGAAATAGTACAAGATATATATGAATATCCTATTTTAAATAAAGTGACTTTAGTAGGAAAAATGTTGACTTTTAATGAATTAAATAAAAATAACTAGAAAGCTTTATGGAAGGTGGATTAATCATGCACTCCTTTGAAGATATAAAAAAAGTTTCCTTAACAATATAAATATCTAGATATGCTGGTCATTCAAATTTAATGCCATCTTGTATTATACTATTCCGATTCCTAAAAATGTGCTTATTCTTAGGGTGTTTCAGTAACATGAAGACTGCTTGAATCTCCTTGATTTGCTAAGATCTAATGTCATTTTTTTTTGCCAAGTAGTGAAGGTACTGCTATTTTTACTCTGATCAAAAATTTTATTGGAGGGGGGTATATAGGTGGTAACATACTTATAATTAACAGATTTAAAATTACTTTTATACTGATAAGTAGTCATGTTATGTAACAAAATTCAAATTCTCTTTTAATGATTAAACTTGAGAGTTCAAAGAAGCTCTGTGTTTGTGATGAGTTACTTCAGGCTCTGCCCCCAGAGACTCTGGATGAAACATCCTGACTCATCCCTGCCACCAGCAATTCTTCAAGGGAAAACAAAAACCAAAAAAATTAAAAAAAAAAAACAGGGAAAGCCTTTCCTTCAGTTCTTATTTACTTCCCTTCATCTTCTCCCTGCCTTATTTCCATTCCAAAGCAAAAATGTCCAGCTTTCAGAATGCTTAAGCTGTGGGAAAGGAATCTGTTCCCTCAATGAATGCATTGCTGAGATGCCCCAAACTGATAACTGACAGGGTTGTTAACAGCAAAGTGAACAGATGCAATCAATGGCAGAGATGGGAGGGCACTAGGAAAAAAAAAAAAAAAAAAAAGATTAAGACCCGAAATATTGAAACAAGTTTGATTTCTCTTTACAGAGGGTTTAACTCCTGGCAGAAAGCTCATAATCCCATAGTGATTGATTTATGTTTGTACATCAATTGTGCACTTAAAGTTTTCAGTGGCCTTGTTTTTCCCTTTTCCCCTCTAAGTCACTTTCTCAACATAGGAGAGGGTGAATGTTGATATCCTCAAGTCCCTTCAGAGCTTCAGGATGATGGAGATCTAAGGACAGAAGTCACACAAATCACAGGAGGTGATATGGTTTATGGTGACTTGTTTAAAACTTAGCAAACAAAAATTTTACATGGAGAAAATTAATAAATGAGCAGCCAGAAAAATCAAGTGAAGTTTCCTATAAAATTAATACAATATTTCACCTGGAGGAAGACTTCTGGGTAAGAAGCAGTCCAATTTAATTCCACCACCTTCATCTATACACATTCTCACCAATCCGTTCCTGGTCCAATTTTCTTCCTCCACTGCAAGTAGATAAAGGATGCTGGCTCTCTCTTCAATTTGCTAATAGAGGGGAAGAAATAGAGCATTTCAGGCCCCTGGAGAATAATCATGGCAGCTGGAGACTAGAGGGACAGTGGGGATCAGATCATGGCTACAAAGAAGCAGTTGCATTGGACAGATACAGAGAAAGTGGAACAAAATATGTTTAGGTATTAATGCTTTCACTTCTTCTTTAATATACCAATGTTTTTCAACTGCATAATTTACAATCAAGTAATAAGAGTACAGGTAATTCACAAAGATATGATCACATTCACTACGCTTTGAATCATCATCTAAACATCAGTTGATGTTTAGAACTTTGAATTTTTGAATGACTGTCAAAAATGCCTATAAAAGCTTATAATACTCTATTTCTATATCTGGTAGAAATAGGATCTCTTATCATCATGACATAATATAGATGATATTTATTGATAGTTACAAAATTATATTACTCAAATGTTTATGATGAGAATATATTTAAACAAACCATAACACTTTTAGTAAAAACTCAGCTATTTTTAAACAGTCAGAACTTAAGGAGAGATAGAGAACCCAATGATTACCTCAGTAGGATACAAAATTGATGTCTCATCTGTCACCAAAATGGGAAATAAAAACCATGAATATAGGAGTGTGTATAGCCTGAAACAATTTTAAGAGTCAGAAATAGAGAAGAGAAGAGAGCTTACTGAAACCTGACAGAAAACTGACAGAGTCACCAATTAAATAAAATCTGTTAAAAGGAAATATTACAGTTTCAAATAGAATTTAAGGACAATTTTAAAATATTTACTAACATATATATGTATATATATTACAAAAATTTAATTGTTTTAACAGAGGATCAGATTATAATTCTATGTCAAAGAAAAGTGGACTAACAGCTTTTGTATCTGGAAAATTTTTCATAACCTTCTGTGACATTTTCACACTTCTGCAACTTATTTAATCTTTCTAACTTTTTAAATCTCTTTAGTTTTTAATCTTCACATTTTACAGTTGTGAATGCTTTTTTAATACACTGATTTCTTGACTTACGTTGAAGTAATCTTTAAAAATCTCAAAATTAAGACATTTTCTAAATAACACATCAAATTTAACCTTAATTACTTTTAAGTACTATTGAATTATTTTCCTACATGAAGTGTTTATGAAAACATTTCTGTTAACAAACTTAAATAGTTTTTTCATAGAATATAAGGTGCTAAGAGTAGCAGAGTTTATATTTATACACATTTATCTCATTTATTTTTATTCAATTTACATTCAGTGATTACACCTAGATGACTTAAGATGCTGATATTATACCATACGTTTACCTGAATTAGGTCAAATTTATATCTACATGGAATTCTACTCTTTTTATAAAACTCTGTCTGGAAATCAGTGACATAAACCAGAGACTGCAAAACCCACCTTAGAGCTAATTACTCATTGCTGTTTTTCATCCAGATCTGTAAAAACCAAGTCACAGAACAAGTTTGGCAAGTTACAAGGCAATTTTTAAGGCAGTTATCTTTCTAGATTCAAATGAGAGAAATTCTTGAACATACATTTCAAAAGTGTCAACTTAGATGGAGCAGTGCCCATGTTTGATGGAAGGCACAGAAAGATTCCAGAGACAAGGGAATAAAGGAGACAGACAGGCAGGACAATGAAAAGAATTTACCTACTGGGATTATGGATGCAAACAGTACATTGGAAAGTGGCCACAAAACAGGAACATAAACCAATCATATCCATGAAGCATTAATAAGCCTTTCTTTAGCCAGACCAGAATCTCCTGCCCTAATGTTTCAAGTAGGAGACAGAGACAAGAATAACAGTGATGGGCCGGCGCCGTGGCTTAACAGGCTAATCCTCTGCCTTGCAGCGCCGGCACACCAGGTTCTAGTCCCGGTTGGGGCGCCAGATTCTATCCCGGTTTTCCCTCTTCCAGGCCAGCTCTCTGCTATGGCCTGGGAAGGCAGTGGAGGATGGCCCAAGTGCTTGGGCCCTGCACCCGCATGGGAGACCAGGAGAAGCACCTGGCTCCTGGCTTCGGATCAGCGAGATGCGCTGGCCGCAGCGGCCATCGGAGGGTGAACCAACGGCAAAAAGGAAGACCTTTCTCTCTGTCTCTCTCACTATCCACTCTGCCTGTCCAAAAAAAAAAAAAAAGAATAACAGTGATGACAAATAGCACAATGACAGAAAGCAAATTATATCCAGAAAAGGCCTTTGTTTAATCAGACCAGAGTCTCCCATCCTAACACAGAAATGCTCAAAAGGAAAGGAGACTGTATTAGTGTCTCATCAGACCTCCAACACCCCAAAGAAATGTCTACTTACAAGTGGGCTTAACGCAATTGTTCACTGAAGTGGAGCCGAGCCTCCCAGGTCAGTGAGTCAGGACATGGGACTCAGGAAGCACCTCCCTTATGTCCAGAGCACCAACCTGGGAGAATTGGAGAGAGGTCTTCCAGGGAGTGGTCTCCATGTCTCGCTGGGGCCTCCAAAATGTTGTGACTGAGCAAATGCAAGCAGAGGAACACCACACACTGATAAAATTTGCCAGTTGTTTATTGCTGGTGGTGGAGAGCAAGCTTACACCCTAAAGAACTCTCAACCCTGAAACTCAAAACAACAGGGTTCATAAAGACAAAACCATAAGAAGAGGAGGGGGAATACATGGTGCTACGATCAGGGGAATACATGGTTACTAAGGTTAAGTTGACCTAAAGCCTTTGCAAAACTAATATCAATTTCAATCTTGTAGTGGACAAATTACAATCTTAATATTAATCAAGGTATAGGCTATCTGTTTTAAAGATTATTTATTTATTTGAAAGGCAGAGATACAGAGAGGCAGAGGCAGAGAGAGAGAGAGAGAGAGAGAGAGAGAGAGAGAGATCTTCCATCTGCTGGTTCACTCCCCAACTGGCTGCAATGGCTGGAGCTGCTCTGATCCGAAGCCAAGACCCAGGAGCTTCCTCTAGGTCCCCCATGTGGGTGCAGGAGACCAAAGACTTGGGCCATCTTCTACTGTTTTCCCAGGCCATAGAAGAGAGCTGGATTGGAAGTGGGACTCAAATCAGCACTAATATGGGATGTGGGCACTGCAGGTAGCAGCAGCTTTACCCACTATTCCACAGTGCCAGCCCCTAGGCTATCTGTTTTAAGCTTGAGTAAGCATACTAGGGGATTTCTATGTTCTTCCAAGTGGGATGCAGTGTATCATTATTGTCTAAGTTTTAAGATCATAGTTTCAGACCATAGTCTTATAGTGGGGGCATGCTTTCTCAAGATGGAGTCTCAGGTGCTCTAAAATGGAGTCCCTACTCTCAAGGTGTTACTTCAATATTAATGTTAAGGTGCCTAGGTAGACATTAGATTAAGGTGCATAAAAGAAGCTGAAGAAAATAGGAAATTTTTGAGGAAAGTTGGCAGTGGAGTGAGGAAAGAAATGTAGAAGCATGCTTTGGAAACAGTCCAGCATTACACATCAAAAGTCTTGCCTTGTTTGATAACCTTGTAATGTGAGTCCCAGTCCTCTCCCAGGGACAGTTTAGAGGGATCTTCCTCACTCTGCATCAAGGGGGCAGTTAGGTCCATGATGATGCTCTGGGAGGAATTTTAGAAATTCCATGCCCAGTAAGTCCTCCAACTACTTTTGCTGGCTTAACACTCTTTGATCCTAGTGTCAGGTTGCAAATATACTCATGATCTACAAGATCAAGGGACACAGATATCGGAGGTGGAAGGTCAAAATCAGAGGCAGGTGAGGTCATCTACTTCTGCTGCTTTGGCCTTCTCACATCCCTAGAGTAACAAGATGACACATACTCACAATTCAGGGGTTCAAGGGATACCTTGAATCAAACACAAGTGGAATAAGGGAGCCTTGGGGGCTTCTTTTTCCCTTTCATTTCATTTTGAGTGCTAGGGAATGCTCTGAGTAATGGATCTGAGATGTGGACACTGGGATCCATTTGCTCCTCATCCCTTAAAAAGAATAAAAGCAGATTGCTCAAAGATAGCCTACTGGCATACATGATAAAGACCAACTCAGGGAGACAGCAGCTAAAACTAATCTTGAGAAACACATGAGGTATTATCCCTGACCAGAGTCCCCAGCGATATCTCTCAGTCCAGGATGGCAGCATCCTTCCTTCTAGGACCTCTGTTAGGTGGTGGGTGTCTCCATCACAATGACTCCTCCTCTCCTCTAAAAATTTGAGTGTACAATAACAGCCCAAATTAAACTCAGAGACATAAACTTTCACAGGGTCCATTCCTCTGTCTTAATGGAATGTATTTTTGCTTTGTTGCCCTGGGAAGAGGTTCTGTACTCGGTTTTCTTGGACTTTAAGTTGAGCCCTTTCTAGAGGTCCACTTTACTGTTTAAGCCCCTATTTGGGGAACCTCAAAAGTTTTCATATGCTTATTCCTTTCCTATCACTGTCTCATTTTGGCAACAGCCTCATTGTGGGCACAAGTTGGACAGTTAAATGCCAAAAAGACACTGCTTCTGGAAATCCCCTATGACAGGAATACCTGGTTGTGGCCTGGAGGGGTCCTAGCCTATACCAGGCACAAGGCAAAGCCATGGTCTGTGCAAGTATATATTGTCTCATGTGGCCCTCAATTGTCACCATTAGGGTACACATTGCTAGTCCTCGGACTTCTCTTCCATTGTTTATTTGGGGATATTAAATCAGAGTAAAGCTGAACTGAAGGCCTTTGGTTAGGGCAACTTCCTAATAAGGCAGGAAGGCCCTCATATTTGAAACACTAAGTATCTGTTGGCTAGAATCATTGAGTGACTTTTTTTTTTTTAATGTCTTTCTCTATCTCTAATCCTAGGATCTCCCTTTCTCTCCTACAAAGTTTGAAAGCCTTTTCTTTCTTCTCTTTGCTCATTACGTTTTTTGAAACAATCTTGGATATTCTGACTTATTCTTGGCAAGAGAACAATTAAAATGATAAATATGCTTGTCTAATATCTCGGTTTCTTTATCTATATATAATTGCCAAGTACAAATTGGGTAAAGATGAAATAATGTTTTAAAAATCACCTTAAGTACCCATGGAGTCTTAAATTCTATGTAAAGAACTACTTGGGTCTGTTAATAAGCATGTTTTTATGTTGTTATATGAATAACAATTCAAGACTACTTTAAAAGGACTACATGTTAAGAATGTAATTGTTCATTGTTCAGGCTGGCTAACCTTGAGAGGTCTCTAGGTCTTCCATTACCATATAACTCTGTTCATTTTTTTAACATACTGACTTGATTTAAATTTTTATTTTGAGCTGTGTGTTTATGGCCTGTCAGAGTTCTAAGTACAACTACCAGTGGGATAATGATGGCCTGACATTTTTAGATAAACAATAAATTCCAGAAATAATCAGCCTAAGATCCACTTCTTCTAAAACCTCTTTATTTCTCAAATGTAGATGAAAGTGTTTCTGACACTGACTCCAGGCCATCAATTCCCTCCCTCTCAGCATGGGACCAGAAAACACCAAACAACCAGGACCAAGTACATCCAACAACCTGGGACAAATAGAGTCTAGCTGTAAAATGACTAGTCAATGGTGCTTTTAAGAAAAAGATGACAAGGAGGGAATATGGGAGTTAAGATAAAATCTTTGGTGTCAACCCTAAACTAATACATAAAGCTGAGAGGTTATGGAAGAAGGCTTCTTATGCACTGTTGTCTTATAGCTGTCCTTGTTATAACAGTTCCATAAAATGCTCTAAATGTATTTATAATTGTTCAAGAGCAAACTTAAATGGGTCGTTTAGTAAGTAGTTAATGGAAGAGCTTTAAGTATTTTAGGTTTAAAAGAATTTCCAGAATCCTTAGCAAATGTAGTAATAGTGGAATGGCCTTAGACTATCTCCTCAACTCAGAAGGGAGGAGTTGTATATTTCTGAGGGACCACTTTAATGTATCCTGTTGTGTGTTTGTCTATAACTCTAAACAAGTTGAAACTAGGGTCAATCACATATTAGAAGCTACATCCTGGGTGAGGGAGGTCTAATGGCAGCTACTACTGAGAAAATTTGGAAGATGGAAATTTTGGTTATGGTCTCTCCTATCTCTTTTTCTATATGTCCTCCTTATCACATTCCTGATACTACTCTTTGGCCCATTCCTCCTTAACTGCCCTACCAACATAATATCCTTGTGTCTAATCAAACTTTGGATGGTCATGAAACTGGAACCTCACATGCAGAATTTGTTCTACAGGAGACTCCAAGATAGGACTCTGAAAGAACCCTGACCCATCCTTCAATACGGTACTTTTCCAGCTTGAGACAGAGCAGTTGTTTCCTTGTTCCCCTATGACAATTAGGGACATCTCCCCAGAAGGGGGAATTATAGAGATGAGAGACAGATATGTTGTTCATCCAGACAGGTAGAGAAGAACAAGAGGTCCAAAGGAAGAATAATACAATCACCAGAATCACTGGATGAGGTGACATCTGCCAAATGCTAACACCATTATGGACTTGGTAGGGTACTATTGAGTTCCCTATGCAAAATGGGCTACCCGAGTTCTGAGCTCTGAGTGATTCTGATCTCTGAGTGGCTGAGGAAGAGTGCTTCAGTTTTGCAGGGTTATGATGGGGAAAGAGACAGAATACGAGAAAGAGGAGGAGAGAGAGAGAGAGAGAGAACCTCTCAGAAGCTAAGCTTCACTTTCAAATTGCCCACACCTGCCTGGGCATAGCTGGGGTCAAATTCAGAAACTGAGGACATAATCCATGTTTCCCAAATGAATGGCAGGAATCCAATTACTTGAACCATGACTGGTGCCTTCCAGAGTTTTTCATTTGCAGGAAGTTGGAATTAGAAGCCAGAGCTGAGAACATAATCTAGGTAATCCAAAGTGGAATAAACATTCCTAACTGCTAGACTAAGCGTCATCCCTTTTATTGTTTTAAATAAGTCATAGAAATACATAATAATCTTCAAAGTTAGACCCAACATTCAAAGCAAATTTAGTAATCCTTTTGAACTACTAAATCCCATAAAATATTGGATTTAACATAATGTACTGTTATTTTTCTTTAATTAGTTATCAAATAAATGTGACAGTGCCTACTTAATGTGTCCTAGGTTTTTTAATGATCATGCAAAGATGAAGAGTAATCTATGCCTATCAACTAGTTTGTAGAACAGCAAAGAAATAAGCCAATAAGTAGTTTCAATATAATATCCTAGGAATCACAGAATTAGACACATTTAAAATGGCCAAATGATATGGATTCTCCAGTTAACTATTATAATGGTGGGCAGGTAGATTTTAAGATATAATGCTCAAGATATTTCCATAGTAAATTTCCCTCTGTCTCAGACTCTGCTGCTGTCTGCCTATGTGTCCCTTTCATCTGTATCTCCAGGTTTATTTGCCTTCAGTACATATGCTTACCTGAAATTATGACTCCTACTGACGCCAAGAGAGATTCATAAACAAAAAGATAAAATTTTAGAAATCATCAGTTGTGGTATCAGATTAAGTGAAAATCAAACAAGGAGATTAATTTAATGAAAAATTGAGGGCAATAAACCAACAGATGACAGACTCTAATCCATGAATTATGTCTAAAGAAAAACCAGTCTTTACATGTCTCTTCCTGGACAAGCACACTTATCAATAGGGCTTCTAGCAAATTTTAATATTAAAATAGGAAATCAGTGCATTTGCAGCATTTGTTTAGCAGCATCAATGAGATTATGCTTTTTAGTTTTTTTTTTTTTTTTTTTTTTTTGAGAGGCAGAGTGGACAGTGAGAGAGAGAGACAGAGAGAAAGGCCTTCCTTTGCCGTTGGTTCACCCTCCAATGGCTGCTGTGGCCGGCACACTGCGGCCAGCGCACCGCGCTGATCTGATGGCAGGAGCCAGGTGCTTCTCCTGGTCTCCCATGGGGTGCAGGGCCCAAGCACTTGGGCCATCCTCCACTGCCTTCCCGGGCCACAGCAGAGAGCTGGCCTGGAAGAGGGGCAACCGGGACAGAATCCGGCACCCTGGCATGGACTAGAACCCGGTGTGCCGGCGCCGGAAGGCAGAGGATTAGCCTATTGAGCCGCCGCGCTGGCCTACTTTTTACTTTTTTTAATTTGAGAGAGTGACAATGAGAGAAAGAAAGAGAAAGCTCCCATCCTCTGGTTCACTCTTCCAATGCCCACAACAAGTGGAATTGGTGCCAAACTAAAGCTTGAGGCCAGAATTCAAGCAGGGATCCAGCTATTTTGAGCCATTGCCATTTTTACTCAGGGTGCATAATGGCAGGTAGCAGGAATTGGGAGCAAAATTGGGACTCCATCCCAGGCGCTTCTACAGGATGCTGGTTTCCCAAAATTATCCTGAGTGCAAGATCAAACAACATCTCCTCACACCAACATTTTTAACACACTGTTTGGCAAATCCAATACAAGTGCAATTATTTTTTCAGATACAGCATATATTTCATTGTAAGTGTTTCTGTCTAATCATCACATCAAATGTTAAAAAAATCCCTTAATTCCACTTTGGTTCATTCAAAATCTTTTCTATTTCATTTTAAATGAAAATAAAATTAATATTATAGGAAAGAAATTCATAAGATTTAAAGATAAATATTTCCCTAATACATTGCATTCAAATACTAAATATTACCAGCCTTAAAACTGTCTTGGTGAAAATTTTTCAAAAGTGAGTACTTTGTTTAACATAAACCACACATAAATTTTTCATTCCCTCTGATTAATCAACAGATATACAGAAGCAAACATACTCAAAACTAGGAACAGAAATTTGGAAGAATAAGCAAGGGGATAAGGAGTAAAAGAGTTAAGATGAACAATAGAGACAGAGTTAGAACTAACAGACATAATCACAATGCAATATGAGAGAACTTGGAAAATAGGAGGATTTGGGGGGAGTTAAGCCTCTTCTCTAATTTTGCAAAGGAAGAATATAATTCCCTGGTTATCAGAGAACACACAGCAAAGTAGTCACAGAGGCAGAAGAACAACCATTTTATTTTTAGCAGAGTGTTCTGAAATCCAAATATACATTTTTGTTATTCTGGCAGTCTACTATATTATTACTTTCTACTCAATTTGCATTTTTGATTTTTCATATGCCATTTAAAATACTGTGAGTTTTGTTATTATTCAACCAAATTTAACAATATAAAAGCTGCGGAAACACAGTCTGATAAGAGTCGACAGAATCCTATCATTTCATTTCAATATCATTTTAAAAAAGGTATCTGATCATTTTCAAAACAGTACAAAAATGATCAAGCTTGCAAATTTATACGGTTTCTTACTAGAAACAACCCTTAGTCATCAAATGATGACTTTTTGGCGAACTGTATTGCTTTATTTATTTCACAAATGCAAAAAGGATCTACTTATTGGGAGAACTTTTCAATAAGGAGAAAAGCAAAGGAAAATTCAGTAGTTTACTTCAATTTAGAATGTGAAGAACTTTAAATATAGTTATTATTTTTCTTTATCACTGTTTACATTCTATTTTGATGCATGTAAATTAGACCTGAAAAATCTGTCCTTAACCTATCCACCCTCAAAAGAAAACACTTTGGAGTTTTGCTTTAGTCATATTCTTCGCTTTGCTTTGTTTCTCTTTATGTAACTGTCTTTGTGGGCTGAGTATTGTGATTTATTGTGAGATAATTAATGTATAATTTTTCCAATTTAAGCTCATATTCTTTTTCTAGTTTGATTTATGAGAGGAGCACAGAGACAGCAAGTAAATAAATGCCCTGTTCTCTCTCTTTCTGTCCTCCAAATATCAATGACTTAATAAATATTTTAATTAAATTATTCCATCAATACCTGATCTTGAAATTGATCTATTCACTTACCAAGGATTTTGCCTTTGTATACCCTAGATCAACAACCATTTAACTCTTTGCTGACACATCTACAGCATCTGGAGAGCTGGTATTAAAAGATAAGTCTGAAAATTGGGGGTAATGCCAAAGTTGCTATTAAGTTGATATTTATCTTGAAACTTCATGTCATTTTATGGATAGTTTTTATTTAGCAGAAAATAAAACAAGCATGTGGAAATAAATTTGCCAGTTGTGTTTCATGGAGATAGATAAAAATTAACCCCATATAAAAGAAATGTAAGACAATACAGCTGTCTGCATGAAGGAGAAGCAACCAGCACAGCTGTTCAACCACATATTATTTATCCATTAGTGTTCATCATGGATTTCTGGCTTCTGTATCACCATTTTCCACATGTCTACATATCAGAACAAAGAGTCAAATAATATATAGGAGAAAATTCAGGATAGCTAAATTTTATACTGCAGTGTATGTGATGTTAATGTTTCTTGAGTTCTAAAGACAATAATATGGGAATGTTACACCCTTGTTTGCACACATATGCATATATGTTACTTCAGGTATTAATATGAATTGAATTATCATTCAGTAGTTTGTTCTCTGAAGAAAATAGGTTATTGTCTAGAGCAGCAGAGGTGTAAGGGTTTCAAATACAGCACCAAGTGCAGTCTCTCTGCTATACAAATTTGCTGATGTGTTGAAGTGGCAATTCATTAACCATTTCATTTTTTGTACTTTTTTAAAGTTTCAATTAATTTATTAAACAAACAAGAAGCTACTTTTGTTCCAGGCAAAAAGTATTTTTTTTTCATGATGAAAACTCTAAGAAAACTGGGTATGGAATGAACATTCCTCAATACAATCAAAGCAATTTATGAAAAACCCACAGCCAACATCCTATTGAATGGGGAAAAGTTGGAAGCATTTCTGCTGAGTTCTGGTACCAGATAGGGATGCCCACTCTCACCACTGCTCTTCAATATAGTTCTGGAAGTTTTAGCCAGAGCTATTAGGCAAGAAAAAGAAATTAAAGGGATACAAATTGGGAAGGAAGAACTCAAACTATCCCTCTTTGCAGATGATATGATTCTTTATTTAGGGGACCCAAAGAACTCTACTAAGAGACTACTAGAACTCATCGAAGAGTTTGGCAAAGTAGCAGAATATAAAATCAATGCACAAAAATCAACAGCCTTTGTATACACAGGCAATGCCATGGCTGAGGAAGAACTTCTAAGATCAATCCCATTCACAATAGCTACAAAAACAGTCAAATACCTTGAAATAAACTTAACCAAGGACGTTAAAGATCTCTACGATGAAAATTACAAAACCTTACAGAAAGAAATAGAAGAGGATACCAAAAAATGGAGAAATCTTCCATGCTCATGGATTGGAAGAATCAATATCATCAAAATGTCCATTCTCCCAAAAGCAATTTACAGATTCAATGCAATACCAATCAAAATACCGAAGACCTTCTTCTCAGATCTGGAAAAAATGATGCTGAAATTCATATGGAGACACAGGAGACCTCGAATAGCTAAAGTAATCTTGTACAACACAAACAAAGCCGGACATACTACAGGGCAGTTGTTATCAAAACAGCATGGTACTGGTACAGAAACAGATGGATAGACCAATGGAACAGAATAGAAACATCAGAAATCAATCCAAACATCTACAGCCAACTTATATTTGATCAAAGATCCAAAACCAATCCCTGGAGTAAGGACAGTCTATTCAATAAATGGTGCTGGGAAAATTGGATTTCCACATGCAGAAGCATGAAGCAAGACCCCTACATTTCACCTTACACAAAAATTCACTCAACATGGATTAAAGACTTAAATCTACGACCCGAAACCATCAAATTATTAGAGAGCATTGGAGAAACCCTGCAAGATAGAGGTACAGGCAAAGACTTCCTAGAAAAGACCCCGGAAGCACAGGCAGTCAAAGCCAAAATTAACATTTGGGATTGCATCAAATTGAGAAGTTTCTTTACTTCAAAAGAAACAGTCAGCAAAATGAAGAGGCAACCAACAGAATGGGAAAAAATATTTGCAAACTATGCTACAGATAAAGGGTTGATAACCAGAATCTACAAAGAAATCAAGAAACTCAACAACAACAAAACAAACAACCCACTTAAGAGATGGGCCAAGGACCTCAATAGACATTTTTCGAAAGAGGAAATCCAAATGGCCAACAGACACATGAAAGAATTGTTCTTTTCTTTTCTTTTTTTTTTTTCTTTTTGACAGGCAGAGGGGACAGTGAGAGGGAGACAGAGAGAAAGGTCTTCCTTTGCCGTTGGTTCACCCTCCAATGGCCGCCGCGGTAGGCGCGCTGCGGCCGGCGCATTGCGCTGATCCGATGGCAGGAGCCAGGTGCTTCTCCTCGTCTCCCATGGGGTGCAGGGCCCAAGGACTTGGGCCATCCTCTACTGCACTCCCTGGCCACAGCAGAGAGCTGGCCTGGAAGAAGGGCAACCGGGACAGGACCGGTGCCCCGACCGGGACTAGAACCTGGTGTGCCGGCGCCGCAAGGCGGAGGATTAGCCTAGTGAGCCGCGGCGCCGGCCAAAATTGTTCTTTTCTTATAGAGCTCCTATCTACTACTGAGACAGTTAAAAATGGTTATAATACTGAGAAAGTGGAATAGCTTTCAAATATTTTCAGTATTTTTTTTCTTTTCTCACTATTTATATCCTTTATAAAGCCCATTAACTTCGGTAGATATTAGTGAAAACTTGGGAAATTATTTTTAAATTATTTGTATGTAGTAAAAAGATGTATGCTATGTTATTCCTAGTATAATGTATTTATCTAATTGAGAAATTAATTCTGATTGTTTTTCTCATCTCTCTCAAATCTCCCTGTCTTCTAATGTTCAGACAGAAATCAGTTGTGTCTGTTTGCTTGTCCTCTAGAAAGTAAAATTTTCAATATACCTGTCCTTTAAATTCTACTATAGAAAACAAATTAACATTTTGCACTAGGGGTTTTTTCAGTAAATTCTCGTAAGAATGAATAATTATGCAATTTTAAAAGCTTGGTTCACTTTAATTATATGCACAACAGTAGATTCCATTAGATTAATTTATATTTTTTGTTTAGAAAACAAAAGCTGCAAATACTTTCCTTAAATAGGTATGTTAAGAAGTCACATAGGAGTCAAAAACATATGAGTAGTCAAAATGTCAATTGATGGTTGATATTTTTGAGATGAAATATGGTATAAAAGTTACCAAATTCTAAATGCTATAAGACTTATTTTATTTATTTGAAAGGCAGAGTTACAGACAGACCTTCCATCTGATGGTTTGTTCCCCAAATGGCCACAAAGGCCAGCACTGGGCCAGGTTGAAGTCTGAAGCAATGAGCTTCAACTAGGTGCAGGGGCCCAAACGCTTGGGCTATCTTCAGCTGCTTTCTTAGGTGCATCAATAGACAGCAGGATTGGAAATGGAGCTGCTGGCCTCAAACCAGCACTCATGGGATGGCAGTATTCAGGCACAGCTCAACCCACTGTGCCTCAAGCTGGCCCCTCAAATTTTTTCTTTTTTTTTTTGCAGAACTGATTTATTTTTCCAGTAATGCATAATTCTTTCTTTTTTAAAAGACATTTGTTGGAAATAAAGGAATCTTATAAATGAAATATATTTGGAATCAAATTCCATATTATCTTTAAATTACATATTTATTTGAAAGAATGATAGTGACAGAAAGGAGCAACAGAGAGGGATTTTTCGCCTATTGACTCTCTCCCCAAATGGGTGCAACAGTCAGGTATGGGCAAGGCTGTAGCCAAGATTTAGAAACTCCATCCTGATCTATCATGTGGGTGGCAGGGGCACAAGCTCTTGGGCCATCTTCTGCTTTCCCAGTCACATTAGCAGAGAGCTGGATTGCAAGTAGAGCAGCGATGACATGAATCTGCACTCATATGGGATGCTGCCATGACAGGCAGCAGTTTTACATGCTACATCGTAATGCTGGCCCCTCCGTTCTGTCTTCTAATAGCTGTGTGATCTTCTTAATATTTAATTCTCCCAGACCTACATTTTCAAATTCATGAAATGAAGATTACATTTC
The DNA here is from genome assembly GCF_033115175.1 of Lepus europaeus. NCBI lineage: Eukaryota > Metazoa > Chordata > Mammalia > Lagomorpha > Leporidae > Lepus > Lepus europaeus. Next base: position 41,275,295 of record NC_084833.1, read on the forward strand.
TAACTTCAAAGGGCGGTTCTGTGGATGACCTAAGATTTGCAAATTATGTAGCACTATGGTTTATACACAGTAGGTGCTTAATATGTGTTAGTTCCCTTTCCCTTCTAATATATGATAATTAGTTTCACCTGTAAATGTGAACAGCTCATGATTTTCTTGATGCATCCTTTCCTTGACTTTTAACAGTTCTTTGATCCTATTAGCCATTTGTGACAGTGACTGCATATATAAATTTTCAAATCATTAGTTATTTCAAATAATCACTCCAATGTCTTTGTCTGCAGGATGCTTGTCAACAATTTACCAAATCTGATTGTGCAATGTTGGTATCTAAAGCAACAAAGATTCTTAAATAAAGGTAAAGGTTCACAGAAAATATTAATTTGATACTTAAACCTGTTGAGAATTTAAAGCACTAAATACCTGATCTAAAATGCATTTTGCATTCAGAAGTAATATTACTATTCAAATCGTTTTACTAATCGCAATTGCTCATGTGTAGTCTCGGGATAGATAGTAAGAATTACGGCTGTAGAGGTAATTAAAATCAGAACTTGAAGGATCTTACGAGTATGTTCTAATGAGATTTATAAGTAAGTAGTTATATTAATTCTGCTTTCCTCAATTGTCCAAGTTCCCTAACAAATTGTGCTTGTCCAATTGGACTTTTCCCATTGTGTAGAGTCACTCATAGTTCCAATAGGATGGGAGCTAGGAAAGGGAAGTGACAGTTTGCTTTGTGATCTGGATATTAATCTCTCTGCGATCTACAGTGTGGGTATATTTTCTTCTAGCCTGTGCTTTTGCCCTTCATTGTCTTAACAATGCTAATGATTAATAAAAAATTTACCTTTCAGTGAAATTCAGAGCTTCTCATATATTTTTCCTTTGTAGGTTAGCTTTAGGCGTCATGTCTCTCAAATTTAGCCTGAAGATATCTTGATTTTTTGTTATGTTTATTTATGGAAATTTTATAATTTTAGCTGCTATATATAGGCCTCATTCATTTTGAATTAATTTTTGTGTTGGGTGTAAGATAGAGCAAGTGAAAATATCCTATTTATGGATATGCAATTTACAACAAAGAAATCTGTCTCTTTGAAAATTAAATTGGAATAAGTAATTACACATAAATTTTCATATATTTTAGTTTTGCTAGATGTATATTGTTAAAGAATACAGCAATCATGGAAAATGTACATCGGACCTTGAATACAATGAAAAATTCCACATCTTAATTTGTTTTTCTGATGTGAGCCACTTTTATATATAGATTTTTTGTGTGTTTCTTAAAGGAGGAAATTATATATTTAGCATACATTTCTCTCTTACATATCATAAAGTCCTGTAAATTTTAGAGTTCATTGTGAATCATTAAAATATTTTCCTTAAAATCAATAGTTCATTTTTAATTACATATCAATTTTAGCTCCACACTTTTGTTATAGGTCGTGAACCCACAAAATTTTTCACCTTTTCTGCACCCTTCCTTGGGTATAACTTCCTACTTTCAAAGAATTACTTGACTTCTGTTACCAAATACAGGTTTTGAGAAATATATCTATTTTCAAAAACTTGAATGTGATCACTTTTAAAAGGGAAAATTGGATAGAAATAACAGTGACAGCAATACAGTGACATAAGTTAAAAATCATATGAATTAGTATAAAAAGTTAGCAAGAATTCTATGTGAAAAATATTTCATTTCATCTTAGGTTTTGAGAAGTAAGTGCAATCACCATCTGGATATCCAATTAGATGAAGCATAATTTAATTCAGTGTTAATATCAAAATAAAATAATCTATCTGTACTTTTCTAATTATTTAGTTCGGCTTGATTTGATTTTAAAACTAATCTTTGTAGTCTGCAATGACATCTCAGCTGTTCTTTCACATTCTTTAGTGCTAAGGCATAATGCTATATGTGAAAACATATCCAAACTTCAAGCCAAAATATCCTGATTTCTAGCTTTCTTCCTGCTACATTGTATCTGTACTTCTACCATCCTCTTATTGTGTTCTTCCTTATGCAATACTTAGTTGCATGTAAATCTCTCTTTCATCAGGTGGTGTTTTTCTTCAAGATAGTATTATGGGCTTCTACTTTGTTCAAGCTTCTATTTGTACTTTCTTCCTTTCCTTATTAAACATTACTGCTGAGAGCTATCAACAGATTTTAACATCTATAAAATTTATCAATATGCAAGATGCAAAAATAATACATATAGCTACGTCAAGTGGTTAACACTCTTTTTTTTTCAAAAGATTTATTTATTTACTTGAAAGTCAAAGTTACACAGAGAGAGGAGAGGCAGAGAGAGAGCAGTCCTCCATCCGATGGTTCACTCCCCAGATGGTGCAATGGCCGGAGCTGTGCAGATCCGAAGCTGGGAGCCAGGAGCTTCCTCCAGGTCTCTCACGCGGGTACAGGGGCCCAAGGACTTGGGCCATCTTGTACTGCTTTCCCAGGCCATAGCAGAGAGCTGGACCGGAATTGGAGCAGCCAGGACTCGAACTGGCAACCATATGGGATGCTGGCGCCTCAGGGCAGGGCATTAACCTGCTGTGCCACAGAGCCGGGCTCAGCACTCTTATAAGAATCATTACTTTGAAATTATTTTCCTCATGTAGTAGAATAAAGCGAGTAACAAATTACATTAATGGTTTTCAGAACCAATAACTTCCATTGATAGAGAGGACCATGATTATTATCAAGGAAATTGGAATAAGAACAACAGTGTCTAAATTGAATTGAGAATATCCCTTTGTACTTAACATTTTAAAAATGTGTTTCTTCAAGTACTTTCCAGTGAAACTGCATGGAAGAAAGGTCTTTGCAGATTAATAATTACCCTTAAATTGTTGATTTTCTATCATAAAAGCTTCCAATGAAACAAATGAGAATTGCTTACAGATATACCTGATGGCCAACATGACTTTTCTATTCTTTTAAGAGACAGCCTGTTCCAAATGTTCCTTTTGGTCTACCATTGTCAGACTGTAAATTGAAGTAAATCCGTTGTCTTAAAACTTTTAATTTGTTTTGACTGTCTCTGTTTTAGTGTTTCTTCAAGGCAACTATTTGTCTTCTATCCATGGAAAGGGAACTTCTTTGATTTCTGTTTCCTCTACAAAAGTGTCTGCCATTTATAGATTAGTGTTAGAGAGCATTTCACTGCATCACTCCCATACCACCTTCACCCATGGGATGTGTGAAGTAGAAGAATTGAGAAATTCCTCTGTAGATCACACTCTGTGAATAGCCATGATATTTTCTAAGAAGAAACAGGTTTCAGTAAACCGAGCCTTCATCAGGGAACTGTAAGATTTTAATCTTAATTTGAGAGCTATAGAAAAGCAAAATCTTCCCTCTACTGCTGGTCTATGGATTCCTGTAAATCTGAAGAATAGTTTCATATTTTTTCTCACCTTGCCGACCCTCATTAGCCAAAGAATCCTAAACTTTTGATTAATAAATTTCATTTACTTGACCCATGTGCCTATTCCTACTCTCAATGTGTACTCACTGTGGTATCATTACAAAAGTAGAACTGAGAGGAAGACAAAGTAAGAACCATAATCACTTCAGAATGTTTTTTTTTCTTTTTTTTTAACTTTTATTTAATGAATATAAATTTCCAGTGTACACCTTATGGATTACAATGGCTTCCCCCTCCCATAACTTCCCTCCCACCTGCAACCCTCCCCTCTCCCGCTCCCTCTCCCCTTCCATTTGCATCAAGATTCATTTTCAATTCTCTTTATATACAGAAGATCAATTTACTATAAAGATTTCAATAGTTTGCACCCACATAAAAACACAAAGTGAAACATACTGTTTGAGTACTAGTTATAGCATTAAATCAAAATGTACAGCACATTAAGGACAGAGATCCCACATGAGGAGCAAGTGCACAGTGGCTCCTGTTGTTGACCCAACAAATTGACACTCTAGTTTATGGTGCCAGTAACCATCCTAGGCTATCGTCATGAGTTGCCAAGGCTATGGAAGCCTTCCAAGTTCCCCGACTCTGATCATATTTAGACAAGGTCATAAGACACTTCAGAATGTTTTAAGAATTTTCTGAGTATATGTTTAAAGTTTTTAAATTTTTCTTCATCATATAAAATACAGATATATAATACTTCAAAAAGTTCATGAAAAGTGGCATTAAAGGATAAATTTATTTTGGTGGAAAATTGCATTTGAAACCCATGAATGGCTTTTTTCATAATTACATTATCCATGAGGCTTTTGAAACGCTCTTGTATTACAATTATAAAATTTTGTACATATTCTATCTAATTATCATTGATCATATTTCTATAGGAATAATAACAAAGAAATTATATACAGCATTCCTTTATCAGCCACATATCAATCCAAAGAAAAAAGATTACTGCCTAGATTTTTAAATTAACTCCTTTTACCTGCCTTTAGTGTCTGTCACGCAACTTCTTGAAAACTAGAGTAGTGCAACACAGATAAATCAGTCATGAGTAAATAAGTAATCTTAGTTAAAACTTGAGAAAGTTAATTGTAGACATTTATCTTCATGTCAGCCTCATAATAACATGGCTCTTCTTTGTGTTGAAGTGGTCAAAGTGTCCCTGAGACTAAAGAATGTATCCGTTTCTTGGTTTGTTGAAATAAGGATATTGAAAGAGGGCTTATAATTTCCTACAATTCTGAAGTCTACAGAAAATTACAGACATAAGTACCCTTGATATTTTTTTTGAAAGCACTACATATTTTCCATTAGGAATGTAATTGAATTACTCAGGTTTTATGATTTTATTGGGAATTTCTTCACTTTGGGAATGTTGAAGCCATTGTACTTATAGATGGTACTTCTCTCCTTTTTAAAATATTTGAATGGGTTGCTCTTCATGTTGTAACATAGCCTACCTTAATTAATACAGTTTCCTAAAGAGAACAGGTAGAAACAGAAAAAACATATAGCTAAAAAAGAAAAGCTATTTTATATAACTTAAATGAACATAAGCTATATTTATGAAATTTCAAATGTGTGTACAATACAGATTAATTTTATGTTAAGCTGTATTAAAAATAGATTTATTTCCCAAAAAAATAAAATTGGAAATTACATAGAAAAATAATCAATCTTTTTTTTTAAAAAAAATTATTTTGCAGAATCTCAGTCATTAATGTGATGTACACTGTTATTTAATGCTATAACTAGTACTCCAACAGTATTTTTTCACTTTGTGTTGCTATGGGAGGGCAAACTGTTGAAATCTATATATATACAAAACTGATTTTCTATATATAAAGAGAATTGAAAATGAATCTTGATGGGAATGGAAGGGGAGAGCGAGTGGGAAAGGGGAGGGTTGCGGGGGGGGGGGAAGTTGGGGGGGGAAGCCTTTGTAATCCATAAGCTGTACTTTGGAAATTTATATTCACTAAATAAAAAAAATTTTAAAAAATAGAGATATCTGTAATTGCAAAGTCAGAAGCTTCCAATGCTAATCAAAGATATGAAGATGGTGCTAGTAAAGTTTCCTTTACTCTATAGTCCCACCTCTTTTGTAATAAAAATTAATTAAACCCTAAAAAAAAAGATTTATTTTCATTATTTTTTTTCTCTGAATCCATGTTGACAATGATCAAAGACATATTTTTGTCCATCTGCCAGTCTTGTACTAGGAATAATATAAAGTACTTCTGCATTTATTGATTCTCTTACTTATATGTTCAGTCCTTTATCAGTTTATTCAATAACCAAATAATGATTGTAGTAGTGTCATGTTTAGACACCACTCTGGGCACTGAGAGCTAAATAATACCACGGCTAATCAAAAGACTAATTGCTTTTGACTAAGAATTTTTTCCACACAATGCTCAAAATATGTATTTATATGATTTAGTAAAAAAAGTAATGAGATAACTCTCATTACTCTCATTTCCAGAGGCTTTCAGGGATTAAAAACAATAAATGAGATCATTTGTAAGAGTTACAGCTAATATTCAACTCTTTTGCAAATTTGAAGTGGACATTATTTGCTGAACTTAGAGTTACTGTATATCCCAGTCTACCCAGGATCATTTTGGTTTACATTTTTTGTTCTAACATAATTTTTTTAAATAAATAAATTTATTTATTTATTTGAAATGCACGGTTACAGAGAGAAAGAGAAGGAGAGGGAGAGTCAGAGAGATGGAGAAATCTTCCATCTGTTGGTTAACTCTCCAAATGGCCACAATGGTTGGAGCTGAGCAGATCTGAAACCAGGAGCTAGGAGCTTCTTCCAGGTCTCCTCCATGGTGAGAGGGGCACAAGCACTTGGTCCATCATCCACTGCTTTCCTAGGCACATTAGCATGGAGCTGAATCGTAAGTAGAGTATCCAGGACTTGAACCAGTGCCTATAGGGGATGACAGCACTGCAGGCAGAGGCTTAACCCACTGTGCCACAGGACAAGGCTCTGATCTAACATAATTACCAGAAGTATCCCAACTTTCTACAATGTGTTCTGATTTTTGAAGATAATTTACACTATTCCTCTACATTGCAACATTGTGATTCATGGTTTTCCCTCAGAGTGTAAGGAAGAAGAAAATCAATATGTAAAAAAATATTTTGAGGTGATCTATGGGAGAGTAAAATTGCATGTCTTACATATTTTCCTAACCCATTATCAGTCATTGTGACAAAACAAGTCTTAATATAAATGAGAACTTAGAAAATTACACTGCAATGAAAGAGATTACCTATATGAATATTTGGTGAAAATATCTGGAATGCAAAAATCAAGGTCTTTTGTTGCTTAGCAGGCACACTATGGTGTTTTACAGTGTTAAATTATCTAACTCTCTTTCTTTCCATCATTGGGTTACTTAAAAGTTTCTATGTGGATGAGGTCAGCTAGCAGTAGAAATCACAGATGACGGACTGCTAAGAAGACTATTCTCAGCAAATGATCATACTACATAAGACCAGGAAAGTCATTAGACACAAGTTACTTCTGCTCTTTTTTTACAGTGCACATGTTATGTTAAAATAATTACCAAACATATAAAATGTATACTTAGTTAAAAAATATTATATCAAGTTTTGATTCATGTGCTCATTAAATAATGTCCAATTAGGGTAAATATGTTTATCTCTTCAAACATTTAACATTTATTATAGTGAAAAACATTTAAGTTCTTTTTCTGGCTTTTAAAATAAAGAAATATATAGTACATTGATATTATCTATAGACATCCTTTTCTGCAAAAGCTTCTTAAAATATGAAATTCTTATTGTTCATCTGATACATGAAGTCTGGATTCTTTTTAATATGGGTAGGTATATTATCATAATATTGAGCAGAGAAAAATGCTGTCTCTCTTTAGATCTGCCAAATTGCAGATTTATGAGTAGTATAAATATTGTTTTAATCCACTAAAATTTAATTTGGTATGCTATAGAGCAATATATAACTGAAAGAGATGGTATGATCAAAAACACATGGATAATTAAGTAAGAAAAATGCTAGGAATTAAAAAGTGTATTTCAATTTGTCAGTACAAAAATACTTTTGGGAAAAAGTAAATTGTACTCTTTACTTTAAACATAAAGTTATGTTCCTAGAGAGTTCTGCTTACACAGAACTACAAACATTAATATGAAATATTGCTAAAAATTTTTAGTACTAATCATAGCCAATATTTTAAATATGGTATCTACTAACTGTTGTAATTAATGCTTGAAACTACCTGATGAATCTACATCCAAATCTTTGATCATTATATATAATAAGAAAAGATAAAACAGTGTCATATTTAATAAATCAATAGAGAATATATAACAGGGAGTTGTGGAAGAGACTGATTAAAGAGCAAACTAATGAGGAGATAATTTTTAATGCTAAAAGATGAAAGACAATGAGACAGAAACAATGTAGGCCAAGGTTCACATTATGACAGTTTTTCAAAAATGTAACTTCTGATTATACAATGATGAATATAACCCTGTAGAGTTCTTAGCCCAGAATGTATCTTACCTAACCCTTTCTACTTTATGTGCTTTCTAGAAAGTGATATTTAATCTCTAAATTGATTTGAATGATCTTGGCCAATATTCCGTAGTAACCTTGACTTTAGCCTGAGAATATTTACCAGTACATTTCTCTTTAAGAATACCATGCCTCTGAATAAGAGGCCCTTCTCCATTAACAATGAAAAATAATCTAATTAAGAAAGAGTCCTTTAAGTTTCAGGTTGAGCACCCACCACTAAGCTATAGGCTCAGGGTCACACATAAAATCATCCCTGAGTTGAATTAATGCATACCTGTCCAGGAGTTAACTGTTCTCCCAGGGATACATTACATGCAATATACTGAATGATATATGCATCTCTATACTAATTAAGGCACATAAAATCATTTTTACATGCCAATAATAAAAATACTTGACAACTGATCTGACACTGAGAAAAAAACCTCCAACAGCTCTCTCTCTTTCTCTCACTCACTCTCTCTCTTTGTATACACACACACACACATAGAGATAGATAGATATAGCTGTGGATAGATACAGATATGCATATACATATATAATCCATCTTATTAAGATGATTAAGTATGGCCGGTGCTGTGGCTCACTAGGCTAATTCTCTGCCTGCGGCACCAGTACCCCAGGTTCTAGTCCCGGTTGCTCCTCTTCCAGTCCAACTCTCTGCTGTGGCCCAGGAAGGCAGTGGAGGATGGCCCAAGTGCTTGGGTCCTGTACCCACATGGGAGACCAGGAGGAAGCACCTGGCTTCTGGCTTCAGATCGGCACAGCGTGCCGGCCGTAGCAGCCATTTGCAGGGTGAACCAACGAAAGGAAGACCTTTCTCTCTGTCTCTCTCTCTCACTGTCTAACTCTGCCTGTCAAAAATAAATAAATAAAAATAAAAAAAGATGATTAAGTAGAATGTTGATATTATGAAAACATACATATTTTGAGACAGAGATCCCTGTACAGATTATTTGGTAAATTCTACACACAAGAAAGGAAAGAAGGAAAGGAGGAAGGGAGTGAACCTGAAGCATAATTCTGTTTTTTGGAGAAAATTATCTGCCCTGGATATTTTATTGGGATATCCATAGGAAAAGACAAATAAATTTTAAAATGTTTTGAAATGGTAATCATGATATATAGAAGAGGAACTTTTGAGTTATTTTATCTGACTAGTTCAAGCAAAATTAAAACAAGAATATGAAAGAGAAAATAATCTTCCAGCCAGCCATACTTGGTTCATCACAAATACTAGCAAAATTACCTGGGTTAGGACTTCTTTCAATAAGCTTTATTTCAGTAGATATTTTATTAATCTCTTATTTTGGTCTGTTTTCTTTCTTCATACCTCCCTCTTCTCTGTCTCAATATGAAGATTAATAAGTGAAGGTAAATATACATACACATTTTAAATTAAATTGTGTAACAATCATTAACATCCAAAAGGAAAATAGTCATCCAGCCTACTAAATAACTTGAATAATAATGAAATCGAGAGAATGTTATTTAGATAAAAATCCAAGTGATATCATAAAATAATGGCTAATTTTTGTGTTTGTATCATCACCTAAACCTGCATATCACATAAATGTGGTTGCAATGTGGTCTTGATAGAGACTATGTGCTGTTAGTATTCCAGAATTGGGATGTCAAATCATTCTGTCACAACCCAGAGTCCATGTTCTTAATTACTGGGATGTTCTGCCCTTTAGATGAAGCTGTACAATAAATAGAAAACAGATCATCTGCCACATCACACTGCTTCTGACTTCTGGACATTCATCCATGCCCCTCTTATCCAGAGCTGAATTCTCAAAGCCTTTCTTTCTAATTAGCTCCCAGCACCTCTTGGAAACCTTTGCTGATCCTGAATCCAATTGGAAGAAGCTATGTCCAAAGGACCAGTCACCATGGGCTACCTATCACATCTGATAATAAGTGCATAGTTGTGCTTTTCTTACACCCAATTGCACTGTACTCTAAGCTGAGAAGCATATTCTATTTATTCTGCTTCCCATGGTAATCATTCAACTCACGTTATTAAACTATCACTGAACTATTTCCTTCTTACAGGGTGGAGTCTTTTCCCCTCTTAGGTTTAACTGATGTTTTCCATTTAAAATTTAAATTCCCCTGAGATAATTAAAGCAGGATTTCTTGCTTGTTTGTTTGTTTGTTTGTTTATTGACAGGCAAAGTTAGACAGTCAGAGAGAGAGAGAGAGAAAGGTCTTCCTTTTTCCATTGGTTCACCCCCCAAGTGGCCACCACGGCCGGTGCGTTGCGGCTGGTGCTCTGCACCAATCTGAAGCCAAGATCCAGATGCTTCCTCCTGGTCTCCCATGCAGGTACAGGGCCCAAGCACTTGGGCCATCCTCCACTGCCTTCCCCGGGCCACAGCAGAGAGTTAGACTGGAAGAGGAGCAACCGGGACAGAATCTGGTGCCCCAACCAGGACTAGAACCCAGGGTGCCGGTGCCGCAGACGGAGGATTAGCCTAGTGAGCCACGGTGCCGGCCAAAGCAGGATTTCAAAAAGTGTTTTTTCATGTAACTTTAAATATTTTAATTAGAATGCTCATATAGATTTCCATCATCTTTCTACTTTCTTTTTCCATCAAATTAATTTTCTTACTGGCTTAGTCATTTGCAAGTTTTTCAAAACTCTTTAAATGAGTTATTGTTTCTCTGTATGTAAATATGCTTTGTGCATATCTGAGCAGTTGCCATTCTTTCTATGTGGTTAATGGTCATACTTCATTAACCACTTTAGTCAGTTTTTCCCAATGTCTAACAATATAGTTCAATTCCTTATTAAGATATAAGGTGAAGGCCGGCGCCATGGCTCAACAAGCTAATCCTCCGCCTTGTGGCACTGGCACACCAGGTTCTAGTCCTGGGCAGGGCACTGGATTCTGTCTCGGTTGCCTCTCTTCCAGGCCAGCTCTCTGCCGTGGCCTGGGAGTGCAGTGGAGGATGGCACAAGTGCTTGGGCCCTGCACCACATGGGAGACCAGGAGAAGCACCTGGCTCCTGGCTTCGGATCAGCGTGTTACGCCAGCCATGGCGGTTATTGGAGGGTGAACCAACGGCAAAGGAAGACCTATCTCTCTGTCTCTCTGTCTCTCTCTTTCTCACTGTCCACTCTGCCTGTCAAAAAAAAAAAAAAAAAGATACAAGGTGTAGAATATTCCTTTTTGGGCCAGTGCTGTGGCGCAGTTGGTTAATTATCCGCCTGTGGCACCACCATCCCATATGGGCACCTGTTCGAGTCCTGGCTGCTCTTCTTCCCATCCAGCTCTCTGCTATGGCCTGGGAAAGCAATTGAAGATGGCCCAAGTCCTTGGGCCCCTGCACCCACATGGAAGACCCGGAAAAAGCTGCTGGCTCCTGGCTTTGAATTGGCACAGCTCCAGCAATTGGGGCCATTTGGGGAGTGAGCCAGCTGATGGAAGACCTCTTTCTTTCTCTCTCTCCCTCTCTCTGTTACTCTAGCTCACAAATAAATAAATAAAATAAAAATAATAAAAAAGAATGTTCCTTTCACCATTTTTTCACTTTTAAAATGCATTTTTTCAGTAAAGTCTAAACTTTTTCCCCAAAACTTTATAAGTAAACACAGCACAGGATTAGTGTTTAGAAATCTTAGCAATCTTTAATGGTACTAAAATATTTAAGAGACTAAATCCAAAAGCTGATGCTTAACAATCAATTTTCTTCCCTGTCTAGACTTAATCTTCTTGCGTATACTTAAATTCTTCCACTACCCCATATAAGAATTGAAATAGTTCAGTTGTTAATCCCCCAAATCCAATATGATTTCCCTCATTCTTCCTTTTCTTGCAGGGTCTAGTTATATAATGAACATCCCTGCCTATGAAAATCTTTGTCATTTTTTAAGGGTTAAATGACTACTTTGTGTAAATTGTGTTCATGACCCAAACCTGATATGAATTGTCCCCCTTCCAAACTGCTCTAGTTTCTGTCTCCTCTGTACATTATATTCTGCCTTGTAATTTTTACAGATGGGCTGGCCTTACATGAAGTGTAATTGATGCTTTCCCCAACTACTTAATTATACAGTAAGTTTTGTACGATGTTAAAAATTGGCATGCTATTTTAATTCAGAAAAGGCTAGTATGAGTAATACTTGATGGGAAAATTGACTTTTAAAATATTTTAGAAAAAATATCAAAGTATGGATGTCTTAAGGAAATAAAATATTCCAAGTAGAAAGAATGGAACAGACACACAATAATTTCATGCTTGTTAAGAAATGGAGAGTGCTCTGGTTTTGCTGGGAATGACTCTGTGTTTGAGACCATTCACTGTTTTCTCATTATTTGGCAACAATGAACTCCATCATTTTCCTTTAGAATTGCCTGCGGAGTTCCTTTTAAGTGTGTACAGAGTGTTCAGAGCACACTTAATTGCCAAAGGTACAGATGTGTTATTACCCAGGGCTCTGCCTTGAGCTCCTTCTGCCAGAGAGATTTGACTAGAGCCTTTCTCTTTGCCCAACAAGTGCTATTCCTGTGGTGTCTACATCTACCCTTTATTCCATTTTGCTTCAGATTACTTAATTGTTCCACATGCTGAGAGTGTTTATTTATGTACTCATTAGACACCTGCACCTCTCTGATGTTGTCTTTTTGAGTTTTTCATACAAAAAAAAAAAAAAAAAAGCAAAGAAAATCACATTGCCAGTAAAACATTTTATGTCCAGTGAAAATGTTTGGCAATCACAGTAGACAACACATTGTTTTAATTTCACAGTCCATTGGAAACATTAGCTCATTAACAAACTAATTAAGGAAAAGGAAAAAGAGGTGAATTGGGATTGAGAACATTGTTTACTGCAGTCCATGCACAGTAGCATAGAACACAAATCTGCAACTGTTAAGCACAAACCGGATTTCTGCCTAGCCTCCATTGACACCTGATTCTGCTAGATGTGCACTTGCCACTTTCCTCTCTGTGTCACACAGGGGAAGCAAAATAAATAAATTGACTGGAAGTGGGTAGGTCACTTATTTACTTCAGGTTAGTTTTCTGTCTTGAAAATGAAAAGAGAATGATGGGGAAAATAAATTCTCTCTCTCTCTTTTTTTTTTTTTTTTGCCAAGTTCTCTTAAACATTTTTAAAAGATTTATTTATTTATTTGAAAGGCAAGTGACATACAGAGACACAGAGAGATATCTTCTATTTGTGGGTTCATTACCCAAATGTCTGCAACAGTCAGAGCTGGGCCATGCTGAAGCCAGGAGCCATCTTATATCATAAGGTAAGTGTTCCATAATAGAATTCTGAAATTGAGACAATTATTTTGTATTTGTGTAACTGTTCTGTTTCAAATTCGTTAAGAGTAGGGGCCATAGGTTATTTGTCTACCCCATCTCCAAAAGCCAATGTAGACAACCTAAAGAACAACTTCTTTTAAAAAAACATATCATGGCTTATTATTTTCTACTCCTAGAAGCTAATAACTGTCACCAATAACTCTCAAACTCTACCAAACGTTTCTTTCTGCCAAATGCTATTTGGATATTTATAATATTCATAGGCCATACAAAATTATCAGCTTAAAAATTAACCTGCTATAGATTAACCTGAATTTTGAGTCCCCTTGAAGTTACCTTGGCAGAGCCATTCCAAATGATTTTGTGGACCTTATATGGCCCACAATACTAGATGTTCTGCCCACCCCCCCCATTTAATTCACAAAAGGAAAAGCAATAACACAATTTGTGTCTATGTTTTGATTGATGATAGTTGTCAATTGAAACTTTTTTGCTGTGAAATTAGAAAGACTTTAATTTTCTTTATCATTCTGAATAATAACATTGATAATCTTCTTTTCAGTTTGTGTAATATCCTACTATGAAGAGTCTTCAAAAAGTTCAGAGGGGCCCTTGCTTTGGCAAAGCAGGTTAAGCTATGGCCTGCAGTGCCAGCATCCCATATGGGTGCCAGTTTGAGTTCCAGCTGCTCTATTTCCAACCGAAATCTCTGCTAATGTGTCCATGGAAGCAGTGGAGGATGATCCCAGTGCTTGTGCTCCTGCACCCCTACGGGAGACCCTGATGAAGCTCCAGGCTCATGGCTATGGTTTTGCCCTTGACCCACGTGGGAGACTTAGATGAAGATCCAGGGTCCTGGCCCTTTCTCTTTGTAACTCTGCCTTTCCAATAAATAAAGAGATCTTTAAAATAAGAAAATTCACAAAAATGTGTACTATGAATAAAATATGTGTAAAGCATAAAAATTTTAGCACTAAAATAAAGTTCTTTTAATTCTTTTTTTTTCAAAAAACATTTTGAAACACCCATGTTATACCAGCAAGTCTGAAACTGTCATTGTTTGTGTTAAGTACAGGGATAGCAGAGTAAGTACAGATTTAATCTTCCAAAAATATGTTTATATAATTTTTGTAGAGCCTTAGCATTTTAGAAAAAAGATATAGATTCAAATAGGTCAGTCCTAATTTCTTCAACTTCAATGAGTTTTTGAGTGTAGTTTTACAAATAACTGGTTACTGAACTTTCTGGTTATCTGCAATATATAAGAAGACTTAGGACACTGGAAAATAAGGATAAGACTGATTTTAGAGGCCAGCTCTGTAGTGTAGTAGGTTAAGCCTCTGTCTGTGGAGCCAGAATCCCATCTGGGTGCTGGTTATAGACGTGGTTGCTCTGCTTCCAATCCAGCTCTCTGCTTATCGTATGCAAAAGCAATAGAACATGCACAAGCAGATGGGCCCTGCATCCACATGGGAGACCCAGAAGAAGCTCCTGGCTCCCGACTTCAGATTCACCATCTCTGGCTGTTGCAGCTATTTGGGGGACATATCAGTGGATGAAAGATCTCTGTTTCTGTCTTTCCTTCTCTGAGTCAGTCTCTGTCTCTCAAATAAATGAATATATTTTTTAAAAATAATGATTTCAAAGTCATATGAAGAAATACAGGGAAATCAATAGAATAAGGCAAAATATTTTTTGCTTTGAAAATTGAAGAATATGTCTTTTTGTCTCAAATAGCAAAATGCCACATTCTGCAGGATCAGAATTGTACTTTGATCCTCTCATATTTTGGAATTCAGTGTACCAAGTAGAAGGTAAACTTTAAAAAATCTTGATGTCCAATGAATAGCAAGTGAAAGGAAATTGGATTTGGATTTCAGGGAGATTAAGTGAATCACATAAGTTTACTCAGATGGTAAATGATCTCCAAATCCTATAGCTTTCTTATCATACTAAACTGACTCTTAAAGCATGCATTCATAAAAAAAATAATTAAACTCTCAATAACCAAAGTAAAAGGAAATTTTTCACAGTATAAATCTCAGAATCTCTAATAAATAGATTAACTTATCCAAGAGTGTCTAAAACATTAAGTAAGAGAATAAAATATTTTCAAAACTCATGTAAAGTAAATAACAAGTGTAACTGAAAAAGGTAGACTTACTGATAAAAGACATCACTGAGGAACACCATATTGGAGGATATAAGCTTCACTACTTACTATTCCTTGATGTATTTCTAGATTCATAAATTTATTTTATTTTATAAGAGTGAGTATTCTCAATGTTTAGTAAACTCTAGTTGCAATTTCTTAAATTTTAACTAGTTAATTTAAAAAAAGATTTATTTTTTATTTATTTGAAATACAGAGTTTGGGTAGGGTAGAGAGAGAGAGAAAGAGAGATCTTCCATCTATTTGTACATTCCCCAAATGGCTACAATGGCCAAGGTTGAGCCAGGCAGAAGCCAGGTGCCCTGAGCTTTTCTGGGTCTCCCACATAGATGCAAGGGCCCAAGCACTTGGGCAATCTTCTCAATGCTTTCTCAGGATTATTATCAAGGAGCTGAAGTGAAGAAGCAGGGTCTCAAATCATTGTCCTTATGGGATGCCAACATTGCAGGAGAAGGCTTAACTTGATTCACCGCAGCTCCAACCCCTTAACTAGTTATTTCTTATAGCTTAATAAGTTTTCATACTCTCACTAAGCATATTTTATAAATCAGAAATTGCATTATAAAAAATGCAATCTGTTTACTTGAAAAGGTTTATGTTTTCTACTTAATCAAATATATTGCACCTGGGAAAGATTTGGCTTCAAATTGATCAACATATATATAACTTTTGCATTTGATTATTTTAGTAAACATTTTTGGAATTTCAGTTTGATAAACACTTTTGTAAAAATATCACTTTCAATTTTTATATTATTTGAAAAGGAGAAAGAGAGAGAAATCTTCCATTCACTGGCTTAAATCCCCAACTGCTTATAATAAGCATGATTAGGACAGGTCAAAACTGAATTGGAAACTCAATCCAGGTCTCCCACGTATGTGACAGTAACCCAACTACTTGAGCCATCTCATGTTTCCCAGGGTACACTTCACTGGGAAGCTGCTGAGAATAGAGCCAAGGCAATCTACTATGGATTGTAGGCTTCCCAAGTAATGTCTTAACTGCTGTGCCAAATGACCTCCCTTAAGTTCCTTAAATTCTAATTCTATTTTAAATTTAGTTTTGGTATGTCATGACTATAATCAGGGTTATCTCATTATTAGATTTACATTCAACTGATCTGATTAAAAAGTAATTGTATTAATGAAATTTGGGAGATGACCCTGAAAAAGGAGAGAACTTAAATGAGTATTTGGAGGAGGTGCTCATGTCAAAGAATGGCATGGATACTGGTATAAGGCTATCTTGCCAAAATTTTAAAAAAGAGGTATAATCATCAGAATAATTTTCTCTATGATTCCAGAGACCATGTGAAGTTATTCCTTCTTAGCAAAAGTTCTCATTGAACTCAAAACAAAACTTTTGCAAGTTTACTGATATGTCATTCTTACAAATATCTTTTTCCTTTGGCTTCTTCACACACGCCTGGAAGTTGATGCTTGTTCCTAGTTAGGGCTCCTACCAGAAACTTGGCTGAAACATTATATGTGATCTCTCTGTATAGAACAGTTTTGGCATCCACACAGCAGAATAACTGGTTCCAAAATGAGTATTCCAAGAATTCAAAGTGAAATCTTGTTACTTTATGGTCTGGCATCAGAAGTCACACAATATCTCCTCTTTCATATTCTACCTTAAAGGCAACAAGGACTGATCAGATTTAAGTGAAGGAAATACCAAAAGCATCATCAATGGTAAGAACTGTAAGGTCAGATTTCAAGAAAGGTACGTAGGGTGGAAAATAGTTTTACAGCTGTCGTTGGGAAATAACAATCTGGTACACACTGTATTCAAATGGAAGGCACTGGAATGGAAATAGATGAATATACAAATACACACACACATTCACGTGATGGAACAAGATTAAGGAAAGGGAAAAAGGAGTCTGGAATACCATCTCAAACAAAGTCAGGACTTGGCTTCATCCACAGCAGGATCTGAGGGAGGCATAAATCACATTGCAGAATTGTTTCTCATTTAAGACAAAGTAGTCCTAATTTTGTTGTATATCAGTTGATCACTGTCAATGTAGCTCTTCACTACATGCAGAATAGTAAGCAAGACTGGTAGTGTGGATGTACCTCTCTGAAGATGCATTTTGTGTCAGCTAGGGGAAGTTCTTCAAAGAAAGGGGTACTTATGGACCAATAGGAGCCAGGACTCACAATAGTTGAGGAATGTGTATACCATTCCCAAAGTGAAATCTGGGCAGAAGTACTAACTTCATTTATCATCATGCATGCTTTGCACCTGAATCTCATATTAAATTCATCCATCAAAGTGTATTGGTTTGTCATAATTCCTAGAAAATAAATTTAATGATATGTGCCACAAGGTTCTGTTTCAAGGCTCTTGACTATTGTGTATTTTCTTCTTTTTCACAACTCCTCTCCTTCAGCTTCTTGGATAATGCTTCTGGTCTTGGTGATTGACCAGGTAGAGTCACCCAAATGCCAATCTCAAATGTCAGAGATGCTAGTAATTGTATACTTAATGCATAGGGTTGCTGTACATGCAGATTTAGTTAAAATGGGCATGAGAGTAAAAAGAGAGCCCTGAAGGATCACTGTGGCAAACATAATTCTTCCTGCCCCCATTATACAGCTGAACCCCTATTTTTTATGGTTATAAATCATTACTACAATTATTGGTATGTTAATTCTTTTTTTTATCCTACTGACTCAAGATGTTCTATCAGAAAATATCCAAAGTTTTATGTTCAGTGAGCATCTTGCTATTTCCTCAGATGGAAACTTTCCTTCTGTATGAAACGGGATATTTTTGCTGGGCGTGTGGAAGGTCTAAGCCTCTGTCTCTCTCCCTTAGCCCCAGGTGTCTTCCCTTGCTCTTTGCAAAATGGAATTCCCTGACTTAAAGAAGTGATTCTGCTGGGCTTACAAGGTTTTAATCACTGGACTCAAGGAGTCATTTGCTTCTCCAATAGATAATGTTGGTGACCAGTGTTGCTCTAAGGATGATCTATGTAACGAAATTTTAGATCTGGGCAGATTGTAACTGCCACCATCATGTAACCCGCAGACCAACTGGAGCCCACCCTGCCATCATAAATTCCTTATAGAGCACAACATCACTGACCAAAGAAAGGACACGAGCACCACCAATCAACCAGCAAATCGGACACCACTTGAACACACTCCTCTCAGCCCCAATTTAAGTGTATAAGAATCTTCACCCATAACTCCTCAGGGAGCCCAGGAATCAAGCACTAGCTTCCCAGCTCCTTGCTCTGCACTTTGTAATAAATATCTACTTTCTTTCACCTATTCCTTTACTTGTTGAGTTCAAAGTATCATCTAATGGTCTAATTTAGGGAATATAGACAGATATAGTAAGACTAATGCCTTATTTTGTTAGTGCCATTGTCAAGTTGATGTCTCAGATATATCTTTTAAGGTTTCCCACTACTCTAATACGACTGCATCTACTAGTTGTAATGGTGTGTAGAAGGAGAAATGAATTATACAGTTTTGGCTGGCATTTTCTTTGACATAAGGTGTCCCTTGTTCTGAACTGATGTTATATAGGATTCAGTATTGGTAAATCAAACGTTATTAGAATCCACAGATATTGTTCTGGATGAAACCATGCAGGTAAGAAAAGAAATCAAGAGGCAAAATATCTGTAGAGTGGAAAGAATCTGATGAAATCAGCATGACAATAGACAGTTGGTAATCTTGTAAGGTATGATAACTTAGTTTCCAGCACTCCTGAGTCAATATATGCTTATCTTGGATCACAGCTTTTTACATTACTCAGCCCCAATACAACTGTTTAAGGTGCATTGTAGGTAAGTTTCTGCCAAAGCACTTTCAGTGAGGACAAATCTTCCTGAACACAGCGTGCGGCTGCAGAGACTTATGGAGGGTAATAAATGACCTACTAACAAGAAGGGCATTGAGCCCTTAAGGGAACTGGCTCCCATGAGGACATGCAGCTGCTTTCCAGATATGCTTATCTAATATGCATTGCTAAATGTGTTTCAAAGACATCTGGGAGTTGTATGAGCACATCCATGTGCTGTACAAGTGGCTGAAGTAATCCTTGTCAATAAAGGAAACATGCTGGGATTGTCCGGTGGTGCTTTTCAGTGGAAGAATTCCTGTGTCCTGTCTCTTTTCGCTTGCATCCCAACACAGTATTAGTTAATTTTGGCTTTCTCTCATATATTAAGCTGATCCATATGTGAAATAAACTTGTAACTGTCATGCTCTTTTCTGAGCTGATCATAAAATTTCCTACTAATTTTCAAAGATTAGCTAAAAATAAACATTGATGCAAACAGTAGTAGATGAAATGGGAGTCTGAAATACCTGCTCATACAGCTTATTCATTGAGTTCTGAACAAGTTCTGGCTGGATATCAATTGTACTATTTATACCAGTGGCCCCAAAAGAAGGATGAGGATGAGTGGGATAAATTATGTCTATGTTCATACATGGTAGATAACACTTGGACATTCCAAAGGAACATCAAGATACATAATGTTGTTTCCAATAAATAAATGGCTCCAACTTCTCTAGTTTCTTTTCTTCATCAGCTATCTCTATGTGCTAAGCTTTGAATGTGGTTATGCCCCCCCCCCCCAACACATGTTGGGATTTAATCTCCATTGTGAAATGGGAATTAATCCAACTATAATATTTAGAAATGAAATATAATCAGAATTAGAATAGCTAGTTAACAGAATGAAGCTTCTATGATTGAACTCTGATATCTTTGCAAAACAAAGGAATGAGACTTGAAAACACCTGTCTCTCTCCCCTGTGGCATGTTAGGTTACCTCAAAACGCCACAAGCAGGGCAGTGCTGGGGTATAGTGGGTAAATCTGTCATCTGGGTGTTAGCATCCCATATGGGCACTGCAGCTAATGCTCCTGGGAAAACAAAAGAAAATACCCCAAGTCCTTTGGCACCTGCACCCACTTGGGAGACCCAGAAGAAACTCTTGGCTCCAGGCTTCAGATTGGCCCAGCTCCTGCTGTTGTGGCCTTTTGAGGAGTGAACCTGTGGACAGAATAACTGTCTGTCTCTGGCTTTCCTTCTGCATATAGACTATATATATATATATATATATATATATATATATATATGAAAAATATAGTAAGAGTAGTGCCATATATATATATAAATATATATATGCCTTTAATTTTGGAATAGACTCATAAGTCAAATGGACTACATTTATTCTTCTCTCATACTATGTAGAACAAATCAGTCAACATCACTCAGATTTTACATTTATGACATTATACTCCTTTCTTTAAGTGAAAAGAACAAATATACAAATCCACTCTGACCCCTAGAACTCAGTGTTGGGATGTACCTTTTTTGTATTGTGAATGACATTTCACCCTTAATTTTCATTTTATAGTCTTCTAGTTCAATAATAAATTGATTTTCCTGTACCAAATAATTCTGATACCATATGATGGAATATTTGTGATCTATTCAGAGCTCTGTGGGGTTAAGTGCCCATTCCATTCACATAGAAGTTACAGGGGGAGTTTATTGCTTGGTGACATGACTTGATCTAAAGTACTTGTCACTACTTGTGACATTGTATTTCAGGGTAAAGATCAGCTTGGAACCTTAAATTAAATGGACCTTGAGCCTCCTGAGAGTGGTTCTGTTTTTCACAGTTGTACTACAGGCTTGTCTGCTCCAGGTTGGGGCTCTACTGCCACTTATGCTACCTTGCTCAAGGCAAAAGCTGTCATTATGGTTTTTCAGTTCACTGAGAGAAGGGAGGTCTCAATAGACAGGATTTACAAGGTATGTATTTATACGCCCATTTTGAAAGCTAAATCTCTTACTGTCTCTTTGCTTAACACATTTTTATGTCAAATTTTGAAAGCCCACGTATCAATTTTTCAAATGGCAGTGTTCATCTAATAGGGTAAGATTCTAATAATAATCTGATTAATGACTACATGAAAGACTGATTAGGTATGGCAAATATGGAAGAAATGATATTGCCTAGAACCAAATATATGGTAGAAATGTATATGATACAATAATAAATTACAAAACCAGTTTAATATTTTGATATATTTTTGTGAGTGTATATATAGACTTGATTTTCTGATTTGCCAAAAAACTATAAGTGGGATGTTGCAGTCAAGATCAGACCTAAGGCCCTGTAAGCAATGATAATTAGGAAGCTCTCCCCACACAAATGATATTGAGATTAGAACTTGCAACAAGTATGGTTTTGAGTGGTTGTATTAGCTGTTCTCAAACACTGAAGAGGCTTTTACATGCAATAAATGAAAATGACTGCATTTACTACATTGCCAAGGAGTCAAATTTCATTATAAAAACTAAAACCACTCATAAATGAGAGCTAAAGAGGTACTTTAAAAATGTGAGAAATCATTGACTGAGTACTACATTAGAGCAAAAACAGATGTTGACTTTAAACTTAACTTTTCAGGGTCAGTGTCCGGCATACTGGATAAAGCTGCCTGGGCACTGGTTTGTGTCCCAGCTGCTCCACTCCTGAGTCAGCTCCTTGCTAATGGCTTGACACAGCAGCAGAAGATGGCCTAAGTGTTTGGGCCTCTGCCACGTGCGTGGCAAAACAGGATGAAGTCCCTGTCTTTGGCCATGAACCAGGGATGGAAGATCGAACTCTTTCTTTCTCTCTTTCTCTGAAACACTGAATTTCAAATAGGTGGCTGAATCTTCAAAAAAATCTTAACTTTTTGGTGCCTAAGGACCTTTTTTCAAATATACACACAAGGACAAAAAAGTAGACAATAGATAATATTGATGAAATGATTTTAGTGTCGGCATCCCATATGGGCGCTGGTTTGGGTCCCGGCTACTCCACTTCCAATCTAGCTCTCTGCTATGGCCTGGGAAAGCAGTAGAAGATGGCCCAAGTCCTTGGGCCCCTACACCCATGTGGGAGACCCAGAAGAAGCTCCTGTCTCCTGGCTTCAGATAAGCAAGGCTCTGTCCCTTGCAGTCATCTGGGGAGTGAACCATTGGTTGGAAGACCTCTCTCTCTCTCTCTCACTATATTTAGCACTGCAAATTATAATCTTTTCCTTGAGATGACTCCAGGCAGAAGCATATAGGTGAAACATGTTCTTTTAAGAAAATTACACGTTTCTTGTCTCACTGAAAATAAAAATAGAACAAACTGTATATATACTGACTCAAGAATGGTAGTTTTATTGTTGAGCTTTTCTATTAAAAATCCAGATAATATTCTAAATGCTGATATCTATTGGATAGTTCCTACTTGTTAAACACTATCTTTCCATTAATTACCCTGAAATCCTCTGATGTAGATAGCTTTGTGGTTCCAATTTCAAAGAAGACATTTGGCTCACAGAGTTTAAGTTACCAGGAAAGTTGTAATGTCAAAGGCTAGAGTTTGAACTCAGTCATCTTGACAAGAAAGTATAAGCTAACATTTTATGCTATATAGTATACTCTATTGTGGGAAATGGGATTTTTTATTTACCAAGGAATTTTCAAAAATATTTATTAAAGCCCATGTTTATATGCATACATCTTTCTTAGGATACTCAAAGACACTTCATCACCTTTTTAAACTTAAATTGACTTCAAGGGAATTATATAGATGTTCACATCATTTGTCTTAGTATTGAAAGATTACTAAAAAAGATTAATTTTGTGGGGGGTTTGTGTTGTGGCATAGTAGGCTAAACCTCCACCTGTGGTGCCTTCATCATATATGGGGACTGGTTCATGTCCACTATGTTCATGTCCAGCTGCTCCTCTTCTGATCCAGCTCTCTGCTTCTGGCCTGAGAAAGCAATGGAAATGGCCTAAGTTCTTGGGACCCTGAATCCACGCGGGAAACGTAGGAAGAAGCTCCTGGCTCCCAGCTTCAGATAGGCCTAGCTCTGAACATGGTGACCATTTGGGGAGTGAGCCAGCGAATAGAAGACCTTTCTGTCTGTCTCTCCCTCTCTCTGTCTAAAACTCTGCCTCTCAAATAAATAAAATATTTTTTAAAATTATTTTTTTAAAGAGAGAATATGCAATGACACATTTAGTGCTATTTATGGAGTCTTTACTTTGACAAGGAACTGGGATTTGGGGCATTCAAAAAAACAAAAGACACTGACAAGGTCCATAGGAGCTTAGTGGCCCTGAGTGAAAAAGACACACGCAAACACATGCCCAGTGCAAGGGGGAAAGAGGCATGTAGCATAAAGGATATGTTGACAAAAGACAATGAAGATAAGAAGTCAAGGGAGTTAAAGCCCTGCATGATCAGAGAAATAGAGTAAAAGATTTCTAGCTTGTATCCAGGATGATGAGTTGCATATGAGCATGCACGAGACAGAAGAAATGGATTCCCTGTACATACTGGAAAAGAAAGGGCACATGGAAGGAAGGGATAGAACTGCTGTAGAGAGACCAAAACATTTGATTAGAATAGAAGGTAGAATACATGAAAACCTGCAGTAGGAGAGGACAATGGAAAAAAGTGTATTCAATATGTACTCCAGCTAATTTTTATTCAATGACACTATACCATGGTTTATAGTTTGGATCAACCTTTAATATTTTACTTATTTATTTGGGAAAAACTACACTCCTTGAGCAAGAAAAAAGAGAGAAGCATTTATCCTCATCATGCATTTTTGTTTGCATTTTAGTCTAAAGGTTTGAAGAACAGTGCAACAGTGCTTCAATAAAAAAAAAAGTTACATTTCATAAGGGAGTATGGTTGGGAATTGAATAATGGTATCAGATCAGAATTAGGTCAAAGGAATGATATTCTACTGTCAAATAGCAGAGTGGGATAGTTCACAATACCTATACAGTTTATGAACAAATAGAAGAAAGGTGTTCCAAACTTGTGGTCATAAAGTAAGGTCAAACAAGGGGGAAAAATCATTACCCTGAATTTATCAGTACACATTGTATACATGAATTGGGATGTCAAAATATAGCCCATAAATATGCACAGTTATTATCAATGAAATATTTAAAAACTTAAAAAGTACCATAAAAGAAATTCAACCATTTTGATATCCTATGCAAAAATATTTTTCTATTATCATTGTACACAATAAGTAGATAAGGTGAAGGTATTGTTTACTCATAGAAGGCAACAGAAGACTAAAGTCTCTCAGTCATTTTTGAAGGATAAATATAGTTATCTGATACCTTGCTTAGAAATATTTCCAAAGGCTAATATTTGGGTAAATTGGTTTCTAGGTTAAGTGTTATGAATTTAACCTTTTCTCAGCTGTCAGTAAAAGACAATTGCCAACATGGCATATGAGTAAAAACCAAGTAAGAAATTCAACCAATTTCTCAGTAGAATAAAGCTTTTTTTTCTCTTTTCTCTTAACAAATAACAGAAGGAATTTTTTTTTTTTTTTTTTTTGGTATGAGTCATGCCAGCATTAAACCTGAGATCTAAAACAAGGCCAGTGTAGTTGTCTTTGTACTAACAGAGGGTCCAATTTTAGGTGTTCCTGAGAGCACTGACAGCGAATGTTTCACACAAAGCATCTAATACTGTTTGAAACTGACTGTAAGATGCTCTAGGGAGAGAAGTTAGAATCTTACTGGCAGCTAGTCAGTTGTTTTCTATGCTGGTATAAACAAATTGTTTGTGTTTGTACCACATTGTTTTAAGAAATAGGCAGAAAGCCAGACTTGAACTATAAGCTACAGTGTGCCTGCCTCTATTTCAAGAGACCATTCTCATTTCCATTACTTCCATATATTTACAGTGACTTTTCTTTTTCCAGTTTCTTTGGTGTCCTTGTTGACATTTTATGTTTATTCATTTGCTGCCTGTATATTCCAAAACGATGCAGGTAAAAGAGGAAGGCACATTGAATTATTCATTCTTATTTTATAGGTTCTTAAAAATGATGCCTTGTACATTCTAGGTTAATAAATAAGATTGCATTTTTGCACCCAATTCTTTACCCTTCGATCTGTCATATCTATCTATCTATCTATCTATCTATCTATCTATCTATCTATCTCTGTCTATCTATCTATCTATCTATCTATCTATCTATCTATCTATCTCTTTTGACTTTAATGCTAGGCTTCATGAAATAATTTCAAATGTGAACAGGAAGAGTTAAGTATTTTCAAATCTGCCCCTAAAGGATGCAGGCTGTTTTTACACCCTCTTCAATTTTGGATACAACTAAAACAAGAAAACTCCTTAGCTATCCTGCTAATCCAATAAAAATCAGAGAAATATGGAGCAGGCCTAGAAGTAATCTGCAGCAATAATAAAAGTTATACTTTACAGAAACTTGAAAAAATGCTTTTATTAGGATATTAAATTTAGTATTAAATTTTAGATGTCTTGGTGATAAAGGTAAAATCTTGTCCAAACTATAAAAAAATAAGGTGCCTTTTCTTACTGTTTGGCAAATCAAAAGAAGCTCAATTAATGTTATTCACAATCCCTTCCTCATTACCATTTCAGTGTTCTCTGGAGCAACATCTCCTGTGTTATTATTATTATTTTTTGTAGAGTGTGGGGAAAACCAACTAATTTCTCCTTACAAGACTCTGTCTCATTTTGGGTCTTTAACTAAAAAGACTGCCCTATAATTCATATTTCTGAGCAGTGGTGAGGCAAGCAGCATTTGGGAGCCTAAAGCATATTATTCACATAGTACTAAAAGGCAGTTCTGGAGAGATCAGTGTGAATTATTCAATGATAAATTGGGGATTATGAATCTTGTAAGAAGAAGCAGATGTCAGTGGTACTGGACTTTAGACCTGGACACCTACAAAGGCTAGGTTTGGGTTTCCTCTGCATCTTTACCTTCATTGCATGAAGCTACTGCAAATATACTTTCCCTGT
This sequence comes from Lepus europaeus, assembly GCF_033115175.1. NCBI lineage: Eukaryota > Metazoa > Chordata > Mammalia > Lagomorpha > Leporidae > Lepus > Lepus europaeus. The sequence continues at coordinate 41,301,634 of NC_084833.1, forward strand.
CCAAGTATGTGCATGTTTAGGAGTGGATTTCAGTGTTGCTATTTTGTAATGGCATGAATATTAGAAGTTTTTTTTATTCATGTATTTAGTTCCCTAATACTTCCCTGTTCTCAACATTTTCCTCTAATTCCCCTCTGTGCTTTGGACACTAACCTACTTTCTCAGACACACAAAGGTTTTCAAAAAGTTCAAGAAGAATGTGTGCTGTGAAAAACTGTGTAGATAGAGGCTGTGGCACAGCAAGTTAAACCTCTGATTGGAATGCAGTATCCCATATTTGAGTGCCTCAGAGGGAGTCCCACATCTGCTTCTGATTCACCTTCATGCTAAGGTACACTCTGGGAAGCAGTGGACAAGTACTTGGGCCCCTTCCACCCTGGTGTTGGACATGGATTGAGTCCCTGGGTGTTGTGGGCATTTGGTGAGTGAACAATTGGATGGAATTTCTCTCTCTCTCTCTTTTTTTCCATTTCAAATAAATAAAAAGAAATAAATTTTTAAAAACTATGTATAGATTTGAATTTTGTCATCAGAACAAAACTTGTCTTTTAAATCCCTGAACTTTTAATGATTGCTTTAAATCTATTTCATGGACAAAATAACACCACTTACTTATGTAATTGAAAGGCAGAGTGACAGAGAAAGCAAAAGGAAGGGAGGGAAGGAGAGAGAGAGATTTTCTATCCACTGTTTACTCCCCAACTGAGCTGGCCCAGCTCAATGCCAGAAGCCCAGAACTACATCCAGGTCTCCCTCATAGGTGATAAGCCATCACATCCCACTGCTTTCTCAGGTGCATTAGAGGGAGATAGTTCAAAAGGACAGCGATGGAGACTTGAACTGGCATTCCATATGGGATGCCAACCAGGCAGGCGGTGGCTTAACCAGAGTGCCACACTACAATGTCAGCTTCTCTTTCATACATAATCCTGAGTTTAGGTAGAACACATATTAACTTAATGCTATATTTTTTAAATAAAGTATATAATAAGTGAATTTATTTCCCCAAAGAATATATATTCAAGAGAAGTTTGCTTTGTCTGTCAGTTTCAGGAAAGGATCAAATATATGTGTTTTGCTATTTTTTCTTCATATTTTTCTTTGGTGTCCCTTTTTTATCACAGTTTCATATTCTTTTTCTTAGCTTTAAATTTTATTCTTCATATTTTCATCATTTTTTCATATATCTTATTTTTTATGTCTTTTTTATTTTATTTTTATTTCTTGTGTATTTTGCATTCTGTATAACACAAACTGCCATATAGAAGAGAGAAGAAAGAGCTACTTCTTTGAGGACTGTGATCTATACCAGGCTTTACTGTGTAGTAGATAGACTTTTACCTTAAAGTGGGGAGAATCAAACAAGTGAAGAAACACTTGAATTAGCAGGCAGGGGTGTTGATTATTATTGGAATAAAGTTGTACAGAACCAGATAGCACAGGTGAAGCATGCAACTAGGAGAATAGTATCTTTTTCAAATTTCAGGGTGCTTTTAGAGTTTTCAGATGATTTTTAAATGTTTATGTGTCTATTGATTTATGGCAAGAGTATTTACAGTCAGAAATTCTTACAGATCACCTATGGGAAAACATCAGCTAGGTCAGAGGGCACTGAGTAGTTTCACAAGAGACTCTGTGGATTCTGTCTGTGTTCCCTTTGGTTATTGTGAGTGATCCTTTGGTGGTACACGACTCTGTAAACCTGTAGACCCATTCCATATAATAAAACAATATTACAAAGGCTTTCAATTCTCACCAAGATTCTTCTCCTGCTTCATTTCCCATCAATCAATGATCTTTCTGACTTGTCACTTTATGATTTTGTCTCACTCCTCAGATTTGAAATTCAATCATACATCTCCAGATTAGATTTTTCACTTTGTTTCTCATCTGTGAGCTAAGCACAATGTCTCTGAGTCTTCAATGGTATATTCTGGCCAAGGACAATAAATAGATGCTTCAGGCAACCCCAAGAGCAATTATCCCCAATGTGTTTGCTCAGGATTCAGAAGTATTAATAACATGCAGAGGAAAACCCAGGACATTATAGCAATTCTAATACCTTACAGCAGTTGAAAACTTATAGCTGTTGACAATATTGCCTGTTAATTTAAGTATTTCCTGTGTCATTGCATAAACACTTTGTAGGGCTCAGTAGTGCTTAAAAAATCAGAAGTAACATTTTCTCACTACATTGGATAGAGCTACAGACATTAAAAAGTAACATTAACCTTTTATTTGAGAGTGGCATTCAAAATAAGAGCATTACTTAGCAATTAGAAAGTGTTTTGAGCTTTCTGTGGCGTGATTATTTGGACATACATTTCACTGAAAGGTCAAACTTGTAAATGTTTCAGAATGGAATGGTTGGTGCCTCAATAGCTGAAAGCCATAACCTTTACGCTATGTTTATTCATCCTAGAAAAAACAGACTTTTAAGATATTAAAATCAGATTTCTGACCTTGTCTAGTAATGGTGGCCATGCACACGTGAGATTACTTGAAAAACATTTGAGCTTGTTTTTCCATCGTGCAATGCATAAAAATAATTGCTCAAAATGACCATTTGAAATATTCCTAAGACATGCCAACTATACTTTTCAATCATAAAGGTTCACTTTTGGTTATTAAACTAGCAATTACTTGTTTTAAAGAGGTTTGGACTACAGTTCAAGTGTGTGAATTTTTTCCAATCAAAAATACCTTTCACTATTTTATTATTTAAATTTTCTATGTCTTTTATAATGAAACAATATGTAATGAGCTTTTAAGCAAGTAATTCTTCTTCGCTGAAAATGATAATTTATTAGTGAGCATATTTCCATTATCAGATAACACATGTATTGTAGATAAAGAAACATTAACTTGAATTAAATCCAGAAATATTTTATGACATTCTTTAAAAAGTCTATGAAATAATTTATAAAGCTATGTCCAAGAGAAGGAAATTGAAAGAAATTTAGAAGGAATGTATTGAGAAAAAAGTAACTATAGAATAGCTAATAAAAATTAAAAAGGAAAATTCATGTAGGAGAAAACAAGTTTTAAAGAAAAAAATAAAATTTGTTTACACAATTTATCTGGCACATGAAAATGTAATATTACTCAATTATAGTAGCTACATGGAAAATATCCAATAAAGAATGGAAGATTGTGATATATATGAAGAAAAATTTTCCTTGGGGCAGACCTTGAATTTCCATGTGAACTTTAATCTTAGACAATTCATTTTACTCACACCATATTGTTTGCATGATGAAATGATTGCTTCTCCAAGTCAACTATTATAATTTTTTCTTGAAGAATTTTAAATTATGAAATTTGAAGGCTTAGAAACACAGAGAATTGATTATGAGGTAGAAAAAGACAAAAATTCAGAGACAAACTACGCTTGAAAGAGGTTTCTTCTTTCTGTAGGAGGTAATGTTCACTCAAACAATTCAATGAAGAGAACACTCCAAGAAACCCTACATTTGCATAGCTTTTTCTTTCTTTTTCAAAATAGTAGGCCTATGGAGATGTATGGAGATGTATTGCAATCTCTTATATTTCTTAGGATGATAATACTTAGAAGGCCAGTTAGATTTCATGTTTTGTAGGACAATTCATAAATCTCACGTCTTGTAGTGAAGATTTTTCTGTTTTTTTTTTTTTTTACAAATGTGCACATGCAATAGAGGAAGGATCATCTGATCACCTTCCTCACAAACTGTGCTGGAACAATAAGGCACCCACAAGTGAACACACACACACAAAACACATACACCAAACACATAATGCATACACATTCAAACTACACACACACACAATACAGACCCACTACACACAATATGCTACACACATACACTATACACACACACTACACAGTATACACATGCACACCACACACATGCACAAAATACAGACTTATTGCACACACACAACTACACACAACATACATACACTACACATTCCAGAAAAATGAACTCCAAATAGGTCATAGAACTGAACATAAAATACAAAAATGATACAATTCTTCAAAGAAAACACAAGAGCAAATCTAGCTGACCTTGACAATGAATTTTTAAAATATTCAAAATATCCACCAAAGAGAAGGACAAGGCTCTATCTCAGACTCTGAGTTAAGAAGCTGCAGACTGTGGCCCTTCCCAGGGGAAGGGTCAGGGCCATACTTGGCAAAAGTGTGGAACTTGTGCTGGAGGCGCTTACTGGGGCTGTGTGTGTGTCCATGTGCATGTTTGTGTATGTCTCCATCTGCGTATCTATGTGTATTTATATGCATGTCTGTGTGCATGTGTCTGTGTGTGAGTGTCTGGGTGGGGACAGAGGGGTGGTCCTGACTGGACTTCAGCTGGGCTGTTCAGCTTCAGCTCTCTCCCTCCACAGGGAGACGAAGTGGAGTCACTGCACAATTTCTCCTAGACTAGCTTCTAGCACAGGGCAGCCATGGGAGACAGCACAGGCTGCCAGAACTTCACCCTCCCTGTACTCTCCATTGGTTCCAGATTTCCTGGTGATCCTTGGGCACAGTCACAAACCTCAGGTTCTTAAAGACTGGGGCCCAGTCCAGCAGCCACTCACTCCATAGGTACTCAGTGTCCGGACCTTGTTGGGTTCTCCTTTGTTGTCAGATTGCTGAACAAATTATCTCTATTTGAAAAATGATGAATTATTCAATAAATTTTAATTTGTGATGAATGATATGTATGTGAATGTTCTTCTAATTATCAGAAAAATATCATCATGTTGTAGTGAGCACAGAAAATTTCAACACAGTGGTGTAGTGGGTAAAGCCTCTGCTTGCTATGCTAGTATTCTTTTTGGGCACTGGTTCACATCCTGGCTGCTTTACTTTTGACTCAGCTCCCTGCTAATGGCCTGGGAAAAGCAACAGAAATGGCCTAACTACTTGAGCACCTGCCACCCATGTGGAAGACCCAGATGAACATGCTGTTTCCTGGCTTTGACTTGGTCCTGACCTGGCCATTGTAGCTATCTGAGGAGTGAATCAGGGAGTGGAAGGACTTTCTCTTCCTGTATGTTTCTCCCTCTCTCTGTGTAACTCTCACTTTCAATTAAATAAGTTTTTTTTTTTTTTTTTCAAAATGAAACTGCTTGAAGATATCAGGTGGAAAAAAACAAAACAGCTGGGGGCAGGCAAGTAGCATAGTGGAGTGTCTGAATCAAATCTTGACTCTGTTCCTGACTCCAGCTGCCTCCTAATGCAGATGCTAGAAGGCAGCAAATGATAGTTCATCATCAAGCAGTTGTGTTTCTGGTATCCAGACCAAAGATCCAGACTGAGCACTCAGGGTCTGTGTGCTAAGTCCTGTCTTTGGTCTTGCATTCATTTGGGGAGTGAAGTAGCATATAGATGGGTAATCTCTGTCTTTTCAAATCAATAAAATTTAAAAGAAAACATAGACACTGCTTTTAATTTCTTGATGTTTTGCTACCTTTTTCAGATTATATCATTTATAGAGACACAGACATGTAACACATTTAGGTTACATGTCTTATGTCAGATAGCATACATCTTAGGAAAATGATACATCCTAGGGAAATTTCATGAAGATTGATTCTGTTGAAACTTAGAAACAGTGTGAGAAGGCTGTTCAGTTACTACCAGTCCCCTTTTTACCTCACACTCTATTGTGCTACATGCAACCCCATTAGTAATCACCAGCTGTGCTGGTCAACTGTTTGCTTTTAGATCCATCCTCACCCCTTACCTCATGGTGCTCAGTATCATAGAGAATCACATCTCTGTTATCTGGATAGTCAATTATCTGTGTTCATTTTATTCTGTGCAAGAGCCCAAGAATATTAATATCCCCTTAATGATACCTCACTGTACATTCATTTAGTCTCTTTGAAAACAGTTACCATGGCAGCTCTTAATTTTAATTTGATTTCATGCTCACTTGAGGTGTAGGTAGTTGATCTTATTCTTTGTACACTGAGTTAATGTGGTTTATGAGAATTTTAATGAACTAGGTAATTAAGCAATTTTTGCTTTATATCCACATATCGGACAAAGCTTTCTAAATCTACTTTTATAACATATGAGCCTTGACACATCTCTCACTGATTGCATTTAAAATATCTGCATTTGGTGTAAAAAAGCATAGGGTAGTCTGAATTATGCATGCAAAACTATATACTTATTTAACATAATTTTTAAGATTATATTTTAATTCTTTCAGATCTTGAAATAATAGAATGGTTTAGTTATTTTTAAGCTAATCTGTTGTGCTTTAAAAATATTTCCTATCTCTGATTCATCTTTGTAATTAAAAATCATGGAATTTAATACCTGGGGATTATTTAATTGATGGATTGAAAGACTTCTATTATTGTTCTCTAATGAGTGAATTCTACTTTCCCTATGAGAAGGCAGATAGAAGATAATACACTGTTTTAATTCCAACTCAATCTGTGTTCGAGTTCTCAGTATGGCTATGAATAAGAAAAGATAGTTAGATGTTCTTCTCTGAAGATTAGGAGGTATGACTGTAGAGAGTGGAGTAGATTAACCATGATAATGCTAAATGGCACAGCATATAAAGTTTGCATCATCAATTGTATTTGCAGGTTTTCATACAATATATATTGAATCAATGAACAATAAGGAGAAATCACTTCAGTTGTCTCTATGTAGTTCCTGGTCAGAAAGAAACTGTAGCTAGCCAGTGTCATTTAGAGTTAAATAAAGCTTGTTGCACATGCCCATGATGGTTTAGATCCTTGATTCCAACGAACAGTCCAAAAGAACAGCATTTCCTTCATTTGTTTCCTTGTTATTTTTGCTAACCATTCCATTTTCACTGCTAAAGTAATTTTCCTTAATATTGTTCATGATTTCATACATTGTTCATGATTTCCTTTATACTAGGCCAATCTACTTTCTGGTGCTATTTTTTTTCTAAAAGAGAATGCTTAATAAAGTTGCATATGTTTAAGGCATACACATTCTGTTCTAGCTACAGACAATGGATTGATAACTACAGTTAAGCTAGTGAGCACGTCACTCTCTTCACTGTCCCTAGAGCTTTACCACCGCAGTTATTTCCTCTTCCTCCTCACTCTGCTGCCTAATGTAGGCCTCTTTAATCTTCTCTCTAGGAGTCAGCATCCTTATATGTTCAAGATGCTAGGAGATCTCCCTAGCTGTTCAAAATGACCATGATCACTATTCCCCTTTCCTGCCCTTTGGGCACAGTTTTATCTTTCCCATGGAAAGCCATATAGGGACCCTCTAGCACTCCAATAATATTTTCCTTTCCTACTATTCCAGCCAGCCATAAACCAGGGAATAACCATCTAATGAGGCCTGAAAGGATGTTCTTGCCAGTATATCTTATGGAACCATGTTTCATATTATGCTTTTTTTTTCTTGTTTTGTGTGATATTTAAATACTCGGGAATATTATGAACCAGCTTAGGTGTTTGAGCACTTCCATTTTGTCATCCAGCCTCTGAGTGAGAAAGTAAACCTCTTCTTATGTTCAAGTATCTAGGAGTAGACAGAGCAGATGGCACAGATTCATTTGCATAAAAATGAGGAGCCCTATGTATAAAAGTGAAGTACTAAACAAATTCATAAAAAGGAAGCAGCACCAAAAATCATGAGCTCTGAAACTCCATGTTCAACTCTCTACTAGGTGTGTCTAGTGAATGTTGTCAATACAGTCCCCTTTTCCTTCCATAAAGCTTGTGATTTGAGGCCGGTGCTGTGGCATAGGGGTTAACGCCCTGGCCTGAAGTGCCAGCCTCTCATATGGGCACCGGTTCTAGTCCCAGCTGCTCCTCTTCTGATCCAGCTCTCTGTTATGGCTTGGGAAAGCAGAGGAACATGGCTTAAGTCCTTGGGCCCCTGCACCCACCTAGGAGACCCAAAAGAGGCTACTGGCTCCTGGCTCGGCACAGCTCCAGCTGTTGCAGCTAACTGGGGAGTGAACCAGCAGATGGAAGACCTCTCTCTCTCTCTCTCTCTTTCTGTCTCTCCTTCTCTCTCTGTAACTCTGACTTTCAAATAAATAAATAAATAAATGTTAAAAAAAAAAAAAAAGCGTGTGATTCTTCATGTTCCTTAGCCATCTAGTGTACATCATTACCACTGTCCACTACAAGGGATATAGTCCAAGCTCTGAATGGAAAATACATGTATTGATTGACAGCGTATTCTTTGCTGGAATTTTGTTTATTTAAAAGCTTGAAGGGGAGGGGCACATGTAGTTACACAACAGTGTAGGCCACCTCTTGTAATGCGTCCATTCCATATGGGAGTGCTATTTTCAGTCCTGGCTGTTCAGATTCCAATGCAGCTTTTCTTCTAATGCTCCTGGGAAGGCAGTGAGTGATGAGCCAAATACCTGGGTTCTTGCCATCTGTGTGGAAGACTTAGGAAAAGTTGCTTCTTCCAGGCTTTTGCTTAACCCAGAACTAGCTACTACTGGCTGTTCCAATCATTTGAGGAGTCAATCAGTGGATGGAAGACATTCTCTCTCTCTCTCTCTCATGTATGTGTGTTTGGGTATCTGAGTGTCTTTCTCTTTGCATTGAAAATCAGTAAAATAATATTTTTAAAGGCTTAAAGGAACAAGCAAAAGAGAACCTTTTTGAAATGTACTGAAATCAATCTTAGTATATAGACAAAAATTAATTTGAAATCTTAATTCATCTATTGTGTCAACTCTCATTTGAAAGGGGTTCCATTAATTGACTCATCTCAAAATTTACTACACCAGGGCTCTATATCAAATATTCCAAAAGGTGACATAATAATAAAATATTAAGTTTCTTAATCTTCTCAATTAAAAATTCAAAAATGATACAAAAACTAGTTTCAGAGGAAATATATTTGAATATTGTGTTCCCTTAAATACTGTGAAGAATATAATAATCAAAATGCCCAAAGGTAAATCTTTTTCACTTAAAATATTAAAATATCAGCAGTAATAAAACTCCATACTCTTGAATGTGCCCTTATGTTGTGACATTTGTTTACACAATTAGTTGAATGTGAAGGTTCTAGCATTGCCATATTAGAAGGTTTTCTAGAAAGCAGTTTTTAGTGAATGAGACATTTCATAATATTTGTGAGGGAATAAAATCCCAGTAAGCAGTAGCCCTGTGCAATGAGCCAGAGATCCCTTCTCTTGATATTGTTCTCATCAGAGTAAATCATCCTGTGGATTGTTGAGCTAGACTATAATGAGCCATCGTTCCTTTAGTTAACAGTCCCTGAAGATAATTGGTCATAACACGTGATGGGAACAGAAAGAGAAGAGAGGAGTACTTAAGAACTGCAAATATGTGTGGGTAGACATCTACAGAAAGAAGAGACATCAGTCACTGTCCTGTTTCCTCTATGGACTGGTGACTCACAAGGGTAGTCAGGAGAAGCATTTCATTGTGTTTGAAAGCAGAATTCAAAGGAAGCGGAACTACAATTAAAATTCAATTTTTAAAAAGTACCCTAAAATTACAGTAATAATTAAAGTGACAGTTTTTATACTTCTTCCTAACTTTAGGTTTGAATAATCTGATAACAGATGTGACTAAAATTAGTTTTTGCTCTCTTTTATTAGAGTATCATTTGGAAGATGGAGATTCATTAAAAAAGGAAAATATTTAAATCCAAGCATAATTAATCTAGTAGAAAAGCATAATAGCTACATTTATTATCATATGATATAGTAATGTACACATTCATACAATAATTTTCTTATCCAGTGAACATTTATTAGGCAGTCATTGTATGCTAAGCACTGTTAGATGTTAAAAATTAAAATGCCTTTTCCAGCTATCATGATCCCACATAATGCTCAATACAATAATATGGGTACTGTTATGGAATTTATAGAAATTGAATACCCAAAATGCACAGTCTATGAACCAGTAGTAATTGGTATCACCTGGTGAGTACTGAAAATGCAGAGTCTGGGGCTAGTGTTTTGGTGCAGCAGGTTAAGCTGCCTCCTGTGATGCCAACATCCCACATGAATTCCTGTTAGATTCCTGGCTGCTCCACTTCCAATCCAGCTTCCTGCTAACATGCTTGAGTAAGCAGCAGATGATGGCCCTGCTGTGGCCCTGCCACCTACATAGAAGACCCAGATAGAATTCTCCTGGCTTCAACTTGGCTCAGCCTTGATCACTGTAGTGATTTGAATAGTGAATCAGCAGATGGACGATCTCTCTCTCTCTCTTTCTCTCTCTATATGTATCCCCTTTCTCTGAAACTTTGCCTTTCAAATAAAATAAATCTTAAAAGAGAAAAATGTGGAATCTTAGGTCATATCTGAGAACTACTCAATCAGAATATGTATAATCCCCCATAAGTCGTGTAAAAACTGAAGTTTGAAAATCACTAGAGTAAAAGATGTAGTGGGAAAATATACTTGATTTATATTTCTCTAAAACTATTTATCTTCAAGATCCATAAAGAAAGCTAACAGTTTCAATGAGTCTTTTCTTCCCATTATTGGGAAACAGAATAAAAGTTTTTTTTTTTTTTTAATTTTTGGTTGCATTTTAGAATCCAGAAACTGAATTCCTTTTAGATGCTATCAGAATAAACTACAATTTTTTACCAACAGACACTTCCTAGAGAATTATGCATTAAGGTGACCATCTAATATGTGATTTAGTATAAATTTATGTGCTGACCTTATATTTGGTCTAGACCCCAGATAGAATCCATGTTGTTATACTTACCAGAATACTGTCAATAAATAATTCTGAAAAAATTATACTGAGCTGTTAAATTATAAGCCTCTGGAGAAAAGGCACTCATTCTCCTTTTTTCTTTTATTCAGAGAGTCTAGCACATTACTTGCTTCAAAATAGAAGTACAATGAAAATGCAAAAGATAAACCCATATGTGCTTACAAAGCTATGTGTAAATGGAGTTTATAGACTGAAGATGGTTCATTTATCATAAATCTTTCTCTACAGCTTGCTCTTTTTATCTCTATATCTCTAAAGCCTCTTGTAGTTATGACTATTGCTGAAATGAGCAAATGGTAACTGGATTTTTCTCTTGACAGACATCTAGATTTCACACATTTGTGAGAAACAGTGACTTGATCAGCCCTTGTCCTGACTGTTGATGTACAAATTAATACTTTATCCCCTTTAGTATTTTTTGTTCTAGTTAATAAAATTGGTTGAACTCTGTAATTAATACACAATTATTCTTAGGTGTTTAAATTTAACTGAAAAATGATCTCTGTTAAATATAAGAGTGGGAATAAGAGAGGGAGGAGATGTACAATTTGAGACATGCTCAATTGGACTTGCCCCAAATGGTAGAGTTAGAAACGTACCAGGTGATTCCAATCCAATCCAATCAAGGTTGCCTGTACCAATGCCATCTCACTAGTCCAAATGATCAATTTCAGTTCACAATTGATCATACTTATAGGTCTAAGAGTCAAAGGGATCACACAAACAAGACTAGTGTCTGTGAATACTAATAGAATAAAAAAGGGAGAGAAGGATCCAACATGGGAAGCAAGACACACAGCAGACTCATAGAATGGCAGATGTCCTAAACAGCACTCTGGCCTCAGAATCAGCCCTTAAGGCATGAGGATCCAGCTGAAAAGCCCATGAGAGTATTTCAGGCATGAAAAGCCAAGACACTCTAGGAAAAAAAACTAAAGAGAGGACCTAAATGAAAGATCTCTGTGAGTGAGATCCCAGTAGAAAGAACGGGGCCATCAAAGAAGAAGGTACCTTTCTCTGAATGGAGGAGAGAACTTCCACTTTGACTATGACCCTGTCAGAATAAGATCAAAGTTGGCGAACTCAAAAGGCTTCCATAGCCTTGGCAACTCATGACCAGTGCTTAGGGAGATTACTCACGCCATAAACAAGAGTGTCAAATTGTTAAGTCAACAACAGGAGTCAATGTGTACTTACTCCTCATGTAGGATCTCTGTCCTTAATGTGTTGTCCAATGTGAATTATTGCTATAACTGGTACTGAAACAGTATTTTACACTTTGTGTATCTGTGTGGGTGCAAACTGATGAAATCTTTACTTAATATACACTAAATTGAACTTCTGTATATAAAGATAATTGAAAATGAATCTTGATGTGAAAGGAATAGGAGAGGGAGCAGGAGATGGGAGGGGTATGGGTGGGAGGGAAGTTATGAGTGGGGGAATGCTATTGTAATCCATAAACGGAACTTTGGAAATTTATATTTACTAAATAAAAGTTTTTAAAAAAGTAAAAGAACTTAATAAAACAATGTTTTATTAAGTTCTTATCTAAGGGTTGAAACGGTTTGCTAAGTATTCATGTAATATTGCTGTTGTCAGCAAGTGATCTAGGACTTGCTCCCTCATTTCTCTATTCTAAGCCCAACTTGTTCTTTCACTTCTCTATTCTCTTCAAGGTAGGGAACTAATTCTATTATGAAGGAATCTGTAGGAAGCACAATTTAATCTTTAGACCTTATAAGAGATGGCTAACATTTTTCTGTAATAGCATAGCCAAAATAAGAACTTAACTAATAATCTCATAGCTAGATTCACATCGCCATCAGCAAAGTATACAGTAAGTAAAAAAAAAAAAAACCTACCTTTCAGACCAAAGGGAAAGAAAGTTTTAAAGTGAGAATATAATTTTCCTCATGGGCATTGTCTACCTTAGAAAAACTACTACAGAACATGCCTGTGACTATAGACTTGTAGTTCAGGCCACCAAAGATTAGAGATGGGACACGGGCACTCCCTTGACTTGCATCCTCTGGTCTGCTTTAACACAAACCAGGAGGAAAAGAAAGCTCGGCATCAGAAGCAATGGGTGGCAGGCCTATTAATGGCTGATCTGTACAGTGATCTGCCCTCAAGGAGACCCAACAGGTCAGGCCACTGCAGTGGCTTTCAATGTGGTAAGCCTGGGCTTCAGCAGAAGTCAGCTTGTGAAGAGCCCTGGCAGCTCTGCCAAGAGTTGGATCACTGGAAATGGACCTGCCCTGGAGTCGAAGGATGCCCAGGTCAGAGCCACAGATCTTATTGGCTCTAAGCTGAAAAGCCCTTCACTCAGCCCAGCTTCCAAAGTGACCACTGCAGCTGAGGGGATGGTCAAGTAGGGTCAGCAACATTGCAGGCAGAACTGTAAATTTCTTGTTAGAGATGCCCCCTGCCTTTACCTGGCCAGCTCTCCTCCCAGGCCAGCCAAGTAATGAAAGTCAACAGAGTGCCTTCCCCTAGGAGGTTCACACCTCCCTTAGGATATACCCCATGTGAAGAGATAGATAGGTCTGGGCCTCTTAACTTACAAGGCCTAAAGCCCACCAGATTATTATCAAGCCCCTTCTATCAGGTTCTATTTGCCTCTCAATCAGAAAACTTAATTGTAGCTTAGACAGCACCTTTCTTAGCTCCTCTAATAATGACTCTGTCCTTTGTTCTAGACCCTGTCTAGTCCACTTGGGCCTCATTCCTTTGTAATCATAACCTCTACTCTACCACCAATGGCTCTACTCCCAACCTGTGTGTACTGATGGTCCTCTTCCCCACTTAATGCTGTATAATTGTTCAGACCTGGTTAAGGCCACTCTTAGGATCATTGGTTACTATCCTCACTCTGTCTTTTATGACCTTGTCTAAATATGATCAGAGTCGGGGAACTTGGAAGGCTTCCATAGCCTTGGCAACTCATGACGACAGCCTAGGGTGGTTACTGGCGCCATAAACTAGAGTGTCAATTTGTTGGGTCAACAACAGGAGCCACTGTGCGCTTGCTCCTGATGTGGGATCTCTGTCCTTAATGTACTGTACATTTTGATTTAATGCTATAACTAGTACTCAAACAGTATGTTTCACTTTGTGTTTCTATGTGGGTGCAAACTGTTGAAGTATTTATACTAAATTGATCTTCTGTATATAAATAGAATTTAAAATGAATCTTGATGTGAATGGAAAGGGAGAGGGAGCAGGAGAGGGGAGGGTTGCGGGTGGGAGGGAAATTATGGGAAGGGGAAGCCATTGTAATCCATAAGCTGTATACTGGAAATTTATATTCATTAAATAAAAGTTAAAAAAAAAGTAAAAGAAAAAAAAGAAAAAAGGAAAAAAAATTAAAAAATAGCATGCTATTGCTTAAAATCGTTTTATTAGATTTATTTTCATTATCATTATTGGGAAATCTTATTTAAAATTCTATGATTTAGAAAATTTTAAAAATATATTTACTTCTCTCTGTCCTTCTCTTCCTCTCTCTGTAATTCTGACTTATAAATAAATAAGAAAAATCTTAAAATCTATAAAAAAAATAGGGGCCTACCACTGTGGCACCATGGGTTAAGCTACAATCTGCAGTGCCCCATCCCATATGGCTGCTGGTTCTTGTCCTGGATGCTGTACTTCTGATCTAGCTCCCTGCTATTTGGCCTAGAAAAGTAACAGAAGATGCTTCAAGTGCTTGGGCACCTGCATCCATGTGGGAGACCTAGAAGCAGCTCTTGGATCCTTGCTTAGGCCTTCCCAGCCCTGGTAATTGCAGCCATTTGGGGAGTGAATCAGTGGATGGAAGATTCTTTCTCTCTCACTCTCCCTCTTTTTTTTTCTTGCTCTCCCTTTCTCTCTGTAATTCTAACTAATAAATAAAAGTGTTTAAAATATATAAAATGTATTTCTTATTTGAGGTGGAGAAAGAGAGTGCCACAACTTCTTGTTTGTGCCCCAAATGTTTACATTGACTGGCTTGAAGCCAAGAGCTGGGAACTCACCCAGGTATCCCACATGGGCGGCAGAATTGCTGCCTCATGGTCTATGTATTACCAGGAAGCTGATATCAGGAACTATATGCAGGAAATGAATCAAGTGCTTTGATGGGGGACGCACATATCTTAACTGCTAGGCTAAATACTAGCCTGCAGTAAATTTTTGAATGTAGTTACTCAGAATAATTAAGAGAAGATAAATATTTGATAAAGAAACTTAGCATTATAATTGAAACTGAACTTGGCATTATAGGAGATGGATATAAGATTATTTTTTTCATTATTTTTTCCAGAACTCACAATCTTTTTATTAAAGGTATTTGAAATATAAGAATTTTTGCAAATTTTTCAGATACTCGAATGAATATATTTATTAAAGATTTACTTGTTTATTTGAAAGGTGGATTAGCAAAGAAGGAGAGGCTGAGAAAGAGAGAGAGATGTCTTCCATTTGCTGGTTTACTCCTCAGATGGCCACAACAGTTAAGGCAGGGCCAGACAGAAGCCAGGAACCAAGAGTTTCACCTGGGTCTCCCAAGTAGGTGCAGGGGCACAAGCACTTGGACCATTTTCTACTGATTTCCTAAGTGCATAAGCAGGACCTAGATCAGAAGTGCAGCATCCGGGACTTGAATTGACACCCATAATGAATGCCAGTGCTGGAGGCGGCAGCTTAACCCACTAAACTTCAGTGCTGATCCCATTGAATGAATATCTTTAAAAGTACATAATTTACTCCAATTTTTTAAACCATCCCATTAGTGGTTCTTTTAAAAAAGTGTTCTCCATAGATTTCTATCCTTCTTTAAAAAAAAAAAATGGTCTAGTATTATATCACTTCTTTGAGCAAATAAGTTAACATCAATCATTTCTGTTGTTAAAAAACTATAACACTATTCCATTTTTAGTTTCATTTTTCTTTATAAATACATGCATATTGTTTAAAATATTGAATTTATTTACAAAATTCTTAGAAATAATTTTCGTAGGGCCAGAGTTAAGACATAGCAGATTAAGCAGCCACCTGCAATGCCGGCATCCCATATGGATGCCAGTTGTAGTCTTGTCTGCTCCACTTCCAATCCAGCTCCCTGCTAATGCACCTGGAAAAGCAGCAGAAAATGACCCAAGTACTTGGGCCCCTAAATGCATGTAAGAGACCTGTAGAAAGCTCTTGGCTTCTGGTTTCTGTCTGGCCAACCCCTGCCAGTTGCAGCCATTTGGAGGGTAACCAGTAGATGGTGGATCTCTTTCACTCTCTCTTCATTTCTCTCTTCCTTAACCTTGCTGTTCAAATAAAATAAAATAAGTCTTAAAAAAAAGAAATATTTGTGTGCAGGAATATTAAAATTCTGTTGTGTGCACACAATAGGATGATTAGTAAATATTTAATCTATGTGGGTGCAAACTGTTGAAATCTTTACTCAATATATACTAAACTGATCTTCTGTGTATAAAAAGAATTGAAAATGAATCTTGATGTGAATGGAAGGGGAGAGGGAGTGGGAAAGAGGAGGGTGGGAGGGAAGTTATGGGGGGGAGCCATTGTAATCCATAAGCTGTACTTTGGAAATTTATATTCATTAAATAAAAGTTAAAAAAAAGAAGAAATATTTGTGTGCAGGAATATTAAAATTCTGTTGTGTGCACACAATAGGATGATTAGTAAATATTTAATCTAGTCTGAAATAGACCATATGCACTAGTAATAACAAGAGGGAACACAAAACTGAAATTTGTCTTACTAATGAAGGAATATTCAGTGTGAGTTTTCAGTGCTGCTGCTGTGAAGAAACACTTTTATTTTGTAATCATAGAATTTTGATTATTCCAAGAATGTCATGTTCAAAATATATTGTGTTGCGCATTTTACAAAATAAAAGAAAGAAGGCCAGTGCTATGGTGCAGCAGTAAAGCCCCTGCTTGCAATACTGGCATCCCATATGGGCACCTGCTTGAGTCCTGGTTGCTCCAATTTTGATCTAGTTCTCTCCTATGGCCTGGGAAAGCAGTAGAAGATGGCTCAAGTCCTTGTCCCCTGCATCCACATGGGAGACCCTGAAGAAGTTCCTGACTCCTGTCTTTGGGTCAGTCCAGCTCTGGCCCATTGTGGTCATTTGGGGAGTGAACTGGCAGATGGAAGACCTCTCTCTTTCTCTCTGCCTCTGCATCTCAGTACCTCTGCCTTTCAAATAAATAAATAAATATTTAAAAAATTAAAAATTAAAAGAGGATTTTTAAAAATTAGTTTAAATATAAGTCAAAATGGAAATATGCTTGCAGTTGCTTTTTATCCTTTTATAGTGAGGCATAAAACATTTCTTAAAAATCAACATTTGATAAGAATATAATAATTTATGAGCAGCAAATCATATATAACTATGGATGACAAAAGACTTTAAGTCGCCATGTTTAAAATTATAAACTCATCAACCAACAAGAGGCACTTGCTTACTTCACAGTATTTTTGAAAGCACCTGTAGGATTTTACAAGTATTTAACCCTTTAGGCCTCTGGGGCTTTCTCATTAGGATAACTATCATGTCTAGTAACATAAAATCATTAGACTTTTTAATTCTCAAACATTTGTATTAATAGCATTTTCCATTATAGAAACTTAAAGTTTGGTACAAAAAAAAAGAATATAATAATTTGATGTTTGTGATAATATCTAAATTTATCTGAGGTTATTTGTGCTTGGTATGTATATATATTCAAACATCAATGAATATTTTCATTATTATTACTTCTGCTTTTCAAATTCTGTGTCTACCACTGCTACAAATAAGTACAGTCCTAGTCAATTTTACATAATAGATTTCTTTGTCCATGTATGGTATTAGGTAATTTGCATGCATTATATCTCTTTAAATGCTCATTATATAACTTTCTATTATGACATGCAGGATTTCAACAAAACAAGCAGTGGTACCCATCAACTTAGACTTTAATTAAAAAAAAAAAAGATTAATTGATTTTATTTGAAGGGCAAAGTGAGAGAGAACACTTCCATATTCTGGTTCATTCACAAAGGCCTGCAATAGCTGGAACTAGGCTAGGCCAAAACTAGGAGTCAGGGACACCATCTGGGTCTCCTTCATCAAAGGCAATACCAAGTATTTGGGCCTTGATGCACTGATTTCCAGGCACATTAATAAGAAACTGGATCAGAAACTCAGAGAGGGCTTGAACTGGCATTCCAACATAGGATGCAGGTTGCCAAGTGGTGATTTAATCAAGCATACTACAACAGCCACCTTGAGTGTAGACTTTAACAAGAACAACTCAACTGATCTGAGTTTTTAGATTAGTGTTTGCATCACTTAACCCAATAAGAAGTCCTACAGTTTTCCTTATCAAATATGTTAGCCTTCCCTCAAAAAAAAAAAAAAAAAACTGTCATATATCTCAATCAGATACCTTTAGTCTTTATTTTAAAGTGAGAAATTCCAAATAATCTAAAGCTTTCCTCATGCTGTCTAAAAAGGGTCTGCCATTCCAAATCTGATAAATTGATTAAAAGTAGAAAATAAGGGGGGCTGGTGCTATGGTGTAGTAGGCCTTTAAGCCTCTGCCTGTGGAGCCAGCATTCAATATGGGTCCAAGTTCATGTCCTGGCTGCTCCTTCAGAACCACCTCTCTGCTATGGCCTGAGAAAGCAATGGAAGAAGGCCCAAGTGCTTAGGTCTCTGCACCCGCTTGGGAGACCTGAATGAGGCCCCTGGCTCCTGGATTAAGATTGGCTTAGCTCTGGCAATTACAGGCATTTGGGGAGTGAACCAGCAGATGGGAGCCCTCTCTGTCTCTTCCTCTCACTGCCTGTAACTCTGCCTCTCAAATAAATCTATAGAATCTTTAAAAAAAGCTCTGAAAACAATCAGTAATATTAGATAAAACTTATGTTTTTCAAGTTAATGAGACATGCACATCTTGGTACATTGTCAAAATGATATTTTAAATAGAAATTGGAGGAATACAAAAGGGACTCACAGACCTCATTTTTATGTTTTTTTAACAAACATTAAGATTTTTTTTAACTTTTAAAATTTATTTTTGTTTATTTGAAAGTCAGAGATAGAGAGACACTTCCATTCCTTGGCTGATTTTGCAAATGCCCACTACAGCCAAGGCTGAGCAATATTGAAATCATAAGCCCGTAATTAAATTTGGGTCACCAAAATTGGTGCGTAGTCCCAAATATTTTAGCCATCACCTGCTGTTCCCAAGCATGGAGCTGGGTTTCAAACCCAGGTACTTTGAAATGAGATGCAGACATACCAAGCAGCATCTTAATCGCTGTGGCAGATGCCTGCCCTGGTGTAGTCAGTTAAGTGCTCAGTCTCTGTATTTTCATTTCAAGCTCTCCAAATCTGTCATAACAACAACAAAAAAATCAATACTTGTCCATATGTGGACACTATAGGTAGGGGCCCTGGGATTATACAAGAGAAGAGAGTTGGCTGACTATTTACAAGTCTACATGAATATATTGCTCATAGAAACCATGAGAGATTACAAAATAAATATTGTTACTTTCAGTGTCAAAGTTTTGGTGTACCTACACAGCAAAGATAATTGGAAAAAACTTTTATACTGGGAGTCAGCCCTTTCAAAATCGAACTCCAGAAGCATGTAACATTGACTTTGAGATAAAGCAGCAGATAGAAGCTAGAAAGATCTTGAAAAGATCTGTGCTGACTGACAGGGTTTAAAAAAAAAGTTAGGGCAATATTACTAGATGCTGAAGGAAATGTTCTACTTGTTATGAAGTATCAGAAAGCTCAAATTATCATTGTAGGAACAACGAATTAGAAAATGTACTCAAGGCCATCTATGTCCTAAACCAAGGATTGGGGAAACATTTCCTGTAAAGGGCCAGATAATAAATATTTTAGCTATTCAAGTCCTGTCCTCTCTGCCACACCTTCTCCAATCTACTAGTATATAGCATGAAATAAATCATTTGTAATATGAATAATTAGGTTTGGCAAAATCTGGACTGAAATGGGTTAGACTTATCCTGAAAGTCATAGTTTGCTGACTCTTAATCAACAAGATTTCCAGACAAAACTTTGAAGCTACTATATGATTACATATTATACAATTACTGAGGAGTAAGATGAACTAAAGAATGAAATATTTGGATTTTGCATGGAACATTAAGAATATGCAGAAACCTAGGACAGTCTATTTAGCTAAAACAGAGTTTTCAAAGTAAGGTAGAGAAGTATAAATCCATGGTATAATGATAGGATCTTTGTTCCATAATAAGAAATATTGTAGGCAATGACTCATAATTGTTTCAGGGAGACATACAACCTTCTAGGGATATTAAAATTATGTAACTTATAGATCTTATCTGCTAAGCAATAAGACTTCTAAAATTTATAAGTGAATCTTACAATCATCTTATGGGCATTGGGGTCAAAGTAAAGAAAGAGTTTTTGTGCTGTACATTTTGATTTGATGCTATAACTAGTACTCAAACAGTATGTTTCACTTTGTGTGTCTATGTGGGTGCAAACTGTTGAAACCTTTATACTAAATTGATCTTCTGTATATAAAGAGAATTGAAAATGAATCTTGATGCAAATGGAAGGGGAGAGGGAGCGGGAGAGGGGAGGGTTGTGGGTGGGAGGGAAGTTATGGGAGGGGGAAGCCATTGTAATCCATAAGCTGTACACTGGAAATTTATATTCATTAAATAAAAGTTAAAAAAAAAAGAAAGAGTTTTCTGGGCTGACGCTGTAGTGTAGTGGGTAAAGCTGCCACCTGCATTGCTGGCATCCCATTTGGGCACTGGTTCGAGTCTCAACTGCTCCACTTTTGATCCAGCTTTCTGCTATGGCCTGGGAAAGCAGTTGAAGATGGCCCAAGTTCTTGGGCTCCTGTACCCACGTGGGAAACCCAGAAGAAACTCCTGGCTTCTGGCTTTGGATCAGTGCAGCTCTGGCCATTGCAGTTAATTGGAGAGTGAATCAGTGGATGGAAGACCTCTCTCTCTCTCTGCCTCTCCTTCTCTCTTTGTGTAACTCGACTGCCAAGTAAATAAATAAATCTTTTTTTTTTTTTAAAAAAAAGGAGTTTTCTCAAAGAACTTGATGGACACAATTGCTCTATTACAAATCCCAACTATTTCTTTAAAAAAGCAAGGGTCACATGGAGGACAAAATCAAGTTTCCAGGAACAGAGTCCAAAAATCATGGAAGATAATTCACAGGGAGTTGTAATGAACATATACCAAGCAATAAGCACTACCTACAGATTGGTAATATGGAAATGTTGTGAATTAGTAACTTATTTTTCTCTTCTTTGAATGAGAGTACACACTGAAGTTTCTTATTTCTGTCCCACTACTGTGTAATGGGTGTTTGAGAAATAGATCTCTTTCCTTGATTCACAGGTTATCATAAAAAGAAGCCTGATTAAAAGGATAAAATAATGAGATTTGAACTTGAAATTGTTGCTGAAATGAGATATAGGTTAAGTGTTAGGAGGTATGAGTGAAATGAAAGATGCATGAATTTTTAGGATCGGAAGTTGGAATATGGCATCTTGCATCTTCCAATAATAGCATCTGTTCCACATACTGTTCCAGCAAGTTATCACTCCAATGAAGAATGTGATCTATGTTCAACCCTTGACTGTGGGTGGCCTTATTACTTGCTTGAACTTAGTAGTATGTGATGGGAATAACCCTGCTTAACTTTTGAGGCTAGGTCAGAGAAAGAAGAGATTCTCCCTCATTTCCTGGAATGCTTGCTCTGGAAGACTTCATCATTGATGTTACGTCTACAACTTCCAAGTTTGTATTAACCCAAACTAATTCACCAAAAGATATTATATGAAAGTAAATGATGCATGTCCATCTCCTAGTTATTCCAGGCTCCATTTTTTTCCAGTTCCAGTAACTATTTTAACTATATCTCCATGAGAAACCCAAAATCTGAACTGTCCAGGCTGATAGTTCCTGAATTCCTGATCCACAGAATCTATAAGCAATAAAAAAGATTATTTAAGTGCTTTTTAAGATATTTCTTTCCCCATCAAATAAATGACTCTAGTTCTTTATAATTTTAAGTTTCCTCCTAGACACTATACTTATGAAAAAGCTAGCTGATAGCAAGTAAACCTATTTGTTTTCACAAGGAGCTTGGCAGTAAGCTTCCTTTACATAAGAACAAACTAAAAGTAAGACTCTAATGTAGCTCTAAAACCTAGTAACTAGACCAAAAGCCAGTGACTCTATTTAAACACTAGGCTCTAACATTTTCTCACCAAGAACTATTGGTTTTATAACAGTTCTGTGCCCTTTAACGTGGCATTTAATAAGGTAATATAGCACTGTGAACTTACTAATACAAAAGGACCAAGATGTTGTGAGTACTGAGACTCTCCTTTGCCCTAATGTGTAAGAACAGCCTGTTCTTTCCTATCCCCTTCTCTTTTTATTTGAAAACTGGTATGCAAGGGGAGTTTAGTCAAGTACTTATGAAAATAACTTCATTTTCTATTAAAATTCAGATATTTAGGCATATCATTTTGCAAGGAAGGGTATGAAAATAACCATAGACAATTTGTGCTCTTTGAATTGAGATTAAGTTTCTCTGGTTAGGAATTTAGGGCCAGACTCATAAATTAATTTTTGTTGGAATACCTTTGAAGAATTTTGGTTTCAGGATATAAAACAAGGCAAAGGGAGCATGTTTGGAAGGAAGTGTTTTGCTTTGCCATATACCTTGTGCTATTATATGTAACTATACATTAAGGACTGACAGGAAACAGTCTGTATGAAATGGATTAGAGTGCACTGGCTTGGGAAAACATAAGTATGTGTAGCTGTATTTCCATGACAGACTGCACAGCCAGTACAAAATAAGGACTATGAATATCTATAAAAATGGGTGAATATGACATGAGAGAGGCCTATGGATGACTGTCTAAAAATTACAACTCCTGAAACTTCCTTTGTGAAGTATAAGAAATATTTTGGGAGATCTTTGCAAAAAGAGATCAAGTGGAGAGTCTATTTGATTTGACTTGGTGGAGGCAAGATCAAAATTTGGGAGAGCTGTTGTTTTCAATTCACTGGGTATATATCCAATAGTGGGATGGTTGAGTCACATGGTAATTCTATTTTTTTTAGTTTTTTGACAGATTAGTAATGGTTATATACATATATACATATATATATGTAATTAAAGGAGAGTATTTTGAAAGTACTCAACATAAAGAAATGAACAAAGTTTAAGTTGGTGGTATGCTAGTCACCCTGAGTCGATTTGTCCAAAATTACATGATTCAAGCCATCACATTGTGCATGATAAATATGTCAATAAAAATAAATAAATACATTAAGAAGGAGAATGTTTGGGAAAGCTTGCTTGACTGAAATTGCATAAAAAATTCAGATACTTTAGCCAATACGAAAAGTGAGCCAAAGTTATAAAAGCATCCTTCACGGTTTAACAAAGAGGGCCACTAATAATCAGTGGTAGTACTCAGCTGGATTCTGTAGCATGTACATGAACAGTCAGTATGAATAGAAAATAAATAAAATCCCTCAAGTACTAGAATTCAGTATTTATGTAATACATATGTAATTGGATTAAAGTAATAGTTCCAGGCTTAATTACCTACCAGTATGTAAATTATTTCCAAAGGAAAGAGCACCTCTCAAAGTGACATTTGATCTTTTTTTGGTCATATAAGATGTACGCCACTCAACATGAATTATAAGACCCACAAAAAGATATTGGTATGGTAACAACCAAGCAGAAAAATGAGACAATAAAACCAGATTCAAAAAGACACTGGTAATAGAGTTACCAAGCTTTTAAATGTGTATGAAAACTGCCTAAAATATACACAGAACTAAATTAAAAAATAAAAATCTAAACAAATGATTAAATTGTGCAGAGAACATAATTAGCCATTTGACAAAAAAATATATGTAAATGATCAAAAATATATAAACATTTAATTAATGTATTCAAAAGTACACATAAAATCACAATAGAATATTTTTTTCACTTGTTCTACTATAGCTAGTTTGTTTTCCTTAATATTCTTTTTTAAATATTTTATTCAAAAGGCAGAGAACCACAGAGATACCTCCCCACCACTGCTTCACTTCCCAAATGCCAGTAATAGCTAGGTCTGGCCCAGATTGAGTTCAAGAGCCAGGAGTTCCATTCAGGTTTCCCACTTAGGTAGCAGTGACCATCATCTGCTACCTCCCAAAATGTACATTAGCAGGAAGCTGTATTGAAGTAGAGGAGTTGGAACTTGAATCATAATGCACTCAGATATGGGATGTGAATTTAACAAGAAATGGACAAAAGACTTGAACAGACATTTTGAAAAAGATGAAATTCAAATGGCCAGCAGACACATGAAAAAAAAAACTAAGTACTACTAGACATCAGGGAAATGCAAACAAAAACCACAATGAGGTTTCACCCTCACTACAAATAGTAT
Organism: Lepus europaeus; assembly: GCF_033115175.1. Lineage (NCBI taxonomy): Eukaryota > Metazoa > Chordata > Mammalia > Lagomorpha > Leporidae > Lepus > Lepus europaeus. Next base: position 41,325,861 of record NC_084833.1, read on the forward strand.
GGCTTAAAAAATGAAAAAAAAAAAAAACAAATTTTAGTGAGAATGTGAGGAAATAGATACATTAATACACTGTTGGAGGGAATGTAAACTAGTACAGCCATGTGGAAGACAAGTATCAGAAACCTGCCAACAGATGTAACAAATGACACAGCCATCCCTCTCCTGGGAATTTAGCCAAAGGAAATGAAATCAGCATATGAAAGAGTCATTCATATTCTCATGTATATTGTAGCCAATTCACAATAGCTAAATATGGAATCAACCTAGATGCCCCTCAATGGATGATTAGATAAAGAAAATATGGTATATATACACTATGAAATATTACTTAGCCTTATAAAAGAATGAAATCCAATCTTTTACAGCAAAATGGATATAACTAGAAAGCATTACACTTAATGAAATGAGTCCCAAAATGGCAATTGTTATATGTTTTCCTTGATTTGTTGTAACAGAGAACAAAAAAATACAATACATATGAGCAAAATTGACATTTTGAGATTTGATTATTATTTACAGCCCTTGTCTCTGTTGTTGAGGAACAATGTTTTTTCTTCTTACTATTTGTTGAATTCTTTACTTGGTAGAAGGTTAAGTTTAAAATTATAAAATAGATTGAAATTATGCTATTGTAAAAATTCGAAGAAAGAACAAGAAAGGAAGGAAGATGGAGGGTTGAAGCATGGGGAGAGTGAGGGTAGTGAGGGGAGTATCACCATGCTCCTAAATCTGTACATATGAAATATATGAAATTTGTTCAGCTTATATGAATAAAAAATATAAAAAAAGAAAACTGCTTGGATACTTCATAATATTGAGTATTTATTATTAATGTTTGGGTGTGATAATATGGCAGTTACATTAATGTAAAAATGCTTAATCAAACATTTTGAGTTGTTCAAAGAACAGCAATAAGAAAAAGAACAGAAGGGCCAGCACTGTGGCACAGCAGGTTAACGCCCTGACCTGAAGCGCTGGCATCCCATATGGGAGCCAGTTCGAGACCTGGCTGTTCCACTTCTAATCCAGCTCTCTGCTATGGCCTGGGAAAGCAGTAGAAGATGGCCCAAGCCCTTGGGCTCCTGCACCCGCATGAGAGACCTGGAAGAAGCTCCTGGCTCCTGGCTTCGGATCGGCACAGTTCCAGCCATTGCGGCCATCTGGGGAGTGAGTGAACCATCGGATGGAAGACATCTCTCTCTCTCTCTCTCTCTCTCTCTCTCTCTCTCTCTCTCTCTGCCTCTCCTCTCTCTGTGTAACTGACTTTCAAATGAAAATAAATAAATCTTAAAAAAAAAGACAAAGAGTAGTAAGAAACTGGTTCAAAGAATAAATACCATAGCCTTTTTGAGTCAAACCAAAGTTATAGCTATAAATTAAAGATGTGCAATGTGCAGCAAATAGGAAATGTACAAATTTCATAATATAAAATAATGCAAAATTCATCATTCAGAGTCAAAGTCATAAATAATAAGTATCACTAATATGTTGGTTACATTTGTTCAGTGTGTATCTGTGGCAAGGACAATCAGTTAATTTTTATAGATTAACTTGTATAAATAGAAAGAACCACAGACTGCAGGTTGGAATAGGATAACAATTGAAAGAATAACCTTGGAATAGAATAACAATTTTATATAATGACTGCCCATCTCAAATTCTCCGCTGTTTCATTATGTTTTTCAGTTTCATAATTTCTAGTCATTTGTTTGTTAGGATGTGGCTTGCACGATTCCTCCACGCTCATGGTTCAGTGACAATTCTAGTTCCCCAAATTAAATTGTGTTTTGGATTCTTTCCTTTTCAAAAAAAAGATAAGTGAAATAACTGCTTCTCCAAACACCCACCCGTAATGCTAAATTTAAGAGGTAATAGTAGGATAATAGAAAGAATATGCCTCCTCAAGCTATGCAGGGGTACTATGCTAAAGGTCATTAAGGAGGAACGTGTATCGGAGAGCTCTACTTGTGTAATGTAGTCATAGATTTACAAGGAAACAAGGTATCCAGCTTCCCAACTTGCTCCCATTCTACCAGAAAAATTTATATAGCATTTTAATTCATAATAGGCAAGAAGTAGAAACTATTCAACTGCCCAGCAGTATAGGAATAACAGATTTTTATTCCTCCAATGGAATGCTATTCTGCAATAAAGTATTCTAACAAATGATTTGTGAAACATCATAGATCAAACTTATACATATCACGTTATGCAGAATCAGACAGACATGAAAGAGCCCATGTGGAAAGATTCCATCAAAATGTTGATGTTTTCATTGGTGAAAAATTTATTACTTATGGGCTGAAATTAACTTTCAGAGGTGACTTAAGTGGTTAATATTGATTTAGTGATGGATTATGTATTTATAAAGAGTTCTTAAAACTCAAAATTCTGAAGTTAAGATTTTTTTAAATGAAGCAATTTTAGTAAGATTAACCAAATGATTTTGAATAAGGAAATACAACTTAGCATACCTAATCTACAGTATACCAATATATCAAAGGCAAAACAACATCACACATCATTGGATAGTTGCAAGTATGGACAAGTAAAATGAAGGAGCAAAATGCAAAGTACTGAATATTTTTTGTGCGGTTCTGAGCCTGTCAAGTAGAGAGAAATTACATGACAGAGTGAAATTCGAGTTCTTAAAAATCCTGAGATTACTGTAAAACTTTATTTGGGACTTACACTTCTTTATGTGCTGTTTGTGAAATATCACACAATAATTTTTTGGCTTTAAATATATATATATTTAATGTGAACACCTTTTGGTATTTCCATGTAAGCAAGTGTGATTAAGGATATAGTGTCACTTTATGGACTAAAATGGTTTCCTCAAATATGCCAAGTTCTTAAAATATATATGGGATAGGTGTTTGGTGAGAAAACCATGACTTGTGGAAGTTAGGTAACATTATCAACACCTTAGAGCTAGAACTGGGATTTAAGTCCAAAATAACCTGTCTGCAAATCTCTGCTGACCATGGCCAGGTTCATTGGGAAGTGTCACATCACTGGAGAAATTGCTAATCCAATAGAAGATTGCCTATTTTTGCATTAGAAATACATTTCAAGAAATTGTCAAAGTAGGGCTGGCATTTAGTTAAGATGCTGATTAAAATACTTGTGTTCCCTACCAGCATACCTAGGTTCCATACCTACTTCTGACTCCTTTCTACAGCTTCTTTCGAATGAAGATCCTCCGAGGTAATGTTGATGGTTGAAGTAATTGGGTCTCTGCCATTCACATAGGAGACCTGGATTTTGTTCCTAGCTCCCAGCCTTGGCCACCAAAAAATTACAATCATTTTGGAGACTAGAGGCATGAACCAGTGGATTGGAGAATGAGGCTCTCCTCTCTCTTCCCCTTTCCATCTCTCTCCCCCTCCCTCTCCCATTCTTTCTCCTATTCCCTCTCCTACTCCCCTTTTCCATCTCCCCTCTCCTAAATAAAATTTTAAAAATTGGGTCTAGTGCTGTAGTGCAGTGGGTTAAAGACAGAGCCTGCAGTGCAAGCATTCCATATGGGAACTGTTTCAAGTCCTGGCTGCTCCACCTCCTACCTAACTCCTAATTAATGCACCTGGGAAAATAGGTAGGTGAAGGTGTCCCAACTCTTTGGGCCCTTGCAGCCATGTAGGAGAATCAGATGAAGCTCCTGCTTCCCGGTTTTGGCACAGGTAGTTTTGGTCATTGGAGTGTGAAGAAGCAGATGGAAGATCTCTTTCTCTGCCTCTTATTCTGTGACTCAGCCTTTCAAATAAATAAATAAATCTTAAAAAATTAAAATTTCTGAAAAGACATAGCTAGATAGAAATTTTGAAATAAATAATAATTACCTATGCATAGTAGTCTCTCTCCTCAAAGATCATTCAGATTTTTTTTTTAAGCTAAAGAGTGTTATGTTTGCATTCTTGTTTTTTTTTTTTTCTTTAGAAAAGCATGGTAGTTACAACTGCCATTTCTTTCAACTAACCATGCCATGAGGAGGCTATGCAACTCTGGAAATATTTTCACAACAGAGGCTCACAGAGGAGCAAACATTTCCCAAAAGTGCTCTGAAAATGTTACTTTTCCATGTTGCAGATCCTTTCATCAGTCCAGTTCTCTTATGTTTTAAATGCTTCACTATTGACACTTTAATGTCATACAAATCTGTAAATACAATTAAAACTCAATTTTGAGAAAGTAAAAATAGGGCAGATCAATGAAGCTTCTTGGCTAAATATCTAGATCTCCAAATTTAGAAGATGAGATCTCCATTACTATGGGGTTACAACCCATAAAATGCTAACAAGATATTTGTAAGATGCTGTTTTTCATAAAACATTGAAAGAATATAAATATATATCATAGTATCATGAAAGACCATATTCTAACTATATTTTAGTGTATACTAAGGATGAATTTTTTTGCTCAAATTTCATTATTAAAGAAAGAATTCTAGTATTTTGTAGCAAATACTGTTGTGGTATGAAATAACAAGAAGTACAAATATTAGTCTCTGTTCTCCCTTCTCCTCCCATACTTTCTAATATATAGCTGCTAAAAATCTTTGGTGATATGAGATACTAGGCTAACTTGTTTTGTTATTTGGTCTTTGATGCCAGTTCCTTATATAAAGCCCCTAAGACAATTAAAATTTCTTGGGTGATAAGAGCAGCTTTGTTTTTTCTATTTTTTTTCCATTTATTAAACTTTTATTTAATGAATATAAATTTCCAAAGTACAGCTTATGGATTACAATGGCTTCCCCCCTCCCATAACTTCCCTCCCACCCGCAACCCTCCCCTTTCCTGCTCCCTCTCCCCTTCCATTCACATCAAGATTCATTTTCAATTCTCTTTATATACAGAAGATCAGTTTAGTAGATATTAAGTAAAGATTTCAACAGTTTGCCCCCATATAGCAACACAAAGTGAAAAAATACTGTTGGAGTACTAGTTATAGCATTAAATAAGAGTGTACAGCACATTAAAGACAGAGATCCTACATAATATTTTTTTAATTAATTAATTTTCTATGCCATTTCCAATTTGACACCAGGTGTTTTTTTTTTTTTCATTTCCAATTATCTTTATATACAGAAGATCAATTCAGTATATAATTAGTAAAGATTTCATCAGTTTGCACCCACACAGAAACACAAAGTGTAAAAATACTGTTTCAGTACTAGTTATAGCATCACTGCACATTAGACAACACATTAAGGACAGATCCCACATGAGATGTAAGTACACAGTGGTGACTCCTGTTATTGACTTAACAATTTGACACTCTTGTTTATGGTGTCAGTAATCTCCCTAGGCTCTAGTCATGAGTTGCCAAGGCTATGGATGCCTTTAGAATTCGCGGACTTTGATCTTATTCCAATAGGGTCGATGTTCTAATGAAGAGACTCCCCAGGATGTGGGATGACCTCAGAATAGGGATTCATTGTCAGCAGAACCAATAATGTGATTCCAGCATTGGAACATTCAGACCCATGCCTCTGATCTTAGAAGAATCAGACCCATCCCTCTGATCTTCCGGAGGTAGAGAGTTGAAAGTCAAGCCCATGAGATAATTTATCTTGCCTACATAATGAAGTCTCCCTAAGAAACCCAATAGGACTGGGTTTCAGTGGGCTTTCAAATGCTGGACTCATGGCAGTTCTTGGAGCACAGCACATCTAGAAAGGTCATGGAAACTCCAAACCCTTTGTTTCCCCTGTGCATCTCTTCCATCTGATTCTCATCTCTAGGCTTTGTAGTATCTTCTGGTTTTGTTTTGTTTTATTCATTTACTTTTTAAAACACTCAAAAATTGTTGTTTAACAATATTATACATGTGCATAACAATATCATGCATAATATATACATATATAACTATATTATACATGTCACGTGCATTGCGAATTTTCAGAGCATATATACAAGGCATTCAGTCAGATCACAGTAACCCATATTTATCCCACCTTTTTATTACTTTATGATTAAAGTTTTAGAGTTCTTCTCTCTTTGCTTTGAAAATATATAAATTGTTGTAATCTACAGTCACCATACTATGGTTTGTAACACTTATATTTTATTCCTTTTATCTAACAATGGTTTTATACTAATTATCCCACCCTCCATCTTCCCCAATTATCCTTATATCCTGTAAAAATTACTGGTAAATGTTCAGAATGAATTTTTTCTTAGCTTTCAGCTATAATAAGAAGATGTGGTATTTGTCTACTGTGTCTGACAAAATGAATGGAACTTGAAGACATTGTGTTAAGTGTACAGTCCTTTATAATAAATGGGAAAATATAAATAAAATGTTCCTCTGAATTTCATGAGCCACTCAGCAAATTGACTAAACCCGAAGAGGTAGGGGGTCATTGGAAAGCGTATTTATAGCTGGTTGGTTACAAGTATAGCTGGCAATCTCTTATATATCACTGCGTCTGGAGTAGAGAGCAGTCTTGCAGTACTGAGTGCTCAACCTGCAGGATGTGATACTATATCCAGATAGTTAGAAGTGGAATGGAGTTGAATTAGAGGACACCCAGTTATTGTTCACAGGAGAGATGTTTGGTGCATGTGTGCCTTTCAAATTTGTCAGAACAAACCTTAGCTGAGAAAAGAATAGAAAAAAAAATAATTTGGGTTTTTTGTATCATCAGATGGACATTTAAAATTTGTGAAAAAAGGATACCTCCATGTTCAAGGATCTTGGATGACCTGTGAGGAAGTGAGGTTGAATTATATGAACAATGGAATCAATGTTAACTTCAAAAGGATCACATAGTCTGTATATGAAAGATAAAAATGAACACTGGGAATGTAGACTTGACAGTATTTTTCAGTTGGCTCATGGATCTTCTTTTTATTTAAAGATTTATTTTTTGAAGGTAGAAAGAGAGAGAGTAAGAGAGCAAGTGAGCAAGCAGTCAGGTCTTCAAAGCAGCCATACTGAAGCCAGGAGTCAGGAACTCAATCCTGATCTCCCATATAGGTGACAGGAGCCCAATTACATGGATCTGCTGCGGCTGCTTTCTCAGGCTTAAGGGTAGAAAACTGGATTGGAAGCAGAGCAGCAGGAACTCAAACTCTGATCTGGGATGCTGACGTTCAAGCAGTGACTTAAACCTCTGTGCTGTAACAATAGCCCCTCATGAACCTCTTTTTAAAAATTCACTACAAGGATTGGCACTCTGGCTTTGCAGGTTAAGCCATTGTCTGCAGCACTGGCATCCCATATGGGCACTGATTTCAATATGGGCTATTCCACTTCTGATCCAACTCCCTGCTAATGTACCTGGGAAAACGACAGAAGATAGTGCAAGTGTGTGGGCCCCAGCACCGATGTGAGAGACCCAGATGAATCTCTTGGCTCCTGGCTTCAGTCAGGCCCAGCCCTGGCTGTTGCTGCCAGTTGCGGAGTGGATCAGAAGATGGATGATCTCTCTTTCACTTTCTCTTTCTCTCTTTTTCTCTTTCTCTCCCCCCCCCCCACTCTCTGTAACTCTGTCTTTCAAATAAATTACTTAGTTAAAAAAAAATACTACAAACTACAGTTGTAATGACATACTTACAAGCATAATTTCTTGACTTCAAATAGCATTTTTCTGTTAATATGGAGCCTACATTCAAGCACATCTTACTTTTCTAAATATTACCCCTCCAGTCCCAGAATGCCTGCTATGTGTCCTAAAATGCATGCTTTCCACTCTCTATGGAGTATCCTTTCTTCTTCTTCTTCTTCTTCTTTTTTTTTTTTTTTTTTTTTTGACAGGCAGAGTGGATAGTGAGAGAGACAGACAGAGAGAAAGGTCTTCCTTTTTGCCGTTGGTTCACCCTCCAATGGCCGCTGCGGCCGGCGCATCGCGCTGATCCGAAGCCAGGAGCCAGGTGCTTCTCCTGGTCTCCCTTGCGGGTGCTGGGCCCAAGGACTCGGGCCATCCTCCACTGTCTTCCCGGGCCATAGCAGAGAGCTGGCCTGGAAGAGGGGCAACCGGGATAGAATCCAGCGCCCCAACCGGGACTAGAACCTGGTGTGCCGGCGCTGCAAGGCGGAGGATTAGCCTGTTAAGCCACGGCGCCGGCCATATCCTTTCTTCTATATACATATATCTTTCACCGAAGCTCCATCAATGTTTATTTCAAAGATCAGTTCCCCATTTAGGTGTTTTGTGATCCCCATACTTAGCAGAAGTGATCTCAATTTGCTCTATCATCATGCCGTGTTTATTTTTTGGCTTGTATTTATATTTATACATTCATTTTCCTTCCTCTTTATCACTCTCTCTCCACCCCTCAGATTAACATAAGGTCTTTGAGGTTAGACTATTCAATATTAAATTATTTTTTCTAGTATCTAAATAATATATTCTTGGCATACAATAATGTTGAATAAACAAAATTTCTAGAGAATTGATGCAATTAATTTAGAAGCTACTCTAAAAATAAGAGTACTGAAGTTGTCACACTGCCCTTTTGCTCTGATAGATTCTCAACTCTTCCAATCTACCAGAAAAGTTATGTCTTTAACACTACTTCCTGCTGCCTTTGTTAAATGCCCACAAATCACCCCACAGAGAGATCGTTATATGTTTTGCCATTATGTGTTAAACTTGTTGGTTGACTACAGAAAGAGAAAGGGAAAGTGCAGGATGATATTTAAAAAAATAAAATAAAATGAATTCCAGCCTTGGGCTTCACCAGCTGAGACTGAGATTGGATAATGTTGCATCAAGAACATCAAATGATCCCTGGGTCTGCCAAATGTTCAGCAATCCACTAACATCCTGGCAAAACTGAAGTCACATAACCATCCAAAGTCACCTTCAAAATGTACAGAAAATTGTCTCTAAATTCATGTAATTTTGTGGCAATTATGCTGTAATATGTGAGCAAATTTTCTCATTAAATTCTGAATTAAGTGGAATACCCCGGAGATACTCTAACTGGGCCACTGTATTCAGATGTGTACTGTGCTGTATTGCTACTGTTCTATGTTCAGGGAGTTTTCTGTAGGCTTCTAAGGAACTTTATTCACTCTCTGAGGAATAGAAATTCTAACTCTTTGATGCTTCAGGGGATTGGCAGTAGAATATGTGAATAAGGAAAATGAGAGTCTAGAGTTCCCATGGATATTTTTCTAAGTGAATTAAATCATATTTCTATATATATTCTAGTTTGACTATGTTTCTACTTCCTAAGCTATGTGTATTTCTTGTATTTATCTCCATTTATTTCAACTTCTATAAGACATTTTTAGAGGATGAAAATAACTAATAAAACAAAGCATGTACCAAAAAACAATCTATTTCAAACTATCTTTTGCTATCTTTTATTTCACCATCAGGGTCGTTATATTTTATAAAATATTATTTTTTTATTTATGAGTAGGGGAGGGACAGAGAGAGAGAGAGAGAGGGAGAAAAGAGTATTCTCAACCACTAGTTTACTCTTCAAATGTTTGCAACAGCCGGGTTGGCTAGTACCCAAGCCCAGAGCTGGGAACTAGATCCAGGTATCCGTCATGGGTAACAGTGACTCAACTTGTGTCATCAACTGCCTACCAAGGTACAGCAAACAGAAATGGCATAGGACTGGAATCCAGGCACTTGGTATGGCTATGGGTGTCCTAGTCAAATGCCTACCTCATGTTCACCTTTTTGAAATCTATTTTGCTTATATAATTATGTAAATATTTCAAGTAGTACCCATAGCTCCACTCTACAGTCCCACTGATTATGAAAAAGAAAAAAAAGACTGTTTAATAAACCATTCAATACTTTCTGTAATGTGACCACTATATCCATTTTATTTTCAGTTTCTATTATTTCCTTTTATTTCTTGATGGAAAAGTCAAGCATATCATAGTCTGGGGATATACATTTGCCACATTTTAATCCATGGAATTTCAGATACTAATGCTTGTGAAGCTATTGTTCCAGTATCAGATCTCCCAGTGCAACTTCTGATGGTCTGTGGCAAAACTTCTCATTTTAGAAAATATTTTATATTAAATTATTGTCAATTTTTTTGAAGAATGTGTTCTGAAACATTGCATTCAAGAACAAACAGAAGAGATCTATATTATCTTCCAATATTAGCATATGGATCTGACATATGTATCTGAGTTTTGTCATCTCTGATTATTAATACTTTTCTGGAACATAATATAAAGTTATAACCTATATATTCTATAAATGCTAAATGAATATATTGAATACATGTATATATATTCTGTTTATTCTATCATATAATTTATTTTGATTCCTTCAGCATTATCGATTCCTCTTTTATGAAATTGTTCTTTTTTATGCTACTTTAAAATCCAGTACTTAACATTATAGTCTAATGAAAGTCTGGTAAGTAAAGAAGTCAGACTCATCACAGATCTGCAAATATCAAATAATGAAGAATAAAGCCCTTTCCTGAAACTATATAAAAATGACAATAGATATTTTCTTCAAATTGTATAACTTCTATGTGAGCACTCTGTCCCTGTTTTAAGACTCATACACAAAGCTGAAATATCATGACATAAAATTAGCATTTTTATAAAAACTTTTTTTTTTACAGGCAGAGTGGACAGTGAGAGAGAGAGAGACAGAGAGAAAGGTCTTCCTTTGCCGTTGGTTCACCCTCCAATGGCTGTCTCGGCCAGCGTGCTGTGGCCGGCGCACGGGGTTGATCCGAAGGCAGGAGCCAGGTGCTTATCCTGGTCTCCCATGGGGTGCAGGGCCCAAGCACTTGGGCCATCGTCCACTGCACTCCTGGGCCACAGCAGAGAGCTGGCCTGGAAGAGGGGCAACCAGGACAGAATCTGGTGCCCTGACCAGGACTAGAACCTGGTGTGCCGGCGCCGCAGGCAAAGGATTAGCCTATTGAGCTGCCGCACCAGCCTAGAAACTTTTAGACATAAATTTAGAATCATTGTCTTGCAGAGTATACTCACATCAACACTGCCTTAGCACATTAAATTAATATTATTTAAACCTGTTGTATTTCATTCACGTTTGTTGTAACTCTTGTAACTGAGCAGATAGTCTGAAAATAGGTCCTTTAGTTATCTCTAAAAATCAGAAAATATTCTTTAAGGTGGGTGGTAGTGAAACCATGTGTCGGAGGCCACCCAACAAACCACACGGAGACGCAGCACTCAGTCAATTCATCACCACATTTATTGCCTCATTGTGTTCCAGGCCAAGGTAGGGGGCCCGGCGATGAGGGACTGGAGGCCGTCTCCCTGGGGAAACCCTTCAACCTCCAGCCCTGAGCACACAGAAAGACAAGGATATATACCCCAGGTCCCATACAGATAACATTCATTGTGTGCAATCATGCATAGCACAGGAACAAAACAAGTTTACAAGGTAGCAAAGATCAGGGTACAAGCTCTGCTGATAGAGCAAAGAACATCATAAACCTTCATCAGAAGTCACATCCTACCTGCAGGAATGTGGGACAAAGAGTCTTGTGCCTTCAGAACAATAAGCACAGGCACAGAATTAGATAAGGGACAGCCTCAGCCTGCTGCATCTCATGTCGGGCCAGGGCCACTAGCCCCGACAACAATGAGCTTACAAATTTCTCTTCAGAGTGTTACGAAACTGACCTAAAGCAACCACATTTTAATTAGAGCATTGTGAAGTCATTCTATTTTATCTGCAGGGTTTGTTTCCAGGAACCTCATTGATACTAACATCCAAAGACTCTCAAGTTTATGATATAAAATGACATAGTATTTACATACAGCCCATTATAAATTCACCTATATGGTGTAAATCAATTACCATGACTTTGAATATCTAATACAATGTAAATATTACATAAATAAAAGTTGTATTGCATTTTTCCAGCAAATAATGAGAAGAATAAAGAGCTGAACATGTTCAGAACAGATGTAGATTTTTTTTTCTTTTTTTTTTTTCAAGTGTTTTCAATCTGTGCTTTGCAGAATTGACAGATCCTGTATGCTGACTTCACTAGTTTCTTGGAGATGTCATAACAAGTAACCATAAACATCTTGGCTTTAAGAATTGACAAAAATTTATTGTATAAATTTTTGGAGAGCAGGAGTTTGAAATCAAGGTGCTAGTAGGGCCAAGTATACTGGAAGTATAAAGAGGAGAACACTTGTCTGGTTCAGATTGTGATTGGACTATCCCTTGTCTTGGTGATTCAATTTCTACACCAGCCTTCAAAAACAAAAAGCAAAAAACAAACAAACAAGCAAAAAAACAACAACAACAAAAAAACAGCAAACAGATAAACAAAAAACAAGCTACAAAACAACAGCAACAACAAAATCCCTTTCTCATGGGCTTCTCTCTGTGTGACCTTTCCTGTCTCTTCAAAGGACAATTTCATGGAATTTGGAATGTACAGAAATGCACTATCATTTACTTGTTAAATTAGTGGTGATGTGATTTCCATTCCCCTATTTTTTTATTTCTTCATCACATCCATTTGTCCCCTGCAGAACTGCCTGCCTGTTTGTATTTAAAATAAAATAACACATCAGACAGGTAAATGACTAGGTAGGCACAATCATGGCTAAGTACTCTTCTATTTATTAAAATATTCACTTTATTTCCTTTGTGCCCCAGTAATTGTGACTGCTTTGGAAAGATAATTCTACATTCTTATTTTTATAAATAATTTTAGACCAATGTGTTGCTGAATAAGTGTTCTTCCTATCATTCATCTTGATATTTTACTCACTGGTATCCTCTGAAAGATGAGCACAAAGACTACATATCTTTGTTATAATCACAATATGCACTCATTGCATTTTCTGTTTATGAAAGTGCTTTGGGAGTAATATGTGCTCTTTATAATCTTTTGTCAGTGACTCTAGCAAATTCACATGCCTAAAAACAAAAATCAAAGTATAACAATATAAGGCACAAAAACACCAACTGTGTCTCATTCTGGATGGTTAAAACTAGTTTTTTTTTTTTTTTTTTGTAACATTATTCACTTAGGAAAATAATCTAAGGTGGTTTACATAGATAACGTGGGCATCTTGTCATCATTTGCTTTAATCTTATGTTTTTTGTTCTTAGATTCCACTGTAAGCCAAGCCTGAGACTCCTCCAGTGCTGATATTCTCACCCCTGTTTTGAGTTCTAGATTCCTTTTATCATCATGCACCAGGAACACTATGTGCTATTGGGCTTTCTCAGATAGCAGTGTTTTACAATTCTGCTAAAATCATGTCCCTCGTACCTAACCCTGCGTACTCCTGTCTCTTAGTTCAAGATCACTATCCATCCATGTACCATTTGTATGCAGTCACCCGTGATTTCAACCTTTAAGAGCCTCTTTGAGGATTAAGCTGACTTGATCAGCCTGGTGTATCCTGTCTTTTCATTGCTATCAGAGGTCACTTTTAGCAGTCTGAGTATAACCTGATGCAAACCTGAGTGATTTCAGCTAAATGTGCCCCTCCAAATAAGCTCCACTTCACTCTAAGTAGGCAGTTTTTCGGAGAAGGGTTTTTTTTTTTTTTTTTTTTTTTCCAGAGCTTCACCCTGAATCTGTGAGAGCTAAGTTAAAACTTACTATGTGCTATATTTTTAAATCATCTCTTCCCTTACTATTGACTAATGCAATATTTCTTAAGGAAAAAAAAAACTACTCATTCTTTGACAATTTTAAATAAATTTGGATGTCAATATTGCATGGTCATTGAAATGAAAAGTTTGCTAGTCTTACTCTGTCATAAATTATAAAAAAAGATTATTTATTTATTTATTTGAGAGGTAGAATTACAGACAGTAATCCAGAAAGCTGGATTTGAAGAGGAGCAGCCAGGACTAGAACTGGCACAACTGGTGCGCAGATGGGATGCCAGCACCACAGGCAGAGGGTTAACCTACTCTGTCACAGTACCAGGCCCACCATCACCACTTTCACTCTGGGATCTGCATGGGCAGGAAGCTGTTAATAATTCAGCAACTCTGATTAAGGATGCAGACATCATAACTACTAGGCTAAGTATCTGCTTTCTAACTTTCTTTTTATATGAGCAAAAAGAATAACAAATGAAAATACAGGATGCATCATATACAATAGCATAAATTTGAACACCTAAATATTTAACAGAAATGTGTAAAATATCAATATTAAAAAGTCAAAAATTAGAAAAATGAAAAAGGAGTTAATAAGGAGCCCACCATTATGAATTGGAAAACTAAATGATTGGCAATACCCTGTAAACTGATCTAGAGACTGCAAAAAGCCCAGTTAAAATCCTTATAGAATTGTTTGCTAGATTTTATAGCAATTAATAAGCTAAACCATATATTTATATATATACATGCAGAGTATATGTCCAGAAAATATCTCAAAGTGAAACAAGGGATTTAAGCCACAGAGTATGATAGATAAAGATTTTGTATACACATACGGGTTCGCAATAAAAGGTAGTAAGTATTGGCCCAAGGATAGGTAAACCTGTCAGAGGCAGAGTTCATAAATCCCAGAAATTATTCCAGTCATATATAGAACCCATTTTACAACTATAGTGATACTCCATTGCATGGAGAAAAGTTGATCTTTGCGTAAGATGGATGAATTGGTATCCATATAGGAAGAATATATCTAAACTACTACTTCACACAAGTCACAAAAACTAATCCAGAATTGTGTATAAAAATATTCTACAGTGAAGTTTTTAAAATAGTTCAAGTATTTTCTTGGAGTGGATAAATTCTTTGTAAACAGAGCAGTGGTAGAACTAACCACAAGGGATAAAAATAATTACTTGGACTATTTGAAGACAACTTCACTTCATCCATTGACTTTATAAGGAGGTGAGCATCAAGTCACAGAATGGAACAAGATGTTTATGAAATATGTATGTATATAAATATATCAAAGGACTTATATACACACTCATGCACACACACATATATACATTCATATATTTGCTACTTTATTGCTTATTTTAGATTGTATATTTTTCTTGCCACTGTAACTTATCTAGCTATATAGCTCCTTATATTTATAAATACACACAAAAACACTTTTATCACTTCAAAAATTCTTATTAATTGCATAATAAGGACACAAAATATACTTATAATGTATAGATAGATCAATACATTTATCAAAAAGTGGCCACATTTTTAGAAGTAGCTCCAATTCACAAATCCTGAAACAAGCATTCAAGCATTAGGGACATAAATAAAATGTAATTCTAAATGATAATTGAAAACAAGCAAGAAGAGTACTTTTAAGTTGATTTTGTAAAGACAAGAGAAAAGCATACTTGCCTGGTCTGTTTTGTATACTTTCATCATTAGTAATTCTTTCAGCATTTTCTCATGAATCCAATATTGTCTTGCCCCATTTCACAAAACTGAAGACATTCTCACAAAGACAAGTCCAATACAACTCTATAAGTCAAAATTGATATTGATCTTAGAAGATTTATTATTTAAATTCCTGTGAACAATATAAGGTTCCAATCTTGTCAATTTGTTGGCTTGAATTGCTTGTAACTTCAAGAGCACTTGAAAGGAACTCACAGCAGATGGTGAGAAAGTCATTATTAAAATTCTACTGTCTCATCTTCTGGTGTAAGGAGAACAGTCAAGGAAGGAGCCACATCATTCACTGTGTAAGTCTTGCACTGATTGATTAGGCTGGGATAGAGTGGAATTTTCCTTTTTGACAGTCAGGAAAATCTGATTGTCTTGGCCGGGTATGTTCCTTCACCTCTGTTAAGAGACACAGTTCCCTCTTCTCCCTAGTCCCTTTTCCTTTCTCCCATCTTTGTTGCCAGGGTAACTATTTAGGGCCCCTACTGCTCAGTTCACTTTGAAAAAGGCAGCAATTCAAAGTTTTCTGGCACAAATTAGCAAGATCTTCAATGCCTGTCTGTACTATCTCCACAGGAGGCCTGGTAAGCTTGTAGAAAAAGTGTGATCTGGCAATTCAAAAACACTAACAGATAACTGAACATTCCTATTATAAAATGCCTTTACAATGTGTCCTGTGTTTTGAACATACTGCACCACGGAACTTCACAGGCTATATTCAATTCAGCCAATATTCTGTGGGTTGCTAAATTATGTATCTCTCTCCTCAAGGAGCTTGCCCTCCCATGATGCAGACAAGAGATAACCAATCACAGTTAAAACAAGTTTTAGTGTGAACAAAGAAAAACCAGTTCAGAGTGACATAGTCTAGGAAGGCTAAATAAGTAAAGATTAAATTCTGGATTACCTGCCTTGTAAATCCTGTAGTCAGATTATAGGGTACAGACTATAGACCGACAAGAGTGAAGGAATGAAAGCATGGGCAACATTTTTCCAGATTTGATGGGAGAAAGGAAAACATGTTCTCTGTGAATTCAGAGTAGATATGAACAGAGTGGTAGAAATGAAACTGGAAAAGGACATAAATATGACTATTTATTTATCAATATTTTATACCTGTGTTTCAAGTTTTTTATAACAAAAATTGCAGGGGCTGGCACTGTGGCCCAGCAGGTTAAAACCCTTGCCAGAAGCGCTGGTATCCCACATGGGCGCCGGTTCTAGTCCTGACTGCTCCTCTTCTGATCCAGCTTGCTGCTATGGCCTGGGAAAGCAGCAGAAGATGGCCCAAGTCCTTGGGCCCTTGCACCCACGTGGGAGACCTGGAAAGAAGCTCCTGGCTTCGGATCAGTGCAGCCCCAGATGTTGCAACCATCAGGGGAGTGAACCAGCAGATGGAAGACCTCTGTCTCTACCTCTCTCTATAACTCTGTCTTTCAAATAAATAAAATAAATCTTTACAAAGAACAAAAATTGCTTCTGATATTAACCTTGAAAAAGAAACTGATTTTTAAGTTTTATTAAGAATGCCAATATTAGCAATATTATCTTGTATCATAAAATGATACATTTGATTGAATCATGGAAACTTGTCAGTTTTGGAATAATAAACTATTCAATATCAAAATTTTGCATCAGAGACCAGCATTGTGGCACAGTGGGTTAAGCCACCCTTTGCAATGCTGACATCCCATATGCGCACAAGTTCAAGTCCCATCTGCTTCACTTCCAATGCAGCTTCATACTAATGCACTTGAAAAAGCAATGGAAGATGACCCAAGTACTTGGACTCCTGCCACCTACGTGGAGACCTGCATGGAGCTTTTGGCTCCTAGCTTTGGCCCAGTCTTGGCCACTGGGGCCATTTTGAGAGTGAATCAATGAATGGAAGATTTCTCTCTCTCTCTTTCTCTCTGTAAATCTAACTTCCAACTAAATAAATACATCTTTAAAAATTACATCAGTGACTATAAATAACTGATATGTCCATGGCATTAAGTAATACATTATTCTCTGATTCTATAATTTATTAGAAAGTTTAACATTCATTAACATTTACATATACTTTTTCCTCTAAAAGGATCCAAAACAACATAACATTCACAAAAACATATAAATGCGAGAGGAGAGGAGCTAAATAGTAGTTACCCTTATCCATGGGGATACATTTCAAGACTCTCAATGGACTTATGAAACCACAGATAGTACCAAACTTTACATACTGTGTTTTTCTTCCTAGATATACATACTAATGAAGAAGTTTAATTATGAATTAGGCACAGTAAGGTATTTCATAATAACTGAACCACACTGTATTTCTGTGAAAACAGTGTCTTCTGAGTACAAATATTTCTTCCTTTTTGATTTTCCACATTTAACATCAAAATTATAAAATGCTGGCAGAAGAAAATCATCGTGGAACCAAATTTATGGCATGTTCTTAATAGAAAATCTAACACCTAGCAATTGCTAATGAAATGAAACAATTTTAACAATACACAGTAATAAAAGTATGAATACAATTGATTTGAATTGCTTTTTGTTTTTAGATTACTTTAACACATTGCTTTAACAGAGCATCAGAGTTTAATTCTATGTCAAAGAGAAATTGAGGTTCCTGTGATCTTTTGCTGTGAGGTTTCTTTCCTTTACCTTCTTTCATATTGGTGACCATGTTTCTGTGTTTCTGTGTGTAACACATCTTTAAGCATCTTTTGCAGGGCAGGATGAGTGGCAACAAATTCTTTCAGTTTCTGTTTGCTATGAAAAGTCTTAATTTCACCTTCATTCACAAATGAGAGCTTTGCAGGATATAGTATTCTGGGCTGGCAGTTTTTCTCTCTTAGTACCTGGGCTATGTCTCGCCATTCCCTTCTAGCTTGTAGGGTTTCTGATGAGAAGTCTGCTGTGAGTCTAATTGGAGATCCTCTAAGAGTAATCTGACGTTTCTCTCTTGCACATTTTAGGATCTTTTCTTTATGTTTCACTGTGGTGAGTTTGATTACAACATGTCGTGGTGAGGATCTCTTTTGGTCATGTTTATTAGGGGTTCTATAAGCTTCCTGTACTAAGATGCCTCTGTCCTTCTCCAAACCTGGGAAATTTTCTGCTAGTATCTCACTAAAAAGGCCTTCTAATCCTTTCTCCCTCTCCATGCCTTCAGGAACTCCTAGAACCCGAATGTTGGGTTTTTTAATAGTATCCTGTAGATTCCCGACAATATTTTTTAGATTTCTAATTTCCTCTTCTTTTCTTTGGTTTGCCTGTTTCCTTTCCTGTTCTCTGTCTTCTAAGTCTGATATTCTCTCTTCTGCTTCGCCCATTCTGTTTTTAAGGCTCTCTAATGTGTTTGTCATTTGATCTATTGAATTCTTCATTTTATTATGATTTCTCGTCACTATCAGAGTTTAAGTGTATATACTGGGCAAGGAGAGGATATACATCCCAGGTGGGATGTAGCAGGGCAGTGTGAGATTGCATCCCCCTACTCAGAATAGTACACAATAATACACAATTCAAAACACATTTCCAATTAAACTGACCTCTAATATTTTCCTTCTATTAAAATTGATTATCCAAGTTGATGGAAAAAGCATGTTGCTGGGGCTGGTGCTGTGGTGCAGTGATTTAAAACCCCGGCCTTGGCCAGCGCCGTGGCTCAACAGGCTAATCCTCCGCCTTGTGGCGCCGGCACACCGGGTTCTAGTCCCAGTCGGAGCACCAGATTCTATCCCGGTTGCCCCTCTTCCAGGCCAGCTCTCTGCTGTGGCCCGGGAGTGCAGTGGAGGATGGCCCAAGTGCTTGGGCCCTGCACCCCATGGGAGACCAGGAGAAGCACCTGGCTCCTGTCATCGGATCAGTGCAGCGCGCCAGCCGCGGTGGCCATTAGAGGGTGAACCAACGGCAAAAAGGAAGACCTTTCTCTCTGTCTCTCTCTCTCTCTCTCTCACTGTCCACTCTGCCTGTCAAAAATTAAAATAATAATAATAATAATAATAATAATAAAGCCCCGGCCTGAAGCGCCAGCATCCCATATGGGTGCCAGTTCGAGTCCCGGCTGCGCCTCTTCTGATCCAGCTCTCTGCTATGATCTAGGAAAGCAGTGGAAGATGGCCCAAGCCTTGGGCACCTGCACCCACGTGGGAGACCTGGAAGAAGCTCCTGGCTTCTGAATTTGGACTGGCGCAGCTCCGGCTGTTGCAGCCATCTGGGGAGTGAACCAACGTATGTAAGACACCTCTCTCTGTCTCTACCTCTCTCTATAATCTGTCTTTCAAATAAATAAATTTAAAAAAAATAAAAAGAAAGAAAAAGCATGTTGCTAACATTTGACCATTTACTGTTCCCAAGTCTTTCCGTTCCTCATAGAACAATGTACGTTGGGACATAAATATTATTAGCAACCTGTTATTTTACTAACTTTAACATCTCATTCACTGTCATTTCGTGCCTTCTAGCCAAACTAAACTATTTGCCAATTTGTCAGGATATTTGGGTTCACTTAACATTTTCTATATATATATATATATATATATATATATATGATATATAAATATATATATATATATTTAGACAGTGAGAGAGAGAGAGTCAGAGAGTTATAGACAGTGAAAGAGAGACAGAGAGAAAGGTCTTCCTTCTGATGGTTCACTCCCCTAATGGCCGCTAGGGCTGGCGCTGTGCCGATCCGAAGCCAGGAGCTGGGTACTTCCTCCCAGTCTCCCATGTGGGTGTAGGGACCCAAGCACTTGGGCTATCCTCCACTGCCCTCCCAGGCCACAGCAGAGAACAACCAGGACTAGAACCCGGGGTGCCGGTACTGCAGGTGGAGGATTAGCCTAGTGAGCCATGGCGCCAGCCTTCACTTAACCTTTTCTATACACTAATTCTTTCTCATCCTACAAATTATAACTCAAAATTTCCTTCTCTCTGAAACCTCACCCTTATGACTAAACCAAGTTGTAGTTTCCCTTTCTTAGGTTACTACCATCAAATCATATTTTTATGAATCATTGCTTGCCTCAATAATTATATCAAGAACAAACTATGGGATGAATTGTGGCTTAATAATCTTTATACCATCTGAATCTAACATTATTTCAGGTTTTTAAATTATTTATTCATGTGAAAGGAAGAGTGACAAAGAGAGGGAGACACACAGAGAGGAAGCGATATTTCATCTGCTGGTTTATTTCCGAAATGGCTGAAACAGCCAGGGAAGGGCCAGGCTGAAGCCAGGAGTGTGAGGAATCTTTGTAATTTCCACAATTACAGTTAATTTTGTTCGATTCCATTTATTTTTATAAATGAATAAAAAATTACAAATCACAAACAGTAAAATAGACTTGAAAACTATGCAACATTTTTTATATGTAAGAAGCTAAAATAAGTTGCTCTCACTACTAATGTATAGATTCATTCTGATAGGCAAAGTGCCAGTGAGATTCTCATCCAGAAGGAGTAGAGAAAAATCAGTGCATGGAAATGTGGTTCTAGAAAGGGGGTTGTAGATGCAGTAAACTACACTTCCAAGAGAGGATCGTTTGCAGAATGACAACCTCAAAAGACAACGTGAACCCTTGACCATTGACTGTCTGATGTAACTTCATGCAAAGTCCTTTTCTCATAACTTAGCATGCAACCTTGTGTTATGAAGGGAAAATATGATGGACTCCAAAGTCCTGGAAAAGCAATGTTTATCCCTGTAGATGGTGGTTGTGTAGTAACATTGAGCCCACGTTTCTCAGGCTGAGTGAACCTCCTCTAAGAAGACTTCTGTAATCTCCAAGATATACATAGTCTAAAACATTTTCAATCTGCATTTAACCCATATTTTGTTACATTCTGCTTAGTATTCTGATCTTTATTTACTTTGGATTCTCTGTTTTGCAGTGTATTTCTCTATTGTCCACCACACTTAATAAATAATCATATAATAATGATTCTTTCCCTGCAATATTTTTCAATTCTATCACCTTTTCTCCTCTCTCAAGTTTTGTCTGGATTACTACATCAGTGTGAACTCATCTGTCTGCTTCTCATCAGATTTCCCATTAATCTTTTTTTAAAGATATGTATCTATTTTAATTTCCTTTCAATGGTAGAGCAATACAGGCAGCAGAGAGAAATCTTCCATTTGCTAGCTCACTTCATAAATGCCCAAATCAATCAGGCTGGGTCAAGCTACAGCCAGGAGATCAGAGCTTCATCCAGGTCTCCTTTGTAAGTTGCAGAGACCCAAGTGCCTGAGTGATCTGAGGGTGCCTCCTAGAAGGCACATTAGCAGGAAGCTGGGTTGGAAGTGGATGAGCTGGGACTCCAATCAGATCCTCAATATGGGATACAAATGTCCCAAATGGCATCTTAAGGTCTGTGCCAAACGCCTCCTCTAGTCTATTTTCACATGGTCTCCAGAGTCATATTTCTAAAAATCAAAGCTGATTAAGACACTTGTCATTTTAAAATCCTTTGTATATCCCAAATTATTATGTTTATCTACTAAGCTGCAAAAATCTATTTAAATGAAAAATGAATAGGCAGTTAGTATTTAAAACAGAAATAAAAAATATGAAATCTGAGGTTCCTACCACTGAATTTTCCTGATGTCTAGCTGAATTTAACTCAGAATATTTCTCAAATATATGAAGCATATAAATCATTAACTGTTTTCTGTGATTTTTTAAATAAGTTAATCATTATAAAGTGTTTGCACAGTACATAACAGATGGTAAGCACTAGATGAAATCAGATGTGTCTACCATTATCTATGATTTATATTAACCAGGAAACCACTTAGCATCTCTAAGCTTTGATTTTTTTTTCTCTAGAAATATGTGTTCTTTTTTTAAAAACTTTTATTTAATGAATATAAATTTCCAAAGTACAGCTCATGGGTTACAATGGCTTCCCCCCCCTCCCATAACTTCCCTCCCACCCACAACCCTCCCCTTTCCTGCTCCTTCTCCCCTTCCATTCACATCAAGATTCATTTTCAATTCTCTTTATATACAGAAGATCAGTTTAGTATATATTAAGTAAAGATTTCAACAGTTTGCCCCCATATAGCAACACAAAGTGAAAAAATAATGTTGGAGTACTAGTTATAGCATTAAATAACAGTGTACAGCACATTAAAGACAGAGATCCTACATGATATTTTTAAAAATTAATTAATTTTCTATGCCATTTCCAATTTAACACCAGGTTTTTTTTTTTTTTCATTTCCAATTATCTTTATATACAGAAGATCGATTCTGTATATACTTAGTAAACATCATGCTGAGTGAATTAAGCCAGTCCCAAAGAGACAAATATCATTTGTTTTCCCTGATCAGTGACAACTAACTGAGCACCAACGGGGAAACTTGTTGAAGTGAAATGGACACTATAAGAAACAATGACCTGATCAGCTCTTGTCCTGACTCTTGATGTACAATGTAATACTTTATCCTTTTTAGTAGTTTTTGTTGTTGTTGTTCTAGTACTAGTGGTTGAACTCTGTAATTAACACACAATTATTCTTAGGTGTTTAAATTTTAACTGAAAAGTGATCCCTGTTAAATATAAGAGTGGGAAAAAGAGAGGGAGGAGATGTACAATTTGGGACATGCTCAATCGGACTTGCCCCAAGTGGTGGAGTTAGAAATGTGCCAGGGGATTCCAATACAATCTCATCAAGGTGGCATATACCAATGCCATCTCACTAGTCCAAGTGATCAATTTCAGTTCACAATTGATGACTCTGATAGGGCTAAGAGTCAAAGGGATCACACAAACAAGACTAGTGTCTGCTAATACTAACTGATAGAATCAAAAAGGGAGAGAAAGATCCAACATGGGAAGTGGGATACACAGCAGACTCATAGAATGGCAGATGTCCTAAACAGCACTCTGTGGCCTCAGAATCAGCCCTTAAGGCATTTGGATCTGGCTGAAGAGCCCATGAGAGTATTGTAGGCATGGAAAGCCAAGATACCATGGAAAAGAAAAAAAGAAGAAAACTGAAATATGTGTTCTTAATAGGGAAATGGCAGGGCTAGCGCTGTGGCTTAGTGCGAGAGGCCATCGCCTGCAGTGCCACATCCCATATGAGTGCCAGTTCAAGTCCCGGCTGCTCCTCTTCTGATCCAGCTCTGTGCTATGGCCTGGGAAAGCAGTGGAAGATAGCCCAAGTCCTTGGGCCTCTGCAGCCTCATGGGAGACCTGGAAGAAGCTCCTGGCTCCTGGCTTTGGATTGGCCCAGC
Source organism: Lepus europaeus (assembly GCF_033115175.1). NCBI lineage: Eukaryota > Metazoa > Chordata > Mammalia > Lagomorpha > Leporidae > Lepus > Lepus europaeus. Next base: position 41,349,417 of record NC_084833.1, read on the forward strand.
TCCAGCCATTGCAGCCATTTGGGGAGTGAACCAGCAGACAGAAAACTCTCTCTCTCTCTCTGCCTCTGCCTCACTCTAACTCTGCCTTTCAAACAAATAAATAAATCAAAAAAATAAGGAAATGGCATAATCATTTTAGAAAGTCACTATTGCTGGTATTTAAAAAAAGGGGGGCAGATAGTCTTACATTATAAGGACAACATAGATTGAAAACCTAATAGCAGGTGCATGTATATGAGATTTCATAGTCATTGAGAAAATTACAGTCTCAGACCACTGGCTTTTAATCAGTGATGAGACACATATTTGCTGAATTTGATTAGTTTACAGTTTGGGCTAATTTGACTAATGTCAACATTAGCACTTCTGTAGATGGCCTATATTGTACATATGTAGATGTCTGCTGCTCAAGTGCTGAGTGACAGATTAGTAATTCTGACCTTAGTGGACACTATTGCTAGATATACTAATTTACACTCACACTAGCCATGTGCAGGTATTCCTCCTGTTGCTGATTTTTCAGGTAAACACCTAGATTTATCAATTTCTTTGTGTTGGTTCAATCAATTTTACTCATGCTTTACTAATTCTGGTGGTATCTCATTGGACTAGTAAATAATATTTTCTTGGTGACTAAATATGCTAAATATTTTTGTATCCAATGTCTTCATTTAATGTATAAATATTTCTCATTTATGGGGTAGCTTATGCCGCCACCTCTTCTCAGTATTTTATTGTGAGGGTTTGCAAACATAGAGCAAGGATGATAGGCTTTGACCATAAAAACAAACACAGCTGCTAGTTAGTTATGACCATTAACATTTTACTCTATTTTCTTTATCATACTGTTTCCCCATATTTTCACTCCACAAATTGTCATTAACTCAGGTCTTATGTTTTGAAAAATAAATTAAGACAAGAGTATCATTGTCACTTTTGAAAGTTATTTTTGGTGATTATAAGATGTTTATATGACATATTTATTCTTTTATCATTTTAATAATGTTTTCTGTTTCCATCAATTCTTTTGTTAAGTCACTTATTGATTCTTCTCTTGCTCCATTGAAGATAAAGGTTTTTTTTTTTTTTTTAAGTCTGTTGAGAACGTGCTTTTTTGATTTTGGTTTCTGACATGTTTGCTATAATGGATCTGAGTGTTGACTTCTTTGAATTTACACTGAATCTGTTGGTTATAACTTTATGAATGCCTGATTTGATGTTTTATATGTTCTGGAATACATTATCATATACCTTTTAAATTGTGTTTCTTCCACATTTTCTTTTTCTTCACCTTAAGATACTATAATTATACTTAAATTTGGCTTATGAGTCCATAGCCTTTTTTTTTTATTTTATTTTATCCCTTGGTATTTGCTCTCTCTGTAAATTAAACTGGTATTGTTCTTCTAACATATTTTCTAGATGATGGCTCCTCATTTGTGTTGTGCCTAGTTTCCATTCAAATTCATCGTTTGAAGATATCTTTCATTTCAACTTATATTGTCTTCAATTATATAATATATAAGCAAATTTTTTTAAGATAACTTCTGTTCTTTAGGTGGAATTGTCTATTTTTGAAAATCTAACCGTAAATATATCAATACTCACTTCTGAAAATTGCATAAACTGGTTAATCTATATGTGTGTTTCCATTGTGTTTTTTATCTTTGTTTACTTTGTAATTATGATTATTAGAATTCAAAATTTCAAAGTTGTATATGAAATTTGTAAAAGTCCGGATGATGTATTATTAAGTGTGGTTTAACTTGTTCTCTGGTAGGCAGCATGTGTGAGTTCAATCACACATAATAAGAATTTGATAAAAAATAAGAAAAATGAACAAGTTGTAACAGTTATAGTTGATGATAGTTATAAAGGGGCAGTGTCTACATCTTGTTTGCACTCGCTACTGAGTTTGTTGTTGAAACAAATGACCATCATTTTGTAAGGGTCCTCAATTTCACTTCTGTTTTCTGCAATATCAAAATCAACTTCAATAATAAAACTCATTGTTTTAAATATTTATTTTTTATTTATTTGAAAGTCAGAGTCACAGAGAGAAGTAGAGACAGAGAGAGAGGTCTTCCGTCTGCTGGTTCACTCCCCAAATGGCTGCAATAGCCAGAGCTGAGCAGATCTGAAGTCAAGAGCCAGGAGCTTCTTCCAGGTCTCCCACATGGGTGCAGGGGCCCAAGGATTTGAGTCATCTTCTACTGCCTTCCCAGGCCACAGTAGAGAGCCAGATCACAAGTGGAGCAGCCAGGACTAGAACCAGCACCCACATGGGATGTCGGCACTGAAGGCCAGGGCTTTAATCCACTGTGCCGCAGCACCAACCCCTAAAATCCATTTTTTAAACAGCGTTTTTGACTAATGTCTTGACCTTTTGCCTATTGTAGATTAAAATGTAGGGGCTGGGGCTGGAGCTGTGGCGCAGCAGGTAAAGTCATGGGCTGCAGTGCTGGCATCCCATATGGGCACTGGTTCGTGTCCTGGCTGCTCTTCTTCCCATCCAGCTCACTGCTGTGACCTGGGAAAGCAGTAGAAGATGGCCCAAGTCCTTGGGCCCCTGCACCCATGTGGGAGACCTGGAAGAAGCTCCTGGCTCTTGACTTCAGATCTGCTCAGCTCTGGCTATTGCAGCCATTTGGGGAGTGAACCAGCAGATGGAAGACCTCTCTGTCTCTACTTCTCTCTGTGATCTGACTTTCAAGCAAATAAAAAATAAATCTTTAAAACAGTGAGTTTTATTGTTGAAGTTGAAGAAGAAGCTCCTGGCTCCTGGCTTTGGATTGGCGCAGCTCTGGCCATTGCAGCCATCAGGGGAATGAACCAGTGGATGGAAAACTCTCTCTCTACCTCTGCCTCTCTGTAACTTTACTTTTTAAATAAATAAGTAGATCTTTAAAAAAAAATTTAGGGGCTTAGGACTTGGCCATCCTTGGGAGACCAGTTATACATATCTCTATATGTTATTTTATATTTCTCCTAAATAAACAAACACACTGTTATGAATAAAATAAAGTGCTCTGTTGTTATATTGGAATAATCTTCAAAGCTTAGTGAGTACTTGGAATACACTTGGAAAATGTTTGCTGAAATAGATGGATAAAAGGCAAATCTTAAGCACAAATCCCTTAATAAAATATGAGTAGTCAGCAATTACATATTTAATGTAGGAATATTTGGGTCATATATGACACACAGAAAAATTATATATCTAGGAGGGAGTATAAACATTAGAACATCATACATGCTCAAAGATTGACAATTTCTAACTGAACACAATAAAATTTTATTGTCCATTTAAATCTATATTCTGGGCTAAATTGGTCCTAACAGTGAGAAATATGTAAAACAAATGATTTTTATTACTTTTTTAATTTCTTAATAATTTTGATATCCTTATTATATTTATTCTGATGAGTGTTCACTTAGAGTGTGAAAAGCTAATAGCAATGTACGTTCATATATATGATATATATGTATTGTGTGTATACATGTATATGCACATAGATTTTATTCTTTTTTAAATGAAATTATTTTTTGGACTTACCATCTGCCCCCTTAAAGAGGTTATTTACAGCAAAGAAAAACCAGCACTAGTTTTCAAAAACAGAACATATTTTTCTCATCTAGCCACCTCCTAAGACTGGGACCATTAATTTAACACATTTATATAGATTGTTTTTTGGTTAATGAATTAGACTATTAAAGTTGGAATTATGAACCTTGCAAATGACAGATGGTGATATAGAAACTTCTCATTTCCCTCAATAGCCATAGGATTTGATATTTTATATTTCCCAAAGCCAAAAATGTAAGGAAAAATAACAATATGTTAAAATATAAGATATCTCATTAGAATGGGACATATATTATATTGAAAAAGTAGGTTTATGAGAGCAGATTTTTATATTTTTGTTCAAAACAGATTGTGATGTTGTTGATAATAGCACTGTTGCTCATAGCCAGAACAACTTTTTTTTGTCTTATTGTTGTCATTTTGTTTTAAAATACCTATCAAATAAACTTCTCTGAGTATTTGATTGACATTAAATTATTGTACCTTTGAGGAATAACAATGACAGGAATAACAATAATAGCTATTGTGTTGATCAGGAAATAACAGTGCAAGCTGTGAAACAAGTGTTTGTATAGCGTTCTTAGTAGCTCATAAATAATCCAATGAATGAGATAATGACATCCCCATTTCTCAGATGATTGTGCTAAGGTAAGCAGGAATTAGCTAATTTACTCAAAATGATCTTATTTGTTTTAGTCTGTTTTCTTGATTTTTAAAATAATCAGATTTGGGGTTGGCATTCTGGTGTAATGGGTAAAGCCACTGCCTGCAAAGTTAGCATACCATATGGGTGCTGGTTCATGTCCCAGCTGCTGCACTTCCCATCCAGCTCGCTGTTAATGGTCTGGTAAAAGCACAAGATGGACCAAAGGCCTCTGCTATCCATATAGGAGACCATGATGAAACCTCTGGCACCTGAATTCAGGCTGGCCCAGCACTGACTGTGTTGGCCATCTGGGGTGTGAACCAGCAAATGTAAGATCTCTTTCTCTGCCCCATCTCTTTTAACTTCGATTTTCAAAGTAAGTGAAAATTTAAATTGAAATAAAATAAAATGATTGGGGGTCAGCGCGGTGGAGCACGAGGTTAATCCTCCACCTCTGGTGCCAGCATCTCATATGGGCATCAGGTTCTAGCCCCAGATACTGCTCTCCCAGTCTAGCTCTCTGCTGTGGCCCGGGAAGGCAGTGGAAGATGGCCCAAGTGCTTGGGCCCTGCACCTGCATGGGAGACCAGGAGGAAGCACCTGGCTCCTGGCTTCAGATCGGCGTAGCTCTGGTTGTGGCAGCCATTTGGGGAGTGAACCAATGAAAGGAAGACCTTTCTCTTTGTCTCTCTCTCTCTCACTGTCTGTAACTCTACCTGTCAAATAAATAAAATCTAAAAAAAAAAAAAAAGATTGGATTTACAAATTAATAAGAAAGACTGTAGTATTTGTCTCAGCTTGACTAAATTTTGGTGGGCTGCTTCCTGACTATAGGTCCATGATTTAATTTCTCTTAGACAACTCATTTACTTTAGAAAACCCGTAATTGTAAATTATTGCTAGACCTTGAAAGATTTAATATTTTCAAGAGCTTCTTGTCAGTTTTACAACCAAGGATTGTATTTCTCAAAGAAGCTCATTCTTCTTTGGGGAGCTCCCATCTCCTAGTCTCTCTGTGAGAGTGCGACCCTAAATTTGGTGGTCAACTTGCTCTAAGTTCTAAAATTACATCTGCTATGAGGATAACAACAAAATAGTTTTTCTTTGGGCAAGACCAATTAGCAAACAACATAGCTGGCCTACAATGCCTCCAATCAGCTCTTTGAATACTTCCACTCATTTGTTCAGCATGAATTTCCTGCTGTGTTTGAACTGTCTCTACCTTTGCTATATCCTTGAAGAGTTTTCTAACCTACACAACTTTGTCCAGTAAGTGTGTTGCTTTGAGTTCAATTATTAATCAAAAAGCCTGTATGTCTTTCCTAATACTATTACATAATAGGAATTATTATTTTGCTTGCTTCTGAAATACACACACACATATATATATATCTTCATCTTCTTATTTAGACAGTAAATCTTCAAAAATATTTTAGACTGAATCATAGATTTATATTTTCCTATCCTGCATAATTATAGGCACACATTTTCTTAAGGCCATTTATTTCTATATACAGTGCTACGTATATGCATATTGTGTTTTTTCTGACTCCAAACACACTATGAATTTCTGTTAATCTGCATTGACAACATCTTGCTTCCATTCAACTGCCTAAATATTGCTTTCATTTTTACTTTATTTTATTTTATTTTTATTCATTGATAAATTTTGTGTGTTTTCTATCTATATTTTCAACTTGCCTGATTTTTTTTTTTTAGCTAAACTAGAAATTTGTAGGTTTTTCCCTTAAAAAGTTCAATGATATTATTTCTTCATATTGTACATTTTGGTGGAGAAAACTGAGCCATAATCATTTTTTAGTATATGTGAAAGGTAATGAAATCAAAGTACAGAGAGGTTAGTACATTTCCTAAAGTCATAAAGTTTGTAACTGACACAACGAATTGAAATCCCAGTCCGTTTAACTCTTGAATCTGACAAACTACCTCTCTTTAGTACATATATACAGCCCTCTAAAAATTAATTCTGAAATGAGTTTTACCTTGAGATAATTAAACTTCTAATTAGACAACCAGAATATGATCAAACCGATTCCAGATGTCAGCCAGTATTTGCATTTCCACCTTGGAGCAGAACCTGGAGATTCACTTAGTAAAAGGATTAAGTCATTTATAGGAAACAGTCCTAAATTGGGCATTATTGTTTTCTAGCTAAGAGGTCAGAAGGAAAACACCTCAAATAGCACAACAGCATTTCTTAGGATTATCTCTCCGGTGCTTTTTTTGAGATCATACACTATTTAACCAAACAGAATTGACAATATGGATAATTTGCAGAAGAGTAGTCAGAAATACCATTTCTGTCTTCATTTATGGTTGAATAATGTGAATGTAGAAAGGCAGGTTCCCTCCTTTAACGTGCTATGTAACTGTAAGATATGGGAACAGGACTCACATTTCTCAGAGTGGGAGCAAAAGCTGTTAGGGTTTCAGCTAGCAGTTAATATTTGTCAAGGGGATGATGTGCCAACCTAATCCAACACTGAAATAACAAATGACATTATAGATGGTGGGGCTGGTGCCTTAACGTTTTAGTCACTCTTGGCTGCCATAATCGAATACTACAAACTGGGTGCCTTAAAAAGCAAACATTTTTCATCTTTCAGTTGTCTGGGGAAAACAACATCAAGAGGAGAACAAACCTGACATCTGGTGAGGGCACTCTTTGTGGTTTTCAGACAGCTGTCTTCAAAGTGTATCCACTCAAGGTCAAGGAGAAAATCATCTGCCTCACATTTCTTCTTTGAAGGACATTAATCCCAGTCATGAAGTTTCTGCTCTAATTGTGTATCACCTCCTTAGAGACTCTTCCCCCTAACAGCATCACACCGCAGGGACAGAAGAAGAGTTCAACAAAAGGATTTGGAGGAAACACAAACATTCAGTCCAATACAAATGGGTGTCACACTACTCCTTCCCAGCTATGAGAATATTCTTGAATAATGAAATCATTATTGAGAACTACTATTTATAAATTACGTTGATTAAATTGATTCAAAGGAAACACATTAGGTTGGAATTTTGCCAAACTGTTTAAGGAAGTTCAAAAATTAGATCAAAATATCGTCTGAGAAAATATATTTGCAGAGGGATGCCTAAATTTTTGCATGATCTAAGTCATGATCTGATTATGTTTGTTGGAAACTCTAGGGATGTGTATATTTTTAATCAGAATTGGCGATGAAATGGGCTACCTCAACAGCTTACTGAGTAGCTAGTTCACCAAAGTAGTGGAGCCCTCCTTTATAATATCCTTTGCATGAAGGTATTGTCTGGGGCTGAAAACCCAGGTGCAAATTTAGATTAGTTCAACTAACACACCCTTTTAACTTTTGATTCCATGGTTTCATTAAATAAAAATATTGAGTTATATAAAATTTTGCAATATGTAATGTATAATATCTCAATTAACAGAAGTAATACACAAAGCATTATAGTTAAATGTTTATTGCAGCTCAATGAACAATAGCTAAGACATGAAATCAATCTAAATGCCTATCAACAGAAGATGGATAAAGAAATTATGGGATATGTACTCTATAGACTGCTATATAGCAGTAAAAAACAATGAAATCTGGTAATTTGCAACGAAATGGAGGAGTCTGGAAAACATCATGCTGAGTGAAATAAGCCAGTCCCAAAGGAACAAATATCATATGTTCTCCTTGATTGGTGACAGCTAACTGAGCACCTAAAAGGAAACCTGTGGAAGAGAAATGGACACTATGAGAAACAATGACTTGATCAGCCCTTGTTCTGTCGAGGGAAAATTTATTATTTTATTCCTTTTAGTATTTTTTGTTCTACTTAATACCACTGGTTGAACTCTTTAATTAGCACACAATTATTCTTAGGTGTTTAAATTTAACTGAAAAGTGGTCCGTTAAATATAAGAGTGGGAATAAGAGAGGGAGGAGATGCAGAGTTCGGCACATGCTCACTTGGACTTACCCCTAATGATAGAGCTAGAAATGTACCAGGGATTCCAATTCATTCCCATCAAGGTGGCATGTACCAATGCCATCTTACTAACCAGAGTGATCAGTTTCAGTTCATAATTGATCATAATGATAGGTCTAAGAGTCAAAGGGATCACATAATCAAGACTAGTGTCTGGTAATACTAACTGATAGAATTAAAAAGAGAGAACAATCCAATATTGGAAGCAGGATACATAGCAGACCCAGAATGGCAGATGTCCTAAACAGCACTCTGGCCTCAAAATCAGCCCTTAAGGCATTTGGATCCAGCTAAAAAGCCCATGAGAGTTTCTCAGGCATGGAAAGCCAAGACTCTGTGGAAAAAAAAAAACAAACAAACAACAACAACAACAACAAAAAACAAACAAACAAACAAAACACCTAAATGAAAGATCTCTGTGACTGAGATCCCAGTAGAAAGAATGGGGCCATCAAAGAAGGAGGTACCTTTCTCTGAAGGGAGGAGAGAACTTCCACTTTGACTATGGCCTTGTCTAAATAAGATTGGAGTTGGTGAACTCAAGAGGCTTCCATAGCTTTGGCAGCTCATGACAAGAGCCTCAGGTGATTTCTAACATCATAAATAAGAGTGTCAATTGTTAAATCAACAACAGAAGTCACTGTGCACCTAATTCCCATGTAGGATATCTGTCAAGTGTTATACTATACGAATTAATGACAAAAGTACTACTCAAACAGTACTTTACACTTAGTGTATCTGTGTGGGTGCAAACTGTTAAAATCTTTTCTTAGTATATACTAAGTTGATCTTCTGTATATAAAGATAATTGAAAATGAATCTTGATGAAGAGTAGGATGGGAGAGCAAGTGGGAGATGGGATGGTTGGGGGTGGGAGGGAGGTTATAGGGGGAAAACCGCTATAATCCAAAAGTTGTACTTTATAAATTTATATTTATTAAATAAAACTTGAAAAAATAAATTAAAAACATTATGGTTTTCATTTTGGGGACAGGATTACTTGCTGAATTTCAGTTCATTTTTAATCTCACACCTGTGCCTTGTGTTCTAGGAGGGTAAAGTGATTTTAAGTGCTGTAATTTCATCATTTTTGTGCTTTGAAACTAAAAGAAAGTATAGGCATAAAAATTAACACAAAAGCTATACCAAAACTAAAGCATATACAGTGATGGTGAGCCAAGAATTAGTAGTTTCACTGAGAAAAGGTCATCTCAAGGAATTCTGACATTGTACTTTAACGTGATAGAATTGCCAAAGTTCAGAGTAGTCTCATTTTGTATCTGGATTCTCAAATCATTCTCATTCAGGACTAGGATCCTCTCAACACACATACTCATAAACATAGGCTTTAATTCTTTCTAAGCTCTTGGGGAGCTACAATAAAAAAGAAGATGCATCCCTTGTGAATAAATGGTTAAAGAAAATTCAGGGGTACAAGATAGTCTAAACTTAATTTTGTAAGTTGACCATTTATTTATTTGATGGAACCATATTTCCTTAATACTTTAGAGCGTGATTCCAGTGAGCATAGCGAACTTCTGATACCAACCCTTTGTCTGTAGCTTAAATCTAAGAGGTCAACTCTATTTTCTTTATCTCCAAAGTCTTCTGGAGCATCTCACAATCTTTTATGTATTATTTAAAAGAAAAACAGAAAATGCACAGCCTATCACCAGGAACCCATTGAAAGTGCCGTAGTAAAGCAAACGATTACTTCCATCACTTTTCTCCTGAAGAAAATCCATAAATCTGTATCATAGGTATTTAAAGTATTTAAAAATAGAGGCAATAAAACAGTGTTTTATCACTCAACTCTCTAATATATTTTTAATCAAGTTACAGTAAAAATCTAAAGTGCATTATAGACCCTCAGGAACCTCTGTCTATGTAAGTTAACCAGGGTGACTGAGTTGCAGTCTTGGCTTAATATTTTTTAAAAAATGAAACACATTTCTACAAAAATTGCTTCCATGGATAAACTCATGCCCTTATCTTGCTGTGAGGTTCTGCAATTCCACTTTGTGTAGAGTGATAAGATCATTCCTTAGAGCCTCATCAAGAAGGTACTTTTCTAATTTGTTTCAAAACTCACATTTTGTATATAAGGTAGTTTGCTGAACTATATAGCATGGTGAAGAATAAATTTAAAGATTAAATTACCTTTCAATATTTCCTTTTTCTTTGACACTCAGTAATGTCTCATTTGGGGCTGATCATATGAGGGACAAAGAGCTAAACAGAAGGTTTCATTGGTTAGTTTAGGAGCAGCAATGGGTGAACACAAGCAGTTGTATTGTCAATGCATTCGCGGTGTAAAAGCACAGATAGATGAAGTGAAGGAGTCGCCATACCCAAATTGAGTAAGATTCATTACAAATAGGTATTCTAGAAAGACAACACAATCTTTTGAGCTGAGACTTGAAGTGCAAGATAGAATCAATGAAAAGTAACTTTTGCTTGGAAAATATTGTGTTTTGGAAAGATATTTTAGTGTTTTAACATCAAGTTCAGTTTAATGTTGTAGATGATTCAATTGTAATAGGACACATGGTTGGTACCTCATGTAAATGATTCAACCTACAATTGTTTTTTATTTAATGATGGTGATAAAGTATCCACATTCAGTAGAAAATCATATTTCAAATTAAATATTTAATTTTGATCTTAACTCAGGCTAGCAAAATGCAGTGTGACATACTTTCCCATGATTTGTACAGTAGCAGTGAGCTGCAGCTGCCAGTCAGTCATGTAACCATGAGACTATATGGCCAATACTTTGCAGTGCAGTGTGTTGCTAACCTATGATGTCTAGGAGGCTAGATGTGTTAAATTCATTTTCAACTCTGATTGCTTTCATCTATCAATGGGAAAATGATTCTTTTTAATATAGGACAATAGAAAAGGACATAAAACATGAGTTTATCTTAATCTGGCTTCAACATTGATATGAATCCCTGGGGATATCCCAGTAATGGCTTTGAGTCAGTAACATTAGTACATTGAATTTCTGTGGGAAACCCAGGAATATGGACTAGCTTCTGATGAGCTGGTAGATTTTGAAGTCAGGATTAACCTTTTCCATATCTATATGGAAAGTCCTTGGAATAATCAGGTAATTGAAAACAGCTGGCCAATAGAACTTCAGAAAATTAAATGATTTATGTTGTCAATCTAAGCACCAGAGGAATACGGTAATAGAAACACTAATTCAGATGAAACTTCCTAAATCAATATTCTTAATAAAATCTAATAAATATTTTAAAACATTTATCTTTCAGTTTTCATTTCTTCCCAGTATTCTAACATTCAGGAGAAGCCACAATGTCTCTTATGGTTTATGTGTCAGAGTTTTTGTTTGAGTTTCTTATCCATACCTTAAGTGAACAAATAGTTAGAATTACAAAAAATGTATCATGCCATAGGAGGGAAAAATTTAAAAATGGTAGTTTAATAAGTAAGAATGTGAGGTAACACTTTAAATTTACTTCAGTGTTGTTTCTACTCCCTCACAATATATCCGTGAGTATGTGTGTGTGTATACACATGAGCAAAATTGATAAAAAAATACTTTTTTTTCTAATGACAAGAATTTAAATAAGAGTTAAGAAGTGGCCGGCACCACGGCTCAATAGGCTAATCCTCCACCTGCGACTCTGGCTCTCCGGGGTTCTAGTCCCAGTCGGGGTGCCAGATTCTGTCCCGGTTGCTCCTTTTCCAGTCCAGCTCTCTGCTGTGACCGAGGAGTGCAGTGGAGGATGGCCCAGGTCCTTGGGCCCTGCACCCACATGAGAGACCAGGAGAAAGCACCTGGCTCCTGGCTTCGGATTGGCGCAGTGCGCCGGCCCCAACATGCCAGCCGTAGCAGCCACTTGGGGGGTGAACCAACGAAAAAAGGAAGCCCTTTCTCTCTGTCTCTCTCTCTCTCACTGTCCACTTTGCCTGTGGGGGAAAAAAAAGTTAAGAAATAATTTGGATTGTTTAATTCTTGAGTGAAATTACACTTTCAATAAATAGTCATGTGTCACCCTGAGCTTAAAAATGGAGCTATTTTGGACCGGCGTCGTGGCTCACTTGGTTAATCTTCCACCTGCAGTGCGGGCATCCCATATGGGTGCTGGGTTCTAGTCCCGGTTGCTTCTCTTCCAGTCCAGCTTTCTGCTGTGGCCCATTAGGTGCTTGGGCCCCTGCACCTGCATGGGAGACCAGGAAGAACACCTGGCTCCTGGCTCCTGGCTTCAGATCAGCGCAGTGCCAGCCATTGTGGCCATTTGGGGAATGAACCAATAGAAGGAAGACCTTTCTCTCTTCCTCTCTCTCTCACTGTCTGTAACTCACTCTACCTGTCAAATAAAAAAAAAAAAAATGGAGCTATTTCTGAGAAACGTAAGTTAAGCCATCTTACCACAATGTGAACATCTTAGAATGTACTTACACAAAACTAGATGGTATAGATTAATCACTCCATGTGGCTTCCTGATATAATTGAGAGAAAATGTAGACAAGATATTTGAGGGTCGCTGCTAGCATAGCATATCATACTGTGTTTTAGTATTTTTTGCAAGTAGATGTAATACAGTCTAAAATAACAACAAAAATATAATAAAACATATACCAACGGCATAATTGAGAACACATTATGTACTATGCATAATTGTATTTCTTTTCTATGAATGTGCAAGGTATGTTTATACAAACATCTCTATAAACACATACATGAGGCATTGAGCTTTGGTGCTATGATAGCTATGACATCACTAGATAACAGGAATTTTTCAGTTCCATAAGACCAACATCATGCATGTATTCAGTTGCTGACTAAAACATTACTTTGGTTGGCCAGCACCGTGGCTCACTAGGCTAGTCCTCCTCCTGCGGTGCTGGAACCCTGGGTTCTAGTCCTGGTTGGGGCACCGGTTCCGTCCAGGTTGCTCTTCTCCAAGTCCAGCTCTCTGCTCTGGCTCAGGAAGGCAGTGGAGAATGGCCCATGTGCTTGGGCCCTGCACCTGTATGAAAGACCAGGAGGAAGCACCTGGCTCCTGGCTTCGGATTGGCGCAGCCGGCCATAGCGGCTATTTGGGGGGTGAACCAATGGAAGGAAGACCTTTCTCTCTGTCTCTTTCTCTCACTGTCTAACTCTGCCTGTAAAAAAAAAAAGTAAATAAAAATAAAACATTGTTTTGGGATGTGTGACTGTCATATTAAGTAGAGTATAAAATTATAATCTGCACAGTTTGATATCTAAATTTTATGTTTGCCTTTTTTTGAAATGCAAAATTGCCTTATTTGTGAATATCCAAAATAAAATGGGCATGTGTCATGACATGTATCAAAGAGAAAGGCACATGCACACTTCTTCTGTGATACTTATCAGCTTCATTCTTTCTACTTTGAACTAGTAAGAATGAAAACCAAAATTTTAACATTCTAATATTTGGTGAAAATACCTTAAGTAGCAATCTATCTTTTCTGAGTCTTTATCATCATTCTAGCCATTTACCTTTGAAATCATTTCATCTACAACTTCAAAAAGTTATGGAAGTTTATTTGCAAGTGAGTATTAATATATACATATAATAAAATAAATTGTTTATAATACTAAATTTTTATGCTTCAATAAATATAATAAAGTAATGACTATAAAGGAAAGTAGCTAAAAAGGGTTAAACATTACAATAGGGCTTAGATGTTGATCAGAGAAAAGATAATAATACCTAATCAAGCAAAACTCAGAGGAAAGAGAAAGATGTCAATTGAGAAAGGCTTATGGTCAAATAGGGGAGAGAGGATCCAGAATCTGAATGATCACTACAATACCTGAGTTCAGGGTTCTTAGTGTGATAGGGTTATATCCAGCCGAAAGAGGTTAAAATATAATAAAATAAATAAGTAAATAAATAAATAAATATATAAACCAAAGCAAGATGATTTCATTCAGTTGTGAATTTTTCATTTGCCTCTGATCAAAACAAATATGTTCAAGCTGCTTGGACTCCCTTAGAGGGCACCTCAGTATCAACTGAGTCATCAGGATTTGTATCTTCTCCCCTTTTCCTTCCCTTTAGTGTAAAATAAGTGGAAAGAAAGAAAAATATCTTCTACAATTGCAAAATATTTCTGACTTTTTCCCCTTCTACTTAAAATAGAAAGGAACTTTTATTTTAAATAAAACATTTAAAATAAAAAGTGAATTTGTGAGAGAAAGTGAGAGAAACATAATTCTTAAATTCAAACAGAACTTATATTATCCCAGGAAAACTGAAACATTGAGACAAAATGAATTAACTATATTTATTGTGTAGATTGATGTTGAAGTTATTTATCTTCGTGTAATTAGCTTCAAGAAAAGGTATAATCGATGGAATTTGTATTTGAGAACCGAATTTCCTACCTGTAAACAGAATGGCAAGTTTAAACTGAAATAAAATACCTCACACATAGCAGCTAACTTGAAGTTTAAAGCACAAGTGTTAAAATATTACATGAATGGAAAAGGCAAAGGAGAATTCAATTTTTTTTAAACTTTTATTTAATGAATATAAATTTCCAAAGTACACCTTATGGATTACAATGGCTCCCCCCAAAAAACTTCCCTCCCACCCGCAACCCTCTCCTTTCCTGCTCCCTCTCCCCTTCCATTAACATCAAGATTCATTTTCAATTCTCTTTATATACAGAAGATCAGTTTAGTATATATTAAGTAAAGATTTCAACAGTTTGCCCCCACATAGTAACACAAAGTGAAAAATACAGTTGGGGTACTAGTTATAACATTAAATCACAATGTACAGCACATTAAGGATAGAGATCCTATATGATATTTTTAAAAAAAATTGATTAATTTTCTATGCAATTTCCAATTTAAAATCAAGTTGTTTTTTTTTCATTTTCAAATTTTAGAAAATTTTAGTTAAAACTATGAATAATAGATTACATTCGATTTGTCAAGGATGGAGGCAATATCTAAAGATTATTGGCCACCCTGTGCCATGTATAGTTATAAGGGTAGTATAATATCACTACTCTTGAACTATACAAATATGTCATGCATTTGGTTCTATTGTTATCCTCTTTGAAGGAATAGCAAATCAAGACATACTTTGTTTAACTGCTCTGCCAAGGGTCTTCTAACTACTGAGTTATGAACCAACATAAGCAATGTTGAGTCCAGACAGTTTTGAAAATTGAGGCTAAGAGAATTATAAAAACCACAATATCTCAACATCATATTTTGGACATAGTATACACATAAACAAAAGAAAATGTAGAATATTTTTTAAAAGATTTATTTATTTATCTGAAAGTCAGTGTTAAACAGAGAGAGAAAGAGAGGCAGAGAAAAATAGAGGTCTTCCATCTACTGGTTCACTCCCTAATTGGCCACAATGGTGGGAGCTGCACGGATCTTAAGCTGAGAACCAGGAGCTTCTTCCAGATCTCCCACATGGATGCAGGGGCCTAAGGACTTGAGCCATCTTCCACTACTTTCCCGACCATAGCAGAGAGCTGGATCAGAAGTGGAGCAGCCAGGACTCCAATAGCATCCATATGGGATGTTGGCACTGCAGGCAGGGGCTTTATCTACTATGCCACAGCACCAGCCCTGAAAACGTAGAATCTTAAAATTTTAATATGTTCAAGTAGGAGCTGGCCTTGTTGCACAACAGATAACGCAGCTGCCTGTGACACCAGCATCCCATATGTATCTCAGTTCATGTCCTAGCTGCACCTCTTTTGATCCAGCTCCCTGCTGATGGCCTAGGAAAAGCAGCAGAAAATGGCCTACCTATTTAGGCCCCTGCCACCCAAAGGGGAGATCCAGAAGAAGCTCCTGGCTCCTGGCTTTGACCTGGCCCAGCCCTAGCCAAAGCAGCAACCTGGGGTATGAATCAGAGGATGGAGTATTTTTGTTTCTCCCTCTCTCTGTAACTCAGACTTTAAATAAATAAATAAATAAATAAATCTCTTTAAAAAATTGATCAAGTAAATAATAAAAAAGCTTTCTTTTGTTCTAGAGTCCATGATTGCAATATTATCTGTTTCAATTGAGAGCTTTTAAAACTTGCAGTCAAAAACAATTATAGTGATTTCAATGGACAAAAGTTTATTGTGCTCTGATGTAACTTTCTCCCACTTAGAATCACTCCAGTTAGAAAAATGCAACACAGTAGGACACTAGACTTTGCAATGATGTAGAAAGTCATGTAAAATAACTGATTTCAAATTAGGCTTCACTCTAGTTTGCTAAACATCAAAAACACTGTTAACCAGAATTTTATAATCCAGAACTGCCTTCTCATTGTCCATATATCCTATCCTATTTGGCCAGGCTTTTAATGATGCGTTAGTGCTATTGTGGTATTCTCTGAATTATCAAATAAAGTTTTAGGACTGCAATGAACTATTATTCTGCCTCTGCATGTGCCAGACACCTTGCCTATTCCATCTCATTTTCTCCTCACTCCAATCTTAACACATGAAGGTCAATAGCCCTATTTTATAGACTAACTTATAGAGTAATGGCATCAGGATTTGAAGCAAGGTTTTCTGCCTGCAAAAACTCATGTTGTGTCTGTATACCAGTTGGCTACAGGTGAAGTATATACTTTGATGATAGTATACTTTAAAAATTATCTTAAAATTATTTAAGGCTATATGTGTTATGTAAAATATAAAGGCTTTATGTTATATGTAAAATGTGTATCCACATATGCTATGATAAATGTGGTAACTTATCTGAATATTTATTTCCCATTTTTATGGAGTTTCTAATATGTATATCAAGCATTTACTTTGATATTTGTAAAACCAGAGTTGAAAAATATGTACATATTACTTATATGTTAACATATTCTTTTTGTGGAATGATATGAGAAGTCTTACATTGAAAAATAGGTATAAATATGTTTACTAATCTAGTGATAGAAAAAAATCAAGTAGAAAACTAAAATTGTTCAATATTTAATTATTGGTAAATAAAAGCACTTTTCATAGCTGAGAATCAAAGTCCACTTGAAAATTTCTGAGAATCCTAACCTATTGTAGCCAAATAAAATATTACAAAAATGTGTAAGAAATTAGTCTGATGTCAATATAATTCAGATGGAAAAGATTAAAAGCATACAAATTATCCTGGTCATAGGCATTATCGTAGAAGCAATTATATGCCTGGGACTGTCACCATTTAGGCTCCAGAGAACGACAAAATAGGTAAAGCTGGGCATTTGTTCAGAAAAGAAAGGGTTCCTGGTGTAGCAACCTGAAGTGGCATAGTTAGGACAGAAAATAAAAATATTTGAGTGCGGGCTGAAGGGAGGGGGCGGTGCCATTATGTTCCTAAATCTGTATATATGAATTATGTGAAACTTGAATAACTTAAATAAAATTTAAAACATTTCTTGAAAAGAAACAATGCTCTGAATTCTAAAGATCAAGTCAAGCATAAAAAATATTTCTTTCCTTAAACAAAACGTTACTAATGCACAAATGTTCCATCATCAAGGAGTCTGATACAAAGGAAGCAAACATCAATGAGACTATTAGAATTAAGATGTTAATGGTAATGGTGTTCTGTTTTTTTTTTGTTGTTGTTCTTTTTTTTTTTTTACATTGATTTACCCTAGATATAGGTAGTGAGTACATTAATTTTGATTCTTTGTGAGTGGAACTACAAAAATCATGACAAGACTGTAGTTATACAAGAAAATGTGAAGAATTGGAGCCATGGATACAAACTGCCTCAGAGATTATGTTTATATGGTGTACTATAGTTTTCTGTTCCTTGTGGAATTTATGTGTTCAATAACTTATATGCAAACACTATTTTAATCGATTATTGTTGATTTAATTAGTGAAGAAGGCGGAAAAAGCTAGGAAGTTTCTGAAAATTCAGAGGAGGGGCATATGTTTATTACTCTCCATGAATGAAGTGATTGATAATCCCAGTTATTCCTAAATCACTCATTCTTGCTGGAGAGTATTTCAGACAAGTAACAAGTAGTGTCATAAGATAGATTTGGAGCCATAAGACATGGAATTAAATTATGGAACTACCAGTTACTATCTATAAGCCCTTAGACAAGTAACTTAACAGTTTTAATTTCATAGTTTTATGATATATTACCACCCAGAGAGATTTCTTGTAGGGATTTAAGAGATAATACATATAAAAATGTCTACCTCAGTGTCTAAGTTTCCAGATTGAACTTATTAAATTCCATGGCATGACCTTTCTTCTCTCTATAAAATGTCTTGTATATTGTCTGGCATTTAAATATGATTTTAATAATTTTCTGTTGGATAAATAGCCAAAATGATCTAGTGACACACTATAGGTGAAAAGTCAATAAACTTATTCTATAACAAATAAAATAGTAAATGTTTGATGTTTAGCCACACACAGTAAATCACAACTCCTGAACTCTAGTCCTGCAGTGCAAAAACCCTGTTTCTATAAAACTTTATATTAACTGAATTTGGCCCATTGGCCATAGTTTGCTGCTTCCTGATACAGAATCTCAAGCGTCTTCATGAGTTTTCATGTGGCTTTGAATAGAGTTTTCAAATCCTGGAGTTAGAAAAAAATGAATTATAAACCTGGGTTATCGTCCTTGACTTTTGTCAATGTGTATCAACAATGGGAATTTTCTAGGTTTTAGAATTTTCACTTCAGTAAGGAAAAGTTTGCATTAGGTAACTACTAGAATATTCACTGCAGCATTTCTAAGGACTGAGGCATCATCTCCCATAGTTCTGAGGCTATTAATCACATTGATGTGAAATATATCAATTAAATTTAATTCGATTCATTTAATGCAATTATAACAGATGCTTAATACAGTGCGTAGTCTATAATATATGCCTAGTAGGTTTGTGTGACGAAAGTACAATTTATAACATAAATTGGGATTCATTATTAATTAGTCTCTACTTATAATTTTTTAAAGATTATTTATTTGAAGACAGAGTTACAGAGAGGCAAAGAGAGAAAGAGAAAGAGAGAAAGAGAGAGAAGTCTTTCTTCCACTGGTTCACCGCCCAGATGGCTGCAATGGCCGGAGCTGTGCTGATCCGAAGCCAGGAGCCAGGAGTTTCTTCCAATCTCCCACATTATTGCAGGCACCCAAGGATTTGGGCCGTCTTCCACTGCTTTCCCAGGCCATAGTGGAGAGTTAGATCAGAAGTGGAGCAGCTGGGACTCCAATAGGTGCCCATATGAGATCTGGAACTGCAGACTGCAGCTTTACCCACTATGCTACAGCTCTGGCCCCAGTTCATTGCCTTTTGAAAACTCTGCAAAATTATTATACTATCCATATTTCTAACAATGTTTTTTAAAGTTTTATTTATTTGAAAGTCAGAGTGACAGAAAGGGAGAGGGAGACACAAAGAGAGATCTTTCATCTGCCAGTTCACTCCCCAGATGGCTGCAACAGTCTAACTAGGGCTTTGGAGAAGCCAGGAGCTAGGGACTCTGCCCAAATCTCGCACATGGATAGCGGGGACCTCACTACTTGGACCATCTTCTGTTGCTTTCCCAAACACATTAGCAGAGAGCTCTATGGGAAATGGAGCAATCTTCTGCTGTGCCACAATGCTGGCCTGTCCAATAACATGGTGTTTGTGAAGATTTTTGTAAAGCTCTTGTCCTCTAATGTGATATAACTAGAGCTGCATTTTATGGTCCTTCCATGGCAATGTAGACTGTTTCCTAGCATGCTCCTTAAAACTGTTCTAGCCACTAGAGTTAATCAGTGCTAAAGCTGCTTCCACATACTTAGTTATTTGTTACACCAACACTGATATTTCTTCTTATCAGTTTTCTTATTCATTTTGCTATAAGAAAATGCCATAAGCTGTGCAACCTTTAAACAAAAATGTTTTTCTTACAGTTCTCAAACCAGAAAAATCAAAGATGGAAGGCATCAGGCAGGTTCAGTGTCTGGTGCATGTTCACTTCCTCATTGAGGACCTATATTCACAGGAGGAAAGAAATGAAAGTGTTAAATTATAGGAACATTAATCCCTTTCTCTGCCCTCTGCCCTTGCCCTCATGTCCTCATAAATGCCAAAGGCCCTGCCTCCTTATGATATCACTATTTACAATCTCAAGTATTAATGAGAGTGGGGCACACTTATTTAGACTGTAATACTTGAGATTACATTTGTGTCCTAAAGTTATAACATCTTAATTTCAATTTATACCAACTTAATTTCAATACTATATAGAAATTCTACTCCCCTAACAGCTTTGTATTGCATATTTCAGTCAGTATGTCACAAAATTATATTTTATTGTGTGTCCCAAATCATAAATTAAGAATTCTTTCAACGCATTAGAATCTTCAGTCATATAGAAAATAAAATGTAGAGTTACAAACCAAAGTTAAAATAATGCTAAATTTTATATTAAAATTGCTATTAATGAATTAATCTCTTAAATCATATAGACAGAATAATACCCTTTAAATTTTTCCATGTACATGCGTTTATTGAGATCTTTATTTTTACACACACCTGCAAGTAATTGTATTCCTTCATTTGATGCTATTGAACTCCCTTGAGATTTTTCTTCAGAGCAGGTCTAATATTAACATACCCCCTTGACTTTTGTTCATCTGGAAATGTCTTACTTTCTCATTTTTGAAATTTTACTGGGTAAACCATTCCTACTTGACTTTTCTTTTTTTCTTTCAGCACTTGGAATGTACCTACCACTGCCTTCTTCTCCATAAATTTTCTGGTGAGAAATCTACTGATAATCCTTATGTTCTCTTGAATGGGCTGAATTTCTTTTTTCTTGAAGATTTCAAGAGTCTGTCTTGATTTTTTTGTTTTAAAAGCCTGATGATTATGTGTTTGGCTATGGGACTCTGCTTTAATCTTACTTGGAGTTCGTTGAGATTATCAGATATTAATGTTCATGTCTCATCAAATTTGGGATGTTGGTAGCATTATTTCTTCAAATATTATGTTTACCCACTATGCTCTCTTTGCCTGTGGACTTCTCACAGGGTATATTTTGGTCACATGATGTTGTATCACAGGTTCCTTAGGTTCTGATTTTCCTCATTCTTTTTTTGATTCTGTTCCTTAGACTCATTCTTTCATCTTACAGTTTTAAACATTTATTTATTCTGAAAGTCAGACTTACATAGAGAGAGAAATCTTTAATCCACTGGTTCACTCAATAGATGGCCACAATGGCCCCACTGAACTACATGGAAGCTGGGAAACAGGAGTTTGATCTTCCAAGTGAATGGCAGAAAACCTAGCACTTGGGCCATCTTCCACTGTTTTTCCTTGCCACCAGTATGGAGCAATACAGAAAGTGGAACAGCCAGGGCACCAACCTGCACCCATACGTATTGCCGATGTCAAAGGCAGCAGCTTTATTTGCTAGGTCACAGAGCCAGTCCCATTTTCCTGTAAATTTGAAAACACTGTCTTAACTCTAGGTCCATAAAAACTAAAGTGATCAATATTGTTTTTGTGAATGTAAGAGATGAACATGAGAAAAATATTTGCTCTGTTAAAGTAATTAGAGAAAGAGAAGTTCATAATTTTTCATTCAAAGGTTATTGGTGGCTGCTGTGTACTGACATTCAGGGTGGAGAAAACAGCCTATTCAAGGTAAAGAGAGAATCATGGATGACCTCAGCTTGAACGAACAGTGTATGCTATACACATTCTGCCATTTCCATTTTATAACTTTTCAGTTGCAAAGCGTTAGGAGTAGCCTTTTTTCTTCTTCTCCTTCTCCTTCTCCTTCTTCTGTCTATGCAACAGCTATAATTTCTTTGTCTAAAATTTTATTTAGGTTATACAAGTTTCATGTATTTCATATATACAGATTTTGGAACATAGTGACACTTCCTCCCCTCCCCTCCCTCTTGCCCACATTCCTCCTCCTTCCTCTCACATTTCTACTCTTCATTTTTATAAAGATCTATTTTCAGTTTACTTAATGATTGTATAGGGATGGCATTGTAGCATAGCAAGTAAAGCCACCGCCTGCAGTGCCGGCATCCCATGTGGGAGCCAGTTGGAGTCCCGGCTGCTCCATTTCCGATCCAGCTCTCTGCTATGGCCTGGGAAAGCAGTAGAAGATGGCCCAAGTCCTTGGGCCCCTGCACCTGTGTGAGAGACCCAGAAGAAGCTCCTGGCTCCTGGTTTTGGATTGGCGCAGCTCTGGCCATTGCAGCCATCTGGGGAGGAAACCAGCAGATGGAAGACTTCTCTCTCTCTCTCTGCCTCTCCTTCTCTCACTGAGTAACTCTTTCAAATAAATAAATAAATATTAAAAAAAAAAAAGATTGTACAGTTGACCCTACACTAAGTAAAAGAGTTCAACAAATAGTATGAAGAGAGAGAGAGAAAAAAAAAAAAAACACTGATCCTCAATGGAAAAGATAACAGTTATAAGCAATCTTTGAACATCGAATCTCAAAATGTGCATTTCACTCCATTACCTTACATTTCAGGTACTCTGTTAGCTACCTCAGATCAGGAAATATATATGGTATCTGTCTTTCTGAAATTAGCTTATTTTATCAAGTATAATGGTTTCCGGTTGTGTCCGTCTTTTGCAAAAGACATGATTTCATTTTTTACAGCTAACTAACTCATCAACATAAATGATGTTGTTTACAAATACGAAAAGTAATGTAAAAAATTAGCATAAAAAGAAGATAAACAGTTAAAAGAAAGCTAAAGGAAAATATATAAAAGAGAATATATTATAAAGCTAGAAGTTAAACAAAATGAATATACTATTTTTTAAAATAACAGAACATTGAATGATAAATTGAATAAATCAAGCTAAATTTTGTGAAGAAAAGAAGCAAAGCAGAAATAATGTTAGAAATTTTAAAAAATACACTGTCTAGAAGAAAATACCAGATGAAGAAAAAAATACTTTTAAGAAAAGCAAAATGAAATTGAAAACTTTAACAATCATCTCTAAAACTCCAAGAAATTTTATTTCTGACTTCTGTCAATTTTTTTGTGAATATAATTACCATACCACATATAAATCATTAAAAAAAGCTATGCAAATATTATAACAATTTGACCAGGCATTTGGGGGACTCAGATTGACTACTGGGCTCCTGACTCCTGGTTTCTCCATAGCCCAGCTTCTGGTGTGGTGGGCATTTGGGGAATGAACTAGTGGATGGATGATCCTCTCTGTGGGTCTCTGTCTCTCTCTCTCTATCTCTCTGCCTTTTAATTAAAAAAAAAAAGTTTAAAAACTATAATGCACTACAGTAATGAAGTTGTGTTCCTAAGATACCTCCCATTATTTTAAAATATAGTATTAAATACAGTTGTTTCTATGGGAAAATAGGGAACTATGTACTGAAAACTTGAGTTTTCCTATAGATACAGTATTTTTAATAGAAATTTTAATAATAGCAGATTTGTGTAATAGTTTTCAATGCATAGTGATAAAGCTAGTCATTCAAGTGAATCTACATTTTATTTATTTACATTTTATCCAAGAGTAAATCATATTTCCTTACTTATAACATGTATGATCTTCAGTTTAGCCCTACTTAAACACTGTCCATATTTGTACAAGTTCTCAACTTGTATGCTAATTGCTGTGGTTAACAACACATAAATCTCATTAAACAAAGCAACAGAGATAGTCAGTACACTTCTAATTCCCTTATGTCTGCCATTTGTATTCTCAAAGGCTAATGGCTTTTTGTTTCTTCATGTGAATGCATAATAGTCTAATTAAAGGATAAAACTTTATTCAATTTTTGAGTTTTAGCCTACTGAAGAAATGAGAAAGCTGTATTATAAATTTGCTATGATACAAAAAAGTCAATATAAAATCTGGCAAATTGTTCATAAAATACAAATTAGTCTAATTGATAGCTTAGAAGTATAACCTAAGTAAACACTAACAATGTTGGAGATACCTACTTATTTACTTGCCCATAAGAGGATCATATTTACTGTTTAATCTAGTCTTGACATGTTTCTGTTGCTGTAACATAATTCCTATTACTGGGAAGTTTTTAAAGAATAGAAATTTATTTCTCACAATTCTGAAGCCTAGGAGTCCAAGAACATAGTGCTAGTAGGTTCACTGTCTGATGAGAGTCTGGTCTCTGCTTCCAGGGTGGCTTTGTGTTGCTTGTTTTCTAGAGGGGACTAACCCTGTGTCTTCACATGGTAGATAGCAGGAGTCCATAAGAAACACATCGGTCCATCACTTTCATTGTAAAATCATCAGTCCCTTTCATTTCTTGTTCATATACTATCCAAAATACACTCATGGGGCTAGCTTGTAGTGTAGTAGGAAAGGCATCCAGTGACACTGGCATCCCATGTGGGCTCCTGTTTGTACCCCAGCTGTCCTACTTCTTATCCATCTCTCTACTAGTGGCCTGGGAAAAGTGGGAGAGTATGACCTAAGTGCCTGTGCCCATGTCACCCATGTGGGAGACCTGGATGAGGATCCTGGCTCCTGGCTTTGGCCTGGACCAGCTCTGGCTGTTGTGGTCATCTGTAGGTAAGCTAGTGGATGGAAGATACCTTCTTCTCTCCCTCTGATTCTGTAACTCTGTCTTTCAAATATATCAATAAATAATTTTTTTAAAAAAATTCATGTTTAATACCTGTTCAAAAACAGCCTTTTTTTTTTCCTTTTCTCCTTCCCCACAAAATCTGGTACATAACAGAAATTACACCATTGCAGGTATATTTCTTTTGGCTAAACATTACCCTTTTGAAAAATTCAAGCACTCATCAGGGAAAATTCAAGAAATCAATAAAACTCCTATAAGTGAATGAAGAAAACAACCATATGGTTCGTTTGTATAGCATAAAGAAAATTAAGGGCAATTCTAGAGCCCAGGGCAGCTAGAAAACTACAAAGAAAGATAATGTGTTTGTTGGAATATGGAGAGGTTAGCTAAAGATAATGAAAATAAACCTCCCCTAGCTTTATTTCATAATTTCACCCATCACTCTTTTCTATTATCATTTTGTATTCATTAAAATAATTATAGATTTACTGAATGCATTGCATGTCAGCTGCTTTATTTCCACTGAATTTTATTTTTGGTTGAATTATTATGAAGATTTTCATTATGTCAGCAATTATACTGACTATAATTGTGCTGTAACTTTCAGAATTCAGAATTTAGAAGTAATCATGAAAATTAATTGAATTGTTTTTTCTAAAATATCTAATTAATACAAATTGTATTATGATTGATTATCTTTTTCTAGATTTCACACTTTCATGAACCATATGTAAATTATAGCCATGGTTATATGAACTACAAGTGATAATTGATATATTAGTAATTGTGATATGAGCTATGAGAGTGAAGGTTTACAATGTGAAAGTACATTAATACTACTTTTATTTCACTTTCGTGTAAATCTGTTCTCTGATCATCTCTGATAATCCAATGTTGAGTGTTCTATCTTCTTATTTTTTATTGCCAAATTTGAATATCACTTTTTATGAGCATGATTTGTTTTTAAAGATTTATTTACTGATTTGAAAGGAAGAGTTACAGAGGCAGAGGCAGAGAGAGAGGGAAAGGTCTTCCATCCACTGGTTCACTCCCCAAATGGCCTCAACAGCTGGAGCTGGGCTGACCTGAAGCCAGAAAGCAGGAACTTCTTCCAGGTCTCCCAGGTGGATACAAGGACCCAAGCACTTGGGCCGTCTTCTACTGCTTTCCCAGGACATGGCAGAGAGCTGGATCAGAAGCAGAGCAGCTATATGGGATGCTGGCACTGCAGGTGGCATCTTTACCCACTATGCCATAACAACAGCCCAGAGAGCATGAGTTTTAAGACTTGGTTTCAGAGAAGTCTGTGAAAAACTGTGCATGACTCTTTAATGGAGAGCAAATTTATGGTTTGTTCTCTTTACTAAAATTAGGCAAAAAACTTTATATTATACCTCATGTTTCTCAGACTCAGCTTCTAATTGGAACTACAAACTCCATAAAGGCCTGCATATCTCTGACACTATATGCCTGCCTCTCATCCAGTGTTATTATCATAGCATAAGAAAAGTCTTACTATACATTTCTTATTTCTTTGTGATCCTATTTAGGATAGGATTTACACAGAGACAAAGAAATCTGGAAAATTTTGTGATAAGTGAATTTCTAGGCCATAAGTACCTTCCATTCAGCTTAGTAAAATTTGACATGAATTTTCAAATAGTATGACTTAGGTTTAAGGACTTAAATTGTATCTGATCTATAAACAAAGCTAAATTAGTTATTGATACTCTAAAAGAAAAACAGAAACAAGAAATCCTTATGTTAGAGAAAGATGATAAAAAGTAAGAAATGTCAAAGCAGAGGAAAGCACAAGATATTCTTATAAATAAAGGACTCCCAGCTACTGTTTATATATGACTTGTATGCATGTGGGTGTTATTATGTTAGATTTTGATTTGGTATTGGAAATTTATGAAAGTATAGTCGTATCTAAACTTAAACACAGGAAAATCTTGATAGAATCAGAACTTAATAGAAAATCATTAAGTAGAAGAGGTAGAAGAGATGCCCCAGCAAGCTTCATTCTTGGACAAAACTTTTAGTTTACAAAATGCAGTGTGGGATCATAGTATTATGTCACCTATTTATACTCAATTTTTACTAAAAATATTTGAATGAAATATTGCCACTAAGAATTTCATTTCCCCAGTGTCAAATTAATTGTTACTTACATAAGTGAGGTAAGTAAAAGAGGTTAGCTAATCTTTTCACAAATGTCTAATGAGCATCGCTCTGTGTCAAGCCCTGTTCTAGTGAACATTGATGAGGTATTGCATGAAAGAGAGGGAGCCCCTGCTTCCATGGGGCCACCTTCCCAAGTCACCATTAACCCGGTAATTTAGGACTGAAGTCAAGTCTGGAGATATACAGCACGGATCTCTGAGTGAAGCTTGGTCAGGCAACAAAATGGGCTTCAATATCAAAATGATGTTCACAAAGGCAACTTCTCTGATGTTACTGAGAATGCTCACTGCTGGAAACTTCCTACTTTACTATGGAACTGATCATCATGGAATCATGCTGGCTAGTGTCAGATTTACAGAGCTGAGCAAGAAAGCTGAACATTTTTCAGTTTTAAAAAATTAAGATGATGAGGAAGATGGCCTCAAATTCTTGAAATATGTTATGCTCCATTTTTTACATGAACCTTAGAAAGTATGTGAATACTATCAGTGACTTCTTCCTTCATTGGGATATTTTGTTGTTGGTGATGTAAAAGCAGATTTTTGCTCTGAATGAAATTAAGAAAACTGACAAAAATGTTACTACAGCTATGTAATAAGCTCAGGAAACATAGTAGTTAAGCTGATATTATGTACCAAACCTTAAAAACAACAGCTACCCCATTTCCAGTTAATGGCAGGAGAATGATTCTCATCAATGACTCAATTCACCTGCTCTAATCTCTTTGTGTCAGCTATCTTTGACAACACCAATCATCTGACACAAGAAAGAAAAACAGAATAGCTTGATAGACTAGATGGCCACTCTTAGGCTCATAATAGTCCTCTCCTTTGTGATATTTGGATCCTATGAACCCTAAATCTATCACACTCCAAGAATTTTTGCAAAACGACTTATTTTATAAAATCTGAATACCCTTGTATGTCTCAGCAGACACCAAGGACGCTTTAGATTTTTCTTGGATTATAAAATCCAACATATATAGAAACCATAAATTAATGAGCATAGCAATAAAATGACTTGTCTTTTTCTTCAATAATCTCATTAAATCTTATTTTCCCCAAAGTTTATTTTTGCTCAAAATAAATGTATAAAGACATGAGAAGGAACTGGGCATGGTATGATAAATGAGTTAGAATCCAGGACATGGCTGGTCTGCAGGGGCAGTAGGGCTTTGTGGTAATGAACATGTCACTGATCTGCACTGTAGCCACTGGTAAAGACTCGATAGCTTCAACAGCCCTGATCTATTCAAAGCTGACTTCAGGCTTCCCATTCCACCCTAGTGCTGCGTGTCAATGAAATCATTGGCACTGGAGCCCCACAGACCACACTGATTCACTTCAAATTTTCCATTTCTGCTCCACCTATCACACCATGCCAATAATTGCTGACTCTGCTGTAAGTGCAAATGCTGCTCTGTGCAGTACAGCAATTATGAAATGGCAGGCTACTTCGAATGAGTCTCAAAAACCATTCCATTATTTTATCGTCTTTAGTTTTAAGTAGTGATCTTCCTCTTCCAAGGTGTCTCCAAATTAGTTTCTAGGACTACATTGGGGATAATGTTAAATCATCACTTACCTTGATCTTTTTATTTCTTATTGTGCTGATGGAAATGTCGCCAATCTCTCCCTTTATCTTCCAAATTCTGAATCTATCATGACATAAATTTTTGAAATATGAATTTAGTGGGTGCAACTATGCAACCTGTTTGTAAATATTAAGTTGGGCCTTGCTTGGACACCTTGTGGAAATTCAGAATCAATAGCTGAGGAAAGGTCGCAAGAACTAAAGAGGAAAGTAATAGATCAGAATCACAGATTTGAGTACATAGGAAGTCTATGAATTCAAGCCTTAGCTTTCAACTAATTATAGAACTCTAGAGGATTGAAAACAAAGAGGCAGGAGCC
This sequence comes from Lepus europaeus, assembly GCF_033115175.1. Taxonomy (NCBI): domain Eukaryota; kingdom Metazoa; phylum Chordata; class Mammalia; order Lagomorpha; family Leporidae; genus Lepus; species Lepus europaeus. The sequence goes on from NC_084833.1 coordinate 41,378,271, forward strand.
TCATAAAAGATAGTGTTGGCCCGTCGCTGTGGAGCAGCATGTTAATGCCCTGGCCTGAAGCGCTGGCATCCCATATGGGTGCTGATTGGAGACCTGGCTGCTTCACTTCCCGTCCAGCTCTCTACTATGGCCTGGGAAGGCAGTGGAAGATGGCCCAAATCCTTGGGCCCTCCACCCACGTGGGATACCTGGAAGAAGCTCCTGGCTCTTTGCTTCGGATCAGCTCAGCTCCAGCCAATGCAGCCAGTGGGGCGTGAACCATCGGATGGAAGACCTCACTCTCTCTCTCTCTCTCTCTCTCTCTCTGCCTCTCCTCTCTCTGTGTAACCCTGACTTTCAAATAAATAAATAAATCTTTAACAACAACTACAAAAAGATAGTGTCAATAACTGATAAGAATTGAGATCCAATGTGTGGTAACAGGCATGAGGCATCTTTAGTATCCTAGCCTGATTTTCCATGCTCTGGTGTCCAAACTTGTTTATTTGGAACTTTTCACACATATATTAAAGTTATGTAATATATTGATTCTGTAGTTTTGAAATACTGGAATTCGGTAGTTGCTACAATCTGAATACATATGTTGAAATCTAATCACTAAATCACCTACATGATAGTATTAGCAGGTGGGGTCAGTGGGACTAGTACCCTTTTAATAAAGGCCACAGGGATCTGTTTTACCCACCTCTGCTCTCTGGGAACTAGAAACTTGGCCAGCCCTCACCGTCACAGAGCATTTCTACTTTTTTATTTTGAACTTTGTAGCCCACAGAACCGAGGGAAATAAATTTCTGTTGTTTCTAAGCTACTCAGTTTATGTATTTTGCAACAAAAGCCTGAGGACAAAGCTATGATATATTCATTTAATTCAAATAAATCTAGTTGATTCTAATTCAGCATAATGAAAAAGATTATGTTAGACATAACATTCGATTCTGAAGAAGGAAATAAAAAACATGTTGTTTTTTGCATTTGGATATCTACTGAAGATAAGCACAATAATTCACATAGTGTAAATCACATCTACTGGAATAATTAAAAATAAATATCCAAATTAATGAGTGATTATCAATCCATTTATTTTGCTTTGATATATCAAAATTAGCTTCATGTTTAGCTGTGAAAGTTCCATCTTTATATTGCTTTTGCGAAGATAATAAATTATAGCTGGGTTAAAAATAGGATTATTTATAAGTTCATAAGTAAATTAACAGATATCATTACAAGAAAAAATATGAGCATTCAGTCTGAAGCATTATAAAATATAATGAATATGTAAATCTAGCATGTTTCTGCTCACAATTTTTTCTGAGTTGGTTTAGTATATGTGGCTTAAAACTGAGAAATGAACATTAAAGAGATAAAGAGAAATTTTGTGCTAGATCTTGTATTATTATGTCACTGACATCTAACAAGCTGGAAATTATAAAGTAAAATCATTATTGAAACATGGTAGTAAGACTTTCTAACATTTAAATTTATTCTCTTAATTAAAAACGTACCATTCTGTTCATGATCTATCTTGTTATTAATAAGTTCATCCTAAATTGGCAGACAGAAATAAAATGTTTCTGAAATGATGTATGGCAGTGTATGGCTGTAACAAATTGCAACTGTCTAGGTACTTCTTGTAACTCTTAAGGATAACATTTTTCCTATGAGAAAAACTATTAAGCGAATTCTTTTTTAAAAAAAATATTTATTTTCACCTATGTGAAAGAGACAAGGGGAGAGACAGCATTCTTCCATTTATTGGCTCATTCCTCAAAAACCTGCAGTAAATAGGGCTGGGCCAGGCTGAAACCAGAAACTTAGAACCCCATCTGCATTTTCCACACCTGTGGTGGGAGGGGCTGAAGTCTTTGAGCCTATATTTGATGCCTTTCAGGATTCATCAGGAGGACGCTGGATGGGAAGTAGTGTAGCTGGACACTGTGACATTGGAATACAGGCATCCCAAGCAGCCGCTTAACCCACTGCCTCACAATGCCAATGCTGATTGATATTTTTTTTTTTTTGACAGGCAGAGTGGATAGTGAGAGAGAGAGAGAGAGACAGAGAGAAAGGTCTTCCTTTGCCATTGGTTCACCCTCCAATGGCCGCTGCTGCCGGTGCGCTGCAGCCGGCGCACTGCGCTGATCTGGTGGCAGGAGCCAGGTGCTTATCCTGGTGTCCCATGGGGTGCAGGGCCCAAAGACTTGGGCCATCCTTCACTGCACTCCCTGGCCACAGCAGAGAGCTAGCCTGGAAGAGGGGCAACCGGGACAGAGTCCGGTGCCCCGACCAGGACTAGAACCTGTATGCTGGCGCCACTAGGCAGAGGATTAGCCTATTGAGCTGTGGTGTCGGCCCTGATTGATCTTTTTTTAAAATAACTATTTATTATATTTGTAAGTCAGAGTTACATAGAGTGAGGAGTGGCAGAGAGAGAGAGTGAGAGAGAGAGAGAGATCTTCCATCCTCTGGTTCACTCCTCAGTTGGCTGCAATGGCTGGAGCTGTGCCGATCCGAAGCCAGGAGCCAGGAGTTTTAGCTTCTTCCAGGTTCCCCCAATTGGGTGCAGGGGCCCAAGGACTTGGGCCATCTTCTACTGATTTCCAGGCCATAGCAGTAAGCTGGTTGGCAAGTGGAGCAGCCGGGACTAGAACCAGTCCATACGGGATGCCAGCACTGAAGACTGCAACTTAACCCACTGTGCCACAGTGCCAGCCCCTAAATATTTTTAAACTGCCAATTTCAATTTTATTTTATTATAAAGTCATTTTCTGTGTTTCAGCATAGCAAACCATTTAATAAGTATAGTGTTGTGTGGATCACATAAATAATAAGAAGAAACATAATTTTTGATTTGTTGCAGTTTTTTTTAACTTTGTTCACAGTAAAGAAAAATGAATTTTCTACCTTAAACTTCTTCGAGACCTTGTTTTCACAAGACCTATAATGCTGACTCCTTGAGTAATGATCACCAGCATTTTTGTTTTCTTTTTATTTTTTCCCCTTAATGCTTATACTCAACTTGAACTTGGTGAAGGCAATTCATCACCATGGACAGGTATATGGACTTTGTAATCACACTTCCTCGATCTAAAATCTAGCTCTATCATTTACCAACACCAACTTTGATCTTCTCCAATTCTCCAGTACTGTAGTCCTTGTGGTGGATTGTATGTGTCCCCAAAAAGTTAATATGTTGGTAGTGTAACCCCAAAATTCATGTGTTAATGGAACTTAAGGGAGGGGACCTTCGAGAAATAATTAGGATTAGATGATATCACAAAGGGAGCACCTTTCCATAATAAGCTAGGATGCTTGCTCTGTCATCATCTGTTGCTCTTCACCATGCTTTTATACAGCATGGAGACACTCACAAAGCTGATGATCAGATTTTGGCAACATGCTCTTTTACTTTCCAGAATCCAAGTGTCCCCAAAAATGAACTTCTGTTCTTTGTAAATTTCACAGTCTCAAGTATTTTGTTAGAGCAACAGTAAATAGACAGTTTTGTCACTGATAAAGTAGAAATATTAGTAATTGTTGTAGAGGGAAAATAACCAAAGCCTAGTGAACATTCATTTTGTGTTAGCTGTAATTATTAGACCAGCATTTTGTATTTTGCTACCTCATGAAGTTATGTACCTTTGCTATTATAGCTATTGTCTCATCACCACCATTATCAACTACATCATTACCATCATCATCATCATCTAATAATCCTTTATTCTTCTTGCATATTTGTTATGCCACAAACACTCAAGCGCTAGGTGTTTTAGAGGTACTAACTCATTTAATATGCACAATTGTATCTGACACATAGATCAATAATATGAGCACTTTTTAAGTTAAGATAAAAAATTGAAAAGCATGATAATTTGAGAGGTTGAATAATGTTGTGTTATCCTATATTTGTTTCTGAAAAAATAGCAAAAATATGAATCTAGATCACATTGCACTTTTTACCATGAGATCTACATTTCCACATGGTGTAATCCATCTTTCAATTCCTAGTGTCTCTTTGGCAGTTATCTTCATTTGTTTTAAATAGTGTTGCTGAGCATGTGCCATTTTGTTAGTCATCTGGTCTTACTGAGGATGCTCTAAAACTCTTGGTAGCATATTTTCCTCATTTCTCCTCATTTCCTTTTTCCTCATTTTCACAGTCATTGTTTACATTGTAACTGAATCGTTTCCTACCATTTCTATTATTCCCATGGTACTCTAGTATTTTTTGATCAACTGGAAACTTGAACCTGGCCAGTTATAAATTCTTCCACAATACTGAATGTTTACCAACTTTTTTATATTTTCTTATAATCAATCTCATTGAGAACATTCTACAAATATTCTTAGGCACAAACTAAGATTCATTAAGTGGAATAATACCTATTTACGTTCAAGAAATGTCCCTCCTGACCAAGGATAAACCTCTGACTTAAATTTGAGCACTTGCCTTTGGCTTTTTCATATACTTAAATAGATTATTAACCTTCTGCACTATCCCATATCTTTTCACCAGCAGGGATCTCAGCATTACCTTTATCTGCTACCTCTGCTCATAAAAATAATTGCTAGAGTTTCCATTTCCTGATTATACTTATCTCTGTTCCACTGGTTACCCTAGGAAACCATGTGGTAATGAGCTTATTTCTTTCATATATTTTTGTATGTTTATAAAAGATCTTCAGGGAAATGACTGTATGTGTTTGTCTTATAGATATGAAAAGCTAGCTGAAAGGCAAAACAGAAGCATAATTATACTTGTAATAGGATATATATGCGTGAAAGCATGTGATAAGATTCTGCTCAACTGAATCCTACTCAATATCCTGCATGTGTGTGATACATGTGTGACAAATATGTGTGTGATATATGAACCCATGATTTTTTTCCTTAGGCGGAGACAGAAGTAGTTTAACACATTATACACATCCCACAGAAAGATCACAGGAAAAGAGCTTTTTCTCATTTCATGTGTGGAAATGATACACATCCTGAAAACAGTATTTAAGTTACTAACATCTGAGAAAGACACTTAACAAGGGAAAGCTTTAGTGACACAGTGTATAGGCCATTTGTAACCTCGTTTCCTAACTTGACTACCTCAATCTGCCTTAGTTTTTGTCATTTTCTTCCGCTATCATACTTCATCCCACTTATCTGTATTTCTCCACTTTGATACACTAGACTATATTTTTTAAATAGCCAGTATCTTATTCATTTGGTACCGTTAGAGGGTACTACATAATAAGAGCTTGGTAACATTTTAATATGTGACATATTTTATTATGATTTACTTTAAACTCCCTAAAGTTCATCTTGTAATAAAAAATATATGCTGCACTATTGTATTATTTATATTTGGCACTTGGGTTTTCCAAACATCTTTGATAATGTTACCTTGTAACAGACTAAAGTGACAGAAAAGATTAAGTAAGATCATACAAAATAATAATATTTATAATGACTAGTGCTTTATACATTACTGAGGATAATCTTGAATTTGATTTTATTTAAACCAAGTATAGAAGTTTAATACGAAGTGAATACAAGTAGAAATAAAATGGTCTGTACAGTAATGTGCTCACTGTCATACATTTTGGAATACTCATGCATAAACAGTGTGATTAATTTCTAGAGGCAAACATGCCTGAAATGCAGCAGAAAGGGCTGCATTAAAACATAACTTTTTTTTTTTTTTTGACAGGCAGAGTCGATAGTGAGAGAGAGAGAGACAGAGAGAGAGGTCTTCCTTTGCCGTTGGTTCACCCTCCAGTGGCCGCTGCAGCCGGTGCATCATGCTGATCTGAAGCCAGGAGCCAGGTGCTTCTCCTGGTCTCCCATGCGGGTGCAGGGCCCAAGCACTTGGGCCATCTTCCACTGCCTTCCCGGGCCATAGCAGAGAGCTGGCCTGGAAGAGGGGCGACCGGGATAGAATCCGGCGCCCCAGCTGGGACTAGAACTCGGTGTGCCAGCGCCGCAAGGTGGAGGATTAGCCTGTTAAGCCACGGCGCCGGCCAAAACATGACTTTTAAAAAACCCTTTATTGCCCTTTTCACAAGAATATTGTAATTGTTTATCATGTTCCCTTCCTGTAAAATATCTCAGTTGGGAATATTGTGTTTGTTTGTTTGTTTGTTTTTTCTGTTGCTTCTGTAATATATTATCACAAATCTAATGACTAAAATAGTTAAAATAACTTGCATTTATCTTAGAATGTGGCAAGTGCAAAGTTGGACACTACATTGAGAGAAATCCAATCACCACAAGGACTGAATTCTTTTCTGGAGGCTTTAGGAAGAAAGTCCATTTGCTTGCCAGCCTATGTCCACACCCCTAAGCTAGTGGCTCTTTTTTTTTTTTTTTCATCTCAAGGCAATAACATTACATCTCCTTGACCATGACCAAGTGAAGTTTACTCTTGGAATACAAAATATGCTTGATGTCTGAGGCTCAGTTAATACTATATGCAATTTAAACAACAAAAAATAGAAATCCATAAGCATAATCACTAAATCAAAAGATGAAAACTCCAATATTTTCCAGACAAATTTTTAAAATATTTTAAACAATGATATTATTCTACTTTTTATTATGATATTTACATAAAGGAACAAATTTGATATAGTTCAAGGACAAAATTCTAAAAATATAATGACACTTCTCTTCCTTCCCTCCCTCCCTTGTTTGTCCTTCCTTCCTTCCTTCCTTCCTTCCTTTTTTTCTTCTTTTCTTCCTTCCTTCTTCCTTCTTTCCTTTCCTCCATTTTAATTTTTGAGGTAACATTTTAATTTACATTATGATCTGATGCATATTATATTGTAGTCTAGGTGCTATAATATCAGATTTTCAAAGTTCTGCGCAACCCTCTTTCTGATTGCACTCCTTCTGAAGTAACCATTATTTTCAATTTTTAAATAACTATCTTGTATGATTTTGACTAATGTTTTTATTCTTCTTATTTATTGTTGAATAATGACTATTGTAACATGTAATGGCTTTAAAATACTAATATTGTATCATTGCTCCTCTAGATAGTTTATGATCTCATACTCCCAAAATGTCAGATAGGCTCAGTATGGAAAGACTGAAGTCTCATTCACTTACATATTAAGTATATTTTCCTCAAAAGGAAAACTTAAAAGAGCTTGGAGCAGAGAGAACTGATGCTCTATCAAGACCTCCTTGTATGTAGTAGCTCCACAAATCTTCTCCAGAATGTTAGCCTCAGGAAGCCAGATTTCCTTCATGATATCTCATGCTCCAAAGGCCTGTGTCCCTGGAGAGAGAATCAGTTCAAAACCAAATTGTCCTATACAATTTAGCCTTGGAAGCTAAGCAATGTTATTTATGCCACATTTTATTTGTACACAAATGCCTATGCATCTTTAAGGAGAAAAGTAGCATTTACATGTTGGTTGGAAAAGCACATTACAAAAACATGGCCATGGCTATTTTTGCAAAACATAATATGTCATGACTTGTCCTCTGGCCAAAACAACTTATATCTGCACTGAGCAAAATGAAATCAACTTTTCCCCTATATCATCTCTTCACACCAGACTAGGGATTAAGGTAAAAGACTTTATGATATAGATAAGGTTTATGAGCTGATGGGAGCCCTAAGAGACAGTGATTTATGCTGGCTAACTGAACTAAAGGCCCATAGCTAGATTAATGATATCTGTTTTGGCTGGTGCCCCAGCCACTAGGCTAATCCTCTGCCTGCAGTGCCTGCACCCTGGGGTTCTAGTCCCAGTTGGGGCGCCGGTTCTATTCCGGTTGTTCCTCTTCCAGTCCAGCTCTCTGCTGTGGCCCAGGAAGGCAGTGGAGGATGACCCAAGCCCTTGGGCCCTGCACCTGCATAGGAGACCAGGAGGAAGCACCTGGATCTTGACTTTGGATCGGTGCAGCACGTCAGCTTTAGTGGCCATTTGTGGGGTGAACCAATGGAAGGAAGACCTTTGTCTCTGTCTCTCTCTCTCACTAACTCTGCCTGTTAAAAAAAAATGATATCTGTTCCCACTGTGCCCCTAATACATAATACTGAGACAGTAACAATAATAATCATATTCGACTTAAAGTAGTAAAAAACAAAAGACACCCTCAGCCACTGATCTAATTAACTCCAAATGCTGTATTTTGGGATTTTCTTGACTGAAGTTCAGTCCTAGTGACTAGGATTGGCTTGTGATAACTTGCGACTCCATTCTCTGGATTCTGGGTTCTTCCTTCTAAGTCATCATTCCTTTTCCATAAAAAATTAAAAAAAAATATGAGGCAGATTCTGCTTGTGTCAATAACTTGAAGATCCAAAGGCCATTTCTGATTTTGTACTGTTTCTCCACTTGTGTCCTCGTTTTTGATGATTTTGAAGATATAGATATGTTTGCATTGATCTGATTATCATGTAATGAATATATGCATAAAACATTCCATAGTACCATAAAATATGCACAATATTTATGTTTCAGTTAAAAGTGAATAGATATATTTTAAGAGTATAATTTTAAAGGTTCGTTTTTTTTTTTTTAAAGACAGAGTTAGTGTGTGTGTGTGTGAGAGAGAGAGAGAGAGAAAGAGAGAGAGAGATCATGCTCTGGTTCACTTCCCAAATTGCCACAATGGCCAGGGCTGGGCCATGCAGAAGCCAGGAGCAAGGAACTCCATCTGTGTCTTCCACATGGGTGGCAGAGGCCCAAGACCTTGGGCCATCATCTGCTGCTTTTCTAAATGCATTATCATGGACCTGGATAGAAAATGGAACAGTGGGCACATGAATTGGTGCTATGATATGCAGTGCCAGTGTCACAAGTGGTGACTTAACACATTGCACCACAACTCTAGCCCCTAGTTGTTTTTATTATTATTTTTTAATGTATGGTTCATATGAATTGTGTGATTCTCTCCATTAGAAAACAGCTTCATCCTGAAATATTTTCAAAACAAACCTTTTCTGTTTTTGATGTTCTATAAGTTGTTGAGCAGCAACATCCTTGAGACTCTTAGTTCATTTATTTAACAAAAAACATTTGCAAAGTATGGCATTGCAATCTTTATGTGGATTGCATCTGGTTGTGCTACCTGCTTAAATATTTTTGAAATGATTATGCTGTCATGTATTTGTCACACACCATATTTGAACTCTTTTCCAAGACTGTATCCTATATCCTATTTCTTCCCAGAAGCCATTGTTAAATTTCACATGAAGAATATGACAATCAGAGTAAAAATCAGTTTTATTTTAGATCTTGGAAAACCTTGGTGCTCTATATTTATCATTTGTCCCATTAGCTTCTCTTTGTTCCCTTGTATTTTATCATAGAAAACCAAAAGAAGATACTTCGCATCTGAAAATCTCCTTAGCTAGACAGCCTAGGTTTACAGGTGCATTTTCTATTTTCCATGGCACTGTAGGAAATTGTGTGGCTAACCTTTTTTCACTGCGGGGCAAAGAGCCATTTCCTATGACTTCTAACAAAATTGCCCTGACTTGCCTTTGAGCTCTCAGTGACAGCTTCCTCAACTCGTATTACATTTTGCTAATGATTTCTCCAAGGATGTTGTCAAGTTTTCTTTGTTTCTTGGCTCAAAAGTCACTTCTATATGTTTATGTTTTTGTTTTGCTATTATGGTTGTATCTTATAGCAAACATATTCTGGCTACTATTCTTGTATTGCATACTACTAGAGAAGTCAGTCACAAAAAACAACACATTTAAATATTATCTGTCATGGTTCTGTGGAGTGGCACTGCTAAGATTCTCAGAAGCATTTGCAATTAGACCGTAGCTATGTCTGCAATCTTCAGAAGTATTATTGTGTGTGTGTGTGTGTGTGTTACATAGCAAGGGCTAAAGATTAGAAACTCAAGAAACCGAGAATAGGAAAACTGAGGTTTCTTGAACACTTGTCTGTGTTTATGTGGTCTTTCCACGTGATCTATTCAGGGCCAAACTGTAACCATTTCAAGGTCTACAACTTAATATCAGGGGGTATTAAATGTCATTTCTATTATATTCTATTTTCCCAGGTTCAATATGACAAGAGATATGTGTCATCTTTCAATGAGGAAGTGACAAAACTCTGGAAGAATAAGAGAAACCAGAACCATTGCTTGAACATTTTTCAAAAATATATCATCCATCTAATCTGTTTCCAAAGTATATATTACTGTAGAACTTTCCATCTTGAGTCATTTCCTTTCTTTTAAAAACTACCATTTAGAAGCATCTTTAGTAAAGAAAGTTTTGTTGGTAATGGGCTCCTTTAGATTTTCATTGTCTGATAATTTCTTTGTAACTTTCATACTTTAAAGAAAATGTGAAAGAGACAAAATTACACAATGACAGTTATTTTTCTCAAGACTTTGAAGATATTATTCTATTATATATTCTTTTCTACTGCTGACTTGAATAATTTCTCCCAGTACTTTTGGCTGTTTGTAATAATTCTTTATCTACTTAAAAATTTTGCTCTTCATCTTTGCTGTTCACTATTTTACTTTGATGTATCTAGATGCCAATTCTTTTGGAATTCATTTTACTTTGTAAATTTAAGAATTTATAGATTTCATTAATTCTGGGAGACTTCTAGTCATTATTTTTCATATATTCATTCTCTCATTTTCTTTAATTTTTAATTTACTTAACTTCTCAGAGTCATGTTGAATTTTTTTTTCTTTATACTCCATATTGCCAATCCTTCATTTTCATATCTTTCCTTATTTCTGTGTCTGTGTGATGTGTACTAGGTTATTTCTGATAAAGTATTTTAGGTATTGTTTTATATTTCATGTTTCTCTCCAATTTTTTGACAGTTTGATCTGTTCATTTGTTTTATATATTTAAGTATTCAAAACCCTTAATATGCTTCATTTTTTGGTATTCAATGTGTTATTTTAGAAATATTACTCCTCAATTTTAGTAAATGCATGTCCTTTATATTGCTTTCTAACTTTTTATTTCTTAGTTATATTAAACTTCACTTCAGTATCTGGTGAGGTGATTCCATCAATTTTGGTGTCTGGCTCTACCAGATTTTGGCTTTGCTGCCTCTTGTGACTTAGTTCTTTAAAAAGCTTATTCTTGGTTTCTGGAAATGCTTGAAACATTGCTTTAGAGTTCTGACAACCTTCTTCTTAGACAAGATTTTGCATCTTTTACCCAAATTCACAGGCTCTGTACTGTAAGTACCCCAAGCGCAGTGGCTCACCCCACTAAGTGTACACCATCACTGTGTTAAAGTGTTTTTAATAACGATTCCGTCAGATCAGAAGACATCTCAAAGTCAAAAGCTGGATGCAGGGCCCAGTGCCATGGCCGGGCATGTAAAGCCACTGCCTGCAGTGCCAGCATCCCATATGAGCAATGTTTGAAGTGCCAGCTGCTCTACTTCTTTCTCCTTCACTCAAATATTAGTTTCTTTTAATTCTAAATCTAACACATTTTGAACATAGAATTTTTTGAATTTGTGAGTAGCCTGTTCTGAGGGAATCACACATGAGTTAATAAATATTTCATATTTAAAATTTCATTTTACTTTTACTTATCTGAATGAGGAAAAAAAGGAAGAAGAGACAGAGAGTGAGAGAGAACAAGAGAAACACACACACACACAGAGAAGGAGATTCCATCCCATCCACTGGTTCACTCTCCATGCAGAGAAACAATAGGCTGGGCCAGGTCTAAGCCAGGAGTTGGGAACTCAGCCTGTGTCTCCAACATTGATGGCAAGAATTCAAGTACTCTAGCCATCACATGTTACCTCCTAGGATGTGAATTACCATTGTCATAAGAGGACTGGGTTCAGATTCTTGTCTCCTTTGCAAGAAGGAATTAGAGGATGACACAGGCAATGACCAGGTGAAAATTAATGTCTATTTGTATACTAAACAAAAGTACATGCTCAAGGAGTGAAGGCAAACTCAAGCCAGAGAGTTGTGCTTAACTATATTCAGGGTCACCCCTTTATATACACTGGAGGCACAGGGCAGTGTCTGGTAGGATTTAATTGAATATTCATGGGGGTAGATTTTTGACTGAACCTAAAAACAGCCCATTTCTTTACACTGTGTTTTAAAAACTCAAATGTTTCATGGCATTCAGGATAAAATTAAATTGCTCCATGATGGGAGTAGGTGTGTCAGCCATGTTAATTTTATTGCAAGGACCTTACAATGAGCTAAAGTCATTTCAGGGACACAAATGGCAGCAATATTGGTTATTGTTGACCACCAGGGGTTTGAAGTGGAGAAACCATGGACTAAAGCAGGTACAGGACTTCAGCAGTGCAATCAGGGCTACAGAGCCGGCAGGACTGGGAGGAGCTGATAATCTCAGCTACTTTTTGCTAACTACCTCCAAACCTACATCAACTGAAAATTATAAAAACCCCAAGAACAAAGAGAAGGGGGCCTTGGACTCCCAGCACTACCTTGCACAGGAGGCTGGGACCCCAGCATGCTGGACCTAGAAATGAAGTCCCTTTGTTCTTTGCATTACGGTGAGTCTCGCTGGTTCTTTCTATCTGGGAAATCCAGAACACAACATTTTGGGGGCCCGTCCAGGATCTGCCTGGTTGGAGAGGCCCACGAGAAGTGGCCCCTCACCATAGTGGGACTTTATTTGTAGGGTAACACACCAAGGCCTAAGTCTTTTTGTAAGAGGGCCACAGACTCTAGGAGGAGTCTGGAAGGTGTGAGAGGTAGCACACCTAGACCCAGTCTTTTCATAAGAGGGCTACAGACTCTAGGAGGAGTCTGGAAGGCGTTAAGGGGGAGACCAGTGTATGGCCAAAAGCGGACGCACTGGGGGCCTCGGTCTGGCAGCAGGGAGACGTCCCTGCTGCCCAAGAACCCCAAGGTAAGGGTGTGCACACTGTTAGGTTTAAATTGTTTGGACTAAGATAAAGTGGGTTGCTCCCACAGAGCAACCTTTTCTACAGAGCAACTCCTTTTCTACAGTCCAGAATGTATTATTGTCTTGTCTGTGTGTGTCTCTGTGTTGTTGTTTCTCTTCATGTAACTGTTCTTATGACCCCCACTGTTAAGGTAGGCAGGATTAAGGCCTGGATTCACCATTCACACGTGAGGTGTGCCCGAGGACCAGATGTCTCTGCAGCTGAGAGCACCTGAAAGGCACCGGTGATCCTGCCAACCCCCTTCGGCTGAAGCTGACCCGCCTGGATGTCGACTCTATTGATCCTGCACCTGCTGGTGGTCTCCAAAATGAATATGGGGACGAACCCCCACGGTCTAATTAACCTCACCTGGGAGGTGATCGATCCTGTGAAAGGAAGAGCTATACAGGAACTATCTGGGCATCAACAGTCCGTGACCTGGTGGTTCCCTGAGATTACCTTTGACTTATGTAATATGGCAGGAAAGATTAATGACCAGACATTCTGTGAACACCCAACCCACTGGTGTACAAATGGACCAGGCATCGCTTGGCTGAGGAAACTCGAGTTTTATGCAAACCCTAAACATAAAAAAACAATATTGGGAAATGGGGGGGGGGGGCTATTTCTGTAAGAGCTGGGGTTGCAAGACCACCAGGTCAGCGTATTAGAATAGAGATAGCTCAGATAATTATATCAGGATAAAATGAAATTGCTCCAGCACATGCCCCTGGAAACTTGCTTACCCTACTCCTGGGCAGTACTCTGCGTTGTGGATGCAGCAATCTTTATCTTCCAATGACAGGAGTAAAAAAACTCTACAACAAAAAAAGTGTCGTCTCCTAAGGCCTGTAATCAGGTTATTCTTACCTTCACAGAGGAAGGCAAAAAGGCCCCAGGGTGGTCAGTAGGATATACCTGGGGCATGATGTTCTATCAGTCCAGGACAGACCCTGGAATCTTGTTTACAGTTAGGCTAAAACAAACTGTAATCTTGCCCTCAGTGGCACTAGGGCCAAATAAAGTAATCAAACCAAAGTATAAAAAATAGGGGCCGACCAATAGGTCCAAAGTCTTCCCTTGTTGGTTTTGCAACCCCCACTCCTGGGCTGGAAAGTAAAACCTGCAATACTAACGTCCCCGAGGCAGGGAACACTCTGTATGGGGATCCACTGCGGATTTTATGCGAGCTGCTTATAGTGTGCTATATCACTCCACCCCCAAGATAACCAAAGCCCGTTGACTGTGTTATGATGTTGGACCGCCTTATTATGAGGCAGTGGGACTGAATTCAGCCCCTACAGAAGCCAACACCAGCCAATTCTGTAATTGGAACCATCAAGAGAAACCTGAAATAACTCTATAGGTAGCCCTGGGGTGGGTTCCTGTGTGGGGCAAGTCCCAAAGGCCAGGCAGGACTTTTGTGCCATAAGTTTTAACAATACTGGAAAATATAAATAAATCATTCCAGGGAGAGAGGGATGGCGGATATGCTCAAAAATAGGACTCACCCCGTATATTAACAGTAGGGTTTTCAATGCCTCCAAGGAGTTCTGTGTAATGATAGTTATTTTGCCAACGATGTTATATCACACAAAAGAAGAAATGTATGCCCACTGGAAAGGGAATTTAAGGTATAGAGTCCGTTGAGAGCCAGTAACTACAATAACACTGGCAACACTATAAGGACTGGGGTTAGCGGGGGCTGGGGCAGGAATTGCTGCTCAGTCTACCCAAGGCCAGGGACTGAGGGCTCTGAGGGCGGCTGTTGACTCAGACATAAAGAAAATAGAAGACTCCATCACCCATTTAGAAAAATCCTTAACCTCGTTGTCAAAAGTAGTACTAAAAAAAAAAGAAGGGGATAAGATTTAGTTTTCCTGCAACAAGAGGGGGTTTGCACAGCACAGGGGGAGAAATGTTGCTTTTACGCTGATTATACAGGGGTAGTCCAAAAAAAACATGCCAAAGGTGCAGGAAGGTTTAGCCAGACGAGAAAGGGAGCAGGTGTCACAGGAGGAACAGTTTGAGACCTGGTTTAACACACACCTTGGCTGATCACCCTTATATCCACCCTTCTTGGGCCCATTGGGAGTCTTTTGTTAGCTTTGACCATAGGCCCATGTATTCTTAATAAGCTTGTAAACTTCATAAAGGAAAAGAGTAAACACCATCCACCTCATGGTTTTAAAGCAACAGTATCAATCCCTATCGCCCAATCCAGAGGAGGATTCTTCTGTTTAAGTTACCCGTCAGAGAGTGGAATGTGAGAGGCTAGAGCCATACCATGACAGGCTTCTCCACAAGACAAAAACTGGCTAGGCCCAGGATGCCCCTGGTATGAGAAGATGAAACCTGACACCGGACAGTCCTTGGTCTGGTCCGCAGGACCAGGTGGAGGCAACCAATAAGGTGGACCGTCCTTGGTCCTGAAGGGCCAGGGGAAGGAAGGAATGTGTACGTAATACTTGTTTGCCTGGGAACTATAAAAACCCTGAGAACAAAGAGAAGGGGGTCTTGGTCTCCCAGCACTGCGTTGCATGGGAGGCTGGGGCCCCAGCATGCTGGGCCTACAAATGAAGTCCCTTTTGTTCTTTGCATTACGGTGAGTCTCACTGGTTCTTTCTATCTGGGCAATCCAGAACACAACAAACTCAGTGGAGAAGCTATCCAAAGTCTAATTTATCCCTAAGTCATGTCATGTTCTGCACTTAAATTATAGCAACAAATATCATGATCCCCTATGTCATTCCTCTGTTTTCTGAATATAGTATCCCTTAATTCTTCCAGAGGGCTTGGCATTGTGACATAGAAGATAATCCCATACGAGCACTGGTTCATGTCCTGGCTGCTCCATTTCCAATCCCGCTCTCTGGAAAAGCAATGGAGGATGGCCCAAGTTCTTGGGCTCTTGACAACTATATAGAAGACAGATGAAGCTCCTGCCTTCTGGCTTCCAGCTTGGCCATTGGAGCCATCTGGGAAGTGAACCAGCAGATGAAGATCTTTCTCTGTCTTACTCCCTTTCTTTCTGTAACTCTTTCAAACAAATACATAAATCAAATAAATAAATAAATAAATAAAACTCTCACAGAACTATAATAGGGAAAATACAATCCTTGCAGACATTAAATGTCTACAAATCACTCTCACACTCCATAATCCTCAGGGAATTTTATAGTAATAAATCAGGATGATAGATAAGTTGTTGAATCACTTTAAAGAGATAAGAACTGAGATTTGAGGGTCAAAATAACACAGGAAGTTCCCAACGATTCTAAAACACAGAGCTGATGCAAGAATCAAAAGTCTGCCAATATAACATTACACTCCAGGAAAATTGCAAACTCTTAACGTGCATTTAGGTAATTGAGCTGAAGAGGATGGTACATTAACCCTGGGAATCTGAACATTCAGAGTTGATTTTGCAGGTGGTAACTGTCAAGGTATTTGACACGTTGCCATTGCTGAGTTCTCTTGCCGCTAAGAGTCCCAGGGTTCAGTGTCTCTCTACACCAAGGGTATTCATGCAAATGACCCACTTAACATAAAGAAGGAAAGTTTTAGCCACTGGGTTCACAGAAAATGTGAAAATGTTTAAGCAGAAAAGTGGCAGCGAATGACAGCTTTAGCTGTCTGAGCAGCTAAAAGTCTTTCACAGTGTTAATGAGGTTTTAACATCCTTCCTTCTTTGTTATTTGTCTTGCTTGTTCTACAATGGTAGCTCTTTTTGCCACATTAGAGAGCCTTGGAAATTGCTTGTTGAAACATCTCTCCATTCTGTGTCCATGATTATGTTTCTTGCTGTGTAATTTTGCTTTCAAGATACTGCATCCAGATTAATAATCAGAAGGTCATGATAGCACCTTTGCTAGGACAAGCATTGGGGAAATGTGACGAAATAGTGGAGATAGATTTTTGTCATGTGTTACTGATATAGAAGGGTTCAACGATATTCTTCTCTTCAATGAAGGCATTTGCTGTCTATTCCAAGGAAGGGCATGTGATAACTAATGCACTGAAGATAGCCAGAATTGAGGTGAGAATATATTATATCAATTAATTGCCCATAGCTACAATTTTCTTCACTTTGCTTAGAAACTTTTGTTTAATTTTTAGAGTTTTGTGGTCTTCAAGGCAGGTGTGTAGAACATCTGGTAAGTAAATAGGGCGAAGTTGAATGTTTGCAAATAGATTCAGAATACAGTTTGGTTTTAAGGATTTGCTTCTACACAATTGCCAGAGCTGGCTAAGCATTCACTGCGTTTATCTGATCCTGGAGCTTGTACTGCACAGGGCAGGCAATCTTGAAATGGATGATGATTGTTAAGTCAGGGAGGTCATTGGAGCCCACAGTGCAAGCTGCAACACAAGGACAGACTGAAACTCATGTCAGTTCTTACTACCTTGGTCCTTGGTGAGAGGTACCCTACTGAACCTGGCTCCAATCATCAAGGTTAAGTACATCTGGCTGAGGACTCAGAGAAGTTGAAAGTTTAGCCTAACCATTTGTATCTGTTTCAAAGCCACCTCAGTATTATTTACACTCAGAAATGGGTGTGCATCTTATCTGCAGGATGTTAATGTGGGGGATTAAGACAATCTAGGCAGCTGTTAAGCTAAGTTATGTATTGTTTTTCTGTAGTTACTTTCTGCCCTCCAAAAGAATCAAGTTCCTGTCTCCCCCACCCTCTAGGTGAGCTGCTGTTCACCCAGTGCTGGTGTGAAGCCTGAAGTGCTTGGGAGTTTTCTTAGTGTTTCTCTACCACCCTCAGGTGCTGTGGTGTCTCCTTCCATATTCTTCCCTATCCCAGCACAGACAGCCACAATTTCTTACTTGGTTAGAGGCTCATGCTGCGGCAAGAGCTGCTTTTCTGCAATTATCCAGTCTGAGGCAGGCCCTTGTGTGCTCCCTGAGGGTGGGGTTCATTCAGGGATCCTGCCCTTTCATCCTTACATCCAAACTCTGCTTTGTGTGTGGGGAGGTTGTAGGGGGATGGTGTGTGTGTGGCTGGTCCCCTTCTCACACATAATCAAACACTTGTTATATATCAGTGCAAGGAACTCAAGATTTACATTTCTCCAGCCCCTCTGTCAGGGACATAGAGGTGCTTCTACTACTCAGTGGTGGCAGCATACCTTTGTGTGGGCATTGGAGCTAGAGAACCTCATGGCTAGCCCCCTTCTTAGCTGTAGAAAGATTCCACCTGGAATCATTGTAAGGTGCAAAGGTTTTTTACAAATGTCCGCTTTTCAGTTTTACATATTTAAATCTTTACCTGCTCCTCCTATCTTCCTACAAAGCCCTTTCTTATCACGATTCATAGCTGTTTACCACACAGGCCATGCCCAGAAGAAAATCAGTATGCAGAAGGATTCTTAGCCAAAGGATGCTTGGCAAAGTTGGTCCTTGGAGGTAGTATATGGGACTTTTAAATGCTGGGATCTTTTTTTTTTTTTTTTTTCTGTTGAGTATCAAAAGAAGTAAGAAATATTCAAAGCACTAAGAGATTTGGTAACTGGCTGAGAAGAAAGAACAGTCTTATGTAGCTAAGAGAGGCATCTGACAGGTGTATAAATCCTAATACCATAAGTTAAGTAGATTTTCAGTCTGAATGAGCCTGAACAGATCTTCTTTCCCAGAGATCCAGATTAATGCCCTCACCCAGCCAACATCCCTGTTTCAAGCCTGTCAGAGCCTCAACAGAGAACCCAGCGATATGTACATGGATCTCTGGCATGCTGAACTGAGACCTCGTAATAAGTCTTGTTCAGTTTCTAAAATTGTGGTAGCTTGTATTGCAGCACAAGGAAGTTAATGCACTAGGTCTTGTTGTAGATATGGACTACCTAACTCTTTGTCAAGGTGCCTGTATCATATCATCCCTACCAACAATGGATGAGAGTTCCACTGGTACATCACCAGCACATAATGATGGTATTGTACACATTTTAATGTTGAGTGCTGATTTTGTCTGCTGAATTTGTTCTCACTTCATATTGTTTTTACTATTGAGTTTTTGAGTTTTTATTCTGGATGCATTTCCTTTGGCAGATATAAAAAAGATTAGTTTCATAAAAAAACAGAAAAAATATACTTTAAAAAGATTTATTTATTTATTTTAAAGGCAAAAATTATGGAGAGAGAGAGGTGGGGGAGAAACAGAGAGAGAACTTCCATCTGCCAGTTCACTCACCAAATGTCTATGAGGGCAGTAGCTAAGCCAGTCTGAAGCCAGGAGCCACAAGATTCTTCTGGATCTCCCATGTTGGTGCAGGGGCCCACTACTTCGACCATCTTCCATTGCTTTCCTAGGCACATTAGCAGGGAGCAGGATCAGAAGTGGAGCAGTCAGGACTCTAACTGACTCCCACATGGGATGCTTTACCACTATACCACAGAACCAGCCCCTGAGAAAAATACAAGGTAAAAAATTTTAATTTTGAAGAAATTCAATTTTTAAAATGGATTTTATTTTCAATATTGCCATATATATTATCATCCTGCTTAATTCAAATATATGTTCACCTATATATATTCAGGAGTTCCAAGAGTTTTAATATCTTTAAAATTGTGAAGAGAGATATGTAGCATTAAATGTAGTATCACTGTGCAGTTCAATGGCATTGAGTAGATTACTACCACTGTGCAACTATCACCAGCATTCGTTTACAATTTTTTTCATTTGAAAAACTGAAGTTTAGTATCCTTTAAATAATAACTATCTTTTTCCACGTTTGGGGAATCCTGAAATTCATTACTTTACTTTCTGTGCTATAATTTTGACTAATTTAGTATATATATATATATATATATATATATATATAATTAGTACCTCATATGTGTGGAATCACACTAAATACTTTGTGTGATAGGCTTACTTCACTCAAGAAAATACTCTTAAGATTCCTCAAGTTGTAGCACATGTCAGAGTTTCTGTTTCAAGCCTAAGTAACTGCATTGTAATCACATGCCAACTTTTGTTTATCTGTTTACATGTTCACAAACATTTGATTACTTCTAACTTTTGTCCATTTCAAATAATGCTGCTGTGTACATGGGTATAAAAATATCTGTTTAACACTTTGTCATCAATTAGTTGGAGTGTATATACAAAGAGAAATTGTTCAATCAAATAGTAACTCTATTTTTATTTATTTATTTTTTTGAGGAATCACAATACTGTTTTCCACAGTGGCTGCAAATTTTACATTCCTGGGGCTGGTGCTGTGGCATAGTGGATAAAGTCGCCCTCCGAGATGCTGACAACACATATGGGCACAGGTTCGATTTTTGACTGCTCCACTTCAGATCCAGATCCCTAATGATGCATCTGGGAATGCAGCAGAGGATGGTCAAATGCTTGGACCTCTGCTTAGACCCCTGTACCCATGTGGGTGACCCTGAGGAGGCTCTGGGCTCCTGGTTTTGACATGGTCCAGCCCCAGCTGTTGCAGCCATTTGGGAAGTAAACCAGTGAATGGAAGACCTCTCTTTCTCTCTCTCCTTTTCTCTGTGTAACTCTGCCTTTCAAATAAACAAAATTTTTTAAAATGTACATTACTACCAAAAGTCCACAGTGGGTCTAATTTGTCCATATCTTAATCAATATTTGCTATTTTCTGTTTGCTTTGTGTGTATTTTTGTTTGTTTGCTTTTCATAGGAGCAATTCTAATGAGTATGAGGAGATATACTCTTTTTATTTTTTACATTTAGGCCTATGATTGATCTTAAGTTGACTTTTACTGGGTACACAGAGAGAAGCAGAGGTAGAGAGAGAGAGAGAGAGAGGTCTTTCATCCACTGGTTCACTTCCCAACTGGTAGCAACAGATGAAGCTATGCCTACCCAAAGCCAGAAGCCAGGAGCTTCCTCTGGGTCTCCCACATGGGTTTATGGGCCCAAGACCTGGGCCATCCTTCACTGCTTTCCCAGGCCATAACGGAGAGCTGAATCGGAAGTGGAGCAGTCTGGTCTCGAACCAGCGCACATATGGGATTCTAGCACTGCAGGCAATGGCCTTACCCACTATGACACAGTGCCGGCAGAGTCTTTTTCTTTCATTAGATTTTTATAATGTTTTTCCACAAAACCCTGGTAATTGTGCCTATGGATTTTTCATATTATTGTAAAAGTTTTTTTATATGAATTTGCAATAAAATTGAAATATTGGCAATGAGCTAGTCTACAGAAATAAAATTGATTTAAGTATACTGTTCTTTTGTGATCCTGCTTGAATGATTATTAGTTCTTAGAAGTGGTTTTTTTTTTTAAATATTCATTTAGATTTTCTACTAAGAAAACCATAGACAGATGTTACAGTGTTATTTCTTTTTTTTCATTCTGTATTACCTTTTCTTTCCCTACTGTACTAGCTGGTTATTTTAATATAAGATCAAATAGGAATAATGAAACAAGATATTCTTTGCTTTTTTATTGCTCAAATATGGTGATACTCCTCTTAAAAAAGTTTAGATGTACTATTTCCATATTGCATATTCCATAATTGCTCTTTACAAATCAGGCCAAAAATACAAAATTAGTTCTATAAAAAATTTTTAAAAAATAGGAAGAACAAGGAAGCCTGGCCTCATCAGTCTCAAAAAGATCGAACTGCTGGAGCTGGCACCGTGGCGCACTAGGTTAATCCTCCACCTGTGGCGCCGGCCTCCCATATGCCACCGGGTTCTAGTTCTCGTTGCTCCTCTTCAAGTCTAGTTCTCTGCTGTGGCCTGAAAGAGCAGTGGAGGATGGCCCAAGTGCTTGGGCTCCTACACCCACAGGGTAGGCCTGGAGGAAGCTCCTGGCTCCTGGCTTCGGATCAGCACAGCTCCGGTCGTTGTGGGCATTTGGGGAGTGAACCAACTGAAGGAAGACCTTTCTCCCTGTCTCTCTCTCTCTCTCTCTCACTGTCTGTAACTCTGTCAAATAAATAAAATCTTAAAAAAAAATTGAACTGTTGATATTTTATAAGAATACTGGAAATTAAGTCTCACATGTGGCTAAAATTCAAGAAGCCACTTCTTCAGCTTGTTTTATATTAATTACTCTCTGCTAGGAGTCATTGTACAAAAACACAGTCTTGAATGTTTTTAGCAGTTTCTCCGAAGCAGCACTCTATTATAGTACTCGAAAAGAGATCGCAGACATTTGGTCTGAGGAAAGTGGTCCTAGAAGGCAGACACAGAAACAGTCTGCTCTAAGCATTCTTACAGGCATTGCTACTGGAAATGGTAACATTAACAAATGTTCTAAAGCACCAGCACTGTTCTTAACAGGATCTCCATATGGGGTAGAACTGCAGCTTGGTCAGAAATGATAAATTACTCCTTTTTTCTCCTGTATTTCTCTTTACTTTCATTTAAATCTGTTATTTACCATCTGGTCTTAGCTGTTGTGGCCATTAAAAAATCAAAGGTCAGTGAGGATAGTGAGGCAAAGCAGTAAAGAGGGAACAGCAGCAGCCAGAGGGAAGATACATGTCCGGGAACTTTAAGAGACAATTCTAATGAAAAAAAAAAAAAAAAGTGGGCTGCAGTCAATAGGAACAGGGGAGCCTCATATGTGGGACATGTTTGTAACCCATGGGAACATCTCCCAATTAGCAGTTGCTGTAGGAACACAGAAGTAAACAGGCAAACAGGAATCCCCTGGTAAAGCTAGAGGGAGCAATGGAGTGGTGATCATTCATCATGTATACGAATGAAAACATGACTTAAACTGATGAAACTGGAATATTAGATTCATATTAGGAAAAGTTGACTCACTCAAGAATGATTCATTTAGGCCGGCGCTGCGGCTCACTAGGCTAATCCTCCACCTTGCGGCACCGGCACACCGGGTTCTAGTCCCGGTCGGGGTGCCAGATTCTGTCCCGATTGCCTCTCTTCCAGGCCAGCTCTCCGCTGTGGCCAGGGAGTGCAGTGGAGGATGGCCCAAGTGCTTGGGCCCTGTACCCCATGGGAGACCAGGAGAAGCACCTGGCTCCTGCCTTCGGATCAGCGCGGTGCATTGGCTGCAGCGTGCTGGCCGCGGCGGCCATTGGAGGGTGAACCAACGGCAAAAGGAAGACCTTTCTCTCTGTCTCTCTCTCACTGTCCACTCTGCCTGTCAAAAATTAAAACAAAGAAAATAAAAAAAGAATGATTTATTTAAAAGTGTAATCCATGTGCACCAAGAAAGTATGACAGCTAACACATAAACAAAAGACTTAAATAATGCGCAAAATTAGTGTCTTATTTTCTGAGGACAGAAGCAAATGTATGAAATTTCCTCATTGGCATTAAAGGGGAAAGTGGTTTGAATTCAGAGGGGCTTCATTAGATTTTATGACTGGGAAAGTTTGTGCTCATTATGACACTTCTTTGTGTAAAAGGATCTAGGAATCTAGATACACTTCCCAGAGAGCCCTGACTTTATTCATGAAAATGGGCAGTGCAGCCTGCACACCTCTTGATGCTTATTTGAAACTGCTTAGGATCACAACAATTGCAATGCCTGTGGGATATCACACCTGAGTTTGTGGTTTTCAGCTGTACTCTGTCTGAAAATGAGATCATAAAAGGGGTTTCTTGTCTAGACTTGTCTGACAGATCACATTCTTGGACAGATCTTACAACAGTTGCAATTATGTTTAAATAAATTATTAAAAATAATTCCTTTTCCCATCACCACTGTGTAATTGTTGTGACAGCCCCTGTTCATTATTCCACATTCACTGATCATTTACTGAGTGACATGCTGACCACTTCTGATTTAGAGGGACATATTGTAATTTGTTAAGAAGCTCAGCCCAGTGAACAGAGAGAGAAACAAATAATAACATAGTTTTGTTAGCAAAACATGGTGAATCTTCAGGATTCTGTTTAATTCCATCAAGATGCTTCTGTGTCTATTCTTATTTTTAATAAAGAGAGTGAGAGAAAAGTGTTTTTGCAGAGAAAAAATTATCATGATGTTTATGCATGATATGGGTATTCATTTTTTTTTTACATTGAACAATGTGTATTTAACAGGTACAGTCAGGGTGGCATGAAGCTTAAGAGTTCCCTTGAGAGATGTCTTGGGTGATAAACTGATTTAATTCAGCAGAGATGGGAAACAAAGGTTTAGCAGCTCTACCCATCTGCTCAGCACCAAAAGTGTGCATCTAGCTGTGCATCTCTATACTCTTCTCTCCAAATAAACTACTCCAAGATGTTGTTGCCAGTCTTCAGGTCTCCCTATTTTTCTTGGACTAACTACACTTTTGGAATGCTGAAGAGACTCTGTCTAGCAATGTTTCTAAAATGTTCAAGGAGTTGGAGAACAACACTATTCCAGCAAAGCTCTTGAGCTGGCTTTTGGTTTGGGTTTAAAGATTTCTGGAGACTATATTTTTGAGGTATCATCAGATATCTTCTCAGCCTATTAGAGCTGACTGACACAAGGTTAAATTCTATGTAAGTGATATTGCTCTTTGGCTCTCTCTCAGCTAAATGGTACAACACAGCAATTTTTGCATAAACAATATAGATATGTGCTCCCAATATGCAAATATACAATGGCTTTTCTACTTAAAAAATTTATTTATTTGAGAGGCAGAGACGAAGAGAAACAAACAGAGCTCTCATCTGCTGGTTCACTTGTGAATATCCTCAATGTGTGGTAGTTTTTTCATGGTGTGTGTGGTGGGAGGTTGGGGGTGGGGGCGGGGGTTGGCAAGCCAAACCTGGGAGCTGAGAACTCAGTCCAGATGTCTCATGTAGGTTATAGGAACCCAACTACTTGAGATATCACTTGCTGCCTCCCATGGTGCACATTAGCTGGAAGCTGGAATCAGGAGTACAGCTGCAATTCGAGCCCAGGCACTGCTATATGGGACACAGGTGTTCCAACTTGCAGCTTATCTGTTACACCAAATGCACAGCCCTAGAGTTTAATTCCTGTGATAACACTTAATACTTCATGCTCCTGTGTCATTTTCTGAGACACTTTCCTAAATCACCAGAAGTGGTGTAATAATATTCTTTCTTCCTCCTGTATTTTTCTTCATAGAAAACAACATTTCATATATTCATTTGATTAATCGTTTAGTTTTTCTCTTTCCCACTGAAATATAAACTTGAGAGATCTGAGAGGTATGTTTGTGTTCTGTTTCATGTACTCTCATTACCTAAAATGAATCTATCAGATATTTAATGCTTAATTGAAATAGGAAATCATTCTGGGAGGCAGACAATACCCAAGCTCCATTTTAAAGATAAACAAAATCAGAAGAATTTCTTGAACTGCTTAAAAGCAAATACATATGAGAACAGGTATTTAGTCTAGAGGTAATATGCACACATCAAACATCATAGCCAACAGGCAAGAAAAAGAATTCAAAGGGATAAAAATTGAAAAGGAGGAAGTCAAAGTATCCCTGTTTGCAGATAAGATGATTCTACATATAGGGGAACCAAAAGACTCCAGTAAGAGACTGTTTGAACTCATAAAAGAGTTTGATAAAGTTACAAGATATAAGTTCA
Organism: Lepus europaeus; assembly: GCF_033115175.1. Lineage (NCBI taxonomy): Eukaryota > Metazoa > Chordata > Mammalia > Lagomorpha > Leporidae > Lepus > Lepus europaeus. The sequence goes on from NC_084833.1 coordinate 41,403,675, forward strand.
ACACAGAAAAATCAATAACCTTTTTATACATAGTCAATGCTATGCCTGAGAAAAAACTTGGAAGATCAGTACTATTCACAATAGCCACAAAATCTTAAATAACTTGGAATAAATTTAATCAAGGATGTCAAAGATCTCTATGATGAAAAAGCAAAATATTAAAAAGAGAAATGGAAGAAGACACAAAAATGGATAAATTTTACATGTTTGTGGATTAGAAGAATTAATATCATCAAAATGTCCAAATGACCAAAAATAATTTACAGATTTAATGTGATTCAAATCAAAATATTAATGACATTCTTCTCAGACCTAGAAAAAAAATGCTAAGATTCACATGGAAACACAAGAGACTCCAAATAGCTAAAATAATTTTATTTTATTTTAATTTATTTTGAAAGGTAGAGTTATAGACAGCTAGAGAGAGAGAAAGGTCTTCCTTCCATTGGTTCACTCCCCAAATGGCAGGCACTGCACCGATCCAAAGCCAAGAGCCAGGTGCTTCTTCCTGGTCTCCCATGCGGGTGCAGGGCCCAAGCACTTGGGCCATCCTCCACTGCTTCCTGGGCCACAGCAGAGAGCTGGACTGGAAGAGAAGCAACCAGGACTAGAACCTGGTGCCTATATAGGATGCTGGCACCGCAGGCAGAGGATTAGCCAAGTGAACCATGGCTCTGGCCCCAGCTAAAATAATTATAAACAATAAAAACAAAGCAGAAGGCATCACAATACCAGATTTCTAGACATAATACTGGACATTTATATTCAAGACAGCATGATACTGGCACAAAAACAGACATGTAGACAAATGGAACAGAATAGAAACTTCAGAAATTAATCAACCAATGAATCTTTGACAAAGGAGCTAAAGTCAATACCTAGGTAAAGGACAGTCTCTTCAACAAATGGTGTTGGGAAAATTGGATCTCTGCAGGCATTAATATGAAACTAGACCCCTACCTTCTACCATATACAAAAAAATAACTCAAAAGGGATCAAGGACCTAAATCTATGACCTGATAACATCAAATTATTAGGGGAGAACATTGGAGAAACTCTGCTAGACACTGGCATAGGGTGGGAAATACCACTTTGCTCCTAAATCTGTATATATGAAATACATGTGATATTTTTTACGCTATATAAATTACAAAAAAAGAAGCAAACTAAAAAAAAGCAATTCAAGGCCAATAAAAGTTGAAATTTAGGAAAAAAAACTTTGATGTACAGTGAAATCTGTAAAGAATTCAAAAAGAAACTAACTTTTATGGTTCTAGGCTGGTATGGACAAGAAACTATGGGATTCATTGAAGTTGTTCTCCTTAGAAAGCTCAAAGCTCAGAAAATTATTTGAACAAAATTTTGGTGGCTTTCTTTCATGCTTGATTACTTGTTACCTAATTCTCCTACATTATTTCAGTTCATCTGGTATTTACATGACACCTACTGTCACAGCAGTCCATTTAATTAGCATTATTCTTAATGAGCAGTCAAGAGAGGCAATTGAAATTAAAAATTTTTTCTTTCAATTACCTTATTTTGTCTCTGAAAATTAATTCCAAATTTTTCTATTTTAAAATAACGACTATTCACAGGGCCAACATTGTGGTTCAGTGTTTTTAAGCAACCAGATGGAACCCCTACAACCCATGTGAACACTAGCTGCTCAACTTGTGAGCCATTTCCCTGGTAATGCACCAGGGAAAGCAGCAGAAGATGGCCAAAGTCCTTGGGATCCTGCCACCCATGTGAGAGACCCGGATGGAATTCCAGGCTCCTGGCCCAGTCATGCTTGTTGTTTGGAAAGGGAATTAGTGAATGAAAGATATATGTATATCTCTCTTTCTATCTTTGTAATTCCTTCAAATAAATAAATCTTTCAAATAAAAAAGCATAAATGTTATTTAAAGCAATTCTAGATTTCAGTATTAAAATTACTGTACTTTATAAAATCATAAAACAACAAAATAAATTATTCATATATGTTTGTACTCCATTTAAAATTGCCCATGTCTATATTGATTCTTATGTAAGAATGATATATTTTTCAGGTTCCCTAAAGTGCATAAGTATTATGAAATATATAAAATACTTGACAGGAGATTTTGAAATTCTGTTTTTCAGAACTCTCAAGGTCTCAGCTAAAATTTTCATATCTTCTATTTTAATATACCAGCCTTGAGATAATGTAAAATAACACAAAAGAATTCATCATCTGACAGAAATCTGTTGACCCAAATCACTGGCACACAACCTTTTACACTCCTAAAGCTGTCGAAAACACAAAGCTAACACAATACGTGCTTAAGCTCCTTTCAACAACACTTTGATGTACTGTTTGCCCAGAACTCTTTTAGTTTCATTTACTTTCTGATATCTACAACAGTGGGACAAGCACCAAGAATGTTAGGATTGTCTCCAAACATTCATTGTCATCTTTTCTTTTGAATACTCACAGAGGGTATTGAATTACTTGGTTGTGAATTGTGTTGCAACTATTCCCTGTGCATCGTTTTTCAGAATTATATGTGTTCTACTTACACTTTGTTCCAGCTTCCACATTGTCAGAATGGAATATTTCTGGAGAAAGCCTGAGGATCCCTGCTCTCAAAAGAGCCTCAAAACAAATTTCAGGCAGAAAACTCATCCATAGAGGTTTTCCTTCTTTAAAAAATATTGCTCTATTCTCCTTTGAAGAGTGAGGACTGTAGGCTCTATTTGCTGGGAGAAACACTTGTGCTTTCACTCCCTGGAGTCAGAGTCTACAGCAATTGTGAGCTAGGCATGTGAAGCTGGGCAAGTTACTTCACATATATATGCCACTGTCTTTGCCCTTGTAAAATGGGAAGAGTAATAATGTTCACTTAATGTTTGTGAAATGCAAAGTAGGTAATAAAGTTCTTAGAATGATGCCTTGTGTACTATCTGGTAAGGATTTGCTACTGCTATTGCTCTGTATACACACTCACACACACACACATACACGTTGTCTTTCATGACCTTTGGCTTGAACTGTGTCTGCATTGCTTTTTTAATAAACTGCTTGATTTGAAGGCAGACATTTTGGCTCAGTTCTTAAGATGATGTTTGCATCCAATTCTGGGATTTTTTTTTTGTTTATCTTTCTCCACTTCATTAACTTTCAACAAAAAAATCGGTTTTTTCATTAATGTTACTAATAGCTAGTTTGATACATTAACCATGTAAAGGAACTCACAGGTAAAACTTGTTTTTAAAGACAACATTTTATTTATTTATTATTATAGAGATTTTCCATTTACTGATTCACTCATCAGATGTCAACAAAAGTCACATCTGAACTAGACAGAAGCTGGAAGCCCAAAACTCAATCTAGGTGGCAGGACTAGAACTTAACCCAGGTATCCCATGTGCATGGCAGGGATTCAACTACTTGAATCATCACTACTGCCTCCCAGACTGAACATTAGAAGAAGCTAAAGTTGAGGAGGAACCAGGACTCAAACTCAGGCACTCCAACATGGGATGAGGGCATCCCAAACTTTGTCTTAACTGTTGCACCAAGCAAATAAATAAATCTTTTTTTTTTAAAGTGGATGAGCTTTGTTACATAATATATCTATATAATTGATTTTCCTATTAAATAGAGCGTTTTCCTCACTCCAGACAATTACTTGGAGTCCCTTTCTACTCCCTAGACAATATCTCTTCTGATATCCATCACTGGGCTAGTATTGCTACTTTCAAGACTTCATAAGAAGACTCCTTTTGATTGTGGCTAATTATTACTGAAAGTACTACAGGTGAAGCTTTGCTAATCTAGGAATGATGACATAAATATTTAATATTTAGGCAAGAAATTTATAAGAAGTTGAGTTAGAGAAGACACAAAATATGCAAAGAAATGTAGATATAATTTAAGATACGACGACACACTAGGTAAATTTTTATAGGAGAAAAGGCTCAAACTTCTTAAAAGTAAGGATGGCTGATTCACTCTTAAGTTGTTGACTGTGTTGTTTGTAAAGACCTTCTTTCATTGCTCCAAGCTAATTATGTACCATTGCTCTGCACAGAACATATGTGAGTAGTAGGTAAGTGATGGAAGCAGTGTTCAACTCAGCAATTTGAATTGTGATAGAGATGAGAGGTGCAGTTGGAAAACCCTAGAATCATTGTCAAGATCTCATCAGAAGAAGAAAATTGTGGGATGAGAATCCCCAAATTTAGAAGTTGTTAGAAAAAATGTTCAGTTTTTTACTATAAAATTTAGAAACCAATTTCAATAAACATTGAAGATGTAGTTGTCTTAATAGTTTGGGAATTAGTAACATTTTGGTAGTTGATGAATAGAATAGCTGAAAAGAAGGAATCTTTAATGTGCTGTACACTGTTATTTAATGCTATAACTAGTATTCCAACAGTATTTTTTCACTTTGTGTTGCTATGTAGGGGCAAACTGTTGAAATCTTTACTTAATATATACTAAACTGATCTTCTGTATATAAAGAGAATTGAAAATGAATCTTGATGTGAATGGAAGGAAAGAGGAAGCGGGAAAGGGAGGGTTGTGGGTGGGAGGGAAGTTATGGTGGGGGGAAGCCAATGTAATTCATAAGCTGTACTTTGGAAATTTATATTCATTAAATAAAAGCTTTTAATAAAAAAAAATCGCTTGACTGACTGAGTCCTCAGCAGTGTTTATTTTCATGTCACTCACTGATTCATGTCTTCCTTTATTTTTCCACAATTTTTACCCCGACTCATTTCAGCTATCATTCCTTTTCCTGTTATATTATTGTATACACTGTCCTATTGAATCTGGTTCAGGTATTGTGTCCTTAATCTATAAATTTTTGAGCTGAATTATATTATACCTATAGGGTTCTAGGGGTAATAACTTCACCTATTGCTAAAACTTTAATCAGGTGGGACAAGCCAATATCTTTAGCAGGCATCATACTTTTGTTTCCATCAGAAACACTAGTACTTAGGTAGCAGTGCAGACAGTACATTTCACACATGCCTGCATTCACCTGGGAGTCATGAAAGATAAACTCGAGACCAAGAGAAAAATAAACTGAGCCTGGAGAGTACTTCATCTGGCTTTCTGTTCAATGTCTGCCTAAAGCAGTCTAAGGGAATTTTCGTCAAATAACTTTCACAGTGTTTAGAGACAGCTGTGTAACAAATTACTGCAAACTAGGGGTTTAAAACATCTCATTTTCTAGCTCACACTTCTTTAGTGCAGAGTTCCAGCTAGGCTCATCTGATTTTCAGCTTCAGATCTGATGAAGTCAAAGTCAAGGTGCAGGTTGGGCTGGATGCTTACCTTGAAGCTCTAGGGAACATTTTATGCTTATTCAGATTTTTGGAAGAATTCATTTCCTTTTTCTTGCTGAGTGTTGTTCACCTGGGACTGCTCTGAAGATGCTACAGGTCCATATTCAGTGTTTGTTAGCATGGAAGCAAAAGACAATTCTTTCATATTGAATTCCTCCATCTGTTCTGACTTCCTGTTCTACTAGTAAGCAGAGAAAAAATGTCTACTTCTTGGGCCATTGTTGCAGAGTGCTGGGTTAATCTGCCTCTTGCAATGGCATCCTATATCAGAATGTCAGTTTAAGTTCTGGCTGTTCTGCTTCCAAACCAAGTGATAGTTCAGGTTAGATCCTCACTACTTATGTGGAAGACCTAGATTAAATTCCAGGCTCCTGGCTTTGTTCTAGCCTAGTCCCATTTGTGGGCTTTTGAAGAGTGAACCAACAAATCTAAGGTTTTTCTTTCTTCATCTCTCTGCATTAAATAGATAAAACAAATTAATTAAGATAAACAGTTTAGTAAATTTAATTATATGTGAAAATCAGTTTTGCTATGTAAGTGCATAGAATAATACAAGAGGGCAAAGGTAATGGGGTCCAGCTTAGAATTCTGCCTGTTACAATCATCTTAAAAAGATCAAGTTCTGTAGCTTAGTCCATATTGTTCATTACTATATTTCTAATAAGTTGGTAAGTTTCATTATATATGTATATATATATATATATATATATATATAATGAATATATAACTGGCTTTCCCATAGTATGCCATGTTGTCAAAATACAGGACATTTTTAAATTTCTGTTGGTAAAGTGTTTATAAACTGTTGGAATAAAAAGGACTGGAGCCTTGGGGGTAGCAGTAACTAACAGTTGCCTGCGGACCCAGTCGAAGTAGAGGAGATGCCTTTGTCTCACCCCAAATTCTCCACAACAACAACAGTTGCCCAGCTGAGAAAGGGCATGCACTATTTTGGGTTTCGGTGGAAGCTGTGAAAGACTTTGTGTACACACACAGCAACTGGATGATAGGATGCTCCCTTCTCAGCACTACTGGTGGCAGCGGCAGGGAGAGAGCAACATTCAGCCAGTGGCTCTTGTGTACACGTGTAATGCAGAGATTCTAGCAGAGGGAACAATCTGTAGTCCCCACTGACTTTGAGCCTGGCTGGGAGGTGGCTTGGCAACTACATAGGACAGTGACACGCCCATTGCCTCCCAGGATCAAGACACCCAGGAGGAGCTTTCTCCAGGAACATCTGCCTCTTCTTTAACTGGACAGGCAGGCAAGGCAGAGAAACCTCTTCAACCAGAGATTGTGGGAGCCTTGTGTGCTGAGATCATGAGGACTCAGTGGTTACTTGAGAAGGTACAGAGTGTAGCTGGATTTCTGGGAAACCATTGGGCGCAGATCCACGTGCTCAGAGCTCCTTAGTTGCCTAGAGCAAGTCACAGTTGGGAATGCACAGATAATTTGTGCAGTTCATATAGTGTCACAGAACACACTGGAGGCTAGAACCTGGGCATTGAGTTCTACTACATCCAATATGGGTGTTACCTGGCTACTTGCCCCACCCTGGAATACTGATATCTATAGAACTTTTCTGTTCAACTTACAGTTGAAGAATATGTATCTCATCAGTGCAAGGAACATTATCTAGGCTATTCCATATGCTAGGCCATAAAGCAAGTCTCAGCTAATTAATTTTTTTTAAAATCATGCCATGTATCTTCTCTGAACACAATGGAATGAAGCTGGAAATCAACAACTCAAGAATCTCTAGATCATATGCAATCACATGGAGACTAAACAACATGTTCTTGAATGAAGAATGTGTCATAGGGGCCAGCTCTGTGGCTTAGTGGGTAAAGCCTTCACCTTCAGTGCTGGCATCCCATATGGGTGCAGCTACAAGTTCCTGATGCTCCACTTCCAATCCAGCTTTCTGTTATGGCCAGAGAAAACAATGGAGGATGGTTAAGGTCCTTGGGCCCCTGTGCCCATGTGGGAGACCCAGAAGAAGCTCCTGGCTCCTCGCTTTTGCCATTGTGACCATCTGAGGACTGAACCAGGAGATGGAAGACCTCTCTCTCTCTCTCTCTCTCTCTCTGCCTCTGCCTATCTGTAACTCTGACTTTAAATACACAAATAAATCTTTAAAAAAGTATTATAAAAAAGAGTGTGTCATAGAAGAAATCAAAGGAGAAACCAAAATATTTCTGGAAACAAATGAAAATGATAATACATCATATCAAATCTTATGGGATACAGCAAAGCCAAAACAGTGTTGAAAGGCAAGTTTAGGCCAGGACTATTGAGTAGAAGGTAAAGCCACCACCTGCAGTGTGGGCATCCCATATGGACAACAGTATGAGTCCCAGCTGCTGCATTTTCCATCCAGCCCTCTACTTTGGCCTGGGAAAGCAGTAGAAGATGGCTCAAGACCTTGGGCCTCTGCACTTGCATGTAAGACTGGAAAGAAGCTGAAGCTCCTGCCTCCTGATTTCAGATCGGCACAGCTCCAGAAGATGTGGCCAACTGGGGAGTGAACCAGTGGATGGAAGAACTCTCTCTCTCTGCTTCTCCTTCTCTCTCTATGTAACTCTGACTTTCAAATAAATAAAGCAAAAAAAAAAAAAAAAAAAAGAAGGAACTTTATAGAATCAGTGCTTACATGAAGAAATGTAAAGGTACCAAATAAGTGAGCTATCAATGCATCTCAAGAATCTAGAAAAATAACAGCAAACCAAACCCCAAATTAGTAAGAGGAAAGAAATAATTAAAATTACAGAAGAGATAAACAAAATTGAAACAAAAAAATCCAAAAATAAGTGAAATGAAGAGCTGTTTTCTGAAAAAAAATAAACAAAATTAATAAACTATTGGAAAAACTAACAAAAAAAGAAAAGACAGAGAGAGAGAAAGCCCAAATTAATAAAATCAAATAAGACAAAGGAATGTAACAATGGCTACCATAGAAACAAAAATAATCATCAGGAATTACTACAAAGAGCTGTATGCCAATAAACTGGGGAACCTACAAGAAATGGACAGATTCCAAGACAAATGCAGTCTACTTAGATTTAGTCATAATGACACAGAAAACCTAAACAGACCAATATCAAGATGAAAACTGAATCAGTAATAAAGACCTTCCCAACAAAGAAAAGCCCAGGACCAGATGGTTTCACTGCTGAATTATACCAGACAATTAAAGAAGAATTAATTCCAATTCATCTTAAGCTATTTAAAACAATTGAAAGGGAAGGAATCCTCCCCAACTCCTTCTATGAAGCCTTCATCACATTAAGCCAGAGAAACAACAGAGAAAGAGAACAATAGACCAATATACCCGATGAACATAGATGCAAAAATCCTCAACAAGATACCAGCTAATTGAATCCAACAGCACATCAGAAAGATCATCCTCCTAGACCAAGAGGGATTTATAACTGGTATTCAGAGATGGTTTAACATTTACAAATTGATAAATATGATACATCACATTAAAAACTAAAGAACAAACACCATATGTTTATCTTAATAGATGCAGAGAAAGCACTTGATAAAATACAACATCCTGGCGGGCGCCGTGGCTCACTAGGCTAACCCTCCACCTCTAGTGCCGGCACCCTGTTGGGGCACTGGATTCTGTCCCAGTTGCTCCTCTTCCAGTCCAGCTCTCTGCTGTGGCCCTGGAAGGCAGTGGAGGATGGCCCAAGTGCTTGGGCCCTGCACCTGCATGGGAGACCAGGAGGAAGCATCTGGCTCCTGGCTTCAGATCTGCACAGAGTGCTGGCTGGAGCATGCTGGCCATAGCAGCCATTTTGGAGGTGAACCAAAGGAAAAGGAAGACCTTTCTCTCTGTCTCTCTCTCTCTCTCACTGTCTAACTCTGCCTGTCAAAAAAAAAAATATAACATCCTTTCATGATGAAAACCTTAAGCAAATTGGATATAGAAGGAACATTCCTCAACACAATTGAGGCAATTTATGATGGCCAACATCCTACTGAATGGGGAAAAGCTGGAAACATTCTCCCTAAGATCCAGAAACAGACATGGATGCCCACTCTCACCATTACTATTTAATATAGTCTTAGAAGTTTTAGCCAGAGCCAATAGGCAAGAAAAATAAGTCAAATACATAGAAATTGGATAGGAGGAAATCAAACTATCCCTCTTTGCAGATTACATGATTCTATACAGAGAGTTTCCAAAAGACTCCACTGAGATACTATTGGAATTCCTAAAAAAAGTTTGGTAAAGTGGCAGGATATAAAACCAACACAGAAAAATAAATAGCTTTCATATGCCCAGACAATGTCATGGCTGAGAAAGAACTTTTAACACTAGTCCCATTCACAATAGCTTTGAAAAGGATTAAATATCTTAGAATAGATTTAACCAAGGATGTCAAGATTTTTACAATGAAATTTACAAAACGCTAAAGAAAGAAATAGAAGATATTAAATAATGGAAAAAATATTCCATGCTCATGGATTGGAAGAATCAACATCATCAAAATGTACATACTACTAATATCAATTTAGAGATTCAATAAGATTCCAATCAAAATACCAATGACATTCATTGCAGATCTAGAAAAACAAATGCTAAAATTCATATGGAAACACAAGAGACCCAAATAGCTAAAGCAATCTTAAACAACAAAAGCAAAGTTGGAGGCATCACAATACAGAGTTCAAGACATAGTACAAGGCAGTTACAATCAAAACAGCTGGGTATTGGCACAAAAACAGACTTCTAGACTAATGGAACAGAATAGAAACTTCAGAAATCAACCCATGTGTCTACAACCAACTTGTCTTTGATGAAAGAGCTAAAATCAATCTCAGGAGCAAGGACTGTCTCTTTAACCAAAGGTGCTGGGGAAATTCGATCTCCAAATTCTGAACTATGAAACTAGACCCATACTGTACACTTTACACAAAAATCTATTCAAAATTTATTCAGGATCTAAATCTATGACCTGATACCATCAAATTACTAGAAAACATTTGGGAGACTCTGTAAGACACTGGCCTAGGCAATGATTTCTTCAAAAAGATCCCGTAAGCACAGGCAATCAAAATCAAAATTGACAAATGGTATTACATCAAGCTGAGAAGCTTCTAAACTGTAAAAGAAACACTCATCAAAGTAAAGAGGCAACCCACAGAATGACAGAAAATATTTGCAACTATGCAACTGATAAATGGTTAATATTTAGAATCTATAAAAAGCTCAAGAAATTCAACAGCAAACCAAACAATCCAGTTAAGAAATGGAAAAAGGACTTGAGCAGGTATTTTTGAAGAGAGGAAATTCAAATAGCCAACAGATACTTGAGAAAATGTTCAGGATCACTAGCCATCAGGAAAATGCAAATCAAAAAACCACAGTTAGGTTTCACTTCACTCCAGTTAGAATGTTTCACATACAGAAACCAACAAATAGCAAATGATGATGAGGATGTGGGAAAAAGATACTCAGGACCACTATTAGCAGGAGTGCAAATTGGTGCAGCCATGGGTGGAAGACAGTATGGAGATACCTCAGAAATCTGAATATAGGCCTACAATATGAACCAACCATCCCACTCCTGGCAATTTATTTAAACCAAAAGGAATCAATATATTAAAGTTTTCTGTAACCCCCTGTTCATTGCAACACAATTCACAATTGCTAAGATATAGAATTATCAACAGTTGACTGGATAAATAAATTATGGTACATATACACTATAGAGAACCATTCACCTATAAGAAAAAACGAAACCTTGTGCTTTGCAACAAGATGAACATAACTGGAACCCATTATACTTAGTGAAATAAACCAGTCCCCAAAAGACAAATATCTTATGTTTTCCTTGATCTGAAGTAACTAATAAACTACATGAAATGTAATTTATCAGAATGAAAATAGACAGTTTGAGTTTTGATGATTGTTTACAGCCTTTGTCTCTTCTGTTGAGGAACAGTGGTTTTTGTTTGTTTTCTCTTGTTTTGTTTTCTCATCATATTATGTGCTGAACCCTTTTACTCAGTGTAGGGTTAACTATATGAATATTTAGTAAACTGAAAATAGATCTTTTAGAAAATTAAGAGTAGGAATGAGAGAAGGAAGAGGAGGAATAGTTGGAGCATGTGGAGAAGGGAGGGAAGAGGGGGGAAATGTCACTGTATCCCTAAATCTGTATATATCAAATACATAAAACTTGTATAACTTAAACAAAGTGTAAAAAAGAAAAGAATAAACTTTATGTGTAAAAAATCCGCAATATTCTGAATACATGACACACTTTAATGCATATGAGTCTGCTGCTGCCAGGTGGGTATTTTATGTTTTTCTAACACGTGGGAGTTTCCAGAGATAGTGATAAGGTAACAAGGTAACCTAACATGAGTTACTCGCATTACGTCTTGCATTGAATGAACATTGCCCCAATCTTAGCAGTCTCTCAGAGTCTAAAGAGTATTTGAAAAGGCAAGAATGATGAAAAATGAATATAAATATCCAGAAAGTCAAAAGAACTACTTCTACTAAGTGATCTAAATATTTTTTGAGACTAAAACTCTCAGTCATATGGCAGAAGAACATTTTATTCCAACAGCGGACATAGGAATGGAGGTAATCATTTCCACTTAAAATGCCATGAATATACAGTGCTAATGCCAATTACCACAGCAGTGCTCACGGAAACTTCACTTCAGAATTGCAGCCCCACACAGTGCAGAATGTGTCCGCATAATTTGCTTTCACTTGCTCACATCCCCTTGTCTTTATCTCATCATCTGCTTCCAATTAGTCCTCTCTTGAAAATTGGTCATCCTAAGTGTTGCTGATATTCTGAAGATGTCCACATTTGGCCACAGAATCAAAAATTGCAATCTTAAAAAATTCTTATTAAATGAGAATAAAATCATATAACACTAATGGCTCCAATCAGTGTGTACCATTGGCAGGCAAGTATAAAATTCTGTGAGAAACTATAGAAAAGATAGGTAAATGACTCAAAATGGAATCAAGATAAACTCACTGAACGTTTTTAACATATGCATAGTTTTTTTAGAATATAATTCCAGCTATTGTTCAATAGGAGCAACTTCAGAATTTTCTGGTGAGAGAAAGGGCAATCTGTAAATCTTTCTAGAGCTATAAATATTGTCCTATAAATCAACCATTAATATGTCAGAAAACACTAAATATTTAGCTAGTTGATCTGGGAATTGTAGCATTAACATTATTAGAACCAAATGAAAGAAGGCATAAAATTCTAACATTAGAAATGGAGAGATAATATCACTACCGCCTGCAAGGACATATAAAGATAGGAAAGAGATATCCAGAACAATTCTACACAAGTCAGTTCAACAACTTTATAAATTGAATATACACCAGAAAGGACATAAATTACCAAGCCTCACTGTATCAAGTTTCGTATTAGAAATAGAACCAAAAAGAAAGAGAGAGAGAGAGAGAGAGAGAGAGAGAGAGAGAGAGAGATTGTTTATCCACTTATTATTTACAAGATATTTTAACTATTGAAGCTGGTAAGTCCAAAGATCAACAGAGTGTCAGTAAGCTGGAGACACAGGGCAGTTGATGTTGTAATGCCAGAGTTTTATTTGAAAGTCTAGAAAGTGTTACCCTGCAAGAGTTTCAGGGAATCCAAAAGAAAGAAAAATCCTGAGTCCCAGTTCAAAGGCTATCAGACACAAAGATTCTCTTACTTGAGAGATCAGGTTTGTTGTTCTAATCCTACCTTCAACCGATTGCATGAGACTCACCCACATTAGAGAGCACTAGCTATTTTCCTCTTTTTTCCAGTTCAAATGTTAATCGCGAGTCTCTCCATCACGGGTGTTAGAACTGCCATGTTAGCTGGTAGGAGTAAGAGGAGAGCGATCTTGAGGCAGAAAGGCTTCTCTGCAGCTGGACTTTGGGCCATGTGCCCTGAGTCATGGAGCCAGAGTACAAAGATGCGTGGGCTTCCAGGGACCCCAGTCCCTGGGTTGAGGACACCCCGAAAATGACTGCTTCCCATTCCTTCACATGCCGCAGGGAAGAGGAGCGGATGAGAAGTCCCCGCTGGAAGACTAGACAGACACAGATGCAGCCGGGCTCCCTCAGATTTGAGCAGTGTTTCAGCTACATCAGTGGAGCACATACAGCGGCCTTTGAAGACCATGAGCAATGGTTTTGGATTCAATGATACAGTGTTTGATGGCTCTAGCTGCATCTCCCCTACGCTAGTTCAGCATTTTGGCTACCAGTGCCGAGTCAGATGATGACAAACTCAAGGATTCTTTCAAGACAAGCAACACTATCCGTGTTTTCTTGCCGAATAAGCAAAGAACAGTGGTCAACGTGAGAAACATGTGGAATGCTATGGGCTTGCAAGACTGCCTTATGAAAGCGCTGAAGGTGAGAGGCCTGCATGTTCCCCTCACAACATACAACTTCAGACTTTCCTAAAGCTTGCCTTCTGTGACATTGTCAAATGTTACTGCTAAACAGATTTCAGTGTCAGACTTGTGGCTTCAAATTTCATGAGCACTGTAACACCAAAGTACCTACTCTGTGTGTCCATTGTAGTAATATCAGAAAACCATGATAGTTTCCAAATTCCACCATTGGTGATAGCAGGAACCCAGTACTACCTTCTTTGAAGACAGGTCAGATGTGAGAATCTGTTTCCCAGACGCCTGGTAGTTCCCAGTACAGATACTCCACAACACCATGCCTTCACATTCAACACCTCCAATCCCTCCTCAGAAGGCTCATTGTCTCAGAGGCAGAGGTCAACGCCCAAGCTGATGTTCACATGGTCAGCAGCACCCTGCCTATGGACAGCAGGATGATTGAGGAATTGAAGTCACAGTGAATCAGACTCATCTTCAGCAGTTTCCAACAGCTTCCAAAATTTTAGCCTGACAGGCTGGCCACAAGACAAAACCCCTGTGCCAGCACAGAGAGAATGGGCACCAGGATCTGGGACCCAGGAGAAAAACAAAATTAGGCCATGCGAACAGAGAGATTCCAGCTGTTACTGGGAAGTAGAAGCCAGTGAAGTGATGCTCACCACTCAGATTGGATCTGGCTCCTTTGGAACTGTTTTTTAAGGGTGAATGGCATGGAAACGTTGCAACAAATAACCTTAAGGTTGTCGATCCAACTCCACGGAAGTTCCAGGCCTTCAGGAATGAGGTGGCTGCCTTAAACAAAACACAGTGTGTGAACATCCTGCTCTTCATGGGATACATGACAAAGAACAACCTGGCAATTATGACCAAGTGGTGTGAGGGCAGCAGCTTCTATAAACATCTGAACACCAAGGAGACCACGTTCCAGATGTTCCAGTTAGTTGACATCACCTGCCTGATAGCACAAGGCATGCACTATTTGCATGCAAAGAACATGTCACAGAGACATGAAATCCAACAGTGTATTTCTCCATGAAGGTCTAATGGTGAAAATTGGAGATTTTGGTTTGGTAACAGTAAAATCACAATGGAGTGGTTCCCAACATGTTGAACAACCTACCAACTCCTTGCCGTGGATGGCTCCAGACATCATCTGAATGCAGGATAACAACCCATTCAGCTTCCAGTCTGATGTCTACTCCTATTGCATTGTATTATTGTAAGAGATGATAACAGGGGAGCTTCCTTCCTCCCATGTCAGCAACCAGGATCATGTTGGGCCGAAGGTATGCCTGCCCTGACCTTAGGAAGCTGTTCAAGCACTTCCCAAAACAGTCACCCAGATTCTATATGAAAAATACAAACTAAGTAAGGGTGAAGGTGGTATAATCTCTGCTTACATCTTACACTTCTTCTAGGTTTTCTCACCTGTTGTTAGATAAGCTTTTCATCTATTGTCAGCCACCTCCCAAACTCAAAAAAAGGTTGTTCAGATCAATTACCAATCAGCAGTAGTGAGAAAAAAATTGTCTGCATTTGATACCTCAAATAGTATTCCTCTGTCTTTGCATTATTAATCTTATTCTTCTAGTGGATCATACACTATGCCACTTAAACAACTTCTATGAAGTACTTTGTATATAATATGAATAAACACACCAGTGTGGGAGTCAGAGACCTCGTGTTATTTTCAATTTACAAACCAGTAAAAAACACCATCCACTTGGTTTGAGTTCTGATTTTCCCATTGCATCGAAAATATAAGGACAGAAAAGATAATTGTATATGGTTATAACTTTGATGCAAAATATGACTATTTTTAGATCTGAATCACTGATATTATGATGCCAGCTTATGGCAGAGATTGCAGTGAGAGAGAATGAAGGAAGAAAGATCTGATTAAAACTATTGTAATAAGGAACTAATGACAAAAATCTAGACTAATGCAGTGATTCTATAAACGGAGGCTGGAAACCTTGCTTATTTTTTATTCCACTTTGATTCATTAGGTCCAAACTCAGAGACTATTACAGAGTGTTCCTAGCACATAGTTACTCGGTAGGTGAATTCAAACAGCAACACTTATAGGAGATATGTGCTATTAGCAACAATTTAACAAATACCTGTATTTCAAGTGAGACCAACTGTTTGGATGGTACTAGTATTATATAAACTAGAAGTGAGTAAGAGGACTAAAAACATGGGTATGGAAAGGAGTACTCTAATAGAGAATTCAGTTTTGTATATTGGGGTTATGGTAGACAAAATTCTAAAATGTCCTCTCCCCCACCAGATAACAATCTTTCCCCCTTGGAGACACACTCTATATAATTTATTTGCTCATAGTGTCAGGGTTTATGAGACATTCCTCTGATTAGGTTATGTTACATAGCAAGCATATGGTAACAAGGAGAACATTTAAACAAGTGAGAAGAGTTTTAGCAATGGTTTCGTTGTGATTTAAATAAGTCCACAATTTCTATGGTACTTCCTCCAAAACTTGGTTCTAAATTGCTCTGCTCAATGGCTTACCCTGGACTTGTAATTCTGTTCCCATGGATGAAACACAGAAGTGATGGCCTGTGATATCTGAGAATAGGTCATAAAATGTCAAGAATCTGTTTTGATCTCCATCCCTTTGATCACTAACTCTGAGAGAAGGCAGTTGCCACGGCATAGGGACATCTGAAACATCCCAGAGTGGCCAGTGTTGTGGCTTAGAGGGTTAAACCACACCTCTGACACTGGAATCCCATATGGATGCCAGTTCAATTCCTAGTTGTACCACTTCTGATCCAGCTCACTGTTAATGCCTGTGAGAAAGCAGCAGCAGATCGCCCAAGTGCTTGGAGCACTGTTCCCATATGTGAGACCTGGAAGAAACTTCTAGCTCCTGGTTGCATCTTTGCAGAGGGAACCAGCAGATGGAAGATCTCTATTTCTCTCCCTTTCTCTTTCTCTCTCTCTTTTCCCCACCCCTCTTTCCTTTCTTTGCCTATAACTAATTAATTGATTAATTAATCTTAAAAAAAAAACAGCCTTAGAAATAGTCCCAGAGTGATAACTTGAGGCCTCCTTCAGATTACCACATGAATGAGCCATTTTTAAGTGAATATTGAAAGCCTGGTCAAGTTTTCATATATTGATGCTTTGGCCAACATCTTCTTTGCAAAATCATCAGAAACCTTAAGTGAGAATCATCCATTGTTAGCCATTCTCAATTTCTTAACTCACAAAATCTGTAAGATTATGTGCATTTATTCTTTCATGTCATCAATTTCTGTGCTAATTGTTTTTTTTCAGAATATACAACTCACACAGGCCATAAAGAAGATCACAAACCCACTATGTTCAAGCAGCATCGACAGAGCCACTCTGAAGTGATAAAGAATATTTTTGTAATAGGAACACCATTATAATATCAGGTTGTCCTCAATTAGCTATATGGCTTATAGAATAGATAGGTTTTTTTTTTAATTATAGGTAACTGCTGCATCACTTTTCTGCATAAATAACATAGTCATAGGTTCTTGGGGACCCGTTCCATCTTTGGAGATCATTATTCAACCTACCTTGGTTGTTAATGCTGATTTACACAAGACAGGGCTTGCAAAATAAAGATCTGTGAAAGCCATTTTCTGCAAAGGCAAACAAGGCTAATTGAGTTTCCTTTGCTATTTTTTTTTTCTGTGCAACCTCTAGAAAACATATGGTGTTAAGTTTCACTAGATTATGATTACAATGAACAGGCTTCAGCAGGAATCTTGCTAATTTCTTTGAAATAAGAATAGTAAAGAGAAAGGATTTGAATGCATAAATTTTATGTGTTTTTTGATTTTATTTTTTAAAAAATCATTTCTACAACTAAAATGTTTCTAAAACTTGAAGTCAGAATGGCAGACGAAATTTTAAGTGTTTATTCTTTATTTCTATTAGGAAACGGTCAAAATGTTTGTCAAAGAGGGAGCAGGTATGGAGGACCAAAGTAAGAGAAGTGGTCTTGGCTCTGAGAGATGGAAAAGAAGCCATGGACTCAGTGTGTCTGTTAAAGTAATGACCTGGTATTACAACAGTGATTTTTAAAAAAGATTTTTTTTATTTGAATGGCACAGTTACTGAGAGAGAAGCAGAGACACTCTTGCATCCATTGGTTCACTCCCCAAATGGCCACAAAGGCCAGGTATGGATCAGGCCGAAGCTTCTTCTAGGTCTCCCACATGGATGCAGGGGCTCAAGCATTTCTGCCATCTACTGCTTCTTTTGCTGGTGCATTAACAGGGAGCTGGGTGGAAGTGGCATTGCTATGGGATGCCTGCACTGCCGCCAGCAGCTTAACCCCCTAAGTCAGAGCTCCAGCCCCACATCAGTGGTTCTTAAAGAGGACAGGGAACAAAGAGAATAGGTGAAGGCAGAAATTCTGGGTAGAGAAATATGCATGTATTTGATAAATCACATGTTATGCCAGAATATCATTTTATATCTGGGAAGCATAAAAATACATCATTGGTCTCATAATCGAAATTACAAAATGTATTGCAAATGTATAGTTCAGGGAAATTTCCATGCATTGAGAACTGGGGGCTAAAATCAAGGTTGAGAACATTACTTTAGAGATTATGAATGCTTAATCATTAATTAAAGACAAAAAATAAGACACTGGATGAAAATATTCTATGTTTTAGTTCATATTGTTTTAATTATTGAAATAGATCTTTTACTTTAGTTATTTAATTTTAAAGATTTATTTATTTATTTGAAAGGACAGTTACATGGAAGAGGGGAGGAGATTTTCCGTCTGCTGATTCACTCCCCAAATGGCCTTAATGGCTGGAACTGGTCCCATCTGAAGCTGTTCCGGTAAATCCAGGAGCCAGGGGCTTCTCCCAGGTCTCCCACATTGGTGAAAGGACCCAAGGATTTGGGCCATCTTCAGCTGCCTTCCCATGTGCATTAGCAGGGACCTGGGTAGGAAGTGGAGTAGTAGGGACTTGAACTGAGTGTCCATAAGAGATGCCCACGCTACAGTATCAACTTTACACACTATGCCACGGTGTCAGCCCTGAATTCTTAAAATATATTAGAAAAATGCATCAGTTAAAATTCAATAATTTTGCTCTTCAGTGTCTGTGGAAAGTGCAATGCAACAAAATGTTTTTATGCAAGAAAGGGAATTAACATGGAAAAAAGTCATGAATGATTCTTTAAATTCTTATGTATTAAACTTCTTTAGCACAGCTTTCTTTTGGCCTACTGAATGATTGTTGATTTGTGAATGCAGCCAGTTGAAGAAGACAGGAAGGCAAGTGCCAGTACATGTGCTTAGAATATGTCTTTAAGGCAGGTTTATTGAAATATAATTTACAGGTGAAAAGTGAGCTCCTCTGGGAGCACAGTTCTACAAATCTAGTAAAAAATATACACTTAAGTAAACACTGTGACAGAAGAAATACAGAATATTTCCATCATACCCAAAAAGATCTCTTGTGCCCCTCTAGAATCAGTCTACTCCCTTCTTTTCATTCCTAGAAGCAACATATCTGCTTTCAGTTCCATTATTTCTACCTTTTTCTACAATGTAATATAGATGGACTGATACAATGTGGAATGTTGAGTTTTTTTTTTACTTAAATAATGTTTTTGTTGTGAAATACACATTGTTGGTTGTAGCTTTACATATTGTGGAGTTGTATCCTGTTATACAGAGGTAACTCAGTGTGCTTACTATGCTTAAGAAAGCTGTACACATCATAAGTACATAGCTTTTTAGAAATTGGATATAAAATAAATTTCACATTCAAAAATACAATTAGAGAAGTTTCACATATGTACTTATCAGAGAAAACATTACTAAATTAAGATTGTGAACATTTCTATCACCCTGAAAATTGTCACATTTTTCCTTTGTAAGCCCTTTATTCTGCCCTGACCTGTCTTCTATCAACACTTAACCACTTTCTCTGACTAAAGAAGCTTGATTTTAAGAATTTTAGGTAAAAGAGAGCTATATAATATGTAGTATTTTGTTATGTGCATATTTTATTTTTAATTTTTAGATTTAATTGAATTATTAAATATATAGTTTATTTCTTTTAACTGCACTTTAGAATTCCTAGGATTCTGTTTATTGAAGTATCACAATTTATCCATTTACCTGTTTCTGCACATTAAAACATTTTCAATTTTTTTTAGAAGAGATTTATTTATTTGTTTACTTGAAAGACAGAATGACAAAGAGAGAGGGAGAGACAGAGAAATGTTCCATCTGTTGCTTCACTCCCCAAATGCCTGCAATGGACAGGACTGGGCTGGGCCAGAGCCAGGAGCCCAGAACTCCATCCAAGTCTCCTTTATGGGTCGCGGGGGCCCAAATACTTGGACCATCATTCGCTGTTTTCACAAGCACTTCAGCAGGGAGCTGGATTGGAAGTGGAATAGCTGGGACTTGAATTTAACACTCAGATATTGGATGTCTGCATCACAGGTGGTGGTTTAACTTGCTGAACCACAACACTGGCCAAAAATTTAATTTCATTGTATTGGTTTGTGACTGGTTCTTGAGTGCCCAATTTTGAGTAGTAGTGGATTTCACTTCATAGTGGGTGCAAACAATTGAAGCCACAGTGTGATAGATGAGAGCTCATAGCAAGTGGTCTCAGTATACACACATAAGCTTGAGCATATTATGTCATAAGCATTTAAGCTAAGTACTTTAACATTGGTTATGCAGTGGTGACTGAAGTACCCCTAACTTAACGTCTTTTCTTTTTCAGTCTCATTTTTCTGTAGTGGAAAGTATATTGTGTTCTCCATTGTGTCATTTAGCAGTATGTTTAGACTGTTGACCTAAAAGCTGACTTGACTGTTGTACATTACACTTGAACTTAGCTGGACAAAAGAGTTCCCAGACATCTGTATTTGAGGGTAAAGAGCAAGAGATGGCAGAATCTATTCATGTTGCAGCTGAGACCTAGTTTTGAAAGACAGAGCTGTTTGGATAACACAAAGATTTATGAACATTTATGTGCGTACATGTGTAGACATTTTCCTTTTGTTCTTTGGGTATATTTCAAAGTAGATTGACTAGCTCAAATGATAGGAAATATTTAACTTTTATGAAACTTCTAGACAATTTTCCAAAGTGGTAATGTTATTTTATAGATTATCCATTAATGTATGAAAGTTCTAGTTGCTCTATACCCTTGACAAACTAGAGATGATAAGAACTCTAAATTTTATCTATTATAGCAAGTATGCAGGACTATCTGGTGTGATTTTGTTTCCTATTGCCCTTATGGCTAATGGTATCAAACATCTTTTAGATGTAGTTATTTACCTTCCACATAACTTAAGCATTTTGTTCTTCTTTTACAAATGATTTTGCTGTTCTTAATCATCATTTACTATTGGTTTTATATTTCCATCCAGAATCATTTTCCTTCAACTTGGAGAATATCTTTTAGCATTTCTTAATATGTCAATATGCTGTTAATGAATTATTTCTATTTTTGAGTGTCTAAAAATTATTGGTTCCATTTGCTCTCCACAAATGCTTATCAGTTATCTTTCTTTTATTTTAGTTTCAATTCATTCTAATGTTTGAAATACACATTTTAGGCCGGTGCTGCAGCTCAATAGGCTAATCCTCGGCCTGCGGCGCCGGCACACAGTGTTCTAGTCCTGGTCAGGGCGCCAGTTCTGTCTCGGTTGCCCTTCTTCCAGGCCAGCTCTCTGCTGTGGCCCGGGAGTGCAGTGGAGGATGGCCAAAGCCCAAGCCCTGCACCCGCATGGGAGACCAGGAGAAGCACCTGGTTCCTTGCTTCAGATCAGCGTGTTGCACCGGCCGCGGTGGCCATTGGAGGGTGAACCAACGGCAAAAGGAAGACCTTTCTCTCTGTCTCTCTCTCACTGTCCACTCTGCTGTCAAAAAAAAAAAAAAATACACATTTTAAATTTATAATCATCTCTCTTTGGATAATATTTTGTTGCTTTATGTAGGTGGAGAAACTTTCAGTTAAATGCTTCCTCCTATTTTTGTACTGTTTAATCATAAATTTTACTTTCACATGTCAAAAACCCTGAAATTCTGTTATTAGTTTTGTTTCCAACATTCAATCATTGTTAAGATTGATTTAAAACAATTAGAATGTTTCTTGCATACTTAAATGCCACGTTGCTATTTCTGGAATGGCAAATTTCTTTGTATAGAGCTAAGTCTCTGGTATCATAAGTTTTTTGCATGATAATTTTTCTATAACATATCATGCAACTCAACTGTGCTAACCATCAGTGTTCTTTCCTTTTGTTTTTCTTAAAAAAAAAGGATCTCACTTTCATTTTTGAAGTATATTTCCCTAGATGTCAAATACTATAGAGTACAACTATTTCTCAAATTATGATAAACATCATTGTTAAAATATTATATGTCAAAACTTATTTAATACACCTACTATAGAAAACATCAGAGCTTAGCCTAACATACCTCAAACAGGCCCCAAACACTAACACTCAGAGTTGGAAAATCAACTAATAGAAAGACTACTGTATCATAAATTGTTGAATGTTTCATGTGGATGACTGGAAGCTGAGGATTACTGCTGCTATTGAACATCACGAGAGATTCTCTACCACATATTGATATACAGGAAAAAAAATCATCCAAATCAAAATTTTGAACTAAGGTTTCTACTAAATGGATACTGCACCATAGCAAAGTCAAAAAATTATAAAGGGAGCCATTGATAGCTTCCTTGTTTCTCTGAGTGATATGGCAGTCAGATTTCTCATTAATACACCTTATTTTTCCAACTTGGTGTTTTCAGCCAGTACTTACTACCTCCCCAAGTTACAAAAGAGAATGGTACCTGGTGAAGTAATTATAAGAAGATTTCATGAGACAGAAAAATAGCCAACATTACTGATTCCCATTTCACACTGGTTGTGTTCAGTTACATGGTTGCAATTAATTTAAGGGCAGCTGAGACATGTAGTTTTGCTATGTTAAGGGAAAAGACAAAACAGTCTTTGATTATATATATTCATCTCTACTGCACAATATTTTTTCTAATGATTTAAATATTCATTCCCCACTCTTACCACACTGAACAATCATATTTACCCCTTTTCCAACACTATAGCAAACAACTGTTGCTAGCTCAGAGTTCAAGGTCTTAAAATGATATTCAGTCTTCTGCAATAGTGTGAGATATGCCCTTTTTTGTCTGGTAACCTAAGAATGAAAAAAATTAACTACCATATATTTACCTTTTGTACGCATACACATATGTATAAATTATACTCACATATGCAGATGTGGAGCTGGGATGATAAATCCACCATAGAATAATAGCAATAAATCTTCCCATTCATACAGACAGCAAGAGAGAGAGAGACAGAGACAGAGAGAGAGACACACACAGAGAGACAGAGAGAGTGAGAAGCAGCATTCACTGATTGAGAGTAATGATACAAGACATGGATTGTAAAGCCTTTCATTGGGAGCATGGGACTTTCGACTGATTATTCTGAGTCAGATACATTCTCTTATCTGTTATTCATCATGGGTTCTGGATTTTCTTTCTGTGCAAGAGACTGTGAAGCCTTCTCTCTTCTCACTCGTGCTTAGTCTAGTCCAGAGTTAGAGAATACTGAAGAGGTAAATGGTCAGAGGAGGATGGCACAGTAAGTGTCACTGGTGAAGCACAAAACTTCTTCAATTAGTTCACACCCTGGGATAAGGAAAGATAGTTGGAAGGCTGAGATCATGCTCTAACTCAATGCCCAGTTTGAGATCCACCGTATTCTCTAAAACACTAGAAGAATTGACATTTCAAGTTTTTATGGGGTTTGGAAACAATAAGTGTAAGAAATCAATAGTTAATTTTATGACAGAACATCCTTTTCATGTCTAAGGTTAATTTAACTATTTTGATTTTATCTTCTAAATTTACATAGTATCATCACAAAAAGACTTCATATGAATTCATCCTGCAGTTGAAAAACAGAATATTTGAGTTTCCATAATTTCAGCTTTGGAGCAAGGAAAAGGTCGCTTGTAGTTAGCCCAATATATATCTAATAGCCTCACCTCCACATTACATGTCTGCATGAGTAATCCTTGAGTAGACGAGCTTCGAAGGGATACTGAGGAACATCATTCACAAACTCCTCATTTAATTCACAAAGATGATTAAGACCAGAGAGACTGTGATTTTCCCAAAGTTATCTAATTAATTAATGGTTGAACATCCAATTTTAGTTCTTTCCAGCCAAGTGATTATCTAGTGATTCTGTTGCTTGTCTCATTTATGTCAGATTATGCTTCCTTCCAAATGTTTCTGTCAAGAAAAAGGAACTCCTTTTGTCAGCTGGGCAGCATCCCTTTTCATAAAATTGGAAAGAGCAAAGTTTTAATATCACGTAGTGGCTCAGTTCTAGAGACTCATTAGCGCTGCCTTTGTCTGAAATGTTCACACAGAGAAGAGTTGTCATGGTTTGGCAGCTGACGAACTGCTTTCTTTTTGAGATAGATTTTTATGGCATGCAGATTTTCAACATTTTGTTCTTTTTAAATCTCCAAGCTACGCAGGTAACAAGGAGTTGCTCAATATATTATTCACATTATATTATGGTGTGGCCAAGTACAGAGACATTGATGTCTCTGCTTACTTAACTGTTTTGTATGAATGTCTAAATAACATAGTATGGTTTTCATGTGAGAAAACAGGTGGGTAACTTATCTAATCACATTTAATTCTTGGATTCTATATTTGCATATATCACAACTTAATGATAAATCTGAGTTTACCCAATTATATATAAATAAGTGCCCAGTAAAAGGAAATAAATCATACAATTTTAACACCAGTGTTGTCCTGATTTATGATTTTTCATGCAAAAAGATCTTTATTCCAAGAACGTTCTAACAGTATTTAAGTACTGCTAAAATTTATGAACACAAAAAATGAACAGGACCTGAACTCTGCCTTCACAATTCAGTCTCTCAGATAGGAGTTGTGTTCTGAGCAAAGAGGGGGCATACAGAGCAGTAAGAGATGCTTAATCTGAGTTTTTTTTTTTTATTATTTTTTTAACTTTTATTTAATGAATATAAATTTCCAGTGTACAGCTTATGGATTACAATGGCTTCCCCCTCCCATAACTTCCCTCCCACCCGCAACCCTCCCCTCTCCCGCTCCCTCTCCCCTTCCATTTGCATCAAGATTCATTTTCAATTCTCTTTATGTACAGAAGATCAATTTAGTATAAAGATTTCAACAGTTTGCACCCACATAGAAACACAAAGTGAAACATACTGTTTGAGTACTAGTTATAGCATTAAATCAAAATGTACAGCACATTAAGGACAGAGATCCCACATGAGGAGCAAGTGCACAGTGGCTCCTGTTGTTGACCCAACAAATTGACACTCTAGTTCATGGCTCCAGTAACCACCCTAGGCTGTCGTCATGAGTTGCCAAGGCTATGGAAGCCTTCCAAGTTTGCCGACTCTGATCATATTTAGACAAGGTCATAAAAGACAGGGTGAGGATAGTAACCAATGATCCTAAGAGTGGCATTTACCAGGTTTGAACAATTATACAGCATTAAGTGGGGAGGAGGATCATCAGTACACACAGGTTGGGAGTAGAGCCATTGGTGGTAGAGTAGAAGTTATGATTACAAAGGAATGAGGCCCAAGTGTGCTAGACAGGGTCTAGAACAAAGGACAGAGTCATTATTAGATGTGCTAAGAAAGGTGCTGTCTAAGTTACAATTAAGTTTTCTGATTGAGAGGCAAATAGAACCTGATAGAAGGGGCTTGATAATAATCTGGTGGGCTTTAGGCCTTGTAACTTAAGAGGCCCAGACCTATCTATCTCTTCACATGGGGTACATACTAAGGGAGGTGTGAACCTCCTAGGGGAAGGCACTCTGTTGACTTTCATTACTTGGCTGGCCTGGGAGGAGAGCTGGCCAGGTAAAGGCAGGTGGCATCTCTAACAAGAAATTGACAGTTCTGCCTGCAATGTTGCTGACCCTGCTTGACCATCCCCTCAGCTGCAGTGGTCACTTTGGAAGTTGGGCTGAGTGAAGGGATTTTCAGCTTAGAGCCAATCAGATCTGTGGCTCTGACCTGGGCATCCTTCGACTCCAGGGCAGGTCCATTTCCAGTGATCCAACTCTTGGCAGAGCTGCCAGGGCTCTTCACAAGCTGACTTCTGCTGAAGCCCACGCTTACCACATTGCAAGCCACTGCAGTGGACTGGCCTGTTGGGTCTCCTTGAGGGCAGATCACTGTACAGATCAGCCATTAATAGGCCTGCCACCCATTGCTTCTGATGCCGAGCTTTCTTTTCCTCCTGGTTTGTGATAAAGCAGACCAGAGGATGCAAGTCAAGGGAGTGCCCAAGTCCCATCTCTAATCTTCGGTGGCCTGAACTACAAGTCTATAGTCACAGGCATGTTCTGTAATAGTTTTTCTAAGGTAGACAATGCCCATGAGGAAAATTATATTCTCACTTTAAAACTTTCTTTCCCTTTGGTCTGAAAGGGAGGTTTTTTCTACTTACTTTATACTTCGCTGATGGCGAAGTGAATCTAGCTATGAGATTATTATTTAAGTTCTTATTTCGGCTATGCTATTACAGAAAAATGTTAGCCATTTCTTTCATAAGGTCTAAAGATTAAATTGTGCATCCTACAGATTCCTTCATAATAGAATTAGTTTCCTACCTTGAAGAGAATAGAGAAATGAAAGAACAAGTTGGGCTTAGAATAGAGAAATGAGGGAGCAAGTCCTAGATCGCTTGCTGACAATAGCAATATCACATGAATACTTAGCAAACAGTTTCAACCATTAGATAACAACTTAAGAAAACATTTACCAGAAGGTCCAATGCCTTCTATAAATTTTAAGAATCATGTATTTGAAAACACCTCTTAAATATCTAACATGGTGTAGTTTGTTTAGCCAGTAAACCTAAGCACAACCATATAAAATGTTTTTAGTTTCTTTCTACCAACACGTTTAAAACATATGATACACAGATTCAGGTCACACAAATTAAAATGTATCTTTGATTGATTTTAGCAGCTTAAATTTATGGACAATCTTATCTATAAGCCAATTAAAATAAAACTCCTAATAAAATTTCCCCATGTGGACATACAATATGTACACACATATAACATAGCATAATAGGCCAATATAGCAATTTTAATAATAGCTTTTAAAATCTTTAACTCTTTTTGTAGATTGCCAATTGATTTGAATTGCTTTTTGTTGTTAGTAACCTCAGTTAACCATACTTTCTCTCAGTTGGTACTGTTAATACATTATTGGCTTCATCTGTTTACAGAGCCATCCCAAAGTACTGAATACAATAAAAGTGGCTGGAAAAAGTCCCTAGGAACCTATAGGAGGACAGCTCAACACAGAACCAACAACGCTTTAGTTTTATGAGCAGCACATCTTATATAACTATGGATGACAAAAGACTTTAAGTTGCCATGTTTAAAATTATAAACTCATCAACCAACAAGAGGCACTTGCTTACTTCACAGTATTTTTGAAAGCACCTGTAGGATTTTACAAGTATTTAACCCTTGAGGCCTCTGGGGCTTTCTCATTAAGATAACTATCATGTCTAGTAACACAAGATCATTAGACTTTTTAATTCTCAAACATTTGTATTAATAGCATTTTCCATTATAGAAACTTAAAGTCTGGTACCACATCATATCTTGACAGTCCTTCTGAGTTTTGAAAAATGTGGACAGAAATAAAAGGAGTGATTGAGAAACAAACATTTTTTGTTTATTAGTTTTTCAGAATTATGTTTGATAATTTACCATCTCTAATGGAAAGCTCTCTATATTCACATACTCTGCCTGCTCCTTCCTAAATATGAATTTCTGATGCTATAATCTAAAGCCATTTCTTCCTCTTGAGCACTAAATGTATTCAGTGCTCAAGGACAACACATGAACAATTCTCTTCTATTTTAATTATCACTTCTCAATGTGACTATAAATCATTTTATCAACATATTTATCTTTTTTAAAAAATAATTAGAGCAGCAGCCTGGCACTGTGGCATAATGGGTAGAGCCAGTGCCTGCTGGGCTGGCATCCCATGTAGGTGTCAGTTTGGTTCATGGTTGCTCCACTTCCAATCCAGCTCCCTGCTATGGTCTGGGAAAGCAGTAAAAGATGGCCCAAATCCTTGGACCTCTGCATGCGTGTTGGGGCCCCGAAGGAAGCTCCTGATACCTGGCTCCTGGTTTCGGATCAGCGCAGCTCCAGGAATTGCTGCCATTTGTGTAGTGAGCTAGCAGATAGAAGACTACTTTCTCTCGACTACTTTCTCTCTCTCTCTCTCTCTGCCTTTCAAATAAATAAATAAATCTTAAAAATAATTATATCGGTCCTATATTTAAAAAATATTATTTATTTGTTTATCTGACAGGTGGAGAGACACAGAGATTTTTCATTGTGGTTAAATAATTATACATCATAAATGTACATCAGACTTTGAGAGAATATAGATGATACTTAGAAAAATTTCTTCTTGTTAATTATTGCAAACCAACAACACAGCTCAGTTTCTTAAGAATATGTACTGAAAGCATTTGAAAAATAGCTGTTGAATAAATAAATGACTCAAGTAAAAAATACTTAGGGTCTGACATGGTGGTATGGGTTTTGCAGCCACCTGCGATGCTTGCGCCCCATATGGGTGCCAGTTTCAGCCCTGGCTGCTTCACTTTCAATCTGGCTCCTTGCTAGTGAACTGTAAGGACAGTGGAAGATGGTCCAAATGCTTGGGCCCCTGTGCCTATGTGGGAGATCCAGAGGAGACTTCTGACTCTGGCTTTGGCCTGGCAAAGACCTGGCCATTGCAGCTGCATGGGGAGTAAATCAACGGGTGGCAGATCTCTCTCCTTCTATCTGTAATTCTTTGATAGGAAAAAAAAGTATTTAGATGCTACTTCAAAACAATCCACACCAGAGAAGGAAATTGATTTTTATTTATTAGAATAAGCAATAGTTTAAGATGTGTGTTTTATATCAGAGGATGTTTGTTCACAATAACAAAAAGATTTGCAGGTTATTTCCCATTTAGTGAATGAAATCTACACCACAAGTCTAGAATAGTTGTGCAGTGTAAATGCTCAATTTCTGAACAATGGTGCTGTCAACTCTGGGAAGTATATAAGAATGAAATAAAGACAATGTTGCATTCTCATTTATCTCTTAATGGTTATTAACTAAACACTTAAGTGATTCAAAAAGCTTATTGGTAATTTTTATTACATATACAATAATATGAGATCTGAGACACAATGTTCAATTTAGAAACATAAATGAAATAGGATCAGAATTTACATAGTTTATAGTTATGATGATTATAGAACTTACTTAATAGATTTAAGGAAGAAGCTTGGATTCTAGTTACTGGTTTGCTACATCTACTGTATTATGTATTGGGATGTCTTTCAAATAAAGGACTGGGAGTAATACTTCTGGGCTGGGCATAGATAATGTTTTAGCTCAGGTCACTATCACATGTACTCTGATTAATAAGGATCCATGACTGAAGCTTACTTTCCAAAATGTGCAAGGGTCATACTAAGTAGACAGCCTCCTGAGACTGTGCAGGTAACCAATCTAAGTTATGTAATCATCATTCCTAATGTGCAGACCATATGAATTAGACTGAGGCATTTATCACATTTTCGTTGGTTGAAAGTCTGTCTCACAAAGGTAAGATTTATTTACTTTTTCTAAAGAATAGTCCACCAAACAGTACAATGACAGTATATTTAAATTGATTTAATTAATATTAATGCATGCTTATCATATGCTTACTCATTGTGTGTTAGTTGCTGATCTAGACATTGTAGATATTATGGTAGCTGAGTCATTATTAATTTAAACGGATTTACTATCTAATGTGCAGTCAGTAACAGAGGTCAGTAATAGAGGGCTTCACAGAAATATAGGTCAAGAAGTATGTGTATAATTACACCAAGATAATAAAGAAAATAATTTCTCCTCTATCCTGGGACATGCTTAGTTCAGTTCTTTATTTTAATGATGTTGAAACCAAAACTCACAGGGGTTATGTGTCATATCTAAATTCATATGAGGATACAGACATTGATCCTAGATTGCAACGCACAAGGATCCTTGAATTAATCTCTCAGTTGTGTACTATCACACATCTGAGTGAGCCAAAAGAAGTTGTCTTCCCTTAAATTCCACCCCCTATGTCTGTTCACTCTTTACTAATGAAACCTGCACTTTTACAAAAATATTTTATTTATTTATTTGAAAGGTAGAGCCACAGACAGGCAGATGGAGGAAGAGAGAGAGAAAGAGAAAGAGAGAGAGAGAGAGAGAGAGAGAGAGAATGAATCTTCCATCTACTGGTTCATTTCTCAAATGACTGCAATAGCTGGGGCTGGGCCAATCCGAAGCAAAGAGCCAGGAGCTTCTTCCAGGTCTCCCACACATATGCAGGGGCCCAGAAACTTAAGCCACCTTCAACTGCTTTCTCAGACCATAAAAGTGAGCTGAATCAGAAATGGAGCAGCAGGACTTGAACTGTAGCCCCTGTGGAGTGTCGTCACTTCAGGTGGCAGCTTTACCCATTACGCCACAATGCTAGCCCTGAAACCTGCACTTTTCATAGGTTGTGTCCACCTCTACCCCATGGTTGTGAGTAAATTCTGAAAAGGGTAAATTTGTTTCCCTTTCATTATAATCCTTTTAAGAAGAGACGTGATACAATTCTGTCCAATGTGTTGTGAAAGGAAAAATCTTAAGGGAGATTTTTTGGTAAAGCTTTGATTCCTGATTAATGAAAGAGAGAAGCATAGCATATCAGTCCAAATTCCTTGAGACAAAAAGAGCATAATCAATACATAATATATGTGAGATTTATTGCAAAGAGTTGGCTTATGCAGTTGAAGGTTGACTAGGTAAGCCAGGAATCCATGGGTAAGACTGTCTGAAAAGGCAGCCTGGAAACTCAGGAGGTGGAGCTGATTGGTTTTTCCTTATTGAATCCTCATCTTTGTTCTGCAGGCCTTTCAAATCATTTGAGATGTTCCACCCAGATTACTCCCTATGCTCTATATGAAGTAAACAGATTGTGTTTGTGACTCACATCACAACATCACAATACATTAGCATTTAATTGTAAAGCTGATTTGCATATCCTAGCCATGGTGATGTAAAACTGGCTTTCTTGTATGGGGAAAAATGAAGAGCCTTCTGATGAAGTATTTCCTACACTGCCTGCAACTGTGCCAGTCATCTTCTAACCATCGGATGAGTTATATTGACACAATGAAGATATCAGAGAGGAAAGATAGAAAAACCTGTGTCCTTGATGCCATCATTAGACCACCGACAACTAATCCTGGAGCTGCTTTTGTAAGATGATAAATCTTTCATGTTTAAGCCAGACAAATTTAGTTCTTTTTGCAGCTACATGTATCCTATTGTATCTCAATCCAGGCCATTCCATAGTAGCAATCTTAAGAAAAAAGCACTAAAATAGAATCACTTGTAGAATTACTAAATTCTTGCAGTTGACTTTTTTCCCCCATGAACTTTACCCTCAGTTATACCAGGGAACAAAGTTGAACTCTGTGTAATTTAAAAATTCCACCTAACTTTCTGGTTTTAATTGATTTAATTGTAGGATACCATCATGCTTTGCAGCAAATTGTTTGATTAGTGAACAATGTCTTGTGGTCCCTCATTAACTACAACACTTGCCTTTGGTGATATCTTTATTAGCTAAGTCCAAAGCCTCTTATCAGCATGTGAGCTAATTTTTGAAGTTAAAAGTGAATGTTCAGAAGAGTGTTAAACAGAAGTGGAAGTGGAGACAGCAGGTGCTTGCCTGGTGGGAATAACCTGCAGATTTGCTGCAGATGGCAGTTTTCCCTAAAGAGAAGATGAGATCTGACTGACATCGGAATGCCAGTTATTTACAGCCCTGAAAGTAGACAGGATTAATGATTAAAATCAGGTGTGATTCAAATATACATGTAATATATCAGAATAGGCATACATTGTCAGTAGCTTTGTTCAGGCTTACAGATAGATATTAGAAAAAACTACACAGAATTAATAATGATGCTTTCAAGATAGTGAGGCTGAAATAAATGAACTTGATAAGAGCTGATAATATGCAATGGGAGTCAAAACATGTTGATTTATTCTCATTACTATTTGTCATGTATTATCATGTTTCTTGACCGACTAATATGCATATGCATATGCCTACATACCAGAGATACAAGCAATTGCTATATACACTATGCATCAGGACTCTGTGTATGACGATCAAATTTCCAAACAAATCATTCTCAGATTTTTGGTATACCAAAAAGAACAGATAGTACAGGGTGAAACCAGAGGAAATATGTTCTAGCCTATAAGGTCTGTGTCCAGTTAAAACTATATGTTAGAGAAAGGACACACTGTTCTCTGTGAGAAGGTAGCAATTTTCCAGAAAGATGGTAAGTGTCAAAGAAAGAAGTCTTCTTTGGGATTAGAATAATGCCCCAGTCACAGTAAAATTATTCAGAGTCAATGAAGTCAATGCATGTATGGTATTCTCAGTGAAAGAGGCAAAAGTCCTCCCTCCCTGGGAAGCTAATGTATTCAAACTTTAGGGGAGAGAATGACTTGTTACTTCCTGGTAGCTGCTGTAATTTCTTTGATTCATTATGACCTCCTTGTGATCAAGTAACTGAGCATTTTTAGGGAAGTAAAATCTCACTGTGATTGTGTTATTTTTTTCCCTCATGAATAAACTTTACACTTCTAGGACAGAATTTTTTTTTTTAAGGTACACTCATTACGGTCCAATGGTTCATTCCAATCAAGTTGTCTCCTACAATTTCCAGGAAATAATGTGTGCTCAAGCATCACCATAGGGTTATTTACACAACTCTATATGTTGTCAGCAGACTAACAAATATGGCTTCTGTTAGGTGCTTCTGTTGGGCTTCCGCTGGGTGAATTCCCTTATGCATTAAGTGAAAATGATGACAAGCTTAAATACCATGCCAGACATTGTTACTTAACCAGCACATCTGTCAGAGAAGCAGGGTTTCCATCCTGAGAATACACTGTGCTAGACTAGATTAAAAAAAAAAAAAAAGCTTTGATCTTAGAAAATCTACTTCAGAACTAGTCTCCACCTAGTAGGCCTTGGACAACTACCTTTTTTTTTTTAAAAAAAGATTTATTTATTTACTTGAAATTCAGAGTTACACAGAGAGAGGAGGAAAGGCAGAGAGAGAGAAAGTGATCTTCTATCTGCTGGTTCACTCACCAGATGGCTGTAACAGCCAGGGCTGCACCATTCTGAAGCCAGGAACCAGGAGCTTCCTCCAGGTCTTCCCATGTGGGTGCAGGGCCACAAGGATTTGGGCCATCTCCTACTGCTTTCCCAGGCCATAGCAGAGAGCTGGAAAATAAGTGGAGTAGCCAGGACACAAACCAGTGCCTATATGGGATGCTGGCACTGCAGGCGGTGGCTTTATCTGTTACACCACAGCGCTGGTCCCCGGACAATTACCTTTACCCATTTGTGCCTTCCTTTCCTCACTACACAATGGATGAAATGTGACAGCATCCCTTCCAGTGCTTATAAATGGTAAAGTAAGCTTCATGTATTTGTTCTAGTTCAACAAACAGCTATTAAATGGTTACCACAGGTCAAGCACAAGGCTCATTTCTGGAAATACACAAATATAAGATCAGGGACCCAAATTCCAATGTCTTTCAATCTAGTGAGGAAAAATAGTAAGAAATGATTTTACTTCAAGGTGGTAAGGACTAGTATAAAAGGTAATATTATTGAGTCTTTTATATTGGGTCCTCTATTAAAAGCTTTATGCATGTAATAACATGACATATTCCCAAGAACCTGATGAATAATGCATAACTTTAAAATTCATTTTGGACATAAAAATACAGTTTCCTGGAGAAATGAAGATGCTCTCTGTGTGCGAGAAGAGAGGATTGAATCTTACATATTTGATCTCCAGAGGTCCTGTCTAACCACTGTACTATCAGGCTAGTAAAGGTGGATAAATGGCCTTCTGAACTGTGGGGAAATTAGTTACATGAGGTAATGCAAAGATGGCACCCAAACAAAGTAAGGTGGGTGGAATCCAAAGTTGTTTACCACCAAAACTAATTGGCTACGCAACATCAGGGGAGGTAACAAAACTAGTAACAAGTGTATAGACATATGGTTGGTCCTATAGGAAATCGCCCCATAAAATGACCGTTTAAGTGATTGGTTGGTCTTTAGTCCTGCCCCAATGACTCTGCAGTTTTGTGATATAAAAGGCTCCGTTACACGCGAAATAAACGAGTTCTTGCTAAACTTGGCTCCCCTTTGCATCTGACTGTCTCTGGGATTGGGAGGCTGGGGAATGGGCGAGCGGCACACTTACCTTTCCTCGGACCCAGTCCATCCTGTACGAGTGGACTAAGACCCTGCATCTGGCACCCAACATGGGGCACAAGCAGTTACTCTTCCGCCGAGGCTAAGCGGTCTCTCAGGGTAAGTGAAACCCTAGTATGGGTAATGCAATTTCCTCCATTATGGACTCGGCCTTAAAGGCCTTACAGGACTTGGGAGAGCCCAGAGACTCAGAGGAAGATGGCGGGGAAAGAGAATGGGCTAAGTTTAATCAAAAAGTAAAAACGAAAGTAAAGGTCACCCTGCCTAGCCCATCCACCCTAGAAGGCCTGGGACCCCCCCACCCATACCTCCTGGGGGCAGAGGCGGCCTCCCCCGATGTAGAGCCACAGAGGGAGCTACCTGATCCGGACCCTTGCGATTGCCCGGGAAGAGGGAGCAGAAATGAGGTAACTTATGCGGGAGTAGCCACTGGCATGGCGGCGGCCATGCCGCTCCCTCTGCTGGTGCTGCTGCTCTTGGGGCCAGGCGGCTGGGGCCAGGCAGAGCCCCCACGCAACACCCTGTGGGAGGCTCACCCCACTGCCTTCCAGGGATGGATGTGGCTGCCGCCTTCCAAGGCCCCTGGGCGCACATGTTGTGCCGCCTCGCCCACCTCACAGAGGGCTGCTGCATGGTGGCCACACACCTGGCCGGCCCGGACCCCATGAGGTCGCCGTCGGAGCTGTGGACCAGCTGTGGCTGGCTGTGGAGCTGGGTGGCACCGCAGCCCCCTCGCACCTGGACGACAGAGTGCACGTACTGCGCTGCAGCGGCAACACAGTGCATGGAGCCTGGCGGGGACCAGCGGAGCCAGAGCGGCGGTGGCAGGGGCGGCCCCGGGCCAGCAGTGGCCTCAGCACCGGCCTACAGCTGCTGAACACCATGTCAAGTGGTGCCGCGGATCAGGAGGACGATGATGGTGGTAAACGCTGGCGCCAGCAGCCCGGGCGGGAGCCCCGACATGGGGGGCGGGGAGGGCTGCGGTTCCTGGCCCCTCTCTCCACTGCAGAACAAAGCGGGGGACGCTGGGCCGGGAGAGGAGAACCTGGGGTGGTTTGCGGAGAGGCTGCGATGGGGATGCGGGCCGGCCGTGGACCCAGTCTGACGGCACAGAGCAAGTGTGTGCCTTGCAGCCCCGTACCACTCCTGCTGGGTATGGGGCGCTCCGCAGCCACCTGAGGCCAGGGCCTGGCCCGGCCGCCCGAGGACCGCATGCGCCTTGCTCCTGAGCACTCGCTGGACCTGGCCGGAGGCAGAGGATGGTACATGCCGAATCGCGGGACTGTGCGGGCACCAGTTCAGAGCACTGCGAGCAGGCGGGCCCTCCTGCTGCATGGACTGGGAGAGGGTTGAGCACCCTGCTGTACAACACCCACCTGTACCACGCCTTCCCCGTGCTGCTGCTGGACACTGTGCCCTGCTCTATGTGCCCTTCACGTCCAAGGGCAAGGAGACCAACCTGCCCAGGACTGCCTGCAGCCCCACCTCCTGGAGATGCTCATTCAGCTGCCTGCCAGCTCCGTCACCAAGGTCTCCATCCAATTTGAGCGAGCCCTGCTCTAGTGGACTGAGTACACTCCAGACTCCAACCATGGCTTCTATGTCAGCCTGTCCATCCTCACTCAGGCTACTTCGTGAGACTGTACACGGAACTGCTGCTGGTGAGCCTGCCCACGCAGGACTTCAGCATGCCCTACAATGTGATCTGCGTGTGCTACAGCTCCTTCTCCACATTGAGGAGCCTAGCACCAGCGGCCTGGCCAAGAGGCTGGCCTAAAGGAACAACTTTTAAAACAAAAAAGGGGGGGACCAACCCCCATCTCAATGGGTGTGTGAGACTACCGGGATGGATCATTGGATTTGTCAAAAGGTTCTCAGGAAAAAAATCTGGAATGGATGTCAAATTGTTAATGAGACTTTGGGCCAATGGGTGGCACCTCAGAAGGGAGGGATGTTTTGGTTATGCAGGGCTACAGGACTCACACCTTGTATTTCGATAGGGGTACTGGTGCACAACAATGATTCCTGCGTGCTAGTGACCCTCATCCCCCACGTACTGTAACCACACTCATAGGTTTGGGTGCCACAGGGGTTGGTTTGGAAGTTTCATTTTTAATAAAACAAGAAAGGGGGGACCATTCTGGGAATTACAGGATATTATGACAAAATTAATCAAAAAATTAAAAAAACAAAAACCCTTCCGTGTAACCAGGACGTACTTCCTGATGGAGGTGTCAGTATGCTTGAACCTCAAATGAGGTGGGCACACTCAAACCTCAAACGAGGTGGGCAATCGCTAAAAACAGAAAAGGGGGAATATGTGGGGAAATTAGTTACATGAGGTAATGCAAAGATGGCACCCAAATGAAGTAAGATGAGTGGAATCCAAAGTTGTTTACCACCAAAACTAATTGGCTACGCAACATCAGGGGAGGTAACAAAACTAGTAACAAGTGTATAGACATATGGTTGGTCCTATAGGAAGTCGCCCCATAAAATGACCGTTTAAGTGATTGGTTGGTCCTTAGTCCTGCCCCAATGACTCTGCAGTTAGGTGCTATAAAAGGCTCTGTTGCACGCAAAATAAATGAGTTCTTGCTAGACTTGGCTCCCTTCTGCGTCTGATTGTCTCCGGGATTGGGAGGCTGGGGAATGGGCGAGCAGTGCACTTACCTTTCCTCCGACCCAGTCCATCCTGTACGGGTGGTCTAAGACCCTGCACTGGACTGTTTAAAGATAGCTCACCAAGAACATTCACAGTGTCAAGAAGACTGTATAATATGTTAGTAGATAAAACTGAATTTCATTTTAGCCAATTATTAGAGGTTACTTAAACAGTAATAGAGAGAGAGAGAGAGAGAGAGAGAGAGAGAGAGAGAGAGGATATAACAGACGCAAGCAAAAGATAAGCTCACAAATTATAGATGGTATGACTTTTTTTGAAATCTCAGTACTTTTTTTCCTGTTACCAGATTGTCTTTTTTGAAAGAGAAATAGAAAATTATAAAGGAAACAGACATGAAGCTTAAACCATAGGGACCTTAGGTACTTGAGCTCTGGAATTTATCTCCATCTAAAAGATGATGAGAGTCCACAGAAGTATTATAAATTAGGGAATGGAGTGGAGAGATTTTTTCATTTAAATATGACATCCTCTAGGGGCAGA
Source organism: Lepus europaeus (assembly GCF_033115175.1). NCBI lineage: Eukaryota > Metazoa > Chordata > Mammalia > Lagomorpha > Leporidae > Lepus > Lepus europaeus. Next base: position 41,441,072 of record NC_084833.1, read on the forward strand.
GGGTTTAGAGTACATCATAGTAGTTCAAATAATAGAAAATGAAGTCCTTGAACTGGGAGCATATCAGTAAGGATGTTGAGAACACAGGAAGCACAATGAATGCTAAAGGTGTAAAATCAGTAATAATGTTTTATTGATTTGTAAGGAGATGTTATTTACAAGTCCCAGATTTCTCACATGGGTGGCTGACAAGCCTCATGACAATGTCATTCACTGAATTATGAATACATAGTATGGTTACAAAGCATTGATCGTTGTTGCTGAGAGATCAAATTTTAGATCAAATGAACAGATGACAAACTCCACTTGGGAATTAATACATCCCACATGAAATTATCAAATAGTCCCATTATTTTCTATTCATCATACATGTAGGTTTACAAATATTTAATTTAAGCAAATATGTTTCAATGTAGTAAGTGTTGTGTTCTGTGTAACCACATAATGCAAAAAAAAAAAAAGCCTATAGAGGAAGTTTTCTATGTCATTTTTTTATCTTTATCACCTTGTGCATTGATTTCATCTTTTTTCCCATACAATGTTGCCTTTTTCCTCCAACTCGACTACAAACCTCCTAAAAGTAATGACCATATTACTGATTTCTTTTTGTCTACCAAGAATTTTAACATTTAGGATGGATCACTTCCCAAATAAATTTTTCATTGATTGATTTAAAAGGAAAGGTCACCCAAATAAATCACAACTCATTTTTTTTAAAACAGATAACTGATTATTCAGTTTTCTGTGCATGTTCTTGGTTCAATATAATCAGTCAGTTGGAGATTTTAGGAAAATATCAGCTAGCATTATAAACGCCATGAATTTTATTGGTTCTTTGTCAGTTATCCTCCCCCTTTAAATCTCAACACAGATTTCAATACATGATGAAAATACTGGGTGGACTGAAATCCCTTGGCTTATACAGAAACAACATAAGCTAATTATCTTCATTCTTTTCTATTAATGAACAAATATAGGGTATATAAATTCCATGAGGCAGATAAATATATCAAAAATGAGAAATCAAAGCAATGGTCTAAACTCCATTATCAATTCTTTTCTTTTATCAATTTTAGGAGATACATGGGTCAAATACCAAGTATCAGTTTTGGCAATTAAAGAATGGGAGTTTATAGGACATCAAATATTCTTATTGTATTTAAACAGTTTAACTGAAATACAGTATACATATCAGGAAATGTACACAAGTATACAAATAAATAAGTTTTATACTCTAATCACATTCATATCCACCAATAAAATAAAAAATAAAATATAGTATAGTGCCCCAAGAGTCCTCACAATCTCTGATTTGTATTTTAAGGTGAGAAAGAAGAATATAATATTTACAATAAATAGGAGAAAACATGATATTTGTCTTTTTTGTGTGTGCTTTATTTCACTTAGCATAATGATATTCAGTTGCACACATTTTATTATAAATGTCAGAACTTCATTCTTTTTTATGGCTGAGTAATATTTGATTACAAAAATTATATATAAATGTATATATATACACACAAAAATCACATTTTTTTTTTTGACAGGCAGAGTGGACAGTGAGAGAGAGAGACAGAGAGAAAGGTCTTCCTTTTGCCGTTGGTTCACCCTCCAATGGCCGGCACATCGCACTGATCTGGCAGGAGCCAGGTGCTTCTCCTGGTCTCCCATGGGGTGCAGGGCCCAAGCACTTGGGCCATCCTCCACTGCACTCCCGGACCACAGCAGAGAGCTGGCTTGGAAGAGGGGCAACTGGGACTAGAACCCGGTGTGCCGGTGCCGCAGGCAGAGGATTAGCCTATTGAGCCATGGTGCCAGCCTATAAAATCACATTTTCCTTAATTACTAATGGATGGACATCTAAGTTGATTCTATATATATATATATATATATATATATATATATATATATATATTTTGCTTTAACAGAGAATCAGATTTTAATTTTACAGTAAAGAGAAATAGATTAGTATACTTGTGATGTTTTCCACCTGCCAATGTCCTTGATTTACATTTTAAAATAATCTGCTTAAAATTTCCAGAATAAGATTAAGGTAACACATCAAATTTTAGTCCGAGTTACTTTAAACAGTGTTGAACTATTAATAGTTTTTATACAATATAACATGTTGAGTATACAAAAGTTTTACCCAATTTAAATTAGCAGTTACACCTAAATGACTTAGGATGCTGATATATTTTTATCTGAATTTAATTAAAATTAAAATTGCATTCATCTAAGAGAAGTACTAATTACCCATTGCTGTTTCATTGAGTACTGATTATCCAGAAACCTCAAAATTTGGAAGGCCGATGTGTGGATGGAGATCACAGAGCGTTCGATGGCGTGGGAGGAGTTCCGGAGGTGTGCTTTGTGACTGGCAGAAATCAAGGACCCCAGAGAACTGGGGAACGCTGGATTACCAATATGAGACTATCCGAATCATGGCACCAATGTTATATCTTAATGCTAGCTGTCGCAAAGCACACCGGACACCAGAGTAAGTGAAAGGGTTTATTGGGGAACACCCTACAGACCGGAGTGAAGGGGCGGCGAAGGAAAAAGAGGAGGAGACTATAAGAGAGAGACAGAGAGGAGGGAGAAGAGAGACAAGAGGAGGAGAGAAGCCAAGAGAGGCCAAGAGAGCAGGAGCAGAGCCAAGAGCTCTGCCTTTCCTTTCTCTGTATTACTCTTTCAAATAAATAAATAAATCTTTAAAAAAATGTTATTTCTTCTTGCTGGATGGAACCCTTTATCACTATATAAAGTTAAAGTCTTAACTATTTATGATAATTTTTCAAGAGGTTCCCTGTTGGGTCTTTATGTATACAGTTCTGTAACATTAATTTTTGTTAGCACTTAGTATTTTCATTCTTAAAATATTTTCTTTTTTGTTATTTCTAATTTTTGTTATTTGCCAATACATTATATTATCAGTATCACAGCAAATACATGATGATTACTACAACACAGTACTCATATTCATGTGATATTAATACAGATTTAGATGCAATGCAGTTCACAGATACAATGAGTTTTGAGAGTTTAACATATCCTAGATCTAAGTCTTTCATCAGATGTATAATTTTCAACAAAATTTTCTCCTTTCAAAACTTTTATTTTCTTCAACAATGTCTTTTGCAGAGTAAACATTTTTGAATTTTATAAAGTCCAAATTATTACTATGATTTTCTTTTCTGTTTCATAATTTTGGTTTCAAATCCAAGAAAATTTTCCTAATTTAGTATCATAAAAATTTTCTCTTATGTTTTCTTCTAAATATTTTATAGTTTTATGCCATTTTTATATCTATGATATATTTTGTATAAAATACATAGTATACGTTGAAGTTCTCTTTTTGCATACACATATCTATTTCATTGATTCAGATCTGTATATGTGCAGGTCAAACATTCTATTCCATGCTACTACTCAATAGAAACTCAAATAACTCTTAAGGCCCTTTACCCCATGATATAATGTCCAAGTATAAAGATCTGGCCATCACAAAACTTGTTGCATGAAAAGGTTTTGTCAGGGCCAGCGCTGTGGCACAGCGGGTTAAAAGCCCTGGCCTGAAGTGCCGGCATCCCATATGGGTGGCTGTTCTAGTTCCCGCTGCTCCTCTTCCCACCCAGCTCTCTGCTATGGCCTGGGATAGCAGTAGAAGGTGGCCCAAGTCCTTGGGCCCCTGCACGCACGTGGGAGACTCGGAGGAGTCTCCTGGCTCCTGTCTTCAGGTCAGTGCAGCTCCGGCCATTGCGACCATTAAGGGAGTGAACCATCGGATGGAAGACCTCTCTCTTTCTCTACCTCTCTCTGTAACTCTCCTTCAAATAAATAAAATAAATCTTCAGAAAAAAAAAAAAGAAAGAAAGAAAAGGTTTTGCCTACAGACACAGATTTCAAGGAACTGACCATGTCTGATTTATGTTCTCTGTGGTTATAAGTCAAAAAAGATAAAGCTAAGCAGTCAATCCACAGAGCTTCCATCTTTTAACATCCTCATGGGGAAAAAAAAATGGTTCTATATTGCTGGTCATACCACACTTCACAAACCCTGAGCAGCTTATCTGACCAAACTACATAAAACATTGCCCTTTATTCCTAAAATTTTTGCTGCAGTTATTAAATTCTTTTAAAAAGGTCTTATTGGAAGTTATTACAAGTAAAAAATTCTGCGACAGAGATATAAGATAATAACTTCCCCCATTGGATCTTAAATATACAGACTTATTAGAAGGTAATACAAATGAGAAAATTCCACTACTGTGATATAATATAATGCTTTTCAAATACTAGTATTTCCAGCAGTGGCCATACAGTATCAAAGACCACATCCAATTACACTACTATAACAGGTTTTATATTTGATGAGTTCATGCTGTTAAATTTCCCATGTGAAGTGTCTAAAATATACAGATTTTATTTTTTTACTCCTAACCAAAGAGTCAAATTCCAAATGAATAGTTGAAACAAACATACTTGTCTTTTTGATTCTATATATTTTTTAATAAGATTTGTTTTTTACTTGAAAAGCATTTACGGGGTGGGGGGATAGGGAGTTCTGATTTTTTTAAAAGATTTATTTATTTTACTTGAAAGTCAGAGTTACACAGAGAGAGGAGAGGCAGAGAGAAAGAGAGAGGCCTTCCATCCACTGGTTCACTCCCCAGTTCGCCGCAACGGCTGGAATTGAGCTGATCGGAAACCAGGAGCAAGGAGCTTCCTCCAGGTCTCCCTCATGGGTCCAGGGGCCCAAGGGCTTGGGCCATCTTCCACTGCTTTCCAAGGCCATAGCAGAGAGCTGGACAGGAAGTGGAGCAACTGGGACTCCAACTAGCACCCATATGGGATGCCGGCACTGCAGGCGGCAGCTTTACCTGCTATGCCACAGCATCAGGCCCAAGAGAGAGTTCTGAGTCTATATCTTAATTATTGTGAATAGAGGTGTTATAAACACATGAGTGCAGGCATCCCTTTAATATACTAATTTTATTTTCCTTTAATGTATCCCAAAAAGTGGGATTGGTTGGTCATTTGGTAAATACATTTTTAGTTTTGAGAAATAGCCAGTGTCTTCCACAATGGTTGTACAACAAGAAATACAACCAAAAGTCAATATGATTCCCACAAACGAACAAAATATTACATTTATACTGGACTGTGAAGAAGGAAAACTGATGAAATATCTGAAAAATAATTCAAAAGAATGGTTGTTAGGTTCCTAAATACACATGACATGGACAAAAATTCTGCAAAGTGATAGAGATATTGAAAACAAACAAGTATCAGATTTCCAGTATTCAACAAGTCAAACTAAAAACTACAGTGGAAAGCCTTAACAACATACTTGGTAAGGTAGAAGAAAGAATATCCAATCTCGAAAACAGGTCTTTTGAAATATTGTAGTCAGATAGAAGGAGAAGGAAGAGTAGGAGAAGGAAGAGGAAGGTGAGGAGAAAGAAAGGTTAGACTGAAATCAGTGTTTTGGATCTACTGTATACAATCAAGTGATTACATATAGAATTTTCAGAGTTTATGAATGTATGGAAAGCAATAATGCATAGAAATCCTATTCAGTGAAATAAAAGCAGAAAATTTCTCCAATCTGGAGAAAGGTATGGACAGCCACATACCAGAAGTTCAAAGAACCCCAGATAAACATGATCAGCAAAGATCCTCAACATGACACATTGTAATCAAACTTTCAAAAGTAATACATAAAGAACATATCCTACAATTTGCAAAATAAACTTTAGATCACCTTTAAAGCAACTCATATCAGAGTGACAGCAGATTTCTCAACAGATACCCTACAGGTCATGAGAGCATGGAAAGATTTAGCCAAAGTACTAAAATAAGAAAACAAACAAAACAAAACAAACAAACAAAAAAACCCTGCAAATCAAGAATGCATTATCCAGCAAAGTGGATAAATGAAGGTGAAATAAAGATTTTTTAAGAGAAAAACTTTAATTTGTTCCACCCATTCAGCTTTATAAATGATTCTTAACTCTGCATTATGTAAATAAACATAAAAAGAGAAATATCATGAAAATGTGATAGCAAAAATCTACTAAAAGAACAAAGGCGATTCAAAATAAACCATAGGGATATTTATGGAAAAATAGCAGAAGTAAATAATTACTTATTAATGATAGTCTTGAATGTAAATGGATAAGGGTTAAGTGTCCTTATGTTCTTAAATCTGTATATATGAAAATACATGAAAATTGTTCCCTTATATACATTTAAAAAGAAAAAAAAATTTAAAAAACTACAGACTGGCTGAATGAATTAAAAACAAAAAAAGCAAAACAAAACAAAATAAAAACAAGAGCTATCAATATGCTTCCTAAAAGAAATATATCTAACCCATAAAGATATACTTATTGAAATTAAATGGGAAAATGATATTCTTTGCAAATATTAGTTGAGAGCGTGCAGGAGTAACAATATTCATATCACAAAAAATAGGCTTTATAAAAACTGTGAGGAAACACAAAGAAGGTCATTATGTAATGATTAACATGTCAAGTAAACAAGAAGATGTGACTATGGCAAATGTATATGAACCCAAAGCCAGGACACCCAGTATATGAAACAAGTATTAACAGATCTAAAGGGAGACATAACACTCCATGTTCATGGTTGCATTTCTGATTTGTTCATATTTTATTATTTTATTTGTGAACAATTCCTTTCATGTGAGACTAAATTTACCTATTTATCCCCAAATAACAATAATCATTTATGATTTTTTACTAACCAAACCCCTTAATCCTAGTCCTATGTTAACCTGGCAAGCCCTTTTGAAGAAACAAAGGAAATGTTGAAGGCATCAGAAGCTTTTATTCTGGTATATTTTATTCTTTTTCTATAATGTACTCTACTTTTCTAGAGTCCCCTTCCGGGCAACTGAGATTGGTTTATTTGTTTATTCATTTATTTGATCTAATTTCAAAATGCTAAAAGGTAAAATATGTAAAATATCTCAAGTAGAAAAATATTAGTTTGTAAAAACAGCACTTGTACAAAACAACACCATTTGGTAAGTTCAATAAATGTAACAATCACAATAAATAAATGAAATAAATATATGGTGCTAAGAAAGCAGGGACGAAGGAGCTATTAACTTCTGGATGATGGGCGTTTCATTTGAGATAAATATCAGTTTTATATTTGAATGCCCATTTTAAACTTAGGGTTTTGGTTGACTCAGTTTAGAGAAGATCTGATGTCAAGATACCAATCAGGGGCCAGCACTGTAGCTTAGTAGGCTAAAGCCTCCGCCAGTGGCACTGGTATCCATATGGGGGCCGGTCAGAATCCTGGCTGCTCCCCTTCCAGTCCAGCTCTCTGCTAAGGCCAGGGAAAGCAGTGGAAGATGGCCCAAGTGCTTAGGCCCCTGTAGCCATGTAGGAAACCCGGAAGAATTTCCTGGCTCCTGGCTTCATGTTGGCTCAGCTCTGGCAGTTGCAGCCATTTGAGGAGTAAACGAGCAGATGGAAAACCTTTCTTTCTTTCTCTCCCACTCTGTCTGTAACTCTACCTCTCAAACAAACAAATAAATAAATCTTTAAAGTAAATTTAAAAAGATACCAATCAGAAGAGACAACCTGGAAATTATGTATCATTTACTTTGTTACATACATGCAATCTCATTTAATGTGACATAAGAAATTCATCACTGAAACAGCCATGTGATACAACTGAAATTATGGCATGGACAACCTAATTCAAGAACTTTGGTCAGCTAGTAATTTCTGCCTACAGTTTACTCCTATTTCATCAAAGTGTTACTTTGCTTGGATATGCACTTAAACTCAACATTTTAAGGAGGTGGAACTGAACTTTTTTTCTTAAATGTATAATCGGATCTGTTCTTTTTGTAAAAATGAAAATAAAATCTATATTTTCAGATGCTGAGTGTCAAGCCAAGTTCATAATATTAAATACTTTGAGAAATTTTAGAACACTGTATAGTCTATCAACTAATTATCGTGCCATCCTTATCAGTACTAACAAATTCCTAGTAAACTAGGATGTGCTTACATATGTTACTTGTAAGAAAAATTATGTTTTCATAAACACACAAAGTTTGTGGTGCTTTCAATGTATATACAACTGAAAATCAGTGATTTATCTTATTTTAAAATAATTTTATGTATTTATTTGAGAGAGAGGGTTACAGAGAGGGAGGTCTCCAATTTCTGGTTCACTTCTCAAACGGCCATAACATCCAGAGCTGGGCCAATCCAAAGCTAGGAGCCAGGACTTTCTGGGTTACCCAAGTGCATATATGTGCCCAAGCACTTGGGCCATTCTCTACTGCCTTCCCAGACCATAGCAGAGAGCTGGGTTGGAAGAGGAGCAGCCGGGACATGAACCAGTACCCATCTGGGATGGTGGTGCACAGGTGGAGGTTTAGCCCATTACACCAGAGTGCCAGCACCCAGTGATTAATGCTTTCTTTTAGCAAAATAGGCTGAAATAAAATGTATTAATGACCCTTATTAAATATTCAAACATATATATATATATATACATGTATATTTATCCAAACATGTATATATATGCATTGTTGCTTCTTTTGCTCACCACAAATAAGAAAAAGATGATTTGTACCTAATTTATAAATTACAAATATCACAGAAAAGGAACATATTGTTTGACATATAATTCCAAAGGGGACATGAGCTAGACTTAATATGAGCGAATAAGCCAAATTACCTAGACTTTGGTTCATACTCTTCTATTTGCTTGCTCTGAATATGGGGTAAAGTATTTAACATGCTGAGTCTTGTTGAACTCTTGTAGAATGAGTTAGTAACAAAAAGTACAAATCATTAAGGTTTTTTTTTTTCTTTTAAAGATTTATTTATTTGGGGCAGGCGCTGTAACACAGCAGGTTAAAGTCAGCCTGCAGAGTTGACATCCCACACAGGGCCCTGTTTGAGTCTTGGGTGCTCCACTTCTGATCCAGCTCCCTGCTAGTATGCCTGGGAAAGCAGTATAGGATGGCCCAAGTCCTTCCACTTGTGAGAGCTGGAAGAAGCTCCTGGCTCCTGGTTTCAGATCCACTCAGCTCGAGCCATTGTGTCCATTTGGAGAGTGAACCAGCAGATGGAAGACCTCTTTCTCTCTCCCTCTCTCTCTCTCTGTCTTTCAAATAAATAAATATTTAAAAAAAAATTTTTAAAGATGTTAGTGTTACCTAGACAGTGAAGCAGAGGTAAAGAGAGAGAGAGAGAGAGGTCTTCCATCTGCTGGTTTACTCCCCAGTGGCCATTGTGGGCAGTACTTGGGCCATCTTCTACTTCTTTCCCAGGCACATTACCATGGAGCTGAATTGGAAGTGGAGCAGCCAGAATATGAACCAACACCCATATGGAATGCTGCTGGTGCAGGTGGTGGCTTTACTCACTATGCCACAGTGCTGGCCCCTAAATCACTGAATTTTATAGTAGCTAATTAGATAATTGATTACAGGGGATGTGTAAATAAGAGATATTTAATATGGAATATTAAAGAACATTAATTAGTTATGAAGCTATTTCACTGAGAAAATAAGTGACCTTAGGAATTTCAAATATCAAGAAATATCAGGAAAAAAATGGTTATATTGGGCTGTTTTGTCCAGTGAATTCCTCAAGTTGTTTTAACAATAATACTTATTGGAGAAGATGTGCATTGCTTTTGTGAGGACAGAAATTATTTTGGAGATAAATTAGAAAATATGTAATCTAAATCCAAATAATCCATAAGCATGGTCCTCTTCATCTCAGATTCCTGCTAGATAAAAACATTATCCTCTCTAGTTATGTTAAGCCTAGGAAAGTTTATTAAAGATGATTCATTTATGGAATCTCATGAACAACTGAGAAGCCTAACAATGGTGCTGTAAATCCTGGCACAATGCCAGGGAAACTTGCCAAAAACACTGAAGAATTACACCACAGGGAAAACCACTGTTGCTCATGTTTCACATCACTCAATAGCCACGGTACTGGGGCTTGTACACAACACATCTGCCACAGATGCTCCAGGGTCGCCCAGCACTGTCACCTGTAGCAGGGCCACTTTCCAAGTCAATAGTAATGCCTCCATCTCACAGTTCAGTCTTTATGCAAAAGCCTCTTCACTTCATGAACATCTAACACAATGTAAATCCCCAGAGTTTGGTAGGTGTAGCTTCTCAAACACCACGAGTAGTAGGAACTCTAGAAGGGAGTCAGAATCAAATTCTAATGAGCCAATCTGTGATATCTTCCACATTTTTTTTTATAATTTTCTTCAGTATCTTGAAGGAATTACAAAAAATGCAAGTAGAGATTTTTTTTTTTTTTTTTGACAAGCAGAGTGGACAGTGAGAGAGAGACAGAGAGAAAGGTCTCCCTTTTCCGTTGGTTCACCCCTCAAAGGCCGCTGCAGCTGGCACACTGAGCTGATCCGAAGCCAGGAGCCAGGTGCTTCTCCTGGTGTCCCATGCAGGTGCAGGGCCCAAGGACCTGGGCCATCCTCCATAAGTAGAGATCTTAATCAGGGCAGGGATTAAAACTAGAAAAAATTTGAAATAACACAAACCATCAAAAATAAGAGTTTGGCTCAATAAGCTGTATTTTATTCCACATAAGTAAGTAACATTAAGCAAATTAAGATAATGTTAGTGAAGATCATTTAATGGTATGTAAGTATGTAAAGTATACTATAAAGTGGAAAAAGACTATGAAAGAGATATATTTTTTAAAGATTTATTTATATATTTGAAAGTCAGAGTTACACGGAGAGAGGAGAGGCAGAGAGAGAGAAAGAGAGAGAGAGGTCTTCCATCTCATAGTTCACTACCAAATCAGCCACAACAGCTGAAGCTGGGCCAATCTGAAGCCAGAAGCCAGGAGCTTCCTCCAGGTCTGCCATGTGTGCGTAGTGTCCCAAGGACTTGGAACATCATCTACTGCTTTCCCATGCCACAGAAGAGAGCTGGATGGGAAGTAGAGCAGCTGGATCCCAAACTGGCGCCTATATGGGATGCCAGTGCCTTAGGCCAAGGTGTTAACCCACTGCCCCACAGTGCTGGCCCCTGAAAGAGATATTGAAAGGTGACTCTAAGGGAAAATATGAACACATGTATGGATAGTACAAGTTAATAAGTTATTCTTAGAAGTTATGAATTTAGAAAAATATTTCAATAGACAAATTTAATGATATGAACAAATTTTATTGCTTTTATAAAAATAATGATTGCTCTAAAATTTAGTTTACATTAAAGAAATAATGTGACTTCAATTAGCTTTAAAACTTTCACACAAATTTCTGTACAGGAAAATAATGATATTTCAGGGGGAAAGGCTGTTGCAAACTTTTTAAGTATTTTGTAGAACTTCAATTTAGAAAAGTAGGATGCTGCAGCAAGAGCTTCAGAAAATCGAGCAACAAAAATCCTGAAATGTTAATCATACAACAAGTTATGGATGCATACGATGTGAATTTGTGAAGACGGACAAACACTACCCAAGAGAGGAGCCATCTAAAGTGAACAACATTAAGAATGTGAAGTGTTGTGCTATAAAATCTGCAAAAATCACAAAGATTAAAAAAGAAAAGCAAACAATATAATAAATAACGATTTATATTTTAATGCTAAGACCAAGCTAGCCTTTGAATAAAAAAAAAAATTAGGTAATCTTTATCAGACTGTAAAAGAAACCTTTCACAGAAATGTATACACAGAGAGTAAAAGCAGAAAGGGCAGTGTCGTTACTACACAGACCCAGAAAATAGAGGCTATAGAGCACCTTTCAACCCATTTTAGGAGACTAGCATTATCTTTTTTTCTTTTTTTAAGACTTTATTTGTTTATCTGACAGGCAGAGTTACAGACAGTTTGAGAGAGAGACAGAGAGAAAGGTCTTCCCTCTGTTGGTTCACTCCCCAAGTGGCCACAACGGCCAGAGCTGAGATCCGAAACCAGGAGTCAGGTGTTTCCTCCCTGTCTCCCACGTGGGTGCAGGGGCCCAAGGAACTGGGCCATCCTCCACTGCTCTCCCAGGCCACAGCAGAGAGCTGGACTGGAAGAAGAGCAACCGGGATAGAACTGTCGCACATATGTGATGCCAGCGCCGCAGGCAGAGGATTAATCTCGTGCGCCATGGCACCGGCCCCAACTAGCATTATTTTGATAATAAAATCAGACAAAGACATTACACCAAAGCAACATGGTTAACTATTATGTCTCAGGAGCTTACTGACAATTTTTTGGCAATCCAATCCATTGATATTTAAATAAGATAATATTTCCTGACCAAGAGTGTTAATTATGAGACTACAAGTTCTATTAAATTTTGCAAATTAACCACTGCATTTCCCCATATGGAGTAGGTTGAAGACTGTACCCTCAGAATGTATGAATGTATGTTCATCCAGAACCTCATAATGTGATCTTATTTGGAAATAAGGTCTGTGAGAATTTAATTAGTTAGTGATCTTAAAGTGAAATGAACCTGGGTTTTAGCATGGGTGCTAAATTCAATGACTAGTGCTACCAGAATAAGAGAAAGTAGAAGGAAGTTTAAACACAGAGGGAGAGACAAACACAGGGCAGAAGGCCACAGAAAGACAGAAATCAGATTGGAGCAAGGCTTCGGTAAATGGTGAACCCCAGGAGCTGCCAGATGCTGGAAGAGGCAAGAAAGATTCTCCCCTGGAGCTCTGGGTAGAGCGTTGCCCTGCCAACACTTTGATTGCGGACCTCTGGCTTCCAGAGCTGTGAGAGTATAAATCTCTGTTGTGCTAAACCATCAAATTGTTGTAATTTGCCATTGCATCCCTAGGATACTAATACACCATAAAACAGCATAGAGAAGAAAACAACACTTCATCGTTTCAACAGACAGAAAAAATGAAGAATAAAAACTCTCCTTGTATTTGAAAAACAAGAGATCTTTTTCCACCTGAAGACTGATGTTTACAAAAGTATCCTTTACCTTATATGTTTCTTAATGATGAAACAGTTTACCCCACATTTATCAAAAAGCATTTCTGCTCTTTCCCCTTGTAGTCAATATTTCACTGTGTGTGTATTGACTTATTTAGAAATATGAATCGAAACTCTTTTTTCATAGTGGGTTCATGTCTGTTGAAAACTTCAATGGGTCTAACAAGATGAAATAAATACAACTAATAAGTGAATTTGTCAAAGTCAAAAAATATAAACTCAACATTCATACTTGCAATATTGTTTTGAAGTTGTCCACATGATTCTGCAAGATCCTACAAACAGCCAAACAGATTTCAATACAGATTTATGCATCAAAATCCCAGGTTTGAATATTCCAGGCACTCATAACATGGACAACTCAACACACTCAATATAAACATATTCACATGCATGTATATACAATTGTAAATGAATTCATATATGAGGAAATACTATACATTAATAAGATTAGCAAGTGCCAGAAATCTATGGTAAACACCCACAATTGGTAGAATTTCAGGATATAGAAAAATGTTCAGTCGTTACTAACACCATTGAAACATTGATACAATCCATTTGGTGAGCAACTCTCCAACAAATAAGAATCCCATGCTCCTTTTATTCTTCGAGCTAAGAAACCCAGTCTAGAGTACACAGTCTAAAGCTAAATAGGATGAAGAAAAACTATGTGTCAGGAATTGTGGCATGTATAGGCATATCCCAGAATGAAGTGACTGGGATCATGTCCCATCTCTGATTCAGATCTAACTTCCTTTTAATGTGCATTCCAGGAGGAATCAGATGATGGCTCAAGAACCTGGGTCCTTGACAGTCACGTGGGGATTGGGATACAGTTCCTGCTCCGTGGTTTTTAGACATTTAAGGAGTGAACTAGCACAAGGAAGATCTGTCTCTGTCTCTCTCCTCTCTGTCACCATACTTTTCAGATAAATAAACATTTTAAAAAAGAAACCATTAGTAAAAGCCATCTCTTTTTTCAGCTTTTATTTGTAGGTCCCCACTGGACATAAACGTTATACTGCACAGGGAAACAATTTGCTACCAGTCACTTTTTAAAAAACTTGCTCACTAATGACAAATGTCAAGTTACTAAAAGTTGAATTCAATATTTTCCAAATGCCTAAAGCTAAACTTTTCATTATATTTTTTGATTATCACCAGTGATATTTTGGTGTTTTATTTTTTTCAACATGTAACATATGCAGTATGAAATTGTTTTCAGAAAATCACTGCAAAACTAATTCCAAGAAATAAAAAATGCGGACTTTTCAATACTTGTTTTTATAGTTTTTCAGTTGCATTGTAATAATTTATCATAGCTATAATTTATATAAAATTAAGCTATAATAATAGATCTATTAATGTTAACATTTGCATATGCAAATTTGTTTTACAAAGTTTGATTGCAGATAAGTACCTTTTTGGTTTATTTATTTTAAATTTAAAAATAAAATAAGCATTTTAAAACAAATGTGTAATATCTCTGTCCTAAGCAATATGATCAATATATTCAGTAAAGATATATTCCTAATACATAGTTTTAATCCCAAACATTTTAGGTATTTCAAAGTGTGAAACTCACAATTTATTATGTTAAATCTAAATCTGAACTTCAGAATGTGTCAAGCCACTGGGGACTCTGAGCTGAATAAATCATTATAGGTTTGTTTATGCATAAGAAAATGCATTGGAAAGAAAGCAAATACTCTTAGGAAAATAAAGCCATTTCTGCTGTGAAGCCCTAGGGGACCACGCATTCCTTAAGAGAAGAGAGATGACGGATTACTTTTATCTCTATACAAAATTTTATGATAAATACCTGCAACTCTTTTTTATCCCTCCAATTCATATGTATTATGAATATATTATTAGCCAGAAATTAGCAAGTAAGGTCTGGATCTGATTTAACTTTTTCAAATAATTTTCAAATAATTTTCAAAATATAATGTATAAGACAGAGATCTTGAAATGATTTATTTCAAGCATAGATTAGTAATATTGTACTATCTACATAACATAAAGGAGTAGACTAGATGAAGTCAAAAGTTACCCTGCTACAGAGGGAATAAGGGAGAGGTAACAATGAATTATAAAAAGGAAACAAACACATTGTGAGTTAAAATGTAAAACTTAGATTATTATAGTAGTAACACACAGTATGGATTTCTCAGTATGTGCTAAATGCTCTATTTGCACAAATTATCTCATTTAATCTCTTAAAAACCTATTGTTTATATTTTGTTTCCTCTCTTTTAAAGAGGAGACACTGAGGCACAAATAAATTCAGAAGTTTACCCAATGATACATGAGTATAGTTTGGAAGGAAAGGCTGGAATCTGATCGTTGCCAGAGTTCTCTCTTTAACCACTAAACTGTATTGTGGTTCCTGTAAAAGGAAGAAAGGGCACTGCTGGCAGAAGCCTCATCTGCTAAAGCTGGGGGTGGGAAACTGTATTATGTTGTTAAGGGGCTACAAATAGGGAAAAGACTGTGTCTAAGGAGTTACAGGGCAAAGAGCTTAACAGAAGTACCAGGAAACAAACAAAAGGTATGGAGAGTACATGAATGTGAAGGGTAAAGCAGAGTAATACCGACAGTATGGCAGAGAAGCAGTGTAAGATGATCATCATGATCAAGCTGAGAGGATGCTGGAAGAGTCAGTAAAGCAAAATAGTAAATACAAAGACACAAATAATACTTAGCCAGAATGTGGTGACAGAGTGCACAGGTCATAGAGACAGATTGGATAAGATGAATGCACGCTAGAATGACTCCCAGATTTATATACTTGGCCAATTGCATAAATGCTGGTGCTACAAATGAGAAAATAAGGAATGGACCTGTTTCCCCAGGAGTTAGAATCCTGTAATTTTCTGTCTTTGACAGTTTCATGTGCATCCTTTAGATATACCTGTGCCTACTGAACCATTGTGACAACAGTTACTATTCATCAGAAATTTATTCAAGACAGAAAAGCCTCTCTCCTTAAACCTTTGTGCAACTACAGAATAATGGTGTCCTTTTCTGCAGGCAGGCAAGAAAGGATCTTCCTTCATCCCAGTCTTTGTAAAGTCTCTGAAAGAATTTAGTTTTATGGATTTTCTTTTCTGCCACTGGGTCAGAAAATCCAGCAAGTTGCTTTGAAAACACTTGGCACTTTTTTGTGAGACAGTCACATTGTTTCGTAGACATTATCTCACTATAGTCATTTCATCCTGGTGAGGTGGGCCAAGGAACAATTTATTCCTATCTTTAAAGGGTAAAGAGGTTAAATGACTCATCTGGGGAACTGGAAATAGGAGCTTTGTCATCGGAATCAGCTCTGTGAATAAGAGCAGCTGCCAAACGCCTCCACAAATGGGTGCAAGTTAAAGGTTATTGATATTTCACAAGAGTAGAGTTGTTGAAGACATCATTTACTGGTAAACAAAGAGCTCACAAGTGGAAGGGGAAATGCTGATTGTTTTGTCAAGGTAGGCAGTTTATTCTGTTTCTTTTTGTAAGCTTTCCTCTGACCCATAGCACTCTGTAAATAAGATATTGACCATGAATCTCAGTATCATTGGAATACCCAAAGCTTGTAGGCATCAATGTTTCCTGGAATTAAAGTATTTTATCTCACATATTATCTCATATCAATTCTTATATATTATCCATACATTTACTACCCATTATAAGAAGTTTGAGTAGTGCAAGTGGTGTAATGATTTTATATAATCTAAATGTTCCTATCAAGAAAAATCACCTTAAGAATGAATTCCGTTTTTACATCTTTATTATGCTTTGGTAAATTCTGGAATGCAAAAATGTAAATCCTGATCTTAACTAAGGAGTTTCTCCATTTTGGGGGAAAGAAATCAAATGATCCCTTTCTCTTCCTTGAAATTTGTTTAAAACATGGTTTTTAGGACACCACATTTGTTTGATTGCCTTTGTCGTTATTTCTGGCCATTCATTCTTAGTTTGTGTGCTCATTTTTCTTCAGTCTAAACCTTGGGATCTGAAAATCTAAGCCTTGGGATGTTCTAATGCTTAATCCTCAGATCCCTTCTGTTTTATGCACACTTAGTCTTTAACTGATTTAATCTGAACTCTTGTATTCTCCTATCGACCCACTCTGTTCTACCCACACTGACTTCCTGCCCTCACCAGGAAAACTTGGACTTTGCATTTGTTCTATATTTTTTTGCTCATGATTTCCAGAAATTCATTCCCCGAAATTATTTCCTGATTCCAATCAGGCCTTTCCCAATTTGTTAAATCAACCACTTTATGATACTTATCCCCCCTCACATCCTACAACACAATCTTCATTCCCAGGTTAATCTTTTTCTCCATGTAAGTTATTATTATTTAACACAAAATACATACATTTTATTTATTATATATTTTCCATATCTCTAGGGTAGGTAAACTTTATAAGCATAATGAAACTGCTCTGTAATATGATAAATGCACAGGATTTTATCATTTATACAGCCCATGACACGATAAGTATTTTTAAATGAGTGAAGGGAAGCTAAATTGATGATTAATTCTATCACTAAAAGTTCACAGTGATTGATGTTTGTTTCAGTGATTATTGTGCCACTTGAGATGCCAATATCCCATATCTATGTGCCTACATTCTGGTCCTGGCTCCACTTTCCATCCAACTCCCTTCTGATGTGCAGTCTGAGAGGCAGTTCTTGATGGCTCAGTATTTGGATTCCTATCATCCATATGTGAGACTCAGATGGAATTCCTTGTACCTGACCCTGTCATAGTAGTTTAGTGGCTATGGGGAACTGGGGCTTGAAGAAGTGGGTGGGAAATCCCTCTGTGTGTGTGTGTGTGTGTATTCTGCATTTCAAGTAAAATAAGTAAGTAAAATTTCAATTTTTAAAAATTAAAAATAATTTTACATAATATGTTTATCTAAATTTAAGCAATCTCATCATAAAAAGTGCTTGCTAGCTATTATTGGCCAATTTAAAGTTGTGTCTTCCTCGTCTATTGATTTGAACCACCTGAAGTTGTCAAAAATTGACTTCCTCTGTACTATGAGAACTTCAGTTTCAGATGGTTTAACGTAGATGTAAAATTAGATCTTAGGGAAATAAAAATGCACAGCAATCTAGATATTTAGTCTTTGAATAAAATTATTCTGTTTGTTACTCAATGATGACTATTTCCTACTTTAACTTCTGGCTGTTTCTAAATATAGTTCTCAAACTAAGAAAAGTACAAACCAAATAAACATGCTTTATTTACATTAAGAAAAACAAAAGCCTGCCAGTTACCCAAAATCCCACCATGTGTGCCATAACCTTATCTCTGCAGCTACGTGAAGATTAAATGCTGACATGCAGTTCAGTTGTCCAGTAGAGAAAAGTCTATCTCTGGATTCAGCTGTCATGCGATCAATATCCAGAGTATAAAAGAGACTCAACTACTAAATAAAAACCAATGCACCTAAGTAATAGGAATAGGATCTCAAAGGACATTTTTCTGAAAAAGAAATACAGATGGTAAAAAAAAATGTGTAGAAATAATGCTCACTATCACCAGCCATCAGGGAAATGCAAATCAAGACCAGAATCAGGTATCATTTCATTCCAGTTATAATGATTATCAAAAAGACAAACAATAATAAATGCTGATGAGGATGTAGAGAAAAAAACTTTTATACAATACTGATGGAAGAGCAAATTAGTAGAGCTACAATTAAGAATACAATTGAGAATAGAATATAATAGAATATCTGTTTAACTTATTTAGTATATATCTTCCAGGTAACAAAAGTCTTCAAATATGTTCCAATTGATGAAATTTGAAGCTTACAGTAGACATTGGGATGTGGAGCAAGAGAATATGCCTTTGGGATTGGGAGAGGCAAGCTCAGATGAATGCTCATAAAACAAAAACAAACTTTCCATATAGCCTAGATATCCTAGGTCTTGGTATGTCTGAAGAAAATGAAATCAGTTGATGATACAGATTAATGAACTCCCATGTACATTCAAACACTATTCACAGTTACCATTATGTAGATCGGTGTCCATTGATGGGCTGAATGCTAAAGAAAATGTGATATACATATACCTATAACATATATAATATAAATGCTGTATTTATATTACATAATCTATCTATAAATAATTCACCCATTAAAATAATAAATTTTTGACATTTGCAGCAAATTGGATGGAAATGGAGATCATTTTGTTCAATGAAATAAGCCTGAAACAGAAAGACGAACATCACATATTTTCTGTCATGCATGGAAGCTAGAAAACATGATTCTAAAATTGTGTATACTAGAGTCTAGGAAGGGTGGGGCTGGGGTTAGAAAATGGCTATTAAAGCCCAGTGCTTTGAAAGTAACGATTCATTGTGATTTTCAGAACAAAGTGATGATTATGACTCATGATGACATGCTATAATATGTGCATAAAGAACTAGAGGAATGGCATATACCCACACACAGAGGACAGATAAATGGAAAAGCATGTTGCCTAGTATGCTTAGTTTAGCCTACATCCCGTACTGGAGTGCCTGCCTATTTTGAGGCCAGGCTAATCTGCCTCTATTCAGCTTCTGTTAATGTGTACCCTGAGAGGCAGCAGATGATGGTCCAAGTATCTGGACCCTTGCCACCCATGTGACAGATGTGAATGGAGTTCCTGGTTACTGGACCTCACATGATCTAACACTCGGTGTTGTAGGCATTTAAGGAGTAAGCCAGTGGATGGAAGATCTCTGTCTCTCCCTGTTGCTCTGTCTCTCTTCCTTTCAAAGAGGAAGAAAATAAGTAAAAAAGTACAGATATTACATTCTAATCCAAATCTTTAAAAATTAACATGTAAATTAAAAAGTAAATTAAAAGTAAATATAAAGGCTGGTGCCGCGGCTCAATAGGCTAATCCTCCGCCTGCGGCACCGACACTCCGGGTTCTAGTCCCAGTCGGGTCGGGGTGCCGGATTCTGTCCTGGTTGCCCCTCTTCCAGGCGAGCTCTCTGCTGTGGCCCAGGAGTGTAGTGGAGGATGGCCCAGGTCCTTGGGCCCTGCACCTGCATGGGACACCAGGAGAAGCACCTGGCTCCTGGCTAGGATTGGCACAGTGCACCGGCCATTGGAGGGTGAGTCAACGGAAAAGGAACACCTTTCTCTCTGTCTCTCTCTTACTGTCCACTCTGCCTGTCAAAAAAAAAAAGTAAATATAAAAAGATGTCTAATTAAAAGTTTCTTTTTTCTTATTGTAGAATACAAAGAAAAAAATCAATCAAATTTATTAAATATTTTTAGATATTGAATCAAGTTTTTGCCTTTTATGTTGTATCTTTATAAGTTTAAGTAGTCTTCCCCCTGACAAATGTAACTATTCAGATTGTTAAAAATTTGTATCTTGTCTCTTTTTTACAAAATAGAAAAGGAAGAATAGATTAAGAGGGAAAAAGAGAGAACAAAATACATGTATTTATTTTCTCTTGGATGGAATAGTTACCAGTGGGTTTGGAACACATTAAAACACAAAATGCCAAGCATGTGTCCATATTTATCTCAGTATTAATTCTTGACTTATTTAGCAATTGACTCTGTTTAACTTATTTAATATATATCTTCCAGGTGACAAAAGTTTTCAAATATGTTCCAATCGATGAAATTTGAAGCTTACAGTAGACACTGGGATGTGGAGCAGGAGAATATGGCTTTGGGATTGGGAGAGACAAGTTCAGATGATATGCTAAACACCTGGGAAGAAAAGAAACTAACTTGTTGATCACCTGTGAGGCCACCATCACTGTGCTAGAACTTAACCACAACATCTATGCAATTAAAGATTTTTCATCTTAATTCACACAAATAATTAGGAGTAATATACTTCTGCAAGCTAACATGCATTTTGCTTATGGAATTCACTTTAGTGGAAAATGATGAAATAGTTTAAGACATTATGATTAGTAAGCAAAAGAGCTAGCAGTAGGACTCAGTTTTGTTTATTAACTTTTTGATCCATCAGTGAAGCATGCGGCAATTCCTGAAGTATAGAAATCAGGTTAATAATCATGTAAGTACTTTTCAAGGTTTCATCTCTTAATCACAAGGATTTGGTGCAACTAGATGCTGAAAATTGTGGCCAAATTTTAAGATTTTCATTATTTCTTCTTCAAGAGGAATTGGAATGGTTATGGAGGATCTAAAAGTGGTTTTACTCTAAATAATGACTCAACGTTTGTACTGGGATATGATCTCTTTATGCAGTGAATTTATGTAGTTGAAAATGAAACTTTCCCTTTTTTCTTTTTCTTTTTTTTTTATTTGACAGGTAGAATTACAGTCAGTGAGACAGAGGGGCAGAGAGAAATGTCTTCCTTCCGTTGGTTCACTCCCCAGAATGCCGTTATGGCCAGCGCTGCGCCAATCCAAAGCCAGGAGCCAGGTGCTTCTCCTGGTCTCCCATGCAGGTGCAGAAGCCCAAGAACTTGGGCCATCCTCTACTGCCCTCCTGGGCCACAACAGAGAGCTGGAGTGGAAGAGGAGCAACCGGGACCAGAACCCAGCGCCCACATGGGATGCCGGTGCCGCAGGCGGAGGATTAACCAAGTGAGCCACAGCACTGGCCCCATTTTTTTTTTTTTTATTTGACAGGTAGATTTATAGACAGTGAGAGACAGAAACTTTCCCTTTTTTCTAGACTATACTAGAAGCTTCTTCAATAATCATTTCTGTAGTTGACAAACTTCAGAAACTTTTATTTCATTAATCAATAATGGACCTTTTTAGTCCAAGCTAATTCTGTCACCTCAAAAGGATGCTGCAAACCAAACACAAGGAGAATCCCTTCTTAAGTGTTTCCTACTTCATACCAAGACTTTTATATATTTCAAATGCATAAATTACCTTTAGATGTTTAAGCACCAATGATTATTTTCCAAATCTATTTTAACAACATATCAATTTATTCTGAACAAACAAATTATTCACATGGTAAATATTAAATGTTTAAAATGCGAGTATATGCTTCCACTATTAAAGGCATTTCATATACTTACTCTATTATTGCTGTTGTCATAAAAATAGAAATTTCTGCTGCGAGATGCATGACTAACTTCATAAGGTTAAATTTGCTTTTTTTAATTACATTTGGTATGCTTAGCAACATTTCTTTTATGATGGCTGAATAACTTTCTATCTCCAACATTTGAGTTAAGCAGGAAGAATAAGTTCAAGAGATATATTGTACAGTTTGGTGATGATATGTAGCTTGTTACAATTTAGTCGATACTTGAAACCTTTAAGAGATTAGATTTTAAGTGCTTTTATTCTCCCCTAATCACAAATGTATGAAATGATGGTTAAGGTAAGTAACATTGATTTAGCTATTCCACAATATCTACATATATCAAAACACAATGTTGTATTCCACAAACATATGCTTTTATAATTAGCAATAATTAGAAAGTATATTCTTAAAAAAGGAAGATGTCTTATCCTATTCCTGGAAATCTAGGACTATGATGCCATATCAATCCAGGATCATCCTATGCTTTATAACACAGATGACAGTAGGAGAGGGAAATTACCCTGGTTGTCTAAATAGGCCTCGTGTAATCACACATGCCCTTAAAAGCAGAGAACTTTGACTGACTAGCAGCATAAGAGAAAGTCAGGAGTTTTAAAGCTTCAGAGAAACTCATTGCATTGTTGTGGCTTTGAAGATGAAAGAGGTTACATAAAAAAGAAATGAAGATGTCTTTAAGGACCCAAGGGACACCACAAACTAAGAGCCAACAAAGAAATAGGAACCTCAGTTCTACAGTCCAAGTAACTGAATTCAGCCAAAGACTGAAGTGGGGATGAGAGTGTTGTTCCCAGGAGACTCAAGATAAGAGCCCAGCCTGATTACAGTCTTTTGATACCCAGGGTACAGGCTCATCAAAGCCTCCCTGGGTTTCTCATTTATAGCACGGGAGATAATAAAGGAGAATTGTTTTAAATCGCTAAGTTTATCATAGCTTTTTTTGTTCTTTTCTTCTTTTTTTAATCTAGAAAAGCTAGTAGGACTGGCTGCTGACTAGTGTGCCTTGTCAATATTTTAATAGCTGTTGTTGAGTAATGGTGCCCTTCAGTGTCATGAAATAGATCTTACAATGCTGTATACATTTCCAGGAATGGTCTTATAGTAACATGCATAGGGAAAGGGCTGGCTTTGTGGCATGGCATGGCATGGCAGGCTAAACCTCCTGCAATGACAACATTCCTTAGGACTCAAACCAGGATGCTCCATTTCTGATCCATCTCCCTGCTAATGCAACTGGGAAAGCAGCAGAAGATGGTCCAAGCACTTGGGCCCCAGCACCCACGTGGGAAACCAGAGAATCTCCAGGGATTCTGGCTTCAGCCTCGCCCAGTAGTGAGCTTATCCTAATGCAGTTAACACTGCGCTCTTTCATGACTCAAATATATCAAGAGATTATTTCTGACAGTTTCAGGACAAACTACTGCAGTACCTGGTTTCTATGAGTCTGTTAATCCATGGTTATTGAGCAAATCAATTTTAGAAGGCAATACCAATAGTTTTTGGCAAAACAAAAAGCATGATAACATTTTCAAATTTCTGACATTCTGGGAGAGTAAAGGGATAATCTGTGTTCCTGCTGATTTTCCACTTCCTCTTTGGTTGTCTGGTCTGCTTGGCTTCTTTATCTTTTCTGTCACACTTGTCGCCAGTGATGATGCAATGTCTCAAGGCCATTTTCTTCCCTCTCCACACTTTCATTTTGATGGATGCTTAAGAAACATTAGTTTTCTCTCTCTTTGTCATGCATCTTAAGTAAATGGAGGAAGAGACTCGTATTAAATTCAACAATACTCTTAATGTCATTTACTGAGAGCCTCCTATATTCACTACGATGTATACATAAATGTGATTTCAATACATTCCAAAGAAGCCATTAGTAAACCTTGTTAGTCCGTCCTGTCAAGGAGAAAGTTGGTTTGGAGGGATTCAGCAATTCTTCCCGAAGGCATACGGCTCTTGAGTGGCAGAACAAGGTTTCCAAATAAGTAGGTAGAACATCAAAGTCATCTTTTAATCAAAATACAGCTTTCTTCCTAGAGTGATCTACTCCCATCTGTTTTCAAATCCCATTTATTAGTGTGCTTTTATCACAAAAATTAACAGAAAAATTAACTCCTTTCTTTCTACCATAATACTCTAATTTATGTTTCTCTTTTTTTTTTATTTATTGGAAAGGCATGGCAACATAGAGAGACACAGACAAAGAGATACCATCCATCTACTGATTTAATTCACAAATGACCAAAACAGGCAAAGACACAAGCACAGAACTCTATCTGGGTCTCCCAAGTGGGTAGCAGATATCCAAGCACTTGAATCAAAATTTTAAAAATTGCTGATGTGGTTTGAAATTTAGAACTTGATCTGTCATTTGACAAAAAGTATAGAACTGTAAGGCATTATACTATATTATAGCAAGTGATGTGAGCCAGGAACAAATGCTGTATAATGTCACTAATATGTGGAAGATAAAAATGTCCATTTCATAGAAACAGATAGTAGAAAGGAAGCAAAGACAAGTTGGGACTGATGGTGATGTTAGGAAAAGAAAGATGTTGATCAAAAAGTGTAGAGCTTCAGTTAGGCTGAAGAAATACTTTCATGATGGATTGCAGTACACGGTGACCACAGTTAATAATATGTTGTGTATTTTAAAATTGCCTAATTAAATTATAATATTCTCAACAAAGAATGATAAATTGGTGACATGATTCATGTTAATTAGTTTGAATGAATCTTTCTATGTGTATATGGATCAAAACATATTTTATCCCATAAGATATACAATATTATGATTTATCAATTAAAATAATCATTTAAAAAAAGAAATTTAGAACTTGATTTAAGACAACACAAATAGTTACAAATGTCATGATTGAAATTTATTGGTGTTACAACTATGTAACAGTACCTCAGTTTATATATTCTTGGAATGATCTGAGAAATGACATCTAATTTATAGTTGTTATTAAGCATGCATACTGGCAGTGGGAATTAGGATATGAAAGTAGTATTTTTGCTGACATTTTTGTGTGTGCCTACAAGAGTTAATGAAAATTAATGTTCTTAATAAAGAAAAAATGAGACACTAGGAGAATCTTGCTGATTGATTGATTGCTACACTTAAGGTGACTTTTCAAAGAAGTGCCTAATTAATTTAGTTAATGAGCTGAACAATACTAGATGTCACAGGAGGTGAGGTGGAATGGGAATTCTGAGTTGACATCATCCATTGTTCTGCTCCATAGCTCCTTGACTTCCTTTGCTTTCATGTATCCTACTTTAAATCAATTTGTCTCCTCTTATTTTCTTTCTGAAAAAAAGAATCTTGCTCATAGCTGCAATCTAAACAATTAATGATATGAAATATTTATTCCATGACCTATGACATCTTTTTCCACATCTCAACTTCTCTGTGTTTTTCAAACTTCAAACTTCATACACCATTAAATGTATACATATTTGTGCACACATATGAATGTATACATATAAATCTTCCTGTTGTCAAATGTGTGCAACTACTACTAATAATGTCTGTCTTATTTTGGATTTTTAGATAAAATATAAGACATATTTGTGACATATACATATTTAAAAACATACATATTGTGTGTCTGAAAATCTAATTGAAATGGGTGTTCTCTATTTTTAAAGTAAAATCTGGCAACCCTAGCCTCATCTTATAGAAATGGAACCAATTACTGCAAATGTGTTCATTTGTTTGATCTTTACTAATCAACGGTACTATGACAGAAGTGCAATTACCTCCATTTTATAAATGAGGCTTGTAAGTGTTGAGTAAAAAGATTAGGGTCGTGCAGCTACTTGAGAACAGTTCGGAAAACAAAATGTTATTTCATAAGGACAGACTAGAGGAGTGATTCTTCGGATGTTCACTATAATTGCCTGCTACGTTTAGCAATTTGTCTTCAACTTTTATCTTTAGAAATATGAGAACATGTGTGATAAAAGAAAAATAAAAAAAAATAAACTCTAGGTGTTAAAGCAGCATGAAAGTTAATTTACAGGGTTGTGTTGTGATATAGCAAGTAAAAACGCCACCTGACATTGGCATTTCATATGGGCTCCTGTTCATGTCCTGGATGCACCACTTCTGATCCAGCTTCCCATTACTGGCCTGGGGGAAGCAGAGGAGGATGCCCCAATTCCTTGGGCCCCTGTCCCCTTTGTGGGAGACCCAGATGAAGATCATGGTTCCTAGCCAGAGTTGTTGCCATCTATGAAGTAAACCAGCAAATGAAAGATTCTCTCTCTCTCTCTCTCCCCTCCTGTAACTCTGAATTTCAAACAAATAAATAAATATTTTTAAAAAGAAGGTTAATTTGCATTTTATAGTATTTTTCAAAATTTACTTGCATTCTTAATTTTTCATTTCAAAATAACTTGGACATAAAAAATTGTAAAATGTTACAAATAATTTCTATATTACATATTGTCCAGTTCCTCCAAATATTGTATTATACAATTACATAAAAAACATCAAAAATAGGAAATTATCATTCATACAAATTATTTCATTTCACCAATTGTCATACCTATATCTATTTTTTGGGGAGAAGGGATTCAATACAGAGTCACATTTTACTTAAGTTGTCCTGTCTCCTGAATCTATTCGATTTTGAGGGGTTCCTGTGTGTGTGTGTGTGTATTTCATGACCTTGGCACATTTGTAGAATAATTATAGCTATCTTTTAAAGAATATCCATTATATAAATAAGTATTTATGATCTCATTCTTTTATAAACAAGTAAAAGGGAAATAATCTGTTTAATAGTATATTTTAAAATAAATTAAGAATCAGAGGTTGAAATAGAAATTTGCATTTGGTAATATCATTAATTCAGATAGATAATTATCAATAAATCCTAAAATTAATTCTTGCCAGAAACACATAACCTGAATTTGGTCATGAAGAAGTATATTGTACATAATAATTAATTTACTTTAAAAATCACTTATTATAAATCACTATGTACTTTATAAATCTTGCTTTAAATTTTAAAAATATTTCAAAATTGCAAAGTAAAAAAATAGTTATGCATATAACATCATGATTAAGCAGATGCAAACATTTTCTCCAATTTTTGTTGACATGTTTATAGTGAAAATAAAAGTTTGAAAAAGTTTTAAGCCCCATTTATTTCTTTCTCTTCTTGAGACTTTACCTTCATCTTAAATTTGATCTGTATCAGTCTCATAAATCACACATAGCACAGTAGGCTGGCTAATGATCCAGCAGATATCACAACCTGATTCTCAGAACCTGTAAGTGTTATTACAAGGCAAAAGCAAGTTTTGCAAATGTAATTAAATAACATTTTGTGACAGAAAGATTATTTTATTGAGCCCAAAAAGTAACCACAAATGTCACTGTAAAAGGAATTCAGAGGGAGATTTGACCATAGCAGAGGATAAGGCAATGTGGCCACTGGGGCAGACACTTGAGTGACATGACTGGGAGCCCAGGGATAAATGCCAGAAGCATTTAGAAGAGAAAGAGGCAAAGAACAGATTCTCCTTGGAAGGGTCCAGAAGAAACCATGTCTCCTGAGATCATGAATACAGTCCCATTAGATTCATTTTGGATTTCTGACTTCCAGAACAGTAAGAGAATAAAATTTGTTTGCTGAACATGGCTGTTTACGTTAGTTTCTTATAGTAGCAATTAGAAAACAATTGCATATACCAGTATTACAGGATTGTGTGAAGATTTGCACAAATCATGCATCTAAGTAGTTTTTAAAAACCTTTAAACCCAATATTGTATTTTTGAGATGTATGTATGTTTAAACTGATAGAATCCATTCATTTTAATGACTGTATTTCAGCGAATGAAGAGATTCTCTTGGTATGACTGTATAGCCCTGGTGCAAAAAAAATGGTCCTGGTTTAGCATCACAATATCTTATCTCCTAATAAACTAAGAAGTTTTGTTTTTCACAAAAAGTCCCCCAATTTTTTTTTATTTTACCAAATTACTATTGTTAACTGCCTACCATACATGATTTTTGTTTTTAAAACAAGGTTGCTAGTGCATTTTCTTCCATTTTTTGCTATCAGACACAGGAAGGTATTGAATGTTCTTTGACATGTTATCCAGGACACTTGTGCAGAATCTTTTAAGAATAGATCCTAGCAAGTGGGATTGCTGGATGATATAAAAATGGGAACTGGTAGCTTTACAGTGTTACCAAATCTATTTATACTGTTTCCATGTGTGTTCATCAACATATTTTAGCAGATTGCATGATGAAAAGAGGCCAAATCCAAGCCAATGAGTGTGAGATTGTAATTGTATGACTTAGTGAAATATAATTTTCCCAAGATAAAAATCCAAAATTATAATGGATTAAATAAAAGGAAAATTTGTTTCTACTGTTCAAAATAGAGTGGGAGTGGCTCAGAACTGAGGGATTAGTTTTGCCAGCAATCAAACTCTCAATTTATGGTCGTTCTAGTGCTTGCTATCTTTCAGATTGTTGACTAGGTTGGGGAATCGGAGAGATAAAATTTAAGGCAAGGGTCTTAGTTTTTAAGCAGTGGAACAAAACGTGTACATTTCATTTTTCACACACTTTCAGCTAACCCATAGTTTTGCAGCTCAACTTACTGCAAAGGGAGAGTAAGAATGTTTTATCTTGTTGACTGGCTAATCTTTTGTGTAACATTCCTTCTATGAGAAAGGAGAATATAGATACCGGAAATCAATAACTAGTACCTAACATAATCTGCCCTACTTGAATCCTAAGTAACCTATCGTTTACTGAACACATTTCCCCTATATTTGACATGTGGGCTTTCTACCAAGATGGGCAAATAAAACCCAACCAATTCTGCACCCTACTCACATTAGAATTATTAGAAGGTCATCTCCATAAAAGTTTAATCCTGTCCCATGTGTAACACTGGAGGAGAAGCATAAGTATAATAAAGAACCCTGTACAGAAAGAGAAGGAAGTCATGCAGCAATCACTACTCCATTGCAATAAACCAACTCCAATGGACAGGAATTATTAAGCCCCCTGCCCTTGTAGTGGTGAAAACAATGCCTTGATTTAATATTTTCCTCATCCCACCATACCCCTCTCCTTCAAGTCTAGATGGTTCTAGAAAATTCCAGGATATTATGTACAAAGTTTTAGTCATAGTTCTGAAAATTACAGATTTTCCACACTTTATTCCCTTTCATTTAACTTCAGACTTCTCTGCTTCTTCCATCTTTCCATCACCAATGACATCCATCAACAAGTACTCTGAAATATGAGTTATATGAGAAAGCATGTAGGAGCAGGCTCACACACACAGTCTGGCTAGAAAAATCAACAAGAAGACTTCAAAAGAGATGCTTAGAGCTAATGGAATAGAGCTGATGGTATAGAAAAATAGTTAACATCAAACCATTTGCATCCTTGGAGTTTAGAACTCTTAACCAGATGGTCATGAAGTGATCTTTTCCCTATTTACAAAGTTCTGTATTTTTACTGATTAGTAATTACATAAGTTAATTGTAATCTAGGAGAAATTGGTATATAACAAAAGCTTCTAATAAATTTTTTCATTGGAAATTGACACAAAATTAGAAGATTTAGAGGGACCTTATAGAGCTTTCCAAAACCCCAGTTGGTTACAGGGGTTAACCACTTGCTGGTAAAATCTCATCTTTCAGCCCAGTTCTGAGTTTGAGATTTTATTCACTTTACAAGTCTATTAGAGCCAAGAATTCCTTGCTATTTTCTGTCTATTTCTTGGAAATGTATAATTTCTGTCCAGTGAAACAGATAACCACAGAGATTGTTCCTCATGAAAATATTCAATATTAAAAAGTTTAAAAATTAAGACAGCATTTTATTGCATTTTTAAAAATTTCCTATTTATAGCAACTTTTAAGTGGCCTTTAGATTTATTATTAATGCAATATCTGAACTTATTATGAATTAATTAAAATACCTCTATATTTAAATGAGTGACATGACTTTATCTTTATTTATTTATTTTTTCTTGACAGGCAGAGTTAGACAGTGAGAGAGACAGAGAAAAAGGTCTTCTTTCCGTTGGTTCACCCAGCAAATGGCCACTACGGCCGATGCACTGAGCTGATCCAAAGCCAGGAGCCAGGCGCCTCCTCCTGGTCTCCCAGGTGGGTGTAGGGCCCAAGAACTCGGGCCATGCTCCACTGCCTTCTGGGGCCATGGCAGAGAGCTGGACTGGAAGAGGAGCAACCGGGACAGAATCCAGTGTCCCAACCAGGACTAGAACCACAGGGTGCCTCAGGCAGAGGATTAGCCAAGTGAGCCATGGAGCTGGCCAACTTTACCTTTCAAAATACTACTTCACAGGTTTTGTTTTGTAAATTTAAAACTATTCTGAGATAAAAGGTCAAAAAAAAAAAAAAGAAAGAAAAACTTAAAAATGATATACAGGCCATGTGTGTTGGAACAGTAACTGGGGCGCTGCTTGGATTACCTGCCTCCCATATCAGAGCGCTAGTTCAAATCTGGTTGCTCTGATTCAAATTCAGCTTACTGCCGATGCATCCTGGGAGGCTTCAGATGATGGCTCAAGTGTTTGGGCTGCTGCTACCACATGAGAGACCCTGATGGAATTTAGGCTTTTGCTTCAACCTGGTCCAGCCCTGGCCATTGCAGGCATTTGAGGAGTGGATCAGTGGATGGATGGCATCTCTCTCTCCTTCCCCATCTCTGTCCTGTGTCTTTCTGCCCCTCTTTCTCTATGTTGCTATGCTTTTCAAGTAGATGAATGTAATTGAACCACTTTTTAAAAAAATCATATATTGATAGTTTATATTAATTTTATGCAATGATGATAATTATTTTATTCAAATTCTGATGCAGTTCTGTAATATTGTTCCTATTTAAAAACCAATTTTAATTAGAAGTTTAATAAAAATACATTGCAACGTCAAAATAGTGATCATATTGTGTAGAAATAGCATGATATTCTTCTTTCAATGAGAATGCAATACTCTTATATTTAGAACTTTTAAAATACACCTGGATTATTTGAAACTAGTGTCTTAAATGAAGTTTCAGCAACTACATGAAAAGAATAATGTAGGATAATTCTCAAGATAATTTTTTACTTTAAATAAATAACTTAAAAAACCTTTTTTTTTTTTTTTTTGACAGGCAGAGTGGTCAGTGAGAGACAGAGAGACAGAGAGACAGAGAGAAAGGTCTTCCTTTTGCCATTGGTTCACCCTCCAATAGTCGCCACGGCCGGTGCGCTGCAGCAGGCGCATCACGCTGATCCGAAGGCAGGAGCCAGGTGCTTCTCCTGGTCTCCCACGCGGGTGCAGGGCCCAAGGAATTGGGCCATCCTCCACTGTACTCCCGGGCCATAGCACAGAGCTGGCCTGGAAGAGGGGCAACTGGAACAGAATCCGGTGCCCCGAACAGGACTAGAGCCTGGTATGGCAGCGTCACAGGCGGAGGATTAGCCTACTGAGCCACAGCGCTGGCCAAAATCCTTTGTTCTTAATGGGAGGTAAAGGGTAGAGCTGATTCTCACCTTTAGACAAATTATGTTGTAGATAGAACAAATTAAGCATAAAAATCATTCAAGGTAGTGAAGTGTACTTCACTGTAAGATCTTTAAATGTACTGGCTACACCTGAGAGCACATGGGCTTTAGAAGTCTGTAAAAGTTTCCTGTTAGGAAGAGCAGTTTGTACAGTTTTGTCATTTGCTGATTTGCTTAAGGTGTTTTTTAGCATAATATCTAATAACATCTTTAGATTTCATAATGCTTATCTTTGAGTTTACTAAATGCATAGTATTTTTGGAAAAAAGCATCCATAATATTTCTTTTCAATTCACAAAAGAAATAAAGCTAAAATAATGATAATGATAAATTTTAAAAAAACAATATAGAAAAGATTTTAATAATTCTCTCAGAATTACATAGAAGCTTCTTTTTAATTTTTATTTGATACAGTCTAGGTAATTTAATGTCATGCAGTCACTAAAATATCTTTTTCAATTATAAACTATTATGTAAAATAATAAAGAAGAGTGAATCTGATATAGTGGTATGAATAGTTGTTGTATACCACACACAGATAATCCTGCAGTAAGAAATAGTTATTTCTTAACATCACATGGTGCAAGAGTGATGTGTGATTTCTATTTTCTTTCTTTTTTTAAAATATTTTATTTAATGAATATAAATTTCCAAAGTACAGCTTATGGGTTACAATGGCTTCCCCCTCCCAAAACTTCCCTCCCATCCGCAACCCTCCCCTTTCCCGCTCCCTCTCCCCTTCCAATCACATCATGATTCATTTTCAATTCTCTTTATATATAGAAGATCAGTTTAGTGTATATTAGGTAACGATTTCAACAGTTTGCCCCCATATAGCAACACAAAGTGAAAAAAAGTACTGTTGGAGTACTAGTTATAGCATTAAATAAGCGTGTACAGCACATTAAAGACAGAGATCCTACATAATATTTTTTTAAAAAATTCATTAATTTTCTATGCCATTTCCAATTTAACACCAGGTTTTTTTTTTTCATTTCCAATTATCTCTATATACAGAAGATCGATTCAGTATATAATTAGTAAAGATCTCATCAGTTTGTACCCACACAGAGACACAAAGTGTAAAAATACTGTTTCAGTACTAGTTATAGCATCACTGCACATTAGACAACACATTAAGGACAGATCCCACATGGGATGTAAGTACACAGTGACTTCTGTTGCTGACTTAACAATTTGACACTCCTGTTCATGGCGTCAGTAATCTCCCTAGGCTCTAGTCATGAGTTGCCAAGGCTATGGAAGCCTTTAGAGGTCGCTGACTTTGATCTTATTCTGATAGGATGATAGTCAAAGTGGAAGTTCTCTCCTCCCTTCAGAGAAAGGTACCTCCTTCTTTGATGGCCCCGTTCTTTCCACTGGGATCTCACTCACAGAGATCTTTCATTTAGGTCGTCTTTTTTTTTTTTTTTTTCCTTTTCCATGGTATCTTGGCTTTCCATGCCTACAATACTCTCATGGGCTCTTCAGCCAGATCCAAATGCCTTAAGGGCTGATTCTGAAGCCAGAGTGTTGTTTAGGACGTCTGCCATTCTATGAGTCTGCTGTGTCTCCTGCTTCCCATGTTGGATCTTTCTCTCCCATTTTGATTCTATCAGTTAGTATTAGCAGACACTTGTCTTGTTTGTGTGATCCCTTTGATGCTTAGACCTATCAGAGCCATCAATTGTGAACTGAAATTGATCACTTGGACTAGTGAGATGGCATTGGTAGGTGCCACCTTGATGGGATTGTATTGGAATCCCCTGGCACATTTCTAACTCCATCATTTGGGGCAAGTCCGATTGTGCATGTCCCAAATTGTACATCTCCTCCCTCTCTTTTTCCACTCTTAAATTTAACAGGGATCACTTTTCAGTGAAAATATAAACACCTAAGAATAATTGTGTGTTAATTACAGAGTTCAACCACTAGTACTAGGACAACAACAACAACAACAAATACTAAAAAGGATAAAGTATTACATTGTACATCCAGAGTCAGGACATGAGCTGGTCAAGTCACTGTTTCATATAGTGTCCATTTCACTTCAACAGGTTTCCCCTTTGGTGCTCAGTTGTCGCCGATCAGGGAAAACAAATGATATTTGTCCCTTTGGGACTGGCTTAATTCACTCAGCATGATGTTTTCCAGATTCTTCCATCTTGTTGCAAATGACCGGATTTCATTGTTTTTGACTGCTGTACAGTATTCTGTAGAGTACATGTCCCATAATTTCTTTATCCAGTCTACTGTTGATGGGCATTTGGGTTGGTTCCAGGTCTTAGCTATTGTGAATTGAGCTGCAATAAACATTAAGGTGCAGACCGCTTTTTTGTTTGCCAAATTAATTTCCTTTGGGTAAATTCCAAGGAGTGGGATGGCTGGGTTGTATGGTAGGGTTATGTTCAGGTTTCTGAGGAATCTCCAGACTGACTTCCATAGTGGCTTAACCAGTTTGCATTCCCACCAACACTGGGTTAGTGTCCCTTTTTCCCAGCATATGTTGTTGGTAACTTTCTGAATGTGAGCCATTCTAACTGGGGTGAGGTGAAAGCTCATTGTGGTTTTGATTTGCATTTCTCTGATTGCTAGTGATCTTGAACATTTTTTCATGTGTCTGTTGGCCATTTGGATTTCCTCTTTCGAAAAATGTCTACAGAGGTCCTTGGCCCATCTCTTCAGTGGGTTGTTTGTTCTGTTGTTGTGGATTTTCTTGATTTCTTTGTAGATTCTGGTTATCAACCCTTTATCTGTAGTATAGTTTGCAAATATTTTTTCCCATTGTGTCGGTTGCCTATTCACTTCCCTGACTGTTTCTTTTGCAGTACAGAAACTTCTCCATTTGATGCAATCCCAAATGTTAATTTTGGTTTTGACTGTCTGTGTTCCTGGGGTCTTTTCCAAGAAGTCTTTGCCTGTACCTATATCTTGCAGGGTTTCTCCAATTGTCTCTAATAATTTGATGGTATCGGGTCTTAGATTTAAGTCTTTAATCCATGTTGAGTGAATTTTTGTGTAAGGTGAATGGTAGGGGTCTTGCTTCAAGCTTCTGCACATGGAAATCCAATTTTCCCAGTACCATTTATTGAATAGGCTGTCATTATTCCAGGGATTAGTTTTGGATCTTTGATCAAATATAAGTTGGCTGTAGATGTTTGGATTGATTTCTGGTGTTTCTATTCTGTTCCTTTGGTCTATCCATCTGTTTCTGTACCAGCACCATGCTGTTTTCATTAAAACTGCCCTGTAGTATGTCCTGAAATCTGGTATTGTGATGCCTCCGGCTTTGTTTTTGTTGTACAGATTGCTTTGGCTATTCGAGGTCTCCTGTGTATCCATATGAATTTCAGCATCATTTTTTCCAGATCTGAGAAGAAGGTCTTCGGTATTTTGATTGGTATTGCATTGAATGTATAAATTGATTTTGGGAGAATAGACATTTTGATGATATTGATTCTTCCAGTCCATGAGCATGGAAGATTTCTCCATTTTTTGGTATCCTCTTCTATTTCTTTCTTTAAAGTTTTGTAATTTTCATCGTAGAGATCTTTAATGTCCTTGGTTAAGTTTATTCCAAAGTATTTGATTGTTTTTGTAGCTATTGTGGGATTGATCTTAGGAGTTCTTCCTCAGCTGTGGCATTGCCTTTGTATACAAAGGCTGTTGATTTTTGTGCATTGATTTTATATCCTGCTACTTTGCCAAACTCTTCGATGAGTTCCAGTAGTCTCTTAGTAGAGTTCTTTGGGTCCCCTAGATAAAGAATCATATCATCTGCAAAGAGGGATAGTTTGAGTTCTTCCTTCCCAATTTGTATCCATTTAATTTATTTTTCTTGCCTAATAGCACTGGCTAAAACTTCCAGAACTATATTGAATAGCAGTGGTGAGAGTGGGCACCCCTATCTGGTACCAGATTTCAGTGGAAATGCTTCCAACTTTTCCCCATTCAATAGGATGTTGGCCGTGGGTTTTTCATATATTGCTTTGATTGTATTAAGGAATGTTCCTTCCATACCCAGTTTGCTTAGAGTTTTCATCATGAAAGGGTGTTGTATTTTATCAAATGCTTTCTCTGCGTCTATTGAGAGAATCATATGGTTTTTCTTCTGCAGTCTGTTAATGTAGTGTATTACGTTGATTATTTTGCGAACGTTGAACCATCCCTGCATACCAGGGATAAATCCCATTGGTCTGGGTGGATGATCTTTCTGATGTGTTGTTGCATTCTATTGGCCAGAATTTTATTGAGTATTTTTGCATCTATCTTCATCAGGGATATTGGTCTGTAATTCTCTATCAGTGCTGCATCTTTTTCTGGCTTAGCAATTAAGGTGATGGTTCCTTCATAGTAAGAATTTTGGAGGATTCCCTCTTTTTCGATTGTTCTGAATAGTTTGAGAAGAATTGGAGTTAGTTCTTCTCTAAATGTCTGGTAGAACTCAGCAGTGAATCCATCTGGTCCTGGACTTTTCTTTGTTGGGAGGGCCTTCCTTACTGTTTCAATTTCTATGTCAGTTATGGGTCTGTTTAGGTTTTCTATGTCTTCCTGTCTCAATTTAGGTAGGTTGTATGTGTCCAAGAATCTGTCCATTTCTAATAGGTTTCCCTGTTTGCTGGCATACAAGTCCTTGTAGTAAT
Organism: Lepus europaeus; assembly: GCF_033115175.1. Classification (NCBI taxonomy): domain Eukaryota; kingdom Metazoa; phylum Chordata; class Mammalia; order Lagomorpha; family Leporidae; genus Lepus; species Lepus europaeus. The sequence goes on from NC_084833.1 coordinate 41,477,344, forward strand.
TTCTGATGATTCTTTTTATTTCTGTGGTGTCTGTTGTTATGTTTCCTTTTTCATCTCTGATCCTATTGATTTGGGTCTTTTCTCTTCTTTTTTTAGTTAGTTGGGCCAATGGGGTGTCAATTTTGCAATTTTGTTTATTTTTTCAAAAAACCAGCTCCTTGTTTGGCTGACTTTTTGTAATTTTTTTTTGGATTCAATCCTGTTGATTTCTCCTTTGATTTTAATTATTTCTCTTCTCCTACTGGGTTTGGGTTTGGTTTGCTGCAGATTTTCTAGATCCTTGAGATGACTTGAAAGCTCATCTATTTGGTGCCTTTCCAATTTCTTGATGTAGGCACCTATTGATATAAACTTTCCTCTTAACACTGCTTTTGTTGTATCCCATAGGTTTTGGTATGTTGTGCTTTTATCCTCATTTACTTCCAGAAAATTTTTGATTTCTCTTTTAATTTCTTCTATGCCCCATTGTTCATTCAGGAGCATGTTGTTCAATCTCCATGTGTTTGCACGTGCTCTAGGGATTCCCGAGTTGCTAATTTCCAATTTCATTCCTTTGTGGTCTGAGAAGCTGCATGGTATGATTCTAATTCTTTTGAATTTGCTGAGACTTGCTTTATGGCCTAGTATGTGGTCAATCCTAGAGAAGGTTCCATGTACTGCTGAGAAGAATGTAAAGTCCTTAGATGTAGGATGAAATGTTCTGTAGATATCTGTTAGATCCATTTGGGCTATAGTGTCATTTAAACCTACTGTCTCCTTGTTGATCTTCTGTCCTGTTGATCTGTCTATCTCTGAGAGTGGAGTATTGAAGTCCCCCAGTACTATGGTATTGGGGTCTAAGTCTCCCTTTAAGTCCCTTAACAAGTCTTTTAAATAAGCTGGTGCCCTGTAATTAGGTGCATATACATTGATAATCGTTATATCTTCCTGTTGAATGGATCCCTTAATCATTGAATAGTGCCCCTCTTTGTCTCTCCTGATAGTTTTTGTGGTAAAGTTTATGTTGTCCGATATTAAGATGGCTATGCCCGCTCTTTTTTCATTTCTGTTGGCATGGTATATCTTTTTCCAGCCTTTCACTTTCAGTCTGTATGCATCATTGTTAGAAAGATGAGTTTCTTGTAAGCAGCAAAAAGATGGGTTTTGTTCCTTAACCCAATCAGCCAATTGGTGTCTTTTAACTGGACAGTTCAGGCCATTAACATTCAATGTGGCTATTGAGAAGGAGTAACTTTGCCCTGTCATTTGCCAAAGATTTTTTCTAATATACGGTTTGAGATTCCTGTGATCTTTTGCTGTGAGGTTTCCTTCCTTTATCTTCTTTCATATTGGTTACCGTGTTTCTGTGTTTCTGTATGTAAGACATCTTTAAGCATCTTTTGTAGGGCTGGATGAGTGGCGACAAATTCTTTCAATTTCTGTTTGCTGTGAAAGGTCTTTATTTCACCTTCATTCACAAATGAGAGTTTTGCAGGATATAATATTCTGGGCTGGCAGTTTTTCTCGCTTAGTACCTGGGCTATATCTCGCCATTCCCTCCTATCTTGTAGGGTTTCTGATGAGAAGTCAGCTGTGAGTCTAATTGGAGATCCTCTGAGAGTAATCTGGCGTTTCTCTCTTGCACATTTTAGGATCTTTTCTTTGTGTTTCACTGTGGTGAATTTGATTATGACGTGTCGTGGTGAGGATCTCTTTTGATCATGTTTATTAGGGGTTCTATGAGCTTCCTGTACTAGGATGTCTCTGTCCTTCTCCGAACCTGGGAAATTTTCTGCTAGTATCTCACTAAAAAGGCCTTCTAATCTTTTCTCCCTCTCCATGCCTTCAGGAACTCCTAGAACCTGAATGTTGAGTTTTTTAATAGTATCCTGTAGATTCCTGACAGTATTTTTTAGATTTCTGATTTCTTCTTCTTTTCTTTGATTTGACTGTTTCCTTTCCTGTTCTCTGTCTTCTAATTCCGATATTCTCTCTTCTGCTTCACCCATTCTGTTTTTAAGGCTCTCTAATGTGTTTGTCATTTGATCTATTGAGTTCTTCATTGCATTATGATTTCTCATCACTATAACAGTTTCATGTTCTACTAGTTGTTTCATTTCATTTTGATTCCTCCTTAATATTTCGTTTTCCCGAAAGAGATTTTGTACCTTGTCCATTAAGGATTTCTGTAGTTCAAGAATTTGTTTTTGAGAACTTCTTAATGTTCTTATCAATTTTTTGAGATCCGCTTCTTGCATTTCCTCTATCTTTTCATCTTCATAATCTTGAATTGGGGTGTCTTTTTCATTTGGGGGCATCATAGTGTCTTCCTTGCTCTTGTTACCTCGGTTTCTACGTTTGTTGTTTGGCATGTTGGAGATAATTTATGTTATTTTTTTTTTGGTTGTGGTGTTTTTTTGTCATTATACTATGCCTCTAATTGGGCTGTCTGCTTTGATGGATCCTTAGAGGCTGTGATGGGTGTGGCCAGAGAGCTCAGCTTGATTCTTCAGGTTTAAGGCTGTGCAAAAAGCGACTCACCCAGATTGTTCTGTCCCTTGCTCCTTGCTGGATCGCTCTCTCTCTTTCTCTCTCTCTCTCTCTCTTTTTTTTTTTTTTTTTTTTTTTTGACTCAGTTGGGAAGTAATTCGGCACAGGTGAATGGAATTGAGGGTAGTTGAAATCTGGCCTCTGTGAGTATTCGTTTTATCTACCCCTGGGACCACACAAAGAGTTTATGCAGCCCTCAATGTGTTCTCAAGTTTCACCAAAGTTCCAAAGTTACTGAGTTTGTGTACTCATTGGTGGCGCTTTACATATGTAAAATGGCATCTGCTCTTTGTTTTGCTTGGTGAGTGAAGAGAGAGGTTTCTGCCTTTCCCCCCAATGTCTTGGGTTTCTGATGTCTTTGTCTTTGTCTTACCTTCCGTTTGTTCCCACGCTGGCGAGATTCTGAGGCTCGGCTCCCGTGGTTGGGTTTCCACGCGGTGGGCTCCCTGTAGGTCCTCTGTGTCACATCCACTAGATCCAGAAGTGTTTCCTCTGCAGTTTTTTCCTTGAGTCTTTTCCTGAGGCTACAGTAATTCCACTTTTATGAAACTTTATTTTCCCATACTACGGCGCACGTCCTCACTATCCACCATCTTGGCTCCGCCCGACTTCTTACATTCTTATGGTGTTTTGGTCATTCCTATCAGTCATACTTCATTATTTTAATTGAATCTTCATCATGACTACCCCAAAGTTTGATTCCCTGAGGCGGTAAGTGGGTGGCTCTCAGCCGGCGGCCTGCCGCAGCCGGGTCTCTGTCTTCGCTCCTCTTGTCCCTCAGAGTCTTGGTTGGTTTTTCTTCCCTTCTTCACTGAAAATTTCTGTCAGTCATAGGCCCCAAAGCTCTGTCGATTTCTATTTTCTTTCTTTGCTTTTCATTCATTTGTAAATAATCAATTATTCTTTTCATCAGTGGTATAAAATATTATGTGTATTTTAATTTTTTTCTGTGTGGTCATTTGGTGCCAGACCTTACTAAGTTTGTTACCCATTTTTATCTTGATGGATATTTAAGTTGTTTTTGCATTAGCTGTTAAACATATAAATTTATAAATCTTTTGTGGACATATGTGCTGATTCTACTAAATGTCTACCCAGGAGTAGTATTAGTTGGTTATTGAATCCATGTAAGTTTAACTTTAAACAAATAATGAATTCTCCTAAGTGTAAAATTTTATACCACCATATGTTGTATATAAAGGTTCCAGTTGTTCCATATTTTCATTAGCACTTGAATTTAAAAGGTATTACATTTTAGACATTCTGAGAAACTGGTAACAGTATTCCTTTGCGATTTCACAGTTTGCATTTCGCAGATGGCTAGAGGTGCTTGTCACCTTTTCATAAGCTCTATGTACAGTTGGATATCTTTTATGAAGTGTTAGTTCAAGTCTTTAGGTACTATTTTATTGGATTATTTATCTATTTCTGTTGTTTTATAGGGGGAATTATTTCATGAAAGAAACAAGCCATTTGTCTGATATGTATATATATATATATAATATGTATAATATATAAGTAGGAAATATATCGTTTCCACTTTGATGCTATTATTTGATAAGTTACATATATATGTATATATAAAGTCTATATATAACCTTTATATATATGTGTATATGTGTTAACTTATTAGCACATATGTATAGGCTTATTAACATGTCCTGCTTAAAAATGATTTCCTATACTAATTAGGATATCCACTAAAGTTTTCTTCAAGAATGTATGTATTTAAGGTTTCACATTTAACTCTATGTTCCAATTTGCATTAATTTTTGGTGGGATATCACGTGAAAGTTGAGTTATTTTCATATAGATACTCATTTGCTTCAGCAGCAGAGATTTTTATATAGATATTTTGGAATAACCTGAATTTGTTTGCAAACAAATACTTTAAAAAGCAATGTGACTGTATGTATGTATATATACATAAGTATACATATGTATAATATGCATATGGTTTTACATCTGTTCTCCATTCTGTTCCATTGATCTACTTGTTTGTGCATACTAATAATTCACTGCACTAAATTATAGTTGTTTTGTAGGTATATTTTACAGCATGGCAGTTGAAATATTGCATGTTTTGAACTTCAATATTTCACTTCTATCTTTTGGTTAAATTCTGCTAAATATGTTTTGTGGCATCAGTTTGCTATTTAAAACAGATAACTGGCTGGCGCCGCGGCTCACTAGGCTAATCCTCTGCCTTGCGGCGCCGGCACACGGGTTCTAGTCCCAGTCAGGGCACCGGATTCTGTCCCGGTTGCCCCTCTTCCAGACTGCTGTGGCCAGGGAGTGCATTGAAGGATGGCCCAAGTGCTTGGGCCCTGCACCCCATGGGAGACCAGGATAAGTACCTGGCTCCTGCCATCGGATCAGCGCGGTGCGCTGGCCGCAGCGCGCCAACCGCGGCGACCATTGGAGGGTGAACCAACAGCAAAAGGAAGACCTTTCTCTCTGTCTCTCTCTCTCACTGTCCACTCTGCCTGTCAAAAAAAAAAAAAAACATAACTTCAGTAAAATAAAAAGTCTTTAACTAGATCTCACCATTTATGATAAATTTACATGTCATAATTCTACCAAAGAGACACCCAGCAGCCTTGAGTATTGTGTACTTGTAGACAACCTGACTCTAATAACTATGTCATTGCATTTCTATACTGCACATAAACAATTTGACAGAACATCAGTACTCTTCTGGTCATTCTCAGGCTGCAGTGGAGAGAGACAGAAATGAGACCACCCTCTATGTCTGAGCACAGACAAAAAAAAAATATATGTATATATATAAAACCAAAAAAATGACCTAAATCCACTCCTCCTAGTAAATATAAGTAAAACTTAAGACTTTATTAATTATATTAGGCCTTTGTCTTCCTTCTCACTTTCCCAGTAAAAAATTGTTTAGCTGTGAACATTTGATGCAGCAGTTAAGACACCATTTGGTTGCTGACATCGCATATCAGAGAGCCTAATCTTGGCTGTACTCCTGGATCCAGCTTCTTGCTAATGTGCACCCTGAGATGCACCAGGTGACGGCTCAAGTAATTGAAACCCTGACCCATGTGGGAGACAGAGAGTTCCCTGCTTCCAGTCTTGGCCTGATCCAAGTCTGCCTGCGGTTTGTAGATAGGATATTCTCTCTCTCTCTCTCTCTCTCTCTCTCTCTCTCTCTCTCTCTCTATATATATATATATATATATATATATATATCTGCTTTCCAAATAAATAAAATGACTTTAACTTCACAAATTTTAAAATTGTTTAGATATTTTACCAAAGAATTTATCATCACTTTTGGGAAAAACCCTAATCTAGAGTGAGTTGGGTTGGAAAAAAACAAACTTCATGAATCTATCCAGAAATTCACCTAATGCAAGACGAATCCTCTAATAAGTCATCCTTATTCCTTCTAAATGCTAATGATTTCATCATACACATCTTGATTTGTTCTCCCTTATTGCCTTATTCCAATTTTTAAATATCATATTTATATGTTTAATGGTGTGTTCTTAGCAAGCAAAACATAGACACTATCAAAAAATTATCACTGCAATAAGATCTGATGTTAGATGAGAAGTTTTCTGTTTTAAAAATATCACTTTTCCCCTCAAAATGTTGATGCTTGTGGAATAAATTCCCTTAAAAAGACAAATGAGATAAAAAAGAACAACAAGAAGCATCTAAAATTTTCTTATTTTTTAGAACATCCTATCTGGTTCCCAAGAGACATGAACCAGAGCATTCAGCTTCCAGGACTATAGAGTAAGCTCCTAACAGATAATTCTCCCAAATTAAATAACTATGAACTCAGAACAAAATACAACAGTTTCTAGAAGGTGAAGAAAAGCAATCATACTTTGGCAGTGAGTCAAAACTTGAAATGGAGAATGGCACTGTTTCCCAATTTTCCAGGTTTAACTTGAAGAGTAACTGCATTTTTAATACAGGGTGGCTATGAACTTGATTGAAAGTTCATCTCCCTATCTGGAAGAATAAGAATATAGAACCCAGGGCAACTATTAGTATGAAAAAGTCAATGAAGAAAGGAGGGGATACAATAAACCACAAGAGAAGAGCACAAACTTACTACACAAACCCCACTTAATTAATAGGCTGATTCCTGATACATAAATAACACTGGTTATTTATTTATTTATTTATTTATTTTTGACAGGCAGAGTGGATAGTGAGAGAGAGAGGCAGAGAGAAAGGTCGTCCTTTTTGCCGTTGGTTCACCCTCCAAAGGCCCCTGCGGCCGGCACATAGTGCTGATCCAAAGCCAGGAGGCAGGTGCTTCTCCTGGTCTCCCATGCGGGTGCAGGGCCCAAGGACTTGAGCCATCCTCCACTGCCTTCTCGGGCCACAGCAGAGAGCTGGCCTGGAAGAGGGGCAACCGGGATAGAATCCGGCACCCCAACCAGGACTAGAACCCGCTGTGCCGGCGCCACAAAGTGGAGGATTAGCCTGTTAAGCCACGGCGCCGGCCAACACTGGTTATTTAAAAGCAGCTTGCAAGACCAAAAGATTAAACAGACTGAATGTGGGATTCATATACATAAGATAGAGGTAGCAACTTGGCTGTAACATGATAAAACTAAAACATTCTTTGTAAAAATATAGTACATCCAATAATTCTTACAGCATAACATAAAACATGTCTAGAGGGGCAAGTGTTGTGGCACAATAGATTAGGTAAACCACTGTTTGTGATGCAAACATCCCGTATTGGAGTACTAGTTTGAGTCTCACCTATTCTGCTTCTGATCCAGCTACTTGCTAATGTACCTGGGAAAGCAGTGGAAAGCCCAAGTGCTTGGGACCCTGTCACCCATGTGGAAGACCAGGATGGCTTAGGTCTGGCTTAGACCCAGCTGTTGTGGTCATTTAGAAAGTCAACTAGTGGATGGAAGATCATTCTCTACCTCTCCCTCTCTGCCACACTGCCTCAGATAAATACAAAAATAGATAAATGTTTTTAAATTCCAAAAATGATAATTAATACATTATAAAGATTCTGTGTTCAATCAAATTTCTGTGAAAAATTTCTTCACTGGCACTTGGTTTCACTAGGGTCAGAATGCAAACTCTATCTCACTTGGACTTGGGAAATATTCGAAATGTCTTCTTGGTTCTTTCAGATTCCAGCTACCTTCTTTGCCTGAAGTATCTCCATGGACATGTAGTTCAGGTTCCAGGGAAGTGCTGTGAAGCATTTATGTACAGATTCTGAGGCTTGCTTTTCCTGTAGCTTCTTCCTCTCTGGAATTCTAGTACTTTTTGACTTTCCTGCTGATCTGAAAATTCTTAATATGATCCTCTGACATGTAAGTTCATAAAATTGTATTTTCATCAGCCTATCTTGAAGCAAAAAGCCATAGATATTTACATCTTATCCTATGCCTTTCTCATTTTCAAGAATAAATTCCCATTTAGTATTCTCCAATTTTTGGTTAATTTGTTTTTTAAAGGTCATATTTTGGCCAGTGCCGAGGCTCAATAGGCTAATCCTCCGCCTGTGGTGCTGGCACACCGGGTTCTAGCAGATTTGGCCGGCGCCGTGGCTTAACAGGCTAATCCTCCGCCTTGCGGCGCTGGCACACCAGGTTCTAGTCCTGGTGGGGGCACCGGATTCTATCCCAGTTGCCCCTCTTCCAGGCTAGCTCTCTGATATGGCCCGGGAAGGCAGTGGAGGATGGCCCAAATCCTTGGGCCCTGCACCTGCATGGGAGACCAGGGGAAGCGCCTGGCTCCTGGCTTCGGATCAGCACAATGCGCCGGCCGCAGCGGCCATTGGAGGGTGAACCAATGGCAAAAGGAAAACCTTTCTCTCTGTCTCTCTCTCACTGTCCACTCTGCCTGTTAAAAAAAAAAAAAAAAAAAAAAAAAAAAAAAAAAAAAGGTCATATTTTGTCAAACTTCATTTTTTTTTATCTATGTGAGAATTAATCTAACCAAATTATTCCACAATTACTGGAAGCTTATTTTTCATGGTTTGGATTGTGGCACCCTTATACATATCCCACTGCATTCAGTGTAATTTATCTGCCTGTGGACAGTCAGGAACTTACTGGAATCTATGTGGTTAAGGTTTATAGAAAAGTATAAAATAGAAAATCAGAATATCAAACTGTGTTCAATAATTTCACTAAAATCTCTTTATTATCCATTCAACTACTTACTGTTCTACTATTTTTCAGATTTGTATTAAAGGTTAGAAAGCATCAGTTAATTCTTTTTATGTGGCTCCAACAACCAAGAATTTTTTCCTGTGTCTTTAATTTTAACTCATATCCTGATTTCCTGTCACCACAACCATGGCACATTTCAGAACTTATCTCAGAAAAATAAAATAGTTTCACTGTATCTACTATAGCAAGTAGATCAAGGGTGGGAAGCAGGGTTAAAAACAGGAGGAAGAAAACAGCTTTCTAATTCCAGAATCTAGAAGCTTCTGAACACTGGATTTTTTGTGGTTTTCCATGGACTGTTTAGAAAGGGAAAAGAAGTTATTTTGTGAAAAATGAAGACTCTAAGGACCTTTAAATGTCCACACTTATTTACAGAAACAGAAATGTTCAAAAGTGTTCATATTAGCAATGGCAGCTCCAGCAAGCACAGAAATGTATGACATCTGCTGATGAAACCAGTGCCCTGTGGGTCAAATGAAATGAGATGCACTTTGACCTTTTAAAGTTGATGGCAGGAGAAACTGGTCTACAGATATCTGGGTCTCATTTTATAAAAGAATATAAAAATAGCTTTTCCATTCTTCCACTGAAGTTTCTCCGTGTTCACTGCAGACATAGCCACACCAGCTCCAGTTAGTTTCTACAATGCAAGGGAAATTTATGGCATGCCTGCATAAATACAAAGATCACACAAATTATGATTAAAGAAATCAACCTTCAGGGAGTTTTTGGATCACTGAATATTTTTAATATGGGTAATTCAACATTAACAGACAACCATTTAAACATGTAAAAAGCAGTGGTTCTTTTCTTATGGGAGACAGGCTCTAAAATGACACCCAGTAATCCTTACCTCCTAGTACCTATTTCTTGTGTTGTTGTCTTCTCACTTTGAGTGTAAACTGGACTAGTGACTTCTAACCAATATGAGTAATGAGATGCTACCTCTCAGTTTAGTTTTTTTTAAAGTATGTCTTCTTCTTCTTCTTCGTCTTCGTCTCTCTCTCTCTCTCTCTCTCTCTCATATCACGCTGATGGTAGAAATCTAACAAATTGTTATGTAGTGTTTTAAGACATGTTTTACTGGGACAGTGTTATTAGGTCTCTGACCAAGGTCTAGCTAGTACCTGAAGACTGACATTAGCCATATGAGTGTTTTTAGAAGCCAGTCTTCCTATATTTGCACATGGAGATGACTGTAGCCTTGATAGACACATTAATTTCAGTATTGTAACAAACATCTTCCTTTCTTTCTTTCTTCTCTCTTTATAATTTTTGAAAGAAAGACAAGAGATGGGAGGGAAAGTGAGAGAGAGCAAAAGAGAGAGAGGGAGAGAGAGAGAATTTTCCATCTGCTGATTCAGTCTCCAGATGTTTGCAGTAGTCAGGGGTCTAGGCCAGACTGAAGCCAGGAGTCTGGAATTCAGTCTAGGTCTCCAGAATAATAACTAAACCACACTCAATTTCCTGACTCAGAAACTCAGGCAATGCACACTATTTTAAGGTACTGTATTTTGGAGCATTTACAAGACAGCAGTAAATAACAACTACACTGTGCAATTGATTCAGCATTTCCTAAGAGGTTTCTTAATTGAACAAAATAACTATTTCATCAGTTCAACATCATTTCTGTTATCCTGGAATCTGACTATTAAAACAGGGCTATATGTTTTTTGGGTGGAGGAGCTGCAGCAGACAGGGGTAACAGTAAGAAGGCAAATGCTCATACATTTAAAAAATACATATTAAATACTCAACAGTTTTCTAAAAATTACACACAGCTCTCCAAAGGCATAATGACTTCTAAAAGGAATATTTCAGTCTAAGAATGGGTACATACCACTGCAGTTTAGCACCATGAATGTTACAATGAGATACAATAAGAAACGCTCCTTGAAAGAATGGTTGATGAATTTCAAGGATTTAACCAAGAAGCAGACAATGAAAGATATTCCACATATTTGGAAACAATAACTTTATGTTGCAATATTAAGAAAGAATGAATGAAGAGAGAGATAGAGAGGAAGGGAGGGAGGGAGAAGGAGAAGAGAAGGAGAGGGAGAAGGAGAAGAGAAGGAGAGGGAGAAGGAGAAAGAGAAGGAGAAGGAGAAGGGAACTAAGGAGGAAAGGAAGGAAAGAAGGAAGGAAGGGAAGGAGAGAAAGAGAAGGAAAGAAGTGAATTTATAGTCAGAAAACAAATTACCAAATAGAGTCTTTAGAGAACAAACTACATAGAAGTCATCTGATTCTGGGCAGATCCCTAAGTTTGTTATTAGATTTTCACATATGAGAAAAGGGATAGTTCTGCAAAGCCTACTTTAGGGAGTAATAGAGAGGTTTAAGGAGATTATAAATGTCTAAATATACTTAACAAGCAAATGGTTATAACTTTTATTTTCATTACTAATCATTCACTATACTTTGAAAACAAAGCAAAACAAACCAAAACACCACACAGTGTAAAAATCAAGAATTGAGTTTTAGAGGTTTAGTCAACTGAAGTGCAGCAAGGAAAGGAGTTTAGCAAGAATACTCATTTTAATGGTCCAAAGTTATTATTGACAATCATCTCCATGGCAATGCTAGGCATAATTTGGAAAGTTGTGTCATATTTGTGGGAAATTATCTTGGTCTCTGTTATGACAAGGAAAGTTAGTACAATTCTCACCTAACACAGTGCATCTGAAGTGCCCTGGCGTGTCACCACATCCAGGTGCTGTGAATACAGCAATGGTCAAAGTAGATATGGTCTCTAACCTTAGAAAGCTTTGTTGGAAGTACAGCTTATGGATTACAATGCCCCCCCATTACTTCCCTTCCACACCCAACCCTCCCCTTTCCCGCTCCCTCTCCCCTTTCATTCACATCAAGATTCATTTTCAATTCTCTTTATATACATAAGATCAGTTTAGTATATATTAAGTAAAGATTTCAACAGTTTGCCCTCACATAGCAACACCAAGTGAAAAATACTGATGGAGTACTAGTTATAGCATTAAATCACAATGTACAGCACATTAAGGACAGAGATCCTACATGATATTTTTTTAAGAATTGATTAATTTTCTATGCAATTTCCAATTTAACACCAAGTTTTTTTTTTCATTTGGAAATTTATATTCATTAAATAAAAGTTTAAAAAAAATCATGCAGTAAAAATAAATAAATAAATAAATCATTACTCATATTAAAAAAAAAAAGCTTTGTTGGAAAACCGTATTTACAATGATAGATGGACTTATTCAAATCTAAGTGCATCAACTCTATGACTTTGGAAGGTTCCTTTGGCCAATCAACATCTTATTTCATTGGGTTTAAAATCTGACTAATAACACTTTTAATGTTCTTGATAAGATTAATTCAATAAAATATTTGAAGTGCACTTTGCTTAATATTTATCATTTGGTAGACATAGCACATACTGTAATTTTTATAATTTATTCTTATTCTATTATCCATGGCTCTGTGTCTTCTGAATTCAGGAAAACTTTTTCTCCCACTTCCATATTCTCTACACTTGCCCTGATATCTGGCTTAATAGCATGGCTTTGGGTTCAAATCCTAACTCTGAAATTGGTTCACTCTATCATTTCAAAATCTGCTAAAACTTTTTTGGACCTCAATGTTTTCAATTCCAACATAAAGATAACAATAATTGCCCTTCTGTGACAATTGCATGTGATGTTATAAGTGAAGTAATTGATGAAGAGATTTGCAGACGCCAAATACATCCATAATGTTGATATCTTCCTCATTATCCTCTCCCTGTTTCCCCTCCTCAACAATATCATTACATGAAAGCATAAACAGCTAAGGACAATATGAACAATGGTAGACTATTTTGACTGCCATGGTTCAGAATCATTTATTCACAGTAGATAAAAAAATTCTGATGTTGTACTCCTTGAGTTCCATTTCGTACTTAATTCTGGGCTTCTTGATAAATGACATCCACTTTAAGTATGTTTTCTCATCAGTTACTTGGAAGATAATGCCAATAGTATTTACCTCATTAATTTGGTACCAGAGATAAATTACATAATATACATTAGAGTTCTTTGGACAGTGCCAGAACCATGGTAACTAACCCTCAAATATATTGAATCAGATATTTTAAAAATATGTATATTATATTTAAATGCTTTATTTAGCTTTAATTTTATATATATATATATATGTAAGATTTATAGCATGATTATCTTATATACATAGTAAAATTATTATTATAGCCAAACAAATTAATATATTCATCACCCCAATTTTGTGGTGGTGGAGAAGAATAAGAGTATATATAATATACTTTCTTAGGAAGTTTCCAGCATGTATACAATGTTATTAGCTTTAGTCATCATACTGTGTATTAGAACTGTGGACTGCTTCATCTATGACTAAAACTTCACACATTTTGGCTAACATGTCATTTTCTCCCTTTCTCTACTCCTGGTAACCACCATTCTAATCCCTGTTTTCATGTATTTTTTCATATTCCAATTAGAACAAGGTCATGCAGTATTTGTCTTTCTGTGTTTGGCTGCTTTCATGCAGCATAATATTCCCCAGTTGCCATCCATGTAGCATTTCCTCAATTACAGATGAATAATATTCCACCTCTCATGTTCATGCAGCATTTTCACAATGACGAGGATATGGAAATAATCTATTTAGTGAATGGATTAAAAAACCCTTTGTTGCTCTACTAAGGCTTCATCTACTATTAGTATATTTTCAAGGTGATCTCTATAGCATTTGCTCATATTAGGAAAATGGCTGCTAGCTATAGCTTTGAAGAGGATTTAAAATTCTCTTTGAGAGGTCACTCCTATATTTATCTAATAGTTGGTTATTACTTTTCATCATTTAATAGTATGATAGTGCATTATGATCAAATTAAGCTATGAGAAATTTATGGCTGGCAAAGAACATTCTCTCATTTCTCTATTTGGAATCATCAGGCTGTAGGAAAGAATTTCAAATGATATTTCACTTTCAACCTCATGTACTTGCAATTAGTGTCTTCCATACTCAAGCCCAGACATTTATTCAGAACTATTTTAGAATACAGAGGTCTTGACACGTTAATACAAATTAGTGAACTTGGTTCTTTGCAACTGGGAAAGCTAATCTCACCTGAAAATTACTTTAATTCTTTTTCTCATGAAGTTTTTTTCTGTAGCAGTGAAGTGTTAGCAGAAGGGTGGGGTTTATCTATCTTTCTTTAAAGACTTTTTGGAGTTGCTTAGTAGAACTTCACAAAGGTAAGGAAAACAAATTGTGTAACAGCCCCTATCCCTCAAATTATTTGACCTTGGTATTTTTATGTGTAATTTTACCAATAGAAAGCATAAGCACTAGCCTTTACATTTTGAGCAAAATCTAGATCGATGAAGGTTTTATTAACAATATTATTCTTATTCTTTTTCTTTCTTCCAAGACTGGTTAAAATAAAGCAAGTCATTTTATAATATCTGCCACAATCCTTTGTAAACCACGAAAACCATTGTATCCACCTAATGAAAGACACATACTTCACACCCTTTCTGCAGATTTAAAAATAAATTAAAGGTAGTAGTTCTGGTTAATAAACACATCCCACTTCCATCTACAATGAGTTTCTGTTACAGTTCCTCCTTTTCACCTTTCTTTATGTAGGTCTGTGGGGTTGATTGCAGCCTTCTCCCTGGAGAATGGCAATGGCTCATTACCACAGCATTGCTTCCTGACATTGTAATTAACACTAACAGCAATCAGTCAGTAATCAAATGTTATTAATGCTTCCAGGTTTTCCTTCCATCTCACTAGTAAAGTCAAAGGATAAATGCAAGGCACATTTTCATTTTTTTTCTGATTAAAACACCTCAGGCTAGCCTGTTTGTTTTGCCTAAATTTGTGTGATAATTAGCATAACTTCAACACTGTTTTAAGTGAGTATAATTTATCACAGTTATAAATATCATTCACTGAGCATATGCTATATGTGAAGTATACTCCCACTATACCAACACACTAATTGATTTAATCACAAAAACTCCTAAAAGCGGCAAGCATTAACATTAAACTTGTTTTCAAGCCCAGGGAGACAAAATGACATACCCAATACAAAATTTCTATAAAAATTGTGGCATCACCGCTGTTTGAACATGGCTATCTAATGTTTTTTAGCTTGATTTGCTCTTTTGAATATGTCAAAGGTGAGTGTAGAAGTAGAAATGGAATTCAGATCTAAAAGAGTTTGAATTTGGGTGTAACTTATTGGAATCATGTAGAGATAATTTCTCTCCAAGGATAAACAAAGAACATTGCTTTGAAACCTGATTTTTTTTTCAAAAATGGAAAATACAATCTTCAAATTCTTACAGAATTACAAATAATTTCAATAATTAAAACAATATTGAAAAAGAAAAGCAAATTGGAGAACTGACACTCTCCAATTTCAAAACTGTCAAAGTTATAGTAATCAAAATAATGTAATGGGGCCCGGTGCTGTGGCACATCAGATTAAACACCCTGGCCTGAAGCAATGGCATCCCATGTGGGCGCTGGTTCTAGTCCTGGTTGCTTCACTTCTGATCCAGCTCTCCGCTGTGGCCTGGGAAAGCAATGGAAGATGGCCCAAGTACTTGGGCCCCTGTATCCATGTTGGAGACCTGGAAGAAGCTCCTGACTCCTGGCTTCAGATCAGCACAGCTCTGGCCATTGCAGCCATCTGGGGAGTGAACCATTGAATGGAAGACCTCTCTCTTCTCTCTCTCTCTCTCTCACTCTCTCTCTCTCTCTCTCTCTCTCTCTGCCTCTCCTCTCTCTGTGTAACTCTGACTTTTAGATAAATAAATAAATATTTTTTTAAAAAAAACAAGGTAATGGTTCCATTAAGACAGACATTTAGACCAGTAGAACAAAAGTAATGGGAAATGGCCGGCGCCGTGGCTCACTAGGCTAATCCTTCACCTTGCGGCGTCGGCACACCGGGTTCTAGTCCCGGTTGGGGCGCCAAATTCTGTCCCAGTTGCCCCTCTTCCAGGCCAGCTCTCTGCTGTGGCCAGGGAGTGCAGTGGAGGATGGCCCAAGTGCTTGGGCCCTGCACCCCATGGGAGACCAGGAGAAGCACCTGGCTCCTGCCTTGGGATCAGCGTGGTGCGCCGGCCACAGCGCGCTGGCTGCGGCAGCCATTGGAGAGTGTACCAATGGCAAAGGAAGACCTTTCTCTCTGTCTCTCTCTCTCACTGTCCACTCTGCCTGTCAAAAAAAAAAAAAAGTAATGGGAAATGTAAACCATAATATCCTTGGTTAACTGATTCACGATAGTCTAAAATCATTTGACAAGGAAATAAATAATCTTTAGAACAAATGATGTTAGGACAACTAGATAACTTTATTTAAAAGAATGAAGTCAGGTCCTAAAATCACTCCACCTAGAGAAATTAATTCAAAATAGACAAGCAAAATAATTATAAGTGCTGAAACTATAAAACTAGTAGAATGCTTCGTAATAACTCTTCATGAACTGGGGTTTAGCAATGGATTCTTAGATAACATAAAAAACATAAGCAACCAAATACTAAATAGATAAACTGAACTTCTCATATATTTTTAAACATTTTTATGCAAGGACAAATAGAAAGTGATACCTTCAAAATGGGAGAAAAACCGGAACTGTACATCTTATAATCATCTGATAAGAATTTAACCTTCAGAATATATGAACACTTTTCTAAGTCAAATACAAAACATAAATTCAATCTAGAAATAGGCAAAAGACTTAAATAGACAATTCTTCAAAGACATGCAAATAGCTAGCATGTATGAGAAAATATGTTCAATACTTTTGGTCATTATTTCATATCTTAGAAAATAGCATGTTTTTACAAAGATATATTGAAATAGGAACATTTATTGTGCATTAGTAGTAGGTAAAAAAGTTTTATAATTCCTGTGGAAAACTTTCACTTTCTTGCAAAACATTCAACATAAAATTGCCATATAATCCAATAACGCTTTTCCTGGCATATATTCAAAGGAATTGAAAATAAGTTTTTTAAAAATTTGTTCATGAATATTTGCAGCAGTATTAGTCATAGTCTGAAAGGTAGGAAAATCCAAATATTTTCCAAGAAATGCCTGGGTGTACACATTGTGGTAGATATGTACACAAACAAAATGGAACCAATTACTGATAGATGTTACAATTTAGATGACTTCAAAAATATTATGCACAGTGTAAGAAATCACACATAGAGAGCGGCAAGATGGTGGAATAGGAAGGGAGCACACTGATAGTCCGGGAAGAGACAGTTTAATAAAAGTGGAGATACTGCAGGTTCAAGGAAGAGTAGGGGAAGAAACAGCAGAGGAAACTCTTCTGGAACTAGTGATTCACAGTGGACCTGCTTGGAGAGTGTGGGAGCCCACAGTTCAGGACACCAGCAGCAGACTCAACACACCAGCGCTGGAACGCAAGGTGAGCCGAACCTCAATAGCCTGAGACACCAGCAGGGAAGCGGAAAGAGGAGACTAGAGGGAACGAGGCTTGAAACCCCATGGGGAAAAGTTCACCTGGCTAACTAGAAGAGAGAGAGAGAGAGAAAAAAAAGTGACCGATATGGACACAAGTTTCTCTCTCTCCACTCACCTCTCAAAGTCGAGCAAGACAAATAGCAGGCACCATTTTGGACATACGTCATAAGCAGGGGGACCTCAGGTCTGTACCGGCACTGAGCCTAGCAGAAAAGTGTGACTCTCGGAGTAGGGGTGAAATAACAGGAGATTGGAACATAGTGAATGTGTGTTGCTAAAGAACTGAGACTGTGAAAAAAGAGAGAGTGGGGGAGAGAACTCACGGAATTCACGTGAGTGCTCTCCAGAGATGCTACAATTCGGTAACCTTGGCAACCCAGTGGGAGGCTGCAGGAGAACTGGAGCCCACTCTGAGGGCAGGAGAGATTCCCTGTATGGTCCTTGGGAAAGAGCTTCCGATCTCTGGCTCATGTGGTTATATCATTCGCCTGTTAACCACCTCCAATTCCGTTCCGCAGTGTGGAATTACTTCCCTTTAGAATCAAAAAAAAAAAGAAAGAAAGAGAGAGAGAGAGAGAGAGAGAGAGAGAGAGAGAGAGATACCACACCTAACCTGGGAGTGTCACCTTTGGCACACCCACAACCCTGAGGAACCAAACAGAGCTCTCAGGCCACACCAATCTCAAGCCTCTAAGGCTCCATTGAAAGCAGACAGTCCACTTAATCTAGAGTCATAGTATAACAAGCAAAAACACCACAGTGTAGAAACCAAAGAATATCTCCAATATGCCAAACAACAAACATAGAAACCAAGGTAACAAGAACAAGGAAGACACTATGATGCCCCCAAATGAAAAAGACACTCGAATTCAAGATTATGAAGATGATGAGATAGAAGAAATTCAAGAAGCAGATCTCAAAAAATTGATAAGAACACTAAGAAGTTCTCAAAAACAAATTCTTGAACTACAGAAATCCTTAATGGACAAGGTACAAAATCTCTCTCGGGAAAACAAAATATTAAGGAGGAATCAAAATGAAATGAAACAACTAGTAGAACATGAAACTGTTATAGTGATGAGAAATCATAATGCAATGAAGAATCCAATAGATCAAATGACAAACACATTAGAGAGCCTTAAAAACAGAATGGGTGAAGCAGAAGAGAGAATATCGGACTTAGAAGACAGAGCACAGGAAAGTATACAGTCAAACTAAAGAAAAGAAGAGGAAATTAGAAATCTAAAAAATATTGTCAGGAATCTACAGGATACTATTAAAAAAACCAACATCTGGGTTCTAGGAGTTCTTGAAGGCATGGAGAGGGAGAAATGCTTAGAATGCCTTTTTAGTGAAATAATACCAGAAAATTTCCCAGGTTCAGAGAAGGACAGAGACATCCTAGCACAGGAAGCTTATAGAACCCCTAATAAACACGACCAAAGGATATCCTCACCACGACACGTTGTAATTAAAATCAACACAGTGAAACATAAACAAAAGATCCTAAAATGTGCAAGAGAGAAATGCCAGATTACTCTCAGAGGATCTCCAATTAGACTCACAGCAGACTTTTCATCAGAAACCCTACAAGATAGGAGGGAATGGCGAGATATAGCCCAGGTAATAAAGAGAGAAAAAATGCCAGCCTAGAATATTATATCCTGCAAAACTGTCATTTGTGAATGAAGGTGAAATAAAGACCTTTCACAGCAAACAGAAATTGAAAGAATTTGTCGCCACTCGTCCTGCCCTACAAAAGATGCTTAAAGATGTATTACACACAGAAACACAGAAGCACGGTCATCAACATGTAAGAAGGTAAAGGAAGGAAACCTCATCGCAAAAGATCACAGGAAACTCAAAGCATATATTAGAAAATATCTTTGGGAAATGGTAGGGCAAAGTTACTACTTATCAATAGTCACATTGAACATTAATGGCCTGAACTGTCCAGTTAAAAGACACCGATTGGATGACTGGGTTAAGGAACAAAACCCATCTATTTGCTGCCTACAAGAAACACATCTTTCTAACAAAGATGCATACAGACTGAAGGTGAAAGGCTGGAAAAAGATATACCATGCCAACAGAAATGAAAAAAAGAGCGGGCGTAGCCATCTTAATATTGGAAAACAGGACCAGATGGATTCACTGCTGAATTCTACCAGACATTTAAACAAAACTAACTCCAATTCTTCTCAAACTATTCAGAACAATCGAAAAAGAGGGAATCCTCCCAAATTCTTTCTATGAAGCCTTAATTCCTAAGCCAGAAAAAGATGCAGTATTGAAAGAGAATTACAGACCAAAATCCCTGATGAAGATAGATGCAAAAATCCTCAATAGAATTCTGGCCAGTAGAATGCAACAACACATCAGAAAGATCATCCACCCAGACCAATGGGATTTATCCCAGGTATGCAGGGATGGTTCAATGTTCGCAAAACAATCAATGTGATACACCATATTAACATGCTGCAGAAGAAAAACCATATGATTCTCTCAATAACGCAGAGAAAGCATTTGATAAAATACAACACTCTTTCATGATGAAAAACCTAAGCAAATTGGGTATAGAAGGAACATTCCTCAATACAATCAAAGCAATTTATGAAAAACACATGGCAAGTATCCTAATGAATGCGGAAAGGTCAGAAGCATTTCCACTGAGATCTGGTACCAGACAGGGATGCCCACTCTCACCACTGCTATTCAATATAGTTCTGGAGTCTTAGTCAGTGCTATTAGGCAAGAAAAATAAATTAAAGGGATACAAATTGGGAAGGAAGAACTCAAACTATCTCTCTTTGCAGATGATATGATTCTTTATTTAGGGGACCCAAAGAACTCTACTAAGAGACTACTGGAACTCATCGAAGAGTTTGGCAAAGTAGCAGGATATCAAATCAATGCACAAAAATCAACAGCCTTTGTATACAAAGGCAATGCCATGGCTGAGGAAGAACTTCTAAGATCAATCCCATTCACAACAGCTACAAAAACAATCAAATACCTTGGAATAAACTTAACCAAGGACATTAAAGATCCCACGATGAAAATTACAAAACCTTAAAGAAAGAAATAGAAGAGGATACCAAAAAATGGAGAAATCTTCCATGCTCATGGATTGGAAGAATCAATATCATCAAAATGTCCATTCTCCCAAAGCAATATACAGATTGAATGCAATACCAATCAAAATACCAAAGACATTCTTCTCAGATCTGGTACAAATAATGCTGAAATTCATATGGAGACACAGGAGACCTTGAATAGCTAAACAATCTTCTACAACAAAAACAAAGCCAGAGGTATCACAATACCAGATTTCAGGACATACTACGAGGCAGTTGTTATCAAAACAGCATGGTACTGGTACAGAAACAGATGGATCGACCAATGGAACAGAATAGAAACACCAGAAATCAATCCAAACATCTACAGCCAACTTATAGTTGATCAAAGATCCAAAACCAATCCCTGGAGTAAGGACAGTCTATTTAATAAATTGTGCTGGGAAAACTGGATTTCCACGTGCAGAAGCATGAAGCAAGACCCTTACCTTTCACCTTACACAAAAATTCACCCAACATGACCTGACACCATCAAATTATTAGAGAGCATTGGAGAAACCCTGCATGACACAGGTACTGGCAAAAAATTCCTAGAAAAGATCCTGGAGGTGCAGGCAGTCAAAGACAAAATTAACATTTGGGATTGCATCAAATAGAGAACTTTCTGTACTGCAAAAGAAACAGTCAGGAGAGTGAATAGGCAACCGACAGAATGGGAAAAAATATTTGCAAACTACGCAACAGATAAAGGGTTGATAACCAGAATCTACAAAGAGATCAAGAAACTCCACAACATCACAACAAACAACCCAGTTAAGAGATGGGCCAAAGACCTCTGTAGACATTTTTCAAAAGAGGAAATCCAAATGGCCAACAGGCACATGAAGAAATGCTCAAGATCACTAGCAATCAGGGAAATGCAAATCAAAACCACAATGAGGTTTCACCTCACCCTGGTGAGAATGGCTCACGTTCAGAAATCTACCAACAACAGATGCTGGAGAGGATGTGGGGAAAAATGGACACTAACCCATTGTTGGTGGGAATGCAAACTGGTTAAGCCACTATGGAAGTCAGTCTGGAGATTCCTCAGAAACCTGAATAGAACCCTACCATACAACCCAGCCATCCCACTCCTTGGAATTTACCCAAAGGAAATTAAATTGGCAAACAAAAAAGCGGTCTGCACCTTAATGTTTATTGCAGCTCAATTCACAATAGCTAAGACCTGGAACCAACCCAAATGCCCATCAACAGTAGACTGGATAAAGAAATTATGGGACATGTACTCTACAGAATACTGTACAGCAGTCAAAAACAATGAAATCCGGTCATTTACAACAAGATGGAGGAATCTGGAAAACATCATGCTGAGTGAATTAAGCCAGTCCCAAAGGGACAAATATCATTTGTTTTCCCTGATCAGCAACAACTAACTGAGCACCAAAGGGGAAACCTGTTGAAGTGAAATGGACACTATGAGAAACAGTGACTTGACCAGCTCATGTCCTGACTGTTGATGTACAACATAATACTTTTTCCTTTTAGTATTTTTTTTGTTCTAGTACTATTGGGATGGACTCTGTAATTAACACACAATTATTCTTAGGTGTTTAAATTTTAACTGAAAAGTGATCCCTGTTAAATATAAGAGTGCGAAAAAGAGAGGGAGGAGATGTACAATTTGGGACATGCACAATCAGTCTTGCCCCAAATGATGGAGTTAGAAATGTGCCAGGGGATTCCAATACAATCCCATCAAGGTGGCATGTACTAATGCCATCTCACTAGTCCAAGTGATCATTTTCAGTTCACAATTGATCACACTGATAGGTCTAAGAATCAAAGGGATCACATAAACAAGATTTGTGTCTGCGAATACTAAGTGATAGAACCATAAAGGGAGAGAATGATCCAACATGGGAAGTGGGATACAGCATACTCATAGAATGGCAGACGTCCTAAATAACACTCTGGCCTCAGAATCAGCCCTTAAGGCATTCAGACCTGGCTGAAGAGCCCATGAGAGTATTTTAGGCATGGAAATCCAGGACACTCTGCGAAAAAAAAATAGAAGACCTAAATGAAAGATCTCTGTGCGTGAGATCCCAGTGGAAAGAACGGGGCCATCAAAGAAGGAGGTACCTTTCTCTGAAGGAAGGAGAGAACTTCCACTTTGACTATGACCCTATCAGAATAAGATCGAAGTCAGCAAACCCTAAAGGCTTCCATAGCCTCGGCAACACATGACAAGAGCCTAGGGAGATTACTGATGCCATAAACAAGAGTTTCAAATTGTTAAATCAACAACAGGAGTCATTGTGTACCTACGTCTCATGTGGGATTTGTCCTTAATGTGTTGTCCAATGTGAAATAATGCTATAACTAGTACTGAAACAGTATTTTTACACTTTGTGTTTCTGTGTGGGTGCAAACTGATGAAATCTTTACTTAGTATATACTGAATCTATCTTCTGTATGAAAAGATAATTGAAAGTGAAAAAAAGGGGTTAAATTGGAAATTGCGTAGAAAGTTAAACAATTCTTAAAAAAAAATATTATGTAGGATCTCTGTCCTTAATGTGCTGTACATTGTGATTTAATGCTATAACTAGTACTCCAACAGTATTTTTCACTTGGTGTTGCTATGTGAGGGCAAACTGTTGAAATCTTTACTTAATATATACTAAACTGATCTTATGTATATAAAGAAGAAAATGAATCTTGATGTGAATGGAAGGGGAGTGGGAGCAGGAAAGGGGAAGGTTGCAGGTGGGAGGGAAGTTATGGGGGGGGGAAGCCATTGTAATCCATAAGCTATACTTTGGAAATTTATATTCATTAAATAAATGTTAAAAAAAAAGAAATCACACATAAAATGCTGTGTATTTCATTTTAGTTGTAATCTTACAGTATAAGCAAATCCATAAAGAGAAAAAGTAGACTTGTGCTTGCCACTACATGGGAAGTTGGGGACAGAAGAGATTGGGGAGTGATCACTTAATTGCTGGGGGTAATGAAAAGCTTAAGATCTGTAAAGTAGGGAGTCATAAAACATTGTGAATATACTGAACATCACTGAATATTACACTTTTTAAAACGTATCAGTTGTGTAAAATTCTCCAAAAAATAAAAAAATTTCACAGCCAGCAACTCTCTCAAAGTTAAAAAATGCGTGAATATTGTGACCCTTACTAGTTTGTATATATGTTTGCATTTTCTTGGAATTGGCAAAAAGATTTTAGAGTCAATCTACAAATGGTAATATTTAAATGTAATAGAGAACATCTAATATAAACACAAATGAGAAAATAAACATCTCCCCAAGTAATAAAATATTTATAATGCCTCCATAATTAAGCAGTACATTAGTACAGAATAGTCAGATTGGACAGACCAAGAAAAAAATTATAAAGTCTAGAAACAGAGATAAGTACATTTCGAAATCCTGTACATGTTAGAAAGTTTAAAAGGATTATGAAATTAAAAAAAAACACTATTGGGTTCTTTTCATTAAATGACCTAAATATCTAGCATTGATAAGAAATCTACATATTCTAAAAACATACGTATATTAACTGAAAACATGGAATAATTGATATATATATATATATATGTATAGAGTAAAACTTCCAACTATGGCTTAAATTCAGATGAAATAAAAGCTTGATAAATTTATTTGTAACTTATGAAAATATTTTATATTGAACAAAACTGGAAACAATGTCAAAAGTTAAATATCAAATGAGAGCTTGTACAAATATAGAAATAAAGGACAAAATAAATGAACAGTTTATATCAAAATATATAAATATCCCTCAATCTCAAAACTAAACAGTAAAATAGTAACGATTCAATTGCAACATAGACATTTCACCACAGACTATATAAGGTGACAAGTATGCTAATGAAGCAATATTAAACATAATCCTCCTTTTGAGGAATGTGAATCAAAGGTATAGTGAGATACATTCATATAAGATATATTAAATTTTAAAAAGTCACAGGATTAAATGCTGGCACGAAGATAGAGAAACTGGACCATGTATACAATGATGATAGAGATGGGAAATGATACTTGCACTTTAGAAAACAATTTAGCAGTTTCCTGAATAACTAAAAATGCAACTACCATAGAAACAAGTGTTTTCATTTCTTAACAAGTATCACAGAGAAATTCAGATATGCTCATATGAGAAACTGTACATGAATGTTTATAGCAGTTTCATTTGTAATGGTTAGACACTGAAAATAACCCAGCTGTCGTTTAATGGGTGAATGATTAGATAAATTGTAGTACATCCATCCTGTAGAATACTGTTTAGCTATAAAAGAAGCTAGTTATTGACACAGGCAGTAATTTGCATGAATCTTCAGAGAAACATACTGAATATAAAAAAGTCAATCCCAAAAGTTGTTTTTTTAAAGATCATTTATTTCAAACACTTAGAATGAGAGAGAGAGAGAGAAACAGAGGTCTCCCATATGCTGATTTACTACCTAAGTGGACGCGATGGTAAGGGTTGAATCAGGCCAAAATCAGGAATTTCTTCTGCATTTCTCATATAGCTGGTAGGAGCCCTAGTACCTGGGCCACCTTCTGCTGCTTTTCCCAGGCCATTAGCAGGGTCCTGGGTAGGAAGTGGAGCAGTCTGGACACAAAAATATATCCATGTGGAATGCTGGCATTGTGGGCAGTTTTTTTTACCCAATATACCACAAGGCTGGTCTCAATCTCGGAAGTTTATATAATGTGTGATTCCATTTATATAACATTCATGAAATGAAAAAAAATACACAAATGGGAATGCATTAGAGTATCTGGGAATTTGGAAAAGAGTGGAGACAGGAGAAGGAAAGGGATTCCTGTGGAAAAGGAAATGCTCTGTGCCATTGCAATATCATGTTAGTATCCTGCCTGCAAATTTTAACTATAGCTTGAGCATCCTTAATCTGAAAAACTGAAGGCAAAAATGGTTCAAGATCTAGAACTAGTTGAAATGCTGGCATGATGTCACAAGTAGAAAATTCTACCCTATGAAATTTTGTTTCATACCAAAAAACAGTGATATGTCAATCTCATGTTTAGACTTGTGTTGCATCCACAACATACATTTTTGTGCATTTGAAATTATCACAAAATCTGAAATAACCCAACACCTGGAACAGTTCTGGTTCCAGGTATTACAGATAATGGTTACATAACCTGTATAGGTTTTGAGATATTCCCATTGAGAGAAATTAGAGAAAGGATACAAAATATCTCTATATATTTCACAAAACTGCACATGAATCTACAGTCTCTCAAAAAACAAAGTTTAATTAAAAATTAACCATTACATGGACTAGTGGGTTTTTTCGAAGGAGCAGAGGATAGAAACATAAAAATATTATATTAGGAAGAGATACAATAGGTAGGTACTCTGTGATGGTTATTTCCTAATTTTAAACAAACTTGGGTGGTGAGTAAACAAGGATTTCATTTTGTGATTCCTCATGAAGGTGAACAACTAGTAGATTTGAAAACTTCTGTATGTATTTTGTATGTAGTGCAGCATTGATGGCTCAAGTACTTGGAGACCCTGCCACTCACATGAGAGACTCAGATTGAGTTCCTGGCTCCAGGCTTCAGACTGCTTGAACCCTTGCTGTTTCAGGTATTTGGAGACTGAACCAGCAGATTTAAGATTCTCTCTCTTTGTCATTCTGTCTCTATCTCTTTTTTCTCTTTCAAAAAATCTATGCATAAATATTTTTTAAAATCTCTCAAAGGATGACTAAGAGTATTGTTGGCATGGTTTAGATTAGTATGTAATCCATGAAAGCTTCTTGGTAACATTTTCATAACAAATATAACACAAGATGTGGATTCACCAAGAGATGGGAAGTAGTAAAGGATGAACCCATCACTTAACATGACATGCACAGCAGTTTTACATTTGGTATAGCCTACTGGGATCTAAATTATTTACTGAGATATCACATCTATGATTTAAATAAGAACATCATCTATTTTATAAGATAGGAACAAAAAAATCACAATTCTGGAAATAGAAGGGGGATTTTTTTATTAAGCTTTTATTTAATGAATATAAATTTCCAAAGTACTGCTTATGGGTTACAATGGCTTCCCCCTCCCAAAACTTCCCTCCCACCCACAACCCTCCCTTTTTCCACTCCTTCTCCCCTTCCAATCACATCATGATTCATTTTCAATTCTCTTTAAATACAGAAGATCAGATTAGTGTATATTAGGTAACGATTTCAACAGTTTGCCCCCATATAGCAACACAAAGTGAAAAAAAAATACTGTTGGAGTACTAGTTATAGCATTAAATAAGAGTGTACAGCTCATTAAAGACAGAGATCCTACATAATATTTTTTAAATTAATTAATTTTCTATGCCATTTCCAATTTAACACCAAGTTTTTTTTTTCATTTTCAATTATCTTTTCATACAGAAGATAGATTCAGTATATACTAAGTAAAGATTTCATCAGTTTTCACCCACACAGAAACACAAAGTGTAAAAATACTGTTTCAGTACTAGTTATAGCATCACTGCACATTAGACAACACATTAAGGACAGATCCCACATGGGCTGTAAGTACACAGTGACTCCTGTTGCTGACTTAACAATTTGACACTCCTGTTCATGGCGTCACTAATCTCCCTAGGCTCTGGTCATGAGTTGCCAAGGCTATGGAAGCCTTTAGAGGTCGCTGACTTTGATCTTATTCCGATAGGATGATAGTCAAAGTGGAAGTTCTCTCCTCCCTTCAGAGAAAGGTACCTCCTTCTTTGATGGCCCTGTTATTTCCACTGGCATCTCACTCACAGAGATCTTTCATTTAGGTCTTCTCTTTTTTTTTTTTCCCATGGTATCTTGGCTTTTCATGCCTACAATACTCTCATGGGC
Source organism: Lepus europaeus (assembly GCF_033115175.1). Taxonomy (NCBI): domain Eukaryota; kingdom Metazoa; phylum Chordata; class Mammalia; order Lagomorpha; family Leporidae; genus Lepus; species Lepus europaeus. The sequence continues at coordinate 41,504,573 of NC_084833.1, forward strand.
TCTTCAGCCAGGTCTGAATGCCTTAAGGGCTGATTCTGAGGCCAGAGTGTTGTTTAGGACGTCTGCCATTCTATGAGTATGCTGTATCCCACTTCCCATGTTGGATCTTCCTCTCCCTTTTTGATTCTATCAGTTATTATTAGCATACACTTGTCTTGTTTCTGTGATCCCTTTGACTCTAAGACCAATCAGAGCCATCAATTGTGAACTGAAATTGATCACTTGGACTAGTGAGATGGCATTGGTACATGCCACCTTGATGGGATTGTATTGGAATCCCCTGGCACATTTCTAACTCCATCATTTGGGGCAAGACTGATTGTGCATGTCCCAAATTGTACATCTCCTCCCTCTCTTTTTCCACTCTTAAATTTAACAGGGATCACTTTTCAGTTAAAATTTAAACACCTAAGAATAATTGTGTGTTAATTACAGAGTTCAACTGCTAGTACTAGAACAACAACAACAACAAATACTAAAATGGATAAAGTACTACATTGTACATCTAGAGTCAGGACAAAAGCTGATCAGGTCATTGTTTCTTATAGTGTCCATTTCACTTCAACAGGTTTCCCCTTTGGTGTTCAGTTGTCGCCGATCAGGGAAAACAAATGAAATTTGTCTCTTTGGGACTGGCTTAATTCACTCAGCATGATGTTTTCCAGATCCCTCCATCTTGTTGCAAATGACTGGGTTTCATTGTTCCTTACTGCTGTATAGTATTCTATGGAGTACATGTCCCATAATTTCTTTATCCAGTCTACTGTTGATGGGCATTTGGGTTGGTTCCAGGTCTTAGCTATTGTGAATTGAGCTGCAATAAACATTAAGGTGCAGACCGCTTTTTTGTTTGCCAATTTAATTTCCTTTGGGTAAATTCCAAGGAGTGGGATGGATGGGTTGTATGGTAGGGTTCTATTCAGGTTTCTGAGGAATCTCCAGACTGACTTCCATAGTGGCTTAACCAGTTTGCATTCCCACCAACAATGGGTTAGTGTCCATTTTTCCCCACATCCTCTCCAGCATCTGTTGTTGGTAGATTTCTGAATGTGAGCCATTCTCACCGGGGTGAGGTGAAACCTCATTGTGGTTTTGATTTGCATTTCCCTGATTGCTAGTGATCTTGAGCATTTCTTCATGTGCCTGTTGGCCATTTGGATTTCCTCTTTTGAAAAATGTCTACAGAGGTCTTTGGCCCATCTCTTAACTGGGTTGTTTGTTGTGATGTTGTGGAGTTTCTTGATCTCTTTGTAGATTCTGGTTATCAACCCTTTATCTGTTGCGTAGTTTGCAAATATTTTTTCCCATTCTGTCGGTTGCCTATTCACTCTCCTGACTGTTTCTTTTGCAGTACAGAAAGTTCTCTATTTGATGCAATCCCAAATGTTAATTTTGTCTTTGACTGCCTGCACCTCCAGGATCTTTTCTAGGAATTTTTTGCCAGTACCTGTGTCATGCAGGGTTTCTCCAATGCTCTCTAATAATTTGATGGTGTCAGGTCATAGATTTAAGTCCTTAATCCATGTTGGGTGAATTTTTGTGTAAGGTGAAAGGTAAGGGTCTTGCTTCATGCTTCTGCACGTGGAAATCCAGTTTTCCCAGCACAATTTATTAAATAGACTGTCCTTACTCCAGGGATTGGTTTTGGATCCTTGATCAAATATAAGTTGCTGTAGATGTTTGGATTGATTTCTGGTGTTTCTATTCTGTTCCATTGGTCGATCCATCTGTTTCTGTACCAGTACCATGCTGTTTTGATAACAACTGCCTCGTAGTATGTCCTGAAATCTGGTATTGTGATACCTCTGGCTTTGTTTTTGTTGTAGAAGATTGTTTAGTTATTCAAGGTCTCCTGTGTCTCCATATGAATTTCAGCATTATTTGTACCAGATCTGAGAAGAATGTCTTTGGTATTTTGATTGGTATTGCATTCAATCTGTATATTGCTTTTGGGAGAATGGACATTTTGATGATATTGATTCTTCCAATCCATGAGCATGGAAGATTTTTCCATTTTTTGGTATCCTCTTCTATTTCTTTCTTTAAGGTTTTGTAATTTTCATCGTAGGGATCTTTAATGTCCTTGGTTAAGTTTATTCCAAGGTATTTGATTGTTTTTGTAGCTGTTGTGAATGGGATTGATCTTAGAAGTTCTTCCTCAGCCATGGCATTGCCTGTGTATACAAAGGCTGTTGATTTTTGTGCATTGATTTTATATCCTGCTATTTTGCCAAAGTCTTCTATCAGTTTGATTTCTCTTCAGTATCTCTATCTTACAGGACAATTTTCCGTCTGCATCACATATGTATTCCTTTAATTCATTAATTTTCTTTCTCATTGCTTTTTAGTAGTCATATGATCATTCTTTGGAATTATTTTTCAGGCATTTCATATATTTCTGTCTTCGTGTTCTAATATTGAAGCATTATTGCATTGCTTTAGGGGAACCTAATTGTCTTCCTTGTTCGTGTTTCTCATTTTTCTACATATCCTTTTAGGCATTTTTAGAACACTTGTTGGTTTTCTCCTCTGATTTTTTTAATCTTTTTTATACACCTGTGTGGCTTAATGGAGTGTCTGCTCCTTCATGGATATTCAGAGGTATGTGCTTCTCTTGGTATAAAAGTGACTCGCAGATGGTAGGCTGCACTTTTTGCTGGTTGCAGCACCATCTCTCTCCTTGTCCTACCAATAAGGTATTTTGGTTCTTGCATTAGAGTCAGTTTTAGGTTGTGTAAATATGTCTGATCTATTCTAATAGTAATACTTGAAAGCAAAACCAGATCTCCGAAATCATCTTTTAAAGGCTCTTTCTTTAGATTGCCAATTACTCCAATTAATATAAAGTTTTTATTAATTTATACATTTACATTCCTAATAATTCATAAAACTCTCTTTTGGACTTTAGATTTTTGCTAGATCCTGTATTAATTGTTAAGTTAAAATAATAGCACATGTACTTCAATTTAAATTTCTAATAATCAGTATTGTACATGTTTATATTTATGTTTCTTTTGTCCTTTTTGTGTATTTCATTTCTTAGCTTTAATTTTATTTGAAAGATAGAGAAACAGAGGAAAAGTGAGAGAGACAGAAAGATAGAGAAAGGTCTTCTATCTGCTGTTTCACTTTCCAATTACCTGCAATAGCCAGGGCTGGGCCAGGCTGAAGCCAAGAACCTTAATCTTAATCCAGTAACCCATTCAGGTGGCAAGGAACCAAGCACTTGAGCCATAATCTTCTGTATCCTAGAGTGTCTATTAGCAGGAAGCTGAAGGACCAGAACTCCAACCAGGCACTCTTATATGGGTTGCAGGCATCCAAGTTGTGACTTAATCACTGTGTCAAATACCCTCCCCCTTTCTTTGTCTTTTATTTGACTCTTGTATTTAGTGATTTAGTGAATGATAAGTATAATGTGATTTCAATAATACATGAAATTTAAAATAATGGTGAGCTCAAAGATGTTAAAATATAATGGTGGTTACAAGAAGCTAGGGAAAGAAGGAGTAGAAGATGGGGAAAGTTTTCTGATGGGTACTAGGATATAGGCAAATAAGAGCATGAATATCTAGGTTTCTACTGCAAGGTAGTGTATTAATGCTAAGGTACTGCATAAGTTTTATAAGAAGTTAGAAGATAGGCTTTTCAATGGTTCTACTATAAAGAAATGTTAAATGTTTGAAGAATTAACAATATTTATCCTGATGGCACACTCAAAATACATACATGTTTTGTCTTTTTGACTGTACTCTGGCTTGGCCTAAAAGACTAACTAGGAGCTTGCACTGTGGTATAGTTGGCTAGCCTCCTCCTGTGGCACTAACATTGCATATGGGTATCAGTGCTAGTCCTGGCTGTTCCTCTTCAGATCCAGCTGTCTACTATGGCCTGGGAAAGCAGTAGAAGAAGTCCCAAATGTTTGGGAACCTGCACCCGCATGGGAGACTCAGAAGAAGCCCTTGGCTCCTGGTTTCAGATTGGTTCAGGTCTGGCAATTGTGGCTATTTGATTCAGGGAGTGAACCAGTGAATCAAAGACCTTTCTGTCTGTCTCTCCCTCTGTCTATAATTCCAACTCTCAAATAAATAAATAAAATCTTTTAAAAAAAGACTATCTATAGTTTGTGTGTGTACACACACATAATCACACCAATAATAAGCAAGTAAAATGTCAAAGGTCATACTGTAACATTCTTATTCAAACATAAACTCTGACAACCCTTGTGACTTAGACAAGCTATTAATTTCCCTGAGTTTTAGTTTCCTTCTTTGAAAAAGAAAAATTTACACATCTTTTTAAAAATTAAAAACCACATTTACTAAAAACATAATTCATTTTTATAAATATTGTGTCTTTAATATTAATGGCTATTTTAGGATAAAAATGTTGGCTGATATCAAAGATGAAGTAATGATTTTAAAATGAGAAACAAATTATGGATGATTTAATTTGTGAGATAGTAGGTATCATACTTTTATGTAGAAAGAGAAAAAAAGAAGAGGAATTAAAAAGGTAATGTTGGGTGGTTGTGAAAAAAGAGACATGGAAAAGATACAGTGGTAAAAGAAGGCATAATGTTGACTCAAAAAGTAGAAAGAGACATATGGGCAATGAAAAGTTGGTCAGTAAAAACTTGGGCAATGGAAAACCTGGACAATGGGGAGACTTAAGGCAGAAAGCCTAGGCAACCGGAAATTATTAGTAAAAGAAAAGGGTAGTCCATTCTCAATAGCCACAATGTCTTATAAGCAATTACATTTTACTTTATTTTCTGAACACTGATTATCCAACACTTTCAGTAGTTTTCTTATTTCTGTAGGATATTGGAAAACCACTAACTGAAAGCAATAGTTATACTCTCCCTCAGTGTCCATGATGGAATACAGAGTAGAGAATAAGAAGGTAATACATAAAAAAAGAGAAGTCAATCATAAGTGGAATGGAGAAATTTTAGCAAGAATCCCTTGGGAGAGAAAGGAGATTCCAGAAAATTCCTAATGATATTGATTAGAAGACACTAAATTCCCATCTGTATGTTGCACGAGATGGGTACTAGACAAATTTTAAACAAATTTCATTTTAAAAACAAGCCAAAGTTTTTTGAGATCCTCAAGGTGGTGTTATTTATGTTAAAGAAAGCATGTATATGACAATTACTTGCTATTCAGCAAATGTTATTTCACTTCTTTTTATTTGTCACCTTCAATATACAAAAATATGTGGTAATGTTCAGAGCGATCATTGTCATCATCACCATATCATTTCCACCAAAGCATTGTACATAACAGAGACATAAGCCATCTGTTAAAAGTTAGGAGCCTTCAAAATATATTTATTTCATCATTCATCTGGGAGAAAGTGTCAATTCCGATTTACCACATAGCTCCAAAGGAAAAAAAAATCTCCATTGCTCCAGGAGGTAGTCCTATCCTTAGGGTTACAAGCACTGGCTTAGCTGTCATTCTGAAGTTTCTAAAATCAAAAATTTCAGCACATTTTTAAACAGTATTGTGAGCACGCATTTAACTTAAAATTGATATGTGAACTAGAAGGTCGTCATATGTCCATTTACCAATGCCATATTCATTTGGAATTATTCATTAAGATTGTGAATTATTGAACTAAGATTTTACTGATTACATTAATGGCCAAGTCTAAAGATGTAAATTGTTTCTTTTTAATGGACCAGGTAACATACCAAAGCAAACACCTGATAATCAAGGAGAACAGTGGTGACAACTGATAATATTCTACTTAGTGAAGTCCACATGCAATGATTCAGCTATAATTTTTTACAGTATTAAATTTATTGTTTTGAAACATGGTTAGTTCCCACTTTTCTTGTCATTAGATTGCTCCTTTAGAGGGTTTCCAACAAGCACAGTTGTTTCTTATCACCAGTCACAATGAATGTATGTTGAAGGGTCCGCTTTTTTGACACTGAAGCCATGAGCTTTACAATTGTTTAGACTCATAATTTTCAAATACTTCCTAGCTCTAGACTTCCTAACATTTGTAAACATGCCCCATAGTCTTGAAATCCACATTGGATTTGCTTTCCACCAAATAGAAGGCTTTAGGTATTACATAGTGAATTTAAAAAATGTTCAGGTAAAATAAACATAACTAAAAACCCTCTTCTGTAAATCCATTTGACTTTTTCTCCTGAGTATTTCCCTCCATTGTCTCCTTTTCCATATAGGAGCAGGTACAATGTATCTAAATTACAGAAGTGCAGAAAGAAGCAAATATTTTAAAATAAATAAAAGATTTTAAAGCAATCATTACCATCTTTTCTACCAGGAAAAATGTAAAGAACACAATGATTTTTGAGTTTATAGTGATAACTACTAAGCTAGTAAATAATTCAGATAAAATTACACAATGATTACTATGATCAAATAATTCCTATACATATAATTGCTATGGTATAGATGTGCTCATTTAAAATTTAAAATACACTGCCTATTCACACTCTTTGAAATTTATAGTATATTTCTAATTAACCAATATTGTTTACAATTTTCACATCATCCCAATCAATCCTGGCAACCAATTCTCTTAAATTTTATTTGTCTTATTTTTAATAACATAATTGATATTTTATTTTATAATTTGATGATAACCAGTGAGAGATAGCATGTTTTCCTTGTGCCTTTTGTATTTTTCATTTGAATATTTTAGATATGACATCCGATGTTACCATCACAATTTTAATGGAAAAGTAAAGTGGTCTTTATGTTTATGTTTTTTTTTTATTTGACATAGAGTTATAGACAGTGAGAAAGAGACACAGAAAGGTCTTCCTTCCATTGGTTCACTCCCCAAATGGCCGTTACTGCTGGTGCTGCACCAATTCAAAGCCAGGAGCCAGGTGCCCCCTCCTGGTCTCCCATTATGTTTCTGTTTTGACCCATTCAGGTAAAAATATCTTACAGTGTATAGCATATATGCTTTTGATAAAAGAATAAGACATTAGAATTTCTATCATTAGTTGAATTGGAAATGGTTTCTAGATTCTATAACAAACCATATTGCTAATCTTTCTTTGCAATGAGAAAAATATACATATTTATGACTTTCATCAAATCAAAATTTTATTTTCATCCATGGCAACTAAAATATTACATGTTTTAATATAAAATTTGTAATATCTCACCATACAAGCTATCAGATATCAAAATGTTCTCATTTTTGGCTTTATAACTAACTTTGCAATACATATGAAAGTCATACTTCTATTTGTATTGTTTTGTTACATTTTTAGTATAAAGGTCAACACACTGCAAAAAGGAATAGTTGAGATAAGAAATGCTTAAAATCAGCTTACAGTACTTCGCAAATCTTCTTGAAAACCTTAATGGGTCTATGTCATTTTACTGGCTTGTGCAGGGTAGGATAAGAATTAGAATTCCGTGTCGTAGCAGGTTAAAGCCCCCGCCTTGTTCGAGTCTCGGTTGCTCCATTTCCCATTCAGCTTTCTGCTATGGCCTGGGCAGGCAGTAGAAGATGGCCCAAGTCCTTGAGCCCCTGCAACCACATAGGAGACTCAGAAGAAACTCCTGGCTCCTGGCTTTGGATCTGCGCAGCTCCAGCCGTTGCGGCCAACTGGGGAGTGAACCAGTGGATGGAAGACCTTTCTCTCTCGACCTATCCTTCTATCTCTGTATCTCTGACTTTCAAATAAATAAATAAATAAATATTTTTTAAAAAATTAGAGTTCCACTATATAAAAATTTAAAGAATATTGCATTGTCCTGAAATTTCATAAATTCAACAAACAAACAAACAAACAAAAAAAACACCCTGTACATCAAATAGTTTGATAAAAGAAATACAAGGACGCAGAGAGTTAACAAATGGTTTCTGAAATACGTGTATATGGTAAAACATTCTTTAAATTAAAACAATTGAATTAAATAAAATATTTTTAAATTAAAATAATTTCGTGAAGATTTTAGAAGGTGCAGTACATTTTTATTTTTTTCTTTTTATATATTTTATAATTATTGTGCTTAGATAATTTATCTTACATAATGAACCAGTGAAACAGGACTTCATCTTTTTTTTAAAGATTTAGTTAGTTGAAAGAGTTACAGAGAGAGGCAGAGACAGAAAGAGAGGTATTTCATCTATTGGTTCACTCTCCAAATGGCTGGAAGGGCTGGAGCTAAGCGTATCCAAAGTCAGGAGCCAGGAGCTTCTTCTGGGTCTCCCGCATGGGTGCAGGGAGGCCCAAACCCTTGGGCCACCTCCTACTACTTTTCCAGGCTATAGCAAAGAGCTGGATCAGAAGAAGAGAAGCTGGGACCTGAATTGGCTCCTTTGGGATGTTGTCATTTCAGGCCAGGGCTTTAACCCCCTCTGCAACAGCACCAACCTCGGAGTTCACATTCATAATTCCTGTTATTACTAGTGTATGGTTTCTATATGATAGTTAAAGTCAAAATAATTTTCCTGACTAAATTTCACTGTTATATTAGTTGTGGGATATTTCATGGCATTAATGATAATTTAGTACCAGTTTAAAACCTATACCGACTTTTATATATATATATATATATATACATATATATATATAATACAAGTTATAGAAATATGTATTTGTACTACAAATAAGTATATATCTCCATGTGTATAAGCTTCAGAATTAGAACAACATCTCAAATTTCATTCCACCATTTTGAAAGATTTCTCCTATATATTGCAAATGACTCAGACAGGTGGAATTCTCTTGCTTTCTCATGTTCTGTCATTACAAAGCACTTTCTTGCTCCTGCTGTTTTTCAGCAGGAGGAATGCTTATAATTTACTCTTTAGGCTTTGTTGCTGTTGGGGTCAGATCCTTGTTTGCAGACCTGAAGCTTTGATGACTTCTTATGTCTTTTTTTTTAAGAAAAAAGAATATATCATTATGAATAAAAATATTTTAAAATAATTATATAAATTTAAAAATAAAAATGAATCATTAAATAAGAAACTGAGAAATGATGAAAATATCATAATTTTCATGAAAACTTAGCAAGGTATTTTATTAATAGATTACCAAAACATAGCGTCCGATATTTGGCACACAGTTTGGGATTCTTGCATCCGTCATTGAAGTGCCTGAAAACATGTCTTGGCTCTGCTTCCAATAACAGCTTCGCACTAAAGTAGGAAACAGGTGATAGCTCAACTACTTTGGTCTCTGCCATTCACCTGTGAGAACTGGTTGGAATTCCAGACTACTGGCTGCAACCTGACCCAACACTGACTCTTACATGTTCTGGGGGACTGAACCAGCAGATGGAACATATCTCTCTCTGTGTGTGTCTTTCCTTTTCAACAACAACAACAAAAAAAATGAAAATTAACTATTTAGTACAAAAGAAAAGTATTATGCATTATAACTCTTACACTATTCACATTCACTATTTGAAAGCTATGTGTAGGATATTTTTCCTAGAACATTTTACTTCACCAGATTCATTTCATGACATTTCCCTTTTATCTGTAATCACTCTACTTCATCAGGAAAAGATGCATCAGCTATTTGGGATAACTCACTGGAACTCATAAAAAAGCCTTTACACACAGATGCTTATATTGTGTGTTCCAACAAATACTGGAAATCTGATCAATTCTATTTCATGATAATTCCATCAAAACAAATTATAGCATGTTTGAAATTGTATACACTTTACTAATGAGTTTAGTTCTAGCAAAAATAAACTTTCATTCCATCTTAATTGGTATACATTGTTAACTGAATTCCTTAGGTACAAGCATATATTTTGGATGCTTACTGAATATTCCATGTGTTACCTTCCCTTTCTACATTTTAAACATAGTCTCTGTTTCACTGTCTTCATATTTTTCTGTACTCAAAGTACACACAAATTTCAGCTAAACCTCTGAACCTGCATACTCAGGTCATAATATTAGATGATCAGACACAGTTGACAGAAGAGATTCAGTTCTGTCACTATATTTATGTTATAGCATAGGTCAATATCTTAGCTGCTCTGTACATGCACTATTTTGTGTGGAATGTGAAAGATTTATATTACATGTTCTTTAATATCAGTTACTGTGGTAACTACTAAGGCTCCCAAAATATTGGGACTAAACCTGTTAAGAGTTTGGGAAGTAAATATTTGGTTTGGTTAGAAATATTGGGAAAGAGAGAAAGAAAATAGCTAGATCAGAGGAATGATCATTATGAAAAGAGAATAAATATATGGAACTGAACAAAATTTGATGCAGCGACATGAGTCCTTTTCTGATGAGCCAATGGTAAGTGACAACTAAAGATGTAACATGAGAAAAGTTAGCAATTTCAAGGGAAGAATCATTTGATATTAGTGGGATAAGGTGGATAAGAAGTCCTGGGATCTCTAACTAGATATGCAGTCAAAATAGAAACTGTGTCCCAGAATGGGTGACAAGAATACTTTTTATATTGGAAAAGAAGTCAGTGTCAACAAACAGAGCATAATCCTCTGAATATATAATAGCAGACAGCAGATGAAAGCCCAGTGGCATCACTGAAACTGAGGGCTGCAATTGTGGTCTACAGTTTTTCTGATGAACAAACAGAACAGAAACACAAAGAGGACAAAGCCAAGTTATGTGCGATGATCCACGTTATAGTCAGCCATGAAAACAAAAAAAATCTCAGCTTCCAATCAGGAAATAAAGTCATTGCAAAATGCAAGTGGGATCTCAGTACTAAACAGACAGAATAAAATTAGAAGATAATGGGCATTCAATCTAGTGGTTAAGAGCTTGAGTGAAGTATTTCCAGATCCAGTTCCTCACTCTAGCTTCCTGCCAATGTAGACTCTGAGAGACAGCAGTGATGACTCAAGTAGTTGGGTTCTGTCATCTACGTGGGAGAAATGGTTTGCAATTCTGGTTACTGATTTTGGCCCTGCTCCAATCCAGCTGTTGCAGGCATCTCAAAGAGTACACCAGCAGGTTGGAGCACTGTCTCTCTCTCTCTTTGTATATCTGTCTCCCCCTCTCAAATAAATAACTAAATTTTTAATTAATAAATAAATAAAATTAGAAGAAAATCATAGACTTTGAATATCATTTAGATATTTTTAGAGAACAGACAGTTTTTAAGAAGTTTGAATGCCTGATCTTAAATACACATAATGGTTAACTGGGTTATTTCGGGTCAGATAATAACTTTTATGTGCCAAATTGAGTATCATATGGTGAATTGGTTACAATTTACAGATGTAGATTTAATGTTTAGCAGAGTACATTACACATTCCAGATAAATTTAACTATTATTCCTGCCATTGTTGTTGTTGCCTTAATTTAATTTGGGGTAGGAGAAAGGATGAGGTTGGCTCTGTATTTGTACAAGTACAAAGGAATAAATACATTGATTAATAAATAGAAGATGGTGCTGACAAAACTAAGTGTAGATTTATAGAAAATGAAATCAGATTTCTACCTCTCAACACATGCAAAATCAACTCAAGATGAATCAAAATCTAAATATCTAACTGTAAAATATAAAACCATTAAATTGATTGAAGAAAGCATAGGGGAAACATTTAAAGACATTGGGTAAACAATGATATTTATATAAGATTCTAAATCACAGGAAACAAAATCAAAACTTGATCAATGATATTATAACAAACTCAGAAGCTTGTATTCAACAAAGGAACCATCAACAGACAAAAGAGGCATCTGAAAGAATGAGAGAAAATATTTCCAAAATGCGTATCAAACAAAGGTTTAACATTCAGAATAGATAAGTAACTCAAAAAACTCAACAACAACAATAATGAAAAAGCAACTAACCTAGTTAATAAAAGGACAAATGACCTGAATAGAGAATTCTCAGAAGAAATACAAGTGGACAACAAATACATGAAAAAAATGATCAGTATCTCTAGCCATCCGGGAAATGCAAATCAAAACCATAATTAGATATTTATCACCTCATTCCAGCTCAAAATATGCTGAGATTGTTGGGAAAGTGAAGTTCTCATACACTTCTGGTGGGAATATAAATTAGTAGAGCCACTTTGGAAAACAGTACAGAAAGTTGGTAATAAGCTAGACACAGAAATTTCACATGTTATAGTAGTTCCACAACTACTGTATATATTCATAAGACTTGAAATCATTATGTCAGAGAGTTACCTGTTCTACCATGCTTATTGCCACACTATTCAAAATCAAGATATGGAATCAACCAGTGTGTCTATAATCAGATTAATAGAAAAAGATAATATGATAGATATATGCATACTATACATATATATAATGAAATATTATTCAACCATAAAAAATGAAATCCTGTTATTTTTAGCAAAATAGAAGCTAAAACAACAAGTAATCAAAAAATCTCAGTCTGAACACAAAATATTATTTGCTAGGGGTGACAGGGATGGGGGATAGAGGGATTTTGGAAAATGGATAGCAAGCAGAGTTAGGTCAAGGGCATCAGTTTCCAGTGTTACAGAGCATAGTGGGGAGAGTGTAACCACAATTCACAATATCCTATTATATATTTTATTAAGAAATAGAATAAAAAACAGCCAAGGCTCCAATCATAAGGTAATCTCAAAGAAGAAATGTTGATTATGTTATCAGAACACATTACACAGATTTATTGAAATTTCACGTTGTGGCCCATAAATATGTACAATTATTATTAATAAAAATTTAGCTGGCGCCACAGCTCAATAGGCTAATCCTCAGCCTGCGGCACCAGCACACCGGGTTCTAGTCCCAGTTGGGGCACCGGATTCTGTCCTGGTTGCCCCTCTTCCAGGCCAGCTCTCTGCTGTGGCCCGGGAGTGCAGTGGAGGATGGCCCAAGTGCTTGGGCCCTGCACCCGCTTGGGAGACGGTGGGGAGGCACCTGGCTCCTGGCTTCGGATCAGCGTGATGCGCTGGCCACAGTGCGCTGGCTGAGGCGGCCATTGGAGGGTGAACCAACGGCAAGGGAGGACCTTTCTCTCTGTCTCTCTCTCTCACTGTCCACTCTGCCTGTCAAAAAAAAAATTAAAAATAAATTTACTAAAAGAAAAAATGATGAAGACTGCAGAGAGGAACATTCTACAGGCAAACATCCATCTATAGGCAACACAGTAAGTATAGGTCATGAAGTTGGGAAATTAAATATGATTGTTTATGTATGCCCATTTATAGAGTGAATTTGTGCTTTAAAAATTGTACTAATAATTTCAAAAATACTTATTCCTTTATACCAGCTATAAGCATAGATATTTGTTATTTTTGATTTGTAAATATCATAGGTAACTGAGCATCAAAGAGGTTATGCTGATGTTTGTAATTGAGTAATAAATGCCAACACATCATGATAATCCAGGAGACACTGTGCCATGAAGTACATCAAGGGAATCAACTGATCTAAAAACCAGAGGCCCAGTTGGTGTGTGGAAATCAACAGCAGAATATTTTATCTTAGAGCTTTAAAATTACAGCCTCAGGACAAACCACTTCAGTTCAAAGCCAGCCTGTAGAATTTATTGTCCTGGTGACCTTTGGAAAGTTGTAAAACTCCTCATAGTTGCAGTTTTCTGACCTATAAAATGGATCTAAAATGGTACCTTTGAAAGTGTCTGTGAGGATTTGCAGAGCTCCTGTGTACAAAGTGCTACAATGTGCCCAGAATGTAGTGTTAGCTTGCTTACCCAACTTGCTGCTAACTTTAACAGCATCTCTCAATTTTGGGACTCTCAGAGACAAGTAAATACGTTCAAAGTGTGTTGTTGAGTAGCAAACTAAGTTTTATGTTTATGGAAAAATTTTTCAAGTAGAGACATCTTTAAAACAATTAAACTCCTATCTAATGCCCTTACTATTTCAGAAGCAAATGATATTCTATCATGAAAAACTTAGGAAAGTTATTACTCAAATTAAAAAGACTATCCATTAACTCAACCAAAGCAGCTTAATGTAGAACTTGGAGGTGCATTGTTTTTATTTCCTTTTCTTCATTTTCCCCTCTCAGAAATATGATATCCTCATCATAAACCAGTTTCAAAGCATACTTCAGTAGATCCCTTGTCCTTACAAGGGGTAATAAAAATTGCCTTGAAGGTCCAAATCTGAATACCCATGGTGGATTCTTGGGAAATGTTTGGAGAACATTGGCGGAACAATTATAGCCTTTAGTATAAAAAACTTCAGGGGTTAAATTTGAGAGGTGAGGAGGCTGAGTTTCTGTATTAACAAGGCTTTAAAGAGCTCACAGACATTGTCCAGGAAAGTGGCAGAATTTTGAATGACACTGTGCTCATCAGCTAACAGAATTAGAGCCAGCATTTGAGAAGCCAAAGTCCTAAGAAATATTGGATTACTTCCTACAGACACCAGATGAGAAGCTATTTGGATGAGCCACAGAGAATAAATTCAATGAGAGGAAAATGCAAATGTACTTTGAACAGATGTGTTTAAATCTCTACAACAGGAGTAGAGTGGGAGAATGATTTAATAAAGACTATTTGGTGGGATTCTTAACTTTGCAAAGGGGAAAAGGGCTTCATAGAACATACTGAAGTTCCTCTGCCAGTGTACACTATAAATAGCATGGGGATATCACTAACATTGACACAACTGCCTAGCAACAACTGTTCCAAAGACTAAATGATACCACAGTTAAGTAGAGGATATGGCTAAGTGAAAAAAAAGTTTAAACTACAACATACATTATTTAAATAGCAAAGGAATCAGCTCAGTGAACTGTAACTTTGCAAATCGTACATTTTTCTTTTTCAAATGTTGCTAAAAATCTGCCTACTAATATTTTATAAGGCAACTGTTCATACTTTTTTGCACACTGAAAGCAAAAGTATAAGATGATGTTTGCCAGCCTTAGTACTGCTAATATGATTGATTTGCCTACTCTTTCAACATTACTATGCTAAACAATTTTTACATATATCAGTAATGTAATAGTACTTATGTAAAATGGTGTTAATCAAACATAAATAATTATCCTCATATTCAGTTCAACTATTAAGTGGTATACTATAATAATTGCTTAGTTCTATTTAAAAAGTATTTGGGGATAGATTATATAAGTGAATTAGGTGATCACATATTACAGGCAAATCTAAACTTTGAAAACAATATATACATTAAAAAGGATTTATTGATGATCTGCTTTCTGTGTGACCGAGATCTAAGAATTATGACAGGAGCTAAGAATTTGTATCAACAAAAAACAGTTTCATCTCTCATGGAAATTGGTAATCTATTCTATTTAACAGAATACAAAGAGGTATTCAACAAGGTCAAAGCATAGTATGAAGAGGATGGACAATAAACCAGAGTCAGAATGAATGAGTATTTCGGAAAATCTGTAATATAGTACTAGAGCTAGTTACAAGGAAAGAGGGATTGTAGTAGTAAAGCCATACCATTTTAATATGATTGAAGGAAAATCAGACATGCAGAAGAGGTAAGGTGTGGAAAGAGTTGATAGCTAGGTAGGTACTGAATTTAGAAAACAAGGGACTTGAATTGTATTTTAAGTTGATGGCTATGTGCTTCCCATGTCAATTGCTGCATGTGAAAGTCCATTGGGAAGACCTACTTTATATTAGGAAGAAAATGTGAGAAAGTTGATTTTTGAAAGCTGACAAAATGTAGCATGAGGATAAGGCTACAAAAAACAAAAAAAGTACCCAATAATCACTCTTTATGTCCCATACAAGCCCCAAACTGTAATATAATTTGGCACATTTGGTTATTAAATATCTGTTGCTTCAAAAAATTTTAGCCAATTTCATTAGTATACAATGCTTTGTGGAATTGACACTTTGGAAAAGAAGTGATTAAGGGAAAATTAATTGTGTTTTTTTTTTTTGAGCTAGCCTGAGACTGATAAAAGAGAATCACTGTAGTAAGAAGATGAGATAGTAGAGTGAGAAAGCCTAAGAAAACATAAGCCCTTGAGAAATATGGAAATATTAAAATGATATATTGGATAGAATTCATGTTGGAGGTTTTGGAAAATATTTGTTTGGTGATATGTCTTTGTTATAAGCAGTGGAGTAGATGAAACTATATGGACAAAGCTAAGTTTCAGAGAGATGGGCTTGGCAATCATGTGTAAAAAGAAATGGAAACAAAAAAATAGGAAATGGAATAGTTAGAAGGCAATTACAAGAATCACAGAGAAATAATTTTGGCAGTTTGTTTTAGAAAAAAAAGGAGAAAGAGAGGAGGAAAAATATTATAAGAGTAAAATGTCCAGGACTTCAAAAATTTGGCTGTAGAAGGTATGAAAAGAATGAGATCAGAACAGGACTCCAGAATTGTACTGTCAACTGAGATTAACAATTGAGGACACTCTTCCTGTTGTGGTGAGGAGGTCATGTCAAAGAGCTATTGTCCCTATTTGGGATGAATTAACTTTTAAATGTCAGTTGGAAAGCAAAAAACACATATGTCAAAAAAGTTTAAATTTCAGATGGATTGAGTTAGGTCATGTCAGACCTATTAAAGTTGTGAATCGATTCATCTGAAGGAAAGAGTTGGCACTGCTGAAAGGGCAGAGTATATGTCCAACAACACAGAAAAAAATTGCTTCCTAACAAAGACAACAGAACATAATATGCAGTGTTGAGAGATGAGGCCTAAATTGCATGTAAATGATCATTCCTACAGAAAGATGTCTTTGGAAGACAGAAATGTGCAATTCAAAATACAGGGCTAGTGTGCTTGGAAACACTGAGCTTCACTTAATAGTAGGTAAGAACTATATAATGGTTGACTTGCAGTAAGGAAACAAGCAAGGCAAGCAAATGCAGAAAAAAGAAAATGAAATAAAAGTGAAAAAAAAAAAAACTACAGAAACAAACCACAAGAAATGAAGAGGAGGGAAACATACTGCAGATAAAATTCTCTCCAGAATGCAAAAGGGAGATGATGATTCCCTGGGATGCTTTGACAGAAAAGGAGCAAGGCTCAATATACCCACATTTCTAAAGCTGCTCCCAACACCCCTGTGCTGCTTGTGTATCAGCACATGCTTTGTTTGGAAAGCAAACATGTCATAGAATTCTTAAATCTTTACGAAATGTAACACCTCAGAGCCTCCCCTGCACAAAGCAAAATAAGCAAGACCCAGAATGAGCTTCCTCAGTAAAATTCAGCTCCAGTCCAACCCTGACTTCTACAGCTCCCAACTCCCCTTTTACTCTTCATTTCATACAAGCAGAAACAAACTGCCAACGAAGCCAAAGCAAGTGTGTCAATGAAGCATAGGAAACAAGCCAGTGGTAGAACTGATGTTCAGGCCCTTTCTGCCTACAGAGCTCAGGTAATTAATTGAAAAAAAAATTCTGCTATTAGGCACTCTGATAAAGACTGTAAGAATGATTCTGGACCATAAAAAAGAGGCCAGGGAAGAGGAGAAGGGTGGGACACACCTTGTCCTGGCTTTTAACCCACTTCCAAAGGGGAGTGGTTAATTAACCTGATTGGCTGGTGGGCACCCAGGTGTGGCCAGGTAGGGACATGAGGTCACACAGGGGCGTGGTGAAGGTATCAGGTAGGGCGTGAGGTCACACAGGGCCGTGGTGAAGGCATGGTCTTCCAGCTCACAAATCTAATCAATTTTAATCTGTATGCCTGCCTATTTCATTCCTTCCTCAGAGACTCCATCTCCTTAATCCTAAGGGGAGTTGATGGACATTGAATCATCTCTTCTGTAACTTCTTCCTGCTTATGAGGGGCGTAGTTCAGGCCCTGCCTATCAAGGGTCTGGAAGTCTTTGTTTATTCTATCTAACAAATTTGCTTTGTGAGCTGGGGCAGTCTCGGTCATTGCCAACATCTTTGTCTCCTGCATGGTCAGTTACTCTTGAACCTGAGTTCTGAAACATATAAGCTGTTAATTAGCAAAGGCAAAACTGGAGCAAAACCAAATGTAGGTGGGGTGCCCCTTTAGATGAAAACAACATATCTTACAGATTTCCAGGTAGTGGGTAGTGACAGGCTACCCTTAAGTAGATTATAAACCTATTTAGCTTGAGTATAGAGAATTATAATAGAAGAAATCATTAGGTAGTTTGATCATCAATAACAGTTCCCAGAGATAATTAAGAAATGCAGGTACAGCATATTTGCCTTAAGGAGACAAAGGCAAAAGTTTTATTTATACTTTTTGCTTTGGATTACTTAAGGTTTCTGATTGGCTTCTAGGAACAGTTAGGCATGTCTTTAGTATTCACCTGGGAAGACTTAAGAGGTATAAATTTAATCCTAATTTCACAGAGGTAGTTATGCTCAATAGAACCTAGTAAGGTCCCTTTCATTTAAGCTGAAGCTGGTCTGAAGAGGATCTTCTTATTAATGGCTTGCTCAGGAAGTTCTAATCTTGGAGTTTTTGTTAAAAAAAAAAACTCTGATTCCTTGGAACACCATTGCATCTCCCCTGTCCAGCGCAGTGTCTGTCTCTGAGGCTTTTAAGTAAACACAAGGCTTAGAATCCAAATCCTGGAATCCGTAACAACTTTTGTAGCTACCCTTTTCAGTACAAAGTCTACATCAGGGCCTCTTTAAAGCTATATACAGGCCGGCGCCATGGCTCAACAGGCTAATCCTCCGCCTTGCGGTGCTGGCACACCGGGTTCTAGTCCCGGTCGGGGCACTGATCCTGTCCCGGTTGCCCCTCTTCCAGGCCAGCTCTCTGCTGTGGCCAAGGAGTGCAGTGGAGGATGGCCCAAGTGCTTGGGCCCTGCACCCCATGGGAGACCAGGAGAAGCACCTGGCTCCTGCCATCGGATCAGCGTGGTGCGCCGGCCACAGCGCGCCAACTGCGGCGGCCATTGGAGGGTGAACCAATAGCAAAAGGAAGACCTTTCTCTCTGTCTCTGTCTCTCACTGTCCACTCTGCCTGTCAAAAAAATAAAATAAAATAAAATAAAGCTATATACAAAAGTTTGGAATCCAAATCTTGGAATGCAAATTCCATAGAATCCTGTCATCAGCAATTCCCAATACTGGAGCTTTTATTTCGAAGCTCCTTGATTCTCTGGAACAACTTCTGCAGCTACCCTTTTCAGTATGGAGTCTGCATCAGGGTGTCTTTAAAGCTATACACAAAAGCTTGGAATCCAAATCTTGGAATCCAAAGTCCACAGAATTTTGCCATTCTCAGAAATCTCCTAGGCTGCCTTTAAATATTTGATCCTATGTTAAAACATACGAGATAAGAATTTTACAGAGAGACATGTACTTAAGATTTTACGTTTGAGGCACTTACTAAGCCTTAAATAAATACCTAAAAACACAGGCAATGGAGTTTGACACTTAGACATAACTAGAACATACGATGCATAATATAGAACAAAGCAAATATTTGGGGTTAAGTTTTGCCATTAAAGTTAATACTGTAGCTTTTTTGAGAACAGAGGTCTTACATGGAAAGTAAGTACATGGTAACTCCTGTTGTTAATTTAACAATTAACACTCTTACGTGTGACATCAGTGATCACCTGAGGCTCTTAACATGAGCTGCCTAGGCCATGGAAGCCTTCCGAGTTCTGCAATCTTCATCAGTATTTAGACAAGGCCATATGCAAAGTGGAAGTTCTCTCCTCCCTCTGGAGAAAAGTACATCCTTCTTTGATGGCCACTCTTTTCCACTGGGGTCTCACCCAGGGAGGTTCTCCAAATAGGGACACTTTCTCCTTGAGTGTACTGGCTTTCCACACCTGAAATACTCTTGTGGGCTTTCTAGCCAGACCAGAATGCCTTTAGGGCTGATTTTGAGGTCAGTGAGTGCTACTTGAAGCAATTGCCACTCTATGAGTCTACTGTACAGACTCCTTCCCATATTGGAGCATTTACTCCTCTTTAATTTTATTATTATTAGTAGTAAATGCTTAATCCTATTGACATGATCACTTTAACACTTAATCCCGCCTATATGATCACTTTAAAACTTAAGATGTTACTATTACTATTTAGTCCAAAGGGATTTGCGATCCCATAGCAAATTTTAAACTGTACCTTTAGAAGTAAGACTGTAAGAATGCATGCAGAGCTACACAGCTTTACAGTCTCTCTGTCAGACCTGAGAAAATAAAAACAGACACAGCTCTTCACGAGTTTAATTATCCTTAAGCATTTTACATGGATACATTGTATTAACTATAATTCCTTAATCCCATCTAGTTGAAGGGTCTCCCAATTATTAAGTGTAGATCATTCAAGGAGTCACCAAAGGAGCAGATGTAGAACTACCCATAGTTAAATTACTTTGTAACCTGGGGAGACAGGAGGTAAATAGGGGTAGGCTTTTGGCCCAGTTATATCTCTGATCATCTACCTTAACCAATAATCTGACATCTCAGTCCTACTATGCCTACTATAGAGCTTAATGCATATATTCATGCCAAGGAAATATAAACCACCCAATCTGAAAAATGCCATTGCAGACTGTTAGAATCCTGCTCCAGAGGCAAAAACAACAAAGTGAAATGAGGAGTATCCACTCTAGAGACGAAACTAAAAATTATATGATTTAATGCCGCTCCAGAGGTGAAAAAAAAACCAAACGAATGAGGGGTATCCACTTCTGGAAACAAAAATAAAAAAATATCATTTAATGCCACTCCAGAGATGAAAAAAACAAAACAATTACTGGGATCCACTCTGATGGCAAAAATAATAAATTAAAAAAAAACATGATTTAATATACATTGCTCTATTAATCAGGCATGTAGTATGTGGTGGGCCATGGAGGCCGCCATCTTGGGTCAAAAGTCCCACCCTCCACAACAGGAAGTAGAATGTCCTCCATGTTTAAAGTTCCTCCTCCCTGACACTAACATGTTTCTAAGCAACCAGACCAGTTCTTCAACTCGAAATTAGCAATTGAAAGCTCGTATGATAAGGCCCAGGAGATGTGGAGAAATGTTTTAGAACTATTTTAGCTGCTGATACTAGTTAAAACTTAACCTTAGAAAAGCTCATAAATTGTCTTTGAAACATACTACAACCAATCTAGAATCCTTAGGAGTTTTTCCTCCTTGTAAATCTTTTATCTCTCTTATTACATTGCACTAGCAACACCACCAAAGTCCTTAAAGCCAGAAACTGTTAAAAAAAAACTTATGCCTCCCTTTTTGAAAAATTCCAACAAAACTAAAGAAAAAGAAAGAAAAAAATCTTGCTTGTCTTTCCCATGAGGGAGCTGCTCTTCTCCCCCAGGGCAGGGTGGCTCTGACCACGTGGTTGACTACTGCACTAGGCTCCTCTCCCCACACCCATCTCAGTTTGCTTTGAACATGTTATGGCTGCTGTCTTTACACTCCAGCGGGGGAGGGAAGCGCTAACTCTCTGTGAGTCACCCTCCGGCAGATCCAAAACTGAGAGGCCAGACCCCATGTGCCCGTGGTGCCCATATCTGGGGCCACTTCGTACTGCAAGTCTGGCCATCCTATCCCTGTCTTGCAGCCAGAAGCAGGGCAGAAGTCTGTGAGCGCAATCCAACAGAGAAGGCCCAGACCAAATATGCCAGCTTCTTGAACTTGAATGTCCCCACCTCTATAACTTTAAAATAGGGGCCAGCATTGTGGTGCAGAGGGTAAAGTTGCTGTTGTCTACAATGCTGGCATCCCATATGGGCATTGGTTCATTTCCCAGCTGCCCCACTTCCAATACAGCTCCCAGCTAATGGCCTGAGAAAAGCCATGGAAGATGACTCATGAGCTTGAGTCTCTAACACACATGGAGGAGACCTGGATGAAGCTCATGGCTTTGCTTTCTGGCTGGCCAAGCCCTGGATTTTGTGGCTACTTGGGGAGTGAACCAGTAGATGAAAATATATCTCTCTTGCTCTCTGTCTCTTCCTCACTGTAACTTTTTCAAATAAATAAATAAAATATTTTAAAGAAACAAAAATTATCATTTTTTTTCTGTAACTAGGTACTGCAAGATTTAATGCGGTGGAATGAGAAGGCCATGCCAAGATGGCACTGGCAAGTGAGCGAGATGTGCGCTAAGCTACTCACGAAATGATGGCAGGACCCACCTGGCAGAGCCATCTGCCTAGCAGCAGGCAGTGATTAGTTATAGCATAAAACTCTCATTGACCAGATTGGCTGCCTTGGCTATATAAGTATATGTACTTCCTGGAATAAATGAGTCTGTGGGCTGTTCACCTCTAGCCCACTTTTTCCCAGCTCCCTGTGTCTGTGTCTTGATTCCGTGCCACTTCTCTCCAGTCCACTCATAACAAACCACTGAAGAGACCCATGGAACAACATCATAAGAGACCCACAGAACAACAATTTAATCCAAGGACCAAAAATAGGGGTGGACTTTTGGCCTAGTAGTTAACATTCTGGTTAAAATGCGTATGTCCCATATGAGAATACCTAGATTCCAGTCTTATCTCTGGTTGCAGATCCCAGGTTCCTGCTAATGTGGACCCTACTAGGAAGCAAGTAATTGTTCAAGTAGTTCTAGCCATCCACTTCAAAGATCCAGATTGAATTTCCAGCTACCAGTTCAATTTGGCTCAGCTTGAGCAGTTATAGTCATATGGGAAGTGAACCAGCAAATGTGAATTTCTCCCTCTTTCTCTCTCTCTCTCATATTCTCTCTTGCTTATCTGTATGTGTGTGTTTCTGTGTGCTTTGAAATATTTGAATTAAATACTGAGAAATTTAAAAAAAAATGAAGTTTGGAAAATAATGTACAGACCAGAATTGTCCATATAAAATTGGAAGCCAATGTGTAGAAGCACACATTTGCATCTATATAAACACATACTCACATATTCTTTGGTGATTTAAATAAAAGTAATGGAAGCAATATAAATGTCATACTGCACATCCTAAATTATTAAACTGAATTTTACCAGCATTTTCCCTTTTTCGTTGTAGTGTATAGTTGAATGGAGAATCAAATGCAGCACAGATGTATATTAATATGCACTTACCAACAAGGAAAGAAAACTAGGAAAATTATTTGCCAGGAGTAAGGTGCCAAAAAAGGGATAATTAGTCATAATACTCCAACCTACAATATTGCAATCACGACACTGTTATTTAAAGGATAAATCCATAGCTACCAGGAGAGCAAGGGTGCATTTTAAATTCATAAATATAGTTGGGGTAGAAAAGGCAGGGTGTAGAGACAAACTGATCTGGGCTCAAGATATAGTCAGGTTCAAGAGGTGAGGAAAACAAATGTGAAGGTGCATATTAAGAAGACTTTTTTCAACAGTGTTGAAGACAGTAATTTCTGTGGTAAGGTAAATATCATCTAATAATGTGCCTACTACATAGATTCCTGTGATTTCTTATAGTTAATAGTGACATCAAAAGACTTTTAATTAATGGGCCCTGAAAACTGTAAACAATTTTTTTTTAAAACAAGATAGTCTAGTTCAGGAAATGTGTTTCTTGTAGACTGATCTGCAAAATAACAAAAAACCTCTCTGGGAACCCATTAAAAATTTCCTACAATGAAAACAGCATCCACAGAGGTCAGTTAGACTCTTCGTTCTGAATTTTCTATAAAATATAAGAAATGAAAGATATTTTAATCTTAATACTGTTAAGTAGGAAGGATAATTTCTAGTGTTGTATAACAGTCAAATAACCAATTCAAAACAATTGTCTCAGCAACAAAGCCAGAGGCATCACAATACCAGATTTCAGGACATATTATAGGCAGTTATAATCAAAACAGCATGGTACTGGTACAAAAATAGATGGATAGACCAACAGAACAGAATAGAAACACCAGAAATCGATCCAAACATCTACAGCCAAGTTATATTTGATCAAGGATCTAAAATGAATTCCTGGAGCAAAGACAGTCTATTCAACAAATGGTGATGGGAAAACTGGATTTCCAGAGGCAGAAGCATGAAGCAAGACCCCTACCTTACACCTTACATGAAAATCCACTCAACATGGATTAAAGAGCTAAACCTATGACCCTACATCATCAAACTATTAGAGAACATTGGAGAAACCCTGCAAGATATAGGCACAGGCAAAGACTTCTCGGAAAATAATCCGAAGACACAGTCAAAGCCAAAATTAACAATTGGGATTACATCATATTGAGAAGTTTCTGTACTGCAAAAGAAACAGTCAGGAAAGTGAAGAGGCAACCAACAGAATGGGAAAAATATTTGCAAATTATGCTACTCATAAAGGAATAATAACCTGAATCTACAAAGAGATAAAGACACTCCACAAAAACAAAACAAACAACCCACTTAAGAGATGGGCCAAGGACCTAAATAGACATTTTTTAAGAGGAAATCCAACTGGCCAACAGACACATGAAAAAATGTTCAAGATCACTAGCCATCAGGGAAATGCAAATCAAAACCACAGTGAGGTTTCACCTCACCTTGGTTAGAATGGCTCACATACAGAATCTACCAACAACAGATGCTGGCGAGGGTGTGGGGGAAAAGGGACATTAATCCACTGTTGGTGGGAATGCAAACTGGTTAAGCCACTATGGAATTCAGTTTAGAATTTGCTCAGAAACCTGAATATAGCCCTACCATACAACCCAGCTGTACTACTTCTTGGAATTGACCTAAAGAAAATTAAATTGTCAAATAAAAGAGATGTCTGCACCTCAATGTTTACTGTGGCTCAATTCACAATTGCTAAGACATGGAATCAACCTAAATGACCATCAGCAGTAGACTGGATAAAGAAGTTATGGGACGTGTACTCTATAGAACACTATACAGCAGTAAAAAAAAAAAAATGAAATGAAATCTGGTCATTTGCAACAAAATAGAGGAATCTGGAAAACATCTTGCTGTGTGAAATGAGCCAGTCCCAAAGGGACAAATATCATATGTTCTCCCTGATCAATGACAACTAACTGAGCACCTAAGAGGAAACCTGTTGAAGTGAGATGGACACTATGAGAAACAATGTCTTGATCAATCTCTTGTCCTGACTGTTGAGGAAGAATTTACTATTTTTTATTCCTTTTAGCATTTTTTGTTCTACTTAATACATTTGTTGAACTCTTTAATTAACACACAATTATTCTTAGTCATTTAAATTTAACTGAAAAGTGATCCCTGTTAAATATAAGAGTGGGAATAAGAGAGGGAACATATTTACAGTTCAGCACAGGCTCACTCGGAATCACTGTAATGGTAGAGTTAGAAACGTGCTGGGGATTCCATTTCAATTCCATCAAGGTGGCATATACCAATGCCATCTTACTTATTAAAGTGATCAGTTTAAGTTCATAATTGATCAAAAAGATAGGATTGTCAATGGGATTACATAAATAAGACCAGTGTATACAAATAATAATTAATATAATTAAAAAGGAGAGAATGATCCTACATGGGAAGCAGGATACACAGCATCCTCATAGAATGGCAAATGTCCTAAACAGCACTCTGGCCTCAGATTCAGCCCTTAAGCCATTCAGATCTGGCTAAAAAGCTCATCAGAGTTTCGCAGGCATGGAAAGCCAAGACATTGTGGCAAAAAAAAAAAAAAAAAAAAAAAAAAAAAAAACAACCTAAATGAAAGACCACTGTGAGTGAGATCCCAGTGGAAAGAATGGGCCATTCAGGAAGGCAGTACCTTTCAATGTAGGGAGGAGAGAAATTCCACATTGAATATGGTCTTGTCTAAATAAGATTGGAGTTGGTGAGCTCAAGAAGCTTTCAATGTGTTGGCATCTCATTGCAAGAGATGTCATTTACTGATGTCAAAAATAAGAGTGTCAATTGTTAAATCAGCAACAGGAGTCACTGTGCTTCTGCTCCCCATGTATGATCTCTGTCCTTAATGTGCTGTACTATGTGAATTAATGGTAAAACTACTACTCAAACAGTACTCTATACTTTGTGTGTCTTTGTGGGTGCCGTCTGTTGAAATCTTTACTTCATATATACTAATTTGTTCTGTAATTGAAAAGTTGTACTTTGGAAATTTATATTTATTACATAAAAGTTAAAAAAAAGTCTCAAACAGCTGATAGAGGTTTTTGAATGTTCCCAGCAAAAAGAAATAACTGTTTGAGGTGATGGATTTACTATTTAACTCAATTTCATCAGTGCACACTGTTTATATATAATCAAATAACACACTATGCCCATAAATATGTACAATTACTATGTATCAAATAAAATTAATATATATTTAGCAATTTTATATCTAAAGCAATATTCCTCTAGAACTCTGAATTGCTCATTGTTTTCTAGTGTCCTGTGCTGTTGTTTTCATGAATAAATTTAATCTAATTTTGCTTTTATAATTGTTCTCAATCTTTGATCTCATGGAAATTTTAAATTAATTTTGACAACTTGCAAAATTTATAAATATGATCTCAGATAAAATGTCATCATTATATCTTATATACTAGTCAATCTTTTTTTTTAAAACTGTTGAGTCTACCTTTTTTCAAACTTTTAAAATAGTTTTATTTGGTGATTTTATTTCCTAATTCTCTTTTGAGAAATTTTATTGCATATTCTGTCCTTTTTCTCTGATGACTTTCTCCATGGGGGTAATATTTAGATTGGATTTTCTGCATTATTATCAATGTATTGTGTAGGTAAGATTTGTTTTCACTGAACATACACTTAGGTATTTTTAATAGAAATTATTTTAACAATTCTTATTGTCGCCAATTAAGCTTTCATAGGATTGTGTTTTATAGATATGATAACCTACCATTTATATCAAAATTTTCAGCACCATCTTTTAAAGTTTCACATTTGCCTTTTGAAGTTTTTATTTCATATTCTTGTATTTTATGTTTTGTTGTTATTTTTGTTATTGGTAGTATCATCCACGTCTTCTACCAAGGTTTCTGGTGTTTATTGTTTCTATGCTTGTGTCTATATTGGGGGATGGATATGTCCTTGTCTGTGAATACTGCTACAGTTTATCCTAGATGTATTCTCCAATAATAAAAAAGTTCAAAAATTGCTATTTTGGTATGAAAGATGCAATGGGAGCATACAACACCCTTTCATGATGAAAATGCATCACCTTGATTTAACTGCTCTTGTGTTTGCTAATTACTCTTCTATTTTTGAGAGTGGGGCTATTTAAAGTATGGCTATATATTTCTTTTTAGGTTTGTCTATAAATAAGTAACATAATTTTAGTAATAAATAAGTATGTGCATTTTAAAGGCTTCCCCAAACTTCTTATTTTGAAATTTTTCAAACAATAAAAATGTTGAAAGATGTACACCATCACCTCATGAAAGCATTCCATCTATTGTCTCTAATGTTCAACTCATTTGGGAAAGCATTATTTTTCATGAGCTCTGTTATTGAGATATGTAAATACAGAGTCTTAGAGGAATTTGACTCAAGTTCTCATCAGCCCAAGAATAGAGGTTGATGGTCTGTATACATGTGATGAGCCTTCAATAAAAAAGGAAACTAAGCCATAATTTCAAGGCTAATGCACTGAAAAATGCGCTGTACTGACAAAGAGACTAGAATAAGGCAGCAAGGTATGTGCTGCCTTCAAAGCCCCAGCTGTGCTTCCTGACATCTGATCCAAGCATCTGTCTGCAGCACAGTGCACAGGCCCCATGGAAACCCAAGAAAGGATGCAAATTACTTCAAAAAGGCAGCAGGTGTTCAGTGCACATCTAAGTGGCAGCAGTGCTCAGAAAATTTCATTTAACTTCACACACCAACATTTACAAGATTTTTCTCCTAATTGGCAATTACTTGACAATAAGACAGCGTAACTCAAGCTGAAATCATCCTGAGATTCAATATCCAGTATTTCTTAAGGATTGTGGGGAATCATGGCAGTAGGTAACAACTAATATTGATTTTCTCTTATCTCAGATTCAAGTTTGGCCTGATATGTCATTCAAAATCTTTAAAAAGTCTGAAGCCAGTTTTTATTATTATATAAAATACCCAAATATGGCTTGCTGATTAAAATTTATGCTCTCATATATTCATGTTTTTTCCTCTTGCAATGTTATTCAATGCCTTACTTAAAATAAGTGAGGGAGAAAATGAAGTATTGGTGAGAAAATCCATAAAAGTGTGATCTACAATAAGTTTTTATTTATCATAGCATAAAATAATACATAATGTACATCTATAATATATAATCTATATGGAAGTTACTAGAAGTAATTTTTATATTTTGTCAAACATATAAAATATATTTTGGTAAAAATATTCCATATATACCTCCTCGTCATATAAATTTCAGCTTGAATTTTCATTTAAGTAGTACAATATCAATTGTCTCATCATAGGCTTAAATAAACTTAAATCTGTTTTGGAAACTGAGTAAAATTAATTAAGTCTGGAAGCATAACTTGGATATTCCAGTTAAATAGTCAAACATGTACTAACTGAAATTTCTGCCATGCTTAACTGAATATCTCTGGCCACTCGAAGGTTACAATACTCTATTTCAGTTATCATTTACAGAATTCACCAAAAATATTAGTGGACATTCTTACTTGAAAAGAAAGTCCAAAAGAAGGACTCATAAGTGACCTTTGTGTATAAAAATGAGGTGGTCAGTGAATTTAGATAAAATTTTATGTTTTTATTTTAATAACCTCTAATTAACATTTAATATGTACTACCTTTATGGATACATCAAACCTTACAATTGAATTAGCAGTATTTAGGATTCTGTCCCCAAGAGAAATATTTCTGTAAAATGTTATTGTTAAAGCTGATACCTCAAATTACTTCCTGTATTTCAAAAAGTTCATGGAAAAATGAATAAAATATAAATTTCCTTTTATGAAAAAAATTTTTGAAATCTCTGCATTTGCAGGTCTTCAAATACATGGTAAATTTGCATTATGAACAGATTATGCATGGGTTTTAAATTATTTCCACAAAACCAATTTACCTTTTAATTCTATTTTCCATAATATTTTATTTACCCTTCTACATATCATGACTTTAAAATAACACTTTAAAATAATACTATATCTATTGCTAGATCTTATCATTTAAATTGTTTAATAACTATTTTAATTAACTTTTGATTTTCCTTCTAATATTATATATTACATCTGTTCCATAAGAGCCTTATTTTATTATTTATACTATTTATTTGAAAGAGTTATGTTAGGAAAAGGGGTACAGAATAGAGAGGAGGCAATATATGAATCTACAGCCAGACTGAATTTATTCAGAGAAAATAAATTCGTAGAGGTGGGTGACCAACTGCCAGTGTGCACATTAATGGAGCACATGGCAGAACACCCCAAGCCCAGGGGCAGGACCTTTTTATATTATGGAGGGCTAGGGATGGGACTAGGGGTAGAGGGTACAGGCAGATGTGAATTCCTAGAACTGGTCTTTCAGGTGGCCAGGTACCTGGCCTTTCAAGTGGACCTGTGGGACATTGGAAACCTGAGAAAGAATGTGGAGGTGTAAAGGCAATAAATAGGGTGTGAGACCCAATTGAGATTCAAGGGAAGGAGTAAATTCCAACGTTTATTTATCTTTTGGCCAATGAGCAACAATGGCTAAGGCTTATGTCCTTGTTCCATCTAGTTACATAAAGAGAGGGAGAGACAGATAGAAAGAGATCTTGCACCCAATGTTCAATCCCCCAAATGGCCACAACTGCCAGGGCTGGGCCAGGCTGAAACCAAAAGCTAGGAAATCCATCTGCATCTTCCATATGGGTGGCAGGAGGTCAAGCACTCAGGCCGGCTTTCACTGCCTTCTTAAGGGCATTACCTAGGAGCTGATTCAGAGGTGGAGCAGCTGGGAGTTGAACAGACATTCACATGGGATGCTACTGTTCACCCACTGTGACACAACACTGGCCCCATTTCATGATATTCTAATTAGAATCCACATGCTCTTCACAAGCTGACTTCTGCTGAAGCCCAGGCTTACCACATTGAAAGCCACTGCAGTGGACTGGCCTGTTGGGTCTCCTTGAGGGCAGATCACTGTACAGATCAGCCATTAATAGGCCTGCCACCCATTGCTTCTGATGCCGAGCTTTCCTTTCCTCCTGGTTTGTGTTAAAGCAGACCAGAGGATGCAAGTCAAGGGAGTGTCCGTTTCCCATCTCTAATCTTCGGTGGCCTGAACTACAAGTCTATAGTCACAGGCATGTTCTGTAGTAGTGTTTCTAAGGTAGACAATGCCCATGAGGAAAATTATATTCTCACTTTAAAACTTTCTTTCCCTTTGGTCTGAAAGGCAGGTTTTTTCTACTTACTGTATACTTCGCTGATGGCGAAGTGAATCTAGCTATGAGATTATTATTTAAGTTTTTATTTTGGCTATGCTATTGCAGAAAAATGTTAGCCATCTCTTTTATAAGGTCTAAAGATTAAATTGTGCATCCTACAGATTCCTTCATAATAGAATTAGTTTCCTACCTTGAAGAGAATACAGAAATGAAATAACAAGTTGGGCTTAGAATAGAGAAATGAGGGAGCAAGTCCTAGATCGCTTGCTGACATTAGCAATATCACATGAATACTTAGCAAACAGTTTCAACCATTAGATAACAACTTAAGAAAACATTTACCAGAAGGTCCAATGCCTTCTATAAATTTTAAGAATCATGTATTTGAAAACACCTCTTAAATATCTAACATGGTGTAGTTTGTTTAGCCAGTAACCTTAAGCACAACCATCTAAAATGTTTTTAGTTGGCAGCTCTGCCAAGAGTTGGATCACTGGAAATGGACCTGCCCTGGAGTCGAAGGATGCCCAGGTCAGAGCCACAGATCTAATTGGCTCTAAGCTGAAAAGCCCTTCACTCAGCCCAACTTCCAAAGTG
The DNA here is from genome assembly GCF_033115175.1 of Lepus europaeus. NCBI lineage: Eukaryota > Metazoa > Chordata > Mammalia > Lagomorpha > Leporidae > Lepus > Lepus europaeus. Next base: position 41,535,348 of record NC_084833.1, read on the forward strand.
ACCACTGCAGCTGAGGGGATGGTCAAGTAGGGTCAGCAACATTGCAGGCAGAACTGTAAATTTCTTGTTAGAGATGCACCCTGCCTTTACCTGGCCAGCTCTCCTCCCAGGCCAGCCAAGTAATGAAAGTCAACAGAGTGCCTTCCCCTAGGAGGTTCACACCTCCCTTAGGATATACCCCATGTGAAGAGATTGATAGGTCTGGGCCTCTGAATTTACAAGGCCTAAAGCCCAACAGATTATTATCAAGCCCCTTCTATCAGGTTCTATTTGCCTCTCAATCAGAAAACTTAATTGTAGCTTAGACAGCACCTTTCTTAGCTCCTCTAATAATGACTCTGTCCTTTGTTCTAGGCCCTGTCTAGCGCACTTGGGCCTCATTCCTTTGTAATCATAACCTCTACTCTACCACCAATGGCTCTACTCCCAACATGTGTGTACTGATGGTCCTCTTCCCCACTTAATGCTGTATAATTGTTCAAACCTGGTAAATGCCACTCTTAGGATCATTGGTTACTATCCTCACTCTGTCTTTTATGACCTTGTCTAAATATGATCAGAGTCGGCAAACTTGGAAGGCTTCCATAGCCTTGGCAACTCATGACGAGAGCCTAGGGTGGTTACTGGCGCCATAAACTAGAGTGTCAATTTGTTGGGTCAACAACAGGAGCCACTGTGCACTTGCTCCTCATGTGGGATCTCTGTCCTTAATGTGCTGTACATTGTGATTTAATGCTATAACTAGTACTCAAACAGTATGTTTCACTTTGTGTTTCTATGTGGGTGCAAACTGTTGAAATCTTTATACTAAATTGATCTTCTGTATATAAAGAGAATTGAAAATGAATCTTGATGCAAATGGAAGGGGAGAGGGAGCGGGAGAGGGGAGGGTTGCGGGTGGGAGGGAAGTTATGGGGGGGGGAAGCCATTGTAATCCATAAGCTGTACACTGGAAATTTATATTCATTAAATAAAAGTTAAAAAAAAAAGTATCCACATGCTTCATCATACTGAGAGAATAGCACTATGCAATTTGAGATCCTCTGTGTAACTGCAAAGCTTTCCACTTTGTTTCTGACTTAACCTTAACATCAACTTCATCTGTCTCAACCTTCAGATCTCCAACACCACTCTTGAGAATCCAATCCCAGTCTTATCCACAATGTAATAGACTCCTCACTAACCTTTTTGCTACCATCCTTGATCTCTACTGCAGTGTGTCTCAATTGGTAAAGAGTATGCACTTTTACTTGCCTACTGTATTTGACAACATCTCTGGACATTTTTGGTTGTTAAAATCAAGGTTATGTAACTAGTATCAACTACATAGTGGGAAGAAATGCATCACAGAATGAATAGACCAACAAAAACCACATGATCAAAATGAGTTGAGGAATCCTGCTGTGTAAGCATTCTCCACATATTGATCATATATAAATTCTCAAACAAATTATTTTACAGCAAAACATATCCCACCCTTTACTAAATCTCCCCAAATATTCCCATCTCATTTATTTTGAAGAAACCCAAATTCCTTACCGTAACCTATAAAGCCTTGTGTTTCTGATCCCATAAATATGTTTGTGATCTTAGCTCCTCATTAAATCTGATAAGGCTACTTGCCTGTTTTGTTTCTTGCTAGTGTTAGGAGAAGCCATGGATTTCCTGACTTAATGCTCTTATTTATTCAAATTCTATAATTCAAAGTGTTGTTCTCCTTCTCTTGACTTACTCCAATGCCAAATGTCATCTCCTCTAATTTAAATGGTGCTCACTACCCCAATCAATTGTGGTGCTTATACCTATTGTTTCAAAATGCCCAGTTGTATCTAGATAATTAGAATATCACTAATTGCAGTATCTACAATATCTGCAGGTCAACAGTTCTTTTTTATGTTGATTTTCACCCAGATGATCATATCTCCTCAACTATACTTATTTGCTTTTAATTTATGCAGTACATTTCAATTGCACTAGTACTTTGAAACCATCTACTATGTTATTCTGCAGATAGAATTTATCTCTACCTGTACGAACACTTCCAAGCCAAGATAATCTTCATCCAATTTTGGAGACAGATTGCCTGGAGCTAAGCTAAAAGTCTTTGATAGAGCCCAACTGGCTCATGTTTTCTCCTAGCCTGGAAACTTTTGGAGGAGCAACCCAAACTAGGGGTGGCCTATCAGGAGTTTCCCTATTAAAACAACATGACCTGACATGGCTGTAAAAAGTCCAGCTCAATATTTTAAGTCTTTCTCTGCTGTGTTATCTCTAACTTAACATATCAAAAGAAGTTATAATCTGATTAACTCTTCAATATTGATAATACAGGAATTAGCTCGAAGCATGAGGGAGAAATAGGAAACTTTACAGCTAGTAGTACAATGTATATTTACCACAGCCTTTTAGACACCATTTGGGGGGTCAGCGCTGTGGCATAGCCGGTAAAGCCACCGCAGGACATATGTCCCATATGGACACCGGTTTGAGTCCCGGCTATTCCACTTCTGATCCAGCTCTCTTCTGTGGCCTGGAAAAGCAGTAGAAGATGGCTCAAGTCCTTGGGCCCTTGCACCACGTGGGAGACCCAGAAGAAGCTCCTGGCTCCTGACTTCAGATCAGCATAGCTCCAGTTGTTGCCGCCAACTGGGGAGTGATCCAGCAGATAGAAGACCTTTCTTTCTCTCTCTCTATCTGCCTCCTCTTCTCTCTCTGTAACAATGACTTTCAAATAAATAATTAAATCTTAAAAAAAAAGACACTATTAGGGATGGGATGTCTGCATCCCGTATAAGCACCTGGGTTCAACTCATGGCTCTGCACCTGATTCCAGCTTCCTGACAAGGCACATCCTGGAGACCTCAAGTAATAGCTCTAGTATTTGACTGGGTCCCTCCACTCACATGGAAGACCCAGATTGAGTTCTAGGTTTCTGATTTCTGTCCATTTCCCTGCAGGCTATTGTGGGCATTTGTGGAGAGAACCAGCAGAATGGGAGACATTTCTGTGTCTACTTTTCAAATGACTAAAATAAATAAATACATTTTTTAAAGGTAATATAAGAGGGTACTTCACACGAATCATGAAAAAGTAAATAAAAAATGAAAGCTGTTACTTCATTCTAAACACTGTCTGATAAGACCAGCCAGTTATAGTGACCATGGTAAAAGAGTAAAGGTTTTTATTATTGTTGTTTTTGTAATAGAACATTGACCAGAATATATATAAATAAAATGGATCAGTGAATCAAAGATCACTGTGAATGATTAGATTTTAAAAATTTAGTGTATAGTACTGTTTAACCATTCATAGAGAGGGTATTTTTTTAAACATTGGCTTGATTTGTGTAATAATTCAGTAAATCAATGTGTGTGAGTCAGCTTAATATATTCTATATGCCAGGCTCTGATCAGTGTAGATTACAGTCATGATTAAGGGAAGTTCCTGTCCTTCAAGCATGAAAATACTGTTGGAAAAGGCAGGAGGATCAATAGAAAGTTAAAATACAGTATATGGAAGTATTCAGTAACATAATAAGGATGAGTATGGAATATTAACTGAGGAAGGGTACTTTCTCAGGGAAGAGACAAAACTGAAAGACGAATAGAAAATAATCAAGAAAGACTGGGGGAGAAGAACATGTTTGGTGGTTTGGGAGAGTTTGGAGTGTTTTATTCCTAGGGAACAGAAATGCTGATGAGATAGAAGATTGCTTAATAAGTGTAAGCATGTAAAGATTTACGTATGTTTTCAATTAAATGTTAGTAGAAGAAAGCAGCTTAAAACTCATGCTTGCGTTTTATTTTTATGAAAGTGGAGAAATTTGCTAGGGTATATGCCATTCCCATACCAAGTATAAGCATGTAATTGCGTTTCAAAGGTAGGACACACATTTAGCTGGAGTATGTTTCTATTATTAATGGGTTTATCATTTTCATTTAAGTGAACTATTTTAACTGGAAGTCTAGATAACTTTAAACAGTTAAAGCAAGTTAATAAACATTTGCCTATATAAATTAGCAAACTGAAATGGAGTTTTTGAATCCAACGAGCTATTGCTAACATCTCAGCTCTGCTCCTATGCTGTTGTGGAGTTGAACAAACCATTCAGTCTTTCAGGCTAGGGTAACTTCTAACTAGGCTACCTTACTCCTGTTTGTATCACACAAAGAGTTAAGGTGCTTGACAACCAAGAAACAACTACAATCTATAGATATAAAAGATGGTATCTGAGAATTCTAAGAGAATGGATTAAAATTTTTAAAGTCTCAGGAAATTTCCCAAGTTCCTAGTTCAAATGCTATAATTGAGTATAAGTAGAATTCTAATTATCCGAAAATATTTAACAAAACATACTATTTTCTTTATGGTTAAGACCCCTGTAGGTGTAGCAGAGATCAGAAACATAAGAGCAGTGTGTAGCTAAAATAAGATCAAAACATAAATGTAAAAAAAATTCTTTCATGATTTTTTGCTACTCCTCTTAACATGAAACTAATTCAAGACCAGTGTTGTGGTGTAATGGGTTAAGCCGCTGCCCATGACTCATACATCAAATATGGGCAACTGGTTCAAGTCCTGGATGCTACGTTTTTGATCTGTCTCACTGCTAATGTACCTGGAAGGGCAGCAAAAAATGGCCCTGCATCTAAGTGGGAGACCCTGATGAAATTCCTGGGTCGTGATTTTGGCCTGGCCCAGCCCAAGTCATTGTGAACATCTGGGGAGTGAACCAGTGATGGAAGATCTCTCTCTCTCTCTCTCTCTCTCTCTCTCTCTGTTTCTCTCTGTGTCTCTGTATGTCTCTGTCTCTCTTTCTAACTCTTAGTGTCAAATAAATAAAATAAATATTTGATTGTGATATATTTGTAACATGAAAAAACTCAAGTAAATAAAAATCATTTGTCAGAATATATTAGATTTTAACTTTTATGCACTATAAGAACATATGCTTTCATTAAATTCTTATTTGAGTTTGTATAAGAATTATGAACTTGTCAAAGCTAACAAATCTGAAATTGAACTAAAACTTTTGTTATTTATTTATTTCTCTGTGAAATTCCAAGTGCTTTTAACAAATGAAAGTAAGTAATAACAATTTCAGACACATTAAATACAAATGTAGTTGTGAAATTTTATAAATATGGTATATAAGAGTTAATAGGGGGACAGCATTGTAGCATAGTGAGTTAAGTCACCCTGCACCTACATGGGAGACCTAGATGAGCTCCTGACTCCTGCTTCAGCATGGCAGACCCCAGCCATTGTAGCTACTTGGGGAGTGGACAAGTAGATGGAAAATTTCTCTCTCTGTCTCTCCTCTTTGTAACTATGCCTGTCAAGTAAGTAAATAAATCTTAAAAAAAGAGTTAATGGAAAATGAAACTTTCATACCTTGTTTTATTTTTATTTATTTGACAGATAGAGTTAGATAGTGAGAGAGAGAGAGACAGAGAGAAAGGTCTTTCTTCAGTTGGTTCACCCCTAAATGGCCACCACAGCCGGTGCTGCGCTGATCTGAAGCCAGGAACCAGGTACTTCCTCTTTCTCTCCCTTGCAGGTGCAGGTGCCCAAGCACTAGGGCCATCCTCCACTCCTTCCTGGGCCACAGCAGAGAGCTGGACTGGAAGAGGAGCAGCCGGGACAGAACCCGGCCCCTATATGGGATGCCGGTGCCACAGGCGGAGGATTAACCTAGTGAGCCACAGCGCCGGCCCATACCTTGTTGTTGAAAGTGATAATTCAATATATTTGTGGAGAACTACTTGGTAATGTGTATTAAAAGATGGAAAGTTGATTGTATTATTCTTTCTCTCCATGATTGCTAGGAATAAACCTTAATAAAATTTTACTTTATCTGGATGAGATGACTAGAAAGATATTGCACACTGGAAATATTTACAATCTTGGAATTAGAAAATTACTTACATAAATAACTATATTAATAAAAAGGAAGGTGATTTATCAGCCATGGAAACAGTTGGAAAATGACAGTTCTCTAGAGAACATTAATAAACTCTGCACAGCTAAAATTTATTGATCAGAAATAAGCAACACTGCAACCTCCAAAAATGCTCTATAAAATAAAGTATATAACAAGTAAAAATTAATAATCTCTTTAAAATTCTGGATTCCTGAAAGATGTGTTTTTATTCCTGAAGGGAAGGAAGTATACAATGCTACAGTTGACCCATCACCTAAAACATGAGAAATATCACTTGAAATTTGAGATGTATAACAGAAGGATTTCAAGCAAGGTCTTTTGCCTATGACAGGAGGGATCTCTTTAGATCAGGGACCTATTTTGAGAGAACACACTGGTGAATGTTGGTCAAAAGCATTACTAAAATGGTGCAGAAATGGAAACTTTATAACCAAAATATGCAAAAGACTTTTGGATTTCAAGGCCTTCAGTTTTCAAGGCCTTAATGCTTTTTGAATAATTTGTTTCAATGATGGGTTATTTGAGGATAAAGAGCATGTAGAGGGAGTACCATATGGGAACTAAGCCAGAGGTCACTGAAAATTGAAAATTTAATCCTTACATGGATGTCGATAAACCAAACTCATTTCCTGCTACTATCCAATTGTTGGAAACCTATTCAGACTTATGAAACTTTCTATGGAGACATGATTGAATCAAATTTTATGTGGAAGATGATCCTCAAGATGACATCATGTCCTCAGTGAAATAGGCAAAAAGTGTTCCTTGTATGAGTTTTCAGATTACATTCCATAGTAGCTTATCCACAGGATACAAAGAAAGGAATAGATGACACAAAACAATGTTTTTTATTTTCAAAAATTTGGCTGGAGAAAAAAAAAACTGGTAGCAATAAGTAGGAAGCTTCTCAGAAATAATGAGACAATAATGGGAACCTTTGTCTGAGATAAATAAAAACAATAAATGATCAGTAAGCATTGAGGAAGTTAAATAACACAACACACATAATGTTGATATTTTCCCATTAGTAGATTTCTATACAAGACATACAAGTGTACTTTGTAAAATTTGTGTGTAATGGAATTAAAAGATCACCTTAACTAATAACACAAAAAACTTTTAAATTCATACATATAAGTAGGTTTTAAAAAATGTTATGAAAACTACGCAAGAATTGAAAACATTTTACATGAAAATAAACAGCTTCCAATTCTCTTTTCCTGAAAGTTTGAAGTACTCTCATATTCAATCAAGTAAATATTGGCATAAAATATATTTTATGTTTTATTTATTTTTATTTTCCATTTTATGTGGGCTAGTGTTTGTCAGGAAGTTGATTCTAGAATCCATTTTCAAGTTACAAGAAGTTATACTTTGTATTTATATGAAAGTGACAATTGGCCTTGGCACAACATAGCGACACACACTTTTTGTACCATTCAGAATAACATACATATTTCCACTATCTGTTCACATTGCTTTTTGCTGTGTTGGAAATGATAATCCAGCCACGTTTTCCTCATTTGATGTGATTAAAATACACTGCTTTAATTCTGAGTGTAAGTTTATTTTTCTTTTATCTTAGATATGCAATAATGTAATAAAACTATGGATTGATTATGTTATTATGGATTATTTTCCCTCTGTAATACTGACCTTTTTGTATGAAGATTCTTGTCTCCTCTAAGCAAATCATTTATTACAAGGTTTTGTATCCAAATATTTTGCATTAATTTTCTTTTTTCTATTTTTTAAAGATTTATTTATTGTTTGAAAGGTGAAGTTACAGGCAGAGGCAAAGAGAGAGAGAGAAAGAGAGAGAGAGAGAGAGAGAGAGAGAGAGAGAGAGAGGTCTTCCATCTGCTGGTTTATTCACCAAATGCCATAGGACAGAGGTAAGCCAATCTGAAGCCAGGAGCCAGGAGCTTCTTCCAAGTCTCCCATGCCAGAGCAGGGGGCCCAAGGACTTGGGCCATCCTCTACTGCTTTCCTAGGCCATAGCAGAGTGCTGGATCAGAAGTGGAGCAACCAGGACATGAACAGGTGCCCATATGGGCTGCCAGCACTACAGGCTGGCTTTACCTGCTATGCCACAGCACAAGCCTCAGCATTAATTTTAATTATCAGTATTCCTATTGGATCATTTTGCTCATTTGAACCTTTCCTTGATTTTGACACATGTAAAGTATACAGTTTTTTTTAAATAAAAATATAAATCTACTCTTCTGCAAAAGAAACTAGATTTTTCAAAGAAAACTAGGTTTTTCAATCACCAAGTGTGTGAATTATTTAAATTTAAACACATGTATAAGTTCTTTGATAGTTTTATTTTGATCATCAACTTCTTAATTCTATAGTCTAACTTTTTTTTTTTCTGACAGGCAGAGTGGACAGTGAGAGAGAGAGACAGAGATAAAGGTCTTCCTTTGCCATTGGTTCACCATCCAATGGCCACCATGGCCGGCGCGCTGCTGCCGGCGCACCACTCTGATCCAAAGGCAGGAGCCAGGTGCTTCTCCTGATCTCCAATGGGGTGCAGGGCCCAAGGATTTGGGCCATCCTCCACTGCACTCCCGGGCCAGAACAGAGAGTTGGCCTGGAACAAGGGCAACTGGGACAGAATCCGGCGCCCCGACTGGGACTAGAACCAGATGTGCCAGTGCTGTAGGTGGAGGATTAGCCTATTGAGCCATGGTACCGGCCTATAGTCTAACTTTTAATTTATGTGCTATCTCATCTTAACATCTTTGTGATATTTTCATACATGTTAATGTTAATATAAGTTTTCCTATGGCAATTTTTGTGCATCAGTGAATTTTATCTTTTCCTTAGAATATTCAACATTTTCAGAGAGAACATATGATATTTGACCCTTTGGGACCGGCTCAATTCATTCAGCATGATGTTTTCCAGATTCCTCCATAGGTCTAAGAGTCAAAGGGATCACACAAACAAAACTAGTGTCTGCTAATACTAACTGAGAGAATAAAAAAGGAAGAGAATGATCCAACATGCGAAGCGGGATATACAGTAGACGCATAGAATGGCAGATGTCCTGAACAGCACTCTGGCCTCAGAATCAGCCCTTAAGGCATTCGAATCTGGCTGAAGAGCCCATGAGAGTTTTTAGGCATGGAAAGCCAAGACACTCAGGCAAAAAAATAAATAAAAAATAAAAAGAGGACCTAAATGAAAGATCTCTACGAGTGAGATCCCAGTAGAAAGAATGGGCCATCAAAGGAGGAGGTACCTTTCTCTGAAGGGAGGAGAGAACTTCCACTTTGACTATGACCTTATATAAATAACATGGAAGTCAGCGAACTCAAAAGGCTTCCATAGCTTTGGGAACTCATGACTAGAGCCTAGGGAGATTGCTGATGCCATAAACAAGAGTGTCAAATTGTTAAGTCAACAACAGGAGTCACTGTGTACTTACTCCTCATGTGGGATCTCTGTCCTTAATATGTTGTCCAATGTGAATTAATGCTATAACTAGTACTGAAACAGTAGTTTACACTTTGTGTTCTGTGTGGGTGCAAACTGATGAAATCTTTACTTAATATATACTAAGTTGACCTTCTGTATATAAAGATAATTTAAAATGAATCTTGATGTGAATGGAATGGGAGAAGGAGAGGGAGCTGGGAGGGATGTGGGTGGGAGGAAAGTTATGGGGGGGAAAAGCCATTGTAATCCATAAACTGTACTTTGGACATCTATATTTACTAAATAAAAGTTAAAAAAAAAGAAGATTCAACATTTTGTCTTGGTATTTCTTTACTGTCTTTGATGTTTAAATTATATTATTTTTCAAAATTATTTTTCTTTAATTTTTCCTCTACATGATGTCTATTAAGAGACATAATGCATCAAATTTTTTATTACATTAAATGAGAATCCTCCTTCAGTATAATAGAATATTACTGGTGGCCTATGTACCTTTCTCATTGAACAATAATCTGTGTGTTGGTGTATGTGTGTGCACACATATGTGTGCACATATGTGTGTGCACATATATGTACCAGGATTTAACCAAGGAAAGGAAGAACTCATTTGGAGCACTATAAATATTTATTGGAAGGAATATGTTTCTTGAATGTGCTAAATGCCTTTTTAAATGTTCTCCACCAAATAGGAGTTACAGCCAACTCCTATGGAATATGGTTATAGCTCTGATGCAACTAAGATCTAAGTCATCTGCTTTCGTTAGAAGTAGTCAGGACTAGACATTCATTTTTGGTGTTTTATAATGAAAGTTGCTGTGATCACAAAACATAGTAATAACAACAAAAGTAAATGATTAAAAAATTATTTTATTGGGTTTTCAATGATACTATGCAAATTACCTTATACTGAAACAAAAAAAAAAGCATAAAATGTATAGCTGCATTCAATCTAAGTTTAACTTTTTGTTTTCTAAATTTTATTCTTTATTCTCAAAATAATCATACAAAAAAGTTAAATTGACAATGTAGATACATGAAAAAATGAGGCAGGTCAGTTTGAAGAGACATAGGTGAGTAGTTGGGAGATATGGCTTTTTAAAGAAAACCAAATGATTTGTGCATTTAATATATTTGACAAAACAGTATAGAAAATTTTGATTGTGAAACCACTTCCAGCTTATTTGCTTGAGAGATTATAATATTAGAGGATCATCAGCTCATATTAAATCTATTGAAATGCATTCAGAAAATAATGGAATATTACATAGATAAGCATTGTTAATTTAGTTGATGCCAGCATTAACAGTAAAACATTAATAATGGCATATAAATGTGAATGAAGTTCCAAATTTATTTTAATGAAATAGAGAGTGACTTGCCAAATGTCCTTTTCTACTAAACTTCATTGACTGTCCTGAAGGAAGGTGCTAGTACAAATTTTTCAAGAAATCACTATTTTTTAATTACAAAGAACACATATTATTGAAATGTTTATCTGCTGTAATGTGAATATGTATGCTTGGCTATTTTTTGCAAACTAAAAATATTCAATTTGATGATTCAGTGCTACAAAGATAACACCTTGCTAGGGACTCAGAATTCAATGAGAAATTTCAAGCAAAGTTTAGCTCATTTAACAGACAAACATTCAGTGTGACCCTAATCAGAATATCAAAGTCATTCTTCTCACATCTAGAAAAAATGATACTAAAATTTCTATAGAAACATAGAAGACCTCAGATAGCAAACAGAACTTTAAACAACAGAAACAAATCTGGAGACATCACACTACCAGATTACAAGGTGTACATATTACAGAGAAGTTATAACCAAAACACCCTGGTACTAGCACAATAGAAATGTAGACCAATGGAATGGAATAAAAACACAAGAAATGAATCTGTTAGGTAAAAAGTTAGAAATTTAGCTTATGTATGTGTGAGAAGGGCCTGAAGACTAGCACCTACTGTGGAAGCTCCAGAAGCCCAGCATTTTGCACTTCAAAGTCCTGCCTAGACCCTGATAACCTTCACACAAGGAAAGCTCCCAGGAGGATTCTCTCCTCAGGACCAAATATGTTACCTGACCTGTTAACGTAGGATAATAAAACCTTCACAGACTCCCTAAAGGGAGCCCCTCTACTCTGCCTGGTGCCAGCCAATCTGTGGAGAAACTTGCTAATTTTAACCCAACAAACCCTTCCACCAGGACTCCTCATCCTTTGTCCTGGAAAAGAGGGGGAGGTGGGTAAATAGACTCCTTTCAAAACCTGGGACTCTAAACAAAGGTGTGCTCAGCCCTCTGCTTCACTGCTGAGCTGCCCACATGGCCTAACAGGTGTATTCTCTGCATTCAACCATGTAACCTTACTCTCTCCCAGTCTGAGTGACTGAGAACTCTCTATCACTTCCATTCTAAAGGATGCCTTATCCCCAAGAAAACTTTATCACTTTACTCTCTGTCTCATACCTGAATTCTTTCTTACATGAAGACAAGTACCCCACGGCTTCCACGGCCTTTTCTCTAATGACACATCCACAGAGTTGCAACCTACTAATCTTTGATAAACAAGGTAAAATCATTCCCTAGAGAAAGGGTAGTCTCTTCAACAAATGGTATGGGAAAATTGGATATCTCCATAGAGAAGTATGAAACAAGTCCCTACTTTACAGTTTTACAAAAATCAATTCACAATACATCAAAGATCTAAGTCAATGACCTGAAACCATTGAACTACTAGGAAAATTGCAAGATGTTGGCATAGGAAAAGACTCCTTGGAACAGACCCCAATAACACAGGCAATAAAAGCAAAAATAGACAAATGGGACTGATGTAGGCAGGCATACAGGTTAAAATTGCTTAGGTTTGTGAGCTGGAAGACCATGCCTTCACCATGCCCCTGTGTCACCTCATGCCCTAATTGGCCACAACTGAGCACCCACCAGTCAATCAGGTTAATTAACTACACTCCTTTGAAAGTGGATTAAAAAGCCTTGGAAATTGTGTGTCTGCGCTTCCTTCCCTTGGCCTCTTGCCAGTATGGGCCTGGCTGCAGCCCTGCACCTCCATAGTGTGTGGCCTTCTGGCCACCCCGTCCTTAGCTTACTGGCTTAACTGCTCCTTCATATGGCTGTTTCCTGGTGCTCAATATGAACCCAGATTTACCTCTCTCCTATAGATAGGACCCTCATTCTCCTATGCTTTTCTCTTATTGAATAAAATCTTAAAATGTACAATGCTGCCTCATTCATTTATGCTGGTATTCAGAATTCTTCTCTGAGTATTAGGCAAGAACCAACATGGGCTTATTAATGTTACCAGAGAAGGAAAGAGTCCTTCTTTTCATGCAAGAAAGAATTCAGGCGTGAGACAGAGAGCAGGGGAAAACAGCATAGCAAGGTTTAATAGGGTAGGGACATCCATAAGGACGGATGGGAACCTCTCCAATCAGAACCAGAGAGAACGTAATCCACATTTAGGCTGGTGTTTTTAAGGGGATGGGTCTTGCCTTCCCTCCCCCTCTCCTTCTTCTCTTGGAACAAAGTACTTGTTGGATGTAAATACAAAAAATTCCTTTCTGAGTTTGTTTTTTTTTTTTTCCCATTGAAGTTTCCAGACAGAGAAAGCCTGGCTGGTGTCGCCCCACCTTAGAGGAAGGATGTTTATCAGGGAGAAGGGGCAGGACTCCCTGGAAGGTCATCAGGATCCTGGCAGGATGTTTGAAATGCAGATACTGGGCTGCACCTGGAAGGTTATTGGGATGATTTTGAGATACCGCTGAGGATGGCAATTCCTTAGGCCTTTGTCACACACACATAAGCTCATTTCTGACTTCCTACCTAACATCAATACTGGGAATTTGTAAATAAGCACACAGAGATATTGTAGGGCACCCCAGACTCATGATTTTATATGGCACCTTAGATGGGACTTTTGGGGAACATTAAGGCGGCCACATTCTGGTATCATATTTTAAGATGGGCAATCATGATTTCAGGACTACATCAAGCTAAGAAGCTTCTGCACTGTTAAGGAAATGCTCAACAAAATGAAGAGGCAACTAACAGAATGAGAGAAAATATTTGCAAACTATGTACCTGATAAAGAATTTAGATCTGCAATCTATAAAGAGCTCAAGAAACTTAACAAAAAAATGAGCGATCCACTTAAGAAAAAGACTAAGGACATGAACAGGCATTTTTCAAAGAATGAAATACAAATACACAACAGAGATATGAAAAAATGCTCACTATCACTAGCTATCAGGGAAATGCAAATGAAAACCCAAAGAGATTTCTTCACTTCCCCCAATTGGAATGACTATCATCGAAAGATCAAAAACTAACAATTTCTGAGGAGAAAAAAGGTACCCTAACACACAGTTGGTGGAAATGTAAACTGATATAAATCATTATGGAAGATAGAATAGAGATTCTTCAGAGATCTGAAAATAGATCTTATGTAATACATCCATCCCACTGCTGGGAATTTACCCAAAGGTGATGAAGTCATCATATGCAAGAGATACTAGTATATTGCGGCTCAATTCACAATACCTAAGATATGGAACCAACCAAGATGTCCATCAACTAATTACTGGATACAGAAAATGTGGTATTTATATGCAATGTAATGTTACTCAGCCATAAAAATAAATGAAACCCTGTCCTTTTCAACAAAATGGATACAACTGGATATCATTATGCTTGGTGAAATAAGCCAGTTTCCAAAAGTCAAATATCATTTCTTAGTTATGTTTAGTTAATACAGTATACAAAAAAGTTTTAAGAATGAAACTGAAACTTATGATTGATAATTGTTTTAGCCTTTGTTTATACTCTGTGGTCTTTTTTACTTGTTGAACATTATGATTGCTGGTGCATTCAGCCTGATTATAAAACATCCTGGCAGGATGTTTGAAATGCAGATACTGGGCTGCACCTGGAAGGTTATTGGGATGATTTGGGATACCGCTGTAGATGGCAATTCCTTAGGCCTTTGTCACACACACATAAGCTCATTTCTGACTTCCTACCTAACAGTAATACTGGGAAATATGTTATTGAAATTGAAATTATGTTATTGCAAAAATTAAAGAAAGGAAGAAAATGAGGGATGGTTGGAATATTGATATTTTCCTAGAATTGCATCTATGAATGATCTGTAATATGTCTTCTTTATATTAATAAAAATATGAAAAAACAATCTGCAATTACACAATTTGGGTTAAATTCATTTAAATTGTAAGAGACATGGAATCTGAGATGTTTTTTAGAAAATATTCTTGGTCATGAAGAATTGCTATTGGTATATTAGGAAAGACACAGCCTGAACAATTAATACTAGGGAAACCAGTTCAATCTAAATAGATTATTTATTAATTTGAAAAGTAATTAATTCATATCTCAACTTTGAAAATAAAATACATTTTCTGTTTTTAACTTCTAGAATATGTAAACTGATGGAACAAGGACATAAGCCTCAGCCGCTCTCCCTCCTTGCCCAAAAGACTTAAATATTGGAATATATTCCCTGCTCTTGAATCTCAATTGGGTCTCATACCCTATTGCCTTCATACCCCATTCCCCACAGCCACCTGAAAGCCCAGTTGCTCAGAACACTTGAAAGACCATTTCCAGGAATTACTTTGCCTGCTGCCTCCTACTCTACCCCCATCCGCAGCCCTCCTACAATATAAAAAAGCCCCCTTGGCCCCTGGCCCCTGGGGATTGGGACCTTCTGCCACGTGTTCCATCAATGTGCACATGGGCAGTTTGTCACTCACCTCTACAAATTTATTTTCTCTGAATAAATTCAGTCTGGCTATAAATTCGTACACTGCCTCCTCTCTATGCTGTGCCTCTTTTCCTAACATTTTGGTGCCCCATGTGAAGAGGCACCAATCTACAACTCTTTTCCTAACATAAACTGAGCATTGCAAGATTAGAAATCACATAATTAAACTGATAAGAACAGATACTACACTTGATCTTAGCCAAAAGGCCGAGAAGCGATACCTCATGATAAATTAAGATTATTAAACATTTTAATACTCCATTTTAGAATGATAATGTGATTCACAATGGTTGACAAGATTTTCTTTTTTTGTTTAAAGGTTTATTTATTTTAAAGGTAGAGTTACTGGGAGGGGGAGAGAGAGAAAAAGAAAGAGAGAGAGGGAGAGAAAGAGAGAATCCCTTTCATCCCCTGGTTCACTCTCCCAAATGGCTAAAAGGTCTCAATAGCCAGAGCTGGGCTAGTCCAAAGTCTGGAGCCAGAACTTCTAAGTCTCCCACTTGGGTGCAGGGGTCAAGGCACTTGGGCCATCTTCCACTGCTTTCCCAGGCACATTAATAGGGAGCTGGATCAAAAATGGAGCATCTGGGACTTGAACCTGCACCCATATGGAATGCTAGACCTCCAGATGGCAGCTTTACACGCTACACCACAGTGTCAGCCCCCAAATTTTATTGACAGCATATATCCAAACTGAAGAAGAAGAGAAAATTGATACAAAAATTGGAACTATTTTAAAAATCAGTTTAAATTGCTGCATCCACTCATCAGCTAAAATAGAGTATTACAAAAACCAGTGACAGTCACACAGGACTTTTATTGAAAATGAGAAGCAAATGAGAGACAAATGATGGGGACCAGCCACCAATCAGGACCAACACTCCTTACCAGAGTGTGGACCCCCAACAGCTGGTTATACAGCTTTTTATAATATTCTGTCCACTAGGGCTCACAATTTCAAACTGGACCCCTGGTATGCAGTGAACAATAAAGAGGAAAACCAGAATATGGTTGTAGGATAACAGCAACCCGATAACAGATCAAAGATATGGTTGTAAGATAACAGTGAAGGACACATTTTGGTCAACCTAGTTTCTGAGAATTTGGGCCCACATAATTTCACAAGATACACCCTCAGCCAATAGCAGGCAAAGCTGATATGTACAGAAGCTAGAGATCTGAAATTAGCTTTTAGCCACACTCCATTTTAATTCTGATTTCACAAAGATATTATGAAGATGAAACAATATTTTAACCAATGATAGCTTTATAATAAGCAAATATTAATATTTTATGATATACTAAGTTTTAATTACATAGAAATATGTCATTATTTGACTAAATATTGGTGTTGCCATATGTCATTGTATGTACTAAATTATTACTCATCAGGAAAACTTTGAAAACTGCTTTTATGAAAAACATGGAAACTTCAATCGTTTTGCAGAGGATAATACATAACTTTAGAAAATTTGTTAAAGCTGAATATTGAAAATCCTGATAAGTTGAAAGACAGGGATGATAGAACTCTAGTTACATAAGCAGAACGTAAGAAGCGAGAATCTAAATTGTGAGTGTAATAAAGGTTAAGATGACAGAACAGACTCAGGTGGATTCAGAATTAAATCTGCAATTAAATCAAGGTGCTTTTATTAAGTAGAAGTGAGAAACAAAAGTATATACTGCTCTGTAATGACAAGACATCCAAGATGGTTCATATGATTGAGAAACTAGGATAAAAGAACATACTCTCACTGAACCACACAACGCAACTGTGTGCCTCAGGTAAAAAATGCAGATATTGTTAATATTCTCACCAACTCCAGAACAGAGCTGCTGTCTCCTCAAATCCTCCTGCTTCCTCGAGGCAACTACACAAAGCATAATCAACAACTTAGACTGACAACACAGATGGACTAATCAGTAACAAGCTAAGCAAAATGATTCTGAGCCTCAAGGACTTATTGCAAGGTAGATAGAAGAAGGTGGACTAGGCACTTTGTCCTAATGTCACCAATCATTGGTTAATTAGTGACTTTCATTAGTGGAAGACACACATCTAAATCCAAATTTCTACATGGTCTTTGTTGGTACATTTTCTTGAATAACTTTAGTGAACAAGGGTTTTTGGTGTGCTATGCCTACACAATTTAATTTGGAAATCTCTAAATATTACGATGCTCCCTCTTAATTCCTACTATAATTGCCCTTCTCTCAACAAGCAACATTCGATTAACCTTTACATAGGAAACATACAGAGCAAAATAGATTTTTTTCTTCAAATTAATACTGCTTCCAAATATGCAGGCAGTTTTTACATTTAACATCTGATTAATAATCATTTTTCTACAGGAAATATGCTAGTCTCCAATTCCCTGTACCTCTTTCCCAAGCAACAAGATTCTAACCTTATTGTCCTTTGGAAGTTGCTACAATGCATCTGCAACTGTCTTAACAGTTTACAACAAATTCCGACTTTCCAAGTAATAACGAGTCTCATTGCTTTGCTTGAATAGGAGATGGTCACTGGCTCTGCCTTGTATTTCTTCCACACCACTTGCTAGCAGCCAGGCATACTTGCACACTATATGTTGGAAATTTCAGATAAGGGCTGTAAAAACAGTGTGAGGGTAAATCACTTACAATCTGCCTTCAATGGCAGTTCCAGCAGAATAAACGCAGTCACTGCTTACAATTATGGGATGAAAGGTAAGTGCCTTGGCAGTTGTCTTCTTGTTCATGTTGCACCAACAAGGGTCCACCACAGCACTCTCCACTCCCCATTTACAAGCCTCCTTTTATGCAATTGCCAAAATGATGTGGGAAAGCAAAAATGAATAGGAAAAGTGGCAGTATGTTTATTTTCAAACGGGACACTCAAGCAGGGTTCTATATTCAATATTAGCATTTATGCCATGTTCAGAACAACCAAATTAACATGCACTAAATGACAGAAAACTAACTCAGAAAGGGAATCTTAGCTGGTATGTGTTAATACCTGGATTTCCTGATACTTTGGTTTTGTTAGAATAGCGTAACGATGTTGCTTATCAAGAAACAATAAGTACCAAGAAGCAGACCTGGTACAGGCTTTCTCTATGATCTAAACACCCATAATCCTTGAATATTTTCTCTAATTCCTAACATTAGTAAAGCAGGATGCACATTATTCAAGGACAATATCTTTGTTTATTGTTTAGGGATATTTTGTTTGGAAGAAATAAATATATATTTATTACAAATCCATGACGTGTCAACACATTGACTATAATCAAGAATTTCAGCACTTTATCTTGACTCATTATTTGTCTTCAAATTTATTTCTGGGCCAACATTTTGTCATAGCAAGTAAAGCTGCTCCCTGTGACTCTGGCATTAAATATGGGCACAGGTTTGAGTCCACACTGCTCTACTTCTGATCCAGCTCCCTGCTAATGTGCCTGGGAAAGCAGTGGAGGATGGTCCAAGTTTTTGGGGTCCTGCTACCCCCATGGGAGACCCAGATAAAGCTCCTGGCTCCTGGTTTCAGTTTGGACCAGCTGTGGCTGTTGCAACTATTTGGAAAGTAATCAACAGATAAAATATTTCTCTCTCTCTCTCTCTCTCTCTCTCTCTCTCTCTCTCTTTCTCTCTCTCTCTCTTTCTCTCTTTCTCTCTTTCTCTCTCTCTCTCTTTCCATGTAACTCTTTCAAATAAATAAATCTTTACAAATATTTATGTATTGTATTTTGCAGATTCCATTACCTTTATAGAGACTGAGGCTGAGATAGCCAAGCAACCTTCTAATAGCAAGAGAACTAACCAGTGTAGAACTGGAATTTGAATTTCATCTATCTTAAAGCCCAAACCATTGTTCCTGCCAACTTGCACACTGTGTTGTGACGTTGATTGCATTATATGTCTCTTCAGACCTATTTTGTCTGTGCAGTTGGAAGACTGCATCGATTTCATGAAAAAGCTATTTCTACATACATTTTTTTAAAGATTAATTCATTTATTTGAAAGCCAGAGCCACACAGAGAGAGGAGAGGCAGAGAGAGAGAGAAAGAGAGAGAGAGGTCCTCCATCCGCTGGTTCACTCCCCAGCTGGCTGCAACAGCTACAGCTGTGCCAATCCAAAGCCAGGAGCCAGGAGACAGAATGTTCCTCTGGGTCTCCCATGCAGGTACAGGGACCCAGGGACTCAGGGACCCGGGCCATCCTCCACTGCTCTCCCAGGGCACAGCAGAAAGCTGGAAGGGAAGTAGAGCATCCGGGTCCCTAACCGGCACCCATATGGGATGCTGGCGCTTCAGGCCAAGGGGTCAACCTGATGCGCCAAATCGCTGGCCCTTCTACATACATTTCTAAATATAGAAAAACAATAACATTCAAGATATAGTACTAAATGAGCCAGCCTTAAAAAATTTAATTTTTTCTCATAAATAAAAGAGTCATTTCCCTGGTAAAATGGCTTTTCCTTTTATATTTTGATGGATTAAATCTGACTCAACTATGAAGTATATTTTAATTTACTTTAATCTTGAATTCTGATACCATCTCTGATTAGCACCAAGCCATTTATAGTAATTAATTTTGAAATTTGTTTCATTTATTTACTTTTTACTCAATACTTTCATTTTTTAGCAAGAATTAGTGGGAGGTAATGCATTCACTTGAATATTCTACCTTACAGAAACTCTATTGATGCCATCTGATCAAGTAACAAAGAACCTGGTTTTAGTAGTTTAAATGCTTCCTAATGTTTATAAATATAATATTGTAAAAATTGAAATATTTTAAGACTTCTGTGACACATGAGTTGCAAAAGATCAGCATTTTTTTTTTTTTGGTAGGATCTAAGTTTAATTTGGGCTTCAACAATTTCTCATTATATAACCTTGAGGAAATATTGGACATATATCTTCTCAACTGTAAGTAGACTATCTTCGAATCATGAAGTCAAGCTGAAGACACATCTGATGACAGATGAAAGACAACTAGTATTGTATTTATTTGGTTAATTCTTGTCAGAATTGAGTATGCTCAAACTCATATTTAAAACCTTTAAATATTTTCAAAGCTTTTTCAACCACAAAACAAATCTTCAAAACAAGCAAACGAAATTCAGCATCCATCTATTATTGGGCTAAAGATTCAGGGGGGAATTCAGTATCCATACCCATAATTTTAATATTATTTTTATTTTTTCATTGGCCTTATAGTGTTTTTATCACATTTCCTCTCTCTTTAGGTATAATACTAGCTATTATGAAGACTGCTGGAAATGTGGACAGTAATGATTTGTATTTTCAGCTCATATTGGCCTACCAACTTACAATTTCACAATGAAAGAACAAAATATATTCTCAAAGAAAAGGAAAAGTGAGAGACAGAGGGGTAGAGTATTGAACATAAGGAAAGCACAGACAATAATACTCTCAAATCTTTAAGCATCCCCTGGGTTTTTTTTTTTTTTTTTCCTACTAAAAATAGAAAATGTGAGATGTCTCTCTTGAACATTTTGAAAGCTAATTAACGCATTTGTATATAGTGTTCTAGCTATCAGATTGTTATTTCTGTAATTGTAAGGAGTTACTCTGGCAGGACTACAGCCAGTCATACTTCTTTGGGATGTAAATGTGTCTTGCATTCTTAAGCACACAGGACCTTGAAATTAGACCTCATCACCTATGTGGAAAAGGTGAGGGAATGAGAGCTCTGACTAAAAAGATACCTGGCTGCTAAAGTAGCTGTCTTCAAATGTTTAACCATATATAAGCTTCCAAAATAAATGACTGTATTTTGTTCAATAAATCTAGTTAGGAGAGGGTTCAGTGACCTGTCTCTTAACAACTTGTTACGATTTTTCTTGAAGTAGTATTCAAAAAAGTCTAAAATATGCCTTACTTGGTCATTTATAATGGAGTTCAGGTTACATTTTAGTATTTCAGAAATAATAATTCTTGAGACAGTATTAACCATTATACACAAAATTATAATAGTATGCATAAATAATGAATTTATATATTATATATATGTTATACAAAATTTCATTTTCCTGTCCTTTTTCTCATCTTTTTTTTTTTTTTTTTTGACAGGCAGAGTGGACAGTGAGAGAGAGAGACAGAGAGAAAGGTCTTCCATTGTCGTTGGTTCACCCTCTAATGGCCGCCATTGCCGGTGCGCTGTGGCCGGCGCACCGCGCTGATCCGAAGGCAGAAGCCAGGTGCTTCTCCTGGTCTCCCATGGGGTGCAGAGCCCAAGCACTTGGGCCATCCTCCACTGCACTCCCTGGCCACAGCAGAGAGCTGGCCTGGAAGAGGGGCAACCGGGATAGAATCCGGCGCCCCAACCGGGACTAGAACCCGGTGTGCTGGCGCCGCAAGGAGCAGGATTAGCTATTGAGCTGCGGCGCTGGCCTTTCTCATCTATTTTTAAAAAATCAGGGCTTACCAATTAAATCTATGTATCTGAGTCTCTTAAACATTATGTAGTAAAATGTGTCTTTAATTCTAGGAAATAGTATTGCATAGCTATTAGAAATAGAAACAAGTTGCCGGTGCCGCGGCTCACTACACTAATCCTCCACCTGCGGTACTGGCACACTGGGTCCTAGTCCCACTCAGGGCGCCGGATTCTGTCCCGGTTGCTCCTCTTCTAGGCCAGCTCTCTGCTATGGCTGGGGAGTGCAGTGGAGGATGGCCCAAGTCCTTGGGCCTTGCACCCCCATGGGAGACCAGGAGAAGCACCTGGCTCCTGGCTTCGGATCAGCGCGGTGCACTGGCCGCAGTGCGCCAGCCACAGCGGCCATTGGAGGGTGAACCAAAGGAAAAGCAAGACCTTTCTCTCTGTCTCTCTCTCTCTCACTGTCCACTCTGCCTGTCAAAAAAAGAAATAATAAAAAATAAAAAAAGTAACAGAAACAAGTTAAACCAAAGCTGAAATTTTTACTCTGCTTCTTATTAATGACATAACAGTGAACCATCTACTTTATGATTTTGAACCTCAGATTGCATGTGTGGCTTTGTTCATTTGTGTCATTATAAAAAATGCATTGGACTCAATCATTTATAAACAATTGAAATTTACTTGTCTAAGTTCTGGGAATTCTGTGACCAAAGCTCCAGCAGCTAAAGTGTCTGTGAAAGGGCTAGTCACTGTTTCAAGGTAACACTTTGAACGCTGTGTTCACCCAAAGAGAGGAATCATGTTTATTCACAAGGTAGAAAAGATGAAAAGCAAAGAAGGAACACATCATATACAGTCTTTGTTACAAGTCAGCATTAATCTCATTCATGAGTGTGAAGTCTCATGATCTAAACACTTCCGTACAACTCCCTTACCCCCAGTCTAATATGATCACTTTGGTGATTGTGGATTGACACATTTTGGAGGAGACATCTACATTCAAACCCACAGCAATGTATAAATCACAAAAAAGCACTGTAATCTTAAGGTTGCTGGAAAAAAAATGAATGAGAGCTGGCTTTAAAATATTAGCTAGGCATAAAGAATAATACAATGGATGTAGGACCATCATTAAGTTCAGAATAAGTAGGTAGAGCAGAGATGTAGTGCCACAACAAGACAGGGCATCCAAGAAAAAGGGAAAGGAAACTAAGCATTTTATATTTGGTTTTCAAAGTATCAGATGGCTATAGTAATTGGGAAAGCATTTATTTGCAAGCTGAAGTCCAACCACCAGTGGCTCCACATATCAGGATATCATTTTCTCATGAAGTAAAAGAAATGAGTTGTATGGCTGCTACCAGCATCATTTAACTCTTTCAGTAATACTGTCAAAAACTAAGGAGTTTCAATTTTCAATGTTTATTATTTTTATTTGGATTTAGTTGGAAAACAGAGTGACAGAAAGAGAGAAAGCAGGAGGAGGATGAGAAAAAGAACTTCCACCAATTGATTTTCTCCTCAAAATTCTGCACATCAGGGACTGGGCCAACTCAGCCAAGAACTTTACCTGGGTCTCCCAGCTGGGTGCCAGATACCCAACTGCCCAAACCATCACCTTCTCCCTCCCAGGCAAATTGAACAGGTCATGTGCTTAAAGCTGCATGGTAGATAGAAATAGGTGGTGCACATACTAATAGCTAACATATTAGGTACTGTTATCCAAGGAAGTAGATACAACTTTGTGCATATAACACACGCATTTAACTAGGTAATGTTTACATAGAAAATTTCTAAGGTTCACTGAATTCTACAAGGTAGATGGTATCAAGGCTATTTAATCTAGTGCATACTGTTCAGAGTGCCTGAAGCTCCCATCATCTCTCTGAATTAAGAAGTTTCTGAGGGGCTGGCATTCCCGTACAGCAGGTAAATCTGCTGCTTGCCATGCCAGCATCCCATGTCAGAGTGCATGTTCATATCCTGGATACTCCACTTTTCTGATCCAGCTTCCTGCTAATGCACCTGGGAAACAGCAGTGATGGCCCAAGTAGTTGGGCCCCTGCCACCCAAATAGGAGACCTGTATTGAAGTCCTGGCCTCTGGCTTCTGCCTGGCCTAGCTCTGGCCCTTTTGGACATTAGGGGAGAAAAATTAGTGGATTGAAGTATCTCTCTCTTGTGTGCACCCCCTTCCATCTCCTTTCCCCCACCCCTTTCTTTCTCTAATGTTCTTTCAAATAAATAAATAAACTTTTAAAAACTTCTGAGAAGAATGATTTGATCCCATTTCTGTTTCTAGCGTTGCTAAATTAGATTAAAAGAGGACAACAGTTTGAATCATAATCAACCCTTAGTACAGCCAACCACCAACTTACTACAAATCTGGCACAAAGCATGAACTTCCCAGGCAGATCTATCTTTTGGATATAGTTATAAGAATTCAAGAACATATGTCATCTAACAGTAAAGATGGAGCAGATAAGGCATAATAAAAAAAGACATGAAATAATTGGAAATAAGTAACAGAAACCACAAATGATAATTGCTGTATAGACAACATGTAGCTTGGAAGGAGAGAATTTTATAAAAAGTGAAAGTGAGTAAGTCAGTTATTCTTACATGGAGCTGATTCTGAACAACAGCTACCATTATTAAGGTTCCTCTGGCTGGCTTGGATCCAAAAGCAACCACCAACCTCTAGTGGTCTGCCTTATTCAATTCAGATATCAATAAACCAGCATGATTTGAGTTGATTTGAGGATACCTAGACAAAATAGCTCAATACTTTCTGACTCTGGCTGAAATTCAAATGGAAATTAAGCATCACAGAACTCAAGCAGTGTAATATGTATTTCTGTACCTCATAAACATGTGACTTTCAGGTTTAGCAACTTTATTGTAATGTTAGTACCTTTGGTTTATTTGTTTGATGTTATTCTAAACAAATCAGAAAAATCACACAAAAATAAGTAAACACTAAATTGAATTAGTCACCTTGCAAGACTACAAATTTCCAAGACCTTTTCTTTTAACGCCAACTTACAGGGTGCAATCAATTATGTAAAGGGAAAAGTTATCATTTTTGTTTCTATATCATTTAATTTTTAACCATAAATGATATTGCTGAACTTCAAAACCTGCCTTATTTGACACCTAAAGTAATTATGTTTCCAAAATCAACCATTTGTAGTGCCATAAATTTTCTTTCACCACAATTGTTGAAAGTGACTTAGCAGACTCCAGTGGCATATCCAACCAAGAGTTCTAAAATATATCCTGTATCACTGAAATAAATTCCTAGTTACACAGAGTGACAAAAGTGAAAAGCACCGTATTTTTTAAAGATCTCATTGGAGCTTTTGCCTTTTATTTCATTATGCTAGGAGTTCAGAAGATTTAACAAAGATACCTTTTTCTTGGGATTTAAATCTATGGTGCTTTATCTGGTGCGTAATAGTGAACATTATTTTTGAAACTCTTTCATCATGCTTTGCACACACATTTATTGTGTTGCCTGAAATTAGCTGGATTTCTTGATGTTTAAACAAATTGCTATCAAGCCTCAGCTAGTCACAATAACCAGAGGCTGCCAATCAGTCAGATGGTCTATATAAGGCAAATTCCTCATCATATCACATTAGGCAAATGTTGACTGTGGCCAATGCTGACTGTCTGTATGCCATTACCTTTTCTTCAGTTATAAACATAATCTACAGATGGAGTGAGGTGGAGATATTATATATCAATTTTGTTCTAGAATACAGCCCATTTCTAGTACCTTTTTTCCTTGCTGACATAAACTTGCTTAAGTTTAATTAATTTCAGATTTTCCATTAAGAGAAAAACATTATCAAATAAAGAAATTGAGTTTTTGGTTAGCAAGATGGTATATAGAAAGTCTTCTACTCATATTACCCCAAAACAACAAGAATTTTGCAGCCACCTATGAACATATATGCTTTTGTGGGAGCTTTGGAATCCATGAAGGTTGTGAAACTCAGTGAGGGTCATTTTTTGACAAGGCAGAACCACTAACAATGGTCCTGGCTATAGACCTAGCAAGAGCCCTACCCTATTATGTTCACTGTTCCTGCTCCATTAGGCCTTGGTTCTGCCACCAGCACCCTGTGCCAGAAGACCCTGGAAGAGCTATACCCTCCAGAGGATCTTCTACCTAATGAAATAACTCTTGGAACTTAACAACTGCATAATTATTAGAATGAAAGAGAGAAAATGCTATTTATTCAGGCAAAACAGTCTTAAATGTAAAAAGTCTTAAGGAATTTATGAAAATGCTAATACATAGGTTTGGCAGTTTTGCAGTTTATGAGATAAAACTATAAACCATGTTGTATTGCTATATAACTAGCAAAGTACATTGTAACAAATGAAATTAAGAGATGATTGCATTGGCAATGCATCAAAACTAATGAAATTTAGCAAATGGAGTATAATAGAAGAACCTGAAAAATAAAACGTTGCTCTTAGAAATTAAACAAGGATTACAATATCGCTAAAAATCCTACAATATATAGAAGTACCTCCCTCACATGTACAACATGAAGTATTGGGCTCTAGATAGAGGTTGCTGGTACTTAGTGTAGCAAAACCAACATAAAATTGTATTGGGCTAACAGATTAATATCTCCTTCCCTCCACTGATGCTACCCCATTAAGGCCAAAATGTATAGTAGTGGAAAAGAAAAAGAAACCTTTCACCATTTCAGAGATATTTTTTGGTCTTTACAATCTTGAAAACTTTCCTCTTTTTATGGCAAGTATCTTCCAAAATTCAGTGAACTTTTAATGGTTACATCTCCACAGAATGATAGCTGTTTGCCTTTATTTATGTCTGTTCCAGAGTTGTGCCTATTATTTAAAAATGAATCTCAGACAATAAAATTTTATATATTTCTTGTACATTGGAGCATCTGTCTATAGTCCTTCTATATTGAGAATATGTATTAAGAGA
The DNA here is from genome assembly GCF_033115175.1 of Lepus europaeus. Lineage (NCBI taxonomy): Eukaryota > Metazoa > Chordata > Mammalia > Lagomorpha > Leporidae > Lepus > Lepus europaeus. The sequence continues at coordinate 41,561,900 of NC_084833.1, forward strand.
GCTTTAAAATAAATTACTTGTTTTCCATTTCTTTGTAGCAAATTGTTAGTTCATCATCTTTCTTTTATGTTTTTTAAACAACATAAAGGTTTCTAAGTCTCTGGATTCTACTTAATTCAGGTCTGTGAGATTCTACTTTTGGAATTCTCAGAGAACAGATTGCTTTGGGAAATTTTAGTGTCAAAACGTAACAGTAAAATTGATCAACTGCATCTAAACAAAAAAGTACAAATTTGATTTCATGCTAAATTATGATTACTTGTCTTTGAGGTAAAATAAATTTGTATTTCTAAGATGCAGTACATATAATGTATTATTTTAATATTAACATGATAGAACATTATGGACCTTAAGTTTGGATATAAAAGCAGATTTCTGTCTCAGCAGATCAATAATAATTAAGACCCCATAACAAAATTTCACATAGTTCATGAGATAGCATGGTAGGTACTTCTCATGGTCTTTTTATAAGTGCTAACTTATAATTTGAATTAATGCTAATATCTTAGCCATGACAAATTGAAGTACAATTCAGTATCATGAATTTGAATTTATTTAATGATAATTAGAGTTAACAATCTCTATTTTACATGATTTTTTCTTGCCATCATTATTATATTAATTGTAGAATTTTTTCACAATTTCCCTTCTTTAAAAATCATTGGGTAAAGTGCAGGAGGTTAGAAATTGTGAGATTGGCTGTTATCATTTACAAAACCTGTAAACTTTCCTGACTATTCCTCCCTTGCCTCCTTCTATAGCTATCAAAAACGTTACCTTCTCATTGATTAAAGTCTTCCAGGAGCCATGGTAGTTGGAAGTATTGATGAAATCTCTGAAGTGGGAAAATGCAATCTTGATTTACTGTTAAATTCCGCTTGGGAATCTGTTTCATTACTTCTCAATTGAAAGGTAGTTTCATTGTTCTCTCCTGTGATAAGCTAGTGTGTTACACCACAGGTGATTGCTGAAGGATATTGCAATGACAGTTCCCAAATGTCTTTCCTACAGAAAGGACTCAGGGAAAGCAGCCTGTTCAACTCAAACCTGACTGCCACGCAAGATCATACACATTTCCATTTTTTTCTCAGTGGACATTAATAATGGAAGTAGATACTGGTTTTGATGGAATTACCCATGTTCAGCACTTTGTCGCTTTATCACAAGAATAATTCTCTTGAGTTGGATGTTATTGCTTCAATTTCCTAGAACCTGAGATTCAGAATAACTTGTTTGATGTTATAAACCTACTATGTAGGCTGAAGTTAGCATTTGAGTTGTAGAACTTGCTCTTAAGCTTATTTGCCTTTTTTCCAACATATAAAAAGGTCACAAAATGAAGGGAATATTAGTGTATTCCAAATCATTGCAATACTACTTCTGGTTGACTGTAGTTCCACCTTTATACATAAGAAAATTTCTTTCAAACTCATGTGAGCTGGTTTAGCTTCTCTCCATCAATTTATTGATACTCTGTAAATTCCCTGGTAGTTATTTGTTCTGAGTTTTTGTTCCTAGTGTTGGATTATTTCCATAAGTATTTGCATAAATCTGTTAACAATTTGCTTTATATGATGATATTGGTATATCTTAATTGTTTCTTTAAGTCTTGCAAATCCACTCTAGCAAACTATATCTGGGGATGTGTCTGAACTTTATTACGCCAAAATGGTTCACATAAGGAATATTAAACCCCAGCATCTTACTCTTTAACATATCCATTTATTGTTCTATCTCTATTACTTGACTTTTTTTTCTTTACCTCACAATTATCTTTCATAACCTGATATCTTACTTCTATATCATTAACTCCATTGTTTTTGAAATTACTTTGTGAATACAGCAAAATAATAGCAACATCAAATAGTTCTAAAAATAATGTATCTATCCAAAGACTATGAGTCTGTCAGGATAGAGAAGTAATTAATGATTTTCTTGGTTTTAATATTCAGAACCAAAGCTAATCCTGAAATAGCACTAAGTCAATTATTGCAGGGGAAGGAGAGATGAGTGAATAATGTACAATGGTGGGGAGGAGGAGGAGGAAGGAGAAAGAAAAGGACGAAAGGGGGGGGGGAGGAAGAAAGGAGAAGGGAGATGAGAATTTAAGGCTTCACTTGGAATTCATATTTGATATGTTTCAACCTTGTGAACCATGAAAATGTGTTTCAAGCCTCCGGCATCAGTTTCCTTCTTAATAAATTTGAAATGATGATGCGTATTTCAAGAACTCAAATTACATTCCTAAAAATGAGATCAGATAACCACTGGGCAAATGCTTTGTACATTTTAAATAGTTACAAATGTGGAATCAGAGCTGTGGTGTAGCAAGTAAAGCCTCCTACTGAAGTGCAGGCACCACATATGGACACCAGTTTGAATCCCAGCTGCTCCACTTGTGATCCAGCTCCCTATAAAGGCACATGGGAAAATAGTAGAAGATGTTCCAATTCCTTGGGCCTCTGCACCCATGAGTGAGACCTGGAAGAAGAAGCTCCTAGCTCCCAGCTTCAGATCAGCTCAGCCCTGGTCATTGTAGCCATCTGGGGAGTGAACCAGCGGATGGAAGACTCTCTCTCTCTCTCTCTCTCTCTCTCTCTCTCTCTCTGCCTTTGCCTTTCTATAACTGCCTGGCTTTCAAATAAATAAATAAATCTTTAAAAATAGTTACAAATATTAGGAATTGTTATTTGATAAATTTTGTCTTTCAACAATCACTACATTACAACATTAACACATTGGCACATTGTGCAAATGCAAATGACATTCAACAAGTATTTACATCACACCTACCAAGTGGCAGATGCTAGAAATCTAGCAAGGATCACACAGACCACGTGATCAGAAGACACTTTCTCATATCTTCTACTGGAATAATTATAAAGTAATTTGGTTTGTCAACTCATGTGTTGGATTTTACTATAGTAAACATCACAAACTTTTTGTGAGTCTGTTTTGTGAGTCTGTAACTCTGACTTTTATTATAATAAAAGTTTATAATATTTTATTATAATAAAAATTTATAATAAAAGTCAGAGTTAGAGAAAAAGAGAAAAGAGGGAAGGAGAGAGAGATCTTTCATCTACTGGTTCAGTCCCTGGATTTCCACATATTTTGAAACCATCTGTCAGATGAAGTATTAATATCCTGAATATAACAGCAACTTAACAAACTCAACAACAAAAACACAATCAATACAGTTAAGAAATGGGAAAAGGACCTCAATAGCTTTCAGATGAAGAAATAAAGATGGCGAAGAAATGTATGAAAATGTTCTACATCATTAGACATCAGGGAAATTCAAATCAAAACCACAATGAGATAGCACAGTATCCCTATCAAAATCAGTAAAATCCAAAACACAAAGAATAACAAATGCTGGGGAGGATGTACAAAATGGGCAACACTTATACACTGTGGGAATGTAAATTAGTGCAACCACTGTGGAAACAGTATGGATATATTTTATAAAACTAGAAATTGACTTGCCATATGATCCAACAATCACACTACTGGGTACATATCAAGAAGGTGTGAACACATTATGTTAAAGAAATACTTGCAGCACCATGTTTATAGCAGCAATGTTCACAATAGCAAAATTTGGAAGCAATCAAGATGCCCATCATCAGATAAATAAATAAAGAAAATGTAGTATATATACACAACAGAGTATTATTCAGCTACAAAAAGAACAAAATTTTACCATTTGCATCAAAATGAATGCAACTGGAGAACATAATGATGAATGAAGTTAGGTGGACACAGGAAAACAACTACTGCATGTTCTCCGTTATATGTAGAAGGTAAAAATTAAAAATAAATAAATAAATAAATAACAACCCCCACAAAAAGGAAGAAAGTAATGTGTATGTGTATCAGTATTGCTGCAAATATAATTTTGTAAAACTTTTATACCTTTGTCAAACCAATAGATAAGAATGTTACACTACTATAGTTTTCAATGATCAATGATTACTTTGAAGTTTACTGTATATGGGTGAAATGGCCATTTTTCTTTCAATTAATGTTTATTTATTTATTTATTTATTTTAAATGTAAATCAAAATTACAATGAGGCATCCTGTCTAACTTGTCAGGATAGTCCTTGTCAGAAACACATAGGGCAAAGTGTTTGGCCTAGTAGTTAAGACACCTGCATTCTACCCCAAAGAGCCTTGCTTTTATCCCCAGCTCTGCCTCCTAACTCCGGCTCCCTGCTAATGCAAGTCCTAGGGGGCAACAGAAATGGCTCAAATAGTTGAGTCCCCGTCATCCACATGAAAAACCTAGATTGTGTCCCTATCTCCAGGCTTCTGCCTCAGCTGTTGCAGGCATTCAGAGAGTGAACCAGCAGAGGAGGTCCATCTAATCTCTCTTTGTCTGTCTCTCTCTCTCTGCCGATCAGATAAATATTTAAATAAAACACTGTGGATAAGAAATGTTGGTGAGGATGTAGGGGAGTTGGAAGTCTTTGGTTTGTCTTTCATGATGTAGCTTTCCTATGCATTGGCCCAAAGAGGGAGCAGATGTGTAGCCTCAGGATTTTCTAGTTAGAATTGAGAAGGAGAGTTTCCATTCTGAAGCCTGGGGCATGTGTTCCAGAAGCTGAGGGTTTTTTTTTTTTTTTTTTTTTTTTTTTTTTTTTTTTGGTTTGTTGTTTGTTTTTGCTTTTTACTTGCTGAACTTCTAATTTATTGAAACATTAAGCCTTTTTACTGTAATGTAAACTTAAAGTTTGTCAAAAGCCAAAACAAGAATAAAGAACGAAAAGGAGGGTGGGTAGGAGGGAGAGAAGGAGATTTAGGTAGCAAAGAAACACCATTATATTCTTTCTTTCTTTCTTTCTTTCTTTCTTTCTTTCTTTCTTTCTTTCTTTCTTTCTTTCTTTCTTTCTTTCTTTAAAAGTCAGAGTTACATAGAGAAAGAAGGAGAGGCAGAGAGAGAAAGAGAAGAGAGAGAGAGAGAGAGAGATCTTTCATCTTCTGGTTCACTCCTTAATTGGCTGCAATGGCCGGAGCTATGCAGATCCAAAGCCAGGAGCCAGGAGCTTCTTCCCGGTCTCCCACAGAGGTGCAAGGGCTAAGTCTTGGACCATCTTCTTCTGCTTTCCCAGGCCATAGCAGAAAGCTGGATCAGAAGCAGAGCAGCCGGGACTTGAATCAGCGCCCGTATGAGATGCTGGCACTGCAGGGGCAGCTTTACCTGCTACGTCACAGCGTTGGCCCTGATATCATTATATTCTTAGAATTGTATCAACAAACTATATTGAATCTATTAAAATGAATTAAAAACTTTAAAATTAGATAAATAAAATTTAAAAATTAATGTAAAACAGAATAAAACATATACTTATTTTGGTGCTTTTTTAAATTCAAGTGTAGTTTTCAGTAATATGAATTTGTCATTAAGTTTTTGATAATCCCTCATCTGACTATCAAATAAATAAGTAAATCTTTACAAAAATAATATAACAAGAAACTAAAGATACTTAAAAGACATACATAAAAATAATAATACACTTTGCAAATCCTATGAGAGCTCAGCCTGAATTTCCTATGTGTTGATTCCTTAGTAACAAATGACACTGCTGCAGAGAGAATTTTCTTCACCTATGTCGCTAACTCAAGTTGACCATCCTAGATTTTCAATGCTAGGAGACCGTTTCCTTCTCAAGATCTCAAAGTCCATGACCTGGATAACTGACAGCCTGTTTCAACACCATTGTACATTTGTCTTTAACATGGAACCCTTTGAACCTTGGGTTGTTGTCTCCGTGGGATCAGGAAGAGTCTTTTAATTTACTTTATGCTCATCAAATGTGATTACAGGGAAAAATCCAACTGTCAATTCAGAGAAGGAAGGGGGATTCCCCTATGTGAATGTGCATTTCTTTCTCATCTCATCCTGGAAAATTCCTCTGATTTGAATTTAGAGAAGAACACTATTAGATGTTACCAGATAGAGAGTAAACACTTCTAGAGTTGTAAAGCAACACTGAGACTGGCAAGAACAAAGAAAACAAAAACACAGCCATATGTTTGGTGGACAGCACTCATTGATTACTTTAAGTTTGAGGACAGTATTTACCATTGATCTGGGTTTCTATCTCTAGGATTTGACTTATGTTTACCATGGCATGTCTGGCTTAGGCATTTTCCAGCTTGAATTCCCTAGTGCGGTGTGTACTGACTTGGCAACACAAGACTGTATTTTAGGTGTGAATTTTGGGCAAAAGAAAAGAGGGGAGGCAAAATGTTCTTTTGCAAACATCCACCCATGTAAAACAATGAATAAGTTTACATAGCTATTGTCTTAATGCCAAGAGCTTTTATCTCAGAAAGTTGTTACAAATGCTTCTGATAAGTCCTTCAAACAAGATCAAGTAGCCAGCTGGGTCCATTTTACAGAGGGAGAAAAATCCTTGAGGAAGTCAGCTGAACGTATAAATTACACTCAAACTTGGGTTTTGTTCCATATTTCATGATCTTTGCACCATATCATATACCAATAATCAAAGTTATGATACATTTGCATTTTTTTGCTAAGCAAGGAAGGATTATATTGATGTTCAGACAGATTTCTAAAACACATTTGCAATATATATTAACTTTTATCACAAGACAAATGATTTTAATCATATATATATATATATATAGAGAGAGAGAGAGAGAGCAATTATACACATGAAAACAAATATTTACAATATTGTGTTACTAAACACATATGCATGTCATATATTCTGCATTAAGATTTGTTATATAGAAGTTTCCCATAGATTTAATTCAACTCTTCATTTGGTAGCTGAAGAAAATGAGTCTTGATTAGGTTAAACAATTTATACTTTAATCAACTGAGAGACATAAGTCTGACACCTTAAGTAGGATCTCAGTATACTATTTACACAATATTTTAACCTTTTTATAATCTTGTAGAATGTTCATATGGTATTGCTAACATTTTACACAATGGCAATAATTCCTAAGTGAGACATAGAAATCAACATTTGCCCCTAACTTTAATGTCACAAGTTTGAATAGTGTCAAAGACAGCACTAAAATTTGAAAGAATAAATCCTAAAATATTGGCTGGTGCCGCAGCTCACTAGGCTAATCCTCTGCCTGCGGCACCGGTACTCTGGATTCTAGTCCTGGTTGGGATGCTGGTTCTGTCCCTGTTGTTCCTCTTCCAGTCCAGCTCTCTGCTGTGGCCTGGGAAGGCAGTGGATGATGGCCCAAGTGCTTGGGCCCTGCACCCACATGGGCGACCAGGAGGAAGCACCTGGTTCCTGGCTTTGGATAGGCACAGTGCGCCAGCCATAGTGGCCATTGGGGGGGGGGTGAACCAATGGAAGGAAGAGCTTTCTCTCTGTCTCTCTTTCTCTCTGTCTCTCTCTGTCTCTCTCTCTCTCTCTCTGTCTCACTGTCTAACTCTGCCTGTGGAAAAAAAAAATCCTAATATATAATTTTTAGGAACAATGAGCAAGAATGTGTCACAAATGAAAGATGAGACAAAGTATAGGTTGCTATATCCCTTTAAGATTGATTCCAAGTTTGGAACATGGGAATAATTTATTGATTTTAAGTAATTTTCACTCTGAAACTTCACTTACAAAATCCTAATTTTAAAAATATTATCATTATAATTCTGCAATATTTTAATAGATAATGGTCCACAGTGTCCAAATGTCACTTTCAGAGGTGTAGCCATTTATGTACATAGGCTTTTAAAAACAATTACTTATTTATATGTTTATTTATTCACTCATTTGAAAGATAGAAAAGAAGAGAGAAAAAGAGAGAAAGAGTAGTATCTTTGAACTGCTAATTCATTCCTCATATTACCACAATAGCCAGGCCTGGGCCGTGGTCTGGGCCAAACTGAATGAGCCAATAATTCCATCCTGGTCTTCCACTACCTTCACAAGTGCTATCGTTGATATTTTGTCAGAATAGAATTTAAATATTGTAGATAGTGCTGGAATTTCCAATTTATTGTTGAGAGAGCTTTGTCACAATGCAATTCTGTCTAAAGCAAATTCAAACTAGGCCTCTCCTAGGGTTTAACAGCAGCCCTACTGTAGGGTTTTAAGGCCAGAGCTGCTCTGCTGAATTCCAATCATTTTGTTATGATTTTAAAACATTTTCAGTGTACCTCTGTAATCTTTCTAGAGCATATTGTAGCTACTGTACTTAACCAAATCCCTTATGTTTCAATATGAAATCTGAGGATCATAATATGTTACTCTTTTCATGAAAATATCACTTTAATTATTAAAATGGAAATTGCCATGCTATCATAAATGTGCAGCAATTAAGGTGGATTAGATGCCAAACAGCAGTAAATGACTGATGTCTAATTTATGCTAAACAAAAAAATTATTGAAGGTTTAGTGGGATGCTCTACATTAAAGTGACAATTAAAATATCTAGGACTTTGAAAAAAGAGGAATTGAATCAAGTACAGCCATTGAGGGTTGCTTCATATTCTATTATCTTTTGGAGGATCCCTGTATATATGTTAGTTTGATTGTCTCAGATGATTTATGAGAGTGGCAAGATGGCGGAATAGGAAGGGAGCACACTATTAGTCCGGGGGAGAGACAGTTTAATATAAGTGGAGATACTGCAGGGTCAAGGAAGAGTAGGGGATGAAACAGCAGAGGAAACTCTTCTGGAACTAGTGATTCACAGTGGACCTGCGTGGAGAGCGTGGGAGCCCAAGTTCGGGACAGCAGCAGCAGACTCAACACACCAGCGCTGGAACGCGAGGTGAGCCGAACCTCAATAGCCCAAGACACCAGCGGGCAAGCGGAAAGAGGAGGCTAGAGGGAACGAGGCTTGAAACTCCGTGGGGAAAAATTCACCAGGCTAACTAGAAGAGAGAGAGGAAAAAAATAAAAAAAGTGACCGATACAGACACAAGTTTCTCTCTCTCCGCTCACCTATCAAAGGCAAGCAAGACAGAGCAGGTGCCATTTTGGACATACGTCATAAGCAGGGCGACCTCAGGTCTGCACCGGCCCTGAGCCTAGCAGAAACACCTGACTCTGGGGGGAGGGGTGAAATAACAGGAGATTAGGATCTAACGTGGCAACCCAGTGGGAGACTGCAGGAGAATTGGAGCCCACACTGAGGGCAGCACAGATTCCCTGTGTGGTCCTTGGGAAAGAGCTTCCGATCTCTGGCTCCTGTGGGTATATCATTTGCCTGCTAACTACCTCCAATTACGTTCAGCTGTGCGGAATTACTTCCCTTTTGAATCAAAAAAAGAAAGAGAGATTTACCACACCTAACCTGGGAGTGTCATCTTTGACACACCCTCAACCCTGAGGAACCAAACACAGCTCTCAGTCCACACTCATCTCAAGCCTCTAAGGCTCCATTGAAAGCAGACAATCCACTTAATATAGAGCCATAGTGTAACAAGAAAAAACACCACAGTGAAGAAACCAAATATCTCCAACATGCCAAACAACAAATGCAAAAACCAAGCTAACAAGAACAAGGAAGACACTATGACGCCCCCAAATGAAAAAGACACCCCAATTCAAGATTATGAAGATGATGAGATTGAAGAAATGCAAGAAGCGGATCTCAAAAAATTGATAAGAACATTAACAAGTTTTCAAAAACAAATTCTTGAACTACAGAAATCCGTAATGGACAAGATAGAAAATCTCTCTCGTGAAAATGAAATATTAAGGAGGAATCAAAATGAAATGAAACAACTAGTGGAACAAGAAACTGTGATAGTGATATGCCTCCACCTTTCTATTCTGACCATAAGAGTGTTTGTTTACCTACATGTGCATAAGTTCAGAGACTCTAGGAGGCTTTTATTTGCTCTTGGTTTCATCCATGACATACCTAAATTCCTCTGATCAATATTAAGTTTTTTCTTCTAGCCACATAATGCATAGGTATGGATGTTAAGAAGGAGAAATGGGAAAAGATATGCATTCATTTGCAGAAAATAATACAGAGAAGTATCAAAGTGTTAGCAAATAACACTGAGGAAATGAGCTGGGCTGAGTGTAAGAGAGATGAAATATTATAATTTGTACTATTTCAATTTAAGTTTTTGACAAAAGATCAATAAAGGCTAACCTCACAGTTGCTATTTCTTCTGATTTGATTTTTTTCAAGGTTTCGTTATAGATTGGTCTAACACAGATAGATGTTTGCTCCATGGATCAATCGTAGGAGTCATTTAGAGAAGTACAGACTTCAACTGTTTAGTGTGACTCAATTGCTCACATACTGGGCTGGGAAGACTAGTACTCTTATCAGATGAGATCGGGTGCGTTCAGGGTGGTATGGCTGTAGACTGGTAATCTTATCAAAGGGAAAAAAAAACACACTAGGCAGATGAAAGCAAAGTAACTGTAGTCCTTCTCTTGACTCCTGTGAGTTTATGCATCTGCAGGTTCACATACACACCCAGGAGGAAACAGTACAATCATTTCATTGTAACCAGACACACATCTTTTCTATGTGTATAATATATTATGCATCTCTATTGCCACCATTCAATTTTAAACCTTAATGATTTTAGAAGAGTAAAAACTGTAACTTACAAATAATATGAGTTGAAAGCTGAATGTTCTCTTTTCCCTTCAACTATATAGCTTTGTGTGCTTTTTAGTTTTTCATTTTTCTCATTTCTATCCATCGGATTGGAGATGAAAAAGGTGACAAAATCTATCTTTGAAAGGGTACTATATTAAATAAGTACAAATGACATACAAATAAACATACAAGTTATGTTTCAAAAATTTGGTAGTATTTCTACATTTGAAGTTATTAAACTTCAAATTGCATCATGATTTGGGAGATACCTCTGTATACATAGATTGGCATACTCCACTCCTCTTAGACATTTTCCTTTGAAATTATTGTTTCTACTGTTATTCATATTAAATATATTGAAGAGCATTGCTTCAACTTGCTATTATTTGAATGTCTTCAAAGGCCTGTGTATTAATATTTAACTGCCATTTTGTGACATTAAGAGGATGCAAAGTTAATCCAACTATGAGGTTAGATGTGGGGACCTGGGACAGAATTACTATTACATTAGAGGTTTAGGGTAAAGCCCACATGACTTAATTGTGGTGGTTTAGGAATTAACATATGGAAGATAAGTACCCTGTTTACCAGCACAAATATCCTGAATTCTTATATAATCAAGAAATAGATTCATTATGTGTTAATTACTATGGCCTAGCTGCTAACTAATGATGTCAGGGTGTAATGTATATTTAAAAAGCAAATAGTTAGATCTGATAGTATGTAACTGATTGTGGATATTAATAGTATTGTAAATAGATATGATTATATACTCTACAATTCTCATTATTTACGCTACTATATCTTTGAATGTGCGATAATTTTATTGAAATTTAAGAAAACACAGTTTCACTCTTCAGGCTGTCCAGCCACCAAGAGACTTAGAAAGTGCCTGAAACGCCCAAATTCTGGTGCAAGTATCAGATTAAGTAAAAAGGTTTATTTAAATAATTTAAATAAGTTAAATAATAAATAGTGAATTAAATATTTGATCAAATATTAAATATTCACTAAATATTATTTTATTGAATAATTTATTAAACATTAATAAACATTAAATATTTAATAAAATAAACAATAAATTTAATAATAATTTAAATAATTTAAATAATCAGATTAAATAAAACGAAATGCCTCATTTACAAAAATACTATAGACTATCCTTGTCTGTGACAGAATAACCTAAAGTAACTTTGTGTAGGGAGCACTAGGCCCTGCCATTATTATCAGTGTCCTGGATCCTCAGGAAGACCTGTGTATACACACAACCTTCACTCCCAGCCCTCTCTATCTTTACATTTCTCCTTCAAGACAACTAGGATTCTTCCTCCTTTTGTAGTAGGCAATTTCTGTTGACCTTGTACCTGGTGAATATCCTAAGACATGCCTGTTGATAACTTTGGGGATTGAGGGGAGTGTATGCTTTCCAGATGCTTTTTGTTTTGTTTCGGCTTCATGGTTCAACTCTTTGGAGAATTATTCACATCACGAAAATTTCTCCTGCAACTCTTCTTCCAGATAATTGATCACAGGTGATAAGGAATAAAATGTGAAAACTGGAGAAAAACAAATCGCATGACAGGACCTCTCTTCACCTAATCATTCTCCTGCCTGGTTCTCAGGACAGCTGTTATGTTACAAGTCATCACTAAAATCTCCACAATACCCTGTGACATATTGATGACAGCAGTTAATTCCTAGGACTCGGTAAGTACTTACAGGACTGCAGGAGTTCCACAGCCCTCACCCTGGGTGATTTATTTTATCCAATAGAAACTCTAACATTAACTGGGATTTTTATATCTAGCACTTGATACAAAAGAGAGAATGTAGATGACCTAGATCAAACAAAAGAAATTGTTTTGTGCACCAGGGATATTGTTTTACTAAATCTCTCTAATAGTTTGGATATGGCAGCACCAGACAGGATTAGGTGTAAAGTCATACCTGTGTCAGAAAATATCAAATGTATATCTTAGTAGTAGCAAAATACTTGGAGAGATTAATGTCCTGATTAGACATTATGCAATACATACATGTACACAAACATAATGTAACACCCTCCAGATAAATGCATTTTATGTGCCTGTTCCATTGATATATGTGGCAGTAGTGTGACTGAATATTTTTCCATCTTGTTTATAAATTCAGAAAACAAGCATTTTGTTGATCTTTTTTTTTTTTACTTTTTAGGTTCAATTTCATCTATTTCTGAACTGAATCTATTTTTTCCTTCTGCTAAATTTGATCCTTACAATTTTATTTTGAAAGTTTATATTTTGTAGTATCAATTGTAATATCTTCTTTTTTAAACTGATCTAAGTACATATAGCCAATTGATTTTTGACAAATGTGTCAGGAACATATATTTGAGAATGCATAGGTTTTCATATAAATCATTCTGGAAAACCAAATGGATATATGCATACTTCATTTGTAAATACACATATATATATATATACATTATATGTGTGTTTGTGTATGGGTGTATATGCATGGATGTACAAAAAATTAGATTTGCTACTTCTCATCCCATACAAAAACCATGATATATTAAACATCTAAATTTACATCCTGAAACTATGGGATCTCTAGAAGAAAACAGAAAGCACTTGGACACATTGCTGTAAGTACTGACTTTTTGAAAAGACCCCATAAACACAAACAAAATAAGAAAACTAGAACAAATATGATTATATTAAACTAGAAGCTTCTGCACAGCAAAGAAAATAATCAATAGAATGAAGGAACATCTGACATAATGGAAGAAAGTGTTTGTAAGCTATGCATCTGGCAAAGGATTAAGATACAGAATATAACAGGAATTCAAAAAACTCAACAACAAAGCAACCAGTCCTGTAAAGAAATGGTCAAAGCATCTGAATGAACAGTTCTCAAAAGAATAAATACAAATGGCCAATGAATTATGAAAAATATACTCAGTATTACTAGCCATCAGATAAATGTGTATCAAAACCATGATGAGATCTCACCTTACCATTATTACAATAGCTATTATCAAAAAGACATAAAGTAACATAGTTGCCATGGATATGGAAAAAGTAAACTCTTGGACACTATTGGTTGGAATGTAAATTAGTACAGTCACTATGTAAAACAGTACATAGATTTCTTTTTAAAAGAGCTCTTTGCACCTCCAAGTTTATTATAGCTCAATTCACAATAGCCAAGACATGGAATCAATTCAAATACCCATCAACAAAACACTGGATAAAGAAATTATAGGATATGCGCTCTATGGAATACTATACAGTGGTAAAAGATGAAATCCAGAAATTTGCAGCAAAATGGATGAATCTGGAAAATATCATACTTTAGTGAAATAAATCAGACCCACAGGGACAAATATCATGTGTTCTCCCCGATTGGTGACAAGTAACTGAACTCCTAAAAGGAAACCTCTTGAAGTGAAATTGACACTATGAGAAGCATAGACTTGAACAGCCCTTGTCTTGATTGTCAAGGAAGTTTATTGTTTTATTTTTCTACTATTTTCTACTTAATATCATTGGTTGAACTCTTTACTTAACAAATAATTATTCATAGGTATTTAAATCCAATTGAAAATATATCCCAATAAAAAATAAGAGTGGGAATAAGAGAGGGACATATTCCCACCGACTTATCCCTATGGATAAAGCTAAAAACTTGCCATGGGATTCCAAATCCCATTAATCCCATTAAGTTGGATGGTACTAACGTCACTTTACATGTTAAAGTGATCAAAATAAGCGTGTAACTGATAATATAGGTAGGTTTAAGTGTCAAAGGGATCACATAAATAAGATCAGTGTCTAACAATAACAATAGATAGAATTAAAAAGGAGAGAATGATCCAACATGGGGAGCAGTCAACACTGCAGACTCATAGAATGACAAATGCCCTAAAACAGCACTCTGACCTCAGAATCAACCCTTAAGACATTTGGGTTTGGTTGAAAAGCCCATGAGAACATTTCAGGCATGGAAAGCCAAGACATTGTGGCAAAAAATGATCCACATGAAGGATTTCTGTGAGTGATATTCCAGTGGAAAGGAGGGGCCATCAAAGAAGGAGGTACCTTTCTCTGAAGGCAGGAGAGAACTTCTACTTTGCCTATGTCCCTGTCTAAATATTGATGGAGTTTGTGGACTCAAAATGCTTCCATAACCTTGGAAGCTCATGACAAGAGCCTTGAGTGATCACTGACATCATACAAAAGAATGTTAATTGTTAAATCAACAGCAGGAGTCACTGTGCACTTGCTCCCCATATAGGATCTCTGTCCTTAATGAATTGTACTATGATACTTAATGGTAAAGCTTGTCTTCAAACAGTACTTTGTGTGTCTGTGTGGGTGCAAATTGTTGAAATCTTTACTTAGTATAGAGTTGATCTTCTGTATATAAAGATAATTAAAAGTGAATCTTAATGAAGAATGGGATGGCATAGGGAGTCTGAGGTAGGGGTGGGAGAGCGGGTATGGGAAGAAAAACCACTATATTCCTAAAGCTTTATCTATGAAATTTGTATTCATTAAATAAAAGCTTTCTAAAAAACCAAAAAAATAAATAAATTAAAATTACAGATGATTTAGTCATCTCGCTCCTGGGTATATATCCAAAAGACATGAAATCACTGCACCAAATGGCACTATATATGCAAGCCCCACCATGTTTATTGTTTCATTGTTCACAATAGCTAAAAAATCATCATATGTATAGATAAAGAAAATGTGGTAGAGGTACACAATTGAATATTATTTGATCATATAAAGGAATGAAATTTTGTCATTTGTGGCAAAATATATGGAACTAGAGGAAATCATGCAATGTTGGAGGAGAAATGTTTACTCAGTTTTAATAAGTACACATTATTGCTGTTTGCACTTTTACGCTTACATCATGAAGAAAAACAAATAGTATTATTAGCCTCCTTCTTTTTCATAAGTAAATGATAGGAGGAAA
Organism: Lepus europaeus; assembly: GCF_033115175.1. Classification (NCBI taxonomy): domain Eukaryota; kingdom Metazoa; phylum Chordata; class Mammalia; order Lagomorpha; family Leporidae; genus Lepus; species Lepus europaeus. The sequence goes on from NC_084833.1 coordinate 41,577,439, forward strand.
TAAGTGATTTGTCCAACATAATAAAGCTACGATAAACTCAAAAAAAAATAAGTACACATTATTGAAATAGCACATTGTAACCCATAAATGGGATCAAATATTATTGATAAAGAACTAAAACAGAAAGTAGCATGCCTCAACAGCAGCCTAACAGTTCTTGAAGGAGAGATGGATGGAAAAGAGATAGGATTCATTCTGAGAGACCATTAATGCTGTCTTCATAGACTGACCATGAAGGAGCCTTTAGAATTTGAACACACCAAGCCCTAAAAGCATCATCCCTTTCATTCTCCTTATTTTGCCATTTGTTTTCCCAAAAAAGAAAAGCAGACTCTTTGGTAAGTTACTACATCTTTTAAAAGCATTCATTTTTTTTTTTTTTTTTGACAGGCAGAGTGGACAGTGAGAGAGAGAGAGACAGAGAGAAAGGTCTTCCTTTTGCCGTTGGTTCACCCTCCAATGGCCGCCGTGGTTGGCGCGCTGCGGCCGGCGCACCGCGCTGTTCCGATGGCAGGAGCCAGGTGCTTCTCCTGGTCTCCCATGGGGTGCAGAGCCCAAGCACTTGGGCCATCCTCCACTGCACTCCCAGGCCGCAGCAGAAAGCTGGCCTGGAAGAGGGGCAACCGGGACAGGATCGGTGCCCCGACCGGGACTAGAACCCGGTGTGCCGGCACCGCAAGGCAGAGGATTAGCCTAGTGAGCCGCGGCGCTGGCCAAAAGCATTCAATTTTTACAAAAATAAAAAAAAAGTTAGAAATCCATTTGACTCACCATAAATAGAAGTGCAGGCATTGTTTGGATTTTTTGCATCAAAGAGTTGTATCTTCAATGGATTCTAAAAAGTCTATTTGATTCCCCCTGAATGACTACTTAATTTCTCTCTAATTTTTGTTTTTTCTTTATTTCTGTTATTATGTGGTTCTGACTTTTAAAAAATACATTTTTCCTTTTTCATATACGAGGCAATAATTTGGCTACTAGCATATTCAGAAGGTCATGTATATTATGCTTTCTCTTCCCATGTAGGGAATGGCACTGTAATAATGTTTTCCTCCTAGCACACCTCTTGTGAATATACAGACTGTGTTTTACATGGGCTTCATTGAATCTTTTAACATTCAGGAGGACGATTCAAGCATCAAGTCTGGCTTGAGGAGAGACTTTCAGATATAACGTAAAAAGCCATATGTAGAAAGCTGTCTCTAGACATTGGTAGCTAAGATATCTTTAAAGATGTAACAAAAATTCAGACTGCCTTCATAAGCTTACAGCAAGCTTCTGCTCACATTTTGTTGCTGTCTCTTAAATCAACGATGGCATTTAAAAACATTCTAATGCTTACAGTGCTTCTCCTAGAAGTATGATAAAAAGGAATCAAAATCTCCAATTAAATGTGAAAAGGTACACACATAAAACTAAGAGACAAGGCAATAGTTACTCTGTTTAAATGTAATACCACAAAATTTATGGCACCATATATATTTGGCATACACTGTTGTCAGGCAGAGTGTAATCTAAAATCCTGGCAAAATATCCCAGCTAAAGTGGTTAATGTTTGCTCAGGGAAAACATAAAATCTCAGTGAGAAGTACTGTTGGCTAATTGGTAACTGGGCACAACTTATGCTCTGGTGAGGTTTTCTATTTCCTGCCAGCATGGTAAAATGCTTTTCCCCAAGGGTTTCTATTTGTTAATCTGCAAGGGACTCAACAGGAATATTACAGGACAGTGACAATTTGCTAAAATGGACTTTAATGAATACTGGCAGATATTTGTTTTTAATTAAAAGCCAACATATATTGGAAAACAGATACTGAAATATCTCTAGGGAGTGCCTAGGATAGATGTATGTTTTAATGTTATACTTGCTGTTACTTTTATTGCGAGTGGTGCTCGTCTTCTCCTAGAGTACAGCTGCTTTGTGGATGTTACTACATTCATCTTCACAGCATGGTGAGCAGGTGTCATCTATTCTCATCTTGGTTTTGCAGATGGTAAAACAGAAACTCTGAGAACTTACATGACTTCATCAAGGTCATAAAATGACCTTAATCTGCAGCTGCTTGGGACACATTAAGTTCCCTATTAATCTGAGGTGAGGGAAGGAAAGTAGGCGACAGCAGAGGGGAAACAACATTTTCTAAATGACTAATTATGACAATCCTAGTTTATATAGCACAATTTAATCTTATTAACTGTATACATGCAAATCTTCACAGGTAGCCTATGTAGTTCAAGTTTGTGAAACAAATTACAAGGTACAAAAGGAATTTGAATTGTTGATTCCTGTGATTCTTTCACTAAATTTTGATGGTTGATTGTCACTATCATGGAAATTCATGTGTATGTATCTATTTTCCAAGAGAACACCATAGAAAAAAAAACAGTTATAAAGCAGTGTGTAGGTTTGAGAAGATAAAGCAGGTAGAAGGTAATGGAATATATCTATATTCAAATGATCAGTTTATACTCCTTAAGTCTGGAAGGCTCATTTTAATTACTGTCAGGATTTTCTTGTAACCTTGCTGCTGTTGTACATCACAGTTTACATCTTGAGGGTAATAGAGTATCTTATTATCCACCTCAGATATTACAGATGAGGAATCCATTGAAAGGTTTCTCTTTGGACCAAAATCCTAAATAAAAAATCGTCTATCTAGATTCTCTTTTTTTAATATTTATTTATTTATGTGAAAGGCACAGTTACACACACAGAGAGAGAGAGAGAGAGAGAGAGAGAGAAAGGTTTCCATCCGCTCATTCACTCCCTAGATGGCTGCAATGGCTGGCACTGCACCAATCTGAAGCCATGAGCCAGGAGCTTCTTCCCAGTCCCCAAGCTGGGGCAGGGGCCAAAGGACTTGGGCCATCTTCTACTGCTTTCCGAGGCCATAGCAGAGAGCTGGATTGGAAGTGGAGCAGCCGGGACTGGCACTTTATCCACTATGCCACAGAGCTGGCCCTTATCCAGATTCTTTTTGCTCTTGGTACAAGAATCTCCAGAGAGAAAAATCTGAAAATGAGTTATGAACACATCGTTGCCCCCTTCTGTACACAATTCAATAGTAACCATACTTATGGCTCTCTCTTTTTACAGTTTAGTTTAATTCAAAATGGTATACTTTTTTTTGGACAGGCAGAGTTAGTGAGAGAGAGAGAGAAAGAGAGAGAGAGAGAGAGAAAGGTCTTCCTTCCATTGGTTCACCCTCCAAATGGCTGTTCCGACCAGTGCACTGCACTGATCTGAAGCCAGGAGCCAGGTGCTTCCTCCTGGTCTCCCATGCAGGTGCAGGGCCCAAGCACTTGGGCCATCCTCCACTGCCTTCCTGGGCAACAGCAGAGAGCTGGACTGGAAGGGGAGCAACCCTTCTGGTGCCCCTACTGGGACTAGAACCTGGGGTGCCGGTGCCGCAGGTGGAGGATTAACCAAGTGAGCCGCAGTGCCGGACAAAATGATATACTTTTAAGGCAGAATGTATTAGATCTTGAGCATTCTTGATTGGACCATAAATACATTCATTGAGTTATAATATAAAATTTATAAGAATAAGTCCTGGGACTGGTGTTGTGGTGTAGTGGTTAAGTCATAGTCTGCAATGTTGGCATCCTATATAGAAGCACTTGTTTAGTTCCTACTGTTCTACTTCTTATCCAGCACCATACTATTGCTCCTGGGAAAGTAGCAGAAGATGGTCCACGTACTTGGACCATTGCTACACACGCAGAGACCTGACACAGTCCTGAATGTTGCACAGTTTGGGGACTGAACCAGTGGGTGGAAGATCTTTTCCATTCTCTCTCTCTCTCCTCTAACTGTCACTCTGCCTCTTGAATAAATAAATCTTCTAAAAAAGAATAAGTTCCTATGGATTTGCTACTCATTTAGCATCAACTTCTATGAAGAAATGTGTCTTACTAAGAATTTTGTAACAAATCATAGGTTTTGTATTTGTGTGTGTGTATTAGCACATGTGTGTGTGTGTGTATGTATGCATTTGTGTAGTAACAAGTAAAATATTTTAAAGTACCTGGGAGAAAGAAAGGCAGAAGACAGCAGGAAAGAAAGAGGGAGGCCGGCACCGTGGCTCACTAGGCTAATCCTCCGCCTGCAGCGCCGGCACCCTGGATTCTAGTCCCGATTGCTCCTCTTCCAGTCCAGCTCTCTGCTGTGGCCCAAGAGGGCAATGGAGGATGGCCCAAGTGCTTGGTCTCCTGCACCCACATGGGAGAACAGGAGGAAGCAGCTGGCTCCTGGCTTTGGATCGGCACAGCGCGCAGGCCACAAGGCGCCGGCTGTAGCAGCCACTTGGGGGGTGAACCAATGGAAAAAGAAAGACCTTTCTCTCTGTCTCTCTCTTTCACTGTCTAACTCTGACTGTCAAAAAAAAAAAAAATGAAAGAGGGAGGGAGGGAAGGAAGGAAGGAAAGAACAGTCATCAAGTTCAAATTGCCAAAAGAAGTGGAGGAAGCACCTAAGATTTTCTATCACCAAACTAGCAATTGTTCTTATTTCATACTGACACAAGACTGAAATTCATTTAAGTCATTGCTATGATGTCAAAGAATACTAGCAAAGGAACACAAAATTACCACTACTCCAAAGATCTTGATCCTGATCCTTATCTTGGTGAGAGGAGGATTCATGCTATATTTGGATGATTAATTGATTAATTTATTTATGAAGCAGTCAAATGTCATAAGAAAACCAAATATCTAATTTAAAATTTTCACAAAAAATATTTCTAAGTAAGAATCACGAAAACCTATCAGTTTCACAAGCAAGTGGTAGAGTTTCAAAGAGCTGGAATCCAAACTTTTTAAATAAAATAATTTTGGACTTGACTAAACCAGTGTTTGTGAATTGGTGTTCCCAGTTATAGAGAATAAGAGGTTGAATAATTTTCAAAGGAATAGCTTCAGCAATGTTATTTCTGGGATCATTTAAATCATTCATTTGAATGTCCTTTAAAGTTATTTCAGAAACAGAGAGAAGATAACAGTTAATTTTGCTACATCTGGAGGCCTGGAAAAGAAATCAGATACTGCATATTTTAATATGAGCATTCATATTTTCCTTATTTTTGGAGTTTTGATTTTTCCTTTCAAATATCATATCAATTTTCTTCCAAATTCTTGAAAATAGTTTTAAAACTTGATTTAACACCCTGATTATTATTTTCATTAAATTGGTGACCTATAGTGAGGCTTTCACTTTCTTTTCTCTTTGTTACCTATTTCCTACTTTATCCTATAACTTGGTAATTTTAATTACATTCACAACATTGTATATTGGAGAGACTAATGTATGGGTATTTAACAAGTCTTTTTTTTCCATTTGAAAATTTTGATGTTGGTTCATCTTTCTAGTTTCTACAGGAGTTGTTCTGTACAGCTCCAACGAAATTTTCCCTGTGATTATTCCAATCAGCAACTACCCCAAAATTCTAGGAGCTTCATTCCATTTTATCTTCTTTATTGTCCTTACCTCTCCTCCTTTTCTCTTTCTCCATATTTTTTCATTTTTGCTAATGTTCTTCTTTAGTTATAGGGACTTACTTGAGGAAAGGTGCAAGAACTGTTTAAGGCATTTTTAGTATCTTTTAAATTGATGTATTAATGGTTTTTCTGTTTCTTCTCTCTCCCACTATCTGTCTCCTGTGAAATATGTTTGTATTTATATGCACATTTTATTTTGTATGAACAGTTTGAGACCATTTTCATTTTAATAATTCTTGCATAATGTAGAGTCATTGCAATTCTTCATTCTTGAAAACATCCTTAGAGTACAAGCCTGACTACATGACCACAGTACCCTTCATCTACCATTGATTTAATATTTATTAAGTCCTACTCTCAAATCCAGTATTTTGCAACAATTTTCTTCCTGTCCAAGATCAAAATGTGTATCAAACTTTGCATTAAGTCCTTATGGCTCTACAGTCTCTTTAATCTGGAACAATCACCATTCATTATCCTTATCCTGGATACTTTAGAGGAGGGCAGGGCAGTTATTTTGCAGGATATCTGCTAATTCAAATTTGTTTAATGATTTTTCATGACAACTTCTAGGTTAAATATGCTTTTGAAATGTCACGCTGTCATTTTTAAGGAATCCCATCAGGAGGCCTAAGGTGTCAGTCTGCCTTATTTTTAAATTTACAAGTTTAACTCTGTTAAGTTTTTGTACATCACACTGCTTCACATAAAGTTATGCTTTTCCCTTTGTAATCTTGTAGTTTGAGTCTTCAAAAAAAAGGTTTAGATATGAAATAGATTTTTGGGTAAACCATAGTTGAGAAAAAAAAAAAGATTCAAGAAGAGGGGATTCAAGAAGACAGTGAAAGCCAAGAGAAATTTATATAAAGAATAAAGGAAAGGGAGGATGAGCAGGCAGGAAGACTCTCTGCTGCAGCAGTCCATAAAATGTTTGGCCAAGAGGACAGTGCTGAGGTACAGCAGGTTAAATGGCTGTCTCAGATGCTAGTATTCAATACAGATGCTGGTTAGTACTCTGGCTGCTCCACTACTGATCCTGTTTTCTTATAATGCACCTGGGAAATTAATGGAAGATGGCTCATGTGCTTGGACCCTTGCACCCATGTGGGAGACCTGAATGACGCACCTGGTTCTTGACTTCGACCTGGCCCAGCCCTAACCATTGTTGCCATACAGGGAGTGAATCAACAGATGGAAGATCTCTCTCTCTCTCTCTCTCTCTCTCTCTCTCTCTCTCTCTCTCCATTTTCCTTCTCTTTTTATAACTTTGCCTTTCAAATAAATAAGTAGTTATCTTTTAAATGTTTGGCCAAGTCAGTGAAGGGCTTCTATAGTCAAAGTTGGCCTTGGAAGGATCCATGTAGTACAGGTGAATACGTCTTTGTTACAGAAAAATGTTCTGTGCATTGTGGGATGGGTAATATCATCCTTTTCCTCTTCCCAAAAGACACCAGCTTGCAGCTGTGAAAAGAAAAGTCTCTAGATATTACCAAATGTGATGCATTTGGAGGGAGAGGAAAACTGCTTTTAGTTGAGAAGCACTGCAACATCCATGTCAGTTTTCTCCTGCTCTCTGGTGAAGGCTGACAGAGCTCTGAAGTCCAGCTATACCCACATGAGATTTCCCCTAGCATTGCCTATTTTTTTCATGATGATGTGACATTTCTAAATCCTTGCCTACATTCCTTGTATCTACAGCTTCTCTGCAAGTGTTTACTCTGGTGTCTTTTAAAGTGTGACTTCAGTTGAAAGCCCTCCCCACATTTATTGCAAACATAAAGGTTTTCCCGAATGTGCTGTATGATGTGTAATGAGTTCCCTTATCACCGAAGCCTGGGTTCACACTCCCTACATATGGGAGTCTTCTCCTCTGAATGTGTCTTTCAAAGTCTTATGAGGAATGGCTTATGGCTAAAGCCTCATCCTCACTGCCTGCATACAAAAGGCTTCTGTTGGGGCTGGTGCTGTGGCGCAACAGGTTAATGCCCTAGCCTGAAGTGCTGGCATCCCATATGGGCTCTGGTTCTAGTCCCGGCTGCCCTCATCCAATCCAGCTCTCCGCTAGGCCCAAGTCCTTGGGCCCCTGCAATCACGAGTGAGACCCAGACGAAGTTCCTAGCTCCTGACTTCGGATAGGCACAGCTCCGGCCTTTGCAACCAATTGGGGAGTGAACCTTCAGATGGAAGACGTCTCTCTCTGTCTCTACCTCTCTCTGTAACTCTGTCTCTCAAATAAATAAAAAAAAAAGGCTTCTGTTGGCTGGCACCGCAGCTCAATAGGCTAATTTTCCGCCTGTGGCGCCGGCACAACGGCACAACATCCTAGTTGCTCCTCTTCCAGGCCAGCTCTCTGCTGTGGCCTGGGAGGGCAGTGGAGGATGGCCCAAGTCCTTTGGCCCTGCACCCGCATGGGAGACTGGGGGGCACCTGGCTCCTTGCTTCGGATCAGCGTGGTGTGCCAGCCGCAGAGTGCCAGCCGCAGCGGCCATTGGGGGGTGAACCAACGGAAAAGGAAGCCTTTCTCTCTGTCTCTCTCTCTCATTGTCCACTCTGCCTGTCAAAAAAAAAAAAAGGCATCTATCATGAGTGGGCCATCTTATGCCTGAAGAGATTCACTTTCTGGTTAAACTCTTGCCCACACTCTGTGCAAATGTGTCTTCTCTCTGAAATGAATTCTCTGATGACTGATGAGGTGTGACTTCTGTCTAAAGCCTCAGCCCCATTCCCTGCACACAAAAGTCTCCTTACCTGAGAATGCCCTTGGATGTATGATGAAACTTGATTTATGTTGAAAAAACCCCACCCACAATCTCTGCATAGAGATGGCTTCTCTTCTGAGCGTATTCTTCAGTATGTGAAGAGAACTGACTTTACACACATATATAAGTTCTCCTTTGGTTTGTGGAAAGGTTTGACTTTTCAATGAATCCTCACCCACATTTCTGACACATAAAATATTTCTCTCCTGAGTATGTCCTCTTGTGTTTAATGAGATGTGATTTCTTACTAAAGCTCTGGCCATGTTCACTATACGAATGAGGACTCTCTTCTGAATGAATTCTCTGGTGCTTGCTTGAGAGTTGATTTATGTCTAGAGAATGCACCACCGTCCCCACATACGTAATACTTCTTGCATAAATGGATCCTCTGATGTGTGATGAGGCTTGACTTATCCCTATAACCTTGCCCACACTCCCTGCACAGAAAGGGCTTCTCTCCTGAGTGTGACCTAGTATCTGATGAAGGTTAACTTCTGGCTACAGCTTTGCCCACAGTCCTCACAGATGAACGGCTTCTCACCAGTGTATGTTATCTTGTGAGTAACTAGGTATGGCTTCTGGCTAAAAGCAAGTCCGCACTCTGGGCAGGGATACGGCTTCTCCTCCTTCTGTGATCTCTTGTGTGTGATGAGAGCTGATTTATAGTTAAGCTTCAGCCACACTCACTGCAGATGTAAGGCCGTGTTCCCCAGAGAGTCCTCTGATGATTGAAGGGGACTGACTCCTGATGAAAGCCTTGCCTGCCCACAATTTCCACAACTGCCTACGTTAAATCCTACCATTTCCAGCCACTTGAATAATTTATCTGTTTCTACAGCTGAGCACAATGTTCTTTCCACAACTGTGATCCCTTCTCTAGAGTTTATTAGCTGTCCTTCAGGTACACTGGAGGAAGTTCTTAAAATAATTCTTTCCTCTGTTCCCTCAAAAAAAATCCTTTGGAGCTTTCTTTCTGTTGATGGTACACTGCATCCCTGCTGCAGCTTTGATAATAGAGTGGTGGTGGGTGTTGTTTCTCACCTACTGGCCAGAAATCTGCTATTTCAAGAGTTCCTGCAGAAAAACCTGGGCAGAAACCAAGATGATGATCATGCAGCACATACTGGCATAAAGGCTGACTGCAAAAGGCTAGAACAGTGGAGAGAAATGGTTGCAATTCTGGCTTTGGGTCTACGGATTGATGGCAGACATTTCCTCTCCTGTTTCCAGAGCTCTTCCTCCTGTTCCAGCAGAATGATCAAGGTTGGCTTGGAAAATGGAATTCCCAAGGGGACTGTATGGCTGTAGTTTTCCAGTATCACATTCTTGTACAGGGTTCTTTGAGTAGGACTCAATAGCCTCCATTCCTCCTGGGTGAGATCCACAGCCACATCCCAGAACAGCAAGTATGCCTTTTCTTTTTTGTCTCATAGGAGTCCTAAGGCCATTTGTCTGGTCTCCTGATTGGTCTTCCTGGAGATATGTTAGGTATTATCCTCACAAACCTTGTTTCCTGTTCAGTACTACAGGAATGACCCGTCAGATTGAGCCCAGAGCTGGGCAGTTCCCAGAGCTTGTAATGGACAGAGAGGCTAAAACTGGTGAGAATGCAATTGGGACAACTGTCCCTTAATTGCTAGGAGAACAGTAAGAGATAATGGCTTAGAGGTAGCCTGCAATATCCTCTTTTGCTCCACATAGATAACTGGCTCTTCCAATAGCACTTTGTTAAAGAGACTGTTCCTTCCTGTTTGAATTGTGCTGTCACTTTTGTTAAAATCGATAGACTTTTTAAGTGTGTGCCTCTTTCTTAACTCTGTTCTGAATTCTGCTCTGTTCACCTTGCAATTGATGCTGCTTTGGTACTGAAAGTGATGGCTTTAGGCTCATAGATGTTTACTTCATCATTGGGTTAATTTCCATATGTTATGGAATTCAATCACTCAGAGAATACCAGAGACTAAACAGCTTCCGTTTAGCTACTAGGCCTTTACATGCTGCTTCTCTCTCAGGGAAATTCAAGGGGAGAAATGGGGCAAGAAGTATAATTACCCAAGTGAGTAATCTTCCTGAAATCTACAATCTATGTTGCCAGCCCTCATTTTCTGGCGTCCTGGTATGAATACAAATCTCACAATGGTTCCCGGCTGGAAGTGGCCCTCATCATCACCTTCTTTGTTTAGAGCTTTTTCTTGCTAGAATTCAGTTCATTTACTTTCCATGAATCCACCAATTTTCTCTGACCTCATAGAAGTTTATGGCTTTTATTTTATTTTGTCTTTTCTATGTGTTGTTACTGTTGTATTAAAGATCTTTTCTGTCCCTTTGCAGTCTAACTGCAGCTGGAGAATTCCTTATAGTAAACAAGAATGAAGGGATCATTTAGAATTGTTCATAGGGGCCAGCGCCGCAGCTCACTAGGTTAATCCACCGCCTGCAATGCCGGCATCCCATATGGACACCGGATTCTAGTCCCAGTTGCTCCTCTTCCAGTCCCACTCTCTGCTGTGGCCCGGGAAGGCAGTGGAGGATGGCCCAAGTGCTTGGGCGCCTGCACACGCGTTGGAGACCAAGAAGTATCTGGCTCCTGGCTTCGGATTGGTGCAGCACACCGGCCATACTGGCCATTTCAGGGGTGAACGAATGGAAGGAAGACCTGTCTCTCTGTCTCTCTCTCGCGCTGTCTAACTCTATCTGTCAAATAAATAAATAAAAAAGAATTGTTCATAACCAAAGTACTAACATTTTTTATCTTCATGCTGCTAATCTTTTCCTCTTCTCCAATCTCAAATTAAATAGGTTCTCTTTTCAGACATCAGAACGCTGCAAACTTCAATTTTTGCAAAATTATTCTGGAACAAACGTCCATTTTATTTTTCTTTTGTGGATAGGGAGAGAACAATACAAATCCGCATGACAAAAGAATGGGATTCACCTTAACTTGTTCTCCTCATTTTTATTTACTATTTAGTGTGCTAACCAAAAAGGCTTTCCTACTCAGCCCTGAGAAACACATTCCCAGTAGAGGCGGAGGAACAGAAGGTCAGAGGTTAGTTGGTTTATTATCTCTCATTTTAAAAAGGAGCAGAATACATAACATAAAGATAGAAAAGAGAGTGATGAATGCAAGACACTAAGATATGTAGAAATAACATTTTTAAAAAGGTAATCCGAGGAAATCGTTTCTTTTCATTTAAATTATACAGTGAGGCTTAAAACCAAGAACAAATAGCAACAATATTTAATTTAGATCTCACACTAGTTATTGATTCACAAGCAAACCCCAATCTTGAATTCTAAATAATGACATTTGAACATGAAATGAAACATAACTTTACTGAGTACACAGATAGTTTCAGACAGTTTTTTTTTCCTTTATGGGCACTATTCACTGTAGCTTTCCTGCAGTGCTTTAAGTACGTGAGCCAAGTAAATAGATAACATGAAGGAGGAAAAGAAAGTCTTCGTGTGCATCCCCTGTTTTTGGCATATATAAACATGGCTATACTGCTTTTGTCATGCTTCTTCACTCAGAGTACACAGGAGGAGTATTTAGGTGACAACACTTTTCATAGTAAAGAACATGATTAAATACTAATATTAAAAATGTCAAAGTTCTATACAGGGAGTAGCTAGTAGGCCTTCCTAGTGACGAATACTAAAAAAAGTTCACTTAATAACCTAAATGTTTATCATGTTTATCATAGAATATAGGACAATATGAAAAAATGCATATTCCCAATACTGAACAGTTGAAACAGAAATTATAAACATCCATAATAAAAGACCACTAAATTTTTACAATGCTGACATATAAAAATCAGAAGTTCAAGGGACTAGATTTGTTTTTTGAACACACCTAACTCATAGCAGAAAATAATTCATGTCAAGCACAAAGATTATATAGAAATTCCAGCAAAAAAAAAAAAAAAAAAAAAAGCAAAGCTCTCAGTTTTCAAGAATGTCATAGAATCAAAATAAGTAAAATAAGTTCAACTTGGACTGGTGCTGAGGTGCAGCAGGTTAAAAGCCTGGTCTGCCACGCTGGCATCCCTTATGGCTGTCGGTTTGAGTCCCGGTTGTTTCACTTCCAATCCAGCTCTCTGCTAATGCATTTGGGAAAGCAGCAGAGGATGGTTCAAGTCCTTGGGCCCCTGTAGCCATGTGGGAGGCCTGGAAGAAGCTCCTGCCTCCTGGCTTTGGATCAGCCCAGCTCCAGCTGTTGTGGACATTTAGGGAGTGAATCAGCAGACTGAAGATCTCTCTCTCTCTACCTCTCTCTCTGTTTCTACCTCTCTCTATAACTCTTTCAAATAAACAAAATAAATCTTTAAAAAAAGTTCAGTCTAATGCAAAATAGTTCCACAAACATCAGAGTTATTCTAATTATAAATAAGAGAGAAATTATTGGAGTTCTGTGGGCCAATGATTTTGAGAACCATTTGATTGATCTTATACATGTTTCTTAAGTTAGAAATCTTCTTAGACATCTCAGTATGCCTTAGTTCATGCTGAACCTCCAAGGTAACAACATGAGATATAGTGCTTTGAAAATCCTTTGATTAAAGAATCCCTTTTCCTTAGAATACTTCATGGGAATACAGCACTAAAAAATACTTTAAAAATCTGGCGCAATATAAATAAACCATCTTTCCTTTTCCTTTTCTTTCTTTTTTTTTTCAAAGCACAAAAAGATCTGCAGTTCATTTTATTAAAAAGAAGACAATATGTCCAAAAGGAAATGCTTTATTGCATTTGTTTATTTTTAAAATGCTGATGAGAATTTAAACATTTAATGAATAAGAGGTAATGAGAGGAAATCACAATTTAAGGACAAAACTGTGTAACAGAATAAGAGATTGATCATTGTTCTTGGTTAGTGGGCATGGGTAGCAAATTCTTAAGTAATGACATTTTCTTCTTATATTTCTTATGTGAAACATGCTTCCTATTTTTCTCAGCATTTTTCTTTTGTTTTATTATTGGTGCAAATGTGTACATGTTTGTATTTGTGTGCTGTGAGGTTTAGAACCTCTGATGAATTTAATTGTGAGTTTTAAAAAAGGCTGTTAATCACTTTGCTTTATAGACCTATTATTATATAAATAACAAAGAGTTTAAAGATAAACAGCTTCATCTAGTTCCTTTTCAAATATTATATTTTATATTCTATAGTTTGCCTAATCATTTTCCTCTGATATATTATACAACTCAACAAATATTTGTTAAGTGTTCAATATGGATAGATGATAGCTTAAGTGTTTAAAATTATTCTAATACTAGTGTCAATTCATGAAAAAGCTCACAATATTGGGGCATAATTTATTACTAATATGGAGATAATTTGGGTTTAATGTCTTCAATTAAGATATATATATATACACACACAATGGTGAGAAAACTACTTTTGCAATAGCACTTAGATTACTGAGGGCTTTCTGATAAATGAAGAGAAATTAAGACATCTATTTAACGTTAACCACCTAGAGAGCAATACACCAGAGGTATGATTATACAATAGAGAAAGACTAATGACTTTTCTTTATAGATTAACAATTAAAAAATCATGTCAGCTTTAGCATAAGTCTTAGATACTAAATATAAAAAAAATTACAATTACGAGGGTACTTCAAAAAGTTCATAGAAATGGGATTAAAAGAGTTCTTCAAAAAGTTCATAGAAAATACACATTATTTTACATCAAAATGAACTTTTACAAATTCTATTTTCCATGAATTTTTAAAGGATCCTAATTTCAGCTACTAGAAGATATATTTTATGTCACACCAGAGTTTTGGCTGCGACATTGTAGTGTCAATGGTGGGGCTTGAGACAAAGATAAAATTACGTGGCATGCCAGGTTGAAGATGTGTGTAGGTAGATATGGATTGAGATAGATTAAACTGCAAAAGAATAAAAAGCTGGAAGTTTTTGTTCAGCCTATGACCCATTTGAAATCCAGGCAAGATCTGCTAAAATAAAGGCTGGGACTCAGCTTCAGTGATGCATTATTTTCAGGGCCTAGAGTATAGGCTCATGCAAAGCACTTGAGACTACATAAGTCAATGAACAAAGTAAATGCAAAGATGAATAAGTTCTAAAATGGTAAAATGTAATCCAGAATTTAGGCCCCAGTGGAGTTTAACGTGAAATGTCGAATAATATTCCCTTTACTTTTTAAAATGATAAATGGCAAATCAGACATCTCAAGTAAATATTTTATAATGCCTCCTTGCAGTCTTAAAATGTAAAGTGTTTTGAGAGAGCGGCAAGATGGCGGAATAGGAAGGGAGCACACTATTAGTCCGGGGGAGAGAGAGAGGTTAATAAAAGTGGAGATTCTGCGGGGTCAAGGAAGAGTAGGGGAAGAAACAGCAGAGGAAACTCTTCTGGAACTAATGATTCACAGTGGACCTGCTTGGAGAGCGTTGGGAGCCCAAGTTCGGGACAGCAGCAGCAGACTCAACACACCAACGCTGGAACGCGAGGTGAGCCAAACCTCAATAGCCCAAGACACCAGCGGGCAAGCGGAAAGAGGAGACTAGAGGGAACAAGGCTTGAAACTCCGTGGGGAAAAGTTCACCTGGCTAACTAGAAGAGAGAGGGAGAGAAAAAAAAAAAAGTGACCGATACGGACACGAGTTTCTCTCTCTCCGCTCACCCCTCAAAGGCAAGCAAGACAAAGAGAAGGCGCCATCTTGGACATACGTCATAAGCAGGGCGACCTCAGGTCTGCACCGGCCCTGAGCCTAGCAGAAACACCTGACTCTGGGGGGAGGGGTGAAATAACAGGAGATTAGCATCTAACTTGGCAACCCAGTGGGAGACTGCAGGAGAATTGGAGCCCACACTGAGGGCAGCACAGATTCCCTGTGTGGTCCTTGGGAAAGAGCTTCTGATCTCTGGCTCCTGTGGGTATATCATTTGCCTGCTAACTACCTCCAATTACGTTCAGCTGTGCAGAATTATTCCCTTTTTGAATCAAAAAAAGAAAGAAAGAAAGAGAGATTTACCACACCTAACCTGGGAGTGTCATCTTTGACACACCCTCAACACTAAGGAACCAAACACAGCTCTCAGTCCACATTCATCTCAAGCCTCTAAGGCTCCACCAAAAGCAGACAGTCCACTTAATATAGAGCCATAGTGTAACAAGAAAAAACACCACAGTGAAGAAACCAAATATCTCCAACATGCCAAACAACAAACGCAAAAACCGAGGTAACAAGAACAAGGAAGACACTATGATGCCCCCAAATGAAAAAGACACCCCAATTCAAGATAATGAAGATGATGAGATAGAAGCAATGCAAGAATCGGATCTCAAAAAATTGATAAGAACATTAAGAAGTTCTCAAAAACAAATTCTTGAACTACAGAAATCCTTCATGGACAAGATAGAAAATCTCTCTCATGAAAATGAAATATTAAGGAGGAATCAAAATGAAATGAAACAACTAGTAGAACAAGAAACTGTGATAGTGACGAAAAAATCATAATGAAATGAAGAATTCAATAGATCAAATGACAAACACATTAGACAGCCTTAAAAACAGAATGGGCGAAGCAGAAGTGAGAAAGAATATCAGACTTAGAAGACAGAGAACAGAAAAGGAAACAGGCAAACCTAAGAAAAGAAGAAGAAATTAGAAATCTAAAAAATATTGTCGGGAATCTACAGGATACTATTAAAAAAACCTAACAACGGGTTCTAGGAGTTCTTGAAGGCATGGAGAGGGAGAAAGGATTAGAAGGCATTTTCAGTGAGATACTAGCAGAAAATTTCCCAGGTTTGGAGAAGGACAGAGGCACCTTAGTACAGGAAGCTTATAGAACCCCTAATAAACATGACCAAAAGAGATCCTCACCACGACATGTTGTAATCAAACTCACCACAGTGAAACATAAAGAAAAGATCCTAAAATGTGCAAGAGAGAAACGTCAGATTACTCTTAGAGGATCTCCAATTAGACTCACAGCTGACTTCTCATCAGAAACCCTACAAGCTAGAAGGGAATGGCAAGACATAGCCCAGGTAGGTACTAAGAGAGAAAAACTGCCAGCCCAGAATATTATATCCTGCAAAGCTCTCATTTGTGAATGAAGGTGAAATTAAGACTTTTCATAGCAAACAGAAACTGAAAGAATTTGTTGCCACTCATCCTGCCCTGCAAAAGATGCTTAAAGATGTGTTACACACAGAAACAAAGAAACATGGTCACCAATATGAAAGAAGGTAAAGGAAGGAAACCTCATAGCAAAAGATCACAGGAAGCTCAATTTCTCTTTGACATAGAATTAAACTCTGATGCTCTGTTAAAGCAATGTGTTAAAGTAATCTATTATGTAACTGAAAGAATTTGTTGCCACTCATCCTGCCCTGCAAAAGATGCTTAAAGATGTGTTACACACAGAAACACAGAAACATGGTCACCAATATGAAAGAAGGTAAAGGAAGGAAACCTCATAGCAAAAGATCACAGGAAGCTCAATTTCTCTTTGACATAGAATTAAACTCTGATGCTCTGTTAAAGCAATGTGTTAAAGTAATCTCTTATGTTCTCTTGATATCTGTTAAATTCTAATTGTTCAAAAACAGCTGAATTTTTATTAAGAGCTAAGGGTTACTTAAATATGTGCTTATTTTCAAAGATTTGAAGAATCACCTTGTAACAATGATCAAATTTGGTCTATGTTATGTCATGATTTTAAGGAATCTTATTTCAACCAGATATTTTGGATTTTGAGCCTTCTTGGCATTCTTGACAGGCATTTCAAAAATCAAAGTTCCAAACAATCTGGTCTCTAAAATTTCCAGTAAATCCTGGACTTTGGTTTTTCCAGTTTGGGCCCAACTGAAAAAATCGAAGGACCTAGGTCTCTCATCTAATCAGGCTATTTGGATTATATTAGAAGTACTGTCAAGATGTGATATGGTACCAAACTTTAAGATTCTATAATGGAAAATGCTATTAATACAAATGTTTGAGAATTAAGAAGTCTAATGATCTTGTGTTACTAGACATGATAGTTATCTTAATGAGAAAGCCCCAGAGGCCTAAAGGGTTAAATACTTGTAAAATCCTACAGGTGCTTTCAAAAATACTGTGAAGTAAGCAAGTGCCTCTTGTTGGTTGATGAGTTTATAATTTTAAACATGGCGACTTAAAGTCTTTTGTCATCCACAGTTATATATAATATGCTGCTCATAAAACTAAAGCATTGTTGGTTCTGTGTTTAGCTGTCCTCCTATAGGTTCCTATGGACTTTTTCCAGCCACTTCTATTGTATTCAGTACTTTGGGATGGCTCTGTAAACAGATGAAGCCAATAATGTATTAACAGTACCAACTGAGAGAAAGTATAGTTAACTGAGGTTACTAAAAACAAAAAGCAATTCAACTCAATTGGCAATCTACAAAAAGAGTTAAAGATTTTAAAAGCTATTATTAAAGTTGCTATATTGGTCTATTATGTTATATTGTGTACATATTGTAAGTCCACATGGGGAAATTTTATTAAGAGTTTTATTTTAAATGGCTTATAGATAAGATTGTCCATAAATTTAAGCTGCTAAAATCAATCAAAGATACATTTTAATTTGTGTGACCTGAATCTGTGTATCATATGTTTGAAACTTGTTGGTAGAAAGAAACTAAAAACATTTTAGATGGTTGTGCTTAAGTTTACTGGTTAAACAAACTACACCATGTTAGATATGTATTTCAAATACATGATTCTTAAAATTTATAGAAGGCATTGGACCTTCTGGTAAATGTTTTCTTAAGTTGTTATCTAATGGTTGAAACGGTTTGCTAAGTATTCATGTGATATTGCTATTGTCAGCAAGCGATTTAGGACTTGCTCCCTCATTTCTCTATTCTAAGTGCTACTTGTTCTTTCATTTCTCTATTCTCTTCAAGGTAGGAAACTAATTCTATTATGAAGGAATCTGTAGGATGCATAATTTAATCTTTAGACCTTATAAAAGAGATGGCTAACATTTTTCTGTAATAGCATAGCCAAAATAAGAACTTAAATAATAATCTCATAGCTAGATTCACTTCGCCATCAGTGAAGTATACAGTAATTAGAAATAACCTCCCTTTCAGACCAAAGAGAAAGAAAGTTTTAAAGTGAGAATATAATTTTCCTCATGGGCATTGTCTACCTTAGAAAAACTACTACAGAACATGCCTGTGACTATAGACTTGTCGTTCAGGCCACCGAAGATTAGAGATGGGACACGGGCACTCCCTTGACTTGCATCCTCTGGTCTGCTTTAACACAAACCAGGAGGAAAAGAAAGCTCGGCATCAGAAGCAATGGGTGGCAGGCCGATTAATGGCTGATCTGTACAGTGATCTGCCCTCAAGGAGACCCAACAGGCCAGTCCACTGCAGTGGCTTTCAATGTGGTACGCCTGGGCTTCAGCAGAAGTCAGCTTATGAAGAGCCCTGGCAGCTCTGCCAAGAGTTGGATCACTGGAAATGGACCTGCCCTGGAGTCGAAGGATGCCCAGGTCAGAGCCACAGATCTTATTGGCTCCAAGCTGAAAAGCCCTTCACTCAGCCCAACTTCCAAAGTGACCACTGCAGCTGAGGGGATGGTCAAGCAGGGTCAGCAACATTGTAGGCAGAACTGTAAATTTCTTGTTAGAGATGCCCCCTGCCTTTACCTGGCCAGCTCTCCTCCCAGGCCAGCCAAGTAATGAAAGTCAACAGAGTGCCTTCCCCTAGGAGTTTCACACCTCCCTTAGGATATACCCCATGTGAAGAGATAGGTCTGGGCCTCTTAACTTACAAGGCCTAAAGCCCACCAGATTATTATCAAGCCCCTTCTATCAGGTTCTATTTGCCTCTCAATCAGAAAACTTCATTGTAGCTTAGACAGCACCTTTCTTAGCTCCTCTAATAATGACTCTGTCCTTTGTTCTAGACCCTGTCTAGCGTACTTGGGCCTCATTCCTTTGTAATCATAACCTCTACTCTACCTCCAATGGCTCTACTCCCAACCTGTGTGTACTGATGGTCCTCTTCCCCACTTAATGCTGTATAATTGTTCCGACCTGGTTCATGCCACTCTTAGGATCATTGGTTACTATCCTCACCCTGTCTTTTATGACCTTGTCTAAATATGATCAGAGTTGGCAAACTTGGAAGGCTTCCATAGCCTTGGCAACTCATGACGACAGCCTAGGGTGGTTACTGGCACCATATTCTTAGAGTGTCAATTTGTTGGGTCAACAACAGGAGCCACTGTGCACTTGCTCCTCATGTGGGATCTCTGTCCTTAATGTGCTGTACATTTTGATTTAATGCTATAACTAGTACTCAAACAGTATGTTTCACTTTGTGTTTCTATGTGGGTGCAAACTGTTGTAATCTTTATACTAAATTGATCTTCTGTATATAAAGAAAATTGAAAATGAATCTTGATGCAAATGGAAGGGGAGAGGGAGCGGGAGAGGGGAGGGTTGCGGGTGGGAGGGAAGTTATGGGGGGGGAAGCCATTGTAATCCATAAGCTGCACACTGGAAATTTATATTCATTAAATAAAAGTTAAAAAAAATGTAAAGTGTTTTGTAAATACTTGCAGCTTATTTCTGCTTTGTCCCATACCAACTCATGATTAACTGGAAATGAGTTGAATCCTGAAGGCAGAGAAAGTTATGTTGGTCTTGATTCTGCCATCCAAATAATCTCAGTGTATGATTATGTTTGTGGGACCAGCATTGTGGCATAGCGTGTAAAGCTGCCACCCACAATAATGGTATCCCATATGGCCACCAGTTCCATTCCAAGCAGTTCTTCTTCCAATGCATCTCCCTGCTAATGTGTCTCAGAAAGCATCAGAAGATGGCCAAAGTCCTTGGGACCCTGCTGCCATGTGGAAGGCCCAGAAGAACCGCCTGGCTCCTCCTGACTTTGACTTTGCCCTGCCCTGACTGCTGCAGTCATTTGGGGAATGACCCAGAGGATAGAAATCTCTTTCTCTTTATTTCTCTCTGATTCTCCATCTCTCATTGTGTAGCTCTGACTTTCAAATAAATAAATAAATTCTAAACAAGATTTTGTTTGTTTAGGACCATAGAAGTCAAAACTTGGAGGAAAAAATAGATCTCAGTTTCCTTATCAGCCTAGGGAAAATAAATTACAGTTCCCTGTAAGTACGTCACCAAAAGAATGAAGTTTTAATAATATTTAAGAATTAGTCATAGTCACCCAGAATAAAGAACATTGCAACACCAACACACATTATCTAAGTTTTATATGCAAGACATATAATACTGTGTGTGTTTGTTTATAATGTGATGTAAATACTCATTTGAATAATTATGAGGAAAAATATTTTTAAGAGGTTAATTTCAGCTTTGTACAGTCAGTTATAAAGGAGGAGCGATAATAAAAGATGGGGGGGTGGCTGGCGCTGTGGTATAGTGGGTGCAGCCACTGCCTACAGTGCTGACATCCCATGTGGGCACTGGTTTGATTTCCGGCTGCTCCACTTCCAATCCAGCTCTCTGCTATGGCCTGGGAAAGCAGTAGGCCATGGGCCAAGTACTTGGGCCTCTGCACCCTCTTGGGAGACCCAGAAGAAACTCCTAGCTCCTGGCTTTGGATCCTTGCAGCTCTGGCTGTTGCAGGCATTTGGAGAGTGAAACAGCAGTTGGAAGATTCTCTCTCTCTCTCTGGCCAATTCTCTAAAAAACAAACAAACAAACAAACAAACAAAAAAACACATTGTGCTCTTCCTCATGTCATTATGGCTCTCCCTTGGTCATGTTAGAAAAATGGCTTTCTATGGTTGGTTTTCTCAAATGCTCTCTTATACTCACCCATGTCATTTACAATTTTCTGGAAAGTATTTGAACAGTTTTATGGAACCTCTTTCTGCCCCCTTATGAATCAAAGTAATAAATTTTCTTTATGAAGACATCTTCAAAAAGTTTTTTTAAAAAAAACTATGCTCATGTTTCCAAATTTTTTTGCACAAAAGTAAACATGTTCTTAAATTTGATTTTATTTAAAATTTTTAAAATGCCCTCCTATTACTATCTTGTTAGTTGACTGATACACAGAGACAATGACATATAGAAAAATTTCTATACAGTGCCTTAATATAGGAACAGAGTCAAAATAAGAGCATAGAAGTCATACATTATCACTATGCTATCAAACTCAGGAAATCTATCTTTTTTTTTTTTGCAACAAATTTATTAGATACATTATTCTTGAATTTAACACAATACACAGTACCAATCACATCTACTAATTTTGGGTGTCATTTTAAAAATTTTAGGGGAAATAATAAATAAATTGACATTAACAGGAGTCATATTGCTCATAGGGAATGTAATTACTTTTAAGGTTAATATAAATCAATTTTAAACCAACGTAAAAAAAAATCAAAGTGAGGGAAATGGAACAAGAGTTTTGCCTCCTTATCTCTACCTCTTAAAAATTCTAAAGCTAAAGCTGTTTGATAAAATATCAGGTTTATCTCCCTGTGGACTATAGCTTTTATTTGCTTCTAGTTCATCTCTGACCTGTTTTCTTATGGAATGTAATCTCAGGATAAAAACGAGAAAAAAAATCACATTGACAACCAGTCTCAATCACACTTGGAAAAATATTCAAGAAATGTATTTTCAAGACTCTAAAACTGGCTTTAATTAGAGTCTATGAGACAATCAACATTTTGTAAGTTAGCAAGTTTCTTGATGAATATTACATGAAATTTTGTACAGGTGTTAGAGAAACACACAATTTACTTCCCCCAAATTAAAGCAATGGGAAAATAAGACTGTTTTAACTCAGTAAAATGCACTCCCAGGGTTTCTAGAAGGTGCTAGTAGGACATGAATCCTTGCTCTGTCCCTCAAGTGCACTGCGGAGCAAGGTGAGCAAACTACTTCACCTCTCTGTACCTCATTTCTTTGTGAATGAAATGGAGAAAACAATATTCCTACTTCACAGCAATATTTCTTGGGGGAGAAAATTAGGAAAAACGTACTGTGTATATGTATATGAAGATACTTCAAAAAGTATGTGAAAAAAGTGTGGTGAAAGATGAGTTTACTTTGGTGCATTTTTTTAATTCACACATAGTTTTTTCACAAAATGCATTTACTATGAAATTTTTGAAGAAGCCTCATGCATGCATGCCTGTATGCTTATAAAACACATGAAAAATAAAAATTTTTAAATACTTTATATTTAATGACATTATTAGTACATCTTTTACCACTTTAATAAGATCTATGTCCTAAAAATTACAAAACACAAGCAACTTGAAATTTAAAACTATCTTTTTCCATTAAATGGCTAGGATTATCCAAATATATCCCAATGTCACTTTGACAACAAAAGGAATAAGAGAAGTTTTCTATATTTCTGGAAAAAAAATGAAGACAGGCTTTGTACACTCAGGGATTTTCTTTACTGAGCTTTGTCTAAGCCAGGTAGCTCAAGAATGAGGCATTCCAAAATAGCTTAGAGTGTTGACACATTTGAAAATTAGCTTTATGTAATTTTGTGACACATAGCTTCTGGCACAACCAAACTGAGATTTACACTTACATTTTGCTCATCTTTATATATGGCAGTAAAATAATTTATGATTAATTTAAAATAATTTTTTTCATAAGGAATTCTAGAGCAAAACTTATAAGATGTGCTGAAAATAATTATCTAAATTTCCTTATTTGCAAGATATGGTTAGTTGATGAATAAATTCTTCTAATGAACATTATTCAATATAAACAGACTGGGGTAAAATAATATAATTCAGTATGAAAGTCAAATTAGGGAGGCTCATTAAAATCTGTATATCTTCCAAGGATGTACAGCATTGAATAATTCAGTGACTGTTTAACACATTTATGTATCCTAAAAAACATGCAAACTATTTTACTTGACATTTTTCTCATTCTGAAAGGGATTATGTATATTTTTCATCCATGAGACTTCATAAAATTAGATGCAGAATAATTAACATTGAACTCTTTCTAATTAAATCAGCAGAAGAGATTTAGCTGACACTATGCTGGGTACTCAAATTAAGAGACTGTCTCACTGCATTAAACAGAATGCATTTATCACAGATAAACTCTTAGCCTATTTATTTGATATGACATTCAATGGGGAAGGAAAATCAATCTTACTAGTATTCTAGGCAACAAACACACAACTTTCTTGTTTCTTATTGTCTGATCTTGATGTTTCAAAGTAAATAAAAAGGATATAAACACTATTTTCTTTAATCTGTACCACAATAAAATGACATTTAAAATAACTTCTTCCATTTCATTAGGCTGCATAAACTTTTAAAATTAAATAATGAGAAAAAATTTCAAGATGTATGCATAAGCAAATCTGTTTCATTGAAGCATCAGTAAACATCAAGGGATGCACCATAGCTTAAATTATATTAAGTAGTCGTAAAATTTAACAATGACATTATCCTGTGCTTATTCAAAATATCATTATAGTGCACCCTTCGATAGCTCAGTTGGTAGAGTGGAGGACTATAGAGTGAACAAAATATCATTATATAAAGGCATAAAATCAGTAACCTATTTCATCTAATATTTCCATTTATTGAATTAAATCCCTAGTATATGTAGATCAATATGCTAAAGGCTGCAAATATAATTTTGAGGAGCATCATATATCTTCCTCTTCAGCCATTTCTTTGTAATCCATTTTATAGAAAATTTCTGAGAATTCTGTATACAAAGAGAGTGGATATAAACACGTATACATAACTTCTGATCTGCATGTTTTTAAGCTTTAGAACTATTGACTTGAAGAGAAATGGTGCTTAAATAGTGGGAGTGACTTAATACATATAACAAATTTCTTCTAATTTTAATATGTGTGTGAGAGGTTTTGTTATGTTTAAGTAAAATAAAATTATTTTTGATTTAACACATAAGTCAATAACATAAGTTAATTTTCCAAACTCACATATTCCTAACAAAATGATTTTCTTTTTAATATACTTATCTCCTCAATTTTTAAGCAAGGGTCAAGAAAAATTAATCTTAATTATTGCAATTACTACTAGATTCTGGAATCGATTAGTCAGCAATATGGACTTATAGGACAATAAACTTATGTATAATAATTTTGCCTATATAGTTCTTCATGAATAGGCTTCTATACCTCATGAAAATTGGAAATGGAAATACTAATAAAATCAACATTTCTAAAGTCATCTTAGATGTCACTCAAGTTCCTTAAGATAAGGTTTCTTACACTTGCATACCATATTTAATTGAAAAGTGATCCCTGTTAAATATAAGAGTGGGAATAAGAGAGGGAGGAGATGTACAATTTGGGACATGCTCAAGCTGACTTGCCCCAAATGGTGGAGTTAGAAACGTGACAGGGGATTCCAATACAATCCCATCAGGGTGGCATGTACCAATGCCATCTCACTAATCCATGTGATCAATTTCAGTTCACAGTTGATCACAATGATAGGGCTAAGAGTAAAAAGGATCACACTAACAAGACTAGTGTCTGCAAATACTAACTGATAGAATCAAAAAGGGAGAGAACGATCCAACATGGGAAGCGGGAGACACAGCAGACTCAGAATGGCAGATGTCCTAAACAACACTCTGGCCTCAGAATCAGCCCTTAAGGCATTCGGATCTGGCTGAAGAGCCCATGAGAGTACTGTAGGCATGGAAAGCCAAGACACTCTGGAAAAAAAAAACAAAAAACAAAAAACAAAAAACAAACAAAAAAAACCCCTAAATGAAAGATCTCTGTGACTGAGATCCCAGTGGAATGAAGGGGTCATCAAGGTAGGAGGTACCTTTCTCTGAAGGGAGGAGAGAACTTCCACTTTGGCTATGACCCTATTGGAATAAGATCAAAGTCGGCGAACTCTAAAGGCTTCCATAGCCTTGGCAACTCATGACTAGAACCTAGGGAGATTACTGACACACCGTAAACAAGGGTGTCAAATTGTTAAGTCAACAACAGGAGTCACTGTGTACTTACTTCTCACGTGGGATCTGTCCTTAATGTGTTGTCCAATGTGATATAATGCTATAACTAGTACTGAAACAGTATTTTTACACTTTGTGTTTCTGTGTGGTGCAAACTGATGAAATCTTTACTTAGTGTATACTGAATCGATCTTCTGAATATAAAGATAATTGAAAATGAAAAAAATACTTGGTTTTAAATTGGAAATTGCATAGAAAATTAATCAATTTTTAAAAAATATCATGTACGATCTCTGTCCTTAATGTGCTGTACATTGTGATTTAATGCTATAACTAGTACTCCAACAGTATTTTTCACTTTTTGTTGCTATGTGGGTGCAAACTGTTGAAATCTTTACTTAATATATACTAAACTGATCTTCTATATATAAAGAGAATTGAAAATGAATCTTGATGTGAATGGAAGGGGAGAGGGAGAGGGAAAGCGGAGGGTTGAGGTTGGGAGGGAAGTTATGGGGGGGGGGCATTGTAATCCATAAGCTGTACTTTGGAAATTTATATTCATTAAATAAAAGTTTTTAAAAAAAGAAAAAAAATTATATAGCTAATAAATGCAGAGCCAGGATTCAAAACTAGGCATACTTGCTCCAGAATCCATTCTGTTAACTACTATATTATCTGAACTCATCATTAAAAAAAAAAAATTCTTTTTTAATCTAATCTATTCCTTGATTGTTCTAAATAATCATGAATTATCTTCTTTGCAAGTATAGTGAATGCAGTTATTTTACTTGGTGGCTATCAACAGGAATGCATAATGTGTAGCTTTTAGATTCATTTAAAAAAAAAAAAAACCTGCTGTGAATTGAAGCCTTTGAGAAATCTCCAGAGTGTGCATTCCTGTTTATCTCAAAATACTGACAAAAATTTTGCTTTAAAGATTAATAAGATGTTTCTTTTGGGAAGCAAAGAGGAAAAAATTAATATAACTGGAGTTTCTTTACTTTTTAAATGGTTTGACTCTTTGAAAGGCTAAAGGACAACACTAATGGATCAATTTATAAAGCAACTGAATTGTTTCTGATTAACTTCAGTGACAAACAGTTAGTGAATTGGGGCCAGCAGGTAAAAACACTGTCTGCAGTGCTTGCATCCTATATGGGCACCTGTTTGGGTCCTGGCTGCTCCACTTTAAATCCAGCTCTCTGCTATGGCCTGGGAAAGCTGTAGAAGATGGCTCAAATGCTTGATTCCCTGCACCTGCATGGAACACTTGGAAGAAGCTCCTGGTTCCTGTCTTTTGATTGGTACAGCTCTGGCCTTTGTGGCCATCTGGGGAGGGAACTAGCAGATGGAAGACTTTTCTCTCTGTCTGTAATTCCACCTCTCAAGTAAATAAATAAATCTTAAAAAAAAAAAAAAAGAATGAGTGTATTAAATTTGTTAGTGATTGAAGAGACTTTGGTAAGGAGACTAATCAGCCAAACAGAAATAAATAAATAAATAAAAGCCCAAAGCATGACTCTTTCATGCTCTGTGAAAAGATGAGTTCTTATTCGTCTTCAAGTATGCGTTCCCTAAAGTTGTCACAATTTCCAGTGAGTTAATAAATAATTTGTTGTTAAATATTTCCTTTCATTTATATTTCAAAGAGACTATGGAGGGTCAAAATAGAATCTTTCTTATAATTTGAGTCACTAAAATGTAATCCTCTATTATTTGTCAGAAAAATAATTTATTATTTAGTTGTGACTGTATTTACATTTAAAAAATATTCACATTGTCAATTGCTTCCGAAAAATGATTCTTGACTTGGGCCATGATAAACAGACTTACAGAAATCTGTCATTATGCTCACCAAATAGCAAAATGTTTAGGGCAGCTACCTTGGTTAAATTCCTACCTTCAGCTCTTAATTCCAGCTTCCTTCAAAACCTAAATCTTAAATATTGCCTTCCTGGAAGGCAGCAGGTTATGGCTCAATAGTTGGGACCTTTTCAACCACATGGGAAACCTGTACTGAGTTCCCAATTCCTGACTCTGGCTATCTCTGGCTATTGCAGGCTTTTGAAAAACATTATCTTTCTGTCTCTGCGTCTCAAATATACGTATTTGTCAGTTTTATCTATGATACGCGATTATATAATGAGTGAGTTATCAGAGTGTTTCATTGTTCACACATTTATTTCCTAATAAAGAAATAAAAGGAACACTGTAGAAAATGCAGGTGAAAAGATGGAAATCAAGGAGGTAGCATTAAGGTAAGGCAGAGAGACAACATCTCATGGTGCTGTGATGCATGGTGGGGAAGGAAATATGTCTTATCTTCAAAGCAGATTCACACATTTATAACCAGTTTTGGGTTTGTTTCTCTCATCTGAATAATGGGATAATATCCATTTCTTAGAATCCTTATGAGAAATAAATTAGATCTAAGCTTGATACATGAGAATTTCTGATATGCAGCCAAATATACCATAGGAATATTCAATTTTGAATCACTTTAATTCCCCAATTTTTTTTTTGATGAGTTAAATGAAGGACTCAAGACCAAGATGGGCAGAAATTATAACCCTTGCTTGGCATTTGGAGGAAGAAGGAGCTCCATCCTCATGTCCATTGCTGTGCAGAGTGGACTTTCTGTATCATCCTGACCTAAAGGGACAGAAGGTGAGAGCAGCTCACACATCAAGGTTCACTGGCCATCATTATTTATATAGACATTTAATAGGTTTTATTAATCAAATACATATTTTCCATTTGTTGTACCACTTTAGGATGACTTCAAGAACTTTCCACATAAACAATTGAAAACAAGCACACAATTGTCTAGTTACATTTATAGGGCTATATATATATGTATTATATACATATATATCAACAGTTATGATTGTTTCTCTGGGGAGTGAGTTCAGAGTTCCTCAAACCTCCTTTCCAGTGGACTCTGCCTTACTCTTCTGAACTTGTGTCAATCTCAAAAATCTCTTTGAACAGAACCTTCTTTAGATAGCCAATAATTATTTGTGATTACATCTGAGTTAAAATCATTGTGCTAAAAACTAAGACAAATATTTAGGCAAGGAGAAACATAAAGATAGGTTTATATAATATTCATGTTCTTTCCAACTGGACAATGGTAATTAGAGAGATTTTGTGTGAGGAGAACCCTATGTGACTATCTGTAACAAGGGGAACAAAGAAAACCCACTTAGAAGTGAATTTCAGATATGCTTTTAACCAAATCTTCCATTTACTTGAAGGTACCCAACAAAGAGACTGAATCTTAAATATGGTGATTCTAAGTCAAATTATCATATTTAAATCATTAATGACTAACAATCTTTAAAGTTTGAGAAAGTAACACTTGTATCATATTAATGTTGTTCAACATTATAGCATTGTAGATTAAAGTAACTCTCAATTCAGTCTGTGCTGGTGTGTCTGTGTGTGTATGTGTGTGTATGTTTCTTTTGGTGTTTGGACACCCTTCTTCTCTTAAACATCGAAATTCCATATTTTCCAGTCTTTCATAACCAGAATGTGGATCAGCCCACACCCCCAGTTTCTCAGACGTTTTATCTGAGAGTTAGAGACGTACATTAACAGACTTCCTTGTGTTAAGGACTTCAGATCAGAATAAGCCAAACTACCAACCTTCCTTGTTCTCCAGCCTACAGAGAGTAGGTATATATTGAGAGAGAAAGAATAAGAGAGATAATGGGGAGCAGTATGGTTATGTTTGTATAGAGTATGCACAGAAGGGAATTCTAAAAGAAATAGCCCAGGATAGGAAGCTAAAGTAAAACCTTAGAGGCTTGGTACACAATGATACTGATAGACACTAACACAACTTAATGAAGAGAGGTGTATGATAAAGGTTTCCAGTTTTCCAGGCTTCCAAATGCCCTGTCTTCCAACCACAGGACAATGGTGTAATTCAAGCACGATTCCATCCATTAATGCATTTTCCACTCTCCATGCTTCCCAGAGCGACTCTTAACCCTCCTCTAAATTCCACATTGTCTTTTGATGATCCATCATATGCCACTTGCTTCCCTGAAGTATCTCACTGAATTTTCTGAAAAAATGCATTTTCTCCTTTCTCTAGTTGTTTGTAACATTGCTCAATTTTTATTACTTTAATACAATGGCTGGACACATATTCTTTACAACATATAACATGTAAACGTATCGCCCCTACCCATTACACAAACTTCTTCAGGAAGATCTAAAGCATTTTTTAAATGTTTATTTATTTATTTGAATGTCAGAGTTACACAGAGAGAGGAAAGGCAGAGACAGAGAGGTCTTCCATCCGATGGTTCACTCCCAGATGGCTGCAACAGCTGGAGCTGCGCTGATCCGAAGTCAGGAGCCAGGAGCTTCTTCCCGGTCTCCCACGTGGATTCAGGGGCCCAAGGACTTGGGCCATTTTCTATCGCTGTCCCGGGCCATAGCAGAGAGCTGGACAGGAAGTAGAGCAGCCGGGTCTCAAACCGGCGCCCATATGGGATGCCAGCACTTCAGGCCAGGGCGCTAACCTACTGTGCCACAGCGCCGACCCCAATCTAAAGCATTTTAAAATATGTGAGAGGGAAGAGGAAAGAGGGTTGCAGCATGGGCAGGAGGGGTGGGGAGAGTGTCACTATGTTCCTAAATCGGTATATATGCAGTACATGAAACTTGTATAACTTAAATAAATTTTTTTAAAAAAATCATATGACATGGTAATTCAAAATTTATTAAGTTAACCATTATTGTCTTATTAGGAACAAAGTAAACTTAAGAAAACAGATGTTATGACGTTTCCTAAGATTTGCATATCACAATAGGCTATTATTTACCACGTTGTAACCTCATTTGGAGAGAAGAGGTTGGAAATTCAGTTTTTTATATTAATTTGGTTATATTTTTCCTTTTTTAAAAATATTTATTTATTTACTTTAAAGTCAGAGTTACACAGAGAGAGAAGGAGAGAGAGAGAGAGAGAATCTTTCCTTTGGTTCATAACCCAACTGGCCACAACAGCTGGAGCTGAACCAATCCAATGTGGGTCTCCCACATTGGAGCAGGGGCCCAAGGACTTGGGCCGTCTTCTACTGTTTTTCCAGGCCATAGCAGAGAGCTAAATCGGAAGTGGAGCAGCTGGGACTTGAATAGATGCCCATATGGGATTCCGGCACTGCATGCAGCGGCTTTACCTGCTGTGCCACAGCGCAGGCCCCTCTATTTTTTTCAATTCATTTAATTCTTATCATTAGTTTAGCTTAAAATAGCGAAACTGTAATTTAGAATTTATTTTTTACCCTTGAAAGAATCATTATTCACTGCTGATTAAAAGACTGAAAGCAACACTATCAAGTAGGTAGTGTGAATACAATGAAATCAACAGAAATTATATCTACTTTTAGTTTTTAAACTTTCATTTATTTTTTGTTTATTTTATTTGAAGCAAAGAGACAGAGGAAGACAGAAACAGAGAGATTTTTCCATGTGCTGCGTCAGAAAGCAGGAGACAGGAATTCAATCAGAGTTTCCTGGATCTGTAATGGACCCAAGTACATGAGCCGTTATCTACTGGCTCCCAGGATGTGCATTAGCAGGAAGCAGAAATTTAAAGTGGAGCCTGAACTTGAACCAGACTCAGTTATGTGAAGTATGTGTCCCTAGAACATCTTAACCATAAAACGCCCACCCTTATCTGTACATTTCATTAGTAGTTTTTTTCCCCATTAAGATGAGATTAATTAGATACCTAATGCATTTCCTTAAATTAAACATTTTGCTTTAACACAATTTGAAAAGAACAATTTAACACATTTTGGAAACATGAAAAATATATTTTCATTTTTCCATTTAGGTAAGAAGGAATTGTTTATTAGAGGTTAAGTTATCTTAAAAGGGTAGAAAACCGGGGCTGGCACTGTAGTGCAGCAGGTTAAAGCCCCAACCTGGAGCTCCAGCATCCCCTGTGGGCACTAGTTCAAGTCTCAGCTGCTCCATTTCTGATGAAGCTCTCTGTTATGGCCTGGGAAAGCAGTAGAAGATGTCCCAAGTCCTTGGGCCCCTGCAGTTGTGTAGCTCCTCACTCCTGGTTTCCTATCAGCTCAGTTCTGGCCATTGCGGTCATTTGGGGAGTGAATCAGCAAATGGAAGACCTCTCTTCTCTCTCTCTCTCTCTCTGGCTTTCCTTCTCTCTATAGCTCTGTCTTTAAAATAAATAATATAAATCTTTAAAAAGAGCAAAAATCCATCAAAAGATAAAATCATGCAACTGTACTCTCTAGATCCATTAAAATACAAAATTATTGATGTGTTTACCTACATATACTCTGGGTCCTAATGGGAATAATATATTTGTGTCATGCAAATTGAGAATTCATCAGTATAAAGGTAATTGTATCTCATATATACTGCAGGATAAAAATAGTACAGAGCACTACAGAGTCTCTAGGTTTATTGTCTCACATTTTTTTTTCTTATAACTACTTAGAGGTATGCAGTTTGTTGTTTCAGTTTTGCCAATGAAAACAAGCTAAAGCTGAGAGAACTGAGCTAAATTGTTCAGGGACAAGAAGCTAGTGAAAGGCAAAGCTGAAATGTGAACTCCTATCAGCATGACTTCACAGTACAAGCTCTTTACACTGCAATATGTCCTGCAACCTTACAAAAGTACCACACAGTGAGTAGTGGTGCTCCTGTGCTAAGCCTGAAACTCCTTCAGAGCCTTCACTTCACCTCCAGTCATTTTCACCTTCCTCCTAATCGTGAAAGCAATGTGTTTTCAAAGCTTGAGGAATTATGTTTTAAAAATTAAATTCTGGGGGCTGGTGCTGTGGCATCCTATATAGGTGCCAGTTTGAGTCCTGGCTGCTCCATTAACAATCCAGCTCCTTGGTATTGAGCCTGGGAACAGTGGAAGATGGCCCAAGTCCTTGGGCCCCTTGTACCCATGTGGGAAACCTAGATAAAACGCCAGGCTCCTGGCTTCCACCTGGCACAGCCCTAACTGTTGCAGCCATTTGGAGTGTGAACCAGTGAATGAAAAATTTCTCTTTTTCTTTCTTTGTAACTCTTTCAAAAAAGTAAATAAATATTTTTAAAAATTCTAACTGAATTTGTATTCAATTTAAGTGAATCTGCACTAGTTAATGCTTGTTAGCACTGGGTCTAAATAATTAGTTTAAACTTAAAGCCTGAAGAATGTGCAGAAACAGCAACAACAAAAAAGTCACATTTTTTATTTTGCTATTTTTGTGAATAAATTTATAGCTTATATATCCTGTACATTTGAAAGTTCCTTTAATGAATTGATTGGTAGTTATCCATCATTTTTATTAAGCTTACCATGACAGGGCCGGTGCCGCGGCTCAATAGACTAATCCTCTGCCTGCTGCACCAGCACACCGGGTTCTAGTCCCGGTGGGGGCGCCGGATTCTGTCCCTGTTGCCCCTCTTCCAGGCCAGCTCTCTGCTGTGGCCTGGGAGTGCAGTGGAGGATGGCCCAGGTCCTTGGGCCCTGCACCCTATGGGAGACCAGGAGAAGCACCTGGCTCCTGCCTTCAGATCAGCGCACCACGATGGCCACAGCACGTCGGCCATGGCAGCCATTGAAGGGTGAACCAATGGCAAAGGAAGACCTTTCTGTCTGTCTCTCTCTCTCACTGTCCACTCTGCCTGTCAAAAAAAATTACCATGACAAAGGAGGATTTAGTAGGTGGTGGGTAAAGTAGTACCTCTGAAAGCCTTCAATTTTCATTTTTAAATAGTACAAAATTTCTATCACTTCTCGGCCTTTTGGCTAAGATCAAGTGTAGTAAGTAGTATAAAATTTCTGCTTCTTATTGAGTAAAAACTCTTCTCACTAAAACTGATTATTTTATCATGCAGTCACAGTGAAAAGTTTCCATCTCATTTACTCATTTGTGTGTTATCTTTCAAATATCTGAAACTAAGATAACAAACATGTTACACCTGTGCCCTTATTTTTCAGAGAACACATGCCTAGTTGCTTCATCTCTTTCTTAAAATGATGCTTTCAAAGTGCCCCACTGTTTTTAATGGTTTAAGGTTTAAACTGAATCTTCCTTAAAACCCACCATCCAGAACTTAATAAGGTACTTAGGATGATATTCAGCCTGCTGACTGGGACTACCATTTTCTTCTGGGAATTGTCTTTCTATTAATTCCCAGTTGCCTTGTGTTAATTATACTGGCAGGTAAGTTATGCAGATGTGTAATTAAGTCTATAGTTACCCAAGATGTTTTCAGTATCTGTCTTGACTATTATTTCTTCCAAACCAGATGCAAGATGTCTCAAAAGATAAATACGAGACTGTTGAAATGATTTCAGATTCTGTCCTTATTAATCTTTCATTCAAAATATTAAAAATCCAACATTGAGACTTATGCATTTTGGTATACCAGCTCAAATATGAAGGAAAATGAACACTAAAGTGTCAAACAACTCAATAATTGCAAAAAATAATCCAATTAAAATTAGGCAGTAAGTATGAATATTTTTTCAGAAGAACGTATACAACAGACCCATAGTGCAGGAAAAAGTCCTGACAACAGTAACCGTCAGGAAGAAGGAAATCAAAACCACAAAGAAATATCACCTCACTGCAGTTACATTGGCTATTATCAAAAAGACAAATGAACAAATGCTGGTAAGGTTGTGCAGAAAGTGGAATCCTTGCACTTTTGTTGGCAATGTAAATGAATACAACCACTGTAAAACAGTATGAAGGTTATTCATACAACTAAAAACAGAAGTACTGCATGGTCCAATGTTTCCTCTACTGGGTGTATATTCAAGAAAAATGAAATCAATCTGTCAAAGAGACTCCTGCACTCCCTGGTTTATCCCTGCACTATTCACAACAGCTAAGAAATGGAAACAATCTGTGTGTATATCCAATGATGAATAAATGACGAAAACGTGGTGCATATCCACAATGGTATGCTATTCAACCTCAAAAGAGGATGAAATCCTCTCCTTTTCTTTTTAAATAACATGGATAGAATTAGAGTTGATTATGTTAAGGAAAACTTAAACACTGAAGACAGATACTGCGTGACCTCACTCACACATGCAATCAAAAAGTATGGATTCATAAAAATAGGTAGTATAATAGTTGTCACTAGATTGTGTGGGATAACAAAAGGTTATTTAATGGATAATAAGCAACAGATAAGAATAATTTCTGGTGTTCTGTTGCACAGACTACAGAAAATGAAAATATACTGTTTATTTTTCTAAGATACATCTAGAAGAAAGGATTTTTAATGTTCTTATCAGAGAAAATATTAAACACATTAATGTATTTACCATAACTGAACATTACACAATACATACATTTATTGAAATGTCACATGATACCCATAAATACGTATAATTTTTGTATAACAGTTATTTTTTGAATTTAAAAAAAAGAAAAGGAAAAGAAAAATATAAGTGATCAGTTAGTTGAAACACTGGGGATTCAATTATATTTTCTGAAGACTTAAAATTAGCCTGTAGCTAAACAGAGGGAAGTGCAGGTGTCTGGCACAGCAGTCAATATACCTGCATCTCATGTTAGAATGCCTGGGTTTGAGTCCCAGGTCTGTTCCACATTCTAGATTCCTACTGATTTGCAACCTGATACAGAATGTGATAACCTGAGTAGTTGGATCCCTGCCAATCATATCAATGACCTGGATTGAGTTTCTGGGTCCTGTCTTTAGCATGGCCAGCATTGGCCATTGAAGGCATCTGGGGAGTGGACCAGCATATAGGAAATTTCTGTCAGTTTCTCATTCTCTCTCTCTCTCTCTCTCTGGTTGTATGAATTTGCCTTTTTCAGATAAACAAAAGAAACAAAATTTTTAAAACAAACAAGAAACTGAGGGGAAATACTTTTATTGAAATGGGAGATTTTTGTTACTAATACAAATTTGTGCTGTAAAGTGATATGCATAGCATAGTCTAAACCTTTTTTTCAGAAATTAATTTGTCATTTTATCATCACCCAATCTTCTTTTTTTAAGACTTATTTATTTATTTGAAAGGCAGAGAGAAAGAGAGAGGTCTTCCATCCGATAGTTCACTCCCCAAATGGCTGCAAGGGCCACAACAGAATCCAAAACCAGGAGCCAAAAGCTTCTTCCGAGTCTTCCATGAGGATGCAGGGGTCCAAGCACCTGGGCCATCTTCTCCTGCTTTTGCAGGCCATAGCAGAGAGCTGGATCAGAAGAGGAGCAGCTGGGACTTGAACCAGTGCCCATATGGGTTCCTGGCACCACAAGTGGAAGCTTAGTATACTAAGCCACAGTGCTGGTCCCAATAAATAAATCATTAAAAAAAAGGTTTTACTTAATTTTGGAACAATATTACCCATGAAATTTCTGATACTATAGCATACATTTATCTTTACTTCAAGGAAGTAAAGCAGCCTAGTAGAAAATAAAGCCTAGTGAAACAATTTCTGTTCTCTGCAGTTGCAATTCCCAATTTAGCTTTTTATGCTCTCCCTACTGGCACTTCAGACTGGATGCAGAAACTAAAGCCCAGCTATCAGTACTTCAGAATCACATTTACAAAGAAAAACAAACATCAGACTTCTGCACACTGGAGAGTAAATGTGCCAGGAGGGAAAACAGGTCTCTTGCTTAGCCTGAACAAAGGCATTCCTCCTGTAGAGGGAAACACTTTCAAAGTCCTTTAAGTCCCAAGAGAGCCAAAGGACATTCTTGACTGTGGCAGTTTAACTCGCCTTTGCTCACAAAGGGAGAAGCTGCCATTCAGGGGAATGGCCTGCTTAAACAATTCAAATGTGAAAATGGATTTCTACTACTAAAAAGATCATGATGGGGCATGTATACACAATGGTAGGGGCATGAAATACTGTCATTTAGCTTAGAACTGACATCTTTCACCTGTAAAGTCTCTTGAGTGTCTAAAATATTACACACTGAAGAGTAAATAAACCTCCAAAAGAAAAAAAGAGTGACTAATTTGAAGCAAAATGATTTTCAACAAAGGATTCCAGGGTACACATTTGGTACAATGGTGAAGGTGCTTCTGGGCCCTTCCACATTCATATTTGAGTGCCTGGATTTTAGTTCTGATTTCACCTAGATTCCTTGCTTCTTGGTAATGTGCACCATAGATGGCAGTAGGTAATAGCTCCAATTCTTGGTGCCCTGTCACCTTATGTTAAACCTGGATTGAGTTCATGGAATTCTGGCTTCAGGCTGCCCCAGCTCTGGCTGTTGTGGACATTTAGAGAGTGAAGCAATGTATGAAAGATGTCTCTCTCTTTCTCTGTTTATGGCCACTTTGAAAATGAATACAAATATATAAATAATAGTTTTAAAATTCTTCCTCTTTATACATTGTGTCTATTGTTCACCAGGGATAATATTCCTAGTAATAAAATACTTAATTTGTCCAAAAGCTTCATTCTAAAAACAAGGTCTTTATTGAAGATTTGTGTATAAGTGATTCACTTTTTACAAGAATTTAAGATTTAGAGATTAACATCAAGTGCTTAACATAAATGGAAAAGGGAAATGCACAATGACTAAGGAAATTTACATATTGTCTTTTATTTTTCATGAGGTTCATTTTAGTCATGTAAGTAAAAAAAGTTTTTACTCAATCATGTAAATTATGAGCACAGAACTTTATATGCATTCCATCATTTAGTCCCATATGTAAATAAAATGTATCAATATTCCCTTTGGGAATTTAGGCTATATGAAATAGGTCATAGTCAAATAACCTATAAGCTTTATAGCTGAATATTTAACTCATTTGTATTAATATTAACCTTTTTTTTTTTTTTGACAGGTAGAATGGATAGTGAGAGAGAGAGACAGAGAGAAAGGTCTTCCTTTTTGCCGCTGGTTCACCCTCCAATGGCCACTGTGGCCGGTGCATCTCGCTGATCCGATGGCAGGAGCCAGGTGCTTCTCCTGGTCTCCCATGCGGGTGCAGGGCCCAAACACTTGGGCCATCCTCCACTGCCTTCCAGGGCCATAGCAGAGAGCTGGCCTGGAAGAGGGGCAACCGGGACAGAATCCGGCGCCCCAACCAGGACTAGAACCCAGTGTGCCGGCGCCACAATGCGGAGGATTAGCCTGTTAAGCCATGGCGCTGACCAATAGTAACCTTCACAACTTTTATATGCAAAATTGAAATACAATACATGTGTGACTGCACGTATGCTCACACATACACATACACACACATATACAAAGATAGTAAAAGTTTAAAACTGAGTTGATAAACATTTTCCGTAGAAGGCCAAAAATGTAATAATTTAGGGGGTGTGAGATGTCTTTGCCACAAAGATTCAGTATTAGAGTTTTCCATTAATAGCAACCATGAACCTTATGATCTTAAATGCATATCAATGAAAAGTTATTTACAAGAACTAGTCTCAGGTTTAATTCAGCCTCTGGGGAGTGATTTGCCTATTCTGACTTAAAATAACACGAAACTTGGAAGAAACATACATTCTGTCTTCTGTTACAATAATGGAAGAAACTGAAAAAAATACATGAGAACAACTGCATGATAGAATTTCAAAATTTAAAAAGAAAATATTTAGAGGATGGAGTAACCAAGATATAAATCCTTCATAACACATTGACAATGTTCTAATGTCCGTGAAAATAAAGGTGACCTGAGTACTGTGGGGAACGTTGTTAAAGGGAGAGCTACCCAGAAAGAGAGCGCTGGAGATCTACCATGGGTGTCTTGTGAGCCTCTACGGAAAGGTCAGCTTTTACTGTAGAGAAAATTGTTCAATGTGAATGAAAGAACCACCCAGAGGATTATATTATCATGTTATTTGGAACACAGCCATGGCCAGGAATAATTCTTGCCATAAGCCAAAAAGAAAAAATTCACCTCACAGGGCAGTAATGCAGTTACTGTCAGTAGTGTTACGGAATTGTCTTAAGCTTACTGCTCTGGACTCATCTAAGAATTTTTTTTTTTTTTTAATTTTACAGTGAGAGAGAGAGACAGAGAGAAAGGTCTTCCTTTTTGCCATTGGTTCACCCTCCAATGGCCGCTACGGCCAGCGCATCGTGCTGATCCGAAGCCAGGAGCCAGGTGCTGCTCCTGGTCTCCCATGCGGGTGCAGGGCCCAAGGACTTGGGCCATCCTCCACTGCCTTCCCAGGCCATAGCAGAGAGCTGGCCTGGAAGAGGGGCAACCGGGATAGAATCCAGTGCCCCGACCGGGACTAGAACCCGGTGTGCTGGCACTGCAAGGCGGAGGATTAGCCTGTTAAGCCACGGCGCCGGCCTATCTAAGAAATTTTAAAAGCACTTGTCTGAAATATTAAATGCTTTGAAAATAACTTAATGTCTCAGAACAAGTGAAGAATGTTTATAGGGATAAGAGAATATCTACTATCTAAGAAAGTAAAATTCACAGCATCTGGTATCCAATAAAAACTATCTGCAAGCAATTTCCTTCACCTCGTAAGGAGAAGAAAATATAACTAATAGAAACAAATCAAGAAATTATACACAATAGAATTAACAAGAACATAACCAATATACCTTCATAAGTATCATTTGAAGTATGCATAGTTCAAGAAATATTAAGCCTGTACGTAAAAAACAATCTAAATGAAAATTCTAGAACTGGGTGAGTAACCATTTTCAGAAACAGCAAATACAATGGATACGAATTAATCATCCACTGTCAAACTTGTGATGAATTTCTAGACATGCCAACAAAACTATGAAAGAAATAAAAACACTAGGAATAAAACATGAACAAAATATCAGTGAGTCATGATTTCAAACCCTGATATACACGCATATATGGAGTCCTCACATAAAGGGTAACAAGAAAATATTTGAAAAAGCAACACAAAAAATTCAAAATTTGATGAAATCTATAAACTCATAGATGTGAGAAGTTCAATGAATCCTTAGCAAAAGATACATTTTGGATTGTTTCGTTTGACTAGTTTTCTAAAAAAGAAAGAATAAAAATTAAAATTATCATTTAACATTTTCCCTCATTTTAAAATATTTCATTCATTTTAAAGTATACTTTATTGTGTATCCAAGTGCTTTTCCCCCAAGGCGATACATACAAATATAAGTTTTCAAAGTATGGGTATTGTATATAATTTTTTAAAGATTTATTCATTTATTTGAAAGGCAGAGTTACAGAGAGGCAAAGGCAGAGAGAGACAGAAAGAGGTCTCTCATCTGCTGGTTCACTCCCCAGATGGCGATCCGAAGCCAGGGGCCAGGAGCTTCTTCCAGGTCTCCCATGCAGGTACAGGGGCCCAATCACTTGGGCCATCTTCTACTACTTTCCCAGGAAATAGCAGAGAGCTGGATCAGAAGTGCAGCTGCTGGGACTGGCACCCATATGGGATGCCTGCACTGTAGGCAGTGGCTTTACTCACTATGCCACAGCGCTGGCCCTTTTGTATATAATTGACATTCTGTTTATAACACATGAAAGCAAATTGTGGTGTCTTTTAAGCAGTGGTATAACTATTTATTGTACCAATTTACATCATCTTTATTCACATCTTTTTAAATTGAATGTTTCTATGAAGTAAAAATTCATTAAAGTTAGAGAGTATAAATATTGGGGTACTAGAAATTTGCTGGGGGGGCAGTGCCATGGCTCACTTAGCTAAACCTCCACCTGTGGCGCTGGCATCCTGTATGGGATCTGGGTTCTAGTCCTGGCTGCTCCTCTTCCAGTCCAGCTCTCTGCTGTGGCCCAAGAGGGCAGAGGAGGATGGCCCAAGTGCTTAGGCCCCTGCACCTGCA
This sequence comes from Lepus europaeus, assembly GCF_033115175.1. Taxonomy (NCBI): domain Eukaryota; kingdom Metazoa; phylum Chordata; class Mammalia; order Lagomorpha; family Leporidae; genus Lepus; species Lepus europaeus. The sequence continues at coordinate 41,617,467 of NC_084833.1, forward strand.
TGGGAGACCAGGAAGAAACACCTGGATCCTGGCTTCGGATTGGTACAGTGCCGGTCGTGGAGGCCATCTGGGGAGTGAACCAACGGAAGGAAGACCTTTCTCTGTCTCTATCTCACTGTCTGTGACTCTACCTGTCACATAAAAAAAAAAATTGCTAATTAGTGGAACATATTTTCCTTTATGTGAGACATGAGCCCAGAAGGATTTTTTCTTAATGCTGCCAATACAATATTCTGCCCTCCATATCTATGAGTGGAATAAACTAACATCATATTTAAAATATGTGCAAAAAATTGTGCCTATACTGAAACTATAAACTTTTTCTTGCTTTTATGTCCTAAACAATTTGTTATAACAACAGCTTACATAGCATTACATTGTGTCACATCCATAATCTGTACATATTTGAAAGCACACTATAAGGTAGGAAGTGTGTAATTTATGCAAATATTAGGCCATTTTATTTAAGAACTTCAGGATATTAAATCACCCTGGATATCCAAAGGTAACTGTACTTTCTCTGAGAAACTAAAAATTTTAACCTTGACCTAACTGTTATAATTAGAAACATTTGAATTCAAAAAGAAATATTTTTATCCTTGGATTCATTCTCCAAAAAATGCAATGTAACATGCCATTTAAGTCATGATGAAGAGATGTAAAAATTTGATGTATAATTATCATCATTTCTATTTATTTCCATGGTAAGGATTTGAAGAAAAGCACTCTTTAACACAAAACTAATTATTGTTACAAAGAATTCTATCTATTTATAATACTATAATGATCGGTGCTATTTATCATTTACAAAGTTTATGCTACTTTGGGTCTAAAAATTCCAATTTACCTGCTGGTATTGTGACAATTGCTGGTCATTCACAGTTTCATCAACTTACTTTGACTTAAAATAGGAAGACAATCAAACTCAGCCAAACTAGGTAGTTGTGTGACAAAAATAGTTACTTCTTGAATACAATTTTGAAATTATTTGGATTTCCCTAATGTTTGTATTTGCTTGTAATGGGCGCACAGCTACATGTTGATCATAGAACTTAGGAATTGGTCTTAAAAGTTTATATAAAAGGAGCAATTTGTGAACACTAATTACCCTATCCTTTAGCTTATTCCAAATAGGATTCATTAGCATCAGTTGAAGTATCAACTCTTAAAAGTGATCTGACAATTTGGAAAATAGACATCTTTTGGACAACTGGATTCAAAGCTCAAGGACCAATGAGCTGATAAATAACTGTAAATTATTTTCCAGTTTTCTCAAGTGAAAAATCTTCTCTGTTTTAATTATCACTGGTTCTTGAAAAACAATGCCCCAGGTAAGAATGTACACTTGAAAAAAGTCACACAGCTTTTTTTCTTCCTCCAGAAGGCAAACTTATAAGAAATTACAACCACAAAGCATGTTAGCAAATTAAATACTCACTTTCTATTTTAGAATAATTCAGAAATTTCAGATGGCATGTTGCTGAATATCTGTGCATCAAGAAATGTTGACTCGGGGCCGGCGCTGTGGTGCAGTGGGTTAAAGCCCTGACCTGAAACACCGGCATCCCATATGGGTGCTGGTTCTAGTCCCAGCTGCTCCTCTTCTGATCCAGCTCTCTGCTATGGCCTGGGATAGCAGTAGAGGATGGCCCAAGTCCTTGGGCCCCTGCATCCACGTAGGAGACCCAGAGGAAGCCCCTGGCTCTTGCCTTCAGTTCAGCACGGCTCCAGCAGTTGCAGCCATCTGGGGAGTGAACCAGCAGATGGAAGACCTCTCTCTCCGTCTCTACTTCTCTCTGTAAATCTGTCTTTCAAATAAGTAAAATAAATCTTTTTAAAAAATGGTGGCTCTGTAATAGAGGGGGCTCAGTAATTGGTAGGAAGTTGGGAACAATGAGTTCAAACAGTAATTTAATTCTAGAGTGCTTTGCTATAATGCACTAGTTTTCAATACTTAATGTTGTCTCTCTAGTAATATCAATCCTTCTCTGAAAAGCTGCTAATCTATTTCTAGAAACTATTAATAATGGATTTTTGGCCCCACACTGGTAAAATGTCTTAAAATAACATAAGATTAAATCTAAATAGTATTCTTCAGTGAAACAGCCTAAAATGACTTTGAATTATATTTTTAAAACAGAAATGTATGCAGCCTTTATTGTAAAGCATTTCTTCCAGATTGAATTTTATAGAAATTATCAGTGGAAGATATGCCATGTATGAGTCAGTGTAATGAGACTGATATATTAAACTTCAAAGCAGTAAAGTTGATTCATATGTATTCCTAAGCCATATTCATTGAAAAGATGTCTTATAATGGTTTGAATATTAAAATGAATAATCACACAGGTACCATGTTAGAAGCTGAACATTGCAGAATCATATTCACAGGATTTTATTAGCCCATACTTGATGCTTGCTTTTAACCACTCTTTACTGAGCAGATGCATTTGTTTCTCTTTATTATTGTGAATTTTTCAACTGATAAGTTAAAAATGCCATTAATGACAGCTACAAATCAAAAAATCCTATAATTGTTCCCATTAAATAGCATTTAATTTAATATAAGTTGTAAAAGATTCACAGAGAAAATTGCTTCTTCAGTTAAATCTATCTTTGTGTCCATTTTCCAGATGAATGGTGTTCAATTTGTGTGTGCTTCCAACTAATCTTAGCATCACATAAAAGGGCTGGGACATCTTTCACTAGAAAACATCATCAGTTTCAGACAAGGATTACAATTTAAGAGTAAAATAAATATATCTTCAGTCGTCAGCAATTTTTTTTTTCGTGTTTTGAAGAATTAATCAAGGACTTTTAAAGTGGAGTAATCCAAGAATTCTTTAAGCACAATCATGTTTCTTAAAAAGATGAAATAGGCCAAATGAGTTTTTAACATTCTGTTAAATTAATCCATTGTCTTGAGCTAATAATTTGTATCCATCTAAATTATCATTTCTCTTTTAAATGAAAATGCAGTAGGGGAAAAAGAAATAAACTAACTCATCATAGCATGAAATAAACAAACAACAACAACAACAAAAACCAAAACATGCTATTATGACAAGGTTCCAAACTGTTAGGAAAGCAATCCTTAATTTTAAGGATTCTGTTTATTTCATTAGGAGTGGTTTGCATTCTTTGATTTTTTTGGATCAGAAACTTAGTAGACCTGCCTTCTGTAACTTTTCCTTGAATCTCATCCCTGATCTTTCCTCCCATTCTACTATGGAAAATACAACTGAAGATTAACCTAATGGATAGTCTTGTATAAAAAGATGTAATCTACATTCATCTTCACCACACCTGTAACTAATGACTAAATTGCTAAAAGTGGCTTAGCTATTTATCCAGACTTCGGACTATCCTTTTTCATTACTGAAAATGACTATTTCCTAATTCACAATTAAACTAATTAACTAGAATTTATTGCATGAAAATAGCTTTGTATAAACTATAACATTCTCTGAAAGACTTTGTTCCAAGATGTTCTTTGATAAATAGTTCCATTAGTTTTGGAAATATATTACCTACTACCAATTCTTCCTTCTAGCTCTCCTATACTATCTATAATAATAGTTAGTACTTTCCTAGTATCTCATTTCTTCTTTGTGGCCTTCCTTGTAGTTTGGTAGAAACATGGTCATTTGAGTTTCTCAGGTTGAAAGGTGAAGGCTTATATAGGCATACACTTTTGATGAGTTCAGAGATAGACCAGAGGTAAAGAAAGATGATTAAACAAAGGCAAATAATTGAATGAGCTGTTAAAATCTCACCACCCAAAAGTTTTAGCTAAGAGAATATATTTTTTAATGTCAGCCTTTTCACAGTAAGTTCTATTCTGAACCACTAGAAGTATAGGAAACAAGTAAGTAGTAGATTAACAGACACATGAAACAAATGGAACTAAGACATCCTCACTTCATATGCTTTCAATAGGCAGTTGTCAATAACTGAACATCTCCTGTGGACTGAAATATCGGGAGACGATAATTTCAATACATGGCTGGTTGTTTTCTTTTGGCACTTTGGGATTGCTGCAAATGTTGCATTTCTCTAGTCAAATTTTTCCATTATTGGTTTTCTTTAATCTTTATCACCTGTGACAATGGCTTCCTGTGAGAGTAACAGTTTAAGTCCTGGCTGCTCCACTTCAGACCCAGTTCCCTGCTAACGTGCCTGGGAAAGAAGCAAAAGATGATTTGGATCCCTGTATCTCAGTAAATCTGCCTTTCAAATAACTTACAAAAATGTTCTTTTAGGGAAAATAAAAGAAACTCTTTAAACATTAACCCAGCACACATGTGGAGTAAATGGGAGAAATAAATGAATCTGAAAGGAAATTATTACTTATTGACATAATAGATGTTAGTTGTACTTATTTATACTTAACATACAAAACAATTGTTAACTTGTTTTATGTTCTACAAACTTGTCCACATACTGGGATGTTTTTATTTAATTTTGTTTCCATGAAAATATTTATATGGACTAATCTGTAAAAGAATACATTAGAAGATTTAAACATTAAAAATTAACAATTTGCTTATAAATTTAATTACAAAATAAATATCATTATCTTAACTATGTATTCCCTTGTAACTATATTTTGGACAGCATTAAATTTATTTTTTAATTTATATGTTTTCCAAAATAGAAATTTAGTGAAATAGTTTGATTTGTACTCTGTTCATTATTAGGGAGTTAATTTTCATATATTAAATTTATTTATTTTTTTTAACTTTTATTTAATGGATATAAATTTCCAGTGTACAGCTTATGGATTACAATGGCTTCCCCCTTTCATAACTTCCCTCCCACCCGCAACCCTCCCCTCTCCCGCTCCTTCTCCCCTTCCATTCACATCAAGATTCATTTGCAATTCTCTTTATATACAGAAGATCAATTTAGTATAAAGATTTCAACAGTTTGCACCCACATAGAAACACAAAATGAAACATACTGTTTGAGTATTAGTTATAGCATTAAATCACAATGTACAGTACATTAAGGACAGAGATCCCACATGGGGAGCAAGTGCACAGTGGCTCCTGTTGTTGACCCAACAAATTGACACTCTAGTTTATGGCGCCAGTAACCATCCTAGGCTGTCGTCATGAGTTGCCAAGGCTATGGAAGTCTTCCAAGTTCGCAGACTCTGATCATATTTAGACGAGGTCAAAAAAGACAGAGTGAGGATAGTAACCAATGATCCTAAGAGTGGCATGAACCAGGTTTCAACAATTATACAGCATTAAGTGGGGAAGAGGACCATCAGTACACACAGATTGGGAGTAGAGCCATTGGTGGTAGAGTAGAGGTTATGATTACAAAGGAATGAGGCCCAAGTGTGCTAGACAGCATCTAGAACAAAGGACAGAGTCATTATTAGAGGAGCTAAGAAAGGTGCTGTCTAAGCTACAATTAAGTTTTCTGATTGAGAGGCAAATAGAACCTGATAGAAGGGGCTTGATAATAATCTGGTGGGCTTTAGGCCTTGTAAGTTAAGAGGCCTAGAACTATCTATCTCTTCACATGGGGTATATCCTAAGGGAGGTGTGAACCTCCTAGGGGAAGGCACTCTGTTGACTTTCATTACTTGGCTGGCCTGGGAGGAGAGCTGGCCAGGTAAAGTCAGGGGGCATCTCTAACAAGAAATTTACAGTTCTGCCTGCAATGTTGCTGACCCTACTTGACCATCCCCTCAGCTGCAGTGGTCACTTTGGAAGTTGGGCTGAGTGAAGGGCTTTTCAGCTTAGAGCCAATAAGATCTGTGGCTCTGACCTGGGCATCCTTTGACTCCAGGGCAGGTCCATTTCCAGTGATCCAACTCTTGGCAGAGCTGCCAGGGCTCTTCACAAGCTGACTTCTGCTGAAGCCCAGGCTTACCACATTGAAAGCCACTGCAGTGGACTGGCCTGTTGGGTCTCCTTGAGGGCAGATCACTGTACAGATCAGCCATTAATAGGCCTGCCACCCATTGCTTCTGATGCCGAGCTTTCTTTTCCTCCTGGTTTGTGTTAAAGCAGACCAGAGGATGCAAGTCAAGGGAGTGCCCAAGTCCCATCTCTAATCTTCAGTGGCCTGAACTACAAGTCTATAGTCACAGGCATGTTCTGTAGTAGTTTTTCTAAGGTAGACAATGCCCATGAGGAAAATTATATTCTCACTTTAAAACTTTCTTTCCCTTTGGTCTGAAAGGGAGGTTTTTTCTACTTACTGTATACTTTGCTGATGGCGAAGTGAATCTAGCTATGAGATTATTATTTAAGTTCTTATTTTGGCTATGCTATTACAGAAAAATGTTAGCCATCTGTTTTATAAGGTCTAAAGATTAAATTGTGCATCCTACAGATTCCTTCATAATAGAATTAGTTTCCTACCTTGAAGAGAATAGAGAAATGAAAGAACAAGTTGGGCTTAGAATAGAGAAATGAGGGAGCAAGTCCTAGATCGCTTGCTGACAATAGCAATATTACATGAATACTTAGCAAACCGTTTCAACCATTAGATAACAACTTAAGAAAACATTTACCAGAAGGTCCAATGCCTTCTATAAATTTTAAGAATCATGTATTTGAAAACACCTCTTAAATATCTAACATGGTGTAGTTTGTTACCAGTAAACTTAAGCACAACCATATAAAATGTTTTTAGTTTCTTTCTACCAACAAGTTTAAAACATACGATACACAGATTCAGGTCACACAAATTGAAATGTATCTTTGATTGATTTTAGCAGCTTAAATTTATGGACAATCTTATCTATAAGCCATTTAAAATAAAACTCTTAATAAAATTTCCCCATGTGGACATACAATATATACACACATATAACATAGCATAATAGACCAATATAGCAATTTTAATAATAGCTTTTAAAATCTTTAACTCTTTTTGTAGATTGCCAATTGATTTGAATTGCTTTTTGTTTTTAGTAACCTCAGTTAACCATACTTTCTCTCAGTTGGTACTGTTAATACATTATTGGCTTCATCTGTTTACAGAGCCATCCCAAAGTACTGAATACAATAGAAGTGGCTGGAAAAAGTCCATAGGAACCTATAGGAGGACAGCTAAACACAGAACCAACAACACTTTAGTTTTATGAACAGAAAATCATATATAACTATGGATGACAGAAGACTTTAAGTCGCCACGTTTAAAATTATAAACTCATCAACCAACAAGAGGCACTTGCTTACTTCACAGTATTTTTGAAATCACCTGTAGGATTTTACAAGTGTTTAACCCTTTAGGCCTCTGGGGCTTTCTCATTAAGATAACTATCATGTGTAGTAACGCAAAATCATTAGACTTTTTAATTCTCAAACATTTGTATTAATAGCATTTTCCATTATAGAAACTTAAAGTTTGGTACCACATCACATCTTGACAGTCCTTCTAATATAATCCAAATAGACTGATTAGTTGGTGTCTCTATAAGATGAGAGACATAGGTCCTTTGATTTTTTCAGTTGGGCCCAAACTGGAAAAACCAAAGTCCAAGATTTACTGGAAATTTTAGAGACCAGATTGTTTGAAACCCTGATTTTTTGAATGCCTGTCAAGAATGCCAAGAAGGCTCAAAATCCAAAATATCTGGTTGAAATAAGATTCCTTAAAATCATGACATAACATAGACCAAATTTGATCATTGTTCAAGGTGATTATTCAAATCTTTGAAAATAAGCACATATTTAAATAACCCATAGCTCTTAATAAAAATTCAGCTGTTTTTGAACAATTAGAATTTAACAGACATCAAGAGAACATAAGAGATTACTTTAACACATTGCTTTAACAGAGCATCAGAGTTTAATTCTATGTCAAAGAGAAATTGAGCTTCCTGTGATCTTTTGCTGTGAGGTTTCCTTCCTTTACCTTCTTTCATATTGGTGACCATGTTTCTGTGTTTCTGTGTGTAACACATCTTTAAGCATCTTTTGCAGGGCAGGATGAGTGGCCATGAATTCTTTCAATTTCTGTTTGCTATGAAAAGTCTTAATTTCACCTTCATTCACAAATGAGAGCTTTGCAGGATATAATATTCTGGGCTGGCAGTTTTTTTCTCTTAGTACCTGGGCTATGTCTCGCCATTCCCTTCTAGCTTGTAGGGTTTCTGATGAGAAGTCTGCTGTGAGTCTAATTGGAGATCCTCTGAGAGTAATCTGGCGTTTCTCTCTTGCACCTTTTAGAATCTTTTCTTTATGTTTCACTGTGGTGAGTTTGATTACAACGTGTCGTGGTGAGGATCTCTTTTGGTCATGTTTATTAGGGGTTCTATAAGCTTCCTGTACTAAGATGCCTCTGTCCTTCTCCAAACCTGGGAAATTTTCTGCTAGTATCTCACTGAAAAGGCCTTCTAATCCTTTCTCCCTCTCCATGCCTTCAAGAACTCCTAGAACCCGTTGTTAGGTTTTTTAATAGTATCCTGTAGATTCCCGACAATATTTTTTAGATTTCTAATTTCTTCTTCTTTTCTTTGGTTTGCCTGTTTCCTTTCCTGTTCTCTGTCTTCTAAGTCTGATATTCTCTCTTCTGCTTCGCCCATTCTGTTTTTAAGGCTCTCTAATGTGTTTGTCATTTGATCTATTGAATTCTTCATTTCATTATGATTTCTCGTCACTATCACAGTTTCTTGTTCCACTAGTTGTTTCATTTCATTTTGATTCCTCCTTAATATTTCACTTTCACGAGAGAGATTTTCTATCTTGTCCATTAAGGATTTCTGTAGTTCAAGAATTTGTTTTTGAGAACTTCTTAATGTTCTTATCAATTTTTTGAGATCTGCTTCTTGCATTTCTTCTATCTCATCATCTTCATAAACTTGAATTGGGGTGTCTTTTTCATTTGGGGGCATCATAGTGTCTTCCTTGTTCTTGTTACCTCGGTTTTTGCATTTGTTGTATGGCATGTTGGAGATATTTGGTTTCTTCACTGTGGTGTTTTTTCTTGTTGTACTATGGCTCTAGATTAAGTGGACTGTCTGCTTTCAGTGGAGCCTTAGAGGCTTGAGATGAGTGTGGCCTGAGGGCTGTGTTTGGTTCCTCAGGGTTGAGGGTGTGCAAAAGGTGACACTCCCAGGTTAGGCGTGGTAAATCTCTCTTTTTTTTTCTGATTCAAAAGGGAAGTAATTCCACACAGCTCGCGTTCCAGCGCTGGTGCGTTGATTCTGCCACTGGTGTCCTGAACTTGGGCTCCCACGCTCTCCACGCAGGTCCACTGTGAATCACTAGTTCCAGAAGAGTTTCCTCTGCTGTTTCATCCCCTACTCTTCCTTGACCCTGCAGTATCTCCACTTTTTTTAACGTGTATCTTGACGAACTATCAATGTGCGCCCTTCCTATTCCGCCATCTTGCCGCTCTGCTACTTCTTTTTTTAACTTTTATTTCATATATTAAATTTATTTTAAAAATCATCTTATGAAATTTCTTTTTATGTTCTTAATCAAATCTTCTAGTCATTTATCAATAATTTTAATGTTTAATACATATAGAAACATTCCAGACCTTTTTTACCCTTAATAGAAGAATTGTGAAGAAATGAACTATTTATTACACATTTTTGACGAGTACATGTAGTTATCTTTAAGGAAATCACAGAGCTCAAAATTGTATTTCTTTTATCTAACAGGTTTTGGTCTTCAGAAAAATTAATGTAGTTAGCAAAATCAAGACCTTCTATAAACCAAACACTGAGGTGGATTCTACCATAAAGAAAAAATCTTATTTTGAGAGTCTTGCATTATAAAACATGTAAAATCATGAAAAGGTAAAGGATTCTTTAATAAATAATCAACCTTTTATTTTTAGTAGCCAATTACCTTAGTAATATTAATATACATATGTTTATATACCTTATTAATACACATGTGTTTATAATTATAGTATATATATATATATGTATTTAACCAAAGCTTTTTTATTAAAATAGAAATATTGGGCCTAAGCTATTTAAATAGATTGAAAATGTTTTAAAAGCATAGGGTAAGAAAATAAGTAAATGTGGATTTTTTAGTATAATCTATCAAGAATAAATCAGGAATGCATAGAAAATATAAATATACTCATAACAAGCAACATGATTGACATAGAAATTAAAAGTCTTTCATAAAAGAAAAATCCAGTTCCTGGTAACTTTACCACTGAGTTCTTCAAAACATTTGAAGAGGAGCTGAATCACTTTTAAAACCATTACAAAATACTGAATAGGATAGAATTCTGTCAAACTTTTTATTAAACTAGTGTCACTTTGAGAATGAAACAAAACAGACACAACATACAAAGAAAACTAGAGACTTATATCGTTGATGAAATAGAATCAAAACTTCTCAACAAGATACTAATACAACAACAACAAAAAGCTATATCAAATAGATCATATATCAAATCAAGTGGAAGATTGGTTAAAGATTACATATCAATAAACACTATGAATCATATCAACCGAATGAAGAATAAAAACAATATGATCATTTCAACAGATGTGGAGAAGGTATTGATAAAATTCAATATCTCTTTATGATTAAAAAATTCCATAAATTAGATATAGAAGGAACATTTCTCAAAATTACAAATGCTATATATAACAAACCAACAGCCAATACCATTTTCAATGGGAAAAACCTGAAAACATTTCTCTCAGGACATGAACAAGACAAGGATTACATTTTCTTCATTCCTATTCAATATAGTATCAGAAGTATTAGCAAGAGCAAATAATAACAAGAAAGAAACAAAGGACTTTGAATTTAGAAATGAGGAACTCAAAATTTTCATGTTTGCAGATGGCTTTGATATTGCATGTAGAAAAACCTAAACACACCACCAAAAAGCTGTTAGAACTCATCAACCAATTCAGCAGATTCACAGGTTACAAAATCAGGAAACAAACAAACAAAATGCAGCATTTAACATACCAATATGAAAGAGAAATACAAAAAAAGAAATCAAAAAGAAATCCTATTCACAACAGCCATAAAAATCAAATATTCAGGAACAAATCTAATCAATGACTTGAAAGCTCTCTCCAATGAAAATTATAAAACATTGATGAAAGAAATCTTCTAAGACACATAAAAGTGGACAGATATTCCTTGTTCATTTATTGGAAGAGTAAATATAATTGAATTGCCTATAATACCTATATGTACAGAATCAGTGCAATACCTAACAAAATATCAATGACATTCCTTACAGAAAAACAATCTTAAATTTCACTTGGAATCACACATACACACACACACACAAACCAGAATAAAGTACCCAAAGTGATTCTGTACACACTACACACAAAACCAAACTGGGGGCATCACGCTATCTGATTTCAAAGCACACCACAAAGTTATGGTAATTAAAACAGCATGGTACTTACATAAAAACTGGTACATAGATCAATGGAACAGAATAGAGAGCCCAGAAATTAATACACACACACACATGCATATACATTACCAACTAATTTTTGAGAAGTTTCCAGAAGTTCATACATTAGCCTTTTCAAGAAATGTTGATGGGAAAAAACTGTACAGAAATATGTAGAAAAATGAAATTAGATTAAAAAAAACAACTCAAAATGAATGGACAAAAGATCTAAATTTAAAACTTACACAGTACTATAAAGGTGAAACACTTTAAGATATTGGTGTAACTTACGGCTTTTTGAATAAAACCCACAAAGCATAGACAAGAAAATCAAAGTTAGACAAATTCAGAAGCTTCTGCATAACAAAGTAAGCAATCAACAGAGTGAAGAAACATCCAACAGAAGGGGAGAAACTGTAGTTTACCTGAATGACAAAAGACTGATATCCAGAATATATCAGCACTTCAAAAACAGCTACATCAAAAACTAACAAACTAGTTAAGAAATGAACAAATGACCTGAACAGTAAGTTCTTGAAGGAAGAAAAATAAATGGTTAAGAAATAAATTTAAAAAATCATAATACCACTGACCATCAAGGAAATGCAAACAAAATCACAATGAGGTAACTCTTCACCCCTCTCAGGAGGGCTGTGATCCCAGAGACATAGAGCAACCAATGCTGGTAAGAATGTTGAGAAAGGGAGCATATTATACTGTCGGTGGGGATGTGAATTAGAGTAGTCACTGTGGAAAATAATATGAAGATTTCTTAGAAAGTAGAAATAGTGATTGTTATTGTGGTGCATTGAGCTAAGTTGCCAATTTCAACGCTGACATCCTATGTTAGAGCACCAGTTTGGGTCCAGGCTGCTCATCCAACTCGCAATCCAACTGGTTGTGCATGTGTGTGGGAAAGCAATGGAAGGTGGCCCAAGTAGTTGGTCTCCTGCCATCGACATGGAAGAGCTGAATGGAGCTTTGGTCTTCTGACTTTGGCCTAGCCCAGCCCTGGCATTGCAGCCATTTGGGGAGTGAACTATCAAATGAAGGATCTCTCTCTTTCTTTCTCTCTCTCTCTTAATCTTAACCATTCAAATGAATGAATAAATCTTTCTAAAATACCAGAAATAGACCACTCATGTGATCCAGCATTCCCACTACTGGATATATACTCAACAGATATGAACTCACTTTGTTGAAGAAATACCTACACCACCATTTTTATAGCAGCATTATTCATGATAGCTAAAATATGGAATCAACCCAAATGCCCATCAAAAGATACATGGGAGCAGCACTGTGGTATACTAGGTAAAGCCACCACTTGCAGTGCTGGCATACCTTATGGACGCCAATTTGAGTCCTGGCTGCTCCACTTCTGATCCAGCTCACTGCTATGGTCTTGGAAAACAGTAGAAGATGGCCCAAATCCTTGGGCTGCTGCACTCACATGGGAGACACGGAGAAAGCACCATGCTCCTGGCTTTGGATCGGCCCAGATCAGGCTGTTGCAGCCATTTGGGGAGTGGACCAGCAGATGGAAGATTTTCTCTCTCTCTGCCTCTCTGTCTCTCTGTCTCTCTCTCCCTCTACCTCTGCCTCTCTTTAACTCTGCCTTAAAAATAAAATAAATACATCTTTTAAAAAATAGATGTAGGGAGGCCGGCACCATGACTCACTTTGTTGGTCCTCTGCCTGCGACACCGGCATTCCATATGGGTACCGGGTTCTAGTCCCGGTTGCTCTTCTTCCAGTGCAACTCTCTGCTGTGGCCTAGGAGGGCAGTGGAGGATGGCCCAGGTGCTTGGGCCCCTGCACCTGCATGGGAGACCAGGAAGAAGCACCTGGCTCCTGGCTTTGAATCAGTGCAACAGCGCAGCACCGGCCATAGTGGCAGTTTGGGGAGAGAAACAATGGAAGGAAGACCTTTCTCTCTGTCTCTCTCACTGTCTATAACTCTACCTGTCAAATTAAAAAAAAAAAAAAACTTCCCTAAAACAATAAAAAATAAAAAAATAGAAGCATGAATAAATATTTACCCACACACACAAACGTACAGTGGAATATTCATCTATAAAAGGAATGAATTTCCATAATTTACAGCAAAATGTTTGAAATGGAAGATGGAAGACATTATGTTGAATGAAATAAATGAGGCACAGAAAGACAAATACCACATGTTCTCCCTTATATGCATAAGCTCTAATTAAAAAAAATGCCCATGTGTATCAGTTTTGCTACAAATATAGTGTTTCATCAAACTATTTTAAATCTTTGCCATTTTGATAGAAATTATATCTGCATAATTTATCTATTATAAATTTATATATGTATAAAATTTCTACTCTAGTTTTAATGACTTCTTTTGACTTTTAAAATTTATATGAGTGAAGTTAAATAGCATTTCATTTGATTATTGTTTATAATCTTTAGGTATTTTCTTGCTGGAATATGGCCTTTTAATTTTTTACTTTTTGAACTCTTTATTTAGTGGAGAAATTAAGCCTCTGAAGATTAATTGAAAATATGTAATCTCGACAAATAAATAGGAAAGAAAAAAAGATGCAACTATAGAATATGATGTTGACTAGACACAGAAAAACAAATAACACCGCTTCTCCCTTATATGTGTGAGCTAAAATTGAGTAAGAATAAAAAAAAGAAATACTTGTGTGTATCCATGTTGCTCCAATTATAGATTCTCAGAAATTTTTTTTATATTTTTTACACACCAATGGTTAAGAATGATCTTTGACTATTTTTTTTCTTTTTTTAACTTTTATTTAATAAATATAAATTTCCAAAGTACAGCTTATGGATTACAATGGCTTTTCCCACCATAACTTCCCTCCAACCCGAAACCCTCTCCTTCTCCCACTCCCTCTCCCATTCCATTCACATCAAGATTCATTTTCAATTCTCTTTATATACAGGAGATCAATTTAGCGTATATTAAGTAGAGATTTCAACAGTTTGCACCCACACAAAAACATAAAGTGTAAAATACTGTTTGAGTACTAGTTATAGCATTAATTCACACTGGATAACACATTAAGGACAGAGATCCCACATTAGGAGTAAGTGCACAGTGACTCCTATTGTTGACTTAACAAATTGACACTCTTGTTTATGGCATCAGTAATCACCCTAGGCTCTTGTCATGAATTGCCAAGGCTATGGAGGCATTTTGAGTTCGCCAACTCAGATTTTATTTAGACAAGGTCATAGTGAAAGTGGAAGTTCTCTCTTCCCTTAAGAGAAAGGTACCTCCTTCTTTAATGGCCCGTTCTTTCTACTGGGATCTCATTCGCAGAGATCATTCATTCATTTTTTTTACAGAGTGTCTTGGCTTACCATGCCTAAAATATTTTCATGGGCTCTTCAGCCAGATCAGAATGACTTAAGGGCTGATTCTGAGGCCAGAGTGCTGTTTAGGATATCTGCCATTCTATGAGTCTGCTGTGTATCCCACTTTCCATTTTGGATCATTGTCTCCCTTTTTTTTTTTTTTCTATCAGTTAGTATTTGTAGACAGCTGTCTTGTTTATGTGATCACTTTGACTTTAATCCTACCATTATGATCAGTTATGAACTGCAACTGATCACTTTGACTAGTGAGATGGCATTGGTACATGCCACCTTGATGGGATTGAATTGGAATCCCCTGGTACGTTTCTAACTCTACCATTTGGGGCAAGTCAGCTTGAGCATGTCCCAAATTGTATATCTTCACCCTCTCTAATTCCCACTCTTATATTTAACAGGGATCATTTTCAGTTAAATTTAAATACCTAAGAATAATTCTGTGTTAATTGCAGAGTTCAACCAAGAGTATTAAGTAGAACAAAAAAAAATATTGAAAGGGATAAAGTATTAAGTTGTTCATCAAGAGTCAGGGCAAGGGTTGATCAAGTCACCATTTCTCATAGTGTCCATTTCACTTCAACAGGTTTAATTTTTGGTGCTCGGATAGCTATCACCGATCAGGGAGAACATATGATATTTGTCCCTTTGGGACTGGCTTATTTCACTAAGCATGATGTGTTCCAGATTCCTCCATCTTGTTGCTAATGACCGGATTTCATTGTTTTTGACTGCTGTATAGTATTCTATAGGGTACATATCCCATAATTCTTTTATCCAGTCTACTGTTGATGGGCATTTAGGTTGATTCCAGGTCTTAGCTATTGTGAATTGAGCTGAAATAAACATTGAGGGGCAGACAGCTTTTTATTTGCCAATTTAATTTCCTTTGGGTAAATTCCAAGGAGTGGTATGGCTGGGTTGTATAGGAGGGTTATATTCAGGTTTCTGAGGAATCTTCAAAATGACTTTCATAGTGGCTTTACCAATTTGCATTCCCAACAACAGTGGGTTAGTGTCCCTTTTTCCCCACATCCTAGTCAGCATGTGTTGTTGGTAGATTTCTCTAGGTGAGCCATTCTAACTGTTTTGAGGTGAAACCTCATGTGGTTTTTGATTTGCATTTCCTGATTGCTATTGATCTTGAACATTTTTTCAGGTGTCTGTTGACCATTTGGATTTCCTCTTTTTTTTTTTTCTCTCAACTAGCAATTTTTATTTATTTATTTATTTTATTTTTTTAAACTTTTATTTAATGAATATAAATTTCCAGTGTATAGCTTATGGATTACAATGGCTTCCCCCTCCCATAACTTCCCTCCCACCCACAACCCTCCCCTCTCCCGCTCCCTCTCCCCTTCCATTTGCATCAAGATTCATTTTCAATTCTCTTTATATACAGAAGATCAATTTAGTATAAAGATTGCAACAGTTTGCACCCACATAGAAACACAAAGTGAAACATACTGTTTGAGTACTAGTTATAGCATTAAATCAAAATCTACAGCACATTAAGGACAGAGATCCCACATGGGGAGCAAGTGCACAGTGGCTCCTGTTGTTGACCCAACAAATTGACACTCTAGTTTATGGCGCCAGTAACCACCCTAGGCTGTCGTCATGAGTTGCCAAGGCTATGGAAGCCTTCCAAGTTCGCTGACTCTGATCATATTAAGACAAGGTCATAAAAGACAGAGTGAGGATAGTAACCAATGATCCTCAGAGTGGCATTTACCAGGTTTGAACAATTATACAGCATTAAGTGGGCTTTAGGCCTTGTAAATTCAGAGGCCCCGGCCTATCTATCTCTTCACATGGGGTATATCCTAAGGGAGGTGTGAACCTCCTAGGGGAAGGCACTCTGTTGACTTTCATCACTTGGCTGGCCTGGGAGGAGAGCTGGCCAGGTAAAGGCAAGGGGAATCTCTAACAAGAAATTTACAGTTCTGCCTGCAATGTTGCTGACCCTACTTGACCATCCCCTCAGCTGCAGTGGTCACTTTGGAAGTTGGGCTGAGTGAAGGGCTTTTCAGCTTAGAGCCAATAAGATCTGTGGCTCTGACCTGGGCATCCTTCGACTCCAGGGCAGGTCCATTTCCAGTGATCCAACTCTTGGCAGAGCTGCCAGGGCTCTTCACAAGCTGACTTCTGCTGAAGCCCAGGCTTACCACATTGAAAGCCACTGCAGTGGACTGGCCTGTTGGGTCTCCTTGAGGGCAGATCACTGTACAGATTAGCCATTAATAGGCCTGCCACCCATTGCTTCTGATGCCCAGCTTTCTTTTCCTCCTGGTTTGTGTTAAAGCAGACCAGAGGATGAAAGTCAAGGGAGTGCCCAAGTCCCATCTCTAATCTTCGGTGGCCTGAACTACAAGTCTATAGTCACAGGCATGTTCTGTAGTAGTTTTTCTAAGGTAGACAATGCCCATGAGGAAAATTATATTCTCACTTTAAAACTTTCTTTCCCTTTGGTCTGAAAGGGAGGTTTTTTCTACTTACTGTATACTTTGCTGATGGCGAAGTGAATCTAGCTATGAGATTATTATTTAAGTTCTTATTTCGGCTATGCTATTACAGAAAAATGTTAGCCATCTGTTTTATAAGGTCTAAAGATTAAATTGTGCATCCTACAGATTCCTTCATAATAGAATTAGTTTCCTACCTTGAAGAGAATAGAGAAATGAAAGAACAAGTTGCGCTTAGAATAGAGAAATGAGGGAGCAAGTCCTAGATCGCTTGCTGACAATAGCAATATCACATGAATACTTAGCAAACCGTTTCAACCATTAGATAACAACTTAAGAAAACATTTACCAGAAGGTCCAATGCCTTCTATAAATTTTAAGAATCATGTATTTGAAAACACCTCTTAAATATCTAACATGGTGTAGTTTTTTTAACCAGTAAACTTAAGCACAACCATATAAAATGTTTTTAGTTTCTTTCTACCAACACGTTTAAAACATATGATACACAGATTCAGGTCACACAAATTAAAATGTATCTTTGATTGATTTTAGCAGCTTAAATTTATGGACAATCTTATCTCTAAGCCATTTAAAATAAAACTCTTAATAAAATTTCCCCATGTGGACATACAATATGTACACACATATAACATAGCATAATAGACCAATATAGCAATTTTAATAATAGCTTTTAAAATCTTTAACTCTTTTTGTAGATTGCCAATTGATTTGAATTGCTTTTTGTTTTTAGTAACCTCAGTTAACCATACTTTCTCTCAGTTGGTACTGTTAATACATTATTGGCTTCATCTGTTTACAGAGCCATCCCAAAGTACTGAATACAATAGAAGTGGCTGGAAAAAGTCCATAGGAACCTATAGGAGGACAGCCAAACACAGAACCAACAACGCTTTAGTTTTATGAGCAGCACATCATATATAACTTTGGATGACAAAAGACTTCAAGTCGCCATATTTACAATTATAAACTCATCAACAAACAAGAGGCACTCGCTTACTTCACAGTATTCCCGAAAGCACCCGTAGGATTTCACAAGTATTCAACCCTTTAGGCCTCTGGGGCTCTCTCATTAAGATCACTATCATGTCTAGTAACACAAGATCATTAGACCCTTCAATTCTCAAACATCTGTATTAATAGCATTTTCCATCATAGAAACTTAAAGTCTGGTACCACATCACAGCTTGACAGACCTTCCAATATAATCCAAATAGACCGACTAGTTGGTGTCTCCACTAGATGAGAGACAAAGGTCCTTCGATTTCTTCAGTTGGGCCCAAACTGGAAAAACCAAAGTCCAGGATTTACTGGAAATTTTAGAGACCAGATTGTTTGAAACCCTGATTTTTTGAATGCCTGTCAAGAATGCCAAGAAGGCTCAAAATCCAAAATATCTGGTTGAAATAAGATTCCTTAAAATCATGACATAACATAGACCAAATTTGATCATTGTTACAAGGTGATTATTCAAATCTTTGAAAATAAGCACATATTTAAATAACCCATAGCTCTTAATAAAAATTCAGCTGTTTTTGAACAATTAGAATTTAACAGACATCAAGAGAATATAATAGATTACTTTAACACATTGATTTAACAGAGCATCAGAGTTTAATTTTATGTCAAAGAGAAATTGAGCTTCCTGTGATCTTTTGCTGTGAGGTTTCCTTCCTTTACCTTCTTTCATATTGGTGACCATGTTTCTGTGTTTCTGTGTGTAACACATCTTTAAGCATCTTTTGCAGGGCTGAATGAGTGGCCATGGATTCTTTCAATTTCTGTTTGCTATGAAAAGTCTTAATTTCACCTTCATTCACAAATGAGAGTTTTGCAGGATATAGTATTCTGGGCTGGCAGTTTTTTTCTCTTAGTACCTGGGCTATGTCTCGCCATTCCCTTCTAGCTTGTAGGGTTTCTGATGAGAAGTCTGCTGTGAGTCTAATTGGAGATCCTCTGAGAGTAATCTGACGTTTCTCTCTTGCACATTTTAGAATCTTTTCTTTATGTTTCACTGTGGTGAGTTTGATTACAACGTGTCGTGGTGAGGATCTCTTTTGGTCATGTTTATTAGGGGTTCTATAAGCTTCCTGTACTAAGATGCCTCTGTCCTTCTCCAAACCTGGGAAATTTTCTGCTAGTATCTCACTGAAAAGGCCTTCTAATCCTTTCTCCCTCTCCATGCCTTCAGGAACTCCTAGAACCCGAATGTTGGTTTTTTTAATAGTATCCTGTAGATTCCCGACAATATTTTTTAGATTTCTAATTTCTCTCTCTGGATTTCCTCTTTTGAAAAATGTCTATTGAGGTCCTTGACCCATCTCTTAAGTGGGTTGTTTGCTTTCTTGTTGTGGAGTTTCTTGATCTCTTTGTAGATTCTGGCTATTAATCATTTTGGTGTTGCATAGTTTACAAATATTCTTTTCCCATTCTGTCAGTTGCCTCTTCACGTTCCTGACTATTTCTTTGCCGTACTGAAACTTCTCAGTTTTTTGCAATCCCAATAGTTAATTTTGGCTTTGACTGCCTGTGCTTCCGGGGTCTTTTCCAAGAAGTCTTTGCCAGTACCTATATCTTACAGGGTTTCCCTAATGCTCTCTAATAATTTGAGGTATTGGGTCGTAGATTTAGGTCTTTATCCATGTTGAGTGGATTTTTGTGTAAGGTGAAAGGTAGGGGTCTTGCTTCATGCTTCTGCATGTGGAAATCCAGTATTCCCAGCACCATTTCTTGAACAGACTGTCCTTGCTCCAGGAATTGGTTTTAGATACTCGATCAAATATAAGTTGGCTATAAATGTTTGGATTGAGTCCTGGTGTTTCTATTCTGTTCTATTGGTCTATCAATCTGTTTCTGTACCAGTACCATGCTGTTTTGATTACAAATGCCCTATAGTATGTTCTGAAATCTGGTATTGTGATGCCTCTGGCTTTGTTTTTGTTGTAAATGATTGCTTTATCTATTCGAGGTCTCCTGTCACCATATGAATTTCATCACAATTTTTTCCAGATCTGAGAATAATGTCTTTGGTATTTCGATTGGTATCACGTTGAATCTATAAAGTGCTCTTGGGAGAATGGACATTTTGATGATATTGATTCTTCCAATCCATGAGCATGAAAGATTTTTCCTTTTTTGGTATCCTTTTCTATTTCTTCCTTTAAGATTTTGTTATTCTCATCGTAGAGATCTTTAACGTCCTTGGTAAGTTTATTCCAAGGTATTTGATTGTTTTTGTAGCTATTGTGAATAGGATTGATCTTAGAAGTTCTTCCTCAGCCATGGCATTGCCTGTGTATACAAAGGCTGTTGATTTTTGTGCATTGATTTTATATCCTGCTACTTTGCCAAACTCTTCTGTGAGTTCCAATAGTCTCTTTTTTTTCTATTTTTTTTTACAGGTGGAGTGTACAGTGAGAGAGACAGAGAGAAAGGTCTTCCTTTTGTCGTTGGTTTACCCACCATGCCGCTGCAGTCGAAGCACTGCAGCCGGCGCACCACACTGATCCGAAGCCAGGAACCAGGTGCTTTCCCTGGTCTCCCATGCGGGTGCAAGGCCCAAGGAGTTGGGCCATCCTCCACTGCACTCCTGGGCCACAGCAGAGAGCTGGACTGGAAGAGGGGCAACCGGTACAGAATCCGGTGCCCCGACTGGGACTAGCAGCCGGTGTGCCAGTGCTGCAGGCAAAGGACTACCCTATTGAGCTGCGGTGCCGGCCCCCTTAATCTCTTAGTAGAGTTCTTTGGATCCCCTAAATAAAGAATCATATCATCCGCAAAGAGGGATAGTTTGACTTCTTCCTTCCCAATTTGTATCCCTTTAATTTCTTTTTTCTTTTTTTTTTTTTTTTTTGACAGGCAGAGTGGACAGTGAGAGAGAGAGACAGAGACAAAGGTCTTCCTTTTGCTGTTGGTTCACCCTCCAATGGCCGTCGCGGTAGCGCGCTGCGGCCGGCGCACCGCGCTGTTCCAATGGCAGGAGCCAGGTGCTTCTCTTGGTCTCCCATGGGGTGCAGGACCCAAGGACTTGGGCCATCCTCCACTGCACTCCCTAGCCACAGCAGAGAGCTGGCCTGGAAGAGGGGCAACCGGGACAGGATCGGTGCCCCGACCGGGACTAGAACCCGGTGTGCCGGCGCCGCAAGGCGGAGGATTAGCCTAGTGATCCGCGGCGCCGGCCCCCTTTAATTTCTTTTTCTTGCCTAATTGCTTTGGCTAAAAATTCCAGAACTATTTGAAGAGCAGTGATGAGAGTGGGCATCCCTGTCTGGTACCAGAACTCAGTGGAAATGCTTCCAACTTTTTCCCATTCAATAGGATACTGGCCGTGGGTTTTTCATAAATTGCTTTGATTGTATTGAGCAATGTTCCTTCTATACCCAATTTGCTTAGAGTTTTCATCATGAAAGGGTGTTGCATTTTTTGAATGCTTTCTCTGCATCTATGATATAATCATATGGTCTTTCTTCTGCAGTTTGTTAATGTGCTGTATCACATTGATTGATTTGTGAGCATTGAACCATCCTTGCATACCAAGTATAAATCCCACTTGGTCTGGGTGGATGATCTTTCTGATGTGTTGTTGCATTCTATCGGCCACAATTTTATTGAGGATTTTTGTGTCTATGTTCATCAGGGATATTGGTCTGTAATTTTCTTTCAATGCTGCATCTTTCTCTGGCTTAAGGATTAAGGTGATGCTGGCTTCATAGAACGAATTTGGGTGGATTCCCTCTTTTTTGATTGTTCTGAATAGTTTGAGAAGAAATGGAGTTAGTCCTTCTTTAAATGTCTGGTAGAATTCAACAGTGAATCCATCTGGTCCTGGGCTTTTCTTTGTTGGGAGGGCCTTTATTACTGTTTCAATTTCTTTCTCAGTTATGGGTCTACTTCTCAGTTATGGGTCTAGAAAAACTAAACATAAGTTTTCTATGTCTTCATGGTTCAATTTATGTAGATTACATGTGTCCAGGGATCTATCCATTTCTGATAGATTTCCCTGTTTGCTGGCATACAACTCTTTGTAGTAATTTCTGATGACTCTTTTTATTTCTGTGGTGTCTGTTGTTATAGTTCCTTTTTCATCTCTGATTTTATTGATTTTCTGTATTTTCTCTTCTTTTTTTTTAGTTAGTTGGGCCAATTATTGTCAATTTTATTTATTTTTTCAAAAAAGCAGCTCTTCGTTTGGCTGATTTTTTGTAATGTTTTTCTGCATTCAGTCCTGTTGATTTCTTCTCTGATTTTAATTATTTCTCTTCTCCTACTAGATTTGGGTCTGATTTGCTGCAGTTTTTCTAGATCCTTTAGATGCATTGAAAGCTCATTTATTTGGTGCCTTTCCAATTTCTTGATGTAGGCACCTATTGCTATAAACTTTTCTCTAATACTGCTTTTGCTGTATCCCATAAGTTTTGATATGTTGTGTTGTTATCCTCATTTGCTTCCAGAAAGTTTTTGATTTCTCTTTTGATTTCTTCTATGACTCAGTGTTCAATCAAGAGCATGTTGTTCAATCTCCATGTGTTTGCATACGCTCTAGGGATTCCTGAGTTGCTAATTTCCAACTTCATTCTGCTGTGATGTGAGAAGCTGAATGGTATGATTCTAATTCTTTTGAATTTGCTGAGTCTTGCTTTATGGCCTAGTGTGTGGTCAATCCTAGAGTAGGTTCCATGCACTGCTGAGAAGAATTTAAATTCTTTAAATGTAGGATTATATTTTTTAAATGTAGGATTGTATTTTAAAACTTACTTTATATGAATGAAATGGACATATTTTAATTTGGTTGTTTTTTATAGCTCTTGCTTATATTCCCACTGACCTACTTTTTTACATATTGAACTCTTTATTTGGTTGAACATTAAACTTTTGACTGTGATGTAAATTAAAAAGTTTTTACTTTAAATTTTAAAAAAGAAAGATGGAAGGAAGTAAGAAGGAAGAAAGGAGGAAACAAAAGAAAGAAGCAATGGAGGGAGGGATAAGCGAAAGAAAGTATCATTATATTCTTAGAATTGTGTCTATGAACTACCTTAAAGCTGATCTGTTTGCATAATATCACATTAAAATGAGAATTTGTTGTTGTAATTATCATGCCTTTGCTGTGACCTGAGAATCTAAAGTATTAATGAATTTCTTAAAAGAAAACAAGAAAAACCTATCATTTATCATTTAGTTTTATGAAATACATAAATAAGCATGACTTTTAAGATTTGTTTACTGAAAGGAACAGTTAGAGAGAGGGAGGGACATACAGATTGAGAAAAAGAAAGAGAGTAATAAGAGAAATATCTTCCAATTGCTGGTTCACTCTTCAAATGGCCGCAATGGCCGACATTGACCAGCCCAAACCAGGAATCTGGAACGCCATCCAGGTCTCCCACGTGGGTTGCAGAAGTCTAAGCACCCTGGTTGTCTTCTACTACTTTCCAAGGGAGGGAACTGGATCAGAAGGTGAGCAGCTTGGGCTTGAGTCTGTGCTCCTGTGGAATGCAAGGGTCACAGGTCATGGCTTATTACATATTACCACAATGATGTCAACTCCAACAAATGAGTTTTAGGAACATTTTTATTAATTCTAACTTCAAAGGCAAAAGAGAGAGAATGAGGTAGGGGGCAGATATGAACATGCAGGAAAAACAGTAAAATCCTTACTAAGAAATGGATTTTACAAAATTTCTAATATGATATAATAAAACTATAATTGTAATTGCTTCTATATCTGTTTGAAATTTAAAATTAAATCACTACATTATTTAAAATTTCTCTGAATTACTTAGTTTTATTAAGTATGACTATGTGCTATTTGTCTATTTTTATACACTTGGAAAAAGTGATCTTGAACACAGTTTTTCATAATACTAAAAATGTTTTCACAAGATATGGTTAATTTTAATTTTATGTTTAATTTTTCCTGTATAATTCAAGCTCTCCATAGTAAAATGATATTGCTTTAATTTTTACATCTACTATTTATTTTATTTACTCTTTATTACTAAAAATTGGAATTCCCAATTGAGCTAAATTAGTTCTATACTGATACTACATTCTGGGTTTTTCCTGCTTATGAATATGATTACATATATTTTATAATATATCTTTTTAATGCCCCATAAAATGTCTAAAATAGATGTTTACATATACATTGCTTTAGCTTCTCACAGCATAGAAAGTCTCAGTTCTGTACATATCCTTATTTCTAATGATGATTAATGCTCCATATTTAAATTTTCTTTACTTTGGTTTTTCGTTACAATTGATCACTTTTGTCTTCCAACATTCTGGCAATGCACACATATGTTTACTTTTTTTTTTAAAGATTTATTTATTGGGCCAGTGCTGAAGCACTGGCATCCCATATGGGTGCCAGTTCGAGTCCCGGCTGCTCCACTTCCCATCCAGCTCTCTGCTATGGCTTGGGAAAGCTGTAGAAAAGATGGCTCAAGTCCTTGGACCCTGCACTTGCGTGGGAGACCTGGAAGAAGCTCCTGGCTCCTGGCTTCAGATAGGCACAGCTCCAGCTGTTGCAACCAATTGGGGAGTGAACCAGCATATGGAAGACCTCTCTCTCTCTTTCTCTCTCTCTGCCTCTCCTCTCTCTGTGTAACTTTGACTTTTGAATAAATAAATAAAACCTTTAAGAATTTTAAAAAAGATTGACTTATTTATTTGTATGTCAGAGTTTCACAAACAGAAAAGGAGTGACAGAGAAAGAGAGAAGTCTTCCATCTGCTGGTTCACTCCCCAATTGACCACAATGGCTGGAGATGCACTGATCTGAAGCCAGGAGCCAGGAGCCATGAGCCAGGAGCTTCCTCTGTCTCATCCCATGCTGGTGCAGGGGCCCAAGGACTTGGGCCATCTTTACTGCTTTCCCAAGCCACAGCAGGGAGCTGGATTGGAAGTGAAGCAGCTGGATCTCAAATCAGTGCCCATATGGGATGCCAGCACTTCAGGAGGTGACTTTATATGCTATGCCACTGCACCAGCACCCATGTTTGTTCTTTAAATAATTTTCTGGCAATCTGAAATATAGACCAAAAAGGAATATTTTCCTCCTCTGATTAGTAGAAGAAATTTTCCTATATTTGAAATGAATTTGGCTTAAAATGAAATGTATATATTGGGAAAATAATACAGAAACAAAAACATACCAGAAATCAATGAGAATATTGTAAAAAGGAAAGCATCTAGAGATTTCATAAAATTGGGACAGGCATTGTAGCACAGTAGGAAAAGCTGCTTCATGCAACTCCTGTGTCCCATATGTTCTCTGATTTGAGTCCCAGCTGCTCCACTTCTGATCCAGCTCTCTGCGAATGTGCCTGGGAAAGCAGCAAAGGATGGCTCAAGTATTTGAGTCCCTGTTGCACCCACATGGGAGACCTGGAAGAGGCTCCTGTCTCCTAGCTTCATCACGGCCTAGCCTTGGTAGATGCAGCCATTTGAGGGTGAGTCAGTGAATTGAAGAACTCTCTCTCTGTGTTTATCCATCTCTCTCTCTCTAATTCTGCTATTCAAATTAATAAAATAAGTCTTTAAAAATACTTCATAAAATTGAAACCTATTCAGCTAATAAAGGATTGTAGGGGAGTCTAATTAAAGACATTACTAAGTTGCCTAAACAATTCAAATACAAAAGACTCAAAAGAAAAAAAATGTACAGAAAAACTTTCAGAGGCAAAAAACTGTTCAATTTAGTCAAACTACTCAAAATGAGTTAACAATGCAGCAGAGAAGTGTGTGTGTGTGTGTGTGTGTAGATGAGTCTGAGTACTTGAAAATAAAAATGAGAAAATTGAAGATATGGGAAATTAAAATATTCACTGAACTTCACATATTATCATGTTAAAATCAGAGGTTTTGTATTTTAAAGTTAGGACTATAAAGCACTACATTTTCAACAAAGCAGTTCTAAATTTCATAAAGCATATAGAAACAATTTTTGACTGCAGGATAGCTATAATTATGTCAGTGGGTATATTTTTGACTTTGTAGTGCTCCTTAGATTTTTAAAAAACAATTTTGTGTATTTTATTTATCAAGCTTATATATGTATCATCCATCTATGATTAGTTATACAATTTTTAAATAAATTATTTGAAAGGCAGAAAAACAAAGACAGAGACCTTCAATCTACAGGCCAAGGCAGGAGACTGGATCTCCATTGGGGTGTCTCACATGGCATAATAGCATGGAACTGAATGGGAAGCAGAGCAGTCATACCTGAAAACACAAAATTGCAAGCAGTGGCTTAATCTGCTATGCCAAGATACCAGCCCTTTATTTTTTAATTTAGTAAAAAAAAAGAACTATAAAATTATATATGTACTGTTTAGTTTTAGCAACAAGTTGAAGTACAAAGAAATGAAAAAAAAATTAACTTGCTGGATGTTTCTAAGGAGAATGAACATCTGCTGGAAGGTGGAAAACAGGATGTCCTTGCTGGTAATTGCAGATGTCCTATCTCTATGAGCTCACTTACCTTTATGGTTTTCTCAAAATCTACATTTATTCAGGATAATTCAGGAAATGACATCATTCTAATTGCCTCTGTCAAATCAAAGGGAGTTTGATTTAGCAAGACTTTTGGAAACATTCCCTGCAGCAAAGAATATTCTCTGTCCTTTTTCAAAGTCACCTTAATGTGTCTGCTCTGTGATTTATAATTGATCCCAATTGTCTCTAAAACTGTAGTTTATTCGAGGTCAGATACTTAAAACTAAAAGATTATTGAGATCCTAACATGGAGACATAATAAATGGATGGCGTGCTTCATTTCTGGTCTGGCAAATTAACAAAGAATATATTTATATTGCATAAAATTTCAAGTTAAGCCATTAATATTCTTATAAATGTGGGCCACTGATGCCCGTCATTTGAATCTTGAAAATTGCTTTCAATGGTTCACAATTAAGTTGATAGATTGATTTGATTTTGGAACTATGATGTCAGTGGGAATCTTGCTTCTTCCCTGGATGCTGTGCCAATGAATATAAAGAAGTTAACAGACCTCAGATATGATATTTTCTGATTAATAAAGGTATCATTATTTTCACATATAGTGGGTCTCAGGAAAAGGATTGATTACCATCTGGTCTTTAGTTACTCAGGGTCTATATAATTGGTTCAACCTCTGAAGTGAAAAGAAAGAATAATAGGCAACATTTAACCTAGATGTCACAATATTTGATCTAGTAGAATAATAGGCAACATTTAACCTAGATGTCACAATATTTGATCTAGTAGAATCTTTCTGCAAGAGTCTTTTCTATATAGGGAAATTCTAGTGACAGTATATTTCAACAAACCTTGAATTCTTGACAGATCAAAATGTCATCCTGTAAGTTGGACCATATCTAGTTAAATAAGCCCCTATTAGGTACGATGCATGGTTAGTGTAAGAGGCCAGTAGTAGTAATTTGAATTCTATGTAAAACCTGTGAAACCTACATTTTATTTTAAAGCATACTGTATTATTTTATTTCAATGAAATTAAATACAGCAATTAAAATTTCTATCACTTTACAGAAAATGACACAACTGGCTAGCTGCATTCCCAAAGTACTTCCAGAATGTGAGATAATTAATTTAAGAACAAGATATCCCATTTCAGAATCTGTTCACATTCTTGTTTAGGGTAAATTAAATTCTGATTCATTCTTATAGTAAACATAAGGAGAGTCAATTCACCCTTTCTCTCTTCTTATGCCTCACCTATCCTGCAGTATTTTGATAGGTATTCATACAAGTAGAATGAATTAAGAAATCTTCCTCATACATTGTCTAAACAAAACTATTTAAAAAATCCACTTTTATCTAATATTTCTCTTCTGCTTCTAAACTCCAATTTTAGACATATTTTAGTAAAGTCAGAGTTATCACACTCCAAAAGTTGCACATACTTTGAAAGCAAAGTCAATTAAAAATTACTTCACAGATAAATTAGGCAAAAAATTTCACTTAAATTACTAAAATAATAAATTAGGCCATTTAATACATTTACTTGAAAATGTTAATTATAAGGATCATTAATTGAAACTGAAAAAGTAATCTAAATATGCTAACTTGATAGGTTGAATAATATTGCCAAAATTTGCATTGAAATTGATTGGTAAATATGAAGAATCATTCTGGAAAATAATTGCAGTTTTCCTAATAAACCTAAACTCAGAGCTTGATTTCTGTCAAGGCATTTGCAACTTCAGAAACGAATTAACATATTAATTAATCACAAAATTTTTAAACCCTGTTTGTTATTTAAGATCCCATTGTTGGGCCAGTGTTGTGACAGTGGGTAAAGCCGCTGCCTGCAATGCCAGCATCCCATATGAGCACCAGTTCGAGTCCCAGGTACTCCAATTCCAATCCAGTTTTACTAGGTATTTCAAAATTATCATAATTATTAAGCTTGGCAGAATCTCTAGTAATGTAGCAGAAATGCCTAATGCACATCTTGTTTTTAAAAGTGTGGCAAGGGGTGGGGTGGGTATTAACCTATTGTAAAGACATTACTTGTGACACCTACACGCATACCAGAAGACCTGGGTTTGAGTCCTGCATTTGCTCCAGATTGCAGCTTCCTGATAAGGTGCACCCTGGGAAACAACAGCACTGATTTAAGTAGTGGCTCAAGTACTGACACCATGTGCAGAAATATACTCAGTTCCCTGATCCAGACTGTCTCTCTTCCTCTCAAATAAGTAAATAAATTTTAAGTATGATCATAGGATTCATGGGACTATTTCTTATTGCGCCTACTTCCTTCTCCAATTTTTATATTAAATCCAAAAGATACAGCATCTTAGAAGTAAGAGCAGTGTCTAGAGATCGCCTGATCTTCTCAAACAAATATTTGTTCAGCACATATCCTAGGATTTTTACAATGATGCCTCCAGGACATTAAGGTACTGAGATTGAGATTTTCTGTCTAATTCAGAAATTTCCATTTAACTCACATATCTTTG
Source organism: Lepus europaeus (assembly GCF_033115175.1). Taxonomy (NCBI): domain Eukaryota; kingdom Metazoa; phylum Chordata; class Mammalia; order Lagomorpha; family Leporidae; genus Lepus; species Lepus europaeus. Next base: position 41,646,655 of record NC_084833.1, read on the forward strand.
TTTTAGTTATGGATAAATTTAACACTGCCTATGCAATATTTATATCTTTATGCCACAACATTGAGACCTATGTCATATTTTTATTTCTTTCCAGAAAATGCAAAAATACTCAAGTAATTCACATGGATGCTTGATGCACCTGCTTTGAGAATACCAGGGAGAACAAAGGCTGAATGCATTCTTCCATTTCTTAGGCATTTCCAGAAAGAGTAGATACCTTTTTTTTAAAAAAAAATAGTCTTTTTCCTCTGTTATATTCTAGTTTTTTTTATTTTTATTCATTTATTTGAAAGTTAGAAACAGATATAAAGAACTCCAATATACTTTGATTCACTCTTCAAATACCCAAAACAGTCAGGATTGGGATGGACTGAATTCTGGAGTCAGGAACTTAGTCCAGGTCTTCCATGTGTGTGTGGCAGGGTTCTAACTCCTTGAGCCACCATCCCTGATTTGGAAGCTGGAGTTGAAGGACAGAGTCAGGAGATGAGGCATGTACTCTGATGTGTGAAGTGATGTGTTAACTGTTGGGCTAAATGCTTGCCCGAGCCTGTATTTAGTGATTCACAGAGTGTTCTTATATGAAATTTAGTCTGCTCTCACTTTATATTAAAGTGATTGAAGAGAAAACAGTATTTGCAGTATTTCAGTCGGTTGAGGGGACAGGTTTGAGGTAATGGTGGAAACATGTATTACTAGGAATACTTTAAAAAATATTTTTGAGAAAAAGTTATAAAAACAAAGCTATACAGTTCATTTTCTAAATATGGGAAAATAAAATTTTCATAACTTGACTCTTTAGAATGGTGCAAAACTGATCAGAAGTAAAGTGATGTATACATAATCACATGAAGTGGCTTGTGGCAGTCTTATTTTGTGAATAAAGCTGGGTAAACTAATTCAAATTCCTCTGAGACTATTTCAGAGAACTTGAGTTTGAACTGGTTCCAAAAGTATGACTTATTTGCTAGATATTAGGTTTAGATAGAGGCAGAATCATGGAGCACCGCCAACATATGAGGATAGCATTTCCTTAAAACAGAACACAAGTAAACATCTGGTTCATGTGCTTAAGTGCAGAGGCTCCAGGAGGGATCATCATGGTGATTTTTATCAAGCAGATTATAAATTATTATCTGTTTAATGCACCTGCTTTATGCAAAATCACCTAAATTCAGTAGAATATTACTCCTTTCTTGGGATGTCTCATCCACTCAAACCTAACATGACAGAACCACAACAAAATTAATACAATTTCAGCAGAATAAAGCAAACACTTTCTTGAGTACCTCAATGTTCCCTTCATCATAACCACTAAAGAAATTTTCATGTTACTTTTTCTTTTCATACCTAGAAACTTCCTTTCTGAAGTTACTTGCTTTGTAATAGCAATTTAACTTCCACAGAATAAAGTGGTTAAAAAATGCATTCTATCCTGCATGTATTAAACTGACATATGTTTATTTTTCTTGATCACAGCTATTCCATTATGTGTTAAATAGTTTCTCTATTAGCTACCTTATGCATGTCATTAATTACATTTCACTGAGTTTATATGAAATCTCCTTACAAGAAGAACCAGTTGTCAAGATTAAGTAGCTTTGTTTATCTCTGTGGGGCTCGTCATCTTAAAAAAGATAGGCATTCAGCTTTTGTTGAAGACTGAGTATTGAACTTTCTTGTAAGACAACTAAGGAAAACTAAACTGGGGACCTGGAGTTCTATTCAATGTGCAGAACATTATGGACTTACAAGTATAATAATGATGCAGCTTCCATAATTGCTAATGGAAAGGTGATGAGAGGGGAGAACGTAAAAGGAACATTACATGAAATTTCACATTTAAGAGCTTTTATCCCTGTAGTTATAATAGTATTATGCAAAGACTATAATTTCTCTAATTGCAGTTAACACATTTCTTTAAGAGAATGCTGAACTTTTAGACTACCAAATAGAAAAACATAGTAAAGTATTCAGCAAATATGTTATTTTTGAAGCAAGAAACTAAAAAGATTATCCCTAAGCTGGAAAAAATACAATAATGGCTAAGCCTGACAATTGCTTTACCAAAAATTTTAGGTTTAAAAAGAGTATTGAGCTACAAAACCCTCCTGTAATTGCTGGCTGCTGATGAGCTATGCTATTTTTACTAACAGGCAGAAGAACTTGACAATTCTGCAATAGTTCTTGTCACTTTATCTAGTATAGATTCTAGCCTGCATATTCGCTGTGTGCATACAAAGACTTTTGAAGGAAGGGTTCTGGAAGATGAGGGGAACTGGAGAAATTAGAACAGGAGGGAAAACTGAGAAGTGAAATAAAGAAAAGTTGATGAAGAAGAAAAAAGAATGACATCATAGCACAATTATAGAATAATTTATTTTTGTAAGAAGAAACAATGACAACATCAAATTGATTTTAAATGTGTTCATGGTGATTATAGGCCATGGATAATCCATGTAACTCAACAGTAATCATTCTAGCAAAATATTCATTTGAGTTTTACTTTCCAATCAGTTCTCTTTATACTAATAAAAATTTTTAAAAATAACATTGTTTTGTTTTGTTGATGAATTTTCAATATATGAAAGAGTGAAGCAGCAATTTATCATAGTCTTCACATATAAATTACAATTCAGAAATTACTTATCCAAATTAACTACTAGGATTGATCACTCAGTTTTTTGCTATATACATGTTAATTTAAAATTTAATATTATAGAGATTTATGGCAAAAAATAAGATGTTGCTTAGTTTTCTTTGCCTCAACCATCATTAATATATCAAAACCTGGTACTATAAAATTTTTGAATACAATTAAACATGTTCAAAAGACAAATATATGCTTGCAATTCTAAGCATTTTATTTCTTCTTCCTTTAATATAATAGGGAGTTCTAGGTAATATTCTGGATTCAATTAGAAATCATTTCAGGAAAGTGAATATCACAAATTTTTGTATCCCAGTGCATTTAAAAGTTATGTTTATACTATAGATGTGGTCTATTATGTTTAATAGCATTATGTCTTTTAAAAGTGCATGCTTAATTAAAAATACTTTTTTAATAAAAACCCTTACAATAATCTGAGTCATCAATTAGTCATGACATAATATTGGTGGTTGCTGGATGATCAGATTTTTGGTAACTTAAAGTTGTTCTGGCTGTGACAATTTCTTATTATAAGACAGCAATGAAATTTGCCTCATAGATTGGCTTTCCCTTTCTTGAAAGATTTCTCTGTAACATGAGATGCTGTTTGATCTTTATTTTTCACAGAATAGAACTTCTTACAAAATTAGCCAGTCTTATGAAACTCTGCCTCTGATATAACAACTAAGTTTATGTGATGTTCTAAATTCTTTGTTGTCATTTCAACAGCATAACAAATGTTCACAGAACATCACTAGGAATAGATTTCATTTCAAGAAACTATTTTCTTTGCTCTTCCATAAAAAAAAAGTGTTCCCACTTAAAGCTTTATCATAAGATTGCAAACATTCATTTATACTTTAAAGATCTACATCTAATTCTAGTTCTCCCGTTATTTCCACATCTGCAGTACTTGAACTGTAGCTCTTGAACCCTTCAAAGTCTTGAACCTCTGAGAGTCATCCAAGAGAGTTGAAATCAACTTTTTCCAAACTCCTGTTAATGTTGATGTTTTGATCGCCATCTAGGAATCATAAAGTTTTAATGCCACAAAGGATGGTGAGTCTTTCCAGAAATCTTTCAATTTACTATGCTCAGATCTATAAGAGGAACCACTAAATATGTAAACTCTAGTCTTATAGAATGCATTTCTTGATAAGATGTGAAATTCAAACAATACTTGATCCATGAACTATAGGATAGGTGAATTAGAGTCACAGAAATAACATTAATCTAATTGCTCATCTCCATTGAGCTGTTGGATGACCATGTGCATTGTCAATGAGCAGTATTATTTTGCAAAGAATCTTTTTTTAACCTGAGCATTAGGTCTCATTGGTGGGTTTAAAATATTCAGTAAGTCAGGTGTAGAGAGGTGTGTGCTGTCATCTAGGCTCTGTTGTTCCAGTGACAGTGTGGAAAAAGAGAGGATTTAGTATCATTCTTATTTTGTTGTAGAGTTTGGGATGGTAAATGAGCATGGTTCTGGAAAATAGTAACATAGTACACTGGCAATCAAATATAAAATACTATAACCATTGTGGAAGACAGCCTCAGAAATATGAAAATAGATATATCATATGTCCCAGCCATTGCACTCCTAGAAATTTACCCAAAGGAGTCCAGCGCCGTGGCTCAATAGGCTAATCCTCTGCCTTCGGTGCCGGCATACCGGGTTCTAGTCCTGGTTGGGGTGCCAGATTCTGTCCCGGTTGCCCCTCTTCCAGGCCAGCTCTCTGCTATGGCCCGGGAGTGCAGTGGAGGATGGCCCAAGTCCTTGGGCCCTACATCCGCATGGGAGACCAGGAGAAGCACCTGGCTCCTGCCTTCGGATAAGTGCAATGCGCAGGCCGCAGCACATTGGCCGCAGCAACCATTGGAGGGTGAACCAATGGCAAAGGAAGACCTTTCTCTCTGTCTCTCTCTCTCACAATCCACTCTGCTTGTCAAAAAAAAAAAAAAAAAAAAAAAAAAAAAAAAAAAAAAACAAAGAAATTTACCCAAAGGAAAGGAAACCAGCTTATGAAAGAGTTATCTGTACCCCTATGTTTATAGCAGCTGAATTAACAATAGATAATAGATGGATTAAGCCCATATATCTATCAACTAAAGACTGTATAAAGAAATTGCAGTATATAGACACAATGGAATACTACTCAGCCATAATAAAGAATGAAGTTTTGCTTTTGCAATAACCAACAAAATGGCTGCAATTAGAGACCATTATGTTTAGTGAAGTAAGCCAATTCTAAAAAGAAAAATGCCATATGTTTCCATGAATTGTGGAACTAACACACAAAATACAAAAATAAATAATGCCTATGAGTACAATTGTCATTCTGATATTTGATTATTTTTATAATCCTTGTCTGTACTCTTGAGGGACAGTGGTTGTTCTACTTATATTTTATTTATTGCTTCTTAATTTAGTTGAAGGGTAATCTTGTGATTATCAAGTAAATTTAAAGTATGTTATTGCAAAAACTAAAAGAAAAATAAGAAAGAAAAGAGAATGGAAGGTGAGAGTGAAGGAGACTGGAGTAAGGTGGGAATTATAATTATGTTGTAAAAACTGAATATATGAAAAACCTGAAAATTGTTCTCTTTAAATATATAAAAAATTTAAAATAATAAGGTCACCAACAATAATAGCTTTTAACAAGGGAAACAGTTTAGTCTTTGAGACTTTGAAATCAAGTACTGACCTCTCTAGCTATGAGAAACCTATATGAAATTTTCTTCTAAGAGAAGGATGTTTTTTCCACAGTGAAAATCTGTTTTTTTTTATTAAACTTTTATTTAATGAATATAAATTTCCAAAGTATAGCTTGTGGGTTACAATGGCTTCCCCCCTCCCATAACTTCCCTCCCACCCGCAACCCTCCCCTTTCCCGCTCCCTCTCCCCTTCCATTCATGTAAAGATTCATTTTCAGTTCTCTTTATATACAGAAGATCAGTTTAGTATATATTAGGTAAAGATTTCAACTTTTTGCCCACCTAGCAGCGTAAAGTGAATAAACTTCCATTGGATTATTAATTATAGCATTAAATAGCAATGTACAGCACATTAAAGACAGAGATCCTACATAATTTTTTTTCAAATTAATTAATTTTCTATGCCATTTCCATTTTAACACCAGGTTGTTTTTTTTTTTTTTTTCATTTCCAATTATCTTTATATACAGAAGATCGATTCAGTATATAATTAGTAAAGACCTCATCAGTTTGTACCCACACAGAAACACAAAGTGTAAAAATACTGTTTCAGTACTAGTTATAGCATCACTGCACATTAGACAACACATTAAGGACAGATCCCCCATGGGATGTAAGTACACAGTGACTCCTGTTGCTGACTTAACAATTTGACACTCCTGTTCATGGCGTCAGTAATCTCCCTAGGCTCTAGTCATGAGTTGCCAGGGCTATGGAAGCCTTTAGGGTTCGCTGACTTTGATCTTATTCATGAGAGTATAGCAGGCATGGAAAATCTGTTGTTTAGAGTATTCAGCTTCATAAATCATGTGAGCTATATCTTTAGGAAAATTTACTGTAGATTCTATATCAACACTTGCAAATTTACCTTGTTTTTATGTTGTGGATATTCGTATTTCCTCAAACCTCATGAACCAGTTTCTGCTAGCTTCGAATTTTCCTTCAGTAGCTTCCTCAGCTCTCTTGGCCTTTCAGGATTTAAGAGAGACTGAGCAACTTTCTCTGGGTTAGATTTTGGCTTAAGAAGATGTGAGTGATCTGCTCTTCTATACAGACTACTAAAACTTGTTCCGTATTAGCAATAAGAATGTTTCACTTTCTTATCATTCTGTGTTTAATGGAATAGCATCTTTGTTAAAGCTTAAAAACTTTTCCTTTATATTCACACTCAGCTGTTGGGCACACGATGCCTAGATTTTGACTTGTCACGGGTTTTTCAAAAAATCACCAGACATGGATGCCCAATCTCACCACTGCTATGAAATATAGTTCTTGGAGTTTTAGCCACAGCCATTAGGCAAGTAAAGAAATTAAAGGGATACAAATTGGGAAGGAAGAAGTCAAATTATTTCTCTTTGCAGATGATATGATTCTTTGTTTAGGGGAACCAAAGAACTCTGCTAAGAGACTATTGGAACTGATGGAAGAGTTTGGCAAAGTAGCAGGATATAAAATCAATGCACAAAAATAAACAGCCTTTGTATATATGGGCAATTCCTTGGCTGAGAAAGAACTTCTAAGATATTTCCCACTCACAATAGCTACAAAAACAATCAAATACCTTGGAATAAACTTAAAGGTCCCTATGATGAAAATAACAAAATCTTAAAGAAAGAAATAGAAGAGGATACCAAAAAAATGGAAAAAAAATTTTCCATGCTCATGGATTGGAAGAATCAATATCATCAAAATGTCCATTCTCCCAAGAGCAATTTATAGATTCAACGTGTTACCAATCGAAATACCAAAGACATTATTCTCAGATAAGGAAAAAAATGAGCTGAAATTCATATGGAGGCACAGGAGCCTGGAATAGCTAAACATTCTTATACAACTAAAACAAAATTGGGGGCATCAAATACCAGATTTCAGGACATACTACAGGGCAGTTGTTATCAAAACAGCATGGTACTGGTACAGAAATAGATGGATAGAACAATGGAACAGAATAGAAACACCAGAAATCAATCCAAACATCTACAGCCAACTTATATTTGATCAAGTATCTAAAACCAATTCCTGGAGCAAGGACAGTCTATTCAATAAATGGTGCTGGGAAAACTGGATTTCCACGTGCAGAAGCATGAAGCAAGACCCCTACCTTTCACCTTACACAAAAATCCACTCAACATGGATTAAAAATTCCAGGCCAGCTCTCTGCTGTGGCCAGGGAGTGCAGTGGAGGATAGCCCAAGTGTTTGGGCTCTGCACCCCATGGGAGACCAGGATAAGCACCTGGCTCCTGCCATTGGAACAGCGCGGTGCGCCGGCCGCAGCGCGCTACCGCGGCGGCCATTGGAGGGTGAACCAACGGCAAAAGGAAGACCTTTCTCTCTGTCTCTCTCTCACTGTCCACTCTGCCTATCAAAAAAAAAAAATCTAAATCTACAACCCGACTCCAACAAATTATTAGAGAATACTGGAGGCACTCTGCAAGATATAGGCACAGGCAAAGTTCTGGAAAAGACCCTGAAGGCACAGGCCGTCAAAGCCAAAATTAACTATTGGGATTGCAAAAAACTGAGAAGTTTTAGTACAGCAAAGAAACAGTCAGGAAAGTGAAGAGGCAACTGACAGAATGGGAAAAAATATTTGTAAACTATGCAACCCAAAAATGATTAATAGCCAGAATCTACAAAGAGATCAAGAAACTCCACAACAACAAAGCAAAAACTCACTTAAGAGATGGGTCAAGGACCTCAATAGACATTTTTCAAAAGAGGAAATCTAAATGGTCAACAGACACATGAAAAAATGTTCAGGATCAATAGCAATCAGGAAATGCAAATCAAAACCACATGAGGTTTCACCTCAAAACAGTTAGAATGGCTCACCTAGAGAAATCTACCAATAATAGATGCTGGTGAGGATGTAGGGAAAAATGGACACTAATCCACTGTTGGTGGGAATGCAAACTGGTTAAGCCACTATGCAAGTCAGTCTGGAGATTCCTCAGAAACCTGAATATGACCCTACCATACAACCCAGCCATCCCACTCCTTGGAATTTACCCAAAGGAAATTAAATTGGCAAATAAAAGAGCTATCTGCACCTCAATGTTTATTACTACTCAATTCACAATAGCTAAAACCTGGAGTCAACCTAAATGCCCATCAACAGTAGTCTAGATAAAAAAATTATGGGATATGTACCCTATAGAATACTATACAGCAGTCAAAAACAATGAAATCCAGTCATTTGCACCAAGATGGAGGAATCTGGAACACATCATGCTTAGTGAAATAAGCCAGTCCCAAAGGGATAAATATCATATGTTCTCCCTGATTAGTGACAACTAACCGAGTACCAAAAGTAAAACCTGTTGAAGTGAAATGGACACTAACAGAAATAAGGACTTCGTCAGCCCTGGTCCTGAATGTCGATGTACAACTTAATACTTTATCCCTTTTAGTATTTTTTTTTGTTCTACTTAATACTCTTGGTTGAACTCTTTCATTAACACACAATTATTCTTAGGTGTTTATATTTAACTGAAAAGTGATCCCTGTTAAATATAAGAGGGGGAATAAGAGAGGGAGGAGATGTACAGTCCAGCACATGCTCAATCGGACTTGCCTCAAACAGTGGAGTTAGAAACCTGCCAGGGGATTCCAATTCAATCCCATCAAGGTGGCATGTACCAATGCCATCTCACTAGTCAAAGTGATCAGTTTCAATTCCTAATTGATCATAATGATAAGATTAAAGTCAAAGGGATCACATAAACAAGAGTAGTGTCTGCAAATACTAATTAATAGAATTAAAAAGGAGAGAGCTCGCTTCAGTAATCCTCCACCTGTGGTGCCAGCACCTCAGGTTCTAGTCCTGGTTGTGGCGCCAGATTCTGTCCTGGTTGCTTCTCTTCCAGTCCAGCTCTCTGCTGTGGCCAGGGAGTGCAGTGGAGGATGGCCCAAGTCCTTGGGCCCTGCACCCCATGGGAGACCAGGATAAGTACCTGGCTCCTGCCATTGGATCAGCGCAGTGTGCTGGCAGCAGTGCGCCTACCGCGGCGGCCATTGGAGGGTGAACCAACGGCAAAAGGAAGACCTTTCTCTCTGTCTCTCTCTCTCTCACTGTCCACTCTGCCTGTCCAAAAAAATTTTCATTTCACTGAGGTTGTCCAAATTTACAAACACGCACACACACAAAAATGATACTTATTGGTCTGAGAATTGAGAGACAGGACTTTGGAGTTTCCAAAGCTGGAGAAAATTTAGGCAACAGGAGCATGGTCATCCTGGATGGAAAGAACCTAGAGAGAGAAAACCCATGGGCTTATAGATAAAAATCTCATATATCTTTGTCTGAGGTACTCATTCTTCTAATTAAATGAGAAAAGAGTAGTTTCATTTATTTTATGAAAGAACTGGATAACCACACTAAATATATGAAATAATGGCTCTATAAGAGTGGGCATCAGGCAATAAAGTCTATTAAATTTTTAAGTGAAAGGGGAAACAAGAAAGGAAGCGTTTAACACCCAGTAAGAAACATTTCAGTCCAAGGAGTGGGAATTTGACACCATTGAATAGCACATTGGTTTATCTGAGTCAAGATCAACTTGGAAATTTGGAGAAGCTGAAGCTACTGGAGTAATCTGGGCAGAGTACAGAGGAGACAGCAACATACAACATTGGACTTCACAGAAACACCTTCAGGTTCTCAGTTACATATAAAGAAGTGCATCCCCAGAGGAAATTGCAATAGGCTGAGGAATGAGAAGTGCCTCCATTGTTCACCCTGAATCAGGAAAATCACTTCCAGTCAGCAAGAGAGAAACATTTCATGAATCACATGGTGGTGTTAAAAATATCTTGCCTTGGTGGTAGAAAATACTTCTAAACTTTAACACTATTCTAGTTTTACCTAATAAAACACAAAAGGAAGACCTGGAAGTATCAATCTACTTCTAAGAAACATAATGGCATTTTAGAACTCAACTCTCAAACATTTTTAGAAATATACTCAGTATCCAACAAAAAAATACACAATGCATGCCTTATAATAAAAAAATATTTCACAAAGAAACATGAAACAAAGCAAAGCAAGGAAAAATCAAGCGATTCAAACTGTCCCAGAAATGACATTTATGATTGAATTCATAGAAAGGAATATTAAATATGCTATTAAATGTGTTACATTATCTGTGAGAAGACAGAGGAATAATTAAACATACTGATAATAGACATAGGAAATATCAAACTTCTAGAGATAAAAGTTTTTCTCATTTGAAGAACAATAATTTTTTTTTAATAAATCTATGTTACATAATATATTAGCTGGTATTCCTATGTGGAATTGAGTTCTTGAAATATCCAAGTTCAGGATACTAAGAAAAATATATGATAAATTTTGAAGACTTGATTTGAAAAAGATTTTAAATTACTATTTTAGCATTTTATATGCATTGATGATATTATTGAAATGATGATATTGTTGACAGTAGGTAAGTAAAAGTAAATTATTGTCACTAGATTTTTTTTTACTACTTATTATTTATACCATAAAGTAGTAAGTTACCTACATGCTCGCATTTATGGACAATGCTATACAAGGGGACTTTAAAAACCATGAAAACATAAATTATAAAGAAAAGTTTATTTAATACAAAAAACTTTTTTTTTAAATTAACACAATTTTTCCATACTAAATGCTTTCCATGAACTTTTTGGAACCCCTTGATTTTCAATGGACAGCATGTATCACAGAGATGTGGAAACTGTAACATAGACATGTAATTTGAAATTCCCATGAATACTCTTCAAACTCTACCTCAATGAAGATTCCAGATCCGTAACTGCACACAAAATGGGTACAATGACACCCAGTTGCAAAGAAGATGAGATAGCAGGGAATCTGGCAGGATCTAGGCATTCTTTGTACCACCTAGTAGATTTTCTCCCTTTTGAATGAGTATTATATTCCTCCAATGTAAGTTATTTTCAATGTGCACCCTTTGTGAGTGATAATTATGGCCTTATTTTTCAAATTAATATTTTCATTTCAATGCCCACGGCAATGTTATTAACAATAGACAAGATAGGTAATCGACCTAAGTGCCTTTTAGTAGATGAATGGACAACAAAAATTGTATACACGCATGCTCCTAATGACAGGAGACCATGTCATGGGCATTTGGCACAGCTGCTAAAACGCTACTTGAGACACATGCATCTCATTTTAGAGGGCCTAGGTTCAAATCTTACCTCTGTTTCCTATCCTACTTCCTGCTAATGGGCACTTTGAGAAGCAGGAAGTTTTGATTCAGCTACTTAGGGTCTTATCACCACATGGGACGCCTTGATTGAGTTCTGAGCATACTTTGGTCTGCTCCATCCTCGGCCTATGTAGATATTTAGGGATTTTAGCACATGGAATATTTCTCTTGGTCTCTATCTATCTGCCTATCAAATAAATGAATATAAGTAAATACAAATTTTAAAAAAGAATGAAATTTTGCTATTGGCAGCAACATTGATGAACTTGGAGGATATTAAGTGAAACTCACATTTATGTAGAAAGAGTTAAATGGTGGTTGCCAGAGCTTAGTGTTGGAAGAGTTTTGAGAGATTTGTTCAGAGTACATACAATTATAGTTGGACAGGATGAATAAGTTGAAGAGATCATATAGTTCATAATACATTCATTGTATACTTGAAAATTATATAGTACATAATACATTGTGTACTTGAAAATTGTTAAGGTAGTAGATTTTTAAGTGTCCTCACAACAAAAAAAATGTATGTGAAGTAATACATATGTTAAATATCTTGGCTTGTCATTTCACAGTTTATACACATATCAAAACATCAATATATAAACCAAAAATATACAGAATTTTTACTTGCAAATGAATAAAGGAGAATGTACTAGCAACTTTTTATCTAGATATGTTACTTTATTCATAACAAAAAATGATTAATTGAGTCTGTAAAAACTACTGGGGCATAAAGTGTAGAAACAAAAATTTCAATATGAAGGCATTGTAAAAATATTAGATCAGACTAATTTTCAGTCAGTGACACATAAGTAACTGTAATTATATCTTTTGATTGAAAGAAGGAGTCCATTTGAATCCTATTTGCATGCATATGAATGTTGGTACAAGTATGCATTCTTTCCTTAGCAGGCCCATCAGAAGTCCCCTGGGGGAAAAAATTAGGATCACCTACCAGGCATAAATTGACATATGCAAAATCTAGGAAATTGCAATCACTTTCCAAGGGCTCACATCATTCTCTGTCTTCTGACTCTTACATCCTTAAGATACAGGTTAAGAACATACCCATCCAACTCAGGGCACTAATCACCAACACTAAGTGTTAAGTGTTGGGCTGATGGTATATGGAGACTTCTTTTTTCTTGATTAATGTCTAGAGATTATCAGAATAAATACATAAAGTAACTATCCCAGAGGGAAGAATAATCTCTATCATAATACTATTAGCAAGAGATATTAAAATAAAGGTTTAATGATTTTTTAAAAAGAAAAGACATAAGCTATAAAAGGTATACTAATATCGCACAAAGTTGACATCAACAGGAGGATAATGATGATGATAGATGGATAATAATAAAGGTGATAAGGATGGCTACTTAATAATTACAAAGTGATCAACTCATCAAAATGATAATGTAAGAAAATTTATCCCTCAAATAAGTACTTCAAAAAGTATGATGGGGCAGACACTGTGGTGCAGCGGGTTAAAGCCCTGGCCGGGGGCCAGCGCTGTGGCTCACTTAGCTAATCCTCCGCCTGTGGCTCCAGCAACCCCGGGTTCTAGTCCCAGTCAGGGCACCGGATTCTGTCCCGGTTGCTCCTCTTCCAGTCCAGCTCTCTGCTGTGGCCCAGGAGCGCAGTGGAAGATGGCCCAAGTCCTTGGGCTCTGCACCCCATGGGAGACCAGGAGAAGCACCTGGCTCCTGGCTTCAGGTCAGCATAGTACGCCAGCCGCAGCTCGCTGTCCGCAGCGGCCACTGGGGGAGTGAACCAACAGCAAAGGAAGACCTTTCTGTCTGTCTCTCTCTCTCACTGTCTACTCTACCTGTCAAAAAAATAAAAATAAAAAATAAATTAAATTAAAAAAACGCCCTTGCCTGAAGCACTGGCAACCCATATGGGCACTGGTTCAAGTCCTGGCTGCTCTTCTTCTGATCCAGCTCTCTGCTATGGCCTGGGAAAGCAATGGAAGATGGCCCAAGTGCTTGTTCCCCTGACCCATGTGGGAGACTCAGAGGAAGCTCCTGGCTCCTGGCTTTGGATTGGCGCAGCTCAGGCTGTTGCAGTAATCTAGGGATTGAACCAGTGGATGGAAGACCTCTCTCTCTGTCTCTACCTCTCTCTCTAATGCTGTCTTTCAAATAAATAAAATAAATCTTTTTTTAAAAAAAACATGAAAACATTTTTATTTCTTTATTTAATTACTTGAAAAATAAATTTGACTAAACTCACTGGAAATTGATTGCATAGTGAATGATTATATTTGTATACGATTCTAGCAAAGGCAATTAATAGTGGTGGTAGAAAATAGATCAACATTGTCTGTGAATTGAAAAGAGGAGAATGGTGAGAGGAATTGCGAATTTGGGGTACAATGACTGTATATTTTATTGATTTGGCAATGGTTTATATTTATATACTTAAGTCAAATATTACCAAATTGTATCCATAAAGTCCAGGTAGTTTACTGGATGTCATTTATAACTTAATATAGCAGTTTTGAAAATTGTATGAAGATTGAGAATGTGGTATGTGAAGATAAGCCCAAGGAATGTTGTGAAAGCACTTTGCATACTATGGAGTTGTAATTTTATTCTTTGGACCATTATATTTGAAACTGGGAAATCAAGTGGCCATAACTATATAGGCACTCCACTGTCTTAACACATAATGAAAACATTATTTTCAATAGGAAACTCTATGGTCTGCATTAACAGTTTTAAAACTGATAATAAGAAGGAGCATAATGACCATTATAAGAAAGTGAGAATGGTGATATTCAATTCATTTCCAAGTGTCCATACATTTTTCTTACTAGACCTCCTTCATTGAAAAGCCAGGAAAATTAATCCCATCTTCTGTGTAGCACTATAACACTACTTTCTATTCTTCTACATGTAGTTAATATTTTAATTATATTTCATTAGTATTTCTAAACCTTATGAGGGCTTACTTCTTTCTATTTCTTATTTATTTATTTTTAAAGTTTTTAGAGATGAACAAATTTCATACATACAGATTTAGGAACATAGTGATACTTCCGACCCTAATAGTCTCCCTGCCCACAGACACCATTCCTCCCTCCCTCCTCTCTTAATTTTTACAAAGTTCTACTTGCAGTTTATTTTATAATTATAAGATTAATCCTCCACTAAATAAAGAGTTCCACAAATGTAAGAAGGAAAATAACAACAATAACAACAACAAAAACTGCTTCTTAACAGTAAAGACAAGGGCTGTAACAATCATCCACTCTCAAAATCTCAATTTCTCTCCTATACATTATTTTTTTAGCACTCTTATAGTTGCCGCAAATCAAACAAAACATACGGTATCTGTCATTTTTGGACTGGCTTATTTCACTAAATATAATGGTTTCCAGCTGCATCCATTTTGTTGCAAAAGACAGGATTTCATTCTTTTATTCAGCTGAGTAGTATTCCATTATATACAAATGTGGGATACATATATATATATATATATATATAATATGTATAACACAATTTCTTTATACAGTCATCAGTTAATGGACATCTGGGTTGATTCCCTATATTAGCTCTTATGAACTGAATTGCAATAAACATGGGATACAGATAACATATGCTGATTTCAATCACTTTCCATACTCAATTTTCAATTCGTACTTAGGTATTGTTATCTTACTTTTTTAAATAACAAATAAAACAAATAGACAAAAATTATATAAGAACACAGGATCTTTGACCAATGTTATTAAACAGTCTTAACTATCTTTATGGGAATTTAGCATATCAAAATAAAAAATGCATCAGTTTCAAGAACACATGGAAAATTCACCAAAGTAGATCATATTCTGGACAAAAGACATCTCAGTATTTTCACATGGTTGAAATCACTCAGAGTATATTGTTTGAAGAAAAAATGTTAAATTATAAGGCCATAACAGAAAGACCAGATGATTGGAAACTAAGTAGAATACTTCTAAATAAGAAAGGGAAGCAGTAGAGGCATGGAAGAGACACAGAATGAGGAACTGGCACCAGCTCCGGGCAGAAAAGGTTAGAGGGGAAATTGCAGGTCCACAGGGCTGCAGATGGCAGCAGGAAGGGGAGCTCAACGAACTGCATCTAAAGTTCCACTTGGGAAGAAAGAGAAGGTATAGGGGAACAAACAGAGTGGCTGGGCACCCCCTTGCCCACCCGTCTCTCCCCTCCCCCCAACCAGACTGCAGCCACTGAGAGAAGCCATATTGATTGTTTACATTTTTGAACATGAGCAAGGGATTACCACCTTTGCCTCATGTGTGCATGCTGATCAATTGCAGGGGCTACCTCACTACACACCTCCACCCAGGAACGAGGACCAAAACATTTCAGAGTAATTTCTTCTCCACTGTACAAACAGTACAACAAGGAGAAGTCCTGAATATTGATAACTCGAGCTCGTGGATATTGTGGATTCAAAAGGCTTCCGAGCCTTGGAATGTCATGTCAAGAGCCTCAGGTGATCAGTGACATCATATATAAGAGGATTAATTGTTAAATTAACAACAAAAGTCACTGTGCACTTACTCCCCAAGGGAGACCTCAGTCCTTAATGAGTTCTACTATGAGAATTAACACTAAAACTTGTTCTCAAACAGTTCTTTATATTTTTGTGTGTGGGGAGTACATTCTTGAAATCTTTACTTAGTATAGAGTTGGTATTCTGTATATAAAGTGAATTAAAAATGAATCTTAATGAAGAATGGGATGGGAGATGGAGGAAGAGGTGGGAATGGAGTGTGGGTGAGAGAGCGGGTATGGGGGGATGAACCACTATATTGCTAAAGTTGTACTTTTGAGATCTGTACTCATTAAATAAAACGTTTATTTAAAAAAAGAAAATAAGCCTAGATCTTTTAATTTCAAAAAAAGATACAAAAACAGAAAGTGCAAGTGGAGCAGCTGGGGTTCGAACTGGCACCCATATGGGATGCTGGCACTGCAGGCAGATGCTTAACTTACTCCACCACAGCAGCCCCAGGACAATTTTTCAACAAATGTTTTGGAATCACTTACTGACTTTCCTAATGAGGGAAATCATTTGATTCTTATGGCACTTCAAACGATAAAATTAATTTGAACTGAATCATAGACCTATGGGTTTAAGAAATAACATTTCTAGAATAAATAATACAGGGTTTTCTACAATCTTGTTTTATACAAAATGTGCCATATAATGGGAAAAAGGTACTACTAATTAAGCATTACATATGGAGCTTTTTCAAAATAAAAAGACAGTTTAGCAGAGGACACAATACATAAGATGAAGAATCAAACTGAAGACTATTAAGGAGACTGAAATACCAAGTATTGTTAAGAACATGGAACAGATAGATCTCTTCTACACTGCTGATCAAAGTCTGGTGCAAACAGTTCCAAAAACAGGTGTTTTGTGATGTTAACATATTAGCTAATCTTACACATGGTCATTCATGTGTGTGTATGAGTGATTCCCAAGTTAGTTAAAACCAAATATTCACAAATAGATTATACAAGAATGTTTTAGTAAGTTTATATTATAAATAGCAAAGAATGGAACCAATTGAAAGTCCCATGAACAAATAGAAGGATAAAAGAGAGAGTGTTTTATTTATGCAATGGCACACTATTCTGCAATACAAAGGAGGAAACTTCTGATTCAGAAATATGAGGGAATTGGAAATGTTTTAACTAAGTAAAAGAATCAGGATAAAAAATAGTAGGCATTTTGATTATTCCACTTAAAAATTTTAAACAAGTAAATTTAATATCTTTTGTTAGAAATAAGAAAAGTGTTTACTTTGGAGGAATTCATGTCAGAAAAGGGGTACATAAGATATTTCAGAAGTGATGTAAATATACTATATTTACATACATTTGCTAAAACTCATCTCTCATTCTGAAGGTGTCTGCTAATTGCCATTTACTCTTTGTTTACTTCAGCTTATAGGACATTAAAAAAATGTATGCATTCTCTCACCACTTGGCCTCCTCCAGGCATTGAAATAAGTCATGTCAGGACCTATTTGCTTTTGAAGGATGTTTCACAAATCTCAGAACATATCTGCCTTCCTTGTCTCCCTAGTCCCTAAAATCACACACCTGTGCTAGGGTTAGAAGGTTGTGTGGAAGAAAACAACTCCAGTGCAAGGACAATGCTGTAGGCTACTTCCTCCTAGTATTTTAGTTCTATGCCACTTCTCTGGTCTCTGTCACACATGGGTTGTCTGCTTCCTACTGTTGAGGCTGGTGAGAAACCTGATGTCTTAGGTAAGAGAAAAGAAAAAGCAACAATGCTTTTGCGATGGCACAGAAAAAGTAGTTCCGAGATTTCTGACAAAAGGCGTTTGTTATTTCAGATCAGAGTCCTAATGTTAGGGACCGTAACTGCACAGGGTAATGAAAGGACCTGAGAGCTCTTTGACCTGCAGTAGGACCAAACTTTCACCTGCCAGGCCCCTTTCTCAGGTCCCTCACATTCTGGGACTCAACCGGTGCTGATGCCCAGCACCCACGAGGAGAGGTAACAAAATGTGCGCTTCTCTGAATTTCTTGCTGTCACCTACTTGGGACCTCCTTCTTTCGACTCCATGCTCTCCCGTCTCCTCTAGGTCCTGTGGCTCCTCTGCTCCTGGTTCTGTTTCCTCAACGGTAATCAGCCTATCCAGCAGTGGCCAGAGACTAACTAAGGGACAGAGGCTTCTCTAAGACAGGAACAAGAAACAGGAATTCAAGGGATACAAATGGGAAAAGAGGAGTCAAACTACCACTATTTGCAGATGACATGATCTTATATATAGGGGATCCAATAATTCCTCTAGGAGACTATTGGAGCTCATAGAAGAGTTTGGTAAAAAGCAGGATACAAAGTCAATTCTCAGGAATCAACAGCCTTTGTATACACAGACAATGCCAGGGCTGAGGAAGAACTTCTAAGATCAATCCCATTCACAATAGCCACAAAAACAATCAAGTACCTTGGGGTAAATTCAACCAAGGATGTCAAATATCTCTACGATGAAAATTACAAACCTTAAAGAAAGAAATAGAAGAGGATACCAAAAAATGGAAAAATCTTCCATGCTCATGGATTGGAAGAATCAATATCAACAAAATGTCCATTCTCCCAAAAGCAATTTACAGGTTCAATATAATACCAATCAGAATACCAAAGTCAAGCTTCACAGACCTAGAAAAAATGATACTGAAATTCATATGGAGAAACAGGAGAGCATGAATAACTAAAGCAATCCTTTACAATAAAAACAAAGCAGGAGGCATCACAATTCCAGTCTTCAAGACATACTACAGGGCAGTTATAATCAAAACAGCAAGGTACTGGTACAGAAACAGAAGGTTTTAAATTGGAAATTGCATACAAAATTAATCAATTTTTACAAAATATCATTTAGGATCTCTGTCCTTAATGTGCTGTACATTGTGATTTAATGCTATAACTAGTACTCCAACAGTATTTTTCACTTTGTGTTGCTACGTGGGTGCAAACTGTTGAAATCTTTACTTAATATATACTAAACTGATCTTCTGTATATAAAGAGAATTGAAAATGAATCTTGATGTGAATGGAAGGGTAGAGGGAGTGGGAAAGGGGAGGGTTGCGGGTAGAAGGGAAGTTATGGGGGAGGAAGCCATTGTAATCCATAAGCTGTACTTTGGAAATTTATATTCATTAAATGAAAGTTAAAAAAAAATGAGATTTCACCTCACCCAGGTTAGAATGGCTTACATAGAGAAATCAACTAACAACAGATGCTGGTGAGGATGTGGGGAAAAAGGGACAATAACCCACTGTTGGTGGGAATGCAAAGTGGTAAAGTCACTATGGAAGAAAGTTTGGAGAGTCCTCAGAAACCTGTATATAGCCCTACCACATGACCCAGCCATCCCACTCCTTGGAATTTACCTAAAGGAAATGAAATTGACAAATAAAAAGCGGTCTGCACCTTAATGTTTATTGCAGCTCAATTCACAATAGCTAACACATGGAATCAACCTAAATGCCCATCAACGGACGACTGGATAAAGAAATTATGGGATAGGTACCCTATAGAATATTATACAATAGTAAAAAACAATGAAATCTGGTCATTTGCAACAAAATGGAGGAATATGAAAAATATCATCCTGAGTGAAATAAGGCAGTCCCAAAGGGACAAATATCATATGTTCTCCCTGATCGATGACAACTGACCGAGCACCTAAAAGAAACCTGTTGAAGTGACATGGACACTAGGAGAAACAATGACCAGATCAGCCTTTGTCCTGACTGTTGATGAACAACTTTAGTATTTTATTCCTTTAAGTATTTTTTTGTTTTTTGTTCTACTTAATACCATTGGTTGAATTCTCTAATTAATACACAATTATTCTTAGGCATTTAAAATCAACTGAAAAGTGATCTTGATTAAATATAAGAGTGGGAATAAGAGAGGGAGGAGATATACAATTTGGCACATGCTCACGTGGACTTACCTCCAAAGGTAGAGCTAGAAATGTGCCAGGGGATTCCAATTCAATCTCCTCAAGGAGGGAGGCCTGTACCAATGCCATCTCACTTGTTAAAGTGATAAGTTTAAGTACATAATTGATCAATAAGCTAGGTTAAGTGTCGAAGAGATTTCACAAATAAGACTAGTGTCTGCAAATAATGAAGGATAGAATCAAAAGGGAGAGAATGATCCTGCGGAGGAAGCAAGATGTACAGCAGACTGATAGAATGGCAAATGCCTTAAACAGTACTCTGGTCTCAGAATCAATCCTTGGGTCATTCGGATCTGGCTAAGAGGCCCATGAGAGTCTCACAGGCATGGAAAGCCAAGACACTGTGGCAAAAATGACCTGAATGAAAGATCTCGGTGAACAAGACCCCAGGAGAAAGAATGGGCTGTCAAAGAAGGAGGCACATTTCTCTGAAGGGAGGAAGGAACCTCCACTGTGATATGGCCTTGACTACATAAGTTCAGAGTTGGTGGACTCAAGAAGCTTCTATAGCCTTGACAGCTCATGGCAAGTGACTGAGGTGATTACTGACGTCATAAATAAGAGTGTCAATTGTTAAATCAACAACAGGAGTCACTGTGCACCTGCTCCCCACATAGGATCTCTGTCCTTAATGTGTTGTACTATAAGAATTAATGGTAAAACTACTAGTTGAACAGTACTGTATATCTTCTGCAGTTGTGTGGGTACAGTATTTTGAAATCTTTGCTTATTATATACTAAGTTGATGTTCTGTATATAAAGATAATTGCAAAAGAATCTTGATGAAGAGTGGGATGGGAGAGAGAGTGGGAGATGGGATGGCTGCGGGTGGGAGGGAGGTTATAGGGGAAAAACCCACAACGATGGAAAAGTTGTACTTTGTAAATTTACATTTATTAAATTTAAAAAAAAGGAATTCAGCCCCAGGCGAGATGGTGACTTCCACCTAGAAGGGTTCTGCTCAGATTTCCCAGAGCCAGGATGGTTTGTTGTTCATGGTTCTGGAGGGAAGCAGAAGGCTGCCAATCATTTAAGGCTCTCACCCATGGCTGAACTCTGCTCACTGCGCTATATATCCCTCCGGGACTCATCATTTATTCCCACCTCTCCGGCAGACGAGGAAGGATGGAATGGAGGCAAAAATAATCTTAATCTGCCCCTTGTGGAAACTGCTTATGGGGCAGGAGTTTGACCGAATTGCTGGGAAAGACTCAGAATTTAGAGTGGTAGGAAACTGTCTGCCTGGGACAAATGTCTCTCATGTGATTACACAATGCTTGCACTGCTTTGTAGAGAGAACATTTAAAATTCTGTTCTTATTAAAGTTGTGTGATGACCTGCATAAAGCAGACACTTAAAGGGAGTGATGGAAATGGGTAGTAGGCATGAACAGCATTGGGAATACACAAGATGATACTTTTGAGGTCATTGTGTCATTTGCAGACTTTCTAACGTGGGTCCTTTTACTCAGATTGAATTCATCAATTGGAATTAATGGAGTAAAAATATACCAGTCATTAACCCAGAGTGATGAGATTGGATGATTGGGATTATTTTTTTTTAAAATCTGTTCATTTATTTGAAAGGCAGAGTTTACAAAGAGAGGAAGATAGAGATCTTCCACCCACTAGTTCACTCCCCAAATGGCTGCAATACAATGCCTGGAGCCGAGCAGGGCCAGAGCAGAGATCCAGGAGCTTGTTTGGGTTTCCCATGTGGGTACAGGTGACCAAGGATTTGATCCATCTTCTATTGATTTCCCAGACACATTAGCAGAGAGCTGGATTGGAAGTGGAGGAGCTAGGACTCCAACTGGAGTGCAATTTAGATGTTGGATACCTGTCATTTGGTTAACAACAGAATCCACAACAGATATAACTGGGCTGTACAAATGAACACACATGGATACTGAATGTTATTTATGGGAAAATGGTGGCATACTTTATTCAAATCTGAACTCTGGGGACCTTCTTTTTCAAGGAGCTAGACACTTGCAGCATCATTTCTATTGATGCTTTACATTAATGCACATTATATTTTCTTTATCCCTCTCAATAAATAAAAACACCTCTGGATATAGAATATATAAGAGGCATAAGAAAAATCTTCGAAGCAGAAGGAAATGCTTGGGATCTCAGGATTTGGGAAGTGACAGGTCTTCTGCTCCTTAAGTTTACTTTGTGTTTAAGACTTGTAGCAACCTTGATACACCAATGATCAAAAACAAATAAAAATAAATGCTCTGGACAACCTGCTCAGTGCTACCAAAGGATCAGGAAAGAGATGTCCTTAAAAGAAGAAACAAATTAAATAATATGGCTCTATACAAGCCAAACATTGCAGAAAAATATCTAACTTCACTCCAAACAAAGTAAAAATCAAGCAAGGAACCAGAAATTTCATCTCCAGCAGGTTGTAATAAGATTGCCTTGCTCAACCTCTGTGTTACAGAAGACCTTGTGTGAAGCTCTACTTTCATTCTCACCTAGAGGTAAGAAAAATCCCCTCTCTTTCTACCCTTGGATGGTGTCAGTGAAATCTGAGGACTTTGATCATTGGTTAGCATAAAAAGGACACCTTGCCTGCCCTGTAGTGGAAGCCTTCCCGAGAACAATGAAACTGTATGCTTACCTCTATTCAGCCAGAATTGAATCGCCAGAGGTCTAGTGGTATCCTGGAACAAACACTTGCCCAGCAATTACGAGGAACCCTTATTCTCATGGCTGCCAATAGAGGTTAGGTGGATCTGAATTCCTACTCTTACCTGACAATCATGAGATAACATCCCTCTTCATCAGTCAGAGTGATATGGAAGGAGAAACGCTAAAATACAAGATGTAGATAACACCTGGAATCTTATAACATCCCAATTTTTCATGTTGCAGATATCACCAACTATAAATAATAAGAACCAGGAAGATCTCTAAACTGATGGAGGAAAAATAATCAACAGTCTCTAATACCAAATGATCCAGATGTTAGAATTAGAACACTGACATTAAAAACAATGCTACAGGCCAGTGCCGCGGCTCACTTGGCTAATCCTCCGCCTTGCGGTGCCGGCACACCGGGTTCTAGTCCCGGTCAGGGTGCCGGATTCTGTCCCGGTTGCCCCTCTTCCAGGCCAGCTCTCTGCTGTGGCCAGGGAGTGCAGTGGAGGATGGCCCAAGTCCTTGGGCCTTGCACCCCATGGGAGACCAGGAGAAGCACCTGGCTCCTGGCTTCGGATCAACGCGGTGTGCTGGCCACAGCGCACCAGCCGTGGCGGCCATTAGAGGGTGAACCAATGGCAAAAGGAAAACCTTTCTCTCTGTCTCTCTCTCTCTCACTATCCACTCTGCCTGTCAAAAAAAAAAAAAAATGCTACAATAATATAAAATAACCAAAAATAAGTGGACAGGCTAACCTGCAAAATGGAGAGATCAAAGGAAGTAACCAGTTCACTTTAAGACACAGCAATTAAAACTTGCTTACACTCAACAACAGATAGAAATAGGTTGAAGAAGATTGTAGGGTTTCTAAGACAAATGTGATGAGAATCTGGAAAGATAGCAAAGAAAATGCAGATGGAAAGATATTTGAAGCAACAGCAGTTGAGCAATTTCCTGTTTTGGCCACCTACATGCAAAACAACATAAACATATGGACTCATGAAACTGAAAGAAAATAAAGAAATCCAGTTAAGATGCTTCATATTCAAACTCCTGAAATAGGAATTCAAAGAAAATATGGAAAACAACCACCTGGATATGGGAGATTCAATTTTGAATTGGAAATTGAAGACATGAAAAGACACCATTTTTCGAATATTTAAGAATAGTAACTCGTGATTCGAAATTCTATATCCATTAAAAATAGCCTTTGAGACTGAAGGGGAATCAAGAGATTCTCAAATGAAGGAAAATTAAAAATATGTTACCAGCACACCCAGCCTAAAGAGTCATTAAAAGAAAGTTCTCTAGACACACCCACACACTGACAAAAGAATGCAAAAATAGCATAAATTTACTTTCCTCTCTTGAGTTTTCTAAACCGCATTTGAATAGTAAAGAAAGTTATAAGAATGTCTAGGTTTTAAAGTATATATATATGGGTAACATCTAAAATAATTATAATGATGAAAGCAAATTTAATAAAAATCTCTACATTCAGACTGGTAAAATATTGGCACTAAATTTGATAATATATATATTTGATGTTCATATGTGTGTGTCTTACTACATCCAGAATTCACCAGAAGGTTATAAGAAGAGATCCACTTTAAAAACTATAGATAAATCAAAACAGAAATCTAAAAAGTGTCAGCCTCAGGAAGGCAGTTTAGAAAATAGAACTGAAAATAGAACAACCAGAAAGCAATGTTATAAATTATATAAATGGCAGTCTTAAAATATCAAGAACTACATTAAAGGTGGGAAGTCTAAATACCCCCTTTAAAATATTGGCAAGGTGAATAAAAATGTAACTATACATTGGCTTAAATAAACTCATATGAAATGTGATTTTCACGTAAAACTAAAGGAATAGATAATGATATATCATGCAAACATTAATCAAAAAAGGAAGAGGTTTTTATATTAACATGTGAAAAAAAAATGTCAAAGTAAAGAAAATTGCCAAGGACATTGAGGCACATTACCTGTTGATAGAAAGGGTCATTCAACAAGGAAAACATGGCATCCTAAATCTGTATAAACCCAATATAATCACAAAATATAATAAGGCAAATTGAAAGAGTTAGAAGTATACAGAGATACACCAATATAGTTAGACATTTTAATAGATCTTAACAACAATTCAGAGAACTAAACATATAATCATCAAAGAGCATAGGAATCCAGTAACAATTAGCCTACAAGATTTTATGGATAATTTTAGTATACTCAATCCATTACCAACTTAATACACATTTTTACTTAAGTATATATGGTTTATGTAACAAAAAATATATAGTTTGATCTATTAAACAAAACTTAATACATTAAAGTCATTTAAATAATGTAGAAAATGTTCTTACATTGCAACAAAATGAAATTATATGTTAAAAATCAATAGAAAAAGAAAAATCTTTGAACACTGAAAAATTTAACACATTTCTAAATAATACAGGAATAAAAAGGTTTCAAGGAGATTAGAAAACAATTCCAAAAATCCAAATAAATCTTTGAACTGAATGAATATAAAAATATAAGATTTCAAAATTTTGACATGCAGGTAAAGGAAGAAATGCCTAAAATCAACAAACTAGGCTTCTAAAAAACATTTGTTTGAAAGGAATAGTGTCAGAGAGTGAGAGTGAGAGAGAGAGAGAGGAAGAGACAGAGAGAGAACTTCCATCTGCGGGGCCACTCCCCAAATGCCCAGCTGAGGATATGGCAGGCTGAATACAGGAACTCCACCAAGGTCTTCCATGTAGGCAGCAGCAAGCCAAATACCTGGGTCATCATTTGCTGCCTCCCAGGTGTATTATCAGGAAGCATGGAGGAGCACGGACTCAAACCAGGCTCTTTGACAGTGGCTGTACTCATCTGAGGCAGTGACTTAACTCATTGTACTGCAGTACCCAAACTAATATTTTATTTTAATAGACTAAAAAAAAACCTAGAAAATAAAGGTCAAAACAAACCCAAAGCAATTATATGAAGAAAACAATATAGAAAAGAAATCAATAACATTTAAAATTCAGAGAAAAAGCCGTTTATCTTAAAAAAAAATCAGTAAAATTGACACATCTATAACAATGCTGAGAAGAAAAAAGACACATTTCCCAAAGAAAGAGTACCTATTACTATAGACACTACCAATGTTATTTCATTTATATGTGGAAAATAAAAAGTTAAAATCAGAAAATCAGAAATAGTAAAAGCATGGTTACCAAAGGCAGCTGGTGGTTAAGAGACAAGGTAAATTGGGAAGATGTTGGCCAAAGGACACAAACTTTTTTAAAAGAAATTGTTGAAGACATTTGTTGGACATCATATTGACTACAGTTCATAACAATATATTTTGTACTTGAAAGTTGTTGGGGCTGGCACTATGGCATAGTGAGTAAAGCCACCACCTGCAGTGCCGACATCCCATGTGTACGCCAGTTCGAGTCCCAGCTGCTCCACTTCCAGTCTAGCTCTCTGCTATGGCCTGGGAAATCGGTAGAATATGCTCAAAGTCCTTCGGCCCCTGTGTCCATGTGGGAGACCCGGAAGACGTTCTGGGCTCCTGGCTTCAGATAGGCACAGCTCTGGCCATTGTGGCAAATTGGGGTATGAATCAGCAAATGGAAGACTTCTCTCTCTCTGCCTCTCCTCTCTCTGTGTAACTCTGGCTTTCAAATAAATAAATAAAATATTTTAAAAAATTAAATTCCCTTCATTAGTATTATACAAACTTTTTAAATCAATTATTAGATAATTGAAAATGAACCTTGATGAAAAATGGGATGGGAGAGGGAGTGGGAGATGGGATGGTTGTGGGTGGGAGGGAGGTTATGGGGGGAGGGAAGCTACTATAATCCAAAAGTTGTGCTTTGGAAATTTATATTTATTAAAGTTAAGAAAAAAATAATTAAAATAAAATTTTGGTCATAAAATATTAAATTTGGAAGACAGAAAATACATATAAAACATGGCTAAATGGGACAATTTCAAGGCTATGAGGCTTGTTTAATATCTAAAAGAATCATTGTTTCTCCTCAGAAGCCAAATAAGAAACATAATGTGATACCATCAATGGTGGGACAAATAATTTAACAAAATCCAATACCTTTTCACTACCTCTTCATAACAAGTGTTATGAGGTTAGTGAAGACTGTGAATAATTAGTGAAGAAATACACATCTAGATCAATGGAAGACAATAGGCAAACATATTTTGGGGAATATTATAACAACAACTTAATGGATTTAAAATAATTATTTCAAGAAATGTTGCTGGAGCAAATGGTTTCCTACCTGAGAAAATAAACTATTTATCTATGTGGGTATTTATTATAAAATTAAAAAAATAAGAAAACAAAATTATACTAACCTACATCTCAATCCTGTAAAGTAACTTCAAGTGAATCATAAATTCAAACATAAAATATAGAATCATAAAAATGAGATCATATATGACAAAATATTCAGCCTGTGGGGCTTAAGAGTTTTGAGACATGGCACCCATAGTATGATCTATTAAAAGAGAGAAACTGATGATTTGGATTTCATCAAAATTAAAATTTTGCTGTATGAAAAAAACCCATATGGTCATGAAAAGACAAGTTACAGATTAGAAGAATTCCTGGCCAAAGATTCCTAACTATAATACATAAAGTTTTATGAAAGCTTAACATTGAAGAAAACCAATAATTCAATCACAAATTAGGGAGATGACATGAAGTGTTATTTCAATGAAGAGGATAAAAATAGAGCAAGTACACATATGAACACTTATTTAACATCACTAACCCATTAGAGAGATAAAATTGAAATATTATACCATATTATACAATATCTGTTGAAAAGTTAATTTTATTTAAGATGATAATACCAAATGCTCTCAAGAATGTATGGAAACTTAGCTCTGCATATGTTGTTGATGGTAGTAAAATATTTTATATTAAGTACACAACACATTGAAGGGTTTCTTTTAAGCTCAACATATTCTTAAAACATAACCAAAAGATCAGAGTCCTAAACTTCTTTCCCTGACAAATGAAAATTTAATTCAACATAAAAACATGTCGATGTATATACATAGATGATCTTTTTTGTTTGTTTGTTTGTTTGTTTTGACAGAGTTATAGACAGTGAGAGAGAGAGACAGAGAGAAAGGTCTTCTTTCTGTTGGTTCACCCTCCAAATGGCCGCTAAGGCCGGTGCTGCACCGATCCGAAGCCAGGAGCCAGATGCTTCTTCCTGGTCTCCCATACGGGTGCAGAAGCCCAAGCACTTGGGCTGCCCTCTACTGCCCTCCCAGGCCACAGCAGAGAGCTGCACTGGAAGAGGAGAAACCTCGACAAGAAGCTGGCACCCATATGGGATGTGGTCTCCGCAGGCAGAGGATTAGCCAAATGAGCCATGGCGCCAGCCCTAGATGTTCTTTTTTTAGCAGTAAATAACTGGAAACAAACAACATTCATCCCAAATAGTGAAGAGTTTAATTATGCTACCTCTATATCATGGAATACTACTTGGAAGTAAAATGAATAAATGATTGATACATCGAACTACTTGAATGCATCACAAAGGTATTTTGTTGAAAGAAAAACTCATTCTTGAAATGTTATACACTGCATGATTCCAGTAAATTAAATACTCAAAATCATGGCATCATAAAGACCAAAAACAGAATAGTGGTTGATAGGTGTGGGGTTGTTGGAAGAAATTGGGATCAGTGTGATTATGAATGGATAGCATGAGGGAGGTCTTTGTGAAGGTGGAAATAGTTCTGGATCTTGATGGTAGTTGAAGTTAAACTATTCTTTCTTTTGATAGCATGGAATAGAACTTGTACTGGTTTCCTGTGGCTTCTATAATGAATTATTATAAACTGGGGTGACTGAAACAGCAGAAATTTATTGACTGACAATTCTTTTTTTTTTTTTTTTTTTTGACAGGCAGAGTGGATAATGAGAGAGAGAGACAGAGAGAAAGGTCTTCCTTTTTGCCGTTGGTTCACCCCCCAATGGCCACTGTGGCCGGCGCATCTTGCTGATCCGAAGCCAGGAGCCAGGTGATTCTCCTGGTCTCCCATGGGGGTGCAGGGCCCAAGGACTTGGGCCATCCTACACTGCACTCCCTGGCCACAGCAAAGAGCTGGCCTGGAAGAGGGGCAACCGGGACAGACTCCGGCACCCCGACTGGAACTACAAACCAGGGTGCTGACACCACAGGCAGAGGATTAGCCTAGTGAACCGTGGCGCCAGCCAACTGACAATTCTAACATGAAGAATTCAAAATCAGCATCACTGGACTGAATTTAAGGTTGCCTCTCCACCAGAAGCTCCAGTGGGGAATGTGTTACTGGCTTCTTTCAATTGATAGTGTTAACCAGCCTTTCTTGTCTTCTGGTTGCGTCTCTTTTGGTTTCATATTCACATAGACTTCCCTTTGTTTATAAGCTACTTTAGCTTCTTGATTCTACTGTTATAGCAATTAATACCCACCTGAATTAACCTGGCTAATTTCCTCCTTTGAAGTTCCCTAATCACATATTTTTCATTATAAGTATATATATATATATATATATGTACATATATATAATGTTTTTTATATTAAATAGTATTTACAGATGCTGGAGATTTGGAAGTGAATATATCTTTCATATCTCAATTAAAAAGCCTAAACAGAACTATTGGAGGAAATTTGGCAAGAGATATACAGGGTATTTCTGTAATATTTGTCCAACTGATGACAATACATAACTATTTCAAATAAGAAAAGTAAAAATAAAATATAAGAAATAAAAGAGGATAAATTTTCTATTCATTTTAGAAGCTAATATTTTGAAATGCATTCTCTGCAAGAAGGTAATGTCTTTCCATCATACAGACAAAGAGGAAAGTTTAAAATAGGAACATAATGTACATTTTGGTTTTCATGCCTTTGTGTATGTGTGTGCTTGAAAAGACAAAAATTTTTTCGTACAGCATTAGTGCAGAGATTGGCACTCAAAGGCGAGTTCCATGACCCTAACTGGAACCTAGATTTCTTCAAGTTCATTGCCTTTGTTTCTCACTATTATGCTTCAACCTGAATGTTAAATTTCTTCCTTTCAAAAAAGCTTTCTGGAAGTAGGATGGAGAAAGGGAATAAGGACATCTTCCTTCTTCCCACATTGAAGGTGGATTATCAGAAGTAAGATTGAACCATAACAGTCACTGACAGAAATGAATTGGAGCCATTAAAGTTTACTCCAAATAATTACACCTATTACATGAAGTTTTAAAAATTCTCAATCAATTTATTTCTCTTAAAATTTTATTTTTGCAGCTGGCACTCTGGTGCAGAGGATAAAGCCATGGTCTATAGCCATATAGGTGCCAGTTCGATTCCCGCATGGTCCACTTCCAATCCAGTTCCCTGCTGATGCACCTGGTAAAGCATCAGGGAATGACTTTAGTCCTTAGGAACCTGAACTCAGTTGGGAGACTCACAAGAAGCTCCTGGCTCCTTGTTTTGGCTTGGCCCAGTATTGGTCACTGTAGCCATTTGGGGAGTGAACTAGTGGATGGAAAATCTCTCTCTCTCTCTCTCTCTCTCTCTCTCTCTCTCTCTCACTCTGTAAATCTTTCAAATAAAATAAGTAAATCTGAAAACACTTATTTTGCTTATCCACAAGATTTATGTACATTTAATATTTATGTTTAAATAAGTTTAAAAAATGCTTAAAAATAAAATATAAAATGTGTGGTCGTTAAAAATACTATGTCATAGTTAATTGGGAAGTATTTTTAAAAAGTCTATTCTACTTATTTGAGAGATAGATAGATAGATAGATAGAGATAGAGAGATAGAGATGGGGGGGGTGGAGACAGAGGAAGATATTCCCATCCATTCACTGGTCTGGACCAGGCTTAAACCAGGAGTTTCATGACATTTTTATATCATGATTCTATGTGCTCATCAGAGATGGTAAGTTTGTAATCATATGTTTCTATCAATTTTCTCTTTTCCAGAAAAGATTGTCACAGAAAGACCAAGTAACTTTCTCAAGGCCACTAAATTACTAAAGTAGTGTAAATAATAATAAACAGGTATCACTTCAAAATTTTTACACAATTAATAACTATTATTTTTATGGAACCAGTGAGAAATTATTTTATACCAATAGAAATTGTATTACATTTCCTAAATAAATCAGCTTCTAAAAATGATCTCAGTCATAATAGCAGAAAAATATCCAAGTTAACATTTTCCTTTCAGATTTCATTCACATACAGCTGTCATGAAAGTGTCTTGTATTGGCTGCTCACAAGTAACTCTGAAATTAATTGTCATGTTGTCCATGTCCCGAACTCAGAAAAAAGACATCTAATTTAGAAAGTGAGGATATTATCACAGAAACACATAATAGAAAATGAGCCTAAGTGATATTTTGAAAATTCCTACAATTTTAAATGATTAGAGAACCATATCCTGAATTCTGTTACAGCTTGGCCTTTTAGTGGAAATCTTTTCTTGCTGGGAAATCATAAGATCAAAACTTTCCTCTATCTATAACACTTGTCAGCAGTCATAGAGATAGTCAAATCCATAATTAACTTTATGTCCTCAAAGATTTGGTAAAAACTTTTAAAAGCCCAAGTGCTAAGTAGGTACATAGCAAAACCATTCATTCCATATTGAATTCAGCACAACTGTTCAACTTATTTTTGCAGAACCTACACTCTATCTTGAATAAGGACCGCTAGAATCATCCATGCAATTACACTGAGAACCCAGGCTCCCTAATCTAACAGGATTGGGAAGAACAGAGAATAAATACATCAAACAGGCTTTCACTGTAAATAGTTCATTCTGTGCAGTGTGACCTGACATACATATATATATATATATATATATATATATATACATTTATATACATTTTAAGATGTAATTATATATCATAATCATTTAACTTAACATTTTTCTTTTGCCTGATCAGTCTCCATTACATTGGATAGATCTGAAATTAACACTGATTTTCTAAAGATTTATTTATTTATTTGAAAGAGCAACAGTGAGAAGCAGAGAGAGAGAGAGAGAGAATCTTCCATCCACTTGTCCACTTGCCAAACAACTGTAACAACCCTGGTGGGGCCAGGCCAAAGCCGATAGACAGGGATTCCGCCAAAGGCCAAGTTCTTTTGCCATTGTCTGCTGCAATCCCAGTCACATTAGCAGGCAGTTGGATCAGAAATGGAGCAACCAGGAATCAAACTTACACTCTGGCATGGAATGCCAGACCCATTGCACCACAATGTTAGCCCTAATACTGCTTTTCTCTGGAGGAAAACTATCCCTTGCTATCTTAGTCTTTGTCTTTGAAATGGTGTTGAAAACTTAACTTTTAGAGGCACATGTGGGCTTCAAAACTGACCACTTAACATATTCTAACTCCAGCTACAAAGATAGTGTAAGTCCCAATCTTTTATGATTGTTAAAAGAAATATTGTATATGTAAAGTCATAAATACATCACAAAAGCTAACCGCAAAAAATATCCCATTACCCTTTGAAGATTTTCCAGATTACAACTGAAATTCCGTTTCACTCTACTTTTGCTGTTTTCTGTGACATTTGAAAAACATGGCATCTATCTGGTCAATTTTACTTTTCCCCAGCACCTTTTATTTTGTGACTTCAACTACTGTGTCAAGCTTTGCATTCACTCAGTTGAATAGGTCTCAGAAGTTCAACTACCATATGGTCATTTGACCTGACATTTAGTATTTTTCTTGATAATATTAGTTTGAAACTATACATTTCAGAATTTCTCCTTTTTTAAGATTTATTAATTTATTTGAAAGGCAGAGTTACAGAAAGACAGAGAGAGCGAGAGCGAGAGAGAGAGATCTTCTACCCACTTGTTCACTCCCCAAATGACCTCAATGGTTGGAGCTGCGCCAGACCAAAGCCAGGAGCCAGGTGCTTCTTCCTGGTCTGCCACATGGGTACAGGGGTACAAAAACTTGGTCTATTCTCTCCTACATTCCTAGGCTCATTAGCAGTGAGATAGATTTGAAGGGGAGCATCTGGGATTCAAGCCAGTGCCCACATGGGATTCTGGCACTGCAGAATGTACCAAAGGTACATCTTTATTTATTGTACCTTAGTCTGTTAAGTGATTGTGAAATGCCTGTAAGTTTTATGTCTTCATTTACACTGGGGGGCTGGCTCTGTGGCATAATAGGTAAAGCCACTGCCTGCAGTGCCGTCATCCCATATGGCACTGGTTCTAGTCCTGGATGCTCCTCTTCCTATCCAACTTTCGACTATAGCCTGGGAAAGCAATAGAAGATGGTCCAAGTCCTTAGGCCCTTGCAACCACCTGGGAGACCTGGAAAAATTCCATGATCCCTGCTTTGGATTGCATAGCTCCTGCTGTTGTGGATATTTCGGGAGTGAACCAGTGGATGGAAGATTTCTCTCTCTCTCTCTCTCTCTCTCTCTAAAGATTTATTTGTTTATTTGAAAGAGTTACACAGAGAGAGAAGGAGAGGCAAAGAGAAAGAATCTTCCCTCCACTTGTTCATTCCTCAATTGGCCACAAAAGCTGGAGCTGGGCTGGTCCATAGCCAGGAGCCAAGAGCTTCTTCTGGGTCTCCCACGTGTGTTAAGGGGTCCAAGCACTTGGGTCATCTTCTACTGCTTTCCCAGGCCATTGCAGAGAGCTGGATTGGAAGTGGAACAGCCAAGACTTGAACTGGAGCCCATATGGAATGCTGGCACTACAGGCTGCGGCTTTACCCGCTATGCCACAGTACCAGCACCCCTTTTAGCTTCTGTCTCTGTAATTCTGTTTTCCAAACAAATAAACACATCTTTAAAAATGAATAAATAAATCACGTCTCTCTTTTTATTTAATTATCTGTCTTATGTCCACACTCACCATCTTCCAATTCTTTACTGTCTCAGGAAAGTAGAATTCCCATAAGCATCTACCCAGAGTTATACTGAGAACTCAGTCACTCACTAAAAATTCAAATAATTCAACTTGCCAATGTACCTTTTGAAAAGAACTGATTGAAAAAGCTTTTGCTTAAAATTGAATACCGATGTAATGGACAATAAAACTTGGATTTTGTAACACTGAGTCTCTCAATGCATGCACAACATAAAAGCATGTACTGTTATACTGTAAGAAAAATGAAGCACGGGGAGTTCAAGTAATATGCCCAAAGTCACCCTGAACAATGATCAGTGAGTAATATGAACCAAGGGAATCCAATTTTACTGGTCTGTGTACCATAAACCCTCTGTAGGCATTCTTCTAACTGACTGTGTATGTGTTATTCATTGTAATAGATGTTGTACAGAATGCAGGGAATAATAAGATACAGCATCTCACGATGTACTGGCTATCTTAGATATTTTTATTTTCCCTTCTTTACTTATTCGAAAATTAATTATTTTACAAACTCAATAAATTTAAATAATTAGACTGTAATTTCTCCTCAATTTCTATTTGATTGATGCTACAATTCTTTACATAGCTGCTTTCAAAACAGTGTTATTGTGAAGCAGATATTTCTTTTCCAAAGAGACTATGACTCTCTACATGGAGAATAGGGAGTAGAATTGAGTTCAGTGTTACAGCTCTACAAGATTCAGATGGTATAAAAATCTGGAAAATGACTTCATGCTGAATTACGTTCTTGAACTTTTCTAAGACTCTTAGTCACTGAGTTTTTATTGTGTTGCTTTGTTAGGAATAAGTCCCCAGCCCCAGAATTTTTTGGTTAACAAATCAATTTGTAGCTTTCAGAAAAGTTATTTCCCAGCCTTCTAACATGTGCTGTTACTGTGTACTTGGATAATGTATTGAAGGTTGTATGTCTGTAATAGGAAAGTTCCATTGGGAAACAATGAGTATAATAGCAATAAGTTCATTTTCAGGATTGACACCATAACTATGCAATTCAGAGTTCCAGAGATCAGCATTCTTTGAACAAACTTTACTTTGGGTCTCATTTAATTTTCACAAGGAAATCTTTATAAGTCTTATTTTTCCCCAGACAGAAGGAGTATTATGATGACTCCTGTGATATCTGCACCTTGATGTCATAGTCAAGGTTATGTTACATTACACAACAAAAGAGATTTTGGAGATGTAGTTAAGATCATTAATAAAGAGATCTTACAATAGGGAAAGTATTAGCCTGAATTAGTTATGAATCAATCAAAAGCAAGTGGTTTCTCTAGCCAGTAGCAGAAGTGGAAATGTCAAGTTATGTCTGAGAAGGAGTTGATGTACCATTACTGATTTGAAGATGAAGGTGGTCAAGTGTCCAAAAATGAATGGCCTCTGGTTGACAGCAAACAGGGTAACAAAGACATTAGTTCTATAATCACAAGGAATGGAATTCAGACAACAATCTGAATGAAGTTGATTCTCTCCCAAGGTCTTTAGGTAAGGGCCAAAAGTAGTCAACGCCATAGTTTCAGCCTTATGATAACCTAAGCAGAGTACATATGTGAGCTTACCTGGATTTCTGACCGACAAATCCGTGAGTTACTGAGTGAAGGTTTGAAGCTGCTCAATTTGTGGGAATTTTTTATTTGATAATCGATTGCAAATACAGTACCTAAGGAACTGATTTCTTTAGTTTATTCTGACCAATAGCGATAGCTTGATTGGTGACTAAGAGTCTTTGGCTAAGTTCTGAATAGCCAAGTTTGAAGGAACACAATCCTTTGATATGTTTTTATTTCTCATAAAGTCTACACTACCAAAATTCACACTTCCCACAAGCCTAAGTCCTAATTCTTTCATGTTTTTCATTGTAATTTTAATTTATAAGTTATCTCTTTACTAGAGTTAGATAACTTTGTAGGCCATCAATGTGTGATCTGAGTCCATGTACCTTGGGATTAAATCCACAATTTAGGCATAAGAGTTTTTGTGTTAGAATTCGAGCTTTGTTGCATATTAGCTGCATGACTTTGGTGGTTGTTTTTGTTTTTTGTTTTTTTTTTTGTTTTTTTTTTTTTTTTGCCAGGCAGAGTTAGATAGTGAGAGAGACAGAGAGAGTTATAGTCAGTGAGAGAGATAGAGAGAGAGAAAGGTCTTCCTTCCTTTGGTTCACTCCCCTAATGGCTGCTATGGCTGTTGCTGTGCCAATCTGAAGCCAGGAGCTGGGTACTTCCTCCTGGTCTCTCATGCAGGTACAGGGCCCCAAGCACTTGGGCCATCCTCCACTGCCTTCCCGGGCCACAGCAGAGAGCTGGACTGGAAGAGGAGCAACCAGGACTAGTACCCGGCACTCCAACCAGAACTAGAACCCCGGGGTACCAGCGCCGCAGGTGGAGGATTAGCCAAGTGAGCCACGGCGCTGGCTGGACAAGTGCTTTTTTGAGTAACAATTTGTAAATCTCAAAATAATATGTAATACTTATTATAATACTACATGATAATAACTAACAGAATGTATAATAGAATCAATAAAATTGAACTAACAAGAACTAAACAAGATAATAAAGAAAAATAAACAGGATAACAAGAACTAAAATATGAAATATATTCAGCATCTAGTAAATACTAGGTAACTGCCAAAGGAAGACCTTTCTCTCTGTCTCTCTCTCTCACTGTCCACTCTGCCTGTCCAAAAAAAAAAAAAAAAAGAAAAAACATACTAGGTAAATGCTAGCTGTTACTATCCTTGGCCTGTTTCCTTACTTGTAAAGCCAGTGTAACTAACACTAGCCTTAATATGGGATCAAATAACCCAATGCATGCATGCAAAGTGTGAATCGTCTCACACAAATATACTTTATTGTTTCCATCACCTTGGAAAGAAGGAAAGAGGCTCATACCTAGTGTCTAACAATCCACCTAGCAACTTAATGAATTAAACAATATCTAAGGAAGCATCTTAGTTGATATCCAATAATTTTGGCAATAGATTTTAAAATAAATTGACTGTGTGTTTTCCTCAATGTTTATCATAGTTTGTTCCTGTGAGTTTAGATAAACCAATTAATAGATTTAATCTTAAACTGCCATCTATTTCAGAAACAGATTTTGTGATGAACAGTTAATGAAATAAGGAAACAAAGGCTTTTGTGACTTTTGAGATTTTTAGGTGAAAAAGGTCACATGAACAGAAAACATAATGGTTGTGTTAGAGAGAAGGACCACAAGTGGCTTTACAATCATAATAACTCAAATTCAGGGGAAAATCAAGATATTAAATAAACTATTTGTGGTTTTTTAAATATTTATTTATTTTATTTGAAAAGCAGTGTTACAGAGTGAGGGAAAGAGAGTGACAGAGCTGGCCTTGATCTGCTGGTTTATGGCTGCAATGACCGGAGCTGGGAAAGACAAGCCAGGAGCCAGGAGCCTCTTTCAGGCCTCCCACATGGGTGAAAGGTCCAAGCTCTTGGGCCATTTTCCACTGCTTTCCCAGGCACATCAGCGGGGAGCTGGAATAGAAGTGAAGCAGCTGGAAATTAAACCAGTGCCCATCTGGGATGTTGGCACAGCAGGCAGTGGCTTAAGTGCCAGCCCTTATTTGTGTTTTTGTATTCACAAAGCAATGATTGACCTTTTTTAAGGCTCCAAAAGGCACCTTGATTAAGCCCCATTGTGAGTTCAAGGTGAAAGGGAATGTTGTCTATATTTTTATAAATATATATTTACCTTTAATAATTACCAAATTCTAATAGTTGACTCAAACATTATCATATTTCACTCAAAATATTGTCACTGCCATCTTGTATATGAGGAAATCTGCTAATAAATGTGAGTTGAATTATGACTAAAAATTCTGTACCTCGACTACTGACTGCCTGAGAGCAAATAATGTGTCTAAAATGTATTGTTCATGTAACATTGAGCAGATTCTCCAAACTCCTCATGATGGTACAATCACATTATCTATGAATGAATATTGTTATTAATACTTAATTTATGAGATTGTTGAATAAACTAGCATTATAAAGTGATTAGAATATTGTTTATTTTGCAGTAAGCATTTGTAGTAACATAACCTCTGTTATTATAGGCCATGTAATTGGATTTCAAACATAACCCATCTGCTGTCACCTTATAGAAAATAACACTCTCTGGAGAAGAAGGAAGCAATTTGCAGTTTCCAGAATGATCAGGAAACATTCAAGGAAGAGTCTCTAGCTGGACTTCTCAAAAAAATAGTTTGGCAGTGGAGGAGTATGAGATTGAAATCCAAAATTAGGAGCTGTGAGAAAGATGACTGGGTTAGAGACCCAAGAATCTTTCCTTTCATCTGAAGCTTTGTGCATGGACCTTGTTCCCGTATAGAGACCTCCTGCCTAATGGCCTTACATAGAACCCATTAACCTCTGACAAAATTATCTCTGATGTTTTCACTCCATGAAAGACCAGAGGACTTTCTCATTCACAAATGACAGCCATCTATTTCAAAAATTAATTAATTGGCTAACTTCTAAATCACCAACTGAAGCTGAATGTAGAAATGAGCAGAGTACCTATTAATAACAGTATCATCTACCTATAAAATTTGGTTTCTAACAGTTATTATAAGTACTGCATGGCAAACACTGAATAACAGGATGTGAAGAATAGTGCCATTCAATTGGATTGAACATCTACTGAATGCTATCTAAATCCTTAGTATGCTAAATATCCTCTCATGTGTTCAACCTCACTCTAGCATTTAAGTTCTGCAATGCCCAATAGGCACACTTTTCCCATTCACTATATTGTAATTAATAATGCATATTGAAACTGATTATTCTTTCAATTCATGTGTTCTGTCTTAAATAATTGATGAATTATTAGTACATTAATGCTCAATAGTTGTTTATACCTAAACACATACTCTAAAAACTCTCCTAAGTATTTGACCTGGAGAGTTATGAAAAAAAAAAATCACTGAAGATCTAGGTTAATACAGTGTTCTTAGAAACTATGAGGAGGGCTGGCGCCGCGGCTCAATAGGCTAATCCTCTGCCTTGCGGCGCCGGCACACCGGGTTCTAGTCTCAGTCGGGGTGCCAGATTCTGTCCCAGTTGCCCCTCTTCCAGGCCAGCTCTCTGCTATGGCCCGGGAGTGCAGTGGAGGATGGCCCAAGTCCTTGGGCCCTGCACCCCATGGGAGACCAGGAGGAGCACCTGGACATCTTCTACTGCTTCCCCAGGCCATAGTAGAGAGCTGGATGGGAAGTGGAGCAGCCGGGACTTGAACTGGTGCCCATATGGGATGCTGGAGCCACAGGCCGAGGCTTAGCCCAGTGAGCCACAGTGCTGCCCCTTCTGTCTACTATCTTTCCAGTTTATCTGCAGGACTCTGACTGTAACCAAGCAGAAAGTCATGAACACTACATATGAGGCAACAGTGTCTTCCTGTAACTATGAAGGAAGTAAACATAGATTAGAATTTTGGAGGGAGCGGGAGATGGGATGGTTGTGGGTGGGAGGGAGGTTATGTGGGGAAAAAGCCACTGTAATCCAAAATCTGTACTCTGTAAATTAATATTTATTAAATAAAAGTTAAAAAAGATTAAAAAAAGAATTTTGGGGGGTGATTATTGTGTTATTCTTTGTTTACCTCTTTTACATAGATCTTAAATTAATCAAAAGAAAAGTTCGTGTAAGCCCGAGTCCATGGATTAACCTTACCTCTTTTCTGCCTCTCATGCCTCAATTCTGCTAGTTATCAAACATGTTTGATTCTGTAGGTTACATGGTTCTTAACACATCCTTGCTCATTATTACCCACTCACCTCATATGCTGTGTTTAAAGCACCACAATACAGTAAGCAGAATTTTTTTTACCGTTTTTAATGTTAATTTTTTAATGTGAACAAATTTCATATATTTCATATATACAGATTTAAGAGCATTGTGATACTTCCTAGCCTATCGTCCCTCCAGCTCATTCTCCCACCTTTTCTCATCCTTCCTTTTTATTCTTTCTTTTAATTTTTGCAATGATACACTTTGTTTATTTTGTATTCTTTAAAAAAGATGTATTTATTTATTTATTGAAAGTCAGAGTTACACAGAGAGAGAAGGAGAAGCAGAGAGAGAGGTCTTCCATCTGCTGGTTCACCCCTCAATTGGCCGCAGTGGCCAGAGCTGTGCCGATATGAAGCCAGGAGCCAGGAGCTTCTTCTAGATCTCCCACATGGGTGCTGGGCCCAAGGACTTGGACCATCTTGTACTGCTTTTCCAGGCCATAGTAGAGAGCTGGATTGGAAGTAGAACAGCCAGGATTCAAACTGGCACCCATATGGTATGCTGGCACTGCAGGGGGCAGCTTTAACCGCTATTCCACTGCGCCAAGTCCTATTTTGTATTCTTAAGATTAATACTTCACTAAATAAAGAATTCAAAAAACAGTAAGAAGAAAAAAAAAAAAGCTGTTCCTTGAAAGTAGAGACAAGAGCTGTAAACAATCATTGAACCTCAAAATGGAAATTTTTCTCCAATGCATTACATTTTTTTTTTTTTTTGTACTCCCTTAGTTACCACTGATTAGGGAAAACATACAATACTTGTCTTTTGAGGACTGGCTTATTTCAGTAAGTATGGTGGTTTTCAATTACATCCATTTTATTGTGAAAGACAAGATTTCATTCTTTTAATGGCTCAGTAGTGTTCCATAGTGTATATACACCACATTTTCTTTATTCAGTCATTGGTTAATAGAAATCTGCATTGATTCCCAGGTTTACTATTATGAATTGAACTGCAATAAACATTGGGGTATAGATAACTCTTTCACATGATAATTTCATTTCATTTGGATAGATTTCCCAGAGTTGATCATATGGTAGATATAATTTCATATTTCTGAACTATTTCCATACTGCCTTCCACAATGGCTGCACAAGCTTACATTCCCACCAACAGTTGCTTAGAGTACTGATGTCAAAATGGCATCTTCTCCCTGCTGGTTGCTGGGTGCCCTTGTTTGGGGATGGGAATAAAGAAATATGATTGTCTTTTACTGGATTAAGTGGGTTCACTGCCCCTCACTAGGGCTCTAGGCCTGACAGATAGTCAATGTGGTACACAGTACTTCATCAGCACTTCACAAAGTGAAGAGGAAAGCAACAGAATGGGAGAAAATACTTTCAAACTGTGCAACCGATAAAGGATTAATATTCAGAATCTATAAAGAGCTCAAGAAACTCAACAACAACTATAATAATCCAGTTAAGAAATGGGCAAAGACTTAAACAGGCATTTGTCTAATGAGGAAATCTAAATGGCCAGCAACAACAACAACAAAAAATGCTCAAGATCACTAGCCATCAATGAATAAAAACAAAACCACAATGAGATTTTTTTTTCATTTTATTTAGTAAATATAAATTTCCAAAGTACAGTTTATGGATTACAATGGCTCCCCCCCATAGTTTCCCTCCCACTCACACCCCTCCATCTCCCACTCCCTCTCCCATTCCATTAACATCAAGATTCATTTTCAATTCTCTTTATATACAAAAGATTGATTCAGTATATATTAATTAAAGATATCACCAGTTTGCACCCACACAGAAACACAAAGTGTAAAACACTGTTTCAGTGCTAGTTATACCATTACATCACATTGGACAACACATTAAGGACAGATCCCACATGAGAAGTAAGTACACAGTGACTCCTGTTGTTGATTTAACAATTTGACACTCTTTTTTTAAGGTGTCAGTAATCTCTCTCCCTAGGCTCTAGTCATGAGTTGCCAAGGCTATGGAAGCCTTTTGAGTTCGCTGACTTTGATCTTATTCCCACAGGGTCATAGTCAAAGTGGAAGTTCTCTCCTCCCTTCAGAGAAAGGTACCTCCTTCTTTGATGGCCCCATTCTTTCCACTGGGATCTCACTCGCAGAGAACTTTCATTTAGGGTTTTTTTTTTTTTTGCCAGAGTTTCTTGGCTTTCCATGCCTGAAATACTTTCATGGGCTCTTGAGCCATATCCGAATGCCTTAAGGGCTGATTCTGAAGCCAGAGTGCTGGTTAGGACATCTGCCATTTTATGAGTCTGCTGTGTCTCCCACTTCCATGATAGATCATTCTCTCTCTTTTGATTCTATCAGTATTAGCACACACTAATCTTGTTTGTGTGATCCCTTTGACTCTTAGACCTATCAGTGTGATCAATTGTGAACTGAAATTGATCACTTGGACTAGTGAGATGGTATTGGTACATGCCATCTTGATGGGACTGTATTGGAATCCCCTGGCACGTTTCAAACTCTACCATTTGGGGCAAGTCCGATTGAGCATGCCCCAAATTGTACATCTCCCTCTCTTATTCCCACTCTTATATTTAACAGGAATCATTTTTCAGTTAAAATTTAAACACCTAAGAATAATTGTGTGTTAATTACATGTTTCAACCAATAGTCAAGAGCTGATCAAGTCACTGTTTCTCATAGTGTCCATTTCACTTCAACAGGTTTCCCCTTTGGTGCTCAGTTAGTTGTCGCTGATCAGGGAGAATATATGATATTTGTCCCTTTGGGACTGGCTTAATTCACTCAGCATAATGTTTTCCAGATTCCTCCATCTTGTTGCAAATGACCAGATTTCATTGTTTCTGACTGCTGTATAGTATTCTATAGAGTACATATCCCATAATTTCTTTATCCAGTCTACTGTTGATGGGCATTTGCTTTGCTTCCAGGTCTTAGCTATTATGAATAGAGCTGCAATAAATATTAATATGCAGACAGCTTTTTGGTTTGCCAATTTCATTTCCTTTGGGTAAATTCCAAGGAGTGGTATGGTTGGGTTGTATGGTAGGGTTATGTTCAGGTTTCTGAGGAATCTCCAGAGTGACTTCCATAGTGGCTTAACCAGTTTGCATTCCCACCAACAGTGGGTTAGTGTCCCTTTTTCCCCAAATCCTCTCTAGCATCTATTGTTGGTAGAGTTCTGAATGTGAGCCACTCTCACCGGGGTGAGGTGAAACCTCATTGTGGTTTTGATTTGCATTTCTCTGATTGCTAGTGATCTTGAACATTTTTTCATGTGTCTGTTGGCCATTTGGATTTCCTCTTTCGAAAAATGTCTATTGAGGTCCTTGGCCCATCTCTTAAGCGGGTTGTTTGTTTTGATGTTGTGGAGTTCTTGATTTCTTTGTAGATTCTGGTTATCAACCCTTTATCTGTAGCATAGTTTGCAAATATTTGTTCCCATTCTGTTGGTTGCCTCTTCACTTTCCTGACTGTTTCTTTTGCTGTAAAGAAACTCCTCAATTTGATGCAATCCCAATGTTAATTTTGGCTTTGACTGCCTGTGCTTTTGGGGTCTGTCTGTTCCAAGAAGTCTTTGCAGGTACCTATATCTTGTAGTGTTTCTCCAATGCTCTCTAATAATTTGTTGGAGTCGAGTCGTAGATTTAAGTCTTTAATCCATGTTGAGCGGATTTTTGTGTAAGGTGAAAGGTAGGGGTC
Source organism: Lepus europaeus (assembly GCF_033115175.1). Taxonomy (NCBI): domain Eukaryota; kingdom Metazoa; phylum Chordata; class Mammalia; order Lagomorpha; family Leporidae; genus Lepus; species Lepus europaeus. The sequence continues at coordinate 41,689,831 of NC_084833.1, forward strand.
TTGCTTCATGATTCTGCACATGGAAATCCAATTTTCCCAGCACCATTTATTGAATAGACTGTCCTTACTCCACGGATTGTTTTTTAATCCTTTATCAAATATGAATTGGCTGTAGATGTTTGGATTGATTTCTGGTGTTTCTATTCTGTTCCATTGGTCTATCCATCTGTTTCTGTACCAGTACCATGCTGTTTTGATAACAACTGCCCTGTAGTATGTCCTAAAGTCTGGTATTGTGATGCCTCCGGCTTTGTTTTTGTTGTACAAAATTGCTTTAGCTATTCTCCTGTATCTCCATATGAATTTCAGCATCATATTTTCCAGATCTGAGAAGAAGGTCTTTGGTATTTTCACTGGTATTGCATCGAATCTATAAATTGCTTTTGGGAGAATGGACATTTTGATGATATTGATTCTTCCAATCCATGAGCATGAAAGATTTTTCCATTTTTTGCTCCTCTCCTATTTCTTTCTTTATGGTTTTGTAATTTTCATCGTAGAGATCTTTAACGTCCTTGGTTAAGTTTACTCCAAGATATTTGATTGTTTTTGTAGCTATTGTGAATGGGATTGATCTTAGAAGTTCTTCCTCAGCCATGGCATTGCCTGTGTATACAAAAGCTGTTGATTTTTGTGCATTGATTTTATGTCCTGCTACTTTGCCAAACTCTCCTGTGAGTTCCAATAGTCTTTTAGTAGAGTTCTTTGGATCCCCTAAATAAAGAATCATATCATCTGCAAAGAGGGATAGTTTGAGTTCTTCCTTCCCAATTTGTATCCCTTTAATTTATTTTTCTTGCCTAATCGCTCTGGCTAAAATTTCCAGAACTATATTGAATAGCAGTGGTGAGAGTAGGCACCCCTGTCTAGTACCAGATCTCAGTGGAAATGCTTCCAACTTTCCCAATTCAATATGATGTTGGCCCTGGTTTTTTCATAAATTGCTTTGATTGTATTGAGGAATGTTCCTTCCATACTCAGTTAGAGTTTTCATCATGAAAGGGTGTTGTATTTTATCAAATGCTTTCTCTGCATCTATTGAGATAATCATATGGTTTTTCTTCTGCAGTCTGTTAATGTGGTGTATCACATTGATTGTTTTGTGAACGTTGAACCATCCCTGCATACCAGGGATAAGTCCCACGTGGTCTGGGTGGATGATCTTTCTGATGTGTTGTTGCATTCTATTGGCCAGAATTTTATTGAGGATTTTTGCATCTATGTTCATCAGTGATATTGGTCTGTAATTCTCTTTCAATGCTACATCATTTTCCCACTTAGGAATTAAGGTGGTGCTGGCTTCATAGAAAGAATTTGGGAGGATTCCTTCTTTTTTGATTGTTTTGAATAGTTTGAGGATAATTGGAGTTAGTTCTTCTTTAAATGTCTGGTAGAATTCAGCAGTGAATCCATCTGGCCCTGGGCTTTTCTTTATTGGGAGGGCCTTTTTTACTGTTCCAATTTCTGACTCAGTTATGGGTCTGTTTAGGTTTTCTATGTCTTCCTTGTTCAATTTAGGTAGGTTTCATGTGTCCAGAAATCTATCCATTTCTGATAGATTTCCCTGTTTGCTGGCATACAAGTTCTTGTAGTAATTTCTGATGATTCTTTTTATTTTTGTGGTGTCTGTTGTTACGTTTTCTTTTTCATTTCTGACTTAATTGATTTGGGTCTTTTCTTTTTTAGGTTGGCTGGGCCATGGGATGTCAATTTTGTTTATTTTTTCAAAAAAATAGCTCCTCATTTGGCTGATTTTTTGTAATGCTTTTTTGGGTCAATCTGGTTGATTTCTTCTCCGATTTTAATTATTTCTCTTCTCATACTAGATTTGGGTCTGGTTTGCTGCAGTTTTTCTAGATCCTTGAGATGCATTGAAAGCTCATTTATTTGGTGCCTTTCCAATTTCTTGATGTAGGCACCTATTGCTATATACTTTTCTCCAAACACTGCTTTTTCTGTATCCCATAAGTTTTGGTATGTTGTGCTGTTATCCTCATTTACTTCTGGAATATTTTTGATTTCTCTTTTGATTTCTTCAATGACCCAGTGTTTATTCAGGAGCATGTTTTTCAATCTCCATGTGTTTGTATATGCTCTATGGATTCCTGAGTTGCTAATTTCCAGCTTCATTCCTTTATGGTCTGAGAAGCTGCATCATATGATTCTAATTATTTTGAATTTGCTGAGACTTGCTTTATGGCCTAGTATGTGGTCAATCCTAGAGAAGGTTCCATGTACTGCTGAGAAGAATGTAAAGTCTTTCTCTGTAGGATGAAATGTTCTGTAGATATCTGTTAGATCCATTTGGGCTATAGTGTCATTTAAATCTACTGTCTCCTTGTTGATCTTCTGTTCTGTTGATCTGTCTATCTCTGAGAGTGGAGTATTGAAGTCCCCCAGTACTATTGTATTGGAGTCTAAGTCTCCCTTTAAGTCCCTTAACAAGTCTTTTAAATAAACCGGTGCCCTGTAACTAGGTGCATATACATTGATAATCGTTATATCTTCCTGTTGAATGGATCCCTTAATCATGATATAATGCCCCTCTTTGTCTCTCTTAACAGTTTTTGTGTTAAAGTTTATGTTGTCCAATATTAAGATGGCAACGCCCACTCTTTTTTCATTTCTGTTGGCATGGTGTATCTTATTCCAGCCTTTCACTTTCAATCTCTATGCATCTTTGTTGGAAAGATGTGTTTATTGTAGGCAGCAAATAGATAGGTTTTGTTCCTTAACCCAGTCAGCCAATCTGTGTCTTTTAACTGGAGAGATGAGGCCATTAACGTTCAATGTGACTATTGATAAGTAGTAACTTTGCCCTGCCATTTGCCAAAAATATTTTCTAATATATGCTGTGAACTTCCTGTGATCTTTTGCTGTGAGGTTTCCTTTCTTTACCTTCTTTCATATTGATGACCATGTTTCTGTGTTTCTGTGTATAACACATCTTTAAGCATCTTTTGCAGGGCTGAATGAGTGGCCATGAATTCTTTCAATTTCTGTTTGCTATGAAAGGTCTTTATTTCACCTTCATTCACAAATGAGAGCTTTTCAGGATATAATATTCTGGGATGGCAGTTTTTCTTTCTTAGTACCTGGGCTAGGTCTCGCCATTCCCTCCTTTCTTGTAGGGTTTCTGATGAGAAGTGCGCTGTGAGTCTAATTGGAGATCCTCTGAGTGTAATCTGACGTTTCTTTCTTGCACATTTTAGAATCTTTTCTTTATGTTTCACTGTGGTGAGTTTGATTACAAGATGTCGTGGTGAGGATCTCTTTTGGTCATGTTTACTAGGGGTTCTATGAGCTTCCTGTACTAGGATGTCTCTGTCCTTCTCCAAACCCGGGAAGTTCTCTGCAAGTATCTCACTAAAAAGGCCTTCTAATCCTTTCTCTCTCTCCATGCCTTCAGGAACTCCTAGAAGCTGAATGTTGGGTTTTTTTAATATTATCCTCTAGATTCCCAATAATATTTTTTAGATTTCTAATTTCCTCTTCTTTTCTTTGGTTTGACTGTATACTTTCCTTTGCTCTGTCTTCTAAGAACAATATTCTCTCTTCTGTTTCACTGACTCTGTTTTTATGGCTCTCTAATGTGTTTGTCATTTGATCTATTGAGTTCTTAATTTCACTTTGATTTCTCTTCACTATCACACTTTTCTGTTCTAGTTTCTGCATTTCATTTTGATTCCTCCTTAAGATTTCATTTTCTTGAAGGAGATTTTCTATCCTGACCAGTAAGGCATTCCGTAGCTCAAGCATTTGTTTTTGAAAACTTCTAATGGTTCTTATCATAAATTTTTTGAAATCCGTATCTTGCATTTCTTCCATATCATCATCTTCATAATCTTGGCTTGGGGTGTCTTGTTCATTTGTGGGTGTCATAATGTCTGCCTTGTTCTTGTTTCCTTGGTTTCTGCATTTGTTGCTTGGCATTGTGGAGATATTCTTTGGATTCTTCTTCCCTTGCTGTGGTGTTTTTTCTTGTTATACTATGACTGTATTAAGTGGACTGTCTGCTTTTGATGGAGCCTTAGAGGCTTGAGATGAATGTGGCCTGAGAGCTCTGTTTGGTTCCTCAGGTTTGAGGGCGTGCCAAAGGTGACACTCCCAGGTTAGGCGTGTTAAATCTCTCTTTCTTTCATTCTTTTTTTGATTCAAAAGGGAAGTAATTCCACACAGCTGAACGTAATTGGAGGTAGTAAGCAGGCGAATGATATACCCACAGGAGCCAGCGATCGGAAGCACTTTCCCAAGGACCACACAGGGAATCTGTGCTGCCCTCAGTGTGGGCTCAAATTCTCCTGCAGCCTCCCACTGGGTTTCCAAGTTTACCGAATTGTAGTGTCTCTGGAGAGTATTCACGTGAATTCCGTGAGTTCTCTCCCCCACTGTCTCTTTTTTCACAGTCTCAGTTCATTAGCACCACACATTCACTAGGTCCTAATCTCCTGTTATTTCACACACATCCTCCCCCAGAGTCAGGTTTTTCTGCTTGGCTGAGTGTGGTTGGGTTGTAGACCTGAGGTTGTCCCGCTTATGACGTATATCCAAAATGGCGCCTGCTCTTTGTCTTGCTTGCCTTTGAGAGGTAAGCAGAGAGAGAGAAACTCATGTCTGTACAGGTCACTTTTTTTTCCTCTCTCTTCTAGTTAGCCTGGTGAACATTTCCCCACGGGGTTTCAAGCCTCGTTCCCTCTAGTCTCCTCTTTCTGCTTGCCCACTGGTGTCTGGGGCTATTGAGGTTCGGCTCACCTCATGTTCCAGTGCTGGTGTGTAGATTCTGCCACTGGTGTCCCGAACTTGGGCTCTCACGCTTTCCACACATGTCCACTGTGAATCACTAGTTCCAGAAGAGTTTCCTCTGCTGTTTCTTCCCCTACTCTTCCTTGAACCTGCAGTATTTCCACCTTTATTAACCTGTCTCTCCCCCGGACTATCAGTGTGCTCCCTTCCTATTCCGCCATCTTGCTGCTCTCTGAGATTTCATTCTCTAACTGAGAATGGCTGTAATACAGAAAGCAAAAAACAATAAATGCTCGTTAGGATGTCAGGAAAAATATACCCTAATGTTTTGAACTTTCCACTTGTGTGCTTATGTGTATACAATTCAAAAAAAAAATATAAATAGGATTAAAAGATAAGTTTATTTTGGAGCAAGAATTTTGAGATCCATAAAAAGTTTTTCACAATATATTTACCATAAAATTTCTTATGACTTCTCTTATGTACAGATTTCTAATTTTGGAGTACTAAAATAAGCATAATTTAATTTAATTTTTCAGGAATATTTTGAAACCACTTCATGTAAGTACACATATATGTGTATTTATATAGTGAATGTGCTTTTTATTTTCTAGATCTGAATGAAAGATTTAAATGGAGTTTTCCACTCTTGCTTACAAACCTTGACTCTTGACTACTTTGGTTAAAAAATTATCCTGATATGTGACTCCCATAGCCAAAGGCTGGAGAAGATGCCAGCTTTGGAGACTGAGGTGAGAGAAGACTGGAGCAGACTTTCTTTTTGCCTTACACATTTTAATAAGTGGATATTATTTAACTCTGTGCTGAGCTTCTATATTACCATGCTTATTTCAAATACAGAGTCTATACACCATAAATCATATTTACAACTCTGAGATATAGCATTTTACTCTATATGTTATCATAGTAAAATCATAGTAAAATGATTTTATTCTATATTTTATCATAGTAAAATCATAGTAAAATGCAAAACACATACTGTAGAAGCCACTGTATACAAACATAGGTTCAATACTAAACCAGTGGGTGGTGAATATGCTAGCATTCCTTTTATCTCAGCTAATTTTTCAGTAATATTGTGACACTGGCATTTATAATTTTTTTCTCTTTGATAGCTGTGTAAGGATTATTATAAAATCTGAAGAAGCTGTATTGTTATAGAAATGGTTGTGTCTGGTACCAAATGAACTCATTAACAAAAAAGACATAAGAGAAAAATACAGGAAATGCATGGAATAACTTATTTTGTAAAATGTGATATTTAGAAATACACATCATTAAATCCATATAATATTTTTGTCTGTGTTCTTATTTTTGTGCCATATGTACTGTTTGGGTATTTATGGGATTATTGGAACTACAATTTTTGGAATTCTTCCATCTTTTGACCTTCTATCACAGTTTTTCCTGTAATACTAATTTAATCTTTCAACATTCTATATGTCCTCTTGGTCTTGGCAATAAAGTATGAATGTGGTTTGTACCAGGACTGATCAAAAGTTATATCCCCACTATTCTAGTAATACCGTGAGTCATACTGATTAGTGTGCATCACTTTGCTAAACACCTGCAAAGCTTCTTACAGTTTATCAAACACACACTGTGGTACTCACTTTTTTATTCCATGTGATGTTTATTGTGTCTGAAATTTCCTTTCCACATATTAATTTGAATTCATATTTTCATGCCCTTAAAGATATAGCTCATGCCACATCTAATCCACAATAGGACCTACCCTGTTACATATGGGGGATATATTTCATGACCCCCAGAAGACCTCTGAAATCATGGATATTACCAAAACTTATAATCATATATATCATGTGTTTACATATACATAAATACTTATCATAATATTTAATTTATAAGTGAGACAGGGAAAGAGATTAGTAATAATATCATTAAAATTGAAGTGTAACAAATAATATAATAAATAACTAATAGTGTACTATAATTTATTTAAAATTTGTGAATTATTTCTTGATTTTTCCATTTAATAAATTCAGACTCTGGTTGTCTGGGTTATTCAAATCATGGAGAGTGAAAACCATGTATAATAGAGTCCTAATTATAACTCCCACTGGCTCACTTAACTTATTACTTGTATATTCTATGATAGCTTTCTTTAGTTGATAAAATAATATCTGGTCTATTTGACTAATTCTATCTCCAGAGTAATTTTTGTATATCATGTATGTATTTTAAACACATCTAAAATTCCCAGCAGAAGATCTGGTCCAGAATAGATTTATAGGTGTTCAGTGAATGCTTGTTAGATCAGAGAATGCCTACACCAGCTTAAAATAATTTAAATTTATGGGGCCGGTGCCATGGCTCACTTGGTTAATCCTCTGCCTGCAGAACCAGCATCCCATATGGGCACTGGGTTCTAGTCCCGGTTGCTTCTCTTCCAGTCCAGCTCTCTGCTGTGGCCCGGAAGGGGAGTAGAGGATGGCCCAAGTGCTTGGGCCCCTGCACCGACTTGGGAGACCAGGAGGAAGCACTTTCCTCCTGGCTTCGGATCGGCACAGCGTGCAGGCCGTAGCGGCCATTTGGAGGGTGAACCAACAGAAGGAAGACCTTTCTCTCTGTCTCTTTCTCTCACTGTCTATAACTCTACCTGTCAAATAAAAAAAAAAATTTAAATTGCTAAAAGGAAACAAAGCAGTATTTCTTTGATTTATCTCCATTCAGTGTAGTTTACATGCTCCACAAACATGTGGAAACAAGATTTCATTGTCCTTCCAGATTTAAAATTTGATCATTTCAGAGTAAAATTATATAAGAAAAAATAGAAATGTACAGATTATAGCCTCTTTGCTGTAGTTCAATTTTGCCTTATATAAGAACTCTATCAGTGTATATGAGATGTTAAGTACAGCAAGACATTATAGTGTCTTTAATAACACATACTACTTTTGATTTTGTGATTATAGGCCAACACACATTCTGGTCTTCTAGGTATGCTATTAATAGTTCCAGTGACAATTAATAAACAAAAATAATATTATATTCCTTTTGTTCAAAAATTTATTATGAGTTAAAAATAATGTGTCTTTTTTAAAAAATCTTCACATGGAAGAAGTGACATGAGAATATATGGGTACTAAAAATATAGCTTCAAGCAAGACAGAATATTTGCTCCTGGAAATTTAGTGAGAGATTCAAACACTGTATAGGTTAAAAATATGTAATTATGTAATTGAAATACTTCAGTTACTCAAAATCTATTAATAAAGTCCCAAAATGCAAAAGCTAAGAGCCTCTAGAAAGAGAGTAGGCTGGAAATCTTTCTTTAAAATTACCAAGCATATGTGATATGCAAAATTATCAGCTACATGTTTTCAAAGCCGTTTTGAATTTAATTAGCACAACCTCAAAGTAGAGATTTTTTGAAATCCTCATTTTACAAATAGGCAATATGACTTCAGAGAGGCCAAATTACTGTTTCATAGACACATAGCAATGTCGAGGCAGAGTTTGCATTAAATTGGAGTTCCCCTGGAGGACAAAAGCTGCAGAAATTTCTACGGTTCTTTCACATGATCTTCCCTGGGCCTGAGTAGTCCCAGTACATCAAGACAGTCACAAAACAGTATTGCTAAAATGTCACTGGAGCTGAAATTATGAAAGGGACATAATAGACAGCATTTCAACAGTCATAGGTAAAGGCAACTCCCAGTCATCAGGGACATCATCAGAAAACAATGCAAAAAGATTCTTTGTGTCAGCTCAAGACTGAAGGAACCCAGAAGGGGTAGAAGGATATGAATCATTGCATTGGGATTGGGTCCTAAAACCTCAAAAGGAAAGATTCAATCTCCATTTACATAATTGATTTCAGAAAAAGTTTATGCAGACATTTTGAATCTATTCTAGAAATTCATCCATAAACTAGTTCTCATTTAGAATTTTATACAAATATAGAACAAGAATTAAAATATATAGTTAAATATTAGTTTCATAAGAATCATAGAAACCAGTTTGCATTTATATATCACAAGATAATTTGAAGAGCAGAATTTTAACATACTTATATTTGAAGTATACCAGCTGCATTATTTTGTTACAGTGACCATGCCAAAGAAACTTAAGGAATGGACACTGAGTTTCTCACAATTTTGGAGACTAGAAATCCAAGACGAAGATATTTCCAGGGTTGGCTTTTCAAGTCCTCTCTTCGTGGTCTGCTGGTGGCCATCTCCTTCCTCTGTCTCCACACAGTCTTTCCAAGTGCACATACATGGATTTTTCAAAAGGGTCTTTTGATAAATCCTGAACTAAAAGAGCATATTTTGTCTTATGAATAAACACAGAGACTTATTTATGAGGGTAAAAAGTCATTGAAGGCATTTTCAGTTATTTATAAAAAATAGTTTCAAAAATAGAAGCTTATGGGACCAGCATTGTGAAATAGTGGGTAGAGCCACAGCTGTGATGCCATGTTCCCAGGTGGATGCAGGTTTGAGTCCAGCTGTGACAGTTTTAATCCAGTTCCCTATGAATGGCCTGAGAAAGCAGAAGATGGCCCAAGTGTCTGGGCTGCTGCCACCCACATGAGAGACCCAGAATAAGTTCCTGGGTTCAGCCTGACCAAGCTCTGGCCAATGCAGCCAACTGAGGAATAAACCAGTGGGAAGATTCTCTCTCTCTCTCTCTCTCTCTCTCTCTCTCTCTCTCTCTCTCCCCCCCCTTTCTACCTCTCTCCACTCTCCTTCTATCTTCATTACTCTGGCTTTCAATTAAACAAAAATGTCTAAAAAAATAGAAGTGGATGCCATGTATTGTCAAGATGTGTGTGTGTGTGTGTGTGTGTTTGATAGGCAGTGGGGGAACTCAATTTTCTTTTTTAAAATAAATTTTATTTATATAAAAGTAATAAATTTCATGTATTTCCTACACACAGTTTTATAAGTGTAACAATACTTACCACCCTTTCCTCCCTCACTCCCACCCTCTTCTCCTTCCTTTCTTATCTTTCTTTTAATTTTTACAAGACATACTTTCAATTTACTTAATAATCACAACCTTAACTCTCCACTAAATAAAGCATTCAACAAGTACTAAATAGAAAAAGACTGTTCCTCAAGAGAAAGAGTATAGACAAAGGCTATAACCATTAATCAAATCTCAAAATGCCAATTTCACTCATATACATTGTTTTTTGTACTCTGTATATTATTATACTTGATCTTAGCCAAAAGGCCGAGAAGTGACTATACTCTGTATTATTATTTATCAGACATCAGGAAAAGCATATGATGCTTGTCTTTTTGGTACCAGCTTATTTGACTAAGCATCTCCAGTTACATCCATTTTTCTTGCAAAAGATAGGATTTCATTTTTTATGGCTGAGTACTATTCCATCATGGATCCATACTACAACCTCTTTATCCAGTCCTCGGCTGATGGGCATCTGGGTAGACTGCATATCTTAACTATTGTGAGTTGAGCAGCTATAAGTATGGGGGTACAGGTAGTTGTTTCATATGTTGATTTCTTTTCTTTTGGGTAAATTTCCAGGAGTGAAATGGCTGGGTCATATGTTAGTCCTTTTTTTTCAGATTTCTGAGGAATCGCCATTGTGTCTTCTATTGACTGTACTAGTTTACATTTCCACCAACAGTGTATCAGGGTTCCTGTTTCCCCATTTTCAAATCCTGAGTCCATTTCTTAACTGGACTGCTTGTTGGGTTGTTGATGAGTTTCTTGAGCTCCTTATATCCTGGACATCAATTCTTTATCAGATATTTAGTTTGTAAATATTTCCTTCCATTCTTTAATTTGTTAATGTGATGTATCACATTTATTGTTTTGCCTATGTTAAACCATCCCTGCAAGCAGGGACATATATTACTTCATAAAGGTGAGTGACTTTTTTAATGTGTTATTGGATTTGATCATTATTTTGTCAGGGACTTTGTCATATAAGATCATTAGGGATATTAGTCCACAGTTTTCTTTCTTTGTTGTATGGTTTTCTGGTTTTGGGATTTAGGTGATGCTGACCCCATAGAAAGTGTTTGGGAGGCTTCCCTCCCTTCTGGTTGTTTTAAAGTTTGATAATCATTGGAATTAGCTGTTCTTTAAAAGTTTGATAGAATTTAACCATGAAGTCATACAGTCCTGGGCTTTTCTTTGTTGGGAGACTCTTTATTAGTGATTCAGTCTCTGTCTTGGTTAATTCACATGCCACAGAAAAAGAAATAAGAAGATGGAAAATAAAATTAGAAGTTTCCCGTGGCTTTGAAATGACAGCTATTTTCTTACGTTCTCCAGAGCTTTTAATGACATATGAATAGTGAAAGCAGATCTCGGCTGGCACTGCAGCTCACTAAGGCTAATCCTCCACCTACTGTGGCGGCACCCCGGGTTCTAGTCCCGGTTGGGGCACCGGATTCTGTCCCGGTTGCTCTTCTTCCAGTCCATCTCTCTGCTGTGGCCTGGAAGTGCAGTGGAGGATGGCCCAGGTCCTTGGGCCCTGCACCCCATGGGAGACCAGGAGGAAGCACCTGGCTTCTGGCTTTGGATCGGCACAGCGTGCTGGTCACAACGCGCTGGCCGTAGCAGCCTCTTGGGGGGTGAACCAACAGATGGAAGACCTTTCTCTCTGTCTCTCTGTCTCTCTCTCTCACTGTCTAACTCTGCCTGTCCAAAAAAAAAAAAAAAAGTAGATCTTAATGAATATTTTAGCTTGTCACCTTTAATCTTACCAATATCTCTTGACACTACCACTGTTAGAAAAATTAGTAGGACTTTTAAACACAAGCAAATGTATCTTTCTCAGGGTCACAGCTTTTACCTTACTGATGCCAGAACCTCGGTCTCAATCAAAAAGTTCATAGTTTTTCTTGTTGTTCCTGTGAACATGCAATTAATTATATTTTTATTCTACTGATTAAGACCTGTTCACATATTAATTTAGTGCCTACTTTTGAACATCCAAATGTTTTATGAAAAAAGTTACTATAAGGGCTTCATTAAACTATTTGTTTAAAACATTATAGCTTATATTTCCTATGCTCTTAATATATATGTACTGCATTTCCGAAAAAGTCAAAATTACTCATTTGAGTCTATTATATAAAATATGTGCATGAACCAGTTTCCATTTGGGGATATAATTATCTATAGACATCAGATGGATGTTCCTATAAATGATGAAATATAGTAAATAGCTCCATTTCATCAAACCAAAGACAATAGTGACTAAATCTCAGGCTGTTGGGGAAACTAATGACAAAAAAGAAGTTGCAGTTATTTGTATTGTCACTGTTGTTTATATAGCCATGATATTATCTCAGTTCCACTCATTAGATTGCAAGCCATCTGGGGACACAGGTTGTTCTGTTCTCTTTTAACCACAGAGTTCAATATATTATCTGATATATATTAGATACAAATGAAAATTTCAGTGAACTAATTAATATTCTTTGAAATGTCTCTATACTTTTTAAAAGACTTATCTATTATTTATTTGAAAGTCAAAACAACAGAGAGATTTTGCAGTCACTGGATCACTGCCCAAATGACCAGAATAGACAGGGCTGACTAGACTAATCTTAATCCAGGAACTCCATGCAGGCCTTCCTTATGGATAGCAGGGGCCCAAGTACTTTGGCCTCATTCTCTGTCTTCCTAGGCATATTAGCAGAAAGCTGGATTGGAAGAAGAGCCACTGGGATATGAACAACACAATAATATGGGCTCCCTGCATTGCAATAGATGGAATTAATCCACTGTACCACAACGCATGCCCCAATATATTCCTATTCATTGGCATGATTGGGGAAAAATCTATGAAGCTTTATGTATCAATAAGTATTTGCAACATTAATTATGCCACTGTTAACATTCTGAAGCCAAAAAATGTGATGTTTTTCATTTATTTCGTTTACAACTTCCCATTACTCAGTGAAACACTTCTCAATTGCTATTTGTAGCATCTAATCAGTTCTTTCTTTACTCCAGATAGAGAAGAATGTATATAATTCTTCATTATAATTGTTCTCCTTCTTCCTCTTCCTTATGCCCAGCATACTCAGAAGAAGATATTGACTTTCCCGTGGTCCAAATACAGTATCTGTCATGGTAAACACCAGTGTATCAGATGAACCTGAGTTAGAAGATGTGTTCTACTTCCTACTAGCTGCATGGCTTTGGGAAAATTACACTGCATTTACAGTTGGTTGTTTTTATGGCAGAATTTGACTACTATTAGATAAAACATATGTGAAACAAAGTGCTTAATGCCCAGGAAAATTAATATTTTAATGATAATAATGAATACTGTTGAGTAAAAATCCAATAGATATTGTTATATATGTACTACTCTAATTAAATACCTTAAACTCAAAAGATACTAACTTTTCTGTGGTAATTTTACACAGATTTTTCTAATGCACCAGTTAAGGATGAAATAAAAATAGTGATGTAAGCTACTGATAGCAGATGAAATGACAATGGAATAGAAGATCACAAAGAAATTTCTACCTTAAGAAGATAAGTTTGGCCCAACCTATTCTAGTCACATATGTAATTGCAAACTATGCTGCTGGCATGAATATTGATTGAAGACTTTCGATGCTATTACAAATTCTGTTTTAGATGTCTATCATAATTCTGTTTTAGCATACATCCCAGCAAGTCAGTAACACTTGTGGTGCAATCAAAATAGTCTCCAGCTAGCTTCCTCTCTCTTACTGTTTAACATTAGTCACTGTGAACCATATGTACACAGGTTCCACCCATATAAAGCAAGGTTTACATCAACATTTGGTGCATCTGTCTCCCATTTAGTGTTTATTCTTCTCTATGACCCAGGATCATATACAAAATGAGCACGCATGATCCAACTCTTTCATATGGATATCCCAGCTCTGCTGCTATTGGCCTTAGTACTGCCTCATTGTTTCCCCAAGTATAATTAAAATAAATTAAAACTCTGATGTTGATTGTGATTTCTGAGGCAGATACACCCTAAGTTAAAGTCTAATGAGTTATCTACAATGAATCATAATCTTGTGAAATTTCTACCCATTGAATGCTGTCAGGATTTGTTAATTTCTTTTCTTTTCTTTTTTTTTTTTTTTTTTTTTTTTTTTGACAGGCAGAGTGGATAGTGAGAGAGAGAGAGACAGAGAGAAAGGTCTTCCTTTTTGCCGTTGGTTCACCCTCCAATGGCCGCTGCGGCCGGCTCATCGCGCTGATCTGAAGCCAGGAGCCGGGTGCTTCTCTTGGTCTCCCATGTGGGTGCAGGGCCCAAGGACTTGGGCCATCCTCCACTGCACTCCCGGGCCATAGCAGAGAGCTGGCCTGGAAGAGGGGCAACTGGGATAGAATCCGGCGCCCCAACTGGGACTAGAACCCGGTGTGCCGGCGCTGCAAGGCAGAGGATTAGCCTGTTAAGCTACGGTGCCAGCCAGGATTTGTTAATTTCATTATACAATAGATTATATGACTCTATTTCAGCAGATTGGAGAGCTAAATGGCCATGATGTGATGCAGGGATGGGGAATGTCCAGCTTGTGGGTTGTATAAGTCTCACAAAATAATTTAGTCTGTATCTGCCATGGCAACTGCTGACAGGACTCAAATTCAGTTAAACCTATAGCTAGCTAATTTTTAAGGACATAATTTTGTATGGCACCTGAATGCTGTAAATATCCAAATGGTCTTTGACAGAAAAAGTTTACCTCTCCTTGATGGAGGGTATCACAAGGCAGGAGGCTGAAGTGGCCTTCGTCTTGAGAGGAGTTCCAAAAGTAGGGCCACCAAGTAAATGGGGGACTCTGTTAGATAACTACATTGTAATATCATTCAATAAAACCATCAGGAAAAACTATTGTACAGGAAAATGTTTTATTTCACACAATTACATTTTACCAAGTCATTTTAACCATCTTAAAAGCAGTTTTTAAAAGTTACAATTATGTGTAAGAATAGGTGTTATTTGGCAATGAAAATTTATAAACTACCACAGAAAGTTCTAGTTTGACAATAAAGTTGAAAATTCTGTGACTGCAGGTGGAGATGCTAATCATACCAAAAGTACAAGGATATCGATATCAATTTTTTGCATTCATTACCTAGATAACATTAAGCTGTTTTATAAAGTTGAAATTTTTATTATATCATCCTCTTGACTTGGCCTTTTATTTTCAAGTTTCAGGTTTTTGTTTTTGTTTTTTTTTTCCAGAGCAGCCATCCTATTTCTACTTACAGAAGAAATAGGAATGTTAACTGAGGAACAGGGAGATAAGTTTTGCATTTAATTAACAGAGGTAATCCTTTAGACTGGATTTTATTGGAGTTCCACAGAGAAATATTGGTACCTTGCTACTTCAAAATACCTGGGGGAGTATTAAATCCTGATAACATTATTTTTAATTGGGTCTGTGATGGTCTATTTTAGCAATGCCTTCAGACAGATGAGAAACAGATAATGCTACCTAACACAAAACTGACTTACTTTACTGTCCATTAGATAAATTTGCCTGGCGATATTATATCATGTACATAAATTGGGGGTATGTACAGTTTTTATACATAAAATTCCATTTTTCAAACTCCTCATTAGATTTATAAGCTGAATCATATCTAGACAGAATGCAAACTAAATTTTGTTCTCTGTGGCACTGTAGTGCTACTATCTTTTTTGTGAATTTGATTATGGGAGGTAATGATGACAAAACACTTCAATTATTTAATAACACTTTACTTTCAATAGAGAATACATCATAACATGTTTGTAAAACATATTACACATCGGTTAAAATACAGAAAATTGCATACCTTGGCATGAAGAAAATATGGCTCTACAGTAGCAAATATTTTGAAAAAGAGAAATAATAAATTTAGTTTGTTTCCTTATCTTTACAAAATGAAATAAGAGGAAAATCATTACTAACTTCAGGTGTAAGCTAAGCCTGAAGTGCCAGCATCCCATATGGGCACAGTTCAAGACCCGGCTGCTCCATTTCCTGTCCAGCTCTCTGCTATGGCCCGGGAAAGCAGTAGGAGATGGCCCAACTCCTTGGACCCCTACGCCCACGTGGGAGACTGGGAAGAAGCTCCTGGCTCCTGGCTTCGGATCAGCACAGCTCTGGCTGTTGTGACCATCTGGGGAGTGAACCATCAGATGGAAGACCTCTCTCTCTCTCTGCCTCTCCTCTCTCTGTGTAATTCTGGCTTTCAAATAAATAAATAAATCTTAAAAAAAAAAACCCAACATATATAGATAGTTTTTCTAGAGAAAAGTTTGTTACCATAAAGTCAATCTCCTGAAAAGCTTTTGTCCAGTGAAATGATTGAGGAAGAGAATCTATATAGTTATTGTAACTCAGATTAGGTCTGGATAAATTACCATGGAAGTGAAGACATTCTCTTTGGTGCATTGATGATTTGCTGTATTCCAGCTAGAGCAGGGATGCAGGCAAGTTTCAAAACCTGTAGTTTCAGTGAGTCTGTTATAGTTCTAGCTTTGGTGATAAGGAGGGAGAGACCTAGATTATGTAGACAACAGTAAGTACTTGGATTGTTGTTGCAACTGAGAAAAGATGTATTTATTAAAATGTATTGGTATGTGGATTATATACTCAACTAGGGTTCCTTCTCTGAACCATAGAATAAGGAAATGATTTGAATAATTATTGCCAATTCTCTAAGATGAATAATAAATAATTAGTATCATTCAAGATATAGTGAGTAGCTAATTACTTATACACAATGAATGATGAGTTCATTAGGGCATATTTATTTTTTCTGGCTGAAAAAGAAATTTACATGGAATGTATTCACAGGTTTATAGATAAATGAATGCTAAGCTATGCAAAGGTCACATGGGCAAGACACCAAAGAATATTGAGGAGGCAAAAGACAGCAGCAAGGAGAAGATTTAAGTCAGACTTTATCGGAGATTCTCAACCAAAGGCAAAGCAGAACAGGGCAATCAGTTTAGGATTGGCTAGTCTGAATAAATTTAGAGGACTCTACGCTAAAAGTGTGTTTCCTAGCTGCTGAGTACCTGGCCTTGGGATGATTCAATAGAATATTTACCCCTAGTCTGGTGGGTTCACATTTCAAAGACATGCTCCACACTAAGTCCTTTGCTTTTTGTATGAATTAGCTTGGAGTTGGACCTATGGTGTAGTAAGTAAAGTCACAGAGTGCAGGGCTTGCATCCCATAGTGGAGCTGGTTCAAATCCCACCTGCTCCACTTCCAATCCAGCTCCCTGGTTATGTGCCTGGGAAAGCAACAAAAGATGGCCAAACTCTTTGGGCCCCTGAACCCACGTGGGAGACCTGGAAGAAGCCCCTCACTCCTGGCTTTGGTCTGGTCCAGCTCTGATCGTTGCAGCCATTTGGGGAATGAACCAGCAGATGGAAGATCTCTCTCTTTGTCTCTCCCTTTCTCTCCCTCTCTCTCTCTCTCTCTCTCTCTCTCTGTAACTCTGCCTTTCAAATAAATAAATAAAATCTTAAAAGAAAAAGAAGAATTAGGTTGTCCTTGTAAGGTAGACTGACTCCAATCAAGAAGGTTTTGTAAAAAGATGCCAATATATACACACATTTATTTACATATGGTGTGTGATTTCTGTACAGTGCAACTTTTATCAGCCCTACTTATTTTTCCTAAAGATGAGAGTTTCTTGGTTGCTTGCTATTTTAATTGTTCATCATTCTGTGATGTTTTCAATATTGATAATTCCATTGGCTTCCTAATTTCTTTCTCAAAATGAACACGGGATGAATTCTTAAATTCTGGTAAAGGATCTTTTATAATCAATACCCAAGAAGCATTGCAAGTGGTTTTTCCACTCTCTAAAGCAGTTTGTAGTATTGTGAGTCATGCCATTTTAGTAGATAATGAAGCCAGTTTATTGTATCATAACTTGCCTTATCACATGTGTATACAACAGAAAAGAATAATAAAAGAGAATATTTGAATGCCTTTAACATAATTTTAGTAATGTTTTTAAAGTATAAATGATAAAGAAATCAAGAAGACAGACATAAGCCTGTGCATATAAGATGAAAGAAAACAATGTGTTTGCAGTCAAAGAAGGGGAAGGAAGAACAGATGCCATTAAGACAACTTGACATTTACAATCAAAATGAGTAGAAAGCACCAGCTGGGAATTTTCTTATGTCCAGGAGCTTTCCTTTTTGGTATCTTTCCCATGGAGGGGGACCAGAGAGAAAAACTGATGGGAAGAAAACTATCCTTTACTATTAAAAACTCCAGGCTATATTTACAGAGGGCACTTGTTCCTATACCACACTGCCCACCTGGTCTGTCAGGTGTACCCTTCACTACACAACACAAGCTTGCTTACCACGATCTTTGTCTTTTGTCTGTACTTTTTCCTATGGGAATACAAGAATCAACTACCCTTCCTGTCTTGCTGGAAACATCTTTTTGGTGAGCCAGGCAGGAGAGGTCTAGAGAGCAGCAATGGGTTCAAAGAACCTCATCTGTGGTTTGAGGAAGCCTCCATGTCTAGCTTACTTCTATATCTTCTCTGCATCCCACCAGCTCTGGTCTCTTTCTTCCTGTACCCCTTTCATGCAGGAGTCAAACAATCAAGCCATGTGGGCTCTTGCTGCTTGAAGACTTTTGTGATAGCATAAGTTGGGCATGTTTGCATTGGGCACCCCGCTAGACAAAATACAACTTCTGTGCTACACAATCACACTGTAAAATCACAAACCTGTCCATTCCCCATGTCCAACTCCTTTAGAGACTGAGGCCTGTTGACTTTAATTCTCATAATCTTGCCTCCCTGACTACCAAGACCCTCCCCTGCTTGCTTGTGCTTATGGCTTGCTCAGTATCTGTTTGCAACCTTCTACTGTTGTCTGGAGTTTTGGGAGAAGGGTGCATTGCATCTGTCAGCATCACACTTAGTCTCAGTGAACGCTAAGATCTTTATTACATCCATACAGAAGAAAGCCACATACTTCATTTCTCTTGCCTCCTTTGCTTATTTCTTTTTAAGCATGGAAACAGATGGAATTAAGATGATTCTTCTTCAACTGAATTTTTATCATCAACCAGACTCTCTGTAGGGCCATAGTTTTCCATTCCCTCTTAGGTGTTTTGTCAACTGGCAAGGGTAGGTCTCCTTGTCCCATTTTGTTGCTGTTGTTCGCTAAATTATGGAAGTTTCTCTGAACACCTGTTATAATTCTTCTGTTCTATGTTTGGGGCCAATGTGCTCTTTGTTAAACTCATAGAACTCTCTAATAGCCAACACTCCACCATCAGTGCTGTCCATATGGTGAGTCAGCCACTGCTCTTGGGAAACAGTTCAGGAGCTGATTTTTCCTCCATAGATTTATATCAGTCGAAGAAGCTTGACTTGTCTCCTTAAACATTTTCAACATAAGCTGTAAAAAAAGAAGCATATATGTCCTCCAGGTTCTGGTGGGCTAAACCATTCTAAAATACCCTTATTACAATGGGGACTAGCAGAGAAGCAGGCAACAAAGTCATTGGATGGCTAAACTTTGCCGGGTTAAGATATGGGCCAAAAGTGGGTCCTGCCATATGGTAGAGTCTCCTTGAGAGGTGTCTTATGGAGGTTTAGATTGAATTATGTGATAAACAATGAATTAATTACATAAACCCAACACCCCAAATAAATAAAGCAACAGAAGGATAGATGACAGTCCCAACAAATAGCCACCTTACACAATGATATACTATCAAGACAATCCAGTGAGGCCAGTCTGCACTCAAAGAGCAACTGTGGACAGTATGGAAAGCCAAGACATTGGGCCAATAACTGTTCTAAGAAAAACTTGCCTCCACAAAAGCCACTTGCCCACTCTGCTAACGTTGAGAACACAGGGCAGTAAAAGTTGGTAGAAAAGACGCAAGAGAGTGAGGCTTCCTCCTTTTCTGTCTCATCTAAAGACCACTTGTGTTGGACAGCAGCTTCCCAGGACAAGGATAAAGGGGTAGAAAGTGGAAAAAAAAAAAAAAAAGAAAGAAAGAAAAAAAACTGCAAGTAATTTAACATCTGCAGTTCCTCAAATTTCCATACATTATTTTATGTATTTTATAAACCTTATTTTGTGCACGTGGTTAGGAATTACCTAACTGTTTTGATGAAAATAAGACTTTGTGTTAGCTGCTGATTAGTAATCAGTTTGTATCTTTCTGCAATAGAACTCATTTCTGAAAAAAGAAGTGAACCTCCCTTGTTGTAATGATCCGATAGTTTATAGGAAAGGGAGAGTAGGACCAGGCTGGTAACATTAGAATTCTTCCTCCTGATTTTCTACCTGAGCTCATAGTGAAAATTCCAATTTTCCCTTAGTCTTGAGTGTAAGGACGCAACCATAGAAATGAGGGTATTGGCCATGAGACAGGATGGAACTGAGAAGAATGGAAGAAAATTAAAGGTACAGAAAGAAAAGTATTGAGTACCTTGTGTGAGACTTGATTATCTCAAGGCCTGGCACCATTCTTTTACCTCTTCCATGAACTTTGTAAGGCACCTCACTAGATTTCTAATGAATTCCTAAGTGCTTAAGCTTGTAAAGAGATGGGCATTTGTCATTTCTCACTGAGATGACCTTAAAATAGGAACCAAGGCTCACAGATTAGCATTCTAATTTGATCTCAGGTCTGTTTGATTTACAAGCCCATCAATGTATATGGTAATAATTCGCAGTTCTTTTATATAACTTTAAACTTCTGAGAATTCTCAGGGCCCTTGCAGTTTTTTCTGTTTAAGTATCTTTTAAATATTTCACTGTGAATTGATTAATGTGATTTACATAATACCAGAGTCAATGCCATCAGTTTTCCCTTTTTCAAGAGAAACCAATATTTTTGGTCAATTGGTAACAGACTAATACGTGGAAAAGATGTGCCGTTTCAGTTTTTGGAGCTTATTTGCCTAGATTTAGCTCTGTTCCTTTTCAATTAGTATCTGTTTTATCTTAGTAAATTTGTTTAGCTTCTCTTGCTCTCATTTTACTTTTATTTGTACAGTGGTTATATTACCACACTTCATAAGGTTGTTATTAAGATTAGATGAATTCACACACGTAAGATCGGTTTGCCAGAGGTCATGGATATAAGGAATATTGGATGTTATCTCTTCCTTAAGTTTTGTTTCCTATTTCTTTTTTTATACTAAACTCTTTATTTAAAATTTTATCTGAAAATTGACTACATAAACCAAATAAAAATAATGTGAATTTCACTGAAATAGTAATTTCAATTTCATTGAAATTGGAGCTTCACTCACATAGTTTTATACACTCTGTTTAGGCACAGCTAAGAAATCGTAATAACTATATTTTTTTCAATTTTAATATATTTTACGTTCAGCATTTATTGTTTTGTTTAGTGAGTGTTGATTTAATTACTATAGGAATTTGGAGAACTACATATTGTGCTTTTTTCTGTCTGTTTTTGTTTCTTGACTTTTCAGAAAAAAATATAATTGAAGGTTTTTAAGATTTAATAGTTATATAACCATCATTTGATAAAGCAAGATTAGAAAGGAGTTTGACCATCTGCCATGTCTGAACAATTACATCATACACAGCTTACTCTACATGTCCTAGGTGCATGGTTTTAAAGCCAGTGTCTATGCTAAATTGGGCCATTCTAGCACCTTGTAATGGAGGAACATAAGCTCTAATCCTGGATTTCAGGCCAGAATCAACTGAAAGAAAACTTATTCCATGATTAAATTTCATCTTCTCTTTATGTTGAGAGTAAGGAAACAATGAATGCTAGGAGGCTCAGTCTCTGAGGAAAGCAAAACATCAGATTATAAAAGATTTAATTTTTAATCATAAAATAAAAAAAGTCATTACATTTGCATTATGCATTATCTTTGTTATATTTAAGTATAAGAATAACATCTTAAAAACCTACTTTCCTGAGAACCAGAATCTCAGTGATGTTTAGGACTGGGTAATCTAGTGTTCATTCAAGGTGACTGTCTTTAACTACATTGATAACTATTTTTTTTTCTACTTAGTAATGAATACATTGACATAAAGGAACCCCTGATCTCTTTCCCTTTACAACTAGAAAATTATCCTGAAAAATGAGACACCCTTTTATTCCTATTCTTTCTTCCCTACTGCAGTATTTGAATGGCAATGAAGGAACTTTCAGATATCAGACCACATTAACAATCCTAGTCTTTATAACTCTGCCCCACTTCCTGACCCCGAACACAATCGTCGTCCATGTCTTACCCCATAGCCATTTTCCTTTCTTTAGTTTTTATTTTTCATTTTTAGAAAATAACTTTCATAACGACTAAATTGTTATGGGTTAAATTCTTAGCCATGAGAATACAGTCTACGATCTATTTTCTGAGACTTACCAAAAATATTTGCTTTGAATATAAATATAACTCTTATTTTGCAAATTATCTCTGTCAAGCAATAAGGAGACATTTTTTAGAGATAACATTATCTCTCTATATCTGAAAAAAGTTGGGCTAACAACGCTGAAATACACATATATTGTCTGTTTTCTCAACAAAGTGAAGAAAATCTTCTGTGTAATATTTTCTTTCTTTTTAAAAAGATTTATTTATTTATTTATTTTAAAAGTCAGAGAGAGAGAGAGAGAGATCTTCCATTTGGTAGTTCATTCCCCAGATAGCTGCCACAGCCAGTGCTGTGCCAGGCAGAAAACAGGAAGCAGGAGTTTCAATTAGGTCTCCCACGTGGGTGGCAGGTGTCCAAACACTTAAGGTTTCATCCACTGCTTTTCCCAGGCTATTAGCAGGAAGCTGGATTGGAAGTGCAACAACTGAGACAGAAGCCAGGTCCAGCCTTAGACACTGCAGCCATTTGTGGATTGAACCAGCATATGGAAAATCAATCAATCAATCTCTCTCCCTCTCTCTTTCTCTCTCTGTCTCACTCTTCCTCTCCCACTTACTCCCTCCCTCCTCCCTCCCTCTCCCTTCACCATGTAACTCTTTCAAATATATAATTAAATATTTTTTTTAAAAATATGGAAAAGGAAGGAATTTCAAAAACATTTTGAGCAAAATCAGAAGATACATTTTTGAGAGTGATGGGAAACAGGGAACCAACTTAGAGTAGAACTTTCAAATAGCATTTTCTAAAATAAAGTTGGAAGTATATGTGAGGACTAGAATAAGGTTTGTGTTCAAGGCAATGAAATCAGACTGCCTTCAATAGACAGACAGGAGGTAATAAATTTATGTTTAGAGAGATACATGATCAAAGTGATTTTAGAAGGAAGTTATTATTTGCCTAAAACAACAAAATGATAAAGGTAGGGGTTAGAATATCAGCTCAGTCTAGTATTAGATACTAAATAATGGAGAAATCAACTGACATAATAACAGTAGGTCTTACTATAACATGATATTTCAATTTTTGTGAAGAAAAAATTAAAACTGAAAATGATTAATTAAAAACATTTATCACTTGTGTTACTGATTCAATATAATATCAAGATTCTCATTCTTTTGTGTGCAAATTTTTGTTTTTTCTCTCTACCATTACCCTGGATCATTATATTTGGATTCTGGAGAGAATGCTGGGCAGTTATACACACACACACACACACACACTCATACACACACAGACTTACTCAGAGAATCATGTAAAGGTCTTCTTAATAAGAACAGGGATCATTCATTAAAAGACAGATGCCACTTGAAATTGTGATTGAGGAATAAATGTAAAAACTTTTTTCTTCCTTCTTTTCAATTTCTGCTGAGGCTTCTTATTAGACAAATCAAATGGAAGTCAGAGCACATGGGAGACGGGGGATTGTTGATGCCTTTGATAAAAGAAAGCCCCCTCCATCCCCACCCTGGGGACAGACAGCAAAATTGAGGAGAGCAAAGAGTGCATGTGGGTGAGAATGATGACATAAAAGACATTTAGTATGTGTGTTTGTGCATGTGTATATTGATTTCTCTCTCTCTCTCTCTCTCTCTCTCTCTCTCTCTCACACACACACACACACACACTCCACTTACTACCAATCTCAAATGGACAATTTCCTATTTGTCTGCCTCAGAATTTTCTGTCATCAAAGAAGTTATAGCAGCTATAGAGCGTTTTTGTTAGTACTGAGGTATGTAGAAACGAATGCAAAAATGTGCTGGAAAGATACTTAAATATAAAACTAACCTAATTTATTTCTAAAAAATATTTTCCCAAAGAAAGGTAACAGATTGAGACTATGTAACAAAGCCCTCAGCAGTTTTCCAGGAGGCACTTTCTATAATGATGTGATTAGAGCTGGCAGTCACAGGGGCAGAGGTACCAAAGCAAATGATCAGAAGCGCAGGGTGCCTCCAGGCCTTGAGCTGCGGCTGCTCTCCAGAGTTGCTAGTATCTTTTCTCAAAGGATGGCTGCATTTTTATTCAGTGTATTAACTTGGGTGTTCTACAATAGATCTACCTGCAGAGTTGACTGCACTGCATCCTAACCATGGGGATTAGTCTGGCTAATTTAAATAAGCCTCACAGGGTATTGAACTACATAACTTCTGTGTCTAGAAGGAAAAAAATGTTGTTTTTTTTTAACCAGTTATTACATTGGTATGATTGTAGGTATTTCTGTGGAGTACACAACAAAAGGTGTTTTGTAAAATTTTTTGAAAGAACCATGTCAGTAGCAGTCAATTCTACTTCCCTATAAAAGGGACTTTTGACATTTTTTGAGCTTTGCAAATAACTTGCCTAGTGGCTTATAAAATAAGTGAAATAGGTAAAATAGATGACACTAGCCTGTAAACTCTCTGAGTGATGTCTTAGCAGCTTATTTATTTTTGGTACCTGTAAAATGTAGGATATTATGACCTCTAAAATCACATATATGAACATTCTTTTTTTTTTAACTTTTATTTAATGAATATAAATTTCCAGTGTACAGCTTATGGATTACAATGGCCTCCCCCTCCCATAACTTCCCTCCCACCCGCAACCCTCCCCTCTCCCGCTCCCTCTCCCCTACCATTCACATCAAGATTCATTTTCAATTCCCTTTATGTACATAAGATCAATTTAGTATAAAGATTTCAACAGTTTGCACCCACATAGAAACACATAGTAAAACATACTGTTTGAGTACTAGTTATAGCATTAAATCACAATGTACAGCACATTAAGGACAGAGATCCCACATGAGGAGCAAGTGCACAGTGACTCCTCTTGTTGACCCAACAAATTGACACTCTAAGTTTATGGTGCCAGTAACCACCCTAGGCTGTCGTCATGAGTTGCCAAGGCTATGGAAGCATTACAAGTTTGCCGACTCTGATCATATTTAGACAAGGTCATAAAAGACAGAGTGAGGATTGTAACCAATGATCCTAAGAGAGGCATTTACCAGGTTTGAACAATTATACAGCATTAAGTGGGGAAGAGGACCATCAGTACACACAGGTTGGGAGTAGAACCGTTGGAGGTAGAGTAGAGGTTATGATTACAAAGGAATGAGGCCCAAGTGCACTAGACAGGGTCTAGAACAAAGGACAGAGTCATTATTAGAGGAGCTAAGAAAGGTGCTGTCTAAGCTACAATTAAGTTTTCTGATTGAGAGGCAAATAGAACCTGATAGAAGGGGCTTGATAATAATCTGGTGGGCTTTAGGCCTTGTAAGTTAAGAGGCCCAGACCTATCTATCTCTTCACATGGGGTATATCCTAAGGGAGGTGTGAACCTCCTAGGGGAAGGCACTCTGTTGACTTTCATTACTTGGCTGGCCTGGGAGGAGAGCTGGCCAGGTAAAGGCAGGTGGCATCTCTAACAAGAAATTTACAGTTCTGCCTGCAATGTTGCTGACCCTACTTGGCCATCCCCTCAGCTGCAGTGGTCACTTTGGAAGTTGGGATGAGTGAAGGGCTTTTCAGCTTAGAGCCAATAAGATCTGTGGCTCTGACCTGGGCTTCCTTCGACTCCAGGGCAGGTCCATTTCCAGTGATCCAACTCTTGGCAGAGCTGCCACGGCTCTTCACAAGCTGACTTCTGCTGAAGCCCAGGCTTACCACATTGAAAGCCACTGCAGTGGACTGGCCTGTTGGGTCTCCTTGAGGGCAGATCACTGTACAGATCAGCCATTAGTAGGCCTGCCACCCATTGCTTCTGATGCCTAGCTTTCTTTTCCTCCTGGTTTGTGTTAAAGCAGACCAGAGGATGCAAGTCAAGGGAGTGCCCAAGTCCCATCTCTAATCTTCGGTGGCCTGAACTACAAGTCTATAGTCACAGGCATGTTCTGTAGTAGTTTTTCTAAGGTAGACAATGCCCATGAGGAAAATTATATTCTCACTTTAAAACTTTCCTTCCCTTTGGTCTGAAAGGGAGGTTTTTTCTACTTACTGTATACTTCGCTGATGGCGAAGTGAATCTAGCTATGAGATTATAATTTAAGTTCTTATTTTGGCTATGCTATTACAGAAAAATGTTAGCCATCTCTTTTATAAGGTCTAAAGATTAAATTGTGTGTCCTACAGATTCCTTTATAATAGCATTAGTTTCCTACCTTGAGGAGAATAGAGAAATGAAAGAACAAGTTGGGCTTAGAATAGAGAAATGAGGGAGCAAGTCCTAGATCACTTGCTGACAATAGCAATATTATATGAATACTTAGCAAATAGATTCAACCATTAGATAACAACTTAAGAAAACATTTACCAGAAGGTCCAATGCCTTCTATAAATTTTAAGAATCATGTATTTGGAAACACCTCTTAAATATCTAACATGGTGTAGTTTGTTTAACCAGTAAACTTAAGCACAACCATACAAAATGTTTTTAGTTTCTTTCTACCAACAAGTTTAAAACATATGATACACAGATTCAGGTCACACAAATTAAAATGTGTCTTTGCTTTTAGCAGCTTAAATTTATGGACAATCTTATCTATAAGCCAATTAAAGTAAAACTCTTAATAAAATTTTCCATGTGGACATACAATATGTACACACATATAACATAGCATAATAGACCAATATAGCAATTTTAATAATAGCTTTTAAAATCTTTAACTCTTTTTGTAGACTGCCAATTGATTTGAATTGCTTTTTGTTTTTAGTAACCTCAGTTAACCATACTTTCTCTCAGTTGGTACTGTTAATACATTATTGGCTTCATCTGTTTACAGAGCCATCCCAAAGTACTGCATACAATAAAAGTGGCTGGAAAAAGTCCATAGGAACCTATAGGAGGACAGCTAAACACAGAACCAACAACGCTTTAGTTTTATGAGCAGCACATCATATATAACTGTGGATGACAAAAGACTTTAAGTCGCCATGTTTAAAATTATAAACTCATCGGCCGGCGCCGTGGCTCAACAGGCTAATCCTCCGCCTTGCGGCGCCGGCACACCGGGTTCTAGTCCCGGTCAGGGCTCCGATCCTGTCCCGGTTGCCCCTCTTCCAGGCCAGCTCTCTGCTGTGGCCAGGGAGTGCAGTGGAGGATGGCCCAAGTGCTTGGGCTCTGCACCCCATGGGAGACCAGGAGAAGCACCTGGCTCCTGCCATCGGAACAGTGCGGTGCGCCGGCCGCAGCGCGCTACCGCGGCGGCCATTGGAGGGTGAACCAACGGCAAAAGGAAGACCTTTCTCTCTGTCTCTCTCTCTCACTGTCCACTCTGCCTGTCAAAAATAATAAAAAAAAATTATAAACTCATCAACCAACAAGAGGCACTTGCTTACTTCACAGTATTTTTGAAAGCACCTGTAGGATTTTACAAGTATTTAACCCTTTAGGCCTCTGGGGCTTTCTCATTAAGATAACTATCAAGTCTAGTAACACAAGATCATTAGACTTTTTAATTCTCAAACATTTGTATTAATAGCATTTTCCATTATAGAAACTTAAAATTTGGTACCACATCACATCTTGACTTGACAGTACTTCTAATATAATCCAAATAGCCTGATTAGTTGGTGTCTCTATAAGATAAGAGACATAGGTCCTTCGATTTTTTCAGTTGGGCCCAAACTGGAAAAACCAAAGTCCAAGATTTACTGGAAATTTTAGAGTCCAGATTGTTTGAAACTTTGATTTTTTGAATGCCTGTCAAGAATGCCAAGAAGGCTCAAAATCCAAAATATCTGGTTGAAATAAGATTCCTTAAAATCATGACATAACATAGACCAAATTCGATCATTGTTACAAGGTGATTCTTCAAATCTTTGAAAATAAGCACATATTTAAGTAACCCTTAGCTCTTAATAAAAATTCAGCTGTTTTTGAACAATTAGAATTTAACAGATATCAAGAGAACATCATAGATTACTGTAACACATTGCTTTAACAGAGTATCAGAGTTTAATTCTATGTCAAAGAGAAATTGAGCTTCCTGTGATCTTTTGCTGTGAGGTTTCCTTCCTTTACCTTCTTTCATATTGGTGACCATGTTTCTGTGTTTCTGTGTGTAACACATCTTTAAGCATCTTTTGCAGGGCAGGATGAGTGGCAACAAATTCTTTCAGTTTCTGTTTGCTATGAAAAGTCTTAATTTCACCTTCATTCACAAATGAGAGCGTTGCAGGATATAGTATTCTGGGCTGGCAGTTTTTCTCTCTTAGTTCCTGGGCTATGTCTCTCCATTCCCTTCTAGCTTGTAGGGTTTCTGATGAGAAGTCTGCTGTGAGTCTAATTGGAGATCCTCTGAGAGTAATCTGACGTTTCTCTCTTGCACCATTTAGAATCTTTTCTTTATGTTTCACTGTGGTGACTTTGATTACAACATGTCGTGGTGAGGATCTCTTTTGGTCATGTTCATTAGGGGTTCTATAAGCTTCCTGTGCTAAGGTGCCTCTGTCCTTCTCCAAACCTGGGAAATTTTCTGTTAGTATCTCACTGAAAATGCCTTCTAATCCTTTCTCCCTCTCCATGCCTTCAGGAACTCCTAGAACCCGAATGTTGGGTTTTTTAAGAGTATCCTGTAGATTCCCGACAATATTTTTTAGATTTCTAATTTCCTCTTCTTTTCTTTGGTTTGCCTGTTTCCTTTCCTGTTCTCTGTCTTCTAAGTCTGATATTCTCTCTTCTGCTTCACCCATTCTGTTTTTAAGGCTCTCTAATGTGTTTGTCATTTGATCTATTGAATTCTTCATTTCATGATGATTTCTTGTCACTATCACAGTTTCTTGTTCTACTAATTGTTTCATTTCATTTTGATTCCTCCTTAATATTTCACTTTCACGAGAGAGATTTTCTGTCTTGTCCATTAAGGATTTCTGTACTTCAAGAATTTGTTTTTGAGAACTTCTTAATGTTCTTATCAATTTTTTGAGATCCGCTTTGCATTGCTTCTATCTCATCATCGTCATAATCTTGAATTGGGGTGTCTTTTTCATTTGGGGGCGTCATAGTGTCTTCCTTGTTCTTGTTAGCTTGGTTTTTGCGTTTGTTGTTTGGCATGTTGGAGATATTTGGTTTCTTCACTGTGGTGTTTTTTCTTGTTACACTATGGCTCTATATTAAGTGGACTGTCTGCTTTCGGTGGAGCCTTAGAGGCTTGAGATGAGTGTGGCCTGAGAGCTCTGTTTGGTTCCTCAGGGTTGAGGGTGTGTCAAAGATGACACTCCCAGGTTAGGCGTGGTAAATCTTTCTTTCTTTCTTTTTTTTTTTTTTTTTTTTTGATTCAAAAGGGAAGTAATTCCGCACAGCTGAACGTAAGTGGAGGTAGTAAGCAGGCGAATTATATACCCACAGGAGCCAGAGATTGGAATCTCTTTCCCAAGGACCACACAGGGAATCTGTGCTGCCCTCAGTGTGGGCTCCAATTCTCCAGCATTCTCCCAGTGGGTTGCCAAGTTAGATCCTAATCTCCTGTTATTTCACCCCTCCCCCCAGAGTCAGGTTTTTCTGCTAGGCTCAGGGTCGGTGCAGACCTGAGGTCGCCCTGCTTATGACATATGTCCAAAATGGCGCCTGCTCTTTGTCTTGCTAGCCTTTAAGGGGTTAGCGGAGAGAGAGAAACTCGTGTCCATATCGGTCACTTTTTTTTTTTTCCTCTCTCTCTTCTAGTTAGCCTGGTGAACTTTTCCCCACGGAGTTTCAAGCCTTGTTCCCTCTAGTCTCCTCTTTCCGCTTGTCCGCTGGTGTCTCGGGCTATTGAGGTTCGGCTCACCTCGCGTTCCAGCGCTGGTGTGTTGATTCTGCCACTGGTGTCCCGAACTTGGGCTCCCACACTCTCCTTGCAGGTCCACTGTGAATCACTAGTTCTGGAAGAGTTTCCTCTCCTGTTTCTTCCCCTACTCTTCCTTGAGCCTGCAGTATCTCCACTTTTATTAACCTGTGTCTTCCTGGACTGTCAGTGTGCTCCCTTCCTATTCCGCCATCTTGCCATATATGAACATTCTTGAAAAGAGACTGTACTGGGATGAAGAAAGACATCCAATTCCCTCCTCCAGTTAATCCTCCCACCTACCAGGTAATTTCTGTCTTTCCCAAGAGTCCTGTTTCTGGACTATATAGACTTGTTGGCCAAAAAAGAATCAATAAAATATCTGGTAAGAAATATGGTAAGGATCCTTTCACTATAAAACTTTTTCTTTTTTTCTTTCTTTTTTTTTTTGATGAGCTTACTAAGCTAAAAGGAACTTTCTCTTATTCCCAAGCACAGGTTACTAGTGTCCTTTTTTTTTTTTTTCTTTTTTGCCAACAGATTTTTCAGGCTACAGTCTCAGAATCCACATTTGAAATTCAATTTTCTAATGAGAAATAATTACAAGCGATATGTTGACAGATACTGCAACAACCTTTCAAAAGGCTGGACTCAGTTGTTACGACCCTTTCAGTTTTTTGCCCTTCTGCCTGAATAAATTGCAAATCTAAAAGAGTACCATAAAACTTATGACTTGAGGTGTCAGCCATGATGAGAAAACCCTGCATGTTAAGGATGACAAACTGTAAGCATGTAAGAGCTTGGCTTACTCAGCACTGCATTTTTATGCCAACTTGAGGTTGCCTATCAGTGAATTTTGTACAAAGAGAGGATAAGAATGGCCAATTTGTTATGTTTTGATTTTTTTATAAGTTATGCAATAAATAACTCAATAAATCATAGCTAAATGTAACAACAGACCATGGCTTTCTATAGCTTGCAAACAAATTTTTTGTGGAACAAATTCCTTTTTTTGTAAGATGTATTTTATTTATTTTAAAGGCAGAGTTACGAAGAGAGAAAGAGAGGGAGAGATACACAGAGAGAGGTCTTCTATCCTCTGGGTCACTCTCTAAATGGCCCCAACAGCTGGGCTTGACCAGGCTGAAGCCAGGAGCCAGTATCTTCTGGGTCTCCCATATGGTGCAGGGGCCCAAGTGCTTGGGCCAACTTATGTTGATCTCTAAGGCACGTTAGCAAGGAGCTGGATTAGAAGTGGAGCAGCCAGGATTCAAACCAGCATCCATATGGGATGTAGGCCCTGAAGGTGGTGGCTTAACTCACTATGCCACAGTGTTGGCCTCAGGACAAATTCTTAAATGAATATGAAGAACATGACAATGAATCAGCTAAACTGATTCAGAGCCGCAGGTAATTAATTCTGAGAACCTGAACAATTAGAAATTTGCAGAGATTTTTGAAGAAGTCACTGGTCTTTTCACAAATCAAACAATGAACTTTCAAGCTAAATTTAATCTGTATCATCAGATATGGTCTAAAAATACCTGGCATATGAATTGGATATAGTTTTTTTTGTAATATATCAGATAGCAGATAAAACAACCTGAAGGCTTCATCATGTGGAATGTTTTATTGTTTATTGTTTTTTTTCTTTAAGCCTTTGTTTACTTGTATGGAACCACCTCTCCTCTTCTACAAATGTAGAAGTAAAGAAGGAGAATAACATGACAGGAGAGACATGACTGAGTGTAAACACAAGTTCAGTCTCTACATTTTCTCCCAGGGAATATGGGGTGAACATCCTAGCAGCTAAGCTTCTTCTTAAGTCCCACGTGCTTCCTGGACGTCTGACAAACCTTAAATTCTTGAATTAACATTCAGGCAACAGTTTTGGACTCCACAAAGATGCAGAGTATACCATTATGATTGAACCCCACTGAGAAACTACTAAGGTGGTTTGTGTACCTCCATCATCTGCACAAAGTCCCCTTGATAACAATGTGTAGGAACAAGCAGCAAGTACTTCTTGTACTGATTTAACTGGTAGCTGTTTGCATCCAGCACTTCATCAATTTTCTGCAACATTTCTTTGGGCTTCATGGAACTTTTTTTCTTCATACTCCATGTAATGTAAAGGAGCAAGGATTAGCCTCTAAAACACTTTTTTTTTTCTTCATCATTGCCTCTGCTGTCTACCACATAAACTTTCAATGTCTCCACCAAATTCCTTCTGGAAGACCTGAAACACAGATTTCTATCTATAAAACTGAAGGAGAACTTAGTGAAGCCCCTTCCTACTCTGCCAGTTCTGATCTTCCTATGCTTCAATGAGAGGAAAGGCAGTCCCTTGTCTTGACTGCCCTTGTGAGAAGACATCTATGGAGTTTGAGTCCCATCTAGCAGGAGATGAGCAGCAATGGAAAAATCATAAGGAAGGGAATATACAATCTGATAGGAGATTTAGAAAGACTCCATTGGCAGGGATATGAAACTTGTATTAAAATGCACATATTATTACTTTCTGATTTCAATAAAAATGATGAGCAAAACTCTGCAAGTGTCATCATTTAAGCTTACGTTAAAAGCCAGGGGCAAGAAAGGTGACCAGAGCCACTTCATCTATTCATGCAGTTTTATGTACTATGCAATTCTATGTGGCTGGATTCACATGGACTACTTTATGCATGGAAAGTTATGCAGTTCTGTAGTTTTCAAATTATGTGATTGTATCTGGTGGTCCTTGCAGGTTCATGCTTAGGAATCTTATTACCGCTATACATCAAACTTGAGTAAGAGAAGAGCAACAGATCAAAGACAATGACTAGTCAATAAGAGATTTGATAGTTTCCTCCAAAACCACACAATAAATGTCTCTTAATCTTTGGTAAATCATTTATCTATATGTACCACAACTCTGTCTTTGTAAAGCAAATAGTTGAAATAGATAATTTCTAATTTCCTCTAACTCCATATTTGATGAAATTTATTTTGAGGATATCTACTACTATTACTTGTAAACATAAATAATAATTACTTTTCTCCCCCCAACTCTCTCTGATTTTGTAGATTCCAGTATATGCATGATTTTTGCAAATTCTTAAGTTGTTTTTGTAATTTTAATTTCTTACATTGGAAAAATAAATATGTTATTAACAAGGAAGTCATTTTTGGAGCAACCAATTTTAGTGGCTTCAGATATTTTAAGAAGTTAAAAAAACTGGTCATAAGGTCATTTTGTATAACTTCTACTTATAAACTCACGGTATATAAAGAATAACAATTCCAATTTTATGTAAGAAATTTTAAATGTGATCACTATATTCCTATTTAAAACACTCCAGAATATTAAGAGTAGTTACGTCTGAATGGAATTATAAGTGGTTTTACTTTATTGAATCCTGTCAACAAAAGAATAGCTCTTTTACAATGAGAAAAAGTTGTTACATAATATAATAGACTAATAAAAAGCTGGTTGGAATTAAAAAGAATGACTATATCAATAAAAGCCTTATATTATTAACTGCTATAAAATTGCATTTGTAGCATTTTAACACATTGACAACTTCACTAAGATATTTAAAACTAGTAAAAGTAGAATAAAAAACATCCATTATAATTGTACTATATAATACTTAGAGCGATAAAAAGCGTACCAAATTTATTTATGGAATAAACATCTAATAACAATATAAAGAGGATAAATGTCAGTGTTTTTACTAAGACTTTCTACTAAAGGAGAAAAAAAGGAATGTTATTACTAAATATAAAAGTTCCCTTTCTGTGAAATAGCATAAGACATTATTTGTTTAGGTATATATAAAAATGTTTTCAAGACTGAGTAATCATTGTTAGGCTTTACAATTTCTTTTTTTAGAAAACTTTCATTTAATAAATATAACTTTCAAAAGTTCAACTTTTGGATTATAGTGGCTTTTTCTCCCCATAACCACCCTCCCACTGGCAAACCATCCCATCTCCTACTCCCTCTCCCATCCCATTCTTCATTAAGATTCATTTTTAATTATCTTTATATACAGAAGATCAATTTAGTATATACTAAGTAAAGATTTCAACAGCATACATCCACACAGACACACAAAGTATAAAGTACTGTTTGAATACTACTTATACCATTAATTCACATAGTACAACACATTAAGGACAGAAATCTTACATGGGGAGTAAGTGCACAGCGACTCCTATTGTTGATTTAACACTTGATTAGGCTTTACTTTTTCAAACTTGGGTCATCAGAACTTACCTTGAAACAGAATAAATTAACCAAATAAAACATTTAGGACAAGAAATATTTTATTGTCTCCAAAAACTGAGACAAAGATATTAAGCTAACTGGTGACCTCTGCAATTCTTCTTCTTCTTCTTTTTTTTTTTTTTTTTTTTTTTTTTTCATATATGTGCTGCCAAAATGAGCACAACCTCTGCAATTCTTAAAATATTTTTTCTGGCTATGCAAAGGCTCTTATGAAATGTCAATGACTATAGTAGTCTTTCTTTAGCATTGTTTGAATATCCTTAAAATGTGATAAAAATCCTTTTTCTTTGACAATAGTGAGCTAAGCATATGGTACAATTGCTAAATTGCTCCCAGGGGCCCCTATATCCCATGTCTAGTCTTGTCTACTCTGCTTACCAGAGCAGCTAATGTGCACTTTGGAAAGTATCAGATGCGGGTTCATGTACTTATGTCTCTGCCATCCACATTGGAGACCCGAAGGGAATTCTTGACTACTGGCTTCAGCCTGGCCCAACCCTGGCTATAAGGGCATTGGGGGAGTGATCCCAAGGAAGGAAGATCTCTCTGTGTGCATCTGCGTTTCTCTTTTAAATAAGATGAAAACAAAATTTTAAATATGTTGCTCCAAAATAAGGTTATCTTTTTTACAAATATGTATTTATCTGAGAGGTAGTTATGGAGAGAGGAGGGAGAGACAGAGAGGTCTTCCATCACCTACTGTTTCACTTTCCAAATGGCTTCAATGATCAGAGCTGGGATAATCCTAAGCCAGGAGCTGTCTCCCATGTGCATGCAGGGGCCCAAATATTTCTTTCACTCCTTTCCCAGGCCATCAGCAGTGAGCTGGATAGGACCTGAACTGGTGCCCAAAAGGGATATTGTTTCCACAGACAAAGGCTTAACATACCATGCCTCAGAACTGGCCTCAGTAAGCTCATCTTAAAAAAAAAAGAAAAAAAAAAAAAAAAAGAGAGAGAGAGAGAGAGAGAGAGAAAGAGAGAGAGAGAAACTTCTTAAAGTTCTGTAAAACAAAAAATTTACTAAATGAGGTATAAAAGTAGAAATTTTATAACAAATTCCCTAGGAGGTGTGAAATTTTAGTTTCCCACAAATATATATTTTTTAAAAAGTTATGTTTTAATACTATACCACTACACACAGTTTATAGTCATTAGGCATCACTAACAAAATCTTTAAGTTGCTATTTCTTGTAAAACTATAGTGAATCAAAGTCTTTGTAATAGTTCCAGTTGACACATTAAGCAAACTGAACCTCCATAAACATTGTGTGACTATTGATCATTTTGTACAATTTAACCCTGACTATTCTCCTTCTCTTACATTCGTTTTTGTTTTGTTTTTTATCAAAGACTGTCCTGGATCATGTTTACTTGTTTTGTTCACTCATTGACTCATTCACTTAATGAACATTTATGTTAACCTGATACACCTAAGAAAATTGCTTTAAAAATTAATCCATATGAGGATTTTCAAATGTCTGTTTCTACTTACACTAGCATTTTTTTCACTGATAAACAACCTAATAAAAATTTAAAAATTGTATTATAGGTAATTTAGTGCCCGGGAATATACTCTAGCTCCTTTTTATCTAACATGAAATTTAGTTGAAATAAAGAAGTAATAAATTCCATTTTGAAAATACATAGAAATAAACATAAAAGCAGAAAACACACAAAAGTGTACATTTTTAGATTTGTCATCATGCTGAGTTTCAAAATCTCAGAAAAAAAAATTTAAAGTTGCAACCAGGGCCAGCGCCACGGTGCTGTAGGTTAATCCTCCACCTGTGTCACTGGCATCCCATATGGGCGCAACCTCTTGTCCCAGCTGCTCCTCTTCCAATCCAGCTCTCTACTATGGCCTGGTAAAGCAGGAGAGGATGGCCCAAGTCCCTGGGCCCCTGCACCCATGTGGGAGACTGGGAAGAAGCTCATGGTTCCTGGTTCCTGGCTTTGGAGCAGCGCAGCTCCTGTAGTTGCAGCCAATTGGGGAGTGAACCAATGGAAGGAAGACCTTTCTTAGTGCCTCTCCCTCTCACTGTCTGTAATTCTACATCTCAAATAAATAAATAAATAAATAAATAAAATCTTTAAAAAAAAAAAGCTCCAACCTAGTCAGAAAATCAGTTGTGTTAATCTATTGTCACACCCATAATTATAGAAGTGCTTTATCTAGCTCTGGGATCTGTCAAATGCGATATAATTTGATTGATTTTGATCTTCCTATTCTGTATTTTATTTCTTATTTTATTTTAGTATTTTCTTTTTCTGTGGTAAGTTGTGGTCATGTATGCCAAATAGATATATCAGTACTAGATAATCAAACTATTCCAAAACTCAGTGGCTTTAAAGGACTATGGTTTATACTCACATATCTGTAATTTATCGAGTGCACTTCCTTTGGGCTGTTAACCTCTGTGGATTCAAATTAAGTTGGGATAATTTTCAACATGCTCAGTTAAAATATAGAGTAAGGCTAAGAGATTTTGCATTATACGTCACTTAGTCTCGGCTCCAGTGAGCTATTTACAACACACTATTATCAAGGCAATGGAGAAGACATTAAGTGGGCGAGGGGAAATTTTCAAGATCTTTTAATGACCTAGACTCAGAATTATCACATATTATTACTGCCCTTTCTATTATTAAAGTGAATAATATACTCAAACTCCAAATTAAGAGTACTGAATGTATCTTCCTACAGATTTACATTTGGGTAAAATATTACCTTGATAAATATTATCCAAATTACAAATTTCTCTAAGTGAATGAAATATTAAGTAATCAATAGATGATTGAAGTGGAATGCTGAATCCGAGGAGTTATGTAAATGGTATATCTTTTCATTTTCAAACATAAAAGCAACAATAATAATATTACAACAAGGAGAGGAATGTTCACAATTTTCCCTCCTGCTATAATTATAGTCTTCGTTGTACATTTTTCCTGTTTTAGCACACTATTGTGGCTATTTCTTCTGTATCTTAACCAACATTTCCATATTATACTCTATATTCAGCTACTAGATGAACATCTGATTTCTTTGGGATATCGTTTGTGTTTTCTGTGTCTCTAGAAATTAGCCTACATTTATTTTTTTTTTAGTTGTGGTTTGAAGATAGTCTACCAGTGAATTTTTGATTATTTCTTGTTTTTTTTTTTTTTATTGTGTAGTTGCATATGATGATCTCATAGCAGTAGAATTACAACTATCAAACAATGCAACTATCAATATCTTTCCAGTTGTATATGGACATATGTTTTCCAAAACAACTGTTTCAGGTTGCATAAATAAAGCATTTAAATTTTATCTATGTTTAGTGAGGTGTTGTCTTTTTTTTTGTCTTTTTTTTTTTTTTTTTTTTTTTTTACAGGCAGATTGGACAGTGTGAGAGAGAGACAGAGAGAAAGGTCTTCCTTTGTCGTTGATTCACCCTCCAATGGCTGGTGCGCTGCGGCCGGCGCACCACACTGATCTGAAGGCAGGAGCCAGGTACTCATCCTGGTCTCCCATGGGGTGCAGGGCCCAAGCACTTGGGCCATCCTCCACTGCACTCCCGGGCCACAACAGAGAGCTGGCCTGGAAGAGGAGCAACCAGGACAGAATCCAGCGCCCTGACGGGGACTAGAACCTGGGGTGCTGGTGACGCAGGCGGAGGATTAGCCTATTTAGCTGCGGGAGGGAAGTTATGGGGGAGGGGAAGCCATTGTAATCCATAAACTGTACTTTGGAAATTTATATTTACTAAGTAAAAGTTTAAAATAAATAAATTTTGTCTATATTTGAGATGACAATGAGTCCATTAAAACTCTTGTAAGGTGCAGGCATTTGGGCTAACATTTAATATGCTACCTGGGATGCTTCCATATCATAACACTTAAGTGAAAGTACTGGCTCTGCTCTTGACTCCCTTTTCTTGCTAATGTTCACTCTAGTAGACAGGACATGATGACTCACATAGTGGATTCCTGTGTTCCATGCAGAAGACC
This sequence comes from Lepus europaeus, assembly GCF_033115175.1. Lineage (NCBI taxonomy): Eukaryota > Metazoa > Chordata > Mammalia > Lagomorpha > Leporidae > Lepus > Lepus europaeus. The sequence goes on from NC_084833.1 coordinate 41,727,981, forward strand.
TGAATTAAATTTCTGGACTGTGGCTTCAAACTGTTTCATCCTTCGGGGGCCATAGTGGACATTTGGTGAGTGAACCAGAAGATGAGAACTTTGTCTCTCTCCTCTCTGACTCTCTAAAAAAAAATTAAATTTTAAGAAAGAGTTGCTAATTCTATAAATGAATAAAAAAAACTCTGTGAGAATGCTTAAAATGATCAATATTTACAAACTATATCTCTGAATACAAATATTAACAATTCCAAACAAATATATTTTATTTGTTAAAAATTAAATTTTATAGAGATAACAAAAATATCAAGACCTAATATATGAAGCAAATATTCAGCCCATTGTTTTATGTGAATTGATTTATAAGTTTGGAGATAATCTAATCTATTGTGTTTCTAAGATATTATGACTATTTATGCTATTATGAATGTTTTCTACTAACTTTCAGTAAATAATCTTTCAAAAAGAGTTTTTTTTTTTCTAAATCATAAGCTGGCTCTCCAAATGTACACCTGATAGAAAAAATAAACATCTCTTTTTATCAGAGGCAAATTCTTTTTGTAATTCACATTTTATTTTCAGAATACCTTTAACCAGAGTGGGTTTTGTGAAGTAATGAATCAATGACCTATTTTGAAGGACTACTTGGAGAGAATTATAAGAGAGCATGTGAGGAATGGGAATATAGAAAACTTTCTAGGAATGTAACTGCAATGGGGAAAGGATAATTGAAAGAGTTTTTCATATAAATATAGGGACATGAATGGATAATATGATGTGAATATCAGTGATTCAAAAAAGGGAGGGGACTGAGTAATGAGAAATTTAATGTCAAGTGCAAGCCATAGGTTTGAATATATTTAGGATCTGTGTGTTGAGGGGATACTATAGACAGTGGGGAGTGGCAACCATTAAAGAAAATAGTGAGTCAGATTATTTCAGATATTTATAAAGCTTTTTTCCATGAAGAGAAATTCTTATAGGAAAATGCTTAGTTTTCAGTATACTTGAAAAATTTTGACTACATACATTCTTTGTGAAAGTTCCTCACCTACTACAATGATGATCAGTGTAAGATGTATTCTAAGCAAAGATTTGTCACTCAACATAATTAATGTAATTCTGAAGTGAGAGATACACTGTTTATTCTGATCTGATCAATATGCATTATGCACGTATGAATGGAAATGACAACTCTATCCTGTAAATATGTACAATTATTATATATATTTAAATAAATAGATATATTTAGTTAATTATTCATCAAAGAGATGAATTAATTAGACAAATTGGCACAAAGTTTTGAAAACTTAAAAATACCATATGTATGTCAAGCACTTAGAGCAGTGTCTGGCATATTCTAAGGACATGGGTGAGTATTTTCTCTGCTCTTATAAATTCATAGTAAAATTAATTACAGTATATATCAAGGATCATTTCAGCTCTCAAATTCATACACAAGAACCCAAGTACTAGACTTGGGGATGCCCAAGTGTAAAATGAAGAAAACGGAGGCAAAAATATAACGTGCATCTCACTTCTGTGATCTTGATGTCATACTATTTAAAAAATAGCTTTTGATTCCAATAATGGAACATTAATATGGACAACTATAGCAATATTTTGATAATTTCTGAGTATGAATATAAAATATAGGGTACTTCAAGGGTTTAATGGAAATGAGATTAAATAAAAGATTATTTTGTGCAAAATAATTTAAAAATTCATGCAGAATTATTTCATAATATGCATTTTCATGACTGCCAGCACTATAGATCTCTAATCAACAACAAAAAATCACATAGGAAAATGTGGTTTCATGATTTGGGGCTGATATTACATCTCATATTTTGTTGAAATTATTAATGATTAGATAAGAAATAAACATAAAATATGATTTCAAGCATGAGGACTTTGTCTCATATTGGGACCCTACTATCACTAACATAAACTTTGTGGGTGTTGTTAATGTTGGAAGGGCACATTTCTGAAGATACTTGATAGTGTTTCTGGTTATTGGTAAACTTCTTTTCCAAGCACACCTGAATTTGCTCTTATTTCATTTCCCACCTAACAGTGAGACTTACCAAATTACCTATGCACTAAAAGATTTGTTGAAATGTGTCATTGGCAAAAACAAGGGGAAAATAGCATTCATAGTGATTCACAGTGTGAGCAAATTTATTTCTTCCCTGTGGGATACTAGCAGGCATTGTAACATTATCCATTCATGCGAATTTATGTCATCGCTAAATATATCACCTGGTAGAAGAAATGGCTATTTTTGGTTAATGAACACAAATTTCCTAGATCATGCTTTGAGTATCATTTATCCTCTGGAATTTTATTACTGTTGTAAATTACATTATTTATTTCCCAAATAGGTTGGTTACGGAGGAATAAAAAGCCAAAAGCAGTGTTACAGAGAAAAAGGAGAGACAGAGAGAGTTCTTCCATTTGGTGTTCACTCCCCAAATGGCTGCAACTGTCAGGAATGGATCCAGTTGAAACCAGGAATCAGGAAATTCTTCCAGGTCTCTCACATGGGTGCAGGTGTCGAAGCACTTAGGCCATCTTCCACTGCTTTCCCAGGCCATTAGCCAGCAGTTGGATTGGAAGTTGAGCAGCCAGGACTTGAACCAGCACTCTTTTGGGATGCTGGCTTCTCATGTGGCAACTTTACCCAATACACCACAATGCAGGTCCTCTCAAAATAGAACATGGTGAAGTCTGTCACTTTTTCAAATGTCTCAATGTATCATATTTCAAAACAGAATACTTTCAGAAATCTGGAATTAAAGGGCTTGTCATATTTCTACCATTGTCTGTTTTCCTAAGTGTCGCTTGTGTCACAAATTATTTTACTATTGACAATGCATGTGTGTTTTTCTCCCTTCATGCTCACTATTTTCATAATATACCATGGAAAATACATATTATTTAACATTTATCTAAACTTCCGGATTCTGGTGAACGCATGACCATGTCATATAAATAACAAATTGCTTTTCTTCCTTACAGATACGTTATTTATCCACAGGTATATAATGCTTATACATCATTTTATGTTTAACAAGTATTAAATATCAAGAAATATATATGGTTACTTGCTGTTAGAAGTATAAAAAGTTGTCTGAAGGGGATGACCTATGAAATGAATATCTTTTTAGTCACTGCAAAGGAATGCGCAATGTTTCCTTATTGCAGAGTAGAGAGTAAGGGAAAATACACTTCCAAATTAATTTGAACTTTATAGAAATATGAATGGAACTGGGTATTACAGCTTGCTGCAGAGGAGGAGACGTTAGATGCAGAAAAAGCTGGGATCTTTCTGAACATCCCAGTTGGTTTCCCTCTGCAGAATCAAAAGAAAAATTTTAAGAAAAAAACTATGTATGTATTTTGAATTTTTCACAAATCATAGTTGGAAGATGATTTATAAAATGAAAATAATTTAATTTCTTTACCATTAATGAATATTGGAGAATGCAGTGATGGGAGAACACAGTCAATAGTTCTAGGAAATACTAAGATGTACTCCATTTAAGGACAGTATTCTCAAAGGCAGCATCAATGAGTTCACAAAGTCGTTCCCTTATGTTTCCTTACAAAGAGTCCTGCAGTTCCTGTCCTTGACCCTTATACCACCTCTTCATCCAACACTTACTATATTCATGCAGTTTATAAAGACTTCTTCAAAAGATGGTCAATTAACGTAGTCATCAGGAGGACCCTTTTCCTCTTCAGTACAGAGATGTTAAATCGAGTGTTTGGTAATATTCGTAAATACATTTTTCCATTTAGATTTAAAGAAGTAACTCAGCATCAGGATGTAAAATGTGCCTTTTCTGGTGTTAGATAAAAAAAAAATCCACTCATTTCACATTATAAAGTTACAACTGAACATCTATGTATTCTGTGTTACAATATTTAAGCTGCGTTAATACTCTTTTGTAATACTCTGGAAGACCATTTTGAAATTTAGAATTCCTGAACCCCTTTTTTAAAAAGATGTATTTTATGTGTTTGAAAGGAGATTTACAGAGAGAGAAAGGGAGAAATAGAGAGATCTTCCATCAGCTGATTGACTCCCCAAATGACCACAACGGTCAGGGCTGGGCCAGGCTGAAGGCAGGAGCCTCTCCTGGGTCTCCCACATAGGTGAAGTGGCATGTGAATGTGTCTTCTGCAAGCCAGCTAGGACCTAATATTCCATACTTAGTCAAGCCCCCTGCAATGCAGGGATCAGGTTAGAGAAATATTCAAGGATCTTGAGCTTTGAGGTCCAAACTGAACTCTTAATGCTGGTTTCAGCTTCACTCATGTACTACCTTTGAGCATAGACTCTAGTTGTGGGGTTCAAGGTCCCCTAGGGGTTGGACACCCTAGGTGCAGTGGTACAAATATATTTTTGTATCAGGACAATGGTCCTGAATAATGTATCCTAGATACAGGTTCAATACCTCCTCTGGTTTGTCAGAACCTAAAGCAGGGGGCCGCCGTGGTGGCACACTAAGTTAATTCTCCACCCACGGCACCGGCATCCCATATGGGTGCCAGGTTCTAGTCCAGTTGCTCCTCTTCCAGTCCAACTCTCTGCTGTGGCCTAAGAAAGCACTGGAGGTTCAAGTGCTTGGGCCCCTGCACCTGCATGGGAGACCAGGAGGAAGCACCTGGCTCCTGGCTTCGGATCAGCACAGCTCCAGCTCCAGCCGAAGCTTCCAGGGAGTGAACCAACAGAAGGAAGACCTTTCTCTCTGTCTCTCTGTCTCTCTTTCTCTCTCTTGCTGTCTATAATTCTACCTGTCAAATAAATAAATAATAAATCTTAAAAAAAAATAGAACCTAAAGCAGGACAATATTCCCTTAGAAACAAGATTTCCTAAGCACAGAGATAAAAGCCTCTGAAAATATTTGGGGCTCTGGACAGTTCTTTCATATCTGGGAGGATATGCCTGATCTGTGTCAACATGCAGGGAGCCCCAAAATTGCCTGGAACAGGGAAACTCCTCTTGGAGTGCAAAAATATAATCTTGAAATGCCAAATCTCATCTAATACAAGTCATTGAAGCCACATGCTTAAGATTAACTGGGCTTGTGGTGAGCCATTTCTACTTTTTGTCTCCTTGGGTTCTGCAGACTTTTTTTTTTTTTAAACTTTTATTTAATGAATATAAATTTCCAAAGTACAGCTTATGGGTTACAATGGCTTCCCCCCTCCCATAACTTCCCTCCCGCCCGCAACCCTCCCCTTTCCCGCTCCCTTTCCCCTTCCATTCATGTAAAGATTCATTTTCAATTCTCTTTGTATACAGAAGATCAGTTTAGTATATATTAGGTAAAGATTTCAACGTTTTGCCCATATAGCAACATAAAGTGAAAAAACTACCATTGGATTACTAATTATAGCATTAAATAGCAATGTACAGAACATTAAAGACAGAGATCCTACATAATTTTTTTTTCAAATTAATTAATTTTCTATGCCATTTCCATTTTAACACCAGGTTGTTTTTTTTTTTTTCATTTCCAATTCTCTTTATATACAGAAGATCACTTCAGTATATAATTAGTAAAGACCTCATCAGTTTGTGCCCACACAGAAACGCAAAGTATAAAAATACTGTTTCAGTACTAGTTATAGCATCACTTGGCTTTAGACGACACATTAGGGACAGATCCCACATGGGGTGCAAGTACACAGTGACTCCTGTTGCTGATTTAACAATTTGACACTCCTGTTCATGGCGTCAGTAATCTCCCTAGGCTCTAGTCATGAGTTGCCAGGGCTATGGAAGCCTTTAGAGTTCGCTGACTTTGATCTTATTCCGATAGGGTCATAGTCAAAGTGGAAGTTCTCTCCTCCCTTCGGAGAAGGGTACCTCCTTCTTTGATGGCCCCGTTCTTTCCACTGACCTCAATAGACATTTTTCGAAAGAGGAAATCCAAATGGCCAACAGACACATGAAAAAATGTTCAAGATCACTAGCAATCAGAGAAATGCAAATCAAAACCACAATGAGGTTCCATCTCACCCCGGTGAGAATGGCTCACATTCGGAAATCTACCAACAACAGATGCTGGAGAGGATGTGGGGAAAAAGGGACACTAACCCACTGTTGGTGGGAATGCAAACTGGTTAAGCCACTATGGAAGTCTGTCTGGAGATTCCTCAGAAACCTGAACATAACCCTACCATACAACCCAGCCATCCCACTCCTTGGAATTTACCCAAAGGAAATTAATTTGGCAAATAAAAAAGCCATCTGCACATTAATGTTTATTGCAGCTCAATTCACAATAGCTAAGACCTGGAACCAACCCAAATGCCCATCAACAGTAGACTGGTTAAATAAATTATGGGACATATACTCCATAGAATACTATACAGCAGTAAGAAACAATGAAACCCGGTCATTTGCAACAAGATGGAGGAATCTGGAAAACATCATGCTGAGTGAATTAAGCCAGTCCCAAAGAGACAAATATCATTTGTTTTCCCTGATCAGTGACAACTGAGCGCCAAAGGGGAAACCTGTTAAGTGAAATGGACACTATAAGCAACAATGAACTGATCAGCTCCTGTCCTGACTTTAGATGTACAATGTAATACTTTATCCTTTTTAGTATTTGTTGTTGTTGTTGTTGTTCTAGTACTATTGGTTGAACTCAGTAATTAACACACAATTATTCTTAGGTGTTTAAATTTTAACTGAAAAGTGATCCCTGTTAAATCTAAGAGTGGAAAAAGAGAGGGAGGAGATGAACAATTTGGAACATGTTCAATCGGACTGGCCGCAAATGGTGGAGTTAGAAATGTGCCAGGGGATTCCAACACAATCCCATCAAGATGGCATGTACCAATGCCATCGCACTAGTCCAAGTGATCAATTTCAGCTCACAATTGATAGCTCTGATAGGTCTAAGAGTCAAAGAGATCACACAAACAAGACAAGTATCTGCTAATACTAACTGATAGAATCAAAAAGGGAGAGAAAGATCCAACATGGGAAGTGGGATACACAGCAGACTCATAGGATGGCAGATGTCCTAAACAACACTCTGGCCTCAGAATCAGCCCTCAAGGCATTCAGATCTGGCTGAAGAGCCCATGAGAGTATAGCAGGCATGGAAAGCCAAGATATCATGGAAAAAAAAAAAAAAGACCTAAATGAATGATCTCTGTGAGTGAGATCCCAGTGGGTTCTGCAGACTTTTCAGCGGTGTATGTTTCTGCATTCATTCCTGCAGACTCAATCCTAAGGGTAGAGTTTCAAAAACTGGTTATGGGACCACAGACACTCCCATGAGCCAAATGACAAAAATAAAACTTAAGGTGTTTAATGGTGGAGACAAGGCTAGAGAGGGAAGCATACCAAAACATATAAAGCAGTCCAGACAGCAAACTCATAGAGTACCAGCTGACTTAAACATTGCGCAGAAACCTCAAAATCAGTTCAGAAGGCATTCTGACCTGCCTAAAAAGGCCATTGGATAGGGCCTCAAGTGTGGAAAGGCGAGAAATAGGTACAAGAAAAGTCACTCTGTAAAGGAACCCCAGTGTAAGAAAAGTTGTCACTGGAAGAGGGATTTTCCCTCCTCCAAAGAGAGGAAAGGTCTCTCTTCCCTCAAAGTCTTTTTCAAAGTATGACTGGGACTGAGAATTCAGGTGCCTTCCACAGCCTAGGCATCTCATGTCAAGAGTCCCTGGTGATTCCTGATGTTGTAGGTAAGTGATATTTTTTTTATTGATACAGGAGTTACTCTGTGCTAACTTCTAAAGCAAGATTCCCTATCTTCAGTAAGTTATATTACTATGGTAATCAATTGTAAACCTCATTCTTGGAAATTTACTTTGCCATTAGTTTGTCAAATAGATTTTCTTTTCTCTCACCAGTTATTGGTGATGTCTGAATATCTAACTACTTTGCTTGGAAAAGATTTGCTATCACTCATGGATGCTTCCCTTAAGTTGATTGGTCCTAAGTTTAAGTTGTTTGCTAAAATGTTAATGAGCACCAAGGCAGACTGCAGCCTGGATGATCATCCTACTGAAATAAGAGATCAAGTAGATTTTAAGCCAGGGATAAGGGAATATATTGATGGGCTACACATTTTACATTACCTCATTTGCATCAGTACCCTTTAAAGCCAAAATATAAATGGATACTTTGACACCTAATTGAAAATTTCTCAAACATGAAGGTCAGGTTCCATGCCATTCTCTCTCTAATAGTCCCATTCAAGATCTCAGAATTATTAATGAGGCAGTCATTCTTTTTTTTTTTTTTTTTACAGGCAGAGTGGATAGTGAGAGAGAGAGAGAGACAGAGAGAAAGGTCTTCCTTTGTCGTTGATTCACCCTCCAATGGCCGCTGCGGTGGATGTGCTGCAGCCGGCGTACTATGCTGATCCGAAGCCAGGAGCCAGGTGCTTCTCCTGGTCTCCCATGCAGGTGCAGGGCCCAAGGACTTGGGCCATCCTCCACTGCACTCCCGGACCAGAGCAGAGAGCTGGACTGGAAGAGGAGCAACCAGGACAGAATCCGGAGCCCTGACCGGGACTAGAACCCAGGGTGCCAGCGCCGCAGGCGGAGGATTAGCCTATTGAGCCGCGGAGCCGGCCAATGAGGCAGTCATTCTAATGCATTGTATTTGATATATCCTCACAATATCTTAACTCAGATACCTGGAGGCACATCATGATACACAGTCCTAGACCTAAAGGATGCTCTCTTTGTCAAACTGTTAAGCCCAGAATCTCAGTTTTTAGTAGCCTTTGCATGGAATGATCCATCCTAAAATGTAATTCAACCAATATACTTGTATAGCTCTCTCTCAAGTCTTCAGAGATAACCATTTGTTTGTCAATACTCCTGCAAAAGTGCTCAAAGAGCTCCAGTTTAAGATTGGAGACATTATACAATATGTAGATGATACTCTCATTTGCAATATCTCCAAGGAGGAGTCAGATGAAATTGCCATCCAGATTTAAAACTTCCTAGGAAACAAGGGATACAAAGTTTCCCCAAACAAAGCTCAGATATATTAACAAGAACTAAACTTCTTAGGATATCTTCTTACCACAGGAAGGTGTTATCTTTCATGCAAGAGCAAGGAAGCTATTCTATGTGTAGGATCACCATAGACAAAGAAATAGCTAAAGCCATTTCTGGGAATGGAACATTTTTGCAGAATATGGAGTCCAGTATTCAGGTTGAGAGCTTACATTACATAAAACTTTATAGGGTCCTGGCACAGGAATACAATGGGAGGTTTTCCAAAGGACTAAAGGGCTGTTAACAGAATCTCTGGCTCAAGGAATTTCAAATTTGGACATGTCATTTACACTGTTTCGAACAGATAAATGAGGAATAACTAGTTACATTGACTCAGAAATTGGATCTACTTCCATGACCAGGGATCTACTCTTCTAAGAAATTAGATTCAGTGACCACAAGAAACTAGATTCATGAACTGCATTATTAAGGGCCATTGCTGCCAGCACAATGATGAAGAAAACCACCAAGCTGATCTTAGGCCAGTTACTTGAAGCTTAAACCCCCTACCAAGGGCAAGAAATTCTAGAAATTAAAAGGTATCAGTTATTAATGGGAAAACACCTTTCAGAATACCAGGACTTTTGTTAGACTCGCCTGAGGTAACTCTTCAGGTATACCAAATATCAAGTCCAGCTACTTTCTTGAAACCTAAAGATACGGAAGAATTAGTCACTCTTGTATAGAAATCATGCATCATGTCTGTTCTAGCAAGTCTGATCTAAGAGAGGAACTCCTGGAAAATCCTGATGTTAAGTGGCTTACTAATGGCAGCAGTTTCCTGAAGGAAGGAGTTAGGAATGTGGTTTATGCCATAGTGAATTGCACTCTGGATAAAGAAGCCCAGATGTTTACCATCTAGCACTTTAGTTCAAAAGACTGAGTTTAATTATTTAACTAGAGACTTAAAATTTGGGAAAGGCCAGAGAGTTAATACTTAGACTCCAAATATGATTTTCCTTGTATTTCATGCATACGTAACAATTTGGAGAAAAAGAAGCTTACTGACTACAAAGAACTTTCCCATAAAACAGGGAAGGAGATACTGCCTCTCCTCCAACAAATATTGGAACCTCGGGAAATTCTGTCATATACTCAGGGGGCACCAGAGGAAAGATAGTCATATCAGTAAAGGAAGTTCTCTAGCAGAAAAAGTAGTCAAAAGGATTCTACACGAGAGTTTTAGAAAGAACTCTGATACTTCAGACTATAGAGGCAACAGAAAATCCTTACTATACCATGCCTGAGATACAGTGAGCTTAGCAACAAGGTTAAACTAAAGGTGCCAGTGGGCAGTGGACGTTAAACCAGTGGGTCATGTTCCTAATGATCTGTCAGTGGGAAATTATTAAATAAATGCCCATATGGAATAAAAGTCTTGATCCAAATACTTTCTCAGATATTTTGAGGGAAAGGACTAAATAATGTTATAAGGGAAGTTACTCAGTTCTATCACTCTTTACAAAATAACCCTAGTGGTCACATCAGGCCATGCCCCCCACTCACTCCTATACAAAGGAGAGGAACATATTCAGGTGAACACTGGCAAATAGACTTCATTAAAATGCTGTAAACAGATTGCAAATATCCACTAGTCTTCCGAGAACAAACAAGATTGGGCGCATTCAGGGTGGTATGACCATAGACTACAAGTTTTTATTGATGTTTTCCCAAGATGGATAGTCTTTTCCAACCCAGAGAAGGCACAGAAAGTGTCTAAAGCTCCAATAAAGGAAATAATTTCCCACTTTGGCTTCCCAGTCATACTCCAAAGCCACTTATCTAGGTATCACTGATTATTTTCATGCTTCTTGGAGAGCACAGTCATCAAATAAAGTTGAAATAGCAAATTAAATATTTAAAAAGATTCTGGCTAAGCTTTGCCAAGAGACATCAGAATCATGGATTAGGTTACTGCCTTTTGATCTCCTCAGGATGAGAAGTGCACCTAAGGTTGTATAAAACCTAGTCCAGGTGCCAGTGCTGTGGCAAAGAGCAGTGCTGGCATCCCATGTGTGCACCATTTCAAGTCCCAGCTGCTTCATTTCCTATCCAGCTCTCTGCTGTGCCCTAGGAAAGCAGTGGAAGACCCAGAGGAAACTCTTGGCTCCTGGCTTCAGATCAACGCAGCTTCGGCTATTGCAGCCAATTAGAGAGTAAACTAGCAGAGGAAGACCTTCCTCTCCTTCTCTCTCTCTCCCTCTCCCTCTGCCTTTCTCTTTCTGTCTCTCCTTCTCTGTGTAACTGTGACTTTCAAGTAAAAATAAATAAATCTTTAAACAACAACAACAAAACTTAGTCCATTGAAACAGCAGAATTGGTATATGGGAGACATCGCCTTTTTTTTTTTTCTTTTCTTTTTTTTGAACCTGTGACATCCTCTTTGATTCAGAAACTCAAAAACAAATTAGGGATATTATCAATATAGGTCATGTACAAAAGGCACTAATAGAGTATGGTAACAAAATTCTCCCAGTTCCCAATCCCGAAAGGCATGAACAGCCAATGACGCTGGGAGATTGGATTTCATTAGACTTTAGAAGGAAGGATGCCCTCCTGACCAATTACAGCTTAATTGGAAAGGACTTTACCAGGTGCTACTTAGCAGTTCCACTGCAGTTGAGTTACTGGAAATTCCAAGCTGGATGACCCCAGAGGCACAAGCAATCAAAGCCAAAATTAACAAATGAGATTACATCATATTGAGACGCTTCTATACAGCAAAAGAAAACTCTCAGGAAAGTGAAAATGCGACCAACAAAATGGGAGATATTATTTGCAAACTATGCAACTGATAAAGGATTAATAACCAGGAAATATAAAGAGATTGTGAAACTTCACAACAACAAAACAAACAACACAGTTAAGAAATGAGAGAAGGACTTAAACAGAAATTTTTTAAATGAAGAAATCCAAATGGCCAACAGAAACATGAAAAATACTCAGGATCACTAGTTATTAGGAAAATGCAAATGAAAACCACAATGAGGTTTCTCCTCATACAGAAATCAATAAAGGACAAATGCTGGCAAGAATATGGGGAAAAAGGTACACTAATCCACTGTTGGTGAGAATGTATACTGGTAAAACAACTATGGAAGACAGTTTGGAGAACCTCAGAAATCTGAATATAGACCTACCATATGACCCAGCCATTACATTTCAGGGAATTTACACAAGGGAAATGAAATCAGTAAATAAAAAAGTTATCTTGGGGCTGCCACTGTGGCATAGTAGGTAAAGCTGCCACCTGCAATGCTGGCATCCCATATGGGTGGCCATTTGAGTCCCGGCTGCCTTATTTCCAATACAGCTCTCTGCTATAGCCTTGGAAAGCAGTAGAAGATGGCCCAAGTCACTGGGCTCTGCACTCACATGGGAGATCCAGAAGAAACTCCTGGCTCCTGCCTACAGATCTGCTCAACTCCGACCACTGAGGCCATTTGGGGAATGAAACAGCAGATGGAAGACCTCTATCTCTTTCTCTCTCCCTTTTCTGCCTCTCTGTAACTCTGACTTTCAAATAAATAAATAAATAAATATTTTAAAAATAGTTATCTGCACAACCATGTTTATTGCAGCTCAATTCACAATAGCTAAGAAATGGAATCAACCTAAATGCCCATCAATTGAAGACTGGATAAAGAAATTATGGGATATGAACTCTATGGAAAACTACACAGTGGGAAAATAAATGAAATCCAGTCATTTGAAAAAAAAATGGATGAATAGGCTGGTGCCGCGGCTCACTTGGCTAATACTCCGCCTGCGGCACTGGCACCCCAGGTTCTAGTCCCAGTTGGGGCACCAGATTCTGTCCTGGTTGCCCCTCTTCCAGTCCAGCTCTCTGCTGTGGCCCGGGAAGGCAGTGGAGGATGGCCCAAGTGCTTGGGCCCTGCACCCACATGGGAGACCAGGAGGAAGCACCTGGCTCCGGGCTTAGGATCAGCGCAGCGCACCAGCCGTAGCGGCCATTTGAGGGGTGAACCAGAGGAAAAAGGAAGACCTTTCTCTCTGTCTCTCTCTATCTCACTAACTCTGCCTGTCAAAAAAAAAGGATGAATCTGGAAAACATCATACTTAGTGAAAAAAGCCAGTCCCAAAGAGACAAATGCTGTATGTTCTTGATCTGTAATAACTAATAGAGCACCTAAAAGGAAATCTGGAGAAGTGAGATTGACACTATGAGAAACAATTATTTGAACAGCCCTTGTCTTGACTTTTGAGGAGCAGTTTTTTTTTTCTCTCTCTTCTTCATACTATTTATAGAACACTTTACCTAACATAGAGTTGATCATATGTATATAATGTCAATTTCAAATAGATTTCAGTAAAAAAAAGTGTGAGAATAATAGAAGGAAAAAGTTTGTAAGTCTAAAACTGTAGATTTCTTCATACATTCCTAAGGACTTACTTCTAAGGGTACAGTTTAAAAATCTGCCATGGGACCCCAAATCCCATTAAGCTGGGTGGTAAAAATGCCATCTTAAGTATTAAAGTGACCATATTAAGTGTTAAAGTGATCATATAGATAGGACTAAGTGTTAAAGGAATCATATAAATAAAATCAAATGTCTGGAAATAATGGTAGATAGAATCAAAAAGGAGATAATGCTCCAACATGGGAAGCAGTCCACACAGCAGACTCCTAGAATAACAATCTCTTTAAACAACACTCTGATCCTAGAATCAGTCCTTAAGGCATTCTGGTCTAGCTGAAAAGCCCATGAGAGCATTTCAGGCATGGGAAGTCAAGGCACTGTGGCAAAAAAAATGCCCTACATGAAGCATCTCTATGAGAGAGACCCCAGTGGAAAGAAGTGGTTATCAAAGAAGGATGTACTTTTTTCTAAAGGGAGGAGAGAACTTCCACTTTGCTTATGGCCTTGTCTAAATACTGATGGAAACTGTGGATTCAAAATGCTTCCATCGCCTTGGCAGCTCATGTCAAGAGCCTCGGGTGATCAATGATGTCATACATAAGAAAATTATTAAATTAACAATAGGAGTCACTGTGCACTTACTTCCTATGCAGGAAGTCCTATGAGGACTTCTGTCCTCAATGAGTTGCATTATTAGAATTAACTGTAAAAATTGTTCTCAAACATTTTTGTGTGTATGCAAATTGTTCTCTTAAAATATTCATGTCCTTGATATGATATTTTAAAATATTAATCTACATGGATATGATAGACATGCAGGAAAGTAAAGGAAATATAGATTGATATATACATTCTTAATAAGTTGCCAATTCAGAAATGTAGGTCTATTCTAGTGTACATTTACAGTTTAATTTTTGTTGCTACCATTTTAAAAAAATCAGGAAAACAAATTATAAACTGGTAATATACTCATATTTAATTTAAGAACATATTTAAAGTCAGATATACTGTTATTTACTCTGTAGCTGATATTTTTGTTAGATTATACAGCTAAAGGAACTCTAGTGCCTAGATGGTGTAATTTTAAAAATGCAAATCACTGGCTAGTGCTGTGGTGAAGCTGATTAATCTGGCAACTGCTGTGCCAGAATCCCATATGGTCACTGGTTCAAGTCCTAGCTGCTCCACTTCTGAATCTGGTACCTTCGGATGCACTTGGGAAAGTAGAGGAAGATGGTCCAATTCCCTTGGTCCCTGTACCACATGCAAGATCAGAAAGAAGCTGATGGCTGCCTGATTCAGCCTGGCCCCACCCTGACTATTGCAGCAATATGAGGAGTAACCAGCTGCTGGAAGATCTCTGTCTCTCTTTTCTCTCTTTGTACCTCTGACTTTCAACTAAATAAATAAGTCTTAAAAAAAAAAGAAAAAAGAAAAAAGAAAACAAGATTCTAAGGGTGATTATTTTAGCCTAGCAGATAAGATGCTGGTTAAGATACCAACATCCCACATCAGGGTACATGTCTTTAATTCCTGCCTCTAATTCCTAATTCCAGCTTTTTAGTGATGCAGAGTCTGGGAGGCAGCAGTTATAGCTCAAGTAGTCGAGTTTCTTTTCACTTATGTCAGAATCTTGTGTTGATTTCTATTATCTCCAGCCTTTGCTGGCATTTGGGGAGTGACCCAGAGGAAGAGAACAGCCCCTCCCCCTCTCTCTTTCTCTCTCTCTCTCTCTCCTCTCCCCTTCTCTATGTCTGACTCTCAAATAAATTGTTAAAAATAAAAATAAAAAGGATATTTGTATAGATAATACATATTTTACATTTTTGTAAATCTATTTCACTAATTAAGCTCCTGTGCAATAATTTTTCAAATTAATATTTTACTATTTTTAAATATATATTTGAATTTATATTAGAGACTTAATTTCTTTATTAAGTAAATAGTTCAACAAATAAGCAAAAATGCCATGGTCTGGCAGATAAATAGACAAGGGCTATAAACAATAAATGTAAAAATATTGAACATCACTTATATAAAATAGACTTTAAAAACATGAAAATGGAGGCCAGGGCTGTGGCATAGCTGGTAAAGCCACAACCTATGGTGCTGGCATCCCATATGGGCACCGGCTGAGTCCTGGCTGCTCTACTTCTGATTCAGATTTCTGCTATGGTTGAGAAAGAAGTAGAAGATAGCACAAGTACTTGGGCCCCTGCACTCACATGGGAGACCTGGAAGAAGTTCCTGGCTCCTGGGTTCCGATAAGAGTAGCTCAACATTGTGGACATTTGGGGAGTGAACCAGCGGATGTAAGACATCTCTCTCTCTTTCTCTCTCTCTCTCTGCTTCTCTGTAACTCTGCCTTTCAAATAAATAAACATATCTTTTAAAAAACAGACAAAAATTGTAAATGACATATTCTTGTGGCTATAATGGAAAACACTAAGATTAAGGGAAATTCAACTTTTAAATTATAATTTTTGTGGGGCCAGCACTGTGGTATAGTGGGTAAAGCCACCACCGGCAGTGCTGGAATCCCACAAGGGTGCTGGTTTGAGTCCCGGCTGCTCCACTTCCAACCCAGCTCTCTGCTATGGCCTGGGAAAGCAGTAGAAGATGGCCCAAGCCCTTGGGCCCCTGCATGAGAGACCTGGAAGAAGCTCCTGACTCCTGGCTTCACATTGGCACAGCTCCAACCCTTGCGACCAGTTGGGGATTGAACCAGTGGATGGAAGACCTCTCTCTTTCTCTCTCAGTCCTTTTTCCTTTGTGTAACTCTGACTTTCAAATGGGTAGATAAATAAATCTAAAAAATTATAATTTTTGTATCAATTTATATTTTTCAAGTAATTTTAAATGATACCCTCCATAAATCAAATATTTATAAACTTATGGGACTGCAAAATTAATTTCCTCATATTTCCATGTATTTGTTTCTTTTTTAAACTGCCACATAGCTTTTTAAAACTTGTTTATTTATTGGAAAAACAGAATTACAGAGAGACAGAGGCAGAGAGAGAGACAGACAGAGAGAGAGAGAGAGAGAGAAAGTCTTTTCTTCACTGGTTCACCCCAAAAATGTCCACAATGGCCAGAGCTGTGCCATCCCGAAGCCAGGAGCCAGAAGATTCCTCCAGGTCTCCCACATGAGCACAGGGGTCTAAGGACTTAGGCCTTCTTCTACTGCTTTTCCAGGCCATAACAGAGAACTGGATTTGAAGTGGAATAGCCGGGAGTGGAATCAGTGAGCATATGGGATGCCAGCACTGCTGGGAGCAGCTTTATTCACTATTCCATAGTGCTGGCCCCACAGAGCTTATTAAGATGCAAAAAGGTTTTTATCAGGTTCCTTGGTAACAAAGTTACTTCTTCCTTTCAAATATGTAGAGCTGATTAGATGTTTAGTCTAATTTTAGTCTTACTTTTTTGGGTTGCTCTCAAGAAGATGAAGAAAGAGAACAGAGCTTCACAATATTAAATCAGAATTTAAATAAGGTACTTATAAGAGAGAAAATGACCTACAGAATTAGAATTTCGTAAGTCAAGATGTAAAATATATTAGAAAAGTATTTTGAGGTTTTAAAATGAGCCATAAATGGGTAAATTACTAAAATCACAATGTAATAATAAAATGATAAATATGATGTATATTTAAATATAAAATTATCTTAAACTATTATTTGAAATGTTTTTTCTATTATATCTATTATTACATTTGTAATAATATGTTTCCACATTTTAAAAAAGTGAAACAAATTTACTGGAAAGAGCAGTATAAGTCATTCCCTATTGAAAATGACTTATTTTTAACTTGAAGGAGAAAAAAAAGATTCTCTTTTCATGCATTTTCATACATTAGAGTTAGTATAAATCAATATTCTTTGAAAGAGCATTTGATGAGGACTTTGTCATTTTAATTATGAAAATGTGGTATTATATCCTTGAACTCTGCTGCTAGCACTTTATTAGATTTCGGCTTCCTTTTTCAACACATTTTCCTCATTCTAGCTGGGTAGGAAAACTAGAAAAGTTGTAATCAGGGTTGGAAAGAGAAAAATCATTGAATAATGATATAGAACAAGATTATTTTCCAAAGAAGAGTCAGTTAGGTAACACAATTAAAACAACATATACTTGCTTCATTATCTGTGGGAGACTGGCTCCAGGAGCCTATATCCACAGCTCGTGTCTCTTATATAAAAATTTGTGATGTTTGCATATTACCTTCCTACAACCTCCCATATATTTTGTCTTTTTTGGTTTTTTTTTTGTTGTTTTTTTCTCCCAGAAACATTTTATTTAATAAATTAAAACTTTTTTTTTTTTTTTTTTGACAGGCAGAGTGGATAGTGAGAGAGAGACAGAGAGAAAGGTCTTCCTTTTGCCGTTGGTTCACCCTCCAATGGCCGCCGCGGTAGCGCGCTGCGGCCGGCGCACCGCACTGATCCGATGGCAGGAGCCAGGTGCTTCTCCTGGTCTCCCATGGGGTGCAGGGCCCAAGCACTTGGGCCATCCTCCACTGCACTCCCGGGCCACAGCAGAGAGCTGGCCTGGAAGAGGGGCAACCGGGACAGGATCGGTGCCCCGACCGGGACTAGAACCCGGTGTGCCGGCGCCGCAAGGCGGAGGATTAGCCTAGTGAGCCGCGGCGCCGGCTAAATTAAAACTTTATACAGTTGATAATTATAACTTTAGGAACATGGAAATTCTTCCCACCATACCCACCTTCCCACCCACACTCCAACCCCGCTTCCTCCTCCCTCTCCTATTCCCTCTCTTACTTTTTATTAAGGTCTATTTTCAATTAACTTTATACACATATGAGTAACTCTATGTTAAGTAAAGAGTTCCACAAATGGTCTGAAAAAAAATGTTCCTCAACAGTTGAGACAAGGGCTGTTCAAAGTCATTGCTCTCAAAGTGTCAATTTCACTGCTATAGATTGCCTTTTAAGTGTTCTATTAGTTATCACAAGTCAGGGACATCATATGGTATTTGTTCTTTTAGAACTGGCTTATTTCACTAAGTATGATATTTTCCAGATTCATCCATTTTGTTGCAAATGACAGGATTTCAGGGATTTTTTTTTTTTTAGCACAGTGTAGTATCCATGGTGTTCATATGTCATAATTTCCTTATTCTGTCTTCAGTTGACGGACATTTGTGTTGATTCCATATCTTAGCTATTGTGATTGAGCTGCAATAAACAAGGTGGTACAGATAATTCTTTCATGTGCTGATTTCATTTCCATTGGTTAAATTCCCAGGAGTGGGATGGCTGGGTCATATCGTATGTCTATATAGAGATTTCTGAGGTATCGCCATACTGTTATCTACAATGGCTGTAAAAGTTTACATTCCCACGAAAAATGGATTAGGGTGCATTTTTTCCCATATCTTCACCAGCATTTGTTGTTTGTTGATTTCTGTATGAAAGCCATTCTAAAAGGGGTGATGTGAAATCTCATTGTGGTTTTGATTTGCATTTCCCTGATGGATAGAGATCTTGAGCATTTTTCATGTGTCTGTTGGCCATTTGGATTTCCTCTTGAAAAATGTCTGTTTAAATCCCTTGCACATTTTTTAACTTGGTTGTTTGTTTTGTTGTTGTTGAGTTTTTTGATCTCTTTATTTATATTATGGTTATTAATCTTTTATTAATTGTGTAGTTTGCAAATAATTCTCCCATTCTGCTGGTTGTTTGTTCACTTTGCTGAATATTTCCTTAGCAAGTCAGAAGCTTCTCAGTTTGATGTAATCCCATTTGTCAATTTTGACTTTGATTGCCTGTGCCTCTGGGGTCCTTTCCAAGAACTGTTTGCTTATGCCAATATTTTGCAGAGTTTCCCCAATGTTATCTAATAATTTCATGCTATTGGATCATAGATTTAGGTCTTTAATCCATTTTGAATGGATTTTTGTGTAAGGTAGAAGATATGGGTCTTGCTTCATACTTCTGCATGTGTAAATCCAGTTTTCCCAGCACCATCTGTTTAAGAGACTGTACTTACTCCGGGGATTGGTTTTAGCTTCTTTGTTAAAGATAAGTTGGTTGTAGATGCATGTATTGATTTCTGGCATTTCTATTTTATTCCATTGGTCTATCCATCTGTTTTTGTGCTAGGCTGTTTTTATTATAACTGCCCTGTAATATGACTTAAAATCTGGTATTTGGATGTCTCTGACTTTGTTTTTGGTTTATAAATTGCCTTAGCTATTCAGAGTCTCCTATGTTTTATATGAATTTCAGCATCATTCTTTCTATGCCTGAGAAGAATGTCCTTGGATTTTTTTTTTTGGTTTTACATTGAATCTATAAATTGCTTTCATTGTTATGGATATTTTGATTATATTGATTCTTCCAATCCATGAAATACCAATTTTTGGTATTTCCTTCTATTTCTTTCTTTAAATTTGTAATTCTCATCTCAAAGTTCTTTGACAATCTTGGTTAAATTTATTCTAGAGTATTTGTTTTTTATAGCTATTTTGAGTGGGATTATCTTAAAAGTTTCTGCTCAGCCTTGCCATTGCCTGTGTATATAAAGCTTATTGATTTTTGTGTGAAGATTCTATACACTGCCATTTTACCAACTCTTCTACTAGTTCCAATACTCTCTTGGTGGGTCTTTTGGATCCCTATATATTGAATCATGTCATCTGCAAATAGGGATAGTTTGATTTCCTCCTCTCAATCTCTATCCATTTTATTTCTTTTCCAAATGGCTCTGGCTGAAACTTCCAGGACTATATTGATTAGCAATGCTGAGAGTAGGCATCCTTGTCTGGTTCCAAACCTCAGTGAGAATGTTTCCAACTTTTCACCATTCAATAGGATACTGGCCGTGGGTTTGTCATAAATTGCCTTTATTATGTTAAGGATGTTCCCTCTATATCCAATTTAATTGAAGTTTTCCTCATGAAATGATGTTGCATTTTATCAAATGCTTTCTCTGCATCTATTGAGATAACTCTATGGTTTTTGTTTTTCAGTTTATTAATATGCTGTATCACATTTATTGATTTGTGAATATTAAACCATTCCTTTACACCAAGGATAAAACCCATATCTTCCAGGTGAATGATCTTTCTGATGTGTTGCTGGATTCAACTGGCTACTACTTGTTGAGGATTTTTTGTCATGTTCATCAAAGAAATTGTTCTCTAGTTCTCTTTCTCTGTTGTACCTTTTTCAGGTGTAGGAATTAAGGTGATGCTGGCTTCATAGAGTTTTGGAGGATTCCCTCCATTCCCATTGTTTCGAATAGCTTGAGAAGAATTGGACTTTCACCTTACACAAAAAACCACTCAATATGGATTAAAGACTTAAATCTATGACCCGACACCATCAAATTATTAGAGAACATTGGAGAAACTTTGCAAGATATTGGCAAAGACTTCTTAGAAAAGACCCCGGAGGCACAGGCAGTCAAAGCCAAAATTAACATTTGGGATTGTATCAAATTGAGAAGTTTCTGCACTGCAAAAGAAGCAGTCAGGAATGTGAAGAGGCAACCGACAGAATGGGAAAAAAATATTTGCAAACTATGCAACAGATAAAGGATTAATAACCAGAATCTACAAAGAGATTAAATTTAGAAGCATTAAGCGCACGTATTTCAAACCATTTGTTTTTACGTTTCAAATACATTCAAAAGTTTAGTTCTGTAAAACTTCAAACATTTGAAAATAGTTGGATATTGTCCAAGTAAGTCCATCCTGATTATCCTTTATTTGTGTTGTGTCTACTGAGTTAGGAAAGTAAGCCCAGGGCTGGCCCAGGGCAAAATGTCAAATTTGAAATCCTCAACCTGTCAAACAAAGCCCTTTGTATTGTGTCCCTTCTCTAACTTTCCAGTCTCAGCTCTGATTTTACTCTCATGCCCCGGGTTGTGTAAGTCAGACTGACTTTCAGGCTGTCCTTCTAAATCTCATTCCCCTTTCTTGCCTCTGGCTCTTTGTGCAAGTTGTTACTTCTGCCTAGAATATTTCTTTGCTTAACATTAGCTAATACATTCTTCATTCTCATTTACATTTATACTTTCCAAGATGCCTTTCTAGTTATGTTTAGAAATTTTACATGTCTCCTATAGATCTTTTCTCTCTCTCTCGCTTTCTCTTTTTTTTTTTTTTTTTGACAGAGTTAGACAAGGAGAGACAGAGAAAGGTCTTCCTTTTCCGTTGGTTCACCCCCTAAATGGCCACACTGATCCGAAGCCAGGAGCCAGGTGCTTCCTCCTGATCTCCCATGCGGGTGCAGGGCCCAAGCACTTGGGCCATCCTCCACTGCACTCCCCGGCCACAGCAGAGAGCTGAACTTGGAGAGGAGCAACCGGGACAGAATCCGGCGCCTCAACCGGGACTAGAACCCTGGGTGCCGGTGCCGCAGGTGGAGGATTAGCCAAGTTTTCCGTGGTGCCGGCCCTCCTATGGATCTTAATATATTTTTCTACCTGTATCATAACATTTATTATGATCTTTGAAATAAGTATTTACACATAATGATTTTATTATGAGCTTCTGAGTTTCATATCAATTATTATTATTATTATCATCATCATCATTTACTACGGTGTTGTTACTACAGTGGTTTTACTGTCTTTGGAAGGGATGCCTATTAAACCATGTTTGCTGAATTGAACTCTATTGGAATTACCAAGCCATCTGGATTTTAAAGCCTGAAATCACAGATTGCTTTCATTTTATCATAGGCAAGTGAACTTTTGACTGAATTTGCTGAATTTATAAAATGCAAACAAGCGAGGTATATTGAAGTACAGAGTGTGAAAATAATCAATAAACAAAAGTGAATAAAAGGATTAACTGCTAAGATTTCATTTAATCTGCACATTTGGGTACATTTTCCCATCTTTCTATTCTTGTGGGCAGAATTTCACATCTCAAGTTTTTTCTTACTTTTATTTACTCTCCTGATAACATTTGCTTTAGCTTTTTCTTAATATGGAAATGCAACCTTTACTTAGAACCCTATGTCTACATTTCTAATGTAAATGCCATATTTAACATTTAGAAGTCCACAATACTCCTATACATACTTGCTTTTGTTAAACAGCATCATAATGATCAAAATAAAAGAGTAATGTATGCTATTGGAAGAGCGGGGATATACGTAAAGGGCAGGTGAAATGCAGTTGCAATAGGTACATTAAGGTAAGATTTATAATTGTATTGTGATCAAGATGCTGTGAGTTTTAGAAGATTAGAGAAAAAGTCACTGATAAAAAATATTTCCCCTTCCATCCTCTAGCTTTTTGCTGATCTTCCATCTTTTTTGTGGTGCTTTGGCATTAGATTCTTAAATCATCCCACAGATTTTAAATTTTTGTTTCATGACTGTTTTTCATGTGTGTTTTCCTAGTGACATGAACTTAACTTTCCGTGACCTTAAAATTGTTATTATACATATACATACATATACAGGTCTTTAAATATCAAATAAAACAAAATGTTTAAAGTCCTTATCACATAGAAAATTCACAATATATTCATTAATTTTATTTTAATTATTTGCTTGATCATTGCATGAAACATCTTCCAATTATTATCAGGTTTTTGGTCCATATATTTTACATTGAGGAGAAACCTTTTTTAAGGCAAATTACATTTAGTTATTGAATCAGAGAACAAGTGATCCATTGTGTTCAGTCAATACTGATTTTCTAAAGTGTACAGAATATAATGACAACATTTAAGCAAAATGTTTTAAGGGTAAGAATATTTTACTTTCATTTCACTAAAGTGTCAATTTTCATTTATTTTAATTTCCAGTCTTTCATATTGTACTCATTTTCCCATCTTAAAATTTTTAAATGAGTGAAATTAATAGAGACAGCTAAAAAAAAAAAAATAGTGGGGAAATATAGGCCATTTCCAAAAACGTATTCTTATACAACTTAATGAGGAAAAAAAAAAGCAGAAAAAAAGCAACTACTAGTAAATAAACCATTTTTGTATTTCCTATCAATTTCAGTATAGTAAGTTCTTCATTAGGATTCATGATTGTTTGATTATCTCATTTATAAGCTCAAAGCTACTTTCAACATTTGTTCGCTGTGAGATCTTACCCTCTGGGTGTTTTTGAATACAGATCCATCTTGAGAACAGTGTGGGTTTTACTTGATTTTCCCTGATAGACTACTTGGGGTGATTGAATAAGATACTAACGTACAATACTGCCTAACCTCAGAGTAGATATAACATAGTGCCCCCTATGACTGCTATTCCTGTTATTATTATCATACCAAATCTCCCTGCTGTGTCCCTTAGAAAATAATGAGGAAAGAATTTCTAGAAAATTTTATCAGTGAGATGTCCCAGTAAAAATATTTCTTTTGGAGTTAGATGCTAGGAGAGCAACTTCTCTAAGAACATTATTTTTTTTCTGTTTCTCTTTCTCATTTGCTCTTAAGAAACTTCAAAATAAAAATCACATATTTGAAAAGTCTACAAAATTATATGGCCAGCTTTTTTGTTAAAATATTTCTGATTCCTATATTTCATTATTAATTCACAGTTACAATCATCATATCTTTTAGTTTTATATTAAGTTTGATGTTTTTATTGTATGCAATTTTATCCTATAGATATTTATTCAAATATATATTGTGAGCCACTTTATACAACATTTTGTTCTAGGTGTTTGGGATTCAATAGTGATGACAGAAAACATGACACTCATAAGAGCTTTACAAAAAGAAAATCATTGGAATTATAGAAATTATTATCTAGTCACAGAGATTAGCATTAATAGTCACAGAAGTAAATATACAATTCAATTAGTAATTTATATATATATATATATATATATATATATACAGAAGCATGTGCTGTAGGAGTGTTTAACTGGGTAAACGCAAGTCTATTTAGTTCTGAGCACAGTTCAGTGAATCTAAAATAAGTTCCCCCAGAGGAGTAGTAGAACTTTACCGAGCTTCCACTATCCTGCACAGTCTGGGGAAGAGCTGTAGAGTGGAGAAATCCCCTGAAATGCAGAAAATTGAGAATAGTGTAGTAAAAAGCATGTGGGACTCCAAAGAAATTAAACTCCAATGCAGTGGCAATAAAGTTCTCACAGCAAAGGGAGATCTGAACATTTGAGAAGTTGGCAGCTGAGGATGAAAGAGTAAAGCATGGGAATTTTCTGAAATTTTGCTTGTGCTAAGACCCCAGCAAGGGATACATCTTCTGCTGGAACAAAAGTATGCAATGCCTAGGACATAAAGATTTCAAGAAATAGATAAAGAAGCAATAATATTTTCTGATATAAGCAACTGGAGAAAATCCATATAATTAGGCCTATGAAGTAATTAGGTATTGGAATTATGAGAAAAGAACTATAAAAATTAGTAGGGTAAGAGTTCTGCTTATGGTACAATTTCAGATAGTCAAGACAGAGCATTTACTCTCTACAAAGTCCTGGGAGATTAAGAAATAAGAAGTCTTAGTTGAACTACATTTCAGAAACTGCAGAGACATATATAGGAGGAAAGAGTCTAAAGTTCCCATTTTTGGTGGCAAAATAAGCATTTCATAGAAAAATAAGGACAAGGATAAACAGAATCCAGATAAATGTTTATACAACATGTATGGCTACTAACAAGCTGGCATAAAAGCTTTGAATTCCAGCACAGGAAGCTCTACACACACCAACAATTTCCCCTGGTCGTTTTTGTTTGTTTGTTTTGTTTTGTTTTTGTTTTGTTTTGTTCTGTTTTTTAAGTTATACTGATTTATTTACTTGAAAAGCAGAGTGACAGGGAGACAGGGTGGGGAGAGGAAACAGGGAGAGTGAGTGAGAGAGAGAGAGATTTCTATCTGCTGGTTAATTTTCAAATGAGCAGAACAACCAAGACTAGTCCAGGTTTAAACTAGGAGCTTGGACCTCCATCTGGGTGTCCCAAATGTGTGACAGGGGCCCCAGAACTTGGGCCATTATTTGCTGCTTTCCCAGGGGCAGAGGCAGGGAACTCTGTGAGAAGCACAGAATTTGAGACTCATAGTGGGATGCTGGTGTTCCATGTGGCAACTTAACCCACTGTGTCGCAATGCTGAGTCTTTCTATACCCATCCCATGGGTCTTAATTGGGTTTGGGGGCCTTGTGGGCCACTCAATAAGAATGATCACAGTTGTATGTTGGAAATGTTTTCTCACCCTCTTACTAGCAATGTGACTTGTATTCCTGTATCCAAGTTACAATTCACTTGAAGTGGTTAAATATTAAAATTCCAAATGGCAGAAAAAACATTCCCAGTGATGGGTATGCTTGTAACTGCATCTGAGGATCAGTTCTAACTCTTACCCAATCTGAATGTCACTATTGCTATTGAAATTAGCCGAACACAAACTATAGGTCCTTCTACCCAACACAACACCTTCAAATTGACTTTGCAAAGGCTTTAGGCATCTGGCCTGAAAAAATTGCACAGAACAGAGGGTAGGTGCATGAATATTTTAGAGAAAGAAAAGCACACATGATAACAAATAACAATTGTCTTGCTTCTTTTTG
The DNA here is from genome assembly GCF_033115175.1 of Lepus europaeus. Taxonomy (NCBI): domain Eukaryota; kingdom Metazoa; phylum Chordata; class Mammalia; order Lagomorpha; family Leporidae; genus Lepus; species Lepus europaeus. Next base: position 41,753,939 of record NC_084833.1, read on the forward strand.
TCTGGACATAGTAAGACAATGAAACATTACCAAAATTTGAATTTGTTATAAGGCTACAATTGAATACTGAACAAGCGCTAACAAAGAAGTAATTTTCTAATAATCGTAGGTAAATAACTTGACCCAGAGGACAGCTGTTCATCATAACCAAATGTGGAAACAGAAGATGAAATGTCCAAAGAAGGGGATAACTAGAGATGATAGACTCAGGTGCTTTAGGCATTGTACCTTTCATATTCATTGCTCTGGGAGAAAATTCAAAGTAGTATTAAAGTGGACATAGTTGTAGCATACAATTAGATTTAACTTAACACTTTATAATGTACATTACATACATAACACTCAAATAGGAACAAAAATTTATTAAAATGAATTGTATCAGCAAGAGCATTCCTTAGTTTATCATATTCCTTGATTGTCTATTACATGTCTAATGAGATTCAACCAGTAAAGAACTATATTGTATATGAAAATGTCATTTTTTTAAAAGAAACTGCGGTATTAATTCAAAACATTAAGGTGATATTTGGCTGTTCTGTATCTTGGAAGTTTCTGACGAAGACAAAAAAATTTAGGAATAGTTGGGTTCACTTATATAATGCATACAAATTAGTGCATTGTGTAAATAGACAGATATTTAGATCGCTAAATAGATAGATCAATAGATAGACAAGAGTGCACAGATTATAGCAAATACAGTGCAATGTGATGCTGACTTTCAATATAAATTCACTGGAAAATTTCTCTAAAATTATAAGCACTTTGGTTATGGGAAGATATTCCCACTTATGCTCTCCATCTCCATCTCCTTTTTTTGTGTGTGGTTGTTGTATTATGAATCCTTCTTGTCATGTACTTTCTTGTTTTTTTCTAGAATTTGTTGTATTTGTGTTCCACTATTTTTTTACTCCTGTGGTATTTTCACAATATGCTTAATATTTTCATTCTGTGAGGTGTTAGAGACCTGATGTCCACTTATCTCCCATGAGCTCTGTCATTTATCTGCTGTAATATTTGATTATAAATGAGATGCAATATGTAAGAATGGATTTATGGTCACTGTCTCTCATTTCAGTTCTAAGATCAATTTGAAACACAATTACACAATGCTGACAAGATCTAAACTGATTATTTATTCCAGAGGAGCATCTTGAAGGCTGTTTCTTCCTTCCCAAAACATTCCTGGAGTCCTTGGATATTACATGTAGCCTTCTAGGATGCTGTCTACTCTAAATTGTAAACCACAAAGCCTCCTCAGCTGCATTTCAGCCTCTCCTGCTATCAAAAGAATCATGTTGCCTAATATCTAAGGCCTGTGTTACCATCATTTGCATTTTTTCACTATTCAATTAACTCCTATTTCCCAAATTATTACTCACATCCTCACATCTCAATTGTGCAAAATGAAACATCCAGGGGCATTGTGGGAATTCATGATGTAATGGTATCTTTATGTCAGTTGGTTTCACATGATATGGAAATAAAACATTAGTATTCAAAATGTGCATCTTTCAAAGATCTTCTGAACTACATGAATTTCCCATTTTTGTTTTCCCAACCATAATCCTAATTTTATTATTCCATTCCCTTTATAAGCTATGAATATTCAGTGTATTATCTCAGTGTACAGTCTACTAACTATTAAAATGTAGCAGAGTTCAGTTAGGATTTCCTTGCTGAGCCAACATTATGCAGCAGTAAAGGAACTCCAGGGCTTTTCTTTAGTGCCACAAAACTGTGGTTAAAGTAGTGACATCTGGCAGTATTTACGTATTTTTTCAAAAGGCACATAAACAGAACCCTCTACAAACTTACTAATTTGAAGCATTGCAGTTATTTTTAAATCAGTCTTTCAGCACATATATTCTTCCCAATGTATCAATGAGGGGAAAGATTATAAATAAGCTCTGTTAATTTCTGTAGCTTTACATTTCTTTTCAGTTAAACAATTCTAACTAACTGGATCAAAGCTCTCACACCGAAGGATCACTAAATGGTTTATATTTAAGGCACTTGTCCTCAGAGGATGAATTCAAGAGGGAAATTGAGAAAAGTAAGATTTTGCTAAGTCTACTGGTTTCTACACCACAGGGTAGAGCAGAGAGGACTGAGGTTATTTCCTAGCAGCATGCTGGTTACAGAGCTCTTATAGAAGGTAAAGGGAATGAATCAAGATAGGAAAGAGCTCCTGCGGAATACATATGTTCTGCTAAGTGACTGTAAAATACGTGCTGCTCTTTCAGATTTGTTGTCAGGTAACGAACTATCATGATTTGTGATCTTCAAAGAATCAATATCTATGTACATTATATTACTTAGAAGTTATTATTTTCACAATAAACAAAGTGTCAGCTATGATTACATACCATTCCCAATGGTACAAATTGTTTTGAAATATATTTTAATGTTTAAACTCTTTTAATTATTTTCATATTTTTTTAATTTATTAGTTGCAAGAAATAAGGGAATATTCTAGAGATCATACTTCCTTATTTCCATGAATACCAACTCTTATACAGAAAATAAAATTCATCTTTGATTCAGAAACACCAGGAAAGAATTAAAAGAGCAATAGAAAAAAAGCACACTAAAACAAATCATAAAATTTAGGGCTGGTGTTGTGGGGCATAGGGCTCAGCTGCTACTTGCAACGCCACCATCTCACATCCGATTGAGGGAGTAAGACCCAACTGCTGTGCTTCTGACCCAGCTTCCTCCTCATGTGCCCTGGAAGACAGTGGATGATGGCCTAAGTTCTTGAGCCCCTGCTATTTCGTGGGAGACCATAGTGGAGTTCTGGTTTCCACATCTCCAACCATGGCAACAATTTGAGGAGTGAAACAGAGGATGGGAGATCTTTTTTTGGGTCTCTCCTTCTTGCTCTGCCACATTGACTTATAAATATTAAATAAATAATTAAAAATAAATCCCTGCATTTATTTTATTTATTTTATTACTATCAAAATTTTACTCTTATTTCTAATGTTTAAAAATAGAAAATCAGACCTTTTACCAAAGTATTTTCTCTTAAAATATCAGCTTACAAATAACTTTCTCATTTTAAGATTATTTCATTGTTTTGGAAAACAACATTTGTTTGACATCAAATATTTGTTTTAAATCTTAAACAATGTTTTTAAGAATAAATTAATTGGCGCAGCAGGCTAAAGCCCTGGCCTGAAGTGCTGGCATCCCATGTGGGCGCCAGTTTGTGTCCAGGCTGCTCCTCTTCTGATCCAGCTCTCTGCTATAGCCTGGAAAGGGTTGGAAGATGGCCCAAGTCCTTGGACCCCTACACCCATTTGAGAGACCTAGAAGGAGCTCCTGGCTCCTGGCTTTGGATTGGCACAGCTCTGGCCATTGTGGCCATCTGGGGAGTGAACCAGCAGATGGTATACCTCTCTCTCTGTCTCTACCTCTCTCTGTAATTCTGTCTTTCAAATAAATAAAATAAATCTTTAAAAAAAGAATAAATCAATTAATACTTTTTTAAAATTAAAAACTGTTTTTAAAAAACAAGCTGCATAAAGTAATGCATTTGATATCAAATAAATATATAATTTTATTCTTTTCAATTATTCTGTGACATGACATTTCATTTAAAAACATTTCCTGCTATGCATCCTGACTTTCTTAGTTTAGATCTGAAGTCTTAATTCTAACTCTTAATTTAATTGAGGTGTTAAAGTTTTTAGAATGTTTCTCATAAGTGAAGGTTCAGCTTCAGGTAACAAAGATTCCAATTAGCTATTTTAGAAAGAAAGAAATATTTCTTAGGACTCACGTTGTAGCGCAGTGTGTGTAAAGCTGCCACCTGTGATACAGGCATCCCATATGGAAGCCCGTTCAAATTTCGGCTGCTCTATATCCTATCCATCTCCCTGTTAATCGCCAGTGAAAAAAGCAGAAGATGGCCCAAGTGTTTGGGCTCCTGCCATCCACATGGGAGACCTGCATGAAGATCTTGGCTCCTGGCTATAGCCAACCCAGCATTGGCTGTTGTGGTCATCTAGGGTGTGAATCGGTACATGGATGAGATTCTCTCTCTCTCTTTCTCTCTCTTTCCTTCCATCCTCCATCAAAAATCAAATCTTTTTTGAAAAAAAAAGTCTCTGTATTTCTGTCCTTCTCTCTATATAAGAAATCCACAACCCTTTTAAAAAGAATATTCATTTGTTTGAAAGGCAGAATCACAGAGAGAGGGAACAAAATCTTTCACCTGCTGGTTTACTCCCCAGATGCCTACAGCAGCCGGAGCCCAATCATGTGAAAACCAGGAACCAGCAACTGCTGGATCTCCTAAATGGGTGGCTGAACCCAACAATGAAAGAAAGAGAGAGAGAGAGAGAGAAAGAGAGAGAGAGAGAGAAACCTTCCATCTTCTATTTCACTCCCCCAAAAGCCTGTAACAGCTGGCACTGTGCCAGGCCAGAGCCAGGAGCCTGGAATTCGGTTGAATGTTATGTGTGGGTCTCATCATCTGCTGCTTCCCAGAGTGGGCATTAGCAGGCAGCTGGTATCAGGAGTGAAGGTGGAACTCAGATCCATGTGCTTAAATACGGGAATTGGGAGTCCCAAATGACACTTTAACTGCTGTGCCAAACACCACTCCTGTTCTCTCCTAGTGGTAGTAATAACAAATAACAAAAATGTTTGTGACTCACAATTCTGCCAAAAACAAAGATGCATTTCATATCTTACCTTCAAGAAAGAGGGTCGGTGCCACTACTCACCAGGCTAATCCTCTGCCTGTTGCGCCGGCACCCCCGGTTCTAGTCCCAGTCGGGGCGCCAGGTTCTGTCCTGGTTTCTCCTATTCCAGTCCAGCTCTCTGCTGTGGGCCGGGAATGCAGTGGAAGATGGCCCAAGTGCTTGGGCCCTGCACCCACATGAGAGACCAGGAGGAAGCACCTGGCTCCTGGCTTCGGATCAGTGCAGCACACCGGCTGTAGCGGCCATTGCGGGGTGAACCAACAGAAAAGGAAGACCTATCTCTCTGTCTCTCTCTATCTCACTGTCTAACTCTGCCTGTCAAAAAAAAAAAAAAAAGAAGTAGCTTTATAATTTTAGCATTTTTGTTTTATTGAAACAATATTTTGTGTAATAATTTTAAGTACAATATTACTCTTTTCTAAAATATCGTATTATAAACAGTATTATATATGCTAGTATTAAATAATAAATTAGAGAAATAGGACCATCCTGAAACAAACAAAGCTCATAGATTTCAATGTGGAGTTTCAGGACTTTGTTTTGCTTGTACAGTTACTATTACTCATGGGTTACATATTTGTAAATTTTCTAACTAAAGAAAATTTATTTACAATCCTCAAATCAATCTCTTCAGTGATTTCTGAATTGTTTGTAGATCTGTGCACAGAGAAAATAAATTTGATTCACCAGACATATTCACTCCTGTTCAAGGTCAGGGATGGGGATGCTCCACCTTTTTGTTCTAGACCCTGTACTATAAATATATTCCGCGGCTCAATAGGCTAATCCTCTGCCTGTGGTGCCAGCACCCTGGGTTTTAGTCCTGGTCGGGGCGCCGGATTTTGTCCCATTTGCTCCTCTTCCAATCCAGCTCTCTGCTGTGGCCCGGGAGTGCAGTGGAAGATGGCCCAGATCCTTGGGCCCTGCACTCGTGTGGGAGACCAGGCGGAGGCACCTGGCGCCAGCCGCAGCGGCCATTGTGGGGTAACCAACGGATAAAGGAAGACCTTTCTCTCAGTCTCTCTCTCTCACTGTCCACTCTGCCTGTAAAAAAAAAAAAAAAAAAAGTTTTCTTTCTGTGATCTATTGATTGGCAAGTTTTCTTCGTTTTTGTGCCTTTTTTTGCAGGGGATTGCACAGTCTTAATGGTCCCAAAGCATATAGTGCCAAAGTGCTGTTTAGTATCCCTTAAGGAAAGCTATGCTAGGCCTTAAGAACAAGGATCTGTTCAGTGGTACACTGCTTCATGTAGCACAGCCATGGGGCTCTAGCCCATGAATTCAAGGTTAATGAATTAACAAATAACCATGAAGCTATGTGTTACTTTCTCCTATATTGGTTTCAATTTCTAACACTGCTTCTAAAACTAAGTTATGAATCCTTTTTTTTTTTTTTTTTTTTTTTTTTTTAACACATATGCAGCCTAAGGCTGGCAAAGGAAGCAAGCAACCCCCTGGACCCTGCAGCCCTTTGGCATGCAGAATTTTCTTCCAAGTTGCTATTTTCCTGAGAGAGGCACTAGTATGAGTACTACTTAATACATAGATATACTGCTGACAACTCGTCAGTGTTGATTTAGCTTATTGTAATCATAGTAGTTCATAAAGACCTAAAAATTTAAACTATGTTTAAATTCTTTATGTAACTCATAAAATTGTGGAAGTAAACCACATTAATAGTTAAATATGTGGGGGTTCTTCAAAATCCTCAAGGGAAATATATGTTATAAAAAAACTGCCTGGATTTCCATATTTTTTGCACCAAAATAAACTTATCTTTTCATTCCTTTTTTCTACAAACTTTCTAAAGTCATATCATGATGGCTGACAAAATGTCCAATGATTACATTGATCCTTAAAGAGCACAAGAAATGGACCCTGGGCATTGGTGGCAAGTATTCCTTTTCATGAAGGATGCGCTGCCCCAGTAGTTGAAAGTATGGTCAGATAATGGGCTTAAGCTCTCAGTCTTTTGGGGGATTGACAATTTGGCTACTATCATATCTTGCTGGATGTTGCCCACATTCACCTACCCACCCAGATAGAAGGATAAAGACTTGGCTGTCTAAGCCCAGTAGTGAATAACCCAAATCACCATTTCAGAGTTTCCAGTGTAATTAGTTGCACTACAGTATGCAATCTCTCTCCTCTCCCCAACAATCCTACTTTCTTACCCTTATTTTTACACCCATTGGTTCCAACAGAACTCTTGCATTAGCATTCTTAGTTTATCCTAAACACATTCTGAGAAATTGGGTTTTTGCTTTACTGTTTCTGTTTTTATTTATTTATTTGGAAAACCTAAGCTGTGACAGCTTTTATTTTTATCTTCCTGTGCTATTGAGGAAGTATCACACAAATTGTGCTTGTTTTAAATTCATATACTTTTATTTCACTGACCAAACACTTGGTAAGTGGTTCTTATAAAATGCAAAACACCAAAGAAACAAATTACTGAATAATTAAAAAATGGAATAAATACTTTCTAACCTAGTGGTTAAGACAACCGTTAAGATGCCTGAATCCTAGGGGCCAGTATTGTGGCACAGTGGGATAAGCCACTACTGTGATGCTGGCACCCCATATGGGTGCCTGTTGGAGTCCCAGCTGCTCCATTGTTAATTCTGCTCCCTTCTAATGTACCTGGGAAAGCAGAGGAAGATGGCCCAAGTTTTTGGGCCACTGCGTCTATGTGGGAGATCCAAATGAAGCTCCTGTCCCTGCATTCGGCCTAATACAGCCCTGGCTTCTTTGGCATTTGGGGAATGAACCAGCAGATGATGGAATCCCCCCCCCCCCCGCCTCCCTCTTTCCCTCCCTCTCTCTCTCTCTCTCTCTCTCTCTCTCTCTCTCTCTGTGTGTGTGTGTGTGTCTCCCTCTCTAGCTCTGCTTTTCAAACAAAATTAATAAATAAATCTTTAAAAAAAAAATGCCTGAATCCCAGCAGAGTCCAGAGTGCCTGTGTTCTATTCATGGCTCGGGATCCTAATTTCAGTTTCCTTCTAAGTGGACACTTGTAGGTGTCATGTGGTTGCCCAAGTAATTATGTCCCTGCCTTTCATGTGGTAGACCTTGATTGAGTTCCTATTTCACAGTTCCAGATCCAGCACAGTCCCATCTTCAGTGTGCATTTGCAGGATCAACCAGTGGATGAGAGCTCTTTCTGTTTATCTGTATCTACAATTCTGGCTGTCAAATAAAGTTTTACAAGATTAAAAAACATGATTTAATGCAATCTTTAATGAGTTCAGAAAACTTTCTTAAGAGTCCTCAAATAATGAAAGACTTTATCAAAATTTGTTTTGTCATATAGAATGTTGATGATAAAATGCTATATAAGGAGACACTGACTCTTATTTAACATAAGATGATATCTGGGTTAGATCATTGATGAATTTCTCTCTCTTTTAAGGCTTTCATGAATATGTACGTCCTCAAATACAAAATAATTAAGAATCCAATTATAATGATGATGATGTTAAAAGCAAGTGACATTTTATAGTAATTTTTATGTTCTAAAATTTTGTATCCATTTGTTTGGGAAGCAGAGATATAGATAAATAAAAATAGAATGAAAGAGAGATAAGGGACCTTCAATCCATAAATGTCCATGATGGTAGGGTTGGAACAAGGCAGCAGTTGGGAACCCAATTCAGATTTTCCATGTGGGTGACTGAAATCCAACTAATTGAGCCAGCATTTACACTCCCCATGGTCTGTTTTATCAGGGAGCTGCAGGGTGATATAGAACTGAGATACTCTGATGTGGAATGGCCACATCTTAACTGGCATTTCATCTAGGCCAGATGTCCACACCCAGTTTTGGCTCTTACTATTTTTATATCACTTTGAAAATGTAATATGTTCTCTATTGGTCTTCACTGTGTGTCTTAGTATCGATTTATGGGATATTTTTCCTAGAATTGATGTATTCAAGCACTCCAGAGTGGTGAATGGTTATGGTTGCTTGACAGTCTTATGCATAATTGATAGGTTGCTGGGCATTTTATCTTGAAGAACTACTTTTAAGTTCTGAGGATTTAGGGATCAGGAAAAACAAAGATATTGAAAAGGTAATGAAAGTATTAAAAAGGGTTATCAAAGTAAAACTACTCTCTGAAGAGAAACATATCTTTTTTTAATTGTTTGCAAGTGGTACAAATACCTTTTCCAGTTATTTTTTACCAGACACTGTTTTATATCATTAAACTGATTGTGTATTTAACCATGTGTACAATAAACAATGAACTCATTACATTCTCAGATAGCTACAGACTACAAAGCTGCACAATGTGTAATTACATTGTAAACCATGAGATAACTTCAGATAAAACACATCTTTCAGGTGAAACTCTTCTGTATAATCTTCTTACAGATTTAGATTAATTGAATATTTAAGCTTGCAGACATTAGGCAAAGAAACTCCTCAACATCCCTGGAAAACCAAATATTCTAATCATGTGCCAATTTATGTATATACTCCATTCCATGAGATGGCTCAAATAAAACACATCGTTGAGGTAGTCTTCTGAAACTATTTTTCTGATTTTTGATAATTTTTTCAAAATGCATAAATGCTACATGAAAGCATGAAAATGAAATAAATGAAAGAGTTCAAGAACACACACATAGATTTAACAATTTTTAATATTTTGCTTTATGGAATGTGGAAAACATGGAAGCATTTCCACTAATACCCAGAACTAGATAAGAATGTGAGCTCTCACTTTTCTTATTCAATGTAATCTGGAAGTTTTGGCAGAGACATTAGACAAGAGAAAGAAGTAAAATTAAACAAAACGGAAAGGAGGAAATCAAAATATCCCTATTTGCAGATGACTTGTTCCTTTATAGAGGGGAACCAGAAGATGCCGCCAAGATACTCTTAGAACCTGTAAGTGAATTCAGCACTGTTGCAGTATTCAAAATCAAAACAGAAATCAGTAACATTTTTAAATACCAATAATGATCTTGCTGAGAAAAAACTTATAAGAGATATTCCATTTACAATAGCTACAAAGATAATTTAAATACTTGGGATGAATTCAACCAACGATATGAAAAACCTGTAAAGAGAAATTATGAAACACTAATGAAGGAAATTGAAGAAGGCACAAAAAAATGGAAAGATCTCTCTTGATTAATTCTTATTCTTAGGACCATCTTATCTCCTTAACAAACAAACAAATTAAATACCTGTACAATTTTTTGTAACACTTTAATTGGTTTTTATGTACTTAAGAGACGGGAAACAGAGAAATAATTAAGGGCATGGAGGAAGTGAAGAGAGAACATCTGTTAGCTAATCTCCAAATGCCTGCAAGTCAGGAGCCCAATCCAGGACTCCCAATTGTGTGGCAGGGATTTACTTTCTTGAGCCATCACCTGCAGCCTCAGGATGCAAAACTGGCAGAAAGCTGGAATAGGAACAGAACAGAACTGGAACCCAGATACCTCAATCAGAATGTGGCAAACTTACCTTAACTCTGGATATTATTAACTAGGCCAAACTTCCACCCCATTTTTGTTATATTTTGAATATAAGATTAGTGTTTTACCAATATCTAAATATATGAGCTGAAAAAATAATGTTTTTCCCTTTAAATATTTATTTTTTTGAAGGGCAGAAAAACAGAGAGACGGAGAAAGAGAGAGTGAGCAAGAGAGCAGGAGAGGCAAATAGAACTCCCACTTACTGACTTACTGTCCAATTACCTGCAATAGCTGGGGCTGGGTCATACTGAAGCTAAGAACCAGGAGCTCAATCCAGTTCTCCCCCTATATGTGTTGCAGGGAGTCAACTGTTTGAACCATCACCTACAGTCTCCCAGTATTCTTATTCCCAGAATGTTGAAAATGGGAGTGGAGCTGGATCTCGAAATCAAGCCCTCAAATTTAGATTTTGAGCATTGCAAACAGCAGTTTGTCTCTCAGGCCAAATACCCATCCAAACATATTTAACTCTTCCATTTCTAGGTTATTCTTGTTGATTCTTCTATTTTTTTTCTTTTAAAGATTTATTTATTTTACTTGAAAAAGTTACACACAGAGAGAAGGAGAGGCAGAGAGAAAGAGAGAGAGAGAGAGAGAGAGAGAGAGAGAGATTCCATCCACTGGTTCACTCTCCAAATGGCTGAAACAGTCAGGAGTTGAACTGATCCAAAGCCAGGAGCCAGGAGCTTCCTCTGGGTCTCCCACATGGGTGTGGGGTCCAAGGACTTGAGCCATCTTCTACTGCTTTCCAAGGCCATAGCAGAGAGCTAGATGGGAAGTGGAGCAGCCAGGTCTTGAACCAGCACCCATATGGGATGTCGGCACTGCAGGTGGTGGCTTTACCCACTACACCACAGCATCGACCCTGATTCTTCTGTTTTTAAGCCACAGTGCAATAACTTAATTTATCTTGAATAACACCATAGTTACAATTATTTTCATTGTTGTTATATTGTTCTTCAATTATAACATCTTATTTTCAAAATATAAAATGGCTATAAAAGATGATTTTGAGAACTCTTACTGTTCCAGTTTTGGATGAACCGATATAATGACTATTTTTTACCAGATCTTATGTTGACCATGATAAAGAGGACATTGTATTTGTCAATTCAGGCTGCTAGAAAACAACACCATAGACTGGGTGACTTAAACATAAATGTATTTCTTACACTTACGGGAGTGAAAATTAAGATTAAGTTGCTTGTCCATTTGGTACTGGTGAATACCTTCTTGTTTACAAATTGCTATTTCCTTGTTTTATTCTTATGTACTCTTATACATTGGAGTGGGAAAGTGCTCTGGTGTTCCTCTTCCTATAAGGGCAATAATCTCATACAGAGGCTTCCTCTCAATTTCAGATCCAAATCTAATGACCTCTGAATCCTCACTCCAAATGCCATCTTACTAGAGATTCAGACTTCAGCTTATAAACTTGGGGAGACATAAATATTCAGTCCTCAGCAGGTACTTTTATTTGCCTTTGAAATTCCTATGTCTTTAAAATGTCATCTTAAAGCATGAGGCTCAGAAATATGAAACTGTTAAATATGTTCTGTATTTAGTGCAATAAGGCTGCTTTTACAGCAATTCTGTGTTGCTTCTTTGTATTTTCTTGGAATTGCAGAACTTATGAATAAGCAGACATAGTGATTGTAGAAAAACAGCCAAAACAGTCATCAAGAATTATGCTTCATGGATTTTTTGCTGAGTACTTATGAGGAGAATTATGTAAATATGAGAGCTCACATTGTGTTGAGCTTTCATTTATTTTCATCTTCAGATAAACTTACTTCTGAATTAGTTTTCTTCTTAGATATTTAAAGTTCCATTAAAAAAAATAAACCTTTGCATGTAATTAGAGCTTTATGTTTTCTGGAAGGGAAAATTGCCAGAAAGAATTAGCATATTAATTAGGGAGAAAATTCTATCACTGTAGACTCTCCCTGAATATAAGTTTTCCACTTGGTAGAAGAAATCTAAGCAGATATTTTATATGTATGAACAGGTGGTTTGGAAGAGTTTGACATTAGTTACCTAGGTGGCACCAATCTTTATTTCTAACTCTCAATGAAAAAATCAATGAAAAATGTGAAGATGATAATTTTTACTTTAGAAGGCTGCATGCTTATCTGTTCTAGCAATTACATGGCTAATAAGAATTTCAAAGGCTATTGAGATCCTTTCGAAAGGTAATGTGTTTCATTGCACACACAGTCGCTACAGATGAGGCTCAGTCTCCAAGGAATTTATTTGGATTTGCATTGATGAAAGTAAATTGTTTTTATTTCTACAGGGAAAGGTAATTCTGGGTAACTACTAACTGTGCTGCTCCCTCGGCTCCATCTGTTATTCCAATAACATAGAAAGACCCAGGAAAAATCAGAAGATGGCAATGGTCATGAATTGTAGCCTCATTTACAGTAAGGTGAACATCTTTCACAATAATTTATGGTATGCTTTATAAGGAGGTAGAATAGAAGAATTTGAAGGTTCCCAACACAAAGAAATGACAAAAGTTTAAGTGGATGAAAATGTAAATTACCCTGACTTGTTCAACAAACATTGCTTACATGCATTGAATTCATTGAATTATCACATTGTATCCCATAAATATATACAAATAGATACAAATGAGACATTGAGATGAATCCCCTGTATAGGATTATGGGCATAAAGGTAGAAGAAAACCAGATCCCTCTATCTCCCTCCTTCTCTCTCTGTCAGCATACAACAAGGTGTCAGTTTTATTTCTATAGGTTGCTAGTCCTCCTCAATCCAGAAAAGAAAGCAACAGCATTAGAACTAGTTTTTATGTTATCCATATCCATAATCTTTACTCTCTGCAAAAAGACCATTAAAGTACCTTGATTTAACTCTCATAAAATATGTCAATCTTTAAATTGAACATAGTAAAGTAGGTATTATAAAATTCTAAAGGGTAATTATTAAATATCTTATTAGAAAAATATTCTCAATGATATTTGAATACACACACCATATATATGCATATGTATATATTTAGTTGAGAAATGCATTGATAAATTGAATCCTTTGCTTATCATATGGAAATTTGAGAAAATACTGATTTTTTTTCTGTCAGTCGAATGGCAATTATAATGGCACATGAACTGCCACATGTTGAAAAGAAGTGAATTGTTTAAGGACACACTACGAAATTTGTGTCAAGATAAAGATGGGGTACTAGGCTGGCTGACATCCTCCTTGTGCATTTTTCACTCTTCAAGGGGTAACTGCATTATATCTACATACCTATATAAGTATGTGTGTATCTATCTTTCTATCATCTACTTAGAATATTCATATTTCCTAAATTACTAGTGTTTTTATATAATGTATTAAGGTTTATAATGTAATGTGCATAGATAGTTCTGTTTTATTTGCTAAATTTAAATAATATGGTAATAACTTGGAAAGTTACCACATATTACTAACACTTTCAATACTCACCATGTTAATATCCAATTTGTATTACTCATCTACTGTAGAGTAGCTGTGTACAAGCTAAATATTTAAAACTTAATTCATTCATTGACTTCCTTTTCCACTTGGTAGTTCGATCCCAATATATACCCACCCTTCCCTTGGGTTATTTGCTTGTTCAGGTTTCAGTTTGAATACAGAATAAATAAATATTACAAAATTAATTTCTGAAATCATGTTTTTATGACAAATAAACACACATTTCACATCTGATATGGTTTTGAACCTGTGATTGATTTAATTGCCATTTTAAAAGAACATCTTTGAAAAAACATATTTAGATAATTGAGTAGTGACTACTAGGTCAAATTATTGTCAGTTGAGTGATGGTGTCCAGGGAAGGAAATTTTGAATATTTAACTGAGTGGGAATTCATGGAGCTTGGATAATAAACATAAGAATGCAGGTCTTTGAATATGTAATTTGTTTTACAATTCAAAATAAAAGTTGCAGCAGTGAAGCTCTGATTTACACTGCCATGACTATTCTTTGTGAATGTTCCTGATTCACTTATGTATAATTTGCTTGCATATTTTTGACTAGCACAGTAGAAGTAATTTGAATGGAATAAATTTTGGGAAGGCATATTGAATCTCCAGATGATTATCATTTCAGAGCATGATACCAAGGCTGAGTAAGGCCTACTGGAGAAAACATTTTAACAGGAAAAGATGTATTGTAATGGTTAAAAGCAGAGTGGAGTGAACAAATACTTGTGCTCAAACCAGTTCCATCACTTAGCAGATGTTAGATTATTGAAAAATTAATTCAAACTCATCATTTTTTTTATCATTTGCAAAATGTAATTTGCAGTCCAAGGCCAGATGCCTGAGAACAGGGATGAGTGTTGGAGCACTGGTATGCATCTTGGAGTCCAAAGACTGGAGAAACTGAAGTTCTGATATCCAAGGACAAGTGATGAGAGTGTGTCACAGCTTTAATGGGTGGAAAAAATACTTTTCTCTCATTTTTATATATTGTTTTATTGTATTCATTTTTCTCTCCTTGTTTTCCCAATTAATTGCATGGTGTGTGTCCACATTGAAGGCAGATTTTCCACAGTCAATCTGAAGTAGGCAGGCATACAGGTTGGAGTTGATCAGATTTGTGAACTGGAAGACCACGCCCCTGTGTGACCTCATGCTCCTACCTGATTCCTTTGCCATGCCCTTGTGTGTCCTCATTCCCCTACCTGGCCGTACGGGGGTGCCCACCAGCCAATCAGGTTAATTGACCACTCCCCTTTGGAGTGGGTTAAAAGCCTGGGGCACAGTGTGCCTAGCCTGCTATTTTTCCCTGGCTTCTTGCTAGGAAGGGGCTTGCTGTAGCCCCACGCCTCCAGGGCGCATGGCCTTCGGGCCATGTGCTCTAGGCTTCCTGGCCTAGATGCTTATCTACGTGGCTTGTTCCTGGTGCTTGGTATGAACCCCCCATTCGCTTCTCTCTCCTAAATAAAGTTCTTACTCTCCTATGCACCTTTCTTACAAAATAAAAGCTTAAAATGTACCATGCTGCCTCGTTTATCTGTGCCGGTATTTAGAATTCTTCTCTAAATATTAGGCAAGAACCCTCTTGGGCTTATTAATATCGGGGATTTAGTAATAAGCCTGTGGTGAAATCATAAGGCACCCCACATTCTGGTAGTACATGTGGCACCCTGGCTAGCTTTTCTATGGAACTTTAAGGGGCCACATTTTAGTGTGAATTTTAGGGGTTCCTGTCCAATATCAAATCTACCATTTCACATGCCAATCTCCCCTCAAAACACTCTCAGAGACACACTTGTAACTAATACTTAACCAGTTCTCCTGGTACTAGTAATTCTTAATCCAGTCAAGTTGACAAACAAAATTAATTATCAAATGGTGGAGCAATTTTACACTTAGAGTGGTCAGGCATACATGTGGCAGGAAGTTACAGTATAGATACTTCTTGAACTAGAAAAATACATGATTTCAAGTGACACAAAATTGTGAACTCCTTGTAAGCCAGGTTTTCAACATGCTTTTTTTCTGTTTGTTTGTTTGTTTGTTTTTTAACTTTTATTTAATGAACATAAATTTCCAGTGTACAGTTTATGGATTACAATCGCTTCCCCCTCCCATTAACTTCCCTCCCACCCACAACCCTCCCCTCTCCTGCTCCCTTCCCCTTCCATTCACATCAAGATTCATTTGCAATTCTCTTTATATACAGAAGATCAATTTAGTATAAAGGTTTCAACAGTTTGCAGCCACATAGAAACACAAAGTGAAACATACTGTTTGAGAACTAGTTATAGCATTAAATCAAAATGTACAGCACATTATGGACAGAGATCCCACATAAGGAGCAAGTGCACAGTGACTCCTGTTGTTAACCCAACAAATTGACACTCTAGTTTATGGCGCCAGTAACCACCCTAGGCTGTCGTCATGAGTTGCCAAGGCTATGGAAGAATTCCAAGTTTGCCGATTCTGATCATATTTAGACAAGGTCATAAAAGACAGAGTGAGGATTGTAACCAATGATCCTAAGAGAGGCATTTACCAGGTTTGAACAATTATACAGCATTAAGTGGGGAAGAGGACCATCAGTACACACAGATTGGGAGTAGAGCCATTGGTGGTAGAGTAGAGGTTATGATTACAAAGGAATGAGGCCCAAGTGCACTAGACAGGGCCTAGAACAAAGGACAGAGTCATTATTAGAGGAGCTAAGAAAGGTGCTGTCTAAGCTACAAGTAACTTTTCTGATTGAGAGGCAAATAGAACCTGATAGAAGGGGCTTGATAATAATCTGGTGGGCTTTAGGCCTTGTAAGTTAAGAGGCCCAGACCTATCTATCTCTTCACATGGGGTATATCCTAAGGGAGGTGTGAACCTCCTAGGGGAGGGCACTCTGTTGACTTTCATTACTTGGCTGGCCTGGGAGGAGAGCTGGCCAGGGAAAGGCAGGGGGCATCTCTAACAAGAAATTTACAGTTCTGCCTGCAATGTTGCTGACCCTACTTGACCATACCCTCAGCTGCTTTTTAAACATAGAAATACTCTATGTGATATAGTTGAACAAAACATTACACTGGATTCCAGAAAGCCTGTCTCATAATTGTGTTCCACCTTTCTGAGGTCCCATATCTCCTAAGCTGCATGATGGTCCAAATCCATACCATGGCATTGTCATTGTATATTTACTTGCCTCCAATCAATTTATAAAATAATACTTTGCAAACTCTAAAATATCTATTCTCTTCCTGATAAAGATCAAGAATGATGAATAAACAATTTGATAGTGGTCTTTTAATATTTTAATTTTTAAAATTTTAATTAGTTTTTAACAGATTCAATGTACTTTGATATAATTTTAAGAACATGATGATATCACCTTCTTCACTCCTTCCCCCTCTCCTTCCCCTCCCTCCTACCCTGCTTTCTTATCCTTTTTTTTCTTTTAGTTTTGAGATAACATATTTTAAAATTACATTACATTAAAAAAGGCAATATTCACCAAATAAGAAGTTTAAGAAGTAAAAAGCAAAGAGACCTAGTTTACTGAGAACACAAGCAATGACCATAAATAATAATTGAAGGGAAAAATGACCATTTAACCCAAATACAGTAAATTTTAAAGTAATCACAGATCATTAAAGCTATAATAGTATAACATTCTTAAACATTGGTTTTGCAAAGGTATAAAGCAAAGTTTAACAAAACTATATTTGCAGCATTACTGATAAATACGTTGCTCACTTTTTATTTCTTCTTCTTTTTTAATTTTAGCTCCCATGTATAGGGGAAAACATGTGGAATTTGTCTTTCTGGATCCAGCTTATTTCACACTACATGATGTCATCCAGTTGTGTCCCTTTTGTTACAAATGGTAGAATTTCATTCTTTTAATACCGGGATAATGTTCCATTGTGTATATATATTCCACATTTTCTGTATCCATTCATCTGATGTTGGGCATCTTGGTTGGTTCCAAATTTTGGCTGTTGTGAACAGTGCTGCTATGAATATGATATTGCAGGTATATGCAATGAATACGATATTGCAGCTCTTTGATATGTGCTGTTCAAACCTTTTCACTGCATATCCAGCAGTGGGATTACTGGATCATATGGCAAGTCTATTTCTAGTTTTTTTAAAGGATCTCCACAGTTTTTCACAAAAGCCACATTAATTTACCTTCCCACCAATAGTTTATAAGTGTTCCCATTTGCCCACTTCCTTATCAGTATTTGTTACTCTCTGTGTTTTGGATTTAGGCAATTTTGACAGGGATGAGAGATATCTCATTGTGATTTTGATTTGTATTTTTCTGATCGCATTTTTAGTATGCTTGTATTTCTTCTTTTTGGAATTGCTTATTGATGCCCTCTGCCATTTCTAAGCTGGATTGGTTGGTTTTTTTTTGTTTGTTTGTTTGTTTTGTCATTGAGTTTTATAAATTGCTGAGATATATATATATGTGTGTGTGTATATATATATATATATATATATATATATATATAGAATAGTAATCCTTTGTCAGTTGGCTTGCAAATATTTTTTCCCAATCTATTGGAAGTCTCTTTACCCTAATGATCATTTCCTTTGCTATACAAAAGCTTCTGATTTTAATATTGTTCCATTTATTTAGTTTTGATTTTGTTGTCTGCGCTTTGGTGGCCTTATCCAAGAAGTTTACCCCTACATCAATGTCTTGGAATATTTCCCCTACATTTTCTTCCAGGAACTTCATAGTCTCTCATCTTAAATTTAGGTTATGATCCATCTTGAGGTGATTTACCAACAACCAACATCATACTGATGAGAAAAGCCAAAAGCATTTCCCTTCAGATCTGGAACAGGACAAGTATGTCCACTTTCTCCACTCTAGGCAATATAGTACTGGAAGTTTTAGCTAGAGCAATTAGGGAATAGAAAGAAATAAAGGTTATCAAAATTGGAAAAGAGGAAGTCAAACTATCCATGTTTGCAGATGATAAAATGTTGTACATGGAAAAACCAAAACAGTCCATCAGAAAGCTTTTAGAATGGCTAGATTTACAGAAAGAGAAATCAAGAAAGAAATCCCATTCGCAATAGCCACCAAATGAATCAAAAATTTAAGAACAAATTTAATCAAAAAAGTGAAAGAGCTATACAATGAAAATCATCAAACTTTGATGAAAGAAATCATCAAGGACACAAAAATGGAAAGATATTCCTTGATCATTGATTGGAAGAATAAATGTCACTAAAATGTATATACTACCTAATGTAATATACAGATTCAATGCAGTCTGTATAAAAATACCAATGGCATTCTTTACAGAACTAGAAAAAGCAATCCTAAAATTCACATGGAATTGCAAAAGACTTAGAAAAGTCAAAGTAATCCTGAAATAAAAAAAAAAAAAAGAACAAGCTGGAAGCAGCACCATACCTGAATTCAAAGAATATTACAAAGCTATAGTAATTAAAACAGCCTGGTACTGGCATAACAATCAATACATAGATTAATGGCACAGAATAGAAAGCCCAGAAATAATCTACATACAAACAGTCAGCTGATTTTTGACAGAAGTGCTCAGATGATACAGTGGAGTAAGGATACTCTGTTCAACAAATGGTGTTGGCAAGACTGGACTTATATATGTAGAAGAATAAAACTAGATCCATATACCATCACTATATCAATAATGATGGAGTGAGGGCAAAACCTCATCCACTTTAGATTCTTGTCCGAAAGTAGATAAATCAGATTTTATCTGTTACCCCTGCCTTCTTTTAAGAGATCAGTTCAGTCTCACATCCATATCGTTCCCCATCCCACCTCCTGAATTCTTTTCCAAGATTGAAAGCCGAAGCAAAACCTAAAAAACCTTTGCAGAGAAACTCAAATCCATCTACTGTCCCTCCCAGCTTCACCAGACCTTTAGCCCACCCTAGATACATAAGTCTCAGACCACTGAGGACTGTGCCCTCTGCTATGTGTTTGGTCTGTGAACTTGTTGGCAGTTAGCCACCTATGTGAATAAATTTGTTTGGATTGTGAGTTCGTTTCCTGCCTTCTCTCTGTTCTGTGTCCCTTTCCCTATCATTTGGTGCCCCGTGAGGAGGGGTGTGAAGGATCAGCCTCATGCCCAAGGGAGCCACTCCCACATCCTCTGGGTAAGAGCTGTGATTCCCCACCACACACACACCCTGAGATTTCTACTCCTTTCTGTGGTAAACTGCCTTGGTCACTCATCTATTTCCTCAGCCCCACTTGTGCTTTCTATTATCCCTATGAATTCACAGCCAGAGCCCTTTAAAAGATCTCATTGTCACATGCCACAGTGAACCTCACTCTCAGCCCATCAGATTGGTAAGAGGTAAACTCTTGTCTCCACAAAGTGTGCTGGGGCAGACCTGTCATAGTCCCATATCTCCTGGAGACCTGGGGTAGACTTTGGTCTCACCTCCTCTCTTCTGTTCAGAAACAAGAAGAGATCTCTGGGAGTGGGCTTGTCCCATTTTTTGGCAAGGATGCTTATTTTAAAATTGGGGCCACTCATCTCTGGAATAAGATTCTGTTTGCATGGGGCTCCTTGAGGGAAGCCCTAAGAAAGTGATCCTCCAGTCTCTGGGCCCATTCTATCAGATCCATGGGCTCCTACATTTCAAACATTTTGCCTGACTTCCCTGCAGCCTGTCTCTTAAACTTGCACACATTAACCTAAAAGAGGAGATAAGGCCAAAGACATGCCCAAGAATTTGACACTTTTGCTCTCAAAATTCTTTACAACGTTAATAACTTGACACAGAGAAATGGCAAATGATCAGTGATCCAAGCCTTTATCCGCCTCCAAGGTCATATATCTTCATTCCAAGACCTCACGCAGCGGAAAGGCCTGGAGCCTCCCCTCAAACCCTTTACTTTTCCTTTTTCCATCTTCCTCTTCCCTCAGGGATGCTGCCACCTCAGGAACATTACCCTCTACTCTCCCTGTTTCCCTTTCTGTCTCTTCATTGCTCTTTCCCCTCAGCAGCAGCCAAACCTGCTTCTCTCCTCTCTTCCTGACCGCCCTACCCCTACTTCATTATGTCACTCTTTCCCTCTGATTGCAAGAAGGTATTGTAAAGGGTAGCAGAATGTTTAGTGATCTGAAAAGCCCTACACATGGGACATTCTAAACTACTAACAAAATGCACCATAAACTTCACCAAGGAGCCTGTCTTACAACTTTCACCCAATTTACCAGGGACCATATGGTGCTCTGTACCATCCCCAACAAGCAGCTTAAGAAAGGACTCTGCCTGATGCTCAAATGCAATGAAATCTGACTTCAACCCCTACACCTGCCCTCTGTCTGATTACTCTCAGAGGATCTCCAATTAGACTCACAGCACACTTCTCATCAGAAACCCTACAGGCTAGGAGGGAATGGCGAGACCTAGCCCAGGTACTAAGAGAGAAAAACTGCCAGCCCAGAATATTATATCCTGCAAAGCTCTCATTTGTGAATGCAGGTGAAATAAAGACCTTTCATAGCAAACAGAAATTGAAAGAATTTGTCGCCACTCATCCAGCCCTGCAAAAGATGCTTAAAGATGTGATACACACAGAAACAATGGTCATCAATATGAAAGAAGGTAACGGAAGAAAACCTCCCAGTAAAAGATCACAGGAAGTTCACAGCATATATTAGAAAATATTTTTGGCAAATGGCAGGGTAAAGTTACTACTTATCAATAGTCACATTGAACGTTAACGGCCTCAACTCTCCAGTTAAAAGACACAGATTGGCTGATTGGGTTAAGGAACAAAACCCATCTATTTGCTGCTTACAAGAAACACATCTTTCCAACAAAGATGCATGCAGACTGAAAGTGAAAGGCTGGAAAAAGATATTCCATGCCAACAGAAATGAAAAAAGAGTGGGTGTAGCCATCTTAATATCAGACAAAATAAACTTTAACACAAAAACTGTTAAGAGAGACAAAGAGGGGCACTATATAATGATTAAGGGATCAATTCAACAGGAAGATATAACGATTATCAATGTATATGCACCTAATTACACGGCACCGGTTTATTTAAAAGATATGTTAAGGGACTTAAAGGGAGACTTAGACTCCAATACAATAGTACTGGGGGACTTCAATACTCCACTCTCAGAAATAGACAGATCAACCAGACAGAAGATCAACAAAGAAACAGCAGATTTAATCAACACTATTGCCCAAATGGATCTAACAGATATCTACAAAACTTTCAATCCTACATCTAAGGCCTTTACATTCTTCTCAGCAGTACATGGAACCTTCTCTAGGATTGACCACATACTAGGCCATAAAGCAAGTCTCAGCAAATTCAAAAGAATTAGAATCATACCATGCAGCTTCTCAGACCACAGTGGAATTAAGTTGGAAATTAGCAACTCAGGAATCCCTAGAGAGTATGCAAACACATGGAGATTGAACAACATGCTCCTGAATGAACACTGGGTCATAGAAGAAATCAAAAGAGAAATCAAAAATATTCTGGAAGTAAATGAGGATAACAGCACAACATATCAAAACTTGGGATACAGCAAAAGCAGTGTTAAGAGAAAAGTTTATAGCAATAGGTGCCTACATCAAGAAATTGGAAAGGCACCAAATAAATGAGCTATCATTGCATCTCAGGGATCTAGAAAAACTGCAGCAAACCAGACCCAAATCTAGTAGGAGAAGATAAATAATTAAAATCAGAGAAAAAATCAACAGGATTGAATTAAAAAAAAGACAAAAAAATCAACCAAAGGAGGAGCTGGTTTTTTGAAAAAATAAACAAAATTGACACCCCATTGGCCCAACTAACTAAAAAAAGAAGAGAAAAGACCCAAATCAATAAAATCAGAGACGAAACAGGAAACATAACAAAACACACCACAGAAATAAAAAGAATCATCAGAAATTACTGCAAGGAGTTGTATGCCAGGGAACAGGGAAATCTATCAGAAATTGATAGATTCCTGGACACATGCAACCTGCCTAAATTGAACCATGAAGACATAGAAAACCTAAACATACCCATAACCGAGAAAGAAATTGAAACAGTAATAAAGCCCTCCCAGCAAAGAAAAGCACAGGACCAGATGGATTCACTGCTGAATTCTACCAGACATTTAAAGAAGAACTAACTCCAATTCTTCTCAAACTATTCAGATCAATCAAAAAAGAGGGAATCTTCCAAAACTCTTTCTATAAAGCCTGCATCACCTTAATCCATAAGCCTGAAAAAGACACAGCATTAAAAGAAAATTACAGACCAATATCCCTGATGAACATAGACGCAAAAATCCTCAGTGAAATTCTGGCCAATAGAATGCAACAACACATCAGAAAGATCACCCACACAGACCAAGTGGCATTTATCTGGGGTATGCAGGGATGGTTCAATGCTCGCAAAACAATCAATGTGATACACCACATTAACAAACTGTAGAAGAAAAACCATATGATTTTCTCAATAGATGCAGAGAAAGCATTCGATAAAATAAACACCCTTTCATGATGAAAACTCTAAGCAAACTGGGTATTGAAGGAACATTACTCAACACAATCAAAGCAATTTATGAAAAACCCACATCCAGCATCCTATTCAATGGGGGAAAGTTGGAAGCATTTCTACTGAGATCTGGTACCAGACAGGGATGCCCACTCTCACTACTGCTATTCAATATAGTTTGGAAGTTTTAGCCAGAGCTATTAGGCAAGAAAAAGAAATTAAAGGGATACAAATTGGGAAAGAAGAACTCAAACTATCCCTCTTTGCAGATGATATGATTCTATATTTAGGAGATGCACAGAAATTGGAGTACTTGTAGATGATTGATGGCAATGCCAAACTGTAAAATCACTCTGGAAAACAGTTTAGCAGATTCTTTAAAAACAAAACAAAACACCTGCAAGCACACTTTCCATATTAACCACAATTGTAGTTGTGGACGTTTACTTCAAATAACTCTACTAAGAGACTATTGGAACTCATAGAAGAGTTTGGCAAAATAGCAGGATATAAAATCAATGCACAAAAATCAACAGCCTTTGTATACACAGGCAATGCCATGGTTGAGAAAGAACTTCTAAGATCAATCCCATTCACAATAGCCATAAAAACAATCAAGTACTTTGGAATAAACTTAACCAAGGACGTTAAAGAACTCTACGATGAGAATTACAAAACCTTAAGGAAAGAAACAGAAGAGGATAAAAAATGGAAAAATCTTCCATGCTCATGGATTGGAAGAATCAACATCATCAAAATGTCCATTCTCCCAAGAGCAATTCATAGATTCAATGTGATAGCAATCAAAATACCAAAGACATTCTTCTCAGATCTGGAAAAAATGATACTGAAATTCATATGGAGACACAGGAGACCTCGAATAGCTAAAGCAATCTTGTACAACAAAAACAAAGCCAGAGGCATCACAATACCAGATTTCACGACATACTACAGGGTAGTTGTAATCAAAACAGCATGGTACTGATACAGAAATAGATGGATAGACCAATGGAACAGAATAGAAACACCAGGAATCAATCCAAACATCTACAGCCAACTTATATTTGATGAAGAATCCAAGCTGACTTGCCCCAAATGGTGGAGTTAGAAACGTGCCAGGGGATTCCAATTCAATCCCATCAAGGTGCCATGTACCAATGCCATCTCACTAGTCCAAGTGATCAATTTCAGTTCACAATTGATCACATTGATATGTCTAAGAGTTAAAGGGATCACATATACAATACTAGTGTAGTACTAACTGATAGAATAAAAAAGGGAGGGAATGATCCAACATGGGAAGCAGGATACACTGCAAACTCACAGAATGGCGGATGTCCTAAACAGCACTCTGGCCTCAGAATCAGCCCTTAAGGCATTTGAATATGGCTGAAGGGCCCATGAGAGTATTTTAGGCATGTAAAGCCAAGACACTCTGGAAAAAAAAAAAAAAAAGAAGACCTAAATGAAAGATCTCTGCGAGTGAGATCCCAGTAGAAAGAATGGGCCATCAAAGAAGGAGGTACCTTTCTCTGAAGGGAGGAGAGAACTTCCACTTTGACTATGACCTTGTCTAAATAATTTCGATGTCTCTGAACTCAAAAGGCTTCCATAGCCTTGGCAACTCATGACAAGAGCCTAGGGAAATTACTGACACCATAAACAAGAGTGTCAATTTGTTAAGTCAACAACAGGAGTTACCGTACACTTACTCCTCAAGTAGGATCTCTGTCCTTAATGTGTTATTCAATGTGAATCAATGCTGTAACTAGCACTCAGTGTTTTACACTTTATGTTCGGTGTGGGTACAAACTGTTGAAATCTTTACTTCATATGTACTAAATTGATCTTCTGTATATAAAGAGAATTGAAAATGAATCTTGATGTGAATGCAAGGGAAGAGGGAGTGGGAGAGGAGAGGGTTGCAGGTGGGAGGGAAGCTATGGTGGGGGGAAGCCACTGTAATCCATAAGCTATACTTTGGAAATTTATATTTACTAAATAAAAGTTAAAAAAAAAAGAGTCTTGTTTGCTCTGCAAGAGCTTGTCCACTGGAAACACAATTGCCCTGGCTTTGAAAGTCAATACTCGCCGGTGCCGTGGCTCAATAGGCCAATCCTCCGCCTTGCGGCGCCGGCACACCGGGTTCTAGTCCCGGTTGGGGCGCTGGATTCTATCCCGGTTGCCCCTCTTCCAGGCCAGCTCTCTGCTATGGCCCGGGAAGGCAGTGGAGGATGGCCCAAGTCCTTGGGCCCTGCACCCACATGGGAGACCAGGAGAAGCACCTGGCTCCAGGCTTCGGATCAGCGCAGTGCGCCGGCTGCAGCGCTCCGGCTGCAACGGCCATTGGAGGGTGAACCAATGGCAAAGGAAGACCTTTCTCTTTGTCTCTCTCTCTCACTGTCCACTCTGCCTGTCCAAAAAAAAAAAAAAAAAAAAAAAAAAAAAGTCAATGCTACAGCCCTCCCTCAGCTAAAAAAGCCCTTCATTCTGCCCAGTTTCCGAAGGAACCACTGCCATCAGGGGAACAGACTAGGGTCAGTAACATTGAAGGCACAGCTGTAAACTTCTTTTTAGAGATGCCACCTATTGGATACTAAACTTTTCAGGCCTGCCCTCCTCCCTGCCAGCTAAGTAATGGAAGTCAACAGGGTGTCTTCCCTAAGAAGGTTCACAGCTCCCTTATGATGTCTCCTCCAATACCCTTTGTGAAGAGATAGATGGATCTGGACCTCTGAATATATACAGCTATCCAAGCCTTAATGCCCCGTGGTTATTATCAAGCTCCTCCTATCTGTTTCTATTTGTCTCTCAATAGGAAAATTCCCTTCTGGTTTGGATAGCACATTTTCTAGCTCTTTCATCATGCTCTGCCCTTTGTTTTGGACCCTGTGTATTTAATCAGCTTGTTAGGTCTACTTCCTCAATACTTGAAGAAGTGAAATTCTAGATGGTCATGCACAAGAAACTTTATATGGAGGTTTTGTGAGGTGGCGCTGCAGCCCCCTCAAGAGGCCACCTTCTGGTACAATCCTATCTTGACCATGGATCCATACTTCATCCCTACTCAGCTTGAAGAAGTCAGAGCAGTCCTTGTCCTAACCCCTGACAGCAGCTCGGGTTTTGTTGTTGTGGATTTGTTCTGAGAGGAGAGCACAGTGGGGGCAAGAGGCTCAGGCTCGGAGTCACCACACAGATACCTGGAGTCGGGTGATAGCAGGCCAGAGGCGAGCAACCTGCAGGCTCATTTATTTCAGTTGGTACAGCAGCTTATAAAGCTGAGGCAGTCAATCCAGTCAAGGGGCTGTATAACCAATCACAGCCCATTGCCAGGTGGTTTCCCAGGGGATTTTCTAGGAGGTTTCCGAAGCCATTCCTAAGTAAGTGATGCTCACTTGCCAGAGGCCATCTTGGCATGGCCTTCTCATTCCACCACAGGGTTTCCATAAGCAGGGGGAGGAAATGAGGGAGCTCAGGACTAGAAGCAGGCCAGACTAATTACATTCCACAACTCCTTGACAGTAAGTGCATGCTAAACAAAATGGGAGCGCTCTTTCTCTGACAACCAGGCATACATTTGTCTTCCCACTGATTAGACAGGGACTTTTACTCCTGCTTTCCTATCTCCCTTTGTCTTCCTCCTTTTGGTCATCTTTTCCACTATGAGCAATGTTTCTAATAGCTCTTTTCACCCTCAAAAACATAATGCTCCTATTCCTATAATGTTTAATTAACACATTTCAAAAGTCTTGACAGGAATGAATGACTGCTATATCTCAAGCTATCATGCAGGAGCAACACAAGACTATACTTTTAAAATCATTCTAATACAGAGTATAGTTACCAACTCTGCATTAATGCTCCATATCAATAGGAGTAGCCAGAAAGAAACTGGAACACAATCTCCTTATCTATACTCAGAGTAGGGATTGACGGAACAAGGACATAAGCCTCAGCCATTTTAGGTTCTTGCCTAAAGGTAGATAAAATTCCTCTTTTACCCCTTTCCCCTTCCTTCTTTCAAGAGATCAGTTCAATCTCACATCATGTATTGTTGCCCACCCCACCCCTACAGTCTTTTCCAAGTATGAAAGCTCACGTGAAACCTCAAAAACCTATTTGTAGAAAGTTGCCTCCATCTACTGTTCCTCCCTACCCAACTCCAACCCCTAGCCCACCCTAAGATGTTAAAAAGCCAGCCCACTGAGGACTGCTGCCCTCTGCCATGTGTTTGGTCTGTGAGCATGCTGGCAGTTGACTACCTTTGTGAATAAGTTTGTTTTGGCTGTGAGTTAGTATCTTTTTTTCTCTCTGTTCTCCGCCTCTTTTCCTTACAGATTTTTTTTGAAGAGAGAAATTGCTCAAGTCATTGAAAGTTAATTATTTGAATTCAATAGCAAATCAAAAATAATCTTATCTTTAGTGGTCCAAGTGCATGTGTAAATCATTCTGCTAATTAATTAGAAAAGGTATAGATGAGATAAGTAATAACAAAGTAACACTCTACAACTTGTACTTTATCATGTAGCTCAAAACATGTAGTTCACAGGAATATATGTGTTGAATCCATTCCCAGGTCACAAAGAATTTTATTTGGTCTTTTACCTAGTGGTATAAAGCCTATGCATTTCAATATGGAGCAAATAATATAATTATTTAAAGAATATATACAAACAAGGGTGTAGATTATTTGTGTTGCTTCTTAATAGGTAGAATAAATATTCTGTATGTGATATTTTCCCAAATATAAACTTCATTATTAATGATAGAGAAGAGTCCCAAGGAGCTAAAATTATGAGTTTTTGTGGAAATCTGTGTGTAAAGTACAGATATATCATCATTCTCTTCCTAGGTGTGAAATTTTAGGTAATTTTTAAACCCTACAATTCCTATGTTTTCTCTTCTACGAACGGTTGTAATGCAAATTGTTTAGGGAAGTTCCAAGTATAAAGTATTTTCATTACAAATTACTTAGCATGGTACATGACCAACACAACCAAGTTTAGCTTTAAAGTTTTTGCTTCAGTGTCATATTTGCATTCTATATTGGAAAATGAATAATCCTGTCTTGCAATTCTATAAGCACTTGACATATGTTGCATTGAATCCAGCTTATTTTTGATTCTTGAGCACAAGAATATTTTGCTAGCTGGAAAAACTGTATTCAATAGTAACAGAGACTTCAAAAATAATATTATGTATTTTCTGGTCTTCTATGGAGGTGCCATTATTTTCCCATTAAATATTCAAATAGCAGCTAAATGTAAAAACAAACAAACAAAAAAACCAAGCTCATGGTAGAACTTCCATAGTAGAAACACTGTAAAATCCAGTATATTAGCACAGAGAATATTTATTCTACAAACTAAGATGGAACACAAATAATCTACCCCCTTGTATGTAGATGCTTTTTGAATAATTAGATTATTTGCTACCTATAGATATGCTTAGGCTTCATACCACTAGGTAAAGACCAAATAAAATTCTTGTGACCTGGGGATGGATTAAACAGATATATACCTGTTAACTACATGCTTTGAGTCCCGTGATGTAGAACAAGATATAGAGTGTTACTTTGGTATTATCTTGTCTATACCTTTCTATTTGAAATACAGCAATCAATATCTAAATTGTCTTCTTCTTTAGAAGAGAGTAAATAATAATCAGCTAAATAAAATATTGAAATAATATTTAACTCACACTGCTTTCTAGCCTTTATCAGATTCAAATATTTTCAACCCAGGTTTGCAAAACCATTTCTCCTCCATTTTTACATATAGTTTCTCCAAATAATAATAAATTTATAAAGAAATAAAGTATACATACATGCATATCCTGTAGTCTCAATTTTAAAGGAGTGATCTATTACATAAAAATAACATTTTTATTGTATAATTTTCAACTTTTTTTTATCTGACAGGTAGAGTTATAGACAGTGAGAAAGAGACAGAGAGAAAGTTCTTTCCTCCATTGGTTCACTCCCCAAATGGCCACTACAGACAAT
This sequence comes from Lepus europaeus, assembly GCF_033115175.1. Classification (NCBI taxonomy): domain Eukaryota; kingdom Metazoa; phylum Chordata; class Mammalia; order Lagomorpha; family Leporidae; genus Lepus; species Lepus europaeus. The sequence continues at coordinate 41,783,152 of NC_084833.1, forward strand.
TTTCAACTTTTAGTTTCATAACAATTTCAAGTCTATAAATTTAATGTCTATAAATTCTCAGGGCCTGGCTTATAGTTGGTTGTCATGCAAATAATAGATATTACATTTTTGTTAAAATATTACCAATGCTGAGTAGACAATTTTTAATCAGATTCTTATAAAGAATTGCAAAAATATAGAGCATACTAATGAAGACTGGAAAGCAGCAAGGAATAAGAAAGAGTTATTGTAAAGGAGGTGAAATTAGTGCTCAATTGTCTCTGATTTCTCAATGTTGCCTACATAATATGTATTTTAATAAGAAGCTCTTAGTATAAATGTACAAAATAATCCAACACTGTTCTCTACCCTCTGAAGCTTCTCTAGTATGAAACTGTGCTAAGCAATGGGAAGATGGTGAATTAAATGGCAAGATCAGCATGGGGCACATAAGCAATAAGCAAACAATTTCTAAGTGGCTGCTCACTGGGCTAGGCGCAGTGGGAAATACTGAATCATAATAATTTTATTTCTTTTCCTTAGCATTTCTGACCATATAAAATTTCTTAACTACATAACAGTCTTGACTACTGTAGAGACATATGTTTAGACCTTTTAAAAATACTTATGAGTAGTAAATAGATACTACAGGATTCAATTTCCCCTGAAAGCTTATGTAGTTACGATCATGCAGATACCATATTTGGGAGAGATGACATAATAGAAAGATACAATTTTTTCCACACTTTATATGAGATACATACTAACAATTTAGAATTCTATCATCAGATTAATAGCTAACATTAATCAAATATATAAGTATTTGATCTGGAAATACTAAGAATAGAGAAAAGTAATTGAGGTACAAATGTAAAGATCATCTCTACAAGAGATATCAGAAGAAATGTGTCAGTGACCAAATTCATATTAATAGAATGAAGAACACCAGAAAAGTCTTGGGCAAATGAGAAATTATACTGAGGACAATAGGAGAGAGGCATCCCATTAGAGAAGATAGTTACCAATGCAGATGGATGAGTATGAGAATGTACTTGCAGTATTGATTTTTGATCTATTATCTAGATATGTTAAAAAATGTAAATAGATGTATGTTTATGTATGCATTTACATTTAAATATACATGAATATATAGATGAGGTTGCATAAAAATTTTATGGAAATGGATAAAAGACGCTTCATTTTATGCATAGATTTTGAATTCCATGCACAATTTTCCTATAATACACATTTTCTATAAACTTGGAATTCACCTTATACCTACATGCATATGCTTATGGAGTGTGTGTGGGTATATGCGTTTTCCTCAGTTTTGTCCAGTGAGAAAACCCAGCATCAATTATAGTTAAGTAACAATGGGCACATCTATTGCTCAGATTTCAATTTAAAATTCCATTACTCATTCAAAAGAACTCTCATTCCTCCTACTAAAGGGGCATAACAAGACTGGGGAGAAACAGATGTTTAAGATGAGCTTGAAACATCTTGCACAACAAAATAAGAAAGTGCTCAAAGAATAATGAGAATGTATCAAAATTACAAAGGAATGAGTTTGTCAGAGTTCACAAAATGCACTTAAACTTAATAATCAAAAATCATTCTAAATTATTGAAAATCTTACAACCTCAAAGTTTTCCTCACAAATTTATTATATAAAAAGGGAAGACATAATTTACAGTAAAGAATCCTGGCAGATGCCACTATCTCCTAATGCTCAAGTATTATCAATTCTGTAATAAGGTACTGCAGAAATTACAGACAATACCACTTATACATATAAATGAATGAAAGTTAAGTAAAATAATATTACTCAAAGTCCAAACCACACTTAAAATAATAAAACATCAATGGATTTATTTCAACAATGGAAAGTAGTTCATATTAAAAACCCATAATATAAATCACTTCATTAACAGATTTTAGGATAAAAATTAATAACTATCACTATATCTGTTAGAATAGCCTTCATGATAATAAACATATATCTCTGATAAACACGCAATAAAATTGAATTAGGTTAATATTGCTTTAATACAAAATGTATAGATACACCTTTGTACTAAATGCAGCATCTTTTTGTTGTTGTTGTTCTGACTGTAAAATTTCCAGGGATTTGTCTTCCTACTTGGATATTCTTTCTTCTTTCTCACAGAGTCTGTTAAGGCTTTACAATGGATATTTTGATCTATTCAATCTTAATTTCTAATATTTCCTTTTGACTTCTCTTTATTTTTTTATTTATTTAACAGATAGAGTTAGATAGTGAGAGAGAGAGAGAGACACAGAGAGAAAGGTCTTCCTTCCGTTGCTTCACTCCCAAAATGGCCACTACCTCTGGCGCTGTGCTGATCCCAGGCCAGGAACCAGGTGCTTCCTCCTGGTCTCCCATGTGGGTGCAGGGGCCCAAGTACTTGGGCCATCCTCCACTGCCCTCCTAGGCCAGAGCAGAAAGCTGGACTGGAAGAGGAGCAACCGGGACCAGAACCCAGAGCCGATATGGGATGCCGACATGGCAGGTGGAGGATTAACGAAGTGATCCATGGCACCAGCCCTTGACTTCTCTTTAAAATCTCAATTTCATGGGAAAAATTTTCCTTCATGTCATTCATGGATTTATTTGATTTGTGAATTTACTTCTGACTACTTCTGAGTAATCCCACAATTAACTTTCTGAATTCCATTTCTGGCATTTCATCAACCTATTTTCACTTTCTAGTATTGAAGTGTTGTTGTGTACCTTTGGGGGCATCATGTTATCTTCTTTATTCTTGATTCTTGACTGTCTATGTTTATTTTTAGGCATTTGTAGAAATACTTGCCCTCCCCCCCTCCTGAGATGGCTTTTATCTTTAGACTATGACTCTGTGGCTTTGGAGTATATGCTTTTTCAGTGAATATCCAGAGGTCTGTGCTTGGTGTTGCCAGGGAGCTCTGTTCAGTGCTCCAGGGTGAGAGGAGTATCCAAGTTGCCACCCAAGTTGGGCATGGTAAATCTCCTCTGTTTTCTTTATTTTTGTATCAGAGGGGAGGCTTTGATCAGCTATGTTGGCATAGCCTCATGATTAGCTCCTCTTCTCCAATGCGACCAATGTCTGGGTGCCAACTCCAGTGCACCCGCATAATCTACGTTGCCACAGAATCAAACAAAGGATCCGTGCAGTCCTCAGTGTGAGCACGGGCTCTGCAGCAATGACCTTCCCCAGGCAATCAGGGAACTCCAAGCCTGTGGAGCCACCCACAGCAACAGAGTAACTGTTCAGAGTCCTCCCATGCAGCCATTGTGTTGCCACAGTGCCAGCACACAAGGCTTCCACAGTCATGCAAGCCAAGGATCCACTCTTCCCTGACAGTTAGTCCTGACCACAGAGAAGCACTGAGGCTCCCAGATCCAGCCATATGTGTGTACTTTGCCCAGGCACCCTAAGCCCCAGAGCCTGTAACATGCTGGGAGTCTAGGCACACATCACAGTCCTACATGGGTGACCAGCCCCCTGCTAATTCTCCCAGCCAGACTCAGGCATTTCCTCTCAGCTGATGGCTGGGCAGGTGGACACAAGCTGACACAGCCATTGTGTATGTTCAAATTGGTGCCTGCTCACTCTCTGTTAGTCACAGAATGCCATTTCCGGGTTATTGGGTAGCAAGAAATGTGCCCCTGTTTTTCCTCTAGTTTGGTAAGTATACTGTCCCCCACAGGGCTCCAAGGTGGACTCACTCCAGGCTGTCACTGCAACTTTATTGCCAGTGGCTTGGGCTGCTGAAGTTTGGTCTCATCTCACTATCCAAAGGAGGCTTTTGGCTGCTGGAGTCTTGTGTTGTGTCCATGTTCTTGCAGTGCATCCACCCCCTCCACGTAGACAGAATCCCTATTACTTGTGTAGAGTTCAACTGCAGTTTTCTCCCTAACTCTTCCTTGAGATTGTACTCTTCCACTTTTTAAAAGTATTGTCCCCTAGACTAGAGCAGTAAGCTTCCTCCCTGTTCTACCAGATTTATGAGATAATATCAAGCCACTTAGCATATAGGTCTTAGGGGACCCTAAAAGTGTGAAAGAAGGAATGGATTAGAAGAACTTTTTGGTGAAATAATTGGAGAAAACTTCTCCAATTTGGAGAAAGAACGGGATATCCAAGTACAGGAAGCACATAATACTCCTAATAGACATGGCCAGAAAAGATCTTCATCACTGCACATTATAGTCAAACTAGGTTTTCTGTTTTCCTGTCTATGAAAAAAAGGAAAACAGTACTCCCCCTATTTAGTCCAAAGGTTTTTAAGAATCATGAGACTGGGACTTCATTGTGGCATAGCCGGTAGAACAAAATGATTTTAATGTGCTATAACTTGAACAACACCATCTTTACAATTATTAGGGTTCATTCAGGCATATCAGTTTTCCCTCTTGGATGAAAAACATTATATGATTAATTCAACAAGCAAAAAACAAGCCTCAATTGGGAACCAGAAGACAAACAATTCAATAAAATTCTGAATTGCTGTCTTCTCTCCACAAGGATCTTTACTTTCATGCTTTACAAGAGGCCCAGGAAATAGAGAATCTAACATGCCAGAGCATAGATAGAAGATCAAATCTGAGTTGGAGGATGGCCTTGATGCCATAGCTCTTATTGCCCAATAAGATCATGAATTGTACACCTTCTGAGTAGAGGTGTTTTAGATATAATATTTACCTTTTAGGAGAATATGTGGTATGTTGGGGGAAAGGCTAGAGCTACACTTATGCACACAATTCTGTGTTACTTGCTTATGTTGCTTTGTTCAGATATGTTATCACTGGCTTCTTAAGCTCTTGTTTGCAACCCTTATCTAGTGTAGTGATCCAAGATGTGATCTTCAAACAAGTAGAACCAGAAGACCTAAGGTCTTTTTGAATGGAAAGAACTACTTCTGAAAAAAGGACATGTGAGCATCATACCAGAAATATCTATGATTATGTGGGTTGATCACTCTGCCAGCTATCCTTGATTTATTCTTCAGATCAGAATGAAGAATGAGCACAACTGGAGTATGGTCTTGGTAGGGTTGTTGCAAAGAGGAGTTGAGAGTAGGGAGATACTGAGAACTTAAACCACCCGCTTGTGTATAATTTATTGTGTGCATTAACAATTTTCTTCTAAGAAACACTTGACCCTTGACTAGTAAGGTCAGCAGTGAAAATGATATTACTATATTTTTACAAGCCTTCTGAAAAGATTTTTAAGTTAACGTCTTACAGGAACTTTTAGCAGACATATTTTTAAAATTTCTTTAATTGGACCAGTGTTGTGGCTTAGTGGGCTAAGCCTTTACCTGTGACACTAGGACCCCATATGGGTGTTGGTCCTGGCTACTCCTCTTCCTATCCAGCTCTCTGCTATGGCGTGGAAAAGCAGTATAAGATAGCCCAAGAGCTTGGGACCCTGGAGACCCAGAAGAAGCTCCTGGCTCCTGGCTCAGGTCAGGCCCACCCTTGGCCTTTGCAACCATTTAAGGAGTGAACTAACAGGTAGAAGACCTCTCTCTTTAACTCTCCCTCTCTTTGTAATTCTACCTCTCAAATAAATAAATAAAATCTTAAAAAAAACATTTCTTTATTCATTTTAATATTTCAAGATGCTTAACAAAATATCACAAAAATCATTATAATTGGTAAACATCGATAAAACTGAATAAAATATGGCAATCTTACAAAAATATAGTCGATATTGATTTCTACATATTTATGGTCTTATAGCAAACTCTAAGTCAATGAATAATTTTTCAAAACTAACATTCTCACATATTTGGGGTCTACAAAGGCAAAAACATGGCTTTGTTAAATGATGATGAAAATCACTTCATTCTGGTGATAATAAAATGGAATGTCTATAAAATTTAGGAAATACAAATAAAAGCAGAAAGGAAATTTTGTGCCTACACAACTGCCTTTTTTAATTGAAATGAAGGCATTAAAATGTAAATGAAAGACATTTTAAACACAAAATAAAAGAAAAATAAACTTCACTGATGCAAGAGAGTTATTGCTCTTTCACAGATTACTTTTGAAATGCCTTTTCAACCTCTTACTAGAGAATTGAGACTGCAAAAATAATCTGGGTAGTGTGCTAGAAAGGGATTTGTGGCAAAAGGAATTGTCTTACCTGTAATGGTAAAAAGATATCACATTCAATTTAGTAGTTTGTTCTGAGTCCAGAAACTATTACCTCTGCAGTTCCAGGACCCAGGAAAACCAAGATTAAGGGATAATAAGAGGCTACAGGGACAACATTAATATCAAGTATGTAGAAAGCAGTATAGAGACTTACTAGGTCATAAGTCTCTACTAAGGCTTGTAAGCTATTGAAGAAAAATGATTTAGAAAGGTTTGTCTTTTTCTCAATGTACATGTTTCAGAGTCTCTATATAGGTGGTCACATGGCTATTCTTTATAAGTCATTTTAAATGACACTGTAACTACAATTATTCAGAGTAAGAGTCAATATTTTGTGAGTGGGTGAAATTACTTCAGGATATTAGCCTCACTATTTTGAAAAGAAACAAACTGACTTTTATCTTTAAAATGGTTGAGTCTTTGTTTTCATATTTGAGAATTTAAATTAGTGCCTACTGAAGGAAGTTTTGTCTCATGCAAACTGATGATGCACCTTATTTAAATAATGCAGAATGCACTAAAGTTGAGAATGTGGCTTTTATCAAACGAAAATTATTATAGAATATAAAGTGTCAAATTTATGAACTAAAAATTTCCATTAGATTTACCTTAATAAACATTAATTTGCAGAAGATGATCATCAGCAAACATGATCACTTTATATGGATTTTATTGATAACTCCTTTAGCTACTTAAAGAAAAGTTGAACTATATAGGAACAAACAAATTGACTTTACATGTATCAGCTTCCCCTAAGGACATTAAAGAACTTATCTTTAGATCACTAATTACAGTCATTAGAATTCTGTTAAAAATGGATACTAACTAAAAGCTCAGAAGTGGCAGATATTAGACACTAGTGAATTTAATTCAACTAGGCTGACAAATCCCAGTGTTTATTACTAGCACATAACTATTTGTTATGTTAACAGATAGTTGGCTGGTGCTATGGCTCACTTGGCTAATCCTCTGCCTGCTGCACTGGCACCACGGGTTCTAGTCCTGGTTGGGGCACCAGGTACTAGCCCCGGTTGCTCCTCTTCCAGTCCAGCTCTCTGCTGTAGCCCAGAAGGGCAGTGGAGGATGACCCAAGTGCTTGAGGCCCTGCACCTGCATGGGAGACTGGGAGGAAGTACCTGGCTCCTGGCTTGGGATTGGCACAGTGCCGGCCGTAGCGGCCATTAGGAGAGTGAACCAACGGAAGGAAGACCTTTCTCTCTGTCTTTCTCTCTCTCACTGTCTAACTCTGCCTGTCAAAAAAAAAAAAAAAATAGCAGAAGATTCAACAGGAAAAGAAATCCCAGAAAATGAAAATGCATGTGTAACTGATAATTTGATAACTTGATATTTTAAAGCTGTTTGCAATAATATAAATGGTTTCACTGAGCACAAATTTAATGGAAGGAAAAATTGACATCTCACATGTGATCTTCATCATCAGAATATTGAAACTGTATACATGAACATTACAAACAACTTGGCTTTAAATACACACACTGGCAAATGAAGTAGAAAAATTACACTTCTTTAAAAAGAAATGACTAGGGCTAGGCCCTGGTACCAAGGCTAAACTGTAACATGGAATGTCTGTATCCCATATAGGGTGCCTGTTTCAAGTCATAGATTCTGCAATTGTGCAACCTGGGAAGCAACTGGTGATGGTTCAAGTATTTGGGTTCCTGCTATCCATGTGGGAGAACTGGGTTGAGTTCTGACATCTTGGCTTTCCTCTGGCCCAGCCCCAGTTGTTGTGGGCATTTATGGAGGGAATGAGTGGAAAAAAGAAATAGTTATAAAAATGGGAATGTAAAGACATTTCAGTGCTCTCTTTGTTGGATCTTACAAAAGACTTTATCTGAAAGACATGGTTTTTAAAATCATCCATTAATCTATAGACTTCCTTTCTTTTTTTATTTTTTTTGACAGGCAGAGTAGACAGTGAGAGAGAGAGAGAGACAGAGAGAAAGGTCTTCCTTTCTTCCTTTTCCATTGGTTCACCCCGCAATGGCTGCTGTGGCAGGCACACAGCGCTGATCCGAAGCCAGGAGCCAGGTGCTTCTCCCGGTCCCCATGTGGGTGCAGGGCCCAAGCACTTGGGCTATCCTCCACTGCACTCCCAGACCACAGCAGAGAGCTGGCCTGGAAGAGGGACAACCGGGACAGAATCCGGCGCCCCGACCAGGACTAGAACCCAGGGTGCTGGCGCCATAGGCGGAGGATTAGCCTAGTGAGCCGCGGCGCTGGCCAACAATAAGAATATTCTTTCATATTAATATCTTAAAAGGCTTAATCTTCAATATTGGTATTACCATAGGGTTTATAAAATATTAACACTTTTAGGAAGATTTATTTTAATAAATTGAAAGGTACAGTTACAGAGAGGGAGAGATGATAGGACAGAGAGAAGGGGGGGGGGGAGAGAAAGAGATAGAGAGAATATTTATCATCTGCTGGTGTACTCCCCAGATAGCTATAATGGACGGAGCTGAGCTAGGTTGAACCTAGGAGCCAGGAGTTTCCTTCAGGTCTACCATGTGGGTGCAGGGGCCCAAGCACTTGGACTATCTTCCATTGCTTCCTCAGGTGCATTAGATTGGAAGTAGAGCAGCTGGGTCTCAAACCAGTGCCCATCCAGGATGCAGTGTTTTTTTTTTGTTTGTTTGTTTGTTTGTTTTTTGTTTTTCCTGGCAGTGGCTTTATCTGCTATGCCACAAAGCCAATCCCTCATATTGACATTCAATATATTATTTGAATACTATGTTAAATAACAATCACACTATGGTTAAAACTAAGATGATTACCATAAAACTTTATATTATACTGTTTGGACTCCCCCCCCCCCACCCGCCCAATGGCATTTGTCCCTTTTTCAAATGTCAGTGATCATGGAATAAATAAACGATTTATCTCAGTTAAGTCTGTATTGAAAGTTCTTGCTTCATACTACAAAGTTCTAATGCAGACTCTGATGTGACTTAATTTTTAAATATTTCTGTTAAGTTCCTTGGGATGGTGACAAATGTGTAACAGTCAGCTCATTTTTTTGTGTTATATTAAAGAGATTCTTCAAGGCACTCTGAACATATTAGGGATATAAATAATAGGTAAATGAGTCCATAACATGGCTCATGAGTTAATATGATTTTAGATTTTCAAATATCCTTCTCTTATAAATGTCCTTGTTCTGCATAAATATTTTTACAAACATTTGGTTATATAATATTATCAAATTTGAAAATTGCAGAAGGTAATTATGTCCATCATGCAGGCATGTTTCAATAGTTTATCACCTCTGTAAAAAGTAACACAGCCATCTGTGACTGTGTGGGATAAAATCATTTGTATATATATATATATATATATATATATATATATATGCAAGATGATAATCTCATACCACCTTCAAAAAAGGATCATTTGTAGTAAAACTAACATGTAAAATGGGGAACAAAAATAAGACATCAGAATTGTTAAATGTATTCCTTTAGAAGGTGCATTAATGTCATCAAGATATGTCTTACAGCAGGTGGAGAAAGGGAACTATTGTATATGGTGGGTTGGAATGGAAATTAGTACAGCCATTGTGAAAAATGTATAAAGGTTTTCAAAAAACAAGAATTAAACTACCATATGATCCATCAACCCCCTTAATAGGGGTATATCTGAAAGGAAGAAAATCAATGTGTTAAGAGACACCTGCACTCCCAGTTTCATTGCAGCACTGTTCATGGTAACAAACACAATGAAACAATCTGCTTGTCTATCAAGTGTAGCATAAACAAACAAAATGTACTACATATGCAAAGTGTAATATCATTCCACTACACAATGATTAAATTCTGGCATTTGTGACAAAAAAAGTTATTATGCTAAGTGAAATAAGCCAGGGAATGAAAGATATGTAATGTGAGTCTAACTTAAATGTTGAAACCTAAAGAAAAAAAAAGAATCTCATAGAAGTTGAATGTAAAATAATATTGACCAGAGGCTGGAGAGAATAGAGGAGAGGGAGAAATGGGAAAACTTTGATCAATGGATGCTCAGTTATAGCTAGATATAAGGGGGAAAAGTTTTGGTGTTCTATTACACAGTAGATAAACATAGATAACAATAATGCACACTATATATTTAAAAAAGAAAACAAGTAGAGATTTTGAATATTTTCACAAAAAAAAAACAGATAAAATTGGGGGATAATTATATTTATCCTGTGCTGAAAACAGCACAATGTATTCCTGTATTAAGACATTACATCTTCCTATATAGACATCAAAAAAAACAACAACAACAAAAAAAAAAAAAAAAAAAAACAGATATATCTTCCAAGTGACTCCAGATTGAAACTTTCTTATTTTGTGTGAATCGAAGAATTTCAGCTTCTAAGAATCTTTCTGTAATTAAATAACTCTACCATTTATGGGAATCTATAAATACAACTAAAAGATAATGTTTTATATAGTGCTTTAATTTTTAACATAGGAAAATATTTATATGTTGCATGAAAAATATACAAAGAAAATGTCTGGGAGTAAATATACTAATTAAGAATAATCCCTTTTGGCCGGCACCGTGGCTCACTAGGCTAATCCTCTGCCTGCGGCGCTGGGACACCGGGTTCTAGTCCCGGTTAGGGCGCCGGATTCTGTCCCGGTTGCCCCTCTTCCAGGCCAGCTCTCTGCTGTGGCCCAGGAGTGCAGTGGAGGATGGCCCAAGTCCTTGGGCCCTGGACCCCATGGGAGACCAGGAGAAGCGCCTGGCTCCTGGCTTCGGATCAGTGTGTTGCGCCGGCCACAGCGTGCCAGCCGCAGCGCCATTGGAGGTCGAACCAATGGAAAAGGAAGACTTTTCTCTGTCTCTCTCTCTCACTGTCCACTCTGCCTGTCAAAAAATAGAAAAAAAAATTAAAAAAAAGAATAATCCCTATTAATGTTCTGGTTATTTGTCATTTATTTTCTTCTTTATACTTTTCTGAAGTAAAAACAAAACAAAACAAAACAAACAAACAAACAAAAATACTTCTTCAACTGTTCAGGTGTATTATTACCAATAATTAAACATGTGATTTGTCACAATGTAACTTTTTTTCCTTTGTGCTTCTAGAGGAATTTTTAATTTTTTTAATTTTTTTATTTGATAGGTAGAGTCATAGACAGTGAGAAAGAAGACAGAGAGAAAGGTCTTCCTTCCATTAGTTCACTCCCCAAATGTCCGCCACAGCCAGCGCTGCACCGATCTGAAGCCAGGAGCCAGGTGCTTCTTCCTGGTCTCCCATGCAGGTGCAGGAGCCCAAACACTTGGGCCATCCTCCACTGCCTTCCTGCGCCACAGCAGAGAGCTGGACTGGAAGAGGAGCAACCGGGACCCCATATGGGATGCCGGGGCCACAGGCAGAGGATCAACCAAATGAGCCACAGCACTAGCCCTAAATTTATTTTGATTTAACAATTTTAAATATTTTGCCATATATACCTCTTATTACATACATATTACATACATACACAAATATGACAGTAAAAATAATCCTATTAAGAGATGAGTAAGAGATACAATAGATTTTTTATAAGATTTATTTATTTTACTTGATAGTCACATTTACATAGAGAAGGAGAGGCAGAGAGAGAGAGATCTTCCATCTACTGGTTCACTCCTCAGATGGCCGCATTGGCTGGAGCTGCGCTGATCCGAAGCCGGGAGCCAGGATCTTCTTCCAGGTCTCCCAAGTGGGTGCAGGGGTCCCAAGGGCTTGGACTATCTTCTACTGCCTTCCAAGGCCATAGCAGAAAGCTGGATCCAAAGTGGAGCCACTGAGACTTGAAGTGGCGCCCATATGGGATGCCAGCACTTCAGGCGGTGGCTTTACTTGCTATGCCACAGCACCAGCCCCATAAGTAGATATTTTTTTAATGAAAGAAACACAAGTAGACAACAAACACATGAAAAAAGTGCTCAGGTTCAGTAGTCATCAGTAAAATGCAAGTAAAAACCACAATAAGGAATCTTCTCTCTCAAGTTAGAATGGCTATTATCTAAAATAAACAGTTGAAGTACTCTTAACCAGCCTCTCATGAGGCATGAAGGCATTGCTATCTCTGCTTATTTTGCAGGCAACTCCCATTAGCTATCACTTCCCTTTCTTTCCATTGGTCATTGACCTTCACCCAGACTCTCCTGCCCTTATATTGAGTCAGAGTATTGATCGACTAAAGTCTGCCCAGTATATCCTTCTTTTTCAATTCTTAGTCAAATGGAATAAGGTTCTAGAGGTACAAATTTGCAGGAATCTTATTAACTGGATGTGAAACAGGCAGATACTGTCGATATCTTTCTAGAGCAGTAAGGATATAATCTAACCCACACTATCAATCTCTCAGGAAAAGAGGAATTAATGTTAAGTGGTATTTTTATCATGCTATGCTTAGCTAAATTCACTATATGATTAGGAAAGAATTATTGGTATAAATGGATTCCTGTGTCATTGCAAACCGAACTAGTTCACATCCATACTGCTCAGTTTTGACACAGATTCATTTATTTGCACAAGATATCCCTTAAGCCTCTGGTCAGCATATAACTTAATAACTTAGGTATTTTATTTACCTATTCCAAATCTAATTTCACTTGCCACTAACAGGATTATACCTTATATGATGAGTTCATTATATGTGTCTTCTTAGTCTACTGTTGTACTGAATGTGCAGTGAGATGATTTTGTTCATGGAGTAAGCCTCAGCAAATCATTATGACATTCATACCCAGATTGAATATCTACATCAAGCAAAGCCAATAATATTCATCTGGGACCATGGATAATAAACCTATGTAATCCATCTCTCAGATATAGGCCAATTCACATCTTTCTATGTGATCCATGGCTGCTTTTAGTGTCTGATTTTCCTATAGACTAAAATAGATAGTGTTGCTTGTATTTTAAAGTATGAAAAAGACAATATGAAATATCTTTTTTTTTCTATTTTTAATCTGTCATACCCCTTCCTCTTTGGCTACTTACCTCATGTACCCAAGGGATCTGTGCAATAGTGAAGAGGGCACTGGATTTTGTTCATAGTTCCTTTGTGCACTTGGACCCAAGTTTTTGATGAGCACTTAGATGGTTCCTTTATATTTTCTTTCTCCAATTCCAGAAAGTTTTCTGTATTCTATTTCATTGCCCTGTGTTTCCCTTTGTCATAGCTGATCTAAGGCATGTTTCCCAGACCAGAATTAAAGCACATCAGCTGTTGCTCAATATTGGAAAATTATTACAATAAAATTATTCTTTTACCTATTTACTGTGATACCATGAAGAACATTGATCTGCTCCATTGAGAGGATTTGTTTTTATTTCTTCAAAGCACAACCATTCATGAATGAATGTTAACACATCACATTTTAGGAAGCTTTCTGTAAGCCGTGTTGCTTGTTGGTAAGGGACCTTTTGGCTATGGAAGAATGCATCTACTCATAGGCAGGCAATGCAGGCTGAAGAGAGTAATGGCCACACGCCCATAAATGCACAGGCATCATCAGTGTCCTCCCAAATAAGAAAAATGCTTCTTTGTGTTTATCTTTCCAGGGAATGAATTTACAATAGCTGTTTCAAGTCCCAGAAAAAATTGATGTTCCTTATAGTAGAAGCACTTTCAACTAATGGCCAATTATAGGCCTGAATTTGCCTCTCAAATGGAGTCTATTTTGAAGCATTAGCCATTTTCTGTTTCAAAATGAGAGTGTTCATACTGAATGAAGGTCACAGCCTTTTTCCAAAAGGCTTGAGTTAACGTGATTACAGATTACAGACATTCTCATTATAATTTGAGCATGAGAATCTTATGGTACTAAAAGGTTTCATTATGACATGGTTCTTTGGAGTTTATACCACAGTAACTTGGTGGATTGGAACTGAAAATATTACAGAAGCAGTATGTGATTTCTTGAGAAGCTAAATAACCCAATTAATCTTTCCACCCCTTGCTTTTGTTTTTTCACACTGGAAGACAAGATAACTTATGTTTTCCTTGCTTGAAAAATGTCTAGTAGCAGTAGCTCAGTCATGAATGATAATTTTAGGGTTTTTCACCAGACCCTGTACATTACTCGAGATAATCAGATGCTTTCTGGTAGTCATAAGAAGCATTTGCAACTCAATTTTAGCTTGTTATTTGTTAGTGATTAACAATACATTTTAATTGAGTCAAACATATCTTCTCTTATCAGATTTACAATACAAAAATAGTTTACAAATCTCCATAGGGACATAGTAACAACTAGTAGAATGTATCAAAGTTAACCCAAATTGACTTTGATTTTTTTCAGAAATAGAAATTGAAAAGAAAATGTTAGTTAAATCAGACACAGAATAGCAATCTCCTTTAGCTTGTCTCTGCTTGGATTATTAACACTATTTCTGTAAGGATAATGCTACTCTCTTCTTCCAGTCTTCTGTTATGTATAATTACAATGTCACTAGAAATACATGATGATGATGGAGGTGTATGTTTTACAAGAGGACATAGCAATCATAAATGTATATGCACATAACTTAAAACTACACAAAGCAAAATCTAATAGAACTGAAATACATAAATCTACATTTGGAGACTTCAACATTCCTCTCAGCAATTGAAAGAATACATAAAGAGAAAAGAAGTGGGGATACAGAACTTCTAAAGATCACTATTAACTTACATAACTTAACTGCTACATATCTAACATGATAGAAAATAAAAAAATAACGTGTCTAACACACTAAACAATAAGAAAATATACATACAAGTAGCATTGAGATTTAGATGAACTCTTTTACGCATTGTTCATAAGTACATTTTTTTTTTTTTGCTATGTGTCTATGTATGTGTGTGAATCACATCTTTATAAATATATCAGGTGGCAGGGCCACCACCTGCAGTGCCAGATCCCATGTGACCACTGGTTTGAGTCCTAGCTGCTCCAATTCCGATATGGCTCTCTGCTGTGGCCTGGGAACGGAGTGGAAGATGGCCTAAGTCCTTGGGCCCTGCAAGAAGCTCCTGGCTTCGGGCTCCTGGCCTTGGATTGGCACAGCTCCAGCCGTTGCTGCCATCTGGGAAGTGGGCCAACAGAAGGAAGAACACTGTCTCTCTTTCTCTCTCTGCCTCTGCCTCTCTGTAACTCTGCCTTTCAAATAAATAAATAAAAAATCTTAAAAAAATATATATCAGGTGGCTTGAAAAAAATCATGTGCAATAGAATTTGAATTGAATGAATTTACAATAAATTTATTTGAAGTTTTTTTGTATATGAATAACGAAACAAAAATCAGAGAATGGGGGTCCGGCGCTGTGGCTCAGCAGGTTAACGCCCTGGCCTGAAGCGCTGGCATCCCATATGGGTGCCGGTTCTAGTCCCGGCTGCTCCTCTTCCTATCCAGCTCTCTTCTGTGGCCTGGGAAAGCAGTACAAGATGGCCCAAGTCCTTGGGCTCCTGCACCCACTTGGGAGACGTGGAAGAAGCTCCTGGCTCCTGGCTTTGGACCAGTGCAGCTCCAGCCATTGCGGCCATCTGGGGAGTGAACCATCGGATGGAAGACCTCTCTCTCTCTCTCTCTCTCTCTCTCTCTCTCTGCCTCTCCTTTCTCTGTGTAACTCCAACTTTTGAATAAATAAATAACTCTAAAAAAATAAATCAGAGAATGATATAGCAGATTGTTATCAATACAACCAACTTGTGTCCCCAAAACTCATGCACGTGTTTAAAGTTTGATGTCTTCATGGTAATGGTTGACTGACTAAGGGTGAAGATTTAATGAATGTATCGTTGAGGTGTGGCTGTTGGGAAATCTTTTGAGTAATTAGTGGAATGCCCTTCATAGGTGGCTTTCATCAGAGGTTTCATTATTTGAGAGCTTAAAGAAGCTCATTTTAGGCTGGCGCCGCGGCTCACTAGGCTAATCCTCCGCCTTGCGGCGCTGGCACACCGGGTTCTAGTCCCGGTCAGGGCACCGATCCTGTCCTGGTTGCCCCTCTTCCAGGCCAGCTCTCTGCTGTGGCCAGGGAGTGCAGTGGAGGATGGCCCAAGTGCTTGGGCCCTGCACCCCATGGGAGACCAGGAGAAGCACCTGGCTCCTGCCATTGGATCAGCGCGGTGCGCCGGCCGCAGCGCGCTACCGCGGCGGCCATTGGAGGGTGAACCAACGGCAAAAGGAAGACCTTTCTCTCTGTCTCTCTCTCACTGTCCACTCTGCCTGTCAAAAATTCAAGAAAGAAAGAAAGAAAGAAAGAAAGAAAGAAAGAAAGAAAGAAAGAAAGAAAGAAAGAAAGAAAGAAAGAAAAAGAAGCTCATTTTAGATTTCCTCTCCTTCCTAACAGCAGCCATAATGGGTCTCCACCGGACCCAGACTATGGGACCACCCAATGCTGTAGCCTCCAACAGTAAGCTGAAATAAAGCTTTACTTTTTCAAATAAACTTTCGTCAGACATATTAGTTAAAGTGAAAATAAACAGGCTAATACCAATGCATAAAGAAAAAACCCATTAAGAAAGAAAAAAGAAATAAGAAAATGGGGAAGATTATCAAGAAATGCCAAAAATACATATTAAAATGTATAAAGCACTTTAAAATGCATCAAATATGGTAGAATATCATGTTCTTACATAGGAAGTTTAGACATTGTTAACTCACCAGTCATCCTTAAGTTAACTTACATATTTAACTCTACTGAAATAAAAGTAGCCTCAGTATTTTTATCTTTGAAAGTAGATAATATGATTATAGTACATAATTGCAAGCACAACCATAAATATGGTTATGAAATTTCTGTGATTAAAAGGAAAATCTCAAAAGACATCTGAAGGTACATACTCAAAAAGCAGAATAAGAAATTGAGAAAGTATTCAGATTCTAATGAAAATTAACACTTAGGAAAGGCAAATGTGAAATCCTTGGGGAAAAGATAAACTTTTTCAGAAGAGGTGTTTGCATTACTGGATAGCCATGTGGAAAATGTAAAGCAATAAAATCCATTTTTTTAAATCATACAGGAGACCAAATCCCAAATGAAACATGTGAGTATTAGTGAATAAGTACCAGAGAATAAATAAAGCGAATGTCTCAAATTCAAATAATACAAAGGAAAAATGAGAAATCTGACTGCACTTTAATATTTTTTCATGAAATACCAATTAAAAAAGATCCATGACCATTTGAGGGAAATATCTGCTACAGACTTCATAGTAGAACCAGAGATACGCCTCTTTTATAGTGCATCCTAAAGTAGAAAAAACAGAAAAAGGGTGTATAAACTTGAAAAAATGCAGAAAAAGAAAATAAAATGTTTCTTAATCATATGAATAGAACCTTAGGATTTCCATTACTTCAAAATGTATGTGATTTCTATTTTTGCAGCTTGTTTTCTTATCTGACATGACTGAATAGTTGAACAGCTCAGTACCATGTATATTAAACAAATTTTTATTTTTTCAGGTCATGTCTAAGATTTTGTTTTTGATCAGTAGTTAAGGTGTTCATTAGCATGTCAGAAGTTAAGTGAAGACTCAGAATAAACAAGAGCCCTCTTTTTCTAACCACTTTTAATGTCAGATGGTGCTGGTAAAATGCAATAATAATTAATTTGTCCAAAGTAATATTTTTTTTTTTAAACTTTTATTTAATGAATATAAATTTCCAGTGTACAGCTTATGGATTACAGTGGCTTTCCCCTCCCATAACTTCCCTCCCACCCGCAACCCTCCCCTCTCCCGCTCCCTCTCCCCTTCCATTTGCATCAAGATTCATTTTCAATTCTCTTTATATACAGAAGATCAATTTAGTATAAAGGTTTCAACAGTTTGCACCCACATAGAAACACAAAGTGAAACATACTGTTTGAGTACTAGTTATAGCATCAAATCAAAATGTACAGCACATTAAGGACAGAGATCCCACATGAGGAGCAAGTGCACAGTGGCTCCTGTTGTTGACCCAACAAATTGACACTCTAGTTTATGGCACCAGTAACCACCCTAGGCTGTCGTCATGAGTTGCCAAGGCTATGGAAGCCTTCCAAGTTTGCCGACTCTGATCATATTTAGACAAGGTCATAAAAGACAGAGTGAGAATAGTAACCAATGATCCTAAGAGTGGCATTAACCAGGTTTGAACAATTATACAGCATTAAGTGGGGAAGAGGACCATCAGTACACACAGGTTGGGAGTAGAGCCATTGGTGGTAGAGTAGAGGTTATGATTACAAAGGAATGAGGCCCAAGTGCGCTAGACAGGGTCTAGAACAAAGGACAGAGTCATTCTTAGAGGAGCTAAGAAAGGTGCTGTCTAAGCTACAATTAAGTTTTCTGATTGAGAGGCAAATAGAACCTGATAGAAGGGGCTTGATAATAATCTGGTGGGCTTTAGGCCTTGTAAGTTAAGAGGCCCAGACCTATCTATCTCTTCACATGGGGTATATCCTAAGGGAGGTGTGAACCAAGATGGCGGAATAGGAAGGAAGCACATTGATAGTTCGTCAAGACACACGTTAATATAAGTGGAGATACTGCAGGGTCAAGGAAGAGTAGGGGAAGAAACAGCAGAGGAAACTCTTCCGGAACTAGTGATTCACAGTGGACCTGCGTGGAGAGCGTGGGAGCCCAAGTTCGGGACACCAGCGGCAGACTCAACGCACCAGCGCTGGAACGCGAGGTGAGCCGAACCTCCATAGCCCGAGACACCAGTGGGCAAGCGGAAAGAGGAGGCTAGAGGGAACGAGGCTTGAAACTCCGTGGGGAAAAGTTCACCAGGCTAACTAGAAGAGAGAGAGGAAAAAAAAAAGTGACCGATACGGACACGAGTCTCTCTCTCTCCGCTCACCTCTCAAAGGCGAGCAAGACAAAGAGCAGACGCCATTTTGGACAAACGTCATAAGCAGGGCGACCTCAGGTCTGCACCGGCCCTGAGCCTAGCAGAAAAACCTGACTCTGGGGGGAGGGGTGAAATAACTGGAGATTAGCATCTAACTTGGCAACCCAGTGGGAGACTGCAGGAGAATTGGAGCCCACACTGAGGGCAGCAGAGATTCCCTGTGTGGTCCTTGGGAAAGAGCTTCTGATCTCTGGCTCCTGTGGGTATATCATTTGCCTGCTAATTACTACCTCCAATTACGTTCAGCTGTGCGGAATTACTTCCCTTTTGAATCAAAAAAAGAAAGAGAGATTTACCACGCCTAACCTGGGAGTGTCATCTTTGACACACCCTCAGCCCTGAGGAACCAAACACAGCTCTCAGTCCACACTCATCTCAAGCCTCTAAGGCTCCACCGAAAGCAGACAGTCCACTTAATAAGGAGCCATAGTGTAACAAGAAAAAACACCACAGTGAAGAAACCAAATATCTCCAACATGCCAAACAACAAACGCAAAAACCAAGCTAACAAGAACAAGGAAGACACTATGACGCCCCCAAATGAAAAAGACACCCCAATTCAAGATTATGAAGATGATGAGATCGAAGAAATGCAAGAAGCAGATCTCAAAAAATTGCTAAGAACATTAAGAAGTTCTCAAAAACAAATTCTTGAAATACAGAAATCCTTCATGGACAAGATAGAAAATCTCTCTCGTGAAAATGAAATATTAAGGAGGAATCAAAATGAAATGAAACAACTAGTGGAACAAGAAACTCTGATAGTGACGAGAAATCATAATGAAATGAAGAATTCAATAGATCAAATGACAAACACATTAGAGAGCCTTAAAAACAGAATGGGCGAAGCAGAAGAGAGAATATCGGACTTAGAAGACAGAGAACAGGAAAGGAAACAGGCAAACCAAAGAAAAGAAGAAGAAATCAGAAATCTAAAAAATATTGTCGGGAATCTACAGGATACTATTAAAAAACCCAACATTCGAGTTCTAGGAGTTCCTGAAGGCATGGAGAGGGAGAAAGGATTAGAAGGCATTTTCAGTGAGATACTAGCAGAAAATTTCCCAGGTTTGGAGGACAGAGGCATCTTAGTACAGGAAGCTTATAGAACCCCTAATAAACATGACCAAAAGAGATCCTCACCACGACATGTTGTAATCAAACTCACCACAGTGAAACATAAAGAAAAGATCCTAAAAGGTGCAAGAGAGAAACGTCGGATCACTCTTAGAGGATCTCCAATTAGACTCACAGCAGACTTCTCATCAGAAACCCTACAAGCTAGAAGGGAATGGCAAGACATAGCCCAGGTACTAAGAGAGAACAACTGCCAGCCCAGAATACTATATCCTGCAAAGCTCTCATTTGTGAATGAAGGTGAAATTAAGACTTTTCATAGCAAACAGAAACTGAAAGAATTTGTTGCCACTCATCCTGCCCTGCAAAAGATGCTTAAAGATGTGTTACACACAGAAACACAGAAACATGGTCACCAATATGAAAGAAGGTAAAGGAAGGAAACCTCACAGCAAAAGATCACAGGAAGCTCAATATATCTTTGACATAGAATTAAACTCTAATGCTCTGTTAAAGCAATGTGTTAAAGTAATCTATTGTGTTCTCTTGATGTCTGTTAAATTCTAATTGTTCAAAAACAGCTGAATTTTTATTAAGATCTATGGGTTATGTAAATATGTGCTTATTTTCAAAGATTTGAATAATCACTTTGTAACAAGATCAAATTTGGTCTATGAGTTTATAATTTTAAACATGGCGACTTAAAGTCTTTTGTCATCCACAGTTATATATGATTTGCTGCTCATAAAACTAAAGCGTTGTTGGTTCTGTGTGTAGCTGTCCTCCTATGGGTTCCTATGGACTTTTTCCAGCCACTTCCATTGTATTCAGTACTTTGGGATGGCTCTGTAAACAGATGAAGCCAATAATGTATTAACAGTACCAACTGAGAGAAAGTATGGTTAACTGAGGTTACTAAAAAAGCAATTCAAATCAATTGGCAATCTACAAAAAGAGTTAAAGATTTTAAAAGCTATTATTAAAAACGCTATATTGGTCTATTATGCTATGTTAAATGTGTGTACATATTGTATGTCCACATGGGGAAATTTTATTAAGAGTCTTATTTTAAATGGCTTATAGATAAGATTGTCCATAAATTTAAGCTGCTAAAATCAATCAAAGATACATTTTAATTTGAGTGACCTGAATCTATGTATCCTATGTTTTAAACTTGTAGGTAGAAAGAAACTAAAAACATTTTATATGGTTGTGCTTAAGTTTGCTGGTTAAACAAACTACACCATGTTAGATATTTAAGAGGTATTTTCAAATACATGATTCTTAAAATTTATAGAAGGCATTGGACCTTCTGGTAAATGTTTTCTTAAGTTGTTATCTAATGGTTGAAACTGTTTGCTAAGTATTCATGTGATATTGCTATTGTCAGCAAGCGATCTAGGACTTGCTCCCTCATTTCTCTATTCTAAGCCCAACTTGTTCTTTCATTTCTCTATTCTCTTCAAGATAGGAAACTAAATCTATTATGAAGGAATCTGTAGGACGCACAATTTAATCTTTAGACCTTATAAAAGAGATGGCTAACATTTTTCTGTAATAGCATAGCCAAAATAAGAACTTAAATAATAATCTCATAGCTAGATTCACTTCGCCATCAGCAAAGTATACAGTAAGTAGAAAAAACCTCCCTTTCAGACCAAAGGGAAAGAAAGTTTTAAAGTGAGAATATAATTTTCCTCATGGGCATTGTCTACCTTAGAAAAACTACTACAGAACATGCCTGTGACTATAGACTTGTAGTTCAGGCCACCGAAGATTAGAGATGGGACACGGGCACTCCCTTGACTTGCATCCTCTGGTCTGCTTTAACACAAACCAGGAGGAAAAGAAAGCTAGGCATCAGAAGCAATGGGTGGCAGGCCTATTAATGGCTGATCTATACAGTGATCTGCCCTCAAGGAGACCCAACAGGCCAGTCCACTGCAGTGGCTTTCAATGAGGTAAGCCTGGGCTTCAGCAGAAGTCAGCTTGTGAAGAGCCCTGGCAGCTCTGCCAAGAGTTGGATCACTGGAAATGGACCTGCCCTGGAGTCGAAGGATGCCCAGGTCAGAGCCACAGATCTTATTGGCTCTAAGCTGAAAAGCCCTTCACTCAGCCCAACTTCCAAAGTGACCACTGCAGCTGAGGGTGAGGTCAAGTAGGGTCAGCAACATTGCAGGCAGAACTGTAAATTTCTTGTTAGAGTTGCCACCTGCCTTTACCTGGCCAGCTCTCCTCCCAGGCCAGCCAAGTAATGAAAGTCAACAGAGTGCCTTCCCCTAGGAGGTTCACACCTCCCTTAGGATATACCCCATGTCAAAGTAATATTTTTATATAGCACATGGCTGTCAGGCTATATACCAAATAACAAAAATTGATCCCTTTTAATGATTACACTTGAGAGCTTAAAGAAATGTTATGCACTTTGAGGGTTTCATCTAGGGGTACCCATTGGGAGTACATCCTCATTTCTTTCTGATAGAGGCAATAATTTTGGGGGGAGAAAAATTTTTAAAAACACTGCTTGAAGTTTGTGTTCCCTTTCCTTCTACTAATCTTTTCCTCATTTCCATTTCAAAGGAATTCCTTCCAGTAGTTCTACTTCTGCGCCCTTATGGAGCACAGCAGCCCATGGGCTGCTATACATTTCTTGAATGATTTACTGACTTGCCTCACATTATTAATTTTAAAAAAGTTGCTAGAGCAGCCATGATAGGAATGTAATTAGTGAAGATAAAATCACATGGTGAAAAACAGGACACATAAAGTTTCTGAAATATTTAGAAAAGCGTTACTTATCTTTTTGGAATATCTAAAGTAGAAGAAAGGAGTATGATAGTGCCTTGCTATCTAATTTATGCTAATAATTCAGCAGTGACTTTTCTTTAACATCTTTCCTGAAAAAAAAAAAAAAAGAGTATTCCTTCCCCACTTGGTGTCCTTATTCAAGTGCTCTGCAGGAGAGAAAGTTAAGTGTCCTCACATTAAACAGATGCTCATGCAGTCTCCTGAGCCCTCTATGAGGAAGTCTGGGTTTTGAAAGCACAGAAGCATCTTCAGGAGAACATAGGCTTCCAGCAAATACAACCTGAACTCTTCACTTGGGTATGGGATGATGGTGCTCTGCATAGGATTTTTAAAAAAATTTTTTTTATTTATTTAGGAAGTTACAGAGAAGAAAAGACAGAGTCTGGAGTGGGAGATAGTTGGAGAGATATCTTCCATCCACTGGTTAACTTCCTAGATAGCTGCAACAGCCAGGGATGAGCCAGACTAAAGCTAGGATCTAGGGGCTTCCTCTGGTGGCTTTACCTGCTATGCAACAACACTTGCCCCACAAAGGATTTTTAAATATCAAATATAAATAAATAGTCCCAGCTGCGTTTCTTCCTATCATTCTTGCCAATAACTTCTCAAATCAACTTAGCTTCTTAAGTGAATGTGTCTAGGGGATACTGGCTGTCTCACATTTCATTGATTGTTTAAAAGTGCACAAAACTCTGAAAAGTGTTTCCAAATCCTTGACTCTTTAGGTTAATTATGATAGAGAGTATGTCATAGTCTCAGAAAAGAAGTGTTTCTTTTGAGCAGAAGAAAAGAGGAATGATTGCCCCAAATAGTAATATTTCAGTTAAAAACTGACTACATTCAAGCATAAAAGAGCTGGAGTAAGTTATGGAGAGTAGGGATTTGTAAGAAAGTTAATTTTGTACTGCTGCTTTTTCTCTGCTCATTTTTTTCAATTATTGATGGACAAATTTTGGCTAGAAAAATTCATGTTGTTCATAGGAAGATTATGAAGCCATTACTATGACAAGAAAAATTAACATAGTGCTGGATCTAGCCAGTTTATAGGGATGATAGGATTTTCAAAAGTAAATACTTGTTCAGAACATATCTTCCATTTAAATTAGATTTATTAGGAAGATAGTCATTATTAGGGCAAGCATGGTGCATCCGTTAAACTGCTGCCTGAAACACCAGCAACCCATATGGGCATCAGCTCATGTCCTGGCTGCTCCATTTCTTATCCAGTTCCTTACTGATGGCTGGAGAAAAACAGCAGAAGATGGCTCAAGTGTTTGGGCACCTGCTACCCATGTAGGAGATCTGCAGGAAGCTCCTGGATCCTGACTTTGGCCTGGCAAAGCACTGGCCATTGCAGCCATCTGGGAAGTGAACCAGCCAATAGAAGAGAGACAGAGAGAAAGGTCTTCCTTTTCCATTGGTTCACCCTCCAATGGCCACTGTGGCCTGCGTGCTGCGGCTGGTGCATTGCGCTGATCTGAAGACAGGAGCCAGGTGCTTCTCCTGGTCTCCCATGCAGGTGCAGGGCCCAAGGACTTGGGCCATCCTCCACTGCACTCCTGGGCCATAGCAGAGAGCTGGCCTGGAAAAGGGGCAACCGGGACAGAATCCGGCGCCCCGACCAAGACTAGAACCCGGTGTGCCAGCGCTGCAGGTGGAAGATCAGCCTATTGAGCCGTGGCGCTGGCTAATTGATTATTTTTAAAATGTTTAGTTATTTATTTTCATCTACTAGAAAGGCAGAGTGACCAAGCTAAATTGGATATTTATGTATCCAATTTATGTATCCAATGTATATTTAAAGTACCTACTTTACATGTGATGAAGATCTTCAATGAACAATCATGTTTATTAGTGTCGTTGTTAATATCAACAACAACTCTATCACTTAGGAACACATGTAAAAAGAACAAAATTTATTTGTGTTTCTTGAATTGAGTGTCTGATGAACAGTAGACACTAATAAGTCTGAGATATCAGTCAAACTAATCATTGCACAGCTGGGGAATTAAGCAAACTATGAATTAAGCCATGCAATTCATTCTCTCTGTAGGTTAAATTATTTTTAAATATAAACTATAAATTATTTATAATAGCTGATTTAATCCTCAAAACAACCCTACAGTGAATAATGTTAGAATAATCATTTTTTACCAACTTGGAAATCAATGTAAATATAAATCAGATAATTTGGATAAGATCACACAGTATTAAATGGAAAATACAGAAGCAAGGTCTTACATACTAGACTATACAGCCTCTCAGCTATTGTCCTGTATCAGCTTTGATAGTAAGCTTATGCTTTTGGCACCTGTTTAAAGATAGGAGTCTATAACAGAATTTCTGAAGATATTATGCAATTTATATTTAATAAAGCAGGAATCCCCATTGCTGTTTTCTATGCTGCTAGATTCCACACTGTGCACCTTTCTGCTTCCCTTCCCAGGTGTGAAGAAGTGGCAGGATAAGCACAATTCAAATCCAAGAGTGTAATGTGATGCACAGCTACTACTGAAGGTGTCTCACAGTGATGATACAGTTTTATTCAGGAAAGCTGAGCTATGGTGGTTAATTAGGAAAAGCAGAAACATTGGAAAATAATAGTGAAGGTTGGTGCTGCTGACAGTTAAATCAAGTGGAGAATGGAGGAATCTGGACCTGGAAAAGTAGTCAGCCAACAGACTATGGCCAAAAGATAAGGAAATAAAGGGAAAGCCTGTTACCTAATAAATAGCTAGATGGGATCAGCATTCACTTTTTATTTTTTACCCTATGCTGGTATAATTTTTTATAACTGTTCCATTCACAAAGAAGTCTTGATTTTAACAAGTTTTTATGTTCTTTCACTTTGTGTGTGAAGAAAATTTGGAAATTAATATTGAACATGTTTACTTTTTTACATAGTAGTTGAAAGAAATCTGAATGGCTAATGCCTGTATCCACGTATTTAACTAAAGGCTTTAATCAATGTTAATTTGTGAATTAAAAGATTTTACTCATTCTGCTGAACAGCCTCAGTAAGTAATCCATTTACTCCCAATGTAATATATTCCACATAAAAAGATAATGCTTCATAAACCTGAATTCATTTATGAAATTCCCTTGGGAAAAAAAAATGGCGTTTGTAATTAGCAATGCAACCTGGCATAGGGTATAATTATTCTACTTATCGTATTTTTAGGAACTTGCAAAAGTTTTAGAGAGAGAAGTAGTTTATTTTATTCTATTTTATTTATTTATTTGAAAGACAGATTTACAGAGAGAGAGGTCTTCCATCTGCTGGTTCACTCCCCAGATGGCAGCAATGGCTGGAGCTGCGCCGATCCGAAGCCAAGAGCCAGGAGCTTCTTCCGGGTCTCCCACCTGGGTGTAGGGGCCCAACGACTTGGGCCATCTTCTACCGCTATCCCAGGTCATAGCAGAGAGATGGATAAGAAGAGGAGCAGCCAGGACTAGAACCGTGCCCATATGGGATGCTGGTACTGCAGGCCAGGGCTTTAACCCACTGCACCACAGCACCGGCCCAGGAGAGAGGTAGTTTAAAACAGAAATGTTAAATATTTTTAAAGTATTCATATTTAAAAATTTTTAAGCGTTATGGAGTGGTATTTAACTTTTCTGTATTAAAATACATTTATATATACATATGGATATAGAAATAAATAATAATGAAGAGCATTATATAACAGACATAAAAATCATTGCTGATGTGAGGTTACATTTAAGACAGAAATTGAAACTGAGTCCACATTTTCCATTTATTCACCAAAGGGACTGGCAAAGAACTATTCTACAAACATTTATTGAATTTTTGTTAAGGGGCACTGCACTAGTACTGGAGACAGGAAGTGAAACGAGAGAGGAACTTTTCCTCTGGGATCTCAGTCTATGGGAGGAGACACAGTTTTAAGAAATATTTTCAGAAACATGAACATATGCTTAAATAACTGTGTAGAGAGTAATGGGTGTACAAAAGATAAATTAGCTATCTTCACACACATACACACACAGTGCCTTTGAACCTGGATCTTAATGAATCATCAGAAATGCAGAGCTTCACCCATTCTCCTCCTCATTTGCCACCATTTCTGCACATTTGCCTTTCTAGAAAGCCATACCAAGGTTTCTGCATGCTTTGTCCTTTCACTTCCTTGTCTGTTTGTGTGCTGCCTCCTCTTCAGCAAGGACCTCTTTAATCTCCATTTTGCCCTCATCATAGGTGTCTCATCATGATTTTAAAACTTAAGTCAGTGCTCCTTCCTTTAAATATTGCCTGATTTTCTCTGTGCTCACATATCACTGTTTCATCCATATGACTTGTCTCCAGTTCTATAATTATCTACTTATATAGTTATTTTCCTTAATACTCCATGAAGTATATGTGTATTTGTATCTCTGTTTATTCCAGTCCTAGCACAGGCATTGAGATTTAGATGGTATTCAAGAATTTTTCAATGAAAAAGGAATTAAAGAGTGAATGAACAGAAGACAGGATTTATATGCCAGATAGGGCAGGACCTCTGGCAATTCTAAGCAATTGTAGGCTCATAGGCAAAAATCAATGTGACACAAAAGCTAAATAGCCCACTGAACTTGAGAAAGTTTGGAATGAGAGTTTCGAAAAAATACCAAAGAGGAGGTGAGACATCTGTTATGTATAGAGTTAGGTATTTTGCCAAGGCATTTGGATAACCTATAATCATCTTAATTGCCAGGTCAATTGTCTACCCCCTAAAATTTGGAACAAATGACATAAATTATTATGATTCATTTTATAGAAACACTACTGTATATAAAAATAACATTTGAAAAAATGTTACTAGTTTTTTTATTTGCCCCAGGAAACTTGTCTGTTATTCTTATTTGAGTAAGAACGTTGGGTCTCAACTCTGCTTCAGAATCTAGCTTCCTGATCATGTTCCCTAGGAGGCATCAGGTAATAGTTCAAATAGTTGGGTCCTTGCAACCCACCTGGAGACTTCAATTGAGTTCACAGCTCCTAGATTCAGCCTAGCCCAGGCCTACCTCTTGTGCAATTTTCAGGAATGAATTGGTGCATGAGAGATCTCCCTCTGCCTATCTTTCTTTATCTCTCTGTTTTTCAAATTAATAAAATAAATATTTAAAAAAAATCTTCAAGCTGTTCAATAACATATTTTCTATTATATTATCCATTATGAGGAGCAAGTGCACAGTGGCTCCTGTTGTTGACCCAACAAATTGACACTCTAGTTTATGGCGCCAGTAACCACCCTAGGCTGTCGTCATGAGTTGCCAAGGCTATGGAAGCCTTCCAAGTTTGCCGACTCTGATCATATTTAGACAAGGTCATAAAAGACAGAGTGAGGATAGTAACCAATGATCCTAAGAGTGGCATTTACCAGGTTTGAACAATTATACAGCATTAAGTGGGGAAGAGGACCATCAGTACACACAGGTTGGGAGTAGAGCCATTGGTGGTAGAGTAGAGGTTATGATTACAAAGGAATGAGGCCCAAGTGCGCTAGATGGGGTCTAGAACAAAGGACAGAGTCATTATTAGAGGAGCTAAGAAAGGTGCTGTCTAAGCTACAATTAAGTTTTCTGATTGAGAGGCAAATAGAACCTGATAGAAGGGGCTTGATAATAATCTGGTGGGCTTTAGGCCTTGTAAGAGGCCCAGACCTATCTATCTCTTCACATGGGGTACATCCTGAGGGAGGTGTGAACCTCCTAGGGGAAGGCACTCTGTTGACTTTCATTACTTGGCTGGCCTGGGAGGAGAGCTGGCCAGGTAAAGGCAGGGGGCATCTCTAACAAGAAATTTACAGTTCTGCCTGCAATGCTGCTGACCCTACTTGACCATACCCTCAGCTGCAGTGGTCACTTTGGAAGTTGGGCTGAGTGAAGGGCTTTTCAGCTTAGAGCCAATAAGATCTGTGGCTCTGACCTGCGCATCCTTTGACTCCAGGGCAGGTCCATTTCCAGTGATCCAACTCTTGGCAGAGCTGCCAGGGCTCTTCACAAGCTGACTTCTGCTGAAGCCCAGGCTTACCACATTGAAAGCCACTGCAGTGGACTGGCCTGTTGGGTCTCCTTGAGGGAAGATCACTGTACAGATCAGCCATTAGTAGGCCTGCCACCCATTGCTTCTGATGCCTAGCTTTCTTTTCCTCCTGGTTTTTCGTAAAGCAGACCAGAGGATGCAAGTCAAGGGAGTGCCCAAGTCCCATCTCTAATCTTCGGTGGCTAAAAACATTTTATATGGTTGTGCTTAAGTTTACTGGTTAAACAAATTACACCATGTTAGATATTTAAGAGGTGTTTCCAAATACATGATTCTTAAAATTTATAGAAGGCATTGGACCTTCTGGTAAATGTTTTCTTAAGTTGTTATCTAATGGTTGAAACGGTTTGCTAAGTATTCATGTAATATTGCAATTGTCAGCAAGCGATCTAGGACTTGCTCCCTCATTTCTCTATCCTAAGCCAAACTTGTTCTTTCATTTCTCTATTCTCTTCAAGGTAGGAAACTAATTCTATTATGAAGGAATCTGTAGGACACACAATTTAATCTTTAGACCTTATAAAAGAGATGGCTAACATTTTTCTGTAATAGCATAGCCAAAATAAGAGCTTAAATAATAATCTCATAGCTAGATTCACTTCGCCATCAGCGAAGTATACAGTAAGTAGAAAAAACCTCCCTTTCAGACCAAAGGGAAAGAAAGTATAAAGTGAGAATATAATTTTCCTCATGGGCATTGCCTACCTTAGAAAAACTACTACAGAACATGCCTGTGACTATAGACTTGTAGTTCAAGGAGTCCACTTTTTATGGAGTAAGGGAAGTGGTTTCAGGAGGACACAATACTGGAAGCAGTTGGAGATTATCACACTAATCTAAGAACTAACTTCAGTTACTTGTTCTTACTGGTATTTTCTATGGAAAAATTGTCACTAATGACATAATTTGAGGAAGACTTTTAAGTGGATGTCTACACGAAACTTTTGGAAAAGTTCTTGCTTTACAGAAAGGAGATATGATTGGAAGGTCCTTGTCTTGTATCTGCATTGTTCTATGCAAATAAATTCTGTCCTAGTGGTGCAAAAATTAAGTTGAAACTACAATATTGTTAATAGTTAGGAGGGCATTTGGGTTGGCTCCAGGTCTTAGCTATTGTGAATTGAGCTGCAATAAACATTAATGTGCAGATGGCTTTTTTGTTTGCCAAATTAATTTCCTTTGGGTAAATTCCAAGGAGTGGGATGGCTGGGTTGTATAGTAGGGTTATGTTCAGGTTTCTGAGGAATCTCCAGACTGACTTCCATAGTGGCTTAACCAGTTTGCATTCCCACCAACAGTGGGTTAGTGTCCCTTTTTCCCCACATCCTCAACAGCATCTATTGTTGGTACATTTCTGAATGTGAGCCATTCTCACCGGGGTGAGATGAAACCTCATTGTGGTTTTGATTTGCATTTCTCTGATTGCTAGTGATCTTGAACATTTTTTCATGTGTCTGTTGGCCATTTGGATTTCCTCTTTTGAAAAATGTCTGCTAAGGTCCTTGGCCCATCTCTTAAGCGGGTTGTTTGTTTTGTTGTTGTGGAGTTTCTTGATTTCTTTGTAGATTCTGGTTATCAACCCTTTATCTGTAGCATAGTTTGCAAATATTTTTTTCCCATTCTGTCGGTTGCCTCTTCACTTTCCTGACTGTTTCTTTTCCTGTAAAGAAACTTCTCAATTTGATGCAATCCAAAATGTTAATTTTGGTTTTGACTGCCTGTGCTTCCGGGGCATTTTCCAAGAAGTCTTTGCCTGTACCTATATCTTGCAGGGTTTCTCCAATGTTCTCTAATAACTTGATGGTTTCGGGTCGTAGATTTAAGTCTTTAATCCATGTTGAGTGAATTTTTGTGTAAGGTGAAAGGTATGAGTCTTGCTTCAAGCTTCTGCACGTGGAAATCCAATTTTCCCAGCACCATTTATTGAATAGACTATCCTTATTCCAGGTTTTGGTTTTGGATCTTTGATTAAATATAAGTTGGCTGTGGATGTTTGGATTGATTTCTGGTGTTTCTATTCTGTTCCATTGGTCTATCCATCTGTTTCTGTACCAGTACCATGCTGTTTTGATAACAACTGCCCTGTAGTATGTCCTGAAATCTGGTATTGTGATGCCTCTGGCTTTGTTTTTGTTGTACAAGATTGCTCTAGCTATTCGAGGTCTCCTAGTCTCCATATGAATTTCAGCATCATTTTTTCCAGATCTGAGAAGAAGGTCTTCGGTAACTTGATTGGTATTGCATTGAATGTATAAATTGCTTTTGGGAGAATAGACATTTTGATGATGTTGATTCTTCCAATCCATGAGCAAGGAAGATTTTTGCATTTTTTGGTATCCTCTTCTATTACTTTCTTTAAGGTTTTGTAAAACTTGGTGTTAAATTGGAAATTGCATAGAAAGTTAATCAATTTTTAAAAAATATCATGTAGGATCTCTGTCCTTAATGTGCTGTACATTGCGATTTACTGCTATAACTAGTACTAAAATAGTATGTTTCACTTTGTGTTGCTATGTGGGGGCAAACTGTTGAAATCTTTACTTAATATATACTAAACTGATCTTCTGCATATAAAGAGAATTGAAAAATGAATCTTGATGTGAATGGAAGGGGAGAGGGAGCGGGAAAGGGGAGGGTTGTGGGTGGAAGGAAGTTATGGGGAGGGGAAGCCATTGTAATCCATAAGCTGTACTTTGGAAATTTATATTCATTAAATAAAAGTTAAAAAAAAATAGTTAGGAGGGCAGATCCAAAAGTTGAGAGCAATCTGGATTGCAATTTATCAATGTGAACCATTGTGTCGGTGTTGGCTCCTTACTTCCTGATGTGTTACACGAGACCGAATAAACTTGATTTGTTTAGATCGCTGTCACAAAACTTCTGTTATTTATCACTGAAATACTTTTGGAGGCAAGCCTCTCAAGAACGGGAACTTCTAGCCCGTGGGCTGTACAAGGACAATGAAATCATTTGGTCTCGGTCTGCCATCCAGGATTCAAAATTCAAGAAATGTATAGCAGTCTAATTTTAAGTTGGAAATTTCATATGGCTGGTAAATGATGTTAAAATTATCTAAATTATTCCTGCCCCAAAAACAGTTCCTCACCCCTTGGAGATGAAAGCAAAGAGCAGAACCTAATCTCTTGCTTGTATTCTGAACCAGAATGAATCAATTTTTTTTTTTTTTTGTGGAATGGAAACTTAGACAATTAATGAATAGTTTTTCAGTATTGAGTTGGTTCATGAGCACTTATTACTAAATAAGGGGGAGTTTTGTGAGTTTGTAATTAAATGTAGTTGTTATAAAAATCAATTTTATGTAGTTATTCTCAAAACAAAATAGTAACTGCACAAAATGTACCACTTTCTCATTATTTCATTATATTTTACCGCATCTGTTGAGGATATTCACATCCATTTTGTCTGTATGATAGACACATGTTATTATTTTGCATGCATCTCTTTCCAATGCTGCACTCATTGACACCGCATTGCTAGAGTGAAATTGGCCATCAAATGAAGATTTACAATGTGGAAATCAGGAAAAAAAAGTGTCAAATTAGTCCTTGATTCATTGTTTTCTAGTTGTCTAGATTTAAGAAAGAAAATGTTAATAACAAGTTCAAGTTGAATATGTTGGCATCTGTCACCATTAAATTGTAAATAGCTGAAAAAAAAAAGGGAAATATTTTCCCAAAACTTGAAAAGTATAGTTAGCCACTTCAGAAAAGAAATCACAGCACTGAATAGTTACTTAAGTTATGACATATGTCTTAATTGTGTTTAAGTTATTTCACTTTTGTCTTACTTGTTAGCTTTAACAGAAATATCAAATACATGTCAGAATTACTTGAAAAGAACTAGTTGTTAAATATTCATGAACATGATGCTCTCCTTTGCATAGATAAGCTTTGCAGATTGATATTTTACAAAGTTCTTTTTAATTTCCTATTTATTTATTTAGAAGCAAAGAAACAGAGAGAGAGAGGCAGATGGAGAGATCTTCCACTCATTCCAAATGCCAATATTCAGCCTGGGCCAGGCTGAAATCAGGATGCCGAATCTCCCATGGGAGGTAGTGATCCAAGTGCTTGAGTCATCACTTACTGCCTCCTAGTGTGCACATTAATAAGAAGCTTAAATCAGGAACAGAGTTTTTGGGATTTGAATCTTGGCTCTCTGATATGGGATTTAGGCTCTCTGAGTAAGAAATAAGCTGTGTCAAATGCCCCAACACTCCATAAGTATTTTAATTTCAATAGAATTTCCATTTTTCTGATTTGTTATACTGTTTATATATCTAAGAAAAAAATAACTCCAGAAAATGTACATGATATTCTGCAAACAAACTGTTCTCACATTTATCGGTAATGGATGCAAACAATGTCATGGAGGCTTATATCTCTTAGAACTGGAGAATTGTTTCTACAATTCTTCTTTTTCTTCCTGTTATTATGTTCCATTGACTTCATGGTTCATTATGAATTATTGCTGTTTGTGCCATTAAATCAATACTTCTGTAATTTTGTTTACTGAATATTAGTCTTAGCTTTATATACTTTAGTACTTCCTTTTAATTCATTATCCTTTTTGGCCTTAGCATTCTACTTATTTATGGCTTTGAACTTTCAATATTATATCCTACTTATGCTACATAATATCAATTTTTGATTAACTTTTTGATTTTAAAAAAAGAAAGGAATAATATCTTCAAACTTGAAACAGGTAAAGGAGAAGAATGTGTAGGATGGAATAGAGTAGCAGGGAGAAAATTGAAGAAGAAATTCTATTAAATAACTTCCAAGAAATAAAATCTAAAATATTTTTTTATTTTAAGTTTCTGATGCTAACTATAATATCAGAATATAGTCTTCAATGAATATCAAATCAATAATGACTCTGAGGAAAAAATAATCCAACAGAAATTTATGTTTGTATTTAGAATAAATATGATGCATTGCACTCTTCATTTATCCTCTTAACTGCTCAATTTGACATAAGTTCACATAAAAATTAATAATCTTTATGTATAAAGATTTTCTTACATTTCTGGCTATTGCCATTTTATCTATTAGTGAGCTGGCTGTATGAAGCAGAAGACTAAGCTGCAACTTGTGAAACAGCATTCCATGTTAGAGTACAATTCACGTCCATGCTCTTCTTCTTGCAATCCACCTTTTGGCTAATATGCCAAAGGAAAATATGGTCCATGTACTTTAGCCTCTGCTCCCCACGTTGGAGACCACCGTGGAGTTTCTGAATCCTGAATTCAGCCTGGTCCAGCCATTGCTATTGTGGCCATTTGGAGAGTGAACCAGCAGATGAAAGATCTCTTCTCTTTCCCTCTCAGCCTTGTCACTCTTTCAAATAAAATAAATAAGGAAATAAGATAATTCAAATAAATTCTTCAACTGAGAAGTACACTAAATAAAACTTAAAATGTGATAGAAGGCATCTATCACAACTAAATAAAAGGGAAACAGCATCAGTGGCTTGAAGGCCAGATATATGACAAAAGAGTTTTAAGAGAAAGAAGGAAAAAGGACCAAGAGGAATGAAGAAAGCTTAGAGGCCAATTTTATAATGATATAATTATCATAAAAACAGAAAAATCACAAAAACACAGCATCACAAAAAACAAAACATAAAGAGCAATATTCTTCATGAATATATGAAAATTCCTCAACAAAATAATAGCAAACTATATCCAACTCCAAAGTAAAAGATTATTCATCATGGTCAAGTGAGATTCATCCTAAGCATGTAAAGACAATTCAACCAATGTAAATCAATAAATGTGATATGCCACAACAACAGAATGAAGGGCAAAAATCTATTGAGATCAACTAAATAGATGCAGAAAAGGCTATTGGATAAAATCAAGCATTCTTCATGCTACGAACTCTGTTCAAATTATAGAAATAATATATGTCAACTAATAAAGGCCATATTTAACAACCTGATACCTAACATCGTACAGAATGGAGAAAAAGTAAAGACTTACTCTCTAAGATTTTGAAAAAGAAAAGGATACCCTCTTCTATCACTTTTATTCAACGTAGTACTATAAGTCCTATTCAGAGCACTAGGCCTGAAAAATAAATAAATGGCATCCAAATTGGAAAGGAGGAAATCAAAGTGCAGCTATTTCTAGATGATATGATATTACATTGAGAAAACCCTAAAGAATCCAACAAAATCGCACAATAGAAACTCAGCGTGTGGCCAGTGCTGTGGCATTGCAGGTAAAGCCACTGCCTACAGTGCTGGCACCCCACATGGGCACCAGTTCATGTCCCAGCTGGTCCACTTCTGATCCAGCTCTCTGCTATGGCCTGGGAAAGCAGTAAAAGATGATCCAAGACCTTAGGCCTCTGCATTCATGTGGGAGACCAGGAAGAAGCTTCTGGATCCTGGCTTCAGATGGGCACAGCTCTGGACGTTGCAGCCAATTGGACAGTGAACCAGTGGATGAAAGGCCTCTCTCTCTCTGCCTCTCCTTTTCACTCTGTGTAAATGTGAGTTTCAAATAAATAAATAAATAAATAAATCTTTCTAAAAAAGAAACTCAATGTACAATATCAGTAACATTGTTGCACACTGATAGTAAATTATGTGAAAGAGAAATCACGAAAGTAATTACATTTCCAATAGCTACAAAAAGTAGCTTGAGATAAATTTAATCAATAATGTAGATGAACTTTACAATGAAAATATTAAATATTTAATGAAATAAAATTAAATGATATAAGAAAAGGAAAGACATACAGTGTTCATGGAAAAAGGGGCTATACACTAGATTACAGATGTAAACATAGGGAAACAAAAAACCAAGTAGCATTATACCTCCAAAAGGACACAATAGCTCTCAAGAATTAGGTCCAGGTCTGAAGGAAACTTATTAAGTACCAGAAATATAATTAAAATATTGATTGTAAGAAAATTCAATGTGATGCAAGAGAATACAAAGAGCTTAAAGAATAGATCAATAGGTGACATGAATGAAAAAAAAATCACTAAGGAGATAGAAATCTTTAAGAAGAACCGAATAGGAATTTGGGAGACAAAAATTTCAATCAGTCAAATAAAAATAAATATATGATTGAGAGCTTCAATAGCAGAATAGACCAAGTTGAGTAAAGAATTTCTGACACTTAGGACAAGATTTTTGAAATAACCAAATCAGACAAAAATAAAGGGAAATAAATTACAAAGAGAGAAGAACCTCTATGTGAAATATGTGATACTATTTAGCAAACAAAAATTCATCTCATGTGAAAGAATCAATATTTTAAAATGCTAATACTTCCCAAATTGATCCACAATTTCAACGCAGACTGTATCAAAATATCAATTATGTTTTTTTCACATAATTTGGAAAAACACTTCTGAAATTTGTATGGAACCACAAAGGAACCCAAATACCAAAAGCATCCTAAACAAAAAGAACAAAGCAAGGGTCAGTACAATATCGACTTTAAAATATTTTGCAAAGCCATAGCACTTATATCATGATACTGGCATAAAAGCCAGTATAGATCAGCAGTTCAAAATAAACACCAAAGAAGAAAACTTTTCATTTATAGCTAATTGATCTGTGACAGAGCTGCTATGAACATGCATTGCTAAAAGCAGTTATTAGATAAATAGTGCTTGGAAAACTATACATAAAAATGGCCAATCTGTACATGAGAAAAATGCTTAACATCACAAGTCATCAGGGCCATGCACTACAAAAGCATGATGAGGCATCTTTTTACCCTTGTTAGTGTAGCTATTAATAGAAAGACAAAAGATACCAAATGCTGGTAAGGACGTGGAGAAAAGTTAATATTTACCAGAGTTAAACTCTTGGTGGGGATGTAAATTAGTACATCCATTGTATAAAATGATATGGGATTACCTCAAAAAACTAAAAGTAAAATGAAAATTATCCAGCAGTTTCACCACTGGGTATATACCCAAAGGAAATAAAATAACTGTGTCAAATACCTATATTTTTATGTTTATCTCAGCACTATTCACAATAGTCAAGAAATGGAAACAATCTACGTGGTAATCCACAAATGAGTGGATTAAAATGCAGTAGATAAACAATGAAATACTTTTCATTTACAAAAAGATGAAACCTTGTCATTCACAACATGGATAGAGCTGAATATAACTCTGTTACATGTTATGTGAAATCAGCAAAACACAGAAAGACAACTATGATGTTACATCACTAATATATGGAGTCTAAAAGGAAAGATGACACAGAAGTTAAAAGCATAAGGATGGCTACAAGATGAAAGAGGGGAAAGGAGGAAGAAGGGAAGGAGCATTTTGGTTATTGGATACTAAGTTATAGTTATATAGCAAAAACAGTGTCAAAGGTTTTATATATATATATACATATATATATATACACATATATATTGCACCACAGAGTGACTATATATGAAACTAACATATTGAATATTTCTCTATGAAAAAACATTACAAAAAAAGGATCTTTTAACATTTTCATCATAATCAAATGATATGTGTTTGAGGCAATAAATATGTTTCTGGATTATTATATTTATAATATATTTATATATAATATGTATGTATTTATACATATGACATATATGTATAAAATGTCACATTTTGCCTGATAAATATGTAGAACTTTAACATGCCTGTTCATTTAAAAAATATAAACAGTGTTTATATGCTGATGAGAATGGACACAGGTGGAGAGTAAGTTAAGAAGGCATATGTTATAGAAGATGCTTAATAGAAAACACATATAGGAGAAAAGAAGTACACTGTATTTCACAAAGCTAAAGAAATTGAAAGTACTTTCTTTCCTATTTTTAGGTGGAATGGTAAACTCCATGCTTATTGTAGCATTATGATTGGAAATAGAAATCTTATTTATTAATTTTTAGACTTAAAGTTTTTATTTCATTATATCAGAAATTTTTACATGTTTATCTATGTTTATTCTTTTTTTATTTAATTTAATTTAATTTGATTTTTTTGACAGGCAGAGTGGACAGTGAGAGAGAGAGACAGAGAGAAACGTCTTCCTTTTCTGTTGGTTCACCCTCCAATGGCCACCGCGGCCTGCGCTCTGTGGCCGGTGCATCGCACTGATCAGAAGCCAGGAGCCAGGTGCTTCTCCTGGTCTCCCATGCAGGTGCAGGGCCCAAGGACTTGGGCCATCCTCCACTGCACTCCCGGGCCACAGCAGAGAGCTGGTCTGGAAGTGGAGCGACTGGGACAGAATCCAGCTCCCCGACCGGGACTAGAACCCGTTGTGCCGGCACCACAGGCGGAGGATTAGCCTACTGAGCCGCAGCACTGCCTATTTTTTCTAATGTTAATCATCTTTATGGTAGTGATCATGATGAAAGTGTCCCTAAGCAAATCTTCCCTGGAGTATTTACTACAGTCCAACCAGAGAGAAAAAAGATAAATGCTGACTATATTTTGAAATTAACTCCTTCTACCTGACTTTTTATCTAGGAAATAGTTCCCTAAAGCTCTTGAAAAGTGAAAATGAGATAAACAAGTAATAGCTGAAGAAGTAATCTTATTCAAAACTGAGGAAGCTAATTGAAGCTGTTTATCACACCTTTGAATTCTTGCTATACAATGGCTCTTATTTGTGTTAAAATACAGAACACACTCATGGGGATGGAAAAACAACAGATTTCGTGCATTGTGTTCCTAAAAGCAGTGAAAGGGATTTTGAGGCAAAGATTCTGAAGTACAAATAAGATTAAGGTCTTTACATCTTTGAAGTTGAATTGATTTAAAGTATTTACTTTATAGCTCTCACAAATTCTCTGTTAGTTATTAACTGAGTTACACGAATCTGTGATAAAGTTCCTACATTTCTGGGCAGATAAAGACTTTCTGTACCATTATTCTCCTAATCATTAATTATTTTATTAATTATTTGTATTGGTAACATAACATCAAATTTGAATTTTCAGCATATGAAAGCTTTCATTTTAGCATTTACTCTATTATTTATTTATTATATGCCAATATATTTGAGATAATATAGGGAAAATAAATGTGAATAGTATATTATTTGATATTCAGAAATTTATAAATGTTATATTCATCAAATTATACCACTTACATAATGATAAATGTTTCTTTCTTCATTTTATGAAATTTATCTTGAATTCCAATTTATCTGATGCTAATATATCCATCTCTGTTTTATTTTTGTTGGTATTTCCATGGTGCGGATTTACTTCTCAAACTTTCCAAATCCTTTTCCTTTGCTGTATCTCTTTCATATAATATACAGTTCACTTTCTTGTGGGGCCCATTCTGAAAACTATCATTTCCTTAATAAAGATGCATGTATATCAATTAGTGAAAATGTATATGAAGCTTAAATCATTTGAAAATTCATACTGAGAAGAAAACTCCAAACTTTTACAAAAGCTGTTTGTAATCCTTACTTATTTTCATGGAATTGCTCATAAAAACTTTTTTTTTTTTTTTTTAAATACTGGTGTGTAGGGGCCAGTGCTGTGGTGCAGCAGGTTAATGCCCTGGCCTGAAGTGCTGGCATCCAATATGGGCACAGGTTCAAGACCTGGCTGCTCCACTTCCAATCCAGCTCTCTGCTATGGCCTGGGAAACAGTAAAAGATGGCCCAAGTCCTTGGGCCCCTGCACCGTGTGGGAGACTTGGAAGAAGCACCTGGCTCCTGGCATTGCTCTGGCCCTTGCGGCCAATTGGGGAGTGAACCATCGGATGGAAAACCTCTCTCTCTGTCTCTCTCTGCCTCTCCTCTCTCTCTGTAACTCTGACTTTCAAATAATTAAATCTTTTTAAATATACTGGTGTGTATACTAGGGAAATGAGCAGCATTTCTCAAAGTTCACTGTGCAGAATTATCAACTAGAATTTTGTTAAATTCAGACTCCAGTTCAAAATCCCACTGAGCTTTGGATTCTTCATTTCTATTCATTTCCTAGAAGATCCTTATTCTGCTAATTATCAAAATTATCCTTGTCTGCTAATTGTTGCATTGAGTTGCAAGGATTCATTTAGTATGTTGGTTTTCCTTTTTTTTTCTTTTTTTTTAACTTTTATTTAATGAATATAAATTTCCAGTGTACAGCTTATGGATTACAATGGCTTCCCCCTCCCATAACTTCCCTCCCACCCGCAACCCTCCCCTCTCCCGCTCCCTCTCCCCTTCCATTTGCAACAAGATTCATTTTCAATTCTCTTTATATACAGAAGATCAATTTAGTATAAAGGTTTCAACAGTTTGCACCCACATAGCAACACAAAGTGAAACATACTGTTTGAGTACTAGTTATAGCATTAAATCAAAATGGACAGCACATTAAGGACAGAGATCCCACATGAGGAGCAAGTGCACAGTGGCTCCTGTTGTTGACCCAACAAATTGACACTCTAGTTTATGGCGCCAGTAACCACCCTAGGCTGTCGTCATGAGTTGCCAAGGCTATGGAAGCCTTCCAAGTTTGCCGACTCTGATCATATTTAGACAAGGTCATAAAAGACAGAGTGAGGATAGTAACCAATGATCCTAAGAGTGGCATTTACCAGGTTTGAACAATTATACAGCACTAAGTGGGGAAGAGGACCATCAGTACACACAGGTTGGGAGTAGAGCCATTGGTGGTAGAGTAGAGGTTATGATTACAAAGGAATGAGGGCCAAGTGTGCTAGACAGGGTCTAGAACAAAGGACAGAGTCATTATTAGAGGAGCTAAGAAAGGTGCTCTCTAAGCTGCAATTACGTTTTCTGATTGAGAGGCAAATAGAACCTGATAGAAGGGGCTTGATAATAATCTGGTGGGCTTTAGGCCTTGTAAATTCAGAGGCCCAGACCTATCTATCTCTTCACATGGGGTATATCCTAAGGGAGGTGAGAACCTCCTAGGGGAGGGCACTCTGTTGACTTTCATTACTTGACTGGCCTGGGAGGAGAGCTGGCCAGGTAAAGGCAGGTGGCATCTCTAACAAGAAATTTATAGTTCTGCCTGCAATGCTGCTGACCCTGCTTGAGCGTCCCCTCAGCTGCAGTGGTCACTTTGGAAGTTGGGCTGAGTGAAGGGCTTTTCAGCTTAGAGCCAATAAGATCTGTGGCTCTGACCTGGGCATCCTTCGACTCCAGGGCAGGTCCATTTCCAGTGATCCAACTCTTGGCAGAGCTGCCAGGGCTCTTCACAAGCTGACTTCTGCTGAAGCCCAGGCTTACCACATTGCAAGCCACGGCAGTGGACTGGCCTGTTGGGTCTCCTTGAGGGCAGATCACTGTACAGATCAGCCATTAATAGGCCTGCCACCCATTGCTTCTGATGCCAAGCTTTCTTTTCCTCCTGGTTTATGTTAAAGCAGACCAGAGGATGCATCCTCTAGTATGTTGGTTTTCAATCTTAGCTAAACACTTAAATTATCAAGGGCTTAAAAATATTTGAACTTTATGATTCAAGAATTAACTGAAAAATTAACTGTTGGTGTTATATGATAGTATCTTCAACCCAATTTTATTTTGTTACTCTGATATCCAATTTCACCATCATATTCATGGAATAAAATACTACTTATAATATACTCCTATATTTGTTACATCTGTCATCTAAATTATTCCACTCTTCAGAGAAATCCATCATTTTGAACTTATTGTTTATCATTCACTTCCAGTTTTTTCTTTTTATACATAAACACATACTATATTTTTTAATTTTGCCTATTTTAAGTTTCAAAGATAATCATATTAAATAGTAGACCTAATCTCTTGTATGTCTTTACTCAACATTATACTCTAAAGTTTTATTTTATTATAATATGGCGGTAGTTCAATCTTTAGTATTGCTGTTTACCTTGAGTAGTATAACAAAATTTATTAATTTCTTCTATTTTTTATGTATGGATTGTGCCTCAACAGGTTTGTTAATAAATTAATGCTGCTGTGAATATTATTGAACACAACTATGCATGCATTTCTTAGAAATATAACTATACAATACAGTGTA
Source organism: Lepus europaeus (assembly GCF_033115175.1). Classification (NCBI taxonomy): domain Eukaryota; kingdom Metazoa; phylum Chordata; class Mammalia; order Lagomorpha; family Leporidae; genus Lepus; species Lepus europaeus. Next base: position 41,825,133 of record NC_084833.1, read on the forward strand.
TTTGAGAAAACTTGAAGACATGCCTGATGAATGCACATTCTGAAAAATCTCTGCTAACTTTCAAAAGGTTTTGCATCAAAATAAACCCATTTTTTATGTTTTCCCTGGACTTTTTGAAGCACCCTTGAATGCATGTTCAACTTTAAGATAGTATCAAATTATTTTCCAGAATAGATAATGAATTTATACAACAAACCCAGTTGAAACAAATTCCTCCAGTAATAAATGCTTCAGATTGTTTAATTTGAAATCAAGATTAATTATACTGAATAATTTAAAAATAGCATCTCACTATGGTCTCCATTTGAATTTCCCTAGTATCTAGTGAAATAGTATCACATTTTGTTCCTTCTTTTATGAAAAGCTAAGTTTATATCTTTTTATGTTACCCTCACAATATAAATTAGAATTTTGCCTCATATATTCATGCAATCAATTCTTTGTAAGTGATCAATGCTTCAAACATTTACTTCCTATTTATAGCTTGGATTTATTGTAGCTTTGGATCAGTGTTTTTTAAGGATCAGTGTTCTTAACTTTAATGTAGTCAAATACATCAATAGTTTTTCCCAGCACATTCTTCATCTTATTTAAGATATTCTTTGTTCTTCCTTATAAATTTTAATATAAAACTGTCATTTCCCCAGACTACTGTTGATATCATTATTCACACACCATTCAATCTCTATATCACTTTGAAGAGAGTTGATGATAATGGTTATATCTGTCTGTCTAAGGTAGATTTTACTACCGAAATATGGGTGCTTAAGCAACAAAATTACATTACCCAGTTATAAGCTCATATACCTTTTTGAGGCCACTGGCATCTGCCAAGGATTCAGAAATCCAGGATGTGTTTGTCCTTGTGACAAATCAACTTCAAGATGGAGTCTGAAGGTTTACAAGAGATGGGGGGAAATAACAGAAAAAATTGAGAAATTCAGCACTAGCACTAAAGTCTTTGATTTGCAAAATGATGCATGTCACTTCCTGTCTTTCATAAATTGTAGTCACTTGTAATTGCTCCTACTTCAATAGAGAAAAAGAAAAGTAGTTCTCTATCCAGGAGTTGGGAGGCAAAAGTAAATAGTAATGTGTAGTAGTTCAGTAAAAAGGATGATATTAAAGTACACTATACTAAATATGGTTTATTACGAATAATTTTGGTTATCTTCAATGTCACTCAACAAATTAAATCATGGGGCTGGTGCTGTGGCATAATAGGTTAAGCCTCCACCCACATCACTGGCATCCCATATGGTCATCTGTTCAAGTCCTGGCTGCTCCACTTCCAATTGAGCTCCATGCTGATGGCATGGGAATTCAGTGGAAGATGGCCCAAGTGTTCAGGACCCTGCACCCATGTGAGAGACCAATAAGAAGCTCATGGATCCTGGCTTTGTATAGACTCAGCTCTGGCCATTGCATCCATCTGGGGAGTGAACCAGAGGATAGAAGACCTCTCTCTCTGTCACTCCTCTCTCTGCAACTCTGCCTCTCAAATAAATAAGTAAATCTTCTAAAAATTATTTAGTTAATTAATTTAACCAGAATTTCTGTAAGTTCAAACTAAGCAATGATATTCTTATAAGCAACTCCTTAAGTTATTGAAATGTCCAGTGAGTATTAAGAAACCTTAGTACCTGCATGTGAATATGGAATATCACTCAGGGGAACCCCAAGTAACCATATCCCAATGAAAACAAACAGCACTTAAAGTCTCTGGAAATTTTCCCAAGGGTATACACAAAATAAAAATTTAGTAAAGAAAAATGCTTAATCTAGATAAGAACAAAGAGTTTGTGGTACTTGACTGATGATAGTCCTTGTCCTCCCTGGCTCAATTTAATGTTAAGTTATATTCTGGGCAGGATTTACCAAGATAGAACTCTTAATCCTCCAAGCTACTGGTCAAGACCTACAGTATTTCCTCAGGAAAGACAGCCTGTCATAATTCCTTATTCTTCCCTTTCTTTGTTTTAGAGGTTAAATTCTAGGCAAGTAAGAGTAAGAACTGGTGGGAGGTTCCCTTCCTCCATTTTGTTCACTACTGATGAATGGAGGCTCCACCCAAGTTGATTGAGGATTGGGACACCTGTTGCCATTGCCCAATTCCATTCACAGGATAGAACTTCAGGACCACAGAGATAAGTCATGAAATCCAGAGGTTACTGCTCCTACTTGAACTCCTGATTTAAAGCTACAGGGTCCACCTGAGAGCAAGGGACCACTGCCTATATCCCTAAATGCAGAGTAGTGATTAGAGACTTTGTCAGTGGGAAGAGGCAGATCATAAGAATATAGAGACTGAAAGCTTTTCCGAAGAAAACTAATTTTATTTGAAACCTAGCATGTGAAGTGAAAATCTAAGGATACTTACAGGAAAAATGGAGGTTTTGGCAGTAAATAATTAAGAAGTGGTTGATTGATTCATTAGAGCAATAAACTAAAACCAGCTAACTGACCAAGACAGTCAGGGAAAGGAACTGCTAAGAAGAAACTACTTAGAAAGGGAGGAAAAGTTGTAAGGAAGGAAGGAAGGGAGGGAGGAAGGGAAGGAGGGAGGGAGAACACTAGTCTCAAAAACTATCCCCTAAAGTAGCCCACATTTTAAAGAACCAAAATGTGGGACAACTTATGACCTGAAGCATTATCATACAACAGAAAATCACCTGGTAATGACAAAGAGAGACATCTTAAGAGAGAGAATCGTTAAAGAGTCAAAGAGAGCTCTGCCACAACCCTTCTAATACCAGGATGGCTGTGCATACATCCAAGGCATATATATTATGAAAAATGTTCAGTGTGACAGGCGGAAAACAGACATCAGAACTCAGTGCATCATCAAAGAGAGATCAAAGATGAAAGATCTGTTGAAATGATGGAGCCACAAGTTGTGAGCACCATCATCTGCTTAGGTGATGACTAAGAGACCTTTGCATAAAAAAATGTGTCCTTGATGAATTTGATATTCTCTGCCTATTTTTCAATGTAATATAATGACATATTCTATTCAATGCCAAATCTATTAAAATACATTATGGAAGTAATACAAAGTAGTACTACCTTTGATGATTAAAATTGATTTGGACTGGGAGTTAGGTGGCCACCTGATTTATTTTACACTGCCTATCACTGAGATGGATTACTCACAGGGGAGCAAAAGAGATTCCAAAGCATCATAAAATGATAAAATGAACAGCAAACTCAAGAAAGTATCTTAGCTTTTCACTTTAAGTAGGTTAACCAAAAAGTAATCATTTTGTGAAATTTAAAAGAAGTTTCCCAAGCAGAAATTCATTGTCAGGCAATGTTCATCAAGCCAAAAAACCAAACCACTGAACTGCTGAAAATCGCCAGAGTCTACAGCGCTAAATCATGTATGACTTTTTCCATCCTGTTATACACTGAATAATGCGAGAGTTCCCAGATGCTGAGGTCATCTGGATAAGTATAAAAGTACAGCATATTGACTGTGAGGAGGAATGTTCTTGCTAAATAAGTGTAATCAGTCCCGAACATTATGCCCAGTGAATTTACTACCCAACAAATGGATGAAGAATGCAGCAAAGTGGAAATTTATTTTGTGGATACATATATCACTCACGGAATGAGTTTGCTAGATTATACATCAATTCCACAGTACCATCTTGAGATTAATAAGTGATCCACAGAGAAAGAATAAGATTTACATAGTTATGCCACTGAGATAGCAGAAGCTATTTCATTTTGAAGTAAATCAATAGTTAGTCCTTCCTCTTAGAAGATATACAATGAGGGTATTATTCTGGGAAAGGAATTATCTCATTCTAGGAAATTCTATTGTAATGATTTCCAGTCCTTTTCCACTTAAGTATACAAAATGTGAATCATTATCCAATTAATTACATTAAACCTTTATCCCTAGATAATATTTGGGAGTATTACTATGATTTGCAATATTTTTTGACAAAGATAATTGGAATCAAGTTTCTATTATATTTTTAAAATATATGTTAGAGGCCGGTGCCGTGGCTCAATAGCTAATCTTCCGCCTTGCGGCGCCAGCACACCAGGTTCTAGTCCCAGTCGGGACGCCAGTTCTGTCCCGGTTGCCCTTCTTCCAGGCCAGCTCTCTGCTATGGCCCGGGAGTGCAGTGGAAGATGGCCCAAGTCCTTGGGCCCTGCACCCGCATGGGAGACCAGGAGAAGCACCTGGCTCCTGCCTTCGGATCAGCGCAATGCGCCAGCCGCAGCACGCAGGCCGCGGCGGCTATTGGAGGGTGAACCAACGGCAAAAAGGAAGACCTTTCTCTTTGTCTCTCTCTCTCTCACTGTCCACTCTGCCTGTCAAAAAAATTATATATATATATATATATATGTGTGTGTGTGTGTGTGTGTGTTAGATATGCAGATGTCAGTTCTCTTTAATTTTTCCAAAGACTGACTTATTTATTTGAAAGGCAGTATGTGTGAGAGGGAAGGGGGACTTTGGGGTAGGTGGGTGTGTGTGACAGGGAGAGAGAGAGAGAGAGAGACAGAGAGAGAGAGAGAGAGAGAAGGCACAGAGAGAGAGATTGCATCTACTGGTTCACTCCTGAAATGGCCACAACAGCCAAGGATGGGCAAGACCAAAGCCAAGAGAGAGGAGACAAGGAGTCAGGAGCTCCAGCTCGATCTCCCGCACAGGTGACTATGGCCCAAGCACTTGGGGCATCATCTGCTTCCTTCCTGTGATTATTAGCCAGACGTTAGCTTGAATCTACAGCAGATGGGACTTGAATCAGTGCACTGAAATGGGGTGCTGGCATCATAAGCAGTGGCTTAACCCACTGTACCGCAATGCTGTTTCCTCAATTCTTTATGCCTAGATGAAAGGTACATAGGGAAAAGTTTATATGTATTTCTCATTCAGAATTTATATTTTTATTTTTTAAAAATATGTATTATTTATCTGAAAGGCAGAGTTATAGAGTGAGAGAGGAAGAGACATAGAGAGAAATCTGCTATCTAGTGGTTCATTCCGAAAATGACCACAAGAGTTGGAATTGGGCCAGGCTTAAACCAAGATCCAAGAAATTCATCTGGGTCTCCCAAGTGGGTGCCAGGGTCCCAAGTACTTGGGCATCTTCTGCGGCTTTGCGAGGCAGATTAGTGGGGAGCTAGAATTTCCATAGGGTGAAATTCAAATGGCCAAGAGACACATGAAAAAGATGTTCAGGCACTAGCCATCAGGGAAATGAAAATTAAAACCACAATGAGGTTTCACCTCACACCAGTTAGAATGACAATCATACAAAAAATCCGAAAATAACAAATGCTGGTGCAGATATGGGACAAAAGATACCCTAATGCCCTGTTGGTGGGTATAATGCAATCATTATGGAAGACCTTATGGAGTTTCTTCAGAAATATTAAATAGATTTACCATATGACCTATCCATTCCACTCCTGGGGATTTACACAAAGGAAATGAAATCAGCACATGAAAGAATTATTTGTATCCCCACGTTTATAGAAGTTCAAATCTATTGTACAATAGCTAAGATAGGAAATCAACCCAGATGGCCATCAACTGATAATTGGATAATAAAATTATGGTATATGTACTTAATGGAATAATAGCCATAAAAAGGAACAGAGCCATGTCTTCTGCAGCAAACTGGATGCAGCTGGTGACATTATACTTAGTAAAATAAGCCAGTCCCCAAAGACAAATACACATTTTTCCTGATTTACAGTAACTATTATAGAGTGTACAAAAATAACGTAATGTAAATGAGTGAAATTGAAATTTTGAGATTTTATTATTGTTTACATCTCTTGTCTATACTCTTGAGGAAGAGTAGTTTTCCTACTTACTCTCTAAGCAGCCCAGTCTTAGCCCAGACCCCTAAGCTCTTCCCAGCTGCTTTATACTATATAAGCCACTAGTTTGTAAGGGAAGGTACTCTCACTGTTGTGCTTTTGTTGGCTGCTCTCTGCTATGCATTCATTGGGAGTGAGCTCCTACAAGGCTTATTTATTAATAAACTTGGTTTGGCTGTATGTTTGTGTTCTGTCTTCTCTTTGTCTTGCTTTCCCGTCCTTACAGGACTGGCTTATTTCACTAAGCGTAATGGTTTCCAGTTGCATCCATTTTGTTGCAAAAGACAGGATCTCATTCTTTTTTATGGTTGAGTAGTATTCCATAGTGTATATCTTTATCCTTCTCTTTATCCAGTCATTAGCTGATGGAAATCTGGATTAATACCATATCTTATCTATTGTGAATTGAGAAAAAAGGAAAATAAAAAGGGAGGATAAGAATAAGTAAGGGATTGAGGGATATTAGGGTGGGAGGAATTATTATGATCTTAAAACTGTATATATGTAATAAATGTTCTATGATTTAAAATTTTTAAGTTATTTTTTAAAGAGAAGTGAGCAGCCAGAACTCAAACGGGCACTCATCTGGAATGCCAGCATTGCAGGGGGTGGCTTAAATCGCTGCTGTCACAAAGCCAGCCTTTGTATTTTACCATTCTTAATACTAATCACAAATTTAAAACATGGTCACAATTGTAGATAAATGAAGAAATTAATGGATAACTGAATGAAAGTCAGAATGCTGTAATTCAAAGACATAGGCATATATGGATTCAAATATTTGATCATCTGGGGCCAACACAGTGGCACAATGAGTTATGCTATCACTTGTAAGTGGGCATCCCGTATCTGAGAGCTAGTTCAAGTCTCAGAATCTCTGCTTCTAACCCAGATCCCTGGTAATGTGACTGAGAAATCAGCTAAAGATGGCCCAAGAGCTTGACTCCGGCATGGAGACTGGCATAGAATTCTGGTCTCCTGGCTTCTGCCCAGTGAAACAGAGATTGGAAGACCTTTCTTTCTCTCTTTCTCACTCTCTCCCTCTCTCTCTCTCTCTCTCAAAATAATATGTTTTGAAATATATATATATATATATACACACAATTGATTGGCTAGCTTGTAGCTAAATAATCTGCAGAAATTATATTCCATGTTAAAATTGCCAAATTTATCATTTTTAAAAGAAAGACAACAATTCCATTTCAGAGCTTTTAGGGGAAATTGAAGGTAATTCAAGTAAAACACTTAGACTAATTATTGTCACACAGTATGCATTCAGTAGTTTTTTTATAACTAATAAATAAATGTCTAAGTAATGACTGGATTGAAGAAAATGTAATAGATATTATAGTAACTAAATAAAGCACAGTTACACCACTTGGTATTCAATTTGCAAATCTTTAATATAGTATCAATTTAATTTTAACAGTTCCAAAGACTATTATTAAAGCTATTTTGCAGACATACAATTAATTTTAATGTAAAATTCTACACACTGAAATTAATAAGTATTTGAGGGTATAATGTGAACTTAAATTAAATTTGAATGAATACTTTATCTTTTCCATTTACCACCTAGCTCCAATAAGGGAGATACAAATTTATAAGCTACTCAATGGGTCTTTAAGACTGATTTTTGGGGCCAGTATTGTGGCAAAGTGGGTAAAGCTGTCACCTATGATGCCAGTACCCCATGTTCGTGTTCTGGCTGCTACATTTATAATCTATCTTCCTGCTAATGGACTGGAAAAAGCAGTGGAAAATGTCCCAAGTGTTTGGGCCACTGCCATTTACCTGGGAGACCCAGATGAAGCTCCTGACTCCTGCCTTTGTCTTGGCCCAGCCCTGGTCTTTGCGACCATCTGGAAAGTGAACTAGTGGGTAAAAGCTCTGTGTCTCCCTGTCTGTCTTCCTCAGTAACACTGAATTTCAAAAAAAGAAACTTTTTTTTTAAAAAAAAGACTCTGATTTTGGTTGAGCTATTAGTCTATATATACCAAACATCGTGCTTAAAGCAAACATGATATTCTTCAAAAATAGTTGAGAATAAAATATTATAATAAATTATGGCAAAGAAATACAATGTCTGATTAGAAAAGTTAATCATTCAAAAATAATTTTGTTCCCTTCTACATGCCAGGAAACTTTTTGATCTAAGTTATTTTATTTAAACTTCATGCTTTTCATAAATACAAACTTAGAAACATAGTGATTCTTTCCACGCCACAATCCAAACCAACCGCACCCCCCCTTCTTCCTCCACCCTCTCTTAGTCACATTCTTATTTTTCACTAAGATTTATTTTCAATTAATTTTATACACATAAGATTAATCTATACTAACTAAAGAGTTCAACAAATAGTATGAAAAAAAATAGCTGTTCCTTAACAGTCAAGAAAGAGTTGTTCAAAGTCACCACATCTCAAAGTGTCCATTTCATGTTGATAGATTACCTTTAAGATACTCTATAGTTACCACAGATCAGGGAAAACATAAGATATTTATCCTTTTGGGACTGGCTTATTTCCCTAAGTATAATGTTTTCCACTTGACCCATTTTGTTGAGACAGGATTTTTTTAACAGCTGTATAGTATTTCATTGTGTGGTTCCCATATCCTATAATTTCTTTATCCAGTTTTCAGTTGACAGGCATATGGGTTGATTCCTTATCTTTAGCTACTGTAAATTGAACTACAATAAACAAGGGGTAGAGATAACTCATATGTTGATTTCATTTCCTTTAGATAAATTCCCAGGAGTGGAATGGCTGGGTCATATGATAGATCTATATTCAGATATCTGAGGCATCTCCATACAGTCTTCCACAGTGATTGTACCAATTTACATTACCACCAACCATACCAGATGGATAGATGAATGAAAGACAATAGAATCTTCAAAAATTAATGCACACATCTGCAACAAACTTATCTTTGATGAAGGAGCTAAGATCAATTGCTCAAGCAATAACAGTCTCTTCAACAAATGATGCTGGGAAAACTGGATTTCTGCAAGCAAGACCCCTACCTTACACCTTACACAAAAGATTACAAAACATTAAGGAAATAAATATAAGAAGATACTAAAAAGGGAAAAATCTGCCATGTTGATGAATTGGAATAATCAATATCATAAAAATGTTCATACTTCCGAAGGCAATTTACAGATTCAGTGTAATACCAATCAAAATACCAGGGACTGGGCCAGTGCTGTGGCATAGCAGGTGAGGTTGCCACCTGCAGAGCTGGCGTCTCATATGGGCGCCAGTTCAAGTCCCAGCTGCTCCACTTCCAATCCAGCTCTCTGCTATGGCCTGGGAAAGCAGTAGAAGATGGCCCAAGTCCTTGAGCCTCTGCACCTGCATGGGAGATCCGGAAGAAGCTCCTGGCTCCTGACTTCGGATCAACGCAGCTCTGGCTGCTGTGGCCAATTGGGGAATGAACCAGTGGATGGAAGACCTTTCTCTCTCTCTGTCTCTCCTTCTCTCTGTGTGTAACTCTGACTTTCAAATAAATAAATAAATATTTAAAAAAAAATACCAGGGACATTCTTCTCAGACATAGAAAAAAAATGATGCTGAAATTCATATGGAAACACTGCAGACTCCAAATAGTTAAAGCAATTTTATGCAACAAAAACAAAGCTGGAGGCAACATAATACTGTATTTCAAGACATACTAAGGGAAATTATAATTAAAACAACCTGATACTCATACAAAAACAGGTGGATAGACCACTGGAACAGAATAGAAACACCAGAAACCAATCTAAGCATTTGCAACCAACTTATATTTGATAAAGGAGCTAAAACCAATCCCTGGTGGGAGTACAACTTCTTCAACAAATGGTGCTGGGGAAACTGCATCTACACATGCAGAACTAAAAAGCATGACTGCTACCTTACACCTTACACAAAAATCCATTCGAAATGCATTAAAGACCTAAATCCTTGAGCCAATACCATCAAATTATTAGAGAAATTTGGGGAAACCATGCAAGACATTTGCATATGCAAAGACTTCTTAGAAAAGACCGCAAAGGCATAGGCAATCAAAGCCAAAATTGATAAATGGGATTACATCAAATTGAGAAGCTTCTGCACTGCAAAAGAAATATTCAGCAAAATGATGAGGCAAGCAACAGAATGGGAGAAATTATTTGCCAACTACACAACTGATAAAGGATTAATATCCAGAATATATAAAGAGCTCAAAAAACTCAGCAACAGATCAAACAGACCAGTTAAGAAATGGGCAAAGGATTTAATCACATATTTTTCAAAAGAGGAAATCCAAATGGCCAACAGACACAGGAAAAAATGCTGAGGATCACTAGTCATCATGGTAGTGCATATAAAATCCACAATGAGGTTTCACCTCACTCCTGTTAGAATGACTTTCATACACAAAGCAACAAACAAAAAAACAAATTCTGATATGGGTGTGTGGAAAAACATACCCTAATCCACTGTTGGTAGGAAACTCTATAAGATTTTGGAAATACAACAATAAACCACCATACTCAGGTGGAGTGGCTTACTTTTAAAAGAGGTGTCTCTAAAGATAATGACGTACATAGATCAATGAACGGCATTCTAGGCAAAGGGAGAAAAAGTTCAAAAATTCATATGAAGGTAGTTCTGCTATTTTCAGAGTAGAAAGAGACTGGAGAATATTTTACTGTAGCAATAAGAAGAAATAGAGATGAGGGCAACAAAATGCCATGCTGTGTCACTTTTCTAAGACCTCACCAAGCATTTGAGGGATATACTAATCTATATGAAATGATAGTACAACCAACTGGAGAAAGACATGATTTTGTTTTATTTAAAAAGCAATTATTGGAGCAGGCACTGTGGTGTAGCCAGTAAATCCGCCACCTGCAGTGTCGACATCCCCTGTGGGCACTGGTTCAAGTCCCAGCTGCTCCACGTCTGGTCCAGCTCTCTACTATGGCCTGAAAAATCAGTAGAAGATAGCCCAGGTCCTTAGCTCCTGTACCTGAGTGGGAGACCTGAGGAAGCTCCTGGCTCCTGGCTTCAGATCGGCACAGCCCCGGCTGTTGTGAACAATTGGGGAGTGAACCAGCGGATGGAAGACCTCTCTCTCTCCCTCTCTCTCTCTCTCTCTCTCCCTCTCTCTCTGCCTCTGCTTCTCTGTATCTCTGCCTTTCAAATAAATAAATAAATCTTTAAAAAAACCCAATTATTGAATATAAGTGAAAAGCAGACAAGGAGCATGCATCAGGAAACAATCCCAAAAGTGAATGGTATGAATGCAGAAGAGAAGGTGAAGGATTATCAAAATCTGAAGTTCAGTGCTAATATATTGGATGGATTTAAGGTAGTTTGAGATTATTTTAAAAAATCTCCCAGACTTGCTGATAAATTTGATGTGAAGGAACAATAAAGAAGGGTGACGAAAGATGGTTCTTGGATTTTATGTTAAGCAATTAAGTAGAGACTTTGGGGAGCTCCATGTAAATCATAGTGTTTATTTTGTACATACAAAGATTCAAAAGAATTTAGTTTGTCAAAATAGGCTGTGAATATTTCAACAGGAGTGATAGTAGGAACTAATGTTTCTGGGCCAGAGATGAGGGAGTAGGTATGGTTATAACATAAACCGATAGTATGTCATTGTAAAACATTAAAAGAAAGAATTAGCAAGGAAGGAGGAGGGAGGGTGGTACCATGGGTGAGAGAGAGGGTAGAATTGAAAGTATCACTATGCTGCTAAATCTATATATATATGAAATACATGACATTTCTTCACCTTATATAAATCAAAAGTTGAAAAAAAATTAAGCAAGATTTTTGTCATGATTTGGAATTATAAAATCTCTTAGAAGGTGACAAATGTAGTCACTTCACTGGTACTAAAGGGTAAATTCCAAGCAGTTTTAATAAGAGTTCCTAACCACCAAAACAGCCATGATCCATTCTGTTCTATTGCTCAGATATCTGCCCATTAACACTGAAAATTATAATAACTAACGTTTTTAATTCATCAACTTCCAATAAATGTGCTAAGCATGCTATGGATTAGAAAACTAATAATTCGCATCCATGGCAGAAATACTGTGTTGTTTCAATTTGACTTTTTCTTTAATATATTTAATAAGAAAATATATAGTAGTACTTAGCAGTTAATTCTGGCAGTAGAACTGAGAATATTAGAGGATCCCTGAGAAAAGATCATGAAAAGTATTCTAGTTAAGTAACTGTACACATCTAGGTGGAAAATGGGAAATGAACACACCAAGAAGAAAATAATGTGAAATAAATCAGACACCAAGGGGCAAGGTAAAAGACTTGTACACAAACTAGGTTTGGAAATGTGCACTAATTAACACATCATATAATAAAATCAAGCAGAGTATTAGATTATACACTGATTAACACCATTTAATAGAATCATGACCCAAAACAGAGCTTATTTAACTTTCTACATCCTGCAAATTTGCAAATGGTGAAATCTAATCGCTGAAATGAAATGAATTTTTAGGCTAAAGATTTATGTGAATATACACTCTGCCCCTATATGTGGCTTTACTAAAGATAAGAAATGTCTCTGTTAATGACAAAAAATAGTACATTGCCAAGTTCTTTGAATTTCAGGTTGACCATGCCTCCAGCAATCTGGAATTTCTTTCCTGATTTTGGGCCATGTCTATTAGTTTAATTAATATGGGAAGCCAGGGACTGTAGCTCTCAGTTGAGGAGTTTTGCCATGCAGTGGAGTAAGAGAGAAGTCTCACAACCTGGGAAGTCATCTAATATAATTATTTCTGTATATATGATTAAGGGAAATAATCCTGATCTTTGCAGAACATACTTTGTATTTCTTTTATTTACACAAATTCCGTTACTAAGAATATACATAATTAGAATGAATACGAATAGTGATTTTTTTAAAGATTTTTTTACTTATTTATTTGACAGGAAGAATTACAGACAGTGAGAGAGAGAGAGAGAAAGGTCTTCCTTCCATTGGTTCACTTCCCAAATGGCCTTAATGGATGGAGATGCGCAGATCCGAAGCCAGAAGCCAAGTGCTTCTTCCTGACCTCCTACATGGGTGCAGGGGCCCAAACACCTGGGCCATTCTCCACTGACTTCCCGGGCCACAGCAGAGAGCTGGACTGGAAGAAGAGCAGCCGGGACAAGAACTGGCATCCATATGGGATGCCAGCGCTGCAGATGAAGTATTAATTTCGTGCATCACAGTGCCGACCCAAACAGATCGTGATTTATAAAAAGAATCTCACCAAAGAGAATCAAAGATCCTTCTCTGGAAATTTGTTGGTTAATGAGAACAACACTAATGCATGCACACACACACAAATAGACTTATTTTTTTTCATAATTCTTTTCATGTGAATGTTAGGTTGAATTATATCTTGTGAGTTATTAAACCTGATTTCTGGTGTTAAATAGATTTATGATGGATTAAGTGACCAATTTGTTTGTTTATTTTTTTGCATGTGTCTCAATTATCTCTTTTCTAATAAAATTGTTGAGTGAAAATCTCATTACCAGTCTATGATGTTTCTAAAAGGATATCACATGAAAAGAATTATGAAAAAAATAAGTCTATTAGTGTGTGTGTGTGTGCATTTTGTTAGTGATTGTAGTCATCTTTTCTGGAGTTGTAACAATGCAGTTTTGTCCTATTAAATAGTGTGATTATTTTACTAGCTATTGCATTTTAAAATTTTACTATTTTTTCCATACAAAATAAAGTAATATTTCAAATTTTCATATCAGTTATAGAGCCATATTCATTTGCTTCATTAGAATCATTCATGTTTACACAAGATTTAAAAAAAATTAAGCACAAAACACATTCTTAACATTTAGTTCTTTTCTGTTTTCCCAAACTATTTGTCTTTGTTCCTTCTACCTACTTGAATATGCCTATAGTCAAGAAGAGGCAGTTACTGATTCCCTCTTCTCCAGTTCCATAAGATTTCTCCTATGTCTGTCTTCCTTCCTTGTTTGGACTTAATCCTGTCTAGAATAGCCTGTTACAATCTCCATGTTTTGAAAACTTTTTCGTTTTTCAACATGTAAACAAATATCAAATGCATTGATTTGATTTTCCAACATGATTTGAAATGTCTCCTTTCCAAGCCATTGGAGATAGTTTTAGTCTCCTTTACTCATTGTAACCTGCTCTGTAGTTAATGTAGTTGTGTAGGTATGTATACCCCCAAAACAATAAATACTGCATAAAATTCTGGTACACTGTATTGTCAGTGTCTTTGAAAAGACTTAAAAGACAAGGTTCTGTAGTTATGAGCTAATTCTTCATGGAAGAAATGATCTTTACAGAGAAAAGAACCAATGATATTTAGAAATCAGAAATGTTGAGTTATATACAAGGAAAGAGATTGCAGGTAGGGAGAACCACAGCAAAAACTATAAAAATATAGGACTTGTTTGAAAAATATTAATGGTCTAGTTTGTTTGGGGATAGTCCATGTTGTTGAGATTATATCAAGATTACCTGATTACCTGGTAACTTCGACACTCATAGTGCTTCCCTTACCATTGCGGGGGAGCTTCCTCCAGATGCAAGTAGAAAGTGGCCAACGTATTTTTAAATCAAAAGATGATCAACTTTGGATTGGCATCTGGTAGAGTTGAGTTTCTCTGTCAGGAAATGGGTTGGAGACTTTTGCTTTAGCCTAAGGGCTGCTCTGATCCTGTGGTGTTTTTATCTACTTCAGATCCTGTTTTGTGTGAGATTATATAATATTTCCTCATACAGGGGTATTATTTATTCACCTAACAGTCACTTTTTCCTTCTTTGATGCAATATTTTTGATCCTTTTGCAGATATGGAAAAAGAAAATCATATTAAAGATAAAGAATATTTTATGTGCTGTGAAAATATTTAGCAACTGTAGTAGAAAAATGCTGTCTTTTCCATGATACTTTGTAAAGAAACTAGTCAAGAAAAAAATAGGGCTGATTTGGGATTGAAAATATTGTTTTCGTAGCATACTGTTGTGTAGGCATTTTGGCTCCAACTTAAATATAGACCTGCTTACCCACTTATTTATGACCTTATCAGATTTGCATTTCTCAAGGATATGTGTCACAGAAAAATAAGTTATTTGATTTGGCGTGATTATGTTTTAATCAGTTTATTTTCTGTTTTAATTTTGGTCTGGAATATTGATAAAAATGTAACAGGAAAAATACTTTCTGCTTTAATTCTCTCCTTTCTTTCTATAAATATTTTACATTCACTATGTGACAACATGATGCCAGGTCAGTCACTTGAGAAAGAGAATTTACAAATAACATAGTTCCTCTCACATTCTAATGTTTCCTGAGTAAATTATAATGCACTGTTATAATTTCAATGGAAGAGTCACCATATTTCATGAGATAAATTTATATTTCAGATATGTATTAATTTTCAAAAGCTGCATAGTAGTTACCCCAAAGCTTAACATCATAAAACAACAATCATTTCCTTCTTTAAAAGATTTTATTTATTTATTTGAGAGGTAGAGTTACTGACAGAGAGAGGGAAAGACAGGAAGAAAGGTCTTCCATCCACTGTTTCAATCCCCAAATGGCTGTAAAAGCCAGAGCCAGGCCTATCCAAAGTTAGGAGCCAGGAGCTTCTTCTAGGTCTCCCACATGGGTGCAGGGGCCTAAGCACTTAGGCCATCTTCCTCTGCTTTACCAGGCCATTAACAGAGAGCTAGATTGGAAGAGGAGTAGCCAGGATGTGAACCGGTGTGCATGTGGGATGCCAGTGCTGCAGGCAGAGGCTTAGCCCACTGTACCTCAATGCTGGCACAACAATTTCTTATTCAGCAAAGTATCAGGAAAACAGGAGCTGCTCAGCTGTGGAGTTTTGACTAAGTGCCTTTTACAAAAGTTGTGGTCAGTTTGTAGACTGGACTCAAAATTATTTCATTGCTTGAGTGGGGCAGGAGAATCTTCTTCTGAGTTCACTGTGTGGTTCTTGGCAGTCCTCAGTTCCAAACCGATCATTGCCTATGTGCTTCAGTAGCCTGTTGCATGAGCATGAGCATTTTTACCCGGCTTTACAAAACAACAGCTTCCTATTCCCAGAAGATGCCATGGGTGGGGAAAGGAAGGAGGCAGGAGAGAGCAAAACAGAAGAGGATGAGCACACAGTATCTTTTTTTTTTTTTTCTACCTATATCAGAAACTCTATCCCATCCTTTCTGTCATGTGCTATTGGTTCCACAGGAACAAACTAATACAATATGGGAAGAAACTGCATAGGCTTTGAGTATCTGAGGATGGAATTGTTGCCAGAGAATTGCAGGGTTCTTGTCTTCACGCAAGAAAGAATTCAGGCGTGAGACAGAGTGTGGAAAGTAAAAAGTAGCAAAGTTTATTAGGGTAGGGACATCCGTAAGAACAGATGGGCACCTCTCCAGACAGGACCTGAGAGAGAGTGCAGTTGCTCGGACTGGGGGAGGAGGGGAGTGAGGCTACATGGTTGAGAGGAGAGATTACACCTGGCCAGGCAGGTGGGCGACTCAGAATAGAGGCAGAGGGCTGAGTGCGCAGTCCAGTTGAGGCCAGGGGTTTTTAAGGAGATGGGCTTTTGTCTTCACACATCTCCTCCTGAAACAAAGGATTTTATGGATGTAAATGTTAAGAAGCTCCTCTCTGAGTTTTCCCTTGAAGGTATCAGACAGGAGGAAGGGTGAGCAGGACCCCCTAGAGAATCGGGATCCAGAGCAGGGTGTTTGAAATGCAAATACTGGGCTGCATCTGGGAGATTGTGGAAGATTTGTCAGGCAGAAGGGGTGGGGACCCCCCACCTGACAGGTTATCCGGTAGAAGGAGGCAGGGCAGGATGCAAATACCTGGCTGCCCCTGAAACATTATCAGGATGACTTTGAGATGCAGATGCATATGCTGGACATAGATGTCTTCTCTTTAGGCCTGTTACACACAGATAAGCTCATATCTAACTTCCTACCTAACAGAATCACTTGGGATCATCTTGGAATCTGATTTCCATTGTCTGCCCTTTTGTCCACAACAATTCATGTTCCTCTTACTTGAAATACAAACTCACTCTGAAGGGAGGAGAGAACTTCCACTTTGATTATGGCCTTGTCTAAATAAGGTCGCAGTTTGTGAACTCAAGAGGCTTCCAAAGCCTTGGCAGCTCATGATAAGAGCCTTCGGTGATTACTGACCTCATAAATAAGAGTATCAATTGTTAAATCAACAATGGAAGTCACTGTACACCTGCTCCCCATGTAGGACCTCTGCCCTTAATATGTTATACTATGCAAATTAATGGTAAAACTAGTATTCAAACAATACTTTATACTTTTTGTGTCTATGTGGGTGCAAACTGTTGAAATCTTTACTTAGTATATACTAAACAGGTCATCTGTATATAAAGATAATTGAAAATGAATCTTAATAAAGAATGGGATGGGAGAGGGAGTAGGAGATGGGATGGTTTGAGGGTGGGAAAAACTGCTATAATCCAAAAGTTGTACTTTTGAAATTTATAGTTATTAAATAAAAGTTTAAAAAAAAGAAAAAAAAATTAACAGGAAAAAAAAAAAAGAAATACAAACTCCCTCTCTCCAATGGCCTGGAAATCATTCTTAAGGAAAACTTAGAAAAAGTTTGATGAGGTTCCTTGGGTACAACTTCAGTTGTAACTTGAGTTATAGCTTGAGTATGACTGCTTGAGTCAGATCCCTAATCAGGAAACCAACTCAAGCTATCATCCCCAGACACACCTAAATTCAAATGGTAGCACAATCATAAAATAAATATAAACACATTACCATTTAAAAATGGGGATTTTAAGGGTTATCAATGAATTACTGGTACATGGAAGTTGTGAAACCAGTTTTGGCTAATGTTGATAGCTCTCAAATGTGCTTTGATAGTCTTAGAATTTTTGTCTAACTGAACAGCCCTCTGAGAGCCTACTTTAGGTCTAAGGACTAAATATATTAGCGTCATATGGCTATACATATTAATCAAGTTTTTCACTTCTCTGTAGCATGGAATATTCACTTTTAGCTCATAGTTGGTATTCAATTATAGAATTGACTATATTCATTTCCTAGAAAGTGACATAGTCTTCATTTTACTTTAAATAAAAGAATTCTATTCCTGGAAAATATATTTTATTTATTCAAATAATTATATTACCCTCAATAAAAAGGCACAAATAAACAAAACAAAAATTCCCATGCAATGATTTGGATTTGTTTCAATTTAGTATTATATTTGGCATTATTGCATCTGTCAATCATATGTAAATTGATTAACATAAGAAAGATACATGTTCTATTAAAAGTATGTATGCTTTTTCTAAAGTCCTCATGATAATTTAGATGCTGGACTCAGAAAACCTCCTTTTCTCGATGAACAATGATGAATTCTTGAAACTGAAACACAGATATAAAAAAAGGAAAGTGAGTAATTGAATGGTTGAAAGGAATGGGCTTCTGTTGCAGTGGTCAAGTGCTGCCAGGGACTCTTGCCTGCCCTATCTCAATGTCTGTTTTGACTTCCTTGCTGAATTCCCTGCTCCTTTACTTCTGATCCAGCTTCCTGTTTATGCAGATCCTCAGAGGAAGCAATGTGTCAAGTGCTAGTGTCAGAGATCTGAACTGAATTCCAGGACCCTGGCTTTGGCCTGGCCCAGCCCTAGTTATTGTAAGCATTTAAGGTGTGAGATGGTGGGTGGAAGCTCTCTCTCTTTCTGCCTTTCATATGAAATTAAAGTGAATTAAATAAGAAATAAATAGGCTGATACAAGAAATAAACGATCTCAATTCAATAATGTAATACTGGTGTGATATCTTTTGTTTACATCCTTTGGTTTCAGCCTCTTTCAGATTTTGTTATTTCTTATTCATAATCCTACTCATTATCCAGCTGTTTTCATATCGCTTGTTCAAATCACTCTG
This sequence comes from Lepus europaeus, assembly GCF_033115175.1. NCBI lineage: Eukaryota > Metazoa > Chordata > Mammalia > Lagomorpha > Leporidae > Lepus > Lepus europaeus. Next base: position 41,843,935 of record NC_084833.1, read on the forward strand.
ACTCTTAATACCGAACAGTGTCTTTCTTCATGCCTTTGCATCATTTTGAACTGCACGGTGATTCCTGATTTTGGTTTCAGCCTTCCATCCTAGGGGGAAGAACATTTACTTAAGTCACTTCACTGATCACATAAAGTAAAGCAGCACTGTCAGGCCAACTGCCCACCCTACTCACAAAAACGCTTCAAAACTTCAATGCTGGTCGACATTTTCATGATCTGAAGTATGTGTCACTACCTATGACATTACCCCCTAAGCTCAAGCCGGGAGCCTTGTGTGTCCCAGAAGTAGTTCTGTTCTGCACAGCTGCTCTCTAAATTAATCTGTCCAGGACAAGGCTGCCATGCTCAAGGCAATGCTATCATCAGATTTTCAGCAGAATGAAAGAAAGGGGTTTTTGTTGACATATTTTTAAAAACAGGCAATTTCACACACAGTTTGAGAGTTAACTGTATTTTTGTCGTCCTTTTTTTCCACTTTTATGAGGAATGCTGAAATCATCAATAAAATTTTCCTGAACATACAAGGGCACTTCAAAATATCCATAAAAATGGAATGAAAATATGTTTGTTTGGTATAAGAGTTTTTTTTTTTTTAAATCCATGCATAGGTTTTTCATTATATGCATTTTCCATCAAGTTTTTGAAGATCTTTTGTATTACTCATTGCTTAATGAGTAATAATCTGTCTATAATTTTCGTAAATTTACATTTGAAAGATAGAGAAATCTTTTTCTGTGGAACATTTCAAAGTAAAATTTAGAACCTAAAACATGATCTTTTTAGTTGTCCTTGCGTTGGCACTTGAACCTTGGGTTGTCAGGAATAATGACAGTATTTTAATAAAACAACTACTCTGTCTTTAAATAGGTAACACTTAGTCACCATGTGCTTTTTGCTCCATGTGGAAGAGTAAGCACCTCACTGACATATGACAAATCATTTTTCTACTTTGAGTTAAATATGGGCCTACATTCTCTTAGTGAAATATTAAGACTTATTTTGTTCATTGTGTAGAAATCCTATGCTCTCTTTAATAAAGTCTAAAGCTCTCCATCTTGGCAACACAATTTAAAGGCTTCACATTGTTTATTGAATTACATACACACAATTGAACATAATAAGCCCATTCTTCCCTACTCTGTGGTCCCCAAATACTTCACACCCTTATTTTCAATTTGATATTGCCATGCTAATCAGTTCTAGCAATGAACAGTTTAAGAGATGGATAAGGTTTTGAGCTTTAGTGGAATTACAAGTTGCTGAAGAACTCCAGAAAGAATAGCTTTGAAGACCTGAACTCCATCTGCCTGAGACAGATTCCTGAAAGTAGAATAACAGGTCAACTGGGAAGAATTACAAAGGATGTGCAAATATAAGAACAAACTTTCTGACCATGTGATGAAACCAAGAGCAGGAATGACTCTTTTTTTTTCCTTTTAAAGATTTATTTATTTGTTTGGAATGCAGAGTTACAGGGGGAGAGAGAGAGACAAAGAGAGAGACAGAGAGAAATATCTTCCATCCACTGATTCAATCCCCAAATGGCCACAATGGCCAGAGATGGACCAATCAGAAGCTAGGATCCAGGAGCTTCTTCCAGGTCCCCCACATGGGTGCAGGGACCCAAGCACTTGGGCCATCTTCTGCTGCTTTCTTAGAGACATTAGCAGGGAACAGGATCAGAAGTGGAGCACCTGGGGCTGGAATCAGCACCTATATGGGATGCCAGAACTGCAGTCGTTGTCTTTACCCACTACACCACAGCGCCAGACTCAGGAAAGACTCTTGTACAGAGACATGAATTTTTCGTACTAGAAAATGCTCAGGCAAAAGCTAAGTGAATATTTCTCAAACACTGATAATGTCCTGCTTCCAAGGAAATACAATAATAGGTGAGTGCCAAGCTTTTCTTTATGTATGTTCCGTATTCTGATAGAAAATATCCCACAAGGCTTTCTCTCGATCCTTTGCTCTAGCCTCCGGTTGCCCTCTCTTTCTGCTGCTTGAGTGCCTATTATGCTGTGCAGTTCCCTAAGCAGTCTTTGGTCTTTTGTGTTGAGCAGAGCACCTCTTCTTCTGGTCTGTTTATACAGACACTTCTAGACCCATGAGCGTCATTTAAAAAAAAAGGTTTCCTATCTCTGAAAAATGTTCCCACACATCTAGCATAGTTAAATATCTAACCTATGTGATTTTGCATAAATCTTTCATTAAGTTTTAAGACTGTTTCTGATTTCAAAAATAATTAAATCAATACATTTTGACTTGAATTATCTGTGTTGAATAGATTATCTGTATAACACTGGGAGCAATTTTGGAATTCCCAATTTCAATATAAGGTGTTTGGAGTCAGAGCTCTTTTAAATATCTTTTCTTTTCTTTTCTTTTCTTTTCTTTTCTTTTCTTTTCTTTTCTTTTCTTTTCTTTTCAGAACTGAGCTATGACATCGTTCTGAACTGGTGTATGAGCCACAATGTTAAATGAAACCTAGATTTGTTTCCCCTATATTTTTCAATGTGCATTATTACATATGTAAGATATTGATAACTCACGAGAAGGGATAGTATAAACTAACCTGCCCCCAGAAAAACAACAGTGATTTTGATTTAGAGGAACAGTAACATTAAAAAGTAACACTAGAGGAATAACTCCTCTAACATTTGCCAAAATACATGAGAGTACTTTAAAAAGTTTAGGGGGGGAATGGACTTGATTGATCGGTTTGGAAGTGGGCACTTGGTGTAGTGGTTGAGATAGCCCTGTTTGACATTAGAATGCCTGGGTTTGATTCCTGGTTCTGTCTCCTGACTCCAACTTCTTGCTAATGCAGATCCTGGCAGAGTAATTGATGACTGAAGTAATTTGGTTCCAATCACAGACAACATAGATGGAGTTCCCAGCTCCTGGCTTCATAATATCTATCAAATGTTCATTTCCAAATATTATATTGGGGGCTAGGATTTCCAATATAAACTTGGAGGGAACAATTAGATCCAAAGTGAAAAAAATGTAAGATACACCTGTAATCTTTATGATGAAGCAATCAAAACAGGAGTAAGTAAATTCCTCCACATTTGTACTAGCCTACTTACCCTTTAGTTTCTTAATTACTCTTAGGATAACAATGAATCATATCTACTCAAATGGGATGCTCATAGTAAGTTGAACTAAAAATAACAGGATTTATATGACTCCAAATTCTGTACAAAAGCATGCTAAATCAAGTTAAACTGATCCTGTCTACTTCCTTGTTCTCATTCCTATCTCCCACTTCCCCACCAACACACTGACTCCCTGACTATACTTCAAATGTGTTAAGTCTATTACACACCAGGGTCCTTGCTCTTTGCATTTCCTGTACTGGGAAAGTTCTTTCATAAGGAATCCTAATATCTCATGTATTTCTTTATATTTAGATTTCCACTCAGAAGTCACATTTTTAGAAATTTCTCCTACTCTCCTTGTTAAGGTAACATCCCCCCTTCCAATTAATTATTGTTTTCTTTTCTGCTTTTTTCTTTTCCAAATATTCATATCTTTGCCATGTGCCATATTATCCAATATTTAATATCTCTGCATTCCCCTATGGTTTAAATATAAAGGAATTTATTTTACTAATTTCTGTATTTCCAATACTTAGAGAAGTACTTGTATGGATTACATCATTGTACTCAGCTCTTTACTGAATCTGTTATGTCCACGATTTGCTGTACAGTTTTGAATATTCTCCTTTTGCAGATAAAAATATGTTGTTTCACTGTTGATATTGAGTGTAGACTATGACTACTCTTGCTAATAAAATCTACACAGAAGTGATAGAAATAGTGTGTCAAACCTGAAGACTGTCATGGTATCTTCACTCTGTTCCCTTCACTGCCCCCAGTCTCATATGCTTTTGCACCATCATTGTGAAAACAACATGCTCTGTGTGTTTTGTTAGCCCAGAAAGGATGAGAAATATCTGAAGCACATCAAGCTCCAAATTGCAAATTGCCTCCAAGCCCCAAGGCTTCAGCAAAAAGAAGTTAAGTACCAGCTTCTCAAGACGCATGTCAAAGAATATATACTGGGGCCAGTGAAGTGGCATAGCGAGTAAAGCCGCCACCTGCAGTGCTGTCATCCCATATGGGCGCCAGTTCAAGGTTGATTCACTTCCCATCTAGCTCTCTGCTATGGCCTGGGAAAGCAGCGGAAGATGGCCCAAGTCCTTGGGTCCCTGCACCTGCGTGGGAGACCTGGAAGAAGCTCCTGGCTCCTGGCACAGCTCTGGCCATTGCGACCAATTGGGGGATGAACCAGCAGATGGAAGACCTCTCTTTCTCTCTCTTTTTCTTTCTCTCTCTCTCTCTCCCCCACTCATTCCCTCTCCTTCTCTAATTGTGTAACTCTGACTTTCAAGTAAAATAAATAAATCTTAAAGAATATATGCCTATTAACTACTTAATTTCATGGTTTTTTATGGAGGACTATTATGGCAGTGACTGACCAAAACAATGTTTCATAGGTATTTCAATGCAAATAGATCAAGTTATCAAAATACTCTTTAAACAGTCATAATTTCTCTTTTAATTTATTAACTTTTTTCATATTTCACTCAATTCTATATAAAAATATAACTTGAAGAGTTCTAAGACAGTGTAAATGGTATGTGCAGAGGAAATACATTGCATTTTGCAAGTATTTTTACTTCAAAATCAATGAATAAACTAATCCTTATAAAAGAGAACATAAACATAATTCATGTTATTTATTGGGGATAAAGAAGTCTTTCTTGGCAGAGTTCTTTTAGAGCACTGACTCCCTATGCCAGGGAGGCCTTGCTCTCAGAGTAATGTGTTTGTCAATGGAGGCTGGGCAGCTTCTTCAGTGTGAGCCATCACATGAAGTCAGTGGTTCTCAAACTGTTGTGTGCTTCAGATTCATCTGAAGGCTTGTTAAGATCACAAAGTGTTTGGTCCTAATCCCTGAGTTTCTGACTCTGTACCTCTGGGGTAAGGCCTGAAAAAGTGTTTCTTTAATAAGTTCCCTTTGGATGTCAACACAATGCATCTGGCTTAGGAACCACATTTTGACAATCACTGATCTCTGTGGTTTTCTTCTTAAAATATAAGTATAGACAGCTAAAACACTTTGGAAAATACAATCAACCTTGGCCCTAGTTTTTAAAGTTTATAATTATATTTACAATTTCTTTAAATTTTTTCTTCTGTTATGGACGATTATGTTTCTAGATCACTCATCCAGTAAATATTCTCAAAATTCCAAATTTTATACCATAAAATTTCTAAATTATACAACCCATTAGCATAGAATTAATGACTAGGATTTCTTCAAAAAGGAAGAATCAAGCAATAAAGATTTAATTTAAAAAACACGAAGTGTAAATGGAGCTAACATAATGAAGTCTAGGGCTCAGGCAAGAAATGTTTTATGGTCACAAGGTAATCAAACTAGTTTACATATTTATGGCAGTGAGATTCTCTAGGGAAAATCCTAAAATCATTTGAGCAAAGTTACAACAATTTCAGCTATTAAGTTGTTTTCTAGCTGTGCTGAAGTATTTCAGTCCATTTTGCTCGCTTTCTCTCTCTCTCTCTCATACACACACAAACACATGCCCCCAAATTTTTCTTAATATATAAGCTCTCTGCTGAGTTAAGAATAGCTACAACTTCCTGAGACCATACCAGTGACATAATAAAAATAAAGCAGAAAACACAGGATCCTTTTCAGAATGTTTATCTAAAATTTCATTATGGTACAAAATTATGATTATATGGTCAATGCAAAAGAAAAGCCAGTTGATGAGAGTAATTGCTACTGACTGAGACGTGACTCCACTATTTTAAGACAAATACAGTATCCAGGAGATTACATATTCGTCAGTAGTAAGATTTGCATTTCCCCGCTCAGTCTCCAAAACAGTAAATGCTACTTCAGTATGTTAGAAATAATAGATATATTTAGGTACTAATCAGCTCTATATTAGAAATCAGAATATCACTGGGCCATCATACTCATTTCAGAGCATTTTTTAAACCAAAAGGATTAATTTATTCAGAAGAGAATAGCTAGTCTGGGAGTAGAGAGAAAGCTTTAGTGAATAACACATTCAAAAATAGTGAGTTCAGTCTGAAGACTTCTGTTCAATGGAAGAAAGAGGTTGGAGGGACAGAAAAAGGCTGGGTGACTTCACAACCATCAAAACAAGACATTCTATATGGTGAAAGCTGCAGGTAACAGCTGAATCTGAAAATCTGTATGATTCTTTTATAACCTTTAATTTCATGATCAGTCAGATGAAATTGTTTTATAAAGTTATATTTTATTACATTTAAAGAAATCATCTAAAGTTCTCATTTTACAGCTAAAGAGTATATTTAAAGAAATAATTACTAACTGAATTCTATCCAGAGTATAAAATCAAGCCACTCTCTAAGATTCTATACAGGTGAAATTCGTATTATTTCTGTAGATATCAAGATCCTGATTTTCATGCTCAAATAAAATTAAAATCACATATTGTAATGTAGTTCCTTACATATCAAATAAAAATCAAAGGAATGTTTAGAAGTACAAGTCCAGTTACATTCGTGCTGATATTGAGAGTGCTTTCAGCAATGAGAGATCACATGACAGAGTGGCATTTTCTCAGGGAATTCATCACAGCTTAATCTTGGTCTAGGAGTCGAGATGCTCATAAGTAGATTCCTCCAACTTCTTCCCAAGCATGTGCACACGTGCATATACAAACATCTACCATTTCATTGTACCTCAGCACATATACCTAAGTGATGAAATTTAATAATCTGAGGAATACTAGGTGAGCAGAAAATTGAGGTAAAATTAGGAAGAGTGATATGCTAAACTTGGATTTTTATACAAGATACTTTTCCGTTGATACTTCATTTCTTGAAACATACTGTGTCATACAGTAGTTTTATCTGGTTTAGAAATCTTTGTCCTTCATCCCTTTGTGTGGTTTCAGTAGTTAACTCTTAAGAGATCGACCTTATCTCCTTTACATCCAGAAAACTTTTGACAGGTTCCACTGGAAACTTTCTGTGTCCTCCTAAAAAGAAAATAAACATCAAGACTAATCTCAGAGACATATTAGTACAAATGATGCACATTGAATAAGAATTCCATAATTTTCTTCTTGAGGGAAGTCTAGTCAATCTCTCTAATAAATATTCATATTAGAGTGAAGATAGTAAGTACATGTTATTATGCTATATTCCATTCTCTAATACATTTAAAATAGATTTATAATTAAAATGGAAATTAGATTGTATATGCCCTCCAGAAATCTGTGGGAGAATAAGCAAACCAAACTGTCTAGATTACATAATGAATGTGAATATTTATGAAGACAGAACACTTCTTCACTTTTTTTTCCTTTTTAAAAGTTTATTTATTTTATTTGAAAGGCAGAGTTACAGGGAGACAAACAGACAAAGTGAGATCTTCCATTCCCTGATCTACTCCCCAAAATAGGCACAACAGCTAAAGCTGGGCCTACCTGAAGCCAGAGGCCAGAGATTTGGCAATGTGCATTGAATGTTATCTGTTATAAGCCCTCTAAGTCATGAGATTAATAAAATTTAGCATTTAAATAAAGCATTTCTCCGGGGCTGGCTCCGTGGCTCATTTGGTTAATCCTCCACCTGCGGTGCCAACATCCTATATGGGCGCCGGGTTCTAGTCCCGGTTGCTCCTCTTGCAGTCCAGCTCTCTGCTTTGGCCCGGGAAGGCAGTGGAGGATGGCCTAAGTCCTTGGGTCCCTGAACCAGCATGGGAGACCAGGAGGAAGCACCTGGCTCCTGGCTTCGGATCGGCATAGCTTCAGCCGTTGCGGTTTTTTGGGGAGTGAACCAACAGAAGGAAGACCTTTCCTTTCTCTCTGTCTCTTTCTCTCACTGTCTGCAACTCTACCTGTCAAATAAATAAATAAAAAATCTTAAAAAAAATCATTTCTCCAATTTAGTTGTCCAAATTAATTGTCCAATTTAGTTGTTCTTTTTTCTGTGATTTGACATGAGTGTTGTGATTGAATATTTCTGTGAACTCCAGAAAAGTCATGGCCTACAGAAAATCAGGAAATATTTGAGAAATAAGACTGGGCCTATGATAACTGTTCTGTTTAGGAAGCTGTGATCTGAAAATCCTCCGTTCCATATTTTAGGATCTAAATTTTTCTTTCTTCCTTTTCTTCCTCCCTCTCTCCCTCCCTCTCTCGCTTGCTTTCTTTCTTTCTTTCTTTCTTTCTTTCTTTCTTTCTTTCTTCTTATTTGACAGGTAGAGTTATAGACAGTGAGAGAGAGAGATAGACAGAGAGAAAGGTCTTCCTTCCGTTGGTTCACCCCCCAAATGGCTGCCGTGGCCGGTGCTGCACCGATCCGAAGCCAGGAGCCAGGTGCTTCTTCCTGGTCTCCCATGTGGGTGCAGGGGCCCAAGCACCTGGGCCATCCTCCACTGCCCTCCTAGGCCACAGCAGATAGCTGGACTGCAAGAGGAGCAACTGGGACTAGAACCCGGCACTCATATGGGATGCTGGCACTACAGGCAGAGGATTAGCCAAGTGAGCCATTGCATTGGCCCCAACTTTCTTTTTTAATCTGATGCTTCATTCGCTTATGGTCCTTGGGGATATGAATTGGTGAGAAATGAACACACTCTGTTCATAACACAGAGTAAAGAGTTGCATAAGTTATTCACAAGACTAATCTGTATGTCACAAGTAGCCCCCATACTCTTGGAACCCTCAGGACAAGCAGTATGGGAAGATACATCAGGCCAAAACTTTCCACCTGTGGATTACTTACATCCTATCCACATTATGTCAACATTCACTGGAGAAAAAGAAATACTAATATTCAAGCATGATTGAAGTGTTCAGCCATTAAATTATTCATTGAATTAACTTTTATTAGAGCAGGAAAACAATGTATACAAACACATATGTTTAGGCTGCATTAGTACTGGATTCAAAAATATGCCCTCAACTTACTCACTGTATGTGGCATTGAAAAAATAGTTAAATAATATGATGTTTCATTTGCTTACCTATGCCATGAAGTCCATTATAGTATCTAATTTTGATGATAAAGATTAAAATACAAATGCCATAAAAATTATTAGCTCATCCTGGTACATGTTTAGTTCTACATAATTGTAGCTATTGGTATTATTTATCATTTGTTTTTAGCTTGTCTATGTGGCATGCCTTTGTACAAATGATCTAATTTTACCAACTCATTCCTGTATTTAGTTAGAGTAATGGTGCTAGGCACTTATTGGTAAGTTAAGATTTCTGTGACCCCTTTCCTCATTAAGCTTGGATGTTAGTCTTGCTGTTTTTGTCTGTTCTCACATATATGTTTGGGGTTTTGGGTTTGCTTTATTTGAAAGTTATATATTATTAAGACTTAGCAATTGCACAGCAGGTGATAAAAATCTGATTGTCCTTTCTAAGATGGCAAAGAAAATAATAATGAACAGAAGGCCTTTTAGGGTGAAAGTAAATATGTGGTGATAGTTTATTTTGTGCTCATCAGAAATGGGAGGTGGTATGTATATATCTATAATGTATGTCCAGTATAAATGTAAGAAATCAAATGAGTTGGTTGTAATGCTTTAAATTATGCAAACTATTCCTTGATCATCAATAGGGGGTAACTGAAACATATTTGGCAGAATAGAATTATGTGATAATATATTATAAGGATTGAATGATATACATCTATCTATGCGTGTTCCTGAGTTAACTCCTTAACATTGACTTCCAGCATGATCTACATAACACCAGGCAGATCAATAAACTCTCTAATCTTTGGTTTCCTCATCCTGAATAGATAGCATCTTTTTATACAGCAGAAGTAAACATCAAACAAAGTAAATCATACACATGGCAAAATGTACTATACATAGAAGGGAGATAATAAGCCTTTTTCAAAATGAATTTTCATTTAAATTTCATTTGGAAGGCAGAGAGACAGAAGGAAAAAGAGAGAGGGAGGGAGGGAGGGAGGGAGAGAGAGAGAGAGAGAATTTGTTCTATTGATTCACTCCCTCAAATGCACACAACAACCAAGGCTGGAGCAGGCTGGAATCAAGAGCCAGAAAGTTAAACTGGATCTCCTGCATGGGTGGTAGAGCCTCACTACCTGAGTCATCACCTACTGCCCCCCAGGGCACATGTTGGCAGAAAAGCTGGAATTGGAATAGAACTGAGACTAGAACTCAGGCACTCCAATGTGCATGCAAGTATCCCAAGTGTTGCTCTAACCACTGCGCCAAATGCCAATTTCCCAAAAAGGTAGCTTTTACATTCCAGGTTATATTTAAATAACATAAAAAGACTCATTCTATTGTCTAAATAGCTTGTAAAGAGCACTGAAGTGGCTGTTAATGAGAAGTTATGTTGTCCATAGTGCTTAATCACTTTGTTGCAAAAGTTACACATAATTTCCGTTTTCTGTGTCCCTCCAATAATATAGTAATGCTGGGAATAGATATTTGGCTCTATATTTTCATTATATTTTTTTCAATGTGTTGGCTAGAATCTCCAATATCTTTTCAGTTAGAAATATAGGGAGGGGCCAAAGTTGTGGCATAGTAGTTAAAGATGCCAACTGTGATGGCCAGCATCCCATATGAACCCTGGTTCCACTTCTGATCCAGCTCAGTGCTAATGGCATAGAAAAAGTAAGAGAAGATGAGCCACGTGTTTGGGGCCCTGCCACCCATGTAGGAGACTTGGAAGAAGTTCCTAGCTCCTAGCTTTGGCCTAGCATAGCCATGAGCATAGCAGTCATCTGGGGAGTGAACCAATAGACAGGAGATTTCTCTCTCTCTCTCTCTCTCTCGGACACTTTATCTTCTAAATAAATAAATACATATTTTTTTTTTTAAAAAAGACTACCATACTACCCATGGGATACCCTGGTTGATTTCCCAGCTTTGGGCTTCTACTTGGAATAGCCTGCTGTTGTGGGCATTTGGAGAGTGAGGAGCATAGAAGAAAGCTCTGTCTGTCTGTCCTTCTGCCTTTCACATAAATAATTTTTTTTTAAAAAAGTGTAGTAATGCCTCTGGAGAATGTGCTATATAAAATTGAATGGGCAAATGTCATAGCTTTAAAACAATGCTGATAAACTTCTGTTCTAAATCATTAAGGGTAATAGAGAATAATGTAGGGAATACTATTCCTTAATATTCTGATCTCTGAAACCAAACATAATGTATATATAAACATCTTAACAAAATTATCAAGAAGGGACTATCAATTATCTGACATAAAATATATTTTATAGTTTTTTTTGCTAGTTTTAATTGAGTAAAATGCTGAATTAGTCTACTCAGAATTCTATAAAATATCATAAATTCATTTTCTTAAGTAACAAAGATTTATTACTGTTTCTGGTGGCTGGAATTTTAAAATGAAGTTTTGGTGGGGCTCAGATTCCTGTAAGGGCTATCCTCTTAGAATGTAGACAGTCATTTTTGTTTTGTTTTGTTTTTTGGGGGTTTGTATTTGCTTGTTTGCTGCCTTCATATGACAAAGTGGTCAGATTTCTTTTTTCTTCTGATAGGGGTACTATTTCTATGGGAAGAGGATGGCACCTGTGTGACCTCATTTAGCCTTAATTATCTCCAGCAGGCCCTGTAACTATATCCAGTCCCAATGGGGATTAGGCTTTGTTATGGGTTGAACAGGATTTGGCCTCCTAAACTCACAATTAAGCTTCAAAGTCTTATGTTAACAGTTAAAGAATTAATGTTAATTACTGATGGATTAAATGTGAAGGCTTGATCCAATTATAGTGTCTAAAGGTGGGGACTTTAGGAAGAGGTTGGATTAGATTAAGTTTGAAAAGTGAAGTGCCCTGATGGACTCATGATGTCTTTATACAGAGAGACATGGACATGGGGGAATAGTATGCTCTCTATCTCTCAGCTTCCTGGCTCCTCATGGGATTTTCCTTCCACACATTCCACCCTAATCAGATGCCTGACTAATTGGGCCACCTGATCATGAAACTATAAACTGAAAGTACCAGTTTTATTTTTATCTTATTAAAAAATACTGGTAAGCAGAATCATATCTTTCTAAATATTTCCACATGCTAATCCTTGGGACCTGTGACTGATGTACTGTTACCTGACATGGCAGAAGATACTTTGCAGGTATGATTAAGGGCAAGTATTTTTGACATGAAAATTTTGCTCTGAATTATCAAATATAGCCAATCTAAACAGATGAATCCTTGATAGAAGAGACTTCTTGCTGTAGTTGGTTAGAGGGAAATGTGAATGTGGAATAACTGTCAGAGAGATGCAATATTACATACTTTAAAGATAGAAGGTGCAGAAGCCCAAGGACGTGGGCCTTCTTCCACTGCTTTGGAGCCGGCTCACTGCCATGGCCTAGCTTCTTTCTCTGTTGAGCCTTGTTTATATATATATATTGTTCTTCCTCTCTCTTATAAACTTTTTGACTTAAAGTTAAAAAAAATAATAAAGATAGAAGGTGGCTTCAAGCCAAGGAATCTGAGCTGCCTCTAATTTCAGCTTTCTCAAGGACTCTAATGTCCAGAAAGGCTTCTCCAGAGAGGTCATCCTGTCATTGTAATCTATCAAGAACACATGTTCAACATTTAAAGTTCCCGTTTATTTTCCTGAGATGCTTCAACAACTTTGGACATGAAACAAAATATGGACTTTGAATTTTTCCACAGTATGTATCTAGCATCATAGAGGACAAATAACAAGTAACTATTCACTTTAATTCTCTGGAAAAAGATAAAAATAATGTGAATTATCCAAGATATTGTGTTTAACAGATAAAATTGCCATAATATTTTAAATTGTAGAACAAATTTGATGTAATGCTATATCATCCATGGGAAACCTAGAATCATAACAAGTCTGTGAATCTAATTATTATGATTCTCAATGCAGGCTTAAAACTCAAAGAAAGATTCACAGACACATGCTCATACACACACACACACAATGACAATTGAAACTAATAGCACAAAACCAAAAAATCGAATAATTAAAACTAAGGCAAGGGGCTGGTGCTGTGGTGTAACAGGCCCATATGCAGGCACACCACATGGGCACCAGTTCAAGTCCTGGCTGCTCCACTTCCAATCCAGCTCTCTGCTATTGCCTGGGAAAGCAGTAGAAGAAGGCCCAAGTCCTTGGGTCTCTGTACTCAAGTGGGAGACCAAGAAGAAGCTCCTGTCTCCTGGCTTTGGATTGGCCCAGCTCCCAACATTGAGGACATTTGGAGAGTTAACCAGCAGATGGAAGATCTCTCTCTCTCTACCTTTGCCTCTCTGTAACTCTGCTGTTCAAATAAATAAATAAATCTTTTTAAAAAGGTGTACATTAGAAAACAAAACTAAGGCAATGTTATTAATGAGGGTTAACCAACCCCATGAGCTCCACTACACAATACACTTAGATTAAAACTATTTCTGCATCCTGATAAAAATTGTTTTCTTAAAATATAAAATGGTAAATATGAAGAAGTAAATAAGCTTGGGTGCTCAATTCTAACAAGCAGTCTTGTATTTAATGCAGTGTAATTTGTGTTCGCATAGTTTGATGTATAATGAGATTTTATGTTTGCATTTTTCTGCAATCCAACATTGATTCATGACTAGGTGTCAGAAGCTAAGTGCATATTAATGAGGACAAGTGTAAAATGAATAAACACGTTGTATCCTCAGTTGTGTAGGAAATTTACTTCCTTGAGCTTCTATATATCATGAACAGATAGTCACAAAACTTTCAAGTGACCAATAATTATAAAAACACTCTTGGCTGATAATAATGATTTATTTCAAGAGGAAACCTCCTCCACGTTCCTAAATGCTTCATTTGGTAATGATTCCATCTTAAAATCTTTGTTATCCTAGAAGTATTGCTAATACTTAAAATTCATATGAATAAAATTATAAAATAATAATTCCTATGTGTAAAATTGTGTAATAAAAATTTTATTGAAAAAGTTTAACCCATGTGTGCTCTATATTCTTTATAAACTGCCTAACATAATGAAAATAGATTCCATTAAGTACCCATTATATGGGTAATGAGATAATTTCATGTAAAATGTATTAACAATATCTAAAAAAAATCAATTACATACTCAATGGTACACAGGGGACAGAGAATAAAAGTGATAATGGAAACGTTGAACAAATTTTCTAATAACTGGAATCAGATAGACAAATGCTTCAATACATTAAAGTCACACTCAACTGAATAGAGTAAAAAATCATGTGAGGATAATTCCTATTGTTTGCTCACCTGCTCATCAACTGTCCCAGTCCCAATGTTCCCTGTCACTTTTGGGCAAGCATGATGGTGAGGGACCTCCATGACTCACTAATACTAAAGAAGCTATCCAAAAGTTCTTTTATCTCCCTTTCTTCCTCCTCTTCCTTCCTCCGCAGAGAGGTGGTAAGAGAACACAACATAGATTTGAAGTAAAACACATTTAACTAACTTTTTCCTTCTTCCTCATATGACTGTGGAGCCAATTTTTCCCTATACAAGGACAAACTTGGCAATCTTGATCAAAATTTAAAATTTACAAAGGAGTGACCTAAACTAAAAATATTTTAAAAAGGGATAACTAAGCGTAGTTATCTGAAAAAAATGACATTATTGATGTATATGTGATGCAAATAAGGAACTAATTCTGTGGAAGAAAATATAATTTTGTACTGAAATACACAATGCAAAAGAAACATAGTATTTACACAATATAATGGTTCACAAGAAAATTACCTTAAAATATAGCAGGTAAGAATTACACAGAGGACAAAACACAATGAAGAATTATAAATCTATAAAGTTAAATTAGAAGAACATTAGCACTATTCTATATCACAGATAGTTTGATTGCTGAATTTTTAGTTAATAAATGTCAGGTACTATTATAAGCCTAGTAATTATAGCGGTATCTACAATTCACACAGCTATGAAGTATGTACCATAATTATATTCATTTTTAAGGTGAAAAAATTAATCCACAAATTATTTAAGTAAATTGCCTTAGGTCAGCTATCCAGAATCAGAATTTTAAGCCAATCATTTGTTCAAGTAAGGCCAAAGTTACAAAGTAATGCCTGAGTTAAAAATAAAAAAAAAAAAAAGATACTTTAGTAACATTTGTGGAAACATTTCTATCTCCAAATTAATGGAAAGATAGAATTTGTGTTTTTAAAGAATCCAAAGAAACAAATCATTTAAAAATAATTAATTCCCTGTGTTGGGAAAATGAATTTGGTCAGGCTCCCTTGCTGTCATGGCCAATGGGCAGGCAAAGAAGCTGATACAATTCTGCTATGTAACTCCTTGGATGCCTGCCATATATAAGAAACCCAGGACTGAGCTAAATGAATCCTCTTTGTGTGCTCGCCCCCCACCACAAGCATGGAGGAACGTGTGCTCCTCCCCTGCTGCGACAATAAAGAGGTATGGATCTACAGAAGGCCCCACAGTTGTTCTTTGCCCTCCATGAGTCTGAACTTGTTCTTCCTGGAATCAAGCTCCTGTGTTATAGTTGGTATATTTGGCAGGATTTGCCGCAGGCCAGTCTGGGGCCAACTACTCCACTGAAGGATGGGATTCAGAGGTGACCAGTCATGAGTATGTGGTACTTGGTGACCATGGCCTTGTCTACCTGGACAACCTGCAGCAGTGGCCTGAAGTGGATGGGCCACCCACTATCCAAAGAAGACATTGCATGCCCTTGGAGAAACATTAGGAAGGGTGGATACTTGGGTGGCAGCTAGCTCCACATGGTGGGTCTTTTAAATGACTGGTGGGCAGAAATGAAAGCTGGATTGTAGATGGGACCTAAGAAATGAGACCTAAGAAATGGGCCTGCAGCTCACCTTAGAGGAGGCAAAAAGAGAACTAAAGGGTGAAGGAAGATACCAATTGTACCCTGGAAGGAGGAATGGCTATCCTCCAAGCTAGATCTGATGCAAGAGATCATCTGGCAATTTCAGTGATTGATCTTTTCTGTGACAAGGATGATGCTGAGCTTCCAATGTTGTTCAAGGCCTGTTCTGCAGTCACCCAGAAGATAAAACCCAGCCACTGAGGGCTCTCCAGGGACTTCTGCAGCCCTACAACAGATGGTAGAGCATTCAGTTTTCCACCCCTATACTCAGGCAGAGTTGGTGCATCTCAGGGCCAACTTCAGCTAAAAGGCTTCTGAATCCATAGCTGCTTGGGTGCTCCAATTATGGGATGCAGGGGTAGATGGGATTTTGCTCTCAGGGCTCTGGAAATGGGGAAAACAATGGCATCTCTGATAGTACATCCAGCCTTGTGGCAGTGGCTTCAGACCACCTGTCACACCATAAGGAATCAGTCTCTTTTAGGTTGGATTAAGGCAGGACTTCCTACATTATGCCCAATGGTGGAGATTTTCTTGGGGCTGTCAGGAGGTGGGAGATTTGTGAGGAATCACAGTGTTGTGGAAGTTGGACACACACAATACCATCTATTAGGCTAAGACTCATAGGCCAGGTGAGGAAGTTTTCACTGAGGATATGTGGGATCTTGTGCTACACACTTCTCCTTTTACCTTCTTCAGTCCCTGAATGGCAATACTAGCACTGTACATGGGACCACCTATCAGTGTTTTTACCTGTACTGTTGTTGATTTGGAAGAGGTTTAGGTAGTGTGCACTCAGAGGTGGGTGTGTGTCATAACCCAGAAGAAGAGATAAGGGAAATGACCAATTAAGGTCACTCAAACCCAGATATGGGTCTATCTGCTGGCAGCAGGGCCAGGCAGGGTAAAGCTAGACAGACTAATAAATATTGCTAGAATTATGGAAACAATTCAGACTGGAACAATGCTTTCAGTCATTCAGAAGTTCAGTTTGAGTAAACACAAGTTGGCACCAAGGGTCCGAGCAGTACTGTTACAAGATTTTCTGATAAGCCTTCAACCATCTTAAGTGACCACTGATATTTAGCATTTAAATTTGATTTTCGGAGCAGCCAAGGTATCCACTTGGCAGAAACAGATGGGGACTGCAGGCCTCATTTTGAGCTTGCTAGCTATTGGCCCCTTCTAATGTTCAGAGTGTTAGTACTGGTTGACAGAAAGGCTGGATGTACATTATGGTACAGCAACTCTGAGAGAATTCTTGGGACCCCAATAGCTATAGATGGCTCAGAGGATGCTCTATCTGGGTAAAAGCAGTAAATCTACCTTTATGAGTAGTGCATATACCCCCTAGAGTATAGAACGTGTATGTGTCCCACATACCTGAGAATATATTGGGCACTGGTGTCCTACAAGACCTGTGACTAAAAACTACAGTGGGGGAATTCTGCCTGCAAATGTGCATAGTTACAATTGTTCTGCAAGGGCATGCTGCCCACCTACCATGACAGCTGCGCTTGCCAAGCCGAGTGGCAAATACCAACCAGTACAAACTGCTAGGGATCAAGAAGAAATTACTGGAGCCATCCTGGAACTAGAAAAGTTGGGCATTATTAGACCTGCCATTTAATTCTCCAGTATAGTCTAAAGTATTAGATGAGACAGGGCAGATGATGGTGGACTACTGAGAGCTTAATGTTGTTGCTCCCCTGCATGCAACAGTTCCATCCATCAGTGATATCATGGATCATCTCAGCATGAACTTGGAACTCATCAGTACAGTTTAGGTCTAATAATTCTTTTTCTCTGTTGATGTACCCCTTGAGAGTCAAGACCAGGTAGCCTTGGGATGGCTAGTAATGGATCTTCCCTGTTCTTGTAAAAAGCTACCTGCATATCCATATCTTGTATCATGAATGGTTGTTGGCAGATTTGGCACAGTGGCTGTGTATTCAACAGTTCATAGTTTCTATTACCAAGATGATGTGATATTAACCTCTAACTCTCTGGAATATTTGGAAGTGGCTTTATCACTTCACTGAGTCACCTAAAGTCATGTGGCTGAGAGGTCGATGAGTCTAAAATGTGCAGAAAGGGATTTTGTCAAATTCTTCAGAGTTCTCTTGTCAGGAAAGCCAAAGGTCATTCCTGGGGCAGTCATAGGTAAAGTCCATGCCTTTCCCATACTAAGGACTGCTAAGTAGTTAGTAAAGGTTGTAGGACAATTGCAATATCGCAGAATATTTATCCCACATCTAGCACAGATTCTGAGGCCTTTGTACCATTTGGTAAGAAGGGTATCAGGTAGGAACAAGGGGAGCAAGAATAAGTGGCCTTCTCAGTGGCTAAGTGGAATGTACAAGACACTCCTATCCTCTATGTATTTGATGCAATCTGTCAGTGTTAATGTCACTCTAGACAGATTTGGATGAGGTCTTTGATGGAATCTCAAAAGACTAACAGATTGCTGTGTTTTGGTCCCAATTGTAGATGGGATCTGGGATTTGGTACACCCTAGTTAAAAAACAGCTCACTGCAATGTACAACTCCTTGATGTCTACTGAGAGAGTAACGGGCACAGCCCCTGTTGTTGTGGTCACCTATTACCCTATTGTTGGTTGGATAAGAGACTGGGCAGTGAAGCCACATAGCGGGATGGCACAGATGCCCACTCTGACAAAGCAGGGAGCCCATCTGCAACAACAGAATTCTGAGCACAAATTCATTTTGGGCTGAATTATAGGGGTTTTGTGCCCTGTGAATATTTGACTGACAAGATACTCCCCAAGGCCCCAAGCCCCAAGGATGTAGTACTTAGTCTGTAAGAGAATGTGGCCCCACTGATCTCTGTGGGGGCCTAGTACATGGAAAGATCCAACAGTGGACCATGGAAACCTTCAAGTCTTCCACAGAGACAATTTAGTGGGAATCAGGTAATTGCTAAAATAGTCAGTGGTCCAAGCTATGAGCAATATGGTTGGTCACTGTATATGAGTTTTGTTTACTGCTATTTGTACCCACAGCTGGACTATCTATCAAGGTCTAACTGTCTGAATAGTGACATGGCATGTAGAAAGTAGAATAGTTCTGCTCTTACTTTTATGGGACCAAGCCATGTGGCAATATCTGTGAGAGACAGTACACCAGAAGAAAATCATTGTATACAACTTGACAAATCACAACCCCCTTGCCCATATGGGGAATAAATGAGGCTGATACCCTGGCTAAGTTAAGTTGCTTGGAAAAGGGCCAAGAAAATGTTGCTCAGTGGTTACATTGGCAGTTGCTATGTGTAGAACAAAGGGTTATAGTGAAAGCCTGGAACCTGCCTGTGACTTACTAAGATGTCCTAGATATTTGCAAAAACTATGTGATCTGTTCCCAGAAACATCTGTACTTAGTACCAGTGGCCACTGGAACTGTGATGAATGCGTGGCTGCCCCTTGAAAGGTGGCAAATAGAGAGATACTGTCATGAGACAAAAGGGCATTGGATTTTGATAGTGATTGAATGCAATATGTAGATATCTTTCAGTACTATGGGCAATTTAATAATATTTAGGTTTTCAATCTATGAATATGGGCTCCCTCCCATTTTTAGTTTCTTTCTTCAGTGTACAATTTTTTTTTTTTTATGTACAAGTCTTCCATTACTAGTTAAGTGTATTCTTAGGCATTTTCTTATTTTTCCTGCTGTTGTGATGTTAGTTTTTAATTTCCTTTTTGGGTAGTTCATGATTATGCTATGCTTTTGTATATAAGTACAACTGTTGATGTGTCCATGGTTGACTTTTTAAAGAATATTATTTATTTTTTTGAAGGCAGAGTTACAGAGAGGAGAGTCAGAGAGAGGAAAAATCTTCCATCTGGTGGTTCACACCCCAGACAGACGCAATGGCTAGAGCTAGGACAATCTGAAGCCAAGAGCTTCTTCTGGGTCTCCCACACGGGTGCAGGGGCCCAAGAACTTGGTCCATCTTCTACTGCTTTCCCAGGCCATAGCAGAGAGCAGAGAACCGACACCAATTGGGGGAGCCGGCACTTCAGGTGGCGGCTTTACCCGCTATGCCACAGCACTGGCCCCTCTCATCTATGAAATATTAAGCCTTTTTACTTTAATGTAATTTTAAAATATGTCATCTCAAAGCTAAAAAAAGGGGGGGAGAAGGAAAGTGTGGGAAGGAGGGGGAAAGAGAGGGAGGCATCATGTTCTTAGAATTGAATCTACAAATCACATTGAGTCCATTAAAAATAATGAAAAATTAAAATTAAAAAGAAATAAGATTTCCAGAAAAAATTTTTCAAGTAGTTTAGTTTTTTAAATAGCTTTAAATGAATTGCATTGAGTTGTAACTTCATTTGGCAAATAAATGTTTGATAATTTAATATTTCATTCTGCATTATACAACTTTCTTTTGTTATAATTTCTACTTTATTTTCAGAATATTCCTTCTTTTATTCTTAAATAACTTTATCATCTTCCTATCCCTATTATCATTATTATGATAAACAAACAAAAAAATCAGCAACCAGCAGAAAAACTATTCTCTGTGTTTTATACTCAACATAAATAAGTACATCTAGATTTCATAATGTTATAATCCATGATTTTAATAAAAAATAAAATTACTTTCTAATCTGTATTATCTTGAGGAAATTATAACTTTACACATACATAGTAAGATAAATATGATGATCTCATGATTTTCATTACTATCAGTCATAAAAATATTAAAAAATTCTAACATGCAGAATTCTAAAGTGAGCAATAAATAAAATATCCATGACTAGAACTCATAAGTATTAAGTGTAATCTGCAGAGAAAGAAATCTGCAACTTGACAACAGAGAAAAAAGAAAAACATCACAATAAACATTTTTGAGCATTTACATTTTTAGAATTTATTTATTTTTTTGCTTAATTTTTTGAGATGCCGAGTGCCACAGAGAGTGGGAGAGACAGAGGAACAGATCTTTTATCTCCTAGTTCACTCCTCATTTGGCTGCAACAGCCCGGTCTAGTCCAGGTCAGAACCAGCAGCCAGGAATGCCATTCACATTTCCCACATGAGTGGCAGGAACCCTAGTACTTGGGCTATCTTCCACTGCCTTTTCTGGTGCATTAGCAGGATTGAAAACAAAGTAGACAAGATTTGAATTGGCAAGCCAATATTGATACTGGCATGCTAAGTAGAACCTTAACCCACTGTGCCACAACACCAGTCCCCAAATTTTTTGAAATATAAAGCTAAAATAAACAAACAGAAATATGCCCTTTGCATAATATTAAAACTTAATAAAATCCAATGTTTATGGCTGCTCAATTCACAATAGCTAAGACCTGGAATCAACCAAAATACCCATCAACAGTAGACTGGAAAAAGAAATTATGGGATATGTACTCTATAGAATACTATACAGCAGTAAAAAACAAGGAAATCCAGTCATTTGCAACAAAATGGAGGAATCTGGAAAACATTATGCTGAGTGAAATAAGCCAGTCCCAAAGGGACAAATATCATATGTTCTCCCTGATCAGTGACAACTAACTGAGCACCAAAAAGGAAACCTGTAGAAGTGAAATGGACACTATGAGAAACGGTGACTTGATCAGCCCTTGCCCTGACTGTTCATGAACAACTTAATACGTTATCCCTCTTATTTTTTTTTTTTGTCTGTTCTACTTAATACTATTGGTTGAATTCTGTAATTACTACACAGTTATTCTTAAGTGTTGAAACTTAACTGAAAAGTGATCCCTGTTAAATATAAGAGTGGGAATAGGAGAGGGAAGAGATGTCCAATTTGGGACATGCTCAAGCTGACATGAGCCAAACGGTAGAGTTAGAAACATACCAGGGGATTCCAATTCAATCCCATCAAGGTTGCATCTCACTAGTCCATTTGATCACTTTCTGTTCAAAATTGATCATAATGATAGGACTAAGGGTCAAAAGGATCACATAAACAAGACTAGTGTCTGAAAATACTGACCCATAGAACAAAAAAGTGAGAGAAAGATCCAACATGGGAAGCGGGATACACAGCAGACTCATAGAATGGAGGATGTCCTAAACAGTACTCTGGCCTCAGAATCAGCCCTTAAGGCATTTGGATATGGGTGAAAAGCCCATGAGAGTATTTTAGGCATGGAAAGCCAAGACACTCTGGGAAAAAAAAAAAATGACCAAAATGAAAGATCTCCGGAAGTGAGATTCCAGTGGAAAGAACTGGTCATCAAAGAAGGAGGTACCTTTCTCAGAAGGGAGGAGAGAACTTCCAATTTGACTATGACCTTATCTAAATATGATCAGAGTCCGTGAACTCCAAAGGTTTCCATAGCCTTGGAAACTCATGACGGGAGCCTAGGGTGGTTACTGACATCATAAACAAGAGTGTCAATTTGTTAAGTCAACAACAGGAGTCACTGTGCACTTACTCCTCATGTAGAATCTCTGTCCTTAATGTGCTGTACATTGTGATTTAATGCTATAACTAGTACTCAAACAGTATTTTTCACTTTGTGTTTCTATGTGGGTGCACACTGTTGAAATCTTTACTTAATATATACTGAACTGATCTTCTGTATATAAAGAAAATTGAAAATGAATCTTGACGTGAATGGAAGGGGAGAGGGGGTGGGAGATGGGAGGGTTGCGGGTGGAAGGGAAGTTATGGGGGGGGGGAAGCCATTGTAATCCATAAGCTGTGCTTTGGAAATTTATGTTCATTAAATAAAAGTTTAAAAAAAGACATTTGAGATGAAAAATCAAATACTTATAATAAATCATTATTGCAAACAGTAAATTTACAAATTTTTAAATAGTTTAGGAAAATTATTTAAAATGCACTAACATGTAAATTGATAAAGATGCCAAAAACATTAACATAAAATAAAGATCCCCGACACATACATTGATAATCACTTGTTTTGGTGTTAGAAACCAATATAAATTTCATACTCAATTTTAGATGTGTAAAATATTTGCACTTTGGCCTTTAACAGTATTGAGTTGAGTATGGTTTTGAGATGGTTGGCTGGAAGAGGCATGACTGAGGTCAGTAAGTTGAGCTATATGCAGAATTTTTGTTGGCTTAGTATAAGCTATAAAAATTGGCATGGCAGTAAATGGATTCAGATGTGTTGAAAATGTTCATTCAGTACACACTTTTATGAGGTTGTACATCAGGAAAGATGATGAGAGGTGGATCAAAGATGACTTGGGCTTTGGTGTTGCCAGCTGCTGAGAAAGAAAACACCGGGAAAGATTCAGGTTCCATAATTTGTATTTTAATATATTATATATTATATATTATAATAAATATTAAATATTAAAAGAGCAATATTAAACACAAAGTTTCCTATCATTGATGTGTTAATTCCTCTCTCTTATACATATTTAATGAAAACACACCTATTTCCCTGATAATATAGTTAGCACATTATAATAGAATTTCATTAGGTGTAGCATATTTTTCAGTTATCCATTAAGTGAACCATTATATACCGAGCTATAACATTTTAAAATCCAATTTTGAGTTTATAATGAAGACCATATAAAATCAGTCCTCCTAAAATATCTAATACATGTTAAGTTGATATTCTTTATAAAGGAGGGTATATTTTATAGACCACTTGTAATTACATCAATGATTCTGAGAAGAGTAATTGATACTTTTTACATTAGCATACTAATAACTACAATGAAGCATAATAATTTTTCTTAAATACAATTTTAGGGGCTGGTGCCGTGGCTCACTTGGTTAATCCTCCACCTGTGGCGCTGGCATCCCATATGGGCACCAGGTTCTAGTCCCGGTTGCTCCTCTGCCAGTCCAGCTCTCTGCTGTGGCCCGGGAGGGCAGTGGAGGATGGCCCAAGAGTTTGGGCTCCTCCACCCGCATGGGAGACCAAGAGGAGACACCTGGCTCCTGGCTTCGGATTGGTGCAGCGCCGGCCATAGCAGCCATTTGGCGAGTGAACCAACAGAAGGACGACCTTTCTCTCTTTCTCTCTCTCTCACTGTCTATAACTCTACCTGTCAAATAAAATAATAGTAATAATAAAATTACTAAATAAAATAAAATAATTTTAAACTATGAATTTATTGCATTTCTGTACTTCTGTATTTTTCCAGTTAAATTATTTTCTATCATGCACAAGATTATGTGTTTTCAGGTTCGATGTCACAAAATGTTTGTGTGCAAAAGCTTTCTAATGAGAAAGATCATATTACAATTCTAATTTCCACTCTGTCATTCATTAGATTTGTAATGATACGTAAGTTGTTTTGCCTTGTAATGATTGAGTTTCATTTTTTTTTCTAGGTTATGCATTCTCAGTTGGTACAATATCACACATGGGGAGATAAAATTATTTCTTGTTGGACAGATAAAAGAAATTTTGTTTTTTAAAGTATAAAGCAAATATGCACATTCAGTATATAAACTAATATACTATGCTCTGTCATGTTAAATTTTATTGGTAGACGGAAAATAATATGTATAAAATTGTCCCTTGGGAGGGAAATTAATGAAATGAACTAAAATAAACAAAGATGTACAAACCTTATCTGCTTGATACTTAATATCTATTATCTCTTGTTTTTTTAGTATGTGTAAGTTTCTGAAACAGTATTGGTAAATGCTTTCATGGCTGCATAAAAGTCTTATTTAATTATGTATTCTCTTTTTAAAGAAGCAATTTTCTGTATTGTTAGAGAAAGAAATTCGTTTTTTTCAATAACTTATTTTCTAGAGACTCTTGTCATGAGTATTTTGTACTTGGAGTGATACAAATTTGACAATTTCATATTCAGTCTTGCATTCCTTTGGTTTATGTTTTTCATCGGCCTACATCTAAATACAACCAAGAGCAGTCGATGACATCCCAACAGGATTGCAAACAAACTAATAAAGGGAACATTATTACAGAGGATATGAGGGAAGATGGTGAACTCTTACAGCCACAAAGAATGGAACAATGGCAAGAGAATTCACTCTGAAAAGGAATGCTCTTTTGTGGATTTTGATGTTATTGGCATCTTGAGCTATACTGATTTAGTTGTATTTTCCCCATAGACCTACAAAGGCAATTTCAAATTATAAAAATGGGGCCTTAACTTGTCTGTAAAATAGCAAGAGGTTAAGTAGGTAAGAAAGAAAGCTCAGTTATTCTCTTTTCTCACTAGTAGATTACAAAGTAGAAAATGATGCACTTTCCATTTAGAAGTATTTTTGATAAAAAATAAAGAATAGCTTTCTATTTATGATCTTTTTAATAGTGAATAGATTAGTGGCTATGACATCCTTAAAAGATTGTGCTATTGGACAATAGATATAAGTTTCTCTACCTTTCTCTCTTGTTCTAATATTCAATCATTTGAAGATATGGAATAAATGCTTGTTTTCTCCAATTTTACAGTTTCATTTAAGGAAGAAAAAAATTTTGTGTCTGTAATTTCTAGTTCATAGCATATGGCTTGGTAATTTTAGGGTTAAGTTGACAACAGAGAGTTGGAAAATCTTTTTATAACTGTCACTCCTGTCTTATTTGCATGTAATACAACAATCATTCTGTTAGGAAACATTAATAAGTTGTGCGCAGAAGCTTCATCCTATATTGTCAGTGAGTTGTTATTTGACAGCTGGCTGTTAGATGGCATATGTGATAAAAGCAGAACTGTCTGCTGGCTGTTAGATGGCATATGTGATAAAAGCAGAACTGATATTCCTTCTCATGAGCCAGGGATTATGATTGGTTATATGAACTGCCATTTGCTCTAATAGTCCTAATGCTGAATCTGAATCGTGAACGATACTGTCAATGCCTCAGTTTTACCTAGAATCCCACGGTGGAACTTGATTTCCTTCTGATCACTTTCACTATTTGAGATTGACTTGGGTGGAAAATAATTTCAATAAATATCTATTTTGGAGATATCACAAGGCAGCAACTTGCTGTGACTTTGCTAATTGTAGCTTTTAAAATTTATTCTTAAGCTTGTATTTATTTAGTTGTATTTTATTTGAAAGAAAGAGACATAGACAGAGACAGGGAGATCTTCCATCTATTGGTTAACTTTCCAAATACCTGCAACACATAGAACTGGCTCCAGGATGAAGCCAGGAGCTTGAAAAATCAAACCAGGTCCCACATATGGATTCCATTGACCCCAATTTTTTTTTTTTTTGGACAGAGTTAGATAGTGAGAGAGAGACAGAGAGAAAAATCTTCCTTCCATTGGTTCACCCCACAAATGGCAGCTACAGTTGGCACACTGCGCCAATCCGTAGCCAGGAGCCAGGTGCTTCCTCCTGGTCTCCCATGCGGGTGCAGGGCCCAAGCACTTGGGCCATCCTCCACTGCCTTCCCGGGCCACAGTAGAGAACTGGACTGGAAGAGGAGCAACCAGGACAGAATCCAGCATCCCAACCGGGACTAGAACCTGTGGTGCTGGCACCGCAGGTGGAGGATTAGCGAAGTGAGCTGAGGCGCTGGCCTGACTCAAATATTTGAACCATCTCCTGTTGTCTTCCAGGGTATGCATTAGCAGGAAGCTGGATGAGGAAACAGAGCTGGAACTTGAAACCAAGCACTCTGATATGGAATATTAGCATCTCAAATATCATCTTAAATATAGTACTAAATGTCCACCCCTAGTGGTTGTTTATAAAAAGAATGTATATTGGAGTGGGGATTTAGCCCATGGGTTAAAATGCCCATGTCTCACATTAGAGTGCCTGGATTAGATTTCCTGAATCTGTCTCCTGACTCCAGCATCCTGAAAATGAAGACACTGTGTCCCACCTGATGGCTCAAGTGACTGGTTCTTGCCCCCTTTGTGGGAGAGCTGGGATGCATTCCTGGTTTCTTGCTCTGGTCCCTGACCAGTCCCAGCTGCTTTGGAAACTCAGGAAGTAAACCAGCAGATAGGAGCTCTCTGTCTCTAACTCTTTGTCTCTGTATCTGTCTCACACTCTATCTCTGTGCTTTTCAAATATCTAAATAAAATTATTTTAAAACATATTAAGCAATAAATAATATAATTTTACTACATACAGCTGAAACAATATAGATACATTTATTTAAATTCTGTAGCTCATTTCCCTGTGGATAACACTATTAACAGATACCCCATCATAATTTTTTAACACACTTACAGAACACACCACACAGTTTTATAAAATGGCTTCATAGGGGCTAGTGCTGTGACGTAGTGGGTAAATCCCCAGTCTGCAGTTCCGGCATCCCCTATGGGCACTGGTTTGGGTCCCGGCTACTCCATTTCCTATCCAGCTCTCTGCTATGGCCTGGGAAAGCAACAGAAGATGGCCCAAGCCCTTGGGCTTCTGCACCTGCATGGGAGACCCAGAAGATGCTCCTGGCTCTTGGCTCCTGACTCCTGGCTTCTGGTTTCGGATCAGTACAGCTCCAGCCATGCGGCCATCTGGGGAGTAAACCAGCGGATGGAAGACCTCTCTCTCTCTCTCTGCCTCTCTTTCTCTCTCTCTGTACAACTGACTTTCAAGTAAAATAAATAAATCTTTAGGGGGAAAAAAAGATTCATAGAGGGCAGACAATTAACCTTGCAGTTAAGACATCAGATGGGACAACTGCATCCCACATTGGAGTGCATCTGTTTGTTTATCAGCTCTGTTACTTGCTCCTGCATCCTACTCTTGTGGAGGTTGGGGGTGCTTGTGTTTTTGGTTTCTACCTCTGCTTTGCTTAACAAAAGCAAACTCTTGAATTTGTGAACACTCAGACTTATGTTTAACTTAATAGGAAAATAATGCCTGAGAATTCCAGAAACTGCCTTCAAGAGTGGAGTTGCAGGGCCAGCACTGTGGCACAGCAGGGTAAAGCTCTGGCCTGAAGTGCCGGTTCTAGTCAAAACTGCTCCTCTTCAGATCTAGCTCTCTGCTATGGCCTGGGAAAGCAGTGTAAGATGGCCCAAGTCCTTGGGCCCCTGCACCCACATGGGAGACTCGGAAGAATCTCCTGGCTCCTGGCTTCGGATCAGCGCAGCTCCGGCCGTTGCGGCCATCTGGAGAGTGAACCAGCAGGTGGAAGGCCTCTCTCTCTCCCTCTACCTCTCTCTGTAACTCTGTCTTTCAAATAAATAAAATAAATCTTTAAAAAAAATGCCTCAATCAGCGTGACCAAAAGATTAGATTTATTTCTGCAGAGCCAAAGAAACCACAGTAATTCTGACAAGTCCCGTATCACCAGCTGCATGCTGGCTCTATCCTCTGCTCCCTTTGGTTCTGATTGCCGCCTCCCCTATCCCCCCCCCCCCACCTCCTTACCACTCGTTAATGCTTCTTCAAAAGTTCTGCTAACTTATAACTTGAAATGAAATGATCTAAGTGACAATTATGTTGTCCATCTCCCAAGATTGCTGGTGTCTTGAATAAAACCTGATTTCCTTGCACCAATCCTTTTATCTCTAATATTGACTTTCCTGTGGCAAGGAATCTGATGTTGATGTTGAACATCAGTAGTCTAGTTTTAGAAACTGGAAATGGTACAGTAAAAGTAGCTGACAAAATTTACATCATTGCCAGATTTTATGCCAAAGATTAGATGCAGATTTTCCAATAAAAATCCAAAATCCACTATAATTGCTAACAACAGAAATGCATTTAGTTATCTGAACTAGGACAATGGTGGCGTTAGTACTGGAAGTCTGAACATTCACAATCAGTTCCACAGATGGTGGCTGTCAAGACCATTGACAGTTGTGCCCTTATCAAGCTGTCTTGTACTCTCAGAGCTCTATGCTGCCACATACCAAATCCACTCAAGCAAATATTCCACTTAAAGGAAAGAAATTTATTACCATCATATGAATAAGAAATATGAAGATAGCGAAACTGGAAACCGATCTAATCACTGCTCTTTCAGCCTTAGCCGTGAGAAGAGTTTCATAGTATTCATGAGGTTAAACTCTGGCTTTTCTATTATTTGGCTTCTTGTCCAATATTAGTTGTCATATTTATCATAATAGAAATTGGGAATTGTGTAACGAAATACCCATTCTGTTTGAAGTCTATCTGTGATTAGTTGTCTAGCTGTGTTATCTGTTGTTGATGGTCTACTGTCCAAATCAATATTCAGGAATGTCAGGACAGTGGCTGTTTTTAGGTCAGGCAAAGCTGAAAGATGATATTGTCCTGGAAATGCAGTTCATCACATATCTCCCTATTAGAATCCTCAGTAATGCTCTTAATTTTAGTTGTGCTCACTAGTACCAGTTATACGAAACAAACAAAATGCATGCTAGTGTTGGTTTGAAATTGGCCAAAGTCATACAACAATATTATATTTATCATGATTAATTATTTGAACAGAACATTTTAAAAATAATAGCAATTTTTCTTTTTGCTTAAATTTTGTCTTCATGGCTCAGTGGCTATAAAAGTGTAGTTGTCAAGGCAACTGTGCAGAGCATCCACTAATATGTAGTGCAGTTTCAAGAGTGTGAAATCAAATGAAAAAATCTGACTGTGTTACATCTACAATACAGACCAAGGGGATGATTGCAGCATTGTCGTTTTCACTGTGTAGTAATACCGACATCTATATGAACACACCATGCAAACAATGAATTCTCCTCTGTGTGGTTTTATATATGCTATGTTTTCTCCTGGAATACCCTACAATATCTGTCTTCAGCAAAATCCTCTTTTTTTTTTTTCCTCTAGCAAAATCTTTTTTTTTTTTTTCAGAAAAACAGCTTAAATAACACCTCTTCAGTGAACCTCCTCTCTACTTGAATACAATTTTGTAGCATTGCTACTATAATTCATAGCACAAGCTTTATATAAAGATTGATAGATATTTGTCTTCCCCAGAAGTCTAATTTTTTTGAGGTTTTCCCTTTCACACACATAATAGTGTGGTCACAGAGCAGGTGTTTATTTGGCAACCTGACACAAGATAACAAAGTTGCTCTTACAGACTCTCCAAGAATTGTATTCAATCACATTGCTATTGTGTCAAATGCATAAAAAATTGCCAAAGCTAATATTGTGCTATACTGTCCAATGAGTTAGCTCTATACATACTAGCTAGATTGTACTATAACTAAAAATCCCAAGTAGATAGCAATGAAGAAACAATATATAGTTTAGTTCATCAATGAAAAAATGTGTGATTACAAGTAGAGTTAATTTTTAAGAGAAGGTGTATAAGCAAATATATCAAATTATTAATGAGCAGAACATGATACTAATTGAGCTGTTATTATTTGCTATCATTTGTAAATCACAATTGCATTATGACATGAAAAACTATCAGACTACTTTTAAAAAATTGCCTCTTAAGGACTAAAAAATCAGTTTGGAATCTGGGCACAGATATCCCAAAACTATAGCCAATATTAAATTATTAACCAGGTAACAATCAGGGGGAGTGAGAATGAATTGGGGCAAACATTTCAAGATATTATTAGCCATTTGATCTTATTGTTTTTCCTGCTTATGTTTTAG
The DNA here is from genome assembly GCF_033115175.1 of Lepus europaeus. NCBI lineage: Eukaryota > Metazoa > Chordata > Mammalia > Lagomorpha > Leporidae > Lepus > Lepus europaeus. The sequence continues at coordinate 41,874,362 of NC_084833.1, forward strand.
ACTTAGAAACTTTTTTAAAAAGATTTATTTTATTTTGTTCATTTTAAAGAGTTACAGTGAGAGGTAGAGATAGAGAGACATGTCTTCTTTCCACTGGTTCACTCCCCAAATGGCCACAATGGCCAGAGCTGAGTGGATCCCAAGCCAGGAGCCAGGAGCTTCTTACTGTTCTCCCATATGGTGCAGCGGCCCAAGGACGTGGGTCATCCTCCACTGCTTTTGCAGTCACATTAGCAGGGAGCTGGAACAGAAGTGGAGTAGCCAGATGCTACAGGCTTGGGCTTTAACTTGCTGCACCATAGCGCTGGCCCAACACAGAAGCATTGAAACATGTTGTTATGCAACATTACCTTAGAAAAAATAATACTAAATATTAGAAGATAAAAATATTTGTCTTTATTTCTTACTTTTTGAAGTAAAGACAAATCTATAAAGCTCAGTGCTTAATACATACTGCTAACATTTGTTAGCAAATGTTAAAAGGTATTTTTGCTTATTATAAAACATATACTTCAAAGCCAGATATATAATTATTTGGGGAATGCTATTTTTTCCCTCTGGTATTTTAGATTCTAGCTTATTCAACATCTAAAATAATTTAAGTGGACTTATTTATCTAAATTTTGATATTTTTTAATTTGGTTAATTGTAACATAAAGTTACAGATAACACAACCTCTTCAAACTCTCTCTATTATTATGAGGCTTATTGTTATTTTTCTGCATGTTTCTGCATGTCTTGCTTATTGCATTGCACCTAAATGTAACATACCTAGAGTTTTGTATCATTTAAAGCTGAGTAAGACCTTGTTCTGATATGTGTCTATCAGTAGATAAAACCTATCATTTTAGAAGGAAATTTCAAGAATTAAATATTCTTTCTTCTTTTAAAAGCATAATCTTGCAATTCTAATTTTGCTAATCAATCATATCAACTAATGTGTTTTATTTACCAAATGTAACAGGCATTTTTTTTTTTTTTTGAGGGAAAGGGTCTGTTGGGGAAAACCCAGCTGACCCAAGGGAAGGGGCAAGGAAGGAAAAAGAGAGCAGGAGAGCGTAAGAGAGAAAGAGAGAGAGAGAGAGAGAGAGAGCGAGCCAGAGAGGAGAGGAGAGGAGCTAGCTAGGAGAGAAGAGAGAAGAGAATGAGCAAGCCAATAGGAGAGAGGAGCGGAGAGAGGGGAGGAGAGCAGAGAGAAGAGAAGAGAGGGAGAGGAGAGAGGAGGGATCAAGAGAGGAGAGGAGAGAGAGAAGCCAAGAGAGAGTAGAGAGCAAGAGAAAAGAGAGAGCCACATGTTCAGGAACAGGTCCTTTTTTTTAACTTTATTTAATAAATATAAATTTTCAAAATACAGCTTTTGGATTACAGTGGCTTCCCCCCGCCCCATAACTTCCCTCCCACCCTCAACCCTCCCATCTCCCTCTCCCATTCCATTCACATCAAGATTCATTTTCAATTATCTTTATATACAGAAGATCAATTTAGTATATATTAACTTTGCCAGAGAGCAGGCAAGGAAGAGGGAGCAGCAAATCCCATTAGGCTTTGACAACGGTGGTTGGGCAATGTGGCCACCATAACAGGCATATTTAAGAGCTTTGCCAGTGAAAAAGTTAGGATTTAACCTCAGAAAATAACTCATATGTCTGTAACTGACTTTTCCAAAAGTAAAAGCAGCCTAAAATATTATTTATTGCTCTAAAAGAGTAAAATATCAAGAGAATTGTTGTGTTGACAATGCTCTGTTTTGCTTCGGATTATTTTTGGTGATGAGAGCATTGATCATTTGAAGGTCTCTGAAGATGCATGTTACCCCATAGTTTAGAATCATGGACATGCAACCTTAGAAAGCACTTGCAATTCACTGATTCATTTAGCCTATACACATAGGTCACCCACAATCTAAGTTCATGATATGTAATCATTTCTATGAAGATCATTCTGTGCATTGTCCATCATCCCCTTTAACAACTATAGAGAAAATTACCTCATCTGTTATCAGCAGTTGGAATCAGGACTATAGCTTAAGCATCACCGTTTCAACAGCCACTGAGTAGCCAACTGGTCCTTGTTCATCTCATCATTACTGGCTTGAATGTTACCACGGTCAGTCACAGGCACTTATTGGCTGATTGCGATGAGACATTTTGAAGAGGCAGAAGGGGGAAATTGTAAGAAAACTCTTGCCTCACTCATAGCTGACCCAGAAGAACTGGGTCAAACTAATAGTTCCATTTTAGTAAGTCATACACAGATGGCCTTCCCTTCACATATGTTTGTGCATTTACATTCAGAAAAGGAGAGGACATTATATTTTCGAAGATTCTCTTTACTTCAGAAACTTATATTTTTTCTGTTGGTTTCTCACCTTCTCTCTGAATGAATCCCAGGATAGGAAACTCAGTGCAGAAAGTTCCCTCTTACTTTAAATGTGTAACATGTGTAAATTTTAATAAAATTATTTTATACACCAAGTCAAAGGCTCTAACTTGTTTCCTATTTTGGTCATTGCAAATATATATATACATATATATATATATATATGTATATATATATATATTCTAACATATCTGTAATTTTTTCAGATTTGTAATAAATAGCAACCATAAGTATTGTTGACCTAGTAGTTAGAAAACATCAGTATTAATGCTAGATTTGTCATTTAGTAGAAGTCATTATGTCAATAGAAACAGGGAGGGACTGGCGCTGTGGCACAGTAGGTTAATCCTCTGCCTGTGGCGCCAGCATCCAATATGGGTGCTGGTTCTAGACTCGGCTGCTCCACTTCTGATCCAGCTCTCTGCTATGGCCTGGGAAAGCAGTGGAAGATCGGCCGAGCGCTTGGACCCATGCCCCCGTGTGGGAGACCTGGGAGAAGCTCCTGGCTCCTGGCTTCAGATCCACTCAGCTCTGTCAGTTGTGGCCAATTGGGGAGTGAACTGGAGGATGGAAGACCTTTCTCTCTAACTCTCCCAATCACTGTCTGTAACTCTGCCTCTCAAATAAATAAATAAAATCTTTAAAAAAAAAAGAGAGAGAAAACACAACAAAATTTAACATACATTCATAATAAAACTGTCACCTATTATAGGAATAAAATGGAATGTCTTTTCAGTAAACATTTTTTTTGTTTTGTTTTGTTTTGTTTTTTTATGAAAACCTATGAGGGGCCGGCGCCGTAGCTCACTTGGTTAATCCTTCGCCTGTGGCGCCGGCATCCCATATGGGCGCCAGGTTCTAGTCCCGGTTACTCCTCTGCCAGTCCAGCTCTCTGCTGTGCCCCAGGAAGGCAGTGGAGGATGGCCCAAGTGTTTGGGTTCCTGCACCCCCATGGGAGACTAGGAAGAAGCACCTGGCTCCTGGCTTCAGATCAGTGCAGCTCTTGCGGCCATTTGGGGAGTGAACCAACAGAAGGAAGACCTTTCTCTCTGTCTCTCTCTCTCTCACTGTCTATGACTCTATCTGTCAAATAAAAGAATAAAAGGAAAAACCTATGGATAATATAAATCATAGTGAAAGACAATGTCTTACTCTGAGATCAGAGAGAAGGCAAGAATGTATACTTGTTATTATTTCTATTTATCATTATTGGATTACAGATCTACATGTAAAAACTAAAGTTATAAAAATTCTAGAAAAAATATTGGAAAATATCTTCACAATTGGAAGTAAGCAAAGATTTCATAAAAAGAAAACAAAAAGCACTAATATATTTCTCAAAAAGATAAATTATATTTTGAATTTTGAAAAAACAAAAATTGGGCACAGAGTTATCGCTAAGAAAGTTAATAATCAATCCATAGAATGGTAAAAAACATATGTTTTCTCTGATATGTGTCAGTCAACATAGAATACAAAAAAACTATATAGAAACAAAATATTCATTTGGGGATATAATTGCAGTTTTTAGCGCTTATTTATACTCCTGTGCAACTGTGGTCTGCCTATTTTTTACTTGTTGAATATTATGATTAGTGGAGAATTAAGCCTGTAAATAAAGAGTGGATAAAAACTACAGCTTTACAGAAACTGATGAAGAAAAGGGAGAGAGGAGGAAGGGAGGAAGATGGGAGAGCAGGGGAGTGAGGGAAAAGTGGTTGTTTTCTTAGAACTGTACCTATGGAATGAGTAAAATCTGTTCTCTTTATAGTTATAAAAAAAAAAACTTTTAAAAGATAATAAGAAAAATAACCACCAACATCCATATAGGAAAGAGTTTGAGGGCCTGTGTCGTGGTATAGAGGTAAAGACATGTACTGCAACAAGTCCTGGCTAATCCACTTCTGATCCAGGTCCCTGATAGTGCCCCTGGGAAAAGCAGAAGAGGAAGGTCCAAGAGCTTGGGCCCCTGCTATCCACGTGGCAGACCCAGAAGAAGCTCCTGGTTCCTGGCTTCTGCTTGGTCCTATGCTGGAAATTGTGAGCATCTGGGGAGCAAACCAATACTTGGAAGACCTCAGTCTCCATCTCTTTCTCTCTCTGTGTAACTCAACCTTCAAGTAAATAAATAAATCTTTGGAGTATGTACTGTGGTGTAGCAGGTAAAGCTGCCATCTGCGGTGCCGGTATCCCTAATGTGCACCGGTTTGAGTCCTGGCCGCTCCTCTTCCGATCCAGCTCTCTGCCATGGCCTGGGAAAGCAGTGGAAGATGGTCCAAGTCCTTGAGCCCCTGCACCCACGTGGAAGACCTCAAAGAAGCTCCTGGCTTTGGATCTGTGCAGCTCTGGCCGTTGCGGCCAACTGGGGAGTGAACCAATGGATGGAAGACCTCTCTCTCTCTCTGTCTCTCATCTCTCAGTGTAACTCTGTCTTTCAAATAAACAAATAAATCTTTAAAAAGATAATTAAATAATTGCTGCAGAGACTGATGTCATCTACAAAAACTAAAATACTTACGTCCAAGCCCCTTACAGAAAAGGTTTACTGACCCCTGATGTAATATTATCAAAACATGCACAGATTTCTGATTGACATTTTGGTAAAAATATTTGGAAAACAAATTTCTTAAGCAGCTTTAGCTAACCTATAACTCACAATCATAGCTATGTATTGAAGATAAAATATATATACATATCAAAGTTTGTGCAATAATGTGAATTGCTAATTTATTTATATTTATATTATATATAATTACATTCATGATATGCAAGAATTGCAAAAAGCTAAGTTTCCCATCAAAATGAGTGTCGATAAAGAATTGCGGTGCCGGCACTGTGGTGTAGTGGGTAAAGGTGCTATCTGCTGTGCTGGAATCCCATACGGGTGCAACTTCAAGTCTTGGCTGCTCCACTTCTGATCCAGCTCTCTGCTTTGGCCTGGGGAAGCAGTAGAAGATGGCCCAAGTCCTTGGACGCCTGAACCTGAGTAGGAGACCTGGAGGAAACTGTTGGCTCCTAGCTTTGGGTACAGCTCTGGCCATTGCGGTTTTTTGGGGAGTGAACCAGTGGATGGAAGATCCCCTCCCCCTTCTCTCTCTGCTTCTGCCTCTGCCTTTACCTATTTATTCATATAAATAAGTAAATATCAAAAAAAGAATTGTAGTGTATTCCTGCAATTGAATACCACTTTGTAAACAACACACTGAAATAATCAGTGGTATCATAAACCCAATGCTGTAGGGAAAAATGTAGACAGAAGCCTAGTTATATGGATTCTAGGAGAAAGCAAATTCACATTTCATGAAAAAATTCACAGAGCTGGCATTTAGTCTTATTTCAAAGTACCTGGATTGATTCCACATGTGACTTCTGATTCCAGATTCTCACAAATGCAGAATCAAGGGGGGTAGCAGTGATGTCTTGGTTCCTACCTCACACATTGGAGACAGGGATCGTGTTCCCATCTTCTGGGTTTGAGGCAGCCTCAACCATTATAGGTGTTTGGGTAGTAAAACAATGGATGAGATCTCAACGAATTTGGAAGGACAGATAATAATTTGTGCCACAATAATGACTGTCTGTCAGAGGAATCCAGATGTTGGTATGATAGAGGAATGCCCAGGGAATTCAAATTACTAGCAATTATCCAATTATTGGGTTAAATGATGGATTTATGGTAGTTTGGTAAAACATAAGTTAAAGATAAAATAATATGAATAATGATAGCTTTTAAAGGGGTTATAATGACAGTATAAATTTAAGAAGATAAATGTTATATCACACAGGAGAAAATATATTTACACAATGTTAAATTTTAAAAATTAAGCCAAAACATTTAAATCTAACTTAAAACATAGAAATATACTCTCTCTTATCGTCTATATTCTCAAAAATTAGGAGATTCCTAATCCTCTGTAATAAATGTTGTGAAGAGGCAGGTAGCAGATATAAGCTTAAGTATTTCATGAGGAAACAATTCTGCAAGGCCCATTGGAGTGGGACTGAGTGTGCTTGCTTGCATGAAATTAAAAATAACTTCCGTTGTTGTGAACTTCTCTGTTTATTTCTAAATCCTTGGTTCATGCTCCTCACATTTCCCATACGGTCTCAGGTGTCGTAGGTAAAGCAAGTGGCTCTGACCACACTAATGACAAAGCAATAAAGAAAACAGTGGCAGCTTGAGAGAAGGTACATGTCCAGTAACCTCAGGAGACAACTGCATTGAAAAGAGCCCAGGCCTGCGGCGAGGGTGGGCAGTGTCCATTTGAACAGAGGGCTCCCTGTCCAAGACACGTTTGTGACAGATGGGAGCATCCAAGACAACGCTTAGCAGGGGGCTGTGAAACAGGAGGAACAGTTTGAATGATTTCTTCCGTATGTTCACATAAACACTGTCTGCTATTGAAGTCTGAGACATTTAATTTCGAATTAGTAAAAGGATGATTTTCTTACAATGATTTATTTTAAAATTATTCACATGTCAAAAAAAGTTGACCACAAAAGCACAAACAAAATCATTGATCACAGCTTTCTAAATTAATGTCCTGTTTCGTGTGAAAAGAAATGGCAGGCATTTTCAATGAATAAAGGATGGCATTCTGCTTCCCATCTGAGTCAGTTTGATTTGTCTGTTTTGCCACTGTCATGGGTTTGTGGACTCAGGGGTCTAGTTAAAGTGCCTGTTGTTTGTTCCGGAAGAGAGACAAGAGCCTGCTGACCACCACATGCTTTTTTGAAACTACTTGAATGCACAGAACTGTAATACCAACGGGGTGTCAAATCCTGAGTGTGCTTTTACCAACTACACTCGACTGGTTTTCTTGCCTGGATTTTTCTGACAATCAAGCGTTTGGTTTGGATCTTCTCTCAACAGCTGTGGTGAACCTTTGGAAAACAACTTAAAACTGCCCTACATGTTCAGCAGGATGCCTACTATGGAGACTGATCTGTGTCTGCTCGTTCATCAAATATTTATTGAGCACTTATTTTGAAATCTGTGAAAAATGGCCTATTTTGTTTTTACTTTTAGAGAAGCAGCATAGACACTGACCTATTTTATAAAACACAGATGATAAATAAATGACTGGCAGGCCTCCACTCTCTGTCCCTACACTCATGACAGAAAGCTGTAAAATAAACAAACACTTCACCCCTCTTGATTCACTGCTATAGGCTGCCACTCTGCAAACATCTAGCCAAGTTGATGTGAAGGAAGAAGAGAATGTCTGCTCTTTCAATAATTAAATTTTATAGTAGGCCTGGAAAGATGGTCAGAAGCAGTAGTTTTGTTTGTTTGGTTTGTTGGTTAATTTATTTCTTTTGTGTGTGTGTGTGTTTCTGTTTTCTTTTGAGTATTCTCCAAAATATTTTGAAACCAGGAAAAAACACTAACCCCTCAAATCTGCTGATCAGACTTTGGGGACTGGCTTTTGGGCTGTCACAGCTTAGAGAAAGATGACACCTATCACTTTGTTAAACACTAAATTGTAGGAAAAGGATATTTGTGTGAGCATATATGCATATATCAACCTTAGAATTTTTAAACCTCCTGTATTCCTGCAATTGGCTTCTTTTTTCACTTCATTAAAGACTTTGTAAACACAGAACCAGATGTAAATATTAATAAAAGTGATGTTCCCGATTTTCTATAGAATTTAATATATTAGGAAAATAAGAAAAAAAAAAAAAGACTTTGTTCATGTGTCAGTTCCCAGAGAAGCCTTTCCTGACCATCGTAAGTGAAATTGTACATGGTATTCATATTCACTGTTTTGTTTTTCCTCACACTGCCTATCTTGCTTGCCTTCCCACTTGTTTTTTATTGGCTGACTTTCCCACTAAAATATGCTCTTCAGTGATGGTGGGTATTGCTCTGCGTTTGTTTGTTTTTGTCTCCATTATGTCTTCAATACCTAAAAACATGTCTGACACACATTCAAAGCGCAATGAATATTAACTGTATATAAAAGTTTGTGCATCATATTGCTGTTATAATTTTGATTGTTTTTGGCTCTTTCAAATTTGTTCTTGAAGTCTGTCAAGAGTGGCCATAAGAGAAGTCAGGCACTCACAAGGAGAGCCCTGATTACAGGAAAGTTAAGACTCCAGTGAGAGTCAATGAGGAGATGAAGCCGAAATGTGTGAGACAGGAAATGCCCAGATTCTAGAAGGTTAGAGCATCAGGAGAAGTTATGAGGTGGCATGGAGCTATCCCAGCAGGTGGAAGGCAAAGGTGACAGGCAACTCACAGCACTTCTGCCTTTATTCATGTGTATGGGTGCTAAGCCTCAGGCTTTCCCTTGCAGGTTATGGATTGGCTCATTGAAAGAAAATATGCATGTAGGGGGACACTTACTCACACAACTTTGGTGTTATTCCTTAAGATTTAAAGAGGTAAGTAGATATGGTGTGTGTTGGGTTTTGGGTTATGAAGCAAGTGGTTTATATAGCAAACAAAGTTTTGATTAGGATTGAATGATGGGATATGCATAGATTTCAAACAACTTATGTTGGTCCTAAAAAAGAAAGTCAAGGCAATAGCTATATTTTTAAAAATTATGATAGTGGCAAATCCCTGTTTTGTTGATGGTAGAGATAATTCAAAACTTGACCAGCTTAAGGTTCACAGTAAGGAAGAAATATGAACACTTTACTTTTGCGGCTTCTCCCTTTTCACCTCCTAAGTATAGTGCTCTTTCATTCTGGTTGGTTGCTTGGACTCATGTAAATAGTGTTGGCAAGGAAGAAAGTTCAATAAAACTCCATATTTAGAAATAATGTTACATAGTCATAGATATGAAAAAAGATTCAATAGTATTACCTTGAAAAAGGAGACTAACATTTTGATGGTTATTAGAATATCAATGAAACAAACAGCCTTATGGAGTGTATTTCATTCATTCACATTATAAGCTAAATTATTAACTCAAGATTGCTCTAAAGCAGAGATTTTTGAGAGTTTACTTTATGTATGCCTCTCTGCTTAACAGCTGTCATATTCATTCCAAATCATTTGAGTTTATAGCTTAATTGCATAGCACCTGCCACCATTACAACACATTTAATAGCCACCCTAATTAATTTAACCTTAATAAGGATAAATAAAAATAGATATTTTTTTAATTTGTATTCCTGCTCTGTCTCTCCAAGTTTATCATGCATTTTTTTTCTCCTTTATGATGTTTTTGAATCCTATTTAAATGAACATTTCCAGATGTGAATGCTGGTATGTTTCCTTCTGTAATCACAGATTAATTGTGAAAGAATATGAGAACAGATTCATTTAGGACCTATGTACATATTTTTTATATTTGAGAAGTATTTGTGAGAATGCAAAATGGCTTTCTAATTGACAAAAATGCCTTCTAAAATAGGTAAACAATATCATTGAGTGAGTTTTAATTGTCTGTCACTATAACTTTTAAAAATTCAATTAGAACAAGTAACTAATGAAAATTTTCTTAGATGGTATTTATCAGCAGCAGAGAGACACAGAGAACCAACGTGATTTGGTAAAATTAGTACCAATTAGTATTAGAAAAAAAGACAGAAGCCAAGGAAAGAAGAAAATGGAGTCAGTCACAGGTCTGCAGGTGGTGTCTCTACAGGAGGAAAAGGCTGAGGGGCTAGTAAAAATGAGAGTTTATAAACCTGAATTTTCTTTAGTTTTTGGCTGTAATATATAAGGGTTCTTGAAAATGTTTGTGGAAAATGGAATTAAAACATAACATTATTCTGCATAAAATTTTGGAAATTAATGCATAAATTTTTTCCTATTCCCCATTTTCATAAGCTTCATTATTTTGTACCAAAATTAACTTTTTAAATTTCATTTCTGTGAATTCTTTGAAATATCCTCATATGACAAACTATCTCTGTCAGCACATGCTCTTGACATGTCCTTCTGTCTAGCTCACAAACTTGGAAGGGAAAGAGACATGTTTAAGCAGTTAAACGTAAAAAATGTCAAAACTAGATCAGACATTAAAAATTAGGAGAAGGAGCCAGCACCGGGGCTCATTTGGTTAATCCTCCGCCTGAAGCGCCGGCACCCCATATGGGTGCCGGGTTCTAGTCCCAGTTGCTCCTCTTCCAGTCCAGCTCTCTGCTGTGGCCCAGGAGGGCAGTGGAGGATGGCTGAAGTGTTTGGGCTCCTGCACCCGCATGGGAGACCAGGAAGAAGCACCTGGCTCCTGGCTTCGGATTGGCACAGCACCGGCTGTAGTGGCTATTTGGGAAGTGAACCAACAGAAGGAAGACCTTTCTCTCTGTCTCTCTCTCTCACTGTCTATAACTCTACATGTCAAATAAAAAAAAAAAATAGAAGAAAACATATAATCCTGCAAAATGGACAGATATATTAACAACATTGTTCAGTTTTTCTTATATAAGAGTAAAAGTCTTGAGGATAATAACATCAAAAAAAAGTGGGTAAATCAAACAGTCTGAAGGAGTTGAGAAAGTCTAGATAAATGACTTCTGGTGAAAATTTAGGATTGAATCATTTCCTTAATTGGCTTCCCTTTGTATTTTTTTCATTCATTTTGAATTATTGGGTTTTTTAACTATAAACCAGGGTTCGATTTATTATCCAGACTTAAAGTTATGATGACTGTATTAATAATGCAGGTGAAACAAAAATGTATTGAGTCTTTAACCATGACATTTGTAAATAGCACAAAAATTAAGAAAAATATTCTTACAGCATTTGAAAGCTGTTATCCAATTCAGCAAGTTACATATATCATTGGTAAACAAGTGTATTTTCCCATGCATTATGCTGAAATTGAAATATGTTTCATTTCAATGAGTATGATTTTATGAATGTGAACTCTAGTTAATCTGTAATCACATATTTTGTAACAATAGATTCACTGGGAAAAAAGGTAGCATATTGGGATGCAGTTACATTTGTCAAATTGTGGTGGAATTGAAGTCATAGGTTCTCTATTAGGTTCTTCATTAGTTACTTGTTCTAATACAAGTTCTGATACAAGAGCTTGGTAAAAACCACCGGAAGTGTACCACAAGGATCAATTGGTTATATAGAATTTAAAATAAAGAGTATTGTGTATTTTATTATTCTTTGCAAATTCTATAATATGTATTTATATTTTATATTAGTAAAAATTGCACATACACATATATGTTAGCACACAACTACTATGAGAGAAAAAGCATTTCCTGCAAATAAAACCAAGGTTAAATAACTATAGCAAGCAAATGTAGAACAAATTTTTAAAACTGTGCATAATTGTTACAACTGGCTTCTTTGTTGAATGGTTTGCATTAACTCTAGCAGGCAACAGGACATCAGTGAAGACCTTTGAGACTCAGGGAATCTCATATAATACTTGCATTCCTATTGTTAGCATTTCTAGCGTAAAGCCAGGAAATATATGGGTTATAGAAAAATGTATATGGATAAATTATTTGAGACACTAATTCTGGTTTTTTCCGCTGTCTATTATAGAGACAATGCATATACCATAGTCCTTTTTACAAGTGTAAAGATGTCATTTTCTAATGAATAGGATGGCAAGATGATAGGATAGCCCAGCATTCCTTTAGAATGAGGAATAAAATTTCTAGAATTGTTTTCCCAATGCCAGAGAATTGTTCATGATGTTACAGAAGTAGTGAGAAGAAATGGCCAAGGTCTCCCATCAAATGATGGGAAGAAAAACAGTTTTGTTCTTCATCATTCTAAGGTAAAGTTCTGAAAAAAAGAGAGAGGAAGCAGGGAGAAATATAATCATAATGGAATTAACAACTGAATAAATTACTAATAATATGTGTGTGTGTATATATATATATATATATATGGCCTTGAATTCCATCTTTTAAATACATGGATTTTAAAAGAACAAAACAATTTAAAAATATTTATTTATTTCTTTGAAAGTCAGAGTTACAAAGAGAGAGGAGGAGAGGCAGAGAGAAAGAGAGGTCTTCCATCCACTGGTTCATTCCCCGGTTGGCCTCAATGGCCAGAGATGAGCTGATCCAAAGCCGGGAGCCAGGAGCTTTTTCCAGGTCTCCTAAGGGGCTGCAGGAGCCCAAGGACTTGAGCCATCTTCCACTGCTTTTCCAGGATCAGAAGTGGAGCAGCCAGGACTTGAACTGGTACCCATATGGGATGCCAGCACTACGAGCGATGGATTTATCCCCTATGCCACAGTGCCAGCACCAATATTTTACCTTTGGCTTAATAATTACTCCAAATAAAACCTTACCTCTGATCTTTTTCTTCCTCTTCCTCTTCTTGCTCCTCCTCCTCCTCCTTTCCTTGTTTTTCTTCCTCTTCTTCTTCCCCCCTCATCCCCTCCTCCTCCCATAGCCTCCTCCTTCTTTTTTTCTCCTTCTCCTTCTTCCTCTTCCTCCTCCTCTTCCTCCTCTTCTTCTTCTTCTTTGCCTCCTCCTCCTCCTTCACTTTCTCCTACTCCTTCACCTTTTCCTTCTCTCTCCTTCTCCTTCCTCCTTAGTCTCTTCCTTCTCCTAAGATTTACTGATTTATTTGAAAATCAGATATGAGGGGTGAGGGGATAGAGAGGCACAGAGATCTTCCATTTGTTGGTTCATTTCACAGATCACCAAAATGGCAGGATCCAGTGGTTTCAAGTGGGTCTCCCACTTGGGTGGCTGGGTTGGTTCAAGCATTTGAGCCATGATCCATTGTTCTTTCCAGGCCATTAACAGGGAGATGGCTAAGAAATGGAGCAGCCATGACTCAACCAGCACCCTTATGGGATGCTGGGGTCACAGGCAGGGGCTTTATCTGCTAAGTCTCAATACCAGCCCCTCACTTTATCTTTTAAGGACAATGAGACTTTCTCCTTTTGGGTAGTGCACAACTCCACACTAGCAAGATTCTATTACATCTTCTTAAGTGTATTTTTTGCTGATAGAGATCTAAGACTAGCTTGTGTTCATAATAAAATTTTGCAAGTGACATACGTATATAAATTTATCCACAGAAAGAACATAAATGTAATCAGCTAGTGGTAGGTATTTGGCTTAGTCGTTAAACTGCCCCTTGTCTCCCATACCCCAGATCAGTTTGAGTCCCAACATAGCTCCTGATTCCAGCTTCCCATTAATGAGTACCCTTGTAGTCAGCAGCTGATGGCTCAACTAGTTGGTTCACTGCCACCCACATGGGAAGGTCTGATTGAGTCCCTGGCTTCTGACTTTGATCTGGCCCAGCACTGACATTTGCAGTCATTTGGAGAGTCAATCGGCGGATATGAGCTCTCTCTTTCTCTCCATCTTTTCGTCTTTCTGACTCTCTAATAAAATAGAGAAGCAAGTTTTTTATGAATACTATCAGTTAGAAAAATAATAAACATATATAATTCTTATATTTTAAGTTACTCTCTGGTTTCCTCCAAAAAGAATATATGTTCTCATGTCTTCTAATTTTAATCATACCATCCCAAATATATCCTAACAACTTAGATATCTAGACAACCATTTCTGGATTAATGCAAAAATAGATTTATAAATTTGGAAACCTAATTTTATTATCAAAATTCTATTTGTGGAGGTAATAGGTAGATAATACAATTGTTCCTACCAGGTAGTAGTACCCAAGAATGATCACAAAATGACAAAATGACTTTTATGTGTTAATTGAACACCATGTATCCTTTTGATTTTGAGAATGAATACTTTACAATATGTTGGAGTTTTTTTCTCAAAGTCCAAAAAGCTCATTCAAAAGGTAAGAGTGGTGACTATTTAAGATAAGACAGATGATAAGCAAAAACAAAAATTCTACAATAATATTTAAACATATTTATTGGGAGTAATAGCTCTGAGTCATGAAATAGCTGAATCTTTATTGGGAGTAATAGCTCTGAGTCATGAAATAACTCAATCTTTAAATAACAGCAGTAGGAGTACTGAGGAAATAATTTTAACTTAAATGCTAGCAATATGTAGTGCTAATGCCAATTACCACAGCAGTGGGCATGGAAACCTTTATTTAAAATTTACAGCATCAGCCACTCAGAATGTGTGATCAGAAATTGCAACTTTGTTTGCTTACACTTTCACTCCTCAAATCTTTTCTACTTGCTTCCAACTTGATCTTCTTATCAAGTGACCATCTTGATTGTCATTACTAGTCCTGCAAAATTTGGTTGATTTTCCAACAATCTAGTTGAACATTGTTTGAGCACCTCTCATATGCTAAGGATTCAATTTCATAAATTCATAAGGCAGAGATTCTTGCTTCCACAAGCTGCCCTGGAATAGTTGACAATTTCTAATTATATAAATACCTATAACCACTGAAGAATGACCACAATGATACAAACATGATAAAACCCAAGAAGTGGAGTAGATTTTGACCTATGAAAGTATATGGAATTTTCATTGAGGATTTAAATTTTACTCTGGGCTTTAAGAAATCTGCTTTTAAAATATGTGAAGTAGAAACCACCTCTGGAGGTAAAAGAAAAAAAAAAGATAACACTTAATGTTCCTACTACTTAAAAATAATTCCTTCTATATAACAGTGCCAATGTTGTGGAGCGAACATGATTTCAGACAGGTTCCTTGTGTGTCCTTCACTTGGTAGTTTACCAAATCCATGTTTTTCATTTCCTTTCTAAATATTGGGCAGAACATATGTTCATTTATCTTTGAGGTGAGCTTTGGGTTGGGGAGACAGGATTGGAGCAATTGAATGCATTATTAGATTATAAAAAATAAAAAATATAACTTTATGAGTAAAGTTACAAAATGGTTGAAAAATGCTGAGTAGATATGACTGCCTACTTCAGCTATTTCCTAGTCAGTTTTATGAATTGTGGATTGATGAGTTCTAATAAAAATACTTTAGAAGATTTTATGAACTAATATTGCATAACCACAAGCTGACAATACAGCTAAATGCCTGTTTAAAATGAAAGGATATCAAGCATATTAGAGAGTCATAAAAGATGAAAACATCCAGAATGTCATATAATTCAGAGGAAGCACATTTATTAGCTAACGCTTCACTTAATTTACAATACATTACACAGCTTATTTGACTGAATACTTTCAATTGCATTTTCAGTGAGAATTTATACAATATTGTTTCCTATAGGTCATGAAAAATAACTCAACATTTTCCCTCACATGGTTTATTGAAAGGTGATTTATTATTGACCAAACAAAAAGGTTTTAAAGCCTAAATTTGTTAGTAAGTTCGCTTCCATATTCTCTTCACACTGGGAATATGTTTACTAAATTTCTATTAACATGTATATCAAGTTACTTTCATGTATGAGCTATAAATTTTAATAAATTTTCCAAAGAATAAGTTCTGATTATCTGGGTTTCAATCCTCCTCACTACTATAATATTCACTTACATACAGTGCTAATGCTAATGACTATGAACCATGTCCATACTACAACATGACCATTGGTCTCATACTTCCAATGTCAGTGTGCTATGTGAATGCCTGGTGAAAGGTGGGGAGAATCCTAGAAACCTTTGCCAGATAAATAACTGATCTAAAAATCGATATTACTGTAGCCACCAAATTTTATTTCTCTAAATTGAAAAATAGGTTTTTGTCTATTTAGTAATAAAGAAGAGTAGGCTGAGCATAGTTAAATACTTTGTTGAAATACTCATTAAATAAGTAATGAAGCCATGAATTTCACCAAGAAATTTAGTTCTTATAACCATGATCATTCCACCTAAAACAAATGAAAGTGATGGAAGATGCTACATGTCTTAGTCATCTCAGACTAAAATATATTTGTGTGGCTTAGTTAATCAAAATTTATTTTCTGAAAGTTCTAAAGATTGGAAGTCCCAGAACAAGGTGTCAAGAGAGTCAGTGTTTGATGATAAGGACTTTCTTCTTGGTGGTGATGGATGCCTTCTGATTCCATCTTCATATGCCCTTTACACAGAGCAGGAGCTCTGGTGTCTCTTCCTCACCCTAAAAAGGCATTTATCACATCATGAAAGGTCTATCATCATGACGTCATCTTCAAAGCCCCTTCCCCTACATTTCAAATAACATAGCTTTTGGGGTTAGGCCCTCAAAATATAAATTTTTAATGAGACACAGTTCAATTTACAGCACCAAGCAAATTCATTATGTCCTCAGTCCTCTCTTAACTATGCACTTTGTTAGGCTGTTAAATTAAATAACACGTAAGTGGTTTTGTTACTTCTGACTTTGCTCTTTATTTCTTATGAAAGTTTTTTTTTTCTACTTAGGAAGGCCCCACATATTAATTTTGGGAGATTGAATTTAATAGGAGGATATGTTTACTTTGCTTTAAACCTATGGATGTTAAATACTGTGCTAAGATCAATAAGATATGTCAAATGAAGAGAACATATGAAAGACAAAAACAAGACAGAATGTTAAGCAGGAAGGAGTGAGAGGGACTAAAAGTCACCAAGGAGGAAAGGTGTGCTCCAAGTACAGGTAAGAAGGAAAGTACAGGGTACTGCAGAAAGGGGATCTGGAGAAAGTTGGTAGCAGTCATAGATATTTAGAGGAAAGAATTATAGCAAGTGCTCAAAAATTGTTATTTCAGGCTACTGAGAATTGCAGCTGGAATGAAGAAATAAAATAAAGCATGTATTTCTCAAGAGTAAGTGGTTGATGTACATAAAATAAAGATCACATGAGCACCTGAGATCAAAGAGTCAGGTAAAAACAAGGAATGCCAGGGAGAAAGTGGAGCTCATACGTGCAATGTCTGCTGAAATCACTCACAGGACTTTGACTCCTAGAAATAAAGATTCAGACTCATCAGAGACTGGAGAAAATGAGGTCTCATGTCTTCTCCTTTTGTGTGTAAGATCCTTTAACTGTGTTCAAATCTAGCTTTCATGAGGTTCAATTAAACACAAAAAAATACAAATACATGCATGCATCATTTTTAGGAATAAAAAGAGAAGTCTTTTTATCCACCGAAATTAACTTTACTAGTTACTATTTATACGCAGGTAGAATTGGATGATAACAAGGACAAGGTGTGCACCTTATGCATGACTCTAGCTGTCTTACATAGGCTCTATTTTCTCCAGTTACAGAATTTGTGAAGAGTGAGTTCTGTAATCACTTGCCAGGAGTTTGAATGTCCCAAGAAGAAAAGACTGGGATAAACTAGGCCAACAGACAATGGATGGGCAGCATCCTGTCCTACACCATGGAATTTGTGATGCTGTTCATTTGAAATTTACTGAAAGCTGCTACAGATCCTTTCAGGAAGGAGGCAGAGTATAAGTTATGTTTTAATATCTAGAACTGCTAGGGACTCTGTATCAGCTTTATACTCACACATCGTGTAACATTTGATTAATGCTTATGTCTCTGAATTCCTAACACCAGGAACTAAAATAGGACGTTGAATTTCTACCACTGAGTTGCTGTAAGTGATTATAATTATATATATATGTATATGTGTGTGTGTGTGTGTATTTACATGATAACCTTCTGGAAGTTTGTTACAGTGTGGAAAGCTCCTCTTCTCACTGTCCACTGTCCATACTGATTCTCCCAACTTCTATTACTCTCTATCTCCAAGCAGGAACACATTTAGCACAGACTTCCTGGTACTACATAAACAGAGCTTATGAAGGGAACTTGTGATAAGTATTTGTCTTTGATGCTTTGTAATAGCTTTTTGGGGTCACTGCACAGATGATTCGTGATGGTGTACCTTGCCAACCAACACTGTATGTTTTGATGCTAGTATTAAAAGCCTTCAGAAGAATATATTTCAAATTGTTTTTAAGCTATTTAAATGAAGGTCCTTTTCAACATCCCTGTCACACAATGGCAAAATATTTTGCACTAAATCATTAGGAAATAGCATATACATGTCTAGGGAACCATGAATAAAAGACATTTTTAGCAAGGTTCTGTAATTGGCTAGACAGTGGGCAGCATTTTATTTTATTTTATTTTATTTTTAGAAAAGACTGAACCCAATGTATGTCCAGAAAATATTTTAAGGTGAGTCTCATCATTTTGAATTTCTAAGTGAAGGTTACATTTACATGATTTGAAGGAATTTATTAAACCTGTATATCCAATTTTATTTTTAAAATTTATGATTATCACTGTAAAATGTGTTTCCATATATCATTTTTATTTTCCTCTGAGGCAATAATGCTGATATAAAGTATAATTTACTTTTTAACTTTGCATTGTCTCTATCATCCAACCATATTATAAACTTTATGAAATTAAAATATTTATCTATTGTGTTCATTGATGTGCTATAACAGAGCCTGGTGTATACCACATAGTCAGTGAAATAAGTGAGTAAACTAGATGCCATTTATAATTTTATTGTTGGCATGCATACTAACGTTGCCACTGTCAAACTCCATAGGACACCACCTATGCTATCGACTGTAGGGTGAGCAACCCTTGGAGTTGTGGAAGCACTGCTGACCATTTCTAAGACATTCTGCACTGCTACTACATTGTAAGATTCATGGAAGTAAAAACGTATGTCTGTTTTATCCTCAGATACTACACAATCTGCTATATCTTCAGTTCATGGAATGGTTATTAAATTACTAGTTTCTAAGTGAATTATTGAACTAAAAATTGATTAAAATAGTAGAAATTTGTGATTCCTACTTGAAGATCTAGATGTTTTAAATGTGAGACAAACTGGGGCTGACGCTGTGGCACAGTAGATTAATCCTCTACCTGTGGCACTGGCATCCCACATGGGCGCTGGTTCTAGTCCCGGCTGCTCCTCTTCCAATCCAGCTCTATGTTATTTTCTGGGAAAGCAGTAGAAGATGGCTCAAGTCCTTGGGTTCCTGCATCTGCGTGGGAGACCAGAAGAGGTTCCTGGCTCCTGGCTTCAGATTGGCACAGCTCCAGCATTGCAGACATTTGGGGAGTGAACCAGCAGATGGAAGACCTTTCTCTCTGTCTCTCCCTCTCATTCTCTGTACCTCTACCTCTCAAATAAATAAATAAAATCTTTTTTTAAAAAAATGTGAGACTAACTGCCATCTGGAAGTGAAATTATTAGAAAAGTAATTTATGAGGTTTCAGTCAAATAATAGTAAAGATCAGTGCAGCACAAAATGTGTTTATGATTCATTTGAAAGAATGAAAATCATAAACACTTAGTTACAAACTTAATGATTTTTATTTTCACTGGAAGTGTACTTATTCAACTAACAAGCTTAGGTGAAAGAAGAAATAAAAAGCAAATTTAAAATTTATAAAATGGTTATCTTTAAGTGGGAATGAGAGAGAAAGAGAGAGAGAGAGAGAGAGAGAGAGAGAGAGAGAGAGAGAGAGAGAGGACAGAGAGAGATTCCAAGAACTAAAAACCCAAGAAAATGAAATAGATATTTGTTATATACTGGTTCTTTGATATACTCCAGTGTTAGTCAAAGAAAGCTATGAGTAAGATTCACAGCTGCTGTTTTATTTCTCTCTCTCAACAGTAACGCATGAACGCCATCAAACCCGAGGTGCAAGCAAGGAAAAGTATGAGAAGAATTATAACTATATTATGCAAAACTAACCATTATACTCAGATATGCATGCATGCACACATGTGCACTCTAAAAACTTTTTGAATGATTCAAACTGAACACCCAAATTTTGAATAAGACTGGAACAAGTAGTATCCTGTCTATATTCATGAGCAGTTGCACATTCAGGAGTACTTGTAGTTAGTGAAGAATAATAACATGGGCTGCACATTTCAGATTCTGAAACTAATGAGATGTTGTGAAGAAATTCTGGTGTCCAGCTTTTACTCTATTCCATTAATAGGCTAAGGTTGATTCTACACTGTATCATACTCTTCCAAATACTGTTGCACATTCCTCAGAGCATGGACATCAGTCAAGCAGTCATCTTTTTTCCAGGCTGCTGTTAGGTCTATGATCCCACCATTGAAAATGGCACTCTAAATGTCAAGCATCTCCTTTAGAGGAAAATTTCTAGTTTTCCTGCAGTAAACAGAACAGCTCCCCGAAGATGTCCATGCCATAGTTCCTGGAATTTGTGAATATGTTACAGTACACAACAATGGCATTTTTAAAAATGAACAAACCTCATCACTTAAGACCACAATGAGACACCCCTTCAGATCCTAACAGTGCTGCACCTTTCCCAGCTTCCAGAATTCCTTTCTAGATACATAACAAGTGTATATACACACTAAACATACATTTTTAACTCCCACATATGAGAGAAAACATGGCATTTGTATGTATGTCTGGCTAATTTAATTTAGCATAATGATATTGAATTCTGTCAATATTAATTAAAATGTCAGGATTTCATTATTTTCTGCAGTTGGATAATATTCCATTGTGTATATATGCTACATCTTTGCTTATACATTTGTCCACTGATGAGCATCTAGGTTGATTCCATATCTTTGCTATTGTGAACACTACTGCAATAAACATGGGGATTCAGGTATCTCTTTCAGTGATGATAGTGGATCCTAGCATTCCATAGAAGAGCAGGTTTACTAGTGCCTACAACAAAGGAAATGGTGAGGCTAATAGTCTGGTATTATTAGTCTATACTTGTGCATATCTATTAAAATATTTTATTACTCTTCATAAAATTTACAAGCATTTTGTGTTAATACAACATTGGAAAATAAAAATGTAAATAAATAAATAAATAGCTAAAATTAAAAACAGAAAGGAACGTAATGTTGTGGAAATAAGAAATAATAAAATGGAAACAAATTATAGAGGCAAAGTTGGTTAAAAACAAATGAACATGCTCAAAGAACTATGAGACTACAGCAAACAATCCAACATTTTTGTCATCAGAAGCCCAAAAGGGAAGAGGGAAGAAAACAAGGCTGAAGAAGTGCTCAAGAAATTGATAGCTGAAAACTTCAATGATGTGGTAAAGACATAATCTTACAGACACAAAAAACAGTGGGAGAAGCCCAAACAGGCCAAGTGCATAGAAATCCACATTGTGACACATCATAGCCACACTTTCGAAAACTAAGGACAAAAAGTTTAAAAATATTAGCTGAAAAATAACTTTTAACCATAAGAGAAAAACAATTCAAATAGCAGATTTCACATGAAAAATCATGGAAAGCAAAAGGAAATGACACAATCTTTTTTCAGAGGATGAGCCAAATTGTTCACCCAATAGCATATCCAACAAAAATGTTTTCCAAGACTGAAGACAAATAGGCATTGCAGATGGAGGAAAACTAAGTGAAACTGTTTCAAATAAATATTCCCGAGAGAATGGTTAAAAAGAGTTCTCCAAACAGAAAATACGTCAAGAAAGAAGGAATCTTGGAGTATCAAGGATGGGGAATGATGATGAGCAATGACCAAAGAACATATGAAGGAATCTGGGTAACAGAAAACAAACAACAACAAAACCTGTGCTCATCTTCTTGAGATTTCTTTTTTTTTTTTTACTTTTATTTAATGAATATAAATTTCCAAAGTACAGCTTATGGATTACAAAAGCTTCCCCCCCATAACTTCCCTCCCACCCGCAACTCTCCCCTTTCCCACTCCCTCTACCCTTCCATTCACATCAAGATTCATTTTCAATTCTCTTTATATACAGAAGATCAGTTTAGTATATATTAAGTAAAGATTTCAACAGTTTGCCCCCACATAGCAACACAAAGTGAAAAAATACTGTTGGAGTACTAGTTATAGCATTAAATCACAATGTATAGCACATTAAGGACAGAGATCCTACATGATATTTTTTAAAAATTAATTAATTTTCTATGCAATTTCCAATTTAACACCAGGTTTTTTTTTTCATTTTCAATTATCTTTATATACAGAAGATCGATTCAGTATATACTAAGTAAAGATTTCATCAGTTTGCACCCACACAGAAACGCAAAGTGTAAAAATACTGTTTTAGTACTAGTTATAGCATCACTTCACATTGCACAACACATTAAGGACAGATCCCACGTGAGACGTAAGTACACAGTGACTCCTGTTGTTGATTTAACAATTTGACACTCTTTTTTCATCCTTTTGAAAAATTTATTTAAAGACAGCAGATTACATCTATTTCATATATATATATATATATATATATATGTAATTTTAAGAGCATAATGGTACTCCCTACATTCCCTTTCTCCCTCTTACTCCCCTGCTTTCTTTTTTACTTTTCCTATCAATGACAAACTTTAAATTTACTTTATAATCACAAACTTAATCCTCCAGTAAATAAAGAGTTCAACAAGTGGTAAGCAGAGGCCGGCGCCAAGGCTCAATAGGCTAATCCTCCACCTTGCGGCGCTGGCACACCGGGTTCTAGTCCCGGTTCAGGGCGCTGGATTCTGTCCCGGTTGCCCCTCTTCCAGGCCAGCTCTCTGCTATGGCCCGTGAGTGCAGTGGAGGATGGCCCAACTCCTTGGTCCCTGCACCCCATGGGAGATCAGGATAAGCACCTGGCTTTGGATCAGCACGGTACACCAGCCGCAGCGCACCAGCTGCAGTGGCCATTGGAGGGTGAACCAATGGAAAAGGAAGACCTTCCTCTCTCTCTCTCTCTCTCACTGTCCACTCTGCCTGTTTAAAAAAAAAAAAAAAGTGGTAAGCAGAAAGACTGCTGTTCCTCAGGAGTATAGACAAAAATCAAATTTCAAGATGTCCATTTCACCCATATACATTACTTTTTTGTCGTCCATTTATTAGTTACCACAAATCAAAGAAAACATACATTTGCCTTTTTGGGAATTGTAGATTTCTAAATATTGTTTGAAAGTTGAAGCAAAAATTATAACGCTGTCTGATATGGATCTACATACATAGAGAGAAAATATTCATGCAAATTACGTAATGAATGGAAAAGGTAAAGTGACATAAAGCAGAGAATATTTCTATACTCTGGTAACACCAGAGTAATGTACATATGATTATAAGTTAGGTAAATATAATATAATATCTGAAAAACCAATTAAAACTATGCAAAGAAATGTGCTTGAAAATACTGTAGCTAAAAATAAATTTAGGGGTGCTGGTGTTGTGGTGCAGTATATTAAGTCTATGGTACTGACAACCATTTGGACCATAGGTGGCTGTTCCACTTCTGATACAGCTCCCTGTTACTTCACTTGGGAAAGCAAAAGAAGATGGTTCAAGGATGTAGGTATCTCCCACCCACAAGGGAGATGTAGATTAAGTTCCTGCTCCTTGCTTTGTCTAGACCCAGCTTTTGCTGGCTGTTGTGGCCATATGGCGAACGAACCAAAGGATAGAAAATCTCTCTGTGTTTTCTCTCTCTCCCTCTTTCCCAAGTACTCTACCTTTCAAACAAATAAAAGCAAATCCTTAAAAATAAAACATTTTAGAAAATATTTAAATAACTCACAGGAAAAATATAGGAAAAAGAAACAAAAAATAGAAATGTAAAGTAGGATAAATATGAAATGAGAAAGTTAAATATAATAAAATGTTTATGCTTTACATGAGTAAATACATAGTTTGGTTAGGCTGAAAGACAAAATAACTATATGTGTCCATAAGAAGATAGTGTAAAATATAATGAAATAGGTTAAATGTCAACTAATTGATGAAAAATGTATTTCAAAAAACACCAATAAATAAGACAAGAATGGATATATCAATATCAAATAAATAAAAGTTTTGAAAAACAAAAGCACCAAAGACTGAAAAGAAATTTTTGTCATGAAAGTTTCACTTTACAAGGAAAACATAGGAGTCCTCAAGTATAAGAATCAAGCAAGCAAGCTGCAAAACATTTGAGGCAAGAAATATTAGAAATGAAAGAAGGAATATGCAAATACAGTATGAGATCCTTAATCTAAAAATCAGAAGCCTGAATGTCCAAAAATCTGAAGCTTTTTGAGGGCTGACAAGACATCACAAGTGAAAAGTTTCAAATGTGATCTCAACTGCCAAGTTGTATTCAAACTGCAGTACACTAAAAAATACATTATAAAATTACTTTCAGGATATGTGTATGATATGAACATGAAACATACATGAGTTCTAATGTAGACTTATGTTCTACTCTCAAACATCTATTTATTTATTTATTGTAAATTTTATTTATTTATAAGATTATCTATATTTCATGTATTTCATATATACAGATTTAGGGACATAGTGATACTTCTCACCCTATATTCCCTTCCACCTATGTTTCCACCCCTCTTCCTCAACCCTCTCGTATTTCCACTCTTAATTTTTAATAGGCCTATTTTCAGTTTACACTATCCTCATAAGGTTAAACCTACACTAAGTAAAATTTGACTGATATCACCTCACCACTGTCTGAATGGCTAAAAAATAGAGAGTAACAAATGTTGGTGACGATATGGATAAAGTGGAACACATACACTGTTTTTTTGGAATATAAATTAGTGCAGCCACTGTGGAAAACACTTTGGCTTCTTCTTTAAAAAACTATGAAATAAAATTGCCATATAACCCAGAAATCCCACTACTGGATATTTACCAAAAGACATACACACATTGTATCAAAGAGACAGTATACTACCGTGTCCATGTTTATGGCATAATAGCCAAGATTTGGAATCAACCAAAGTGCCCATCATCAAATGAATGAATAAAGAAAATGTGGTATGTACTATTATGGAATGGAATATTATTCAACTATAGTAAAATAATGAACTTCCACCATTTACATCAAATTGAATGTAACTGGAATGCATCATGTTGAGTGAGAAAAACTAGACACAGAAAGACAAATCTCGCATGGCCTTATATGTAGGAGCTAAAATTTTAAAAAGCCATTAAAAATTTTAAAAAGCATAAGAAAAAAAAGAAAGAGGGACTGGCACTGTGGCACAGATGTTAAGCCTCGCCTGTAGTGCCAGTATCCCATATGGGTGCTGTTTCCAGTCCCAGCTGCTCCACTTCTGGTTCAGATCCTACTAATGCTCTTGGGAAGGCAGTAGAAGATGGTTCAAGCCCTTGGGCCTCTGCATCCACATGGGAGACCCAGAGGCTGCTGGCTTCAACCTGGTCCAGCCTTGGCCATTGTGGCTATTTGGATAGTGAACCAGTGGATGGAAGATAACCCTCTCTCTCTCCCTCTCTCCCTTTTTCCCTCTCTCCCTCCTTTCTGTATTTCTGCCTTTCAAATAAATGAATAAATAAATCTTTAGTAAAAAGAAAGAAAGAAATGCCTGTGTGAATCAGTATGGCTGCAAATATAGTTTTGTAAAGCTTTGTTTTACCTGTGTCAAACCAGTGGTTAACAATGTAATACTAATATGGTTTTAATTATCTGTTATTACTTTGAAATTTCATCTGTATGGGTGAAATGGTCATTTTTCCATTTAATTATTGTTTATAGTCCTTGCATTTATTCCCATTAACTAGGGTCTTTTTTGATTTTCAGTTATTCAACCTCTTATTTGGTGAAGCATTAAGCTTTTTAGGGTAATGTAAATTTAAAATATGTTAATCAAAAACTAAAAAAAAAATAAGAAAGAATGGGAGAGGGAGGGAGGATAGGTGAAGGTGAAGTAAGGGAGGATGGGTATATTGTTATATTCTCAGAATTTTATCTATGAATGGTATTGAATCTGTTAAAATAGTTAGAAAAGAAAATAAGAAAAATATTATGAGTCTAAATATAAGAGAAAAGCACACAATGACTTTGAAAAGTACACACAGAGTGATGAAAGGAATCCATGAGGGCTTGGGCAGGGTACTAGCAGAATCCACTGCAGTGAATATAGAAGGTTTCATGTACAAGATAAGATTACAGCAAAAGACTATAAAATTCTTCTAGCTATATCTGGCATAAATACAGTTTATTCTGAAATTACAGGGGTCACATAGCTGCAGCAGTGATAATATTCTTGGGAAAACAGTACATTTTTTTTTCTATTCTTTGGCTGGCCTCCTCTTACCCCCACCCTGCAGGTGCTTAACCACACAGAAAAATGATACTTCCAGGTAGGTCTCTTCTTTCCTCTCTGGCTGGCTCACCTCCCATTTTCTCTTGCACATATTTTGTCATAATCAGTGACTCTCCACAACTCACCTTGTTATACTTTTCTCCACAGCAAGAGTATGTAGATGCCTTCCATTCTGGGTCATCCCATCTCACACATGAAACTGGCATCAAGAACACTGACTTGTTTTACAAATGTTTTCCTCAACTCCCATGAGCCAACACTCCCTGAGATTATTTGATAGGGCAGTATATGCAAATTGAGCTATTTCCAGCAACGGGAAAAGGACATTGAAGTTCCTTTGCTTTATTTATTTATTTATTTTTTTCAATGCTGCCTCTTGGAAACATCTGAAATAGAGATTCTCTTGTGTCTGTTTAGAAAGACAGGCCTGCATGATGTCGCTAATTTTCTTCAAGAAAGAACACTAAAGAGAATGGGATAGGAATGCTTGTGCTTTGTTGCTCTGTATTACTTTTTAACATTTATTTTCTAGTGAATTAAATACTTGCAAAGGCTGTTCATAAGAAGAGAGAATGCAATTATGCTGCTATATTCCTTTTTTTATATTAGCAAAATGTTAAAACATTAGTGGAGTCTAAAAAAGAGTCAACTCAACAAGAGCTGATGTAGAGGCAGAGAACAAGCTGAGGGGAAGCAGAGAAACTGCCCTGTGACGATGGAAACCATGAACTGGAAAAAGCACTTCAGTGATGAAACCTCAGGTGTTCACAAGGGGATAGGTAAGAGAAGGGAGGATGGTGTTAGCCAGAGTGGAGATATTTAAAGTTATACATTATTTCACATCTGAGAAACACAAGAGTTATACCTATGTTCTTGTAGGAACAAGGACACAGGACTCAGCCATCTCATATCTATGTTCTCTCTTTCACGAAGACAAAAACCTTTATTCCTGCCATCTCCAGTAATATATTTGGCAGAGCTAGCCAAGGAAAAAAACTCAAGAACAGTATCTGACTTTGTTCAAATGGTTCCAAGTTACGAGATTATTCTATGTAGCATCTGTCAAACCTCTCACCCTAACTGTAATATCAGGTCAACTGCATTTCCTACTCACCAGATCCATGGATCACTCTCGAGGGAGGACTGGCAGATTGGCTTCACCCATAGGCCCCCAGTTACGCAAAAATATTACCTTCTGGTATGGTGGATACCTTCCCAGGTTGGGTAAACGCCTTCCTTACCATTGATAAAAGCTTCTGCCATTTCTATTATACTATTAATTGATATTATCTCACGATTTGGACTATCTGCTTCCATTAAATCACATTCCCCATCAAACCCCCTTTCATGAAAAGTACAGTAGATTAATGGAATTTTAAAGCAAGCTATAACGAAACTTTCTGCTCAGATCCACTTAGGGTAAAATTCCTTCCTTTAGCTCTTTTAAAATTAGACCCTGGAGCTGTTAATACTTCGCCAATTTGAAATTCTATATGGAAGGCCTCTTCTTTTACCCAATTTTTTTCCCATCCAAAATTCTGAGGCTATTCTTCCTCTTCTCACTTTCCCTTTTCTCACTGAAACACATTCTTATTTATGAACCTATGCAGACACACATCTATCCAAACTGCACTCTCTACCTCCCAACTATATACCTACCTTTAAACCTGGTGATTGGGTCTATCCTAAACAATATGAGGCTGCCTCAAAGCCAAAATAGAACTGGCCCTATCAGGTGATATTGATAGCCCCTACTGCTGTTAAACTCAAGGTACTCCCCCATGTACATTTTACTTCATTGAAACTAGTAACATCTCCCTTATATAAGTCTGCTACCACAAGAGCCACCATTGTCAGGTTGATATAGCTCCCTTACAATACCTGAAGAAATGCATTCTCATGTCCCTGACAATTCCTGA
This sequence comes from Lepus europaeus, assembly GCF_033115175.1. NCBI lineage: Eukaryota > Metazoa > Chordata > Mammalia > Lagomorpha > Leporidae > Lepus > Lepus europaeus. Next base: position 41,902,557 of record NC_084833.1, read on the forward strand.
AGTACACAGATTTATCCATGTAATTCTACAGGAAAGTCATTAGTATTCATCTCTACCAGTCTAGTTTTCTGGCATCATCTCATGTTACTGGCTCCAGGTGGTCCTGTGACTTCATTCCTGCACAGATATCCTTTTTTATCTTCTGTTTATATTTTTTTTTTACCAAAATGCACTGTCACCCTCTTCTACTATCTGTAGTTACAGACATAGACCTAATCCTTGCCATAGGCGTGGTAGCAGGCGCCCAACTGACTGGAATCGCAGTGAAAAAACTTCTTTTAGCATTCTCATTCCTCTTCTGGGAAGGGTGCTATACTACTATCTGCTGTTTTTAACCTGGTTCTCTTTTGTGGTCCAAATTCCACACATATCTCTCATCCACACTTCCTGCCTAAATTCTTACAAATCTCTCATCAACATTTATTCTACCCCTTTATTTAAATATAATCTGAATGTCTTTTCATGTTGAATCTGTAGCCACTTCTCCTCTAAGGGCAGGCAATATCTCCCCACCTCCTTCCAACTCTTGGAAAAGGCCCATGAATTTGTTGTATTCCATGGACAGAACCTTTATGACAGAACTTCAGGAAATATACCTCTTCTTACCTTTTCTGGAGTTCCCAGGAAAGAGTGCAAACGTGGCAAGGAGAAAAAACATTGATGGTTCCACCTGTTGTGCCTGCCCAAGGCATTTTTGCTATGGCCTCATCTATCAGTCTAGCTCCTTTATGCATCACATGTGCCTCTTTGCCTGATCCCATGATGTGGGCTCATTTCCCCATGACACTTGTGACCTAATTATCACCCTACCAGACCTACTCTCTACTGACTTTCACTCCTCACCCCGAATGGAAGTGACTGCTATGGCAATTACTCATCACATTCCCCCTGGCCCTAGGAAGCATAGAGACTATTACTTCCCATACGATTGCATGTATAAGACCAGAAACAGAGACATTCCTTCTCTGTGGCAACCAGGCATACATCTATCTTCCCACTAACTGGACAGGGAATTGTACTCTTGCCTTCCCATTTCCCTTTTTGTCCTATATTCTAGAGCAATCTCCATATTCCATCCCTCTAATGGACCAAGTCAAGAGGGCTTTGGGGCTCATCCCCTTGATAACCTCATTGAATGTTTGGCAGAGATTTAAATAGGAATGGCTAGACTGGCCATTTCAACAGATAAGGCAAATAAAATTAAAGACATCTCTCACTCTCAAAGTAAATGTAAATGATCTAGCACAGCAACTATCTCATCTCCAGGATCAGGTAGATTCATTGATGGCAATAGTTCTGGACCGCTGGTGAATAGATCTCTTTACTGCTAAAAGAGGAGAACTTTGCCTCTTTTTGGGTGAAAAATGCTGCTCTTCCACCAATAACTCAGATATGGTAAAAGAAAGGATTGAATGCATAAACAAACAAACAAAAACCACACTAATAAAATGTATTCCTAATGTAACCCTACCTCATTTGGGTCATCTTTTTAGCTGTAAGCAATTCTCTAATATCTCCTTTTCTTCTCATAATCATAGTGCTTCTATTCCTACCATGCATAATAAATAATAACCTGTATAATTCTTACAGGAGCGAATGACTGCTACATCCCAAGCAATCATGCAAGAACAACAAATGATTGCTCTTCTTCTTCAATCAATCTGATCTAGAGTATAGATACCCCACCCCACATCAACGCCTCATATTAGCAGGGCATAGCTAGAAAGAAACTGGTACCCTATCTCCCTATTGCTATTCAGAGTCAGGACTGATAGAACATTAGCCTCAACCCATTTAGCTCCTTGCCAGAAAGCAGCTAAATTCCTTTTATCCCTTTACCCCTGCCTTCTTTCAAGAGACCAGCTCAGACACATGGCTTGTATTGTTCCCTACCCCAATCCTTACATTCTTTTCCAAGTTTGAAAGCCCAGGGAAATCTAGTTCAGCTCCCAGATCCCCACCATGGCCCTTACCTTGTTTATTCTGTATAAACCCAGCTGTAACAAAATTCTTGCTCTCTGCCACATGTCTAATTTGTGTGCTCACTGGAAGTTGGCCACCTCTGTTAATTCATTTTTCTTCTTGAATAAACTCATTTTGACTGTGAGTTCATATCTTGTCTCCTCTCTGTTCTGCCCCCTTTTCCTTACAGTTCTGATAATAAAAACTGGGTATAAGAGAAACACAAGAACAATAAACCATTGTCCTAATCACAATCTGTAGAATTGATAGTTATGAAAAATATTCCTCAACAGAGAATCCAGAGTGTGAAAAGGTGAAAACAGTACATTTGATCATATGAATCCTTAATTAATTATATACAGAAATAAATAATTTGATTAAAATATGCCAAAATTGGTGATTTCCTACTCTTTATTTTTTATAATAATAGGAAATGTTATGATGTGTAAACTTAATTACCACAATATTACTTAGCAGTGACAAGTGGTATGTGCAGGTATGTAATGAGAACTATCCTGTAAGAGAAAGAAAATGTAGGATGGAAAAATGTAGTTTTAAAAGTACTTGTATTCATTGAGCATGGTTAACTATTTCAGTGTAGTCATCTAACTGGATAAGAAAGGCAACTGTGTAAAATCTTTCTGTGTCTTTCTGAACATCTAGATTTTCAACAATGAGTTACAATTGAATATAGCAAAATATTTTCTTGCAATTAGCAGCAAAGCTGAATGTTCACCTCATTGCTTTCTTTGCATTTGAGGCCAGGAATGAAGTTACCTGAACCTTCTCAATCTTAGTTTTCTCTTATATAAAATAGACACGGTAACAATACATACCTTTCCAGGATGTGAAGGTTGAAATTATTAATTGAGGTATTCCATAAAGATTGATTAGTACAGTGCCTTGAACAGTAAAGTTTCCCCAAAATTAACTATTCATAAATGTCTGCTTTTTTTCCTTCTCCACATACATTTTGTCTGTTCCAATAATAGATAATGTTACATAGCTCATGTTTTATCTCACCCTATAAGATTAACAATGTTTTTAATGAGATATCCTGAATCAAAAAGTTCTAAGATACAAAATATAGGCTCTCCACTTACTATAAGATGAGAATCTTGGGAATGTGATTTTACCTCTCTCTTTGTCATTTTGCCCCCCAACTTTTAATAGTCTTTTTGATTTGAGATATATTTCATTCCTTTGAAAGAGAGAATTACAGAGAGGTGGAGACCGAGAGGTCTTCTATCCACTAGCCAAAATGGCTGGAGCTGAGCCGATCCGATGCCAGGAGCCAGGAGCTTCTTCCAGGTCTCCCAGGTGCACACAGGGCCCAAGAACTTGGGCCATCCTCCATTGCTTTCCTGGGTGCATTAGCAGGGAGCTGGATCAGAACTGGCACACCCAGGACTTGAACAGGCACCTAAATGAGATGCTGGGGCTGCATGCCAGGCTTTATCCTGCTATACCACAGCACCCTCCCCTTAATAGTCTTTGGAGTGTCAAATTGTTAAGTCAGCAACAGAAGTCACTGTGTACTTACATCCCATGTGGGATCTGTCCTTAACATGTTGTCTAATGTGCAGTGATGCTATAACTAGTACTGAAACAGTATTTCTACCCTTTGTGTTTCTGCGTGGGTACAAACTGATGAGATCTTTACTAATTATATACTGAATCGATCTTCTGTATATAAAGATAGTTGGAAATGAAAAAAAAAAAAAACCTGGTGTTAAATTGGAAATGGCATAGAAAATTAATTAATTTAAAAAAATATGTAGGATCTCTGTCTTTAATGTGCTATACACTCTTATTTAATGCTATAACTAGTACTTCAACAGTATTTTTTTTTTCACTTTGTGTTGCTATATGGGGGCAAACTGTTGAAATCATTACCTAATATATACTAAACTGATCTTCTGTATATAAAGAGAATTGAAAATGAATCATGATGTGATTGGAAGGGGAGAGGGAGCGGGAAAGGGGAGGGTTGTGGGTGGGAGGGAAGTTTTGGGAGGGGGAAGCCATTGTAACCCATAAGCTGTACTTTGGAAATTTATATTCATTAAATAAAAAGTTTAATAAAAAAAAAAGAAAGTTTAGGCTTAGAGAAAATTTGAAACATGTAAGTGCTGTTTCTTTGTATTCTTTGTGTCTGTATTTTGGCAATATTTCACTGTTCCTAATAATTCACTTTATGTCTTCAATTATCTGGTGAATCTAAGTGGAGTTTTTGTTTTTGTTGTTTTAGTTTGTTCAATGTGTGTGTGTGTGTGTTTGATGACATACGAGCTTATTATATGCTGCATAGAGAACTGGAAGGGAAGTTTTCAATTGTTTTTAACCTCTTGGAGCTCGGTGTCACTACTCCAAGGCTTGAAATCTGTTCTCTAGAATCACTCTCACAAATGAATTCATACTGGGACCATTCTTGATGCCTGCCAGCTTGAGTAGTAGCACAGTTCTATAGGAGTTATCCCAATTTTTATGAAAGCTCTAGCCTGTTAAGTTTTCCCTGAAGCCAAGGACATTAATCATTATGTAAGTGTCTCCTAAGCACTCAGTTCAGGTAATGAATGTACTAGGCCAGAAACAGTAAAATGCAGCTCAGATTCCTTCTCAACTCAGCACTCTGAGGTGTCACTGCCAACCCACTGGCATTGGTTCATGAGATTGGAATGGCTTTCCGTATCTCCACAGGAAACATGAGAACCCTATATTTTAAATGAGGCTTATTTTTTTCTAAAATGTTACCTTGCAGCCCAGACAACAAATTGGGCATTGTTGGAGTCAATACAAAGTAATGGTTTTGCTTAGAACAATAATAAACACTGGAAGAGATAAGCCTATAAATCTTGATAGTTTCATACTAAAGTTTATTTTTATTCATATAAATTCCAAGTTATGCATTCCTAAACAGCAGAAACTCTCCATAAAATATGCTACAAGAATGCAGGTTTCTTTCCTCATGTGAATCCTCCAGCTTCCAGTTTCCATGCTCAATAGCAACAAGAAAGAAGGGAAGAGAGGCTTGGAAGTTCTCAGCTGAGATAGTTCCTGTACACAGGTTTACTGGAACTCAAAATTGGATCTACCCTAAATAATCTGCATAAATTGATTAAGTGATTTAAATTTGTTGAATCTATTTGATCTCTAAATTTTTTGAAATAATGCCTGGTGAAATTTACAAGGATTATACACTGTAGACATGTAATTAATACTAAATTCTCTTTATTTCTTTCTCTTTTTTTTTTTGACAGGCAGAGTTAGACAGTGAGAGAGACACAGAGAAAGGTTTTCCTTTTTCCATTGGTTCACCCCCCAAGTGGCTGCTAGGGCCGGTGCGTTGCAGTCAGCGCACTGTGTGGATCCAAAGCCAAGAGACAGGTGCTTCCTCCTGGTCTCCCATGAGGGTGCAGGGCCCAAAGACCTGGGTCATCCTCCACTGCACTCCTGGCCACAGCAGAGAGCTGGACTGGAAGAGGAGCAACTGAGACAGAACCGGTGCCCCAACCGGGACTAGAACCCGGGGTGCTAATGCCGCAAGCGGAGGATTAGCCTACTGAGCCACAGCACCCGCCTCTTCTTTTTTTTAAGATTTATTTTATTTATTTGAAAGACAGAGTAAAAGGTCTGGATTGATCAAACTACTTTTTGAAAGAAAGACAACAAAGTTGCTGCATAGTCAACAAACCAGTCTTTGAAAATAAGTGAATTTCTAGCTCTTCATGGTCCTGGAAATGGGTTTCAGTCTTTGCAAAGAATGAAGAAGTAAATTTGCTGTATATTTGTCACCAGCACTGGGTTTTTGTTCGTTTGTTTTTCTACTTCATTTCAAAGATAAAATGCAGTTACTTTTGGGGGGAGGAAGGCTCATCTTTAAAAAATGAGCATTAAATATATTTGGAATAGCAGAAGGTTAAGTAATTTCTTATGTATAGTTAAACTAAAGCAGTACTTCAATGGGACTTATAAGTATTTTTTCATCACTGAAAGGATTTTTCTTATCACTAAATTGTATTTGGCAATTATTGCAGGTTGCCTGCAGATAGGGCCATGATACTGTGTTTTGAGCCAAAAAAAAAAAAAAAAAAAAAGACAGTTACGTATTTTGACGAAGTAGCTCATATTACAGAGGGCACATTTATAGGAGAAAAGTTTATACCAGTTTCTGAAGGATGGCCAAAAGGGAAACCTATAACAATGTGTGAGTAGAAGACTCTCTAGCGGCTTAAAATTATAGCTGTTCACAGGAAAAGCATTTGAAACAAAATAACTCAATTGCACCTTGCCTGGTATTGCCTAAATAAGAGGCAAAATGTACAGCCTCAATGCTCATCTAATATATTCAGACTCCAAGAAAGAAAATGGCTTGATACTTATCAGTAACTGCTTTAATTACTTTTATTCATTCTGGTTCACTTGTGATCAGCTCTCTAGGTACTTGATAGGACAGTATAAAGTCAATGAGTTCTTGTTCTTCATGAATAATCTTTTTATTCCCTGGACTGTCTTTTCATACAGGGAGAGTCATAACTGCACAGTACTTAATTCTAATCAAGTTGTCCACTGCAATTTTCAGGGTGTAAGGTGTGCTTAATCACTAGTGTAGGGCTATTCACTGTGGCTCTTAGGTCTTCCAGGAAAATCAAGCATAGGGAATTTCTTGGCATATAAATTAAGTTCCCTGATGCAAATGAAGACAAGCCTCAAATTCAGGTCTGATGTTTATGGCTAATGAGGAAATCTGTTATACAGGTAAAATTTTCATGCTAAGAATATTCAATGATAGAGTGGGTTTAATATAGACTATAGACTAAAAACATCTAGTGTGAAAACAGCTCTCTCATTCATTAATTGGGACACTTACTTTAACCCCTTGGTTTCCTCGTGCGTAGAATACATATATTTTATATAACGCTGAGTGAGTTTGTGAGCTCCAACTAAAATAGTATTCAAGAATATTATTTAAAAGTGGAAAAAGATTGATAAACAAGTTTTCTCTGGTAAACTGATATTAAGTGGTTACTATGAGCTAGCAAATATATCCAAACCTGGAGATTCAAAGAGTTGCTCAGGTTCCATGCACTCAGAATTCTTATGATTTGAGGAAGAACTCAATATTGGATAATTTCAACTTAAAATCAAAAGTACCATTATAATAATTAACATGTGGTTGCACAATTGGTAACTTCTGAGTCCCAATGTTCCTCACTGCTCTAACCTGCAGTAATAGACATGCAACTAGTATGCTACAACTCCAGCAGATATAAAATTCATTCATTCTGACCATTTGAGAGATTAGAGGGTATGTTTACTTATAGGAAGGACATAAATATAAACGAGAAGGGGGAGGGATTGCAAATAGAGAAAAGAACTGAGAAAAGCAAGGAGGCTGGAAATAGAAGTGTGCATTTTAGAAATCTCAGTGAAGTTTATGAAGTAAAAGTGTATTAAATTCTCATTGCGGCTGGAACAAATTACCACAAGTTTTGTCTGTCTCGAAAAGAACTTAAATGTATTATCTGACAGGAATTCAGATCAGTGTCAAATGTCAAGGTGTGCCGCGTCTTCCTTCCATTCTAGGAGTTCTGGAGTTAAGGCATACTTCTAAGTTCATTCAGATGGTTGGTCAAATTCCATTCCTTGCTACTGTAGCACTAAGGCCCTATAGAGCTAAGAACCTGCCTGCTTGCTAATTATCAGCAAGGGAGCCCTCTTGGCTTTTAGAAGATGCCAATATTCTTTGTCATGCTTTCCACCTAAACCAGACCCTCCAACAGCATCACAGCAAAGATTGATAAACTCCCTCACAAGCCTCAAATCTCTTCAGCTTTTCCTTTTGTCACATCTCTGCTTCTAGCTTGAGAAAAATTCTTGCTTTTAAGGGCTCATATGATTACTTTGGACTCATTTGGATAATTCATAATATTTTCCATGTTTTAAGGTCCTTTACTCTAAATATATTTGTGAATTCTCTTTATGTTATGTGACTTAATACATTCACAGTAGCTGGAGACAAGGATGTAGACATCTTTGAAGGGCCTATTCAGCCTATCACATGGAGCATATTGTGTGAAACAATTGTAGTGGGTGCTTCTAGGAAATATAGTTTTTTAGTAAAACTGAAAGTTGCTGAGATATTACTGCAGACACTTACATGAGAGAATAATGGGGGTAAGCCTTATCCCAAAAGTAAAACATGGTATTTTCTGGTGAAAATGACATGAGAAGAGAAAACAAGGACACAGAGGTCAGTTAGAAAATCATACAAAAATCTAAATTAGGAGTCCTGAAATGGTTTAGCTGGTTGATTTTGGCTCAGAGTCTCTCATAAAGATATAGTATTGATGTGGAACAGAGATATGTCATCAAAAGACTTAACAGGGCCTTAACATTCCACTTCCATGATGATTCACTCACATGGTTGAGTTTTGCCATGTCCATGTTTCGATCTGTGTAAGCTGGCTTCCAGTGAGATGACTATCTATTACCACTTCATGAAATTTTGGGGACTAAAAATTGTTTTAAACTATTCCTGACATATTGCAAATTATCTGAAATAGCCTTATCATTACTTTTTATTTTTTATAAAACTGTAAGCAAATTGCTAAGGAAGCCCAAGAGAAATACAAAGAATAATCTCACCTGATGGAAGCAAGATAGACTAAAGCATCCATTTTCCAAAAAATGAAGTTGTAGCAAGTTGCACTGTGTATTGTGTAAGTTGGGAAAATATTAGACAAAAATCTGTAAGATAAATTGAAATCAGGTGTCTTCAAAAAACACAAAATGGTCTTTATTGTTGACCACATAAATAAAATTGAATTGCAGAGCATGCATTTGCATCTAGAAGACAAACAGCTATCTTTATGTTTAAATACACTGTATAGGAGCAGACATAGTAAAGCAGGGGATTAAAATGTCTTGGGACACCATCATCCCACATTTTAGTGCTGGTGCAAGTCCTATCTACTTGTCTTCTGAGCCACTTTTGTGCTAATGTATCCTGGGAGGCATCAGATGATGGCTTAATGCTTAGGCTCCTGCCACCCATGTGGAAAACCCAGGTGGAATTCTCATTTCCTGGCTTGGCCTGGACCAGCCTTGGATATTGCAGTTATTTGGGAGTGAACCAACAGATAGAAGATGCACCCTACACCACACCCCACCTCCTGGCTTCTCTGTTGCTATGTCATTCAAGTAGATGAAAATATATAAATAAATAAATATAGTCTATATTGTAAATGCCACTAAGAAGTTACTGGAAATAGATAATATTGGGGATGACATTGTGGTGTGAGGTTAAGCCATTCCCATAACACTGGCATCCAATATGGGTTCGAGTCCCAGCTGCTGTACTTCCAATCCAACTCCATGATAACATATGTGGGAAAGCAGCACAATATGCCCCAAAGATTTTTGCCCTTGGACCCATCTGTGAGACCCACATGAAGCTCCTGGCTTTAGCATGGTCCAGCCCTGGCTGCTGCAGCCATTTTGAGAGTGAACTAGCAGATAGAAGATCTCTCTCTCTCTCTCTCTCACTGTCTATAACTCTCCTTATCAAATAAATAAAAAAAATTAAAAAAACAAGAATTTTACATACAGGCTATTATCAATTTGATTCTAGGATCGACATTCTCAGAGACAATCATAAAGTATGTTTCCTGGCCATTGAATAATTAGAAATATTTCTTTTCTATTACAACCCATTTGAGATGATAATACATGAGTTTTTGTAGAAATAAGGACTTGGTTAACATTGAAAAAATGGATTTGTACATATCTTTAAGCAATAAAATCATATTTATATATAATTATGATAATAGACAATCATTTACTTTGGGGAAATTTTAACGTTTTAACTTGGGTCCCTGATAGCCACATGGGAGACCCAAATGGAATTTTTTTAAAGACTTATTTATTTATTTGAAAGGCAGAGTTATAGAGTGGCAGAGGCAGAGAGAGAGAGAGAGAGAGAGAGAGAGAGAGAGAGAGAGAGATCAACTGGTTCTCTCTCCAAATGGCTGCAATGACTGGAGCTGCTGGGTTGTTCTAAAGGCAGGAGCCTGGACCTTCTTCCAGATCTCCCACTTGGGTGCTGGGGCCCAAGGACTTGGGCCATCTTCTACTGCTTTCCCAGGCCATAGAAGAGAGCTGGATCAGAAGAGGAGCAGCCAGGTCTTGAACCAAAGCCCATATGGGATGCCTGCACTGCAGGAGGCAGCTTTAATCACTACACCACAGCATTGCTCTCCCCCATGAAATACTTGACTCTTGGATTCTGCCTGGCTTAGCTTTGATTGTTTTGGGTATTTGAAGAGTGAACTATCATAGGACAGATCTCTCTTTCACTTGCTGTCACTTTTGCTCTTGCTATGACTTTCAAATTAAAAAAAAAAAAAAAACTAGACAAAGTAAATAACTTGAAATAGTTACCAAAATTCCACCTTATAATTTTTTAAAAATCCAATGTTTTTTTTCTAAATTACTAAAATATATGTAGCAGGGGCAGGCGCTGTGTCGCAGCAGGTTAACACTCTGGCCTGAAGTGCTGGCATCCCATATGGGTGCCGGTTCTAGTCCCAGCTGCTCCTCTTCCAACTCAGCTCTCTGCTATGGCTAGGAAAGCAGTAGAAGATGGCCTAAGTTCTTGGGCCCCTGCACCCAAGTGGGAGACCCGGAAGAAGCTCCTAGCTCCTGGCTTCAGACCAGCACAGCTCCAGCCATTGCTTGTAATTGGAGAGTGAACCATCGGATGGAAGACCTCTCTCTCTTTGCCTCTCTTCTCTCTGTGTAACTCTCTGACTTTCAAATAAGTAAATAAAATCTTTTAAAAATATAAATAAAATAAAATATACGTAGGAAATATAATTGTCAAAATGTACAACAGAACTTCTAAATTTTAAATTGCAAATCTAATCTGGTAATTGGCTCACTGATGTCTAGACAGAATATAGTGTAATAGAGAAGAGGACAGAGAAAAGTGGGACAAAGTTGTCTACTTAAGAATTTGCAAATGCGACATTATTAGTAACAGATGTCTCAGGCTGCTGATAGTACACAATATGCTGTAGCCATTTGAGGACCCCTGAGATCAGAGTTTGTGGTTTGAGTTGGCACTTATCATGGCCCTAACTCATGTCTCAGCACACAATGAGCAGATGAAAAACCTTAGGTCCCAGCTTCTTCCTGGAAAAGAAAACACTATATGGCCACATAATAAATGTTTCAGATTGCCTGGGGAATGACCAAAGAACTGTTTTGTGTCTTGCCTTTCTTGAAGTGAACACAGGCTCAGCATACCTTTGCTTCTTGAAGACCAGTGAGAATATAGATGACATTTTGAACTACCATCAATCGTACTCCTCAAACTAGGCCAGTGCAGAGTAAATGCTTGAAAAATGTCAGATCCTAATTTCTCCCAAGAGAGGGAAATTGTTAGATGGAGCATTTAATGATAAAACTTTTCTGGAACTTTCCTAAGGGACTGATGTCAGTCCTACATGTCTAAAAATGATGATGGGATCCAGGTACTCTTGAAACCAGAAAGTTACTGAAAAGAAACTAGCATGAACTTTGAATGATTCACAAAATTTAGGGACAAGTTGACTGAAGAATAATTTCCCCCATATGATGACAGGTCATGGAGACAGAGAAAAATTGTTGTTTCCTCCAACATACTGTCAACAACACAAAAAATCAACAAAATGAAGCATCAGGGAATTGAAGTTTCTAAGTAGAAAAATAAATCTTCTGAGACTTATTCTAAAGAAACATAAGTTGAGAGAGGATTAAAACTTAACAATCAACAAGGTCAGGAATTTGTGAATAAACAAAGTGAATTCTACAAAAGAAAGGAATTTTTTTAAAACACCAACCTGAATTCTTGCAGTGAATAATGAAATAAATATGCGGAAAACTTCACTAGAGAGTTGAATAGCATTGGAGATCAAGCAGGAAAAAAAAAGCACTGAAAAACTAAAAGACAGATCACTGGAAATTGTTTTATCAGAGGAGCAAAAGAAAAAAATAATGGAGTCTGGCATTGTGGCACAGCAGGTTAAGCCTCTGCCTGTTACATAGGCATATATTTATCAGGGTGCTGGTTTGATTGTTGCTCTGCTTCTGTTCCACAACTTGATACTTTACCTGGGAAAGCAACCTATGATTTACCATGTACTTGGGACTCTGCCACCCATGTGGTGACCCAGATGATGGTCCTGGTTCCTGGCTTCGGCCTGACCCAGCTCTTGTCATTGCAACAATGTGGAAAGGGAGTCAGTAGATGGGAGATCTCTCTTTGGCTCTCTGGCTCTCACTTTTCCTCTTGTCCTCTGCCATTCTGCCTTCCAAATAACTTAAAAAAAAAAGTACTGAAAAAAAGTAAAGAAAAAAGTTTAAGGAACTTATAACCTCACCAAGTAAAACAATATACTCTTTATAGGAATCCAGGACCCAGGACAGAGGGGGTATCAGAAATATTGTTTGAGAATTAAAAAACAAAACTTTCCAAATCTGGGGAATGGAATGATCTAACACATTCTGGAGGTCCAGTGCATTCCTAGTAAGTTAAACCCAATAAAAACACATGGAGATATATTATTATGATCAGATTGATAAAACACACTGAGAGAAGTACAGAATCAGAAAGATAAAATATGACTTGTCACAGACAATGAAAATATTCAAGATGACCAAAAGATTTACCAATAGAAAAATTAAGAACCACAATTAAATGCATGATCATTTAAAAGTCATGAAAGGAAAACACACACTCTCTCGCATTCTCTTGCATACAAACTTCTAATTTTCAACCAAAAATTCTATACTCAGCAAAATTCTCCTTCAAAAATGATGATAGGGCCAGCTCCATGGCTCACTAGGTTAATCCTCCGCCTTTGGCGCTGGCATCCCATATGGGCGCCGGGTTCTAGTCCCGGTTGCTCCTCTGCCAGTCCAGCTCTCTGCTGTGGCCGGGAAGGCAGTGGAGGATGGCCCAAGTGCTTGGGCGCCTGCATCCACATGGGAGACCAGGAAGAAACACCTGTCTCCTGGCTTCGGCTCGGCGCAGCGCCTCCGTGGCGGCCATCTGGGGAGTGAACCAACAGAGGAGGGAGGACCTTTCTCTCTGTCTCTCTCTCTCTCACTGTCTAACTCAATCTGTCAAATAAATTTTAAAAAATGAAGATAAAGTCATATTTTTTTCCAAAGTAAAGTTGAGATATTTTATTAGCAATTGCCTTGAATAAAGGAAGAAAAAGTAAATGTTACAAATGCAATGCCAAATGCAGCAGAAGTTAATGTATCAGTGATGGGTAAACATTTTTGTTTCTAGTATGAAGGGTAAAGGGCAAATTTATTAAATATAACTCAAAATAAGAAATGTTAGTGAATACACAAAATAAAAAAGTATAAATTTTGATTTCCATAGCAATGTGTATAATGGTAATGAAATATAGAGTTTTTGAATGCAATTATAGTTATCAGCTTAAATTGGACTATAACTGTAAGATACTTTATGTAACACCACAGTAAGTTCAAAGAAAATATCAATAGAAGATATAAACCCATAAAATAATAAAAAATTGAGAAAAATAGCATGAAATAAGTGTAAGGCAGATAGGAACCAATTAACAAAATGGTAATTATTTCTTTTTTTTTCCAGTGCTTTATTCTACCAGACATTTATTTTTTTATTTTTTTAACTTTTATTTAATGAATATAAATTTCCAGTGTACAGCTTATGGATTACAATGTCTTCCCCCTCCCATAACTTCCCTCCCACCTGCAACCCTCCCCTCTCCCGCTCCCTCTCCCCTTCCATTCACATCAAGATTCATTTTCAATTCTCTTTATATACAGAAGATCAATTTAGTATACATTAAGTAAAGATTTCAACAGTTTGCACCCACATAGCAACACAAAGTGAAACATACTGTTTGAGTACTAGTTATAGCATTACATCACAATGTACAGCACATTAAGGACAGAGATCCCACATGAGGAGCAAGTGCACAGTGACTCCTGTTGTTGACCCAACAAATTGACACTCTAGTTTATGGCGCCAGTAACCACCCTAGGCTGTTGTCATGAGTTGCCAAGGCTATGGAAGTCTTCCAAGTTTGCCGACTCTGATCATATTTAGACAAGGTCATAAAAGACAGGGTGAGGATAGTAACCAATGATCCTAAGAGTGGCATTTACCAGGTTTGAACAATTATACAGCATTAAGTGGGGAAGAGGACCATCAGTACACACAGGTTGGGAGTAGAGCCATTGGTGGTAGAGTAGAGGTTATGATTACAAAGGAATGAGGCCCAAGTGCACTAGACAGGGCCTAGAACAAAGGACAGAGTCATTATTAGAGGAGCTAAGAAAGGTGCTGTCTAAGCTACAATTAAGTTTTCTGATTGAGAGGCAAATAGAACCTGACAGAAGGGGCTTGATAATAATCTGGTGGGCTTTAGGCCTTGTAAGTTAAGAGGCCCAGACCTATCTATCTCTTCACATGGGGTACATCCTAAGGGAGGTGTGAACCTCCTAGGGGAAGGCACTCTGTTGACTTTCATGACTTGGCTGGCCTGGGAGGAGAGCTGGCCAGGTAAAGGCAGGTGGCATCTCTAACAAGAAATTTACAGTTCTGCCTGCAATGTTGCTGACCCTACTTGGCCGTCCCCTCAGCTGCAGTGGTCACTTTAGAAGTTGGGCTGAGTGAAGGGCTTTTCAGCTTAGAGCCAATAAGATCTGTGGCTCTGACCTGGGCATCCTTCGACTCCAGGGCAGGTAATGGTAATGATTTCTTAAATGTAGGTTAATTACTCTCCATATTCAAAAGATAGAGAGTTGATGAATAAATAAAAAGATAAGATTTAACTGCATGTCGACTTCAAGCTATTCAGCTTCTATTTATTTATAAAAAGACTGTAAAAATAAAGAGATAGGCAAAGGTATTCCACATAAGTGACCAACTCAAGAAAGTAAGACTGGGTATACTGTCTGACTTTACAACATATGTACTTAAGGTCAAAAGCTGTCACAGCAGACACATAAGGAAATGATATAATGATAAAAGGCTCAATCCATCAGAAAGATACAACAATCACAAATATTTAAGCTTTTAGCCTTAAGATCAGGTACAAGAAAAGGATGGCTATTTCACAAATCCTAGCCAGAATAACTATTCAACAACAAAAACAAAACAAAACAAAAAAAAACCTGAACACTGACTGGCAACGGAAAACGATTTTGATATTCTCTCAAAAAATATAAAAATGGAAAATTTTGATCCAGAACTTACCTTTCCTGGTGTATATCTCAAAGAATTGAAACCAGAATTTCAGACATACACATTTTTAATAAAAATTAAAAATAATTTTCTAATTTTATAATCACTAAAAAATCAGGATTTAAAAGATATATGTGAACTACTAAGAACATCATGACATTGTTCAAAACAGTGAACATAAAGAATACATAAATATCCAGGGTCAGATTAATAAAGACAAAGCAGTCTGTACATACAAAGGAATATTCTTCAGTTTTAAACATGAGGGAGATTCTGCAATATTTGGAAACATGACTGAAGCCTGAGGACATTATACTAAGTGAAACAAGAGGTCAGATGACAGATACTGCATAGTTTCACTTACATGAGCTATCAAAAGTAGTTGAACTCACAAGAGCAAAGAATAAAGTTGCTATTGTCTAGTGCTTCGGGAGGAGAGAAATGAGAGTTTCTAATCAACTAGTATTCAAATTTCTGATGTACAATAATACGTTCTAGATATTTGTTATGCAACATTATACCCATAGATATGAAAATAGCATTTTAATTTCTTCAAGATTTATTTATTGGTTTGGAAGGCAGAGTGACAGAGAGAACAAGAGACCATCCATCTGCTGGTTGGATCCCCAGATGTCTGCAACAGTTGGGGTTAGGGCAAGGTGAAGCCAGGATCCCAGGACTCAATCTATGTCCCCCAAAGGGTGGCAGAACCAGGTATTTGAGTCATCACCTGCTTTGTTCCCGGGCGCTTTCGTAGGAATCTAGATCAGAAGTGGTGCAGCCAGGACTTGAATCATCACTCAGATATTGGATGCAAGTGTCTCCCTAGTATTCTAAATTTTAAAAGTTGTTAAAAAAGGTAAGTCTCATGTTTTATGTTCTTACCAAAACAATGATAACAACAAAAAGAAAATCTGGTAGTTTGTACACATGAAGAAGTTTGTGTTAAATGTTCTTATTTACAATAAAAATTAATATCAGGATGCATTACAAAAACACAGAGAAGAAATTGCATTTAATACTCAAATATTGAGATTTCTGGTAGAAGTATACAAACTTATAATAAACATATTGAATTATTTTATCTTAAAAAGAATAAATTTGGAATTCCCAATCACTTTCTGTAAAAAGTGGATGATTCATGTAAGTCAAATATTTCAAGATTTGTATTCTGTATAGACTGACAATATGAAGAAGGAGACCATAATGTTAAATGAGATCATAAAGGTAAGACCCTAATCTAATAGAATTGGTGTTCTTTATAAGAAATGGACACACCAGTGTATCCTCAGTCCACCATATGAAAACACAGAAGGTGACTGTGTTTAAATCAGGAAGAGAGCCTTCACTGTAAACTGAACCTTCCCAGAATTTTTGTTTCAGACTTGAAACCTCCACAGACAGGAGAAAATGTTTTTTTCTGGGATACTTTCCAAGAATTCTTTGCCTATGCCAATGTTTTCCAGTTTCTCCATAGTTTTCCTCTAGTAACTTGATGATATCAGGTCATAGGTTTATATTCTTGAACAATTTTGGATGGATTTTTGGGTAAGGTATAAGGTAGGGGTCTTGTTTCATACTTCTGCATGTGGACACCCAATTTTCCCAGCACTATTTGTTGAAGACACAGTCCTTGATCCAGGGATTGATTTTAGGTTCCTTGTCAAAGATTAGTTGGTTGTAGATGCATTGTTTGATTTCCAGTGATTCTATTCTGTTCCACTTGTGCACAAGTCTATTTTTGTGCCAGTACCAGGCTGGGTGTTTTGATTATGACTGCCCTGTAGTATTTCTGAAAAACTGCTATTGTTGTACCTCTGGCTTTATTTTTGTTGTATAATTTGTTGTATAATTTGCTGTTTGGGGTCTCTTGTGCTTCCATATGGATTTTAGCACCATTTTTTTTCTAGATCTGAGAAGAATGTCATTGGTATTTTGTTGGGACTGCATTGTATCTGTAAATTTCTTTCAGTAATATGAACAACTTGATGATATTAATTCTTTCAATCCACAAATATGGAAGATTTTTTCATCTTTTGTGCTTTCTTCTATTTCTTTCTTTAATATTTTGTAATTTTTATCATAGAGATCTTTCACCTCTTTGGCTAAATGTGTTCCAAGGTATTTCATTTTTCTGTAGAAATTGTGAATGCGTTTAATCTTAGAAGTTCTTTCTCAGCCATGGCATTGTCTGAAGAAAAAGGCTATTGATTTTTGTATACTAATTTTATATCCTGATACTACCAAACTCTTTTATGAATTACAATAGTCTCTTAGTTGAATCTTTTCATTCCGCTATCTAAAGAATCTTGTCATCTGCAATTAGGAATAATTTGACTTTTTTCTTTCCCATTTGTATCTGTTTGATTCCTTTTTTCTTGCTTAATGGCTTTGGCTAGCCCTTCCAGAACTATATTGAATAGCTTTGGTGAAAGTGAGTATCCTTGTCTGTTTTTGGATCTTAATGAAAATGATTCTAACTTTTCCCCATTCAGTAACTGAAGATGCTAGTTGTATGCTTGTCATAAATTGCCAAGATTATGTTGATGAATGTTCCTTCTACATCCAATTTCCTTAAATTTTTCATCATGAAAGGATGCTGTATTTTGTCAAATGCTTTCTCTCTGCATTTTTGAGATAATCATATAGTTTTTATATTTCAGTTTTTTAATGTGTTGTATCACAATTATTGTTTTGTGAATGTTGAACCTGTATACCAGGGATAAATCCCAGTTGGTCCAGATGAATGATGTTTCTGATCTGTTTTTGGATTTGATTAGCTAGTATTTTGTTTAGGATTTTTGCATCTATGGTCATCAGGGATATTGGTCTAAAGTTCTCTTTCTTTGTTGTATTTTTTTGCTTGTTTGTTGAGGAGTGAAGGTGATGTTAGCCTCATAGAAAGGATTTGGGAGGATTTGCTCTCTTTCAATTTTTTTGAATTGCTCAAGAAGAATTGAAATTCATTCTTCTTTAAAAGTCTGGTAGAATTCAGCATTGATGCCATCCATTCCTGGGATTGGACAATTTTATTACTGATTCAATCTGCATATTGGTTATTGGTCTGTTCAGGTTTTCCATGTCTTCATGACTCAATTTTGGTAGATTGCATGTGTCCAAGAATCTATCCATTCCTTCTAGATTTTCCAAATTTGGTATATTGGTCTTTGTAGTAACTCCTCATATTTCTGCTTATTTCTGTGGTATCCATTGTTACATTTCCTTTTCATCTTTGATTTTATTAATTTGAGTCTTCTTCCACTTTTTTTTTTTTTTGGTTAGTTGGGCCAAAGATGTATCAATTTTGTTGATTTTTCAAAAAAATACCTTTTAGTTTCACTGATCTTTTGAATTTTTTGGTTCATTTTTTATTTATGTCTTCTCTAATTTTAATTGTTTCTTTCCTTATATTGATTTAGGGTTTAGTTTGTTGTTGTATTATAGATCGTTGAGATGCATTGATAGTTCATTTATTTGATGTATTTCCAATTTCTTTATAAAGGCACCAATTGCTCTAAACTTCCCTCTTAACACTGCTTTGCTGTAGCTCATAAGTTTTGATAAGTTGTAATGTCATCTTTATTGGATTCCAGAAATATTTTGATTTCTTTTTTGATTTCTTCTATGACCCACTGTTCATTCAGTAGCATGTTGTGCAGTTTCCGTGTGTTTGTATTTGTTTTACAGATTCTTGAGTTGTTAATTTCCAGCTTCATTCCATTTTTGTCATAAAGGTGCATGTTATGATTTCTATTTTTTTAATTTACTGAGACTTGCTTTATGACCTAACATCTGGTTTATCCTAGAGAACGCCCCACGCACTGATAAACAGAATCTGTATTCTGCAAATGTGGAATGAAATGTTCTGTAGATATCAGTTAGGTCTATTTGGTCCATAGTGTAGATTATTTAACTCTCTTGAAAAAGAGTTTCTTTACCAAAATGAATACTCTTAATTTGATTTTCATTTATATTTAAACATTTTTAAAATACATATTCTGTAGGTAAGTATTCTGTTATCTGTCACTAGAAAGATCTAATTTGCTACATGTCATTGTTTCTAGTATGACTGTTGCTCTTCCTGAACATATGGAAACTCCGGAGGTGGAGTCAACATGACCAGGAGGGTCCCATCCACAGATGTCCTCCTGTGTTCATGGCCAATGAGGAACTTTCTGACGCCTGCACGTTTACAAAGATATTTACATTTAAACATCGGCAGATGTTCTACATTCAGAAGCTGTGTACCCAGAGGCTGCGGGCCCACCCCTCCTGTTCCTAAGAGAAAACAGCCACTGTTCCGTTTTGTGCCCCCTCGGCAGCACATGATGGACCTGTGGAAATACGATGGCTAGAATTAGGGGGATGATTATGTAAGCTAATGTTATTCCACGGAAGATCTTGATTAGCAATTACACTTGGGTCTTTATATGTTTATCATATCATTTTCTGTTTCATTCACTGTCTTAAATCAGGATTGTAGATCTTTAACTCAATTTGCATATACATCATGGCTTCAGTTTGGCATCCGCATCTGCAGACCTTAAAAGCCGTTGCAAACAATTTTACCCAAACTTCTCGTTTGGTATCTAGCACTCTAATATTCCCTCAACTTCTATTTCCCCTGCTCTAAAATGGGAATAGCTCCTTCATATTAGAGCTGTTGCAGTGATAAAAGGGCGCAATACAACCAAAGTGCTTCAGAAACTGAAAATAATTGTTTTTAAGCATACTTTTAAAAAGTATCCTGAGATCATATTTTTAAATGTTGTCTATTCCGATTTGGTAAAAGTAAAATATTTCTATATGAAATAATATTGTTTTCTGACTGATTTTCAAATCTGAACACTTGGAGACTGAAGCTTTACAATAGACAATAATAATATCAATAAAAGGCATTTATTTCAAAAATATTTGTTTTTAAGAAGCACATATATCACAAATCTTTAAGAACATGTATCTTGCTAGTTAGAATCGTAATGTTTTATTTGGTTTAACATTGATAATTCTAGAGAAAGAAGATAATAAGGATAGTTTTTTCGGAAAAAAAAAACTAGACTATTTTTTTGCATATTCCTCCTATTATTTTGACGTCAGTATTTTTTTTTTGACTTCAGTATTTTTACCATGTTTCCATTAGCTGCATTTGCTCTTACCTTTTTTTTAAGTTCCTCATTTTTAGAACCTTATTTTTCTCTGAAGAAAAACTGACAAAAATCAAAATAATATCCTAGAGTGAAAACATTGGGAGAATAGAAATAAACCTAACTATAATTATCATGAAGAATTTGAGTATTTTTAATAAATTCTTAGCTCAGTGTTTATACCAAATGTGTCTATGGGGATGCAGAGGCAAAGATTGGCTTCTAAATATACACTGTTCTTTGGTTAATACATTTTTAATCACATTACTCTGAAATAAATATATAATTCCACTGTAGTAAATAACTAGCTCTTCAACCTTCGCTTTGACAAATGAGGTGCTCTCATTTTTTTGTCTTTTTAGAATCTTAGTTTTTATTGCATATAAATCATATTATTTCATAACAAACAGATCAATTTTCTTGGAGCAATATGTTATACCCTTCATTGAATAAAATATGCTTCCTTTAAGATTTCATAGCTACACTTCTAACTTCAATTTTATAGCAGCTATGATTATATATGTCTTTGGGAATGAACTCAATGAAAACAGGCAGTTCTAGATAAAGAGCATTTTTAACAATTTATTTATTTACAGAAATAGTTACAGAAAGGAAGAGATTTGGAGAGAAATAGATATAGAGATAGAAATAGAGAGATAGAGATAGAGAGATCTTACATCTGCTGGTTCATTCCTCAGATGGGTGCAATAGCCTAGGGTAAGCCAGGAGGAAGCCAAGAGTGAGGAGCTTCATCTGGGTCTCCCACGTGGGTTTCAGGGACCCAAATACTTGTGCCATCTTCTATTGCTCTTTGCAAGCCATTATAAGAGAGCTGGATATGAATTCGAACAACAGGGACATGAACCTGGACCAAAATGGTATGCTAGCATGACATTGCATATTGTGGCTTTATCACTTTTCCACAATACTGACCCTTTGCTGGAGGGGGGGGGGGGGGTTGGGAGGGAGCAGAGACTTTCAGAAATTTTGAAGAACAAGGGTGAGTTTTTGCATTTTGTCTTAAATATACCTCCTTAATGTTTAGAAAAGCTACTATATCATCAAATACCTCTAGTAATACACTAAATACCCAAGAATTCACAATGTGAATATTGAACCAATTTTCAATAGCATTGAAAGTGCTAAAAACAATAAGATTAAGTATGCAGAAGTATGTGTCATAGATTTGTTCTTTTTGAAGAGATTTGAATTCTCGGATATAATCCCTTAATAGTTATGAGAAACTGGCAATTTATTCATAATCCCACATGAAGAGAGTATGCTATACCTCATAAGCCTGTGGTTTGGTTTAATACATGCATACACTCAAACATACACACACATACACACTTCATTCAGCACAGGTGCCTCAAATAAATAAATGGTAGCTGTTTCATTTTGTTTTATAAACAAATATAAGTATTATAAATGACCATAAAGAGCAGAATATAGGAAGAATCTTCAATGATGAATAGCAAACATTTTTTGCACCAAAGTAAAATTATCTGTTATTTCTGTTTTTTCCATGAACCTTTTGGAGTAGTCTCGTAAGGTAAAATGACCTTGAAGATACTCTATACCCCAAATTAACCAATACCCTTGACACCTGGAAATCAATTCATCTTTATTTTATTGCACTCTAATTATTAACCGGGAATAGGTGAAGCTATGTGAAATTTAAAAAGTGCCAAGAAAATCTCTGTTCCCTCAAGAAGCTCACACATCTGATCTGAATGCTCTACTTTTATATAAATATCCTATATGCTATTCCATAACGGAGGTACAGATTTGGGATATCAGCAGTGTGAGCTCTGCAGCTACAAGGGATAAGGGTGTCTTTGAGGGTATGTATGAGGGATACCGAGTCTTTACACAGGTTTGGAATTTGGAGATAAATGAATTGGCTCAAATGGTTATGGAGGCTGAGAAGTTAAGACCCAGAAGAGTCAATAGTAGAATTCCAGTCCAAGTCCACAGGACTGAGAAGCAAGAAGGCCCATAGTGTAAGGTCCAGTCCAAAAACAAGGTAGGAGATTGATATCCCAGGTTGAACAGTTGTGGGGAAACAAACAAACACAGTTTCAACTTGAAAGTGTGTTTTCCCCAAAAAGTCAAAGAAAAAAATAGGAAAGAAAGGAAGGAGGAGGTTTTCATTGTATTCTTGGAATCATATTTATGAAATTAATGAAATCTGTTCTCTATATATTAATAAATAAAAAATGTAAAAAACAAAAAGAATTCTGTTTGACTCAGTCTTTCATTATATTCTAATGTGACCCAGGAACATTAGAGAGGGCAATATTCTTAGTTTATCATTTCAAATATTCATTTCATCCAGAAAATATGGACCAAATTGATACATAAAAGATCACCAAATTAGACATAACTTCTGACTGATGATTTGTTATCATAGATTTTAACAACACAATATGATTAATCTATAAAATTCTTTCCTTGAACTATTCCTGTGTTCAAGAATATGTTTTTGTCTATAGCGAAAGGGATGTAAGAGGACAGAATGTACTTTTTTTTTTTTATATACAGAAGATCAGTTTAGTATATATTAGGTAAAGATTTCAACAGTTTGCCCCATATAGCAACACAAAGTGAAAAAACTACTGTTGGAGTACTAGTTATAGCATCAAATAACAGTGTACAGCACATTAAAGACAGAGATCCTACATAATATTTTTTTAAATTAATTAATTTTCTATGCCTTTCCAATTTAACACCAGGTTTTTTTTTCATTTCCAATTATCTTTATATACAGAAGATTGATTCAGTATATAATTAGTAAAGACCTCATCAGTTTGTACCCACACAGAAACATAAAGTATAAAAATACTGTTGCAGTACTAGTTATAGCATCACTTCACATTAGACAACACATTAAGGACAGATCCCACATGGGGTGTAAGTACACAGAATGTACTTTTTGATCATTACAACAGATTCAGTGTATCTGTCTCTTCCATGAGTAGTATTTATGGCACATTTTATTTTATTTTACATTAAAAAGAAAATATTTTAAGTTTTTATTTTTGACCTAAGTTATTTTTACTCTTTTAGTATGGAATCATTTTCAAATATATTTTTTAACTGCAAATGTCAGAAAAAACATGACTAATAGGAAGATAAAAAGGAATTTAAAAACATATTTTATAATCTATCTAAATAAATTATTTCACAATTTTTTTTACAAGCACAGTTTACAGATAGATATAGGCTCCATCAGTCACACTGCTTTGAAGATATCCCATGTTAAATTTGAAACTCTCAATCTGAAATAAGTTGGAAGTTGATCTTTGATGTTCTTAGAAGCTGAAAAACTATTTTCCATAATACTCAAAACAAGCTGCTTTTCAGAGTTAAGGCTTATCATTTTATGTTTGTGAGTGTGAGTTTTCTTCTTCAAAATGTCTTGAATAGAAGTTCTATTTCTGCAACAGGATGTACTTTTGACTCATGGAAAGTTCTGAGGGTTCCATTTGGATATTCTTTTATAAGACTAATAAGTCATGATGCTTAGTTAGTGGTGTTTATGATAGAAAAAATTCATTCCCCTTTCTGTTTGCTCCACGAAAAAATGTATCCTTTACTGTAAGACTAGCAAAAAACAGTGAGAATACAGTACATGTGATTTAACTCAACATATGAATACTACAATTCAAAAGACCAATTTTAGACTAATGATATTGTATTCTCAAATATTTAATTTTCATTATAACATGCTTTAATTTTATTTTAGGTTTAAATTATTTTCATAGGAGTATACGATTTCAAGGAAACATAAAACATGAACATTGACTTTTCTTGGGATTTTAACAGTTGATATGGAGCTAGATGGTGAATGAATTATGCAGTGATGCCAGCGAACATTAGTAGATGTTATTCCATTAAACAAGTATATAAAAGTAATGTTAATGAAATTTATTTAGCTGGTGTTATTTGAAAAGCTGGTTGTCAAAATATGAGCAGACAGATATTGCCTTTATCGACATATTGATCTGCTTGAAATTATTTTGCCACAGCAAATTAGAAGGGTATTTGCCACTTCAGTAAAAGGGACAGACACCTCAGGGAATTAACACCCATATTGATTAATTCATCCCATCTTCAGCAAATTCCAAGCAAATAATACTGGTGTACACAGCAGGGGAGTACAAATACAAATGTTAATCCTATTTCCCCATGGCTTCCATAAATAGGAATGACATTATTATTATATTATAATATTATAATATAAGTAAGTAAAAACATTATAATCACTTAATCTTTGTTTGTTAAATCAATGTTTTATTCTGTACAGTTTGAACCAGGAGGTGTCTCAATATACTTACAGTACAGCATCAAGGGATATCATTGTAAGCAAGATTATTCGCAAAACTAGAATGATAGAGACATTCTTGGACCATTGAGAACCACCAAGCTTAAAGCCATGATGCCTGAGGCATCATTCTGTTAAAGGACAAGGGACATCTTTCGTTGTTTTTGCTGTCTTTGTCTTTCTTCTTGAGGTAAAATACCTCATTTTCCTCAGTTATAGGCTGTCTTCCCTGTAGTCACGTGGTCAGAGAGGGAAACATTTTACTTTCATTTTACTCAGTTACAAATAATCTAAGGAATGTTCATGATTGGAATGATGAAAAAGATGTATTCCTATTACTGTAAGTAGAATAGAACTTCTCTAAGAAAGAAAAAAAAAATCTAGAATTTCTTTATACAATGCCTGCTATATAGTAAGTGCTTAATTTATGTTAGAAAATACATTCAGTTTTTCTTAGTTAAGAATAGGGAATGTACAGCCATGTATGACACTGAAAATCAGCAATTTTAGGTTTTAATTCCAGCTGTTTTAGGAATATGAAATAAAAAGAAATGGTTTGCAACTCAGAGGCTCACATTTTCATTCGTAAAATCATCTTGGAAATTACCTAAATTTCTCTTGAATGAGGTAAAAATTGTCTTCAGTATACAGCATGGGTTTTGGCCCCTTCTAGTTAATAAATGTCAATTAAATCTCCTTTTCACTTTATGAATTTGGAGAATGAATCCAATCCTGATGCTTGTGATGTGACATTGGGAAAAAAATTCAGTCTCAGTTTTCCCACCATGCATGAAAATCACTATCCTGGGGCCAGTGCTGTGGCGCAGTAGGTTAATGTCTTGACCTGAAGTGCCGGCATCCCATATGAGTGCTGTTCTAGTCCAGGCTGCTCCTATTCCGATCTAGCTCTCTGCTATGGCCTGGGAAAGCAGTGGAAGATGGTTCAAGTCCTTGGGCCCCTGAATCCACGTGGGAGACCTGGAAGAAGCTCCTAGCTCCTGGCTCCTGGCTTCAGATCGGCGCAGCTCCTGCTGTTGCAGCCATCTGGGGAGTGAACCACTGGATGGAAGACCTCTCTCTGTGTCTCTACTTCTTTCTGTAACTCTGTCTTTCAAATAAATAAAATAGTTAGATTTTCTGTATTTCTTTTCAGTACACATGGAACATTCTCTAAGTGACACTATATGTGAGGCAAGAGAAAAAGTCTATATAAATTTAAAACATTGAAACATGTTAAAACATGTTCTCAGTCCCAGTGGAAATAAGTTAAAATTTAGAAAAAAAAGAATATAGGAAGTTATCCAAATATGTGGATATAAAGAACATACTACAAATACATTTCAAAGAAGCAATGAGAAAGGTAAACAGAAAATATGCTGATGAATTGAAATATGGAAAAACATTTGTGAAATGCAGCTGAAGCAATGTTTACAGAAATATATATATATATATAGTGTTAAACTTCAGTGTAAAAAATTTTAAAAATCTTAATAATTATAATGTCTACCTTAAGAAACTGAGAAAATAAGAGCAAATTAAACATGAATAATACAGAAGGAAAGAAGAAATAAAGACAATATTGAGATCCAATAAAATAATAAACAGAAAACAATAAAGTCAGAAATAATAAGAAAGAGTGAAATCCAACAGAAATCAAGGGCTGTTCATGATCCAAGATTGAATTAGAGGCCAAATTTTCTTGTGGTGCTTGCAACAGATGGAGTTTGTTGATCATTGTAGATCTAGATACTAACAAAATACAGCCTTTCTATCATTAATTAATTTATTGCATCATTTTCCTATTAATGAACTGAAATTCAATGATCCAGTCTCCATATCTACAGTTTGAAGTCTATAATGAAAGAACCAGTACCATATTTTTTCTCATATTATTTTCTCAAGATCACATTATATTTATATATTAATGATGGGATTCTACTCATCTTTTTATTTCACACATCAGTAAATGAAAAGACAGTAGGAATTACAAACAATATTGACTCTTCCATCACATTTTCTGAAATAAGTCAATCATTATACCTAGATTTAAAGAGACATAGAACTTGTGGCAGTGCTCAAGCTAAAAGTAGGGATTTGGTTCAGTCAGTAAAGGTAAAATAGATATTTAAGGGAATTTGAAACGAGCAACCTAACAATAATTTAATTTAATCATCTTTCTATCAAATATTCATAGCAATAAAGAAAAGTACAGCCACCAGGAGAACCTTTCACGTTCCCTTTGTGAAGGGTATGATTAGAAAAGCTCTTTCAGAAGAGTTCTGCAAGTAGAGCTGCAACCAAACATGTCCTTTCTAAAGACAGAGAAATTGGCAAAAAGAGGTTCAATGTTAGAAGTAATGTGGGAACAGACAGGACAGGAGACACAAGAGATAACTATTTCCTTAATATATTTATGTTGATGATGTATCACAAATCTGGTTCCTCAGAACAAACACTGTTATTAAAACCCAAATTCCAAGAGATATTTTAGTATTGTAATCAGCAGAAAAAGGGACTCCTTTAAGATGTCCATCTCATAACTCCCTGCTAATATGTTATGGTACCTACAAAGTGGAAATAGAGCTTCACATAGAATTTGGGTTCAACATATCTGAAAACAGAGAACACCCTGGGTTATACATGTATATCCAATATAAATCATAAGTGTCCAGATTAAAGTGATAGGATGAAAATGAACTCTTTAACTTTATCCAGTAATTGTCCAGTACATCTCTTCATTTTTTCATCCTCCTGACTTGTGTATTTAATAATAAACGTTTAATTTTAATAACACCCTCTGCAATCTGTGAATCATTACAGAGGATTGTCTAATTTTCAGGGTCATGTGGAAACCTATAAATTTTCAGCCCTTGTCTTTATAGGGCAGGTGATCTAGAGACCCCACTTGCTACTGGTATTTAAAGTGAGGTAAGTCTTTACTGTTCTGAGTCTTGTTAGGTCTGTGCTGACTCTGACTGATCAATGCGAGTACTGAATTTCAGTATACTCAATGTGGATTGAAGCAAGGTGCTCCCAAAGAAAGTTTAACAGGGTAGTATTAAGATGAAAATGACATTTTATAAATATTAACTACGTGTGTTTATAAGTAATCTTGGTTAAAAGTAGAAAATGGAACTCAAGAGAAAAATGAAAGTAATAGTTTAGACTTAAATATTAAGGCTTGCATTCCATACTTCTTAGTGTCTTCTGTAAATATTTAGATCCTGTAATGATACTCATGTATTTTCTTAAATTAGAAATCTTTTATTTAAGGTATACAAATGTCATGCATCTCATATACACAAATTTAGGAGCACAGTGATGCTCCTACCCTACCCTCCCTCCTGCCAGCACTAGCACTCTTCTTCCTCCTCCTTCTTCCATTCCCATTCTTATTTTTTACAAAGATGTATTTTCAGTTAACTTTATATTCATAACATTAACCTTACACTAAGGAAAGAGTTCAACAAATAGTATGAATTAAAAAAAAATACACTATTCCTCAACAGTCAAGACAATGGCTATTCAAAATCACCGAATCTCAAAGTGTCAATTTCACTTCCATAGATTGCCTTTTAGATACTCTAGTAGTAACCTTAGATCAGGGAAAATATATGGTATTTATCTTTTGGGGACTGGCCTATTTCATAAAATATAGTGGTTTCCAGTTGCTTCTGTTTTGTTACAAATGAGATTTCACTTTTCTGTTTTTACTGCTGTGTAATATTCTGTTGTGTATATGTACCATAATTTCTTTATTCAGTCTTCAGTTGATATATATCTTGGCTGATACCATAACTTAGTTATTCCAAATTGAGCTGCAATAAACATGGGAGTACAGATCACTCTTTCATATGCTGATTTCTTTTCATTTGGGTAAATTTCCAGGAGTGGAATGGCTGGGTCATATGGTAGTCTATATTCAGATGTCTGAGGTATCTCCACACTGTCTTCCACAGTGGCTGTGTCAGTTTGCATTCCCACAAACAGTGGATTAGGATGCCTTTTCCCACACATCCTCAACAGCATTTTATGTTTATTGATTTCTGTATGAAAGCCATTCTAACTGGAGTGTTATGAAACCTCATTGTGGTTTTAATTTGTAGTTCTCTGATGGCTAGTGATTTTGAGCATTTTTTTCATGCGTCTGTTGGCCATTTGAATTTCTTCTCTTGAGAAATGCCTGTTCACGTCCTTTGGCCCTTTCTTAACTGGGTTTTTTGTTTTGTGTTGTTGAGTTTTTGAGCTCTTTATAGATTCTGGATATTAATCCATCTTATAATTTTCATAGCTTGTAAATATTTTCTCCCATTCTGTGAATTGCCTCTTCATTTTGCTGAGTGTTTCTTTTGTGATGAAGAAGCTTCTCAGGATGATGTAATCCCATTTGTCAATTTTGGCTTTGATTGCCTGTGCTTCTGGGGTCTTTTCCAAGAAGTTTTTGCCTATGCCAATGTCTTACCACATTTCCCCAGTATTCTGTAGTAATGTGAATGCACCTGGTAATAGACATAGTTCATTGATCCATTTTGAGTGGATTTTTGTACCAGTAGTAATGTATAAGGTCTTGCTTCACACTTCTGCATGTGGAGATCCAGTTTTCACAGAATTAATTGTTAAAGAGACTGTCCTTGCTCCATGGATTGATTTTAGCTCCTTTGTCAAAGATAAGTTGGATGTAGATGCATGGATTGATTTCTGGAGCGTCTATTCTGCTCCACTGGTCTATATATCTGGTTTTTGTTTCATTTTGTTTGTTTGTTTATTTGTTTTTGCCAGTAATAGGCTGTTTTGATTATAGCTACATTGTAGTATAACTTGAAATCTGGCATGGTGAGCCTCTAGCTTTATTTTTTGTTGTATAAAATTGCTTTAGCTATTTGGGGTCTCTTGTGTTTCTATATGAATTTGAGCATCAATTTTTCTAGTTCTGAGAATAATTTTGTTGGTATTTTGATTAGGATCATAGCAAATTTAAATTGCTTTTGGTAGTATGGACATTTTTATGATATTGATTATTCTAATCAATGTACATAGAACATTTTTCTATTTATTGTTTCTTCTTCTATTTTTTAATATTTATTTATTTTATTTGAAAGTCAGAGTAACACAGAGAAATGGAGAAGCAGAGGGGTCTTCCATCCTCTGGTTCAATCCCCAAATGGCTGCAACAGCTGGAGCTGTGCCAATCCGAAGCCAGGAGCCAGGAGTTTCTTCCAGGTCTCTTAGGCATATGCATGGACCCAAGGTCTTGAGCCATCTTATATTGCTTTCCCAAGACACAGCACAGAGCTGGATCAGAAGTGGAGCAGCCAGGACTGGAACCTACGCTCAGATAGGATGTTGGCACCATAGATGGCAGCTTTGCCTGCTATGCCACAGTCCGGCCCCTTTATTTCTTTATTTACTTTTCATTAGAAATGGAGCAGCCAGGACTGGAACCTGCGCTCAGATGGGATGTTGGCACCATAGATGCCAGCTTTGCCTGCTATGCCACAGTCTGGCCCCTTTATTTCTTTATTTACTTTTCATTATAGAGATCTGTGACATCCTTGGTTAAATTTGTTCCAAATTATTTAATTTTTTGTAGCTATTATGAATGCAATTGATCTTAGAAGTTTGTTTGCAGCCAATTGTTTTCCTAAGGACTCCTGAGAGCTGATGTTACATATTCCAGAACATCTGAAGACAGTTGCTAACTCATTGGTACCTTTAAATTTTGGCAGAAGACTATCCATCACACAAGACAAATGCTACCAATACAATGTTTTGCTCAGGTGTTCCTTTAGTTTTCTCTTGTCTTTTTTTGTTCCTTGTATTTCTGTGTGTATGTGTGTGTCTGTCTCCCTCACCGCCAATTTCTTTCCTTCCCGCCCCTCTTTTTTCCTTTCATTTTTATTTTATGACCCCATCTACCAGCCTGCCATACATTACACCTCTTTTCACATGTCTTGCTACTTTGTTTCAAAATTCATGAGAAATACTCTAATCTGTGGATTCAGCTCTGTGGATGAACAACTTGGAAAAACAGAGCAGCCTGTTTAGCCATTCTAAACAAAGTCCAATGCATTTTTTTATTTGTTTTGATAGACTGTTCTGAAATTCAGCACAAATGTCCTCTTTTTTGTAAGGTTTATTTATTTGAAAGTCAGAGTTAAACAGAGAGAGAAGGAGAGGAAGAGAGAGAGAGGTCTTCCATCTGCTGTTTTACAATTGGCTAAAGCGGCCTGAGCTGTGCCGATTCAAGGCCAGGAGCCAAGAGCTTCCTCCAGGTCTTTCCATGCGGACACAGGGACCCAGGAACATGGACCATCTTCTACTGCTTTCCCAGGCCATAGCAGAGAGCTGGTTCAGAAGTAGAATATCTGGGACTAGAACTGGCACCCATATATGGGATGCTGGCACTGCAGGCTACCCCACAGCACCAGCCCCACAAATATCCTTCGCTTAAAATTACTATCGATCAAAAACAGTGGCAGCAATGAAAATCTGTTAAACATAAGCATTTTGCATAAATTGCAATTGATATACCTCAGATGCATTAAAACTCAACCCAGATTTCTTTTCTCTGTATTGCTCATCAAATTTGAAACTTTTTGTAACTGAAGGTCTATTGTCAAACCACACTTTAGACATATAGCTGGGGTGTGTGTTGTGGTGCAGCAGCTTAAGCCTCTACTTGGGACTCCTGCTCCCAAGTTGGAGTGCTTGGTTCAAGTTCCACCTAATCCACTTCTGATGCAGATTCTTACTAATACACATCCTGGGAGGCAACAGATGAGTTATCAAGTATTGGAATTCCTGCTACCCATGTCAGAGATCCAGATGGAGTTTCAGGCTCCTGGTTTTACCAAACTCAGCCTTGGTTGTTGTAGACATTTTGGTAGTGAATCAGCAGGTAAAAGATCTCTTTATGTCACTGTCAATTTCTCTCCTCTCTGTATTCCAAATAAGCAAAATGCTGTATAACTGTAAATAAGTGTCTTGGAAAATTTTTCTAGAATTATATTTTTAAAATTTTGATTTCCTAGAATATTGCATATTAGGAATTTTAAGCATTAAAGATTTAGATATTTCAGCATTTCAACACCATGGATTATGACATTTGGGGTTACATCTTCCTGGATTATAACTGAAACTCTCAGTGCAAGACTGAGTCAGATAGCAGCATACATAGCCAGAAAGAAATAGAAAAAAAAAAAAAAAAAACCTAGAAACTACCACATGGTTTGTTGCTTCCAGTGTTCAAAACAAAACCAACAGATGCTGAATCTACTCTAGGAAGCACATACTCCTGAGTTAGATATTTCTCTTTAAGTAATTTTCAAATATAGAACAAGAAATACATCATGCTCTAATGTACTGTTTACTTGAATGTTAACAATTCATTAAAACACCTATTTTGCATTTTTATAGCCCTCAGCATATTTAAAAACACATTTTATCATGTTTAAAATGAGCCAAACCTATCTGCATTCTTATTTTGCAAATGAATAATAATGATGGAGTAATAAATTTAAATCAATGAATCAACTTATTTTACAGATCCCACAATGGGCTGCCAGAGAGGTCAAATGATTTATAAAGGTCAATGTGTAATTAGTGGGAGAAATGGAATGACATACTGGTTCTTTAACTCATTATTTTTAGCTATAGTTCTATAGCATCCTTAAAGCATAGTCATTTATCTTACATATAGATGTAGATATACAAGGATCTATCTTTCTATCTATCTATCTATCTGTCTTAGGTCTATAGAGTTACAGGTGTTCAAAATCCATAACATGATCAGTCAGTGCTGATGAATACATGGCAATCATTCTCTACCAAACTCTGTCTCCCACAGTTTT
Organism: Lepus europaeus; assembly: GCF_033115175.1. Taxonomy (NCBI): domain Eukaryota; kingdom Metazoa; phylum Chordata; class Mammalia; order Lagomorpha; family Leporidae; genus Lepus; species Lepus europaeus. The sequence goes on from NC_084833.1 coordinate 41,935,131, forward strand.
AGAAAGGATAGATGTATGTAATAGACTACCCCACACCTTTCTCCTAGCCTTTGTCTTAAAAACTAGCTAAATTTACTAGATACCAACCTAAATTGGACCATGTTGTTCAATAATTCATATTCAAACAGAAAAATAAATTTGGTTTTCTCCACTATCCAGTACAACGTGAACAAAATTAAAGTCAGTGTAGTTAAGGCCACATTTGGGCTTATGAGTATGAAGAAAAACTTATCCTTAGCAATAGAAAAAGGTAAGAAAAAAACATAATCACAGATTTCTGATTCTGGATCAGATGGAAAATCAGTATGACAGAGGATCAGGTTATTGCTTTTATGAGAAATAAAATATGACAAAAATTTGTGTTGTGTACAAAAAAATCACTGTCAATACTCAAACGTAGAAACCCCAGAAACAGAATAAAAGGAAACATGTTATTGAAACATATTATAAGAAAATCCATAGAATTAAAATGAAGTACCACATTTCAGTTTCACAAGGTTTGGTGAATGTCAAGTAAACATATAAGAAAAATACAACTATAAAAATTGAGTAAATTTTAAGTGTCAAATGTAAGACAAATTAGAAGAAGCATCTATACAACATATATAGACTATTTATAAGGAAAAAGGCCCTGAGATTTCATAGGACTCTTCAACAATGTCATGAAATAAAAGTGATAGTGGTATAGTATTTTCAGAGTATTAAAGGAAAATGATTTTGAACCAAGGATTTTTATGAATTCAATCTATCATTGTAATTGAAGTTGAAACAATCTATACATGGTAATTAACTCCTGAATGAAGGTACCACTGGAGGAAGCATCCTGACAAGAAGAAAGAAGATGAAATTGAAGAAAAGAATCAACAAAATATGGAAAAAGAGAAGTTCCATTTTGTTTAGCCACAGCTAAAACTACATCAATGGATACTATTTGTGTTATTATCAAATGTATTTTTTTTAAATTGATTATTAACCAGCCTAATGCACAAGTGGATTACTCAAACATATATCACAAAAACTCAAAAAACTTAGAGCACTCAAAACATTTTGACTCAATTCAATTCTATAGTATTTCCATTCTATTGTATGTTGGACACAACTGATATATTGCCTACAGAAAATGTGATGACATGGAGTTTGGAAAACACTTATTCTGAAGAAATGGACATAATGTAAAGATATAGGTAGAGGCTAACTCTAACAAATAAATACATATACATATATACATATATACATATATATGAAATGTATATTGGAAAAGACAGAAAATATATTAATCTAGGGTATTGGTGCATGAAAATAAAGATTAATGTAGATTTAAACATATTAGGGACAAACAACCAGTTTGATTAATCCAATGGAAAGGAAAAAGGGGAAAATAAAAAAAAATTAAGCATCTAAATAAAAATACAACATATAATGAAATACATCACAATTGATATGTTAGAAGGATTGAAATCACAATTTTGGAAGTAATACATTTAAAAATTGTATTAAAAATAATACCCTTACTAAATAATACTTCTTCAATCATCATTTATCTTATTGTTTTATTTTTTCAATATGTAGATCTATAAGGATCTAAAAAGTTGTATTATCCTTCAAAAATGTCCATTTTTAGCAGTAAGTAAATGTGATCCATAGACAAATCACCAAATTAATCTATTGCAAAAAAGGAGGTGTGTCCAAACTCATAAGGGATGTGCTTCTAGCAAAGTATTATTTTTCATGCTCAATAAATAATAACAAAATATGTGTCTTAATGTCATAATAGAAGAGATAGATAATAGATAAATTAAAAGATGTTTTGTTATGGAGACATAGGTCATTGCTAATATATTTTCAAACATAAGATTCTGCAGCAGAAATAGGATGAAAATGAGGTAATGGAAAGCTTATGTTATTTGTGAAACTATTAGCTAAAAGATTAGATTGTTAAAACTTTTTTAAATGGCTGTTAGTAGATACTAAACCTCTCCAAAATTTATATTTTAATGAATATATGTTAAAAGATGTTATAACAATGTTATTTTAAATTATAAGCATTTACAGTAGCACATCAAATATAGGTACTGCTTCATTTAAAATTACATGCTAGGGGCTGGGGCTGGGCACAGCAGGGAAAGCCGCAGCTGCAGTGCCAACATCCCATATGGGCGCCAGCTCGTATCGCAACTGCTCCACTTCAGAGCCAGCTCTCTGCTATGGCCTAGGAATGCAGTGGAAGATGGCCCAGGTCCTTAGGTCCCTGTACCCACATGGGAGACCCAGAAGAAGCTCCTGACTCCTGGCTTCAGATCGGCACAGCTCCGGCTGTTGCAGCCATTTGGGGATTGAACCAGCAGAATGAAGACTTCTCTCTCTCTCTCTCTCTCTCTCTCTCTCTCTCTCTCTCTCTCTCTGCCTCTGCCTTTCAAATAAATAAATACATTAAAAAATAAAATTACATGCTAAAATTCACAATGATTATAAATCAGAATTCTATAAGTTATTGATCAGTAGATAGCCCAATCAGAAGGCCCTTCCATTTTCTTCCAGGGATACCATATCCTCCTGGTCAAAGGCCTGAAAGAGCTTCCTATGCTCTTAGAATTTCTAAAACAATTTTACAATACCTACTTGTCCATTTTTGTTCACTCATTAAGTTTTAGCCACACTAACTTTTTTTTTTTTTTTACATATTTGGCACTGATGTTTCCTGAGTCTTTTCTGTATTGTATGTTTTCTCTGCCTGGAATGCTTGATCCCAATATTCAAATGTCACCTTCAATGGATAGCCTCTCAGTCACTAATGATAACTCAGCTCTGGCAATCTGTCACCTCTTACTCTGTTCCCCATGTAGAATACTTACCATTTACTTATTTTTTTTCCTCTTTGTTTTTCTCCATTTTCTGGCTAGAAGGCAAGCTCTATGAAAGCATAATTTGCCTAAATGTACACAGATGGCAGCCAGGAGGAAAACTGAAAATCTGGCAGCTCAAATCTGGGGCCAGCATTTGTAATCACTATCCCAAGTCAGATTCCACCTAGGCGCCTCTCAACCTGCCCGCTCACTGACCGACACAATCAGGTTTTGTGTTGTCTCCCTTTGATTTCTTTGACTATCCCGTAGTATGATTAATCATCATTGATTTATTGTTTTATCTTCCTCTGCTTATTGAGAAGCTCCTGGGTCATCTCTGTAATCCTAGCTCCTAGCATCATGTTTGGCAATTAGTCATTGCGATACACTACAATGTTCTTTATTGCTTTTGGAAAAAAAATTCCAACTCACCAACAGTAAAAATGCATCAACTGGAGAAGAAGATCATTATGCTAGTTAGAACATGGGATTGGACTGCATTGCTTTTAGAGGAAATTTGTTGATTTTATTTTTGATACTTTTCATAATTCTGAAAAAGTCAGATTTCTTCTGTGCCAGGTCAATATACTCATGAAACATACTAATCTAGCAAAGTGGATGGAAACTTGTGTGGTAAGATTAAACTGTTATTACATAAAATGAAGAAGGAAAGCCTTCACTGTATTTCCTTTTCTCTTCTGCTTCGCTGAGCTCAAAGGAAAGAGGCCTCAGCAAGCTGCTGCAGGAAGGGCTTCATATGTCTGGGGAGATTATCAAACAGGTTGCTATAATCGTTCTGGTCCTATATGTGAGGTCAAGGTTTGATTTACTTTTCTGAAACATTCTGTCTCCTTTTCTGAAAAAGAGTACATTTGGTAAAAGCTGATTTCTAGGGCTAAATTGTACTCAGAATTCAGTTTCTATTGCTTTCAATGGGTGCAAGCAGAGCACACACGCTCCACACAAATCATGGTGACTGACCTGAAAACTAGAAGGAGCACTTTATTCTAGCTGCTGCACTACAGGGAGCACTCATTGAAGATCACTGACTTTCTTGGCAAGTGGTGTTCAGGGTTTTTAAAGATACATTAAAAAGGAGTCAGTTTACTAGTCGCTTCATAGTCATAGAAGAAACAGACACTCGTGAATAATACATCTGTAGATGGTTCCGTGTGTTTGTACTCTAACATGAATTTGGCACATTCTAGAGAGTGTTCATTTATCTTTTTCTTTTATAATCACAAAATGGTATTCTCTGATATTGTCAATATGAAATTGCTATTGTTCTCTAGGAAAACACCCTAGTCTAACTTGAGTGTCAAGTCAGCTCCTAGAGAAAGCCAAATAATGTTTTTGTTTTTTCTTTTACAGTTTTGCTGTCATCTTTACATCCCTTACCATTTTTGGTTTAGTACTAAGTGTAAATCCATTTTGTGTATAATATTTGTAAAGATCTCTCTCACACACACATAAATTATTTCAGGCAATAACATAAATATAAAGATGTGGGAGTCTAAAACAGATTCCAAAAACATACAAGCTCAAAGGCCATAATCTCAAATGTTGGAGACCCAAAACTCTAAAGCCCAAATTCCTGAAAGATTCAAAACCCAAAAATAAAAATCTGGAAAAAAAAACAAAACATTTATATAAAAATAAAAATATAAATTTATTTATTTAAATATAAATATAAATGTATGAAAAATATGCACATTAAACAAAAAACATTCATAATTTTGAAAGTATAAACACACATATACCAACAACATTTGTGCAAGTGTAATACTGATGAGTATTATTATATTCAAAAGAAATAAATGGCAAAAAGAGAAATGTATAAAAACAGACCACTATGGTGGATGATTGTGTGCATCCAGTCTTATAACTGTGACCATCTGAAATACTGTGGAAATCTAAATATTTAATTCAGATTGATTAAAACCAGCAATAGGTCACCATTACATGTGCAATTATGCAGAGGCAAGATCTCAAAATATTTTATCTTTCACAAATGTGAACAGACAAAAAGGACATGTTTGCATTTATTAAGGAGGTTTCATTGTTGTCATCTACAGTACAATGTTAACATACCAAGTCAATATTATGATAATGCACTTTTGCAAAATTTGTAACAAAATGTACCAAATAAACTAGATATCTCAAAGTCTTTCTGCAATTTATACTCTAGTAATCAAAAAATGCAGAGATGCAACATGTAGTATAGCAAATTATAAAAAAGTAATGTTGGCCGGCGCTGCGGCTCAATAGGCTAATCCTCCACCTGCAGCACTGGCAACCCAGGTTCTAGTTCCAGTGGGGGCTCCAGATTCTGTGCTGGTTGCTCCTCTTCCAGTCCAGCTCTCTGCTGTGGCCCGGGAATGCAGTGGAGGACGGCCCAAGTGCTTGGGCCCTGCAACCGCATGGGAGACCAGGAGGAAGCACCTGGCTCCTGGCTTCTAATTGGTGCAGCGCGCTAGCCATAGCGGTCATTTGGTGGGTGAATCAACGGAAGGAAGACCTTTCTCCTCTCTGTCTCTCTCTCTCACTGTCCACTCTGCCTGTCCAAAAAAAAAAAAAAAAAAAAGTAATGTTGACAATTTCAGATAGTGTGGAGAAAACAGAAAGAAAAAAACAACAATATCCCTCAAAACTAAAAAGATGATTGAACATATGGAACAGTGTATCACAGGAATAGATTATGGGCAACAGTGTGGAAGAAGCTCACAAAGAGATCGCCACCTTTACTGATCAGTAAGCGTAATCTAAATGTTTGTGTCATAATGAGTAAACACCAACAACTTTGCCTCAGTGTCATCTTTCCCTACCTAAACACATTAACAGTTTTGAAATAATCAGTTAATGGCTTCTTTAGCCAAATGCACCTAAAATGAAACCTAATCTGTCCATAGGAATGACAATGTAGACATATACAATTTTTAAATTTTTACTTTACAAAAAGTGAGTAATTGTGAAATATGTACACATTTTATAGGCTATGGTACAAAATTTCAACAAATATATACAGCACAAGCCAATCAAATCAGGCAATTAACCCTTCAAGTTTCCTTTATCAAAGAGTATAGTTATTCTGTTATTCTGTTATAGTATTTGTTATTCTTTGGAACATCAAAACCCATTACCTTCACCCAACCTCATTTTGATACTCGTTATCAAATTTCTCAAGTCTCCTACTCTTCCCAGCCTTTAATAATCAAAATTCCAGATTTATATAAATATAAAAACATGTATTTATTTAAACTTCTACAAAGGAGAAAAAATTGTCTTTCTGTGTCTGGTCTATTTCATTTAACATAATGTTCTCTAATTCCATCCATTTTGTTTCAGGTGTCAGTATTTTCACTCTTCTTTTTGTCTGAGTAATACGTCATAGTGTGTGTGTGTGTGTATGTGTGCCACATTTTCCTTATCTATTCATCTATTGATGGACCTCAAGGTTGATTCAATATTATGGCCATTGTGTGTACTGCTTCAATGAAAAACATGAATGCACATATCTCTTTCTATTTCATTATTGTCTACTCATGTGATCAAATTCTCCAAAATTCAGTTTTCTACCCTTTTGATATAGCCTTTTTTTTTCATAAGGATTTCTATTTTAAGAATTTTGATCTTAAAGAATTCAATGTTCTGAATTTTCCTCTTTTGAGATTGTGACTTTCAGTATTTCAACAGTCAGGATTATAGCACTGAAGATCACATGTACAGCATCATCAAGTGAAGTAGGTGCTAGCAATATTCTCATTTTACTGATGATTAAGCTAGCAAACCTGAGTCAACATGTGTGGCAAGTACAACTATTCTTGACTATACTATATCAACAAGTTATAATGTAGTTCCTTCCATTCACTGCACTGAATTGTTTCTATTATCTTGATCTAACTGTGATTCTTGAGAAACAACCCCAATTGTTGACATCCAGGAGCTGTGCTAGTATTTGGAGCAAGCTAAGCAGTTGTGTTCTTGTTCTGAACACAAATGCACTCACAGAATACCATAATCTGACAAAAATCACTCTGAGATGGTGTTGAAGTGAGACAAACGCCTAACAAAACAAAAAATTAAATCAACTTATAATCCTATCTGATACTGACAGAAAACAAGATCACCACAAACATACTGTATATTCTCATTTAATACATATAATAAATACATCATTATTTATCACAGATTTAGTCTCACTCTTTCCTCTTCCTAGAACACATGCACTAAGAATCTCATTTATCAAATTGCCCCAGTCCAGAGCTAACCTCTGCTGTCTTCAAGTTTTGCAAAATCAGCTAAGAGAAGTCAAAACTTGAAGTAAAATTCCCCTATGGGAAAACACTCTTATATTCAGATACTCCTCATACCCATTCTGTGCATTTGAAACTAAATGAGTCATAAGTCAAAGTAGGCATTCATAACTTGCACCAATTTTTAGGTATTCTTTATTTTACATGAAGTGAAATTTTATTAGTAACTTTAACAAAAAATAAATACATAAAATAAATTTCTGAAATCACTTGCAAAGAAACTGATGCTTTTCAAATAGAATTAGAGAATGAGAAGTAATTTTTACCTAATATTTTTAGGTATTTTATTCAGTGTATGCTCAAATAAGTAAAATATATAAAGAAACTCAAGGTCCCACAAGGTCATGAAAAGCTATAGCTTATCAATTGCTGTTTTCTCCATATTACCTAATATATTACTCATTAGATATATGATACTTAATTTTAATTTTAAATTTGATGCAGACAAATTTTGGGATTACAATATGTAGCGAATTGGCAATCCTCATTTTGTATCCCGATTTTCTGTCAAAATTGCAGATGCTAATAATCAGCCTCGGTGGTTTTAGAGATGTCACTTGACCTTGTTGTGGTTTTTTCACAAGCAGTTTATCAGCATCATTTATTCTCCCTGAACTCCCCAAAAGTATGAGTGCTACACAGACTAAATAATGGTATTATAGTAAAATAATGTGTAATCAGTTCCTTTCAAAGATATATTATCCACTTTAATCTGATTGCTTTTTCAGGGAATAGCTGAAGTCTAGCATGAATCCTGGTTGTTTAGTGGACAGGCTGATTTCCACAAGCACCATAGAAAGGGAGTACAATGAGTGACAGTGAAAGACAGATCCTCAAATAGAAAAGAAAATGTGGTTTAAATCTTACTTTTTTATTCAGGAATTGAAGTGCTAAAATATCTTTATGATAAATGCAAAAAGTAATTAATAGAAATGCTAGTAAACTCAATATTCGTAGACCAAACTGCGATCAACAGTATAAAAGCTAAACTTTAGGGTAACAAAAATTACATGAATGAAAGTTTGGGGCCCATTACAAGTGAATGAAACTAGGACTGTCATGGAAAATTCACTTAGTTATGGAGATAAAATGAAGTGAATTAGCAGCTATCATAACTTTCTTATTCCACAGAAGCCACTGAAATAGACTAAAGTAGAATTTCCATGTGATCTGAAAAATCTTCAAATGGCATACTTTATGTGGTCAGCTGGAATATGAGTTAGCGTGTATGATTTCTTTCAGCACTCATAATTGCCCAGCCCTAAATCAGTGTTGGGGGTAGGAAATACAATCACTGATTGGTCAGAGCAGAGGCACATATTTAAGGAAGGGTGCTATCTTTCTTAACCCAGAGAAACTTGAAACAGAATTTTTTTTCTTTTCAATGAAAAGTGATGATTTATTTCTAGAAGGAGGATTGAAAACTAGCAGACATATGAAAAACACTAAGTAACCACTACTTGTGACCAAGAACCTAAGATTTTAAAAAAAAAAATGAACACAGAAGCGGGCATTGGTGCAGTGGTTTAGAAATTCCTACGGACTCCTGTGTCCCATACAGAAGTGCCAGAGTTCAAGTTCTCCAACTGCTTCTGATTCAGCTTTCTGGTTAATGTGAACCCTGGTTGTAGCAGGTGGTAATTTAAGTACTTGGATCTCTACCACCCATGTGGGTGACCTGGATTGAATTTCAACCTCTTGGTTTTGACATTGCTCCATCCAGGCTATTGTAGACATTTAAGAAGTGGATCCACAAATGGAAGATTTCTCTTTGTCCATGTTTCTGTCTCTGTCTCTGCCAATCTCACTTGTTTGACCTTTCAAATAAATAAAAATAAGCAGAAAGAAATTTTAATATATGTATATATATATATATAAAATAGACTTTGATCACACCTTACATTTCTATCTTGAATAAATATGTGCATATATCTATGTACACATTATCTTGAGCATATATATTATATATATCATATACATATAGTAGATACAAACTTTTATATATTTTTAGAAGTTATGTACACATATAGATGTAAAGGCATGTGTCTATAACATTAACTTTCCTACATAAGAAATAAATAATTCCTCAATAGCACCTACTGGGACAAAAGTGGGATATTTGATTTGATGAAATATATGGCTTTGCCAATATGATTCCAACACATCATGGTTTTTGTTCTGAGATTTTGGAGCATATACCATAATTAACAACTACATATACAATTTTATTACTAGGTTTTATAGGAGAATAACTGAAACTCTGAGACAAGCTTATGAATGACCCTAGCAATGAGAAAATAAAATTGCATGTGCTAATATTCTCTTTAGTGAAGAACAATGGATGTTTTTCTGTTAGAAACTAAAAATTTAGTAGAAACCAAGATAGTACACTAAAATAAAGATGAAAACATTGTGACTATTGATAAAATTATGTTGCAGTGTTTTCTATTCCAAAAATGTGTATTGAAACATTAGATAGGATAATGTCTGGGTTGTTAACTTGGTTGTTTATAGCATGTACTGTATTATAGCTCCAACATTTGGGATTCAAAACATTTGCTATGCATCAGTCTGATTAGGAATTATCAATAGATTAGTTCCAGAGTTCAAATGTTTACTTAGACTTTATGCTACTGTGTCTTAAATCATGTGTGTACGGTAAGTTTGTTATCAATTTATTACTTGCAAAAACATAATTTTGAGGGGAGGAGGAGGAAGAATCATTACAAAAGATTAGACAAGAAATCAGAATCCATTAATTGAACCCTTTGCCTGCAATTACAGAACTTGAACCAAGTTACTGGATCTCAATTACAGAACTTGAGCCAAGTTACTGGATCTCAATTTTCTTATCTGTTAACAATAATTGTCGCTCTAAGTTCAAGCTCTGTCTCAAAACCTACAATCTGTATATATCAGGTAACTTATGTAATATCCCCAAGCTGCTTCTCTTTTAGTCTGTGAAGTTGAGATAAATGGGTCTCATACATATAACATAAAAATATATATGTAAAAATCATTATCAGTAATAAAATATTATATGGAAATCCATTTATCTTGGTAGAGGATATAATCATCATTTCCCCTTCTTAGATGTCTTCTTTGATTGCAAGGAGTTCACATTAGACTGCCTACTCCTACTGGTGCAGATAAAGCTGCATATTTGAAATCTATAGAAATGGAACCTACAAACAGTCACATGGGTAAAAACATGCTTGAGTAGTAAAAGTTCCATGAGTCAGAGAATGACAAGATTCAAGAAACTCAAGTTCCAGTTCTTAACTTTACATCACTATATGGTTTGCTTTGTTGAATACATATTTTAAAAGGAGTAATATGTATATATTCAAGGACAGCACAAAAAATAAGAGCAGGAGAAGAGGAATGCATAATAAAGATATGTGTGGGGCATACCAAGGACCTGTAAGCTACAAAGGAGGATTGCAGTTTTATATGAATTTCTCTGGGTCATATATCCCGGAGAAAATCCATCCTAGTGGAAGAACTTCAGTTTATAGGCAAGTGATTATGAATGCTTATCCAGGTTTCTGATAAGGATGCTCTTGACCTAGAGAGGTTGAATTTAACAAATACATATGAGATAAAGTCTACAGATCTTGGTGACATGAGAGGAGGAGAAAACAGGAATAAGTGATAATTCTGAGGTTTATAAATTGGGTACCTTAGTTGAAAGTTCCTGGAAATGCAGGAGTTATTTCATTTTGGTGGAGGCCAAAGTCATGGACATGATAAGCTCACTCTAAACAATGAGTCAAGGACTGAACCCCAAAGAACACTAAAGTTTAAAAGACAGGAGGAGAAAAGAAATCCAGAAAAAAAAAAAAAGAAAAACTGAACTGTGAGAGAGATTGTAGTGGAATTTTTTATTCTTATCAAAGATTTGTCTTGTTGAGACTCAGAGAGAATGAATGCTCCATGCTAATGTACTTGCTGTTTGCATTGTTGGATATTTAAAATTCTTATGTGAACTCTCTAAAGCCATGAATGTATTTTTTGTTTTTGAATTTTCATGTGACAGAAGAGAGAAAATATCCTCAGAAATAAAGGCCACTAATTCCCTAATTAAAAAAAAAAGATATCTGATGTGAATTAGGAAGACAACATAATTCAATATATAATTAATAAATCTTATAAGTCTTTACAAAATAATACATAGATTCATTTTGTAAGATAGTCTTTTTGATATACATTTATCCCTTCTAAAATAGATAACTTTTTCTACTTAAAGAAAATGAGCAACAGTTCATTTAAGCAAAGTTATTTTTTGTATATGCAATAATGGTATACATATATGGCAGACCTTGTGTGAATATGTCTAAACAAAAGTTATTTTGATCTTTTTTGTAAGATGATTACAATGATGAAGATTATTGCTTTATGCTGACATGTCCAGAAGGTAGTACAATTGGAGCCAGGGGAAAAGTTCTTCCTTTCCCTAGTTGCAAATGAGGATCCTTTATCATGACAGGTTTAGGAGTGATGCAGACAAACTTTGAATACCACCTTCATTTTATTAGTAACTGAATGACTGAGCAAATTACTTGACCTCTCTGGGAGTGCTTCTTTGAAAAAGAGAAGTATAATAGAAATGCCTGTTGAACTCAGCTTCTATGCTCATGAATGAAACTTGCTATGTCTACATAAGGTTATCTACAGATAGGAATGTTATTTCCTAGCACATATTTGCTCTTACTGGAAATCATTCATATGCCATTATAATGAATGCTTCAAAATGATTAATTCTTTAAAATGAGCTAGAAATCTATTCTTAGAAATCTCAGAAAGGGCAAGATGAAATGCTGTTGTAAATGTTAACCTTAAAGTCGGATGACTCCTTAATTCTTATTTATTTCATTTTATCTGATCAAGTTGCATGCAGTTCACATAAGGTGACTATGCCTATTTATATTTGTGTCACTTTTACTTAGCCAAGGGAATGCTATCAAGTTTGCTAAGTTATTCTAATGCCATAAGTTTTAAACACATTATTACTGTTCAGGCAGGGTATTTGATTCTTCATTCCCATGGAAAGAAATAAAGAGTTAGCAAATGTGTTTCATTTTCACAATAAAATTTTGCAAGCTGGGGAAAGTATTACATCTCTTTAATCAATCTCTAAATCATATGCAATGTTTCTGTGACTGACATGCCCCTAATATGAAGAATGTGAAGTGACACCTTTGGACAGATATTCCTACTAACTGTCTTGTTCCATATGTTTCCCCTTCTGCTAAATACCATCTTTATGGAATGCAATCTTTTCTACTGAATGCTACATTTGACCAAGCACTCCCTCTAAATCCTGTTCTCCGAACTGTTTACTCTGATGAAGGACACCTGCCTGTGTCTCCAAGAATCTGAATGTCTTTTATAGGGAATTAATTCTCATCTGCTGCTGACCGTGGTCATTCAGTTATTGGCACATTAAGTTTCACCTCACCTCAGTTCTGCAATATACCAGCCTCTGAACTTAGCACTGCCCAGGAACCAAAGCACACCAGCTGCTCTTAGGAACCTCCCACCCCTCCTCCTGTTGCACTCAGAGTGTCAATGCCCATTCTGGCTTGCAAGAGGTGATACAGATCAATCCAGAGCAGGGTTCACTTTGCAGGGGATAGCACTCCCGAAAATACTTCCCACTGCCAGCATTCGTCTGTTAGAGGTTTCTATATGCCATAGAAGCCTCATAACTCTTGGAAACAGAGGCAAACACTGAGAAGCAACAGGATCCTGTGGAGACTAATGAGACACAAAGAGATGGAAGGTAGTACCCTATAGTAGACAGCATGAAATTCAGCTAGCACAGCTGTCTACCAAGGCTCAGGAAGCAGAGGGGCTTGAGTGATCTGAGTCAAGTTGTATTCCTAATGGGAGATTGGTCCTTATCAAGGGTCACCACAAGGAGCCAAAGCAATTCAATTCTTTGCACTCTTGCCAAAGTTAGGGAGACACTGTGATACAACCAAATGTGAAACACTCACAGGAAATTATAGCCCCTTTGTTATAACACCAACCCAAAGGAAGGGATTAAGGCTCTTCCTTCCAAGGACACTTCCTACCAGGTGGCAGATAGCCTCACTACTCATAAGGAAAGTCTAGGATATTTCTTAACACCCCTATTCTACAACATTTCCAATTTTTAAAGTTAAGAGTATGCTATTTATTTGTAGATTTCAATTTCAGATTGTTGCTAGTTACAGAAATACAAATGATTTTTATATATTTGCCTGCAAATTTAGATAAGACATTCATTTCTAAAAAAATTTGATATGTTGATATTTTCTACTGGGCTTATGTTTTTTTAATAGTCAGTGTGTTGTATTAAATACAGATAGATTTATTCTCCTCTTTTCTAAATGTTGTTTTAACTTACTTGCCTTATAATACTGGCTTATACCTTCATTTTGTTCTCTCAAGAAGCAAAAGCTGAATTAATGTGAAAAATCAGTGAACGTGTTTCATATTACTGATAGATTGAAAAGAAACACACCTATTCAACAATGCTAAACAGAAATGATAAGGCATATCTGACTTCTTCATGATGACAAGGAATAATTATTACATCTTCCATAACTGAATGTGATGGTAGCTAGAGGTTTTATTTTTTTATATCCCTAGTTTGATTAACTTTTTATTATAGTCAATGATTGATATTGGATTTTATCAAATATCTTTGGGTTTTTTCTTGTATTTTTCTTTCTAATTCTAGGTTTAATTTGCTTTTTCAGCTCTTAAGATTGATGTTTATATCATTATTCTGAGAGCTTTCTATTTTTTTTTTTTTGACAGGCAGAGTAGACAGTGAGAGAGAGAGAGAGACAGAGAGAAAGGTCTTCCTTTGCCTTTGGTTCACCCTCCAATGGCCACCACGGCCAGCGTGCTGCGGCCGGCACATTGAGCTGATCCGAAGCCAGGAGCCAGGTGCTTCTGGTCTCTCATGCGGGTGCAGGGCCCAAGGACTTGGGCCATCCTCCACTGCACTCCCGGGCCACAGCAGAGAGCTGGCCTGGAAGAGGGGCAACCGGGACAGAATCTGACGCTCCGATCGGGACTAGAACCCAGAGTGCCGGCGCTGCAGGCGGAGGATTAGCCTATTGAGCCACGGCGCTGGCCTCTTTCTATTTTTTAATACAGGTTTTAGTGCTGAAAATTTATCTTTCCAACCAGAATAAATACATTAACAAATTTCTCAAGATGATTTGTCAACATTCTTCAGCCAGTGGTGCTACTGGTAGCCAGTGCTACTTCATCCAGAGTCTAGCTAATTGCACTAGGTTTGATTTGTTGATTCATTATAACAACTCAGGCAATATATACAAGAGACCATGAACAATCCCTGTAAAGTGGGTGAGTACTGACGTATATATTATTTGGGCACGTATTACTAGCTTTGAGGACTTAGGGAATTGGAGCATTAAATTTAACCAATGAAGCAGTTCTCTTTTACATAGTCTGTTAGTTTTACATTTAATATTTTCTCTATTCAGATAACTCACTTCACTACATTCTAATGAAGTTGGGAAATTTTAATTAGCAATATATTAGTTATGTTGCAAAACACATTCATAGAAAGCCGCTTAAAAGCCATTTAGAGAAAGTAAAAAAAAAGATGATATACTCTTTAAATATATAATAAAGGTTATAGATACATTCATACACTTCAAATTCTACTTCCCTTTTCTGTATATGAATTTAACACTAAAAGTAAAATGTATAAAGTTAAACACAGCAAGAGTTGCCAATTAGAAATAATATTGCGGGGGCGGAGCCAAGATGGCGGATAGTGAGGACGTGTGCCTTAGTTTGGGAAAATAAACTTTCATAAAAGTGGAATTACTGCAGCCTCAGGAAAAGACTCAAGAAAAAAACTGCAGAGGAAACGCTTCCGGATCTCGTGGATGAGACACAGAGGACTTACAGGGAACCCACCGCGTGGAAAACCAACCGAGACGAGCCGAGTGGCAGCGGCGGGAGAGGAGCCAGAGCCTCAGAATCTCGCCAGCGCGGGAACGGAGGAGGAGGGTAAGACAAAGACCTGAGAAGTCCGAGACATTGGGGGGAGGGGGAACAGAGGCCTCTCCCTTCACTCACCAAGCAAAACAAAGAGCACCGCGATTTTACATATGTAAAGCTCAGCCAAACTCAGTATCTTTAGCGAAACTGGAGAACACATTGAGCGCTGCATAATCTCTGTGTATGGTCCCAGGGGTAGATCAAACGAATACTCACAAAGGCCAGATTTCAACTACACTCAACCCCACTCCCAACTGAGTCAAAAAAAAAAAAAAAAAAGAGAGAGAGAGAGAGAGAGCGAGCCAGCAAGGAGCAAGTGAGTGAGAAATCTGGGAGAGTTGCTCTTTACACAGCCTTAAACCTGAAGAAACAAGCATAGCTCTCTGGCCACACCCATCACAGCCCCTAAGGCTCCAACAAAGCAGACAGCTCACTTAGAGGCATAGTATAACGAGAGAAAAAAACAAAAACAAAAACACCACAAATTATCTCTAACATGCCAAGAAAGAAACATAGAAGCGGAGGTTCCAAGAACAGGGAAGGCACTATGACGCCCCCAAGTGAACAAGACACGCCAATGCAAGATTATGAAGATTATGAGATAGAAGAAATGAAAGATACAGATTTCAAAAAATTTATGATAAGAACATTAAGAAGTTCTCAAAAACAAATTCTTGAACTACAGAAATCCTTAATGGACAAGATAGAAAATCTCTCCCGTGAAAATGAAATATTAAGGAGGAATCAAAATGAAATGAAAAAACTAGTGGAACATAAATCTGAGATAGTGACAAAAAACCTCAATGAAATGAAGAACTCAATAGATCAAATGGCAAACACATTAGAGAGCCTTAAAAACAGAATGGGTGAAGCAGAAGAGAGAATATCAGAATTAGAAGACAGAGAACAGGAAAGGAAACAGTCAAATCAAAGAAAAGAAGAAGAAATCAGAAATCTAAAAAATACTGTCAGGAACCTACAGGATACTATTAAAAAACCTAACATTCGGGTTCTAGGAGTTCCTGAAGGCATGGAAAGGGAGAAAGGATTAGAAGGCCTTTTTAGTGAGATACTAGCAGAAAATTTCCCAAGTTTGGAGAAGGACAGAGACATCCTAGTACAGGAAGCTCAGAGAACCCCTAATAAACACGATCAAAAGAGATCCTCACCACGACACGTCGTAATCAAACTCACCACAGTGAAACACAAAGAAAGGATCCTAAAATGTGCAAGAGAGAAACGCCAGATTACTCTCAGAGGATCTCCAATTAGACTCACAGCAGACTTCTCATCAGAAACCCTACAAGCCAGGAGAGAATGGCGAGATATAGCCCAGGTACTAAGAGAGAAAAACTGCCAGCCCAGAATATTATATCCTGCAAAGCTCTCATTTGTGAATGAAGGTGAAATTAAGACCTTTCACAGCAAACAGAAATTGAAAGAATTTGTCGCCACTCGTCCAGCCCTGCAAAAGATGCTTAAAGATGTGTTACATACAGAAACACAGAAACACGGTCACCAATATGAAAGAAGTTAAAGGAAGGAAACCTCACAGCAAAAGATCACAGGAATCTCAAACCAGATATTAGAAAACATCTTTGGCAAATGGCAGGGCAAAGTCACTCCTTCTCAATAGTCACATTGAATGTTAATGGCTTGAACTGTCCAGTTAAAAGACACCGATTGGCTGACTGGGTTAAGGAACAAAACCCATCCTTTTGCTGCTTACAAGAAACCCATCTATCCAACAATGATCCATACAAGCTGAGAGTGAAAGGCTGGAAAAAGATATACCACGCCAACAGAAATGAAAAGAGAGCGGGCGTAGCCATCTTAATATCGGACAACATAAACTTTACCACAAAAACTGTTAGGAGAGACAAAGAGGGGCACTATATAATGATTAAGGGATCCATTCAACAGGAAGATATAACGATTATCAACATATATGCACCTAATCATAGGGCACCAGCTTATTTAAAAGACTTGTTAAGGGACTTAAAGGGAGACTTAGACCCCAATACAATAGTACTGGGGGACTTCAATACTCCACTCTCAGAGATAGACAGATCAACAGGACAGAAGATCAACAAGGAGACAGTAGATTTAAATGACACTATAGCCCAAATGGATCTAACAGATATCTACAGAACATTTCATCCGACATCTAAGGACTTTACATTCTTCTCAGCAGTACATGGAACCCTCTCTAGGATTGACCACATACTAGGCCATAAAGCAAGTCTAAGCAAATTCAAAAGAATTAGAATCATACCATGCAGCTTCTCAGACCACAAAGGAATGAAATTGGAAATTGGCAACTCAGGAATCCCTAGAGCACGTGCAAACACATGGAGATTGAACAACATGCTCCTGAATGAACAATGGGTCATAGAAGAAATTAAAAGAGAAATCAAAAATTTTCTGGAAGTAAATGAGGATAACAGCACAACATACCAAAACCTATGGGATACAACAAAAGCAGTGTTAAGAGGAAAGTTTATATCAATAGGTGCCTACATCAAGAAATTGGAAAGGCACCAAATAGATGAGCTTTCAAGTCATCTCAAGGATCTAGAAAATCTGCAGCAAGCCAAACCCAAACCCAGTAGGAGAAGAGAAATAATTAAAATCAGAGAAGAAATCAACAGGATTGAATCCAAAAAAACATTACAAAAAATCAGCCAAACGAGGAGCTGGTTTTTTGAAAAAATAAACAAAATTGACACCCCATTGGCCCAACTAACTAAAAAAAAAAGAGAAAAGACCCAAATCAATAGGATCAGAGATGAAATGGGAAACGTAACAACAGACGCCACAGAAATAAAAAGAATCATCAGAAATTACTACAAGGACTTGTATGCCAGCAAACAGGGAAATCTATCAGAAATGGACAGATTCTTGGACACATACAACCTCCCTAAATTGAGCCAGGAAGACATAGAAAACCTAAACAGACCAATAACTGACACAGAAATTGAAACAGTAATAAAGGCCCTCCCAACAAAGAAAAGCCCAGGGCCAGATGGATTCACTGCTGAGTTCTACCAGATATTTAGAGAAGAACTAACTCCAATTCTTCTCAAACTATTCAGAGCAATCGAAAAAGAGGGAATCCTCCCAAATTCTTTCTATGAAGCCACCATCACCTTAATTCCTAAGCCAGAAAGAGACGCAACATTGAAAGAGAATTACAGACCAATATCCCTGATGAACATAGATGCAAAGATCCTCAATAAAATTCTGGCCAATAGAATGCAACAACACATCAGAAAGATCATCCACCCAGACCAAGTGGGATTCATCCCCGGTATGCAGGGATGGTTCAACATTCGCAAAACAATCAACGTAATACACTACATTAACAGACTGCAGAAGAAAAACCATATGATTCTCTCAATAGATGCAGAGAAAGCATTTGATAAAATACAACACCCTTTCATGACGAAAACTCTAAGCAAACTGGGTATGGAAGGAACATTCCTTAATACAATCAAAGCAATATATGAAAAACCCACGGCCAACATCCTATTGAATGGGGAAAAGTTGGAAGCATTTCCACTGAAATCTGGTACCAGACAGGGATGCCCTCTCTCACCACTGCTATTCAATATAGTTCTGGAAGTTTTGGCCAGAGCTATTAGGCAAGAAAAAGAAATTAAAGGGATACAAATCGGGAAGGACGAACTCAAACTATCCCTCTTTGCAGATGATATGATTCTTTATTTAGGGGACCCAAAGAACTCTACTAAGAGACTGCTGGAACTCATCGAAGAGTTTGGCAAAGTAGCAGGATATAAAATCAATGCACAAAAATCAACAGCCTTTGTATACACAGGCAATGCTTCGGCTGAGGAAGAACTTCTAAAATCCATCCCATTCACAATAGCTACAAAAACAATCAAATACCTTGGAATAAACTTAACCAAAGACGTTAAGGATCTCTACGATGAAAACTACAAAAACTTAAAGAAAGAAATAGAAGAGGATACCAAAAAATGGAGAAATCTTCCATGCTCATGGATTGGAAGAATCAATATCATCAAAATGTCTATCCTCCCAAAAGCAATTTATACATTCAATGCAATACCCATTAAGATCCCGAAGACCTTCTTCTCAGATCTAGAAAAAACGATGCTGAAATTCATATGGAGACACAGAAGACCTCGAATAGCCAAAGCAATCCTGTACAACAAAAACAAAGCCGGAGGCATCACAATACCTGATTTAAGGACATACTACAGGGCAGTTGTTATCAAAACAGCATGGTACTGGTACAGAAACAGATGGATAGACCAATGGAACAGAATAGAAACACCAGAAATCAATCCAAACATCTACAGCCAACTTATATTTGACCAAAGATCCAAATCTAATCCCTGGAATAAGGACAGTCTATTCAATAAATGGTGCTGGGAAAATTGGATTTCCACGTGCAGAAGCTTGAAGCAAGACCCATACCTATCACCTTACACAAAAATCCACTCAACATGGATTAAAGACTTAAATCTACGACCCGAAACCATCAAATTATTAGAGAGCATTGGAGAAACCCTGCAAGATATAGGCACAGGCAAAGACTTCCTGGAAAATACTCCAACAGCACAGGCAGTCAAAACCAAAATTAACATTTGGGATTGCATCAAATTGAGAAGTTTCTGTACTTCAAAAGAAACAGTCAGGAAAGTGAAGAGGCAACCAACAGAATGGGAAAAAATATTTGCAAACTATACTACAGATAAAGGATTGATAACCAGAATCTACAAAGAAATCAAGAAAATCCACAACAACAAAACAAACAACCCACTAAAGAGATGGGCCAAAGACCTCAATAGACATTTTTCGAAAGAGGAAATACAAATGGCCAACAGACACATGAAAAAATGTTCAAGATCACTAGCAATCAGAGAAATGCAAATCAAAACCACAATGAGGTTCCATCTCACCCCGGTGAGAATGGCTCACATTCAGAAATCTACCAACAACAGATGCTGGAGAGGATGTGGGGAAAAAGGGACACTAACCCACTGTTGGTGGGAATGCAAACTGGTTAAGCCACTATGGAAGTCTGTCTGGAGATTCCTCAGAAACCTGAACATAACCCTACCATACAACCCAGCCATCCCACTCCTTGGAATTTACCCAAAGGAAATTAATTTGGCTAATAAAAAAGCCATCTGCACGTTAATGTTTATTGCAGCTCAATTCACAATAGCTAAGACCTGGAACCAACCCAAATGCCCATCAACAGTAGACTGGATAAAGAAATTATGGGACATGTACTCCATAGAATACTATACAGCAGTAAGAAACAACGAAACCCAGTCATTTGCAACAAGATGGAGCAATCTGGAAAACATCATGCTGAGTGAATTAAGCCAGACCCAAAGAGAAAAATATCATTTGTTTTCCCTGATCGGTGACAACTGAGCACCAAAGGGGAAACCTGTTAAGTGAAACGGACACTATAAGCAACAATGAACTGATCAGCTCCTGTCCTGACTTTAGATGTACAATGTAATACTTTATCCATTTTAGTATTTGTTGTTATTGTTGTTGTTCTAGTACTATTGGTTGAACTCAGTAATTAACACACAATTATTCTTAGGTGTTTAAATTTTAACTGAAAAGTGATCCCTGTTAAATCTAAGAGTGGAAAAAGAGAGGGAGGAGATGAACAATTTGGAACATGCTCAATCGGTCTGGCCGCAAATGGTGGAGTTAGAAACGTGCCAGGGGATTCCAACACAATTCCATCAAGATGGCATGTACCAATGCCATCGCACTGGTCCAGGTGACCAATTTCAGCTCACAATTGATAGCTCTGACAGGTCTAAGACTCAAAGAGATCACACAAACAAGACAAGTATCTGCTGATACTGACTGATAGAATCAAAAAGGGAGAGAAAGATCCAACATGGGAAGTGGGATACACAGCAGACTCATAGGATGGCAGATGTCCTAAACAACACTCTGGCCTCAGAATCAGCCCTCAGGGCATTCGGATCTGGCTGAAGAGCCCATGGGAGTATAGCAGGCATGGAAAGCCAAGATATCATGGGAAAAAAAAAAAAAAGACCTAAATGAATGATCTCTGTGAGTGAGATCCCAGTGGAAAGAACGGGGCCATCAAAGAAGGAGGTACCCTTCTCCGAAGGGAGGAGAGAACCTCCACTTTGACTATGACCCTATCGGAATAAGATCAAAGTCAGCGAACTCTAAAGGCTTCCATAGCCCTGGCAACTCATGACTAGAGCCTAGGGAGATTACTGACGCCATGAACAGGAGTGTCAAATTGTTAAGTCAGCAACAGGAGTCACTGTGTACTTACACCCCATGTGGGATCTGTCCCTAATGTGTCGTCTAAAGCCAAGTGATGCTACGACTGGTACTGAAACGGTATTTTTATACTTTGCGTTTCTGTGTGGGCGCAGACTGATGAGGTCTTTGCTAATTAAATACTGAAGTGATCTTCTGTATATAAAGAGAATTGGAAATGAAAAAAAAAATAACCTGGTGTTAAAATGGAAATGGCATAGAAAATTAATTAATTTGAAAAAAAAAATTCTGTAGGATCTCTGTCTTTAATGTGCTGCACATTGCTATTTAATGCTATAATTAGTAATCCAATGGTAGTTTTTTCACTTGATGTTGCTATATGGGCAAAAAGTTGAAATCTTTACCTAATATATACTGAACTGATCTTCTGTATACAAAGAGAATTGAAAATGAATCTTTACATGAATGGAAGGGGAAAGGGGAGGGTGGCGGGCGGGAGGGAAGTTATGGGAGGGGGGAAGCCATTGTAACCCATAAGCTATACTTTGGAAATCTATATTCATTAAATAAAAGTTTAATAAAAAAAAAAAAAAAAAAAAAAAAAAAAAGAAATAATATTGCTAAACACGTAGCCTGGGTATTAGGTCCATGAAACAGAGTGTTTTTCAAAGAATATTTTACTATTGGTTAATATTGAATTTTACTAAAAAAAAATTTAAAAAGGATTTCATGCCAGTCATAAAAAGAATACTTAAGGTAAAATTTTCTCTCAGTATTTCAAAACTATCACATGAATTTCATAGTGGAAAAATCCTAAAGCATTTTAAATTAAAATTGTACCCCAGTGGGTATAAGTAACATGAAAATTGTATGCCAGTAGATACAACTCTGTATTGAATAATCACAATGAGCAGAGCAGGGATGCTTTACAATAAAACAACTCTTTTTTGATCATTTATAGATTTGCAAGGCATTCACTTAGGAAAACAAATCAAAGTGATCACTCAATGCCACACTTTGGTTAAGAAATGGAAAGTATATGGGGCTGACATCGTGGTGCAGTGGCTTAAAGCCTTCTCCTAAAGCACCGGCATCCCAAACGGGTGCCGGTTCTCATCCTGGCTATTCCTTTTCCAATCCAGCTCTCTGCTATGGCCTGAGAAAACCGTAGAAGATGACCCAAGTCCTTGGGCCCCTGCACCCATGTGGGAGACCCTGAGGAAGCTCCTGGCTCCTGGCTTTGGATTGGCTCAGCTCTGGATATTGCAGCCATCTGAGGAGTGAACCAGTGGATGGAAGATCTCTCTCTCTCTCTCTCTCTCTCTCTCTCTCTCTCTCTCTGTCTTTCTCTCTCTCTCTCTCTACCTCTCTATGTAACTCTGTCTTTCAAATAAATAAATCCTAAAAAAAAAAAAAGAAATGTAGAGTATAAAATCTGAATGCTCTATACTTTAGATCAATTAGAAACATTAAGGGAATAAGGGATTGTAAACTGCTTCTTCTTTTGCTTGTTCTTATAACTTCACAGACATGTGAGGAGAAAGAGTCTACTTATGGCTAGTATGAGGTTAATGTATTTTCATCTGTGGTAATTCATGTAATCAAATCTTAAGCATTCTGATGTATTCTTGAGTCAAAAGTGAGCAGTTCTAATATTTGATTGGCTTCCAATTAATTTGTAACCAGGAAACATTACAAAGTCATAATGTGTGGGGTAAAAGTGAACTAAATAAATTTGTACAATAAATTTACAGTACCTCCAAACGTATAATCTCTGATCATAAAATGCCTGATAAATAAGCATTGTTACCTCAAATGAATTTCAGGAGTAAAAGAGTGTCCATTACCTGTTGGAAATGGTCATTTTTTTTGTAATTTTTAAGCCACAAAAGTACCTTATCTCCTTCAGAGTTCTCATAGTACCTTAAATCCATGACTTACAGCAACAGACATGAATAAATGAGGACCTGGAGTTATATCTGCCTAAGTTTATATCTCAGCTCTCAGATTTACTAATGTGTATCTTTTCCTAAATCTTTTATTAGAAGAATGCAAAATGGCAATAATTACAGCATTAGCATTTACATTTCTTTGAGGGATATATTTTATTAAATGTACAAAATAGGTTTACTGCATAATTTGACATGTGTAGATGCACAATGGTTGTCAATTATTCTTACTTAGGAGTTAAATTTCCATGAAAGTAAAGCTTGAATTCCTTCACTAGTCTGAAAGTTTCTTTTCTCTTCACTTTAGTCTCTGACCTGATCTTTGGAGTAGTAAATAAAGGTAGTTGATGTTTCTAGAACCAATTTCAGGGTTGGATTTCTACTTTAGTCTTAAGAGTCATTCTACTTCACGACTATATTTTATGCAGTATTCACACAAAAAGTTTGTTCTTTTTTGAGAACATGTTATAATTTTTAAATTAAAACATGAGATTTCTAGGTCTACATTACCACTTTATAACAGTAGCAGATTTAAACCACTTAAGAAAAAGCAGCTGTCCATTATAGACAGACACTAGAGAATGCCTCCAAGACATACATTCAAGTATTTTAGTATATATTGACTTTATGGGAAGGGAGTCTAACTACTATGGGTATCAGAAAACTGAAATGGCTTGATCACAGAAAAAAAAAAAAACTTGCATTTGAGAATAACTTAATGTACATCTTCATTCTATTGGTCAAATTCTACTTATGTTTTCTAATACGTTTCTACTAGCTCATCCCAGTACTAAACTTTCCACCTGCCTCCTGTAAGATAGTAAAAACCAAAGTATCCCCTTACTCTCACGCTCAACACACTACTACAACAAAGAACACTTCACCTCTAATCACCAAAGTGTCTAAGAGTTTTTTCTTCAAACACTAAGGAATTCTCCAGCAGATACCAACTGGCATCCTATAATTCAATTCACTTAAAAATATTTTATTTATTTATTTGAGAGGTAGTGTTACAGATAGAGAGAGAGAGACAGAGATGTCTTCCATCTACTGGTACACTCCCCAAATGGACATAACTGCTGGACATGGGCCAATCTGAAGCCAGGAGTCTAGAGATTCTTCCGGGTCTCCCATGTGGGTGCAGGGGCCCATAGACTTGGGCCATCTTCCACTGTTTTCCCAGGCCATAGCAGAGAGCCGTTTCAGAAGAGCAGTCAGGAATAGAACTGGCACCAGCATGGGATGCAGGTGCTGCAGGCAGAAGGTAAGCCCACTATGCCACAGCGCTGGCTCCTCAATTCACTTCTGATTTTACCACTTGAAGTTAGATTTAGAATCTACAAATTGATGTCTTTGTCCCACAAAACTGTTCTTCACTTCAGATACCAATTGTAATGCCCCAAGTTTTGGCTTCGACCTCTGTCCAACTATCAGGGCTTTTATAATTCCCCTCCTTTGCATCCATTAATTTGCTAGAGCTGCTTTGAGAACACAGGAAAAATATATTACTTAGATTTACTTGTTTATTAATAATAAATTCCAGCAGATATGCATAGGACAAGGTATGTGGGAAGAGGCACAAAGCTTTCACGCCCTCCCCATATGCATCACCTCCTAGGCATCTCTATGCATTCAACAAACAAAAAGCTCTGAGAAACCTGTCCTTTGGTGTTTTTTTGGACGTTTTTATAAAAGATGATTTTATCTGTGGCCATTGGTGATCAACTCAACCTACAATCCCTCTTCACTCCCTACATACCACATAGTTTCCCCCAGCTACCAGTTTCCATGCAGATACTCACAAAAACTATGTTTCCATGCAGATACTCACTAAAACTACCAGTTTCCATGCAGATACTCACTAAAACTACATCACTAGAAAACAAAATAGTATATTCTTGTCTGTCAGGAAATTCCAAGGGATTTAGAAGCTCTGTTTAATATGCTTCCATGATTCAGAAGACTGCAAAAACATTTTAGGAGCTCTGTGTCAGGAACCAACTGGAGTCAAAGGACAAATAGAAGAACAAAACATTCTTTTGACATTTTTATCTATAAGTGCTTTAGAATTCTGTTCCAACAGAAGTTGAGGCCAAATACAAAGATTCTTCAAAAAGTTCAGACAATGTGTATTATGAAAAGCTATATGCATGGGTTTCAAAATTGTTTTGCACAAAATAATCATCTTTTGATAACATTTTACATAAGGATTAGAAACATCATCATATATATTTTTTATTATCTCACATTACCCACACCCCACCTTATGTTCCTGCAGACTGGAATTTAGACAGCTTTCTGGCTTCTCACTTCTAGTGCAGTAGCCCTGAGCAGTCTTTCTTGCCTGTTTAACTTCGATGAGATTTTTGTTTTGACAGCTCACTTTACTGTTGAGAGGAAAAGTAAAAGACACAAAGGATTGCTAATCATATCACTTTTTAATGTTTTCTTCCAAGTCAAAGAGCTCAAACTACTTTTATCATTTCTTCCTAAGGATTTGATTTAATAATTTATCTTCAATCTTTTTTTTTTTGGTTTTAGTTCATTTTTTTTTTTTTAATCAGGTAGCTGGGGCAAGACTGAGTGTTCTTTTTTTTTAAGATTTTTTTTTTATTTGAAAGACAGAGCCACAGAGAGAGGTAGAGACAGAGAGAGAGGTCCTCCATCCACCGGTTCACACATCAGATGACCTCAACAGCCAGGGTTGTGCTGATCCGAAGCCAGGAGACAGGAGCCAGGAGCCTCCTCTGGATCTCCCATGTGGGTACCGGGGCCCAGGCACTCAGGCTATCCTCCACTGCCTTCCCAGGCCATAACAGAGAGCCGAATTGGAAGAGGAGCAGCCGGGACCAGAACTGGTGCCCATATGGGATGCCAGTGCTTCAGGCCAGGGCTTTAACCCATTGCGCCACAGAGCAGGCCCCAAGACTGAGTGTTCTAATGAGGAATTGTTCAATGCACAATAGCAAGAAAAATGGACTCCTAAATGATTAGTTTTCAAATTTGCTGCTTTTTTATAATTATAATTAGCTTTGTCTATTTTGGCCAAATTTATGAAATTGTTTTTTTGTTGTTGTTGTTCTACATCTTTTAAATAATTCCATTCACCAATTCTTTCTTTCTCTACACTGACACTTTGGTTGGCTCTATTGGAGTTCATTATTTGGCTGCTTTATGTAAGTAACTACACTTGACTTTAAAATTTATTTACTCTATTACTTTGTCAGGTAAGACCAGCTTGATTGGCATGATCTTGATTTATTTATCCAACTTATCATCAAGAATTTGAGGAAGAATCTACTTCAAGATTGGTACTTTTTTTTTTAATTTTATTTATTTATTTAGACAGGCAGAGTGGATAGTGAGAGAGAGAGAGAGAGAGAGAGAGAGAAAAAGGTCTTCCTTTTTGCCGTTGGTTCACCCTCCAATGGCCGCTGCGGCTGGCGCATCTCGCTGATCTGAAGCCAGGAGCCAGGTGCTTCTCCTGGTCTCCCATGCGGGTGCAGGGCCCAATGACTTGGGCCATCCTCCACTGCTTTCCTGGGCCATAGCAGAGAGCTGGCCTGGAAGAGGGGCAACCGGGATAGAACCCGGCGCCCTGACCAGGACTAGAACCCGGTGTGCCGGTGCCGCAAGGCGGAGGATTAGCCTGTTAAGCCACGGCGCCGGCCAAGATTGGTACTTCTATGATACACTCTGTCAGATTAAAAAAAAATGTAGTAGAGTATTCACTTGGTAGACAGCATCTCATTTATTTCTAATAAGGAGTATATAAGCAATGGACACTACTTTTCGTATTATGCACATGAAGATAATGGGAACCCAAAGCACACTTTTCAGAAGTGCAAGATGATTAAGCTCATTTTCTCTCACAGGATTCCTTCTACTTACATCCAAACACTGCTCCTCTTTTCCTCTATGTTTTTATTGCCTTTTTTTTTAGTCTCAACAGTCTGTTTCATTTTTCTCTTTCCTTATTCAATGTTAGAGAACAGGGATGATTAAAAGGAATTGAGCAGAGACTCTTATTTTAAGTAATACAGTCTCTTCATTTAATTCTATGTATGCATTTAATAGTCACTAAGTAATTGAGGTAATGGAACACATAGATGCCATGTTTCTGCTTACCTTTTATTCAATATTATTTATTTATTTTTTAACTTTTATTTAATGAATATAAATTTCCAAAGTACAGCTTATGGATTACAATGGC
The DNA here is from genome assembly GCF_033115175.1 of Lepus europaeus. Lineage (NCBI taxonomy): Eukaryota > Metazoa > Chordata > Mammalia > Lagomorpha > Leporidae > Lepus > Lepus europaeus. The sequence goes on from NC_084833.1 coordinate 41,962,762, forward strand.
TTTCCCCCCCCCATAACTTCCCTCCCACCCGCAACCCTCCCCTTTCCTGCTCCCTCTCCCCTTCCATTCACATCAAAATTCATTTTCAATTCTCTTTATATACAGAAGATCAATTTAGCATATATTAAGTAAAGATTTCAACAGTTTGCACCCAAATAGCAACACACAGTGAAAAATACTGTTTGAGTACTAGTTATAGCATTAAATCACAATGTACAGTACATTAAGGACAGAGATCCTACATGAGGAGTAAGTGCACAGTGACTCCTGTTGTTGACTTAACAAATTGACACTCTTGTTTATGGCATCAGTCATCACCCTAGGCTCTTGTCATGAGTTGCCATAGCTATGGAAGCCTTTTGAGTTCACGGACTCTGATCATATTTGGACAAGGTCATAGTCAAAGTGGAAGTTCTCTCCTCCCTTCAGAGAAAGGTACCTCCTTCTTTGATGACCTGTTCTTTCCACTGGATCTCACTCGCAGAGATCTTTCATTTAGGTCTTTTTTTTTTTTTTTTGACAGAGCGTCTTGGCTTTCCACACCTGAAATACTCTCATGTCTTTGCCAGTGCCAATATCTTGCAGGATTTCTCCAATGTTCTCTAATAATTTGATGGCGTCGGGTCGTAGATTTAGGTCTTTAATCCATGTTGAGTGGATTTTTGTGTAAGGTGTAAGTTAGGGGTCTTGCTTCATGCTTCTGCACGTGGAAATCCAGTTTTCCCAGCACCATTTATTCCACCCTATTATAATCAACATATTCTCTAAGTTTTTACAGTACATCCATGTCTATATTCTAACACGTTATTTAGGACTGCATTAATCTATAACTGAGAAACTAAGATCTTTGTTTAATGCTGCAGATTATAAAAGCTTACTTTAAATTTTAGGAAATGGATGACAGATGAGAAGGTTTTCAGAAGGATTTGATATCTAGAATATACATTTGAACATTTTATGCTTGCTGGGCACTTGTAAGAATTGATCTTTGGAAATAATTTTCAACAGCAGTATAAAAACTGCAAAGTTCACAGTTGACAACAAGTCAACTAAGGAAAATAATTTAATTGTCAATAAATTATAGAGAATTCACTTCCTGAGTTAATCTAGAAAAAAAATAAATGTCATGGTTGAAAGAAAAAAGGAAAGTGTTAAATTTAGCTAATCAAGTAGTTAATTTAGTTATTTGCACAGAGGGATTATTTTGAAATATTTTATATTAGCATTGTAATGAACTCTCTATTTTGAAGTCTCATGATTTCTTAGAAATGTAAATGAAAGAAACAATTATTCAAAAGAAATTTAATTTTATATTAAATCGGGAGAAATTTATCTCTGTTGAGGAAAAATTCTAAAAGCAATAAATCAATAATGCATAACTTTAAAAAGCAACTCAGATTCAGTACTTTATGTTTTTATTACCTCAGCTGGATGGATTTTTACTTAAAAGATCCTTTGTAAAACCACAGCATATTGCTTTGGAAATTGCTTTTAAGTCATTGTTTATCTGAACCAATTCAGTTGTCTAACTTAGCATCACTTCTGCCTTTTTAGAACACTTTATAAACGAATTGATCTAACTTTATGCCTTTATAAGATATGGAATATCTATATTCTACTTAAAAAATTCATTTTACCTTCATCAAAGTTTTACTATACCCAACTATAAAGAGAGTGATCATCTCTGAATTTTGCAGTGAATAAAAATGTCCCCCAGAACACTTTTCAAGGGCAGAGATTTAGGACAATTTTGGAAAACTATGCCTTATCATTTCAGTGATTCCTGATTGATTGTATTCAGAAAGAGATGCAAAGGCACATATTTATCACTATTCAGTTGCTGAACATTCCCCTCAAATATTATAAAAAGTAAACTAGGGGAAATCTTGCCTCTCAAATAGTACCTAACTTTAGTATTTCAATTAATTGATTGCAAATTCCCTACTAAACTTTGCATTAAACACCTTTTACTTTCTAATTTCATCCTCCAGTCACATCTATTGAGATAATTACTTCAACACATTCATCTTATGAATGAATAAAAGGAGTGTTCAGATAGGATGTAGTATCCATCTGTGGTTTCATAACTAGCATAGCTGTTATTGATTACATTTAATTTTAAAACCTGGAAAACTAGCTTAATTGAAAAAGATTATTTGTATTTTTTTTTTTTTTTTGACAGGCAGAGTGGACAGTGAGAGAGAGACAGAGAGAAAGGTCTTCCTTTTGCCGTTGGTTCACCCTTCAATGGCCACCACGGCTGGTGTGCTGCAGCTGGCGCACCACGCTGATCTGAAGGCAGGAGCCAGGTGCTTCTCCTGGTCTCCCATGGGGTGCAGGGCTCAAGCACTTGGGCCATCCTCCACTGCACTCCCTGGCCACAGCAGAGAGCTGGCATGGAAGAGGGGCAACCAGGACAGGATCGGTGCCCCGACCGGGACTAGAACCCGGTGTGCCGGCACCACAAGGCGGAGGATTAGCCTGTTGAGCCGCGGCGCCGGCTGTATTTTTTTCTTATAAAAGTTTGTACTGGAGCAGTAATTTCATGATGCCATCAGGATATTGAACTTTTTTCTTTCTTTCTTTCTTTTTTTTTTTTTTTTTTTTTTTTGACAGGCAGAGTGGACAGTGAAAGGGAGAGACAGAGAGAAAAGTCTTCCTTTTCCGTTGGTTCACCCCCCAATGGCCGCTGGGGCCAGCACACTGCGCTGATCTGAAGCCAGGAGCCAGGTGCTTCTCCTGGTCTCCCATGGGGTGCAGGGCCCAAGCACCTGGGCCATCCTCCACTGCACTCCTAGGCCACAGCAGAGAGCTGGCCTGGAAGAGGAGCAACCGGGACAGAATCTGGCGCCCCCAACTGGTACTAGAACCTGGTGTGCCGGCACCACAGGAAGAGGATTAGCCTATTGAGCCACGGCGCTGGCCCAGGATACTGTACTTCTGCCTCTGGATATGTTCAGATGTTCAGTTATCTTTTGTGTGTGCTTTTTTTTTTTTTAAGAATTATTTTATTTATTTGAAAGAGTTACAGAGAGGTAGATCCAGAAAGAGAGGTCTCCATCCACTGGTTCACTCCCCAAATGGCTTCAACGGCCAGAGCTGAGCTGAACCAAAGCCAGGAGCCAGGAGCTTCTTCTGTATCGCCCACGTGGGTGCAGACGCCCAAAGACATGGGCCATCTTCTACTGCTATCCCAGCCCATGGCAGAAAGCTGGATCGGAAGAGGAGCAGCCGGGACTCAAACTCATGCATACATGGGATGCCGATGCTGCCAGCTTTGAGTCCTGTGCCACAGCGCCAGCCCCTTAGTATGTGTTTTTTGATTATATTAGAAAGGCAGATGCTCCAATTCTATCATCTACTTTCCTTTGCACAGAAGAAGAAGTGAATGAATAAAAGTAAAAATACTTGGTTTAATGTATTTTTAAGATTTTAAGATTTTAAGAACTGATTTTAGGAACTCCCTATCCAAAAATTTTTACATTTCATTGATGAAAGTCGTGTTACATGTTCATCCTTAAATGGAAAGAAATCTGAGAAATACAACTTCTGTAGAGAACTTTGCTACTCCCAAAACAAGGAAGCAGTAAATAAAATATTTATGTAATAATAGAGGAAGGAAGGGAGGGGATTAAGATGAAAAGGAAGAAGGGGAAATGTCTTTTGATGTTGATGTCCCTTCATTTATTTGTCTCCCCCCCAAACTTGTTTTCTTGTTTTGGGAACAAGTCATAATCTTTAAAATACTGAGCAAGGGCTTGAAGACAAATTTGTCAGATTCTAAACCTAAGGCTTTGATTGTTAAAGTGTAAAAGAATAAATAAGATTTCCTGGGGTTTAGAAATCATTAAAAAAAGAATACAATGTAGTAGGACTCAATAAATATTGAATGTCTCATTATGTGTGTAGAGTTTTTCTCATTTTTTCATTTTTTAAAATTTATTTATTTATGTATTTATTTTGAAATTCAAAACTAGAGATAGATCTTTAATCCACTTGTTCAATCCCCAGTTGGCTGCAAAGCCATCACTGGGCCAGGCTGAAGACAGGAGCCAGGAGTTTCATTCAAGTCTCCCACATGGGTGGTAGAGGCCCAACCATTTGGTTGGTTTACCTTTTGCAGCTTTTCCCAGGCCATTAGCAAGGAGATGGACAAGGGCATCCAGGACACAAACCAGCACCCAAATGGAAAGTTGGCATCGCAAGCACTACTTTATCCCCTATGCCACAAAGCTGGCCCCTTATTTTTTCTTAATATTATAAATATGTGATATATTTATAATTTGACACATTTAACTATATGGAAATAACATGTTGACACTTTAAGGATATAAGAAATATGTCCCATATGTTTAGAGAAAATTGCTTCCATATGTTTGATTCAAGTTTAAGACCAATATAGATATATAGGTTTATTATAATCTTTATTCTTTTAAGTTTGCAGTTTTTCTACACAGAATTTTAAGGGTCAGAGTTATCTTAAATGCTCAAATTTTTTTTTCTTGTTCTATGAAATAATATACATGAATTCAATCAAACATTATATTCACTATATTATGGTCTTGAAATCATAAAATATTTTTATTTAAATTGATACATTAAGAAAATTTGAAAACACTTTGCTAAGAACACTAAGTAGTTATTTGAAGTTATGTGAAACTGAATTTGCTAGATTCTCAAAATGCAATGAATAAATATAGAAAGAAGGAAACTACTGATTTTTTAAAAAGGACCTTGACAGTTTAGAAAGTCTACTGAGGCATTTTGTCTCCTTATAAATGAAACATCTATGTTGATAAATAGGATTAATTCAAAGTATACTTTAAAAAACAGTCACAAATATGTATTAAAGTAGTTTACTTCCTTTCCAACATGGGACTCTACAGGATGGCTTCTGCAAAGAAGGATAGCAAGAAGAGAGGTCATTCTGCTATCAACACAGTGGTCACCCAAGAGTGCAGCAACTGGAAGTGTACCCACGGAATGGGCTTCTAGAAGCATGGCCCTCGGGGACTCAAAGAGAGGTGCAAGTTTGCTGTGAAGGAGGTGGAAACCCCAGATGTGTGCATGAATACCAGGCTTAACAAAGTTACCTGGGCCAAAGGAATAAGGAATGTCCCATATTGAATCCACATGAGAGTTTCCAGCAAATGTAATGAGAATGAAGGTTTACCAAACAAGCGCTACACTTTGTTTACCTATGTACCTGTCACCACTTTTAAAAATCTACAGCCATTGTGGGTGAGAACTAACTGCTGATTAAAATTGTATAAAATAAAAAAAGTCAGTTTGTTTTGTTTTGTTATTTCCCTTAAAGTACAATAATTGAGAAACTTTATGTTCTGGTACATTGAAGAATCTTACATTTGTATCAGCACAGATTCTACATTGTGATTACAAATTCTTTCCCTGAACCTTGTAACATTCTGCATAGTTACTGGCACGTAATAAAATTTCAAGAAATTAATGAATTTAATTTAAGTATTTAATGAATAAAATGAATTTAATTTAAATGTAAATTAAAAATTTACATTTTAGGGACCATCATTGGGGCATAACAATATAAGCCAATGCTCGGAACACTAACATTCCATACTGGAGTGTGGTTCAAGTCCCAGCTATTCTAATTCCAATCCCACTTTCTGATAATGCACCTGAGAAGACAATAGAAGACTCAAGCGCTTGAGTCTCTGCCACCCCTGTGGGAGACTCAGATGGAATTCCTGTCTCCTTGCCCAATTCTGGCTGTTGTGGGCATTTTCTCTCCTCTGCTTCCCTACCCTGAGCATCCCCTCACCCCCCGAATCTCTCTCTCTCTCTTGCTCTGCCTTTTAAAAAATTAAATAAATCTTTCAAAAATTTATATTTAAAATTAATTTCATTTAGGGAAGGCTCCTTTACTTCTGAGAATGAATTTAGTTCAGGTTTTATTATTCTCAGTTTCAGTTTAAAGACAGTATTGTTTAAATCCTTTCCATTTGTTTCCAGTTTTAAAGATCAGGCAATTAAATAGAAGCACAACAGCTATCTAACTGTTGTCTAAAAAGCTGTAAAGATTCATTTTCTCCTTCACTGGCTGCTCAAATAGACTGAAACTTATCTATGATAAATACTTTTTAAATACTGTAGTGAGGTCCCTTAATTTGAACACAGAGAATGGTGCTAGCTAATTCTGCTAATTTAGGTTAGAAAAGTTCGGTATTAATAAAATTGCAATTAAACTTCTGTATTCTTGCAGTTGGAAAACATGGAATCCTTTTGCAAAACTAAAACAAACAAACAAAACAATAATGTGGAATGTTAAATGTGATAAACAGCTGATGAATTATTCAGTATTTGGCATTGCTGGAACATTTACAGATTTCAATGAACTTCTTTAATTCGAATGTCATACCAAATTATTTTTTGTCTTATATTCTTTTTGAAAACTGACTGTTAGAAAAAATGCTGAGTTTTGCAAAGTGCACAACAGTATAATCATCCCTATAATGAATACCAGATAATTCTAATCTTTTCCTTGTATTATAAACTGATGCTTCTTATACAAGAATAAATTAGATGAATTTTTCTCAAATACAAGGGGAATAGAAAAGAACTAAGACTAAGCTGGATACTCACTATAGAATTATAGTAGGGTAATGGTCAGGAAGAAACAGCATCTGTGAGAGCTAACTAAATATGAGCATTCTTAGATTTGACCTAGTAGGGAAAGGGGAAATAATATTACAAAGATTTTCTTGCAAATTTTTTTTGATTTTTTTTTAACTTTTATTTAATGAATATAAATTTCCAAAGTATAGCTTATGGGTTACAATGGCTTCCCCCCTCCCATAACTCCCCTCCCGCCCGCAACCCTCCCCTTTCCCGCTCCCTTTCCCCTTCCATTCATGTAAAGATTCATTTTCAATTCTCTTTGTATACAGAAGATCAGTTTAGTATATATTAGGTAAAGATTTCAACATTTTGCCCATATAGAAACATAAAGTGAAAAAACTACATTGGATTACTAATTATAGCATTAAATAGCAATGTACAGCACATTAAAGACAGAGATCCTACATAATTTTTTTTTCAAATTAATTAATTTTCTATGCCATTTCCATTTTAACACCAGGTTGTTTTTTTTTCATTTCCAATTCTCTTTATATACAGAAGATCACTTCAGTATGTAATTAGTAAAGACCTCATCAGTTTGTGCCCACACAGAAACGCAAAGTATAAAAATACTGTTTCAGTACTAGTTATAGCATCACTTCGCTTTAGATGACACATTAGGGACAGATCCCACGTGGGGTGTAAGTACACAGTGACTCCTGTTGCTGATTTAACAATTTGACACTCCTGTTCATGGCGTCAGTAATCTCCCTAGGCTCTAGTCATGAGTTGCCAGGGCTATGGAAGCCTTTAGAGTTCGCTGACTTTGATCTTATTCCGATAGGGTTATAGTCAAAGTGAAAGTTCTCTCCTCCCTTCGGAGAAGGGTACCTCCTTCTTTGATAGCCCCATTCTTTCTGAAGCTAAGTCTTGGGCATACTTCTTCTTTGATAACTGTTCTTCCTTTATGTCTGACAGAATAAGATTAAACTTTGAGTTGACCTCATATAGAAGTCATATATCTGTGCTTAGATCTTCTATACTAGTGCAGGTCTATTACTAAATGTTTTAAAATTAAAATAAACAAATAATCAAGTGAAAATGCGATTTTTTTCATCAATGGCCAGAGACAATCTTAACTTGCTCCTTCAGTCTTCACTGTGCTCCCTAGCATTATTCTTCTTACACTGTTACAGAATATTTTAAAAGAAGCAGGGTAATGTTGTTTAACAGCATAGACATTTAAACAAGATTTCTTGGTACAAATGCTTGTCCTAGTTTATACAGTGCTACATTAGTTAAGTTGTTTAACTTATTCGTTCCATGGTTTTCTTATCTGTCAAATAGGAATGTTGACGATGTGTACCTCACATTGTATATTTTATTAGACATACTGAATTTTGAACAATCCTTTGTTTGTTATTAATATTCCCTACTACTTTCAAGGATTTTGATCATAGAATGCCTACTTACCATACTTAACTGACTTAACTGAACATACTTAACTGACTTAACTTATTCTGAATGCATCATACCACATTTAGCCTTTTCTTGAATTAGGGTCTATTTTTGCCCCATTTGGACAGTTACAAAAAGATCTGAAGGATCATAATAGCAGAAAGTGAGGTTGCAGATGTCAGATTAGGAAATGTTTTCCTGAACTCCACAGGACTCAACTCATATTTTCAGCTAATAGCTCACAACTGATTCAGGGAGATCCAGTGGGAATCAGGAGAAAGTACAAACTCAAACTATACATAACACACACACACATACACATACACACACATATATACACATAAATCTAAACTTTTGAAGTGCCTAAATAACATTGATTTGAACCATGGGTATTTCTAATTTCAGTCTTCTTTTAAAATGTAAAATATAGGCTTCTGATTATATTACAAGTGAATGAAACGCAAGAAAAGTCATCATTCAGAGTTTTTTAAAATTTTTTTTTTTTTTTGACAGGCAGAGTGGACAGTGAGAGAGAGACAGAGAGAAAGGTCTTCCTTTGCCGTTGGTTCACCCTCTAATGGCCGCCGCGGTAGCGCGCTGCGGCCGGCGCACCGCGCTGTTCCGATGGCAGGAGCCAGGTGCTTCTCCTGGTCTCCCATGGGGTGCAGAGCCCAAACATTTGGGTCATCCTCCACTGCACTCCCTGGCCACAGCAGAGAGCTGGCCTGGAAGAGGGGCAACCGGGACAGGATCGGTGCCCCGACCGGGACTAGAACCCGGTGTGCCGGCGCCGCAAGGCGGAGGATTAGCCTGTTGAGCCACGGCGCCGGCCCGAGTTTTTTAAAATTTTATTTTACAAATGGAAACACCTAAAAAGAGGATAATCTATTAAGAAAATATTGGAAGGTTGGTATTATTAAAATTTAATGCTTCTCTAACAAGAAATTTACAGTTCTGCCTGCAATGTTGCTGACCCTACTTGACCATACCCTCAGCTGCAGTGGTCACTTTGGAAGTTGGGCTGAGTGTTAGAGATGCCCCCTGCCTTTACCTGGCCAGCTCTCCTCCCAGGCCAGCCAAGTAATGAAAGTCAACAGAGTGCCTTCCCCTAGGAGGTTCACACCTCCCTTAAGATATACCCCATGGGAAGAGATAGATAGGTCTGGGCCTCTTAACTTACAAGGCCTAAAGCCCAACAGATTATTATCAAGCCCCTTCTATCAGGTTCTATTTGTCTCTCAATCAGAAAACTTACTTGTAGCTTAGACAGCACCTTTCTTAGCTCCTCTAATAATGACTCTGTCCTTTGTTCTAGACCCTGTCTAGCACACTTGGGCCTCATTCCTTTGTAATCATAACCTCTACTCTACCACCAATGGCTCTATTCCCAACCTGTGTGTACTGATGGTCCTCTTCCCCACTTAATGCTGTATAATTGTTCAAACCTGGTAAATGCCACTCTTAGGATCATTGGTTACTATCCTCACTCTGTCTTTTATGACCTTGTCTAAATATGATCAGAGTCGGCAAACTTGGAAGGCTTCCATAGCCTTGGCAACTCATGATGACAGCCTAGGGTGGTTACTGGCGCCATAAACTAGAGTGTCAATTTGTTGGGTCAACAACAGGAGCCACTGTGCACTTGCTCCTCATGTGGGATCTCTGTCCTTAATGTGCTGTCCATTTTGATTTAATGCTATAACTAGTACTCAAACAGTATGTTTCACTGTGTGTTTCTGTGTGGGTGCAAACTGTTGAAATCTTTATACTAAATTGATCTTCTGTATATAAAGAGAATTGAAAAGGAATCTTGATGCAAATGGAAGGGGAAAGGGAGCGGGAGAGGGGAGGGTTGCGGGTGGGAGGGAAGTTATGGGAGGGGGAAGCCTTTGTAATCCATAAGGTGTGCACTGGAAATTTATATTCATTAAATAAAAGTTAAAAAAAATGAAAAAAAAATTATTGCTTCTCAATAAAAATGTCTTAAGACAGTCAAAAGACAAGCCATAAAACTGAAGAAAAATACATCTGATAAATGCTGTATCTCAAAATCTAGAAATAACTATTAAAACTCAACAGTAAGACATCAGACTCACAAATTAAAAAACAAAAGAGGGAGGCCAGTGCTGTGATGTAGAGCAAAGCTGCCACTTTCTGCACCAGCGTCCCCTGTAGGCATTGGTTTGAGTCCCACCTGCTCCGTTTCCAGTACAGCTTCTTGCTAAAGTACCTGGGAAAATAGTGAAAGATGGACTAAGTGCTTAGGCCCTGCACCCATGTAGGAAACTTGAGAGAACCTCCTAGCTCCTGGCTTCAGCTAGGCCCAGCTCTGCCCCTTGTGGCCATTTAGGGAAGGAAAATTTCTCTCTCTCTCTCTCTCTCTCTCTCTCTCTCTCACTCTCTCTCTCTCTCTCTCTCTCTTCTCTCTCTCTCTCTCCTCCTTGCAAGTAAATACATAACTTAAAAAAAGAGAGAGAGAGAGAGCAAAAGAGGGAATTTGGTTCAATGGGTTCCATACCTCTTGGGATACCCACATCTCACACTGAAGTGCATAGGTTCAACTCCATGTCCCACTCTCCTTTCCTACTTTGTGCTAATACACACCAGGAGATAACAGCCATGATTCAAGTAACTGGAATCGCACCACCCATGTAGAAGACACAGTCGGGATTCCTGGCTCCTGGGTTCAGCCTAGCCAAGTCTCAGTTGTGAGCATGTGAGCATTTTAGAGTGAACCAGTGAATGGGAGATCTCTCTCTCTCTCTCTCTCTCTCTCATTCTCTCTGATTTTCAAGTAAACTAACTAAACAATTTTTTAAATCAGCATCTACACTTCAGAGAATCTCCACAAACAAAATTTGAAAAGATACTTAACATGATTTATCTTTAGATATTAAAAATTAATGCAAAACCGAAAAACCAATGCACACCAAACAATATGGCTAAACTGAAAAAAGAAAGATAATATAAATAACTGGTGAGGATCTATAGCAACAATAATTTTGTAAAAGCATGGTTTATAACCATGAATATGGTTTGTATTGATGTATGCTTTATGGATACTGTTAGATAACAGGCACTCTGTAGATAGTGAGCAAAGTGTTCAATGTGTTTGAGAAGATACTGAAGGACGATTGTGTTCCTTAGATTCCCTGCGTCAGTGATGATTTTCTGCCTAGTGGCTCTATCAGTTGTGAGAGGTCAATGTTGAAAGTCACACATAACTATTGATTTCTCTATTGCTCTTTACAGCTTTATCAGATATTCTGATATTTGAGGTTATTTACATATACATTTGGGATTGTGTCTTCATTGTAGGCTGATCCTTTATAATTACATAGGTCATTATTGGTCTAAAGTAGTTTTCTTAGCTCCGAAGTCTCCTTATTTGATATTAATATCGTTACTGCCATATTTTTGATTGCTTACTGATTTAACAACTGCTAATTTTACCATCTTTTTTTAATGTTCAATCCATGCATATCATTGAATTTAAAGTTAATTTCTTGTAAGAAGCCTTAGGGTTTTTTAAACAAGTTTTCTTGTAACTTAATACATTTTTTTCTTTTTCTTTTCCTTTTTTTTTTTTTTTTTGGAGGTGGAGGAAAGATATAGGTACATAACCAAATTCAGAGGAAGGATAAGAGATGGAATAAATTCCTTGCCTCTAACATAGCATTCCTATTATCAATATCCCCCATTAGAGTAATGCATTTGTAAAACTGATGGAGTTGCATTGACTCAAAGTCCACATGTTATGTTAGGATTCATTCTTGGTGTTGCATACTCTATGGCTATACATAAATTTATAGTGGAATGCAGTCACCATTATAGTATCATACAGAGAAATGTCAGTGCATTAAAAATTCTCTGTTTTCTATTCATCTGCTCTCTCCAGCTTCTGGTAATCACTGAAATTTTTACTCCCATTGCAATTTTGCCATTTCTAGAATGTTACATAGTTGGAAGCAAATAGAATGTAGGCTTGTCAGACCAGTTTCTTACACTTAGTTACTTAAGATTTGAAACATCTTATAATATTCCACCATGTGATTATTCTACAGTTTATCTTTATTTACTTAATGAAAACTGTCTTGATGACCACAAAATTTTAGCAATCAGGAAAAAGGGCCTGAATACAAAAGGATGACTTTTGTGTGTTCATAGACTGAACCAATGTGTGTAACTACTTAGGAATATGACTACAGTATCTATTGACAAGACTAATTAGATTTATAAGAATCTTCTAGAAAGGGCTGTTGTGGCATAGCAGTTAAAAGCTGCTGTTTGCAATGCCAGCATCCCATTTAGACTCTGGTTCATGTTTCCCAGCTGCTCTGCTTCTGATACAGCTCCTTGATAATGGCCTGGGAAAAGCAGTGGACGATGGCCCAAGTGTTTGGAGCTTTGTCACCCACATAGGAAACCCTAATGAAACTCCTGTCTCCTGGCTTCAGTCTGGTCCAGTGTTGGCTATTGCAGCCATGTGGGGAGTGAATCAGCAGATGGAAGGCAGACTTGTGTTCTTCTAATTTTCATATTATTAATAAAAAGATGTTACAATATTCTAATTTCATCCTAGAATATTTCTGAGAGTTGTTATTAGATGATTTAAAATTTAAAGTATTAATAATTGGGGGCCGGCTGCTTGGCGCAGTGGGTTAATCCTCCACCTGCAGCGCTGGCATCCCATGTGGGTGCTGGTTCTGGTCCCGGCTGCCTCTCTTCTGGTCCAGCTCTCTGCTGTGGCCTGAGAAAGCAGTGGAAGATTTGCCTAAGTCTTCACTGGGGAGATGTCTTCAGGCATTTGGAAATTAAAATAATAAGATATGATTTTGCTATTATTAAATGACAATGAAGAATTTGACAAAATATGAGCCACCTTACACAATGGCTAGGAAAGAAAGGTAAAAGCTCCAAATGAGCTGAATTTTAGGCAGAATGAGCCCTTTGGAGAGGAGAAGTGAGTCTTTCCTGCTGGGTAGCTGGTAAAGCCAGGGCTGTTGATGCATGGATGGATTTCTGCCAACTTGCCAAGGACTGAGGAAAATTTCAAGGTTCGGAGAAAAATGATCAAATTCAAGAATACTGAGAGCTGGTTATGGAATGGAAGAACTACATACACAAGTTCAGACATCTCAGGTGAGCAACTATATTTCACCCTATTTCCTATGGGATGAAGTTTGCTATGAAACACTCAATGAATTCTTGGTGAATTAAATCCAAAGATACACCAAATGTATCTGAAATGACAGCCATGCTTCCCAGCAAATTCATACACACACACACACACACACACACAAACACACACATAAACACATACAACATCAAATCAGTTCTAGAAGACATCAAAGAAGCAACAAATAAACACATATGTATGTGGCCAACTGATTTTCAACAATTTAAAAAAAATCGATGAAGCAAAAAAATAATCAAAACCTAGTGTTGGAAAAACTGACTACCTATAAAGAATACAATAATAATCTTGATAATGCGTAAACATCTTCCACAAAATTAAATTGGAGATGTAGACAGACCAAAATTTAAAACCTGAAGTTCTAAAACTTGTTAAGAAAATTTTGAGTAAGACAAAGAAGGTATGAAGATAAGTAAAGTATTCTCAATTAAATAATAATTAAAAATTCTAAACAACATCTATCAAAGGATTAATGGGTGAGCAAATTGATCATACCTGTATAGAGTTGCTATTCAGAAAAAAAAAGGGAAAAAACTACCAAATTATGTTACTGTATGGATATATAAGATATATAAGTGAAAGGAATTTCAAATATGTGAAGACATATGAAGCTACCAAAGCTAGTTATTGGAAGTATAACATGAAATTCTTGAATATGAGGTAAAGAGCCTCCAAAAAAAATAAACTATGTAAGTCTAGAACAAGCATTCTAAGATATTGAAAAACCAAAAATATTGTGTTATTGGATATCAGATTGTTTTCATTGTTTTTTTCACCCCACTGGACCAAATTTATTAAGAAAATAGATCTTCATAGGTACCCGGTTGACTCCCATAATCTAGCTGGCCTGGGAAGAGAGTTGGCCTACATAGGAAGTTAGTATTGACTAAGTGACATCTCCAAGGCCGGCACTGTGGCACAGCAGGTTAACGCCCTGGCTTAGAGCGCCGGCATCCCATATGGCCAACGGTTCTAGTCCTGGCTGCTCCTCTTCCGATCTGGCTCTCTGCTACAGCCTGGGAGAGCAGAGGAGGATGGCCCAAGTCCTTGGGCCCTCACATCTGAGTTGGAGACCCAGACGAGGCTCCTGGCTCCTGCCTTCGGATCGGCACAGCTCCGGCCGTCGCGGCTAATTGTGGTTGAGCCATCGGATGGAAGATCTCTCTCTCTCTCTCTCTCTCTCTCTCTGTAACTCTGACTTTCAAATAAATAAATAAATAAAATCTTTAATAAAAAAGTGACATCTTCAAAAGAGACTTGCAGCTCTGCCTTGATTGTTACTGACCTTAGGCTGTCCTCCTGATGGCAGTGATTACTTTGAAAGCTGGGCAGAGTGAAGGGCTTTTTCAGCTTGGAACCAACAGGGTCTGTGGTTCTGACCCAGGAGTCCTTCAACACCCAGGGCAGTTTTGTTCCCAGTGGTCTGGCTCTCTGCAGAGCTGACAGGGCTCCTCAAGACAGCTGCTTGCCCAATGCTCTCACCTCTCTCTCCTGACCTCTCTCTCTCTCTCTCTCTCTCTCTGATTTCAAATAAATAAATAAATCTTTTTTTAAAATGAATAAATAATTGACTTCCTTCAGGTCCACACCCAAAAGTGGAGTCTGGTTTCACATCCATGTTTATCTTGCTTCCATCTCCTTAGAACAGCGATGTCCTCAGCTTCCCTGGAGCTGCAGTAGCAAACTTTCTTACCTTTTAGGTTCTTCTCATTACCAGTGCAGACTATATTCTGTCCAGCTCCCTTAATTCGCAAGATGGACTGGGCATATTATCAACTTGATCTCTAGTCCACCTTCACTCTCCTCCCTCACCCTGAGTAGCTATACGGCATCTCCTGAAACCTGAGGTCTCAAAATAGCACAACCATTGGAGATTTCATCTGATTCTCTCAGATTCATGCTGCAGAATTCTGGTGTTGCACAGCCCTTATTTAGCACTGAATTTTCTGTATCTGCCTTCAAGATATCAGAATTCTTCACAGTCTCTCAGGTTTCTTGCTGCCTACATTGAGCAACCCGTAGAGAGTCTCTGAGTGTTGTTCCCATAATTTGTAAAGGTGCATTAATTCTATCAATGCTTCTACTTCCCAAAATTGCTGTGAGAAAAAACAGCATGATATATGTGAAAATGTTTTGAAAGCTTTGACATCGTTAATTTCCTCTTCTCTCAATTGAAGATAAATGGCTTGGATTGTCCATAAGGTTCTTGAGATTCAGTAATTCTATCATCTGTAATTTATGAGCTTGCTACTCAAATTCCTGACTTGGACTCTAAATAATTTAGCTTACTCTGGGGAAGATTAGAGTAAGTATTACACAAACTAATGAGTGCTTAGAATAAACTCAAATGAACTCATAGGACTTTAATTTCCCATGCTGTTGCATAGCATAGTATACCTTGAAGGTCTGCTGAATAACTATAGCTCCTTTTCATTTTTTTATGGATTATTTTTTCTTTGAAAAGCAGAATTACACACACACATATATACACATAGAGAGAGAAGAAGAGAGAGAGAGACAGAGACAGAGTCAGAGAGACAGAGGAGATCATCCATACGCTGGTTCACTCCCCAAATGTCTGCAGAAGCCAGGGCTAGGCCAGGCCAAGGTCAGGAGCCTGGCACTCCATACCAGTCTCCTTCTTGGGTATCAAGGTCCCAGCCCTTTGGCCATATTTTACGGCTTTCCCAAGAAACATTACCAGAAGTATAGCAGCCAGGACTTGAACTTGAGCCCATATAGGATGCCAATGTGGCAGCAGCAGCTTAACCCACTGTACTACAACTCTGGTCATTAGCTCCTTTTTAGAAACATTAAGGCACTGAGAAATATTGTATGATAATGAATTTCTCATGCTTTTTTAAACCTAGCCTGAGATATGCCTAGTACCTCACTTTTTTTTTTTAATTTGGCTTAAAATTGGATATTGTAAAAAGTGTTTCCATTCATGTGATCTCAAACTGAACATTTAAATCCAAACACTGGATTTTGGGCATTGGGTCATAGCATAGTTTATGGCTAAACGTATTTGGGTTAAATAAAACTGAATATCATCTCAACATTTTGATGTTTTGTCATGTTTTTAATCTGAAGGCTCTTAATACTTGATTTTTGTTAAAAATTTGCATTATATTCTCCTTTTTATAGTTATAAACACTTGCACTGCAAAGTATGTAACATTCAATTTTACAAAATATGAAAATTTTACAGAAAGTTTTTAGATTGAATAATCCTATGACTTTTTTCAAATAAATATAAATAAAGTGCAAAAAACTAACAGCACATAGTCCAAGGTTTTGTACATTCTGCTTTACCACTCTTAACTATGATAGAAAACACAAGCTTCTTATAAAGAGAGCTGCTATGTAAATATATATATATCATTACCAAATATTAATTTCACTAATTTTCAACCTAGAAAGTGATAGCTAATTGTTATTATACTTATTAATGACATTTTTGATTATAATGGTTCTTTTATCCCCATTACCTTGTGGTACATATAATCCACAACTGTTAATTTTTCCCAAGTGAGATTCTCATTGTTTAATTCTCATAATAAAGTGCCATTAAAAAGATAATAAATTGTTATTATGTATATTATTCAAATTCAGAACGTAGATTTTGTTAATGTAACACTGCAAAGAGAAAGGGAATTAGAATAGAACATATATTCACAATATAGATACCTTCCATAATTAATCACATAAGTTATTTTTGCATGAATATATTAGATTCTCCATTACTCTATTTCTTTTTTTTTTTTTTTTTTGACAGGCAGAGTGGACAGTGAGAGAGAGAGACAGAGAGAAAGGTCTTCCTTTTTGCCGTTGGTTCACCCTCCAATGGCCGCTGCAGCTGGCACGCTGCGGCCAGCGCACCACACTGATCCAAAGCTGGGAGACAGGTGCTTCTCCTGGTCTCCCATGGGGTGCAGGGCCCAAGGACTTGGGCCAACCTCCACTGCACTCCCTGGCCACAGCAGAGAACTGGCCTGGAAGAGGGGCAACCGGGACAAAATCCGGTGCCCCGACCGGGACTAGAACCCGGTGTGCTGGTGCCACAAGGCGGAGGATTAGCCTACTGAGCCACGGCCCCGGCCCCATTACTCTATTTCAGCATTGATTTGGGATACAAGAACTGTGAGATACAAGAACTTTCTTTGGCCTGCGAGCAGATCTGAAATACATGAAATAATAAGCTACTATTTATTGAACACATGTACATATTTGCAAATAACACTATCTTTAATTATTGCATGCAACCTGCCTGTTTTGTCATCTGTAAAATAAGAATAATAGTAGTTGAAAACTACATATGACATAGTGAAGACAAATACAGTACCATCCACTCCGGGAAAGAGAGGAGCCATGTGGAATTAAATAAAAGTAACAGTACCATTTAAAATCTTTTCCAAGACAATCACTAAAGAGAGTTGAATGCCTACTATCTAGGACATAATGTCCTTTCATGAGGATAAAACAGGTGCCAATATTCATCAAGCAAAGGATGCCTTGCCTAAATACACCTTTGGGAGTGAAGGAAGTGAAACAAAATTAAAAAAAAAAAAAAAGAAAACACAGGATCTATTCTATGTAGTTGCCTTTCAGCAGACAACAACTTTTACTAAGAATTTTATTAACTTTACCCTAAGCAAATATTAGTGCCTTAGCAGGGCAATTGTATCAGGCTCCTTAGATGCCAGGCTGACAACAGATGTATCTAGTGCAACACCATAGGATACATAGTATAACACCATAGGATGCCATAGGAACTCTTGGTGTTACATTTCATCAGATTTATTATTTTCATGGGGCTTGATAATTTTCCAGTTCTATTGTTCTAGCAGTTCTATTGGAAATAGAATATTATAAATGAAATTTGATATTTAAAATAATGCATAGAAAAGCATGAGATAAATGGATTAAAGATGACAATGGTTTATATCATATTTTGTTAGTTCTAAAAATGTCTGCACTCTCTTTGCTCAGTATCGTTGTGTTATAAATGAGTATGATTATATAAGGAAGCCTTTCTCTTTGCCTCACTTAGTGACCCTGACAGGCTCTATTGAATGGAAATCTGTTACAGGAGATAATTTTGTAGCACAAACTGTATAATCTGGCAGAAGCAAAGGGAGTGTGCTGGGAGAAGACCTTTGTCTCTCTACCACTCCCTGAATTGAAAGAAAACATAATAGAAATGAACCTCTAAATATGCTAGTTGTGAAAGGATTACCTAGTGTGAGGAGAAGTAGTAAAATCAAAGGCTATACTCACACAGTAACTGAGGTAGAAATGAGAATAAAATGAAAGAGACAAAAGGCTAGTGTTTCAGGTGAATGCTGTGTTCCTTTCAAAATAGGATCTTTTACAAATGCACATCAATCATCCACCAAAATCAGACAATGCCCACTTTTCAATGTACAGCCTCAATGGACTTTCATCATTTTTCCTCTGGAAGATTTGACACTGATTTCAAATTTGAAATTTTAGCTTAAGAGTATAGTTTTGTTGTTTAAGGAAAATTAAGGAAAAATTACAATGAAAGATATAGTAGCAAAGTAGAATCCTATTTGTGAAGTTTTCATGTGCGGGTATAGTTTATATCTCATTTTCAGAGCCAATGGTGGAGTTCCCCCAGTAAGACATTTGACTTCTCTGAGACCTCCCATCCAGCCTTCAGAGAATACTGAGGATATTTGCCTAAAGCATGTCTGATTCTCAAATATTTTCTAAATGTATTTTTGAAAGACCTTCCTTGATCAAGTCCCAAAAATGTTTAACAGCCTTGTTTCACTGCTTCCTGAGGTTTCCCTATCCAACCTAAATGTTTAACCAACCCTCCCTTGAATTTTCTGTTTCTTTTATTATACTTTGTAACTGTCTTCCTTTTGCAATATCCATGTGTCTAAAATTATTTTTGTTCCTATTTCCCTCACCTCTGCCTCTCCAGTCATAGTTAATTAACCTGTCTTCAGAACTCAGAGTAATACATTTAGATCCTTCCTATATGATTTCATCATATTTTCTACCATACATTGAATCATCACAGTAGATACTTCATACCCTCTACTAAACCCAATATTTTATAATATATTTCCCTAAAGTTAATAACTTAATTGTTAAATAATTTTATATATATAAGGTGAACAACTTTCATGTTTCTCATATGCATAGCATAGTGATACTTCCCACCCTTCAGTCCCTCCTTCTTCCCTCCAGGATCCAACCCTCTATCCTCCTTCCTTTCCTACTTTTTCATTTTACAATGACATACATTCACTTTATTTTATAATCAGAAGCATAACCCTGCCCCACTAAGCAAACAATTCAATGAATTGGAAGAAGAAGAAGAAGAAGAAGAAGAAGAAGAAGAAGAAGAAGAAGAAGAAGAAGAAGAAGAAGAAGAAGAACTGAAGCTGTGACATAATGGATTAAGCTACTTCCTACAGTACTGGCATCACATGTGGGTACCAGTTAGAGTTTTATCTGCTCCACTTCTGTTCCAGCTACCTGCTGTGCCTGGGAAAGCAGCAGAAGATTGCCCAAGTGCTTGGGACCCTGCAAACGCACAGTAGACCTAGAAGAAGTTTCTGGCTGCTGGCTTCTGCTTCGACCAGCCCTGGCCATTGTGGCCATGTATGCATTGAACCAGTGGATGAAAGACCTCTCTCTCTCTTTGTTTTTCCCTCTCTTTTTGTAACTCTGCCTCTCAAAATAAATCTTAAAAAAAGGAGAAAAAAACTGTTCCTCAACAGTTGAGACAAGGGCTGTAAATGATAATCAAACCTCAAAATGTCAGTTTCACTCATATACATTATACTTTTTTTAAAAAAAGAGATTTATTTATTTGAGAGAGAGAGTTACAGATAGAGACAAGGAAACACAAGGATGTCTCCCATTCACTGGTTCACTCCCCAAATGGCTGCAATGGCTGGAGCTGAGCCAATTTGAAGCCTGGAGCCAGGAGATTCTTTTAGGTCTCCCAAGTAGGTGCAGGGGCCCAAGCACTTGGATCATATTCCACTGCTTTCCAAGGCCATTAGTGGAGAGCTGGATCAGAAGAGGAGTAGCCAGGACATGAATCAGTACCTATTAGGGATACCTACGCCACAGCACTAGCACCATATATTATACTTTTAGTACTCTATTAATTACCTCAAATCAGGGAAAAATTATTATATTTGTCTTTGTGGGGATTTGCTTATTTCACTAAGCAAAATGTTTTCCAGTTACATCCATTTTTTTGTAAAAGACAATATTTCATTTTTTTTACAACTGAGAAGTATTCCATAGTGTATATATACCACATTTTTTTTATACAGAAATCTGGGTACATTCCACATCTTAGCTATTGTGAATTGAGCCGCAATAAACATGAAGGTAAGGATAATTCTTTCATTTGCTGATTTTATTTCATTTGGGAAAATTCCCAGGAGAGGAATGGCTGGGTCATATGATACATCTATTTTCAGATTTCTGAAGAATCTCCATATTATCATCAACAATGGCTGTACTACTTTCATTCCCACCAACAGTGGATTAGGGTGCCTTTTTCTCCACATATTTGTTTCTCCACAATATTTGTTTTTGTTGGTTTTCTCTATGAGAGCCATTCTAACTGGGGTGAGGTGAAACTTTGTAGTTTTGACTTGCATTTCCCTGATGGCTAGTGATTTTGAACATTTTTTCATGTGTCTGTTGGTCATTTGAATTTTATTCTTTGAAAACTACCTGTCCACGTCTTTTGCCCATGTAGTGACTGGATTGTTTGTTTTGTAGTTTTTGAGTTTCTTGAGCTCTTCATGGATTCTGGGTATTAATTCCTTATTAGTTGCATAGTTTGCTAATATTTTCTTCCATTTTGTCCTTTGCCTCTTTGATTGCTTAGTGTTTCCTTTGCAGTGCAGATGTTTTTTAGATGATGTAATCCAAATTGTCTATTTTTTACTTCAATGGCCTGTGCTTCAGGGGTCTTTTCCAAGAAGTCTTTGCCTATGCTGATGTCCTTCAGTGTCCCTAAAATTTTCCTCTGGTAATTTGATGGTATCAGGCATAGATTTAGATCCTTGATCCATTTTGAGTTGATTTTTGCATAAGGTGTATTATAGGTGTTTTGTTTCATATTTCTGCATGTGGAGATCCAGTTTTCCCAGCACCATTTGTTGAGAAGACTGTCTTTTCTCTTTGTTTTGATTTTTAGCTCTTTTTTCAAGATTAGTTGGTTGTAGAACATGAATTGATTTCTGGGGATTCTATTTTGTTCTATTGGTCTACATGTCTGTTTTTGTACCAGTACAAGGCTACTTTGATTATAACCGCTCTGTAGTATGTCTTGAAACCTGGTCTGGTGAAATCTCTGGCTTTGTTTTTGTTAAGAGTGCTTTAGATATCTGGGGTCTTTGTATTTCCATGTGAATTTTACATTGCTTCTTCTAGATCTGAGAAGAATGGCATTGGTATTTTGATTGGGATTACATTGAATCTGTAAATTGCCTTTGCTAATATGGACATGTTGATGATACTAATTCTTCTAATCCACAAACTTTGACGATTTGTCCATTATTTTTGTCTTCTTTTTTTCTCTATTTATGTTTTATAATTATCATTGTGCAGATTTTTTAACTCCTTGGTCAAAGTTATTTCAAGGTATTTAAAATATTTTGTAGCTATGTGAATGATACTGATCTTACAAATTCTTTCTTAGCCATGGCATTGTCTGTGTGCACAAAGTTTATTGATTTTTGTATGTTGATTTTATATCCTGTACCTCTACTGAACTCTCTTATGAATTCCAATAGAACTTAATTTTGTTTATGTCAACTCTGGTCATATATTTCTCAAAATGCAGGGCTTTTAGTGATGATTTGATAGCCTTTTCACAAATTTAAAAAAAGAATATTTTGATTTAATTAATCATTATTTCAGTGGTGCGATTTAGTCCTAATTTTGTACATTACATTATTAATTTATCTCATCGAAAATGATGTTTGTTTTATAGATGTGAAATCAGAAAACATAGAATAACTTTTATAGGAAGTTGAAGTGTCTTGTGGCAACAGATTGCTAAAGCTTAAAGAGATTTGTTCAATATACGAAGCAGAACCTTGCTACCTAATTCAGCTCAATTAGTTTGCATTGAAGGGTTGGTTATTTTGTGAATTGATAATAAGAAAAACCTGTTGAGCAAATGGACTGCCATAGGTCTTCTTAGTTGTCAATCACTAATATTCATTTGAAGTCAGAACATTTGTCTCCATCTTCAAAGAAATAATGATGCTCAGTTGATCACTCCTAGGTTTTGAGAAAATCAGGGTAGAAAAATCAATAAAACATGGACCCCCCAAAGAAAAAATATGATCCCATTGTTTAAGCAGAAACATGATGTACCATTGTCATAAATTCTTAGCTATGAAGGATTGTCACTTCAATTCTCAGTTAAGGAGTGAATCTGTACTACATTCCCACAGTCTGGAGGGAAACTTACTTCTCCTGATCATTCTTCAACCATAGCTGTGAAACCCCATATCATTTTCGGAATAATTGGTTGGAAATTGTTCTTAATTATGATACCTTTCCTAATTATTGTCCCTTCTTGAGCCCATCTTTGGAAGTTTCAAACATTTCTTAGTCTTTATTTTGCTTTCTTATCCTTCCATACTCAAATACTCTGAGTGATATCCTTCCATATTCAAATACTGCTAGAAAGACTAGTCTTTCTCATTCTGGAATAAATAGCTACTAAACCCTCCAACTGTTTTTCACATGTCATTTTACTTCAAGATTCATACCCTCATCAGTTAGAATATACTTCATTTCCCCTGTGTTATTCTAAATTACAGAATATGTCAAAATCTTGTCATAGCTAAAATATTCTGGAAAATCTGTCAGGAGTCTTTTAGTCATTTTGAAATTACTAAATACAAGAAAAATTGAAGACATAAAGAAGTCTTTCATTTGGGATGGTCTCATATAGTTGGATCTCTCATTACCATTCTGCAAATAGCAGATTTGATTTGCTAATAGAGTGAATAAATATTAATATGTTATTTCTTTATTCCTGAGGTTTTTAAGATTCACACCTGGAAAGCATTTCTCAGAATTTTAGGAATAAACAATACAGGAACACTGATTGCTCAGAAAGGCCTATGTTTGTGTACCAACTCTGTTGCCTAGTAACTGTTTGACTTTCACAGTTATGCCCTTTTCTATTTTTTATGTTTGTGTCTATAAAATGAGGAAAATGCTCCACTTCTAAAGGTCATGAGTATCAGATGAGATTATCCATGTTAAATGGACAGAATAGTTCTGCACGCAAAGAAATTGCTCCAAGAATTTTAGCAAAGAAAGAAACATCTTAATTTATACTCATGATACAAGTTCAAAATTAAAGTGGCTTTCTATACTTGATGAGAAATAAGGTCCTGAAATGTGAATATTTAATGTCTTAACCAGCATTTTAAGATTATTTACAATAGGAATAAAATAGAGAGGAGGAACAGATTGTGATTTTCTCCCCACCGGAACAATCATTTAAATAGCTATTTGCACATGAAACTACTTTCACAAATTCTAAGGAAATGAAGACAGAGATTGGAGTATGTGATTTTAGAACAATCATGAGAGAAGATACTTTAAGAAGGTAGGGAGGAAAGAGCTCCCTGCCTTGGCAACTTTACGCAATGCCATGTGGAAATGTATTCAGCTTTGGAGAAGAAGAGATAGTTAGACTTGTAAAAGAGCACTATGTTCACTATTGGAAAACTTGTTACTGGGCAGAGTGTCATGGACCCTACCCAAAACCATGGCACAAAAACCAAGTCTCTAGACCCAAGTTACTCTAGCAAAAAATGGAATGTCTCTTCTACTCCTTCACTGACCTTGCTTACAGAACAAGAAGCAAGACTCTATCCACTGGGGAACAGGACAGGATATTAATTACAAGATTTTATCTCAGAACTGAGATCCAGGCCTTGCACAGTGAAATTCAACTGGTCTCGTTCACAGGTAATCCCATGATGGACTTTAGTCTTCCCCCACACCAGAGACCTATGTCCCAGCAGGAAAGATTTGTTTAACACTCTGTATCATGACTAGCCATGGTGTGCGCCGAGGGCAGCACCCATGAGACTATGAGTTTTCCTACAGTCATGTGACTTGGGTGTGATATAGATTATTGTCAGCTTAGGCTATCGAGGGACAGGCTCTGTCACTCTTCCTCTAACCATAGGAAGAATCATGTGGATAAAGATTCCACCCACTTTGAGAGTAGCACAGGAAGATAAGCAGAGGACTTTGCCTTGGAACTCAGTGCTTGGCTGCTGAAACTCAACACTGGGAAGATTCCAAAAGCCTCTGTCCCCAGGCCACTGCTTTCAAAGATGGAGATTTGGACTGATTCCAGTGCCAAGTGAAGGTCCATGGCACCAGTGGGATGGGCTTGGATTTTGGACAAAAGCATCTATAGTTCACTGCAGCAATATCAGCTCATGATTAGCCCCATAGCAGCAGGAAGGGTGTAGAAGTAAAGGTTTTGATTCTACCCATCTGTTGTGCTGGATAATAGGATGTAGGTTCTTAGTGCATTCCAAAATTATAGCCTTGATACCTATGGGAACTGCTTGTTTCATTTTTCCTCCAACCCTAGACATCACAATATTTACAGAGTCATTGTTTACTTGGAGGGAGAAGAGAGATGCCAAGTTTTCTTAGAAACCCAGGGCTGATCACTCCATAGTGAAGCCCAGTTCAAGGCAGAAACCCAAGCAAAGACAGGTGACTGTGGATGAAGAAGCCAGGCTTGCTCCACCTTCAGATGCAGGGTTTTAGATACAAACTTCACTTTTTAGGGACTCTTCTAGTCCATAGTGAACAACATATCAACCTATGATTTGTGACACAATAGCTTAGGACACTCTCTAGTGCTACAATAATAGAAACATTACAGTAGTACAATGCAGGGAACCTGGACTTGAGGAACCATGTAGTTCTGAAATTACATCAATGACTATAAACTTAGAGTAAATAAGCAGCTTGCTTCAGATTCTGAAAGGAAAAGCATAAAAAAGCTATATTATGAAGACTAGGAAAATATAAAATCCTTCAATTTTCAGACATCATATGCTAACAAACATCAAGAACTCTCAGAAAGCCATAATTTCAGATAATGAACACAATAAATTACCAAAACTGATGATAAATAAGTTAATGTTTATGAAATAATACCCTGAGGATTTAAAAAAGCTGTTGTAAACAAACTCAATGTACTTTGAGAAAATCTTTTCAATATATTGTCAGAGAAACATATTAGAGATATAGAAATAATTGTAAAGAATTAAATCATAGTCATTGAGCTGAAAAGTACACAAAGTGAAATGAATACTATAATGGAAGGAATTAATAGCAGAATAGATCAAGCAGAAGAACCAGTAAATTTGAAGACAGGTGATAAGAAATTATACAATTGGAATATAAAAAATAAAAAAGGGTAATGTCAAAGCTTATAATAGCCCTGAAGCAGCATTACCAAAATAAATATTTTTTATTTGGTTTCAGGACAGACTTAAGAATTCCTATGGGAGGGGCCAGCACTGTGGCATAGCAGGTTAAGCCACTGCATGCAGTGCTGGCATCTCATTGAGTGCCAATTTGAGACCCAGCTGCTCCACTTTCAATCCAGTTCTCTGCTATGGCCTGAGAAAGTAGTAGAAGATGTCCCAAGTCCTTGGGCCCCTGCATTCGTGTGGGAGACCTGGAAGAAGTTGCTGGCTCCTGGCTTCAGATCAGCACAGCTCGGACTATTGGGACCAATTGGGGAGTGAACCAGTGGATGGAAGACCTCTCTCTCTCTGCCTCTGCCTCTCCTTCTCTCTCTGTGTAACTATGACTTTCAAATAAATAAATAAATCTTTAAAAAAAAAAAGGATCCCCAAGGGATTGAAAGCATATTCAAAGGATTTACTACTATATAATTTTCCAAAGCTATATAAAGAAGAAAATATCCAGACAATTGAAGGACTTAGGTCACCAGATTTACATCAATTAAGTATAGCTCAGGTCATATAACCAAACTCTCAAAGGTTAATGCAATAAGACATTTCACAGCTGTAACAGAAGCAAACAATAACAAAAAAAACCACATAGGAATATTCTATTTATCTTGACAGCAGACTAGGCAGAAATCTTAAAGGCTAGGAAGGAATAGGATTATTTTTTACAGTGCTGAGGAAAGAAATCCTGCCAAACAATAAGAAGTAGAGGCATCCCCAGATGAGATAATTTATCACAGCTGGAACTTTTATACAACAAATACTAAAGAGAGTTAGGAAGGAAGAAATTCAAGCAAGGAAGAAGAAAGGAAGGAAGAAAGGAAGGAAGGAAGGGAGGGAGGGAGGAAGGAAGGGAGGGAGGGAGGGAGGGAGGAAGGAAGGAAGGTATGAAGGAAAATAGCTATAATACTATAAGAAACAAAATGGCATTAAGAAGCAGCTTCTGCTTGATAATACCCTAGTGAAAATAGATACTGTTATCCAATTAAAACCATACAGAGACAGGTTGGCTAAAACAATAAGATCTAAAGATATGATGCTTATATGAAATTTACCTAACCTTTTGACATGCATAGACTGAAATTGAAGATACAGAATTCATATTCCATGCAAAGAGAATATAAAAAAAAGCAGGAGTAGCCATTCTTTTATGAGATAAAATGGCTCCAAAACAAAAGCAGTAAAAAGAGACAAGAAAAGTCACTATGTATATCATTATACACCATAATATATTATCAAATTTCATATTTTATATTCCTCAAAGCTAGTCATGCTTTAGAAGAAAGAGTGACTGCTCTCTACTGTTTAATGCAAGGATTATTAGTGAATAAATAGGCTATTTTTAAGTTTAGTGTATAATAGGTCAGGTGTCAAACACTATGAATCAAATCTTTGTTAATTTCCTTTTTAGACAAAAGAAAGTTGAGATTTAGAGAGAGATACAGATATGCTCTTTCTTACAAAGAATTGTCTGGATTTGACTGGAATCTAGCTCAAAATTTCTTATTTTTGCATCAACAAGACTACATTTGTAGTGAATAATGTACCTGTTCTTCATTAAGTCTCTGTAGCCCATTAACATTTATTTATTTATTTGAAAGTCAGAGTTATATAGAGAGAGGAGAGACAGAGAGAGATCGTCCATCTGTTGGCTCATTCCCCAAATGGCCACAATGGCCAGGGCTGGATGGCGAAGCCAGGAGCCGGGAGCTTCTTCCAGGCATCCCACATTGGTTCAGGGACCCAAGGACTTGGATCATCTTTCACTGCTTTCCCAGGCCATTAGCAGGAAGTTGGACAGTAAGGGGAGCAGCCAGGACTCTATCCAGTACCCGTTTTAGATGTCAGCACTACAGAAAATGGCTTAACCTACTGCACAACGGTGCTGGCCCAAAACTCATTATTTTATGACTTGGTTTCTCTACTACTATGATTTAAAAATTTGAAAACATAATTTCTAAAGAATTTTACTTATCCCTTATGAATCATGCAACACAGATTTCATTGTGTGCAAGGCAATTTAATTTGAAATCCAACGATTTGGAGGTTGGAAAACTCCCATATTGTATTCTTCGTCTTACATCTTTGATGTGCAGTAGTTTTCTTTAGTTCTTTTTCTGATTTTAACTTTTAAAAACTTACTTTGTTACTAATTGAAAACATTTTGAAAATTTTAATGTTTGCACAGATTTATTACAAAATACTGTGGTGTATCTGCTTCACCAACTGCTCCTCTAATCTTGTCTTAAACTTCCTCAAATTAGTACACAGAAAGCAAGAAATGATGGAATGAAGGAGAGGGAAAGAGAAGAAAGAAGGGAGAAAAGAGAAAGAAAAAGAAAAGGAAAGGAAAGAAAGAAGGAAACAAGCAGAAAAAGTAACTTTTGTCTAGTATGCTTTGTAATTTCTATGTGTAAATTTGTCTTTTTGCTGCTCTTTCTAAATATGTGAGCATTTTTTTCTATTGTCTAGGGAAAGCCCCACACTGTTTAGGCAAGTATATATGGCAGCCTAATGTGTGAGCCATAGGAACTGGTACCAAGGTTGGTCTGCTCACATCCTGACCAATTCTATAATAGTGGCTTATCTTGGATAACTTGTGTATTTTTTTTGAGCATCAATTTACTCATATGTAAAAAAGAAATAATAATTATTGGATTCGTAATAGAAATACATGCACTTTACTAATCTAGTCCTGTAGAAATTTAAGTAAACTTCCTTTTATATTTCTAACACATATGATCTTCAAAACTAAACAGAATCAATTTAGAAATGTAAGCGCACTTGGTAAAGTGATAAGTATAAATACACAACCGATCAAAAAGATAGGGTATATGTCGAAGAGATTTCACAAATAAGACCAGTGTAAGCAAATAATGAAGGATAGAATTAAAAGGGAGAGAATGATCCTGCGGGGGAAGCAGGACACACAGCAAACTCATAGAATGGCAAATGCCCAAAACAGCACTCCTGCCTCAGAATCAATCCTTGGGACATTCAGATCTGGCTAAAAGGTCCACGAGAGTCTCACAGTCATGGAAAGCCATGACACGGTGGCAAAAAACAATCTAAATGAAAGACCCTGGTGAACAAGACCCCAGCAGAAGGAACAGGCCATCAAGGAGAGAGGCGCCTCTCTCTGAAGGGAGGAAGGAACCTCCACTGTGACACGGCCTTGACTAAACAAGTTCAGAGTCGGTGAACTCAAGGGACTTCCATAGCCTAGACAGCTCATAGCAAGAGTCTCAGGTGATTGCTGACGTCATAAATAAGAGTGCCAATTGTTAAATCAAAAACAGGAGTCACTGAGTACATGCTCCCCACGTAAGATCTCTGTCCTCAATGTGTTTTACTATGAAACTTAAAAACACTACTAGTCGAATAATACCCTATACCTTGTGCGGTTGTGTGAATGCAGTCTGTTGAAATCCTTGCTTAGTATATACTAAGTTGATCTTCAGTATATGAAGGTATTTAAAAATGAAACTCAATAAAGGGCGGGATGGGAGAGGGGGAGGGGAGGGCCATAGGAGGGAGGGAGGTTGGGGGGGGAAGCCACGACAATACAAACGTTGCACTTTGTAAATTCACATTTATGAAATAAAAAATAAAAAAAAAGGAATGTAAGGTAACAATCACTATTTTCTAAATTGTCTGCATTTCTACTAAATTTTATATTTTATGTTTTTCATTTTCCATTCTGTCTCAATGTTTTATGTAAAATAATTCCTGGGTCCTTACAATTAATGTGTTAAAAAAGAGTGGTCATCAAGCATCAAACTGCACCCTGAACTCACTATAGAATATAGCTATTGAAAATCTAGGAGGAAAATACATTCCAAAGGATTAGTAAAGATTAACTTCATCAATGGGGCTAATAAAATCAGAACTTTAGGAAGATGGTAGCATTGTTAATCTAAATTTAGATCAATTTTGTTGTATATATTTTTATCATGTGCATTTATTTGTGGAATGGCACAGATTCCTAAAAAAACACTGAATGGTGACGGTTAGTTAGATTTAAAAGAGCATATTGGACTAAGGGGCAGACATACTGGGATGGATACAAGGTTTTTCCAAAGATACCATCATCATAATCCTTGGCATTTGTGGAAATGCTTTCTTGGAAGAAAAATTATAACTAAGATTTCAGAATTCATAAAGCATATTTTATCCAAGGTTTATCTCAGCATAGACTATGTAGTACATAGAACAAGTAATATTTTAATTCACAAATAGGGAAATTGAGGATCAGAAATGGGAGAGAAATTCCATTGCTTCACATAGGAAGCCAAGAGTGTTTTTGTATTCCTATGTTTGCGTTTAACATTATTATGAACTTTTAGTCTTAAATGAATTCACTAATCTATTCACATGCAACATACAGTGAGCATTCAAGAACTGCACACAGTTCTAGGGAACTGAACGAAAATAGATTATGAATTCTGTTCCCAGTAATTCAAAATTAGTAGTCACAAAAATATAATAATTCAATGCAACATGATAAAATTCTTAAAGAAAGCAGATTCAACATACTTAAATCTATTGAAATGATAGAAGAGAAATAAATAAAAAATAAAAAAATAATAATTGTGAAATAAATATGAGAACACAATTGCATTGATCCGAAGGCAGGAGCCAGGTGCTTCTTCCTGGTCTCCCATGCGGATGAAGGGGCCCAAGGACTTGGGTCATCTTCTACTGCTTTCCCAGGCCATAGCAGAGAGCTGGATCAGAAGAGGAACAGCCGGGACTTGAACTGGCTGGGATGCTGGTGCCAAGGGCGGAGGATTAACCTACTGCACCATGGCGCAGGCCCTAATTCTCATTTTCTTAAAAATAATTTCTGTTTTCTTTAGTCCCTCTTACACATGTAGATTAACATGTACCTAGTTACCTTAACACTACTATTAATACTAGACTGTCATTGGAAGAAAGAGGGAATCTAAAGGAGCTAACTGATTGAGAAGCCAAGATAGGAAACAATAAAATATGGACCTCACTCTCTCAGGAGGGAGGGGTCCGTTTTGCGCAAAACGTAAATAAACCGCCTCTTGGTGTTTGCATCGCCAGTGTCCGGAGTCTGAATTTCTGGGCCCCCAGGGTGCTACCAAGGACCCCGCCAGCTTTGGGTCTTTCATTTGGAGGTCCCACCGAGACCGGCCCCAGAACTTCTGCGCTCCAGGACCCGTCGGAGGATCGGTGAGCCAGGCGCCTATTTTCTGTTGTGTGTATGTGTATGTGTACTTGTCTCCGGGAGAGCCTGGCCAGACGGCCGCTCCCGTCTGTTACTCTGAAAGCTCGAGCGTTTTGGTAAAAGTGACCGGTGAGGTGACAGACGTGCCTTCCGGCCCCTGGTCCCCACCCTGGGGGACGCCCCTGTGGTGGTGCGGAGGGAGAGCCTGGCCAGAGGGGCCGCTCCCAGGGAGAGCCTGGCTAGAGTGCCGCTCCAGTCTGAATATTTGAGTTTTCTGTTTTGTCGTTCCGTGATTGTACGTGTCGTGTCGTTTGTTCTTTGTGTGTCTGTGTTTTTATTTTTATCTTCCTTGACTTTTTCCTTTTGAGACTATGGGACAGAAATTAACCACCCCCTTAAGTTTGACTCTAGGACGTTGGAAGGAGGTGCAGGAACAGGCTTATAACTAGTCCGTGGAAGTGAGGAGGTGAAAGTGGGTGAC
The DNA here is from genome assembly GCF_033115175.1 of Lepus europaeus. Classification (NCBI taxonomy): domain Eukaryota; kingdom Metazoa; phylum Chordata; class Mammalia; order Lagomorpha; family Leporidae; genus Lepus; species Lepus europaeus. The sequence continues at coordinate 41,994,239 of NC_084833.1, forward strand.
ACTGTGTTCCTTGGAGTGGCCTACTTTCAACGTAGGATGGCCTTCTAACGAGTCTTTTTCCCATAGTCTCATCCTGCAGGTAAAAGACCGAATCTGCAAACCTGGTCAAGAAGAACACCCGGATCAGGTCCCCTACGTTACAGTATGGGAGGACCTGATATCGGAGCCGCCCTCTTGGGCTTCGCCCTTCTTGCAGGACAAGAAGAACATAGATTGCTGCCCCCTCCTTCGGTTGTCCCGATGACTCCCGTCCCCGCCCTGCGCCGGTGCCGCCCCCTACCTTTCCTGCCGCCTCTACCTTGTATCCCTTACAGGAACTGAGAGAACAGAAGCCTCGGAGCCCCCCCCCCCCCCCGTGCTGTCGGACAGCCAGGGGGACCTCCTGATGCTGGACCCTCCTCCTCCCTATGGACGTCAAGCGGCGAGGCACCCGCCGCCAGACTCTACCACGGAGTCTGAGGAGGGAACAACTCCCACTCCCGCTGACCCATTCTCATCACCCCCAAGCAGCCAATTGCGGTTGTGTAGGAAAAGAGGGGAGAGGGGTGGTGGGGAATGGTCTTCCCAGGCTTTTCCCCTGAGGACAGTAGCTGGACAGATACAATATTGGCCGTTTTCCGCCTCTGGCCTGTATAACTGGAAAACACATAACCCGTCTTTTTCACAGGATCCACAAGCCCTGACCGGACTCATAGAGTCTATTTTACTAACACATCAGCCTACCTGGGATGATTGCCAGCAGCTCTTGCAGACTTTACTAACCACTGAAGATAGGCAGAGGGTTTATTTGGAAGCCCGTAAAAACGTGCCGGGAAACGACGGGCGACCCACGCAGCTTCCAAATGAGATAGATGAGGCTTTCCCCTTGACTAGGCCCGACTGGGACTTTAACACCGTGGCAGGAAGGGAAAGACTCAGACTCTATTGCCAGATTCTCCTGACCGGTTTGAGGGGAGCGGGGAGGCGCCCCACGAATCTGGCAAAAGGTTAGGGCCATTGTGCAGGAAAGCAAGGAAACCCCAGCAGGATTTTTAGAAAAACTGGTGGAAGGGTACAGGATGTACACCCCCTTCGGCCCTCTGGCCCTGGACCGGGAAGCCGAGGTCATCATGTCCTTTATTGCACAGTCAGCCCCTGACATCCGGGTGCGCCTTCAGAGGCTGGAGGGGCTTCAGGGGTATACATTGCCTGATTTAGTGAAGGAAGCAGAAAAGATTTTCAACAAACGGGAAACACCCGAGGAAAGGGAAGACAGGCTAAGGCGGGAGCAGGATGGAAAGAAAAAACAGAGGGAAAAGCGTAGAGGAAAGGAACTGACTAGGATCCTGGCCACCGTAGTTTCCAAAGCAGAGCAAGGGAGGACCAGGTCAGGAAGGGACCCGGGAGACCAGCAAAGACCCTGTCTTGACTGAGAACAATGCGTGCTGGGCAAAAGAGGGCCCGAAAAAACAAGCTCGTCCGAGATCCGTTCCTGTACTATCTCTGGAGAATGAAAACTAGGAAGGGGATCTGGTGGTGCACGACTGCCATCAAGTCCTTGCTGAAATCCATGGGACTTGAGCCGACCTGACCGACATTCCCCAGCCAAATGCAGACCATGGCGAGAGAAGAGCCAGGGCAGCGGTGGTGGACAGCCGAACAAGGTCAGTAGTCTGGGCTTCTGCCCTGCCCCCCGGAACCTCCGTTCAGCGGGCAGAGCTGATCGCTCTGACCCAAGCACTCCGCGCAGCCAAGGGAAAGCGGGTGAACATCTACATGGACAGCAGGTACGCTTTTGCCACTGCCCATTTCCATGGGGAAATCTATAGGCGAAGGGGGCTCCTGACCTCCACGGGAAAGGACATTAAAAACAAACAGAAAATTTTAAACCTCCTAAAGGCCCTGCACCTGCTGCGAGAACTTAGTATCAGCCACTGCTTGGGGCATCAGAAAGGAGGGGGTCCCGTGGAGGAGGGCAATTGGCTTGCAGACAAAGTGGCTAAAGAGGCAGCCTCGACTAGCCAACTATTGGCCATAAAGGACTCTCCTAATGCAAGATGGACAAGGGTATTTCATCATTGGACTGGACACTCTCCTTCGACAAATTATTGAGGTCTGTGTGCTCTGTGCTAAAGTAAACCCCAAGCACCTCAAACTCCCAGAGGGGGCTAGGATCAGAGGGGCACGACCTGGTATAAACTGGAAGGTAGATTTTACAGAAATTTGCCCCGGCAGGTATGGAGTTAAATATCTTCTAGTATTTGTAGACACCTTCTCAGAATGGACAGAAGCCTTCCCGACCAAGAAAGAAACTGCGCTGATAGTAGTCAAGAAAATCCTAAAAAAAAATATTCCCCCGATTTGGACTACCAAAGGTACTGGGTCAGACAACCAACGGGCCGGCTTTCGTCTCCCGGGTAAGTCAGATGGTGGCACAGGTGTTGGAAATAGAAAGTTGCATTGTGTTTATAGGGTAAGTCAGATGGTGGCACAGGTGTTGGAAATAGAAAGATGCATTGTGTTTATAGGGTAAGTCAGATGGTGGTACAGTGTTGGGAATAGAGTAAAAGTTACATTGTGCTTATAGACTGCAGAGCTCGGGTCAGGTAAAAAAAAAAATAAATAAAACTCTTAAAAAAACTTTAACAAAACTGGTCATGGAGACTGGCACTAGGGACTGGGTCAAATTGTTACCTATGGCGCTGTTACGGGTTCGAAACACCCCCTCAGCCTTTGGGATCCTGTATAGGGGGGGCACCACCCATTGCCGATCTGTTGGGTCCCAGCATTGATTGCTATGCTACCTCCCCTGGCTTGCAGACGCAGCTACACGCTTTGCAACTAGTCCAGGAGTATGTCTGGAAGCCACTAGCAGCAGTCTATCAGCCCCAGAACATGGGAACTCCACACACCTTCCAGATCGGGGACCAGGTCTACGTGAGGAGACTTCAGGTGAAAAGCCTCGAACCTCGCTGGAAAGGACCCTTCACCGTACTTTTAACAACTCCCACAGAGGTCAAGGTGGACGGCATAGCTGCCTGGGTGCACGCCGCACACGTCAAGAGGGCAACTCCAGAGTCCCCAACGGAGGATCAGACCCCGACACAACCGGAAACGTGGAAATTGCAACGCACACAAACCCCTTAAAGATAAGACTCTTTTTAAAACTGTGTAATACTTGAGACAACTGTAATAGTTTAATTAGGATCTGTTTTGCTGTTATTTGAGAGCCTTTACCCTTCCCTTCAATACCATCCCCTGGCTAAAGTTCATTCCAGAGGGGATGCAGATTTGGATGTTATCTCTCTGCCCCAGGCATTGCAGAAAACTGCTGGCTCTGCTTACGCCAGGGACCCCCCCCCCTTGCTGTTTTCCTGCCGCTTAATGATACCCTTGGGTTTAATAGCTCTGTTAATTGCCCTCCCGTACAGCCTTTCCCTGTCCTTCCTGTTTCAATGGAAAAATATAACTTGCCTTTATAAGCCTCCTAAAAATGATTCCTTTAACATTAATATGGCCTATACCATTTTACAGGCAAATTGGACTGGTAACTGTGTGTATGCTATGCTTCTGCCCAATGTAGACATTATTAGTGGAGATACCCCTGTCCTGATTCCTTCCTTCGATTGTATTGCAGGAAGACAAACACGAGCTGTACAATTCATTCCTATATTGGCTACGTTGGGAATTTCCACAGCTATGGTTACAGGATCTGCAGGACTAGGAGTTGTGGTCCAAAACTATAGAAATTTGTCCCAACAACTTATTAATGATGTACAATCCCTATCCTCCACCCTTCAGGACCTCCAAGATCAAATCGATTCCCTAGCAGAAGTGGTCTTACAAAACCGTAGGGGCTGAGACTTGCTTGCTGCCAAACAAGGAGGTATTTGTTTGGCTTAGTAGGAGAAGTGCTGTTTTTATGCTAACAAGTCCAGCATAGTTTGCTATAAAATAAAAAGTCTCCAAAGACGATCTGGAGAGTCGCCAACGATGTGCCATAGCTAAAAACCCCCTGTGGACAGGATTCAATGGACTGCTTCCTTACTTGCTGCCACTTCTAGACCCCATTGCTGGTTTGCTTGTTACACTAACTGTGGGACCTTGTGTTTTTAATAAGCTTATGTGGTTTGTTCGTGAACGCCTTTCAACCGTTCAGGCTCAGAGCGCTAAAAACCGTGGAATCTAGCCTGTAAATTTTAGGATTAAAATTTGTACAAAAACAAAAAGGGGGGAATGAAGGACTTCTTAAAATTTACCTGAGTCTAACCTGCTGAAAAACAAGAAAGTTTCAAAAAGGGTCAGTTAGGAAGTTTCAAGAAAGGTCAGTTTCTGGGAAACTGCAACTTAGCAGATAACAGGGAATAGCAGTTTGGAAACCCCCCTTGTGCGATGGTTAAGATAAGTAAAACTGATGTGTACTGAGATAAGCAGAACTGCTGTATACTAAGATAAGTGAAATTACTGTAAACAAAAATCCCCTTCCCTTTTGTATTCACTTGCTTAAGATAATTTTGTGGTTTTTGCCTTTAAATACTGCCTGTAACCCTTGTCCAGTACCTCACTCTCTCAGGAGGGAGGGGTCCATTTTGCGCAAAACGTAAATAAACTGCCTCTTGCTATTTGCAAAAAAAAAAAAAAAGGAAACAATAAAATATGGATAAAAATTTTAAAACTAAGAGATATATTAAGTTGAATATTGTAGAAAGTTTGTTGCTATAGGCTAACATTTCATTTGTGAAATACTTGGGGGTGTAAAGAAGAGTGTAACTACTTCCTTGAGTGTAATTTATTGGAAAATCCATGGAGAAACCAGTAATAAATGTTGAGGTCAGGGTTTAAAGCAGATTGTCATCATAAATATGGATCACATCTAAGTCTATGTTTAAAGTTGTAGTAAATGTAGAGGTGCAACTAATAGATTAACAAATTCTATCAATGAAGAGGTGTGAAAATAGCAAAACTCCAAGTTTCTGAGAACATATTTGTACATGAAGGTTGATGTGAATGGTAAAGACTAGCAATTATAAATTTCAATGACTCCCCTTATGGTGAGCTCAGGGTATGTATCCAGCGAATAGACACAGTGGCAAAAATAATCAGGGTTGTACTAATCAAATATCACTGCATCCTGATTTTGAAACATTTTACAAGTTACTTAAGGCTTAGTTTCTACAGTGAAAAGTGGAGAGTGTAATGTCAACCACTGAAAGCTAGGTAAAGTCTATTCAATGCTGTGGAGAAGACTGCAACTCATTTAACAATTTTCATGATCCTCCTTAGGGGAAAGCTAAAAGTACATGTGATCCTGGGGAGAGTAGATTTCATTTATATTAAAGAGAATTAAAAAAAAAAAAACTAAATCTTTATTCTTTCAATTGTGCCATCAGATCATTGGGAAAGTAATTAAGAATCTATCATTACTGATTGCTCTAACAATCAGCTAATTTTAAAACACTGACTTATAAGCATAGAAAACAAATGAAACCACCTCTCAACAGTGAAGTATAAAACAGATCCTCAATTAGAATTTCACAGTGAATTACAATTGCATTTTTTGCCTGTAGACATTTCATCAATACACTCTATTGCTTCACCTCCTTGAAGACTTTCAATGATAAGATAACCTTTTAGCTAGTTATAAGTGTAAGTCAGAAGACCAGCAATCAATGAATCATGCAGGTTTTGTAAATGACAGCCAGTTTCATAACCTTTACTTCATTATAGATGTTTCTTAGGAAAAATAAAAAAAGGGAAACCATTGTGAAACTGTTATTAGCTAGCAATCATGAAGGCTAAGTATTATGATTATTAAAATCAATGGCAAGTTTTTTAAGTGTGATAATAATGGATTAATTGATATATTTTAATTTTTCTTTAATGTAGCTTGATACTCAAGCTTTGATTTATCCTAGATTGTGACCCCCAAAGCCACAGGAATAATTTGACAATGTTGTATGAAACAACATGTGTTTGATTGCTCTATATAACTCGCATGCTTTAGGAGACAATAAGGCACCTTAATTTTAGTTTTCTGCTAGGTAAATGATCTATTTTTTACCAAAATATGTAATATATTATCATGCATTATTATCTGTTGCATGAATAGTAAAATGAGACACTTCACTTTCTTTTTTTTTTTTTTTTTAATTTTTGACAGGCAGAGTGGACAGTGAGAGAGAGACAGAGAGAAAGGTCTTCCTTTTGCCGTTGGTTCACCCTCCAATGGCCGCCGCGGTAGCGCGCTGCGGCCGGCGCACCGCGCTGATCCGATGGCAGGAGCCAGGTGCTTATCCTGGTCTCCCATGGGGTGCAGAGCCCAAACACTTGGGCCATCCTCCACTGCACTCCCTGGCCACAGCAGAGAGCTGGCCTGGAAGAGGAGCAACCGGGACAGGATCGGTGCCCCGACCGGGACTAGAACCCGGTGTGCCGGCGCCGCAAGGCGGAGGATTAGCCTGTTGAGCCACGGCGCTGGCCCACTTCACTTTCTATATGCTATTATAATAAGTGAGAAAGTTGGTTTATATCAAAAAAACAAAACTTTATTTCTGTTGGAAGAAATAAAACAGTTTCTTACAGTCAATTACGATTTTAGTTGCTTTTTGCCATTTGTTTCCTAAACCACATTGACATCTGAGAAAGTTGACATTTTGTTTGGTTATAAATCATAAGACTCATTGAAAGAGAACTTAAAAAATGCTGAATCTTTTGATCCTGCAATAAAAGAGACAAATATCATTTGTTTTCCCTGATCGGCGACAACGAACTGAGCACCAAAGGGAAACCTATTGAAGTAAAATGGACACTATGAGAAACAGTGACTTGATCAGCCCTTGTCCTGACTGTTGATGTACAATGTAATACTTTATCCATTTTAGTATTTTTTTTTGTTCTAGTATTAGTGGTTGAACTCTGTAATTAACACACAATTATTCTTAGGTGTTTAAATTTTAACTGAAAAGTGATCCCTGTTAAATTTAAGAGTGGGAAAAAGAGAGGGAGGAGATGTACAATTTGGGACATGCTCAATCGGACTTACCCCAAATGGTTGAGTTAGAAATGTGCCAGGGGATTCCAATACAAGCCCATCAAGGTGGCATGTACCAATGCCATCTCACTAGTCCAAGTGATCATCTTCAGTTCACAATTGACCACACTGATAGGTCTAAGAGTCAGAGGGATCACACAAACAAGACTAGTGTCTGCTAATACTAACTGATAGAATCAAAAAGGGAGAGAAAGATCCAACATGGGAATTGGGAGACACAGCAGACTCATAGAATGGCAGATGTCCTAAATAGCACTCTGGCCTCAGAATCAGCCCTTAAGGCATTCGGATCTGGCTGAAGAGCCCATGAGAGTATTTAAGGCATGGAAAGCAAAGACACTCTGAAAAAAAAAAAGAAGAAGACAAAGAAGACGAAGAAGATGAAGACGAAGACAAAGACGAAGACGAAGACGAAGACGAAGACAAAGAAGAAGAAGAAGAAGAAGACCTAAATGAAAGATCTCTGCGACTGAGATCCCAGTGGAAAGAACCGGCCATCAAAGAAGGAGGTACCTTTCTCCGAAGGGAGGAGAGAACTTCCACTTTGACTATGACCCTGTGGGAATAAGATCGAAGTCGGCGAACCCTATAGGCTTCCATAGCCTTGGCAACTCATGACAAGAGCCTATGGAGATTACTGATGCCATAAAAAAGAGTGTCAAATTGTTAAGTCAACAACAGGAGTCACTGTGTACTTACGTCTCATGTGGGATCTGTCCTTAATGTGTTGTCCAATGTGAGGTAATGCTATAACTAGTACTGAAACAGTATTTTACACTTTATGTTCTGTGTGGGTGCAAACTGATGAAATCCTTACTTAGTATATACTGAATCGATCTTCCATATATAAAGATAATTGAAAATGAAAAAAAAAACAAACTTGGTGTTAAATTGGAAATTGCATAGAAAATTAATCAATTTTTTTAAAAAATATCATGTAGGATCTCTGTCCTTAATGTGCTGTACATTGTGATTTAATGCTATAACTAGTATTCCAACAGTATTTTTCACTTTGTATTGCTATGTGAGGGCAAACTGTTGAAATCTTTACTTAATATATACTAAACTGATCTGTATATAAAGAGAATTGAAAATGAATCTTGATGTGAATGGAAGGGGAGAGGGAGCGTGGAAGGGGAGGGTTGTGGGTGGGAGGGAAGTTATGGGGGGGGGCATTGTAATCCATAAGCTGTACTTTGGAAATTTATATTCATTAAATAAAAGTTTTAAAAAATATAATTCTAGGATGTTTTTGGCTTTTGATCAGTTAACTAACATGGGAAAAGAAAATAAATAAATTTATTTGATAGAGTTAAGGAAAAAGTTATTAATAGTTGTTATTAAAGTAGATAAGGGAGCCTCTATTGAAGGTCGATGATCATGGTTAGTATAAGGACCACTGTGAGAGGTTCTTGCAGTGAAAAAGAAAGACTGAGCTTTGTGTGGATTTATATAATCCAAGGAGCAGGATGAGAGGTAATGGAAGGAAATTCAGAAGGGAAAATATTAGGAATAAGAGAATTCTTATAGACTTATTCAAGAGAATTCTTGCAGGTGATAAGCTGTTGGGAGTGATCAAATACCAGGAGTTTGGGTTTTCATTAAAATAACTTTGTAAGATTCTTACTAAAACTTGATTCACAAGGACAAAAAGGATAGCCTAAAGACAGGCCCAGTCAGAAAGATTCCAAAGAACCTTATTCAAAGCAGTGTCTTTGTTGATAGAAATGACAAAGCAAGTCAATCCTTTCAAGTTTTCTTCCTGTAATTTACTAACACTGAACTCCTGCAGAGCTGCTCTGTATTCACATATCACTCTGTGAAGCTCACTTCTTTTAATCAGTGGATAATATTCCATCCCATTGTTTATCCATTCATGTGCTAAAACTCATCTTGATTACTTCCAAGTTTTGACTATTAAAATAAAGTTGCTATGATCATTCATGTGCAGATTTTTGCATGGACACACATTTTTAACTCATTTGAGTAAATAACATGGAGCATAATATTCTTTGTTTATAGGGTAAAAATATATTTATTTTTGTCAGAAACTGTTAAATTCTCTTCCAAACCACTCCCTTCAGCAATGTTATGAGAGTTCTTTTTTCTTCATATCATTACCAGCATTTTTTCAGCCTCAGGTGATATAAATGAGAGCTTCTTGAATGTCAGTGCCCACTCCAATGCTATTAGGTTTAAGAAGGCACATTTTCAAATCCATCTCAATTAATGAATGAAGAGATCAATATGTTTTCTTTCTATGTAACTGAATATTTAATTGTTTGACATGTATACAACTCATCTTGCTCTTAACATATGCTGACCAAGAAACCTAGGATAAGAATTTTTTCAGGGGCCGGAGCTGTGCCTCAGTGGGTTAATGCCCTGGCCTGAGGCGCTGGCATTCCATATGGGCACCAGTTCTAGTCCTGCCTGCTCCTCTTCCAATCCAGCTCTCAGTTATGAACTGGGAAAGCAATAAAAGACGGCCCAAGTCCTTGGGCCCCTGAACACATATGGGAGATGCAGAAGAAGCTCTTGGATCCTGGCTTCGGGTCTGCACAGCCTTGGCCATTGCGGCCATCTGGGGAGTGAACCAACAGATGGAAGACCTCTCTCTCTCTCTATCTCTCTCTGTAACTCTGTCTTTCAAATAAATAAAAATAAATCTTTTTAAAAAAGAATTTTTTCATTTATTTAACTAAGCAACTATTATATTTAAAGTGATATTTTAGATTCAGAAAACTCAGTAATTAAGACAAATATCTTTCAATTAAAAAAATTAAATTTGAAAAAATCTTCCAATCAGCTAGTAAGTGCCTAAATAGATGAGACAGCCTCTCAAGAAGGATATTTAAAAGGGAAAATGGCAAAAATAAAATATGGTTAATGAAATAGAAATGGTGGAAAGGGGCACCTGTTCCAAAACAACATCCCTGGGGAGGAAACATTTGAAACATATCTAAAGGAAGAACTTGAACACAAGCACAGTGGCTGGAAAGGTGGCGATGAGAACTGGGGATTTTGGCTTGCAGAAATTTCTTTCTAAAATTGAGGTGAGGAGCAATTGTGATAGATAGGGTGAAGTTTGGCATATCTGAGAAAATGAGAAATGCCAGTATAGCTACTTTATAACAAGTGAACTGAGTGATGTGGGATAATTTCTCTAGTGACTCTTTTCCCCAACTGAAGCTTTTTTTAAGATTAAAAAAAAAATAAAATTACATGTGCAAAATAAAAATCTCCTTATATCAGTACTCCTTTAAAATTTCAAAGCAACCAAGCAATGAAAAGCTTGTGATGCCATTTTCCCACAGGCAATTCCATATTAAAACAATAAATACTAAACCATAAAATGAGTATTTGAAGATCTAACCAAACTCTAATGTTTCCCTTGATAACTATTACAGCAGACACTAAAATACTACCCAACCCCTATTCTCCACCTTTTTTTCTGCTAATACTCATATAATATTGAATTTGTTGGAGACAGTAAAGCTATTTTAGTACCTCTGGCAGTGGAGAATAATATCATGACACAGATAGTACCGGTCAAGCTATATTGGGAATTGGGAGGAAATCTCTGGATTTCCTGAATAAAGGACAAGGAACAGTGGTTGTCCCCTCCCACACCCCTTTTTCCTTGACCATGTTTATGACAAATATATCTGTAGCAGGCCTTTGAAATCACTAGAGTTCAAGCCATTGCTCCCTGATAACACAACTGTGTATTTGAATTTCAGCCTGTAACAACAAATATTATGAATATGGTTATGAATATGAGAAAAGCAGTTATGTGGCTTCAAATTATTTGGACTTATTTGCAGATAGCTTCCTAGGTAACTACAATTGAAGTTTTTAAAAGATAAATATCAAGTAGCACTTTCATTTTGTTATTTTGAATAGACACTCTGTTGGTGTTCAGCATAGTTCTCTGAACATCAAGAGGAGGCAACATTCATTCAGCTCTTACCAGGAGCCAGGCAAAACCCTTAAAGTTAAGTCTATTTAATTACCTCAGAAACACTATGAAGTCCTGCTATTAATGCTCCATTTCATTAATGAAGATTGTGAGGTTCTAAAGAAGAAACAACAGTCCACAACTGGTAGATGTAGAGTTTAACCAAATTTTCATAACTCCTGGCTCTAGCCATGCTAGGATTGTCTTCTAGAATGAATGAGTCATTTGTCTGCAAGTAATTGAATGGTTCATGCTAATGAGAATTTCTCTACTAACTCTGATTCCTTCAGGGTCGATGGAGAAAAGGAGTACTGTGGAATGGGCTCACTGAAGTTATACTCTACCAAACACATACACACGAAGACACACATATACACACAACATTTATGTATGTGTATATATATATATATATATATATGCTTTCATAGTTACTTTTCAGTGCAAGTTCAGTGCTTATGCACATTTTTAAATCATTGTCTACATGATTAATCCATAGCTTTTCAGGGAAAAATGAAATATCAGTCCCAATAAAATGCCAAATGTTAACCTCCTTGGAAATGAAAATGACTAAGTAACACAATTTTTATCCCTTTAGAGAGTTATTTTAAGGAAAAGACTGACAGATTGTTAAAAGACCAAATTAGAGGACAACTTGGTAATTAAAATTATTGAACACAGTGGGCTTCTGTTTATTTTGGAAACTAAAATTGGTGAAAACGTTTGGAAACAGACACTGCAACTGTCAAATGCTTTTCTTGAGTTAGAGATTCCTGTTGTGAATACGTAATTCCACCACCCTCTGTAACTATGAAGCTCATATCAGTCTTCAATTCAAAGAAACTTCTGTGGTGCCAGCACCATGGAACGATGGACTAAAGCCATGGCGTGCAGCACCAGTATGTGGGCTCTGTTAGAGCCTGTGAATATGCCTGGGAAAACAGCAGAAGATGATGCAAGTGCTTGGGCCCCAGCACCCAGTGGGAGACCTGGAGGAAGCTCCTGGCTACTGGCTACTGTATTCGCCTTGGCAAAATCAGGTCTTTGTGGCCATCTGGGAGTGAACCAGCTCTTCTTATGAGTTTATAAGAGTGATTAATAATAGCACTGGTACAAGCTGGAAGACTTAAAATTTCCTCGTGTTGCTCTTTCATCATTCACACCAATGTCATTACATTTTCCTTACAGTTTTCTTTGTGCTGTATATATATATATATATATATATATATATATATTTTTTTTTTTTTTTTTTTTTACAGGCAGAGTGGACAGTGAGAGAGAGAGACAGAGAGAGAAAGGCCTTCCTTTCCCATTAGTTCACCCCCCAAAATGGCCGCTGCAGCCAACGCACTGCACTGATCAGAAGCCAGGAGCCAATGCTTCTCCTGGTCTCCCATACGGGTACAGGGCCCAAGGACTTGGGCCATCCTCCACTGCACTCCCGGGCCACAGCAGAGAGCTAGACAGAAAGAGGAGCGACCAGGACAGAATCCGACGCTCCGACCAGGGCTAGAACCCAGTGTGCCAGTGCCGCCGGTGGAGGATTACTCCATTGAGCCATGGCGCCAGCCATTCATGCTGTATTAACAACTTTCATGGAAGATACAACATATCTAAAGTCTGATCCAGAAAACATGAACAGATTTCACATACTCCCTGTTTTCAAACCAATTCATTAAGTATGTTATATGCAGCCTACTCCACTTAGGACTCTGCTTAATTTACTTTTCCTTCTCAAGGAGATATCCCTGACACCCCACGTAAACTATCTTCTCCCCACCAAATATTGTATTCTCATGTCTTGCCTCATTTATCTTCAGACAACTTAAGGAGAGGCAGAGAGAGAGAGAGGGAGAGAGAGAGAGAGAGAGAGAGAGATGAATTCCATCCGCTGGTTCACTCCCCAGTTGGCCGCCAACAACAGAGCTGCGCCAATTGAAGCCATGAGACAAGAGCTTCTTCCACGTTTCCCACGTGGGTGCAGGGGCCCAATAACTTGGGCCATCTTTTACTGCTTTTCTAGGCCATAGCAGAGAGCTGGAGGGGAAGTGGAGCAGCCGGGTCTTGAACCTGAGCCCATATAGGATGCTGGCTCTTCGGGCCAGGGTGTTAATGTGCTGCACTACAGTGCCAGTGCCCAAAGAAGTTAACTTTCACTCTGAAAGAAAAAAAAAAATGCTGATGATGTTTTATTCTACTGTAAACTCAACTAACCAAGAGCACATATTTTTTATTTTGGATTTTATTTTAAAATTTCACCTTGAGGACTGGGGCAGTATATGCTGACATAATAGTAAACACATGTGGAAAATAATCATCTCCATTATTCTCTTTTCTTTGTGTAATAATGACCTAAAAATTGCTTTTATTTAGCATAATATCAAGGGAAAAACGGAAAAGTGTTTTCTTCTCAATTCATCATGAATTGCCACTGTTGTGCTATCTAAATTTTTCCTGCAAACCATGCATAGGAAGCAGTAGTGATCTGGCTGAAGAGCCCATGAGAGTATTTTAGGCATGGAAAGCAAAGACATTCTGGCAACAAAACAAAACAAAAACTTAAATGAAAGATCTCTGTGAGTGAGATCCCAGTAGAAAGAATGGGCCGTCAAAGAAGGAGGTACCTTTCTCTGAAGGGAGGAGAGAACTTCCACTTTGACTATGACCTTGTCGAAATAAGATCCAAGTCGGTGAACTCAAAAGGCTTCCATAGCCTTGGCAACTCATGACTAGAGCCTAGGGAGATTACTGACGCCATAAAAAAGAGTGTCAAATTGTTAAGTCAACAACAGGAGCCACTGTGTACTTACATCTCATGTGGGATCTGTCCTTAATGTGTTGTCCAATGTGAAGTAATGCTATAACTAGTACTCAAACAGTATTTTACACTTTATGTTCTGTGTGGGTGCAGACTGATGCAATCTTTACTTAATGTATACTAAATCCATCTTCTGTATATAAAGATAATTGAAAATGAATCTTGATGTGAATGAAATGGGAGAGGGAGAGGAAGATGGGAGGGGTATGGGTGGGAGGAAAGTTATGGGGGGAAAAAGCCATTGGGAATTTATATTTACTAAATTAAAAGTTAAAAAAAAAAAAGGAAGCAATAGCAGTGGAAGCTCCTCCCATCGCACTGTACCTCTTCTGCATGGTACACAGTTCTCCCGCAGGCCCCACACTTGTTGCCACCTCCCCAGACAGGCATTTCAAGTCAGAGACGGGAAGTCTCCCCGCAGGCGGAGCAGCAGAACCTCACCATGAACAACCACGCAGGGAATCTGAACGCCAATAACTTTCTGAGATAAGCATATACAGTCAACCCTGAAGCAGAAAAATGGTATAAGCTGTAAATTACAAATAACACACTGCAATTTTTCACATAAATGAAATATTCAATTAGAAAGAATTTTATTACCTAATACAGTATTCCCGACAATGTCCTTTGAGGAATCAGAAACCTGTAGATTCTAAGTTCAAAACCTCTCAAGTGAATAGTGGTATGAAAGTGTGCTTAATTTCCCGTTAATATGAGTCTCCTAAATGTTGTCTGCATCATCATATTGAAGTGTAAAAGTACACAACTATTCAACTATTGAATTTCAAAATAAAATGAAATCATGATTGTCCTTAATGACTTAGGGAAATAGCATTGCAATGGTATCATTAAATTGTTAATGCAAGGAACAACACACATTCCAGCCAAATCACATTAAATCCCCCTATTGTATCATATTATTTCACATTCTATAACTTATGGTTGCAAATGCAAATTCCTATAGTAGTCAGTCAAAGCAAATAAATAAATTAGATGAGGACAAACATTACATTACACAACTCAGTGAGTTTGTCTTTTATTTTATCTTCAATAGTGTTGTTCAGAACATACTCACACACACATACACACACAAAAATTTCCAACAGAAAAAAACTGTAAATATACTACAAAAAGCAAAACAAAACAGAAATACTGCCTGTACCTTATATCAGGCAAGTAATGAGAATTACGGGAAACAAAAATGTAAAGGACCTGTCTCAAGTGGTAATTTCTTATTCAGTTCCAGTTGATTGCGGTCATGGTGCAATTATATCTCCAGGATTCTATATCTTCAGTTATTTTAAGAAAACCTGAAAATTTCCAATTTTAGATGTTATCTCCTGTTTAAATTGTCAAAAAATTAAAATAAATTATGTGTGTTATTCTGTATCCAATAAAATAGATTAGTTTTGAGAGATTTAAATGCAAATTTCATAACCATCCTCTTTAAAGGATTTATTAATTAATGGAATTATATGCACAGATATTTAAAATTAGGCAGGGAATTTCATAATGTGGAAATATAATTTTACAAACAGAAGAGCAATTCTAAGTGACAATACATGAAAGGATTTGGCATTATATGTAGGCACTGATGGATGTGTAAATAAAGTTGCCAGGTATAGGAGGAAGGAAAAAACTAAGCATCAGATCAAGTTGACAATCACAGAAACTCCTATATCTATATCTATATCTATATCTATATCTATATCTATAGCTGTTACTAAAGTAATGATTAATAAAGAATGTCCTCAACAGAAAAATGAAATTGGAAAACTCATATTTGATGGAACTAGTGCTGGGTGATTACATTGAGATTATGTTGATAATTATAAGTGGTTAAATTAGTATTTCAAATGAAAATTTCATAAAATTTCAAAGCCATGAATATAAAATTCTATATGAAATATTTATTCATTAATTTTTTGGTTGATCTGTCATGCCACTTATCAGAAAATTTTTCTGCCTATGAGCTTTCTTTGTGAGTAATAAATAACTGATTAACTGATTATCAGACAATTTAAATAGTTCAAGATACTTGATATTGAGAAAATATTAAAGTTATGTCATATTGTTTCATTCTAGGACTGCATATTTATTATGAAAACATTTGATTTGAGCAAAAAAGAAAACTGGGGGAAAATAGAGAGAGTTTTATAGAAGATTATGTGGTAATTTATAGCATGTAGATTAGCTGTACTTGCAAAATTGGCCACTAAAGGGTTTTGATCACAGGATAGATGTGCTATGTTTAAAATTCCAGAAGAATCATTCTTGGAAGCTGGAAAAGACACAGAAGAATGGACTCTGTAAATGCAATGAAAAAGTCATGGCAATCACTTATAAGATTATAATAATATTCTAGGTGAGAAGATTTTTTTTTTTTTTTTTTTTTTTTTTTTTTTTTTTTTACAGACAGAGTGGACAGTGAGAGAGAGAGAGACAGAGAGAAAGGTCTTCCTTTTGCCGTTGGTTCACCCTCCAATGGCCGCCGCGGTTGGTGCGCTGCGGCCGGCGCACCGCGCTGATCCGATGGCAGGAGCCAGGTGCTTCTCCTGGTCTCCCATGGGGTGCAGGGCCCAAGCACTTGGGCCATCCTCCACTGCACTCCCTGGCCACAGCAGAGAGCTGGCCTGGAAGAGGGGCAACCGGGACAGGATCGGTGCCCCGACCGGGACTAGAACCCGGTGTGCCGGCGCCACAAGGCGGAGGATTAGCCTAGTGAGCCGCGGCGCCGGCTCTAGGTGAGAAGATTTAATACAATGCTGGACAAGGATATATCCATGGAGATAAATGACCAAATTCTACATAATACACTCCTCAAAGTTTCTCACTGCTTAACTGTCAAATTGGATGCTGGGTGTTGAACAGTATTCAAATGTAACTCTGAATATGTGAGTATGTGAAATGAGAAAGATAATGACAGATTATAGGAGTAAGTGTTGAAAATCATTTTGTGCAAAAGCTTACTATGGCTATGACATCCAAGTAGAGATTCCAGCTAGCTTTCTATGGAATAGGATTTCAGAAAAGTGGTCCCACATATGTTATTTTTTAGAGTTGTTAATTAAGATATGCATATATCTACATATGTATATATTTATATGTGGCATATATGTACATATACAAATATATATGAGAGTGAGAGAAACAGGAACAGGGGAAGATAATCCATTAGTAGATTCACTCCCTCAATGGCTGCAAAAGCCAGGTTTATGCCAGGCCAAAGTCAGGAGCCAGAAACACCATCCTTGTTTCTCACTTGGGTGGCAGGGACCTGAGTACCTGAGCTATCTTTCACTGCTTTCCTAGACACTTAAGGAGGCAGCTGAATCAGAAGCCAAGTAGCCAGGACATGAAGAAGTGTTCCAACTTGAGATGCCAGCATTGCAAGTGGCACCACAGCATGATCAGTATGACAGCCACTAAACCACATGTTGCTTTCTTTTTTTTTTTTGTCAAAAGATTTACTTATTTATTTGAAAGTCAGTCACAGCAAGCAATGGTGAGACAGAAAATGAGAAAGAGGAGAGAGAGATCTTCCATCTACTGGTTCGCTTCTCAAATGGCTGTAATGACTAGGGCTGGACCAGGCTGAATCCAGGATCCGGGCTGAATCCAGGATCTGGGAGATTCAGACAGGTCTCCTACATATGTGCATGGGCCCAGGCACTTGGGCCATCTTCTGCTACTTTCCCAGGCACATTAGCAGGGGTTTAGATCAGAAGTGGAGCAGTCAGCTGTGCTGTAGTGGCAGCCCCATGTGCTGCTTTTGAACACTGGAAATGTGACTAGTCTCAATTGACATATACTGTAAGTATGAAACAAACTCTATTTTAAAGATTTAGTGTGAAAATTAATGTAAAATATTTTGTTTTTCTTGCTATTTACTTAAGAGACAGAGAGAGAGAGAGAGGGAGAGAAAGAGAGAAAGAGAGAGAGAGGGAGCTCACATCTGCTGTGGGTTCACACCCCCAAAATGCTCACAACAGCTGGGAGTTGGCCTGTGACAAAGCTGTGACCTAGGAACTCAATCCAGGACTCTCATGTGGATAGCAAGGGCCTGATCATTTGAGCCATCGCCACTACCTCCCAGCATCTAAATAAGCAGAAATTCAAGGTGAGCAGCCACAGTCAGGAATTGAATTCAGGCACTCCAGTGTGACATGGGTGTCTTAAGTTAGATCATAATGGCTAGTCTACATGTCTACCTCCACCCTAATTAACAATGTTATACTGACTGCATGTTGAAAGATTTTAATATATATTGTATTAAATAAAATACATTACTAAAATTGAAATCCTACTTTTGTTTTTTATGACAATTTAAAATTATATATATGGCTTTCATTAGAAGGAAAGCTCCTGTGTTATGAAATATTCCTTTATTTAGAAGTGTGTTATTAATTTCCAGAAATCAGGTGAATATGGTATTTCAAGAAGGAGAAAATGATCAAATGTGCAATGGTGCTGAGCAGTCAAAAATAAAGTTGAAAACTAAGTATGACCCTCAGTTTTAGTGATTTGGAAGTTTTTGCTGACTTGCAAAGGGTGAAGTCAGAATAACTGGGGATGAAATCCAAATTGGAGTGAGTTCAAGCAAGGTGGGAGGAAATAAAATGGCATATGCATAATATAAAATGTATTTGAGAAATATGATTGAATGAATACATGAAATTAAGACAAGTATTAATTTTATATTTATATAAGATACATGGGTAAGCAAGAGAGTGGATATAATGCTATGATTGGAGAGACAGCAGAAGTTAAATCATAATAGGCTTAACCAACTTAATTTTTATATTTCAATTCAAAGAAACCTGAAAACAACCAATCTGCTGGCTGTGATTACAAATTTTTAAATATTTTCACTTATAGAAATGAGGATGAGCTTTGAGTTAGAAAAAAATCTGTTGCTGTACTCTTAATGCATTTACACATTAATTGTGAGTCACTGGACAAAATGTGGGCAGTGAGTTGAATAATTGAACAGGAGACAGAGGCACACCTAAGAGATAAGATCTGACAGTTAATCTGTAGTAACTGAAAAAAGACAATAATGTAGGATTAGAAACAAATAGTTTGCCAAATCTGTGGTAAGAGATACAATGCTCTCTGAATTTCACTGGTTGCTTAATACTCCATTTTATGGCTGATTTTAATAGCCATCTGCTACTTTTACAGTTATAAAAATGCTGTGTTAACCTTATAGCTAAAATTTTGTTAGCATATGTGATAATTTTACTAGGACAAACTACTTGAAATCCTGGAGTTGGGAAACTTTGTGCGTTTATCCAACCTTTTTTTTTTAAGCAATTACCATTTTCCACTTTATTTTTTTGTAGATATAATTGTTACTAATACAGAAAGAACAGATTTCTTGTGTTTCATAGTTCTAAGAAGATAGCAATACTTATCTCCCTCTCCAATCCCCCTTCCCTTCTTTTTTATTCATAAATTTTTGGAAAGACATAATTTTTATCTACTCTACAATCACATGTTTAATTCACCACTAACCTAATATTCAACAAGTAAAAAGTATGAAGACCACAGTTCTGCAGGAGTATAAACAAGGACTAAAAATGACAATCATATGACAAGATTTTAAGACAATATCAGACTTCTCAAAAAGTCTGAAAGAATTCTCCTAAGAATGTATCCAAGTGTCCTTTCCATGTGCTGATATAAACAATGGCTATCACCAGCATGTAAGAAACTGTCATAGCCCATGGGACCAAAATGGAAAATAATGCCTCTGCTGGAAAAGAGAGGGGATTGCCAAGAACTTTTACTAAACATTTACTGAAATGGAATAAATTTAAACTTCAAATTTTTGAGTTAACTTAAAATACTCAAACTTTTTTAGTTGGCAGAAATATGGCTTAAGGAGCAACAGGAAGTTAAGTTAGAGCTTAATATTCTCAGATTTGGACTATAAATTTCATACCCACTTTAATTATCAATAATTGTAATAATATTATCCTTATATTTGATACATTTAAAATTGTGTTAAAGGAGCTCTGTTTTCTTTGTTTTTGTCTATTGTAATCTTTGTTTTTCAAATTAGTTTTCCCAAACATACCCCAGAATATTTTCTGGCTATTTGAAGAAAAAGTCAATTGCATAGCAGGGCTTCAATAAAATACTTGTCCCTGCATTACAGAATACTAAGAACAAAGAAATATGAAAATAAATCTACCATATGACCCAGTCATCCCACTTCTGGGAATTTACCCAAACAAAATGAAATCAACATTTGAAAGAGTTATCTGTACCTCCTTGTTAATTGCAGTACAATTCACAGTAGCTAAGATATGGAATCAATCCAGATGTCCAGCAACTGATGACTGGATAAAGAAACTGTGATAAATAGACACTATCAGATACTACTCAGCCATATAAAAGAATGAAATCCTATATTTTGCAACAAAATGGATGCAACTAGAAGCCATGATGCTTAGTGAAATCAGCAAGTCTCAAAAAAAAAAAAAACAACCACATATCATTGTTTTTTCTGATATTTAGCAGTTAATGTAGAATACAAAAAATGTATAGGAATGAAACAGACACATTTCATGACACAGTTGTCGTTTTTACCCCTTGTATATACTCCTGCGGAACTGTAGTTCTCCTACTTTTTGCTTGTTGAATATTATGGTTAGTGATGAACTAAGCCGATTATTATAGAATGAATTAAAATTATGTCTTTGCAAAACCTGATGTAAGGAGGAAAGGGGAGGGAGGAAAGTGTTGTTGTCTTCTTGGAACTATACCTATGGAATACATGAAATCTGTTCAATTTATATTAATAAATATTGCTACATTAAAATATTAAAATAAATACAAGTATATAAAATTAAATTATTTTTAAATTTTGCATTTTTTAATAAATTGTATGATGAATTTTCCAATGCTTATTAATGAAAAAAGAATGCATCAAAAGTGTGGATTCAGTATTAAAAAATATTGTTTTAATCTAACATTGCTCATTTTTGTATATTAGGGTATTATGATGAAAATAAAATT
This sequence comes from Lepus europaeus, assembly GCF_033115175.1. Lineage (NCBI taxonomy): Eukaryota > Metazoa > Chordata > Mammalia > Lagomorpha > Leporidae > Lepus > Lepus europaeus. The sequence goes on from NC_084833.1 coordinate 42,015,071, forward strand.
AGTTGAAAAACATTTTGAAAAGAATTCCTGTATGCCCTCACTGTGATAGATCTCTGTGTGTGTTTGAAGACAAATATTTAGAGATGGTTTGAATATCCACTACCCCATTGTAAAATCAGTGAAAATAAACTCTAGAAAAGAAAGTATTGTTGTTTGGTCTTCTTCGTTCAGTCTCAGAGTGGTATAATTGAGTTATTGATCTGTATTGCAAAAACAGAAGCCTTCACCAGAAGGTAAAACAAAGAATGGTCTTTGCAAATAGATGCATGAAGTTAGAATTGCATTTATGCATGATTTCAGCTGCCTCACACACTATACTGAAAAGGGATTTGGGAAACAGCTGTCTGTGCAGGCACTGGCATCAATATTATAGCATTCTTATTTATAGTTTTACAAATAATTAGAGGCATAAAAGCTATTTTGGATGATTAAGAAATAAAGTGGGGGTGATGAGTTTCTAAGCTTTTTGCCTCATTTTGAGGCCTATTGATCACAATCTGTTTGGATTAAGGTGATTAAGGGGATGGAATAAAAGGCTAAAAAGCATAAAAATATGTATAATGGAAGCTTATATTTATACTTTGAAAGACATAAATCAGCCGGTGCCACGGCTCAATAGGCTAATCCTCTGCCTGTGGCACCGGCACATCCGGTTCTAGTCCCGGTCGGGGCACCGGATTCTGTCCCGGTTGCCCCTTTTCCAGGCCAGCTCTCTGCTGCAGCCCGGGAGTGCAGTGGAGGATGGCCCAAGTCCTTGGGCCCTGCACCCTCATGGGAGACCAGGAGAAGCACCTGGCCCCTGGCTTCAGATCAGCGCGATGCGCCGGCCGCAGCGCACCAGCCGTGGCGGCCGTTGAAGGGTAAACCAACTGCAAAGGAAGACCTTTCTCTCTGTCTCTCTCTCTCTCACTGTCCACTCTGCCTGTCAAAAAAAAAAAAAAAAAAAAAAGACATAAATCATGAGAAAATTTATGACAAGGAGTGTGATGCATTGCTGAGTTTATTTGTCATCTAGAGTGTTAGAAGGAAATATTTGCAGCTCCTGTATTGCTGTAGAATAGATTTAGTGTTTAGAATATAGTGCCTAGCATTTGTCAATATAGAGTTGGCTGCATCAAAAAGATTGTTTCAATTGTGACATTTTAAAGACCTTTTCATATGTTTCCTTAAAATCTGTGATGCAGTTGAAGAGAAATAGCATCTTTGAATGTCCCTCCTTATTGTTATTTATACATTTTCATTTTATCTGTATGATATCCCCTGTTAACTATTTTTTTAGTTGTGATTAATTCTCTTCTGAAGCTATGGAAGATTAAATGACACATTGGCATAGTGGTTAATGTTGGTATTTGAACTAAAGTTGTAACTCCATGTTTATGTTGCAAGGCATACATATGTATCAAAGAAGATGTTTTAATTTGTTTTTAAGGTTTCATTCAATCTTCACACTTAAATATCTAATTCTCAAGTGGAGTGCAACATTTTAAAAATGTTTTCTAACTTTGTAGGGCACTGACATTTAAACATCTAAATAAGTACACGCACATATTAAAGCATAGTTCACTATAGCTACCAAAACAAAGTCCTAGAATCATTGTTGATTTACTTTCTTCTTTAGTCATATCTTCTGCAGGTCATATCTCCATACTTCCACTCACTAAAATATACCATAATCTCACCAACATATTCTGTTTCCAAGTTTTGAAACACTCCCCTCTTTCCATCTGTTAAGTGTGTCAGCTACTACTCACTTTTCTCTCTTACTAATTTTCTATGTAAAATCTATGGCCTTTGTTTGTTTCTGTAACATTCAATATCTCCTCTTTTATACATTCTAATATCCTATATTTTAATTGTTTCTTATTTCTCAGTCTTTCTCAGTAGACTTCAAAAATATTGAAGGATAGAACAGCTCCTTGTTTTGATCATAATTTATCTTGTTGGGCCATGATATATAGGAGATATTTTGTGTATTAATGTCATTCTCTATTCATGATTCCACCCTGGTAAGCTGCAGGCCATCAAGACATCATACCCAGGAATCATCTTTGATTTATTTATATATTAACAGTCACTTTATTATCCAAAAGAAGTCACATTGAAATATATTCATACTTTATTGTTTCTCTAATCTCTTTTAAAAAGTCTTATATAAATAATAATACATATTAATTTTCCTAATGTATTCACTTCCCATACTATGTTTTCTTTGTTCAAATATAGACCAATATTTCAGTTGATAAAATTTTCTTCTGGAATGTTAGCTTGTAAAGGAAACAGCAAACTATAAGTTTGAGATGTGTTTTGATTAATCAGGAGGGATTGAAATTTATAGTATAGAAAAAAAGGGTGCTCTGGTAAAACTAAATTTCTTCATACTAAGCACCACAGGTTTCATTCTAGGACAAAGTACAAGCCATGAAAAATTCAACCCTTTGTAGGTCTTTATGAAACATAAATTTTTCAATCTCTGTAACTTAATTCAGGTGATCACAGACTTTCCATATTCACAGAAGGAAGAATAAATATTATCAGGATGGAAAAATCAATTTTTTAAAAATTTTATTTAAGGTATACAAATCTCACGTATTTCATGTATACAGATTTAGGAACATAGTGATACTTCCCACCCTACCCTCCCTCCCACCCATGCACGAGCCCTTCTTCTCCTCCTTCTCCTACTCTCATTATAAAGTTTTACAAAGATCCAGTTTCAGTATACTTTATACTCATGAGATTAATCCTACACTAAGTAAAGAAATAATCCAAAAGTATGAAGAAAAACCACTGTTCCTCAACAGTAGAGACAAGGGCTGTAAACAATGCATTTTAAGAATCAAGATGCTACAAACGATTTTGCAATAGCAATATCTTTTAGCAACTCAACTACAAACAGGAAGATAAGGAGATACAGCTACATAAATAAGAACTAAGAAAAACATATAGTACAGATGACTCCACAGGAGTTCTGGATATTGAAATTTTCATGTGCAGAATTGTGCATTTTAATCACTTCCTATTAAAAATCTCTGGATGTGTAATCTATTTGATTAGAATCATATAGCAAGTTAAAAACTAAGTGCATGAACTTCTAGTATATATAGGGTAGGTGATTTTTGAATCCAGATCATAGACAATAAGACAAAAATGTATATAGAATATTTTAGGGTGTGTAGTCTAGAGAGAGGATACAGCAAAAGCCAAGATCTTGAGTCAGGAAAGAGTTTGGTGTATTTTGAGACTCAGCAGAAGGCCAAAGCAGTTAAGATGGAGAGAGAAAAGAGATAAATTCACAGAGTTTGGCAAGGTTAGTAAACAAAAGACAGAATGAGAGAGAGAGAGAGAGAGTGAAAGAGAGAAAGAGGAAGGAAGGGAAAGAAAGAGGGAGGGAAGCAAGAGATGTGGGAGGGATGAAAGGAGGAAAGATGGGAATATCATTATGCTCTTGGAATTATATCTAAAATAACACTAAATCTGCTAAAATTAATTAAAATTTTAAAAAATAATATGATGAGAAATACTTGGACCTCTTTTATTTGTAATAGGAATCAACTGAAGAACTTTATATAACAGTGATTGCATGTAAATATATTTAAAAGGTCACTGTGATCATTAGGTGTGGAACGTCTGTGGAGGGACCACAATGAAAGAACAACAAGGTTCCAAGATGGCTAAATAGTGAGAAGCCTCATTGATTTCAGCTGTAGAATGATAACAGAAAAGAACTGGGAAAACTTTTCAGTGGAGAAGTGACAGAACAGAACAGAGACTGCATGGAATAGCAAGGAAACAGTACAAACCCACCACTGCAGCTGATGGGGCTGCCAGTCATCCATTCATGGACACAACTGGTTGCTGGCTTAGAAACACCATCTTACCAAGACAAGGTAGGAAGAAGTTCCCATGGGACCTTGCGACTTGAAGCTTTAAATGAAGAAGAATTCCATAGTCCTCCACTGAATTCATGTCCAGCTTAGGGAACTAACTGGGGTCTGAGTATCTACTTAGCACCAACAAAAGGAAGGCATGTTGCCCCCCTCATCTTCCACACCCCTCCAAAGTGCCAGACTTATCTGGCTGTGCTAAGTCTATGCAACTCTGTTCTTACCTCACAGAAAGGAAAAGCAGTTCCACCACAATTAGAAGTGACAAAAACCAGAGCCAGATTCAGAGCACTTTACATGTCAGGGAGCAGAACACTCCTAACATTCTATAACTGTGGGAGTTTGGGGCAAAAGCACTGGAGCTGCACTTGCTCTGTGTGATCCAAGGGGTTCCTCTAGCTTCTTCAGACTACCACCATCAGCAACCCATAAAAATCTGGAACCAACCCGAGAAAATCCCATCTGTGCCTTCGAGCTCACATTGCTGGAAGCACTAGGAATAAACCCCAACATCACTACGTGAGAACAGGGGGCAGTTCCATCTGTATGTTGCAGAGCCAAGATTGTTGATATTGGTATTACTAGCTTTGGAGTAACTCACATTATTTGGAGTACTCTATTTGCATTGATCTGCTTTAGTAGGTGTCTACCATCATCTCACAACACCTGGCTCCCACCCTAGGAAATCTAGTCAATGATCCACCTATACCTTGAAACCCAGGAGTGTATCAGTCAGTACTAATTTCCTCAAACCCATTTGAATCTACCCAGTGGAACCTACATTCCTCCTCTCTGGACCAGATCTTCCAGTGCAAAATATGCATAACTGTTGTCACCCTGTAGGAATGGAGCAAGGTTCAATTCACATGCCCTTATCCTGGTATTAGGACTTTTGGTGTTATGAGCCCCACCACCTGCCAAACTCTCCCGGAAATGACCTGAAGAAGATCCCATCCACATCACAAAGCCCTAGAGCCACAGCTATTGGAGCCACAAGTACCCACATCAGTCAGGCTTGCCGGTGGGATGAGGAAACAGTCCTCTTTGTGTATCTCAGCACCAAAACAAGGTCCTGGCTATCCCAGTATTTAATATAACCAACACCTGACTCTCTGGGGACTGAACATGAACATTCTAAGAGCTCCAAAATCATCTCAAAGTCACATTTCCACCCCTATGAAATGTTGCAGACTACAAACCACTCAGTCACTTATAGACAAAACTGACATTGATGAAAGCCAAAGATATCACTCAGATGTTACAATTTTGGGCTCATCAAGAAAAAGAAAACAAAGAAAAAAAACAAGTGAAACATTGCATTCCATCTAAACTGTATACTCTTTCCAATAAAACCCACTTCTTAAAGAAGAAGGGACCATTACACTAGATGCACATCAAGAAAAAGAAAACAAAGAAAAAACTACACTAGATGCACATATATCAACCTGGGGACACAGGAAACATGAAGAAGCAAGGTAGCATGACAACTCCTAAACAACACAATAGTATGTATGAAATAGAAATGTATGAAAGTCTAGTAAGGAAACTCATTGTGATGCAAGAGAATATAGATAGATAGCTTAAAGAAATGAGGAAAACAACAGGTGCCATGAATGAAAATTTCACTAGGGAGGAAAAAAGTCATTAAAAAACAAACAAAAAATTTGGAGATGGAAACTGATCAATAGCATAAAAATACATTGAGAGGTTCATGAGAAGAATAAACGAAATGGAGGAAATGATTTATGATCTAGAGGACAAAATATTTGAAATATCCCAGTCAGACAAAATCAAGTAGAAAAGAATGAATAATGTCTACATGAAATGTATTATGCCATTAAATGGCCAAATATTAGTATTATAGGAATTCCTAAAGAAGAAGAGAAAACAAGACAAACAGAATTAAGAACACGCTAAATGAAAATAATACTTGAAAATCTCCAAGTCTTGAAAGAGACATGGACATCCAGCAGAAACCTTATGGAACAGAAGAAACCAGAATAAATATTCAAGGTCAATAAAAGATAAAACTCCCAACCAATAATATTACACCAAAGAAAGCTATCTTGTAGAAGTGAAGGAGACATAAGTTATTTATCAGGTAAGCAAAAACAGAGAATTCACCAACACCAGACTAGTTTATGTGAAATTCTTTAAGTAGTCCTACATTAGAAGTAAATGACATGAAAACACACAACAATAGCAAATTTATTTACAGAGCACTTACAGTCAGTCAGTCACCAATCAGCAAAATGATGAGTGTTTGTTCCTATCTATCAATACTAATATTGAATGTAAATAGATTAAATTTCCCAGCCCAAAGATTTAGGCTGACTGAATGAGTAAAATGGAAAGATGCAACTATATTCTGCCTACAAGAAATTCACTTCATTAATAGGATACACATTGCCTGGAAGAGAAGGACTGCAAAAAGATACACCAGGCAAGTAGAAATCACAAACACTCATACTAGATAAAACAGATTTTAAAACAAAAACTGTAGTAGGAGACAAAAAAGGACATTCTATATTGAAAAAAAGAAATGATTAAGCAAGAAGATATAATAATCATAAATATGTATGTACCCAACACAAGACCACCCAGATATATACAGCAAGTACTTCTAGACTTAAAGGGAGAGATAGACTCCAATACAACAATAATGGAGGACTTCAACACCACACTGTCATAAATGCACAAATCATCCAAATAGAAAATCAACAATGACACATCAGTGTTGAGTCACACTATTGGGAATATGGACCTAACAGACATTTATGTAACAATTTACTCAACAAAATACACATTCTTCTCATCAGCATATGGAACATTCTCTAGATGGATCATATTATAGGTCACAAATCAAGTATATGTAAACTCAAAATGATTGAAATCTTATCAGGTGACTTCTCAAAACATGAATAAAATTAGGAAGTAACAATAAGAAAAACATTAGAATATTAAAAATATGTGGAACTGTAGAAAGTTACATTAAAGGTCTATAGGAATAGCTCTAGGGGAACAAGTGTGCTTTCTGTATAAAGGTAGAGAGATGAAATGTTTTTAATGTTTCAAAAGCCTAGCTTTTTACACAACAGTACATTTCACATTTCACTAATGTTGCTACTTGGTTCATGATTTAGCAGAGGTTTCTGGAATACACATTTATTGTGTGGAAATTCAAGACAGCTAAAGGGCTGTTCGGATAACATCTCATCTTGCATTCTGATCATTTGGCAAGAAAGGGAGATTTCAAAATTATATTTCTTGATGGTATCTTTTCAATTAATGTATCTGTAAAAGTTTCTTTGTAAATATTATGTGTTCTGGTGTGTCTTTAAGAATCCAAACAAAATGATCCCTGCATTTCCTGAAGGGACAGTCTGGTAAACAAAGCAATCTGAATGAGAAATAGGAAATGCAGAAATAGAAATGAGATATCCTAACTCATCTTTCACTTTTCCTGTCTAGGACTTTGTAATTTTTCTTTTATTTTTGAGATATCATATTTTTAATTTACATTATAAATAGAGGCTTAATGATCCAAATGTGATATAAATATTTCTATTATTTTAGGGGGCTCCCTGGAAATTCTAATAAAACAACTTTTAGATAGATTCATAAAGATATATTCTAAATTTGAATTAAAGTTTAATAAAAATAAAGGCATAAAGGTTTCCATTTAAATCAAAATTTTTGGGGGGGACTTCAGAACAGGAAATTGATGTAAGGCATTCTGTTTAACAATCTACACTAACTCTTTTTGGGAGAGATTTTATACAAACTGCCAACATTAAACAGAAAATGCAGCTAGCCTGAAATATTCAACTAAACTGGGATAGGTAGTGTTTTCAATAAAATAGATACAACACATGGAATGACTAAAAAATGTTTCTAAATCTTATTGTTTTACTGATGATACTTCCAAATGAAACTGAAAAGATTATAACAAAAATTGTAAAATTGTACCAAAAAATAAACAAAAATGGAACATTCATATGGATAGGAGTAGGGAAAATAGCAATTTAGATGTATTATTAGTAATTTCCGTATAATTTTTTAAAGATTTATTTATTTATTTGAAAAGTGTAGTTACAGAGAGAGACTGAGAGACAGAGAGAGAACAGTCAGGGCAGGTTCATGCCTAAGCCAGGAGCTAGGACCCTCTTCTCGGTCTCCCAGGTGGGTTCAATGGCCCGATCTTCTACTGCCTTCCCCAGTGCATTGGCAAGGAGCTGATCAGTAGTGGAACAGCCGGGATATGAACCATCAAATAATGCATTTTTAACCTGAAATGTTACTTTAAGACATTGCAGTCACTAGTTTCAGGAAGAAAATCATAGAGGGAAACTTTAAGCCTATTTAGCTTATTACCTCTATTTGGTTTTCAAAAATCACTTTCACAGTCTAACAAGCGGATTTTTAACCTAGTGGTTTTTTTTTTCTTTGTTTGTTTTTAATTTTCACATGAGCCTAACAAAATTAAATTGGATTCCAAGGCACAAGTCCCTTCAATGAAAAAGTGATCAAAATGCATGAATCTGCACATGAAAAGTCCAACACCTGGAATCCCTTTGGATCAATCTCTGTCCCTTCCCGCGGGACATCAACTAGGGCCAAGTACCTAGAATGGGGAATGAAAGGGACAGGAGACACAAAGATGACAGCAAGTCAAGTCCTGATCAAGCTGTGTCTTTATTTTTTAACCACACACTTATATATCATAAAGGCAGGGTGTCGGGCGGGGGAAGGAGGGGGAGTTTATCTTGTAGCTGCAATGCTTGTGAAAGTAGGGGAAAGGTTACAGGGTCTTAAGGCACAAGGTCACACAAGGTTGCATTATCAGTACTCTCTGGTCTGGGCTGTTTTAGCCCTGCCTCAGTAGTTTTCCACTAAGAGGCCACATACTGTGTAGTCCCTGACAAATCTCTATTGGGTATTTTGCTTTATAAGTTTTTATTAAGGTAGTCTTCTGTCTGTTTGCCTATGTATACATGAATGGATGGAGGGCATTGCTTATGTCTAGCTGTTTATCAGAATCGGCTATATAATTCTGAGTCCCAGGAGAGTATCATTTCTACTTTTAGATTTTAAATCATGTTTATGGTATGTGGCTGACATAATTTATTTAACACTTTTGAGTGGTAGTCTCAGGAAAACGCTATACAGGAACATTAATTCATATTATGTTTTGTTGTATTGTTTTGCAGCATGCTCCCTTGGCAATCTGGAAGGAAATGTTGCAACTGTTGGATGCAGCATTACATGAAACATCATGAACATTGTGCTTAGAAATGCACTCAGTATCTGCTACCTTTTTAGAATGCACTGAATACTTGCTGCCATATTGTTCTTTCATAGTACTATATGAGGCCTGGTCAAAGGGCTGAAGATAGATACTTGGCCAGCACCGCGGCTCAATAGGCTAATCCTCCGCCTGTGGTGCCAGCACACCGGTTTGAGTCCCGGTCGGGGTGCCAGATTCTGTCCTGTTTGCCCTTCTTCCAGTCCAACTCTCTGCTGTGGCCCCAGTGCAGTGGAGGATGGCCCTGGTCCTTGGGCCCTGCACCCGCATGGGAGACCAGGAGAAGCACCTGGCTCCTGGCTTCGGCTCAGTGCGGTGCGCCGGCCGCAGTGGCCATTGGAGGGTGAACCAACGGTAAAAGGAAGACCTTTCTCTCTGTCTCTCTCTCTCACTGTCCACTCTGCCTGTCAAAAATAAATAAATAAATAAAAGATAGATACTCAGATCTTGTCTCTTTCTGGGCTGGAACTACAGTCAGGAAGAGTCTTACTGCTCCATTCCTGTTCCCTTTTGGCATAGCTATTCTTTTCAGTTCATTAAGTTTGAGATTTTGCTATTAATGACACTCTTACATCCAGTTTTCCTTTGCATTGAAGGTTTACCTCATTCTGTTCTAGGACAGTAAAATTTGGTTCATATTTCCCTAAAACTTAGTGCCCAGGTATCACAATAAAAGTGCTCATTTGAATATAACACTTTCCTGGATGAGACAAAATATTAACAATGTGTGATCTGAATGAAGGATGATAAAGAGTTCATTTTACTTTTCTTTTAAATTTATAGTAGGATAAAACACTTTCAAAATAAAATATAAGCTATAAATACTAGTAAATAATCTTTAACAACATTTTTATTCTGTCTTGTAAAAGATCTATATGATTTCATTTTATGATGTAAAGTTTCCAAATTTTCCCATGTTAGCTCCAATTCTTTTCCTAGCTGCCCTGCTTCTGATCTGGCTCCCTGATAATGTGCCTAGGTAGGCAACAGGGAATGTCCCAAATGTCTGGGCCCTTACCATCCACATATGAGAAATGGATGAAACTCCTGGTTTCTCTCTTTGTCCCTCACTCTTTGCAATTCCTTGAAATCAATCTTTTTAAAAAGCTACAAAAATGACCATGTCAAAATATCGCTTTGAACTTCCATATTGTTTATAGAATAAAAACATCAAAGTACCTTTTAGAAATCTTAAGCTGCTTTGCCTTTAAAACTTGTCAGTGTTTCTAAGCAATGATCTGGTACCTAGAGCTACACATGTGCAGATATTTTTCTTATTGAAGAGAGCCTAAGAATGTGGGCAAATGTACAGAACACTGCCCAAGTGTCTCTCAGGAGAGCAAACTCCCCTGAAATTAGACGCACAGCTGTAGTTTCTGTTTTCCGCCAAAACAGGCCAGAGGATGGGCAAACCTGCCCCCAAAGGAATGTGGCAGTGAAGGCAACAGGGGGCTAATGGAACTTAATTTGTATCTGGTGTTTTCAGGAACTAGTGACCTTGCCATAGCATTTGAAGGGATGGGTCTGTCATGAGGTACACCACTCTCTGTTTTCTATCATGGATCCCCAGACCGGATTCCTTTGCCTTGTTCCTACCATAAAGTTGATGTAGAGCTTGCCTACATGCTTACTAGCTTGTAGACCCTCTGGTACCATCTAATAAAAGTGCTTTCCAAAAACTATGTGGCAGAGCACTCTTCAGATGGAGATGTCCATGTTCTGTCCTATTCATTTTTGAGACCCCGCAGGCAAAAGTGTCTAAAGTGCCTAAATTCCAGCTTACAATCTTTTGCCAGCCTGTGGACCCTGGCATGGTTTGCATCAGCCCCATACTCTCTCTCTCTCTCTCTCTCTCTCTCTCTCTCTCTCTCTCTCTCTCTCCCCTCTGCTCTGTATTTATGTGTGTGTGTGTGTGGGGGGGGTGCTTTCTGGAAGACATCAATGTCTGAGTTGGTAGACCTAGTAATCGCCCCCACTAGTTTGGGTGGGAATGTCTCACGTCACTGAGGACATGAATAGATGAAAGAAAGGTAGCAGAAGGCAAATTTGATGTCAATTGAATTAGAACATCTATCATCTTCTGCTCTCAAACATCCTGGTTCTCTGTTTATAGACAGAGAGACTTTGCAGCATCTATAAGTATGTGAGTCGACCTCTATTGTACACAAACACACCCACACACAGATGCATGCTTGCATATTTACAAACTTATGCATACATATGATATATTCATGAACATATATGTTAATATCATATATACTTTATTAATGTTAATATTATATAGATATATAACGTGTATGATTGGTTCTGTTTCTTTGAGTTATCCAGACTAATTCAGAGTGCTTTTCTTTTTTCTCCACAAAACTAAAAATCGAATTTAAAATCATGAGACTCCATTTTGAAGATTGAAAGATAAATTAATTTTTCAGAATATTTCTATATACTTTGCCTGCATTTTAAACCAATGTTTTATTCATTCTTATTAAAATCAAATACCTGAGATCCTATACAAGGCTGAAATAAAGTGAGAACATTATCAAGCTCAATAAGCATAATGTTGCAATATCAAATAATTCTCAAATCATAAAGAATAGTAGACTTAGTATCAAAAAACCTTTTGAAAATAAATGTGTTTCTGAAAAATATGATGAGAAACACAGAGCCATGATTTAACAAGGCATCTATCCCAAAGAAAAAGGATAAGGCCTATACTAGGAATGAAATAATGTTAATTCTCTTCTTCTAATTTCAGCAATAATTTCAGTACCTTCCATACAATTACAATATGTTTGTAATAAGAAGAAACAACATCTACAGACAGTCAAATGGCAATTTAAAATGAAAGTATCTGCAAAGTCAAGAATCACCAGAGGTTTGTTTGAAGTGCTATGGATGAGGAACACCAAAATCAATAAAAAAGCCATAAATACTTATGTTAATAACACATATGTGGATGTCAATTAATAGCCCCAGGAATATGGAGCTATCACATCCATAAAACAGTTTTTTTATGAAAAATATTCAATCAAGGATCATGAAAATTACTAACATACGAGCTGTGTAAACCCTTAAATGGGTTAGCTGAATAGCAAAGTTCAGCTAGAGAAAAATTCAATAAAATGCAAGAGCCAGAATAAGACTTTTCCTCTAAAAATGTGGGGATAGACTAAATATGAAATAGAAAAAATAAAATATAGAAGACATATGTAAATTACAGCACCATCAGAGAACATTTTACAAAGAGCTAAGTGAATTAAGCAAATAAAGCAATCAAGGAAACAGACATTTTAAAACTTCTAAAAGGCAATGTAATGTCCAATTATTTAGTTTGTATGTACTTATTAATGGCTATGAACTGTATAATGGAGGATGGGGACTGTGGAGTTAAGAGAATGACTTGTACAAGTGTATAGTTCCAGAAAAAATGAGTTTAATATTTTTAAATACAAGTTTAAAAGTCCTATAACCACAAATCAATCGAACTAGAATAACTCAATAAAATGCAACATATTAAAATGCATTTCATTAATATGCATTCTACCAAAATACACTAAAATTCAACCTATTAATATGTAGTAATAAAATAAAATGGAAAATAATGGTTCAATATATTGTCTTAAGAAAAAATATTTTGTACCTAAAGTCCTAATATATAATCATACTAGCATACAAAAATATCTTTTTATTTTAGGGTAAAAATAAACTCAAGTAACAATATTTTAAAACTCATAAAGATGAAACAAAAATGTTGAAGAAACAATAATTGTAAGGCTGGTGCCCTGGCTCACTTGGCTAATCCTCCACCTGCAGCGCCGGCACCCCAGGTTCTAGTCTGGGTTGCTCCTCTTCCAGTGCAGCTCTTTGCTGTAGCCCAGGAGGGCAGTGGAGGATGGCCCAAGTGCTTGGGTCCCTGCACCCACATGGAAGACCAGGAAGAAACAACCAGCTCCTGGCTTTGGATGGGTGCAGCACCGGCCATGGCAGCCATTAGAACTTTCTGTCTCTCTCTCACTGTCTAACTCTGCCTGTCAAAAATTAAATTAAAAAATAAAAAACAATAATTGTAACTTGAATATAGTCATGCTAATAGAAAGCTTCATGTCACTGTGCTTCATTTCACTGTGTGCCGTGGCTTAACAGACTAATCCTCCGCCTTGCGGAGCCGGCACACCGGGTTCTAGTCCCTGTTGGGGCGCTGGATTCTATCCCGGTTGCCCCTCTTCCAGGCCAGCTCTCTGCAATGGCCCGGGAAGGCAGTGGAGGATGGCCCAAGTCCTTGGGCCCTGCACCCGCATGGGAGACCAGGAGAAGCACCTGGCTCCTGGCTTCGGATCAGCGCGGTGCGCTGGCCGCAGCAGCCATTGGAGGGTGAACCAACGGCAAAAAGGAAGACCTTCTCTCTGTCTCTCTCTCACTATCCACTCTGCCTGTCAAAAAAAATAAAAAATTTATATGAGTCAAAATTTGTGACAATCCCATTTCAAGCAAGACTCAGCACCATTTTTCAGCACTGTAAGCTTTTTTTTTTTTTTACCTTCTCAGAGTTAAATTTTGATAATTCTTACAATATTTCAAATATTTCAATACATTATATATGTTGTAGTGGTACTTTATCAGAGATTCAATAATTTTTCAAGGTTACCATTATAATTTGGGGGACATCCCAGATGTCACCCATGTGAGATGGAAAATTTAAGTGGTAAAGACTGTGTATGTTCTGACTGCTCCACCTGCTTGATATTTCTCCATCTCACTCCTTGTCCTCAAGTTTCTATTCCTTGAGACACAACAGTGTTGATTTTAGGCCAATTAACCTTAAAATGGCATCTAAGTGCTCATGTAAAAGAGTAGTCAAAAACTATAAATTATTAAGCTTATGAGGAAAGCCTCAAAATTGAGAGGACAAAACCTAAAATCTCTTTTGTGTAGCAGTTAGCCAAGTTTTGAGTGTAAAGGAAATGTTATGAGAGAACTTAGAAGGGCCACTCCATTTAACACAAGATGATAAGAATATGAAATAGTCTACTGCTGATATGGAGAACATTTTCTTGATCTGGGTAGATCAAAACAGTCACAACATTCCCTTAAACCAAAGCGTAATCCAGAACAAGGTCCTAACTTTAAGTCTAAAATGGCTTAGAAAGGTGAGGAAGCCAAAGAAGAAAATTTGAAGCCAGCAGAGATTGGTTCATTAGGTTTAAGGAAAGACTCCATTAGCATAACATAAAAGTACAAAATAAAACATCAGTTGCTGATTTTGAAGCTACAGCAGGACGTTCAAAAGATCTTCCCAAGATAATTGATGAAGGTGGTTACATGAAACAACAAAATTTCATTGTAGAAAAGGCAACCTTTGGGACCGGCACTGTGGCATAATGGATAAAGTCGCTGCCGGAAGTGCCGGCATCCCATGTGGGTGCTGGTTCAAGTCCCAGCTGCTCCACTTCCAATCCAGCTCTCTGCTATGGCCTGGGAAAGCAGTAGAAGATGGCCCAAGTCCTTGGGCCCCTGCACCCATGTGGGAGACCTGGAAGAAGTTCCTGGCTCCTGACTTCAGGTCGGCATAGCTCCAGCTGATATAGCCAATTGGGGAATGAACCAGGAAGTGGGAGACCTCTCTGTCTCTCCACCTCTCCTTCTCTCTCTGTGTAACTCTGACTTTCAAATAAATAAATAAATCTTTAAAAAAGAGAAAGAAAAGAGAAAAGAAAAGAAAGGAAAGGAAAGGAAAGGAAAGGAAAGGAAAGGAAAGGAAAGGAAAGGAAAGGAAAGGAAAGGAAAGGAAAGGAAAGGAAAGGAAAGGAAAGGAAAGGAAAGGCAAGGCAAGGCAAGGCAAGGCAAGGCAAGGCAAGGCAAGGCAAGGCAAGGCAAGGCAAGGCAAACTTTTACTGGAAGAAAATGCAATCTAATAAGTCCATAGTTAGGGAAAGATCATTGGCCTGATCGGTGACAATTAACCAAGCACAAAAAAGGAAACCTGTTGAAGTGAAAGGGACACTATGAGAAACAGTGACTTGATCAGCCCTTGTCCTGATTGTTGATGCGCAATTTAATACTTTATCCCTTTTAGTACTTTTTTTGTTCTAGTTAATACTATTGGTTGAACTCAGTAATTAACACACAATTATTCTTAGGTGTTTAAATTTAACTGAAAAGTGATCCCTGTTAATATAAGAGTGGGAAAAAGAGAGGGAGGAGATGTACAATTTGGGACATGCTCAAGCTGACTTGCCCCAAGTGGTAGAGTTAGAAATGTGCCAGGGGATTCCAATACAAGCCCATCAAGGTGGCAAGTACCAATGCCATCTCAATAGTCCAAGTGATCAATTTTAGTTCAAAATTGATCACACTGATAGGTCTAAGAGTCAGAGGGATCACACAAACAAGACTAGTGTCTGCTAATACTAACTGATAGAATCAAAAAGGGAGAGAACGATCCAACATGGGAAGTGGGAGACACAGCAGACTCATAGAATGGCAGATGTCCTAAACAGCACTCTGGCCTCAGAATCAGCCCTTAGGCATTCAGACGTGGCTGAAGAGCCCATGAGAGTATTTTAGGCATGGAAAACCAAGATACTCTGGGGAAAAAAAAAAAAAAAAACCCTAAATGAAAGATCTCTGCAAGTGAGATCCCAGTAGAATGAACGGGGCCATCAAAGAAGGAGGTACCTTTCTCTGAAGGGAGGAGAGAACTTCCACTTTGACTATGACCTTGTCTGAATAAGATAAAAGTTGGTGAATTCAAAAAGCTTCCATAGCCTAGGCAACTCATGACTAGAGCCTAGGGAGATTACTGATGCCGTAAACAAGAGTGTCAAATTGTTAAGTCAACAACAGGAGTCACTGTGTACTTACTTCTCATGTGGGATCTGTCCTTAATGTGTTGCCCAATGTGAAGTAATGCTATAACTAGTACTAAAACAGTATTTTACACTTTGTGTTTCTGTGTGGGTGCAAACTGATGAAATCTTTACTTAATATATACTGAACTGATCTTCTGTATATAAAGAGAATTGAAAATAAATCTTGATGTGAATGGAAGGGGAGAGGGGGCGGGAGATGGGAGGGGTGCGGGTGGGAGGGAAGTTATGGGGGGGAAAGCCATTGCAATCCATAAACTGTACTTTGGAAATTTATATTTACTAAATAAAAGTTTAAAAAAAAGAAAAAAAAGAAAATGGAGCAATAGGAACTACCACTCATTGCTAATAGAAATGCAAAATGATGTACTTTGGAAGACAGTTTTGTAATTTAAAATATCTAAACATGGTCTTACTATACAATTCAGCTATAAATACCAATGAGCTAAAAACGTGTGTCCACACAAAAACCTACACATGGATGTTTACCACAGTTTTATTTATAACTGCCAAAACCTGTAAGCAATTAAGATTTGTCAGGTCAATGGCTAAACAAACTATGGCCACCTCCAGGCAATGGAATATTATTCATTGATCAAAAGAACTATTAAGGCAAGAAAAGGCACAAGGAACCTTAAATGCTGACTGCAAAGAGGAAGAAGCCAATTTGGAAAGGCTTTATATTGCCTAACTGCATGACATTCTAGAAAAGGCAAAACTATGGAGCTAGTAAAAAGAGCAGTAGTTGCCAAAAAGTTTTGAGACAGGCAGGGGATAAAAAGGTGGTGCACAGGGATTTTGGGTACAGTGAAACTATACTGACAGCTACTGTAAGAGTGAATACATTTCACTACACATTTGTCAGAACTCAAGAGTGAGCCCCACCTTAACTCAGTATTGGCTCAGCAGCTGTAACTAAGATACCACCCTAAAGCAAGTTGCTAATAATGGGAAACTGCAGGTATGCTCAAATTGTCTGAAAACCTAAAAAAAAAAAACAACAACAACAAAAAAAAACTTCTCTACAAAATAAAGTTTGTTGGAGCTGGGGTTGGCATTGTGTCACAGTGGGTTAAGTTGCCACCTGTGATGCTGTGATCCCATAGGGGTGCTTGTTCATATCCTGGCTGCTTCACTTCCCATCCAGTTCCCTGCTAATGGTCTGGAAAAGCGGCGGGGGATGGTCCAAGTGCTTAGGTCCCTGCACCCACATGAGAGACCTGGAAAAAACTTCTGGCTCCTGGTTTGGCCTGGCCCAGCCCCGGCTGTTGGGGACATTTAGGGAGGGAGTGAACCACTGGAAGGAAGATTCTTTGTTTTTTTTTTTGTTTGTTTGTTTTGTTTTGTTTTTGTTTTTGTTTTTCTCTCTCTCTTACTGCCTTTCAAATGAATCTTTAAAAAAAACAATAGTTTGTTAATTTTAAAAAATCAAAAAAAAAAAAAAAAGATCATTGCCTGAGTTCAGAGGTTCAAAGAATACTGAGAATATCTTGTTAGGAGTGACAGCAACTGCTGAATTCCAAAAATTCTAGGGCCCTTAAAAAAAAAATTATGGAGAACGTCCTCTTCTGTTTTATAGGAGCCCAACAAAATCTAGATGAGTACAAATACCTATATACAAGTTATGCTGCTGAATATTTTATTCAACCATTGAGAGTTACTGTTAAAAAAGAAAAAAAAAAATTCAATATAGTACTTGTCACTGATGATGCACCTGGTCACCTGAGAGCACAAATGGAGATGTACAATAAGATTAATGCTGTTTTAATGCCTACTAATACAATATGAATTCTGCTGCCCAGGCATCAGGAGTAATTTTGACTTCCAAGTCTTTTTATATAACAAATAGAAGTACATTTTGTAAGGCTAAAGTTGCCTTAGATAATGATTACTCTGGATATATTTAAGCAAAATGAATGACAAGGCTTCTGGAAAGGATTAATAATTCTTAGTTTCATTGAAAATATTCATGATTTATGCTAGGAGGTCAAAACGTCAACATTAATAGGAGACTAGAAGAAGTTGACTCTGACCCTAATGAATGATTTTGAGGGGCCCGAGACTTCAGTGGAGGAAGTAACTGCAGAACTTGTGGAAATAGCAAGAGAAGCAGAATTAGAAGTGGAGATCGAGTCTATAACTGAATTACTGCAGTCTCAGGATAAAACTTTGATGGATGAGTACTTGTTTCTTATGGAAGAGCAAAGAAAATGGTTTCTGAGGGCAGAATCTACTCCCGCGAATACTGTTAAAATGAAAGCAAAGTATTTAGAATATCTACACTTCATAAATTTAGTTGATAAAGCAGTGGCAAGGTATGAGAGTATTAACTCAAATTTTAAAAATTTATTTATTTATTTATTTGAAAAGCAGAGTGACAGGGGAGGGAAGAAAGAGAGATAGAGATTGAGAAAAATCTTCTACCTGGTTTATTCTCCAAATGGCCAAAAATGCTGGGACTGGGATAGACCAAAGTCAGCAGTATGAGACTCCATCTGGGTCTCCCACATGGGTGGCAGAGTACCAAACACTTGGGCAATCTTCTGCTGCTTGCCCAGCAGTAATATTGTAAAATTGGCAAAAAACCTAATCAGACATTTTTCATAAGAAATGCCATATGCTCAACATGTATTTGAAAACAATCCTCAATAGCACTAATCAGAAAGAAAATGCAAATCAAAAATAAAATGAAATGTCATCTCCCTCTAGTAAGATTGACAAATTCAGAAAATACAAAAATAATAAATGCTAGCATTGATGTAGAGAAAGGAAAACTCTTATTCACTATTGGTAGAAATATAAATTCATATAGCCATTATGGAAAACATTCTGAAAGTTTCTCAAAAAATTGAAAGTACAAATAACTTATGATTCAGCAATCCCACTACTGCGTAAATATCCCAACAATAAAATCAGTATGTTCAGGAGATACCTGCACTACCATGTTTATTGCAGTAGTATTTACAGTAGCCAAAATGTGAGTTCAACCTATATGTTTATCAATGAGTTAATAGATTAAACTGAATAGTCATTTGAAGCAATGTGGAGGTGCCTGGAAGATATTAGGTTAAATAAAGCAGAATAGGCATGGAAGAAAAACACTCTATAATCTGGCTCACAAGTGACATATAGGGAAATTGATGCCATAGAAGTAGAGAGAAAGGGGTTATGTTTGACTGAGAAGAATTGGAATGAGCAGGGATAGGGACAGAATGGTCAACAGATACAAAGTTACAATTCATGTGAGGAATAAGTTCTGGTACCTACTGCACAATAGAATGACTATAATTTAATATTATTTAATGTTCAAATAGCTAGAAGAGGATTTTGAATGTTCTCATCACAAAGAAATGATAGATGTATGAGGTGATATTATGTATGAAATGCACTGAAGTGACTATTACACAATAATGTATGCAAGTATTGACACATACCAGATTTCTTCATAAATAGGTACAGCTATTATGTGTCAATTAAAAACAAAACTCAAAGAATTACATACAAAGTAGTATATGAGTAGTCTGGTATATATGGACACTTAAAAATGATTGATGGTTTTTTAAGATGCTTGTATTTTATTATGAAAATAGAATTGGTTATTATTCAGCAACCTATTGATGCCTTCTGGCTGCTTACAGAAGTTTTTAACCAATGAATACTTCTGTTAAATACAATGGTGAGAGGCAGGTGCAGTGGCATAGTGGATAAAGCCAACGCCTGCAGTGCCAGGATCCCATATGGTGGCCGGTTCGAGTCCCCACTAAACCACTTCTGAACTGGCTATCTGCTATGGCCTGGGAAAGCAGTAGAACACGGCTCAGGTCCTTGGGGCCCGGCACCCAGGTGGGAGACCTGGGAGAAGCTCCTGGCTCCTGGCTTTGGATCAGCAAAGCTCCAGCCATTGCAGCCAATTGGGGAGTGAACCAGTGGATGGAGGACCTCTCTGTCTCTCCTTCTCTATGTAACTCTGATTTCCAAATAAAATAAATAATTCTTTAAAAAAAGAAACACAGTAGAACAGAAGTAAAATATCTACAATGTATGCAGTGTGACCTATTGGATTTGACTGGGTAATAAATCCTCCTCTATAGAAGCACACTGTAAAAATTTGATTACTTCATTAAAGAAAAACAACTGTTGTTCTCTAGTCTCATTAAATACTGATTTCAGCCTGCTTGAATTTAGCAGGAATTTTTTAGTTGCAACAAATTAACCCAAATCAAACCACCTAAAGTAAAAAAGTAACTTGATTCTGATTGTTAAAAAATTAATGTATGGACTTCAACAAGGAAAGCTTCAAACACAGTTAAGTACAGGAGGTAAAAAAAAAAAAACTTTCAGATTAAAAGTTTCTTTATTTCTTATCTCTTTATTAGCTACAGTAATAGTAAGGCTTTCTCTCTATGGAAAGGTTAAATAACTGCTGCAGTTTCTGAAACAGAATCCTCAAATTTAGCAGCCTCAGTAAAAAGAACTTTTATCTATAATATTTCCTGCAAATATTTTGGAATTCATTATGATTAACTCTACTATTTATTTTGCTGAGAATAAAACACGTTCATATTCCTATTACTAAAGAGGACAGTGTCAGGAAAAGTAAGAAAGGGTGTGTATGTGAGTGTGTGTGTGTGTGTGTGGACAAGGATTCTCTCCCCGCTCCCCCCCCCCCCCCCAAACTTCAGTCTTCTCAGCTCTGTCTTTCCTCTATATCTCTACCTTGGGCTTTGTGTCTGCCTTTCAAATAAATAAATAAATAAATGGAGATAGGTCACAAAATAGATAAGGCCAATCTTAAAAAAATCAAAATAAAAAACAATAGCTTACTTTTTTTTTCCATTTTTCTTTAACATCTTCTTTACCCAAATTTTCATGTTTTTCCTTGTAAACAAATAGCATTATTACAGTGATTTTTAAACGTCTGTTAATGGAAATCCCCAAGTGACTGCAAAGGCAGAAAGGACTCACAGATGTATAGACAGATTAATTAAAGATATCAGTGTTGGGGCCAGCGCTGTGGTATAGCAGGTAAAGCTGCCACCTGCGGTGCCATCATCCCATATGGGTGCCGGTTCGAGTCCCGGCTGCTTCACTTTCGATCCAGCTCCCTGCTAATGGCCTGAGAAAGCAGTGGAGGATGGCCTCTGCACCCATTTGGGAGATCTGGAAGAGGACTCTAGCTCCTAGCTTCAGAACAAGCCAGCTCCTGCTTTTGTGGTCACTTGGGGAGTGAACTAATGGAAAGAAGATCTCTCTGTCTTTCAAATAAATAAATATATCTTTTAAAAAAGAAGAAATTATTATTACATCTTTCATTCTTTATTACACATGTAAAATGTCTGTATCAATAAATATTTTATAAATATTTGTTTGAATTGTCTATTTTTAGTGGATTAACACCTGCTATGATTTTAAACCAATAGTTTCAAAATGGTATTCTGAAATGCATTGAAAAAAACTTCAGTATCTGAGAACTGCATTCTCATAGACTCAACAATACTGCCCTTATTCAACACCAAAAATGATCATGGTCTTGACAAGAAATATGTTTTCATTACACTTTTAATTACAGTTTGTTGTTAAGTAAGGACACCTTATGCTGAACAGCAGTGATATGACAAGATTAAGTGCATATAATTTGCCTCAGTGAATAAGCACTTTGTCAATATGAGCATAGCTATAATACAGGTAATTTATGAGTTATATGAAAAAATCTTAGCAGTACAAACCTAGTAATGAAAAAATGAGAATAGAAATTGACACAAATTTGTGCATTGGGAGACAATCATACAACTTTGTCCGTGTGTACCATTACTGAATGTGCCAAATACTTCTTGTGATAATTTTGTTACCACAAAATCCACCAAATTGTACAATGAATATGATGGTTTTAAAACTGCAACTTCTGTGTTAGGTGTCCTTTTGACTTGAAAAATCGACGACTTTGGGTTTTTTGTTCAGTTTCAGCAAATGGTAAGGAATAAGAACCTTCTTTATCTTAAGAAGAGGAAGTGTGCTAATATATTTTGGAAAGATTTTAATATACATTGATGAAGATTCAAAAACAGGAAGTATGATATGGTTAAGTCTGTGAGCTGGTTTTGGAAGTTTTGCAGATGTTAAAACCTAGATCCTGTGTTTGTATATATGTGACTCAGCTTAGCTCATCTGCTCCTTTTCCTATCCCACTATCAACCAGCTTCTTCTGTTTATAATTTAATATTCTAAGCTTGTCTTTTCTCACTATTTCATGACATCTTTTTCTACCCCACTTGATAATTGGCCAGTCCAGACCTTTGAGAATGTTTTAGTTCCAAATTTCCAGGTCAGATCTAATGAATCCAGATTATATTTTTGTTCAGAATTATTGGGTTATTAATCACTCACTAATCCCTAAGTCAGTACAATGTACTTTATCTCTCTGTACTACAGCTGGGCTAATTTCTGGAACCTCAAATATTATTGAATGGAGATGGCAGTATTTCCTCTAGCCCTAGGAAAGCTAATGCTGATGCATTACACCGGGTAGAAGTGAACTTCCATATTATTTAACCCATTTTTCTGTTTATTTTGATGAGACAGTAACAGAGAGGGAAGTTTGAGAATTAACACTATCTAATTAACAAATCAACATAATGGGAATATTTGGCCTCACAATTACCTTATCAGTTAAGACACCTGCACCTCTCCTATTGGCATACCTAAGTTCAATGGGACTGGGAATGGGAGTGGGAGAAGGGGAAGAGGTGGGAGTGTGTATGGTGGAAAGAATCACTATATTCCTAAAATTTTATTTATGAAATGCATGAAGTTTGTATTCCTTTAATAAAGGTTTCTTTGGAAAAAAAAAAAGAAAATGAATAACTACTTAGGCAGGCATAAGCCATGTTAGCAGTATGTAGAGTTGCTTTCACTCAGTGGGATACAAAAAAAAATACACACTGAACCCAAACATTACCCTTGTTATAACAATCATGTTCCAAAAAGAGCAGCACTCAGGCTACTTTTGGAGTAAGATTTTAGTTAACTTCACCGTGCCCAAGATTGAGGCATAAATGTGAATGCCCTGAAGGTGTTGGGAGTCAAGAATGGAGAGTGAGGAGGGAGATAAGTACCACTATGAACCATCAGATATATTGTAATTTTTCTAATTTCTGTGTTGCATGATTAGCATCAGAATGACAGGTATGACATTTACCTAGTTATGTGCCCTTTGACAAAATAAGCTCTCTTGTCTACTGTCTGAAAGCAAACAACAAAGTAGATCCAAATGCCAGAGGCAAAGAGTATGCCAACCCTTTTGTTTTAAGATTTATTTTCTGTATTTGAAAGGCAGAAGATACAGAGGGTGCGAGACACTGGGTTGGGCTGGGTTGGGTAGGATTCGATTGGATTAAATTTGAGAAATGGGAGTCCCAAATCTTGGGTGTATGTGGGGTATCTTTTCCTGAAACTATAGCCCAGATATTCATGTATCTACTGTAGCAGAAATAGGGCATTCCAAAGCCAGAATATAACTGATACCAGCCAGCTAACCAGGTGAAATATTTTCTCCTCTTGCTCTTTATTTTGCCTGCTAAATTTGGATGCTTTGTTGTGGATATTAACATCTGACACCAAGACTGGGCCAGGCCAAAGCCAGGAGCTAGGAGCTTCTGATAAGTCTCCCACGTGGCTTCTGCTGCTTTCCTGGGTGCATTATCAGGGAGCTGGATTATAAGTGGAGCAGTTGGGACTCAAACTGGTGCTCATATGAGATTCCAGCGGTTTAACCTGTTATGCCACAATGCCAGCCTCCAGCTAGCTATTTATTAAAGTTATTGCAATCAGCGTGTAGGATTCTCCTTCCAGCTCCTTTAAGAAATATCTCAGCTAAGGGGCCGACTCCATGGTTCAGTGGATTAGTCCTCCGCCTATGATGCCAGCATCCTATATAGGCGCCGGTTCTAGTCCTGGCTGCTCCTCTTCCAATCCAGCTCTTTGCTATGGCCTGGGAAAGCAGTGGAGGATGGCCCAAGTTGTTGGGTCCCTGCACCCACGTGGGGAAAGCTCCTGACTCCTGGCTTCACATCAGTGCAGGTTTGGCCGTTGTGGCCATCTGGGGAGTGAACCAACAGAAGGAAGACCATTCTCTCTGTCTCTACCTCTCACTGTCTCTAGCTCTACCTCTCAAATAAATAAATAAATAAAAATCTTTAAAAAAAAAAAGAAATATCTCAGCTACAGAAAGCTGCCTTGCCTTAGGGATTCTACACATAGTAATAGAGAGAATGGGATATATAAACTGAGCCATTTGAGCCATCTGCAGGACACATTGCCTAGTAATACTAACTGTAGTGTACCCCATCAGATTGTCACATTGACTTCTCTAACATTCCTTAGTCTTTGGTTAGTGGTTCTTCTTTCTGTAGCAAAGATAGACCAGCTGTTACTGATCATGTCTTAAATTGATCACTCTCAGCTTGATCACCTACCTAATTTAGTCAATAAAATCTTGTTCATCTCAGTTGCTTTAGGCTGGTATTAATAATAGGTTCACAGTAATTATCATAAATCCCAGGTCACATTTATTTAATCAAATTCTTTATCTAACGCTTCACAGTCTGCTGCAACTCTATACCATTAAACTAATGTATTCTTATTTAAAGTTACTTGATATTTTAGTGTTCTCCATTCATCACCACTCACCAATACTAATGTGCTCAAATTGTTTATGGTGTTGATAGGTAATTATTCTAAATCAGATAAATCTAATGTAGAGGGCTATTAACTTTTCTATTATAGATAGCAGTATACATAAAACACACATATTTTATACAAAATAGTGAAATTTCTGAGTTTAATTCCAAAATATGTCTATTTGCATACAAACTATCAAAGAGAAACTGAAAAATATAATTGTGGTTAATGATGGACATGTTTTGAGAAACCTGTCATTGGGTGATTCTGACACTGTGTGAACATGCCAGAGTGCATGAGGATATTTCAAAAGGTTTGTGGGGAAATGGAGTTTGAAATCCACACATAGTTTTCCTTATAATACATATTTTCATGAGCTATAAAGATTGCTTGTATATATGATTTCAGAATTATACTTACATAAACCTAGGAACCATGGGTCAATCAAATAATGGAATTATAGTGTAATCAAGAAAATCAGTACAATGATTTTACTTACACTGATGTCACCACAAAATACAAGTAATACAAAGTATTTTATAATGGCTATATGTTATTTAGTACTAGAAATTTTTCAGTACCATTAAAATCTCATGGAACCATCATGGTATACATAGTGCGTTGTTGAGGAAAAACATAGTTGTGTGACACATGACTGGGATCAAAAGTAAGTTTTGTCATGATATTAGAAGGGAATGGCGAGACATAGCCCAGGTACTAAGAGAGAAAAACTGCCAGCCCAGAATAGTATATCCTGCAAAGCTCTCATTTGTGAATGGAGGTGAAATAAAGACTTTTCATAGCAAACAGAAACTGAAAGAATTTGTTGCCACTCGTCCTGCCCTGCAAAAGATGCTTAAAGATGTGTTACACACAGAAACACAGAAACATGGTCACCAATATGAAAGAAGGTAAAGGAAGGAAACCTCACATCAAAAGATCACAGGAAGCTCAATTTCTCTTTGACATAGAATTAAACTCTGATGCTCTGTTAAAGCAATGTGTTATTCTATTATGTTCTCTTGATGTCTGTTAAATTCTAATTGTTCAAAAACAGCTGAATTTTTATTAAGAGCTATGGGTTATTTAAATATGTGCTTATTTTCAAAGATTTGAATAATCACCTTGTAACAATGATCAAATTTGGTCTATGTTATGTCATGATTTTAAGGAATCTTATTTCAACCAGATATTTTGGATTTTGAGCCTTCTTGGCATTCTTGACAAGCATTCAAAAAATCAAAGTTTCAAACAATCTGGACTCTAAAATTTCCAGTAAATCTTGGACTTTAGTTTTTCCAGTTTGGGCCCAACTGAAAAAATCGAAGGACCTATGTTTCTCATCTTATAGAGACACCAACTAATCAGGCTATTTGGATTATATTAGAAGTACTGTCAAGATGTGATGTGGTACCAAATTTTAAGTTTCTATAATGGAAAATGCTATTAATACAAATGTTTGAGAATTAAAAAGTCTAATGATCTTGTGTTACTAGACATGATAATTATCTTAATGAGAAAGCCCCAGAGGCCTAAAGGGTTAAATACTTGTAAAATCCTACAGGTGCTTTCAAAAATACTGTGAAGTAAGCAAGTGCCTCTTGTTGGTTGATGAGTTTATAATTTTAAACATGGCGACTTAAAGTCTTTTGTCATCCACAGTTATATATGATTTGCTGCTCATAAAACTAAAGTGTTGTTGGTTCTGTGTTTAGCTGTTGTCCTATAGGTTCCTATGGACTTTTTCCAGCCACTTCTATTGTATTCAGTACTTTGGGATGGCTCTGTAAACAGATGAAGCCAATAATGTATTAACAGTACCAACTGAGAGAAAGTATGGTTAACTGAGGTTACTAAAAACAAAAAGCTATTCAGATCAATTGGCAATCTACAAAAAGAGTTATCTATTATGCTATGTTATGTGTGTGTACATATTGTATGTCCACATGGGAAAATTTTATTAAGAGTTTTATTTTAAATGGCTTATAGATAAGATTGTCCATAAATTTAAGCTGCTAAAATCAATCAAAGATACATTTTAATTTGTGTGACATGAATCTGTGTATCATATGTTTTAAACTTGTTGGTAGAAAGAAGCTAAAAACATTTTAGATGGTTGTGCTTAAGTTTACTGGTTAAACAAACTACACCATGTTAGATATTTAAGAGGTGTTTCCAAATACATGAGTCTTAAAATTTATAGAAGGCATTGGACCTTCTGGTAAATGTTTTCATAAGTTGTTATCTAATGGTTGAAATGGTTTGCTAAGTATTCATGTGATATTGCTATTGTCAGCAAGTGATCTAGGACTTGCTCCCTCATTTCTCTATTCTAAGCCCAACTTGTTCTTTCATTTCTCTATTCTCTTCAAGGTAGGAAACTAATTCTATTATGAACGAATCTGCAGGACGCACTATTTAATCTTTAGACCTTATAAAAGAGATGGCTAACATTTTTCTGTAATAGCATAGACAAAATAAGAACTTAAATAATAATCTCATAGCTAGATTTACTTCGCCATCAGTGAAGTAAACAGTAAGTAGAAAAAACCTCCCTTTCAGACCAAAGGGAAAGAAAGTTTTTAAGTGAGAAAATAATTTTCCTCATGGGCATTGTCTACCTTAGAAATACTACTACAGAACATGCCCTGTGACTATAGACTTGTAGTTCAGGCCACCGAAGATTAGAGATGGGACACGGGCACTCCCTTGACTTGCATCCTCTGGTCTGCTTGAACACAAACCAGGAGGAAAAGAAAGCTAGGCATCAGAAGCAATGGGTAGCAGGCGTATAAATGGCTGATCTGTACAGTGATCTGCCCTCAAGGAGACCCAACAGGCCAGTCCACTGCAGTGGCTTTCAATGTGGTAAGCCTGGGCTTCAGCAGAAGTCAGCTTGTGAAGAGCCCTGGCAGCTCTGCCAAGAGTTGGATCACTGGAAATGGACCTGCCCTGGAGTCGAAGGATGCCCAGGTCAGAGCCACAGATCTTATTGGCTCTAAGCTGAAAAGCCCTTCACTCAGCCCAACTTCCAAAGTGACCACTGCAGCTGAGGGGATGGTCAAGTAGGGTCAGCAACATTGCAGGCAGAACTTTAAATTTCTTGTTAGAGATGCTCCCTGCCTTTACCTGGCCAGCTCTCCTCCCAGGCCAAGTCATGAAAGTCAACAGAGTGCCTTCCCCTAGGAG
Source organism: Lepus europaeus (assembly GCF_033115175.1). Lineage (NCBI taxonomy): Eukaryota > Metazoa > Chordata > Mammalia > Lagomorpha > Leporidae > Lepus > Lepus europaeus. Next base: position 42,042,988 of record NC_084833.1, read on the forward strand.
GTTCACACCTCCCTTAGGATATACCCCATGTGAAGAGATAGATAGGTCTGGGCCTCTTAACTTATAAGGCCTAAAGCCCACCAGATTATTATCAAGCCCCTTCTATCAGGTTCTTTTTGCCTCTCAATCAGAAAACTTAATTGTAGCTTAGACAGCACCTTTCTTAGCTCCTCTAATAATGACTCTGTCCTTTGTTCTAGATCCTGTCTAGCGCACTTTGGCCTCATTCCTTTGTAATCATAACCTCTACTCTACCACCAATGGCTCTACTCCCAACCTGTGTGTACTGATGGTCCTCTTCCCCACTTAATGCTGTATAGTTGTTCAAACCTGGTAAATGCCACTCTTAGGATCATTGGTTACTATCCTCACTCTGTCTTTTATGACCTTGTCTAAGGTGGTTACTGGCGCCATAAACTAGAGTGTCAATTTGTTGGGTCAACAACAGGAGTCACTGTGCACTTGCTCCTCATGTGGGATCTCTGTCCTTAATGTGCTATGCATTGTGATTTAATGCTATAACTAGTACTCAAACAGTATGTTTCACTTTGTGTTGCTATGTGGGTGCAAACTGTTGAAATCTGTATACTAAATTGATCTTCTGTATATAAAGAGAATTGAAAATGAATCTTGATGTGAATGGGAGGGGAGAAAAGCGGGAGAGGGGAGGGTTGCAGGTGGGAGGGAAGTTATGGGAGGGGGAAGCCATTGTAATCCATAAGCTGTACACTGGAAATTTATATTCATTAAATAAAAGTTAAAAAAAAAGTCATGTATAGGCTACATCATGCTGAAACTTAGGTTCTGATTAAAATTTCCATTATACTGTCTCCCTATCATACATTATATTGACTTTTATAAGCACACATAAAACAAATGGATATATAAGTAATTTAAAGTTTTTACCTGTAGAATTTCTTTTTTCCCCTCCTAATTAGTATAGAGACTTCTCTTTTATTTCACTTTTCAAGTTCTGAGACTTAACAGTGCTTAGTACATCTATTACAATTAGATCTCCGAATCTGAGGGTGAGTTCTGCATTGGTGGACTCAAACAACTACACAAGGAAAACTTTTGAAAACAAAAACCTGTATTGCATATGCGCAGATGTTTTTGGTAATTATTCAGTAAACAATAGACAACAAAACTATAGCAACAATTTATATACCATTCAAATCATTAAATTTATAAATATTCAAATTCTGATTTAATTTATGCAAGATGATGAGTGTAGATAGTATGAAATATTATGCCATTGTATATAAGGGACTTGACCATCTGTATATTTGGGTATTCAACTGAATATTTTGGGGTTCCTGGATATTGAAAGACAGTTGTACATAGTTTTCATGCAGTATTTTTTTTTTTTTGCTTCTCTTTCAATATCCAAATGCCCAATAATTGAAAAATCACCATACCTTTATGGTGCGATGTAGAATTTCAACAAATAACCTGATAAGTAAAGTTCCACTGTCCAGGAGTTTATGATTCCAAATAAGTCATCAAATGGAATTAACTTAGCCCTGAATTTGATTGGTTTACACACTAATTTTCATCCAAGATTGATATTTTAAATAATAAAGGATACTTTGAATAAATAATTTACATTATGTGTTGTTATTTATCTTTCTATTACTTACATGATCTAAATGACTTATCAGTTTGTATTTATAAGTAAAAGGGAAGACATGATCTATAAACTATTTTATTTTTTCCAAATTAAAGCTCAAAAACTTAGAGAGATTTTTAGTAATTGGAAGCATAAATTAAATAACAAAGATTTCTTCTCACCATCATCCAAATTCCAAATATTTAAAATGTCAAAGGTGAAGTGAATAGGTTAATTTTGTGAAGCTCACTTAGATTCTTTTTTGAACATAAATAGTAAGAACTTTTGTTAATAGTTGGTTCCTCAAGTGCTTTGAAAGAGAACTCCCTATTGTGATATACCTGTTCTTTTAGTTATGCATCATAACTTTTCTCCTATACATAGGAAAGTTTATATTATATAGACCTGCAAACATATCATTCTACTCTCTCCTCTTGGAAATTATTTTCGCTTAATTTTTTCATCTATGAAATGGAAATTTTCATTTTGATCTCTCAGAGTTATGGATCAAAATTATGAAGATAAAGTTATATATATATATATATATTTTATTTTTGACAGGCAGAGTGGACAGTAAGAGAGAGAGAGACAGAGAGAAAGGTCTTCCTTTTGCCGTTGGTTCACCCTCCAATGGCCGCCGCGGTAGCGCGCTGCGGCCGGCGCACCGCGCTGTTCCGATGGCAGGAGCCAGGTGCTTCTCCTGGTCTCCCAAGGGGTGCAGGGCCCAAGCACTTGGGCCATCCTCCACTGCACTCCCTGGCCACAGCAGAGAGCTGGCCTGGAAGAGGGGCAACCGGGACAGGATCGGTGCCCCGACCGGGACTAGAACCCGGTGTGCCGGCGCCGCAAGGCGGAGGATTAGCCTGTTGAGCCACGGCGCCGGCTAAAGTTATATTTTGAACTGTAGAAATATGTGATGTCATTGTATTAATAAAATGTGATAATGAAAATGTCATTAACATGACCTTTGTGTAAATTAAGAAGAATTTCATAGTATCCTAGAGTTTTTAAATTTCAATGACTTCTTGAGATTATTTGACATGGCTAACTTTCTCATCTTTGTCATTGATGATCTGGAGAAGGATGAGGTTTAATACTGTTCAAATTCACATGAAGACTGTACATAGAATTTGAACCCCTAGCCCTGTGGACTCTGTAGGGCAGATCTATTTTATTCACAAAAGCATATAAATGTTGTATGTCTACCATTATATGTTGCTTCGCACATGTAATCCTTAATGATAAAAAAATTCAAAGACTTAAGAAGCAGATAGTGCTTTATCCTTCTATTTGTTATGTTATGCTGCACGAAACTTGTCTCCAGTGTTGAATGAATTCTTTCTCTCCCTTTTTCCTCAATTACCTGTGTCTTGACTTTTTTTCCTTTACTTTCTTCTCTTGGGAAAAATTCTTCTAAGACCAGGGATATATTTACATTCACACTTATAAGTACCACCAATTATTCACTGAGTCTAGCTGGGGTCTACAGCATAAAGATAATAAAGTAATATGAATAAAATAACTAAATTAAAAGTGCACATAATGCCTTTATATCATAAAAGTAATTCTATAAATTTTATCATATCTAACTCTGATGACAACCATGTGAGAATTTTGTTCACATTTTATCAATAAGGAAATTAAAGCTTGAAGTTATGCATAGCACTGATCTCACACTGAACTGATGATAGGAGCCAAAAAAAAAGAAAAACTCAGCACTTTCCAGTGTTCTCAGCTGCAAATCTGTCATTATCTTAGTGTATTTGCTTCTATTTCCTCTGCAAACACAATTCTCTCATGTTATTTGGATTTTAAATGCTTCAATTTAAGTAAACTAAACCACACTGAAGTCAAAATCATCTTCAAGCCATATGTAATATATATTCACATACACCCTTTCATTTACACTACACAAAAATTAATGAAAAATTATGATATGTAGCTGGATTCTTTGATACCAGATTTTTTAACATTATTTTGAAAGACTTTCAAATAATATTTTAGAATATGAGATGGGCTCTGTGGTCCCTTATATTCCCATCCATTTATGGAATGAGTATGAGAACAAAATGAATCTCAGCCCTCAGACGGAAAATGTAGATCTTTCTTTTGATAGCTGTGTTAGCAAGCTTGGGAGCCTGGTATATTCATCCTGCTTCTATAGGGTTCTGTCTCTCTAAATTGCATGAAGGACTCACCACGAAGGAGTCTCCTAGTATTAGAGTATCATAACCAATTTTCACAAAAGGATAATGGTATCCATCACAGTCAAGAATAATTAAAGCAGGCCAGCGCTGTGGCGCAGCGGGTTAATGCCCTGCCCTGAAGTGCCAGCATCCCATATGGGCGTTGGCTCGAGACCAGGCTGCTCCACTTCCAATCCAGGTCTCTGCTATGGCCTGGGAAAGCAGTAGAAGATGGCCCAAGTCCTTGGGACCCTGCAGCCACGTGAGAGACCTGGAGAAGGCTCCTGGCTCCTGGCTTCGGAACGGTGCAGCTCTGGCCGTTGCTGCCAACTGGGGAGTGAACCAGTGGATGGAAGACCTCTCTCTCTCTCTTTCTCTCTCTGCATCTCCTCTCACTGTGTTACTGTGACTTTCAAACAAATAAATGAAATCTTTTAAAAAATAATTAAAGCAGTGACAATAATATGGAGAGTACATAGAGAATAAACAGGTTTGTTTTGGTCAAGACTAGTCTCCTCATTATATATAACACAAACACACGAAACATATATACCTATATATGTATATATATGTGTGTATATATATATAACATTATGTGTGTATATATACATGTATATATACATTATTTCGAAAGACTTTCAAATAATATATATATATATAATATATATGTATATATAGCCTTTTGGCTGTATATTATATATTATATATGTATACATGTATGCATGTATGCATATATACATACATGTATACATATATATTATATATTATATATATAACTGTATCTAAGGGAAGCATGTTTATATTGAAGAATGGAGGCATCACCAGCTATGGGAAAAGGCTGTTCTACCATTTTAGGCAATATAAATCTTCACTATCATCAACATCATAAGTCCTACTCATTCTCACCATCATCATGACTAACACTAGACACATGCTACATTTCTGGTACTCTTCTGAGTATTTCACTGTGTTAATTCATTCACATATCATTGCATTGCTGTGAAGTAAAACAATATGTTGTGTTCATGTTACAGAAGGAGAAGCTGAGAGACAGTGACTGGAATTGACATGTAAGTATCTTCATAGTAATGAGTGTACTCAGAGTTCAAGAATTTGCCATCTTACACAAGAGTTTTAAATACATAAACTTTCTTGTGTCCTTGTAGTGTGCTTAAATCAGACAGTAAAATTCATTAACTTGGGGACTACATTGAAGTAAAAAATATACAGTTTCTTCATCCATCAAACATTAAATTAAATGATACCTATATTATAAAGATGTTGCTTTTATATGAAATGCTGGTGCAAAATTCTTCCCCTAATAGCTGAGACTGAGATTTAGCTTTAATTTACCAAAGTAATGACTTTAATAATTAGTTTGTATGTGCGCATGTGTTTGTGTGCATGTGCATATGTGGGTGTGTCAGTATGTGTATGTGAAGGGGACAAGGAACAGCAATAATCAAAGTTGATGTTTCCTTAGAGATTAATCAAGACACTGAAAATCTTGATCAAGAGTCAAGGAGATTTTTTAATTGAAGTGTTTAATCAATTTTGCTACTGGGATAAACAATTACAACAAACATAAGAAGTGAGCCAATCTAGGGTCCAGATATATGGTTCTCTTCATATATATAATATATATATATATACATATACATATATATATATACACACATATATGTGTATGTGTGTGACTTTTTTCTCATACTACATGCCAGAGATTTTATTTGTTTGTTTTATGTATGTGTCTGAAATGGAGAGACAGAGACACAGAGATAAATTTTCTATCTGCTGATTTACTCTCCAAGTTCTGCAAAACCTGGGACTGGCGCCGGCTGAAACCAAGAGGCTGGAACTCATACCTGGGACTGTACCTGGGACTAGGCCAGACTGAATCCAAGAGGCTGGAACTAATTTTGGGTCATCCACATGTGCCGCGGACCGGCTCTCGCGTAGCCACCAGACCCGAGGGGAACGAGGGCCGAAAGCACAGGAGAAATAGAAATCGGCGAGGGGAAATGACAGACAGACACACACACTTTTTGAGTATGTTGTTGCTGCAGTCGTCTGCCTGCAGTTGTCTGCCTGCAGTTTATTGGCGGGAAAACCAGAGCTTATATAGGGAAGCTTACATTGCTGAAGACAAAGGAAATTCCAAGATTACAAAAACTTGTTAAGGCTAATGGGGTTACATGATTAACTTTACAAGAGACACAGGGAGACATTGTGGTGATGATTCGCAGTCCTACTTTTAAGAAAAAGGTAAAGGTCAGGTTACTAGTTAACCTCTCATTAGGAGAACCTGGGACAGGGGAGTTATCAGATGGTGGTGCTTGTTAGCTCAAGTTTCATATATCACCTATGTAAGATTGAATGTAGCTTTCTCATCCCTATGCTGTCTAAACTTTCTGATGACCCGGGACCTAATTTACACCCCAGCTCTCTAAAGCTAACACCTCAGCTCCCTTTGTTTTATCTTGTCTAGGGTGTGCTGTTTTTTGTCAGTGTTTAATGTCTCCTCGTAAATTGCCCTAATGACTGGTGGGCCAAAGTCTAAAGTGCTTTTTGTTGATTTTTGTGAAATGCTTATTGGCACTACTTGACTCCTTTGTTTCTAATCATGGTGCACTTGTCCTAACGCACTACGTGGCATAACTACTAAATACAAAATCACTATTAATGTTGAGACACATTGCTTTATTAACCAGCAGTAATTAGGCCTTTCACTTCTCATTACGTGCACCGAAAGTTTTTTACAACCTTGGGCTGCACAGGAACAGCTTTGAGGCCACGCTCCGTAAAAAAGCTCTCACCTCGTCCCTGCAGCGTGGACTTCCAATGTAACATTTTGCTACATGGGCGTCACAACAGCTGCTGGGCCCAGCAGTTCCCCCTTTTTTTAATTTTTAAGACGAAGTTCAAAGACCTCCTGCTGGACATCTTGCAATGAGCTAAATAGAAGTTTTAAGATTCCAGGAAGAAAAAGAATTATTAGCAAAACTACCAATGCCACTATCCCTATATATATGAGGTAGTTTTTCCAAGTTATGGGGTTTAAGTTTTTGATTTCTGTTTTTAAGCTTGTAGCTATATTTTGTAAATTTCCTATTTGTAACCTAGATTGACTAACGGCAGCTATTTCCTTTTGCAAAGCATGTAAATCATGTGTAACCTCATTATCATGCCATACACCCTGTAAGTGTGCTTTTATTTTTTCCCAAGGTTCTGAAGTATTGTATGGTAGCGGAGTAACACAGATTGACTTAAAATTACTATGACAACGAGCAGAAAACATTGTTTGCAGATTAGCAACATCCTGTCCCAAAGCCAAGACTACTTCCTCTAACACATTTATTTTTGCTTCTAATTTCTGATCTATTGCCTCTTGTGTAATTAATGCCATGGTAATATTTTTATTTAATGTATTGACATAGTGAGCAGTTTGAATTTCCTGAACTAAAGCAGTAGTTGCAATCGCAAAAGTAGTGATAATAGTAATTAAAGTAGTAATTCCTAAGATCAAGGCAGCAACAAAGCGTTTCGGACGTAAAAGCCCACTTAACAGATCTAATACTTGTAAAGCAGAATTATCATACCAATTCTCTTCTCCTAATTCAACAGGTAGCAGCACAAATGGCGGTCTACGCACCAACAGTATGGTAGTAAAATTCTTAGGCTCAGCAGAAGTAATACAATTTGTCATTTTACATGCAGCACAAGTAATTTTATATGAGCGACCTTTTTTTGTTATTTTTACAGCTTTAGTTTGAGCTAACAAGATAGCACTAGGATAAGCTACACATGCTTTAACCGTAATAGGCTGTGAAAAAGTTTGATTGGGTTGTTTTTCTAACAACATAACACTTTTACAGGTTCCCTATCCAACCACCCCACAGGCTGTACAATGGGAGGATTAGGAACATAAGCCCAATATGAAGTCCCCTCAGTTTTTGGAGTTGAAATCAAGGCAAGAAAAGCCACAAAAAGATAAGAGGTTGTACGAGGCTTCTTTTGTTCAGCGAGAAGTTCCTTGGCTTGTCGAGCTAGATGACGGATCATCGTCCAAGTGATTTTCTGCCTCTGCTGGACTATTTCCAATTTCTTCATCTGATGTTTCATGCGTTTTTTTTGTTTCTTCCAGCGTCGCTGCTTGCGGCGCTGTGCCGGGGGCCTCCCTGATGAGCCTATCTGGGATCCAGACAGGAGAGTCTGCATCCTGTGGAAAAACACAAGCATAGCCTCTTCCCGAGGTGATTAGCACATCCGGACCTTTCCACATTCCTGTTAAGAGGTTTTTCCAGAGTACTTTGGGCAGGGGGGTCTTATAAACCTCCCTGTCCCAGTGTCGTAGGGCTGCTGTAAGGCCCTTCTCATCAGCATTTAAATGATTTAAAACAAACAATGAATGAGACAATATATGATGGGGTGAGAAATAAGAATTTGCAGTTTGAAGACGCTCCAATTGTAATTTTAATGTTTGATGAGCTCTTTTAATGATTGCCTGTCCTTGAGGATTATAAGGAATTCCTGTAATATGAGTTATGTGCCATTGGGCACAAAAATTTGCAAATGCTTTAGAGATATAAGCTGGTCCATTATCAGTTTTTATTTGAGAAGGAATGCCCATAATTTCAAAACACTGAATTAGATGTTGAATAACATCTTTTACTGCTTCTCCCGTTCTAGCAGAAGCATGCACAAAATGAGAAAAAGTGTCAACAGTCACATGCACATATCCCAACTTACCAAAAGAAGACACATGAGTTACATCCATCTGCCAAATAATGTTAGCTTTTAAACCTCGGGGATTTACACCCATCTTTGGAGGATGATATACGGGGGGACAATGAGTACATTGTTTTACAATCTGTCTTGCCTGTTCTCTAGTAATAGAGAACATTTTTTGCAAAGAGGCTGCATTTTGGTGATGAATGTTATGACTATTTAATGCCTCCTGCACTGTAGCTACAATAGACTTGGTATGCATATCTGCTATGGCATTTCCTTGTGCCAGAGGCCCGGGCAATTTACTGTGGCCCCTTATATGTGCTATGTAAAACTTTGCCGTTCTTTCCCTGATTAACTTTTGTAATTGTCTTAATAAAGTAAGAATGGGTGATTTTTCTGATAAGAGAGCTGTCTCTAGAGCCGGAAATAAATTAACCACATATTTAGAATCTGAATAAAGGTTAAATGGTTGTGGAAATTTTGTAAAGGCCAAAATGACTGCTTTAATTTTCGCCTGCTGGGCAGAGGTTTTTTCACCACTTTTAACATACACACCGTGCTCTTTAGAATAAACCACAGCACAACCTGAAGATGACCCATCAGTAAAAATATTTTGAGCTTTAGCTAAGGGTTGTGGCGAAAACCAGACTGGAAATACCAATTCCACATGTCTTGCAAATTCTATAATAGGATGTTTTGGATAATGATATTTTATTTGCCCTGCATAGTTTTGCAGCGCTATGACCCAATCTTCATTATTTTGCATTAGCTCCTCTACTTGACTTTTATTGTATGGTGTGACAATAGTGGCTGGCTCTTTACCAAACAATTCTTTAGAGCGAGCTCTACCTTTGGTAATTAATAAGGCACATAAATAAGGATAATCTGCAAGCATTTTTGTCTGTGTATGAGGCAAGTGAAGCCACTCCAAGACTCCCTCCTGCCATAGGCAAGCTGTAGGCGTATAAGCTGTGGAAAATATTAACAGACTCCATGGCTTAGTATAATTTACCTGATGCACTCTTGCTTTTGATAATGCCTCTTCAACTAACTGTAAAGCCTGTAAAGCTTCCGGGGTCATAATTTTAAGTGACTTTGGATTTGAATCCCCATGCAAGATAGAATATAAGGGACTCAATTCCCCTGTGGTTATTTTTAAATGAGGTCTTAACCAATTAATGTCTCCTAATAATTTTTGATAATCATTTAATGTCTTTAACCTATCCCTTCTTATTGTAACTTTTTGTGAAATAATATAATCATCCTTTATAATTTGACCCAAATAATTTAGAGGTCGATCTCTCTGCACTTTATCAGGAGCAATAACCAAGCCATGAGCAGTTAAAGTTTGAATAGTATCATACAACAAATTATCTAATATAGCAGAATTTTTATGAGCCAATAATATATCATCCATATAATGAATTATATATGCAGTAGCATATTTTTTCCTTATAACTTGCATAGCTTTGTCTACAAATTTTTGACATAATGTAGGAGAATTTTTCATCCCTTGTGGTAAAGTGACCCACTGATACCTTCTATAAGGTTGCTTAAAATTTGATGATGGCACACTGAAAGCAAAATGCTCACAATCTGCAGGATCCAATTTTATGGTAAAGAAACAATCTTGTAGATCTATAATAATGACTTTCCATCCTTTAGGAACAGCAACCGGAGATGGCAGTCCAGGTTGCAGCGGACCCATGTCCTTCATAACTGTATTAACGGCTCTTAAATCTTGTAAGAGCCTCCATTTACCTGATTTTTTCTTTATAACAAATACTGGTGTATTCCAAGGACTTTTTGATTCTACTAAATGCCCTTTTTCTAGTTGTTCTTGTACTAGCTGCTCAAGAGCCTGTATTTTTTCTTCCGTAAGGGGCCACTGACTCACCCACACAGGTTCTTGAGTCAGCCACTGAATTTTATCTGCAAAAAGATTTTCTGCAGTGGCCCCTATAAAAAATGCTGTTCATTTAAATTATCTGCTGTTACCAACCTAACTTCCATTGCGTCCAAGAAATCTCTTCCCCATAGTGTAAATGGTAAAGAGGGAAGAACATAAGGCTGTATATAACCTTCCTTACCTTCACAAGTCCATTTTAACATTGCTGAACTTTGCAGGACACCATTAGCTGTCCCCAGTCCCAACAGTGAGGAACCTGTCTGTTGCACTGGCCAGGCGGAAGGCCAATCCGAGGAAGCTATACATGTTTTGTCTGCTCCGGTGTCAAGGAGCCCTTTAAATTTTTTGCCATTGAGATACACGACTTTGAATGGACGCTGGCCAAGATCTTGCATCAAAAATACACCCTCATCAGTGCTGCCAAACTGGCCTTGGCCCCTGTTTCCTCGTAAAATTCTGTTTGGCAGGTTTACATAAGGTAATAATAAGATTTGAGCTATCCTTTGTCCTTTGTGAATTTGAATTGTCTCTTTTAAAGGTCTGATCATTATCTTTATGTCTGCTTCAGTGTCCGCGTCTAAGACACCAGGAAGCACTTCAAAATTTTTTGCATAATTTGAACTTCTGCCAATTATTAATCCGACTGTCTGAGGCAACAAAGTTCCTTTTACATTAGTGGGCACTAAAGTTACTCCGTCCCACTTAGACACTATAATGTCTTTTGAGCTAGCTAAATCCAGCCCTGCACTACCCGGTGTTGCCCTAGGCAAATCATGCACCGTAAATTCCGGGGCTTCAGGGTTTAATTGATGTTTCTGCCCTGCTGACTCCTCTCCCTTTGGAGTGGGGCTAGGAGACCGCCCCTCATCTAGTTTTTTGCTTTCTCCTGTTTCTCTTTTTCCTTATTTAAAGGAGTCCCATCTTTATGGAACTTGGATTTACACTCATTTTTCCAATGTTTTCCCTTCTTACACCGAGGACACAGCCCCGGCGGCCCTTGCTTCTTTGAGCCTTCTTTTGAATGTTTGCATTCCCTCTGCATATGCCCTGGTTGGCCACAATTATAGCAAACATCCATGGATGATGATTTGGCGCCTCCTCCGTATGTTTTCTTAACATATGCACTAAACTTCTGACCTTTCATAGCTGCAGCATAGGCCATTCCCTGGACTATAGCTGGTGAGGCATCTAAACATGCTTTTACATAATCTTGAATAGCTCCTGTCTTTCTAATAGGCCGAATTAAATCCTGACACAGAAGAATTAGCATTTTTTGTAGCATGACAATTAGCATTTTTTCATTTTTGGTTAAAGCATGCCCCATGATTCCCCTTTACAATGATTATTTACACTTAACCAGTAAGCCTTCACTGGCGGATCTGCAGAATCCTGGTAAAAGCCGTTTCTTATTCCTGAGGAAAAGAAAGAAAAAGATTACCTGTCCTTCAAGTCCCTGTTCGGGCGCCACCTGCCGCGGACCGGCTCTCGCGTAGCCACCAGACCCGAGGGGAACGAGGGCCGAAAGCACAGGAGAAATAGAAATCGGCGAGGGGAAATGACAGACAGACACACACACTTTTTGAGTATGTTGTTGCTGCAGTCGTCTGCCTGCAGTTGTCTGCCTGCAGTTTATTGGCGGGAAAACCAGAGCTTATATAGGGAAGCTTACATTGCTGAAGACAAAGGAAATTCCAAGATTACAAAAACTTGTTAAGGCTAATGGGGTTACATGATTAACTTTACAAGAGACACAGGGAGACATTGTGGTGATGATTCGCAGTCCTACTTTTAAGAAAAAGGTAAAGGTCAGGTTACTAGTTAACCTCTCATTAGGAGAACCTGGGACAGGGGAGTTATCAGATGGTGGTGCTTGTTAGCTCAAGTTTCATATATCACCTATGTAAGATTGAATGTAGCTTTCTCATCCCTATGCTGTCTAAACTTTCTGATGACCCGGGACCTAATTTACACCCCAGCTCTCTAAAGCTAACACCTCAGCTCCCTTTGTTTTATCTTGTCTAGGGTGTGCTGTTTTTTGTCAGTGTTTAATGTCTCCTCGTAAATTGCCCTAATGACTGGTGGGCCAAAGTCTAAAGTGCTTTTTGTTGATTTTTGTGAAATGCTTATTGGCACTACTTGACTCCTTTGTTTCTAATCATGGTGCACTTGTCCTAACGCACTACGTGGCATAACTACTAAATACAAAATCACTATTAATGTTGAGACACATTGCTTTATTAACCAGCAGTAATTAGGCCTTTCACTTCTCATTACGTGCACCGAAAGTTTTTTACAACCTTGGGCTGCACAGGAACAGCTTTGAGGCCACGCTCCGTAAAAAAGCTCTCACCTCGTCCCTGCAGCGTGGACTTCCAATGTAACATTTTGCTACATGGGCGTCACAACAGCTGCTGGGCCCAGCACACATGGGTTCCTTGATTTTGTTCCAGGATTCTCTCTCTCTCTCTCTCTCTCTCTCTCTCTCTCTCTCTTTCTATGTGTGTGTGTGTGTGAGTGTGTGTGAGTGTGTATATATAAAATTTCAGATATATGTATATATATATATATATACACTCTCTGTATATATATAAAATTTCAGATATATACATAATATTTTAAATATGTATATATATATATATATATATATAGCCACTACTGATGTCAAAATGATGCCCTCCCCCAGCCAAATGCCATGTGCCATTGTGGGGTGATGGGGAGAGAGAAACATTCTCTTCTTACTGGGTTAGGCTGGTACGCTCTTGCCCTAGGGCTCCAGGCCAGACTCAGAGACAGTATACTCCACCAGGCTCTCACTCCAGTTATATCACCAGTAGCACAGGCTGCTGCAGTCTGGTCTTACCTTGCTCTCCAAAGATGGTGCTTCCTCTTTCTCTCAGCTGTGAGTGTTGTGTATTGTGTCCAAGCTCATTGCTGCATGTCTACACCTTCCACGATGATGCATGATGTCTCTCTTTCTTCTGTAGAATTCCCACTTCAGATTTCTCCCCAAATTTCTCCTGGAAATGAAATTACTCCACCTGTATCCTGTTGTTTTTCCCTAGCCTAAAGCAACACATACTTTCCCTATTCCACCATCTTCAAACTCCTATTTAGTTGTTTGTTAGTCTGATGCTTAAATACAGATTCCCAAGATAGATTTTTTAAGCAAAACTATTTATCCTCAGAAATTTAGACATTGGTCTACAGAATAAATTTGAAACATTAAGTCAAAGAAGCGTTGGTAAAAGTCATGTAGGAGTAAGTTTTCTTAATCATGACTGGTAAGTGAGTAAATTACAATTCTACTTTAGAAGTAGAACTGTCAGCCTTCAAAACCCTCATGTTATTTTCAAAGCATCTTGACATAGAACTAAAGACTTCTTTCATTCAGAGCTTCCCATAACTGTATGTTTATTAATAATGATAGTTATGATAATTGATTTCATATTATGATCCAGAAACTACACGCTATGGACTGAACTATGCTGTCCCCCAAAATTTATAGGCAAAAGACATAATCAGCATTGTCACTGCATTTGCAAATAGATCATTTAAGGAAATAATCAGGGTTAAAAGAGGAAATAAGACAGAGATGTAATCCAATATTAGGGGTATTTATGTAGGAGGAGACCAGGAATGCCTGAATGCAGAGCAAAGGGCATATGAAGGCACTGTGAGAAAGTGACCAACCTGAAAGTCTAGAAGAGAGACCTGATCAGAAACCAGTCCTGTTGGCACCACACTCTTGAACTTCCAACTGTAAGATGTTAAATTCCACATGCTGGCTGTTATTTTTACCAAACACTGTGGCATTTGTTTACAGCATCCTTAGCAGACTAAAACACTATTTGGATAAAATAACTATTTTGATCTTTACAAATGTTTAATTGCTATCAGTTTTTTTTTCTTTTGTAAATCAGATTTAGAGTTACTAAGCAATGTCCTTGGGTCATAAAATTAATGAGAAAGAAATCTTGAAAATTCCACCACCAACTCCACTGTACAAAAGAAAACTAATAAATGCATATCATTGATTGTTCCTTAATAGGAATTGACTAAAACGGTTTGAACACTCTCATCAGCTTGAATAAACTTTAGGCAATTTTCTCTGATTATAGGCTCCTGACCTCCCTTTTCTTAGAACATTTACTTCAGAATATTTGCAATTGTAGGTCCTTTCTCTGCTCATTTAAAAAGTATGCAAATTTTCTCCCAGCATCTTACTAGTTTAACAAGCAAGAAAATGTCTTTTTCTATTACCTGGGAACAATCTCTTTGAAATGTAACCATTGAAATTAGTGGTGCCCTTATTTTCCAATTGCTGCAGGAGGGCAGGAGACTACCTTGGAAGAACACGAATTAGCAAATGCAGACAGACTTAAAACAAAATTTGCAAACCCAGGAATAGTCCAATGGCTATCCACATCCCATTTCCCAAACTCCCTCTAAAGATATTTCACTTTTTCATTAGCTCAGTCCAATACTCCACAGTTCTATTCAGTGGAGTTGAGTTCAATCTTTCTTCTTATTATAATAGGCTTGACTTTAACTTTCTCCAGTGCAACTTTCACTTAGGTGGAATTTAAAGGACCTGGAAACTAAATGCTTAGGAAAGAATGCCAAAAATTTTAACATTTTCCAAAATAGGAAGAGGCCAGTAACACAATGGAAAGAGCCTGGGATGCATAAAACTGGATATTTGTGCTCAGAGACTGTCAGAAGTAATTGTTCAGGTATTTAAGTCATTGAAAAGTAGAGCAGAAAGCACTGGTTTCCCCTATATGTAACTCAGTTTGCATTTCCCAGAGGTATGCCCTGAAGTAAGGATTCAAGTGCAAGTAGCTTGCTTAGTATGTGAAAGAAACACCAAAAGGGGAGAAATGAGACTAGGAGTAAAGGCAGTCAAGAAAGATTGCTTTCAATCTACCTATTATTGTGGGGGACTGGTTGATAGTTTCTCATGCAAACTTTAGAATATGGCATAAAGCACATCACACAAACCATGAAGCAGTATTTGTGTATCAACTCCTTCTAGATGCTGTTTCAGAGTTGCGGTGTTGATTCTCAGCACTTTTTTCTTACAAACAGACAGGCTCAGGCCTTACTGTGGGAGGAGCATGTAGGGAAGGCAAAGGAAATGCTCAGGAAATATAATTCATATGTTAGCTTTGAAGAAGCTTGCATTAAAATTGTAAGGTTATTAAGGGTGGGACAAGCACAGGGTCAACTGTGCTGTAATAAAATATACTGCTTCTAGAAAAGGACTCACGGTCAAAACATTTAGGAAGGAAACTGGACTATACACACAAAAAAGTTTATCTGACTTCTCAGATATTTTAGGATGTGGATGTGAATGTACATTGTATTATTTTAACATGAGAAATATGATGTTTAAATTCCCAAACTGCAGGGAATTCCAAGATGGTTAAATAGGGAAAAGACGCACTGCTTTAGATGAGGGAAAAATAGCAGAAAAAAATGGAGGAAGTGCACTTCCAGGGAGGAGATGGAGAGAAATCTGCCGTGGAAATTCTACAGAATGAAAAGGGATGCTATAGATCAGTGTGGGAAATGCAGACACATTGCAATGTGCAGAGACACAACACATGGACTTGTAGCAGAAAGATGGAGGATATGCCAGCTTTGGAGACTGAAGTGAGACCAGGACTTCAGCAGCCTGTGCCACTGGTGATTTTGTCAGAGGGAGAGGCCTGGTGGAGCTCACTGTCTTTGAGTCCAGCGTGGAGCCCCAGAGGAGGAGGCAGGGTATCTGCCTAACCCAGCAGAGTGCGGGTTGGGGAGGGACTATGTTTTTTTTTCCTCATTCCCACACAAGTGTGCCCAGCAACCAGTGGGAAGAAGGCGCCATTTGACACAAGTAGTGGTTGCAGTGGTTTTTGTGCAGTGTGTGATCTGGATATTTTAATAGAGGGGAAAAAAAACATTTTTCTCACTGACTCTGAATCTAGCTGGGAGGGTCGGCATGGAACTGGGTACCTTGTAGGACTATGATGTGCCCCAAGCCTATCAACATATTGCAGGCTCTGGGGCTCCAACCACCAAAGTAGAGCACCCACAGGCAGCTGGCCATGGGAACATCTCTGCCTCTCTGTAGATGGGACAGGCTAGCTGGTTAGAGGGGTTTCTCTGCACCAGATGACTGTGGAAACCTTGTGTGCTGAGACTGTGGGAACACTTTGCACAATAGGGAGCAGGTTTTGTAGCTAGGTGTCTGGGCAATCCCTGGGTCCAGAGCCAGAAGCTCAGAGCTCCCTGATTGCCTGGAGAGGGTCATTGCAGTGGGATTTTTGCTCATGCTGAGGATGACACAAATCTTTTGTGTGGTTCATGTGACAGTGAGGGTGAGTGTTGCATCCACTGTGGACTAATCCTAGGCATTGGTCAACTTGGAAGCAAGTCAGTGAGGGTGTGATTATGCCAACAGAGATGATTATATCCTTTTCCCTGCTGACAATAGAGGAGATCTACTAGGCCCAATTTGGATATCACCCTGGATATTTGTCTCAACCTGGAGCACTGACTAGAGCTCCATGACCAAACCCAGCACATACCACTGGGTATTCACTGAAAGAGTAGACACTCCACTAAGCCAGAGAGGTATGGTTCAAAGATAACCTCAATCAGAGACGAAAACCAACAAGCATTCCCACAACTGCTTAAAAATAAATGCAGAAATTCAAGAAACAAGAATAAGGAAGTGACTTATTAAATGACTCTCCCAGAGGAACACAACACTCAATTTTAGAATGTGAAGACAAAGAGATTGATGAAATGCCTGAACAGGAATTCAAATGATTGCACATAGGATTACTCAGAAGGAATGAGAAATAAATTTACAAGTTAAAGAAAACCAAACATAACATGAAGGACTTGTTTTCCCATGAAATTGAGAAATCAAACTGAAATACTAGATGAAGAATTCAATGTACCAAATAAAAAAATACAATGGAAAGCCTTAACAATAGACATGGTGTGGCAGAAGAAAGAACACGTGAGCTAGAGGACAAATCATTGGAAATTTCTGTCCTCCCCCATAAAATTAAAAAAACTAAAAACAATGTTAAGTTTTATATGATACTTTCAAAAAAATCCCCAAATGTTTTTCATTGGTCCTTTTAATATATCATTAAGCTAATACATTTGTAAAATGTTACAAATGAGAAAAATGACATCTATATTTGTGGTATCTGAAAGGACAAAGCTGTCTACAGAGAAAATTGACATATTGCATAAATACTGAATATTGACATATTAAACACGTATTATAAAACTCCTGATTAGGATGCAATATACTTTTTAAAATTTCTTCAGCAGATATACAAAATTTTATGTATTTAAAGTATACAGTTTCAATATATAGATACAATGTGTAATGTCCAACCAGTGTAAATGTATTCATTTCCTCAAACTTTTAAGACTTCCTTATGGTGAAAATATTCAAAGTCTTATCTTTTAGTGTTTTATAGTAATATACAGTACATTAATATTTTTATAATAACCCTACTGTGCAATAGAACCCCAGAACTTCTCATTTTTCCTTTGCGATAGCTTACTATCTATTTTCCCTCACATCCCTCTCCTCTTGTCTCACTACCCCAGCCTCTGGAAACAATCATTTTATTTTTAATGTCTATGAGATATCCTTTTTAACATGCTATATATGGGTAACATCATGCAATACCTGTACTTCTATGGTTAGTTTATTTCGCTTAACAGAATGACATCAAGTTCTATATGTTATTGCAAATGAAAATATGTAAACCTTTTGTGGCTCAGTGTTACTCCATTGTGAATGTGAATGACATTTTATTTTTCCTTTTTTAAAAAAGATTTATTTTATTTATTTGAAAGACAGAGTTACAGAGAGAGGTAGAGACAGAGAGAGAGAGGTCTTCTATACACTGTTTCAATTCCCAGATGGCCGCAATGGCTGGGCCTGTGCCAATCCGAAGCCAGGAGATTCTTCTGGATCTCCCACATGGGAGCAGGGGCCCAAAGACTTGGACCATCTTCTGCTGCTATCCTAGGACATAGTAGAGAGCTGGATCAGAACAGGAGCAGCCGGGACTAGAACCGGCACCCATATGGGGTGCCAGCACTTCAGGCCAGGACTTCAACCCACTGGGCCACAGCATTGGCCCCACATTTTCTTTTTCCTTTAATCAAAGGATAGACAGTTGCTTTGTTTCTATTTCTGCTCATTTGTTAATAGCACTGCAATAAATATGGGACTGTAGATGTGTCCTTGAAAGGCTGATTTCACTTCCTTTAAGTATATATCCAGTAGTGAGATTGCTAGAAGTTCTCCTTTTTGGTTTTTGGAGCAATCTCCACATGGATTCCCAAATGGTGGTACTAATTCTATTTCCATCAATAGTAAGAAAGGATTCCTTTTCTTCCATTTTCACCATTATTTGTTCATTCTTCCATTTGTTGTTGCTTAATCTAGCTGGAGTAAGGTGATATTACACTTGGAAGTAGATTTGCATTTCCTTGATGATTAGTGATGAGCATTTTCTCATATATCTGTCCACAATTTATATATCTTCCTTTCAGAAATGCCTGTTTAATTCTACTGACCATTTTAATTTTTTATTTGCCATACAGTTAATTATATAATTATATATATATATATATATATATATATATATATAGGCAGAGATAGACAGTGAGAGAGAGAGACAGAGAGAAAAGTCTTTATTCCATTGGTTCACCCCCCAAATGGCCGCCATGGCCGGCACACTGGGCCGATCCGAAGCCAGGAGCCAGGTGCTTCCTCCTGGTCTCCCACGCAAGTGTAGGGCCCAAGCACTTGGGCCATCCTCCACTGCACTCCCGGGCCACAGCAGATAGCTGGACTGGAGAGGAGCAACCGGGAGAGAATCCGGCGCCTCAACCGGGACTAGAACCCGGGGTGCCAGCGCCACAGGCAGAGGATTAGCCTAGTGAGCCGCGGCATCAGCCATATATTCTTTTTTTAAAGATTTACTTATTTATTTGAAAGTCAGAGTTAGAGAGAGAGAGAGAGAAGTATTCGATTCACTGTTACACTCCCCAATTGGCCGCAATGGCCTGAGCTGTACCGATCCGAAGCCAGGAGCCAGGAGCTTCCTATGGGTCTCCGATGTGGGTGCAGGGGCCCAAGGACCCAGGCCATACTTCACTGCCTTCCCAGGCCATAGCAGAGAGCTGAATCAGAATTGGAGCAGCTGGGTCTTGAACTGGCGCCCATATGGGATGCTGTCACTTCAGGCCAGAGCATTAATCCACTGCACCACAGTGCAGGCCCCGATTATATATTCTGGTTATTAAACCATGTGGCATGTATAACTTACAAATATTTGTCACATTTTTAAGTTGTCTTTTCACTCTGTTCACTGTTTCCTTTGCTATGTGAAAGCTATTCACATTGATGACATCTCATTTGTCTATTTTTTTCTTTTCTTTCCTGTGTTTTCGGATCTGATCCAAACAGAAAAAAAAAAAAAAAAAAAAAAAAACTTTTCCAAGTATAATGTCTTAAAGTGTTCTCCCTATTTTTCCTCTAAGAGTTTCAAAGTTTCAATATTAGCTTTAGAACTTAAATTCAGTTTTAAGTAGATTTCAGTACATGATTAAATGTAGGGATCTAATTTAAAGTAGATTCAGTTTCAGGTCTAGCATTCATGTATTCAGCCCTCTTGGGTTGATATTTGTTGAAATAGGCAGGAGTATAGTTTCATTTCTCTGCATATCCAGTTTTCCTGGCACCATTTATTGGTAAATTCTTTTAATGAATGCTTTTTGTACGTTTGTTGAAAAGTTTTGGTTGTAGGGGCTGGTGACATGGCTCACTTGGTTAATGCTCTGCCTGCGGCACCAGCATCCCATATGGGCACCAGGTTCTAGTCCTGGTTGTTCTTCTTCCAGTCCAGCTCTTTGCTGTGGCCCGGGAGGGCAGTGGAGGATGGCCCAAGTGCTTGGGTCCCTGCACCCGCATGGGAGACCAGGAAGAAGCACTTGGCTCCTGGCTTTAGATTGGTGCAGCTCCGGTCGTGGTGGCCATTTGGGGAGTGAACCAAAGGAAAGACCTTTCTCTCTTTTTCACTGTCTATAACTCTACCTGTCAAATGAAAATAAAAAAAAAAAAAGTTTTGGTTGTAGACACATGGGTTACATTCAAGATCTCTATTTATGTTACATTTTTCTGTATATTTCATTTTATAACAATATCATGCAGTTTTAATTAT
This sequence comes from Lepus europaeus, assembly GCF_033115175.1. Taxonomy (NCBI): domain Eukaryota; kingdom Metazoa; phylum Chordata; class Mammalia; order Lagomorpha; family Leporidae; genus Lepus; species Lepus europaeus. The sequence continues at coordinate 42,063,673 of NC_084833.1, forward strand.
GATAACTTTATATTTTAAAGTCAGATTGTATAATGTTCATTATTCTTTTTATCAATATTGTTTTGCTTATTTGGGGATGTTTGTGTTCTATACAAATATATTTATTTCCAATTCTGTAAAAAAATGCCATCCTTGGCCAGCACCATGGCTCACTTTGTTAATCCTCTGCCTACAGTGCCAGCAACCTATATGGGCACCGATTCTAGTCCCAGTGGCTCCTCTTACAGTCCAGCTCTCTGCTGTGGCCCGGGAGTGCAGTGGAGGATGGCCCAGGTGCTTCGGTGCTTGCACCTGCATGGGAGACCAGGAGGAAGCACCTGCCTCCTGGCTTCGGATTGGCGCAGCACGCTGGCCATGGCGGCCATTTGGGCGGTGAACCAACGGAAGGAAGACCTTTCTCTCTGTCTCTCTCACTGTCTAACTCTACCTGTTAAATAAAAAAAAGCCATTGTTTTTAATAGGAATTGACTTCAATTTCTAAATTATTTTGAGTACTGTAGACATTATATCAATATTAATTATCCCAAGCAATGTACATTGGGTGTCTTTTGATGTTGTTATGTCCTCTTCAATTCCTTTCATCAATGATTTATGGTTTTCATATAAGAAATCTGATTTTAAAAAAAAATCATTACTAAATATTTAATTTATCTATTTCCTTTGTCACTATTGGAAATTAGACTACTTCCTTGTTACGTTTCCTCATACTTTGTTATTGGTGTGTAACAATGGTACTAGTTTTTATGTGACAACTTTGTTTCCTGCAATGGTGTAAGACTTACTAGTCTAATTGTGTCTTGGTGGAATTCCAGAGTTTTTTTTAAACATTATTTTGCACAGTTCCTTTCATCATTGAGTTTTCACCTTCCAACATTTTTATCTTACTTATAAGCATCCCATTATTTCAGTTTAAAGAATTCCTTGAGCATTTTTCATAAGGACAGTATTGTGATGGTAAATTTCTTCAGCTTTTGTTTGTCTAGGAATGCATTTTATCACTCTCTTATATTTGAAAGGTATCTGTGTTGGGTCAGAATCTGGGCTGGGGGTTTTTGTTTTTTTTCTTTGGGATCAGAAATTTCATCTCATGCCTTCCTGGTCTATCAAGTTTTCATTGAGAATTTACCAGTCAGCAAATTAGGACCCATTTGTTAGTAATTTTCTTCTTTTCTCTTGTAGCTGAGCATCTTCTCTTTATCGTTAACCTGGAAGACTTTGAGTATAATTTGCTTTGAGTAAACGTAGTTAGTTGGGTTCAATCTGACTTGTGATTTTTGACTTTCATTTACCCCAATAGTTGCATATTTCTCTGGATTTGGAAAGTTTTCTGTTACTTCCTTAAATGAATTTTTACTATTTTGACACTCTCATGTTTCATTTGAGTCCTGGTAATTAATATATTTATATTTTTTATGCTCTTTTAAAGTTTCTGATTTTCTTCATTCCTCTCAATTCTTTCTGATTTTACCTCAACTGTATATTTTCAAATAGTCTGTCTTTGAGCTCATTGATTCTTTTTTTCTGTTTGATCTATTCTGCTATGATGCCTGCTATTGAATTTTTCTTTTTAGTATACTTTCATTTGAAAGATTCCTATTTCTATTTATGACTTCTATTTCTCTTACACATCTTTCCATTAGATTATTAAATTTTTTTTTGTATCATGGAAGCCCTTGACACTTGTTGATGTACAATTTGTCTGCTTATTGAAGTATTGTTTATTCTAATCTGGTTTAATTTATGCTATCCTTTCAGAAATTCTAAGGAGTTTGTTTATCCACATTGAACCTGTGGACATTCCTTCCATTTTGTCACTAAATGATACCTTATTTCAAGTTTTGCCGCAGGTTCATTATTGGTGTGTTTTGACTGTTTCGGACCTAAATATGCCCAAAATTCTGATTTTTCCTAAAACTGAAGTTCGTGTGTTATTCAATATTAACTATGAAAGTGTCTAAAAAGGAATAGTACATCCTTATGAGACTTTTTCTGGGACTTAGGTAGGCTCAGATGTCTAGTCCAATGAAAAACATTGTTGTAATGTTAGATCGCATCTACAGCACACAGTCTGTTGAGACATCTCAGCTTGGGAGTAGGATAAAGGCCCACACTGCTATGATCTGTCTCCTGCAGAGATTGAATCATTGTCTTATTCTGCTCCTATTAGCTGTTAGTTATCCTGGCCAGTGTAAGACCAATCAACCAGGGGTCCAGAACTCCACTTGGCACCAAAGCAGGTCTTGCATCACTGGGCTGGGGAAAGGGATTATTATAATCTGACACGTTAGGGTTTACCAGTTTAGCACTGAATCACAAAGAAGTCCTATGGTTCATTGCTATCTGGCCAAGTCTAGAGGAGGGGTAGGTGAAGCAGCCCATCTGGTGTCCAGGTAGTCACAACTGGATCTCAAAGTCACTAGGTCCTCTGAAATATAGGCATGATCCCTGGGTCTAAATGAGACTAAACGTTGATACATTCTGAAACAAATGTTTCCCTCCAGGACACAAGTCTACCTGAGACTAGGGTAATTCTAGAGATTATATCCATAAACTCTTCCCTAGTGTCAGTGTTGGTTACAATCTATTCATCCTGAAGCTGAATCCAGAGACATAGTCCTGTTGCTCAATGCTGTCTGTCCAAGCATAGAGAATCTTGATAAAGGCAGCCCCTTTACCTCTCAGACTGGCACTAGACTGACACCTGGGTCTCATAGCCACTGGGCCTTATGAAATCTTGGTGAGACATAACAGGAAAACTTGAGTCTGTTGGTGATATACATTGAAACAAGTCTTTTTCGTTGGAGCACAGGTCTCTACCTGAAGAAATGACAAGTTAAAAGGCTCCATATGTGAGCACTGGTTAGGGAGTAGAGATTTCAGGTCTTACTAACTGCTGAGTTTCACTCTGGTGGGCTGGGTTCTGAGCCCAAAGGCAAAGTCCTAACTCCCTCTCTTGCTCTACCCCTAAGCAGCTGGAATTCTGTTCCACTTTTTGAGGGGGATTGGAGCAAAGAAGGTGGAGGCAGTCCTCTTGCTAGATTGAGTTCAAATACTCAGTCTGCAGGTGAGAGATCTGGAGACAGGGCCCTTTGCAACACTGTACCTCTCTGAATCTCTGAATCAAAATAGGATCCAATTCCAAAGACTGGACTGAGTTCCCTCTCTTTCCCTCAAGCAGGAGTATATCTGTATATGCTGTGCTTCTTGGAGTTGGGGAATAGTGTTGTGAACAACTCTTTCTTTTGCACTTTCTTTAATGTGGCTTTCCTTATTATTGCAATAAAACTGGGAACTGTAATCTCTCACTTGCTTCCTACATATAGCTATTATGAAGACAACATAGTTTATGAAATATCTATTAAAATTGGTTTGTTTGTGGGGAAACCATGGAGACATCTTATTCAGCCACCATCTTTCTCTCTCGCAACTTATTTTTCATATTGGTGAGTTAATACCCACAATATCCATCACCATGGTATGACATTATATCTTCTTTGATGAAATTAAGGTCAAGGAAATTTAAGTTTCTTCTTTTCAGAAACAGCTATATAAACAAATATAATGAAATTTCAATATTAAGTCCAGTTTCCTAATTCTAATATTAATATCTCCCTTGAAGTAACAAGATACACAATGGCAGCTTTATTTTAACAAACCCTAAACCAAATGAATTCCTTTTTTCAGAATAATTGTATAATGGATATTTCTGAAATTAGTGTGCTTGGTCCATACATTGGCTTGAAATTTAATATTATGTAACAGACAAGTTATTTTTTTACTATTGCCAGTACTCAGTATAAAGTTGTAGATGTTCATTGTTCAACTGCTATGTGTGTGTGTGTGTGTGTATGAACTTTAAGAAGTTCATAGAAAAATGAAATTCAAAACTAATATGCATTTTCCACAAACTTTAATGTCCCTTCATGAATATGTATATTGTCATGTGCACTCATGTATTCATGCAATTATGTATATGTGTGTATACATGTCTATGAACACTCACATATAAAATAAAGATACACATTTTTGGAGAAGCAGCTTAGATGATCTATCTGTAAACTGGAGAGAGGAGAATCTTATCCTAGAAGAATGATGCAATGGGAATGGACTAGTACAAGTCTGAGCATCTCACAGTAATTCATTCACCATCCCATTCCTATTACAGCAATTGAACCTATCTTCCAGGATCCAAGGACATATTTTCCTGCTCTCTCATATTTTGTTGTCCCCTTGGAGAGGATGTCTCATTTTCCTTTGCCTCAAGCAAACCTGAGGGTGTCATTATTTGCTTTGAACTTCTATTTGTTTAAATAAATTAGATAACTCTTAGCTTATTGTTAACATAGTAGAGAAATAATGAATGGAGAGGAGTTAGGTAGCCTTCCTATTTTATTAGAAAATTTTGTTTCAAGGTGTCAAGCACATTACTAATTACTGTTCATACAAGAACAAAGATAGCGATATAACTTCTTTTTTCCTATGTTCTTTTAAAATGTTTCATAAAAGCAGACAAGCTTGAGTTTTGTTCAATGTAAAATAGCTCACTTTGCTCAGGGGATATCTACTTTACAAGGAATTTATAAATTCTAATGGGAAAAAAACCGAGAACTTACTAGAAAATCTTTGGTAGATGATATTGATTTTTCTTTTATGGATTTACATACTGATAAAAAATACTTGCATGAAAATCTTTTCATAACGCTGCAATAGTATAATGGAGCCTAGACCTTTTCTCTTCTAAATTATAAATGTCAGCATTTATTTGGCATATGCAGTTATCATAAAATAGTAAATGTTGGCTAATTGACAGCCTTTGTTTTCTTTAACCAAAATATCCAGTAGCTACTTACTTTTATAAAAATAATGGTGGTGTGCATTTGCACAATGGTTAAGCTGCCCTTTGAAACACCTGCATCCCATATCACAAACTGAAGTTCTGGCTTAAGTTTTGGTTCCTCTACTTCCAATCAAGCTTTCTGTGAATGTGTAACCTGAGAAGCAGCAGAATACAATTCAAGAACCTGAGTCTCTGCCATCCTGTGGGAAACTTATACTGAGTTCTGCACTGTTGGATTTCACTCAGCACAGCTATAAATGTTGTTAAATATTTAGTGAGTGAACCAGCAAGTAATATCTCTATCTTTCTGTCTCTCTCTCTGTCTCTCTCCTCCTCTTCTTCCCTCTCCTCCTCCCCTTCCCCCCATTCTTTTTCTTCCTCCCCCTCCTCCTCTTCTTCTTCTCTCTGTTTTTCAAATAAAAATAAAATAAAAATAACATTTAACAATAATAAAATCAAAATTACTAACTCTCAGCAAGATAAAGGAAAAAGCAATCAACAGTGGGCAAAAATTACCAATTTTCTTTTAAAAATTTATGAAAATCAATATTGAATATTTGTAATTTCATATTGTTCAACTTAATAAAAATGTCAACATAGACCTTTTCATGAGTCTGTTCCATGACAGCACTCATTCTTATTTTTTTAATATCTGTTTCTTTGAATATCAGAGTGACAGTAAAGAGGAAGTGACAGAAAGAGAGAGAACCTCTGTCTTCTGACATTCAATATGAGCTGCCAGTATTTCAAGTGGCAGCCTAACCTATTGTGACACAATGCTTACCTCAACCAACTATTCTTTTGTGATATGTTTCCTGAAATCCAACTACATTTTGAAAAATTTTAGAATACTCTAGTAAATATGAAATGTATACACTTTATTTCATTCAATAAATTTTTATTAAGTGTTACCAAGTGCCACATCATTAGCAAAATGGATCATTTATAACTGCCCTCCCAGTGCTTAAATTCTAAGGTACAATGAAATAAATAAGAAAACTAAATAAAATACATGTTAAGTATTTTAAGTTGTAATGAGAGTTAAGAGGCAAGATAAAGTAGGGAAAGGAGATGTGATATGTAGAAGTAAAGGTTTAATTTTAAAACAATTAGATGGCAAAGACCCACATAAGGGCTTGATGGATGTGAGGAATAAAGTCATGGAAATATCTGTATTATTCATGGTAGACTGAAGCACAGTGCAAAATTCTTAAAGCAGGTATTTGCCTGGTGTGAAGGAGTCAAATGTGGACAAAAAAACTGAGCTATGGGGAAGGCAGAAGGATTAAATTACATGGACAGACGTGAAGTCAGATATACTATGGTTTTGAGAACAATGACAATGATTTTGATTTTAACAGAATAATGAATCAGACTCGTTGTTTGAATGGAAGAATGCTATTTTGCTGTATTCTAATAGAGTGACTGTAGTTACTATGTGAGGAACAGAATTTGAAAACAAAGTAGAATCAAGTAAACACAGTAGAATATGATTCCAATCTGAACTGGTGAGGCAGTGGTGGTGATGAGAGTAGTTGAAATACAGATATATTTTCCTTTTAACCCTGGTGGGACTTTTCAAGGAAAATTTTGATCTTAGTAAAGAGAGGTATTAAGGATGACTCAAGATTTTGATCTAAGCAACAGGAAAAGCAGATTTTAAGTGAGTAATTTTTGAAGAGTGCACAGGAGGAGGAGAGATGGAATTGAAGGAATATCAGCAACCCAGTTTTGACTATGCTAAATTTGAGAGACCTATTAATGATACAAGCACAAGCTGTTCTATAGATGAGTCTGGTATTCCAGAAAGAGGACTGTGCATGAGATACATAATTCAGCAGGTACTAGATAAAATGACCTACATATAAAATGATAAGATACAAAATTATGAAAGGATGGACAGAATACCAGATAATATAAGATATTAAAACCTTTTTTATTTTAAAAATTTCTGCCAGAATGCTGTGCTCATTTATTTCATACTGAATATCACTGAAATTCTTGTTTACAGAAAAGCAGGTCAGAATGAAACTTACAAAGAATTAAAAATAAATTGCCTACTTTACCTGCCTTTTCAATTCCTCTTTCATTTCTGAACTCATTGTTACAAGTAAACTGATTCTAACTATTCAAGCAGTGTCAAGTATCCATAGACTTTAATTTATACCATGTCATGAAGCCAGTCAGTGATTGCTCTTACATATTCCAAACTGACTCAAGAAACTAAGCTTCTGCTTCCATTTCTAAAATGAGTAGCTTAACCTTTTGTTATCTTTTTAAAATAGTGATAAATTATCCCTTTTCCTAGCTGATAGACTGATGTGATTATCTGTGAGATCATGTTTGCAAAGCAATCAAATTTTCTTACAAGAATATGATTTGATATGTTCTCTCTTCCTTCCTTCCTTCCTTCCTTCCTTCCTTCCTTCCTTCCTTCCTTTCTTCCTTCCTTTAAATGTGGTATGTTTTCAAATCAAGTTATACTAGATTGTCTGACTCAGAATCTGTAGAGAATAGCCAGTGCATTGTGATTTTTCAGTATGTGTGTAAGTGTGGATTGGCAAAAAAGGGAAATTCCTTTTTATCTGGAGAAAGGAACCAACCAGTGGGTCCAGAGAGTCAATGCTTCTCTCAGGAAGTCTCCAATAACAAATAATGAGTATTTACTAGGCACACGGATTTCCGGTCACGAAGAGGAAACCCTCAAAGGCATAAGGACACAGACCCTGGGAAAGCCACTCTCCCCTGTGTCTGCCTTAATGCTACTCCTATAAATCTAAGAGTCATCCCAGTCTCCACTCACCTCATGCACTGCACCTCCAAATCCTACTCACTCCCCTTTATTAGATGTGCCTTTCCACTTCCTGTCTGTCTATCCTCACTGCTTTGCTCTTGGCAGGAATCACACTCTCACTCCGGCTCTTGTGTGTCTATCAATTTATTTTCCCTTCAGTCATGTATTTCTCCTGCATTCCCTGTTCCATAAACACAGCACATGCCCATTTAGTCTGGCCTCTAATCCTTTCATCCAACCTTACACATTTTCACTCTCCCAAGGATAGTTTTTGCTTCATATATGCTAACTTGTTTTTATTTCTCTAAAAGGATAACTGTTTCACACATCTTAGTTCTGCAAATTTGACTTCTGACTCCTTTTCACATGAGAGGAAGCACAATGAAGTGGTTGGAAACAATAGTTTTAGAAACAAGACATTTGACACAATTTTTGGTTCTATTCCTTACTATCCTTGTGGGCTGGGCCTCATTTACTACCTGCTGTATAGAGTGCGTATGAGGATCAACTGAGTAATTAAAGAACTTAGCCCATTTTAAGTGTTCAAGTGCCATCTTTTATTACATTTAATCCAAAATATAGTAATCATCAAATTGCCATTTTCTTTTAATGAAACCATGTATATCCCCCTCATCCTGCTACTATTATAATGGCTGCTCTTTTGTCAAAGCTTCTACATCATGTAGATGAAAGTTCAATCTTACATGCATTTTAAGTTATTATTTAACATTCTGTTTTGTTACTGAACTGTGAGAACTTCTTGGATCTATTTCAGACCTCCACTATTCAACACTCTATACTGATTACAAGTTCTGGCAATGAATAAGTAGTTCACAAATATGTATTGAACTATAGAAAGATGAGTGTAGTCATGTCACCTCTATCATAGAATATCTGACAGATACAAACAAGCCTCTATGATGGCTGGGTAACACTTCTGTGGGATCCCCTAGTGCTTCCTGGCAGAAATAAGTTATCTTTTTCTCACATGTGAATATTCTGTTTCCTCACATTCTAAATGAGTTTTCCATAGAGGAAATACTTTTTGTTTAAAATTTAATAATGGAGCAATTCTTTTTGTTTGGTGTCTCATAACACAGAAGGATGACAATAGGAGATGGCAATGTACTGTATAGCTCACTAAAAGAAAGAAGTTTGAATGCTTTTAACACAAAAATAAATGATAAATATTTGAGAAAACAGATATGCTTCCCCAATTTGAATACTGTAATAGATACATCTATCAAAACATCACATTGTACCCCATAAATGTGCATTTTAATACAACAAGCAAAAATAATTTTAAAAATAGCTAAAGTGATTTGTTCAGTAAAAGTCTGAGAACAATCTGGAGAGGAACAATTTATATAAAAATATATTACAATCCATCGACCTCTGGGTTATGGGCCCAGCACGTTTCCGCTGCACCACTCTGCTCCATAAACTAGAGTGTCAATTTGTTGGGACAACAGCAGGAGTCACTGTGCACTTGCTCCTCATGTAGGATCTCTGTCCTTAATGTGCTGTACATTTTGATTTAATGCTACAACTAGTACTCAAACAGTATGTTTCACTTCGTGTTTCTATGTGGGTGCAAACTGTTGAAATCTTTACTTAATTGATCTTCTGTATATAAAGAGAATTGAAAATAAATCTTGATGTGAATGGAACGGGAGAGGGAGTGGGAGAGGGGAGGGTTGCAGGTGGGAGGGAAGTTATGGGAGGGGGAAGCCATTGTAATCCATAAGCTGTACATTGGAAATTTATATTCATTAAATAAAAGTTAAAAAAATGTATATTATGAATTCCTAATTTGTAAAATATGTTTGATAGATAAACTATTTGGGGGTGATATTGATTATTAGAAAGCTCTCTTTCGTGAACTACTTTATTTAATTACTTGAGGAGAAAAGACTAAATATTTTATTTGAAATTTCAAGTGTATATTTAAATTGGAAATATTCTCTCAAGTCTCCATAATTGGCCCTTATCAGAAATTTGTCCTAAAAACGACAACATAGTGGATCCTTGTCATTGTTATTAGAATTTTATTAAAAATGATCAAATGTACTTTTAAGTAAATTAACTATCAAAAGCTCATCAACTATTAGTTCTTACAGTAATGTTCAATTCTCAAGAATCCATGTTTCGTGATTGTTTTTGAAGGTAGTTTGTTTACTTGTTTCTTGCACTCATGTGGGAAAATCCAAAGGAAGCTCCTGGCTCCTATCTTGAGATGGATGCAGCTCCAGCCATTGTGGCCAATTGGGGAGTGAACCAGAGGATGGAAGACCTCTTTCTCTCTCTCTGCCTCTCCTTCTCTCTCTGTGTAACTCTGACTTTCAAACAGATAAATAATCATTTTTTTAAAAAAAGAACCACTTATAATAGTCAAATTCATGGAATCAGAGTGGAATGCTGATTTTCAAATGTTTGCAGGAGGAGAACACAGGGAGTTACTAATTAATGAATATAAAGCTTCAGTTATGGAAGATGAATTCTAGAAATCAGCTCTATGATATTGTGCTTATATTTAAAAACAATGTATTATATATTTAAACATATATTGGCAATAGATTCCAATAAGAAATCTCTCTTCTGCTTATTCTTAAGATTTCTTTTGTTTTGTTGTATCTATACATACACACATGATATATATATATATATATATAAATACATAATATATACATAATACATAATATATATAAATAAATACATGTGTAAATATACTATATCTATACAAGGTGTCGATCAAAATAAAATATGTTTTTAAATCTTGTTTTACTATCTACAAAGCATTTTATTCATGTGATCACATTAGTAGTTTCATTATGTAAAGCAGATCCATCTCACAGAAAAGGAAACTGAAACATAAATGGACTAAAGTAAATAACTCTTGTATGTCACAAGTAAGTGACTGAAAAGATCACTGAAAAGTGATCCCTGTTAAATTTCAGAGTGGAAAAAGAGAGGGAGGAGATGCACAGTTTGGGACATGCACAATCAGTCTTGCCCCAAATGATGGAGTTAGTAATGTGCCAGGGGATTCCAATACAATCCCATCAAGGTGGCATGTACCAATGCCACCTCGCTAGTCCAAGTGATCAATTTCAGTTCACATTCGATGGCTTGGATAGGTCTAAGAAACAAAGGGATCACACAAACAAAACAAGTGTCTGCTACTACTAACTGATAGAATCAAAAAGGGAGAGAAAGATCCAGCATGGGAAGTGGGATACACAGCAGACTTATAGAATGGCAGATGTCCTAAACAACACTCAGGCCTCAGAATCAGCCCTTAAGGCATTCAGATCTGGCTGAAGAGCCCATGAGAGCATTGTAGGCATGGAAAGGCAAGATACCATGGAAAAGAAAAAAAGAAGAAGACCTAAATGAAAGATCTCTGTGAGTGAGATCCCAGTGGAAAGAATGGGGCCATCAAAGAAGGAGGTACCTTTCTCTGAAGGGAGGAGAGAACTTCCACTTTGACTGTGACCCTAGCGGAATAAGATCAAAGTCAGCGAACTCTAAAGGCTTCCATAGCCCTGGCAACTCATGACTAGAGCCTAGGGAGATTACTGACGCCATGAACAGGAGTGTTAAATTGTTAAGTCAGCAACAGGAGTCACTGTGTACTTACATCCCATGTGGGATCTGTCCTTAATGTGTTGTCTAATGTGCAGTGATGCTATAACTAGTACTGAAACAGTATTTTTACACTTTGTGTTTCTGTGTGGGTACAAACTGATGAGATCTTTACTAATTATATACTGAATCGATCTCCTGTATATAAAGATAATTGGAAATGAAAAAAAAAAAAAACAACCTGGTGTTAAATTGGAAATGGCATAGAAAATTAATTTTTAAAAAATATTATGTAGGATCTCTGTCTTTAATGTGATGTACACTCTTATTTAATGCTATAACTAGTACTCCAACAGTATTTTTTTTTCACTTTCTGTTGCTATATGGGGGCAAACTGTTGAAATCGTTACCTAATCTATACTAAACTGATCTTTTGTATATAAAGAGAATTGAAAATGAATCATGATGTGATTGGAAGGGGAGAGGGAGCGGGAAAGGGGAGGGTTGTGGGTGGGAGGGAAGTTTTGGGAGGGGGAAGCCATTGTAACCCATGAGCTGTACTTTGGAAATTTATATTCATTAAATAAAAGTTTAATAAAAAAAAAGTCAATTTTGATGCTGTAGCCACCGAGGTCAAATTCTTTGCCACATCCACTATAATATAGTAGATCCTGATCACACAATCTCCTGGAAGATTTCTTCATCAGCCCCAAGTGCCAGTACTGGTCTCCAAGGATTCCCATTATTTGCACTTAAATACACAGGGGAATGCATGCCTTATACCAAATATTTTCTGTTCGATTCTTTGGGCAGCATAAGAAAATCATTGAATGAATGATTTTGATGAATTTTATATGTGTGTAAACCTTATACCTTTAGAAATTGCCTGGACCTCTTAATTGGAATAAGGTATTGGACTGTAATGAGTATCACTATGTAAAATGACTTCCCTGGGAATAGAAAGATTATTCACAAAGAGCAAGCATTTAGTAACTTTTTACTGTCCTATGAAGTACTCATAGAGCTGATTAAAATGAGAATATAATGAATAAAAATAATTAAAGGAGCTACAGATAACTACCCAGTCATTTTCCTCTTTAGAATTTGCATATATTAGCTTAGCAGGGAGGGAAAGTTATTGCCGCTGTCACTGAGAAAAACATTTGTGATGGAATTAGCTTGTTCAACTCTGAATAAACTTACTGTCACCATGGCATGAGTTTCCTGAGCTTCTTAATTTTTGTCTTTAGATCTTGTCCATCCATAAGAATCAGTGCTCTTCAGGTCCACTTTTTTTTTTTTTTTACTTTTATTTAATGAATATAAATTTCCAGTATACAGCTTATGGATTACAATGGCTTCCCCTTCCCATAACTTCCCTCCCACCCGCAACCCTCCCCTCTCCCGCTCCCTCTCCCCTTCCATTCACATCAAGATTCATTTTCAATTCTATTTATATACAGAAGGTCAATTTAGTATAAATACTTCAACAGTTTGCACCCACATAGAAACACAAAGTGAAACATACTGTTTGAGTACTAGTTATAGCATTAAATCAAAATGTACAGTACATCAAGGACAGAGATCCCACATCAGGAGCAAGTGCACAGTGACTCCTGTTGTTGACCCAACAAATTGACACTCTAGTTTATGGCGCCAGTAACCACCCTAGGCTGTCGTCATGAGTTGCCAAGGCTATGGAAGCCTTCCAAGTTCCCCGACTCTGATCATATTTAGACAAGGTCATAAAAGACAGGGTGAGGATAGTAACCAATGATCCTAAGAGTGGCCTTAACCAGGTCTGAACCATTATACAGCATTAAGTGGGGAAGAGGACCATCAGTACACACAGGTTGGGAGTAGAGCCATTGGTGGTAGAGTAGAGGTTATGATTACAAAGGAATGAGGCCCAAGTGCACTAGACAGGGTCTAGAACAAAGGACAGAGTCATTATTAGAGGAGCTAAGAAAGGTGCTGTCTAAGCTACAAGTAATTTTTCTGATTGAGAGGCAAATAGAACCTGATAGAAGGGGCTTGATAATAATCTGTTGGGTTTTAGGCCTTGTAAGTTAAGAGGCCCAGACCTATCTATCTCTTCACATGGGGTATATCCTAAGGGAGGTGTGAACCTCCTAGGGGAAGGCACTCTGTTGACTTTCATTACTTGGCTGGCCTGGGAGGAGAGCTGGCCAGGAAAAGGCAGGGGGCATCTCTAACAATAAATTTACAGTTCTGCCTGCAATGTTGCTGACCCTACTTGACCATACCCTCAGCTGCAGTGGTCACTTTGGAAGTTGGGCTGAGTGAAGGGCTTTTCAGCTTGGAGCCAATAAGATCTGTGGCTCTGACCTGGGCATCCTTCGATTCCAGGGCAGGTCCATTTCCAGTGATCCAACTCTTGGCAGAGCTGCCAGGGCTCTTCACAAGCTGACTTCTGCTGAAGCCCAGGCTTACCACATTGAAAGCCACTGCAGTGGACTGGCCTGTTGGGTCTCCTTGAGGGCAGATCACTGCACAGATCAGCCATTAATAGGCCTGCCACCCATTGCTTCTGATGCCTAGCTTTCTTTTCCTCCTGGTTTGTGTTAAAGCAGACCAGAGGATGCAAGTCAAGGGAGTGCCCGTTTCCCATCTCTAATCTTCGGTGGTTCAGGTCCACTTTTTAAAGTTTGCTGACCACAAGCAACAAAGGCTGTGAGAATTAATAAATCAAAACATAATGTCATTTGTCTTAAACAATGTACCTTGAGATCAAATTTGTTTTATTTTTACACACTTTTGTGACTCAAGAGATCTTAGAATGCTTCAGAAAACCATTAAATATCTTATAGTCTCAAAATGCATTACAGGCAGAAAAGTATTCACCTGTTTTTATGTATGTGCATTATATGTATATTTACATAATTTATATAAATGTACATTCAATATGCATATTTATACACACAAGATACAATATGAACACTCAGAATTCTGTGATATATTATAAATTAATTAAATAGGAAGAAGATCTGAGTTTATGTATGAAATATGTATGAAATTGTTTCTTAGGGTCACTATTCACTTCTTTTCAGCCTCAAAGTCTTGAACGCTTGAAATCATTTCATCCATTATAGATAAAATGTAGGTTCATAAAAGCCAACAACTTATCAAATAAATGCAAAAGGTAAGCAAATTAGCTTTTACCTTTTATTCCATCTCTTCCAAAATTCCTTCAATTTTTATTATAACTGACCACTACTTATTTTGCACTTTCTACAATCATCATTGAGAGGGCATTATCAAGAGGGCAAAAATATTGTGTAAATAGAACAAAGCAATTCAACCCCCAGTGTTTTGAATTTATGTGGTATCTATGCGATTCATAAAAATATGCAAGAAGGAACACATAAGTTGTTCTATTCATCTTATGAAAGTGTGAACCTTATAATATCTAGCACAAATGAAACTAGAAATAAAATATGATTATTGCGTGCTACTACTCTCAATAATAGTTTCAGAGATCCCGATGAAGCCATTCTGATCACAATGCTTTTATATAGTATCTGTATACTTGTGTCTGTGGGATGTCTACACTGCAAGAATTTAGGTCTTGACTTCCACTTAATAGGATCATCCTGTATGGCAACAGATCATGGAAAATTTATATATTTCTTAAATATTCTTCATCATTCGGAATTGTTACTTCTTTTTGTAAATCCAAAGAGAGAAAAATGTAGAAGAACAATAGACCCACAAGAAACTTAAGAGCTGGATCTCTGCTATGGTTTGAAGATGGTATTTCCCCTCCAAAACCCATGTTAGAGCTTATTTACACTGTGAAGAATTAAGAGGGTGGGAAGTTAAACTAATATGGTGTTAAGAGGTGATAGAGCCCTTGGGAAGTGATTAGAATTGCATAAGGTCATCAGAATGAAACCCCAAGATTGAATATTGGTGGTTCTATAAGAAGAAAGAGAGGGCAAGAGTGGGCAGGTACATGTTTGCTCCCTAATTCTTGCAATTATGAATCTCAGAGATCCCATTTTGATACAACTCAGTTTAATTTGGTTTGATACCAAGCATAGTGGTGACAAAAATTCTGAGAATAATAACAGGCATAATATATTGGGAATCCACTATGTAGTTTGGTGAATTGCATAATTTTTCCTCACCACATCATAATGACATTACATACAATTTTAAGTAATAAACTTGGAGTAAATAACCTGCCCAAGGTCACAATAAGTTACCATAACATAATTAGATTGGATATCTATGTTGAATTCAGTGATGCTCATTAATCGCTGTAATATGTTGACTTATTGAAGGGTTCCAGAAATCAATAATTTTCAAGTATGTTTCCATTATGACAGATTATTTAAATATAAACAATTATTTTTAAGATTTATGTATCTATTATGAAAGTCAGAGTTACAGAAAGAGAGAAAGACACACACAGAGAATCTTCCATCCACTGATTCACTCTCAGATGACTGTGATAGCCAGTACTGGTCCAGGCTGAAGCCAGGAGCCAGAAGCTTCATGTGAGTCTCCCACATGAGTGGCAGGGGCCAGATACTTGAGCCGTGTTCTGCTATTTTTCACAGACCATTAGCAGGGAGCTGGATAGTATGTGGAGAAACTGGAATATGAATTGGTGCCCATATGGGATGCTGACTTTGTAGGCAGCAATTTTACCAGTTATGCCACAGTTCTGGCCCCTAAATATAAACACTTATAAAACTTTCACATATCACCAAAGTTATTGGAAATGGAAAATAAAAACAATAAAATCAAAACTATTCTCAAATCCCATCAACATGGAGATATATATTTATAAATATATATATATATATCTGTATTAAAGCACATATACACTTTATTTCATATAACAAATGACCTAATATATGCTATCTATCTATACACATATTCCTTTAGTCTCTCTCATATAACTTGTATAAATACCTGGGACATACATACGAATCTACTGATATCCATTTTATGCTCTCAACCCTTTATGAAAAGCTATAACTAGCAATGAACTAATTCCCAAGACACCAGCATTTACCTTTTTCATGTATATATTTTATTAATATCCTTTCTTTCCTTGAACTTTAACATAACAAGTAGACCACTAATGTATAGAAAGGCCATTACACAACTAATTAAATTATATATTTTTCTAATTGGGACTAAAATAATTATTCATTAATCTAACAACTTACACAACACACTTGGTACTCTACAATTAAATTATTTGTGATTATAATGTTCAGTGAAAAAGTTAAA
Organism: Lepus europaeus; assembly: GCF_033115175.1. Taxonomy (NCBI): domain Eukaryota; kingdom Metazoa; phylum Chordata; class Mammalia; order Lagomorpha; family Leporidae; genus Lepus; species Lepus europaeus. The sequence continues at coordinate 42,080,157 of NC_084833.1, forward strand.
CCAGCCCTAGGCTACATTCAATTTTCTTGTTCTAGCTGTGGCTAAAAATCAGAGGTGAAATTAACTGCAGAGATCTCCAATACAGACAAAATGGTTAATATCTCATTATGCCCCACAACAAAGTACAACTATGAACTCAAGACACATAGAGAGAAGTTATCAGAGATATTTAAAAGAAATAAAATAGAGTAATGTGGATTTTTTTCAGGACTCCAGGACTGGAAAACCATCACAGCAGTATGGAATCTTATAATGCTTCTTCCAAAATAAGAAAGCAATCCAGATACACAATTTCTTGGTACCCAGACTAGCATTGAAAGATCTCCTATGTAGAACCTTCCTCCTTGAGGCTGGACATTGTTCCCCTAACAATAACAAGATGAATCAGCAAGACAAGAGGACATTGATAAAACACTAGCAAGCAACATAAGAATGAAGTAGAGATTTATGATTCCTAGCTCCGCATAGTAGAAAGTTGGAGATTGCCACGCTACACTCACAGGTAAATAACAGAATATACTGAAAAGCTGGCAACTCTTATTAAATTATTAAGATAAGTGAAACCACAGAACAAAGCAGTGCCCACTCCTATCAAGGCTGGAGAGATATACAGCTGAATTCAGATAGTTGGTGACTGAAACAGCAAAGAAGCATGGTAGGCATGTAAGAGCTATCAGGCCAGTGATATAAATAATGATTATTATGCTAAGAGTTATAGAACAAGTATACTGTATGAAGAAACAGATGGGCAATGCAATCAGGCAGATGGTAATCCCAATAAGGAACCAAAAAATTATACTTGAGATCAAAAACTCTATAACAGAAATGGAGAATGCCTTTGATGGAACTATTAGTCTGCAAATGGCCAAGGAAAGAATCTCTGGGAATACATCAAAGAAACTTTCATAAATGAAAGTGAGGAGAATAAATGGTGAGAAAGAAAGGAGAATGGTAATTACAGAAGTTGTAACACGCATAAAGGGGAAGTCATGTATAAAAAGGGAGTAAAGGGAAACAAACATAAGAAATATTTGAAAAACAGCAACGGAGAATTTCCTCGGTATTAGTGGCAGACATCAAACCCCAGATCCAAGAGGTTCAGAGAATGCCAAGCAGGATGTATAACAATAAAATAAAAATAGCTACACCAAGACCAGAGCTGTGGTGTAGTGAGTAAAGCCACTGCCTGCAGTGCTGGCATCCCATATAGGTGTTGCTTGAATCCTGGCTGCTCCACTTCTGATCCAGCTCTCTGCTGTAGCCTGGGAAAGCAGTGGAAGATGGCTCAAGTCCTTGGGCTCCTGCACCCACAAGGAAGACCTGGAGGAAGCTCCTGGTTCCTGGCTTTGGACTGGTCCAGCTCCAGCCATTACAGCTATTTGGGGAGTGAATCAGCAGATGGAAGTCTCTCTCTCCTCTCTCCTCTCTCTCCCTCTGCCTCTTTGTAATTTTGCCTTTAAAATGAATAAATAAATCTTTACAAAAAACTACACCTTTTTTTGTTAATTCAGGCTGGTATAACAAACTACCATAAATATGGTAGATTAAAAACTGCAGAAATTATTGTTAAAGTTCTGCAGTTAGAACGTCCACAATCAAGGTGCCAGGAGATGGATATTTGGTCAGGGGTTTCATTAATTTCATCTTCTTTTTGGATCCTTCTGTGGTGGAAGGGGCAAACAAGTTCACACAGGGCGCGCTTATGAGGCACTATTCACATTTGTAAGAAATTTGACCCTACGGACAGATCACCTCCCCAAGACCCCACCTCTCAATACTATCACCAGGAGATTGGGATTTCAACATATGAATTTGGAGGGGGCACATCATACACATCATAGTGACTAACCTATCATTTCTAAATCACAGAAAATAAAAGATATAGTAATATTTCTAAAAGTAGGTGGAGGAGAACAAATAAATAAGTATCAACTAAAAGACAAAGATAAATACTGCATCTGACTGCTCAGAAATCATGCGAGGAAGAAGATGGTAGAGTAGAATGTTCAGATTTTAACTGGGAAAATTAATAGAATTCCATCATTCTTTAGAAGTGAAGAGGGATAAACACTTTCTTATGCAAACAAAAACTGGGGAACTTGTCTTTCAGTAAATGTTAAAACTTCTTTAGGATGAGATAAAACGCTAGTGGTCATAATTTGGATCTACATAAATAAAAGTGAAGTGTGGAAGAAGAAATAAGTGAAAATAAACCAAAAAATATGTTTTTCTTAAGCGTAATTTGAGCTAGCTAATTATTCAAAATAACATTAGCAACAATGTGTTCTACTATGCATGCTTCTATGTGAATATACATATATATATATATGCACATACACATGCATATTGGTGTGTATGTCAGAGAGAGAGAGAGAGAGGGAAAGTGAGAGAGAAAGGACTGACAAAAAGGGATAGGAGGAAGAATTATTATAATTGTGTTGTTATAAGAAACCCAAAATACTCAGGAAGCAGGTAGAATATTATTTGAAAACTAGACTTGGATTGGTTGTAAGGACATAGTGAAATATCTAAGGCAACCACTAACAAAAAATACATACATATATATATATATATATATATATATATATATATATATACTGACATGCTTTATGAAGGTTGGAAGAGAGAGAGAGAGAGAGAATATATTAAGCTTCTGTCAAAGTCCGTGTCAGGAATATAAAAAAGACAAGTTATTGTCTAGGGGAAAATATTTTCAAATTGACATTTCAAAAAAAATGTAGTATATAGAATTTAAATAACTTTCTAGATTTTTCAGTAAGAAATGAACAATCCAATTAAAATTGGATAAGAAATGATTGGAACAGACATTTCATGGGAGAGGAAATACAGTTGACAAAGGAGAGGAAACACAGTTGACAAATGACTTCACAAAAGATTGCTCAAGTAATTAGCCATTTAGCTGTTAGGAAAATGCAAATTTAAAGCCACAAGGAGATAACACTCCATACCTAGCACTAGCAGAAAAACTGAAATACAAAATAATGACAGTACCAAATACTGAGAGGATACAGAAAATTGTTTCATGCATATATTGCTAATGGGAACATAAGACCACAGAATCTCTCTGGGGAACAGCTTGATAGTTTAGTTTATTTTAAATAAACATACAACAGACACACAATCCAGAAAATAAATTCATATTTATTCAGGGAAATAAAAACATACATTTACAGAAGCTGTACAAAGTGTTGATATGTAGCTTTATTTGTAGTAGCTCAAAAGATACATTTTTCAATAGTTAAGTGTTTAAATGAGTGAAGATAAACCCTTAACATGGAATACTCTTTAGCAGTAAAGAGAAACAAACTACTGAAACAACAATACAAGGAATTTTGGCCAGTGAAGAAAATCAATCCCAAAAGGTTATGATCATTGAATGTAACTTTCTGATAACAATATAGCAATGAAGAACAGATGAATGTTAATCATGAGTGGGAAGATAGAGATAGATGTAGTCAAAAAGAGGAAAACTGTGGTGAAGGAAACATCTTGTATCCATACTGACTTTATCAATGTCAGTGCACTTGCTGCAATATTTTAAGGTAGTTTTGTACTATGAGGTACAAAGCACAGAGAATCTATCTGCATTATGCTAAAAATGTGTATAAATCCATATATACCTAACTTTTAATGAAAATTAAAAATAAACTTTTATTTTTCAATAATAACAATCAACACAAACTCTTGATGGATTAAAAGTTTTTCTGGGACCAGTATTTGGCAAAGTATTTATATGCTGCTTGGGACACTTACATCCCCAGTATATCTGAATTTGAGTCCTGGCTCCACATCAGATGCTAGATTTCTGTTATTGCACACCCTTGGAGGCAACAGGTGATGGCTCAAGTACTTGGATCCCTTACATTCACAATGAAAGCCATTTGGTTTCCCAGCTCTTGGGTTTGACATGATCTAGCCATCACTGTTCCAAGCCTTTGGGGAGTGAACCAGTAGATGGAGGAGTCTCTCTCTCTCTCTCTCTCTCTCTCTCTCTCTCTTTCTCTCTCTCTCTCCATTTCAACTAAATACAAATTAAAAATAAAATGTGTCAACTCAGTACTTTTCAATATTGTTATTACTCATCACTTTAGTCTATTCTATTAGAGTGAGCTAGTTGAAGCAACCCTACATTCTGCTTCATTTGGTTTAAACCATGGGGAAGATTAATCGTATCACTTCAGAAGACCCAGAAAGGGCAGTTCCAGGGTTGCTTAACTCAGTCACCCATCAATGTTATCAATGATCCAGGACATTTTCTTTTTCTCCATTTTCAGTGTGTCAACTTAGATCTCCTTCTAGTCACAAGATGATTGTTAAGGTCTTGGGCATCACAGGCATGCATGAAAATTTCTGTTAATAAAAGAAAATTGTTTCTTTCAGTGTTTATGTTTAATTAGTAAGGAAATATTCCCAAGAGTATTTTATAGCAAACTCCTTTACACATCTCAAAAAGAAAGCATTGACATATTTACTTGGACTAGGCAGTATTTCAGTAGAAAATAACACAGACAATGTACAGCAGTGTTTGACAGAAGTGAATAAAAGTAACAGCAGGAATTGTGACTTGCAAAGTCTCTGCATGACATTAGTAAAATCCTGTATTTTCTCTGTTATTATAATTAAAATGAAGGAGTTGGATTAGCCTCCGTTCCAGCCGTGATTTATTTTATACTCCTGTCATAGTTTTGCTTGTATACCTGGCAACATTAAATATGTCATACATAGCACATTTGAAAATCATAAGGTAATGTAAGGTCCCTGTTGATTGACACAAAGAGAGTTAACAGACTCCTTAGTCCTATCTTATGCCCCTGTCATTAGACTTTTGAGTAGTATTTGTGATTCTGTGTTGGACAGCACATTATTTTAAGAAGGGGATGATATTCATTGTTCTATCCTTATTTCCATACTTGTGTCCAGTAGAGTTTAGACAGCAAATAAACATATAGTATTCTTTGGTTGAATTATCTGCTAATGCACTATCATCAGATTGCTTTGCTGTAATGTTCAATTCTTCATCTTCAACATAGTTATCATTGTCATCATCACCAAATTCAAAAGTTTGGGTACAGGAAAGTAGAAAAGTGATGAATGCTCCATAAAAATTCAGATATTTTCTATAATTTTTCCTGTATATAGTAGGACCTATCACAGATTGTTAAACTTTTAGGACTATTTTTTTTTTTCAGTTTTAACTGGTTGACATATGATTTCTCTATTAAGTACAACCTTTGTACCCTAATGATAACCATATATTACAGTTACTCTGAAACACATAAGATATATAGCTCTTTGTTAGATGTAGTAATAAACACTAATGGGAAAAGAGAATAGTACATTCATCCAACCCTATGTTGTCATCTACAGCTATTACTTGCTCTACAGTAGCAGTTTTGATTATACAAGGGAATTGCTGCCAGGAAATTACTTATCAGACACTGCTGATCATTAGTAACTGCTTTTCTTTTCTCATATAAAACAATTTAAGCAAGGTGAGAAATCCCAATAAAAGTGAAAAACATGAAACCTGATCTCACTTAACTTCATACTTCTAAATTGAATGCTTACTGCATGTAAGCATTTAACCCCATGACATTTAGTGTATTAATACATTCATAAACAGGCTTTATAGAAAATAATTTATTTGGAATGGAGGAACTTTTATTTTAAGAAAAAAGTACAAATAAAATATAGATTGCCTTTCTACAATTTGTATTTGGCTTTGATGATAGGTTCTCTTGACAGAATGTCAAGATATATAATAATACAAAACAACTATAGAACTGTGGTATGTAAGTAATCTGCTGGTTTTAAAATAAACTGCCAGTTCTTTAATGTATTATGTCCAAGCAAAGCACATTCTCCCTAATCTGCTTCACATTAATTGAGGAATAAAAAAACACAGTAAATAAATCTCAAGCCTTGTTTCCCATTAACATTAAATATCATTTGTAATAATAAAGTAAAATGTTTCATTCAACAAAAACTTACTGAGAACTTACTCTGTGAGAAGGACCGAGCTGGGTTCTGGGTTTTCATTATATACAAGGAGAGTCCCTAGGGGTTGGAGCTGTGGTGTAGTGGGTAAATCTTCCACCCGCAGTGCTTGCATCCCATATGGGGAGCAGTCCCAGCTGCTCTACTTCTGATCCAGCTCTCTGCTATGGCCTGGGAAAGCAATTGAAGATGCCCACATTCCTTGGGCCCCTGCACCTGAGTGGAAGACCCAAAAGAAGCTCCTGGTTCCTGGCTTTGGATAGGCACAGCTCCCGGCATTGCGGCCAACTGGGGAATTAACCAGCAGATGGAAGACTTGTCTCTCTCTTTCTGCCTCTTGTAACTCTGATATTCAAGAAAAATAAATAAATCTTTAAAAAAAAAAAGGAGAGTCCCTATTAATATAACATATTCAATAAGGGAACACATTATTTTTAATTAATTTTAATCAAAATTTGAATAATTATATAAATTTTAAATGAGTGCAGCATATACTATAAACTAGATAATTTCCAAAACACTTGAAAGATTCTACTATTATTAGTTTACATGCTATCAATTGTTTTGAAGATAATGGGACAATGAACTTTTTGGCCTATCATATGGGAATTTTAGGCAATATTGAGTGCCTATATGAAATTAATGGTTATTAATATAAAGTAGGATCAGTCTGGAACATCAGATGTTTATTTAAAGAAAAACTTCTAAATAATAATAATAATAATGTCTTGTTTAGTTACTGAGTACAATATAGTTATAGAGAAGTAATTATTGCTAATATACCTTCATATTTAGGTCACAGAATTATAAATCTATATTCTTGAGGAGTCTCGCTGTAAGAAGAATTTATTTAGCTATTTCTTGAAATTTGGACTCGACCGTGTGAATCTTTTTGTTCACAGAGATAATACTGCTATTGCAGGCTTTTTGTACTTTTTTTTTAATAAATTCTGCTTTTTTCTCTTCTTTTTCCCATGAGAAGTATACCACTTGGTTCACTCTTGGTTTGAAGAGTACCCTTAGACAGAGTCTACAACTTGGAATCAAATCCAAATCAGTTCCACCTATATGCCCTAAATTCTAGCTGATCAATTTTCTGATAAATTTAAATAGAAGGTTAACTTGAAACAGTGTGACATGGAGTAAATTAAGGAATAAGAAATTTCAAAATGGTTGCAAGAAGGCAACTAAAAAGACTGATCACAGAACCTGCACTGAGTGAGAAAAATGTATACAGTAGTTGTTAAAAGATAAATCATATAACAAGTAAGTTTTGATACATACCAGATTTTACCAGAAAACTTAGGAGAATCCTCATATTTTTAAAAAAGATTTTATTTATTCATTTATTTATTTATTTGACAGGTAGAGTTACAGACAGTGAGAGAGAGAGAGAGAAAGGCCTTCCATCTGGTGGTTCACCCCCCCAAATGGCCACTCGGCTGGAGCTACGCTGATCCGAAGCTAGGAGCCAGGTGCCTCTTCCTGGTCTCCCACATGGATGCAGGGGCTCAAGTACTTTGACCATCCTGCACTGCTTTCCCGGAACGCAGCAGAGAGCTGGACTGGAAAAGGAACAAACAGGACTAGAACCCGGTGCCCATATTGAATGTTGGCACTGCAGGCGGAAGATTAACCTAGTGCATCACGGCGCCAGCCCCAAGAGAATCCTCGTTTAACACATTCTCTTAATTCTTATTCAGTATTGTTGGAGAGTATATATACATATATGTGTGTGTGTGTGTATGTGTGTAGATGGTATGGAAACTCTGAATTACTACCTAATAATGTTTGTTTTATACATTTAAAACTATTCTGAAATAAAATGTTAAACACTCCACCCAAAATTATATCCATAAAGATCTCTGTCAGTATGCATCAAATAAAAGATACAGAAAATACTTGATATTGTAAGGTTAGATGAGTAAGACAAAGAGGAGACAGAACACAGACTCCAGCCAGAACAGGTTTATTCAACTCAAAACTGAGAGGGGCTCACTGCTTCAAGAACTCAACATGGAGCTGAGGCTCCTAAGTGTTTGAGCATTAGGCAGAGCTGAGCTAGTTTGGAAGAGATCTGGCAGATGCAGACTAACAGCTGAGCTGAGGTTAGGCTGATTGGGGAAATTAATAATTCAAGCGAGATTGAGGAAGATTGCAGAGGGTTAGGAAGTTTCTCAATGGAGCTGTGTTGGGTTCTGCTCTCAGGCAAGGAACTGAAAATTGGTGGTGTGCTTTAGATTTGCTTTCATTCTCCCTCATTCATATATTCTAAACACAAAGAGAAAGATATTAGTAAGTTCTACAACAATTAGAAATAGCTTTCGATAGAAATAGGTTGGATTCAGGAGAGAAAGGAGCAAAGCAGATGCTCTCTGACTCCTACTGGTTAAGCAGTGCAAATCCATTTTTCAGACGGCTGGACTCCAGGGTAAGTTCCTCTTCTTTTCTCCTATGTAGCAAAGGGTAGCGTCTGAACCTAATCAAGGTCCTTCACAGCGCTTTCTGTCTCCAACTCCCGTAACAGTTCTTAGCACATAACAGCACCTAAATACATTTTATTGACTCAACCAACTAATTGATATATAAAAATGAACAACAAAAATTCTCCTTAAGTTATGAGTAAATTCTTATTACTAAAGGCAATTTTATTTCAATTTAATGTAAAGTCATTTAAATAATATGTTCAGCTTGACATACTCTGAAACAATTTTTAAGCCAAAGCAAAGTTCAACAAATGAAAGCAATTAGACAAATAAGCAGATTTTTCTACTGTCATGCTAAAACAAAAAGAAATTTTACTTAAGTATCTATAAAAATACTCAATCAGCAAGTGCTTCTTGTCTCTGTTTAACCTCCTACCTTATGATTAAAATGTTAACTAACTCCTGGGTTACCCAAGTAATTTTCAAATTTAACAACAGCAATAGAATTTGAAGAGCTGCCTACCACCTAACTGTTTAAACCAGGAACCTTTCCATCAACTGTCATTTACAGTCATCCTCCATGCAAAAATTTAGGACAGAGTTGCAATAATGAGCTTTGAAAGTTTTGTCAGAAAATGGTATTAAAACTCCACTCTTTACAACTTGAGAAATAATGTTTCTGAGCTGACAAAGCAGTTTCATTTTAATGACAGAAAAGTTTGGGAGCTGCAGAGAGTAAGACATAAGAAAGACAGAAAAAAGTGGTGCTTAAAAAGCACTTACATGAAAAAAGGTCTAATATAGAAAGATGTGCAGTTAATTAACTGGATGGTCTTGGAAGAGTCATTTCAGTGCTTTGATTTTCACAAACCTTGTAATATATGATCCAGGGATTCGATAAGTGATTTTCATTGTCCTTTGAAGTTCTAAGATTCCAGAACTCTGAGTCATTTCTGTAATTAAAATTAAGCAAGGGCAAACACAATTTCCTACTGTCAAGGTCAAACTAGGAAAAGCAGATGGTTCTAATTTAAATACCCTTCTCTTTTAACACATTAAAGGAAATATATAATACCTGGAGAGTTTGATTTTTTAATGAAGATTTCAAGGCAGTTTATATTTGAAAGAGATACAGAAAGTCTCTGCTACAATGATATAGTTTGCACTAAAAAGAAATAAACCTACCGGAAAAACTCACATTTGATCACAAAAGAAAATATTTAAAACTAAAAAGTTTGTACTGTTAAAAATAATATAATTTCATAAGCATTGAAAAAGGAATATATATATATATATATATATATATATATATACCTTTAATACACACATATGTATGTCATGATCTATGCGTGTGTATGTGACTATGAGGACACTATACCTTTCCCAGTGTTGAATGAGGAAAATTGGCAGAATTCAAAGAAGAAAAGAGGGACACCATGCTCAGAAACAAGAAAATGGCCTCCAGCTGAGGACTGGTATCAAGTTACAGACAGTAGGAAAGTGACAGTAGGAGGAAGCCCCCACTGAACTTACGTTCGATTTTGAGAATGATTCTAACACTGTCAGAGTCACTGGCTAGTCTGTCCACCTCCAGGATCTCAGCCTGTACCTCCTAGAGCAGAGATGCTTCGTCCCCTGTAGTGCTACAGTTTCTGTCCTGTTATATCTGTGTTAAAAACAAAAATAACTACAGGAACTTCATCAGTTTATAGGAAGGCTACAGCGTTGTATGATAATCTTTATAGAGAGAAGGAACTGATACGGAACAATTCCTTTCCTGAAGACTTTCTAGTGAAAGTATTGAAACATTTGGGACCATAACTAAAAGTGCTGGCACTGTGGCATAATAGGTTAAACTTTTGGTTGGAACACTAGTGTCCTATATTGGAGTGCTCATTCAAGTTCTGGCTGCTCTGATTCTGATCCAGGTTCCTGTTAAAGAACATGGAAAAGCAGTGGAAGATGGCCCAAATACTTGGGTACCTGCCATCCATGTGGCAAACTAGAGTTCCTGGCTCCCAGCTTCAGACTGGCCCAGACATGGCTTTTAGGGCCACTTGGGAAATGAACCAGTAGATGGAGGATCTCTCTCTCTCTCCGCCCCATTCTCTCTCTGTCTCTCTGTCTCTCTCTGTCTCTCTCTCTCTTTGTGTGTGTGCGTATGTGTATGTGAGAATCTGCCTTTTAAATAAATATTTTAAATGATACTTAAATTCATGAAGAAAATTTTTGTTTGCAGGAGCAGACTTTGAGATATTCCAGGAGTAAAACCCACTGTTTGAATTGCCCTTTATCAATAGTATCTGAACTCTCAAGCAGCAGTTTGTGAAGCTCCAAAGACATTTTAGTCTCAGTTTATATCAGAGATGGTCAGCATGCTCAGAAGTGCTACTTTAGAACTTTGTATGGAATTTAAAATAATTCTAGTTTACACCTGTGTAAGAATAGTCCCATAATCATCAGACTTCCATGGAAGAAATTTGTATTATGTAGTAGAATAAATAAAATATTATTTCTGTAGAATATTTCTTTTTTAGGTATAAATTAAAAGAAATTGAATGTCCAAAAATGTCTTGGACATTTTGAGATCATTTCCAAAAATATATTAATTTTGTAATACTTACCAAAATTATAATTATATCTCAAACACAATATTTAGGAAAGTCTAAAGAAATGAAATGGAAAATCTGTGGATTAAGTGCCAATGTTCAATGTGATGCTTAGATCATTTAATTTTTATAGAAATCTTCTAAAGATAGTACCATTGTTATTCTGAAAACAGAAACCTCAAATTTAAGATGTTAAATGGCTTTCTCAAACTTATTCAACAATAAATCATGAATTCAGGATTTGCAATCTAGACCTTTTAATTCAAAGCTGACTGAGCATTGCAAGGCAATACTCATAAACAGTTACAGGTCTGTATCCCTGGCAAAGACAAGAAATGTGCAATGGATTATGAAAACACCCACATAAATTTTTGGTTTTATTGTTGTGGACTCTCCACTAAAGTGTTCTTAGATTATCTCAGTTAATACTCACCCCAATCTTTTAAAATTGGTATATCGGGTTTTCTATTTTACATTTGAGGAAATTGAGACAGAAATAGAGCAAATGATTGGTGGGAAAAAAAATTCAAACTCGGGCAGTCCCAATGCTGAGAAAGTTTTAGTAACCATAATGTATTCTTCAACTTTATGAAGATGATTACAAAAAGCTAATGAGCTGTAGCTTTGCTGATAATTGTTGGAAAATATTTCATTATACATGGTTTTAATCCACTGCTAAGAATCAAGCTTTCAAAAATACATTATCCAAGAATTTACCAGACAAATGGTTTCCTTTTCTGTTCAATTAATTTTATTAATACAATTGAAGGACTTCTGAAAATTTACCTGCTAAAAAAACTAGGAAGTTTCAAGAAAGGTCAGTTAGTTTCTGGGAAACTGTAACTTAGCAGATAACAGGGAATAGCAGTTTGGAAACCCCTCTTGTGCAATGGTTAAGTAAAACTGATGTGTACTGAGATAAGCAGGAATGCTGTATACTAAGATAAGTGAAATTACTGTAAACAAAAACCCCCTTCCTCTCTGTATTCACTTGCTTAAGATAATTTTGTGGTTTTTGCCTTTAAATACTGCCTGTAACCCTCGTCCAGTACCTCACTCTCTCAGGAGGGAGGGGTCCGTTTTGCGCAAAACGTAAATAAAGCCGCCTCTTGCATTTGCATCCTCTGGTCTGAGGATTTTTGAGTCTGGGGTCGCAATCTAAAGGACCCAGCGGGGATTAGGGTCCTTCACAATCAACATTCAACTTTCTAAGAGCAAGATGCAAAAAGAGCTTGTGTAGTTTACAAGTAAAAGGATTTTAAATGCCATGATTTTTCTACCTTTTTCTACAAGGTTATTTATTTTTTTTTTTTTTTGGGAGGTAAAATAGCAAGGTTTATTAGGGAAGGGACATCCATCAGGACAGATGGGCACCTCTCCAGACAGGACCTGGGAGAGAGTGCAGTTGCCCAGATGGGGGTGGGGGAGAAGGAGCAAGGTTACCTGTGGAGTGGAGAGATTACACCTGACCAGGCCAGGCTGGTGACTCAACAGAGAGGCAGAGGGCTGAGCGCACAGTCCAGTTGAGGCTGGGGGTTTTTAAGGAGATGGGTCTTGCTTCCCCACCTCTGCTCCTCTTGGAACAAAGGGCTTTTTGGATGTAAATAGGAAAACTTCTCTCTTGAAGGTCTGACACAAAGGACTTTATGGATGCAAATGTTATCAGACAGGAGGAAGGGAGCAGGGTGTTTGAGATGCAGATACTGGGCTACACCTGGGAGATTGTGGAAGATTGTCTGGCAGAAGGGGTGGGAACCTCCACCTGGCAGGTTATCAGGTAGAAGAGGGCAGAGCAGGATGCGAACTCTGGGCTGCCCCTGAAACACAAGGCCATATTTTGATGCATATGCCAAAAAGTCAAGAGAACACTCAGGAATATTACATTTCTAAAATTATACCACTGAAACATTTCCTATTATACTAAACAACTTACCCAAAGCAAGCATAATCACTTATATAACATTATAATCAAATGACTTATTTAACTATATTTTAATTAATTAAGCAAGCAGTTTCTCTAAAGCAATATTATCAACCTTTTTGCAACTCCTGCTTTTTACTCGACATTCCTGAGCAAAGTAATTTTTCTTCTTTTTAAATGTTTTTCATGCATAAAATAATACAATAATATTAAGCATAATTTTCAGATTCATATATCAGAATTTGTGTCATTCTGCTATACCTGGTTATAGCCCTCACCCATCCATTTGAAAATTTCTGCTATAGGAATACAGCAGTTCTTTGAACAATCTCATTGTCTTCTGTCTCTTCTCCAATAACAATGTACTACTTTTATTTTCCATTTCAGTTTTGCACCCCCTCCCAAACCTTCCCAGCATAACTTAGGTATATTCTACCAGTGTTTAGCAATATGTTAGTACAATGCCACTCCTTTTCTGATGGGTGAAATAGTTTACTTTTGAAAGGGGAAATAAAAATAAAAACAAACAAGGAACAAAGATCAAACATTCAAACCCCAGCCACCTCATCTTTTTTGCTATTCTTTTTCAAAGGAAATTGGCAACATTCCTGTTGAGGATTGTTACTTCTAAACAGACTCTAGTATGTCTCAGAAGACTGCAAGAAAAGCAAAAGGTGAAATAGCTCCTGTAAATGAAACTCAATAACCTTTTTTGCTTTTGCAGAAAATACACTCGTTTTTCATGCACTGCTTTTAAGTAAATAACAGAAAAGGAAGTCAGCTCATGGATGTTGGGATGAGTATCTGTAAGACAAAGGGGGTTAGATGCCAATCTCTTGGCCAGGATGTATGGGAAAGACCCAGAAAGGGGTGAAGTCACAGGTACCTGTGAGTGAGAATAGAAGGACAAGAGCTAACTTGTAGGGGTACAGCTGGCATTATTGTAAATTCTGCCTTAATGAAATGAATTAGTAAGCCAGATGGACAGAAAAAGTCTCAGCAGAGGTATGGATGGTACAGTCCCTCTGTGACAGAACACATTCCCTGGAGAATAATAGCTGGAAATGAGGACAGCCAGAGAAAATAGACCCCTATTGCTCATCCTGAAAACATTCAGTCTGTTCATATATCAATGTGAACCCTGGGATATCAGACTGGGGCTTGGTTTTGTGAAGTAATTAAAGAGCAGATCTTGGTAAGAGTTCAAGCACAGTAACTCTGTTCAGTTATTCATTATATATTTTATTTTGGGTTATTCTTTTATCCTCTATAAAATGCAAATTATAGTATTTATTTTATAGAAGTACCATATGGCCCAGTGATTATTACTATTGGGTATATATCCAAAGGAAATGAAAATAGTGTGTCAGGCTGGCACCGCGGCTCAATAGGCTAATCCTCTGCCTGCGGCACCATCACCCCGGGTTCTAGTCCCGGTGGAGGCACCGGATTCCATCCCGGTTGTACCTCTACCAGTCCAGCTCTTTGCTGTGGCTCGGGAGGGCAGTGGAGGATGGCCCAAGTCTTTGGGCCCAGTACCCACATGGGAGACCAGGAGAAGCACCTGGCTCCTGGCTTCGGATCAGCGTGGTGCGCCGGCCACAGCGGCCATTAGGGGGTGAACCAACAGAAAAAGGCTCTCTCTCTCACTGTCCACTCTGCCTGTCAGCTCATAGGAAGAGTCTCGGGTGATTGCTGACGTCATAAATAAGAGTGCCAATTGTTAAATCAACAACGGGAGTCACTGGGTACATGCTCCCCACTTAGGATCTCCGTCCTTAATGTATTTTACTATGAAACGTAAAAACACTACTAGTCGAACAATACTGTATACCTTGTACGGTTGTGTGAGTGCAGCCTGTTGAAATCCTTGCTTAGTATATACTAAGTTGATCTTCAGTATATGAAGGTAATTGAAAATGAAACTCCATAAAGGGCGGGATGGGAGAGGGAGAGGGGAGGGCCATAGGAGGGAGGGAGATAGGGTGGGGGGAAGCCACAACAATACAAAAGTTGCACTTTGTAAATTCACATTTATGAAATAAAAAATTTTAAAAAAGAAAAAAGAAATTAGTATGTCAGTGTTATCTGCACTCATAAGCATACTGTAGCCCTATTCACAATAGCCCAAGATATGGATTCAAATTAAATGTCCATCAATAAACAAATAGATAAAGAAATACAAAGTAATGTTATTTACTGTTTAAAAATGGAATCCTATCATTTGGGGCAATGTGAATGAGCCTTGAGGATGTTAAGTGGAATAAATCAGACACAATATATAAATTCTGTTCATTTACATTTAAATGTGGGAAATAAAAACACTGGTCTGATAGAAGTAGAGTAGAATAGTGGTTACCAGAGACTGGGAAGAATTTAAAGAGGGGGATTGATGGGTATGAGGGTGGTAGAAATGATTTCTAATGTTCTACAGCACAGTAAGGTAAATACAGTTAGCAATAATTAATTGTATATTTCAAAAGAAACATGTAGAGATAATTTTGATGTTTCACCATAAAGATGATAAATATTAAAGGTGTTGTATGCACTAATTATCTTTATTTGTGTGCTCACATGTATGGAAATACATAATTTATGTGTGTATAGAAATATTAAATTGTACCTGATAAATTTTTACAGTTATATGTTCTTGGAAATAAAATAAAGCTAAAAAATTAATTATGTAAAATATGTATATTTCATAATACTATAATGAATACATAAGAATTGATCTGTATAACGAGTTTCTCATTATTACACATTGGTTTTGCCTAGAAAAGATGACTTTGTGCACACTGATTTGAATGTGTGTCCTCTCCAGCATTCATACTGAAAGTCAATCCTAAACTTAAACCTAATATTAAGTGGTATTAAGAGGTGTGGTCCATCGTTATGAATGGGGTTTATTTTCTTAAACGAGGGTGAAGAGAATTGCTTCATATATTCATTTATTTATTTATTTTCATCATATAATAAAGAGTATATATTTATAGGAAAAAACACTGACTAATAACAATTAATAATTGCTATCATTTTTGAAGTACATGCTCCATGATCGACATTGCTTATGTAATTTTACAACACTATAAGTGGTACATTCTCTAAATATTTTGATGTTTCAGAGGAATAATCTGAGTTATATCTTTCAATGTCAACCTTTATTAGCCATATACCTGTGCTTTATTTATGGAGCATCTCTAAGTATCAGTCTTTTTTGTATCTGCAAAGTGGAACCAATTTTATAATTTGGCATTATCACAGAAGAAATTAAAAAATGACAAAACTCACAGAATTTTTGGAAGCACTTATAAGGCAGAGATGGAAATATGATTACTTTATGTACTTGTCAAAAATTATAGGTCTTCTACTTTGTTCTAAACATAATCTAGTTACTTGAGTTAACTCAATGAATAAAATAAAGAGCTCACATTTTATGAATCTTAAAGCTTAGTGAAAATCTAAAAAGTAGAATGCTTTTAGAAAAGAAATTATATTTATATGGGAATATTGATGATGGAATGGCAAAAAGAAAAATGTACACTGAAGAGGAAGAAACAGATTGGGTTGCTAGAATGGAGCACTTCTAATAATAAAAAGAATGAAGGGCCTTGTCAGTAAGGATATCATTTGAATGAGGTCTTTGTATGTGGAACCTCTAGGAGGTAGAAATGTCTAAGAAAAGCCCTAAAGTGAAGTATTAATACCATAGAAGTTTTAACCACCTTACTTAAAGCTAGAATGATGGTACTTACTGTCACATATTTTGTGAAAACAGACTGAAAATTTTGTAGAACAAAAGTTGGTCTTAATATAATCGAAGATTTGCTACAAATACATATTCAGGTTCACTTGGTTTGTGTCTACTATTTATCAATAACCTAACATATTTTTCTGTTTTTGAGACAGGGTTACCATGGGTGAAAATAAGGTTTTGTATTGAGACAACTTCACAACAAATCAGTTTCTTTTCCAAGAGCCCTTTAAGACTGATGCAAAAACACAGGTTGCCATTTGTCTAGATAGGCAGCAGTGACATGTTCCCACATTATTTAGACGAAAGAACAATAAGTATCACAAATTTTAAGCATAAAATTCCCTTAGGTAGTAGAAGAAAATCCGCTGGATGTGCTCCTGCTTGGAATTAGATGCAAATGGACTGAGAAATAGAAATTGGGAATAAAAATACAGGCAATGCGAATTGCCATGCATAATTGTACAGAAAGTAGTCATGTATCTTTATGTATCAATTATAATATGAAAAATGTGCAAGGGATATTGCTTTGAAAACCAGCTTTTCATTCCCACCCTAAGTTAACATGAGAGGCCAAACACATGACTTCTGACTCTAGATGAGACTGACAACACTTTATTAGCCACATATACTCACAGCCTTGGGAAGCAGGACATAACACACCATGCAAGGCCACATGATAGCTTTATGGGGGAAAGAGTAATAAGCAGAAGCTACTAAGGGCAGACTTTGTCATATCAAGGAGGTAAAGTGACCCTGGTTTCCAGATGAAGACATAACTGGCTATTTTGAGCATTTCTTTTTTAAATAAATATTTATTTATTTATTTATTTATTTCAGAGACAGAGTTACAGAAAGAAAAAGGGAGAGACAGAGGGAGAGGTCTTCCCTCCAATGGTTCACACCCCAGATGGCCACAACGGCTAAAACTGGGCCAATCTAAGCCAGGAGCCAGGAGTTTCTTCCAAGTCTCCCATGTGTGTGCAGGGACCCAAGTACTTGGGCCATCCTCTACTGCTTTCATGGGCCATAAGCAGAGTTGAACTGGAAGAGCAGCAGTCGCTACTAAACCTGGCACCCAAATGGGGTGCTGGCACTGCAGGCGGAGGCTTAACGACCAGGTCACAACAAGAGGTCCCTTGAACAATTCTTGAAGGGAATGATACTTATCACTCAGAGATAAACAATAACTTCTCCTGGTCCCCTTGATCAAGAGAGTTATTTTGTTAGGGAATCTTATCTTTGGCAGGAGAGTATAAAGTGAATATTATGATTAGACCATTCAAGGAATACCTTATTTTAACTAGATATCAAAGGAGTATACAACATTGAACCTTAACTTTACACATAATGCCACTTTACACATTATACCACTGAGGTTAGGAATTTGATGTCCAGATACACTGAGTTGGTACTAGGGGAAAAAAACCAACCAACCAAACAAACAAACAAACAAAAAACCTTAACAGAAACTGAATTTGGCAGTGATTATTTGAGCAAAGAAATGACTCATGAGTTGGGCAACAATCTGGACCAAAAGTAACTCAGAATTTTGTGTCTCAGTAGGCTGTATTCACAACCACAGAATGGAAAATGACACATAGATATAACCCAATTGGCCACAGTTGCAGCTTCTAGCCTCTACTTGCCTGGAGGTTTGGCTCCTATGGTTGACTGAAATTCAGTCATTTATTGCAAGAATATATATCCAGGATAAGTTACAGTTAGTTTACACATCAACTTCACTTATAATTCATCACATACAGAGAAATCTTCAGAGAGAACTGAAAATACTGTATGGAGACAGCTTTAGGCCAAATTTAATTCAATTTTTACAGTAGTAACCTAATGTCTCGTAGCAAGTGAGTGGCAAAACTGTGATATGACACCTCTAATTCCCAGCCCTATCTGTGTACTAATTCATAATTTACATAGCACTTACTCCCTAAAAGGATTTATAGTGGCATTCCATAAAATATTCAAGAATGGTACAACTATCAAAACAGAAATAGAATGCTGACATTTGAGAAATGATATGGTATAGATTTTTCCCTTACATTATTCATTGGCCAAGGTAGCATCAACATACTCTGCTCTGGGATTTTTCAGATGACTAAAGTGAAGCTTCAATATTCATCTCAAACACAACGGATAGACAGCAGGAAATAGGGAATAACTAATATTCATGGGCAGAATACCCTTTTGCTTTCCCACTTCAAATTTTGTCAGTAAAGGTATAACTGTCAAACTCAAACAGGTGAAATCAATTTACTATACATGACATGTCTTTTGTAAATGTCATGAACACACGCACTTATTGTTGTTTTTAACTAGAACAAGTTCAAGCTAAATTTGAATTTTAAAAAAGTACAATGGGAAGAGACAGAATGAGAAACATTAGGGGGCTGGAGTAGATTAAGATCTGGAATCTTCTATCATTCTCTTGTCCAGTTCTGAAAATGTGAATTCAGCAAGCTCTGAGTGCAGATCACACTGGAGTTGTGAGGCCTTGACTTCACTTGCCCCTGATAATTAATACTTGTGTGATCTGCATTTAATTTATATCATTCTTTCACTTTTTGGGAAATGCATCATTTGCTCTGGTTTCTTTCCTTCCCAATTGCATTTCTCAATAATTTAAACTTTAACTACTTTTTTAGTAGTGTAAGAATCATAAGGGTTTAAATTTCATTTATTATCCTTTTAACCTTATTTAAAGACTGATGACTACTTTGAGCACATTCCAGATCTCCTTTCATTGCCCTCTTTTGCTTTCCTTCCTGTGTGAACTTCGTTAAATCACTTTGTTCCCCTTTGATGTGGCTGCAGCTCTCCACTCTCCAATCTTTTACTTATAGCCTTCTCTTATCTTCTGGATTCTCTCTCAAAGTGAGATATACCCTTTACTTCAACTCAAGAGTTAAAAGTTTAATAAGGTATAAAGAAAAGTGATTACCGTTAATACCAAATGCAACTTCCCAGAGATTACTATGTTGGGTCTTTTGAAATAAGTGGATTCTCTACTATAACATAAGAAGTCAAAATGAGCAATTCAAGTTACCTTTTATAGAAGCCTAAGCACACATTTATTATAAGGTGTAAAACATAAAGTATTCGAAATCTCTGAGTAAAAATCTCTTCTAACTGGCACTGTGGCTCAACAGCCTAATCCTCCACCTTGTGGCGCCGGCACACCAGATTCTAGTCCCGGTCGGGGCTCCGGATTCTGTCCCGGTTGCCCCTCTTCCAGTCCAGCTCTCTGCTATGGCCCAGGAGTGCAGTGGAGGATGGCCCAAGTGCTTGGGACCTGCACCCACATGGGAGTCCAGGAGAAGCACCTGGCTCCTGGCTTCGGATCAGCGCAATGCGCCGGCCGCAGCGCGCCGGCCACAGAGGCCATTGGAGGGTGAACCAACGGCAAAAAGGAAGACCTTTCTCTCTGTCTCTCTCTCACTGCCCACTCTGCCTGTCAAAAAAAAAATCTCATCTATTTTAGGAAGAATGTAATATTCAATGTTATGCTATTATAACAAAATACCTAAGGGAAGCTAGCTTTAGAAAGAAAAGAAGTTTATTTCTACTAAAGTTTCTGCAGATTCAGGACATGAAATCCTCACCTGGGGATGACTTTCTTGCTGACGAGTTCCAAGATGGCAGAGGATATCACATGGCAAGAGCCAGGAAGCATTTATTTCTGTCTATTTTTATGTTCATCTCCTCCCTAAGTCACCAGGATTTAATTACAGGGACTCCAGCCCAGTGACTTAGTTCAATATAATCACTTCCAAAGGGCCCCACTTCTATACACAATAGTTGGGATAAATTTCCATATTCTTATTATAATCAACAAGAGACTTTAGAGACTAAACTCCTAGTTTGGGGAATATACATTTTCAGACAATAGCAAGAATTGATTAGAGTTACTAGTAGCAAAATTTTCAGTTCAAATTCCAGCATCTTCATTTATTCATCATGATGTTGAGCATACTATCTAAATGCATTAAGTCTTAATATTCTTTGCTTGAGGTCTTAAGAAATATAATTGAATTAAATCTGAGTTGTACAATGTAGCTGAGTAAAAAAACAAAAAAGGAAATATTTTGCATGTTTTAAACATTTTTTTCTTTCTTATAGTCCAAACCCTATGGTTTCATTCTTTTTAAAAGAATATACTATGTTACTGAATCTGTATATATGAAATAATGAAATTTATATACTTAAATAAAATTTTTTAAAAAATATAAATAAATTCCAACTTTATGTTTGTAAAAAATCATTATTTTTCAGAAAACTAAGTTTTACTTGACATTTTCCTCATGAACTTAATGATAATGCTGAGGAATATAGAATAACATTTTAGGACTCATCATATTTATTAAAATCACTCAACTTATATATTATTTTAGAGAAGTTTAGCATTTTATTTATGAATAGATGAACTGCTGAAATTGAAAAATCAAGAGGTTGAATAAAGTGGAAAGATACACTTTATTAATCAAGTGTAAGCCTCCTAGAGAGCCTATTCTACACAATACTTGAAATCAGTATTTGGGACAGAAACAAGCATGAGTCCCTGCTCTGATCACACTTATACTTAAACATTAGCACATTAGCTTGGTCTCCCTTGTATGCCCCAGACAGTATAGTTGAAGAAGAGATATCATATGCAGAAATAAGTTCACCTTGAAACTAAAGGAGCCTAGTTCCTGAATCTCTCATGTGCATAGACTTTTCCTAAGGTTGTATAAAGGTGCTCTAGGGGGCCTGTGTTGTGTTACAGCTTGTGACACTGGCATCTTCCATCAGAGGAGTCTGCACTGCTGCCTTTCTGATCCAGCTCTCTGCTAATGTGCCTGGGAAGGCAGTGGAAGATGGACCAAGTATGTTTGTCACTGCAAAATATCTGGGATACCAAGATGGAATTTCTGGCACCTGGCTTCAACCTGGTCCATCCAAGGCTGTTGTGACCCTTTGAGGAGTAAATCAATGGATGGAAGTTCTCTCGTCTCTCTCTCTCTCCCCTCTCTCCCCCCACCTTCAAACCACTCTCTCTCCTTCTCTGTCTCTCTCTCCCCTTCCTCTTTTTCTGTCTCATTGTCTTTCAAATAAATAAATAATAAATATTCTTTTAAAAAAGTCACTCCAAATGGCTTATATTCACATGATCATACATTTTTGCACATATGCACCAAAAGCAATTAAACATTTCAACCACAAAGCTCTTATGCTTGGTTTCTATTTTCACTTCAATATATCTTTCAACATACTCCTTGTAACTATTATGGGAATTTAATGGTTTGATTGATAGATATATTTACCTTGGGTTTAGGAGAAGTATTTGGTATTTGCAGTCATTTCTGTGTATAATTGCATTCGTGGCCCCAAATAGAAATGGCCCCTGGTGCTTTTACTGTTTATTGAGTATGTATATGGTAAAGTTCCACCAAGTTGATAAGTCAAAGGTTGCATTGTTGTGTATACATATACTTTAATGAGAGGTCACAGAGTATATACAGGATTTGAGATACAGAGACCAAGAACTTTGGAAAATGAAAAAAATAAATACTTGGATAGTTTTCAAAAAACTTCAGCTTTTAAACTATATATTTTGAAAGTTAGAGATTCAAAAAAGTATTTTTTAAAGAAAAGACTATAGAAAACATTCTAAATTATATCAATTATTCAAATTCCTATGACCTCAAGGTCTTCCATGACTCCCAAAACTAGGCTCAATTAATTGTAAATTCCTCACCATAATAATGAAAACTCTGAGCAGTCTGCCTCTCCGCTGTATTCCAAACATGATGTGTTAATTTAAGCCAATAAAACTTGTATGTTAGTGAAAATATTGCTGAATATGTACAAAAATGTCCCACATATCTACATTTCTTTTTTCTTGTTCCTCTTCATAGAGTTCTCTTCTGTCTTCCAATAACATATCTTCCATTTGTTCAGGCTGAATTTCATTCCATCCTTAAAGTATTGCTGAAAACTTTTTCTTAAAATTTTCAGATTTGGATCCATCATCTTCATAGAACCATAATTTTCTTTATACTATGTGGGTATTATTCCATTTATACTAAAATATCAACAATAATGTTTAAATATGATTTAAGTATAATACATACTTAAATATGCATAGATATGATCATATTCATTTTAATTTTATATATATAATAATATTTAATTCTTTACCATATACACTTCATATGTAAATATTTTAAAGAAATATTTCTTGATATAAGAGAACATATATTTATTTATTTATTTGACAGGTAGAGTTATAGACAGTGAGAGAAAAAGGCAGAGAGAAAGGTCTCCCTCCCATTGGTTCACTCACCAAATAGGCACCACGTCCAGTTCTGTGCGGATCTGAAGTCAGGAGCCAGGTGCTTCCTCCCAGTCTCCCATGTGGGTGCAGGGACCCAAACACTTTGGTCATCCTCCACTGCTCTCCTGGGCCACAGCAGAGAGCTGGACTGGAAGAGGAGCAACCAGGACTAGAACCCAGCACCCATATGGGATGCCAGTGCTGCAGGCAGAGGATTAACTAAGTGAGCCATGGTGCCAGCCCAAGAGAACAGATTTTATGCTTTCCAAAGATGCAGTCCCAAGGAGACAAGCACACTTCCTTCACACCCCTGCTCCCCCCAATCTCTCTCCCTCTCCCTCCTTTCTCTTCATCAGTATTTTTGCAATATTTATTTATTTATTTGAAAGAGTTACAGAGAGTGAGAGAAGTCAGAGAAAGAGAGAGAGGTGAGAGAGAGAGGGAGAGAGAGATCCTCCATCTGCTTGCTCACTTCCCAAATGGCCAATCCAAAGCCAGGTGCCAGAAGTTTCCTCCAGGTCTCCCACATGGTTGCAAGGGGCCAAGGATCCAGCTTATCTTCTGCTTCCTTCCAGACAGACTAGCAGGGAGCTGGATTGGAAGTGGAGCAGCCAGGACCTGAATCAAGCACCATAAGCAGTTGGTCCATCAGTTACTCAACAGTGCTGGCAATTGTGTATCTATTTTTGCAAAGTCATAATTTTAATCCAGTCTATAATCACAGGCTTAATTCACACTAATCAAACAATTCAACAAGTAAAAAGTAGTAAGACTTCAGTTCCACAGGAGAATAAACAAGGGCTAAAAATTATAATCATATGGCAATATGAACATACCTCTATACATTTTTGGTATTCTATATTAACTCCAACATATCAGAGAAAACATGATATTTGTAATTTTGAGATGGGACTATTTCACTAAGCATAATTATTTACAAAAGGCAAGACTTAATTCAATTTATTGTTGAGTGGTATTCCATGATATATGTGTGTATATATATATATATATATATATATATATATATATATAAATTGTTGGATGATAACCATTCTAATGGGAGCAATAACCCATGATGGCTTTAACTTTCATTTCCCTTATGGCTAGTGATTCTGAGCATATTTTCCTGTTTTATGGTGATTTGTATTTCATCCTTTGAAAATTGACTATACATGTCCTTTCCCTATTTCTTTAGTGGATAATCTATTTTGTTGTTGTTCATCTCCTTGAGATATTTTATATATCTTACTTATATATTTATCTAGTTTATAGATATTTATATATTTGTATAGTTTATAGATACTAGAAATTAAACAGTTGTGAAGTTTGCAAATACTTTCTCCCATCCTGTTTGTTGCCTCTCCACTTTGTTGAGTTTTTGATTTGCTATGCAGAAGCTTATTAGCCTGCTGCAATCCCATTTGTCTATTTTCGCCTTGATTGTGCTCCTGGGATCTTTTCCCAGAAGTTATGCTTATGCCAATGTCTTGTAATTTCTCCAGTGTTCTCCTCCAGTAATTTGATGGAATCAAGTTATAGATTTAAATCTTCATCCACTGTGAGTTGATTTTTCTACAAGGTGTAAAGTAGCTGTCTTGTTTCATATTTCTTTATGCATAGATACAATTTTCCCAGCACCATTTATTGAAGAGACTGTCCTTTCTCCATGGAATGATTTTAACTACTTTGTTAAAGATTAGTAGTTTGCAGATGCACAGATTAATTTCTGAAGTTTCTATTCCATTCCATTGGTCTACAGTTTATTTTGTCTCACTTACAGGCTGCTTTGATTACAACCTCCCTATAGTATGTCTTGAAATCTGGTATTGTGATGCCTTTGGGGATGTAATGTCTTTGGAATCACATTGAATAGGCTAATTGATCTTGGCAGTACAGACATTTTGATAATATTAATTCTACCAGTCTTTGAACATGGAAGATTTTTCCATTTTTTTGTGGATTTTTTTTAATGTTTTGTAATTTTCATTGTAGAGCTCTTTCCCCTCCTTGGTTAAATCGATTCAAAGGAATTTTTTGTAAATAATGTGAAAGGCACTGATATTAGAAATTCTTTCCTCATCCATGGTGTTATCTGTATATAGAAAAGTTATTGATTTTTGTTTGTTGATTTTATATCCTGAAACTTTACCAAACTCTCTCATGACTTCTAGTGGACTCTTAGTGATATCTGTTGGTTTTCCTATATATAAAATCATGTCATCTACAAACAGAGATAATTTGACTCCCTCCTTTCCAATTTATATCCCTTTGATTTCTTTTCTTTGTTTAATGACTCTGGCTAAAACTTACAGAACTGTATTGAATAGCAACTGTGAGAGTGGACATCCTTGTCTGGTTCTCAATCTTAGTGGAAATATTTTCAGTTGTCCCCATTCAACATGATGCTGGTTGTGGGTCTTTTCTATACTGCCTTGATTGTGTTAAGGAATATCCTTTCTATACCCAATTTGCTTAAAGTTTTCATGAAAGGACATTGCATTTTATCAAATACTTTCTCTGAATCCATTGACATAATCATATGGTTTTTATTCTTCAATTTGTTAATGTGATGTATCACATTTATTGATTTCTGTATGTTCAATCATTCCTGCATACCAGGGATAAATCCCACTTGGTCTGGGTAAATGATCTTTCTGATGTGTTGTTGGATTAAATTAGCTAGTATTGTATTGGGGATTTTTGGATGTATATCCACCCAGAATATTGGTTTATAGTTCTCTCTCTTTGTTGTATCATTTTCTCGTTTTGGAACTAAGATGAAGCTGTCCTCATAGAAGAAGTCTGGGAGCATTTCCACCCTTTGAATTGTTTGGAATATCTTGATAAGAATCATAATTGGTTATTCTTTGAATATCTGGTAGAATTCAACCGTGGAAGCATCTGATCCTGGGCTTCTCTTTGTTATGAGGGCCTTTATTTCTGATTGAATCTGTCTTGATTATTAGTCTATCTATGATTTCTATATCTTCATGAGTATATTTTAGTAGATTGTATGTGTCTATAAATCTATACATTTCTTATAGAAATTTTCCAATTTCTTGTCATGTAGCTGTTTGTAGTAATAACTGATGCTTCTTTTCGTTTTTGTGTTATCTTTTTTAACATCTTATTTTTCATATCTGATTTTATTAATTTGGGTCTTCTTTTGATTTTTGGTCAGTTGTGCTAGTATCAATTTTGTGATGTATCAATTTTGTTTATTTAAAAAGACAGCTGTTCATGTCACTGATCTTTTGTATCTTTATTTGTTTCAATTTGGTTTATCTTGGTTCTATTCATCTACAGACCACTAAACCAAATAATATTCTCTAAATTATAATATTTTAATTCTAATTTATAATTTATGAATTTGCATATATAATAAATGAAGCCATTATGTCACTTAGGAAATATATTGAGCATTACTACTAGCCATATGCTGTACCAGAAAGTCAAAGGTGATATGAGAAAAATGGTACAAAAAATTAGAAAATAAAATGACTCAGAAAATTCATGCATGAATAAAGGTCATGGTTAAGCTTAGAAGACAGTGTTTCCCCTGCTGTGCAAAAGTGTTTCCCCTGCTGTATATAATGTGATATAATCCCATTTGTCATTTCAAGTGTAAATATTGCATACAGATATGTATGAACATACGCAACACACATACACACACATATACAATTTTTTGAAAGCAAGATATTTTATGTATTTTGAAAGGTGGATATATTAACATAATATAACATGGAATTCATGAAAAAGATCAAAATATGAAGAAAAAGGAATAATCCAGTGAAAACAACACTTATAAATATTTGTATACCTAACAACATGGCACCCATACATTTGTCTATATATTTTCTTTTCTTTTTTTTTTTTTTTTTGACAAGCAGAGTAGACAGTGAGAGAGGGAGAGACAGAGAGAAAGGTCTTCCTTTGCCTTTGGTTCACCCTCCAATGGCCGTCGCGGCTGGCACGCTGCGGCCGGCACACCAAGCTGATCCGAAGGCAGGAGCCAGGTGCTTCTCCTGGTCTCCCATGGGGTGCAAGGCCCAAGCACTTGGGCCATCCTCCACTACACTCCCGGGCCATAGCAGAGAGCTGGCCTGGAAGAGGGGCAACCGGGACAGAATCCAGCACCCTGACTGGGACTAGAACCCAGTGTGCCGGCACCACAAGGTGGAGGATTAGCCTGTTGAGCCATGGCGCCGGCCTTGTCTATATATTTTCACTTGCAAAAGGAAACACATGACATTTGCATTTCTGTATCTGGCTTATTTCACCTAATATAATGATCTCCAATTCCATCTATTTTATTTTATTTTATTTATTTTATTTTATTTTACTTTATTTTTTGACAGGCAGAGTTAGGCAGTGAGAGAGAGAGAGAAAGGTCTTCCTTCCACTGGTTCACCCCCCAAATGGCCACCACAGCCGGTGCACTGCGCTGATCCGAAGCCAGGGGCCAATGCTTCCTCCTGGACTCCCATGCGGGTGAGGGCCCAAGCACTTGGGCCATCCTCCACTGCCTTCCAGGGCCACAGCAGAGAGTTGCACTGGAAGAGGAGCAACTGGGACAGAATCCAGTTCCCCACTGGGGACTAGAACCCGGAGAACCAGCGCCGCAGGCTGAGGATTAACTTAGTGAGCCATGACACCAGCCCAATTCCATCCATTTTATTGCAAATGTCAGGAATTCACTCTGTTTTCTGAGTAATATCCCATTGGTTATACATATCACACTATTTTTCTTCATTCATCCACTAATACACATGTAGTCTGATTTCACTCCTTTGCTATCATGAATAATGTTGTGGGAAACATTTAACAAGTGTGGGCCATGCTTAAGGATGACTCAGATCCTGAAGCACAAATGAGAAGGGGGAGCCAACACCATAGTCATTCCCAGGCCAGAAAGACAATGGAGTTTGCTGGTTAGATTATTGACAGGAGCTATGTGCAATCAAAATACGTTTATAAAGTGGAAAAGGAAAGATGAAGTGGATCAGATAAAAAAAATCGAAGGACCTATGTCTCTCATCTTATAGAGACACCAACTAATCAGGCTATTTGGATTATATTAGAAGTACTGTCAAGATGTGATGTGGTACTAGACTTTAAGTTTCTATAATGGAAAATGCTATTAATACAAATGTTTGAGAATTAAAAAGTCTAATGATCTTGTGTTACTAGACATGATAGTTATATTAATGAGAAAGCCCCAGAGGCCTAAAGGGTTAAATACTTGTAAAATCCTACAGGTGCTTTCAAAAATACTGTGAAGTAAGCAAGTGCCTCTTGTTGGTTGATGAGTTTATAATTTAAACATGGCGACTTAAAGTCTTTTGTCATCCATAGTTATATATGATGTGCTGCTCATAAAACTAAAGCGTTGTTGGTTCTGTATTTAGCTGTCCTCCTATAGGTTCCTATGGACTTTTTCCAGCCACTTTTATTGTATTCAGTACTTTGGGATGGCTCTGTAAACAGATGAAGCCAATAATGTATTAACAGTACCAACTGAGAGAAAGTATGGTTAACTGAGGTTACTAAAAACAAAAAGCAATTCAAATCAATTGGCAATCTACAAAAAGAGTTAAAGATTTTAAAAGCTATTATTAAAATTGCTATATTGGTCTATTATGCTATGTTATGTGTGTGTACATATTGTATGTCCACATGGGGAAATTTTATTGAGTTTTATTTTAAATGGCTTATAGATAAGTTTGTCCATAATTTAAGCTGCTAAAATCAATTCAAGATAATTTTAATTTGTGTGACCTGAATCTGTGTATCATATGTTTTAAACGTGTTGGTAGAAAGAAACTAAAAACATTTTAGATGGTTGTGCTTAAGTTTACTGGCTAAACAAACTACACCATGTTAGATATTTAAGAGGTGTTTTCAAATACATGATTCTTAAAATTTATAGAAGGCATTGGACCTTCTGGTAAATGTTTTCTTAAGTTGTTATCTAATGGTTGAAACGGTTTGCTAAGTATTCATGTAATATTGCTATTGTCAGCAAGCGATCTAGGACTTGCTCCCTCATTTCTCTATTCTAAGCCCAACTTGTTCTTTCATTTCTCTATTCTCTTCAAGATAGGAAACTAATTCTATTATAAAGGAATCTGTAGGATGCACAATTTAATCTTTAGACCTTATAAAAGAGATAGCTAACATTTTTCTGTAATAGCATAGCCAAAATAAGAGCTTAAATAATAATCTCATAGCTAGATTCACTTCGCCATCAGCGAAGTATACAGTAAGTAGAAAAAACCTCCCTTTCAGACCAAAGGGAAAGAACGTTTTAAAGTGAGAATATAATTTTCCTCATGGGCATTGTCTACCTTAGAAAAACTACTACAGAACATGCCTGTGACTATAGACTTGTAGTTCAGGCCACCGAAGATTAGAGATGGGACATGGGCACTCCCTTGACTTGCATCCTCTGGTCTGCTTGAACACAAACCAGGAGGAAAAGAAAGCTAGGCATCAGAAGCAATGGGTGGCAGGCCTATTAATGGCTGATCTGTACAGTGATCTGCCCTCAAGGAGACCCAACAGGCCAGTCCACTGCAGTGGCTTTCAATGTGGTAAGCCTGGGCTTCAGCAGAAGTCAGCTTGTGAAGAGCCCTGGCAGCTCTGCCAAGAGTTGGATCACTGGAAATGGACCTGCCCTGGAGTCGAAGGATGCCCAGGTCAGAGCCACAGATCTTATTGGCTCTAAGCTGAAAAGCCCTTCACTCAGCCCAACTTCCAAAGTGACCACTGCAGCTGAGGGGATGGTCAAGTAGGGTCAGCAACATTGCAGGCAGAACTGTAAATTTCTTGTTAGAGATGCCCTCTGCCTTTACCTGGCCAGCTCTCCTCCCAGGCCAGTCAAGTAATGAAAGTCAACAGAGTGGCTTCCCCTAGGAGGTTCACACCTCCCTTAGGATATACCCCATGTGAAGAGATAGATAGGCCTGGGCCTCTGAATTTACAAGGCCTAAAGCCCACCAGATTATTATCAAGCCCCTTCTATCAGGTTCTATTTGCCTCTCAATCAGAAAACTTAATTGTAGCTTAGACAGCACCTTTCTTAGCTCCTCTAATAATGACTCTGTCCTTTGTTCTAGGCCCTGTCTAGTGCACTTGGGCCTCATTCCTTTGTAATCATAACCTCTACTCTACCACAAATGGCTCTACTCCTAACCTGTGTGTACTGATGGTCCTCTTCCCCATTTAATGCTGTATAATTGTTCAAACCTGGTAAATGCCACTCTTAGGATCATTGGTTACTATCCTCACTCTGTCTTTTATGACCTTGTCTAAAAATGATCAGAGTCAGCAAACTTGGAAGGCTTCCATAGCCTTGGCAACTCATGACAACTGCCTAGGATGGTTACTGGCGCCATAAACTAGAGTGTCAATTTGTTGGGTCAACAACAGGAGCCACTGTGCACTTGCTCCTCATGTGGGATCTCTGTCCTTAATGTGCTGTCCATTGTGATTTAATGCTATAACTAGTACTCAAACAGTATGTTTCACTTTGTGTTTCTATGTGGGTGCAAACTGTTGAAATCTTTATACTAAATTGATCTTCTGTATATCAAGAGAATTGAAAATGAATCTTGATGCAAATGGAAGGGGAGAGGGAGCGGGAGAGGGGAGGGTTGCGGGTGGGAGGGAAGCTATGGGAGGGGGAAGCCATTGTAATCCATAAGCTGTACACTGGAAATTTATATTCATCAAATAAAAGTTAAAAAAAAAAAAGAATGTGTCAATGCTATTGGTAAGAGAAAGGAACCCACTACCCAGTGAAAGTTACTGACCTCTAGAGACTTATTTCATTTGTGAATCTGTTAAAAATATCTCAGATTGCACAATTTGTAAAGAAATTCATTCATTCACATTAGTTCTCATGGCTGAAAAGGCCAAGATTAAAATTAAGGTCCTGGCAAATCTGGTGTCCAGTAAGAGCTGCTCTCTACATCCAAGATATTGCTTTCTTATTTCATCCTCCAGAAATGATGAATGCTGTGTATTCACACAGTAGAATGGATGGAGAGGAGAAAGCCAACCCCTCAGGCTCTCTTAGAAGGTACTCACCAATTGAGGGGAGTGGAGGCTTCATGGCACAATCACCCCTAAAGTCTCAATCGCTTAATACCATTGCATTGAGAATTCATTCAGTATTAACTTGGAAGGGACACAAATATTTAAACATATAGAGCCTCCAGAGAATCATTTATTGTTGGGAATTTAATTTTAGTGCTATAAGTCTTATGTCAGTTCTAACCTCCAAACATCAAAAAGCAATATTATTTAAGCCTCTAAACATACGGTAATTTTTTACAATAGCAAGAGGTAACCCTGAGAAGCAAAAACAGTACTACGTTGCACAAAGATGCACATTGAAAAGCAGAACTAAATCTACATTAAAGTTTTCCACTTCAGTCAACTGCTGTTTGTTCCCATTTTCCAGTGTAAATTCTAAACAGATATATATTTAGATTATTTTATTTTATACTACTTTAAAGAAGATACTGAGTTGAATTGGTGCTCTGTTTATTGCCATGAAGATTTCAGTATTGTTTTTTAGGGAAATATGATGAATTGTAGCATTTTGTAATGAATGTTTTTGGTGGTCCATTAGGTTTAATATTTGGAGCAATCATGGATGAGGAAAAACACAAATTCTTTTGTCTTTCCTATTCCAGTTCTTTCTCTTCTAATCACTGTTAGGGCCATCCTACATCTATGAAATCCTTTTACTTCCAGTTACACATAAACTTTCTTTTATGTTATGCGTTACTTATTTAAAGACAAAGGTTAAAATATAAAACCATTAAACCAAGATACAGCTGTGCCTCTTTTTTACAGTGTTATATGTTTTCTGTAGTTATCTATATTATTTTCCATAAGATGCCTGTCCAGTAGATTTCTTCCAGCAGATCTCCTGGAGTCTTCAACAATTTAAAACTGCTATAGACTAGGAAACTAAACAACTATGCAAATTGCTTAAAATTCTGATTAAGAGCTCTCAACAGAAGATACATATTTTGAAACTTTAAATATACTCAAGAATCTTTCACATCCAAGTCAAATAAATTCAATCAGTTTATAGTTTCTTCTTTAATATGTCTATACTGTAAAGACATGGAAGGTGTTGCTCTTATTTGATATTCTAATATATTCTGTGCTTTTCACATGCATAAGTAGCAAACAGTTCTGTTGTCTGGATTTTCCAAGGTGCGGATATAGTAGAAACAGCTATTGCTATACTGTGTATGACATTCTGTGTGTATTGATAAATATTCAACGAGTAATTTGGTTTCCACAGGCTCTGTTCTTATTTTAATGATGTTCACCTTGCTCGCATTTCTAAGAATATTTCCGTTGGGTTTGATTTTTGAGGTGAAGTATATTCTTAAGACTTGACCCAGTTGTAACATGTATTTTTGTGTGAGTTTAAATGTGAAATTAATTTTTGGTGTTTAGGATGGGCAGTCTACTAAAAATGAGTGTGAAAAACAGTGAGGAAAAGAATACATGCTTTTGATTATTTTTAATGTCATGCTTGAAACAATCCTAAAAAGTCCTGTAATAAGAATTAAGTGGATGACTTTCTTATGAATGTCATTAATCACAGTCTTGATGGAAAATATGATTTAGAGAATTCCATACATGATCTGAGTGTGTGTGAAAAATCACACGTGTAGAGACCCTACTTGCTAATATTAAATAGTTTAGGTCACAGCCCTTTCAAATACAAAAATTCTCTTTGAACTGTATATCAAGCACATAGCCAAGAGGGATTTTAAAATTCCTTTATTTTGACAAGATCGTATACTATGGGGAATGCTGAACTACCTATACATCTTAAATAGATATTACCAATTCAATGACAGCAAGATATTGCAAAAGATATTCTAAGTTATGCATCCTGGTATTTTCATTATTCTCTCTGTAAACACTGTGACAGTATCACTGTATGTGAGACTTCTTTGGAGTTATCTAGGCAAAATTTGAATAGAATGCTAGATAACATGTTATTTAGGCCTAACCTGTTTCTTCAGGGTCAAGGGTTTTTCTTTCATGATCTAATGATCTAAGCATAAAATTCAGAAGATCCAAAACATAAGGAAAAATCATCATGTAAGCAGAATGAAAAACACAGCCCTGTAATGTCAGTCTCTCCTATTTGAATATCTAAATTTAAGTTAAATCATTTTTATTTGTAAAACCTCACAGGTAATATATAACTCAATACAAATATATATATATAATATATATATATATATATATATATATATATATAGTGCCAGCACTATATTATACTAGACAAATAGCATACCAGAAACTTAAGATGGGCATGTAGACACACACACACACACACACACATATACACAACTATTATATTCTCTCACTCCAGGCTACTTCCTACCACAACTGCAGTTGTTTAATTCCTAACAAACATACATGAAATTCTACTTACTGTTAGATTTCATTAGCGGTTCTAAAACTGCCAAATTTAAGCTATAACATTAGACAATAGAAGAGACCTTCCCAAGTTGGGTATTGAGGCTTTACTACTAAAGGGCTCAAGACAACATTCTGAAGTATCACAGCTCATAATCATTCTGTAAGTAAAGAGGGCAAGACAAAGAGGAGATAGAATTCAGACTCATAGCCAGAACACTTTTATTCTAAAGCCTAAGAGGCGGCTAACTGCCTGTATGTATGTAGGGCCCATGGGCGTGGCAGAAAGCCTGAACTGCCTTTCAGGCCAGGTTTAAATAGCATAAGGCATAAGACCTGGAGGAGGGGGAGTGTTAGGGGGTTGTTGGAGAAGTTATTAAGCTTACTCAGGATTTTTCTGCAAGCTTTTCAGATTTAGCAAGCCTTTCTCTCTCTGCAAGCTGGTTGGTTGGGGAAGAATGAGTTGGGGGAAAATTGCAGGGTGAATGCAGGAGATAGGGTTGAGATGGCTGAGAAAAATGTCAGGGCTTCCTTTTTGTCCTTGCTCTATCATATTCAAATGTGGGTTATATGAGTATATTCATTTGTAAACATTCATTGACTTGTACACTTAAGATATATGTATTTCTCTGTAGCTAAATTATATCTTGACAAAAGTATTTTACTTTTCAATAAAAAATGTAGAGAGAAATATTTTGACTAAACTATGGAAGAAGGCTCCCTACTTTAGATAGATACAGATAACAGAGGAATTGTGAGGAAAAAAAATGTACCTAAAATGCAGGAAATCAACTGGCACAGGGTGTTTTTGTTAGACAGTAGGATAACATTGGGGCACAGGAATCATTTGGAAAACACTAGGTGAAGCAGAAAGGAGACCCATGCAATACTTACCCTCAGCTAACCCTATCTGAAAATCCCTTAGCATGTGTTGTAAGAGCTAACATATCAAATTAACAATCAATAAGAGGTTTTCTTCCTATAAAATGAATAAAAAATTCACAAATTCATGTGCATAGGAAATCAGTGCATAGGTCTCAGAATTTCTCTCAAGAAGCATTCTAATCTGATTCTTCAGGCACCAGCACACACTGAAACGTATTGATCTTATGGCACTATTTCTTCTGGATTAGGATATATGGCTAGATAAGGGAATAACTCACTTGACTCTGCTCACTAGGCTAATCCCCCGCCTTGCGGCACCGGCACACCGGATTCTAGTCCCGGTTGGGGCACCGATCCTGTCCCGGTTGCCCCTCTTCCAGGCCAGCTCTCTGCTGTGGCCAGGGAGTGCAGTGGAGGCTGGCCCAAGTGCTTGGGCCCTGCACCCCATGGAAGACCAGGATAAGCACCTGGCTCCTGCCATCGGATCAGCACAGTGCGCCGGCCGCAGCGCGCCTACCGCGGCGGCCATTGGAGGGTGAACCAACGGCAAAAGGAAGACCTTTCTCTCTGTCTCTCTCTCACTGTCCACTCTGCCTGTCAAAAAAAAAAAAAAAAAAGTGCCTTCTTTGCAGTGTTTGAAAGGGTGGGAATGCATATATTTGAGATATTTTTAGTCTTGTAGACATTTTCGTATCTTTCTGAAGCCTAAGAGAAGTGAACCTGAAAGGCCACAGGAGAAGGGTACACCTGGGTATCATTACAAAGAACTTGAACATATTGTGTAAGTGTTGTGTTTTCCACAGCTTTAGAAGGGGAATATAGAAAGCTATTGAGTGCAGTCACAGCTGGTGAAGATTTTAAACTTCCCCTTCAGTTTATCTCAAGGTCGTTGCTTTGAAATAGCAAGTAAGAAAGTCTAACTGCTTGGGAGTGAATCCTTAGGAGTTCTAACTGTGATGAAAATTTTTCAAAACATCAGCTGAGCATACTGTCCGTATATTTTTTATGTGTACTGAAATAGAAAGCTATATAGCACTCTCAAAATATCACCTTACTTACTATAGCAATATGTGTGTGTATGTGTGTGTGTGTGATTCTTTGTGGATTCTAATATATCTGCAAGCATCCCATGAAAATCTATGTCCTAATTACAATAGAAATTTAACGGAATGCTATGATCTAGGGAATTATAAAAATAAACCAGAAACTGAAATAATTTGGGAGATATCTGACCATTGCCTGACGAGTTTCCACTGAAAACCTCCAAGTTACCTGCTTAAGAGAATGTTGACTTTCTCTACTCTCTATCTTGAATGGAATTAATGCTTTGGGGGCATTACATTGCTCTTTTCATGTTTACCATAAAAGTATCAGTTTCCTCTATAAAAGTTAATGGCTTTAAGTTGTTTACATTCTTCTGTATTTCAAAACATAGTTCTGGAATACCAATTTAAATTCAACTTAGGTTCTAAATTAACCTGAAAATACCCAGATAAAAGGCAGCTATAGCAAATAGTGTGTGATACTTGTTAGCTCTGAACCTTAAGCAAATCAAGAGTCCCCTCCTGACTTTGCTCCCTTATCACCAAGTGTGCAGTGTCTGCCCCGCAGGACTGTTTTACATTATAAATATATTTTAAGTTCTGAATTCATGTAAAACACTATTCCAGGCATGCATATATTATATGTTTAAAACATAAAATGTCACATTAAATAGAAAAGATAAAGTAGGTCAAGTGAATGGGTCAGGGGTGATCTAGAAATGTCTTTGAGAAACTGATGTATGAAGAGCATCTTTAATAAAATTATATCAATTGTGATTATAGACATAAAACCTTATATAATTATAAAAATTCCCTACACAAAGATAATGCTGTATTCCTTCCACTTAGCTGAAAATGATGAGAACCAAAGATTTAATTGAAATTGAACATTAAGCTCAGTAAGCAAGAAAAGACTGTCAGAATACTGGTATTAGTGGTGGCTACCTCTCATCATTTGTTTAGGTAATATAGAAACTTGTCAGGTTTTTCAAATGAAGAGATGAAACATGGGAGCCTCCATTGAAGGAATGGATAACTCTCAGCCAGCACTATAGGTACAGCAATATTACCATATGAACAGGAAAAACCAAACCCTATGTTCTGTGACAAGGGAAAGCAAGGCTATCTATATCATGCAGTACATCTTGATCTATGTCACAAGGTTCCGGAAACTTTTTTTACGAACTTGAGTTCCCAAAACCAGGATTCCTTATTAGTTACAGATTATCCACTCTGCTGCCCTCTGCTGCCACATTCCGTTGGGAGAGTGTGCCCTCATCCAGCCTGCACTGGCAGAGACAAAACTGCGGCCATTCTCTATGTTAGAGGAGCGTGCTCCCCTGAGAACATTTTGGCAGTATCCTCTACAGAAACTCTTTTTTCCTTTATGAAACCACCATGACCCACTCTCAGTAGAAATAGTGGAGGCGGATTCATTCTATGTACGACTTTAAGAGCAAGCAGATTATGTAGGCCTAGCCAAATGCTATTTCTAGGTACTACCTGAATACAATGAGCATGCAAGACACAAATCACACTGACATCAATCATTCTTAAGAACGGTGAAAAAATATTCAAGAACTAGCATCATATTAGCCCAAAATTGCTGCTGACAATCTTTAGCATATATTGTAAAACTATATCAAGGGAGATCCAAGATGGCTGAATATAGAAATTATGTTCTAATTTTGACCACAGGAGGATACTAGAAGAACACAAGAGAAACTGCATTCCCAGGTGACAGTTGGAGAGACATTTGAAGTAGAAAATCTATAGAAAGAAGAGAGATGTCACTGAGCAGAGCGTATGGTATGATCATTCAGCAGTGAATGGGATACCACCAGCAACTCCAAGAGCTGTTTTCTGGAGGGGATGCTTTCTTCTAGGATCCAGGTGAGAGAAACCTACAGCAACTTGTGACACTGATGATATTGCCTCATGGAGAATTGGTAAAGGTGATCTCAGTCCTTGTCTCTTGTAGAAGAATTTCACACAGACAGGACAGTGAGCAAAGCCACAGTTATGTAAGTCAGAATCCTCTTGCCACAGCAGTCAGGAGTGGGGTCTCCATAGGAAGAGTTTCCTAGGAAAGTTGTAAAGATGGAATCTTTTAAGCACAAATGAAGGGCAGAACAGAAAAGCAGCTAACAATCAAAGAGTGGGGACAAAACCCAAGATATGGCTGGGATTGTAATACTGTCAACCTTGTTCATGATAAAACAAGAAAGCCATCAGAAGGATAGGATAGGCAATTTTTTTTTTCTCATAAAACTAGAAACTCAGAGATGTCAGATCAGCACTTTTGTTTTACTAAAAGCAGCCTCTGGGGAGAAGCAAGCATTTTGTCCACTTTAAAAGGGACTCCCCCTTTTCTCGTTCCAAGATAGACATGACTCAACTGCTTATTAGCCTATTCAACTCCTAGCACACTGACTTTGAGTCCAGTCTTCAAGTGCTAGTGGACAGCAGGTTGTCTGCCTAACAGTGTGGAGAGCACATTGTTTTCCTCCATACCCACAACAAGAATCATAGTGCACTGAAAGGAAGAAACAGCATCTTAGGGGCCCGTGCTGTGACACAGTGAGTTAAAGCCTTGGCCTGCACCTCCGGCACTCCATATGAGTACTGGATTGAGTCCTGGCTGCTCCATTTCCAATCCAGCTCTCTTTTATGGTCTGGGAAAGCAGTAAAAGATCTCCCAAGTCTTTGGATCCCTGCACCCTCATGCGAGACCTGGAAGAAGCTGCTGGCTCCTAGCTTCAGATCAGCTCAGCTCTGGCCATTGTGGTCATTTGGGGAGTGAACCAGCAGATGGAAGACCTCTCTTTCTCTCTCTCTGGCTCTGTGTTTCTCTGTAACTCTGTCTTTCCAATAAATAAAATAATAAATCTTTTTTTAAAATAAAAAGAAAATACATCTTAATATAGCCAGTGGAGGCTGTTGTGGCCATGTACAACTGTGGGATTTTATCAGAGGGATAGATCCTCAGTCCTCACTGACTTTGAGTCTGGCCTGGAAGTTAGGTAGGGAGTGGGGTACTACCTAGCTCTATAAAATGAAGGAGCATTGCTCCCTCTCCCATCACCTTGCCAAAGCCCCGGTCTCAACTTGCCAAACCAAAATACAGACAAACATCTGCTAAACAGGTATAGGCTCTGGGAATGCTATGGCTCTTTATGTGAACAGGAAAGCTTATAGGGTTGAGAATGGATCCCCTCCTCACTGGGACTGTGGAATGCCTTTGCCCTGTGACTATGAGAATCTTATGACTGTACAATAAGGTATGGGATGTGTCTGAGCCTTTGAGCAATTACTGAATCAGGTTTCAGAGGAAAAGAGTTTCCTGAGTGTTGGGGTGAGTCGTCATGGAAGGTTCCATGCTCATACTGAGGAGTATAAGGATCCTTTGTGTGGTTCAAATGACAAAGTGGTAGGGTATGCAGGAACTGTGGACTCACCTTACAAAACTAGTTCACATGCCAATGACATTATCATATCCAGCCCCTTTCTTATGATATTGGAGGTCTACCACACCCAACGTGGGTGTCACTCTGGACTCTTGCCCAACACTCAAGCTCTGACTAGAGCTCCATGACCCCACACAGCACATGCCTCTGTAAATCCATTGAAGAAGCAAACATTCCACTAAACCATAGAGGCACATTTCAAACATAAAAGACTTCAGAGGAGAAAACCAGCAAGTGTTTCCACAGATGTCCAAAAATATGCCAAGAATTATAACAGACACAAATGAAGAAGACAATATGAGTCTCCAGAAGGAACACAAACACACTTAAATATGAGAATGTGAAGAATAGATTGAAAGAATGCCTGAGAAGTAATCCTAAAGAATGATCATAAGATTACTAAAAACACAGAGAAGCAAACAGATGAGTTAAAGAAATGTGTACAAGATGTCCGGTGCCGTGACTCACTAGGCTAATCCTCCCCCTACGGCGCCAGTACCCCGGGTTCTAGTCCCAGTTGGGGTGCCAGATTCTGTTCCAGTTGCTCCTCTTCCAGTCCAGCTCTCTGCTGTGGCCCAGGAGTGCAGTGGAGGCTGGCCCAAGTGCTTGGGCCCTGCACCTGCATGGGAGACCAGGAGGAAGCACCTGGCTCCTGGCTTCGGATCTGCTCAGCGCACCAGCAGTAGCATCCATTTGGGGGGTGAACCAATGGAAGGAAGACCTTTCTCTCTCTCTCTCACTGTCTTAACTCTGCCTGTCAAAAAGAAAGAAAGAAAGAAAGAAAGAAAGAAGAAGAAAGAAAGAAAGAAAGAAAGAAAGAGAAATTTGTACTAGACGAGTATGAGAAATTCCACTGGGAGATAGAGCTATTGATGAAAACTCAAACTGAAATATTAGAAATGAAGAATTCAATATGTAGTAGAAATCCTTAACAACAGATTCAGTGTGGTAGAAGAAAGAATATCCAAGCTTCAAGACAGGTTTTGGAAATATCTCAAACAAAAAAAAAAAAAAAAAAGAGGAACAAAAAAATTAGAAGCACCAAAAATTATGTGTGAGATTTATAAGATAACATTAAATGACCATACAAAGTTGTCTTAGGAGTTCTTGAAAGTGTAGAAAACAGAATGGATTAGAAGACCTATTCGGTAAACTAATAGCAAATTTTTTCCTATATTTGGAGAAAGATAAGGACATCCATATCCAGGAAGCACCTAGAACTCCTAGTAGACATGATCAGAAAAGATATTCACCACAGCACAATAAGATCAAAATTTCAAAAGGAAAAAACAAACAAGAAGATACTAAAATGTGAATGAGAGAAGTGTCCAATTATCATCAAAGGGTCTCCAATTAGACTGACAGCTGTTGTCTCTTCAGATACCCTATAAGCTAGGAGAGAATGCAAAGACATGGTCCAAGTCATAAGAGACAAAAACTGTCAGCCTAGAATATTGTACTCAGTGAAATTCTGATTTACAAATGAAGGTTAAATAAAGACCTTGCAAAGCAAACAGAAATTGAAAGAATTTGTCACCACTTGTACAAACTTTCAAATGACACCTAAGGACATGCTACACACAGAAACACAGAAAGATAGCATCATGAATGAATGTGAGAGTACAGGTTCTCCTAGTAAAAGTACCAAAAAAATTCAGTACAAACAATAGTAATACTTAAGGGAAAATGACAAGACCAAGTAATTACTTATTAATAATAACCATAAATGGAAATGGCCTAAATTCTATAATTCAAACATAAATACTGATTGAATGGGTAAAAAACAACTCCGATCTATTTGTTGCCTACAAAAAAAAATACACCTCATCAACAAAGATGCACACAGACTGAAAGTGAAAGAATAGGAAAAGATATTCCATGATACTGAAAGGCAAAAATGAACACGAGTGGCCAATGCAGTAGACAAAATAAAATTTAAGACAAAAACTTTAAAAGGAACCAAAGAATGGTACTATGTAATGATTAAGGAATCAATTCAATAGGAAGATGTGACTATAGTAAATGTATATGCACCCAAAGCTAGGCACCTGGCTATTTAAAATAAATATTAATGATTCTACACAGAGACAGACTCCAATAAAATAATAATGGAGGACTTCAATACCACACTTTCATAAATGAACAGCTCAACTAGACAATAAATCAACAAAGAAACAACGGAGCTAATTTACATTATTGACCAAATAGACGTAATTGGTATCTACATAACATTTCATCTCACAGCTACAAAACAAAGATTCTTTTAGTCAATGCATGGAACTTTCTCTAACAGAGACCATATACTAGGTAGTAGAAGAACTCAACAAATTAAAAAAGAATAGAAATTGTACCCTATAATTTTTCTGATCATGATGAAATGAAGCTATAACTTAACAACTAAAGAAACTATAGAAAATATAAGAATACATGGAGAACTAACAACATGCTCTTGAATGAATAAATCACAGCATAATCTAAAAAAGTTATAATCCCAGAAATGAATGACTATGACAACACAACAAAACAGAATGTATGAGATACAGCAAAAGCAGTGTGAGGAATATTTACAGCAATTAATGCCAACATCAAGAAATTGGAAAGGCATGAAATGAATGCTGTAAGAATGCATCTCAAGGATCTAGAAAATGAACAAAGCCAAAATTAGTAGGAAGAAAGACATAATGAAAATTAGAGAAGAAATAAAATTGAAATAAAAAATTCAACTCAAAATGAATCAAGTATCTAAATCTATGACCTAATACTAGGAAATTACTAGAGGAAAACTTTGGGGAAACTCTGAAAGTGTGGCATAGGCGAAGACTTCTTGGAAACAATCCCAGAAACTCAGGCAACAATGGACAAATGCTATGGCATCAAGCTGAGAAACTTCTGCACAGCAAACAAAACACTCAACAAAACAAAGAGAGAATTGTCAGAATGGCAAAAAATATTTGCAAACTATGCATCTGATAAAGGATTAATATACAGGATGTATAAGAAGCTCAAGAAACTCAACAACACAAGTCAAACAGCTGGTGTTGTGAAGTAGTGGGTAAAGACACTGTAGTGCCAGCATCCCATATGGGTGCTGGTTGGAGTCCTGGATGCTCCACTACTGATCCAGCTCTATGCTATGGCCTGGAAAGCCGTTGAAGATGACTCAAGTCCGTGTGCCCCTACATCTGCGTGGGAGACCCAGATGAAACTCCTGGTTTCTGGCTTCAGACTGGCACAGCTCTAGCTGTTGCAGCCATCTAGGGAATGAACCAGCGGATGGAAGACCTCTCTCTCTGTCTCTCTGTAACTCTTTCAAATAACTAACTAACTAACTAACTAAATCTTTAAAAATGTGTTAATGATATGAACAGGCATTTTTCAAAAGGGGAAAAACAAAAGGCCAACAGACACATAAAAAGATATTCAGAATAGCTAGCTGTTATGGAAATAAAAACGAAAATCACAATTAGTTTTTAACCTCACCATAGTTAGAATGGATATAATCCTAAAATTAAAAAAAAAAATAACAAATACTGGTGAGGATGTTGGAAAACAGTACCCTACTAGACTGTTGGTGAGAATGTAAACTAATATAACCATCATGGAAGTTGTGTGGAGAGTCCTCAGAAATCTTAAATTATGTCTCCCATATGACCCAGCAATCCCCTTTTTGGGAACTTACCTAAAAGAAATGAAATCAGCATTTGGTAGAAGTCTCTGTACCCCCATGTTTATAGCAGTTCAAATCACAACAACTGATATATAGAATCAATCCAGATGTCCATCAACTGATGACTGG
Source organism: Lepus europaeus (assembly GCF_033115175.1). Lineage (NCBI taxonomy): Eukaryota > Metazoa > Chordata > Mammalia > Lagomorpha > Leporidae > Lepus > Lepus europaeus. Next base: position 42,122,871 of record NC_084833.1, read on the forward strand.
ATAATGAATGTGGCATATATACATTATGAAATACTACTCAGCAAGAAAAAAGAATGAAATTCTGTCTTTCTCAACAAAATGGGTTCAACTAGAAACCATTATACTTAGTAAAATAAGCCAATCCCAAAATGACAGTATTATATGCTTTCCCTGATTTGTGGTAAACAATGTACAGAGTAAAAAAGCCTGTAATGACAATGAGTGAAACTGACATCTTGAGCTGGCCACCTCTAGAGCGCATAAAAGACGAGAGGAAATATTCAACCTTAGAGCCTCCAGACAGGAACCAGTCCTGCTGTCACAGTAATTTTAACCAGCGATACCATTAATGAATCACTAACCTAAGAACAGTAAGAAAATACATAGTTTTGTTTTGATCCATGAAGTTTGGCATATTGTTATAAATATAACACAGTAGCCAGTTTTGAACTTGCAAGATCAACTAGACTTTTTAAACTTTTGATTGAAGTATATGAAAAGATTTTGAACATATTATAAGCATAAATCTCAATGAATTTTTAATAAACTGAAGTCTTCTCTGCAGCTACCTCCCAGATCAATAGACTCTTAATAGTAAAAGAGGCCTGATTGTAGCCTAGGGAGACTTCTGACATCCAGAGCTATAAGGTAATCAAGTGCTGTTATTGTAAGCCACAACTGAATTTGTGATAATTTGCCAATTCAACTGCAGAAAACTAACACAGGGCCATAACATTTACAATACTTCTTAGATGTATATCCAGAGTGTAATCTAAACAGTGCACTATCACACTGTTTTGAAATTGTGTTTCAAATTATTTTCCATTATATTTTAAATTCCTGATGAGCCATGAATAGTAGTTGAGTAGTACTGTACTTAAGCAGCAATCATGTTGCCAGATACATAGCAAATTTGCTTTAAGTAATGTGGAATTTATAAAGGGACAATTATTTATTGATTGAATAGTAACTGAAGTTTCTTTTGTAGGTTCAGAGAACAACCAACTTTCCAGGGGCACATAAGTCCACTGGTTTAATTTTTGAGCATTCTAAAAAACAGGAAATTATGCTCTGATCATTCGTAATGCCTCCCTTTATCCAGGGTCTGGTATTGTCCTTGGCAGTATCCTGAGTTCAAGATTTTTATTGTACTTACACAGAATTTTGCTGTACTTCTTAGCAAATTCTAGGTGAACCTGGTGAAGAAATTCTTTTGCATGTTGTAAAACAAATCACAGAATAGTAAAAGTCAGGGTAAGCAGGCACCTGAAGAAATCACTGTAATTAGGACACCTCTGAACTGGTGACCATACCACTTTGAAGGGGCACAGACAATGACATTGTCTCCTCCAAGCTGATGTGTGATGTGCTAATCTAGGCTGAAACACAGAGTTTTAACTTTACACTCCTGTTTGGCTCACTACAGAGTTCACCAGAGATCCTGTTTATATAAATCAGAGTAGCAATCAAAAGTGCATTTAAATTTGTTCAAAAAGCTTCTTTTATTTTTCTCCTCTTTGTTTTTTATTGTTATAATCATCCTAAAACTGATGTCTTAACCAATCAAGCTAGAGGTACCTTGCAGAACTGTAGTAAAGATGTGAATAGTAAAATCAGAATGCTTAAGAAAATTAGCAAAAGCTAATAAATTCTTAAGTAATCACTAATTTATAATTTTAGAAAAGTTTTTATATATATGACAAGTTGAATTTTTAAATTTCTGTTATGTTTCTATCATGCTTCATCTTCTGGAAAATTCCAAGGTGAAAATAAGATTGGGGAAAGGAAATAGTTTAAATAACGTAGTTTTTATCCTTTAATGCAATGAATGACTTGAGTAAATCTTTAATAGTTTAAAATATCTCCCTTCAATACTATATTTTCCCTTGCTAATTTATACTTATACATATAATTATTTAGTTTTTGATATAGTTCCTAAGTAGCTCACAAGTATATGCTGTTACATTTAGAAAAAAAAGAATGATTGAGCAATATAGTGTAACTACATGTATTCAAAAATATGCATATTAATTCTCTAAGGAAGCAGTATGATTTTGCTCCCACCTGATAAAATGTAGCAAATAAAAATCTCAGACCTCTGATTTATATTTGAATCACAGAGACTCTGATATTTCTGTGATTTTCTTTACATTCCTTGTAGAAACTTTTCTAATTATTAAAGTTCTGATAATATTTTAAAACATTTAAAGGTAGGATAAATATGCTTAATAATTACTAAATGAATATTGAGTTTTCTGACAATAAATCTGCTCAGGCATATATATGGAACAGCTCCACAAAAGCCTGTGAAATCATAATCTCAGAGATTATGAAAGATATTTCTCTTAAATATTTACAATTAAAAATATGTATCAGCTTTTACTGATGTAGCTAAAATGTGTTTTACAGAACTTTGCTTTCAATATGAGGCAGTAAAAACTCAATTGTAGGCTAGTGCTGCGGCTCACTAGGCTAATCCTCCGCCTGTGACACCGGCACCCCAGGTTCTAGTCCCGGTTGGGGTGCCGGATTCTACCCCGGTTGCCCCTCTTCCAGGCCAGCTCTCTGCTGTGTCCTGGGAAGGCAGTGGAGGATGGCCCAAGTCCTTGGGCCCTGCACCTATATGGGAGACCAGGAGAAGTACCTGGCTCCTGGCTTCGGATCGGATTGGCGCAGCATGCCGGCCATAGCGTGCCGGCTATAGCAGCCATTTGGGAGGTGAACCAAAGGAAAAGGAAGACCTTTCTCTCTGTCTCTCTGTGTGTCTAAATCTGCCTGTCAAAAAAACAACAACAACAACAACAACAACAACAAAAAACAAAAACAACAACAAAAAAAACTCAATTATAAAGAAATTAATACATTTTCTGGGGCCAGTGCTGTGCTGTAGCAGGTAAAACCACTGCCTGCAGCTCCAGTATCCCATGTAGGTGCTGGTTCAAGTCCCAGCTTTTCCAGTACTGATCCAGCTCTCTGCCATAACCTAGGAAAGTGGCAGAAGATGGCCCAAGTCCTTGGGCCTCTGCATGCTTGGGAGAGACCTGAAAGAAGCTCCTGGCTCCGAGCTTTGGATCAGCTCTGCTCTGGCCATTGCAGACATTTGGGGAGTGAACCAGTAGAAGGAACACCTCTCTATCTCTCTCTGCCTCTGCCTCTCTGTAACTCTGCTTTTCAAATAAATAAAAATTATTTTTAAAAAGAAATTAATACATTTTAATACTCATACTCACTGGATTACATTAAAGGAATAGAAAATGCCTGATTATTTTTATCTTTGAGTAGGTTTTAGATGGTCATTAATCTTTAGTCAATCTCTGCATTTAGCATTAAAGCAATAAAATTTAAGTTGAGAGCTTCAAGAAGTAATTGACATTTTGTGGATAGTCAATTGAAAAGAGACAGGATTATCCCAACTGTGAAGTATGATTTTATAAAGATTTTTTTTAAAAAAGAATAAACTGTTTGACTTTGTTACATCAATTCTGTTAATAACAGTCTGAAAGCTTAAAATCAGCTCAATTAATGTAAAAATAAAAGTGGATATTTCAGATGTCATACTAGAATTGAAGAGTGGATATAAATAAAAGGATCAATAGTTACTTTGTTCTTTAGACATGTTCATGTTCTTTTTCATAAGATTTTTAGTGAAGAAGATACATTTTAGCTCATTCTCAAAGAGAAAAAAGTAAGCCATTAAGGGTGACATTCTAGGTAAAGTAGATACCAAGAGAAAGTTGTCTTTATTCAATAAACATTTCACTGTACCATAGAAATCAGTACTGAGGTTATTTCTCAATCCATTTGTTCTGTGACAAGTGATCAAAATATGACTGAAATGTTAGATATAAAAACCTTAACTCAAGAAGGAATGGCTCTCTGAAAAACAAGAGTGGCAGAAAAAAAAAAGCAAGTTTGAATAACATTTAGAAAAATGTTATGAAACTTAAAAACACTACTAGTCGAACAATACCCTATACCTTGTGCGGTTGTGTGAGTGCAGCCTGTTGAAATCCTTGCTTAGTATATACTAAGTTGATCTTTAGTATATGAAGGTAATTAAAAATGAAACTCGATAAAGGGCGGGATGGGAGAGGGAGAGGGGAGGGCCACGGGAGGGAGGGAGGTTGTGGGGGGAAGCCACAACAATACAAAAGTTGTATTGTGAATTTGTAAATTCACATTTATGAAATAAAAAATAAAAAATATATATTTTAAAAAAGAAAAAAAATTCACATGAGAAGATACTATGTTCTGTGAGAGTCAATGGAAATTATTCCCTCTTATAAATAGATGATAAAAAGGAAACATAGATAGATATAATGAGAACCACATCACTTATGAGAAGTAGATCACAATGACAAAGTTTTAAAATGTACCTGATTAGGATGAATTTAAAAAGAAGAAATACAAACTTGGAATTTATCTTGAAGTGTATTTATTCCAATTAAATTTTGCATTACAATAAAATTTCTACCAGTGGCAAAAATTGTTATTCAACCTGTGTTTGAATGTCCCCACTTTTGAACAATGTATCTCTTTCCAACTTCCAAGTTGGGCATTCTGCATCTCTCCGAAAATATACCCAGGTTCCTCAACTCTTCCACATGTATTCTGCCATTTCTATTTGTAGAGAGACTCAGTGGAAGGTTTTCTCGGCAGAACGCAGGTAAAGATAAGTCTATGGAATGCTCATCCAGCAGTGTCAGGAGTTCAAAATCACGAAGTGGAATGGGAAACAAAGGCACACCCTTGAACTGCAGGGACTTATTGAATTAATCACTTCACTGTCCATTTGCTTCTAATTTCTATCTCTTATTTTTTTTGTTTTATTTTTGGGAGATTTCCTTAATCTAGTTTATAATACTAGTATGCAATTTAAAAATTTCTGCTGTATACAAAATAATCAATGAATACTTTTGTATTATCAAAATGTCACTTTAGAGCCTCCATTCATTTTCATGAATGTGATCTATTATTTCCTTGAGACTAATTGTATCATAGTATTACTCAAATGTACTTTAAGAACCTGTATTATAGTAAATTAATTTCATTTTGTGTTCTAGTTCCATAATCCCTATCTGCATTATAGAGCTTGGGAAAGTTGTAACTCTTTCTTCACTTGGTGATTTACTTAAACAAAATAGGTAGTGCCTTGGACAGGGTGTATGTGTGTGTATGTGAGACTACAAGAGTCAGAGAGAATTTGGGCGTGAAGGTGGAATAGTCAATAAATAAAAGTAATAAGAGTAATAAAAGTGCATAAGAGTAAAAAGCAAATCCAAGGATCAAAATTTTGGCACAGAGGTTAAGCCCCTACCTGCAACATTGGGAACTCATATCTGAGCATCATTTGGAGTCCCAGGTGCTCTGCTTACAATCCAACTCCCTACTAATGCAGCTCAGAAACTAGCAGAAAATGGCCCAAGTACTTGGGCCCCTGCCACTCACATGAAACAGAATGGACCTCTAGCTACAGACCCAGACCTGGTTGTTGCATCCATTTTTGGTTAAACCAGTGAGTGGAAGAACTTTCTCCTTGTCTCCTTTTCTATTTCCTTCTCCCTCTTTCCTTCTCCCTCTCCCATAACTCTACCTTTAAAATAAATAAATAAATATATCATAAAATACAATAAAATAAGTGAAAATGGTGTTCTGATGTTTTGGTCTTTCTATTGTTCCTGATGATGAGCATTGTCCAAAAAATGTCTGTACTTTGTGCAAGAATGTAAGCATAGAACATTGGCTTCACTTTTTGCTGGAGTTGTCCTTTTAATGAAATGGAAGGGAGTCATGCCAGGGTATTTTGGGAGTTCAGAAACTGCATTATTTTTAGGTTAGGAAAAAAATATTATATTAATCACAGAATACTTAGATTCTGCTCCTTATGAATAGATATTTTCTGAGAATCTTCTCACATAATGAAAATTTTAAAGTGTTCAGATATTTTTCAAATATCAGAAGTATGCATTTTATTCTTACTTTTATTACATGCAGCATTTTTATGTTGTATAATTTGTTTCTTTGATCTCAAATGGTATTTTTTGACATATAGAACACAAAAATTTTTACCCAAGCATTCTCATAATTAAACTTTAATTCTCATGATTTAAAAATTGTATTGATTTCATATTAAGTCATGAAAATTTTTTTAACTTTTATTTAATGAATATAAATTTCCAGTGTACACCTTATGGATTACAATGGCTTCCCCCTCCCATAACTTCCCTCCCACCCACAACCCTCCCCTCTCCCACTCCCTCTCCCCTTCCATTTGCATCAAGATTCATTTTCAATTCTCTTGATATACAGAAGATCAATTTAGTATAAAGATTTCAACAGTTTGCACCCACATAGAAACACAAAGTGAAACATACTGTTTGAATACTAGTTATAGCATTAAATCAAAATGTACAGCACATTAAGGACAGAGATCCCACATGAGGAGCAAGTGCACAGTGGCTCCTGTTGTTGACCCAACAAATTGACACTCTAGTTTATGGCGCCAGTAACCACCCTAGGCTGTCATCATGAGTTGCCAAGGCTATGGAAGCCTTCCAAGTTTGCCGACTCTGATCATATTTAGACAAGGTCATAAAAGACAGAGTGAGGATAGTAACCAATGATCCTAAGAGTGGCATTTACCAGGTTTGAACAATTATACAGCATTAAGTGGGGAAGAGGACCATCAGTACACACAGGTTGGGAGTAGAGCCATTTGTGGTAGAGTAGAGGTTATGATTACAAAGGAATGAGGCCCAAGTGCGCTAGACAGGGTCTAGAACAAAGGACAGAGTCATTATTAGAGGAGCTAAGAAAGGTGCTGTCTAAGCTACAATTAAGTTTTCTGATTGAGAGGCAAATAGAACCTGATAGAAGGGGCTTGATAATAATCTGGTGGGCTTTAGGCCTTGTAAGTTAAGAGGCCCAGACCTATCTATCTCTTCACATGGGGTACATCCTGAGGGAGGTATGAACCTCCTAGGGGAAGGCACTCTGTTGACTTTCATTACTTGGCTGGCCTGGGAGGAGAGCTGGCCAGGCAAAGGCAGGGGGCGTCTCTAACAAGAAATTTACAGTTCTGCCTGCAATGTTGCTGACCCGACTTGACCATCCCCTCAGCTGCAGTGGTCACTTTGGAAGTTGGGCTGAGTGAAGGGCTTTTCAGCTTAGAGCCAATAAGACCTGTGGCTCTGACCTGGGCATCCTTCGACTCCAGGGCAGGTCCATTTCCAGTGATCCAACTCTTGGCAGAGCTGCCAGGGCTCTTCACAAGCTGACTTCTGCTGAAGCCCAGGCTTACCACATTGAAAGCCACTGCAGTGGACTGGCCTGTTGGGTCTCCTTGAGGGCAGATCACTGTACAGATCAGCCATTAATAGGCCTGCCACCCATTGCTTCTGATGCCTAGCTTTTTTTTCCTCCTGGTTTGTGTTCAAGCAGACCAGAGGATGCAAGTCAAGGGAGTGCCCGTGTCCCATCTCTAATCTTTGGTGGCCTGAACTACAAGTCTATAGTCACAGGCATGTTCTGTAGTAGTATTTCTAAGGCAGACAATGCCCATGAGGAAAATTATATTCTCACTTTAAAACTTTCTTTCCCTTTGGTCTGAAAGGGAGGTTTTTTTCTACTTACTGTATACTTCGCTGATGGCGAAGTGAATCTAGCTATGAGATTATTATTTAAGCTCTTATTTTGGCTATGCTATTACAGAAAAATGTTAGCCATCCCTTTCATAAAGGGAATTATGTGATAAACCAATTAAAAATTACTGAAAATGTATGATTACAATTATGATTGTTACTCCACAGTTTAGTATTAGTTTTAACTAGAATAAAAATAATACAATACTTTTATGATATTAGTTAAAATGAATTTATATGAGAGTGAATAAATTAACATTTATTGAGCACCTTTTAAAAACATACAATATTATAGATATTTGAGAAGATCCATTTAGTATAGTTTTTATGCTCCTTTCATTTATTTTCGTTCCATAATATCTTGAAGAGTCCTTAATTGGGGCTGGCACTGTGGCATAGCAGGTAAAGCCGCCACCTCCAGTGCTGGCATCCCATATGGGCACCAGTTCTAGTCCCGGCTGCTCCACTTCCAATCCAGCTCTCTTCTACTGCCTTGGAAAGCAGTATAAGATGGCCCAAATCCTTGGTCCCCTGCACCCCCATAGGAGATCTGGAAGAAGCTCCTGGCTCCTGACTTTGGATTGGCACAGCTCAGGCTGTTGTGGCCAATTAGGGAGTAAACCAGAGGATGGAAGACCTCTCTCTCTGCCTCTCCTTCTCTTTCTGTGTAACCCTGACTTTCAAATATATAATTAAATCTTTAGAAATAAAAAGAGCCTTTAATTATTTCAATTCTTTTCATGTGAATATCTAATTCTTCCAGAACTATTTGTGGGAATAGTTAGCTTTACATTATTGTGTTGCATATCTTCCTCTGTCAAAGATCAATTACTGATATTTATGAGGATGTATTTCAGTGCTCTCTATCCTATTGCATGTACCCATTTGTCTATAATTCCACCAGTTTAAAGATCATTTTGATTGCTGCATAGAAAATCTTGAAATTAGGTAGTTATAGTCTTTGTTTTTCTTTGAATTGTGCTGATTACTCTGATTCATTTGCACCTATACATAAAACTTAAAACCAATTTGTTAATATCTAGGCTTTTATTTCCCTTTCTTGCCTTATTGCATTCGTAAGGATTTCTAGTATGATATTCAAAAGGAGCATTGAGGGGCCTGCATTGTTATGCAGCATGTTAAGACACAAGCTGGGACAGCAGCATCCCATATTGGAATGACAGTTTGATTCTTGGCTGCTCTACTTCACATCAGCCTTCCTGCTAATTCACATTTGCAGGCAGTGGAAGATGGTCCAATTATGTAAGGACCCTGCCACCCATGTGGGACACAAGTATGGAATTCCAGGTTTCTGCTCTCCTCTCTCTCTCTCTCTCTCTCTCTCTCTCTGTATTTGTGTGTGTCACTCTTTGAAATATATTTGTGATAGAAATTTGAAGTCGTTATCTAGTAATTACAGAATTTATGCTTTCTCAGTGAGTTTCCATTGGTCACTTTTTTCTGTGTGTATAGTCCATTGTTTTCCATGTCTTTACATACTTCTTTGCACACACACTTTCATTTTATTTTGTTGTTAAAACTGGAATTTTAAACAAATTATGTATTAGTAATGAAAATCAAACTATTACCCATGATTTATTGCTGCCATTGTTGTTTTTACTTATTAATAACCTTATGATACTAACTCTATATAGTGTGTATTTTTTTAATATTTATTTATTTATTTGATAGGTAGAGCTACAGAGAGCAGAGGCAGAGAAAGAAGTCTTCCTTCCACTGGTTCACTTACCAGATCACCACAACAAGCAGAGCTGGGTCTATCAAAAGACAGGAGCCAGGAGCTCATTTGCGTTTCCATGATAACTAGTGATCCTGAGCATCTTTTTATGTGTCTGCTAGCCTTTTGTATTTCACCCTTTGAAAAATGCCTGTTCATATTATTAATTCATTTATTTTTTGGAAAAAAATATTTATTTATTTATTTATTTGAAAGGCAGAGTTACAGAGAGGCAAAGGCAGAGAGAGAGAGAGAGGTCTTCCATCTATTGGCTCACTTCCCAGATGGCCACAAAAGGCAGAGGTGGGTCCACCAGAAGCCAGGTGCCAGGAGCTTCTTCCGGGTCTCCCATGCAGATGTAGCGTCCAAGGACTTGGACCATCTTCTACTGCATTGACAGTCCACAGCAGAGAGCTGAATCAGAAGTGGAGCAGTCACGTCTTGAACCAGCACCTATATGGGATGCCAGCACTGCAGGAGGTAGCTCTACCTGCTATACCACTGCACGGACCCTAAATGTTTCTTAAACTGTGGTAACTGAAGTCTCTGCTCAGTTAGCTTAGTATTCATCTGACAGTATTTTTAGTAATTTTGTTAAATGCTTTCAACAAAAAAGTAGCCTACCCTTTAGGTTGGTATAAATTTTTAATAATTAGGCAGTTTTCCTATCTGTTGAATATCTTCCTCTTTGTATGGACCACCAAGGTCAGACAATGATGATCAAATGGTACTCTGTCTTACATATATGGGTAGTTCTTTACTTTCCAAGCATATGTCACAGCTTTTCTTATTTTGCTGTTGTTTAGTTATTTTTGTTTGCTTTTAAGTTTATTTTTAAAATGTTATTCAAGGTCTACAAGTTTCACGTATTTCATGTATACAGATTCAAGAATGTAGTGATACTTCCCACCCTACTCTTCCCTCCTGCCCATGCTCCAGCCATTTTTTTTTTTTCTCCTACCCTTCTATTCCCTCTTAGTTTTTACAAAGGTCTATTTTCAGTTTTCTTTATACTCATAAGGTTAACCCTACACTAAGTAAAGAGTTCAACAAATAGTATGAGGGGAAAAACAAAACAAAACACTGTTCCTCAACATTAAAAAGAGCTTTTCAATACATCCTATGGGCATCTTGTACCCCAAATGTTGCTTTTAAATTTCTTTTTGGGATATTGTTTGCTCCAGTTGGTGTTTTAGCTTTAAGCAGCTGTATTGTTAAATGTAACCCATTGTAGTACTGGAGATAAAGTTTTTTCATGAAGAAGGACTTTATTTGAATCAGGTCAAATGACTATACTCTCTGAATAAAGCATTTTCTGGGAAATGCATGACAGACCAGTTGTTTTGAGGAGACCCAAATGAAGTCTTCCCCACATCTTATAGCTACAGTGCTGTTGGTTTTCTTTGCTATTATGTTTGTGAGACTGTAAGATTTCAAATGTATCGTGAAGTTTAAAAGAGATGAATGGTTGTAGACCAAGGCAAAACACATTGGCAAAAAAAATCTTGATGAGATCAAGATGTATTTATTATTTCCTGAATAATTGGTTCAGGGTTTTATAATATTTTAGTTGATTTTTCAGGATTCTAAAATAGTTTACTTTATCAAATCTTCCAAAATTGACATTGCTTCTATGAGGGTATATATATATATATATGTATATATATATATATATATTTGTCCCCACTCTGCTTTTTTAAAAGTCCTGTCAAAACTTTTACTTCTTTCTCCTCTTACATAGAGATATTAGCAGAATATGGGCTGATGGAAGACTTCCTTAATCTTTACTTACATGTTCACCTACTTGAGGAAGAAGCGTTTAGCAAGTCATGGTATTACTTTAAAGTTACTTCCCTGGAAATGACACACATCAGTCTTTCCACTCTTCTCCTATTTCAATACACTGGACAAAGAACATAGATTTGCATAACTGCAGTTAAGAATAAAAAAGAACAAGCCTTCATATCTATTGTAAACTAAAACTTAGAAATGTGATGAATAATAATATTGTCTACGACATAATTTAGCTTATTTCTCAACCTTTGAAGTCTAATTTAATCTTCAAATAATTACATGTAGTTGCTCATAATTGTGTTAACTCTCACAGCTATAATAAATTATCACAAATTCAGTTGAATAAAGCAATTCAAAATCATAATCTTACAGTTCTTGAGGTCATATGTTTAAAATGGATTTTGCTAGATTAAAAAAATCAAAGTGTCACAAAGTATCAGCAGGATTTTGTTCTCTCAGGAGGTTTTAGGAGAGAGTTCATTACCTTATCCTCTCAACTTGTGATTGCTTTGGGTCTACCCACATAATTCAGGAAAATCCCTTTATCTCAAGATCTTTATCTTAAGAACATCTGAAAAATTTCTTTTATCATATACGACAACATATTCATGTATTTTAAAGATTAGGAAGTGGACATCCTCAGATCATTTTTCTATCAAATAATCATATTAATGTTAACACTGTGTCCTCAAATGATCCAGAAGTTTTGTTTCTAAATGTATTATATTGTAGAGAATTATAGGATAGAGTAGGATGAATGTCACACTAGAAAGGCAGATGATACACCAAGGAATCATTACTTATCTTTTCTTATTGAACAAACTGATATTATCAGACTTCGATTAGAATTTGATTAAAACTTAATAATACCAACTCTTCTATACCTCAATGTGTGTCTATAGTAAGATTTTATTACTAATAATATTTTCCCTGGGTTTTCAATGCTAAACCATTAAATCAGATCAATATTTATTAGCAGGTCCAGAGTTGGTGAAGGGGGGTGGAAAGACATTTCAAAATGAATGAACAATAAGTGAAAATACATTCATGAGTGCAGATATGTCCTTAAAATGGCTTATGATCAGTGTCTATTTCAGGACTACATGGATTTAGAGTTAAAAAAATCAGAGGTACGTTGTATCCCCTTATGCATCCCCTAAGTAAATCTAGAAATAAAGCTTAGTTTGTTCCTCTTCATTGCTTTCTTTTTTGTTCTTTTTTTTCTTGGTTCTTAATAGTTAGGTCTACATAAATTGTTACTTGTAAATTGCAGCTGTATTTTTTTTAACCAAATGTGAAGATCTGTATACCTCTTTGGGACAGATTACCTCACATTTAGATCACTATATTGAATGTACCCATTGGATATGTTATAAGGCAGAGCAAGTGGTTAGCCTTGACTCTTTGAAAATGCACAGGCCTGATACTCTTTCTTCTATCGTGAATGTTGTGTCCTGTTTACCTGGTGTACTTGTTCTTTGAGAAGTCTTTTTTTTTTTCATTTTTTTTTTTAACAGGCAGAGTGGACAGTGAGAGAAAGAGACAGAGAGAAAGGTATTCCTTTATGCCGTTGGTTCACCCTCCAATGGCCGCCACGGCCAGCACGCTGCGGCCGGTGCACCGAGCTGATCCGAAGGCAGGAGCCAGGTGCTTCCTCCTGGTCTCCCATGGGGTGCAGGGCCCAAGCATTTGGGCCATCCTCCACTGCACTCCCGGGCCATAGCAGAGAGCTGGCCTGGAAGAGGGGCAACCGGGACAGAATCCGGCGCCCCAACCAGGACTAGAACCAGGTGTGCCGGTGCCACTAGACATAGGATTAGCCTGTTGAGCCATGGCGCCGGCCAGAAAAGTCTTAACCTTGTGGGATCTTAACTGTCATTGGACTTAATGTTCCTTTGGAGCCAGACAGGAAACAGAAGAATCAGATATTTCCATGCAGATTAAGGCTACGAGGAGACATCTTTGCAAGAGAGAGGAAAGGAAAGAGTTTTAGTGTGTTAATACTGTATCATAGCATGCTAGTTGAAAAGTTCCAGATATGACATAAAGGGCTGGATTGTGAATTAAAAGTTATGCAGAAATAGACATCAGGAAAATGCAAGTCAAAGCCACAATGAGGTTTCACCTCACCTCAGTTAGAATGGCTTTCATACAGAAATCAACAAACAACAAATGATGGCAAGGATATGGTGAAAATGTACTCTAATCCACTGTTGAAGGGAATATAAACTGGTACACTGTGGAAGACAGTATGGAGATTCCTCAGAAATCTGAATATATACCTGCCATATGACCCAGCCTTCTCACTCCTGAGAATTTACCCAAAGGAAATGAAATCAGCATATGAAAGTTATCTTACCCCCATGTGTGTTGCAGCTCAATTCACAATAGCTAAGACATGGAATGAATCCAAATGCCCATCAAATGAAGAGTGGATAAAGAACCTACGAAATATATACACCATGGAATACTACATAGCAGTAAAGAAAAATGAAATCCTGTCTTTTGCATCAAAATGTATTCAACTGGAAACCACTATGCTTAGTGAAATAAGCCAGTCCTGAAAAGACAAATAACATATGCTTTCCCTGATCTTTGGTAACTAATAGAGTACCTGAAAAGTAAACTATAGAAGTAAAATTGACACTTTTAGATGCTATTACTTTGAACAGCTCTTGTTTCGACTGTTGAAGATCTTTTTTTTTTTTTCATACTATTTGCTGAACTCTTTACTTAGTATAGGGAGAATCCTATGTGTACAAAGTTAATTGAAAATAGACCTTAGTAAAAAATAAGAACGGGAATAAGAGAGGGAGTAGGAGGGTGTGAGTGCAAGTGGGAGGGAGGGTAGAGTTGAAAGAATAACTGTTCCTAAATCTGTATTTATGAAATGTATGAAGTTTGTATACCTTAAATAAAAGTTGTCTAAGTTAAAAAAAAAAGACACACAGAAACAGTTAAGGAGGAAAGAAGTTGACTTTTTTCAGCTGATTTATTGAATAATGTGTATTTTATGATACAGTTTTATGGAAAATAAGTCACATATGTCATCAGGGTGGTTGGAGCATCCAGATACTGATAATGTATGATGATGTCAGAAGTTGGGATGGAAATGAAAACTAAGATTTAATTGTTGAAGTGACCAGTTAGGGTAGGTAAGTGAAAAAATTAATAATGTATTAATAAACATATCCAAGAGAGGCGGATAGTGATAAATAGTGATAAAAGAAAGCAATGAAAAGCTTTTGTTCTTACTTTTGTCTTATTAAAAAATGAGTTAAAAGTAACAACCTAGGGGCCGGTGCCTTGGCTCACTTGGCTAATCGTTCGCCTGTGGCGCCAGCATCCCATAAGGGCGCCTGATTCTAGTCCCGGTTGCTCCTCTTCCAGTCCAGCTCTCTGCTGTGGCCCAGGAGTGCAGTGGAGGCTGGCCCAAGTGCTTGGGTCCTGCACCTGCATGGGAGACCAGGAGGAGGCACTTGGCTCCTGGCTTCGGATGGGCACAGCGCCAGCTGTAGCGGCCATCTGGGGGGGTGAACCAATGGAAGGAAGACCTTTCTCTCTCTCTCTCACTGTCTATCTCTATCTGTCAAAAAAAAGTAACAACCTAAAATCTGTGAACAGGAACTGAATAATTAAAGTCTGTGTCTTTATACATCTAAATATGTAGGTTATGTAAGAGAAAATTGCTTTCATTTAACAGAGAAGCCTGAAAAGCGGTGTCCCCAGAGACCAGCCATGTTGCAGCACAGGCAAGCAAATACAGAATACTATCTATTGAATGTGTAAATATGAAAGGATTTATTTATTTATGATTATTTATTTGAAAGTCAGAGTTAGAGAGAGAGAGAGGGATTGATTGATTGATGGATTCTATCTGTTGGTTCACTCCCCAGATTGTCACATTGGCCAGGGTTTTGCATGAAGGTCAAAGCCAAGAGCCAGGAGCTAGGAGCTTCATCTCTTCCATGTGGATGGCAGGGACCAAAGCACTTGGGTCATCTTTTTCTGCTTTTCCCAGTCCATTGGCAGAGAGTTGAATAGGAAGTAGAGCATCCAGGACACAAACTGGCACCCATATGGGATGCCAACTTTGAGGGAGGTGGGTTTTACCCAGTATGTCACACTGTGAGCCCAAAAGGATTTATTTAAAGAATTACTTTGGGTTTCCAGGGTGTATTTGGAAATATTGTGTGAAATTGCAATGGAAGTAAAAAAATAGATTATATTGAGGATAAATTCATGTGAGAACTGAACAGAGGGAACGTATCTGCTTGGTGATCAAGGATGACAAAGATGATTCATGGGCTTAGAATGAACATCTCACAGTTTACTGATTTGAGCACAGGATATTGATTAAGGATCTAGGTAGAAACAGTGAGCTGCAGGAGTTAAGATTCTGTAATCTTTGCTTCATTCTCAACATGAATACTGCTGCATTTTATACGTCATCTCTTAAAATAGTTCATTTCTTAGGTTGCTAGCAGAGGTTATTAGCTGACTTATTAAATTCTTAATTCTTTTTATCATATTTATCCTGGGGACTCAGGTTTCCCAAGACTTCCATGGTGAGGTGTTTCTTTTTTTAATGTTATATTTTTCAAAATGTCCAACCTACAAAAAATTAGAAAAAGCAGCACAATGAGCTCCCTTATATTTTACACTTACATTGATGGGTTGCTATCCCATTCTCTCTAGATGTATACAAATGTCTCTCTCTCCCACTCTCTCTCCTATTTCTGAAAGTATAAATATGTGTGACTTTATAATGCATGTTTTCTATCTAGAATCCTTTAAAAATAAGTAAAATTGTGATGTGTCATCCCAATACTTTATAACTTCTAAAACCAAAAACATTCTCATGTACCATCTCATGACCAAGGAATTTACCACTACACAATAGTAATATCTAAGTTATTGTATAGTTTCAAGTCTCCCAAATTATTTTAAAATAACCTTTGAATTTTTAACAATGGTCAGGACCTAAATAAGGCATAATAATTTTATGTTGATCAATAAATTAAAATTAAAATAAGCAAAATATTTACTTATACTTAGAAATTCTAATTTAAAAAAATGGAGATATGGTGTAGAATCAGTGGATCAATCCATCTTTAGGATCTGTGAGATATGGCTGTGATTCTTTGTATTTTTGAAATGGATTTACTAATTAATTCAGATCCTGTACACAAGAGCATACAGGATCTCAAACATAATTTTTGTACCTTTGTATCCCCCAAAGGAAATATTGATCTGATTTACAAGGTTGAGGTGGAAATCTGGCTGCTAAATCAAGTATAAATTTTATTACTTACCTCAATCAAACGTAATGGCAAATTTACAGTCTTCATTTCTTTCCTGTGCCTGGGTCATCGTCAATATTGATCTAGTAAACATAGCTATAAAGTAAAACCATCCAATACTATGCTCCTGCAACAATATTCCTCAATATTAATTATGCAGTCTCTCTCTAGAAATATAAATCATAAAATAATGATATGCTTCAATGAAAATAACACTTTACCATAATTTAGGTAGATCACACTTAGTTCCTTATTGGCATATGGTTTAAGAAAAATCAAATGATCATCAGAACTATGAATAAAAGATTTACACAGGAGCTTCAAAACTTTGTGGAAAATGAAAGCGATGAAAACTATGTATAGATTTCAGTGTTCTGCACCAAAATAAATTTCTCTTATAATTCCATTTTTCCATAAATTTTTGAGGTTCCTCTCATGTGCCATTTTTTCATCCTATACTTTAAGACCTTTTTAGAACACCAAACTAAAATGAGGCAACATCAGAAAAGAATTAAAAGGTAAGTTTATTTTGGAGCAAAAATATTGTGACATCTGTGCACAATCTTTCATAAGAAAATATCTAAAATACATGTGTGGTAGACAGAATTTTAAGATGATTGTCAGTGTTCAATACCTTTGGAGTGAGCCACTTTCCTTGAATATAGGCAAAACCTTTGAATATGATGTGATATCACTTCTGCATTACATAATATGACAAAACAAAGGGATTTTTTTCCAGATGTAAAATAAATTTTCCAAACAGTTTACATTTGCTCATCTAAAGGGAGATTGTTCCATGGGGGCTTGACTCAATTACATCCTTTGAAGAATGTTTCAGCCCTGACCTAAGAGATGGAAAACTCTTTTTCTAGCTTTGAAGGAGTAAACCAGTAGCTGTGAGGAGATAAATTATAACAACAAGCACAAGAACTTAGAAGGCTTTAAGTCTTAAATGAGTCCACAGCTCTTGCAGTCACTTTGATTACAACCCAAGGAGACCTTCAGCAGAAACTCAGCTAGGCTATACCTTGACTTCTAACCCATGGAAACTGAGAGTAAATATATTTTACTTTAAACGATTGCTAAAAATTTTTACACACTAATAGAAAATCAGCATGGTATCGAAGCTCTTTTAAAAGCAGCCACTTAAAATCTGCAAAATACAAATATTCTATCCAATTTTTCTCTGATAATTCTTTTGAAATATGTTACATATGAGGGGTTTTCGAAAAGCTCATGGAAAATATTTATTTTGAAAATGTAGACATAGATTTCAAAAATATATGAAGAAAAATAATCTTATTTTTAATTCCATTTCCACAAACTTTTTGAAGTACCTTTTTATTTGGTTTTGATTCTGTGTTTACTGAGACTTAAAAAGGCACAAGCATTGAAAGTAGCTTCTCCTTTCATGTTCTTCAAAATCAAGACTCTCTCAAAATTTCATTTGATATGGGTAAGGTTGCCTAGCAACAGTCTGACCCCCACCACCACCACAGAGCTGTTCCATGCATCAATTCCGAGGACAACTAACAGATCAAGAATTAAGAGAGAAAATATTGAAAGATGATATTATTAGTGGAGTAAATAGAGGTAGTATAGGATTCAGATATTAAAAGTTGAAATCACTACAATAGATCCTTCATAAATTTTTCTTTGCTAAAACACATGTACCAGAAGTACTTGAAAGAAAATATCATTACCAACCCCACAAATATTGTGGGGGTAACAATGAGGAATTATGACCAAGAAAAAGCTAAATGTCTATATGGAATGAAAAAGAGCTTAGAAATGATCTATCATACTCCCTTCACATTCTGAATGCAGGAAAATATGAAATAAAAACATAGGCAAGAAACTTTAGAAAACAGAAAATTAGAGATAGTAAATGACTTATCCAAGTTACAGCAGAAAGTAAGGAGCATGATTGCTACTGGAATCCACAACTCTGGCGTAAGGCCCACAGCCATGAAGGATGTTGCACCTGAAAAATCCAAAATCTGGAGGAAGAGAAACAGGGTACTTCCCAATCCTGATGCTTCCTAACTGTCATATTGGGACAGTTTCTTATTTATTTTGATGTTCAATTTACTGAAACATAAAAACTGCATAATCTCTTAAGCAAGAGCATGTAGAATTAATTTTTGCAAATGAAATTATATAACACCTCCTGACATATGTTCAATATTTATTAGTATTATTGTCCTTGTAAACCTTGAGGATAATGTTTTCTTTAATGTTTTCTTTCTTCCCCCCATCGCCCCCCTCCCAGGCTGTTTAATTCCTTGAGCAGAGTGAGTTCTAGTTAAGTATTCTCTAGGACACTAAAAATAGTCAAGGAAACAGTGATCATGTTTTGGGTTTCAGTTACCATTGGGGGTAATTCTGATTCAATCTATAAAAGAATTTGCACGCAATGTAAGATAATACATAATGAGATGTCAAATGGAATGAGATTGAATATAATTTATCTCTGAAATTAAATGACAAAAATACCTTGCTGAAAATAATGTCTCAACCTTAATTTACTACTTGGATAGGGTATATCACATATATTTAAATAATATGTTTCACCTGGTAATAATACATTAAAAATAAATCTTAAGGTGTATAATTAGCAATAATATTTTAATGAGAAAACTTCATATAACATCTTATAAATTTTGCTTTATTAAGTAAACCAATACCCTTCATTTGCCTATTGTATGCAACGTACTTTCAGTCTTAGCTCATATTTGCATACTGTTTGTAAAAGAAACAATTTAGAAAGATAAATAATCAAAATAATTTAAACTCCAAACATTCAATTTTTTCCTCTTTCCATGGTGCAAACTCCCCCAATATAAATGCACTTTTATTTGCTCAAATGCACAATATTGAAACAAATATAATTATAATTAGTTCATTAAATGAGTTAGATTAAATGAATAGCATTCATGCAATATAAAATGGAGGAGATTTAGTTATAAAAGCATGGTAAAATTCAAGGTTTATTCTCATTCATGTCCAAACTCACACAAGCATTAAGTCACACACATGCACAGTCACATTCACACAAAAACATACTTGCACAAACATTCTCATATGAACACACATACAGAAACATACACAAATACACACACATACACACACGTGTTAACTTATGTCTGTGCATTAAGAATTAAATTTAGTAATTTCTTAACCTTCCCTTCCTTAGTTACTCTAAGAAGATTTTCCCAGAACTATATACCTGTATCTTTTACATTTCTTGCTATTGTAATCAGAGTCCAAATAAAAAATAAAATTAAAAAAAATTGAATGACAAAAATGAACATAACAGCAAAAAGGAGTCTAAATAATACAAACTCTAAAGTGAAAATTCAATGAGATTTGTTAAACCCAATTTTTTTTTTTTTTTTTTTAAGTTTATGGGGGCAAGGGAATATTTTAGGAAGAGGAAATTTAGCAAATACATACAGAAAATAAATTAAAAATAGAGTTTTGGAAGACTGCCTAGAAGTCAATAAGGTTGAAAAACAAGGTGCAAGGCTAAGTGTATTCAGGATAAGAATGCTAAGATATGAGAGCGATAAAATGTAGAGAACTTTTAATGATAGACTGAAGGTTTAAAGTTGACATTTTCACACAGAGCTTGTAAATGGTTTGACCTAGCCCTACATTTTTGATTGAAGGATGATGTTAGTAATCTGAAACAACTGAAAACAAAGAAAGAATCCTGAAGTTTTGAAACATAAATTATCTATGGTTTTTTTTTTTTTACAGCAAATGCATATGTATTTTCTTATCTGGACTGGGAGGTGCTCTAGATAATATTTTTAAATAAATAAAACAGAAAATAATCCTCAGATAGAAGACTCTATTATGCCCTATAATTCCAGTGAAGAAACTGAGTATCAGAAAGATTTTTTAACCTAAAAACCTTTTATTTGAGGTACATGAACTTCATGCATTTCACATATACAAATTTAAGAACATAGTGATTCTTCCCACCCTAATCTCCCTCCTGCTCACACTCCCATTCTTCTTCCTGCTCCCTCTCCTACTTCCATTCTTAATTTTTTACAAAGATCTATTTTCAATTAAGTTTATACTCATAAGACTAAACCCATGCTAAATAAAGAACTTAACAAATAGTATGAAAAGAAGAAAAAAGAAAAAAAAACTTCCTCAACAGTCGAGACAAGGGCTGTTCAAAATCATCATATATCAAAGTGTCAGTTCCACTTCTATATAGTACCTTTCAGGTACTCTATTAGTTACGTTGGTTCAGGGAAAACATATGATATCTGTCTTTGGGGGACACTAAGTATAATGGTTTCCAGTTGTGTCCATCTTGTAGCAAAGGACAGGATCTCATTTATTTTTTACCTCTGTGTAGCATTCCACGGTGTACATATACCACAATTTCTTTATCCTGTCTTCAGTTGGTGGACATCTGGGTTGATTCCATATATTAGTTATTGTGAATTGAGGTGCAATAAATATGGAGGTACAGATAACTGTTTCATGTGCTGATTTCATTTTCTCTGGGTAAATTCCCAGGAGTGGGATAAGTGGATCATATGGTGGGTCGATACACTACTCTCTGAGGTATCTCCATATTGTCTTCCACAGTGACTGTACCAGTTTATATTCCCATCAACAGTGGATTCAAGTACCTTTTTTCCCACATCCTCACCAGCATTGTTGTTTGTACTGGCAGAAAGTTTGAGGAATCTGTGTAAAATCATACCTAGCTAATAGCAAAACCTAGTTTCAAATCCACCAATCTAGTTTCTCATGCCCAAGCTCCCACTACTACACTATTCATCTGGCTAAATTTATTCTCAGTATCCTTTTAGAAACATATAAGCAAATATTTATGAGTCTTACTTTGTGTCAAACATGGTTCTGAATGACAAAGGCATAATAGCAAACTAGAGACATTAAAAATAATGCTGTAGTTGGATAGGAATACATGAAAACACCAAACTATAAACTAGATCATTTCACAGTAGCATGAGCTCCTTGACAGACATTAAACAACCCCATGTATAACAAGAGAGGATTATTTCTTTGGTTTTTGCAATTTATCTATTCATTTGAAAACAAGAGTTATAGAAGGAGAAGGAAATATAAAGACAGACCCTCCATCCACTGGTTCACTCCCCAGCTGGCTGCAATGGCCATGGTTCAACCAGGCCAATGCCAGAAGCCTGAAACTCCATCCCAGTCTTCTATATGGGTGCCAGGGATCTAAGTATCTGGTACTTCTTTTGCTGTTGAATTAACAGAGAGCTTAAGGGATTCTACTGCCTTCTAGGGAATTAGCAGAGATCAACTGGGATTCAAATCTTCAATATATGTGATGCTCAGATCACAAGCCATAGGTTAACACACTGCCACAGGGCCAGATCCAGGAAGAGATTCTTTATAGTTGTTGGTTGGGAAATGCCTCTTTGAGGCAGTGGCAATTTAGATGAGAGCCAAATAATGAAGAGAAGCCAAATGCTTAAAGAGTCTAGAAAAGAAGTCTACTGCAGAGGGAGAGAAGGTGCAGAGGTCCTTAGATGCAATGGCTTTGGTAAGTTCTGAGACCAAAAATAAAGTGAGCATAGTTAGAACACAGAGGGTGAAGATTACAATAAGATGATGTTGGAAATAGAGCAGACTGTAGACTGTATAAAAATATGTGAACAATGACCATGGATATATTATCTTATGTGGGGAAAAAGGTACCCTAATCCATTGTTTGTGGGAATGCATGCCAGTACAACTGTTGTGAAAGTCAGTATGGTGATTCCTCAGAATTCTAAAAACAGATCTACCATATGATCCATCCATTCCACTCCTGGGAATTCATCTAAACAAAATTAATTCAGTATATGAAAGAGTTACCTGTACTCCCATGTTTTTGCAGCTCAATTGACAATAGCTGAGATATAGATTCAGCCAAGATTCATAAAAGCTGATGACTGGATAAAGCTGATGACTAGATAACTCTGGAGTAGTACTCACTTGTATAAAAGTACGAAATCCTGTCTTTTACAACAAAATAGTTGCAACTGGAACTTAGTGAAATAAGCCAGTACCAAAAAGACAAATATGATATGTTCTCCCTGATGTATGATAGCTAATAGAGTACAAAAAATGTAATATATATAAGTGAAATTGACATTTGAGAGTTGAGTAATGTTTCCAGTCCTTGTTCCCACTGTTGAGGAAGAGTATATTTTCTTCTTACAATTTTTGTATTTTTTTACTTAGGGGAGAGTTATTCTTATAATTATAATATAAAATGAAAATATGCCATAGTAAAAATTAAAAGAAAGAAAAATAAAGGAGGAGGGAGGGTACAAACCTGGGTTGGAGGCAAGGTATGGTGGGAAGTATCACTATGGTCCTAAATCTGTGTGTGTGTATATTTTATATATGTATGAAATATACATATATAATACATGAAAATTATTCACTTTATATAAATTTTTAAAATTTGTAAATAAAAAATCTGGCATCTAAAAATGAAATTTAAGATAATAGTAAAATAAAAGCTTGAAAATCTACCGGTTTTTCTAAAGACAACAGCTTCTCAACTCATCTTTTTTTTAATTTTATTTTTTGGACAGGCAGAATTAGACAGTGAGAGAGAGACAGAGAGAAAGGTCTTTCTTTTTCCGTTGGCTCACCCCCCAAGTGGCTGTTACGGCCGGTACAGTATGGCCAGTGTGCTGTGCCGATCCGAAACCAGGAGCCAGGTGCTTCTTCCTGGTCTCCCATGAGGGTGCAGAGCCCAAGGACCTGCGCCATCCTCCACTGCACTCCCGGGCCACAGCAGAGAGATGAACTGGAAGAGGAAAAACCGGGACAAAACTGGTGCCCCAACCTGGACTAGAACCCGGGGTGCCAGTGCCACAGGCAGAGGATTAGCCTAGTGAGCCATGGGGCCGGTCCTCAAATCATCTTAACAATATTTGCAAAGCTTTTATTTCTTCTTGTCATCCCTAGGACCGCATTTCTGAAATGACTTATGATTTCACTTTGGGATGTTCTTGCCTTCTCAAGGGTGCTGTCTTTGTTCTTCAGTTCTCTTCTTTCACTGGACATCACCTTAATCTTTTCATTCTTAGAACTATTACTGTAATTCTTTATTTGCATCAAGAGATTAATCCTCAAATCATGGTGGTTTAATATAATAAAGGCTTTTATTTGTTTTCTTGTTCACACAGCATAGTGTGGTTAGGTGGCCCTCCTTAGTCATGTGGAATACAATCTAGAACATAAAGGCTCCAAAACTGCTGCATGGGTTGGACAAGAGAGAGCCAGAGATATGTGTGGTGTGGAAAGGCCAGGACTGCAGGGGATCAATAGTACTTTTATTCACATCCCATTTTCCAGGCTCCTGTCACATGGCCACATACTGTAAATGTAGAGGAATGCTTATACCTCTCCTACAAACATACATAGAAAACTGCGATATGCATCTCCTTAATGGCAATGCCCAAAGGATGGCTTTGATTGATTTATTTCTTATCTGCTATTCAAAGTATATAAGCCAGTCTTCATTAACATAGGATGAGATAACATTATGCTATGTGGTTTTACTTTTTTTCATAATTATACAATCCACCTCCCCCTTTCTTAATTAATTTTGGATTATAACACTAATATCTTAAATTTTGTTATCTTTGAGCTATATTTTGCCATGAATTTTCGTTTAAAATGGGCAGTTTACAACCTATGCTAATACAAGATTAACAAAAAAAAAATTGGCAATTATACATACTTACTTCATGAGCAGAAATATTCGAAGATTTTCAGTTCTAAATATAAAACAAATAACATTATCTCTTGATTTATCTAATCAACAGTATGTTAAAAATAGCAACCCCAGATGTGGGTAAATTAAAAAATTAAAATGCAAAATAAAATAAACAAGGAATTTTAAAATTATCTTATTTTTCATGAATATACATTGGCTTCAGAAACCCACATATTTTTTAGTTCCCTTATCTTTCCTGTGCCTCTTTCAGATGAAGTTTAAATAGCATTTTAAATATATTACTTAGTCAGTGAATATATATATACACACCCACACCCACAAACACATAGTATGATTTTCTTTTTTAAAAATATTTATTTATTGAGGCCAGCACTGTGGCGCAGTGGGTTAAAGCCCTGGCCTGAAGCTCCAGCATCCCATATGGGTGCCGGTTCTAATCCCGGGTGCTCGCTCCTCTTCTGATCCAGCTCTCTGCTATGGCCTGGGAAAGCAGTAGAAGATAGTCCAAGTCCTTGGGCTCCTGCACTAGCATGGCCCAGAAGAAGCTCCTGGCTCCTGGCTTCTACTCTGCGCAGCTCCGGCCATTGTGGCCAGTTGGGGAGTGAACCATCAGATGGAGGACCTCTCTCTCTGTCTCTACCTCTCTCTGTAACTATGTCTTTCAAATAAATAAAATCAATCTTTAAAAAAAAGATATTTTTTTTTAACTTTTATTTAATGAATATAAATTTCCAAAGTACAGCTTATGGATTACAAAAGCTTCCCCCCCATAACTTCCCTTCCACCCGCAACCCTCCCCTTTCCCGCTCCCTCTCCCCTTCCATTCACATCAAGATTTATTTTCAATTCTCTTTATATACAGAAGATCAGTTTAGTATATATTAAGTAAAGATTTCAACAGTTTGCCCCCACATAGCAACACAAAGTGAAAAAATACTGTTGGAGTACTAGTTATAGCATTAAATAACAGTGTATAGCACATTAAAGACAGAGATCCTACATGATATATTTTTTAAAAATTAATTTTCTATGCAATTTCCAATTTAACACCAGAGGTTTTTTTTTTTTCATTTTCAATTATCTTTATATACAGAAGATCGATTCAGTATATACTAAGTAAAGATTTTATCAGTTTGCACCCACACAGAAACACAAAGTATAAAATACTGTTTCAGTACTAGTTATAGCATCGCTTCACACTGGACAACACATTAAGGACAGATCCCACATGAGGAGTAAGTACACAGTGACTCCTTTTGTTGATTTAACAATTTGACACTCTTGTTTATGGCGTCAGTAATCTCCCTAGGCTCTAGTCATGAGTTGCCAAGGCTATGGAAGCCTTTAGGATTTGCCGACTTTGATCTTATTCTGATAGGGTCATAGTCAAAGTGGAAGTTCTCTCTTCTCTTCAGAGAAAGGTACCTCCTTCTTTGATGGCCCTGTTCTTTCCACTGGGATCTCACTGGCTGATTAAAAAACGATGAAACCCAGTCATTTGCAACAAGATGGAGGAATCTGGAAAACATCATGCTGAGTGAATTAAGCCAGTTCCAAAGAGACAAATATCATTTGTTTTCCCTGATCGGTGACAACTAACTGGGCACTGAAGGGGAAACCTGTTGAAGTGAAATGGACACTATAAGAAACAATGACCTGATCAGCTCTTATCCTGACTCTTGATGTACAATGTAATACTTTATCCATTTTAGTATTTGTTGTCGTTGTTGTTGTTGTTCTAGTACTAGTGGTTGAACTCTGTAATTAACACACAATTATTCTTAGGTGTTTAAATTTTAACTGAAAAGTGATCCCTGTTAAATATAAGAGTGGGAAAAAGAGAGGGAGGAGATGTACAATTTGGGACATGCTCAATCGGACTTGCCCCAAATGGTGGAGTTGGAAACGTGCCAGGGGATTCCAATACAATCCCATCAAGGTGGCATGTACCAATGCCATCTCACTAGTCCAAGTGATCGATTTCAGTTCACAATTGATGACTCTGATAGGTCTAAGAGTCAGAGGGATCACACAAACAAGACTAGAGTCTTCGAATACTGATAGAATCAAAAAGGGAGAGAAGGATCCAACATGGGAAGTGGGATACACAGCAGACTCATAGAATGGGAGATGTCCTAAATAGCACTCTGGCCTCAGAAAAATATTTATTTTTTTAAAGGCAGAGTTACAGAGAAAGAAGGGAGTCAGAGAAAGAGAGAGAGAGAGAAAGAGAGAGATATTGAATCTGGTATATCACTCTCCAAATGGCCGCAATGACTGGGGCAGGGCCAGGCCAAAACCAGGAGCTAATAGCTTCTCTCAGATCTCCCACATGAAGACAGGGGCCCAAGGATTTGGGACATCTTCCGTGCCTTTCTCAGCCAATAGCAGGGAGGTGGATCGGAAGTGAAGCAGCCAAAACTTGAATCAGTGCCCCTATGGAATACTGGCTTAATCCACTGTGCCACAGGGAGCTCCGATTTTCTCTTTCAATGAAGAATCGATTATTCTACAACAGAAAATGATCTGCATTGATAGTGTTACTATTTAGGAAGGACACCTTTGAGATTGAAATTATGTTAAAATTATCAGAGAGATGAACTTATTCTATGTGAAGACAAGTAAAATGATGGGCAAAGTACTTAAGCCTTTTAGTGTGACTAAATGAAGACCAAGGGATTAGGAAGGATGACTGTGAAAGAAGCAAATACTATTAACTAGTATTTATGTTGTTTTCAAATTTTCAAAACTTGCACAACCTTATATTAATCTACTCTCACAGACAGATGAAACTGATTTTATTCTGCCAGTTTCATAGATGAGGCCATTATAGAGTAAAAGAAGTGAAATGAATTAGAAAAAGTAAAATAATGAAGGGACATGAATTTGAATCAAATACTTGCCTTTTTGAATCCAAAATTCCTTCAGTTACATTGTTTGATATTTAGAAATGTGTCTACTTTTTAATAAGCGCATGCCCTGGCCTGAGGTGCTGGCATCCCATATGGGCGCCGGTTCGAGTCCTGGCTGCTCCACTTCCGATCCAGCTCTCTGCTAATGGTCTGAGAAAGCAGTAGAAGATGGCCTAACTCCTTGAGCCCCTGCATCTGTGTGGAAGACCCGAAAGAATCTCCTGGCTCCTGGCTTCAGATCGGTGCAGCTTCCAGCCATTGCTACCAATGGGGAGTGAACCATCAGATGGAACACATCTCTCTCTCTCTCTTTCTCTTTCTGCCTCTCCTCTCTCTGTGTAACTCTGACTTTCAAATAAATAAATAAATCTTAAAAAAAAAAGGATTTAACAAACCGAAGATGTTTTTCACCTATTAATGGTTACTGATTTTCATTCTTTTCGTAATTTTAAGGTATTTTAAATCAAAATAATTTACACGTGTTTATAAAGTTATAAACATCTTGATTGTCCAATTTTGGAAGGAATGTGTCAGAAAAGAGAGGATCTAATTTAGATGAATAAAGGGTACTAGTAAATATGGTTCTTGTAAAGTGCTAAATTATATTTGAAGTCTTTGAAATATACAACTTGTACTTTGACATCATAGATGATTAAAATATAAGAGTGACTAGGGGCTGGCACTGTGGCGTAGTGGGTTAAGCCGCTGCCTGCAGTGCTGGCATCACATATGGGTGCTAGTTTCATACCCAGCTGTTCCACTTCTGATCCAGCTCCCTGCTATGGCCTGGGAAAGCAGTAGAAGATGGCCCAAGTCCTTGGGCCCCTGCACACATATGGGAGACCCAGAAGAAGCTCCTGGCTCCTAGCTTTGGATCAGTGCAGCTCTGGCCATTGTGACTAATTGGGGAGTGAACCAGCAGGTGGAAGACCTCTCTCTCCTTCTGCCTCTTCTTCTCTCTCTGTGTAACTCGACTTTCAAATAAATAAATAAATCTTCAAAAAAAAAAAAAAAGAAAAGAGTGACTAGCCTAGTTTAAATACTGCTAAACATGAAGAATAAGCATTAAAGGTTAAATATTTCTAAGAACCCTATTAAAACTCTTTTATTAAAAAACCCACACACTGAACAAGCAGAAACAGTATATGAGTGCAGTTGTTGATAGACAGGTAGGATTCTGTAATGCATAGCAGTTTATCACCTATTATATAGAAATAAAATTAAGGAAAACATGAGTGAATCTTATTGGTCGTAAGATAACAGAATAACATAAATTTGTTTTTTTGGTCATGAATGGCCTTATGTTAGCATGAAGAGTCTGTGTTTAGTTGGTTGTTTTTTTTGTTTGTTTGTTTGTTTGTTTGTTTTTACAGAAGATGGTGTAGCAAGTATTGGGAAAGTGCAGATAGGACTCAAAGTGAGACATTGACTAGCCTCACCTAAGTGATAAACATAAAACTAATAGACTGGCAAAGGATTGTGAATTTCTTTCCAGCATGGATTTGTACTGAATCCATGCTCATTGTTGATACAATCACTGCCTTCTCCTCTATATTGCTAATATGACAACAATATTAATATCAATAATAATATTATAACATACATGTGAAATCCATGAGGAAGCCAACAAAGGACAAAAGAAAAGAGGTACAAAGCATGTTAGATTTAAGTTGCTTATTCCACTGTGCATTTCATTTGGGATATAGAACTCACAAATTTCATATGTGAAAAAAATAAAGTGGACTGCAGGGATCTCTGGGATAACTTCTAAACAAACCATTGCTAATGTTAGTGATTCACAAAATTGTGTATTAGCAGCATGACAAAAATTAATCTGAAGACAAGATGGGATGATATAGTAAATCTTCAGAAATACTCAAGAATTGGCAACTCTAGAAAAAAGATGTCTGGCATTTTTGTCAGATCCTCACCTGTAGCAACATCCTAAAATGACTTAATAGGAATACTACATAAACGTACTTGACTATTCCACCCAAGATTCAGGAGATTGCATCCTTTGAGGTAGTCTGCCAAATGTATTCATCATCTATTTTCGTTTTCTTCCAAGCATTACTTGTTCTTTCTCCAGGACGACACAGAACTACACATACAAATTAGGTGACATTATTTCATCACCTTGTTTTCTCATCTATGGCTCTAAAAACCTCAACTGCAGTGAACATGCCTTAACAGTTTCAACAACTGCTGTTGAGTAAACAGCTTTGCGCCCTATACTTCGACCTATAGTTTGTTTACAGATCTCTGCACACTTATTCTCTAATCTTTGTAGTTATCAACTGGGAGAGTTAATAGCCTATTCTTAGTTTACAAGTAAGGCAACTGAAAATCAAGGAAGTTTTAACATTTCCAATTTATGGTCTCATAAAACACATATTTTAAATAGTCTTTCTGACTACAAAGTCCTCATGATTTTTCTTAAAGGATGGAATTTTGTATTACAAATTACCACAAACTTAAGCATTTACCGCAAAGTCTGTTTATTTGCTCATTCTTATGCAAGTTGGAAACCTAATACAGAATGGCTGGGGTAGCGGGATCCACTATCAGGGTTATTGCGAGGATTAAATCAAGGTAGCTGCCAGTGAGTTTTCATTTAAAACTCTGAATAAAAATTTATAACCAAGGTTTTTTTTTCTCATTAACATAATTTCGTGTTTTTTTGCAAAAAACATGAACAAAGTTCCAGTATCTTTGCTTGCTGTCTAGCACCAATATTTTTGTCACAATTCCCATCTGTTTTCAAGCCAGCATTCACTAAAGCTATTTCTGTTTCAAATGTTTGAATTTGTTTCCGTTGACTTTTATAGACAGATTTGCAGAGCTCATGTGATTAATCCATACACATTCAGGTAATATCTGTACATTAAAGCCAAAAGTTTTGTAACTTTAATCACATCTGTAAAATACATCCATAGAAACAGCTTGGTTAGAATATTAGTTGAGGGTGCTGGCATTGTGGCGTAGTGGGTACAGCTGCTGCCTCTGATGCCTGCAGCCCATATGGGCACCGGTTCATGATCAAATGTGCCACTTCTGATCCAGCTCCTAGTTAGTGGACTGGGAAAACAATGGAAAATGGCTCAACCATTTGGGCTCTTGCAGCCCATGTGGGAAACCTGGATGAAGTTCTTGGCTCTTGACTTTGGCCTGGTCCAGCCCTGGTTGTTGGGGCCATCTGGGAAGTGAACCAGTGGATATAAGAACTCTCTCTCTCTCTCACTGTCTCTCTCTCCCACTCTCTCTCTCTCTCTCCCTCTCTCTCTCTCTGTCTGACTTTCAAATAAATAAATAAAGATTTTTAAAGAATATTGGTTCGATCCTGTCCGGGTTGCCCCTCTTCCAGGCCAGCTCTCTGCTGTGGCCAGGGAGTGCAGTGGAGGATGGCCCAAGTCCTTGGGCCCTGCACCCCATGGGAGACCAGGAGAAGCACCTGGCTACTGCCATCGGATCGGCACGGTGCACCGGCCGCAGCACACCTACCGCGGCGGCCATTGGAGGGTGAACCAATGGCAAAAGGAAGACCTTTCTATCTGTCTCTCTCTCTCTCACTGTCCACTCTGCCTGTCAAAAAAAAAAAAAAAAAAAGAATATTGGTTGAATAATTTGGAGATTAGTCTCTTTTCTCTCATAACTTGCATGTTCCTTTTTTGTCTTTGATTTTTTTTAATTTATGCTTATTTATTTTAGATAAGTGAAGTGGAGAAAGACTGGTTCACTACTAAAATACTTTCATATCTAGGGTTGGGAGAGGCTGAAGCCAGGAGCTGGGAATTCAATCCTGGTCTCTAATGTGGGTGAAAGGACCCAAATATTTGAGTCATCACCTATTACTCTCCAGGGTACACATGAACTAGAAGGCAGAATTAAAAGGAGAGCTGGGTCCTCAACTCAGAAACTTCAGCATCGGATATGGGTTCCTGATGGTGTCTTCCCTGCTACACAAAACACATGATACTGTCTTTGAGTTTTGAAAATTAATTTATCATACTTCTTGCTATCGTCATATTTAACATGAATCTGTTTGAACTTCTGTACCTGCATTCTTCGTTCTTTCCCTAGATATAAAAACATTTCTGCTTTAAGTTATTTAATTATGCTTTCCATACTTTTGTCTTTATCTTCTACTTCCTAACTACCATAACAAGAACATTTCCTCAATTGATATTGACCCACAAAGTCCACAAGCTTCTTTCATCCCTTTTAATTGTCTCCTTTTTTCTCCTCTTACTGTAAATTTTCAAATAAGCTGTTTTCAAATTCAAAGATTTTTTTTCTTCTTGGTTCATTCTCTTATTGATGCTCTTTAATGGATTTTGAATAGTGTTTATTGTATTTTTCATTTTAATAATTTGTTTTTATTTTTATAATTTAAATATTCCAACTTATTCATTGGGTCACTAATTGTTATGATTTAACGGAATTATTTTTTAAATATTCTAGGAATCTAATAATTGTGCTTGATGAAATTGGCCAGACACAAAATAACAAAAACCACAAGTTTGTCCTCAAATGTGGAAGTTCATATCTATGTCTACATAGAAGTTATGGTGGCCATATTACTTCATATATAGATATTTATTTATAAATGTAGTCATCACTGAATATCATTTATATATTAATACTTTTAATGTTATATTTGTCATGAATCCCATATCATATGATATCAATAACTCCATCTTTGTGCTAAAAAATAGAATGTGTATGTATGTGTATTTATATTTAATGTTTACATACAAGGCAAATGTGGTAAAATGTTTAAAATTATTAATTCTAGGTGTGCTCATTGAATTATTTTTTTAAGATTTATTTATCTGAAAGTCAGAGTTACACAGAGAGAGAAAGAGAGGCAAAAAGAGAGAGGTCTTCCATCCACTGGTTCACTCCCCAATTGGCTGCAATGGCCAGAGCTGCACCAATCCAAAGCCTGGTGCTTGGAGCTTCTTCCAGGCCTCCCATGCAGGTACAAGGGCCCAAGGAACTGGGCCATCCTCCACTGCTTTAGCAGAGAGCTGGATCTGAACATAGTAGCTGGGTCGTGAATCAGCATACACATGGGATGCCAGCACTACAGGCTGTGGCTTTACCAGCTATACCATAGTCTAGTCCCTCTTCTTTTTTTAAACGATTTATTTTATTATTTATTTGAAAGACATAGTTCCAGAGATAGAGTTGTCTATGAGCTGGTTCACTCTACAAATGGCTACAACAACCAGGGATGGACCAGGCCTAAGTGAGAAGCCTAGAACTCCATGTAGGTTTCCTATTTGGGTGGCAGGGACCCAAGCACTCAGACCACCTTCTGCCACTTTCTCAGGCACATTAGCAGAAAGCTGAATCAGAAAAAGAGCAGCTGGGATTGCAACTCCGAGCTCATATGGTCATTCCTTGCAGCAACTTAACCCTTTGTGCTATGACATCAGTCCCTGAACTCCTTATGGCTGTATTATCTGAAATATTTTTAAATAAAAAGACTGCATTTTGCAATTTTTTTGCTGAGAAATTTTTATATTTCAGTTTCTTTAAGGTCAGTTACTGGTGCTTTATTTTGTTCTAGTGGTCGTGAGATGTTTCCCTGGTTGGTTTTGATCCTTGCAGCTGTGAGTGGCCTGCACATTTGAAGTATGGACTCAGTGCAGAGTTTGCAGACAGACTTTGCTTGGGAAAGCCCTCAACATCAGCCCACCCACAAATATGAAGCAAGTTTTTAGGCAGTCTGTTTCAGAAAGCTTGCTGTTTGAGGCCTCAGGCAAGTTGGCATGTCTCCCTGGTCAGCAGGTGAGTGGGTCTGGTCTATGGGTCTATGGTATTAGATCTGGATCCTATAACCATGAGAACCTAAAGCCTTATCTGAAGGAAACCAATTTGAACTTGGATCCAGAGAGAATGGACATGTCATTAAGGGGGACCTTGAATCTGAGTCTGCATGGGATAGCACTGGGCCAAGTGTTATACCTTAGTCCACCAGGATAGATCTGGATTTCAAGTCCATAGGAATGGTTTAGAGTATGGGTCACAAGAGTAGTTCTATAGCCTGTCTGTGGTACCTGAGCCACTACTGGAATCCAGTTTAATGAGTCGGGCCCCTGAGAATATTAGACCAACTCTGTACCCTGAATCTGCTAGAGCCTCAGGGCTTACAACCTGGGGCCAGCCTGGTGCTTGGGAAGCCATGGAGACTATGTTTGTGGAAGCTACATTGAGTCCAGGATCATGAGTGATGGATGGTGCCTGAAATCACAAAGGAAGCTCTAGGTTTCTGGGACTACAAGGGCCAGCCAAGAACTTATGTTCACTGGGTTAATCCTGGAGCTGGTTGTGGGGACTAGCCCAAATCTGGGGTACACTGGGATAAGTCTCGACCCTGAGAATACTGAAGCAGTAATGGATCATGGAACTGTTGCAGCATGGGGATGCTAGGGCGTGCCTGGTGGTGAGGTCATAGCAACTCACCTGCAACTGTACTTGTGAGCCTGAAGCCTGAGACTAGGATGTTGATCTGATGCTAGGCCAGGCCTAAAACTTGTGGGACAGGGTCAGGAGTATGGGTTGGGGGCAGGGACTATCTCACTATGTGCTAGTTTGGAACCAGAGAATGGAGCATTAGGCTGGAAGTGCTGGTCTGAAGTCTAGGGATACAAAGATCAGTCCAGTACTGGGAGGGACTTGAAGCCTTGGACTCTGAGAGCTAGTCCAGTGCTAAGGCCACTAGATCAGACCCAAAGATAGAATCCACAAAGTTGGCTTATTTGCTGGAATCTGTAGGATTTAGCCTGGTGCTAGAGTGAATCTGAAATTTGGATCTATTAAAATAAGCCTGGGGTTAGGGTAGGCCCAGAGTCCAATTCACTAGGCAGGTTTGGAGTCTTGGGATGTGATATCCTGCCTGGCACTGGGATGGGTCTTGAAGTCTGGAGCCAAGCGGGCCTGCCTAGCACTAGGAGTTTATTGATAAATTCCAGTGTTGGAACCCCAGAAAAAAGCCCAATGCTTACATTCCTCTTATTACCTCAAATGGAAGATACTGCTTTCTACCAAATGCTGCCTGGGGTTGGGAGAGGAGTCACCTATGTATGAAATAACTGCACTTCCTACATTCTTCAATAGTATTTTCTTATTTCAGTGCTATAGCTTGGTACTATAACCTCTTACCTTATTTCCTCAGTTCCTGTGAAGTTATACGTGTGCATGAGCAAGATCTGAAATTGATGTTTCCATCAAGGTATAAGCACTGGGAAATATCCAGTCCTAATTTGATGCTTAAATAATTAGCTTAACTGTAAATAGAGATTCAGTACTTACAATGATTGAATTATCCTTATTCCCCATAGAAATATTGCCCTTCTTCCAGGAATACCTGTGTCTTTCTGCATCAAAACTTTCATTTCACATCTATCACAAAATATGTGAAAACCCTAAATATTTGAAACAAAAATAACAATCCTAAGAGATGAAAGAAAATACAGTGATAGGTGATGAATAAATACTGATTCTTCTATTTTATTATTTGTTTTTATGTTGGATAAAAAGAATGAACAAGAAAAAACTTGTTAAATTTATAGCAGTCACTCAAATATCTAGGCAAGCACAAAAAGAACAAAGAAGAAATTTATAGAGAAAGGCCAAGCCAAAAACATAAAATACATGGTTAAATGATTATTTTCAGGAAATAAAGTAAAAGTGAAGTTAGGTGACTGGATGTAAGATGACAGAGAAGCAGGGTAGGTCACTTTCACCAAGTCACAAAAACTACAAAACTGCAAAGATATTGCAAAAGAAGACTCACTTGGAAATGCTTACTTCCTCTTCATATACAGCCATTGTGATGTTCACCTAGTTCATGAATACTATTCTGGATCCTTCAAAAAAGGCATAAACACCTGCAGAATAAATGACCAGCATAATGGGACATGCATATTTCTGGGACCACATCAATAATAATAGTATACTATAGATATTGCCTTAATTCCAGACCTGCATTAAATGATAGGTTATAGCCATGTAATTACTGGGTTAGAGATGCAAAAAGGGAAGAAAGTCTTTCATGTTAGAATTGTAAGTGCTTCACTAGCAATTACTAAAGGAATCATAACGTCTATAGGCAGTCAGTGTCACAAGATATTCTTAGAGATTGTCAAGGATGGAACAGCGATATATCACGATGGGGCATTGAATTAGTCCCACTCTGAAAGTTCAAAGCTAAAAGTAGCACTAGCCTCTCCACTGGCATGAGAAAATAACAGGATTTAAGTATTGTTGGTGGCCAAGATTTCTTCCTTACATACTTATCTATGGTTTATTACTATGGAGTATTGCAAAAAGCAATTTTCTAGGAGGCCAGATTTCAAGGAATTTGACTTCTAAAAAAAAGTATTTCTCTAAAAAAATACTTATGCAACCTTTTAATGTTTTGAATACCTTTAATATAAGGATAAAACAAGTATCTTAATTACTATACAATGATATCTGGCAATTTTAGTGCCATAGTTGCTAGAAGTAGATGGCAAGAAATATGCCCAGCGGTGCCAAATTACAGCCTGCATGCACAAGATCAAAGGGACTCTGCACGTTTGCTCCATTATCTTTGCAGCAGGCTTTTCTCATAAGAGGGAACCAGAAGGAGTGACCCATAATCACATCTACTTCTCAGGA
Source organism: Lepus europaeus (assembly GCF_033115175.1). Lineage (NCBI taxonomy): Eukaryota > Metazoa > Chordata > Mammalia > Lagomorpha > Leporidae > Lepus > Lepus europaeus. Next base: position 42,158,666 of record NC_084833.1, read on the forward strand.
TTACTGTGAAAGCTGCAATATGCATTCAAGTGTACTAATTTCTCAACACATTGCCTGGTGGTGCCTGAGTATATATTGAAAATTTTTCATGTTTTCTTTAAGTGTTTTTACCTAAAACTACATAATATAAATAAATATAAAGGATTATGCTCATTTTGATGAACACAGGAATATAAAAAATTACTCTGGAAATCCTATAAAGTGGCTGAATTAATTCAGTTCAACCTTATCAAGGAGGCCTTCCTTCTTTATTTAGATTGCAAGATATAGTAGTGCTATTCAGGATAATCATTTCCCTTTCTTTGTCATTGTTTTATAATAGGAGCCTAGAGCTCCCCTCCTTCACTTGCACATCCACTACATGATAAGCTATTTTGAAAAATGGTCATCCAACTGTGTTATGAAACACAAAGAATTATTCCTTTTATCTAACTCTGATGTGGTACTGGTTACCCAATCTTCCTCTTTCCCTACTATCCCCCTCCTTTAGTGATCACATTTTGTGTTCAGATTGAGGTTTTTTTTTTTTTTTTTTTTTTTTTTTTTTTTTTTTTTTTTTTTTTTGCTTCCATGTATGAGGGATAAAATGCTATATCTGTCTTTCCCTTTCCTTTTTGGTGAACACCAATTGCTTCTTTACACCTTCCTCTAACAAGGTTGTTGCTTCAGATCTGAGACTAAATTTAGTTTTATGCTAGCTTCTACAGTCCTCATTAATTATGGCATTCTACAGTCTCAATACCCCCATCTCTCCTATCTTCCTGATGGAACCCTGAGCACTCCCAAGTATCATATATGGCTATTGTGCTACAGGATTATTCTTTTCTAAAGTTGTATACAACCATCCTTTGTTTACTCATTCAAGTGTCCTTCCACAATAAGAGTCCTCCTAGTCTGACCTGTGTGGGTTAAATGCCCTTCTGAAATACTTCCAGTAATGAACAGTGGCCTAGAGAACTAAAACAGAATTTTAGCTTCAATATAAAAATGCAGAGTTATTTATACCTTTTAATCTGTTATTGGAAAGTAACAGTTTCTCAACTTCAAAAATAGAGAAACACTCATTTACGCAGAAGTAATAAGTTCTAGTGTTTCACACCACAATGGGATGATAGTTCACAATAATTTTAGACACTATATAAACAACCAGAAAATTGAATTCATAGGCCCAAAACATAAAGAAAAATTAAAATTATGGAAATACTAATTGACTGATTGGATTAGTTTGTTTCATATGTGTGTGGTGAAATATTGCAAATTTGCACATAAATCAACGATATTTAAAATCACAGAAATACAAAAATAAAAATAACTTCTTAGACATACCAAAAGAGCACACTTCTCAGAAAATATTAACTCATTTTTTCACAAATATTTATTGAACTTCTAATATTGAACTTTGAATATTGAACATCACAGACTATGCCAAGCACTTCACACTCATTATCTCATTCAATTTAGTGATTATTCCAGAAGATATGCTCTATTATTATTCTTAGTGCAAAAATCAAGCAGTTGTTAAGGGGTAGAAGTGGGGGAAGCATGATTAAAGCATGATTGTCTAGTCAAACCTGATTTGTGAAACCGCAGACACCTTAGTGTACTTCCCAACAGAGACATCATAGGTTACTGATATCCCAGTGTTCTCAGTTATAAAATAATGCCAAGTTCCTTTGGACATAATACTGTCTTAATGTAGTCTGCCAGATGGTCATAGCAGCAGTCTGACCTGTAGTAAGTACATAATTAAGATTAATTTAAATTATTATTTTTAAAAAAAATTATTTATTTATTTGAAATGCAGAATTACAGAGGAGAGGCAGGAGCAGATAGAGAAGAGAGAAGTCTTCTATGCTCTGGCTCACTCCCCAAAGGCCACAATGGCCAGGGCTGGGCCATATCTCAGCCAGGAGCCAGGAGATTCATCGATATTGTCCACATGGGTGCCAGAGCCCAAGCACTTAGGCCACCTTCCACTGTTTTCCCAGGCTATTAGTAGGGGACAGGATCAGAAATGGGGCATCTGGGATTCTATCCAGTGCCCATATGGATGCTGGCACTGCAGGCAGCTGCAGCCTAATGCAGTATGCCACAGTGCTGACCCCTAGATTATCACTTAACAAATAAGCTGTTTGTAACACACAGAAAACATAAGATGCTTGAGGATGGTCTTCTCTCTCATTGAATTTCCTATTACTGATGACACTTGGACTTTTTCCTTGTACATGTCAGGCTATCAATAAATGGGTAATGAATTGAAATTAGTGCTGATTTGGAAAGATAATTCCTATTCTTGTCGCCAGGTCATTCTAGTATTGAAAGAGTTGAGGCAGATGTGAGACTATTGTGATGGTCAGGGAGGAAAGTTCCAGAACAGCATAGTCCACTATGCAAGCTGAGGGGAGGTCAAAGAGCAATGAAGTACAAACACAAATGGAGTGCTTATTGTGGGATGAATCTTTTGTTTTGGGCTAGCACACAGTCTATGCAGAAACACTGTGCAAAGAGATATACTGTGGTAAGCATCCTGTGCTAAGTACTATAATTGATGTATGTTGAGTAGCATTTTAAAGACATTTTAGATACAGATGTTTGGTGCAGTAAATTGTCTCTTGGGCTGCCCACATCCTGTGTTCAAGCACCGGGTTCAAGTCCTAACTCCCCCACACCCAATACAGTTTCCTGGTAATATGCATCATTAGCACATTAGTGATGGCTCAAATACTTGTGTCCCTCCCATTCACATAGGAGATTTGGATTGAGTTCAGGCCACCTTCTGCCTGGCTTTGTCCTAAATGTTGTGGGCATTTGGTAAGTCAGAGAATGGAAGACCTTTCTCTGTCTGTCTCCTTCTCTCTGTCTTTCAAATAGAATGAAAATAAATGAATAAATTTGATAACAACAGCTTATTATATGGCTTATTAGTATCTAGACTAAAAGAGCTTGAGAATTCTAAACACAAGAAATGCTAAGATAATGGACATACTAATCACTGTATATTGCTCAGTATACATTACAAACATGTATTGAAATAACACACACTGTGCATGCATCAGTATGTACAATTCAAAAGAGTGATAAAAGACATTGTAAGAATGTATGAAAGCAGTGAAAGTTTTGCTTAGAGTCAATTTTCATTGAACAAGGTCATAAGCCTCAGCCATTTTAGATTCTTGTTACCCTTGTCTTCTTTCAAGAGACCAGTTCAGTCACAACCTGCATAGTTTCCACACCCCACACCTTGCAGTCATCCCCAGGTTTGGAGCCACATCTCACATGAAGACAGAAACCCGTTTTCCAGCTGTCTCCAGCAATATTTGGCAGAGCTAGCAAAGAAAAACTCGAGAACAGTGGTAAGTCTTGAGCAACTTAGCTCCAGAAAATGCTCCATGCCTAGCATCCTTCTGTCTTTTTCCCTGCCTGGTCTAGTGGCAGTCAAAATCTCTGCTAATAAATGAAACTGTTTTGTTGTCCTTTCCTGTAATGTATTATATGTGTGTACATATTGTATGTCTTCATGGAAATTTTATGAACAGTTCTGCTTGAATTATCTTACACTTGTGTTAGATATTCAGGAAATATTTTCAACTACAGGTACTCTTAAAATTTACAGAAGGCCCTGAACCTTTTGGTAAATGTTTTTGTAAGCTATTAGACAGCTAAAATTGTTTACTAACTTTTCACTCGATATTAAGCTATTAATAGTAAGCTATCTGGGAAGCCTCACTTGTTCCCTCATTTCTCCTCTATTCTCATCAAGATGGAAAATTCATTCTGTTCTGAAGGACTCTCCATCAGGATGTACAGTTTGATCTTTAGACCTTATATCAGACAGTTTGGATAAGGTGGTCTCAATGTTTGATCTTACATAGAAGGACATAGCTTTCCTCATGGGCATCATCTTATCTCATAGATATTGTCATAACATGCCTGTGACCACAGATTTCTAGCTCAGGCTACCAACACTGGGGACAGAATTGAGCATCCCCTTCACTGACATTCCTAAGGGCTTCTGTGTTCTACTTTCACAGACCAGGATAAAGAGGAGTAAGTAAGGCAGCAGGAACAATGTAAGGATAGGTGGCAGGCCAATTAGCGGCTGTTTTACTCAGTGATCTGCCATCAAGGAGACCCAACAAGGTCATTTAACTCACAAATGGCATATATTTTTGATATGAGAAGTTAGGGCATTGGGCAAGCATCTGTCATGAAGAGCCCTGTAAGCTCTGCCAAGAGCCAGGCTACTGGAAATGGAACTGCCCTAGGGGTTGAAGGGTTCCTGGTTCAGAACTGCAGACCTTGTTGGCCCCACACAAAAATCCCTTCACTCTACTCAGCTTCCAAAGTAACCACTGCCATTAGGGGGGCAATCAGTCAGTAACAACACAGAACTGTAAATTTTATTTTGGAGATGACAATTATTCAATATTAAACTCCTATGTAGGCCAGCTTTCTCCAAACCAGCTAAGCAATGGAAGTCAACAGGATGCCTTACCTAAGGAGGTTCACACCTCCCTTAAGATGTCTCATCCAGTGTCACTGTAAATAGATAGCTAGGTCTAGACCTCATATATACTTGGCCAAGCCTTAATGCCCAGATAATTATTTTCAAGTCCCTCCTGTCAGTTTCTGTTTTCCTCTCAATGGGAAAGTTCCCTGGTTTGGACAGCACCTTTTGTAGGTCCTCAATAATGATTCTGTCCTTAGTTATAGACCTTGTGTATTTAATCCACTTGTTAGATTCTTTTGCTCCAGGCAAAAAAAAAATTCTAGATGGTCATGCACTTGAAACCTTGAATGGAGACTGCTTCTGTGAGCTAGTGCTACAGTCCCCTCAGGAGGCCACCTTCTGCTGGAACCCTGTCTTGACCAGGCGTCCCTACTCTTCTCCTATTCAGCTTAAAGAACTAAGCTCAGTCCTCGCCCAAACCCCTGACAGAAGCCAGGGTTTCCAAAACCAGAGGAAGAGAATGAGGGACCGCACTAAAAGCAGGCCAGGCTAGCATCATCCCACAGGTCCTTGCCAGCACATACACACTGCCAAATGGGAGCATTCTTTCTCTTTGACAACCAGACACACAGACAGGACTCTTACTTTTCTATTTCACCCTTTGTCCTCATTTTGGTCATCTTTTCCACCATGGGCAATGTTTCTAATTTCTCCTTTCACCCTCATAATCATAGTGCTCATTTTCCTATCATGTATAACTAACGTATTGCAAAGGTCCCTACAGGAACAAATGACTTTTTTATCCCAACCACCATGCAGGAACAACACAAGACCATTCTTCTTCAATCAATCCAATCCATAGTATAGATACCCCATCCCATCTCAATGTCCTGTATCAGCAAGAAGTAGCCAGAAAAAAACTGCATCCCATCTCCTTATCTATGCTGAGTCACGATTGATGGAACAAGGACATAAGCCTCAGCCATTTTATGTTCTTGTTACCCTTGCCTTCTTGCAAGAAACCAGTTCACTGTATTGTTCCCCCAGACCACCCTCTGCACTCTTTCCCAGGTTTGGAAGCCAGTGGGCCAAACTTGAAGAACCAGTAAGGAGAAGCTCATCACACCTGTTGATCCCCAACCCACCCATAGTCCACCTAAGATATAAAAAGGCCCAGCCTGCTGGGGGCTGGGACCTCTACCACGTGTCCAGTATGTGTTCATGAGAGCAGTTGGTCACTTCCCTCTTGGACCCTCTGCCATAATTAAGGCTGTGTGTATGCTGGCAATTACTTACCTACTTCAGCAGATTTATTTTCTCTGAATAAAGTCTGTCCAGCTGCAAATTTGTACCCTTCCTCCTCTCTGTCATGCACCCCTTTTTTCCCTTACATTTGGTGCCCCGTGTGAGGAGGCACAATCTGCCTCTTTTCCTTATAAAGGTAAAGTTACAAGAAAGATGATAAGCATTAGATTCCTGGAAAGTGTGATTGTTACTATATCAATATCACCTCATTTTGTAGATGAGAAACTCAATCTCAAAGAATTGAAAGTTACTGGAAATTACATAGCTAAAAGTAAAATTTACAATGCTTTTCTTTGAAGTAATACATATAAATGCTTAGGGCAATATTGAGTTCATTGGATGCAACCAACAAATGTTATTCATTACTATTACCATTGTTATTATTCCTTTTTATATTTCAAAGTTGGTTTGCAAATCCTTGACCAATTCCTAACCCATGAATCATGTCTTACTATTCTAACATGTCATTGCTTACAAAAAGATATTTGAGTCATGTAAGTATTAACATAGTTAATTGTGTTATAAGAATGCATACCCTGCTTAAAGAGCAATTTGATAGGCAGGCTTTGGAACTAGTGTACAAGAGATCAGTTAGGACAACTATGTCTCACATTGGAATATCTGAATTTGATATACAACTCTGGCTCCTGACTACAGCACCCTGCCAATGCAAGACAATGGTGACTTGAATAGTTGGGTTCCTGCCACTCATGTGGAAGACCTAAATTGCATTCCCAATTCTCAGTATTGGCCTAGCAGTTGTGGGCATATATAGACTAAACCAGTGGATAGGGTTTTTCTCTCTCTCTCTTTATAACATTATAAATAACCTTTTAAAAAACAGCAGTCTGACTAGTGGGTTCTGCTCTTCTACTCATAGCCAGTACAAATTTCATTCTTTGGAAAACTATTGTTATCTTCATTTCAATAAATTCAGTGACAATAAAAAGCTTTTTGGACAATCAGAATTCCTCACTGTAGGTTTTCTTTTTTAAGATTTATTTATTTATTTATTTAAAAGTCAGATTTACAGAGAGGCAGAGAGATAGAGAGAGGTCTTCCATCTGCTGGTTCACTCCCCTATGGCCTCAATGGCTAGAGATGCACTAATCTGAAACCAGGAGCCAGGAGCTTCTTCTGGGTCTCTCATGAGAGTGCAGGAGCCCAAGTTGTTGGGCCATTTTCCACTGCTTTCCCTGGCCATAGCAGAGAGCTGGAAGGGGAGCAGCTGGAACTTGAACCAGTACCCCTATGGGATGCCGGCACAGCAGGTGGCGGCTTTATAAGCTAAGCCACAGTGCCGGCCCCATCAATGTAGGATTTCAATTGAGAGATTGAAAAAAATCATCAGTAAAAAGTGTGCTCGAAAAATTTGGAATGCGGAAGGGAAAGTAGTGACTTTCCTACTGTAGTGATGGAAGGGAGCTATAGATTTTATCCACTAGCATTTTGCATCAGCTTCTGGGTCTGCCACATGATTCTCACTTTCTTTAATCCTACAGACCATTCTGAACTATACTTTGTGTCCTGACAGACAGTGGTGGTGTCCAGTTCTATTACTGAGATTGAGCTAGTGGCTCCTTCCTGACCCTACCTTCAGCCTGTCCAGTGATTTTCCTGTGTTACACTCTTCTTATTTGGACATTAGGAAGGCATCTCTGAATCCTGTTAAAGGAGATGAAGGCAGTGCAAAATACATTTTTTTAAAATTCTTGGTTATTTTCTGATTAGTGAATTTCAGCACTGTGCACTCAAAAACAGCATGCACTGGAAGGGATTGAAGTGATTTTTTTTTTTTCCATACACTCTGTGAGAATTTGCCCTGAGAAAGAGTCCACTTGACTGTACACAAACTGGATGGGCCTCAACCTCACATCCTATTTGACAGAATTCAAACAGAACACAAACAAGCATGATGACTTCATGATAGCAACACAAATCCAGGCAGTACATTCTAGACACTTTTAGCACATTATATACAACAGTTGGATCTTTTCTCGTAATGTGACAAATGTACTTCAAAACATGTTACCTCTCTACAGGATGCCTTCAATATGTCCACTTACATTTTTAGATTCTCATCTTTTCTCTTTCCTTTTCCCTACCCCTAATTTTCTGTTGTCAGTTCTTGATACTTGCCAGCCAATATGACAAATGAAGCATGCATACAAATGGGATGACAAAGATTCCTTAAACACTTAGTTGAAAATATCATCTTAGTTAACACCATATTACAATAACCAAGATTTTAAGTGAATTTTCAACTCATCTCTAGGAAAAAATTATAAAAACAATTATGTGAAAAAATTAAAAAGGGATTGATTTTTGTCTCCTGTATTCAAACATAACTTTTATTTTAAATAAAATGTGATCTATATAGTTCTTCTTTCTGGGCATATTAGAATGCAATAGACCTTTTGTTACCCTAATAGATATTCACAGGTGTCAAGCATTCTTTTAGTAATAGTGTTTTATAAAACAATTGTTGTTGTTGTAAAGGACTGGTGTTATTTTTTACTTACATATTCTCTACTAAGCTCAGAAAAAAGCTTTTATAATAGACCATACACTATTTCATGATTTATGAAAATCTAAGTCTGTGGGTAATTTTCTATTAAGCAATTAATTTAAATTCTGATTTAATAATATGAAACTGCTGTCCATTCCCTTCACCTTTTTGTAAATAAGGATTAACTTTTTTTGAAAGAAATCTAATTACCTCTGTAACTGGAAAGAAAAGGTCTTTCTGCTCCAAAGGATTTTAATAAGTTTTCCATATATCTAAGTAAGCTCTTTCAATTAATGAAACCAAGTTAAGAGTAAACAGATCAGGGGAATGACACTAAAAATTTGAAATATTTGGGTCTTGGAAGTGAACCTCTAAAATTTATGTAACTTCAAATAAGGAAATGATAATTTGAAAAGTATTTCCTGTGATTCAGAATAAAAGTATTTTTAACTTGTGTTTAAATTTCATTCATCTTTCAAAATAATTGTAAATATTCTTGAGATTTTTCCTTTAACCTATTTGTATGTTATTATTTAGAAAGATCTAGTATATTCTCCATGTGTTTTGAGATTTTCCAATTACATTTCTGTTATGGATTTTTGATTTAATTTCACTTTAATCTAAAAGCAGGCATTGTATGTCCTCTATTATTTTAACTTATTGAAGTGTGTTTTATACCCCATAGTGTCATCTTTCTTGGTGGCTCTTCTATGTGACCTTGAGAAGAATGTGTTTTCTACAACAGCTTGATGAAGTAATCTATACATGTCAATTATATTCATTTGACTGATGGTGTTTTGAGTTCAACCATGTCCTTACTGGTTTTTTGTCTGCTGGATCTGGTGTTTTCCAATGAAGTGGTGTTGAAATTTTCAACTCTAAGAGCAAATTTGTGTATTTCTCCTTGCGGTTCCATCAGTCCGCATATATTTCCTTACACTGTTGTTAGGTCCATATTTATTAAGGATTGTTACATCTTGTCAGAGAATTGATCTTTTTATTATCACATAAAAAAATTGTCCCTCTTTGTCTCTGAAAGTTTTGTAATGGTATAATTTTCTCTATTTTTGTGTTTTACTTATTATCATGTTATTATTGTAGTTATGTTCTGATTGTGATGTGATGAAAAGAACAAATTATGAATAATGTAATGATAGATATGTTTATATCTTCCTTTTGCTTAATAACAACTTCTGGTGTTTCAGCTTGTTTTTAAATGTCAACTTTTCCTGCTTACAGTGAACTGTTACAGGACACAATTATATATAATGTATTTCTGTATCAGATACCAAAATTCCTAACTAATGAAAGTTGCTTGTAAATAGTTTACTAGAAAATAATGTTGTTCAGTTTGTACCCTTAGTGGTTTCAGGCTGCTTAATAAAAATATAGCTTTGCCACTTTCTGTCTGTTTCACATAAATTTCAGGTTTTTAATCTTTAAGAAGAGCATATTAAAATAACAGTATTATTATTGTTGTTGTAATTATAGTACCAATTCTTAGCTTTGTTTCCAGAGCAAACTAAGTGCTTACTGAAGCTTAAAGGCTACTTAAAACAGTTTTGTAACCTTACCCTCATTGTACATGCAACTATAACACAGAACATGACAACAAATCTTCAATCCAATGTTTTCTTATTGATTTAATTAATTAATTGAGTACAGAGTGAAATTCTGTGGTTGAGTCAAGAGGTAGTTTATGCATCTTTGGAATACTATGTGTGTGACAACTCCTAATCAGGTCCTGTGCTAAATAAGATTGAAAAGAGAAAAAAGATCTAGGGGTCCCTATGTTCAAGGACTTATGAGACTAATGAAGAATACAGACATGAGTAGGTGAAAGTTGAGTGAGATAAATCATCTGATCAAGCAAATCACCAGTGTCTAAGGACACTCAGAGCAGGGAAATAACCCAAGCCAGAGAGGAATCATCAGAAATGAACTTCTGGCCCGCATTTAAAGCAACAGGCAGTAAAAATGGCCTAGTCTGAGAAAAGGAACACAAAAAGAGAAAGAGTTTTGTGTATCAGGAGAACCAGTGTGCTCATATTTACTGTGAAATGACACTGGGACATCCATGCGAGCACACCAGGAGTAGTTGGATAAGAAGTTTGGTTAGAGTAAATGAAGGTTTTGTGACACTTGAGGATTTTACAACTTGTAGGACCCTCTTATAGAAAAGAACGCAATCCATAATTTAAAAAAAAAACAAATAGATAGATGAGATAATAACTTAGAACTTAGGTAGAATTTAAAAGAAGAAAGTGCAATGCATTGCATTTTTTAGAAAACTGACAAATATAAGTAACATAAAAGCTGAATGTAATGTAGATCCTTTATTATTATTAACATGCTGAGTGGATACCCCATTGTGATGTGCTTGTCTTACATATTTTGACTGTCAACTCTTGGTAACCTGATTATAGAACAATTCCATAATAGAATAGAAAGATAATTAACTCTTACCTGCAATACATTTTACTGAAAGGCACGTGTATTACAATAGTACAGAAACATTAGTTTTAGGATCCAAATACTCATTAATAATCTCAGTGCATACCTGTGTAGCTTTCTATACAGTTTTTTGCTCAGGTATTTCTTTACAGAAACAAGTACAAGTTTAATTCCAACCATCATTTCTTATAGGTCTTGGCATAATTCATCTCAGCTAGGTCCTATCTGTTCCCCCTCACCATTCCATAGTTCTTAAGGACATGGAAACTGTAAACAAGATGACATAATTCTGGTTTCTTTAAGGCTCCCAAAAAAGGAGCAGGGCTTTGTCATTTTCTCCTTTACTCCTTGGGTTTAATGATAGGATGCAAAAGTTTGATGGTACCAGCCAAGGGCAGGAAGTTGCAAAAGGTATGAGGTGAGCTGAGGAAAAGTGAGGTCCAAGTTGGGACACTCCAGCATTCTTTTTCTTTTCTTTTTTTTCCTCTTTCTTTCTTTCTTTCTTTCTTTCTTTCTTTCTTTCTTTCTTTACAGGCAGAGTTAGTGACAGAGAGGGAGACAGAGAGAAAGGTCTTCCTTCCTTTGGTTCCCCACCCCGTGAGCCATGGCGGTGGCCAACACTCCACCATTCTAATCTACAACTGGAGCTGATGCTATTCTACCTGTGACTGGAATATGTGGAGTCTTGCAGTCAGCTCAAGCAAAATAGGAACTCTAAAACCAATGATTCATCAATTGCAACTCTGCATTCTAGAGCTTAGATAATAGAGCACTAGTTCCCAGGACCAATGCAAAAAGTGTAAGATACACTTTCTGTATTTGAGGAGTTGATATTCTTTTTTATAAAATCCTATTTTTCCCAGGCAATAATTCATACTTGCTAAATCAGTGCCAAAAGCAGTATTAAGTGGATAAAGAGGAAATCAATTCATATTCGATAATCATAGAAATCTTTATGGCAGAAGAGAGCTTTAACAAATGATAAGGAGCTGGCACTGTGCAACAGCGGGTAAGGCCGCCACCTGCAGTGCCAGCATCCCATATGGGCACTGGTTCGAGTCCCAGCTGTTCTACTTCCAATCCAGGTCTCTTCTATGGCTGGGGAAAGCAGTAGAAGTTGGCCCAAGTCCTTGGGTCCCTGCACCCGTGTGGTAAGACCCAGAGGAAGCTCCTGGCTCTGATCTTCAGATGCATGCAGCTCTAGCCATTGTGTCCAATTGGGGAATGAACTTTGCCTCTCCTCTCCTTATATAACTCTGACTTTCAAGTAAAATAAATATGTCCTTAAAATTTTATGTAAATGTGGATGTGTTAAATTTTTTGAAATTATGAAAAATGTGAGAAAAAAACAGATATAGGAGTCCAAAATGAAAAACAATGTCCTGGCCGGCACCGTGGCTCAATAGTTTAATCCTCCGCCTGTGGTGCCAGCACACCGGGTTCTAGTCCCGTTTGGGGTGTCGGATTCTATCCTGGTCACTCCTCTTCCTGTCCAGCTCTCTGCTGTGGTCCGGGAGTACAGTGGAGGATGGCCCAAGTCCTTGGGCCCTCCACCCGCATGGGAGACCAGGAGAAGCACCTGGCTCCTGGCTTTGGATCAGCGCAGTGTGCCGGCTGCAGTTCGCAGGCTGCAGCAGCCATTGTGGGGTGAACCAATGGCAAAGGGAGACCTTTCTCTCTGTCTCTCTCTCTCTCACTGTTCACTCTGTCTGTCAAAAAAATTTTTAAAAAAAAAGCAATGTTCTAAGTGTCTATACAGACTCCACTAAAAAGAGTGGCTTCATGATTGTTGCCAGTATTTGTAAGGAAATGGTGTCCTATTCTTTAGTTATCCATGAAACAGTTCACTTAAGTTTTATCTTCAGATAAAGTAGAAACATGAAAAATGATTTTCTCTCCCCAATAGTAGGTCCAACAGACACTGTGATTAATAGAAGCAGAAAAAGTGGAAAGTCAAGCATTCCTATAATAAATACACCCAGATATGCTGGCTACAGAAGTTATTACTATTTTTTTTATGGGTAGAGCTTTTAGGCTCAATAACCCTAGAACATCCTGAAAAAGAAATTGCACATCCCTTATGGTATCTGCACTGTGATGAAACAAGAGAAAAATATATATAAAGTTATTCCCTAAATACCTCAATGACTTGCAACATAACACCCTGGTGTTGCATTAACCATGTTAGCTCCATTTGTAAGCTGTTCACAAATAGTGAACTGCATGGTACAAATTTGCATAACAAATATGTTAAAACAAGAATTTACAACCATGTGTTCAGTCTATGTGCACACTGGCAGTTGGTCACCCACTTCTGTGAAGAAATTATTCATCTTGACTGTTAAGTTTGCATCCTGTTTCCTCTATGTTCTGCACCTTTTTCCTTACATTCGGGGAGGAGTGAGGGATCAGTATCTTGCTCCTGCATCCTCTGATTAAGAGCTGTGACCCTCCCTTCTTCCTCTTAAATTTCTTCTCCTTTCTTAACTCCTTCCCCTTTTTACTGTGTCTGCCCACCCCTTACCTTCTCTTTCCTACAATCTCCTTTTTCCCTTTCTGGAAGGAGACTATGAATACCTGTGACTGGGCTAAACTGAGTACTGAGGATTTCTGGCTGAGGCTACTCTTTGGTGGGATCCAAAACTCCCCATGTGAATATCAGCACCCATCACCCGACAGGGTATTCTAGCATTACCTTCCCTTTATACTGTCATTTCTGACCTAAGTGAATTTCCTTGGCAGAAAAAGTGTAATTCTCAGGTCACACCAGATCATCCTTGGAAGTGACTTGGACAGCCCTTAGAGATGCCTCTCCAGAACTCCCCAGATGAGTTGAGAACCACCTTAGTCACTCAGTTTTTCACACATGGTTAACAGTGACCCAAGAAATTAAGCCATTATCTGCTTCTTCTTAGGGTATGCATTAGCAGGAAGTCTGAATGAAGAGTGAATCTGGATCTGAAACCAGATATTGTCATTTAGGATAAAGGTGCTCCAAGTGATGTCTTAACTTAGCGACAAACACCCACTCCACAGTATACATTTTTAACTACTAATATACTACCGCCATATCAATGTAAAGAAGCAGATACTACAAGGAAGATCAGAAATCCTTAATGAAATTGAAACGCTAAATTACCTAAGTTTCCCTTTACTCAAGGGGATCCATTCTGTAATGGGAAATAAGAAAATTCATAACTATATCAATAACACCCTTCCATTCTTCCATTCTTCACTTCTCCAAGGACAATTAAAATTTCTCTAATCTATATTTACTGAAAGCCTAGTATGTTTAGATTATCTGTTTTTGAAAACCATGAATCCCACAATTCCAACAATGAAGAGGCCCTTGATGTCTGATATGTCCACTGAGGTAGTTCTGAAGAGGACAGAAACTCCCTTCGATTTATTTTAAAATGTTGAGTGTGTGTGCTTTTCTGAGTCTGAGATTCCTGTTTTTCATCTTATTTCCTAAGGCTCAGTGATAAGCCAAAGAGTTAACCACTATCGTCCTGGGGGTGAGAGGAATATATATCAAAGTAGTATGCTTTTGGATTAGGAGATTTGTGAGTCTTCTGTCAAATCATATGACAAGAATTTTATTAAAACACAGGGCTCACATGGAGTAGAGCTTGTGAACTCTGTCATGGTGAAAAGTATTAATTTTCCCATTATGTAAATGAGGATATCATAGCTTAAGTCCAGTCATCTCCGTAACTCTACCATAAAGACACAACTGACCCAACATCTACATTCCCAGGAATAGTGGAATAACAGAAAAACCAACAAAATCAACAAGTAGTGGAGGTTTTTTTTTTTTTTTGTCATGTTGTTTACCTTTATATCTGAGATAAGTTCAAAATCAAATTATCTTTTACTGGAATGTCAGTGTTAAGCTGACGTTATTAGTTGTGTCTTTTTTGACATGAAACATTATTTTTCACCTCAAGAGACAGAGATAATAAGAAAAATATGTTTTAAATTTTCTATATGAGACAGACCAAAATTATTCCTTCATTTGCCATCACTCTTACATTTATTTGATATCTTGCCATTGTGTGGGTAAAGTATTTTTAAGAGAAAATATGCTTAGGGATCAGTACATAGTCTCAAACTGCATGCCTAAGGGATGGATGAAGCATAATTGGATGATGCTGCTTTTAAATAAACTGCCTAAATTCTACTTCCTAATCTATGCCCAATTAGCCCCTGTCTTTTTCTTCATCCTGACTCTTTTGATCAAAGTGGAAAGTGAATATTAAGAGCGATAGTCTGAGACGTAACACTGAAATATTCAAATCTCTCTTGAAGTATGTCTTTTATTGCCAGTGTTGGTGATAGAACATTACACAAGACAAATGGCCATGGACACATTTTTTGGTAGCTTGTCAGTTCTAACGATGTCTGTCATGCAACACTTTAGTAGATGAGGCCTTTTGAAGAGGTTTGGCTATATGCCTTGGAAAAAAAAATGTAGCCTCATCTAGGTTTGTTCCATAATTTATAGGTAAAATTTCATATAGAACAACTATTGTCTAAAATTCTTTAATAGCTCTTTTTAGCCTGTAGGAAATTGTCAAAATGCACGTAACTCACATGTAATGGCCTAGTTCAAATGTTTGAGTCCTCATAACAGCTCTACTCTGGTTATACTCTTATCCAGCGGATGAGAACACTCTAACCAAAGGGAGAGAGCAAGCTATATCCTTCAAGATCACTCTCAGGATCCCCAGGTTCATCTAATCTTCTGAGCAAATGACCCAGAACAAGCTTTAAGAACCTATTGATGGTCTCCTCCTGAGGTCTCTGCTCACCAAAGTGTAATCTGTTAAAATATATACATAAATTTTCAGTGTGTGAGAAAGAGGCAGAATTGTGGGCTGGAGTATCCACATGTGTAAACTACATCAGTGGTGCATTGGTGTAAAGTGGAGACAAGTGTGAAAAAATTAAATTGCGAATCAGCTCCTCTCTTGCTGGGTCATTCTGATGAAGAAGGCCGTAACGCTCACATTTCTATAGTAGAACTTGATCTCCCACCCCATTATAATGGTATAGGTGCCATATGGGTATATATTTGTTTTACTTAGCAGCAGTTAGCGTAACTGAGAAATTCTAAAATTTTAGACACATGGTACATATATGCATTCTTTTTTCTGGATCTGTTTAAGAGTAGTCATCTATCCTAATGAAAGTTAAGCTTTCTCCTCAGCCCATTTCTTTTCACAGCAATTGTCACCTCTTTTGGAGTGTGAGCTTGCAGCATATTTAATGAAAGACAATATGCAGAATTCTGTTTCAATATTGTTCTTCCTATCTGATTAGTGGCGTTTCTTTTTCCTCATGTGCACAGACTCCATACACTTTATCTAATAGGCAAATATTTCTTTCTTTCTTTCTTTTTTTTTTTTTTTTTTGACAGGCAGAGTGGACAGTGAGAGAGAGAGACAGATCTTCCTTTTGCCGTTGGTTCACCCTCCAATGGCCGCCGCGGCCGGTGCGCTGCAGCCAGCACATCGCGCTGATCCGAAGCCAGAAGCCAGGTGCTTCTCCCGGTCTCCCATGCGGGTGTAGGGCCCAAGGACTTGGGTCTTCCTCCACTGCATTCCCGGGCCACAGCAGAGAGTTGGACAGGAAGAGGAGTGACCAGGATAGAATCTGGCGCCCCGACCAGGACTAGAACCCGGTGTGCTGGCACTGCAAGTGGTGGATTAGCCTAGTAAGCCACGGCGCCGGCCAGCAAATACTTCTTTCAAGAATAAGATCACTCCTAATATGTACTAAACTGATCTTCTGTATATAAAGAGAATTGAAAATGAATCTTTATGTGAATGGAAGGGGAAAGGGAGCGGGGTGGGGGGAAGGGTTGCGGGTAGGAGGGAAGTTATGGGAGGGGGGAAGCCATTGTAACCCATAAGCTGTACTTTGGAAATTTATATTCATTAAATAAAAGTAAAAAAAAAAAAGAAATGGGAAAAGGAAAAAAAAAAAGGATAAGATCACTTACATGGGTGGCAGGAGCCCAATTATTTGAGTTATCACCATTACCTCTCAAAGTCTTTATTAGCAGGAAACTAGAATCAGGTGCTGGAGCCAGGAACTAAATTCCAGGCACTCTGATGTGGGAAGTTTAAGCACCAGATCAATATCCTGCTTCCAAAATAGTATTTTTAAGATTTATTTACTTGAAAGGCAGAATGACAGAGAGAGAGATAGACAGAGAGAACGAGAGCTTTCATCTGCCAGTTCACTCCCCAAATGTCCTCAACAGCTGTGTGTGGATCTGGTTGGGGCCAGGAGACCAGAACCCCATCTTTGTCTCCCACGAAGGTGGCACAGACACAAGCACTTGAGCCATCATCACTGTCTTCCCCATATTCATTAGCAGGAAGTCAGATCAGAAATGGAACAGTTTGGACTCCAATCGTGCTGCGATATGGGATGTGGAGATCCCAAGCAATGCCCCAACCTGTGGATCACAGCATCCATCCCCAAAATATTTTAAATAGTGTGATGCTAATAAACCTTTGCACTGTGATGCTCTGTGTCTGAGTACACCTGCACATTGCTATGCTCTCTGAGTGTGCTTCTAACACAACTTGAGGGACACAGCATTTAAAGGGTCTAACATTTGTCATTGGAACAATCTGATCTTCAGAGAACTATACTAGAAAGAAGTTGGTTTGGATTTTCATAAAATTGCTTTAACTGAAATATTGAAATATCCTCTCATAAGAAATATAGATCACTCATTGATATATGCATTACATTTACTGGGACATTATTAAACTATAATATATGATGCCGTTTATGAGAATTCCTAGGAGAAATTTTCCTCAGATTCCAAGAGCAGGAAAGTTTGCTCTCTTCTTATCTCATATAAATGTCATTGATAAAATTCACACTTTTCTTTAGAAAAATTTCATCCTGTTAGTGTGATGTGATGTGAGAGTGTTTCTCTGACTTCCTTGTATTTATTTTTGCACCAAATATTCCCTATTTATGTTACTTCAATTATATCTATATGTATATTCATAAACCATTTCAAATCATTTTGAAATGAGGCAGAGTATCACATCAATGAAAAATAATATATGTGCCCAATTACTATGTTCCATAAGACCATACTTCTCTAACATCTTAAAATGGATTTAATTTATTTTGCTTCTATAACTGTTTTGTTCTTTGTTATCAGAGATGGTTATGGAACATCTGTTCTACTTTACTTCAAACGATCACTGCATCTGTGAACGTTTTGCATTATTTTAGAAATTAGCAACAAAATCCATTAGGGGTACTTTCTGCTCTCAAGGCATTAAGTGTGCCTAGCTTGTCCAGTGGTTTGTAAAGTGATCTGTGGATGATCTGAGCAGCTCCCAAACTCTACATTCAGCAACTACCAAGAACTGTGCTTTACTTCTGTGTGCTACATTCACAACTCTGAGTCATGTCAGCTATTGCATTGAATTTTAATAAATCTTAAAATATATGTTATAACTCCAAATTATTTAAAGAAGCAACAAAGGAAAAAGAATAAAGCCATAAAATAATTTGTAAAAGGTAGGCTTTACACTGTTTTACAACCATCTTTTCTCCTTTGCCTAGAGGCTGCAAAGCCAAGACTGGGCTATGAAAAGCCCATCTCTCTGAAAAGGACAAGAGCTTATGTCACCGCTACTTACATCATCACATATCCCATTATTCATTTTACATTTTCATTTAATAGATCCTATGCTAAAATCACTTCATAAATTATTGATTTCTTTTAGTGTCTAGAGTGGCATTTTTTTTTTTATCAGAATCAAAGGCTATTTTGCCCTTTTCTAATTTAACGTCCTTTTAAAATGTAAGTGCTATTCCGATCCTGTCCCGGTTGCCCCTCTTCCAGGCCAGCTCTCTGCTGTGGCCAGGGAGTGCAGTGGAGGATGGCCCAAGTGCTTGGGCCCTGTACCCCATGGGAGACCAGGAGAAGCACCTGGCTCCTGCCATCGGATCGGCACGGTGCGCCGGCCGCAGCGCGCCAACCGCGGCGGCCATTGGAGGGTGAACCAACGGCAAAAGGAAGACCTTTCTCTCTGTCTCTCTCTCACTGTCCACTCTGCCTGTCAAAAATTTAAAAAAAAAAATGTAAGTGCTATTAAATTTAAATTCTGAACATCCTGACACACTTATATCTGTTTCTAAGTATTTGAAAATAGGGGACTGCACTGTTGCATTGCATTGTGGATTAAGGCCCCACCTGGGGTGCCAGCATCCCTTATGGATACCAGTTCATGTCCCAGCTGCCCCTCTTCCAATCCAGCTCTGCTATGGCCTGGGATAACAGTAGAAGATGGCCTAAGTGACTGGGCCCCTGTATCCGCGTGGGAAATCCAGAGGAAGCTCCTGGCAAGCTGCAAAAGAGGGATAAGAAATATGGCAGAGGGCTCAGAGGCTGCTGGAGTGATAGTTTCCCAGAGGCCATGCAGTATGCTGCTCCAAGCCTCAGCCCCTCAGCCATGGACCAGTCAGTGCTGATTGGCCAGTCACTACTTTGGTATTAATTCTACCTGCAATTATAAACCTGGAACATTCTAGAATGTTTCAATGGATTTTTTTAAATAGCTTCAACTCCAAATTCCCTTAAGTTCTGATCTTTCTATGTAACTACAGGGTCAGGGCCCGCACTGTGGTATAGTAGGCTAAGCTTCTGCCTGTGGTGCCAGAATCCTACATGTGTATCAGCTCGTATCTCAGCTGCTCCTCTTCTGATCCAGCTCTCTGCTATGGCCTGGGAAAGCAGTAGAAATGATCCAAGTGCTTCAGCCCCTGCACCCCCGTGAGAGATCCAGAAGAAACTCCTGGCTACTGGCTTTGGATGAGCCCAGCTCTGGCCATTGCAGCCATTTGGGGAGTAAACCAGTGGATGGAAGATATTTCTCTCTGTCTCTTCCTCTGGCCATCTGCGGCTCTGCCTCTCAAATACTTATGGGCCTCTTAACTTACAAGGCCTAAAGCCCACCAGATTATTATCAAGCCCCTTCTATCAGGTTCTATTTGCCTCTCAATCAGAAAACTTAATTGTAGCTTAGACAGCACCTTTCTTAGCACATCTAATAATGACTCTGTCCTTTGTTCTAGACCCTGTCTAGCACACTTGGGCCTCATTCCTTTGTAATCATAACCTCTACTCTACCACCAATGGCTCTACTCCCAACCTGTGTGTACTGATGGTCCTCTTCCCCACTTAATGCTGTATAATTGTTCAAACCTGGTTAATGCCACTCTTAGGATCATTGGTTACTATCCTCACCCTGTCTTTTATGACCTTGTCTAAATATGATCAGAGTCGGCAAACTTGGAAGGCTTCCATAGCCTTGGCAACTCATGCTGACAGCCTAGGGTGGTTACTGGCGCCATAAACTAGAGTGTCAATTTGTTGGGTCAACACAGGAGCCACTGTGCACTTGCTCCTCATGTGGGATCTCTGTCCTTAATGTGCTGTACATTTTGATTTGATGCTATAACTAGTACTCAAACAGTATGTTTCACTTTGTGTGTCTATGTGAGTGCAAACTGTTGAAACCTTTATACTAAATTCATCTTCTGTATGTGAAGAGAATTGAAAATGAATCTTGATGCAAATGGAAGGGGAGAGGGAGCGGGAGAGGGGAGGGTTGCGGGTGGGAGGGAAGTTATGGGAGGGGGAAGCCACTGTAATCCATAAGCTGTACACTGGAAATTTATATTCATTAAATAAAAGTTAAAAAAAAATAAAAAAAAATATCTTTTTAAAAAAGAGTGAAAATAAAGACTACATGACAAAAGATAATAAAGATCAAGATTCTGCTGTTAAAATTTTCCCTGATATTTAAACCTATGTAAAAACATAAAAGAAGGAACAAATTATCAGAGGACTCCAGGAAAGTAGTATTTCTTTGGAAAATACCATTAGGAAAAGGTTATTTTTGTTCCTTTTTCAGTTCCTAGCTTGTAGAACTGACCTACTAATTAATGCACTAGTGCTCCCCTGTTGCCTTAAGATGATACGGAGGTCACTGCTTCATACAAAAACCTAAGTTCCAGTTGCCCTCCTGACCACACTGCTGTGAAGTCACAACCCAGCCAGAGAAATAGTAGACTTGAAGGGAAGGAAAGGGACTATTCTTTTTTATTTTTTTTGTGGGCATGCAGGCAACCCTTTATTTTTTATATAAAGCTTTTATTTAATAAATATAAATTTCATAGGTACAACTTTTTGGGTTATAGTGTTTCTTCTCCCCATACTTGCTTTCCTACCTGCAAACCCTCCCACCTCCTACTCCCTCTCCCATCCCACTCTTCATTAAGATTCATTTTTAATCATCTTTATATACACAATTCAACTCTATACTAAGATTTCAACAGTTTACACCCACACAGACACACAAAGTATAAAGTACTGTTTGAAGACTAGTTTTACTGTTAATTCTCATAGTACAACATATTGAGGACAGAGGTCCTACATGGGGAGTAAGTGCACAGTGACTCCTGTTGTTGATTTAACTATTGCCGCTCTTATTTATGACGTCAGTGATCACTCGAGGCTCTTGTCATGAGCTGCCAAGGCTATGGAAGTCTCTTGAGAGAGATTATTCTTTAAAGGAGCTGCAGGTACTAAGCAAGTACCGTGCCAGCATCAGGCTTGCCTCTGGGGATGAATGATCAAGAGCTGGGGAATATAAAGTTGGCTAAGAAAAGTTTATGGATTTGGGACTCTACTGGGATACAGTATTAACCCCCAGGCAAGGACCAGAGAGAGGTTGCAACCCCACTGTTAGGATAACTTTTAAAAGGAAGGAGATCATGGTGGTCCAAATTAAGTATGGTAGAAATGTCAGAGTCTCGATGTCATATGATGGGAAAAGATACTACAATCTCAGATTAATGGGTATGCTATAGTGGAGTTATGATGCCATACCTACTCAATCATTAATTGAAATGTGATTTGGACTATTACTGCTTTGCAGTCACACACGTGGGAAGCTCCAACACTACACACCGCCACTCCCCACACTACATCATAATTATTGTTTTATTTTTAATCTTGCCCACTTGATAGCTAGGTCTTTAGACTAAGAATTCTGATTATGTTTTTCTATATGCAACACAAAATGATGCCTGACACATGATTAGAACCTTGAATGAGAGGATGAAGAAAACAGACTAATATTAAGAGTGCTTATTATTTGTCAACCCTTGGACTAAATGTTAAAATGCAATATCTTGTTTAGTCTTCAAATGCCTATAAGGTAGATATCATGTTATCACTAGTATGCATACAAAGCAATTGAGACTTAAAAGTGCAAACAATTTATTTATGATTTTATTAAAACTAAATTGTTGACTAGACATTTGAATCTGGACAACCTGCCTTCAAGGAGAGGTGAGCTGCTACCCAGCTGATAATTCAGTCACAGTTCAGTGGATGTAATTATGATACAAATCATTTGATGTTAAATTAGCAAATCATATTCTTAATGGTCAAAATTCAAAATATTGTTAAAAGAAATATATAGCCGGTGCCGCAGCTCACTTGGCTAATACTCCACCTGCGGCACTGTACCAGGGTTCTAGTCCTGGTTGGGGTGCCAGATTCTGTCCCGATTGCTCCTCTTCCAGTCCAACACTCTGCTGTAGCCTGGAAGGCAGTGGAGGATGGCCCAAGTGCTTGGGCCCTGCACGCACATGGGAGACCAGGAGGAAGCACCCGGCTCCTGGCTTCGAATCAGCACAGCGTGCCGGCCACAGTAGCCATTTGGAGGGTGAACCAACGGAAGGAAGACCTTTCTGTCTCTCTCTCTCAATGTCTAACTCTGCCTGGAAAAGAAAGAAAGAAAGAAAGAAAGAAAGAAAGAAAGAAAGAAAGAAAGAAAGAAAGAAAGAAAGAAAGAAAGAAAGAAAGAAAGAAAGAAAGAAAGATATAGACCCACAGTTGTTTCTAATGAACATGTTATAGTTCAGATTTAAATATATTTTTTAAGATTAAAATATAGAGGAAAGGGGTGGCGCTCTGGTGCAGCAAGTGAAGCCCCCACCTGCAGTGACAGCATTTCTTATGGTCTCCAATTTGGGTTCCGAATGCTCCACTTCTGATCTCTGGGAAAGCAGTAGAAGATGGCTCATCTTCTGCATCTGCATGGGAGACCTAGAGGAGGCTCTTGGTTCCTGGCTTCAAATCAGCTCAGCTCTGGCCATTGCAGCCAGTTGAGGGGACTCTCTCTCTCTCTCTCTGCCTCTGCCTCTCTGTAACTCTGCCTTTCAAATAAATAAATAAATCTTTTAAAAAAAGAGAGATACAGGCTGTAATGATTTTGATTAGAATTCACAATTGAAAATTTTTTTTTCTTTTTTTTAACTTTTATGTAATGAATATAAATTTCCAATGTACAGCTTATGGATTACAATGGCTCCCCCCCCCATAACTTCCCTCCCACCTGCGACCCTCCCCTTTCCCGCTCCCTCTCCCCTTCCATTCACATCAAGATTCATTTTCAATTCTCTTTATATACAGAAGATCAGTTTAGTATATATTAAGTAAACATTTCAACAGTTTGCCCCCACATAGCAACAAAAAGTGAAAAATACTGTTGGAGTACTAGTTATAGCATTACCGAAGATTAGAGATGCGACTTGGGCACTCCCTTGACTTGCATCCTCTGGTCTGCTTTTACACAAACCAGGAGGAAAAGAAAGCTCGGCATCAGAAGCAATGGGTGGCAGGCCTATAAAAGGCTGATCTGTACAGTAATCTGCCCTCAAGGAGACCCAACAGGCCAGTTCACTGCAGTGGCTTTCAATGTGGTAAGCCTGGGCTTCAGCAGAAGTCATCTTGTGAAGAGCCCCGGCAGCTCTGCCAAGAGTTGGATCACTGGAAATGGACCTGCCTGGAGTCGAAGGATGCCCAGGTCAGAGCCACAGATCTTATTGGCTCCAAGCTGAAAAGCCCTTCACTCAGCCCAACTTCCAAAGTGACCACTGCAGCTGAGGGGATGGTCAAGTAGGGTCAGCAACATTGCAGGCAGAACTGTAAATTTCTTGTTAGAGATGCCCCCTGCCTTTACCTGGCCAGCTCTCCTCCCAGACCAGCCAAGTAATGAAAGTCAACAGAGTGCCTTCCCCTAGGAGATTCACACCTCCCTTAGGATATACCCCATGTGAAGAGATAGATAGGCCTGGGCCTCTTAACTTACAAGGCCTAAAGCCCACCAGATTCTTATCAAGCCCCTTCTGTCAGGTTCTATTTGCCTCTCAATCAGAAAAATTACTTGTAGCTTAGACAACACCTTTCTTAGTTCCTCTAATAATGACTCTGTCCTTTGTTCTAGACCCTATCTAGTGTACTTGGGCCTCATTCCTTTGTAATCATAACCTCTACTCTACCACCAATGGCTCTACTCCCAACCTGTGTGTACTGATGGTCCTCTTCCCCACTTAATGCTGTATAATTGTTCAAACCTGGTAAATGCCACTCTTAGGATCATTGGTTACTATCCTCACCCTGTCTTTTATGACCTTGTCTAAATATGATCAGAGTCGGCAAACTTGGAAGGCTTCCATAGCCTTGGCAACTCATGACGACAGCCTAGGGTGGTTACTGGCGCCATAAACTAGAGTGTCAATTTGTTGGGTCAACAACAGGAGCCACTGTGCACTTGCTCCTCATGTGGGATCTCTGTCCTTAATGTGCTGTCCATTGTGATTTAATGCTATAACTAGTACTCCAACAGTATGTTTCACTTTGTGTTTCTATGTGGGTGCAAACTGTTGCAATCTTTATACTAAATTGATTTTCTGTATATAAAGATAATTGAAAATGAATCTTGATGTGAATGGAAGGGGAGAGGGAGCGGGAGAGGGGAGGGTTGCGGGTGGGATGGAAGTTTTGGGAGGGGGAAGCCATTGTAATCCATAAGCTGTACACTGGAAATTTATATTCATTACATAAAAGTTAAAAAAACAGAAAAAAAAAGACAGAGATCCTACATGATATATTTTTTAAAAATTAATTAATTTTCTATGCAATTTCCAATTTAACACCAGGTGTTTTTTTTTTTCATTTTCAATTATCTTTATATACAGAAGATCGATTCAGTATATACTAAGTAAGGATTTCATCAGTTTGCACCCACACAGAAACCCAGAGTAAAAATACTGTTTTAGTACTAGTTATAGCATTACTTCACATTGGACAACACATTAAGGACAGATCCCACATGAGATGTAAGTACACAGTGACTCCTGTTATTGACTTAACAATTTGACACTCCTGTTCATGGCGTCAGTAATCTCCCTAGGCTCTAGTCATGAGTTGCCAAGGCTATGGAAGCCTTTAGGGTTCGCCGACTTTAATCTTATTCCGATAGGGTCACAGTCAAAGTGGAAGTTTTCTTCTCCCTTCAGAGAAAGGTACCTCCTTCTTTGATGGCCCCATTCTTTCCACTGGGATCTCACTCACAGAGATCTTTCATTTAGGTCTTCTTCTTCTTTTTTTTTTTTTTTCCCCCAGAGTGTCTTGGCTTTCCATGCCTAAAATACTCTCATGGGCTCTTCAGCAGAAATCTACCAACAATAGATGCTGGAAAGGATGTGGGGAAAAAGGGACACTAACCCACTGTTGGTGGGAATTGAAAACTTTTTAAGACTCTCTCCATGTTAGGGAAATTTCTGGAATTAGAAACTTTAAGATCAGTTTAAAAATTAACACATCATCCACAATTTGTCATTGTTGCTTGTTTTATCTGTGAGTATGGTATATTAAAGTGTGGGAAAAGGGCAGATTTTTACATCTCCTTGGAGTCACACTTATATCTTTCTCTTCTTGGGGTTATAACTAATGATTTGTCATTGCATTATATATGCTTTCTTGCCTTAAAACCAATGAATTAAAATCAGGCTCATTCTCTCATATAGTAGGTAGTCCTACTGTCTTAAATTCTACTGTGTGGGTGGACCATAAAGGAGATCATAATTAAATACTAAAATTGCAAGTTAATTTGTGTGTTGAATTTTCAAATTTATGAATGTATTAGAAACATTTCTTTTAAAAAATCCTAAAGACTTAACTGAAAAAATGATCCCTGTTAAATATAAGAATGGGAATAAGAGAGGGAAGAGATGTACAATTTGGGACATGCTTAAACTGTCTTGCCCCAAACAGTAGAGTTAGAATCATACCAGGGGATTCCAATTCAATCCTATCAAGGTGGCATGTACCAATGCCATCTCACTAGTCCAAGTGACCAACCAATTTCTGTTCAAAGTTGATCATAATGATAGGACTAAGAGTCAAAGGGATCACATAAACAAGACTAGTATCTGAAAATACTAACCTATAGAATAAAAAAGGGAGAAAACAATCCAACATGGGAAGCAGGATACACAGCAGACTCATAGAATGGCGGATGTCCTAAACAGCACTCTGGCCTCAGAATCAGCCCTTAAGGCATTCAGATCTGGCTGAAAAGCCCATGAGAGTATTTCAGGCATGGAAAGCCAAGACACTCTGTCCAAAAAAAAAAAAAAAAATGACCTAAATGAAAGATTTCTGCGAGTGAGATCCCAGTGAAAAGAACAGGTCATCAAAGAAGGAGGAACCTTTCTCTGAAGAGAGGAGAGAACTTTCACTTTGACTATGACCTTGTCTAAATATGATCAGAGTTAGTGAACTCAAAAGGCTTCCATAGCTTTGACAACTCATGACAAGAGCCTAGGGTGATTACTGATGCCATAAACAAGAGTGTCAATTTGTTAAGTCAACAACAGGAGTCACTGTGCTCTTACTCCTCATGTAGGATCTCTGTCCTTAATGTGCTGTACATTGTGATTTAACGCTATAACTAGTACTCCAACAGTATTTTTCACTTTGTGTTTCTGTGTGGGTGCAAACTGTTGAAATTTTTACTTAATATACACTAAACTGATCTTCTGTATATAAAGAGAATTGAAAATGAATCTTGATGTGAATGGAAGGGGAGAGGGAGCAGGAAAGGGGAGGGTTGTGGGCTGGAGGGAAGTTATGGGGGGGGGAGCCATGGTAATCCATAAGCTGTACTTTGGAAATTTATATTCATTAAATAAAAGTTAAAAAAAAATCCTAAAGACCACAAATTTCCTTCATAAGTGGAGAAAAGAAATCTTCTGAATCAGACCAAACAAAAGTATTACAACCCTAGGGATTTTTTTGCACAAAGTATAAAATGTTCTCTTCTGCCTACATGTAGGCATCTCTTACTCTACTTCACCAGAACTTTATCCACCATTTCACTCTGAGGAAAACAAGACAGTGATTTCTAGTCTTAAACACAGTACAACCTCTTGTAGTTCCCTGGTAGTAGCTGTACTTCACTAATTCATGAACAATCACATCACTTTCGTGTAGAAAAGGACAATATAAAGCTTCTATCTTTCCAATTATATTTGGAACTTCAAATAGGTCCTATAAAGAAAATAATTAAAGTCACACTTAAACCTGCAGTAAAACTAAGATGAATTTAAAATAGATTTTGATCAGAGAAAATAAGTTCCCATGAATCTTTATTTGTCTACTTTAAAAAATAGGAACCAAGGATTTAAAAATAAATAGTCCTGTACTTTAAATACTTTATCTGCCAACATGAACCTATGTCAACATTTTACCCTGAATTGTGAAAAAAGCCAGGAAATATTTTTAGTTATAAATTTGAATAGAACTTCAAAGATCTTCTAGTCAAACATGTCATGTCTGAGGGACATGCTTGGCTTCCCCTGTACTGCCTCTGGCTGACCCTGTCCAGCTGGCCACTTGAGTTTCTTTCCTGTCAACTTGTTTTACCACTTTATTCAGGTATGCTAGCAGCTGATATGGGCACCCATCAAAATTAGAAAATAAAAGTGCATTCTAAATAGATGAATTAGGAACTGTAATTCACATACAGCCACCCAGTGGCTTGGGAAACAACATTTTCTGTAAGGAAAGTATCTCTTCTCCTCCTGTATGACATAGCCCTGATCCTACCAGATGGTGTAATCAAAAGAAAATAGGAAGCAGCTTAGGCCATAGCTATTCTTTGTGTAGTGTACAAGGTGTACCCACACTCAAGATGACTGTGTTGTCCTTGCTGATGACACTCGACATGTCTTTCTTTAGCTTTGTTTTGATGAGAGTTGCTACCATTGACCCACCAATCTGCTTGTATTTCTAATTGTAGAGAATTCTAGCCTTAAAGGAGTCCCCTGTTCTCCTTTCATTAATTCTGCTAGCATCTAGTGGCTGTGCTACTAAATCTGTACCAATCATCAATATAGTGGTGGTATCCTCCACTATAAACAGAAAATTCAACTTGACTGAAAAACAAATTTGTTTTCTTCAAATAAAACTGAAAGTAGTTAGTCACAGTTTTTTATTAATCTGTTATTTTTTGCATTCAATTTGTATGCTTTTTAAATTGATAACACATCATACATATTGCTAACACATACATACATGCAAATTGTTAACACATACATAATGACATACTTACATGGTTAATTCCTGTTTTTAAAGTGTACCACCTGTTTGTACTCAGGAAAATAGTTGAGCCATAGCAGCTTGCTTTTATGTGGTAGGAATTTGTGACTTTAAAATCAACTTATCATTCCCTGTAATATGTCTATTTTACTATCTGTAAAATTCAGTTTATTTCTCCTTCCCTATGATATTCAAAACTGCACTCTGTTTACTGGGGTCCTTTGCAATTACCTGCCTGAGTCTTACCAAATGGAATCTGAGGGAAATGAAGTGAGTCGTTGTCATAGAAGGCCTCCACAAACCTCCTCTTCATTATTCTTGATGCTGTTTTTTTCTATCACTGATGAGATGCAGAGACAATCTGTGAAAATTCAGGCCTTTTAAAGAATGTGGAAGGAGGCCGGCGCCGCGGCTCACTAGGCTAATCCTCCGCCTTGTGGCGCCGGCACACCGGGTTCTAGTCCCGGTCGGGGCACTGGATTCTGTCCCGGTTGCCCCTCTTCCAGGCCAGCTCTCTGCTGTGGCCAGGGAGTGCAGTGGAGGATGGCCCAAGTGCTTGGGCCCTGCACCCCATGGGAGACCAGGGGAAGCACCTGGCTCCTGTCATCGGATCAGCGTGGTGTGCTGGCCGCAGCGCGCCTACCGCGGCGGCCATTGGAGGGTGAACCAACGGCAAAAAGGAAGACCTTTCTCTCTCTCTCTCTCTCTCTCTCTCTCTCTCTCACTGTCCACTCTACCTGTCAAAAATTTAAAAAAAAAAAAAAAGAAGGTGGAAGGCAGAAATAAGCCAAAGAATGTTGAGTCTCAGAATCACACACAGATAGTAGTGAAGCCAGCAGCTTTCAACAACTCCTGTGTTAGATTTATGAGAACAAGAAACAACTGCTATCATACTTGATAACTGTATGTTTTGAGACTGAAGCCAATATTAACTTAGATACACACAGCCTTTATGAAACTGAGGATACAAGTATCTTGCAAGAAGGAACAGAAGTTTCTTAAAATGCACAGCATAGGGGATGGGCACTTGAGGTAGTAGTTGTGATGTCAATTGATAAGCCCACAATTTATATCAGAGGACCCGGGTTCAAGTGTTGACTATGCTACTGATTCTAGGCTCCTTGCTTCATGCTGACCTAGACCCAGCTACTGCAAGCATTTAAGGAATGACCAGCATATGGAAGATCTCTCTCTGTCTCTATCTCTTTCTTTCTCCCTCTTTCTCTACATATCTCCATCTCTAAATATATTCATCTCTGTGTGCATCTCTGCCTTTAAAATATATTGAGGGACTGGTGCTGTGGCACAGTGGGTTAATGCCCTGGCCTGAAGCGCTGGCATCCCATATGGGCACCGGTTCAAGACCTGGCCGCTCCACTTCTGATCCAGCTCTCTGCTATGGCCTGGGAAAACAGTAGAAGATAGCCCAAGCCCTTGGACCCTTGTTTCTCTTTCTGTGTAACTCTGACTTTTGAATAAATAAATAAATCTATAAAAATATATTGAATTAAATAAATAAAATTTTTAAATGTATAGCATAGAATTCTTTTTTTTTTTTTTTTTTGACAGGCAGAGTGGATAGTGAGAGAGAGAGAGAGAGAGAGAAAGGTCTTCCTTTTTGCCGTTGGTTCACCCTCCAATGGCCGCTACGGCCAGCACATTGAGCTGATCCGAAGCCAGGAGCCAGGTGCTTCTCCTGGTCTCCCATGCAGGTGCAGGGCCCAAGCACTTGGGCCATCCTCCACTGCCTTCCCAGGCCATAGCAGAGAGCTGGCCTGGAAGAGGGGCAATCGGGATAGAATACAGCGCCCCAACTGGGACTAGAACCCGGTGTGCCGGCGCCGCAAGGCGGATGATTAGCCTGTTAAGCCACAGGGCCGGACAGAATTCTTTTTATCTCAATGAGGTCTTATAGAAGGCATGTTTTTGCCACATATAGTTTATACAATTCTTTTATAAAATGTTTATTGTCATCTATTTGACATAATCAATATAATTCTATAATAATATCTTAGTAGTATAATCATAAAATACAATTATAAAACATAATTTATATAACTATAATTTACTCAAATTGTTTTGCGTGAGAGACAGAGTGATAAGCCATCAAACACTAAAAACAACTAGATGTAGGTTTATTGGAAACAACAGAGAATGTTGGAGAAAGAGTGGGAACACTGGGTACTAAATGGGCACAATGGTAGCTTTAGGGGCTTTCTAAAATATATGATATTCTATGCTTGAAATGTATTTTGAGATTGGGATGTTAATTTTATGGTATCAAATTAGTTGGATTAAGGAATAACTAAAACCTGGAAAAGCTTTATTTTTGGTGTGTCTGCAGTGGAGTTTCCAAATAAGATTCACATGTGAGTCTCAGTAGACTAGGTGGGACAACCTGGCCCCTGTGATGGATACCCTCAAGGGATTGGTGGTCTAGACAGAGTTCCTGCTGTCTCTCAGTCTCTCAGTCTTTCTCTATTCTTCCCACTCATATAATAAAAATATTTAACCTATTTCTACTAATTTTAAGAAATAAATATTAGAGGATAAGTTTTGTGTTCCTGCCTAAAATAATTTCCAATGTGTACTTTACCATTTTTACCTTTATACACTGTTTTTGTGAAAATGAAATTGAATCATCATATATTTGCTATTCTGGGTAAAATATTTTTTTATAAAGAAACAAAGTGAATATAGGCATTTGATTGATGTTGTCATGATAGCCCCTCTGATAACTATGAAGTTAAATACCCAGAACTTTTTCAACATTAGAGCATGTAACAAATGTTCATTGTCTAAATGAATGGATTAGTTTACAATGACAAATAAGAGATGAGACTTTACAATTTCTCAGATTAATTATCACAAAAACAATTAAAATTAATTAAAATGGAAGTATCTCTGTCTTGAAACTTACACAGCCAAGATAAACTGATCTATATCACTGACTGTCAAAGAAAACAAAAGCAAAAATGTAAAAACCGCCCAATTTCTAACCTCATGATGTATGCATTCAGAGATACATTTTATTTTCTTAACTCTTATTATTTTTTAAAATATTTATTTATTTATTTGAAAGTCAGAATTACAAAGGGAGATGAAGAAAGGCAGAGAGAGAGAGAGGTCTTCAATCTGCTGGTTCACTCCCCAATTGACCGCAACATCCAGAGTTGAGCCAATCGGAAAACAGGAGCCAGCAGCTTCTTCCAGGTCTCCCACCCAGGTGCAGGAACCCAAGGACTTGGACATCTTCTACTGCTTTCTAAGGCCATAGCAGAGAGCTGGATCAGAAGCCGGGACTCAAACCTATGCCCATATGGGATGCCGGTGCTGCAGGTGGCAACTTTACCCGCTATGCCATTGTGATGGCCTGGGAAAGGGACAGAATTTATGAACTATCAGAATATTTAGGGTTAAGAATCATAATCCAATATTGGTATATGAAGCAAAATTAGGTACTCATGATCTCAATTAACTGGTAATGTATAAAAAAGTGATGTTAGAAACTCATTTCAGCACTTCCAATCTGTCTTCAATTGCCATCGCATTGTAGTCCTTGTGTTAACAGTAAAGAAGTTTCTTTAAAACATAATATGTACAGACTTTCAAGTTACTTCACTGATTTAAACTGTTGATGTGAAGTGTTGACAGCTGAATTGCCTTCCAACACATTCTACTGTTCTACAATGTAATATATCATTGTGTTTTCCTACATATTGCATCATGTTAACCATTCAGCTCATTCAATGTCTCACAGTTAAAAATTACTATATCATTTGATCTGAAAAATGCTTGCAATTTCCAAGAAAACATAACTTTGCAAAAGAAATCAATATCACATTAGCTTTGAAGTTAATAGGAACATATGAAGAATAGACGACAAACATAGCCAGAATAGTCTGAAAAACTAAGGAACAAAAAAAGGAGCCTTAGAAAGTCAAAATTTTTACCAAAGGAGGACCAAAACTGGAACGAATTAATCCTTGCACTAAGTGTTAATATATCTTTGTTTTAAAAAATGAGTTCCAAAAGGCCTCAGGCCTTATCATATAAAACTAAAAATCATGAACTATAGGAAAACTAGTAAAAAAAAGTCACATTTTTTGGGAAAGAAAAAAAGTTAATATAGAAAACACCAGGGAAGTTTTTATATTCCCTAAAGAAGTTTTCTATTTGATCATTTTTGAGAGCTTTTCTAGATCATTATTTTATGAAGTCAAAATTAAAATCTAATCTGATCTCACACTCTAAATAAATTATCAGTTCCCTAAATAAAAAGGGCCACTAGGATTCTTACTCAGATTTGAACTTTCTATGTCCTTAACGTGTACATTATCAGTATAGCAGTGTTACAAACACACTGAACTGTCAAAGAATTCAGGGATAGAAAGGATATCTGCCTTCTGTCTATTACAAGTCATTTTTTGTAGAGTAGGTCAGAGGGATTTTTAAAAGAATAACTAATAATAAATATTTATTGGCAGCCAGCACAGAAAACTGAGTGGAGAAGCAGCATCAAAAAATTTTGTTGGGGAAAAGATAAAATGCAATACATCATTTGGATGGGTTTTCATGGTCATGATCAGGATGCTGATAGAAATGTGACCCTGAAGACTGTCCTGATGAGGTCTCAGATGAAAGTAAGGAATATTTTACTGGGGACTAGAGTAAAGGCCATGCTTTAGTCTAGATACATTGTCTCTATGCCCTAACATTTTGTGGAAGGCTGAATTTGAGAGTGATGAACTAGTTTAACTGGTGGAAGAAATTTTCTAGCAAAGTCTAGAAGCAATTGTATTATAACTTTTGGCTACTTACATTGAGATTTAAGACCAAAGGAGTAACTTAAGGACAACATATATTATTAAAGGGAAAAAAAAATTGGAAAATTCCACAGTCAGGACAGATAAAAAAGTCTGTGACCAAAGGTGTGACCAAACAAATCTCTGAGAAGGAGATTTATGTGGATGAAAGAAAGCCAGTGTTTATACATCAGGACAACAGGAGAAAGCCCACAAAGACATTTCATATGCTGCCACTGCCATCACAGGCCTAAAGGCTAAGGAAGGCTTTATGATTTCAGAGTATAACCCAGGAGTGTACTCTAATGTTTTCTTTCCAATGCTGTCTCAGAATACTACTCCCTACATGTAAGCATAGTGCTCCCAGGCTGCTCCAGCCACCCATGCCATCCCACTAAAGGTCCAGAAAGTAAATAAGTATTATAGGAGTCCACATGCTGTTACATCTGCAGGCACATAGCATCCAAAATCTGTAGAGGCGTTTCTTCCTCCCCCTCCCCCTCCCCCTCCCCCTCCCCTCCCCCTCCCCCTCTCCCTCCTCCTCCCCTCCCCCTCCCCCTCCCCTTCTCCCTCTCCCTCTCCCTCTCCCTTTCCCTCTCTCTCTCTCTCTCATTTGCTTTCTTCATTTTGATTTCAACAGAGGCCTCAAAAAAGTCCTTAGGTTGACATTTGGCATAGTTTAAGTTCCTGCTTGAGATGCCTCCATCTCATGTTAGAGTTCCTTGTTCAAGTACTAGCTCCTCCACTTTCATCTACATTCCTGCTAGTGCACAGCCTGGGAGGCAGTGGGAAATGACTCAAGTGCTTGAGTCCTTGCCACCCATATGTGACAATTGGATTGAGTCCCTGGCTCTTGGCTTGAACTTGTCTTGGTCCTGGCTGTAGTGGGCACTTGGAGAGCGAAGTAGCAGGCTATTTTCAAAAGAAAAGAAAATCTGGGAGCTCGGTCAGAGAGTTGTTGCAGCAATGGGTCACCACTGGAAATCAAAAAGAGTGGAGCCATCAGCATACCTGAAAACATTCTAACTCTAAAGGGCTGAAGCATGGGAGGAGCAAAGAAAAGCCTTATGGGTGGAATTGTCCAAAACAAGAAGTGAAACATTATTTTCCAGCTTCAATTCTTAACTCCATTCTCTGTGGTTTCAGACTGATAGGAGTCTGTTCTTCTGAACTATTTATCCCTTATAGAATGGGAATGTCTATCTTAACCCTGTCCTTCTATTTTCTTTTGGAAATAGATAACTTGTTTTATTTTCACAGACTCACAAATTAACATTGGAATCCATCCATCCATACATACATATATACATGCATCTATCATTCATTAATTAATTTATAAGCCAGAATTACAGAAAGAGAGAAAGAGAGAGGGATATCGTCTATCCACTGGAACATTCCCTAAAAGTTGCAATGGCCAAGGCTGGGTCAGGCTGAAGTCAGGAGCTGGGTGCCTCCTCCAGGTCTCCCACGTAGGTGCAGGGACCCAAACACCCAAGACAACATCTGCTGCTTTCCCAGGCACAGTGCTGGCCCTAAACTTTGAAATTTTGAGTTGGGACTTGAAAAAATTATGACTACTGGGATGGAATGATTGCATTTTGCATGAGTTTGGGAGAGCTGAGGCAGAATGGTATGAAAATAGCTTGTCTCATCTGAAACTCATGTAGAATTTTGATTGTCATTGGGGTAGTGACAAGAGGGAGAGCCTTTAAAAAGTGATTAGAGAAAAAACAATTATTTTGTCATTGAGAGATAAAAGACTTTCTTCCACAATGTGTTCATTCTTAAGAAAGTGGCTAATTACAAAGCAAGGCATACCCTCATATTTTGCCTCTTTCACATATCAGCTCACTACTTTGCTCTTCATCTTATATTGAAGTGACATGAGGCCATCAATGGTACCTAACAATGCAAATTATTCACAGTTTCCTATAAATAATATTTTAAATAATAATTGATTTATTTTGAAAGTCAGAGTTGCAGAGAGAGACACACATACATACATACACACACACATATACTGGGGATGGGCAGAGAGAGAGAGAGAGAGAGAGAGAATCTTCTACCTGCTAGTTCACCCCCCTGATGAACACAGCAGCCTTCACTGGCAAGGCTGAAGCCAGGAGTTAGGAGCTTCATCCAAGTGTCCCACATTGGTGGCAGAGGCCCAAACACTTGGGTTTTCTCCCACTGCTTTTCCCAGGTCATTAGCAGGCAGCTTGGTAGGAAGTGAAATGGTGAGGATATAAACCAGAATCAATATCATGCGTCAATGTCATAGTTGGAAGCTTTACCTGCTACACCACAATGCTGGCTCTCCAAATTTAATGCTATAACTAGTACTCAAACAGTATGTTTCACTTTGTGTTTCTATGTGGGTGCAAACTGTTGAAATCTTTATACTAAATTCATCTTCTGTATATAAAGAGAATTGAAAATGAATCTTGATGCAAATGGAAGGGGAGAGGGAGCGGGAGAGGGGAGGGTTGCGGGTGGGAGGGAAGTTGTGGGGGGGGGGGAGCCATTGTAATCCATAGGCTGTACACTGGAAATTTATATTCATTAAATAAAAGTTTAAAAAAAATTTAAACATGTAACATATTATGAAATGTTAAAACAACATTTACTATTGAAACTTGGGGTTTCATGTATTTAAGACAATTTAATAACATATGATTACAAGCTTATTGAGGGGGAGAGAGGAGAAGAGAATATTGTTATCATTCTTAGAATTGAATCTATGAATTCCAAGATGGCAGATTAAGGAATGGCATACTGTGTTAGGCTAAGGATAAACAGAAAAAAAAAAAAAAAAGGAAAGCATAGGAAATGCACTCTCAGGGGAGGTTTGGAGGGAAAACTATACTGGAAATCCTACAAGAAGAAGAGGAATGTGTGGCCTGTGTGGAGGGTTCAGCCATGCAGCATGAACACAAACACAAGCACAGCTGCAGCATCTAAGAGCCGAAGCAGGCTGTAGCATGGAGACAGAGGGGGGACCAAACTGCAGCAACCTGTGGTGATATAGCAGGAGGGAGAACATGACTTTAGTCTGGACTGGAGCCCTGGGGGCAAATGGTTGCTAGCAGTTGCTGGCAGACTCAGTGGAAGTAGAGGGAGCACGTTCATCTCACCCAAACTTCCTCACAATAGCACTTGCTCCCCAGCTGAGAAAGGGTGGGAACCATTGGGTTTTGGGCAGGAGCTGTGGAAGACAGTTGCACAGCAACTGGCTGAGACAGGATGCCATCTCCTAGGCAGCACTGGCGGCAGTGGAGGGGAGACAGCAACATTTGGCCAGTGGCTCTTGTGTATGTGTGTGATCCAGAAATTCTAGTGGAGGGAACAATCCGCAGTCCCCACTGACTTTGAGCCTGGCTGGGTGGTGGCTGGGCAATGAGGCAGGATGTTGAGGCACTAGCAGACTCCCAGGATCAAAACCTCTGGTGGAGCTCTCTTAGGGGACATCTATCTCTCTATTGACTGGACAGGCAAGAAAGGCAGAGAGAAACCTCTGCACCCAGCAACTGTGGCGAGCCTTGTGTGCTGAGAACATTGGGACTCCGTGGTTACTTACCAAGCTGCAGGCTGTACCTGGGTCTCTGGGCAATCACTGGGTATGGTTCCACATGCTTGGAACTCCTTGGTTAGCTAGAGCAGGTCCTTGCATCAGGACCTATGCTCACAGTGAGCACTGTACAGATCATTTGTGTAATTCATTCAGTGCTGCAGAACACAGTGGGGGCTAACACCCAGGCATTGAGATCTACCACGCCCAACGTGGGTGTTACACTGGATGCTCACCCC
Organism: Lepus europaeus; assembly: GCF_033115175.1. Classification (NCBI taxonomy): domain Eukaryota; kingdom Metazoa; phylum Chordata; class Mammalia; order Lagomorpha; family Leporidae; genus Lepus; species Lepus europaeus. The sequence goes on from NC_084833.1 coordinate 42,195,502, forward strand.
ACCCTTCAGCACTGACCAGAGCTCCCTGGCCACAACCACCACACACGTCTTAGTATTCACTGAAAGTGCAGACATTCCGCTAAGCCACATATGCTTAGCTCAAAGATAAAAGCCATGGCCAGCGCCACGGCTCACTTAGCTAATCCTCTGCCTGTGGCGCCAGCACCCCTTGTTCTAGTCTCTGTTGAGGCGCCAGATTCTGTCCCGGTTGCTCCTCTTCCAGGCCAGCTCTCTGCTGTGGCCCGGGAAGGCAGTGGAGGATGGCCCAAGTGCTTGGGCCCTGCACCCACTTGGGAAACCAGGAGGAAGCACCTGGTTCCTGGCTTCGGATCGGCATAGCTCCTGCCTAACCAACAGAAAAAGGAGGACTTTTCTCTCTGTCTCTCTCTCTCTCACTAACTCTGCCTGTCCAAAAAAAAAAAAAAAAAAAAAAAAAAAAAAAAAAAAAAAAGATAAAAGCCATCAGAGGAAAGAAAAAAAATCAACTCTACAAATGCCTAAAAAATGCATAAACTCAAGACTCAAGAAACAAGAAAAAAGGAAGACATTTGACTCCCCTAAAAAAGCACAATATCATTTCATTATTAGAATGTGAAAATGAAGAGATTGAGGAAATGCCAGAAATTTCAAAAAAATAATCAGAGGATTACTCAAAAGCAATCAGAAGCAAATCCACAAACTAAAGAAAACCATACATGATGACATGAATGAAAATCCCATGAAATTGAGATTTATATTCAGGAAGGACATGACTACTTCTAACAATTATAAAGTCTGCAGCAAGAGTATAAACTATTTTATTAACATATATTCCAAAGAAGTCTTTTTTGACATCTTATTGAATTAAAAGCCAAATTGTATATTTATACACATGGAAAACAAATTTCAATCAAACATAGCTACACAAAGTACAAATTTTAAATAGTTGAGTTAATTAAACTCATATTAAATGTTTATAACACTATTTTCAATTTTGGCATTCACTGTCCATTTTATGACCAATGTAAACTTGGGAACTTGTTTCATGCACATTACATCCAGAGTTATAAATATGTAAATCTAAGAACAATGTGAATTATTTAATATTGCAAAAATGTTCCCTTGAGATCCACCTGCAAGTACTCAGAGCCTCATATGAATTTGTGGATGACACCAGAACCACAAACAGGAGGATGAAGAGAAACAAGGGAAACAAGATAATCAGTACATCTTTAAAGTAGTTTTTAACCATGCGATAATTGCTAGTGTTCATCCTTCCCGATTTTAATAATTGATTTTTTTCTTTTCTGTGTAAGCATATATATCTCAACGCTCCCTAGACTTCCCAAGGTGGCACTAATAAGAAATATCACAGCATTCACAAACAGCCTCTGTTTTGAAGATGTTGGGCAAGCGTTACCTTGGAGCCTGTTACCTTGGAGTCTGTTTAGTGTCAAAAAAGCTTTAAGCACCAAAGAGAAAAAGGAAATCTACATTCTTTAATACATTCATTTTTGCATGTTTTGCTATGTAGTGCAAGGACAGGGCTCTTCTTTCATCAGTTCCTGTGGAATAGTCATGTTGAGATTACTGGATGTTAGAGATTCCTGAAGACGTGCGAGATTTCTGTGTTGAGTAGAACTACACTTCACATTTCAGCCTTCTGTAATGTCTGATCCCTACCTATCCAAATGCAGTAATACCCTCCATCCCTGTGAGAACTGTAGAGTGTTTTCAACATTTCTGAAAGTTTTTCTAGGGTGTGCTATTGCTTCCTTTGGTACACTGGCCCAGAGACAGACTTAAGAGTTATGAGAATAGGAGCTGTTTGACACTCAGGCATGGATTCATTTGTGCTTACAGGCTGGAGAGATTTAACAGGCTTTGGTTTATAACATTACGGTTTAGAGAGACAGCAAAAAGCATTTAAACATGGAAACACTACTGACTATGTGGCCTCCTGTGCTTAACTGGTATTTTAACTAAGCAAAATTTTTTCAAGAAGATTGTGAACTATGAGCAGTTAACTGACTTTACCTTTTAGTTCTACAACAGCTTATGCATATTGATCAATAGGTAGCATAGCTATAAAATACAAGTAGATCCTGCATGGAAGAAGGTAACAAATATATTTCCATATTATTCTAATAACATGTAAGATAAATGACTCAATCTCAGCATCCCAGTATACTTTTCTTTTACATGTGATAGGTCTCTATCCTTGACAACGCATTCTACACAGTCACAAATAGTTGAACTGACTTAGTACAGAGGATGACATATGTCTTCCATCCTCAGTAAGGACAGAGGTCCTTAAACTATTAATGAGGTTCAACTGAATTACCTGTTATGGTGAGATTTATTTTTATAATATTCAAAAATTTCACAAGACAGAAACTGCAAATCTAAAGCACTGAGTCACTAAAATGTCCATAGAGACCAGTCACAACAAGGGTTTTATTATCTGACAGAAGACCTTGGTTTATCTGAATGGGGCACATTTGGTTAGTCTTTCTAGAAGACCATTTTCAGAGATGACACAGAATATTCAAAATAGCATAAGGTGCTAGAAATACAACTGTCTAAAAGCAACTTTTTCTTCCTAAACTTGTATCTCCTCATGCAAAGCAAATAAAGAAACTTCAAGACTTCATAAAATCCCAAACTTTGATGTGATACTTTTAATCTACACAAATAAATGTTAAAAAAGTAAATAAAACTAAGAATTTGGAGTCAGAATTTAGTATAGCACTCAAGATGTCTGTGCCTCACATTGAAGTTCTTGTGTGCAATTCCTGGCTCTGGCTCCTGACTCCAGCTTCTTGCTAACAAACGTTGGGAGGCACTGGTGATGACTGAAGTGATTAGTTGCTGCCATCCATGTGAGAGACCTAGATTGGGTTCCTCAAGCCCAACTCAGTCTCTACCTCTTTGTCTCTCTCCACCATAGTGTATATTTATAAGTGTATCTGTATGTGTCTGCCTCTGAAATAATTAAGTGAATAAAATAAATAAATTTTTTAAGTAAAGAAATTTACACTATTTATAAATTATTCAGTCTCAAGTTTTTTTTTTTTATAGAGCAGGAATGGACTAAGACATAAGAAATAACACAACTATTTGTGTATATATGTATTTGTGTATAAATGTATAAGAAATAACACAAATATTTCAAAGGAGAAAATGGGTTAGTAAGTCACAGAATATCAACAGACAGTAAGATTGATGTTCAAATTTTGTAGTCTTTCAAGAGAAAGAGGAAAGTTTATCTTTTAAATTTAAAAGCAAAAAAGAGTATGATCATTTAGTATAGCAGTTACAACACCATCCCATTTCAGAAAGCCTGGGTTCAGTTCTGACTCCTGACTCCAAATTCCTACTGTTGAAGACTTTGTAAAACAGCAGAGATGCTTAAGTAGGTGGGCTCTTCTCACTCCCTGCTTTAATGGGGCGATTGCAAGTATTTGGGGAATGAGTCAGAGGATAGGAGCGTGCTCTCTTTCTGTGTCTTGTGTGTGTGTGTGTGTGTGTCAAATAAATGAAATAAGATTTTTAAAATGTGGGAAAACCATGTGCATGACTATAGCTATGGAGAGCATATATTCATGTGGGTATTAAACACCAGTATCAGTTTGACAATAAAATAATTAAATTAGGAAGGAAAAGCACTTTATTTGTTTTGCCTATGAACGTCTCTGTTTCACTTCATGTGTTAGCAATAAGAAAGAAAATGTTCCATTAAACAAATGATAAAAATGGACACATTAGTTTAAAGCATATGCATACACAAAACACAGGCTGAATATGTACACTATGGACAAAGTGATATATGCTGCTGCAATTGGAATTTTTATAAGAGTTTATGTTTTAATACATCTTCAAGAGTATTTTAATTGGAAACCAAAATGCAAAATATGCTCTTATTAATAAAATGAATAGATTAGAACAGTAGGATTTATACAAGTTTAACTAGAGATGCTTTGTTAACAATGGCATACAGCCAATAACATGACAGCAAAACAAAGCATGCGATGGAATCTTAGCTAGCTACGATATGAAAAGCAATCTAAGTTGCTTTGTCCCAACTCTCTCAGCATTTTACAAACTGAGAGAAATATAAAACACCATTCTTTCAGAGAATTTTGTGAAGCAGCTCTTATGTATGTAAGAGTGGAATATCATGTTCAGTAATCACTCAAGCTTTCTAAAATAAAAAGATTAAAATTCAAAGAAGGGAAAAATGCAATTAAATATTTGTACAACTGCAGGAAGAAAGCATCTGAGAACTCAATAAAAGCTCAAAATCTTCTCTAAATATCTATTTGCACTCAATTATTTTCTCCAACCTTGCCATTTCTGCTATTGCTGAAAAAACAATTTATCCCTATGGTTCTCATGGCTGTATCTTAATTATTTGTATTCCCTGAGGTTGTCCCAGTTGTATTTCAAGAAGTTTTGAAGCTCTGAAAGAAATTAGGTCACAAAGAGGAACAGTTCTGTAGTCTGTATCTCCCAGCTTAATATGTCCCCATAGATGAGAAAGTTGAAGGCAAAGGAAGTTGAATATCCTTCTGTTCATTTCCTGTCTGTCAGATTCAACCATGACAACTGATAGGATGGAATTACTCCTTAAGCTTCCTTTGGAGTCCTGAAATGCTACCTGGTTCTTGTTCCATGTCATGGTCGGGACCCTGAGCTCAATTATTTCTCTTACCAATACTGCTTTTGAGTCAAACCAGGTAGGTGGAGGTGTCTATCTCTTTTCTAATGATTTCTGTCTCCTTTTCCTTTTTTCTTTCCCTTATCATTCTTTTAAATCTACCTTTGCTCTAAATATGCAAGGATGAGAATAAATGAAATCAATTAAATTGTTATGAAAAACAAATTACGTTCTTGATTACTGTGTTGCATTTGTGAGGACAATGCCAATAAGTTAATCTCCTCCACACCTCAGTTTTGAGTGGACAAGTAATAAAGGTATCATTCTCTTAATACTCTGTAAGAAACTGGTGGTACAAGTGGAATGAGATATAGGATATGTTCTTTCCATGATAAAAATGTGTTCTCTTTTTAAATTTTTTTTAATTTAATTGAAATGCAGAGTTATAGAGAGAGGAGGAGAGACAAAGAAATATCTTCCATGTACTGGTTCACTCCCCAAGTGGCTAGAACAGCCAGGATTGGGCCAGGCCAAAGCCAGGAGCCAGGAGCTTCATCCAGGTCTCCCAAGCTCTTGAGCAATCTTCCACTGCTTTCCCAGCAGCCTTAGCTGGGACTTGAACAGGCATCTATATGGAATGCCGGCACCATAAGGGAGGCTTAACCTGCTAAGCCACAACACTGGACCCAAAGCATGTTCTAACTGTGAAACACAGCTATTTATGCAGATAGAAATCAAAATAGAATACAAAACATATTCTATAAGTTATAGGGCTTTGTTACTCTCCCCATACATCTTGTAATTCTGGAAGATAAATTTAATATCTTAGAACACATTATACCCCAGCAGTGTACATTTGATAAATCCTTGACAGATGCAGCATAATTATGCCTTTCATTGATAACTGATAATTTAATATTCAGGAGATATTGATCTTTTTCATTATTATATGAATGGGCAAATGATATGATTAATTACACACATTTATGTCTGATTGTTTAGAATCTCCTTATCGAAGTTACTATACACATTTTTAGTTTAACTCCTTTCTTTATAATTAAGAAAGCAGAAACCCAAAACTTTTTAATCATCTAGTCACAAAATATTAAATATCTATAATGTAGTTGAAGCTGAGACACTGAAAAAATTATAATGCAAACATTTGCTAGTATGCTTATGTGTATCTAGTAATACATTGGCATAAATTAATCAAATGAGCTATAGTGAAGCAGGAAAACTGAGGATGGAGAGATCATGGAAAGCAAGAATTCTAGTAAGAAAAGAAAAGGAAACATCAATACATGATGTGCCACTGACTTTAAATTTTCTGAGGCCTCACCCATGTATATTTCTTGTTATAGCAGAAAGTCTCTGAGCACACAGAAAAACCATCATCCAAAAGAAGAATTAGGACAGAATGAGGGAGGACATCATGAAGGAAGTAATTCTGCAGCATTAGGAGGGAAAGTAGAACAGCAAAGCAAATATGGGGATAAGCACTGTGCTTTTCCTGTGAGCTTTATGCATCCTATTCATGACTGAAACAAATATAGTAATATCATTTGAAAACAAAGAGATGGCATTTCAAGAGTTAAATAAGATAAAAGAACTACATAAACTTGAAACTCCTGCTTTCATTTAAGTGATTGAATATATATATATATATATATATATATATATATATATATATATATATATAAAATTCAGCAGGAACACAAGCCACAATGGCCAGGATTGGGCCAGGCTACAGCCCAGAGACTGGAAATCTATTCAGTTCTCCCACATGGATGGCAGGGGCAAAAGCAATCTGGCCATCTTCTGCTGCTTTCCCAAGTGCATTAGCAGGGAGTTGAATTGAAAGTGTAGCAGGTGCTGGCACTGCGGCGTAGCAGGTTAATGCCCTGGCCTGAAGCACCAACATCCCATATGGTCTCCAATTCAAGACCCAGCTGCTCCACTTCCTATCCAGCTCTCTGCTATGGCCTGGGAAAGTAGCAGAAGATAGCCCAAGTCCTTGAGCCCCTGCCCCAACATGGAAGACCTGGAAGAAGCTTCTGGCTCCTGGCTTAGGATCAGCACACCTCTGGCCATTGTGGCCAACTGGGAAGTGAACCATCAGATGGAAGACCTCTCTCTCTCTCTCTCTGCCTCTCCTCTCTCTGTGTAACTCTGACTTTCAAATAAATAAATAAATCTTTTAAAAAAATAAATAATAAAAAAGAAAGTGTAGCAGCCATAAGGAATGCTGGCATTGAAGGCGGTGGCTCATCCTGCTGCAACACAACGCTGTCACTGCAATTGGCATCTTAGCTACTGTGCAAAGAGCTTCTCTACCCCTACTTTTAGGAAAGGTAAATTCATTGTCTGAAAGATGGAAATAGAAGTTGTCAAGTAGACAGATGACAGCTACCAAGAAGTCTGTTTTTAATTTGATGTCATTTAATTCTAACCTCATAAATTAAATCATACATAAAGCAAATAGCATACTGAAATATTGAACAAATACTAGTTCTTTATGTCTCTTCCCCTTTCTTTGAAATTCTGGGCAGATGTGACAAAAGACAAGGAATTGCAAGTTGAAATAGCAGAGAATGGAACTATGTGTCTTCTGCTCTAAGTATCTTGTAGCAAATGTGAAACTGAAAGGAGACAAAGAAACTACTGTCACCTGGATCTTTTCCTTGAGGCTTCTGTCAGTGTTATCATAGTATTTTGTATCTGGAAAATCAGAATTCCATATTAATTATAGCTATTGATTTGTATGTCTCTTTCCTGGTATAAAGGCTTATTAATCCTTTTTTCTCTCAGTCACTGTAACTGGCAATAACAGTGCTCCACAAGGCAAATGAGTAATGAGTCCTCATGCCTTGAGTTTTCTGCTGTGGTTTAGATTTTATGAAAATCTATGTAGGCAGAAATGATACTTAGACTTCAATACTTATGTACTTCGTAACTATCATCTCATTGGATCCTTACAACAATTCTATAAGTTTGTGGTATTTATTTTTGTCCCTCTCCTTCTCCTACCTGTCTGTTTTCTAGCTACAGAAATTGATGGATAAATGGTCAACTGATATTTTCCCAAAGTCATCCAATTAGGGACAGGATTCTGATCTATTTTTTTTTTTTCATTTTCAGTGTGCATATGCAACCAATCAATTCACAAAGGAAATACATATACATACATATTTATATGATTATCATATTATATATGATACTGTATACATGTAATTTACGTGAGAGTACTTCAAAAGGTTATTAGAAAAATGAAGTTAAAAGATAAGTTAATTTTGGTAAAAAACATTTAAAATCCATGTAAAGTTGTTTCATAATATATATTTTTACAAACTTTTTGAAGATCACTCATATGCACAGATTTAGCACCGAAATAAATACCTTTTAATTTTGATTTCTATGAAGATTTTAAGATGTCCTGTGTGTGTTCATCTGCGAGTATATGTGTATGTTTGTGTATTTGTGTGTGTATGTGTGTGTGTGTGTGTGTGTAGCCAGAGACGGTGTTGTTGAACAGCATCTGCTGTTTATTGATTTGAAAACATTTGTCAGGATTAGGTGATATTTTTCTGCCTGACCAAGGGCCGCTAGAAACTTCAGGACTGTGAGGCTGCTGAACCTCTCAGTTTTTATCTTGTGACTTTTTTACTGAAATATACTATGTATGAAAGCAATTTTTTTTCTGCTCTTGTTATATCTAAATATCTAAGCATATCTAAATTGGCACCTTGTGCCCAGTCCTACAGCATTTAGCTCAGGGACATTGGAATTCCATAGTCAGTTATCTCAGCTGTAGGTAAGGACATGCCTTGCTTAAAAGCCAAATCTGTTGGTTACTGTTCACTCTCCAAACAGCTACAATGGCCAGGTCAAAGCCAAGAGCTATCAACTTCATCCAGGTCTCCCAGGTGGGTGGCAGGTGCCCAAACACTTGGACCATCATCAACTAGCTTTCCCATGACATCAGAAGGCAGCTGGGTCAGAAGTAGAATATCTGGGACATGAATCATTGCACATATTGGATGCCAGCATTTCAGGTGGTGGCTTTACTCACTTTGCCCCAATGCTGACCCCAAGAACTATTTTATTGTATACTGAGATTGATATAACTTGCCACCTAATAATTTCCCATTGGAACCCAGCATACAAAGGCCCCACTACCTCTTATCATCACCAAGCTGAGGGACAACCTTCCAAGATTCAAATTTTTGTAGGAAAAATTGCTGTTTGGATAATAGTTGGAGTGCTTCCAAAGATGTATGTATTCAGGATTTGGTCCCCAAAGCCTTATGTTAATGGCTAACGGATTAAGGTGGAGGCTTGATATAAAATAGTGTCTTGGAGGTGGACTTAGTGGAAGATCTTTAGGTGATTGTGGGGCATGCCCTTGGAAGGTAGTTATCACAAGACGATTATTTATAAAAGCTGAGTTGGGCCTAACTGCTCTTTCACTGCTTCCTGGCTCACGATTTGATCATTACTCCATGCAGTGCCTACCACAACCAGCCTCTTACATTACTTGAACTGGGAACATCCAAATTATCAGCCAAACTAAATTCCTTCCTAAGTAGCATTTCAGGCATTCCAGTTTAGTGATGAAACACTAAGTAACACAATATGCAAGTCATATCATTCGCCTACTCCATGCTATCCTTCAGGTAACACCATCCCATTTCCACCTATGACACCATCATCACAGTGCTACTCCCACTATTACTTTATGTAAATATCAGCAGTCGTTTTTACTGATAATTGTACTCATCTTCAAACTGTTACATAATAATACTCACTAATTATTAGTATCCAAGAGTCTGGAGGTTGTCTGAAGATTTTCTGGTCATTGGGCTCACTCACATATCAGCTAGGAGTGACTCTGTTCTGTGTTTCTCACATGATCACTCAATGACCAGTGAGCTAGCCCAGATGTGTTCTTATGGGGATGCACAAGGAGCTATAGCCAAAACAGAAACAACTAGAAGAAAACAAATGGCTGGATCCCGAGTCAAAGTAGAAATACATATTCCACTGCTTCAGTAAGGGCAACTGTACACTTAGAAGTTGTCTCCAGTATGGCCTTTATGCTTCCCTCAACTTGACTAACCATAACATAGACTTCTACTTGGCTCTACATCTGTAGCTTCCTTTTTCTTAGTTAAGTGAGGAAAAGCAGTTTTTTCTTACAGCGTTTACTTTGGATATTTGTATGTTGTTTCTCTCCCAATGTAAAAAATCTTTTCAAAAAAACTAGCCAAATTTGAAAAACTCAGGAATTTCTCAAGAATTTGGGAACCATTTGTTTGTAATGCAACCAAGGTACAAAGTATTCATGTAAGCTATAAATTCTGGGAGGACTGAAGAATAAGTGCCAATAATGATGCAGTATACCACAGATCACTTCCGCTAGCTACCAGAATTCCTCCTAAGGTTAGTGAAAGGTTAGCCAGAAAGAGCTTTCTCCTAGAGATTCCTTTTCTTCTAGTTTAAGGAAAGAGAGACTATCACCTCAAGCAATATAAGTACTATAATGATCATTTAGAAGTAAATCCATTCTTTTGAAGGATTAAAAGATAAAGCTATTGTGGAAAACACATATTTTTTGCATATTTGCATGTAAATTAGAGAAATTTGTAAGTTTCTTCAGTGGCATCATGTTGAAATCTCTGTTTCTAAAAGAACAGCCTTTGGACATCTGAATAAAAGGTTGTTGTGGCTATTAACATCACAAGATGACTTAAGTGGAAACAAGCTGTATGTGAATCAAATGTGGCTTGAGCTGTCCATGGAAATTTTTAGGATACACTATTTTGAGTTCTTTATTTTACAATGAGCCAAATTTTAGTGAATGAAGGTTGCACTGTGCAAGCCTTTCAAAAACAGAATCTATAACAACATACTCCAAATCTCTCCATCTTAATCCTTGAGTGAGAACATAACCCAACAAAATCATTGCAAGTGTTAACATGGTATAAGTCAAAGAGAGAGATGTTTGAAAAACTAAATTATGGAAATCCTTTGATACATTTATGATAAGTGAGAAAAATGACAGAATATATAAGATGGAGCTATAATAGAAAATCCAAATCAAATAATTTAGTAGCTCTAGGAAAAGTATCATAAAGTAGTGACAATACAGTTATTTTAAAGAAAAACTAATTTTTTTTAATTTTTGAAAAAATATACATATGGAGTGAATATAGTTATCAAATGTAACAAAATACAATTTCAATACTAACATCACAAACTAATTTTTTGGGGTTGCTTTCATGGTTAACTGGAAAGGATACTGCTGGCCACTATACAAGTGAGCAGAGGAATATGAACTCTGGTCACAATGCGAAGCAATTGACCCTTAGTGAGTAGAACAGAAACAAAGCAAATGTGGATTCCTGATGTTTATATCTCATCAAAGACTAGCTCTAAAGGGCTTATCTTATCTTGAGATAATTTGGGGACAGAAGGAGCACTGTAGGTATTTTGGTGTTTTCTTCTTCATGCTTTGCATTCTAGGGTGTAATTAAACTTAATTGAAATTGCATTTCAAGAAGGATCAAAATCTTTAGTCAATGATTCTTCATTAGGCAAAAGAAGCACTCCCTCAAAGATATTCAGAAAGTTAGTGTTTCTCAATCTGAAACCCTTTAAAAAACTACATACTTTTCAGCTTTCCCTGGATGTATCACCACCTTACTCAATCACCCCATACCATTGTCTGATCCAGTACAACCACAACTGAATAAGTGCAAAATAATGTTCAGTTCATATAAAACTTAGAGAAAAAGTGATAAAGTGAATGTGTCATGGGAATTAAATATTGGCAATACAGTACCATATATTTAAATCAAGTGAAAACATACATGTATGGGATAAGATCCCTTAGAAATGACTTATAATAACACAACCTGTGATTGGCAAATTCATCTAGGAATGTGACAATATATTTGTATATAATATATATAGTATGCACCCATATATGCTATATATTTTATATATAATATATATTTATGCATAATAAATAAATATTTATTTATAAATTATACATAAATAAATTTATGTATAATATAATATATAACATATAAATATATGTTTTATATATTTTTATATACATGTGTTTGTATATATACATGTGTTTTATATATTTTTATACACATGTGTTTGTAGTTGTGTATGCATTGCACATGACAGTTTCTCAAGTTGACTTCTATTCCCCTATTGCCCTAAATCATAAATTTAGATGGCCCTTTGTTCATTTGTTTGTGTGTCACTAATTATATTTAATAATTTTTCATTGATTCAATTATTCAAAGGCTGATGTAGTCTAATTGTTACAACTCCAATTCTTCCCAATAGTTTGAATTTACATATTTGTGATTGGAGTATCCACTTTTCCCATCTTCTCCTTCCTGCTCTAGTGCAGGTGTCTTTAGTGGACAGTACAGTTATTCTCTGCCTTTTTCTTGACTATCTGTAACCCACAATTATGATATCAATTACGTGCTTCACTTGGTCATTTTGTACAGCCTAGCATGGCTTTTTCATTGCTTTTTTTTCTAAATGGGAGCAAGTTTGCACTTGATCAATCTGTCATTTTGGCATTAATTCAAACAACCAGTCTGAGCTTTGGGTGGAATTTTTAGGCTAGCAACTATCCTGGGAAGTTACTTCCATCTGAGTTTAGTGAGTGATTGCAGAAAGTTGAGCTCCTGCACATGTTTCTGCTCCTTCACAAGGGGAATTTGGGAATTTTGTCTTCATATTCAACCCCTAACTATCCATTATATATCAAGCCTTTGCACTGTGAATTGTCGAAGAAATACCATTGAAAGTATACTGTTGGGACTGGCATTGTAGTGTAGCAGGTTGAGCTACTACTTAAAACTCTGGCATCTCAGAGTGCTAGTTTGATTTCTGGCTGCTCTGCTTCCAATCCACCTTCTTACCAAAACACCTGGGGAGGCAGTGGATGCTGGACCAAATACCTGGGCACTTAAGACCCACGTGGGACACCAGGATGGTGTTACTGGTTCCTGGCATCAGCCTTGCCCAGACTTGGCTGTTGTGGCCAATTGGAGAGTGAGTCAGAGATTGGAAAATCTCTCTCTCTTTGTGTCTCCTATGACACTCTGCCTTTCAAATAAGATCATAAATAAATAAATAATTTAAAAAGATACACTGTTAAAGCCAAATGTCAATAACCTCACCTTTATAAAATGAAAAATTTCTGTGATTATGAGTTAAACTTTTCTCAAAAATGCCTCTGTATTAGAGATTTATAGAGTGACCCAATAAAACATCATCTGCTTTTCTTTTTCCAAGATGAACTATGACAGCATAGATTATTAGTTGGAAGTAACAGAATATCCCATGGAAACTGGCAAGGTCACAGAGGGATGGACTCCAGAATCAGATTCATCATCTCATGTTTATCAGCAAGATTCCAACTTGCTTCTTCCTCTGTTCTGTTTTCATAAATGTCAAGATATAATTTGTTTTGCTTATTTAAAATAAATATTTTTGAAAGGAAGGAAGAGAGAGGGAGAGAAGGGGAGAGAGAGTGGGGATGAGAAGGAATGGTGGGGGAGAGAGAGAGAGAGAGAGAGAAAGAGAGAAAGAGAGATTGATTCACTGATTCGCTCCTCAAATGCCTATGAAAGCTGGAGCTAAGGCTTGAGTAGGACAATGTTTATTTTTTCCACTAGGTAAAATTATGATAAATGATGCTGACCTGTGTCTATGAAAGTGTGCAATCCAGTTCTATTTTTTTAAAGAGTTTAACAATTACTGGTGGGGCCAGTGCTGTGGCACAGTGGGTTAACGCCCTAGCCTGAAATGCTGGCACCCCATATGAGTGCCAGTTCGAGACCCTGCTGCTCCACTCGCTATCCAGCTCTCTGCTATGGCCTAGTGTTGCTTTGGATTTGTTCTGAGAGGAGAAGCACAACACAGACACCGGAAGTCGGGTGAAAGCAGGCTAGAGGCAAGCAGCTCACAGACTTATTTCAGTTGGTACAGCAGCTTATATAGCCAAGGCAGCCAATCCGGTCAAGGGGCAGTATATGCCCTAACCAATCACTGCCTGTTGCCAGGCAGGCTCCGTTGCCAGGAGGCTTCGAAGGCATTCCTGAGTAACAGACACTTGCTTGCCAGCAGCCATCTTGGCACAGCCTTCTCATTCCACCACAGCCTGGGAAAGCAGTAGAAGATGGATCAAGACCTTGGGCCCCTGCACTCATATGGAAGGCCCAGAATAAGTTCCTGGTTCCTGGCTTCTGATTGGTGCAGAGAAAGCATTAACAGTTCAGTCTACAAAAACAAAATTTTTGTAGTTAAATTTTGTAGTTATAAGTTAATGAGACTACATTAAGCTTAAAAAACTTCTGCACAACAAAGGAAATAATCAACAAAGTGAAAAAGTGGTCTAGTCTACAGACTGGGAAAGTATTTGGAAACCACATATCAGATAAATAATTAATATCTAAAAATTTAAAGCAAACTATTAAAATTCAATAAGAGACAAACAAGTAATGAACTCATAAAATGGGCATAGGACTTGAATAACCATTACCCCAAAGAAGCCATAAAAGTAACCAATAGGTATATGAAAAGGTTTTTAATATCATTAATCAGGGAAATACAAATTAAAAGCACTATGAGCTATCTTGACACCTGTAAGGATGACTATTATCAAAAAGACATGAAATAACTAGTGTTGGAAAGAATTCAGATGGAAAAGAAGTTTACCACTTTGTTGCTGGAAGTGTAGATTTGTGGAGCCTTTATGGAAAACATGTAGGTTCCCAAAGAAATTAAAAATAGAAATACTATAGGACCCAGCAAGCCCTCTTCTTGTTGTGCAATGAAAACTAAATGTTCAATGCAACATTATTCACAATAGCTAAGACATGGAAGTAAACTAAGTGTATATTATTGGAAAATTAATTGGATGAAGAAAATTTTATATATATATATATATACATACATACAATACACTAAATGTTACATTAAATATAATGGAATATGTAAAGTTTAATAAATATCACATGTATATGAATACTATTCATTCTTAAAGAAGAGAGAGATTATGCCCACTTGCCACAACACTGATGGAACTAGAGAACATTGTGCCAAGTGAAATAAATAAGACATAAGAGAAAAATATTTCATAATATCACTTCTATGTAGATTTATTTTGAAGAGCTCAAATACACAGAGGTCGAAAATGAAACAGGCGCAGTGATGCGGAGGGCATAATGGGGAGATGTAGATGAAAAGATTAAAAAATAGAAGATATGTAGTATGACAAATTTACAGATATAAAACTAAAAATAAAACTAAAAAAATAAAATAGTATTATATTGAAAATTTTTGATAAATAGACTTTAGCTACTCTGTGAGTGATAGATATGATAATCAGCTTTCCTATACTAACCATCGTATTATCCTTATATATCCCATAACATCATATTGCAAATCTCAAATATACAAAATAAATTTATTTTTAAAAGTATTTCTAAAATTATGAATACATTTTATAGAGTAACTTTTAATATATTGTATCCTTTCATTATATTGAAACTCCTTTAAAATAATCTCATTTTAATAAAAAAAAACTTTAAAATCTGTGCAACTAGAAGCTAATACATTAAAGTATATTGCCTAATTTTGATTTGAGAAAACATTTTCTTCCTATGTGCTAAGTATCCTGAAATTTTAAGAACGTTAAATTTCAGTACACATTGCAATTTTATTTTTAGTTATAAATGGATAACTCTAGAGAAGCATAAAACAATCAAGTTGATGAATGCACTTGAAAGAAACATAATTAAACATTATAGCTTTCATTTGCATACCCATATGTATATGTACACATATCTGTGTAAAATTCATTTAAATGTTTTACTTAGCTTTTAGAAAGTAAATAATTGGCGGGCTGGTGTTATTGTACAGTGAGGTAAGTCACTGCTTGAGAAGATAATCATTTAATATTATCATTTATTAATGGTAATTTTTTCACCTTATGTGCCCTTTCAGAAACTACCATCTTAAGCAGATTTGTTTAATTGGACAATTCAACATGATTATATATATATATATATATATGACCATGTTTATTATAAAAATTGTTTAATATGTTTAGTATAAAATTGGTGATTGCATGTACCTTTTTATTTTTTAAAAGATTTATTTATTTGTTTGAAAGGCAGAGTTACCAAGAGGCAGATAGAGAGAGAAAGGGAGAGAGGTCTTCTATCTGCTGGTTCACTCCCCAGATGGCTCCAACCACCAGAGTCATGCCAATCCAAAGCCAGGAGTCAGGAACTTCTTCCAGGTCTCCTATGCAGGTGCAGGGGGCCAAGGACTTGGGCCCTTCTACTGCTTTCCCAGGCCATAGCAGAGAGCTGAATCAGAACTAAAGCAGCTGGGCCTCAAATTGGTGCCATATGAGATGCTGGCACTGCAGGTGGCAGCTTTACCTGCTACACCACAGCACGGGCCCCACCTTTTTATTTTCATAATTTAACTTCAAACCTTTAATTTCATAACTTATTACTAATGATTCTGGCAATAAACTTACAAATAAGTAATTCAAGAGAAAGGTAGAAGGCTTAAATAAGTTGATAGCAATAAGAGTTTGGGGTATTTTCACTGTTTTCCTTCTCCCCTTTTTTTTTTTTTTTTGGTATTTGAGATAACATGTTAAATTTTATTACAGCAAAAAGTTTTTATATTTCACGGAACTAGAAGATTAACAAATAAAAAGCAAAGAGACCCTAGTGAGAATATAGGCAATGGCTATAAAAGTGATAATTTTCATTATAGAGCTCTTTTGCTCTTTCATTAAATTTATTTCTAATATTTGATCTTTCTTGTGGTTATTGTTAATAGAATTTCTTTCTTGATTTCTCTTTCTGTGAGTTCATGATTAGCATACAAAAAAGCTATTTTTAATGTTTATTTTATAACCTGCAACTTTACTGAATTGACTACCAATTGTAACAGCTTTTGGGTGGGGTGTTTAGGTTTTTCCACGTACAACATGATGCCATCTGCAAACATGGATAATTTGACTGCCTCTTTTCCAATTTTAATGCCCTTTATTGCCTAATATATTTGAGGTTGGCGTGGAAGTTATGTATAAAACAGGAAATGTGCTTTGAAAGTGAAAAAAAACACCTCAAAATGGCTACAATACTTAGGTGGCAAATTTATAATGTCTTATAACCTGGGAAGCAAGTATTTGCCTTATCAAAAATAAAAATATTTTAAAATGACAGAAATATGTACAACTACCACTTTCCTAAGCATGATTTCTAAACTTTAATCCATTGAATTGAAGAATTGATTTGAACTCCACTAGTAACTTTATTAGCCACATGAATTTGAGCAATAGAATTCACCTTCTTGAGATTCTAGTCCCTTCAAAATTCAGTAAAGATTTCAGATTGCTTTAGTATTGCCATGATGATTGAATTACAGAATACATACTAATCCTTCAGTATTGGCCATGGACCATCACAGATGCTAAAGGAAGTACCATGTCATTGCAGCCATCTGGGGAGTGAACCAGTGGATGGATGGAAGATCTCTCTCTCTCTTCTCTCTCTCTCTCTCTCTCTCTTTCTCTTTCTCTGTGTGTGTGTGTGTGTTTGTATGTGTGTCTCCCTCACCTTCTGTAACTCTGACTTTAAAAAGAAATAAAAGAATTCTTAAAATTCATGGAAAGTAGAATTTAAAAGTAAACTCATTTTAGCTATTAAATTAATAAATAAAGTTATTAAATTAATACGTTTCATATAGATTTTGCCACACAATCAGAATTAAACAAAATGGTCCTGAGAAATCTATTATTCCAAAATACATTTTTGAGCATTATAAATCAACTTAATTACATGCAGGCAAGATATATATTTACTTTACTTTTCTACTATGGGATGGCCTACTAAAGAAATGAATTAATGGGGGCTTTCAAAAGTGATAATAAAAAACCCTTTCTTCAAGGAGCACACACTCAGATTTAAAAGCAAGACTTCCACATAAGAACACAATATAAGATTGCACTATAATAAAGGGACAGGATTGAGAGAATTCAATTCTAACTGAACAATTTGATGCTTTTTTTAAAAAAAGTAAAAAGCCAGTGAGTTGAAAGATGTCTATGATTGATCCACTTTTGTACTGCAGAACTCTTTTATTTACAGAGGTGATCAATATAACAATGAGTCAGTGTGTTCTAAATAAGAAGCTTTGTCAATCTTATTTTTAAGGATGATTATTCTTAGTGAATTTGACTGCATTTGCTGTTCAAACTAAAAAAAAAAGTATTGTTTTTTAATGCAAGAACTTTTAAAGTAAAATAAAATAAAACAGCACAAGAAAGATGTGTGCTCCAATAAATGCAGCATTAGCCTCAGCCTACTTAACAGTTTCACTGAATTAGCACTAATCACTCCCCAATTGGCTGCAATGGCTGGAGCTTGACAATCCAAAGCCAGGAGCCAGGACCTTCCTCCGGGTTTCCCACGTGGGTGCAGGGGCCCAAGCAGTTCAGCCATCTTCCACTGCTTTCTAGGGCCACTAGCAGAGAGCTGGATCAGAAGAAGAGCAGCCATGACATCAACCAGTTTCCATATGGGGTGCTGGTGCAGCAGAGGGAAGCTTAGTCAACCACACCACAGCACTGGCCCCAAGGTTACAATTTAAATGCACAATGCACAGTCCTGTTGACCAATCATATTTTGTGAATATGTCAACTGCTGTGTTATGCCCACATGAACTCATAGACATAAGATTGTTCACTGAGATGTCAATAAGTAGAAATAAATTAGAAACCACTTAAATTTCCTTCAATAACAGAGTTGTCAAGAAAATTAATAAAAATACACCTAATAGATTTCTATGCAAGATACAATAATGACCTGCTCTAGATGAATAGATGGAAACATCTTCAAAATATTGTGAGTAAAAGAAAAAGAAAAAAAAATGTAAGATGGTGCATAATAGAGTCCAAAGTATGCTACCTTTTCTGAAAAAAGAATCATGAAAACATGCATTAAAAACAAGCAACAAGAAAAATTGGACTCTGAAAACACTTCAAAAAGTTCATACAGGTGCTGGTGCTGTGGCTTAGAGGGTACAGCTACCACCTGTGATGCCAGCTTCCTTAGGGATCCGAGTTTGAGTCTTGGCACCTCTACATCATATCTAGCTCCCTGCTAATGTCTGGAAGAAGCAACAGAAGAGGACCCCTGCTATCCATGTGGGAGACCCGGATGAAGACCAGACTCCTGGCTTCAGCCTGGCGCAGCACTGGCCATTGCAGCCATCTGGGGAGTGAACCAGTAGGTAGATGGAAGATCTCTCTCTCTCTCTCACTCTCTCTCTCTCTCTGTTTGTGTGTGTCTCCCTCTCCTTCTGTAACTCTGACTTTAAAAAGAAATAAAAAAATTCTTAAAATTCATGGAAAATAGAATTTAAAAGTAAACTCATTTTAGTGTAAAAAGAGTTTCAAATCCATGCATACTTTTTTCAGAATGCATATTTTCATAATCTTTTTGAAGATCTTTTTATGTATGAATTTAAATATATTTTCACCAAAATTATTTATCTTATAATTCTATGTTTCTCAAACATTTTGAATTCTGTTGTATGAAAAATTTATGGAACTGTTGTGGTACAGTTGGATAAACCATTGCTTACAATGCTAGCATCCCATATCTGAGCCCTTGTTCAAGTCCTGGCTGCTATGCTTTTGATCCAACTTTCTGCTAATGTCTCTGCAAAGACAGTGGAAGATGGCTCAAGTGCTTGGGCCATGCTACCCATTTGAGAGACCCAGATGGATTGCACACTTGACCCAGCAATTGCTGTTGTGGTCATTTGGGGAGTGAATCATCAAGTGGAAGATATCCATCTCTCCCTGCTCCTCCTCACCTCTTTCTCTCTCTCCCCTCCATCCTTTTCAAATAAATAAATAAATATTTTAAAGGGTGTCTTTATGTTTTTCTAGTAATCTTTGGAAAAAAAAAAGAATGGGACTGTAAGGAGCCCAAAGTAACAACCCATAAATTCTACCAAGATTAATCAAGTCATGTTTATTGTTTTTGCTCTAAAAATATCAAAATGAGTAGTTGTGAAAGAGAACCAGAGAAAACATAGTCCTCAATGCTGAAAAAATATTTATCTGACCCTTTGAGAAAGAGTTTGCCAATATTGTATTAGATCATTTTAAGTCAAATTCAGTAACTTACTTGATTTTTATCAAACTTTGCTGAAATAAACAGATCATGTAATATCCCAGGTCCACAAGCATACAATTAAGGCCTAGAAAGGCAATTAATATTTGCCTAAGGCTATATATGGCTGAAAGTAGAGAAGAGGATTCATTAATACCATAAAAACCTCATGTTTAACAAAGAAAACTTTAAAATCTAGAATGATTCAAGTAATGTTCAGCTTTTTTTTTAACTTCATTTAAAAAAAATACTCATATGTAAATGAGTAGGCTTTGGAACCAACCTTATGGTGTAGCAGAATAAGTCTCCCCCTGTATATGGGTTTCAGTTTGAGTCCCAGGTACTCCAATTCTGATCCAGCTCCATGATAATATATCTGGGAAAGCAGAAAAAGGTGGCTGAATGCTTGGGGCCCCGCATCCATGTTGTAGATTCAGAAGGAGTTCCAGGCTCCTGGCTTCTGCCTGGCCCAGCTCCACCCTCTGCAGTCATTTGGGGAGTGAAGCAGCAGATAGAAGATCTCACTCTACTTGTCTCTCTATACTCTGCTTCTCAAAACAAAAATGTGACTGGCTCACCCTGTGGTGTGGTGGGTTAAGTGGCTACCTGCAGCACCGGCATCCGTTATGGGCTCCGGTTTGAGTCCCAGCTGCTCCACTTCTAATCCAGCTCCCTGCTAATGTGGTTGGGAAAGCAACAGAGGACAGCCCAAGTCCTGGGGCCTCTGCACCCACACGGGAGACCCAGATGAAGCCCCTGACTCCTGGCTTCCACTTGACCCAGCTTTGGCTGTTGCAGCCATTTGGAAAGTCAATCTGTGGGTGGAACACCTTTTTCTCTGTCTCTTTCTCTCTGTGTCTGTAACTCTACTTTATAAATAAATCAAATATGTAAAAAATGTGATGTTAATTGATAAATTATCTTACATAGTTATTAGAGTATACCCATTTATACTTACATCAACAGCACTGAGAATCCTCTTTCTTATTTTCCTAATTCTTACCTTAAACACTTTATTTACTAAAGTCTTTAAAATCAGTTTATTTGAAACATAGGTTAAAGAGAGGGAAAGAGACACAGATGGAGATCTTCCATACATTGGCTCACTCCCCAAATCACAGAAACAACCAGGGCTGGACCAGGTCAAAGCTTGGAGCCAGGAGCTTCTTCCAAGGCTCCCACATGATGCAGGGATCCAAGCACTTGGGTTTTCCTCCACTGCTTTCCCAGGCACATAAGCAGGGAGCAATGAAGACTCAAAATAGCACCTATATGAGATGCGGGTGTTACAGGCTGTAGCTTTACTTGCTAACACCACAACACCATCCCCTATCAATGTTTTTGATCTTTATAGAAATGATACTTTGTGTGTGCATGCATATCTGTGTTTATATTTGATGCAATGGTGTTCTGGCTCACAGAACATTAAAATTTAGGGGCTGGTGTTGCGGTGGAATGGATTAAGCCACTGCCTGTGATGCAGACATCCCATAGCTAGGTCAAGTCCCGGCTACTCCACTTATGATCCAGCTCCCTGCTAATGTACCTGGGAAAGCAGTAGAGTACAGCCCAAGTACTTTTGAATGCCAGTACCTACATGGGAGACCCGGAAGAAGTTCCTGGCTCTGCCTTTGGCCTGGCCCAACCCTGATCATTGGGCCATTTGGGGAATGAACCAGCGGACGGAAGACATCTCTCTGTTTCTCCCCTGTCTCTGTAACTCTGCATTTCAAATAAGTAAAATAAACTTTTAAAAAATGAAGAAGTTCGGAGTCTTTTACACTTATTCTCAAAATGATATCTCTATATAATTTTCCTTTCTCACATTCTTCTGTGGAAGTGGCATCAAGTTTCATAAAACTTGGCATTCTTTCTTTTCATATCATCTTGAATACAAAATAGCACTTTTCTGGTCTTTGAACAAATGGAAGAACTTGTCTATGGAATTGTTGGAATGTGATATTGTTTTTGTATTAGATTTTTCACTAACATTCTTATTTTAATGGAGTCAATCAAGCCTCTCTGTTCTCACATACGATTCACAAAACACTCTACTTTTACCAATATTCTATACAGTGCTCTGTTTGTGTACAGTTCAATAAAATTTTCTTGTAGTGAAAGTAAATCTTTGTAATTTACTATCAATCACATATAGAACAAATGAAGAAACTGCTTACCAGACTGCAGAAATCATAAATGTGTGTATGTGTGTGT
This sequence comes from Lepus europaeus, assembly GCF_033115175.1. Classification (NCBI taxonomy): domain Eukaryota; kingdom Metazoa; phylum Chordata; class Mammalia; order Lagomorpha; family Leporidae; genus Lepus; species Lepus europaeus. The sequence continues at coordinate 42,217,600 of NC_084833.1, forward strand.
GTGTGCATGTGTATTTAATTTTCAGTTTTCATATTGGGGAAATATTAAAAAAAGAAAATCTGGCATAATGATGCTTACTTTGAATCCCTTTTTATGTCATCCTTTTTGTTCTTTTCCTTGAATTTTCTTTTATATAACTTTAGTGATTTGTGAGAGTTAGGAGACACAATGGGGAGAGCTTGGACTTTTAAGAAATTTCTCATGAGATGTCAAAGAATGCAGCACAGGTAAGCATGTTCTTGTTAGTATGTGTATAGTAAATATTTACAGTCTTAACCAACTCACTTGTTCACTGATCCTGTCCCATTCTACCGGCATCCTAAAGAAGGAAAGTCTTTGCTCACATGATGAATTCCACATCTCTAATCCTGGCCAATTGCTATTCTTATCTCCTTAAATCTGTTATTAAGTATGAAATACAGCCTCTTTCTCAAATGATAGGAAGAAGCAATAATTAACATTATCCTAGTGCCAGATAGACAGTGCTGCCTAATACTCAAATTCTGGACTTCATCTCAAGAAAGAATTCAGGAGTCAGGGAATACCAGCAAGCTACAAGCAATTTATTGTGAAAGTGAACATGGAGCCTCCATAGTAGAGTAGGAGTCCATCTCTGGACTGTGTTTGCTGGCACTTATTTGTTTCATGAAAGAGGGGATACATTCAAGCAAAGGGGAGGGCTATCCATGGCTTTTCTGAGAAGTGGAGATTTCTAGCTACTGTCCCCTATGCTCTTTATGTGATCTGGATGTTTCCTGTTATGGGGTCTGGTATGTGTGCTATTTCAAATGTTAATGTATCACAACAGGCAATTGATTAGCTGTAGGCCATTATAGCTTGGTCTTGGCCTTCTGAACCAGTATGAACCTGGTTCAGGCAGGTTTTATCTCCAGAAAACAAGGAACCAAACCCATACCCTGCAGGTCTTGATATAACAGCAACTACCCCTAGGTGGTTCAACTGCTCCATCCACCTTCTTCAATTAAATCCATGTTCCACTTTATATATGGAGGTAGCTTTGTCCTCAACACTGTCACAATAGATCATATTGGGTTAAACATCACCATCATGATTTAATAAAATATTTTATAAAAGTACAGATGTGTGCTTTTTGCTGACTTTCACAAATTTAAAAAAAATTAAAATTGTAGAAAAAGAGTTTGCACTTTTGATTTTGATTACAATTATTACTATGCCAGAGGCACAAAAAGTATTTCTACTGTCATTATTGTTTTCTCTGTGTAATAGCTGGATTAAGACACCTCTTAGTCCAACAGAAGAAAGCAGTGACTATAAACTTCTTCCTTTTTGATTGTCCCATAATGAATATAACTTTGGCACAGCAAGACCAACCAAAGCAGCAGGTCAGACAATGAGTCAAATATGCATAGGTTCTGAATAGAAATACTCTCACTTTCCAAGACTCATTCCAGCATATAACACTGATTTGTGGAAATTTAAAACATAAAAATTTGTGTTAGTGTGATGCTCCATTATTTTCTTTTTTTAAGGTTTTCATTTAATTAATACAAATTTCACATGTACAGCTTTTAGGAATATAGTTGTTTTTCCCCCCATTCCTGCCCTCCCATCCCCAATCCCATCCCACCTCCTACTCCTCTCCCATCCCATTTTTCATTAAGATTTATTGTTAATTCATTTTATATACAGAGGACCAAGTAGAGATTTTCACTGTTTGCACCCACATAGACACACAAATTATAAAGTATTGTTTGAAGACAGGTTTTACCATTAATTCTCATAGTACACCTCATTAAGGATAAAGGTCCAACATGGGGAGTAAGTGCACAGTTGTTGATTTAATAATTAACTCTTATTTTTTTTTTTATGTCAGTGACCACCCTAGGCTCTAAACATAAGCTGCCAAGGCTATGGAAGCCTTCTGAGTCCACAAACCCCATTGATATTTAGACAGGTCCATATGCAAAGTGGAAGTTCTCTCCTCCATTCAGAGAAAATTGCATCTATCTTTGATAGCCCCTCCTTTTCACTGGTGTCTTACTCACAGAGATCCTTAATATAGGTTATTTTTTGCCACAGTATCTTGGCTTTCCATGCCTGAAATGCTCTTCTGGGATTTTCAACCATATCTGAATGCCTTAAAGGTTGATTCTGAGGTCAAAGTGATATTTAGGGTATTTGTCATTCTATGAGTCTGCTATGTGGCCTTGTTTCCCATGTTGGATCACTCTCTCCTTTTTAATTCTATCTATTGTTATTACTAGACACTTGGTCTTCTTATGTGATCCCTTTGACACTTAATCCTATCTATATGATCAGTTACACACTAATTATGATCACTTTAGCATGTAAGATGAGCTTAGTACCTGCAAACTTAATGGAATTTGGAGTCCTACGAAAAATTTTTAGCTTTACCCTTAGGTGTAAGTCTGTGGGAACATATGCTGAACTGTATATTTCTTCCCTCTCATATTCTCACTCTCATTATTTTACAGGGATCAATTTTCAATTGGATTTAAACACCTTAGAATAATTCTGTGTTAAGTAAAGAGTTCAACCAATAGAAAAAGAATACACTGAAAAGAATAAATTGGTAAGCTGTTCCTCGACAGTTAGGATGTCACAGATCAGGGAGAACATATGATATTTTCCCTCTGGGACTGGCTATTTCACTCAGTATGATGTTTTCCAGAATCCTCCACTTTGTGGCAAATGACTGGATTTCATTTTTCTTTTGACCACTGTGTAGTATTCCATAGAGTACATATTCCGTAATTTCTTTATCCAGATTTCTGTTGATGGGCATTTAGGTTTATTCCATGTCTTAGCTATTGTGAATTGAGCTGCAATAAACATTGAAGTGAAAGTAGCTCTTTTATTTGCCAACTTAATTTCCCTTGAGTAATGTGTGGAATGGCTGGGTCGTACGGTAGGCTTATATTCAGATTTCTGAGGTCTCTCCGAACTGTCATCCACAGTGGTTTTAACAGTTTGCATTCCCATCAATGGTGGCTTAGTGTACCTTTTTCCCCACATCCTTGCCAGCATTTGTTGTTTAATGATTTCTGTATGAAAGCCATTCTAACCAGGGTGAGATAAGCCTAATGGTGGTATTGATTTGCATTTCCCTGATGGCTAGTGATCCTGAACATTTTTTCATGTGTCTGTTAGCCATTTGGATTTCCGCTTTTGAAAAATATCTATTTAAGTCCTTGACCCATCTCGTAACCAGGTTGTTTGTTTTGTTGTTGTGGAATTTCTTAATCTCTTTGTAGATTCTCTTTATTAACCCTTTATCAATTGCATAGTTTGCAAATAATTTCTCATTCTGTTGGTCTCCTCTTCAATTTCCTGACTTCCTTTTTCAGTACAGAAACCTCTAAATTTGATGTAATCTCAGTAGTTAATTTTGGCTTTGGCTGCCTGTGCCTCTGGGGTCTGTTCCATAAAGTCTTTGCCTGTGCCAATATCTTGCAGGGTTTCTCCAATGTTCTCTAATAATTCGATGCTGTCAGGTCGTAGATTTAGATCTTTAATCCATGTTGAGTGGATTTTTGTGTAGTGTATTAATTAGAGATCTTGCTTCATACTTCTGCATGTGGAAATCCAGCTTTTCCAGCACCATTTGTTGAATAGACTGTCCTTGCTCAAGGAATTGCTTTTAGCTCCTTGATCAAAGTTGGTTGCAGATGTTTGGATTGATTTCTGGTGTTTCTATTCTGTTCCATTGGTCTATCCATCTGTTTTTGTACCAGTACAATGCTATTTTGTTTATAAATGACCTGTAGTATGTCTTGAAATCTGGTATTGTGATACCTCCTGCTTTGTTTTTGTTGTAAAATATTGCTTTAGATATTTGAGGTCTCCTGTGCCTCCATATGAATTTCTTCATCATTTTTTCTAGAGCTGAGAAGAATGACTTTGGTATTTTGATTGGTATCACATTGAATCTAAAAATTGCTTTTGGGAGAATAGACATTTTGATGATATTGCTTCTTGCAATCCATGGACATGGCATATTTTTTCATTTTTTGTATCTTTTTCTATTTCTTTCTTTAATGTTTTGTAATTTCTCATGGCAGAAATCTTTGACATCCTTGATTAAATTTATTTCAAGGTACTTGATTGTTTTCATGTCTAGTGTGAATGGGATAGAAGTTCTTTCTCAGTTGTGGCATTGCCTGTGTACACAAAGGCTATTGATTTTTATGTATTGATTTTATATCCTGCTACTTTGCCAAACTCTTCTGTGAGTTCCAATAGTCTCTTAGTGGAGTTCTTTAGATCCCCTATATAAAGAATCATGTTGTCTGCAAATAGGGATAATTTGACTTCTTCCTTCCCAATTTGTATTCCTTTGATTTCCCCATCTTTCCTAATGGCTCTGGCCAAAACCTCCAGGACTATATTGAATAGCCATGGTGATAATGGGTATCTCTGGCTGTTACCAGATCTCAGGTGTATATTTCCAACTTTTCCCCATTTAATAGGATGCTGACCATGCATTTGTCATAAATTGCCTTGATTGTGTTGAGGAATGTTCCTTCTATACCCAATTTGCTTAGAGTTTTCATCATGAAAAGGTGTTGTATTTTATCAAAGGCAGTGGAGGATGGCCCAAATGCTTGGGCCTCTGCACCCGCATGGAAGACCACAAGGAAGAACCTGGCTCCTGGCCTCAGATAGGCATAGCTCCAGTCATAGCGGCCATTTGGGGCATGAACCAATGGAAGGAAGACCTTTCTCTCTGTCTCTCTTTCTCACTGTCTAACTCTATCTGTCAAATAAATTATATATATATATATATATATATATATATATAGTAGGCAAAAATAGATGGGTTTTGTTCTTTAATCCATTCAACCAGTCTGTGTCTTTTAACTGGGGAGTTGAGCCATTTACATTAAAGGTGACTATCGATTAGTAATGACTTTGCCCTACCATTTTTCCAAAAATATTCCTAATTTATTCTTTGAACTTCCATTGATCTTTTACTGAGAGATTTTTTTTCCTTTACCTGCTTTTGTAGTGATGATCATGTTTCTGTGTTTCTGTGTGCAACAAATCCCTAAGCATCTTTTGCAGGGCTGGATGGGTGATGATAAATTCTTTCAATTTCTGTTTGTTATAGAAGGTCTTTATTTTAGTTTCATTCACAAATGAGAGCTTTACAGGGTATAATATTCTGCGATGATAGATTTTTTTCTCTTATGACTTGGACTATATCTCGCTATTCTCTCCTAGCCTGTAGGGTTTCTGATGAGAAGTCTGCTGTGAGTCTAATTAGAGATCCTCTGAAAGTAATCTGGCATTTCTCTCTTGCACATTTTAGAATCCTCTTTTTATGTTTCACTGTGGTGAGTTTGATTACAACATGTCATGGCAAGGATCTTTTTCTGATCATGTCTGTTGGGAGTTCTGTGTGCTTCCTGTACCTGGATGTCCCTTTCTTTTTCCATACCTGGGAAGTTTTCTGCTATTATTTCACTAAAAAGGCTTTCTAATCCTTTTTCTTTCTCCATGCCTTCAGGAATTCCTAGAACCCATATGTTGGGTTTTTTTCTTTTACTAGTATCCTGTAGATTCCCAACAGTGTTTTTTAGTTTTCTAATTTCCTCTCTTTGTCTTTGGTTTGACTGTATACTTTCCTGTGTTTTCTTTTCTAAGTCTGATATTCTCTCTTCTGCCTCACCAATTCTGTTTTTAAGGCTCTCCACTACATTTTTTTATTTATTCTATTGAATTCTTCATTTCATTTTGATTTCTTTTTAAGGTCTCAATTTCATGTTCTATTGAATTCTTCATTTTATTTTGATTCCTCTTTAGGCTCTCAATTTCATGGGAGAAATTTTCTTTCATGTCTTACATGGATTCCAGCAGTTCATGCATTTGCTTTTGATTACTTCTATGTAATCTTATCATCAATTTTTTGAGTTCCATTTCTTGCATTTCTTCTATCTTCTGGTCTTTACAATCTAGTATTGAAGTGTCATGTTCTTTTGGGAGTGTCATGTTGCCTTCCTTATTCTTGTTTCTTGGATTGGTGTGTTTGTTGTTTGGCATTTGTGGAGATAACTGTTGGTTTCTTCTTTATATTTATTTATTTATTTGCTGTGGTGGCTTTTATCATTGTACTATGACTCAGTAGATAAGTGAATGTCTGCTTTCAGTGAATCTCTAGAGGCTTGTAGTGGGTGTGGGCAGAGAGCTCTGTTTAGGTCTCCAGGTTTAAGGGCATGCCTAAAGTGACACACCCAGTCTTGGCATGGTAATTCTCTCTCTCTCTCTCTCTCTCTCTCTCTCTCTCTCTCTCTCTCTCTCTCTTCCTCTTCTCTTAAATCAGAAGGGGGTATATTCTGCTCTGCTGAGCTCTCCTCAATAGAGACCAGAGCCTGAGCATTAGCCCCAGTGGATATAATATTCATCCACTTTGTCCCAAGGACCACACAAACGATCTGTGCAATCCTCAGTGAAAGTTCAGATTCCACAGCAATGTCTCACACCAGATAACCAGGAACCCCTGAGCTTGTGGAGTCTCCCATTGAGACTACTCAAAGTCCCATCTGCACCATGAGTCCTTCCCTCAGTTTTTTTCACAGTCCTTCAGAAATTCACACAGTCACAAGCTCCTAGCTCCCTGTTAGTTCTCCCCACCTGAGTCAGGAATCTCCACTTGGCTGGTTGCTGGGCACAGACACAAGTTGGCACAGCTGTTACGTATGTCCAAAATGGTGCCCACTCTATTGGCTTGTATGCCTTTGTAAGGTGATCAGAGAGAGAAAACATGTCCATACCGTCCTCTTTTATTTTTTTCCTCTCCTCTAGTTTGGCTGGTACACTTTCCTCCACAGGGCTCCAAGCCTGATTCCTTCTAGGCTCTTCCTTCTGTGTTTTCATTAGTGACTTGGGCTTCTGCAGTCTGGTCTCACCTTCCTTTCCAGTACCGATGCATAGGCACTCGGCTGTTGGAGTCCTGAGCCGTGGGCACCCACACCCTCCACGTAGATCCACTGTGGCCCTCTAATTTTGGTAGAGTTTCCTCTTCCATTCTTCCCCTAACTTTTCCTTGAGACTACAACTATTTTCACTTTTTTTTTTTAAACTATCTTTTGCGCTTGAGTAGCAAGTTCCCTCCCTACTCTGCCATCTTGGAACCAACCGCTCCATTATTTTAATTCCAAAATTATTTTCCTGGAATGTATGAATCTATTCAGACAGAAAAATCAAAATCAGCTTTTTAAAAGAAATGCAGTAAATTGGATATATATTTAGATGGTGAATTTATAGTATAATGAATGATCTATATTAAAATGGTGAACCTATAATGCAATGATGCCTGGAAATATTAACATTAATATCTGTTAATATGGCAGAATATAAAATAAAAAATGTTGTAAATTGAATTACCAAAGTGAGTTTATTCTGAGTTTGTTTTTTAAAAGACTTATTTATTTATTTGAAAGTCAGAGCTACACAGAGAGAGGAGAGGTCTTCCATCTACTGGTTCACTCCCAGATAGCTTCAATGGCCAGAGCTGCACCGATCCAAAGCCAGGAGCCAGGAGCTTCTTCCATGTCTCCCACGTGGGTTCAGGGGCCTAAGGACTTGGGCCATCTTCTACTGCCCTCCCAGGCCATAGAAGAGAGCTGGATAGGAAGTGGAGCAGCTGGGTCTCGAACTAGCGCCCATATGGGATGCCGGAGTTTCAGGTCAGGATGTTAACCCATTGCACCACAGTTTCGGCCCCTACTCTGAATTTATTTAGTGGTAGTCAAATAATATAAATAATAAATTCAATTGGAGTAAGAATAATGTAGAGTATTAAAAGCAGTGAGCTAATAAATCCCAGATTTTATCATAGGTAAATCAATGAAGAGAGAAGGAAAACAAAAGCAGCAATTTTCGCTTTAGTTTAAATGATTATTCATGCCTATCTTTCTTACTGTAGCCTTTGAGACTAAAATATGATTGATTTGTGTTTGGATGAAAATCTCAAAGTATTGAGCACAATGGTTGACACGTAGCAGCTCCTACTTACATAACTGAAAAAAAAAACTATTGTGTAGAAATTAGATATAGTTGAAAGAATAGGCTTAAGACAATACTATGTTCAAATCCAATTACAACATGAATTTCTGTGACTCAAAAAAAAAAAAGTTCACAGTGTAGATTATTTTGAATAGATATCTGTTCTATTTAGCCCCTAATACACCCAACCTAGGATTATAAGAAGAATAACTCTGATGAGAGCTGCAGGAATTTTTCAGGTATTCCCTATTCAGACTAAGATGTGAGTGCTACAAACATTTCTTTCTCACCCTACAGATGAGACACAGTGTTATACAGGTCTGTACGTTAAGTGAAACTGCTGTCTGCACTGCCTGATCATTTCAATTTATGTACCAACACTCTGATGCCAGAAAATCAATTTTGTATCTGAATCTTTTGTAGTGGTAAACAGAGAATGCCATGAGCAATGAAGAGTTATAGTCCTGTAATTTCACAAGAACAGAAAACTTCCCTTGAGAGATAGATTTTTACTTTAATACAGGGTATAATACTTCAATCATCTAAGTCTGGGGTCACTTCTAAAACTTCACTTAAGTTCATCTTACAAGATGGGGTTCTTGGATGCACTCATGCCCTGATTAGATGGCTTTTTCTGCTTACAGAAAATATGGAAACTTGATACTCCAGCATGGCAGAACTGTTAAACACAGTCTAAACAAAGTCATTCTGATTGTTATTTTTCTTAGTTGCAAACCTATGTTGGTTTGATTGTTTTTAATGCTGGTATGTATAATAAAAGTAATGCAACTTGAATTGGGTAATGGCATTTCTTATATAAGCATTAAAGATATTTTATTACTCAGGAAAAATCAGTAGAATGTCTTTCATGAAAATATTTGGAGGCTGAATGCAATCTTGTCTATATTTAGTTACTGGGTGAAGTTCAGCAAGTTACTTGATCTCTCTGATCTTTTCCTCAATGTTACACAAATAGAAGACTAAAATAAGTAGTGTACTGGGCTTCTCAGTGGAGATATAGGATAATAAAGATATTCTTACTATTCAAATAAAATTGTTTTCTAGAAATATGAATGTAATGTCCTAGTATACTATTTTTCTTATATTTGAGTAGTTACATGTCCTTGTCATATATGCAGCTTAAAACATTACCTCCCAGACTGAGCAGGATTTTATAAAACCCTAACAAGTGCAAACTGAAATACATTCTCCTCTCCCTCCTGGATTGAGAGCTTTGTTCTTGGACAGCCTGGAGTCCATCACTCAAATAACATGCACTTCCCAAGTGTGTTAACATTTAAATGCTTCATTATATTTGCCATCAATTTTATCACAACTCAATGGACTATGGTACCCAGATTACACACACACACTTCTATCAATCAGTTTAAGTAGCATAAGCACTAAAGCAATATTTTGATCCATATGAAGATTTCAAATTTATTTTCAAATTCTTTTTTTATTTATTTGAGAAGAATAATTAGAAGAGAAAGCAAATGGGTGTGAGAGAATGAGCATCTGCTAGTTCAGGCCTAAATGCCCAATATTGCAGGGCTACAACTCACGTCAGAAGATGGAAACTCAAAGTTTCTCACAATGGTGACATTGACTCAACAATTTCAGTTATCGTTTCTGTTTCCAAGGGTCTACATTGGTAGGAAGCTGGAATCAGGAGCTAGAGCCAGGAATCACTCCAAATGTAGGACATAGATGATATGGTATAAAGCACCTGGAAAAAGCACCTGGTTCCTGGCCTTTTGGGAGTGAACCAGCAGATGGATGACCTCAATGATATGCTTTGTCTTTAGTGTGTCAGGTAGAGGCTATTCATGTCATTCACAAAGTTTTTGGTGATATCTGAATGCTAACTCCTTTGATTAGAAGAGATTTGCTTTCATCTCTATGGGCTTTTGTCAAGCTAACTTTTCCTAAATCTAAGAGATTTGTTATGACATTAGCAAGCACTGGGGCAGGCCCCATCTTTGATGATCTTCTTTTTTTTTTATTTTTGACAGGCAGAGTGGACAGTGAGAGAGAGAGAGACAGAGAGAAAGGTCTTCCTTTTTGCCGTTGGTTCACCCTCCAATGGCCGCCACGGCCGGCACGCTGCAGCGGGCGTACCACGCTGATCCGAAGGCAGGAGCCAGGTGCTTATCCTGGTCTCCCATGGGGTGCAGGGCCCAAGCACTTGGGCCATCCTCCACTGCACTCCCTGGCCACAGCAGAGAGCTGGCCTGGAAGAGGGGCAACCGGGACAGAATCTGGTGCCCTGACCGGGACAAGAACTCGGTGTGCCGGCACCGCTAGGTGGAGGATTAGCCTATTGAGCCGCGGCACTGGCCTGATGATCTTCTTAATGATGCAAAAGATAGAATATATACTCAAGTCAAAGAACAGGGAATACCTGGATAGGTTATAGATGTTGTGCCTGTTTTATTTTAAAACATAAAACTTCATTTGCTCATTGGTGCAAGTAACCCAAAAATTTCGAAGCTAGATAGGATTTCAACCTTGATTGATAAGTTTCTCAAACATGAACTCTTGGTTCAATGTCAGTAATACACTTATTCTGCTTGTTTTGAAGCAAAATGGGGAGTACAGGATGGTTCAGGACCTCAGGGCAATTAATAAGGCAGCCATTTACAATGTACCCTATTGTGCCACACATTTAGACTATATAGGCACAGATATCTGAGTGTACCTTATGTTATAGAGTCCTAGACCTAAAGCAGGCATTTTTTTTTTTTTGACAGAGTGGACAGTGAGAGAGAGAGACAGAGTGAAAGGTCTTCCTTTTTCCATCACTCTCCTAATGGCCGCTATGGATGGCGCTGTGCCAATCTGAAGCCAGGAGCCAGGTGCTTCTCCTGGTCTCCCATGCGGGTGCAGGGCCCAAGGACTTGGGCCATCCTCCACTGTACTCCTGGGCCACAGCAGAGAGCTGGACTGGAAAAGGAGCCACTTGGACAGAATCCGGCACCTCGACCGGGACTAGAACCCGGGGTTCTGGTGCTGCAGGCAGAGGATTAGCCTATTGAGCTGCAGCACTGGCCAAAGCTTGCATTCTTCTATATCCAATTAAAACCAGAATCTCAGTTTTTGTTTGTCTTTGAGTGGATTGATCCATTCTCAAATATAACTCAGCAATGTACATGGACAGTCCTCCCTCAAGGCATGAGATAGATAGTCCTTACTTTCTGGTAATGCTCCTGCCAACAAAATTTCAGAACTTCGATTAAGAATTAGAGAAATTCGGCCGGCGCCGTGGCTCAACAGGCTAATCCTCCGCCTTTCGGCGCCGGCACACCGGGTTCTAGTCCCAGTCGGGGCACTGATCCTGTCCCGGTTGCCCCTCTTCCAGGCCAGCTCTCTGCTGTGGCCAGGGAGTGCAGTGGAGGATGGCCCAAGTGCTTGGGCTCTGCACCCCATGGGAGACCAAGAGAAGCACCTGGCTCCTGCCATCGGAACAGCGCGGTGCGCCGGCCGCAGCGCGCTACCGCGGCGGCCATTGGAGGGTGAACCAACGGCAAAAGGAAGACCTTTCTCTCTGTCTCTCTCTCACTGTCCACTCTGTCTGTAAAAAAAAAAAAAAAAAAAAAAAAAAAAGAAATTCTACAATATGTAGATGGTATTATCATTTGCAGTCCTTCCAAGAAGAACTCACTTAAAAATACCACCCAGGTGTTAAACTTTTTAGAAAAATTATCACACAGTATCTCTTTAATCAAAACTCAGATTTCTAAACAATGGGTAAACTACTTAGGATATATTCTGACTCCAGGATATCATGATTTTTCACTCAAGAGAAAGGAAGCTATACTCTGTGTAGAGCTACCACAGATAAAGAAATAGCTAAGGAGGTTCCTGGAAATTGAAAGATTTTGTAGAATATAATTCCAGGATTTGAATTGGTAGCAAAAACTTCATATGGCATTTTAAAGTGTCCTGACACAAACCCACTTTACTGGACAGAAGAACAATAAGAATCCTTCCAAAGAATTAAAGGGCTAATACCAGAAGCACCGGTACTAGGAACCCTTAACTTGGATAACCATTCATTCTGTTTGTTGCAGAGAAACATGGAGTATCTCTAGGTGTACTGACAGAAATTTGATCCACTTCTGTGACTATTGGCTCATTTTTCTAAAGAGCTAGATTCTGTGTCTACATGATGACCTGCATGCTTAAAGGAGGTTGCTCTGACCACACACTTGGTGGATGAAACCACCAAGCTGACTTTAACCCAGCCATTTGAAGTTCAAATTCCATACCACGTGTAAAGAATTTTAGAAATTAATGCACATTGGTGGCTAATGGGAAGGTGTATCACAAAATATTGTGCTGGTTTTTTGGGGGGTTTGGTTGAGATAATTATTAAAGTATACCAAGTCCTCAGACCGCGCCGTGGCTCAACAGGCTAATCCTCCGCCTAGTGGCACTGGCACACCGGTTTCTAGTCCCAGCCGGGGCGCCGGATTCTGTCCCGGTTGCCCCTCTTCCAGGCCAGCTCTCTGCTGTGGCCAGGGAGTGCAGTGGAGGATGGCTCAAGTGCTTGGGCCCTGCACCCCATGGGAGACCAGGATAAGCACCTGGCTCCTGCCTTCGGATCAGAGCAGTGCTCCAGCTGCAGCGCGCCAGCCATGGCGACCATTGGAGGGTGAACCAACGGTAAAAGGAAGACCTTTCTCTCTGTTTCTCTCTCTCTCTCACTGTCCACTCTGCCTGTCAAAAATTAAAAAAAAAAAAAAAAAGTATACCAAGTCCTCAATCTATCTACAATATTACAATCTGAAAGTACTGAAGAACTAATGCAGTCTTGTGTAGATACCATAGATCAGATCTATACTAGTATACACAATGTATACTAAATGTCCAGATGTTGAGTCAGTTACTTATTGCAGGAATTATATGACTGATGGAGTTGGAAAGGCAGGTTATGCCATAGTTGGTCTTATTTGGGTGATAGAAGCTCAGGTCTGTGGATGCTCAGTCCAAAGCAGTCATGGACAACTAACTTCAGAATATAATGGTAGAACATGTGCAATGATAACTGTAATCTGTCTCATCTATTCTAATAGCAGTATGTTCACTGAAAGACATCACAAATCTTGATGTCCACATTAAATAATTATATAATCTGCTCAAAGACAATCTATCAGCACCCACTATTTTAGAATCAATAAAATATACTCTGTTTTCTTAAAGAAGATTCCACCTGTGGATTGATAAACTTGTCTGAATCAGAATTTGGCAGCTTCTCAGGATAATGATGTCTATGCAGAGGCACAGATTTTGGCAGTGATTAATGACTATTTTGCAGATGGAAACATTAGATGAGATATGAAGTGATATGCAGAGTTCACGCCCCTGATGTAAATAGAAACAGAGATGGATCATCATCCCTCAAAACTCCATTGAGGCTAAGGATCAAAAATCTCGTAGCACGGAAACATATGGGATAAGATAACATATGGCTAGCTAGGTCTGCTGAGCTAGAAGCCACCCTCCTCAACCCCATGTACTCATCAATTGAACCACCCACTTACTGGATTATATTCTCCTTCACTTGCAGTCCGGAGGGGGAGACACCATGTAATTAGCCACTTCCCCTTCCAAATTCATAAAAAGGCCAACAATTGGGAAGAGCCATGTTTTTCCTCTTCATCTGGAGACCAGTACTGGAGAAGGTGCTCTCACTCTCTCTTCTCCTCCCCACTCCTTTTCTTTTTCTGGCCCACTTCTTACCCATGATGTGTGTAAGTGTGTTTACTTTCTCATCCTTTGAGTAAAATTTACTTTGTATATGCCAGCATTAAGAATCTCTCCCTTCATGCATGACAAGAGCTCAGAATAAAAATTGAATCCTAGTTCCCCCACATCATATTCATTTTAAGTGTAAGGCTAAACACTACTTTGAATATTTCAAATTTCAGTCTTGTTTGAGCTAATATCTAAACTTGTCTCCTTTTTATAATAAACTATAAATGAAATACAAAACAGCTTCTTTCTGCATTTTTTAGATTAGACTAAAAAGAACCCTATCTTTAAAATTGCTTTATAGATATTGTGCTCCTAAGATACAGAATATGAGCTGAAATCTGTAGACAGGCATTCCAGGGACTAGCCTGTCTCTGACTTTTGAGTTTTTTCATCAAACTGCAATTGTGTGTTAAGCCCTGGACTATGTGAATTGTTTGTATTTTTCTTTTTTAATCATACTCAGATATTGATGAAGCTTCCTTTCCTCATCATTGAAATATATAATATTACATTCTAATTCACTAGCTAGCTGATTGTTGTGAAACAAATGTGGGAGTAATTCTTTTTGTAATTATTGATTTTACCTGAATATTTGCCCAAATCTCAAAAATACACCAGACTTTAAAAATCCCTGGGTTGTACATTTCAGTAGGTGAATACATTTCTGTTTTCAAAGATTTCTTATGCAATACAGCATTATGTGGAAGAGATTTGCTATTTCATTTGGATAAATTGCTTTTCAAATTACAGTTGATTGAGTTCTTCATCCTCATGGTAAATTTAGAAAGCAAGAATAAAATAACTTCCTGCTTCCAATCTCTCCACTCCCAGTTAATTATTGTTATCATCTCCATTCATGTCTTTATCTAGGCTGCTCAGCTGAGCCTCTCCTAAGAAAAGGATCATGGCAGGTGAGTAAACTCTGCTCCCCAGTTCCAATTGCCAGCACTAGTGGGAGTGGAGAGGTTGAATCCAGCATAAGATCAGATTATCTTCAAAATAGAAACACAACTGTCTTGTCATTCTTGAATACTCTTTTTGACAGTTTACATCTTCTGCTTCAGAACCTGATAATAGCATGAAAGGCCCAAGGTTCATTTCTGGATGCTACTAACTCTTGCTATCTTTCTATCTGCATTAGGCAGATCATTATGTATTTCTAATTCAAGCAACATTTTAAACACCCTCAGCAATATAACACTGCTTCCAAACACTGTTTAACCATATGAGAGGCACCTGTCACTCTAAGCATCTTCCTGCAAATCTGGTCTTACCCCCTACTGAGTATGAGAGTTTAGTGAGCTTCAATTTAGATATCTCTTTACTCCTTTCCTGTCCCTTCCACCTGCTCTAGGGTATCTGCATGTTCATGATGACCACTGGGCACGTCACCTGTCCCTGTGCCTCCTCCAGCGCAAAGGATGAGGCTTCTTTATGCTCAGGAGAGGTTGTGCCAACAACCCCAGATGGGACTTGATCAACTGTGGCAGCACTCAACCTACTTCCAAAATGTGCAAGAGAGAAACGTCAGATTACTCTCAGAGGATCTCCAATTAGACTCACAGCAGACCTCTCATCAGAAACCCTACAAGCTAGAAGGGAATGGCGAGACATAGCCCAGGTACTAAGAGAGAAAAACTGCCAGCCCAGAATATTATATCCTGAAAAGCTCTCATTTGTGAATGAAGGTGAAATAAAGACCTTTCATAGCAAACAGAAATTGAAAGAATTTGTTGCCACTCGTCCAGCCCTGCAAAAAATGCTTCAAGATGTGCTACACACAAAAACACAGAAACACAGACATCAATATGAAAGAAAGTAAAGGAAGAAAACCTACTAGTAAAAGATCATAGGAAGCTCAAAGCATATACTAGAAAATATCTTTGGGAAAATGGCAGGGCAAAGTCACTACTTATCAATAGTCTAACTCTCCAGTTAAAAGACACAGACTGGCTGAATGGATAAAGAAACAAAACCCATCTATTTTCTGCCTATAAGAGACACATCTTTCCAACAAAGATGCATGCAGACTGAAAGTGAAAGGTTGGAAAAGATATTCCATGCCAACAGAAACCAAAAAAAGCAGGTGTAGCCATATTAATATCAGACAAAATAAACTTTAACACAAAAACTGTTAAGAGAGACGAAGAGGGACACTATATAATGATTAAGGGTTCAATTCAACAGGAAGATGTAACTATTATAAATGTATATGCACCTAATTACAGGGCACCGGTTTATTTAAAAGATTTGTTAAGGGGCTTAAAGGGAGACTTAGATTCCAATACAGTAGTACTGGGGGACTTCAATGCTCCACGCTCAGAAATAGACAGATCATCCGGACAGAAGATCAACAAGGAAATAGTAGATTTAATCGACACTATTGCCCAATTGGATCTAACAGATATCTACAGAACTTTCAATCCTACATCTAAAGATTTTACAATCTTCTCGGCAGTGCATGGAACCTTCTCTAGGATTGACCACATACTAGGCCATAAAGCAAGTCTCAGCAAATTCAAAAGAATTAGAATCATACCATGCAGCTTCTCAGACCATAAAGGAATGAAATTGGAAATTAGCAACTCAGGAATCCCTAGAATGTATGCAAACACATGGAGACTGAACAACATGCTCCTGAATGAACACTGGGTCAAAGAAGAAATCAAAAGAAAAATCAAAAACTTTCTGGAAGTAAATTAGGATAACAACACAACATATCAAAACTTATGGGATACGGCAAAAGCAGTGTTGAGGGGAAAGTTTATAGTAATAGGTGCCTACATCAAGAAATTGGAAAGGCACCAAATAAATGAGCTTTCAACGCATCTCAAGGATCTAGAAAAAACTTCAGGAAGCCAGACCCAAATCTACTAGGAGAAGAGAAATAATTAAAATCAGAGAAGAAATCAACAGGATTGAATAAAAAAAAATTACAAAAAATCAGCCAAGCGAAGAGCTGGTTTTTTGAAAAAATGAATAAAATTGACACACCATTGGCTCAACTAACTAAAAAAAGAAGAGAAAAGACCCAAATCAATACAATCAGAGATGAGAAAGGAAATGTAACAACAGATACCACAGAAATAAAAAGAATCATCAGAAATTACTACAAAGAGTTGTATGCCAGCAAACAGAGAAATCTACAGAAATGGATAGATTCCTGGACACATGCAACCTACCTAAATTGAACCATGAAGACATGGAAACCTAAACAGACCCATAACTGAGACAGAAATTGAAACAGTAATAAAGGCCCTCCCAATAAAGAAAAGACCAGGACCAGATGGATTCACTGCTGAATTCTACCAGACATTTAAAGAAGTACTAACTCCATTTCTTCTCAAACTATTCAGAACAATTTAAAAAGATGGAATCCTCCCAAATTCTTTCTATGAAGCCAGCATTACCTTAATTCCTAAGCCGAAAAAAGATGCAGCATTGAAAGAGAATTACAGACCAATATCCCTGATGAACATAGACACAAAAATCCTCAATAAAATTCTCACCAATAGAATGCAACAACACAGAAAAATCATCCACCCAGACCAAGTGGGATTTATCCCTGGTATGCAGGGATGGTTCAATATTCACAAATCAATCAATGTGATTCACCACATTAACAGATTGCAGAAGAAAAACCATATGAATATCTCAATAGATGCAGAGAAAGCATTTGATAAAATTCAACACCCTTTCATGACGAAAACCCTAAGCAAACTGGGTATAGAAGGAACATTCCTCAATACAATCAAAGCAATTTATGAAAAGCCCACAGCCAGCATCCTATTGAATGGGGAAAAGTTGGAAGCATTTCCACTGAGATCTGGTACCAGACAGGGATGCCCACTCTCGCCACTGCTATTCAACATAGTTCTGGAAATTTTAGCCAGAGCCATCAGGCAAGAAAAAGAAATTAAAGGGATACAAATTGGGAAGGATGAAATCAAACCATCCCTCTTTGCAGACGACATGATTCTTTATTTAGAGGATCCTAAGAACTCTACTAAGAGACTATTAGAACTCACAGAAGAGTTTGGCAAAGTAGCAGGATATAAAATCAATGCACAAAAAACAATAGCCTTTGTATACACAGGCAATGCAATGGTTGAGAAAGAACTTCTAAGATTTATCCCAATCACAATACCTACAAAAACAATCAAATACCTTAGAATAAACTTAACCAAGGATGTTAAAGATCTCTATGATGAGAATTACAAAATCTTAAAGAAAGAAATAGAAGAGGATACCAAAAAATGGAAAAATCTTCCATGCTCATGGATTGGAAGAATCAACATCATCAAAATGTCCATTCTTCCAAAAGCAATTTATAGATTCAATGCGATACCAATCAAAATACCAAACACATTCTTCTCAGATCTAGAAAAAAATGATGCTGAAATTCATATGGAGACACAGAAGACCTCAAATAGCTAAAGCACTCTTTTACAACAAAAACAAAGGCGGAGGCATCACAATACCAGATTTCAGGACATACTACAGGGCAGTTGTAATCAAAACAGCATGGTACTGGTACAGAAACAGATGGATAGACCAAGGGAACAGAATAGAAACACCAGAAATCAATCCAAACATCTACAGCCAACTTATATTTGATCAAGGAGCTAAAACCAATTCCTGGAACAAGGACAGTCTATTCAATAAATGGTGCAGGGAAAACTGGATTTCCTCATGCAGACCTCATTTCCTCATGCAAGACCCCTACCTTACACCTTACACAAAAATCAACTCAACATGGATTAAAGACCTAAATCTATGACCTGACACCATCAAATTATTAGAGAACATTGGAGAAACCCTGCAAGATATAGGTACTGGCAATGACTTCCTGGAAAAGACCCTGGAGGCGCAGGCAGTCAAAGCCAAAATTAACATTTGGGATTGCATCAAATTGAGAAGTTTCTGTACTGCAAAAGAAACAGTCAGGAGAGTGAAGAGGTAACTGACAGAATGGGAAAAAATATTTGCAAACTATGCAACAGATAAAGGGTTGATAACCAGAATCTACAAAGAGATCAAGAAACTCCACAAGAACAAAACACACAACCCACTTAAGAGATGGGCCAAAGACCTCAATAGACATTTTTCAAAAGAGGAAATCCAAATGGCCAACAGACACATGAAAAAATGTTCAAGATCACTAGCAATCAGGGAAATGCAAATCAAAACCATAATGAGGTTTCACCTCACCCCGGTGAGAATGGCTTACATTCAGAAATCCACCAGCAACAGATGCTGGTGAGGATGTGGGGAAAAGGGACACTAACCCACTGTTGGTGGGAATGCAAACTGGTTAAGCCACTATGGAAGTCAGTCTGGAGATTGCTCAGAAACTTGAATATAACCCTACCATTCAACCCAGCCATCCCACTCCTTGGAATTTACCCAAAGGAAATTAAATTGGCAAACAAAAAAGCTGTCTGCACATTAATGTTTACTGCTGCTCAATTCACAATAGCTAAGACATGGAATCAACCTAAATGCCCATCAACAGTAGACTGGGTAAAGAAATTATGGGATATGTACTCTATAGAATACTATACATCAGTCAAAAAAATTAAATCCGTTCATTTGCAACAAAATGGATGAATCTGGAAAACACTATGCTGAGTGAAATAAGCCAGTCCCAAAGGGACAAATATCATATGTTCTCCCTGATTGGTGACAACTAACTGAACACCAAAAAGTAAACCTGTTAAAGTGAAATGGACACTATAGAAATGGTGACTTGATCAGTCCTTGCCCTGACTGTTGATGAACAACTTAATACGTTATCCCTCTTAGAATTTTTTTTGTCTGTTCTACTTAATACTATTGGTTGAATTCTGTAATTAATACACAGTTATTCTTAAGTGTTGAAAATTAACTGAAAAGTGATCCCTGTTAAATATAAGAGTGGGAATAAGAGAGGGAAGAGATGTACAATTTGGGACATGCTCAAGCTGACTTGCCCCAAACGGCAGAGTTAGAAACATACCAGGGGATTCCAATTCAATCTCATCAAGGTGGCATGTACCAATGCCATCTCACTAGTCCATTTGATCGATTTCTGTTCACAATTGATCATAATGATAGGACTAAGAATCAAAGGGATCACATAAACAAGACTAGTGTCTGAAAATACTAACCAATAAAATAAAAATGGGAAGAACGATCCAACATGGGAAGCGGGATACACAGCAGACTCATAGAATGGCGGATGTCCTAAACAGCACTCTGGCCTCAGAATCAGCCCTTAAGGCATGTGGATCCAGCTGAAAAGCCCATGAGAGTATTTCAGGCATGGAAAGCCAAGACACTCT
Organism: Lepus europaeus; assembly: GCF_033115175.1. Taxonomy (NCBI): domain Eukaryota; kingdom Metazoa; phylum Chordata; class Mammalia; order Lagomorpha; family Leporidae; genus Lepus; species Lepus europaeus. The sequence goes on from NC_084833.1 coordinate 42,237,693, forward strand.
GGCAAAAAAAAAATAAATAAATAAATAAAAAATTAAAAAAAAAAAACCCTAAATGAAAGATCTCCATGAGTGAGATCCCAGTGGAAAGAACAGGCCATCAAAGAAGGAGGTACCTTTCTCTGAAGGGAGGAGAAAATTTCCACTTTGACTATGACCTTGTCTAAATATGATCAGAGTCCGTGAACTCAACAGGCTTCCATAGCTTTAGCAACTCATGACAAGAGCCTAGGGTGACAACTGATGCCATAAACAAGAGTGTCAATTTGTTAAGTCAACAATAGGAGTCACTGTGCACTTATTCCTCATGTAGGATCTCTGTCCTTAATGTGCTATACATTGTGATTTAATGCTATAACTAGTACTCAAACAGTATTTTTCACTTTGTGTTGCTATGTGGGTGCAAACTGTTGAAATCTTTACTTAATATATACTAAACTGATCTTCTGTATATAACGAGAATTGTAAATGGATCTTGATGTGAATGGAAGGGGAGAGGGAGTGGGAAAGGGGAGGGTTTTGGGTGGGAGGGAAGTTATGGGGGGAAAGACATTGCAATCCATAAGCTGTACTTTGGAAATTCATATGCATTAAATAAAAGTTAAAAAATTTAAAAAAAATAAAAAATAAAAAAGAGATATCTGTCAGTTTATCTCTATCAACATAAAGAAAAGGCTCATTGCTGACTGGAGATAGTCAGCTGGACATGGAGGAGCAAGAGGCAGCGACTGAGGGTTGGACCCAGGAAGAAGGCAGCATGAAATTCATCCCTTTACACTGTTTGCTATCTCTCCTGTGCGCACTGATCCATCTTACAGTTGAATCTAGGGGTTTGCACCAGGTGAGTCCACTGGGGGTCATAGACATTTTCTGGTAATTCTTTGCACCTAATTTACAACCCCTTGGAAGACCAGAGCCCAATTTTCTTTGTCCCAACTCCTTTTAGAAAATATCAGAACTCTCTCCAGTGAAAGACTTGCAAGCATGTGTCCTTCTACAGGCTTAGCAGTAGGGAGCAGATAAGACTTTCTGAAACAGAGGAAATAAGACAAGGAGGAAATAGTCCTCAAAATAGAGTTGTCTGTCGTAGTAACCATACCCACTCCACCTGCCCTCTCTGCTCATCTTCGGAGCCTGAGAAAGTCCATTAACCATGGAATGTTCCGTAAATATATCCTTGGATGCAAATGATGACTATGTTAAAGTCTTTGACTGATGAGGTAAACAGTACATTTTCATTTCAGTCTCCTCTAAACTGAGGTCAATAAATAACATAAAGAAAATTAAAAGCTTAAGGAAAATTCAGAATAGTGTTGATGCAGATGCCCATGGCTGGAAACAGTTAAAATAATTATTTTTCTTACTGGATGATTCTTGTTGGAGGATTGCTTTGTGTACAATGAAATACTCAAATGTTAAGTGTATTAGTTAGATGAAATTTGACAAGTGAATACACCATGTAAACACCAACCCATTAAGTTTGCAGACTGTTTCTATTTTTCTATTGCTTCTTTTAATGTTTCTCTGCCAAGAAAAAAAAGATGTTCCCTGCATTATAGATTCTCTTTGTTCCCCCTAGAACTTCATGTAAATTGACTTATTCCATATGTAGCCTTTTATATCTGAAATCTTCTCTGAAAACATTTTTAATTTATCCAAATACTGAGTAAATCAATAGTAATAATACTCCCCTGTGTTCATACATCATAATTTATATAATAATTTACCCACTGAATAATTTGACATTTGTTTGTTTTTAGTTTTTTCTGTTATGAATAAAATTGCTTTGATCATTTACATACAAGTCTTTTGGGGAACACATATTGTTAATTCCCTTTTGTAGCTATGTCAGAGTGTAATTTCTGGATTTTATGATAGGTTTATGGAAATCTTTATTAGGAACTGTAAAAGTATTTTTCTAAGGCCTTACTATTTATTGTTCCACATCCTGTAATGCCAGGTTAATCACCTGTTCTCTCTCTCTCTCTCTCTCTCTCTCTCTTTTTCTCTCTGCTTTCACTCTTAATTCCATTAAGGGTCAAGATGGAATCTACCTGTTATAATTTTAACTGCATTACCCTGATGACTATGACAATTTATCATATCTTTAGAGATCACTTTCCTTTTGATATGCATATTCAATTTTTTTGCTAATTGCACTGAATTGTTTGTCTTTTTATTGTTGAATAGAAGTTTTTTATATATTCTAGGTACAAGTCATTTGAGATACATGATTTTAAATGCTTTTACCTGTTAATGATGCTCTTTGAAGAGCAGAAGTTCTTAATTATGTTAAATCCAATATATGATTCGTCTCTTTTTATCATAGTTATCATTTTCCCCTTAAAAATAATAGCATCTAATGAAAAATCATAGATAATTTTCCACACTGCTTTTCTGGAAGTTTGTCTTTTGCTTTATGTATATAACATATCTCAAATTAATTTATTTTTAAGGTTTATTTACTTGATAGGCAGTATCACAAAGAGGAAGGGAGAGACGCAGACAGAGAACTTCCATCCAGTGATTCACGCCCAAATGGCTGCAGTGGCTGAGGTTGGGCCAGAGCAAAGACAGGAGCCTGGAACTCCATCTGGACCTCACACTTGGATGGCTAAGCCCAAGCACTTGGGCAATCCATCCTATACTGTTTTTCCAAGCCATTGGTAGACAGCTGGATCAGAAGTGGAGCAGCTAGGATTCAAACCAGTGCTCATACAGGATCCCTGCATAGCAGATGGTGGCTTAACCTGCTGCCGTAATGCCTCAAGTTATTTTTATGATAGGTTTTATGCAGAGGTACATGTTTATTTTTCCTATGTGTATTTTGATTGTTTCATTGCCATTTCTGAAAAATACAGGAATATTCTCCCATTGTTCTAATTTTTCTACTCTAAAAATTAATTAACATAATTTTATGGACATATTTTCGGAATATGGATTCTGATATATTGATTTATTTGTCCATAACCAAGGCTTAGGTTATGCGGGAGCCCTGGAAGAAACTACTGGCTCCTGGCTTCGGATCAGCCCAGCTCCAGCCATTGCGGCCATTTGGGGAGTGAACCAGTGGATGGAAGATCTCTCTCTGTGTGTCTCTATCACTCTCTGTAACTCTGTCTTTCAAATAAATAAAATAAATCTTAAAAAAAAGACAAGTTATCTACTTCATGGTTTTCTTTACTATTTATTCTGTTTTTATAGGTTTACCATCATAGATATACAGGGGTCTTCAAAAAGTTCATGGAAAATGTGTCTTAAGAAAAATGCTATGCATGGAATGCATGCTGGAAAAACTTCTACTACAAAATAAACATGTTTAACTCAATTTTTCAAGAGAGTTTTGAAATCCCTCATATTATACGTCTATAAATGCATATTTATGCACATCTGAATATGCATATATTTTCCTGAATATATGGAAATAAGAATAAATATATAGTTAATTGTGAACACATGGTCCTCAGAATTGAGTTTTCCAAACATCATACTTAATAATGCTCAGATTCCTTATAAACACATTGTTGCACAGATTCCAACTGTATTCAATAATTCAACTATATTTAATAAATACTGAAAAGAATGAATAAAAAGTAAGACTTCTAAGTAAGTTATGATTTATAGTTGATTAATACTGAGATTGTTTTAATGGATTACTAATAATACTATTACAGGAAAAAAAGGAATATGAGGTTGATTTTTTCATTTATCTCAAACCTCTTTGTTCTGGCATTGGTAATTTTAGATTGTCAATAGATTTTTAAAGCTATATTGAAGAATAGTAAAGACTTTGGATGGTGGCACAATGAATCTGTGTGTTTTTTATTCTGTAGGAAAAAATCTAGATTAATTTTTTCTTTTTTTAATTTCATTTAAGTTATACAAGTTTCATATATTTCATATATACAGATTTAGCAACATAGTGGCAATTATTAGAGTACCTGAAAAGTAATGTATTGGGGAGAAATTTTGAAAATTAATGACTGTTTATAGACCTTGTCTCTTCTGTTTAGGAACAGTGTTATGTTTTGTTTTGTTTTTTTCTTTTTCTTTCAACTATTTGTTGAACTCTTCTACTTAGAGAAGGTTTAATTATGATCATTAAGTATATTGAAAGTAGAGCATTATAAAAATTAAGAGTGGGAATCCCTGATGGAGGGGGAGGAAGGGTTGGAACGTGGCAGGGCAGGTGGGGGGGGGTGCCACTATTTTCCTAAAATAATTGTCTCTAATTTGAGAAAACTTAGGATTCCTTAAAAATCTCTTTCATTAATTTGTTTTTAGTTTGACAGATAGAAAGTCTGGACTAGGGCTAAGGCCCAAAGTAAAAATTCAATCCAGGTATCCCACATGGGTGACAGGAACTCAATTACTTGAACTATGGATTCTGTCTTACAGGGTGTACATTAGTAGGAAGAAGAAATCAAGAGCCAAAGCCAGGTATCAGACCCAAGTACTCCAATATGGGACATGGACATCTTAATCAACATTTTATCTATTATGCCATTGCCTAGAAACCTTTATAAGTAAAAACACACAGACATCAGCTACAAATTACTAGAAATTTCACTTGTAGGCTTATTAATGTGTATTTCTTAAGGTTATCATCTGGTGACTATCATGCTAAGTAAGTTTAGGGAATCAAAAGTTTGCAGATCATTTTATCTCAGATGGTATACATACTTCTCTTTCATAAACTTCTTACAGGTGCACACAGACACACACACTCAAATACAGATATACTCTTACAATAATGCCTGCTACTTTGGGTCCAGTTGTTAAGAGGTAATAAGAGATATAGCAACCTGTTAACCCTGTATCAAAAAGCAAACATATTTACTGGAACATAAAAGGGCAATGTTTCATGAGTGCATGTGTGACTGGGTTATGGAAAGCAAAGAATTCTACACTAACCAAAGGTCAAATATGAGTGCTTTCATGAACACCTGGAGATGTTATACTATAAGAAATGATTGCAGTGCAATTATGTCTGATTAGTTTAATGTGGCTTTTGTGCGCTTTATTCTCAACTGAGTAGTTTTTTATTTATTTTTTATTTATTTATTTTTTTGACAGGCAGAGTGGACAGTGAGAGAGAGAGACAGAGAGAAAGGTCTTCCTTTTTGCCGTTGGTTCACCCTCCAATGGCCGCCGCGGCTGGCGCGCTGCGGCCGGTGCACCGCGCTAATCTGATGGCAGGAGCCGGTTACTTATCCTGGTCTCCCATGGGGTGCAGGGCCCAAGGACTTGGGCCATCCTCCACTGCACTCCCTGGCCACAGCAGAGAGCTGGCCTGGAACAGGGGCAACCGGGACAGAATCCGGCGCCCCAACCAGGACTAGAACCTGGTGTGCCGGCGCCGCTAGGCAGAGGATTAGCCTGTTGAGCCACGGCGCCGGCCTCAACTGAGTATTTTTTTTTTAACTTTTATTTAATGAATATAAATTTCCAGTGTACAGCTTATGGATTACAATGGCTTCCCCCTCCCATAACTTCCCTCCCACCCGCAACCCTCCCCTCTCCCGCTCCCTCTCCCCTTCCATTTGCATCAAGATTCATTTTCAATTCTCTTTATATACAGAAGATCAATTTAGTATAAAGATTTCAACAGTTTGCACCCACATAGAAACACAAAGTGAAACATACTGTTTGAGTACTAGTTATAGCATTAAATCACAATGTACAGCACATTAAGGACAGAGATCCCACATGAGGAGCAAGTGCACAGTGGCTCCTGTTGTTGACCCAACAAATTGACACTCTAGTTTATGGCGCCAGTAACCACCCTAGGCTGTCATCATGAGTTGCCAAGGCTATGGAAGCCTTCCAAGTTTGCCGACTCTGATCATATTTAGACAAGGTCATAAAAGACAGAGTGAGGATAGTAACCGATGATCCTGAGTGGCATTTACCAGGTTTGAACAATTATACAGCATTAAGTGGGGAAGAGGACCATCAGTACACACAGGTTGGGAGTAGAGCCATTGGTGGTAGAGTAGAGGTTATGATTACAAAGGAATGAGGCCCAAGTACGCTAGACAGGGTCTAGAACAAAGGACAGAGTCATTATTAGAGGAGCTAAGAAAGGTGCTGTCTAAGCTACAAGTAATTTTTCTGATTGAGAGGCAAATAGAGCCTGATAGAAGGGGCTTGATAGTAATCTGGTGGGCTTTAGGCCTTGTAAATTCAGAGGCCCAGACCTATCTATCTCTTCACATGGGGTATATCCTAAAGGAGGTGTGAACCTCCTAGGGGAAGGCACTCTGTTGACTTTCATTACTTGTCTGGCCTGGGAGGAGAGCTGGCCAGGTAAAGGCAGGGGGCATCTCTAACAAGCAATTTACAGTTCTGCCTGCAATGTTGCTGACCCTACTTGACCATCCCCTCAGCTGCAGTGGTCACTTTGGAAGTTGGGCTGAATGAAGGGCTTTTCAGCTTAGAGCCAATAAGATCTGTGGCTCTGACCTGGGCATCCTTCGACTCCAGGGCAGGTCCATTTCCAGTGATCAAACTCTTGGCAGAGCTGCCAGGGCTCTTCACAAGCTGACTTCTGCTGAAGCCCAGGCTTACCACATTGCAAGCCACTGCAGTGGACTGGCCTGTTTGGTCTCCTTGAGGGCAGATCACTGTACAGATCAGCCATTAATAGGCCTGCCACCCATTGCTTCTGATTCCTAGCTTTCTTTTCCTCCTGGTTTGTGTTAAAGCAGACCAGAGGATGCAAGTCAAGGGAGTGCCCGTGTCCCATCTCTAATCTTCGGTGGCCTGAACTACAAGTCTATAGTCACAGGCATGTTCTGTAGTAGTTTTTCTAAGGTAGACAATGCCCATGAGGAAAATTCTTCCTTTCAAATAAATCTTTTAAAAACAGGTTATGTTAGTCGGCGCCGTGGCTCACTAGGCTAATCCACCACGTGCGGTGCCGGCACACCGTGTTCTAGTCCAGGTTGGGGCGCCGGATTCTGTCCCGGTTTCTCTGGGTGCAACCAAGTGCAGTGGAGGATGGCCCAAGTGCTTGGGCCCTGCACCCGCAAAGGAGACCAGGAGAAGCACCTGGCTCCTGGCTATGGATCAGCACGGTGCGCCAGCCACAGCAGCCATTGAGGGGTGAACCAACGGAAAAAGGAAGACCTTTCTCTCTGTCTCTCTCACTGTCCACTATGCCTGTCAAAAAAATAAAAAATAAAAACAGGCTATGTTATCATGAAGCATCCCGTGAACACAAAAAAAATTGTTGTGGTATTATGTGTCAAAAACTGAAATCTACAAGGCCGGCGCTGCGTCTCAACAGGCTAATTCTCCGCCTTGCAGCGCCGGCACACCGGGTTCTAGTCCCTGTCGGGGCACCGGATTCTGTCCCGGTTGCCCCTCTTCCAGGCCAGCTCTCTGCTGTGGCCAGGGAGTGCAGTGGAGGATGGCCCAAGTGCTTGGGCCCTGCACCCCATGGGAGACCAGGAGAAGCACCTGGCTCCTGCCATCGGATCAGCGCAGTGCGCTGGCCGCAGTGCACCAACCGCGGCGGCCATTGGAGGGTGAACCAACGGCAAAGGAAGACCTGTCTCTCTCTCTCACTGTCCACTCTGCCTGTCCAAAAAAAAAAAAAAAAAAAAAAAAACTGAAATCTACAGTGTTTTCTGATTTGTCCTAGGCCACAGAAGGAAACTAAACAAGACTCCATAACTTTCCACAAAGCTTTGTGTTCTACAATGTGACTATTCTTCATAACATAGCTCTTCTATAATCAACCAATATGTAAATAATCGTAACTACAATGTATCCCATTCTAATTATAGTGACATACAAATTTTATAACTCTATGAAATAAATGTGTAGAGTAAAGTTAAGGGCTAGCCTTTTTGTTTGTTTGTTTGTTTTGTGTTTTGCTTTTTTTTTTGACATGAATTCTGTTGATCTATGAAATCTTAGCTAAATTGTCAGTTCATTTTAGACACTCAAATCAGTATCATTAATAAATTGTCACCATTGCACTTATCTTATTTATAAGATTGTAACAATATTGGTTTTGCTTCCCTTATAATTAAAGTGTAAAATCACATTTCTTATATATTTAAAAGCTATTTATAGAAATATTGAAATTGTGTCCTATAACACTACTTACAGATACTTGCTCAGATTACTGATCTCTAAAATCCATGTTGTCATTGTGTGCAGTTGCTTGACAAGCTACAATTTGTTAAAGAAGCTAGTCATCAATACATCATGCTCAGCATTATTACAGACATTTAAATATCATTCAGTTTACCTATATGTGCTTATGTTTCTTTAGGCAGAGAGATGGTTCTATAAGGAAAGAAAGAGATGAAAAAATTGACTCTCAACAATTTGGCAATGCGGGCTGATAAGATAGTTGTGGCAGAGGAGCAAATAATGAAATGCACCTTACTGGTTTTCCCCCATCCCACTATCATCTTTCATTATTCCTAATGTTACATTGCTGAATATTTTACCTTATACGATAGAGTGACTGAATGGATAACATCAATTTTGCTTATCAGCCCACTTTAAGGAGGGCAGGTTTTCATAGATTATCCAAGTTGCACCATTTATAATCACATGAACCCTGAAAAGTATGAGATTAAGTTGGAAGAATGAAAAAAGAAAGGTGAGAAATGAGATGCTCCAGAGTTTCCACAGCAGAGAATACCAGGTTTGAAGTGTGAGAGGGAGCTGATATCCTTTGCAAAGTTTTGGAAAGTTCCATGAGCCTTGGAATATGGTTGCCTCTAGAAGTTGGAAAGTCTCCGAGCTGATAGCAGCCAGACGCCAGGGAGTAAAGTTGTCCAAATACATGAAGCTGTTCTACAAATAACTTGAAATAAGCCTGGAAACAGGCCCTCACCATGGGTTTCCAAAAAAATATATACAAGGCTGACCTTGATTTTGGCCCTGTGAAACCCAGAGCATAGACCCCTCTGAGTCAAATTGTGCCCAGATTTTTGATACCCCACATGATAAAGTTATGATTTTGCTTTGAATTAAGCCATGCAATCTGAAATAATTTATTACAGCAACAGTAAATTAATACAAATCTCCTAAGTTTCTCTTTAGGATCTATTCATTTCAAGTATTATAGAAAGTTTATCAAATGTGGCCCATTGCCTATTTTTCCAGAGCCTGAAAGCTATGATATGTGTATTGTCACAATGAGATACTATTCAGGCTTAAAGAAATGGTGAAATTTTATCTTTCTAACTTCATGCAAGAACCTGGAAGACAATATGCAAAGTGAAATAAGCCTGGCAGAGAAAAACTACTAGGGTATAATCTCGCTTACACATGAGTGTATGTTTGTTTTCTTTTCTGAATGATCAAGTGACAGAGAGAGGGAAAGACAGATCTGTTTTCCATTTGCTGGTTTACTCCCCACATGGCCCCGATAGCCAGGTCTGTTCCAGGTTACTACCAGAAACTACTTGCTGGCCTCCTAAATATCTTGCAGGAACCCAAGTACTTGGGCTATCCCCTGCTTTTCCAAGCACATTGGCCAGAAGTTGTAAGTGGAGCAGCCAGGCCCCAAATTAGTACTTCTATAGGGCATTTCTAGCATCGCGAGCAGTGGCTTAACATAATGCATCACAATGTTGGCCACTCTCTTCAAATTCTTAAGGATGATGATAATGATATAAGCCAAAATGTATACTGAGTCTATAATTAATTTGCTTAGAAAAAGAGTAGCTTTTAGCTTTAAAATAAAATCCTCAGATTAAAGAATCTCTGACTTTGAGGAATTTGAATGGGAGGATTTTGTGATTTTCATTAACACTTGGGTAGAATCCAGCGGTGACGACATCTGTCTTTCTTTGTTGGGAAGGTCTCTTTTATTGACTCAATCTCTATCTTGGTTATTGGTCTACTTAGGTTTTCTATGTCTTCATGATTCAATTTTGGCAAATTTTATGTGTCCATAAATCTATCCATTTCTACAAGATTTTCAAATTTGTTGGCATGTAGCTATTTGTAGTAATTCTGGATGATTTTTTTAAATTTCTATGGTATCTATTGTAACAGCTCCTTTTTCATCTCCAATTTTATTAATTTATTAATTTTTTTGTCTGGTTGATGTCCATTGACAAAAGTGGGGTGTTGAAGTGACCCATTAGTAATTTACTGGTGTCTATGTCTCCATTTAGCTCCATTCCCATTTGTTTTAAATAGCCAGGTACCCTGGCATTGGGTATATATGCATTTAATTTAGCCACTTCTTCTGGTTGAATTGATCCCTTAATATTTCATAATGTCCTTCTATGTCTTTTCTGATAGTTTTTGTGTTAAAGTTTATTTTATCTGGTATTTGGAGGGCTCCTCCTGCTCTTTTTTGCTTTCTATTAGCATGGAATATCTTTTTTCATCCTTTCACTTTCAGTCTCTGTATTTTTGTTGGTGAAGTATTTTTCTTATAGGCAACAAATAGTTGGGTCTTGTTTTTTAATCCATTCAGCCAGACTACATCTTTTAATTGGAGAATTTAAACCACTTTCATTTATGGTTATTATTAATAAGTAATGATTTTGTCCTATATTTTACCATAAATATTCCTATTGTTTACTTTGAGTTTCTTTGTACTTTTGCTAGGACATTTTCTGGCTTCATATTCTTTAATAATGATGACTATTTTTTCTTTGTTCCTATGTGTAGCACATCCATAAGCATCATTTGTAAGATGGACAAGTGGTGACAAATTGTTTCAACTGATGTTTATTTTGGAAAGTCTTTAGTTCACCTTCACTTATAGATGTGAGCTTTGCTGGGTACAATATTCTGGGTTGACAGTTTTTATTTTTCTTTTAAGATTAACTTTAAAAACACCCTGCATTGGGACCGGTGCTGTGGCATAGCCCTCTCACACACACATTTCTAGCTTGCTTTCTTCAGTTTACAGTAATATTATTTAGTAGTCTCCTTTTAACTCCTCTAATTCATAATCTACCACTCAATAGCAAGTTTTTCACATTGTCTCTAAAAATTTTCATTAAGTGGTTCTATGTTAAATTTCACTGATTCAAATTTCAATCATCATTTTATAGCTGGCAAGAATTCCACTAGATTGAACTTGCTTACACATGACCTGCTAATCTTTCTTCAACTAAGGAACATAAAGTTTTCAATATCTTATTTCTTATGAAACAAATCTTAGTTATTACTTGAAAAATAAGATATTAGAAAATATGTTGTTCTTTCTAAAGTAACATATTTGGTTATAGAATATAAAATTATACATTTTCATTTGATTAGAGAATTTAGAGAAAATAATAGCAAAAACCTCTTGTGGTTTCTCTACTCAGAAAGCCTATTAGCAATTATTTTACACTCCTCATGGTAATAACTTTCAATGATACTTTGTGAATGAATAAGCATGTGTTAATGAATTTAAACAATTATAAACAACATCAACATAAGTCAAGTCTGGTATCTAAATTTAAAAAGCAGAATTTAGGCCGGCGCCGTGGCTCAACAGGCTAATCCTCCGCCTTGCGGCGCCGGCACACCGGGTTCTAGTCCCGGTCGGGGCACCGACCCTGTCCAGGTTGCCCCTCTTCCAGGCCAGCTCTCTGCTGTGGCCAGGGAGTGCAGTGGAGGATGACCCAAGTGCTTGGGCCCTGCACCCCATGGGAGACCAGGAGAAGCACCTGGCTCCTGCCATCGGAACAGCGCGGTGCGCCGGCCGCAGCGCGCTACCGCGGCGGCCATTGGAGGGTGAACCAACGGCAAAAGGAAGACCTTTCTCTCTGTCTCTCTCTCACTGTCCACTCTGCCTGTCAAAAAAAAAAAAAGCAGAATTTAATTATAAAATTGATAATTCATATTTCACACTCAATATACTACACATTGGAAATTGGTAATGGGATTCATTCTAAAAAAGTTAAAACAATTATATTACAATTTAGTTTCAAATAAGAATCCTGGTTACCAGTAATCTTGGGCAAATGAGGCTTAGAGAAAACAACATTACCTTAATTGAGGTTTTACATAGTGTCTCTAAGTAGATTTTCATTAGATATAGTTTTCAGTATATAAGTACCTTGTAACTTTATAATATACTAGAAATGACCCTATTAAAATGTCTTAATAGCTCTTGGAAGTAGTAGGGGATAGAGCTTTGGATACCGGTTAAAAGGGAGTGGGAGATGGGAGGGTTGCAGGTGGGAGGGAAGTTATGGGGGGGGGGAAGCCACTGTAATTCAAAAGCTGTACTTTTGAAATTTATATTGATTAAATAAAAGTTAAAAAGGTAAACTATCAAAATTTTAAAAAATATTTTTACTGCCATCTTACTTGCTAAAGTGATCAGTTTAAGATCATACCTGATCAAAAAGATAGGATTAAATGTCAAAGGGATTACATAAATAAGACCTGAGTCTACAAATAATTGATATAATTAAAAAGGAGAGAATGATCCTACATGGGAATAAGGATACACAGCATTGTCATAGAATGGCAAAAGCCCTAAACAACACTCTGGCCTCAGAATCAGCCCTTAAGGCATTCAGATCTGGCTGAAGAGCCCATGAGAGTATTTTAGGCATGGAAAGCCAAGATACTCTGGAAAAAAAAAAAAAAAAACCTAAATGAAAGATCTCTGTAACTGAGATCCCAGTGGAAAGAACAGCCATCAAAGAAAGCAGTACCTTTCTCTGAAGGGAGGAGAGAACTTCCACTTTGAATAGGGCCTTGTCTAAAGAAGATCGGAGTTGGTGAACTCAAGAGGCTTCCATAGCCTTGGCAGCTCATGACAAGAGCCTCGGATGATTACTGACATCATAAATAAGAGTGTCAATTATTAAATCAACAATGGGAGTCACTGTGCACTGCTCCCCATTTAGGACCTCTGCCCTTCATGTGTTGTACTATGAGAGTTAATGGTAAAACTACTACTCAAACAGTACTCTATACTTTGTGTGTCTTTGTGGTTGAAGTCTGTTGAAATCTTTACTTAGTATATATTAAGTTGATCTTCTGTATATAAAGATAATTGAATATGAATCATGATAAATGGGATGGGAGAGGGAGTGGGAGATGGGATGGTTGCAGGTGGGAAGGAGGTTATCGGGGGAAAGCCATTATAATTCAAAAGTTGTACTTTGGAAATTTATATTTATTAAATATAAGTTGAAAAGAAAAAAATAAAATCAAATATTTTTTCTGCATTTCCCTTTTGTGAAACTTCTTCAAAAATTTCACTGAGTCATGAAGACTTAAAAAATTGAATTGATATTCTTTCTCTCTTTTTTTTAAAGTTTTTTTATTTATTCAAAAGTCAGAGTTACACAAAGAGAAATAAGAGAGAGAGAGAGAGGTCTTCCATCCAATGGTTCACTCCCCAATTGGCCACAACGGCCAGAGCTGCACCAATCTGAAGCCAGGAGCCAGGAGCTTCTTAAGGGTCTCCAAGTGGGTGCAGTAGCCCAAGGACTTGGGCCATCTTCCACTGCTTTCCCAGACCATAGCAGAGAGCTGGATCAGAAGAGGAGCAAGGCCGGCGCTGTGGCTTAACAGGCTAATCCTCTGCCTTGCGGCGCCAGCACACCGGTTGGGGCACGGGATTCTATCCCGGTTGCCCTTCTTCCAGGCCAGCTCTCTGCTATGGCCCGGGAAGGCAGTGGAGGATGGCCCAAGTGCTTGGGCCCTGCACCCGCATGGGAGACCGGGAATAGCACCTGGCTCCTGGCTTCGGATCAGCGCTATGCGCAGGCCGCAGCGGCCATTGGAGGGTGAACCAACGGCAAAAAGGAAGACCTTTCTCTCTGTCTCTCTCTCTCTCTCACTATCCACTCTGTCTGTCAAAAAAAAAAAAAAAAAGAGGAGCAGCCAGGTCTCGAACTGACGCCTATATGGGATGCCACCGCTTCAGGCCAGGACGTTAACCCGTTGTGCCACAACGCCGGCACCGATATTCTTTCTCATTTATTACATGAATCAGTCAGAAATTAATTTATCCAAAGGGAGACTATTAGACAGATACTAATATGTGATAGGAGTCTGCTTATGAAATTAATTATCATGAACACTGAAGCACTTTAGGAATAAAGCTGCCCTATTCTATAATTTTCTGATAGCTGATAAAAATCTCTAAAGAACTTTATTATAAAAATATACATTAATATATTCTAAAATGAAATATAATTTTCACTGTCTTCTATTGCAATTCAAGTCATATCTGCTGGTATCTTGTACTAGTCACTCAAGGTAATAAAGTATGATTGACATAATCAGGATGTTTTGTTTATAAAAATGATTTGTCCCCATGAGAAGTTAAGCTTTGGTGCAATATGTTGTCAGCAAGTGATCTCTTTATAGATAATGTTTCTCCAGAAACATTCTATCTCATAAATTTGCAGTTTAAAAAGTTTTATATTGAAATGTTTGTTTGGTACAGCCAATTGATTTTCAACAAGGGCACAGAGTGTAAAATGGGAAAAAAACAGTCTTTTTAGTAGTGTTGGGTAGAATTGATATTGCTATGCAGAGTAATGTAATGGATCTATTATCTCATACCATATCTAAAAAAACTACCCAAAATGTATTAAAGATTTAGACATAGGACGTAAAACTATAAAACCACTAGAAGAAAACATCAGGGTAGGGGAAGGCAGCACTGTGCTGTAGTGAGTAAAACCACTGACTGCCTTGCCATTATCCCACATGGGCATTGGTTCTAATCCTGGCTGCTCCACTTCCAATTCAGCTCCTTGCTAATGTGCCTGGGAAAGGAGCAGAGGGAGACCCAGTAGAATCTTTTGGCTACTGGCTTTGTCCTGGCCCATCCCGGGATGTTGCAGCCATTTGGGGAGAGAACCAGATGATGGAAGACCTCACTCTCTTTCTGCCTCTCCATCATATAAATAAATAAATATAAATATATAACTAAATAAATATAAATAAATAAATAAATATTAACTGCCAAAGAAAAAGAAAGTCTAGAGTCAAGGGTAGGACTACATGATATTGCCCTGAGCAGCTTCTTTGTTTTAGGCTTGACCTAAAAGTGCAAGCAGGAAGAGCAATGCTAGAGAATTGAGAGTACCCCAAAATTAAAAGCATCTGCACAACAAAGGAAACAACAGAGTGAAAGGCAAGCTACAGAGTGGCAGAAAATATTTGCAAACTACATCTGATTAGGGAAGTATACAAAGAACTCAAATAACAATACTGCTTTTTCCAGGCACATTAATAAGGAGTTGAAACGGAACTGGAGCAGCCTGGACCTGAACCAGTGCACATATGGGATATTGGCATCGCAGGCAGTAGTTTTATTTTCTATTACACAAGGCCAAGTTATGCTTTTTAAAATTTAATTTGAGATCTATAGCACAGGGTTGTGACTATGGTTAATCATATTGTATTGTGCATTTCATAAGCATGGAGTATATCTTAAATAACTCACCCAAAAAAATGGTAAATATTTGACCTAGTAGATATGCTACTTTGACTCAATTATTTCACATTATATCCATAAATATAGCTTTACTTAATGCCCCATAAATAAATATAATTACGATTTGTCTATTTATAATAAAAGTTAAAAATTAAGTGAAAAGTCAAGATATAATGCTTTTATTGAGTAGATAATTCTGTACTCAAACAGTATGCATTCTGAATCCATTCTGCTTTAAAGGATAAAAAAATGCAACACTTGATTAAAGTTTGTAAGATTTGTGGAATAAACTCTACATTATGAAGCTGGTAGAATTAGTGCATCATTACAAAAATTTTAAATTCTTCAAAAAGCATGCTTTGCAAAGCTCAGATTTTTACTAAAGTTTTCTTTGTACTCAACTTCTTTCCCACACAGTCACTTTCCTTATATATTTCTCCATATTTTTATTCATTTTTTTCTTTAAATAATTCTGGCTAGGAAAATGGGGAAGAATATTGATTTTTATAAATTGCACTGCTATTTCCTATACCAGAAATAAATCAATACTATAGTGCAATTATTTCATGGTTCTCTTCTTATGATAGCTTAGCTTCTGTCTCAAAAACCATAGTGGAATTTTTTCGGGACTAATTTCTAGAGAAGAGGTTAGACCAAAGGATGGAGTCAAGGTGATTTTATCTTAAAAAATTGTAGCTATAATAGTGACATAGATTGGACTCAGAGTGTGAAGGAAGCCGAATCTAGTACAGTGTTAGTAAAAGCCATGTGATGAAAGAACTCTAGAAGTAGTGGGTAAAGCCACCAGCACTGTGGCATAGTGGGTAAAGCTGCCGCCTGCAGTACTGGCATCCCATGTGGGCGCAGGTTCAAGTCCTAGCTGCTCCACTTCTGATCCAGTTCTCTGCTATGGCTTGGGAAAGTAGTAGAAGATGGCCCAAATGCTTGGGCCCTTGCACGTGAGAGACCTGGAAGAAGCTCCTGGCTCCTGGCTTCGGATCGGCACAGCTTCAGCAGTCGCGGCAAATTGGGGAGTGAACCAGCGGATGGAAGACATGCGCTCTCTCTCTCTCTGTGTGTGTGTGTAACTCCAACTTTAAATAAATAAATAAATCTTTAAATAAAAAGTAATGTTAGGATACTCCTATTTATTTCCATATTTCTCTAATTTGAAGTGTTTTGTTCTCCATAATCTCAATCATTTTGCCTACCAGGATTAAGTGTATGTTTGAGAAGTGCCTCTTAAAAAAGCTCTCTTTGATTTGTGGCACACTTGAGTTCAGTCATGATGGTGGAATAAAATATGATTTAGGTACTATGTTATGCACAAGACCAGACTTACTTTACCCTGGAAATTTGCTTTTGTCACAATCTATAAATGGTTTTTGTATGCATTACCATAGTGAAGCACCACAAATAGAATGAGATAGACATTTCTAAAGGCTACTGGGGCTATTCAATATGTTAAACATTACACAATTTTTTAAATCAGAAAACTGAACATTGTTTTAAGGGAAAGATCTTTCATTATTCATGGGCCCATCTGTTTCCCATTATGCTTCCTAAAGCAATCACTCTTCAATGAAGGGCTCTTCATGCAAGGCTGCAGAGCTAACAAATTACCACAATTAATTAGTTACATAACTTATGACTCAATGGCTAAAATAATTATAGAAATATATGAAAATGTACAGTAAGAATAGAATTAAAAGTTTTTTGGTGCAAAATATTATGATAGCTATACATAGATGCGTCTTCAGAAAGATTATGGAAATGGATATTATAAAGGAATTGTCCATGGATTTCAAAAATTTTTTCATTAAAACTTTTCCTTGAATTTCATTTATTCACAAACTTAATTTAGATTTATCCAATTATTTGGAAAGCAAAGCTACAGAAAGTAAGGGAGAGATTAAGAAAAAAGGGGAGGGATGGAGAAAGGGAAGAAGGAGGGGGAGAAAGAGAGAGAGAGAGAGAGGCTTTCCATCCATCCATGGTTTACTCCTCAAATCAAGGCTAGAGCTGGGCCAGGCTGAAGACAGGGGCCAGAAACTTCATCTTTGTCTCTCCAAGTATTTGGACCATCCTCAGCAGCCTTCCCAGGTGCATTAACAGGAAGCTAATAAGAAGTGGAGCATCCGGGACTTGAATCCATATTTGGTGCTAGCATCAAAGGTGGCAGCTTAATCCACTGTTCCACAAAGCTGCCCCTTCTACAAACTATTTAAAGCATCTTTTATTACCTCTTGTACTGACAAAGAATTTTTTAAATGAAACCTGAATGTAATGGTCCACTGAGAATTCTCACATTTGCATAATCATGCTATTAATCTAGAAAAAAAAGTATTTTCTATGATGAAAGCTAAGGAGAATTATCAACTTTGTTTTTTATATATAATTTTGTTCTTATTAAAATCAGGATATGCCAAATTAAAATAGAATTTAAGGAATGCCACTACTTTTTTTTTTCTCTTCTCTGACTGCAAATTATTAATTTGCTACAGGAATACTGCAAAAGAAGTCCAGTTTATTTTCAAATATTTCAACAAAATTTAGAGTACATTCTGATAATAGTATATATTGCATTGAATTGGACTTGGATTAGATTGACGTGGCTTAGAAGCAATAAAACTGGAATTCAAACCTTTCTGCACCTGTAACTCTCATAGCTACATTTAAGGAATCTCTTAGTTGTTCTTGGGGTTTCAGGGAAATCCGAGCACACAGTGAAAAATCTTAACAAAATATCAAAACAAAATTTACAAATGTTGTTAACCTGGTAGGAGCAATGGTTCTTCTCTAATGGAGGAAGACCAGAAAGATTATAATAAATGATCTATTAATTAGAAAACTCCTTGAAAGTAATTTAATGAAATATTTATAGAATACCTAAAACATCAGGTCCTAACTCTGCTCTGAGAGAAAGCAGAAAATGGACTCCGTCTTCATGGAGTTTGCACATTGATGCACTTCAACACCTTCTTCGTGAAATCTGGCAAATTTCAATATTAGCACAATGATTCTGTAAAAGCACATAGTCAATTATCTGTCTTGTCTTTACTTATTATTTCCAGTTCTTCTCATACTTTCTTTTCAGTATAACATTTACACATTATGCTAATTCATATAAGTCTGTAATTATAATTTCAATTGTAAGGAAAATGATTTCTGTGTCTACTGTGCCAAGAATAACAGAATAATGTTAAGTATACTCAAAATAACTTTTTCCAAAAATGCATTTAAGAAAAGCTTCCATGTTAATTAATTATATTATTTGAAACTTAAAATACACAGGATGAATACTACGTACATCCAGTATATACACTAAAGAATGGCAAATTGATAAATAGGCTTTTTTAACATATTTTGTGCATTTTAATTTTCATATATATTAAATACACCCATATTTATAATTATATTAAAAAGTGAGGGTACTTTGGAAACTGGGTACTAAGTAAATGAAGCAGAAAAACTTCTTCTTGGGAAGGTAAATCACATACCAACATCACAGAGCTATTTAATCAGGATTCAGAAAGCTGCTTAGTTATCTCAACTTTTAGTCCAGTGATTGCTTTCCCCTCACATTTTGCAAGTGAGCTTAAACATCTGTGTGGTGTTATATAGTTGATCATCTAAATTTCTCTTAAAGAAATTCATAAAAATAAAAGAAAATATGCTTAGAGTTCTCCCCATTTTTTTCTGGATGAGTTAAACCGGTGGTATATAAATTTGACACACTGTATTAAGATATCAGTATAAAGCACAAAATTCAATAAGAACTTTCAGGGCCACTGAAGTTAGTGTTTAAGTTTTAGAAAGATGAAAGCAAATGGATACCATAAATACTACAGCATCCTATTTGAAATGACAAGAAAGTGTGAAATGTGACTAATAAAAGTCCATTGCTTATTTTCACTATCTGTGAACAAACATCACAATTTGTTTAATATGGATTTTCAAACATTGAAATTCTAGAATATATAGGTTTGTAACTAAGAAAAACGTTGCGTTTCTTTCTTAAGAAGTTTGGCAAAATTCTACAGTGCTGTGGCTTACATTGTGGTGCAACATATTACACTTCTGCTTGCAATATTTGCATCCCAGATCAGATTGCCAATTCTAGTCTCCACTACTCTGCTTCCAAATCAACTCCCTGCTACAGCACCCAGGGAAGGCAGCAGAAGACACAAGTAATTGGGTCTTTGACATGAACTTGGGAGACCAGGATGGAGTGTTAGACTCATAGCTTCAGCTGGCCCAGCCCCAGCTGCTGCAACTATTTAAGGAGTGAAACAATGAATGTTACATCTCAATCTCTCTCTCTCTCTCTCTCTCTCTCTCTCTGTGTGTGTGTGTGCATGTGTGTGTGCGTGTGTGTGTATGTCTTTCTCTCTTCTTCTACCCAACTCTTTCTGCCACTCTTTTAAATAAATTAATAAATCTTAAAAAAACTTTAAAAAATTTCACAGTGCTATTTTATTTGGAGATGAGATTTCATTATTGGGGAAGAGGTAGCAAAGGGCAGAATAAGAAAATAACTGTTCTTATTTAATTTTTCTGTAAATATTTAATTCTTTGAAGGAGGGTCTCACAGGAAGATGTCTGGTTTAACATCAGCTAAAGCCAGTTTTTTATGACTCTTGGATGGTCACTAATGTGGTGGACTGCTGATGCATGCAAAATGCTAAATACACTCTTCCTCTGTTCATGATATAGAGCCCTAGACAAATAGAAAATCCTGTGCATGTACAGTCCCTTGGGACATCAGATAGAAAATCCACAAACTGTATATTACACAATATTTAATATACAAAAGGCACTATATGTTATATATACTATATGCTTTATTTAATGCACTATACATATACCAACATATCTATATTTCTATATTTAAAGATTTTATTTATTTATTTATTTGAGAGATAGAGTTACAGAGAGCAGAAGAGAGAGAAAGAAAGGCCTTCCATCTGTTGGTTCACTCCCCAGTTGGCTGCAATGGCCAGAGCTGGGCCGATTCCAAGCCAGGAACAAGGAGATGCTTCTGTGTCTTCAACGCAGATGCAGGGTCCCAAGCACTTGAGCCTCTTCCACTGCTTTCTCATTAGCAGAGAGCTGGATCAGAAGAGCAGCAGCCTAGACAGGAAACAGCACCCATATGGATGCTGGTGTCCCAGGCGGAGGCTTAGTGATCTACATCACAGTGCAGATCCCTTCTAACTTGAACATTTCGCCAGGATTGCTTTGATTATTCTTGGTCTTCGGTGAATCTATACAAATTTTAGAATTTTTTCCCAACTCTATAAAATGTATCATTGGTATCATTGCTATTTTGATTGCACTGAATCTGTAAATTGCTTTAGGTGATATCAATTCTTCCAATCTATGAGCAAGGAATGCATTTCAATGTTTTTATACTTGATTATCTCTTTCATTGATGCTCTATAATTTTCATTGTAGAGATAATTTATTTATTCTGTTAAATTTATTCCTAAGTATTTGAATTTTTGTGGCTATTGTGAATGAGATTTCTTTCTTGATTTCTTTATGATGAGTTAGTTTTTAGTGTATAAAAAAGCTATTCTTTTTTGTATGTTGATTCTATAACCTGAAAATTTACTGAATTGTTTCATCAGCTCTAATACCTTTTTAGTAGAATGTTTAGATTTTTCCAGGTAGAGCTTTATGTCATATGCAAGCATGGATATTTTCACTTCTTCCTTTCCAGTTTTGAATTCCTTTATTTTGTTCTCCTAATTGTTCTTGCTAATACTTCCAGTACAATATTGAATAAGAGTGGTGAATGTGGGCATCCTTGTTTTGTTCCAGATGTGAGGGGAAATGCGTTAAGCATTTGTACATTCAGAATCATACTGACTGTTGGTTTGTCATATATAGCTTCTATAATTTGGAAGTATGTTCCTCCTGTACCTAATCTGTTGAAGATGTTTATCATGAGAAGATGATAAATCATTTCCCATGCGTTCTCTATATCTATTGACAAGATCATATGGTTTTTGTTCTTCATATTGTTGAAGTGATTTATGATGTTTATGGATTTGTAAATTTTGAACCACCCTTGTATATATGGGATAAATTCTGCTTGATCTTGATGTGTGATCTTTTTGATGTAGTGTTGGATTTGGTTTGCGAGTATTTTGCCAAGAGTTTTGCATCTGCATTCATCAACAATATAGCTTTGTAATTTTATTTTCATGTTGTTTGTTTGATTTGAGTATCAGAGTGATTCAGGTTTTATAAAAAGAGTTCAGCAAAGTTTCATCCTGTTCAATATTTTGGAATAGTTTAAAAATTGTCCAGTTTCATTTCATGTTTTTTTTTTTTAATTTTATATTTATAAAGAGAACATATAACATGTAATTCATAGGGACAGTTATAAGAAAATAACTGCATTTCCCCCATCTTCTTTCCTTTCTTTCTTTTAATTTTTGCAAAGATATAATTTTTTAAGAAATCTTTTTTTTAAGATTTATTTATTTACTTGAAGGTCAGAGTTACAGAGAGAGAAGAAGAGCCAGAGATAGAGGTCTTCCATCCACAGTGCTGGCCCCAAGATATAATTTTAATCCACTCCATAGTCACAGGCTTAATTCAACACCATACAAAATACTCAACAAGTAAACGTTTAGAAATGGTACCCCAAATATTCCCATGTTTCAAGTGGAACGAGGGTTTGTTCAATCCCGAATGGAAGGAAAGGTCGACTTCTTTACTCCTGCATATCCTATTCATGTCTAACTCTAGTTTATTTTGGCAGCAAATGGCCCTACTTGTTTCCCTTTAGAATTCCTTTAGCACGTTATTTCTTAGTCTGTTTATTTATTGTTTTATTTTTGTAATGTGAGTTATTTTCATTACATAATAGTGAATTGCTTAATTTCATCACTTCTTCAGATTCAGTTATTTGTGTTTTGCTTCTTCCATGTGCATTATTCTCAAGGATTTTGAATACTAAGTGCCTGATGAAAACTGGCTCCCATTGTATATTCAGCTAAATAACAACTGGAATGTAATGAGACCTAATGTTGTGGAAAAACAATCTGTGGTATTATCCCATGTAGTCTTCACAAGAAGGAAGTGGATGTTATGATTCCCAATATTCAGATGAAGGAAATGAGGCCCAAGTTTATACAAGAAGAGAGCACCAAATTCGCCTTAGCGGTCATATATGGCTACTGACATGACACGCTTCTATCCACAGGACATTTCTCCCCTCCTTTCTCTTGTCACCTTTTCATTCCCTGACTGCCTCCTCCAACTTTTATTTTTCTTTTTTCCACATTCTTTCCTATTTGTCTTCTTTGACTTTTCCCTTAAATTATTCTAAGGTTAGGAGAGTTAGCTACCAGAAGTCAAGTAAGTCCTAGATTCAATTTTATTATGGCTGGCATTTAAATATTTTAAATGAATACATGAGTGAAAGATATGAATCTCTACTTAGTAAAAAGAGAGTTTCAGTTCTCCCACTTCATATAGATAGCTAAGAGGGTACTACAACTATCCTCTAATCCCTTAAAATTCCTTAAAATCCTTAAAAAATTCTCAGTAGACATCCATGATACTGTGATAGAGCAAGCAATGTGTATTTGGTCTCTGCCTCCAGTTACTAATATTGTGATTTTCAGAATGATAGGAGTGCTTGACATAGATTTCCTAAATCACTTGGGATGGCCTGGGTGATGGGGGCATCTTGGATTCCAATAAGGTTACAAGTGATAGACTTCTGGAAAAGGGCAGATCACCAGAAAAACCACATGCAATCCATCTCCCCATACTCCATGGAGTTAATACTAAATCATGTGTGCTGTGGGGAAGTCCCAGTGAAACTATTGGAACTAAAGGATTCAAAGGACCCCTGGATTGGCAAATACACCCATATGATGGAAGGGAAAGAATTTCTCAACTTCAGGATCTTTCCAGGCCTCTCTATTCTCTCTCCTTTTTTTAATAAGACTTATTTATTTATTTATTTATTTATTTGAAATTCAGAGTCACAGAGTGGTAGTAAACAAGTGGTGTTCACTTGTTTACTCTCCAGATGGCCACAACAGCCTGTGTTGGGCTAGGTCGAAGCCAGGAGCCAGGAGATTTATATGGGTCTCCTATATGGGTGGCAGGGACCCAAACACCTCAGCCATCCTCTGCTGATTTTCCCAGGCCATGAGTAAGGAGCTGGGTTCCAAGCGAAGCAGCTGAAACTCGAACCAATGCCTAATTGAGAAGTTGACGCCACAGGGAGGCTTTACCTGCTGCACCACCAGATCTCTGATTCTTCATTTGCCCCTGTGTCTGCATCTTTTGTTGATATTATAAGTTGCTAAGTGTAATTATGTGGGGAAAGAGACTTTAATGTATCAGATCTTGTGATTTCCATTTGGATAGAATGCAAATTGAAATAAATTGTAGAATACTCAGGTATAAGTTTCTAGAGAATTGATTGGTATGGGGAAAATCCACACTTTGAGTCTCATATATAAAATATGTAAGAAAGGTAAGGGTATACTAAGAAGATATAGAATGTTTTATTATGCAGAACACTAGAATTACTTTGTGCAACTTTGTAAATCAATATCTTCGTTTTCTACTACAAATATTATTTTGAGTGATTAGAGAGTCTATAAAATGGGTAACTAGATGAGGAAAGGTAAAGAATAAGTAAACATCACATTAGAGGGTTTTCAGCAGAATCTAGTATGAAGAGGACTTTTTAAAAAAGTTTATGTGCAATTTTTATATTCACAAATCACTTGAGAAGAAACTAACAATGTGAAAAATAAAAATAACAATAATAAAAGCTTTTTGTTTTGATGTCATCTTACTTATTGATATTTTATTTTTGTGTTTTTTTAATGTCATATCCAAATATCATTGCTATGAGAGTGAGTTAGGAGCTTCTACCTCACGTTTTGCTCCAGGAGTTTTGTGGCTTAAGGCCTTACATTTTGATTCTTTAGTTTCTTTGAACTTAAATTTTCTCAATGGTATAAAATAAGAGTTATATATAATCCTTTCCATGTGAATATACAATGTTCCCAGCACCATTTATTGAAAATACTATCCTCTCAAGCCGGCGCCGTGGCTCAGTAGGCTAATCCTCCGCCTTGCAGCGCCGGCACACCGGGTTCTAGTCCCAGTCGGGGCACCGATCCTATCCCGGTTGCCCCTCTTCCGGGCCAGCTCTCTGCTGTGGCCAGGGAGTGCAGTGGAGGATGGCCCAAGTGCTTGGGCCCTGCACCCCATGGGAGACCAGGAGAAGCACCTGGCTCCTGCCATCGGAACAGAGCGGTGCGCAGGCCGCAGCGCGCCAGCAGCGGCGGCCATTGGAGGGTGAACCAACAGCAAAGGAAGACCTTTCTCTCTGTCTCCCTCTACTGTCCACTCTGCCTGTCAAAAATTAAAAAAAAAAAAAAAAAGAAAATACTATCCTCTCCCCATTGGGTATCCTTACACTTCTGTCAAATATTAGTTGATCACATATGCATGGATTATTTTGGGCTCTCAATTCTGTTCTGTTGATCTCTAAACATGCTTTAACTTTATTACCAAATTGTTTTGATTACCATAATTTTAACCTATAGCTTGAAATGAGGAAGTAGAAGGTCTTCAACTTTATTCTTTCTCAAAAATACTTTAGCCATTTAGATTCTTCTGTGATTATATATAGCAAATGTTGCATCAGCAAGACAAATTATAGATTTAAAAAATATTTGCAAACCATATCTTATAACAAATGTATGGAAATAACACAAATAACTCACAAGCAAATCAAAAAAAGAAAGAAAAAAACAAAAAAAATCTGAAAAGACAAATAATGGAATTAAAAAAAAAAAAACTTGGTAAAGAATTTGAATATAGGGGCTGGCACAATGGTGCAGTGGGTTAACGCTCTGGCCTGAAGCTCCGGCATCCCATATGGGCGCCAGTTCAAGACCTGGCTGCTCCACTTCCAATCCAGCTCTCTGCTGTGAACTGGATAGCAGTGGAGGAGGGCCCAAGTCCTTGGGCCCCTGCACCCACGTGGGAGAACCAGAGGAGGCTCCTGGCTCCTGGCTTTGGATTGGTGTAGTTCGAGCCATTTGCGGCCAGTTGGGGAATGAACCATCGGTTGGAAGACCTCTCTCTCTCTCTCTCTCTCTCTCTCTCTGAGTCTCCTCTCTGTGTAATTCTTTCAAATATATAAATAATTCTTTTTAAAAAAGAATTTGAATATAGATTTTTCCAAAGAAGGCATACAAATTGTCAATACTTACATGAAAAGTTGCCCAAAATCTCTAGTCATAAGAGAATGGCAAATCGAAGCCACGAGCAAATATCATATCTCATTTAGAGATGGCAATTACCAGAAAAAAAGAAAAGAAAGAAGGAAAGCTTATAGGCTGGTGTTGTGGTGTAGTGGGTTAAGCTGTTGCTGTGATGCTGCTATCCCATATTGGAGTGCTGCTACAAATCCTGGGTGCTTAGCTTCCCATCCAGCTCCCTGCTAATGTACCTGGACAAGCAACCAATGATTGCTCTAGTACTTGGGTCCTTGCCATTTATGTGAGTCCAGAATGGAGTTCCTGGCTCCTGCTTTGATCTGCTCCAAACCTGGCCATTACAGCCTTTTGGGAAGTAAATTAGTGGAAGAATGTTTGACTCTCTCTCTCTCTTTCTCTTTCAAGTATATTAATAAGTAAATCAGATGTCCTAAACAGCACTCTGGCCTCAGAATTAGCCCTTAAGGCATTCGGATCTGGCTGAAAAGCCCATGAGAGTATTTTAGGCATGGAAAGCCAAGACACTCTGGCAAAAAAAAAAACAAAAAAACAAAAACAAAAACAAAACAACAACAACAACAACAAACCAACCCCTAAATGAAAGATCTCTGCGAGTGAGATCCCAGTGGAAAGAACAGGCCATCAAAGAAAGATGTACCTTTCTCTGAAGGGAGGAGAGAACTTCCACTTCGACTATGACCTTGTTTAAATAAGATCAGAGTCGGTGAAATCAAAAGGCCTCCGTACGTAGCCTTGGCAACTCATGACAAGAGCCTAGGGAGATTACTGACGCCATAAACAAGAGTGTCATTTGTTAAGTGAACAACAGGAGTCACTGTGCACTTACTTCTCATGTAGGATCTCTGTCCTTAATGTGTTGTACAATGTGAATTAATTCTATAACTAGTACTCAAACAGTACTTTACACTTTGTGTTTCTGTGTGTTTGCAAACTGTTGAAATCTTTACTTAATATATACTAAATTGATCTCCTGTATATAAAGATAATTGAAAATGAATCTTGATGAGAATGGAAGGGGAGAGGGAGCAGGAGATGGGAGGGTTGTGGGTGGGAGGGAAGTTATGAGGGGAAAGCCATTGTAATCCATAAGCTGTACTTTGGAAATTTATATTCATTAAATAAAAAAGAAAAAAATAAACAGATGCTATTTTAATAACTTGCATTGATGAGAAAAGGGAACTCTAACATAGTTGGAAGTGAATATTAGTACAACCATTGTAGAAAACAATATGGAGGCTCATCAAACAAACTAAACCCAGAATAATCATATGATCACACAATCCTACTTCCGAGTATAAATTTATTTTATTAAAAGCAAATAAAATTATATCTCTCCATATACACACCCATATGTATACATAAATATTCTAGAAAATTTTGTTTGACTATTGAACCAGAGACCCAGTGTCTATTATTTGATACAATTTTTCTTTACAATTCTTTCACTGAAACATGTTAGATACACCATTGAAGAAAAATAACAAAACTAGGAATTCAGCTGAGACTATAGCACCATCCTTCTAACTTAAATAGCTCCCTACATCTAACTGTGAACTCCTTGAACAGGGGATTAAACATAAGGACTGAGATATTTTCTCTGGTCTGAAAACATAGGCCCAACCGTAATTTCCAAAATAAGATACCATTCTTTTGTAATGATATGCTATTAGGCACTAGGTCAAATATCTGTTATATCACTTTATAAGGTAGGCATGACATGTTAATATTACTGTGCATAGGGTAATATGACTAATCCTCAACCCTAGCTAATAATGATATATTCCCTTATTACTCCTCTATTTCTTCCTTCCCATATCACACCTAGTCGTGAGTTACAGCTCACATTACACCTCTTTCAGAGTCTTCCATAATTGTAGAAACATTAATTGCATTTTAAGCATGTTGAGATATTGAATGGCACAGAAATAGTTAATTATATATTGATACAAAAGAAATGACTATGCATGTGTCAGAATACATTCTCTTCTTTTACCCTCACATGTTGGAATTATGTGACTAAATTCTAGTGTATAGACAGTAAGCAAAAATTGTGTAAGTAGGCACTTCCAAGCTTGGCTCCTACAGATTTCTCAGGTGTGATCCACCACATAGTTCCCATATGTCTTGATTCAGGTAAAATTCATCCATAACTTTCAATATGTTGAAGGTAGCTAAGACACAAGTTAGGAAAAAACTTGTTTCCATGAGTCATGTTTGAAAGAAGTGACACCTGGCCAGTGCCACGGCTCACTAGTCTAATCCTCTGCCTGCAGCGCCGGCACACTGGGTTCTAGACCCAGTCAGGGCGCCAGATTCTGTCCCAGTCACTCCTCTTCCTGTCCAGCTCTCTGCTGTGGCCTGAGAGTGCAATGGAGGATGGCCCAAGTCCTTGGGCCCTGCACCCCATGGGAGACCAGGAGAAGCACCTGGCTCCTGGCTTTGGATCAGTGTGGTGCGCCGGCCGCAGTGGCCGGTGAACCAATGGCAAAGGAAGACCTTTCTCTCTGTCTCTCTCTCTCACTGTCCACTCTGCCTGTCAAAAAAAAAGAAAAATAAGAAAAGAAAAGAAAAGAAAAGAAAAGAAAAGAAAAGAAAAGAAAAGAAAAGAAAAGAAAAGAAAAGAAAAGAAATGACACCTAATCGTCAGAGGCATCCATTTTTCTGTTTGGGATTTTTACATCAGCAAGAAATAAACATCCAATATGTTATGACATAATGATTTTTAAGTTTGTTACTTTACTAGCATTACCTTTAGTAGAACAATTTTTTGTACTTTGCGGTGAGATTCTATTTTAACAATAATAACAAACAAACAAAAAAAAAAACAGGAATAGTTGGCTGTTTTTCCATTTTTTTTTTTTTATCTTGTTACAGGGTCATGAGGAGCATGGTCGCAAATAAAAGAACCCAATTATGTTTTGGGAAAATATTAGGTAAGACATAGTTTTTCTCACTTGAAACATCAACAACAAGCCATCAGAGCCATGGCTTTAAGGATACAGTCAGAAAGAGTGAGAGTTTTATATCTATTAATTATTTTGACTAACTTTAGCAAAGAAAGAACTGAGTAAAAAGTTCTAGGTTTTTCAAGTAAAGATAAAGGAGATGAAGAGAAATCAGATATCAAGAAACACACAGGCTCCCAAAATCCTGGTCTTTCTGAACCTCGAATAGCATGAAATAGGATGAAAAAAACACTGATCTACAAAGACTCAGTAAAAATTCTCAGTTGAACAAAATGTTCCATCCTTCAAGTAAAGTTCATATTAAGGTGATAGCTTCCAACCCAACTCTATTGATGGGAAGTTTAAGATAAAGTATAGAAACATCGAAAAGAATAAGAATATTGACCTCATTCTCTCAAAGGGCTATTTTTTTCCTTTAAAAATTTATTTAAGGTATACAAATTTCATGTTTTTCCTGTATACAGATTTAGGAATATAGTAATCCTTCACACTGTACCCTCCCTCCTGCCCATGCCCCCCTCTTCCTCCTTTTTCCTCTCCTATTCCCTCTCTTAATTTTTGCAATGATCTACTCCCAATTTACTTCATACTCGTTAGATTAACCCTACACTAAGTAAAGACTTCAATAAATAATAAGAAAAAAAAAAGAGTACTGTTTCTCAACATTAAAGACAAGGGCTGTAAACAATCAGCAAAGACCAAAATGTCAATTTCACTCAAATGTTATATTTTGAGTACTTTATTAGTTACCACACATCAGGGAAAACATGGTATTTTTCTTTTTGGGACTGGCTTGTTTCACTAAGTATAATGGTTTCTAGATGCATATATTTTCTTGAATAAGATAAGTTTTCATGGCTGAGTAGTATTCCATTGTGTGTATATATACCATAATTTCTTTATCCAGTCATCAGCTGATGGGCATCTGAGTTTATTGCACACCTTAGCCATTTTGAATTTAAGTAATAAACATGGGTGTATAGATAATTATTTCATATACTGATTCATATTCCTTGGGTAAATTCCCAGTAGTGGGATGGTTGGGTCACATGATCTATCTATTTTCAGCTTTCTGAGGTATCTCCATACTATCTTCCACAATGGCTGCACCAGTTTACATTCCCACCAATGGGGGGTTAGGAGACCTTTTTCTGTATATTCTCACCAGCATTTATTGTTTCTTGATTTCTGTATGAGAACCATTCTTATTGGGGTGAGGTGAAACCTTATTGTGGTTTTGATTGGAATTTCCCTAATGGCTAGTGATCTTGAGCATTTTTTCATGTGTCTGTTGTCCACTTGAATTTCTTCACTTGAAAAATATCTGTTCCAACCAATGCTTATTTCTTAGATGGATTGTTTGTTCTATTGTTGTTGGATGTTTCTTAGCTCTACAGATTCTGAATATTAATTCTTTGTCAGTTGCATAGTTTAGAAATATTTTCTCCCATTCTGTCAGTGCCGTGTTCACTTTGCTGAGTGTTTCTTTTACAGTGCAAAAGCTTCTCAGCTTGAAGCAATCCCATTTGTCTATTTTGGTTTGAATGCCTGTATTTCTGGGGTATTTTCTAAGAAGTCTTTGCCTATGCCAATGTCTTGCAGAGTATCCATAATGTTCTCCTCTACTAATTTGACAATATTGGATTATAGATTTAGAACCTTGATCAATTTGAATTTAATTTTTATATAAGGTATAAGGTGGGAATCATATTTCATACTTCTGCACCCAGAATTCCAATTTTCCTAGCACCATTTGTTGAAGAGATTGTACTTGCTCCAGGGATTGATTTTAGCTCCTTTGTCAAAGACTAGTTGCTTATATACCTGTGGATTGATTTGTAGATTTTCTGTTGTGTTCCATTGGTCTACAAGTCTATTTTTGTGCCAGTACCAGGATGTTTATGTTGTTCTGCCCTGTAGTAGGTCTTGAAATCAGGTATGTGCTGTTTCCAGCTTTGTTTTTGTTGTATAATATTTCTTGAGCCATTTGGGGTCTCATGTGCTTCCATATGAATTTTAGCACTTTTTTTTCTATTTTTGTGAAGATCATTGGTATTTTGACTGGAATCACATTGAATCTGTAAATTTCTTTGGGTAGTATAGACACTGATGATATAAATTCTTCCAATCCATGAACATGGAATATTTTTCCATTTTTGTGTCTTTTCCTATTTTTTTCTTTAATGTTTTGTCATTTCATTGTAGAGAATTTGACAGCCTTGGGTAAATTTGTTCCAATGTATTTAACTTTTTTGTAGCAATTGTAAATGGGATTGATCTTAGAAGTTCTTTCTTGGCCGGTACCACAGCTCACTAGGCTAATCCTCTGCCTGTAGAGCCAGCACCCCGGGTTCTAGTCCTGGTTAGGGCGCTGGATTCTGTCCTGGTTGCTCCTCTTCCAGTCCAGCTCTCTGCTGTGGCTGGGAAGGCAGTGGAAGATGGCCCAAGTGCTTGGGCCCTGCATCCGGATGGGAGACCAGGAGGAAGCACCTGGCTTCTGTGTTCAGATCGGCACAGTAGCGCCGGCCATAGCGGCCATTTGGGGAGTGAACCAATGGAAAGAAGACCTTTCTCTCTGTCTCTCTGACTGTCTAACTCTGCCTGTCCAAAAAAAAAAAAAAAGTTCTTTCTCAGCCATGGCATTGTTTATATACAAAGGCTATTGATTTTTATATCTTAATTTTATATCTTCCCACCTTACATACACTTTTTTTTTTTTTTTTGGAAAGGCAGAGTTACACAGTGAGAGAGAGAGAGAAAGTCAGAGAGAAAGGTCTTAATTCCATTGATTCACCCCCCAAATAGCTGCTACAGCCAGTGCACTGTGCCAATCCGAATCCAGGAGCCAGGTGTTTCCTCCTGGTCTCCCTGCAGGTGTAGGGCCCAAAGACTTGGGCCATCCTCCACTGCCTTCCTGGGCCACAGCAGAGAGCTGGACTGGAATAGGAGCAACCGGGACAGAATCCAGCACCCTGACCAATACTAGAACCAGGGGTGCCGGTGCCGCAGGCGGAGGATTAGCCTAGTGAGCTGTGGCACTGGCCTCCTTACATACTCTTTTATGAGTTCCAATAGTCTCTAGGTGAAGTCTTTTGTTCCCCATGTAAAGAATTGTGTCATCTGCCCAAAGGGATAATATGACTTCCTCTTTTCCAGTGTTTATCTCTTTGAATTCTTTTTATTTCCTAATGGCTCTGGCTAAAACTTCCAGGACCATTTGTCTAGCAATGATGAAAGTCAACATACTTGCCTGGTTCCAGAGTTTAATGGAAATACTTCCAAATTTTCCCCATTCAATAAGATGCTTAAAATGGGTTTGTGAATTGCTTGATTGTGTTGAGGAATGTTCCTTCTATATCCAGTTTGCCTAAGGTTTTCATCACAAAAGGATGTTGTCTTTTATCAAATGTTTTCTCTGTATCTATTGAGATAATCAAATGCTTTTTATTCTTCAGTTTGTTAATAGGATGTATCACATTTATTGATTTCTGAATGTTGAGCCATCTCTGCATAACAGGGATGAATCTCACTTGCTCCAGTTGAACGATCTTTCTAAAGTGTTGCTGGATTTGATTTGCTAGTATTTTGTTGAGGATTTTTCCATCTTTGTTCATTAGGAATATTGGTCTATAGTGCTTTTTCTGTTATATCTTTTTCTGGTTTTTGAGCTAACGTGTTGCTGGCTTCAAAGAAGGCATTTGGGAGGATTCACTCACTTTCAGTTGTTTTACTAGCTAGAGAAGAATTGGGATTAGTTCTTCTTTCAGTGCCTGGTAGAATCCAGCAGTGTATCATCTGGTCCTGGGTGTTTCTTTGTTGGGAGCACCTTCATTACTGAATCAATTTCTATGGTTATTGGTCTGTTTAGTTTTCTATGCCTTCATGACTAAATTTTGGTGGAATGTATGTGTCTATATATCCAGGAATCTGTCCATTTTTTGACGTGTTGCTATATAGCTCTTAGTAGTAATTTCTGATGATTGATTTTTATTTATGTGGTATCTGTTGTTATATTTCCTTTTTCATCTCTGATTTTACCCATTTGAGTCTTCTCCCTTTTTTATGGTTAGTTGGGCCAGTGATGTATCAATTTTGCTTATTTTTTTCAAAAATAAGCTCTTCATTTCACAAATATTTTGTGATTTTTTTCTGTTTTGTCTATTTCTTCTCTAAATTTTAATTATTTTCTTCCTCTTACTAAGTTGGGGTTTTGCTCATTATTGTTTTTCTAGGTCCTAGCAGTGCATTGATAGCTCATTTGTTTTATGTCTTTCCAATTCCTTGCTGTAGGCACCAATTGCTATAAACTTTCCTTTAAACATTGCTTTTGCTGTATTCTGTAAGTTTTCATATGTTGCATTGTCATCTTCTTTCATTTCCAGAAATTTTTTGATTTCTCTTGATTTCTTCTGTGACTCCACTATTCATTCAGGAACATGCTTTCCAGCCTCCATGTGTTTGCACATGTTCTCAAGAGTTTTGTGTTGTTAATTTTCAGTTTCATTCCACTGTGGTCAGAAACAATGTGTGGTATGATTTTGAATTTTTTTAATTTTCTGAGACTTGCTTTATGGTCTATCCTAAAGAATGTTGAATGCACTGATGAAAAGAATGTGTATTCTGCAACGGTGGGATGAAAGGTTCTGTAGATGTCAGTTAGATCCATTTGGTTCATATCATTGATTATCTGTGTATTTGTTGATTTTTTGCTTAGTTGATCTGTACATTGATGAAAATGAGGCGTTGAAGTCCCTTGTTACTATTGTATCGAAATCTATGTCTCTTTTTAAATCCACTAACATTTGTTTTAAATAGCCATGCGCCCTGGCATTGGGGTAAAGATTTAAATATGTATAATTGTTCTGAATTATGAAGTAGCTAAGGCTTTCAATGGTAGTTGTGAAAAAGTGAACCAGAGAACGAAAAACTGGTATCAATTATGGTGAGTGAAATATACAGTGATAGTTCTAATTCCTTCAGCTGGCTCTATAGAACAACATCACCTCACTATTACAGCACCAAAATTTCATTGTTCATCATTTCATCGCTATAACATCATTGTTATTAGTGACTTCATAATTGCACAGACTGATGGCATTTTCAATATTTCAGCAAAGTAAAGGTTTATCAAGCATCTCCCTATTCTGGGTGATATGAATATAGAGATTAATGTAACTGTGTTCTTGTCTTTAATGGTCTTTATCTCAAGTAAAAGCCTTGAATCAGACAATTACTTGACATCCTATTAGGAGTTAACACAATCCTGAAAATACTGAGATTCTAGAAAATAAAGAGATCAAACATACAAAAAATAGCAGAGAATTCAATAAAATTTGGAATTTATGCCACGTTTTGTAAAAATTACTGCTACTAGAAGTTTTGCAAAGGGAGTTACCTTAAAATTTTTTTACCTTCGAAAACATTCTAATTTTTGATAGCTTAAAAATAACTAACTTCCAGTCAAACTAACATAATACATTTTATTTTTGTATTATAATTGAGAAGTTCAATATAATATTTATTAGAAAAAGCATTTATATATCAGGAAAAAAGTAAAGATGTTAAGCAAATATGTGTTATAAATGTAATAATCAGATGAAATGCATGGTACACAGAAAAAATTAACCACAATTATCAACAGTTGTTTGTTATCTATACTTTTGGATGCTTACTCTAAGAATCTCCAATCTGCACATAGTGCCCTTTTCAGCATCCCAAAATCATAATGGCACCATGCTATTCCCTTATTCAATAATTCATTTTGTCTGGTAAATTAAGTAACAGAGTTCAGATGGATAAAATCTTTCCTCCCTAATAACGTAAAAGCTTCATCATTCCTCACCTCTACATTTTAAATGAGGTATGGGTGAGAGAATGGACTGCTAGACCACATTATTGTATATGAAATTCACTAGCTGTCCGGCCTTGAACAGGTCACTGAACTTCTGTCTCTCATCTTCTTCACCTAAAAAAATGGAGATAGTATTTTTTTTTTTTTGCACAGAAAGTTCTTTAAAAGTTGAAATCATTTTTTTCCTCCCTTAAAATACTTCCCCACTTCTATTCAAACTTGTCCTTAACTTACAAGGTCCAATTCAACTCCTGGCACTTCAAAATTCTGTACTATTCCAAAGAGGTTTTGATATTGAGAAGGGAAGATGGAATAGTCCTGGCTCACTGGACTGCTGTTTCTTTATGAAGAAATATATAGACACTGTTTTTGTTTGTTTAATTTATATTTCTATTGCAGTGTTTAATACAAGGCTTGGGAGATATAGCTATACAATAAATATTTGTTGAATCAATTAAAAGGTGAACAATATTTCATATATACCATAATTTAATAAATATAATAATGTAAAAAAAAGAAAGAAAAGAATTGAAGAGACCAGTTACTGATCAGAATCATGTATGTGAAATTGGAGAAACAAGTTGAAGCAAAAAGAATTCTAGGATCCCTCAGAAGAAGATGAGTTTTTGGTGTCTTCTTATTTCATCTTGAATTCATCTAAAAGCATAACAAAAACTCATGAATTAGTTACTTCCAGGATACATTTCAACACCATTCTAAACTATAATTAATTCTACATTTCATTTGTTTCAGTTAACATGAAAACTCTAAGAATAAATCTAGTCATGTATTATTACCAACTTTGGCATTCATTCTAAAAGATGATTTTTGCATTTTTAATTAAGAGATTCACCTAACAATTGGTTATCTGTCATGTCATGTTGTTTGCCATATCTTCTTTCTCATCTAAATCTAATAAATTATAGTGAATTAAGTATGAACTTTGTTGTCATGAGATTTTAAGTCACTTTTGTGTTTCATGCTAATTTTCTGATCAAAATAAAATCACTCAGTCATGTTGAAGTTCCCTTTTCCACATGTAAAATGAAGATTTAATTACAACAGTTCCTGTTACAACTATGAAATAGAGTTTTTGAGGGAATTAAATTCTAAAGCATGAAATAATCTTCTAAGTTAAGACATAGAATAAATACAATTAGAAGTATTTCAGACATGCAGATAGTCATAACTGCTGTTTCTTGTCAAGTTCTGAACTCTCTTTAGACATTCTCTTTCTAGGTTTTGTGAAGTGAATCTGTTTATGTGTTCTGAGATACTAAGATCTTGAAGTGAATCTAGAATAACTACTAACACTTCCTTAATTTGGGTAACTTCTTTATCATATTTTAGCATTTATTTTTTTTGAAAACTTGGACAATATATAAGGATATATATAAGGATAGATTCAAGATTTGTTGTTCCTAAAGTTCAGAGAATCTGAAGTCTATTTTAAGAATGAGAATAGAAATTATATTAAGTATTTAAGTTAATAAGCATTTAAGAGGAGAAAATATATATAGAAATTATAGAAAACTAACAACATGCAAACAATCAAAACTTGCCTCCATTGAATATATACATATATCTACATACACATACTGCAGTGGGTGGGATATGATGATATTATGAATCCTCATTTTTAAATCACAAATTGAGTTGATACAGAAGAGTAAGTGTGGAAGTTATTGCTACAGCGGAATTTGAATTCCTGTGTATGGCTAAGATTTTAATACCTGTATTTCAGTAAACTCAATTTAAAAGTATCTTCCCTTCTCTTTTCTTTAGCCAGATCACAGATTTGCTAAAGCTGCTCCTTGCTGCTAATTATGAGGTAAAAGTGTGATAAAGTGTGAGCTGGATAGAGTGCTCTCAACTGCTTATAATTAAAACATTTTACAAAAAATTAAAGAATAATAAATGCCACAGCTGTTTTTGAAAAAGATGGTTTCTTAAAAAACTAAACATGCAATTACCATACCACTTAACAATTGTATTCTTGGACATTTGTACCAAAAAAGTGAAAATATATGTTCACATACAAATCTAAATATTACAGCTTTACTTTTATTGGCAAAAAGAAATGCAAACAGCCAAATGGCATTAGAAGAGTGAAAGAACCTGAAGTGTATTGATAACATGGAATACTCCTGTGTATTATAGATAAAGTATGTTTGTGTCACAGAATTAAAGTGTGTTTGTTTCACAGAATAAATTTTGCTGATAACTTGATATCCTAGGCTAAAACCTTACCTTTTTAAATTTCTTTTACAACTCTCAAGGTAATGCAAGAACCCCAGGGGGAGTTACCTAACTCTGAAGGTATATGTTGACATGTAAAAGTAAAATAATAATCTGGACCATGGAGACATCTCTAGGTCATAAACCATAGGATACCAAAGATTATCTGTCCCTTGACAAAATCCATTTATAACTCAAAGGCTAGAGTGAGAGCCCAGCAAGTTTTTTTTTAAATAATATGCATTTTATTATCAGCACTTTATCAGTTTTGAATAGACATATGTCTGCTGACATAATACAAAGAAAATGCTTAGCTTGACAAAGAGCAAAATTTCTCTATGAATAATTTTCCTCAATTCTTCCAAGTCAGGTCCTTTCAAGCACCAACAAATTAGTGTTTATTTAAGATTTAATTACAATGCTAATGTCACTGCCAATCTGGATTTTCTTAGCGCCTTATGGATTATTAGAGCTTGATGTATTTCACTTTGTGAGAGAATCTGGAGAATGAAAAATGAAGCAGACAGTGGAGTGAAAAGGCTGAAGCCATACAGAAGCAAGGTAAGGAGCTCAAAAGAAGTGACGAGAAAGACAAAGCAAAGAGTAGTGATGGAAGGCCAGAAAAGGTGCCCAGAAGCCACACAGCTTTAAATAAGTTTACAGAGTTGGGCATTGTGGTGCAGTGGAGTAAGCAGCTGTCTGTGACATCAGAATGCTGATCTGAGTTCCAGCTATTCTGCTTCCAAGTTAACGCATCCTAGGAGGCAGCAGATGACTCAAGTGCTCAATCCACATGGGAGACCCACGTAGAATTTTGGCTTTCTGACTTCATCCTGGCCCTGCCTTGAATGTTGTAGACAACTGGGGAATGAACCAGTGAATGGAATATCTTTACCTCAGTCTGCATTCCCCCCT
The DNA here is from genome assembly GCF_033115175.1 of Lepus europaeus. Taxonomy (NCBI): domain Eukaryota; kingdom Metazoa; phylum Chordata; class Mammalia; order Lagomorpha; family Leporidae; genus Lepus; species Lepus europaeus. The sequence continues at coordinate 42,275,349 of NC_084833.1, forward strand.
CTCTCTCCACTATTCTTTCAAGTAGATGAAAAGTAATTAATTAAGTAATAAGCAAAGTTAGAAAAATCTCATCAGTTGCAATTTACTGACATAAAACATAGAATAAAGAATGTTAATCTTTTATTCAAGCTACTTGGAAAAGCAGAAGGTAAGGGCAGGAGTTAAAGCAAATCACACACTTCCCAACTGTAAGTGAAAGACATGATTAAAATAAAAATCATACCAATATCAGTGATCAAAGAGACTGGTAAGCTGAAGAAACACCAGGGGTCTAGGAACAACATAGAACAAAACGGAAGCATAGCTTACATGAAGCTGTCTGCTGACTTCAGGCTCGCAGGACTTTCAAAACTGAAAGAAAAACGGCCTGGGGAATCATCTTCTAAAATCCTATGATGGACAGTAATTTATTCAAAGTCACATTTTACAATTACTTTATTACATTATGTCATAATATTTACCATTTTTAATACAGATTCTAGTAGAAGTAAAAATAACTGGGGTGGGAAGTATTGTGCAGTAGGTAAAGCTACTACTTATGATGCCAGCATCTGATAACAGGTTGTTGATTCGAGTCGCTCCCATTCTGCTTGTGGTCCAGCTTCTTGCTAATGTGCCCAGAAAACCAGAAGATTATGGTCCACATATCTGGGCCCCTGACAACTAAGTGACAGAACAGGATTGAATTCCTGGCTCCCAAATTTGTTCTGGTCCAGCCAAGGTTATTGCAGTCATCTGTAGAGTGAAGCAGTGGATGGAATATTCTCTTCCTCTATCTCTGTTGCTCTACCTTTTGAATGAATATATGTTTATACAAAAGAAGTAGAAATACTTAAAACTGCAGACAAAGATACAACATAAATGAATGAGAATAAAAGACTTTTGCGCCAGCACCGTGGCTTAACAGGCTAATCCTCCGCCTTGCGGCACTGGCACACCGGGTTCTAGTCCAGGTCGGGGCGCCGGATTCTATTCTGGTGGCCCCTCTTCCAGGCCAGCTCTCTGCTATGGCCCAGAAAGGCAGTGGAGGATGGCCCAAGTGCTTGGGCCCTGCACCCCATGGGAGACCAGGAGAAGCACCTGGCTCCTGGCTTCGGATCAGTGTGGTGCACCGGCCGCAGCGGCCATTGGAGGGTGAACCAACGGCAAAAAGGAAGACCTTTCTCTCTGTCTCTCTCTCTCACTATCCACTCTGCCTGTCAAAAAAAAAATATAAAAAAAAAGACTTTTGCATGCATAAGATGCTTCTTCCCCATTGGCCATGGCTAGTTAATGTGATATAATGGTCAAGTGTGTGCAAGGATAAGTGTGTATCTTGTGGACTAAACTCAACCATCCTATACCTTCTCAAAACTATTCAACTACCTGGAGAATAAACCTGTAGCCTCCAATCAGTCTGTCATACTTTCAGAATATTAAATGGGCATTATTGAAGGATTCTGTGGTCATTACAATTGTTTTTTCTCCTCTGTGTTCATGTGTCATGTAAGAAGAATGAGAAGTATGGTCAAGGAAGATTGTAAAGTACAATGGCTTATTGAGAGAAAGCAGAGAAATTAAAACAAAAATGAAAGAAAACAGCTCCTAGCAATGCCGAGAATGGTCCCTGAAGAACAGAGCCACTAAGGGCTGATTGTCTTGGAATCTTTATAGGCTGTAAAAATTTGAAGTTCTCGGCCGGCGCCGTGGCTCACTAGGCTAATCCTCCGCCTTGCGGCGCCGGCACACCGGGTTCTAGTCCCGGTCAGGGCACCGGATTCTGTCCCGGTTGCCCCTCTTCCAGGCCAGTTCTCTGCTGTGGCCAGGAAGTGCAATGGAGGATGGCCCAAGTGCTTGGGCCCTGCACCTCATGGGAGACCAGGAGAAGCACCTGGCTCCTGCCATCGGATCACTATGGTGCGCCGGCCGCAGCGCGCCAACTGCGGCGGCCATTGGAAGGTGAACAAACAGCAAAAGGAAGACCTTTTTCTCTGTCTCTCTCTCTCTCACTGTCCACTCTGCCTGTCAAAAAATTTTAAAAAAAATTTGAAGTTCTCATGATTGGTCCAGAAAAGGTATGGTTTTCAGCGGTTAATTGGATGAGTGCTCCAATCGAGACTCTTAAAAACAACAGAAAACACATGAAATTTCCCCCAAGACACATAAAATTTTCATTACCTAGCTCAGTGACAACAGCACAGAAAAATGTTGTTTACAAGGATGAGCACATGACATTAACATCTTTCACAGAAGCTGACTTCTTAACGCCGCAGATGCTCTGAGACCCATCTTCAAATGGTGAGGGAGGAGCCCTGTGGTTCCTGTCTAACTAGCTAGCAGTCTATCATTATCAATTCACTTCTCTGAAGAGGTAAACCTAGCTGCTGTTAGAGAGAAGTAGTGAGGACTGCTGGGAATACTTCAAGCTGGAAAGGGGCAATGTTGGAGACAGCAGTTAGGGTTCATCCTCTAGAAGTCTGTTCAGTAGTCCCTGGATGGAAGCCATGCATCTATGGTTCCAACTGTAGGGCCATCCAGAGTTTGATAGTGCTCTGATTTTAAGCATGTGAATAATATAGTTGTCAGTCCTCTCCTTGAATAACCTCTTTTTATACTTTAGGCAATGTGCTCAAAAGAAAGTTCATAGGACCTCCCAATCCATTTAAAGATCCAGAGGAGGTCCTTACTCATAAATAGCCTTTGAGCCAATTCAAAAGTCTTATTCCTCCCTAGGTGTAAAGCTGGATGGAGCGTTATAATTGCCTTCCACTTACAGGAGGACAGAAGACGGATCCATCCTTCTTCAGGCTGAAGCCATACATTGGCCTGAATACCACATCACCCAGAAAGTACCAAGTGGGTCTCTTTAGATTAGTACTGTGGTCTGATGTCTTGTAGGGGACCTTCCCAAATCAAAGAGGCCACTAAAGACTCAAACAAGGGAATCTCTGTGGCTTCTGATCTGGCCACCAAATCTGCCACTCAGGTTCCCTCAACTATTTTTCATCAGACCCCTTTTGGTTTCTCTTACAGTGTGTAACTTCTACTTCGTCAAGGAGGATCACTGCAGATAACAAATCAGTTTATTTCCTCATGGTATTTAATAGAAGGCCTATTTTTTTGAGGAACTGCCTTTCTTTCTAAATAGCCACATGAGCATTGAGAACTAGTTAGGCATACTTAGAATCGATACAAATATTTACCCCTATATCCTTGCTCAGCTTAAGAGTTTTTATCAGGCTGGCGCCATGGCTCAATAGGCTAATCCTCCGCCTGCGGCGCCAGCACATTGGGTTCTAGTCCCAGTCGGGGCGCCGGATTCTGTCCCGGTTGCTCCTCTTCCAGGCCAGCTCTCTGCTGTGGCCCGTGAGTGCAGTGGAGGATGGCCCAAATGCTTGGGCCCTGCACCCCATGGGAGACTAGGAGAAGCACCTGGTTCCCGCCTTTGGATCAGTGCAGTGTGCCGGCCGCGGTGGCCATTGGAGGGTGAACCAATGGCAAAAACCTTTCTCTCTGTCTCTGCCACTGTCCACTCTGCCTGTAAAAAAAAAAAAAAAAAAAAAAAAAAAAAAAAAAAAAAAAGTTTTTATCAGAGCTACCAGCTCTTTCAATTGAGCACATATGCCAGATGGGGAGATGAAAAAGTAAGGATGAAAAAGTAAGATTTGGAAAGTTAAGTGATTTGCATGAGGCAATAAAACTAACAAATGAAGGAGACCACTGAGATTTCAAACTAGGTTTATCTCAAAGGTCATGTTCTTTGAACTCTACAAAGCCACTTTCTTTGATGATTACATTTATTTAGAATGTGTGTGTGGAAACTAGACAAGTGTTTTTCATTTAGCTGGGTTTATCAACAGTTTCCAACACAATTGGCATGTCCTCTCTTAAAATTCCTTCCTTGACCTTAATTAAGCTATATTTCTTCAGTTCTCTTACAATTTATTTAGCTACATATTCACTTTATCCAGGTCTTTTTCTCTACTTGGTACTAAATATTAGTGTAATACAGGGAACATTGAATAACTTTAAAAGTTCCTGTGACAGGGCCGGTGCTGTGGCATAGCAGGTAAACCTACTGCCTATAGTGCTGGCATCCCATATGGACGCCAGTTTGAGTCCTGGCTGCTCCATTTTTGATCCAGCTCTCTGCTATGGCCTGGGAAAGCTGTAGAGGATTGTCCAAGTCTTTGAGCCCCTGCACCTACTTGGGAGACCCAGAAGAAGCTCCTTGCTCCTGGCTTTAGATCAGCCCAGCTCTGGCCATGGCAGCCTTTTGGGGAGTGAACCAGTGGATGGAAGATTTCTCTCTCTCTCTCTCTCTCTCTCTCTCTAACTCTCCCTTTCAAATAAATAAATAAATCTTTTCAAAAAAAAGTTCCTGTGACTTTAATTCTTTCTATATGACTTTTAATCCTTGTCAGGTCTCCAGTTTAAAGGCAGGGTTTTTAAGATCAATCCATTGCTCAGCCAATCTTCCCTTGGTTGCCTAAACCTATGGATTAATATCTATCTGCATTAGCGGAAGGTATAAGAATTGCCCTCAAGCTATAAGGAAAGTAGTTCCAAAGGAGGTTAAGAGATGTCTCCCTAAAGAGTCATTTGGTTCTCCAGTATGAATAGGAAGGTATTTGTAAAAATAGAAACTTTCACATACAGCTAAGAGGCTGTGAAACAATTAACTAAAGAGTTTCCTGAGACATCTCTTGCAGTCATACTAATGAAAGAGGAGAAACCTGGATTTGAAAGGACAGAAAAGACAACGTCCTTCCCTTTAACAGTTAGGACCACCCAGGGCTTCTGAGTGCTGATGGTAGGGGTGGTAGGAGCCTGTAGGAGAAGCCCAGGTCATTTGAGGAAGGGGACCTGATCTCAGCTGTCATGGTCTTGGGGCAGTCAACCCACCAATGCTCCCCTTTGCAAATAGGACAGGACTGCGAGGTTTTTCTCTGGTGATGGGCATGTGAACATTTCTACTTGTGTTCTGCCTAACCACAGCCATTTGCTGCAATTTGAAGACTCCTGGGGATCCTCAGATTGGTATGGCTATACTGCTGCTACCAGAGCAGACCTGAGTCTCCATCATGTCCTGATTGTGAGACACCAAAGTGGTGACTTGCAGGAGGTTTGCTAAGGCACTATTAGGTCAGTTTTTTGAAGCTTTTTACTAATACCTAAAGCTAATTGAGTAATGAACTTATCCTTCAAGCTTACTTGAGATTGGGACTGGGAAGTATGCTTGACTAATGCCTCCCTCAATCTCTCTAGGAAGGTGGTTTTCTCCCCAGGCTCTTGATCAATCATAGCTAGCTTGGAGTAATTTTAGGGTATGGTCTTTTTTCATACATGTAAGTAGGCTGTGAGTTAGTTGTTTTCTAACTGGCGTTTTTAAGTGGGTAAATCCGTATTTATGTCATTCTTTTAGGCCTGAGAGTCCAATGAATCTCAGGGGCAATCTGAAAATGGTTGGACTCACCTGAAATAAGAGAGCAAGAAAAAAACATGTTCCTAACTTTCTGACTCTAACCACTTGAGGCATCCATGAAATCTCCCACACTGTGGGAAAATAGCACCCTGGAGTCAACAGCAGGGAGATATTTGAGGACAGGAGTAGATGATCTTGCCTGTACCTCTACTTCTGTCCTTCATTCTCTGGGACTCTTGATCCTGTAGATCATATGTGCATGTGTGACCTAGCACTCAACAATCAAGAATGGTTAGGTCAATAGGAGTAGTTGCCCTTATCTGTGCCTACCTTTTACCCTCCCTTCTGCCTCCCCATCTTTTCCCTAGACCTTGGAATAACTAGCTGCTGGAGACATCCTGCCTGCCTCCAGCCATCATATGTTCACATTTAAAAGTTGGCTTCCTAAAGGAACTGCTAGAAGATACTCTACTGGATTATATTTGTTTGCTAGGCTTGAGTCTCTTACACCATATACCTTAGCCTAATTGCTGTATGAGTCTCCCAGGAGGTATCCCCCCTCCATTCCTGACATTTGAGAATGAGTGAGGAAGGAAGGAAAGAGAATGAGGAGTGCAGATTTTAGTCAAATACCACAATGAGTGGTCAGAGTTTGGATCTGATCAGGGAGCCTTCAGGAAAGTCTGAGAAGCTACTCAGACAGAAACATTCAATTATTCCAAGACCTTACTTCAGTCTCATGCATTGGATGGATTTACATGAAACGAAATGGAAGCAGAACAAGACCAACATTCCAAGTGTCAAAAAGTGGAGGGGGGTCGGCCCCACGGCTCAATAGGCTAATCCTCCACCTGCAGCACTGGCACACCTGGTTCTAGTCCTGGTTGGGGCGCCGAATTCTGTCTCGGTTGCCCCTCTTCCAGGCCAGCTCTCTGCTGTGGCCCGGGGAGTGCAGTGGAGGATGGCCCAAGTGCTTGGGTCCTGCACCCCATGGGAGACCAGGATAAGCACCTGCCTCTGGATCACTGCAATGCGCCCGCCACTGCGGCGGCCATTGGAGGGTAAACCAATGGCAAAAGGAAAACCTTTCTCTCTCTGTCTTTCTCACTGTCCACTCTGCCTGTCAAAAAAAAAAAAAAAAAAGTGGAGGGGGATTAATCGGGTCTTCCCTGGGGACTGACATTGTAGCATAGCAGGTAAAGCTGGAGGCTGTGATTCCAGCATCCCATATGGACATTAGTTTGTGCCCCAGTTGCTCCACTTTCCATCCATCTCCCTGGGAGATTGCCTGGGAAAAGTAGCAGAAAATGACCCAGGTGTTTGGGCCCCTACCACCCACATGGGACACCCAGATGAATCTCTTGCCTCCTGGCTTCACCTTGTCCTGGTACTGACCATTGTAGCCATTTGGGGAGTGAACTGGCAGATGGTAAATTTCTCTCTCTCTCTCTCTCTCTCTCTCTCTCTCTTTCTCTCTCTCTCTCTCTCTCTCTCTCTCTCTCTCTCTCTCTTTCTCTCTCTCTTTCTCTCCCTTTTAATTCTGATTTTCAAAATAAGTAAATAAATCTTTTCAAAAGTATATCAGGTCTGCCTCATGTCAAGAAGAAAGAGTGTCTAAAACAGAAGCATAAAGTGCTTTATTGAAAGAAAGCAGATAATTTAAGGTGAAAATGAAAGAAATCAGCCCCCAGCAATACCTAGAGAGGTCCCTGAAGGAGAGAGCCACAGAATGATGATTGTCTAGGAGTTTTTACAGGCTGTAAAAAGGGTACGTTCTCATGGATGGTAAGGGAGAAGTCTGATTTTGATTAGCTAGTTGGATAATAAATCCATTTGAGACTCAATAGAGAAAACAGAAATCACATAAAACTTTCCCCCAAGATGTATAACATTCTCATTACTTAGGTCAGCTAGAACAGCACAGAAAAACCTTGATTACAAGGACTAACACAAGATAACAACATCCTTCACAGAAACCGCTCACTTGACTTTATGCAGGTCCTCCAGTACTCATCTCCAGCTTTCGGGTGAGGGGTTGTTGGCTCCTGTCTGCCTTGCCAGGATTCTATCTGTCAGTATCTCACAGGATTGAATCAATGGCCAAAATCTTCTGTAACATGTAGTTTCTCAAGTGGAATTCCTTTATTTCTGTGTTGATAATGATTTTGTTCATAAACATTTTATTAAATGACACGCCATATCCTTTTAGGAAGTAACACAATATAATAACATGAGTGAATATACAAATTAGCTATAGAGAAGTTAATGGACCAGAAGTCACTTACTGCGTGATGTTGGATTGCTGCTTGAGTTCTGTGAATTTCCTAAAATCAGAAAAATAAAGTGGATGATATCCTGATATCCAATTTTTGACAGTTTGTAATCTCTACAACAACAATAAAACTACTTGCTGATCTTTGTAGACTGAAAGCAGTAGTCACTGTGCACTCCATTGCACAGGCCTTCCCTCAACCACTCGCCTTTTCCTCTAGCCTTCATCTTTGTTCTCCTTCATTCCTTGAAGGTCTGTGAGTGTGTGTGTGTGTGTGTATGTGTATGTTTGTGCAAAAAAAATAGCAGTTTCTTTTCTGTATAAACAGAAATGGGTCCTTTTTTAAAATAAGTGTATAATAATTATTTGTCTTTGTTCCTTTCTTTAATGGCTTTTCGGGTCAGTGAGGAGATGGATTCCTACTGCTGCCTGGTCAAATTGCACTTGTTATTTTCATACCAGCCTTAAAGGCCGTTAGGGATTCTATTTCCATTTGCTGCAGCTATTTAAATAAAGGCCGTTTCCAACCTTTGACAACTTTGACACAATAGTAGAAAAATATGTTCTATGTACACATTTGGAAATAACAGATACAAACTGAGAGAACTATGAATGTGATTTATTGTTGGTAGTATCCAGGGCAGTTTTATTTCTTCACAAATATCAGACCAATATATCAAAAAGAAAAAAAGAAAAAAACTGAAAATTAGCCTTACGATTAGCTCATAAGTTATAAGATGAAGTCCAAAGTTGCACCATTCCTTTACTCTTGATTTATTAATTCAATAAAAGTACTAAAATAAAGTGTTTAGACATCATGCTATGTGATAGAGCCCATCCCACCATGAAGCCAATGTGCTAACGGGATGAACACAATGATGGGTGACCCTGTGTTCTACTATGATATTTGAGTATTTCATTAAGGGCTTTCATAAAGTCCAAAAATAGTGCTATAATCTTCAGTATATGTTACAGGTCGTTTCTATGCATTTGAATCATTTGTATCATTTTCTGTATCATTTTCAATTTTAAAATTGCTAAAAGAAATTAAGAGTGTGATGTGATCAGATTTATTTTCTAAATGAAGTGTCTTCAGTAAATGCATACAAAAATGTATATTTTGAAATCAATATCCAAGTATTACAAAACGTTTATATCAAAATAAACTTTTCATTCCATCTCCCACAGGATTTTAAAGTATGTTTGTGATATATCTCATTGTTCTTCTAAAGCTAAGACAGATTACAGATTGGAGTGTAGACAATACAGGCAGGAAGATGAGTAAAAAGTGATTGCATGGGAGAAACGTGAGAGTCTAAACTAAAGCATTTATTCTGGAGATGGGGCAGTTTTATTGAAAGAAGACATATTGTCTTATTTTATTTCTCATTGCAATTGCACTTTTCTACTCAGAGCTTGGCACACAAATTATGCTCAGCACTTGTTAATGGATGAATAAACACAGGGAAGTATTCAAAAGATAGAAGAGGTGGTGAAGGATGTGGAGGAAAACTCCACTGAATGGAAAATTAAAAAAAAAAAAAACTTTAAAAAAAAGCCTAAGATTTTGGCTTTTGATGTCTTTCATTACTCCTCCAAGTCTTCTATTTAGAACATAAATAAAGCAGAATCCCACAGCAATCTATGTAAAATCTTATCTAATATTCTAACATTCTCATAAAAAGTCATGATGGATGTGCAGGTTTTTAACACCGAGATATAAAATGTCCTATGAATTCCTCAGTTTGATGCCCACTCATGATAGTTTCAATGAAATCTCTTCTATTTTATTCATAGTATTCCATAAATAACTCATGTCTCTCACATTCTGTGGATCATATACCTCAGTATCATTCCTACCCTGCCAAACTAGGTACTTAGGTCTGTGCCGCCTTTCTCTTTGTGTTCTATGATAATGCTTAGGGACTTGTAGATTTAGCAGGATCATGAGAAAATGAAATTTAGAGATATTTAAAGTTCCCTGAATTCCTTTATTTTTATCAAACACACGGGTCACTTTTGTTCCTATAACTAGAGTATAGCTTTAAAAATGCATTCAGGTCCGGCGCCATGACTCAACAGGCTAATCCTCCACCTAGCAGCGCCGGCACACAGGGATCTAGTCCCGGTCAGGGTGCCGGATTCTGTCCCGGTTGCCCCTTTTCCAGGCCAGCTCTCTGCTATTACCCTGAACTGCAGTGTAGGATGGCCCAAGACCTTGGGCCCTGCATTCCATGGGAGACCAGGAGAAGCACCTGGCTCCTGCCTTTGGATCAGCGCGGTGTGCTGACCGCAGCACGCCGGCCGCAGCGGCCATTGGAGGGTGAACCAACGTCAAAGGAAGACCTTTCTCTGTCTCTCTCTGTCCACTCTGCCTGTCAAAAAAAATGCATTCAGAGTCCAAACACTTTTCTGCACTTCCATTGCTACCACCTCCATACAAAAACCAGGATTGTTGTATTGAATTCTATCTACATTGTAATATAATATAATATAATATAATATAATATAATACTGTTGCCATCATTTAGACTATCATCAACAAATAAGTCAGAATGATCTTTCTAAATGTTAGTTGGCTCATACCATATCATTCTCAAAATACTGCAATATTTTCCCACTTAATTCATGTAAATCCCAAAACCCTTGATGCTGACTGCTTTTTACCTGAAGTCAGTCTCTTCCACGCTAACTGCATTCCAAGCACATTCTGATCCAGATGTATTTCATTCTTCCATGAATGCTCTTTCCACTTATACTCAGGTGGCTTTCTCTTACTTTCTTTATATATTTTTTCAACTGTCATTTTTTGCAAGGCCCTTCCTTTCCATACTATTTGGAATTGTAAATATTTCTCCATTATTCACATAAGTCTTTATCTTCAATCTCTCATTTATCTTTATTGCATTTTCTAAAATTTTACAATGTTCTTATTTCTAGTTCAAAACCCTCTTCCAAATTCCAAACTTACATATGCTGCTGTGTACTCCATATCTGTTCTTTGATTTCTAATAGCCATCTGAAATAACTTCTCCATTTTCTCAAAAATGTGTACCTTATCACAGTTATCATTTCAATTACCTCCAACGACTCTGAAAATTGTTTAACCCAAAACTTTGAAGCGACTTTTGACAAGTTTCTTGTCCATACCTGTTTACAGAAAATCTAGTTGGCTGTGTCACACATAAATTCAGAATTGTATCCTTCAATACCTGCAATATCCACACTCTGATTCACACTGTATTGTCTGAATTGGATTATTCCTATCATATCTGTTCTCTTCCATCCTTGACCTTCTATAGCCCATTCTCAGTATTGTAGCCAAAGTGAGTTTTTGTCAGATCATATCAGTATCAATGAGCACGCTGCTTTCAGAATAAATCCAAGGCCTTTATAAAGGTTCACAAGGCTGTGATCTGGCTTCCTGACATCCCTCTAATGCAGTTCCATAGCAATTTCTTTCTCATTAATTCCACAGAATTTTTTTTTTCTCTTTGTTAATTCTAGAAACCACCAGGCACCTGCTATTTTTAGGAATTTTGTTTCATCTTTTCCTAACATATAAACCTGGCTAATTTTATTACATGTTTCAAGTATTTGTTCAGTGATGTACCTTGATCACATATTTAATATGGAAAACTGTCCCTCTTGAACTGCACTAATTATGTTTGTTTATACCTCTAATTTTCTGTAATGTAATATTTTCCTACATGGAAACCCCATGAAAATTAAGATCTTTGGGCCAGTGCCATGGCTTACTTGGTTAATCCTCCGCCTGCGGCACCGGCATCCCATATGGGCTCCAGGTTCTAGTCCCAGTTGCTCCTCTTCCAGCCCAGCTCTCTGCTGTAGCCCGGGAAGGCAGTGGAGGATGGCCCAAGTCTTTGGGTCCCTGCCCCTGCATGGGAGACCAGGAAGAAGCACCTGGCTCCTTGCTTTGGATCGGCACAGTTCTGGCCGTAGTGGCCATTTGGGTGGTGAACCAACAGAAGGAAGACTTTGTCTCTCTCTCTCACTGTCTAACTCTATCTGTCAAAAAAAAAAAAAATCTTTGTTTATAATTTTTTTTATTTTTATAACTCAAATTCTTTTTTTTTTTTTTTATTACAGGCAGAGTGGACAGTGAGAGAGAGACAGAGAGAAAGGTCTTCCTTTGCCGTTGGTTCACCCTCCAATGGCTGCCGCAGCCGGCGCACCACGCTGATCCGAAGCCAGGAGCCAGGTGCTTCTCCTGGTCTCCCATGGGGTGCAGGGCCCAAGCACTTGGGCCATCCTCCACTGCACTCCTGGGCCACAGCAGAGAGCTGGCCTGAAAGAGGGGCAACTGGGACAGAATCCGGCGCCCCGACCGGGACTAGAACCTGGTGTGCCGGCGCCGCTAGGCGGAGGATTAGCCTGTTAAGCCACGGTGCCAGCAGCCATGTCTCTTATGATATCATCTCTCTGCATTACCTAATCAGTCACACATGAGCACAGACTAATTCCCTCAAAGCAGAGAGGGCCCGTGACTTTGTGTCCCCTTCCTTCTCTTTGAGATGCTTTATTATCCTGTAGTACTTTCTCTCATCCAGTGTGCTGGCGCCGCAGGCGGAGGATTAGCCTAGTGAGCCTCGGCGCCGGCTTATAACTCAAATTCTTAAAACAGCCTAACACGAATTATCTTTATCATTGCCTATTGATCATTTATTTATTTAATTGTTAGTGAATTATCTGTATTTCCCTATAAAATGCCAGAAACTCACATGGTAACCAGGAGTACTATTCCTATGTTCTATGTGCAGTAAACAGCTTATGGGGTTGCTAAATGCAGCAATCCTCCACGTACACTAAAATGCAAGCTCCATGAGGGGAGGTGTCCTTTTCCATTTTCTTCACTTCTAGATCTTCATGTTCTAGGGTATATTCCAATGCAGAAGATAGGATTGATAAATAATTGTTAAGAAAATTAATGATGGAGAAAAAATACACCTTCTTTGCAAGTTATTAAAGGAAAAATTTATTTGCAGTTTATGGCATAGACTTACAGAATACAAGTCTCGTGGCTGGCGCTGTGGCATAGTAGGTTGAGCCTCTCCTTGCAGTGCTAGCATTCCAAATGGTCGCTGGTTCAAGTCTCATCTGTTCTACTTCTGATCCAGCTCCTAGTTGATGGCCTCAGAGGGCAGTGGAGGACAGCCCAGGTGCTTGGGCTCCTGTACCCATATTGGAGACCCAAAAGAAGCTCCCGGCTCCTGACTTTGGATTGGTCCAGCTCCGGCTGTTGCTGCCATCTGGGGAGTGGACCCGTGGATGAAAGACCTTTTTCTTTCTGTCTATAACTCTGCCTCTCAAATAAATAAATAAAACCTAAAAATGAAGATACAAGTCTCACTATCTTCAATGTAGTGAAACAGACATTAGAAAATCCACTTACAAATCTCTTTACATAATTCAAATAATAGACACAATCAAAACAACTCAAGGAAAATTGTAACTCTAATTAAAGAGTGAAATTTATGAACCATCCATATATAACCCTCATTTCTTCAACTCACATATAAAGTGAAAGGAAATTTGAAAAGCAAAATTCTTTTAGTTGAACACAGGTATGAATGGGAACAAGAGAAATTCCATAAGTGAGTAATGGAAGCAAGTTGGAATGGACATTCACTGTATCCCAGTTATTAATATGCGCTAGTGTTTACAAAGAGTTACATGACTTTAGATTGGCAGTGCTTTTCATATACTGTCAAAACTAACACATGAAGAAAACCTAGAAATAACAAGAGGAAAATGAAAAAGAAATGCAATGTATAACACAGAGGGAAAGAAAAAAATTACCTGAAACTGTGTATAGAACTGAATATTTAGGCTTTGGGATGAGGGGGACCTTCAGGTTCTTCTGGTAGTGACACATGAGCAGCCTTCAACAATAACAGAGAATGCAGATCTCTTATTGTGCCCTTGATGGAAGTCTGCGAACAATTGTGCCTCCAGTATGCTATTCTACACTGCAAGTCAGTCATGGATGCTGCTGTTGCATACTGACCTCCACAAACACTCCATTTTTCCAGCAACTCTATTGTGGCATAATTTACAATATACCTTATATAATTATTATTTGCATCTAATTAATTTCCTCCACTTTTATTGTAACTATCCAATGATGTTTATGAAATATAACTGAGTTGTGTAGCCATTACAGCACTCCTGTTTCAGAAAAATTTCATCATCCTCTTCAAGAGATGCTGCTACGGGCCGGCACTGTGGTGCAGCAGGTTAACGCCCTGGCCTGAAGTGTGGCATCCCATATGGGAGCTGGTTTGAGACCTGGCTGCTCCACTTCTGATCCAGCTCTCTGCTGTGGCCTGGGAAAGCAGTAGAGGATGGCTCAAGTCCTTGGGCCCCTGCACCCACGTGGGAGACCCGGAAGAAGCTCCTGGCTCCTGGCTTTGGATCGGCAGATCTGGCCATTGCGGACAATTGGGGAGTGAACCATCGGATGAAACACTTCTCTCTCTCTCTCTCTCTCTCTGCCTCTCCTCTCTGTGTGTGTACTTCTGACTTCAAATAAATAAATAAATCTTTTTAAAAAAAGAGAGAGATGCTGCTACATGCTTCCCCAAAATAGAATTATTCAGTCTTAGATTTGTCCCTATTTTCTTTAAACCAAAGAAAAAAGAAAGTAAAAAGATAATTTGAGATTCCAAATAACCCAGTTTAGCACATTTCAATTCCCTAATAAGAAACGTGTGAACAAATTCCCAAGTTATATCTGTACTTCATTTTTCTGAAGACTATAGGAATGAAGGAAGGGGTGGAGGGAGGGAGGAAGGGTGGGTGGGAAAGAGGGGAAGAAAAACTCTTTGCCCTTACTCATAATCGCTCATCTCTTTAATCTAATTAACTCCACAGAGGGCTTAGAGAAAGCTGAACAAAGAATTTAATTTTTGGTGAAGCACTTCCTTATGCTTTTTCTCAGAGCACTAATGTACCTTTCTAAATTAAAGACTTATGATGAGTAACTCTCACTGCTGAAGCCAAATTAAGGCCCCAAAATGATCCCTAATAAATCTCTCACTTCCAAACAGATTCAGATGTCAAAGGGAAGAGTAAGCTCCAATCATACAGACATATCCAATTTTTTATTCTTTTTTAAAGATTTATTTATTTACTTGAAAGTCAGAGTTACACAGAGAAGGAGAGGCAGAGAGAGAGAGAGAGAGAGATATATATATCTTCCATCCACTGGTTTACAGAGCTGCAACAGATGGCTGCAACAGCTGGAGCTGCGCCAATCCAAAGCCAGGAGCCAGGAGCTTCTTCTGGGTCTCCCATGTGGGACTTGGGCCAACTTCTACAGCTTTCCCAGGCCATAGCAGAGAGCTGGATCTGAAGTGGAGCAGCCAGGTCTCAAACTGGTTCCCATATGGGATGCCGGCACTGCAGGAAGCAGCTTTACCTGCTATGCCACAGTGCCAGCCCCCACTTTTTTATTCTTAACTGATCCAACACAAGCTTGATCAATAGTTATATACTTTTTTATTACAATATGTCTTACTTAACTGAACAACTAATAGTGTCTTATGATTGCAATGGTTTTACTAGTAAATTCTTGTGAAAACTCTCAAGGTAACTATAAAATGAAATTTTCAATTATGATATTTTACTTCAAGTTGGATGGTTATGAAAGTACTTTCTAGAATGGTGACATTTAAACTGAGAACTGCATAAATTTAAAAACATAATAATTTTGAGGCTTGAAGGAGGAAATGAGCTTAATTTCAAGGGATGTTTTTTAAAGCCAGTATAGATTAAGTAAAGAGGGTAATAGAAACCATGGGAGACGATGAGTCAGGCGTGCATCGGGACTGGATCCTCACATTTGCTGTGAGGAGAATAATTTTTTACAAGGAAACCTGTTGGGAGGATGTCACATTTGTGAGCAAGAGAGATGATAAAGGTTTTTTCTAATATAGGGATATCGGGGATCAAGAAAAACGTTGATTTGGGATCTGATTCCAAGATTACTAATGGACTGGAATTGAGAGGGTGAGGCAAAGTGAGAAATTCAGGATGACTCCCAGATTTGGAGTTTGGCAACTGGGTGGATGTGATGCTTTTAACTGAGATTTTGGAGGCTGATTGAGAAGGAAATTTAAAGTATTACAGAGAGGCCATATTCAGCATGCAACCTCCAGCATTCTAGATATATGAAATACTATGAAATATTAGACTACAAACTTTATGGACTCCTGAATTTAACTAATGTAAAACAGTACTAATTTGCTCATTCAAGTCTGTAGTTATGCAATACATTTACCTCTATATCACTGACCTGAGAGGTAGGATTTCATGATGATTAAGATTACTCTCAAACTAGGCTTTCTTCTTTTCAAATTCAGCTGTGCCTTCCTCAGTGACCTTGAGCTAATTTTTAATCTCTTCATCATCAGTTTCTTTTCCTATAAAGTAAGAATATTAATAGGATATGCCTTGTTGGGTGAGATTAAACATGTTAATATTTGAACCTTCAGAATAGTGCATGCAAATAAGGATGGGCTCACAAGCATTCTTGTTTTAAAAGAAATATGTCACTATATGAGTATCTCTTAATGGCTAAACTATAAGGTAGTAGGACAATGAGCTAGTAGGATAGTGTACATTTTGTGAATTTATCTCCAGATATTGATATCTAAGTAACTCTGCTCCATACTCATCCTATGACAATTGTCCTATGGTCACTTTCTCTAAACAAGGTCCTCATTTACAAATAAAAATAGATATCACTGGGTTATTTTCCATGGCTTCCACACAAAGGAATGTGTATATATTACTGAATCATTCCTATGAATAAAGTTTTGCCATCCCAATTTCACAAATATAAAGCAAGAACTTGAAATTTAAAGATAATACATAATTGACCCAAGCAGAGACACAATCAATAAGTGATTAGAACTAAATTTGCATCTACATGAATGCAAAACTTTGTTGTGTTCAGTACATGAGATCACTTAATTTCCTTCTGAAATCCCATATCTCACATAGCAATGGACAATTATAATGTTATTAAGGCAACGATAATACTTTCTTTCCTGTGTCAAAATGACCACTCTTTTGTTCCTGAGTCATTTCTTCCTGATAATAAGTCACTTCACAACCTCTATTGAGGCTCTTCCTATCAATCAGCTACCTGATCCTCCTTTCCCTATAGAAGACTTTCCCACAGTACCTCTGATATCCAATGGCCTGATCTTTCTGTCATGCTTCCTACTCCTGTAATAGGAACATGTCCTCCATTTTCAGGTGTCTCACTATAAAAAGAATATTCCCTTGCCTGCTGTAGAGATGATATTCCCAGCACCCATGAGCCCACATTTCCTGTGTATCAGCAGAACCTCTTAAGTCCGAAACTAAAAGTCATTAAAGTTAATGTATATAAAACAGCAAATCTGGGGTTTAGGAAAACGATTTTCTGCAAAGGCACACAGCAGGGCTAGGTTTTCTTTCCCTTCTGTCTTTTTAGGGATTTATTTATTTATTTGAAAGTCAGTTACACAGAAAGAAGAGGAGAGGTAGAAAGAGAGAGAGAGAGAGAGAGAAAGAGAGAGAGAGAGAGAGGTCTTCCATCCACAGATTCACTCCCCCAATTGGCCACAATGGCCGGAGCTGCACCAATCCAAAGCCAGGAGACAGGAGCTTCTTCCAGGTCTCCCACATGAGTGCAGGGGCCCAAGGACTTGGGCCATTTACTACTGCTTTCCCAGGCCATAGCAGAGAGCTGGATTGGAAGTGGAGCAGCCAGGACTCCAACCAGTACCTATATGCGATGCTGGCACTGCAAAGGTCGGCTTTACCTGCTATGCCACAGTGCCGTCCCCATCTCTTCTTTTTATGGGGAAAATATATTGAAATATATAGTATTCTAGTCCAGTACAACCTGTTTAGAATCAATTATTCTGATAACCATCTTTCATACAGGAAGAGTAGCATAGTGCAGAGGGTTTAAATGCTTGAGATTTGTTATCCTTCCACTCAATCAATCCCCACTCTCATATCTTTAATGAATAAGATAATTTTTCAATGTTAACTATCAAAAGACAAAGTAAAATTATGGAATATAATATCTTTTTTCTGAGTAAAATATTTAAATACTGGAGAACTTCAGCAAGATTCACTATGGTGGAAGCAGACATTGAGAGCAGAGCAGACTTGAGGACAGACATGGAAGAAAGGGGGTCTGGACTGGTAGCTGGGAAATCCAAGAAAGCAATGTGATTATTTAATATAACGCTGTTAAAGACAGGGAAAAGGAAAAAAAGGATAATGGTGAAATTCTTAGCAAGGGTAGCATGGAGTGAAATATATGCGTTTTAAAGATTATGTATTATTAAAATATCATTTTATATCTGTAGAAATGTTCATCATTCTCAGGAAAAATATATATAATGTAGAGCTCAGAAGAATCTTAGCTTATAAAATGTATGATTTAAACAAAGGTTGAAAAATATTTTAGAAAATCTATGTACTCAGCTAATTAAATGGATACATAAATAAATCATTTGATTAAAAGTTGCCATCAAATGCAGTTTTCTGCTTATAATAGCAAAGTTATAAAATGCTCAGCAGTGTCCTTTGATAAATTATAGTATTCTTCTTTAAAAGAAAGAATTTTAAAAAGCATGACTCTAAAATATTTTTACCCTGAACTAGTGTTCTATGCAGTCTGCACTTAGTATGGTGAATGATTGTTGATTACATAGATAAAATCAATTGAACAGAAAAGAAAGACAATTGTGTCATATATGCTTGGGATATGTCTTTCTGAAGAGCTTGGTTTCATATCTATTGAGATAATTTTCTTTATTTATCAGCAAATCTGAAAGTCCAATTATCTCTCTTCTTCAGTTTTTCAACAGAAGTACAATATCCTATAGTGTTAAGACTTATGCACAGTACTTGATTTGAGACTGTTGAGGCTTGAATTCTGCTTCCTTAATTTGCTTATTCTGTAATGTTGGTGAGATGAAGTCAGCTTCCAACCCTCAATTTTTCATATGCAATGTGTAGAATAATAACAGCAGTCTTATCAACTGGTCATAAAGGCAAATTAATCTACTGCAAACAAAATATTTTCTGTAGTGCCTACACAAATAAAGCTTTTAGTAAATGTTAACAGATATTAGCATTTGCTCTCTTATCCTTTATGTGTACCTCATTTACTGCAACAATAAGAAGAAAATGAAGTGGGTAGTATATTTTATCTTCTAGCAGGAACAGCATCATTTGCCATGAGTAACCCACCTTGAATTTAGAAAACTGAGAGTTTGAATTCTGGGTTTAAGTTCTGCCTGTTGGATGAGAATGGGAAAGTCATTTAGCTTCACTGATGCTTGGTTGCTTCAGTTGTAGTGAGGTTTTAGAGAATTATATGCTCTGTGATTTACTGGTAAGTACCAAGGAGATTTCATTTCCTTTCATTTTTCTGTTCTTCCCTAAATGTGGTTGTTGACATAATAATAATGATTGTTAAAAAACCTTAATATTTTGAAATGAACTAGCAAAATTCCAATGCAGCCAATTTTTGCTTATTCAGTATTTAAGATAAGGTGGTTCTGAATGAACAAATATCTTCATATCTCTAAAAATTTTATGATTTTTGTGATTTGAATTACAGTTTGTATTCAAGAAAATCTAATTTTAGCATGCTTTCTTTAATAATGTTAAATGTAGCAAAGAGTAAGAAGCTACACTTTGCTTCTTCAATAAAGAGGAAAGAAGGAGGAGAGAGAAAGAGAAGGAGGAAGAGAGGGAAGAAGGGAAGAAGGAAGGAAGGAAGTATAGAAGGAAGAAGGGAGAGGTGAAATCCCAGATCCCAGATTGAAGGTACAAATGGAGCTTTCCACACTGAAAGTCGACCCTGCAGTCTGTCTTCAAGATACTGACCTCCAAACCAACAGGTTCAAGGAGATTCTCTCTTACCAGGGCCATGCCTGCCCCTGCCAACCTGATAAGCCATCCAAATCTGCTCAGAGTGGTGATTAGACCCACCAGAACCCAAATACCAACCTTCCCAGGGAGCCAAGACAAAGAGGTTCTCCTTTATAACTCCTATTCGATTCAGGATCTACAGGCATTTTTAACTGTCCCCAAGAACTATATGAACTAGCAGAGAGGAGTGGAGGAAGTCAGTTATGGAGCAAGCCGGTTTGCTAACACACAATTTTAGGTGATTTGGGAGTGGCAATCTTTGAACCACAGCAATAGCTTTTAATGTGCTTTTCTAGTGCAGATTCTGATTTTCTCAGTACAAGAATACAGTCAGAATAATGTGAAGGGCAACTCTACTACTTTTAATATTTCAGAACAAAAATTAGCTATCATCCCAAATAAACCTTTCAAATATCAGAGGCATGAGAACAGAAATTTATTTTCTGGCAGTCCTGATCAGTGGATCAGTGGAAAACTCTTCTAAACTCAGTTTTGGGGACCTCAGCTTATTTTATTGTGTGACTCCAACATCATCAAAGATGATCATGCTCTTCTGTATCTTTTTTTTAAAGATTTTATTTATTTATTTATTTGAGAGGTAGAGTTACAGACAGTGAGTGGGAGAAACAGAGAAAGGTCTTCTGTCCATGGGTTCACTCCCCAGTGGCCAAAATGGTCAGAGCTGCTTCAATCCGAAGCCAGGAGCCAGGAGCCTCCTCCTGGTCTCCCATGTGGGTGCAAGGGCCCAAGGACTTGGGCCATCCTCCACTGCCTTCCCAGGCCACAGCAGAAAGCTAGATCAGAAGAGGATTAGCCGGGACTAGAACCAGCGCCCATATGAGGTGCCAGCGCTGCAGGCAGAGGATTAACTCACTGAGCCACAGCGCCAGCCCCTTGTATCTTTTTTTTTTTTTTTAAGATTTATTTATTTACTTAAAAGTCAGAGTCAGAGAGGGAGAGAGAAACAGAGAGAGAGAGAGAGAGAGAGAGAGAGAGAGATCCTACATCTACTGGTTTACTCCACAAGATGGCCAGGAGCCAAGAGCTTCCTCCAGGTCTCCCAAATAGGTGGCAGGGACGCAAGCACTTGGACATCGTCCACTACTTTTCCCACATCATTAGCAAGGGGCCAGATCATAAGTGCAGCAGCCAGGATGCAAACCAGCACCCATATGGGATGCAGACTCTGCAGGTGCTGGCTTTACCTGCCACACCACAACACCGGTCCCAATCTGCATCTTTAAGAAAGGGAAAAATATATTTAGAATTATAAAGAGAGTATTTTTGAGTCAGGCTAGAGCTCAGTCATTGCTATAACTAAGAAACCCAGCAAACATATTTCCTCTGTGTTTCGGGTAAAATTTTCTTGACATTTTAGTGTTGAGTTATAGGAGTTTATTATATGCTCAACACATCAATCCTTAAGCATATCAATTACCAATATTTTTCCCTGTATATAACTTGAGTTATCTTGCTATTTACAATAAAGTTTGATGGGAAGTTTTAATTTGATGAGTTTTATCAATGTTTTCTTTACATTATGTTCTGTCAAAAAATATTTGGTTATCCTAAGGTTATGCATATGTTATGCTATTTTATTACCTTGTTTATATAGGTGCTATGCTGTTTAACTTTCATATTAGTCTCCCTTGGTGTGAGGTTAAGACTGAAAGATTTATGTTTATAACCAATTTTCTACCACCATTTTTAAAAACCTACCCATTGCCTATCAAGTTAACTTGGAAATTGTCAAAAATCACTTGTCTTAGATGTTAATTATTCATTGCTGGGCAGCATATTGCCCAGAATTACAATTTCTGTGGAGCAGGATGTGGGTGTGGTTAATTTTACTACTCTGCCTCAAGGTCCTTTATGAGACTGCCATCAAGCTGTTGGCTACATTTCAGTTGTCATAAGACTGACTTGAGTTGCAGGAACATTTCCACACCAAGAAGGTGATATATTTGTACATGTTCTTATCTTCCATCCTCCGAGCAATTTGTGCATACCTCCAATATTTGGGGTAGGCATAAATGCAAGCCCTCGATTTCTCTCAACAATTCCTCCCAGTTCAACTTGCACTATCATAAATGTCACCATAATTTACAGGTTTTTTTTTAACTTCCATATAAGTTTTCTTCTGAAGAATAAATTTGTTCATAAAGATACAAGTTTGAAGAGTGCAAAATACCGACTTAAGCTGCATTTCTTTCTATGCAGCTTCTCATTTTATTTTCATCCTTGCTGTCAGTTGTCTCAGTACTTTTCCCATAATTGTTTAGTGTCTGCATACATCAGAGCTTTTTTTTTTAATCATTGCTTCTACATTGCAAATTCTGGATTGCTAAGAGACAGAAACCCACATATATGCTTTCAGATAATAATTCAAAGAGCTGAAGAAGTTATTTTAAAAAAAAGATAAAGAAAAGACAAATATTTAAAAGTTTTTTAAAATATTCAGAAAGATATTTACAATAATTACAATGCTCATGATGATTTTTTGATGCTTATTTCTATATGTTAGTTATGTTTTCTTGCTAAGAGTTACACTCAACAAGAATAGATACTACGTCTGCTTTTTTTTTTTTTATTTGCAGATATTGTGGTTGGCACAATACAAATACATTTTGTGTTGCATTGGTTTCCATATGGGTGAAATTATTTTAAAAATTCCATAAGGAGTACTGACATTGTGGTGCAGCAAGTTAAGCTGCTGTCTGTAATGTAAGCATTCCACATGAGTCCACCTTCTAGCCAGTTCCCTGCTAATGTGCCTGGAAAATCAGTAGAAGACACCACCCAAATGGGAGACTTGGATGAAGATTCTGGCTCTTTGATTTGTACTGCCCCAGCCCTGGTCATTGTGGCCATTTGGGAGTGAACCTGCAGACAGGAGATTCTCTCCTTTCTCTCTCTCTCTCTCTCTCTCTCTGGCTCTTTGTAACTTTGCCTTTCAAATAGATAGATAGATAGATAGATAGATAGATAGATAGATAGATAAACAGATAAATAAATGTTTGAAAAAATCCACAAGGGCTGTAGCCTTGTTTCTGTGAGTTTCAAAATACTAGGCTATATAGCCACATAAGTAGGTGTCATGTTGGCCAAGTTTCTACTTATTTCAGTGACTTTGCTGCTGCTTTCACAATTTTATTTCTTAATTTTATTTCAGGTATACAAATTTTATGCATTTCGTATATATGTATTTAGGAACATAGTGATTCTTCCCACACTCCCACCAAAACTCCCGTCCTTCTTCCTCCTCTCTCCTATTTGCACTCATACTTTCTACAAAGATCTATTCACAGTTTACTTTATACTCTTAAGATTAACCCTATACACCAAGAGTTCAACAAAAATTATGAGGAAAAAAAAAAAAAAACACTGTTCCTCAACAGTAGAGACAAAGGCTGTAAACAAAGATGAAATTTCAAAATTTCAATTTCCCTCTTATATATTACACTTTATACACTCTATTAGTTACTATAGATAAGGTAAAATATATGGTATTTGGGCTGGCTCCGCGGCTCAACAGGCTAATCCTCCGCCTTGCGGCGCCGGCACATCGGGTTCTAGTCCCGGTTGGGTCACCGATTCTGTCCCAGTTGCCCCTCTTCCAGGCCAGCTCTCTGCTGTGGCCAGGGAGTGCAGTGGAGGATGGTCCAAGTGCTTGGGCCCTGCACCTCATGGGAGACCAGGAGAAGCACCTGGCTCCTGCCTTGGATCAGCGTGGTGCGCCGGCTGCAGCATGCCGGCTGCGGCAGCCATTGGAGGGTGAACCAACAGTAAAGGAAGACCTTTCTCTCTGTATCTCTCACTCTCACTGTCCACTCTGCCTGTCAAAAAAAAAAAAAATGAGGTCTAATATGTGACAATAAACATTCTGATTTTTCCAGGTTTCCATTATCATAACCTTGACCTCAAAGTAACCTGATAATTCTCACTTTAACTATAAGGCAGAAACCGTCAGATTGGGTGCAAAACCAATATTCAACAGTATGTTGTAGAAGGATTTAAAAAAAAAATCACAATTACAGGGGCTGGCGTTGTGGCACAGCAGGTTAATCCACCATCTGCAGTGCCAGCACCCCATATGAGCACTGGTTTGAGTCCCAGCTGCCCCACTTCCTATCCAGCTCCGTGCTAATGTGCCTGGAAAACAGTGGCTGATGCCCAAGTCCTTGGGCCCCTGCACCCATGTGGGAGATCCAGAGGAAGCTCCTGGCTCCTGGCTGCTGGTTTCTGGCTTGGGTCTGGCCCAGCCCTGGCCATTGTGGTCATTTAGGGAGTGAACCAGCAGATGGACAATCTCTCCTTCTCTCTCTGTCCACCTCTCCTTGTATCTCTGTAACTCTGTCTTTCACATAAATAAATCTTTTTAAAAAAAGAAAAACACCATCATACACACAACAGCTATACAAAAGCTGGACTGGTTATCACAATATCATACAAAATAGACTTTAAAACAAAATAGTCCTTCACACTCAATAGAATGGTGATAATAAAAAGGTAGATAATTCATGCTTATAAACATATAGAGAAATGGGGATACTTAGAAATTACCAGAAGATATTTAAAATGGTATAATTTTTTTAGTAAACATTTTGTAGATTACACAAAAAGTTGTACATAAGGTTATCACATGGCCCAGAATTTCCATTCTTTCAAACTTTTGTACTTAATATAGCTAAAAACTGGAAAAAAACCTTAAATTTCCATCAATTGATTAAAGCATAAAATAAATGTGGTATATTCATATAATAAAATATTATCCAGCAATCAAAAAGAACAAAATACCGTTATATTGATGCTTTCTCAGTAAGAAACCTGGAGAACATTATGCAGAGTGAAAGAATCCAGTTACAAAATCTCACACGTTCTTTTATCCTGTTTTTATGGCATATCCAGAATAAGCAAATCTGCAGATAGAAGGTCCATAAGTGATTGCCTTGGAGTAGGGGATGGAGTAGAGATGAATAGGAATTTGGAGTGATATCTAATGGCTAAAAAGAATTCTTTCTGTAGTGATGAAAATTCTGAAATTAATTATTATGATGGTGCAGAGGTCTGCAGATATGCAAAACAAATCAATGAATTATGCATTTTATGGGTGAAATGTACTGAACTATACTTCAGTCAACTGTTAAAATGTGATTGTCAGTTAAAGCACAATATGCTCAGTCAAAATGGAATTTGCATTGCACAATGACTGCTTATTTAGCTTATACCATATATTTATATATAACCTAGATATTCTATATTAAAATTAGTTGTATTTCATTTGATAACAAATATTTTATATACAATTATTTATTATTTGCCTCAATGTCAAATTAATCTGTGTATCTTGTAGTTTTATTTGATTCACCTGACAAGACAAAAGTTGCTTTGGCTTAGAAAACATTTTATCTGATTTTGTTTTTGAATAAGGGCCTAAATCACTCCAAGGAAGTTTCACATCCAGATGCTTTTAAAGTGTTTATAGAGCATAATAAACATTGCAACTTGCATAACACAGCACTTCTTACACATTCTGTTATGTATAAATACTTTAATCCTGGCCAGATTATGTAATTTTAATAAAAAGATAAAAATTTAATAAAGATATTTTCCTTGGTTATATCTTGGCTTTATTGGTGGAGAGATTTTCAACATTTGGAATTCAGGGAATCTTAAATATTTAACTTTGACAATTGAGACCTAATCTTCAGAGATTAAAAAATTAATATATAGCTTAGAATTTACATAATAGTCGGATTTCTTTAAAAAACAAATGTAGGGGCCAGTGCTGTGTTATAGCAGATAAAGCCACTGCCTATAGTGCTGGCATCCCATATAGGCACCAATTTGAGACTTGCTGCCCCATTTCTGATCCAGCTTTCTGCTATGGCCTGGGAAAGCAGTAGAAGGTGGTCCAAGTCCTTGGGCCCCTGCACTCGCATGGGAGACTTGGAAGAAGCTCATGGCTCCTGTCTTCAGAATGGTGCAGCTCCTGCCATTGCAGCCATCTGGGGGCTGAACCAGCGGATGGAAGACCTCTCTCTTTTCTCTCTCTGCCTCTGCCTTTCAAATTAAATAAATAAATCTTTTTAAAAAAAAAGTATCACTTAACCATACAAACATATTTTGAATTTATACAAGTAATCTGTGCTAGAAACTCACACAGTATTTTTTGTTTAGGATTCTATACTCATATGTTAAAGGCCCAACAATTTTCTTACATATTATATATAACATATATATATATATATATATACATAATACATAGTTTTGTATGGTTTCTATAAAGTAAGAGAAAAGAGAGAAATATTCAATTTAATATCTTCAATATTTATCTACCTAATTATATTTATCAATTCTCTGTCTCTTTCTGATACCAATTGCTATTATCATATTAGACTTTAAAATTATGTCTTGCATGGTACGTATGGCACTGGTAATTCTCCATTTTTAAAAATTATCTGAGAATGTACATTACCTTTATATTTTGAAAAAAGTTTTGATGGGAGTCGGCTTTGTGACATAAAGGATTAAGCTGCCTCCAGCACTGCTGAAATCTCATATGGATGATGATTCTTGCTGTGCTGATCCACTTCCAATCCAGCTCCCTGCTAATGCACCTAGGAAAGCAGCAGAAGATGGCCCAAGTGCTTGGGCCCCTGCACCCTCGTGGGAGAACCAGAAGAATTTCCTGGCTCCCTGCTTTGGCCTGATCCATCCCTGGTCATTACAGCCATTTGGGGATGGAACCATTAGATAGAAGATTTCTCTCTCTCTCTCTATCTCTCTCCGTAACTCTGCCTTTTATATAAATAAAATATATTTTAAACAAGTTTTGTATATAAGATTCTTGATTGACATTTTATTTTAGTACTTTGACTACTTTAACCCATTGTTTGCTGGATCCCATTTTTTTATTTTTATTTTTTAATTTTTGACAGGCAGAGTGGACAGTGAGAGAGACAGACAGAAAGGTCTTCCTTTTGCCGTTGGTTCACCCTCCAATGGCCACCACGGTAGGCGCGCTGTGGCCGGCGCACTGCACTGACCCGATGGCAGGAGCCAGGTGCTTCTCCTGGTCTCCCATGAGGGTGCAGGGCCCAAGCACTTGGGCCATCCTCCACTGCACTCCCTGGCCACAGCAGAGAGCTGGCCTGGAAGAGGAGCAACCGGGACAGGATCGGTGCCCCGACCGGGACTAGAACCTGGTGTGCCGGCGCCACAAGGCGGAGGATTAGCCTAGTGAGCCGCGGCGCCGGCCTGGATCCCATTTTTTTATAAGAATTCATATACTAGTGTGGAGTTTTGATATATGAAGAACTGTTTTTCTCTTACTGCTCTCAATGCATTTTTTTCATTCTTTAAGGGCTTTCAAAATGCTGACAGAATGCACATTAGCATAGATGTCTTTGAGTTGATCCTAATTGGAATTGTCAAGAATGGATGTCATTTTAGTGGACTCATTTTAATGCCCCTCACCAATTCAGAAATTTTTGAACATTGTTTTTCTCTTTGTTTTCAGATTTTTCCATAGCATGCATAACAGCATTCCATATTTGTCTAAGGCACTGTTCTCTTTTCCTCATGTTTATCATTACGTTCTTCAGATTATATTATATCTGTTGATCTATCTTGATGTTACTTGAATTTGTTCTTCTCTTAGAAATCTGCTCCCCCCCTAATGATTTTTTATTTCTGTTGCATATTTTAATTTCAGCATTTTCATTTGTCTCATCTTTGTAGTTGCTATTTCTTAACTAGTCTCTCCACTCCATGAATATCATAATTTCTTCCTTTACTTCTTTAAATAAAATGGGTTACTTGAATTCTTTACATTTATATATAACAGTTGCTTGAATATCTTTATTTGCTAAATTAAAGAACACACTGTTTCATATAAACATTCTGCTTCCTTGTTTTTCCTGTATGTTGGTCAACTCTCACTGCTTCATTGCATGACTTTTTGTTGTTGTTGTTGAAAACATGACTTTTAAAATAACCCTTTCTCGGGTTTAGTATTGTTGTTGAATTTTTGTTTGCTAATTTGTTTAATGTCTTGATTGGAATATTTCAGTGAAGTTTTGTTTTATCTGTAGGATACTGGCTCTAATTGTTCTCCTGAGAGGATGCAGCTTCAAACATGCACAAGGTCACCCTGATCCCCCTACCAATCACTCTCAAAGTGTAGAGTGGTTGCATCTGAACTCATTTGACTGTCTCTTTCAACCCTCTGTTAGCGTTCAAACTAGTCTGTCCCTAAGGATATTTTATGCAGGACTCAGGCTTTGCTAATTCTAGCCTGCTTCATCATTATTTTTAACAGCACCTCAAGGTACACACTTCACCACAGTCTAACTCTGTTATAATTCTGATCCTTTATAGAGCTATACTTTGAGGCCAAACTTTGAGGCTTGCTCATACCATAAGTGAATTATTGCGAGCCAGGTGTTTTCCTGGTTCTTTCTGTTAAACTTCCAGTTTATCTACCACTTTGTTTGTTAATACCATGGCATTTCCACCTTTTGGTACCAGGCTCCTTTTAACTGTTCACTGCAAAAACATCCATTGTTTTCAAAATCACTTCTTTATCTTGAACTTATCTATATTCTGAACAAAATGGCCATCCATCTCAGAGAGAAAGAGCAATTCTCTCATTTTGTACCTATTCTTTTTTCCCTGAGAAGAAACTGTGCTACTTTTCTGAGCTTCTATTCTGGGTAGTAGGTATTTTTATTTCTTTTTTTATAAGATTTATTTATTTATTTAAAAGGCAGAGTTACAGAGAGGCAGAGAAAAAGAAAAAGATCTTCCATCTGCTGGTTCACTTCCCAAATGGCTGCCGTGGCAGGAGCTGTGCCAATCTGAAGCCAAGAGCCAGAAGCTTCTTCCAAGTCTGCCACGCAGGTTTAGGGTACCAAGCTTCTGGGCAATCTTCTATTGCTTTTCCAGGAAATAGCAGAGAGCTGGATCAGAAAAGGAGCAGCTGGGACATGAACAGGCATCCATATTGGGTGTGGTCCTGTAGGAGCAGCTTTACCTGCTATACCATAGCACTGTCCCCAGTCATTCTTCTTATAATGACACCGTTACTCATTGAACAAGGATAGCAGTAGTCCTTGATATTCTATATTTGTTCCTTTCAGTGTAAAATCTGCACCACACAAGTGATCTGAAGTAAGGGAAATCAAGACTCATTATTCGTGGACTGCCACATCTGATTAGGATCTGGGTAGTGGAAGGGAGCCCAGACTTTCCAACTGAAATTGCCTTCAGTAGAACTTGTGCAACATGTGGCTGAGGGATGAGAAATACTACAAGCATAGCTCTTCTAGCAATAGGAGTAAATCGTAGTTTTATATACAGATCTGCTAAGAGAGAAAGCCCCATCTTTCTGGTTGCATCTGCCTGCACTAGAACTCTATTTCACCCAACCTGGGTTAGAAAATGAATCCACGATTCAAATGCCACAGATTCATTCTTTCTGAGATTTAGTAGACTCTCTGTTGTCTATTCTTAGAACAATGTTCAGCCAAATAAATGTTTCCCTTTTTTTTTCTTTTCTTTAAGGATTTTTGCCAGTGATGTTTATTTCACTCAGGAGTGTATCTGTAGAATCTTCTATGCCGCCAATCCGAAAGAGCTTCCTCTTGCAACTTTAATTCAGGTCTGTCCCTCCTTCCCAAATTCCATGATAAATGAAAACATGACTGAAACGGGTTAACTCTCATGCCTATGGGGAAAATGAACACAATGTAAAGAAGAAATTAAGTGCCTACTTGCAATCCCAGTCTCTACTAGCAAATTGAAATATCAGCAATAGGAAAATTTCATGTCTCCAAAACTCAACCACTAAAATTTAATAAAACTGTTCTTTTTCTGAGTACCTACTATTTTCCACAGCTACCTGGTTCCCAATAAAAATTTTAAAGCCATGGAAGTCAAGAATTAATACTATACATAAAGACCAGAGTTAAAACTGTTCAGATCAGGTGGCGCCACGGCTCACTAGGCTAATCCTCCGCCTTGCGGCGCCAGCACACCGGGTTCTAGTCCCGGTCGGGGCGTCGGATTCTGTCCCGATTGCCCCTCTTCCAGGCCAGCTCTCTGCTGTGGCCTGGGAGTGCAGTGGAGGATGGCCCAAGTGCTTGGGCCCTGCACCCCATGGGAGACCAGGAGAAGCACCTGGCTCCTGCCTTCGGATCAGCGCGGTGTGCCAGCCACAGCGCACAGGCCGCGGCGGCCATTGGAGGGTGAACCAACAGCAAAAGGAAAACCTTTCTCTCGCTTTCTCTCTCACTGTCCACTCTGCCTGTCAAAAAAAAAAAAAAAAAAAAACTGTTCAGATTCAGAAAACCAAGAATATGAAATGAATAAGAGAAAGTGAAAGAAAATCAATTTAGGAAATTATTCAATCCTGAGTGGAAAGTAGTTGTCAGATCCTCTTGACAATTAGAATAATACATATGCTTCATATTTTATTTTTAATGTACTTTTACTTACTTGGAAGGCAGAGACAGAGTGAGAATCTTCCATCTACTGGTTCATTTCCTAAATGCCCACAATGTACACAAAGACCTTCATAATTTAATAAAATTAATTCAAAGACCCCCCCATCTCTTGTGCAGTGGGAAATGAATATCTTTCTTATTTTCTATGGAAACTGTGATATCTACCACTCCAACAATTTTCTTCTCATGGATTACCAAGTTCTGCTCACTTTTCTGTTTGTTTCTGTTTGCTCTTGAGTCTTGCATTTCTTATTTCTTTACCATTTCAAATAAATAAAGCTTACAGTCCCCCACTGAAAAACGAAAACAAAACAGTGTTAAAATGTATGTGTTTACCAAATTCTTAAAGAGCAGGAGAGGGGCTACATTATAAATCACAGTCAACGAATTAATATTGTTATGAGTTAAGTTTGCATTTGAAAGTCCTGACCTTTAGATATTTGAATTACACACTCTTTTACTTGTTTGACTTTTGTTCTTAGATCCTCTGTCAAGAATCTCTATCCATTTTTATCCAAAACTAGTAAGCAAGAATTCCATCTCACAACACAACACCCTATCATAACAAAAATAGTGCATTAGTGAGGGGAAGTTGAAGGTCTCTAAAAGTCTAAATCCAGAATGAAAACAATACTTAAATAAGCATGAAGTTGTCTTTACATTCACATTTTCAGTAGGGAATTACATGCCTCATTAAATATTAATAAGGGAAAGCATACGGATGAGTAATGTAACATATCAAAAGAAAAAAAAAAAAAAGGAACAAAACCCGAAGGCTTCTGAATGAGATGTCTTCTTTGGTGTCATTCTTTGCCCACATTTTTAAGTCTTGCTTCTGCTCCACTAATCCAATCAACATGATTTAAGCATGATTTTAAACTTACAAAGTAACCATCTCTAATGCCAAGAATCTGAGTGCTCTGGATTTTGTAATTAGAATAAGCAAAACTTAACCTTTGTGCTATCTTGAAATAAATGTGTTGGATATAATGCATGCTGTTTGAAATGACCTGTTGGGTAGATATCCTAGATGACTCAGTCCATGACTGAGGAAAACAACAGTTTCAAAGCCAGGACATTTAGTAGTGATTTCTAGGCATCTGTGATTACAGCACTGATGTATTGAATATCACCAAAACAATGTGCCATGAACTACCATTGTAATATATAAGATATGGCTTCCAACTAATGATCTCATTAAGCCTAGATAGGTTAACTACATCTCTGGTCTTAGTTTGAGTAAGAGTGAGAAGAAAGAAATAAAGGGGAAAAAAAGGAAGGAGTTATAAATCAAGTTACAAGGCATTTTTAAAAAAGCAAAGGTATAAATAACTAAGGAAGACAGCTGACACTTTCACCCAACACACAATAATAGATATGGAATTTACCTGAAGAAATAAAAACAGGTGGAAAAATATATGAGGCACTGGCTTTTGTGATGTTGGCTATCAACGATTAAGGGTTGGTGAGTTCTGAGGAATAGAGTGAGTTCTGGGACTGCTCTAGTCTACTGTCTATAAACAGTCTTCAGGCAGAAATGCTGAGAGAAAAAACCCAGACAGATCCCAGTAATCACTAAGTTAAGGAGAAAGGGCAGCAGATTCTGGAAAGAAAATGGAGTCAGAGTTTGCAGAGGATGCACAGAAGAGAAGACAGCTACACAAAATGTCAGGGTTCCAGAGGTCTGCTGAGGACCACCCCTTAATTACTCAGCTGAACACAGATCAATGCATGAATGTGAGGGAATGACCAGAGCCTGGAGGCAAATGAATGCAGACACAGTAGAGGTTGATATGAAAAATTACTCCTTCCTTCTTATTAATCTCTTTATACTACTTACTCCTTATTAGAATCTTTCCTTATCTTTGAAATATTACCTTTTTTTTTCACATTGAAAGAACTTCATTTACTATATGGTAAAGCCTCTTAATCTTCAGAGCCAGGTCTTAATTCAAGTTGATGCATACTCTAGGAAATAAACAGAAACAGAATAGCATTTATATACAATTCAGATTTACATTTTAAATATATTTTAACTATTACTATCATTTGAACAACTAACTCCTATACTCATTCAGATGTCTAAATCCCAAAATCATGAATTAATCATACTAGAGGGGTGGGCATTTGGTAAAAGGTTAAGTCACCACTTGGGATGCTGACATCCCAACACATAGTACCTGGGTTCAAGTCTTAACCTTGTTTCTAATACAGCTTTCTTCTACTGCTCACCCTGGGATACAACAGATGATGACTCAAGCACTTGGGTCTCTGTCTCCCATGTAGAAAACTCAGATTGAATTCACAGCTCCTGGCTTCAGCTTGGCCAAACCCCAGCTGTTGTCATTTGGGGAGTGAACCAACAGGTGCAAAATCTCTCTATCTTTGTCTCTCAGTCTCTGCCTCTCTGTCATTTAAATAAATTAATTAGCAATGATACTAAGAGAGCTAAAACCATAAAATCATGGTTTATGAAATGGGCTTATTGGGAGATTCTGAGAAGGTAGTTTGCATAGGGTGTTGGTTATAAATGTTTAGGTGAACCCAGCCACTCTCACTGTTTCCTGGTTTACCTTGTGACTCTCCATCTACACGAGCTCCATCATTACTGCCACATCAGAAGCCAAACCAATTTGGCTGCCTTACCCCGGACTTAGAATTACAAATCTGTGTAATCAAATACTTATAAATAAACCTTGTGTCCAGAAAGCCAACTTTCTCAGGTATTTTATTATAATAATGAAAAGCTGATTGAAAACAACTATCCTTCATATCTTCACCCTTCTTTTAGGTCACTTGATTTTTTTTCTACCCTTCTTTTGTTTTCTGGGTAAGTTTCCCTATTACTAATTTTATTATCCTTGAGTCAAATCTAATTTTCCACTTCTAAAGCTTTTTTTTTTTAAATTTGCCAAGTAATATAAAGTATGTTATTTTTAGAAATTTATATCATCTTCCAATTTATTTTCATCTTGGTTTAGAATCATTTATGTATTGTCTCAGGTTTTATAAAGGCCATGATTTTAAATAATTGATAATATGAAGTTTTTGGATGAATTTCTTTCTGGGGAAAATCCTCTGATATTAATTTTCATTTGATTTTTTTCTGATACTTCATTTATTGATTTTGTTTCAGAGATTTTAGAAATGCTTCGTAGATTTTTATGTTTTGAAAAACTAACCCTATACTTCTATTTTCAGGAATTATAAGTGTTTTTTCTTTCTCTAATTTATGTTTCTAGGGTAATTTCCCTTCTTAGAATTTAAATTCTGGTAATGATTTATAACTGGTTTTTCCAACTCTGTTTTTTAGCAACCCAACATGAGTATAAAACATATCTCAAGATTTGGCTATTTAAAATCAGATTTAGAAAAGTAATCAATCTTTTTTAAAAAATATCATGCAGGATCTCTGTCATTAATGTGCTGTATACTGTTATTTAATGCTATAACTAGTACTCCAACAGTATTTTTTTCATTTTGTGTTGCTATGTGAGGGCAAACTGTTGAAATCTTTATATATACTAAACTGATTTTCTGTATATAAAGAGAATTGAAAATGAATCTTGATGTGAATGGAAGGGGAGAAGGAGCGGGAGAGGAGAGGGTTGCGGGTGGGGGGGAAGTTATGGGGGGGGGGAAGCCTTTGTAATCCATAAACTGTACTTTGGAAATTTATATTCATTAAATAAAAAAAAACAATGGGAACAAAAAAAAATAAAAATAAAATCAGATTTTGGTCCTCTAGATTTTTAATTTATTTCTTGTGTTATTTCATGTGGCAGGTTCACAAAAATAGACCAGAGCTAGGTTCTCCTGAATGGGACAAGTAAAGTGTGAGCTTTTCAACTATACTCCACTTTTGTTAACCTGCTCATCTAATTAAAAGTGAATTATATTCACTGATTTTAACCATCTGTGACCCACAGGTAGTGTTGACCTTTATTTGACTAAGCTTCAATGAGAACTATTTTGCTGTTCATAAAGTACATTAAGTTGTGCACAAAATGAACAAATTTTGGGGACTGGCATTGTGGTACACTGGGTTAAGCCACTTGTAATGCCTCTGTCTCTTATCAGGGCATCCCATCCCTTCAAGTCTCAGCTGTTGTGCTTCTAATCTAGCTTCATGCTACTGTGTCTGGGAAGGCAGCAGAAGACGGCCTAAGTGCTTGTGTCCCTGCACCTACATGAGAGACAAGAGTAGAATTCCTTTGTCCTGGCTTCAGTCTGACCCAGAGCTGGCTGTTGTAGTCATTAGGGTGTGAAACCATGTGTGGAAGATCTC
This sequence comes from Lepus europaeus, assembly GCF_033115175.1. Taxonomy (NCBI): domain Eukaryota; kingdom Metazoa; phylum Chordata; class Mammalia; order Lagomorpha; family Leporidae; genus Lepus; species Lepus europaeus. Next base: position 42,309,791 of record NC_084833.1, read on the forward strand.
ACCATCTCTCCCTTTCTCTTTCTGTCTCTCTCTATCACTCTGCCTCTCTGTGTTGCTCTTTCAAATAAATAAATGAAAAAGTAATTTTTTTCAAGTACCATCTGTTTATGCAGCCTTCAAACATGCACAACCTTGTTTCCCCAAATCTGGGGGATTACCTCCATGTTAGTCCTGAGTCTGCAACTCTGATGAAAGAGCCAAAGAGAAATAGTTTGAGGCAGACAAAAGATTTCATCCAGGGCAGCCAGATCTCACTCACAACTGACCTGTGACCTAGCCTTTGTTCTCCCAAACTTCGAGTACAAACATGATACATTTAAATATATACAACATCTTCCTTCTGACGGTTCTAAATCAACTTCTGGTAATTTTCTTAAATTCAATACTGTCCCTACAGATAATCAAAAACTTTAAATGTGTGGAATATGGTTGTCCCATGCTCTATTTTGAGTCTTTATTGCTCTTTGGTTATCTCTGTTAGTTTTTAGGAAAATTGACGTTAAGACCTATATTTTGTGCCATCTTTTTATTTTTTATCCAGAGAACTCAATTTGATTTTCACAAGTAATACATTTAAGATTCCTGCTGCTTCCCTAAAATGCACTACATAAAATCTACTACATAAAAAAACTAATAGCCATGACTTAAATACAGTGTTTGAAGTCTATATTTATTTTTAGTAAATTAAATCTGAATTGAATCAGTGATTTTGAGGAGCATTAAAAGAAGTAATTCTGTTAAATATTGTTTCTGAACTTATGTGTACAGGACAATACAATCCCTCCAGGACTACCTCTCATTATCAATATTGATAGAAACAAATACTACACTTGATCTTAGCCAACAGGCCAATCTCCTAACATACAATGATTATCTTTTTTTTAATAGAAAACTTTTATTTAGTAAGTATAAATTTTGAAAGTACAACTTTTGGATTATAGCAGATCTTCCCCCATAACCACCCTCCCATCCGCAAACCATCCTATTTCCTACTCCCTCTCCTATCCCATTCTTCATTAAGATTCATTTTTAATTATATTTATATACAGAAGATCAACTCTATACTAAGTAAAGATTTCAACAGACTGTACCCACAGAGACACACAAAGTATAAAGTAATGTTTGAAGATTAGTCTTACCATTAATTCTCATAGTACAACACATTAAGGACAGAGGTCCTACGTAGGGAGAAAGTGCACAGTGACTCCTGTTGTTGATTTAACAATTGTCATTCTTATTTATGACGTCAGTAATAATCCAAGGCTCTTGTCATGAGCTGCCAAGGCTATGGAAGCCTCAAGAGTTCACAAACTCTGACCTTATTTAGACAAGGCCATAATCCAAGTGGAAGTTCTCTCCTACCTTCAGAGAAAGGTACCTTCTTCTTTGATGGCCCCTTCTTTCCACCAAGATCTCACTCCTTTTTTGTCAAAGTGTCTTGGCTTTCCATACCTGTGAAACTCTCATGGGCTTTTTAGCCAAATTCAAATGCCTTAAGGGCTGATTCTGAGGCCAGAGTGCTGTTTAGGGCATTTGCCATTCTATGAGTCTGCTGTGTATCCTGCTTCCCATGTTGGATGGTTCCCTCCTTTTTAATTCTAGCAATTATTATTAGCAGACACTGGTCTTATTTATGTGACCACTTTGACACTTAATCTTTTTTTAAAGTTTTATTTATTTATTTTTTGCTTATATGTACTTGAAAGTCAGTGAGACAGAGAGGGAAAAGAGAAAAGAGAGAGGAGAGGAGAGGAGAGGAGAGGAGATCTTCCATCTGCTGGTTCACTCCCCAAATGCTTCAAAAATCCTGGGTGTAGCCAAGCTGAATCCAGGAGCTGGGAACTCCATCCTGGTCTCCAGCATGGGTGACAAATTCACAAGTATCTGAGCCATCATCTACTGCCTCCTATGGTGCACCTTAGCAGGAAGCAGAGGTGGGACATGATTCCAGACACCATGACATGGAATATGGGGGTACCAAGCAGCTGCTTAATTTGCTGTGACACAAAGACCACCACATATACAGTAATTTTCAACATTAGAGGAATTGAGGTAATGGTTAAAAAACTAAAAATAGGGGCTAGCACTGTGGCATAGGGGTAAAGCCACTGCCTGCAGAACCGGAATCCCATATGGGCACTGGTTCGAGACCTGGCTGCTCCACTTCTGATCCAGCTCTCTGCTATACCTGGTAAAGCAGTAGAAGATGGCCCAAGTCGTGCACCCCTGCACCTGCATGGGAGACCTGAAAGGCTTCTGGCTCTTGGCTTCGGATCGGCACAGCTCCGACCGTTGTGGCCAACTGGGGAGTGAACCAGTGGATGGAAGACCTCTCTCTCTCTCTCTCTGCCTCTCCTTCTCTCTCTGTGTGTAACTCTTTCAAATAAATAAATAAAATCTTTAAAAAAAAAAACTAAAAATAACAGCAGTAGAGACTCTGTTATACTGTAGTAGAGAAGGAAGTTATATTGTCCCACTGTACACCTCTGAGTAAAACTAGTATTGTCCATATAATTCTAGAATATAGTGTTAAGTTTAGGATATTATATTTCAAAAGATATGCACAGATGAAGACAATGACAGAAATTTGAGACCATGCAATTGGAGTATATATAATATACATGTATGTATATTTATGTATTTATGAATAGTTTCACACTTTCATTATGCTAGAAACATAGGTACATTTATAACATAAAAATTTGATATGGAATAATTTCAAGAAGATTTAAAAGAATAGTGATATGGTGAAATTTCTTCAGGTACAAGAAATAATAAAGGTATGGCATGACATGATAAACAGAAAAGCTGGAATATATTTAAACACATTCAAGTACATGAAGAGAAACAGCAGCAGGGACGCAGCAGAATCTCATTTGCTCATATCGCACATTCTATCGCTATAGCCTTGAAGCTCTAAGGGGAGGATTTTAAGTTTTCAAGAAAACTGTAATTCTCCTTAGGGAATATCTCATGTGCATAGACTAGTAACCACAACAAATTATGTGTGACAGAAAGTGGTGGCACAGTTTAATAATTTTATTACTGAGTGTTTTCATCCCGTAATGAGACAACTTGTTCCTAAAATGAATCAAAACAGCATGAAGTCTAAGAGAGGCAGAAGAGAAAGGTGGAGACAAAACTTGTTATGTTTTTTAAAACTCGCTTTGTCTGGATTGTATATTCTTATTTCTGGCTTGAGGTATGCACACTTGTTTTCCATAATTTCAGAGTCTTGCTTATTGAGACAGAAGTTTATCAGTTACATAGTCTGTCATCAAGGAGCTCATGCTTGCACAAAGTACATGTACAGCCACACAAATATAAATGAAAAGAAAGTACAGAAAAGCAAAAAGTAGCGAAGGGCATATTACTCCCAGAATGTGTTGAAACATGATTGTGGAGATTTCAATAAGGAAGTAATCTTGAACTCAGCCTTGATGAGTCCAGGTATGGAGAGACACAGAGGAGCCTATTACATGTAGGAAAAAGAGAATGCATTAAAGCACAGGACAGGAAAGCACAGATTTGGCATATTATTATTTCTTCTGCAAACGGATAAAGTAGATTTTATTATCACCTATTTTATTGTTAATTAGGAAGGTTTCTTTGAAGCTGCTTTAGATTGAAAATCCTGTAGTTAACTTTATTAGCATAAAAATCCTTGTATTAAAATTTATGTATGCACACATTTTATCACGCCTTTGTATGAGAATAGTTTTGCAAAAGTCTCAAAGTCTCTAACAAATTTCCAAATAAAGTCAATGTTGCTTTAAAAATAATGCATATTGAAATTCTTCAGTTGTTGACTTCAAACTCTTTGCTAATAAAGATATTTTGTTTCTTTCTCATAGAGAATTGAATAACTTAACTGTGCCTTTCAAAGAACCAATCTACTGATTAATATTTCTCATAACCAAGACAAAATGGAATCTACATAGAAGATTTGTATTAAAATGCAATTAAGAACAAATTACAATGACACAAACTAAAACTTTCATTAAGAATGCATTCTCTTGATTGATGTTCTTGAATTACATGGAAAATTATTAAACGTCAAGAAACCTGTGGAAAGGAAGAATTAAATACAATTAATGAAGAAAATGAGCACATGTTACATTAAACTCACTGCTACCAGAATTGAATGTACTGAGAAAATGCACCAATATCAAATCACTAGAATAGAGAATTTATCGACTTGTACAAGGGGAATAAAAAGCAACACTATGGAATATGTTAGAGTATTTTCAAAGCAAACACAGCAAATTTAAATTCTTGACAAGGAAACAGATTACAATACATCTTAAAATTGGGCAAATGCAACTAACTTGCTTACTGAACTGGAATCTATATTCTAGAAGTTACAATAACCACCAGAAACACAAAGATGAAAAAAATCTGATTGGCATTGTAAGGGATATAATTTTCCCTTTTTTCAGCATATGTTGTATTATTTAACAAACTTTCATGCAATATCCACTTGTCACCAAGTACAGTGCTGGATTCAATGAATTTAAAGAAAAATAGGAAGGGGACCAGGAGGAGAAGGATAAAGAACATCCCCTACCCAGGAACTCACAATCTAGATCTTCAGTATATATTACTTTAAATATTTTGGAGACTATCCTAGAAATTATAAAATTCTGGCTCTATTTCAGGGCCAAGACAAGCATTTTAACAGACACACTAATATATAAATGAATCACAGATTATATTCTTCCCTTCACGTGGTTCTCTGAAAAGTTCCTGTTATAAAGCTGGAACCTACATTAGCTCTCTTCAAAATAAATTAATAAAAATTCACATTCTAAAATGATTCACTCAGCCAAAGGTTTTTCCATGAATGTGTTTCCCTGTAGAAGCTGTACAGCCAACAGACATTTCTGGATGCTTTGACAACACCTTCAACCCAACCCTTTTCCTCTTCTGTATTTAAATTTTATGTTAGGTCAGGCTTCCATACTAGAACAAAACCCCAAATTAAACTGCTTTAATATTCAGTGTCTGAAAAAGACCCTGCCATATCCCACATGCCTAATAGTTGGCTAACGAATACAAGAATAAATTCATAAAGGAATGAATTACTTCACTTCATATATCAAGTAGTAAGACCTTATTTATCTAAATATTCTCATTACACGTGTTTTGTTAAATTTAAAATAAGTAATTACTAGATTAGCAATACTTGGACATAAATATTTGTAATTTTTTTCTGCATCTGCATCTTACCATTGGAAAAATATTCCAATGTTAGATCCCAAAAAGAAGTCAAATAGTCATATTTGTTGTATATTTTGAAAGAAAACTTGGGAAACTTTTATCAAGATTCTCAATATGGGGAACAGTGTTTTGGTATAGGGGGTAAAGTGGCTATTTGGAAAGCTGAGATCCCATATTATGCTGCTTCATGTCCTGGGTGCTCCACTTTCTATCCAGCCACCTGATAAGGGCTCAGAAAAACAATGGAATATGACCTAAGGGAAGCCTCTGGCTCCTCTCTTCAACCTGGCCCAGTACCAGCCCATCAGCCATTAGTCATCTTCGGAGTGAACCAGCAGATGGAAGATTCTCTCTCTCTCTCTCTCTCTCTCTCTCTCTCTCTCTCTCTCTCTCTCTCTCCTCAACTTTTAAATAAAAGAAATATTAAAAAAGAAGACTTTCAAATGGAATACTGCCATTCCACAAGAAAGCAACATAATGCCCAGGTACCTTCTCTCCCTCTGTGTGTGTGTGTGTTGTCTACATTATAGCTTATAGGTAATTCTCATTAGGACATTAAGAAAAGTTAAGAATGAGCAATTTAATTGTATAAAGCTCTAAGTCACTTTTTGGCAGTTATTCTTTTCTGCTGAGAGAATTCTCAAGTTCCTTGGATTCATCATATAAAGCAACTAATTTATTCTACCATCAAGTTATGGTTTTTTCAAGGATGGTAACATGTAACATGCATCATTCATCTAAAATGATATCCCAAAATATCCTCTCACTTACCAAGAACAGATGGTTTCAGCTAGAAAGTCATAATTTAAGTCATAATTTATGATATTTTAAAAATATTTTTATCAAAATTCACTTACAGTTCTGAAACACATCCTAAATGTACATGTATAAAATTTAAAACGTTTCTGCTAATAATAAATTTAATCATTGTTCAGAAATTGTAGGCATTTTGTAGCTAAGAAAGTCAACTTGTTCTTTCCTTTCTCTATTCTCTTCAAGGTAGGAAACTAATTCTATTATAAAGGAATCTGCAGGACGCACAATTTAATCTTTAGACCTTATAAAAGAGATGGCTAACATTTTTCTGTAATAGCATAGCCAAAATAAGAACTTAAATAATAATCTCATAGCTAGATTCACTTCGCCATCAGTGAAGTATACAGTAAGTAGAAAAAACCTCCCTTTCAGACCAAAGGGAAAGAAAGTGTTAAAGTGAGAATATAATTTTCCTCATGGACATTGTCTACCTTAGAAAAACTACTACAGAACATGCCTGTGACTATAGACTTGTAGTTCAGGCCACCGAAGATTAGAGATGGGACATGGGCACTCCCTTGACTTGTATCCTCTGGTCTGCTTTAACACAAACCAGGAGGAAAAGAAAGCTAGGCATCAGAAGCAATGGGTGGCAGGCCTATTCATGGCTGATCTGTACGGTGATCTGCCCTCAAGGAGACCCAGCAGGCCAGTCCACTACAGTGGCTTTCAATGTGGTAAGCCTGGGCTTCAGCAGAAGTCAGCTTGTGAAGAGCCCTGGCAGCTCTGCCAAGAGTTGGATCACTGGAAATGGACCTGCCCTGGAGTCGAAGGATGCCCAGGTCAGAGCCACAGATCTTATTGGCTCTAAGCTGAAAAGCCCTTCACTCAGCCCAACTTCCAAAGCGACCACTGCAGCTGAGGGGATGGTCAAGTAGGGTCAGCAACATTGCAGGCAGAACTGTAAATTTCTTGTTAGAGATGCCCCCTGCCTTTACCTGGCCAGCTCTCCTCCCAGGCCAGCCAAGTAATGAAAGTCAACAGAGTGCCTTCCCCTAGGAGGTTCACACCTCCCTTAGGATATACCCCATGTGAAGAGATCGATAGGTCCGGGCCTCTAAATTTACAAGGCCTAAAGCCCACCAGATTATTATCAAGCCCCTTCTGTCGGGTTCTATTTGCCTCTCAATCAGAAAAATTACTTGTAGCTTAGACAGCACCTTTCTTAGCTCCTCTAATAATGACTCTGTCCTTTGTTCTAGATCCTGTCTAGCGCACTTGGGCCTCATTCCTGTGTAATCATAACCTCTACTCTACCACCAATGGCTCTACTCCCAACCTGTGTGTACTGATGGTCCTCTTCCCCACTTAATGCTGTATAATTGTTCAAACCTGGTAAATGCCACTCTTAGGATCATTGGTTACTATCCTCACTCTGTCTTTTATGACCTTGTCTAAATATGATCAGAGTCGGTAAACTTGGAAGGCTTCCATAGCCTTGGCAACTCATGATGACAGCCTAGGATGGTTACTGGCGCCATAAACTAGAGTGTCAATTTGTTGGGTCAACAACAGGAGCCACTGTGCACTTGCTCCTCATGGGGGATCTCTGTCCTTAATGTGCTGTACATTTTTATTTAATGCTATAACTAGTTCTCAAACAGTATGTTTCACTTTGTGTTTCTATGTGGGTGCAAACTGTTGAAATCTTTATACTAAATTGATCTTCTGTATATAAAGAGAATTGAAAATGAATCTTGATGCAAATGGAAGGGGAGAGGGAGCGGGAGAGGGGAGGGTTGCAGGTGGGAGGGAAGTTATGGGAGGGGGAAGCCATTGTAATCCATAAGCTGTACACTGGAAATTTATATTCATTAAATAAAAGTTAAAAAAAAATTTTTCAAATAATCTTTTTCTTCATGTTACTTTTCTGTATGTCAATGTACTTACCTGCAATGAGTTTCCAAATTATGTACTTAAATAGTGAAAGCAGTTCCTTTTGTTGCAAAATAGCTCTTCCCAACTGGCAATTGAAACTGAAGGTAAACAATGGTTTTGGAGTCAGTAAAATTTATAAATACTGATTCTTATACCAGGCATCTCTGAAAAGGCCTTATTTTTTTTTCTTTATTGCAGTCTTTAAACACAGAGACATTAAGGAAAACAGCAAAAGTCTGCATAAGGAATCCTTACACTTGCTCTTTAGTGCATGAAATTCTTGTTTTATAACTGACAAAAAAACTTCTCTACCTCAGAAAGGTAAGAGGGTATACAGAATCGAGGACTGTGGGAAGAGGGGAATGGATGCTATCTGCAAAATTGGCTGGCTGTAGACAGGAATGCTTCCACATGGATTTCAAGGAAAGTAGAGATTTTCTGGCACCTTGATTTTGACTTTCAACCTCCAAAACTGTGAGATTATAAATGTCTGTTGCTTGCTATTTTTAATTTTTTTTGTGTGTGTTTTTTGCTAGGCAAGATGACAGACATAGAGTTTCTATCCATTGGTTCTCTTCAAAATTCCTGGCTACAGCCAGGAGCCAGAAACTCAATCCAGTTTCCCATGTGGGTGACAGGGATCCAACTACTTGAGTTGCCACCTGATGCCTCCCAATGTCCACTTTGCTGGAAAGTTGGAATTAAGAACGAGTACTGGAAATCAAATCCAGTCACCCTGTATGGAATGTGGATGTTTTAGCCATTAGACCAAATACCCATCCCATGTCTGTTGCTTAAGCCACTCAGTTTCTTGTATTTTGTATAATGGCCCCAGGATATAAGTACAAGTAGCAACAACAGCAAGAAAACAAATGGAAGAAGGATTGGCACTTCTCCTTAAATGGCCTGTGTAAAATAAGTCCTTAAGGCCAAAATGAATCAATTATTTTTGCTTTCTGCCTGATCCAGATTGCACCACAACTTGCAGAAATTAGGAAGGAAGAATTGATGGGGTAAGTTTTCAAGTGCGTTAAATTGTGTTCCAACCTAACTTTTTGAATGCCTGCGAACATGCTGTATTCCGATGCTATAAAGATTAAGCCTTGTTCTCTCTCTCTTTCCCAAGAGATGGAGGACATGTACAACACTTTAATTCATTTTATTCATTTCAGTATGAAAAAAAAAAAAAACACCTGCAAGATAGATGAAATCACATAGACCTTTGCTCCAATGCCTGCTCTCCAAATTACAAGTTCTATAATGTGGTATGATCCACTTAATTTTTTTAAAAACCCTCACATGTCTTAACTTATAAATAAAACAATGTATACCTTGTAGAACTGGGGTAGATTTAAATGAGGATACATTCAGTGCTCTAGAGAAGGGAGAGTTTTACATGTTCAATATAAAGAGCTCTTACTACTGAGGTTTTAATGTGAAATAAAATAGGTAACTATTTGAAAAGGGATAATTATAATTGTAAGTATCTTTGAAGACTTCAGGGAAAATAGGTTCCAAATACCACTAAAAGGATCTAAACTGGAATCTGTAGAAAAACAAGAATACTTAGAAAAGAAAAAAACAGTGTAAAGTTATGAGGTGTGTTTGTTTCCACCTGTTTCACTGACATAGTAGACATAGGATGCATTCAACTGTAGTACCTCCTATTTTGCCTTTCAATTAAGTTAGGTATATGATAATGTGTGTTTGAATCAGGCAAACATGATTTACCTACTATCAGCCCTTCCCCTTGGAGACTACCTTTGTCTAACTTGCCTCACCCCCCACCCCCCTCCCGCTTTTCCTTTGTTAGGCTTATCTAAGAGTTTGTATGCTGACAGGGCTGTGGATGGATGAAGTCTATATCCTGTGTCTCAGAAAGGAAGAGATCTTTCACTGACATACATTGGGCTCTGCATGAATGTGTGTGTATGCATGAAACCTCTTAGATCACAGAGTGTTGCCTCTTCTTTACTTGTAACGCTCAATATGTAACTTTCCCATCCAACAGCTTTAAAGTATTGAAAAAAAGCTGTGTGTAATATGAGTGATTATAAACCAGCCATGGAACTAAACAGCCTTCTTTGTAAATATATGTATTCTTTTTTCTCACTGATGGAAAATAACCCAGTCCTTCAATGATAAACATCAGATAATCTTTCCATTCAGCAATTCATTAACTCCTAAGTATTGGTGTTAATTTTTGAGATAATGTATTTTCAATTTACAATATAGTCAGAGGCCTAATGCTTCATTAAATAAAGAGCACAACAAGTAAAAACCATAGGAGCAGAGTTAAGGGCCATAAACAACAATCAAATAAAAAATTTGTCAACTACACCAACATATAGCAAGTATCAAAATAGTCACAGATCATCAAAACTATAGTAGTACTTAGCTCCTAAAAATTTGCCCAACATGGATTCAAAACAAAGTTTGACAAAACATTGTATTTACAGCAAAACTGATGCACACAGGCATTTCAATCATTTTTTTGTTCATTGATTTTTCAATTATCATATTAATGTGATATTAAAATTGAGAACAAATTCAATGCAGTTCATAGATACAATTCTAAAAATGTTACTTCATTTCCTCCCTCCATCCCTCTCCCTTCCTTCTTTCCTTCTTTCCTTCTTTATTTCCTTCTTTCTTAAGATTTACATTATACTCAAAGGCTTAATGACGCACTAATAGTTCAACCAGTAAAAAGTAAAAAAGATTATAATTCACAAGGAATGTAGACCAGGGCTATAAGCAATAATCAAATGAAAAGATGACCATTTCACTCACATATAGTAAATTTTGAAGTAATCACAGATCATTAAAGCTGTAGTACTCTATCATTTTTAAACATTATTTGACAAAGATATATAATAAAATTTGACAAAACTGTATTTGCAGAAATATTGATACACAGAGGCATTTCTTCTTTTTGTTTTTTTTTTCTCTCTTGAAAATTTTACCTCCCAAATATAAGGGAGAACATGTGATGTTTGGCTTTTTATGTCCAGTTTATTTCATTCAACATGATACCATTCTATTACATATATTTTGATGCAAATGGTAGAATTTCATTCTTTTTAATATCTGAGTAATATTCCATTGTGTGTGTGTAGGTGTGTGTACATAATATTTCCTCTACCCGTCTAATGATGGACATCTTGGTTGATTTCATATTTTGGCTATTGTGAACAGTGCTGCTATAAACATGGTGGTACAGGTATCCATTTGATAAAACATGTTCATATCTTTGGGGTATATATTCAGTAGTGGGATTGCTGGGTCATATGGGAAGTCAATTTCCATTTTTAAAGAAATTACTACACTGTTATCCGTAGTAGCTCCACTAATTTATATTCCCACCAACAGTGTCTTAGGAGTCCCTCTTTCTCCACATCCTTATCATCCTGTTTTGACGGACTCTATCATTTGGATAATCATCATTCTGATAGGAGTTAAGTGATATCTCATTGTGATTTTGATCTGCATTTCCTTGATGGCCAGTTATGTTGAGTGTGTTTTTCATATATTTATTGACCATTGGTATTTCTTCATTTGAGGACCTCAACTGCGTATGGAGGTTTTTTGTCCATTTATTAATTGGGTTGATTGCTTTGTTATTGTTGCTGCTGAGCTTTTTGAGTTGTTGGTATAATTTGAATTTTAGTCCTTTATTGCATGGGTAGCTTGCAAATATTTTTCCCATTATGCTGGATATCTATTCTTTCTATTGATTGTTTCCTTTGATGTGCAGAATAATCCCATATGTCTAGTCATGCTTTTGTCACCTGTGCTTTGGGGGGTATATTACAAGAAGTCATCACCTTCAGGAATGTCTTGATGCATTACCCTTACATTTTCTTCCAACAACTTGAAAGTCTCACATCTTAAATGTAGTTTTTGATCCATCCTTTTGTTAAGATGTATTTATCTGAAAAGCAGAATTACAGAGAGAGAGAAAGGAAAGACAAAGAGAAAGAGAAATTGCCCATCTACAGGTTCGCTCCCCAAATGGAGCAAGGGCTGGGGCTGGGCCAGGCTGAAGTCAGGAGCCAGGAGTTTCTTCTGGGTCTCCTATATGGATACAGGGTCCCAAGTAGTTGAACTATCTTCTCCTGCCGTCCCAGGTATATTAACATAGAGCTGGATAAGAAGTGGAGCAGCCGGAACTTGAACCAGCACCTACAAGGAATACCTGGGCTGCAACGACAGCTTAACCCACTGCACCAAAGTGTTGACCCCCTTTGATGCATCTAGAATTGACTTTTTTTAATACGGTAAGAGGTAGGGAGCTAATTTAATTCTTCTACCTAGGTTTGCCAGCGTCAGTTACTAAAGAGATCATTCTTTCTTCAATGTATGGTCTGGGCACTTTAGTCAAAAATCAATTTACTGTACATACATGTATTAATTTCTGGGCTGTCTATTCCATTTCATTGATCTATATTTTTTTTTCTGCCAGTACCATGCTGTTTTAATTATTCTAGCATCGTGGTATGCTTTGAAGTCAGGAACTGTGATACCATCAACTTGATTTTTTTCCCCCTCAGGATCGCTTCAGCTATTCTTGTCCTGTTACGGTTCTATATGATTTTTAGGTTCTCTAATTCTGTAAAGAATACCATTGGTATTTTGATAAAGATTGTATTGAATCTGTATATTGCTTTGGTGGTATAGATTTTAAATGGTATTGATCCTTCCAAACCATGAGTAAGGAATATATTTACATTTTTTGTGTGTCTTATTATTTACTCCACCAATGTTTTATAATTTTCATTCTAAAGATCTTTCACTTCATTTTTAAAATTCATTCCTAAATACTTGTGGGTTTTTTGTGGCTATCGTGAATGTGATTTATTTCTGGATTTTTCATTCAGTGAGTTCATCATTAGTGTGTAAAAATGCTACTATTTTTGTGTGTTTATTTTGTAACCTGCAGCTTTACTGAAATGCTTTTTCCTTCAAGCTTTTTGGTGGAGTGTTTAGGTTTTTCCATGTCCAACATCATGGCATCTTCAAACATAGATATTTTTCCTTTCTCCTTTTCGAATTTGATGCCCTTTATTTCTTTCCTCCTCTCTAATTGTTCTTCAATAAGAATAGTGAAATATTCATTCTTCTCATCAGTACATGGAACATTTTCTAGGATAGACCACATATTATGCCACAAATCGTCTCAGTAAAATTTTCAAAGAACTGAAATCACACCATTTATCTTCTCAGACCACAAAAGAATGAAACTAGAAATAAGCAGCAACAAGAACAATAGTACATCTACAAATACATGAAAATTAAACAACATGCTACTGAAAAACCAATGGATCATTGAATAAATTAAAAGGAAATCAACAAATTTCTTGGAATCATGGAAATGAAAACACAGCATATCAAAACATGTGCAATACAGCAAAAGCAATATTGGAAGGGAAGTTTCTAGCATTATGTGCTTAAATTTTTTTAAGATATGTTTATTTACTTGAGAGGCAGAGTCACAGACAGAGAGAGGGAGAGACAGAGAAAGACATCTTCCAATCACTGGTTCACTCTGCAAATGGCCACAAAGGCTAGAGCTGGACTGATCCAAAGCCAGGAGGACACAAACTGGTGCCCATATGGAATGCCCGCACCACAGGCAGAGGCTTAACTTACTACACCACAGTGCCTAAATTTTAAAAAGAGAAATGTCTCAAATAAGTCTAATGATATATCATGAAGATGTAGAAAAACAAGAATTAAACAAAAAAATCAGCAGGAGGAGAGAAATAATAAGGTGCTTACTAAACTGGAAAACCTCAAAGAAATGGATAAATTCCTAGATACATATATCCTAACAGTTTTAATCAAGGAGATATAGAAAAGCTAAACAAACCAATACAAGATATGAGATTAAAACTGATCAAAAGCAGTCCTTGAGGAAAAGTCTAAGACCTGGTGGCATTAAGAGGAATTAACTCAAATACTTTTAAACCTATGCCATAATATTGAACTGGATGGAACTCTGCCAAACTTTTTATGAAACCAGCATCACTCTGAGCATAAAACCAAGCAAAGACCCAACAGGAAAAGAAAGCTACGGACCATATCCTAGATGAACATACATGCAAAAATTCTCAACAAAATACTAGCAAACTGACTCCAAAACTACATCAAAAAGATTATATTTCATGATCAAGCAGGATTTATCACAGAGCTGCAAGTGTGTTACAACATCACAATCAATAAATGTCAGAAATTACATCAACAGGATGAAGGGAAAAAAAACCAATATGGTCCAGATGGCAGGAACCCAAGTACATGAGTCATCATCTCCATCTTCCCATAATAGCAGGAAGCTGGATTGGAAGCTGAGGAACTGCACTCCAAATAGGCACTGCAATATGGGTTGCATATATCCCAAACCACTACCCAAATACCCACCCCTACAATTCTCCTAAACCTGTGCTAACCAGAATGATATCTACCAAGAATAGCTCAGTAGGTAAACCACAATAAATGTTAGCCTAACAATTATTCACAAGACACTGGCATTTGTGCAGAAATAATTGAATTCTGATACCAGATTTTCACAGTAGTTCACGGCAAATGACAAATCAGACAAAATCAACAACTGAGAAACAAATTTTTCATCAATTGTCTAGTAGAGTGGATGTCATTCTGCTGACACCACACACACAACAAATATTTTAAAACTTCCAGTAATTCTGTGAATTAGCTATCATTTTATATCTTTCAGGTGAGAATACTATGCATCAAAAACCTAAGTGATACGACCAAATCATCAGCTAGTAAGCTGGAATTTGAATTGTCTGGCTTTCTATTGCATCCCATCTTCTATTCTATATGGCACAGGCAAGGAACAGGGGAAGTAGGATCAGGATACTGTCCATAATAATAAGACATAAAGTAATAAAGTAACATTTTATTGAAGTAATTAGTAGCACTACACAGTGTTACAGAAAGGAGATTTAGCTTTCTATGGTGGGCTATATTGTTCAAACTGCAGCTGCTTTATTAAATAACACATCTTGTTTTGCGAATATGTGTCTACACCTTGTTTTGTGGATATGCCTGTACTATCAACATTAGAAATCACAAAATGCCTACCTTTCAGGTTTTACATTCTGTTTGTCCCTTTTCCCAGCTCGGAGTTTCTTATACCTTCAATAAGAATATTTGGAGATGGATTGTATTGTTTGAAATTGAGTTTGTCATGGGATTGGAAAGAAAGATTAATTGCTAAATGTTTTGTTAACACAACGGTGTTTTGCAAATGAGAATAATGGATCTCCAAATGAGGTCCCTATCTGTGAGATATTGAATTGCTTGTTTCCACCAATAGCCTCCTCAGTCTGTAGAAATCCTAAGGACATTTGTGAGTAATTATCAACCTCCAAGAACTAATGATGGATCTCAGTGAAACTGGACATGACTCGACTTTAATCAAAATCTCTACTAAAAATATTCTGAAATGACAAAGCCCATGTTAATTTTTTATTTAGTTGGTGGAAATTTTCCTTGCACAAGGAGAAAAGTAGCTTTATAGGTTAATTCTGTCTCACTCTGTCTCCCTTTCTCCTGCTTCAGTTGCTTTTGATGTCACTTAACTAGAACTCTGAAGTACCACATTTCCAAATGTAAATGAATTGTTTAAATATTACAAAACCATAAATCTGGAAGAAACCAGCTATGGAAAGAAACCAGCTATGGAAATAAAAACAGTAGTTCTACAAAACACCTAGCTTTTTAGGGATATGCTTCAAACTGTACTCTGGAGTACTACAATCTCACATTGAGGATTTTGGTCAAACAACTCATATAACATTAGAAAAATCAAACTTTGTTGTTCCTAGCTAATTCCCTGTATTGGCCTATTATTATTCTTTAACCTGAGTTTCCATTGAATCTTGCTATAATGTCTCTACTCTTTGGAGTTTCATTTTTATTCTCCATTCCTCTACCCTTCCCTAATCTATTTGACTTCATTATAATTACTTATAATTTATGATAACTTTAAATTGTATTCAATGGCTCTTAATTTTTTAGTGAATACCACACAAAACACATTCTATATTAATTCACAATGTGTGCTCCTATTTTTTTGTAGTATTACTCATTGGTGTAATAAAACTATTGTTTTGTTTTGTTTTTTTAATGAGAGATGATGTTTGCAAAGCCTGTTTTTTGCTTTAATTTATTTTTTGCTGCTTGTGTCACAAAAAGATGTTAATCAGTTGGGGCTGGTGCTGTGGCATAGTGGGTAAAGTCACTGCCTGCAGTGTTGGCATCCCATATGGGCACTGATTCAAATCCTGGCTGCTCTACTTCTGATCCAGCTCTCTGCTATGGCCTGCGGAAGCAGTAGAAAATGGCAGTTGCATGGGAGACCTGGAAGAAGCTCCTGGATCCTGGCTTGAGCCTGGTGCAGCTCCAGTGGTTAACGGTCAATTGGGGAGTGAACCAGCAGATGGAAGACCTTTCTCTCTTTCTGCCTCTCCTTTTATCACTGTGTAACTCTGATTTCAAATAAATAAATAAATCTTTAAAAAATATACTGAACATCAGTAATCATCAGGAAAATGTAAATCAAACCACAATGAAATCACTTCACTCCAGTTGGATAGTCTATTATAAAAAAGACAGACTATAACAAGTGCTGACCAAGACCTAGAGACAAGGGACCACTGTTGGTGTATATGTGTTAGTATAGACATTATTGAAAAGAAATATGGAGGTTCCACAAAAAATATTAATACAACTATCACATAATCTAGCAGTAACACTACTGGGTACAATTTCAAGTGAAATGAAATCACCCTGTCAAAGAGGTATCTGCATTTCCATGTTTATTGCTTTGCAGCTCTATTCAGAATAGCTAAGATATGGAAACAACACAAGTGTACATCCACTGATTAGTGGATAAAGAAAATGTAATACACACACAGTGAGATACTACTCAGCCATTAGGAGGATGAAATCCACAGCATAGATGGAAGCAGGTTATGATGTTAAATTATATATATATATATATATATATATATATATATATATGTGTGTGTATATATATAATACACAGAAAGACAAACATATCATGATCTTACTTATAATGTGAAAATTTTAAAAAATACTTATCTCATAGAAATTGAGAATAGAATGCTGGTTACCACACTAGGGAGGTTAGTGAGGAGAGAAGGATGGGAAGAGACTAATTAATGTGCAGTAAGTTATACTTACACAAAAGAAAGAAGTTCTGGTGTTCTTGCGCATAGCAAGGTAACTATAGATAGCAACAATACACTATATTTGCTTAGCTAGAAGGGAAGATTTTTGAAAATTTTCTTTGTTTTCCCTTATTGGTGACAACTAACTGAGCACCAAAGGGGAAATTTGATGAAGTGAAATGGACAATATAAGAAACAATGACCTGGGCCGGCGCCGTGGCTCACTAGGCTAATCCTCCACCTTGCAGTGCCGGCACACCGGGTTCTAGTCCCGGTCGGGGCACCGGATTCTGTCCCGGTTGCCCCTCTTCCAGGCCAGCTCTCTGCTGTGGCCAGGGAGTGCAGTGGAGGATGGCTCAAGTGCTTGGGCCCTGCACCCCATGGGAGACCAGGAGAAACACCTGGCTCCTGCCATCAGAACAGCAAGGTGTGCCGGCCACAGCACGCCAACCACTGCGGCCATTGGAGGGTGAACCAATGGCAAAGGAAGACCTTTCTCTCTGTCTCTCTCTCTCACTGTCCACTCTGCCTGTCAAAAAATAAAAAAATAAAATAAAATAAAAAAATAAAAAAAAAGAAACAATGACCTGATCAGCTCTTGTCCTGTTGATGCACAATGTAATACTTTATCCTTTTTAGTATTTTGTTGTTGTTGTTGTTGTTCTAGTACTAGTGGTTGAACTCTGTAATTAACACACAATTATTCTTAGGTGTTTAAATTTTAACTGAAAAGTGATCCCTGTTAAATATAAGAGTGGAAAAAGAGAGGGAGGAGATGTACAATTTGGGACTGAAAAGTGATCCCTGTTAAATATAAGAGTGGAAAAAGAGAGGGAGGAGATGTACAATTTGGGACATGCTCAATTGGACTTGCCCCAAATGGTGGAGTTAGAAACGTGCCAGGGGATTCCAATACAATCCCATCAAGGTGGCATGTACCAATGCCATCTCACTAGTCCAAGTGATCAATCTCAGTTCACAATTGATGACTCTGATAGGTCTAAGAGACAAAGGGATCACACAAACAAGACAAGTGTCTGCTAATACTAACTGATAGAATCAAAAAGGGAGAGAATGAACCAACATGGGAAGTGGGAGACACAGCAGACTCATAGAATGGCAGATGTCCTAAATAGCACTCTGGCCTCAGAATCAGCCCTTAAGGCATTTGGATCTGGCTCAAGAGCCCATGAGAGTTTTTAGGCATGGAAAGCCAAGACACCCTGGGGGGGGGGGGGGAGACCTAAATGAAAGATCTCTGTGAGTGAGATCCCAGTGGAAAGAATGGGGCCATCAAAGAAGGAGGAACCTTTCTCTGAAGGGAGGAGAGAACTTCCACTTTGACTATGACCCTATCGAAATAAGATCAAAGTCGGCAAACCCTAAAGTCTTCCATAGCCTTGGCAACTCATGACTAGAGCCTAGGGAGATTACTGACGCCATAAACAAGAGTGCCAAATTGTTAAGTCAACAACAAGAGTCACTGTGTACTTACATCTCATGTGGGATCTGTCCTTAATGTGTTGTCTAATGTGCAGTGATGCTATAATTAGTACTAAAACAGTATTTTTACACTTTGTGTTTCTGTGTGGGTACAAACTGATGAAATCCTTACTTAGTATATACTGAATTGATCTTCTGTATATAAAGATAATTGAAAATGAAAAATAAAACAACCTGGTGTTAAATTGGAAATTGCATAGAAAATTAATTAATTTTTAAAAATATCATGTAGGATCTCTGTCTTTAATGTGTTGTACACTGTTATCTAATGCTATAACTAGTACTCCAACAGTATTTTTCATTTTGTCTTGCTATGTGGGGGCAAACTGTTGAAATCTTTGCTTAATATATACTGAACTGATCTTCTTTATATAAAGAGAATTGAAAATGAATCTTGACGTGAATGGAAGGGGAGAGGGAGCAGGAAAGGGGAGGGTTGCGGGTGGGAGGGAAGTTATGGGGGGGAGCCATTGTAATCCATAAGCTGTACTTTTGAAATTTATATTCATTAAATAAAAGTTAAAAAAAAAGAAAATTTTCCAAATAAAGAGATGATAATTATGTGAGAAGGTAGATATGTTCTCTCCAAATTTAAACATTATTTAATGTATACATCCCATGACATTCCTTAAATGTGTAATTTATATGGAACAGTTAAAATTAAATAATGAAACATAATAAAGTTAAAAAATTAAATAAGAAACGTTGAAATATATTTGCAAAGGCTAAAAATTACATACTAAAACTGGAACTCATATCTTTTCAAAACAAGTAACTTTTATTTAACAAGCAAATCTGAGACCTGTGAGATCCATAAGTAGTGTGATATGTTTTATTCATTTTCCAAATGGCTCTTTTGATGAATTATAGATGCCAGTTTTCTCAAATGCACTAAAGAAACTTCTTACAAGCCACTTACAGCTAAGTTGCATGCACACATTTCCTCAACAGTCCCTGGTGGACTTGCTCAGCAATCTAATGGAATACTACTTTCATCTGATGCCTTTATAATCAACTTTCCCTGGGTAGAATAAGTATTAAGACTACAGTTTTGGGCCAGCACCTCGGCTCAATAGGCTTATCCTCTGCCTGTGGTGCTGGCACACCAGGTTCTAGTCCCGGTCGGGGAGCCAGATTATGTCCTGGTTGCCCCTCTTCCAGGCCAGCTCTCTGCTGTGGCCCAAGTGTTTGTGCCCTGCACCCCATGGGAGACCAGGAGAAGCACCTAGCTCCTGGCTTTGGATCAACGCGGTGCGCTGGCTGCAGCACGCAGGCCCCGGCGGCCATTGGAGAGTGAACTAACAGCAAAAGGAAAACCTTTCTGTCTCTCTCTCTCTCATTGACCACTCTGCCTATCAAAAAAAATAAATAAATGAATTAATTAATTAAAAAAAATGAAAAAACAAAACTACAGTTTTGGATCCTAAAGACACAGACCATTATATGGTGAATCATTTACAAGTCTAATCTTTAAATAAAATGTCTCCATGCAACCATGTTCTAAGGCATTCAAGTTATATTTCTCCCTCTTTTCTAATTGCTAAGTAATCCTTCAGTAGGTGATATTCCTAGAACATGGGGATATATACCAAGGTGTAACCTATTTTTAAGCGCCCCATCAGATGAAAGTAAGAATTGGTCCATCTTGGGTTTTTTTGTTTTTGTTTTTGTTTTTTTTTGTTTTTGTTTTTGTTTTTATGTGACAGGCAGAGTGGAGAGTGAGAGACAGAGAGAAAGGTCTTCCTTTGCCATTGGTTCACCCTCCAATGGCCACTGCGGCTGGTGCACTGCAGCCAGCGCACCGCGCTGATCCGAAGCCAGGAGCCAGGTGCTTCTCCTGGTCTCCCATGCAGGTGCAGGGCCCAAGGACTTGGGCCATCCTCCACTGCACTCCCACGCCACAGCAAAGAGCTGGACTGGAAGAGGGGCAACCGGGACAGAATCCGGCACCCTGACCGGGGCTAGAACCTGGTGTGCTGGCACCGCAGGCGGAGGATTAGCCTATGGCCTCCATCTTGAATTTTTTAGCACTCTTTGTTTTCATGCTGTAAAGATTGGTTTCATTAATAGGCAGATGCAGTAAAAACTATTAGCTCTGTTTATTGCTTGTGATGACTGAAAATGTTCCATAGCAGTCAAGTTTCTTCCCCAAGTCAAAAATGCTCACAAATGCAGAAGCGAAACTTTAAGGGCAAATATTCACAGTTACTTAAACTGATCTATAAGGTTTATGGGTCTAGGCTGGAAAACATAGAGTAATTACCATTTGCAGCCAAACCACCCTAGACCTGAAGAATTTGATTATGGTTGAGGTTGGAAGTGAAAGTATACTTAAAGAATAAGGGCCGAGAATCAAGCCTGAATTATGAATACAAGAACAATTCTAAAAGATGCTAAAAAGGTGACAAATCAAAATGCTGAAAAGCTGATTCAGGGTTGAATAGAAGTTGGATGGTGGTACAATGATGTAGACAATGTGTGTGTTTGTGTGATTTTGTAATGCAAGAGAGTCTGCATGTCTAAAGAGTACATGACCAAGGTAAATGGTCACTTAAAATGACTAAAACAAGTCAAGGATTATTCTCACTGACAAGCTCATAAAATCTCTGGTACAGCCTTTTTTTGAGTCCTCTCAGCTGGTGGCTGACAAAGAATTATCCATTGTATGTGCAACTGATAATGCTAGAAATGTCTCCCAAAAACTAAAAGGAACAGTATCCCATTAGGAAAATATTCCGCTACTTCTATCACTCATTAGTTCTGGACATTTGTTTATCCGTGTGAAACTTTGGGACATGCTTCATAACCTCTCTAAGTCTCTACATTAGAAAATAGAAATGAGTCTATCTACGACAAAGAAGAGAGTTCAATGTAGGGAGTAGCATATAACAATATCTCAAAAACATGAATTTTTTTTCTTCTTTTCATGTGGTTATTCATATGAACATGAGAGGATGAAAATAAATTTGAAGAGAGACCACAGATAAACTAAGGAATAGTGAAAGTGACAGATGGAAAGATGTATGATTTTTAAAAAAATGAAATAAAGGAATATGACAATCTGACAGGGAAATAAATGTTATTGGGAAAAGCTTATGGAAACAAATTGATAAAAAAAAAACAAGTGAATTTTAAAAAGAGAAACAGACACAGCAAATAAAAGAAAATGCAAAATCAAATGCTGATTATAATAACTAGAAAAAAACTGCAAAAAATATGAGACATGATATTACTTCAACAAACTATAAGCAGCATAAACATCATGTGACTTGTTATCTCTCAGGAGCTAAAATATAAGATCCAATATTTAATATTTTAGGTCAACAGAAATCTATTGTTTTCTCACAAACCTATTCTGAACAAGTATGATTCAGATAGCAAGGCCATTCTTCAATGTGGTTGTTCAGGCATGTGTGACTCTATTTAAACTCAGAGCCTTGTCACTCCTACTCACACTCCATCAGTCAGGACTGAGGCAGATGGTCCCATCCAGTTACAAGACAGGAGTGGCAATTTATTGTAGCTGTGCACTAGAGATCCAGGGAGAATAGATTTATTACATTAAAATACTGCCTATGCAACTCAATAACATTGTGGATCCAATAAAGTTTAGTTTTGAACTGGGGGTTATAGCAAAAAAGTCAAGTCAGAAAGGACATATATCTCCTATATGGTGAATCAAAAGAGCTGATGTTACTCTATGAAAATTTCATCTGTTGATCTCAATGTAGAAACATATTGCCAAATGTCAGTTGGGTTGTTGATCCTGCCCATGAACCAATAGCACATGGTAATTTTCATATAACTGGCATCACATAACGAGATATTTTACTGGACACAAATTATCATTGCTCCAAGGAAAGCTAATTTTGTGCCTTTTTGTCAACACATGCACATGAGATCTGGCTCTGATTTGGAATCTAAGTTTCATGTAGAAATGAGAAGCAAAAGAATTTAATTTCTTCAGTATTTTGCACAGGACACAAGAGCACGGGGAATATAATCTTCTTGAGGTCTCCTTTTTTTTTTTTTTAAGCCTTTATGACATTTTGACAATAGCTTTCTCTGTAACAACTGAAAAAAGTTAAACTTAGCAGCCTTTTAAGAGTACCATGTATTCATGTGTAAATGTTTGCATATGTCTCTATACAGATCCTTAGAAAGCCTTGGGTATCTTTCAAAGATAATTCAAATAATGAATTTACTGTCAGGAATAGTACAGATAAGTTGAAATGGGTCACAGAAAAATAAAAACCAAATCTGGGGTAAATTTTGGAAATAACTTCACCCTGTCTTTCCCTCAATGAAAAATGAGTCCCTTTAGCAGTATTGCTCATCTTTAAAAATGTGTTTTCACATATGTGTACTGTTAAATGCTGATATCAGTTCAGAAGCAAATGATTTTCATTGATAGTACTCATTACCTTGAAGATATTTATAGACATTTATAGATTACTGGGCTTTTATCTTATGATTACTTTAAGATAATTACTTTCAACTGGAGATTTGGTATACAAACCTAAGTTTCCTAAATAGATTTTGATATATGAAAATTTCCTTAGCACCTGGTTTCAAATCTTAAAAATGCTGCTGCAACTGTAATTTGAGCTCAGAAAAACATATCTGTCACAATCTGTGGGGCAATGGAGCTATATCTCCTGGTTTGAATCTTTGTAAAGATTTATTTTTATTTGAGTCGAAGTTACAGAATGAGAGGGAGAGACAGAGATCTTCCATCCACTGGTTCACTCCCCTGGTGGCCACAATAGCCAGGAATAGGCCAGACCAAAGTCAAGAGCTTGGAGCTTCTTCCTGGTCTCCCATGTTGATGGCAGAGGCCCAAGTACTTGGACCATCTTCCATTGTTTTCCTAGGCACATTAGTGGAGAGCTGGATTAGAAGCAGAGCAGCCAGGACTCGAACCGGGAAACTATCCAGCACCTATATAGGATACTAGCCTCAGAGGAGGTGGCTTAACCCACTACACCATGATGCCCACTTCTCCCCACCCCAGCAATTTTATTTTTTGATAACATGGCACATATACAAAACACCTTGATATTATTTGTGACTCAAATATCATTTGCTGATATTTCGCATTAAGCACTATTTTCTCATATAAGCAATGTTGTAATTAGTAATTTTAGATTAAATTTAATAAGAAATATCAAGTCTACCACAAAATCTAATTCCTGAAGTCACTTTTAGTTTTCATTGCAAAGGGATTATTCTCATTCAGAAAATTTTAAATCTATGTTTGAGCTGAAAATAACACAATGAAACCATACCACTGCTAAGCCACTGAATGATGGTATAGTAGGTCAATTCAGGATAGGTAGCTTCTAGTGCTGACAAAAATTCACTATTTCACCATGAATGAGAGCAAAGGAATGCACTACTGATACTGTTCATTCAATAATCTATGTGGCAAATTCAATGTTTTCAATAAAGTACTTTATAGATGCTAACACTTAGTGACTGCTTGTTGTTGACTCCTTGTGTGAATTAGTGGTTTCACTCCTAATAAAAGACAAGGAAATTCGCCAAATGTCCAAAAGTCATTTGCCTTAAAAATAATAATTATCCCTGCAGTTAAACCATTTTATAAACTCTTCTTTCTGAAAGGCCGACTTTTTTTTTAATTATTTTATTATTTTTTGACAAGAAGAGTTATAAACAGTGAGAGACAGAGAAAGAGAGAAAGGTCTTCCCTTTGCTGGTTCACTCCCCAAATGGCCATTACAGCCGGGGGTGCGCCAATCCGAAGCCAGGAGTCAGGTGCTTTTTCCTGGTCTCCCATGCAGGTACAGGGGCCCAAGGACTTAAGCCATCCTCCACTGCCCTCCTGGGTCACAGCAGAGAGCTGTACTGGAAGAGGAGCAACTGGGACTAGAACCGGCACCCATATGAGATGCTGGGACCACAGGCAGAGGATTAACCAAGTGAACCAAGGCATCGGTCCCAACTTCTTAAAAAAACCTTATTTTATTTGTTCACATTTCTTCTGCAGCTACTATCAAATGAAATTTCACTAACTGATTATAGTGATTTCCTCCCTTATCTGTGATTTTACTTTCTGTGTTTTCAACTAACCCCAGTTAATTGTGGATAAAAATATTAAGTGGAAAATTCCAGTAATAAACAATTTGCAAGTCTTAAATTGTACACCATTTTGAGTAAGAGGAAATCTCATGCCATTCCACATCATCACACTCAGAATATGAATCTTCATTTTATCCAGGATAGTCACATCATATATTATATTCCCCCATAATTGCCATTAGTTAGAGTTTTATCCTATATCTGTGATTTTGGACATCCACTGGGAGTTTGGGAACATAGCCTCTGTGGATAGGAGGGATTACTGTTAGCAAATGGTTTCCCTTGCTTGGCTAACAAATGAGCTGCACAGAAGCTTACTTTGCTGGTAGGTACATTTTATTCGCTCTGTTTTAAAAAAGAAATTCTACTGTGGTGAAATATTTTAAATTTCTAATGTATCTGAGTATTGTTTTCTTGCAAATTGGGTTTATTTGGCAAGTGCTTTGGCAATAGCAATGCATGCTGTAGTCTGTTAGCACACCTTTAGTGTCATTACATAACAAACTCACTGCTTTGCTATCAAATTCAATAACAAAATAATACATATCTTGTGCCTTACAAGCATTCCATTCAAAATCTCCTTTTCTCTTTGATTCTTGTTTTGTTCTGATTGTGATATTTCCATAAAATATAAGATAATCTGAAATAAAGTGCAGACATAGATGTCATTGCAAGATAGTACTGGAGATGCTGTCATGTTTTTACTGCATCATCCGAATGTGTAGTGCACAGTGTGAGAGGCAAAGCAAGGTGTAGTGTGCCTCTGGGAACTACTCCACTATACCATTATAGTGCAAAAGGAAAGGCAATACATAAATTAACAGACATAGGATTTTCTTTTTTTAATTTTTAAATTTTTTTTATTTTTTATTTGATAGAGTTAGACAGTGAGAGAGACAGAGAGAAAGGTCTTCCCTCTGCTGGTTCACCCCCCAAATGTCCGCCTTGGCCGGCGCTGCTCAGATCTGAAGTCAGGAGCCAGGCACCCCCTGTATGTTATTGCAAGTGCATTCCTTTACTGTAAATTAGTGAGCATAAAGAAATACACAAAATTTTCAAGAGTTCTTAGAATTCAGAAATTTTACTTTCTTCTTAATGTCTGCTCATGCTTCTTAAGACCTGGTAAATGGATTCCTAGCCACTTGGAGCACGCCTCACTTTCAAGTCTGCAAATGATGGACTTTTGTAATTATTAAAACAAGCCCCAAGTTTAAAATGCCCATCATTTGATTGATTCCCTTGTGGCGACTGATTGTGAAAGCCTTTTTAAGTGTTCAAATATAGATGGTGGTGGGGAGAAGCAAACACATTTTGGCACATTAGGATAAACTTCTGCTTGGGATGCCCACATGGCATTATCAGAGTGCTGGCTTGGGTCCGGGTTACTGGTGTGTTTCCAATCCAGCCTCCTGCTACTGCACCAGGGAGGCACGGAATGATGATAAATGCTCCAGTTCCTGCTAACCTTGTGGGAAACCAGGTAAGGGTCTTAGTTCCTGGCTTTGACCTGGTCTAACAGTGGTTGATGCAGTAAGGGAGTAAACTAGCCTACGGATGACCTCTGTCCCTCCCTTTTTTTCTATCACTCTGCTTTTCAAAGAAATTAATAAATTTGTAAAGGTAGATGTGTGGGCAAGCATGTGGCATAGAATTTAAAATGCCTGCATTCCTTATATTCCTGACTTCAAATTCCTGCTGATGGAAACCCTGGAGGCAGTAGGAGATGGCTCAAGTGAGTACACTACTGCAACCCACATGGGAGTCCTGGATTGTGTTCAGCATTTCCTAGCATAGCATTGGGGGAGTGACCAGAATATGGAAGTTCTTTCTCTCTGTATGTTTCTCTTTCATTGTCTCTGTCTCTCAAATAAGTAAAATATAAATTAAAAGTAAATGAAGATAGATATATTTCAAGTTGTGCCAGCTAAAACTTTAATATACATGTTTATTTTCACTACATTGCTATTTTCATAGGTTAAGGATTCTAGGGCCTTAATTATCCCCCAAACAAGCACCTTGCTGAGAACCTTCCGATTATTGATTGCTAGCAATTGCCAGTATCAATTCTGTAGAAACAAGCAAATCTTGGTGTAGAAGCACAGGGTTATTACCTTTTTTGAACTGGACATCATATTTAAAGCATCCAACCCAAGTGACACTAAATTTTATGTGGACTTATTGTTATGGACTTATGTTGAATTTTTTTCATCTTTCTATGTGTATGCCTACATTTCCCCTTACATCTCTTAAAAAATGGTATGCCTTCTACTATATAAATGAGAAAACTTACAGTTGACACTGTAAAACATTTTTTTCCATGGCCATAAATACAGAGAACCAATATTTGAAACTAGGTACATAGCTTCCTGCTAATGGACCTAGGAGATAGCAAATGATGCCCCAAATACTTAAGTTCCTATCAACCACATGGACTATGCATTTGGAGTTCCTGACTCCTGGTTTGAGTCTTGCCCAGGCTTGGCTATTGTGGATATTTAGGGAGTGAACTTTCAGATTGAAGCTATCTCTCTGATATCTCAAAGATATATTTGCCTTTAAAATTAATTAATTAAAAATAAAAATTGGACATATAGTCATTTTGAGGATTAGAGGCAAAAATAAATGAGAAACTTTTTTTAAAAAAAGAAGCATTTATGTATTTGAAAGAATTAGAGTATGAGAGATGGAGAGAGGGGGAGACAGAGACAGAGACAGAGACAGAGAAAGAGAGATCTCCCATCCTCTGTTTTACTCACCAGGTGTCCACAGCAGCAGGAGCTGAGCTGGACCAAATCCAAGAGCCAGGAACTCCATCTGGGTGTTCCATGTGGCTGCAGGTGCTGAGGTAGTTGGGTCATATTTTGCTGTTTCCCAGGCACATTAGAATGATCTAGATCAAAAGTGGGGTAGCCAGGACTTGAACCAGTGTCCATAAGGAATGCTGCTATTGAATCTTAATCTGCTGGCCCAAAGGAGCTCTTTATTAAGGTATATAAACTATTTAATCATTGCAAAGGTATACAGACATATCTTTTTTTTTTTTTTTTTTTTTTTTTTGGACAGGCAGAGTGGACAGTGAGAGAGAGACAGAGAGAAAGGTCTTCCTTTTGCCGTTGGTTCACCCTCCAATGGCCGCCACGGTAGGCGCACCGCGCTGATCCGATGGCAGGAGCCAGGTGCCTAGCCTGGTCTCCCATGCAGGTGCAGGGCCCAAGCACTTGAGCCATCCTCCACTGCACTCCCTGGCCACAGCAGAGAGCTGACCTGGAAGAGGGGCAGCCGGGACAGAACCGGTGCCCCTAGAACCCGGTGTGCCGGCGCCGCAAGGTGGAGGATTAGCCTAGTGAGCCACGGCGCCGGCCCTACAGACATATCTTTTTAACACAACCACAGTGTGGCCATGGCTGTCATGGTTTTCATGTGCTGGCCTCAAAACAAGGGTCCTAAACGTGCACAGTTCTCTATATCCCTGTACCATATTCAGTCACTCTAGGTCTGCATGGAGTTTATAATCTGAACCACTGGCCACAATCCTGGCTATATTTTCCATCCTTTACATTCCCTGTTTGAGAATAGGTCTAGGACCTTGTACTGTGAGTGATCACACATTCCACCTTATTCTCAATGAGTTCTCTGTACTCTTGGTGAGGTCAATTTCTGCTTTGCTCAACACCATGTGAACACATTTTATCCTCATACCCTAAATGACAGTGATGGCAAAGGCTATTTTGCACCACCCATTAATTCTGGTATTGAATACTTGCAAAGTATGCTGAAACTTTGCATGGGTCACTAGAGATACGGAAAGGGCACCAGTGGCAGTGGGTGAATCTCCTGAGAAGAGGATGAGAAGCTTTGAGAGCATGAACGATGCTGTTCTTAACAGTGCCTGGTGTCTTTCAGGTCATAGTCCTCCCCAGATAATGAATCTCTAGAATATTTGCTAGGATGGGGAAAGAGCAACTGTCTGGCTTTCCAGGTGGAGAAGGAGCTTTGAGGCTGAAATACCCTTTCACCTAGTATGCCTTACCTGGTCTCTTCCTGTTTATTTTTCTTATTTCTACCCACAAATAAACAGACACACATATTTGTAAACGTCTTTGATATCTATGTAATTAATTAATGTCATTCTCAATTTCCCCAACTGCTGAGTAGGGATTTTTTTTTCTTAAGTTTGTTTCTTAACTTTCTTCTCTATCAGCTACTAAAATTTGCTTCAATTTTTCTGATCATTTCTGATGGGTTGAGGACTCTTAAAAATTACTATTTTACCATTTCAGTGTGTTTTTTTTTAAGAGAATGTCAAAGTAGACATAGATATTTAATTTGTCTTTTCACCACTAGTCCTTTCCAAGGAACTAGTTTTCTTTTTCTTTTTTTTAACCTGAACAACCCCTTCTTTTTTCATTGGGAAATTAAATTATTTATCATCTTAAATAGTAATTTTTCCTCCAGTTACTGACAATATAACAACCCCTTTTAACTGAATATTATATTCTGAGAAATAGTTCTGTAGCTAATATGTAGCTAATCTGTAGAAGGACAATAATATTAATTTCACTCAAGCAGAAATCAAAAGCATACTTTCTTTTAAAATATTTTTTATTTCAATGAAGCACAAAATGAAAAGGTGGGCAGCTGTGACATTTCCGCTTCTGTGTTTTAATTGTTTCAGTAGAGACCCAGTGTTCTGAAAATTCATTTAGTCATACCCATTAAATTAAAAATAGGTTTGCTTGTTAACATTATATTTGAATGTAAGAATACCACAGGATTTAACAGTTAGATGAATTTTTTATGATTTGGAAACAAATTATTCTCTCAATAATAACTTCACATATGAACATGATTTTAATCTTTAGGACTCCAGGATGTAAGGATTTGGATCAATTATTATCCTTGTCTCTTTGGTTCTTGAATGACCTTATTTTATTTTGTTTAATGAAAAACATAATGAGACTAGGTCATTATCAATTATTTAAATCTCTCCAGTATCCTTTGTCTCATTTTCCTGTCTTTCCTACAAAGTAACTACTTGCTTATATGCCTATTATTCCTTATTTTTTTACATATGTATTTAATCTGAAACTTTTTTCTTTCTTGGTTTTGTATTTTATCATAGGACATCATACTGTGTAGTATTCTAAATTTTATTTTTTTCCCTCAAAAATTGTGTTACTGAGATTCGTTCACACTGTTTCCTAAATTGTACATTGATTCCTGGTCTATAGTATGCTATTGGATAGCTTAACAGTTTACTTTCCTATTCTTCAGTCTTTAGGCATTTGATTCTGAATCCCAGCTACTCTGCCACAATATTGCTCTAATCTTGGCTCCCACTTTTGTGGACTTGTGTTTTTGGCTGTTCAGGTCCAACTTCAAGTACTCCACGTCCAGCACCTGCATATTTTCTTCCCTCTCTTGGTCTCATAAATCCTAACTCTTGGATATGCTGAGTCAGCCCATGTTTGTTTGTTTGCATGAGTGTAGGCAGAGGCAAGACCTCAGAACAGGTCTCTCACTTTGCAGGATAAAAGGACCACTTTCTTCATAGTCTAATCAAAGTATAACAACCAAGGCCTTCTGTCAGTGACTCTATTTAGCACTGAGACAGAAATACAGGCCTGAGCGACATTTTCACCCATAAATATTGCAGGTGAAATTCAGCTTAAGACTGGCTACAATAACATTGGTCATTGTTAAATGTACATTCCCTGTAAGAAAGATCACATGTTCTGATGAGATTTATCAGAGAGTACAAGGAATATATTCTTTAAAAAAAAGAATTATTTATTTATTTGAAAAATAAAAAGGAAGACATGCTTGCAGAGGAAAGTAGGGAAGGAGGGAATGAGGGAGGGAAAATGGGAGGGACAGAGAGAAGAGAGAGAGAGAGAGAGAGAGAGAGAGAGAGAGAGAAATCTTCTGTCCACTGGTTCATTCCCCAAGTGGCCACCAGGGCTGTACCAGGCTGAAACTAGGATCCAAGAGTTTCATCAAGGTCTCCCTTGTGGGTGCAGGGGCCCAAGTACTTGGTTCATCTTCTGCTACATTTCCCAGTTGCATTAGCAGGTGCATTAGCAGAGAACTGGATCAGAAGTGGAACAGCCTGGACCCAAACCAGTGCTCACATGGGATGCAAATATCCTAGGCAGCATCCTAACCCATTAACCCACAATGCTATCACCAAGAAATATAATCTTGTTAATATCACTACTACAGAGCATTTATCACAACTAGGAATAAAGTATAATTACTTAAGTACTCAAAAGCTTCCAAACAAAATGTCAGAGTATTTCTCAATGTGTGATCTGCAGACTCCTGGAGTTCTTGTAATCTTTTCTTCAGATTCATGAAGCCAAAAGTACTTTCAAGGTAATACTAAGATATATTATTCACCATTTTCTGTCTCGTGTTTTCAAAAGTAGTATAAAGAGAATTGGAAATGAAAAAAAAAAAAAACAACCTGGTGTTAAAATGGAAATGGCATAGAAAATTAATTAATTTGAAAAAAAAAATTATGTAGGATCTCTGTCTTTAATGTGCTGTACATTGCTATTTAATGCTATAATTAGTAATCCAATGGTAGTTTTTTCACTTGATGTTGCTATATGGGCAAAATGTTGAAATCTTTACCTAATATATACTAAACTGATCTTCTGTATCCAAAAAAAAAAAAAAAGGTAGTCAGTAGCATTTTCCAAATGCTACGTGATATGTGATACTGTGAAAGATGAACGCAAAAGATACCAGAATCCATTCTGTTAAGTCAGATACTTAAAATGCTTGCAAAATTATAAAACATTGTTTATTTTTTAATGTCTTCTCTATTTTTAGAAATTTTGGCTACTTTTTAACTAAAAATGCTATTACATTAATATGTAATTGGATTACAATTCTTTTTAAATGAATTAGTAGATAAGCATTTCCATATTTACCAGTTAGCACCTCATTTAGTATATACAGATAGGAATGACCCATATAAATAAATATTATTAAAGTCCTTAATGTTTATATAAGAGTACAAAAGTATCCATAAAACAAAAAAGAAAAAAATGAGCATTGTAATTCTAGAACAGATTTTCCTTTCTTTTCTTAAACTTATCATCTGTGGATACTTTGTAGACATAAAATTATATGTTCACTATAATGAAAAATCACAAATACATATAACACAAATTGGCATATAATTTGTGGGAGTGTGTGAGCCCCCTGAAATATTTTCATAGAGCTCCCTGATGTGGAAATTCTAAGCAACATCATTTCATCAGAGACAGCTCTTCCCACAGCCAGTCAGTCCTTAGAGATAATGCAAGGCTTGACCACAACCAAGACTGTCATCTGCAATTCAACAAATCCTGAGAATTCAGCCCATACCACCTAACTTGATACACTAAGCCACTATTTCCCCTGCTTTAAATGGTCACAGGGCCAGCTACCAGATAATAGTAGACCAACCCCGCAGCCCAAAATCTCCAGGAATTATTGAAACGAGCCAATCCCAAAGATCCTTTTCCCAAGAAGATCACAGTAAAGGAGAAAATTATACTTATACTAAATCATGCACTCAGAGGGTGTATATTTCTTGAAATATTTGTTTGGTTTGTATGCTTGAAAACTTAACCTTATAAACTATAATTCCTCTATTATCCTGGCTATTGAGTATCAAAGTCAAACTTAGGACTTTATTCTAGGACAGGGACTGGCAGACTTCTCTATAAAGGATCACTAGTAATGTTTTGAGCTTTGTGCCCCTACATTTTATATCAGTTACTCAGTTGTTGTAGGATGAAAATAGTCATAGACAATATGCAAAACATGAAGAGTAGCTATGTTGAAATATAACTTTATTGTCAAAAATGATGGTAGGTTAGACTCTGCCCACAGGCTGAAGTTGGTTGACATTTGTAGAAAATTATGTTTTTCATTAGATTAATATATATACCCACACAAACTATAAATCATGCACTCAGACATGTGAACACTTTAAACTTATCATTAGACTCATTGTATTGATCAAAACATGAAATTTCAGAATCACATTTCCTCTGCCTTTGTCTTATTTTTATGACCTTTCTACACTACCAACCTGGTTTTTACTCATTTAAGTTTGTATATCTTTTACAAGACATTAAAATGATCCAAATAAGATACATGTGCCCATTCTTTAGGTTATAACAAACATAAGTAAACTTTCACTACTTTCTGTAAAAGGAAATTGATTTTGATACTTCAAAAATATTCAGAATATTGAGTAACTAAGGCTTCAGAGCAT
The DNA here is from genome assembly GCF_033115175.1 of Lepus europaeus. NCBI lineage: Eukaryota > Metazoa > Chordata > Mammalia > Lagomorpha > Leporidae > Lepus > Lepus europaeus. Next base: position 42,342,806 of record NC_084833.1, read on the forward strand.
AAAGACAACTCCAAGGACCTTAGGACATTAATATAATGAACTTCAGAGTCATTTAGGTATTGTGTAAAATAAAATGTTACCTTACTATAATGAAGGATGGGATGCATCTATCTTGGGTCAGGGACCATGTGTAAACTAATCAGTCACAGCCGGGAAGCATCACATGGAATGCCCCCAGTAGCTAATGCACCCACAATCGCACCAAGTGATCAAGATAACTACATGAGGGGCAAAGGATACAAGCTGTGCAGTCATCTCACAGAACTGGACCACACATTCATTGAATCATTTTAAATAATAGTGCATTAAGATTACATGTTGGCAGAGTTTGTATGGGACTGAATTCCTTTTTGGATTTTAGCCCATTAATTTAAAATACATTCATTTGCACCTTTTTAAGATTTATTTATTTATTTGAAAGTCAGAGTTACACAGAGAGAGAAGGAGAAGCAGAGAGAGAGAGAGAGAGAGAAAGTGTGAGGGAGAGAGGTCTTCCATCTGCTGGTTCACTCCCTAATTGGCTGCAATGGCTGGAACTGAGCCAATCTGAAGCCAGGAGCCAGAAGCTTCTTCCAGGTCTCCCACATGTGTGCAGGGGCCCAAGGACTACAGTAGAGAGCTGGATCAGAAGAGAAGCAGCAGGGACGCGAACTAGCACCCATATGGGGTGCCGGCACCGCAGGCAGAGGCTCAGTCCACTATGCCACAGCACTGGCCTCTCATTTGAGTTTTAAAAATTGTATTAATTAGGAAAAAGGATAGATTTTTTTTCTAGATAAAGTCATAATTGAATTTTTAAAAACTAAACAGGTTTTGTTCTCAGTGGTTTCTTAAATACAGCTCTTTATTTTACCTACCTGGAAAACTTAACAGAAATATGAGCACCTGAACTATACCCCCAAACCATCTCATATGATTTATCAAATTACATCAAAGAGGGCCAAATAAATTTTATTTCCATATTTATTATAGCAAACCTTGGATCATTGTGGCAGGCATTGCTAAAGATCGTTGGTTTTCTTGTTCTCTTTTCCCTGGAAACACAGACTTCATTTTCCAGTCCCATTTACAATTAGATATATCCAAATGTATCATGTGTTTGTTGTGAGAAGGCACAAGGAAAAAAAGCACACATTTGGGAGAATCGTATTTAAAATGACAGTTTCTTACTGTTATTGGTGAATGGCAGGGTTCTTGTCTTCACGCAAGAAAGAATTAAGGCGTGAGACAGAGTAGTGGAAAGTAAAATAACAAAGTTTATTAAGAAAAGGACATCCGTAAGAACGGATGGGCACCTCTCCAGACAGGACCTGAGAGAGTGCTCAGCCACTCGGACTGGGAGGGGTGAGGAGGTTGAGTGGAGAGAGTACACCTGGGCATGCAGGTGGGTGACTCAGCAGACAGGCAGAGGGCTGAGTGTGTTGTCTGGTTAGGGGGCATGGGGTGTTTAAGGAGATGGGTCTTTGTCTTCACACATCTCCTCCTGAAACAAATGATTTTATGGATGTAAATGATATCGGACAAGACCCCCTAAAATTCACACTAAAACGTGGCCCCTTAAAGTTAACCGGGGTGCCACATGTACTACCAGAATTTGGGGTGCCTTACGATTTCGCCACGGGCTTATTACTAAATCCCCGATATTAATAAGCCCAAGAGGGTTCTTGCCTAATATTTAGAGAAGAATTCTAAATACCGGCACAGATAAACAAGGCAGCATGGTACGTTTTAAGCTTTTATTTAGTAAGAAAGGTGTATAGGAGAGTAAGAGCTTTATTTAAGAGAGAGGGGTAATTAGGGGTTCATACCGAGCACCAGGAACCAGCCACGTGGAAGAGCATCTAGGCCAGGAAGCCTAGCGCACATGGCCCGAAGGCCATGCGCCCTAAAGGCGTGGGGCTACAGCCAGCCCCTTCCTAGCAAGACGCCAGGAAAAAAGAGCAGGCCGGGCACACTGTGCCCCAGGCTTTTAACCCACTCCAAAGGGGAGTGGTCAATTAACCTGATTGGCTGGTGGGCACCCCGGTAAGGTCAGGTAGGGGAATGAGGCCACACAAGGGCATGGCAAAGGCATCAGGTGGGAGCATGAGGTCACACAGGGGCGTGGTCTTCCAGTTCGCAAATCCAATCAACTCCAACCTGTATGCCTGCCTGCTTCATTCCTCCCTCAGAGACTCCAGACCTTAATCTTAAGGGGATGTTGATGGGCATTGAGTCTCCATCTTCTGTAGCTACTTCCTGCTGATTAGGGGTGCAGACCCTGCCTGTTCTCGGTCTGGGAGTCTCTGCCAATCTCATCTAATGAGTTCACTTCATGAGCTGGATCTCTTTTAGTCACTGCCATCCTCACTGTCTCCTGCATGGTCATCATTATTTTCAGAAGTTGCCGGGTTCTGCTGGGTTATTTTAGATATAAATGAAGGTCCATTGTAACTCTGGAGTGACCGTGGGAGTCCAAAGCGTGGCACGATGTCTTTTAACATGGCTTTAAGCACCTTGTGTGCTTTCTCCGTTCGGGTTGAAAAGGCCTCTATCCATCCTGTAAGAGTAACAATAAAGACTAAGAGGTACCTAGAATTACTAATTGGGAGCATATTGGTAAAATCAACCTGCCAATCTACACCTGTCTGTTCCCCTCCTCTGCACAGGAGTCAACAGGGGAGGTGGCCTTACATGGGGAGGGTTATTCTGTAAACACAGTGGCCAAGAGCGAGTCATTTCCTTTATGACTGTATTTAGTCCCTTTCCTCCAAAAGCTCGGGAGACCAGTTGTACTAAGGTATCTCTTCCCAAGTGGGTAGAGTTGTGTATCTCCTTTATAATTTTCCATTGAGTGGCCATTGGTAGCATAATTATGATTTAGCATCCACCATCCATTTGCATTTTTAGTATAGCCTCGCTGTTGGGCCCATTCAACTCAGGCTCCGTATAGTGCGATTCCTTAACGACTTCCACAGATTGAGGTATAAGGGCCCTTTCCAAACTTTCCTGTGTAGCTGCTCTATCTGCTAATGCATTTCTCTGGTTAACATAATTATCTCCCTTCTGATGTCCCTTGCAGTGGATGACAGCCACCTCTAAAAGCTCCAGTACTGCCTGAAGTAGAGCCAGTATCTCTTTTCCATATTTAACAGGGGTCAGTAAGCCCCTCTCTTTTCAGAATCCTGCGTGTGCATGTAACACAAGTAAAGTATATCTGGAATCCATCTATCTATCTATCGATCTATCTATCTATCTATCTATATTAACTTGCTGACCTTTTCCCAGTTGTAAAGTCTTAGTCAATGCAATAAGCTCCGCCTTTTTGGGCTAAAGTATTGTGTGGTAGTGCTTGGGCTTCTATTGTCTGCCTTTCTAACTCCTTCCTTCATATAGCTGCTGCCATCAGTAAACCATTCGGCATCTGGATTCTCCAGGGTCCCATCTCATAGGTCTGGCCTACTAGAGTACACCTGCCTACTTCATAAATATTAAGAATCTCCTATCTGAGCTATCCCCTGAAGGTATCAGACAGGAGGAAGCCTAGCTGGCATTGTTGTCCTGAGTTTAGAGGAAGGGTGAGCAAGACTCCCTGGAGAATCCGGACCGGACCCAGAGCAGGGTGTTTGAAATGCAGATACTGGGCTGCATCTGGGAGATTGTGGAAGAATGCCAGGCAGAAAGGGTGGGGACCCCCACCTGGCAGGTTATCCGGTAGAAGGGGCAGGGCAGGATGCGAACACTGGGCTGCCCCTGAAACGTTATCAGGATGACTTTGAGATGCAGGTGCATATGCTGGACATAGATGTCTTTTCTTTAGGTCTTTATGTCACACACACATAAGCTCATATCTGACTTCCTACCTAACATTACTACCATGTAATACTGGTGATTTTAAAAATTCACCAATTGCCTCAAAAATATATTTTATCCCTGTTTTAGATAAGACATCGACCACTGGATTAAGTGGTAATAAACCAATCTCATCATTATATAGTTTAATTTTTCTCTTCTGAAACAAACCATCCATTGTCCTACTTTGTCAAATTTTATCTCCCCAATGATTCAGCAAATAGCTTTAACATTCATTGTAATTGCCACATAATGTGTATTACCATAATTTTAATTCCATTGTTCCTATATATTCACTGATACTGTTTTATCATCTTTGGTTTGTCCTCTTTGAGCTATTTACTTATCAAAAATTTATTTTCTATTGGCAACTCAGAAAATGTGGAATTATTTCTCTTCATTACTAAGTTACAAGGATTGTAGTTTTCTTAAGGGTGCATTAACCTGGATTTTAGGAAAAAACCCTGAGGCAAGAGCTTCTGGGTTGCAGGTTCTCCAAGACTTAGTATGCTGCAGAATCAGAAGTGCTGATCAAGAGGATGTAGTTAAGAAAAGGGAGAGCTGGGATTCTGCACATTACCAATCTGCTGCTTGGAGTGGACCAGCTTCTTGATAGTTTCTTCTGTTTGGGAGAGGTCATATTATTGACTTCCTTTGAAAAAACCTCTTCCCAGGGCTGGGGTAGGGCTGGGGGCAGAGTGGGAAAGGTAGTAATTTATCTATCAACTTCCATTTATTAGTCACAGGTTGCTGCTTGAATGAAACCAAGGAAGTCTCCCAGTGTCTAATGATTCTGCAGCAAAGCAAATCTCCAGGGCAGGAGATAAGAAGCATGGGAGATAGGGAAATTGAGCTGCTGTTGGCTGCCTGCCTATGGAGTTAGTCACTGATGCATTTGCCACAAAGCAGGTGAACAAGGGCCTCAAACATAGGGCCAATGAGAGGATCCAAGTTGACACATAATAAGAAACTGAAACAAATACTTATTTCCCTTTGACAAATTGTGCTTTTGGCCCACTCACCCTCTGCCCCTTCTATCTCATTGACATGCTCTTGCAGGGTTCTTACAAGCTACAGGTTTTCAGGCGAGAAGTGTTAAATAATGTTAACTATAATCATTATTTTTTAATACCAAATCATCACACTTTTTTTCAGTCAAATGTCTTCAAGCAGGTTCTGTTGTCATGTTTGGCACCACCTCACAAATTAAAAAAACAAAAAAACAAAAAACAGGTATTCGAGGTATTTTTGTACTTCTCCCTCACTCTTAGCATGTGCTCCTTTTCTAAGGAAGCTTAATTTTTATTAGTGCAGAAGGCACTAGGGAATCAACCTTTAAAGTTAGAGCCGCCCATTACTACTAGAATGACATTATTTCCAGGCCATTTGAGGAAGATATTTAGAAGACACATTTTAAAATAATGAATTCGCATGAATATGATCAGTTCAATTTTTATATGACAATGGGCTCAAATTCTTTGAATTGCATTTCTTTCAACCAGTAATAAGAAAATTTGATGCAAAACATGCTTGTCTACATTATCTCACTATATGATAATCTCACAAAAATGACTAATATTATCAATTGCTTTACTGAGTGAAATGAAATTTGCCCTTTTGTTTTTGAGATTATCATGTATTTAACTACAAAAGTACAGTCAAACGTCTATGCTATAAAATGTCATTCTATGTGTTGTTTCAATTAATGTATTACTGGATTTATTTGTTTTTCCTCGTTGTCAACTTCAGGGAATTTTTTTGTTTATTTCATCATTTTTCAACAATACACTTATTGGATCTCCAAATCACAAAGATATAGACATTAGTACAGAGAGTTTTGTGTGTGTTTTTATCCCTGTCTTCACCACACTCCTCTCCATTTCTACCCCTACTTGTTATTTCCCTGTGGACCAGCTATCTCTAATCAGCAGATGACAGTTGAAAGATAAGAGCTGTGACTACAGGAGAGGAAGAGTTTAGAGAAGTTGTTTGGGTTCCTCAGCTCAGAGGCTCCCTCTTCTGTTGTTTTGGGTGTTTTTAAATAAAGGATTATGCTTCAAATTTCTATATGGCTTTCACTTTCAATTTTCAGACTTTCCCAAGACATTTACTCATGACAGATACAATGTATTTGATGGGTTTTCTGGGCTCTGCCACTGATCAGCTGTGTTTGTTTTCTTCCATTTCTCACCAAAGAAACCATTCTGGTATCCACTGCCTGCCCTGCACAGAAACTATTAATTCTAACCCCATGGCTTCAAGTAGATCTCTTATATTATCCCCCACATCTGCACTTCTTTTTTATTGATGTGAGGCTGAATCTGGATTTTCTACCCAAAGATACAGCTTTATTATTATTGCCATTGATCTGTAGGAGTGTTTAAAGATTTCTTTGTCTTGTAGGATTTTCAAAGAGAATATGTGAGGCAATTGGACTCAAGTTGCAACCATGTTCCTATAGGAACTCAACTCTCAAGGAATTCTCCAGACAATCGCCAACAGAGTTAACGCTCATCCCTTGCAGGTACACAACACAGGAAAATAGAGAGGCTGAGTGAAGTAGGCTTTGAGGGTCAAAAACTCAAATAAAATCATACATGCTGAAGTGGCTATGTCAAGCTGAGATGCTGTTTTGATTTTGATATTTCTTTTAGAGCAATGCAACAAAGAAAAAGCACCCTCAGCTCTGATGAAGTATGGTAAATGTCTGCAAAGGAGTGGGGGAATCCTGAACATCAAAGTAGTTTTAGGGGGTGATGAATGTTTATAACACTCAAACAGTGTTGCAAACTCACCCTTTGTTTCAGTAAGTTCTCAAATTAGTCTTTTCTGTTTTTAAAGCATATGTGCATGCCAAAGTTCTTAATATGTATGGGTACCCAGTGTGGATGGGACATTGCAATGATTCCACTACAATAAAAGAAAGCATCAGAGTCTGCTTCACTTTTTTCTGTCATTGGTTTGCAGAATTATTAAAGAGTAACAATGTATACTTCTAGTCAAGAAAAGCAGAACACACTAACCGGCATATGTAGCACCTGAAAGAGATTTCTGCAGTTTTTTTTTTGTTGTTGTTGTTGTTGTTTTGTTTTTTTGTTTGTTTATCTTGTTAATTTCTGATTTTAGTTTTAAAGTCTAAAGTGGTTTTATCTGACTGTTAAAAGAAGCAGAAGAGAGGGTACTTTTCCAGAAATATTATCAAAGCTTGAAATCTATATTTTATAAACAATTTTAGGACCTATTGTTGGTTTGAGTGCTCTGAGAAGTAGATACTAAGGCATAATTGTATGTGCAAGAGATTTATGAGGTGCACTGCCTGTGAGCGTAACTGGGGAGGGACCCACAGGCAGCAATCAATGCATATTTGATCCATGTGTAAGAAAGAGGCAAGGAAAGTTTCTGTCAAAGCATCTTATCCTGCAGTATCGTTCTGAAATATTTCATCAAGCATATCACAGAGTTGTTTAACCATAATCACTCTCCAGGAACAATCCTGCTGCAGCCTCCTTCTGAGCTTAGTCTCCGACTGTGAGCAGCTTGTTAGCAGAGTGATTTGGGTGCTGGAGGATTCAGAGCACAGCCACCGTGGTCCTAAGTCAATTATTCTCCCAGTAGTCAGACAGCTCATTTTCACGGCCACCACTTATCTGTAGTAAAGAAAAAACACTATATTACCTAGTATAGCGTATCATCAGTCTTTTACGCAAAAATCCAAAAGTACATTCAAAACACATCTGCTTAGAAGATGCTTATACCTACAGTAGTCACTCTGTTTTTCTGCATATTATAAATGCACCTGTGATCTAAAATTTAAATATATTGAACTCTTCCCAGAAATAAAGTTGGCCACGAAGATCATTAATTTACAAAAGGAAAAAGCATTTAATGCCAACAATTATAAAATATTGGTTATTTTAAAAGATGTATAATTACTGCTCTGGGTATATCAGAACAACACTTTGAAGAATTGCAGCATGTATGATTTGTGCAACATTTTTCTCAAAATTGACACCACTGACTGGTGCTTTTAGCAAATTCATTAACTAATGGCTCATAAATCACACAATGAGTCACATAACAATCATTAAGTGAGGTATAGAGAGTAAATATTTTAGGTTAAGGAACTAATGCCATTTCACTGTATTCCATTCTAGCTGAGTCTTTTCCCCTGGTGGCCTCTTTTACCGTCTAACAAACAGTAAAAGAAAGAGACATAGAGAGAGGTTTTCCATTAAACAATGGTTCACTCCCCAGATGGTCACAACAGGCGGAGCTGAGCTGATCCAAAGCCAGGAGTCAGGAGCTTCTTCTAGGTCTCTCACGCGGGTGCAGGGGCCTAAGGACTTGGGTCATTTTCCACTGCTCTCCCAGGCCACAGCAGAGAGCTGGATCAGAAAAGGAGCTGCCAGGACTAGGATTGGTGCCCATTTGGGATGCCAGTGCTGCAGGCAAAGGATTAACCTATTGCACCACAGTGCCGGCCCCTCCTCTTAGTCTTGAACTCAAAAAACACCTCACCAATGTTGTCTCCAAAATATTGCCTTCATGTTTCCTAGAACTGCATCCTACTGTGACCCCTCATCTCTCACAACAATTTTCTTTGATTATTTAATTTTCCTGTTAATCCATAGAAATTGATGTTTGTGTTCTATGTTGGCATTCCCCTGAACTTACTACTTTTTGTTCTATGTGCAGATAATGTCACCTAAATTGACCTTCCCCTGTTTATAACAGTTCATGCGGGCGATGCCCATTTGGGATTTTACTGATTTTGACATAGCTGTCATGGGGTGATTTGAGCTCTTTTCAATCAAGATAAAAGAAACATAATGGCAGATGAGAACAATGATTCATCAGCTCCTCTTTTTCCAATGCTAAAAGGGTATGTGTAGGATGGTAACTGTTTTCTGAAGGTGTGTTTAAATTCATAACTAAAATTGTCACTGGAAGAAATGTCAGCATATATTTAATTTGTAAATCAGTACAAAAAAGAAAAGTAAAACATGTTAACAAAAGATAGGAAGTGGGAAAGGAGAAAAAACAAAAAAATGACAGAAAATAAAATGTGATTAATAAATTAGTCCTCCAACTTGACAGCTAATAACTTAATGAGTAGTTAATGTCAAATAATGTCAAAAGATAACATAATAGCAGCAAAGCACTGCTAAGAGCCAGGCAAATAAAATAAGAAAATTAAGTAAGCCTGGGCAACTGATTTCCTGATGGTCAGAAAAGTTTCAGAGAGGATGTTTGATGTGATATCTGAGTGATTGGAAGGAAATTGTGTGGTTTGGTGGTTTGCACCAAACATTTCAGTATCTCAGCAGCTGACAGTTTGATACCACTTTTACTCTACTTTCCTGGCTCTGGAACTAATTTCTATCATGTATATTTCCCAGAAACAAATCTGGTTGAATTGTCTATTTTTTTTAACATTTTATTGATCATGGAATCAGTATTTATTTTATACACTTATTTCGAAAATTATTTCAATTGCTCCTTATATTTTCTCTTGATCATACCCTAAAATGCTAGTATATATTATTTTATTTTAATTCTTCTCAGTTTATTAACTATATTCCTTCATCTTTATTACATTAATTTATATTTTTCCTCTCTTAACTCTTTATATTTTAAGTTAACATAAAAACATACTTTACTAATTGTTAATTCTTGTTTATTAATAACTGAATTTAAGATTACAAAAATATCCCCAACCCATGTCAAAGCCTTTGCATTCCTCCTGTTTGGAGATGGTTTTCTATTTTTATCTTGCTTCCAGGATTCTATTTTCAAGGTTTTCTGTATTTTATATTTATTTTTGGTACAATTACTTTGTCACAATTGTGAGGAGTAAATATTTAGTTCATTTTCAAAGTAACATGTTTAGCTGTCAGTAGACAAGCAGCTAGCATCACACCTTGCAGGTATGTGGAAAGTTATAAGTGGCTAGCTAGTATAACATCTAGGTTTCATACACTTGGAAGTTCTTAGGCAAGCAGGATGTTAGCAGTGGCCAAAGAAGCAAGATTGTAACCCCATAGTATTCAGTCAGTGAGAAACCTGGGGAGGGACCTGTGTGGTAGGCATTAAATAGCTTGCTGTAAAACACCCTGTGTTAATAAAGCCCCACTTTCACTGCACTTCCTGAGTCTGAGTCCATCCTTTGAGTGGACGGACAAGGCTGTTTCTCACACAATGTCTAAATTATCTGTCTTATTTGCTTTTTAATATGTCTTCCTTAGGACCTTAGGACAGAGTGAATTTCTTTCACCAATAATTCTAGATTATCTTTTATCTGTTTATAAGAGGATACTTCAAACACTCTGTAGGGAAAATGGACTTAAAATAACTATAGGGGTGTACACTTGGTAAAGAGGTTAAAGTATCTCTTAGGATGCTCACGTCTCATATCAGAGTGTCTGAGTTCAAGTCCTGGCTCCACATGATGCTAACTTCCTGCAAATGTGCATCTTGGGAGGCAGCAAATGATGGCTGCAGTTCTTCCATCACCACCTCCCATGTGAGAGATGGATTGAGTTCCAGGTTCTTAGCTTTTGTCTGGCCAACTCCAGCTGGTGTAGGCATTGGGGGAGTAATCAGCAAATAAACAAAAATTGTAAAATGACAGACAAGTTAGTTTTTATGCAAAAGTATTTTGAAATCCATGTATAATTGTTTTACAGTCCACATTTTCTGTGAACTTCTTGAATAACCTTTGTATGAATGAATTTAAAAATTTTTCCACACAAATTTATCATTTTATTCCATTTCGCACAAACCATTTGAAGTACCCTCATGTATTGCATGCACTCCTCTGGATCTCATATCACTTAGATGTTGGGAACTATTGGATGAATCCTGCACATCTCCCATATTGGTCACATCTGGCATTGCTTTTTCCATCTGTGGTGCTTTCTGGTTTAACTCATTAACGAGATCTTCCAGGACATAATTTGCTTTTCTTAGTCCATTCTGTCCTTTTAGTTTCAGCAAAAAATTTCCATTTTTCTATTTTTTTCCTTTATTGCTAGCAGTTCTATTTCAGTAGTTGTGGGTTACTTATTTCTATAACCCAACAGAAGGTGGAATATAGACTTAGAAAAAATCTAGCAATATAGGAAATAATCAATATTAGCAACTAAGATTGATGTTATTATGATCATCTGAAAGCCCAAATCTGCTTCCTCTATTAACATTCCCCTGATGTTCAATTTTTTTCCTATGTTGAGCTTTTCATTGTCTTGCATTTCTTGTTTATCTTTGTTTATTTGCTTTCATCTTCTTCAAAGACAGAATGACACCAGGAGAGAAAGAAAGGGGGTTGGGGGTTGGGGAGAGATCTTCTATCTGCTGGTTGACTCTCCAAATGGCCACAAAAGTCAGTGCTGGCACAGACCGAAACCAGAAGCATGGAATTCCATCTGGGTCGCCTATGTGGGTGGCAGGGGCCCAAGCGCTTGAGTCATCATCTGTTGCCTCTCTTGATGCTGGATTGAAAGTGTAGTTCTTGGGACCCAAACCGGCACTTTGATATAGGATTGGGCCTCCCAAGCAGCAGCGTAAGCCTCTGCACCACAACCTCTGCCCCATCTAGGATGTCTTCACCTGTTGCGTTTCTGATTGTTCATCTTTGTGGATAAGTTCCCATTAAGACTATCTTCTGTGTCTTCTTAATACAGACTGGTGACAGTAAAAACAAAATCTGTCGGGGCCGGTGCCGTGGCTCACTTGGTTAATCCTCAATCTGCAGTGCCGGCATCCCATATGGGCCTCTGGTTCTAGTCCCAGCTGCTCCTCTTCCAGTCCAGCTCTCTGCTGTGGACCGGGAGGACAGTGGAGGATGGCCCAAGTGCTTGGGCCCCTGGACTCACATGGGAGACCAGGAGGAAGCACCTGGCTCCTGCCTTCAGATCAGCGCAGCGCCGGCCGTAGTGGCCATTAGGGGGGTGAACCAACAGAAGGAAGACCTTTCTCTCTGTCTCTCACTCTCTCTCTGTCTAACTCTACCTGTCAAATAAAAATAAAATAAAATAAAATAAATAAAATAAGTTTGTCTTGAATCCACGCCCACTTTCAAAGAAGGTAAGGAGGTAGTAGCCTGACAATATGTTCAGCACTAGTTTTCTGCTATGGGTCCTTTCTGTCCTCCCCATCCTCTGCCATCCACCACACCAACCTGCCTCTCCTACCTGAGGTTACTTGCCCATTGCTCCTGATTGAGAAGTAGACCCTGGAAATGCAGTTGCTTATCTACTCCTGTTTGGGTTCCTCTGGTTCTATCAGTTCCCAGTATCTCTCTTCCCCACATATAGAACAATCGTGGTGCTACTTTTGCTTTTTTGCCATGGCCTCAAATTTGGTGACCTCCCTGGGTCATCTCATATGCACACAAGTTTTAGACATATCTTACTCTTTTATACATTTTGAACTGTTCACATGTTTTGCTTTTTTGTTTTAAGTTCTTATCTTTTGGTTGTCTGGTTTTTCCATAACTTTTATGAATAGACACTGGAGAAGATTACAGCCCCTTTTCTGACAGCTACCATGAAAAGTATTTATACAGAAAGTTTCTCAGTAACCTTTGAGAAACTAGTAATGATGGAATTAAAATTATATAGATCACAGGGCTGGCACTGTGGCATAGCGGGTATAGCTGCTGCCTGCAGTGCAGGCATCCCAAATAGGCGGCTGTTTGTATTGCGGCTGCTCCACTTCTGATACAGCTCTCTACTATGGCCCGGGAAAGCAGTAGAAGATGGCCTAAGTCCTTGGGCCCCTGCACCTGCATGGGAGACCTGGAAGAAGCTCCTGGCTCCTGGCTTTGGATCAGCTCAGCTCCAGCCACTGTGGCCAACTGGCGAGTGAATCAGCAGATGTAAGACACCTCTCTCTCTGCCTCTCCTTCTCTCTCTGTGTAATTCTATCTTCCAGAAAAATAAATAAATCTTTAAAAAATTGTATAGAGCATACAAAATTTAAAAATTTCTCACCAAAGTTATTCTATAAAATGAGCAATTATTACACTATGTATAGAATTCCTATTGGCCGGCGCCGCGGCTCACTAGGCTAATCCTCCGCCTGCGGCACCAGCACTCGAGGTTCCAATCCCGGTTGGGGCGCTGGTTCTGTCCTGGTTGCTCCTCTTCCAGTCCAGCTCTCTGCTGTAGCCCAGGAGTGCAGTGGAGGCTGGCCCAAGTACTTGGGCCCTGCACCCACATGGGAGACCAGGAGGAAGCACCTGGATCCTGGCTTCGGATCGGCGCGCTGCGCCGGCCTTAGCAGCCATTTTGGGGGTAAACCAATGGAAAAGGAAGACCTTTCTCTCTGTCTCTCTCTCACACTAAATCTACCTGTCAAAAAAAAAAAAAAAAAAAAAGAATTCCTATTGAAATCCACAGAAAAACTCAAGCAGTATATTAAAAGAATACTATATTACAGCTATGTAGTGTTTATTCTAGGAATGTTGCTGTAACCTGGAAACTATATTAGCATAATTCATTAAATCAATCAATTAAAACACAAAAATTATGGAATTATACAAGCAAATCACAAAAACGCATTAGAGAAAATCTACTATAAGTTCTATTATTAATTATTATAAAATGGGATTGCTTGGAAGAATTTTTTTTTTTTTTTTGACAGGCAGAGTGGACAGTGAGAGAGAGAGACAGAGAGAAAGGTCTTCCTTTTGCCGTTGGTTCACCCTCCAATGGCCGCCGCGGTAGGCGCGCTGCGGCCGGCGCACCGCGCTGATCCGATGGCAGGAGCCAGGTGCTTCTCCTGGTCTCCCATGGGGTGCAGGGCCCAAGTACTTGGGCCATCCTCCACTGCACTCCCTGGCCACAGCAGAGAGCTGGCCTGGAAGAGGGGCAACCGGGACAGGATCGGTGCCCCGACCGGGACTAGAACCCGGTGTGCTGGCGCCGCAAGGCAGAGGATTAGCCTAGTGAGCCACGGCGCCGGCGCTTGGAAGAATTTGACTTAGAGACCATATCATAGTACAAAAATAATTATTTCTCTCAATACTTGTGTTGAGGTCACAGCTTTAGCTATGCTTATTTCTATTCAATTGTTTTACATTATTTTTTTCATTTGTGGATCAGGCTAAAAGAATAGTCTATCTGTTTTATGCTATTCTCACAACTGTGGAAATATTGAACCTTGCCACCAGTATAGAATGGTTCTTAAAGTTTCTGTTGAAAATGACAGTCTGTAGTGGATGCTTACATTCCTTTAACCAAAGCAACGCCTGTGACAAGTCTGATATTAAAGAGGAGAAATACTTCCTTCCATCAGAGGCATTGGAAGTCGAATTGCCATGGGTGGGGATAGAAAGTTAGTAAACATCATATTGTTGAATCTGTTCTAAATTGTAGTCTCTATAAACTACAATAGTTGGTTGGGATTTCTTGATATAAATGTGAGCAAACTATCACACATATTTACTAGCAAGCATTAAAGGAAGTAAGTTTTTTTTTCAACTTTTATTTAATAAATACAAATTTCCAAAGTACAACTTTTGGATTATAGTAAGTTTTAAAAATGTCAAGCATTCAGGGACATGCAGCTCAGCTCTAGCTGTTGCAGCCATCTGGGGAGTGAACCAGTGAATGGAAGACCTTTCTCTCTGTCTCTCCCTCTCTCTCTCCTTCTCAAATACATAAATAAGTGAATAAAATCTTAAAAAAAGAGAGAAAGAGAACGTAATTTTCAATTAGTGAACCAACAAATATTAGAATCTAAGTTTAGTCTTAATCTCTCAAGTTTTTGTTTGTCAAATATTCAAAAATAAATTTTCTTTTTTAAAAAAGATTTTAATTACTTGCAAAGTAGAGTTACAGACAGAGAGAGAGCGGCAGAGAAAAAGGTCATCATCTACTGGTTCACTCCCCAAATGGCCACAATGGCCAGAGCTGGGCCTATCCAAAGCCATGAGCCAGGAGCTTCTTCTGGGTCTCCCAATATGGCTTAAAGTGCCCAATCATTTGGCTCTCTTCCACTGCTTTCTCAAGCCACAGGCGGAAAGCTGGATTGGAAGAGGAGCAGCAAGGCCTCAGACCAGCACCCAGTGGCAGTTCAGCAGGTGGAAGCTTAGCCTACTACACCACAACACCAGCTCCCAAAGATGAATTTTCTAACACATGAATGCATTTTCCCCAATGGAAACTTTTTGATATATAAATACGGTCTTTGCACAGTATATTTTTTAAAGATTTATTTTATTTATTTTAAAGGTAGAGTTACAGAGAGAGGTAGAGACAAGGAGAGAGAGTTCTTCCATCAGCTGCTTCACTCCCAAAATGACTGCAAGGACCAGGACTGGGCCAGGCTCAAGCCAGGAGCTTCTTCCAAGTCTCCTACATTGGTGCAGGGCCCAAGGACTTGGGCCATCTTCTAGTGCTTTCCAGCCAAGGGAAAAAAACTGGATGAGAAGTGAAGCAGCCAGCACTTGAGCCTGCACCCATATGGGACACAGACACTGAAGCCTGGAGCTTTTTGCACAGTATTTTACAGCATTTTATGTGACATAAATAAGATGTTCCATCTCCTTATTTACAATGTGGGATTATACTTGTGTTCTGCATCTTTGCTCTACCTGTATTTTACTGTTTTTGCTTTTCTAAGTTGCATAGCCTGCATATAACAACAGCACCATATACAGCTATTGCCCAAGAATTTCAAATTTAAATATTTATCAGTTCATTGTGCTTTATAAAGTAATAAATGCAGCAACACTCCCTTTGTTGTCTGACAGCCCATCTTTTCGCTCTGCAATTCAAATCTGGAGGAGAATATAATCTTGAGGTGGAAAAGATAACAGCTTCAGGTACCACATTCATATTTTTCCTCTTGTGCCTTATTCTGGTCAGCAGCAGTGTATTTACCCAGGGTGACATACTTCAGAAAGGAAAAATAAATCAGAACATTGAAAATGTGCTGTTGGGAGAATGACTGGAATCAGAATAAAATTCTTCACACCTTATTCGTCAAAATAGAATAAAAATATAATCATAGAAATAAACCCTAAAATTTAAGAATGGTTTAAACAATAAAATCAGTTTCCAAATTAGAAACTTCCAAAATGGCAGAATGGATCATTCATGGAATATTTATAAAATGATCATTCTGCTAAAATCAATCAAAGATACATTTTAATTTGTATGACCTGAATCTGTGTATCATATGTTTTAAACTTGTTGGTAGAAAGAAACTAAAAACATTTTATATGGTTGTGCTTAAGTTTACTGGTTAAACAAACTACACCATGTTAGATATTTAAGACGTGTTTTCAAATACATGATTCTTAAAATTTATAGAAGGCATTGGACCTTCCGGTAAATGTTTTATTAAGTTCTTATCTAAAGGTTGAAACGGTTTGCTAAGTATTCATGTAATATTGCTATTGTCAGCAAGTGATCTAGGACTTGCTCCCTCATCTCTCTATTATAAGCCCAACTTGTTCTTTCACTTCTCTATTCTCTTCAAGGTAGGGAACTAATTCTATTATGAAGGAATCTGTAGGATGCACAATTTAATCTTTAGACCTTATAAGAGATGGCTATCATTCTTGAATTTTTTAAAATGGTGAGAAAAGGCTTATGGTTTTTTAATGAAGTGAAGTAAAGGGTTTTGTCGATTCTAGTTAAGATATGTTTCCCACAGCTGTGCAAGAATCATATTTGGTTAAATAATGACAAAATTCCTAGTATTTTCCTGTCTTAAAAATTGATCAGGTGAGTACAGAGGGACTAATTATATAGTGTATGAGAATAATAAACTGATATGTGTACATCTGAATATAAATATTTAACTTCAAGTTTCCATGATTATAAAAGAACACAAAACTAAAAATAAGAAAATTTTCTCATACTGGTTCTGTAACTAATTTTTTCAGGTCAAGATTCAAACTTAGAAGCAAATTACTAGACGACCCACAGAACTAATTCCAGGGATTTTAACATACACAATTTAGGAGGCTGGTAAAATAGTCCTTGGGAGTATGTTTATTCTCTGATACTGCAGGTTAAAGTTAGCTAGGCAAGCAGTCAGAAAGGCATGATGGACACACAGTAAGGACAGCAATGGGTACAAAAGGTTGGGGGGCGGGCAATGAGTGAAGTGCAGCAGACAGACTGGAGCTTGCATGAGTCATTAATTTTCTTTAAAACTGAATAGGGGCCTGCACCGCGGCTCACTAAGCTAATCCTCTGCCTTGCGGCGCCGGTACACCAGGTTCTAGTCCCGGTTGGGGCGCTGGATTCTGTCCCGGTTGCCCCTCTTCCAGGCCAGCTCTCTGCCGTGGCCCAGGAGTGCAGTGGAGGATGGCCCAAGTGCTTGGGCCCTGCACCTCATGGGAGACCAGGAGAAGCACCTGGCTCCTGCCTTGGATCAGCGTGGTGCGCCGGCTGCAGTGCTCCAGCCGCTGCGGCCATTGGAGGGTGAACCAACAGCAAAGGAAGACCTTTCTCTCTCTCTTTCTCATTGTCCACTCTGCCTGTCAAAAAACAAAAACAAAAACAAAAAAAAACCAAAACAACAACAACAACAACAAAAACTGAATAGGAAGGCGGGGCTTTCCTTTAGAAGGCCTGCAGCACAGGGAGAAACAAATAAACGGTCTACAAACCAGAAAGCTAAGAAGGGTTGTCACCATCAATGCAGGGCAATGATCAAAGGAAACTAATATTTTCTTAAATCCTCCCTAACACAACCAACTCTACATCGTGGCTGGCATTGTAGCATAGCAAGTAAAGCCCTCGCATGCTATGCCAGCATCACATATGAGCACCAGGTCATGTCCCAGCTGCTCCACTTCCAATCCGGCTCCCCTGCTAATGTCCTAGGAAAGCAGTAGAAGATGGCACAGGTTCTTAGGCCTTTGCCACCCCAATGGGAGACCCAAATGAAGCTGTTGGCTTCAGCCTGGCCCAGCCCTGGCCATTGTGGCCACTTTGGGAGTGAACCAGCAGATGGAAGATATCTGTGTGTGTGTGTGTATATGCCTCTCCCCCCTCACCGTAACTCTTTCAAATAAGTATATAAAGTAAAAATACTTCCAAAAGAGCAAATATTATATAAGAATAAGAATAAAGTAAACCCTCAAAAATTTGGAAAAAAAGTTTCAATTTAAAGAGAAAAGTGAATAATTCATAACTCAGGTTTGAGCAAGTACCAGAAAGTAGTTACAAATCCTTCTTTATTCAATCTTCAGTACTTCCTATCTTCCATTCAATCACTCTTTCACTAACAAGCATTTTTAAGCAATTTTCATACAATTATCAGAACAAGAGAGATGAAGACATGACCATTCTTTCAAAAGATAAATATTGTACTGATGAAAAAAGAATTTGTAGAGTTATATTTACAAAAAGGTCTATTGACTCACTTTCAAATCAAAATCTTATAAACAGGGATTGGTGCTGTAGTGCAGTGAGTTGGACCACTACCTAAGATGCCAACATCCCATCTGAGCAGCATTTCAAGTTTCATCTGCTCCACTTTGGATCCACCTTCCTAATAAGGAACCTGGGAAAGCAGCAGAATATGGCCCAAATGTTTGAACCCCTGCTGCCCACGCAGGAGACCTGGATGGAGTTCCAGGCTCCTGGTTTCACTTACCCTAGCGCTGACAGTTGCAGCCATTCGGGAAGTGAACTAGTGGATGGAAGATCTGTCTTCTTTTGTGTCTCTGCCTCTCTCTGTAATTCTGTCTTTCAAGCAAAATAAATAAATCTTTAAAAAAATTATAAACTGTAATGGCAATTTAATTACTGCATAAATTGATAATTAAAGACAACCACATTCATTTAGGTAAAAACACTAAAGTCAAACATAACTTAACTTTCCCCACTTCTTCTGCCAAAGATGATATCCAGGTTTTGAAGAGTGGTAGCTGCTGATAAGAATACTGCAGTATTTCTATAGTTCTGATGGAAAAATAACAGCTAGCTTTTTTTATACAGTACAACATCCTATCAGGCCACATAAGAAAGATGGCATTGAAAATAATTTCTAAAACTGTATCTCTTCAAAGCCTGTGATTTCTGTCTTCAAAACGTCTTCCTAATTATTCCTCTTTAGTGAAAATTTCACAGCAATTTGGTCTTACTAGTTCCATTGTCTTATAAATAAAGATCATCATCCTTACCAGCAACTGGTTAACTAAAACATAGAAGTAATCATCTCATTTCCCTTAAAAACTTCTTTTCAGATATCCTCTTTATCTGTAGGAGGTTCTCTAAATCTAATAAAGTATTCAAGGCCTTTCATAATCTAAAGCCCCAACTTCTTTTAACTATCTCTCCTTTACATACTTATTTCTACATGCATTTTGAATAAGTTGCCATTGCCAGAAGTTGTCTTGTTCTCTTGCAACTTTACCTTTTGTTTACACTACTGGCTTGCCTGGAACTCTACATGCCCTACCTCATCTGCTTTGAACACATCTGTTCAACCTAACTTCATTTGGTTAACCTTTATTAAATGAAATGAAATCTGAATTACTGTGGTAGGAACCAAGGATACAAAGATGATTATAACACATTTCTTGTATTTAAGGGAAGTATTGGAAAAAATATTTATATAAATTTTCATTATGTGGAAAAATTTAAAACTAGACAGAAATATTTATGAGAAGAAGAATGGTGGAAAGATCAAATGAAGTAAGTTTTGAACTAAAATGTAAAGAAATGGGCACAGGGATCAAGGTGAACAGTAGGAAATGGAGTAATGTGCATAATGAACTTAGAAGATAAGTGTATGGGCATAGAGGTGGATAGAAAGATATACAGAGTCAACTCTGAAACTTTACTGTGTGAAGACCTAGTTTCTTTCTTCCATTCTTTCTACCTTCTTTTTTTAAAAATATTTTTTTATTTATTTACATGAAACTCAGAATTACAGGGGAGAGAGAGAGAGAGAGAGAGAGAGAGATCTTCCAGCTTCTGGTTCACTTCCCAGTTGACCACAGCAGCCAAGGCAGGATCAGGCTGAAGTCAAAAGATTCTTGCAGGTCTCCCATGTGGGTGGCAGGGATCCAGGCATTTGGGCCATCTCCTGCTGCTTTTTCTAGGCCATTGACAGGGAGCTGGATCTGAAGTGGAGCAGCTAGGACACAAGCCAGGACCAAATGGGATGCTAGCATCTCAGGCAGTGGCTTTACCTGCTACTTCATAACAATGGCCAAGACCTAGTTTCAAAAGGACATTCTTCTGAAGATGTAATCAATTTCTCTTATTTTTAGTTAGAATGCCTACATCCCCATCTGAATACCTGAGTTCAATCCTGTGCTTTGGCTCCTAATTCCAGTTCCTGATAATGCCAATCTTGGGAGGCAGTGGTGAAGGCTCAAGATGTGGGTTCCTGACTGCCATGTGGGATACCTAAAGTGAGTTCCTGGAAGTGAGTTACTGGTTCCAGTTCCCACTTCCTGGCATCATCCCTGGATGGTAATTGCAGGCATTTTAGGAGTGAATTCACAGATAGGATCTCTCTCTATCTCTATCTCTATTTCTATCTCTAATCTCTTTCTCTCTCTGAAAGAACATTTTAAATTTTTTAAAAATATTTTGTAAACGTTTTTAGCACATCTCTAATTTTTTTCTGCCTGATCACATTCACTTGCGTGTTTTTCAAATAAAGAAAATGGAAATATTGTATAATGGCTTATTTAAATTGCTAATTATAAAATATTTTAGTCTCCAGAGGACTAACTTTTAAGGGAATTTTATAAAGGCTAACAAGCAAGTTGTTTCATGTATTAATTAAAGTTCTTTTGGAAACTTGTCCAAAAAATTATGCACTTTTGGAAGGACAAAATGAATGTGCTGTATGTAGGAATCATAATTATGGCTAAACAGTTGACAGGTCATAAAATAATGCATTCATTATATAAAGTTGTAACAAAATTTCAATTTCAGATTCAGCAATCTGTCTTTATGCAGAATATATTTGATTACTTTCCAAGTGTTCTTTTTTGGATGAGCAAATGCCTTTTTCTTCAAATCACTAATTAACATTGGGTAGTCTTTTCACTGAAATCTAACATACAACTCCATTATACAGATTTCATACAGATACTGACTGGAAATAGGAAAAGTTTCCCATATCAATTTCCTAATTTTTCTTGCATTTGACATTGAGTGAGCTCCTAAAAAATTCTGAAATGCAAGATCTGAAATTGAGAGCCCATGAATTACTAGGAAAACTCTATTTAAATCTGAAGATTACCTTTCCATTAGTTTTGCTTTTGTTTTTGTTCTTTTGTTTATCTACAGTGCATGAGCAGACGAAAACCTACACTGACCTCCCTTTAATATTTTAAGTAGATTGTCATCTCCAACACTTTTACAATGTTTTCTGCCCAGCACATTTTTTGTTTTCTTACCTCTTCAATTAAGTAACCACCACACAGCTCACCTGCCTCAACCTCAGTACCCTTTCCCAATTCAAAAATTATCGAAATAGATTCTTCATTATACCATTTTTTGCAACAAATACTTTGAACCATGTTGACAACATGGTGGGGAGGGACTAAAGTCATAACACAGGGCTTTAAATTGCAAACTTGTTGCTCTTATGTTGTGAATGTTTGATAGGCACAATCAATTCAGAAGTTCTGTGGCATGTTTAAGAACAAGCTTTTTGAGATCAAACCCCCAATCTTTCATTTTCTGGTTATACAAGATAACTTGAGTTAGTTACCAATGTCGATGGTCTGTAAAACAGGGCTGTTAATAAAATCCAACTTTAATTTGTTCTGAATATTAAAAACGTACTTGGCACATAAGTGTCAGCCATCATAGTGAAGATGTAACTCAATGCTTCCCACATGCTTAGTGGTCAATAATTTTCATATTTTTGTTGTATTAATATAAGAAATACATTTTAAATGTATTATTATCAATTGTGTGATTGCTTCATATTTGGTCCCCTACTACATAGAAAGTGTCAAGAAGACAAAAATAGTATCTACCTCTTGAACACTGTTCTTAAAACCCAACTCAATGTCTGGCATATAGAAGATGCTCAATAAATATACCTATCCAATTAATCGGTTCTTTTCCTTTGAGTGAATGTTGTGGAGTCATTAACTTCCTGGAGCATTTATGAAACTTCAATTAATTTTTTTTTTGACAGGCAGAGTGGATAGTGAGAGAGAGAGACAGAGAGAAGGGTCTTCCTTTTTGCCGTTGTTTCACCCTCCAATGACCGCTGCGGCCAGTGTATCTCGCTGATCCGAAGCCAGGAGCCAGGTGCTTCTCCTGGTATCCCATGTGGGTGCAGAGCCCAAGCACTTGGGCCATCCTCCACTGCCTTCCTGGGCCATAGCAGAGAGCTGGCCTGGAAGAGGGGCAACTGGGATAGAATCCGGTGCCCTGACCGGGACTAGAACCCGGTGTGCCGGCGCCGCAAGGCGGAGGATTAGCCTGCCAAGCCACGGCGCCGGCCCTTCAATTAAATATTTTAAAGCAGATGATGCAATATCAGAAATATGGTAAGTATTCAGTAAACATAAAATATATATTTTCTTCCCAGCTCAATAATAAAACCTATTTATCTATTCAGTGCACCACATTTGTGAATTGTATCTCAATCTATCTCTGTCCTTAAGACAATTTCCAGAAACTTTGAATGGTTGTTCTTTAATAACATTCACCAGTTAAGCTAGGTTCACTGATGTGGTTTGTGGAGCTCCTTACACCACAATTCTAGTATTTTATCCTGAACATATTTTTTAATTTTATTTAAGCTATACAAATTTCATGTATTTCATATATACAGATTTAGGAACATAGTAGCACTCCCCACTCCACCCTCCATCCAACCCATGCTCCAACCCTTCTTCCTCTCCCTTTTGCATTCCCACTCTTAATTTTTTTCCAACTTTTATTTAATAAATATAAATTTCCAAAGTACAACTTTTGAATTATAGCAGCTTTCCACACATAACCTCCCTTCCACCCGCAACCATCCCATCTCCCACTCCCTCTCCCATTCCATTCTTCATCAAGATTCATTTTCAATTATCTTTATATATAGAAGATCAACTTAGTATATACTAAGTAAAGATTTCAACAGACTTCAACCACAAAGACACACAAAGTATAGAGTACTGTTTGAGTAATAGTTTTACCATTAATTCCCATAGTACAACACATTAAGAGCAGAGATCCTACATGGGGAGCAAGTGCACAGTGACTCCTGATGTTGATTTAACAATTGACACTCTTATTTATGATGTCAGTAATCGCCTGTGGCTCTTGTCATAAGCTGCCAAGGCTATGCAATCCTCTTGAGTTCCACTGTTGGTGGGAATGCAAACTGGTAAAGCCACTATGAAAGACAGTTTGGAGAGTCCTCAGAAACCTGAATATAGCACTACCACAGGACCCAGCCATCCCACTCCTTGGAATTTACCCAAAGGAAATTAAATTGGAAAATAAAAGAGCTGTCTGCACCTCAATGTTTATTGCAGCTCAATTCACAATAGCTAAGACATGGAATCAACCTAAAAGCCCATCAGCAGAAAACTGGATAAATAAATTATGGGATATGTACTCTATAAAATACTATAAAGCATTAAAAACAATGAAATCAGGTCATTTGCAACAAAATAGAAGAATCTGGAAAACATCATGCTGAGTGAAATAAGCCAGTCCCAAAGGGACAAATATCATCTGTTCTCCCTGATCGGTGACAACTAACCAAGCACCTAAAAGGAAACATGTTGAAGTGAAATGGACACTATGAGGAACAATGTCTTGATCAGCCCTTGTTCTGACTGTCAAGGAACAACTTACTATATTATTCCTTTAAGTATTTTTTTTTTTGTTCTACTTAATACCATTGGTTGAACTCTTTAATTAGCACACAATTATTCTTAGACATTTAAAATTAACTGAAAAGTGATCCCTGTTAAATATAAGAGTGGGAATAAAAGAGGGAAGAGATGTACAATTCAACACATGGCTCACTTGGACTTATCCCTAATGGTAGACCTAGAAATGTGCCAGGGGATTCCAATTCAGTCCCATCAAGGTGGCATGTGCCAATGCCATCTTACTTGTTAAAGTGATCAGTTTGATCAAAAGGATAGGAGTGTCAAAGGGATTACATAAATAAGACCAGTGCCTGCAAATTATAATTGATAGAATTAAAAAGGAGAGAATGATCCTACACGAGAAGCAGGATACATAGCAGACTCATAGAACTGTAGAGCCCTAAACAGCACTCTGTCCTCAGAATCAGCCCTTAAGGCATTCAGATCTGGCTAAAAAGCCCATGAGAGTTTTGCAGGCATGGAAAGCCAAGACACTCTGGCCAAAAAAAAAAAAAAAAAAAAAAAAAAAAAAGTATGACCTAAACGAATCTGTGAATGAGATCCCAGCAGAAAGAACAGGCCATCAGAGAAGGAGGTACCTTTCTCTGAAGGGAGGAGAGAACTTCCACTTTCAACTATGGCCTTGTCTAAATAAGATCAGAGTTGGTGAACCCAAGAGGCTTCCCACTCTTAATTTCTACAAATATTTATTTTAAGTATAATTAATAATCATATAGTTAACCCTAATCTTAGTAATCCAGTTGTGTCCATCTTATTGTAAAAGACATAATTTCATTTTTTAACTGTTCTTACTGTAGCTTTCTGTGCCACTACTGGAAAGGCATACTGACAAGTGAGATTAGATCTCTAAATGATTTTCTGTCACTTGTTTACTCATGTTCTCCATTGGGAGGACAAAGAATCCTTATAAGCCATAAAGAACATGAACTTTAATGTTCACATTAGCATTATTCACAACAGTCAAGTCATGGAGGAAACCTAAGTTCCCAAAATGGATAATGAAAATGTGTTATATATTCATACAAATCATGGTGGAACACTATACAGCCTAAAAAAGAAAGAAATGCTTTTATTTGTGACAGCATGGATAAACCTGGAAGACATCATGTAAAGTAAAGTAAGACAGGCACAGAAAGACAAATACTGTATAATTTCAATGAGTAGAACCTAAAATAGCTGATCTCATAGAAACAGGATAACAAGGTAGTTACCAGTGGCTGGAGCATAGGGAAAGGGAAGATACAGATTGAAAGCAACAAAGTTTCAGTTATGTGAGATGCACAAGTTTTCTTGTTGCACTTCTTGGTGACCCTGCATAATAAGTCTTAACATTCTCACTAGAAGATGATAAACTGATGACATGTGAGAATGTAATTAGTTTTACTGACTTTCATTTACGTGCAGATTTTACCCTATAGATATACACAACTATTTCCATCAGTTAAAAATTAATTATTTTTTTGAAAGATTTATTTTATTTATTTGAAAGACAGAGCTACAGAGAGAGGCAGAGACAGAGAGAGATCTTCCATTCACAAGTTCACTCCCCAGATGGCCGCAGTAGCTGGAGCTGCACCAATCCGAAGCCAGGAGCCAGGAACTTCTTCCAGGTTTCCCAAGTGGGTGCAAGGGTCCAAGCACTTGGACAAATGTCTACTATTTTCCCAGGCCATAGCAGAGAGCTGGATCAGAAGAGAAGCAGCCAGGACTAGATCCAGTGCCCATATGGGATGCCAGCACTTGAGGTGAGGGCTTTAACCCCCTGTGTCACAGCACCAGCCCCCAAATTAATTATCTTTAAAATGAACATAAATATATTCCCTGAATGAGGAATGCAGACATGAGAACATGCATTCACACAGCTCTAACTGAAATGAAATGTAAGTATTTTTTTTTTTTTTTACCATGGCAGCAGCAATAAAAAAAGTGAAAACTTTCTGTGTCCCCTTTCACTGAGATTTTGCTCTCACAAAAACTTCAAAAACACTTTTTTCAGGGTATTTGTTTTATTTTACATTGCTGAATGGAAAAAAGATATGATATCTTTATTTATAAATGGATTGAAAACAAGAATTTCGAATAATAAAATTTATTATTTCTTCTTTTCAAAGCAACATTTTGCCTCATGCCACCTCATGTACACAGCTACACTTGCCTCTTCTTGAATTTGAAGTTCAAAACCGTAGAGATTTGTTGAGAAATAGTACAGGGGGAGCTTTTTTCTATTGCACATTAATTTACAGTTCAGAGGAGGCACTTGCACCTTTAAGAAACCATGGGAGGCCCTGCGTGGCTGTCTCATCTATGACCTTTGCTGGTGGAATAAATTCCTCATAGTGAGCATTAGCTTGCCCTGTTCTCTTTCAAGTATGCTGTCAATTTAGTTGATTCTTTAAACTTGATGTCTTATTGACCCCTACAGATGCACTTTTCAATGACTGTTAAAACTTCACTTGCTGTTCAGATATTTTCTGAACATTATTTGAGGCAAGGCAATAATTTTGCTCCATATTTAATAACTGTGTCAGTCAGACATTCAGATGACTATAGGAATATTTCTTTGATTTTCCCCTATTTATAATTTTAATTGAATATTTTTTGTCAAAAAATATTAAACTGTATTTAATAGAGGCAGATTAATTTATATCCTGGTGTGGAGTCCCTCCTCTGCTTCCCACCTTTTTTTTTTTTTTTAAAGGTTTTATTTATTTATTTGAGAGGTAGAGTTGCAGACAGTGAAAGGGAGAGACATAGAGAAGGCTCTTCCATTGGCTGATTCATTCCCCAAGTAGCTGTGAGAGCCAGAGCTGAGGTGATTCGAAACCAGGAGCCAGGAGCCAGGAGCTTCTTCCAAGTTTCCCACACAGGTGCAGGAGCCCCTTGAGCCATCTTCTACTGCTTTACCACGCCATAACAGAGAGCTGGATCAGTAGAAGAGCAGCCAGGATGCAAACCTGCACCCGTACGGGATGCCGGTGTTGCAGGTAGAGCATTAACCTACTGCACCACAGCACCGGCCTCTGCTTCTCATCTATTTTCCTGCTATTGTGCATCGTGGAAGGCAGCCTATGTTGGCTCAGTACTTGGTTCCCTGACAACCACCTAAGATAACTGAAATGAATGGCAGGCTCCTGCTTTGGTTAGGCCCAACCCTGGCTGTTGAAATCATTAAGAAAGTGAACCAACAGGTGGAAGCCATCTCTCTCTCCCACCCACTCTCTGTGTGTGTGTGTGTTGCTCTTTCAAATAAATAAATTTTCCAAAAAAAGTAAATAAAACAACATGGAAAACATAATATCAACATATTATATAAAAGGTATTGAGTGATTAAGAAATTGCTATGCACCAAACACTGCAAATTGCTTTACATTCTTATCAAGTTTAACCCTTGTAATATTCCTAGAGAAATTATGATTTCATTATTATTAATTATGAAACTAAAGTACATAGAAGCCAAATAACTTACTCAAAGAACATTATTTTTTTTAATCAGAAAAATCTCTCACCATCTGGTTTTCTCCTGCAGACCCCAACTGATGCATTCAGGATGTTCTCCCAAGAAAGGACAAAGTTTGTGCCCAAAGACATACAATTAGTTACGGGAAAAAAAAAGTGGGTGCTAGTTTTGGAAATAGTGGTGATAAGTCAAAATTATGTTGGTCCAGGTTTCAAAATACATCACAGAATTATTTTAAAAACTAGACTAATATAGAGCTCAGAAATAGACCCAAAAAATGTTATTTTCTGACAGCAAGGACGTCACTAGGAAAGGTTGGATTTTTTAGGGAATAATGCAAAGATCATTGGATATTGTTATATCTTGATCTCTGCCTCATATTACACCAAAAAATCTATGGTATTTTAAACTGAGATATAAAAACAAAAATAAAAATTTCATAATAAAATTTAGGAAGCCTGAGGGAGAATATCATAGTGCCCACAGATATTGAGTGCAGCCTGAAGCACTGGTGAGGGCACAGTGCTCCCTAGCCCCGAGAAAAGAGAGCACATTGCTTTGTTCCCTTCCCCCAGTAAAGGCACCTTGCAACTAGCAGGGAGGAAGCACCATCTTAGTAAGGTAGACATGGGCTGCTGCTGCCTGCATACAACTAGGGATTTTATCAGAGGGATAAATCTGGGGTCCCCATTGACATTGAGTCTGGCCTGGGAGGTTAGGGAGTGGGTGAAGCACCCACTTACGTCTGCAAAACACTCTCTCTTCCTACTCTGTCAAGGCATCCAGACTCAACTTGCCAAGGTAGAGTTCCAACCAACTTCTATTAGGCAGGCAGTTGGCTCTGGGAACACCTCTGCTGTCTCCGTGGACAGAAGCCTGTGAGGCTGAGTGGATCCCCTGCTCCATGTGACTGTGGGACCCCTGGGCACTGTGACTGTGGGAATAATGTGACTGTCCAACAGAGTGTGCAGTGTGGCTGGGTCATTGGGCAACCACTGTTTCTTGCTTTAGAGGCTCAGAGTTTCCTGAGTGCCTGGGGTGGATCATTACAGGGTTCAGCGTTCACACTAAGGAACACACAAATCCTGTTTGTGGTTCACATGCCTGTGTGAGTAAGCCACTGAGTGCTTACCCTGTGTTCAGTTGGTTCACCCTGGCAGAGAGGGAGTGAGGCTGTGATCATGACAGCCTGACACAATCATACCCTACCCACTGTGGAAGATAGAGGAGATGTACTGCACCCGAATTGGGTGCCCATCTGGTGTCATCCTTGAGCACTGGCCAGAGTTTGCTGGCTCCATCCAGTATATGCCTCCTTATGTCTGCTTAAGGAACAGACACTCCTCTAAGTCATAAGACGCATGTGTCTAAAGTGAAAGCCCTCCGAGGAGAAAACCAATAAATGCTTCCACAAATGCCTAATGTAGAAATACACGAAACATGACCAAGGAAAACAATATAACTCCCCAAACAGAACACATGAAGGAACACTTCAATATTAGAATATATATATATATATATATATATATATATATATATTGATGAAATACCTGAAAAGGAAATCAAAAGAATGGTCATAAGATTACTCAAGGGAGCCAGCACCGTGGCTCACTAGGCTAATCCTCCACCTGTGGCACCGGCACCCCCGGTTCTAGACCCGGTTGGCGTGCCAGATTCTGTCCCTGTTGCTCCTCTTCCAGTCCAGCTCTCTGCTGTGGACCAGGAAGGCAGTGGAGAATGGCCCAAGTCCTTGGGCCCTGCAACCACATGGGAGACCAGGAGGAAGCACCTGGCTCCTGCCTTCAGATTGGCGCAGCACGCCTGCCGTAGCGGCCATTTAGGGGGTAAACCAACAGAAGGAAGACCTTTCTCTCTGTCTCTCTCTTTCACTGTCTAACTCTGCCTGTCAAAATAAATCCTCTTCCAGTCCAGCTCTCTGCTGTGGTCCAGGAGGGCAGTGGAGGATGGCCCAAGTGCTTGGGTCTCTGCACCCCATGGGAGACCAGGAGGAAGTGCCCGGCTCCTGGCTTCGGATCGGCGCAGCGCCGGCTGTAGCGGCCATTTGGGGAGTGAACCAACAGAAGGAAGATCTTTCTCTCTGTGTCTCTCTCACTGTCTATAACTGTCTCTCTGTCTCTCTCTTTCACTGTCTAACTCTGCCAGGCAAAAAAGAAAAAAAAAGAAAAATATTACTCAAGGGGCCTGTGCTGTGGTGCAGTGGATTAATCCTCTACTTGCGGCCTCAGCATCCCATATGGGAACCAGTTCTAGTCCCTGCTGCCCCTCTTCTGATCCAGCTCTCTGCTATGGCCTAGGAATGTGGCAGAGGATGGCCCAGGTGCTTGGATGGCCATCTGGGGAGTTAACTAACGGAGGGAGGACCTTTCTCTCTTCTCTCCCTCTCACTGTCTGTAACTCTACCTCTCAAATAAATAAATAAAATCTTTTTAAAAAGATTACTCAAACACACATAGAAGCATCACCATGAGTTAAAGAAATCCATAACGACATGGATAAAAAATTCTTCTGAGAGACAGAGATATTGAAGAGAAATTAAACTGAAATATTAGAAATGAAGTCAATATGTCTACTAAAAATGCAGTGAAAGCATAGATGTAAAACAGGCATCAAAAATTGGAATCATAAAATGCTATTTGTCCTAATTAAAGCTTGATTGGAACCAAGATTCAACTAAGTCAAATAAAATTGACAATGAAATGAAAATTATTATTTCTATTATTAGTTAGACTCTAGATTTGTTAACTGACCTTCTCTTCAATACCTAAGTATGTGGTAGTTATTCTATACTTGTTATTTTTCTTCATGTTTGGTTTATCTGTTCTTCAATCTTGGTATTCCTAAACATATATAGTTTTATTTATCTAAGAGGCAGAGAGACAGAGATAGAGAGCTTCCATTTTTGTCACTCCTGCAAATTGTCCTCATATTTTTACTTCTTCCACATCTAGCCACCATATTCATATAAATTATGTATTTTACCCATTTTCCTAAGTCCATAATTATTATAGTCTGCCACTATCTACTTTGCAACAGAATTATACATTGATTTTTTTTTTTTTACTTTGGGTAAACAATTCTATTTTCTTTTGAAGAAAACTAAATTACATAGTATGAAATATAATAAAAGGAACACTGTCAATGTACCCATCAACACAAAAAGATTGCAACAAAACTCAAGAAATACTTATTTCATACTTATTGCCAAATCATATTATTCCTCCAAAAGGAGGCACTAATAAGGAAAACATCAAATAATAAACTTTGAGAAAGCAAAGGTCCATAAATTAACTTCTAAAAGTGTTTTTTATTTCAGCAAAGATAAAATACACAAGCATATTTCCATTACTATATAATTAAGAGTCTTTGAATTAGTTTAAAATCTATTTTCATAATCATATGGAAACTACTTTTGAATTTGTATGAAAATAAATTATTGGGAAAACCCAAAATGTGAGCTTTTCACAAAAATATTTAATTTTCCAAATATTAGATATTTAGTAATATAAATTAATGTAAACCAAAATTTTTCAAAATGAATTATTTTACATTTATGCACTATTTTGTGCTTCTAAGATATAGGTCCCTGGAGACTGTAATTCAGAAATAAATGATAATGAGATTATCACTTCAATAAAAGAAACATTATTTTTTAAATATAAAACTGGACAGAACAGTCAACATACATAAGTACATGTGATTCATGTGATTTTGTAAACAAAAAAAAAATAAAGTCAGTATTTAGTATTTTAATATGAAAGTCTTTTCACAGGCAGTCTCTCTCTCTCTCTCTCTTTATCTCTCTCTCTCTCTCTCTCTCTCTCACTCTTTCACTCTCCCACTCTCTCACTCTCTCACTCTTTCACTTTCAAAGATGTAAATTTGGGGACCAGCAGTGTGGCACATAGCAGGTAAAGCCACCACCTGAGACATTAGCATCCCAAATCGAGCACCAGTTCCTGTCCCAGCTGCTCCACTTCTGATACAGCTCCCTGTAATGTCCCTGGAATAGCAGCCAAAGATGGCCCAAGTACTGGGTCCCCTGCCACCATATGGGATATCTGGAAGAAGCTCCTGGTTCCTGGCTTTGCTTGGCCCAACCCTTGCCTTTGCAGCCAAATGGGGAGTGAATTAGCAGATGGAAGATTCTCTCTCTGCATCACCCATGCCACCTCCCTCCCTCTGCAACTCTGACTTTCAAATAAATCATTAAATCTTAAAAAAAAAAAAAGTGAGTTTTTATATTAAGTTCTTTTTGGAGAAGAAAACAATAGAAAAACATAGCTTCTCCTATTTTTGTCTAAAAGACACAAAATGGACTTTGGCAACTTATTAAATTCAATCTAATAAAATGTATATAGAAACAAGGAAAGGGAAAGGAGATAATCAATAGTTACTCTTTTACTCACTTTTTTCTGTGCATAACTAATTAAATCTCAGATTTATCTTCTACAAATAGGGATAATTGTGTTTGATACTTTATTCAATTGACAAGGGAAGGTACGCAAATGTGAAGTGATAGTTTGTGCCTTAGGTCTAAATAAAATTTTGCTATAATTCTTGTCATTTGGTTAATACTTTTATTTATATAATACACATTTGGCACAATGGTCTATCAAAACCTTACTGAAAGAATCTAACACTAAAAGTGTGACATACCATAAAAGAGGAAGTAAGAGAAAGAACAAAGGAACTTAAGAAGTTTTTGGAAAACTTCAAAAACATTTTGAAATTCACAGGGCCAGGAGAAGCCAGGAGCCAGGACCACATTGCATGACACCCAAATTGATAAAAGTTTTCAAGTAGTATTAACTTTACTTGTATAGTGGGAAAAGAACGAATCTCATTTTCTTTTAATATAAGACATAGAACTTCTTTGAGTAAACATCTTTGTACTAGTAAAATTCAAAGATTCTATCTGTGCCTGCACAAAGAAACTGATTTTCTCTCAGAGAGGTAAGTCTAAAGAAAACTATGGAATTGAAATTTTGAAGTCTCTCTTAGTAACAAGAGCAAAATTGAGCTGGCTCTTTGTTAATCTAGTTCACTAGAAAGCTGAATCCACTCTTTGCTCACTTTTCCATTTTTTTTTTCTATAGAAACAACATACTGCCAGGAGAAAGTGTGTGATTTAAAGTAGCAAACCTGAGTTCTAGCCTTGGCCAATGTCAGGAAAAACCATGTATTTTATGTTGTGTACAAAAAAAAAAAAAAAAAAAAATTGGAGTTCCAATATCCCTTGGTGTAACAGGACAAGGACTTCTGTATCAGAAATGCTTGGATTCTGATTAAGGCTCTGTCTCATTTCCCTGTGACAACTGAAAACTAAGTGGCTGGTACTAAATGTCAGATAACTCACCTGCAATGCTATGAATATGGTGTCTGTGGGCACTAAATACATAGATATCATCACCCCTTTTTCATAGCACTTTTTGTTTCCTTTCGTGAGCACTCACCACTGTTGCAATAAAATATTGCAGGTAGCTGAATCTATAGTTTTTAAAATAGTCTGAGAAATGAGACATTCAATAAAACAATTATATTATTCATTCTATTGATTACGTGTAATGTAGTTAATACAGCTTCTAGCTTACAACAGGAGGTCATCAAATGAAATTATTTAATGCTCTTGCATAAAGTAGTGTGATTAAAAAAAATAAACTTCTGGTAACAATGATCAGTATGTGACAAATTCGTTGTTACTCCAAAGAGACACTTATTAGAAATTATTTCTTTAGGGCAGGCGCCGTGGCTCAGTAGGCTAATCCTCTGCCTTGCGGCGCCGGCACACCGGGTTCTAGTCCCGGTCGGGGCACCGATCCTGTCCCGGTTGCCCCTCTTCCAGGCCAGCTCTCTGTTGTGGCCCGGGAGTGCAGTGGAGGATGGCCCAAGTGCTTGGACCCTGCACCCCATGGGAGACCAGGAGAAGCACCTGGCTCCTGCCATCGGAACAGCGCTGTGCGCAGGCCGCAGCGCACCTACCATGGCGGCCATTGGAGGGTGAACCAATGGCAAAAAGGAAGACCTTTCTCTCTGTCTCCCTCTACTGTCCACTCTGCCTGTCAAAAATTAAAAAAAAAAAAAGAAATTATTTCTTTAGCATCTATTTGTACTGTAAAGAATGGTAGAAATGGAATGAAAAAAAATCATCATGTAATTATTTTTCATTCAATCCAGAAAATATTACTACTTTCTTGGAATTACCTAGCCCTTAGAGACAAAGAAAAGCCTCTAAGTAGTTAAAATTTTACCACATGATTCCATTTTTATTTTTCATAGCAGATTGATAGAACTAACACTGCTATATAATCTCTCTCTCTCTGTCTCTCTGTCTCTCTGTCTCTCTCTCTCTCTCTCAAGAGATGCACTTGTAGTCATTGCAGATAATTGAATGAATTTTTTGAGCCATGGTCCAAATATTTCTTTGTTCTTGCAAAGAACGCCAGTTCCTAGAAATAGAAGAATGAGGCCTGATAGATAATGCAGATTGAAGAGAGCCATGCAAAAGTGAGAGAACTAAACTATATTGAAAGACTTTCAGTTTCTGCTTCTAATCCTTGTATGAGGACTGATTCATTCTTGTTCTCAAATTGTATGACTTACATTGTGCACTCAAAACTTTGTAATGAATTCATACTCAATTACTTTGCATTGGAATTTGTTTTTAATCAACAGGGTAATACATTCAGTCCTTTCATTTATTCATCTATTCAAAAGTAGGGATTCCATTATAGGAAAGTGAATGTCATAGTCCTTTTTCTCTAGCATCTCAAAATAGAAAGGAAAATCCACACTATCATTTGATATCATTGTTCATATTAGTATGTCTGCCCTTGAAACACTAGATGATATATTTATCCCTAGAGTTTCCTTTTCTAGTATTAGTCATACAGAACACTGGGTTACTATAATACCATTAGGATGATTTACTAGGTTTAATTGAAATATTCTGTTAATGCTTGTCTTAATACCATGAAACTCATTTGAAAAGCTGAAGTCAAATGAGAGTACAGAAAGAATTTAGTCCTATTTATCCTAAGTTAAAGAAACCAAGGACTGAAGAAATATAGTCATTTCACTCTATTCAGTATTCTTCATACCTCACATTATTTCCCTCTTGCCTTGCATTATGAATATTATTTAACATTTTCTAATCATTAAAATAGAATAAATCATGTTCTCTGGATTTATCTATTTTTAAACCTACTGAGTTAGTCATTTTCACAGAGATTTCTAGATTATAGGGAAAAAAACAGAATCTTAAAACCTTATGATACTGAATTTCATGTGCATAAAATTCTTAAATTGCCTTTCTTTCTAATTAGAACCAACTCAAGGGATCAGGAAGAAGATGAACCCCATGTACCATGAAATTCTACTGAAGTAGAACAGTATTTCAATTATATTCAGTGAATCATTAAATATTTTTCAGAAAGAAAGGCTATACAGTGCTAGTATTGTTATGGGATGGAGGGAAATGGACTTTGCAAGAAGAAAATAAACTATTTTAAACTTCATTTCAACTCTTAAAGTCCTTTACATAATGCAAGATTTATATATAACTATGATATTGTATTTCCACAATCAAATTTATGTCTCATCCATCTTTTTAAAACAATGCAATGTTACTACTTCACTTACCTTTCTAAACTTTGATTTCAGTAACTGTTAATTGAAAAAAATTAGATCAATGCTTTAAAAATGACTGATGGGGGCAGCACTTTGGCATAGTGGGCTAAGCCTCTGCCTGCAGCAAAGCATTCCATATGGGCACTGGTTCTATTCCTGGTTGTTTCTTTTTGCAATCTAGCTCTCTGTTGTGGCCTGGGAGAGCAGTGGCAGATGGCCCAAGTGATAGGCACTTGTCCCCCATGGGGGACTTAGATGAAGCTCCTGTCCCCTTGCTTCAGATAAGCCCATTTCTGGCCCTTGTGACCATTTGGGGAGTGAACCAGTGGATGGAAAATCTTTTTTTTTTTTTTATTTTTGACAGGCAGAGTGGACAGTGAGAGAGAGAGAAGAGAGAAAGGTCTTCCTTTTTCCGTTTGTTCACTCCCCAATGGCCCCTGTGGCTGGCACGCTGCGGCCGGCGCAATGCGCCGATCCGAAGCCAGGAGCCAGGTGCTTCTCCTGGTCTCCCACGCTTGGGAGCACTTGGGCCATCCTCCTCTGCACTCCCGGGCCACAGCAGAGAGCTGGACAGGAAGACGAGCGACCGGGACAGAATCTGGTGCCCTGACCGGGACTAGAACCCGGTGTGCTGGTGCCACAGGCGGAGGATTAGCCTATTGAACCGCGGCGCAGGCCTGGAAAATCTTTATCTCTGTCTCTCCCTTTCTCTATCTGTAACTCTACCTCTCAAATAAATAAATAAAATCATTAAAAAACTGATGATCAATTACAAGTTTCTCTCCATTGTGGTGGAATTCATTCACTGGATGAATCTTGTATTCATTGTTAATGTATTCCACTGCCAATTAAGCACTGACATTTGCCAATATAGTTGAATGCTTATTTTATTTTTTTCATTTCTCATAGCTGTCATACCTGTATTTTTGCTAGTGTTAGTTCTTTCTTTTTAGCAGTATTCTACCTGCAGCAATTAGTGTTCTAAATTTAAATTAAATTTTGTGTCAACAGGAGATGATGAGGTATACAATATTAATTTGTGTTTACATAGTTCAGCTTTCTTAAAATTAGTGAGTTCAGGAAATTTCTAATGGAATTTATGTAATTTTTTGTTTTAACTTCATTTGTATAATTAATCATAGTGACTTTAGAGAAATATTGTAGTTCAGAAGCTAACAACTTTATCATGGGTTATATTCTCTTAAAGTCAAATAAGTTTATATTAGTAATATTCATCATGCCTTTAAAATTTTTTATTAATAGAAAGAGAATACAGTTCATGTATTTTATAGGTACAAGCCTAAGAAGATAACCATGGCCAGCGCCGCAGCTCAATAGGCTAATCCTTTGCCTGCGGCACTGGTACACCGGATTCTAGTCCTGGTCGGGGTGCCGGATTCTGTCCCGGTTGCCTCTCTTCCAGTCCAGCTCTCTGCTGTGTCCCAGGAGTGCAGTGGAGGATAGCCCAAGTGCTTGGGCCCTGCACCCCATGGGAGACCAGGAGAAGCACCTGCTCCTGGCTTCGGATCAGCGCGGTGTGCCGGCTGCAGCGCGCCAGCCGCGTCGGCCATTGGAGGGTGAACCAACAGCAAAGGAAGACCTTTCTCTCTGTCTCTCTCTCTCACTGTCCACTCTGCCTGTCAAAAAAAAAAAAAAAGATAATCATACTTCCTTCCCCTCCCTCCCTTCATCAATCCTCCCTCCTTGTTGCGGTGGATTCATTCTGGGAAGAGGAGCGTGGTGGGGGCAAGAGGTGCAGAGTCACCACACAGACCCCAGGAGTCAGGTGAAAGCAGGCCAGAGGTGAGCAACCTGCAGACTTTTTATTTCAGTTGCTACAGCAGCTTATATAACCAAGGCAACCAATCCAGTCAAGCGGCGTTCTATGCCTGAACCAATCACAGCCTGTTGCCAGGCAGTTTCCAAAGCCATCCAATCACAGCCTATTGCCAGGTAGGCTCTGTTGTCAGGCAGTTTCTGGCTGGTACCCAAATGGGCTGTCCCACATTCTCTGGAAAGACACAAGCATATCCTCGACCCTAGGTGAGGATGGGATGACCTTGCATGGATTATCACCTCAAGGTCGTCTAAGTTCCTTCCTTTTCTTTTTGTTTCCTTTTGCTTTTACAATAACATAATTTCAACTTACTTTATAATCACAGGCATAACACCACTAACCATAATGTTCAACAAGTATAAAATAGAAAGTCCACTGTTCCAGAGTATAGGCAAAGGCTAAAAACAGTAATCAAATCATAAGATTTAGTTTCATTCTGATATATTGTTTGTTTTGTATTCAATATTAACTACCACATATCAGAGAAAACATGATATTTGACTTATTTCATTATGTAAAATTGTCTCTAGTTGCATCCTTTCTTGCAAAGGCAGGCAGCCATTATTTTTTATGGCTGAGTAGTATTCCATTGTGTATGTATATACCCCATTTTCTTTATCTAGTCATCAGTCAATGGACATTGGGTTCATTTCATATCTTAGTTATTGTGAATTGAGCTGCAATAAACATGGACATATAAATAAGTATTTCATATGCTGATTTCATTCCCTTTGGGTAAATTTCCAAGAGTGGTATTTCTGGGTCATTGGTAGATCTATTCAGATTTCTGAGGAATCTCCACACTGTCTTCCATAATGGTTGTACTAGCTTACATTTCCACCAACAGTGTACTAGTATCAGTTACTTCAATAAGATAAAACATTCATCTATTAAACGTTTCTTTAATTTCTAGTAAATGAAGAAAAATGTTTTAGTCATTTGATTATAAAACCAGCTCGATTCTTTTAAAAAAATCATAGTACTGATATACTGGATTATAGCAGCATCATTTTGTGGAGTCTGAATTCATTTAAAAGGAAAGATTTCTAGTATAATGGCTACATGAGATTCTATAGGAAGGTACTCTGGCATCAATATTTTGAAAAAAATAAAATAATTTGAAATCATTTTAATCCAAGTCTTTCACCCACTTAGCATAACACCAATTTCCAATATAAACCAATACATCTAATTATAGGTATTCTGTGCTTTTGTGGAGATGGTTGTGTAGTCCTGTCCTCAGTCTTTTGGCTCTTTCCTACCCAAAGCTGTGTACAAAGAAACTTCTCAGGTCTGTCCAAAATATTAGAACAAGTCTGGGTGGTTTTTAACAACTTATTGGACAAGTTCATTGCTAGCAACCCCTTTTTCTTACATTAACACACATTTGCAGAGACAAATATAATCCTGAGTTTAACAAACATATGTAAAATACTTGGGAAATAACTGGTTGAGTATTTTGGCAATAGATACCTGGAGCTTTTTAAATTAGTAATTGCAGTCTGTCTATCTATCTATCTATCTATCTATCTATCTATCTATCCATCCATCCATCCATGATTTATTTATTTATTTTAAATGCAGAGTTATGGACATAGAGAGGTCTTCCATAAGCTGGTTCACTCCCCAAATGGCTGCAATGGCCAGAGCTGGGTCATTCTGAAACCAGGAGCCAGGAGCTTCTTCCAGATCTCCCATGTGGGTGAAGGGGTCAGAGCACTTGGGCCATCTTCTACTGTTTCCCAGGCCATCAGCAGGGAGATGGATTAGAAGTGGAGCAGCAGGGACTTGAACTGTCTCCCATAAGAGATGCCTGCACCACAGGCAGAAGCTTAATTATGCCATAGTGCAGGCCCTGCAGCACATTTTAAAATGTCTTCTGTTTTCATTGTTCTTAACAACTAAGCAAAACTTTTGAGTAAGTAGAAAATTTACTTCTACATCTGTATTTTAAATTTTGTTAATCAAATATTTTGTCATCACTGAAGCAAGCTAAATTGCAGCCTCATTAGCCAAAACCTCTTTTGCCACCTTTTGCATAAAGAACACCAGAACCCAAGAATAATCACATGTTAGAATGGATTTATGAGAATACTCCTGTATAGTTTCATGAACAAAAGCTTTAATTTACTCTATTGGATGCTTTCAAGTTTTAAATGGCTTTAACTATATAGTCATATAAGAATCCTGCTCCCAACTAGTCAAGTTTGTTCAACTGCTTAATAATATATATATTTACAGTAAATTTTAATGTAATCACAGATAATTCAAACCATAGTAATATACCCTTCTTAACCATTGATTTCACAAAGATATAAAATAAAGTTTTACAAGTTACATTTCTGATACAGACATTTCTTACTTTTTTCTTTTTTTGTTTGTTTTTTGAATTTTAGCTCCCACATATTTAAGGGAGAACATGCAGTACTTGTCTTTCTGAGTCTGGCTTATTTCACTCAATAAGATGTCTTCCATTTGTTTCCATTTTGTTGCAAATGGTAGAATTTTATTATTCTTTATAGCTGAATAATATTCAATAATCCTGATGTATTCTTGAATTTTGTTTAGAAATCAAAATTATATAAGAGTAGATTGATGAAAACTGTTTACAAAAGAACAAAGGATACTAAGTAATTAAGTGTTATTTCTAATGTAGATCACTTTCTTAGGTCATACACCTATCCCCTACTGTGCCTAGAACAGTAAACAGTTGCTCAAAATAATTTAGTGATGACTTACAGTTACCTGCTGATCTTACCATTTAGCTGTTTATATACTCAAATCCTCATTCAATTTCATAATAGAGAAACTGTAGAAAATGGAGATCTTATAGTAGTATATATGTTCCATTGATAGTTTTATGTTAAAATATTCAAAATAATTATATGTATATTTACATTGGTAGCTTAGAAGTTAAAATATTCAAGGCCAGTGCTGTGGTGCACAAGGCTAAGCCACCCCTTGTGGTCCTGGTGTCCTATACGGGTGCTGGTTCATGTTCAGCTGTTTCTCTTTTGATCCAGCTCTCTGCTTTGGCCTGAGAAAACAGTAGAAGATGGCCCAAGTGCTTGGGCCCCTGAACCCACATGGGAGACCGGGAGAACTTCCACTTTGACTATGACCTTTTCTAAATATGATCAGAGTCGGTGATCATATTTCCATAGCCTTGCTTCCATAGCCTTAGCAACTCATGACGAGAGCCTAGGGTGATTACTGATGCCATAAACAAGAGTGTCAATTTGTTAAGTCAACAACAGGAGTCACTGTGTACTTACCCCCCCTGTAGGATCTCTGTCCTTAATGTGCTGTACATTGTGATTTAATGCTATCACTAGTACTCAAACAGTATTTTTCACTTTGTGTTTCTGTGTGGGTGCAAACTGTTGAAATCTTTACTTAATGTATACTAAACTGATCTTCTGTATTTAAAGAGAATTGAAAATGAATCTTGATGTGAATGGAAGGGGAGAGGGATTGGGAGAGGAGAGGGTTGTGGGTTGGAGGGAAGTTATCGGGGGGAAAGCCATTGCAATCCATAAGCTGTACTTTGGAAATTTATATTCATTAAATAAAAGTTAAAAAAAAAGTTATCAGACCTTTCAGTGGAATAAGGGTAGTCTTTTCCAATAAATGGTGCTGGCAACACTGGAAGAAGCTCTTGGATCCTGGCTTCAAAATTGTCTAGCTCTGGCTGTTGTGGCCATTTGAGGAGTGAACAAGCAGATAGAAGACCTTTCTCTCTGACTTTCCCTCTCTCAATAACTCTATCTCTCAAATAAATAAATAAATTTTAAAAGAGAAGCTAAAATATTCATTATATAAACAATCTTATCATAGTAAAAAGGCAAAGAAGACATCACTAGTAATTCCATTTCTTACACAATTTATATTTTATTTTATCTATTGAAGTTTTTATCATCATGCATCTAGAGGTTTGTTAGCAGTGATAGGAAACTGATTACAATTTTATATTCTACATAAAACATTTTAATATCTGTTTCTGTTCACTTTGCATTTTAAATTTTCAACTGATTTTATTTTTATGCTTTATTCTGAGAAAAGCTGATTATGAAAAAGAAATATAGGAAAGTCTAATCAATAATAGTAATAGTAATAGTCAAATTACTGCTATATTAATAAATAATTTTTAAGTATCAAAATGAAGACTATAAGGAATACAGACTAATGGATTTCATTGAGAGAGAGTAAAATATAGAGAGGTAGAAGTGGGGAAGTGGAGAAAGAGAATATTATTAAGAGGTCAAATTAAAATTAAAAACAAATTTTTAAAAAATAAGTCATTAAGTTCTTAGTCAATGATACTTTTATTTTCAATACATTTGATCATTTCTTTCAATAGCTAAGGTTTACTGTGAGTTCTATTAATTTTATTTATTTATTTATTTATGCATGTATGTATGTATGTATGTATGCATGTATTTTGAAGGGCAGAGCAATAGGGAGAGAGGTAGAAACACAGAGAAGTCTTTTATCTGTTGATTCATTCCCCAAATGGCTGCAAGAGCCAGTATTGTACCAGGCCAAAGCCAGGATACAGGAACTCCATCTGGGTCTCTCATGTGGGAAACTAACTAATAAAGCAATGTTCTGCTGCCTTCCCAGGCACATTAGCAGAAAACTAAACTGGAAGCAGAGGAGCCAGGTCTCTAATTGACACACTTATATGGGATGCCAGTAACACAAGCAGCAACTTAACCCATTGAGCTATAATATGGCCCCTTACTGTGAGTTATTTGAGATAATAAGATCAAATGTAGGTGGTAATCGTTTGCTGTCATATTGGATTCTATCTCAAAAATAGGAGGTACATACCCTAGATCTCAAGGTAATTATAAAATAACTTTTTCCTCAGAAGAAAAGAGTAATATTTAGGCTTGATAGTTCTTAGATATGATGATATAAATATATAGAACATTGGTATGTGATGAAGAAAGATTAGAGATAGTGGTGTAATAGTAATTATGATAAGAATCTAGATACACATGTAGATAGATAGACGATAGGTAGATATATAGAAAGATAGATAGATAGATAGATAGATAAAACAAATGCATTAGAATAGAAAATCCCATATAGATTATATAGACTTTGATATAACAAAATCTATTCTATTATCCTTGGAGCACAAAGGGTAAAATATGAATCCCAGATCAACTTCAATTAATGTCAGAGTCTCAATTCTTCAATTGAAAAGTTGCTGGAATGCTTTATGCCAGTAGTATTATTGTGAAGATCAAAAAACCCAGAATGTTCATAATATATACTTTATATTTCCAGTACACTGGATTAAAAATACCTGGAACTTTTCATTTTCATTATATTTCATAGAGAAAACAAAGAAAATTCTCTCAAATACTGGAAATCATCAACTTGAAATCAAAAAGTATATCACATAAGTATAGTGTTACTCCAAAATATTAAAATTAAATTTGTTGTGATCTTCATTGATATGTATGTATTAATAAGTATGCATACAAAGATCATCGAAGTTAATAACAGCATTTAATTGCTGAAGGCATTTTTATAGACTTTTCTGACAGTAATCTGCAGTTGTGCCAGAAAATTGCCTATAGCATTAGAGTTTTGTCATTTCACTATTAATTACTGTTCTTTGCTTTTCACAAGCCATCTGTGTAGAAGAGACACTGGCTAATAAATTTATAGACACACAAGTGAGAAGAGATCTCTACAGATGTTAATTGCTAAAATCATCTTGATTACTTTGACACCATAGGAGGATGCATCTGAATAACTGCGTGTACAATATGTTTTTTCTGTTAGCATCCTAACACAGGAAAGTTTTCCTTAGCAAAAAAAAAAGCAAATGCTTGATTTCTACACTCTGTTTAAACAAGATTAATTTCATCACACTCAAAACTAACAGCACATAAAGAGTTTCTTAGATTGTTCCAGAAATTTTGTATTGTAGAATTCAATGCTAGCATAATCACTTCATTCTTTATCCTTGAATTTACCACTTGTGTCACATCACACTTAGTAATATTAGTAAAAAATGTTTCCTTGAGTGAGAGGCAGTTTTAACTTCTTGATTTTCGACATTTATTTGATTCACATGAATTTATTAGGTTCCTACTATTTATGAAGCTTAAAGTTCAATTTTTAGAGGTTTAAAACATGGTTTCTTCTGAAGGACATTCACCGTGTAGAAAGGAAGACATATGCATACATATATTCATAAAATAAATATGACAAATGCATACACAATATAAATATCCATCCAATCACAGCCTGTTGCCAGGCAGGTTCCGTTGCCAGGTGGGTTTTGAAGCCATTCCTGAGTAACTGATGCTCACTTGCCAGCAGCCATCTTGGCATGGCCTTTTCATTCCACCACATTTTCCCCTTTTCATTTGTTTTTGAGCAACGGGAGACATGATTCTTGGCCATACCATTGTTGACCCCGTTTCCATGCAGTCTCTGTATGCAGCTGTGCCTGTCTTAGGTTTTCCCCCAGGGGATCTTACCCATCGTTGACTAACAAGCACTCAAAACAAGAGACCACAGGAGTGCTTGCTCAGATAGGGGTAGGAATAAGGAACAATGGTAATCAGGAATGGCATGACCACACACAGGCTGTGGGCTGTTTGAGTGGCTGAACAGAGCTAGTGGGGTATAAAACAGTAATGGATGTGGCTATGGGCAGTTTCTCAGGGTAGGATGATAGGGCAGGTGCGTCTGCTAATAAGGCAGACTCTCAGTCTTGTTCAGCTGGTTCTGGTTGGCTGTGTTTCTGGCTGGTACCCAAATGGGCTGACCTGCATTCTCTGGAAAGACACAAGCATATCCTCGACCCTTGGTTAGCAGAAGCCTTTCTATGGATGTTGGAATCCAGGGCCTGAATTTTGAGTCTGCTCCTATATTTATGGCAAATGTGCAGGTGGGATGGGGTCTAGCAGCTGCCCTGAGAGTCTGGGGTGCCTGAGGACTGCCACAAATGTGGGGATCCTCACTGGGTGAGGATGGGATGACCTCGTGTGGGTTATTGTCTCGAGGTCCTCTAAGTTCATCCCACGAGTATTTGGGGGGTGGCTGACTAGGCATTGCTACATTGTTTGCTACCTTGTTTGCTACATCCTTTGCTGTGATATCATTTTCACTATCTTCACTGTTGGAGCTCTCTCTCCCTAAAGCATCAACTGTTGTCTGTGAGGCAGAGGCCTGGAGTGTCAGGCTCTTATCACTCACAGATTCATTACGTTTGGTAATTTGTTTGGGATTCTGAGAGGGGGGTATCTTTCCCATGTTTGAGTGTTTAAGAGCGGTGCACCACTCAAACTCTAGCCAAAGGAAAGACACCCACAGCACTGCTGCCATAACAAAACAAATTTTAGCACCTCAGTGGCTGATGGCATTCTGCAGGGGGTTCCCTATGTTAGACGAACAGACAGTGGTATATCAGATTGTACGTATGTCCTGTGCTTAGTGGGGGACTTCCTTGATTCATTAAGACAAGGCAGTGTGCCCACACGGCGTCTCCAGAGCATCACCTCTCTCGAGTGAGGGAAGATGACTTGGTTCCGAATTCTGGGATGATCACTCCCTTATGTGAATTCTCCGGGTGAACTGATAGTAAAAGGAGGAGCTGAGAAGTGGAGTTTCACTTCTGGGCAGTGTGTACCTAACCTGGGGTCACTTAGACTAGGGACAAGGAGAAGGAAAAGGGTGTAAGAGGGTGTTCTGTGCTCACCCTCACAGAACCGAACAGCACACAAAACACCGAGGGGCCTACTTGCCGAAATCAAGGGGGGAACCTTGCCGAGTCTGACATACTGTCTCTTTCTCAGTCATGTTGGCGTGCCAGATGTTGCTGTTGATTTGTTCTGAGATGAGGAGTGCGGTGGGGGCAAAAGGTGTGGAGTCACCATACAGACCCCAGGGGTCAAGTGAAAGCGGGCCAGAGGCAAGCAGCCTGCAGAGTCACTTATTTCGGTTGGTACAGCAGCTTAAATAGCCAAGGCAGCCAATCCAGTCAAGGGGCAGTTTATGCCCTAACCAATCACACCCTGTTG
The DNA here is from genome assembly GCF_033115175.1 of Lepus europaeus. Taxonomy (NCBI): domain Eukaryota; kingdom Metazoa; phylum Chordata; class Mammalia; order Lagomorpha; family Leporidae; genus Lepus; species Lepus europaeus. The sequence continues at coordinate 42,387,475 of NC_084833.1, forward strand.
CCAGGCAGCATCCAAAGCCATCCAATCACAGCCTGTTGCCAGGCGGCTCTGTTGCCAGGTGGGTTTTGAAACCATTCCTGAGTAACTGATGCTCACTTGCCAGCAGCCATCTTGGCATGGCCCTCTCATTCCACCACAAATGTTGATTTGAGTGGAGACCATGTCTATATTTGTTTTAATGAAGAAACTGGACATTGGAATTAATGAACATTAAAAAAAAGTGGTATATGATTTGGCAAAAAAGAAAAAATTGAAAGACGTTCCAGTTAGAAAGAAGATCAGAAACAAAAAGCATTTATTTATTTGAAGAATATTCAGCAACAGAATGTGCACTTAAGCATATGAAGTGGAGGTAGAGAAAGATTAGCAAGATCTTTCCAGTAAAGCAGATAATTCTAATTTGAGTTTCTAACATATCTTTCACTAAACTATAAGTTCCTCAAGGGTAGGAACTGTGAGTTATAATTGCCTTTTTTTTTTTTTTTTTGACAGGCAGAGTGGACAGTGAGAGAGAGAGACAGAGAGAAAGGTCTACCTTTTGCCATCGGTTCACCCTCCAATGGCCACCGCGGCTGGCGCGCTACGCTGATCCGAAGGCAGGAGCCAGGTGCTTCTCCTGGTCTCCCATGGGGTGCAGGGCCCAAGCACTTGGGCCATCCTCCACTGCACTCCTGGGCCACAGCAGAGAGCTGGCCTGGAAGAGGGGCAGCTGGGACAGAATCCGGTGCCCCGACCGGGACTAGAACCCGGTGTGCCGGCGCCGCAAGGCAGAGGATTAGCCTATTGAGCTGAGGCGCCAGTCCATAATTGCCTTTTTCTTTCTTTTTTTTAGCTTTTATTTAATGAATATAAATTTCCAAAGTACAGCTTATGGATTACAAGGGCTTCCCCCTCCCATAAGTTCCCTCCCACCCGCAACCCTCCCCTCTCCCGCTCCCTCTCCACTTCCATTCACATCAAGATTCATTTTCAATTCTCTTTATATACAGAAGATCAATTTAGTATATATTAAGTAAAGATTTCAACAGTTTGCACCCACATAGAAACATAAAGTGAAACATAACTGTTTGAGTACTAATTATAGCATTAAATCACAATGTACAGTACATTAAGGACAGAGATCCTACATGAGGAGTAAGTGCACAGTGACTCCTGTTGTTGACCCAACAAATTGACACTCTAGTTTATGGCGCCAGTAACCATCCTAGGCTCTCGTCATGAGTTGCCAAGGCTATGGAAGCCTTCCAAGTTTGCCGACTCTGATCATATTTAGATAAGGTCATAAAAGAGTGAGGATAGTAACCAATGATCCTAAGAGTGGCCTTAACCAGGTCTGAACAATTATACAGCATTAAGTGGGGAAGAGGACCATCAGTACACACAGGTTGGGAGTAGAGCCATTGGTGGTAGAGTAGAGGTTATGATTATGAAGGAATGAGGCCCAAAAGCGCTAGACAGGGTCTAGAACAAAGGACAGTCATTATTAGAGGAGCTAAGAAAGGTGCTGTCTAAGCTACAATTAAGTTTTCTGATTGAGAGGCAAATAGAACCTGATAGAAGGGGCTTGATAATAATCTGGTGGGCTTTAGGCCTTGTAAGTTAAGAGGCCCAGACCTATCTATCTCTTCACATGGGGTACATCCTAAGGGAGGTGTGACCCTCCTAGGGGAAGGCACTCTGTTGACTTTCATGACTTGGCTGGCCTGGGAGGAGAGCTGGCCAGGTAAAGGCAGGGGGCATCTCTAACAAGAAATTTACAGTTCTGCCTGCAATGTTGCTGACCCGACTTGACCATCCCCTCAGCTGCAGTGGTCACTTTGGAAGTTGGGCTGAGTGAAGGGCTTTTCAGCTTAGAGCCAATGAGATCTGTGGCTCTGACCTGGGCATCCTTCAACTCCAGGGCAGGTCCATTTCCAGTGATCCAACTCTTGGCAGAGCTGCCAGGGCTCTTCACAAGCTGACTTCTGCTGAAGCCCAGGCTTACCATATTGAAAGCCACTGCAGTGGACTGGCCTGTTGGGTCTCCTTGAGGGCAGATCACTGTATAGATCAGCCATTAATAGGCCTGCCACCCCTTGCTTCTGATGCCTAGCTTTCTTTTCCTCCTGGTTTTTCTTAAAGCAGACCAGAGGTTGCAAGACAAGGGAGTGCCCGTGTCCCATCTCTAATCTTCGGTGGCCTGAACTACAAGTCTATAGTCACAGGCATGTTCTGTAGTAGTTTTTCTAAGGTAGACAATGCCCATGAGGAAAATTATATTCTCACTTAAAAACTTTCTTTCCCTTTGGTCTGAAAGGGAGGTTTTTTCTACTTACTGTATACTTGGCTGATCCCGAAGTGAATCTAGCTATGAGGTTATTATTTAAGCTCTTATTTTGGCTATGCTATTACAGAAAAATGTTAGCCATCTCTTTTATAAGGTCTAAAGATTAAATTGTGTGTCCTACAGATTCCTTCATAATAGAATTAGTTTCCTACCTTGAAGAGAATAGAGAAATGAAAGAACAAGTTGGGCTTAGAATAGAGAAATGAGGGAGCAAGTCCTAGATCGCTTGCTGACAATAGCCATATCACATGAATACTTAGCAAACCGTTTCAACCATTAGATAACAACTTAAGAAAACATTTACCAGAAGGTCCAATGCCTTCTATAAATTTTAAGAATCATGTATTTGGAAACACCTCTTAAATATCTAACATGGTGTACTTTGTTTAGCCAGTAAACTTAAGCACAACCATATAAAATGTTTTTAGTTTCTTTCTACCAACAAGTATAAAACATATGATGCAGAGATTCAGGTCACACGAATTAAAATGTATCTTTGATTAATTTTAGCAGCTTAAATTTATGGACAATCTTATCTATAAGCCAATTAAAATAAAACTCTTAATAAAATTTCCCCATGTGGACATACAATATGTATACACATATAACATAACATAATAGTCCAATATAGCAATTTTAATAATAGCTTTTAAAATCTTTAACTCTTTCTGTAGATTGCCAATTGATTTGAATTGCTTTTTGTTTTTAGTAACCTCAGTTAACCTTACTTTCTCTCAGTTGGTACTGTTAATACATTATTGGCTTCATCTGTTTACAGAGCCATCCCAAAGTTCTGAATACAATAGAAATGGCTGGAAAAAGTCCAATGGAATCTATAAGAGGACAGCTAAACACAGAACCAAAAATGCTTTAGTTTTATGAGCAGCAAATCATATATAACTATGGATGACAAAAGACTTTAAGTTGCCATGTTTAAAATTATAAACTCATCCCATAATTGCCTTTTAAACTACCATCTAATCAAGTGCCTAGCAAAATAATCATTTTTAATGAGCTCATGTTGAAAGTATAAATGATTGAATATTATTTAATGATGAATGGATGGCCTTGATTATCAATTTCAAGATGTAATACTTTATCAGTGTGACTACTTTTTCTCCCTATGTTTGTCAGGTAAATACATATCATTCAAATATGATTTAATTTAACATAAATATTTATAATTTTCTGAACTAATTATGAGTCAAATCAGGATGACTCACTTTAACATTATTTTTCATAATGTACATTTAATTGCTGGTAAGAACTAACTTCAAGATGTATTGAAATCAGGAATTTGCAATGAAGAAGGAAAAATGACCAAGATGAAGGGCTACAGGTGCCTGACAGGTTCCTCCACAACAAAGGACAAAAACAAAGGGAAAACAAGTACATGAGTACTGAAGGGAGAGTGTGAGGCTGAAATGGAAATATGACAGACACATTGCAGAGCTCAGAGTTACACGAAGACCTTATGAAGAACAAAATTAAAGCTGCAGTGTCTACCACCCCATCTCTGTAGATCAGCCCTGACCCAAGAGGGATTTCACTCATCAGGGAATGAAAGAGTTAGTGGGAGAGCTCTGGAAGGCTCCACTTATGCCAATGACACCAAGGCACCTACTGTGGGAGAAGCCTGTGCCCCGCTCCCAGACTTAAACCTAATTTGGGGAGCTGCCAGATTACCACCCTGCGGCAATGTCCTAGAGAAAAAAGCCCATCTCCAGTTGCTCTCAGCCACAGTTCCAGTCCTCTGAGAAAACCAAAGTTATTTTAATGAAGATTTAATACTTCATTTTCAATTCCTTAATCTATAAATCATAACCAATTTATTTAGCCTAATTTATTTTACTTGCAAAGGAGTAAATATGATTGTGATACACTATCTCACTTTGAAAATAAATGATACTAAATATTGCATTCTGCTAAAGAGCCAGAATGATTCCTCTTTTTCTTAAAAACAAATCATGGAGTATATTTCTCTAGTTATTAGAAAACTCATGGCCGGCGCCGTGGCTTAACAGGCTAATCCTCCGCCTTGCGGCGCCGGCACACCGGGTTCTAGTCCAGGTTGGGGCGCCGGATTCTGTCCCAGTTGCCCCTCTTCCAGGCCAGCTCTCTGCTATGGCCCGGGAAGGCAGTGGAGGATGGCCCAAGTCCTTGGGCCCTGCACCCGCATGGGAGACCAGGAGAAGCACCTGGCTCCTGCCTTCAGATCAGTGAGATGCACCGGCCGCAGCGGCCATTGGAGGGTGAACCAATGGCAAAAAGGAAGACCTTTCTCTCTGTCTCTCTCTCTCTCACTATCCACTCTGCCTGTCAAAAAAAAAAAAAAAAGAAAGAAAGAAAGAAAAGAAAACTCATAAATAAATCTGACATCCTAACTATAGGACTACCCCCTTTGTTCATTCAGTTTACTCTCAATTTCTTTTATGTTCTTTTGGAAGAATCCTATTGACTTGTTTTTTTCATATTCCCTGTAGTCTTTTTTTATTATTTTATTTTATTTTGACAGGCAGAGTGGACAGTGAGAGAGAGAGACAGAGAGAAAGGTCTTCCTTTGCCGTTGGTTCACCATCCAATGGCTGCCGCGGCCGGCGCATCTCGCTGATCCGAAGCCAGGAGCCAGGTGCTTCTCCTGGTCTCCCATGGGGTGCAGGACCCAAGCACTTGGGCCATCCTCCATTGCACTCCTGGGCCACAGCAGAGAGCTGGCCTGGAAGAGGGGCAGCTGGGACAGAATCCGGTGCCCTGACCGGGACTAGAACCCAGGGTGCCGGCGCTGCAGGCGGAGGATTAGCCTATTGAGCCGCTGTGCCGGCCTTCCTGTAGTCTTAAATTGATATTTGCATATCTGACGGGTGAGTTGTTATCTATTTTAACAAGTTGTTTTCATGGTAAAAGGTCTTTTTTCCTTAAGTTATAAGTTTGGTGGAATTTTTGGCTTTCTTTTCAGTTGGATGCTATTGTGTAGTCTCACTTTATACTCTTCCACAGAGAGTGATGTAGAAGCAGTGAAGGTATGCGATGCTTTCTCAGACCCAGCAGGTGTGTGAATCTCTGTTGCACCCTGTGGAAAAGGGTCTGGATTTGTAGGGGAACTATATCTCAGTCCACTGAAGCAGGGTAGTACCAGAAGAATCATTCAGATATCTGCATTGGCAGCAGCATGGTTGAGGTCATGATAACACTGGCCTAAGTTCTGACAGAGGCACACAAGCCCATGTAGTAAAGTCCCAAGTTTCTATGCCAGGTGTTGTCACCTTTTCTTCCCCTTAGCAGGCAATTATTCCACCATATTATGCTGCCTGAAGTTGGGAGGATGAAGTGAGTTCTGTGACCACCTAATGTGCCACAATAATGGATCATACTCACAGCCCACAGCCTGCAGAGAACAACATAGTGCAAAGTAGGACCGAGACCCAGCTTGTAATGAGTTGGCTGTTGCTAAGGTCAACTTAGAGCTCAAGACTGCTATTAGCAGCCACATATGTTACTCTCCAGGACATAAGTCCAATTGACAGGGACCATGTGTTTCCACATGGGACTGGGGAAGTCCAGGAGCTCCATTTGTAGGTATTGGCCTTGGGACAGGGACAACTAGCATTTGCTTAGTGATGTTTTCTCCAGATCCAAGATACAATTCTGTGCTCACCTTGGCACCCTACTGCCCAGCGACTAGAGTCTTGCTCCTTAATACATCCACAGTTGGTCAAAGGGTGATGAAGGTAGTTTCTTGGCTGCCCTGGTTGACACTAAGCTGGTTTGCATCTGAGTCTCACAACTACAGGGATCTGTACAGTCTTGTGGAATAATGCCAATCTGGCAAGAGTCTGAGAGTGATGACAGCCAAAACATTCATCAGTGCAACCAGGACACAGATCAGCACTTGAATCTTGGGTATGTTTTCTAGACATACATGTATCTGTATGTGAATACTTGCCTGGAGGTGGGGCCTCTGTACTCTTTCCAACACTAGGTCTCCCTGACATGATACTGGCACTGATCACATACCATAGATTCTCTCATTTAAGTATGTAATTCAACAGATTTTAGTATATTCATATTTTAGTGTTTGAATTAAAAATAATTACTTTTGTCTTCCAAAATTTTGTCTAATTTTTCTATCCCTATACATCCCATAAACTCAGCCCTTAGCAATTATTAATCGATTTTGTGTCTACCTAAGATTTGCCTCATTCGGGCAGGCATTGCTATAGCAGTTAAGTCACTGCTTGGGATGCCTACAATCCATATTGGAGTGCCTTGATGGAATCCTGGCTTTTTGCTTCTGATTCCAGTTTCCTGCTATTGAACACTCTGTGAGGTAATGGATGTTGGCTCAAGGGATTGTGTCCCTGCCACCTCACATGGGAGACATAGATGGAGTTCCTCACTCCTGGCTTTGCCCTGGCCAAGACCTGGCTTTTGCTAGCATTTGGGGATTGTATCATAGGATGGAAGATCTTTCTATGTCTGACTCTCAGTCTCCCTCTGCATTTCCAATGGAATGAAAATAAAAATTCTTAAGAGAATTTCCGTACTATAGACATTTGATTTCAATGAAAAATGTAATATGTAGTTTTTATGAGTGCTGTTTTTCAACTATGTTTTCAAGGTTCATCAATATTGGTGTATGTATTATGTTTTCAGTCTGTTTTACTGCTGCATAACACTCTATTGTCTAGATATTCCACAATTTGTGAATCCATATATCAGTTAACAAACATTTGATTTTTTCTAATTTGGAGCTAATATGTTGTTGAACCCATTTGTGTACAATTTTTTGTGTTATTGTATGTTTTTGTTTGTGGGGGTTATATGTCTGGGTATGGAATTGCTGAGTAATATGGTAATTCTATGTTTAATGAGAGAGGGAGAGAGAGAGACAGAGAGAGAGAGAGAATTTGGATGTATGTATTTGTATCCTCTCCAGATTACATTGGAATTTTAATGAAATGACAGAGGAAAGAACTTTAAAAATGAATTGTGCCATCAAACACTAGTGTTACATATTAGAAACTAAAATTTTAAAAATTTTTAACACTCAGAAAAAAACTAAGAAATACATTGTATATTATCTTCTCAAATTTGCACACTCAAGTCTTTTCTTTATTTTCTTGTATTTTTATATATTTCACCTTACATGTTACACGATATTTTTTTAAAGATTTATTTATTAACTTGCAAGTCAGAGTTACACAGAGAGGGAAGGAAAGGCAGAGAGAGAGGTCTTCCATCCTCTGGTTCACTGCCCAACTGGCCACAATGGCCAGAATTGTGCTGATCTGAAGCCAGGAGCCAGGAGCTTCTTCCAGGTCTCCCACACAGGTGCAGGGGCCCAAGGACTTGGGCCATATTCTACTGCTTTCCCAGGCCATTGTAGAGAGCTGGATTGGAAGTGGATCAGCTGGGACACGAACTGGTGCCCATATGGGATGTCAGCACTGCAGGTGGTGGCTTTACCCGCTACTCCACAGTGCCAGCCCCCACAATATTTTTTACAGATGTTCTTCTTCAGAGTACCTTGATGTCACCTACAGCAGTAAATCCTCAACCTTTAAGAATATCAGTATCATCCACTTTTCATATTAATCACATGCACTCTCACAAAACAATTAAAAAAAAAAACATAGATTCTTGGATCACTCTGTAGAAATTCTGATCCTATAGATCTGAAGAGGGTTTTGGAAGTCTGTGTTTGAATCGTGTGACTATTTTAGCATAGTCAGACTGTGCGCCTTTTTTATATTATAAAGTGTTTCTCTCTATTTTTTTCAGAGTTTAAGTTCACAAAATTTACCAGAAATATTTCAGTCGCATTTATGTTGACTTTAGATACATTAATATTTTTTTACTTTATTCTGATATTGAAGGAAAAGAAAGCCAGGCAACCCTGGTTAATAAATGTGAATGCTGCAGAGGATGTGGGGAAAAAGGGACACTAATCCACTGTTGGTGGGAATGCAAACTGGTAAAGCCACTATGAAAGACAGTTTGGAGAGCCCTCAGAAACCTGAATATAGCACTACCACAGGACCCAGCCATCCCACTCCTTGGAATTTACCCAAATGGAATTAAAGGGGAGAAAAAAAGAGCCATTTGTACCTCGATATTTGTTGCAGCTCAATTCACAATAGCTAAGACATGGAATCAACCTAAATGTTCATCAATGGATGACTGGATAAAGAAACTATGGGATATGTACTCTATGGAACACTATACAGCAGTAAAAAACAATGAAATTCAGGCATTTACAACAAAATGGAGGAAGCTGGAAAACATCATGCTGAGTGAAAAAAGCCAGTCCAAAAGGGACAAATATATGTTCTCCCTGATTGATGGCAACTAAACGAGCATCTAAAATAATACCCATTGAAGTGAAATGGACACTATGAGAGACAATGACATGATCAGCCCTCGTCTTGACTGTTGAGGAACAACTTACTATTTTATTCCTTTTAGTATTTTTGTTGTGGTGGTTGTTGCTCTGTTTGTTCTACATAAGACCACTGGTTGAACTCTGTAATCAATGCACAATCATTCTTAGGCGTTTAAAATTAACAGAAAAGTGATCCATGTTAAACATAGGAGTGGGAATAAGAGAGGGAGGAGATATATAGGTTGGCACATGCTCACTCGGACTTACCTCCAATGGTGGAACTAGAAATGTGCCAGGGGATTTCAAATCAATCTTACCAAGGAGGCAGGTACCAATGCCAGCGCACTTGGTAAAGTGATAAGTATAAATACACAACCGATCAAAAAGATAGGGTATGTGTCGAAGAGATTTCACATATAAGACCAGTGTAAGCAAAAAATGAAGGATAGAATTAAAAGGGAGAGAATGATCCTGCGGGGGAAGCAGGACACACAGCAGACTCATAGAATGGCAAACGCCCAAAACAGCACTCCTGCCTCAGAATCAACCCTTGGGACATTCGGATCTGGCTAAAAGGTCCACTAGAGTCTCACAGGCATGGAAAGCCATGACACGATGGCAAAAAACAATCTAAATGAAAGACCCTGAGAGGCGCCTTTCTCTGAAGGGAGGAAGGAACCTCCACTGTGACACGGCCTTGACTAAACAAGTTCAGAGTCGGTGAACTCAAGGGACTTCCATAGCCTAGACAGCTCATAGCAAGAGTCTCGGGTGATTGCTGACCTCACAAATAAGAGTGCCAATTGTTAAATCAACAACGGGAGTCACTGGGTACATGTTCCCCACGTAGGATCTCTGTCCTTAATGTGTTTTACTATGAAACTTAAAAACACTACTAGTCGAACAATACCCTATACCTTGTGCGGTTGTGTGAATGCAGCCTGTTGAAATCCTTGCTTAGTATATACTAAGTTGATCTTCAGTATATGAAGGTAATTGAAAATGAAACTCGATAAAGGGCAGGATGGGAGAGGGAGAGGGGAGGGCCACGGGAGGGAGAGAGGTTGGGGGGGGAGCCACAACAATACAAAAGTTGCACTTTGTAAATTCACATTTATGAAATAAAAAATAAAAAATAAAAAAAAATGTGAATGAGTCACAAAGGAAGACAAAGCTCTTTTGATAACGATAGAAAAGAAACTAAAGTATTAAAGAATTTTACCAAAATTGAAATTGAATCTCTAATTCTATGCAATTCTAGCCTGAAAGGAAATTACAATAGAGGCAGTTCAATAATTCAGGGATTCTATAAATATAAACAACAAAAAATTGTAGATCTTTCATATTTAGATATCTTACAAAATGTTGTTATGTGAAGAATACCCTTTATAAATATCTGGGATATACTGTATACCCTTATCAAAGTAATTTTTGAATCAACTTGGTTTTGGAGAGAATGCTAAAGAACTAATACTTTATAGAAAATGGTCAAAGTTATAAAGCTTATTCATAGTGCCTTCCTCAAAACTTTCTTCCCTCAATACAACTCATGGACCCGGGTTTATTTCATGCTGTCTCTCTCTGTACATCACTTCATTTTTAGTCCCTAATAGTTCTTTCCATAGTTCCAAATTCACATCCTCAAGAGAAGACTGTGAAAGGTTGATATTTCATACACTATTAGAGATACCTATCTAGACAAAAGCTTTGAAGTTTCACATTCAAACTGGCTTAACAAATTGTAACATGAAATGAACTGGGTCACACAATTAAAAATATGACTTCTTAGGAGATCTTTTTAATGAGTGATAGTGTTACCTAAAGGGATTACTGAACAATGAATTTATGATTTTCCAAAACTTAACATAGATAACGTAATGTAATTTAATATTAATAAGTACTAAGCATCATAAATATCTTATTATTTTTATACTAGTTCTACACTTGAAAACCATAAGCATTTGTAGAACATCTCATGCTTTATCTGTTCATTGAACATAGACTAGGGATTTTTTGTTCATTTATTTAAAATAAAAAAAAATTAATACCTTCACTTTTATCCTCATTGTCACAAAAAGTGATTAACGTTAACTTTTGAAAAACTGAAGTAAGGTTACTACTTTCTAATATGTGTAAGCTAAAAGAGTTCATTTGAATCAGCAGATGTTAGTGTATAATTTAAAAATAGAATGATACACATATACAAGTATATAATGAACCAAGAAGCAGAAATATTATGAACATATATGATGAACATAGAAGTAAAACATTTTAACAAAATATTAACAAATTAAATCTAACACAACATATACACTATATTATAATGAAGTGTATTTTATCCCAAAAGTGTAGAGTTTCTTAGCATTAGAATATTAATTAACATAACTCAGCATATTAGTAAATCAAAAAATGAAATTATATATATCAATAAATGCAGAAAAATGACAAATGAAATACCCTTTTATGATAATAAAAAAAACTTGGAAAGCAAGTCATAAGGCAGGATTTCCCCAACCTTACAAAGATTATAAAAATCTACAGTTAACATTATACGTAGTGATTAAGCTAGGAACAAGGTGAGAATTTACATTCTCGCCACTTTTATTCAACACTGTATTGGCGGTGCTACAACTGCAATTAGGAAAAAGAAAGAGAGGATATCTAAAAAAATAAAAGTACAACTGCCTCTTTTTCTCCTCATGTAAGACTGTTTAGGTAAAAATTTTAGTGGAACTACAAAAAGCACCTAAATACATTAGTTTAGCAAAGTCACAAAATATAGGTAAACATGAAATATTTCTCAATATTGATAAAAATGAAGTTAATATTTTAAAAATCAATTACATTTCTAAATATTAGCAAGAACTAAATTGAATAAATGCATATTATAATTTAATTAATAATAGTATGAAATACATAATTCTTAGGAAAAATGTAGAGTACTTCTAAGCAGAAAACATTACTGAGAGAAAGTTAAATAAAATCTAAGGAAATGAATTAATATTACATACTATGATTTGAAAGACATGATAAGATTAGAATGTCATTTCTCCTCAAATTTCTTTCAAGATTCACTGTTATACAAATTAAATCCTGAAATTCTTTTTTTGTGTAAATTTACAAAGTGATTTTAAAATGTACATGAGAATGCTAAATGTTTGGAATAGGTAAGACAATTTTGAAAATGATGATGTTGCTCTTATGGGTTTTTTTTCTCCTCATGTGTATTAGTAGGAGTTCCCAGGAAAATTCTTGTTTCATAACATCTGAACCCTCCAAACGAATTATTCCTTCTTCGGTTATCAGGAACTGAATGAAAACCACAATGATGAATTTTTTATAGTAATCCAAAGTCAGGTGTTAATGCTGCATTTTAATTATGAACATGGAATCTGCAGCTTTTTATCATCTCCTCAGCTTCTAAGAAGACACAAGATAATGAAGAGAAGTTCTAAAATATCCTCCCAAATTCCCAGGACAGATCACACTTAATATTGTGATGTCATGTTTTATGTGTACAGAATTGACATAAAGGAGAAGTAAAAGTCCTCATATTCCTCAAAGAAAATATCTTTGATTCTTTAAGTAACAGGAAGCAGAGATTTAGATGCTAATCAAGAATATAAACTACTGCCTCCATGATCTCAAAAATTAATGGCAGTTTTTCAGCATCTCCTAATACCTGGAAATTACCTTTATTGTAATAGGCATAACCATAAGGTGGATCATCTAATATTAAAATAGATGTAGTAAAAAAATGTTTTACAGCCACTTCTTCTTGCTTGCCACAAAGAAAATAATAGCAAATAAGATGCTATCTATCCATAAAGCTTTCTCTCGCCATTCCAGTGCAGGAAGCAGATTTCAATCATTTCTCCTGCCCGCTTGCTGGACAACAATAAAAGCTTACTTTTCTGTAAAGACTGGCACTGCTAAGCATGATTGTAGGCAGCAGGAAAGAGAACTTGCCTCATTTCATAACATGCATACTCACATGTATTTTGGATTATAAAATCAATTATCTATATTTTAAATTGTACTGAATTCATATTGTGCTATACATTCCAAAAAGTATTAACTGTCATATTTTAGCATGAATGTGCTTAGGAGTTAAAAAGTGCCACATTTTCTATTAAAATATTTTAAATCACCTAGTGAATATTATACTATCTTATAGGATATTGTGGAAAGTAAATTATAGATATAAAATACATTTTTTATTAATAAGGAAAGAGCAATATAGGAGACCCAAAATATGGATAATCTATTGTACGAGACAGATGATAAAAATGAATTTATTTTCAAAAAATATATTTTAGACAGAATATGTTAAGGACCTGAATTAATAAAGGTGAAATGGAGAGGAAGAAACAGTTTTTGTTACAAACACTATAGAAAGTAAAACAAACAAAAAGCCCAAGTCTCTGTTGTCAAATATTCTTCTAGATATTAGATCCATCTTTATAAAAAGCACAATTGCCAGAATATAAGGAAATATTTGAAAAATATATATATGATAAGAGATTAATATCCAACATATACTAGGAACTTGGACAACTCAATAATAGATCAACACATAATCCAATTTAAAAAATGGACAAAGGGCTTGTATAAACATTTCTTAAGATATGCAAATTACCAGCAGGATAAAAATATAGCTCAACATTATTACACTTGATCTTACCCAAAAGGCCAAAAAGCAAGTCTCAACATTATTAATCATCAGAGAACATCTAATTAAAATCATAGTTTGATAATGCCTCAAAAACTCAACGAATCTAATGTATTAATTAATTCTTTTAAATGAAAACATTCAAAGAAAAAATAAAGTACTATAACTTTAAAAAATAGAATGGCTATTATGAAAAAGAGAAAAGATAAGGGGACAGCATTGTATTGCAACAGGGTAATCCAACAATTGTGACACTGGTATCTCATATCAAAAACCTGTTTAGGTCCCGGCTACTCTGCTTCTGACCCACTTCCTGTTAATACGCACAGGAAACAGCATAAGTTGGCCCAAGTACTTGGGTCCTTGATACCCATGTATTAGACTAGGAAAGAGTTCCTGGCTCCTGGTTTTGGGGTATATATTCAAATGGAGCAAAATCATGCCAAATATAAATGAATGTAAGTGTCCATAATTTAATTAATAGATTTTAAAAATGTGAAATATCTAAATAACTAGATAATACAATATTATTCGGCCTCAAGAAAGAATATCCTCTTTTGAGACAACATGGTTGAACTTGTAAGACACTGTATTAAGCGACATAATTCACCCACAGAAAGATAAATACTAGATGATCTCAGTTGTAAGTGCGACCTCAAATACAGAATTCATAGAATAAAGCAAAATGGGGTGAACGGGGGATTGGAATGATGATTTGGGCAGAAGTTAATTAAGAGGTCAAATTTCAGTTAGATAGGAGGAATACATCGAGCAGATCAATTTGAGGGACCAACAAAGTTACTATATTTAACAAAAATATACTGTATTCTGGAAAATTACTAAGGAGTACATTTTAAGTATTTTCACTTCTAAAAAATGACAATTATGAGATATATCAATTAACTCAGTTTAGCCATTTCATAATGCATATTTGTTTCAAAACAATATGTTTAAAATGATAAATACTAATATTATTTGCCAACTCAAAAATAAAGCAAATCTAAAAAAAAACTGATTGAAAGAAGATATGCAGTGGTTTCTTTGCATAAACAAATATTGCTGGTAAAATGAAATAAAGACTACACATTTTGCTAGTAAATCAATCAACAGAGTAAGATTTAGTGGAATAAATGCTTCTGTTTCAAAGATATTAGCTTTCATGACTGTAGACTATGAAAACATTTTCAATAAATGAGTTACCAATTCTACCATTATACACAGGTATGAGAGCAAAATTTAGAGGGAAGAAGAAAACTAGTATAAGAATTATTTTAAAGAAAAATGTCAGCCTACACCGCGGCTCAATAGGTTAATCCTCCGCCTGCAGCGCCGGCACACCGGGTTCTAGTTCCAGTTGGGGTGCTGGATTCTGTCCCGGTTGCCCCTCTTCCAGGCCAGCTCTCTGCTGTGGCCCTGGAGTGCAGTGGAGGATGGCCCAAGTCCTTGGGCCCTGCACCCAAAAGGGAGAGCACAGCACCGGCGGTAGCGGCCATTTAGGGGGTGAACCAACGAAAAAGGAAGACCTTTCTCTCCTTTCTCTTTGTCTCTCTCTCTCTCACTGTCCAACTCTGCCTGTCAAAAAAAAAAAAAAAAAAAGAATAGAAAAGAAAGAAAAATGTCTTCCTTTTGTCTTTCATTCTTTCATTTTGGGGATTTAAAAACATTAAATACTTGTTTTATCTCAATAGTAGACATCATTTATGAAAATGAAGAAACACAGTCCAAGTCTTTCTCTCTCACAAATCAGAGTGATTTCCTTATCTATATTAATTCTATAACATCTTTAAGATATCTCATTATCTCTTACAAAATTTATAACAACTAAAATCCAAGTCTTTACATGGTATCAAAAAGCACTTAAACGCTTTGCTAAGGGATCCTCTCCCATTATTACAGCTTGTTCCATGTAAGTAATACCCAAACCATGTAATAGTCAGGATTCATGGTGATATTCTCTCAGATGATAGGAGCCAGTGTAGCCTAACTTTGGTTGGCTGTATAGACATTTTTTCTCATTCAGTAGAAGTTATTCTTTCTCCTGCAATATTTTACGTCTTAATTCACTCACCCTTGTTACCTGATACAAGACCTTTGTACCAGAATTTTCAATTGATGCTAAGTGGTAATTTCATTTCTCACCCCTCTGCTTGAAGTATAGATTTAATAAACTTAGATTTTGCTTTTATCAACTTCATTCTTGAATTCAGTCTCTAAGGGTCTATTTCCTGGAGTTCAACGCTCTTAGCAACTGTTTCAATATATGATTTTTGATCCAACTTTTAATAATTACACAAAATGAGATCATGTCCATCCCTTCTTCTCAGTGATATCTTAAGGTCAGAGGGAAGAATATACGTGTTTAAATAAGCATTTTGGTACTAAAAGTTCCTGCAGATCTCTTGCTCAGTAAATTCTTAGACAGATCAAGGAGTGTTACGCTAGAAATATATATACATACTGCCAGACACCATTGCTTTAGAAGCTTTTGGTTGGCACTAAACTAAACATCTAGGGCTTCCTTAATGCGATGCTTTATTGCCTCAGCAAAGTAATCTTAATCTCACTTTGCTATTAGCCTATATATAATGAGGCAATATATTATATATTCATCATCTACACAAGGAAAAGGATATGACAATGAAAGTATGCTTTGGAAATTATAAAGAAAAATCTTCTTTAGCAAAAGCTAGTAAAATGTATATCTTGAATCCCAGTGTATTACTTCCACAGCAAGTGAAACCAATTGATTCACAGATTGTGTTGAATTATCAATACTTACATACCTCTCGAGTATTTGCCTATGCACCATTGTGATCTGTGCAATAATTACAAGTAGATATTTGAATAGCGTGTCATTGTCCATGGAAATATGGCAAGATTTAGATTTTGAGTATGATGACTTTTTAAAAGATTTGATTAATTGTTTTTTTGAAATGCAGAATGACACAGAGAGAGGAAGAGAGAGATATCTTCTACCTCCTGGTTCACATCCCAAGTGGTCGGAAAAGCCAAGTCTAAGCCAGCTCAATTCAATAGCCAGGAGCTTCATTCTAGTCTCTCACATGGGTGGCAGGGACCCAAGTAGTTGAGCCGTCTTCTGATGCTCTCCCCAACTAAGTGCATTAGCAGTAATCTATTTTTTTATAAAAAGAAAAAAAAAATATATTTTATTTATCTGAAAGGCAGATTTACAGAGATAGAAGGGAAAATGGAGATATAGAGAAAGAGAGATTTTCCATCCACTGGTTCACTCTCCAAATAGCCACAATGGCTGGGGCTGGGCTAAGCCGAAGCCCTGAACTTCATCTGGGTCTCCCATGTGGCTTCAAGGACATAAGCCATCTTCTACTGCTTTCCCAGGCCATAGCAGAGAGCTGGATTGGAAGAGGAGCAGCTGGGACTTGAACCAGTACCCAAAGGGGATGCTGTTGTTGCAAGCAGTGGCTTAACCTGTTACAATACAATGTCAGCCCATGTATAAGAACTGGAGCAGCCAGGACTTCAACAATCATTCCTATATGGGACAATGGTGTTGCAAGCAGTGGCTTGATCTGCTGGGCCACAGCACTAGCCCTAATAATGAATTTTTTGAGCAAGTTTATGTTGGGAACACTAGGAAATAGCTTGCACCTAGGGCAATGCTAAGAAAATGAGGCTTGGAAGCAGGACTGGACAAAAATTTGATGTTTATTTCCAACTACTGAGCAACATCATGAGATTCCCTGGAAAAAAATTCAGACCAGAGCAATACAAAATTTCAGGCTTCCAAGTAAAAAAAGAAGGTCATAGGAATCCTGTGGAGCTTCACACAGAGCTCTGATCTGTAATGCATCACAGGTACTCAGTGGGATTCAGCACAACACAAGTCGTTTGATGTTTATGGAAACTAAAGAGAACTTGAAAAGAAACAAGCTGATCTGGAATATAATATAGTCTTGATCATTCTCCCTCCCAAAACTGGCCTTCTCAAATATGCCTAACATACTATTTCCATTAGTATGTTTCCTTTTCTTCCTTCAACACATAGATTCTTTATGCAAGTGAATATATGTTACTGAAATGTATAAATGCTATGAAATAGATGATTTTGTTCTTGATGTAAACGAATGTGATCATTTACCTTGTTTCCCTCACTCTTCTCTCATTTTCCACACACATCAGTGAAAAATCCATTTTTGTATCACAGAAGAACCACAAATGAAGTATTTCTTCATTATTGAATGAGTACATTCCAGACCAAATTCTTTCCAGCATAACCTGCATCACTAAATGACACCACAATTTGAGAATCAACTTGCATACCTCCTATTTCAGACCACTTACAAAGTCATGCAAAGTCATCCAAACATCAATCTTTTCTATTCTCAATGAACCTACACTACCATAATTCAAGCAGAAATCACCCCCAACCTGAATCACCCTCATTGTCTATTAAATCTTCTCAGTCATATAGCAATGATTTTCTCAAATGTTTCCAAAATTTTTCCACACTGTTTTTCCACACTGTTTCCACACTGATTTTTCACATTATTTCCAAAAATATAATTTTACTTAAATACATAAATGCAGTATTAGAGATTTACTGTTTTATACTGGAATATTTATTTTCCTCTGTCTTTTCTTGCTTGTTTTTCTTTTCCAAACTTGTCCCGTATTCACATGTATTACTCTCGATGCTCCTAGGCAACCCATGCTAGCAAACTAGCACATATCCCTTCATATTAGCTTCCAAAATCATATGACTAGACATAATCAATTATATATACATACTCATATATACATATATATATATAAATGTTTTTAATTGTTTTTAAAATTATGGTCATCCTGTTAGTATTTCCCTTGCTAAATAACTAGTAAATACTCTTATTTAATGTATATATTCAGATAACATTTGATTATAAATTGATGGTATTTGGTGTTATATGCTCATTTTCTACTGTGTATAACATTACCATAAACTTAACAGTTCAAAACATTCATTTATTAGTTTACAGTTTTATAGGTCAGAGATCTGAATATGTTCCATTGGGTTCTTAGTTTATGGTCTAACACAACCAAACTCAAAATATCAACTCTTATTCTAATGCTCTGGGGAAACTTCCCAACTCAACTAGTTATTGACTGAATAAGTTTTCTTGCGATATAGAACAAATGTCCTCTTACTCTTGCTGGATGTGGATGTCCCCAAACTAGTCTACTCCCAGAGTTCTCATATATTCTTTCTCACGTGACCACCTATAACATCACAATGTTCTTCTGTTGAACATTTCTCCAACTTCCTGTTCTGCCATGAGCTAAAGAAATAAATAAAATAAAATAAAAAATAAAAATAAGTCTCTACTGATTAGGTCAGCTCTCTCAGGTAATCATTGTATTTTAATGTCAACTATGCATTTGTTTTATGCTTCTTATTATTATCACTTTAATTCCTGGCATCTGCCAGAGCCCAAGATTTTAGAAACACTCAACATATATTTGAAGAATAAATAGGCAAATTAATTGATATAAATATTTATAGAAAGAAATCAATAACAAAAATAATAAAAGCACAAAATTAGTAATTGGGCTATAAGAATAGAATAAGCTTTGATTTGAATAGATTTCTGTAAGTAAGCTTTGAGAGTCCACACATACTTCCTAATGGCAAAGAAAAAAGAAAAATGGAAGAAAGATCTATATCTCTTAGAGAAGGCAGCATTATCCCTCATTTGTTTTTTTGTTTTGTTTTGTTTTGTTTTGTTTTGTTTTGTTTTTTGGTTCTTTTGACAGGCAGAGTTAGACAGTGAGAGAAAAAGAGACAAAGAGAAAGGAGAGAAAGATCTTCCTTCCGTTGGTTCCCCCCCAAATGGCCACTATGGCCGGCACGATGCGCCGATCTGAAGCCAGGAGCCAGGTGCTTCCTCCTGGTCTTCCTTGCGGGTGCAGGGCCCAAGGATTTGGGCCATCCTCCACTGCCTTCCCCAGCCACAGCAGAGAGCTGGACTGGAAGAGGAGCAACCAGGACAGCATCCAGTGCCCCAACCGGGACTAGAAGCTGGGGTGCCGGCGCCACAGGCGGAGGATTAGCCTAGTGAGCTGCAGCACCAGCCAATCCCTCCTTTTTTGCACTTAAATATAAAATAATGTTGTCACATCAGGCTTTGTATAGAATAATTTTCTCCCTATTTTTCAACTCTTTTGTATTTTAAAAGTAACTTACATTGGATATTATTATATTTGCCATATAAAACATTTATGCATACCTACTCTGTACCAGTTACTTCTCAAGTATAGTATCTCCATTCCTTCATTTAATTTTCACAACACCAGGGAGATCAGACTATAGTTCTCTTTTTTTGCGCCTTTTTCTGGCTTTGCAATTTAGGTGATACTGGGCTTATGAAGGAGTTTGGGAGCATCCCAACTCTTTCAATTGTTTTATATATTTTAAGAAGAATTAGGATTATTTCTTTAAACATTTGGTAGAATTCAACAGTGATGCCATCTGGTCCTTGGCTTTTCTTTTTTGGGAGCGTCTATTTCAATCTGTGTCTCGGGTATTGGTCTACTTAGGCTTTCTCTGTCTTCATGCCTCAATTTTGATAAATTTCATGTGTACAGAAATCTATTCAATTTTTCTAGATATTCCTAATCGTTGTCATAAAGCTCTTTGTAATAATTCCTAATAATCATTTTTACTTTATTGGCATCGATTGTAACATCTCCTTTTTCTTTTCTTTTTCTCCCCCCCCCCCCCCCCCCCAGGCAGAGTTAGACAGTGAGAGAGAGACAGAGAGAAAGGTCTTTCTTCTCCGTTGGTTCATCCCCCAAATGGCGGCTGCACTCGGTGCACTATGCCGATCCAAAGCCAGGAGCCAGGTGTTTCACCTGGTCTCCCATGTGGGTTCAGGGCCCAAACACTTGGGCCATCCTCCACTGCCTTCCTGGGCCACAGCAGAGAGCTGGATTGGAAGAGGAGCAACCTGGACAGAATCCAGCCCCCCAACCAGGACTAGAACCCAGAGTGCCAGTGCTGCAGGTGGAGAATTAACCAAGTGAGCTGTGGCGCCGGCCACATCTCCTTTTTCATCTCTGATTTTATTAATTTGATTTGGATCTTCTTCCCATTTTTGGGTTAGTTAGGTCAAAGGCTCATCAATTTTTTTTCTTTTTTATTCAAAAAACTAGCTCTTAATTTCACTGATCTTTTGTATTTTTTTTTTTATTTTCAACTTTGTTATTTCTTTCCAATTTTTATTCTTTCCTCTTACTAGTTTTGGGTTTGGCTTGTTCTAGTTTTCTAGGTCCTTGAGATGCATTTTTACTAGATATCGTTCCAATTTCATTTTCTTAAGATTTGCTTATTTAAAAAGCAGAAAGAGAGGGGGAAAGATAGAGAAAGAAAGGAAGAGAAAAAGAGAGATCTTCCATCTGCTGGTTCACTCCCCAGATGGCCACATTGGCTGGGGCTGAACCCAGCAGAATCTGGGAGCCAGGGCCTTCATCCGGGTCTCCCACATAGCAGAGTCCCAAGTACTTGGGCCATTTTTGTGCTATTTTCTCGGACATTTTAGTAGGGAGCTAGAACAGAAGGGGAGCAGCCGGGACTTGAACCAGTGTCCATATGAGATGCAGTATTATAGGAAGTGGCTTAACCTGCTATGCCACAATGCCAGCCCCTCCAATTTCTTGATGTAGACACTAATTGCTATAAACATCCCACTAAACGCAGCTCTTGCTGTATACAACCCGTTTTGATCTGTTGTGTTGTAATGTTTGTTTCAATTAATTTTTTTTAATTTCCCTTATTATTTCTTCTCTGATCCACCGTTCATTTAGGAGCATGTTGTCCAGTCTCCAAGTGTCTGCATTTTTTAGAGTCTATTGTGTTATTAATTTCTAACTTTGTTCTATTGTACTCACAAAATATACATGGCATTATTTCATTTTTTTTTTAATTTGTTGAGACTTGTTTTATTATCCCAGAGTGCGTTCCATGCACTGATAAAAAGAATGTGTATTCTGTAGCTGTGGGATGACATGTTCTGTAGGAATCAATTAGATCCATTTGACTTATAGTGTAGATTAGCTCTATTGTTTCTTTCTTGATGTTTTGCCTAATTAATCTGCCCATTGATGAAAGCAGAGTGTTGAAGTCCCCCATTGCTATTGTATTGGAGTCTGTTTTCCCTTTAGACTCATTAATTTTGTTTCAAATAGCCAGGCACCTGGCATGGGTGCATATACATTTATTATAGTTACATCTTCCTGTTGAAGAGATTCTTTAATCATACATAATGCACTTCTTTGTTTCTTTTAACAGCTTTTGTGTAGTTCTCCTCTGTAGTCAGTAAGGGAAAGGGGATGATGAATCTAGGTTTTATTGCTCAACTAATATTTATTAGGCAGCTGGCACTCACACTTAACTTTTGTGGATGAAATATGTTAGTGGGTTTCTTTTCAGTATTTCATAATTTGCCATTCTCTGAACAACATTTTATATTCTTCATCTGCATATGACATTTCTGTAAAGAACTTTGCAAGGGAGGAATTTAGATTTTTCTGTATCGTGACCATGTTTGTCTAAATCCTTTGTCATGGCATTTCACGTCTTGGAAATGTGGGTTCAAAAACATATCAAATACTTGAGAAGAAGCGAACATCCTTAAATGAATCAAAATAACTCCTTCCTATTTTTCCATAGTCATGTAGTCTTGTCTGGGTTTAAAATAAAATAGCCTAGGGCAGGCTCTGGGCAGAAAAGTTAAGTTCAAAACCTCAGCCTGCCTTTCATTACTCTTCAAATTTTGGCCGTTTCCTACCTTTCTGACTTTATCTCTGTTGTTCTGACCATAAATTTTCTTAACATCCGAGTCCCTTTCTTGCCTCTGGCTCTTTGCTCAACTCTTCCTTCTGCCTAGAATGCTTTTGCCCCCTATAAACTTAATAAAATACATTTTGAAGCCCACTCAAATTTCACTTTCCAAGAATATGCCTGCCTGGATACAGTGAGGATTTTTGTATGCCTCTCTTTCTCTTCTGTAATAAATCTGTAGATCCATCAGAACACTTATTACCATCTGCCTCAAACCGAATTTATCCATTTATTTCTCTGTGATTATTTATTTACTGGTAACCTCCTGAAAATCTATTTATTTTTAAGTTATGGATTGTTGTTCCTGCAGGATGCATTGCCAAGTGAGTTTTTACACATTTGTTGGAAGAAATTCTACACAGACCGTGGATGGAATCAAATGTTGAAGGTGGGTTCATATATTGCCTATATTCCTTGTATAGACAAAATAATCTCTAGTGTTTATTTTCTTCATTTGTAAAATGGAAATAAATTTAGCTACTTTACCAAGCTGGTTTATTTTATCAAATAAAATAGTATTGTGAAAGTGTATGGACCCATAAAACACAAGATAAGCATCGATTGCTGTAATTTATTTATTTTTATTCTTTTTAAAGATTTCATTTATTTACTTGAGAGGCAGAATTACAAAACGAGAGAGAGATAGACACAGAGAAAGATCATCCATTTGCTGACTCACTCCTCAAATGGCTGCAACTGCCAGAGCTGGGTCATTCTGAAACCAGGAGCCAGGAGCCTCTACTAAACCAGGAGCACTTGGGCCATCTTCTAATGCTTTCCCAGACCAGAGCAGGGTGCTTGATCAGGCGAGGAGCGGCGGGGACATGAACAGATACCCATATGACTGCCGGGGCCGCAGGCTGAGACGACCTAATATGCTACAGCATCAGCCCCAAATTGGTGTAATTTAGATTCTCCTTTCTTTTCAGGCATTTTCTTGTCTTTCTTGTGCCTCATGGGCAGGATTTGACATGCAAAACTTTTTCTTCCCTTCACATCAGCCACTGAATAAATTTTCCTAATGGATGGATGTCTTTACTTGGTAATATATGTCTTCATTTTTAGTTTAAATAGTTTGTTTAAAAGTTAAAAATCCAAAAAGACAAATACTCAGGATTCCAATACGGCTAAAAAGGGAAACAATATACTGATTTTGATCACAGGAAAATACCAGAGAAATAGCAGAGGATCTGCATTCCTGAGAGACAATTGAAGAGAAATTTTCAGCGAAAAGTCTACTGAAAGAAGAGAGGTTCTCTGTAGCGGGGAGGACTGTACAGATCTGCAGCAGCTCACAGGGCACCACTACTAACTCTCATGGCTGGCAACTGGCAGGGAGCTGAATTTCCAGGGCCTAGGGCAAGGTGACAGGGATCTGCAGAAGCCTGCGCTCCACTGTTTATCATGTCTGGGGAAGAGATTCGGGGCCCCCACTCTCTTTGAGCCCAAGTGGATGAGTTGGAAAGTGACAGGGTATACTTTTAACTCTGAACAGAGGGCCCCAGCAACCAGTGGGGAAAACATCATCTTCCCAGAGTAAGGCAAGTGGAGGCTAGAGTGGCCTGTACAGCTCTGGTGGATTTTGTCAGAGGGAGAAAACCCCATTCCCTCTCACTTTGGGTACAGACAGATGTGCTGGCAGGGGTCAGGGTGTCCACTTAAATTCTGTGAATGGACAGCATATTTTTTCTCTCTTCTCTGGCACCAAGGTGCCCAGTTCATGGACAGGGACTTTTACGGACAGGTCTGCTCGCAGGGCAGAAAGTGGATCCCCTGTGCCTGTGAGAGTGGGAACCCTTCACCTGTGACTGTGTGAGTTCTATGACTGTGTGATATGATGGGAAACCAATAAAGGAATAGCGTGTGACTGGGTCTTTGGGCAATTATTGACCCTGACTCCAGAAGCTCAGAATTCCCTCAGTGCTGTGAACAGACATTGCAGAGTTATAAGACATAAAAATATAAATGTATATATATATGTAAATATATAGTAAAAACATATCACGCATATATGTGTAAAATATGTGATGCTAGACAAATATACAAATTATACATAAAAGTATAAAAAAGTAAAAGGAAATGTATAAATTGATAAATAATGCATTTTCTTTTGAATTTATGCTTAAAATTAAAATTCAACTTAAAAAATACTAATAAATGCCAGTGAATGATAGCCTCCATAAAACTATTGTTCACTAACAAGTTTATTCATTTTTTTTTATAAAAAGTAAAGTCAATAAGCTTTTTAAAGCACATAAATTTAATATTGATTTTGGCATTTCCCATATAACCTTGCTTCAGATTTTGCTATCAGATTTTAAATTAATAAGATTTCAAACTTTGTTAACAGGTTAAGAACATGTCAGGAAGCTGATAATTTAGTTAATATATTTAGTTTTCATCTATTTAAAAAAGAAATGAAAATGCAGAAGGGAAATTAATAACTATTTGCTTTTAGGGAAAATGTCTATTTTGAAGGTTCAAAGATATTTTTGAAAGCTTAAAGGCATTATAATCATCATCACATTTAAAAACCCTTTGAAAATATGAAATGAATTCTTGACAACCTTTCGGATAGGTAGTGTTTATGTAAGCTATTGAAACTTTTAGATAGATAGATGTGTTTTGAACAGTCCAAGCTTGGTTTTCAAGCTCAAAAAAAAAAAAAAATCAGAAAAGTCTTCTCATTGTAAAAAAAAAAAAGTGCAGAGCATGCTCATACTTGCTTCCTACTTATTTTTGAATTTTGAATTTGTAGTAATAGCAATCACTGTAACTCACTTTAAATATAAATTGGTGAATGTGACTATAGTTCATATATACAAGATCCTCTAAATTCTGATATGCTTAATTTCTTGTTGATAGAAATAAACAAGACAATAAAACTATTTAATGCATAATTGACTTAAGATTTCATATTTAATTTAATGACCTTGTGGACTTTAAGTATGGGTAACTGGCATGGTGGAAGCCACAATGCAGGAAATTATACAGTTGCTGGCATCCGGGGTTAGTGGAAAAATCCACCTATTTTGAAAACATGTGTGACACTAATCATGTGTCATTGCACTATAAAAGGCACAGACTGAATATTAAAGTAAAAATGGTATTTTTGTTGGCACCAAATGCCTTCCTAGAGATATAAAATAGAATTAGTATATTATTAAAACGATAGATAATTCATTACTATTTAGAAAAAACTGACAACCTTTTATTCTTGATTATATTCTGTGTCACTTAAATGTGACCTAAAGTATGATGTGTGACACAAAATAGATCAAAACAAAATAAAAGATTTTTATTGTAGAAAAGTAAGATGCACAACAAAGAGGATTGTTAGGGTCATGGAATTATTTGGTAAGTTATCATAATAGTGGATTCTTGCCATTATACATATGTTCAAACCCACAAAATATACAACACCAAAAGTGACCCCTAATATGAGCTATAGACAAACTTTGGATGGTAATCATGTATCAGTGTAGGTTCAATGATTGTAAAAATACATCATTGTGAAGGATTTTGACAGTAGATGAACCTGTGTAAGTAGGAACAGAAGACATACAGGAAGTCTGAACCTACTAGTTTTTCCAGTAAAGGCAGCAAAGGACAAAGGGATGATTTTTAGATACTGTTTGTAAACATATTTTAAAGAGTGATTCTGGGGCCAGTACTGTGGCATAGCAGGTAAAGCTGCCACCTGCAGTGCTGGCATTCCTTTATGGATGCTGGTTAGAATATCAGCTGCTCCATTTCTGATCCAGCTCCCTGCTAAGGTGCCTGGGAAAGCAGTGGAGGATGGCCCAAGTCCAAAGTAAAAATGTATCGATTGTTTATTTCTGGAATTTCTCATATAAATAGTATTATATGGATTTGCCAGACCGTAGTTGACTCCAGCTAAGTGAAATTGTGGAAAGCAAAGTCACTGGGTAGGCAGCAATTTTGTATAATAAAATGTCAAGAAAAATAATGAAGAGATTGCTACTATTACATCAATTACTGCAGAGAGAGAGAGAGAGAGAGAGAGAGAGAGAGAGAGAGAATAGAAAAAGAGGGATGTAATTGTGTTACCCACTTACTTAAGTTCAAATGTATTTGAGGAGATCCTTATATAAGTTAACATTGACATGATATTAAATTTTGGAGTTATAGCAATTCGGCATTATACTCATATAACCATTTTTAATATAGAAAATAGATTGTCACCATTATAGGAATGTGAATTATCTAAGCATAGGAATTGTCTGTATTGCTCAAACTCTGTGTACTTAATTTGTAATAGCTAAATATGAGGCAATAGCCTCATAATTTCTCTTAGGAAATGACATAAGGTTATATAATAAATAGGGACAACACTCTAAATTTATGAAGCTTTAAGCATTATCTTTTGTAGCCCTGAAATAAATATTGCTCAATTCCATTTGGATTGTTTATAATCCAAACTCTGTTTTGCAACCTTCTCTTAGCACTTTATCCTTCACACTATCGTTAAGAGCAATGAAGCACATGTCTTACTAACTTCAACAACATTGATAGAAATTTTTTAAAAATCTCCTAGCCACTAGGTTCAGTTCAAAGGATGAAATAACCACTAAAATTCAGGTTGAGTAATTTAAATTTCTATGTCCCAATAGCTATTGATGCATGTGAGTTGTATATAGAAAATCCCAATACTCATCAATCTGGCAATATTAAAACATGAGAGAGACTTTTTAAAACTTAAATCCCTTCTCTGTCTGTAACTCTGCCTTTCAAATAAATAAAATAAATCTTTGAAAAACAAAGACAGGACGCATTGTGGCATAGTGGGCTAAACTACTGCCTGCAGCACTGGCATCCCATATGACCATCAATTGTAGTCCTGGCCACTCCACTTCAGATCCAGTTCCTTGCTGATGTGCCTGGGAAAGCATCAGATGATGACCCAGGTCCTTAGGCCTCTGCACTCACTTGGGGGACCTGGAAGAAGTTCCTGGCTTGATCTGACCCAGCCCTGGCCATTCAGGCCATTTGGAGAGTGAACCATCATATAGAAGATCATTCTCTCCCTCTATCTCTCCCTCTCTCTGTAACTGTACCTTTCAAATAAATAAAATAAATCTTTTTAAAAAGTAAATCAATATTATAATTTTTATTTGACCTAAATTTTAACTTCTGAAATGCTTACACCACATTACTGAATAGTTCATAGTTGTACTCAATCAAAAGAATATTTAAATGTTTACTCCTTGTGAGATAATGTGACAGCCTCTGTTGTCCAGAAAGGTGCTTAAATATAGAACTTGCCCTCAGGTAACTAAAAATCAAAATATAGTTTTTATCAATGGCAGCATTTTTAATTGAGAATATGGAGAAATAAGTGTGTAAGTACTCCTAGACATTCAGAACCAGAAGACAGGGACAAAGGAAAAGATTTATAAAGGAGTGAAGAACCTCTTCAATGAAAACTGGCCTGGTGAATGAGATAGAACAGAATTGGAGGCAAGGGCCAGATTATGGAGAGAAAATCATTCGTAGAGGCAAATACCAACACAATGATTAGAAACAGAATTGTGTGCTTAAGGAATTGTTGGTAGTTAAGTATGTTCAAAGTGCAGATTGCAAGAGAGAGGCAGGGTTGAAAACAGATTGGACTGAGAAGAACAATTCTGAGTGTTACTGAACAAGGTAGGTCTGCTACCCGATATACCTAAATACAATCTATAATATTGATCCCTTGAGAAGAGAAAAGTTTAATTGCTGGACAGAGGGATTTAGGAGCTTATGTTTCAAATCTACCTTTCCAATCAGGGTACTTTATGGATTGGGTAGGAGAGAGCTGGTGTGTGGAATTGTAGTTCAGTTTGGAGGAGTTTGAAATCAGGTCAGCACAGCATAGTATTTTCCTAAGACACAGGAACCTTAAAAATATACACTAAAACCCTTGATTAAATCATAGGATAGAAGTCCCTCCAGGAAGAGAATGGGGAAAGTCTAACTCTTTTGTGTTTGAGGTGTCGGGGGAACTAAATAAAAGGATGACTGGTATCATGAGCTTATAAAGCAGGACTTCTGTCAATATTTATAAACCATGAAGGGAGAGTACAAGTGAAGATTTACACATCATGTGACAAAATGTTTAGAAGTTATAAATTATGCCTTGAAAAGATAAAACAAAGTAAGTTATATCTTAGGTGTGACTTATAGTACATCATTTGCCTTGGAGGCTGAGTTTTAATTTAAAGTTTGGAATTTGTTGGGAATTGATGCAGAATGTGACAATAGGTGAGACCTATTCCCAGTTTCCTAACCTGTATTCAGCCACTCCTCTTTTCTCTTCTGTATCTACCCTATATGAACATATACACACATGCAAACACATACATACAAGTTCCACCCATATCCTTCTCTTAAATTGGCCATTCATAGGACCCAGTGTTGTAAACACAGGAAGGTCATTGAGTTCCAGCTGTGCAGTGCATTGTCTGAGTCAGCTTTTATGCGCTCATGAGCTCTGGGTATACATACAGCTGTGGCACTGTATGCTGTCAAGAACTGACACAGATTAGGATGAAGATAGGCCCTGAAAAACAGGCCACCACTGAGCAGACATTCTAGAATAATATCTGAAATATGTGAGATGCAGGAGCAAGAATTTTAGATGAGCAGATTCCCTTGACCCCACAGAGTGCCTTCTGGTAGAGAAGTGTCTACATAACCAAAGGAGGGTCACAGGGTATTCTGAAAGCACAGAGGCATGCCCAGAGGCACCCCCTGCCTGAATGTAACACTGGTAGCTTCATAAGTTACATGCAATAGTTAAGACCATTTTTTCAGCCTTCCCAGAGCCTTTTTGGTAGTAAATGCCTATCACAATGACTCATTCAATGTAATAAGGGCATTGAAATGTGAGTACAGCTAAATTTGGATCTCAGAAAAATGTTAAGCACACAATGGTGGGTGTTGTGTACCGACCCCCACCTTTGGAATATAAATACTCATTTACCAGGATGCTATAGTTAATGGCTGGATCTTTCTCTGGGAATTGTCCTTTTCCAAAGGGAACCACCTCCGCCAGGGTTATCCTGCCTTCCTGGTGACAATTAGTCAATGTAAGCCCCTTTATAAAGGATGAACCTTTGTGACTCCACTTATTCAGGGAGCCTTCTCAGTAACAAAGCTGATCACTTCGCAGTTCATCCTCTCCCTTTGCCAAATCTACTTCCATCACTCTCCCACTGTCCTCTTAAACTCTCTGCAAAGGATCAATTTTCTGGAGAAAGTGACTAGAAGACATAATAAACTCATTATTTCTTAGAACATTTATCTTAAGGCATGTGGGAAAAACATCATTTTGAAAATCGCATCTTAAGTCAATGGCTCCACTTTCCTTCCATCTTTTCCTTAATGTTATAATTCTGTAGTTATTTTACCTTTGTCAAATATTTTTTAAATATTTCCCTGGGGAAGGCACTGTGGCATAGCAAGTTAATCAGCTATCTGCAGCACCAGCATTCCATATGGGCACTGGTCCCAGCTGCTCCACTTCTGATTCAGCTCCATGCTAGTGTACCTGGGAAAGCAGCGGAAGATGACCCAAGTGCTTGGGCCCCTATAGCCACATGGGAGACCCAAAGCCCTGACTCTTCTGGCTTCCACCTAGCCCAGCTCTGGCCATTACATCCATTTGCGGAGTGAACCAACAAATTGAAAATCCCCCCCCCCCTCACTTTTCTCCCCCACCCTGTAATGCTGACTTACGAATAAATAAATAAATAAATCTGTTAAAAAAAAAAAAAACCTTTCTCTTTGCTTTCCTGGATCATTTCCTCCAAAATCTGGTTGCTTATAAATCCCGTAGATGTCCCTTCGAAACATATATGAACCATTTGAAAGGCTAAATAAACTAATGTTGAAACCCAGGAATGTTTCTCCCAAGGATCTGGAAGACATCTCTTTGAAATGTAAACGTTAAGGAAGCCAGCATCCCTCTCTACCTGTCTTCAGAATTTCCTCCGAAAGGAATTGTTCTAAATTGTATCCACCTATTTGTCATAAAGATACAGAAGATTTTAATCTCTTCAAATAAAAGCAATTAGTAAACCCTGCTGGTTACCCACATTACCAGGTGACTTAGGAATGAACTATGAATGTGCTGCATTAATCTTGAGAATGTGTATGTAATAGATTATATCTCCTAGCTGTGCTTTCTTGCTATTTTAATAAACTGACTAGTAGATAGCCTGTGATGCATACCAGTATGTTTTAACCTTTATTCAATAATAACATTCTTTTTCCTTTTTTCTATATTTGGGAAAAGGATTTTATGAATCAACATGGGATTTAATTTTCAATTTTCCCTTACAAAAGCAAAAATAGAAAATAAAACAATTCTATCATCATTGCTAACTCCACTGATGTCAGTGACACCCCTGCCTCTTGGCCATTCCTGGATATATAGTTGTAGAACTCCATTAATCTAAAAGTGGAAACAGGGAGATAGGTGGTTGGACTCAAACTCTAGAATTCCTATCTGTGCAAAGCTCATAGGCACATTTTATACACTGTGAAGTTTGAATCTCCCATTCCTTTTTTTTTTTTTTTTTTGACAGGCAGAGTGGACAGTGAGAGAGAGAGAGAGACAGAGACAGAGAAAGCTCTTCCTTTTCCATTGGTTCACCCCCCAATGGCCGCTGCAGCTGATGTACCACGCTGATCTGAAGCCAGGAATCGGGTGCTTCTCCTAGTCTCCCATGCGGGTGCAGGGCCCGAACACTTGGACCATTCTCCACTGCACTCCTGGGCTATAGCAGAGAGCTGGACTGGAAGAGGAACAACCGGGAAAGAATCCGGCACCCCGACCGGGACTGCAACCTGGGGTGCTGGCGCCGCAGGCAGAGGATTAGCCTGTTGAGCCGCGGTGCTGGCCTCTCATTCCTTTTTGATTCCTGGATATTAATGAACTAGCTCTGGGTGTGCACATTAAGAAAATTATTCTCATCTAGAACTAAATGACCTGGTTTCAAACCAGTACTCCTTGGTCTATTGTCCCCAGGTCAAGAATTACTAATCTTTTTAGGAATCTCATGAAGTCTTGGAAACTATGAACATTCTACCCTCCAAAGAAATACATACATCCACATAAAGATAATGTTTGCATGGAAATTTAGGAAAGTTCTAAAATCCCTGAGCCTCTTTCCTCCAATGATCATGAGAATGAAACATTTCCTAACACCATATGATTTGCACCAGGTGGGCATTCCATAAATGCCAAAATTCCATATATTTTAAATTTTAAATAATTGGATAAATTCTAGTCTCACATAGAGAAGTGACAGAAGCTTGTGATTTAAATTAAAAAATTTTTTCTTGTTTCCCTGGGAAGAAGTAAGTTTCTAGATTAAATGGGCCCCTGCCCATTCTAAAACATCCAGTTTAACTTCACTGTTTAGTAAGAATTCTGATTGTACTCATATACACCACTTTTCTATAGTTGAGCAATGCATTTGTTAAGAGCACAGCTCTGGAGTCCAATTGCCTCAGTTTGAAATAATAAGCCTCTCTATTTCACATCTCCTATAAAAAAGAGATAATAACTGTATCTACCTCTTTTGTGTTTTGTGTGTTTAAAAACATTTTATTTATGCATTGTATTTAATTGAAATGTACACTGAATAACTCCCATCAACTGGTTCACTCTCCAAAATGGCTGCAATAGCAAGGGCTGGGCCAACCCAAAGCCAGGAACCAGGAACTCTTCCTAGGTCTCCTAAGTATTTGTGTTATCACTCCTTCCCATGGTACACAATAGCAGGAAGCTAGAATCAGAAGCACAGGTATTACTCAAACTCAATCACTCTTGATATGGGGGAGCTAAGTAAGGAGTTAGGTAGGAATAAATGAAGCTGGAAGAATTGTTTTTCATAGTTTCTTTGTAGTATTGCATTGTAACTCTGCCCCCTTACCTGTCAATCCAGTACACTCATTTTCCAATGATGCACCTGTGTCTCATCTGGGGCCAGGAAGGAGGATGGCCTCATGGAAGTTCAGCTTCATGTGGAGGCACCATGAAACTCCTAAGAAGCTTCACCCTCACTAAGCCACACCCCCTTTTGTATAATTCATTAGGGCAACTGGCCCACCTCATAAAAGTGACTGATACATTCGGAGATACCCTTTTTTACTTTGGTTTTTGGATCATGCTTATGCTTCCTTCTCTGGCTTCCTCATAGGCAACTCTATGGCCCACTCATGGCAAGTATTTCTTCATGTGGGATTGCTCACACTTACCCAAAAATGTGTATCCAAAAATGTGTCTTTAGTTTTTATTCACTCTTTTAAATATATCCTGCTCTCACTGTATACTGTATCTATGCCTCTGAATTTTTATCTCTGCAGGGCAAGAACTTGGAATAAAAATTCAGATATATATACCTCTAACACTCTGATATGGAATGTAGTCATCCCAAGTGATGTATTAACTTTGCCACCAAAGGCCCACCCATATAGAATATTTTTAGATGAAAATTAACAAGTTAATTCAACTACTATGCTTAAAATATTTGGCAGAGTAGAAATCCAATAAATAGAGACTCTAAAAATTATAAGAGGGATGTTTATATTCAAAAGATGCCATGGGGAATTTTAAATTTATTATTTTCTCTCTGAAGTTTCAATAATGTTAGTCTATGAAACAAACTGACAATAGAGAGATATTAGAAAAAAATATAAGTTTTATTCCATGCCTAGGGTATGAGATTGTGAAAATCCAATAGGGACAAGATGGCTGAACTTTACATGGAATTTAAGGAACAGGTTTTTGGGCTTCTGGGAGAGAGGGAGGTGGCTCAGACTACAAAAGGTGGGAATGAAGCTATGCCCTGCAAGCTAAGGCCATCCTGTTATGCAGATGTGCTTTGCAGTCATGTATGGGCCACTAGAATCTGTCAGATTCCCCAACCTCTTCTTCCAGTGGAAAGACCCTGCCTAAGATGAAAGGGAGAGGAGGTATCAAGTTTTAAAAAAGCTTGTGCATACATCTGTTATGATCTCAACTAATTTTGAGAGATAAAACTTTCTTTCATTTTTTAAATTATTTATTTCTTTAAGAGGTAGGATTACAGAGAAAGAGAGGGAGAGACAGAGAGAAAGGTCTTCCATTCAGTGGTTCACTCCCCAAATGGCCACAACTGCCGGAGCTGGGTTGATACAAAGCCAGGAGCCAGGAGCTTCCTCTGGGTCTCCCATGTGGGTGTATGGGCCCAAAGCACTTGGGCCATGTTCTACCGCTTCCCCAAGCCATGAGCAGAAAGATAGATTGGAAGAGGAGTAGCCAGGACTCAAACCAGTGCCCATATGGGATGCTGGTGCCCAGGCAAAGGCTTATCATACTATGCCTACAACTTCTTTCTACAAAAATATACATCTTTTCAGATTCATTCTTGTGTCTGCAGAGGTCTGCACTTTGAATAACCTGCTCAAAGTATGTCAAAGCAATATATTTGAGATGGGATGATTTACTCCCCTCACTATTTAAGGATTCATCTGGCAGAGAAAGCAACCATTGGAAAAATTAAATTGTCAAATACTGATACTTACATTTGTACTTGAAAAGTGCAATTTTTAATTCACTATGTAAGAAACATCTATAGACCTGTTTCCTCTGAGGCAAACCAACCAGAAAAAGTGAAATTGGGAAAAAGAGAAAAATAATAGTGGCCTGATTGACAAAGGTGGGAGAGCTGGAGCTGAGGAACAATCCTATATTTGAAATCTTCACACATGAAGAGAAATTTTTGTGATTTTAATAGGACACGCACAAGGTTCTTTCCTTTGGAGATAAGCGTTCTGGTAAGTGTTGCCTTTGAGATAAATTTTCTTTCCCTGTGCGAAAAGTGTTCCACTTAAGTGTCTCTTTTAGATAAGTGTTCTTCTTAAGTGTTCACAGACTTCAATTTGATGAATGGAGAAAGAAAAATGAGCCTTAATGGTGAAGTTATAAATGATGTGACAGAATTTGAATAAGACAACTTGGGAATGATTGGAGAACAAAGCTTATATTGGCACTATGTTCATTCTTTACCCTTCCCTCCAAAATTATTTATATGTTTATTGTTTTCCAGTGAAAATTATATTTAAAGAAAATTAAATCTTTATAAATTTGAGTAGTTATTATTTCTCTTTTAATACAAGCATACTGAAAGTGAGAAGCCTTATCATTCAGCCAACTATTTGTGAAGTGCTTGAAGATGCATATAATGAGTTAAAACGATTCCAGGTTTAAATTTTCCAACTTATTTAGGCAGGGAGAAAACAACAAGGTTTATTTTTTATATATATACTTCATTTCCATTTAATGCCCTGGAAGGGATGTGCCAAATTGTCTTTCTTTTGCAAAATATTCTAGGGAATCAAAGCTACAAATTCTGTAAACCACAAATAGTAATAACTTTTCACAGTCAAAACAGTCAAGGTGGATTTATTACAGAGAAGCACAGTTTTGCACTTTTTTCCTGCTTCTATAAATTCAAGGTCTGTTGGACTGACTCTCTGGAGGAGGGAGTAATTCTCTCTGTGTTTTTCTTTGACCTAAAGATGAAAGTTTACTGATCTCTATTTCATGTGTGAATGTACAATAGTAGACTACTTCCTCATAAATATTGGCAGCATCCACAAAGCCACTATTTCCTGTTTTTGCATTTATGACTTCCAGAAATTATTATGTTACTTAAAATTAACTGTGTCTTATTGTGAATTTCTATTTTCATTTTTGCAATGTACACATTGTTTGCTATACTTGGAATGCAGATCTAGCCTTTATTAAATTTTGCACCTCCCCACACCCAGCTTTAAGTGATACCTTCTCCCTCTCTGGAGCATGAATTGCAATTAATGCTCCAGAGAGCATTGTTGCCTGGGGAAAAAATATCACAATTGGCTACTTTATACATGGCAGTGGACATGTTGAATCCTTGAATGTGCTTGATAGCATTTCCATGGAAGACTCATGCCTTACACTTCTCCGTGCTACAGAAAAGTATTTTATTTTCTTTGCTCCAGAACTAAGAACAACTACCATGCAGCTGAAGATGCTTGAGCTAAAAAGTCACTCAAAAATTTCTCTTTTTGGGCTCTATGTGTTCTCCACAGGGGTAAAAAAAAGGGAAAATCAAGTCCTAGTCATGAGCTGGGCATTGGGAAAACTGTCCCAGCCTGAGATGGTTCTTTATTTTAGTGGTGATCTTGAGGCTGCAGATAAATGACAGTAGCTGAAAACGACCTCTTCACAGTCTCCTCTTCATGCAGCAGCCTGCCCTTGTGACTGTTTTATGCATACGGACCTCTTTTTATCTTCAACACAAGACTGAAAGTATTGCTTCTCCACCCTCTATTTGGGCAACACTAAGATTGAGGTACCTTGAACATTTTGCTCACCACAAAGAAAATGGTTGGAGTGAGGTGGACATGAGGTAGAGATGTCGAGAATGTGGACGATATGGTCTGGCAGAATGGGGTCTGTAACAAGGTCAGTGTCCCCAACAAGAAGCATGTGTGTGTGTGTTCTTACACTGAAATAGTTATCCTAAACCTGTCTTTCTCTGTACTGAGTGATACAATTTGGCCCAAAGCAGCTTCTGTAATAGTGTCCTGTACTTAGTTTGGTATGTATGTAAATAAATTGTAAATCCACCTAAGGGTATATCTTTGAAATTCTCAGCCAATCATAACAGCTGAACTTCCAGCCAGTCAGAGCCTACAAGGTGCCAAAAAATGACCATAGAAAGTAAATTTTAACCATAGTCAATTAGATGGTTTCTGTATATTTCTACTTTTCTCTGGATATCAGTATAACCTGCAAATGTGCAGATGGGGCATTCTGAATTAATTTTTTTTCTGTGATGCACCTGGTTCTAGAACTCTTTTTCCTGTTCAGTAAAATTTTGTTAAATTTAGATAATTTAAGATTTAAGAACAATCAACGTTGCTAGAGAAAAGATACTTTCTTTCTCTATAGAACATATTACAAAGTGTTTATTTTTTAAAGTGACAAAGAATATGCAATAAAAATGTAACTACACAAATATTACCAATGTAAGTTTGGCAGGTAACTAAAATATTAGAAGTTATATTATCCTGAAAGAATTTGTGATGTTTGTGGTACTTATAAACTTATAAAATTTATAATTTTTCTTAAATTTATTTTTTTCTAAGAAGTTGGAAATGGGCATTTTCTTCTGTTACTGAATTTGCATTCTTTTTCTTAAAGAATGCATCCAAGCATTTAGATTCTGCTACACAGTGAAATTTATCATATTTCTTTGTACCCATAAGATAGTTCCCATCTTTTTAATCTTCTTCAAAGCAATCCTGATTCTTTTCATACTTCTTTTTCATACAGTCAACTCTTGATTATCCTCCCACAGTGATGAAAAGTATAGAAAATTCAAAAGAATAAGTAATGCAAGAGTCAAGTATATTTGACTTTGGCATTCTTTATATAGCTTCTTAAAGATTATTCTTAGTTATCTAATACCACCACCATCAGAAAATGGGTCAGTATTTACATTGATTCCTTGATATATACGGACACTTGTTTCTATGGACTAAGACAACATCAATACTCATAATTAATCTGTATTTGAAAAGAATGTGATTTTTCCTAATTTGTATTACAAGGTTCTCATACACACACACAAACACACACACATACACACACACACACACATATATATATATATATGTGAGTTTTAATGGATTTCAAAATTTTGCACCAAAATAAACTTGTCTTTCAACT
Organism: Lepus europaeus; assembly: GCF_033115175.1. Lineage (NCBI taxonomy): Eukaryota > Metazoa > Chordata > Mammalia > Lagomorpha > Leporidae > Lepus > Lepus europaeus. Next base: position 42,424,485 of record NC_084833.1, read on the forward strand.
CCATTTTCCATCAACTCTTTGAAGTTCCCTCACATATGTTATCAATATTGTTACATGTTTTAACTCTTCTATATCATTATTAATGTTTTTGTGTTCTTGTTCTCTGTCAATTAGTATGTTGAATTACACATCACAATGATAGATTTGCTAATTTTTATTTATAAGTCTCAATTTTCATTTTATGTATTTTGAAATGTTAATACCAGTATGAGAACAGATAATTTGTATCTGCTCAGTGAATTTATTTTTCTATTATATAGTATCCTTTTTTGAAAATCTTTTACCTAATAATTTTTATATAATATCCTTAAATCTCTAGAAATGCTTTTGCCTTAATAAGTATTTTAGTTTATCAGAATCATCATATCTTCCTCATTTGCTTAATATTTTATATTATTGTCTTTTCAAAAGTTTTATCCTATAATGATGATTTTAAACATATTTGAGCCAAAATTTTACTACAAATAAAATGTAAATGTAGAATAAATAATGAAAAAAATCTATTATATCAATTAAAAAATAAAGTATTATCATATTCCCAAGAAGTGCCATTCATATGTGTCCCCAGTCAAGTTTCCTCAGTGACTCCAGGAAGATAACCACAGTAATGACTTTTATGTAAATCACTTCTTTTTGTGTTTTGCTAATCCAACCCTAAATACAATTTAAGTTTACTCAATTTTGTAGTTCATATAAATGAAATCATATGATAAACCAAAATGTTTGACTCGCATCCTATATATGACTTTCTAGGACCTCATCCTGTCTTAAACTCTCCACCTTGATGTCTGAGATTCACCTCACACTCAATATGAACAAAACAGTTTTTATAGCCTCTATGGTTTTCAAGATTCCATGTCTGTCATCTTATTTCACTGCTCCAACCTATGGACTCAGACTGGTGGACCATCTAATGAGAATTGACAGACTATCCCATTTTCAAACTAGGTTATTTAATTTCTAGTGAAGTAGACCTACTGTCTTCCTGTAAAAGAGCAACCTTCACCATTTCAAACACTTAGTTTCTATTTATTCATTGTTTCTACAGAATTTTTTTTTCTTAGAATAGTTACTGGGGCTAGCACTATGGTTTAGCAGGTAAAGCTGCCACCTGCAGTGTCAGCATCCTATATGGGCACCAGTTCAAGTGCTGGCTGCTCCACTTCTGATCCAGCTTTCTGGTATGGCCTGAGAAAGCAGTAGAAGATGGCACAAGTTCTTGGGCCCCTGCACACATGTGGGAGACATGGAAGAAGCTCCTGGCTCCTGGCTTTGAATCAGCACAGCTCTGGCCGTTGCAGCCGGTTGGGGAATGAACCAGTGAATGGAAGACCTCTCTTTGTCTGTCTGTCTGTCTGTCTTTCTCTCTCTCTCTCTCTCTCTCTCCCTTTTTCTCTCTGCATTTGTAACTCAGCCTTTCAGAGAAATAAATAAATCTTACAAAAAAATCTTGAAAGAAAGGGATATCTTATACAAAAACATTGAGGGTCAAAGTATACCTTGTTATTGTTACTATAATTATTTTGTATAAGTAGTATAAACAAAATATGGAACAACATGAGAGAGAAAGTTATGGAAGTATGGGGCCAGTGCTGTGACGCAGCGGGTTAAAGCCCTGGCCAAAAGCGCCAGCATCCTATATGGGCACCGGTTCTAGTCCCAGCTGCTCCTCTTCCCATCCAGCTCTCTGCTATGGCCTGGGATAGCAATAGAAGATGGCCCAAGGACTTGGGCACCTGCACCCACATGGGAGACCCAGAAAAAGCTCCTGGCTCCTGGCTTCTGATTAGCACAGCTCCGACTGTTGTGGCCATCTGGGGAGTGAATCAGCAGATGGAAGACCTCTCTGTCTCTACCTATCTCTGTAACTCTGTCTTTCAAATAAATAAAATAAATCTTAAAAAAAGTTATGGACGTATGAGAGGCCCAGAGTTGATGATTCCCATCTTTTATCACAACTCTATCTATGGTATCTTGGTGTTCTAAAGTGACTTTTTTTCACAGAGACAGGTCCATTACTAATCTCTACAACTCTTGAAGACATGCCTACATTTTAATCACATTTTCACTTGTAGCTTCTAGATTAGCGTCTTGTGCTGCAGTCAATAAAGACTTAATGAATTATTTTGCACATATTATTTGCTTAAAATGTTTCATTACACATGCATAGAATTGATCTTGCATATATTGAAGTTCAGCATTTTTTTTTGACAGGGAGAGTGGACAGTGAGAGAGAGAGACAGAGAGAAAGGCCTTCCTTTTTGCCGTTGGTTCACCCTCCAACGGCCACCGCGGCTGGCGCGCTGCAGCCGGCACACCGCGCTGATCCGATGGCAGGAGCCAGGTGCTTCTCCTGGTCTCCCATGGGGTGCAGGGCCCAAGCACTCGGGCCATCCTCCACTGCACTCCCTGGCCACAGCAGAGAGCTGGCCTGGAAGAGGGGCAACCGGGACAGAATCGGTGCCCCAACTGGGACTAGAACCCAGTGCTGGTGCCGCAAGGTGGAGGATTAGCCTGTTGAGCCGCGGCGCCGGCCAGAAGTTCAGCATTTGAATAAAAACCTCCAATTAAAATAAAATAATGAACAGGTATAATGAACAGGTGGCAAAAAACTACAGTAGTGTATTTGAGACTGATCTTTTCTTTTTTTTATTTTTTAAAGATGTATTTACTTATTTGAAAGGCAGACTTATAGAGAGGGAGAAGAGACAGACAGATATCCCATCCACTGGTTCACTACCCAAATAACTACAAAAACTGGGGTTAGGCCAAGCCAAAGCCAGGAGCCCAGAACTTCTTTTAAGTCTCCCACATGGGTTGAAGGAACTCAGGGACTTGGGCTCTTCCACTGCTTTCTTAGGAATATTAGCAGAGAGCTGGATCAGATCAGCCAAGACTCATACTGTTACCTATATGTCATGCCAGTGCTACAGGCTGCAGCTTAACACACTGTGCCACAGTGCCAGCCCTGATTTTTTCTTTATGATAAGAAAACTGTTTTGTGTCTTTTTAGCATGCTTTATATGTATTTATACCTTTGTATGCACAAGTTAAAAAGTGTTAGAAAATGAAGATGATATGTCAGATTTTGAACACCATAAAATAATAATCTTTGGATACTTTCTCATTTTAATTCCCCATGTTTTAAATCCTAAGCTTCAAGTTCAAGAATGTCTTCAATAACACATCCACTATTAATATATTGGCCTTTGAAGAAGATCAAAGACTGGCAAAGTTTCCTCTGTGGAAACTGGCATTTATCAATAGAAAATTCTATGAGGCTGGGGTGGATGTTCAGCTTGGCGGTAAAGAATCATGCATCCGACATCAGAGTGCCAGTGATCAGGTCACAACCATGCTCCTGTTTCCAGCTTCCTACTAATAGAAACATGGGAGGCAGGAGACCAGGATCAAATGGTTGGGTCTCTGCTGTCCACATGGGAGACTCAGGCTGAGTTTTTAGTTTGTGATTCCAGCCAGGCCCCAAAGCTTGCAACCATTTGAGGAGGGAACCAGCACTTGGGAGATCTCTGTCTGTTCTCTGTCTTTCTCTCTTTCTCTCATAAATAAAAGTAAAAATATATAATTTTTAAAATTATGTGGTCCTGAATAAAATACCACAGTATATTTAAAGTACAAATGAGAACAGAGACCATTGTTTTATTAATTATTACATCTCCCAGAAGACCAAGTCACTGCTTTCCTATAGGAGACAATTCAACAAATGTTCATTGAGTCTTTTTTTAATTGTAGCTTAGATTATTTGGGGTTCTCATGAGTAATTCTGTTAACAATTCCAATTTTTTAAAGCATGTGAAATGAATAATTAACACAAGTTTTTGTACCAATTTAAAATTAAGGCGTTAGATCCAGTTTGTTAAAGACCTAATAGTATTTTCACATTGAAAATTAATACAAGGGACTGATCCTTGCTAATATGTGAAGTGGCCTTTTTTATTTTGATTCTCTTCTTACTGTTGCCAAGTTCCCAAATCTATTTGATGGGTCCTCTCTGGGGTTTTTGTAAGTGTCATCTGAAACTCAATTCCTTGCCTGTGATGCTTCATTGAAAGGCTTCCAATTGAATAATTTTTATTCCTCTTCTGCCTTTACAGTTTGCTCATGTTACAGAACAGAATTCCCCTACAACTTGGGGCCACAACTTTGCTAATATATAAATCATTGTAGTTTAACATTTTGCTGCCATGAACAAATAGCATGGACATTTCAGGAAATCTGGAAGGCAGAAGAAATATTTATTGGAAAAAGACTCCCATAGGCTTATAGGCCCGAAAGGGCTTACATCCCTGTACTATATCATTATTTATTGAATGCCAAATAAGCCACACCACTATTCTGTGTACTTCTTGTGTTGCATACTTAATTATCACAACAATCCAAGGATGTAAGTATATTGTTATACTCATTTCATGAATGATAAGCCATAAGACATAGGAAGATCAGTATGAAGCAGTGAATCAGTAAGATTTCATGAACCTCTATCTGACACTGTTTTGTAAGTCTTACAATTGTCTCTTATCTGTGTGTTACTCTGAAGTACTTCTCCTAGGACATCTACCAAAGATTTTGCCCAAGAGTCATTGCTTTCCATTTCTAGACTTGCATTTCGTTATGGTTTGCTGAGAGGCTTGTTGTCAGCTGATGAAATTGGAAACACCAAACCTTTAAGTTCCTCTGCCTACAGTTACTTTTCTGCATTACCCCAGGGCACAGCAGATGAGCTACAGCACTGTCAGAAATTGGCTTGCATTGTAGCACATTTCCTAAACTCGAATAACAGTACCATCAATTTTTTGAAATACTCTTCAGTTTGTATTTGACCTATGTTTTCCAGAAGGAGATTTTTTTTTCTTTAAAAGGATTCTCTTTCTCTGCACTGGAAAAAAAAAAAAAGAAGTTTCTCATAAATACAATATAAATTGCTATCTAATGCATCGTAAAAATTATTCCTTCCTTTAATTCCCACTGGTTCTGTCTTAACTTGAACACTATTTATAAGTCCTGCTGCTCATTACAATAGTCTTAATAATTCCTTGTTTTCAAAAATCTCCGTTCAAAATCATGCACACAATTGCCATATTAAAAATACTAAAATACAACTGCCATTATCTTCCCTCCTAATTAAAAATCTTTGCTGGCTCTAACATATTAATAAGTGAAATTATGTGAATGGTATGTAGGAATTCTTTATATTACTACCTCACATTTTTTACTTGCAAATTTAAAACTATCCTGAAATATAATGCTTAAAAATAATAGAAGTAAAATACCTTAGGCATTACTTAATTAGATAGTAAGTTGCAAAGACATGAACTTGAAATCCAACTCTTTTACTTAGCAATTTTGTGATTTGATAGTTATTGTGTGCCTCTGAAAGTCAGTTTCTTTTTGAAAAAATAAAATGGACTGTCCCTTCAGAGAAAGTTAATTAACACATGCCCAAATGTTGGAAAACAGTAGATAAGACATAAATGATGGCTGCATTTCCTTAGCATAATTTTCAGATCTTTCTACTATTTTGTTCCAACTCTAAAAATAAATATTCCTGAACAACTACTATGTACCATGTATAGTATAGTATGTATAGGAGAGAACAGTGGAAAGGAAGATACCAAAGTCTATGGGTCAGTCCATTTACTAGATGGCAGCTCTTGTTTTCTTTTGTTTTTTAAAGATTTATTTATTTGAAAGGCAGAGTTACAGAGAGGTAGAGATAGAGAGATCTCCCATCCGCTGGTTCACTCCCCAGATAGCTACAATGCTAGAGCTGCACTGATCTGAAGCCAGGAGATTGACGCTTCTTCTGGATCTCCTTCATGGGTACAGTGGCCCAGGAACTTGGGCCATCTCCTATTGCTTTCCCAAGCCATAACAGAGAGCTGGATTGGAAGTGAACCAGCCAGGATTTGAGCCAGCGCCAATATGGGATGCCAGCAGTGCAGGCGGCAGCTTTACCCACTACACCACAGTGCTAGCCCCAGCTCTTTGCTTATTTTGTTTTATTTATTTGCATATAATCTCCTTTAATCTATTGAATGCCCTCAAGTGATGGGAAGTTTCTCAAGCTCAAAAACCATGACAGAGAATTATTTACATCTACAAATTGTTCTATACATAAAACAGGAACTCAATAAATATTTAATGAAGGAGAAAATGCTTGTAGAGAAGCAAGCAATTTGGGGATGAATAAAGTCCATCTGGGATAAGAGGATTTCTTTGCTAATAGTTTATCACTCTCCTTAATAACACCAAGGCTTAGGTACTAGCCCCTATGGTGAAAAGAATTGCTTTAACAATATTCCAAAATGCACATACCTTATTTTAGTCATTTTAATTCCATTTCCTGAAGTTGTTAAAAAGCTAAAAAAAATTGACTTAGATTTTATTTTTAGTGTTTTTTTAATAGTGGAAAACTGAAAAAGAGATGAAAAATAAGATAGATATTGGGAGAGGGAAAGAAACCTTAGAAACAGTTTATATATGGGAAAGCTATCCTCTGTATTTACAAACATTTTATTATAAACTGTAAACATGTTTTCCAAGGTGTTCTAATTAATATGAATAAATATGTACATATACACTTGTAAAATAAATTTACTTTTAATGTATATTATTTAAATTGCTAATTAAATTATAAAATTATTTGATGCATGTGAGAGTTCGAGGAATTTTTCTTAAAATCAAGTAAAAGAGTTATTTTCTATAATCTGTTATAGCAACAATAGACAATTGATTATAAACATGTTTGATCACTCCTAGCAGAAATTTATAGAAGACCATTTGAAAAAAGCAAGAGCTCTTGGTCTCCATTCAGAGGTAGAGTGCTGGATGAACAAGACAATGACTCTTAGTGGTGTTTTCATCATCACAGTGTACCCAGCTTCCTGGAGGATCAGAAACATATTAATGCTGCTTAAGTTATTGTCCACCAGGTACTGTCACCTGCTAGAGTGCAGCTCCAGCCAGTCTAGGGGTTCCCAAAGGTGTGAAAGGTGTCAGGGCAGGAAGAAATGAGAGACACACTGGCAACAAGGCCGATGGCATGGCTCTGGCTCTCGAGCACCAGACTGTTTTCATATAATAAGTCACATTATGATTCTTTCTTCTTACAATAACAAGTCTGTTGTCCACTTTCTTAGAACCATTGACCTTGTATTTTGTTTCCTCTAGATTCTATGTCTACATCTAGTTACAATTTCTTTGATTTTCAAGGGCATATTCAGAGCATGGGTTACAATCACAGACAGGCGCGAGATAACAAGCTGCCCACACAAGCCAAGGCCTTGAGTGCTGCTGAGCTATGCAGAAATTGGCTACACAAGCTATGATATTACCTTCCGAATCTAATCTTTACTAGAAGCCCCAATGTTTAAAGCAGACCCTTTTTTAAATGTATCCCCTTTTGCAGTTCTTTCTGTAACTCTTTAATTTCTTTATTGTACTTATCTAAAGGTTCACTTAGATATATTCCACAGTTTTGACATCCTAACCATTGTTGTGTTAGTAGCACATATTGAATTAAAGCTTTAATAACATTTACCTTTGTTTTAATGGGAAATATACACTAGGGAGCCTGTTGCCTTTTAATTCTTTTCCCCAACAGCTCAATCTTGTGTAAAGCATTAACCCCTTCTCCTACACTAACATTCTGCTTGATTAAAATTCTACAAAGCAATGGAAATTTGTGGGATTATGAGACTAAGCATTCTTCCCTAAGATTAGGAATACAGCAATCATTAGTGGGACAACCAGGAAGCTCCGGCTTTCTTAAGCAGAGTGTAGTTCCCAACAAACCTAAAACTACCAAGAGGACCATAGCTGTCCTTCTCATGCCTTGCTGAGACAGACCTTCTGCTATGACCTTGTCAGCCAACCAAAGTTGCCTTGGCCTCGCCAGTCACCAAGTGTTAAAATAACTACCATGGACTAGGCATCATGCTTCTAAGTGGTTATAGAAATGAGACTAGAAACTTGTGATTGTATAAACAGGTAATGGAAAGGAAATGTGATCAGGCTGACCCCAGACACACAGGTATCAACCCCAATTGCATGAAGCCCTTCCCTGCTGTGTCAAGAGTTGGCTTCAAATTCTTTCTCAACAGTGTGATCCATGCAGATTCTCTACATCATTTAGAGATGGCTTGAGGACTGAGGCCACACGCAATCAAGATGGGCTTTTTTATTAAAAGGTTTAAAGACTGAAAAGAGTATGTGAACCACAGAGCCTTGACCTCATCCTATTGAGACACTTGTTTAAATCCAAGTGGTTTTGACCTTGCAAGCTGAGCATATACAAATGAAATCCTGAGACACATAGAAGGGCATGAATGTAAGTAGCTTGAGGCCATTCATTAATGAAGTAAACCTCTAATAAATATTAATTTCTTGCTAAGAAAGGTGGAACAGAGATGTCCAATGGGAAGTTGCTTGGTATATATACAGAAGGGCATCTGTTGAGGTTACCCATTCCTCAGAATTTTTTCTGTCTCAGAAATTGTATCAAGCCATTGGCAATGCCTTTCACTTCATTTAGCATCTCTGTGGATTTTGCATGCTTCTAATATTTCTTCACAAACGTTGCTAACAGTAAAATATATGGATATGATTTCCATTGATGCATTAAAGAAAGGTAGATGCTGTGGTCAGCATTGTGGTGTAGTGGATAAAGCTGCAGCCTGAGACCCCAGCACCCCCTGTGGAGGCCGGTTGATGTTCCAGCTGTTCCACTTCCAATCCAGCCCTCTGCTACTGGCTGGAAAGAGCAACAGAAATTGGCCCAAGTGCTTGGGCCTGTGCTGCCTATGTGGGAGAACTGGAAGAAGTTCCTGGCTCCTGGCTTTTGCCTGGCCCAGCACTGGCCTTTGCAACCATCAGGAGAGTGAACCATTGGATGGAAGACAACCCCCTCCCTCTCCTTTCTGTGCATAACTCTGACTTTCAAAAAAAAATAAATAATGAAGCAGGACTGAGAGCTCCTGCTGTCTCCACATAAATCTGCTGTGCAGTCACCCAGGTAGAGCCAGGTCACGTGGCACACTCAGTGATGTTCCCAAAGAAGCAGGACTCCTGCCTGCTCCAGGTTGTCCTCTGCACCCATATTTTTCATGCTGTAGAATAGAGCTATTGAGACTGAGAAAAAATTATTTAGAAATAGTCTTTCCTAGGCTTAAAGCCAAGGAAAGAGAAGAATTTAGGAGATTCTAGGAGCGAGAAGCATAATTTATAAAGCAATAACTCTAGGGTTTCAGAGTGTTGAAGAGAATAGTGCCTGACTGCTAATAGGTTCTCCATAATTCACATTGTGTAAGGGAACAAAAACATATTTGTGGCCCAAACTTAAAGAAAAAGTCCTATTTCCTGAAGTCTGGAATCCAAATTGCCTCTATCAAGAGCCTGTAGGGGTAAAATAAAAAAACTATATTTTGGTGTCAATATTAATAAAGCTCAATTCTGTAATTAGGGTATCTAGTGTAAATATATCTTCTTTTTAATTTTTTAAAGGAGTAATGTAGGAACTTTCTTGATTTCTAGGTGTTTTTTTGTTTGTTTGTTTGTTTTGTTTTTTACGAAAGGAAAAATTATCTAATACAGGTTTTCTTCCATGTTCTTTAGAGATCAGTCTCTCTAGAAGTGGAAATCACTCAGAGATAGTTTAATGCTCCTAATCCAGGATCTCACTATTTACACATTTGGATTCATAAGATCTGGAGCAATGAGTGGATGAGAACTCTGTATCTGTCTATCCATTTCTCTCTCTCTCTCTCTCTCTCTCTCTCTCTCTCTCTGTGTGTGTGTGTGTGTCTCCTCCGCTCCCTCCCTTCTTCCCAAATACACAGATTTTAACTGGGGACAAGTTGTCCACATATTTTAGGAGCTTTTATCCTTTCATTTAACATCCTAACCTATTCAGCAATGTCTTAGAGCAGTCTTTCGGCATCATTTGCTTGAATCTCATGATGGGAAAACTCATTATTTTCCATAAAAATGAGCTTTTAAAATAACAATATTTGTTTTACTAGTTTCAGAGAGTCCCTGTGTGTACAGGCTGACAAGAAGCAGAACAAGCCGTGTGCTAACCTGTTGCAAACACAGTATACAATGTTAGAGGTTTGAAACACATTTTCTTCTGAAAGATTAAGGAGTCTATGAAACCAACTATTCCATAGATACTTCTGTTGTTGAGCCAACACGGTATCTTTGCATTCATTCTCTTAATGAATTTTGTTGAAATAAAAGAAGGCTCAGGAGAGCAAATAGAGGCTATTTATTCACACAGTTTGCTACATAGCAACCTTCTGTCACTGGCATTTAGCAGAGATTGAAGGACAGGAAGGGGATGGGGAAAGCTTTACAAGGAAAAAAAAAGAAGGAAGGCGTCAAGTATGTTGTGGGAGGGTGGCATGAGGATGATGGAGGCAGTCTAACTGGAAGCAGAACGTCTTATGTGACTGGTTTGGGGCACACATTGAACTTCCTATAACTGGTCCTGAGTTAGAAAGGACAAAATGTACAGGGAAACTGGAAAAGTCATGATCAGCCAAAGATGATCACAAAGGTAAGATATAAAATCAGTTCCCACTAACAGAAAGCAATTACTCTTAATCACTACTTTACCTATTTTACAATAGGAAATGACAGTATTTAATAAAATAGTGCATTATATATGTGCCTACTCAAGTTGTTTCATTTTCTTTCTCAAGAGCCCTAAATTTATCCCAAGTTGTATAATGACTCAAGAAAGATCAAAGTGTCTCAACTACAAAGTAATATTAATTCGAGATTAGAAAAATTAGAAATACCTTCAAAGATTTTTAAATTTAAATACATTTTTGTTTGTTTCAGATTTATTAAAAACAGTATTTGCGAGAAAAATATTTTTTAAATTTTTGATTGCATGTTATATTTTTTGAGATTTATTTATTTATTTGAAAGTCAGAGTTACACAGAGAGAGGACAGGTAGAGAGAGAGAGGTCTTCCTTCCACTGGTTCAATCCCCAGTTGGCTACAACAGCCAGAGCTGTGCCGATCCAAAGCCAGGAGCCAGAAGCTTCTTCCAGGTCTCCCACATGGGCTCAAGGACCCAAAGACTTGGGCCATTTTCTACTGCTTTTCCAGGCCACAGCAGAGAGCTGATTGGAAGTGGAATCGCTGGGTCTGGAACTGGCGCCCATTTGGGATGCCAGCACTGTAGGCGGCAGCTTTACCCGCTATGCCACAGCGCTGGCCTCTGCATGTTATTTTTTATTTGGAAATATATTTCTTTAATTACAAAGAGGACTGCTATATTTTGAGAGGTAGGCAGTTTAATCTTTAGAAGATTATCCAACACACAAGTTAAAAGTATTCTATTGGTAGAATTCCAAAGAGCTTAGTAAGTAAAGAATACACTTCCATATACTGCTGCATTTTTATGACCTTAAAAGAGTCTTTATTTTTCCTTTTTTATAAATAGAAAATGAAAAAAAAACATTATTTGCAAAAGTGTGCCAACACGATGAACCCCAAGTGTATTTCTAGAACTATCTGAGATATCTGTTCTTTCTGAAATATATGAGTGTCGTTTTTATTGACAAGATAGAAATGAAGAGAAAATATTCTGAGTCAATTCATGTGATTTAATTGAAAATAACAATTCAAGGCGCCAAACACTGTGGCATAGCAGGTAAAGCCGCCACATGCAGTGCCAGCATCTCATATGGGTACCAGTGTGAGTCCCAGCTGCTCCACTTCCAATCCAGCTCTCTGCTATGGCCTGACAAAGCAGTAGAAGATGGTCCAAGAACTTGGGCCTTTGCACCCACATGGGAGACCCAGAAGAAGCTCCTGGCTCCTGGCTTCGGATCAGCGCAGCTCCAGCCATTGCGGCCAACTGGGGAGTGAACCAGCGGATGGAAGACCTCTCTCTCTGCCTCTGCCTCTCCTTCTCTCTCTGTGTAACTGGGACTTTCAAATAAATCTTTAAAGAAAATAACAATTAACTAGTACTGAAACAGTATTTTACATTTTGCGTTTCTGTGTGGGCGCAAACTGATGAAATCTTTACTTAATATATACTAAATCGATCTTCTGTATATAAAGAGAATTGAAAATGAATCTTGATGTGAATGGAATGGGAGAAGGAGCGGGAAATGGGAGGGGTGTGAGTGGGAGGGAAGTTATGGGGGGGGAGCCATTGTAATCCATAAGCTGTACTTTGGAAATTTATATTTACTAAATAAAAGTTAAAAAAAAATTAAAATTAAAAATTAATAAAATAAATCTTTAAAAAAAGAAAATAACAATTCAAAAATAACTTGATTATTGAAATTTTTAAACTTTCAAAAATATTCATATATTTCTTAGTAACGTTATAAACAAAAAGCATAGATCATTATATATTTTAATATTTGAAGAAAGAATGAATTTATTAGTATATTAATTTCAGTATAAATTGGGATGAATTTAAAATTTATTTCATGTGAATTTTTGTTATTTGTATATGAAATTAAGTTTTCAGTTGGGAAATTGAACAGATTTTTATTCTTACCTTGTTACATATATTCCATCACATTAGCTTGATCTGCATAAGGCATTTAGAATTTAGAACAAAAAAAAAAAAAAAGGAAGAAGCAAGAATGTAGGAAGAGTATATACTTTTGGAATGTACCTCCAGAAAGTTAAAGTAAGATCAAGAAAATAGCTTTGCAGTGGAGTAGGGAAGGAATCACACTTGTATAGTACAAGTTGATGAGGAGGGTCAAAAGTGCACTCCTATTGTTTTTAGTGTTGTCATGAAGTCATTATGGCTTGACAGATTTATACAGCTCAGTCTCGTGGGGAGAAAGATTGAAATCCAGGAAAGAAATCATTCTCTATAAAAATACTGATTGCCAACATAATTTCAAAAAATAATTCTGTAATACAATTCTATTTCTGAGAATTTGTTAAGAAATGAGTATTTGAAATATGTGTAAAATATGTCATGAGTTAGACAAACTTACTCTAATTGGGACATTACACAATGTATACATGTATTGAAGCATCACATCAGACCACATAAGTATGGACAATTTTTGTGTCAATCACAAATTCAAAGAAAAAAACTGAAACTCAAAAAATATGGATCTGTTATGAATCTAGCACACAGAGGACACCAAAAACTATGTAATGGAAACACATACTGTCAGGACATAGTCACTGGCCTGCATTGACTACATTGTAAGCAAATTAACATCTACAGTGCAAAGCAGGTATAAAGAAGTGTTTTCAAAACAAATAAAGTATTGATGAGGTCCACTTGAGCTGCTATCTGATTTAGATCAGTTGGGTCATTTCCTAGTTAAAGTTTGTATTTCTTGTTTATTATTAAATAACTCGGGTAAGATGTGCAGCGTTTTTTTATATTGTATTCTCAGAAACTATCTGGGGGTTCACCAAACATTGTAAAGATATGCTATGAAAATACTTCACACTTACAAGCCCAGAACACTGCCCAATATCAACAAAATATTTTCCTTTGTTCATAGAAATTGTATAGCGTGTTTAGCCTTAAATAGTGGAAGCCAAATTGGAAAAGGAAGAAAACTGGTTTACTGAAGCATGTTAGGTCTTCACCATGAGTTTGATTTAATAGACAATATAGTTCCTATGTATTCTGGCTGATATTTAAATCAACTAATAAAAAACCTGTTCCAAAGTTTGGCAAGGTACAATGAATTATTTTCTCTTATAGATTTTCTGTCACAATCATCTTTCTCTATATCAGGATGCCAACCCTGCAACTACCACAAATTTAAAGGTGAATTTCAGAAAGTTTTATATTGCTAGAATGACTACTATTCTGTATAATAGAAATGTTCTAGAAATGTAAAGTGTAGACTTTAAATTATTAAAGTCCTGGTAATTTTTAACTTTGTCTTTCTTTGGTTGACTTATTTCACGTAACAAAATGAGCTCCAGTTCCATCCATGTTGTTGCAAATAATAAAATTCGATTTGTCATGGCTGAATGGTATCCTGTTGTGTACATGTACACATTTTCTTTACACATTCATCAGCTGATGTACATTAAAATTGCTTTCATATGTTGGCAATTGTGATGGCGCAGCAATAAACATATGAATGCAGAAGTCTCTTGGACAGAGTGGGTTCATTTCCACTAAACATATTTCCAGCAGTGGGATAGCTGAATCCATATGGTCACTCTATTTTTAGTTCTGTGAGTAACCCCAACACTATCTTCTATAAAGGATGTACTAATTTACATTCCCATCAACGGTGCTCAAGGATTCTCTTTTCTCTGCATCATTACCAGCACTTGTTATCTTTGCTCTTTTTGATAGTAGTTAAACTAACTGGAGTGAGATGATATCTCATTGAGGTATGGATTTGTAGCTCCCTCAAGATTAGTGATGTTGAGCACTTTTTCATTAAAACTTTAATAGGGATTGTATTGAATCTATAAATGCATTGGATAACATGAGATATCTTCATTTTGTGTGTGTGTGTCATCCTCAATTTCTTCCACCAATTCTTTGTAGATTTTATTTTTAAAATCTTCCTGCTTTTTGGTTCAATTTATGCTTACCAATCTTATTTTATTTGTATGTGTATTTATTAATCTATTTTGCTTGAGAAGCTGACAGAGAGATCTCCCCATCTCTGCTTCACTCCTGAAATGCTTGCATCAGTCAGCAATGGGCTAGGCCACAGACACGTTCCTGGAACTCAGCAGGTGGAAGGGACTCAAGTACTTGAGCCAACACTAGCAAAAGAAAGGAGAACTGGACAGACACTCAAACTGAGGCACTCTGATGGGGAAGTAGGCGTTCCAAGTGTGAGCATAACATGGCACCAAATGTCCTCCCTGCCCTGGATATTTTATATTTTTATAGCTACTAGAAGTGGTATTGTTTTCTTGATTTCTTTATTCAGAAAATTCTCAGTTTATGTGTAGTAATGCTACTGATTTTGAGTTTCAGTTTGATTTTAATTTTGAATCGTTCAACACTGTTGAATGCTTATTAGCTCTAATTTTTTTTTTGTTATAATCTTTAGGGAATTCTGTATGTATACAATCATTTGATTTAAAAAGGTTGACAATTTTCTCCTTGCTGATTCTGATTTGAGGTGCCTTAATTTCTTTCTTCTGACTAATTGTTCTGGCTAGGACTTCCAGTACCATGATGAATTAAAGTAGTATAAATGGACATCCTCTTCTTGTTTCAGGTATTAGAGAGAAAGCCTTCAGTTTTTCCCCATTCAATATTATGTCAGTCTTGGCTTGGTATATATGCCTTTTATTTTGTCAAGATATGCTTCTTCTATGCCCAATTTGTTCATAGTTTTTATCATAGAGAGAAGTATTTATCGATATGATCATATGATTTTTGTCATTAATTCTTGTTTTGTAATATAACATATTCATTGTTTTTTCTAGTACAGAGAACAAAATAAATGGAGTTATATTCACTGAAGGCATTTTTTAAGGTATGGGTTTAATTTACAAGAAATATGTTTATAAAGAGGAAATATACATTTGTTGTATCAATCCATACTTGTCATTATTTATATAGGTTTGTGTCTTAGGGACAGTGATTGACCATGCTTCTTTTCTCTCTTTCTTGAAACCAACACATTTAATTCCATAATTTTTTCCTCACTTATTTTGTGGATTGTTAAGATATCATGTTTTGAATTAGATCTACCTCTTTGGGTTAAGAGGATAGAGATTCTGCTACTCCCTTCTGTTTGTATATCTCAGCATTTATGGCTCTCTTCAGTTCAATATAACCATAGCCTATATTAAACGAGTCTCCTTGTTTCCTTCTTCCATGGAAATATTAGATCTGGGATCATCTTGAAAGCTTCCCACCTATTTGTGCAAATTATCTGATTTCATTTTATGTATGAATACCTTTGAGGATGTTGATAACTTACTCACGGAATAGGTCTTCCTAAACAAAGACATAAACACTAATGAAAACATGTAATCAGTTCTAGAGATTAACATGAAATCCTGTTTTGTCGATCAGCAAATGCCTACTTACACTGAACCAATTTGTTTAAATATTAAAATAACTATGGATACGTTAGGGATTCCATTTGTAATACTATAATAAACAATGTAAAAGCAACAAATAAAATAAAACATAAATATGTGTGGATTGTTTTTAAATAAAATAATGTGTTAAGAGAATATCTACCCGTAAGTAAAAGCTCATTAGGAATATTACTATTAGCATTTTACTTAGAAAACTATTTGTTAGTTCAGCTGATCTAGAATGAAAAGCATCAAATGTCTCTGATTTATTATTCTGTGTCAAAGGAGAAAAATCTCATTGATACCTAGTTACTATGAAACAATCTAGTGATTTTCACTGTCAAACAAACATTTTACCTAGATTTGAGCTTCAAAAAAATGAATATATTGAAAAGAGTGTAGATGTCATATAATCCCTGTGCAAAAATCATGTCTCTAAGTAAGTATCAATTACTCTAATTTTTACTTTCTATAATAGAAAAACCAAAAAGTTATCATATCTGAATGTAAAGAGGGTACTTGGCCTTGGCTGGGAGAACTCAAGATACAAGTATATTAAAATTTAAATAAGAAACAATAACTACAATAACAATAGAAGACAATTCAATAAGAAAGCATCAGTAATCACAACATAAAATAGTGACACAGATGATATGAAGAATGACCTCAGTGAGGTTGGGATACTCATGGGAAATTCTAGGCATTTGAACTCCTTGGTAAAACCAATATCTCAGGGCCAGTATCAGGGCTTAGTGGGTAAAGCCAGACTGTGGCACTGGCATCCCATATGGGCACCAGTTGAAGTCCAGTTAACTCTTATGAGGATGTACCTACATGTGGATGTTATTCCAGTCATGATGTGCAGCTCTTTGATGAGCCCTAAATAATTGAGGGTCAGCACTGTGGCATATCAGGTAAAGCCACCACCTATTATGCCAGCATCCCATATATGTGCTGGTTTGTGTCTCACCTGCTCCACTTCCAATCCAGCTGCCTGCTAATGGCCTGGGAAAGCAGTAGAAATGATCCAAGTGTTTAGGCCCCTGCCACCTACATGGGAAACCCACATGGAACTCCTAGTTTCCATCTTAGGCCTCACCCAGTCCGTCCTTGAAGTCACCTGGGGAGTGAACCAGTGGGTGGGAGATCTGTGTGTGTGTGTGTGTCTGTATCTCCTTCTCTCTCTGTAACTCAAATTTTCAAATAAATATAAATAAATCTTTAAAAATATATATAAAGACTTCTGAAAGACTTCTGCCATTATCTTTATTTGAAGGAGTCTCTTCTATTATTATTAGATATTTTCCCTCTTCTGTTTTCTATCTTCTATTATTTTGTCAAAAGATGAGGGTAACACACTTGCATTTTTCATATGAGGAGACACAAAAAAGTATTATCCATGGGGGAAGCATTGTAACACAGCAGGTTAAGCCACCACTTGCAATGCTGGCCTCCCATATCAGAGAAGGATTCTGAGTTGCAGCTGCTCTGCTTCTGCTTGGACTTCCTGTTACTGTGCCTGGAAAAGCAGTCAAAGATGACCCACATGCTGGAGCCTCTGTCACCCACATGGGAGACTCAGATAGAGTTCCTGGCTCCTGGCTTTGCCTGGGCCCAGCCCCAACTATTGTGGCCATTTGATCAGTGAACCAATGGATTGAAGAACTCTCTCTCTCTCTCTCTCTCTCTTTTGCTCTCTCTCTCTCTCTCTCTGTCTCTCTCTCTCTCCACCTGCAACTGTCTTAAAATAAGTAATTCTTTTAAAAAAAAATGTTGCCCCTAGATGATTCTTCAGTACCTTCTTGATACTTTCTACTCAATTGAGAAATATTGTAGTTGAATAAGATCTGAACCAAAATTAGAAATGTTTTAAAATGGCATGATTGTTTATCACATATTTTATGCCAATCACAGTTTTCCAAGTTCAGGAATGTAAATGAGAACAAAGCAAACAATGGCTAAACTCTCATGAATTTCATATTCTACTGAGAAAAAAATAAATATGGTATCATATAAAACTCATTAGAAAGCCTAATATAGAAACATGGGTTGTAAGCATCTGACTCATTTAAATATAAAATTAAGTTGTTATCTAAATCATGTAGGGTGAAAAAAACCTGAATATATGGGTGTATAGTGAAGACTTTATATTGTGGATGGTCAGAAGCCTGTTCAAACTTTTTCAGCTCATTGATTCCAAATAATTCATCTTTTCAGGTAATTATTCTTCGCCTGGCCATATGGAGTTTTGTACACACATAAGTTGATATTTTGCTGAAGACCTAAGGGATTTTACCTAATGCCCAGACTCAAACTCCAGCCACTTCAGTAATGCTGTATACCACTTTCTCTCTCCTTATAAAGACCACAATTCTATTTGATTTCTTTATCCCTGAATTGCATTCTAAGAAATGTCTTGAGGAAAAAAACTGATGCAATCTTTATATGTTTCACAGTCATTTATTGCCTGTTTGCATGGATCACAGCATCGCAACCATTTGTCGCATGTTAGCCAACATCTGAAAAAAAATTCCTTTTTTTATTTGTCAGAGTATTAAAAAGATTTATTTATTTATTTGAGAGGCAGAGTTCCAGAGAGAGAAGGAGAGACAGAGAGAGAACTTCCATCTATTCATTCGTTCACTTCCCAAATGACTACAACAATGGGCTGGGTCAAGCCAAAGCCAGGAGCCAGGAGCTTCTCCCAAGTCACTCATGTGTGTGGCAAGGCCCCAGGGATTTGGGCCACCTTCCACTCCTTTTCCAAATGCATTGGCAGGGAACTGGATGGGAAGTGGAGCAGATGAGACATGAATCTGCACCCATATGGGGTGCTGGCATCGCAGGTGGCAGCTGTATGCCACAATGCTGTCCCCTTGTTTTCCATTTTATAATTATTTACAGCAGGAAGGTTAGTTCAAGATTCATAGCCATGAAGAAATCTCCATAATAATTTTTATGTCCATGGGTTAGGACATTTGTTTTTGAAAATGGTTTGGAAAAGCATTTAAACTTTTTCTATGAAAGTAGTTTGTGGGACCAGCTCTGTGGCATAGGGAGAAAAGCTTCTTTCTGTAGTGTTGGTATCCCATATGGGCGCTGGTTCAAGTCCCAGCTGCTCCACTTCTGATCCAACTCTCTGTTATGGCCTGGGAAAGCAATGCAAGATGGCCCAAGTCTTTGGATGCACACATCCATGTGGGAAACACTAAGGAAGCTCCTGGCTCCTGGCTTTGTATCAGCACATCTCCAGCCTTTGCAGCCATCTGGGGAGTGAATCAACAGATGGAAGACTCTCTCTCTTTCTCTCTCTGCCTCTGCCTCTCTGTAATTCTGCCTTGCAAATAATAATTTTAAAAAAAAAAGTAGGTTGTGTGTAACAGGACAGGCATACAACATATGTATATTTTAAGTTCCAATGTATAAATCTGTAACAATAAAATAATTAGCTTTCTTATCTGCATCTTTTTTTTACTTTACATTTTAATTACATTTCAATTAAGTAGTTGTTTTATCATATACAAAATTGGCTTAGTCAATAAATTTGTGACTAGTGTGAAATTTAGTTAGTAAAATCCAGGAGAATGTTAATGCTGAATAAACGAGAATTAACCTCAGTAGTATCATCCATTTGATTTTGCTTTTATTGTCCTTACTTACAGCCTTGAACTGACTGCAACATGTCCCAGAAAAAAAGATGTCACACAGTTGAAATCTTATTTAGCAAATTAGTGACTCCAGTTTTATATTTCTACACTAGTGAATTTATGAATTCTCCAAAAGATTTAGAAACAGTATGATTTTACAATCTTCAACCTCTGAAGTCAATGACATATTCTCCACTGTGTGGATAACTTTTTTGTAATGGTAAAACATAGACCTAATTCTTGAACCATGGCCACTAAGGCAAGTGTATGAGTTTGAAAAAGCATATAAGGTTTTTTAGAGAAAAGGATACTCAGGATAGAATGACAAGAGACAAAGATCTGGGCAGAAATGAGGGATGAGACAGGGATACAGGAGCTTAAAACACAATAAAGTAAGTCATTTCAATAACTTAAATGTGCCATATCCAATTTTACATCCTTATCTCATAAGGATAAACTATAAATAAGACAAAACTATTTGAAATAGCCACATTTTCTAGTTACACAGCAAGTGGAACTAAAGCCAAGCATTGCAGGTAACAGCAGCATGACCTAAACCACGATTGTCTGTGATAGAGCAAACTTTAAAACTTCATTGTGTTAAACTACAGTAATGTCACAGTGTACTTATTGCTGCAGCATAAACTACACAACATACTGTGTTGAGTACAGTGTCGACAATAACAAGAGCATTTTGTGGAGTATAAGCAAGTCTTATGGAATTGGGTTGAAGAAAGAATGGAAAATAAGAGGGAGAAACATTACAAATAAGCAAGTTTCTAAGTTTTGTTGTTTTGTTATCTTCTGTCTTCAGATAAACCAACTGAGTGAAGAAAGTATTTTATGAGTGTGCAGTAGTAAATAAAATTTGTTACTTACTTTGCTGAATTAAGAAAATTTTGTTTTTTTAATTTGAAAGATAGGAAGTGTGTGTGTGTGTGAGAGAGAGAGAGAGAGAGAGAGAGATCCAATTTCCATACCCTGGATCATTTCTCGAATTCCTGCCACAGAACAAGCTGAGCTAGGTTAAAGCCTGAATTCTGGAACTCAACCTGGGTCTCCCTTGTGGGTGGCAGGTACCACACTACTTGAGCCATTGCCGGCTGCTTTACAGCATGTGCATTAGGAGGAGCTGGAATCAGAAGTGGACTCCAACCCAGGTACCTCAATATGAGATGCGGGTACCCTAAGAGGCATCTTAACCCCATGCCAAATGTCCATACCTAACTAATGTTTGATCAATTTACCAAAATAATGGGAAGCCACACAAATCTCCTACTATGATCATGGATTTGTAAATTTCCTTTTACAATTATTTCAATACTGAATTTATAGACTTCTTAGATGATTGACAGGTATATGACCATAAATTTTTCAACATCTCATGGAATGGGTATGTAAAGGGTTCACTGTGTAAACAACAACCAAGACCAACAAGAAATAGCTTGCTATGCCCATATTTCTCATATATTCCTTGGAGATAGGCATGAGAGCCAAAAAGTTGTTGGACACAACAAAAGCTATGCTCTAGGACTGGAATCTTAAACTCTACCTTTGAACAAAGTGTGAAACAGCCCTAGTTGTGAGATATAAAGCAGAAAGGACTAAGGTCCCAAACTGAATGAAAATGGAGAAAAGCTATGCAGAGAATTAGTAGCAGCAGCTGGCAATGTTGCAAAGTAATTGGACCTGTGATGTTGGGAGAAAGGAATTCTCCAGTCCCTTTAGAAATTAGGTTCTGCACAGTCCTTCAAGGAAGAAGATACTCTTGTGCCTAGGCCTGGTATTCTGAGTAGGACTGGTGACATGATGTGGACAGGTCAGTGCTAAATGAGTATATGAGGTCCTCTGATCAAGAATTCCAACAACAGCAGCAGAACACTTAACCAAGCATGCTAGTCTTCTAAACATGGGACACTAAGCAACTACACAAATTGGAAATCTATAAAACTGGTTCCTATCCTAAGGTTTCTAGTCTTGTTTATGCTTCACCCATAAGATGTGATAAACTCTTATTGAAATGTAGATACAAATTTATTATTTTTTAACTTTCTCATTATGAAACATCCCTTCTTATCCTTATAAATGCATTCTTCTAGCTGAAAGTAACATCAGAGAGATTTTTTGGGTGGCCTAGTTCTCCTTTTGGCCTCATGTTGGAAGCTAGTCTCAATTGCAGATGTCGTTGGTCACAAGATGGCTTTGGTTGATGGACCCTGCACTCAGATTAAAAAAAAAAAAAAGCATACCTTTCAAATTCATGCAGCTGACTGAATTCAGTCTCCAATTGCCACAGCATGTTTTCCAGAAATAAGTCCAAAAATCCTGGGGAAAGGCAGATGTCAATAGAAAATGGGAGCCACAAGATGGACCAAGAAAGTTCAAGCCAAAGAATGGAAAACCAAGATGACAGATTTTGATGATTTTAAGGTCATGAAGGCAAAGAAAATGGGGAACAGAATAATTTGGAATGAAGTTAAAAAGCTTCAAAGGGCAGGTCTCCTGATAGCCTCTCCAAATATCATCTGTTGCAAGGGATGTTGCAGGAGCCTCAGCGACTGCTAAAGTTCCAGCAAAAAAGAAAAATGTGATGAGAACAAGAAGGCTACATCCCAGAAGGTTCCTGCCCAGAAAGCCACTGGCCAGAAGGCAGCACTCCTCCTAAAGCTCAGAATGGTCTGAAAACTAATAACATTTCGTCTGCCCTAGTACAATAAGATGGCAATGACAATTAACTATATACATGTTGAGAAGGAAGGGAAAAACTGGCATATTTGAAGATAGCAAAATTGTCTATGTAGAAATAGTAAATTACTGTATTCAGATTATAGAATACAAGGCCAATATAGTAAAATCAATTCCTTTTTGTATAAGAACATGTTATTCAGGGGCTGGTATTGTGGTGTAATGGGTAAAGCTGCTGAAGGCCATGCCAGCATACCTTATGAGCACTGGTTCATGTACCAGCTGCTTTACTTTCAGTTCAGCTCCCTGCTAATGGCCTGGGAATAGCAGCAGAACATGACCCAATGTTTGGGCCCCTGCCACACATGTGGGAGACCAAGAAGAAGCTCCTGTCTCCTGACCCCAGCCTGGCCCAACCCTGAACATTGCAACTGGCCATTTGGGGAGTGAACCAGTGGATGGAAGATCTCTTTCTGTCTCTCTATCTCTCTATTTTTAAACTATTGACTTTAAGCTCAGTTGCATCCCAAGGCCCTCATTACATTGTTGCAACTATATTTTTTCTTTAAAATTTTAAGATGCAAATTTTTTCAATAAATAGTAAAAAAATATACTTTATGTTAAAAATAAGGTTTTACACAAATTCTATGAATGGACTATCAAAGCTTATGTGTTTCTAATGAATCTTTGAATAGATTGGACTCAGAATGCTACAGGTAAATTAAATGTTTCCAATTTTCTGCAACCAATACTCTAGAATTGATCTCTCTTCCTTGAGGAAAAACCCACAATAGATAACACATGCAAATGAAGTTATTCTTGGCTGCTATTATATCCTATTCCTAGGAAGGAGAGAACATTTGGAATGTTTAACTGTGTACAGCAGTGAACACATGTCTAAGAATCTTCAGCAGATACATTCCCTGTCTGAGTAAATATGCTTCAGAAGGAGGGAAATACAAGAAACAAATTAGAAACACTTTATCTACTTAATACATGCTAGCCAGATCAAAACTTTCAAAGCCTTAGAGAAAACATAGTTTAGTAAAAATCAAACATATTTAGCAATTTTTTTTGTAAATTTGGAACATTCACTGGTGCATGCAAAATTGATAATTGAACATGTAAGTAGCTATTTTGTTCCTGTGAACATCTGTTGCAGATCCAATGTGCTGCTTAATGGAAAGGGAGATAGCAAAGAAATGGTAACATCTGTCTTTTGAAGATTTACCTTCTCTAGTTAATACAACACACAAGCTTCTACTGCTACCTAAGCATAATTTCTGAGCCCTAAAAGCATTTTCTGTTTAAAAAATTGAGAGCAAATTATATATATTCATGAGCAGCTACTGCATTCTCATCCCTCAGGAAGGTACCTATGAATAATATTGAAATATGAAACATGATCTCTTCCTTTGGTGAGTTTTTAGTAAATATATTTAAAAGAATAAATTTAAATAGCTAAATCAAAAATGGACAGTTTAAAACATAGTTGCAGGGATGGTGCTGTGGTGTAGTAGGCTGTTTCCACATGCGGCACTGGCATCCCATATGGGCATCAGTTCAAGTCCCAGCTACTCTTCTTCCAATCCAGCTCTCTGCTAATGGCCTGGGAATGCAGTGGAAGATGACCCAAAATGCTTGGGTCCTTGCATCTGTTTGGGGGACCCAGAATAAGCTCCTGGCTCCTGGCTTCAGCTGGGCTCAGCTCCAGCCATCACAAACATCTAGGGAGTGAACCAGCAGATGGAAAACTTTTCTTTCTGTCTCTCCTTATCTTTGTCTGCAACTCTACCTCTTAAGTAAATAAATAAATCTTAAAAAAAAAAAAACATAGCTGAACACAAGGAAATCTGAGAACATAGGGGAAGACAATTAGAGTTAGGATAGTTGGTTTTGAATATTCAATATGATACAGGTGGTAAAATGAACTTGAGCTAACTAACCTCTCTGAGTACAGTCTTCCCTTTGATACAAAGGAAATAGCATTACTACTCCATACTTTGCAGGACTCTATCTTTAAATATGCATTGAGCAAGTAGCAAAACAATGAAATGATTTCACTTGTTCTGATAATCTTCAGATGACACAAATATAAACAGGGGACCATTTATATCCTTTGGGCAAGGAAGAATTGCCACTAATAAGGAGACAAGAGTACTCTAGGGATGATCACAGGTGATTGGTGAGCCATGCAACCTTTAATCTACAAAGGGAAGACATCTTTGTCTTCAGCAGTGATAAATCTAAAAGATCTGAGAACAGTAGATGATCAATAAATGTTTCTTAAATAGTAGATAGAATTGTGACCAGAAGTTCAGTGTAGTCATCTGATCGACATCTCAAACAGATTTCAAAACAATGCATCAGGAACCAGGGCACAAATCTATATATTGAGAGTCATTTAATTGTAAATAAGTTTCAAAGAGTGATTCCATACAAACTAGAAAGAAAAGGGTCAGTTTGGAAAGCAGCAATAAAAGTAATAAGAGCTAGAGCTGCAGAGAAGAAAGAGTGGATGGATGTGCTTGAGAGAAGTATTTAGCAACACTATTAAATGCTGGATTGAGTGAGTACTATGATTTGTTCCCACCGAAATTCAGGTTGAAATTTAGTTCCTATTGTAAAGGTTTTGAGAACTAGAAATGTATTTCAGAGTACATTTTATTGCAAATGAAAGCAGTTATTTTGTTTTTACTAGAGTGATACAAGATTTTATTGATTCCATTCTAGCCAGAAATGCTTTGCAACATAAACTTGCAATTTGGAATCTTGCTGAAGTCTCAATATAGCTAAAAGGTTAGGCTGAAAGATACATGTTTGAATGTTTTATAAATCTTTGAAATATTAGCTTTTCATATCCTGTGGGACTCAGATTTCAGGCAGTCCTTCTCAGAAGTATATACTCTGTCTGAAATGTCTCTATCTCAATTTTAGAGACTTTTATGTTTCAGTGTCTGTCTAGTGTTCCTCTCATTGATGGTCTTTCAAAGAAGCTGGAATTTGGTTTAAAATGTACAGATATTTGCTATTTTGAAGAAAGAAATATAATAGTCTTCAGAAAACAATTTTCAACAGGATTATTAAATTCAGAAGAGTTAGAAAACTTGTGTATGCGTGTGTGTGTGTGTGTGTGAAATGAATAATTCAAAGTAACTGTACTGATAACTAACAAGACTGAAGCTTGAATCATTAAACATATCAGCATGCCTTATAAATCTAAATAATTCATTTCCACAGTTAGGCCTTCCCCAAAAATATAGCTTTTAAAAGATTGCATAACATTTTAAACTCCATATAATAAATAATTAGTGATGCTTTAATCTAAATTTGGACAACACATTAAGGACAGATCCCACATGAGACATAAGTACACAGTGACTCCTGTTGTTGAACAGTATTTTTGAGACTGCATACAACTTTATGGATTGTTGCTTTCATGTGTCCAATTTAAAGACATGGGCAATGCTGAAAACTTTAGGAAGATGTTTGACCATTTTCCATTATCTAAAACCACATCTAGGGGCCGGTGCTGTGGCATAACAGGTAAAGTCACCGCTTGCAGTGCTAGAATTTCATATGGGTGCTGGTTCTTCAGTTTGGAGGGCTTGAAAAACTACAGTCTAAATACCTCTTATACTCTGTTTGCAAATTATATACTTCCAAACCTTGTAGATCTCGAGGGAGATTTGGAAGGCAAAATGCACAAAAGACGATGTCCCTGCAACTCAGTCCTTGGTGCTGGCAATGCAGAAATGTAAAGTTTTTCTGAAGCTGCATTTCAGTGTCTGTACTCTTTTTGGTAGATATGAACCTGCAGAGAGACTTCCTTGTCTGGCCACCTAAGATCTGACTGCATTAGAGGTAGTGGTAGAGGCTAGTGCTTTGGCTCATCAGGTTAAGTTGCCTCCTACAGCACTGGTATCCCATATGACAGCCTGTTGGAGTCCTGGCTGCTCTACTTTCAATTCAACTCTCTGCTATGGTCTGAGAAAGCAGCAGAAGATGGTGCAAGTCTTTGGAGCCCCTGTGTCCACATAGGAGACCTGGAAGAAGCTCATGGCTCCTGGTTTCGAATTGGCCCAGCTCCCACCATTGGGGCCATTTGGGGAGTGAACCAGCGGATGGAAGGCCTCTTTATCTCTGCCTCTGCCTCTTTGTAACTTTACCTTTCAAATAAACAAATAAATCATTAAAAAAATAGATAAAACCACATCTGCCATTTTCTGCTATTTCTAGGCCTTGAATTAATGTTAAATTATTTTTCTTAACTTTAAAAAATATGAAGACAAGAAAATTATCAGTTCTCATGTTCTTGTGTAAAGCAACCTATAGAAGAACAGAAAGCAAATGCAGCCTTTCAACTCATTTAAATTCTCTGTAATGATGAAGCAAAGATCTTAGATATTTGTCCTACAGACTGAAATATTGCTTTGGGAGAAACAGCTTGGACTCAGGTTATTTGACTGGTGACGTCTTACTATTCCAGATTATTTTACTACTAAGCAAAACAGGTTCAGCACTTTTGCAGCAGCTGGACATACTCAAGTGTCCACGGACTGAGTAAATGGATTAGTTCCCAATAAAAGGAAAAAAAAATAAGGCTTTACAGTTATTCTAATTTATTTCTCATTAAAAAAAACTTCATAAACATTAAAAATTGGAATATTCATACTTTTAACTCAGACAAAACCAAGTGTTCAAAAACTTCATGGAAAATGTGTACTGTGTTTTAACGACATTTTCCACAAACTTTTTAAAGCTCCCTTGTATAAGACATGATTTCAATATTTTATATATATTTCTAGAACTATCCTGTCATTACTTTTTCATAATTAGTGCTTACTATTAACATGGAAAACACTACAAATGCACTTTGTAGCTTTTATCTTATTAGATCATTACAAGTCTATGAAGTTAGACAATATTATTAGCCTCATTTTCACTAATAACAAAGTTGTTTATTTTACTGTTTTAGCAAACATTGTTCTCATTAATGCTAGAAAATATGCTAATCACTTTAGAAATATTAACCTGCTTAATCCTTATAATAACCCTCAAAGTTAGGAGCTATGATTATCCACAATTTTTGATTTTGGAAACAGCGTGAAAAGAATTAGCTACTTCACCGGAGACCATACCACTTCTTACTAGTAGAGCAGGAATTTAAACCATTGCATTTTGACATCAGATCAACACTTAAGAATGATTAAGGTAATTGTCTGAGGAGACCTAGCTAATAACTGAAAACTAAGTTTTAAACCAATATTTGTAGTATCACAATAAGTCAAGAGGAGTCCCTACTCTGGGTCATATATTAAGAAAATCCCTCTTTGATCCACCTCTCACCAAGCCACCTTCAATGCACTTGAACCCGATGCCCCACTTTCAGAACCTACTTACCATTGTCAGCACAAGTGTGCTTGCTTCTGCTTCTTGTGAATGGAATGTGCATGAAGACTAGAAATACAAGTGTAAACTAAAGACCTCCATACATGTATCTGAAAAAAAATGCTTATGGTTCAGGATGCACCCAGAGATGGAAATAAAATTGGGTGGACCCTAGTCAAGATGCCAACAGACACATTTCAACAAGTGTC
The DNA here is from genome assembly GCF_033115175.1 of Lepus europaeus. Classification (NCBI taxonomy): domain Eukaryota; kingdom Metazoa; phylum Chordata; class Mammalia; order Lagomorpha; family Leporidae; genus Lepus; species Lepus europaeus. The sequence continues at coordinate 42,452,459 of NC_084833.1, forward strand.
AATGCAGAGCTCCAAAAAATTTGTTCTACATTTGAATATGGCCTTCCATGTCATCAAAAATATTTATCAAAGTTAGACAACAGAATTACTTTATCAGTGCTTTAGTTTACAACTTTCAGATATCTAGACATATGACATGTGACCTACCTTTGAACTCTTACTAGGGCTCTAAAATCATCCATTCCAGAAACACTCATTATTAATTATTTTACAGTTCTGCTTCATTATATACACATAAAAATATGAGTATGAAAATGGCAGAGTACTGGATTCCAGCATTCCAATGAGAATAAAAATAGTGTCTGCACTTGTTTGTACCTTATTCGTCTTTTATTGGACAGATCATGGTAATTTTGGCTGCACAGAAAAATCAGTGATGATATGCTAAGGAGTTTAGAGCATGGAGATCCAAGAAGAGTAGACAGGAAACCACGAGGCAATTACTAAACTATTAGTGCCTCTGAAAATAGAAGGACTGGGGCTAGAGTGAGGTGAGAGGGACACTTACAGTCCACAATTTAAAGAAGGACTCCCTTACATGTTGAGACTTGGGAAACTCATTCTAGGTTTAGGTCTATAAATAGTTATGGAGTCCCCCTGAGAGATTCCTGGAATCTTAAGCTGCTTGTGCTACTATAACAAAATAACTAAGAATAATAAGAAGTTCTTTCTCAGTTATTGAGATTGGTGCATCTAAGAATAAGGTGCCAATAAATGTGGCATCTAGTGAGGGCTGGTCTCCGCTTCCAAGATGTCACCTTGTTGCTTCTTCACATAATGGAAAGCAGAGGGCACAAGGGTCTACTTATATTCCCTCCAGTCCTCTTATCAGGTCAGCAATCTTATGAGGTGACCCAGTCATCTCCCAAAGGTCTCATCTCTTAATGTTATTAATGTTATCACATTGAGCTATTTACAGCACAATGGATTTGGAAGACAAGTACATTCAAATTAAAGCAGATGATACCATGATTTTTTGTGACCATTTATTTAGGTTGAGGAAATGCAATGATCTTAAGATTACACACTCTGACAAAATAATATTTGTAAAATTTGTTTATCAAAATGCCCTTGCTTCCCACAAATCTATGGATGACATAAGAACTTTTAGTAGATATTCCATCACTTTTATAATCCATCTCATTCTAAACATTTTAGTAATACTAAAGAATTAATGTGTCATTTTATCTGAAAAATGTTTCAAATTGGTAACAAAATGTAATTTGAGAGGAAAGTCAAAATTACATTAGCTCAGAGTTTAGCAATAATACATGAATGATTGGAGCCAAACATACTGACTAGCCACAAAGCTAGTCAATTACATGAAGTCAAGCTGTCTTACTAGAGATAGAATTCCCAATTTTAAAAAAATTGACTTTCCATTATCATTTACTGTGTATCCATTTCAAAGAAATCATGTACATAGCCAGCCTGGTAGGGTAAAGCCATACATTTTAGGAACAAAAAGCACTATTTGAAAAAAGACACTCCCACCCTCAGAGGGAGGTGGGAGGGAAGTTATGGGAGGGGGAAGCCATTGTAATCCATAAGCTGTACTTTGGAAATTTATATTCTTTAAATAAAAGTTTTAAAAAATAATTTAGTACAATGAAAAAAAATAAAAAAATAAAAAAATAAAAAAGTCCAAAAATGCCTCATGGTCCACTGAAAAGTTTTCTATTGCATCATTTAAATAACTTTCTATAAGACCATTTTTTTTAGTGAAGGTAGAATGGAAGTGCTATTTAAATCTAGTTATTTGAAAATATCCCAAATTATTCAGGAAGAGGTGGAATGAGAAAATTAAATAAGATTGCAGTCTTTTCTCTCTTTATAGTCTATATCCAAGCATTCTACTGTTACATGGTCCAGTTCAACTCCTCAGAGATGAATGCATACATCAGACTTTCTAAGGGATCATCACTCATTTTTTAGTGGTGAGTCATGGGACACTTATTTTAAAATACACCCTCAAATCTCTTTTTTTAATTTTTTATTAAACTTTTATTTAATGAATATAAATTTCCAAAATACAGCTTATGGGTTACAATGGCTTCCCCCTCCCAAAACTTCCCTCCCACCCACAACCCTCCCCTTTTCCACTCCCTCTCCCCTTCCAATCACATCATGATTCATTTTCAATTCTCTTTATATACAGAAGATCAGTTTAGCATATATTAGGTAACGATTTCAACAGTTTGCCCCCATATAGCAACACAAAGTGAAAAAAACACTGTTGGAGTACTAGTTATAGCATTAAATAAGAGTGTACAGCACATTAAAGACAGAGACCCTACATAATATTTTTTTAAAAAGTAACTAATTTTCTATGCCATTTCCAATTAACACCAGGTTTTTTTTTTTTTCATTTCCAATTCTCTTTATATACAGAAGATCGATTCAGTATATAATTAGTAAAGACCTCATCAGTTTGCACCCACACAGAAACACAAAGTGTAAAAATACTGTTTCAGTACTAGTTATAGCATCACTTCACATTGGACAACATATTAAGGACAGATCCCACATGGGATGTAAGTACACAGTGACTCCTGTTGCTGACTTAACAATTTGACACTCCTGTTCATGGCATCAGTAATCTCCCTAGGCTCTAGTCATGAGTTGCCAGGGCTATGGAAGCCTTTAGAGTTTGCTGACTTTGATCTTATTCCAATAGGGTCATAGTCAAAGTGGAAGTTCTCTCCTCCATTCAGAGAAAGGTACCTCCTTCTTTGATGGCCCAGTTCTTTCCACTGGGATCTCACTCACAGAGATCTTTCATTTAGGTCTTCTTCTTTTTTTTTCTTTTCCATGGTATCTTGGCTTTCCATGCCTACAATACTCTCATGGGCTCTTCATCCAGATCCGAATGCCTTAAGGGCTGATTCTGAGGCCAGAGTGTTGTTTAGGACGTCTGCCATTCTATGAGTCTGCTGTGTATCCCACTTCCCATGTTGGATCTTTCTCTCCCTTTTTTATTCTATCAGTTAGTATTAGCAGACACTTGTCTTGTTTGTGTGATCCCTATGATTCTTTGACCTATCAGAGCCATCGATTGTGAACTGAAATTGATCACTTGGACTAGAGGCAACCTACAGAATGGGAAAAAATATTTGCAAACTATACTACAGATAAAGGGTTGATAATCAGAATCTACAAAGAAATAAAGAAAATCCACAACAACAAAACAAACAACCCACTTAAGAGATGGGCCAAGGACCTCAATAGACATTTTTCGAAAGAGGAAATCCAAATGGCCAACAGACACATGAAAAAATGTTCAGATCACTAGCAATCAGAGAAATGCAAATCAAAACCACAATGAGGTTTCACCTCCCCCGGTGAGAATGGCTCACATTCAGAACTCTACCAACAATAGATGCTGGAGAGGATGTGGGGAAAAAGGGACACTAACCCACTGTTGGGGGGAATGCAAACTGGTTAAGCCACTATGGAAATCAGTCTGGAGATTCCTCAGAAACCTGAACATAACCCTACCATATAACCCAGCCATCCCACTCCTTGGAATTTACCCAAAGGAAATTAAATTGGCAAACAAAAAAGCCATCTGCACATTGTTTATTGCAGCTCAATTCACAATAGCTAAGACCTGGAACCAACCCAAATGTCCATCAACAGTAGACTGGATAAAGAAATTATGGGGTTTCCTTCCTTTACCTTCTTTCATATTGGTGACCATGTTTCTGTGTTTCTGTGTGTAACACATTTTTAAGCATCTTTTGCAGGGCAGGATGAGTGGCAACAAATTCTTTCAGTTTCTGTTTGCTATGAAAAGTCTTAATTTCACCTTCATTCACAAATGAGAGCTTTGCAGGATATAGTATTCTGGGCTGGCAGTTTTTCTCTCTTAGTACCTGGGCTATGTCTCGCAAGTAGGGTCAGCAACATTGCAGGCAGAACTGTAAATTTCTTGTTAGAGATGCCCCCTGTCTTTACCTGGCCAGCTCTCCTCCCAGGCCAGCCAAGTAATGAGAGTCAACAGAGTGCCTTCCCCTAGGAGGTTCACACCTCCCTTAGGATATACCCCATGGGAAGAGATAGATAGGTCTGGGCCTCTTAACTCACAAGGCCTAAAGCCCACCAGATTATTATCAAGCCCCTTCTATCAGGTTCTATTTGCCTCTCAATCAGAAAAATTACTTGTAGCTTAGACAGCATCTTTCTTAGCTCCTCTAATAATGACTCTGTCCTTTGTTCTAGGCCCTGTCTAGTGCACTTGGGCCTCATTCCTTTGTAATCATAACCTCTACTCTACCACCAATGGCTCTACTCCCAACCTGTGTGTACTGATGGTCCTCTTCCCCACTTAATGCTGTATAATTGTTCAAACCTGGTAAATGCCACTCTGAGGATCATTGGTTACTATCCTCACTCTGTCTTTTATGACCTTGTCTAAATATGATCAGAGTCGGGGAACTTGGAAGGCTTCCATAGCCTTGGCAACTCATGACGACAGCCTAGGATGGTTACTGGCGCCATAAACTAGAGTGTCAATTTGTTGGGTCAACAACAGGAGCCACTGTGCACTTGCTCCTCATATGGGATCTCTGTCCTTAATGTGCTGTACATTGTGATTTAATGCTATAACTAGTACTCAAACAGTATGTTTCACTTTGTGTTTCTATGTGAGTGCAAACTGTTGAAATCTTTATACTAAATTGATCTTCTGTATATAAAGAAAATTGAAAATGAATCTTGATGCAAATGGAAGGGGAGAGGGAGCGGGAGAGGGGAGGGTTGCGGGTGGGAGGGAAGTTATGGGAGGGGGAAGCCATTGTAATCCATAAGCTGTACACTGGAAATTTATATTCATTAAATAAAAGTTAAAAAAAAAGAAATTATGGGACATGTACTCCATAGAATACTATACAGCAGTAAGAAACAATGAAACCCGGTCATTTGCAACAAGATGGAGCAATCTGGAAAACATCATGCTGAGTGAATTAAGCCAGTCCCAAAGAGACAAACATCATTTGTTTTCACTGATCGGCGACAACTGAGCACCAAAGGGGAAACCTGTTGAAGTGAAATGGACACTATAAGAAACAATGACCTGATCAGCTCTTGTTCTGATTCAATATGTACAATGTAATACTTTATCCTTTTTAGTATTTGTTGTTGTTGTTGTTGTTCTAGTACTAGTGGTTGAACTCTGCAATTAACACACAATTATTCATAGGTGTTTAAATTTTAACTGAAAAGTGATCCCTGTTAAATTTAAGAGTGAAAAAAGAGAGGGAGGAGATGTACAATTTGGGACATGCACAATCAGACTTGCCCCAAATGATGGAGTTAGAAATGTGCCAGGGGATGACAATACAATCCCATCAAGGTGGCATGTACCAATGCCATCTCACTAGTCCAAATCTCTTTTTTTAACAATGATAAGAAATTAAATTTCAGTCGCTACTCAATGCAGAGGAAAAGAAGAAAGACAGGAACAAAGATCAGGATAGATAGAAGAGAGAAAGGAAAAAGAAAGAAGGCAATTACCAAAATTGCCTATAGAACAAAAACATATAAATAAGAAGAATACAGTCAATCATTTTGATAACTTGTCTACAATACACAGAATTTGCATGTTTAAATAAAAATTAAATGTTATTCATCTTTTAGTAAACACTGATTACAGACAAAAGAAAAGAACATATGAATTATAACCAGAAAATTGAATTTTGTTATTCAAAAGAAATATTTAGATAGTGAAAGATTTGTAATATACTAATTTCTCTCAAATCATTCTTATTTATATTCCAGAATGGTTATTTGAAAAGTGAAAATTTATAACAAGATACTACTTTCTAAAAATATATAATTCTGGGAAAAAGCAAATAAGTAAGGTAAGCAGCAGAGGTTCAGACCACGGAGGTTGGCACCAGCCCCCAGCAGACCAAGTGAGATGGGAAACCACAGGTCCACAGAGCTGTCACTAGCAGTGGGAGGGAGAGCTGGGCAAACTGCTTTTGAAATTCCATGAGGGAAAGAAGAAAAGGTATCAGGGAACAGAGAGGTTGGGCACCCCCTCTTCCCACCTCTCTCTCCCCTTTCCTCACCCATACCAGCAGCCTGCTGGGAGAAACCATTTTGTTTGTTTACATTTTCAAAGGTAAGCAGGGGACTGCTGCCTTTGCCTCCTGCACACATGCCCATCAATTGCAGGGGCCACCTCACCACACCTTCTACCCAGGAATGAGGACCACAACATTTCAGAAGAATTTCTGTCCCACCACACAAGTTGTACAACAAGGAGAAGCCTTGAATATCAAAAAATTGAGCCTGCCCCATCCACCACTGAGAAATGAGCCAGACTACAGTAGGCAGGGCTCCATGCTTCTAATTGCAATGTACAGACACATAGCAGCTCATAACAGAGGGAAACCTCACCACAGGAAAATCTCTACAGATTAGAGGTGCAGTTCATGAAGCAGGGTGATATAAGCCTGAAGACATCAAATATTAACACTGTGGTGACCCACAACTTAAGAAAAGAGTTGGTCACACCAATAGAAGTGAACAACCTCCTGTAACCAAAAAACTACAGGAAAGCTATAAAGCCTCACAGGGAATGTACACTGAATACCACCTCTACCCTGGAATACTGAATAGAGCACCCAGGCCACATCCAACACACACTGCTTTGAACTCACTAAAAGTATAGACATCTCACTGAATCACAAAGAGAAAAGCAACCAAAGAAAAAAATAAAAATTACACAAATGCCAAAAAAACAAAGGAAAAACTTTAAATAAAAATAAGGAAGTCAGTATGAACCCCTCAGGGAAACACTACAACTCTTCAATAGTAGAAGGTGAAGATGAAGAGATCAGGAATATGCCAGAAGCATAATTCAGAATATCAATTGTCAGATTGGTTAGAAACAATCAGAAGTAAATTCACTATCTAAATGAAAAGTTCTCCCAAGAATTTGAGACATTAAAGAGAAGTCAGAATGAAATACTAGAAATGAAGAATTCAATAGATCAAATCAAAAATGCAGTGGAAAGCCCTAACTACAGAATAGGTAAGACAAAAGAAAGAATATCAGAACCAGAAGATAAATTTCTGGGAATATTACAGTCAGACAAAAAAAAAAGAAGAATATATTAGGAAACTAAAAAACACAGTAGGAGTTCTACAAGATGCTATCAAATAACCTAATATACAGATGCTGGGAGTTCCAGAAGGCATGGAAAGCGAGAAAGGTTAGAAGGCCTTCTTAATGAAATAATAGCAGACAACTTCCCCAATCTGGAAAAGAGACATCCAAGTACAGGAAGTACACAGAACTCCCAGCAGACATGACCAGAAAAGATCTTCACCACAACACATTGTAGTAAAACTCCCTACAGTAAAAAATAAAGAAAAGATCTTAAAATATGCACAAAAGAAATGCCAAATCACATTCAGAGGAAACCCAATTAGACTCACTGCAGACTTCTCATCAGAAACTCTGCAGGCAAAGTGAGAATGGTGAGATATATTAAAAGTCCTAAGAGAAAAAAAACTCTCAGCCCAAAATACTGTACCCTGTAAAGCTCTCATTTATGAATGAAAGAGAAATAAAGATCTTCCACAACAAACAGAAATTGAAAGATTGTGTAACTATTTGCCAGCCCTACAAAAAATGCTCAGGGATGTGCTACACACAGAAACACAGAAACAGGAGTATCCCTACAAAAGAAAATGAATGCAGAAATTGACCCAGTAAAAATACAAAGGTAACCCAAAGTAAAAAAACAGAAATATTTATGGAAAAATGGCAGGGCAAAGTAGGTACTTAATAATCACCCTCAGAATCAACCCTTAAGGCTTCCTGGTCTGGCTGAAAGGCTTGTGAGAGCATTTCAGGCATGGAAAACCAAGACACTATGGCAAAAAAAAAAAAATCCTACATGAAAGACCTCTGTGAGACCTCAGTGGAAAGAAAGGGCCATCAAAGAAGGATGTACTTTTCTCTGAAAGGAAAAGAGAACTTCCACATTGCTATGGCCTTGTCTAAATACTGAAAGAAATTGTGTATTCAAAGGCTTCTATAGCCTTGGCAGCTCATGTCAAAAGCCTCAGCTAATCACTGATGTCATATATAAGAGTGTTAATTATTAAATTAACAACAGGAGTCACTGTGTACTTACTTCCCATGCTGGACCTCTGTCCTCGGTGAGTTGTATGATGAGAATTAACTGTAAAATTCATTCTCAAACAGTTTGTGTGTGTGTGTGTGTGTGCAAATTGCTGAAAACTTTACTTAGCATAGTGCTGGTCTTCTGTGTATAAAACTAATTGAAAATGAATCTTAATGGAGAATGGGACTGGGAATGGGAGAGGGAGAAAGATGTGGAGTGGGAGTGGGGGTGGGAGGATGGGTATGGTGGGAAGAATCACTATATTCCTGAAGTTGTAATTATGAAATGTTTACTCATTAAATAAAAGGTTTCTTAGGGGGAAAAAAAGCAAAAAAGAAAAAGAAATATACATATAAAATTCTAAAGAGTTTGACCAACTTCTTTTCCCCAGAAAGTCAAGCAAGTTGAGATTTAGTATCATTGATAGCAACTCCAAAGTGTTGGTAGGTAAACGCTAGTTAAGTAGACATTGTGAGAGTCTGTATTCATGAATCATTAGTCCAAACAGATTGCCCTTCCAGGGTGATATCTGACACGTTGGGGTGACATAAATTCTTTTGAATGGCTATAACTGAAAAGCATCTTATTATTCTTATAGAGAAGAGTAGTTGAAAAGGTCATGTTTTTTTTTTATTCTTTCTTCCCTTCTTCCTTCCTTCCTCCCTCCCTCCCTTCCTTCCTTCATTCATTCTTTTCTTTCTTTTTTTGCCAAGGAATCTTTTTTTAAATATTTGGAGCATTTGGAAGAATTTTCTGACTTGCATTCTTAAGCAGCAAATGAAATACAGGTTAAGGCATCCCTTACCAAAATGTTTGAAAATAAGTGTTTTTGGATTTCAGATTTTTTTTCAGGTTTTAGAAAGTTTGCATGTACACAATGAGAAATCTTTAGCTAGCACTAAAAATTAAAATCAAAGACCATGTTTATAACTTAAACACCTAGCTGAAAAGTAATGTTATACAATATTTTTATTTTGTACTCATTTTTATTGTAATCTGCCACATGAAGTCAGGCCTCAAATTTTCCACCACTCAAAATTTTGGGGTTTTAGTGCATTTTGGATTTCACATTTTGGACTAGAAATGCCTAATCCACAATAGCAAAATGTTTGATAGTCTAACGGTTGGTTTTTGGAAACATGTTCACAACATCAAATTCAAAACATGATGGAACCCATCCCCTTCTCATGAACTATTTCCTGTTGAATTCTCTTAATTTCATTGGTGATGGCACGTATATGAAGTGAATTCCAATAATTTCATGTGGTCTTGGCACCACCTACAATTTGAATATTTTCTTGTGAACTCAAGAATGTAATCCTCAGTCTTTTGTCTGTGGAAACTTAATATAAACATAATGTTTAAAGGTGGGAACAGGGGCTGACTCTGTGGCATAACAGGTAGCCACTGTCTGCAGTGCCAGCATCCTATATGGACACCAGGTCGAGTTCTGGCTGCTCCACTTCCGATCCAGCTTTCTGCTATGGCCTGGGAAAGCAGTAGAAGATGTCCCAAGTCCTTGGGCCCCTGCACCCATGAGAGACTCTGAAGAAACTCCTGCTAATGGCTTCTGATCAGCACAGCTCCAACTGTTGAGGCCAATCGGGGCGGGGGGGGGGGGGGGGTAAACCAGTGGATGGAAGACCTGTCTCTCTCTACCTCTCCTTCTCTCTCTGTGTAACTCTGATTTTCAAATAAATAAATACATCTTTAAAAAATGGTGAGAACATTTGGCAGATGATTAAAATGGATTAGGTTTTCTGGGTGGATCCTCCATGGTTGAATCATTATAGCTTTATAAAGAGAGGGATCATACACGTAGACAGTCACATGTGCTCCTTCTAACCCACTGTTGCTCTGCACCCCTACATTACTGTGCTTGCGAGAACCACTTCATCAGATGATGTCCCTGGATCCTGAATCTCCAGAACTGTGAGTCAAATAAATTTTTTCTGTTTATAAGTTAGGTGGTCTCAATCAATTTGGATATTGGTTTAATTTCCTCATACTTAAAGCAGGGTTTAGTCACCCTTAACACAATTTGAAATTCTTCAGTCTCCCTTGGGTCTTAATAGAGATTATCCAAGTAGCTGCCTTATTTAACTACCTGCTGGTGACCACCTCTGAGACATAGAGATATAACCTGCTTGACTTGCCCTCTGAACCCATACTTCCCACAAACTGCACTGATAAGATATAGTGAGCATCTCTCAGTAACAGTATGACTCCATGGAACCACAGGCCTACTTGCTGTAAACTCACCAACTAGAACTCCCTGAGTGAAACCTGCTTGTCACGGACTTTAACAAGGGCTTCACCTCATGGGTTCATCTCTCCCTCTCCCTCTCCCTCACCCTCGCCCTCGCCCTCGCCCTCTCCTTCTCTCTGTCTCTTCTTGTCGGACATATTACCTGTCCATCCTTCCGAGTGACCTTTGTTGGCACCATTTTTCCCTCATTTGTGTCTCTTCTGATGGATAACCATACCTAACTTTTCTGCCAGTCAAGGCTCTCCTAGAGAGTGGCTATCTTTGCAGAAATAAATTGCACACAGGTCACACAAGAACCAAAAGGGTGTCTGCCACTGTAAATAGGATTCCTGTAAGAGGGATACCTCTTCCCTTGTTGGACCATTAGATATTAGGCCATTTATCAGGGTAAAGAACGTTGGAAACATTCATGACAAAACACACAAGCTTTTAATCAGGGCAGGGGTACAATTTAAAGCCAGTTTTTCCCAAGATAGACCTCAAGAACAAATCAGATAGAAAATGTACCCGAATGTACAATAGCTCACATCAACATCATTCAACTAAATGTTTACATACTAAATGTTATACATACCTAGTAGTTTAGTGCTGGGTGCAACAATAAATATGATATAGTCTCACCTCCTAGGAGCTTATAATTTATGTTTCCAATGACCCTATTTACAGATTTAAATATATTTATATCAGAAGCAAAAAGTTACCATGAATCATTAAGTCCATGTTCTATATAGAAAGGGAAAGGTATTGACGTTGAGAGTGATCCTTGGACCTGTGTCCACTGATTTCAATTTTGCTTTCATAGTCAAATTCATTAAAGTTAATAATTTTATCACAGTATCCAATATTTGTGTTCCACTGGTAGAATCAAAAGTCACCCTTATAGCACAATTAACACAAATATCACAGAACCAGAAAAGCAAGTTATTATGTGTCTAAATCTGGACTCTGGAATATTTTAGCGTCTTAAATCATTAGATTTACAACAACAAAAATAACATGTAACAAAAGCTTGTTGTGTTACAGTCAACACTAAAGTATTTTTATTTTTGTTTTGTTTTGTTATTGTTGGGTAAGAGGAAAGGGTTTTATTTTAAGAAGTCAGCAGTCTTGTGGCATTTTAATTCACTGAAATATGATAAGAACATTAGGAGGTAGGTCATATTATGCTTCTTCATTTAAGCAGGTAAGCACTTTGTTCTGTTCAGCAGTTATCAGTTCTCCTACATTTAGTTCAATTATGTGTTCATTCAATAAATGCTGACTAAGCCACTATTCTGAAGAGGGTACTGTATTGATCACTGAGGACATAACAAAGAAGTTTGAGGGTGCTTCCTAAAATTCATGGAAGCATGCAATTTAAAGATAAGTTTATTTTGGTGCAAAAAAACCTTGAAATCCATGCAAGGGTTTTTCATAATAATACATGTTTTTATGAATGCTTTGAATACACCTTTTATATTACATTCAATCACAGAGTATAATATAATGGACGAGAAGATCAAATAAAGTCAATGGCCACAGGAGAATTCCAATAGATGTGTGCAGAGAATTGAATGTATCAAAGGGGCATTAGAATCAGACCAGGGGGGTCTTGCAAGACTTTCAGGTATGAGAGACATTCACGTTGAATTTTGAAGGGCTAAGTAGGAGTTAACTAGAGAAAAAAATTGAAAGACAGTTGGGACATTGAGTGAGTGAGTGTGTTTGTGTGAATGCGTACAGCAGATAGCATTCCAGCCAGAGGAAACTATGTGTCAGAATAATTTTATTATATATCAGCAAAATTTTTGACCTGTTACAAAAGTTTTATTTTTGTGAGATGGAACCTTCAAAGAGCTGATGGGTGTTGTGATTAGTTAGTGGGAGAGTCTCAGCAGCCATACATCAAAGATGTTAGTTTTTTCCATGCTTATCTGGTTGACTGTAAATCTTATTTTGAGCTAAAATATGTTTTATGACTTGATGAAAAACACAATAATAAAAGTTGAGATTATTGACTTAGTAAGTGAGTACACATCCAGGAAATATAACTGTTGGAGAGAAGTTGAGAGAAGAGAGTAAAGAGGAAAAGGGTAGACATAAATTCTGTGGAAATAGAGGTTGTTCTCTAATTATTTATGATTTAAGGGTTATGAAAAGTCTTGCAACACACTAATCTTGAAGACTCTTTTAAGAGTCAGTTCTATTCTCCAGCTTGTTATGATATAAATGACTTTAGTTTAAATAAATTAATTCATTTCCTGTTTCTTTTTACTAAGAGCAGATATAGATATACTCTCGATGTTAAGTAGACAAAACACATTACTTTGTATAATAATCTACATTAATTTTTACTTAATTCATCCATGAACAGTTTTCTTTCATGCAGAGAACCTATAAGTAGGATTAGAGCATCATATAGGATCATACCATGAGTGTTACAGAGACATCGCGCCATTCATCCAGGCAGTTCAGGCTAATGCCAACGTAGCACTCTCTGTGCACCTGCAATAGCTCTTGCTTTTCCCTGACATCCTTTCTTAGTTTGTCAGGGTTACAATCAGACCAGTCTGACTTCTCAAGTCCGAGACTGTGAGTCTTTCCGTGACTCCCACAGCAGGAGACATTTCAAAGTTCTTTAAAAGGACCCTATAGTTAACTGTGGGGTCAGAAAACAACCCACTCACTCATCACTTCATGGAGACCAGCAGTACAATCACATTCTAAACAGAAAGCGATAATTTCCTTATTCTCAATTAAATCTTAGAAGTGGGTAAAGGAGTTCATGTGTTGTGAAGGTTTCTTCTCCATTCCTATTCTAAAATATGTATAGATACAGGGAATTGATTTGGTACCATACTTAACTTTTGTATCCTCAAAATATCTAAATTCGTTTCAATAATTCCTTCCTAACATAAATTTGGCATTAAATCCAAGTCACATTTATTTAAATGTTTATCTTAGAGATCTCTAATTTAGTAAACTATTTAGACAACATTAAAATTAGCAAAATAAAATATTTTTCAATGTATTTTTAAACATCATCACTTATTTCTTGACCTGTTTTGCTTTTGTATCTAGTAGGATAAATAATAATACCCACGCCGGCGCCGTGGCTTAACAGGCTAATCCTCTGCCTTGTGGCGCCAGCACACCAGGTTCTAGTCCCGGTCAGGGCACCGGATGCTATCCCGGTTGCCCCTCTTCCAGGCCAGCTCTCTGCAATGGCCCGGGAAGGCAGTGGAGGATGGCCCAAATCCTTGGGCCCTGCACCCGCATGGGAGACCAGGAGAAGCACCTGGCTCCTGGCTTCGGATCAGCGAGATGCTCCGGCCGCAGCGGCCATTGGAGGGTGAACCAACAGCAAAAAGGAAGACCTTTCTCTCTCTCTCTCTCACTATCCACTCTGCCTGTCAAAAAAATAATAATAATAATACCCAAACATTGTTGGGAATCAAGAGAATGAGACTTCTATAAAGGAAAAATATTATTAAGAGAATCAAAACAGGAAGAACCCTAAGAAATCATTTTTATCCATTTTATTGTAACTGAGCTAAAACTCTCTTATAATAGTGAAGAATGGTCATTATTTAACATAATCATATGATTGAACGTAATCACAATCTAAAAGTGCCTTTGAAGTAATTAAGTAGTAAAACTATAGCCATTGATGCAAGTGTTGTGGCATACCAGATTAAGCCACTACCTGCAAAGCTGGCTTCTCATATACCTTCTGGTTCAAGTTCTGGCTGCTCCACTTTGGATCCACTTCCCTGCTGATGAGTCTGTGAAATCAGTACAAGATGGGCCAGGCACGTGGGCCCCTACAGCTATGTGGAAGACCAGGGTAGAGCTCCAGGCTCCTGCTTCAGCCTGGCCCTAGACCTAGTTGTTGCAGCCATTTGGGGATTGAACCAGTGGATAAAAAGATCTAACTCTCCCCCTCTGTTGTAGCCATTGAATTCTCTACAATGTAGCAGTGGGTTCGTTTCTGAGAAGAGCAGCGTGGTGGGGGCAAGAGGCGCAGAGTCAACACACAGACCCCGGGAGTCCGGTGAGAGCAGGCTTGAGGCGAGCAGCCTGCAGACTCGTTTATTACAGTTGATACAACAGCTTATATAGCCAAGACCAGCCAATCTGGTCAAGGGGCGGTCTATACCCCAACCAATCACAGCCTGTTGCCAGGCAGTTTCTAGAGCCATCCAATCACAGCCTGTCGCCAGGCAGTTTCAAATCCATCCAATCACAGCCTGTTGCCAGGCAGTTTCCAGAGCCATCCAATCACAGCCTGTCGCCAGGCAGTTTCAAAGCCATTCCTGACTAACTGAGGCTCGCTTGCCGTGGCTACCTTGGCATGGCCTTCTCATTCCACTACACTCTGTCTCTCCTTCTCTCTCTGTAACTCATTCTTCAAAATAAATAAGTAAATTGCTTTTAAAGGAAAAACTATAGCCATTAAGGACTCGTAATTTTATTAAACAGGTAGTATAGTCCAAACTGAGAAATAGAGCTTCTTCCTTTTTAAAATTCATAATCCTTTAAGTAAATCCTGGAGAATAGATTGCTTTGTAGTTCAGAATTTTTATTATTTTCAAGCATTAGCAAAGTACATAACCCAGTTTTACATTATAATCCATAATACATGGAGGCAATATACCCTAATCCAGACCATTAATACAATGAAAGATGTGATTAGTTTGAATAAGTGGTACAAATGAAAGCCAAGTCTAGATTCACATCAGTTCATTTCTGGATTGTCATGAAATAAATTATAAAAACTTTAATTGTCTGAGGCCCATAGATTTCAAAAATTATAGACATATATTTGTAAATATGAGAGCTAGAAAATCTCAGAACCATGAAAATGTCATGTAAAATGAAATTATTCTCCACTAATAATAGTTTGCACACTGAAAGGAACTTAAATCTCCTTGTCAATAAAATAGAAAATGGTTATTTCTCTTTTTAAAGGGAACTGCAAACAAGTGCACAGAATGACACAGGATTAGAATAGAAAAGGACATGCAAAAGACAATAGGCAAAATCTAGAAACCTAAAAGAGATGTCATTTTGTTAACTATTGTGAATGGATTTCATCAATTGCTCAGAAAAGAATGACTGAAAATTAAAATTACTATCCAACTCTAATGTCATAGTTTTGTGTGATTATGTATGAATATTTCTAAGTTAATTTTTCAGTAACTACACACTTCTTCATCTACATTGTGAGTTAAACTGATCATCAGTAAACATTGGTTTAACATTTTTGTGTTTATTTTGATCATACAGAGTTCTCAATTTGCAGCTGTTTTATGGCAGAAAAAAACAGATTTAGTCATAGAATTCTGTAATGAGTGATGCCTAATGTCCTGCCAAACTTCCTCCATGTGTATACCACTACTTCATATGCATAAAATGTAAGATAATATGTACAATTTAATACTTACTTAGCCATAGGGTAATTTCTATCATATACAATTCAAAAGGCATTGATGTTCAAAATAAATGCATGCTTATTAGAGATTCCAATAATAGATATAAAAAAATTAAGAATACAAAACTTGGGTGTAGAAGATGTAAATAAACCATCATTAATTCATTCTCCTAATTTCTATTTGTTGAATTCTTTTCTTTAGTTGAGGATTAAGCCTGTGATTATAAAGTACATTGAAAATATGTCATCACAAAAATTAAAAGTAAAAAAGAAAGAAGGAAGGAGGGATAAGGCAGGGAGGCTGGGAAGTATCATTATGTGCTTAAAATTGTGTATATGAAATACATAAAATCTGTTCTCTTTACATAAGTAAAAATAAGAAAAAAAGAAAAACTATTAACTAAGTACAAAAACTTGGCCAGGAGCTCACAAGTAGGTTGACAATAAATTTTATTTATTTACTTGTTAAAGATAAATTTATTTTAGGCCGGCGCCGCAGCTCACTAGGCTAATCCTCCGCCTTGCGGCGCCTGCAGGCACACCGGCGGTCGGGGCACCGGATTCTGTTCCGGTTGTCCCTCTTCCAGGCCAGCTCTCTGCTGTGGCCAGGGAGTGCAGTGGAGGATGGCCCAAGTGCTTGGGCCCTGCACCCCATGGAAGACCAGGAGAAGCACCTGGTTCCTGCCATCAGAACAGTGCGGTGTGCCGGCCGCAGCGTGCCAACTGCGGCGGCCATTGGAGGGTGAACCAGCGGCAAAAAGGAAGACCTTTCTCTCTGTCTCTCTCTCACTGTCCACTCTGCCTGTCAAAAAAAAAAAAAAATTTAAAAAAAGATAAATTTATTTTAAAGCCAGAATTACAGAGGAAAAGAGACCAAGAAGAAAGGAGAGAGAGAGGAAGAGAAACAGAGGGAGCGAGTTTTCCATCTGCTAGTTCACTTCCCAAATGCCTGATACAGCCTGAGTGGGCCAAGCCAAAGCCAGAAGTCAGGAACTCCATCAGTGGCTAGAACCCAAGTACTTGAGCCATCATCTGCTGCCTACCAGGCACATTAACAGAAATCTGGATCAGAAATGGAGGATCTAGGACTCTATCCCCAGCACTCTGATTTGGGATATGGGTGTCCCAGTTGGTGTGCTCACCTCCACAATTTTTAAAATGGATATATTATGTAACTAGGTGCTTTCAGTGACATGAGGTCAGATTTATTGGTAGAATTTGACACTATATCCTGTTTTATAATAGGTATTATGATTTTTTGTGTGTATAAAATTTTTGGCATAAGATGTTTACATCTGTCCTTTAAAATGTCCATGAGCATAACAGATATAAATTTGGGGATGTAGAATGAGTTTGCAGCTTTCTTGCTTTTCAAGTCTGCAAGTAAAACTTCAAATGTCAATTTTTTAAAAAAATTAGATTTGCAAACATTTGAGATACAAGTCTAGACAGAAAAATGAGACTAATTTGATTAAATTGTTACAATGGGAAAAGTATTATAAGGCAGGGTTAATTTGTATGTTCTTTGGGATTGGTTATCAATAATTTATGTAATACGAATGTTAAAAAGCACTGAAGAAAATATTTTCTCTGATTCTTTATACCAAAATAATTTTTAATAAAATAAAATTACAGTCTGTGGTGTCTTTCCATCTGAGTAATTTTTGCAAAAGTGTCTTTTTTCATATGTTTAATGAAGAAAGGGGAAATCAATTCAAATTTAGTTTTAGGTCATATTGGATGGCTTTCATATTTCCATGTACCCTCTGCCTCTGTTTCTTAACAGAGTGCACAAATAGCCTAAAATAAATACTACACATGAAGCACAGGATAACCCTGGAATATATCTGAAGCATAAATTTTCCTGGAAGATTTCAGAACAGTTAATTTTATATGAAATCAAAATATTTTAAAGTACACTGAAAAATATGCATTTGCTTTTATGTTAAAATACTAGTCTTAGAAGACTGTCATGGTTGGTGCAGGCGCTGTGGCATAGCAGGTAAAGCCGTCACTTGCAGTGCTGGCATCACTTGTGCACCAGTTAGAGACCCGGATGCTCCACTTCTGCTCATCTCTCTGCTTTGGCCTGGGAAAGTAGTAGATGATGGTCCAAGTCCTTGGGCCCCTGCACTCACCTGGTAGACCAGAAGAAGCTCCTGGCTCCTGGCTTTGGATCAGCACAGCTCCTGCCATTGCAGCCAATTGGGGGTGCACCAGCGGATGGAAGACCTCTCTCTCTCTATGTGTGTGTGTGTAATGGATTTTCAAATAAATAAATCAAGTGCATTATCATAGCACACTGTTCTTGCTAGGGATTTCTATTTATTTATTTACAAATCTGCAGTACTTTGGTATAAAATAATAATGAAGAATTGCTATAAGACGTTACTGGCAAACCAGGAATTTAGAAGAGTATCGTTATTAAGAAGAAGCCTAAATTGGATAAAAAGTTACTTTTTTCTAAATATTTAACTATTAACATTGAAGTAATATATCACACATAGTTAACAGCATCACAGAACCATAGGTAAGTTTACCATTTTTCCCACATTTGGTCATCTCTATTCTGAATATAACAAAACCCTTCCATCTGGATGCAACAAAACATGAAACTGAGCAATCTAGTGGACAGAAGGTGCTCTATAAGAAACTTCTGGTTCTGGCTCTAGGAGCAAGATTGGCTTTCATAGTACTTGGGTGGTGGTGGTGCACAGGGGAGAATTCCGTATTTGTTTTCTTTGACTTCTCATAGTCCAAGTACCAGGGGCTCCTACAACAATAATGGTGACAATGGGACAAACAGGGTTAAGTCTTTGAGAAAAGGGAAACCTCCTCTTCAGTCAAAGGAGTTAGTATTTTGAAAAGCTGATTCAATCCTTCCATTTCTTTTTTTCTTTCTTTTATTATTTTATTTATTAGAGAGAGAAAGAGGGAGAGAGAGAGGTGGAGACATATCATTCTTCAATCCCTGGTTCATTCCCCAAATGGTAGTAGCATCCAGGGTTAGGCCAGGTCAAAACTAGGGGCCAGGAGTTCCATCTGGGTCTCCCAAATGGATGCACGGGCCCAATGACCTGGGCCATCCTCTGCTGCCTTTGCAGGTGCATCAGCAGGGAGCTTGATTGGAAGTGGAGTAACCAGAACTCAAACAAGCACCCAGATTGTTATGCCACAATGGTAGCCCTTTCTTCCTGCTCTTCTCTTCTCTCCACTTCCCTTCCTTCCCCTCTTCTGCCCTGCCCTTCCCTCCCCACCCCTCCCCTCCTTACCCCTCCCCTCCCCTCCCTCCTCTCCTCTCCTTTCCTCTCCTCTCCTCTCCTCTCTTTATTTCTTCTCTTTCCTGTTTCTTGGTCCTGAATGGGGGCATAATCATGGGAACTGTGCATGATCATGGGAACTGTGCATGATCATGGGGTAAAGTAAATAAAACCCAGCTTTCTAACCCAAGCCCAGAAAAATGAAACCTAAGGCGATCAGAAAGAGCTGAGATCCCAGCAAGGGAGGAAGTAGGAGAGAAACCTCATAAAGCTATGAAGTCTGCAGGTGTGTTTGATACTATATTGCATACTAAAGGCATTGAGAACTGAACTAGATGTCAGAATTTCATTCCTTTTAATGACTAATATTTCATTATATATGCATAGTGTATTATATAAGTATGTATGTATATATATACATATATATCACATGTTTTTTATTCATCTGTCAATGGACACCTAGATTGAGTCCATATCCTCACTGTTGTTATATGTTGCAATAAATGTGAGAGTACAGACATCTCTTTTATATACTAATTTCAATTCTTCTGGATACCCAAGAGTGAGATAGCTGGTCAATTGATAGATCTATTTTTAGTATTTTCAGGAACATCCATCATAATGACCTTCATAATGGCTATACTGATTTGCCTTCCCAGAAACAAGGATACAGAGAAATTGAATGACAGATACTGATACAGGACAGCTAGTTTAGGATCACGAAGTTGGAAGTCCCAAACCACAAGCCCCCACCCCATGTAACACTATTCTCTGACTAGTCCATCAAACCACCTTCTACAGACATACATATCTCCATCTTGGAACGAGGATGGTTGGGGGATGTGCCATGTGAATAGCACCCCTTCTGATCTCAAAAAACAGTTGGCAATTGGGAGGAGTCTCTTCTCTCTCTGCAGACCAGGACAAGAGGAGGTGCTGATCTGTCTTCTCTCTACTTCTCCTCCCCTACCCCTTTTCTCCTTCTGGTCCACTCCCTACCTAAACTCATGTGTGTGTGTGTGTGTGTTTGCTTTCTTACCTTTTAAATAAAATTTCTCACTTTGTACACCATATATTAGCCTGTACTTAGAATGCTTCTCTAGATAGAAGGAAAAGACCTGGGATAATTGTCTGACTTGAATGATTTATGTTGTGCATATGCATTTAAGTGTTGCACTTTTATCTGTGCACCCCATGAAAATGAAAATATTATATGTTACTTAAAAATTGTAAATAATAAAATTCTTTACATATATAAAAAACTGAAGTAAAAGATGGAATGATGACAATGTCCCCCAAAGCCATTGAGCAGTATACACATAGGACAAATCAAAATAGCACTACAAAAGCTTTAGGAACATAACTGACATTGAAAGCAAAACTCAGGAAGACCATTTAAAATTTGTAGCCTGAATCCAACTGCATCAACTACCCTCTTTAAAAGAATCCATATTTTTCATGGAATATAAGCAAAACTTGTGTTTCATATCATATTCAACTTGTCAATGATCATCTCAAAATCAATTAGCATTCCAAGACCCAGGAAAATCACAACATATAAAAGAAAATCAGAAGCCAATGTCCAGATGACATCAATTTTGGAATTATCAGAATTATTTTCAAGATGCTTTTATTAAAAAAAAGAATGATCTAAGAATTAAGGGTTACATGCCGTTGCAATAAAGAGAAAATACCAGCAACAAAATGAAGATAGGAAGAATGAAATGGAAATTTGGAATAGTAAATACAATAACTGAAATATAGAAGTCACTCTGTAGTCTTAGTAGAATGGAGATTAAAGAAAAAAGAGTCAAGTGAACTTGAAGATTCAGAATAGTTAATCTCAACAATTGAGAGTAAAAGGAAAGAAGAGTTGCTGGGGGGTGGAGCAGGATGGGAGGGCAAAAGACATAGGAAACTGTGAGACACTAACACAAGATTTAACAATCATGCAATTGTAATCTCAGAGTCTGAAACTAGAACATGTAGAGAAGCAAAATATACTTTAACAAGTACTGTAGGAAGTCTTCATAAGTTTGTGAGGAGACAGGAAAATAAAATGAAGTTTGGCAACCACAACAAGAGATTCCAGAGAATCCCTATCCAGACACATCAAACTGCTAACAGCTAAAGTCAAAAAAATTTTGAAAGTATCCAATGAAAATGACACATTACTTACATAACAGTGGTTATTAGTGGGGATGATTTTGTGCCCCCCTCCCCCAGGAGACATTTGGCAAAGCCTAGAGGTGTTTTTGATCATCATAACAGATGGATACTGACATCTAGTGGGTAGAGGCAATGGATTCGGCTTACCTTCCTAAAATGCAAAGGAAAGCCTCTAACAAAGAAATGTTGTCCAGAAATATCAATAGTGCAGGGGGGGTAAGAAATTCTAGTAACAGAGGAATAACTGTTCCAAGGACTCAGAATTTCACATCAAAAATTACAAAGGCCTAGAAGGAAGTAGAACAACATATATAAGCTCTGAAAGAAAAGAACTATCAGCACAGAATTTCTTATCCAGTAAAAATATCTATAACAAAGGAAGAGGAAAGCAAAGATATTCCAAAAAGAAATAAAACTAAGAATCTGTTGCCAACAGGCCAGCTCTAAAGAATTACATATAATAGTGTCAAATATATTGACTATAACTTACAATGTAATATTAAAATTGTTCAAATAATCTAAAAGAAAGCAGGAAAAGGAAATAAATGAATAAGAGATGAAACAAAAAGAAAGCAAAATACTTGGTCAAAGAAACCAGTCTCAAAAGTCACATAATGGGGGAGTCCATTACTATGATTTTTGTGTGTGTGTGGCTTATTCATGAAACAGTTCTGGTCTTCAACATTGGCCTCAAGCTTGAAGCAACAAAGGACTGCCCCTCACTAATATAAGAGCAACACCACCAATGAGGTGTCTCTGCCTATTGCCACCTAGTGCAGCACCTGATAACATATTATCTGGTGAGACATCTGGTCTGGCTCACATTAGGTCACCCAAAGTCCCTCCTTCCAGCCTCCCTCCTCCTGTATAGGAAGATGCAGCCGAGAAGATAATGTTGCATTATATTATTGTATCATCTTTGACTGCTCACAAAAGGGTGTGTTTATATGATACTATTTTTTCCTTTTAAAAAAAATTTATTTAATGAATATAAATTTCCAAAGTATAGCTTATGGATTACAATGGCTCCCCCCCCCCATAACTTCCCTCCCACCCGCAACCCTCTCCTTTCCCACTCCCTCTCCCCTTCCATTCACATCAAGATTCATTTTCAATTCTATTTATATACAGAAGATCAGTTTAGTATATATTAAGTAAAGATTTCAACAGTTTGCCTTCACATAGCAACACAAATATACCAATTTTTCTAAGCAATCTCTCCCCAAGGCGGGTATTGTATTTTCCCATTGCTAGAATAAGTACATTTAAGCCCAATTTCTTAGATTTCTGAAGTTTACATACTTATGAAGGAAGAAAATAGGATTTCCCACACTTGATTATTTACACTTCTCTCTGTCTCTATTTGTTTTTTGTTCTCCTACTTTAATACACCACAGATGTGGGCAATTAAAATTAGTTAAAATAATTAAATAAGACTACTATTTATACACTCAATTTCTATAAAGTATTTGTTACCAAAATCTCTATAAATACTAGAATGCTATAGCAAAATTAGCAACTGGGTAAAACCAAAAAGGCAGCCTCACATTAAAGATTAGGTAGAGAATGACAGAGTGCAGATTATGTGTACCGTGGAATACACGTTATAACATACTCTTTTTGTAGAAAAACCATATTCCAACTATGAAACAAACCCATGTTTGGAGAAAGAAAGCAAAATGAAATGCATCAACAATATGTAAAATCAAAGAAGACCATTTCTCTCCCCATTTCCCTTGACAGTCATATGGAGTAGCTGCTCAAGTTAAGACACGCTTGGCATATTCAGCACAAGTATCCTATTCCTGGTTTGTTATTCATCAAACAAAAATGTAAGGAATGTTTATAGAAATGACTATAGAAATAACTTATAGAAATAAGTAGTGACAAAGTAACAGTCAAAGAATTCTAGTCATTTATTTTCCTCAATTTATTCTTTGGTAAATAGCGCTTTGTCATTGGTACAAATCAATGAAATGGCATGATTACATTCTACTCTTTTGTTTTAGATTGAGATCAAAGCCTCTACTGCTCAACCAGCTTAAGTTTCTCACTTTACAGATGGCAAAAGCTGAGGTCGAAAGGAAGAGTATTGGGAAGTAACCCTTCTTATTCTTTCTCACCTCTCCTGAACTCTTCTGTTCTTTGTCTTTTAAGGGACATGTGATTACATTGGGAGCACCCAAATAACCCATTTAATATGTTAGATGACAATGAATAATCACAAGGAAGATGAGGCAAGAAAAGAATTGATAACGTCAGTTTTAGAAGTGAGAAAAAACGCACTTATTTACTAATAGGGAAAACCTTGCTGAGATGAATAAGACTTAATAATAATTAGTAAAAATAATTAGTAAAAATAATCAGTAAAAAGTAAAATGCAAGTCTGAGCAGCAGAATTCTGAGAAGAAACAGCTGATGCAAAGTCCATGAGAGTATTTGCCATATTCAAAAAAAAAAAAACAAACAGCAGGGGTCAGCGCTGCTGCATAGCAGGCAAAACAGCCACTTCTGATGCCAGCATCCCGTATGGACATCTGTTCAATTCCTTATTCTCCACTTGCAATCCAGATCTCAGCTGATGTGCCTGGGAAAGCAATGGAAATTGGCGAAAATCCTTGGGCCCTTGCCACCCACATGGGAGGTCCAGAGGAAGCTCCTGGCTCCTGGCTCCGGGCTTCCATTCAGCCCAACTCCAGCCATTGCAGTCATTTGGGGAGTGAACCAGTGGATGGAAGATCTCTGTCTCTGTCTCTCCCTCTCTCTCTGCAACTCTTCCTTTCAAATAAAATAAATAAATCTTGTCTTAAAAAATTAAAGACCACAGAGTCTTGGCTTTCCATACCTGAGAAACTATCATGGGCTTTGTAGCCAGATTCGAATGCTTTAAGGGCTGAATCTGAGGCCAGAGTGCTGTTTAGGACATCTGCCATTCTAGGAGTCTGCTGTGTATCCCGCTTCCCATGTTGGGTCATTCTCTCCTTTATAATTCTAACAGTTAGTATTAGCAGACACTAGTCTTGTTTTGTGATCCCTTTGACACTTAACCCTATCACTATGATCAATTATGAACTGAAACTGATCCCTTTGACTAGTGAGATGGCATTGCTACATGCCACCTTGATGGGATTGAATTGGAATCCCCTGGCACATTTCTAACTCTACCATTAGGTGTAAGTCCAAGTGAGCATGTGCCGAACTGCACATCTCCTTCCTCTCTTATTCCCACTCTTACTTATATTTAACAGGGATCACTTTTCAGTTGATTTTAAACACCTAAGAATAATTGTGTGTTAACTAAAGATTAATTAATGAAAGATCTCTGTGACTGAGATCCCAGCGGAAAGAACGGGCCATCAAACAAGGAGGTACCTTTCTCTGAAGGGAGGAGAGAACTTCCACTTTGACTATGGCCTGTCTAACTAAGATTGGAGTTGACGAACTGAAGAGGCTTCCGTAGTCCTAGCAGCTCATGACAAGAGCCTCAGGTGATTACTGACATCATAAATAAGAGTGTCTAATGGTTGAAACTGTTTGCTAAGTATTCATGTGATATTGCTATTGTCAGCAAGCGATCTAGAACTTGCTCCCTCATTTCTCTATTCTAAGCCCAACTTGTTCTTTCATTTCTCTATTCTCTTCAAGGTAGGAAACTAATTCTATTACGAAGGAATCTGTAGGACACACAATTTAATCTCCCGATCTTATAAAAGAAATGGCTAACATTTTGGAGGAGTCAGGATGGTGGAATAGTGAGGGCGCACAGTGATAGTCCGGGAAAAGATAGTTTAATAAAAGTGGAGTTACTGTAGTTTCAGGAAAAGGCTCGGGAAAAAATTGCAGAGGAAACTCTCCTGGATCTAGTGGATGTGACACGGAGGACCTACGGGGAGAGCAAGGATGCCCACGCTGTAGAGGACAGCCGCAGAGTCTGCGTGCCAGCGCTGGAAGGGGAGGTGAGACAAAAACCTCAGTAACCCAAGACATTGGTGGGGAAAGGCAGAAAGAGCCTAAAGGGAATGAGGCTGCAAGCCCTGCTGGGATAAGTTCACCAGGCTGACTGGAGGAGAGAAAAAAACGAATAAATAAGGGGAACCAGCACGGACACTAGACTCTCTCTCCACTCGCCTTACAAAGCCGAGCAAGACAAAGAGCAGGCGACTTTTTGGACATACATAAAGCGGCACACACCATTAGCCAAGCAGAAAAACCTGACTCTGGTGGGGAGAAATAACAGGAGGTTAGGACCTAGTGAAAATGTGGAGCTAACAAACTGAGACTGAAAATCTGAGGGTGGGCGAGAGAACTCACCGAACCACAAACTTGGAAAAATAAATAAATAAATAAATAAGAGTGTTGATTGTTAAACCAACAACAGGAGTCACTGTGCATTTACTCCCCATGAAAGATCTCTGTCCTTAATGTGTTGTACTATGTGAATTAATGGTAAAACTACTTCCCAAACAGTACTCTATACTTCATGTGTCTGTGTGGGTGCAAATTGTTGAAATCTTTACTTACAAAATACTAAGTTGATATTCTGTATATAAAGATAATTGAAAATGAATCTTGAAGAATGGGATGGGAGAGGGAGTGGGATATGGGATGGTTGTGGGTGGGAGGGAGGTTATGGGAGGGGGAAAGTTGCTATAATCCAAAAGTTGTACTTTGGAAATTTATATTTATTAAATAAAAGTTTAAAAAATTAGAGATAAGCAGTAAATAAAATAGACAAATATGGATCCTACCAGTGAGGTTGGAGAAGCATGAAGGAGAGTGGGGTATGTTATAAAGTAATCATCCCAGAAGCAATGTAAGGAATAAATTGTAGAGAATCAAGGCAAAAGCATTGAGATCAGTTAGAAATGGGATATAATTGTTCACTCAAGAGGTGGTAACTAGACTGGTAATATACATATAATAAAACAAATACATTCATTCAGAGAAGAGCTATTAAGTTTTTTTTTTTGTTGTGTTTTTTTTTTTTTTTTTTTTTTTTTTTTTTTTTTTTTTTTTTTACTTTTTGACTTGCAGAGTGGACAGTGAGAGAGAGAGACAGAGAGAAAGGTCTTCCTTTTTGCCATTGGTTCACCCTCCAATGGCCGACGCGGCTGGCGCGCTGTGGCTGGCGCACCACGCTGTTCTGAAGGCAGGAGCCAGTTGCTTATCCTGGTCTCCCATGGGGTGCAGGACCCAACCACTTGGGCCATCCTCCACTGCACTCCCTGGCCACAGCAGAGAGCTGGCCTGGAAGAGGGACAACCGGGACAGAATCCGGCGCCCCGACCAGGACTAGAACCCAGTGTGCTGGTGCCACTAGGCGGAGGATTAGCCTGTTGAGCCACGGCAAAAAGCCATTAAGTTTTACAAAGAAGTGAAAATTAGGTAAAAAGAGTAAAGCCAAGGATGACTCCTTATTGGTTTAGTAACTAGGAAGAAAGAGTTCCCATTCATTGAGTTGAGAAAAATATGGTAGGAATAGGAAAAGAGATCCCTATTAGTTATCTAAATAGATTTGTCAACAAACAAACGGTTGTGTAGAGATTCCTGGAGGTGTCTAAAATGGAGATTTAAAATTGACAAACAATCAGCTTATTAATATATTTAAAAAGGAGGAAGGACAATCTATAAGAGAGTGAATATAGAGAGGAGATCAAACTAAACCCAGGATCAATTCTACTATTTTTAAAAAATTAAAGCATTTATATTTATTTATTTGTGAGAGAAAGAGAGAGGGAGAAAGAGATGAGAGGGAGATAGAGAGAATGGGAGAGAGAGAGACCTTCCTCTCATTTTTTCATTCCCCAAATGCCTACAACAGCCAAGGCTGGGTCAATCCAAAGCAAGGAGCCTGGAACTCAATTCATTTCTCCTACCTGGGTGGCAGAGACCCAAGTGCTTGAGTCATCACAGCTCTCTCCAGGGTGTATATTAGCAGGAAATTGTTTCAGAAGCAGAGCCAGCATTTGGACCAAGGTGTTCTAATATGAAATACAGGTACTGCTAGCCACATCTTAACTACTGCACCAAACACCCACCAAATTACACTATTTTTAAATTATAAAAATAACAATAAAGCAGCAAGGGAATGAAGAAAATACAATAAATTTTATAGGAGGAAAACAAAGCAAAGGTGAATTAAAGTCCAGGGAGGTTAAGTGATAAACTGGAAAATATCACTGACTTAATTAAAAAATACTTAATTAAATACTCAATACTTAATTAAAAATACAAGAGTATTTTTAAAGATCTATTTACTTATTTATTTGAAAAACAAAGTGACACAGAAAGAGGAGAGATGGAAAGATATATCTTCCATCTGCTGGCTTACTCCCCAAATAACCACAAAACCAAAAGCCCATAAAATCTGGGCCTTCCACTTGGATGGCAGGGACAAAAATACTTGGGCCATCGTCTGCTGCTTTCCCAAGTGCATTAGCAGGGAGTTGAAAGAGGAAACAGAGCAGCCAAGATTTGAACTAGCACTGTGCTATCAGATGCTGCTGTACAACACAGGTCTCCATCAAGAGTATTAAGAAATGATCACAGGCTTCATGATATTCCTGGTCACTGGTGACTTTGAAGACAATAATTTCAGTGGCTTGTTGAGGAAAAATGGAAATGTAGTAGATTCAAATAGATCCACCACTTATGAATTTCATCAATTTTGTGTGATTTTTCTAACCTCGCTGTCAGTTTCCATGTTTGTAGAACAAGATAATTATGACCCGGTTATAGAGTCATTGAGAAGAATAAATGAAATAAGATTTATAAAGTATCTGTTTAAAAAGCATGGCACATGTTTTTAAAAATAACAATTCTTTTCTTCTTTTATTATTATACAATATTTCAGGGAAACAAGTAATTGTCTTTTATATTTGCTCATAAAAGTTATAGACATAAAATCTTAAATACACAAAGCAGGCTTTGTTACGTCGCATTTTAACACACTTTAGATTTTACCTTGAGCTCCATTTCTTGAGTAATGAAAATCAGAGTGATTTCTAATGGACAAAAATCCTGAATAAATAGTTTTTCAGAAGAAAATGTATCAACAAATATATTGAAATTCTCAACATAACTAATGATCAGGGAAATGTAAATTAAAACAAGAGTAACATCAACTCACATCTGTTGGAATGACTATTATCAAAAATACAAAAGGTAACAATTATTACAGAGACTGTGGAAAAAGGGAAGCTTTGTATACTGCTGATGAAAATGTAAGTTAGTAAAACCAGTGTGGAAAACTGAATGGATGTTTTTCAAAAAATTAAAAATACAAATTATGATCTATCAGTGCCACTACTGGGTATATTTACAACAGCCAAGATATACAAGAGAAACTTCAGTGTCCACCAATGGAAGAATGGATAAACAAAACACAGTAGATAACTGATTGAGATATTATTTAACGCTTAAAAGGAAGGAAATTCTGTCATTTTAAGTTTCATGGATGAACCAGGAAGGGTTTATGTTAATGAAATAAGTCACAGAGAGACAAATATGGCCTGATGTCACTCATGTAGAATCCAAAAAAGTTAAATTCATAGAAATAGAGATTAGAATAGTGATTATCTGGAGTGTACAGGGGTGAAGTAGAGGAAATATTTGTCAAAGGATCGAAAATTTTAATTGGTTGGATAGATAAGTTCAATTGATCTGTTGTAAAACATGGATAACTGTTTTGTATTCTTGAAAATTGCTGAAAGAGTAGGTTTTAAGTATTCCTACCATAAAAAAGATAAGTGAATCCATGCATATGTTAATTAGCTTGATTTGGCTATTCTCCAGTATCCACAGATATCAAAACACCATATTGTGTACCAAAACTATACACAATGTTATATGTTGATTTAAAAATAAAATAAACAACATACAGAGGCTTTTGAAGAAGTTGCACCAATTTCTGAGGTTTCACATTCTCAAAACTAAGGCTGGCTCTGATTATTTCACTTGGTTAATGATCTTCTCCTTATCAGTTAAAAATTTATCAATAAACAAGTGAAATCCTATTAAATAATGACCTAGCACTGTAATTTTTTGTTTATTTCAACTCAGAATTTCAGAAAGAAGTTCAGGGATACAACTAAATTTCTATAAAACATAAGGGAAAATGTTAAGATACCAGTATAAGCAGAGACTTTTTGGATATGACCTCAAAAGCATAGGTATCAGAAGTAAAAATAGATAATTATGATTTTATCAAACTAATAAGCTTCTTCACAGTAAATACAACTATTAACAGAGTGTAGAGACAAAAGAGGAATAGAAGAAAATGTGTTTACACACTACTCAGCAAACAAGGAATTAATATTAAGGATTTATGATGAACTCAAACTCAACAGAAAAAAAATTCAGTCAAAAGTGGTCAAATGATATGAAGAGACATTTCTCAAAAGAATTACTAATGGCTATGAGTGGACCCTTAATATCATTGATCATCAGGGAAATTCAAATCATCAAAACCACAATGAGGTATTTCCTTACCCTAGTTAGAGTGGCTATTACCAAAATTACAAAAAGTAACAACTGCAGGTGAGGTTAAAGTGGAAGGGGAACTTGCATGCACCCTTGGTGAAAGTGTAAAAACATTTACAGGTACTACAGAAAACAGTGTGGGGGACTCCATTAAAAAAAAAAAAACTAAAAATAGATAGATCTTCCATATGATCCAGCAATTTCCCTACTGGGTATATATACAAAAGAAATGAAATCATTGGATCAGAGATCCCTGCACTCCTACATTTGTTGCAGAACTATTCACAGAGCCAAGACACAGAGTCAACCAAGCTGTCCAACAGAAGAATAATAAAGAAAATGTGATATATATATATATATATATATATATATAATGGAATATTATTCAGCCTTTAAAATAATGAAATCCTATTGTGGAAGACATGTGAAGTGAAATAAACCAGACACAAAAAGACAAATACTACATGTTCTCCCTCAAATTCAGAAACTAAAAAAAAGTCAATCTGTACATGGAATAGTGATTCTTAGAGGATGGGAAGAGGGGTGAGGAGGGGGCATTAAGGGAAGCTGGATAAGGAATACTAAAACACAGTTATATAGAAGGAATTCTAGCATCCTACAGCACAATAGGTGACTACAGTTCATAATAACACATTTTATGGTTTATGAAGAGCTAGAGGGAAGAGTGGAAGACACTAAACATAAACTAATGATAAGGAAATGAAAATAGGAATTTCCCTGATTTGAAATATCACACTGTTCCTCATAAATATATACAAATATTACATGTTCACAAAAGAAGTATTAAAAAGTTGCAAGGCTTATGTACAAACTCAGTGATTATTTGGAGGCCTTAAGGTTTCATGTTGGTTCTGTGCCACCTTAACAGACAGGCTTTGTCATTATGCTTCCAAAATATGAAGAGTAAAATGCATTGTGAACAATTTGGGAGTAACAAATCTAAGATGTGAGCCAATATGATATAGATACAAATCCAGATGTAATACCCCAACTTTTCTTCTTGATTCTCATACAAATATGTATGGGTACATTCACATACATATACATTACTCAAACCAGACACTTTACTGTGTACTAGAATTTACTAAAGGGCTGCAGGAAAGGCAGTAAGTCATACTAGTTAAAGTTAATTGTGGTATATTTCTGTTCTTAAAATCTCATTAACAATTATGTCATGTTTTCAGCCTTTCTTTGACCTGATTTCTTCATCTACCCAGTAAATTACCAAGAATTCACTCCTGTCAAAATTGATATCTAAGGGAAATGAAGGAGTGGATTAAGGTGGCGTGTATTGAGGGAGCTTGCTGCTCATGTCTAGGTGAAGACAGTTTAAAAAAAGTGGAAAGAGTGCAGTCTCAGAGAAGAGTTAGGGAGAAAACAGCAGAGGAAACTCTGTGAATTTAAGGAACAGAGTGGACCTACATGGAGGGCAAGGACATGCACAACTTAGGACCCACTAGCCCTTAGAGCCTCCACACCAATGTTGAGAGCAAAGTGAGACCATACTGCAGCAACCTAAGCCACTGAGGAAAAAGCTGCAAGAAGAGACTAGAGGGAATCTGGCTTGGAGCCCTGTTGGGGATAGTGTGCCCATCAAACTAGAGGAGAAAAAACAAAAGAGGGGGAATGTTTTCTCTCTCTGCGTTCACAAGCTGACAGAGAGCAAGTGCATTTTGGACATATGTAACAGCTGCCCCAGCTTGTGCCATGCCCAGCAACCAGCCAAGCAGAGACTGCTGAGTCTACTGGGGATAATAGACAGGGGGCTGGGAGTCTTGTGTGCTGGGACTATGAAAACACTGAGGCTGTGTGAGAGGACTCCGAGTGTGGCTGAAACATTGGGCCATCACTGTGGGAGGCTCCACAGGATCAGAGCTCCCTGGTTACCTGGTGAGAGACATTGCTGAGGAATCTGAGCTTATACTGAGGACTGCACAGATCCTTTCTGTGGTCCTTGTGGCAGAGTGGATGAATAATATACTCACTTTGGCTAATGCCCAGGCACTGGTCTCCTTTGAGCAGAGGAGCTCAGCTGAGTCTATGCCAACACACAAGAAGAAACTTCCTCCATGATTAAAAAAAGAGAGAGAGACATAAGTATACCACACCAAACCTGAGTATGTCACCTCAGACATACCCTTCACCCTAGAGCACTGAACAGAGCTCCCTGGCTGCTCCCATCACATGTCTCCAGTTATTCTCTAGAAACAGACACTCTGCTAAACCAATCAGATACAGGCCAAAGATTAAAACTGACACAGTAGAAAATCAAAGAAAAATACCAATAAGTAGCCCCACAAATGCTGAATACAAAAGCACCAACCCAAGAAACAAGAACAAGGAAGACAACATGACACCCCCAAAAGAACACAATACCTCATTAATATATTGTGAAGATGATGAGGCTGAAGAAATGCCAAAATTGGAATTCAAAAAATTGCTTATTGGATTACTTAGAAATAATCAAAAGCAAAAGCACGAACTAAGGAAATTCATATATAACATGAAAAAAAGTTTCTCCCATGAAATTGAAATCTTAAAAAGAAATCAAAATGAGATCTTGAAAATGAAGAATTCAATAGAACAAATAAAAATGCAGTGGAGAGCATTAGTAACATAATCGGTGAAGCAAAAGAAAGAATATCCAACTAAAAAGACAAAGAACAGGAAATTTTACAGTAAGACCAAATACAAGAAGAAATTAGAAAACTAAAAAAACACTGTTGGGAGCCTACAGGATACTATCAAATGACCCA
Organism: Lepus europaeus; assembly: GCF_033115175.1. Classification (NCBI taxonomy): domain Eukaryota; kingdom Metazoa; phylum Chordata; class Mammalia; order Lagomorpha; family Leporidae; genus Lepus; species Lepus europaeus. Next base: position 42,484,972 of record NC_084833.1, read on the forward strand.
ACATACAGATTCAGGAATTCCTGAAGGCATGGAAAGAGAAAATGGATTAGAAGGCCTTTTGAGTGAAATACTAACAGAAAATTTCCCCAATTTGGATGAAGAAAAGGGGCATTCAAGTACAGGAAGCATATAGAACTCCTAATAGACATGATCAGAAAAGATCTTCACCATAACACACTGTTGTCAAACTTTCAACAGTGAAACATTAAAAAAGATTCTAAAACATGCATGAGAGAAGCACCAGATTACTTTCAAAGGATCTCCAATGAGACTCACAGCTAACTTCTCAACAGAAACCCTGTAAGCTAAGAGAGAATGGCAAGATATAGTCCAAGTCTTAAGAGAAAAAAACTGTCAGCCCAGAATACTATACCTGCAGAACTCTCATTTATGAACAAAGGTGAAATAAACACCTTCCATGACAAACAGAAACTGAAAGAATTTATCACCAGTTATTCAGCCTTACAGAATATGCCTAAGGATGTGTTGCACACAGAAACACAGAAATATGGTCATAACTATGGAAGAAGAAAAGGAAGGAAAGATCCAAATAAAAGTAAAAGAGAAATCCAAAGTTAAAAATAGGAGTATTTATGGAAAGATGGCAGGACAAAGTCTTTACTTACCAATAGTCACATTGAATGTAAATGGCCTTAACTCTCAGATTAAAGGACACAGACTGACTGAATGGATTGAACAATAAAACCTACTTATTTGCTGCCTACAAGAAATAAATCTCACCAACAAAGAGGCACACAGACTGAAAGTGAAAGGATGGAAAAAGTTATCCCATACTAACAGAAACCAAAAAAGAGCTGGTATAGCCATCCAAATATCAGACAAAATACTTTAATACAAAAATTGTTAAAAGAGATAAAGAAAGACACTACATAATGATTAAGGGATCAATTCAACAGGATGATGTGAATATTATAAATGTATATATGCACCTAACTACAGGGCACTCAGATATTTAAAAGAAATGTTAATGGATCTGAAGGGAGACATAGACTCAAAAACAATAGTAATAAATTCAAAATCATCGAAATCATACCATGCATCTTCTCAGGCCACAACACAATGAAGCTGGAAATCAACAACTCAGGAATCTCCAGAACAAATGCAAACTCATGGAGACTGAATAACATACTCCAGAATGAAAAGTGGGTCATAGAAGAAATGAAAAAAAGTCTGAAAACAAATGAAGATGACAATACAGCATATCAAAACTTGTGGGACACAGCAAAAACAGTTTTAAGAGGGAACTATAGAAATTGGTGCCTACGTCAAGAAATTGGAAAGGCATGAAATAAATGACCTTTCAATGTATCTCAAGGATCTAGAAAAAGAGCAGCAGAGACTGGTGCTGTGATGCAGCAGGTTAAAGCCCTGGCCTGAAACGACTGACATCCCATATGGGCACTGGTTCTAGTCCAGGCTGCTCATCTTCTGATCCAGCTCTCTGCTATGGCCTTGGAAAGCAGTAGAAGATGGCCCAAGTCTTTGGGCCCCTGCACCCATGTGGGAGACCTGGAAGAAGCTCCTGGCTCCTGGCTTCAGATAGGCGCAGCTCCAGCAGTTGCAGCCATCTGGGGAGTAAACAAGCAGATGGAAGACCTCTCTCTCTGTCTCTACTTCTCTCTGTAACAATCTCTTTCAAATAAATAGAATAAATCTTAAAAAAAGAAAAAGAGCAGAAAACCAAACCCAAAGCTAGTAAGAGAAATGAAATAAATAAAATTAGAGAAGAGATCAACAAAAGTGAAACAAACAAAAAAAAAACACAATACAAAATATCAGCAAAACAAAGAGCTGATGTTTTGAAAACATAAACAAAATTGACACAACATTGGACCAACTAACTGAAAAAAGTAGAGAGAAGACCCAAATCAATAAAATTAGAGATGAAAAAAGATATGTAACAATAGATACCATAGAAATAAAAATTTTCATCAGAAATTATTAAAAATGCTAATAAATTGGGAAACCTAGAATAAATGGATAGATTCCTGGACACATAAAACCTACCTAACTTGAGTCATGAAGACACAGAAAATCTAAACAGACCCATTACCAATACAGAAATTGAATCAGTAATAAAGGCCCTCCCAACAAAGAAAAGGTCAGGACCAGATGGCTTCACTGCTAAATTCTACCAGACATTTAACAAAGAACTAACTCCAATTCTTCTCAAGTTATTCAAAACAATTGAAAGAGAGGGCAACTTTCTATGAAGCCAGCATCACCTTAATTCCTAAACCTGAGAAAGATACAATAGGGAAAGAGAACTACAGACAAATTTCCCTGATGAACATACATGCAAAAATCCTCAACAAAATTCTGGCCAATAAAATCCAACAACACATCAGAAAAATCATTCACCCAGACCAAGTGTGATTTATCTCTTGTATGCAAGGATAGGTCAACATCAACAAATCAATCAATGTGATACATCACATTAATAAACTGAAGAACTGAAACCAAGTGATTATCTCAATAGATGCAGAGAAAGTATTTGATAAAATACAACACCCTTTCATGATGAAAACTCTAAGCAAACTCAGTATAGAAAGAATATTCCTCAACGCAATCAAGGCAATTTGTGATAAACCCATAGCCAGCATCCTATTGAATTAGGAAAAGTTGGAAGCATTCCTACTGAGATCCAGAACCAGACAAGACATTTCACCATTGCTATTCAATGTAGTCCTGAAAGTTTTAGCCAGAGCCATTAGACAATAAAAGGAAATCAAAGGGATTCAGATTGTGAATTAGGAAGTCAAACTACCTCTATTTTCAGATGACAAATTCTATATATAGGGGATCCAAATGACTACACCAAGAAACTATTGGAAGTCATAGAAGAGTTTGGTAAAATAGCAGGATATAAAATCAATACACAAAAACTAACAATCTTTGTAGACAGAGACAATGCCAAGGCTGAGATTGAACTTCTAAGATCAATCCCATTCAAAATAGCTACAAAAAATATCTTGGAATAAATTTTAAACAAGGATGTCAAAGATTTCTACAATGAGAATTACAAAACATTAAAGAAAAAAATAGAAAAAGATTTTAAAAAATGGAAAAATCTTCCATGTTCATGAATTGGAAGAATCAATATCATCAAAATGTCTATTCTTCTGGAAGCAATCTACACATTCAATGCAGTACCAATCAAAATACCAAAGACATTCTTCTCTGATCTAGAAAAAAATGATGCTGAAATTCACATGGAAACATAGGAGAACTTGGTTAGCTAAAACAATCTTATACAACAAAAACAAAGCAGGAGACATCACAAAACTAGATTTCAAGAAATACAGTTATAATCAAAATAGCCTGATAGTGGTACAAAAACAGATAGATAGACCAATGGAACAGAACAGAAATGCTGAAAATCAATCCAAGTATCTGCAACCTCCTTATATTTGACTAAGTAGCTAAAACCAATTCCAGGAGCAAGGACAGTCTCTTCAACTAATGGTGCTGGGAAAACTGGATTTCCACATGAAGGATTATGAAACAGGACCCCTACCTTACACCTAACACAAAAATCCATTCAAAATGGATTGAAGTTATAAATCTAAACCTGATACAATCAAATTACTAGAGAAAATTGGGGACGGCCGGTGCCGCGGCTCAATAGACTAACCCTCCGCCTGCGGCGCCGGCACACCAGGTTCTAGTCCCAGTCAGGGTGCTGGATTCTGTCCCGGTTGCCCCTCTTCCAGGCCAGCTCTCTGCTATGGCCCGGGAGGGCAGTGGAGGATGGCCCAAGTCTTTGGGCCCTGCACCCCATGGGAGACCAGGAGAAGCATCTGGCTCCTGGCTTCGGATCAGTATGATGCGCTGGCCTCAGCGGCCACTGGGGAGTGAACCAACGGCAAAAGAAAGCCCTTTCTCTCTGACTCTCTCTCTCTCTCTCTCACTGTCCACTCTGCCTGTCAAAAAAACAAGACAAGAAAAAAAAGAAAAAGAAAATTGGGGAAACCCTGCAAGACATCAGCACAGGCAAAGATTTTTTGGCATAGGCAATCAAAGCCAAAATCAGCCAGCGCCACGGCTCAACAGGCTAATCCTCCGCCTTGCGGCACCAGCACACCGGGTTCTAGTCCCAGCTGGGGTGCCGGATTCTGACTGGTTGCCCCTCTTCCAAGCCAGCTCTCTGCTGTGGCCTGGGAGTGCAGTGGAGGATGGCCCAAGTGCTTGGGTCCTGCACCCCATGGAGAAGCACCTGGCTCCTGCCTTTGGATCAGCGTGGTGCACCGGCTGCAGCGCGCTGGCCACGGCGGCCATTGGAGGGTGAACCAATGGTAAAAGGAAGACCTTTCTCTCTGTCTCTCTCTCTCACTGTCCACTCTGCCTGTCAAAAAAAAAAAAAAAGCCAAAATCAATACATGGGATTGCATCAAATTGAGAAGCTTCTATACTGCAAAAGAAACACTCAACAAAGAGGCAATTGACAGAACAGAAGAAATTATTTGCAAACACTGCAACTGATAAAGGATTAATATCCAGAATATATAAAGAGATCAAGAAACCCCACAACAACAAAACAAACAACCCGGTTAAGAAATGGGCCAAGGACCTAAGCAGACATTTTTCAAAAGAGGAAATCCAAATGGCCAGCAGACACATAAAAAAATGTTCAGGATTACTAGCAATCAGGGAAATGCAAATCATAAACCACAATGAGGTTTTACTTTCATACAGGAATCAGCAAATGCTGGTGAGGATGTGGGGAAAAAGATACCCTAATCCACTGATGGTGTGAATGTAAATTGGTAAAACCACTATGGACCTCAATTTGGAGATACCTCAGAAATCAGAATATAGACCTACCGTGTGACCCAGCCATCCCAATGCAAGGAATTTACCCAAGGGAAATGAAACCAGCAAATTAAAAAGTTATCTACACTCCGATGCTTATTGCAGCTCAATTCACAATAGCCAAGAGACTGAATCAACCTGAATACCCATCACCTGAAGCCTGGATAAAGAAATTATGGGATATGTACTATTTGGATTACTACACAGCAGTAAAAAAAAAAAAAAAATGAAATCTAGTCATTTGCAACAAAGTGGATGCATCTGGAAAACATCATTCATAGTGAAATAAGCCAGTCCCAAAGAGACAAATACCATATGTTCTCCCTGATCTGTGATAACTAATAGAGCCCCTAAAAGGAAATCTTTAGAAGTGAAATTGACACTTTGAGAAACAATGACTTGAACAGCCCTTCTCTTGACTATGGAGGAACATTGTTTTTCTTAATGTAGAATGGAACTTGGAATGGCAAAGCAAGGAGGAAGAGAGGTAGGAGTAGGGGTGGGAGTGTGGGTATCATGGGAAGAATTACTATATTCCAAAAGGTGTATTTATGAAATTTATACTCATTAAATAAACAGCTTCTTTGGGAAAAACTAAGAAGCCATTTTTGTTGATTCTTTCACCATTTTAGAAATTATTTTTCTTATTTTCATTTGTTTTCAACATTCTCAACAAGAATTATTGGTGTTCAAATAATTATTAGCTGTTGGAGATATTTGTTCACTGGAGTATACAGGTCTATCAAAGTAGTGGACACCAAGATATTTTTGGAAAATTAAGTCTATGATTCTAAATGATCCAAAAGGTAGTAGAAATCATCTTTTTTCTTTTGTAATGCTGTCTCCTGAAAGCTGTTATATGGTATCCATAGAGCAGCCCATGTGCCCTGCCACTAGGTATGTAACTAGTGGTGCACAAAAGTATAATTTAATTGTAACAATTGGGTACATATGAGAGAAGATGCATAGCTAGCACATCAAACCCATTATATTATTAATATTGTTCAAGTATATGCTAAGTAAAAGACAGTAAATTTAAAGAAAATTCTTAAATAATAGTGCTTACAAAATTCCAGTTGGAACTCTAAGAATAGAATGGGAAAAATAACAAGGAAAATAAGAGAACCTAAGGTGATACATCTAAGATTCTCCTCCTGAGTCACTGGAGTGCATTTCAGTGTGGTCCAAGCCATCACTAAGAAGGTACATATTAGATTCACAGCAGGGTCTTGTGGAAGGAGGATCACAGAAATACAAATCCAAGACAGACATAGGAAGTCACTGAATAAACTCAGCAAGGACAAAATTACCTTTAAGAGCATAGAAACTGGCTATTTGCAGCCAGAAAATAGTTGAAATAGCAGTTTCTCCCTGAAAATATGTGCTGCTTCCTGTTTGTACTTAACTGCTATACCAGTCTCTCTGAGGTCAAGCAATCCATTCCTTGTCTCTAATTGGTGTAGTGCTGTTGGTTTTAATGAGCAAAATTATAACCTCTGAGCACTGAAGTCTAGAGAGAAGTCCCCTTTGTCTTGGAACCAGAACACTGAGCTGAGAGGCAGAGCTGACAGTTATTTTTCCCATCAGAGCAGTTTACCTCAATGAGTGGCCCTGGATGTGATTTCAGAGATGTTGATATCCTACACACTACAGCTCCTTCAAGCAAACCAGCTTCTGAGTAGTCCTTAACACCCTCAAACACAGGGAAATATCAGTTATTGCACTTCTCTCAAATTCCACATGGCTAATTATTTACATAGCTGATAATGACTATTTTTACAACATCAAAATGTTCAAAGTTCTATGTACAGCAAAGTCATGTTCCTTGTAACCACATAAATTTCTGAGACTTGTACTCCTGTAGCAAAAACCTTCAATATTTCTTCAAGCCTGCAGCTATATATGTTCTGTGATATTCAGAAATGAACATATTTTCCTAGCCTTAGGGATTATATACTTGAATTTCATTGAAAGCACATTTGAATTAGCTGGACTAATGCTCATGATTAACATTCAGTGACTACCTATATGGTTATGCATACTGTAAAACACTGAAGCCAATATGTGCAATAGAATTGTACCCAATCTACACACATACACACATTCCCCTGAAAAGCATCTATGACTGAATGACTAGAGAAAAGTTGTATTTCTGATCAGCTACCCCAGTACCTAAACCCCTCAGACTGCCAGCTCTAATCATGTCATTACAGAAATTATCTCCTGGGGAACTACTGAAATTTTTGTTCTGCAGTTTCATCTTGCAATTACTTGCAAGGCACTAGAAGTAAGTTAGCTTAGTCTTATGTTTTTCTACCTGACTGACTTCAAGCTCTAACTAGTTGCAATGAATCTAAAATTTTAATAAAAGAAACCTTCCACCCAGGCAAGCTACACTGATAATAGAAAATCTCTTTATTATTTTAAGGGATAAACTTGGCACAAGTCATTGGCAAGGAATAGATTTTGATCGTATATTTGTGTGTGTATATGTGTGTGTGTGTTTACGTATGTGTTGGAAAACAAGGATGGACTTGACTTCCTTGCTGTGCTCTTTCATGTTGTTTTGAACCATGTCTGAAACATAATATATGATGTTTCAACCACGATAAAAATGGAAATAAAATAAGGTCTCTTTTTTCTATAGCTTTACATCATGCCTCCTTTCTATATTTCCATCACATATTATTTTAATTTCCATCAAGCTGATAATAGTTCTACATTTACATGTACAATGCAAGCTGTTAAAAATGTAGGAAGAATACTTTACTCATCTTGCACTTCTAAAACCCAGGTTTTACATAAAGTATACACATGAAAGATGAATGTTGATTTAATGAATGTATACATGAATAGTTAGAGGGTACAGGGTTTATGATTGTGATTATGTTTTGTTTCATTATTTAAAATAACTATAATATTATTTATAATAATAATAATAATAAAAATAAGAACATGTACCCTTCCTTAAGAGCTTACTCTGAAACTGGCATGTTGCCTAAATGCTTTGCATATACTCTCTCATTTAATTCTTCCAATACCTGTGTTCAACTAACAGTATTGTTTCCCAGCCTTCTCCTCTCTCCTCAGTGCATTATGTAGATATAGAAAATGAAGGATAAAGACCTCAAGTAAATGAGATTTAAAGAAATCAAGACACTTTTCCCAGTTGCTCATTAGTATCAGAATCAACAATGTTTTGCTGTTTCTTCATAGAACTTACTCTGAATGTCATATTTTCATTGAGAGAAATCCATAAAGGAAGCAGGGCATGATGCTGGCAACTTCGTTGTTGAACATCATCTATGAGAGCATCTGTCAGGATCAGGTGGGTTCTTTCTGCCTTGACAGATATCCAAAGGACTGCAAATTACCTGTCATGCCATTGCTGCCTCACGGTGTCTTGTATTTTGCATGGAAATGTACATTTTTATAAAAGCGCTTTTCTCCTGCTCTGTTAGCTTCTTCTTAGGAAGTGCTACTGAATTTGTGACATGTAACCTGTCTTGCAGCATTTAGCTCAGAAGCTGTACAACCCTACACTGCCAGTTAGTGAAGCTGAGGAATACAAGAAAGCTTGCTTTGGGAGCATTATCTATGCTGACCCCTATGAAATAAACACTGAAACGACTCAACGTAAAGGATACAAGGATATGCTCCCCCAAATAACATTCTTTTCTACAAGCCAACTTCACAAAAGAATGAGACACAGAGAAACCTGAATTCCATATATTTTCACCTGCAATGCTCCCTTTTCTTAGTGATAACAATGTCTGAGTCCCTGATCTGACACTTCTTCCCTGTAAGAAGTCCCCCATGAAAGTAGATCTTTTCTCAGATTATGCTCAAATCAGAGAGCACTAATAATCTTTAAATGGACTTGGGAACATGGAATGTGTGTGTGTGTGTGTGTGTATCTTTTCTTTTTCCTAACTAATGTACCTTTGCAATGTTGAACACTATGGAAAAGTTTTCTCTGTCTTCAGTTTTTGTAGGATGACTTTCCATTTTCTATTCACTTTGCTTTCATCAAATCAGGCAATGTCCTAGTGATTTGTGATGTCCCACAGCAGGTCTCACAGAAGCCATCAGTAGCTTTTTGACCATATGGTTCCCAGTAAGAAATAAATTTCATATTCACAGGCATCTTCATTATACATCCCCGAAATGGAGAAACTATCACATAATATTTCATTTACTGGTTGTGATATGCTTTGATGTCTTGTATTTTAGCCAATCCTTTTTTGTGATTAAGGCAATGAATAGCTAGAGTCTTCAAGAAGTCATGATGGTTATTTTTAAAATCCAAGACCCTAGAGGATGAGAAGCCATCTTGGTTGAGTATAGTTTGTTAGATGAACCCAAGCAATATTATATGCACCAAAATAATTACTCTATTGTGTTATTTCAATCTACAGGATATAGAGAACTAAAATTATTATTTTAAGCTAAAAATAAGAATAGAACGAGGACACACTGCTTTCAGTTTAGGGGGAGGGTGATGGAAGTTGAATTTTCTCCCTCTGCATTAATGATATTAAAAGCTCTGTTGGAGCTGTAAGGATGGCCCTCGTAGTTACTCATGGGAGAAGCCAGCGCTAAAAATCATTTCCAAAATACCAAAAGGTTGAAAGAGAACAAGCAACTTGATTATACTCTCAACCATAATAAGAAAAATAAGGGCTGATTTGCACTGTAAATAATGTTATACCTAAGAGTGCATGATTGAAGATACATGGAACTAGGTAAAATCTCCTACTTACATTGGAATAATGCCAGGTTATAAATAAAATCTCCCATCTTAAGCCATATCATAAGAGTACATTATCTTTCATGAGGGATTTTTTTTGATAATTAAATGTATAAATATGTGAAAACAAAGCCAATAATATGTTCTATAATTTGCCACATAAATAACAATCTGCAAAAAATTTCCTGGAAAATGATCTTTGCATGCCTACATTCCAGTGTCTCTAACCCATTGCATCCTTCCCAGCTATGACCAGAAATCAAGTCCTTACTTTTGTCCAAAAACGATATTCTCTTTATCATTGTCTCTTGACCTAGAGTTAAATAGTGTCTTCAGAGGCTGATGGAGTTTGAAATTGCTTCTGCCACCTAAAGTTTGTTGCTCCAAAATAAAATACCTTATGCTTTATAAACCCTATTGCTAATGTCAAGGCAAAGGCTTATTGACACTGATGACAGCCAGACATTCTAAGGAGAACTTCTGCTTGCTGCTATAGGCTTGTGTGAAATCAATGCCCAAAACTAAATCCATTACCACTTTTTAAACTGACTCATAAAAAGTATATGGTTTAATGAGATACCGTGTGTTCATTTATTTATGTAAAAGGTCGGGGAAGGGAGAGGAAAAGGGAATGGGGAGAGAAAGATCTTCCATCAACTAGTCATTCCTCAGCCAGGTCTGGGCCAGGCCAAATCCAGGAATTTAGAACTCTACACAAGTCTCCCATATGAGTGGTAGGGGCTCAAGTACATGAACCATTTTCTGCTGCCTGCCCAAGGTGCATTGGTAAGAATTTTAATAAGAAGCAGAGTAGCAGGGATTGAATCTGTCACTCCAATATGGAATATGAAGGTGGCTTAACACGCTTCACCACAATGCTGGGCCCCTTCGCACAACTACTAATCATTTCCCTTTGGTGAAGACATTAAAAACCCTTCTTGCTTTAATAAAGTATTTATTTAAGACAGAAAGAGAAAAAGATAATGACATGGAGAGAGAGAGAGAGAGAGAGAGAGAGAGAGAGAGAGAGAAAATGAGATCATTTGTAATGCCTAAAATAACCAAGGCTGGACTGGGCTGAATGCAGGAGCCAGCAACTCAATCCAGGTCTCCCACACTGTTGTCAGGAACCAATCTATTGGAGCCATCACTGCTGCCTCCCAAGCATAACAGGGAGATGGAATCAAGAACCACATCTGGGTGTCAAACCCAGGTCCTTCAATGTAACAAGTCAGTGCCTTTAGTAGTATCTTGACTGATAGGCTAATCACCTGTCCCCTTTCTTATAACTTTTAAGAAATACTAATATATAGTAGTTATTGCTTCCTAATCTGCAAAAGAACACAAGAACTGCTTTCTCCTATCCTTGTTCTTGACCTTAAAACTGTGATTGATACAGATGGTTACAGTGGGAAGGAGAACATCTATTACCCCAATTACCGTGTTCAGCAAAAAAAATATTGCTGTCTTGGGGCCCAGAAGAAAATGGATATAATATAATTGCTACTACTGCTCTAGCAGCGTTCCCTTCAGACCCAGGCCTGAGGAAACAGTAGGAAGCTATTCATGAAATTCAACATTTTCACTGTTGATTCACAGAGCAGACTGACTTGAGTCCTTCTGGGAGGGCTCTGAGTAGTCCCTCAGTTATCTGAAAGAGTGAAATGCAGGGTGAATGCCTGATCAGCTGAGCTGGGTTCAGAATACAATGAAGTACTGTATCCTCATTTGTTGTGTGCTATTCATTCTAAATAATCACAAAAATGATGTTGTAAATGCATTGTCTGTGATCCTGGGGAGCAGTAGAAGAACAACAATGCAGAGAAGAAAGACCATCATGAGTTTTGTTTGTTATGGTTTGAGTAATGATTTTGTACTTATTTTCTTGGTTGTCTCAAGCAAGCTATTAACTTCTCTGAACAAGTTTCCATGTGGACAGTGAATTCATTAGATCTTCTTATATGTATTTTCTCACAAAAGACTACAAATATAATTAAAGCAATGAATGAAAACTGGAAAAACAAACCAAACAAAGAAGAAAAGAAAACTATCTTTGGCTACTGTGTGAATATTTGTCATTGGCCACATATGTCTTATATCCCATCCTCTCAAAGACAGAGTTTTTCATTAATGGGACTACTGATACTTCTAACCAGACAATTCTTCACTGTGAATCAATCTGTGTATTGCAAGATGCTGGGCAGTGTTGCTAGCCTCTACTTACTGCATGTCAGTAACAAGTTCCCCAAATACCTTCTCCTCCAACAAAGCATATAGTTTTAAAAAGTTCACACACATGGCCAAATTCTTCCTTAAATCATCAGTTTAGGAAATCCTTATAAAGAACAAATTCCAGATTCATACTTTCTAGTCTTTATTTCAATAAAGTCTCAGGGACTAGTACAGTCTCCTGAAATTGTGTGAAACCCATCTGGATTTTTGTCACATATTAATAATGTAAAAAAGTGAGTGGATGCAGTCTAATCTAGAGAGGATGATATCAGCAGTAAGATTTTATCAGTGGTAAGCTACACTGATTCTAAAATTAGTGACCAGCCAGTGCAGAGTATGCTATAACTACCACCAGGAGAGGACAGAAAGGTCCAGACGAAATGAGCTCTTAAATGTGATTTGGGTCATGATTCTCTGCTATGTAGCTTCTAGGGTTGGTTTCATACACTTTTCAGTCAACAAGATGTATTACTGTTTCTACACCTAAAACCACTTATCAGATAGTAAAATGGTAGTGACCAGAGACTGGGGTGGTTAATGGGTGGCGAAGTGTTAGTCAAAGCATACAAAATTATAATTATTTAGAAAGAAAAGCACCAGAGATCTATTGTAAAATATGGTGACTATAGTTGATGATGATATATTGTATTCTTGAGAAGTGCTACCAGAGTGGATGTTAAGGGCTTGCACAACAAAAAAAATTATAATTATGTAAGGTAATGCATATGTTATTTACATGGATTTAACTTAAAAAAAATCATGTTGTACTTACATTGCATTGACCTATAATTTTTCAGCTTTATAGGATGGTGTGAAAGCAATAAGCATCCAGTAGAAATCATACTCCAAATGTTGAAATTGTAGCTTTCCCTGGGCAAAAGTGAATCTCCCTCAAGATGTTGGGCAACAGCAGCAGCAATGATTTACAGCTCCCAGTCAGCCACACAATAATGAAGGTAAACAACCAACACTATACAGAGTACTGTGTGGTTAAGTTATAATGCTCAGTAGGTTATTTGTTAAATGGGTCTTCAATTTAATAATGTTTCCAACTTGCAGGTTTATTGTGACATAACCACATAATAAGTCAAGGGGCATCTGTACATGGACAAATATGTTTCATTTTAGTAAATAAGTAAATGTGGGGCAAAAATCCTACATGAAACAGTAACTAATCATTCATATATTTCAGAAGGCACTGATTTGCTTCTAAGTGAACATTCTGTTTCTCTCTTTTAGAGAGGCTGGCCATATTGATGTGTACCCAAAAAGAAGAGAAACCTCATGAGTAGATATTTCATGTTGTGTTAGAGAAACAATTACTGAATTTGATAGATACAAAAATTTCTTTTAAGATAAAAGCTAACTTGACAGAAAACAAAGTATGTCTGGGCTGTATTTTTGCATGAATTTTGTAAAGCCTCTATAAACTGTGGCTAACCATTGTTTCTGAATGATGATAATAGTTGATTTCAAGTTCACTAGAGGTTCCCGGGAATGGCTTCTTAACTTGAGTCTATGAAACACAGTATATAAAAATTTCTCAATATCCCAATACTTTTTACCAGTTTCTGAAAGAATGTTGCTTTTTCTGGTGATTTGAGAGCAGGAGTTGTTCTAGAAAATCACATAGCAGAACTTTTCACCCTGATGCCTACAAATCTATTTCTTAATACAAGATGCCTTCTGTGGTTCAGAACACAGAATGACAGGAATTAAAAGATGTTGGGATGTTAGAAGAAAATCTGCCATTTGTACCTTACTTTTAAGCCAGGATTATGCACTACTTAAGGAACAGGAAAGCCTTTAGTAACCACCAGCCTTGGGTACCCCCATTCTTTTCATGGAAATACACTTAATTCTCTCACTTGGCCCATATTTTCACTCAACTCTCCCATCAAGGGACTTCTGATTTTCTGTATTTTATCTTTCATTCCCAGCCTCAGATGTACTTGGGTATTATGGTTTCCTTTGCTTTGAATCCTTGAGTTTCCTGAAAATTATCTTTTGTTCTCCTGCAGACTTTGTCCTCCTCTCTTCGGCTTAGATTCCCATCCCTACGTGTTGTAGTTTGTCTCACTGTATCCTGGACAACATCTACCCAGGCGATGCCCCAACCCTCTCCAAAATTCAAAAAGATTATCAAATATTGTGCTTATCAGTGAGGAAGCTTAGCTCTGAAAAAGCAATACCTGCAATTCAAAGTAGTTTAAACAGCACTGGCACTTACTATTTCACCTAATTAGATGTTTAGAAATAGGAGGTGCCAGCATTAATACAGCTATTTGACATTTTAATCAATGACCCAGATTTCTCCCCTCTTTCTCTCCACCATCCTCAGAATGTTGGCAATGGGTCCTAACACGTCTGGGAAATGGCTGCCACAGTAGGGGATATACTTCATGGTCAGAATAAATTTCTTTTTATATGGCTCTCTCTGATCAAGGAAGGAAATTTCTCCCAGGAAACCGAAACCTTCAGCAGGCATGTCTTACATCTCATTACCCCTGCTCCAGCTACCAAATCAATAACTAGGAAATATCCTGGACCTGCACCCTATCCCACAAATCAATCTGGAATCTTGCTTATAAGAAAGGAAGAGATGACTTGGATGTGCAACCAAATGTTTGCTACTCCTAATTTAGTAGGAGAAAAGAAAACCATGGAAGTGTGTATGCCATCCTTGTTCTATAACCTTTTTCTCAATAACCAAGCCCCAAATTCAGCAATTTAGAAACAGTTCAAGTTTTATTTGAAATGGCATATTCAGTATTGCTTCCTATGTAAATTATAGTACACAGTCTACAGTTGGAATCTCCTGCTCCTGGGTGGATTGATTTGGTTACTGTCCCATGAGAAATCATCTTAGACACCACCAACACCATCTCTGCTCTTACTTCCTTTCAAACCTGTTTACACTGCAATGTAAGGCAGGAGTTATGGCAGCAGCAGCAGCAGAACTGGGACATCCACACTGAGGACATGAATCACATTGTTGCTTTTATCTGCAGGATCCTGGGACACAGCACAGCACAGTTGTGGGGTGAATGCTACATGTGGAGAGAAATGAGCTACAAGCAGATGTAAACTTTATTTTGTATGGGGCATACAGCTCTGAGAAGCCTATGGAGACATGGCCTATGGTGATAAATGTTAAAGAAGGAGAAAGAAGAATTCAGCAGAAAACTATTCTGACTGCACTACAGAAAATGCTGCTGACTTGATGGGAAATCTGCTAAAATAGTTAGCTTTAGGATAAACATCTAAAGCACAATTTATCACAGGGCAGGAAGTCCTCAATCAATATCTGTGCCCCCATAACACAATTTTCAATTGCCTGTGTGAATGAAATAGGATGGATTGAAATAATCTCCACAGGATCGAAACTTCTGGTGAAACTTTTACTTTCTCATTATCATCTTCTCTAGAAAACAGTCTTGCACATGAGTCACCAGCCTCAACTCTTCTCAAATAATTACACCTGACAAATCTCCAAGTAAAAGTAATCGCAGCAGCTTTAATAGCAGTTGATTTTAATATAGGTAACCAAGGCAGTTGTAATAATATATAGGAAAAGTTGTCATCAATGTTTTATTTGCCATACCAAATGAAACGGTTGATAATCATTTCTATCATTTATCCTCTATATCATCTCCTCCAGTATACTAAACACTTTGCTTTGTCTTCATGATCTTCAATGGTTATAAAAACTCTACCTTACTGGCCGGCGCCGTGGCTTAACAGGCTAATCCTCCGCTTTGCGGCGCCGGCACACGGGGTTCTAGTCCTGGTTGGGGCGTCGGATTCTATCCCAGTTGCCCCTCTTCCAGGCCAGCTCTCTGCTATGGCCCGGGAAGGCAGTGGAGGATGGTCCAAGTCCTTGGGCCCTGCACCTGCATGGGAGACCAGGAGAAGCACCTGGCTCCTGGCTTCGGATCAGCGTGATTCGCCGGCCGCAGCGGCCATTGGAGGGTGAACCAACGGCAAAAAGGAAGACCTTTCTCTCTGTCTCTCTCTCTCACTATCCACTCTGCCTGTCAAAAAAAAAAAAAAAAAAAAAAAAAAAAAAAACTCTACCTTACAAAGAACTAAATGAAGGCTCAAAGAGTTTTCTCAGGACAATTCTATTGGTAGGAGATATAGATGGATTTCAAATGCAGGCTTGTCTGACTCTAAATAACTTGTATTTGATAAATTCAAATACACTATTCCATGTGTAGCAATGTTTCTCATGAAAGCAGTTATAATTCAGAACAGCTAAGAATCTCTAATGTCAGGATTTCAATGTGGCTGAATAGGGAAAAGACATACTTCTTTAGATGATGGGAAAATAGCAGAAGAAAAGCAGAGGAAGTGCATTCCTAGGGGAGAGTGGCAAGGAAGCTTGCAATGGAAATTCTACAGAAGAGGGATGCCATGGAGTAGCATGGAAGCTGCGGACACACAGCAAGCAGAGGAACCACACATGATCCTTGCAGCTGGGAACTGAAAGAGATGTCAGCTTTGGAGAGCAAGGAGAGAGAAAACTGCGGCAGACCTTTCTACTGGTGATACTGACTAAGGCAGAGACCTGTGAACTACCCTGTCAATGAGTCCTGCCTGGAGCCCTAGTTGGAGGGGCAAGGTACCCACTCAATCCAGTGATGCCCCAACAAAGCCTTCCAGAAACATGCACAGAGAAGGCACCATTTTGACAACAGTAAAGGCTGTGGTGGCTGGTGAGTGCATTTTTGACCAGGAGATTTTACCAGAGGGAAAAAAGTGCTCTCCACTGTCACTGAGTCTGGCTGGAAGGGTTGACAGAGATCTGGGCACCCATGTAGAATTATAAGGTTCCCCCATTCTCTCAACATATCATAAGCACCAGGGCTCAAACTGCCAAGGCAGAGCACCTGCAGGCAGCTGACTCTGGGAACAGGTCTTCTCTCTACATGGACAGGACAGGCTATTGGGGTGCAGCAGATTCTGTGCAAACCATGAGCCTTGCACACCATGACTGCAGAAATTCTGTGACTGCATGATAAGGCACAGGGTATTGCTGCATCTCTGGGTAATCACATTATAATTCTACATGGGTGCCAAGATCTCTGTCAATCATTCCAGGGTGGTTCACAAGGCTCTCCCTTAGGCAATATCACCAGTGGAAAGGTCCACTGCAATATATCCCTTATGGGATATAGCAAGAGAAGTGTTGAGAGGGAATATTAGAGCAATTGGTGCATATATCAAGAATTTGGAGCCGACGCCGCGGCTCACTAGGCTAATCCTCCAACTGCGGCGCTGGCACACCGGGTTCTAGTCCCGGTCGGGGCGCCAGATTCTGTCCAAGTTGCTCCGCTTCCAGTCCAGCTCTCTGTTGTGGCCTGGGAAGGCAGCGGAGGATGGCCCAAGTGCTTGGGCCCTGCACCTGCATGGGAGACCAAGAGGAAGCACCTGGCTCCTGGCTTCAGATCGGCGCAGCACGCCGGCTGTAGTGGCCATTTTGGGGGGGGGGGGTGAACCAACGGAACGAAGATCTTTCTCTCTGTCTCTCTCTCTCACTGTCTAACTCTGCCTGTCAAAATAAAAAGAATTTTGGGGCCCAGCACTGTGGCGTAGTGGGTAAAGCTGAGGCCTGAAATGCAGGCATCCCATATGGGCACTGGTTTGAGTTCAGGCTGCTCTGCTTCTGATCCAGCTCTCTTTTATGGCTTGGGAAACCAGTAAAAGATGGCCCATGTCCTTGGGCCCCTGCACCCATGTAGGATACTGGGAAAAGCTCCTGGTTTCGGGCTTCATATTGGCATGGCTGTGGCCATTGTGGCCAGTTGGGAAGTGAACAAGCAAATGGAAGACCTCTCTCTCTCTCTCTCTCTCTCCCCTCCATCTCTCCTTTCTCTGCATGTAACTCTGACTTTCAAATAAGTAATAACATAAATAAATAAAAAGATTTTGTTAAGGCATCAAATAAATAAGTTATCAATGCATCTCAAGACATAGAAAAACAACAACAAAGCAAACCCAAAATTAATAGGAAGAAAGAAATAATTAAAATTAGAGACAATAAACAAAACTGAAACTAAAAAAATGCAAAAGATTAGTGTAATGAAGAACATTTCTTGAACAAATAAACAAAATTAGTACACCATTGACCCAACTAATCAAAAACAAAAATAAGAGAGAAAACCCAATTAATAAAATCAGAGGTGAACACAAGAGATAATAACTGTTATCACAGAAATCAAAATAATAATTAAGAACTACTACAAATTGCTAGGTGCCAACAAATTGGAAAATCTAGAAGAAATGGATAGACTCATGGACACATACAATCTACCAAAACTGAGTCATAAAGACATAGGAAACTTAAATAGATCAATAACCAAGATATAGATTGGATCAGTAATGAGGGCCTTCCCAACAGAGCAAAGCCCAAGACCAGATGGCTACACCACTAAATTCTACCAGACATTTAAAGAATTAATTCAGCAGGCTAGTGCTGTGGCGTGGCAGGTAAAGCTGCCGCCTGCAGTGCTGGCATCCCATATGGGTGGTGGTTCAAGTCCCAGTTGCTCCACTTCTGATCCAGCTCTCTGCTATACCCTGGGAAAGCAGTAGAAGATGGCCCAAGTGCTTGGGCCCCTGTAGCAGCATGGGAGACCTGGAGGAAGCTCCTGGCTCCTGGATTCAGATCTGCACAGCTCTGGCCATTGCAGCTATCTGGCAAGTGAACCAGCTGATGGAAGACCTCTCTCTCTCTACCTCTGCCTCTGCCTCTCTGTAACTTTTACTTTCAAGTGAAAAAATAAAATATTTCAAAAAAAAAAAAAGAACTAATTCAAATTTCTCCTCACACTACGCAAAACAATTGAAAGAGAGGGAATCCTCCAAAACTACTTCTTGAAGTCAGCATCCCATTAATTTCAAAACCTGAAAAAGATAAAAGAAAGAATGAGAAATAAAGAGCAATATTCCTGATGAACATAGATGCAAAAATTCTCAACAAAATATTAGCTAATTTAATCCAACAACACATCAAAAATATCATTCTCCCAGACCAAGTGGGGTTTATTGCTGATATGCAGGAGAAGTTCAACATTCACAGATCAATAAATGGGATACATCAGATTCACAAATTGAAGAATAAATGCCATATGATTATTTCAATAACTACAGAGAAATCATTTGATAAACACAACATCCTTTTGTGATAAAAATTTTAAGCAAATTGGGTATAGAAGGTACATTCCTCAACACAAGCAAAGGAATTTGTGACAAACACAAGGCCAGCATATTATTGAATGGGCAAAAGTTGGAAGCATTTCCACTAAGATCTGGAACCAGATAAGGATGATTACTTTCACCACTGGTATTCAATACATTCCCAGAAGTTTTAGCCAGAGTCACTAGGCAAGAAAAACAAATAAAAGATATAAATTGGAAAGGAGGAAGTCAAACTATCCTTATTTGCAGAAGATGTGATTCTACATGCAAGGGAACAAAAGACTCTACTAAGAAACTATTGGATAATCATTATATCTTCTTGCAGAATTGATCCCTTAATCATTACATAGTGCCCCTCTTTGTCTCTCTTAACAGTTTTTGTGTTAAAGTTTATTTTGTCTGATATTAAGATGGCTACATCTGCTCTTTTTTCATTTCTGTTGACATGGAATATCTTTTTCCAGCCTTTCACTTTCAGTCTGCATGCATCTTTGTTGGAAAGATGTGTTTATTATAAGCAGCAAATAGATGGGTTTTGTTCCTTAATCCATTCAGCCAATCTGTGTCTTTTAACTGGAGAGTTGAGGGCATTAACTTCAATGTGACTATTGATAAGTAGTAACTTTGCCCTACCATTTTCCCAAAGATATTTTCTAATATATGCTTTGAACGTCCTGTGATCTTTTACTGGGAGATTTTCTTCCTTTACTTTCTGTCATATTGATGACTGTGTTTCTGTGTGTAACACATCTTTAAGCATCTTTTGCAGGGCTGGACGAGTGGCGACAAATTCTTTCAATTTCTGTTTGCTATGAAAGGTCTTTATTTCACCTTCATTCACAAATGAGAGCTTTTCAGGATATAATATTCTGGGCTGGCAGTTTTTCTCTCTTAGTACCTGGGCTATGTCTTGCCATCCCCCCTAGCCTATAGGGTTTCTGATGAGAAGTCTGCTGTGAGTCTAATTGGAGATCCTCTGAGAGTAATCTGACGTTTCTCTCTTGCACATTGTAGAATCTTTTCTTTATGTTTCACTGTGGTGAGTTTGATTATAAATGTGTCGTGGTGAGGATCTCTTTTGGTCATGTTTACCAGGGGTTCTATGAGCATCCTGTACTAGGATGTCTCTGTCCTTCTCCAAACCTGGGAAGTTCTCTGCTAGTATCTCACTAAAAAGGCCTTCTAATCCTTTCTCTCTCTCCATGCCTTCAGGAACTCCTAGAACACAAATGTTGGGTTTTATAATAGTATCCCATAGATTCCCAATAATATTTTTAGATTTCTAATTTCCCCTTCTTTTCCTTGGTTTGACTGTATACTTTCCTGTACTCTGTCTTCTAAGTCTGATATTCTCTCTTCTGCGTCAGTGACTCTGTTATTAAGGCTTTCTAATGTGTTTGTCATTTGATCTATTGAGTTCTTCATTTAATTTTGATTTCTCTTCACTATCATAATTTCATGTTATACTAGTTTCTGTATTTCATTTTGATTCCTCCTTAATATTTCATTTTCATGAGAGAGATTTTCTATCCTGTTCAGTAAGGTTTTCTGTAGTTCAAGAATTTGTTTTTGAAAACTTCTAAATGTTCTTCTCATAAATTTTTTGAAATCTGTATCTTGCATTTCTTCTATCACATCATCTTCATAATCTTAGCTTGGGGTGTCTTGTTCATTTGGGGGCATCATAATGTCTTCCTTATTCTTGTTTCCTCGGTTTCTGCATTTGTTGCTTGGCATTGTGGAGATATTCTTTGGTTTCTCCTTCCCTCGCTGTGGTGTTATACTATGACTGTATTAAGTGGACTATCTGCTTTTGATGGATCCTTAGAGGCTTGTGATGGGTGTGGCCAGAGAGCTCTGTTTGGTTCTTCAGGGTTAAGGGTATGCCAAAGGTGACACACCCAGGTTAGGTGTGGAAAATCTCTCTCTCACTCTCTCTCTCTCTCTTTTTTGATTCAGAAGAGATGTAATTCTGCACAGCTGAGTGGAATTGAAAGTACTCAGTTTCTGATGCACCTAATTACAGGGCACCGGTTTATTTAAAAGACATGTTAAGGGACTTAATAGGAGACTTAGAATTCAATACAATAGTACTGGAGGACTTCAATACTCCACTCTCAGAAATAGACAGATAAACCGGACAAAAGATCTACAAGGAAACAGTAGATTTAAACAAAACTATAGACCAAATGGATCTAACAGGTATCTACAGAACTTTCAATCCTACATCTAAAGATTTTACATTCTTCTCTATGAATTGACCTACTCTATGATTGCCCACATACTAGACCATAAAGCAAGTATCAGCAAATTCAAAAGAATTAGAATTATACCATGCAGCTTCTCAGACTAGTGGAATGAAGTTGGAAATTAGCAACTCAGGAATACCTAGAGCATATGCAAACATATGGAGATTGAACAACATGCTCCTGAATGAACAATGAGTCATAGAAGAAATCAAAAGAGAAATCAAAAACTTTCTGGGAGTAAATGAGGATAACAGCACAACATATCAAAACTTATGGGATACAGCAAAAGCAGTGTTGAGAGGAAAGTTTATAGCAATAGGTGCCTACATCAAGAAATTGGAAAGGCACCAAATAGATGAGCTTTCAGTTAATCTCAAGGATCTAGAAAAACTGCAGCAAACCAGACCCAAATCTCATAAGTGAAGAGAAATATTTAAAATCAGAGAAGAAATCAACAAAATTGAATTAAAAAAATGTTACAAAACATCAGCCAAACGAGGAGTTTGCTTTTTTAAAAAATAAACAAAATTGACACCCCATTGGCCCAACTAACTAAAAAAAGAAAAGACCCAAATCAATAAACTCAGAGATGAAAAAGGAAACATAACAACAGACACCACAGAAATAAAAAGAATCATCAGAAATTACTACAAGCACTTGTACGCCAGCAAACAGGGAAATCTATCAGAAATGGATAGATTCCTGGACACATGCAACCTACCTAAATTGAACCATGAAGACATAGAAAACCTAAACAGACCCATAACTGAGACAGAAATTGAAACAGTAATAAAGGACCTCCCAACAAAGAAAAGACCAGGACCAGATGGATTCACTGCTGAATTCTACCAAACATTTAAAGACGAACTAACTCCAATTCTTCTCAAACTATTCAGAACAATCGAAAAAGAGGGAATCCTCCCAAATTCTTTCTGTGAAGCCATAATCACCTTAATCCCAAAGATGGAAAAACATGTAGCATTGAAAGTAAGTTATATACCAATATCCCTGATGAACATAGATGCAAAAATCCTCAATAAAATTCTCGCCAATAGAATGCAACAATACATCAGAAAGATCATCCACCCAGACCAAGTGGGATTTATCCCTGGTATGCAGGGATGGTTCAATGTTCGCAAATCAATCAACATGATACACCACATTAACAAACTCCAGAAGAAAAACCATATGGTTATCTCAATAGAGCCAGAGAAAGCATTCAATAAAATACAACACCTTTTCATGATAAAAACTCTAAGCAAACTGGGTATAGAAGGAACATTCCTCAATACAATGAAAGAAATTTATGAAAAACCCACGGCCAGCATCATATTGAATGGAGAAAAGTTGGAAGCATTTCCACTGAGATCTGGTACCAAACAAGGATGCGCACTCTCACCACTGCTATTCAATATAGTTCTAAAAGTTTAAGCCAGAGCTATTAGTCAAGAAGAGAAAATTAAAGGAATACAACTTGGGAAGGAAGAAGTCAAACTAGCCCTCTTTCCATATGAAATGATTCTTTTAGGTTATCCAAAGAACTCTACTAAGAGACTATTGAAACTCATAGAAGAGTTTGGCAAAGTAGCAGGATATAAAATCAATCCACAAAAATCAACAGCCTTTGTATACACAGGCAATGCCACGGCTGAGGAAGAACTGCTAAGATCAATCCCACTCACAATTGCCACAAAAACAATCAAATACCTTGGAATAAACTTAACCAAGGACATTAAAGATCTGTACAATGAGAATTACAAAACCTTAAAGAAAGAAATAGAAGAGGATACCAAAAAATGGAAAAATCTTCCATGCTCATGGACTGGAAGAATCAACATCATCAAAATGTCCATTCTCCCAAAAGCAATTTATACATTCAATGCGATACCAATCAAAATACCAAAGATATTCTTCTCAGATCTAGAAAAAATGATGCTGAAATTCATATGGAGACACAGGAGACCTCAAATAGCTAAAGCAATCTTGTACAACAGAAACAAAGCCGGAGGCATCACAATACCAGATTTCAGGAAATACTAGAGGGCAGTTGTAATCAAAACAGCATGGTACTGGTACAGAAACAGATGGATAGACCAACGGAACAGAATAGAAACACCAGAAATCAATCCAAACATCTACAGCCAACTTATATTTGATCAAAGATCCAAAACTAATCCCTGACAGTCTATTAAATAAATGGTGCTGGGAAAACTGGATTTCCATGTGCAGAACCATGAAGCAAGACCCCTACCTTTCACCTTACACAAAAATCCACTTAACCTGGATTAAAGACCTAAATCTACGACCCGACACCAACAAATTATTAGAGAACATTGGAGAAACCCTGCAAGACATAGGTACCGGCAAAGACTTCTTGGAAAAGATCCCAGGAGCACAGGCAGTCAAAACCAAAACTAACATTTGAGATTGCATCAGATTGAGAAGTTTCTGTACTGCAAAAGAAACAGTCAGGAAAGTGAAGAGGTAACCAACAGAATGGGAAAAAATATTTGCAAACTATGCAACAGATAAAGGGTTAATAACCAGAATCTACAAAGAGATCAAGAAACTCCACAGCAACAAAACAAACAACCCACTTAATAAATGGGCCAAGGACCTCAATAGACATTTTTCCAAAGAGGAAATCCAAATGGCCAACAGACACATGAAAAAATGTTCAAGATCACTAGCAATCAGAGAAATGCAAATAAAAACCACAATGAGGTTCCATCTCACCCTGGTGAGAATGACTCACATACAGAAATCTACCAACAGCAGATGCTGTTGAGGATGTGGGGAAAAAGGGACACTAACACACTGTTGGGAATGCAAACTGGTAAAGCCACTATGGAAGTCAGTCTGGAGATTCCTCAGAAACCTGAATATAACCCTACCAAAAAACCCAGCCACCCCACTCCTTGGAATTTACCCAAAGGAAATTAAAGTGGCAAACAAAAAAGCAGTCTGCACCTTAATGTTTATTGCAGCTCAATTCACAATAGCTAAGACCTGGAATCAACCCAAATGTCCATCAACAGTAGACTGCATAAAGAAATTATGGGACATGTACTCTATAGAATACTATACAGCATTAAAAAACAAATCCGGAAAAAAAAAAAAAAAACACAATGAAATCTGGTCGTTTGCAACAAAATGGAGGAATCTGGAACACATCATGCTGAGTGAAATAAGCCAGTCCCAAAGGGACAAATATCATATGTTCTCCCTGATTGGTGACAACTAACCAAGCACCAAAAAGGAATCTTGTTAAAGTGAAATGGACACTATGAGAAACAGTGACTTGATTGGCCCTCTTCTTGACTGTTGATGTACAACTTAATACTTTATCCCTTTTACTATTTTTTTGTTCTAGTTAATACTATTGGTTGAACTCAGTAATTAACACACAATTATTCTTAGGTGTTTAAATTTAACTGAAAAGGGATCTCTGTTAAATATAAGAGTGGAAATAAGAGAGAAAGGAAATATACAATTTGGGACATGCTCAAGTTGACTTGCCCCAAATGACAGAGTTAGAAATGTGCCAGGGGATTCCAAATCAATCCCATCAAGGTAGCATGTACCAATGCCATCTCATTAGTCAAAGAGATCAATTTCAGTTCACAGTTGATCATACTGATAGGTCTAAGTGTCAAAGGGATCACATAAACAAGACTAGTGTCTGCTAATACTAACTGATAGAATTAAAAAGGGAGAGAACGATCCAACATGGGAAGTGGGATACACAGCAGACTCCTAGAATGACAGATATCCTAAGCTGCACTCTGGCCTCAGAATCAGCCCTTCAGGCATTCAGATCTAGCTGAAGAGCCCATGAGAGCATTTTAGGCATGGAAAGCCAAGACACTCTGGAAGAAAAAAAAAAAAACCTAAATGAAAGATCTCTGCAAGTGAGATCCCAGTAGAAAGAACGGGCCATCAAAGAAGGAGGTACCCTTCTCTGAAGGGAGGAGTGAACCTCCACTTTGACTATGACCTTGTCTAAATAAGATCGGAGTTGGTGTACTCAAGAGGCTTCCATAGCCTTGGCAACTCATGACAAGGGCCTAGGGTGATTACTGATGCCATAAACAAGAGTGTCAATTTATTAAGTCAACAACAGGAGTCACTGTGCACTTACTCCTCATGTAGGATCTCTGTCCTTAATGTGTTGTTCAATGTGAATTAATGCTATAGCTAGTACTCAAACAGTATTTTACACTTTATTTTCTGTGTGGGTGCAACCTATTGAAATCTTTACTTAGTATATACTAAACTGATCCTTTGTATATAAAGAGAATTGAAAATGAATCTTGATGTGAATGGAATGGGAGAGGGAGCAGAAGTTGGGATGGTTGTGGGTAGGAGGGAAGTTATGGCGGTGGGGGAAAAGCCATTGTAATCTATAAGCTGTACTTTGGAAATTTATATTTACTAGATAAAAGTTGAAAAAAAGAAACTATTGGAGCTCATAAGAGAATTTGGTAAAGTTGCAGGATATAAAATTAACACGCAAAAATGAACAGTCTTTGTATGTACAGACAATGTCAAGGCTGAGAAAGAACGTGTAAGATCAGCTTCATTCACAATAGCAACAAAATTTTAAATACCTTGGAATAAATGTAACAAAGGATTCAAGTTCTCTATGATGAAAACTACAAAATATTAAAGAAAGATATAAAAGAAGACACACAAAATGGATCTTTCATGTTCATGGATTGGAAGAACTAATATCATCAAAATTTCCATACTAACAAAAGCAACTTACAGATTCAGTGCAATCCCAATCAAAATACTAATGACATTCTTCTCAGATCTAGAAAAAAAATGGTGCTATAATTCAAGAGACCCTAAATAGTTAATGCAGATTTGTGGTGGAATGAGAATGCCATGCCAAGATGGCCACTGGCAACAGAAACTGCCTGGCAACAGGGTGTGATTGGTTAGGGCATAGAGCACCCCTTGACAGGATTGGCTTCCTTGGCTATATAAGCTACTGTAGCAACTAAAATAAATGAGTCTGCAGGCTGCTCGCCTCTGGCTTGCTTTCACCCAGCTCCTGGGGTCTGTGTGATGACTCCGCACCTCTTGCCCCCACCACGCTCCTCCTCTCAGAATGAATCCACCTCAGCACAGATTAAATAATGAAAACAAAGACAGAGGCATCACAATATCAGATTTCAAGACCTAGTATAGCACAGTTACAATCGAAGCATTCTGGTACAGACACAAAAATAGACACGTCGAACAATGGAACTGAACAGAAATCCAGACATAAATCCTTGCATCTAAAATCAATTAATCTTTGACAATGGAGCTAAAATCAATCCCTGGAGAAATGATGTTTCTTCAACAAATGGTGCTGGGAAAATTGGATCTCCACGTGCAGAAATATGAAAAAAAGATCCCACCATCCTTTATACAAAAATCAACTCAACATGGATCAAGACTCTAAATCTATGACCTGATAACATCAAATTACTAGAGGAGAAATTCTGCAAAACATTGGCATAGACAAAGACTTCTTGGAAAAGTCCCCAGAAGCACAGGCAATCAAAGCAAAAATAAACAAATGGGATTACAAACTAAGAAGTTTCCTGCAAAGAAAACACTCAGCAAAGTAAAAGGCAATAGACAGAATGGGAGATAATATTTGGAAACTATGAAATTTATAAATAATTAATATACAGAATTGATAAAGAGTGCACAAAACTCAACAACAACAAAATAAACAATCTAGTTAAGAAGTGATCAAAGGACTTGAACAGCATCCTTCAAAAGATGAAATTAAATTACTCATGGACACATGAAAAAATACTCATGATCACTAGCCATAGGGAAATGAAAGTAAAAAAACAATGATGTTTCATCCAGTGCCGTATAGAATGACTCTCATACAGAAATCAACAAAAAATAAATGCTGACGAGGTTGTGGGAGAAAAGATACCCTAAACCACTACTGGTAGGAAAGTAAACTAGTACAGCCATTGTGGAAGACAGTATGGAGATACCTCAGAAATCTGAGAATAGATCTGCCATATGACTCAGCAAGCCCATGCCTGGTAATTTACTCAAACAAAATTAAGACAGCATATGAAATAGTGATCTGTACACTCATGTTTGCTGCAGTTCAATTCACAAAAGCTAAGTTATAGAATCAACCCAGGTTTCCATCAACTGATGACTTGATAAAGAAATTGTGGGATGGATGGATGGATGGATGGATGGATAGATAGATAGATAGATAGAATAAAATACTACTCAGCCATAAAAAAGAATGAAATCCTGACTTTTGCAGCAAAATGAATGCAACTGGAAACCACTCTACCTACTGAAATCAGCCAGTCTCAAAAAGACAAATACCGTAAGTTTTCCCTGATCTGTGGTAACTACTAGAGTATCAAAATATGAAAGCAATAGGAGTGAAAATAACATTTTGAGATTTGATGATTCTTTACAGCCCTTGTCTACTGTTGATGAACAGTGTTTTTTTCTTCTTACTATTTGTTGAACCCCTTAGTTAGTGTAGGGTTGATCTTATGAATATAAAATAAACTGAAAATAAATCATTGTAAAAATTAAGAGATAGAGTAAAAAAAAAAAAAGGAAGGAGGAGGAAGGGTGGGAATATGGGCAAGAGGGAGGGTAAAGTGGTAAGTATTACTATGCTCCTAAATCTGTTTATATGAAATCTGTTCACCTTAGGAAATTTTAAAAATAAAAAAAAGAATACCTAATGTGAAAGATCAGAAAGGAGGAAATGAATATAAGGAAGATGAGATAAATATTGTCCTGTGAGGGGACCATAGACTGGTTAAAAGACTAATAAAACATTTCCACCAGGGGCCGGCACTGTGATACAGCAGGTAAAGCCACCACCTGTAGTGACGGCATTCCATATTGGTGCCAGTTTGAGTTCCACTTTCTATCCAGCTCTCTGCTATGTCCTGGGAAAGCAGTAGAAGATTGCCCAGTGCTGGTGCTGTGGCACAATGGGTTAAAGTCCCAGCCTGCAGTGCCAGCATCCCATATGGGCTCCAGTTCCAGTCCTGGCTGTTCTCTTTCCAATCTAGCTCTTGTTATGGCCTGGGAAAGCAATAGAAGATGGCACAACTCCTTGGGCCCCTGCACCCTTGTGGGAGACCCAGAAGAAGTTCTTGGCTCAATAAACAGCTCAGCTCTGGCCATTGTGGTCATTTGGGTGGTGAACCAGTGAAATGGAAGACCTCTCTTTCTCTCTATGGCACTGTCTCTCTCTGTAACTCTATCTTTCAAAGAAATAAAATAAATGTTTAAAAAAATACAAAGAAGACGAAGAAGAAGAAGAAAGGAGGAGGAGAAGGAGGAAGAGGAGGCGGCCAAATCCTTGGGCCCTTCACCCACCTAGGAGACCTGAAAGAAGCTCCTGGCTCCTGGCTTTGGATCGGATCAGCGCAGCTCCGGCCATTTGAGGAGTGAACCCGTGGATGGAAGACTTTCTCTCTCTCTCTCTCTCTCTCTCTCTCTCTCTCTCTCTGCTTTTTTACAACTTTGCCTTTAAAATAAAGAAAAATAAATCTTAAAAATCAAAACAAACCCTTCCTCCATTACACAGGAACTGCAAGTTGAGAAATACTGCTCTAAAGAATACAGCAAAAGTAAATCATAAGAATTTAAAGAGCATTTGTTGTATAAGCAATTCCTGTAATGACATAAAATATTCTATGATTTTCTCAGCTTTCCCAATGTTTTCTAAGGTTAAGTTTTTCTTCACTTCAATCAATTGATAGAAATATCCCAAAAAATAGACATTTATTAATTTAAATATCCATTAATATCTACTATATTCCAGACAGTTTGCTAAGTACTGAAATTGCAAGGACAAAAATACTTAGTGCCTGTTGTGAAAGGATTTATAGTTAAATGAGTGGAGGAGGGAAAACAAAATAGCTATATAAAAAAGCACATGTAAAAACATTCTTATATGGAGAGGGGGAGAGAGAGAGAGAGAGAAAGAGAGAGAGAAGATGAGGTAGAAAGGAGGAAAATAATTATAGATTTATTTTTACTGTCAACTTTAATATGAGGCTAAGGAATATTATTAGTTGCTAGTATTTTGCTTTAGTTACCATTGTCTTTCGGGTCAATGAAGAAGAGCTGTATACATCCCAAAATAATTTGAGCATAACATCACAGTTTGCAGTAGAAAAATATGTATCTACTCACAGATAACTTCCTACCCAGGAATAAGAACATTTACAATGCTATTTTTTAAGATTTATTTATTTATTTTAAAAATAAAAGTTACAGAGAGAGAGGTGGAGAGATAGACAGAAAAGGATCCTCCATCTGCTGGTTCACTCCTCAAATGGCCACAATGGCCAGGGCTGGGCCAAGCTAAAGCCAGGAGCCAGGAGCCCCATTCAGTCTCCCACATGGGTGCAGGAGCTGAAGGACTTGAGCCATCTTCCACTGCTTTCCCAGACTCATTAGCAAGGAGCTGGATTGGAAGTGGAGCAACCAGGACTTGAACTGGTGCCCATTTAGGACACCAACATTGCAGGTGGTGGCTTAAGCTGTTATGCCATAGCACCCTTCCCTACAAAGTTTTTCTGAGAAGAAATGCTGAAATCTAGTGGACACACATGAAGATTAAGGGAAGAAAGCTGAAATGATTTAAAAAAATGTTTCAATAAAAACAATTTTAGTAATTATACCTTTACATGAAACAATGTATTATCTA
The DNA here is from genome assembly GCF_033115175.1 of Lepus europaeus. NCBI lineage: Eukaryota > Metazoa > Chordata > Mammalia > Lagomorpha > Leporidae > Lepus > Lepus europaeus. Next base: position 42,514,961 of record NC_084833.1, read on the forward strand.
TATAGCACACAGGCACTTAACCCAAAGAGTGACAGGAGCTTAGTGGATTCAATGAGAAGTCAGTTCTGTCCTTTTCCCTCCCTGTAACTTTGAAAAAGTGATTTCAACTATGTAAGCTTCAAAACCCTGATTTATATCATTATTAAACTTACATTTTCATTTCTCTTAGATAAATCTCAAATGTGCAATTGATGCATTATACAGAAGCTTCCTGTGTAATTGCATTTTTTGTAGCAAAAAATGATTTTCCAAAGTATCTGTATCATTACACATTCATGCTAGCAAAATATGAGTGCTTTGATTTCTAGTGCCTCAGTAGCATTTGGTATTACCAGGGTTTATTTTTTAATTTTAGTAATTTTGACAGATGTATACTAATATCTCATTGTGGTTGTAATTTTCATTACCCTAATGGCCAATGATGTTAGACATTTTTGCACATGAGCATTAACCATCTATGTAGCCTCTTTGATTCAGTTAAATACAGATGTGTATTTCTTTTTTTTTCATTTTATAATACTCTGATTAAAGAATTTGCCTTCTCTGTGTACACTGAAATGTTATATTCCCTATGTGTTTTACAAGGTTGTGAACCATCTCTTATTTTAAATACTACCTCAAAAGTAATTTCAGAAAAAAGCTTTTGTGAAATTGACATTTAAACATCATACAAAGAACTCCCAAAAATGGATTAATAAGCCATTATGCTTAATGAAATAAGTTAGTCCCAAAAATACACATTGTAGATTTTCCCTGATTAGTAATAAATAATATACAGAGTACAAGAATGCAATGTATATAAGCAAAATTGACATTTCAAGATTTGATTATTGCTTACAGCTCTAGTCTCTGCACTTGAGGCACAATGTTTTTCTACTCAATACTTGTTGAATTTTTTGTGTGGTTGAGAGTTAAGCTTGTGGTTATAAAATAAACTTAAAGCATGTCATTGTACAATTAGAAGAAAATTAATAAAGGAAGGAGGAGGAAAAGTGGGAGTGTGGGTGGGTGGGAGGGTAGGGTGTGAAGTATTATTGTGTTCTTAAATCTGTATACATGTACTACATGAAACTCGTTCACCTTATATAAACAAAAATGTTTTTTAAAATATTTATTGACTACTTGACTGCATGACAGACTTCTTTTCCCAGCCCCCTTCCTCAGAAAGCCTCATGTGGAGACTAAGCTGGAGATAAGACTTCTTCCCTGATGCAATCAGGGTAAGGGAAAGGCCAGAAAATTCTTTGTCATAGAATTCCATCCCACGCCATTTGTATGTGACTGCTTTGCTCCAAGTACAGTGTACTCTGCAGAGAGGGCCAGGTGCCTTTCAGAATGAGAGTAATAGTCTACAGCAGGCTAGAGGTGCAAGTCATCTATATCATCTGCCTTCCCACTGTCAGTGCCTACAGCCTCCCAGCAATGCCTCACCCACCATTGTAAGTGCTATAATGGTTTAAAAGCAAATATTGGGCTGGCTGATTGAAATAGTAATGGATGAGATGGAGCTGAGAAGCAACTCGCTACACAATGATATTCAGTGGGGAAGAAAGGATTTCAGAGATCAGAAGAGACAGGTGGAAAGTGTCAGGCAAGGTGAAAGAAAATGGGATATACATGGATAATCCCCACATAAAAATATAATCAGCTGCCTCTTGAAATACTGAAAGTCTAGTGGCAGAAATGGAGTTTATTTGATAGTTCAGGGCCAATGAGATTGATACAGAAAGTCACTGAACCCCCACCCTCCACATTTCTGCTAGAAAGGAGGGTACTGATTACAGAGCAACCAGGAATAGGTGGGTGATAAGCTTGAGGAATGTGAACAGATTACAAAGACTGTCAAACTGTTATGTTTTAGCTTAAGTACTCAAAATGTGGATAATTGGAAACCTGGGTAGCATTAGTAGCAGACATGATTGCAGTTGGGTGTGAATGGACATAACCTTTTTATTCTAAGACATCTTGAAGAGATGGCTGCCATTTGAAAGCTGCAATTCAGCTATCATTAATATTGACTTGAATGGGATTCACAGCATTATTCTAAACTGGAGAGATGGGTCTTATAAGGAAAACCTGTCAAAGAAATGGAAGGATGAATGGATAAGTGAAAACGACAAAAGATCACCACAGCTTTTAACTTTTGCACCTCATTCTTGTTACACAATTCACCTGTATAGTCCAAAAACCAAGAACGGGTTAAATGTTTTCCAGAAATGACAAACCATTACAATGAGTATATAGAGATGATCCCAGTGCTTCATAGAATGTATGGAAAGAAAAAACTGAAGGTAATTAAGGGAAAATGAAAGATTAAAATCTTCTACAAAGAAAATCTTTTTAAAACAAAGTGTGAAATGTATCTATATTTAGGGACTAGAATAAAGTAGCAATTTGGGAGGTGTTTAATTTGGGGCATTCTCTGGAAAGTTTGCATTCCTGCTGGCCAGCAAAATCTGCCAAAGATACCAGTAGCCTTTCTCTTTAAGTCTGTGTCATTTCTCTTTCAAAGAATGTCTCTATGATACTGAAGCACTGTGGGTGAGCTGAGGGTCCTTTCACACAGAGAATCCTGCATTGTATTAGGAAGGAAAAAAAGTTTCCAATGGCTTTAAATTTGGAAAAACTCTTTAGCCAATGTCAGCTTCTTTATTTTTTTTAAAGATTTATTTTATTTATTTGAAGAGTTACAGAGAGAGGTAAAGACACAGAGAGAGAGAGATCTTCCATCCGCTGATTCACTCCCCAGATGGCCACAACGGCCAGAGCTGTGCCAATCCGAAGCCAGGAGCCAGGAGCTTCTTCTGGGTCCCCAACATGGGTGCAGGGCCCAAGGACTTGAGCCATCTTCTACTGATTTCCCAGGCCATAGCAGAGAGCTGGATCAGAAGAGGAGTAGCTAGGACTAGAACCCACGCCCCTATGGAATGCTGGCACTTCAGGCCAGGACTTTAACCCATTGCACCACAGTGCCGGCCTCGTCAACTTCTTTATTGATTTGAAGATTTTCCTTTTTGGCTCCCTCTTCTTCGTTTTACTGAGTTTTGTACCTATCCACTGGGAAAATGGTCTCTGCAGAAAATGAGATGGAACTGTTCTATCTCTCTGAGTCACTTTCGTAACCTGTATGTTACAGTAATTTGGTGGGGGGAGATAAGGAGACTTGAATACTGGCAGGCACCACCCAAGGTATTTCATGGACTGTCATGTCGATATTCCCCATCGATCTTGCCAATCACAGGTGGGACATCAGATGGAAGTGGAATGGTGATTATCTTCTTGTAGCTCATATTCTCTCTTGATATCACAGTCATTTCCACTCTCTGAAGGCCAGAAATTGCCAGTGGAATAAAAGATTCCTCCGTGGTTTGTAGTTTCCACTTTAGAACCCCTACATCACTGTTGATAGGAAATGACTTCTCTGGATTCTTCAAGGCCAATTAGAGACTCTGCAATGAAAAGATTTATCCACATTGGCATAAGTGTGTAGTTGTGCCCATTTTGTATCTTTATTTCCCACATGAAGACAAATTTAGCCAAATTTGTCATCTGTGATCTTAAGCATGATCATCTCAGTAACTCTATATTCTATAATCCTCCATATCATCCACAATTTAGTGTGGTCTTTTCTTCAATCTTCATATGCACACTTTCCTTATTAGTGGGTGGAGCATGCATTTTGATTGCCTCAAAGTGCACTTACCCATACTGGAGGACATGATAATTTCACCTTCAGATTTCAATTTGTGCACAAAATTATCTTTGGCTCAAAGTTTCAAAGCCTTTCTGGGGCCCGAAGACCTAGCTGATGGAGGTGCTATCTTTGGTTTATCAGTTTCAATGATGGTCAATGTGATCATGGCAACTGTGCTGACTCCAGACACTGCAAAGCTTCCAAATCTCCCAAATTCTCATGCTTTTTTGTCCAGTCTTTGCATCTCTTTGGGCCTGTTATCATTCCTTTGCTTTTTTTTTTTTAACTTTTATTTAATGAATATAAATTTCCAGTATACAGCTTATGGATTACAATGGCTTCCCCTTCCCATAACTTCCCTCCCACCCGCAACCCTCCCCTCTCCCGCTCCCTCTCCCCTTCCATTCACATCAAGATTCATTTTCAATTCTATTTATATACAGAAGATCAATTTAGTATAAATACTTCAACAGTTTGCACCCACATAGAAACACAAAGTGAAACATACTGTTTGAGTACTAGTTATAGCATTAAATCCAAATGTACAGTACATCAAGGACAGAGATCCCACATCAGGAGCAAGCGCACAGTGGCTCCTGTTGTTGACCCAACAAATTGACACTCTAGTTTATGGCGCCAGTAACCACCCTAGGCTGTCGTCATGAGTTGCCAAGGCTATGGAAGCCTTCCAAGTTTGCCGACTCTGATCATATTTAGACAAGGTCATAAAAGACAGGGTGAGGATAGTAACCAATGATCCTAAGAGTGGCCTTAACCAGGTCTGAACAATTATACAGCATTAAGTGGGGAAGAGGACCATCAGTACACACAGGTTGGGAGTAGAGCCATTGGTGGTAGAGTAGAGGTTATGATTACAAAGGAATGAGGCTCAAGTGCACTAGACAGGGCCTAGAACAAAGGACAGAGTCATTATTAGAGGAGCTAAGAAAGGTGCTGTCTAAGCTACAAGTAATTTTTCTGATTGAGAGGCAAATAGAACCTGATAGAAGGGGCTTGATAATAATCTGTTGGGTTTTAGGCCTTGTAAGTTAAGAGGCCCAGACCTATCTATCTCTTCACATGGGGTATATCCTAAGGGAGGTGTGAACCTCCTAGGGGAAGGCACTCTGTTGACTTTCATTACTTGGCTGGCCTGGGAGGAGAGCTGGCCAGGTAAAGGCAGGTGGCATCTCTAACAAGAAATTTACAGTTCTGCCTGCAATGTTGCTGACCCTACTTGACCATCCCCTCAGCTGCAGTGGTCACTTTGGAAGTTGGGCTGAGTGAAGGGCTTTTCAGCTTGGAGCCAATAAGATCTGTGGCTCTGACCTGGGCATCCTTCGATTCCAGGGCAGGTCCATTTCCAGTGATCCAACTCTTGGCAGAGCTGCCAGGGCTCTTCACAAGCTGACTTCTGCTGAAGCCCAGGCTTACCACATTCAAAGCCACTGCAGTGGACTGGCCTGTTGGGTCTCCTTGAGGGCAGATCACTGTACAGATCAGCCATTAATAGGCCTGCCACCCATTGCTTCTGATGCCTAGCTTTCTTTTCCTCCTGGTTTGTGTTAAAGCAGACCAGAGGATGCAAGTCAAGGGAGTGCCCGTGTCCCATCTCTAATCTTCGGTGGCCTGAACTACAAGTCTATAGTCACAGGCATGTTCTGTAGTAGGTTTTCTAAGGTAGACAATGCCCATGAGGAAAATTATATTCTCACTTTAAAACTTTCTTTCCCTTTGGTCTGAAAGGGAGGTTTTTTTTTCTACTTACTGTATACTTCGCTGATGGCGATGTGAATCTAGCTATGAGATTATTATTTAAGTTCTTATTTTGGCTATGCTATTACAGAAAAATGTCAGCCATCTCTTATAAGGTCTAAAGATTAAATTGTGCGTCCCACAGATTCCTTCATAATAGAATTAGTTCCCTACCTTGAAGAGAATAGAGAAGTGAAAGAACAAGTTGGGCTTAGAATAGAGAAATGAGGGAGCAAGTCCTAGATCACTTGCTGACAATAGCAATATTACATGAATACTTAGCAAACCGTTTCAACCCTTAGATAAGAACTTAATAAAACATTTACCGGAAGGTCCAATGCCTTCTATAAATTTTAAGAATCATGTATTTGAATTCCTTTGCTTTACACCTCATTTCAGCCTTGGCTTCACATTCTGGAGTCTCTCTAACTGCTCTGAAAACCTTCCCCACATGAGAATCCATTTCTGTGAAGGCTCTGATCTGTGCCAGGTTAACATTCTCCCAATATTCCAAAGTAACAATTTCATCAAAAGCAAAAATCAAATCAAAACAGTGCTCAGATAATTCATTCTCTTCTTAGGTTTGACAATATTCAGAGATCACTTTTGAGAAGAGTTTCAGTTTCCAAATCTTCTAAATATTGCTGCTTTTGGTAGTGATCACTGCCTTGCACAGTTTCTCCATAGACTGCTAGATGTATTTCACATTCTCTGTTTCAACCAATGTATGTTGTTTTCCAGTGATCATCAGCTTTGGAAAAGCTCTTGACAAGCCCTCAATCAGAGTTCAGGTCATTTCCACAAAATGTAGAAAAAGAATAGCCTTTCCTGCTTTTGTGCTTTTTTAGACTGCTGTTGCCAACAGCACCACAGTGAGGGCAGTGGTGGAGTGCACCTGTTCTCTGGTTTCACAGGGCCTAGGTCTGGGGTCAGAGAAGGAGAGCCCCAGCTTCTGCAGTCCTCGTGGCCCTGTGGCTGGAGCCACTTTGTCCAATTTCTATAGATAATTATTTTAAATGATGTATTTATTTGAAGCACAGACTGGGTAAAAAATATTTGCAAGCATGTATTTAACAAATAACTAGTGTCTAATGTATATAAAGAATTCTCAAAACTCAACAAAAGTAAAGAGGTTAAGAAGCCACTTGGAATTGCTTCTTGGTATTTTGGCTAAGATCAAGTGAAGGAACCAGTTGGAGCACTCACACCCCATACTGAAGTACATGAGTTTGAGTCCCTACTGCACCTCCATATCCCCAATTGGGGAAAGCATTTAGTCTATAACATTAAGTATCATGTTAGCTAGAGGTGTGCTGTTAATAGCCTTGAGTAAACGGAGGTAGTTCACCTCTACTTCTGTAACACTTAGAGCACTGAGTTTGAGCCAATGATTTGTCTACATTGATTGGAATGATCATGTGATTTTTTTCTACCCTTAGTCTCTTACTGTGGTACTTTACATGGACTGATTTTTTTTAAAATATTAAACTTACATGTATCCCTATAATTAATCACAATTAGTCATAGTACATAAAATGGTACATGTTACTGAACTGTATTAACAAATACTAAAATATTTTTGCATCTATAGCTTTGAGGAATACTGGTCCCTAATTTCCTTTTATATTCTGCCAATTTTTGATTTTGATCAAGTTAATCGGAAAGAGTTCCTTTCCTCAACTTCTATTTTCTGGAGGAGATCATATAGAATTATTGATAATCCTTCTTTAAGCATACACCAGATTATTCAATGAAACTGTGTTTGGCAAGTTTTTAAATTTTTATTTCAATTTCCTTATAGTTGCAGTCAAATAATTTGTCTGATATTGTGAGTTGTGGTAGTTTATGATGTCAGTCTTGCCAACAGTTTTTCAATTTTATTTCTGTTTTTAAATGAACTGCGCTTTGTCTCACTGATTTTCTCTTCAAGTTAATTCATTTTTACCAATCACTCTGTCTTTCCATATGCTTGTTTTTGGTTTACTTTACTCTAATTCTTTGGATTCTTGAAGTAAGAACTTAGGTATTTGAGACCTTTCCTCTTTTCTAATGGATGTTATATATATATATATATATATATATATATATATATATATATATATATATCCTTCTCAACACTACTTCAGCTATGTTCTATATATGTGGATACATTGTATTTATACTTTTATTTATTTCAAGGAATTTTCTCCCTTGACACTTCTGTGTCCATGTGATGTTTAGAAATGTATTGTTTAGTTTCCAAGTTTTGGAACATTTTCCTTTTACATGTCAAGAGTGGGACTGAATGTTTATGCTCCCTCAAAATCCATAGATTGAAATCCTAACTCACAACATGATCAGACTACAAGATGGGACCTTAGAGGTGATTAGGTCATGAGGGTGGGTAGCATTGGTTTTCATAAAAGAAGCCTGAGACCAACTTCCTTCCCCTTCCACCATGTGATGACCCAGCAGAAAGGTACATCTGTGCACAAGGAAATGGGCCCTCACCAGACATCAAATCCTCCCATGCTGTGAACTTGGACTTCTCAACCTCCAGAATTTGAGAGAACTAAATTCCTATTATCTATAACCCTCCTGGTTTGTAGTATTTAGTCACTGGTGGCCCAAATAAATGAAGGCACTTTCTTTTAATAACATCTAACTTAGAATTGTGCTCAGAGAATATACATTGTGTATTTTTTAATTATTTACTTTGTAAAGTTTCATGGCTCAAAATGTGATCTGTGCTCTATGTTTCCATGAATGAATATATATTCTGCCACTTTTGGGTAGATTATTTTAAAACAGTTGATCAACTGTTGGTTAATGGTGGTATTAACTAATTTTATATATTGCTGATTTCCTATCCAATTCTTCTTTCAATTTCTGTGAAAGGATTGTTGATGCATCCAACTATAATTGTGAATTTCACTGCTTCTTTGCATCTATCTTCTTCACTTCACATTTTTTTTTACAGATTTATTGTTCAGTGCATATAAACTGATGGATTTTTGTCTCTTCTGAATGGATTAATGTCTTTACCATTGTGTAGTACCCCTCTCTGCCTTCAGTAATTTTCTTTATTCTTGCTCTTTGTCTTGCTGTCGTGCTATGCTGTTCCTTTTGTTGCAGGGGTCTACGTTCATTACAATTCTTTTTCTTTGCCAATTAATTGGATGAAAATCCCATCTGGGATGCAAAAAAGACCACAGAAAACACAAGAAACTTTCACCTAAGATGCATAAAATTTTCGTTACCTGGATCAATTACAACACCACAGGATAATCTTTGTTACAAGGACTGGCACATGACATCAAGATCCTTTACAGAAGCTTGACTTTTCTCAGGTCTTCTGAGACTCATCTCCAGAAGGGGGTAGAGACCTCCTGATCCCTGACTACCTAGCTGGGAGTCTCTCATTTTCCTGTACCTTTTAATAAAGCGAGTAAACTTCTGTGGGGGGCTTTTTTGTGTGTTCTTCTCAACATTCTTGGGTCATGAGCTTCTTCAGCTATGCATTCAGAATATATGGGGGAGAAAATTGAAACAGAACTTGCCACCATGTCATTCCTTCTGTCCCAAGCGTCATTAGCAGGTCTGCCTTCTTTGCTTCATGTTTCAGAATCTTCTTATGCATGTCTCAAATATAATCTACAGGGTTTTAAAATGTACTTAGCTGTGTATTCAAAAGGCTTCCATAGCTTAGACAGCTTATGTCAAGAACCTCTGGTGATCACTGACATCATACATAAGAGTGTTAATCGTTAAATTAACAACAAGGGTCACTGTGCAGGACCTCTGTCCTCAATAGGTTGTATTGCAATTATATCTAACTGTTCCCACAAGAGGTATCATTCCTGGGTGCTTCTTTAAAGTTAATTAAGTTTCTGAAAAAAATAGAAAGGAAATTAATTTCAAGATCCAATGACTTTAAACAGCCCTTGTCTCAACTGTTGAGGAACAGTTTTTTTTTTTTTTTTTTCATGAAAATTGTTGAACACTTTACTTAGTATAGAGTTTGTCTTCTATGTATGATCTTAGTGGAGAATGGGACTAGGAATGGGAGAGGAAGAAGGAGGAGGGGTGGGAGTATGGATAGGAGGTGGGGTATGGTGGGAAGAATCAAAATATTCCTAAAGTTGTACTTAGGAAATACAAGAAGTTTGTATTCATTAAATAAAAGTTTTCTTTGGGAAAAAATAAAAAATGAAAAAAATGAAAAACACCAATAGGTATTAGCATTGTGACATAGTAGGCTAAGCCTCCACCTGCAGTGCCAGCATGTGATATGGGCAGGGGTTTGTGTCCCAGCTACTACACTTCTGATCCAGCTCTTCGCTCTGGCCTGGGAAACCAGTAGAAGATGGCCCAAGTGCTTGGGCTCTTGCAACCACGTGGGAGACCTGGAAGAAGCTCCTGGCTTCTGGTTTCAGGTCGGCCCAGCTCTGGCCATTGCAGCATTACAAAGCATATGATCCATTTTTAATTTTTTACACATATTCATCATGACTTGTCAGGTCTCACTAATGAAAATGAAAGTTAAACCTGAAGAGGACAAAAATTAACTTTTTGACTTATATAACCTATAAATTGGAATTCGTGGTTTGAAGGAATAAAGTTTATTGGCCAGGACAGCATGGATTTAGATTGAAATCAAGTTTAGTAAAAGAAAAAGCATGCTGGATGCTGTTTTTATCTGAAAAAGTCTAGGAATGCCTACTGAATGAATTAAAAAAAGAATGACTAGTTCAAATGGAAGAGATGGGCTCAATAGCAAGCTGGCTAGCTAAATGCACACATGTGAAAATCGTAAGAGAGAATTGACAGAATGCTAACAGCTGTTGTATCTGGAGGGTATACTGCAAATGATTTGTTTTCTACTTGGAGCTTTCCTTTATATCATGGGTACTTTGACTCTTAATCTCTATTCCACTCTTCTTCAATTTGAAAAGCTAAAATCTAAATTCCTCTTACACTCTAGATGCAAATTATCTACTGCCAGTCCGTATAGTCCTTGAGGGAGATTTGGAAGGCAAAATGCACAAAAACCATGTCCCTGCAACTCACAGTCCTTGCTGTTAGCAATGCAGAAATGTAAAGTTTTTCTGAGGATGCATTTCAGTGTCTGTATTCTTTTTGGTATGAACACACAGAGAGACTTCCTTGTCTGGCTACCTAAGATCTGACTGCATTAGAAGTAGTTGTAGGGGTTAGCACTTTGGCTCATCAGGTTAAGCTGCCTCCTACAGCTCTGGTATCCCATATGAGTCCTGGCTGCTCCACTTTCCATCTAGCTCCCTGCTAATGCATCTGGGAAAGCAGTAGAGGATGGCCCAAGTCCTTGGGCCCCTGCATCCATGTGGGAGATCCAGAAGAAGCTCCTGGCTCCTGGCTTTGGATCCGCTCAGCTCTGGACGTTGCAACCATTTAGGGAGTGAAGCAGAGAATGGAAGACCTCTTTCTCTCTCTCTCTCTCTCTCTCTCTCTCTCTCTCTCTCTGCGTGTGTGTGTGTATGTGTGTGTGATTACTGCTCTCTGTAACTCTTTCAAAAAAATAAAATCCATCTTTAAAAAAATAAAATAAAATAAAACACTCAAACCTCAAACATTCCCTGAAGGCAACTCTTTAGGTGTATCCCATGCCATTCTTCCTAATCATTTTCTCTGTGTCCCTGTTACACAACCTTTCTCAGACTAAACTTCCTCCACCCACAGGAAATACACATTCTTCTTTGAGTCAGCAAAGTTGTTCTTTCACTTCTCCACCTGGAAGTCTGGCCTGCCCTCTTCAGATTATGACTCAAACATCACATCCCTGGGAAAGCTGACCCGATCTAGCTCAGCACGGTCTGTAATTGGACATGGTTTATTTATGGTGATAAGTTGATCATGGCATTTTGTCCACAACTTTAACAAAAGTTTCTTGAGGACAGAGGCACGTTCACCTTTTTTACTATTGCATTCCCTCTGCATAGGAATGTGGTTCCTTTTCTTTTTTTAACCATCACATTGGAGATCACTATAGTAAGGGAAATAAGCCAAACCCAGAAAGACAAATATCTTATTTTCTCTTATTTGTATAAGTTAATAAATTAAGTATAAAAATTGTGTGAATGTCATATTATTGGGTTATGAATCAATTACAAATATTATAAATAATACATTATTGAATCATATCATGTAAACAATAATACACTCTTTCTCCACATTCCGATCATTGCTATGAATCCCCTCTATATTAATATCTCTGCTTTCAAATGAAATAGTAGATATGAGTGTGTTTATAATATATACATTTGAGTTAATGTGGCAAAATGTTAAAAAATGTATGATAATAAAAAAAGAATCAGACATAATTTCTGCTACCCAAGAGTTGTGGATTTAAATTCTCTGCTAGTTTATAGACTTTTTCAAAATAAGCTAATCATATCCTTCTGTAAGAAATGAAGGCATGCTACAACCTTACTACCACAATGTTTATCACCTTCATCAGACCATGATTTACTTTATTCCCAAGAACAATGACCACAACTCATATTGTTACCGGAGAAATTGCAGGGTTCTTGTCTTCGCGCAAGAAAGAATTCAGGCGTGAGACAGAGAGCAGTGGGAGGTAAAATAGCAAGGTTTATTAAGAAGGAACATCTGTAAGGACGGATGGGCACCTCTCCAGACAGGGCCTGAGAGAGAGTGCCCAGTCCCTCAGACTGGGGGAGAGCGGGGCTGCATGGGTGAGTGGAGAGTACACCCGGCCAGGCCAGGCGGGCGGCTCAGCAAAGATGCAGAGAGCTGAGCGCGCAGTCCAGTTGAGGCTGGGGGTTTTAAGGAGATGGGTCTTGCTTCCCCACCTCTGCTCCTCTTGGAACAAAGGGCTTTTTGGATGTAAATAGAAAAACTTCTCTTGAAGGTCTGAAACAAAGGACTTTATGGATGCAAATGTTATCAGACCTGAGGAAGGGAGCAGGGTGTTTGACATGCAGATACTGGGCTGCACCTGGGAGATTGTGGAAGATTTATCAGGCAGGAAGCAGGAGGGGTGAGGGCCTCCACCTGGCAGGTTATCAGGTAGAAGGGGGCAGGGCAGGCAGGATGCGAAATCTGGGCTTCCCCTGAAACCTTGTTAGGATGACTTTGAGATGCAGATGCATATAGATGTCTTCTCTTTAGGCCTGTCACACACACATAAGCTCATAACTGACTTCCTACCTAACAATATGACCACATCATGGCGTATGTTTCTCTCTTCAGCCAGACTGTAAGTATTTGTGACTATCTACTGTTTTCATTGTCCAGGGTTATGTGTCATGTATCTGGCTACTTTTAGAATTCTTGGGAATAAGTCCCTCTCTTCACCATGAAATGAATAGAAAATGATGAAAAAACTTGATGTGGAAGACTAGGGCAGGTTATTGGCACAGTGGTTAAATCACTGATTGGGGTGCCCACTCCCGCTGTCAGAATGCCTGATTCGAGTTCTGGCTCTTTTTCTGATTCCAGTTTCCTGCTAATGTGCACACTGGGAGACCCAGACTGAATTTTAGGTGCCTGGATTCAGTCTAGCCCAGCTCCGGATATGAGTGACATTTGGTGAGTGAACTAGCAGATACAAGTTTGATCTCTCTCTCTCTCTCTGCCAAAATAAAAATGTATAAGCAAAAATTAGTAATAAATAATTCTAGTAGAATATTAGAATGGATGAAGAAAAAAAAATCAGAGGCATTTGAAAAGTCCATATCACCATCAATATCAGCTCGAGCTCATATTGCCAACCTCTTTTGGGGATGCAGTTCACACAAAATGGAAACGGAATCCAAATGTATTCTATTCTCTGATAACTGAAATTGTCTATCACAAATTTCATTTTTAAGCTTAACTTTTACCAAATCACTGATAACATTTACTGATAAATTGTCGAGAATATTTTTGAATTCTGGAGCAATAAAACATTTAACTTACTTATGGGTGTTAGACCACATTCTGCATTCCAAATATATTAGCATCCCCAATTCTGTTTATAGACATAAGTGGCTAATGAGCTCTTTGCTCCATGGATATATTTTTGGCTAACTGCGGGAAAAAGAGTCAAGATCCTCAAACTCAGTATTCTAGCTCCTGACTTATACATCTGAATCCAGATTTTACAGCAAAAATAAGAATATTTATTCATCTTTGGGCCTCGTAATATAAATTAAATCATTATTATTTATTGGTGGATGAAGCACGAAGGAAACCAGCTCTTGAAGAGCTCTTTCAAATCAAATTGACTTATGCTGCAGTTTCCAAGAGTCAAGCTGAGTAAACAATCATAAGTTGATCAATAGATTAAAGTTAAATAAGGTATCTAAGTAAAGTGGACCACGATGTAGCTACTTAAAAGAAACATGTAGTCTAATGTGTGCTGATATTGAAATATGCCCATGATATAGCATTTTTTAAATTATTTATTTACTTTTATTTTGTTCAAAAGGGAGAGAGGAGATCTTCCCACATGCTGGTTCACTGTTTCACTCCTCAAATACCCCCAACACTAAAGGATAGTTCAGGCCAAAGCCAGAATCCCATAACTAAATCTGAGTGGTAAGGACTCAGATACTTGAACCATCATCTGTTATGTCCCAGGATGCACATTAGCAGGAAGCTAAATCAGAGGTGCTATAGCTGGGACTGGAGCTAGATATTATAGTATGAGATAGGTGCATGCCATGAAGCAACTACACCAAACGCCCTCCCTGACCATGATATGTTAAGAGAAAACTTCAAGTAGCACACTGTATTTAACAAAGAAAAATACTGCAACTACATTTTAAAAAGTCAGAAAGTCTTTATTCAAACTAATAGCAGTGGTTGTTTCTGGGCAGTGAGATTGCACATTGAGAAGGCTTCAAGGATGTGTACGGGAAACTCCCTCTCTATATCTTTCATTCTCTATATTAGGATCAAATTTTCCTCTCATGCATTTACTTTAAAAAATATTCATAAACCTAAGAAGGACATAAAGTAATAGAATCTTGTGTCAACATTCTTCCCTAAGAATAAAAAATAAATGAATCATAACCAAGCAGAAGTAGATGATTTTAATTTCCAATGCAAACTTTCAAAATTCAGAATTCTTATGGGTGAAGAATAATAATGATTTCATACATAAAGATTAGAATATGTAAACATGCACTTCCACAAGATCCTTGCTAGTATTCTTAGTGGCTGGAGAAGAAACCCTAGACTTCTGCAAAGCCTATTTCCTCTCAAATTGTCTGTCTATCCAGACTTGTTGCAAATCCTCTTCACAATGTGTTTTGTCCTGCCATGTTGGACAACGGTTTCCCTATAGAAACCGTTTTTACTTTATTGAGTGCAGTGGATGTGGTGGGAACTGACAGAACTCTCTGCCACTGAACTATACATCATGGGTTCTCCTAGGTAAGAAGGGAGATATAGACAATGAAAATAAATAAAAAAGAATAACAAAGGACATTTCAGCTCACAGAAAGAAACCAGCTTAATTTAAAAATGATATTTGTATTGTAGTAGAATAGGCAAGATTTTTAAAAATATTATTGTTAGACAAGATAGATATATGTATATATATATATATATATATATACATTACTGACAGTCACAATATAATAAAATATAGGGAAATGAGTACAGAAAGAGGAAATTAAGAATTTTGAGATGAAAGAATTTTTTTAATTATTTATTTGAAAGGCAGAGAGAGAAAGAGAAAGAGAGAAAGAGAGAGAGAGAGATACCTTCCATCCACTAGTACGCACCCTTAATGGTCACTATGATTGAGGCTGAGCCAAGCTGAATCCCAAGAGACTAGAATTCCAACTGGGTCTCCCACATGACTGGCAGGGACCAAAGCCATCTTCTACTGCCTTCCCAAGTACATTAGCAGGGCACTGGATTAGAAACAGAGCAGTGGATATTCAAACTGGTACTCTGGGGGCCAGCACTGTGGCATAGCCGGTAAAGCTGCCACCTGAAGTGCCTGCATCCCACATGGGCACCGGTTAGAGTCCCAACTGCTCCACTTCCAGTCCAGCACTCTACTATGGTCTGGGAAAGCAGTAGAAGATGGCTCAAGTCCTCAGGCCCCTGCACCCACGTGGGAGACCCTGAGAAGGCTCCTGGCTCCTGGCTTTGGATCAGCATAGCTCCGGCCGCAGTGGCTAACTTGGGAGTGAACCAGCGGATGGAAGACCTCTCTCTCTCTCTCTCTCTCTCTCTCTGTGTAACTCTGACTTTCAAGTAAATAAATAAATCTTAAAAAAAACAAAAAACAAAAAACAAAAAACAAAAAACCAAAACTGGTACTGATAGGGGAGGCCAGTGTCACAAGCAACAGCCTAACCCACTGTGCCACAATGCTGGGTCCCAAGCAGAAAGAAATTTGGTGGTAGATATTGGATGTTGATATAACTATTAGAATGGCAGGAAGAACAGGTTTCGTTCCAGATTTTCTGGACTGATTTCCAGAATAATACAGGATTGGTCCACAATAGTAGCTGCTATCTTTGAGGATGCTGATACAGCTACCTCTTTCTTTTCTTTTTTTGTTTTGAAAGATTAACTGTATTTATTTGAAAGGTAGAGCTACAGAAAGAGAGAGGGGGATAGACAGAGAGGTCTTCCATCTGCTGGTTCACTTCCCAAGTGGCCACAATGATGAGGGTTGGTCCAGGCCAAAGCCAGAAGCTTCTTCCAGGTCTCCTACATAGGTGCAGGGGCCCAAGGACTTGGACCATCCTCCGCTGGTGTCCCAGTCACATTAGTAGGGAGCTAGATTGGAAGTGGAGCTTCCGGGACTCCAACCAGTGCACATATGGGATGCCAGTGCTACAGGCCGGGGCTTTAACCTGCTGCACCTCATCAGCCTCAATGTTTGAGTGTTTTAGAGCAGTGGAAAATTATTGAAGGCTCAGAAGAGCAGAGATGAAATGATCAAATTTTCCCTTATAAAATATCAAGACTCGACTGGGGAGAGCTTACAAGAAGATAGGTAAGCTCCCTACTGGGAGGCACCCACTAGCAGAGCCTAAGGGATGCAGAAGGTGGAGTGATGAGAAATGGATGTATCTGAGAGTTTTTAACAGGCAAAGATTTAGAATTAAAGGATCTGGCAACAATTTTTAGAAAATAAGCTTTTGGTAGAGTGAGCATTTAAAATTATGAAGCTATTCAGCTTTTATTTTCTGTTATTTTAAAAAGAATAAAGACTTGAACACTGGCAATAGAATATATTTAAAATTTAGAATTAAGCAATATTTTAGAAATTCCAAGTAATACAATAGAGGAAATGTTTCAGTACATATTTTATTATAATTTGGACATCCTAGAAAGTGGATCTGCATATTTCTGGATTTGTTTTAATTCCATGTTTCATCATCCTAAGACAATCCTAGTGGTAGAAAAACCAAAGAATTTATAGATGTATGATATCTGCTCTTAAGATTTTTAGAAGTATAATATTGACATACCAAAGTAGAAAAAATAAAATAAAAATATTTAAATGTGCTGTTTTTTCTCTGCAAAAAATTCTGAGGTTAAAAATCTAGAGTATCAATTTATTTCTTGCTTTAGCAAGCTGAATCAGAGTCCTTTTATAGAAAAAATAATACACTTAAGTTTAAATTTGAAGTGTCAATGGTTCTGAATAATTTCAAGCAAGGCTGTCCACAATACTTGAATTGTAAATTCTGGAACTGAGTAAAATTAAGTTACCTATCGCAGGTTCAGATACTGGTTGTAAAGATTGGTCACTGAGCCCCACCTTCTGGCAGAACAGTAACTTTTGTTCCCCTGCCTCCAAACAAAATTTTGCTGAGGTAAATAGTATGAATTTGGCGCCACCTACTGGATGGATTTCTTTTTACTAAAAATGTGTACGTATGCTGAGGAGTTGTGACAGAAATTAGATGATTACTCTGCAGGAGCATGCCTTCTAAACACTCTAGGACAAACATAATATTTGTCAAATAACTAGACATCAGTCTCCTAAGAATTATTCTAAATTATTCATCTGTAATATTCTAAATATATATGTTCTACTTATTCTTACAGAGAAGAAGGCTATTGATTTTTGTTAATACTTCCATTTTGATTGTCCCTTTCAAAACTTAGAAACATGAGCAATTATTTCCAAATAATTTAAGAGAAAATAAAACAATATTTGAACACACTTGTTAATCTGTAGAATTTTCTACCTGAAAACTTACCACAACATAATCTCCTGATATTTGGACAGAAAATTTTGTAAAAGAATAATTTCTCATTTCTTCTGAAGTTGAATAAATTCAACCTAAAGATAAGGGTGCTAAAATTTCTATCAACTAAGAAAGTTATTTTAATAATTTAATAACACTATTTTATGTGTAACCTGAGCTTTTTAAAATCGTGCATTTTGAATGCTATTTAGCTGCTAATATACACCAGTCAGGTTCCTTTTCTCCAGCTGGCAGTGAGGATTCTTTCTCAGCATAAGAGAACAGTAGCAAATCAGGATTGTGGTGTCTGTGAGACTCCCTTCATCTGCAGGAAGAACAGAATAAGCCACTCTATAGACACAAGCAAAGCTAATAACATAATTACTATAAGGTTTGATTGAGCCCCAAATATCCTCCTATATTCCCCTGTGAAATAAAATTAATAATATATTTCAGTTGGCTAATTTATTTTTTAAATTGTTACATATTTGAGAGGAAATGAGAGAGCTCCCAGTTCTGGTTCTTTCTCCAAACGCTCCCAACAACTGGGCCAAAGCCAGCAACTGGAAACTCAGTTCCTGTCTGTGAGGGTCTACATTCGTGGGAAATGATTCAGGAGCTAGAGGTGGGAATTGAACCCAGTCACTCTGATATGGAATTTGGGCATGTTAAAACACTAGGCTAAAAGGGTTGTTACTTTGCTAAGTGATTAATGCTTGTCTTCCAGTTTGTTGTTTTTGATGATTATTCTACTCTTTCAATTAAAGGAATACTAACGCAGCACTCCAAAAATATTTGTTGACTTAATGCATATTGAATGGGATGATCTTAGTTCTCCTAAGCACCCTGAGCCTCATTTCTTAATTATTACATAAAATTATTCACATATATTTTACCTTCCTCCCAAAGTTTGTAAGTTTCAAATGAAATGACAGATTTAGATACAATGTATACATTCTACATAAATGTCAAAAACCTGTCACATTGTTGAACAAACCAATCCATGCATCTGGCAAGTGGTCCTTAAATATATCTACAATAAATTTTAATGTTTTTACCAAAGTAACCTGTTTCAATGTTTAATTCTTACATAAAGGTAGGAAGTGGGGGCCGATGTAATTGAGCCTTCATTTGCTGTCTCCCAGGGTATGCATTAGCAGGAAACTGGAATCAGAAACAGCTAGGACTAAAACCCACACAATCTGATATGGGATGTGAGCATCCAAAGTTGTGTCTCAACCACTGTGCCTAGTATCCATCTCTACATGTCGATATTTATCCCATATTTTATAAGTAATATATTACATTATGCTTGCTACTTATTTCTAGGTCCACATTTCATTAGTTTTCCTCAACCTATCCTCATTCAATTGCTCACCTTTGCCAGCTAAGAGTCCTGATTTATCTGCTTGTTCAGAAGGAACTTAGAAAGGAGAAACAGAGATATTATTTTCATGTCATACCAAAAGGGTGTGTGATTAAAAAGGCATAAAGAAATTATCAATGTCGATTTCCCATACATAACTATGACAAAGTATGTCGTCACTTACAGCATTCTAACTGAAGCACCTGATTAATTGCTTTCCTTGCAATGACCCTGTGACCTAGAGACATACTGAATGTGATCCTAATTCTACACCACAGAGATGAGGATAGCTATGGTTCCAGGTAATGGAAAGAACAAACAGGTCTCCATGAAGCAGTTAGTAAGTAACCAAGTGTTAAAATACCAGAGATGACAGAAAAGAAAGCTAGTAACAAACATCAAATGATTCGTCTATAACCTGTGAAAGAAAATACTTAATATTCCATCTATAGAGAACTGTGTAGATAACTTGATAACTTATTCTGTTTTATGGGATATAGATACAGCATTTAATAGTGCAGTGATAGTTAAACTATTTTCATCAGAATATATTTACAACTACCCACAGGAAGATACTAAAATTGCCAGCAGCAGTATGGAAACAGCCTAATAAGCTAATCTTGCCAACATTATGAAACAGCCTCCTAATATATAAAATAAAAATCAACAAATACTGCTTAGACAGAAAGGAAGCCAATAACTGGGTATGGGGAAAGTCTTATTTCAATGTTGGTATTTAGAGTTATTGATGTTGTTTTTTATATAACCTGGCCATACTGAAGGTATTATAACATTCTACTTAATCACTCAGAGGAAATTACTCTCTTTAATCTATAATCCTCCACAAATAAGTTAGAGATATTATTTAAGGTGCATGGCAAAATGTCCCACAAGCAAGTGATTTGGGGAAATGTTGTAAACATTAATCTCCTTGGAAATTCATAATCACTTTACCATATTACAGGTATGGAACAGTTCTATGGTAAAAATATTTGCTTAATTTTGTTTAATCTAAAATTTCTCAAAGTTTTTTTATCTGAGGACCCATTTTTAGGTAGGGAGAGGGGTTAATTATTTACTTATTTTATTTTTTGCACAAATAAAGATTTTGAAATGGTTTTTCTGAAGTTTTCCTTGAATTGGAATTCTGTATCCCTAAAATATGTACAAGTGAGAATACTGATTATGTTTGCATTTAGTACTCATGAGTTTTCAAAATATATTTCAGTTACATTTATTCATGTTTTATAAGCATAATTTTTATGCAAATACAGTCTAGAATCAGGAAGTTAATGATATTGCTCCTTTTACTCTTCATTTTGTATGTTAGTACTACACCAGAACAAGAACCACATATCCTCTTTTGTATGTAAATAGATTTATTTCAAGGAATTGGTTTATATAATTGTGGAAGCCTCCAAGTCCAAGGAGAGCTGATATCCCATTTTGAGTCTGAAAGCTGATAGGCTGCTGAGAACCAGGAAGAGCTGATGCACCTGCTCAAAACCAACAGGCAGAAGAACTCACTCTTAACTAGGGGAGAATCATCCTTTCCTTCTATTCAGTTCTCCAACTGATTGCATTAAGTCCCACCCATAATATGAAGGACAGCCTGCTTTAGTCTACTGATTTAAATATTAATTTCATCTAAACAGATTCTCACAGCAACTTTCCAAGTAATATTTTGATTGTATTTAATAAAGTTTTATTTTTCCAAATCACTGGACACATTCATGCATCTTTACCAACACTTGGAGCAACTCTACCCTCCATATTTTTGGTGTAAATGACTTGAGCTCTGTGCTTTGTAACCAAATTGCTAAGTCCTTTATGCAGCATCTCCTGAAAGGCTGCCCTGCTCAGGGACCTGCAAATCTTCGGTCTCTCAGACATCACAGCTGGAATTATAAGATCATAATTGGGAACTTCCTTACAGAGCTTGTCATAAGTATCTTTGTCAAACAAAACTAGGTTATTGAGCTTGTCCTGAACTTCTCTGTTGGATCACTTCCTTCTGGCCTTGCTGCAAGATTTGTTCACAAAATCCCTATCATTATTGTCTGATTTTCCAGCATTTTCATGGCCGACTTTCTGGTGTCTTTCTCTTTCTTGTCATCCTTGGGCATAGCAAGGTGTAGAGGGAAGTTGCAACCAACTCAGCCTTGCAAAATGTCCCAATTAATGTTTAGCTATCTGAGCACCATGTGGCCCATCCAAGTTGGCACATAAAGTTAACCGTAAAACCTAGTCATACCACAATTTGAGATTTCTGTCCTCTTTAGGATACTGGTTGGTTGTAGTATAATAGTTATCTATTTATCTAGTTATCAACCTAGATGAGGGAAGACCTAAAACTATCCTCAAAGGGGTAGAATTGAAAGATTATATGTGGTCAAGAGCAGGATGGGTGCAGTGCCGCTGATGGAACTGCTGTCCTTCACCTAGAAGCCCACTCTTCCATATTGTACTTTGTGAAGTCAAAGCTGAGACTATGCATATTTTATTTCTCTTTAAAAACGAAGAACTGAAAATTTTACCAAATGGAGTCCATGGCAGGATTAGCCAGTAAGAATCACTGGGGGAAAACTTGAAAGCAGGTGAAGGAGAGATGGACCTTGTTCACTTTTGTTTTCCTGCTAGCAGCAAAGATGCTTCACCTGACATTCACAAATGTTTCCAGCATCATTTTTTTCCAGTTTCTAAGATGTTCCACATTCCCAGAATGTGCTGGAGTAAATTTCTTTCCCTCTGATTTGATGGAAAAAAAAAGAAAAGAAAAAGAAAAATACATCGGACTGTTACTAAATTAAAGTTCTATCCTTAGAATTTAAATTATTAGGGGCCAGCCTTGTGGTGTAGCAGGTTAAGCTTCTGCCCACGATGACAGCATTCCATATGGATGCTGGTTCTAGACCTGGATGCTTCACTTCTGATCCAGCCCCTGCTAATGCACCTGGGAAAACTGAGGAAGATGGCCCAAGTCCTTGGGCCCCTGAACCTATGTGGGAGACCCAGAGGAAGCTCCAAGCTCCTTCGGATCAGTCCAGCTCCAGCCATTGTGGCCATTTGGGGAGTGAATAAGCAGACGGAAGATTCTCTCTCTCTCTCTCTCTCTCTGTGTATAATTCTTCCTTTGAAATAAATAAAACATAAATCTTAAAAAAGTATCATAGGCAGGAGAGTGTTTGTCACAATACTTGGGATGCCTGCATCGCTTATCAGAGTAACTGGGTTTGAGAGCCAGAGTCTGCCTCTGATTTCAGCCTGTTGCTAATGTGCACCCAGGAGGCAGTAGGTGATGTCTCATGCACTTGGGTCCCTGCCATTCATGTGGATGACCCAGATTGATTCCTGGATTCCTGGACTCCTGGCTTCATCGTAGCCCAGCTCCAGCTGTTGTGAGTATTTGGGGGGCAGACCTGTGGATGTAAGATGTCTTTCTGCCTTTCAAATACACAATTTTAAAATTAAGTATCAGATGGGAGAATAGTCTGGATGATATCTAAGTCCCTTTTCTTTTGAAATATTCTATGATATAATCTACAAAATATATAACTGCAGCTATCATTATTGAACAAATACTAGGTCAAAGGCACTGGATCCAATTCCTCACTTACATTGTTTCTAATGCTTGTAAAAACCTTAATTTGGTAGACATCAACATGCCCACTTTATCAGTTTAGAAAAAGTAATTGAGCCTCATGCAAGACTATTAATTAACCAGGGTGCCAAGATTTTCCAAGTGATTAGGGCAATGTCTATTGCCCACTTTCTAATAAGTCTCTGACACATGACTGAAAAATTCTTTTATGGCAGTCTCACAAATTCATGGTCATATTCATAAAGATCTAGCAAGGTGTATAATAGTTGAATATCTAACACTTGTGTTCTTGAAACAATGTGACATATTAGAAAAAACACAGATTTTCAAGTCAGTTCCTAGTTTGTGATCATGGGGAATATGACACATTTTTCTTTTATTTTAAAGATTTATTTTATGTATTTGATAGGCAGAGTTACAAAAAGAGAAAGGGATAAGTGGAGAGTGGGTTCACTCTACAAATGGCCACAAAGGCCAGGGTTGGGCCAGACCAAAGACAGGAACCAGTAACTTTCAGGTCTCCCACGTGTGGAAGCTGGATCGGAAGTGGAGCAGCCAGGATACTAACTGGCACCCATGCTGGCCCCAAGACACAATTTTTGTAAGCCTGGTTTATTCATGACATATCTTTTTCTAAAGATATATTTATTTACTTAAAAGGCAGAGTTACAGAGAGAGAAAGAGATGGACAAGTATCTTCCATCTGCTGGTTCACTCCCCGAATGGCTGCCAGGGCTGGTCCAGGCTGAAGGCAGAAGCCAGAAAATCCATCCAGTCTTCCATTTGGGTGTCAGGAATCCAAGAGCTTAAGCCATCTTCTTCTGCCTTCCCATTTGCATTATCATGAATTGGATCAGAAGCAGAGAGGCCAAGAATCACTAAGCACTTATATAGGATGCCAGTGTCACAGACAGCGGCTTAACCCACTTTGCCACACTATCAGCCCCTACTGAAGAATTTCTCAGTGATCTGTTAACAGTATGCAAAAATCTTGCTGTAGAAAATGTGCAATGAATACAGAAGAAAGAACATGAGTGACAATTTTGAGATAAATAACAGCAGAGTACTAAAGATGAAGCAGGTGCAATGAGCTAATATTATATTGAATGTACAGAGAAAGAGACAGGTGGTTCAGACAGTTCTCATGAATAGTTATTTTTAAATAGAGGGAATGGACAATAGAAACAACCAATTGCTGAACAAGGGATTGCTTTTATTTGAAGACAGGCAGAGGCAGAGTTGAACATATACTATTTAACTGTTTAAAAGAAAAAGAGATATAGAGAAGGAGTAATCTATATACTAAGATCTCTAAGGAGACTTCTAGGGAAGGAAATGGTATGGGAACAAAATTGGAGAGATTTGAGACAAGAGAAAGGAAATCAATGTTTCTCCATTTCAATAAGATTATAAGGAAAATGGTAATGTGTCTACAGACAAGTCTGTGAGCTTATGGGTTATAATGAATTCAAGCAGCTCCAGTCTGGCTTTCAAAAGCAGTTGGTAGCACAACACCATTATTAAAAGCATGTGTTCTAAAGGTAGATTTTCTGGAATTAAATCTCTGCTCATGCTCTTAATAATTATATAATCTTATGCAAGTTATTGTACATGCCAGTGTCTTAGTTTCCAGATGACAATAATCATGAACTTATCCCCTATGTTGTCTAAGGCATTGGTTAGATAGATAGATAGATAGATATAAGTATAGATATAGATATATAGAGATATGTATACCAATGTTGAGCATAAGATGCTCTATACATGTTAGCCATATCCAGTGTGTGCAGAAGGGTTGTGCTACTTCATTTAAAAGTGACTGAACAATGATGTATGTGTTCAGAGGTTTCCAAAGAGGAAAGTTTTTAGAGAACACTACAGAGTGCAAAAAAAGAGCTCATATAACATAAAAGAATTGACAAGCAGTCTTGAGGACTGCAGCTTATGAATAGGCATTGATTGCATTCATCTTCAAGTCTCCCACCCCACTTTCTGACTGGTATAGATAGTTGGAAGAAGGCAGACTGTTGGGCTGACCCAATCAGAAGCTGCAATTGAAGAACAATGAGGTAATGGAATTGATAACTCAACAATGGACATGCTGAATTGATAGACCATCTAAGAGAGAGATGCTAAGAAATTAAGGGGACACTCAACAGAAAGAGAGAAAGAGAGACTAAAACACATGGGTAGTTGATTATGTGGTTTTCAAAGCAAGAAAAACAGGATATAGGGAGTTATATTTACCTGACACCCATAACTCTAAGACACTCTCTATACAAATAGTGGTTTGGTCTTCCCAAAGGAAAGGGTGGGGCTCAAAGAACAAGAATAAAGAGAATTATGATGAGGAAGGGTGGGGCCTGAAGGCAGGGGATAGTGCCCCCACAACTGCTTGGGTCTGATCAGGTGGTAGGCCCCCTTGGGGCACCCAGAAGCTCTTCAGTATGTGCCTGCGCTTCAGGGATGACGAACCTGCCCAAGTCAGCCCTGTGAGTGCACCAAGGCTCTGAACTCCAGTTCAACAAACCCTGCTCTGGCCTTTGTGATCAAGGCTGTGGCCACCTTGGCCTTCCACACTGTGTTTCTAACCATTGTATTTTTGGTTTGGTGCTGAGGTGGGGAAAATTCTGCATGGACTAGACAGACTGGAATTTGACTGACGGGATGAGAAAAATCCTTGTTCAAATTGTGCCAGGGTCAGGTAGGCTTAATCCAACTGTTGACTGACCTTTTGATGATGTGTCCTAGGAGGCTGGGTGAGAATTACAGAACTGAAGGGCAGGATAAACTTTTCAGTAGTCAGATGTGTAGAAGATTGGTTCTGGCTCTTCAGATAAAAAAAAAAAGATAGAAATGAAGGAAAGGGAAGATATTGAAAGTACAAAATAGAAATAGGGCAATAGAGTGGGATCAGTCCAGCTCTCTGTGCATCAAAAAACCACACCACACTAATCACCCCAACCATTCTCAGGCTTTGAAAGCCAGATTTAAGATTAGATCCCTCAGCGATAGGTATCACTGAAATCATATACTCCTAGAATTGAATTTCTGTCATACCCTTTCCCTCCAGAATTACTACTCTGCCTGTTACTTGTAATGTGGTTCATATCTGGTTCTTTGTCCTCATAATAGTATCTATATCCACACCTCAATTTTCACCTTAGATGTTCTTATTCTGATCCTGTTTCTTGCAAATGAGATCATATCCATACATTACATAAATAGCTTCATAAATAGCAGTAGCATCCTGTTGTAATAAAGAATTCTCTTCTTTTCCACGGCATTTATATGTTTATGTGTTTTTGTACATCACATAGGAAGGACCAAGACGGTCGCATCCTTCAGAAGTCACTGCAAAGCAGGTACTGCTTGAAATAACTAAATTCTGGTTATTTCTATTGTGCTTTTTACTTCATTCCTTTATGTGTGGTGGTCCCTAACATGATAGGACTTGCATTAGCTAGACTATTATGTAGTATCTTTTGGGAACTCTAGAACCCTGTGATTACTATTGGAAAGGACAAACTAAATAGCTGCCATTCTTAATGTAACATTTAATATGCATAAAAATATACACAGCATATATAATTTATAAAGCATAATAAAATATGTTTTCAGTTTGATAATTAAAATATCATGAATGTCCTTGAATCCATCTAAAGGCTGTTTCCCTAGTTACTTCTCTACATGTCTGCTAACAAAAACCATTGTCTTGAATTTTATTTTTATGCATCTCATCCTTTTGATACTGTGTTACATATGTGCCTCAGTAAGTATATTGTTTATTTTTGCTTGGTCTTGAACTTTATAAACATAGTATCACAAAATTCAGTGTGTTATTCACTCTTTATTCTCAGTATTGTTCCCAATATCTGTATATAGTTATAATTCCCTTCTTTTCACTGTTGTACAGTAGTTTGTTGTAAAACATATCACTGTCCATTAATCTCTCAAGTGTGTGGACATTGGATTGTTTCTATAATTTCCTATAATGAGCAGCACTATTGTGAACATTCTTTCACCAAGCACAAAAGTTTATTTAAGAACAAGTGGAATGGCTGGATCATGGAAAAACAAATTTTTCAATTTCATAAAGTAGTACCTCATTGTTTCCAAAGCAGTTCTGCCAACATCCTCTCTACTCTGATACTGTGTTTTGTTACCTACAAAAATTTCTAGTTTGATTCCTAAGGTCTCTGCTATTTGTAGCTGCCATATGATGGTTACACAAGAAGTTGTAAGTGCCATTCATCATTTAAAAGGAGTAAAGCATGCACTTCTTTTTGTATTTCCTTTAAAAAAAGTTTGATGTTTTTAATGAGCATTAGCTTTAATAAAAGTAAATACATGTATTCTTGAGTCTGACTCCAAATATGCACACTGGTGAAGTGGGAACCAAGAGTAAAATTTCTCATGTGAAAACTCCGATGGACCAATGTGTACTTCTGCACTTATGAAGGGCTTTTCCTTTCCTAAGTCTGGTAGCTATATGGACCATATGCAGGGATTCATCATTTCTTTTGATACACACCAAAAATATAATCAGCATGTTATCATCGTATGTTATAAAAATGTGATTTGGATTTCTCCTCCCAAAAGTCTGCAAATAAACGTATTCAGGACATGCAAAACATGAAGAAGGAGAAGAGGAGGTTAAGTAAACGATTCTCAAGGCCTTCTCCTGTTCCAGAACGAGGACTGCTGGTAAGTGTAGGGATTTCATTGAAATGTACAGATCTTTACATGCAATCGGCATTCTCATTTTTAATCTACGTATTATTCACTCTAAATTTTGTTTTCCCCTTTTCCTTTGAGAAACTTGTAGTTTCAGTATTAGAAATTAAGTTGAAACTCCTCTGATCAAATTCTCATTATTTAAATTTATTTTGCAATTGTCTCCTGGAGTTGTAGTTTAATGAAAATAATATGAACTTCATAATTATGTTGTTATGGATTACAACCTTTGTTTTATCATGTGTTAGCTGATTGTTGAGGCTATTATTTTAAATATTTTGTATTATATTATTTGTAAAATAAATTATAAAAAATTCTAAAAATTATTTTTAAAAATTTCCTGACAAATAGTTGTTCAGGCGAGCATTGAGCACTGACAATATCAGCAAAATCTCTATGGCAATTACAATTTATTCCAGCTCTGCATATCTTTGACAAGGATTTAAAAGTTCTAACACTTAATACATTGTATTGCATTCATGAGCCTTTTACAATATGGTGTTAATCATATTTCTTGTGGCTAGGTATAAACCAAATGCTCCTTACATTTGAAAGTCATCCATATATTTTAGTATAATTATTACTTCATTAAAAGCATGTTCCTAATTTCCAAATATCTGAAGAATTTCCAGGTATCTTTCTTTTACTTATTTTTAGTTTAACCCTTTTATGCTCTGAGAGCAAACTCTGCAAGATTTTTATTTTTAATTTTAAGTTGTGTTTTAATGACATTGTATGTTATATGTCTTATGAATGTTCCATGTGATTTAGAGAAAAATGTATATTGTACCATTTTTGGATAAAGTAACTGAAAATGTCAATTAGGTCCAGTTTATGCTTTTCAATTAAACTATACCCTTATTGATCTTCTGTCTACTAGTTTTACTGATTATTAATCAAAGGGTGTTGACATTGCCAATATGATTGTAGTTTTTGTCCATTTATTCTTATATTTTATCAGTTTTTGGTGCTCTTTTGTTACACATGTACACATTATTATGTCATCTTGGAAGTTTTACCCCATTACATCATTCATTGTACCTCATTATTGCTGATACTTTTTCTTGTAAGTCTGTTTTTTCTGAAATGAGTAATGTTACTCTGAATTTCTTTTTATTATTGTTAGAATGGTATATTGATCTCCGTTTTTTTCTCCATCCTCCAACATAAAATTGTGTCTTTTGTTTATTTGTACATTGTGAAATTCTGTATTTTCTTGGTATAGTCACATCATTTGCATTTGAAGTAATTATTGTATAGTTGGATTAATATCTGCCTTATCTGTTGCTGTTTTCTACTTGTGATTATGTTATTCAGCATTTTATATGATACCATTTTCTGTCCTGTTGTATAATATCAATTATATTTGTTTTGCTTTTTTTACTTTTTGTGATGTTTCTCTGTGAATTTGCAATGGACATTTACAATTGGTTGAAATTCATATTCAAGTAATAGTATAATACTTTGTAATTAAAGCAAGTACCTCATAACAAAGTATTCCTACTCTCTCCTTCCTGTTCACTATATCATTGCTATCATTTCACTTATCCATAAATATAGTCACCATGTATATGAGGGTATTTCAAAAGATTTGATGAAATTAAATTAAAGGATGTTTATTTTGGTGCAAAACATTGAAATCTTTTTATATAAGATGTCTTCAAAAAATTTATGTAAGATTATTATTAGGAGAAAACCATGAATTACTTTTTGTGACAAAACAAACATCTTTTAATTTCATTTTCCCATGAATTTTGAAATACCCTCATATTGTTGCTACTATTATTGTGAGCAAACTATGCTTCTCACATACACTTTTAAATAATACTCTTCATTTTTGTAAGGAGATCCCAGTTTCTCACCTATATAATTTTACTTGTCTCTGAAAAGCTCCTTTGAACATTTTCTTAAGTAACTCTACTAGTAACAATGTCCTTCAGTTTTTGTTTATTTGAGAGTCTTTATTATTCACTTTTGAAGAACAGCTTCGCTGGATCCAGAGCCGCAGGTTGCTGTTCTTTTTCAACACTTCAGAGGGCTGGCACTGAGTGTGTCTCTTCACCTACTGGGGAAACCAAAGTTGGTTAGGGGTCAGGTAGAATAACATCCCTTGAGGAGGTGTTAGCTGAGGGGAACAGAGCTCAAGAGCTCTAGCATATTTGGAAATGGTTATCTTTCTCCTCTCAGTGCTAAAGGAGATTGTTCTCTGATCCTCACTATAAATAAGGTTTGGTGAGGCTCCCTGAAATACATTTCCAGGAAGTAGGGGTACTTTCCTGAGATTGTCCTCCACAGAGCCCTCCCCTCATTTCAAGCTCTTGCATACTGAGCCTCCAGCAGTTCATCAATTAAAATTTTAAGTGTCTCTATTGTTATTGGTGCCAACAGCAGACTTCTGTTCCCGGTAGGCTGTGATTCTCATATCCAGCTGCCTGTCTCTCTGGTTTGCAGGGCACCAGGTTGCATTGTAACTTCAATTTTCTGATGGATACAAGATTAGTTTATTTTGATTTTGTTCAGAATTTTTCCGACAGGCCGAGTGGACAGTGAGAGAGAGACAGAGAGAAAGGGCTTCGGCTTCCTTTATGGTTGGTTCACCCTCCAATGGCCACTGCGGATGGCGCACTGCGGCCCGCGCACTGTACTGATCCAAAGCCAGGAGCCAGGTGCCTCTCCTGGTCTCCCATGCGGGTGCAGGGCCCAAGGACTTGGGCCGTCTTCACTGCACTCCCGGGACACAGCAGAGAGCTAGAATGAAAGAGGGGCAACAATTAACATTTCTGTCACATATATTACATTTAGAAATGATGTAGACCTTTCTCCAAACTGGTGACTTGGGCTTCTAGAAGTTCTTCCTGTTTTCAGTGTTTGTTGCTCGACAGAGAATTATTATATAACATATACATCTAGATTTATAACCTATTTGATAATAATGCTTTTCATACATGGCTTCTACCTGAATATAACCTATTTTAATTTAGAATAACACTTCAAATTACTATAGATAGTTTTATAAATATTTTTGTATAAAAAGTCTTCTCCCCAAGACTTATCCAGATAACTAACAGTTTGAGTTTTCTCAATATAAATTTTATTGACTTTCTTTTCCTTTATGTATTTTAATCCTGTCTAGTGGTCTTGATAAAGCTGGACTCTATATGGAAGAAACCATGTACCAAACCAAATATGTGGCCTTCTAACATCCAATGGCATGCCATGATTTGACTTCATTTGAAAAATAAAAGCATTACTCAGCAATTTCAGCAA
This sequence comes from Lepus europaeus, assembly GCF_033115175.1. Lineage (NCBI taxonomy): Eukaryota > Metazoa > Chordata > Mammalia > Lagomorpha > Leporidae > Lepus > Lepus europaeus. The sequence continues at coordinate 42,545,569 of NC_084833.1, forward strand.
AATAAACATGGTTCAAGCAAATTTAACATACAAGCTATAGGCTCTGATGTCTTATTAAATACCATATTTCACCACCACTTTCTTTTCAGTGGTAGATTTGAGATTTGTTGCTTTTCAACATATAATAATGAATACCAATAGGATATTGTTTTAAGTTCATCAAAATATTGATTTTTTTAGATCCATTTTTTCCATGAACTTTAAAAAATTTTTTTCACTCATTTGAGAGACACAAGGGGATAGGGGGAGATTGCATTTGCTGATTCTAGTCCTGCCGGGACTAGAGGCAGGAGCTAGGAATGCAATTTAGGTTTCACACATGGAGGGCAGGAACCTGAATACTTGAGCCTTCCCTTGCTGCCCTACCAGGGTCTGCATTAGCAGGAAGTTTGAGTCAGAGCCTTAAGCGGGAATTAAACTCAGGCACTCCGATGTTGGACACTGGAATTTAATTTTTTTTTTTTTAACTCCTGGGCTTAATGAGCATTCTTGTATAGGCTCATCCTTTACAGACTTTTGAAAATCATATATTCACATTTACCTTTTTACAAATATTAGAGTTTAATAACAGAGGGAAATCAGGTTTCATTGACTCTATCTATATGACTTGTGTTTAAACAAAAGTTGTTTTTTTTTAAGACTAGAAAAATATTTTTTTTTTAAACTTTTATTTAGTAGATATAAATTTCCAAAGTACAGTTTATGGATTAGAATGGCTTCCCCCCCCCCCATAACTTCCCACCCACCCACAACCCTCCCATCTCCTGCTCCCTCTCCCATTCCATTCACAACAAGATTCATTTTCGATTATCTTTATATAGAGAAGATCAGTTTAGTATATATTAAGTAAAGATTTCATCAGTTTGCCCCCACACAGAACACAAATTGCCAAATACTGTTTGAGCACTAGTCATATCATTAATTCACATTGAACTACACATTAAGGACAGAGATCCTACATGGGGAGTAAGTACACAGTGACTCCTGTTGTTGACTTAACAAATTGATGAGGTTTAAACAGTGATCAGTCCTGGAAGCGATTTAATATAATCAAAACTTATGTCATCTGTCTATATTTGAAATAAGCCATACTATAATTAAAATTTCCAATTAAGGTAAAATTTGAGTGAGTATCCTGAATTAAATTTTTATTTTTATGAATGAAATAAATGAGAGTAATTATACCTATTTTTCTAAAATATTTGTTTAATTAAGTAATTTCTAACTAGAAAGTGGAAATCACAATTATTTTTTAAAACAAATAGTTGGGCCGGCGCCGCGGCTCACTAGGCTAATCCTCCGCCTTGCGGCTCCGGCACACTGGGTTCTAGTCCCGGTCGGGGCACCGATCCTGTCCCGGTTGCCCCTCTTCCAGGCCAGCTCTCTGCTGTGGCCAGGGAGTGCAGTGGAGGATGGCCCAAGTCCTTGGGCCCTGCACCCCATGGGAGACCAGGAGAAGCACCTGGCTCCTGCCATCAGATCAGCGCGGTGCGCCGGCCGCAGCGCGCTACCGCGGCGGCCATTGGAGGGTGAACCAACGGCAAAAGGAAGACCTTTCTCTCTGTCTCTCTCTCACTGTCCACTCTGCCTGTCAAAAAAATAAAATAAAAATAAAAATAAAGAAACAAATAGTTAACAAGTACTGGATTAATGTGTACATGATGTATGGTGACTGATTTGTACTCTGTAAAATGCAACTTGCAAAGAAGTGAAGGGAATTCAGGTATTGGAAATCATTGAAGCAAAAAAATTCTATTTATAGTGAGGAAATACTAAATAGGACAATATTAAAAACAATGGTTTTCCAGAAATTAAACAAGGTAAAAAATGCATGTGTTCCTTGCAATAAGAGAAACAAATAAGTTTATTTCTATGGTTATCCTATTTACTGCATGGAGGAGTATTCTAGATCATGATGCAAGGAAGACATTTTTCCACTTTGAGGATAAGTTGAAGAACAGAGATAAGAATTCAAGGAGTCTTGGATCAGGAAGTTGTTGGGAAAAATTCCAGAGAGTAAGGAACTAGGCAAAGAATTTTTTTAGATTTGCATTTTGCTTGCACTGAATCTTCACTGAATGTTCAGCTGCATGTTCACATGGTGAAACTAGGTAAGATCATAAGAGCAGATCTGTTTACTCTGTATTGTCCCAAAGGCCAGGTCATAAAGAACTGGTTAGCTGTAAGCTGAAAGCTCTCAAAACTCTCTCTTGCATAGGTAGGTGTTTTCAGTATTGATCAATCAGCATGCAAAGTCTTTTTTGGTCAAAAGGATAATTTAGTAGATACACTGGGAATTCATGTTTCAGTAATGGAATTAATTTATCCCTAGCATAAATGTAACTTTAAGTTCAACCTAAGGGAGCTTTAAGACAAATTTGAAATACAGTAGCCCTCTCTTATCCACCGAGGATATATTCCACAACCCCAGGGGATGCCTGAAACTGTAGCCAGTACTAAATCCTATGTATATTGTTTTTCCCCATACCTACATACATATCTATTAAAGAACTCAATTTATAAATTAGGCACAGTGAGTTTAGAAACAATAACTAAAAAGAAAACAATAATAACCATATAACCATAATAAACATTATGTGAATGTGGTCTCTCTCTTATGAAAATGGTCATGTAAATATTAATATCATTGAACTATGGTTGACCATGAAATTGCAGAAAGTGAAACCACAAGTAAGGAGTACTTCTGTAGCTAGACTTATCCACAAGTAACTGCCTGCAAGAATAAAGGTGAGCACTTTAAAGGATTTACACAACCCATATACCTAACATACACAGTGTCTAGAATATAATAAAAAATAACCACTCACGCTAACAGTAACAAAAATGTAACACATAATTGGGGCAAAATAAAGTTAACTGAAATATAGAAATGAAATAAGAGTTATAAATAATGTGGTTTAAACATAAATATGGGGGCTGGCACCATGATATAGCGGGTACAGCAGCCATCTGCAGTGACAGCATCCCATATGGGCACTAGGTCGAGTCCTGGCTGCTCCACTTCTGATCCAGCTTTCTGCCATGGCCTGGGAAAGCAGTAGAAGATGGCTCAAGACCTTGGACCCCTGCACCCACGTGGGAGACCCGGAAGAAACTCCTGGCTCCCGGCTTCGGATTGGCACAGCTCCTGCTGTTGCAGCCAATTGGGGAGTGAACCAATGGACACAGGACCTCTCTCTGTTTCTGCCTCTCCTTCTCTCTCTAACACTGACTTTAAAATAAATAAATAAATCTTTAAAAATAAAATAAAATCATTTTATTCTAATATCTTAAAACAAAACAATTGTTTTAGGCACAGTTTGGGATTTATAACATGAAGTAGTAAAATATACGATGATGATATTCAGTGACTGAGGCTGGTGCTCCATTGCAAAGGGTTAAGCTGCTGCCTGCAACACCAGCAACCCTTATGGGAATTGGTTCGAGTCCCAGATGCTCCATTTCTGATCCAGCTTCCAGCTAATGCACCTGGGAAAGCAGCAGAGGATGCTTCAAATACTTGGACCCCAGCACCCACATGGGAGACCCAGATAAAGTTCCAGGCTCTTGGCTTTGGTCTGGCCCAGCACCTGATGTTGTGGGCTTTTGGGGAGTGAACCAGCGGATGGAAGATCTCTCTCTTTCTCTCGTACCTCTTTTCTCTCTCTAACTCTGCCTTTCAAATAAATAACTAGATCTTAAAAAAATAAAAATCAAGAGAGCTAATTGCAGTAGAATAATTGAATGGTTTTTATATTTAAAACAATATATTATTTGAAAGTGGACTTGGATACATGTTTTAATACTACAGAAAACACACACACAAATCAACTGAAGAAGCATAGCTAATAGGACATAAAATGGGATGGCTAAAATTCAGCCAAATGAAGATAGAGGGGGGAAAAAAGAGGAGTAAATAATGGTTTTGAAAATAAAACAAATAGTATGATCATAAATTTCACCTCTAAACAATCAATGGCTGCATTAAATATATCTCAAACACTCCAATTGAAGGTCTAGGCCAAGAATTGCAAGACTTAAGGTTGTATTATATATGTGAGATAATAAGTGCCATAGTTTCATAGATGCTATCAAAAGAGAAGACTACTAGGTGGAGACAAAGGACATTGTTATTCACATATCAGGAGCCAACAAATATATTTGTACATTTGCTTCCCTTTTCTTTCCAAACCCCATGAGGGGAATGCATAATGTGCTCAAAGACATAAGGACACTATCCCTATAATGGGTTTGTGTCACAGCTAAGGAAGCTCCACTCTCATTTAACAATATGATAGCAAATCTGCCCAAGTTTTGCTAAGTTGGGAGTTAGCTTCATCGTCTTGGATAGTAAATGAATCTATGCCAGGGATACACTCTATATGTGTCTTTCAAGTTGTCTGCTCTAAAAACTGAAAAATATAGTGAGGGGAATACCATCAAGAATAGAGACAAGATGAACAGGCAGAGAACTTCGGGTAGATGGGAAATGTTATTGTGCTTTTCTTGAGAAGGAATTCAAGAGGTAAGCTAAGCAATGTATATAGGTTCAGGACTGGGTAACTGGAATAATTTCAGCTGGCTCTGGGCCAAGGCTTGGTACCTACTTGTTAGTACCCCACTCCCAGATGATTCCTGCAGGGCAATAGTGTCCCAGGCTGCCTGAGCTTGAAAAGAAGGTGGCTGGTTTGCATATTAAAAGCTTGCTCCTAGGCAAATTGTTTACTATCTCTGGAACTAATTAACCCTGGAGGAAGCAGTCCTTCTGGGTTTACAGAATCCCAAATGCCAGATCATCAAGAATACAGAAAATGAAAAGCATAGCTAACCCAGAAGCTAGCATTAGCCTGATGTCAAAACCATACAAAGGGGCCAGAGCTGTGGCATAGAGGGTAAAGCTACCTCCTGTAGTGCCAGCATCCTATATAGGCAATAGCTAGAATCCTGGCTGCTCCACTTCCAATCCAGCTCTCTGCTGTGGCCTGGGAAAGCAGTAGAAGATGACCCAAGTCTTTAGGCCTCTGCACCCATGTGGAAGACCTAGAAGAAGCTCTTGGCTCCTGGCTTTGGATCGACACAGATCCGGCCTTTGCAGCCATTTGGGAGTGAACTAGAGGATGGAAGACCTCTCTCTCTGCCTCTGCCTCTCTATAACTCTGCCTTTCAAATAAATCTTTTTAAAAAACATTAAAAACCAAACAAAAACATTACAAACCAATGACTTTCATGAATTAAAACATTTCTTAACAAAATATTATCATAAAATTGAAGCTAGCAATAAACAAAAACAATAATACACCATGACCAAGTGAGATTTATGCCAGTAGTACAAAATTGTTTGACATTCTCAAATCAACAGAGGCAGAAATGACATTTTAAAAGATTCTTGACAAAAATAATTGCAAGTAAAATGGAATTTTCTCAAAATGATAATGGGCATTTATAAAATATCTTTGGCTAACAATCATACTCAATGTTTAAAGACATAATGGTTTTCTACTAAGCCAAGAAATTGTTTTTATATCTTCAATATTTTCCTAAGTCCTAACTGGTGTAGATAAAATAACAAAAAGAAATAAAAAGTACACTGAAAATGGGTAGCTGATAGTGTCTGTATTGTATAATAATCTATAATAAATAGATTTAATAACTTTATAGAGCATATAATCAATATTCTATAATCATACTTCTATTTAATAGCAAAAGTCAGAAATGTTGGAGTGGGGGAGAGGTATTTCATACATAGAGGTAATACCTGATGAATAAATAGCAAAATTTTGCTGAGAGAAAAGACCTGAGTACCTTGATATAATGAAGACGTTACTTCTCCAAAAATTGCTGTACAAATTCAGTACAATTCCAATCAAAATCCCTGCAGGTAGTGCGTGTATGTGTGTGTGCATGTGCGTGTGCGTGTGTGCGTGTGTGTGTAGTGGGGAGGGAGGTATGTTAGGTGGAAATGGAAAAGCTTATTCTTAAACTTGTAAAGAAATGCAAAAGTCTTAGAACAGTTAAATAATTTTGAAAACCCAATAACTTTAAAAAATATATGCTACGTAAAAATTTAAAACATTACTGTATACCAGTAGTCATCTAGGCAGTGTAGAATTGGCATAAGGGGAAACATATAGAGAAGGATAACCACATAGCATGGGAAATAGACCAATAAATATTTGGGAAATTGATTTTCAGCAACAATGCCAAAATTCAGGAAAAGACCGATGTTTGAATGCATCATATATCAATATCCTTTTGGGAAAATATGGCCAGTGACAAAAACTTTACCAGATCACATAAACAAAGATTAATTTAAAATAGGTGACACATTTCTAATTATAGAACTATAAAATTGGATATGGTTAATGCTGGATCCTGAGCAAGAGTTTGGCTGTCTTACAGTCACAGTTGGAACGCCATTATCTTACAGTCCCACCATTGTCTTAGAAGTCAGTCAGCCAAGTTTGAAAAGCCCAAAACACCAGCTCAGCCTTGCCTAATGCCCACCCACCCAGAATGGAAAGGAAGCCTTGACTAAATTCCTAGTTGGTATTAACACAATGCTCTCTACACTGACTGATAGTAGGTCCCTCTCAGGTTTGACTGCAAATAAACCTGTTCTTGCTGTTGAGCTCCTAGTCTGTCTCCTTTTTGCCTTGTTTTTCTAACAGTTCATAAATCTACAATGGTGTACTTACAGAAATTCTTGCAGAAACAATTTTGAAATATACTTGTTTCATTTTAAAACTTCCGTTATTCAAAAGTGGTCTTTAAGAGAATTAAGACAAGCCAAACACTGGAAGAAAATATTAAGAATATCAATTTCTATTAAAACATTCAATTATTTTATTTCAGAGGAAGAGTGACAAGAGAGAAGAGGTCCTATCTGCTGGTGCACTCCTCAAACTCTTTTTCTTTTTTTTTTAAGATTTTATTTATTTATTTATTTGGTAGAGTTACAGGCAGTGAGAGAGACAGAGAGAAAGGTCTTCCTTCCGTTGGTTCACTCCCCAAATAGCCTCTACAGCCAGCGCTGCGCCGATCCGAAGCCAGGAGCCAGGTGCTTCTTCCTGGTCTACCATGCGGGTGCAGGGGCCCAAGCACTTGGGCCATCCTCCACTGCCTTCCCGGGGCCACAGGAGAGAGCTGGACTGGAAGAGGAGCAACCAGGACTAGAACCCGGTGCCCATATGGGCTGCCAGCGCTGCAGGCAGAGGATTATCCTAGTGCGCCACGGCGTCGGCCCCATCCTCAAACTCTTGAGAGCTGGGAATTCATTGTAGTTCTCCTACGTGGATAGCCCAAACCCAATCTGTTCAGCCATCAACTGCTTTCTTTCAGGGTCTGTGATAGTAGGAAGTTGGAATGAGTAGCAGAGACAGGACTCAAATACAATCTCTCTGAAGTGGGATGCCACGGCAAAAATTTGGAAACACCCCAAATATCCACCAATAAGCAAATTAATAAGGAAATCATAAAAAGTGTCTTAATAATAACCACAAATAAAATCTCTTGCCAATGCAGAAAACCTCTCCATAAAGGCAGAAACGAAGAAGTTGTTTTATTATTGAAAAAACATTAAGCCAACTGTAGTTTGTTTCAGAGATAAAAAGATTGTAACCAAAACAGAAAACTGATCATTTTATAGGATGTATCTATAAAACAATTAACTACTAAGAATATATATAAAACAGATTGCAGATGCAATCCATTACATACACATTAACTTTATCTAAATAGAAGAGTAAAAGCTTCTATAGTTTGATAAGCAAAAAGCTACATCTTGAAATTCAATGTCTACCCATTAAAATCTCAAGATGAGAGGGAACCAGGTGCCACCCTTTTGGATGGTTACGTTCCTAGGAGAAAGCTATTAGGCCTCCAAAGATATCCTGAGATGCAAAACTTGCAAGAGGCCTGTTAACTTTTAAAAAATTTTGGCCTCCACCGTGGCTCACTTAGTTAATCCACCTCCTGAGGCGCCGGCATCCCATATGGGCACCGGGTTCTAGTCCTGGTTGCTCCTCTTCCAGTCCAGCTCTCTGCTGTGGCCCCGGGAAGGCAGTGGAGGATGGCCCAAGTGCTTGGGCCCTGCAACCGCATGGGAGACCAGGAGGAAGCACCTGGCTCCTGGCTCCTGGCTTCAGATCAGCGCAGTGCGCTGGCCGTGGCAGCCATTTGGGGGGTGAACCAACGGAAGGAAGACCTTTCTCTCTGTCTCACTAACTCTGCCTGTCAAATAAAAATAATTATATACATCTTAATGAAACAGAGCACTTACAATTTCAAGTTTTCTAAAGTTAACACTAAAGATAAGGGAAGGGGTAGGTCTCTTTCTTTGCAATGGAGAACATTCATTTTCTCTTCTTTATAGATTTACATTTATCCATAGAAAGGTCTATATGGTGGAGCAATGCTCAATATTGAAAAGGAATCATCCACTATTTCATGTAACAATAGAAGAATCCCAAAAATACTCTGCCATATACAAACTTAAATGTTGCCTATTCTATTTCTGTGAAAGTTTTAAGAGACTTTAGTGATTTTAATCAAATCAGTGGTTGCATAGATCAAGGTATGACACAGCGGATTTGTGAAAATGGGTACAAGAATATTCTGGGGTAATGGAAATCTTTGAAATCTATTTCTTTAAAAGATTTATTTATTTGAAAGTTTCAGTGACAGAGAAAGAAAGTGTTTCCATCTGCTTGTTCAATACCCAAATGCCTGCAACAGCCTGGATGAGAGAGACCTACCTAAGCCAGGAGTCAGGAACTTCATCTGGATTCCAAAGTGGGTGGCAGAAACCCAAGCACCACATGCTGCTTTCCCAGGTGTGCTGGCAGGAAGCTGGATCTGAAACCAGGACTGTGACATGGGATGTGGGCATCTCATGTGCAAAAACACTCACTCCCATCTTCTACTCTGAATGTGGTGTGCAGCTACATGAATAACCATTTGTTAAAACTCTGTGAACTGTAGAATTAAAACAGGTACATGATACTATGTGTAAATTAGGTATCTATAAAAAATGAACCGCTAAGAATATATATAAAACATTAGCAGTAGTTTCTGAGATGTTAACTCTTGCTTCACCTTCGATCTTTTTGTAATGGTTGGAAGTTTATCAATACATAGAAGCGAAGGAAATAATGAAACAGTGTTTACGTAGAGGAAATCAATAACTTCAACTGTAAAAATGAATCTCAGATTCCACCGTACACTGACTAAATCAGAAGGTATCGTTTAACCAGATGCCTGTGTGATTCTGTTTATTAAGATTTCAGAATCACTTAACTATTTCTGTGTAGTCGCCGCTTTATTATCGCTCTCGGAGGCCTAAGGGAATCTCCAACACCGGAAGTTAGTGGAAAGCTCAGCTACAGCTGCGTCGCTGAGGCGAGATTCAAAACGTGTGCGTCACTAAGAGGCAGAGGCAGCCGGTGGTGTTGACGTCAACTTGCCATCGTGGTCCAGAGTCGCAGCTCAGAGTCGCGTCAAGCCTCGATCAACGGGGAGGCACGGGGAGCAGGAAGGCATTTGAGAACCCTAGCCAAACTTTTCCATCCCTTGCCTGCAAGTGGTTGCGGGCAGCTAGGCTCAGTGCGCAGGCCCAGCGCTCCCGAGGCTCCGCTGGGCGGAACCGGACGTTGGGAGCCGCCGGAGGTGGGGAGGAGTCGATGCCTCGGGGTGCGGAACTGAGCTGCGGGCCTAGAGGGAAGGCAGGGGCAGGGGGCGGGGCTTTGACGCAGACGGGCGGAGCCGAGCGGCCGAGGGAGGACTGGTGGGCGGGGAGGAGCTGCTGGGCAGGGGCGGGGCGTTGCCGCGGGCGGAGCCGAGTCCAGCCACTGGGAGCCGGGTGGGGCGGGGGCGGGGCGAGCTACGAAGACCGGGGACGCGCTTCTGACAGCGCAATCCGCGCGGCCGGGTCTGGGGTGGGCCGGGTCGGGGACCCCCCAGTGGTGTCGTACCGATGGGGCTGTGCTTCCCCTGCCCGGGGGAGTCAGCGCCTCCCTCGCCGAACCTGGTGAGTAGGATAGCGTCCCCGGCTCTCTGCGACATCCGGGCAGCGCCTGGCGCACCTGTTCCCCCCCGGAGGGGCGCGTGGTGAGGCGCGAGGGGCCGGCGGCTGGGGACCCTGGAGACGAAAGCGCAGGGGCGCGTAACAAGGGTCGCTAGGGTCCTACCCGCGAGACCATTGTCCCGAGTCGCCTCACAGGCCTTGTCACCTGTCGCTGACGCCGGCGGAATTGTGAGTTGCAGGTCGCCTGCTTAGGCTGAGCGTGCCGTGTCTGCGCCTTTGGTGGCGTAGTAGGTGGAGTTTGGATGCAGAAAGAGCTCTTTTCTCTCCAAGTGAAGCGTTGTTCTGGCAGATGTGCATTTTCATGTGTCTGTACCAGCTGCTTAAAGAAGGTACTAAGTAAACGTCCTTATGTTCTGGGACTTTGTTGGATATTTTATGAATCGTTCACTTCCAGTATTTCTCAGTCTTTTAAGTCACTCTTTTAAAAATACTTTATATAGTACAATTTTGCCGTGTTTAACACAAATGCCGGGAGCCCAGTTAAATTTCACATAAATAAGGATATATTTTTAATATAGCTTTGTTCTGCGCAGTATTTCGGATGTACTAGAAATAATTCGCTATTTTATCTGAAATTCAAATCTGACCAGATTTTAAATAGTAGGTTTCTACTTTTTGCAGCTTTGTATAGTTTAAAGTATCTTCACGTTAGTACTGCTTACCAGGGAGTGGATAACATAGAAGACCTAAGTTCCTCTCTTTTGTCCTATCTGGATAGAAATTAGTTGGAGAAAATTAGTTATCCAGGGAAGTATGTAAACTCTTCAGCCGTTTGATTCTAAATACTAGAAACGACTCACAAGTTGATGTGGGAAAGCTCAGTTTGCCTTTGTTGCTGCTGTTGCATTTAAATAAGTTTTTGTTTATCCAGGTTTTGATAAAATACTGGTTAAACCCTCGCCTATCCTGTACCATACTGTGCCCTTGATAACCACATGGCTCACTGCTGGGATGTTCCTCTATCAGTGAAGCTTTAACTGAGCAACCTAAATAAAAGATAGTCCCCAGTCTGCCACCCACTCATCCCCCCATTAGTCTCCAGGACACCCTTTCTGTTTCCTCACAGCCCTCATGCACATTTTCTTACTTGATTATATTCATCTGCGTGCCCTCAGGTTTTTGTTGTTGTGCTTGCTTTGTTGTTTTTTAAACTGCTGCATTCCTAACACCTAGAAAAGCTTCAGAGGCATGGTGCTGGTCAATAAAGATTGACCGAATTGCTGAATGTATGTATTTTGGTATTGAAAACAAGGGAATTATTACTACAGGTTCCTAAGGGATTGTTCTTATTTTCTTATGTGTTGAGAGAAAGAAAGAGAGAGAGAAAGAGAAAGCAATTATATTATTATAGAGCCCATCTGCTTATATTTATCTTAGCATGTACTGAATTGAAGATACATTGTTTAGGAGAATTAACTTTCAGAGAGTATTTCATAAATGGTCTAACAGTAGCATTCTTTGTGGGATATTTTGAGTTAGTACTTTTTGTTAAGATTTATTTATTTGAAAAACAGAGTGACAGAGCGAGAGAGAGAGAGAGAGAGATGGAAAGATCTTCCATCCACAGATTTTCTCCCTAAATGGTCACAATGGCCAGGGCTGGGCAAGACTGAAGCCAGGAGCCTGGAATTCCATTAGGTCTCCCATTTGCGTGCTGAGGTCCAAGCACTTGGGCCATCTTCTGCTGCTTTCCTGGGAGTGCTAGCAAGGGAGCTGGATTGGAACTAGAGCTGCCTGGAGTCAAACTGGTGCTCATATACAACTTAACCACTGTACCACAATGCCCATTCCTGGGCTAGTGCTAATTTTTTTTTTATAAACTACTATATTTTTCACAAAACATAAGGGTATAATTTATCTATAATAATCTTTGTTTTTTACTTTAATATGATTTTTATTCATATTCTTTAGGAAGAGAAAAGAGCAAAGCTCGCAGAAGCTGCAGAGAGAAGACAAAAAGAGGTGAGATTAAACATAAATTATGCCTACTTAGACAATTAAAATTTGTACGTTAGTCTCCATACATGTTTATTATTAATGTTCTCTAGTGTACATTGTGTGATATCCTAAAAATATATAGTTAAAAGTAATCATTTTAAAATGATTTCCATGCTTGTATAAACTGCATTAATATATTTACATTATTTAATTTGTGAATATGAACTTTTAGCTGGCTTCTAAAATGTTATTTTCCTTTAAGAACACGTATTTCCTTAGAATAAAATTGTCGTGCCTTGTAAAACACTGACAGATATTAAGTAAGATTAGAAGAAATTTTGTGTGGTTGGTTGCAAAATACCCAATGAAGAAATGACAGTATGTTTTATGTAAGGCTGTTGTGAAATATTCTAATCCTTTGGTATTAAAAATAAACCAACTCACCACCCTCAAAGAAAAACCTAAAAAGCATAAGCCACCAACCAAAGAGAAGAACTCCTTTTGCACACTGGGTATTTATTTTTGTTGTTTTTCTACATCTTTTATCAAATTTCTTAAAGGCTGCATCCCGGGGAATACTGGATGTTCAATCTGTGGAAGAAAAGAGAAAGAAAAAGGAAAAAATAGAAAAGCAAATGGCTACATCTGGGCCCCCACCAGAAGGTGGCCTTAGAGTAAGTCTTAAAATTTATTTAAAGTTTAACTTAATGGACATTTCTTGAAAAGTTAAGTGGCAATCCATGTAATAATTATCTCTTGAAATTCATTATCTAAACATCTTGAAGTAATTTAAAAGCAAGTGTCATGGATTAGAAGAGATATCAATTTATTTTAGCACTCAGGAGTAGATTTTTCCTTTTTGCTGACATCAGAACAGTTCTTCCTAATTATCTTTACAATGATGCTTTTATACTTATGAGAGTACTTCAAAAAGTTCATGGAAAATGGTTAAAAGAGAAATTGATTTTGGTGCATACTCATTTTGAAAGGGGATTTATTTCTTGTTTCTAAGATTTATTTATTTACTTGAAAAGCAAAGTTACAGAGAGAGAGAGGGAGAAACAGATCTTCCATTCACTGGTTCACTTCCCAGATGGCTGCAATAGCCTGGGCTAGGACAGGCCACAGCCAAGAGTCAAGAGCTTCTTCTGGGTTTGTCACATAGTCGAAGGGCCCAAGTATTTGGGCCATCTTCTGCTGCTTTTCCAGGCATATTAGCATGGTGTTGGATCAGAAGTGGAGTAGCTGGGACTCGAACTTGCGCACATATGGGATGCCCATGTCGCAGGTAGCAGCTGACCCTGCTATGCCACAATGCCAGCCCCCTAGAAAGGGGTTTTCATAATATGAGTTTTTCCTGAGCTTTTGGAAGGCCACTTGTATTACTGATCTTAAATATGTTGAATATTCAAGCAATGTAGAAAATACAAAGAAGTAACAGTCACCCAAATGTAAAGACTTTTTGACAGACATTGTTTCTAGTCTGCATTTATGCATCAGCTTTATTCATTTGGATTACACTATACATTCTTTTTATGATTTTTTCACTAAATGATTTGGGATCTTTGATCTTTCCATTATCATAATCTTATGTTAATTTAAACCATTGACTGTACTGGTGTGGGTGAATCCATAGTAGAACTAAGCCCCTGGGAATGCAATAGTGAACAAGTTAGGCAAGGTCCTCAGCTAGAGAATCTTTACTGCTAGCAGCACAGTAAAGGTTTCATTTCACATGTTAAAGCCTAGGAAGAGGATTTCTTCTCAGCCTTTTGGCTAAGATCAAGTGAAGCCTAGGAAGATAATTTTAAAGTGTTTGTCTTGGATTATTTTCAAAGAAGACCTTATTCTTAATTAAAAAATGTTTGTGGAAGGGACAGTGTCCTTTATTTGTCATTTATATTTACCTTTTAAATGATTTATGAGCACTTTTTAGTTGATTTGCTGTTTTTGCAAGTTTGTTTTGCTCTCAAAACTATATACACACACACACACACACACCCAAAATTTGTGGCGAAGGAAACTTAGGAACATTCTACTCAGGGATAGTACATAGAGATAAGAGTTATCTGTGTTTTGCCACTGTACATTTCTTCAGCTAATTCTACTTAATGGAGGAAATGAAAAGAAAGCCATTTTACTCTTAACTGGTAAACTTTTAACAATATATACAATTATTGGTCTCAGTATTGAGGCAAATAAACAACTGACCATTTTGTTTATGATATTTTTATACAATCTCAGAAAAAGATCTACTGTAAAATAAAACAGTTGGGCAATCACATGGTCAAAACTCTAATAAATTCTTTCACTATTCTGTTGAGATAAAGAGCTACTTCTCCAATGTACTGAAAATAGGTTTCTCTAACAAACAAAAATAACATTAAATTATGACAGTAGAACTGATGTTCTATAGTATTTATGATGTTCCATACTATTTCATAGTAGAAGCAGAGGTATTAAGTTAAACTCACATAGAAATTACAAGAAAAGGGTAATTTAATCTACATATGGTCAAAATTAACTTCTTTTGCATGTTCTAATAAATATGATACCAATTTGAAAACTCTTAAGAAAGAAAGGGGATTTATTTCTTGTTTCTAAGATTTATTTATTTACTTGAAAAGCAAAGTTACAGAGAGAGAGAGGGAGAAACAGATCTTCCATTCACTGGTTCACTTCCCAGATGGCTGCAATAGCCTGGGCTAGGACAGGCCACAGCCAAGAGTCAAGAGCTTCTTCTGGGTTTGTCACATAGTCGAAGGGCCCAAGTATTTGGGCCATCTTCTGCTGCTTTTCCAGGCATATTAGCATGGTGTTGGATCAGAAGTGGAGTAGCTGGGACTCGAACTTGCGCACATGTGGGATGCCCATGTCACAGGTAGCAGCTGACCCTGCTATGCCACAATGCCAGCCCCCTAGAAAGGGGTTTTCTTAATTAAGCTTTCATAAACTGAAGCCTGAAGATTAATAAGAAATTAGCCCCCATATTACTTCTGATCCCCTCAAAGGTGCTCAATGTGAAAACCAGTACCATTGTTAAATTTGTTTCCTTTCTTTTTCTTTATGTGCTATTCTAAGGAATCGCTCTGACTTCTTTAACAAAAAGTGATTCTCAAGGCCATTACTCTGTTCTCAGCTCATACTCTACTGAGTGGTTCACTGTCCTAAACCATTATGGTTGTCCACTGTGTCATGTTCCTTTGGAATATTCCTAATCACCCCTACCAACAACTTGCTGGCTCCAAGAAGCATGCTGCTTTCCCACTGACCACCTACATACCACAGGGGGAACTTGACATTAAAAAAAAAAAAAGAATTTGGAATTTTATGAATAATAGAAAAATTCAAATTGTGAATAACAATCCTCAAGTCTCTTGGCTGGCTTAGTGGCCTTTTAGATGTGCTATTTGGCCAATTCCATGAACTGGCTTGGAGCGACCTATAGAAGAGCACAATTCTTCCTAACTGCACTTTATACTATGAGAACATTTCTTTCCCTTTATTTATTTGCGATGTAGAGTTACAGAGAGGAAGAGATGGAGAGAAAAATCTTCCATCTGCTGGTTCAGTCCTCAAATGGCCACATGGCTAGAACTGAGCCAGTCTGAAACCAGGAGCCAGGAACTTCTTTGGTCCCACACGGGGGCAGGGGCCCAAGTGCTTGCTGCATCTTCTGCTACTTTCCCAGGCCATAGCAGAGGGCTGCATCAAAAGACTTGAACTGGAGCCCATATGGGATGCCAGCATCCCAGGCGGTGGCTTTTACCCACTATGCCACAATATTGGCCCAACTTTTCCCTTTCATAATACTTCCCACATATTCATTTCCTGATTAGCCCTACCTCCTCTCAGGAAAAATGGCTTGGATAATAATGCTCACTATCTTTTAGAAAGTAATTCTTACCTTAAGAAATCTATATGTTACAGGAAGCAGGCTTATTACTTACAGGCAGGCAGCAAGGCACAGAGAAGTCTGGGACTCTGTGAGAAGGAGTCCTGAGGCTCAGGAAAGCTGTCCAAGGTGCATAGGGGTCTTAACTGCTTATGTCCCACTTTTACCGCAGATAATGGCCCTTGGAAAGCAGGCCATTTTGAGTTTTACAACCCCGGGGCAACATGACAGTCTGGGTTAAAGCACTGACTGATCTGCTGTTTCTTGGGAATGTGGGGGGAAACTGGCACAGAGCCCAGGCTGGACTGGCTGGTCCCTTTCCATCCCAGGATGTTACATTCCCAGCATATTCAACAGCTATTCTCGAGAACTCCAGGCAGGAAAGTGGGGAGAACTGGGTCAGTCCAAGATCACCCAGAGAATGCTCCTGCAGCTAACCACTGATCTGCCCCAATCTTTTTTTTTTTTTGTATTTTCTTTGTATTGCAATTTTGACTGTAACAAAAATTTTATCATTAGCTGCTATTCACAAAATCACTTTGCATTTTTATATGCCACATTCCTCTTTTTATTTATTCACTGGAAGGTTGTGTAACTTTACATAAAAATTATTCTCTATTTTTATCTCTTCTAGTGGACAGTTTCATAAAGCATACCATGAGTGGAACCATCTACTGTCAGTAACTTAATATCTACAATCAAGTGGACTCTTCAGTTTAATTTCTTCTCTTTGAATAAATGAAGACTTAGACTTTGTGATGTTAGTGCCCTTAAATGTAGTGCCAAATCTATATTGACTATATTGAAACATTTTTGATTCTAACACTTATAAAATGGCGAGAATTCTCATTATATACTCCCCTCCCACATTTGATCTTCTGCAAATAGGGAGTGACTTGCTAGCTTTTAGTAGTTACAACATGCACTTAAATATTGACTATGCATATATGGCTTGTAAAAATGCTGCATTCACTATAATATTAAAATTTGCAATTACATTTTCCTTCCTTTTCAAATGGATCTAGTATGAGTTGCACTGCTTAGCCTTATTTCTGTTTCTATTCCATTACATATAAAAATTTTATGTAAACTTACAAATTTAGTGCCTTTAAACTGATCATCAGGGAAAATCATAAAAACCCATTTGAAGGGCTTATGAAAAGGAACGTTATTATGTTTTGTAACTAAGTAACATATATTTATAGATGAATGTTGAATTTCTCCTAATTTATTTTATATTTCTATAGCCTATAAAGTTAATATATTGTTTTACATTATATTGAAGAGGCTTTTTTGTTTGCTAAATTTAAAATTTATATTAGTTGATACCATCAGAGGGCAGTGATATACTATTGTATAATGTCAGATTCAGCTCTATAAAGATCTTTATAGTAACTGAGTTAAACAGAGAATCTGTACAGGTTATAATGAGTGATTATTTGTCAAATTTTTAATCATTTTTTGTATTTATTAAAGGATAACTATAAGATTTATACAGATGTGAAATTGCCAAGGCATGCATGAATGTATAAAAGAAAAATATATAGGTACTGTATTTAAAAAGATGTACTTAAAACATAAAAAATTAGGAGGTAATTCTGTATGATGCATAATGAAAAACTGGATCTTGTTTATTAGGAACATGACAGCATCTTTAGTTTTTATTTTTGCTTTTAATATATAATAAGCTAAACTAGAAGAATTGTGATTAACTATCATGGTTGCTAACTCATGTGAATGGTAAGGCCACGTATTGAGCTCTAAATAAGAACTTGTAAATATTAAGTGCCAATAGGGGCTGTAAGTTAAATAGACCAACTCACTTGATTTATAAAAAGGAAACTGAGCCACTATCTAATTCATCCCTCCCACATGGCTTGTGATATATTGCAGTACATAATACATGTTAATTTTAAAGAGTTTGAAATATAGCACAGTTCTCTTGACTCCTCATGGAAAAATCACTTTCTTGTTATGTTATGAAATATTCTATGAATATCCAGGCAAGACATATAGTTACCAGGTTCCCTTTCCTTTATCTTGAGGATGAGTAATATTTTGCTCATACAACCTAGTGGAATGAAATGACTGAACTGCATTTTAGTGATAAAAATTCTGACTTTATCAAAATAATGAATTTTTCCAAGATAGAAAGGAAAAAGGATCATTAATGGATGAGTGTATTAGAACCAGGGCGTATCTTCCTTGAGCTGAACAAATCCTCCCTTCTATTTTATTATAATAAGAAAAGTTTATCTTAAATTTTAAAGATTTAGAACTTGGGTTGGTGTTCACAAAAGTTCACTTCAAGGAGGAAAATGCTCTGTATCTAAAAGCAGTTTATACCCAAATACAATGCTTAATTACTGTTGAACGATGAATGATATAGTCATACTCTTGGGGGAAAATGGAATGCTGTCTTTCCCAACCAGGAACTGCCTCCACAATGTAATCAGCTTTCCCAGGAATCATTTGAGTTGCAGGAACTACTGGTGATTCCCAAATGCTAGAGATATTTTGGAAAGAGAAAGAAAGGAGATGCTGGATACCTGGTAGGAAACCAGTAAATGACTACTAAAAATAATTCACTTGCATCCAGATTTTTCCCCTTCAAGTTATGGATCTGTTCCTATGAAAACTTTAAATGGGGGCCAATTTCCTTTAATTTAATTAGGACATTATAATTCCTAATATGCCACCTAAACCCTCAGATTGCTAAAAAATAACTGAACACAGTAAAATGCAGCATGTAACTATCATGTTGAGATGTAAAATGTATGAACTACTGTCTCTGTCCTACTACTGTTAATCTAGATGGCAGCAGAAGGTTGTATATTATTACATAGCTTTTTGTGATATGCTGCATGTTTTGTAAACATCTATATGTGATTCCATCATTCTACCAATTATATTTGGAATGTAATTTCATAGTTCTTCTGCACAGCATTTTGTTATAAATTCTGTATTGCCGTTTGCGATATGAATATAACCTTTATGATATAAAAAGTGGCTTTAGTCTTCTCTGTTTAACAAAATTTTCTATTCACCACATCTTTTTTTTTTTTTTTTAAGATTTTGTTTATTTATTTGAGAGGTAGAGTTACAGACAGTGAGAGGGAGAGACAGAGAGAAAGGTCTTCCTTCCGTTGGTTCACTCCCCAAACGGTTGCAGTGGCCGGAGCTGAGTCAGTCAGAAGCCAGGAGCAAAGTGGTTCTTCCTGGTCTCTCATGTGGGTGCAGGGGCCCAAGCAGTTGGGCCATTTTCTACTGCTTTCCCAGGCCACAACAGAGAGCTGGATCGAAAGAGGACTAGCCAGGACTAGAACTGGCGCCCATATGGGATGCCAATGCCACAGACAGAGGATTAACCTACTGCGCTACCGGCCCCAATAGCACATCTTTAATTAGAACCTGTGTTGTTGGTTAGAGGGACTTTAGGAACACTTTCATCTGTTTGTGATTAATACGGACAATAAAGCTGAACACTGGTTTGTTTATACAATCCCAGGACTTATTTTTGGGAATGTTTCTTATAAGTGAGAAATGATATTATTAGCCTCCTGTATTTTATTTTATTTTATTTTATTTTATTTTATTTTATTTTTATTTTATTTTATTTTTATTTGACAGAGTTATAGACAGTGAGAGAGAGAGAAAGGTCTTCCTTCCGTTGGTTCACTCCCCTAATGGCTGCAACTGCCAGAGCTGCGCTGATCCGAAACTGGAGCCGGGTGCTTCCTCCTGGTCTCCCATATGGGTGCAGGGACCCAAGCACTTGAGCCATCCTCTGCTGTCCTCCCGGGCCACAGCAGAGAGCTGGACTGGAAGAGGAACAACTGGAACTAGTACCCAGCACCCCAATCGGGACTAGAACCCAGGGTGCCGGTGCTGCAGGCAGAGGATTAGCCAAGTGAGCCACGGTGCCGGCCTCCTGTTTTTTTAGAGAAATAATGTAGTAAAGTTTCTATCTGCCATCCTTGATACTGCAGCACATAAACTGAATTTTCCAAATAAGTTTGTCTTATTTTCAGTAAGAATTATGCCACATCATTAAAAGAAAAAAGGTACCTCACAATTTTTAATAGTATTTTATGCAAAAGTAGACTAGTAAGAGATGGGTAGATGTGCCTGTATCTCTGTGTTGAGATTTAAGATGTGTTTATTTAGTATGTTTTCAAATCAAGCATTTGAATTTTCCTGAATGACCAAATAAGCTCTAAGCTGATTCAGACATTTATTTTGATTTTATAAAAAAAATCACTGACAAAATGCTTTTGTTTGTATAGCAGACTTTGATGAATTTTTGGTTGGACAGTGAGAAGTTTGACTCAACAACTCAAACACTGAATTTCTCGTTATAGGTATGCTTCATCCTGCAAATATCCTTCAAAATATCGCTGTGGCCCCAAAACAGAATATTCTTTTTTTGTTATCATACCCTGAGATGCACTGATTATCTTTATAGCACGATACTTGACTTGTGCTGAGTTTTGTATTAATGTCTTATAGTTACACAGTTTTGAGTTATCCTTTGCATGTACTTCAGACTTACATCAAATGCCATTTGTTTTGTACATAAATTGGCTGTCTCCAGGCCATTTCTGTGAAAACTTACCTTGTCGCATGAATCAGAAGTCAAGGAGTTATCCTAAACTCATTTTTTTTTCCTAGTTAAATCCTACAGTGCCATTTTCTTTTCTGAATTTTTGGGATATAGTCAGACTATTTGTAACATGTACTTAAAGTAGGTTAAAACAATACCAAGTGTCTCACATTTAGAAAATTCTGAAGTATCTACACAAATATAGTAAAAATATTAAATAATATTTGTAAGGTAGTAGAATGCAAGGCTAATACATGTACTCAGTTCTATTTCTATATGCAAACCATGAAAATAATCTGAAAATAAAAATAAGAAAACAATTCCAATCACAGTATCAACAAATAAAAAAAATACTTAGGAAAAACAAAAGAAGTAAAAGCCTGCACACTAAAAAACACAAAACATTTTGTGGATATTAAAATCTACATGATGAGACATTGCATGTCTATGCAGTAGAAGCCAACATTATAAAGGTGAATGCAAAATTGTGGCCTCTGGAAGGTTGAAAGGGCAAAATAATGATTTCTCTCCCAGACCTTTCAGAAAGGAACACAGCCTTTACTTTTTTTTTGGCCCAGTGATAACCATATTGAACTTCTGACTACAGAACTGTAAGATAATAAATTTTGTTGATTAAGACACCAATACTGTGGTAATTTAAGGCACCTAGAGATAACTTACACAGTAGATTCAGATTAATGTTATTTTTGTTATACTACATTCATTTTTTAACTGAATCAATCAAATTAACTTTTATGATTAACGATATGAATGTCTTTTGATAGCATTTTTAACAATTACTATGGAGATATTGTTGATATTGGTCTATTAATATAAAGATTAAATGTTGAATTTTAAAAGATATTAGAATTATTTCCTTAACCAAGATGATTTCATCACCTAAAAAATGTTAGGTTTTGTTCATTCTTTTAGTTTGCTTGTTTTTAAATTTGATTGACTTCTTTTTTTTCCAGAATGACAACTGCCACTTGTAGCACCACCAATTATACCATGCTTGTTGTTAAAAAATTTCCCAACAGGTTGTGTATGTTTTGACTAAACTGACCATGCAACAGTTCCTCTTCCCTGATCTTTTGGATCAAAAAAAGGAGAATTTTGTTGTTTTTGAAAAATGAAGAAATAGCAAAATAAGTAACTGTGTACTGAGAACAGCACTTATGGCATTACCTACGATAAAATGCAAACTCTCTGCTGAGGAGAACAGACACCATCATCACTCAACTTCCCCAAGTGAAGCAGTGATAGGGAACCATAATTTCACCTTAAAACTCTCAGGGAAAGTTGCCATTTGAAGATTAACTTTATTTCAGAAGGAGGCATTGATATACAGACAGATAGCATTTTAAAAATTTACCTTTTTAATTATGGAATCAGTGAGGACAATAGTTTGCTGTTTATTGGTACAAAACAGCCCTGTCCCAGGTATACAAGGGTATACATAAGTCTGTAACATCATTAGCTACAGTAAATTTACTAGACAGTAGAGCAAAGTAGGATTAACTAAAGATATATTTTAATAAGAAAATGCTTTGAAATAACATGAAGTCAGTGAACCATTTGACTGTACAGTTTATTCATCAAAATATAAACGTATGTCAGCTTATATGTGTGAATTATGCTAATTCATTCTAAACACAGCCACGTGCTTAGGAATGTGTGAACTTCACAAACTATTCTCTAAGGGGGTGTACTGAAAACTTCCAAAAGTACCCCAGATATTTGGTCATAGATAAGAAATAAACTTTAAGGCAATCTTCCAAGTGAATGTAAACTTCTCTGAAGTGATCTTCCCAGTAAAGTATCACTGTTGTGAATACTCTGTACTTATTTATAGTGCTGTTGCATGTTTTTAGTAGCACATTATCACTCTAATTGTTAGTTTGTAAAAAATATCTTAAAAATCCTGCTATTATAAAAATGTCTGGGGTGCTTTTACTTGTAGACATACAGCAGGCACTTTCTGTTGACATTTGCAAATCCTAAATACTCCTAATAACAGGTTTTATCTTTAGCTAGAATTGTGTTCCTAATTTTGTTTGTGTTCTAAATCCTGTGCTTACGTATTGAGAAATAATAATTTGCCTACAATTTATCTAATTTAAATCTGAATTTAGAATTTCTTTTCAAAGGTCCTTTTCTACAGAAGCTTTCAAAATAAATAGTGCTACTACCTTTGAACATTTTTCAATGTGATGACATTTTTCTGTCTTACACCTTTTTCCAAAGTAGTTTTCAGAGCATGTGAACTAAACTGACTACACTGGAGAAGTAGATGGATACAGGCCGTTATGAGTCCTCCTGTAGTTACCAACTAGTTTCATTTAATCTCCTTCTTAGCCTTATAATTGGCAGAGACCACCAAGTAATTATCTGGATTCATGTCCTTAAGGGTTGGGGATTTACTTTGGATGGGGGATGTCTTGCCATCCACACGGGAGATCTGCAGCATTCGGCAGGGGTCATGTTTCAACAAATACCCTGCAAAAGTTTCCCAGCCTCCTCCCACACGGACCATGACATGTTTGTTGTGCAGCATCTGAAATGAAAGACAAGCAAAAGCATTAAATTCTCAGAATTCTACAGTATCCCAAACCTACTCCCTGTTCTAGTGAAATTGTGGTTTTCCTTTATCTTGTTTTCGTACCCCATTGTTTTTTCTTCTTGGTGCACAGTGTCTTTAGTTAGCATATAGTTTATGATGAAACCTTGTTATTCCTATGCAAGTGGACTGTGGGTGAACATCCCTGGGATCCAGCTTTGCTGTGTCATGGGAACCAGTATTTCTTCAATTCAGTGCCTGGAGGCTTCTTTGAGACACGTGATGTCCCATTATTGCTGTCATGACTGCCTCTGATTCCTGACTACTATCTCAGATTGGTGCTCTATTATTCCTAGTGCGTTAGTCTCTCCTGTACCCGTACTTAAAAAACTGATCTTCTGTATATAAAAAAAAAAACACAAAAAAATTATAATGTTAACAATAACACAAATAATGAGTAAGAAATAGAAAATAAAAAATGCACTCAGAAAAAAAATGATTATGCTCTGAGTCTGACCCTTTCAAGGCAAGGTATTTTTGAACAGCCAAACCTTTGCACCTTTCTTTACTGTTAAACTTTGTAATTACTTTAGAAGATGTCTTTTTTTACAAACTTACTTCTAGGCCCACGTTAACAAGGAACTTTAGGTTAACAAGATTGTACATTTTAGAATTGAAGAATATATCATTCTTAAAAAAAAGTTCATTCTGTATAGTAAAAACAAGTCAGAGTTGTGGCAATTTGGCATGTAACACTCAAGAATTTAATGTGGTTTCTTTCAAATATTAGAAAATTTAAGAGTAGGGAGTAATACTGCACAGTTGCCAAAGATGCTGCTAACCTCCTCTCCTGCCTAAATGTTGTGGCTACATAACGGCAGTGCAGTGTTGGGAAGGGTATGTAGTTGTGAGACAGAACCTGGGAAGTCATTTTCTTGCACAGTCTGTAACATCTGTTTGGATTCCTTTCACTCTATGTTATCTTGATAGGCACTTTTCTGAAACGCCTATGCAGCTGGGAATGTCAGTGCTAGCTCTACTTTAAATTAGTGTAGAATCTGATGAAAGCCTTGGACCCCCTTTCTGTATGCTGGTGTCTGCGAAGTTTTGTGTGTGTGTTTTGGGTTTTTATAGAATCTCAAAAATCTCTCTATACACTAAACAAAGAAACTGATTCATGTGGTTGACACAAAGCTATTTTCAAAATCAAGTATTTTTTAAAATTAATCAAAATGGGAAGAACAATAATTAAAGCATTTGACTCATAAAAATTAAATGTTACTCTACTAGTTATTTTCATTTAGAGTATTAGAGTTCTAGAACAGAAGGGGTCTTAGGAAATACTTTCTAGCTAGAACTCTTTAAACTTATTTGAGATTCAGAATCTACTCCTTAAATAAAGCTAGGGCTTTAGCTGGCAGCCAGGTGTCTTCCCCACTGTTCTGCCAGTGGTACCATCTTCCTGTTGTCCCTCAAGGACACTGAGGACCAGATCTTCGGTGTGGTTTGTGGTTAGCTTAGAACCCAGACTTTTTCTGACTCAGTCTGGGGCTTTTTCCATAATAGTTGCTACTTAAGTAAATCCTATCAGGGCTTTTATAACCTGATCAGCATATCCCCATACCCCAAGTTTCTGCATGTGCCATAGTCCACTGCCTGCCCCCAAAACTTGTTGTCACTGGAACAAAAACTGCAAAGGCCAATGTCAAAGGAGCACTTTGACCCTTCTCCCACTGCTCCAGAGAGCTTCGCCTGTGATTGATGTTTTGGCTCCTCCAGAGCTGCAAATTATGTTTCTGAGTAGTCTCCAAACATCCTCCATATGAATTCCTCTGGCAGAATGCACAAGTTCACTTGACTGTTTGTGATCTGGTTATTTCAACCAGGAAAAAAAATGGGTTAGAACATTTTTAAACAATTTACTCTGAGAAACCGTAACAGGAACCAATTTCAGCCTAGAGAATATCTGTGATTTGGACACACAGTCAGCTGGCAGATGTTTTAAATGAACCCATGGAACCATGTAAAATGCATCCAATGTGAAACAGGCATATTGAATGTAACATGAGAATTAAATTGCAGGTTGGTATTCTTACAAAAGCCAGTAAACCAAGGATTATCAGAAAATACTCTTAGCACATACCCGTGGTCACTTTTCTGCTTTGGCAAGTGGAGGCTAATGGATATATTTGTGTGTTTGTGAGTAATGTCAATCTCCCAAAGTCTAGTTTCATTATGTGAAAGTGCTTTTAAAGATAACCACAGTTGAAGAGGACATATGTAATTTTCCTGATTGATTATATTATGTGTGTATGCCTGTGTATAGGCACAATGTTCTTGTTTTCTCATCCTGAGATCTGAGTCTGGATTTTCCATGTAGTTATATCCTGCTTTGCCTTTAACTGAATTCTATAGGCAACCTGGTGATTTCTCCAAAGTTTTAGTCTGACCACCCTCTGATTCCCAAACTTCTAGAAGAGACAATATAAGGGTACTTCAAAAAACTTCATGGAAAATGTGTATTATGCATGGATTTCAATAATGTTTACACCAAAATAAACTCATTTTAATTCCATTGCCATGAAATTTTTGAAGAAACTTTATATATACACATACATTAAAAATTTACAAAGTTGGAAAAGAAAATTTTCTCTTTTATGAACAGATGTAATTTCCTGTAAAATAGTTTTGAGACATTACCTCCCATGGAACCTCAAGAACTGAGGCACTGCTAATACTAAAAGAGGTTTCTTTCTCCACAAAAAAATTCTAGTAGGTTTCATCCTTAGTAGTTTGTTTGGTTTTCCAAATTATTCCAAAAAACAGTTTTAATTCCACCCCAATCACCACTCCAGTCTTCTCTAAGGATCCAGTCATAGCTGTATATAGGTTGGGTCCTTATAAATTTCTCAGAATTGTCAGGTACTTCTGCTTTGAAGCTAGCTTTTTTTTTTTTTTTCTAGTTTCCTTTCTACCATTCAGCTATATTAAAAACAAACACAAATGAATAATACATATATGCACTAAACCTTTCACTGAGTGCTTTCTGGGTGCAGAATTTATCAGCGGCCTGGGCATCCACGATCCATTTTCATATGTATTTGTTGACAACACTTTAAAAAAAGGGACTTTCCACATCTTCAAAATATTCATTCCATACTGAAGACGAGTAATGGTGGGATGTGGCCACTACTAGAAGTTGGAAGGGTTTTATAAATTGACATTATTGATTTCTAGAGCAAACCTTAGAAATCAGGCATTACCTGGCATCCTGGAAGGTAAGTGGCCCTGTCTGATGATATTCTTAGAAAATAGACTTTAATTCTTGGGCTTTCTTTCTCAAGTCAGTAACCAAGAATTTGCTAAGGAAGCCAGTAGGTCAAACTGGGCAATGGTTTCAAGTTTGGGATTAAGATTTTAAGGTTGTAGAGATTTATAGCTCTGATTTTTAAGATTTAAGTTCCATGATACTTTCATAGTACATGCGCTGTCTCAACAACAAACAGCTTAACACCCATCATTATCTCCATAAACAGACACTGTTTAACCTAAGATCAAGTCACACTGCTATAAACCAGATCACTTTTATCTCTTCCCTCTCTTTCTACTTAACACTTGTTAGGGAATGAGTTCCTCCAACAGAAGTGTTCAGCTAGATTAGAAGGAAGATGATACCTTTGATCCAGGAACTCATTCCATCTAAGGGGTTAGTGACAGAACAGTTGCAATTTATTATTTTTTTTTTCTGTTCAGCTCTATATCCTATTCTTCTCTAGTATCCTCAAACACAGGGCCCATCTTCACTTTCATCAGTCTACCAATGAACTTCACTTTGCTCCTTCTCTTCCTGGGACCTCTACTGGCTAATTTTCCCGAAACTACATTTATCCTTTCCCCTTTCTTCATTTCAGAAAGAAGTTTCCCTATCCAAATTCAATTCCTGCCACTGTATCCTAACCCCGATTAGCTTCCACAGTTGCTCTTACACCTTCTCTTTACATCTGAGCTTCTTAACAGTTAAGTTCACAGTATCTTCACTACTAACTTCCAAATCACTGTACAACCCATAGTGCACAGTTCTTCTGTTCCCTCTTAGCTGACTATATGGGAAAAGGTAGCTAGATGGTGATTAGGTGTATCAAATCCAATGCATAGTCCTTTGTCCTTATCTTTCTTGATCACTCTGTCAAGTAAGTTATCTATTGATACTGAGTACTCCATCGAAACTCCCTCCTGCTTGACGACCTATCACAAGACTCATTCCTGTACTGCCTGCTACCCATCTTACTGTTCTTTCTTCACTTCCTTTATGGGTTCTGTTTCCTCTGTCTTTTTCAAGTTTTGCTGCTCCAAGTGATTCTTAATTCTGTCTTTTTCTCACTTTAACCACACTCCAGCTGCAACCTCATGGCTTTGATTTCCCTAGACTTTTGTCTCCCAAATTCTAACTCCAATCCTTCCCTCTTCCCTGGGCTTCAGAGTGCAAAGCCACAGAAGTCCACTGTCTTCCACTAAAAGGCCACACAAACTTTCCTAATAGGAATGGTGGCCTGAGCCTTCTCTGTAACTGTCAGATACCGAAAACATTAATTTGTACTCCACTTTTTTTTAACGTGCTTTTTCACAGTTGCTGCTCTTTAACTTACCACTGTATAAGGGTATCACTGTTTTAAGTGCTATAAGGATGTCACTGCCTCAACATGGCTTCTTCTGAATCATTTAATAAACTGTCTCCAAAGGGATTTTCTAAAATTCAAGTTTGACTTGACTGTCTCATGCCTAAATACTTTCATTAGCTCACACTGTACTGTAGGCTGAGATTAAAGTTTCTATATTTGAATAAATCATTCTTCATGTCCAGCCCTGCCAGGCTTATGTGTCTTTCCCCGAGATTTGAGGCCCATGAATTCTATAGTTTTATACTCTCAAGTAATATATTCTTTCATGCTTTTGCACATTGGCTCCTAAATGTGGAATGATCTGTACATGCTGCTCTCCCTACTAACCCAAGCCACTGCATTCCCCTACTTCAAACATCAACCCCACCTGAAAAGTCTTCCAATATCATCCCCCTTATCAGATAAGTACATCCTTCTTGGATGCTGTTTAGTTTGGACAAGATTTCACAGTTATATTCATCCTACCATATTATTATTATTGATATATCTGTATGTCTTTTTGATGATCTGTGAAGAGAGGGATAATGTATTTCTCCTTTTGAAAATCTCACACATACAAACTCAGGACAGTGTCACCATTGTAATCACATAATATGCCTTTTCATGGGCTGTACTTGCTTTGCCTAAGCTATGATGTCTTTACCAGTATTACTCCCTCATTATAGATAGGAAGACTGATGCTTTTAGAAGTTAAGCAGCTTGTGCAAGAAAACATAAGTCAGAGGCAGAAGTGAACCCAGAATCCTTCTATTACAACATACCTACTTTTTCTTCATGTGCCTAGATCTGGAATTATATACACAGAGTGTTTACCAGTGATAATTAAGCAGAATAACACCAAAAGCTGAAGTAAAAAGCAGGTTAACTGTACTTAGTTAACATGATTTACAATTGTTATGTTCTAATAAATCCTAAATAAAATGGAATTTAATTTCACAGGATTACCTTCTAGTGGCCCTAATTATTTCAGAAACAGACATGTGTCAAGCGTAGGTCATAGGATATAATGCCTTTGTATCCAGGTATCTGCTGGCATACGTAGGATGGGATTTTGATACTATGTTCAAGTTACATCTCACTGCTCCTTTAATTTAATGATTCACAAAGTTGAGAAACTTTGTATTTTCCATTCCAGTAATCTCCTTCTCTTGACTGGTAGCATTGATGCACATATCTATTTGAGTATTCAATTGTCTACTATTGTTTGTTGTATTTCTTTTCAAGTAAAGAAAAAGAAGTTAGAATTGCTAAAGAATACAGATAAAACAGATCTCACTCAAGAGTGTTTGTTATAGAGCAGGAATGTTTGGTTTTAGTCTGGATGTTACCATTTTCTACAATCAGCCTCATCTCTCACTGTGCCTCTCTGATCATAGCAAAAGGCAGGAGATCCATTATCAACTTAGACAATCTTTTTAATGCTGAAGGAAAAATGTAAGCAATATCTTCTCAACATTTGTTCCAATAGCCTTAATGAGGTTCTTAAAGGCATAACCAGCCAATTGCAAACCTTTTTTTGTTTGTTTGTTTCCATTTCTATGACAACCTTTCAGGCCCAGAGGAAAGAATAAGATGTCTTAAAGTTGTGGTTTTGTTTTTAAATAATTTTTCTCTGTAATGGGAAGAAATATTTCTGGTATTACCAAGAGCATTTTGGTTTATGACTTAGTCCTATTATGATGGTTTATTATGTGTTATTTTCTTAGCAAGCCTTTTTGTATGTGATGATAAGAAGAAGACTTTTTCCCTAGGTGACATAGAATGGTACAATTTTAAAGTTCTTACTGTGTGCTCAAATCTACAAGTAGATCTTATTGAAATAAAAAGAGAAAAATAAACAATAATGTCCCGGGTAATTCTCTTGCTTCACAGATGCACAAACAGGAGAAGAGAGTGTGGCACAGATGGTTTCCCAGAGCCAAACTAGAAACCATAGCTTCTTTATTTGCAATTTACCACACAGCCTTACTACTGAAGAGCAATATGGTACCAAAATTATCATTCTAAAAATGAATTCAATATTGAATGGTAGATGAATTACTTAATATATTGATAAAGCAGTGGATTATAACATATCACATAAACTACTGTTTTACTAAATTGAGTGCAAATTTTGTCAGACCATAATATGTTCACCTAATGCTTGTTTTCTACCATCATCTTATAATCTTACATTACTAACACTATTATGTTACATCTTATCCCATAAGCAACCAAGTTCTGTAGTTCAAAATACTTTTCCAAAGGGGGAAAAATGGGTTGAAAGGAAACAAGCTAATTCTCCCATGTTAGCTTAGAATATAATGAAAATATAATAGGTTATAGAAATGAACAATTGATAGCATTCTACAAATCTTGGAGATGTCACTGCAGTAATCAAGTGTTCCAGTGCTCTTATGCTGTGTGACAACAAGATTTTTTAAAAAGGTGCTCTTTATCCTCTCTAATTATGTAGCTTGGATAAGCAGACTAGAATCACATTATGTATAGGTATAAAGAGCCTATAGCAAGAAAAGGAACGCCTTTCTCTTCTTGGAGACATTAGTGTTTGAATACAGAAATAAATTGACTCACTTTTCTTCAGTGAGGAAAAGCCTATATTTATGCAGATGACAGAAAATCATAGGTATTAATAAATGGAAAAAAACAGTCATATAGAAGAACTGTGAAAAACAGTATGGATTTAGTGATAATATATTTGTTTTTCAAGGTGAACAAGCTGTGTTTAATTTGGCTACATTACATAAATAAAAGATAAGTAAAAACACCAAAACAACAAAACAATAACAGAACTAATGTCTTTAGTTGGTTAGATGCAAAGTTATAAGCTTCATGTTTATATTTGATTTCTTTATTTAATGCATTTGCCAGCATAGATCTGCTTGAATGTCCATGTTTCTCTAAAACCATAATTCACATGAAATGCTTCAGGTGCCAGCACCCTCTCAGGAAAACACTGATGAATCCGTTTCATTCTGACTCTAATCTTGTGTTGGTGGCCCTGAAAACCCAGGGCCGCTCAGGAGTGCCTGTCAAGTGCTCTGCACACCAATGTTATTAGACTCTGAGGACGCCCTGATCATCTCCCACATTTCACTAATCTGCCCTGTAAGCCAGTGCCGAGCTGTTCTTTGCAAAAGGATTATCTGATCATGCTGCTGCTTTCTTAAACACCTGTGAGTGGTTCTCCATTGTCTGCAGTGTTACCCAGACATTAGTGCCAGCCTACCTAAGGAACATGACTCATTCTCATTAGCACTAAAAATTAGCAGTGTGATAGATTCTGGGAGAGGTTGGAGGTGGGGTTAGAATCAGCATCTGCAGGGTGGGCAGAAATATATGAAGGATGGCCTTCAATAAGTTCATGGAAATATGTATTATGAAAAGCTATGTATGGATTTCAAGACATTTTTGTACCAAAATAAATGTATTTCTACAAACTTTTTGAAGTCCTCTTCTACACAATTTGACCAATTTTCCAGCAATTCTGACATTCCCTCTTGCCATTCCCTATCCCTGCCCCCATGAGAATAACCTGACACACAAAGCACTTTATGATCCAGCTACTTTCTTTCTTTCCCACATTATTTGTCACTATGATTTTGTAGGTCATGCACTGCACAATGCACACACTAGTGCTCAGCTACTACTTTCCTTTTCCACCTTATCACATGTGGTTGCACAAATTGTGCATTGCACAATGAGTGGCTATACTGTGGTCCTACTGGCTGGGCCCATACTCATTCTCCAAAACAAATTACCTACCCCATAGACCTTATTAGCTTCTTAGAATTTCAGAAAGTTTCATGCCTTTCTATATGCACACTCACCAGATGAATTAACATGAATATTTCTTTTAACCATTCAACAAATATTTGTTGGGTGGCAGACTTTTTCTTTGTAAATTTCATGCCTTAAGGGCCTAGCATAGTGCCAGGCCCATGATGCTTATTAAATGAATAAATCCTTATTAAATGAATGAATGAATAAAGTTAATGCTAATGTTCCATTCAAGTGTTTCTGCAAATAAGCAATGTGTCTGCATTACTTTTTCCTGGAAAAACATGATAAAGGAAAAGGTGAAATGATTTTTGTCCTTATTGGAAGGGAAAGTATAAGAAAATTGGAGTGTAAATAATAATCCACACTAATGTTTGCTTAGAAAATATCTGTGAAAAAGAGAAGTTTTCAGTTAAAAATGAAACTATAAAAAGATTGTGACAGAAATGGACAGAAGAAAGAGTGGTGAAAGAAAAATGAGAAATACTAAAAACTGTCATGAGTGAACCCAGAGTTTAACCTCATACACTATTCTCTTCATGTTCTTCCTTCACAAACCACCCTCATTAACACCTGGAACCCTTTTTTTTTTCTTTTTTTACAAAATGACTAGTAATAAATTGCTTCATAAAATTTCACCTCTTCCTTTCTCTCCTGCGCTGTGGATCATCAAGCACAACTCTGGCTCTCATCAAGTGCTTTCACACTTTCCAGGCCATGGGGCCTATTTACACCTGCTCTCTACTGGAGCCAGCCTTTTGAGAGGCAACTATTTCTGATACCCATTGCCTGGGAGAGAACCCACCCAAACTTAGATCCAACTATCCTCCTGGGAGAGGCAAATGCTTCCTAACACCTCCTTGTCAACCTCGTTCACTCTGTTTTTACAAGCATTCATAACTGGAGCGAAAACATTGTTTATAGAATGCAGTCATCTGCTCCCCAGAGAAAGAGTGTTAAACTAATTTATAGGACAAAAGACTCTGCCATTGTCTAATATTATCGTAAAATGCTCAAAATTGGGCAAATGGGAATTCAGCTATCTGGCTAAGGTACCCTGACACATGGAGGGATAGGATAGCAGGTGTTCAATGGATAGTTTGCTATTCTGAAAGTTTGATACAGCATTTTCAAGATGAGTGACATGGTCAGGGAAAACTGAGACCCTACTAACAACACAGGACATTGGCAAACTTCTTTATCAAAGGTTGATAATTAATCTCAACCTGTTTAGCTATGTGAAATTATAAATGCTTAATCACAGCTCAAATAAACATGCTTCTGGAATTAGCACTTCATTGTGAACAAGCATTTTTCATATTTATTGCCTCATTTGGATTCCTTAGAATCTTTTGGTTCACAATACCCTTGTCTTAGATAAAACTTCATAGAGATGAACAACAATGAGCAAAGCAGAAGCTACCATTTGTTTTATTTTTACAAGGCTATTATGACTATCATAACTTGCTGAATAAATCTAAGAAATGTACATAATCTTTCTGTGTGTTTCTCGTCTTCAACATTAGGAGTTCAATAGTTCTTACCTCCTAGAGTTGATGAGACAAAGATATTAATAAGGGTAAGCAAGTAGCAAGAGTGCTTGGGATGTGGTACATACTCCACACTAACTTGTTTTATTATTTTTTGAAATAACATTAGGGTATTTCTGCTGCTGCTGATGATAATGTTGAAAGAGTCCTTGCAAATTTTATTTCGTTTGATCCATGGAGCAACTCTAAGTGATTTGTTTCCAATACTGTAGACATTGACAGATGACAAAAGAGTAGCTCAGAGAGGTTAACTGCCCAAAGTTACCTAGCCAGGAAGCAACACAGTTTAGATTTGAGCCTGAGACTCCTATAAGTTAAAGACAATGCTCATTACCACTTAACTGTATATCTTAAAGAGGCTTTGACAAGGTTACAGTCATCTTGAATTCTTATCCAGATTTATCACAGGCAACATCTCTTTCTTAGGAACATATGGTATTGTCATTGATGATATTGGCCAATTCTCTCAATGAACACCAAACCCAGAACAAGAAATGTGCTTATAATCCATGTTTGGAGAATTTACTTGAATTCAAATCTGATTGTTTTACCCATACAAAAATATTTACAGTTAGGTGCACCAAACCTTGAAATCCCATTCAAGAATGAAACTATGTTAAGACCCTGACAGTCTGCAAAGTCCTTTCCTTTCTTTGATTTCATTACATTATCACAATTGTCCCCAGTGGTTTGGCAGTCTAGTCTTGCTCTTACCATGGAATGACAAGGCCCCAGAGAAGTTAAATATATGGCTCAAGGACACAGAGTGCATTGGTCTTCTGATGCTAGTGGGCCTGATTCACTTCCTCAGCTTAAGTCATACATTAGGGGGTATGTAATCCACAAACCCTTATCCAAAGGATAAACTACTGTGATGACCTAAATCATAAAACACAATCTTCCCGTATGAATAGAACCCTGAGTCAGAAATATTCCTGCTATTGTGGTTGAATAGAAAAAAATGCCTGTTCTGATGTTTTCCTCTGGATGGAAAAGTTAACTTCTGACACTCTTTGTAGTGACAAATGACTGTCAATAGCCCCTTTACGGAAGCAAACATGAGAAAAGCAGCTAGCAGATGCAATGGAAGGATGTCTGGTGAAAAGCCCATTTGCATCTGCTGGGAAATACGTGTCAGAGCACTTAGTGCCAGCTGCTTGTCAGTTCTCGTCTACTTGTTATGTAAGATCTCCATTTCCCCAGCACTGTACCAAATGAAATTAAGAAGGCTTAGCTGAAATCTAATTACCAGTGTATGACACCACTTCAGAAAAGGAAGACAAAATCAGAATAAATATTTTATAGGCTAGGCAGCACAGTGAGAGCAGTGAGGTAGAAAACATCGGTGCTGGAAAGAGAAGGGCTGCCTACAGGAAGGATTTGTAGCTGCTGTGTGTTGCAGTGAAAAAGAATGCATCCACCCCAAAGCTGCGACAGCTATTGAGGAAGAGGAACTGTGCTCCAAGGGGCAAATAAAACATAACTTCCACTGAGGAAACAGAGCCACATTTCCCTGATTCAACCTGAACTACATTATCTCTTCTAAATAGTTACACCAAAACCCAACAAACAGACCAGAACAAGCACCAGGAGAGCCAAAGTTTAACATCTCATAACTGATGCACAACAATGGTTTGCAAACTGATGACTTCTTTGGTCCCAAAAGGTAACAGTAGAGCTTTTCAGAATATTTATTATTAAACTGATAAGAACAGATACTACACTTGATCTTAGCCAAAAGGCCAAGAAGCGATTTATTATTACTTTTTCACTGATTTTATATACTGACAGATATATTAAAATAGAAAACAAAGCATTACTAAGTACATTCAGCTCTTTAAATTAACAAAATATTTGAAAATATAAGTTTCCCTCCTTCTGAAACCCTATTCAAATGAAAGGCAAAAGACAGAAACATTAAAGGGGCTGGCACTATGGTGTAGTGGGCGAAAGCCTCCGCCTGTGGTGCCAGCATCCCATACGGGTGCCGGTTCAAATCCCAGCTGCTTCTCTTCCGATCCAGCTCTCTGCTATGGCTTGGGAAGGCAGTAGATGATGGTCCAAGTGCTTGGGCCCCTGCACCCACATGGGAGACCCAGAAACTCCTAGCTCCTGCCTTCGAATCAACGCAGGTCTGGCCACTGTGGCCATTTGGGAAGTGAACCAATGGATGGAAGACCTCTCTGTCTCTCCCTCTCTTTGTCTGTAACTCTGCTTCTCAGAATAAATAAATAAAATATTAAAAAATTATAAAGGGTCCAGCACTGTGGCATAGTAGGTAAAGCAGCTGCCTGCAGTACCGGCACCCCGTATGGGCACTGGTTTGAGTCCGATATTCCACTTCCTACCCAGCTCCCTGTTAATGTGCCTGGGAAAACAGCAGAGGATGGCCCAAATGCTTGGGCCCTACAACCACGTGGGAGACCCGGAAGAAGCTCTGGCTTTGCCCTGGTCTCGCTTTAGGTGTTGTGGTCGGTTCTAGTCCCAGTGGCTACTCTTCCAGTCCAGCTCTCTGCTATGGCCTAGGAAAGCAGTGGAGGATGGCTCAAGTGCTTGGGCCCTGCACCTGCTTGGGAGACCAGGAGGAAGCACCTGGCTCCTGGCTTCAGATCGGCACAGCTCCGGCCATTGCGGCCATTTAGGGAGTGAACCAACGGAAGGAAGACCTTTCTCTCTGTCTCTCTCTCTCTCTCTCTCTCTCTCTCTCTCTGTTTGTAACTCTACCTGTCAAATAAATAAATAAAATCTTTAAAAAATGAAGCCAAATCATGCCTTGAAACTACAGAAAATGTAGGTTTTAGCAAGTTACCTTCATCAGGTGAGAAGAAAAGTACAGCTGAAAAAAGGAGACTGTGTTGACAACAGCGTAAGGGTTGGTTAGACTCTCAGAATGACAATGGTCTCAGCCTAGAGTGATGGTGCTAATGAGTATCTCATTCTGTCAGTGACATATTCACAGCAGGAGAGTGAGGATTCATATCTGCAGACGCTGAATCAGATGGATCCATATTGGCAGATAATATAGGAACAGGATGGAGAGGTAACAGATATAAGATAAGGCAAATACATCAAAATGTTCACTGCAGAACTCAGATGGTGGTTTTCCAGGCATTTACTTCTCCAAACATTTGACAAATCTCAGCATCAACGTGTTAGAGGAAAGAAATCTATCGAGAATCCAGTCTGCTCTCACCATATCCATTGCCATCGCCTCATTCCAGGTTTTCCTCATCCTGACTGGCCTCAGTCCAGGTTTTCCTCATCCTGACTGGCTTACTGTGGTAACTTTCAAGTTGGTCTTCCAGCTTGTACCCTTCCCTCTCAGTATATTCTCAGCAGACCAATCAGAGGGATATATTTTAAACAGAAGTCACCTCATGCCATAACTATGTTCGAAACCTGTATGCTCCTCATTTCAGTGACCTGTAGAATCCTCAGGGTAGCCTGCATGCTCGGCTTTACCTAGACACGTTACTTCTCTGACTTTTTTTTTTTTTAACAGGCAGAGTGGACAGTGAGAGAGAGAGACAGAGAGAAAAGTCTTCCTTTGCCGTTGGTTCACCCCTCAAATGCCTGCCGTGGCCGGCGCACCGCGCTGATCCGAAGGCAGGAGCCAGGTGCTTCTCCTGATCTCCCATGGGGTGCAGGGCCCAAGCACTTGGGCCATCCTCCACTGCACTCCCGGGCCACAGCAGAGAGCTGGCTTGGAAGAGGGCCAACCGGGACAGAATCCAGTGCCCCGACCGGGACTAGAACCTGGTGTGCTGGCGCCACAGGTGGAGGATTAGCCTATTGAGCTGCAGCGCTGGCCACTTCTCTGACTTTATGTCCAACTACTGTATTCTGCACATGCTCTGTGACAGCCACGTTGTTCTCCTTGCTGCTTCTCGAACACTGAGGTCCATTCCAGGCATTCTGCACTTGGAATGATTTCTCCTAGACAACTGCAAAGCTAACTCCTCACCTCCTTCTTGTCTTTGCTAACAGCTCATCTCCTCAGTGACTTTTATCCTAACTACCCTTTGAAAATTGCAGTCCCTTCATGTGGCATTCCCAACTTGCCTCACCCTGCCATACATTTTCTCTGCAGTCCAGCATGGCATTTGTATTAATTTTTTAGATTGATTTATTTATCTGAAAGTCAGAGTTACACAAATAGAGAAGGAGATACAGAGAGAGAGGTCTTCCATCTGCTGGGTTTTTTTTTCATATTTTAAGTTTTAATGTAAAGGTTTAAGATTCACATTATGAAAATTAAAAATCTATTCAAACCCCTCTGTGATAGGAGTCTCCTGTCACCATTTCCCAAGCCTGCCCTCCCACTCCCATCCATTGTTCCCTCCATGGTTCCCCTCCCACCAGCAGCAGTCTCCCCCTGTACAGGCGGATGGCTGTCATGAAACCCACTCAGTGGATCCTTTGGCTACAGCAACACAAAGACAACACCTGACCTTTCCCGCCCAGGTCCAGTAAGCCACTGGTTGTCCCTCCTTCTGAGTACGATTGGTGCTTTACATGATGTGGTGTGTGCGGGCAGGAGGCAAGCACATGGCATGTATGTCTTGGTAGTCATTCTAGATTACTAAGCATATTCTCCAGTAATTCTTCCAAAGGGGATACACAAGAAACAAATGTCCTGAATTCTTCAATATCGAAAAATACCTTTGTTTTACCCTCAAAATCAAACGCTAATTTGGCTGGATACAAGATTCTTGGCTTAAAGCCTTTTTCTTCAGAACTTTGATGATATTGGCCCACTTACTTCTAGCATCCAGGGTGCCCAATGATAAGTCTGCAGTCAACCTGATTCTAGTTCCTCTGTAGGTTATTTCTTTCCTTTCTCTGGAAACCTTTATGATTTTCTCTTTATCACTGGAATTGCAAAGTTTCACCAAGATGTGTCTAGGAGTGAATCTGTTTTCATCGATCTTACGGGGTATTTGGTGTGCACTGACAATCTCAAGACTTGAATCTTTCTTCAGCTCTGGAAAGTTTTCTTCAACTATTTCTCTTATTATGTCCTCTGCACTGTTCTCTTTATTCTCTTTTTCTGGAATACCTATCAAACAGATATTGGCACTTCTGGATCTATCCTCTATATCTCTTAACCTTTCTTTACTGATTATCTGTTTGGCCATTTGCATTGCATCCTTAGAGAATTCTTCAACTTGATCATCCAGACTATCCACTCTTTCTTCAAGTATGTCCATTCTGTTACTCAGGTCATCTACTGAATCTTTAATTTCCAAGACTTCTGGGTGGAAATTTTTTATGCTTTCAATCTCCTTTTGAATCTCCCTGAAGAGATGAACCACGCTTTTTCAAAAACTTTCTTCTGTTTCCTGTAGTAAGTCTGCCTCTTTGGCAGTTAGCTCTTCTAATTTTAGAGTTTTGTGTTTCTCTTTCTCTGTTTTCTTTAAAACTGTGGCGATCCATGATGAAGTACTCAAGTTTATACAGGACGGCTCTTCACGCTTATTATAACTCTTCTCTATGGTGTCTTCTCCCTCCTCCTCCTCCAGCTCTGAGATTTCTTCTCCCTCTTCTTCCAGCTCCAAGGTCTCTTCCTCCTCCTCTATCCCTGATGCTTTTTCCCCTTCCTCCTCCTCTTCCAGCCACAAGGTCTCTTCCCACTCCTCCTCTACCCATGAGGCCTCTTGCTCCTCCAACTTGGGAGTTCCTTTTTCTTCCAACTCTGAAGACTCTTCTTCCTCAGTCTCTATGTTCTTCACCTCTGGCTTAGCAATCTTTACCTCTTTAATAAACAGAAAGCTCAAGCCATCACTGGATGGTTCTCCTGCTCTAGGTTTTGAGTCTATTGGTACTTTACCCAGTTTTTCTTGAATCCCATATCGTCTTCCTCAATGTACTTTTTCATTTTGTGGGAATATATCTTGCAGTAATTCTTTCATAAAAGGTTTTTGACTGGTAAATTCTCTGAGGCTTTGGAGGTTTGAAAATGTCTTTGTTTCACCATCACATTTAAATGCTAATTTAACATCACACAAAAATGTAGGTTCAAAATCATTTTCCTTCAGAATTCTGAAGATATTACTCCACTGTCCACTAACACCCAGCATTGCTGACGACAAGTCTGCTGCCAGTGTAAGTATGGCACCCTCATCAAACCATTCTCTGGGGGCTTTTTGACATTTTCATTCTTGAAGCTCTGAACGTTTTTCTCCTCTCCCATTTCCTTGACTTCTTCATTCTTTGTGTTCTCATCCTCTTCATCTTCTATATGCATAGTGCTCTTTCCGTATCTGTCATCAACACTGTACAAGGTTTCTTCCATACTTACAGAAACTTTCTGATTTTGTGATTTAACCTGGGATGACTTCTGACCTTTATTACTTCTGTTCTCTTTTGATTCATCCAACCTGCTGTTGAGCTCATTCATTTCTACTCTTTTGTGGATTAAGTTTACAATGTCCTCTACTATTTTAGACTTTTTCCCGTCCATTTTTTCTACTAAATGTGTAGTTTGTGAGGCTAACTCTTTCACTTGTTGCCAGTCTTTCCTGCTTCTGGAGTTGTCTGAATTTTTCATTTCTGGTATTATACGTGTTGCTGCTAAATTTTGCTTTAGGTCATTTTTAAGACTTTCTCTTATCTCTTCAAACATCAGATCCTGGATTTCCATCAAGACCTTGCACTTCTTCATAATAACTGCTGATATGTCTTTGTCCTTATCTGTTTCTAGTAACTGTTTTCTTTCAACGTAGGTGAGGTTGTTCTGTTTCTTTGGAAGTCTAGCCATGTTTTGATTGTACCTTGGACTTTGGGGCTATCTTGTCAAGAGTCTTATTTCTTCCTGGAAGAGTTTTTTGTTTGTTTGTTTTCTTTTTTGGCTCTTGCTCACCAGCTAGATTTCAGAAATACAAAATCTTAAAATATGTCATTTAAAAGTCTCCATCGGCTTTATTTTCCAACCTCAATCAGGCAATGCTTCATGCTAAGTGTTCCAATGGGCTGAGCAGAAGAGCTTTGTTTTACAACAGAAGGGCTGGAGAGGAAGGGAACCTCTGCTGGTTTTTTTACTCCTCAAATGGCCACAATGGCCGGAGCTGAGCCGATCCAAAGCCAGGAGCCAGGAGCTTCTTCAGGGTCTCCCACGTGGGTGCAGGGGCCCAAGGACTTGGCCCATTTTCTGCTGCTTTCCCAGGCCATAGCAGAGAGCTGGATTGGAAGTGGAGCAGCTGGGACTCGATCCGGAGCCCATATGGGATGCAGGCACTGCAGGCAGCAGCTTTACCTGCTACGTCACAGCACCAGCCCCATATGGCATTTTTAAAACCACTTTCTAACAGCCTGTTTACCTATTACATTTTTTGTTTATACAGCCTAATTCCACCCAATTAGGGTTGCAAGATTCAGCATATAAAAACATAAGAAATCCAGCTAAATTCAAGTTTCAGATAAACAATACATACTTTTTTGGTAGAAGTACATCCCGTGCAAAATATGTGACATACTCATACTGGAAAATATTTTTTCAGTATCTAAAATTCAGATGTAACTGAATACCCTGTATTTTAGCTTGCACCCACCTCAGACACATATGCTAATATAAATCCTCAAAGAGATTTATTCTTAATTCCCAGAATGCTGAATGTTTCGTGATAAATGTTGAATAAATAAAGGTACATTGGATGAGTGAATAAGCACACATTTTCTGAGGATGAGCTATAAAAAACAGCGTGATTCATGGGTGACTATGATCCAGGAAATAGAGGATCCATAGAAGAGGTGAAGCAAGTCTCAGAATAACACTGTGAGACCTACCTGGGGAGAGGGAGACAGGTGGAGGTCAGTGCACGGAACAAATAAGTTAACTGGTGTGTTTTCCTGTGACGTTATTATGATGATTTTCACCTTTCTGTAAGAGGAGCTTCTCTAACACATTAGGAAAACAGAAGGAGACATGACTTCCAGGAGAGGAGATATTGTTACAGAAAGGAAAAGTATCCATAGTACAACCATCCTTATAGCGTCATTAGAAAGCAAAAACTGAATAGTGTTTTGACTAACATTGTGGCATAACTAATGATAGTAAGCAAATCTGGGAAGAATTGGAAGTTTGTGTGTGTGATAGGGTGAGGAAGGGGCATAAGAGGGCTGAGCTGTCATCTCTTTAGTCATACAATTGGGTTGATGAGTATACCAGATAATATGCGGAAAATTTCAAAACTAAGAGCAGCACAATAATATAATTTAGAAACTTAGACTAACACAAAAGAAAATAGCAATAATAGCTCAAACTAGGGGCTGGTGCTGTGGCGCAGTGGGTTAACGCTCTGGCCTGGGGTGCCGGCATCCCATATGGGTGCCGGTTCAAGACCCAGCTGCTCCACTTCCAATCCAGCTCTCTGCTGTGGCCTGGGAAAGCAGTGGAGGATGGCCCAGGTCCTTGGGCCCCTGTGCCAGCATGGGAAGACCCAGAAGAGGCTCCTGGCTCCTGGCTTCAGATCGGCTTAGCTCCAGACGTCTCAGGAGTGGACCAGCAGATGGAAGACCTCTCTCTCTCTCTCTCTCTCTCTCGCTTGCTCTCGTTCTCTCTCTCTCTCTTCCCTCTCTCCCTCTCCTTCTCTCTCTGTGTGGCTCTTTCAGATAAATAAATAAATCTTTAAAAAAAATAGCTCAAACTAGCTGACTTTGGGGACAACTTAGGGGAAA
This sequence comes from Lepus europaeus, assembly GCF_033115175.1. NCBI lineage: Eukaryota > Metazoa > Chordata > Mammalia > Lagomorpha > Leporidae > Lepus > Lepus europaeus. The sequence continues at coordinate 42,587,331 of NC_084833.1, forward strand.
GGAAGAGTGGGGAGGCCTAGGAAAGAATGCTGGTTTTGGCCATAAGTCTTATAGCATTATTTTATTAACAACATAACATGGGTTTACTTACAAAAATAATCAATACTAAATTCAAATATCTTTATTAAGAAAATGAAAGCAGAAAGAGAGAAATAGAATTTCTAAAATATCTACATAGCATACAAATCATTTTTCTTCCCTAGAAAACTGTCTTATTACTATGGAGACCTTAGTCTTCTTTTGCAGACCAGTTGGCAGGCCCTCATGCACTTCACTAAGTGAGGCTACAAGTTCACCTGAAATCACTATGTACTTAACATACTTCAGAAGTAGCAAATAATGAGCCAGTATCAGACCTTAGGCACACTCTAGCCACCTAATCTTAGATTTATGCTAGCAATTTAACAGTATTTTATGGTTACAGAACCACTTAACTTCATGCTCTCACATTACTTAAATTATTTTCTTTTTTTAAATTTTTTTCTTTTCTTTTTTTTTTTTTTTTTTTTTGACAGGCAGAGTTAGATAGTGAGAGAGAAAGAGACAGAGAGAAAGGTCTTCCTTTTTTGCCGTTGGTTCACCCCCCAAATGGCTGCCACGGCCAGCATGCTGTGCCGATCCGAAGCCAAGAGCCAGGTGCTTCCTCCTGGTCTCCCATGCGGGTGCAGAGCCCAAGCCCTTGGGCCATCCTCCACTGCCTTCCCGCCACAGCAGAGAGCTGGACTCAAAGAGGAGCAACCGGGATAGAACAGGCTCCCCAACCGGGACTAAAACCCGGAGTGCTGGCGCCACAGGCCACAGGCAGAGGATCAGCCTAGTGAGCCATGGCACCAGCCTACTTAAATTATTTTCATATCACACATTACTTGGGGGTTTCTCATCCAAAAAAAAAAAAAAAAAAAAAAAAAAAAAAAAAAAAAAGAGCTGTCATCCTCAGATAAGACCATGACATTAGCTCAGAAACTCAAAGCTTTGCAATTGTCTTGTTTTTCCTTGTTTTAGCCTCTCCTTTTCTATAACATTCTTCTGACTCTTGAACAATTATAAGCCTATTTCTCTTTCCACGATCACCTTTTCTCATTCTTCCTATTTCTCTCCATGGTTCCGTGGTGGGATCACCGTGCTCCCTGCAATCCTACTTGGCTGCAGACATTCTCTAAGACACAGAAGCCGTGTTCTTATTTGGTTCAGTCTGTGTTTCTGAATTATTTTTAGCCCAGATTGTACTAGTTGGTGAATTCTTTCAAACTTTTAGTTATTAGATAGTTTTTATGCTTTTTAAACAGTTCAAGAACATAGAAGAAAATTAAATCTCAATTATCAATAGCTATAAAAGTCACTTTTGTGTAGATGGCCTTTTTTTCAGTCCTTTGTTTTTAAATTCCACTCAGCTTTAATACTTTCCACGCAGTTTTGAGTAGTTTTACCTATTCTGAATCCAAAAGTATTGCTTTAGTGAATATTCTAACCTTACCATTCATTTTCCAATATGAGTAGGTGAAGCTTGGAGTCTCTTCCCAATTGTTCTGTCTTCTTAGAGATGAAGCCCACAAGAATTAAGCAATTCATCACTGGCTGTGCCTAACCACCCTGCTGTAGGGCCAGTCACATGCTGATCTATAAATGAGCCTATTATTCCACAGGGCAGCCCAAAGTTGCCCGTATAGAGGATGCACAAACTCTGCTCATAAAAGCCACATTCAGAAATTGCCACCAGAAACTGCCTGCTGAAACCCACCCTGTTTTCAGACATGCACTCCCAGAGTTCCCAGTTTGACCTTCTCTGCTTTTAAATTTACTTTTAACTCCAAAATTCTCACAACTCCTTTGCTTTCAAAGTTTACTATAAAATTTTTACCAGTTCTTTTTATACTTTTATATTTCTACTCTCTCATTTCTATAAATTTGCTCATGATTTTCTTTTTTTAAAAGATTTGTTTATTCAAAAGTTAAAAAAAAAAGTTAGAGAGAGAAGAGGAGAGACAAAGACATAGCCCTTCCATCCACTGGTCCACTCCCCAAATGACCACAACAGCAGGGGCTATGCCAGGCTGAAGCCAGGAGCCAGGAGCCAGAAGCTTCATCTGGGTCTCTCAAGTGGATGCGAGGGGCCCAAACATTTGGGCCATCTTCTGCTGCTTTCCCAGCTGCATTAGCAGGGAGCTAGATTAGAAGTCGAGCTGCTGGTACTTGAACGGTGCCCATGTGGGATGCCAGCACTGCAGGTGGCAGCTTAAACCGTTATGCCACAATGCCAGCCCCTTATGATTTTCTAAAGTATTTCATATGTTCATGTGTATGGGTATAGATATGGGTGTGTTACGTCATATACACACATGATATTAGACAATTTGTATAAATTTATTGATATATATATATATATATACACATACATATATATCTCCATTTGCCATTTTTCCCTCAACTATTGTTAGAGGGGTGATTTTCTTGTTGTTGTTACTGTTGGGTTTTTTTGGGTGGAGGTCAAATTAGGGCCTGGTTAGCACACTGGAACCACCTTCTGTCTGTTTATTTATCCTTCCTCTCTCAGCTGACCTGTATTTCTTATGACAAAATCTGCACTTCAAATATACAACCACAGTGAGTATTTGGGCTACTTCCTTATCTTTCCTAACAACCCACTGCATGCAACAATCCATTTCTGGTTTGTACAAATGCCTTCTCACATTACAGGAACTTCTATGAATACCTGTGTCTGTCCATGTGAATGAGAAACCATGGGTTTTCTAAGAAACACCTTCCTGTGTCCCCTTCATTCTAGGCTAAATGATGATGTAGAAGGAGCACCAATATTTACTTTCATTGTCAAGTCTAGCCTGTATTTCCAATTCAGCCAAACCTCCAGCAGTATATTTGTTTACATAAGTGCTTCATAGTCTTTTACAGATAGATCCTAATTTGCTTGTATGTATGTCGCTCCTGATATCAGGGTGAAGACATCCCCTTGCTACTAGTATAGGTCCAAGGAGCCAAATCTAGCAATACTGTCATTCACCTTGACTCTGTTTTTCCTTCTTTTGTCTTAAACATCCTTTTTCTTTGTTCTAATATCTTTCAAGTCCCCGTAAAGTTCTTTTCTGCCATATTGTGATTCATGGTCATTGTTTACAGGAAGATCAAGTCAAAAATATTGCAATTATTGTTAAAGCCACATTGGTGGCCCCTAGACTGAAGACACTTACTGTTTCCTTTAGTATATACTATATTATAACCAAATACATATTATATTATCTAATGGTAATGACTCTTCCATTCTTGGATCACGAACTTAACTTTTTTTTTTTTTTTTTTGATAGGCAGAGTGCATAGTGAGAGAGAGAGACAGAGAGAAAGGTCTTCCTTTTTGCCGTTGCTTCACCCTCCAATGGCCGCTGCGGCCGGCGCATCGTGCTGATCCAAAGCCAGGAGCCAGGTGCTTCTCCTGGTCTCCAATGTGGGTGCAGGGCCCAAGGACTTGGGCCATAGCAGAGAGCTGGCCTGGAAGAGGGGCAACTGGGATAGAATCCGGCGCCCCAACCGGGACTAGAACCCGGTGTGCCGGCGCCACAAGGCGGAGGATTAGCCTGTTAAGCCATGGCGCCGGCCGGATCATGAACTTCTAAAGTAGTTATCAAAGGCTTGACTGTCAATCCTGAAGACCTAGCACTGGGTATCCCACTTCTACAGAAATTTGGCAGTAGTCTTTGAAGAGTGACATCAGCACCTAAAATGCTTGCCTCTCTCTTTTCTCCTAGTTTTCCACTTAGAGAACTGTCCATCTCTTTTACATCTCTAGCTCTTCACTCAGTTTCATAAGCAGACTCCCAGAATCTTCATCATGTATTCATAAATTGCAGACCTACCACCCTTACTCCTCTGTCTCACCTATGCTCTCAATGTTATTTTATTTCCTTTCTGATATCCATTTTATAGCTTATTTTAATTTATAACTTCCTTTGATACCATGACACAAGAACAGGTCCTCTCTACGTGTATCATATTTTACAGTTCTTTTTATTTTTTTATTTTTTTGACAGGCAGAGTGGATAGTGAGAGAGAGAGAGACAGAGAGAAAGGTCTTCCTTTTTGTCGTTGGTTCACCCTCCAATGGCCGCTGCGGCCGGCACATCGCGCTGATCCTAAGCCAGGAACCAGGTGCTTCTCCTGGTCTCCCATGCAGGTGCAGGGCCCAAGGACTTGGGCCATCCTCCACTGCCTTCCCGGGCCATAGCAGAGAGCTGGCCTGGAAGAGGGGCAACCGGGACAGAATCCGGTGCCCCAATAGGGACTAGAACCTGGTGTGCCGGTGCCGCAAGGCGGAGGATTAGCCTGTTGAGCCACGGCGTCGGCCAACAGTTCTTTTTATTATAACCTAAGTTCGGTCATATGCTACCTAGCTTGTTAAAGATTGTTCTGATAAAGGTTTACAAAGAATACTATAAAGGCATACTGGGTATGCCTTCAGTCGAGAATAGGAGGAAAAAGGGATCTTGAGAAAGTATCTTGTAGGAAATTACCTGAGTCTCAAAGGAAAGCAGGACTTTGGTCAATAAAGAAGGCATTTGGATCTCAGGCTGAAGGAACAGCATGTGCAAAGGGGCAGAACTAGAAAGCAGGGTGGTTTACAGGCAACACTGGATAATTCCTATTAAAATGGGAAAAATGGGAAAGGGATAGAGACAGACTGTTGGAAAATAGGGCTGCAAGGTAAACAGTGGCCACTGTAAGATGTGTTGGATACCTCCCTGGACACCCAGGATAGGAAGTATCATTGATAGGTTTAAATAAATGACTATCATGTCTGGATTGCTATTACACAAGCAGTCCTCCAGCAGACCCACAGAGAAATTAAGAACTATAGCTGGGCCTGCCACTGTGGCACAGTGGGTTAAGCTGCCACCTGTAGTGTTGCCACTCCATGTGAGTACTAGTTCAAGTCCCAGTTGCTCCACTTCTCATCCAGTTCCTTGCTAATGAGCCTGGGAAAGCAGTGGAAGATGACCCAACTCCTTGCGCCCCTGCCACTCATGTGGGAGACCTGGATGGAGTTCCAGGCTCCTGGCTTTGATCTGGCTCAGTCCCAGCCATTCTGCCAATTTGGGGAGTGAACCAACATATGGAAGATTCTCTCTCTCTCTCTCTCTCTCTCTCTCTCTCTCTCTAACTCTGCCTTTCGAATAAGCAAACAAATCTTTAGAAACAAAAAACAAAATAGAGCAAGCCAGGTTACAGCATTCAGAAAAGAGGTGGAAATAGCTGAGCTGTAGGCTAAGAGACAGGGGCAACTTGAAGAGATATATCTGTTGCATTCTAAGTTCCAAGTGACTGTTACCTATTCCATATCCTGTCCTTTAGTTTGCCTTATAAGAAACAGCAGAAGATTATTAGTATTCATTTTTGTTTGTTTTCCTTTTTTCGTTATTACTGTTTTAGAAAATGTTATTAATATAATGTATCTCATAGATAAAATTCTTCCCCCCCCCTTTCCCCCTCCCTCCCTCAATTCCCTCTCCTTTCTTCCTTCTTTTCCTTTAAGTTTTGCAATAATATCATTCCAATTTACCTTATGGTCTTAATGTATCACCAGCCATAATAGTATTCTCTTTTAACTCATCTTGAAATTTCCTCAAGTCCTGGTACAACATCATATGGTTTGGGGATTCTAAGGTTGTTATTGAAGATTAGCTAGGCGACCTCGCACTGAAATAAAGGATACTGTGAGGAATGACTCAGAATGTATGGCTTTAAATTAGGGAAGAGCAGAGCAGACTAAACACCAGACAGATAAGCTAAAAGGTCAACTCAGGCTAAGAAGTCACCAAGCCAAGTAGGCTTTGATTTCTAATCTCTCTTGAATCAATTCCACTTTCGTACTCCCAACACCCATTACCAGATCCTTGTTCTCTTTCAGGAATAAGCAATAACTGCTTCCAATTCCTCTTTCTTATAGTACTCAGGTTCTTCAAAAGATGGCGTGAATACAACTGTGCAGCTTTCCTCCCCAGGCCTTAACAAACTGTTATTCACTTTTCCCTGAATGCTGTCAGTCTTTTCAAACATAAAATGCTCTCCTTGAGGAGATATAGAAAACCATGCAAATTTTACTTTTTTCAGTGATGTTCTCACGATTTTCATATCATCCTTTCTCGAATCAGATGCTATTTATCCACTCTGAATCAATTATTTTATTATATTATAATTATTTATGTGCCTTATCTCTTATAGAAGCATGAAGAGGGAAAAGTAATGACTTATTGTGAGACAGAATTATTACTCAACATTTTATCCTCAGTAATGTTCAAACTAGATTCTTTGTACTCTTTATTTGTTCTTTCAAAAATATTCACTAAGCAACTACTATCTGATTAGTAATGTATTAACTGCTAAAGATATCATAAAGAATTAATATAGTATGTTCCTGCCTTCATGGGACTTGAGAGTGTGTTGAAGAAATAATGAAGAATAAATGCAAATGTGATGAGTGCTATTATGGAGACATGAAGGAGGCTGAGGGGTTAGGAAAACAGGTTTTGAAAGCTGATTTAGGTTCACCGGCTCAGGGGCCCTTCTCAATCTCCTTCTCTCTTTTCTACACCTATTATAGAGGCAGGGAAACGTAATTGTACTTTCTCAACTTTCCTTGCAGTTGGGGAGGGCATATGAGTCTCCCGGCCAACAAGCTGCAAGGCAACGTCTGAATGAAGCCACGACTGGCAGTACTCCTTTTCCCCTCCTTCCTGCCTTAAACTCAGACATGCTCACTCCAGCTTGCAGCAGCCTCCTTAAGGCCATGACGGGAAAACCATGAACAAGTCAGCACATGAAGGGCAGCAGGGCAGAAGACAGACCTGTGATGTTACTGGGAACACTACTTGATGAACCAACAGCAGCAATAACTGAGCTCTGAATTTCACAGCAAATAACATCTAAGCCACTATCAACACAGTTTTCTGGTGCATGCAACCAGGTGTAATTCAAGTGGGCCCAAAGGAAAATTGACAGTGTAGGGAGGTCCAAGAAGGCTGCCTGGAAGACCATCCTTTTGTGCTGAGTCTTGAAGGATATATGTGTTTTAATAAGGGGAAGGCAGTGGGGACAGTAGCAGACTGAGCCACATGAGTCAAGCTGGGCTCAGACCCCGATTTGAGGCACTCTCCATTCATGAAGATGCCATGGAAGTGCATGTGGTGATAATGGTGGAGACAAGGGGCCATGTCATCCTATGAGCCTGGAGGATTCAGGTCCCCAAATCCAATGCAGTGCCTTTAAAGTAACCTCAGGAGGGGGATGCCATGTTGAAATTCTTAAAAATCCCTTTTGGCTGCACTGTAATGATTACATATAAAGGATAAAAGAACAGCTATGGTACGGCAGTCTGGAGGCTACTGCAGTCTAGAAAGCATTGACGGTGTCAAAGGTGATGTGCCTACTAGAATACTTCTTAGTGTTCCAATGACCTCATTTTCATCTCCTTTCCCACCAGCCGTATGTTACCTTTTTCCCAGAATGAAATATCTGATTCACAGATAGGATCATGTTATCCTCTTTGACTTAATGGTAGAGGGGGTTGGGTGTGCTTAACCCATTTGATCAGGAAACTGGCCTAGCAAACTTTTCATTACTTTTTACTGACTTCAAGGACAGGCTGTGACAGCCATGCTTTTATGAGTATATCACATAGTTGGGAAAACACTTTGTCATAATTAATGTTGCAATGAGTCTTCACTCTAAAGTTCCTCTTATTTTATAAGTTAGCACTTAGAGGTAAAAAATATTTCTTTTCTGTTAATCTCAAAAAATGTATAAAGCAATATATATATTCATATATATACATACTGATACATACACATATATCACATATGTATATATCTATATACATAAATATGTATGTGCATATTTTTGTAGATACATAATATATTTTATATATACAGATATAAATATATATATAAATATCTTATATATATATACAGGTAAAACTATATATTTAAATCTAGGGACCATGATACTCCCCATGAAATTAAACTTTTTGTGCTTCAAGTGAATAATTGTTGACTAGTAATTAATTCCCTAATAGCATCTTCATGAAGTTTGTATTAATTCCAATAAAAATGACACTTACTAGGACCATGTATTGTTTTCTACCACAATAGTGATAAAATAATTATATATACATTTATTTAAATTTAAATTATTTTCCCACTACAATTGTGATATATTTTGAAAAACTCCATAAATGACTGTCACATTTCCAGGAACATAACAAGCATGAAAAATATTCAATGAATTATAACCGATAACTAATAAGCAACTATTAATCAGTAAACACTGTGCTAGGAACTTTAAATGCACTCTCTCTTTTAATTTTTACAAATTTTATGAAGTAGATATAGTCTCTATCTGAAATTTATAGATGAAGACAAAAGGAACATAGAGATGTTTATTTAACCACAAAATTTGATAAGTGGAACTTCTGGGATTCAAGCTCATACCATTTATTATATATGATACTATATCTCCCAAATGTATGAATGAGTACATAAATGAATGAATGGATTCATTGAATTTGCTGTCAGTTCAATAGGCTTTGTCCCTGATTAGTACAAACTTTAAAGACATGAAGAGTATTTTCTGGTAATTTTTATAGTAATTGCTCTGATATTCTTTTGTATCATTGATTTCTGACACAATGGACATTTTGTGAAGTGTGCATCACATTGCCTTCTAGTGGGTAAAGGCCAGGGTTGCTATGAGACCTCCTAGAACACACAGATAGCTCCAAACCTCCAACAAGGAAATTTCACCCAATTCACCTATAGAGATGAGTTAGAGAAGCCAGATCACATGGAAACCTTTCTTGTAATTGGAAAAAAAAGACTCCACATTTCAATCATAATCTCTTATTTCTCCTGCCTTTTGGGCTCTGCTTTTAGTGCCACTTTGACTATGATAAGATTAATTGGCAATTTAAGAAAGAGAAAAATGTTTTACTATAGAAATGATAACAGTAAAAATAGACATGTGCTATCAACATTCACTTGTCTTGCTGCAATTCAGATTTGAGAAAATGTACATCATGTTCTGATGCATAGGCACCCTGACACCTTAAAGCAAGATGAGCCTTGTGACCAGCAAGAAGTCAGTAAACCATTCTGCTTGAAGCAGCCAGTTATTCCATATTATATACTCCAGAAGAAAAGAGGGACAGACACATTCCCACAGATCCCAATGCCATTTAACATCTGTTTCAAAAGAATTAACAAGATAACATGTTGTTTTCCAATCTTTAATATCTGTCAAAGAAACACAGCAAAGGTGCAGTTACTGAATCTAAGCACTAGAGGGCAGAAGCACACAAGTGCGTGGGTTTGTCCTTGAACAAAAATTTAGTGCCGCATTGCAAAAATTCTACTGGAACAAAAGAAGTAAACATGTTCCCACCAACATTTCCTAACAGTGCCTTGCATTTATTTTACTTTGATTGATTTTTTTGACTTCAGTGACAGAGGCAGGAACCTATTTTTGTCTATTTCTATGAACAGTATTTCCACACAAGACCAACATTCAGTTAGTGGTAGATAAGTGAAATTGTTTCTATCCTACGCTACTGATTATCTTTTAGAACCTCAGTAAAATGTTCAAGATATGCCTTGATTTTTTATTTATTAATACTAATCCCAAAATATTATTATTGAATACAGTCCTTGCATATAATGGACAAACAATAACTTCTTGCTATATGAATAAGTGAGTACATAGCAAGAGTAGAGAGTGGCAATAAGCATAACATCCATGCTTGTAGAATCATTTTAAAGGATAAGTGGATGAATAGAGATAGGGTGATTTGTTGAGCAAAGATAAATATTATGTAATCTTCAAATATCTTCATCCAGGCAGTCTTATAAATTCTACCAGTGTTTTTATCTGGCTAACTCTCTTAAAATAATTAATATTGAGAATTACAGCTCAAATAAACTTCCTTGGGGCTGGCACTGTGACATAGCCAGTAACAATGCCACCTGCAGTGGTGGCATCTCATATGGGTGTCGGTTTGAGTCCAGGCTGCTCGACTTCCAATCCAGCTCTCTGCTATGGCCTGGGAAAGCAGTAGCAGATGGCCCAGCATGGGATACCCAGAAGAAGCACTTGGCTCCTGGCTTCTGATTGACCCTGCTCCAGCCAGTGCGGCCAACTGGGTAATGAACCAGTGGATGGAAGACCTCTCTCTCTCTCTGCCTCTCTTTCCCTCTCTGTGTAACTCTGACTTTCAAATAAATAAATAAATCTTAAAAACATAATAAACTTCCTTTTCACAACTTTTAAAAACTCAGTTGATGTAAATGCAGACCTGTTTTCAGATATGAAAGACTGGCAAGATTTGTGATTGTTTTAATAGGACTCTGAGATAGAAGTAGGATCATTTTAAGCTATTCTGAAGTGGCTGCCACAGAAGCAGCTGCTGTCTTTGGAAAGATAAAACAATAGGTAGTAGGTTCTCTGGTTTTGGATTGTTTTGTTTTTCAACCAACTCTCTGCATGGAAAACTAAATCCTTTTGAAGGACTTATCTGTCTGATATGTAATGCTGCTCCTTACATTCAAAATCTATTTCCGATCACCACATATAACTCATATAAGTGAATAATGTCAGGAAAGAATCCCTGAATGTGCTAACATGTTGACATCTTGAGAATTATAATATCATTTATTTCATTAAAGTAAAGCCTGTAATGTTAACAGGTTTGGGCTTTTTTTTTGTTGGTTGGTTTGTCATTCACATTTGTGTAGACTCACCATCTGAGAGAGGAAAACTAGGAAAATTTTCTAACATCTTTTCTGGTGAAAGTGGAATTTATTTCAGTTTTTAAGTGGCAGAGAACTCAGAACAAAAACCCAGGTGCTATGGATGCAGTAACCAAAGCAAAGATGGAGACACACTTAGGAACAGCCACCAAAGAAGCTTATAATCTACAGAAATCATGAAAGCACAGCCATAGAGGTGACTGGGATATTCCTTGATTCTCATGACATTAGCAAGTCCCTTAATCAACATGTGCATTGTTCCTCTCTGCATATAAGATAGCTCTTGATTATTAAGCAGCTGGTGATTCAGAGCCATCTGTCATTTCCTGGTTTAAGCAAGGCTCTGGTACAGTTAGAATGCGACAGGAACAGGGAAAAGCAATTTCCAATGAGAACAATGTGTCAGAGAAAATCAGAAAAGCCAGGTAGGTGTGTGAGAAAGGACAGACTATCCCCTTCACCAGGATGGAGATGAGATCATAGGGCACCATGTTTGTTACTGTTAACCTCTTTTTTCCAAGAAAGCTCTAAGTACATACTTTCTGAGTGCTGTGGGGATTCTTTATTTTATGAAGTTTTCCTTTTTTCCCTTAACAATGTAGGACAAGCAAGCTATCCTTGGCTTTTAGAATCCTGGAAGACAGAATATTTGGAGTTTGTGCTATTTCTTCTCTTTTTGTGCTCCAAAAGTGGGGCTGTCCTTGCAATTTAACCACACGATTTGGCCCATGTCATTTTCTTGAGCCTCTCTAGCCACATCAGAAGACACAAAAGTGCTCTTCAAATAAATCTGAACTATGACCTCTGACCTTATAGTAAGAGACAACTATGAGTTGAGTAAACCAGGTAGAAAGAGTGATTAGAGGGATGTCTCAGAAATGAATGTTAAATACCTTCCTTGGGAGAAGATGAAAAATACTACTTACAAGGACAGATTTACATTTTGAGGCTCAAACTGGAGGATGATATAGGCAATTTGGAATACAGAGCATGGTAAAGGGCCTGGCAAACTACTTGTGGGGAAAGGCTGGGCAAACTCCTCAAACTGACTACTTACAGGGTAAGCAGTTTCCACAATATGCTAGGCTCTTTAGTGCAACAATCCCGCACACTTCTGTTAAAAAAATTTTAAATTTGTTTTTATTTTAAAGGGACAAAAAGAGAGCAAGAAAGAGAGAGAGAGAGAGAGAGAGAGAGAGAGAGAAAGGAATCTTTCATACTCTGGCTTACTCCCCCCAGAGCCCACAACAGCCAGGCTGGGCCAGGCTGCAATCAGGAGATCAGAATTCAATCCAGGTCTCCATACGACTGGCGTGGACCCAAGTACGTGAACCATCATCTGCTGCATCCCAGAGTATGCATTAGCAGGAAGCTGGACTAGAAAAGTACAGTATCCAGGATTCAAACTAAGCACGCCGAAATGGGATATGGGCTTCCCAAGTGACAACTTAACCACTGTGCCAAACACCTGCTTTAATAATGCAGTTATTCTTATATTCACTTTATAAATAAGGAAATACAGACTCTCAGGAGATCAATATGTGTGGCATAGCTATGGAAGTTGGTTGGTGATGAGGAATACAAACTATGTGAACTATAAAGTACCTTAGACTTCAACCCAAAGTTTTCCTTCTCAGTTGATGACAAGGAGTCATTACACAGAATCATAACTTCTCCAAGTTGGCTTTATAGCAGAGAATACAACTCCACTTCAGCTGAATCTTAACTTCCTTAAGTACTCATACAGTGCTTCCCAATTGGCTCAAAGCTAAGGACATTTTTTACTTTATTTTAAACTTCATTTATAAAGTAATAATTATGATGATAACTGTCCTTTATCAGAAAACAACTCTTAGTGAGTTCAGAGCATTATCTGTAGTTCTCACAACAAATCTGCCATTAACATTTCCAATCTTTTTGGTACAGATGAGGGAATTCATTCTTATAACAGTTACACAACTTACTAAAAGTGGTAACACTTTACCAAGGCTCTATCTTGTATTTTATTAAAAAATTTACATTCTTCATAGATATCATGCTAAAGGAATTTATTAGGAAAATAAATTAAGAAATTACTTCATCATTATTTTAATTAACCTAAAACATGTGTGTATGTGTAGAACATCAACTAATAAGTGTAAAGAAATAATTTTTACATTAATTCCATTCAAAGACTCATGTTTTAGTGTGTCCATGCACCCCTGCCATTTGCAGCGGTACAAGTTCCATTATGATTTCTAAGACAGTAAAGTTAGCCTAGAAATTTCTGTTAATTGTTAAGACCTAGGGTTCTAAACATCTTGGGGTGGGAGGGTAATTTGCTATACTATTATAAGAAATAATTCCTGCTGATAATGTATTTCTGGACTTTATATTGCACTGAATTAAATAATAAACCTCAGGGATTATTATTTCTCAAATATCTTTGGCCCCGAGGACAGGCCAAAAATCATGACTTGCTTTCCATAAGATTCCCAGTGAAATTCTATGAGTTACTAAAGGGATTACTAATCTCTTCCTGTAAAAACAAAGGCATTAAAACCATGCAAGAGTTAATGAGCATGAGCTTTTTTCTCTGAGAAAAATTCTAAAAGAGAAATGATAGATGGTGCTTGTTAGAAATTTTAATTAAACTTGTGAGTGAAAAAGTCTGAATCAGGCCGAGTGGTGGCTGCAATCATCCATGAACTGCTGTAATAGCAGAGGTGGAGACAAGTGCCAGGAAATATATATTCTGTGACAACAGTCATAATATCCTTGAATCTCATTTAATTTGGCTCTCTACAAGGCCTGGTTCTGAGTGGGCCTTCTAGGGACTCCTGGTCCCTACCTTCATCTCAATGAACATAACAGAATACAAAGCAATCTACTCTTTGTTGCTTAGTGACACTATAGTGTGGACCATAGGAAGTCTTTAATGTGTGTGTGTATGGAGGGGAGGGTTGGTCCCTTATCTGCCAAAGGACATTTCCTGCAACTCGTCACTTCTAGCTTTGCTACTGTAATTAAGACTCCATATGCAATTTCTCTAGGAACTATGATTGAGAACACTTAGCTATCCATTGAAATATCAAAATGTGTGTCCCTTTCCTATACTGCCTGCTTTACCAAAAAAATTACTTAGGAGCAGGTGCATTTTTTCTCATCCATATCTCCAAATACTCCATTCCCAGGCTCTGATACATATGTGGGAACAGGAGAGAGAACTTTTGGATTTATTATAACATGAACATGGTTCAGTCTTGACTCCATCGCTTATAAGTTGCCTGTCTCTAGCAGATTTGTTTATTTTTTCAAGTTCTCATCTGTAAGTCTATCTAGTGTTAGGGGAGTGTTATAAGGTCAAATGCTCTAAATCAAAGTGCTTCGTAAATAGCCAGTACTGTGGTTTGGATATGGTTTGAGCATCCCCCATGTGTCTATGTGCTGGAAGCTTGGTCACCATGGTGGCTGGTAGAACCTTTAAAACATGTGGCATAGTGGGGGGTCTTTACATCATAGAAGACTTGCCATGGAAAGGAATGGAGGTATTTTTCTTGTGCAACCCCTTGATAGTTACAAAAGGAGCAAGCCAGGCCCTTCTCTGTCTCTCTGCCTCCTCAGTGAAGAAGGGACTGCTTGCTATAACACATTTTCCCAGTTGCCATCTATTTGCCATGGCGCCCTCATCAGCACTAAGCTGATGCAAGGTGCCATGCCCTTGAACCTCCAAGACTGTGAGTTAAATAAACTTACTCTCTGTATAAAAAGTTAGCTGCCTTAGGTATGTTCTTGTAGAGATGTATAACTGACTAATGCAGCCAGGCATTAAATGACCAAGCTACTGTGACTAATTTTTCCCTTAGTTCTCAACTATGGTTATTCCTTCCCCATACATTATGAAAGTTAAAGATGTACACAGCTGATGAAACTTAATCTTGACTCCAAGTCTGAATTAACCTTCTGGTAAGTGAATAGAGTTCATCAGACAAACATACTATTCCTTATGAAAACCAGCCTTGACTTGCATGTTTCCTGTATGAATTTCAAAAAAATAGCAAAGAAAAACAAAAACCACTACCCAAAAGAATATTTTACTTTGGTATTAGTAACTCTTGTACCTTCCCTCTTTATTGCAAATTATAGAATGAAGGCCTTAAATCCAAGGCTCAAATAAGCTGGATGACCTGCCAAGTGCTCATTCAGAATGCCTAACCTCTGTGATGTTCACCTAGACCTCCTGGTAAAGACTTAGTCAGCTCCTGGTAGCTCTTCTCTTCCTCCAGAGCAACAGAAATTATAGCTGGGCACACAGCTGCCCAGAATAAAAATTACTCTAATAATCTCCCCTGCAGCTAGATGTGACTGCATGTCCAAGTTGCAATAAATGAGATTTACACCAAAGAATCAAGTGACAGCTTCCAGGGACTTTCCTTATATGGCACATGTGCTTTTCATCTTTCTACCTGAGACACACAGTCACCTTGGACTGTATGTGTGTGAGACCCACCACTACTAACAGCCGAGTATTGAACTGGGGTTTTGAGGAGCTGA
This sequence comes from Lepus europaeus, assembly GCF_033115175.1. NCBI lineage: Eukaryota > Metazoa > Chordata > Mammalia > Lagomorpha > Leporidae > Lepus > Lepus europaeus. The sequence goes on from NC_084833.1 coordinate 42,602,663, forward strand.
GATATCAAACCAGTCCCAGATTTTCATGATGGAGAAACACATTTTGTTTTAAGATACTGCTGGTTTATTTGTTTGCTTCACTCACATCCAATTCTTACCCTAAGGAATGAAATTACTTTTCCACATTTTCAGAGAGCAGTACCTTTAAAAAAACTCTACGTTACACCTTAACGATAGCATTTCTTTCTTTTAGTTCAACACATTTGATAAATATTTATTAAGCAACTCTCATTTGCCAGCCAGTGCACTTGAGAGTACACTGCACTCTGGAGAGAGCAATCAGAGACTTCAAAACAAGTTGTACCCTCAACATCAGCAGTAGAGCAGAATGGAGGATAATACAACAAAGATTAGTTGCAACTTCATGAATGTTTCAAGGGAAGTACAGGGTACTTGGGATCAGTATCCCTAAACAGGGAAACCAAATCTAACAGTGAACCAACTCAGGGAATAAAAGTTTGTTGGAGATCAGGAAATTAGAAATAACATTAAACAAATGAAGCAACAACAACAACAACAAAGCAAAACAAAACAAACCGAGAAAGAGAAGTTAATGCATTGGCCCGAGAAGAGAGATCTTCCAGAAACAGAAATTATATTTTCAAAGACCCTTGAGCAGAAAACAGCACAGTGTGTTGAAAGAAGTCCAGAATGGCTACAGCAGAAACAGGAAGACGGCAGGTTAAGGTGTAGGTGTGGTGCCCAAATTCTCACTTTACTGTCTATCGTCTCCCAATTATCTTCACAACTTGGGGTGGTGGGGGCGGGTACAGAATGAAAGGAATGACTGGGATTCACAAAGAGGAAAACTTCAAGATGCATTTTTTTTTAGAATTTTTTTGTAGGTGGGAGATAGAATTCAAACCCACACCAAAGAATCGAAGTATTCCCTGATTCTGGGTGCTTTTTTTTTTTTAATCCAAAACAGAAGAAGGCACTGAAGTGAAAAAAGATAACACTTAATGGGATCATTGTTTTTGCCCCAGTTTATACAAGAATGAACAGACCAAACTAAAATATGCAAGTCATCCCTCTCAACAGAACACTTCTTGTTTCCCTCTGGTTCCAATCCTCATTTGCAAAAATAAATATATATATTTCTCCTCCTTGACAGGGCTGCCTGTCAGAGTATTTTCCCTTGTTTCTGACATAAAGAAATACTACTGTTTTATATAACAAATGTGCATGTGCATACTTTTAACACCCTCTGTGGTGAAGCTTAAAAAGCTGGGAAAACCTGTACATGGGCTTAAATAAAGCAAAGGACACCAGAGGGCAAGTATTGCTTTCCAACCTGCTATAGCTTCCACCCAAAGACTGACAAGGACTATCATGATAGGCATGCATGTCCAAACTGATCCCATTCCCCACAATTGTTGAAATAAATACTAAAATATCTGTTACACTGCTCCTCAAACAAGCCAAATGATGCATTTATTCTTCCTTCACTTCTAAAATGCACCCCTCCCCCAGCTCTTTTCAAGCCTGAACACTCATCACATAAGTCTTACTTTGTATACCTTGCCTTTTCAAATTCATAATCTAAAACCTAACTTTCATATCTTTATATTTTTAGAGAAAGATAAATAGATCATATTGACAACTTATTCTTTAATCACTGAGACATCAATCACAAGGAGGTCTTCCCTCCAATCTTTCTATCCAAAGCAGCCGCATCTAGTACCTCATTTCCACTTCATTCTCTTCTGTCTTCTTTCTTATTTCTACATGACATCAGCTTACTTATTTACTGATTAATGTCAAGGGTCAACAAATTAGGGCTCATAGGACAAATCTGAACCCCATTCTGTTTTTTAAAATAAAGTGTCATTAGCTGTGTTAGTTCATTACCAACTGTAGCTCAAATAATAGAGTTAAGCAATTGTGACAGAAACTCTATGCCTATAGAGCTGAAAATAATTATGTATGGACTTTTATACCAGCCCTTTGTCTATGTGTTTGTTGTCTCTCCTGACCCCATCCCAAGAATTTGAAAAGACATTGTTTTTCTGATATTCTATCTGTGACACCAGTGCCAGGCACACAGTAGGTGCTTCATATGTGTTACTGACATCTTACAGAATTAATAGGAGGAGAATAAATTGTGTTAACATGTGCCCAAACCTCTGAACTCAGCCACACATCTGGAATCGCTGCTTTCTGGGTATATATGTAATGAACTCACGTAAAGAAATTTGTAAATGGCCAAAGAATACTCTGGAGAGGATTTCTGGCCCAAGGAACAGTTTTAATATAAATGCCTTAGTCTCACTGCAAGGCTTACTAGGGGCAGAGCAGTGTATTTTTTATAGCCCTGCTATGCTAAACGAAACATGTACTAAATCACCAGGCAGACCTGAAATTGAGAATCTGGGTAACATCTGGAGAATAAGAGCTTAGGGTAACAAATTTCTAAAAACTTGTTGATAGGAGCACCAGTCTGTGCCTTTTTATTAATTTATTCAACTCTTGTCAATTGATATTACCCAGAGGTTTTCTTAAAAAAAGAAAACTAGAGCTGTAAAATACAGAAACCTATTTCCCATCATTCTCCTTTAGTTTCTGTAAGTAGCCTACAATTTTATTTTATGTAAAATTCTCACCCACACACACACACAAAAAAACCCTTATTAACAAGTGGAAATTCTGACCTATTGAAACCTAGCCAATGCCTCTATGCCAGCCAGATGTGGCAGAGCAAGCTAAAATCAGCATGCTGCTTTTTAGCTATTGTTAAAGGGATAAAGATGAACCTAACAATGTTTCAATTTTAAATAACCTATGCACCACAACAGAAAGCCTCACCAAGTAGATCAACATTAAGTATCTAGGACTTTTATCAGATGGGTCTCCAGACTCAGATACAACTGTTAGGACTCACCTCTCCCAAATGCAAAATGTTTGCATGATGTTCCTCCAATTTTATGCCCTTTCAGTTCATTCTCTGCATTGCAGCCTGAGTGATGTAAAATAATCTATCACACCTCTCCCATCTTAAAAATTCTTTAGAATTTCCTTATTGTCTCCTGGAGGAAGCTGAAGCTTTCATAATATAGGCATAGGCACTCCTCATGAGTTGGTTCTGTGGTCTGGGTGCACTCTGGTCTCCCCTTAGACACTAGCTTCTCATCACTCCGTGCTCCCTTTGTCTTCTGTTCTTCAAGTTGTGTGTGCTTCTTACAATTTTATTAACATCTTCTTCTATCTCTGTTCATCCATCCCTAACCTCTTCTCTGATGCTTCTGGGCCTTTATCCCATTCTGTTAACCTCCTCTGATTCTACTCTTAGGATAACATCTACATATTGAGTCTTATCATAGACTTCACATTCTCCTAATTCTTGAAATCAGATTCATAGAAAGACTCCATAACATAATGCCAGAAATGTCACATGAAAGATTCGTGAAAGGCAGATCTCAGCTTAACCTTGAGTAATTGTCTCACCCAACATTACCTCAGTTCTTTTCTTTTTTAAAGATTTATTTATTTAGTAGTTCCAACACCTAATAATTTCTAAGGTAATGGATTATTCTGAAGAAATACTTGGAAAAGAGTAACTTGGTTTGGAGATTGTTAAATATACTATATACATAAAGTGAAAATGGAACTTTGATATATTTAATTGCAAATCTCAGGTAGCATATAACAAGTAGAATTTTAATTTTTCCCTCATTAGCCTCTGGTTGTGTAGCAATGACTAGAATCTAAATGATTAAAAATACTGTTATTACCTGCTTTGGGAGTGGTGTAAAGAAGTGACATCTTGGGGCTGGCATTGTGATGCAATGGGTTAAGCCAGTTCCAGTTTGAATTTCCACTATGCTGTTTCTGAGCCAGCTTCCAGCCAATGCACCCAGGAAGGCAGCATGGGATGGCCCATGTACTTGGATCTCTGTCACTCATGAAGGAGACTAGGATTGAGTTCTGGATCCTGTTTTTGGCCTACCTTTGATCTGGCTGTTGTAGCCTTTTGAGCAGTGAACTGGTGAATTGAATCGCTCCATGTTCCTCTCCCTCTTTCTACAGCTCTCTCCCTGTAACTGTGTTTTTTAAATAAGTAAATAAGTAAATAAATATTTTGAACAGAGAAATTTCATACTGAAATGATAATTAAGTGAAAATAATTGATCTAAGAAATGCAAACAGGGGCCTGCTATGGGGCATTGTGGCATAGTGGATTCAGCTGCTCAATATGACCCTGGCTCGCATATGGGTGTGGTTTGAGTCCTGACTGTTACCCTTCCAATCCAGCTCCCTGCTAATGCACATGGAAAGCAGCAGAGGATGGCTCAAAGACATGGGCCAATGCCACGTTCATGGGAGACCCAGATGGAGTTTCAGGCTCTAGGCTTCAGCCTGGTCCAGCCTTGGCCATTGTGGCCATTTTGGGGGTGAACCAGCAGATGGCAGATCTCCTTTCCTCCCCTACCTTCTAGCTCTGCTTTTCAAATAAATAAAATAAATCTTTAAAATAAATGCAAACAAAACCTGCTAAACAAGGTAATCTTGCTTCAGAGAGAATGCTCTCATATACCAAACAAGCTTTAGGGAGAATTGACAATTCAGTCTATACAGATCTGGCAAAGAAGGGACTAAGATTGAAGTGTGCCATTGGATATAATGAAAAAAAGTTGACTAGAGCTTAAGAGATGTCTATGGCACATTTGAAATAAGGCAGGGACAAGTGAAAACTGGCCAGACTTAGGTAATGAGACTCAGGAATAAAGACAACGTGGTAAACCTCCCCAGCAAACATCAGACAGGCTAAGAGGACTGAATTTCCTGCGGAGAATAGTGTAAGAGTGAAATAGGTCCACAAGCAGCATACTGTTACCTCCAGCAAGAGGAGGAAGAATTAGGAGGTTGGCACTGTGCATCTGTTAGCCAGTCTCCATGTTTAAAAATTCTTCTAAACCCTATCTACCACCATCTAAAATGCTCTTAGCACTCTTATAGAACTTTCTGGGTTCACAAATAGGAAAGAAGATGATCCTGAAGGGTGTTTCACCCATTGAAGTCCCCTCTGATTATTGTAGGACCAGAAATGAGCTAACTGATGGTAGCTCAGCCCAACTCTCTTTGGACATCCCAATGTCTCTGAGAAACATAGGAAGCAAATTTTACTTTTGCTTTTAGTGCATGCAACTTCAGTTAAGAAAAGGCTGTATTTTAATTCTGTGTCTATATTTAGAAAGAAAGCAAAACAATGAATCAAGATAGATTCCAAAGCTTGGGGAAATGTCCACCCTTCTGCTACTCTAGGAGAAGAAGGCAGGCAGAGAAAAACAGAAAAAGGAAGTCTTCACAGTTTTTAGCTACCCCAAAGATGAATTGAAACTATCTTCCAAATAACTAGCATGCCAGCTCCATTACAAACTTACTGTACAAAACCCATGATGCCCACAGAGATCATACTAACTTCAGAGATTTTATCTGTAGACTCATCATGAAATTTGAAAAATTTCGACCAGGGTTTCCAGATAATGAGATTCTTGTCTCTATATATCAAAACATGTACTTCTTCAAAAGATATTTATGAAAAGTCAACAGTCTGGCACAGTGGGTTAAGTCACTGCATGCAATGTCAACATCTCACATGGGCCCTATTACTCTGTTTCCAATCCAGCTGCCACCTAAGGCACCTGGGAAAGTAGCAGAAGATGGCCCAAGTCCCTGAGACCTGCCACCCACATGGGAGATCCAGATGAAGCTCCTGGCTCCTGACTTCAGCCAGGCCCAGTGTCAAATATTTACAGTCATTTGTGGAGTGAACCAGTGGATGGAAGATACCTTTCTCTCTCTCTCTCTCTCTCTCTCTCTCTCTATCTATCTTTTTCAAATAAAATAAAATAAAATTAGCCTTAAAAAAAAGTCAAAAATTACTTTAAAGAGAGGTAAAGAGGGGTGTGGTGATTTAAGTAGTAGAAAGAACAGATGTTCATAGTCTGAAGAAAGAAAACCTGTCAGACAACATATTCCTCTTTAACAAGTAGCAACTGAAAAGTAAGAGAGAAACAACAGCCAGAAAGAGTAGTTCAACCAACTTTGGTGATAAGTGGGGGTCAAAGGTTTCCTAGCAAGATTAGCTCCACAGATGTGGGTTTCATGTTCACTTAGTAGTAACTCGCTGCATAATTCTATATGCAATGCCTTTCAACATGTCCAAGGAAACCTACGTCTTGTGTTTCTGCCACCCAACTCAGCAACACACTCTGATGTTTTATAATGTATTTACAGATTTACTGAAAAAAATGGAAATGACATTTTCAGGAGCTTCTTTCTTCTGCTTGTCAACTACTAATGGGGATAATCAGTTAAATCATATGGTATCCTCAGATAAATTAGTAGTGAATGGTAAATATTTACATTGTTAGACACGATCTTTTCAAAGAAACAGTTTATAGGGAAACTGTATCCTCAAGATTTCTAATAATACTTTGACATGGCACACACGTGCAAATAGTGAATGAATGAACAAATGATTGGTAAAGAAATGAAGTCAAGAATACTAAACGAGGCTGGTGCCGCAGCTCACTAAGCTAATCTTCCGCCTGCAGTGCCGGTACCCCGGGTTCTAGTCTCGTTTGGGGTGCCGGATTCTATCCCGGTTGACCCTCTTCCAGGCCAGCTCTCTGCTGTGACCTGGGAAGGCAGTGGAGGATGGCCCAAGTGCTTGGGCCCAGCACCCGCATGGGAGACCAGGAGGAAGCACCTGGCTCCTGGCTTTGGATCAGCACAGCACACCGGCCATAGCGGCCATTTGAGGGGTGAACCAATGGAAGGAAGACCCCTCTCTTTGTCTCTCTCTTTCTCACTGTGTAACTCTGCCTGTCAAAAAAAAAAAAAAAAAAAGAATACTAAACTAATTTTTGTTGCTAGTGTCAAGATTTGTTTAACTCTCTGAAGTTGAATTGATAAAATAGGGAGTCCCTAAAATAATTATGGCTGTTCAATTAATGTTTCCTTCTAGATCATGATTATTAATATTCAACTACTAAAGATGAACTAATCTGCCTATCTGTACTGGCAACCTCAAGACCTCAAAATCAAGTCCTGGCACATTTCTACCCCCCTTAACCTTTTCTCTCCTGAAGTAATGAATTACGCATGTTAGTGACAACACTGCTACCTAATCTGAAGTTTAGGTATGGTGTTATGAACAGAAATTTGGTAGGGGTCAGGAAGCCCCATATCTGTAAAACTTCAAAGGGCAATTTGAGCAATTGGAGGAAAAACTATGTAGTACTTCATTTTTATCCCATAAATATTTGAAAATAACCACAAGGATGATATCTAATATAGAAGCTTGACCAAGGTTTAACACTTTCAAAAAATTTGAATAATAATCTCAATGAAGGAATGCAGAGGAATATAGGAATAACACTAAGAAAAAGACAAAAATCAAAAGTTAATGCTATCTACACATTTACAGTAAATCCTAGAATGCCATTTTTACCAAATATTATGGGAAACCAAAGGAAAAGCAGTATTTTAGTATATCACTGAAAAAATAAATACAGGTGTAAATATTAGCTGTGGGTATCCAACTTTCCTCACTTGATGGAGGCCACTGCTCCACAGTGAAAGCAAAGTGGATGGTCTTACCCTTTAGTGTATAAGTAATTAACTTAAGTGTCTCTTTGCTTTGGCTGTGGAGACACAGTCACAACCATGAAGACCCTACTGAAACAAGAAGATATGAAGTTCATGAATGCTTTCTACCTCTGTTGCAGATAGGCACAAAAACATAACCTGAAATGCAAACTGTGACCTTTTGGGAAAAGACTAAAGGCAACTTTTTTTTTTAGCCGTAACAGGAATGACTATTTCTATATTTTTTCAGATGCTAGAGTGAAGGGAAGTATTACTGAATAGAAACCCACAGCCTTTGTACAAGGAAAGTTAGGTAGACACAGTCAGAATTTTAGACTGTGAAAAACAAATGCTAGAATTCTCTCTCTTCTGGGGTCCTCCGGTCTCCTGTTCCAATATAAGAGGTGTGTTGTATGGAAAGAAGTTGGCCAGATAAACAAGACATGGAGCCTGTGCTTTAGTCCCACAAGGGCAATACGTAAGACTCTAGAAAATGTCTATTAGTTCCTCAGGAAAACTGCCAAGTAAACACAATAATTATTTTTAGCATAAACCTTCTTACTGTGGTACCCACTCAGCTCACTCATGATGGTCTCTTGCTTTTTCTCAAGATATTACCATTATATTTATTCTCAGAAAACTGTATGACACTAGGCACTCATGTCTACTCTACCATTTCCTACTCTTGTAATTAAAAATGTATCTATGCAGCATTCTAATCTCACAATGGTTATATGCTCACAAGGACTCGCCTGTATCTGAATAGTAAATTGTTGAAGGGCTTTCATTAAGAATTGAAGGGTGTGTTCTATCTTCTCTGCCTAAGCATCAGAGTAACAGAGCAAAGTCATCTTTGGGAAACATTGGTTTGCATTCCTCAGATTAGAAATTATCACGGCTGCAATTTCTTTATCATTCAAGGTGATCTCCTTTTTTATCCTTAGAATAGTTCATCTTCACTTTCTTCTAGTAAATATATTACTATGAATGGATTTCAAAATGTTGTGCACCAAGACAAACATATTTTAATTCCATTTTCCACAAGCTTTTTGAAATCCCTCATATATAAATATGTTATTCATCCTATCTGTGGATGCCGTTCATGAACTAAAAGTCTATTCACTTCCCTGGTGCCAAGATGTTAATTAAAATTCAGACTTCTCAGGATTCAGTGCTCATTGGAAGATTTATTTTTTTAAAAAAATTATTTAGTTAATTAGTTACTGAAAGGCAGAAAGAGAGAGAGAGAGAGAGATCTTCCATCCACTGGTTCACTCCCAAATTGCTGGGGCTGGGCTAGGCCTAAGCCAGGAATCAGGATATTTATCTGGGTCTCCCACATGGACCATCTTCTTCACTGTTTTCCTGGGTGCATTAACAGGGAGCTGGATCAGAAGCAGAGCAGCTAGGACTTGAACTGGCACTTCCATACAGGATGCTGGCTTCATAGGTAGTAGCTTAATCCATTGGACCACAGCACTGGCCTCAAGGATTTCTTGTTAAAAGATGGTGAGAAAATACAGAAGATAAATGAAAACTCAAAGGCTGGCTATGAGAAACATTTTTTGCTTTGCTTCTAAGAACACTCCTATTTATTTCTTATGTTGGCTTTAGGTTGTTATGAAAATAGTAAGAAGTACAAACATGTTTTTAAGTATCACTGTGAGAAAGGAGTTTCATGATACTGTGGTTCAAAATGCTTCCTTGTATAAAGGCTGAAGCTCACCTTAACCTTGGTCCTACTGGGTGACAGGCAATGTGACATTTACTGCATGCTGTATGTATTTTCCTATCAACCCACAACTTCAAATGACCATGCTTGCCAAAAAGAGAGTGTTGGAATGGGAAAAATTATCTTGACTAATGCATCGGCAGAAAATGACAAATTAAACTCTTAACTTTTGTCTGAGTGTTGCGGTTTCAGAATGGGATTCTTGGAAACTTTACAGCTAGTACAAAACTTAGAAGACAAATTTGAAATCAGGCCTGCTCCTTACCTGCCTTCTAATACAGCCTCACTAAGACTATTCATTAATCCCTGTTCCTAATATCTTATGAGGCAGTATTTCAGGAAAATATGACAAATAACCATGTTCAGAATGTTATGTTAGATACTGTTAACTGAGGCAACAAATAAAATATTGATGGGTTGATTTAAAAAAGTACAAGAAAGCATATTACATGATGATGTCTCAACTAATTATGATGTATTTCCATGGAATTATCCATCCCCTAAAATTTGTCTATAACACATACTAGATTATAGAAACTCTGAGCTACCAAGAGAGCATTTCCCCCAACTGGCAAGAGAGGACAAGTCATAAAAGGGATGCTGGGGTGTAGAATGTGGGATATAAAAGAGATGCTAATGTCAAGAAAAGCTGCAATTAGGAGATGAACAACATCTTGATTTGGTAATTTCTTGCTGGTGTTCTTTTAGGGAAATGGAACAAATAGCACTAAATAACTGTTCATGGTTTTTTTTTTGGGGGGGGGGTAACATTAGGAATTTAAATACAAAGGAAATTGAGTGATACTCAGGTATTTTTAGACCAATATTTAACCCAAATTCTTCTACTTTGTTCCTTCCAAAATCTATATAAAGAGTGCCTCAAGATCTTAGCAGGTTTCTAACAAGGTGACAGAGAATGACACACTATATCATAAATCAACGTCCATTCATGTTTTAAATGAAAATGTTATACACTATTCCAATAAATTATATATTGATGTGAATCAGTAAGGCTCCTGCCTTGGAAGATCAGACATTTAGATGAAAGAGGCACCTGCTGGGTCCATGATCATGTTTACAGTTTTTATGAAGGAGCTGAAATTTAAAATGTCAAATATTATAAGGAAATGGAAGGCAAAGTAAAAAATAACCAAGTCATTTATAAAATTAACTCACTAATTTTATGAAAACCAGGGAACTGAATAAAAGAGTCCCGAGCTATTACGGCAGCATTTTACCAAGCTTGACTACATTCAGCACAAACTCAAGATGGCCACATTTGTAAAGTAAATTTCTTAACAAAGCTGTTTCCTGTTTATGCAACCTGAGCCCCTGGGAGAACTAGATGTAATTTATTGTGGCAGATATTTCATGGAGTTACTCTTTGGCTTCCAGGAGACTCATCAATAATTCAAGAATATAACACATTATAAATAATTATTTCATTTTGCTCACTTTTGCAAAAATCATTCACATTTATATAAGTGTAACATGGACAAACCAAAAAATACTGTTATTGGGAATATTACAAAAGGAAGGGAAACACAAATTTTGTATGATGTCTGTTTGGTACTTTGAGGCAAATGATTCCTAAATCAAAAACATAGGGGCAAATATTTGGCCTAGTGTTTAAGATGTTGGTTAAAGCACCCACATCCCGTATCAGAGCGTAGGTTCAAATCCTGGCTCAAGCTTCCTGTCATTGTAGAGACTGTGAGGCAATAGGTGATGGCTCAAGTCCTTGCAACCCTCCCATCCACCTGGGAGATCTGGATTAAGTTTCCTGGCTCCCAGCTTCTGTCCTGCCCAATCCTGGCTGCTCTGGGCATTTGGGGAATTAATCAGCAGATGTGGGATCGCTCTGTCTATCTGCCTCTCTCCTTCTTTCTTTCCCTCTGTTTCTCTGCCTTTCCAAAAAAATTTTTTAAGTTTATATAAAGAGAACAAATTTCATCTTTTTCATATATACATTTTGAAGAGCATAATAATACTTCCCACACTATACACCCTCCTTCTTCTTTTCTTATTTTTCTTTGAATTGCTACAAGGATATACTTTCAATTTTCTTTATAAACACAAGCTTAACTCTCCACTAAACAAAAAATTCAACAAGTAGTAGAAAAACCACTGCTCTTCAAGCATATATTCAAGGTCCATAAGCAATAATCAAATCTTGGAATGTCAATTCCGCTCATAGAGATTACATTTTTTTGTAGCCTATATATTAGTTACTACATATTTCTAAATAAACACATAAAAAGCAGAATGTATAACAAACTTTTCATTCATGTTGTGTTTAAAATGCAAGGAAACTGTGCTCTATGAAGTTTAAAACATTGCATTTATATAAAAATATTCTATAACATGATTTAATCTAGATCAACTATGTATGAGCTGATTAGTTTAGAACAGTCAAAGAATCACTGTTAGCTGCAGCTTCCTCTTCACAATGATTTTTCTGAAAGAGTGATCATGAGGCTCAAATGAATAATAATAAATGAATGTTCTTTATAGATCAACCAATAGTGAGGTAACAGTACTGACATCAAGTAATAAGATAAAACAGTTTAAATGTTATTAAAAAATTATGTGACATTCAATTTCAGGGAGCTTGATTTCAAAGAAAAAAAAAACGCATTAGTTGCAATGACAAAGTTTTCAGTTTGCACTTGGTCATAAGTTTGCTTAAACTCTTTGATAAATGTGTGCAAAGGTACAACGGGCAACTTTAGACCCCTACCCCACCATATCCCACTCAGAAAATCCCTTCATATATAATCAAATTAAGAGGATTTACTGTTAACTGAGCAGAAGCCAATTGTAAATGTAAATTTCTAATTGTAGTAAATTAAGAATAATCTTTGGCTTCTTCATTCCCAGAATAATTGTAGTCAACATATTGAAAAGAAAATCAATATGTTGAAAACAGCAGATCATTCTTACTGGGCATTGTGAGCCTTTTAGTTTGGTTGTTGATGCTGTTTTGCATGATTGTTTGTTTACTGGGTGCTCTCTTGACTCTTGACCAGGGATTGACTGTTAAAGTCCACATTTTCTCAGAGTTCATATGCAAAGGAACAGCAAATGAGGAGCTATATATCAAGTATGGGTCAATTTTAATGGACATAAAAAGGCTGGTAGCAATACTCACAAAAAGATACGCCAAAAAGACTATATGGTTTGAAGTAGAATGAATAGTACATGGTTAAAACTGTAGGCTCTGAAATAAGATATCTTGAATTCAAATAAGGGCTTTGACACTACTAGCTGTGTCATCTTAACAAGTAAATAATCCTCCAGAAGTTATTTTCAATGTTATGAAAATAACGATAATACCAGTGTCTATCTGAAAGAGATGTGATGGCTAAATAAAATAATTGAAAGAAAGCATTAGAACTGTGTATCATATGTTTTAAACTTGTTGGTAGAAAGAAACTAAAAACATTTTATATGGTTGTGCTTAAGTTTACTGGTTAAACAAACTACACCATGTTAGATATTTAAGACGTGTTTTCAAGAACATATTCAGTGCATTTTAAATACATACACATATGTGTGTGAATAAATGTAAAAAAAAGGATTATTTTCTCACAAAATTTTTGAGTAGGCTTCTAAATTTCAGCCACAGAAAAATCAACTTGCTATCTATTTTAAAATCAATTAAAATGCCAAAGTATTGAGCTAACTCAACTAATATTGTTCCTTTCACTACAGATAGAACATACATGCACACAATACATCACTACATATATCATATACATATATGGTACACACTGATCTCAAAGACAGGAAGACTACAGAAACGTAGAAATTGGGAATGCAGACCATAGGAACTGTACATTTTCTCAGGGAAGTCATTTGATTTTCCAATGTTTCCTTATGTTTAAATAATTTTGATTTGTGACTTGTAAAAAACAATTGTCTATTTATTTACCAATGAATGGCAAAAGAAAATTATTCAATCTGAAATAGAGGTGCATGTGTATTGCATGGCTTGAAAGCATTGTAAACATGGCTAACTATGTTGGAGATGAGTAAGAATGCTTATCAGGTCAAATGAGCAGAGACACAATTTTAAAAATCAATTCAGTGCTAAAGGGCTGATAATGGCAAAGTTTCAGGGAAGAATGATTTTGGGTTTTGAGCTCTCATTAATCATTGTAGTTCACACTTAAAATGTCTCTTAACAAATCTATGGAAGGAGAAGACATGCATTACCTCAGTTAAATAAGAGGAGAGTCCTGATCAGATACATTAGCTATTCTTTACATTCCTTCAAAAAACCTCCTTTTACAAATACTGTCAAATGGACACAGTGTTAAGCTTCAATCTTAGCCAAAGTCTCGATTAAATTCATATATTTAAAGACTTTCAACCTCAAAGAATAACACTCAGGAAGGTAACAGCCCATCAGCGGAATTCTTTACAGCATCTGTTTATTTTGCATCCATCTTGGATATATGTCTTTTTCAGAGAGAAACGTTTAGGATAATTTATTAATTTGCGTAAAGTCCTACGAGGAATGTTTTACAAGAGTGTAAATTACTCCATGTTATTAGCCCAGCCTCAGTGAACAGGAATAAATGACAAACGAGAATGTCTTTGATAGAAAAAGCATCACACACGCACACAATCACACACATGTAAACTCTTTGTATGTGTATATAAACACATATATTTAAAAACAAAGTATTCGAATACAGTTCAATTGCTATTTCTTTTTTTTTTTTCTTTCTTTCTTTCTTTTTGTTTGCCTGAATTAGTGCTCAACTTTGAGGCAGTTGGGCTTAGAAAGGAACAGAGTCTGGAAATATTCCTGTGCTAAAATGCTAAAAGCAGCCATGTTGCTCTCACCATGCACTATAGCACTACAAGTATTGTCTAAGATTTTATATACATCAGAAGCAAACATTGCCACATTTTTGCTGGAAACAAATATAAAGTATTATATAATTTTGAAAATATAATCACTGCTGTCATAAAATGTTAAATTAAATTTTTTTTTCAAAAAAATGGATTTTTAAATTTGAGCTGCTGAGTAATGGCTGCTTCTGCAATGTTTTCTCTAACATAGATAAAGGTTTTAATCTCTTTGCTGCTTGTTTTAAACTCCTTTGCATTTTTACACAACTCATTTTTCAATACCAGGAAAGCTTAAACCATGCTACTTTTTACTCTCAGTAAATCAATATGTGTCATAAGAGCAGAGAAGAATGCAACATCACTCACTATCATTGGACCTTTCCTTAGAGCAAGTCCCAAAAGACACTGCCAGGTTCAGTTGCTATAGCAACAGAGCTCTGGTTCCTCTCTTGCTTGGTTTGCTACAGTGAGTTTTTTTGTTGTTGTTGTTACTCTACAGGCATAATCCCGAATAAGAATTTTTATAGTAAAGATGAAATTATACAAAGTCAGTAACAATGTGTGTGACCTTTCTATTGCTCTGTAATGATTTGATTCAAAAGTAGTAAAAGGAAGTAACCCCACAACACATCAAATCCCTTAACTGACTTCCAATTAAATTATTATTCATTGCCTTTTCTTTAAGCTCCTTCAGTAGCCCTTAAACTGTAGGAAAATAGCTTTGAATTCTAAATGTTAGTATTGGAACTTATATAGTTTTACCCAACTCTGGAGGTCTGGATGAAAATGCCTTTTAGGACTACTAACCCACTTAAAAATACACTTAGTAAAAGAAGACTCATCTGGACTATGCTGGCAACATGGGAGAATGGTCTGCTGATATCTATGAGCAAGGTATGAAAACAGATAATAATGTCTTGTATTTTACAGAATTCTAATTATCTTTGCCAGTTAAAAGATAGATCACAAAAGGGATTTTAACAGTGTCTGGCATATAATAAGCACCTATCAAATATTTTAATGTTTTTATCACTAACATGATTCAGTCAGGCTGATACATTCTATACCTTTCTTTAAGGTAGACACTACTTATCATGCAATTGTAAAGCCCTCAGTAGTCCGAATATTTTAAGTTGAAATGGCATAGGGAATGCTTTATTATATTTGATCCTTAACTATATGGTAGTTAGAAGACTAATCTTATGAATAAAATATTTACATTTATTGGACATGCCATAGGATACCACTGAGAGTTGTGCATGTTATAAGTTTGGGAGTCAGGCTGATTTTTATTTATCAAGACAATAGCCTAACGAAAGGATAAAAACCATTTCTTAGATGTCTGGTAGAAAGGATTTTGTGAGGCAACGTAAATAAAATGCCTGGTAAAATGCCAGGTGGAACATTACCATTAACAAATTTTAGCTGTCTTTGCTTTAAAGTTTTTCTAGTCATTTCCTTGAATATCATTTTTCTAAATGGAAATTCATGGCCAAAAATAAAGTACAAAGTCAATATTCCTCATTATACCTTAAGTTACACTGGACTTTCATTTCAATATAATTCTGTTGCAAATTATTTTTTCAAATTTTATTCCATTGATAATGCTTTTCCCAAAGTTAAGACCTGCTAGCCCAGAGTAACATACTGGAAAAGCAAAGGTTGGGGTTGGCACCATTTTACGCGTGTGTATTCTGCTTGTTAAAGCTGTTTGTACCCATTTATTCAGCACATTTGGGAAATTCTACACAGCAAGAGCTTACAGATCACAACAGTTTATTGAATTTTCCAAGAAATTCTAGCTAAATAAATTAGTATTGTTTAGTGGTACAGAGTGTAAATTCAGGAGTTAGGTTTCACACGTTTGAACTCCAATTCGACCACTCAGTAGATTATAACTTTAGGAAGTTACTCAACTTTTGTGTTTTAGCTTGCTCATCTATAAAATGGGAATGATCACAGTATGTACCACACTGGGATGAGAGGGTACAATGAGTTATGCCAAGTATTCAAAAGCTAACAAGTCAATTATCAATAATAAAAACTATTAAAGTAGCACCTGTAAACTCTTTACCAAGTTAGCCCTTTAGAATTAGTATCTTTAGGGCTGCTGCTGTGGTGTAGTGGGCTAAGCCTCTGCCTGCAGCGCCAGATTCCCACACGCTAGTTCGTGTCTCAGCTGTTCTTCTGATCTAGCTTTCTGCTATGGCCTGGGAAAGCAGTAGAAAATGGCCTAACTGCTTGGGGCCCTGCACCCATGTGGGAGACCCTGAAAGGGCTCTGGGTCTGGATTGGCTCGGCTCAGGCTTGGCTCAGTTCCAGCCGTTGCAGCCATCTGGGGAGTGTGCCAGCGGATAGACCTTCCTCTCTGTCTCTCCCTCTCTCTCTCTGTAACTCTACCTCCCAAATAAATAAATAAAATCTAAGAAAAAAAAGAGAGAGAGAGAGAGAGAGAGAGAGAGAGAGAGAAATAGTATCTGTGAACATATTCTATAACTATTATTCTTTGGAAAGCACTTCTAACAATCCGAAAGCACAAAGTTCGGCCAATAATACATTGTAATTAAGTTTAAAAAAAAAAAAAAAGGCATTCATGGCATTAATGTCCCAAGCAAGTAGCACAAAAAGTCAACCAGCTGACCATAGATGACAGTATTGACTGCTGTTTTGTCAGAAAGTCCTATTACAGGAACATTAGTTCGACATTTTCTAAGTGTGAAGACCTTACCCCCAGACTTTCTACTCATTAGAGCTGTTTACAAACATTTCAAGAACAAGCACAGATCAGTTGATCACATTAGATTAATTTCTTGTCACTAAAAACTGGACCCTAAAAGGGTGAAACACCACATGGTTACAGTTCTATTGATAATGGAGGGAAAATTGTGTGTGGGGGTCAGCTGAGAAAAGGCACATTATCCAGCAGTACAGAAACCTTTGCGTGTCTCCTAGGGCTAATCCTGAAAAAATCAGGTTTTTTTTTTTTTTAAAGATTTATTTATTTATTTGAAAGGCAGAGTTAGAGAGAGAGAGATAGAGACAGAGAGAGACAGAGAGGGAGAAACAGGTGGCAGGGAGAGAGAGAAAGAAAGAGTAAGAGATAGAATGAATCTTCCATCCCCTGGTTCACTCCCCTAAACGGCCTCAATGGACAGCGCTGGATGGGTCCAAAGCCAGGAGCTAGGAGCTTCCTCCAGGTCTCCCACATATATAGTAGGGGTCCAAGGACTTGGACCGTCCTCTGCTGCTTTACCAAGCACACCTGCAGGCGCCCGTATGGGATGCTGGCATCTCAGGCAGTAGCTTTAACCATTACGCCACACCACCAGCACCAAATGTCAATTTTCAAAGTAGAATAGTAGAGGAAGATATAACAAGATAACCACTTCATTTCAGGAAAAATACATTACAAAGATTCACAACAAAATGCAATATTATCCCTGTTTTAAATAAGTCCATGGCTCCAACCTCCTTATTCTTCTCTAAGAGATAGGAAGCTTAGCATCAAAATGAGCTGTCAGCCCAGTAATCTGACATTTGGCAGAGGGCCTCTCATTTATTCTCAAATTTATAACTGAATCAGGTTGTTGGTTTCCCTTTTAAAAATTACGTCTTAATATTATCATCAGAAATTAATGCAGAACAGAAAATATTCGTAATTCTAGGCCCTCAATAATTAAAAACTATCTTAAATTATTCCTGTTCTCTTCAAGTCATAATTATAACTGTATGTCTATACAGAGCTATTTTTATATAAAAATAATTCTGAGTACTACATTTCTACTTAACATTATATCTGAAGCTTTGCCTGCCAGCAATACATAGAAGTTTTCATAATGATCATCTTTAGTAACTAAATGGTGATATTCTTCCATGACCACACACGTAATGATTTCCAATTGTGTTGCTGGAACAATGAATCTCTTCCTACATGGAAGTATAGTTCTTTCTTTCTAAAGATCAGTGGTTTTCAAACTTCAGCATACATCAGCATCACCTGGAGGGCTTATTAAAACACAGATGGCTGGGCTCTAACCTCAGCTTTCTGATTTAGCAGATCTTGGGAAGACTCAAAAATTTCAATATTTAACAAGTTCTCAGAGGCTACTGACACTGCTCATGTAGGGACCATTTTAAAAATCTCATTTACGTACATGGAATATAGCCATCAAATTGAGGTTGGTAAGTCAAACAGTATAAACAATTTTTGACATATAAGACATTTCTGAAGTCCCTTCCTACAAATATAAATAGATTTGTATTGCCAACTGACTTGAAACTCGAAGCTAACTAGACAGTCACTGATTAAACAAAAGAACAAGAGAAAATTATCCCCTCTTTCCCCAAATCACAACATATAGGCCTGATATCCACCTATTTAAATTTCAAAGATCTATGTCATGGCTCACAGGGAATATTCAAAAGTCTGTTGGTACAGAAATAACTAAGATTTAATTAAAATCTCCCAAATACAAAATCACTGAAAAGTAAATTATATCATCAAGGAGAGCAAATTTGTACCTGTACAATATAGTTTTTAAAAACAGCTGCATTTGATAGTTCATAAAAAATGTTTCTCACTGGAAAGTACAGGGGAAAATATGACTTTGAAAAATTGCTTTTGACAAGGTAGAAACAAGAAAATTCCCATTTGGCAAGGAGTTATTAGGATGTTTGCCTAAAAACCACAGTCAAAAGCCTCACAGATTTTCTTCTTATACTAAAGGATTCCTCATATTTGGGTTGAGATTAATTCCCCACCTGCAAATAGAGATATACAGTCAAAACATACTTAGCAAAGATATTCTCTGCAGAAAATATCTTCCTGGATCTTCCTCTGAAATTTGCATACCTTCTTATATTTTTCATTCTTATTTGCATTATTGTATCTGTCTTCATGTATAAAAAGATCTGTTTATAAGCATACACAATCATAAAATGATTCATAAGTACAATACATGTTTAAGAAAACCTTGAAAGATGGTTAGCAATGAAATTGTTAATTCTGGCTTACATTAAGAAGAGTAATACCAAGGGAAAATGTGTTAAGATACTGTCTTATTGGGGCTGGTGTTGTGGTGTAGCAAGTTAAGCCTCCACCTGCAACACCGGCATCCCATATGGGCAGTGATTCAATACCCAGCTGCTCCATTTCAGATCCGGTTCCCTGCTATTGCACCTGGAAAAACAATGGAAGTTGGCCCAAGTCCTTGGGCCCCTGAAACCTTGAACTTGGAAGAAGCTCGAGGTTCCTGGCTTTGGCCTGGCTCAACCTCAGCCAATGTGGCCATTTAGGGAGTGAATCAGCAGATGGCAAATTTCTCTCTGTCTCTTCTCCTCTCTCTGTAAATCTGCCTTTCAAATAAATAAAAAAAATTATTTTTTCCTAAAAAAAGATAGGTCTGACTAAGGAAATCTTATAATTATGACTTTTAAGAGTGAAGTTAGCAGTCTAAACATGCATAAATGACCCTGAACTGTTCTTTTCATTAAACAGGTTCACTATGACCATAAGAAGACAAGGTAGACAGATTGCTAGGGCAAAAATTTTAAGACACTATGGATATTTCATTATATGTATATTTTACAGACTAATATGCATACCGCAGTAGGTAAATATGACTATATTGGGCAGCCTCAATAAAAATGTGGCAAAGTATAAAATATGCTCATGTTAAAATTGTAAACTTGGGGCCAGCATAGTGGTGTGCTAGGTTAAGACAGAGACTGTGATGCCAGCAATCCATATGGGTGCTGGTTCAAGTCATGGCTGCTCCACTTCTGATCCAAGCTCCCTACTAAAATGCCTTGGAAAGTAGCAGAGGATGGTCCAAGTACTTGGGTCCCTGAACCCATGTAGGAGACCCAGAAGAAACTCCTGGCTCCTGGCTCCAGCCTGGTCCAGCACCAGCCATGTGGCCATTTGGGGAGTTAACCAGCAGATAAAGGCCTTTTTCTCTCTCTTTCAAGTAAATAAATAAAAGTCTTTAAAAAATAAAAAAAATAAATGCAAACAAGAAACAGAATTGCAGTGGAGACACTGAGAAAAAACAACTTCAAGCACTTACTATTCAAGACAGGTGTTCAAAAAAACACAGTTAAAATATTAGTGTCAATAATTATATGATCATTTGAAAACCAATTCAATACCTCTGAGGGTTTGCTTTCAGCAATAACTGCCATTCCTTACAGTGAATTAGAGCACAATGATGATCAGTTAAATATAGTTCCTGGCACAAATCACAAGTACTAGCCAATGACATACGTACACATCAATGAGTCTTGAGTTTGATCATGCACTGTAGTGGAGAAATATACAATTCAAGGTGTACATGTCCTGCTGGTGGAATTTTATTGCCTACACATCTCAGAAAAACATAGACAAGGAGAGAAGACTTTATAGAATCACTTCACTCAATCAGGGTGGAGAGATATTCATAAAAGCCACAGGATGAAAATGTTAATGAATACATGAATATATTGATGAATATTTTCCTTTTCTGACAAATAGATTTAATTTCCAATTTAGGCAGTTATAGAAAGTCTCCTTTTGAAAACTAAGTTTATTTTAAAAGAATCAATTTTAAGTGAAATTTGTTATAAATATAGTATAAATGTATGTGGATAGTGCAAAAGTAAAGAAAGTAAATGATTAAAGTTCTTTGAAATACTACTCTAAAGCACAAGTCATAATAGCATGAGACCTTAACTGGTTGGGCCCATACATGAATAATCATGTCAAAGTTAGTCCTGTTCTTACATGTTTATGCGGATCATTAGAAGTAAAAATTGGATGTGTGTCTATGCACAATATGACCTAATGTATTAACTAATATTAAATTAAAGCATAATTACTAAACAATTTCATGCAATATTTTCAGCAACTTTCAATTACTATAAACAATACATACATAGATTCAAACAAAAGGAAATGATTTGCTGAAAAGAAAATGGCACATCAAAAAACCCTTCATATGTTACTCATAAAATGGATATTAAATTATTTGACAACTGAATAAATACGGAAGACCAGACATGGGTAAACATATGTAATGCATTTTTTTTTCTTGAAGATGTGAGGTTGCATTAGGAATAAAGTAACTTACTAATCATGTGTTTTCTAACAGTTACAGTATAAAAAGGAAAAAAAATCTTATGTTTTGATTATAGACACTAAGGCCTAATATTCTAAAGGAGTCTGATTCTCAACTTAGGTCAATCTTGTAAAATTTAAACATATCTATGGAGTATGCTAAATAGAAAGCAGGCAGCATGCATAAAAAATGTTTTCTGTCTTTACAATAAAGAACAAAAAATATTAAGCACCTCAGGTTACTGACTTTCCTTTTTTTTTTTTCTGACAGGCAGAGTGGACAGTGAGAGAGAGAGAGACAGACAGATAGAAAGGTCTTCCTTTTCTGCCGTTGGTTCACCCTCCAATGGCCACCTCGGCTGGCGCGCTGCTGCCTGCGCACTGCGCTGATCCAAAGGCGGGAGCCAGGTGCTTCTCCTGGTCTCCCATGGGGTGCAGGGCCCAAGCACTTGGGCAATCCTCCACTGCACTCCCTGGCCACAGCAGAGAGCTGTACTAGAAAAGGGGCTACCGGGACAGAATCCGGCGCCCCGACTGGGACTAGAATCCGCGGTGCCGGCACCGCAGGCGGAGGATTAGCCTATTGAGCCTCGGCACAGGCAGAGGTTACTGACTTTCAAGCAAAGCCATCTACTTAGATTTGTTTTCAAACCCCTAATAATACACATATCATTGTTATTTGTTGCGATTCCAAAGCAAATGGCAATTACCTGAATTTTTTTTAACTTGTAAACACTGATCTAAAACTAGGCTAAAATATAAAACGATTGACATTAAAGTTTAAGGCTAAATTATGACAAAGCATTTCTTCAAATACTCCTCACAGAGTCTTAAGAACTACCTATTATCTAAATAATTTTCAGGTAAATTAAAAGTAAGCACTTCACACCAGTAAAATTATTACTTGGCCATACTTGAGTACTGGAAGACTGTGCATTCATTGATTGTACTCAATGTGTACATTCAAATCATTCTGATCTTTAAAATAACAAACAAAATAATTTTAGTTCATTCAAATGGAAAAATAATTCAGTTCCTTTGAATCATAACCTCTCCCCTTCAGGAAATGACCAGAAATGTGAGTCAGACAATACTTGTAATTACTTATTGTAGATTTCTAGGAATATATCAGAACTATATCTTTCATTTTCTGATTTTTAAAGAGAGGGAATCTTGGTTTTAGTAAAAGTCCCAAACTTATTTCTGAGAAATTAAATTATCTTGATTACTTGGAAAACAGATTCTGAGTGAAAGGCTTAGAATAATACTTCACTGAATCACTCGTTCCAGTCTAAAACTGTTCATGATTTAAATCTGGACTACTGTAAAATGGGCCCACATTCCATTTCTCTGACACAGAACACTAAGAAATGATCATCAGCACCACACCATGCTACTATATTGAGCTTCATTATCCTCACTTTGGTCCACACCAAAAGTCCTTGAAAAATGACGTTCAAATAATCTGAAAGGTTCCCAGGATAAATGGGATGATTATTTCCACAACTTGAAGTGAGAAGACCAAGGAAGGACATGTTTTACATTTTCTATTCGGGTATGCTAGTGCCTTTGAAACTGTTCGAAGAAAAAAGGACTGTCATTTTCTTTTCTCCTTTCTATTTGATCTCCATGGTCTCTTTGGAGTGCAAATGTTTGGGTACATGTAAAAAGAGAAAGATAGTTCTGTTTATCTAGCCCTCAGTAATACTTCATAATGTATGCTCTTTTAAAAACCATTCATGCCCTGCATTCTCAGTGGCATTGTATGCATCATAAAAGAGTTCCTGCTTAGTTGCTGTCATATTTTGCGGTAGCCCCCAACTCAAGTTCTGAATATTCTCACAAAGAACAAGATAACAAGAGAAAAGTCAAACTTTACCCTAATGAAGAGGATCTTTTCTCCCACTCGGTATCTTCCTTGGGAAAGGCGTTCCACACAGAACTTGGTAGGACATTTGCAAGGAGGATCTTCAGATATTCGTTTCACCTAAAATTGAAGAGCAGGAATGTTCATTCTCTTGAATCAGGTCGTGGGTAGATTAACTTATTCCAAGAGCTCCAAGGATCCCTGGACCACTTAATGATTTAAAACTTGATTTTATGACATGGGCACAGGGATATCACATTAAATTGCAACTTTGTGAAGGTCAGCTCCTGAAGGCATCTTCTGAAGGCCAATGACTGTACTAAGGCATACACTTGATAACAGTGATAAAGCTGTTGGATAATGATGGGGAAATAATTGACACAACAAGCATGGTAGCATGGTGAGCGGAGTGCTCATTTTGCTAAGACACTATGCACATCAGGTTTCCAAGGTGAATCTATTGAAAACTAGAACGACTTGTTTGCTAAATATTTTGAAAATCAGAATAGAATGTTGACATAGAATACATGTTTTCTTAGTGTGATTTTATTCATACTGGGAGCAGCATTGGGCCTGGCAGTTTAGATGCCAATGCTCCTATATCAGAGTATATGAGTTCAATTCCCAGTTTTGGTTCCTGACCCCAGCTTCCTACTAATGCATATCCTGTGAGTCAGTGGGGATGGTCAAGTAATTAGGCTCCTGCCACTCAAGTGAGAAACCCGGTTTGAAATTCCTGTTCCTGGACCACTGTAGGCATGTAAGGAGTGAATCAATAAATAAGAGTCATTCTCTCTCTCCCTCTTTATCTCTCCCTTCCTCTGTCCATCAGATAAATGTAAAAGAATTAAAAATGTAATTTATCAGTTTTTCCCATTTTCAAAACACATGATTACTTTTTAACATGGAACTGTTATTCCATCTTATTTCGGACTCTAATGTTTTCTCTAAGAAGTTATCTTTATTTCACACAGATTCATCCTGTAATTCTTATCATCGCAGAGTTTCTCATCTACCGAACCTACTTCTCAGGCCATATTTTATAATTTATGTGCATTTTACAGAATTCATGCCTGGATATTAGAGTTTTAATGTCTGTTATTCCAGATCTTTAAAAAATACATAATCTGAATGATGTATGTACAATGCTTGTAAATAGTCATGACTTTAAGAAAATAATGTTATCATCCATTATTTTAGGAATGGATTTATGTTTATGATTTCTGTGGTTGGGAACCAGTCATTCTGTATCTCATAACTGTCCTTTTGTCAGCTAACAAGCCAACCAAATGCCCAAACCACAGTGCCCTGTGTTTTGAGGGAAGGATTTCATGGAGGAAACATAAAGCTGTAAATGGTGTACATCCTCTTTTTAAGAAGCTGCACAGAATAAATTTAGATGCTGAAGATATTGGTCTGGATTCTCTCACTCGACCTCTTCCAGAGATGTTATTATGCCCAGAGTTTTATCATCAAAGAGATGCAATCATTCCTTCATATAATTCAAGGTCTGAATTCCATCAGCCTTTTACTAAACAAAACTGTGGGAAGAGTAACCCAAGAACTTATTTGCACGCTGTTACAAAGGAAATAAACAGCTTGATTTTTATGGAATAAGAAAGGTTCCAGAAAGTCTGAAAGCATATAATACTGGAAGGAAAACTAGAAAGGTTCGAATTATCCTCAAACAAATAATAAAAATGTATGTTACAAGAGTATACTTCATTTCTGGGATGTTTTCATTGTAATTGCCCTGTAGTATGTCTTGAAATCTGGTATTCCAATGCCTCTAGCTTTGATTTTGTTGTTTAAGATTGCTTTAGCTATTTGGCATCTCTTCTGTCTCCATATGAATTTTAGCATTGTTTTTTCTAAATATGAGAAATGTCCTTGGTATTTTGACTGGGATCACACTGATTCTGTAAATTGCTTTGGGTAGTATTGACATTTTGATGACATTAATTCTTCTAATCCATGAACATGGAAGATTTTCCCACATTTTGTGTCTTATTATATTTATTTCTTTTACAACCTTGGTTAAATTTATTCCAAGGTATTTAATTTTTTGTTGCTATTGTAAATTGGACTGATCTTATAAGTTCTCCCTCAGCCATGGTATTATTTGTGTATACGAATGCTATTGATTTTTTGTATTGATTTTTGTATCCTGAAACTATACCAAATTCTCTCTGAATGCCAAGAGTCTTTCAGTGGAGTCTTTTGGTTCTCCTATATATAGGATCATGTCATCTTCATATAGATATAATTTGACTTCCTCCTTTCCCATTTGTATTCCTTTGATTTCATTTTCCTGGCTGATGGCTCTGGCTAAAACTTACAGAACTATATTGAATAGAAATGGCAAAAGTGGGCATCTTTGTCTGGTTCTAGTTCTTAGTGGAAATGCTTCCAACTTTTCGCCATTTACTATGATGTTGGCTGTGGGTCTTTCATTTATTACTTTGATTGTGATGGGGAATATTCCTTGCTTAAGGTTTTCATCATAAAGGATGGTGTATTTTATCAAATGTTTTCTCTGCATCTATTGAGATAATCATATGTTTTTCATTCTTCAATTTGTTAATGTGATATATCACATTTATTATTTATTATTAATTTGTGTATGTTGAGACATCCCTGCATACAAGGGATAAATTCCACTTGGTCTGAATAAATGATCTTTCTGATGGACTGTTGGATTTGATTAGCTAGTATTTTATTGAAAATTTTTGCATCTGTGTTCATCATGGATATTGATCTAAAAATCTCTTTCTTTGTTGTATCATTTTCTGGTTTGGGAATTAAGGTGATGCTGGCCTCACAGAAGGAGTTTGGGAGGATTCTCTCCCTTTTGATCATTTTGAGTAGTTTGAGAAAATTACAACTAGTTTTCAAAAGTTTGATAAAATTCAGCAGTGGGCTTTTCTTTGTTTGGAGGATTTTTATTACTGATTCAATCCCCATTTTAATTATTTGTATTTGTCAAATTAGATTTTCTGTATCTTCATAAATCAATAGATCTACCATATACCCAACCATCCCACTCTTGGAATTTTAACAAACAAAATGAAATCAGCATGTGAAAGAGTTATTTGTATCCCATGTTCATTACAGCTCAATTCACAATAGCCAAGCTATGGAATCAACCCAGATGTCCATCAACTGATGATTGGATAAAGAAAATGGGGTGGAGCTAGTGTAGTGTAAAGCCACCACTTGCAACGCTGACATCCTTTATGGGAGCTGGATCAAGTCTTGGCTGCTTCACTTCCAAACTAGTTCCCTGCTAGTGTGATTGGGAAAGCAGCACAAGATGGCCCAAGTATTTGGGCACCTGCCACTCATGTGAGATACCTGGAAGAAGCCTCTGGCTCCTGGCTTCAGCCTGGCCCAGCTGTGGCCTTTGTAGCCATTCTGAAAGTGAACCATTGGATACAAGATCTCTCTCTCTCTCTCTCTCTCTCTCTCTCTCTCTCTCTGTCTGTTTCCCTCTATATAGCTCTGCCTTTCAAGTAAATAAATAAATCTTTTTAAAAAATATGATGTATGTTCACTATGGAATACTACTTATCCATAAAAAAGAATGAAATCCTGTCATTTGCAACAAAATGGATGCAACTGGAAACCATTATGCTCAGTGAAATAAGCCAGTCCCAAAAAGACAAATGTCATATATGCTTTCTCTGATATGTGGTAGTTAATAAAGAACAATAAAAATGCATAGGAATGAAATGGACAGCTTGTGATATGATTGTTGTTTTTAGTGTTTGTTTATACTCCTGTGAAATTATGATCTTTCTACCTTTTACTTGTTGAAAATTTGGTTAGTGGTACATTAAACCTGTGATTATAGAGTGGATTGAAATTATGTTTTTGCAAAAAGGAAGAAAAAGAGAGATAAAGAGAGAGGGTATTGAGGGAGGAGGAATGAGAGAGAATGATGGAAGTATGGTTATCTTAGAATTTTACCTATGAAATTCATGAAATTTGTTCTCTTTCATTAATAAAAATTTATAAAAAGAGTATACTTCATTGAAAAAAAAAAGAACTAGCATCTTCACATTTTCGTCTATCTCTTCTTCCAGTCCTATTTTCACCAACACAAAAAGCTACAATTTTCAGGATTTATTTATCATAGCATATTATATCTCCATTACTGTTTAATCTTTTTTAAAAAGATATATTTATTTGAAAGTCAGAGTTACAGAGAGGCAGAGGCAGAGAAAGAGAGAAACAAAGGTCTTCCAACCACTGGTTCACCCCCCCCAAAAGGCTGCAATGGCCAGAGCTGGGTCCATCCGAAGCGAGGAACCAGGGGCTTCTTCTGGGTCTCCCTCATGGGTACAGGGGCCCAAGGACATGTGCCATCTTCTACAGCTTTTCCCGAAGCTGCATCAAAAGTGGAGCAGCTGGGACTCAAACTGGTTCCCATATGGGATGCCAGCACTGCTGACGGCAGCTTTACTTGCTATGCCACAGTGCTGGCCCCACTGCTTAATCTTACTATCTCCTTGTTAGACTGAGTTCCTTAAGGATTAACACAGCATTTCCTTACATTTTAAAAATCTTGACATGAAGCATAAAGCTGTAATGTCATATAACAGATGTTCAGTAAATGCACATGAATAAATGAATAAACAGGTAAATAAGAACATAGAACTATACAAGAGAGAGGAGGAAATAGCAGATTAAGACCAGACTTAAAGAACCTTAGGGAAATAGGAAACTGCCTAACATTACTTTAGTTGTTAGGCCAATGCCTTTTCCCGAATTCTGAGTTGTTCCTAGCATATTATATTTAGTCTATAGATGCACCAACCACACACACTAATATTAACAGATTTATGTAGTTAGAGAATTTTAAAAGGATACTCCTGAATGGGAGGGTGATCATAAAACCAAAAGGATGAAAGCTGGGTGATAATGCCGTTCCCTCTGATAATGCAGGATCACATTCTGAGTTGGGGAGTCACAGAACCAATGAGTATGTCCATGTATGCTAGCTATTTTCAATATTTCCCTATATGTTTCTCTTTCTATATGTGCTCACAAAATGTTTAAAGAACAAAACATACATATGTTTGTGTATGTATATATGGATATATATAATATTTGTGCCATTGCTAGAAGTGGTATAGTTTTCCATAGCACTATAAGAGCTTCCATGAGGAAAAAAAATGGAGAGAGAGAAGAAGTGATGTTTTGGTGATCCTGAAAAAAAAATCAGACAGACAGCAGTAACAAAGCATGTGGCTTGAGGCTTGAACTCTGAAAAGATCATTCTTGGCACAAGTTTGCTGCAACATAGTAACTAAGCAAACAGCAAATGGGTGTTCAAGTGGTTCCTCCACTAAGAAATGACAATCACAAGTGTGTATGGAAAGTAATTCTATCTTTCAGTGTTCTTAGACAAAACACAGAAACTGTTTATATCAAATGAAGTGAAGTACAAGAAACATTTTCTCAAGTGGCCTGCCCTTTTCTAATGTCTTTCTAGTTTAGAAAATGGACTTGAGTTTTGAAAATCAAGGGTTTTTCTTAGTTGTGTGAGAAGTAAAAGCAGAAATGCAAGAGACAAGGCCAGACTCTGGCCAGGGGAAATACATTGTTAAGTAAACACTGACTGATGACATCTGTGCTTCTTACATTACCTTGGGATAAGTCAGTCTGGCAGGTGTTCTGGTTTGGGCTAGGAATCTGGCCAGTTTTCTGCTGAAACTGGTTTTCAAGAGCCTGATTACTCAGAATTATACTATCTCTCATCCCCAGACTGAGGAAGTTGATGGAGAAGAGGAAGAAAGTAAGATTGGCTTCTTAGAACTGTATTCAGCTCTTTGTGTGGGAACTAGCTCAACACGAGGGAATGCAAAGAGAATTGAACCCTGCCCCAGCGTTTTATCACAGCTGAATCACTATCAGGACATCTGGGGAATAAATTAATCTGAATAGACTCCATTGTGTTTCTTTCATGATATCTTGATTAAAGAAGGCAGGCTGTATTATCCACATAAAGGTCATCTTTTTTTTTCTTTTTCCCCACTATTCCCTTAAGTATCACACAGGGAAATGTGAGGAAACATTGAAGGCTGCAAAACTGGCAGTTACGCTGAAACTGTTCCCTAGAATATGATATCTTAACACTGATCTGCTTCTTTTGCACTTTTTCTTTTCTTTTTCTTCTTTTTTATTTCCTTACTGCTTTTTGCTTATTTTACTTCTCCTCCTCCTCCTCTTCTTTTTTTGTGGTTGCCAATAAAAAATAACCAATATTATGAACTGAACACAGAAACTTTGCAAGCAATCTCTATTTTATATCCCTATTAAACAACACATACTGAGATACATCAATTTCAGCTTCCACCTTTGATATCTTGATATCTGCTTCACATGTAGTGAAGCAGTTGTCGTAGAGACTACTTCCCTTCCACATTAGATCTGTGAAGCTCTGATTAAAAACATTAGTGAGGTTCAAATTTTCTCTCTACTCTGCTATCCCTGAAATAAAACACTGCAGTGAAAAACTGTAACTTAAACAGATTTCAAATAATTCAGAGCAGTTTTCCCCAACGCAGAGTGAAGGAGGCAGTAAGGCATTCTTGTGGTCAAGCTAGTTTGGAACACTCCAGGTTAAACAAGATCTTATTATGGAACTCAACAGAGCCTATGAAATGCCAAAGTACATTGCCAAACTCTAATGGAGCCTATAGTAAATTGTGTTTCTTAAATTAACCTAACCATGGAATTCTTTTCCCCATGGAGCATCTCATGGTGTTAGTGTTTGATTAAACATTCCTTGAAAAACACCACTTTAAAGATCTGCAGAACATGCTATTTTAGCTGGAAATAGTACAGAAATGCCCACTTTGCACATTTCCTACATTCAAGTAAAACCCCTTCACTAAACAGATGATTATGTTCCCAAACTCTAGTAAACTTGAACAAGGGTTGAAAGGTTTTCTGAAATGCCCTCCATGGTTTCCAGTTGAACAAACAGAATTGGAGTAGGAAAGAGCCACCACAGAGTGCCTTGCTGTTAAAAAGAGGTTTTTTTTATCACTATTCTCCTGAGTTGGAGTATTGGTTAAATTTCCTCCAAATCTCTTTCTGACTTGTTCACCGTCATCTCATTTTCTCTTCTCTCCTCTCTTCTCCTCTCCTCTTACTCTTCCTATTCATACCCTCCCCTATCCTCCCCTTCCCTCACTTCCCTTCTCTTCCCTTCTCCTCTTCTCTTTCACAAGCATGAAGGATGGATAGATATAATGCAAGCTGGTGAAGAAAAGAATAATTCTAGCTCCTACTCCCTGGTTCACAAAAATGTCTTCCAATGGCAGCATCTTCTCTCTTTCCAAAGCTACAGTATAAGTGAAAAATACATGCACTTCCAGAGTACATAGCCAAGCCAGATAAACATGACAGGCAGGAAGGTTTTTAAGGTTTAACTACTCATTTTGATAATTTATCTAACACACATGGAAATAGATTGAGCTTTGTAAAATATGGTCCTTGTTTTTGAGAATAAGGACTGCACCTTTAGGGCAAAGGATAATGATGCCTAATAGGCAAATGCCTCACTAAATATATACATACATATATGTGTATATATTTATATGTAATGTATGTGTCAGGCACCAAAGAGGAATTCATCAATTTCACATGCTATGAGAGATGCCAAGATAAAAATTTCAAATTTAAAAAGGGATTTAAAAGATCTAAAGAAAGAGAAGTAAGTGTGGAAGTATGGTGAGGAAAGCAAAATGCAAGGACTAGTCTGAAGGGCAAAACAGCTAAGAAACACACAGTGAGTCAGAGCTCAAATGGTTTACATGACACAACAATGAGTTTGAATTTACTCTAGATTTTATAGATAAAACTTATATAATTATAATCAAATCTGAGTTACATTTAGTTTGATTACTCTGGTGGCAGTCATGTTTGTAGAGAGAAATTTCAAGAATGGACTTGTCAACTGCATCAAATACCAGGAAGAAATGTCATAATTTGATGACTAATATAATTCATTTGACCCAGGATTCATTCCTTAGGAACTGAAGGATGACTTTGGCCACATACTCTTCAGTCATCTGGTACACTGACTCAAAGGCTTTGAAGACGACAATTGGAAATCATAGCTAAGAGGAAAAGGACTAAGAACAACTGGAGTTGTCTGAGAGGAAAAAATACATCAATAAGAGAAAGACTAAAGAAACAGCTCACCCTACAGTAAGTCTGCTTAGAAAAAGAATGCAGAGAAGAGAAATATTTCTCATCAATATAGGAATAATGCATCATTATCTACTATTAATACACATTTAATTTCTCTATGAACTAAAATACTATGGAAAAGCATCACAAGTGACCAATCTTCATATTATCCAGGTGAAATTTATTCTGGGTCAGTAACTCTCATGAAATGTATATACACTGGGGTATATCTGTTAATTACATTTCATATGGAGATTTTTTGTTTGTGTGAAATACACCCTGGATTTAGAGTTTAAGATTAAGAATTGTGATCTGGATTATGTTTGTAATGATAATTGGATGTCTTGAGTTCAATAAAAATATTAGAAAAAAATAAACGTAGTCTTGTGAATTTGAAATCCTTTTAGGTATCCTGAAATTAAGACATGTTTCCTATTCTTTCGGTCCTGTGTAGACTGAACAGTTCCCCAAAAGAAGCAAAATTAAACTGGCAATGGCTAACATACCCCAGCAGGCTTAAGTTTGTTTTCTTTCCTTAACAGAAATGAAGTTTCTTATTTGTCAGACAAACTGTTAGGTCTAAATGTGCTATATAGTTCATAGTGTCATGTGAAGAAAAGCCAAAGAGAAGGAGTCTCCTTTTTATGCATCCTCTAGTGTAAGTTGGCCATCTCCCCAGCTGTTTCCAGCTCAGACCCTAAAGACACCCCAGCTGTAGTCCAGCAGTACATTGTGCACAGCTGACATCATGAGTGATACTGATTTTTCCATACTCTGTCCATCATACATGACAGATTTCAATCTAATGTCTGCGGTATTATCATTTTCTATAAAATTTGTATGCAATTACAACTCCATAAATGCATACTTTACATAAATAACATCCTAATAACCCATAATTTCTCTCCTTTATTGATTTGTTTTACATTTGTGCTCAAAATATATGCATATGGGGGACAGATATGCATACAGAAAAATCCAACCCTCTTGATTATAACCAAGAATTATCTAACAGACAACATAGGTGGACTGAGAGTTTAATTCACCCTGTTTTGCTGCCATGCATGTTTCTAGAGCTAGGCATTACTGTGAAGCAGTACTGTGATTATGAAGGCATTATTAATGTATTTCCTAACTGCCCCAAACTGTAACTCAACTACTAATGCTCAGTAGAAGGCTCTCAGAGAGTTAGACAAAACTGCTGGAATCTAATTCCTCTCCTCCCCTCTGCTGATTTCTCAATTTCTAAGTTTCCATTTCCTCAACAAGAAACATTCTTTTCAAATAGGAGGGCACTTGAAAAGCAATGACAGACCCTGGCCATAGCAGGCACTCAGAAAGGGCAGTTATCTTCTCCATCACATGCTTGCCTTCCTCCCCTCAATACTCCTCAGGATCTTATCTGTGAAACTAGAATCATGAAGCAGTAACAATGAGGCTTAAGTGTTTCAAACACAATATTCAGAGGAATGATTTACTATCCTAAAGTTTATAGACACTATTTAGTAAAATTAAATGACACTTTAAATAACTAGCTCAGATCTGAGTCTCAAGATGAATCAGACTGCAAGCTTTTTCATAGGATAGAAAAGTGAATTTCAAGGAAATTTAAATAGTTAAAAATTAAACTGTTGTGAGCTTGATGGAATGTGTTTTGTAGTTCAAAAAGGAATAACTGCTGGTAATAAGCTGACCAATTTTACTTACTGCATCATCCAGCAAGTTTCCTGTACTCTTTTTGCCAGATGCCTTTGATGAAGGAGAAGGTGAAGGAGAAGGGGCAGAAAGTGTTTCTTCTTGTTCAATCT
This sequence comes from Lepus europaeus, assembly GCF_033115175.1. Lineage (NCBI taxonomy): Eukaryota > Metazoa > Chordata > Mammalia > Lagomorpha > Leporidae > Lepus > Lepus europaeus. The sequence continues at coordinate 42,635,824 of NC_084833.1, forward strand.
CTTTTTCCAATTTTATCAATCCAGGAGGCTCCACACCATACCTTTTAAAAGATGCCAGATCATTATATACACATAAAATACAATGATAAAATTACTGTACGTTCATTTGATTATGAACCCTTATTGGAGTAAACTGTTGATTTTCAAAAAAGAACATTAACTTTTTCTAACATTTAAACTGTAACTTTTAGCATGGGGTAAAATACATATACTTGCTAACTTGTATGCTTGCACGAACATATATGAACATACACATACTAACATATAACAAAGAAATAAAAATACTCAACATAATATGTTAAAGAGTCAATAACATGAAGAACCAGGTAAAATTTAGCCCAATTTTCACCTTTACCAGCTTTAGCAATATTAGTGCTATAAATACAGTTCTGTTTTGTAAACAAACTTGTTACTGAGATAAAATCAGAGGGTCACAGGGTCTCAGTCAAGTTTGAAAACAACAGTATCCAACAATACACATTTTAAAATGATTTAACAGAATAAAGTCATTATTAATTATACACCTTTTAGGGACAGAAACAATATACTGTGGGTTACATAGAATCAAAGCTTATGTTCTTAGGAACAGTATAGTTAAAGTACACATAGTGTTACTGGGCAAGAGGATGATCAGCAAACAGACAGAAATAATTTATAATAACAATATGTGAAAAATTGTGTGTTGTAAATTGTACAGGCCATACAAGTTCAAAGAGAAAGGTGGATGGGTTACAGTTGCTTTCAGCATTCTTATTGCCTATAATCATATTTTTCTTAAACTCAACTTAAAATAGGTCTGGTCTCCTAGATATACATCAACTATACCTAGTGGGGCAGCTAAAGATAATTTGGAATTTGAGAGATGTGAAGGGTTTGGGGGACCATCAAGTCCCATTCTTTCATTTTAACAGATAAGAATGCAGATCTGGAGAAGGTATATAATTAGCTACTAGCAGAATAAAGATGCAAATGCACATTTTATGACTTCAGGGCTCACATTATTTTTTATTGACATCCAAATTAGATAATTATGTGTTAGAAAGTTGAGGAAAAAAACTAGAGATTTAAAAATGGGGTATAAAGTATATCATCAAAGTAAATAATCTGTAAGGAGAGTATACACACACACACTCACACACAAACACAATATTGTTAGTACCTTTGATTGAATTCTGCATTACAAAATCATTAAATGTAAAGCCTTACATTTCCATCCTGTTCTAATGATTTGTTATTTTAACTGTTTGAAACACATTTCTAGAGCTAGGCATATTCTCCATTCTTGATGTTTAGTCCCTATAGAAGCTGCACGATAAGTTTAATTCCTTGCCTCTCTGCTTCGTTACTCATTCATCCTCCATGAGATGAAGGGCTTTCAAATTTATAAATCTAAGAATAGAGTGAACACTTCTTCCTGTCGGCAGGAACTGCTCCCCATAGCCCTCCAAGGAGACCACTGCCCTGAGTCTTCTTAGCTTATAACTAGGTACTTAACTGGCACAATTCCCAAGTTCAGTTAAAGACATTAGGCTTGTCTGTCAACTTGAAATTTTAGCTATAAAGGTGATAATTGATATTTCATCTGAAACCACTTTGTTTTCAGATTGCAGAAAGGAAGAAGGGGGGCTATGTGACAAGTGTCCTTTGAGAGAGAAAAAACTATTAAAATCAGACAAAATTTAACTAACTACTACTACCCCCAAAGGCTGTGGTCTGCATAGTATTTTTTGCAACATCATTATTAAACAAAAGATATAGCTACCACTTACCATATTTCTACCCTTTTGTGAATATTAATAAGTAAATGAGGCATTAGTGAAAATGTGCTAGACTGAAATTCTCTAATGACAGAAACCACTATTCTGTGTGAATCACAGCATTCCTAGCTTCTGGCACAGATCCTGGTACACATCAGAAACTTAACAGCTGACAACTGAATGTGAGAAAGCTGTTTATTTTCATATAAGATTGTTATCAGATCCTAAATAAGAATACAATTTCATGGTTTTGGATGCCCAAATACATATCTCATTTTAAAGAATGCAAGTGTTAAATTTACAAAAATCCTCCACAAAAAACAATCTAGAACACTTCAAACCTTGTTGAAATTTTAAATACTTTTTAAAAATTTTTCTATTCACTGTTAAATATGCTGAACTCAACAGAGAATCACATTACCATTGACAAGTACAACATGGAAAATTGCTTATTATTCTTCTCTTCAGTAGAAACTTTGAACAAACTATACCATGAATCTACTTTTAAATTTAGAAAAGCACTTAACCTCTATGAGTCTATTTTCTATAAAGAAAGTGGAAATGGCAATAGCTTGCCCTCGTCATTTATTGTAGCAGTGGAGGGAGAAAAGAGAAAGAATGTTAGACAAGGAATTGCAGTGAACATCTTCAATGATTCTGGCACTGTAAGGCACCTTGACATCTGAACCTCAGTTTTATTTCAATGTAAAACAGAAATTCTAACACCTATGTTGTAACGGTGCTAGAAGGAATTCCAACAGTATACCTGTAATGCCCACTAAAATGTCTGAAACATGGTATAACCTCTCAGATTACTGGTGATAAATCAACTGGTGCAAGAAGGGCTGCACAACAAGGGAATTGCATTCTCAGTTTTTAAAATTGATTATCACACTAAATAAGTTAATTTAACAACATCAGAATTAAGGTGCTATTAAAATGTAAAGTAGTATCATTACTATCATTATATCATTTATGGAAGAATTTATTATAGGCTTTCTTTAAAGATTTTTTTTTTCTAGAATTGTGGAGTATCAGAAATATCTTAGTGCTAGAGTTTAGAAGAGCAAAATATAAGCTCAGCTTTGATCCTAACTTGCCAGACTAATTTGAACAGTCAACCGTTTTTAATTTTCTTAGACTTCTTTGGATTCTTAGTTCCATCACAGTAAAAAATTTGTTAAGTGTGATGTTCTTAAGACAAAAACATAAATTTAGTAGTGAGGTTAAAGAAACTCAACACACTAGAAGTCACAGCCAATTCAAAATCATTCATAAGTGAAAATGTCATATTTGAAAATATAAATTAAGTCGATTGGAAAATATGACCTCATTTGTAACTGTCAGTTGATTCATGACACTTTCAGGAACAGGTTGCATAATTTTTTTCTTTTTCTTTTTTTTTTAACAAAGTGAAACCATAATAAATATGTTAAAAGAGTAAAAATAGGCTTGATTCCATATCCAATACAAACAAAGTAGGCTAAGTTTGAATAAAATTGGTAACAAAATCACACGTGGAAAACCCTGCTCTAGAGATTTTTCTTTATTTGGGAATGCTGAAAATTAGCTATGCCACTGAACATAGAAAACCAACATTGAGCCCCAAATCTCTGCTTATATTGGCTTTTGAATACTTCAAGCTGCCTAAGGTACAGTCAGCCAGTCCTGAAATGCACACTTAAATACGATTCATTGGCTTCCTGTCTGTCTGGAGATGTCAACAGGCTGTAAATCATGAAATTCCCCTTGGGTTGGGATCCTGCACCTGCAAGCCAACTTAGTCATCAAATAGGTCTTTTTAGTGTTCTCTAAAAGGCTGCTTCATTCTGGTTTCCATGACTAATTCTATACCATTTCACATTTCTATTTTGAGTATGAGCTTTTTACAAATTTATACTGTTATTCTTTTCTAGCTATAAGATCCAAGATATTTAGAAGAGGGTAAATGTTCTCCAACTGAATAAAAGTTCAAACAAAACATACCAAGAAGGTTGAATCCATGAAAACCGAATCTTCATTCCTGTCTTCCCCAATGATATTAAAGTAGTGTGAATATTCAAAGGGTAACTTTTTCCCCCTCACATAAAAAGGCAAAACACCAGGTTAAGGATCTTAAGGTTAAAAACTTTATGATGAGATTCTAGAAATGGATTTCTCATTGTTCTGGTACTGAAAAAACACTGAACACTATGAAACAACTGAGTTCTCAAACTGAGCCCTAAGCTAGACAATTTACTCAAACAATTTAGTATATTACAGTTTTCAAACAAAAGGCATCTGGAGTTTGTTTTACTAGGTTTAGAGTGACAACTTTTATAGCTAAATGAGATAAATTCTCTTTTAATGCATATAACAGATAGTTTATAGATGGTTACAAGATAGTTTTTGCTTTCATTTATCTTCTATTGTAGAGATAAAAATAGATTTAGTCTTAGAGAAAAAATCAAACCACATGAAAGCATGTAAGATTCTTAGTAGAGTAATTAATAATATTTGTATAGCAATACTTTTCTTTTAAATAGCATTTCTTTTCATTAGGCCATGGATTGAAATGATGGATTAAAGAAAATGGTCACAAAGTAAACATTTATTAAATCACATAAATCTTATTCCAAATCAATGAATTACTAAAAATAAAAACACTGAAAAGTACCGTTATGATGTTGATTATTGATTATGGCTGACCTCAAGCCAAATAACTTATTTTTTTTACTTTTCTCATAAAGATCATCTTAATTCTACAGTCTGTAAAAATGTTAGATCCATAGTAACTCTTTTCTTCTTTCGAGAGGGAACATCAAAATATCACTGAGGGGGTGGCGCTGTGGTGTAGTGGGCTAAACTTCCGCCTACAGTACCAACATCTCATATGGGCACCAGTTCTTGCCCCAGTTGCTGCTCTTCCAATCCAGCTCTCTGCTATGGCCTGGGAAAGCAGTAGAATATGGTTCAAGTGCTTAGGCCTCTGCATCCATGTGGGAGACCCAGAGGAGGCTCCTGGCTCCTGGCTTAAGATCGGTCCAATTCTGGCCATTAGGGTCATTTGGGGAGTGAACCAGCAGATGGAAGACCTTTCTCTCTGCCTCTCCTTTTCTCTGTTAACTCTACCTCTTAGATAAATAAATTAAAAAAAAATCTTAAAAAACAGTGCTATCTTTGAAAGTATCTGAAGTCTTATTGACTTGCTTCTGTTGAGTCTTTTAGTTTTCACTGGACAAGCATATATTTTATTTTATGCCCAGAAACTAACATTCTTTTGAAATATTAGAGGAGGGATTTTACTCTCCAGTGATGATAGCTCTACTTAGTTGAAAATAAAATGAACATTTACTCATGAGAACAAATTAAGTGATCTCATTCTCCCATCTCAGAACTCAGAGAAGACGACAGGTCTCAAAGGACCTTCGCTAAGTGTCCCCAGGCTGGAGAATTTCATAGCAGGGAATCAGAAATTTTCTCAGAATCATTTTCAAAATGATGTCGATGCTATTAAGATGAAGTTTGTGTGTTCTAGAGAAAGAAGAGTTTGGAATAAACTGTAAGACAGCATCATTATCAGTGATGAAAGCTCAAAACTTACAAGATCGTTTTGGGGATTCTGCTGAGGTCAAAATCAACTGGTTCAGTGTGCAAATTAATGTGTGATCCTTAAAAGCCATTCAGCCAAATTACTTATAGTTTTGGCAAAGCCATTTTAACTCACTAATATGTATGTTCCTCCAAAGAAGAGTAGGGGCAGGAGGGAGAACAAATGTAAGCATTTGGATATAGGTTAAATATATTTCAAGAAAATCTCAAGAGATTTTCCCTTTTTTTTCCTTCAACTAATATGCTTCAACACAGGGTGAAGCTAGTAAGATTTGGGTTTAATGGGTTTTGCTTAACAGGCACAATTAAACTTCTATTGAAATAAAAAACTCAAATGTATGAATATACAGAACATTAAACAGACATTTTTTACTTAAAACGCACAGTCTATCCAATTAATATTCAACTGTTTAGCATCAATAAAGTATCAATTAAAGATCACCAAGAGTAATCCTCTTCAATGAAGATATACCACACTTCACACCACTCAAGTGGATAAACATAAACAGCCAAAATTATAAACTAGACATTGTGATGTAAAGGTTATCTTAACCCTTACATGATTCCTTTATCAGTTAGTAACTTTTATAATGTAATTTAAAAAATAATCATTGCTTTTTATCAACTCAAATATATAGTTGGGTCAGAAATGGAGCAACCCAGAGTCACAATTTTAACATTTGGGGGTGGAGGTGGGTCACTTTCTAGAATGCTTCACCTTGAAATGGACAAGACCATTATGATTCCCTTTCATTAACCAATATTTTAATTTGCTTTACATTATATGGCAAGGGGAACTTTATGTCAAACTCAGAGCTGGAGGAAAAGAGATTCTTAAATCATTTCACTACTGGGTAGTATCTTTTACTTTGATGACATGGCCAAAATATGTTCATTTCGGTGGGATTCCTAATCAGAGAATTCATGTGATAAAAGCATAATTACCAAAAAAAAAAAATCAAGAAAACAGGCAAATACTACAACTCAGAGAGGAAAATAAAAAAATTCATGCTAATTCTAGATGTAGAACAGCTCCCTTTTTTTCCTGTACATCGCAACTTTCAGAAGCAAGATAATTAGATCATTTAAGCAACACAGTAAAATCCAGCATTTTGGGATATTTTATTGGTATGTTTAAAATACATAATGCTTTGTTAGGTAGCATCTCTTGGCCATCTATATTTCTGTTACTTGGGCAGTTTGGTGACAGCAGCTCATGTATTCAGTTTTTAATTTGTATGGGTCCCTCCCCCTGTACATTTTAAACTTCCTCCCAAAGCTCCCAATTCCTTGTATTCCTTTTACTCATGAATGTAGCTACTGCAGGTCGGGTGCCACAAAACTAGTGAGAAAGTAGGCACATCAGGGTCCTAAAATAGCAGGTGCTTTTATTCTGCTCTCACAAAAGTCAAGGATGTCAAAGAACTGAGAAGGAATGGAATCCTAAGAAGGAGCCACACACCAGAAACTTGGACTGTGCCTGATTAGTAGACACCCAATAGACCAAAGACTAGTGTGCTCTCCCCAGAGTTTTTCATGCAATTATCTGGGAATAGCATGACATCAAAATGTCACAAATTGTTTTTCCTTTATTCCATGTTAACTGGGATTCAGTAATACTTAACTTGAATTTTAAAAACGAGTCTTCCTGGGGCCAGGGCCATGGCATAGCAGGTAAAGCCATGCCTGTAGTGCCTGCATCCCATATGGGTGCCTGTTGAGTCCCAGCTGCTCTACTTCTGATCCAGCTCTCTGCTAATGTGTCTGGGAAAGCAATGGAAGATGGCCCAAGTTTTTGGATCTTTGCACCCGTGTGGGAGACCCAGAAGAAGCTCCAGGCTCCTGGCTTTGATCAGCTCAGCTCCAGCCATTGTGGCCATTTGGAGAGTGAAACAGCAGGTGGAAGACTTTTCTCTCTCTTTGCCTTTGCCTCTGCCTCTCTCTAACTCTGCCTTTCAAATAAATAAATAAATCTTTTAAAAAATCTTTCTCACATCCAATTATTGTGATACAATAAAATTCATGCATGGTGTACAATGCATTAAGGTTATACTGACCAAAATGATTTTAAAAATTTGAGGTAACATCTATTTACAGGTTCATTTTCTAATGGATAAAAAAAAAATCTGTTAACTGGCAGCAAGTTTTCTAGCAATGCTGTACTTTGCTGATGTATACAACTTCCTTTTCCTTGATTTTTTTTACATAAATCCTCTACTTGAGAGTGCACACCAGTGCTAGCTGTCACTTCACCTTACAAAGTTATCTGATCTCAACCCTAAAAGTATAGTCAGTCCTGAATCACATTTTCTAATCAATTCTAAGTTTTTATTTTGCACCAAGACCTCTTTAAATAAATACAGCTTTATGTCTCATTCTTTGAACTTCATAGAAAACATCAGTAGCCCTGTCTTATGGTTATCAAAATAATACATGGGAAAACATAAAACCTAAGCAAGCTGGCTTATCAGCTCAAGCTCCTTCATCTGCTTATCCACAATTACTTTTCTTCTCTCAGAAGGGTTCAAAAGATGTCCCTATGGAAGGCCAATTGTGTCTGTAATAAAAATACATGAATAATTTTAAAATAATTCCACTCAAAAGTAGAAACTAAAGTTGTTTAGAGATGAGGTGTTGAGTGCAGGAAAACAAAGAAATGGAACAAAAAAGGAGGCTGAATTATTAAATTTTTAAAATTATTAAAAGAGGAATCAAGGAGTTAAGGGATAGAATATAGACATAAACTTGGAAAAAAGAGTTAATTGTCACAAAACACTTCACATACAAGATCCTCCTCTATACCTCAAGAAAGATCGGAAAGGAAAATACATTTGGTTAAAGGACATTAGCAAATACTTAGACATAGTGGTTTTGACAGCAAGATCACAATAGAAGGATGATCATACTAATCATATTTGAATGAGTAGCTTCTCATAATTCAGGCTAAACATCAACAATGAAAAGTTAGTAAGCTTCTCTGTTGCTTGGATGCTAAAATGGTCCACATCTGGACATCATTGCAGTTCTCTGACTTACCTAGCAGCAATCCGGCCAAGCTCTAGCAAACAGAGACACACTTCCCTTGGTTGCTTGTGAAGGACTGGAAGACAAGACAGGGGTAGATAGGGATTGTAAAGCAGCTCCATTGTGAAAAGGTTTGCCAATGACCACCCTGTCCCTCCAACTCCCAGTAAATGAGTCTTCATTCTGATACTCATAGAATGCATGCTATTTCATAGGACATCTAGCTCCACTGAAGGCTTAACATGGTTTTCAAAACACTGTCCAACTTTCTTCCAAAGAGTTATTAATCTTAGGGACCTTGCCTTGAGTAAAGAGCATCCTGAAAAAAATTTTTTTTCAATTAGCTTACATTAGTAAGTCAACCTTGGGTATATATGTAGATAGTAATTATGAAATAATTGATAGATATTTAAAACATACAAGACACACAAGATTATAAAACAAGGGTTGACCTTAATATCCTGAGTCTGCCTTCATCAGTGACTGTAGTGGAAATGATATAATGAATAAGGATGAAAATTGTATACCATAATCCTTTGTTATCCTCCAAAGACAAATGGTAAGTGAGACCATGAAACTTGATACCTCTCCTAATTAAATCTGATTTAATAAATACTTTAGAGAGAAATATTTTATACTGACTGGCAACCTGGTCTGTTGATAAAATGAAAAAATAAGAGTGCTCTTTGAAATAATATTTCTATTTTAATATAATCTGATTACCTAATAAATCTATTTTACTGAGCTTTGGGAACACTCTGTAATGCTGACAAATCATAGTTCATTTGTTGAGCCTACCAGATGAGCATGTACTGCTTATATTACCAGGATTAGAAGATTTTAAAAATGTTATATTCAGCACTAAAGACAATAGACATTATACAAATATTTTGCATTGATATTAGCCTTTACAAAGACAAAATTAATATTCTAATAAAGAAGGTACTAAAATATTGATAAATTTTAAGAAAATAGAAATATTGATTTAATTCTTAAACATAGAATATTTTAACAATACAGATTTCCAGTATTATTTTATTTGCTTAACTTAAATGTTCTAATTCCCACTCACTGTACATTATGGCAGTTATACCTACACTATAATGGAATTTACAGAGTGTGGGGTAATTAGAAAAAAATACTTTTACTTGGATTGTATGTAATTTCATTTGGCTTCGTATAGACATGCACATTTATTATTATTTGGTTTTTAAAATACCACTTTTAAAGCTTTTTAAATAAATTCTCATTCTATCAATAATGCTCATTAAAACAGAATCTATTATGAAAAATTTGAATTATAAAACATTTCCATTCTTGGTAATACAAACTTTTAGTTTCAGCCAACCATTACTGAATTGTCACGAAACTGGTGAAGTAGCATAAAATAAAAATATTCACTATTCACAGTTTCAAGTATACTGCTCGTGACTATGGCTAGAATAACATCAACTTCACAAAGTCGGATACATTAAATCCACTACAGTGAAAGATAACATAGAAACATAGTATCACATTGTCACCAACTGCAGAGGATTATAAAAAAATATCAAAACAGAAGCAAATAAATGAAAATCAATCTTCCTGAATTTCTTATGTTTTTGACTTCTATTTTTAACATATCCATGGTACAAAATAAGCAATAGTTTTCAGTGGGAGAAATGACAATATATAAACAGGGGCGAGGAAGATGTTTAATAGTCTGCTAACACTCTCATCATAACTGAAAGCTGTGTGAAGCAAGTGGCTAAAGCCCCAGGAGCTTTGGATTCAATTTCATGCATTTCTTGATGGAAATAGTGTCAGAACAAAAATATTACTAGTGGGCTGAACTAATGTGTCGATATACAGACAATAAACAATTATAAATTATCCAACACACCTACAATGGTTCTTTAGCCAGTGTACCGTACATATTTTGAGGACTATATAAGCACTGGATGGTAAATGGCATATTTTATAGAAAATCAAATTTGTCCTGGAGATAATATTGTGGGCAATATAAGAAAGACAAATTGACATTTAGGGTGAATTGGTACTGTGTATTTCTTTGTTCCCTCATTTGTCCACAAGAAATTGCTTTTGCTCAACACTGTCAAATGCTGAATCTACCATAGACTTACCAGAAAACTAATTTTGCAAGATGGTAATTAACTGATGATTCATTTTATCTTAACAGAACCAGGCTAGAGGATGTAAGACAAATAAACCTCTTCCCAGCATCAATTATTAGGAAAATGCTAACAGAAAGATAGAGTGTCTGTGACTATAGTAAGCTGTGGAAGACACTGAAATGAAAAAAAAAAAAAAAAAAAAAAAAAAAAACTTTGGGGAGATACAATTTAGAGCGGTCCTATTAAATGTATTTTAAACATTTCATTTACTATATAAGAAGTAGTAATGCTAAATTTAATCAAATTTCAGGGTGAAAAGGTCAATTCGGCCAGCATATATAGACAATTAAAAAACAGATAATCCTTTAGTTACCAACTTCATGTTAAGTACAAAGTTTAAGTACAATTATATTGGGGCATGTCATTATTTTGAAATGGCAAACATCTTGCTGCTAGTTTTCCTCTGTCTCTGAGAATAAAATAATTTAAGTGATCCCATTTTCAATAAATTATCTATAAAGTTAATTACATATTGTATATTTTAGAAGGGTAAATAACAATGCATATCATTATCAGGAGGATTAGAAGCACTCCTTTTAGTGTATTGGGTTTGAAACAAAGCCTTTGCATTGATTCATATGAATAATTTAAGCTCAGTTCTATTTGTTCATTGATCTTTTCAAAAAATAAAGAAAATTGTGCTTATAGTAAAATTTTTAGCAGGAAATACTTTTCACACTATATCACTGTAAAATTTATTTTGGAGACCATTGTGCTTAGTGAAATAAGCCAGTCCCCAAAAGACAAATATCATATGTTTGCTCTGATATGTGGTAGTTAATATAGAATACAAAAAGTATAAGAATGAAACTGACATCTTATGATTTGATTATTTTTAGCCCTTGTCTATATCCCTGTGAAACAGTTGTTTTCATATTTTTTACTTATTGAAACATGATGGTTAGTGGTGTATTAAGCTTGTGATTATACAGTAAATTAAAATTATGTTATTGCAAAATTAAAGGAAATAAAAGGAAGGAAGGACGGGGGATTGAGGTGGGAGTGGGAGAGGATAGTATGGTTATCTTAGAATTGTATCAGCAAAATACATAAAATCTGTTCTGTTTATATTAATAAGAAAGAAAAATCTCAAAAAGAACCCTCTAATAAATACATATTCTGATGTTTAAAAAAAAGCAAAAAACATTAATATGGTCTTTTGTTGGAGTCAGGGGTAGAAGAAGACATCGATATTGCTTTCTTTTCTTCAAATTTCTGTGGACAAAAGTTCTTTAGTTAATGGTAATTACTATATGAACTATTTTATCATTTCATGCTTTTTTAAAAAAATAGTCAAAACTGTCTTTTAAAAAAGCATAACGCAGAACACCTTTGGGAGAGGTAACAGAGATCCTCATTCAAAGCTATGTGGCAAGAGACTGGATTTTATAACCTAGATTCTATAAAAATCTCATGGGCATCAAATGTCAGATGGAATGCTGCTAGCTCCAGGAATAGAAAATGAGGCCTTCCACTAAAGCAAAGGGTAGAGTTTCAATGTCACAGAATCTGTGGGGATAAAGTGCATTAGACCATGAATGTATCATTTAGCTAAATATATTAAGTTTTAACAGATGCGCTAAGAAATGAATGCATAAAAAACTGTGTTGTCCAGTTGGATTCTTTACAACTGAAGGTTATAATATTCTTGGTAATTTTTTAAAAAATAATTTTTATCCTTTTATTCAGGAAGGACTTGAAAAGATTATATTTTCGGCTAAGTGTTACTTAATTGTTAGCAATTCATAAACTAATAGCAACAGAACATAACAATAGGTTTAAACAAATCAGAGAGCGTGGTACGGGCTATTTATTACATTAGCAGTCCAAAAGAATTGGGTTCCCCTTAAGGCTACCTAATTTCCTGATCTTTGTACCTCTTCTTCCTTATAATGTAATATATTTAAGATCACGTAATCTGTGGTAAGTATTTAATAAAGGTTATATTCTTGATATTGATGTAGGGGCCACAGACTAGCAAAATGGGGATCATGTAAGAGCTTGTTTAAGTTATGAAGCTCCACTCTAGTCCTAATGATCAATATCTGCATTTAAACAAGCTGTTCAGATGGTTAGAATGTACACTGAAGTTTATTAGCAGTGTGTTAGCCAATATTACAATAACATTAAATATCTGTTGAGAGAAGTACCCTTGAGGATCTATCAGGTACAAAAGATGCTGGCCAAGAAAGTAAAGAGATAGGTCCTTGTGACATGTCACTTAGAGAGAGACCCTCATAGAAATCTCTGAGTTTAAACGTAGAAGACAACTAGGGGGAGCAATTTAAGAACACTAAAAGACCTGAAGTTGAAGAGAAGGAAAGAGGAAAAAAAAAAAAAAGCTATAAACAATGAAGTCCATTCACAATTTCATCAGTAATGAAAGATCAATAAAAAAGAATGTGGTTAATTGCTTCTCCCAGGAAATAGAGAAATATCCTGGAACAAGAAGCATAGTTTCTTCAACACCCAGCATTCATGTTAAATCAATGGATTAAGTAACCATAACTCATAAACAATCAGAGTCAAGAATCTTTTTAAGTTGGCTTATATTTATGTTTTGTGGTTAAATGTACTTGAAACAATCCTTCAAACATCTAAAATGAACTCATATAAAGCATAATTTTACGTAACACAGGGAATGACCTTTGGAGTGAGTGGAACTAAATTTGAATCTTAGCTAGGCTGTTGAGAAGCTGTGTAATACTGGGCAAGCAATTTCATTCTCAAAGCCTCATTTTTTTCCAACCTCACATTTCCAAAGTGATGGTTGTTGGGAGGAACATATGAAAGCATGTGTGCACCACTTAGCTTTCATTGATTGAGAACATACTGATAACTTATCAAACACTGATACAATGAAAACTGATCTAGAACAGAAAACTGTCTACTTTTCTACTTCGACCCTGACTTTGTCAAGTCCTTGATGAACCATCATTCCAAGAAGTCATTTTTCCTTTAAACAGATTAAATATTGTTCTCTTACATTTTCCCAGGAATGGGGGAATGGCTAGATTTGAAAAAGATTTCCTCAGTTCAAAAGCACCAACAGAATTGAGGGGATGGGTGTTTGGTGCAGCTGTTAGAATGTTGCATGGGACATCCACATTGTATAGTGTGCTTCCTAGGCTTGAGGCACAACTCTACATCCAATCCACCTTCCTGCTAATGCACATCCTGGGAGGCAGTAAGTGGCCATGCGAATCCTTGGGTCCCTATCACCCACATGAGAGACCTGAGTGGAGCTCCTGGTTTCTGGCTTCAGCCTTCATAACCCTAGTTGTTACAGGCATTTGAGGAATGAACCAGTTGATGGAAGATCTGTCTCTATGTCTTTTGTGTTTCTCTCTCTCTCTCTCTCTCTCTCTCTCTCTCTCTGTCTCTCTCGCTCAAGCTCTCTCTCTCACTCTCACTCTCTCACCCCTCCCCTGTTCTTCCCCACCTTTCAAATAAATACAAAATAAATAAAACTTTTATCAAAAGGAAGTTGAAGTGCTAATTAAGTAAATGCTTAGTGAAAAAAACCGTTTTTTAAACATAACATAGTCTAAATGAAGATGATACTGGGAAAGAGATAAACTGAATATAAGTAACCCAGAGCTGAATAAGTGTCTTGAAATTGTTATCATAAATTAATACTAATTAAGGTAATAAATTTTTTTTTCTCCACAGAAACACTCTTATAGTCCTCAGTGTAAACAACAGTCAGAACAAGACAAGGGGTAATTTATCAAACACTAGAAGGCAGGCATAGGTTCTTTTTCTGATGCAACAGGTGACTTTAAAGTAGAAAATGGAAAGTGTTAATGTTTAAAATTCCATACACAATCCATTTCACTTCTGTGCAGCAACAACTAGCCAATACTGCAGGTAGATTAGGTTTGCCTTTCAAGCTGAAGGCTGAACACTGTTTAACAGAACAAAAGCTTTTGCAAAAATGCTCATCAGGGTGATGCATCAAAAGAAGACAGTACCACACAGCAAACAAACACAGGGGGAAGAAAAAACAGAAAAGTGATACTCAGGCAAATCACACATATTTGCATGCCACACAGCAGATAGCAAACCCTTTTCTTGCTGGGTAGATTCTTTCTCAGAGTAATAGCTGAAGAATAGTCACAGGCCTTCAAATCCTATAATCATCCAATAACATAGTGATATTGACACAATTATTGCAAGCAAAAAGGTATATTTTAAAGCATCCTGCCCTTCCCCCCCTCCTGTCTCCAACTCCTCAGAATGTATACAAATGAAACAATATAAACAAGGCTATGGAAAAAATTTTAAATAGACTTGACATTTTCTAAATCGCTGTACCACTGTAAATTATAAACAACAAACCTGGCAGAGAAGAATATCACTAATTTAGGACAATGTTTTGTTGGGTAAAACATCTTAGAAAACAATAACACAAGAACATTAAATTGTGGCTTATAATTTAAGAGTGTTTTTTAAGCTTAAGAACGAATCATATTTCTGCTCTTAAATAGTAAAAATGAATCACATAAAATATTTATCATTATTCTGAAAATGAGTCTCAAATTACATCAATACTTGAAAAAGTATTAAGCTTACTCTTATATTACTAATACAAAATAATACATTTTATATATCCATGAAACTGAAAATAGAAATTCTTTTACAGCTAGAACCTTCTAAACACTATTTTGTTAACTTTCCAGTTATACGTTCATTTATTTTAAAATAATTATTGGGGACAATTTTGTTTATAGTGTGGAAAACTACAAACTTTCAAATTCAAGAAATATCCACATACATGTTGTTAATCTAAAGCACATTCCTAAATATTTTCAAGGAATTGAATGAAATCATAATAAATCTTAATAAGTCAGAGACATGAAAAAGAGTATCTACTCCAGTCACTGATTTGTATGTCAACACGGTTTGAACAGTAGGGGTCAGGGTGAGCATTGCATGTAGATACACAAGGTTAGAATATGCTCCACCGAGCATGCAAAAATCTATATCTTCACTATAGCAGTATACAATCCCATAATCATTTTAAGTGTCAGTTTATCCTTAACAATTTGAAAAAATATTTTCTATTGTGTTCATCCATAAACTCATATGTCAATAGCTTTCCGTGCGTGTTGGTCCAGCCGCTTTTTAATACAAATAAAAACTAATTGCTCATATTTCAGATTCCATGCCATAACCGTTTACTATCTAAAGTTTGTTAAGAGATAATTAAATAAAATATCATAATTCCATGACTATTTTTCTTTCAAATTATGAATATCAATGGTATAACTGTGTGTCCTTACATTCATAATATATTATATTATCTCATATTATTAAAATACTTCAAGAATATTATTTTATTTAACATCTATGGATGACTACCATAGTTTATTCAAGCTACCTCCAAATATTATAGATTCTGATGTCTGTTTAAAAAACTACGTTTCATTGGTCATTTTGGTGCTCATTCTACTCTCCTTCAGATTAATTTTCAGAACAGGAAAACATAACCTAGTATAAACTCTTCTGAGGTCTTTGATATAGAATGTCATACTTCTTTCCAAGGAAAGAAAACCAATTTCTAATTTCCATTAGCAATGTACAGACAATCCTGTTTTCCTATATACTTACCAACAACAAATATAAAATTTTCTTAATTTTGCATAATTTTTATTTACATTTATCTTATTATTAAAGTGTCCAACATTTTTATATCTTATTTAGATTTTTTATAAGGCTTTCATGAAAAGGCTCTTCATGACCTTTATCTATCTTTCTATTGCTTATTTTGAAACATAATTTGTAGCATAGTAATTGTATGATCTAAGGACTGATATTTCACAAAAGAGAGAGTCATATGCCAAGGATGTCACCCCAGGACATATGCCAGCTGTGATTATATGTGTCATCGGAAGTTGTCTCCAAAAATCAAACGAACAAGAAGCATCAGACAAGAGCATGGGATGTCTACAGGCTATCCATACTTCTATTTACTCCTAGCACACGTTCCCTCACCTGCGGAAATTTCTTGTCATTAGCTGTTGTGGAAAGAGAACAGATCGAGTGAGTTGTGAATCAAGATCCTGTGGCAAATAACTGTTCAAAGGAAAACACTGCAACACAGGGGAGCATATCAGGTGCCACAAAGATAAGGATGCTTTGTGCAGGCAAAGACCTTTGAACAGCAAAACACAGAAGCCTCTTCACACACACTCAGTAGAGTGATCTACTTTATAATTCAATCAAAGACATTTTTCCCCTTCATCAGGATATCTTTTCATTTTATTTGCTGTTCAAAACACTAGGACACAAAGGATGCTCTTCATCTTGTGTGCTACTGAAATGAAATCTTGAGGTAGAAAAAAAAAAAAAAAAACTTGCCCTAAATTTCCTTTCAAAAGTGAGTGTGAAAAGACATCAAGCAGAGTACACAGTGTTATTGTTACAAGAAAGTCAATTCTGCAACTGCAGAGTCCAAGGCCATCAGTGCAGCTCAGTCACTTCCTCACCCACAGTGAATAATAAGAAAAATCCAAGGTTCGACCTGGGGAAAGGACATTTCTCAGTGTCATACCCCTTGATTAACATGAACAACTTTGGGCACAGCTGTTTCCTTTCTCTGCCTAATCCTAAAGTCAATGCTGTAATATTGGCCCCTTTCTTCTGTATTCAAGGCCTATTATATATCACCTCATGTCCTGTTCTGAGCAGCAGAGAAATCAAATCTATTTTTTAATTGAGCAAAATCCTTGAAAGCCTAACCATTTGATTTAATTTGGTACTGAGAAGAGTAAAAGTGATTTTGAAATTTGTACAGTTTTCAGAACATACTTTTATTAAATCTTCTCAGATATATAAACATTTTAATTGCAAGTTATATGCTAAGCTATAATGTAGATTTTTTCATGAAATGCTCAATATTTACATAAATATAAATTATCATGGACTTTCTTTTTGTAATATCAGTTTATTTGTCAAACAAGCTGAAAAAATAGGCCATCTCAAAATTATTGTTCACGTAAGTACATATGTTAGAGTATTTATATTCTAAGGTCATTAAATAAATGTATTTAGACTTTATAATTTCAGAATAAATTGTATTATTTATTGAATGGCATTTTTAAAAATCATCAAGATAAATAATGTGCATGAAACATACATAGAAATCTTGAGCTATAGTGATATTTCCAGTAGGCAACATTTACTGCTAGATTTATTTTTGGATTCCATCTGAAAATTTATTAGTTCATATAACAAAAGAACTCATGGGCCATGAGAAAATTAAGACAAGGTCATATTTACTTTCACAGCTAAGCAAGTAACTTATTTGGCCCATAGTAGTCAATAAAAAAATATTTCTTTAATTAAAGGTTGTGCAATGAAGAAGCTAATAAATTAACAAACTACTAATGAAGCCGTTTCCCCGATGTAGAAGTTCTTTGGCAATGGCACTTCAGAATTTCATATCATGATGATAATTGTCAACACGTGCAGAGTGAACTCTTTTGACAAAGTTTTGATTACATACCTCTATATATGTTTGTACATGTATATATATAGATGGATGTTTACTAGATATTTCAAGAATTTCTACTGTTCTTGCTTTGCAAATGATTCCTCTGCACTCCTTCTTCCAATCCTCCACTCACATGGTTCCCTAAAAACTTGAAGGTGAATATCTATTTGTAGGATGACTACTGGACCACTGGACTGAAATAGAGGTATCATCTACAACTCTACATACACACACACACACACATGTTCCACCAAAATCAGTTTGCTTCAAGGAGTACAATATTAAACAGCAAACAACGGTGGTATTTTTTCAGGTCTGGAATGTTCTCCCAGTCTAAATTCATATTATTTTCTCTACTGTGAGAGTCAGAAATTTGATGACTATCTTTTTCATATATCATATTTCCTCTTAGGGGCCAGCTGGTGCAGCAGCTTACCTCAGCCTGAGACACCATCATCCCATATGGGCAGCAATTCGAGTCCTAGCTGCTCAATGGAAGATCACCTGAGTTCCTGGCTCCCTGCACCCGGGTGGGAGACCCAGAAGCTCCAGGCTCCTGGTTTCAGCATGGCCCAGCCCAAGCTGTTGCCGCCATTTTGGGGAGTGAACCAGCAGATAGAAGATCTCTCTCTCTCTCTCTCTCTCTCTCTCTCTCCTCTTCCTGTAACTCTGCCTTTCAAAAAAATAAAAAATAAATCTTTAAAAAATGTAATTTCCTTATACATATAAAATGAGTAAAATTTCAGCTGCTATCATAAACTTTGTAGGTTCAACAGCAGAATATTGTTGAGAGAGGTCTATAGGCAAAAGATATTCAGATTGCAAGATAATTCATATGCTTGTTCTCTCTGAAGGATGCTCAGTTTACTTTCTTGTTGATGCTTAATAGTTATGTTTTTGTAAATTATTTTTAAAGCCTCAGGCAAAAGAAACAATGTCTTCCTGACCCCATCCCCAGATGTCTCCTTTCTTTATTTAGTTTCATTTCATTAAAATGAGACTTTAATTCCAGCTTTCTCCCTGTTACAATTGTACTGCATTGGGTCTATATAAGAGATTTGAACATTTAATTTTTATTTATTTATTTATTTGACAGGTTGAATTATAGACAGTGAGACAGAGAGACAGAGAGAAAGGTCTTCCTTCCATTGATTCACCCCTCAAATGGCCGCTACGGCCGGCACTGTGCTAATCTGAAGCCAGGAGCCAGGTGCTTCTTCCTGGTCTCCCACGCAGGTGCAGGGGCCCAAGCACTTGAGCCATCCTCTACTGCCCTCCCGGGGCCACAGCAGAGAGCTGGACTGGAAGAGGAGCAACTGGGACTAGAACCGGTGCCCATATGGATGCTGGCACCACAGGCAGAGGATTAACCAAGTGAGCCACGGCACCAGCCCCTAATTCTAGGGTCTAAGTAGTATGGAAATACAGAATAGTCCAACATAAGTTTTCTTCCAAGGAAATACAAAAACTCACTCTATGATATGAAAGTGAATTTATCAAAATGTAATCAAAAAATTAAAAAATAATAATCTGGGAAGGCTGGGTACCAAAGGATATTTTATATACAATATCTTTAATTATCCTAATATCTAGCTTGAGTGCCTAACTTTTAACTCACTAACAAGTGAACAAACACACTAATAAACTTTAGTTTCAACAAAAAGAGCTTGTTAGGAAACAGTTTTTTGTACTTTTGTAGAAGAGAAATGACAATGTTTTCTTTGGATGGAACACACATAACTATCCGTCTAATCCAAATTAAAGACTGATGTTAAAATTTAGTCTAATATTTTCCAAATATCTACCAATTTTGCATTAATGGCTATAATTTTTGGCTTGGGGAAGATTATGTTACTTCTGTTCCTACAAAATGACAAATAGTAAGAGGGATTATGTATTTTTCTACCTTCAAGGATCAAGTATGCAGCAAATCTACAAGTTTGCAACTGAATTATTCTTTTTAAAAGATAATCTGAGAAATGGCACTATACAAAAAACTCTTGATGGCTATAATGAAGATGCCAAAAAAAATCTGAATATTTTATCAGCGATAATTCTATAGGAAATACATACCCAAACCTTCGGATTCGAATAGACATGTTTCATCCACCCCTAAATCTCGGCACCAGGACAAGAAATTTGCTGTATTGTCTCGAGCAAAAAAGGAGCCTGAGGGTGCACTGGCTTTGCATGGAATCTTCTTCAGTGGTAGATTCTGAAAAATAAAGAAATCTCACTCTGGTGGAATCTCTGGTGATGCTATCACAGTAACATAAACACACATTTATGTCTTCAACAAAATGCTCTGTAACAATCCTATATCAATTAGTAGACTTATAAAGAACTATAGTAAAGGAAATAAAATGTTGATGAAACTTATCTGGTGCTAAGAGACTACGAAAATCTAGGCCTATACATACTTATCTTTGCCTTTTTATTATCCAGTAGTAATATACAGAAGTCCTTTCCTGGCTCAGATCATCTCTTTTTTTTTTCTTATTTTTTATTGTTTTGCCCTTTATTTCAATTAAGTATTCTGCTTTATTATTATTATTATTGTTATTATTATTTGAAAAGCAGAGTTAGAGGCAGAAGCAGAGAGAGAGAGAGGTCTTCCATCTTCTGGTTCACTCCCCAAATGGCTGCAACAGCTGGAACTGAGCTGATCCGGAGCCAGGAACAGAAGCTTCCTCCAGTTCTCCCACATGGTTGCAGGCGCCCAAGCACTTGGGACATCCTCCACTGCCTTCCCAGGCCACAGCAGAGAGCTGGATCAGAAATGGAGCAGCCAGGACTCGAACCGGTGCCCATATGAGATGACAGAACTGTAGGTGGCAGCTTTATCCACTATGCCACAGCGCCGGCCCCATCAATTAAGTATTCTATCAACAATTCTCACAAAGCGTATGTAAATATATTTCTCAGTTGTGTAAAAGGAATGAGAAAAACTCACAGTATGAGTACTACACATATGACATATATACTTATAGTCTATGTGAATACAAACACACATGCTGTAAAAATTACACAATAATTAGAAAGTCACAAGAGAGCAGCAGAGTTGTCTAACATCACAGATCTCCACACCAATACTAAGAAAGAGAGACAGTAATAATCATTTAAATATAATATTTTACGTCTTTCTTCTAGACTATTTCATTTTTATCCTTGCAGTATAACTTTACTATGTATTATTAAGATATCTGATGTGAACTCTGCTATTTGACCTTGAAATATATTATTTACATGCTACATCATTTCTCTTTTGAGTTAAGAAAATGCTTAAAGGGCTGGCATTGTGGTGTAATGGGTTAAGCCACTGTCTGCGATGCCAACATCCCATGTGGGCTCTGGCTTCTGTCCTGGCTGCTCTACTTCCAATCCAGCTCCCTGCTAAAGCATCTGGAAAAGCAGTGGAGGATGACCCAAGTCTTTGGGCCTCTGTACCCATGTGGGAGACCTATATGAAGCTCCTGGATCCTGGCTTCAACCTGGCCCAGCCCTGGCCCTTGCAGCCGTTTGGGGAGTGAACCAGCAGATGGAAGATCTCTCTATCTCTCCCCGTTATCTCTCTCAGTAATTCTTTCCAAAAAAAATTGTTTAAAAAGGAAAATAACATTTAGCATTTAAGTAGGCTGTAAACCTGGGCAGACTTTCCTATTAATCATCTTTCATAAAATCTTAGTAACTAAATAACCTTAGCACCATGCAAGGTGCTACAGTTGTCTTTTCTTTAACAGACTACAGTCACTTTCCATGGCATTTCCATGAAGCCACAGAATGTGTGATTCTATGTAATGTGAAAGGCTGAACCAACTCTGTGGATAATCTAAGCTACACAGACCTTTGCCTCAAAGAGCAAGGAGACAAAGGGAGAAGGCACAGAACGGGTGTTTCCTGTATTCACTGTGAGCCAGCAATTATAACAGACCAAATCTTGTGGATTGTTTAGCTCATTTACAAGAATGGTTATAAAAAGTGAAATAGCGGCCGGCGCCGCGGCTCGATAGGCTAATCCTCCACCTTGCGGCGTCGGCACACCAGGTTCTAGTCCCGGTCGGGGAGCCGGATTCTGTCCCGGTTGCCCCTCTTCCAGGCCAGCTCTCTGCTATGGCCAGGGAAGGCAGTGGAGGATGGCCCAAGTACTTGGGCCCTGCACCCCATGGGAGACCAGGAGAAGCACCTGGCTCCTGCCATCGGATCAGCGCGGTGCGCCGGCCGCAACGCACCAGCAGCAGCGGCCATTGGAGGGTGAACCAACGGCAAAAGGAAGACCTTTCTCTCTGTCTCTCTCTCTCACTGTCTACTCTGCCTGTCAAAAAAAAAAAAAAAAGTGAAATAGCAGAGTAAGCGGATAGGTGAAGTCTTGCAGCCATATAATTAAAACAGTTACTATGTAATTCAAAGGCTTGATCTGTCTATTCTCAAAAATCCAATCCATCGTTGCTGACTAAAGTTGATTTAGGGTAGAGATAATCACAGTTTTTGCATAAATACATAGATTTTCATGCAAATATATGCTTTAGGTGATATACTTATATAAACTATTTATGCGATTATTGACAAAGGAATATTTCAACTGATTTGGTCCAGATACCAGAAATATTTTTTAAATAAAGGCTTTTCTGTATAATTTATAAATACAACAATAAATAGCACAGTAGGGGAGGATGTTTGGCCTAGCAGTTAAGGCACTGTTTAGGATGTCTGGGTCCCACATCAGAATGCCTAGGTTCAGCTCCTGGCTCTGGCTTCTACTAATGTGGATGCTGGGAGGCAGCAGTGATGGCTCAGGTATTTGGGTTCCTGCCACCGATGTGGGAGACCTGGATTGAGCTACCCCTCCATGGCTTCTGCCCAGCCCAGTTCCGGCCATTGCAGATATTTGGGGAGTGAACCAACAGATGGGAGGTCTGTGAGTTTGTATCTGTATCTCTTTTTATCTCTCATTCGGCCTCTCAAATAAATCAAAATAAGTATAAAAATAGGAAAAAATTGAATAGTATAATGTCTTTTTTACAAAATATTCATGAATATCTATTATTTAAAATGCGTATGTTCTTAAATGTAGCAGCTCACTTGTAAGGATATGTTCTAAAAAATATATTCTATATACATAGCAGCATTAATGCTTAAAATGTAAGTACAAATATATTTGTCACAATACTGACTAGGAAAAATATAGAAATAAGAATATATCAAGAGAGGGTTAATGGAATAATATAAAGTAAACAAATATAATGGAATTGGATGTGATCACATAAAGAGAATAAGATAAATGTACATATTGGACGAGAAATATGTTCACTCATTAGTGGAAACAAATTTGCAAACAGATATGTATACCATATATGTTATGATATAAGTATATATATATGAATACACATGAAGATGGTCATATATGAAGTTAAATTTCACCTTCATGTGTTGCGTTCTACATATGACTATTATAATTATATATTTATAGGAGGCAAGTTTAGAAATAATCCAAGAAGGAAATGTGTCAAATTTCTAATAATTAATCTTGAAGAAGAATGATTAATAATAGTAAATTACTTACTTATTTTATGTAATTCCAAAAGAAATAGAAATTTGAGTGACCTTTACATTTCATCCATTCTTTCCAATTGAAAAATGTCAAAACAGATAAATTAAATCAAATCATCACAAATTTTTTTAAATCTTTTTTTTTAACTTTTATTTAATGAATATAAATTTCCAAAGTACAGCTTATGGATTACAATGGTTCCCCCCCCCCCATAACTTCCTTCCCATCCGCAACCCTCCCCTCTCCCACTCCCTCTCCCCTTCCATTCACATCAAGATTCATTTTCAATTCTCTTTATATACAGAAGATCAATTTAGTATATATTAAGTAAAGATTTCAACAGTTTGCACCCACACAGAAACACAAAGTGAAAAATACTGTTTGAGTACTAGTTATAGCATTAAATCACAATGTACAGCACATTAAGGACAGAGATCCTACATGAGGAGTAAGTGCACAGTGACTCCTGTTGTTGACTTAACAAATTGGCATTCTTGTTTATGGCGTCAGTAATCACCCTCAGCTCTTGTCATGAGTTGCCAAGGCTATGGAGGCCTTTTGAGTTCGCCGACTCTGATCATATTTAGACAAGGTCATAGTCAAAGTGGAAGTTCTCTCCTCCCTTCAGAGAAAGGTACCTCCTTCTTTAATGACCTGTTCTTTCCACTGGGATCTCACTAACGGAGATATTTAATTTAGGTCATTTTTTTTCCAGAGTGTCTTGTCTTTCCATGCCTGAAATACTCTCATGGGCTCTTGAGCCGGATCTGAATGCCTTAAGGGCTGATTCTGAGGCCAGAGCATCACAAATGTTTTTAAACAATGGGTTGCTGGAAAAAAACTTCCCGAAATGACCATAAACCTTTTTGTTGATACAAATAAGACAAACATCATCTTTAGAAGGGAACACAAATAGATCTAAATACTGAGCCAATCTGTGATCAACCACCTATACCCCTGGGTGGGAGCTGCATTTGGGAAAGAGGAGACTTGCAAAACAATTCAAACCAATGAATGAGTTTGCATATAGGAACTATTATCTAGGAGTTATGAAATATTTGCTCTAGTAAGGACATGTTAAAGGGCAGGAGGTATATGATCAGCATAGTAAAAAGGAATGCAGTATCCATAGTGCAGGAGGGAAGCAAAGGATTGATTTGAGATTTCATCCAACATAGGGAACATTTTGAAAGCATATCCACAAGCAGCATGTTATCAAAAATTATTAGACCACTCTTTAAGAACTTACAATCACCAAGCATATAAATTAAAATAGCACCTTTTCCCCTTTAAGCTTATGGCCTTTACAAAGTTATTTGCATATCATACATGAGAGTCAAGGTATTTACTTGAAATACAATGCAATCATATTGAAAGATGTCGAAGTTATTTAAGGATCAGTACAATGAAACTGGGTATTCATACTTGCTAAGTCAGAAATTTCAAATGCAGAGGAATTCAATATTGATCTAGCAACTTGGCATTTAGGTGATTCCTAGGGTATTTGCTTTCTTTCTAGAAAGCAAATCATATCATATCAGTGGAAGACTGGCGAATAATAAACAGTATGAATGGAACCTTCCAATCTTCATTCAAATGAATCTTTTTTTGGTAATAATTTCAAAAAAGCCACTCTTATTAGTCTAGTGACTCGTGAACCCTCACATACAGAATCTATAAAGTCTGTCACTTATTACTAGGTATAAGGATTTCTGCTCACTAGCTAAGAGCAGTAGCACATAACTTGCAGGATCCACTATTTTTATGCTTGCACACCAACCAAAAATCCGAGAGCCAAGGGTCTTTACAGGAACTTCTAATTAAGAATCTTAGAATGTAATTCTTACTTTAATTTGAATTAAAAACACAATCAATAAAACCAGCACTCGGTACTTTTGGAACTTAAAAATATGTTGGCATATTTTAAATAAAAATATTTACTATAGCCTAAAAACCAGAGCAATTACATCTCTTTCAGGTCTATGATTTTTTATAAAAAGTTATAAACTTCTCTCAGTTCTCATGAACAGCTTAGAAGAAATGCCTGCAACATATTCTTTAATAATAAATACAATCAAAACAGTGGTATGTTGAATAAAATGAACTTTATTCTTGCCAAAGAAATATTGAAGAGAAACTTTATAAAAAAAAACAGGTCTCCCCTGAGTGATTATGAGTGATAAGCTAAAAAAAGACCAGAGATATGGATAGGAGTACCTTAAGTAAAAGAAAAAATACAAAAAGCTGGGGATGCAGAAGAAAACCTCTGCATATGAATCTCCTCATATGTCTCCCATATTAGTTTTCCCCTTATTGATCATCTCGCCAAAGAATTACTAAGGCACTTAAGTTGAACACCGTTTATAATTATTTAGTCAGGTAAGGTTTCCTAAACAATTCTATTGTATATGAAGTCTACAAAAATTGATCAATGAATGAACTGATGAATGGTTAGGTTTAACTTCTCAAACTAGATCATAATCAGCCTGAGACAGGAACAAATACTCCATAATAGAGTTCTGACATTCCCATGGGATATGTTTCTAAGGTCTTCAAAATTCACTAAATTCATAGTTCAGCTATATACAAAATGTTTCCCATAAATTCAGAAAAGCATAATTGAAATCTTAAAATAATACATACATAAATCTTTTTTTAAAGTTACTGGTTATGAAATGATGAATAGAGAAAAGTGAAGTTGGACTAAGGCAAGATAGAAATTTAGACTCAGTAACTAACTAGCAAGAGTCTTGCTAATGCACACTAGCCTCCATGATGTGAAATAAATATTTTGTGCTAGCAAATTTAGAAATTACTACAAATAAACCATTGGGATCCTGTGTAAGAAATAGAGAGGGGGCCGGTGCTACGGTATAGCAGGTAAAACCGCTGCCTGCAGTGCTGGCATCCCATATGGGCACTGGTTCGAGTCCTGGCTGCTCTACTTCCGATCTAGCTCTCTGCTATGGCCTGGGAAAGCAGTAGAAAATGGTTCAAGTCCTTGTGCCCCTGAACTTACATGGGGGACCCAGAAAAAGCTCCTGACTCTTGGCTTCGGATCAGCACAGCCGTGGCAGCTAATTGGGGAGTGAACCAGCAGATGGAAGACCCTCCCTCTCTTTTTGCCTCTCCTTCTCTCTCTGTGTAACTCTGACTTTTAAGAAAAATAAATAAATCTTTAAAAAAAGAGAAATAGAGAGGGTGCATTATTAAATTTTCTAACATCAACAGTCTTCTGATTATCTTTTTTTTTTTTTTTTTTGACAGACAGAGTGGACAGTGAGAGAGAGAGACAGAGAGAAAGGTCTTCCTTTATGCCATTGGTTCACCCTCCAATGGCCGCCACGGCCGGCGCGCTGCAGCCAGCGCACCGCGCTGATCCGAAGCCAGGAGCCAGGTGCTTCTCCTGGTCTCCCATGGGGTGCAGGGCCCAAGCACTTGGGCCATCCTCCACTACACTCCCGGGCCACAACAGAGAGCTGGCCTGGAAGAGGGGCAACCGGGACAGAATCCGGCGCCCCAACTGGGACTGGAACCCGGTGTGTCCGTGCCGCAGGCGGAGGATAAGCCTATTGAGCCACGGCACTAGCCTTTGTATCTTTCAGTGGAATTAATCCAACGCATAAATTTTTTTGTGACCAAAATATTTATAGATTACTTGATTAACCTACAAGAGAACAATGAAGCATTCCAAAATGGCCTTCCCATTTCCCTTCAGGCATCAATTAAGGTCAGCTGCAATCAAAGAAAATTTTAAATTTTCTTCTAAAGCTCTTTAGTTCAATTCACTGCCTCTCAGGCTAAACACTTGCTAGGAATCTGGAGTCTAAATATCTGAGCTCAAACTTAATTATACCTTCTGTGCTCTATCATATCTTAGGCAAATTACTTAAAGTTTGTGTCTCATTCTCCCATATAATGCCCATAGAAAACATTACAGGCATCATTGGCTATGTGTGAATGTAAATTAATATAATTCAATTGTAGTGCAAAGTGTTCAATGAAGGTTATTTTTTAGTTATCCATGTAAATAAAAACATACTGAGTTTCCTATGATTTCATTCTCTCATGTTTTCCTGAAAACATTTCATTTTTTCCGTTATGGATATAAGAATTCAGGAAACAAATGGAAAACAAATTACTGCTTCCTATCTTCACCCTAAATTTGAACTGCAGCTTCCAGAATACTTTTCTAATAGAACTTTTTGCAGCAATGGAAATGTTCTATTGCTGTAAAACATGGTAAACATGGTGAACACTATTGAGCATTTAAACTGTGGTGAGTGTGCCTAGAGAACTACTACGTTTTATTTTATTTCATTTTCATCAACTTAAATTTAAATAACCACATGTGGCTGGTGGCTATCTTATCAGATAGCACACTCATAGTGGAGAAAATCAAGTCATTATATGAGGTTTTATAGAGTCTAAAATTTGACCACTTGATTCATTTCTCTCCCAACCACTAATATCATCTCCATGTATTTTCAACTCCCCTGAAACCCAGCAATTCCCATAGCAGTAATTACTGAGATATACTTATATATCACTTACAGAGATTTTACTCACATATGGCCATGTTCAACACAGGTATGCCCTAGTTATGATGTCATAGAAGTTACAGTCCCAAAAGAGGATTAGTGATTATTTCTATTTACAACGCACAGAATGACATACATCTGGAGATGAGGATCTTACCTGACATTATACGGCCAAAGTGCCAAAAACAGTGTTTCAAATATTTACATAGAAAGATTCACTTATTGTTTACTGAAACTTGTGGTGAGGAAAGAGTTAATTGACACTGTGAGTACCTACCAAATTACGAGCATGAGTGCGCGCGCGCGCACACACACACACACACTCTTACCTATTCAATGCCATATACTATTCAATTATCAAAAGGCAACATGACAAGTCAGGTAGGTATTGCCATTTTTCAAATAAAGAAGCTGGGTTCACACAGGTTCAAATCAAATCATTCAGTCCCTTATAGCTATGTACTTGATAGCTCACCCAAGATAGCTCACCTGGGCCTTGAATTTGATGAGTATATTTCAGCATTTGTTTACTAAATTTTTTGCTAAAGCAGCATTAAAACATAAAATCATGCATTCTTTTTCTCCCATTCAAACTAGAGGGGCCTGGGGAAAGAGACTGAGGAATGGTATTTTTAGATCCCATATGTGGTGAACTGAAAATTTAATATTAGTAGTTTAAATAATTCATTCTTCACAAAGGCTTGAGACACACTACTCCCCATGATTACATTTAGTAGACATTTCAGATATAAAACAGAAGAGATCTAAAAGAATATGTGGCATTTGCCATGAGTTAATATCTTTCCTCTTCCAAAGGGCATATAGAATGTACAATACAAATACACAGGCAATAAAGTCATTCTTTCCATAGTGGAATTAATGTTTCCATTTGTATCCCCTTGCTACTTTCAGTTTCACTACACATTTTATTGAAAAATGTCTTTCAACAAAATTATTGCATTGGCTATGCATAGCACCAAGATATCTAAATATACTTACCAAAGGACTTTAGAAAAGATTAAAATATATTCTCTGAGCTCAAAATTATAGGACATTTTTTAATAGAGGGGGGGATCTTTTCTGGTACCATAACCCTCTCTTGAGGTCTCTGCAATAAGGCCCTGTGCTTCAAGCACTGATCTGTGATTTAGTGCAGTAACAACTGAATGCACTAAGCTTGAATTAAAAATTGGCCCTCCCTCTCCCTTATCTTTACAAGACATATTCTTATATCAAAATTTTGGTAGGATCTTCATACTACAGTGCCTTAAAAATTTCAGATTATAAAGAAGTATGAAATAAAGGTTTCTCATAGCCACATTTTGGCATACCTTTCTTCCTCCAAAACCATGAGAATGATCATTCAAATACATGAGATATTTTGAGTTGTTTGAAATCATCGCTAACATAAGGTTAAATGACATGATAAAAAAAGGGCAGACCTAGTCCTGAGACTTCAGGCTTCAAAGATGAAACAGACGATAAGAAGTATTATGTAAGTGGACTGAATACATGCCTACTCCAAAACCTGCATACAGATGTTTAAAGTAGCTTTCTTTGTAATTTCTGAAAGTTGGAAGCAATCAAGAAGGAATTCTGTAAATGAATGGATGAATAAATGGTGGGATGAATAAATGCCAGGCAAAGGACTATTACTGGTAAAAAGAAATGACATGGAGAAACCTTAAACTCATTCATCTAATTCTGAGTGGAAAAAAGAAAAACTGAAAAGGTTACATACTGCATGACTCCCAATATATGACAATCTGAAGAAGGGACACTGCACACATTGAAAAGATCAGGGGTTAGCAGGGATAGAGGATGAAAAGGCTTAGCATACAGAATTTTAAGGTCAGTGAAAGTATTTTGTATGCTACCATAATAGTAGATACATGTCTATACATATATTTGTCAAAACTCATAGAATTTTTGTAAAATTATGATTATTATTTATAGTTCTTGTATATATTCCTGCAAACAGTGATCTTTCTTTTACTTGTTGAGCTCTTTATTTAGTGATGGATTAACCTTGTGATTATAAAGTTAATTAATCACATAAAGTTAATAAACTATAAAAATTGAAGGGATGGAGGAATGTATCACTATATATATATATATATATATATATATATATATATATATATATTTGGACAGGCAGAGTGGATAGTGAGAGAGAGAGACAGAGAGAAAGGTCTTCCTTTTTGCCGTTGGTTCAACCTCCAATGGCCGCTGCGGCCAACGCATCGTGCTGATCCAAAGTCAGGAGCCAGGTGCTTCTCCTGGTCTCCCATGCAGGTACAGGGCCCAAGCACTTGGGCCATCCTCCCACTGCCTTCCCGGGCCATAGCAGAGAGCTGGCCTGGAAGAGGGGCAACCGGGACAGAATCCGGTGCCCCGACCGGGACTAGAACCCGGTGTGCTGGCGCCACAAGGCCGAGGATTATCCTGTTAAGCCACGGCGCCAGCCTGTATCACTATATTCTTAGAATTGTATTTATAAGCTACATGAAATCTGTTCTCTTTATGCTAATTGAAAAAGAAAAACCAGAATCAATGTAAAAGTACTACAAACCATGATAACAAGGGAACACTTATAAAATTAGAGAAAAAATGAATCTCATGTAGGAAAATAAAAAAATTATTTATTTTCATTTTATTTGAAAGGGAGAGACACAGAGATATAGAAGTCAAGGAGACAAAGAATGATCTTCCATCTGTATACTGGTTTGCTCCCCAAAAGATCACAACAACCAGGGATGAGTCAGGCTAAAACCAGGAGCTAAGAACTCCATCCAGGTCTCCCTTGAGGAGCAGGTATTATAGCACCTGAGCCATCACTTGCTGTCTCCCAGGATATGTATAAGCTGGATCAGAAGCAAAGGAGTCAGGACTCAAACCAAGCACTTTGATATGGGATGCAGTTGTCCCAAGCAGTGATTTAACTGCCAAACCATTATGCCTATTACAAAACAGACAGAATTTTTAATGAGTGAGCTTACTGTAAAAAATTGCTTTTGGCACCCATTTGTAAATTTTTTGGTGATTTTTTTGGTAGCCATTTGTGAAAGATTTTTGATACTCATTTGTAAAAGATTGAAAGGATTCCAGGAAAACCAATTTATTTTAGTAGCTAACTGATTCCATTTTATCTTTCTTTTCTCTCCCATCCTTCCCCTTCCCTCATCTCCTGTCCCTCTCCCTCTTCCTTCTCTTTCACCTTCTTTTTTTGTTACCTCCATTGCATGGCAGAATAATTGTGGGTATACTATGCATGCCCATCGATTGGTTGATAGTGACCACAAACAGCTATTTAGTCTATTAACAATGGATTTGTCATTTTGGAACTGTATGTCCAACACTGAAGGATTATGTAAGATGTCCTGGAAAGTACCTAATAGCAATCCTAGAGCATAACTTATCATCATTAACGTTAGTTTCTTCAAATTGATTTCTACTTTCAGTTCCATTTAAAAAGAATGCCCTAATGACAGTTAAACATATTTACATCGTCACATCTGTAACTTTTGAAGACCCGTCATATACAGAAAAAAAAATTGAAACAAATGTTTTACATTTGCATGCTGATATGATAATTTTATTTTCTCTATATTCTGATTTTTTGCTGTACTGTGCTGTAGATTCATCTTATGTCTATACACTCTAATCAGAGTGGGGTTTTCAAAAGGCAATTTTTTTTTTACTCGTAGAAACACCAATTCTAGACTTTTATTCTTTTTTTTTTAACTTTTATTTAATAAATATAAATTTCCAAAGTACAGCTTTTGGATTACAGTGGCTTTTCCCCCCCATAACCTCTCTCCCACCCGCAACCATCTCATCTCCCACTCCCTGTCTCATCCCATTCACATCAAGATTCATTTTCAATTATCTTTATATACAGAAGATCAATTTAGTATTTACTAAGTAAATATTTCAACAGTTTGCATCCACACAGTGTTTTGCACAAAAATAAAGCAATCTTTTAACTCCACTTTCCATGAACATTTTCAAGTATGCTCATAAGCACACTATCAAAAATGTCCATCATTTCTACCTGCATATCTTGTTACCTGGGATATTCATCAAACCAGTATAACCACCCAGTCCCTGTCCCAAAAATCCCCAAATTTTCCTTCAATTAATTTTGTTTCCTCATTACCATAGTTTCTCAAACAAGTTGATCTGATTCTTCCTTTATCCCCTCTTACTGTGGCCAACTAGTCACCAGCCTAGCTCATTGTTATTTTCCAGTACATATCTCTTTAATTATCATGCTCCATTTACTGCAGTCCCACTGATACCCTTATTCCAAACTCTTCAATATTGCATATGTAAATGAATGGAGAAATTTTCCAAACCATCTTTTGTCTCTAGCTTCAAATCTCTCCAACTCCATTTGCATATCACCCTCAGATCAATCCTCCCAAATGTAATTTTTCCTCAATTCATCATCAAGTCCAGCCAAATTTGCCTAGTCTTGATATATCTCAAAGCTGTCTACTTCTTTGCAGCTCCACAACCACCACCTTAAGCGAAATCGTCATTGTCTCTTGCTTGATCTGGCCAATAGCTTCCTAACTGGGTCCCCTAGCTACACTTTCACTTCGCCCTTCCAATTCATTCTCCTCACTGCTAATTTCACAATTTTATAGCCTATCATGCTTCTGTTTGAAATATTTTAATAGGGGCAGGCATCTAGCCCAGTGGTTAAGATGCCCATATCCCATATTGGAATACTTGGATTTAATATCCAACTGCTATTCCAGCTTCCCTCTAATGCAAATGCTGGGAGGTGTCAATGATGGCTCAATAATTTGGTTTCTGTTACCCATGTGGGAGACTTAGATTGCTTCTGAGTCTTGGCTTCAGCCAAGCCCATCACCAGCCACTGCAGCCCATTTGGGAAGTGAAACAGTAGTTGGGAGCTCTTTCGGTCTGTCTTTCTATAAACCTCTGACTCTGAAATAAAAAATAAACAAAATAATTCAATATTATAATATTGTTCTTAGGGTAAATGCTAATATGTAAGACTTAGCTCTCATCACATCTCCTGCTGATAGTCTCTCATTATATATTAGTATCAAGATATACTTTCTTTTGGTTCCTCAAGTTACCATGTACCACCACACCTGAGGACTTTTGACATATGCATAGCTTGTACTGGGAACAGTCTGTATTCTGTCTGTCTAATTCCCATTCAGCTTCAAAATAATCTAAAATAGCCTTTCTATAGGGATAGGTTAGATTCTCCTCTTAAAACATCTTATGGACTTGGACTTCCTCATACTTATAAATAACAGTTGAAATTCACTCTTGGCTTAATTATTAGTTTAATGATATTAAGCTTGTGCTTATCTACAAGGGCACAGACCTTATCAACATCCAGCACCTTGCCATGTGTATTTAAGATATTCAATATATATGTTTTGAGTAATTAATTGAATATCATCAATATGTTCTGGTGTTATAAAATTTGAGAACCATTAGTGAGCTGTATATCATTCCACTGGCACTTATTATTGATACCTGCATTTTAATATTACTTAATATTAATTTTAATATTACTTAATATTAACTAATTAAATAATATGAATTTTACTTAACTAGTCTATGAGCTCTTTGAGAGGAGACAGCAATGCTTTACTCATTCATTTATCAGAATCTTATATACAGTTAAAATCTGTAATTGTTTATAAACTGAGAAGCATTTTTGAAAGATACTTTACAAAGTTGGTCAAAAAATAATATTTAAGTGGAGACCCAAAGGGAACGAGAAGCAGTCTGAGGAAAGAATGTTCTAGAAAGGCAGAAGATCAAATGCAAAGACCCTAAGGTGGATGGGACCTGCTGCTTTCCTTCAACAAACAGCACAGAGGTCAGCGTGGCTTTAGCAAAGTGGGGTGAAGGAAAGCCACAGGATGCGCAGCTTGGGAACATGGCATTCAGAGCCTTGCAGGCTGCAGTAAACATTTCAGCTTTTACTCTAAGAAAGTAAGGTGACAATGGGGAATTTTGAGTTAATAAGTAGCAGTATCTAACTTAAGTTTTACATTACTTGATGACTTAATTGATATGAAAAGCTTACTCTGTCATAGAATTATATATTTTTTTAACTTTTATTTAATGAATATAAATTTCCAAAGTACAACTTTTGGATTACAATGGCTTCCCCCCCATAACTTCCTTCCCACCCACAACCCTCCCCTTTCCAGCTCCCTCGGCCCTTCCATTCACATCAAGATTCATTTTCAATTATCTTTATATACAGAAGATCAGTTTAGTATATATTAAGTAAAGATTTCAACAGTTTGCCCCCACATAGCAACACAAAGTGAAAAAATACTGCTTGAGTACTAGTTATAGCATTAAATAACAGTGTACAGCACATTAAAGACAGAGATCCTACATGATAAATTTTTTAAAAAATAATTAATTTTCTATGCAATTTCCAATTTAACACCAGGGTTTTTTTTTTTTTCATTTTCAATTATCTTTATATACAGAAGATCGATTCAGTATATACTAAGTAAAGATTTCATCAGTTTGCACCCACACAGAAACACAAAGTATAAAATACTGTTTCAGCACTAGTTATAGCATCACTGCACATTGGACAACACATTAAGGACAGATCCCACATGAGACGTAAGTACACAGTGACTCCTGTTGTTGATTTAACAATTTGACACTCTTGTTTATGGCGTCAGTAATCTCCCTAGGCTCTTGTCATGAGTTGCCAAAGCTATGGAAGCCTTTAGGGTTCGCCGACTTCGATCTTATTCCGATAGGGTCATAGTCAAAGTGGAAGTTCTCTCCTCCCTTCAGAGAAAGGTACCTCCTTCTTTGATGGCCCCATTCTTTCCACTGGGATCTCACTCACAGAAATCTTCCAGTTAGGTCTTCTTCCCCCCCCCCCCCCCACCAGGGTGTCTTGTCTTTCCATGCCTAAAATACTCTCATGGGCTTTTCAGCCAGATCCGAATGCTTTAAGGGCTGATTCTGAGGCCACAGTGCTATTTAGGACATCTGCCATTCTATGAGTCTGCTGTGTATCCAGCTTCCCATGTTGGTTCGTTCTCTCCCTTTTTGATTCTATCAGTTAGTATTAGCAGACACTAGCCTTGTTTGTGTGATCCCTTTGACTCTTAGACCTATCAGAGTCATCAATTGTGAACTGAAATTGATCACTTCGACTAGTGAGATGGCATTGGTACATGCCACCTTGATGGGATTGTATTGGAATCCCCTGGCACGTTTCTAACTCCACTATTTGGGGCAAGTCCGATTGAGCATATCCCAAATTGTACATCTCCTCCCTCTCTTTTTCCCACTCTTATATTTAACAGGGTTCACTTTTCAGTTAAAATTTAAACACCTAAGAATAATTGGGTGTTAATTACAGAGTTCAACCACTAGTACTAGAACAACAACAACAACAAAATACTAAAAAGGATAAAGTATTACATTGTACATCTAGAGTCAGGACAAGAGCTGATCAGGTCATTGTTTCTAATAGTGTCCATTTCACTTCAACAGGTTTCCCCTTTGGTGCTCAGTTAGTTGTCACCGATCAGGGAAAACAAATGATATTTGTCTCTTTGGGACTGGCTTAATTCACTCAGCATGATGTTTTTCCAGATTCCTCCATCTTGCTGCAAATGACCGGATTTCATTGTTTTTGACTGCTGTATAGTATTCTACAGAGTACATGTCCCATAATTGCTTTATCCAGTCTACTGTTGATGGGCAATTGGGTTGGTTCCAGAGAATTAAATATTTAGTAAATGTTTGCTAGTATTATTAAATCAGAAAAAAATGAAATATCTACTTTTCAATATTTAAACAATTTTTTTTGACAGACAGAGTTAGACAGTAAGAGACAGAGAGAGTGTTATAGACAATGAGAGAGAGACAGAGAGAAAGGTTTTCCTTCCCTTGCTTAACTCCCCTAATGGCCGCTACGGCCGGCGCTGTGCTGATCCGAAGCCAGGAGCCAGGTGCTTCCTCCTGGTCTCCCATGCAGGTGCAGGGCCCAAGCACTTGGGCCATCCTCTGCTGTCCTCTCAGGCCACAGCATAGAGCTGGACTGGAAGAGGAGCAACCGGGACTAGTACCCGGTGCCCCAACCGGAACTAGAACCCGGGGTGCCGGCCCCGCAGGCAGAGGATTAGCCAAGTGAGCCACGGCGCCAGCCTAAACAATTTTTAAACAAATTTTAAAAAAGGACAACATGCTTTGTTTTGCATATATATATATATATATATACACACATTATTTTATAATCATGTGAACACATACTATATGGGTAAAAATACACAGATTAAGGGCTGGCACTATGGAATAGTGGGTAAAGCCACCACCTGCAGTGCCAGCATCCCATATGGATGCAATTCAAGTCTCAGTTGCCCCACTTCCAATCTAGCTCCCTGCTAATGTGCCTGGAAAGCAGCAGAAGATGGCTTAAGTGCTTGTGTCCCTGCACCCACAACGAAGACTCAGAAGAATTCCCTGGCTCCTGGCTTTGAACTGGCTTTGGGGAATGAATCAGCAGATGGAAAATCTGTCTTCTCTCTCTCTCTCCCTCTCTGCAACTCTGCTTCTCAAATAAATAAATCTTTTTTGAAAAAAAAGACCTGTTTATTTTGTGACCCTATGTGTTTTTGAAAATATTCCTCACCAGGCTATGAACATGTAGAACTAGAGTTCCTGTTCTGAAGGCCCACAAATTTAAGATTAGCAAAACATTATCCTTGATTTCACCAGCCTCCAACTGAAGTTTACTATTCCTTTAACATGAGTGTAGATTTCAGCACATGCTCATTCGGACTTACTCCAAATGGTAGAGTTAGAAACACACCAGGGGATTCCAATTCAATCCCATCAGGGTTACATATATAAATGCCATCTCACTAGTCCAAGTGATCAGTTTCAGTTCATAATTGATCATAATGATAGGATTAAGAGTCAAAGGGATCACATAAACAAGACTAGTGTCTGCTAATACTAACTGATAGAATTAAGAAGGAGAGAACCATCCAACATTGGAAGCGTGATTCACAGCAGACTCATAGAATGGCAGATGTCCTAAACAGCACTCTGGCCTCAGAATCAGCCCTTAAGGCATTCGGATCTGGCTGAAGAGCCCATGAGAGTATTTCAGGCATGGAAAGACAAGACACTCTGGAAAAAAAATAAAATAATGACCTAACTGAAAGATCTCCGTTAGTGAGATCCCAGTGGAAAGAATAGGCCACCAAAGAAGGAGATACCTTTCTCTGAAGGGAGGAGAGAACTTCCACTTTGACTAAGATCTTGCCTAAATAAGATCAGTGTTGGTGAACTCAAAAGGCCTCCATAGCCTTGGCAACTCATGACAATAACCTTTTGGTGATTACTGATGCCATAAACAAGAGTGTCAATTGTCAAATCAACAACAGGAGTCACTGTGCAATTACTCCCCATGTAGGATCTCTGTCCTTAATGTGTTGTATTATGTGAATTAACAGTATAACTAGTACTCAAACAGTACTTTACACTTTATGTTTCTGTGTGGGTTCAAACTGTTGAAATCTTTACTTAATATATACTAAATTGATCTTCTGTATATAAAGATAATTGAAAATGAATCTTGATGTGAATGGAATGGGAGAGGGAGCGGGAGATAGGATGGTTGTGGGTGGAGGGAGGTTATGGGGTGAAAAAGCCACTGTAATCCAAAAGCTGTACTTTGGAAATTTATATTTATTAAATAAAAGTTAAAAAAAATCCCAATAGCTTGCCCATCAATAGGAATCACAGGAGTTTTATCTTACAAATGTTGGAGATATATGCAAATTTGGTTCTACTCTCCTCAACTTTAATACTATAGGACAGTTTATTAGAACCAATGTTACATTTATTTTTTTAAAAAGTAAATATTGAGCCAGTGCTTTGGCACAGTGAGATAAGCCTGGGAAGACAGCATCCAGATTGGAGTGCCAGTTTCAGTCCAAGTTAGTCTATGTCTGCTCCAGCTTCCTGCAAATGTATCTGGGAAGGCAGCAGAAGATGGCCTATGTACTTGGGTCCCTGCCACCAATGTGGGGGACCCAGATGGAGTTCCTGGATACTGACTTTGGCCTGGTTCAGACCTTGCTATTGCAGCCATTTGGGAAGTGAACCAGCAGATGGTACATCTGGATTTTTCTTTCCAGCTCCTCTCTCTCTGTTACTCTGCCTTCCCAATAAATACATAAACATACTTTTTTAAAAAGAAAATTGAACATATTGCTTTATCTTTAATTTTTGGTTTAATGTTTATGTTTTATATTGTTATGAATGTATTTTTTATAAAATTGGTTTTCTTTATTTTGTATTTGTAATCCTACGTGTCTTATTTCTGGTACTTGAAAAAGAGAATTATGGGAAGGGGTCCACAGTCTTCCCAGTTGCCAAAGGGAATACAGCACAAACATGATAGAGCATTCTTGACCTACAAGGAAGATTCCATGGTTGACTCACCTTCATATCTTTCATAACACCTAGTACAAACCACACTGTCAAAAGAATTTATTGAATTAGTTCACCCCTTTTTAAGGTCCTTTTCATCTCAGAGTTTTAATTCTTTCCAAGAATTGCTTATTGAACTGTTTCCCCCTTGAGCCTCAAGACACACACACTGCAACATTATTGATTTCTTATATAGAACAGTGATGCTGGCAAGGCATTCATTTGACAAGAGCCTACGCTGGTGTGAAATTATACATGAGTAGCAAAGTAATATAAATACAAAACACACACTAGATGGCTTTACGCATGATATTTAATGCATTTCAAACTGCCAAATGAAACAATAGTAGGTATTCATGTTGTCAGTCTCTAAAAGCTTGAGATAGAGTTGAAGAGCTCTATATGCTTTCAATTCAATGACCTCATCTAAAAAATATTATGCAATTACTCCACAACATATCAGTACCACATACCTTGGACCACACACATGCAAATATGGTGAGCACTAACATTTTAAATTGCCTAGCAATCCTCAGAATTTTTAATGAAAAAGCAACTATTTCCCTTATTTGGTTGCTTAAAAGGCTCTTCCTATAAATCCTACGAATGTTCTCTTTTAAGAAATAGCATGCATATTCATTATTGATTTGTTCCAATGACTTGAATTTCTCCAAAGCATTTAGTAACAGCTCATTTTCAAATAATTAATTTTCCATTTTCCATATGGTGAGAGCGACTTTTCTTGACATAGCATTCAACATCCACAGGGCTATGAAAGCAGTGACCACAACTGGTGCTATCAAATGTCATGAAAACAGTTCCCCAGTTACACTCCTTTTACAATCCTGTCTTGTAGATGTGCCTGCATGCAGTTAAAAGCAGGATGTGAGCCTGTGAGTGATGTCATCATGGAAAAATCTGTTCAGGTTTACTTTTATGCTCAAGGGGCAATGTTTGACTGGTGCTAGGAAATCTTGTAGATGAAAAATGTGAATTTGTTTTAATATACTATCTGTAGTTTCAATTTCATGTTTTATTTCTAGTCTTATGTTTCATATGACTTTAATGCAACTTTCATTTACACTACCAAACAATAGTTTATGGCTTAAGATTTTTAAAGGAAAGAATGGTGAGTTTTTTTGAGGAGGTGAGTACTTTGTCAGCAGACTTATATTAACTTGTAGCCTCTGAATTCTTGGCAAAAAACAAACAAACAAACAAAAAAAAACAAAACAAAAAACAACCTATTGAGTACAGGTTGCCACGTGGTCTGGCTTTCTCCTCCCCATGGACTCTGGGGATTCTCGCCAGAGTACAGAATATGGCTAGAAATACTCCCTCACTTCTCCTAAGTGACCTCCTCAGAAGCACAACCTGAAATGAAAAGAGCATTAGGATCTGGGGAACTAAAGATGTGTTACTGCAAACATAAAGTAAGGAAGGAGATAATTGTAATAGATTGTTTTGCTCTTATACTTCAAGGTAAACTGTGAAATAATTCTTACTTTTCGTCATTCACTGCTTCGTCGATAGAAATAAAGTCATTTCAAACATAAATGCTGTTCACCAAGTCTCTTCCATGCTTTGCAAATGGTCACTTTACAATACTCTTGCCAAATAATGTAAAGTTGGTAATGTCGTAATGTAATTTTGTTCATTTTCTAAATCTACCTGCAGGTAGTGCAACAAACTCATGCTATTTAAAATAATTCTCTTAAAGTAACTCTGTCCACCTTCTTACACATTGGCTTTTACTGCCACACATCAAAAAGAGAGATTAAGAGGGAAAATGTCAATTCCTCCTATGATTCATTGAGGACAAACACAGAACTATAATTCATATTTCTCCCTTGGGATAATAACAAGAGCAAATAATATAGTAATGCATGGATGGCAAGAATGATTAAAATTATTGAAATCCATTTAAAGTTATTGTAATAGGCCTACATATAAGCATATTGGGCATCATAATGAATATGCAGCTTATATACACATATATATTTAGTAAGGCAGGTATTTTATTTTATTTTAGGATTATTTTATTTATTTAAAAGTCAGAACTAGAGAGATAGAAAGAGAGAGAGATTTTTCATCCACTGGTTCACTCCCCAAATGGCTGCCATGGCCAGAGTTGGGCCAGGCTGAAGCCAGGAGCTTGGAACTTCTTCTGGGTATCCCATGTGCATGCAGGTTTCCCATGTGCACTGCTTTCCCAGTTATATTAGCAGGGAGCTGGATTGGAAGTGGAACGGCTGGGACTTAAATCAGTGATCATAAACGATGCCTGCTATACCACAGTGCTGGCCCCAGGTATTTTATTTTTAATTGACATCCCTTTTGATTTAGGAAGTAGGTGAGACACTCAAAATGAAACATTAATAAAAATATGCATGTGAAACCTTTCAGTGTAGACTATTATATGTTTTAACATATTCTAAATTTAGCCACAGAATAAAATAGTGCTTTTCCCTTATTAAAGATCTATGAATGTTTACAATTAACTTGCTGTAAATCATTTTGTAAACTTGATCTCATGCCACATAGAATATGTTTCTCCCTAACAGAGAATAAATCCCTTAAGAGTAGACTGAGCCTATCTTTAAACCATATCTAATATTTTCAATAACTCACATGCACACACACATCCACAAAAAATAACATTGCCTGTTGTTTCTAATATATTCATTTAAGTTCTGAAAAAATGTATAATAATGTATGAATATAGACTTCAATTATAATAAAATATTTATAATTGGAATTATCCCGTATTAAAGTGCATAAAATGATGAAGTTGCTATTCTCCATAATCATTTTTATCTCCTTTTTGAGTTATGCATTAGTTAATAAAATCACACATATTCAGACAGCCAATAGCAGTATTTATTGTGCATTGTTCCTAAGCATTGGAATATCCTGATTCTCTTCTG
Organism: Lepus europaeus; assembly: GCF_033115175.1. Classification (NCBI taxonomy): domain Eukaryota; kingdom Metazoa; phylum Chordata; class Mammalia; order Lagomorpha; family Leporidae; genus Lepus; species Lepus europaeus. The sequence continues at coordinate 42,677,372 of NC_084833.1, forward strand.
CAGTTTTACAGAAACTGTATTTTACCTTGGTTGTTAAGTAGTCCTTTGGTAGATGCTAATTGGTGGCTCTGAGAGGAAACAAAGGTTCTTATATTCCCATTTTACTCACCAGCTCTTTTATTGGGCAAAAGGAGAAATTGTTAGGAAAAATATATGAAAGAAAAAAAAAACCAAAATGATGATTTCATCTTTATGGCTCCTTCAGTAATTGAAAGACACATTCTTAATTACTGTAACATCACCTCCTTTTAGGTCAGAACTATCTCTTGAGAACCAATTACATAAAAGGCCCTGCAATCATTCTCTTTTCCCAATTCTCAATGGTTAACAAATGCATAAAATCACTCCTCTGATCCATACGTTTTGGAACCATGGCAAACATAAAAATAGGCCTTGAAAGATCCTCAAGCTGTACGAACCATTGGGATATGAATTGCTCATTTTTCCTCGTTTTTACTTTTAGATAATGCTCTAAAGTCAAATAATTGCACAGCACGTGACTACATAATAACACCTATAATTAACTACATGACCAAACTGTTCCAGGATTCACTTGTTAACTAGTTTATACCTCTGTGGTCTACACTTAAGCTAGTATTCTGCCAGCATTTTAAACACCCTGAGACTCCTGCTTCTTCCAGTACTACCCGAAAATTTTCCAATCCTTTGTCTTCTCCACTACTTGAAAGCCACTTTTGTTCTTTGTGTGCATCAAAGTCTTTAGAGCTAAGCAAAATCAGCACAAGAAGGAATTTTTAAATTGTTGAGAATAAAAGTCATCGAGTTAGAAATTAAAGTAGAATAAAATTCCTTAAGAGCAGAATTCTGGATCTGAAAGTAAAGATCTGTACTGGGCATTTATTTATTCATTTTTCCATAAACTTATTTAATATGGGACAGCATTTGGTTCAGTGGCTTAAGTAGACACTTGGGATGCCCATATCATATATCATAGTGCCTAGTTCAAGTCTCAGCTACTCTGCTTCCCATTTGGTCCAGCTGCCTGCTAATGTGCACTTTAGGAGGTGGTAGGTGATGGTTCAAGCAACTGAGTCCATGCCACCAACATGGCAGACCCAGACTAAGTCCTTCGGCTCCTGGCTTCAGCACAGCCCAGCACTGGCTATTGTAGCATTTGGGAAGTAAACCAGTGGCTGCAAGATCTTTTTCCATCTTTCTCTCTCTCTTCCTTTAAAATTAAATGAAAATAAATAAAAATTTAAAAAACATATCTATTGGTTACCTATAAACCAGATATTATATTGGACACATATTAATAAAACATAAATCAAAACATGGTTCAGGATGAGGAATAACATATAGATGAAGAAACCTGAAAGAGGCCAGTTCCACCCATGGAATGTGGAGACTACAGAAGACATGTCTGTGCTTCCAGGAGCCTCTCTCCCATCTTTCAGTAAGAATAATATTAATTTGGAGAGTGAGGAAAGGCTGGGAAGCAGGGCCTTTCTCATTTTATTCAACCTGGGCAACCATCAATCAACATATGAGGCCCTGACCTGGTCAGAATGTTGGCTGTTAGACTAATCAGACCATTTCTTGCTTAAATTTTAATCTTGAGAGCAATGATGTAATAAAATTAATGGGTAAACAGTAATGAGCACCTGCAGGGACTACCTGGTGCTTATATGTATATCTATTATGTGTATATTTAGTCTTCATAACAACTCAGTAAGGTAAGGACCATCATTGCGTACATTCTACCAATGAGGAAAGCAAGGCACAGGGGAGTTAAGTATTTTTCCAAGATAATATATGTTGCAGTTATGATTTGAGCCTAGGCAGTCTGGTGGCTGTGTCCACACTATTAATCACTGCTGGGTCTAAGAAACGTCTTAAATGATTACTTCTACAATGACTGTCCATGTATTGATGCTACTTAGTCTTTGAAAATGGACTGATTCTTAGGTCCACAAGACCAGTTTTACTTTCCTCCAATTTTTTTTTCTTTCCAAAGAGATATCCCATATCTTTCCAATAAACTATTTTCTGTATGTTAGCAAGAGTTGATTTTATTTCTTTAATAACAGAGAACAGAGTTTAGGCATCAAGCCTCAGAAAAATATGATGTATTTGTGATCAGTGTTGATGCTGATATTGGAACAAAACTTAAGAATGGAAAACTAGCAGTCTATACAGGAGTGGAAAAGAAACTGTTTATATGGTATCTTAAACTCAGTTGGAGGCACTGTTTGGTTTTTCACAATTTGTATTTTAAAGGCAGAGTCATAGATAAAAAGGGAGAATAAGAGAGAGAGAGCTTCCATCCCCTGGTTCATTCTCCAAACCCTCACAACAGGAAAGGCTGAACCAGGCCAAATCCAGGCACACAGAACTCCATGTGAGTCTCCCACTTGGATGGCAAGGACCCAAGTAATTCCAAGGTATATTACTAGGAAGTTGAATCAGAACTACACAGTAAGGGCCAGCGTTGTGGCACAGTGTGTTAAGCTGCTGCCTGTAACACAGGCATCCCATATGAGTACCTATTTGTGTCCTAGCAGCTCCACTTCCAATCCAGCTCTGTACTAATGCACCGGGGAAAGGACCAGAAGACGGTCCAAGTACTTGGGCCCCTGCCACCCATGTGGGAGTTGCACCTCTCTCTCTGTAACTCTGCCTTTTAAATAAATAAATAATCTAAAAAAAATTAGGAATAACTGGGATTTGAAAAAGGCACACTAAAATGGGAGGCCAACAACCAAGGTGGCAGCTTACACAACTGCATCAGAATGTCTACACCCAGGGCACTCTTTATGAAAAACAATGCAGAATTATGAATACTAAACTATATATGAATTAAATATTTATTTAGTATACTAAAGTACAATAACGTTTAAAACTTGATAAACACTGGAACCATCACAAAGCACAGAGAAACAACGGAAAGGTTTTACTCATTATCTGCCTCATGGAATTCCACTTCATTTTTTCCTGTACATTTTGTCTTACATTGCTTGATTGCTTCTTCATGAGCAATGATTTAGAAATAATTGGCTAAGGAGACTAAAGATATAATGGGTCTTTCCTCTAGCATGATTAATTAAAACAAATTATTTTAATAGTTTAGAAAAAACCCTATTAGCTTCACAACTCATTATTGGTAAATATCATAAATGACAAAATTTATAAAAATTATTTCATCAGAGTTGAGGGAATCAAGTTTATTTCATAAATAAGCTGTTGTGATATAAGGAACAATATTATATGCTTTAGATATTGACTCCTAGCCTGTGTTTAACTATTGTCTCCTGTCCAAGTCCTGTTCTTAAATGAGAAAAATATAAAATTCTTATTGTGAGGATGAGGAAGAGACACTTGGGAAATGGAAAGCAAGCATCTCTCTGTCCAAACCTGGGGAGGTATATCATGGATTCCCCCACTTCTGACAAGGCACCAAATCAGGCTAAAAAATTCATCAACTTGGACATCTCTAGAACTACAGCTCAGCCCTTAAAATGTTAGCAAGCCAAACAATAAAGAGCCCATATTTTAAGCCAGAGCTGACAACCTTCAACAAGTGTCAAAATACTGCAGAAGATGGATTTATACCCATCTCACAAGTCTCAGGAGTTCCGTACCAACTAGTTATATCATATCAACACGCATTTAAAGTCTTCAGTACCACTACTACATATGGTAAGATTTGTCTATTTCATTATAATAGAGGTCAAAAGTGTTAGTTTGAGAAGAACAGACTATAATTTTAGATTTGGGGCTGTGGCTGTGGCGTGGTGAGTAAAGCAGCCACCTGCAGTGCCGGCATCCCATATGGGCGCTGGTTCAACCCCGGCTGCTCCACTTCCAATCCAGCTCTCTGCTACGGCCTGGGAAAGCAGCAGAGGATGGCCCAAGTCCTTGGGCCCCTGCACCCATGTGGGAGACCCGAAAGAAGCTCCTGGCTCTTGAATTCGGATTGGCAGAGCTCCAGCTGCTGTGGCCAACTGAGGAGTGAACCAGCAGATGGAAACTCTTGCTCTCTCTCTCTCTCCTCTCTGTGTGTAACTCTGACTTTCAAATAAATAAATAATTTTTTAAAAAAAGAATAGACTGTAATTTTAGATTTGACAAAATTACTAAGCTTTAACTGCACTAACAAGATATCCTGAATTCACTGTGCCAGCATGAATGGCTAGAGGTGATCCTGTAAGTTTACAAGATTTTTTAAGCCAAATGTAGATTTAGTACTAGCCCACACTCAATTAACTAAAAAGTGGGAAATCACTTGGTATAAATAGGGAAAGGAATTCAAAATTTGGAGAAGAAAAATGCTGCATTCAATGTATAATGCACATTGCTTCTTCTTTAAAAGATTTATTTCTTAATTTGAAAGTCAGGGGCCGGCGCCGTGGCTCACTTGGTTAATCCTCTGCCTGCGGCACCAGCATCCCATATGGGCACTGGTTCTAGTCCCGGCTGCTCCTCTTCCAGTCCAGCTCTCTGCTGTGTCCCAAGGGCTTGGGCCCCTGCACCTACATGGGATACCAGGAAGAAGCAACAGGGCTCCTGGCTTCGGATCAGCACAGTTCTGGCCATATTGGTCATTTGTGGGGTGAACCAATGGAAGGAAGACCTTTCTCTCTGTCTCTTTCTCTCTCACTGTCTATAACTCTACCTTTCAAATAAAAAAAAAAAAAAAGTCAGTTACAGAGAGAGAGAGAGGGAGAGACAGAGGCTTTCCTTCTGCTGGTCTACTCCAAAGAGGCCACAATGGCCAGGGCTGAGCCAAGCTAATGCCAGAAGCCAGGAGCATCATCTAGGGCTCCCACACGGGTGGCAGGGACCCAAGCACTTGGGCCCTTCTCCACTGCTTTTTTCCCCTGGCCATTAGTGGGGATCTGGATCAGATGAGGAGCAGCCAGGACACAACTGGAGCCCATTTAGGATACCAGCATCCCAGGTGGCTTTACCCATTATGCCATAACACCAGCCCCTATATTGATTCTAAACATACCTTTGATGGTCACTCTATGGAATCCAGGAGGCTCCCTTTTTCACTAAGATATGAAGAACAGGTTGGTGATAAAAGCACAAAACATTTTTTAATGGTAATTTGTATTTAATAATCTATACATTAACATTACTAAATTAAAGTCAAATATTAAAAAAGACACGAAACTAATCAAATCATCATTAACTAGGAAGGACAGCATTATTATTTTTTAAATTTTTTCTTTCATTTATTTTTGAGATAACTGATTTTTTTCCAAACCAATGCAAAATATTTATTCCAAGTTAGTTATTTTATGCAGTAGTTTTCCCCCTCAACAGACCTGTGATAACCACATCTTTTAAATCTGTAAATAATGTTATCAAAATAATCTTAATCTTTGAAATCTCACAAAAATTTATATTTTACAATCCACCCTGAATATCAAGGCTGCAAGAATAACACATTTCCTATATCCAAATATTTTACAGCTGTACCCAAAAATAAAAACAAAAAACCACATATGCTTGGTTAAGGGCTAAAGTTACCCGAGCAGCCAAAAATAAAATAAAATATTCAAATTATTAGAATTAATTTAATACAATTATAACTTCAATAGTTACTTTGTCATTGACAATGATTGCTTGAGCACAGGGGTGGGTGCCCCAGGGCTGGTAGTAGAAGCTGTTGCTGCAGACCAGTGTCTCCTCTGCGTCTCTGCACTGCCAGCTCCCACCTGTGCATCGCCCCATGTACACTGGGTGTGTGTACACATATACTTTAAAAATCTTTCCTCCACACAAGCTTCTTTCTATTAAGCAGATAACATGGAAGAACAACAACAAAAGCTAAACAAGCCAATCGCTTTCTTATTTTTAATTTACATTACAGGCAAAGCCTCCATACTCCGCTAAATAAAGAGTTCAAAGTAAAAAGACCAGAGCTCAGCAGGAATATAGGCAAGGATTATGAGTAATCAAATGAAGAGATTCCAATTTCATTCATATAAAGTAAGTCTTAAAATAATCGGAGATGATTCAAACTATAGTAGCATATCATTCTTAACAACTTTTTGACAAATACATAAAGCGAAGTTTGACAAAACTGAATCTGCAGAAATACTGTTTTACACACAGAAATTTCCTTGTTTTTGTTTTGCTTTGCTTTCTTGTTTTGTTTCTTTAGCTCCTACAAATAAGGGAGAACAGCAGCATTTGTCTTTCCGTGCCCGAGTGCTAAACATTTTTACCATGACTTTTTTTCTCCAGAAATGAAGAGGAGGTGTTGGGATGTACACCCCTTCATTTCTGATGTGAATAGAGATTCTCAGTGTGACAGAACACTGGGTGGCACTTATTTTCCCGAGGCAGGGTGGATATGGTTGTGACAATAGCCAACAAGCCAATCAGACCTGTTGTAACACCTATACCACAAAAAATCCATGCTTTTAGCCATAAATTGAAAGCGAATTCCCCACGTTCTTGCTAAGTATAACAAAACAAATACAAAACGAGAGAAGCATCTGGTAGCCCAAATTTCCCAGCAAGTCAATGTGTAGACCCAGAGCCCACTGAATAAAGGGAATAATGACTCATACTTTCTTATAATGCTTCCTTCTAATATTTATCAACGGGACTTGAACTGCTTACTCTGCATTAGGAAAAGGGAAGTCTTTTGTGAAGATCAGGTAATAGATGGAGTTTTGATTGAAGTACTCATTTAACTAGCCTTGAACACAACAGAGGTAATTTTTATAGTTTTACCTGAATTCATAGTTGGTAAGAATATTCTCAACAACCTCAGGTATTTTACTATCTCACACATGAAGTAAGTTTTTACATGGTAAAAAGATCAAATAAAATATCATGCCTTTGAAAAAAAATGTGAGATTCATACTACTGTCAATGGCATAAATATTGTAAAGAAAGTGATCTATATCATATCACCTTTCATCCAATATAAAAGATCAGTGGAACTTTGAACTCAGCAGGGAAATTATAATGAAATAATTTTCATCAGAATTGCTGTCACAGATGTTATCTTTCACTGAAACATAATAATCAATATTCCAGCACTTGGCATTCATCTATTAGTCTGGAAAATGCATTTTTCTTAATGCTGATAAGCAGAGCACTGCAAAATCAATTTGTATATGCTTGATAAAAACAACATGACTTTTTTACTATCCTGGACACCAACTCCAGCTCTGTAACACAGTCCACAAGGACCATGGTTATTTCGATATATCACATGGGCAAACTAGATGGCTTCATAAAATACATGCATTTACAGGGTAAAGATAAATCCCATGAAAACCCAGGGAGGTGAATTTGCTAAGTAAATGAAATTCCTGGAACTAGATAGGAACATGGCCTTCTTGTAAAGGACACCGTGAAAATGCTCCTGGTTTGCTGCTATTGCCTGATAGAGACTGAATCTCTACCATGGAATACCAGCAAACACGAAGCTTGAACATTTTCTTTATGAGAAAAAAAATTCAACAACACATTTCCTTGTCTGATATGGTGGTGAAAGACTGATCTGGCAGCCAGGGACTTAGAGAAAAGGTGACAAGGGAACTTAACTTTATACTGGGAAGTAATTTACATTCACATATTTAAGACTTGAAGATATTTATATTTATTTTTGCAAATCCTAGGGAACTAGACTTTTCCTCTAACTTTTTTTTTTTTTTTTTTTTTTTTTTTGGACAGGCAGAGTGGACAGTGAGAGAGAGACAGAGAGAAAGGTTGTTTTCCTTTTGCCGTTGGTTCACCCTCCAATGGGCCTGGCCACAGCAGAGAGCTGGCCTGGAAGAGGGGCAACCAGGACAGGATCGGTGCCCCGACCGGGACTAGAACCGGTGTGCCGGTGCCGCAAGGCGGAGGATTAGCCTAGTGAGCCGCGGCACCGGCTCCTCTAACTTTTCTACTTTTTTTCCTCTTTTCCCTAGTCTAGGCAGCCAACACATCCACCAACAAAATAATTTTTCTCCATATCATTCCACCTGTATTCTTTCCATTTCAACATGATTCACTCTCTGTTTGTTTAATCACAGCATTAAATTTGCATTATAGAACAATTTATTGTGGAATATAAAATCATTTTACTAATATAGATGAGTAACTCCAGATTAATCACAGTTGAGGTTTCCTGTTCTTTTCATAAAAATAGCATTTTATCACATCTACTTTCTTGTTTTGTCAAAGATAACAACAGAAAGCACAAATGTCAGATTTCTCTGAATTCAATCTTGATAAGATGTTCTCTAAACAAAAAGTGTTACTGATTTTTTGATGGGAAAAGCTCTAATCTTCATGTTTTATTTAATTTCCGGATGGTACAACATCCTGAAGTATTGTTACCTTTCAGCTCAGGGATCTAGGTACTGTTAATGGGCAAATGTATTATAGGAACTCTATCTGACTAGGATGTTCTTTCCTTCAAACAAGGACTGATTCTACATTTAGAGGGTAAATGCTCAGTTCCTTCCTTAGAGCATAATGTGGCATTCTACTAGGTAACAGAACATCTTTTCTTCTTCTCCTTCTTCATGTGCTTCAGAACTGGTCAAACCACCCAGGATTCTTTGAAGTCAAAGGAAGCTCTGAACCCAGAAAAAAACAATTCTGATGTTTGAGGCAGAGACTCTCAAAATAAATGAGAGAAATGGAAAGGAATCTTAGAACAAAAGAGAAGTTGAACCTTTTTAATATCTTGCCCCATGTTCATGCCCTGGTGGTTGAGAGTTTTGTACATAAATCAGCAAAGTTGTAGCTGATGGTAACAGAGTAAATATACAAAAAGGAGTTATACAGTTGACCTGGAAGTGAACATCCATGTGTAAATGTAACAATTATATTATCTTGACCTGAGAAGCAACTTTGAACCAGGTAACTAAGAGTAAAAAGTTATAAAGCCTAACTTTAGAGTTGTCATATATTTCATTTTTCTTATTCTAATAGAATATTACAAAGATCGATTCATTTGCATTTTTGCCTGTAATGGACCTCAGCTCCATAGGGGCCAGTACTGTGGCTCAACAGGGTAACTTGCTGCCTGCTGTGTCAGCTTCCCAAATGGGTGTCAGTTCAAGTCTCAGCTGCTCCACTTCTGATCCAGCTCCCCCCTAATATATCTGGGAAAGTAGCTGAATATGGCCCAAGTACTTGAGCTCCTGCTACCCATGTGGGAGAGTCAGATGGATTTCCAGGCTACTGGCTTCAGCCTGGTCCAGCCCTGGGCACTGTGGCCATTTGGAGACTGAACTAATGAATGGAAGTTATTTCTATATCTCTCTGTCTCTCTGCCCACTCTCTCTCTGTAACTCTGACTTTCAAATAAATAAACAAATAAATCTTAAGGATTTATAGCAGAGTAAATATATCATATTATGGTATATATAATTTCATTAAATAAAATTATATATCATTAAACTGCATCACCCTGGTCTCAAATTCTTCTACCCAACTCCTGTCCATCTCTGTTGAGTCTTTGTATTGTGATCATGCTCAGGGAGAAAATGATCTATCATGCAAAAGTGAAAATTATCCCCTAAGAGCCAACTCATACAAGGAGGCTATTTTCTTATTGATTTATTGATATCTAGGATGACAAAAAATTATAGGATATAATCTGTTTACATTCAGCATCTTATCAAGCCAGAGCAGGATATAAAAGTCATGGATTTACTAAATATATAAATTTCTTATATACTTATTAAAAAGATAATACTTTTAAATATGAAGAGTTTAAATTATTTTAACACATATTTTACATGTACCTGGCATACATAGCTTACTTGTTTAAATGTGTTTACCCAGCTGTAAAATCTCCAAATTAGCTACCAAGCAGGGAAAGTAAAAATATCAATATAATAATGAGGAGATGAGATTTAAATTGCTAAAAGAAAATTACAAAGGGCTTCTGACAATATGACTTTGGATGAGATTAAGATTATTGTTGATTATTGTAAAGGAACTCTGTTTCAACATCTACTATAATCCACTATAGGTAGTTTCACTAACCCAGAGAAGGCATAGACCAATTCACCTACACTTTTCACCATTGTTCTAAACTTCAAGATGTCCTGGTGAAAATGATTCTATACACACACACACACACACATACATGCATGTGCAAACAGAATTAGTATCACAATTCAATAGTTACTTATACCCCGTTTGACAGCCTCCTTTTTATGGGAAGTATTGAAAAATAATCCTATCTGGGTTTTAGTAAATTATATCACTTTTTAACTTTAGATTTAATAATAATAAATTGCTATACAATCTTTTGTAGTATTTGTTTTTGTTTATAGAGAGAATTATTGAAAATGAGTTTCACAAAATTATATTTATGAACAATAGCAACCATGATGTTATTAACCATTGATTTTCAACTCTTTATATCTTTTTCATAACATACAGAAAAGAAAATCTATCCATCTTTGCATTTTTCATAAGGTAAAGCACATGCTACTTTGATTGAAGCTGCATATTGTTGGAAGTCAGTCATGAAATATATAAATGCTGCCAAGGACTCAGAAGGCAATTCAGTCAAGAGCAATTGTGTCAACTTCTAACGCAGATCAAATTTGATTTTCTGAGCATGGAAAGTGAGGTCATCATGTGTATATTTGAACATATGTTTATTTAATTAACATAGCTAACTTTTCATACTAAAATAAATTTATCATAATCAGAATAAATTTTATCTTGACATCCAATTAAACTAACTTGCTTAAGGTCAAGGATGTATTTCAAGTTTAATAAAATCTTTCTGTAGTTCTATTCACTTCGAAAGAAAAAAATTCCTTTGCTTTTTACGTTTTATAGGATTATTATTTTTTAAAGATTTATTTATTTATTTGAAAGTCAGAGTAACACAGAGAGAGGAGAGGTAGAGAGAGAGAGAGGTCTTCCATCCAATGGTTCACTCCCCAGTTGGCCAGAGCTGCGCCTATCTGAAGCCAGGAGCCAGGAGCTTCTTTCGAGTCTCCCAGGTGGTGCCCTTGGGCCATCTTCTACTGCTTTCCCAGGTTTTACCAGAGAGCTGGATGGCAAGTGGAGCAGCCAGGTCTTGAACCCGTGCCCATATGGGATGCCAGCGCTTCAGGACAGGGCATTAACCCACTGGGCCATTGCACTGGCCCCAGGATTATTATTAAAATCATGTAATATTGAAACAAATGTTTCAAAAGAAAAATCCTAACCCGTTAGTATTCTTATTATTACATATTATTGTAGGAATTTGGGAGAAATGTCTATGTATTTGCATTTATTGTCTATCATGTTAAATATAGACATTCATAAAACACTTTCTTCTGGTTAATCTAAAATTCTTGTCAGGGTCTCTTGAGTCTCTTTCACACAGGGAAGGAAGATGACATTTATAAAGAGCCCTTTATGTACAATGCTTATGTAAGGGACATATGCGGAACTATCAAACCCATTTTATAGATATGAAAACTAAAGTTCAGACATATCCAGATAATAACAAAACTGGAACTCAAGTAAAATGCTCTCCAGGTTAAACCCTTTGAACCACAGAATAATGCCTTGAGGCTCTCTTATTTTTTTTTTTTTAATAATTGTGATGCTATTTAGGAATCTTTGCTTCTGTTTTAAAAAATAAGCCTTAACAAAACAAAACAAAACCAGACAACTGTATATTATCCTTAACAAAATTGTTTATTCTTTTCTACAGCAAACAATTGAAGTGACCTTAACATTGAGGTTCTGGGTTCTGTCATCAACAATAAGATACACAAATAAATACAAGTTTCAAAATACTACATAATGTTAAAATAGTGCTCTCAGAAGAGTCTGGGGAAACCACTTTTCTTCCCTCTGCTAATAGTTTTTCAGTAATTCTTTATATAAATGGTCTACCTACTAAGCATTATGTTTTTTAATCAGTAAGCTACTGAAGAGGCCAGTTACATTACAGTGGAAACCACAGAGGAAGAATAACTGGTGTCCTAATATTAAGCTTGTCATAGAGTTTTTGCGTAAATAGTCTCCTCATATCTGTACTATGCATAGTGAACCAAAATGAAAGAGAACAGACATGGAAGGAGAATGTCTGTCAAGTTCTTGCTCAGTCACAGACAGGTGATCTTGCACAAATCACATAGAATTTGTATCCATTCAAGGGAGGGGGAAATGCAGTGATTACCAAACTCTTCTGTAAATTAGAAAAATCTGGAGAATTTTTGAAAAATTTCAATGTGAAGACTGTACCTGATAAAGATTACTTCAGAACATTCAGGCACAGGATCTAGATAAAATACTCAAGTGATTTCAATGTGTAACAAAGTTTGAGAGCTGCTGAATTAGTTAATACCTTTGCTCAGTAGCTTTTAAGGGGAAGAAAAGTTATGGGGGTGAGGTTTTATACATTACTAATGCATTACAAACCAATATAAAATATCCAAAAATTAAGTATAGTACAGAATGAACACACCACACACACACACTCGCGCGCACATGCACAAAACCCATACATCATGTTTTTCTGCTAGAGTTACAGAAAGTTTAATATTTATTTTTTGCTTCATTTTAAGCTATCTTCAAAATTATTTCAAACTTATCTTTCTTCTTTTCCTTATCTATTAAAAACTAAGAAAAAATATCATCTAATTTGATTTCTTCACAAAATATAAACACCATATGTTTCATCTTGCCTCAATACTAACTAGAAAAGAATATTAGAACTAATGGACATAAAATAAATAACGCAAATGTACATAAGAGAAATCGGAGCAGTCCTAAATAAAATTTTTTGTCCAAGTTATTTGCTTCAACAATACAACTTATTTAAAACAAAAATTACACTCCAGATATTTGTTCTAATACTCTGCTATAATATTTTTGAAAATAAAGACCTATGTCTTGTTCATAGCCTGATGATATGTTATTACTTTGCTAAGTTTTTAATCAATACATCAGATTCAGCCAGTTTATACATAGTACTATTCTAATTTCATTTTATATAAGCTTTTATTTAATTAGGCTTACCAAAAGGATTATGTAATTCATGTAATTACAGTACAAATAACATGTTACCTAGTTTAAATGCACCCTGTTGTGCTTTCTTGATGAATCCATTCACAACAAATTCTCTTTTTTCATTCAATTCCCAAGCAATTACAAAGGTACCCTACCACCTACCAGATAGTTTTGCATTGGAATCTTTTACCTTTGTAGGCTTATTAGCTTCCATGCTCTCTTTAAATTTCTCCTGCACAGTTTCTGCAAGTTGACAGAGCAAGGCACCATTATCCAACTTCTCCATAAAAGTTTCTGCTGTAATCTCCTTCCCTGGAACAACAAAAAGAAGCATTACAATAGCATAATTACTCTCCAACACAAATGTCCCATCAATGCTAAAAAATTTATTCATAAGATTTTATCATTAAAATTTCTAGTGCCTCTCAGTTACATATATGGGATAGGAATGGGCAGAAAGGATTCCTTTGAAATTTTGTTTTCCTTTTGTTGCAAGAATCTTAATATTTTTTATTTTCAAAATATAATTTTAGCCCCACAGAAGCTATATTTCACATTAAAGGTGGCAAAAAATATAACCAAGATGAAAAAGTCCCTCCATTTACCAGATGGAATGAAAACCAGCAAGTCAATAAAATATAACCAGCTTAACCAATGACTTTACAATTTGACCTCCAGGAGTTATTCAGCTCTCATCTTGAGTGGTTCATTCAATTACTTTGCCCACAAAGCAGAACTGGTATTTTTGTAACTAATAGAGTTCCTAAAATGTAATGTATTGGAGTGAAATGGACATGTTGAGATTCAATGATTGTTTACAGTCTTTGTCTCTTCCTTGAGGAACAGTGTTTTGTTTTTTTTTTTCTTCATCTACTGTTTGAACTCTCACTTAGTGTAGGGTTAACTATACAATCATTAAGTAAAGTGAAAACAGATCTTTGTAAAAATTAAGAACGGGAATGAGAGAGGGAGTAGGAACAAAGGTTGGAGCCTGGGCAGGAGGGAGGGAAGGGTTGGAAGTATCACTATGTTCCTAAATCGATATACAATGAAATTTGTATAACTTAAATAAAATTATTTTAAAAAATGCCCTTAGATCTCTGTTCTTAATAATTTTTTTTTTCTTTTTGTATTTGACAGAGTTAGTGAAAGAGAGAAAGACAGAAAGAAATGTCTTCCTTCCGTTGGTTCACCCCTCCAAATGGCCACCACGGCCAGAGCTAGCCCATCCGAAGCCAACAGCCAGGTGCTTCTTCCTGGTATCCCACACGGGTGCAGGCACCCAAGCTCTTGGGCCATCCTCCACTGCCTTCCCGGGCCACAGCAGAGAGCTGGACTGGAAGAGGAGCAACCAGGACTAGAACCCAGCGCTCATATGGAATGCTGGCGCCTCAGGCAAACGATTAGCCAAGTGAGCCATGGAGCCGGACCCTAGATCTCTGTTCTTTAAATAAAAACGGAGTATGATGGATTGAACAGGTCTTGGCTCACCAAAGTCATAAAGATGTTTAAACTCTGAAGTCTTTTTTATTTTACTTAAGGTATACAAATTTCACATATTTCCTATATATACAGATTCAGGAGCATAGTGATACTTCACACCCAACCCTCCCTCCTGCCCACACTCCTACCTTTCTTCCTCCTCTCTCTCCTATTCTCATTCTAAATTTTTACAAAGATCTATTTTCAGTTAAATTTATACTCATAAGACCAGCCCTACACTAATTAAAGAGCTCAACAAATAGTATGGGGGAAAAAAAAAAAACGCTGTTCCTAAACTCTGAAGTCTTAAGTCAAGGGTAAGAAGCTAGGCTTGTGGAAGGTCTTAGGGTCACTGGGGACTTGCCCTCAGGAAGTAGCTGTAAAAAGAGGGTTAATGTTGAAGCCAAGTTTAGCCCAGCTTCTCTCTCAGCTTCCTGGCTCACCATATGACTGTTCCTCTGCATTGGCTCCACCATGGCCAGCCTCTACTAGATGCCAGTCATTAAGGGGCCGCCCGATCCCAAGCTGTGAACCTCCAGTGAACTAAAGGCTGGAATAAGCCATTTCTTTCCCAAAAAGTTCCTATGAGGTATTTTACTTAAAGTACTGAAGAGCTCACTAATACAGAGCCATTACATACTCATGAGAAAAATTAACCAGTCACACCCAAATTCAATAATCTGGCCAGTGAATAAATAGCATCTCTAGATTCTACTAAGATAAAATTAAGGCGAATGATAAAAATCTCTAAATGAGAACACTCCTGTTTCCTATTCCCCGTCCCACCACAGCTCTTGAACTGGGGAATTAGATTCAGATCTGTGCATTTTTTACTCCTCCCATGAGAACCCTCATGGCTTCTACTACTGCTCCGCATCCCTGACATTTAACTGGATGCCAGTTTAAGGTTATTTTTAGTCTTTCTTATATGGTCCTAAAGCATATTTTCTCCCTTCTTTCTTTTTTCTTTTTATTGTACAGCATCTTAACATATATAACTCACAATTTGTTCACTTAAAGTGCATAGTTTTAGGATATTTAGAACATTTTTATCACCCTTAAAAAAAAGCCTGTACCCTTTGGCTAACACCTGATTCCTCCACTCCTCAGCACTATAAATAAAAAGATATTTCAAAGGTTCACAGAAAATGGAATTAAAAACTCAGTTTATTTAGGTGTAATTTTTTAAAATACATGCACATACGTGGTCTTCAAAAATTTCATGATAAATTCATATTATAGAAAATGCATTTCATAAATTTTTACACTCAAATAAACTTACATTGGAGTCCATTTTTTCCCACAAACTTATCTCCAAAGTGAGAAATGCTTGATAAAAAGAGTTCTTACATACAAGATAGTATGGTTTTTGTTTTCAGGCATCAAAAGCACTCTTTGAAACAAATAAAAGTCAAATCATGGATTTCATGGAATTCCTTTTCCAAGAATAATTTTAAGATACTGATGTGTCACAATGAAGATATGACATACATATCTAGAGGGCAAAGGATAGTTACAGAAACCACGGGTCACTCATTCCAGCTCCAGCCCAGCAGACACTGACTCTGGATGGTGGACCATAAATGCCCACATTTGGTTCTAGAAACAAATTACTGCTAAATCCAGTGGTACACACTGTGTAAAAAACTCAATTGCATGTTAGAATGCCAACACAATTCAGTTGCAAAATCCACTCTGTATTGTAGCTAAGGTATGACTTGAATTGGAACTCTGGTGACAGAGGGAGAATTACAATGCAGATAGTGCAGCCACTAGTGCCCCCCATGTCTTCTGACCTGAGTACCCATGGGCACTGCAGCAATCTCAGGTATAGTGGTGAGGCATCACTTATCCTAAAAACTGAGGGCCAGAAGTCACTTCCTTAAACTAAGCCACAGTGCCTGAAAAGACTCTCCATGTTCTGGGCAGGGACAAAGCATTGGTTTTGGTCATTGGACACTCCTTGACTAGGCTCCATTGCCTGGAGCACGGTATGAGGAAGCCTTGTCCCCAGGAGTTGCCATGCTATCAGTGCCCTAGGTGTTTGGGGACCAAACCTCCTAATTCAACATTTATAGCCATTATTCATATACGCAACACAGGAAAATGAAATTTAAAACACACATTGGTGTTACCTTTCAGAACCAGGATTATAAATGCCAAACCATATGAACTTTTAAAAGTACCCTCATACAACCACTCATCAGATTCTTATTTGCTCCTCTAAAATTTATTTTCCCTAAGCTCTCCCCTTGTTCTGGTTATTTATTTCTCTAAGTTTCAAAAATACTTCATTTTCTTGCCTTAATTCTCTACAGCTAATAAATCCCAATTCCTATGGATCCAGGTTTCCTTTTGTTTTTCATGCTATAATCTTAATAAAAAAATCTTCATGGTCTGATACCTACACCTCTAGCACAAAAACAATGGCTATTCCTGTTCCAAATATATAACACATTCGTGGATGTTGAGGTGGATTCATTCTGAGAGGAGGAACATGGTGGGGGCAAGAGGCGCAGAGTCACCACACAGATCCCAGGAGTTGGGTGAAAGCAGGCCAGAGGCAAGCAGCCTGCAGACTCCTTTATTTCAGTTGGTACAGCAGCTTATGCAGCCAAGGCAGCCAATCTGGTCAAGGGGAGGTTTATGCCCTAACCAATCACAGCCTGTTGGCAGGCAGGCTCTGTTGCCAGTGGCCATCTTGGCATGGCCTCATTCTACCACACATGGATATAATTAACATTGCTAAACACCAGTCTCACTGAACCACAGTGCTTAAACCCTCTACCTACAGTATGAAATCTGTGTACTTTAACTCGATATCTACAAGACTCTCCATCTGTCTCTAGCCTCCCTTTTACTGTGCAACCCCTATATCTTACTCAAAGATCCAAATACTGCCTTCAGGATTCTATCACAGATCTTGTTTGTACTGCTATGCCTTTGTTCCTGGCATAGCCTCTGCATTCAGTGTTATGCCTTTTCTCTGCCTGGACAAGTGCTAATATTTCCTTTAATCACAACTCCAGAAAGAGGGTCTCCCAGTGTGCACTTATCTCTTTTGTGTATAATCATACTTATGAATATCATTTCATTTGGCATTTATTAAACATTGTATTTTACTGATAGCAACACCATTTGTATAAAGCATTTCTCTTTCTCAATATGCTATAAACTTCTTGACATATAAATACATAAAACATATATATCATTTTTTGTATTTCTACAGAGATAATCACATCTTATTAAAATAGTAGCAAATACCTAGCAATTGGGTTCAGTGTGTGTGTGTATTAACAAATAAAAACATAAACCTGGAAAAAATATTGGGTATTATTTTTGTGAAAAGTAAATGTTAAAAAAATAAAGAGTTGAATATTTTAAAACTGTATACTGATATTTCATAGGCTTATCTTTTATCTTAAGAAAAAGGAAAAGCAGTTCAAGCCCATGAACACTTAAAATAAACATAACTCAAACAACAAACTATTTTCTTTTTTTGTTGTTGTTTATTCATTTTACAGTTAAGAGTTATAGACATTGAGAGAGAGAGAGAGAGAGAGAGAGAGAGAGAGAAAGGCCTTCCTTCCTTTGGTTCACTCTCCAAATGGCTGTTACGGCTGGCACTGTGCCGAACTGAAGCCAGGAGCCAGGTGCTTCTTCCTGGTTTCCCATGCGGGTGCAGGGGTCCAAGCCACAGCAGAGAGCTGGACTGGAAGAGAAGCAGCTGGCACTAGAACCCGGCGCCCATACAGGATGCCAGCGCCACAGGCAGAGGATTAACCAAGTGAGCAATGGTCGGCCCCAGCAAACTATTTTCTTAAAGTGAAATTCACAATATTTAATACATTTAGATTTCAAGGCACATCTGTTTTAAACGATTTTTTCCAGTTTTTTGGGGAAGGCAAGTAAAGAAGGAGAAAGATACTTTTTTAAAAAATATTCTTTTTTCCCTACTGGATAATTCGCATTTTAGCTCCTAGTTAGCATAATGACTTCTACAGGTGGCAAAACATCAGTAGCACTAAACACTCACCACAGAAGTAGTCTGTGCAGAATCACTTTTATTTCAGAACTTTATACAAAGTTCACTGAAAATAGATTTTAGTGAAAGAATAAGAGGGGGATGAGGAAGAGGGGTGGGAGTGTGAGTAGGAGTGTGGGTGAGAGGGCTCGCATGGTGGGAAGAATCACCATGTTTTTAAAGTTGTAATTATGAAATGTATGAAGTCTGTATTCCTTAAACAAAAGGTTTCTGATGAAAAAAAAAAAAAACTGTGTACAGCTCACTTCAATTCAGAAATAATAGCCTCAATATACAAAGTGTCAGTGTAAGAGAATTTGTATTGTGTGTTCATCATGTTGGCCCGTATTTTCTAACAATAATAAGAAAGTTATTTTGCAAATAGGGATATAAATTAAACGTTAGAAATAGTTCACTAAAATTATAACTTTTTTTCAAATGTGTTTCCACTTCAAACAAAGTAGGTAAACTTTAAACTATTTAATGATTCTTTTATGAATTACATGTAAGATTTCTCTACACTTGAAGCAATGTCTAGGTATTATTATTTCATTAAATTCCATGGCAATTTAAAGATTTCATTCATAATTTAAATTACAAACTGATCACAATTAACTTAAAAGAACTTGTAAATTACAAAAAGAAAAATGTCATCAATAATTTATCAAATAATACAAAATATACATTTACCTGCAGATTTTTAATTACCCTGATTTTCATGAATACTTGAAGAATTGCACATTGAACATCTGTATCCAATGAAAACTATATTAGGCGTTAACTTTCAATTCTGTATATTTTACAACTTGCAAAGGTAGGGTGTTTTTGGTTTTTTGTTTGTTTGTTTGTTTGTTTGTTTTTTGGCTAAAACAGATTGTTGCATGCTTTATAGTTGAAGTATATGCCACAAATGAAGGATAAATGCAAGACCGAGAAGTTTAAAAAAAAATTTAAATGTGATGTATTTTCCATCTGATTAAGACTCATTCAATATATATTTAGGATAATATATTATCTCATTCTTTTTATTACACTTACTATTAGCAATAATATTTAAAAGAAAACATGGCATGTAATACTAGTTAAAATTAATCACGACAAATCCACAAGAAGGAGCTATGAAGAACTAATTACAAGTTCTCAAGTAAAACTTATACAAGGTTAAATATCTCTGTTAAACAGACTTCTTTTATCTAAATTGTTTGACTGGCTTGACATGTCAGATTATAAATATCAGAAGCAGTGCTATTTTAGCATCAGAGAATCATGTATTTCCCAATCCCCTATCTTTTTCAGGCTGGTGATATGTTTAAGGAAGGAAAGGGCAATGAATGTATATAATCAGATCATCTTGGAATAGTGAATCATACCAGGTTCTAAAGACAATAGGCTTGACGATTAACCTAAAATATTCTACCCTGAAAGTATTATTTTTACTTCCTGAGTTCATAATTATTAACTTTGGTCTTTACGTCATCAATTCAGTCAGATTGACAGCTTTCCAAATTCTCAATCAAAGATCAGAAGGTTTGATTAAATATTGAGGTGAGTCACATTTCTTTAAAATAAAAGGGCTCAATTATAGGAAATGAACATCCCCTGAAATATCTTTTCAGCACGCAAACTTAGCATATGTCTTATACACATCAATTGTACTCCTCACAGAAATATATGTGGCATAATTTCTGTGAAGACTAAGCATCAACTTTGAAAATGTTTTACATGGGAGCCACCTGTAAAGAATATATTCTATCTTCCAATGCTGCTGAAAAAGGATGTTTTCTTCCCAATAATTTCAGTACTGGATTCCTAAAGATACGACAATCTCTAATGATCACATTTGACATTTGAAAACCATAGCCAGGCACTGGTCTAAGTACTTCATGTATGCTTATGTATTTAATCTTTTCATAAAATGATGAGGTGGGTACTACTATTATATGTATTTTACAGATAATGAAACTGAGGAGTACAGATTAAGTAACTTGTCTAATTTCACAGTTGGCAAATAGAGGAGTCTGGTTCTTCAACTCTCACAGTACAGAGTGAGAGCCCATGCTCTTAGCCAGTCTGCTAGATATTTACTTACACAGTTGCTGACTACACAAATGGTTATTCCCTATAACAAGGTATTCTCCCTAACACAGTTGACTTTTGCACTGTTGAAGCAACTCTGAGAGCCCTTCAAGAGAACAGCTTGGGGATGAAGATAGTGGTGCTGAGAAATGAATAGCACTTTCAGATTGGAGAAGGGTTGAATATATCATTCAGGCCTATTTTAATATTTTGCTTGAGGCATTATAGAAAATGTTGGGATATTTTTAATCTCTACAGATTATTTGGATCCTGTACTATCAAACTCCTCCCATCCACACTGTAGTTCTCATCTCAATATATTTCTCAAACTGAATAATTCAAATATAACTTATTTTCTGTCTTAACCCAAATTATTCAGTAATTATGAGAGTAGGATTTACAGATTGCAGGATAGGAAACAATTCATTGTATCAAAAAGCCCTACACTAGCACCTGCTCCACACTAATTCACAGAGGTCTAATCTGCAGTTATATCAAAAAATACATATCTGGTTCTACTGGAAACATCAAGGGAAAAATGAGGAGTTAACTGCAAAAAAAAAGGGGGCCAATTTGTGAACATGAACTTGATTCCTCAGACTTTGAACTAGCACAAGATGCTGCCTTTCCCAAAGAATTTTTATTGCCATATCAAGAATATGAGAACCTGAGGGAAAAGTATCTGGTAAAAGTAATTTAAAGGGGAAAAAGGGAAGTTATTCCAAATTTACTAGACAGAAGTTGCATTTTCCAGCTGTAACTCCAGTAAACAACTGCTTGATATTTTAATGCCAAAAATATTCTTTTAGAAATAACTTAAAAATGTGGCCAGTGTTATGGAGATTCCTCCATTCCATATTGGAATGCCTGGTTCAAGTACTGGCTACTCTGCTTCTGATGCTGGTTCAAGTGCTTGGATCCCTACCATCCACATTAGAAATCTGAATAGAATTCTGGCTCCTGAGTTCTACCTGGCCTACCCTCAGCTGTTATAGTCATTTAGGGAGTGAACCACTGTATGGAAGATGTCTCTCTCTCTCTCTCTCTCTCTCTCTCTCTCTGTCTGTCTCTCTCTTCCTTTTAAATAAAAATAAACATTTAGAACATCTTTACTTTAAAAAGAAAGAACTAAAAAATGGAAACAGCATATATTGGGCATATTAATCAGAAAACAACTGAATTTACTTTTATTTGCATGTAGGAAGTCAGAGAAAAGAAAAACTACTATGACAGCAATTGTCATAGTGCATTTTCTAAATCTAATTAAAATTGGCTCAATATAACTTGATTTGTAATATCTCATATGGTTTATTCAAATTCCCTACATATATTCAAACACATATGCCTGTATCTTAAAGATCTACAAACCCTAAGAACAATGTCAACGTGTTTGATGCTTAACAACTGCAACACTCTCCAAAATATACTCCACATGAGTCATGTAGTGTTTTGGACAGATGCTACAGAGGAAGATAAACCATCATTTCCAAATGATTAAAATACACAAAGTAGGGATGAGCCTTTAGGCTAGTGGTTACTAGTTAAGATTTCTGTATCCCACATTAGAGTACTTACATTTGACACCCAACTCCAGCTCATGACTTGAGCTTCCTCCTAAAGCCCTAGGAAGCAGCAGTGATGGCTCAAGAAATTAGGTCCCTGTTATCCACATGGGATATCTGAATTTAGTTACAGTTACCATTGTGGGCATCTGGGGAGTGAACCTGCAGATGGGAGAGCTTGCTCTCTCTCACTTGTTCACTCTCTTGGCTTTCTCTTCTCTCCCTCTCTCCCTTAATCAAAGAAAAAATCATATAAGTAAAATAAACAACTCAAGAACATTACCATTAGTATATTCACTTCAAAGCCAAACCAATAACAATCTTCAAAATGGCACCAACAATCATAAAATTGGTATGATGTAACTGATTTATTGAATGATGGGGAGTTGCTACAATCTGGGGTTGCTAATTTAAAAATACGCTACATGCTCAATGTGACAAGATTTATGTGTAGAAGCATTTGACATTTTCATAAGTACTCAGGACAGAATTAAGTAATGAATTATCAATAGCTGGTTCATAAGAAAACTAAGATAAAAAGGCTAAATAAACATGAAGTGCGGATATTTAGTGCATAACAGAGGACAATGGTCAAAGAAACTTTTTATAAGGGAAGGATAATAGGATCGTCATGATTCTTTTGCTATCTTTTCTGAATTTTTGTCATAAAATGACTCCATGGTTCCGGTTATTATCAGGTACAGACTAGAGGGTGGGCATTTCACACAGTCTGGGTTTGAGTTCCATCACCAAGGCAACTTCCTGCTAATGTGTACTTGGGAAGCAGTGGGTGACTGCTCAATTTCTTGGTTCCCTGCTACCTACATGGGAAATATGGAATGAGTTCTGGTCTCCTGGCTCTCACATGGCCCAGCTCTGGCTATTATGGGCACTTGGGGAACAAACCAGCAAATGAGAGCTTTCTGTTTCTCTCTCTGTCTTTCAAATAAAAATGCCCCCCAAATACAGACTGACTATGAAGAGTATTTTCTACAACGATATTGCAGATCATATTAGTGTGCTAATCCCTAAACAAATCCCAAATACTGCAACCATGTATTCACCTTAGCTAGTTAATTTATCACAACAAAGCTGGCATTTTAAAATCTAACACATAAATTTTAGCTTGTATCCAAGTTTGCCAATGCTGTTTCGCTTCTATGTATAGGAATCTAAAGTGTTATTTACTATGGCTACTGATCGTCTACGGAGTACTATATATACATATGTGGCATAAAAGTGAATATTAGCCTATAATACACCCCCAAAAATGTCATTTTACTCTCCATGAAATCATTCCTACCCATATAAAACTATGAATTATTCTTTAAGAAACTATATTTTTCAATGGACATTTTATAGGGTAGAATGAGGAAAACTGGCCAGCGCCACAGCTCACTAGGCTAATCCTCCACCTTGCGGCGCTGGCACACCGGGTTCTAGTCCCGGTCGGGGCACCGGATTCTGTCCCAGTTGCCCCTCTTCCAGGCCAGCTCTCTGCTGTGGCCAGGGAGTGCAGTGGAGGATGGCCCAAGTGCTTGGGCCCTGCACCCCATGGGAGACCAGGAGAAGCACCTGGCTCCTGCCATCGGATCAGCGCGGTGCACCGGCCGCAGTGCACCAGCCACGGCGGCCATTGGAGGGTGAACCAACGGCAAAAAGGAAGACCTTTCTCTCTATCTCTCTCTCTCACTGTCCACTCTGCCTGTCAAAAAATTAAAAAAAAAAAAAAAGAATGAGGAAAACTGGTTTTAGACAATTAAATCTCACTGGAAAATATAAAGGAAAAATAGTTACATGGTAGATAAATATTCTGGGAAGAAGAAAATAGATCCACAAATAAAGTGTCATTTGTATATCACAAAAACAGAACCTAATTAAAAGCCTGACATTGCATTGTACAATTATACCTTACTCAAGAATTCAGAGACTTTACATGGAGACAGGATCAACTTTGAAACTACTTTTAAGACATTTCTAACTTTCAAGTAGCTAAAAAGCAAGACTTGAAAGAGAAATGGGGCCGGCATCGCGGCTCAAAAGGCTAATCCTCCACCTGCGGCACAGGCACACCATGTTCTAGTCCCGGTCGAGGTGCTGGATTCTGTCCCGGTTGCTCCTCTTCCAGTCCAGCTCTCTGCTGTGGCCTGGGAGTGCAGTGGAGGATGGCCCAAGTGCTTAGGCCCTGCACCTGCATAGGAGACCAGAAGTACCCAGCTCCTGGCTTCGGATCAGCGTGGTGCACTGGCTGCAGCGGCCATTAGGGGGTGAACCAACAGAAAAGGAAGACCTTTCTCTCTCTCTCTCTCTCTCTCTCTCTCTCACTATCCACTCTGTCTGTCAAAAAAAAAAAAAGATAATAAAAATCTGCAAATATTTCTTAAATGACATAATACCTGGCCATAAACAATTTTAAAATTTACTTCAATGGATCTATTTCCAAAATATGCAAATACTAAAAGTATCCTTATATGTAAGAAAAATATCTTCTAACATAGCCACTCATTTATATCTCTCCTTCTTATTTTAAAGAACTATTTTAAAAATATTTATTTACCTATTTGAAAAGCAGAGATACATAGAGAAGGAGGGGCAGAAAGAGAGAGAAAGAACTTCCATCTGTTGGTTCACTCTCCCCAAATAACTGCAACAGCTAAAGCTGGGCCAAGCCAAAGCCACAAGCCAGGAGCTTTATCTGGGTCTCTCATGTGGTTGGTAAGGGTCCAAGCACTTGGGCCACCTTCCACTGCTTTCCCAGGCACATTAGCAGGGAGTTAGATCGGAAATGGAGCAGCCATGACTCGTGACTCGAACCAGTGCCCATATGGGTTGACAGTGCTGTGGGCTGTGGCTTAACCCACTGTGTCACAGCTCCAGCTCCCTTATTTTTTTTTTAAGATTGATTTATTTTGACAGAGTTACAGAGAAAGAGGGAATGACACATACAGAGAAAGAGAGAATGACCTTCCAGATCTGTTGGTTCACTCCCCAGATGGCCACAACAGACAGTGCTGTACCAGGCCAAAGCCAGGAGCCAGGAGCTTCATCCAGGTTTCTCACGTGGGTGGCAGGATTCGAAGCATTTGGACCACATTCTGCAGCTTTTCCCAGGCCATTAGTAGGGACCTGGATCAGAAGTAGAGCAGCCAACACGAATCAGCATCCATATGGGATACCAGCATAGCAGGTAGAAGGTTCACAAGCTTTGCCACAATGCCAGCCTCCTTCTCCTCTTATTGGCACCATTCTTGTATATGTTTCCCACTATAAATGTTTTACCACTTTAAAAATTGCAAGTTACTAGACAACTTTCCAAGTTACTATGAAGATATTCACTGAAAGTCTATTACATATGAATATTTATTTAGTATAAACTTAAGCCAATTCAAAGTTGATACTTCACATTAGCCTGATATTCTTTTAGGATTCCTTTTCTGAGAAATTTTCAAAAGCTATAAGTTGCATTTATATTACAGCTTCTAACCTTTAAAAATGCTTATTCTACAAAAGAAAGGTCATTCATTTATATAAATCTTCATGTAAATCTCCCTGTTTTTGCATACTGATGACTTCAACTGGCCTGAATTGGGATAAAGAGATGGATTTCTTGGAAACTTAGATTTCTGGAGCTGGAAAGGACATTAGGGATCATCTACTCCAATCCCTTCACTTTATAGTCAAGGACACTGAGCCCAGAAAAGATAGCTGAGTGGCTTTGGGCAAGTTTCCTACCAAGTGGCAGAGCCAGAACCAGAAGCCAGGTCTCCTGACACCCAGTTAGGAGCCAGGTCTCCTGACTTTTAATCCAAAGATCTTTCCATTACACATACTGATTCTCTATTCTTTTGGCTGCTCACAATGATCAAGCTGTTTTGTAAATGATATTGACTAAATAAAATGTCTTTGATGAAAATCACGGGACATTGGACTAGGCTTGTATAATCAGGCTATATTCTAATTAATCATTCTTTCCTCTGCTTATAACATTTCAATGGCTCCACATTGACCATGCTGCAAATTATAAACCCATTAACATGTTCCTCAAAGCAGCATAGCATGTGGCTCCAACAAGTCCTGAGAAATTCCTACTTTCTATGCTGTTGACACTATCATCCCTTCAATTCTTCCAATGTATCAAATTCCTTCCTACTCAGTAAATGTGCTTCCCTCCTCCAGAGGTTTATCCTATGCTGTGTCTGGCTAACATTCTTGAGCTCTCAGTTTAAATATAATCCCTTTACGGAGGATTTTGCCTCTTTATCTCCACCTCTTCAATTCTACATTTTAATTGTAATACATAGCTTTAGTGGATCTTAACAAGTTCGAGTAATGAATTATATATTCAGCTATATATTTTATGTGTTTTTCTGCTAACTTACACCAGCTTTGTGAAAACAGGTACTATTCTATTCTTAATCACCATTCTGCCCTCCAATACCTAGCAATCTGGAACACAATACTCATTACAGGTGTCATTTACTAGTTGATGACTGTACCAGGGCTTGTTCTAAAGATGATGACCTTATTCAAATCTCTTAACAATCCTCTGAGGTTAGTATTAGTGTGTTTTTCTTACTTTATACACTATAAAACTGAGGCATAGTGCAACAGGACACTTGCCTAGTATCTCATAAGAAGTGATAGAACTGAGATTTCAGTGGAAGCATTCTCATTCTAATCTATTTATTTTATTAATTAGAGAGAGAGAGACAGAAAGCCATCACCCACCAACTAGCTCATAAAGACAGAGAAGAGAGGAGGGAGACAGAAAGAGGGCTATCAACCACCACTACTTCATGGAGAGAAGGACGGAGAGAGGGAGAGGGAGAGAGAAACAAAGAGGAGAGGAGAGGAGAGGAGGAGAGGGGAGAGGAAAGGAGATAAAAAGAATTATAACCCATCCACTGGTTCAATCCCCAAACACCCACAGTGGCTGTGGCTGGGTGGCACAATCTGGGGTCCCCGAATTCAATCCAGGTCCCCCAAAGAGGTGGCAGAAGCTCAATTCCTTGAGCCATTGCCGGCTGCCTCTCAGGATCTACACTGGGTTAGGAATCAAAGTCATGAATCAAACCCAGGCATTGCAGTATGTGATATGGGTATCTGAATCACTTGGCTAAATGCTCACCTCTTCCATTTTTAGCAACCATTATCTTATGGTACTGAGCACTCCAATACTGGTTGGATAAACGAATGAATTATGGACAAAATCTAATTAATAGTTTCAATGAACTACATAAATGTAATAATAAGAATACCTTAGTGTTTACAGCATTTTAGTCACTGTTTTAAGAGCTATACATATTTCAATTATTTACGCCCACAACTTACAAAGCAGATACTACTACTGCCACCACTGCACAGATGAGGAAAGTGAAGTGCAGAAAGATTAGACAACTTGCTCGGCATCATAGTGCTGCTGAGTGGCACAGCTGGGAGTCAAATCACAGGAAGGCTATTTCCAGAGCCTGCGCTTGTAAATTCTGTTTTGTAATATGTACTTGTTATGGCCCAAATCTGAAGTCAGATAGCTTAAAGTAAATAAATTAGTAAAGTAACAAACAATCATGAACCTCAAAAAAACTAAAAACAAATAAATAAAAACCATCTGTTTAAACTAAAATAGCTTCCTCTTTTGGATGGAGATTAAAACTCCTCCTTGGAATAAATGCATTACTAAAAGATGGCAGCCCCTTCCTTCTGTTGAATAAAACTCCTAGTAGGATGACAAATCTTCTGGGAGTGCCTTCTACACTTCTGACCTCATTCTTCTTTGTCTGAGCACCTTTTTGAAGAAGGTGGCTTGCATATCCATATTTTGTGTCTCTGGTTAGAGTACACAGAGTGACAAGAATAGTGTGTACACACTGAAGATAAAAGAAATACCTATTCTTAAAATAAAAATGAGAAACATAAATAAGTAAATGTGAAAGCCATGCAAAATTCCAGTGCCATTGGGAACAAGGAAAGCCTTGCAAAAATGTGCTAAAACCTTTGCAATTCTTGCTAAAAATTCAGATGAGCCAAGTACTTCTCACCACAATCTTCATTTTTTATTTGTCCTAGCAAGGGAAGAAAACAACATTTACCTTAAAGGATTGTTTAAATAATAAAATGGTATCAATGAAATCCCTTCTGCAAATTAAAAGTACCATACAAATTCTTTTTATTCAATAACCAAATCTTGCAGCTCATAAATTCTATTTGGCCCTTTTCTCAGGTCTTAAATCAATTTTCTTCACAAAGAAAATCTATTTCTGGAAATAGTTCTGCTATACATGATGATTCTTTAAACTATGATTCCATTTAGCACATGGTTGAAATTTTATCCTATAAAATTGCTAGCAAAATAGAAACAAAACAAGAAGCTTTAGTACAAGGTAGCATTTTTCTCAAGGGTATTTATAGATCAGCACTGACAAAGGTGAATTGAAAAGAAGATTTTTAATTCAAAGTTGGATGAGTCTAGCCAGCTCACTTGGACAAAGGAGGTATGTTTTTATTATTAAGTCTGGGTATGCAGCAGTTTCAGAAGATACACTACAAAAGTGAGGGAAAGAAAAACAATTTTAGAAAGTGAATTTCACAGTCTGTGGCCCATGGACAATGTCAAAACAGTAGGTCAAATTTGTCAGCTGTAAGAAAGAAAAGTAAAAAGTAAGTATGACCTGTATCAAGATGAAATAAACCATTTGACCACCTATTTTGACATTTCAATGCATGACATTGGAAAGTACCAAGCACAATTTGTATGAGAGACATTGGGAAATTCATTTAAATTTTCCACATGCTTCAGGTTTCCCAGATACAAAATACAAATAATGAAAGTCTTTCTTCCCAAGGTGCTATCCCATGCTTAGGTGAAGCACACTACAGAAGGAAAAAACAACCAAACCAAAACAAAACAGAAGCTGTTATCTTTTCCACAAAATGAGATCTTATAACCTTACCTAATAGATTGGTTAACCACAAGGCCAGATCTTCTTTCATCGGTAGCAAATTAGCTTCATGTCTGCTGGCCAGCCATTGGCTATACTGATGCATATCAGAGAGGCCAGGTCCACTGCGTACCTTTGGGCTCAGAGCACTGCACATTATTTATCCACTCGTAATACCTGTTTGGGATACAAAAGAGCAATTGCTTTTTATTTAGACCTCTCTTATTAAAATCTTGCCACCATAATATAGTAATGAACTGGATCCATCTGCTTTTTGATGACAGGTCAAGTTATTAATGATTAAACTCCATGAAACACTATTTGCTTTATCTGTGCTGGCCTTCTCACTTCCAGCCAACCACTTGGTAAGAAACAGCAGCAATCAAAGGTCAAACAGAAAAATCAAATAGACTAAGCTTGGTGAAACCATATATTGGAAAGAGAGCCATCTGCTGAGGCAAGAAATTCCACTTACACAAGCACATTAAAAAGTAACTGAATTAAAATCTAAGTGTTCAATTTGTTAATTACCATTGTCTGTGTTAACTTTTGAAACCATGAATTTCCACATGCTTTTAAGACAGTATTTGCACAACTTACTGTCAACTTGCAGTCATTGCTCCTAAAAGTACTGCAAAAAAATTAAGCACAACTCTTGGTTCTTTGTGGTGGCCATGCAATCACAGACTCACAATTTAGAGCATGAGGTGGGAAACAGTAGAAAGTACATTCAAAGAATATCCACAATCTCTCACAGCCAAAGAAAACAAAAAGCAATAAAGATACAGGACCTAACCAAGATCATACATCTAGATTACAGCATGCAGTCTCTGCACTTTCCAGAAGGACACATTCTTAATTAATCAAAGCCCATATTGATAATACACTAATTGCACACAATATTAACAAACATTGCCACAGCTGTCTCATCCCCTTCTCCTTGCTTTTTTATCTTCCTACTCTATCTGTTTTATATACTGGGTATCATTTGCAACTGTCTTGAAATACTTAAATATCTTAAATCAATAAAAATAAGAGATAATTTCATTAACATGATCTCCTTATGAGTAGCCTAGCCATCTACTTGACTTGTAAAAAATGTATTTCAATGAATAGTTGGCCTTGAATACAGCAGTTTTGAATGCATTATTCATAGGATCTAAGTAATATTAGAGCATTAGTAATATCATTAGTAATATCAAAGCAGCTAAATAACAAAATCATAATGTTTAATAACATGCAGGATTTCACTCTGCTATAAATACAGTATGCATATTAAAAGACCAGACACATTATGACTGAATGAAAGTGGAAACTGTTGCAACAGACAAGAAGTAGCATTTATATGATATAATGGGATTGTCAGCTATATTTCAATATTTATGATATTTAAAGTTATCCATGTAAAATATGTACTCTCTTTTGGCTTTTATTCTTTGAAACTTTGTATAATATTTCTTTCTAGTTAATTGCATAATGTAATTCATTTATCATAGATTAATTTCTTTGAAAGATTGCTTTAAAAAATAAAACATTAGTGTTTAGAAAAACATAAATTGTAACCATCTCCCAAGTATTAAAGAATATTGAGAGTAAGAAACTAAAAAAGTTGAAAATATACCATCTTAAGCACAATTTCATTTCTAATGCAATTACTCTCACAACATTTTTTAAATTACCATACATTTTCTTTGTGGATATTATTTATATATCTAAATATCAAGCATGATCAGTGCAAATGTTAACTGTTTTTGATACATGTTGTCATATGCTACTAAACTGTCAAGAATTAGAATATGGCCACTATTTATTCTTTCACAGTTAATATTGGCATTATTCACATAAATCATAATAATGTTTTCCCCAAATTTGTTTTCCCTAAATACCAAAAACCAACTTTTTTGCCCCAGATCTTGTAAAAATATGTTCAGTCCCAGGAAAACAGAACATTTTCCTATAGCTAATTAGGGTTCCTACAGGTCAGCTAGCCTCAGAAACAACTATTTAAATAATAACACATTTAAGCACATGATTCTTACATTTAAATACTAATTGAAATCTTAAAAGGGTTACCTCTAAAATGCCTTTCTTCTCAAGACACAATCTCTCCCACTACTTTCCTGAAAATGAGATGTGTTAGTTCAGTAACTTTACCTACACCCTATTATGTGCTCTGCAATTTCCATTTAAGTACCAGAGTCCTATTTTGCTCTATAAAGGCAAGAAGACACCTCAGAGTCTGAAGCTCATTGTCCAGTAAAGAATTCATCCAGGGATAGTTTACAGTAAACCTAATGACATGTCACAATTTCAATGAGCCAGAGGACACAATCCTTCCCCTCAATACTTCTAAACAGTGAACTTCTTATTTTCCTTGACAGTAGCACATTCATTTCTCATGTAATGTGCCCTGTGTTTGCCAGAAATGTAATTCACACTATCTTCTAATATTTACAGATGATCATTTGGTAAAAACAATAAAAAATAACAAGGCATTTTTTTCTGTTTTTTTTTTTTCTGTTTTTGCAATTGTGTATAATAATCACAATTTTAGTGAGGGAGAAAAAGCAAGAATAGAGTTACATTTCTCCATGAGCCAAAAGTGAGAGTAAAAAGGCTTAATGAGTAATTAATATGCCTAAGTCAATTAAATATGTAATAGATATTTAGAAACTAAATGTCACTGTCATAGGAAAATTCTCTGTTTAAGTCTGTTGTGAAAAGAATTGGGAGTCTGAATCTTATTTCCTTTGGTCTTTTTTCAGATTTCAAATCAGCACCAAACTGCACATGACTCAGTGGTTAGCTGAAAGTCAAAAGTGGAGATCTTGGATTTGGATTTGGCTGAGCCAAGGACAGGAGACATGAAATGGATTCAGGTAGCAGGAACACAATCCGGAGTTTGGATGAATTACCCCATGGTAGAGTAGTTTCTAATTGAAATGATTAAATGGTGGTGGGAAAAAAAAAAAAAAAAACGACAGATGAAATTACACTACTCAGATAAAATGAAATTGCTGAAATATTCAATTAATTATTGTCAACCATAGTTATCCTATTGGCTATAGAACATTATAAGTTACTCTTCCTATTGAACTGCACTATGGATTTGTCTCTTTTAATAATCTTTAACCATTATTTCATCAGTTTGGATGAGTCAAATTAGATCACAAAGAATAAGCCATAACAAAAAGATCATTTCAGATCCTTTGCTTTCATTCAAAAGTTTTTCAGAACCACAGGTGATACCAAGGGGTAGCTTTTGAAGATGGAAAATGAAATGAGGAATGATACACTGGACGTGAATAAAAAAGTTAGGTTGGGAGACAATGAACCTCTCTTTTACAATGTATCTAAATACTGAAAGATATCTCTTATAAAATTTACATAATCTTGTAAAATTTAGCTATTTACATAAATATTTTAAAGTTTGATAAATAACTTGGTAAGTATTAGATAAACACAATTACATTGAAAAGAGAAGTAAGGTATTGAGTACTTCTATGACTCCTCTAAATTATGGCCCCTGCAGGATTTCTGGGATTATCTAAAAGTAGATAACTCAACCCTCAGGACTTGGAATTCAGAAAAGTAAAACTTAAAGGGAAAAACATGCAGTAACTTAATCCAGAATTTTTCAAAGACTGTGGATGTATATACTTTTTCCTTTTTTCCATAGTAAAAGTGCTTCTGGAATAACAATTATGAATATGATGAGATTTGAACTCACTCAGGGGAAGAGGAAAAACTTAATGATTCCATAAGTAAAAACTCACATGTTTAGAGTCTGTCTAGTCTATTGTTTCAGAAGCCTAGTTGAAGACATCACAGTTGTGACTCTGAAGAAAAAGTATTCTTCCATGCCACCTAGAGGTGTGCTTTGATCATGGCTAAGACAATTTCTGGTCTATTTCTAGATTTGGGGACATGTTACAGAAATTGTATCACAATATTACATTGAAAATAAAAGAAAGAAAAATATGAATAAAATGATAAATTTTATATCAGTAACATCTGCTATGAGATTCTTCCAAGAAGCCTGATTAACGTGTAAAATATTAGAATTGGAATCAGAAATCCTAGGGTCAAACAATAGCCCTACTTCCTAGCCATTAATAAAAATCTGGTCATGTGACTTTTTTTCTGTGAAACTGAATTCTCTAATGTACAATGGAAGGTAACACCAAGATAATTGTGAAGATTAACTATTTTTGCCAGTACTGGCATATATTTAATAGTCTTTATATCTTAAGAAAATCTAAATCATCACATTCAAAACGTGCCAAAAAATTTCAATTGACTTATCTTGAAAAGATAAGCAATTCTACACAAACTAGGAATACTATATAGAACTTTAAATCACTAAGGAAAGACAAAGGACTAGGGGAAGAAGTGCCAATAGATAAAGTATTAATGATATAAAATGATAAATAATCTGAAATCTAAAATTTCTCTTATACTGAGAAGGATGCTGCCCCCAAGATGATGCACGAAATGTTGAGCTCAAGGCGGGCGCCGGGGCTCACTAGGCTAATCCTCCGCCTGTGGCTCCAGCACTCTGGATTCTAGTCCCGGTTTGGGGGCCGGTTCTAGTCCTGGTTGCTCCTATTCCAGTCCAGCTCTCTGCTGTGGCCTAGGAAGGCAGCAGAGGATGGCCCAAGTGCTTGGGCCCTGCACCCGCATGGGAGACCAGGAGGAAGCACCTGGCTCCTGGCTCCTGGCTTCAGAGTGGCGAAGCGCGCTGGCTGTAGCAAGCATTTTGGGGGTGAACCAACAGAAGGAAGACTTTTCACTGTTTAATTCTGCCTGTCAAAAAAAAAATGTTGAGCTCTAAGATGAGTAACTTCCACATGTTAAAAAAAATTACAGGGGCTGGCACTGTGGCGTAGCGGGTAAAGCCACCGCCTGCAGTGCCAGCATCCCATATGGGTGCTGATTCAAGTCCTGGCTGCTCCACTTCCTACCCAGCTCTCTGCTATGGCCTGGGAAAGCAGTAGAAGATGGCCCAAGTGCTTGGGCCTCTGCACCCGCGTGGGAGACCCAGAAGAAGCTCCTGGCTCCTGGCTTTGGGCCGGCGCAGCTCCAGCCGTTGCAGCCAATTGGGGAGTGAACCAATGGATGGAAGACCTCTTTCTCTTTCTCTCTCTCTCTCCTTCTCCCTCTCCCTCTCCCTCTCCTTTTCTCTGTGTAACTCTGGCTTTCAAGTAAATAAATAAATCTTTAAAAAATTATAACAAATTATATTGTATTTTTGACACCAGCTGACAATCATATGCTATTAATAGGGGAACACCACATCTCTCAAAATAAATATGAGAAAATATATATCACTTCCATTCCCTAGGCCCACCCCAGGCCCAGACAAGCAGAAACACACACACACACACACATGCATACTCAACAGTATCCATTTACAACAATGATTCCAAATGAACTCACAAAGACCCACTCCCTAAAGGCTCTCACTGACAGCACTACCTCACCATTACTCAGTTTTGTGTGTTACAGTTGTCAAACAACGCAAAAATGAAGTTTATGGGTCAGGAACACAATCTTTTAAAATTTAACCAAACAAAACCGTAGTCCAAATACCCTTTTAAAATCTGGCTGGTGAAAATTTCCATCTTTCAGGCTGGATTCAAAAACTAAACCCCTATGAACAGCTTTGGATGGATCTTTCAGCTTTGTGAGTCCTTTACTCCTAAGTGATTCATTTGGCTAATCAACATCTATGAAACATATATTCTCAATTATATTAGGAACGCATAATCTTAATTTAAGGGCCAAATCACAAAATAAAGTTCACAATTTAATAAAGCAATATCAGGTCTGTAATGGCAAAGGCCTCTAACAGGAAGCAACTTGACAACAAATAAAACACCAACAAACAAGCAAAGTAGCACTCCATAATAATTTATCTAATTGTGTAATAAAATCCTTAAATTCAAAGGAATCTTAAAAGCTTTATGTAGTCAAGTCCCTGGTTATTAATCAGGGACTTGAGGCCTAAGAAGGTGTTTTGTCCAAAGTCACAAACCAATGTAGCCACAGTCATTTGAAATATCCTACTCAGCCTTCTTGGTGTCCAATCTATGTAACACTGTCTTTTCTCCAGGTTTCTCTTTTTTATCCCAGAGACACAAGACGATGTGTCTTGCATGAATAAAAATTTGTTCTCCTATTATTACCAAAAACTAAGACTCAGGAGGAATTGATTTTTAATATTTTCAGGGCAGTAAGGATTATTTTTCATCTAGTCTTTAAAATTCTACTATACTACCCTTCCAATTTAGTATGGACTTATGGATCACTAGCAGATTAGATTGAAACAATTTGAATGGAAAAAAACTGAAAGTCTTTAATCAATTGGAATATTTAAGGGCTTACATCAAAATTTCATGTAAATTGATAAAGTCATGAAGAGATATCAGTGTGTGTGTGTTTTTATACTACAAAGATTTCCATTTTACTTAACTGTAATAAGTTTAAAATTAGCAGAATTCCACATTTTATGGGAACACACACACACACACACTTGATGATTTCATGCAAGGAGGAAAATTGACAATAAGTTTGTTACTTGACCATGAAAGCATCTAATACAGAAAAATTACACAAGCCTCTTACTCATTTTGAGAAGAGAGATTTTCTACATTCATTTCAGTTATTTTGTGTAGTCAAAAGCACTGAGTGGAAAACCTTGACAGTCTTTCAGGAAAAATGAAAATAGTGAGATCCTGTTTGGCCCTTCATATCAAAACCACAAAGGCACCAAAATAACATCACAGCACTCTCTGCAGCTTGAAACCGAAGTATCCCTGCAAACAAGTTGGTAGAACCTCATCATTTGCTTTCAACCAAGGTAATTTTGCTTTTCCAAAGGCTCTCCCAGCACACTGTGCAGCCTTCTAATCTTCAAGCAAAAACTCTAAAATAACAGAACATACTTGGGGTTAAAGAAGACCTGACATTGGTTTCTTACCAAGAAATCTCACTAGAAAAACTCAATCATATGACCTTTTGCACCAGGTGAACTCAATTTCTCCATGTTAATGCATTTCCCAGTAAAACACAGTCCACATCATCAAAATATGGTGCACAGGATAAAATGAAGAGATAAGCTCAAAGTTTAGTAGTATACAGGCTGAAACCCAAGCTACCTTTCTAGGTGTAGACACATCTCGGGCAGCCCTGTGCAAAGGCCCCACCGCGCTGTTGCAGAGGCTCACTCATCTGTCCCTTACCTTCCCTTAGGCAGTCAGAAATGCTGCGCCCATGTTGGAGAGGACCACCACAGCCACCACCTTCTTTACTGTTAGAAGGAAGCATTCCGCGAGAAGGAGCTCATTGATCAATTTCAAAGACCGGCTGGGCAATCAGATCCCAGCTGTTGTTAATCAGTGTCCACACTGCTAAGAGGTTAGGGGAAAGAAGCCCTGAGCACAAGGGCCTGTTCTCAGCCTTGCCTCTGTGACTCTCAGGGGGATAGTTGGGAGAAAAGGAGGACTTCCTCTGCCTGGTTGGTACATCCAACCTGTCCCAGCCTTTAACACT
The DNA here is from genome assembly GCF_033115175.1 of Lepus europaeus. Classification (NCBI taxonomy): domain Eukaryota; kingdom Metazoa; phylum Chordata; class Mammalia; order Lagomorpha; family Leporidae; genus Lepus; species Lepus europaeus. The sequence goes on from NC_084833.1 coordinate 42,713,971, forward strand.
AGGAGGCCAAATGGGTGTTCCTGTCCACATGCAGATCTTATTTCCTTGCACAAGATCTTCCAGACACAGTTAGTCTGGCTTAGAGATAGCTTTTAGAAGGGCGAGAAGAAGAGTAAAGTTTTGTCAACTCTTGATGGTAAGAAGATAAAGAAAGGCGGTGGAGAGGATAGAGTCTGTGATTTCCAAAAAGGTTACCTGCGGGAAAGTATTCAATAGCCCACATCCTCTCCAACTGTATAGATCTGGGGGGGGGGGGGGGGGTGGTGGTGGTGCTGTTTTCCTGTTTTGGCCCCCTCTCCACTCAACTCACTAGAAACTTTACTAAGTCCAGGAGAAATTCACGGCAACACGCCGTACCACGCTAACAGAACCTAATTTTGCCTGGATAACTAGCGCTTCCAAATCAAAGTTGGTCCCTCTGCTCCCCACACAATTCCAGATTCCAGTCTACTCTTTGGGTACAAGGAAAGACACCACGCACAGTTCTCCCAAAGGCTGCTGTTACACAGGCTATCCTTTATTCGCATACAGAAGTTCAACTCTGCCAAACTCATCAGTGGAAAATAGTATCACCCGAATCACACTTGTTGCCATCTTTCCTCCCATCCTGACCTCGTTCACACAAGTGAAACATTTAGGATAAATCCATTAAGATCATCCGCGCCCCCTTCCCGCCAGCCCTACACCAGATCACACTGAGCATGCATTGCGTCCGCATAGGTGCACGTTTATCAACGATGTACTAACTGGAAATCCCCACTGCTGCCTGTGGTTGGCTGATCCGCCCCCGCGGGCTTTTTGCGCTGCGGTCACTTGGCCTGTTCCACCAAAGAGCCGAGGAACACATGGCTGCGTCCAGGAGCTCAGAATGCCACCCACTGCAGTGACCCACCCAGTCTGGGTTCCTGTCTGCCCGGCTGTCCGCGGCCCCTCACCCTTCCCCGCCACGTCCCTGAGCTCCTTGTTCACGACCTGCCCCTCCCCCGCCGTCTCGGCGCCGCGGCCGAGCAGGGGCTCACGCGACCCCCAGGCTGCAAGGCGCGCGCGCTGCGGAGGCGTCGGCGCAGAGGCTGCTCCGCGCGCCCTGCTCACCCTCGCGTCCGGAGCTGGCTGCCGGCGGCTCTCAGAGGCGCCGGGGCTCCCGCCTGGGCTCCTGCAGCTTTTCGGGGCCGGCCCCCTCCAGGCGCAGGTCCTGCGGCTGCGGCTCCCCGCACCCCAGCAGCCCGGCGGCAGCGGCAGCAGCTGCAGCCGCACTGCCCCTCTTCATACTTCCCTGATGGCTCCTCTCGGTGCTGTTTGGGAAAACGATTCCTTCCCTCCCCACCCCACCCCCCCGCCAGAAACAGATTTCCTACGTTTCATCAGTCCACACAGACCGAGCGGAAGTAAAATGCTTACTTTTTCTGGTGGACAGCAAACGCAATTGACACTGATTTACCCTTCAAACGGGGAGAGATTGTATTACAAGCCCTTGGCAGCAATTCCTAGGTTGGGGCCAAGCTCCAGCCCCCTTCTTGTCCCCCAAACACTAACCTAAGAGAGAAAGGGCGGGGGGCGGGGTGGGGAGGGGATCATATTTAACTCCAGCGTTTTAACAGAGTCGATGGCTTTTGCACAGTATTAAAATGGGTGTTGGGAAAGTTTGGCTTTCCCGGCCAGAGATTTTGCAGACTCAACGCATGATCTTTCCAGTAACTTGGGCCACTCTTCGTTCCAAAGTGAACAATTTGATGTCTTAGAACTCTCTTTGAATATCAGACTTTAGAAGAGGCTGCACTTAACGGCTGTTTTCGCTTTACAAAAGGAAATTCAATTCCTCCCTTCCTTCTCCTGAGCTCCGTTCAGCATTGTGCTGAATGTCATAGACGGGTTTCTCCAACTGCCCTTCATTAGTGCACACATTCTGGAATGAAAGTCTCCCGTGAAGTGACCGGATGCCCGAGTGTCCCTTCCACCCAGCTTCTTGCTGGGGCACCCCTATCCCCTCGGGTTTCCACCTCCCGCGGAGCATAGTCGAGAAGAATGACTGTGTTTTGTTCTCATGTTCCTTAGTGTCAAAGACCACTCCATCCAAACGTGTGTGACAGCAGTGGCACAGGTACTCTGGCTGGTATTTGCATACCATTTCTTAAAATGGTGAGTTATCTACCCTCACCCCTTCCTCCACCCACAAGGACAAACTACCTGTAGATGCACAATAGTAGAGTGAGGCGGCTGGTTTTAGAAATCATACAAAAAATACATTTTGCATTTGTTACTGTTTTCATCTGGAAGTGGTTTATTGCTCTGAAACATAGAGAAACAGCATCCATTGTTCGCTTGTAGTGGTAGAACCAATAATAAAGAAGAGGCAAAAAAACAAATGGAAAACCAAAAAACTGGGGGCATTGAACTCTGTTCAATTTGGTGTTGCAGCAGCTGTCAGTTTCATAGTCCTCCCTAATTTCTCAAAAGAAAAGAGAAAGAGGCATTCCTCATTTTAAGGAAAAATGCATTATAAAAAGGCATGTGAGTGCCAGGAAATAAATAAATATTAACAACAAAACACAAGCTGCTTACAGATGAATTTGAGCAAATGAATATGAATAACAACATTTCTGGAAATTTAACCGGATCTGAGTATTTCAAGAGTGCCGAAAATGCATTTCGAGTCTCTGAACTTACACAATTTTTTGTAAAAAGTTAAACATCTTCCATCATTTTTCAAAATCAAAACATTATTAGTCAATAAACGTTAATTTATGAGTATATAACATTTGAAAAATTGAGCACCTTTGCCTTGGAAAATCTTGTATCTCATTCCTTATATATAAATCTTTCTGTCACATTGTTCAATACAGATGTTATAAAAAGCAAAGTGTAAGGCAATATTTTTGTTGATTCAGGGATATATTAAGCCCAGTTTGGGAAAATAAGGCGGTGTACAGAAGCACTGGAAAGGCAAAATTATTAAAAAAAAAAAAAAAAAAAACTCCCTTGTCATGCCCCTTCCTTCCAGGTGTTTTTAGTTTTAAATGCTGATTTATATCAGATCCCCTATCCTTTTAGAATAAGCTAAAAGGAAAATAGCAGGAGAACACTATGCATTTTCTTCTGATACCATCTAAGCATTTTGCTGAATGGTTTATGGTGGCAAAAGAGAAATAATAAAAGAGATTTCAGAGGAGGCATCAAAATAGTGCTTGCATTTGGATTTTCTTAACATGTGCAGCAATTTCCATCTGATTTTTATTTTGTGATTGTCAAAATAAATATTTCTATTTATGCATTCTAATAATTCACTGAGACATTCGTCAAAGAAAATCTTTTGTTCAAGAATTTTCTTAGTGGGATCTGGTCCCAAGCCAAACTGTTCACCTTGGGAAACCATTGTCCGGTTGATTCAACTATAACCTATCTGATGTGAAGGTAAAGGAAGCAAATGCCTCACTAACTGAAATGAAGATTGTCTGAATACATCCTTGAAACTTGACACCATAAAGAAAAGAAAAGCCAGATTTAAGTAAACATAGCTTTTTTTAATAAGTTATCACAGTTAGGGGACTTTAGTATTGAAAATTTGAGTTGCTGTGTGTTTACAGCCTTTTAAACATTCAACATTTTCTTGAACATGAACTTTTAACCGAACAAGAGAATATTTTCCCATATCATTAAGTTGCCCCTTGCTCTTTTTCTCCTTTTCTTCAAGGGAAATAATATATTCTCTCTTAGTCTGAGAAGTGGATCAAGTCTTCAATAGATGGTAGAGGTTAGAGGACATATTGAAATTAAATAAAATAGAAACAGACACTGATTTAAAGTATGTAAAATAAGTTTCCAAAGATGACTAAGAAGTCCTTATTTCATCATTTGTGTTCCTTCAAAAGAGGAGGTGAACAGTGGCAAATGAGAGCCTTGGAAGTGAGAGCAATGCTGCAGAAAATGGTATGAAGACATGAAATGGTCTGAAAACATATATGGAACACTGAAACTAGTAAAAACATTCACTTACATTTTATTGAAATACTTAGTCACTGAGCTGAACTATGGTTATCATTCCTTACCTAGCAGCTCAGTCCATATTATAGCCCCTCAACTGATACATAGTGGAATGGTCTTTTTTAAAATGTCACAGGGCAGATGGGTTGGACTTTACAAGTCCTAGCATGGTAATTACAAATAATATTAGGAATAAAAAGAAGATGGATTCAAAAATTTCAAACATTAACGGTTGGTACTTTGTATTGTCAATCTATAAAAAAATACAAAGCATAAATTAAATGAGACAAATTTCACGTGAAAAGTTACAGAAGTTTATATGCAACTTAAAAAATCTGTTACCCTTATTCTCAATGGGGAACTTTAAACTCTATCATTATAAGACAATAGTAGCGCAGATACTCATTTCCTACTGTGTAAGACTCATATTTTTGCAAAATATGTTCTATGTCTGAATATATGTTTTTCGATTTCTCCACAGGGAATAGATTAAAATTGTTTTATGAAATGTGTTATTTGTCTCATCTAGTTTTGAATAACCTTTGCCATATATTCTGGTGTGTGACTTTTCTTGTCCAACTTGGAGTTTGTTTTTAAAAAATTTTTCTTTCCTTATTGCTCTAAGTTTTTTTTTTTCTCAATGCCAGTGTTATCCTAATAGCAAGAAGCTTAACTTTAATATAAATGTTTAATATGAAATATTAAATTTCCAATAAATTTGTCTGCCTTTTGTAGCACTCTATTTTCAGCATACAGAATTGGGTAGTGAGCACTCAATAAACTGTGGAATGAATAAATGATTCTTATGGAAGAAGTAAGTATCTTAAGAAGCCTATTATTGGGGCCAGCTCTGCAGCATAGCGGGTAAAAGCCACTGCCTGCAGTACCGGCATCCCATATGGGTGTTGGTTTGAGTCCCAACTGCTCCACTTCTGATCCAGCTCTCTGCTATGGCCTGGGAAAGCAGTGGAAGATCGCCCAAGTCCTTGGGCTCCTGAAGCCACATGAGAGACCTGGAAAAACTCCTGGCTCCTGGCTTTGGATCCATGCAGCTCTGGCCATGGTGGCCATCTGGGGAGTGAACCTGCAGATGGAAGATTTCTCTCTCTGCCTCTGCCTCTCTGTGACTTTGCCTTTCAAATAAATAAATTTTTAAAAAAGTTTTTTTTTAAAAAGAAGCCTACTAATTTGTTATATTTTTATATATTCTGTTTAATTTAGTAGTTTTGAGCTTAGAATAGGAAAAAATAATATTAACATAATGTTACAGATGATGGTTTCATTCTCAAGCTAAAAGCATTTCATCTGGTAAAGTGTAACTAGAGTTCAGTAAAACAGATGCTTGCCTGTGTGCCAAGCTTATAAATGAGGTCAGTCTGTGTCACTTGTCACTTCATTAAAAACCAAGGTTGATTTGGACTCAAGGTTTAATCATAACCAATATAACATGGATGCAATGAAAAGTAATAGAAAATATTACTACCACAGTGGCGTTCAAACTTTTTGATTGTGACTCACAATAAGAAATTCATTACAGAACAGACACATAGAAACACACTTAGACATGCACAACCAAAACATGTTTTCACAAACAGTATGTACATTTCTAACTCATTACATTACTATTTTTGTGTCTTCCAGTACTTTATTCTCTTCTATATCATTCAATTAAAAAAAAAAAAATGCTGTTGGCGAACTACCAAATGTGCTTCATGACACATGGTTGGAAAAAAAATCTGACTATAAAGAAGCCAAACTAAGGGAAAATCAATCAAAATTATGGTAGATATCAAGATAGTTTCATTATAAAATACAAAATAGATATACGGATATAGTTGACCCATGGTATCCTCAGGTTCTACATCCAGGGATTCAACCAACTACACAGATTAATTTTTTAATAAAATTGCTTCTGTACAGAACATATACATATTATTTTAGTGGTTATTCCCTAAACCATACAGTATAAACAACTACATAGCATTTTACGAACACTGGGTGTTACAAGTAATCTAGAGATGACTTAGAATATACATGAGGGTGTGTGTAGGTTCTATGCAAATATGATGTCATTTTACACAAGAGACTTGAGCATCTGCAGATTTTGGAAGCCATGGGAGTGTTGGAAACATTGCCCACGGATACCAAAGAAAGACTGTGTATTGTCACGAGTGGACTTGACATGATATAATGTCACAACATCTCAAATAGCTTATAGCCTCACTGTTCCATGCTGTGGCTCCAGCTAACGAGGATGAAATTTCACCTTTTACTTACTCTCTGTGAAGAAATACAATTCACCCTTCTAAGGGGCAGTTTAATTATCAACTTCTTTGTGGTTCTTTTTATCTCCTCGGGAGAAATATTGCTCTGTCTCTTGTCCAGTGCTCTGAACAGTCTTTTGCATCTCATTTATAACATAGTATTCCAGTCATTGTTTATGCATCTATTTCACATACTAAACTATGAGTTATAGAGAGCAGAGTTTAGGTTCACCTTCTTTATATTTCAAGTTTTCATCACAGTACTAAGCCAAAAGCGGCTAAATAAGTGAATGTGTGAATGAACAAACCATAAAACCACTAAAATCCCAAAGGAGAAACTGTGGGTTCCATTGGATGATGGAAAAGATACAGAAAGGAAGGACTGTGCTCATCAAAGGGGAACTGAATGGAAATCTTTCAGTAAAGATGGCACCCATTCTTAATTTGTTAATGTTGTCTCTATTGATAGAATGATTTGCATTGCAAGTGTGATTTCCATTGTCATATTTCATGCAACTCTTGCAGGGAGACATTGGTCCACATGTCCATTTATTTTTAAGAATACTGATAATGACAAATTTTGGATTACTTTGCAGAAGGATGAAAAAGTATTAAAATTGCCATCCTTGAAACTCTAACATGTTTTAAAAATAGGGAATCTTTTGCCAACTGCTGTTTTACACATTGCATCTCTACAAAATGACTTTTAAAAAATCTTATCAAAGAACATTTTTATACCAAGTAATAAGCCGGGCTGCATGCCATAAAGCATAACACTCCGGGGCTGGCACTGTGGCAGAGCAGGTAAAGCCGCTGCCTCTTGCAGTGCTGGCATCCCATATGGGCACTGGTTCGAGTCCCGGCTTCTCTGCTTCCAGTCCAGCTCTCTGCTGTGGTCTGGGAAAGCAGTGGAGGATGAGTCAATTCCTTGGGCCCCTGCACCCACATTGGAGACCCTGAGGAGGCTCCTGGCTTAGGATCGGTGCAGCTCTGGCCATTCCAGCCATCTAGGGAGTGAACTAGTGAATGGAGGACCTCTCTCTCTGCTTCTGCCTCTCTGTAACTATGCCTTTCAGATAAATAAAAATCTTAAAAAAATAAAGCATAACACTCCAAGCCTGAAATAAGAGCACTGTGCAAAATAGTCAGGGTCAGTGGGATTTTCCATGCATTAGCAAAATGTTCCCATCCTACTGTGATTACAGTAGCCACTTGGCCCACAGAGTTCATCTCAGAAAGAAAGTTTCACGTGCCACAATCTCCACTAAAGATGTCACAAAATAGACATCATACTGTCATAATAATAGTCACTAGAGTTAGCATAGTTATTAGAAGTCCATGGGGCCAGTGCTGTGGTGTAGTGGGCTAAGTCTTCGCCTGTGGAGCCAGCATCCCACATGGGTGCTGGTTCTAGTCCCAGCTGTTCCACTTCTGATCCAGCTCTCTGCTTAGGCCTGGGAAAGCAGTAGAAGATTGCCTAAGTGCTTGGGCCCCTGCACCCATATGGCAGACCCAGAAGAAGCTCCTGGCTTCCGATCAAGCAGTGATGGACATGAACCAGTACCCATAAGAGATTTTGGTGTTGCAGGCAGCAGCTTAACCTGCTACACAACAATGTCAGCCCTGTATTTTTCTTATGATAGTCACCTTATCATAATACTTAGTATTCATTTTAATTTTGCTACATGTCAGACAATGAACTAGCTATTATGCATGTGTAATAAGGATTAGTATTTGCAAATTCCACTTAAATAATGTGAAAACTAACAGAAAACTTAAGAAATTTGCCCATAATTTCTAGCAAACAAGCAAAAAATGTTAGAACTTGACCCTAGTTTTGTCTGTCTCCAAATCAGGACTTCTTTTTTTAAAAAAAAAAAAAAAAACATTTATTTATGTGACAGGCAGAGTTACAGAGAGAGAGAGGGAGAGAAAGGAAGAGGGATCAATCCCCAAATGGCCACAACGCCAGAGCTAAGCTGATCGGGATGAAGTCAGAAGCTTCAACGGGGTCCTCCATTTGGGTGCAGAGACCCAAGCACCCGAGCCATTCTCCATTGCCTCCCCAAGCACATTAGCAGGGTGCTGTATTGCAAGTGGAGCAGCCAGGTCTCCAACCAGAGCCCATATGGGATGTCAGCACTGCACTGAAGAGCCACAGTGTTGGCCCCAATCAACCATTTTTTTTAAAAAAAGGAAAACACAGAAGATCAGATAATCTTATTCACCCTTTTTCTAAATCTTTTTCTCCCTCCCTCTTCATGGAATCCCATTTTATTCCAGCAACTTTATGATTCATTCATTCACTCATTTTCCAACATTTTCTCTGTACTAGACATTTGTCATAAAAAGATGAATTTGCAGCTGGTGCTGCGGCTCAGTCGGCTAATCCTCCGCCTGCGGCACCGGTACCCTGGATTCTAGTCCCGGTTGTGGCACCGGATTTTGTCCCAGTTGCTCCTCTTCCAGTCCAGCTCTCTGCTGTGGCCCGGGAAGGCAGTGGAGGTTGGCCCAAGTGCACCTGGTTTGGATCAGTGCAGCACGCTGGCTGTAGTGGCCATTTGAGGGGTGAACCAAAGGAAAGAAGACCTTTCTCTCTGTCTCTCTCTCTAACTCTGCCTGTCAAAAAAAAAAAAAAAAAAAAAAGGTGAATTTGCATGCTCCTTTCTCCAGGAGCTCACAGCCTAATAGGAAAAATAATTTCAGAAAGTGTACCTAATATATGACATCTACTAAGCACAATAGTGGATTTAAACTCAGGTCTAAGTATAACTAATCTTAAAATTATGCTCGTATCACAACACAAATGCAAGGCAGTTTGCATCATTGAAGCTTGTCTGCCTTCCTCCCACCCACTGCCTTTTCCTTCTCTCTCTTCCCATCCTCCCTAATTCCTTCCTTCCTTCCTTTTTTTTTTTTAAAGATGTATTTATTTATTTGAAAAGCAGAGTTACAGAGAGGCAGAGAGAGAGAGAGAGAGAGAGAGAAGGAGAGAGAAAGAGAGAGACAGGTCTTCCCTCCACTGGTTCACTCCCCAGATGACTTCAATGGCCAGAGCTGGGCTGATCTGAAGCCAGGAGCCAGGATCTTCTTCCAGGTCTCCCACACGGGTGCAGGGGCCCAAGGACTTGGGTCATCTTCTACTGCTTTCCCAGGCCAAAGCAGAGAGCTGGATCGGAATTGGAGCAGCTGAGACTTGAACCAGCACCCATATATGATGCTGGCATTGCAGATGGCGGCTTTACTCACTCTGCCACAGCACTACCCCCTACTTTTTTTTTTTGGGGGGGGGAGGGAGGAACTCTATAAGTCAGTATTTTTTTAAATGTCATATAAAATTAGAATGGACTTATACTCCAATGTTTATAATAAAAAATTCTATGAGAAAAAAATAGATAATATTGAGGAAGAAGAGATTGTTTCTGTTGGATATCAAAACTCAAGACCTGATCAGGGCTGCCCCTGCCACATCACATAGCATTAAGTCAAACATAGAATTGGAATAAAGAACTCACATAAATAGCACAAAAGAAAACATTTAAAGGAAAACTTCTGATCAGTAAAAGTCAAGAAAGATTTCAAACCACGCACAGAAACAATTTCCTTTGGCTTTGATTCAGGAGAGAGTACACAGCGGGCAGGAAAGAACTCTTTTAATGAGCTCCCAAGTATTAACAGGTGTGACAGTCAGGGGACTGAAAGAGTTGCCTAAAGGAAGTTGTTGATTTTTGTTTTTAATAATAAATTGGTCAGGAATTGAGTGACTGACCCCCGGAAGAATTTGACTCCAAAATAGGATTTACAATCAGAATTTACTAATCAGAGTCCTGGATTAGATTACATCGTCAGAACTCATAGTAAAAGATTAATTGAAAAGGAACCACTTATGCCTGTTTAAACTTTGGAAGAGTTTACCCCTTAATGTTTCTTGAATGTGTATTGTCAGTCAACATTTTAATTGAATTATACTTCAACATAAAATTTTTTGAAATATTACAGTTACATTCTTGATTTCTAGTGTGACAAGGACATCATCATAATGTAGGCCAAGGATGAGAAATAGTTTCAACTTCACCACCAATTTCAGTCAATACAAAGTGTCTGCCTACAGCACTCAAAGAGGAACTCATCATATGTCTTAGGTAAGAGTGGGAATAGTGTGATTTCAATGATTAGTAATTTCTGCCAAACATACAGGGGAAGGATGAATGAAATATATGTCAGAATTTTGCCTTTCACTGCATATATTATACTATGATATGAGTAGAGTGTATGCTCATATCCTATAAGAGAATATTATAATTCTTGAAGCCACAATAGGAATAAGAAAATAAGAAATGAAACCAATATGTAGGATTGGACATGCCAATCTAAAGTTTAAAAATAAGAGAAATGATCTCAATTTTCCAAGCAATTCTTCTGCATTGCCATTGGGAAGTCAATAACCTAAGATTTCTTTGGTGCATGCAATTATGGAAGATGACAAGTTCCAATATCTGCAGAGCAAATAAATCAGACAGCTGGACACTCAGGGTTGTATATGTTTCAATTTTAATCCAAAGGTAGAGAAAAACCAATGTTCAATCTGGAGGCAGGAAGGAAGAATTTGGTCTTACTTGGGGAAAGGTTAACCTTTATATTTTAATGAATCCCACTCACATACATACAGCAACCTGCTTTACTCTATCCTTCAAATGTTAATTTCAGTCCAAATCACCGTCAATGAGAAAAATGACTGACTAAATATATGGGCATACCATGGCTCACTCAATTCAACACATAAAATTAACCTTCCCAGGAAGAGGTGACAGGAAGCACTGTGGCTGGTTTAACCACTTGTGAGCCTATGACTCTCTACATTTCCTTGTTTTGCATGCAAATTAAGATACTAACATAAAGGTAAACATGCACTGCTTGAAAACATGAAGGAAAAAGTGCAGAGTGTTTTGTTGCATCCTATTGGCTGAGGTTATGATGTTTTCCTTCTTTATCAAAGTTGCATTTCTACATCAAAAACTGCTTGACCTGTGAATCTGCAAGATATGTAAATGTTCAACTAATCTTGTATAACAAATGTAGCCACTAATCATCATTGTTCTTATATAGCCCTACACATATTCTAAAAGAAAATCAAAAAGAATCTTTTCTCAAGAAGCATCTTTCCTTCACACTATTTCATTTTATTTAATTCTGCTAACTAACAGTAAGTTATTTATATCAAACATGCTTTATTCTTTCCAAGGGAGACACTGTGTGACCTCATAGAACTTTATCAAAATTAGAAATTAAGCAAAAAATAATATGTAATATATCAGGTGATTATTCTGCTATGTAAAAAAATAAAAGGACGAGGATTGGAGAAAGTGCTAAGATATGTTGTTATATGAGTTGGTCAAGGAAGTCCACATCAATAAAGTGACATTACAGCAAACACAAAGAAAGTTACTGTGCTATGCAGATACCTGGAGACCATTTCAGGCATAGCAATGGTCAGTGCAAAAATCATTTGAGGAAGAGGAATGCCACAAATCAAATGCTCAAAGAAATCAAAAAGGGGCCATCGCTGTGGAGCAATAGGTTAATCCTTCACCTGGGGCGCTGGCATCCCAAATGGAAGCTGGTTCTAGTCCTGATTGCCCTTCTGATCCAGTTCTCTGCTATGGCTTGGGAAACTAGCAGAAGATGGCCCAAACACTTGGGCTCCTGCATCTGTGTGGGAGACCCTGAAGAAGCTCCTGGCTCCTGGCTTCAGATTGGCTCAGCTCTGGCCATTGCAGCCATTTGGGGAGTGAACCAGCAGATAGAAGACCTTTCTCTCAGTCCCTCTCACTGTCTATAACTCACCTGTCAAATAAATAAATCAAATCTTAAAAAAAAAAAAAAGAAATCAAAGAACTTCCCACAGCAGGATCAATAAGTGAGGAGGGCAACCAGAGACATGGAAGGTATGCCCGGATCCTCAGGGCCTTGTAGATCATTATAAGAATTTTGCTTTTTGAGTCAGAGTTTCAGAAGAGTGACACGATCAAATTTAAAGTTAAAAGCCATCATCCTCAGTCCTGGGTGGAAAAAACTATAGAGGGGCATGGAAGAATGCGGGTAGAGCAATTGGGATACATTGTAATAATACAAGTGAGAAGTCACAGTGACCTGTGTGAGAGTAATAGTGATAGAGCTGGAGTAAGTTGTTGAATTCTGAATGACTTTTGCATGGGTATCCTCTACTCTTCTTCACAATCCTATTTTCATCTTACAAGGAGAAAGTTGAATAAGATGAATATCAAATGTTAGTCTACAAATGTATGTGATCTGTAATACATTTCATTATAATTTTTATTATAAATTGAAATTTAAATTTTATTATAATTTGCTGATAGATGAATATATGATCTATGAAACAAATCCTTAAATTATTTGAATTTTTTAGCAAACTTACCAAAACTGTGGTGCAATTTAATGATATGGGAAAGAAATATGTTGGGAAGTTACTTTGTTTTGACCTCTGTTAGAAGCATCAAGTTCCTAGTTTTGAAGTTTAAGATGCCTTTTGGCTGTTAAAGGAAGCTGCTGGAAGAGGGTAAGACAGGTGAGCCTTTTAAGAGTGAATCTTATGTGTTTGCACAGGAATTCAATTGTCTCCCTTTGCCTATGCTTACTAATACATCAGATTAAATTTTCTCAAATCAAATTTTGAAATCCATGTGTACAAGAGTTCAAATAATTTATGAAAGGGTGGGTGTTTTGCCTAGAAGTTAAGATGTGAGTTAAGACACTCATGTTCCCACATCAGAATACTTGGGTTTGAATCCAAGCTCTGCTCCAGATTCTAGGTTCCTGCTAATATACACCTAGGGAGGTAGCAGGTAATGTCTCTAGTAGCTAGGTCCCTGCCACCCCTTCGGAAAACCTGGAATGAGTTCTAGACTCCCAACTTTCACATCCTTATGCCTTGCAGGATAGTGGATAGTTCTCTCTCTTTCTCTCAATAAATAATTTTTGACATTCATGGAAAATATTGCTTTATTGAATAACACCACATCTCACCTATGAGAAAATTGCCTTCTTTCCCAATGTTATGATCATTATAATGTATCCCTCACTTTGTGATATTAATGCCTCTATTTTCAAGAATAGTATATATATGTTTGTATATAATGTCTATGCATGAAGTAAATGTGGCAAAATGCTAAAAACCGTTAAATTTTAAAGCTCTAAATAGCAAAATTATAAAAAAGGAAAATGAGTATTATAGAAAAACATATTTCGGGGCCAGCGCCATGGCTCACTTGGTTAATCCTCCACCTGCGGCGCCCGCATCCCATATGGGTGCTGGGTTCTGGTCCTGTTTCCTCCTCTTCCAGTCCAGCTCTCTGCTGTGGCCTGGGAGAGCATTGGAGGATGGCCCAAGTGCTTGGGCTCCTGCACCTGCATGGGAGAACAGGAAGAGGCTCCTGGCTCCTGGCTTCGGATTGGCGTAGCTCCGGCCGTTGTGGCCATTTGGAGAGTGAACCAATGGAAGGAAGACCTTTCTCTCTCTTTCTCTCTCACTGTCTCTCTCTCTCTATATATATGTATGTATATATATAAAATATATATATGTATATATATAAATATGTCTATATATATATAAAGTATTTCAAAAATGTTTTGTACCAAAATAAATTTATGTTTTGTTTTCATTTTTCCACTAACTTTTTGAAGTACCCTCATAATTGGGTTGCCCCATTAGGCAACTAACATTCTAGAGAGGAGGGTGAAGGAACAGGGTCATGACCTGCAGGTTAAGAGAAGAAAATATCTTGCAAAGAATCTTCTATTCAGGAGACAATCTAGTTTTTCCCTGCCCTACTACTTTGTCTCTTCTTCTTTGCTTTATTTTTTATTTAGTTCTTTTAGTTCTTTCACTTTGGATGTGTGTGAGGGCAATTTTGCCTGTTTTACCTTGGTTGGAGTTTGATCAGTTTCTTTTCTTGGGTAGCCAGTTAAGTCCACACCCCAACGGATTCGATTCCCTTATCAGGTACTCTCACTCTGAGCTACTATTAACCACCTTAATCTCCCAAGGGCCAGATGTCAGATACCTAGGGAGAGTCCCTGGGCTACAGAGTCTTCCAAATTATTCAAAATAGCCAATCTATAAGGAAGGGAAGACTAACCAAACCCACCCTGTTTGCTATACATAAGCTGCCCACTACCAATCCAGCCTGGAGTTACCTTGTCTTAGAGAGCAACCTGTGTGTGATTCTGCCTGACAGCCTTTATTTATTTGGAGCTGTAGTAGAATTCTGTCTTTCTTCTACTCAAGTCAGAGTGCTGTGTTCCACCATCAAAGAAATCTTTAAATTTCATGAAATAGGAAAGAAGGAATAAAGACGTCTGTTTTATCCCGACTACTTCAGTTTCTCACCTTATTCACATTTTCAAAATTCTTCTCTTCTTACAGAATTACTGGATTCCTGCTGCTTCACCATCATTCTATTTTACGATCTCCTTCCCATCCCATCCAATTATCCCATCCCCTCTGTGTAGAAATGTAGTTCTCATACTTCCCTGGCCTCAGGATTTCTGTAAATTATCTCAAAATACTTCATGAAAGTTAAAACTAAAGATATGGCAAGAAATATTAAAACTCTTGAGTAAAAATGAAAGTGTCCAGCAGAGTGTAAAAGCATGTAGGTGCTACATGTACTCCTTACAACTACCCCCACCACAAACACATAGTGACAAACACCACCAATAGGAAATTAATAACCAATATCTCTGTGTGGTGTGCATTGTATCAAGCTTCCTTTGACTATTTACATTGTTAAAAATTTTTTTTCTAGTTCATACCTCTTATGGTTTATGAATAAAGTATGGGTTGATTTTCATTTGTTAATACTGCTTTACCACTTGTCTATGGACTTGTGAAAGAACAAAGGTTACTTCTAGATGCTTTATAAGTTTTTATTACCACCAGTAATTCTTTATAGTTCACTTGAATTTCACTTTTTCTCTACCAATATGCAGACTTTAAAAAATATTCAATTTATTCTTCGCACAACTTGTAATTATTTTTTTCATTTACTACATAAATCTTCTTTGATTCAACAGATATACTTTTTTTTTTCAATACTTTATGTTTTAGGCAGCTTTCCTAATTGATGTTGGTGACTTCGTGTGCTGGATTAAGAACAATAGAGAAGAAAGTTACCCAACTCTCTTCATTAATGACATCTGTTGTTGCAACTTGTAAGAAGACTATGAAAAGCTTCAAGTTTCAGAAAATATAGCCAAGGTCAAGACCAAAAAAACTAAGCCAAGAATCAGTACTATCTTGCATCAAAAACTGCTCTTTGCTATGGTTTTACAGTCTGTAGAAATAGAGAGAAAAATGAAAAATTCCTTTTTTGTTTTGAAATATTTCTAGTCCCATGTTCATGAATAAATTTACTTCAAACTTTTATTCAGACAATCTGACACCAGCCATAAGGGGATTCTTGCTTCTTAATAATAATATTTCTATGAAATAAAAGGAATAAAGTATAATTGTATTAACTTTGAGAGGCATAGAAGGTAAGAAAAGAAAGCCAGGCTATGTACTGAGAAATAACTTGATTTCTATCTCAAAGTTTGGTTTCTTTTCTGAGTGAGCAGACAAAGCATTTTTGAATCTGCCAAACCATACATTGCTTTGTTTTGTTTTGTTTTGACTAAGGCCCAGTCCATAAATAGGATCAAATTATGTATAGAAATTACACAGATGTCTTCATGAACATGAACATTAATTTTTTCCAGAACAAATTAGCAATTTCCACAATTCAGAGTTTACTATTTCAACAAAATGCAGTGCTTTTTGTTTCATTCTTGCTTTTAAAGTACCTTGAACCAATTTTTGAAACACTAAAAGAGTAGATGGAGACTCTGATAATGTTTTTGAAGTGCTGCTCACTCTGCCACAAAGTATTTCCTATATTGTTTTTAGCATCTAAGAAATTTTTACTGTGAACCTAAAATGGATCCGTGAGAAATAAAAAGATGAATTAGAGACAATGTTTCCATGGAAGAACTTTCTGTTGGTGAAGGGAGTAGATATCAGAAGAATTTGCCTAATGTAGAATGAATTAAGTACTAGATATAGAGAGAAATGACATCCCATGAGAGAGCAAAGAGAATGAAGATAAATGTGTCCCTGGAAAGCAGGCCAAGTGGCAAGGTTCAATGGCTCTTGTGGGCTAAGGTGAGAGAGTTGAGCTCAGGCCAGGAAGTCTAAGACTGTACACTTGTCAGGGGCTTGGAGCAGTCTCAAGAGCTGGAGAAAGGGCAGTGGTGGGACATGAAGCTCCAGGCAATGGTCTTGAACAAAAATTAAGAAGCATGGACTCAATAGTGTAATTAAAATTCCAATTCAATTTTCTAACAGATTGGGTTATTAATTCACAATTAAGTATCACACAATGACATATTTTTTTCCTTTGGTGAAAATTTTGATTTTATAAGGAAAATGAATATGTAGTCCATGTTACTCAAAACTCTTTATGGTTTACCTTTTAGTTTCATAACAGAAATTCAGGGAGACATTGTGCTTTATCAGAAAAATAATAGGTGACATATATATATATATATTTTTTTTTTGATAAGCAGAGTTAGACGGTGAGAGAGAGAGAGACAGAGAGAAAGGTCTTCCTTCGGTTGGTCACCCCCTAAAGGGCAACTACAGCCGGTGCTGCACTGATCCAAAGCCAGGAGCCAGGTGCTTCCTCCTGGTCTCCCACACGAGTGCAGAGCCCAAGCACTTGGGCCATCCTCCACTGCCTTCCCGGGCCACAGCAGAGAGCTGGACTGGAAGAGGAGCAAGGGGGACAGAATCTGGCACCCCAACCGGGACTAGAACCCAGGGTGCCGGTGCCGCAGGCGGAGGATTAGCCAAGTGAGCCGTGGCGCCAGCCTATATTATTTTTCAAGTTTTTATCACTTGGGCCTATGAGTTCTTAAAGTCATTTTATACTTTCTTACAAAGAAAACACTATAAATAATTTCACCTGCAGGGGTTGAAAATTACTATTGGACTATTAAATAATGACTCCATAGTCTTTAGCTTGACTTCGAATTCAGCACCCCTATTAAGGCATTGCTTAATTGCTCCAATTAATATTACTGCACAACAAACACGCCAGATTTGGTTATAAAAGAACTGCAGCCATGCTATTTTGTGCACAGATTCTATGGGTGTTATCAGATAGGTACTGTTGCCATGGTTTATGTCTACTCCGTAAATGCCTAGGCCCTCAACTGGGAAAATATGAACAGAGATTGTAATGATCTACAGGCTTTGTTTTTCAGGTACCTGCTAACTAGGCTGGGATGAATGAAGTTTTCTCCATGAGATTTGGCATTTTCACAGCTTGGTGGCTGGGCCCACAGAGGGAATGCTGCTTATAGAAGAGTCCTGAGAGTCAGCCTTCCAAGAGAATGGAGTAGAAGCTACATGGATTTTCAGGATCTAACCTCAGGAGTCACATAACATGCCTTCCATTATCCTTTGTTGCCCAAATCATTCACTAGTCCATAATCTCACTGGGAGGAATGTATGTCAAAGACATATTTTAAACTATTACATGTAGTATCCAGTCCTAACTACGACCACATATTTGTCACTTTAAGAATTCTTTACTGCGGGGCATGAGCGCAGCCATAGCACGGCCAGGCCAGACCCAGGGGCTCCGCATGCGCAGCTGCCCCCAGGTGCCCCTGCCCGAGCTGCACGGAGCGGAGCCTTGCGGAGCCGAGTAAGATGGCGCCCAGAGGAAGTAAGATGGGCGGAATCCAAAGTTGTTTACCACTAAAACTAATTGGCTGCGCAACATCAGGGGAGGTAACAAAACTAGTAACAAGTGTATAGACATATGGCTAGTCGTATAGAAATCCCCCCATAAGGTGATTTTTTAAGTGATTGGTTGGTCCTTAGCCCTGCCCCAATGACTACAGCTTTGTGCTATAAAAGGTACTATTACGCACAAAGTAAATGAATTCTTGCTACTAGACTTGGCTCCCCGCTGCGTCTGACTGTCTCTGGGATTGGGAGGCTGGGAAACGGGCGAGCGGCGCACTCACCTTTCCTCGGACCCAGTCCATCCTGTACGGGTGGACTAAAACCCTGCACTTTACCATATCTTGCTAATACAGACTCTATTTTATTTATCATTATAAGGCCTAGAATATGTAATAACATATATAATATGTTAAAAATGTGTTGGATGAAAGAATAAATGTTCTATTTTACAAAAACCTGTTTCTCACCTCCTATTTTTTTTTTTTTCAACCCTCATACAGGTCTGGAAGTGATGAAACCCAGGAAAGTTTCTTAACACTCTTTTCATTATATTTGCGACTTATGCTCCTTTGTTATTTTTCTACTTGCTAATGTTACCTACATAGATGTTGTACTTGTCATTATAAATGGTGCCTTGATAAAATGATCTTTTTGAGTCCTCATTATAACTTTATGACAAATACAATTATTTAATTTTTATGGAGGAAGGAATAGACCTACAAACATGAAAATCTTTCTGATGAAAAGCTACTGATGGTAATGGAACTAGTAGGTCCATGTAATTTAACAGCTGGAGCACAAAAGGAAACTAACTTGTAGTGAGAAACAATAAACACTAATAAATAACAATTCAATTACAATTTTTATAAGAATTTGGAATTCGTAGGACTTTATTTGGGTATTGTAGCATAGAAGGAAATGTTCTATGTGAGGCAAAACAGAATACAGGGATTATAGGTACAAGAAACATCAGGCACAGGCAGTAGAGGAAAGAAAATATTAAGATAGTTCTGAGACAGAAATGAGATTAGTTCAGTCAAATTATAGCTAAAAGGCATTTTTAAAGGAAACACCATCAAACAATACTACATATACTTACACTTCTGACTGCTTTGAGCTTCTAAGTACACTAAATTATATTAGCTCCCTTTTTTCCCTAAGTACTTATATATGAGAATATTTGTATATTGCAGAGTTGATGAGTTTTATTTTTGATGACACAGAACAACAAATGAGTATACCTAAGCAGAAAAAGGAGAGAGAAGGGGAAGGAGAGAGAGAGGAAAGCAAGAAGGGAGGGAGGGAGAGAGGGAGATAGAAAGGGATGGAGAGAAGAAAAGAGGGAGTCAGGAAAAATTTTGAGAATCAGAAAGCAAAACTAGTAATATGTCAGTACTATTTAGCCAACCCATTTACCATAGGTTGTGTATGAAGCAGGCTTTTGTCTTCTGGATAATCTTCTAAAAGCAATGTTACAAAAACAAAGGTACCATGTAATTAGTCAAATGTCTTACTGCTCTTTGTGTTGAAAATACAAGGCATTTTTAAAAATAGATTTTTCTTTTGAAAACTTCAGTTGCATATTTTATTTCATGCTATGTTGTAAGTATTTTCTCTTTCCTGTCATATATTCATAGTTTATTTTCTTTAACTATATACCTGATGAGCTTACAATATCTAGGGATACATAGGTAGATGTAAAGTAGAAAATGGCTGAACTGCTAAAATTGGAGTGCTAGATTTAGTGTACTCTAGACTCTGAAATGAGGGAAAATTTGGCAACTAGTAATAAGCAATAAAAGGTAAATGGGTCTTAAAGCAAACTGTAGACATTAAGTCATTCTGCAAAATAAAACTCTGCTTTCCATTTTTACTAAAATTTGTAAACAAACTAATTACAATCATCACAACACTGGGCCTGAAGAGGATTCAGCATTCATTTCAATAATTTTTCATTATACAGTATTGCACAGGTACCTGATATTTTCCTGTTTTCACAGAAGACTGGAACATTAAATTGTTTTTTCTCAGTAGACAAATTAAAAAATGAATATTGCTTTTTGCAATTAAAGACACCAAAAGTGGAAAACTTTATTTGAACTAGAAAGTTAAAAACGTTATACTTTAAAATTTATATTTTTAAAATAAATTTAAGATTCACCCATTTATTTGAAGGTGGCTTTACAGAGAGAAAGGGACAGACATACAGAGAGATCTTCCATTTGCTAGGTCACTCCCCAGAAGACTGAAATGGCCAGGGCCGGGCCAGGCCAAATCCAGGAACTAGGAGCTTCATCTGGGTCTCCCTTGTCGGTGGCAGGGGCCCAAGTACTTCGGCCATCTTATTCCTTTTCCCAGGTTATTAGCAGGGAGCTAGGTTGGAAGTGGAGTAGCAGTGCCAGGAACCAGTACACATATTGGGATGCTGATTTCTCAGGGAGCGGCTTTACCTGCTAGGTCATGATGCCAGCCCCTGAAAAATTATAATTTTATTAACAATATTTTTAACTGTAAAATTCAACATTTGCTTAGAATGGATAACAATCTTTTATTATTTAGGACAATAGCTCTCTGAAAATTTTCTTAATGTTTGCAATTTTACCATCAAAATTAACTTTCTACTTTAAAAATGCCTTCATTATTGTTACTACATACCTCTTTCTACCTGATGGTTCTCTCAGTTCTTTTGTCCTGTTCTGAACTGTTAATAAATTCAGATATGCAGAATTGACCATGGAATAGGAAAGTCATCCAGTGGATCCATGCACAACCACATCCTGGTGACAAAGGTGTTCTTCTGTACACAACTCCCCCTGTATACAGATTAATATCAATGGAGTGAATGGTGAAGACAAAAGAAAGTCTAAGGTAAGAAGAAGTAGGCCCTTTCACCCACAGGATCTGTTTAAGTAGTTAGATACAAGTGCAAAATATTTACATTCATTAATCTATCCAAAAGAATACAGGGAAAAATTAGTTACACCACTTTTGACTTCACACCTCCCTGTTTCTCCATTAAATGGAGGGTTTCCCTCAAATCTGGTTAAATATTTCCTGTAAAGCCTCTCTTTATACTTCATACCTTGGTAATTAACAGATGAAAACAATATGAGAAAGAATTTTTATATTCCAATAAAATGCCTCTGTGATATTGTGAATTTTGTATTCTCACTTATTTGGCTTATTTCAACCAGTTTATTTTGAAATGCTAGGACTCTTCGGGGAAAACACTTCTTCACATTAATGATATTAACAGACTAGTCCAATCTTAACTCAGATTAGGTCTGGAAGTGATTAAAAACAAGCTTTTTGTATCTTTTTAAAACATATTTGCTACTTATTACTGAAAGAATAATAAGGAAAATAAATCTACTGCCTTTTAAAGAAAATTCAAAATGAATTTACATATCTACATCCATGTATTTTACATACATATTTTCCTATGCTTTCCATTTCCTTAGCAGTATTTTTTTATATATTAATTCTCTTAGGACATTTCAGGTTATATGTCTGGAAACTTCAGCCATCCAGAGAAAAAGAAGGTTGGGAAATAATGAAAAAAATGTGCTGAAAGAATTCACATAAAAGTTTTGGAGACTTGAAAATGGGAACAACAGACACTTAAAAAGTTATTGAACCAGAAAAATAAGTCCTTCCTGGCAGGTACTTATATAGCAATATACTGATAACTGTTGGATAGAAATAAAGGCATCCAGACATTATTACAGAGCTCTCCTACAAGAAATCTAACTTCTAATTCAAGGGTAAGGACAGAGCCTAATTCATGTTTCTTCTTTCCACTTTAAATATTGGGGTCTGGAGCTACAAGTTGTAAAAGAAAAAGAAAATCTTAAAAAATAAGTTTAGTTCAAAGATTTAATTCAAGTATCTTTTAAGGAGATTCTCCCATTCACTACTCTATAAATAAGCACATATCTATTTCTGCAGTGAATATACAGTTGGAAAATCATTTATGCCAATATGAACTTTACTGTTCTCCCTTTATATGGATTTTTTGAAAGAGATGCACAAGCAGTAAAAATAAAATAAAATAAAATTAATAAAAGTCAGAAACCTCTTCCAACAAGATCAATTCAAGTATTTAAGTAGTTTCTGAATATTAGCAATCCAATTAGGTTAAATGTTCAGATTCTGAGAACTGAACTGAAGATTATGTTAGGAATGAGATAAGTTCTTGCTTAAATTCTTCTTGCTACATAATTTAATCAATGTTTTTTTTGAAGGAGTGTCTCTCATCAATCAAAACATCTTCTGATACAACTTAAACCAAGTCTACATAAGTTTAAACTCCAAGAATTAAAAATGAAATAACCAACAAAAAGGAAGACTTTTTATGATTCTCTCATTATTTAATCAAACATTATCATTTAGGGTTTTCTGAAAAATGTTAGGAAATAAAAAAGAACAATAACATGAAGCCCCTTCCCACCAAAATAAAAATCATAAACAGGATGTTGGATTCTACACTGAGTAATAAGGAGACACTAAATGGCCTCAAACTGAAGAGTAATGGAATAAAAGTTCATGCAGAAGTTAGTGTTATTGTTGCTTTTTCATCTTTTTCTGAGTATGAACTTAACTTCTGAGCACAAAATGAGTCTAAAAAAATCTATGGATGAGTTTCTACATTACTGTATGCCCATAAAACATACTGATAAGTTAGTATCAGAACACACTCATTTTACTATCAGATAGAATGATCCACTTTTGCGTTTTGTCTAAATTCTCAGATGTGTCATTGTTAACATAATTCCAAGATACTGACAAAATAAAACAAAATAAGCTTGAGCTGAAATAAATGGTTTATCCTCTCCCTACATGATATCTGTATTTCTGACCATCTTGTGAATACTCTTCACTAATTATTTTATTATTTTATATTAGGATCCAGGGGGCCCTAAAGAGTTTGAGAAATGCCAAGAGTCATAAATGAAATAAGTTTATAGCAATTTCTACTGAGTCAATGTTCTGCTATGGATTTTTTTTCTCAATGACTGGCATCAGTCCAAATGAGTATTATTTCAGTCCAAAGGTAAAGAGATTTCACCCACTTAAATGAGAAAACAGAGTACTCTTTGATTCTCCTCTCCATTAAGATCTATTGATTCTATTTTTAAAAATGGTTAACTATTACAGTTTTTGCAAGTTTATCTTATTTTACTTATTTGAAGGGCAGAGAAATACATTGCTTCTTCAGAAACAATTCTCAAGATCTCCCCTAATGTTTCTTCTGCTGCTTCCTAGTGAGACCATTGTTTTGCTTACCAGTGGACCTCCATTTCTAGCCAGTTCTGCAAGCACACTGTAGTCAGTTCTCTATGCTACTTTTTAACAGACATGGTCTTCCCATTCTTGTCTTCCGAAGTTGTCAATAGAACATGAATGCCAATTGAACCCAGAAGCGATTCCTTAGAAAGGTATTCTAAAGTCTTCACAATCTGGGTCCATCTACAAACATTTCTACCATTTTGCATATAATAAAGGCATGCTTTTTTCCCCTTCACTTTAGTTAATTACCTTTATGAAAACACTTCACAAGGACCAGCGCTGTGGCAGAGCGGGTAAGGCTGCTGCCTGCAGTGCCGGCATCCCATATGGGCGCTGGTTCTAGTCCCGGCTGCTCCATTTCCAATCCAGCTCTCTGGCATGGCCTGGGAAAGCAGTGGAAGATGGCCCAAGTCCTTGGGCCCCTGTACCCCAGTGGGAGACCCAGAAGAAGCTCCTGGTTCCTGACTTCAGATTGACGCAGCTCCGGCCTTTGTGGCCAATTAGAGAGTGAACCAGTGGATGGCAAGACTTTCTCTCTCTCTCTCTCTCTCTGCCTCTCCTTCTCTCTGTGTGTAACTCTTTCAAATAAATAAAAATCTTTTTTTAAAAGAAAACACAATGTTCTGTCATCTATTTTTCATTTATCAACTTAACAATGATGAATTTGTCATAGATTGGCAACAGTGAATGGCAATGACAGTTATTGAGGAATCACTACATAAATCATTCACCATTCACTGAACACCTACTGATTGACAATAATAACTCACAGACTTGTACTAATTATAAGAATGGCTGGAAATTCAGGCAAGTGTATCATCTGAGGTCCTGGCAGGAAACAAGGGCTCATTCAGTAGAGATTTTTTTTTTTAAGATTTATTTTATCTATTTGAAAGGCAGAGTTAGAGAGAGAGGTAAAGATTGAGAGAGGTTGGTCTTCCATCTACTGGTTCACTCCTCAAATTTCCGCAAAGACTGGAGTTGGGCCAGGATGAAGCCAGGAGCCAGAAGCTTCTTCTGGATCTCCCACGTGGGTGCAGGGGCCCAATCACTTGGGCCATCCTCCACTGCTTTCCCAGGCATAGCAGAGCTAGATCAGAAGCGGAACACCTGGTGCCTACATGGGATGCCTGTGCTGCAGGCTGGGGCTTTAACCTGCTGCGCCGAAGTGCTGGCCCTTCAGTAGGGATTTTGAAGCTAACTTAAAAGAGCAATATTTACAGAAACACGGGCAGGCTTAAGGAAATCAATAAGGTATTTTAGGGAAGCAGGAAGTCCCAAGTGCCATCTCAAACTTTGAGAAGCCTATAGAACTCCTGGAGGAAAGACCTAGATTCCCAAAGCTTTAGCAGAGAGCAAGGGAAGAAAAAGCCTGAACCTTCTCATTGCCCACTAATGCCTTTCATAGCTCAACACAGAAGTAAGCTAGAGGGCAAAAGAATAAGGCTGATGCATGCCGTTACTACGGATCAGGACTCCTCTGCACTGAGCAGGGAAGAGATGGGAAAAAAATAGATGGGGTGAAGTGGGGTGGACAAATGGGGAGTACTACCCAATTAACTTTCTCCGGGTCCTATATACAGAAACTTAAGGCAAGCTAACTTAAATCACAGTGATGTTTCTTTAGCACCCTTTCCATAGCTAATTGTGTTAAAATGCCTATATTAGAGCCATACCATCCAGCCCTTTTCACATTAAAGCACAAGACAATGAGCCAAAGAGAATTTGGCAGGCATATATAAAACACTTGGTGAAAAAAACAATTGCACTTTCATTGTGTGATGGTATAAAGGCAGATGATTTTAAATAATAACTTCTGTGAAAATTCAAGACATCCAAACTCTGAAATTTATTGAGAAAAATGAAATTTGCTTATTGAATGAAATTTTTAAAGGGTATGGCTTCTAGTATCTGTTCGTACTTGCTATTATGTGTGTTTTAAATATTGGCTTTTTAAAAAGCTTTAGTTATTTATTTGAAAGGCAGAGTTACAATGAGGCAGAGGCATATGGAGAAAAAGAGGTCCTCCATCCTCTGGTTCACTCCCCAAATGCCCACAACAGATGCAGCAAGACATTTCTGAAACCAGGAGGCAGGAGTTTCTTCTGGATCTCCCACACAGGTGCAAGGGCCCAAGCACTTGGGCCATCTTCTGCTGCGTTATCAGGCCACAGCAGAAAGCTGGATCAGAAGTGGAGTAGCCAGGACTCAAACTGGTGCCCTTATGGACTGCTGGCACTGCAGGTGGTGGCTCTACCCACTATGCCACAGCAGCAGCCCCATGAATGCAACTTTTTAATGTTAGTTTATATTTTTGCAATGATCAGTTGTAATTCCTAATCAAGACTTTTTTAAACTATTTTTTTTTTTTGACAGGCAGAGTGGACAGTGAGAGAGAGACAGAGAGAAAGGTCTTCCTTTGCCGTTGGTTCACCCTCCAATGGCCGCTGCAGTAGCGCGCTGCGGCCGGCGCACCGCGCTGATCCGATGGCAGGAGCCAGGTGCTTCTCCTGGTCTCCCATGGGGTGCAGGGCCCAAGCACTTGGGCCATCCTCCACTGCACTCCCTGGCCACAGCAGAGAGCTGGCCTGGAAGAGGGGCAACCGGGACAGGATCGGTGCCCCGACCGGGACTAGAACCCAGTGTGCCGGCGCCACAAGGCGGAGGATTAGCTAGTGAGCCGCGGCGCCGGCCCTAATCAAGACTTTTTAAAAAAGTTTTTCATATACTTGAAAGTCACCACTGACTAAAAGTGTTGTTGATAAAATAGGTAAAACCATTTTGAGTAGCTATGAAACCATTAAACATGAGGTTATTTTTAAATCAGGATCACAGCAGCCAGGACTTGAACCAATGCTACAATATGAGATGCCAACATGGCAAGCACCATTTAACCCATTGTACCATAGTACCATCCCCACAGATTTAGTCTAAGGGCTATCTTAATCTAGTTTTTCTTTGTGGTTCTGAGATTTTATTGACCCTCAAAAGGGTTTGAGTCCTGGCTGCTCCACTTCCCATCCAGCTCCTTGCTGATGGCCTGGGAAAGGCAGCAGAAGATGGACCAAGTTCTTGGGCTCCTGCCACCCACGTGGGAGACCCAGAGGAAGCTCCTGGTTCCTGGCTTCACCTTGGCCCAGCCCTGGCCATTGTGGCCATCTGGCAAGTGAACCATTGGATAGAAGATTTCTCTCTGACTCTTCTTATCTCTATAGCTCTGCCTTTCAAATAAATAAATAATTTAAAAAAAAATTGTTACACATAGATAGACTTCATGCTATCTTAATTAACTGAATTAACGGGCTTGTGGATTAACATGATTGACTCAAAATCATCAGGCTCTCTCCACTGATTTGAGTCAGTATCTCAAATTTCACTGTTCTTATGCGATCAAAGGAGGGAGGGTAGAATAAGTATTAAAAGTCACAATATCCACTCTGGTAATTTATATTTGTTATCTCATGTAATCCTCTCCCTTGACCTATGAGGTAGGTTCTTTGTGAAACTCTTGTTTTTATGATGCTTAGTTGTTTATGTTGTTTAACTGCCACAGTTTTAGGGTAATTTTGTTTTAATAAAACATCCTAAAATTTGTCCTACCATTCTCTGTCCCAATTTTCCATATTGTAGGAATTTAAAGAACAACATGGGAGAATTTGGTCCTGGTATACATAGCACACAATACATATATGCATGCCCTTATAATTTTACCTTATTTTTCTCTCTTGGGTTTTCCTCTATACAATGATTGTTCTAACACTTTGAGGCCTAAATCAAGTATCAGTGCCCTGAAAAGCCTGCTCAGTCCTCTCCTGTCAGTTTACATCTGGTCTCTTATAGTTTT
The DNA here is from genome assembly GCF_033115175.1 of Lepus europaeus. Classification (NCBI taxonomy): domain Eukaryota; kingdom Metazoa; phylum Chordata; class Mammalia; order Lagomorpha; family Leporidae; genus Lepus; species Lepus europaeus. The sequence continues at coordinate 42,741,158 of NC_084833.1, forward strand.
AATCTTGTAATTTTAAAAATACATGAAACCTAACCCGAATTCTAACTAAGTGTATTTGTGTCCTTCCTTATTTTGCCTCAAGAATGTAGGTTTCTTGCAAGGAGTGGCCTCATCATCATAATTTCAACCTCCAGTACTTAGTCTCTTAAAATGCCCCTAAATGTTGTTCAATTAAATAGAACAATGAATAAAAAGTCTAAACTTTTTCTTCAAAAGAGGAAACCTTCATAGTTATATTTATTTTTAATGAAAATAGGCTAAAACTTCTGAAATATATAGGATTTCTACATTGTAATGCTCAAGCAAGGATTTGAAACAAAATCAAAATTCATCTGCACAATTCTTGCTCTACACTCTCATCCCCATCCCAAACAGTAGCTTTGTTTCAACTTCTTTAACTTTGTTGAATGAGTGTGGTTCTCACAACTCAGGTACCTGAAAAAAAAAAAAAAAAAACAACCAAAAAACTAATGTTTCCATGGTTTTGCAAGATTTTCCCAATATTCATCTTTGAGCATTCAGTTGAAAAACAAGTTTTTTATTTTCTTTTTAAAGACTTATTTTATTGATTTGAAAGGAAGAGTTACAGAAAGGGAGGGCAAGAAAGAGATATAGAGAGTGATCTTCCATCCATTGGTTCATTCCCCAAATGGCTGTAATGGCCAGCACTGAGCTAGGGGCCAGGAGCTTCATCCCACATTTATATGTGGTTGCAGGGGCCCAAGGACTTGGGCCATCTTCCGCTGCTTTTCTGTGTGCACTAAGCAGGGACCTGAATTGGAAGTGGAGCAGCTGGGACTCAGATGGGATGCCATCGTTGCAGGCAGCAGCTTAATCTGTTACACCACAATGCTAGCCCTGCAAATCAGTTTTTTGAAGAGGCTTTCCCTGTCTTCTAAGACTTGGTTACCCTACTTAATTATACCTTTCTGTCACATTTGAGGTCATTCGTTTAGCATCTCTCTTAAATGGTAGATGCTGAACTTATCCACTGGGGCGATGGCTGTGCTTTATTTGCCTTAATCTGCAGCACTTCAAGCTATGGTGACATAACGTGGTCAGTACACGAATTGCACTGCATTGATTAGTACTGCTGGAACATTTGTTAAAAGAAGGCTGTACATTTGTATGTAAGTTTCTAGTAGTCAAGATAAATAATTTTTAAAATTCATGGTATCCTTAGGATAAAATAATGTAACTACTCAGGACCAAAAAAAAAAAAAAAGAGCTTTGCCTTAATGACAAACATTAAATAATTATAATAAATTAACAAGTATGAACACCACTATTTTAATCATGATATTTTAAAGGTGTGAAAATGTTCATTTTATAAGTGAGAAATGACTTTTCCCCCTTCTAAATTTTTTACACATAAATTACTTTTTGTTAAAAAACAAAAATGGGCAGGTACTTGGCATAGCAGCTAGCATGCTCTTTGTGATGTCTGCATTTACAGATGCCTGGGTTCAAGCCCTAACACCACTCCTCATTGTAGCTTCCTGGGAATGCACCCCTTGGTAGGCAACAAATGACAGCCCAAATAGTTCTGTCCCTGCCAACCACATGGGAGATCCGTATTGAGCTTCTGGCTCCTGGTTTCCACCTGGCCCAGCCCCAGGTGCTGCTGGCATTTGGAAAGTGAATCAGCAGATGAGATATCTCTGTCTCTCTCTCGGGCTTGCAAATAAATAAATAATTTTTCTAAATTAACAAAATATTTTTGCCTATTTCTTGTAATAGTTTTGGCTACCGTCCCTAGGAGTGGGAAAAATTCAGCTCAGGTAAGTTATTGTATCATCAACTTCAGTGAGTTAGAAATTATTGTGGGCTTGTGGAAATTACAACTCCTATGAGTTGCTGCAGAAGTCTTTGAATGGGTCAATGAGTGGATAATGTAGATGACATTCAAGCAATGGGTCCCTCTTCCTCTCCCCTCTTTTTCTGTAGTCTTTAGGCAAACGCAAATGTGCTCTTAAAAACCGGAATTTACAGAAACAAAATGCAGTGTAATTTTGAAAAAACATCTTAGATCCTTAAGGAATCTTACTAAAGTATTCATCTTGAACGGTTTCTGTTCTTATCCATTAATCCGAGTTTCAGTTTTCATAGTGAAACAACAATGTGAAAGCCCAGTATTTAGTAACACAGTACCGGGCATTAACAGGAAGTCAGTACCTCTTTCCCAAATTGATCTTAAAATTTCATTTAACAGAGTTTCCTCACACGCAACGACATTTCTCTGGAGCTACCTAATTATGTTGAAACTCATCAGATTTTCCTTTCGGCTAACGGTCTGAAAATGTCTACTTATGGTCTTTTACAGAAATTCTCCGAGGGATGCCCCTACCCTGTCAATAAGCGAGGAAAGTGTAACGGGACGTTTCTTTTAAGTTTCCCGGAGCCCAGGAAGCCGGATAAAGCGCGGCGAGATTGACGTGGGCTTTACCCAATAGCGTTGCAGAGAGGCTTCCCGGGTCACGGGCGCTCCAATCGGCACGCAGAGAATTGTTGTCTCTACGCTGAAGGCGGAAGTAACCCTTTCGCGCGCGCCATGGAAGCGCTCTTAGAACAGCTGGAGCGCTTTTCCGAGGTGCTGGCGGTCTCCCGCACGAGCCACGTCAGTACCTGGGACTCCGCGACAGTGCGCAGGGCACTCCAGTGGGCTCGCTACCTGCGGCATGTCTACCGGCGCTTTGGCCACCACCAACGCATCCGCACCGCCCTGGAGCGGCGCCTGCACGGCCAGTGGAGGCCGGAGGGCGGCCTTGGGCTGGGTTCGGTCCCGGGCCTGACGAACTTCGAGGCCCTCGGGTGCAGTGATGTCCTGTTATCCCTGCGCCTGTTGAGCAATCGGGCCCTCGGGGACGCCGCCTGTTACCACCTGCTGCAGCAGCTCTTCCCCGGCCCTGGCGTCCCGGGCGGCGACGAGGTTTCGCTGCAAGACCAGCTGGCCCGCCTCGCTCGCCGCCGCTCGGCAGTCCACATGCTGCGCGCCAGTGGCTATCGAGAGAGCCCGAAGCTTCAGGAGGACCCGCTGATGAAGACTCAGGCGGAGCTGCTGCTGGAGCGTCTGCAGCAGGTGGGGTCAGCCCAGGCGGAGAGCACGAGCAGGTTTCTCAGCAGCCTGTGGGAGCGCCTGCCGCGGAGCAACTTCCTGAAGGTGATCGCGGTGGCGCTGCTCCTGCAGCCGCCGCAGGCTCCCCGGCCCCAGGAAGAGCTGGAGGGGGGCCGTCCCCAGACAGCTGGAGAGGGGAGTCGAGAGCTAGTCCATTGGCTGCTGGAGAACTCGGAGGTCATGGCTGCTTTTTGCCGGAACAACCCAGCGGGGCTTTTAACGTCGGTGGCAGTCCGTTACCCCGCGCTGACTCGCGTCTATCTGGCTCTGCTCACAGACTGGGGTCGGCACCTGCGCTACGATCTTCCGAAAGGCGTTTGGGTTGGGGTCGAGACCCAAGATGTGCAGTGGGCGGAGTTGTGTGATAGGTTCCAAAGCCTCTGTCAGAGCGCCACGCCTTTGAAAGATGAAGTTCTAACTGCCCTGCAGGCCCTCAAGAAGCAGGATGGAGATTTCGAAGTCCCTGGGCTTAGCATCTGGACAGACCTGCTCTTGGCTATTCGCAACGGTGCATGACACTGCGTTTGGGGGAGGACAACATTCAGGTCCCAGCCCAGGCCCCAGTTCTCTATGGGCCACGTTTTGTTGCTAATAAGTTGTGTAGTTTGCAGAAGAAAATTCCAGTTTTCCCACCAAATCTCCTAATACTTTCAGGTGCCCCAAATATAGTTGTTTTAAGTGCTAATTTTGAGTTATTATGATCATAAATATGAAAAGTAATTGGCTTGTAGTACATGGATTTTCTAGAGGAGGTGAAATACTGAAAGATTTATACGTAAAGCCATGAAATTGGCAATAGTTTGCCTTGTTTTTTAGAATACCCCTTTCTAAGAATGTTGGAACATTGGTACTTTTCAAAGAAAAAAAAAAAAAACAACTTTAAAATGACGATACATCCATTTTTCTGTCCCTGTGACTTTTTTAGATTTCTTTTTATTTCTCCCCAGTAATGAAGCATTTTCTTTGACCACCAACATATAATGGTGTCAAAAATTTAGTTCGAAAAGCTTAGTGGACTATTTGGACTTAAAGGCCTAGACGTTGACCTTTTTAGTTTAGTGTTCTAACCAAATAACCAGCCTTAAAGTATATAAAATTGCGTTATTCAAAAAGCCTCCTCATTTCTGGAAATTACTGTTCTCTGAAAGAGAAAGCGCACATTGTAAATTTAAAGCATTGATTACAACAAATGTTTAAAACATAGTCAATACAAAGATATGTCTTGGGATATTAATTTAGCTCTTGATGGTAAAAGAATCAAACTTCTGAATTAGAAGATCCAGGTTTTAGTGCTGTTTCTGGCGTTAATTAGGTTAATAAATCACAACTTTGGTGCTACAGTTGCCTTACAGTAAATGGCATGTTTAGACTAAACTGAATTTCCTTATTTTTTTTCCCTTGCTGGTAGAGTGATTTACAAGAATCAAACTTAAGAGCAATTTATTCTTTTTTTCAATTTATTCATTTTTATTAAGAGTTATATAACTATTTTTAAAAATTTATTTATTTATTTTGAAAGTCAGAGTTACAGATTGAAAGGGAAAGATGGAGAGAGAGATCTTCCATTCTCTGGTTCACTCCCTAGGTGACCGCAAAGGCCAACACTGGGCCATACTGAAACCAGGAGCCAGGAATGTCATCCAGGTCTCCCTTGTGGGTGGCAGTGGCCCAGATACTAGCGCCATCTTTTGCTGCTTTTCCTTGGCCATTAACAGGGAGCTGGATCAGAAGTAGAGCAGCTGAGACAGGAACCCACACCGCTATGGGATGGAATACTGACATCGCAAGAAGCAGCTTTAACTGCTACACCACAATGCCAGCCCCAGGATACATAACTTTCCAGAAATCAAGATTTTTTTTTTCCATATCCAGATTAGTTGATAAACAATATTTTTTGAAAAACATTGGAATTGAGAAAGTTGATAGAATTGAACAAAAAGAGTTGTACGATCTTGCAGAATTTTTCATTTTGTAGTAGAAACTGGGAGTTTTTTTTGATAGTCTTAGGTGAACACTATTCTTATTCCCTTTGGTCTGATTCCTTTTTCACTCTAATTCATTTAGACCATCATTTAGATGCATTTGCTGTTAATACCAGAATAAAATCAATCCCTTCTGTCAACTACATCAAAGTCTTTTTTTTTTTTTAAGAAATAGTCCAGTCAAAAGTTCTGCCATAGCAAGTCCTAGTATAACTTTAGTTTTAGAAAATAGCAGTTTGTTAACTTCCCAATATCTAGCTACATTATGATTTAAGATAAAACAACAAAGATCAGAACAGACTTAAGTAAAGAATACTTTGTGATTTACTTTTATTCTTACCACTTAAGTTCTGTGATGTGTTTTACATAAATAATCTTATTTAATCTGTGCTCCAAGGCTGCATTTGTATAAATATTAATATAAGATGCAAGAAATTAAATAAAATGCCCAGTGGCCTATAGAAAAACAATGTGAGAGAAGAAAATATATTTGTTATTTATTTTGCTTCCAAGAGTCTAGTCTAGTAGGTCGCATGGTAGGTACTCATAATGTTTAAATAAATGAAACCAGCAGCATAACCTTAATCTGTATACTTTATCTCAAACAATGGTGACAATTTGAAAAGATGGCATTGGATATAGTGACCTTATTATCTCTCTAAAGATCTGTGTGTGGAATAGAAGAAAAAAAGTGAGAGGAAGATTAAATATGAAAGTATTTGAGGGGCCAGCACTGTGGCGTAGCGGATAAAGCCACCGCCTGCAGTGCTGGCATCCCATATAGGCGCCGGATTGAGCCCCAGCTGCTCCACTTCCAATCCAGCTCTCTGCTATGGCCTAGGAAGGCAGTGGAGGATGGCCCAAGTCCTTGGGCCCTTGCACCCACATGGGAGACCCAGAGGAAGCTCCTGGCTCCTGGCTTCAGATCAACAGAGCTCCAGCCATTGTGGCCAACTGGGGAGTGAACCAGTGGATGGAAGAACTCTCTCTCTCTCTCTGCCTCTCCTCTCTCTGTGTAACTCTGACTTTCAAATAAATAAATAAATCTTAAAAAAAGAAAGTATTTGATAATGAACTCTAGAAATGCTCATTTTTTAGTATATCCTATCAAAGGAGGAAACAGTACTGGAATCTCCCATTATGACCATTGTTCATTAAGTTTTATAATTTTTTATGTAGTTTGAGCAATTTTATGATATCAAATCATGTCTTATATATAATCTTACTGAATTTTAAAACATGCACCGTGTTGTATATCATCTTACTGAGTTTTGTCAAATGTAAGCATGACTATATCATCTCACTGAATTGAACCATGCATTTCTAGTGTCTGCCTTTCTACTTTATTATTATTATTATTTTAAAATGTATTTATTTATTTGAAAAGTAGAGTTATAGATAGAGAGGTAGAGACAGACAGATCTTCCATCCACTGGTTCACTCCCTATATGGCCACAATAGCCAGGGTTAGACCAGACCAAAGTCAGCTGCCAGGGCCTCATCTGGGTATTGCGCATGGGTTCAGGGGCCAAGCACTTCAGCCATCCTCCACTGCTTTCCCACGTGCATTATCAGGGAACTGAATTGGAAGTGGAGCAGCCAGGACACAAACTGATGCCCTTATGGGATGCCAGTATTGCAGGCGGCCACTTTACCTGATATACCATGTCACTGGCTCCCAAAATAAGTCAGTATCTTAAAAATTCTTGTTCCTAATGATAAATGGAACTTAGGAAATGTTAACCTTCATCTCTTATCGCTAGATTCAAGAATTGTTGTCCAGTATTTTAGTTTGTTCTTTATAAGAAAAAGTGCAGCAATTTAGAACATTGTAATTAGAGTTTTATATAGACAAGTACATTTTTACTTACTTATGTGTCTCATGATTTCAGTTTCCATGGTTGCACCTCAGACATTTTTCATAGAATTAATTTACGGCCAGCGCCGCAGCTCAATAGGCTAATCTTCCACCTGTGGGGCCAGCTCACCGGGTTCTAGTCCTGGTTGGGGCGCCGGATTCTGTCCCGGTTACTCCTCTTCCAGTGCAGCTCTCTGCTGTGGCCCGGGAAGGCAGTGGAAGATGGCCCAAGTGCTTGGGCCCTGCACCCGCATGGGAAACCAGGAGAAGCACCTGGCTCCTGGCTTTGGATCAGCGCAGTGCGCCGGCCTCAGCGTGCTGGCCGCAGCGGCCATTGAGGGGTGAACCAACAGAAAAGGAAGACCTTTCTCTCTGTCTCTCTCTCTCTCTCACTATCCACTCTGCCTGTCAAAAAAATAAATAAATTTAAAAAAAAATCAATTTACTTCCTGATTTTTGTTTTACTATATTTTATTCTTTAGGAACTCCCTTGGAGAAGGTCTCATGGTGGTAAACTTTCTCAGATTTTATCTGCAAATATCTTTGCTCTGTTAATGTTGGAAGTAGCTGTACAGTGGGCATGATTCTACCTCAACATATTAAAAGTGTTAATTTACTCTGTTCTGGTTTCAGTAGTTGATGTAAAGCAAGCTGTTAATCAGTCTACTTACAGTGCTTCCATAAATGATCTCTTGTTTCTGTCTGGTATTTTTTTTTTTGACAGGCAGAGTTAGACAATGAGAGAGAAGAGACAGACAGAAAGGTCTTCCTTCCGTTGGTTCATCCCCCAAATGGCTGCTTCATTCGGCACTGCGCCAATCCGAAGCCAGGTGCCAGGTGCTTCTCCTGGTCTCCCATGCGGGTGCAGGGCCCAAGCACTTGGGCCCTCCTCCACTGCCTTCCTGGGCCACAGCAAAGAGCTGGACTGGAAAAGGAGCAACCGAGACAGAATCCGGTTCCTCCCCACCGGGACTAGAACCCAGTGTGCCGGCCCCACAGGTGGAGGATTAGCCAAGTGAGCCATGGCGCTGGCCTCTGGTATCTTTTAAGATAGTCATTTGTTCAGTGTCTCTAGTCACTATAGTACAGCTAATTGTGAATTTCTCTGTTTTTCTTTATTATTGTAGATTGCATTTCAGTTATGGATTTGTGTTTTCATCTGTTCTAGAAGATTCCCAATCAGTTTTCCTCTCAATGTTTCTTTTTCTTCACATTTTGTAATTTCTCCTGCATGTATGTTAAGACTTCTCATACTATTTTTATTTTCTATAACTGATATTTCTTGGTTTCTATTGTTATATCAGTCTTCTTCTGTGGAAACAACTGTTATGTCCCAGAATCTAAATCCCCATTTACGCTTTAGTGATAATAGCCTACCTCCAGGTTTTAGCTCGGTTTGACCACCCAGCTTCAGAGTAACTTTTCTAATTTTCACCAATGTCAGCTGTGGCTATAATGCTAGAAAATTCACTACTTTTATGAGAAATTTTCAAAAGTTCATGGAAAATACACATTATGAAAAAATACATCATTTTTAAAACTTTTTTTGCCCAAATAAATTTGCTTTTTAAATTCCATTTGGCCAGGTCCCGCATTGTATAATGGGTTAAGTCTCTGCATGGGATGCTGGCATCCCATAGCAGAGCCCTGGTTTGAGACCCACCTGCCCTGCTTCTGATCTAGTTATCTGCTAATGGGCCTGGGTCAAAAGAAGATGATACCAGTACTTGTGCTCCTGCTACCCATGTGAGAGACTGGGGTGGAGTTCTAGGCTCCTGGCTTTGGCCTGGCTCAGCTCTCACTGTGCAGCCTTTTGGAGAGTGAACCAGAGGAAGGACAATCTTTTACTTTGTCCCTCTTTCTCTGTGACTCTGTCTTTCAAATAAATATAAAATCTTAAAAAAATGAAAAATAAAAAATACATTTTCCGTGAACTTTTTGAAGTACCCTCATAAATAGCTAGAAGTAATAAGTGCAACTTATGATTCACACTTGAAAAATATAAAATTATTTGCTCTTAATGCTGTTTCTTTTAATGTGTGGTTGATGTGCTTGAATCATGCTTGAAGACGGACAACTAGAGCAACTGCTGGAGTCTCTCCGATAAAGTCACATGTTCACAGTGGCAAACCAGCTCAGTTCCCTTCTTTTGTGCTATGGAGGGAAATAGTCTTTTCTACACATGCCTCCTGTATCATAATCACTGTTTAGAATGTCTTTGTCGTATTGACATTGCCTATAATCCTAAGTAATATTGTTATAATCTTCATAATTCTGCCACTCATTAAGTTTTAAACTTCAATAATTCTTTTAAAAGTCTTATATGTCTGTTTTATCCCAAATCTTCTAGGCCATTTTTATAGCATTATATCATGTGCTTTTTTATTATTTTAATTTTTAATATTACTTTATAGTCTATATTAATCATTTCATATCCTGAAGTCCCTGGGCATCTTCACTGATTTTCTTGATTCTCCCTCAACAGTGATTTGTTTCTTTGCATGTTTTGTAATTTCTTGTGATATCACATATATTTGATCTCACTCCATGGACACCTGGGAGTCTGAATGGGGTGTCTTTCTTCTCTGAGGGCATTTTCTTTTTTTTTTTTTCTTTTTTTTTTTAACTTTTATTTAATCAATATAAATTTCCAGTGTACAGCTTATGGATTAGAATGGCTTCCCCCTCCCATAACTTCCCTCCCACCCGCAACCCTCCCCTCTCCTGCTCCCTCTCCCCTTCCATTTGCATCAAGATTCATTTTCAATTCTCTTTATATACAGAAGATCAATTTAGTATAAAGATTTCAACAGTTTGCACCCACATAGCAACACAAAGTGAAACACTGTTTGAGTACTAGTTATAGCATTAAATCAAAATGTACAGCACATTAAGGACAGAGATCCCACATGAGGAGCAAGTGCACAGTGGCTCCTGTTGTTGACCCAACAAATTGACACTCTAGTTTATGGCGCCAGTAACCATCCTAGGCTGTCGTCATGAGTTGCCAAGGCTATGGAAGCCTTCCAAGTTTGCCGACTCTGATCATATTTAGACAAGGTCATAAAAGACAGAGTGAGGATAGTAACCAATGATCCTAAGAGTGGCATTTACCAGGTTTGAACAATTATACAGCATTAAGTGCAGAAAAGGACCATCAGTACACACAGGTTTGGAGTAGAGCCATTGGTGGTAGAGTAGAGGTTATGATTACAAAGGAATGAGGCCCAAGTACGCTAGACAGAGTCTAGAACAAAGGACAGAGTCATTATTAGAGGAGCTAAGGAAGGTGCTGTCTAAGCTACAATTAAGTTTTCTGATTGAGAGGCAAATAGAACCTGACAGAAGGGGCTTGATAATAATCTGGTGGGCTTTAGGCCTTGTAAGTTAAGAGGCCCAGACCTATCTATCTCTTCACATGGGGTACATCCTAAGGGAGGTGTGAACCTCCTAGGGGAAGGCACTCTGTTGACTTTCATTACTTGGCTGGCCTAGGAGGAGAGCTGGCCAGGTAAAGGCAGGTGGCATCTCTAACAAGAAATTTATAGTTCTGCCTGCAATGTTGCTGACCCTACTTGGCTGTCCCCTCAGCTACAGTGGTCACTTTGGAAGTTGGGCTGAGTGAAGGGCTTTTCAGCTTAGAGCCAATAAGATCTGTGGCTCTGACCTGGGCATCCTTCGACTCCAGGGCAGGTCCATTTCCAGTGATCCAACTCTTGGCAGAGCTGCCAGGGCTCTTCACAAGCTGACTTCTGCTGAAGCCCAGGCTTACCACATTGAAAGCCACTGCAGTGGACTGGCCTGTTGGGTCTCCTTGAGGGCAGATCACTGTACAGATCAGCCATTAATAGGCCTGCCACCCATTGCTTCTGATGCCTAGCTTTCTTTTCCTCCTGGTTTGTGTTCAAGCAGACCAGAGGATGCAAGTCAAGGGAGTGCCCCAGTCCCATCTCTAATCTTTGGTGGCCTGTACTACAAGTCTATAGTCACAGGCATGTTCTGTAGTAGTTTTTCTAAGGTAGACAATGCCCATGAGGAATATTATATTCTCACTTTAAAACTTTCTTTCTGAGGGCATTTTCAATAGTTGCTGCCAGGAGTAGCTCCCCACTTCTCCCCCCCAGCAATCTAGGACCACTTTGACAGGATTCCTGACTTATATAGGAATTTTGGCTTCAGTTTCTCTGCCTTCAACATACTCAAAGTAATTTCCATGTCTTATTTGCATACTACTCATATCTACCCATTTTTATTACCTATGTCTCATATATGTGTATATGTGTATGTGTCTGTATATGTACTCTCTTTGAAATTGCCTTTCTTTTCTAACATCTCAACAAATCATTAATGGTATATATTACTGAGAATCTATTTGTTTTGTAGCAACTGGGCATATGGATATCTATCTACTACTTGCCAGAAGTTGAACTCCTTATTTTCCTTTTAACCCACACCAACCTAACTTCTGTTCTCAACACTCCTCAGATAAGTCTTGTTGAATTCACCAGTCATCTCCATGTGCCGAATTCATAGGATACTTTTATGATAGCCAGTCATTTGACCACTCCCTCCTTTTTCAAATTAAGCTTGAATTTCTTTTCTCATAATTTATATGATACTGCTCTGTACTGGTTTTCTTTTATCTCTGTAGCTACCTTTTCTCAGATTGGTTTTCTGAATTCTCCTAATAAATCTTTAAATGTTAGAGATTAGAGTTTGTTTCTCCTTTCATGTAACCTCTCATTTCATATGATTTTATCCAGTTTTTTTTTTGTTTGTTTTTTAAGATTTATTTATTTATTTGAAAGGCAAAGAGAGAGAGAGAGGTCTTCCATCTGCTGGTTCATTCCCCAGATAGTGTCAATGGCTGGATCTGTGCCAATCTGAAACCAGGAGCCAGGAGTTTCTTCTGGGTCTCCCACGTGGATGCAGGGGCCTAAAGACTTGGGTCATCTTCTACTACTTCCCCAAGCCATAGCAGAGAGTCAGATTGGAAGTTGAGCAGCTGGGACTTGAGCTGGTGCCCATATGCACAGCAGGTAGTAGCTTTACCCACTATGCCACAGCACTGCCCACCCCCCTTTTTAATCTATTTTCATAGCTTTAAATACTGCTTACATGCTGTCAGTGCACAATTCACATTTCTAGTGCAGACCTCTCATCAGAGCTTCAGAATTAATCCCTAATGAATCTCTCAAAAACTGTTCAAGCCAAAAAAAAAAAAAAAAATCCAAAATAGCTCCTGTTGTCTCTACAGAAGCCTGCTGTGTCCAGGTATTTCTCAATATGCTTGTGAATTATCTTTGAATTATTTCTTTCTGTGAGGCTCACAGTCATTCTATCAGTGTATCTCCATTTTTCTCTATGTTCTGTTCACCACCCTGGGGTAGACGAAAGTAACCATAAGTCTGTGTTTGCTTTTGGATTTGCCACATTCCCTGATTTCAAAACAAAGCGACTGTAAACAACATGGTATTGACAGGAAAAGAGACACATGGATTAAAAGCATAAGATAGAGAGCTTATAAATAAAACCACATAATTTATGGTTAACTGATTTTTAACAGAGGTGCTAAAAAACACAATTGGGAAAGAGCAGTCTCTTTAATATAACGGTTAATATCCATAATACATAATGAGCCCAAAACAACTCATAGAAGGAAATTAAATAGCCTGACTGAAAAATGGGCAAAGGACTAGACAGATGTTTCTTGAAAGAAGACCCACAAATGACCAAAAATATGTAATAAAATGGTCAGAATCATTGGGAAAAGAAAATTTAAACCATAATGAGATCTCACTTCATACATGTTAGAATGACTTTTATAAAAAAGATGAGAGATAACTGTTGCAGAGGAAATGGGCAAAAGGAAACTGTATATGTGATGGGAATATATATAAGTAGAGTCATTATGCATGTGGTATGGAGGACCCTCATAAAACAGAACTTCTCAGTTATCCCACTTCTCTAAAAACAAACTGCAGTCAATATGTTGAAGGGTTGTCTGCATACCTGTATTCATTACAGCATTATTCACAATAGACAAGTTAGAGAAACACAACATCCTGTGTTAATCTTTAACAAGGGATGGATTCTATCATTTGGAACATGGATGATTTGAGGACATTTAAAGCTAAGTGAAATAAACTAATATCACATGATCTCACCTAGTATGTTGAACTACTACAAAGTCAAATGATGGTTATCAGAGACTAAAAACGGAAGAAAAGAATAGATAGTTGTAGGCTGGCGCCGCAGCTCAATAGGCTAATCCTCCACCTGTGGTGCCAGCACCTGGGTTCTAGTCCCAGTCGGGGTGCCGGATTCTGTCCCGATCACTCCTCTTCCAGTCCAGCTCTGTGCTGTGGCCCAGGAGTGCAGTGGAGGATGGCCCAAGTCCTTAGGCCCTGCACCCGCATGGGAGACCAGGGAGAAGCAGCTGGCTCCTGGCTTCGGATCAGCGTGGTTTGCCAGCTGCAGCGCGCCGGCCACAGAGGCCACTGAGGGGTGAACCAATGGAAAAAGGAAGACCTTTCTCTCTGTCTCTCTCTCTCTCTCTCACTGTCCACTCTGCCTGTCCAAAAAAAAAAAAAGAATAGATAGTTATAGATAGTTGTTGATCAAAGCATACAAAGTTTCAGACAGGAGGAATAGATTTTTAAAAATTAAATGTTTATTTTCATCTACTTGAAAGGCAGAATGACAGAAGAAATCTTTGATTTACTGGTTCACTGCCCAAATGCCCACAACATTATGACTGGAGCAGGTGGGAGGCAGGAACTCCATTCATGTCTCCCACATGGATGACAGGGGCCCAAACATTTGAACCATCATCTGTTGCCTCCTGGGATGTATTGCCAAGACTTGAACAGGTACTCAGATATGTGATGTGGGCTTCCCAAGTAGATGCTTAACCTGCCACAGTGCAACACCTGCTCCAAGGAATAGATTTTGAGGTACATTATACAGGAGAGTAAGTATAGTCCATTATAATTTAGTCTATATTTTGAAATAACTAAGGATAAATTTCAAATGTCTCACCATAAAAAATGACAAGTAAGTGAGGTAAAAGCTTGATTTAATCATCCCACATAGCATGCATTTATCAAAACATCACATTATACCCCAAAGCTATATACAAGTATGATTAATCAAAATTACCTAGTATGATTGGTTTATGCTGTGTATATCATTGAATATTTCTTGTGTTTCATGAAATGTTTACATGTCATTAATATTAAAGAAATAAAATAATTAAAAACTAATATTAGTAATTTTAAAATATAATGAAAGCTTGTTTGCTCAGGACAGATTTGGAATATGCTTGTTTTATTGTGATTAATACAAGAGTCTTCTTTGTTCTCTAGGGTGCCCTGACAATGTATGTGATCACTGATCCCAACCACCGTATCTTTGCCAGATGATTGTGATTGTGACTTGACTGGTTTTTAAGTTTTTTTTTTATTGTACCTATATAATGTATACTTTACCTAACTGCCCAGCTAGTGAACTTGAAATCATATTTACTGAAAAATATAAAATGACTGGAAGATAACTTAGATTCTCATCACAACATGTAACTGTAAGCATCTCCACCAACTTCACTATCTGCTTGTTTTTAGTGATAAATTATTCTATGTTAAGCCAATTGCTATACTTAATCACTAGATTTCATTCCCTCCCATCCACTCAAGATCATAGCTCCAGCAGTTTTCTTCCGCTCTTACATATGCAGCATAGACACACAGGCTGCTACTTATACCACCTTAAACAAATTAAACAAAACCATCCCTATTTCACAAAGCAGATATTGGCTTTGTTTATTTGCTGTCCTTTGCAGCTAACTTCTTGAACGCTTCTCATTTTCCTTTAAGACTACCCCAATCTAGACTTTGCTCTGGACCTTGCCATTTCGTCAGAAGACCCATAATGTTTTCTACATCGCCAAATCCATCAATCTGTTCTCAGATCGTATTTCTTTTTAATCCATCTGGAAAATTTGGTAGCTAATGTCTTTCTTCTTGTTATGTTTTTTCTGTTTGGCTTCCAAGGTATTATTGTCTCTTGGTTTCCCTCTACCTTTACTGTCGCTCCCTTATAATATTTTTCCTACTCTCTTTAAACTCTCAATATTGAAGTGCTCCAAGTCTCACTCCTTCTCTATCTTCTTAATAATTTTGTCCTGTCAGCAACTTTAACATCATCTGTGAGTGACTGATATTTTTCTCCAACTTGGATGTCTTGCTGAAACTCCAGACCTATACATCCCTCAGCTACTACTTTTGGACCTAAAACTTAATGTGTGTCTAACCTACTTGATCAGCATCCTTCATCTCTGTTACTAGCAACTCTATTCTGATTTGCCCACACCAAAAATCTTGGATTTATGCATCTTTCCCCACGCATGCCAGCTGACTTTATTAGCTCAACATTCTGAATATAATCACAATTTGACAATTTTTTACCATCTATATTGCTAAAACACTGATTCAGTTACTGTATCATCTCTTCCTTGACTTTCTGTAGCAGCTTAAAAAAAACAGACTTCATTTTTAGGACAGCTTTAGAGTCAGAGCAAATTGAAGATGGTACAGAGACTTCCTTTACTTTCCTCATGTGTATGGGCTTCACATTATTGATATCTCCCACAGAAGTGGTATAGTTCTGCAGACCTAACACTAAAGCATCATTATCACCCAAATCCATAGTTTACATTAGGGTTTACTCTATCTGTTGGACATTCTGTGGATTTCGATGGGTGTATAATGATGTTTAACATTATATTATCATATAGAATTGTTCCATTGCCCTGAAAATCTTTAATGTTCTGTATACTTATCCTTTCTTGTACTCATTCCTGGAATCTATTGATTTATTTTTATTGTCGTCATAGTTTTTCCATTTACAAAATGTCATATAGTTTAGTTCATTCACTGTATAGCATTTTCAAATTGGCTTCTTTAACCTAGTAATGTGCACTTAGGGTCCCTCTTAATATTTTTATGACTTATAGGTCATTACTCTTTAGTGCTGAATAGCATACCATTGTCTGGAAATGCACTGTTTCTTTATACATTCACCTACTAAGGACATGTCAGTTGCTTCCAAAGTTGGCAATTGTGAGTAAAGGCTCCTATAAACACTTTTGTACAGATTGTTGTATAGACATATATTTTCAGCTCCTTGGGGCAAATACCAAAAAGCATGCTTGCTGGATCACATGGTAAGAGCATGTTTAGTTTTGTAAGAAACTGCCAAGCTGTCTTCCAAAATGGCCATTTTGTGTTCTGACCAGCAATGAATGAGAGTTCCTGTTGCTAATCATCAGCATTTGGTGTTGTTTGTGTTCAGGATTTTAACCATTGTAATAGGTCTATAGTAGTATCTCATTGTTTTAATTTGAGATAGTCTTTTAGTCAGATATTCTTGATTTCATCTTGGTCTCTCATTATCCATTCTGAGTAATGCAGGTAGAATGGCTTAAATTAAAAAACATTGTGGTATTCCTCTCTAAAATCCTGTGCTGGCCTCTCTTACTATAAAGTTCTAATGGCATATGCAGTTTTATATGATAAGCACCATCTCTTTTACCTTCTGCCTTTTCTCCTACTCTTTCCCTATTTCCTCTGCCCTAATCACACTGTCTTCTTTGCTGCTTTTAGAATATGTCAGTCATGGTCCTACCTTATACCTGTTTTTGCTGCCTGTAGAACTCTTTCCCTGTTATCTATTTAGCTAACACCCTTACTTATTTCATGTATTTGCTCAATTCTCATTCTTCAAGGGTTAGTCTAAGTATTCTATTTAATATAGCTGTTTTTGTAACCACAAGACTGCTCACTTTTATCTCTCGCCCTCATTCAGAACCTCTCTCTACTGTTACATTCTTTCCTTTCCTATGGAAATTTAATCACCATCCACTAAGATGCTGTTATTTATTATGTTTACTATGACAATGATGATTTAGTTTTCTCCATCCTTCAATATAAGTAAGTTCTGTTAGAGCAGGGTATTTAATATTTTGTTCAGTAAAATATCTCGAGAAGATAATGCTCTTAGCAACAAAAAAGATAAGAAATTATTTGTTAGATTAATATACGAATGTATGAAGATGATTTTACAAAGGCAACTTTATGAGCTCACTGATCTGCTAAAAAAACTCTCTGTGACCTCCTATTCCACATTGAATAAAGACCAATTTCTTTCTTGCATGACAAGATCAAATGTATATTTTGCTTATCTTTTTTTTTTGACAGATAGAGTTAGACAGTGAGAAAGAGACAGAGAGAAAGGTCTTCCTTCCATTGTTTCAAACCCCCGAATGGCTGTTACGGCTGGAGCTATGCCAATCCGAAACAAAGACAGGTGCTTCCTCCCAGTCTCCCACACAAGTGCAGGGGCCCAAGCACCCAGGCCATCCTCCACTGCCTTCCTGGGACACAGCAGAGAGCTGGACCGGAAGAGGAGCAACCAGGACTAGAACTCGGCGCCAACATGGGATGCCAGCACCGCAGGCAGAGGATTAACCAAGTGAGCCACGGCGCTGGCCTCTTGCCATTCTTTTTATTTTGTTTCATTTATTTATTTATTTATTTGACAGGCAGAGTGGACAGTGAGAGAGAGAGAGACAGAAAGAAAGAAAGGTCTTCCTTTGCCGTTGGTTCACCCTCCAATGGCCGCCGCGGCCGGCGCGCTGTGGCCGGCGCACCTCGCTGATCCAAAGGCAGGAGCCAGGTGCTTTCCCTGGTCTCCCATGGGGTGCAGGGTCCAAGTACTTGGGCCATCCTCCACTGCCTTCCCGGGCGACAGCAGAGAGCTGGCCTGGAAGAGGGGCAACCAGGACAGAATCAGTGCCCCGATCGAGACTAGAACCGGTGTGCCGGCGCCGCTAGGCGGAGGATTAGCCTATTGAGCCACGGTGCCGGCCACCATTCTTTTTAAATACATTCACAAAACACAAGAATTCTTTCAATATATACAGATATAATTCACCTGTTAATTTCCTTCAGGCCTCCCATTTTCCTATTAATTACAGTTTTGTTGTTCATGTGTGTCTGTATCTTCTACTGGTCCACGAGCTCAGTAAGGGCAAGACTGCCTGTTTTGCTTGCCATTGAAGATACAAGTGTCTTATACCAAACTGACATATATTAAGTTATTGATAACTAGTTTTAAATGTATAAGAATAGACTAAACATTTCTTAGAGTATTATACCCTGGATTATATATCTAAAAATATGTCATTTTAATAGTGGCTACAATGAGTATACATCCAAGCAAGAACAGTAGGGGATCTGGTACCAATAGATGGTGACATTTCCACACAACAATCCTACACTGAAAGATCTTCTAAATCCCCTTTGTTGCACTTGAACTGGATAAAAATCCACCAATGTCAAGATTTAGTTGTTGTGATTAAATTTTCCACTTTTACTTGATATTTATGTCTTTTTTTCTTTTTGGAGTTTTGGAGCTCTAAAACACTATGCGAATTCAGTAAAGAAAGATCTGTATTCTGTGGCAAACAATGGATATAGGATATTCATTATTAACATAAATTAATTAACATAAATGTTCTGGGAAGAAACTATTGATTTCCCTCAGGAATTAATTGGAAGTGATCAATCACTATATTAGAAGTGTGGCAGTAGTATCGTTTATCAGATGCCAGTTGTTATAGTGGGCGAAGAATACCCTCTTGGCTTAGAAATATGGAGACCCTAAGGAGAAGGAGCTTGAATCATTACAACAATTGATGGATATACAACTGTTTTTTAGATCTTCATTACTCTTAATATTGGGATTAAGGTTTGAATTCAGAAGAGTTTACAGTGCCTTAAATTCCCATTGTAGTTTTATCCTTTCATAAAAGATAAGGACTTGAATTGTAGAAATTTTTATATATAGTGACTCAGAAGTATAACAATGAATAATCAGTTTATATTTTATATTTATACATAGAATACAAATAGTATTATCAAACTCTCCATGAAATATATAATAATCTCTGAATTTGGAGCATTTCTTAAAAATTTATTTTTAGAAAGTTGATCTCACACATCAATATTTAAAATGCAATTATGCTTATGGAAAATGTATTTGTTAATCACTAAAAACTAAACCTCCTTTATATATAACCTTTCAGCTTTATATTTGTGTTGTAAATTTTAGGTTCATTCATGTATTTTATAAACACTTGATCACCTCTATGTCAAGGTGATTTAATGTGCTAAAGATGATGGTAAACCAATTTAAATAATTTATATATTTTTATGTTATGATCCAAATTTATTTTTTTAAAGAAAATACACATGGAAACCTGTATGTAATGAATAAATTACATGTACAGACCAATATTGGATCTTTTCTACCCTCAACAATTGTTCAATCTATGGGGTGGCTGTTAAAATATTCATTATGATACCAAGCATCTGACATAATATCAATTTTTTCTAAGATATTCTGTGTGAGGCTATACATATATTCATGAGCATTGACAGTATGCCAAAATGGAATTTAAAAGACAGCATACTGTTAGCTTTCAATGAGAGTAGATGCATCCATGAACAAAGCAGTGTAAATTCTTTGCCAATCCCACAATTTAGGTACCTAAAAAATATTATCTCAGTCTGAATCCCCAATAAACTTTCAAATAATCTTTCAATAGTAAATTGAACAAAATGTGGAATAGCAAAATCAATGCAGATTATCAATTGTTTTATAGTCTCTTCTAGAAGTAAAGTGATCTCACAATTTTATAATAAATATCCTGGACAGGTAATATATTCTCTATTTAACATTTTAAAAACAGAAAAAGATAAAAATCAGGTTCATATTTTTTAATGATTTCCAAGACTATTCAGTAGTTTATGCAAACATTAATAGCCAAGAGTGGTGGTGAGATTGTAAGGATATATTCTCTAGTCTGTTTTTCCAATAATTGCAGAAAACATGTGTTCCTGATGCTGCTACTTTGAAATTGTTATTGGAAACATAAAATAAATTACAAGTGACTAACAAGAGCAATTTACAGAAGATACATGATATTGCTCACTAGTCAGCAGACGTGGGTTGCATATGGAATTGCTATCATAACCAAAACTAATCAAGAGCAGTCACCAGTTTCTAATTATAGCCGGAAAGCACTGAACCTTGTGCACTGCACCAGCAAATTGGCCCCTGTAGATTCAAAATGACTTCACTGCTTGTCATTATTGATGTTAGTTAACACAGAGTATTTGAAGAATATGATTTCTACAATTTGTTAATAGTACATCCATACTTACTTTCCAGTTCTGTTAATGTACTATTATAATTACTGCCACAATAGCACAATTAGAAGATATGTATAATTCCATTTAAAATTAAAAGGAGAGTAAAAAATATTTTTTGTATGGTGTGAGATCTAAAGGGTAACTAAGGAGACAAAATTGGGAAATACATTTAAAGATTTGTAAATTGGCTTTCTTTAATGACAAATTTTCTGGGTAAAACATTATCTCAGAATTATCTTGAATAAAGTTTTTTTTTTTTTTTTTTTTTTTTTTTTTTTTTTTTTTTTTTACTATTGTAAGCTTCTATGTTCTCATACAATTTGGATAAGAATAATAATTACATCTTCCTTCATTAAAGCAGTTAAGAGCATGACTACATATTCAGTATTTTCTTTTGGCCATATTTTAGAGTAAATTTCTCAGTGACACATTGTTTTATCTGTCCTTCACCTGAGAATGTCTCGATTTTTGATGGATAATTGGGAAGATGTAAAATATGAGTCTTACAATTATTTTTTTCCAGCATTTAAAAATGTGCTATTTCCCTCTGGTGTCTGTTGTTTCTGATGACAATCTGTCGTTTGAATTATCTTTACACTCTAGACAAAGTAACCTCTTTCTCCATGGTGGGCTTTTTCTTTGTTTATGGTTTCTACAATTTGATTTTGGTATATTTCTGTGAATTTCTATGGTTTTTTTTTGAATTTTAAAGTTTTTGAATCTACAAATTTATATTTTTTGGCAGATTGGGAAAAATGTTAGTCACTGTTTTACAATATTTATTTATCCACATTCTTTCTTCTCACTTTCCTGGACTCCAAGGGCAGTTAGATATTTTCTTTTAGCACAACAGCTCCTTGAGTTTCTGTTCATGTTCCATGTTTTGGTCTACATTCTTTCTTTGGTTCAGGTTGGGTAATTTCTATTATTCCATTTTCGAGTTTACTGATTCTTTCTTATTTTTTCTATTTTGCTGTTGAGCTGTCCACACCATTAAGTTTTTATGTTAGTTTTTGTGTTTTTATGTTTCTAATATTTTTGCTATATTATTTGTATATCTTTTCTTTCTTTGATAATTTACTTTTTTTCATTTGTTTCAAGAGTGTAATCACTCAGTGAACCACTTTTGGAATTATTGCTTTAATATCTTGGTCATTTTGGTATTATTATCTGTTGATTTTCTTTTATCGTTCTCCAAGAAAATATTTTTATCATTGTAAATTTATTTTCTTTTATCCAACATGAGAAAAAAATAACTCCTTGGAAGTTATAAGAATAAGAATAATAATAATAGAAGACATTATTTGTAATGTTAAGACCAAGTGCTTTCAACAAAGAGTTTACAAACCTTTAACATCTCAAAAGATAGCCCTGAGTTATCATGCCCCAAATGGCTGGGAGCCAGGAACTCAATCAGGTTTCCAAGGTGCATATCACCGGGAATCTAGAATCAGAAATGGAGCTAGAAATAGAGCCAAGGTACTCCAGTATGGGATGTGGGCATCCTGACCAGTGGCTTAACTGCTAGACCAAATACCTGTCCCTAGATTTAGTTTTAATTTTGATGGAGAAAGACAAGGAAAGAAAGCATCATTATACTTGAAATTGATATAAAAAACAAGAAAACAGCATGCCTTGCACTTTCCTTAGCCTTGTACATATACCTCTTCTTGAGATATTGGTAGTGCTTCTAATGGAACCAACAGTTTCTAGTTGAATGAACAAAACATTGGAGTGATAAGTTGAGAGTTGTGGGACCTAGAGGAAGTTTAAAATTTATTGAGCATCTAGGGCGCTGTGGCATAGCAGGCAAAGCCACCTCCTGCAGCACTGGGATCCCATAGGGGTGTTGTTTGAGAACCAGCTGTTCCACTACCAATCTGGCTCCATGCTAATGTACCTGAGAAAGCAGCAGAAGATGGCCTGAGTTCTTGGGCCCCTGCAACCACGTGGGAGACCTGGATGAAGCTACTGACTCCTGGCATAAGCATTTCCCAGTCCTGACTGTTATAGCCATTTGGGGAATAAACCAGTGGATTGAAGATTTTTTTTCTCTCTCTCTTTTCTTTCTGCCTCTCCTTCTCTGTAACTCTTTCGAATAAATAAATAAATCTTAAAAAAAAAATTGGCTGAGCATCTGCTATTTATTTGCCAGATACTTTGCTAGGTTTTCTCCTTAGATTACTTTATTTAATCACTATAATAATTCTAAGAATTGAATAGCTTTGTGTTCATGTTATAAATGAGAAATGAAAGATCATAAATGTTAAATCACTTAACCAGAGTCTCAGTTTTTCAATGGAGTTGTGTGTTACAACTTCATTATTTTTAAAACTTTGTCCTGTCCTATACTGCAATGGTTTTTCAATGTAGGCCATTGACACAGAGTTTATGGGAAAGCACTTAAAGAGTCTAGAAATATCTATATCTATATCTCTATATATGTATATATATATAAAAAAGAAATATTTATTTATTTACTTGGAAGTCAGAGTTACTCAGAGAGAGGAGAGGGAGAGAGAGAGAGAGATCTTCCATCCACTGGTTCACTCCCCAGTTGGCCGCAATGGCTGGAGCTGTGCTGATCTGAAGCCAGGAGCCAGGAGCTTACTCCTAGTCGCCCATGTGGGTGCAGAGGCCCAAGGACTTGTACCATTTTTCATTGCTTTCCCAGGCCATCGCAGAGAGCTGGATTGGAAGTGGGACAGCTGGGGCTCAAACCGGCACCCATATGGGATGCTGGCACTGCAGGCGGCGGCTTTACCCACTACAGCACAGCGCCGGCCCCCAGAAACATATATTTGTTTATGTATGGATAAGCAGATACATGGATATTGATAAAAGCATACTCAATAAGAGCAAGGAGAATGTCTGACAGAGTGGCTCTTATTGAGCATAATAGGATAAAAGACATGATACAGAAAATACGAAAACATACCACTACCACCACTGAAAGACAGAAAAAGAGAGGGTGAGAAGGGAGAAGAAAGGGGGTGGGGAGGGGGAAAAGGAAGAACAAGAAGGAAGGAAAGAAAAAGAAGGAAGGGAGGGAGAGAGGAAGAAAACGTTTAGCATATAATAAAAAAGGGTTAACATATTCTTGAAGATCATGTTTCAAGTCTTTTAATGACTTCAATGGAAAAAGAGTTCAAAGTAAGCATAGAGAAGAGAGATTGTAAAATTAAATAGTGAATCTACCATTCCAGGAATAATCAGCTAATGAAAACTAGAATAAAGAGAATTTCAACATATTTACATAAAGGAAGGTTTGAGGTAATCACAGGAATTATAAATTATGAACATAAGATGAAAGCATTAGGGAAATTAGAGAAGAGATAAGAAATGTGAAAGATAAAGGTAGTTGAATAAAATACTTGATATCCTTGGTATGAACTCTCCTCTATCCAAATGGAGTTTACTATGTGAAGGTAAAGAAAACTATGTGAAGATGAAGAAAACATCCTATTAAGATGAAAAACAAATATAAGGAAAGAAAAGGCATTTCATGTTCTAGAATAAGTTGACAGCAAAATATCAGATAACATATGCTAAGTTATTGCATATATTGAAATCCAAAGAAGGAATTTTCAGAGGACCAGGTGGAAAAAGGAAATTGCCTATAAAGAAACATATCAGGTTCAAATTTCACCATGGCAAGAGTGAATGTCACACCAAAAATAAATAATAAAAATAGTTCTATCATGGGGAAGACAGTGTTGCAAGAATATTATAATAGTGTTTGAGGGTTTTTTTTTTTTTTTTGTCAAGAAAAAGGCCCAATGCTGTGACACAGCATGTTAAGGCCCCATCAGCAGTGCCAGCATCATGTATGGGCACCAGAGTCCTAGCTGCTTCATTTCCAATCCTGCTCCCCGCTAATGTGCCTGGGAAAACAGTAGAAGATGACCTAAGTGCTTAAGCCTTGGCATCAATGTAGGAGACCTGGAGGAAGCGCCTGGCTACTGGCTTTGGCTTGGCCCAGCCCTGGTCATAGCAACCCTTTGAGGAGGGGTGAACTAATGAATGGAAGAGCTTTGTTTCTCCCTCTCTCTGTGTAATTCTGACTTTAAAATAAGCAAATAAATCTTTTTAAAAGAGATAACAGAAGTATGTTAATAATTATGAAAGAACTTAGGAAAATTAGAAAAGAATATTAAGATATCATACTTATAAATGAGATCCAGCTGGTTGAAAGATAAATGGAGGAATCTTAGTAAAAACAGCAAGGACAACACTCAGTTATGGCAGAGGAGGACAGTTGGCACTATTTTGTGGGAAATAAATATGAGTCATCAATTTTATAGCCAGAGATTCTCTTTTGAAGTGCTATGGCAATAATAATTCTCAAATAGGTAAAATTTCAAGCAAGAACTCAAGTAATGCTGCTTATGTGAACATTTTCTAAAAAAAAATTTAAAAGTGAAATTCAGAGAAATATCAAATTAAAGAGCATGTGTATGAAGAAAGACTGATGGCAAATACTGAATCTACAAAAATGTTTGATTGCAAATACAATGCATAATGCATAATGCATAATATAAATGTTGAGCAAGTAACGTGCGTGTAACTGTTCAACTAGGTGACGCTGAGAAAAAGGGAGAAAGCAGAAGACATGATTTTTTTTTAAAGATTTACTTATTTATTTGAAAGTCTGAGTTACACACAGAGAGAAGGAGAGGCAGAGAGAGAGAGAAAGAGAGAGAGAGAGAGAGAGGTCTTCCATTCACTGACTCACTCCTCAGTTTGTCCCAAAGACTGAAGCTGCGCCAATCAGAAGCCAGTAATCAGGAGTTTCTTCCAGTGTCCTGCTCAGGTACAGGGGCCCAAAGACTTGGGCCATCTTCCACTGCTTTCCCAGGCCATAGCAGAGAGCTGGATTGGAAGGGGAGCAGTCGGGACTCGAACTGGCACCCACATGGGATGCCAGCACTGCAGGCTGTGGCTTTACCTGCTATGCAACAGCGGCGGCCCCGACACAATTTCTTTATAATTTGCAACAAAAAGTCAATCAAGGTTGTCTGAACTTGTAGCATAGAGTTAATAATTAGTTTTCCAGCACGCAGAGCCTTGTCAGGTGTAAGAATACTACACATTTTCTTTTTGCACTGTCCTGTGGGACTCTAGTGAAGATGCTCTGCTCCCTGCTGGAGCGCAAACATGAAAAACATCACTGATTTACCGTAATCTTGGTATTCTGACAAGTTTCAGTTCATCCTCTGGATGCTTAGAGTTTCCCTTGGTTTCTGACTCATTCCTGTTAATTATTTTTTCCAAGCCTTTGAGAAACCAATATGCTTCCCATACATTTTCTTTCTTTTTTTTTTTTTGACAGGCAGAGTGGATAGTGAGAGAGAGAGAGACAGAGAGAAAGGTCTTCCTTTGCCGTTGGTCCACCCTCCAATGGCCGCTGTGGCCAGTGCATCGTGCTGATCCGAAGCCAGGAGCCAGGTGCTTCTCCAGGTCTCCCATGTGGGTGCAGGCCCAAGGACTTGGGCCATCCTCCACTGCCTTCCCGGGCCATAGCAGAGAGCTGGCCTGGAAGAGGGGCAACCGGGATAGAATCCGGCACCCCGACCGGGACTAGAACCTGGTGTGCCGGCGCCGCAAGGTGGAGGATTAGCCTGTTAAGCCACGGCGCCGCCCCCCATACATTTTATTTATCCTAGTTTTACCTTGGCCAATCTCTGCTGTTTGAAATCATGTAATTCTACCAGATATAAAGAAGAACCAGGAAGGAGTCAGTGATCTGGGATGCCAGACAGAAAATAAGAGTAGCTAGAAATATAATGTAATTCAGCACAGGACTTATTCTGGAACAGTGGACAGATTCATCTTGCAGGAGTGAAGAACTTTTTTTTATTTTTTGCTAGGGGCCATTTGGATATTTATATCATTCATGGGCCATACAAAATCATCAACTTACAGGTTAACCTCCTATAAATTTTTCTTTTTTTTAACTTTTATTTAATGAATATAAATTTCCAAAGTACAGCTTATGGATTACAATAGCTTCCCACCCCATAACTTCCCTCCCACCCGCAACCCTCCCCTTTCCCGCTCCCTCTGCCCTTTCATTCACATCAAGATTCATTTTCAATTCTCTTTATATACAGAAGATCAGTTTAGTATATATTAAGTAAAGATTTCAACAGTTTGCCCCCACACAGACACACAAAGTGAAAAATACTATTGGAGTACTAGTTATAGCATTAAATCACAATGTACAGCACATTAAAGACAGAGATCCTACATGATATTTTTTTAAAAATTAATTAATTTTCTATGCAATTTCCAATTTAACACCAGGTTTTTTTTTTTTCATTTTCAATTATCTTTATATACAGATCGACTAAGTATATACTAAGTAAAGATTTCATCAGTTTGCACCCACACAGAGACACAAAGTGTAAAAATACTGTTTTAGTACTAGTTATAGCATCACTCCACTATGGAAGTCAGTCTGGAGATTCCTCAGAAACCTGAATAGAACCCTACCATACAACCCAGCGATCCCACTCCTTGGAATTTACCCAAAGGAAATTAATTTTGCAACCAAAAATCCATCTGCACATTAATTTTTATTGCAGCTCAATTCACAATAGCTAAGACCTGGAACCAACCCAAATGCTCATCAACAGTAGACTGGATAAAGAAATTATGGGACATGTACTCTATAGAATACTATACAGCAGTCAAAAACAATGAAATCCGGTCATTTGCAGCAAGATAGAGGAATCTGGAAAAACATCATGCTGAGTGAATTAAGCCAGTCCCAAAGAGATAAATATCATTTGTTTTCCCTGATCGGTGACAACTAACTGAGCACCAAAGGGGAAACCTGTGGAAGTGAAATGGACACTATAAGAAACAATGACCTGATCAGCTCTTGTCCTGACTCTAGATGTACAATGTAATACTTTATCCTTTTTAGTATTTTGTTGTTGTTGTTGTTGTTCTAGTACTAGTGGTTGAACTCTGTAATTAACACACAATTATTCTTAGGTGCTTAAATTTTAACTGAAAAGTGATCCCTGTTAAATATAAGAGTGGGAAAAAGAGAGGGAGGAGATGTACAATTTGGGACATGCTCAATCGGACTTGCCCCAAGTGGTGGAGTTAGAAATGTGCCAGGGGATTCCAATACAATCCCATCAAGGTGGCATGTACCAATGCCATCTCACTAGTCCAAGTGATCAATTTCAGTTCACAATTGATGACTCTGATAGGTCTAAGAGTCAAAGGGATCACACAAACAAGGCTAGTGTCTGCTGATACTAACTGATAGAATCAAAAAGGGAAAAAACGATCCGACATGGGAAGCGGGATACACAGCAGACTCATAGAATGGCAGATGTCCTAAATAGCACTCTGGCCTCAGAATCAGCCCTTAAAGCATTCAGATCTGGCTGAAGAGCCCATGAGAGTATTTTAGGCATGGAAAGCCAAGACACTCTGGAAAAAAAAATTTAACTGAAATATCTTTGTGAGTGAGATCCCAGTGGAAAGAACGGGGCCATCAAAGAAGGAGATACCTTTCTCTGAAGGGAGGAGAGAACTTCCACTTTGACTATGTCCCTATCGGAATAAGATTGAAGTCGGCGAACCCTAAAGGCTTCCATAGCCTTGGCAACTCACGACTAGAGCCTAGGGAGATTACTGACGCCATAAACAAGAGTGTCAAATTGTTAAATCAACAACAGGAGTCACTGTGTACTTATGTCTTATGTGGGATCAGTCCTTAATGTGTTAACCTCCTATAAATTTATTGAATTTCAAGTCCCGCCTATGGTTGCCCTGGCAGAGCTAGACTAAATGATTTTGCATAACTTATATGGACAGCAGGCTGGACATTCCCTACCCAGGGGGCAACAAAGTTGTAGTCAGCAAATATTTTAGGGGATTTTTGTGTAAGAGGGTAAGTAAATGGACTTGATCTTAGTATAGAAAAAAATATTGTACATTTGTCCATTCTAAATGAGAATGAAGTGGGATGGGAAGGTCTCCCAAGAAAAAAGAGGATATGAAATAACCACTGTGAAAGGTCACTTGGAATCAGCAAACACAGAAAGCTACAAAGGTTTTTCAGATCTTGGCAGGAAAACTTCATATTGAATTATTGTGGTGAGAGAGAGAAGGAGAGAGAACCTAGCAGCCTGATCTCTTTTTCTCGTGATAGCACCACTCAATGTCTGTAACTCTTTTCTAATCTAGTCTCTTTATCCTCTGGAAGAATAATGATGGAAAGTTAATTTACATCAAGCAGGTTCAAAAATTGGAGTTTTAATCAGAGCAAGATGATTGAGTTAAAACAATGATAAAATCTTGGGACTTATTAGTAGCACAGTACCACAGTGAATGCAAATCATGATATGCCCTAAAGAAACAGAAAAATAATTACATCCATGGTGCTTCTATCAGAAAGGTGCACAAAACATTATATATTGTCTAGTGGCTGCTTCTGGCATTGAAATATTTGGTAGGTTAAAAGAAAATAGCTGAATTATTCATGTGCAACATTATAACTTCAGAAAAAAATACCTTCTAGATATTACAGCTAATATCATCTCAATTCTCTATGTGAGAACTGCCCAACAGAACTTTCATTAATAATAAAATGTTATAGGACAGAGATAAAAAACACATATAATCCTGCTTTCCAATATGATAGCCATATGTTCTTATCAAGAAGTTGAAATACACAAGTGGGACTGAAGAACTGAACTATTTTTTTTTTTGTTAAAATTACTTTCTAATTAAGGTAAATGTGAAAGTGGCTACTGCATCACTCACAAAACTCTAAATCACATACATCTTATTCATTTAGTAATATTCTAAAGTCATACATGCTATATCCAAGAAGAATCCTAATGGAAGGTATAGGTACTAGGAGAAGTTAAGCCATGATTTGGGAAGCCCACATCCCATATTGGATTATATGGTTTCAGTCCTGTCTACATAGTTTCAGACCAAAGTTCCTGTTAATGTGCACCCTGGGAGCCAGCAAATGATGGCTCAAGTACTTACTTGGGTACCTGCCACCCACAGGGGAGATCCAGATGCAATTCCAGGCTCCTGGCTTTGATTTGGCCAAGTTGTGGCTATTGTTTAGGGTGTGAACCTGTTGATGGAAGACCTCTGTCTGTCTTTCTATGTTGCTTTCTGCGTGTGTCTCTGCCTTTCCAAATAAAATGAAAGTAATTAAATAAGTAAAATTTTTTAAAAGTCTAAGAATAAATTAAATACTCAACCATAATTTCAATTTCATTGTAAAAAGTATACTAATTTTTGTTGCATATCTTATTTGTATCATATATTTCTTTCTAACAAAAAAGAAAAATGTCTACATTTTAAATCAAATATGGGGACTATATTAAACTATTATCAACAACCTAATAATAAAAGAATACATTTTTTGAAAAACTGTGTAGCATGTATCAATGTTTAAGAGATACTATGAGTGTAAAATGTCAGGGCTGTAGGGACAGTGAAGATAGAAGAGAAAAATTACTCACATATTTCTCCCCTAGTTCATATACCTGTCAATGCAGCTACAACCTTTGAGATTTTCTTGATACCAGAAAAATCCAGTTGAATTAGAAAAATAACATAAGTATTTTTTTGAAGATTTATTTATTCACTTGAAAGGCAGAGTT
This sequence comes from Lepus europaeus, assembly GCF_033115175.1. Lineage (NCBI taxonomy): Eukaryota > Metazoa > Chordata > Mammalia > Lagomorpha > Leporidae > Lepus > Lepus europaeus. The sequence continues at coordinate 42,771,040 of NC_084833.1, forward strand.
ACAGAGAGAGAGAGAGAGAGGTCTTCCATCTGCTGGTTCACTCCCCAAATGGCCACTATGGCAGGAGCTGGGCCGATGTGAAGCAAGGAGCCAAGAGCTTCTTCTGGGTCTTCCACGTGGAAGCAGGGGCCTAAGCACGTGAACCATCTTCAGCTGCTTTTCCAGGCCACAGTGAGAGCTGGATCGAAAGTGGAGCAGCCAGGATTTGGAAATCTACAGTATCTTAATGTTTCAATGGCCCAAACTGAATTCCACAAGCACTGATTTCAAAGGTTGTCAACAACTTACATAAGAGTAATATAAAAGTTAAATAATTTTCTTTACTAATGAATTTTTCTTCAAAAGATTCATTTATTTCCTTGAGAGGGAGAGTTACAGACAGAGAAAGGGAAAACATTGAGGAAAGTCTTTTGTCTGCTGGTTCACTCCCCAAATAACCACAATGGCAGGAGCTGGGCTGATCTGAAGCAAGGAGCCAAGGATTTGTTTCAGGTCTCCCATGTGGGTGCAGGAGCCCAAGCACTTGAGCCATCTTTCTCTGCGTTTCCAGGCCATAGTGGAGAGATGGATAGGAAGAGGAGCAGCCAGAACATGAACGGGTGCCTATGTGGGATGATGGTTCCGAGGTCAAGACTAAATTCCAACAATTAAGATCATACATTATTTTGTTTGAATATATTAAATCAATCATAAATAATAACTGAATGATATCAAATCTTATTTTCCTGGGGCCATAAGAGAAGTGAGCATTGACTTTCCAGTGCCCTAGTAGAATATATATTTATTGATTAAAATGAAGTTGATATGTTTTAAGTTATTTTAATATGGCAAATATCCTAGATTATATATGAAGCATGTTTTATGGGTTGATACAGTATCTTTTAAACTTTAACTTCTATGAAGTTTTTACTTAAGTGAATGGCAGTGAATTTCTACTTAATTTGGTTAACTATGTTCCTCATGTCCTTATCAGTCTGGAAAAGTTCACCAAGACAATTTAGCAATGTAAATAATCATGCTTAAAATGAAACTTGAGGGCATAGTAAAATATAACCAACTTAGTAGATCATTTGGAGTTTATATCTTGATTTTTAAAGATACAATTAATAAATCTCATTTTCCTATTGTATACATGCTCATATTTTTCTTTTGACTCATTTTCTGGTTATTATGTCTTTTATTTCAGGAAAGAAAAATGATTATGTGAGAGATGATGTTTTTCTACTAAGAATATGTGACTAATATAAAGTGCAGAATTTAAGAAAAATTTTTAGTCCCAGATTTCCAGTGATGTATGCCATTTGTCAAATCTCTTTATAATTTAAGTGCTGAAACAGCTTTTTTGTGAAGCCTTGCATAACATTCATCACTATGATTCATTGCTGAGTGTAAGTGTTGTCTATGCCTAATTCTGGCTACATCTTCATTTACATAGAATAAAGAGGTGGCTAAAAGACATATTTGAACTACTATATTTGAACTACTACAACTCCTCTATTTTCTGAATTACATGAAGCCATTTATGGAAAGGTTCATTACTACACTAAAAACAGTAAATATGCAAGGCAAAGTCAAGGAAATACAGTATTTTCTATTTATTTACAATTTGCTTATATTTTATTTATTAATTATACTTTATTTAAACTTTTGTTTATTTGATTACTATTGCTACAATCTATGTTGTCATTTGTTATTGCTTAAGTAATAAAAACAATGTTCTAAACTCTTTATCAAGGTATTTTCCCTTTATAAGGTATTACTAATAAAAACCAACTATAAATTTTGTGATAATAATTGAAGAAAAGACAATAAAATGTAAAAGCCAAAAGAGACCAAAACCTCATATTAATCTTTGTTTTTTAGAAGAGAAAATTGTATATGATGTTTACCCATCAAGAACCACCTTACAAAGCAGATGATGTCATGTGCCGAATAATCAGTTACAGCTACTTTCAATATGGGAAAAAAGACTATAGTTCTAGCTTTGAAAATATTGATAAAAAATATTTTCAGGGGCCAGCGCTGTGGCATAGTGGGCTAAGCCTCTACTTGCAGCGCCGGCATTTCATATGGGTGCCAGTTCTAATCCCTGCTGCTCCTCTTTTGATCAGCTCTCTGCTATAACCTGGGAAAGCGGTAGAAGATGGCCGAGGTATCTGGGCCCCTGCACTTTCGTGGGAGACCCAGAAGAAACTCCTGGCTTCGGATCTGCCCAGTGCCAGCCATTGCAGTCATTCAGAGAATGAACCAGCGGATGGAAAACACCTCCAGCCCCGTAACTCTGTCTCTCAGATAAATAAATAAAATCTTTTTTAAAAATTAAAAAAAGTTATTTTCAACAGAAAAAAATTATAGATTTCAAAGTATTTTTTATCTAGAGTCCTAAAATCTAATTCTGGGTGATTCATTAAATTTTTAATATTCCAGTTAACAGTAAAGGTAATGAAAAAAAGTTACATGAAAATTACAATGAAAATAATTCTCTATTAAATTGGATTATTTTGTTACTCTCAAAATCCTTCAAAATTAAACTATCAAGGTAAATAAAAAAGTATTTTGCTATGTAAAAAGTAACAGGGAGAATGATTCAATAGTAAATTGATTTATTTGAACTTTAACTAGATTGGTGATATTTCTGTTTGATTGATATTAACTGCCTGAACTGTTCAATCAAAGATTCTGAGACTTTGTTGTGGCTCAGTATTTGCTGATTAATTTCTGGTTACTCCACTGGGATGAAGGAGTAGGGGCACGAATACCAGACATTTATCAGGCATTATATCTCAGTTTTCATTGGGAATGTTTCTGTGTGTAGCTTTTCGGATAATCCCACCAGTAACAGAAAGTCTCTACTCAGCTGTCCTACTGACTGACAGCATAAGGAAAGAGTGCTGTATGTGAACTTGATGGTATGATTTGGCTACGGTTCTGCAAAGACAGGGATTCAGAGCAACATTGGTGGATGTGATTATTTTACTTTTTACCTGGCATATGGTTCTTTTATTGAGGGAAAGAAAGCCCTCCTGCTGATTCAGTTATTTTTCATGTTTATAAGGTGTAAGTGTAGGATCATATGGTAGATCCATATGAAGCAATCAATTGCAAATAACGTATAAAACATGATTTATTTATATTAGTTCCACATTTTCCTTTTTATTTAAAATGTATTCTGTATATTGTGCCAAAGTTATCACATTTTATCACTTAAAATTGTAAAGATTATGGTTATGCTTTCTGTTTTGTTTTTTAGCTTAAAATGCAGTTTATTACTTTTAGCTAAAAAAGTGCTTTGCTAATGGGAATGCCATGTGTACCAGCAAAGATGGTTTATGTTCCTGCCTGTATTGGCCCTGACTGACTGTCGTACTCTGCTCCCCCTCAGGATTTTAGAGTGTGACAACACAAGGGATTTCAGTGGCTGCTTCCTTTCATAGTGATTTCATGTATGTCACTGCCTTTCACAGTTCAGGTGATCTTAGTCTTCCTTCCTTCCTTCCTTCCTTCCTTCCTTCCTTCCTTCCTTCCTTCCTTCCTTCCTTTCTTTCTTCCCTGCTTTCTTTCTTTTTTTCTTTCTCTCTTTCTTTTTTTAATATTTATTTATTTATTTGAAAGGCAGAGTTACACAGAGAGAGAAGGAAAGGCAGAGAGAGAGAGAGAGGTCATCCATCTGCTGGTTCACTCCTGAATTGGCCACAACGGCCGGAGCTGTGCCCATCCGAAGCCAGGAGCCAGGAGCCTCCTCCGGGTCTCCCATGTGGGTATAGGGCCCCAAGGATGTGGGACACCCCCCAATGGTCTCCCAGGCCACAGCAGAGAGCTGTAACGGAAGTGGAGCAGCTGGGACTTGAACAGGCGTCCATATGGGATGCTGGCACCGCAGGCAGTGGCCTTACCCACTATGCCACAGCGCCGGCCCCAGATCTTAGTATTTCTATTTTTAAAATTTCAAAAACAATGTATCTATGTGTACAGCAAAAATAGTGAAATTCATCTTCACACTGTCCCATCATCTATATTCAATTTCCTTATTTTTCAGAACTGAGCACTTTTAACACTATAAAAATAATATATAATAATCTTTCAAACAGCATATATATAATATAATAATCTTTATAATAATATATAATAATCTTTCAAACAGAAGATATTTTTAAAAATTATAAATCATACACATACTTTAGGAACTTATCTTTATCATACAACTCTATGAACATAATGATACTCCTCTCTCCTCCTTCCTCCCTTTCTTTTAAAATTTTTTCCATAGCTTGCTTATCCATTCCTTCTGATAGTTATGGATCATTACATAATGTGAAAAGATCATATATATATATATATATATATATACATAAATGGTACTTCAAAATTTCATGGAAAATTGAATGAAAGCATGTCCATTTTGGTGCTAAAATATTTGTAAACCATGCAAACAAATCTGCAGAAAGTCATGGAAAATGTATAACAAGAATAAAATAAGAATAAATGAATGTATAATAAAAATAAAATAAACATTCATGGAAAATTTAAAAGTCTTGGCATAGTGAACAATTTAATTTTTTGAAAATCCATTTGCACAGATTTAAAAAATATTTTGCACCAAAATAAATTTATCTTTTCATTCCATTTTCCACAAACTTTTATTTTTTTAAGATTTATTTATTTATTTGAAAGTCAGAGTTACACAGAGAGAGGAGAGGCAGAGAGAGAGATCTTCCATCCGATGATTCACTCCCCAGTTGGCCGCAACAGTCAGAGCTGTGCCTATCCAAAGCCTGGAGCCAGGAGCTTCTTCCCAGTCTCCCACATGGGTGCAGGGGCCCAAGGAATTGGGCCATCTTCTACTGCTTTCCCAGGCCATAGCAGAGAGCTGGATAGGAAGTGGAGCAGCCGGGTCTTGAACCAGTGTCCATATAGGATGCTGGCACTGCAGGCCAGGGCGTTAACCCACTGTGCTACAGTGCCAGCCCCTCCACAAACTTTTAAAAGTGCACTGGTATTGTATATATACCCGTTTGTAATATGTATTTACATATTTAGAACCATTCTTATAGAAAGGGAAAACTGGTTTGCAATTTATTGCTACCAAAATGTTGCAATATCCATCCTTTTAGAAGTACTATTTTATTGACTATATTTTAAAATGAAAACTCATATTTTCTAAAAAAATTATTTATTTGAGTGACAGGCCAACGAAGCTCCCATTCACTGGTCCATGCCTCAAATGCCTGCAATGTCCAAGATTTGGACAGTTTGAAGTTACGAGCTGATATTCTATCCAAATCTCCGATGTAGATGGCAAGGACCCATCCACTGGAACACTGTGTCTCAGAGTGAGCATTAGCAGGAAGCTGGAATTCAAATCCTGTTGCTCTGATGCAGGATGCAGGCCATCCAATTGTCTTCTGAACTGCTAAGACAAATGATTTACTTACTTTTTAAATTGACAAGTATGGTATTAGTTTTGGTGTACAAGTGTAGTGTTTTGATACATATATACATTGTGGTGTGGCTAAAATAAGGTATTTAACATGTATGTTACCTCATACACTTTATTGTGATTAGAATACTTAAAATCATATTTTCTATTTATTAGCTATAGTTAGCATGATATGATATACGGTATCTTTCTTGAACTTAATCATTTTGTCTAAATGAAATTTTGTGTTCTTCAGCCAATATCCTGAATATCCTACACCCTAGTTTCTGATAACCACTATTTTATTCTGTTTCTATGAGTTGAACTTTTGTACAGCTCACATATACATGAGATCATGCAGTATGTGCCTTTTCTGGGCCTAGCTTATAGCTTATTTATTTATACAATGTGTTCCAAGTTCTTCTGTGTTGTTGTAAAAGCCAAGAGTTTGTTCTTTTTCACAACTGAATAATATTCCATTAATTATACATATTTTCTTCATTCATTCACACTCAATTATTTACATATTTTAACAGAGAGAAAGGAAGAGACAGACTCAGAGACCTCTCATCAGCTAGATGAAATACTCCAACAGTTGGGCTGAGCCTGGCTGAGCTAGACTGATGCCAGGAGCAAGGAACTTCATCTGTGTCTCCCACGTGGGCCCGTCTCCCATGGGGCCATCATCTGTGGCCTTACAGGGTGAGTGTTAGCAACAACCTGAACTTGAAGCAGAGCCAGAACTTGATCCCAGGCACTCTGATATGAGAGGCAAGTATCGCAAGCAGCAGCCTACCCTACCATACCACAGTGCCTGCCCCATGTATGTTTTTGAACTTTATAGTTATTAACTTAAATTTTATCTTAATCCATCTGAAATTTATTTTTTCCTTTAGTGGATACAAATGGAGTTGCAGTTATTCCAACAACACTATTATTAAATAGTGTATATTTTCCATACTAGTTAACAATGTTAACTTTTTATTAGAATACCTATGCAAAAATTTCTGGACTATTTATTCTGTTTGATCTGTTTCTTCACTAAAATCACTGTTCTAATTTCTGTATCATTATAATATGATTTGACATCTGGTTGAAAAGATTCATTGAGCCATTTTTCCCAAGCATTTTTAGTCATTCTGTCATATTTTCTTACTTCAGGTGAACTTTAGGATTACCATACCAAATTCCATCTAAAAATGTAATGGCTTTCTCATTTGATTATATTGAATGTATATCTTCATTTACAGCTGGTATCTTCATAATTTTTGAGCATTCCCATCTGGGAAAATTCTCTCACCTTTTGTTCAGGTGTTTTTGGCTCTTTTTGTATATATTTTGTCATTTATGTTCTTGCTTAAATTTGTTCTCTAGATGTCATATGCATTTCCTAGGAGATTTCCCCTAAGCGTTTCCCTTAAGTATAGTTTTGGTACTGTATTAAAGTATTTTTTTAAACCTCAAATGAGAGAAAATTTCTTCTGCTAATCATTTCTTACAATCAGTATTTTTGTTTCTACTCTGTATAAAAGCTATTATTTGAGAAAACTAGTTGTACACATATACACATACACACAAATACTTATGCATGTTGGTTTCTTAAGTTTTAGCTATTTGAGGGCTAATCTAAAAGATGCCTCATATAACTGAACTCTCAAAATTTCAGGAGAAAATGGTCAATGTTCTTTTTCTTTGGAGAAGGCAATTCCTTCTTTTCTTCCAAGTTCAATATTTTTGGTATTAAGTGCAGAAAAAGTTTTCAAATATTTTATTTTCACTTGTTATTTTATAGTAAATTTTTGTGCAATGTGAAATGGTACACCAGATTTGAGCATTGAAATTAATAGAACATTTAGTTTATTTTTACCCTAAGTCTTTCTCTGTATAGCCCCTAAGTTACTGCCAGTCAAATTATGAAATATAAAGTTGCATAGCTATTTTTGACATTATTCATTATATCATTGCATTCACTCTACATTTTTCATGATTGCTCTTTTTAGAAAGTTGGAATACAAACCAAGAAACCGACTCTTTTTAAAACTCATATAGACTAATCATATTTTTGGTAGACACTTAACTATGGCATACAGTTTTTGGACATTCTGTTCTTCGGTCCACAACACTAGGTTGTAAGCACCGTAGCTATAGCTTGAATTCACCCCAATTTCTACAAATGCTGACAGTTCCCACTCACACTTTCCTCACTCTGCTTATTTCCACGGGCTCTGTTGCTGAAAAGTGAATTTTAAAATAATAGAACAAAATAAAAACAAACAAAAAGCACATGTTCACAAATCAGCCCGCCTAGAAGGAAACATTGGAATCTGTGTGCAGTGACTCATAAGAAGAAGCTGTAGGCGCTGAAAGAATCACAAATGAATAAGGACTGTCATTGTCTACAGTCGTCCTAGAAAACTGTAAACAATAAAGCTGCCCCTTGCCATTTGATATTTAGTAATATGACATCTATCATTTTTGTGTCCTCTCTTTTCCTTTGGGATGGTTTGACCTTTGAACCTCTAAGACCAGTGGCTCTGACTTAGAAGAATGTTTTCCGATATTGGAACCTGCTTCCCTTCTCTGGGGTGGCCTGTAACCAGTAAATAAAACTCCATCTCACTCCAGAGATTCCTTGATTATCCTGGAGAACACCTCCTTACTAAACCACTTGCTGTCATTCCTTGTCTCACGATCTTATAAACAAGTGCCTTGAGTCATGGCAAGTATAAGCATTTTGAAACACTGTTTTAGTATTTTCTTCATGTTTTACACTTTCTCATTAAAGACATTGGCTCTCCTGTTCTTCTTTAACCTTTCAATTTCTTTGTATATTGTTTAAAATAGCTCTTTTCAATAATAAACCCTGCACTACTACCTCGTGTCTCTGTCTCTTTGTTTCCCATTAATTTTACTATCCGAATCAGTCACTCTGGGCCTCTTGCATTTGCTGTTAATTTCTGCAGAAGATTGAGAAAATCTACCTTGGCAAGACTAGATTTGAGGTTTAAGCTAATTTAACCTGCAAAAATTCTTTCATCATATTATCTCAGGCATAAGAAAGGAAAAATAATAAAAATACATAGCTAATATTATTGTAAGCTATATACCAGATATTCACTTAAGTATTTTCATATATTATTTCATTGGCACATTATGTTATTCATATGAAATGTTATTATTATCACCATATAATATTTTAATTAAATAATTTTCCTGTGTTTATTCAACTAGTAACTACAAGAGTTAGAATGTACATTCATGTCCAACTCTAATTCATTGTCGTAACCACTTTGTGGCATTGCTGGACAGAGATAAGATGTTTCAGGATACAGAATAGTCTGAGGGATTGTAGCATCCAAATCACCTGGGAATTTACCAGAAATGGAGAATCTTAGGCCCTACCCTATATCTCTTGAATCAGAATCTGAATTGTAATAAAATTCTTAGCCTACCATATTTACATTAGTTTGAAAAGCACTTGGCTAAAGCTCTTGCTGTCACCAATATAAATGGAAATCAAATTCACAGATAGTTTATTCATTCTGGGAACTTTCATTCAAATTCTACTCTGTGCAAGCTACATATTATTTACAAGGACTAAAATAGATACCTGCCTTAATGTGTTTATAGCCAAGTTAGGGATCCAAGTGAGTCACCCAATGAAACAGGTCAAAATTCTCAGTCAGATTGTCAGTGTGTAAGCAACTGTAAACCATAGATTCAGTCCTATGATAAATGGAGAAGTTCTTGCCTGGAAAAGTGTAAATCTCTTACATGTACATGAGTGTTTGTGGGTAACAGGTAGTGAATATGTATCCGACCTTGAGTTTTAGACTAAAGTTACTCATGACTTAAAGGATTTTAGCATTTGAGTATTTCTTTATAATTGATAACATATTCATGGCTGAACAGGCAAACACCATAGCTCATTAAGCACTGTTTATTTTCACCTTGACATATCAGCTTAAAATACAAATTCATTATCTATTTTAAGAGAGGAAAATCATGAAAAGTAATGACAATTCAACTAGAACATTACGTTTTTAAAGGAGTGACGATCTTAGCTATTTCTGCACTTGCTTTTGCTAACTCCCTTGCGGTTTAAGAAGAGAATCTGACAGTTCTAAAATTATCTTTACTCAAGTAGGTCAAGGATTCATGCACATTATCATTTTAAGGATGATTATTTATCTTAGACACAGTAAGACTATTTTTTTTTTCCCGCAGCTCAGATGCCCTTATTCATGCCACAGGGCAGTCGGTGCTCGGTGAGCGTATAGCAACCTCCACATCGCCACCTCACACAGTGACTGCAGAGGGCGGACGCGTCATCTCATACTCCCAGCACAGCTGGCTAGTGACGGCTGTGGGCAGTGCTGGAACCTTTCAATGCTTTACTTCTTTTATCGGTGCTCCTGATCTTGTACAGGATGAAGCTCATGAGCCCCATGGCCATCCAGAGCTCCTGGTAGATCTGCGTGTAGTAGGGCCTCATGGGCGTCCAGAGGTTCTTGACAATACCCTGAAGCATCTCGGAGCACAGGACCGCCCGGGCCGCACCAGCGCCCGTGGAGCCGAAAACTCGGGAAGGTCACGGAGCACGCACCAGTAAGACTATTGCTTTCCACTCATGCTTCAAGTCTTAGGCCATCAACTGTCCATAAATTTCCAGAATCCTTGCAGTACAATTAAAAAGCCCTCTACTTCCCGCTCCTTAGTCTAGGACTCATGGTCATGTGCCTGATGATATGATCACTAAGAACTGAAGTAAATCAGCTATTGCCTTACCCATGTCCCAAGAAGTCCCACAGAAAACTTCACATTTGGCACAATAGCAGAGTTAGGTATTATTTTATGAACTTGCTGTGTTCCTGGTATCATTTAATGTGGTGTTCTCATAAAGCTCTGTTGGGAAATCAGTTTGGATTTGTAATCCAAGCAGAGCTCCTACCTTTCACCTTAGCCCAGAATCAAAACTTAACCCTCCCTGCTTTCTGAGCAGATAGACATTTGGGTGCTGAAAATCTGTAGAACTTGAGGAGTAAGATCTAGCCTTGATTTTCTAGAGAAGAACCCCAGAATAATCTGGCCAACTATCTCTATTTTGGTACTGTTATCTCTTCTACAGTCAGGAGGCTGGAATCAGCACATCATTATACCAACTCCTGCCACTAGCACAATATTACCTTATTCAAGATTGAAGCAGAAAACTGTTATTGCTATTACATCATTGGCTCCAGGAAATCATTACTTTTCAGCCAAACAGTGGTCTGGAAGAACTCACAAGAATGATTGGGGAGGGGAGGGTGGGAAGAATCACTATGTTGCTAAATTTGTATACATGAAATGCATGAAGTTTGTATTCCTTAAATAATTAAAAAAAAAATGATGAGATCAGATTTGTGCTCCACCTGCTGGATCTACAATGGTAGAGATGGATGTTAACAACTCTTGACTTCTCAGAGTTCTCAGGACTGGCAGAACCAATATTACATCTGAAACTCCAGCTGCAAATGAGTTTAGGATGTTCCATTTTGCCATTCCTGACTGCTCACTGTAAAAGAAGTGTGGAAAAATTGTTGAATGAGTCAATGTAGAGTATAGGAAGTGGTCTAAAATACTCTCAGGGAACCTTGCTACAAAACTAAGAAGAGTTTAGAGATACAGTTTTTTCACATGCATTATATTATTTACTATAAAGGGAATTCAAATGTTAAGTATTTAGTTAAATTTCAAATATCAGACAAACATAAACAGACTAGTAACTTGAAATGCAAAGATAAATGTGTATTCTAATAAAATGTGAATGGGGACCTGCGCCATGGCGCACTAGGTTGATCCTCCGTCTTTGGCGCCGGCATCCCATATGGTTGCCGTTCTAGTCCTGGTTGCTCCTCTTCCAGCCCAGCTCTCTGCTGTGGCCTGGGAAAGCAGTGGAGGATGGCCCAACTGTTTGGGCCCCTCACCCATGTAGGAGACCCAGAAGAAGCTCCTGGCTTTGGATTGCCTTAGCTCCAGCTGTTGTTGCCATCTGGGGAGTGAACCAATGGAAGGAAGACCTTTCTGTCTCTCTCTCTCTCACACTGTCTGTAACTGCCTGTCAAATAAATAAATAAAATCTTTAAAAAAAAGAAAATGTGAGTGACTATAAAAAACAGGAATAGGGTTTCATATCCTAAGTATAGTACTATATTAGTAATTATATAATGCACAACTGTAATTAGTTAAATTGTCTTCTATTCATTATGCTTTACAAGATGAGTTCTGGAAATTTTAGAACAATTAATTTTTCATGATTTAATGTTTTCTTTAAAAAGTGAACAGGAATTTCAAATTTCTTAATGACTGTCAGGGCTTGCTAATCCAGGATAATATTTTAAGATGTAAATATAAATCATTAATTTTTTTCTTAGTCAAGATGATAAATATGATTCTTGGGCTAATATCCCTACTCCACAATTTGGAAATATCTAGTGTAGCTATGAAAACCTAAACCAAATCCATTAATAAATGTATTCAAACATTCATTTTTTCCATATTAAGCTTTGATTTAAAAAAAATGCAGATTATTTAAGGAAGTATAACAATGAATTTACAGCTCATTTGGTTCCCCTTAGATAAAATGGTATTAATGTTCCATTATTTGAAAATTTGAAGTACTTTTCCAGCTCTACAAGTTAATCTATCATTCCCCACTCTCTTATGGAATCTGTTCCACATTTCTTATAACATTATATCCACCATTAGTGTACCATTAGTGTACTACAGTGCTAAAGCAGAAGTGTCTTACTCTCAAAGGGAGGCAATTTAAGTACTATCAATTCACATTTCATGCAGCCACACGTTTCAATTCTGGGAGTCCTTGATTCTTTAAGGTTGCTCTTTAGATATAGGACTTTGATTTGGATATGCATCCAACTATTAAGAAAGGGAATGAAAACGGAAGACAAGATGCTCATATTGTGAGCTTTCAAGATTCAGACATAGAAAGTCAGGCTTTGTTACATAGTGGGAAAAAGAATAAGAAATATTAAATTGTACATCAACAGTCAGGACAAGGGCTGATCACCTTTTAATATTTTTTTTTGTTCTAGTTAATACTATTGGTTGAACTCTGTAATTGACACACAATTATTCTTAGGTGTTTAAATTTAACTGAGAAGTGATCCCTGTTAAATATAAGAGTGGGAATAAGAGAGATTGAGATGTACAATTTGGGACATGCTCAATTGGACTTGTCCCAAATGGTGGAGTTAGAAACGTGCCAGGGGATTCCAATACAATCCCATCAAGGTGGCATGTACCAATGCCATCTCACTAGTTCAAGTGATCAATTTCAGTTCACAATTGATGACTTTGATAGGTCTAAGAGTCAAAGGGATCACACAAACAAAACTAGTGTCTGCTAATACCAACTGATAGAATCAAAAAGGGAGAGAACGATCCAACATGGGAAGTGGGATACACAGCAGACTCATAGAAAGGCAGATGCTCTAAACAGCACTCTGGCCTCAGAATCAGCCCTTAAGGCATTCAGATCTGGCTGAAGAGCTCATGAGACTTTCTCAGCCATGGAAAGCCAAGACACCTTGGCAAAAAAAAAAAAAAAGGACCTAAATGAAAGATCTTTGCGAGTGAGATCCCAGTAGAAAGAACGGGCCATCAAAGAAGGAGATACCTTTCTCTGAAGGGAGGAGAGAACTTCCACTTTGACTATGACCTTGTCTAAATAATATCAGAGTCGGCAAACTCAAAAGGCTTCCATAGCCTTGGCAACTCATGACTAGAGCCTAGGAGATTACTGATGCCATAAACAAGAGTGTCAAATTGTTAAGTCAGCAACAGGAGTCACTGTGCACTTACTCCTCATGTAGGATCTCTGTTGAAGTGTTGTTCAATGTGAATGTTATGTTGTTCAATGTTAATGCTATGACTAATATTGAAACAGTATTTTATATTTTATGTTTTGTGTGGGTGCAAACTGATGAACTCTTTACTTAATATATACTAAATCGATCTTCTGTATATAAAGATAATTGAAAATGAATCTTGATGTGAATGGAATGGGAGAGGGAGTGGGAGATGGGAGGGGTGCAGGTGGGAGGGAAGTTATGGGGGGGGAGCCATTGTAATCCATAAACTATACTTTGGAAATTTATATTTACCAAATAAAAGTTTAAAAAAGAATAAGAAATAAAAATATGAAAAGCGAACACAAAACCAGAATTGGACATTTTTCAAAGAATGAAATTAAAATGGCCAAAGACACAATAAAATATGTTCAGCAATACTAGCCATCACGGAAATGCAAACAGAAACCACAATGGGTTTCACCTCACCCAAGTTAGAATCATTGAAGAATCAAAAAAATTACAAATGCTGGTGAGGATGTATGGAAAATATACCCTAATACACTGTGGGAATGTAAACTAGTAAAAGCATTGTGGAAGACAGTATGGAGATTTCTCAGAAATCTGAAAATAGATCTACCATATGACCTAACCATTTCACTTCTGGGAATTTACTCAAAGGAAATGAAATCAGCTTATGAAAGAGTTATCTGTACCCCCATATTTATACCAACTCAACTTACAATAGATACAATATGGAATCAACCCAGACATTCATCAACTAACGATTGCATGAAGAAATTGTGATATATATATATATATATATATATATATATATATACACACACACACACACACACACTCTATGGAATGTTACTCGGCCATAAAAAGAATGAAATCTTTCCTATTGCATCATTCTGTTTATTTTTCATACCTCTTATCACTGTCACAAATTATCTAATTCATTTATTGTTTTAGTTGTTGTCACTTTGCTCTTCTGCTAGCCCATTATCTCCACAAGGACAAATGTCTCATCTCCTTTGTTTCCCAGTCATCTCGCCAGGAACTAGAACAAGAAAGTTCTGGTATAGAAGTTTTTTTTTTTTAAAGCTTTATTTATTTATTATTTGTTTGAAATGCAGAGTGGGGTGGGGAGAGACAGAAAGAGAGAAAAAAAGAATGGGGGGAGAGAGAAAGAGATAGAGTGAGCTTCCATCTGCTGGTTCACTCTCCAAATGGCTGCAACAGCCAAAGCTGAGTGAGGTTGAGGCCAAGAGCTAGGAACTCCATCTGGGTCTCCCACGTGGGTTGCAGGGGCCTCAGCACTTGAGTCATTCTCTGCTGCCTTCCCAGACACATTAGCAAGAAGCTGGATTGGAAGCAGAGCAGCCAGGACTCCAATCAGCACTCTCCTATGGAGTGCCAGTGTTATAAATTGTGGCTTAACATGCTGTGCCACAAAACCAGCCTCATGATATATAATAGTTACTCAATAAATATCCCTTGAGAGAATGAATAAACGAATCCTTAATGAGGTGTTCTCTCTTTCTTTCTCAAAGCTTATATGTATTTATACATTCTCACATATCCTCAGTTAGTCTTCAATGGAAAATTCTGTGAGATTGTTCCAAAATCAATGTATATCTCTTAGCTATACTAAAATCAGTCTATAAAGTCTCAAAAGTAATAACTTGACACTTCTATTTAGAGCTAGTGTTTCAAGGAAAATGTAACTTATGATTAGATGCTTGTGAGGGTTTATGTCACAGCTGTTATTTATTGGATATTGCTGATGAATTGGGTCTTCATATCAAATCACCCTATATCCAATTTACTGAACATGTATTTATATAGAAAATGATAGTAACATTATAGACCTTGGCATAAGTCCTTGGAAATTCTTTCTCAGTGTTATACTTTTCTCATAATAGTGATTATTTTTTCTGCCAAAGTTTCTGGCCAAGGCAATGAACATTCCACTTTACCCAGTATTGATTTTCCATTACTGAGTTAGGGTTCCGTGTCCATAGCTTTGCTGTCTGTCCATCTCCAGGATTTGCCCTGATTCATTATTACTTGTTCTATTATTAAAAATATTTGCACTTTCAAGTTATGAGGTGTTTCTATTGGATGGTTTTTCTTTGAGAGAGTTGCCTTATTAAGTGTAATGGTGTCACTGTATCTTCAGTGATTTAGAGCTAGTGTTTCAAGGAATTTATTGTGCTAAAGGTCATCAATTTGAACATTGATACAATTTTATTGTATTTCATAGAAATACAATATATACACTGAATATTTGAATTGCTAACATGTTAGGAAAACAAGGACATGAGAAACACCTAATCAATGAACTATTGTGGATTTTTAAAAATTTTCTTGGATGGACACATAATACTGCTACATATTTATATGGTACCATGTAATGTTTTGATTCATATATGTATATTGCGTAAAGATCAAATCAGAGTAATAGCTATATAATATTATTTTAACTTTATCTTTTTTTATGGTGAGTACATTCAAAGTCCTTTTTCCTCAGCTATCTTAAAATATACAATGTGTTACTGTCAAATGTATTCTACTGTGCCATAGGATACCAGAATTTATCCTTATATAATACCAAGAACTTTTTCTTCCTAACTAACTGTAACATTTTACAAATTTGCCAAGTTCTCTTTACCTCCTTTCCTCCTCTCCCCAACATCTGGTAAACACTATTCTGCTCTCAGTGTCCATGAGATCAAGATTTAGATCACATGTGTGAGTGAGATCATGTAGTACTTGTTTTTCTGTGCCTGGAATTCAATATAATACCCTTCAGGTCCATTCATGTTGTTGCAAATAACAGGATTTTATTCTTTATTACCACTAAATAGTGTTCCATAGTGTACACATACCATGTTTTCTTTATCCACTTGTCTGCTGATAGACATGTAGGTTTATCCCATATCCTAGTTACTGTGAATAATGATGCAATAAACATGGCAGTATAGTTTTCTGTTTGACATAGTGATTTCATTTTTCTTGGATATTCAGTGGGATTTTGGGGACCATAGATAGTTTCATCTTTAGTTTTTTGAGAGCATCCATATTGTTTTCCATAATGACTGTACAAATTTACACTCCAATTCACAGTATATAAGAGCTCCCATTCCTTGGCATACTCACCAGTGTCTATTATTTGTTTTTTTCATAATAGCCATTCTTACTGGACTGAGGTGATACCTCATTGTAATTTTGATTTTTTGTTATCTATTTATTTCAAAAATTTCTATTCAACTATGAAAAAAAATTTCTTCTTTATTATTCATTTAAAAACTGTCATATTATTGAAACATTTAAAATAACCCATAGCCATATTTAAAATATATTTAAATAGACTATTACACTATGAATCTATGAGAATTATAAAGTGTAAATCTGAGTACTGTACTTAAAAATTATATATTGCCTGTACAGTTTCAGAGTGGAATATGAAAGAATTTTCTACTAGGTCTTGGGAGTTAGAATCACGGGGTTTTTCTTTAAACCTAGATTTTGTTGTTGGATCAATATGGTTTTAAATGCCAGTACTGATAACCATATTTTTTTTTGACAGGCAGAGTGGACAGTGAGAGAGAGACAGGGAGAAAGGTCTTCCTTTGCCGTTGGTTCACCCCCCCCACCAATGGCCGCTGCGGCCGGTGCGCTGTGGCCGGCGCACTGTGCTGATCCAAAGCCAGGAGCCAGGTGCTTCTCTTGGTCTCCCATGCGGGTGCAGCGCCCAAGCACTTGGGCCATCCTCCACTGCACAGTACCTTCACAAGTTACCTGTGAAGACTGAATGAGAGAAAATTCATACTAGAGCTGAAATAAAGCCACTTCTAGTAGTAAATATAATTGTTGATGATTTTGTGATTCCTTGTATCCAGAGAAAGTTCCTCCTAAATTAACTTCTGTTGTAAAACTGGCAATAATAAAAACATAATATATGATCCTTATGTGAAGGACTAAATATCTGAAGAATGGACTAACCTTAGCATTTTAAGTTTTATCTATTGGTACAAACTAGTGATCTGTAAACCATGTCTCCCTAAAGATTTGTTTTGTCTCACAAAAAAAAAAAAAAAAAAGATTTGTTTTGTCTTACACCTATTGTGATTCATTCATTTGTATTGCCTTATACATGTGTATTTGTATTATATGTTTGTATTGTATTGTATTGTATTTCAGGCATTTGCCTTTTTTTGAAGATTTATTTTATTTATTTGAAAGTTAGAGTTACAGAGAAAGAGTGAGGAAAGAGACAAAGAGGCAAGTCTTCCATCTGTTGGTTCATTCCCTAAATGGCCAGGGCTGGGCTAGACTAAAGTCAGGATCTAGGAGCTTCCTCTAGGTCTCCCATAAGGGTGCTAGGGCCCAAGCACTTGGCCATCTTCTGCTGCTTTCCTAGTTGCATTAGCAGGAAGCTGGATCAGAAGTGAAGCTAGATCTGGAACTGACACAGGTATAAGATGCTGATCTGCAGATGATGGCTTAATCCGCTATGCCACAACACAGGCCCCAGACATTTAATGTTTGACCCCTAGTATATAATGTTACCTAGGAGAAAGACAAACATCCCTGTAATCAAATTTTCTCTCTTAACTATTTACTGTGGAGTATAAAATTTCTTTTGTTTCTTCATTCAAGAAAAATTCAATGAACATGTAATATGTTCAATACAGCAGACTGGAAATTAAATGGTGTAAATCATTCTTCTTAGCATCAAGAACTTGACAATTTGCGATTGATGTGAAAACCCAGGAGAGATTCATTAAGCTGTCCTAGATCAGAATTCCCCAGAAGATCTTAAAGTTTGCAGTTTTGAGGTAAATAACTGTTGTTTAATGCCACTGTTGTTTTCCGGAAATTTATTGCACAATAGAGCTAAATCATATAGAAATAAGTACTGGATACTTAAAACATGGCATTCACTTTTTGAATGGGTGGGTGTGTGAAACCATAAGTGCAGTCACATAGCAAAATTTGGAAATATGGTGATTAAACTGGTGCAGGGCCTGTACATGTGTGAGGAAATAGTTTGGGCTTTTATTTTTATTTTTTTTAACAGGAAGATTTAGATAGTGAGAGAAAGAGAGAGACAGAGAGAAAGGTCTTCCTTTTCTGTTGGTTCACCCCCCAAATGGCCGCTACAGCCGGCGCGCTGCACCGATCTGAAGCCAGGAGCCAGGTGCTTCCTCCTGGTCTCCAATGCGGGTGCAGGGCCCAAGCACTTGGGCCATCCTCCACTGCCTTCCTGAGCCACAGCAGACAGCTGGACTGGAAGAGGGGCAACCGGGATAGAATCCGTTGCCCCAACCGGGACTAGAACCCAGATGCTGGCGCCACAGGGGGAGGATTAGCCTATTGAGCCGCGGCGCTGGCCCGTTTGGGCTTTTACAACAAACTGAAAAAATGTCGATATGGAAGGTAGATTTTTAAAGTACTTCTTTTTGTGGCATATAAGCAGGTACCAGAAGGAGCTAAATCTCTAAAGAAGAGACTATTTATCATCAGAATTTAGAAGGAATATAAAGAAGCCAGGACTTCCTGAGTAAGGAAAATAGTTTCTCATTTCCAATATTTTTGCTGGAAAAAGATTATCAAGATTATCCAAGTGAAATTATCTGGCACCAAAGATCAAGTCAATTTTTGGCTATCAATTTAATTAATACCTATGATATAGTAAGGTGATACTCTGTGGATATTCTTCACTAGCTGGAAGAACTTTTAAGAACCTGAAGGATATTATTTTGTAGCCTCTTGACATGGCAAAAGAATAGAGAACATGTCACAAAACGTAGAGTTGTTGCTTTGAAAGCATAAAATGACTGTAGAACAACACCCAGAAAACCTATAGAGTCTTGGCTGGCGCCATGGCTCAACAGGCTAATCCTCCGCCTAGCGGTGCCAGCACACCAGGTTCTAGTCCCGGTTGGGGTGCCAGATTCTGTCCCGGTTGCCCCTCTTCCAGGCCAGCTCTCTGCTATGGCCAGGGAGTGCAGTGGAGGATGTCCCAAGTGCTTAGGCCCTGCACCCACATGGGAGACCAGGAGAAGCACCTGGCTCCTGCCTTCGGATCAGTGCGGTGCGCCGGCCTCGGCGGCCATTGGAGGGTGAACCAACGGCAAAGGAAGACCTTTCTCTCTGTCTCTCATTCTCTCACTGTCCACTCTGCCTGTCAAAAAACAAAAAAACCAAAAAACAAAAACCCTATAGAGTCTTAAAGAGAAATATCAAAATATGAACACTATCTTGAATTAAAAGTGGTTATAATTGAACAGATTGCACAAAGGCTTTCAGATCCCCAGATTTCTTGTGTCAGGAAGCAGGATGAGAAATTAACATGGGCATAACTGGATCTATTACTTAGAGAAAAGGAGGGATTTATCAGAAGGTCAATAAAGGATAAAACGTGCAGAGCCAAGAGATGTGGAGAAGTGGATTAGACAACCATTGTGAAGAAGCACTGGGGACAATCGCCTGGGGAACCGTTCAGTGGGGACCAAGGAGTACCATTCAGTAGATACCTCCAGGTCTGAGGATATGACAGCCTTATATGTTATGCTCTACAAAATTTCAGGATGGTAATGGAGCAATGATACTGCATGCTTCCCTCTGGAATGGAGATACCCATATGCCCTTTCGTCATTGTATCTTAGGCTTGTAGGGATCAGATAAATTACTGTTTCTTTATTTCATAGATATCTGCATCAAGAGGAGCCAGATCAGGGCTGGCATTGTGGCATAGTGGATAAAGCTGCTGCCTGCAATACTGACATCCCATATTGGCACCAGTTAATGTTCTGACTGCTCAACTTCCAATTCAGCTCCCTGCTAATGGCATGGGAAAAGCAGCAGAGGATGGCCCAAGTACTTAGGTCACTGTCATGGACCTGGATGAAGCTCCTGGTCCATGGTTTTGGCCTGGCCCCGTGCTGGTCATTGCAACCATTTGGAGAGTGAACCAGCAGTTGGAGGACTTGTCTCTGTCTCTCCCTCTCTGTAACTGTGACTTTCAAATAAATAAATAACTCTTAAAAAAAAAAAAAGAAAAAAGGAGCCAGATATGAGGAGCCATGTTGGGCATTATACAGATCATGAGATCCTGAACTTAGAGCTGGATGCCGGGATGAGATGAGATCTGAGGGATTCAGAGATGGGGATGGTATATTTTATATACTGAATACAGTTTGTGAACAAACTAAGCAATGGAATACCACAAATTATTTCTTTCTTTCAGTTCAAGCCCCTGACACATAACATGGAGTGCCTTCCCACTCTGATTCTGGGTTCAGCTATGTGAACTGCTTCAGGTAAGTTAGCCATTGTAATCAAAGGAGACTGGAATTTGGGATCCCTGTAATCAGCAACACATTAAAGTCCACTGTCCAAGGATGAAAGTGTACATAGAAAGAAGCCTCACTTGTTCCAACTGTCCCCGACAACGAATGGATAACATATCAAACTGTTAGCCACCACTGATCTCCAGATGACAATAGGCACATGTATGAGCACAGCTGTCTAGACCAAAAGGCCCACTCAACCACTCAACTGATTCCAGGATGAACTGCTGGATACAGAATTGTGTGATAATGAAATTATTTAAGTCATTAAATTTTGGATAGTTTGCTTAGTATTACCAACATATTCAGCCACACTATTAGCTATATCTTATGGCAGAATAAAGTGTTTCAAACAAGTGAGTACATAAGACATTTCTTTTTCTCCTGCATCCATCCTCTCTTGGAATGCTACCGGAGGATATCCTTCAGAAGAACAATGAAATAAACCAAGTGCTAGAAAATGATAGCAACTGAGGAGCAGAAAAAGCACCATCGGAGAAGAGTCAAGAAAATTCTGAGTTTTATCAGACCACTGATTATCCAGTCTATTAAAGTATCTTAAAATGAGTAAGACTGATGGATTGAGTACGATGCTTGAGCTATGGGAAAAGTCATTACTACAAATTTGACAAAGTAATTCATACATTAAGAAAAAATAATAATAGTTAAAATTGAACAATAAAAAACTAATAGTAGTGTTTGGTGTGGTTAAGTCACCACTTAGGAAGTCTGAATCCCATATTGGAATGTGTGGTATGGATTCTTTCTGCTCCCTTCTGATACAGCTTCTTGCTAATGCACACTCTGGGAAGCATTGGATAATAGTTAAAGTAGTTGTGTCCCTGCCTATCATGTGGGAAATTTTGATTGAGCCCATCCTTGGCTGTTGCAAGCTTTTGGAGAGTGAATCAGTAGAGGAAGAGGTCTCTGTCTCTTTTCTTCTGTATCTGTCTTAAAATAAAATGAAAATAAATAAATAGATAGATAAAATACTTAAAGTAGTATTTTGAGCAAATTACTTTAAAATGTGAGGGCAGGGGCCTGCCTGTGGTGTAGCAAATAAAGCCATTATCTGCAATGCTGGCATTCAATATGGATGCCAGTTTGAGTACCAGCTGCTCCTCTTCTGATTCAACTCCATGTTAATGTACTTGGGAAAGCAGTGGAAGATGGCCCAAGTGCTTAGGCCTCTGCCAACCATGTGGGAGACCTGGAATAAGCTCCTGGTTCCCGGCTTCTGCCTGACGCATCTCTGGCCATTGAGGCCGACTGGGAAGTGAACCAGCAGATGGAAGATCTCTCTTTCTCTCTGTCTCTCCCTCTCTCTCTGTAACTTCACCTGTCAAATAAATAAAATAAACTTTTAAAAACATATCAGGGCAAAAACACCATTAGAAATAATTAAAACTTTATGATGTGTTCTTCTGAGGAATGAGTCTAGAATGAAAAATGTAAAGCAAGTTTTTATTATTTTGCGATTAAATATTTTAATAGCAGTATTATTTTTGAAAATGATGGCAATATATTGCTTGTGAAGTAAAAATCTTTCTTTTTTTTTTTTTTTGACAGGCAGAGAGGATAGTGAGAGAGAGAGACAGAGAGAAAGGTCTTCCTTTGCCGTTGGTTCACCCTCCAATGGCCGCCGCGGCCTGTGTGCTGCGGCCTGCGCACCGCGCTGATCCGATGGCAGGAGCCAGGTGCTTCTCCTGGTCTCCCATGGGGTGCAGGGCCCAAGAACCTGGGCCATCCTCCACTGCACTCCCGGGCGACAGCAGAGAGCTGGCCTGGAAGAGGGGCAACCGGGATAGAATCCGGTGCCCCGGCCGGGACTAGAACCCGGTGTGCCGGCGCCGCAAGGCGGAGGATTAGCCTGTTGAGCCATGGCGCCGGCCCAAATTAATCTTTCAAAAGAGTAAATCAGAGGGGAAATACTTTAAGGGGAAGAGAGTGGAAGCACAAGAAGTTTTTTGTTTGTTTTTAGCACAAGACTTTTTGTGAAGAACAGAATAGCATTGACAGCTCAGGATGAGTGGAGTTGTCTGGTGTATCTGTTTGCTTTAACAGAAGCAGAAGCACCATAAATTGAATTTTATAGTTCTTTTTTTTAATTAAACTTTTATTTAATGAATATAAATTTCCAAAGTATAGCTTATGGGTTACAATGGCTTCCCCCTTCCAAAATTTCCCTCCCACCCACAACCCTCCCCTTTCCCGCTCCCTATCCCCTTCCGACCACATCATGATTCATTTTCAATTCTCTTTATATACAGAAGATCAGTTTAGTATATATTAGGTAACGATTTCAACAGTTTGCCCCCATATAGTAACAAAAAGTGAAAAAAAATACTGTTGGAGTACTAGTTATAGCATTAAATAAGAGTGTACAGTACATTAAAGACAAAGATCTTACATAATATATTTTTTTAAAAATAAATTAATTTTCTATGCCATTTCCAATTTAACACCAGGTTTTTTTTTTTTTTCATTTCCAATTATCTTTATATACAGAAGATCGATTCAGTATATAATTAGTAAAGATCTCATCAGTTTGTACCCACGCAGAAACACAAAGTGTAAAAATACTGTTTCAGTACTAGTTATAGCATCACTGCACATTAGACAACACATTAGGGACAGATCCCACATGGGATGTAAGTACACAGTGACTCCTGTTGCTGACTTAACAATTTGACACTCCTGTTCATGGCGTCAGTAATCTCCCTAGGCTCTAGTCATGAGTTGCCAGGGCTATGGAAGCCTTTAGAGTTCGCTGACTTTGATCTTATTCCGATAGGGCCATAGTCAAAGTGGAAGTTCTCTCCTCCCTTCAGAGAAAGGTACCTCCTTCTTTGATGGCCCTGTTCTTTCCACTGGGATCTCACTCACAGAGATCTTTCATTTAGGTCTTCTTCTTTTTTTCTTTTCCATGGTATCTTGGCTTTCCATGCCTAAAATACTCTCATGGGCTCTTCAGCCAGATCCAAATGCCTTAAGGGCTGATTCTGAGGCCAGAGTGTTGTTTAGGACGTCCGCCATTCTATGAGTCTGCTGTGTATTTTATAGTTCTGAAAGTTCCAGATCAAGGTGTTGCAGCTGAAAGAGGAACTCTCTCTGCATTTTAAGAGGAGGGTATGACATGATATGTCCAGATGTAAGTGGGGCAGAGAATTTTGTGTTGGAAAGAACAAACCTTCCTCTTCACAATCTATTTTCTTAAAGAATAGTGAAGTGTGGTTATCATCTGGAAGTAGGATTTAGGGTAGACTTGAACAGAGAGAAGATATTATAAAATTGTCAGACAATGAGAAGGGAAATTATTTGGAACACAGTGATTTTAATTTAAGCTAATGATAAAACAAAGCATCCTATATAGAATTGTTAAATAAACCCAAAATAGAGTAAAACAGAATGGGAAATATATAAACTTAGCAAAGAAAGGTCAATTTGTTTATGCTGATGTAGAAGGTCTCTATCATGATTTATCAAGGAGAAAAACATGGTATACCACATGTATTTGATGTAATTATTTTCAACTAAAGGCATCCATGTACACATAGGCTTTTTTTTTTTCCTGGAGAGAAATGCAAGAAACTGTTAACAATGTTACTTTCAGGGAGAAGTATTGGGATAGAAGCTTTAAGTATAAATATATTAGAAATTCTGTGTGCATGTATTTTGTTTTTGAAAATATCAACAGGGATTATGTGGGTGTATGGGTGATGGAGGATTAGGTCTTTTTTACTATTACTGTTCCTGGTTTAAATTTTGTAAGATAATAAAAAGATAACAAAATAATAAACTGAAGACACCAATCTGATAAAAGTGGTGTCCACCATCATATTTCCTTCTGCTGATTCTAAATGTAAATTCTAGTCATAAATTTTTAAATGAAAAATATGAAAACATTTGCTCCTATTATTAACAACGCTCTGTTTATGACATTGGAGATAAGCATTGTTAATTTGATAGTTATGTGTTCACTCATGATAGCCATAACCAATTGTTCATTTGCCATGGATTGGAGAACACCAGTATAGTTACAGTTTTGTGCAAGAGAGAGCTGGTCAAAGCTACAAATAACATTTCTCTTTTTTTTTTTTTTAAAAAGATTTATTTATTTATTTGAAAGGTGGAGTTACAAAGGCAGAGGCAGAGAGAGAGAGAGAGAGAGAGAGAGAGAGAAAGGTCTTCCACCTGCTGGTTCACTCCCCAAATGACTGCAGACTGCAATGGCCAGAGCTGTCTGATCTGAAGCCAGGAGCCTGGAGTTTCTTCCAGATCTCCTATGTGGGTGTAGAGGCCTGAAAATTAGGGCCATCTCCTACTGCTTTCCCAGGCCATAGCAGAGAGCTGGATCAAAAGAGGAGCAACCAGGATTCGAACCAGCTCTCATATGGGATGCTGGCACTGCACCAGTGGCTTTACCCCCTATGCCACAGTGTTAGCCCCACAAGTAACATTCTTCACAGGCCATTTGCCACTTGCCTGTGGTGGCTTTGTATTGCACTATTTGAATATGCCCAAGTTTGTCTACTGGGATCTTGCTGAGTAATGATGACTGATTCTTAAGAAAATATCCAGGAACTCGGGGGCGGAGCCAAGATGGCGGATAGTGAGGACGTGCGCCGTAGTTTGGGAAAATAAAGTTTCATAAAAGTGGAATTACTGTAGCCTCAGGAAAAGACTCAAGAAAAAAACTGAAGAGGAAGCGCTTCTGGATCTAGTGGATGTGACACAGAGGACCTACCGAGAGCCCACTGCATGGAAACCCAAACACGGGAGACGAGCCGCAGAATCTCGCCAGCGCGGGAACGAATGGGAGGTAAGACAAAGGCGTCAGAAACCCGAGACATTGGGGGGAAAAGCAGAGGCCTCTCTATTCACTCACTGAGCAAAACAAAGAGCAGGCGCCATTTTACATATCTAAAGCGCCACCACAAACTCAGTAACTATGGAACTTTGGTGAAACTTGAGTACACATTGAGGGCTGCATAAACTCTTTGTGTGGTCCCAGGGGTAGATCAAACGAATACTCACAGAGGCCAGATTTCAACTACCCTCAATTCCACTCACCAGTACCGAAATTACTTCCCAACTGAGTCAAAAAAAAAAAAAAAAGAGAGAGAGAGAGAGAGAGAGAGAGATCCAGCAAGAAGCAAGGGAGTGAACAATCTGGGTGAGTCGCTTTTTGCAAAGCCTTAAACCTGAAGAATCAAGCATAGCTCTCGGGCCAAGCCATCACAGCCTCTAAGGATCCATCAAAGCAGACAGCCCACTTAGAGGCATAGTATAATGAGAAAAAAACACCACAGCAAAAAAATAAATAAATAAATAAATAAATAAATTATCTCCAACATGCCAAACAACAAATGTAGAAGCTGAGGTAACAAGAGCAAGGAAGACACTATGATGCCTCCAAATGAACAAGACACCCCAATGCAAGATTATGAAGATGAAGAGATAGAGGAAATGCAAGAAGTGGATCTCAAAAAATTGATAAGAACATTAAGAAGTTCTCAAAAACAAATTCTTGAACTACAGAAATCCTTAATGGACAAGATAGAAAATCTCTCTCGTGAAAATGAAATATTAAGGAGGAATCAAAATGAAATGAAACAACTAGTAGAACATGAAACTGTGATAGTGACAAAAAACCACAATGAGATGAAGAACTCAATAGATCAAATGACAAACACATTAGAGAGCCTTAAAAACAGAATGGGTGAAGCAGAAGAGAGAATATCGGAATTAGAAGACAGAGAACAGGAAAGGAAACAGGCAAACCTAAGAAAAGAAGAAGAAATCAGAAATCTAAAAAATACTGTCAGGAATCTACAGGATACTATTAAAAAACCCAACATTCGGGTTCTAGGAGTTCCTGAAGGCATGGAAAGGGAGAAAGGATTATAAGGCATTTTCAGTGACATACTAGCAGAAAATTTCCCAGGTTTGGAGAAGGACAGAGACATCCTAGTACAGGAAGCTCATAGAACCCCTAAAAAACATGACCAAAAGAGATCCACACCACGACACGTCGTAATCAAACTCACCACAGTGAAACACAAAGAAAAGATCCTAAAATGTGCAAGAGAGAAACGCCAGATTACTCTCAGAGGATCTCCAATCAGACTCACAGCTGACTTCTCATCAGAAACCCTACAAGCTAGAAGAGAATGGCGAGATATAGCCCAGGTACTAAGAGAGAAAAACTGCCAGCCCAGAATATTATATCCTGCAAAGCTCTCATTTGTGAATGAAGGTGAAATAAAGACCTTTCACAGCAAACAGAAACTGAAAGAATTTGTCGCCACTCGTCCAGCCCTGCAAATGATGCTTAAAGATGTGTTACATACAGAAACACAGAAACATGGTCACCAATATGAAAGAAGATAAAGGAAGGAAACCTCACAGCAAAAGATCACAGGAGTCTCAAACCAGATATTAGAAAAAATCTTTGGCAAATGACAGGACAAAGTTACTCCTTCTCAATAGTCACATTGAATGTTAATGGCTTGAACTGTCCAGTTAAAAGACACCGATTGGCTGATTGGGTTAAGGAACAAAACCCATCTTTTTGCTGCTTACAAGAAACTCATCTTTCCAACAATGATGCATACAGACTGAAAGTGAAAGGCTGGAAAAATATATACCATGCCAACAGAAATGAAAAAAGAGCGGGCGTAGCCATCTTAATATCGGACAACATAAACTTTACCACAAAAACTGTTAGGAGAGACAAAGAGGGGCACTATTTAATGATTAAGGGATCCATTCAACAGGAAGATATAATGATTATCAATGTATATGCACCTAATTACAGGGCACCAGCTTATTTAAAAGACTTGTTAAGGGACTTAAAGGGAGACTGAGACCCCAATACAATAGTACTGGGGGACTTCAATACTCCACTCTCAGAGACAGATCATCAGGACAGAAGATCAACAAGGAGACAGCAGATTTAAATGACACTATAGCCCAAATGGATCTAACAGATATCTACAGAACATTTCATCCTACATCTAAGGACTTTACATTCTTCTCAGCAGTACATGGAACCTTCTCTAGGATTGACCACATACTAGGCCATAAAGCAAGTCTCAGCAAATTCAAAAGAATTAGAATCATACCATGCAGCTTCTCAGACCACAAAGGAATGAAATTGGAAATTAGCAACTCGGGAATCCCTAGAACACTAGCAAACACATGGAGATTGAACAACATGCTCCTGAATGAACAATGGGTCATAGAAGAAATTAAAAGAGAAATCAAAAATTTTCTGGAAGTAAATGAGGATAACAGCACAACATACCAAAACCTATGGGATACAACAAAAGCAGTGTTAAGAGGAAAGTTTATAGCAATAGGTGCCTACATCAAGAAATTGGAAAGGCACCAAATAGATGAGCTTTCAAGTCATCTCAAGGATCTAGAAAATCTGCAGCAAACCAAACCCAAACCCAGTAGGAGAAGATAAATAATTAAAATCAGAGAAGAAATCAACAGGATTGAATCCAAAAAAACATTACAAAAAATCAGCCAAACAAGGAGCTGGTTTTTTGAAAAAATAAACAAAATTGACACCCCATTGGCCCAACTAATTAAAAAAAGAAGAGAAAAGACCCAAATCAATAGGATCAGAGATGAAAATGGAAACGTAACAACAGACACCACAGAAATAAAAAGAATCATCAGAAATTACTACAAGGACTTGTATGCCAGCAAACAGGGAAATCTATCAGAAATGGACAGATTCTTGGACACATACAACCTACCTAAATTGAGCCAGGAAGACATAGAAAACCTAAACAGACCCATAATTGACACAGAAATTGAAACAGTAATAAAGGCCCTCCCAACAAAGAAAAGCCCAGGACCAGATGGATTCACTGCTGAGTTCTACCAGACATTTAGAGAAGAACTAACTCCAATTCTTCTCAAACTATTCAGAGCAATCGAAAAAGAGGGAATCCTCCCAAATTCTTTCTATGAAGCCAGCATCACCTTAATTCCTAAGCTGGAAAAAGATGCAGCATTGAAAGAGAATTACAGACCAATATCCCTGATGAAAATAGATGCAAAAATCCTCAATAAAATTCTGGCCAATAGAATGCAACAACACATCAGAAAGATCATCCACCCAGACCAAGTGGGATTTATCCCTGGTATGCAGGGATGTTTCAACGTTCACAAAACAATCAATGTAATACACTACATTAACAGACTGCAGAAGAAAAACCATATGATTCTCTCAATAGACGCAGAGAAAGCATTTGATAAAATACAACACCCTTTCATGATGAAAACTCTAAGCAAACTGGGTATGGAAGGAACATTCCTCAATACAATCAAAGCAATTTATGAAAAACCCACGGCCAACATCCTATTGAATGGGGAAAAGTTGGAAGCATTTCCGCTGAGATCTGGTACCAGACAGGGATGCCCACTCTCACCACTGCTATTCAATATAGTTCTGGAAGTTTTGGCCAGAGCTATTAGGCAAGAAAAAGAAATTAAAGGGATACAAATTGGGAAGGAAGAACTCAAACTATCCCTCTTTGCGGATGATATGATTCTTTATTTAGGGGACCCAAAGAACTCTACTAAGAGACTACTGGAACTCATCGAAGAGTTTGGCAAAGTAGCAGGATATAAAATCAATGCACAAAAATCAAGAGCCTTTGTATACACAGGCAATGCCACGGCTGAGGAAGAACTTCTAAGATCAATCCCATTCACAATAGCTACAAAAACAATCAAATACCTTGGAATAAACTTAACCAAGGACGTTAAAGATCTCTACGATGAAAACTACAAAACCTTAAAGAAAGAAATAAAAGAGGATACCAAAAAATGGAGAAATCTTCCATGCTCATGGATTGGAAGAATCAATATCATCAAAATGTCTATTCTCCCAAAAGCAATTTATACATTCAATGCAATACCAATCAAGATACCAAAGACCTTCTTCTCAGATCTGGAAAAAATAATGCTGAAATTCATATGGAGACGCAGAAGACCTCGAATAGCTAAAGCAATCTTGTACAACAAAAACAAAGCCGGAGGCAACACAATACCAGATTTCAGGTCATACTACAGGGCAGTTGTTATCAAAACAGCATGGTACTGGTACAGAAACAGATGGATAGACCAATGGAACAGAATAGAAACACCAGAAATCAATCCAAACATCTACAGCCAACTTATATTTGATCAAAGATCCAAAACTAATCGCTGGAATAAGGACAGCCTATTCAATAAATGGTGCTGGGAAAATTGGATTTCCACGTGCAGAAGCCTGAAGCAAGACCCATACCTTTCACCTTACACAAAAATCCACTCAACATGGATTAAAGATTTAAATCTATGACCAGAAACCATCAAATTATTAGAGAGCATTGGAGAAACCCAGCAAGATATAGGCACAGGCAAAGACTTCTTGGAAAAGACCCTAGGAGCACAGGCAGTCAAAACCAAAATTAACATTTGGGATTGCATCAAATTGAGAAGTTTCTGTACTTAAAAAGAAACAGTCAGGAAAGTGAAGAGGCAACCGACAGAATGGGAAAAAATATTTGCAAACTATACTACAGATAAAGGGTTGATAACCAGAATCTACAAAGAAATCAAGAAAATCCACAACAACAGAACAAACAATCCACTTAAGAGATGGGCCAAGGACCTCAATAGACATTTTTCGAAAGAGGAAATCCAAATGGCCAACAGACACATGAAAAAATGTTCAAGATCACTAGCAATCAGAGAAATGCAAATCAAAACCACAATGAGGTTTCATCTCACCCCGGTGAGAATGGCTCACATCCAGAACTCTACCAACAATAGATGCTGGAGAGGATGTGGGGAAAAAGGGACACTAACCCACTGTTGGTGGGAATGCAAACTGGTTAAGCCACTTTGGAAGTCTGTCTGGAGATTCCTCAGAAACCTGAACATAACCCTACCATACAACCCAGCCATCCCACTCCTTGGAATTTACCCAAAGGAAATTAATTTGGCAAATAAAAAAGCCATCTGCACATTAATGTTTATTGCAGCTCAATTCACAATAGCTAAGACCTGGAACCAACCTAAATGCCCATCAACAGTAGACTGGATAAAGAAATTATGGGACATGTATTCCATAGAATACTATACAGCAGTAAGAAACAATGAAACCCAGTCATTTGCAACAAGATGGAGGAATCTGGAAAACACCATGCTGAGTGAATTAAGCCAGTCCCAAAGAGACAAATATCATTTGTTTTCCCTGATCAGTGACAACTAACTGAGCACCAAAGGGGAAACCTGTTGAAGTGAAATGGACACTATAAGAAACAATGACCTAATCAGCTCTTGTCCTGACTCTAGATGTACAATGTAATACTTTATCCATTTTAGTATTTGTTGTTGTTGTTGTTGTTCTAGTACTAGTGGTTGAACTCTGTAATTAACACACAATTATTCTTAGGTGTTTAAATTTTAACTGAAAAGTGATCCCTGTTAATTTTAAGAGTGGAAAAAGAGAGGGAGGAGATGTACAATTTGGGACATGCTCAATCGGACTAGCCCCAAATGGTGGAGTTGGAAACGTGCCAGGGGATTCCAATACAATCCCATCAAGGTGGCATGTACCAATGCCATCTCACTAGTCCAAGTAATTAATTTCAGTTCACAACCGATGGCTCTGATAGGTCTAAGAATCAAAGGGATCACACAAACAAGACAAGTGTCTGCTAATACTAACTGATAGAATCAAAAAGGGGGAGAAAGATCCAACATGGGAAGTGGGATACACAGCAGACTCATAGAATGGCAGACGTCCTAAACAACACTCTGGCCTCAGAATCAGCCCTTAAGGCATTCGGATCTGGCTGAAGAGCCCATGAGAGTATTTTAGGCATGGAAAGCCAAGATACCATGGAAAAGAAAAAAAAAAAAAAGAAGAAGAAGACCTAAATGAAAGATCTCTGTGAGAGAGATCCCAGTGGAAAGAACGGGGCCATCAAAGAAGGAGGTACCTTTCTCTGAAGGGAGGAGAGAACTTTCAGTTTGACTATGACCCTATCGGAATAAGATCAAAGTCAGCGAACTCTAAAGGCTTCCATAGCCCTGGCAACTCATGACTAGAGCCTAGGGAGACTACTGACGCCATGAACAGGAGTGTCAAATTGTTAAGTCAGCAACAGGAGTCACTGTGTGCTTGCATCCCATGTGGGACCTGTCCTTAATGTGTTGTCTTATGTGCAGTGATGCTATAACTAGTACTGAAACAGTATATCTACACTTTGTGTTTCTGCGTGGGTACAAACTGATGTGATCTTTACTAATTATATACTGAATCGATCTTCTGTATATAAAGATAATTGGAAATGAAAAAAAAACCTGGTGTTAAATTGGAAATGGCATAGAAAATTAATTTATTTTTTAAAAAAAAATATTATGTAGGATCTCTGTCTTTAAAGTGCTGTACACTCTTATTTAATGCTATAACTAGTACTCCAACAGTATTTTTTTTTTCACTTTGTGTTGCTATATGGGGGCAAACTGCTGAAATCATTACTTAATATGTACTAAACTGATCTTCTGTATATAAAGAGAATTGAAAATGAATCATGATGTGATTGGAAGGGGAGAGGGAGCTGGAAAGGGGAGGGTTGCGGGTGGGAGGGAAGTCTTGGGAGGGGGAAGCCATTGTAACCCATAAGCTGTACTTTGGAAATTTATATTCATTAAATAAAAGTTTAATTAAAAAAATAATTAGTGAGGGCTTGGGGAAACAAGCATTTTTAGAAAATGAAAAAGAATTTGTTTTCTATGAACACATAAAAATATAAATTATTTAAAAAACAAAGGAAAAAAAAAAGAAAATATCCAGGGACTCAACCAAGTTCCCACTTATTTAATACAGGATCTTTGGACAGAAATGCTTTGAAATATATTTACCAACTGGTAAACTATAATAAATCAATTCCAGAGACTATCTGGAACAAATTTCTAGGTCACAGTGTCATCAAGGATGATGAAATATAATTTTAAGTCATCGGACAAGAACCTATTTAAAATAGGGAAGAACTATAAACAACTGAAATGTTTCAATTTCTTCTAAAAATAGTCTAATAGAATAGAGTGATAGGCAGATTTCTTTGAATTTTAAATAGCCTTTAATATGGACTATAAAGAGACTTTCTATCATTTTCTAGTTGTACTATAAATACATACCAAGATCCCACTTTGTTCAAGGATCCACTTAGAAGATATTTATTTACCTGATGATAAGGAAAAAGGGAGAATTTAAGTTTTTTTCTTATCAAAAGTGAGTCAGGTAAATGGCTAAATTGACAGAAAGACCCCATTGTCCTTAACAGTGATGTGTTTCTAAAAACTTTATGATTAATATTAATGAGGATTTCATTTGCAAGGAAATGTGCTGACTCTTCAATATGTATTATCATATTTAATTCCATTAAAATCCTTGAGGTAGGTATTACTATTTCCCCATTTCTCACACATACACAAATTAGCTGAGACTCAGAAAGGTTAAGCAACTTACAGTGAAACTTGTAAGTGGCCAAGCTGGAATTTAAAATTGGGAAGTAAAATTCCATAACTCATGCTGTTAACAAGAAGGCCATGTGGATTTTAACAAACAGCAAACAGATCATCTAACTGAAGGATGAATTATATAGTTTTAGTGACCCTTTGAGGTGTTTGAGAACCTGTAGAAAACTTTGTATAACTTACAAATAATCTTTAGTAAATTATACTGAGCTCAAATTAGGACCACTGCCCATGCCTTTCCTGGGATTCCCATACTTTTCATTGAAACAGTCTTTTCTATTTCCCAAAAGAAATATGAACACTTTAAAAAGAATAAAAAGTAAAACATTTGCATGCAGATGGGCAATAAGAGGAAAATATGTACTATCTTGAGTCATGGCAGAGGCCTTTTAGTAACTGTCATTTTTGGGGAGTATCTGGGACTAAGTTTTGTCCTCATTACAAACTTGCATGGTAGGTATTATTTTGCTGATGAGGACTTGAAACTGAAAGAGACTGAACAACTCAAACAAAGTCACACAAAAATTTGATGATTTACCTCCTGTAGCTTTTTTCTCTGAACCAAACTGACAAGGGCAGGATCAATTTCCTTTGTTTATATTAGCCACCATAAAACATCATGCCATTTGGTGGCCTTAAGCAATATATGGCCGTTGATTAATCTTGCAGTTTCCATGAGCTGTGTGTTTGGGAGAAGCTCTATTGGCCCATTCTGGCTAAGAATTTGTCATGAGATTGAAATCAATTACCAGCTAAGGCTGCAGTAGCTGAAGGACTGATAGCTAGTGGATCTACTTCCAAGGTGGATTACGCAATACCTGGCAGATTGTTTTCAGCTGTTAGTGGTAGAGTTGGTTTTATATTCTTGTGAATGTTTCCAAGGGACTGCTCCTCACAGCATAGCAGCACATTGATAATTTCTTTTTATGCGTGAGTTTTGAAAATCCATCTCTATGAAGTCTATTGTATTCATATTGATTGCATAACCCAGCTCTGATTCAGTTGGGGGCCATCATGGAGGCTGGCTACCATGGTTTTTAATCTTTTCCCTACCAACTTGAAAAATGACTTATGAACTTTTGATGATGACCAGCGTGAGAAAATTTGGGGGACCAAAGCCAAACTCATATTTATAAAAAAAAAAGGCCTATAATTGGTTGCATATGTCTTATTTAAATATTCAGTAACATGAGTCATTATTTTATTCACAGTAAGGGCATATTGCTGTTTCTATTTAATACTTTTTATTACTAAGAAACTTACTATGCTTACGTTAAAAAATCTGAATAATGGCATTCACTAGGAGTACTATTTATTTAGCCTTTAACTGTGAACTAGCCATTTGCTAAGAAATTAAAGGCATTATTGATTTAATTCTCACAGTAATGAAATTATACTTATTTCTCAGGTACAGGCTAATGTAGGGGAATTTAAGAAAGATACACAAGGCCAGTTTAAGATCATAATTGATCATAAAGATAGGATTAAGTGTCAAAGGGACCACATAAATAAGACCAGTGTCTGCTAACAGTAATTGAAAGAATTAAAAAGGAGAGAACAACCCAACATGGGAAACGGGAAACACAGCAGACTCATAGAATGACAAATGCCCTAAAGAGCACTCTGGCCTCAGAGTCAGCCCTTAAGGCACTTGGATCTGGCTAAAAAGCCCATGAGAGTTTCTGAGGCATGGAAAGCCAAGACAAAATGACCTAAATGAAAGATCTCTGTGAGTGAGATCCCAGTGGAAAGAACGGGCCATCAAAGAAGGAGGTACCTTTCTCTGAAGGGAGAAGAGAACTTCCACTTTGACTATCACCTTGTCTAAACAAGATCGGAGTTGGTGAACTCAAAAGGCTTCCATAGCCTTGGCAACTCATGACAAGAGCCTCAGGTGATTACTGACATCATCAATAAGAGTGTCAATTGTTAAATCAACTACAGGAGTCACTGTGCACTTACTCCCCATGTAGAATCTCTGTCCTTAATGCATTGTACTATGCAAATTAATGGTATAACTAGTACTCAAACAGTACTTTATACTTTTGTGTGTCTGTGTGGGTGCAAGCTGTTGAAATCTTTACTTAGAATATACTAAATTGGTCTTCTGTTTATAAAGATAATTGAAAATGAATCTGGATGAAGAATGGGATGGGAGAGGGAGTGGGAGATGGGATGGTTGTGGGTGGGAGGGTGGTTATGGGGGCAAAAATCCACTATAATCCAAAAGTTGCACTTTTGAAATTTACATTTATTAAATAAAAGTTAAAAAATGAAAGAAAGATACACAAGGCAATAGAGCTGAGATTTGAACTCATATTGACCTGGGTCCAAAAATTGTCCTTTTAATTTCTATGCCATACTTCTCGATCCCTGGAGCATTCTTCTAGGTGGGTTCCATGCCATACACTTTTCTAGGTCCCTGTTATAGTACTTTGATCACCTAATGTCATGACCTAACATTCATGATAGGAAAAGACTTACATATTTAGTGTCAAATGAGGGAGTTAAAAATTATCAGTATTTAGGAGAGAAATTGAGTTGCACCTGGTAGGGGCTGGAAGAAAATTAGTAAATCTAAAAAGATACAGCAAAGGTGGTTGTCAAAACAGGAGACAGGTAGCAAAAGAAAGCATAGTAAACATGAAACCAGAGGTACATAGACCTTTGGAACATCCTGATAGAAAAAAGTGACTAGGAATATCTAGACTGCATCAAGTGCTCAGGCCATATTAAGGCTAATGGGGTACAATTTGAAAAACAGCAATGTATTTGGAGTCAGACTGGTCAAGGTTTGGATCTTGGTTGTCTCATAACTAGTCTCTTGGTTATCTTAGACAAGATGCTTGAACTCATTGAACCTTAGTATTTTAATATTTAAAATGGAGATGATGATGAGCATGATAAAATTCATTTCACCAGTTAGTTGTAAAGGATAGAGAAAATATCATGATTAATGCACCTAGGAAATTGCTTGGCATATACAAGACCATCAGGATAATTTAATGGGTTCCAGGCACTTTGCTAAGTGCTATGTACACATTATCTTATTATCTTATTTATTCATGGGTACAAACTTGCATTCTCCATTTTCTAACATGAAACTCTGACAGACATAAGGCAAAACTGAGCTTAGTGAGCCTAAATAGTTACAGAAAATAATCATTCTTCATACGGACTTTTCATTATAAAATAAATATAAGTGATCTTTTAAATTAACAATCATTAAATATGCTCCTTTAGCATTTTTTAGTTTGCTATAAAGGCATTTAATTTGTTGTTTTGTGAAAATTTAATTAATTCCTGTTCTCCTTATTCCCATTCCTGAATTATGAACTCTGTGAGGTGAGGGCATTTCTCCTTCTGATTCTTTCTTATATACCTAACATTTGTTCTAGTTCAACACAGAGTGAGGTTTCAAATAATCCATACATAACACACACACATACACACACATATAAAAGAAGTTACTGTAAAGTGTTATGGTGGAGGCCAGCACTGTGGCATAGTGGATAAGGCTGCCACCTGCCACCTGCAATGCCGCCATCCCATATGGGTGTTGGTTAAAGTTCCAGCCTCTCTACTTCTGATCCAGCTCTCTGCTACAGCCTGGGAAATCAGTAGAAGATGGCCCAAGTCCTTGGGTCCCTGCACCTGCATGGGAGACCTGGAAGAAGCTCCTGGCTCCAGGATTCAGATTGGCTCAGCTCTAGCCATTGCAGCCATTTGGGGGAGTGAAACAGTAGATGGAAGACCTCTCTCTCTCTCTCTCTCTCTCTCTCTGACTCTGCCTTTCAAATAAATAAGTAAATCTTTAAAAAAAAGTTACTGCAAAAAATAGATATGAATTATCTTTGTAATTGTGAAACAACACGCATATGTGCATACATGAGGTTTTATAAATAATTGTTTGCAATATTACTTTCAGGAATCACTCCAATTAAGCTTTAATGCAAGCCTAAAAGAAGGATTTGGGCTCTTTTTCAGAGGAACATGAGGCAAGAGTCAGAAGAAGAATACTACATTTCATGAATAAAGTCATTTATATTTTACCTGTTAGAGCAATGTTGTTACTCTCAGTATGTAAATTGTGAGTATTGAATATTGATCCATGAGCTGGATATATTTTATGCAGATACTGTGTCCTACACATGTCCTGGTCCTTGAATCCCTACATTAACAAGAAGAGACAACGATTCTGGCTCTTATTTGACTCCCAATAAATCCATCTTGGCACTATGATTGAGTACTATAATAAACCAAGAGATATAAAGATGAATGCACATAGTTCTTGCCTGTCTTCTGGACACTTAAACCCTGGTGGGAAAGAGCTCGTTACTTTAGTTCAGGCTGGACTATGATAAGCAATACTAGGGGGCCCACAACGGAAAGCATATTTTGATATAAAAGAATGGAGGGAGTCCTAGAGAGTTAACTAGGACTTGGAATGCCAGAAAAAGTACAAGAAAGGAACATCTATTCTGGTGGTAATTATTTGTCTTCTGAACTTTTAATAAAGTGGTCTTTAGTGCTGAGAAGTTTACACAGAAAATTTGACAGGGAGAAAGTTGCTCTTCAGGCTCTTAGTGTTGAGACACCACAAATGAGGGGACTTCAAAAGTTCATGGAAATTGGAATTAAAATAAAAATTATTTTGGTGAAAAAAAATTTAAGTCCATGCATAGTTTTTCAAAATAACCACTTTCCATGGATTTTAAAAACAAATTTATTTATTTACTTGTAACGCAGTTACAGGGAGGCAGAGAGAAAGAGGTTTTCCATCCGCTGGTTCACTCTCCAAATGGCCACAACGGCTGGAGCTGGGCTGGTCCAAAGCCAGGGACCAGGAGTTTCTTCTTGGTGTCCCATGTGGGTGCAGGGGCCCAAGGACTTGGACCATCTGCTACTGCTTTCCCAGGCCATAGCAGAGAGCTGGATTGGAAGTGGAGCAGCTGAGACTTGAACCAGAGCCCATATGGGATGCCAGCACTGCAGGCAGCAGCTTTACCTGCTAACACCACAACACTGGCCCTTCCATGGATTTTTTGCAGACCCCTGATATGTATCCAAACATTTTCTATTGGGATGTGTTGTATTTTACTGGAATATTTTAATATTAGAATTTTTTAAGGGTGTGAGAGAGAAAGAGCAAGAGCGAGAGCGAGAGAGAGAGCATTCCCATTAGGTGGTCCACCCCTCAGATGCCCACATTGGCCAGGGCTACGCTGGATTGAAGCCAGGAGCCTGGACTTCTTTTTTTTTAACTTTTATTTAATAAATATAAATTTCCAAGGTGCAACTTTTGGATTATAGTGACTTTTTGCCCCCATAACCACCCTCCCACCCGCAACCATCCCATCTCCCACTCCCTCTCTCATCCCATTCTTCATCCAGATTCATTTTCAATTATCTTTATAAACAGAAGACCAATTTAGTATATTCTAAGTAAAGATTTCAACAGTTTACACCCACACAGACACACAAAGTATAAAGTACTGTTTGAGTACTAGTTATACCGTTAATTTGCATAGTACAATGCATTAAGGACAGGGATCCTACATGGGGAGTAAGTGCACAGTGACTCCTGTAGTTGATTTAACAATTGACACTCTTTATTGATGATGTCAGTAATCACCTGAGGCTCTTGTCAGGAGTTGCCAAGGCTATGGAAGCCTCTTGAGCTCACCAACTCCAATCTTATTTAGACAAGGTGATAGTCAAAGTGGAAGTTCTCTTCTCCCTTCAGAGAAAGGTACCTCCTTCTTTGATGGCCCGTTCTTTCCACTGGGATCTCACTCACAGAGATCTTTCACTTAGGCCTTTTTTTTTCTTGGCACATTGTCTTGGAACCTGGATTTCAACCTAAGTCCTACACAAGGTAATAGTGGAGGGGGAGCAGGATTCCAATTATTTGAGCCATCACTGCTGCCTTCCAGGGTCTGTTTTAGCAGTTACCTGCAGTAGTCAAGAGTCAATGCCAGGTATTAAATCTGAATACTCCAATGTAAATGCAGGTGTCTTAACCACTAAGCTAAACATCCATCCTAGAATATATATTTTTCAGTACTGAAAAAATAGCTGCGTATACTTAAATCTAGTTTGGTTGCAAGCTCCCTAATAATTACTGTTTCAAGATATACCATATGAATAAATGATTTTTCAAAATATTTCAGATGGCAAAAGCAGTCCATGCATCTGGTCAACCTTTACTTTCTGAAGATTTACTATATAGTCTACATAGCAGAAGCAGTATGGTTAACATGGTAGTTGGGAATGCTCATAGAAGAAAGAAGCAGCCTCAACCCAGTAAGCACCTAAGTCATCAAAGCAAGAAGAGTTGTGGTCTTGAGATAAAATAGCAGGAAAACCATGAGTGCTCTGGGTCATGTGGAAGTGTGGAAGAAATACCCCGTGCATCATGCGAACCAGAGAAATAGGAGGAAAGGAGAAGAAGGCATTTTCTTCCAGGAATTTTACTGAGGAAAAAATGAGCTTGTATATTTTCCTTCTCCATCACTAGGACCTGTATTTTTCAACTTCAAGCTTATTCAGGTATGGCTAGGGTACAATGTGCTCCAGCTTGCTTACATAGTTTCACCATGTTTAACAGGCCTTACCAACTCTCATTCCTAAAAATACTGTATATTCAACAAACAGTTCTAGTCATTGAACACCGAAAAAAAAAAAAAAAAGAAAATAGTAAACGTGAAAAAGCTTCACCAGTGAGTTTACAGTCTTACTTAATTTATAAATAATTATATATTCCAAATTTGAAATAAACTCTTTGGACATAAAAGATTTAAGAGAAAAACTATGTATCATCTCTTCAGGGTCTTTTTTTTTCTCACAAACAATAAGACGTAAAACTATTCAATTCCATTAATCTGCAGAACTAAGCAAATATTATGGCTATTTTTACAAAGGAGATATTTTCTCTACTGTAGCCCTTGTAAGTTACTTTTCACACAGTATAAATAACAGTAAAATGGCATTTTCTAAACTATTATTCTGTGTCTTTTTCCCTGGTGTATTTACAATTTCAGTGAGCAAACCTTCAAACCACTAGTCAGCATGAAAATATATCTGATGTGTTTCTATACACATCAAGCTATAGAAGAGAAAGCATAGAGAGTTATTATAGTAAAATGATTTGCTGATGAGAAGAAAATTAAACAGCTGGGACAAGATGAAACCATGGACTCCAGGGAAAATCAAATTCATGTCCACACTAATACTCTTACTAGCTGACTTGTTGGAAAACAGATAAAATTTATTAGATAAATTAGCTGTAGTGAATTTTTTTTTCAGAATCACTGATTTGCTGCTGTTGAATATCATAATAATAGACATACTAGTAAACAGTTTTAATAATGAGAACTACTGTTTTTTTTTTTCTGTTTACTTCAAAAGCTGTTAATAAAGAAGCAGTTAGTTGCTGTTTCATTTGGCTTGATGAAAAAGTGAAAGTCAATACATGAAGAATTATGAGTTCATTTTCTTTTCTTCTCTTTTTTTGGTGTAGACTTTCAGCACATAATAACTCATAATGTGTTTCCTTCTAATTAGACTGAACTAAAATTTCAGCTAGAGCTGAAATGAGCCCTCCATTATTCTGTTTGAATAATGGCTGGACAGAAAGCCAACTTTTCTTCCAGTGCAGAAAGGAGAGCATGTCTAGAAGGCAACACTGAGAGAAGCAATGACTTTTTATTTAAATGGAAAATTCATGTTTGGTGACCTCGCTGTATAATTTTTAAAAAAAAAAATCCATGCATGCAATTTTTAGTTTTTCACACGGAGGTGAAACCATGTGCTGTGGGGTTTTCTCTGGAGGCCTGTTCTCCTGGCTGGATGTGTATGACAGGTTTAGACATTAAATGGCTTTAAGCTTGTCAAAGAAAGGTTATTAAAAATGTCCCTGCTTTTCAGGCTCCTTGCTCAGTAGGAGCCCAAATGCAGTCCTCTGGGGCTGTCTTTCTATTTAGTCATGTCATTTGGCTCTTTGCCTATAGCAAAAAATGAGACACCATCTGTTATTTCTCACTAATGGCTGTCGGTCCAGAGCTTGCCTGGCTCACTATGCTAACCAGTTTCCCACCAGCGGCTGGACACAGCTTCATTAACATGGTGTGCTATAGAGAATCGTGCTTTATTATTAATGAGCTTCGAGGTGCAGAAATGCTTACATATTCTAAAACATTACTCACACCTAAGCTATTGTCATGATTTCATTACCACAATTAAACTTATATAATGTTGTTTGTTTTAGAGTGATCTAGAGTTTATGTGAGAATTGCTGTTTGCTGATAATAACAATAGTTCATATTAAGGGAAGGTTTGTATGAGTGATCTTTCTAATTTTCACAAAATCTTATGCCCCAGGCATTATTGCCCCTGTTTTATAGATGAGAAAACAAGCAAAGCAAGCTTACATTATTTGCTATGTTGCACAGCAATACAGAACAGACCAAAGATTCGCCCAGGTTGGTACCTGCATTGTAGCATAGCAGGTTGAACCTCTACCTGTGACAGTGGCACTCCATATAGGTGCTGGTTTGAGTCCTGGTTCTTCCATTTTTCCACTTCTAATCCAGCTCCCTGCTGGTGTGCCTGGGAATGAAGTGGAAGATGAACCAAGTCCCTGGATCATTGCACTCATGTGGGAGACCTGGATGAAGCTCCTGGCTCCTGGCTCCTGGCTTTGGCCTGGCCCAGCCCTAGTTAGTTGTGGCTATTTGGGAAGTGAACCAGGAAATGGAAGATCTCTCTATCTATCTTTCTCTCTCTCTGTCTCTCTCTCCTCTGTCTGTAAATCTGCCTTTCAATGTATACATTTTTTAAAAGAAATATTTCATTACATGTAAAAATCACATAAAATTCAAACTTCAGTATCTATAAAGTTTTTAAAAAGATTAAATCAGGTCAAACCTTCCTGCACATCTATGCTCTCAGTCCCTACATTATTCCTTCCCCACATCATGCTGGACTCTTTGGTGTTTTAGCAATTTGAAGCTTGGAGCTTAAAAATATGTTATTCTAAAAATTAAAGGAAAAAAAAAAGGAAGGAAGGAAGAAGGGGGATTTGAGGAAGGGAGGTAAGTATAGTTTACTTTATAAAATAGTATCTATGAAATTTCATGAAATCTGTTTTCTTTGTATTAATTAAATTTACTGCATGTATATATATATATATGTGTGTGTGTGTGTGTGTGTGTGTACAGGTGTTGGTTTTAGTCCTGGCTGCTCCTCTTCCAATCCATCTCTCTGCCATGGCTTGGGATAGCAGTAGAGGATGACCCAAGTCCTCAGGCCCCTGCACCCACGTGGGAGAACTGGAAGAAACTCCTGACTCCTGGCTTCGGATTGGCACAGCTCCTGCCGTTGCAGCCATCTGGGGAGTGAACCAGCGGATGGAAGACCTTTCTCTTTGTCTCTACCTCTCTCTGTAACTCTTTCAAATAATTAAATAAAACTTAAAAAAAAGAAAATATATGGGTCTCTTTACTGAGGAAAAAATAAATTAAAAACACTTTCAATCTTTAATATATTGATATGCTTTGTTAACATCCAAAGGCAAATATTTACAGCATTTTCAAAGCCTAATTAACTTTGGAAACTTGGTTTTTGAAGTTTTCATGTGACTAGCTTTCCAATAAACATACTTTGGAAAAAATGCTTATCAGATATATTGCTGACTGAACAGGAAAGGGACTTGTTCCAAAAATATCACAGACTCCTAGTTATACAATTTCATCTTCGCAGTTAGAAACTCTTTTAACTCTTACCACCCCAGTTGTCCAAAACAAAAACTCACAAGCTTCACTTGTGTCTTACTTTCTTTTAACTCCCACATCAAACTGATTGGCCCCTCAGAGTTGCCCCCTGGAAATGACCTCTCCTTTCCAATCTCCAGTCTCACTGCTGTGCTCCGCTTGTGTCATTATCAGTACTATACCAGTATAATAGCATGCTAACAGACCCCTCTGCTTTCCACTTCCACATCATGGCCAGAATAATCTTTATAAAACATCAATTTTTTTTAATGAAGTTCTTGTATGACTTGACAGGATTTCCATAATAAACAATAAAACTCACGCCCTCAATATGCCTTTTAAAGTTTTCTGGGACCTGACCCAGGCTTGTGTTTCTACCTCTCCCTAAGTTCTAACTATTTTGGACAGCCCGTAGTTCCCTGATGGAAGGATGACTTTTTTCCATAGATGGATACTTTTCCTGTTTCACTTCCTGGATTATCAGTCCACCCCACCCACTGATTAAATTATCATGTTCTGCAAGGCTGTTTTAACCAATCTCTTCTGCAAAAGTTTTCTAGCTACTATTACAGGCACAGTAACATATTTAGTCCTCTTTTATTACATATTTTCTGAACCAAAGATACATGGTGCATTTTGGAGGATGAGGTCTCTGGAGAATATAGTAATCAATCCTAAAGATGGCTTCCAGTGATACCTGCCTCCTGATATCTATGCCCTTGTATAGTTTTCTTCCACATTTTATCAGAGCTGATCTGTATGTCATTGGGATACTACATAAGGGATGGTATGTCAATTCTGTTGGTAGATCATGAAAAGCATTATGACTTTCTCATCTGTCTCTTTTATGTACTTGCTTTTAGGGTTTCCAACTATCATGCCACAGTCTGTCCTATGAAGAAATCCATGTTAAGGGCTGGTGTTGTTGCACAGCAGGTAAAGCTGCTGTCTGCAAAGCCAGCATTTCATACGAGCACCTGCTGGCATCTCACCTGCTTCTCTTCCGACTCCACTCTTACTAACGTGCCTGTGAAAGCAGAGGAACATGTTCCAAGTGCTTTGGACCCCTGCCATGCATGTGGGAGACCCAGGATGCATGTGTGGCTCCTGGATACTACCTGGCCCACCCTCAGCAGTTGCAGTCTTTTAGGGAGTGAACCAGTAGACAATCTCTCTCTCTCTCTCTCTTTCTCTCTTTCTCTAACTCTGCCTTTCAAATAAATAAATACATCTTTAAAAAAAGAAATCCATAAGGCTGGATACAAATTTTTCTGCCCTTTCTTATTGAGGGTTCTATGAGGCCTCCTGCCAATGGCTATGTGGGCTGAGTTATCTTGCAATAATATCCTCCAGCCCCAGTCAAGCTCTCTGCTGAGTTTCTTATAACCTCAGGAGAGACCTTAAGCCTGAATCAAGCAGCTGAAACCCCTTTCAGATTCCTGACTTTCCATAATTGCGCAAGGTTATAATTGTTTATTGTCCTATGCTTCTTAGCATTCAGGTAAACATTTTTTCATGTAGCAAAAGATAACTAACATAGACCATCATGCTCCCAAAGTGTCTGTGACCCAAAAAGGATTTAGAATCCCTGGCATGCACACATTCTCATTTCAGTTAGCATTTATCACTGTGCATAATTTAGTTATTGTGCTTGTTGGACTCTCCTTACCATAG
This sequence comes from Lepus europaeus, assembly GCF_033115175.1. Lineage (NCBI taxonomy): Eukaryota > Metazoa > Chordata > Mammalia > Lagomorpha > Leporidae > Lepus > Lepus europaeus. The sequence goes on from NC_084833.1 coordinate 42,815,675, forward strand.
GTTAGCTGGAAACAGCCAAATTATACTTATAATTGCATCCTTAGTACTCATATCCAAGCTGGAAATGAGATGCTGTACAAAATATTATTAAATGAAAGTTATCCTTCTATCTGGAACTAGAAGTGAATTCAGGCTTCTGTGGACTGCAAATACTGAACTAGCTAAAAGAATAAAAATCAGTTTTCTTTGAGACAGGCTAGACAGCAAAGAAGGTCAACTTAAGCATCTCTGATGCTTTGGCTTCTTTGGTGAGAAGGGTTAGAGAATTCCAAGATCTCTGAAACCTTGAAAGAAGTATCCTCAGTAAAAGATATCCAGAGAAAACATAAACATAGATGAAAACTATTGGCTGGAAAAAGTACTGCTTTTCCTACTCTCTTAATATAACCTAAGCCTGTTTTTCCTATAATGGAAGAATCAAGGGAAAAGTATCCTACAGCCATTTTGATGTGATTGGGTTCTCAATGAATAAGGATACTATAACCAGCATGGCACAAGGTCAGCCTATGTGTGTGTGTCTATGTGTACCTGCCCGTGTGTGTGTGTGTGTGTATGTTTCATATATGTAGCAGGGAGGTACTGAAAAGGTGTGTTGTTTCTGTAAAACCCAAAGTCTGGCTTGAAAAAATTTTTATAGGATTCTATAAAATGCACAAAGGACTTTCAAATGGGCCTAGGTGAGGCAAAAAAATGCATTAAAAGAGAAAGTTCTTCAAAACTGTCAGGAACCAGTGGTTAAGATATATTTCATATAAATTCTAGTTTATGATTGAAAAACCAGTGTTGTGCTTTATAATAAAGAATACTGAGTGTTTGTTTTTCCTGTTACTTTTGCAAGAGAAAGAACATTACATTGTAATGATTGAATAGACAGTCCAGGAAGTGGGGCTCTCTACTCCACACCATTAACAAGCAAAGGAAATTGTAGAAATTCTAGATCAACAACCTTTAAGGCTTCCTGGTCTGGCTGAAAGGCCTGTGAAAACATTTCAGGCATGGAAAACCAAGAATCTTTGGCAAAAAATATCTTATATGGAGGATCTCTGTGAGACCTCAGTGGAAAGAAAGGGTCATCAAAGAAGGCTATACTCTTTTCTGAAGGGAGGGGAGAACATCCACTTTGCTTATGGCCATATCCAAATACCAATGGAGTCAATGGTCACAAAAGGCTTCCATAGCCTTGGCAGCCCATGGCAAGAACCTCAGATGATCACTAACATCATAAATAAGAGTGTTAATTGTTAAAGGAATAACAGACTCACTGTGCAATTGCTCCCCATGTAGGACCACTGTTCCTAATGAATTATACTATGAGAATAGGCTGCATATTTTCTTCCCAACCTGTACTTTATGTGCTGTGTGTGTGCATGGGTGCAAATTGTTGAAGTCTATGCTTAGCATGCAGTTGGTCCTATGTATATAAAGTCAAACTAAAAATGAACCATAATGAAAAAGGAGATGGGAGAGGAAGAGGGAGGTGGGATGGGAGTTGGGGGTGGGGGTAGAGGGGAAAGAATAACTATATTCCTGAAGTTGTATCTATGAAAAAATGCATTCATTAAATAAAAACTTAAAAAAAATAAATTCCAGATCATTCAAAAATACAAATCCAAAAGGACTGAAACTAAAAGAAAGAATAGACTTATCTAGACAAATACACTTGCAAACTGCTCATGGCCATCTGCAGTTTTAAGTCAATGCCACAGTATTCAATGGTTGAGACAAAGTTCACTATGTGAGGACAGAGTGATAGGATCTGCTCATACTCCTGAGTTCTCATCACACTTTAGCTGCATGCAGTTGTTGACACTAATCACAGGCAAGCAACAAGAGAGAATCAAGATTTCCTGCATTTTGATATCTTTGGAGTAAAAAATAAGAAAATAGCTTTTATAAAACATAAATTCTGTATTTACAGGACACTACAAGTTTAGCCTGGACTTGCAGTTGTCTTATCAGAAAAAAATAAAAATTCTCCAAGACATTTCTTTATCTTTCAGGAGTTTTCAATGGTATTTACCCTAATCAGATGTTTATCCCGGAAGACTAGCTGTTATTTTTCTTTGATTGAAAGTAAGTAATTCACAAAGCTTCCTTATGGAAATAGACTTAAATATTCAGCAGTGTTGAAACTGCTTGGATTATATGTAGTAAATGCTAACCTAGTTTTGATCTAGCCTACATTTCAACAGTTCTGGAGACAGAAGCTCACTAAATCAGGGAGTTTTTCCTTATTTTACATTGAAATACTCTTCAAGAACTTCTTCAAAGTGGAATTGTATCCTGCTGTCCTTTCTTCTACTATACAGGATCTCTGGGGGGTTATCACCCTGCCCAATAGCACCCCACTCCCAACCACCACTGTAATTTGCTCTTCTTTAAACTGAATATTCGGCCGGCGCCACGGCTCAATTTGCTAATCCTCCACCTTGCGGCGCCGGCACACAGGGTTCTAGTCCCGGTCAGGGCGCCGGATTCTGTCCCGGTTGCTCCTCTTCCAGGCCAGCTCTCTGCTGTGGCCAGGGAGTGCAGTGGAGGATGGCCCAAGTGCTTGGGCCCTGCACCCCATGGGAGACCAGGAGAAGCATCTGGCTCCTGCCTTCGGATCAGCGTGGTGCGCCGGCCGCAGCGCGCAGGCCACAGCGGCCATTGGAGGGTGAACCAACGGCAAAAGGAAGACCTTTCTCTCTGTCTCTCTCTCTCACTGTCCACTCTGCCTGTCAAAAATTTTTAAAAAAAATTAAACTGAATATTCAGCTCCCCTCACTCAGCTTCTGTTTCAGTGTGCTAGCGAGCCCTTCCTTCTTGATCTCAGACCTTAGTGCTATACTTGGCTCAGCCTGTAATGGTCCCTCATCCTTTAACCAGTTAACTCTCTCTTTTTTTTTAACTTTTATTTAATAAATATAAATTTCCAAACTACAGCTTATGGATTACAATGGCTTCCCTCCCCCATAACTTCCCTCCAACCCACAACCCTCCCAACTCCCGCTCCCTCTCCCCTTCCATTCACATCGAGATTCATTTTCAATTCTCTTTATACACAGAAGATCAGTTTAGTATATATTAAGTAAACATTCCAACAGTTTGCACCCACACAGACACACAAAGTGAAAAATACTGTTTGAGTACTAGTTATAGCATTAAATCAGAATGTACAGCACAGAGACCCTACATGAGGAGTAAGTGCACAGTGACTCCTGTTGCTGACTTAACAAATTGCCACTCTTGTTTATGGCATCAGTAATCACCCTAGGCTCTTATCATGAGTTGCCAAGGCTATGGAAGCCTTTTGAGTTCACTGACTCTGATCATATTTAGACAAGGTCATAGTCAAAGTGGAAGTTCACTCCTCCCTTCAGAGAAAGGTACCTCCTTTTTTGATGACCTGTTCTTTTCACTGGGATCTCACTTGCAGAGATCTTTCATTTAGGTCATTTTTTTTTTCCAGAGTGTCTTGGCTTTCCATGCCTGAAATACTTTCATGGGCTTTTCAGCTGGATCCGAATGCCTTAAGGGCTGATTCTGAGGCCAGAGTGCTGTTTAGGACATCTGCCATTCTATGAGTCTGCTGTGTATCCCGCTTCCCATGTTGGATCATTCTCTCCCTTTTTTTTTATTCTATTGGTTAGTATTTTTAGACACTAGTCTTGTTTGTGTGATCCCTTTGACTCTTAGACCTATCATTATGATCAATTGTGAACAGAAATTGATCACTTGGACTAATGAGATGGCATTGGTACATGCTACCTTGCTAGGATTGAATTGGAATCCCCTTAACCAGTTAACTCTTACTAGCCCTTCAGAGCTTAATTTAACTGTCACACTTTCTCTGACAAGTAGTCTCTAGCCAAGCTCACAGGGCCCCATTGAAAATCTATTGAAAACACATTGTACATTTCTTGCATTGTTTTTGCTAGTCTGTAATTTTATATTTGTGTATATACCTATTTTTATACACACATATTTACATGTGTGATTATAGCATAAATATTTCTATTCTATTGCAGTCAAATTAAACTGCTCTAAAAAACATCATAGTCTAAGAAGTCTGAACAACAGAAATTTATTTCTTCTAATTCTGGAAGCTGGAAAGGCAAAGATCAAAATCTGGTAGATTGACTTTCTTGGTGAGGGTCCTTTTAATGTTTTGCAGTTTTTCACCATCATACTGTCTTCATGTGATAAAGAGAGGATGTTCTGATGTCCCAGTGTTTTTTAACAAGGACACGAATCACATCTGGGGGCTCCACCTACATGAACTCAGCTCCTCTATAACTAATTACCTTTCAAAGGCCTTACTTCTTTCGTGTTAGGGGATACAGTTTCCACAGATGAATTCTCAGGGGATATGAGTATCTAGTTCATAATAGTCTATTACTAGGTTCTGCTCTACAAAGCAGAGAATTCTGCATTGCCAATACTAGCACAGTGCCTAGCACATAGTACACATTCAATAAATATTTGTTGAATGAATAGAAAAACCTTCCCATATGTTCTCTGATCATCTTAAAATTGAAGAATTTCTTAAAAAATAATTTTTCCAGGATTTTTTTGATGAACAGAGAATAGAATCGGTCTATCATATCTATTACTTAGATTTTACAGCTATTTTAATGTATCCCAATATCTCTTAGTGTGTTGATAGCTATACCCTGAATCATCCTGTTGACACATCCAGAGAACTCTTTTCTACTGTGGCACCCTATATCTTCACCTTTATACTGACAGAAAATAAGACTGCAACTAAAAGCATCGAAGTCTGTCTTATTCATATGTAAAGTGCCTTCCAAATTGTTCAGGAAAAACCAAAAACTAATTTTAGGCCCTCTCCAAGTCTGGTATCTTGAGTAGGACTATTAGAGTGCTTCAACTAGTTATGAATATTAGGCTATTTGGCAGAAGCTATGGGAGGACAACCTAAGTAATGGTCAAGTTTGTCTCAATCCAAAATGAGAAAAAAATATAATTTAGTGTCTATAGGAGCATCTAGATCCCACATAATTCTTTTTTTAAGATTTATTTATTTTTTTTGAAAGTCAGAGTTATACAGAGAGAAGGAGAGGCAAAGAGAGAGAGAGAGAGACAGAGAGAGAAAGGTATTCCATCCACTGGTTTACTCCCCAGATGGCCACAACAGCCAGAGCTGTGCTGATCTGAAGCCGCAGGAGCCAGGAGCTTCTTCTGGGTCTCCCACATAGGTGCAGGGGTCCAAGGACTTGGGCCTTCCTCTACTGCTTTTCCAGGCCATAGCAGAGAGCTGGATTGGAAGTGGAGCAGCCAGGACTCCAACCAGTGTCCATATGGGATGCCAGCACGTCAGGCGGTGGCTTTACCTGCTACGCCACAGCGCTGGCCCCCACATAATTCTTGTACTGAATCTCCTCTGTCTGGAAGCAAATAAGAGCTAGGCAGGAGATAAAAAGTGGTACAGAAGCATGAGAATTGTTGTACAGTAGTCCAGTTCCAGTACTCCAGTTCAGTCAAAGATTATGACTAGGTGACTACATGTCTCACATTTGAGAATGGAGGGGTTATTCATAATCAATATAATAATCAATGTCAAGACAATATTTGTGCCTGAAACTATCTTTGGAAAGCCTAGGTGTATGGAAATGCCAGTGATGACTTAAACACAGTTCTATTAGTCATTCTCATTGACACTGTTAAACTATTTCTTACTTTATTTTTTCATCTTTAAAAAGAGCACTAATAATATTTTTTGAAGAATGCCTAACATACCACCTGAAATAATATAGATTGTAAAATTTAATCATTATAAGCCATACTCCTCCATTCTCTTCTAAGCTTCCCAGTATGGACTCCGAAACAGAGATTTCTCTTGGATAGTGCACTGAGGAAGCATCAGAAAACACAGGAGACTGTTGGTAGAGACAAAGAAAACTAGGTCGTCTAGGTCAAAGATATTATTTTTAGACTAGATGTGTGTGGGCAGGGATGTCAGCTTTTCAACTTCCATCAGATCACAGCACATAAGGAACTGCCTGCTTTCTCATATGGCCAGTACTAACCACAGAGTTTTAGTGTTGCAGTCATCCTTAGGGGGGATATTTTTAGCAATTAATACCAAGGCTCAACAACCAAAAAATTCAAATATTTAGAAACAAAACTCGCGAGAGAAGTGAAAGATCTCTACAATGAAAATTATCAAACATTGATGAAAGAGATCATTAAGGATACACACAAAAAATGGAAAGATATTCCTTGCTCATGGGTTAGAAGAATTAGTATCATTAAAATGCCTAAATTACGTAAAGCAAACTAAATATTCAATACAACACCCAACAAAACCAATGCCATTCTTTACAGAACTAGAAAAAGGAATCGTAAAATTTATATGGAATCAAAAAAGACCCAGAATAGCCAAAGCAATCCTGAACAAGAAAAATCAAGCTGGAGGCATCACCATCCCTGACTTGAAAGGATGCTACAAAGCTATGGTAATTAAAATAGCACGATACTGGCATAAACACCACTACAGCATTATACTTGTATAAAAACAGAATAGAGAGCCCAGAAATTAATCCACATAGTTACAGCCAACTGATTTTTGAAAAATGTGCTCAGACTATACAGGAAAGTAAGGTTATTCTCCTCAACAGATGGTTCTGGCAAAACTGGATTTATATATGTAGAAGAATGAAATTAGAAATTAGATCCATACCTCTCATCATATACAAAAATCAACACAAGATGGATCAAAGGCCTAAATTTAAGACCCGAGACTATGAAGATGTTGAAAGAAAATTAGTGTAGCACAATTATTCTAAGGTGTTTAAATTTAACTGAAAATTGATCCCTGTTAAAAATAAGGGTGGGGATAAGAGAGGGAGGAGATGTACAGTTCAGCACATGCTCACTCGGAGTTACCCCTAATGGTAGAGCTAGAAACTTGCCATGGGATTCCAAATCCAATTAAGGTGGCATGTACCAATGCCATCTTACTAGTTAAAGTGATAAGTTTAAGCTCAAAATTGATCATAAAGATAGGATTAAGTGTCAAAGGGATCACATAAACAAGACCAGTGTCTGCTAATAATAACTGAGAGACTTAAAAAGGAGAGAAAGATCTAACATGGGAAGCAGGATAAACAGCATACTCATAGAATGGCAAATGCCCTAAACAGAACTCTGGCTTCAGAGTCAGCCCTTAAGGCATTTGGATCTGGCTAAAAAAGCTCATGAGAGTTTCGCAGGCATGGAAAGCCAAGACACTCTGGCAAAAAAAAATGACCTAAATGAAAGATCTCTGTGAGCTGGATCCCAGTGGAAAGAATGGGCCATCAAAGAAGGAGGTACCTTTCTCTGAAGAGAGGAGAGAACTTTCACTTTGATTATGGCCTTGTCTAAATAAGATCGGAGTTGGTGAACTCAAGAGGCTTTCATAGCCTTGGCAGCTCATGACAAGAGCCTTGGGTGATTACTGGCATCATCAATAAGAGTGTCAATTGTTAAATCAACAACAGGAGTCACTGTGCACTTACTCCCCATGTAGGATCTCTGTCCTTAATGTGTTGTACTATGCGAATTAATGGTAAAACTAGTATTCAAACAGTAATTTATACTTTGTGTTTCTGTGTGGGTGCATACTGTTGAAATCTTTACTTAGTATATACTAAGTTGATCTTCTGTATATAAAGATAATTAAAAATTAATCTTAATGAAGACTGGGATGGGAGAGGGTGTAGGTGATGGGATGGTTTGCAGATGAGAGGGTGGTTATGGGGGGAAAACCCGCTATAATCCAAAAGTTGCACCTTGGGAATTTATATTTATTAAATAAAAGTTTTTTAAAAAAGAAAATTGGTGTAGGTGACAGCCTCTTGGGTAAGACCCCTAAAGCATGGGCAACAAAAGCAAAATTAAATAAATGGGACTATATAAAACTCAAAATCTTTTTCACAGCAAAGGAAATGATCGATAGAATGAAGACACCTCCAACAGAATGAAAAAAAAATATTTGCAAACCACTTATCTGATGACAGATAATATCTCTAATAAATCAGCAACTTAAAATACTCAACAACAAAAAATCAAACAATCCAATTGGGAAGTGGGTAAAGGATTTTAATAGACAGTTCTCAAAAGAAGAAATAGAAACGGAGGCCAGCGCTGTGGCACAGTGGGTTAAAGCCCTGGCTTGAAGCACCAGCATCCCATATGGGCACAGGTTCTAGTCCTGGTTACTCCTCTTCTGATCCAGCTCTCTGCTATGGCCTGGGAAGCTGTAGAGGTTGGCCCAACTCACCCACGTGGGAGACCTGGAAGAAGCTCCTTGCTCCTGCGGCTTCAGATCAGCACAGCTCTGGCTGTTGTGGCCATCTGGGGAGTAAACCAGTGGATGGAAGACATCTCTGTCTCTACCTCTGTCTGTAACTCTGTCTTTCAAATAAATAAAATAAATCCTAAAAAAAAAATACAAATGGCCAGCAAGTACATGAAAAAATGCTCAACATCCTAGCCAACACAGAAACGCAAATCAAAACCACACTGTGCTACCACCTCACCTCACCCCTGTCACAATGGCTAAAATGCAAAACACAGAGAGTAACAAATGATGGCAATGACGTGGACAAAGTGGGTCACTTATACACTGTTGGTGGGAATGTAACTTAGTGCAGCCACTGTGGAAAAGTGTGGAGATTTTTTAAAAAACTGGAAATAGACTTACCATAAGATTCAGCACTCCCACTACTGGGTATACACCCAAAATGTATCAAAGATATACCTGCACCACCATGTTCACAACTGCACTGTTAATAAAAGACTAAATTTGGAATCAACCAAGGTATCCATCATCAGATGAATGGATAAAGAAAATTCAGCTATAAAAAAGAATGAAATTTTACCATCTGCAGCAAAATGGATGCAACTGGAGGATAACGTTGAATGAAATAAGCTAGATCCAGAAAGACAATACTGTATGTTTTCCCTTGTATGTGGCAGCTAAAATTCAACAAAAAAAAAGAGAAAAAAATTAAAGAAATGTGTCTGTGTATCAGCATTGCTGCAAATATAGTTTTGTAAAACTCTTATACCTTTGTGAAACCAGTGGTTGAGAATGTTATACTACTAAAGTTTTAATGATCTGTGATGGCTTTAACATTTCCTGTATATGGATGTAATGTTCATTTTCCATTCAATTATTGTTTATAGCTGTTGTCTATAGTCCCACTAAACTATAGTCTTTTTTCTTTGTATTTGTTAAATTTCTTATTTAACAATGTATTAAGATTTTTTACTGCAATAAATTAAAAAAATTTTACAAATTAAATTAAAATATTTAAAAATATTTTGAAAATATTAAAATTATTTTATCTCAAAAACTAAAAAAAAGAAAGAAGAATGGAGGGTGGAAGGGAGAGGGGGGAGGGAAGAAGGAATGAAATATGTTGCTAGAATTATATCTACAAAGCACATGAATCTGTTAAAAATTAATTAAAAATTAAAATTAAAAAATTAAAAAATACTAGGATTCAAAAAATAATTAGTGTTGCAGCTGTTTGATTCATGAACCAAGTATTCAAGGAAAACCATATAGGAAAAGGAGAAAAGGAAAAGGCATGATTAGTAAGTAGAAGCCCAGGCCCAATTAACATGGCATGCTCCCAGGTCATACGCTTAAGCCCTCTCAAACTCACACTTCATTTTCTTGGTTCATGTATTTAGGATGTTCATTGCTTTTTCACTCTCTGAATAGCTTTTTTTGCTCATTTGTGTTTTGAAAGCAAACTTCCAGGGGAAAGAAAGGGGATGCAAAATAGATAGTGGCTGATCCTTTTTTTTTTCTTGGAGAATTTTTGTCTATTGTTAACTCAAAAACAAGGTGACATGCTGAAGATGCAGAAATCAGATGAAAAATGAGCCAACAGGCAACAGAAAGTACCTATGAGAAATGACATCTTCCCAGGGGATGCCAGAGAATAACTGAGGATTTCAGGACTTACTCCAACCCATCCTGACTCATTATTCATAAGATGAGGCTGATAGGAAGGCCCTGGGGGGATGGAAAGAGTTGGTGATGAAGGAAACTAAATTCATTGCTCCCCTAGAGGAAAGTGGAGGAATCTAGGCCTCAGGTTGTGGAAGGAGGGAGAGGAGAGGGGACATGACAAACTGCTTCTCCACCTTTTCTCCTCTGCCCTTGTGGCAAGAAGTGAATCACAAGATTATAAGAGTGGATTCAGGCAATACTGTTGGGTTCTAATCTCTGCTCTACTCCTGGTTAACTAACCTTGAGCATATTATTTCACCTCTCTCCACTCATTTTTTTATCAAAGAGTAGGGATAATTCAACTTCATAGGAGTTTCTGAGATTTGAATGAATTAATACATGCAAAGTTGTTAAAGCAGGGACTAGCACAAAGTATGTACTCTATGAATGTGGTCTCATTATCTGATATTTTTAGTAGAACTCTTTCTTTTTTAAGTCCTCTTATAACATTCAATGGATCCTTAAATCATTTAGCCTATAAGATGACTCTTGATTAGCCTCAGAGGTAGTTATGAGAGACCTGAGCTGAAATAATTGCAAGATACTTTCCCATCCACCACTCAATTCTCCCCAGGATCAAATATGCTTTATCAGATTGAAAATAGGTTAGTGGAACCAGGTATGTACTTTTTCTGCTTATTTTGTGGCTCTGTCTACCTAGATAGTCTGCTTTCTAATATGTAGTAGTTTATTAGACTGGATCTATAGATAGTGGGTGAGTGATGGGCTATGGTTGTCCGGATGAGTCAAAGTTATGTGGAGAGATCTATATAATAATGCATCAATGAGACAATAGTAACATGTTTAACCACAGTTCTAAGCTACATTTTCCATGTGTCTCATTTTTCAGTTATTCTTGAATTTAAAAGTATAGAAAGGGATGTTATTAAATATCCTCAGCCCTCAAAATATCTGCCTGAACACAACCAGTGAAGGCTCCCCCAAATAATCCATGCATTAACCAGTTTTGAAAACTAGATTCAAAAGGTAGATATTATAATTGGCTCTCTTAATGTTAACTTTTTTTCCTTATTTTCTTAACCTTGGTGTCCATTACTATGCTATGAATCCTGTTGCCTGTTGCAACTTGTCTAATGGAGACAGACAAATGGTAGTTATGCAGTCTCTGCCTTTTCCTGACCCAGATTTTGATACTTTGCTTACTCTCAAACTTGTTAGGTTCCACTTAATGCCCTTATTCTTTGGTCAGAGTTACTGATTTATCATTTTCACATCCATGGAACCTTAAAGATATCCCTCAACAGCATCATTTTCAGTAGGTAACTGGAGAATATTTGATTAATTCCACAGTTACGACAACGCAAGTGATTTCATCCAGTCCTCATAACTGCATTCATGTGTGTACCTTTGGCAGTACACAGAGCTCTAGTAGTTTAAATCAGAGTAATGTCATAGTCATTTCACTATTACTTGGACTACTGCCTAGCACAGTAAAATCATTTAGTATGAGTGGTTGGACCAACATATAATGCTTGAAATAAGGTTTCCAGGTTTTCCAAATATCAAATTTCATCCTGCTGGTTATGTTGGTTCTGGTTGCCTACCAATGCCTTTAGATTCCTGAGGGGTAGTAAAGAGCAGAAAGTCAAACCAAAGTCATGGTCTGCTGGTGACAAGACTTCTACTACAAATTTTATATTCAATCATGCTGAGCAAATTGGATCACTGGAGGAAATTTAATGACTTCTGTTTAAAAATTCTCAGTTCCTTGGACATGATATCAGATAAATTATTTGAAGTAATTGTGATGAGTGAGAATCCTTAGCTTTCTAAAATCATAGATTTGGGTGTAAGTTAAGCAGTGAATAACATCAGGTTTGAGCATCCAATATTACTTCTTCATGCTTCTCCAAACACCCTAGATTAGAAAGGTACAATTACTGAGGGAGGGTATTGTATCCCTAATGTGTGAGAGTCTAAAAGAGAAGAATGTCGCCAAATAAACAATGTGCTCAAGTGCCCTCAGCCCTTTTCAAAGGAACATGAAAGAGAGAAAATAGTTAAATTCCAGATTCATCTCTCATTTCTTCACTGAGGACTTCTATACAGGGTTTACAGGTTATACCTAGAGTGGAATATCTCTCCAGGCCATTTGTCTGTAGAATAGCAATCCTTTGTTATAAAAGGTGGTACTTTTCCACAATTTTTAATGAAAATATTCCATAGTCAGCTGTCTTACTGTCTTGATCCCTCCAACAAGATTTTACCCATAAAACTGGAAAATAGGATATTTAAGTCTTTCCATAATAAATCATTGGGCCAAAGGCTTTCCTGGAGTTAGGGTTGCAGGGTGGATCTTCAGGGGGTAATCAATTGTAGCAAAAGGGTATTTGGGATTGAATCATATAGTTTGCATTACGTGAATTACATGAAAATAAATACTTACTTAATAGGGATACATCACAATGAGCCATTCATTCATGCAATCTAAACATACTAAGAGCTTGCTTTTCCATCTGCACTTCCTGGATGTGGTTTTAATCTGGTGTTCCATTTCAAAAGAGCTGCTTAAATCAGCAGTTAAAAAATGATTCACAAGAGAAAATCTTGCATGACTAGTTCTTGTCTGTTTTATCAATAGTATTTGACAATGCTCTCATAAAAAGGAAAAGTCCCCCTGCTCTCTCGCTCTCTCTCTCTCTCTCTCTCTCTCTCTCTCTCTCTCATACACACACACATACATACACACACATATACACAAAGCAATTTCTTCTCAGATTGCTTTTGTGATTGTTGCTTTGGTTTTTATTTTATAGTGCTTCAGCTTTTTTTTTTTAATTTCAGCACAATATTCATGGATTTTTCTTCTGATGACTTAACTCTTCCAGGAGACATCAGGCATCATCTGGCGATTGTCCCTTGTGCCTCTAATTGCTTAATTAACATTCAAATCCAAGGTTTTAGGAAAGGGTTGGTATTATTTTAAGCCATGAGACAGTTAATTGCTGCCAAGACACTTTTGAAGCTGTCATATAGGCTCTATAAAGAGATTCTTGGGAAATGGGTCTAGCTGGAGGTAAATTGAAAATCATAGATTTTTACAAACTATGTGAGTATTAACTCATAAACTAGCATTTTTTCTAGAACTATAGTATTCCAGTGAGAAATTATTTCATCCTATTTAATCAATACAATGGATGAATAATTTTTTAAAAATAGCTATGATTTCTAAAATGACTTTAGGTGGTTTTAGAGCAGTGTTCACACACACAAAATTTCAAAATGCCAATGTTCTTCATTTACTTATTAATTACGAGGAATTTCATAAGTAAATGAGTGAACTTGTCAAAAATTTCAGCACCAAAAATATTTAATGATGCATATTTAGAATATATACCCTGTTAATAAGTACAATTCTTTTGACAGGGCTTAAACATTTTGACTGAAAAATGCTATCCTCTAAAAATAATTGTTGCCAGCACTGTTTTCTGAAGAAATAATTTAATTTATAATATAATATTTGAATATAGCAAAATGAAAATAAATAACAGGTTATGTAATTGTTTATATAAACTCAAATTAGAAAAATACAAGTCAATAAGATTAAGATCAAAATTAGGATGCATAGATAGATAAAACGCACAAATGCAAAATTAACAAAGGCAGAACTATTAAAAACGTATAAGTAATGGTGATAAACGCATAGTAAAGAAATGCAATTTGTTAAGCAGAATGAGGTTCTTTATCTCTATTAACTTAATAATTAAAACCAGTAATATCTAAAGCCACAAAATTATGGAAAATTGTGCACTCATCAAACAATAAATTGATATAACACATTTAAAATATAATTGGCAATATCTATAAAATCCATAAAATATTTTGTGCAATTTATCTGACTAATCATGTGCTTTATAATTTATCTAAATGGACTATTTCAAAAGAAATTAAAAGCTATGTGCACATTTGTGCCATCTCTAAGAAAAAAAGATGTATATGACAAAACATCACAGAAACATAAAAAATGATGGCTGGGTTGGGGTGATAGAATTATAGGCAGTATCGAAGGGGCAAGTTACTAGTACAGAAGAAATATATCTAGGCTAATGTGATATTTGTTAGTTGCATTACCATAGAAAATAATATTGATTTTTCAAGTGAGTTCTCCTTTTTTAATATTACAGTACACCTATTCATAAATTTGTTGTCAGTGTTAAATGACATATTGCATATAGTGATTAATGGATTCTGATAAAGCAATAATTGTATTCTGCGGCAGGCTTGGAATCAAATAATATGTGGAAGAGGTTGAATGACAATATTCTCTTCCCAGAGTAGTAAGAATGGATGAAGTGATGACAAGTTCTGGGTAGTAATGATTTAGATAGAGTGCCATTACAGGGAGGCCTCTGGTAGGATAGATTTTAGCATAAAGCTGAAGGAAGTGAGAGGAACAGATGTGGATATCAAAGAAAATATTTTTCGGGTAAAAGGAAGAGAAAGTACAAACACTTTGATGTGGGAATTTATTGGACTCTTTATGATAATGTTCTGCAAGATATAACGGTAAAAATTAATGTTAACACTTTCTTAGCATCTCCTGAGAACTATGTAATGGCTGAGCATAGTCTTAAAATATTGTTCCTCTTGATGGGTTCAATTACAGAATTGAAAATACATATGTATTAGATACATTACAAATTTCAATGGCTAAAAAATTATGACTATTTACTATCACGATTCATGCAATCTGTGGGCCCACTGAATATTGGCTGATCTTGATTGGCATGTTCATCAAGGTTCCCCTGCTTAGCAGGAGACTTGACTTGATGCTGAACACAACCAAAGTAGCCTTAGTGCAGCAGCTCTGATCTACATATATTTCATATCTCCTGGAACTTGTTGATATATTCTTCTCATGGACTTGGAAGCAATGCAAAAGAGAACTCCAATGGTTTTGCAAGTCTCTGTGGCTTGATACATGACCCTGAGCGTGAGTGGTCCTTTAAATTTTGCCTTACTGGCTTGTCACTTAACATACATTAACCCAGTTCTGCACTCCTCCACTTTCACTATGTCTGTCTGCTAATGCCTCACATGGCCAAGTCTAAGGACAGAGATTTATACTTTGTCCAAAGTGGCCAGCAATGCAAAGTTATATAACAAAGGGTGTGGTAGAAGTAAGAATAGAGAACTGGAACTATTTAAATAATCTACTAACAATCCATCATAGTAAGTACATAATCTAGTGGTTTCCAAAGAATTGTATGTATTCCATTTGCGGTATGAGAAATGATTGTTGACACATTCTTTTAAAATGCATCAGATAATACTAATACCTTTTTAAATAAAAGATTTATTTATTTATTTGAAAGTCAGAGTTACACAAGAGAGGAGAGCAGAGAGAAAGAGAGAGGTCTTCCATCCACTTTTTCTCTCCCAAATTTGCCACAACGGCCAGACCTGTGTCAATATGAAGCCAGGAGCCAGGGGCTTCTTCCAGGTCTCCCATGTGGGTGTGGGGCCCAAGGATTTGGGCCATCTTCTACTGCTTTCCCAGGCCATAGTAGAGAGCTGGATCAGAAGTGGAGCAACCAGGACTAGAACTGGTGCCCATATGGTATGCTGGCGCTGCAGGCAGCAGCTTTACCCGCTATGCCATAGCACTGGCCCCAATACTAATACCTTGTGCTTTTAATGTTATGAGCGCTATTTTGTAAGATGAAGTTGAATTAAGTAAAAAATAACGATTCATTACAATGAAAATTATAGAATTCATAATAACGTAAAGTAAGCTTGTAGGGAAAAAACTCAAGAAAGAGATAAGAGACAAAATTTAGAAACATTTCTGGTTGGTCTAAGAACCAACTGAAAGCTTAGAAATGAGGAGTTGGGAGAAAAGGGAAGATTCCAGAGGAGGTGATACTAGAGCAGCATCTTGTGCAAGCTAGGATTAAAAAGGCCGAGACTGGAAGAAGATGTCTTCCAGACCCAGAAATCAGCATGTTCAGAGGTTCAAGATTATAGAAGAATATGGAACAGAGGTTAGCAATAAATTTGGCTGTTCAAAGCTCAATGGGCAAAGTAGTAGGCTGGATTCCTTCGGTAGAGTATCTCATCCCTGGGCGATGGAGAACCTCAACCCTTTGCCGTATTGCACCAGTGGGGCTTAGTATACAATTGATTCACAGTAATAACTGTCCCCTGAACGCATTACACAGAAATTCTTTTGGAAATATATAGAATGTCTTAATCCAATGTCTCTCAATGTCTCATTTGCATCATTCCTATTGCCTGAATCTTTCAGAGTAAGCTCTCCTATTCCCAAATGGTTAACTTCACCCAGGGCTATCACAGCTGAATGTACACAGATAAAGCAAGAGCAAATTCACAATATGAAGGAAATATTTATATGCAAAGATATTGTAAACTATATTCATAAAACCAAGTGAGAACCCTTTCCTTGAATGCTGAGCCTGAGGAACAACTACCATCTGCCAGTTTTGGCCCGGGAGCCTGTGTGAATCATGCTGCTGATTTCCCCACAGAAACCAGTCAAAACAAGGTTTTCAAGGCAATTGCTCTTTTAAGTAGTACTTTCCTTAGGATGGTTGTGCTTCCTTTATTCTGTACATTATTGAGTCCCCAAGCTGCTTTTCCCCCTGTGTTTGCTATAGGAGAGCTCAGTGCAGAAAACATGGAACCACCTTTAACTTTTCTTTCCATTATGCTCCACATTCAATCCATACGGAAATACTGTAAGCTCAACTCAAAAACTATTTCCAAATCTACCTTCTTCTTACCCTCTCTGTTTTACCCTTTCCCAAGCCACCATCATCTTTCTGTCACATCAGAGCCAGAGTTTTCTAATAAACGCTCTTCTACTTTTGCCGCATTAGTTTCTTCTCTACATTGCAGGCACATATCCTTATAAAATCTATGTGGGAGCATGTCACTCCGCTTTCCAAAACTCTCCAATGTTTTCCTCTCTGGTTAGAAAAAGTATAAAAGTCTCTCAATGACTAAAAGTTTAAAATGGAGGCAGATGTTGGCCTAGTGGATAAGATGCTGGTTAGAAATCCCGTTTCCTATATTGGAGTACCTTGGTTTGATAACCAGCTTCACTCCTGACTTCTAGCTTTGCTCTTGACTCCCTTTCCTGTAAATGTTTACTCTGGGAGGTAACAGTGATGGCCCACGCAACTGAGTTCCTGCCACCCATTTGGGAGACCTGGATAAAATTCCTGGCTCCCAGTTTCAACCCCAAATGGAGGCTGTTGATAGCATTTGGGGAGTGAACTGACAGATGGGATCACTCTTTCTCTCACCTGTCTGTTTGTCCATCTCTCTCAAATAGATAAAAAGTTAAAAATAATTGGTGGGTATACA
Source organism: Lepus europaeus (assembly GCF_033115175.1). Classification (NCBI taxonomy): domain Eukaryota; kingdom Metazoa; phylum Chordata; class Mammalia; order Lagomorpha; family Leporidae; genus Lepus; species Lepus europaeus. The sequence goes on from NC_084833.1 coordinate 42,833,040, forward strand.
GTGGAAAGAACGGGGCCATCAAGGCAGGAGGTACCTTTCTCTGAGGGGAGGAGAGAACTTCCACTTTGACTATGACCCTGTCGGAATAAGATCGAAGTCGGCGAACCCTAAACGCTTCCATAGCCTCGGCAACTCATGACTGGAGCCTAGGGAGATTACTGACGCCATAAACAAGAGTGTCAAATTGTTAAATCAACATCAAGAGTCACTGTGTACTTACGTCCCATGTGGGATCTGTCCTTAATGGGTTGTCCAATGTGAAGTGATGAAATAGCTAGTACTGAAACAGTATTTTTACACTTTGTGTTTCTGTGTGGGTGCAAACTGATGAAATCTTTACTTAGTATATACTGAATCGATCTTCTGTATATAAAGATAATTGAAAATGAAAAAAAAAACTTGGTGTTAAATTGGAAATTACATAGAAAATTAATCAATTTTTTAAAAAATATCATGTAGGATCTCTGTCATTAATGTGCTGTACACTGTTATTTAATGCTATAACTAGTACTCCAACAGTATTTTTTCACTTTGTGTTGCTATGTGAGGGCAAACTGTTGAAATCTTTATATATACTAAACTGATATTCTGTATATAAAGAGAATTGAAAATGAATCTTGATGTGAATGGAAGGGGAGAGCGAGCAGGAAAGGGGAGGGTTGCGGGTGGGAGGGAAGTTATGGGGGGGGGAGCCATTGTAATCCATAAGCTGTACTTTGGAAATTTATATTCATTAAGTAAAAGATAAAAAAATGGTGGGTATAAGTCAAAGGGACACAGGAGCCAAGTAAAAGAATTCCTGATGGCTAAACCTGGGACCTGATGAGCACCCAAATAAAATAGCCACAAATCAATACTGATATGCATACATAACTTAACTAATAAATATATGGAGGATAACAGATGAGATTTTTGTGTAGAATTCCCAATAGGTTGTATAGATCTTCCTCCTTCATGGAGATGTTCCATGACTTCCTACTCTTAGTGAGGGATGCTGATAGTGATGTCCTTACACAAAGTGCAGTGTAAAAATGAGGAAAATACCTTTACACATGTTTGTGAAACTTTGCTTCAGTTAGGAAATTGTAGTATCAGTAATGGGTAATGTCAATAACATACAGACTTGATATGGCATGATGGGAAGGAACCTTTACTTCTGTAGTCCTCCTTTCAACAATCCTAAGCCCAGTCTAGACATAACAAGCCCAAATTGAACAACATTTTGATCAGTACTTCTCAAAATCCTTGTAATAGTGAAAAAAAGGGAAGTATAATAAAGTATCACAACTTACAGGAGCCCAAGAAAATACAATTATTATCTATAATGTGGTTTTCTGACTAAGATCCTAATACATAAAAATCTTTGATATGTAAAAGTTGAGGAAATCTGGGTAGTAAACAGTCTTTGGTTAGTAATCATTGCATTAACATTGGTATATTAGTACTAATTTAAAAAAATTATTTAACTTATTTGAGAGACTGAGAGAATGAGAGAGACAGACAGACAGACACAGAGAACTCTCCCATCTAGCAGTTCATTCCCCAAATGCCTGCAATAGCAGGGACAGGACCAGGCAGTCACAAGCTTGATTAAGTTCCTACTCAATCCAGATCTCCCACAAAAGTGGTAAGGACTCAATTACTTGAACCATCATCTGCTACCTGTGAGAGTGTACATTAACAGGAAACCTGAATTAGTAGTGGATCCAGGACTTGAACCCTGGCTCAAACATATAATATTAATATAATATGTTAATTACAGGAGGCCTTGGGTGTAAAATACAAGAAAACTGTATTATGTTTTTAACTTTTACATAACTCTGAATCTATCTTTTTGTGGACTTAAATATATGTTGTGATCTGAACCCTATCAACCCCCTCTTTATCTTTTTTCCATTTTAATACACTTTTAATTTATTTTATTTTTGAGATAAAATATTTTAACTTACATTAGAGTCAAAGGCTTAATGGTTCACTACATAAAGAGTTCAACAAACAAAAAGTAAAATGATCATAGTTCATCAGGAATATAGGCAAAGGCTACAAATAAAAATAAAATGAAAATCTTCCTTGAATGATTCAAGTGAGATCATTCTGTACCCTGTCTCAGAAAAAAGAAAGTAAGTGTTAAGCTAACTCTTGTTGGTGTGGCACCTGGTTCTCAAGAAAACAACAGCTCCGAAGTCCCAATTTCCCAATATCTGCTTTCAGAACTTTCTGTGGACTTCCAAGGGATTCAGATCTGTGAATACAACCCATCATTATGACAGGTCTCTAAAAATGCTGGTCAGGCTTAGTATGAATTTGCTCACTCACTAAATGTTCCCAAATGCTTGCATCAGGTATTGCAGAGAGGATGACTAAGGCACAGTTGGGTCTTACAGATATTTATAATATATTAAGGTATAAATCACAGGAAAAAATATTGATCATGAGATGGAAACAGAATAATATCTGTTACAAAGAAGACTTTGTTAGTCAAAATCTAAGAACTGAGAGTTAGATGTAGAATTGATTATAAGAGAGGAAAAGCCAGAGATGTGGCTCACTAGGTAGGAAAAAATTACAAGAACATCTAAGATAAATTTGGAGATACATACTTTGCATATATGACAATTTCTATTTTCCCTCAACTGCACATCTTCTAAAAATCTGAAAGACCTGCAGAAATTTACTTCTTATGGTCAAGATGGGAAGACCACAATGAGTGTCATTCCTGTGAAAAATAAAATGATTACAAAATATCAGCCATCTTCAGCACTGCAGATATATTTCTGTTTAGATTGAGCCATCACACCAACTAAAAAATGCAGTCTCCTCCATACATTTTCTAGGTGGAGAGAGCAAGGAGACAAGATCATGTGTCAATTCAATACTTTATAAGAAACATGGCTTTAGTTATATATCGAAATCCAAAATTGGTGATATGTTTTTTAGAATAACAGTCACTACTAATCTCAGTATTTCCACATCTTCCAGTCTATCTCCTTCTACCACTAGAGTGCACCAAAATATTTATTACCAGAATGAAGAGCCCAGTGACTGTGCTTCAACTATAGATTTTCATCTTTTCTTTCTATTTGATATTTCTATCACATAAACATTTACATATCTGTGAGAGATTAGGTATGATTCAGGACCCTTAGTTCACAGAAAAAAATAAGTCTAGTTCTTGGAATCAGGCAAGGATTATGACTTAATTCAGAGGCCAAAAGTATAATGAATTGTTCTTTTTAGTGTGTATTTTGAATTATAAGTTTGTACTGGAGGTAGAGGAGGGAGTCTGTTTGGCAAATGTAATAGAACAGCTTGAAATGACACATAATCCCGGTATGAAATTTGGTAAAAGATCCTTTCAACATGTCAGGGAGCCAGTGGTATTCTGCAAATTCCTAGAACACCTGAATGAACATATAATTTTTAAAATTCAGGCTATATTCAATATATGCTATATTATTCAATCCATAAACATTATTTTAACACTTCCTACATGCTTGATATTGGATGGGCTAGATTCTGTGATGGTTCTCATTGGCATAGTGACATGGGTTATTCATTTCAAATTTTTATTACAGTCTACATAATGCCCTGCTTCCAAAAGTATTTCACCTATGGTAGTTCCTCCTATAATAATTGACCTCACTCTAATTTCTTTATTAGAGTACCGCTATCTTTGTGTAAAGTAGTATTTTGGGGATAGTTTTATCAATTGCAAAATTTTACCCAAGAAAAATAACCCAAGGAGCTTTGGTGATGATGATGATCATCATATCAGGTAGCATTTATTCAAGCTTAATACAAGTAAAAACTGTTCTAAATGCTTTGCAAGTTTAACTTATTTACATAAGATAATTTCTATTATCATTTTAGAGATGACAAATCTGAAATACAGATAAGTTCAATACAGCTAGTAAATTGCAAAGCTAGATTGAACCATGTTATCTAAAATAGTCAATATCCATGTTCCTTATTTAGTACAGTTTCTTTTTGTTTTTCTTTCCTTTCTTTTTGTTTAGATTTATTTTATTTGTTTGACAGAGTTACAGAGAGGGAAAGATAGAGAGAGAGGTCTTCCATCCTCTTGTTCACTCCCCAAATGGCTGCCACAGCCAGGGGTAGGCCAGGCTGATGCCAGGAGCCAGGGGCTTCTTCCAGGTCTTCCACATGGGTGCAGGGGCCCAAGCACTTCTGTCATCCTCTCTTGCTTTCCCAGGTGCTGCACTGGAAGTGGAGGAGCCAGGACTAGAACGGGAGCCCATATAGGATCCTGGTGCTGTAGGTGGTGGCTTATCCTACTGTGCCATAATGCTGGCCCTCATTAGCACAATTTCTATATTTCGTAATAAAAAATTAGAATCTATAACCACTAGTGATTTTTCTGTGTACTTATTTATTTACTTCTACAAAGTCAATACATATTCTGTGGTATCAGAAAAATACCATCCCATATTCAGGATTGTTTCATGGCATGTAACCAAAAACCTGGCTTTCAGAGGACCTACATAAGTAACTGTTGAATATTCTATTTTTTAGGAACATGTGAAAATTAAAGACAGGGCAAATATTTGGTGTGGTGATTAAGATGCTGCTTGGGGCCCACCCAATCCATATATGGGTTCTAGTCATTGATATGCTTCCAATTCTAACTTCCTACTAATGTTCACTCTAGGAGACAGCAAATGATGACTGAAATGGCTAGGTTCCTGCTGCCCACAAAGGAGACTAGAATTAAGTTCCTGGCTCTTGGCTTTAACCTGACCCAGTTCTGACTGTTGTGGACATTTGGGTAGTGAAACCAGTGGATGGGAGATTTCTGTATCTCTGTCTATCTGTTTGTCTTTCTCTCTCTCTCTGCCTTGCAAATACATCAAAAAATACTAAAAACAAGAAAATGCTAAAATTCAAAGTATATTAAAAGATACAGTAGGCAAAACAAACCAAAAGAGTTAAGTAATTCTTTTTTTTTTTTTTTTTGACAGGCAGAGTGGATAGTGAGAGAGAGACAGAGAGAAAGGTATTCCTTTTGCCGTTGGTTCACCCTCCAATGGCTGCTGTGGCCGGCGCATCTCGCTGATACGAAGCCAGGTGCTTCTCCTCGTCTCCCATGGGGTGCAGGGCCCAAAGACTTGGGCCATCCTCCACTGTACTCCCGGGCCATAGCAGAGAGCTGGCCTGGAAGAGGGGCAACCAGGATAGAATCCGGCACCCCAACCGGGACTAGAACCCAGTGTCCCGGTGCTGCAAGGCGGAGGATTAGCCTGTTAAGCCATGGCACCGGCCAGAGTTAAGTAATTCTTACAAGAAAACAGCAGCAACAACAACAACAAGAAACACAGCGGACTTTAGCCTGGGGTCTGGTACAAAAACAGATGGATAGGCCATTGGAACAGAACAGAAATGCCATAAATCAATCCATGCATCTACAACCAACTTATCTTTGACAAAGGAGCTAAAATCAATCCCTGGAGCAAGAACAGTCTCTTCAACAAATGGTGCTGGGAAAACTGGATTTCCACATGCAGAAGTATGAAGCAAGATCCCTACATTACACCTTATATAAAAATCCACTCAAAATGGATCAAAGACCTAAATCTATGACCCAAAACCATCACAATATTAGATATTGGGGAAACCCTGGAAGACATTGACATAAGCAAAGAGTTCTTGGAAAAGACCTCAGAGGCATGAAATTGACAAATGAGATTACATGAAATTGAGAAGCTTCTGTTCTATAAAAAAAAAAAAAAGGTCAGCAAAGTGAAGAGGCAGCTGACAGAATAGGAGAAATTATTTGAAAACTATGCTACTGAAAAAGGATTAATAACCAGAATATATAAAAAGATGAAGAAACCCAACAACAAAACAAACAACCTAGTTAAGAAATGGACAAAAGACTTAAACAGACATTTTCAAAAGAGAGAATCCAGATGGCCAACAGACACATGAAAAAAATGTTCAGGATCACTAGCAGTCAGGGAAATGCAAATCAAAACCACAATGAGGTTTCACCTCACCTGGTTAGAATGACTTTCATACAGAAATCAACAAACAACAAATGCTGGCAAGGATGTTGAGGAAAAAGTACCTTAATCCACGGTTGGTGGGAATGTAAACTGGTAAAACAACTATGGAAATTAGTTTGGAGATACCTCAGAAATCAGAATATAGACCTACCATATGTCTCAGCCATCCCACTCCTGGGAATTTACTCAAGGGAAATGAAATCAGCAAATAAAAGAGTTGTGTGTACCCCCATGTTTATTGCAGCTCATTTATAAAAGCTGAGACATGGAATCAACCTAAATGCCTGTCAACTGTAGACTGGATAAAGAAATTATGGGAGAAGTACACTCCCTAAATTTTGGAATAGCTGAAGCCAGGAGCCAGGAACTCCACCTGGGTCTTCCACATGGCTGGACCATCATTCACTGCCTTCTAGGGTGTGCACCATCTAGAAGCTGAATAGGAAGTTGAGGCAGGACTTGCTCCCAAGCACTCCAATAGCGGATAAAGGCATCCCAAGAATCAGTTAAACCTACTGTGTCACAACACCTACCCCAATAGATTCTATATTTTTGCTGTTAGAATTCATGAGTTTAGGATTAGATTTATTAGATTAACATAAGAAAGATTAATGATATATCTACACAAGGAATCTATATAATATTTCTTTGAGCTTATTTTAATGATTTAACTTGTTAAAATATTTGCTTTCCCCTTTTTACACAACTAAAATACAGAAGGCTACTAGCATCTTCAAGCTGTTCTTTTCTAAGTCAAAGGAAATGGTTTTGGATTATAGGATCATTAATTTTTGCTAGGGAAAGAACCAATATAAAGGAGAATAATTATATTCCTAAAGATGGATGTGTTCTACAGAAGGTAAATGAGAGTCTAATGTCATTATATTTCATTTCCCTACCTCTCCTTACTCTACAAATAACCAAGATTTTAAATATTAATACTTCCCATGATTATAAAACTTGCTTAAGAACTTACCAAGACAGAAAGACTAAGTGAAAGAAATGCATTGAATAAGTCTTTTGAAATGTGGAGGTAACATTTTGTGTTTTAATTCCTAACACAAATATTTCTTTTTGAGTTTCAACCTGAAATTATTTTGGAAATATTTTTGCATTATTTTGAAAATACAATCATTCCCTTCCAGATTTTATATTAATATAATCATGAATCCTCAATGAAATGTTTATCAAAATTCTTTTGTATATAGCATTTGTCCAATACATTTGTATATACTAATTATGGTCTGTTTCAGTATAAATTACTTTCCATTAAACTTACCTAGATACAGATTAAAGTACATCCCCATTACATAGGTTCTTTCAGTATTTTTCCATGAGTCCTTGCTATATGCTATATATGCATTTTGATAACATAAAGACTCAATTCCTACTTTCAAGGTTTTGACAACCTGATGAATGATCAGACAAATAACCTGATGATGACATTACATGATGGTTAATGTTATAAAGACTAGGGACAGAAAATCCATAAAGAAATATGAGTCATTTCCCCATGATAGAGGTGGTAATGGAAAGCTTCCTGGAAGAGGCAAGGCCTGAGTTGAAGCTAAAGACTTAGGTGAACTAGCTAAGCAGAAGGAAGGCAGCAACTATTAGGTGTTTATGTATGGACTAATAGATAGAAGGCTAGGAGAAGGGTGATGGCAGAAGATAGAGACATAGAGTAAATATTACAAGAGGTTTCTTTGCTATGATGACTCATCTCTAGAATTAATTATTACATCAGTCTACAGAGAGATTTTATGTTGGACAAATCATGCCCTGGAGTCTTTAGAGAGAACATGACCTAGCTGAGCAACACCTTGATTTCATACTGCTAGCCTGCAGAACTTTGAAACAATACATCTATAGCACTCTAAACCACCTGGTTTGTACTTGTCTTTTATGTCAGCCTAGAAAATGAATACAGAAATTATCATGGCACTATGGGCTGAATTGTGCTCTTCCCTCTCTCCTATCACTCCCACCCACTTCAAATTTATATGCACTTCAGAATGTGACTGAATTTGGAGATTAGACTTATGAAGATATAGATAAAAATGAGACTGTAAGAATGGATCCTAATGCAACCTGGTTGGTACTCTCATTAGAAGAATAAGAAGAAATTTGCATACAAAAAGAGACACCTGAGGCACCTGTGCAGGAAAGAAAGAAGTGAGGGCACATCAAGAATGCGGTAATCCGTGAGCCAGGGAAAGACTTCAGGAGAAAACAAACTTGGTGACAGCTAGGTCTTGGACATATAACCCCTAGAACTGTGAGCAGATACATTCCTATTATTTAAGCCACCCAGTCTCTGCAAACTCATGCCTACAGTGATGCAAATAAAAAGGAATGATGCAGACTCATCCAGGAAGACCTGCACCTATGGTGAGAGTGGGGCAATGATGTTCTTCCACAAGAAGCACCGGGGACAGGCTTCAGTGAACATGTTTGCTTTTATTATTGACCACATACACTTTTAAAGGTCAGGCAGAAGGGGCCTAACCAAGTTAGGGCAACACTATCTCTATAGGACAGAACCAACACTGGTGCCAATATGCCTCTCCAATCAGTTTGAAGGTCATGTAGCTAGGGTAGCTTTCCAGGTGAGTCTGGGCCACACCCAGGAGCAGTTTACCTGATGGGCCAAAGGTGGGAGTTGGAGGAAAAGTGCCTGTGGCTCCTGCCACCTGCCAGGAGTCAGGCTAACTGCATGGGCTAGGCAGGCAGTCTCACAGGATCACCCACAGAATGAATCCTTGAAATAAGATCATAACTTTGAAAAAAAAGTGGAAATGCAGCACTCTGTAATTTGGTAACAAGCTGACATTGACACATTCAATGAGCTGAAGAGGATGAAGGAAAGCACCCTCTCTGATTTAGACCCCTGAGTTATCTGTGGTGCTTTGCACTGAAGGAGGGAGGAGGAGGCTAACTGTAAGGAGTAAAGAGGAAATTGTAGACTTCACTGTTAGGCACTCTGGAAGTCTGAAGTACTCTCATTGGAGGAACATAGTCAGTTGGCTGTTGTGGATTCAGATTTGCAGAGCAGAGAGTGATCCGGTGCAGAATTACAGCTCTTAGAGTCATGATTCTGAAGAAACCCCATAGTGATACAGGGATGGTGGAATCACTTAGGAGAAAGGAAAACAGGAAGGAGAGTATCTGAGCAACAGTGACACTTAAGGAACAGGCTGAAGCAGAGCAGGCCAAGAAGGTGACTGTAGAGTTATAGAGGAATTATCAGTCAGCTGTAGTAGAGAGAGGGTCTATAGGTCTGGCTGTCAAGAGAACAATGGCATCCTTTTCCAGAGGAGTGGTGGCAAAAAGTAGATTTCAAAGACAGATTATGGGATACATAAGAGAAAAATAGCAGTAAGTGATTCAAGACAGGAAACAGCATGGACATCATGTTACCCAGGAAAGCTTTAACAACGAGGAATGACTTATTCTTGAGGTTGGAGATAACTAAATATGTCAGATTCTGATAGAAAGGAGTTGTGGAGATGAGGAAGAAAAAGAAGATAAATAGTTAGGAAATATTCCCCGGGAAGTAGAAAAAGTTTAGAAATCAAGAACACAGTTGAAGGAATTTGCCTAACATAGGAGAAGCAACAAGTATTGCATTGGAAGAGGAAAAAAATGTAACATGGGGTTAACTAGGAGAGTTTTCAGGATAATAAGAATAAATTGGTGTGTGAAGTTGCAGGGAATTGAAAGTTTCTATTTTTGTTGTGAAATAGAAGGGTATACAGTATATCTTATAGGTGACGGATAGTGAGGGGGAAGATAGAGAAACAGGAGATTTGAAGTGAGTTGAGAGGTTTTATTAGCTACTATGATGAAAGGGATAGAGTACTGCCTGGGGGCATATAGGAAGCCAGCAGGGCTGTGTGAAGGATAGATTATTTGCAGGCCCAGGGTCACTCCACTGGATAACATTTTCTCCAGCAAGGCTCAGTGGCTCAGTAGAAAAGGCAGAGTGTTCTGGGGAGTTAATCAATACAGCATAATGCATTTCTATTTAGTGTATATATTTGAATAATATTATGTATATAAATTGATAGTATTTGTTGTCATATGCTCATTTTCTACTGCTATATAACAAGTTACCATAAATTAAGCAGTCCAAAATATTCATTTATTAGCTTACAGTTTTATGGGACAGACATACTTCCTCCCTCCCTTCTGCCCTTCCTCCCTCCCTTCCTTCTTTCTTACCTTCCTCTCCTCTTTCTTTTTAATCAGGTATAATTGAAAAATATGATTGTGTGTATTTAAGATACACAATATGATGCTTTATATACATATTCACTATAAAATAATTACCACAATCAAGCTAATTAACATTTCCATCATTTCACATTGTATTATCTGTGATAAGACTCGTTGATATCTATTATTCTATTTCAGAAATAAGACACAGTATTATAAAAAATAATCACCATATTGCACATTAGATCTGCAGAACTTATTCATTTTGTAGAACTCAAACTTCACACCCTTTGATCAACTGAAATATTTATTTCTGATTGTGTTATTTTTTGTCTAAAATAGTTCAGGTATTTCACCTAACATGTATGTTTGTTACACAATGCTTTTTGTAGGTTTGAATTTATAGCTGCTCCTTTCCTCACTCTTTCCAAAAATTATTTTTTAAGCACCTTAATTTTTCCAGACATTATCTATCACTCTCCAACAGAAAGATTATATTAGAATATTTGTAGAAGTAGAACTTTAATACCTTAAACTTAAAACATCCAAAATGTCAATCAAATATTGCAAAATTAAGTAGGAATAAGCAAATTGTACCCTATTCATATATGGTGGAATACTGCAAATTGATGAAAACCTGCATACTATAGGTACAAGAAGAAACAACAAAAAATAATCTCACAGACATGTATTATTTAGGAGGAAAAAGACATAAAAGTATGTATTATGATGCCATTTATATAGAGTTTGAGATGCAGCAAAACTGGAATTGGGGTAGACATAGAGGTGGTTTCTGGGTACTGAGAATGCACTTCTGCATTTGAGTGGTGGAATCACAGGTGTATTCATTTAGTGAAAATTCATTAAAGTGTGCCCTTTTCAGTGTGGACAATTATTTAATAATGCTAATAGTATAATGGTATAAAATGTGCAGAGAAAAGATGGTAGACGTTTAAGGTAATTCTCTTGAGCAAGGGACCAGAATACAATCTAAGTTTCTGATCAAGTGAGGAAATGTAAGCTAATATATTTTCAAGTACCCTAACTAAACTGACAATAAAGAAAACCAAGGAGCCTTTCTAGTGCACTTGCTGACTAGTTGGCTACCATAGTTCTGACTAGAGGGTGCTCAAAGAATGATGAAATGTGAGGTCCACATTTTCCATAGGAACAAATGTGGCTCCTGTTTAGCACCCCAATAAATGGGTAGCCAAGACTCAATGTTGAATATTATCAAATATGATTGGAAAATTTTTGAGGCAGGTTTTACTAATAACTCCCATAGCCATGAAAAAACAAAACACGTCACAGTAAAGCAACTTCTTCATGATCTCTCTGAAGTAAATTAATTGCAAAATGTACTTCCTTGGTAGCTCAAAGATCTTATCTGATACATCAGATTGTTAAAGGTAAGCCAATAAATTTTGGGAGACTTCTGTCATAAAAAAAGGATTTTGGTTCTAGAATCTTGAGGCATTGTTTTTGAAAAATAATTAGTGAATGTGACCTATTGCCTTCCAAAGCAAGCTTTAATATTCAGTAGCACAACCATGCTACTTTCATGGAGAACAATCTTTACCTTTCCATTCTCAGTAGCAGAGAGGTATGCATCTATTTGATCCAGAGGTAGCAAGTCATTAATATACAAGTTCAAAGGGAGAAAGGTGAAGAAATCACATTTCTGTTTTTTGTGCTGCTTGAAATAATCATCAAGAACCATGACACTCTGTGATATTAGAGTGTGTCTGTAAATAAGGATAATAGTGAGTTATACGGCTAATTCCATTGCAAAATCTCAGTGGGATTGTGTTCATAATAAGCTATGAAATGGTATATCCTTCCAATATCTAATAAAATGGACTAAGTTGTATTTTTAATGTTGTACTCAGGTATTTAATACATAATACAGATAGAGGATCAAGACAATAGTTACCTTTATAATATTTTGAAAAATGCACAAAATTTAACATTTAATTTAGGTGCTGTAAATGCATTTTAGCAGCAGATATTTTCCTGGTTATTCTAGGTATTTAACATTTAAACATAATATTTAACATTCTTCCTCACTTTACATATGTAGTCTCCAGAAATATTATATTTATTCTTTTTACAAAATTTCCCTTGCCTAGGGTAGCATAGCACAGTATTAAACATTTGCTTTTTGAAGGTATACTATCTTAGTTTTAGCTTTGGGTCTATTGTTGCCCTATTCTTGTCTTAGGCAAATTACTTAAATTCACTAAATTTCAATTTTATATTTTGTGAAAGTTAAATAATCATAATACCTATTTCGTGAATTTATTAGGAGAATTTCATATGATAAAGCTATAAGAAGTTTTGGTGTAGAGCCTCGCACAGAATAATGCTTGGTATACACAAGTCTAATGCCGAATGTATGGGTAAAAGGCTAACTGATTAAGGAAAGTTAATATATTCCATTTTCTTCTCTTTCCTTGACATCTGTGATCTGCACCAACACTTATTTAAAAAGAGGAAAATCATACAGGTTATAATGATTCATGTGTCCTTGTGCACTAGAGTGGAAAGTTACTGAGGGCAAATGTGCATGAAGAATTCAACAGTTCTCTTTCCACTAAGAGACTTATTTAATGGATAAAAATATCTCTGGTTAATGTAATTTCCTGTTCTTCAAAGATGTGTTGACTATAATGTCTAACAAATGGCACTTTAAAGAACTTACACAGATATGCTTAACAGTCCTCAAGTCAGAGAAGTCCATAAATATATAAATTTTAAAAACTTATAACTTAAAATATTAATTTAAAATTTTAATGATTGCTTTCAAATGACAATTATTATATAATTTATTCAGTAAATATTTATTGACTACTAGATTTTAATTAATGATTTTTCAATATCATATGCCCTGCATAATTTTTTCATTGAATCCATCCTCATGATAGTTTCGAACAATGTATATATAATCCTTTAACAATTGGCAAAATAATGATTGGTACACATAGGATCAGGAATTTCTTTTTTTAAAAATGATTTATTTACTTATTTGAAAGGCGAGTTACAAAGAGGCAAAGGCAGAGAGAGAGAGGGAAGTCTTTCCTCCACTGGTTCACTCCCCAAATGGCTACAGTGGCCAGAGCTGAAAAGATCTGAAGCCAGGAGGCAGAGGCTTCAGCTGGATCTCCCACACGAGTGCAGGGACCCAAAGACTTAAGCCATATTCTACTGTTTTCCCAGGCCATAGGGGAGAGCTGGATTGGAAGTGGAGCAGCTGGGAATTGAACTGGTACCCATATGGGATGCGGGCACTGCAGGTGGTGGCCTTACCTGCTACACCACAACGCTGGTACCAGGATCAGAAATTTCTTGATTGTGATGTCCTGAATATTTCTCTACACTTCAGTCTACAGTGTTGTAATTCCTACTCTTAATAAACTGCATTAGACATTTAAGATGATATAAATGATTATTAAATAAATACATAATTTTAAAGCATTTTAGATTTTATAAGGCAATCTTTTACTTTATTGACCTTTGGCATACTTCAATGGGGTAGAAAGTATTCCTCTTAACATAAGATAGCTAGGTAAACTCAGATCATAGAAGTTAATTACCTTGCCCAAGTTCTGATATACATTAAATGTAAAACTAAACTTAAATGGGACCTTTCTTCATCAATAACCAACTAAATGTAATTTTAGGAAAGTGAAATACTATAGTCTTCTGTCACCTTAGCAAGTATCAGAATATGGTAATATGCAGTGTTTATAATACGGAAATCATCATTATTTTTGCATAGTGTCTTGGCAGAAATATAAACTGTTGAAACCATTTTTGGAGGACACTTTGCCAATGTTTCTCCCAGTATAGGGTGATAATACTTTTCTGCCTCCTTGAAGTCAAACTTGGCCATATCATAAGATTTGGTCAATTAATCCTAGTAACCTTAAAAAGGAAATTGAGGAGCCGCTATGTGCTTCACTACTCTCTCCTCATTGACTCAATATCCAGCAGTGTACAAGATGTGCCAGAGTGAAACATAGTTCCAGAGTGATGTTGAGACGGAGCAGAACCCTGGCAACTTGTGATGACTTACATCATGAAACACTGTTTAAGGACTCTGAGATGTTCAGCCATTGTCAACCCACTATAATGTATCATTGGAAAATTTTCCTGGCCGATTTGTCCTAAAGAAATAATTGCGTATTCACAGCATTTTAGTGAAATTGATCTTCTCGATAGTTAATTTATAAATAAAATGACTATAAAAAAAAACCTTTCAAATAAGTCATAGTGCATCTAAGTACACCAAAAAATGGAACAATTGCTATGATACTAAAAGAAATTCAAGATAATAAGCAGGAAAAGGCCAAGCTTTCAGTATTTTATTTTACAATTGTAACCTTTTTCCAGAAATAATGTGTGGTATTTAATAAAGGGTATTTATGGTGTTTTCCAGAAGTAATGCATGTTACTTAATAATCAAGATAATTATAGGGTATTTCTGGGTGATTTGCGTTTTCCTATTTATTTTCAATGTACATTTTTAGTACAATAATGAAAATATTGACCTCAATAGCACAAAATATCTTATGTGTTTTTATTCCATGCACTATTACCCTTTTATTATATTATATTATGCTTTTAATGACAAAATTGCATGAGTCATCCTTCAGTATACATGGGAATTGGCTACAGGACCCTCACAGATACAAAAACCTGAAGAGTCTCAAGTTCTGCTTATAAAGTATCAGAACATTTTCCTATAACCTATGCACATCCTACCATACACTTTTCATCTCTATATTACTTATGATAATTAATGTAAATGCTATGTAAATAATTGCTGTACTGTGTTGTTTAGGGAATAATGACAAAGAAATCAGTGTGCATGTGCTTAAAATGAATACAATATTTTTACAATATTTTCCATCTGTGTTGGTTGAATCCATGGATGTGGAACCCACAGACTGTATTTCCATAGCGAATGAAAAGGAATCCATGAGGGTTGGCTCTGGGAAGTGGTGCTATTTTTCTACTAGAATTTTAAAGGGGCACAATCATGGTGATAACAATTTACCCTGTTACCCTTTCAAAGATGCAATTTGATCCTCTGGCAAAGCAGGCAGAGAGAGTGAGAGCGAGAGCGAGAGTGAGAGAGAGGTCTTTCATTCACTGGTTCACTCTCCAGATGGCCCCAACAGCCAGAGCTGGGTGGATATGAAGCCCGGAGCCAGGAGCTTCTTGCAGGTCTCCCACGCTAGTGCAGGGGCCCAATGACTTGGGCCATCTTCCACTCTTTCCCAGTCCATAGCAGAGAGTTGGATGGGAAGTGGAGCAGCTGTGTCTCAAACCAGAGCCCATATCGATGCCGGCACTGCAGGCGGCAGCTTTACCCGCTGTGCCACAGTGCCAGCTCCCTGGACACACAATTTTTAATGAGTTCCAAAACTCTTCCAATAAATTCTGACCTTGCCTGCAAAAACAAGAAAAATGAAAAAAATTATGATAGAACATTTTGTGACTTGCAAATGAAGTCTGAAGTTTAGTTAACAGTAATGAACCAATGTCAGTTTCTTAGTTTTAATGAATATGACCCAGTAATGTAAGATGGTAATAATTGGGAAAATGGATAAGGGATATGATAGGCAAAATTGTGGTCCCTAAAGCCATCCATGTCCTAAATTCTGGAACACGTGAATATGTGAAATTATCTGGCAAAGGCATATTAAGTACTGATGGAACTAATATTGCTAATAAGCTGATTCTATGATAAGGAAATAATCCTAGATTATGCAGCTAGACCTCAAAACAATCACAAGGGTCCTTAGATGAAGAAGAGGGAGGCATACGAATCAATGCCAGAGTGATGCAGTAGGAGAGAGGCTCAGGCCGCACACCAAGTAATGCAGAAAACCTATAAAAACTGGTAAACCACAAACACATAATTTCTCCTTTAAAGCTTCCAGAAGAAATGTAGCTCTGTCATTACTTTATCAGGTGAGCTCTCTTTCAAACTTCTGACCTCCAGATTTATACACTATAAGTTTGTGTTATTTTAAGCCACTAGGTTTGTGACAACATATTAACACAGGTATAGAAAACTCAAATGAGCCACATACAAGAACTCTCTGTGCTGTCTTTGCAATGGTCCTGTAATTCCAAAGTCATTAAAGAATAATTTTTGGTGTTGATGTTGTGGGACCATAGGTTAACCCTGTGGCGCCAGCATCCCATATAAGTGCCAGTTCAAACCCTGGGTGCCCCATTTGCGATTAAGCTCCCTGCTAATGAACTTGGGAAAGTAATGGAGGGGGCCAAGTGCTTGGGCCCCTGCAGCCATGTGGGAGACCAAGAAGCTCCTGGCTCTTGACTTGGCCTGGCCCGGCTTGGGCTATTGCAGCCATCCGGGGAGTGAGCCAGCAGATGGAAGACCTCTCTCAACCTCTCCCTCTTTCTCTCTCTATACCTCTGCCTTTCAAATAAATAAAAAAATCTTTCAAAATAAAGAATAAAGAGTTTCTAAATTAAATTTTAAGAAAAGTCAGGGTACCTTTACAGGATCGAACTCAGTGTAATCCTCAATTGAACAAAACACTGAGATCTATATGTTTGGCTTCTTGCTCAGGGTTTCTGGTTCCTTGATTTTACATCTTGGTAGGTTTCTCCAGGTCTGACACCTAAGAGATGTCAAGCCTAGATTTTATATCCTTCCCACATCTCATGGATTTCTGATTTCTGCCTTTTACTTGATTGTGGCTTTGCCACTCTTGCTTAAGTACTGACAGCTTAAATACCTGCCATTGCCTCTCACAAGATTGGCAAAACAATCATTTTTGTGTAATATTTTGCCAAGGGTAGAAATTTAGAAAAGAGCTGAAATGTATTGCTATAGCAACCAGACAGAAATAAAACAATGCAGTCAACTCTTATATTGAGGATACAGAGTATCAGGATACAATGCGAGCATCAAATCAATTTGAATGGTTCTTTTTCATCACTAGATCAAAATCAATCCTCTCCTATTGCATACAATGGTGTCAGTATGAGTACTATTATTGGAGACACAAAGAGTAATTATATTTGACGAGCGAAAGAACCATTTTCAGAACGGGAACATCCACAACCCAAGTCTTTCCTCATTTTTTATTGTTTAGTTATTTGCTATTTTTGTTTTTGAATTTATCTTTTAAAATATGGGTATTTCATATGTACAAGGTCAGCCACTAGAACACTGCCTGTCTACAGGTTCTAGGAAGTCTTTTCTCTCTTGAGTTATTGTGCCTATCTCTGTGTGTAAATACATGGAATGCCATCATCAGTGAGTTATTGTTTAGGCATTGTGTTTGGATATTAGCTTGATCATACACACGAACACACACCCACACAGCTGTCTGTATAATTTGCAAAAAACTCCTGGAGTTGATATCTACCTGTATTTTTTATGTGTGATATATTACCAACACATATCAAATATTTAATTACTGTTAATTCTCCTCCGCTTTTCTTGGGTCTTAATGGTCTTCAGATGTGCACTATAATAATGTAGGGGCAATAATCTGGAAAAGTAGCTAAGATTGTGAGATTTCAGAACTCTGTGCATCTAAAGGAGCACTTCAGGTCATTCTTCTCCAGATAGTCCTGGCAGCTGAAGCCTGGAGATATTTGTAGCTCTTCCCAAGATCAGACCATCAACTACTGGTAGACACAGGACAGAGTTAGGTTGCCAACATCTCTTTATTCCTTCCACTAGCAAAGAAGATACCAGCCATCCTTCTGTTTATGGATCACATGGTGGAATTTGTTGACAGATTTCTAGGTGTATGCAGAAAGGACATAATCCAAATGATAGATTGGATCTCCAAAACAAGAATTGAGAAGACATCAAGTACCAAGTCTTCTTCAAAGGTAAGTTCTGCTTATGCACCATGAAAGCTTTTCTGTTGCAGTCTCTATTTCATTCATCATGGCAACTAATTGCTATTTTCTAATTGTCTCTTTCTTTAATCACTTTTTATGAATCCCAAGGGCAGAAAACATCAATACCCAGCGTAATGCCTATCCTTTCTTAAAAGCAAGCATTTTATTTTATTTGAGTATTTTCTAATAATTTAGGTGCTTCTGTTTTGAAAATTCCTAACAAAAAGAATACAACTAATTATTCTAACTTTACAACTATTAGTATTTATTCAATCAATTGCTAATCATACATCTCCATCTCTATTATATGGAAATTAGATAATGTGTAAAATTGTATAAAGTGTACATAGGTATGTGTGTAGTCAAGTCTGATAATTTAATAAAATAAATCTACAAGTAAAATATTGATTTTGGCAGTTTTCTATCATAATTTGTCATGTTTTCCATGACATAGGATATTTTTATCAGTTAAAATAACCAGATTATGTTGGATTTACATCGTGGATTAAAAACAAAGGATTGCTATCTGGCATAGTCTTGCATTTGCAATTATGAGACACTACAGTATATTGGAGAAAGAAATCATGAACTCAGTATTCCCTAACTTCTTCTCTGGGTTAGCTTGAATGAAAAAAAAAATCTTCACAAAGAACATTTAATCTTACTACTAATAGAAAGAAAATACAATACACAAGACAAAATGTCTACTGGGACTGCATGTCATTTTTCTAGATGCATTTTTGCAAGGAAAGATTGTGGCTGATGATCAGTTGACGATTCTCCTTTCAGGATAATTATTAGCATTCTTTAACTTGATTTTTTCTATTATTGTAATAAAAGGAAAATTAAACTGTAGAGATACATTTTATTTTTACCCTGAAATCTTTCTTGAGGTGTGGGTGCTGAGAGAGAATGAGGAATGAATTTGCACACCCCCACTCGGATCAGTCTAAATCTTAAAATAATGTGTCCTTTGGCAATCAGTAAATCTTGTTATTGGTTTGAAGCAATAAATCTTCCAAGGTGTTGAAAAAAAAGAAACACGTACTAATGAGATTACTCTGAAAATAAAGCGGTGGATTAGTAAAATCTAATTTGGAAGTGATGAAGTGCATGTGATGTTCAAGTAATTATTCCAGCATAGTCCCCATCCGTGGGGAGCTTGGAGTTATTGGACACTGCAGTATGTTAATGATGTCACTGCCTGGCATTTGAGTGAATGTGCTGACCGTCTGCTGTGTTGCCTCTCCTATTGTCAATATTCACTGTTGGGTCCAGCAGCTTCATTCATAATGCTGTTGCAGACACAGCAAGAGTGGAATGTGTGTGTGTGTGTGCTCATGTGCCTGTTTTTTCTTATGCCAATATGTTTGCCATTTTATAATCTAGTCTGAGATACAAATGTTATGTCAGATACTGCTATATGCAGAATTCAAAATCCAAACATTTCTCTGGGTTTTATTTTAAACACTGAGACCAAGTACACTGTTTGAGTTCTTTCTGTATTCCTTTGAAAAGCAGGTGATCCAGTAGTACTACTTTAGGTGGTTAGTGGAAATATTTATTTTATTTTATTTTATTTTATTTTATTTTATTTGAAAGGCAGAGTTACAGAGAGGCAGAGGTAGAGACAGACAGAGAGAGAGAGAGAGAGAGAGAGGTCTTCCATCCACTGGTTCACTCCCCAAGTGGCCACAACAGCTAGAGCTGGGCCAATCCGAAACCAGGAGCCAGGAACTTCTTCTGGGTCTCCACACAGGTGTAGAGGCCCAACGACTTGGGCAGTCATCTACTGCTTTCTCAGCCCACAGCATAGAGCTGGATCGGAAGTGGAGCAACTGGGACACAAACCGGTGCCCATATGGGATGCTGGCACTGCAGGCTGCGGCTTTACCTGCTACTCCCCAGCACCAGCCCCAGAAATATTTCTAACAACATGCTGTTTTCTATATCTTAACAGTGGAAATCTTTATGACTGAACATTTAATTCAGTACTTTCTTTAATTAAAGACTTCTTAGGCTTTAGTGCATAATGATTTTGACTCCATGTTTAATGTGTCAAAATTACTGAACAAAGCTGAAAGATCAACCAAACTCAAAGTAAATATGATATAAAAAGTATTTTCTATTGTCAATATGCTGAGAGTTTAATCAACCTGCTCATGTAAGCGGCGTGGCAGAAGGTTTACATCAGGTATCACTGGAGAGGTCTTCTCGGGAGAGGGTAGACATTGATGGATGGATTATGATCAGCAAAGTTAAGAGAAAAAGAGGCAGTCTTAGATGGGAGCATAACTCAGACGAGACTCAAAGGTGACACTTTATTTGGCGGGGTTAAGTTAGACAATTCTTTTTAAATTTTAAAAACCAAGGTATAACTTGAACTGTCTTAGATAAAAGTGTTATTATAAATATACTGTGATGTCTCAATAAATCCTAATCATTTCAGAGCTCTCCCTCTTCTCTCATCTTTCCCTGTTTTGTATATCTGTTCATTCTTCTCTCTAAAGATTAGTCCATTCTACCTTCTTTTTTTATTTTTAAAAAAATTTTTTTTATTTTTGACAGGTAGAGTGGACAGTGAGAGAGAGACAGAGAGAAAGGTCTTCCTTTTGCCGTTGGTTCACCCTCCAATGGCTGCTGCGGTAGGCGCACTGCGGCCAGCGCACCGCGCTGATCTGATGGCAGGAGCCAGGTGCTTCTCCTGGTCTCCCATGGGGTGCAGGGCCCAAGCACTTGGGCCATCCTCCACTGCACTCCCTGGCCACAGCAGAGAGCTGGCCTGGAAGAGGGGCAACCGGGACAGGATCAGTGCCTCGACCGGGACTAGAACCCGGTGTGCCGACGCCGCAAGGCAGAGGATTAGCCTAGTGAGTCGCGGCGCCGGCCTCTTCTACCTTCTAATATGTAGTTAGAAATGTATCCAAGATAGATCCTGAGTGTTGGTTCTTATAATTTAAGCCCCAAGTCCAGGTGTTCTGGGAAATGATTTCATTGGCCCAGCTTATGTTAGATTCTATACCTTGATAAATCAGTAGTGGGAAGAGATCACTTCATTTGTAAACATAAGTTTGGGTGGAGGAGTGAATCCTACGAATGGAGTATTAAGCAGTAAATGCTTTAGAATATCTCTTGCACACAATATTTCTTTAGTTGCTTCATTTCTAAGTTCTTTTATTCCACATGAACCTTTCAAAAGCCATTGCTTCCTCCTGAAAGGAATTACTCTAGGTTGAACATACCACTCTGTAGCAAATCTGGATTATTCATTCTTATTGCTGTTTTATGTAAAAGTCAGAGTGACAGAGAAAGATGGAGATCTTCCAACTGTGTATTCACTCTGCAAATGCCACAACAGCTGAAGCTGGGCCAAGCCAAAGCCAGAAGCCCAGAATTCAATCTGGGTTTGTCACTTGGGTGATAGGGACCCAAAAACTTGAGCCATCACTTGCTTTCTCCCAGGGTGAGCAGTAGCAGGAAACGGGAATCAGAAGTGGAGCCTGAACTCAAACCCAGGCGCTCCAATATGGCATGTGGGCATTCCAAGCAGTGCTTAGCCACTACCTAAATGCCTGCCCCAACTCCCCATTCTTAATAGATCACCATTGACCCTGCAACGCTTACCTTCCTGTCTTGATTCTTTTTGTGTGCCTCCCCTTTGTAGTGTTGACTAATATGGAAAGTCTCATTGGACATCTAAAGCACAGCCTATCTGATTATTTCTATATCCTGGTTGACTCTGGCTACCAGATATGGCAGCTTGATTCTTTCTATTCTGTAAGATAATCCACTAATTCATGTGTGTATCAATCAAAGTAAAAAAGCTTTGTAATTGAAAGGATATCGAAATTGAAAGGCCCGAGATAGTAGCATATTTGGAGTCAAATAATAAAACAAAAATAAAACACTAGAAAAAATGATAGCCAAGAGAGTTAAAGAGATAGAAAGAGAAGTACAACATGAAACTCAAGTTATTGCTTCAGAAAACCAGACATCTGAAATCTGTACATGCAATAGGTAATCTTTTTCATACTATACAGGTTTTGTGTGTTAGGAAGAGGGACACTTAAAAGGCACCAGTATTGTGATGTGGACACAGACTATTTTCCTTTATCAGGAGTCAAAAATGGAATTATCAAATGGAAAGAGGCAAAAATTGATAGGAAGGAGATGGATGCACCTCCTTTTAGGACAGAGGACAAGTGCTAAATCCTTTAAATTACTGTCAAAGAAAAATGGTTGGTGATATTGTGGTAGGGATGATCAACATGGCAAAACTGTTGAGGAATCTGTTAGAAATCCCTGTTATAGGAGGAAACAACAGACATTTGCTCATCTGCACACGAATCCAGTTACATTATACTCTGTGTTGTTACTTAGCTAGTGAACTCTGCAAGGTAGCTATTCCTATTCTTTATGGAAGAGCAAAATGAAGCTAGGTAAGATTAAAGAATGGGCCAAAGGACATATATGACAGAATTGGGATTTTACATCAGTATGTCTGCTTCCTAAATCTATATTTTCAAATATGCAAGGCTGCAGGGTGATTATATTCTTATTGCATCTGAGATATTGTATAAAATTTGTGTCCTAGAGAATCCTTGAAATACTTGGGTTTAAATAATAAAAGTACAACTTTACTATTTTTTCAGTCTATTCAAACAAGTTGGAGAGGGTTGGAAACTGCAAAACAGCTTGGCTTTGGCTGTTCATGAATCAGAGGAAAAATAAACACTTCCTTTGTTTCAGCTCAGTTCCCTTTTCCCACTTCTCAAGTCCTTCTAGTGTAAATTCATTCAGTAGGTTACAGGTTTTTCTCTGCTTCCTTTATAGATTTTGAAAAACGCACACACAGTAGGTACATATTATCTCATTGCATTGCCATCCCAGGTATAGAAGCCTTGCTTACCACATAGCCTGACTTGTGCACACCAACAGCTTCTGATCATATAATTCCAGGCTGAGTGCATACTACCCAGCACCTTCACTTAACACCTCTGCATGTGGGTTAAAAATCTCGCCCTCCTCAGATAAGGTGAGAACTCTGTTACATGCATATGTGCACACATAAAACTATGAGATTAACCTTTATTTTTGATAAACTGTAAAGATCCTCAGAATCTGAGATTGAGTATTTGGTGAGATACTTTTCATACATTATTTTAGTTAAATTTGATGGCAAGACAGGGAGGAAAAATTCTGACGTCTATTTCACTCACAAGGAATCTAAAGTTCAGCGAGGATAAATAACTTACTGAAGGTTGGAGAGCTAGTGTACTGATGTGTTTATACCCTAAATGACCTATTACAAGTATCACTACTATAGGAAATTTTTTCTTTGATTTTTGCAAAAACATAATTGTTTATTTTATAATCACAGGCTTTTTGCACCACGAGCCATAATATTTATCAAGTAAAAACTAGGAAGACTTCTGTTCCACAGGGGTATAGACAAGGGCTGCAGTGGAATAATTCTGCAGGAGGAAAAGGAGATTACTCTGCTCCTCTAGGCCACTATCAAGTGTCACATCCTTATTCTTCAAAGTTCCTTATTTTGAGTGCATGGGGTTTGCTGCAAGTCCAGAGTACCTGTGGTAGGGCAAGGTGGAGACATTCGCTGCTGTTGGACAGCAGGCAGAGGCCATGAGGAAGGAATTGGTCTCCAAAGCTGACTCTGGAAGACCCTGTGAATTTTCACTAGAGAGATGAGACAGCAAGTGTTGATGGGAAGGTCTCACCAAATACTTTCAGGCATGTATCAGCATGCCATATATATTTTAAAGATTTTATTTACTTATTTAAGAGGTAGAGTTACATACAGTGAGAGAGAGACAGTGAGAAAGGTCTTCCATCTGCTGGTTCACTCCTTAAATGGCCGTGATGGCTGGAGCTAAGCTAGTCTGAAACCAGGAGCCAGGAGCTTCTTCCAATTCCCCACACTATACAGAGTCCCAAGCGCTTGGGCCATCATCCACTGCTTTCCCAGGCCATAGCAGAGGGCTGGATCAGAAGAGAAACAGCCGGGACTAGAACCCCAGCATGGTACTGGTACAGAAACAGATGGATAGACCAATGGAACAGAATAGAAACACCAGAAATCAATCCAAACATCTATAGCCAACTTACATTTGATCAAGAATCTAAAACCAATTCTTGGAGTAAGGACAGTCTATTCAATAAATGGTGCTGGGAAACCTGGATTTCCATGTGCAGAAGCATGAAGCAAGACCCCTAACTTTCACCTTATACAGAAATCTACTCACCATGGATTAAAGACCTAAATCTACAACCCGACACCATCAAATTATTAGAGAACATTGGAGAAACCCTGCAAGATATAGGTGCCGGCAAAGACTTCTTGGAAAAGACCTCAGACGCACAGGAAGTCAAAGCCAAAATTAACATTTGGGATTGCATCAAATTGAGAAGTTTCTGTACGGCAAAAGAAATAGGAAAGTGAAGAGGCAACCGACAGAATGGGAAAAAAATTGCAAACTATGTAACAGATAAAAGGATAATAACCAGAATCTACAAAGAGATCAAGAAACTCTACAACATCAAAACAAACAACCCACTCAAGAGATGGGCCAAGGACCTCAATAGACATTTTTCAAAAGAGGAAATCCAAATGGCCAACAGACACATGAAAAAATGTTCAAGATCACTAGCAATCAGGGAAATGCAAATCAAAACCACAATGAGGTTTCACCTCACCCCGGTGAGAATGGCTCACATTCAGAAATCCACCAGCAACAGATGCTGGTGAGGATGTGGGGAAAAGGGGACACTAGCCCACTGTTGGTGGGAATGCAAACTGGTAAAGCCACTATGGAAGTCAGTCTGGAGATTCCTCAGAAACCTGAATATAACCTTACCATACAACCCAGCCATTCCACTCCTTGGAATTTACCCAAAGGAAATTAAATTGGCAAACAAAAAAGCTGTCTGCACCTTAATGTTTATTGCAGCTCAATTCACAATAGCTAAGACCTGGAATCAACCCAAACGCCCATCAACAGTAGACTGGATAAAGAAATTATGGGACATGTACTCCATAGAATACTATACAGCAGTCAAAAACAATGAAATCCAGTCATTTGCAACTAAATGGAGGAATCTGGAAATCATGCTGAGTGAATTAAGCCAGTCTCAAAGGGACAAATATCATATGTTCTCCCTGATTGGTGACAACTAACTGAGCAACAAAAAGGAAACCTGTTGAAGTGAAATGGACACTATGAGAAACAGTGACTTGATCAGCCCTTGTCCTGACTGTTGATGTACAACTTATACTTTTAATATCTTTTTTTGTCCTACCTAATACTATTGGTTGAACTTTGTAACTAACACACAATTATTCTTAGGTGTTTAAATTTTAACTGAAAAGTGATCCCTGTTAAATATAAGAGTGGGAATAAGAGAGGGAGGAGATGTACAATTTGGGACATGCTCAATCGGACTTGCCCCAAATGGTGGAGTTAGAAACGTGCCAGGGGATTCCAATATAATCCCATCAAGGTGGCATGTACCAATGCCATCTCACTAGTTCAAGTGATCAATTCCAGTTCACAATTGATCGTACTGATAGGTCTAAGAATCAAAGGGATTACATAAACAAGCCCAGCGTCTGCTAATAATAACGGATAGAATAAAAAAGGGAGAGAACGATCCAACATGGGAAGTGGGATACACAGCAGACTCATAGAATGGCAGATGTCCTAAATAGCACTCTGGCCTCAGAATCAGCCCTTAAGGCTTTTGGATCTGGCTGAAGAACCCGTGAGAGTATTTTAGGCATGGAAAGCCAAGACACCTTGGCAAAAAAAAAAAAAAAAAAAAAAGACCTAAATGAAAGATCTCTGCAAGTGAGATCCCAGTAGAAAGAACAGGCCATCAAAGAAGGAGGTACCTTTCTCTGAAGGGAGGAGAGAACTTCCACTTTGACTATGTCCCTATCAGAATAAGATTGAAGTCGGCGAACCCTAAAGGCTTCCATAGCCCTGGCAACTCACGACTAGAGCCTAGGGAGATTACTGACACCATAAACAAGAGTGTCAAATTGTTAAATCAACAACAGGAGTCACTGTGTACTTATGTCTCATGTGGGATCTGTCCTTAATGGGTTGTCCAATGTGAAGTGATGAAATAGCTAGTACTGAAACAGTATTTTTACACTTTGTGTTTCTGTGTGGGTGCAAACTGTTGAAATCTTTACTTAATATATACTAAATCGATCTTCTGTATATAAAGATAATTGAAAATGAATGTTGATGTGAATGGAATGGGAGAGGGAGCAGGAGATGAGAGGGTTAAAGCCATTGTAATCCATAAGCTGTACTTTGGAAATTTATATTTATTAAATAAAAGTTAAAAAAAAACTGGCGCATAAAGGGCCTTGCTTGTGATCAGGAAACTGGCATGAAATGACCCTGGAGTGACAGACACAGGAATCTAACAGAGACAGACACCTGAAGAAATGGCATGGCCATTTGAAGAATTTGGACTTTCCTGTAAATAGTGAAATCTTTAAAACCAGCGTTCTTAATCTAGTTATAGGGATTATATAAATTTTTCAAATTGTCCAATGTAACGCACAGGGCTGTTTGGAGTTCTGAGCAGGGTGGAGTGGGAGAAGGGAAGAGGCCCATAGCTTTCCTCAGGGTATCAAAATCTATTCCTAAAAAAACACACTGGCAAAATAAGATAGATTTCCACCATAAAGTTTCTTTTTTTTTTTAAGATTTATTTATTTTGAGAGAGTTACAGAGAGAGAGAGAGACAGAGAGAGAGAGAGAGAGACAGAGATTAAGGTATTCCAACTGCTGGTTTACTCCCCAAATGACCACAATGGCTGGAGCTTGGCCTTTCTGAAGCCAGGAGCTGGAAGCTTCTTCCAGGTCTTCCATGCAGGTGCAATGGCCCAAGAACTTGGCCATCTTCTACTGCTTTCTCAGGCCATAGCAAAGAGCTGGATCGGAAGAGGAACAACTGGGACATGAATTGGTAATCGTGTGGGATGCAGGCACAGCAGGCGGAGTCTTAGCCTACTATGCCGTAGTGCAGACAACCACCCTGTAGTTATATAGACTGCATCTAAAGGAAATTTGGAGTTGAGGCTATTTTAAAAAAAAAAATCTATTTAAACATTTTAGTATGGTCCAGGTTTATGATTGCAGGTAGAATTAATATCATAGTGGTGACTGTCCAGTCTCAGCACTGACTGGTCCAGGGCTGAGGGTATGAGGCAAGGAACAGCATACTGCATGGTCTCTCAGCAATTGTCACTCCAGCAGTCTCTGAGCCCTCTGCCATATTTCCTCTCCTTCTTTTGCAACTTGCCTCTTAACAGCTTGAACAAAAACTCATTTCCACTCCACTCAACATGTTGCAGCTTCAGGTCTAGAAGTTATAGATGAAGATCAAAATAAACAACACATGTCTTAATAGCAGTCTTTTTATTAGCTGTGTGCTCTATTCTGTCAATTATAAAAATGTATCAGCACCCTGAGTTAATGTTAAAGAATATAACCTAGAACTGTTTGCATGCTAATTATAATTAAAAGACTGTTTTTAAGGAATAGCATTTCTAGAGAATTAGCTTGAAGATGTATTTATTAAAGAATGGTTCCTTATAGTCAATATTGTTATCAAAATGCCAAAATGTAATGAACGATTAGGCTGTATTATATTGACCCCTGCTAACAAAATAGCATTTAAGTTGCAATTGATATTATAGCGATTAAACTTTATGTAGATGTATTAAAGATTCAATTACTATATTGACTATAGGATGCTGATTGAGGATGGATCACTATAATCTCACAGAGAGTCCTGTTACAGAGCCCTCTCAATATGTCATTCCAGGAGAAATTTGATAGATCTTGTTACTGGGTTAAATATACTTCCAAGAAGCTAGATAGTTTGCAACTGATATCTACAGTGATCTTTGAAACTTGATTTGCTTAAGATTGTGCATTGACTGCTAAAAGTGTAGAGTCAAGTATGTGAACAGTCTCTCTTTCTGTGGGATGACGTGGTATCAAATGGCACTTTTAAGTATCAAATGGGACAATACCTTTTGTTATTGTTTATTTTTATTTTCTTGTCTCTCCTATGTGTTTATCTCATATCTGTTATTCAGTGGTACCACAAACACTTGTATAAATTGATGTTTTGAAACAAATCGAATATTGTCAATGTAGACAACACACTTTTAGAAGCCTATTTCCCTTAAATTTATGAACTGAATCTGAACTAAATAAAATGTCCATGTCAGACATGGTTATTTTGTTTCATCTTTAAATTCCAAATATCTTTCATCTGTAATCGCTCCACAGAGGTGTCTGTCACAGTTCAGTGAAGCACCCAGAGGTCATATCAAGTGACCTGTGAATTTACATCCCCATAAATAATCATTCACATGCAGGCTATGGCTCCTGTGCTCACCGCAAGCAGAGAGGAACATTGCATGGGTTAAATTAAGCAGCTAGGACAACATGTGAGCTGAACATATGGTGAAGTGTTTTGAGATTTAGAAAAGCAAGTTTCTGGTACAAACAGTCTGGCCTTTGAGACCTCACTGTCAGCATGAAAAAAAGATCTTCTTGTTTACCAGAGTCAAGCCAAAGCGGTACTTTCAATACCTTAACCTCTGTATCTGTACACAATGAAACAGGAGGAGAAATTGCACATTAATAGAGAGGAAAACAAGAGTAAGTTCCTCAGGGAAGTCAGAAAACGCTGCAGAAAGAAGTTTACAGCCCTGATGGGAACTGAAGAGAGAAGAAATAGGAAGTGAAGTTCCACAAATTAAAATTAAAATTGCAATTCCCATGAGCTCTTTGGTCCTTACATCCCCAGACCATCCCCCACATTGCTCTAATTGCGCCACTTCAAATCTAATGAGGTAGGTTTGGGAAGTACCAGCCCTGTAAATGAAACTGTTTATCATTGTAGCACTCTTATTAGATATTTGATTGAGCGCTTGTTTTTAAAGCTTAGGAACACAACAGAGAAATCAGTCATTGGCAGTATCGTCTCCTGTACTTAAGAAAAGTGAGAAAATATGCTTCCCCTAAGAAACAGCGAATTGTTGGAGACATTAGGCTGACTGCTTGATTTGCTCTTAAGAAGATTTGAAGCTGCCATTTCAATTCCTATTTCATTCATTCCATTTAGCATTTCAGTGTGCTTATCACTTGCCTTCAACATCTAAGACACAAGGGACATCTGAAGTGAGCAGTTAGGCAAATATCTTCTCTATCTATCCCTTTACTCACATGTAAGATGAAGATACAATGTTACTTATGTCACAGAGTTGTGGTGACAATTAAATGATATAATGTTAGAAAAGTGCTGAGGCCCATGTCTAGCACATGGTAAATTCTTCAAAAGCACTAGCTGTTAAAGTACATGCGCCACTCAGCCTTCTGGAGTTGGGGGAGCAAATCAGCTTCTAAGTACTTGAAGAATTGCAAATTAAAGCAAGGAATTCCAATAGCTATACTACTGCCAAAGATTTAAAGATCTGCTAGTATTAGATATGAATGAAAGTAAAATTGTTTTCAAGAATTATAGGTAGGAACATTTATTGAAAGCTTTTTTGTTGTATAAATTGGCAGTATCTGTCCAACTACTAACTGCACCTACACTGGACCCAAGAATTTTACTTCCAGAATTATTACCCAAGAAGAAATCATTGACCCAAATGATTTATTTATGATATATGATATATATTTATGATATATTTATGATATATATTTATATATATGATATATATGATATATATATTTATGATATATTTATGGGGAAGCAATCACAGAATTCTTTGTAGTTGCAAAAACTGTATATAAAATGACAAATTTTTATAAATGTGATAAAGCAAATAAAATGTGTTATATCTGTACATCTGTATCACCAAATTCTACCTGATTTTTAAAAAAAGTAGGATAGTTCTTTATATATCTATTATGAAAAATAATAAAGAAAAAATATTGAATCAACTTGAATATTTCTTTAGTGTATACAAATGTAAAGCACTATAAGCACTATATTTGCGGGTTAAAAAGTAAAAATTATATTACTATGTTTTTATGTTGTATTTACTTATTTCAAAGGCAAAGTAAGAGAAAAGAATGAGAGAGAGAGAGAGACAGAAATTGCATCTGTTGGTTCATTCCCCAAGCCAGTAAAAGGATTTGACAAAGTTCAATACTCATGTATGATTCAAAAAAACTTATCTGCAAACTAGAAAACTTATCAGCAAACTAAAAAAAGCACTTCTTTAATATGATAAGGAAAATCTGTGAAAAACATAATTAATGATAAAAATACAAGATATCATAACTAAAAAGGATATAACAAATGGTAAAAGACCATATGTTTTCTCTGTAAGATTAGTCGGTTTTCTCAAGGATGATCAAGAATTTCATTAGACTTTGTTTTTGGTAGAACTAATAAGTTAAATTTAAAATTTTTGTAAAAATATGAAGGATATTGAGTAACAAAACCAAGATTGAAAATCTTAAGTTAAAGGAGTTTTACTACCTGATTTCAAAGCCTAATATGAGGCTACGATAGTCAAGACAGTGTAGTGTTAATATAAAAATACATAGATAAATGGAACAGAATAGAGATTCGAGAAATAGGCTCCCTTATATAAGATTATATGTATATTAGTTGATTTTCAACAAAGTGACAAAAGCAACCCAAAATTGAATCTCTTCAACAAATTATGCTGGAACATTTGGATAACCATGCACAAAAAGTACCTCTACTCTTACTAAATATTATATAAAAATTAATTTGAAACAGATCATAAATCTAGCAGTAGGAATCATATGTCCGAAACTTCTAGGATAAAAGGTAGAATAAAATCTTTCTGATCCTGAGTTGAGAAAAGATATCTTAACTAGGACACAAAAAGCAATATATAACAGAAAAAAATGGATAGATAACATTAAAACTAAAAATAAAGTTTGCTCTTCAAAAGATACTGTAATGAGACTCAAAAGACAAGGCACAGATTGAGATCAATATTTGCAAAACATACATCTGAATTTTATATTCAGAATTGTATTATGAATATAAAAATAAATCTTACAAGTCAATTACAAGGATGAAAATAGCCCAATTAAAAATAGGAAAAGGAGTGAGCATTTGGAATATTGATTAAGATATCATTTGGGGTGCCCACCTCCCATCTCAGAGTGCCTGGGTTTGGGTTCAAGCTCCACTCCCAATTTCAATGTGCACACTGGGAGTCAGGAGATTATTTTTAAAGTACTTGGTTTCCTGCTATCCACATGGAAGACCTGGACTGAGTTCGCAGCTATGAGCTTTGGCATGGTCCAGTCCTAGAAGTTGTGGGCATTTGGAGAACAAACCAGTTGATGGGAGATCTCTGTCTACTTCTGTCTCTCTGTCTTTCCAGTAAATAACATAAATAGATTAAAATAATTAAAGATGAGCAAATTTTGAAAAGAAATATTTCATTAAAATATTTAAAAATTGCAAATAAACATATAAAATGCAAGAACACATTAGTCATAAAAGAAATGCAAACTAAAGCACGGCAAGGGCATATCACTACATAGGCACTGGATTAGATAAAATTAAAAAGATTGACAGTACTATCTTTGGCAAGAATGTAGACCAATTGGAACTCTCATACACTACTGTTGGAATGTAATTTGGTGGAAAAAATTTGATAGTTTCTTACCAACAGTCACTTACCACATCAACTAGCAATCCAACAGAAATGAAAACATATACACACAATACACACAGAGTTTTCAAAAAAAAATTTAGGTAACATTTGTTGAGTGAGAATAAAAGGGTATCTTTTTTTAAGATTTTTTAAAAATTTATTTGAAAGGCAGAGGGACAGAGAAAAAGAGAGGGAGAGAGATGTTTTATCCACTAGTTCAATTCCCATGGGTCTCCCACATAGATGGCAAGGTACAAACACCTGGGCCTTCATCCACTGTCTCCTTAGGCATATTAGCAAGGAGGTGAATGGGAAGCAGAACAGCAAGGACTCAAACAAGTGTGAGTTAGGATGTCACTAGGTCGCAAGCCATGGTTGCAAGCTGTGATTTAACCTGTTACACCACAAGGCCAGCCCCTGTGCACAGAGATTTGTGCTTGATGTTCACAGTAGCTTTATTTATAAAAGCCAAATGTTCATGGGTTGAAGAATACATAAGCAAATTTTAGTATAGCCATACAATGGAATAATATTTGGCACTGAAAAGAAATTAACTATTAAAATTATGGTATTCCATTGTACAATAGAGTGACTATATTTAACAACAACAGATAATATTTCAAAATAGCTTGAAGAATTCTCAGTGTTCTCACTGCAAAGGAATGATAAATGTTTGTGGTGATGGCTATGCTGATTACCATGATCTGCTCATTACATAATGCAAGTTTGTATGAAAACATGACACTGTAACCCATAAGTATGTACAATTATTGTCAATAAAGAAAAAATAAAATAAAAAAGAAATGAACTATTAATTCGTGCAATGTCTTGGTTTAACTTCAAGTACATTTTACTGAGTGACAGAAAAAAAAAGACCAGTCACAAAAGATCATTCATGACTTTATTTATTTGAATTGCTAGTTAAGTTAAAACCATGGGGACAAACATCTGATCACAATTTCTGAAGGCCAGGAATTCTGAGAAGGAGCATGATTTTAGGGGACATAAGAAGAACAGAGTATACTAATATTATTGTGTCGGTGGCTATAACTATTCACATTTATCAATACTTAATTAAAATTTTGCAAATTTTGTTGAAAGTAAACAATTGCTCTATAAAATTGATGATAAAATAAATTAATGCACTTTGATACTGAAAGATAATCAAGATATAGGATTAAGTGTTAAAATTATCATGGAGTAATATCTCTATCTATCTCTATCTCTCTCCATCCCTCCCTCTCCCCCCCAACATCTCTCTCCCTCTCTTTCTCTATGTGTGTCTCCTCTCTGTACTCTGCCTTTCAAATGAAGACATAAATTTTTAAAAGAAAGAAGAATTGTGGAGAAAAACTTTTTAAAGTTTTATTTATTTATTTGAAAGGCACAGTTACAGAGAGGTAGAGCGAGAGAGAGGTCTTCCATCCACTGGTTCACTCCCCAGATGGCTGCAATGGCTGGAGCTGGGTTGATCCAAAGCCAGGAGCCAGGAGCTTCTTTTGCATCTCCCATGTGGGTGCAGGGGCCCAAGGACTTGGGCCATCTTCCATGGGAAGTGGAGCAGCCAGGACTTGAACTGGCTCCAGATGGGATGCTGGCACTGCAGGCGGTGGCTTTACCTGCTATACCACAGCACCGGCCCCAAGAGGAATTTTGTAACTGCTCAAAAGTTCTTAATTTTATTAAGAAAACTGGCATTTGTTAGCCATTAAAATGTTAAAAACCAGATATGCTTTAGGTAGTAATAAATAGGCAGCTTTCTTACACTTTTTCCCAAAATTAGATAGAAACAGATGTATCCATGGCCAGGCAGGATGCCAGAGCACATGAAATGCTTTTTGTTCCCTGTATATGTAAATTCTTGCAGGGCAGAGATCTTTGCCCCATTTTGTATTGTATTTGAATAGGCTAGAAAAGTGCCTGGCATAAAGAGAGTACTTCAATAAATATTTGTTGCATGAGTGACCTGCCTAAATACATGATTTGTGTAATAGACGACTGTATAGAGTCAATGAAAAAAATTGCTTAGGTTAATTACAGCCAACAAACTACAACCACATTCTTCCTTTTTATTTTTATTGATTTATTTTATTTACTTGAAAGGCAGAGTGACAGCGAGAATGGGAAAATCAGATACACACACACACACACACACAGAATTTCCCATTTGCTGATTCACTCCCCAAATGGCTGCAACAGCCAGGGCTGGGCCAGGTTAAACCCAGGAGCTGGGAACTCCATAAGGGCCTCCTACATAGGTGGCAGGGGCCCAATTATTCATGCCAACTTTTACTGCCTTTCCAGGAGCATTAGCTGGGAGCTGGATTGGAAGCAGAGCAGCCAGGACTTGAACCGTCACCCCATTTTGGGATACCTACATCCCAAGTGGCGTTTACTGTACATGATACTGGCACCAATCACAGGTGGGAGAGAAGGAGGGGGAGGAAGGAAAAGAGTATCATTAAGTTCTTAGAATTATATCTACAAGTCATGTTGAACCTGATAAAAAGTAATTAAAATTTTTAAAAAGGGATTTTGACTTTAAAGAAAGTTTGGATATGGAGAGAAGAAATATTTATTAAATACCTATTATGTGCCAAATGTTTACTATCATTAATAATCCTCAAAAGTCTGTAAAATTAATGAGATTCAGGTAATTCCAACGACTTTCGCAAGTTCATGTTTTTGGGAGAAAGCAGAACCCTTCTTCAAATTCCAGTTGGCTTGGACAGAAAACCCATGTGCTTTTATCATTCCCAGTTTTTTATATCTGATCAGATGTACAAAGAAAATCAAGATATGCGAAAAAATTGTATAACCAAGGGTAGTAATGTCTAAGAGATCAATGAAGGCTAGGAGGGTTGAGGAAAGTCTTTTAGGAAGAAGAGGGAATTCAATTAAAGTCAAAAACATGTGTTAATGAATGCAGATTCTTCTAAGGCCATGAAAAAATAAATGCAGGTTTGATATTGCTAATATTTTGAGAGATTCTTCTTCATTTCTTAGAGCAATGAGGCAAATAATAAGCAAAAGGCAACCTCTCTGGATCTCAAGATCTAAAAAGTACACAGCATCTTCAGAAAGTTCATAGAAAATGTGTATTATGAAAAAACATAACAGATTTCAAAAAGTTTTTGTGTAAAAATAAACATCTTTTAAACTAAAGCAATCAGGGAGGAGTAACTTATCACCACCTCTGGCAGGAAGTTAGCTATGCAAATGATTTTTTAGAAATAAAGCTGTCTCCACATCCTCATGGGTAGAATTTGAACCCCAAAAGTCTACTTTTTTTCTGTGAACATTCCTAGGAAACATTTTGAAAAACACTTGAGGTACACTAAAATATAATTTGATCATGTCTCTCTGGAAGTCTCAAGTGGTTTCTTCAAAGGCCTAGAATGAAGTTCAAATTCCTAAGTCTTTGAATTTCAAGTCTGTGACTTTTCTTTAATGAGTTCCTACAGTATAATTCCTATCATAGCTAATAACACTCTTTGTGAGATATTTTAATTATCTCATTAAAAATGACCCATAAGTAAGCTTTCTCAAGAGGATTTTCATAGACAAAATAAATTTTGGAAACACTAAGAGCAAAATTGAACAACAGATCTTTGAGGCCTTAATAGGTCAGCAGGCACTCAGAATTTCTAAAAGAAGTATACAATTACAAAGGTTTCTATACTTTTTTGACAGTTTATCTCATTGACTAGTAACTTAAAGAATTAGAATTTTGCAAAATGTATCTAAGCAAACACTACTCTAATTCAAGTTTAGTATTTGTCACATTGTAAGCAAGATACATTGGGGAGACCATGGGTTTATCATCAAATAAATCTGAGCTTTATTCTTGGTTTATTGTGTGTGTGAACAAATACAACTAATAAAAGTTTTCTTTTTCTTTCAATTTGCTTGTGTTTGCTTGTGTTGTTTTGGTAAGATCCCCCAAAAAACTTAAAATTTTCTGGGAAAGAATGGTCCACTGGAACACCTAGGTCCATATCCTAGTTATATAAAGTTGACATTAAACTAACTATGCTAGTATATTTTTTCCATAATGACAATGGTAATTTTGGCATAGGCTCAATGCAAGAAGTATTCCTAAGAAAATTAGGATCTAGTTAAAACTAGATCCGAGTTTCATTCTTTGAAAACTCTGTTTTTTCTTTCTTTTTTTTTTTTTCACTTTGATCAGATGAACAGTTTCTACAGGCCTCAAGGAGAGGAGAAAGCCAAACAGTTCTAATAGGAATTGTCATCTCCCAGATCACTTGTCTGATGGTCATTGCTCTAGATAATTAGAAACTCAATGGGAAATCCATTAGTATTGGCTCAAAGCCCAATCCTCAGAAACATTTTTATTTTCACCTTCACACCTTTGAGAAAATTCTTCTTTTAGGTGTCTGGGTTTTGGATCTGAGTAAAACTGTCATGTCTTAATTATATTCAAAGCTACCCTCTTGACTTCTATTTCAGCTGTGACATTAGCCTTCACACTTGGATTGGTTTGAATTCTCCCTGGCTGGAGAGTGAGAATTTCATATGTTTTCTTTTCATCTGCAGACATCTGTATTCTGTTTAACTCAGGACTGTAAAATTCACAGAGCAGGAAGGGCTCGAGCACATTGTGATCACTGTGGGACTTGTTCCTCTCAGGCCAAAAACTACAAAAATCCTTTTACCAGTGATTTTAAAAGTGTTTTCACAATGAAGACCAAGGATTGAAAATATCAAAATATTATAATTAATTTTTTACAAACCTCTTCTCTTGATAGTTTATCTATCATGCCTCACTTTGTTCAGATCAGCTGTATAAACTGAATTATTTAGGAAAAATACATATATGTATATATGTATGTGTATATATGCATGTATATATATATATATACATATAAAATACATAATTTGTGCTTCAGCTTAGTATACTGGACTTCTGGATTCCAAAGTTCTGCCCAAGATTTTTACCTTTAAATAAGTAATTTGACGTCTTTACTAATCCATAACATAGAAATTACTGTACATCTATCTTCAAGTGCATAGATAAGTACTAATAGTGTGTTATAAAATAAACAGGCACTACTACACTTCTCCAAAGTAATCACACTTGAACCAGAGCTTTCTGTTGAATTCAAGTGATAATGAGGGACCAGGAAAACTTGCCACCATTAAAAACCATGTTTTTCATTAAATATGCGATGAATCTAAGAACTTAGGAGCTGTGTGTCTGCATCACAAAAGGAAAACTCTAGAGCACATATGGATCATTTTAAATGTTTGTATGTGCATCCTGTTCAAGAGAGCATAGATTTAATCATGTGTTCTCCAAGTTTGCAAAATCTTCAGAAAAGAGGGGGAATATAAAATGTGTGTACACTAATATCCATATAATGCTTCAAAATTATCTACAATTAATATGCCATATTTTTAAAATATTTTTTATTTATTTGAAAGGTAGAGTTAGAGAGGAGGGTGTGGGGAGAAAGAGAGATCTTTTTTTAAAAAAAAGTTTTATTTATTTTATTTGAAAGTCAGAGTTACACAGAGAGAGGAGATGCGGGGAGAGAGAGAGAGAGAGAGAGAGAGAGAGAGAGAAAGAGGTCTTCCATCTGATGGTTCACTCCCCAGTGGTTCACTTTCCAATTGGCCACAACGGCCAGAGCTGCGCTGATCCAAAGCCAGGAGCCAGGAGCTTCCTCTGAGTCTCCCACACTTGTGCAGGGGCCCAAGGACTTGGGCCATCTTCTACTGCTTTCCCAGGCCACAGCAGAGAGCTGGACACGAAGTGGAGCAGCAGGTCTCGAACCTGTGCCCATATAGGATGCCGGTGCTTCAGGCCAGGGCATTAACCAACTGCACCACAGCGTAGGCCCCAAGAGAGATCTTCCATCTGTTGGTTCCCTCCCTAAACAATCACAATGGCCACAGCTAGGTCAGACTGAAGCCAGGAGCCCGAAGCTTCTTCTGGGTCTGCCACATAGGTGCAAGAGCCCAAGCACTTGGGCCACCTTCTGCTGCTTTCCCAGGCACATAACAGGGAGCTGGATTGGAAGTGGAGTAGTTGGGTCTCCAACTGCCCATATGGGAGACTAGTATTACAGGCAGAGGCTTAGCCTGCTACATTACAATGCCAGCTCCCTACAGTTAATGGATTTTGTGGTCCCCTTGAATCATTCAATGTCCATTGGAACTTTGAGACTTTTAAAAATCATTCAAATTTTTAGTTTATTTTTTGACCACTAATCTCAGTTTCATGGAAAGATAATGTCAAAAATATAAAAAATTATTTTTCTATAAATAAACTGTAATCCTAAAGAAGGTAACTACAATTTCAATTTAGAGTAGAGCATTGAGACTTCTTGGAAAGACACTTATGCACAATGGCATGCTACATATTCTGAGTCATTTCCATATTCTTTGAAGAATCACCAGTGATCCTCAAATGGATTATGAAAGTCCAACCAATTTTTGCAGTCTTAGAAGTGGACTTTTTTTTCTATAGCAAATTTATTTGTAAAGAATTTTAGCAGGTAAATTCTGGGATTGAGAGCCTAAGCATTTGTGGATTTCTAATGGAGCTAAACAACCTTGGGAACAACACACATGAAATAATTTGTGCTTCTTACTAAGAAAAACAAAGGCAACTAAGTGAATACCATTTGAGAAAGAATAAGGTAGATATGAAGGACATGACAGAGATGTGATGACATCCAGCGACTATTGTAGTACCTGGTCCTTCAAAGCCATTTGATAAATATTTATTGAATTAATACTTACATAGTGAGAGAATGAGTAAGGTGATGGCTTCTCAAGTATTGGTTTGAAGGAGACTGTAATGAAAAGGCATAAGACAGACTTTATGATCAGTGAATATACCATCATTTGGCCACTTTAAGGGTTACAGTTTGGGAAGTGTTAAAGACATCTAGTAAGGACAGTGCTTTTCCTGGCCCATGGAGGCAATGTTGGATGTTACAGGACACTGCTGTATGCTGTAAGTGACCAGCAGATATGGCAAATTGAAAGGATTAGTGTGGATGGAAAAGTAAGCAAATATTAGAAGGCATGGAAAAATATCAGAAATATTTATCTATTATGAATAATTCTTTTCTCAGAATCCACTCAAGGCTTCTTTCAATCTCCCTTTTAAGGTTCACTTCATACAACTTTCTCTTAAAGTATTTTATTTGCCAAAGATTATTTGATCTTTCCCCAAAATGGCTATAAATGCAAATGCCAATCCTTTAGCCTGGACTGCCCTTGTTGCTCTTCTCTTTCCACCTTGAAAACTACTAATTCTTTAGAAATAAACTCAAATGTATTCTTCAGTGTGAATCTTTCATTCCCACCCCCATCCTACAACAGAAGTAATTTTTTTCTCCTGTATAGTTCCCACTTTGTGACTACACCCGTGTTGCTTTATGATTATGCATTTACATCTTGTCTACTACATTAAGAATTACCTGAGAGTCATTGTATAACATTGTATAATGTTTGAAACCTTAGCATCTATCACAGTGTTTGGCATATAACAGATTTGGCTTATAAATAAATGGATTATTCAGAAGATGGATGATGAAAATGCACCCTCCAGTTACCTGCAGGCATCCTTTAGTCACTTATTTATTCATTCATTCATGCATGTGTTTAGTCAGCCAAAAATATGTATTTGTCACTGTCATTGTCTAGAATTATGATTTACATCATAAGACCACACACTCAATATTCACTACCCTGCTCTAGACCCTCTCTAAGATTGTGGGCTGTTCTCCCAGGCCACCATAACTTGCAGCTTGCTCCTATGCTCTCTGTAACCTGGTGACTATCCTTGCTGCACAACTAGTAGCTGAGTTCTCCAGGGAACTCATTTCCAGATTTGATTTGTGCCTCAGTGAAAACACTGCAGCCATTTAGAGGTAGGGTCAATAGTTCGGCGAGGATTTTTGCCCTTTGATACTGTAATGGTCCAGCTTGTGAGCAACATGGCAAACTGGACCTAATAGTAGCTAGTGAAGCCAACACACACTTCCTTGCCAGGCATCAGTGTCCCTGTTTTCATTCTATTTGAACTGAAATGTCTTCTGCCAGCTTAGTGTGGCTTAGAGGAAGAGGTACTGTCTGCCAGATGAGAAAGGATGGGGGCAGCATGAATGTGTACAAAGCACCCTGTGAGTAGACAAGATAGCAAAGGAAACATACCTCATTCAGTCCTCACATAATACTGAAACATAAATTATAATCTCCTTTTGACAGGAAGACAAAATGATTCACAGCAAAATCAGTGATAATATCATTTTAAGGTTAGACGTAGTTGTTTCTTTTGAAGACTTATTTATTTATTTCAAAGCCAGAGCATAGAGGGGAGAGAGATAGATAGAGGAGATAGAGATAGAGATGGAGATATATATATATATATATATATATATAGAGAGAGAGAGAGAGAGAGAGAGAGAGAGAGAGAGAAACATCTTGCTTGCATCTGCTGGATCGCTTCTCAAATGGCCACAACAGCCAAGTTTGGGTCTGACCAAATCCAGGTGTCAGGAACTCCATCCTACTCTCCCGTATGGGTGGCAGGACCCAAATATTTGGGCCATCTTCTGTTTCTTCCCAGGTGCATTATAAGAAGCTGGATTGGAAGCAGAGCAGCTTGGACTAAAGCCATGGAGTGGCTTAACACATTGTATTATAATGCTGGCCCTAGACCTAGCTGATTTCAAGCTTCTAGCATACATTGTTCCCACTGTACAACCACTAATTATTTCATTAATGTTGATTTCAACTCACTGTGGAAATGGGCTTTTAAAAAATAAGGCTATCAAATGAACAAATATCTTCAAAATTTAGTGAATTCACTAAGCAGAATTCAACCAAAGGTCAAAGGAACATAAGAAAGTAAAACTGTCAAGGAAGCTAGAAAATGAATTATGTTATTTGCTGGAATGTTGGTTTATAGATTGTCTTCTATTTCTAGAATTCTGTAATCCTACACATAGAACCTCATCATAGTTTTAAGTAAAATAGCAAAAGAGTAAATGAATAAAACTATGTGTATCCAAAATGTAAAAGTGCAAATAGCATTATAGTACTTACAATAATAATGGTTAATATTAATTGAACTCTATACTATAATAGGAGATGTCTTTAATCTATTTCATATATAATTTTATAAAGATTAAGTTAATATGTGCAAACTGCCCCAAATAGTACACGTTGAATAAATATTAATTAGCATTATTTTAGCATCATTCCTTCCAGCAAGTTTTAATAATAAAATGTGGACTCAGAGCTCAATACAAGACTCTCATGTGAGTGGCAGGAACCCAATTTCTTGGGTCAGCATGGCTGCCTCCCAGGGTCTGCATTAGCAGGAAATTGGAATCAAGAGCTAGAGTTTGAATCAAACCCAAGTAATCTGAAATGGGACACAGGTATCCAAATGGGTGGCTTAGCTCTTATGCAAATACCTGCTCCACAACTCAAGCACTAAATCAGGTGTGATTGGAAAATAGATGTCTTTAAATAAATATTCAAATATTTTAAATAATTGATATCCACAATTTGACATAAAAATAGCCTCAGGATTTTTTTTTCTTTCTGTTCTCTTCACTATCTTCCCCAGATAATTCTACTGAATTTGATAGGTATTAGAAAACAACAAAAATTAAGTGGCTGTAAAATAAATTACACAATTTTACTGAATGTATAATTTAACAAAAAATTTATTTGAACATTTATTTTGTTACAAAAGTAGTTGTACTTTGCCCTGAGATGAGAAGGAAATATGAGAACATGAAAAATTATAGCATGGGAAAAGCTTAGCTGGACACAGTAGTAAGAAAGTCTAGCTTGGGCTCTCACATTGCCATTGTACTATGTGGGTTCAGGTCAGTTTTTAACCACTCAAGGCTTCAGTTTTCCCACTGTAAACAGGGGATCATAACAGTATTAATTACATAAGATAGATGTAAGGATTACATAAATGTAATACACGTCAGCATGTATTATGAACTCTATATCTGTTATCCATTAACTGTACATAAAGTAAAAAACATACTCTAAATTAGTATTAGGATGCCTTGCCTCACAATGTTCATGTATATTTATGATAGCAAAGTAAAATA
This sequence comes from Lepus europaeus, assembly GCF_033115175.1. Classification (NCBI taxonomy): domain Eukaryota; kingdom Metazoa; phylum Chordata; class Mammalia; order Lagomorpha; family Leporidae; genus Lepus; species Lepus europaeus. The sequence goes on from NC_084833.1 coordinate 42,875,006, forward strand.
TTTAAAATTTTGCTAAAATGACATGCAAATTCTGTGATTTGGTATCTCACACATAATACAGCCTTCAAGAAACTTATTATTTTATAGAAATACAATACTTCCACACAAATTACAACCAAAATCTAATAAAACTATGTGAAGAACTATCAATCAAACTGTGCAAGATTTCAACTGTAAAATGGTGAGTATAGTGGATGCACTCCACGCTAACGGTAAACGCCCTAAAGACACAGATTGCACCGCTTTCTTTTCTCATTTTACCTCCAGTCACTACCATAGTGCCTGTTACAAAGTACTTGCTCAATACTTGTTGCATATACTTTTACAATACAAAAATGGTGGCTATAAAGTGCTTCATAGGACCATAAAAAATGTTTGATACTATATTCAAGGGTAGGACACAGTATTACTAAACATCATTTTTCATGTAAGCCCAGACCAAAATGGAATTTTAAAAATGGCTGATTTGTTAATATTATGGCATTTTTTTCTACTCTCAGATAATGAAGATACCTTAAAGAAAGTGCAATTGGTTCATATTACGCACAGGGAAAGAGCCCTAGAAAGGAGAAATGATTCACTGAAGTTTATTTCAGATTGAATATCAATTGTCAGATTTCTAATTTCTTAGTTCTCTGTGTTCCTCCTTGACAACACTGCCTCATTTCCACCACCACAACAAGAAAAACAGCATGCACAGTTAAGCACTCCCTTCTTAGCAAATTTTATTTTTGTTTCCTTTTCCAGTTTTTCTTCATGAAGTCAGGGAAAATTATTTTTCTGCATTTCCCATCATAATGGAGGAGTCATAGAATATGTTTAGTAAAAGTTTATTTAATATTGGTTCTCTCAGATTGAATTAATTGAGTTTCTAAAGAGAAGACTTTTGGGAAGCAGGAGAGCTATACTAGAGCTCATTTCAGTACATATTAATTGAACAACATTCCCACAACCAGTACTTAAACACATTTTAGGTAAGAGGAATAGAGGGACAAGCAAACACTCACACTGTTCCTGTTCTCACAGAAATCCCAGTGTTGTCAGGGAGGCAGCATCAGTTTATTAAATATCTGTGCAGGCAACATCTAGTTACAAATGTAAGAAAGGAATCTTCCTCTGGTAAGTGATACCTGAACAAGGCATCTGAGGACCAAGAGGAATCAGGGAATGAATGACATGAATGAAGGACATGAATGAATGCAAAATAATCTGAAACTCAGTGAGGACACCATCTGATTAAAATAATGGGTATAAGGCAGTGAGGAAAAGAGCAAAGGAAAAATGGTAATGTAACCAGGGATAGCCAGATGAAAGAAATAATGCTCAGCTAATGAATGATTGAAAACACATTGAAAATGTCAACGGCAATAGGGATAATTAAACAATAATGATGGAACTAAAATAATACATGTATTTGTATGAGTTGGTACAAAAGTAATTGGAGATAAATATGAGTATATACATTTGTTTGCTTATTTATATGGCAGATTAAGTACTTTACAGACATTGTCTCCCTTAATCTAGTGACCTCCGTGTTTGCAGATGAGGAAACTCAGCGTTAGAGGTGCAAGACAAATTACTGGAATGTACCAATAAGGAAGTGCTCATTTCAACCCATGTCTGCCTGAATCTGAGTAAACATTTTGCAGAACAAAACTGAAGTGATGGCAGCTGATGATGTCTTCTTAATTGATTGGAGGCACTGATGCCAAGGAGCTCTTTCAGAATCCCTATGTGAAGAAATCTGCACCTTAGACCAAAGTAATGATTATGGGAATGGAGAAAGAAGGCCAAGATGGAGACAAGGAGGGATCAGAAACAAAAACAAAAGACTCAGTGGATTAGAAAATGTGGGAAATGGAATAAAAAGTTAGTTTACTATTAATATGGAAGAATTGGAACAAGAGGGAGAAGTCATTGTCTCTAAAAAAAAAAAAATCTGGTAAGCTGGTTTACAAGAAGGCAGGTGTTAAAATAAAAAGAGAACCTATTGAAATTTACCCATAGGTTGAACTAATAACAATATAAATCTGAATTTTAAAGAGTAAGTTAGTAATTCAAGGTTCAAACATGTCTGAAATGAGGTTTTGAGATTTTATGACTAAATGCCAAATGTATTCAACTAATACATATGTTAAAATGCACACTCCACATCTACTTTTGACTAATGAGATTTCAAATCCACCCTGATTCCCTCCCGTTTACAGAAGGAAATTAAAAAATTGATTGGTTACTTCCTTCGTTGTATATGGACACCCTGATTGGCCAGCTGCTGGTGGCTAGGCAACCAGGCGGAGAATCTCTGGAACAAGTAGCAGACTTCATCACAGCAGGAGCTGTGAGGCAAGAAGCTCTGGGATCAATTAAAATGCCAGGCTTTTCCAGGCTTGTTTCCAGCGCATCTGTGCATGATTCCACATAAATTTAGGGAATTAGAGATCAGTCAAAGGTAAACATTTCTGTGCTTTGCTTAGCATTGATTTAGAATGAGAGGACGAAATATGCCACAGTCATTCAGCCCAGAGGGGGTTTACACCTTCAGCTGATTTTTTTTTTTCCTCCTCAATCACTTTATTATTTCAGGTATGTTGTAATCGAAGACTGCTTAAATCATCGGTGTGTTCCTTTGGGGAGAAGAGAAAAAGAAACAAAGGAAAAACCAGTTCCTAGCTTCATAGACTAAACAGTAGAGTATGACTCATTCTTTAATTTTATAGTCACACCTCTGAAAGAAGAAATTATTAATGCTCTTCATTTTCCAACTATTTGGTCTCCTGAGTTGAGTTTAGATAAAAAGCTCACTCATGTCCCCAAAGAGAATGACAGACATTTTTTCCTTTGAATCTTGCAGAAGTCTGACCTTTTGCAGCACCTTCTTCCTTTTTGCTTTTTGCCTTATGATTTTATCTGTCTCTTTGAGTCTATAGTTCTGGCTGTTTCCCTAGTGCAGAAGAAAATCTTGTTCTGTTGTGTGTTGGAGAGGAGATGAACCTCAGACTCTTTGTTGGCGGCTGATGTAAGGCATTAGACAGAATCTGAGATGGCAAGCAGCATAGCACAGATGGTTTACAGAAATGGGGAAAGTACTGACCAGCGTCAGGAAGACAAAGAAAAGGAAAGCATCATAAAGGGAAAATGATACCCAATCATACGCCACATAGCACATCTTGATCAATAAGGATAGCATAAACAACAATGGTCCCATAAGTTTTAATTGCCCAGTGTGGTGTAGCTGTCTTAGTTTGTGTACTTACATCATTTATCACTCACACAGGAAATTCGCCTAACAATATATTTCTCAGAATTAGATCTATTGTTAAACAATGCATGACTGTATTTTTAAATTCTACAGAAAAAGACAATCTTTTGATATCACAGAGGTAGTACAGTGTTACATTTTAATTCAAAACAACAGATAAAGCAGAAACTCATAAATGTTTGCTATATACTCAGTATGGAATTACAGGTACAGCTTTGAGCCACTTCGAAATGAACTTGACCAACTCATTATCTCCTAGCTAATCTCTACCCCAGTACCAAGAAGATGGCCGAATTTTTTTTTCTGCTTTATAGTTGTGAAATTCTATGAATTAATAAAATTTTTAGAAAAGAAAGGAAGAAAATTAGCATTCATTCAAGGGCTAAGGCTGGAGTTAATACTACACACTTGCTTTAATTTTTACTCTTAGAACAGCCCTGTAAGGGAGAATTTACCTCTGTTCTATAGAGCCTGATGTTCTGTAACATGCCAAAGGTCATAGAGTGATGAATGACAAAATTCCTGTCCTTGTGGACATCAAGCCCAAATTCTTTCTGTCCTACCACACAGACTTCTCTCACTCCCAGTGTATCTTACATGAGTACAATAGGGATTATTTATGTAAATTCTGACGGGCTAAATATGTCATTTATTCTATATGTATTGGAGACGTAACTGCAGTATGATCTGAATCTATAATGGCCATTTCCTGGAGAATATAAAAGCTTAACAAATCTCAGTTTAAGAAATGGCAGTCTCCCAACCGAACACAATGTTTGAGAAGGTTGAAAGCTAGACTCAAGTTCAGTGTTTTAACTCCAGGAACTCTTAGAATAATGTGACACAGATCTTGCCAAAGTACACAGAGAAATATTTCAATAAGGAGGTTAAAGTGCAACTTGTAGAAAAGAATTTTAATTTTCTGTCTGCCTGTAATTAGCACTACTTATATGCAGTTGGCAATTTATGACTCAAATCTCCACCATTTAGCAATTCTTCATTTTTCGCCCTACCTATTAACAGTGCTCAGAGACTTGGGAGGAACTGAGTGCCATTCGGTGGAAACTAAAAAAAAAAAAAAAAAAAAAAAAAAAAAAAAAAAAAAATTAAGAAGACATCAATACAAATGGTCTCCAAAAAGCAGCAAAAACTTTTGCTAAATTCTTTGAGCTGCTGTACATGAAGAAAATTCTTCATAGTTAAGAAAAAATCTACTCCGTCCCAGAATTTATTTTAATTTAATTGACATTCTTTAAGGAGAGTTCCTCAGCAGCACAACTCTAAATATAAATTTCTGTCTGAGCTAATTTGGCCTGCAGTTACAGAATATCAGCCACTGCCAGACAGGGCCATATCTCTGCAGTTCCGGGAGGTCCTGTGACTGCTGCTGAAGACCTTCTACCCTGTAGAAACCAAGTGGTCTCTGAATCACCTTTGGATCTTTCTTTCCATTCATTCTTTTGAAAGTTTAAAATTTAGTTTTATTTTATTTGAAAGTCAGAGATACAAAGAAAATGAATGACTTTTTTTTTTAAGATTTCATTTATTTATTAGAAAGGTAGAGTTTACAGACAGTGAGAGGGAGAGACAGAGAGAAAAGTCTTCCATCTGCTGGTTCACTCCCCAAATGGCCTCAACGGCCAGAGCTGGGTTGATCTGAAGCCAGGAGACAGGAGCTTCTTCCAGGTCTGCCATATGGGTTCAGGGGCCCAAGCACTTTGGGCCATCTTCTACTGCTTTCCTAGGCCATTAGCAGGGAGCTGATTGGAAGAGGAGCAGCTGGGGCATGAACCAGCACCCGTATGGGATGCTGGTGCCACAAGTGGAGGCTTAGCCTACTACACCACAGCACCGACCCCCAAAATGAATACATTCTAACCATTGGTTCACTCCCTAAATGCTTACCAGGGCTGGACTTTCCATGCAGGTCTCTCGTGTGAGTGGCAGGGACAACAAGTACCTGAGCCATAACCTACTGCCTCCCTGGGTGCACATTAGCAAGAAGTTGGGATGGGGAGCAGAGCTTGCATATAAACTTAAGCAATCTCATATAGATGTGGGCTTCCCAAGAAGAATCTTTGCTGCTATGCCAGATGCTCATCCCACCATCCTTCTCTTTTCTTGAAGAGTAATACAAGTCCCTAGCTGAATACTCTTATTGTGTTGTCCTGTAGAATCTAAGTAATTTGACACCTTACTTTTTCTAGCATGTATAATTTAATTTGGCAATATCTTTGCTATTGATAAAACTGATTAGACCCATAGGTCATGTTCATACTAAACTCATTATCCAAAAGTTGTTCAACCATCTCCTTGGTGTTCTTTTAGAAATTTACTATCTTAATCATAGAGTTAAGGGAAAGGAGGATTCCAAGATGACAGAATAGGGAGAGAGCTCACTGCTCTAGTCTAGGGGAAGAGAGTTAAAAAAAAAATGGATAGAGTGCAATCCCAGGGAAGAGTTAGGGATAAAACTGCAGTGGAAACTCCATGCAAGTTAGAGGGATGCTGTGGATCTATGTAGGGGATGTGGATGTGCATCATGAACATGGACACAACAGAAGACCCTGGCAGCTGAGAGCCTCAACAGCAGCTTTGGAGAATGAGGTGAGACCAGACTGCAGCAGTCTAAGCACTGGCGATAAAGCTGTGGGGAGAGCCTGGCATGAATCTGGCTTGGAGCCCTGTGAGGGACAGTGTACCTGCCAACCTAGATGAAAAAAGAGGCATGTTTCTCCCTGACCACCCGACAACATCCTGTAACTAGCTAAGAGAGGGTGGGCACTATTTTGGACAAATATGACAGCCACGTCAGCTAGTATCCACATGCCCAGCAACAAGCCAAGAGAAGATGCTTGAGTCTGGCTGGGAGAATTTACAGGGGGCTATGCACCCACATAGGACTCTGAGGTGCCCCCAGCCTTCCAACACGTCATATGCTCTGGAGCTTAGACTGCCTGGGTAAAGTACCAACAGGAGGCTGGCACTGGGAATGTCTCTGGCTCTAAGTGGATGGAATGAACTGGCAAGGAAGTGTGGATTCTTGGCACCCATGACTGTGAAAGCCTTGTGTGCTGGGACTGTGGAAACACTATGGCTGTGTGGGAGGGCACAGGATGTGGCCGAGTCTCTGAGGAGTCACTGTGGGAGGCTCCACATGCTCAGGAGTTCCTGATTGCCTGGTGAGGGTCACTGTTGTAGGATCTGTGCTCACACTGAGGACTGCATGAATCTTTTGTATGTTTTTATGGCAGTGAGGATGAATATTGCACCCACTGTGGCTATCACCCAGGCATTGGACATGTTGGAAGAGAGGAGGCTAGCATGAGATTATGCCAACAGAGCTGATCAAACCCTCCCTCTGTAAAAAAAAATAAAAATAAAAATAAAAATAATTACCATGCCCAAGTTGGGTATCACCTTGGACACTACCCATACACTAGAGGACTGAATAGAGCTCCCTGGCCACACCCAGCACACTACTCTGGCTGTTCGTGGAAAGAGGAGACACTTCAGTAAGCCACAGAAGTGTAGTCAAAAGATAAAAGACATCAGAGAGGGAAAAAATATCTCCATAAATGCCTAATAATAAATACAGCAATTCAAGAAATAAGAATAAGGAAGACAACTTAATGCACTCAAAGGAACACAATAACACTTCAATACTAGAATGTGAAGATGAAGAGATTGATGGAATACCAGAAAGAGAATTCAAAAAATTAATCATAGGATTACTCAGAAGTAATCAGAAGCAAATACACGAATTAAAGAAATCCATAATTGAAATGAATAAAAGATTTTCCCATGAAATCAAATTGAAATATTAGAAATGAAAAATTCGATAGATAGAGAATGGTGGAAATCCTTAACAACAGAATCAGTGAAGCAAGAGAAAAAATACCTGAGTTAGAAGAAAAATCTCTGGAAATATTACTGACCAAAACAAAGAAGAAATTAGAAACATTAAAAATAGTGTTGGAGATTTATGGGATACTATCAAACAACTCAACACATGGGTCTTAAGAGTTCCTGGGGGCCAACACTGTGGTGTAGTGGGTAAAGCTGCTGCCTGTAGTGCCAGCATCCAATATAGGCACCAGTTTGGGTCTTGGCTGCTCTACTTCCAATCAGCTGGGAAAGCAGTGGAGGATGGCCCAGCTCCTTGGACCCCTGCACCCATGTGGGAGACCTGGAAGAAGCTCGAGGCTCCTGGCTTTGAATTGGCACAGCTCCAACCAATGAGGCCGATTCAGGAGTGAACCAAAGGATGGAAGACCTCTCTCTCTCTCTCTCTTTTTCTCTGCCTCTCCTTTCTCTGTGTAACTCTGACTTTCAAATAAATTAATAAATGTTAAAAAAAAAGAGTTCCTGAAGGCATAGCAAGTTAGAAGGTCTTTTCAGTGAAATAAGTACAGAAAACTTCCCCAATTTGGAGAAAGAAAGGGACATACAAGTATGGGAAGCACATAGAACTCCTAATAGAACAAAAAAGGCCTTTACCACAACACATTGTAGTCAAACTTTCCACAGGAAAACATAAACAAAAATTGCCAAAATGTGCATGAGAGAAGTGCCAGATTGCTTTCAGAGGATCTCCAACTAGACTCACAGCTGACTTCTCATCAGAAACCTTATAGGCTAGGAGAGAATGGCAAGATATAGTCTAAGTCATAAGAGAAAAAAACTAACAACCTAGAATACTGTACACTGAGAAGTTCTCATTTAGGAATGAAGATAAAATAAAGACCTTCTATAACAAACAGTAATTGAATTTGTCACAACTCATCAGCCTTACAAAAGAAACATGAGATAAGGTGAAGGCGGCCAGCGCTGAAGCTCACTAGGCTAATCCTTTGCCTGCAACGCTGGCACCCTGTGTTCTAGTCCTGGTCAGGGTGCTGGATTCTGTCCTGGTTGCTCCTCTTCCAGTCCAGCTCTCTGCTGTGGCCTTGGAAGGCAGTGGAGGATGGCCCAGGTCCTTGGGCCCTGCATCCACATGGGAGACCAGGAGGAAGCATCTGGCTCCTGGCTTCAGATCAGTGCAGTGCGCTGGCCGCAGCAGCCACTGGGAGGTGAACCAATGGAAAAGGAAGACCTTTCTCTCTGTCTCTCTCTCTCACTGTCCACTCTGCCTGTCAAAAGAAAGAAAAAAGGAAGGAAGGAAGGAAGGAAGGAAGGAAGGAAGGAAGGAAGGGAGGAAGGGAGGAAGGGAGGAAGGGAGGAAAGAAGGAAGGAAGGAAGGAAGGAAGGAAGGAAGGAAGGAAGGAAGGAAGGAAGGAAGAGAAAGAAAGAAAGAAAGAAAGAAAGAAAGAAAGAAAGAAAGAAAAGAAATAAGGTAAAGGCAGAAAATCTTCCATTAAAACTACAAAGGGAATCCAAAGTAAACAACAGGAATATTTATGGAAAAATGGCAAGGCCAAGTCCTTATTTATCAATAGTCATCTTGAATGTAAATAGCCTGAATCTCCATTTAAAAGATACAGACTGGCTGAATGGATTAAAAAATAAGACCCATCTATTTGCTGCCTACAAGAAACTTATCTCACCAACAAAGGTACAGGCAGACTGAAAGTGAAAGGATGGAAAAAGATATTCCACACTAACAGAAACCAAAAAAGAGCTGGTGTAGCCATCCTAGTATCTGACAAAATAGACTTTAACACAAAAACTGTGAAAAGATACAACGAAAGGTAATGTAATGATTAAGGGACAAATTCAACAAGAAGATGTGACTATAATAAACATATGCACCCAATTACAGGGCACATGGCTATTTAAAAGAAATGTTAAGGGGTCTAAAGGTAGACATAGACTCCAATACAATAGTAATGGGGGACTTCAGTATCCCACTTTCAGCAATGGACAGGTCAACCAGACAGAAAATCAACAAGGAAATGACAGAGTTAATCGACACTGTACTCCAAATGGACCTAACTGGTATCTACAGAACTTTTCATTCTATAGTTGCAGGATACATATTCTTCCCAAAAGTGCATGGAACTTTCTTTATGGTATACCACATTCTAGGCCATAAACACAAGTCTTAGCAAACTAAAAAAAAAAAAAAAAAAAAAAAAAAAAAAAAGCGAAATCATATCATGCATCTTCTTTGACCACATTAGAATGAAGCTGGAAATCAACAACTCAAGAATCTCTAGAATATATGCAAACACGTGGATGGAACAACATGTTCCTGAACAACATGGGTCACTCAGTAAATCAAAAGAGAAATCAAAAAATTTCTGGAAGTGAGTGAAGACAACAACACAACATATGGGATACAGCAGAAAAATGTATAGAATACAGCAAAAACAGTGTTAAGAGCAAAATTTATAGCAACTGTTGCCAACATCAAGAAATTGGAAAAGCACCAAATAAATGACCTATCAATGCATCTCAAGGACCTAGAAAAACAACAGCAAACCAAACCCAAAACTAGTAGGAGAAAAAAATAATCAAAATTAGAGAAGAAATAAACAAAATTGAGACAAACAAACAATAAAACCACAAAAGACCAGCAGAATGAAGAGCTGTTTTTTTTGAAAAAATAAACAAAATTGGTTCAGCATTGGCCCAACTAATGAAAAAAATAAGAAGACCAAATCAATAAAATTAGAGATGAAAAAGAAAATGGAACAACAGATACCACAGAAATAAAAATAATCATCAGGATTTAATACAAAGAGCTGTGTGCCAACAAATTGGGAAACCTAGAAGAAATGGATATTCCTGAACACATAAAATCTACCAAAATTGAGCTGTGATGACATAGAAAACCTAAACAGACTAACAACCAAGACAGAAATTGAATCAGTAATAAAGACCCTCCCAACAAGTAAAAGCCTAGGATCAGATGGCTTCACTGCTGAATTCTACCAAACATTTAAAGAAGAACTAACTCCAATTCTTCTCAAGCTATTCAAACAGTTGAAAGGGAAGGAATCTTCCTAAACTCCTTCTATGAAGCCAGCATAACCTTAATTCCTAAAGCTGAAAAAGATACAAGAGAAAGAGAACAACAGACAAATATCCCTGATGAACATAGATGCAAAAAACCTCAACAAAATCCTAGACAATTGATTCCAACAACACATTAGAAAGATCATTCACCAAGACCAAGTGGGATTTATCCCTGGTTAGTAGGGATGGTCCAACATTTGTAAATCAATCAATGTAATACATCACATTAACAAACTTAAGAACAAACAACAGAAGATTGCCTCAACAAATGCAGAGAAAACATTTGAAAAAATGCAACTTCCTTTCATAATGAAAACCTTAAGCAAATTTGGTTTAGAAGGAACATTCTTCAGCACAATCAAAGCAATTTATGAAAAATGCATGGCCAGCATCTTATGTAATGGGGAAAAGTTGGAGGCATTCCCACTAAGATCCAGAACCAGACAAGAGTGCTTGATCTCACCATTGCTATTCAATGTAGTTCTGATACTTTCAGCCAGAGCCATAAATAAAGAAAGGGATACAAAGTGGGAAAGAGGCAGCCAAACTATCCCTATTTGCAGATGACATGATTCTATATACAGGGGATCCAAAATACTTCACCTGGAGAATGTTGGAACTCATAAAAGATTGATAGACTGGCAGGATATAAAATCAACATGGAAAAATCAATAGCCTTTGTATACTAAGAAAAATACCATGGCTAAGAAATTATTTCTAAGATTAATCCCATCCACAATAGCTACCAAAATAAATACCTTGAAATAAATATAACCAAGGACATCAAAGATCTGCATGATAACAATTACAAAACATAAAAGAAATACAATAAGTTATTAAAAATGAAGAAATTTTCCATGTTCATGGATTGGAAGAATCAATATCATCAAAATGTCCATACTATTGAAAGCAATATGCAGATTCAATGTGATCTCAATCAAAATACAAAGGACATTCTCCTCAGATCAAGAAAAAATTATGCTGAAATTCATACAGAAACACAGGAGACTCAGAATAATTGAAGCAATCTTGTGCAACAAAAACAAAGCTGGAGGCACCATAATCCTAGTTTTCAAGACATGCTATAGGGAAGTTACTATCAAAAGAGCCTGGTATTGGAGCAAAAACAGATGGGTAGGCCAATGGAACAAAACAGAAACTCCAGAAACCAATCCACACATGTATAAGCAACTTACCTTTGACAAAGGAACTAAAATCAACTGCTAGAGCAAGGACAATCTCTTTAAAAAAGGTGCTAGGAAAACTGTATCTCCAAATGTAGAAGTATGAAGCAATACCCCTACCTTAACACCTTACACAAAAATCCACTCAAAATGAATCAAAGACCTAAATCTAGGACCTGATATCATCGAATTATTAGAGAACATTGGGGAAACTCTGCAAGACATTGGCATAAGCAAAGAGTTCTTGGGAAACACCCCAGAAGCACAGGCAATCAAAGCCAAAATTGACAAATGGGATTACATCAAATTGAGAAGATTCTGTACTACAAAAGACACATGCAGTAAAATGAAGAGGCAACTGACAGAATGGGAGAAAATATTTAAAAACTGAACAACTGACAAATGATTAATTTTCAGAATCTATAAAGAGCTCAAAAAACTCAACTACAGTGAAACAAACAATCCAGTTAAAAAATAGGCAAAGGACTAGGACAGGCATTTTTCAAAAGAGGAAATCCAAATGGCCAACAGACACATGAAAAACTTCACAGGATAACTAGCCATTAGGGAAATGCAAATGAAAACCACAATGATGCTTCATCTCACTCCCATTAGGATGGCTTTCATATAGAAATCAACAAACAACAAATGCTGCTGAGGATGTGAAGAAAAAGATACCCTAATCCACTTTTGGCAGGAATGTAAACTGGTGCAACCACTGTAGAAAACAGTATGGAGATATCTCAGAAATATGAAAAGAGACCTCCATATGATCCAGAAAGAAATTATGGGATTCTATAGTATATTCTATAATATTCCATATAATACTTTACAGTGGTTAATAAAAAAAAGAAATCTTGTCATTTGCAATAAAATGGATGCAGCTGGAAAAACTTAATATTTAGTGAATAAGCCAATCCTAAAAAGACAAATACCATATGTTTTCTCTGATCTTTGGTAAATAATAGAGTACCTAAACAGTAACCTATAGAAGTGAAATCAACACTTTGATTTTAAGAGACTTTGTCTCAACTGTTGAGGAAATTTTTTTCACAGTTTGTTGAACTCTACTTAGTGTAGGGTTAATCTTAGTAAAAATAAGAATGGGAATAGGAGAGGGAGGATGGAAGAAGAGTGTGAGTATGTGTGGGAAAGCAGATAGGGTGGTAAGAATCACTATGTTCATAAATTTTTATTTATGAAATGCATGATGTCTGTGTACTTTAAATGAAAGGTTTCTAGGTAATATGAAATAAAAAATAAATTTTTTATAAAAGAAATATACTATCTCATATTTTATAATATTCTCATGCTGAGAATTTTCTAAATCTTAAGTTCTGGTTCTTTTTTCATTTTTAAATTTTTATTTATTTATTTTCATTGCACTTGAAAGAGAGAGAGAGAGAGACCAATAGACTGATAGACTGAAAGCTTTTCCAACTTCTGGTTCACTCACCAAATGCACACAATAACTGAGGCTGGTCCAGGCTGAAGCATGAACTCAATCTGAGTATCTTCGTATGATTTGCAGGGACCAAAGTATTTTGGGAAATAAACCAGTTGATGGAAAATTTCTCTCTCTCTCTCTCTCTCTCTCTCTCTCTCTCTCTCTCTCTCTCTCTCTCTCCCTTCTTCCCTCCCTTTTTCCCTCCCTCCCTCAGTGCCATTATGTCACTCTGCCTATGAAATAATTAGATACTCAATAGTTTACCAATGTACATTTTCCTAAATTAATCTGTAAAGTCAATGCCATTCAGTCAAATTTTGATAAATGTTTTGAAAAGTTGATCACACATTTATATTAAAGAGTAATGAACCTAGCAAAACTATTTCCAATGTGAGGCAAGAAATTGATGGGAATCACTCTATCAGACTATCAGCTATCAAGATGTCTTGCAAAGGTGGAAAGCTAGATAAAGACACTAATGGAATAAATCAGAAAGAAAACAAACAGCTTATACACATACTTTTATGACAAATGGTTTCTTGTTAACCTTGGGTAAAATACAAGGAAAGCTACTCTTTCCACTTATATTCAGTGGGGAATAGAAAGAATGAAGAAAAGGAGATAGGAGTGAAGGAAGGAGAACATTTAGAATCCAAAAAACAGATAGCATCATCAAATGTTGATAAGAATGTGGAGAAAATGCCAAGAATGGTCCAGCCAGTTTGGAAAGCAGCGTAGAGGTTCCTATCAAGTTAAACATGAACTCACTAAAGCAGTCTGCTAGTGCTACCATAGCAGAGTACCACAAAGTGGAAGACTTAAACAACAGAAAATTGTTTTTTCACAGTTTTGGAGGGAGGATGCCCAAGATCAAGGGATTGGTAGGTTTTGTTTCTCCTGCTTCTTTCCTCCTCAATAACTGAGCGTAGTGGCCATCTCATTTTGTCCTGACATGTCTCCCTGTATTTCCCTGTATCCTGTCCTCTTTTTAGAAGGATACTGGTCATGTCATATTGGATTTAGGTTCCACTTCTGTGTTACCCCTATATAAATCTGGAAAGGCCCTATTTACAAATATAGCCAAATATAAATTTTAAGGAAACACAATTCAGTCAGTAACACATACAAAAATAAATGAAAACATATGCTGACACAAAATTTGTATGGGAACATTACAGCAGTGTTTTTCATAGCAGCCATAAACCTGATACAGTGTTAATTTCTACCAATTAGTGAGTAAACAAAATGTTGTCTATCTTTCTAATGGAATAATGCTTGCAATAAAAAAGAACAAAGCACTGATCCACGCCATAACATAGATGAATCTAAGAAACTTTACAAGTTAAAGAAGCCAGATACAAAAGGTTACATTTAGTGTGTTTATATTTATATGAAATATCCAGAAAAAAAACTATAGTAACAGAAAACAGATTACTTTTCGCCTGAAGTTGGACATGGAACTGCCAAGTAAACCATAAAACTGCATAAGGGAACTATAGGGAATGACAGAAACATTTGAAAACAGGATAATGGTGTTTATTGAGCTACTGTATATATGTACTGAAAAATAATTGAATTGTACTTAGCAAGGGGAAATTTTATTTTATGTGAGTTATGAATCAAGAGAGCTGTGGCAAAAAGCATTAAAGGAAAGAAATAGTGTAGCCAGTCATGATAGAGTTGGCCCTTGATCATCACATTTTCCCTTTCTCTATGTGCCACCTTTCTTTATGAAATGATCCATTGATTTTTCAAGTATTTCAGGTAATTTAACAAATTGAAATCAGCTGCTGTTCATGAGAACTTGACTCTTAAAAGAAGTCAAACTAGTCATAGGTGACTTTTGATTTCAGAACTTTAAATAGAATGATTTTGTCAGCAAAATTTAGTTTTCACTCAAGACCATACAGCTACTTTCTTTCAAAACTGTAAGTTAATTGGCAGATGTTAAGTTTGTTCAACGACTCTCTAGAAGCCAAATACATCACACAAATCTCATTTTTATTGATATTCGAGGCCATACTACACATCACACCATGGGTGACATGTCCATTTGTTTTCAAGGGCATTTGGCAGTTGCATTTATCAATGAACTTTTATTCTATACTTTCTTACTAATAGGGAAAAAAATAAATATTAGATCTTTTTTGTTCTTTTACATTCTTATTTCAATTAGACTTTTTCGAGCAACTGTGAAATGTAAATGGTATTATCAAGGTTTCTCAAAGCTCAAAAATTTCCATAATCCCTTTGGACCTAGCTCCATTTCCCAAATCAAAAGTAATTTTCATCATCATTTTAGGAAATTAATTGTACTTTAAATTTGTATTGTGAAACTTGAATATCATGTAGTTTGATATACTTTTGTGTCTAGAAGCAGTTCACCCCTGGAAGTGAATTAACTTACCTTAACTCTGTTACTGCATAGCCACATCAAACCATGACACCAGCAGCTAGTTGGTGAAATCAGAGGAAGGCATGTATTAAGAATGTCCACTAATGAGGCATTATTTTCTAAAGTCAAAACTTCTTAGTGGACAGGTATTTTTAATCATTTCCTTTTTATACTCTAAGCTTCAAAGTTGAAATTATAATTGTCACAGGACAACTGGAAGAAGCAGATCTTTTTCCTTTTTAATTTCCATGAATTGCAAGTGTAAAAAATCAGGCCGGCGGCGTGGCTTAACAGGCTAATCCTCCACCTTGCGGCGCCTGCACACCTGGTTCTAGTCCCGGTTGGGGTGCCGGATCCTGTCCCGGTTGCCCCTCTTCCAGGCCAGCTCTCTGCTATGGCCCGGGAAGGCAGTGGAGGATGGCCCAAGTGCTTGGGCCCTGCACCCGCATGGGAGACCAGAAGAAGCACCTGGCTCCTGGCTTCGGATCAGCGCGATGCGCCGGCCGCAGCGGCCATTGGAGGGTGAACCAATGACAAAAAGGAAGACCTTTCTCTCTGTCTCTCTCTCTCTCTCACTATCCACTCTGCCTGTCAAAAAAAGAAAAAAAAAAAAAAAAGAAAGAAAGAAAAAATAATCAGATTCCCAGTGACAAGTTTGAACAAAAGCTGCACATGAAGGATAGTGTAACAAAAAAAGACCAAGCTCAGATCTAAATTGATTTGAGTTTAATTCTAATTCTTCTTCTCATGAACTATGTTTACATGGTCAAATTATTTTAAATCTCTAATCTTAGGTTTTTACTGTTAGGAGGGAATAAGAATATTTCTCAAAGTTTTTTTGAGAAATGAGTGAGTTGTCAGAGGAAATCCTTAAATTGAAATATTAGAATTGCCTTTAAGTTGTCTTGCAACTGCAAGAGAAATTTTGTATATAGAGCACTCACAGATTTCAATAATTCTCAAAAGAATTGTTTAAGAATCAGTATAATGAAATATATAACTATTTGGTAAATGTAAGTCTAGTAACTTCAGGAAAGTGTTTATGATGTTAATAACCTATTTCATTCTTTCTGGAACAATTAAATTTCAAGCAGAGTAAGGTTCCATTAACTTCTCTTTTATACTACATGCAAAGATCTATTAAATGTACAATGAAAGACAATCCAAATTAATGGTTAAGAACAAGGCCTTTGCACTTAGACCTGGTTTTCCAATTTACTGAGTTTGACCTCGGACAAATCCCTTAATTCATATGTTCTTTAGTTTCTTTGTCTGTAAAATTGGGGGAGGGGAGGGGTTATGATCGATCATGACATGCATCTCATAAGGTAATTCTGAGCAAGACTGTGAAGAGTGCTTAGACCAGTGCCTGTCTCATGGAAAGCACTGAGAACAGTCAACTCAGATCTGAGCTGACTTCATGGAACTTGGTCTCATGAAACCTATTTAAATTGTGTAGCCTGAGGGTTCTCTGAATCCCATTATGATTTGTTAGGCTAGTCACCTCTCTTTTGCTGTAGGAAATGTTGATTAGGCATTAATCTAAATCTGAGATTTCTTAACTTCTATATTTTGTCTAACAGATGTTTGTTTTTCCTCTATTCAAGCAGTTTCTGCTTCCATATCCTGTATCCTTTCATTGTCTTACAAATTTGGGATGATATAATTAATATTTGAGCATGCTAGTAGGTATCAGAATAGCTTCATACAGAATCACCTTTACTCTTAATAGGTAATAGGTGATTGCAATAATAGTAATTATTATTCACATTTACTGAATGATTACTGTGTGTCAGACTTTATGTTAGAAAATTTAAATACATGAACTTTCTTAATCATTAAAATAATTTTAAACATAGATGTTATACCCATTTTACAATGAAGAAGCCAAGATAATGTAGATTCATTTACTTTCATATAGAGTGAAAAGTATCTACTAGGGCCACTGGTCAAATTCAGACTGATCTCCTATATATTCAAAATGGTCATTTTATCTTAAATTTGTTTATTTGAGTAATATCTTAAAATATTATTTCATCATAGAATTTTGCTTTTGGAAACTCTACTATTAAATTTTAATGTCAATATTCCTGATAAAAGTAACATACCAGGGACCAATATTGTGGCATAGCAGGTTAAGCTACCATGTCTGACACTAGCATCCCATACAGGTGCCGGTTTGTGTCCTGGCTGCACCACTTCCAGTCCAGCTTGATGCTAATAAACCTGGGGAAGTAGCAGAAAAGGACCCAAGTGCTTGGGCCCCTGTCACCCATCAGACCTCCAGCTCCTGACTTCAACTTGGCCCATCAGTGGCCACTGGGCCATCTGGGGAGTGAACCAGAGGAAGAAAGATCTCTCTATAAAATCTCTCTCTTTCTCTCTTTTCTAACTCTGCCTTTCAAACAAGTAAATACATCTTTAAAAAATAAAAAGTAACACTAATATGCTAACATGATATCAAAGTCAGGATTTATCACAGAAACAGAACCAAAAGGAGATTACACACAAACATTCACACACATACATGCTGAGTATATATAAAGATTTTTTATGAGTAATTTGGTTCATGTGACTACAAAGGCTAAGTGCCACAACCTACCATCCAGGAGTTAGAACCTAAAGGAGCTGGTAGTGTACTTCTTGTCTGAGAAGGAGAGCTTAAGAATTAAAAGAACTTTTGGTATAAGCCCCATTCTAAAAATGAAGGTTTGAAGGACCAGGAAAAACAATAAGATAAGTTCAAATCCACATTTAGGAGGAGACTTATATCCCAATTTGAAAACATTTTGGCAGAGAGCAAATTCTGTTTGCCTCATTTTCATGCTATGCAGGTTTTCAAGGGATTGATGAGGCCCGCTCACACTATGGGCAAGCCAATCTGATTCATTCAGCCTACTGATCCAAAGGTCAGTCTCATCCAGGCACACTCTCACCTGCGCATCTAGAATAATATTTAATAAACTGTCTGGCCCAGTCAGGTTGACTCATAAAATTCAGCAGACAAGTTATTATGAAATAGTTGTCCCTAGAGGTAAAACATGTATTCTTCATATAATTGAGCAATTGCTGGTGAAGTATTTTACTGATTTCCAATATTTAGTCTCATAGTACTCACAGTCAAAACACATGCTCCCTTGTGTAATCCTCTTCCATCTTGACTACAGCTTAACACCAGCCTTTTCTTTTGACTTTTGTATTTCTCTCCTCTTTAGTTTTCAATTATTCTCCTTCCAGAGTTTCATTTTGGTCCAATAGGTTATTTGAAATGCCCTCTATTGTTGCACTAGTATATTTCTACAGTTTTCCAAGTTCTTGCAAGCCATTAAACAAAAAGTTGAGATGAAAGACCCACATTTCTTTCGTTGTATGTTGATTATTTACCGCATACCCTGTACTTTTCCATTCCTCACCAGTACATCCCATGCTGTTCTATCCAAATCCTTCAATCACAAACCAGTGAAATCCATAGCAGACAAATGGTTAAAGCCATAGTTCCTAGAAAATTCATCTGTAGGTGATTAGCTAAAGCAATCTGCAAAAGTAAGGTATTCATTGCCTGCCACATAATGTTTCTCCAGCTCCAGCCCCTGTAAAAATAAAATATCTTTAATGGAAGCCAACTCATTACCCCATAAAATTACTACAACACATGTGCTTGAAAATGTAAGACAGATATTCTGAACTTGGCATGCCACAATGAACCACAGGAATGTTCTCCAAGAAATGATTTCATTTTGTTGGTTTTATATTTAAAGTCACAATTTTGGCACAATCTCAGAGACAAGATTTTGAAGCAAGCTAGCCTATGAAATAGAACTCAGACTTTTTGGTTGCCTGCCTGCATTTGTTGGAATAGCATTACTGTCCTCGTGTATTTGACAAATTGATCTGGGAAACTGACCTCAGACTTTCTAGCTGTAGACCAGCTCTCACTGTCTTTCCTTCTAAGCTTCACACTCAGTTTAGTTTGTTACTTTTTCAGGCACAGGTGTAGTTAAAAAGTCTAAATTTAAATTGCTACTCTGACACTTAAAGTAGTATAACTTTGGACCTATCACTTAGAACATTTTTGTCTCAATGTACTCATTTTGTCTCAATTTACTCATTTATTATCACTGTAACATCTATATTATAAAGCTGCTATAAGGATTGAATGAGCTAATGTTAGAGTTCTTAGAATAGTGCCCAGCATGGAGAGTTATATAAGTCATAGCTATTATTATTATCATCCAGCTGGATAAAATGGCATGACCTAAATTTTCCAGCAAAATTACTCCCCAAAGTAAGACTGCCAGCTCCAGCATAAAATATTCTGCAGAAATTTGTGTGGAAATGGACAGATTTTCCCTAATATTCTGCCAATATGAGGGACTCAGGAAGCTAAGTGATCATGGAAATAACCTGGGATTTAATTAGTATTTTCTCTGGAGGCTCACAAAATTTTAGAGAATAGAAGAACCTCGGGGTTTACTTCATAAAGTTCCTTCATTTGGCAAAGGGAAAGCACATAGCTGAGGTAATACAAAGATCACATGATCAATTAGTGTCGAGCTAAGTTTCCTGAGCCTCACTGAGGTAATCATTGTCAAATTTCAAGACAAGATAATATTTTCATTCTCAGGTGAGGATTAGAAGAGGCGAGAGAAAGAATCTGAAGTAGGCTATGAATCTCAGATAAATTGCTTACAAAGAGGCCTGTTCAACATTGGAGTATTTACTTAACACAACATCTTGAAATTTTAGAAGTCTTTGCACTTGGACCTCTGTAGCTGTTTATTCAGCAGACCATTTCCATTTCTTAGAGAGAAATGTGAAGCTTCTTTTTAAATAGTGTCTGTGCAGTTTGAACTCTTCAAGATAGGCCAAAAAGTGTCTGCTAGGTTTTCCCATTTGGGTGCCAATCTTAACAATCTTAATCTTGTTCCTGTTCCTGTCTTCACTCCCTGAGTGCACCTACTGGTGTCAGAGTGGTATCCAGCACCATGATGCACACTTGTATAGAATCTTCATTTCTAACAGAGCCTTTCATTTCACTTAACACTCCTGGCTTTATCATTGCTTTACCTTGCAATGCTTTATCATCCCTACCTAACCAGTGACAAAATCTAATCTTAAAAGGACATTAGTGATTTTAATGACTTTCTTCCAAGATTACATAATGAATGAAGGGAACCCTGATTTTAAAACAAATCTGTTGTAACCAAACCAGCTATTAATAAGCCAAATATTCAGAGAAGAATTCTGAATACTGGCACAAATAAACCAGGCAGCACGTTAAGTTTTAAGTTTTTATTCAGTGGGAGAAATGCATAGGAGATTGAGGGCCCTATCTAAAAGAGAGGGAAATCTGGATTCCTACTGAGCACCAGGAGCCAGCCACAGGGAGGAGCTTGCAGGCCAGGAAGCATGGAGCCAGTGGCCCAAAGGCCATGTGCCCCAAAAGCATGGGGGCAGCAAGGGTCCACAATGGCAAAAAATGGCAAAAGGGCTGGGCCCACCATGTTTCAGGCCTTTAATCCACTTCCAAAGGGGAGTGGTTAATTAGCCTAATTGGCAGGTGGGCACACAGATGTGACCAAGTAACGGCATGAGGTCACACAGGGGGCATGGTGAAGGCTTGATTTTCCGGCTCACAAACCCAATGCCTGCCTACATCACTGGCAGAGAAATAGACAAAAGTCAAATGAAACAGAATAGAAACCTCAGAAATAAATTCATGCATCTACAAACAACTTATTTTTGCCAAGTATGCTAAAACATTTTGGAGAAAGGACAGTCTCTTCAATAAATGGTGTTAGGAAAAGTGGATTTCTGGGGCTGGCTCTGTGGTACAGTGGGTTAACGTCCTGGCCTGAAGTGCCAGCATCCCATATGGGTGCTGGTTCGAGTACTGGCTGCTCCACTTCCAATCCAGCTCTCTTCTGTGGCCTGGGAAAGCAGTAGAGGATGGCCCGAGTCCTTGGGTCCCTGTATCCACGTGGGAGACCCAGAAGAAGCACCTGGCTCCTGGCTTCAGATTGGCACAGCTCTAGCCGTTTCAACCAGTTGGGGAGTTCAACCAACTGGGGAGTGAACCATTGGTTGGAAGACATCTCTCTCTCTCTCTCTCTCTTTCTCTCTCTCTCTCTGTCTCTCCTCTCTCTATGTAACTCTGACTTGCAAATAAATAAATCTTTTAAAAAAAGTATAAGGAGCTCAAGGAATTCAATGATGACAAAACAATCCAATTAAGAAGGGCAAAGGATCCAAATTCGACTTTTCAAAGCAAGAACTACAATGGCCAACAAATACATGAAAAATGTCCAGTATCACTAACTATCAGGGAAAGGCAAATCAAAACCACGATGAGGTATCATGTCACTGCAGTTAGAATGGCTATTATCAAAATCCAAAATTTAACAAATGCTGATGAGGTTGGGGAGAAAAGAGAACCTTAAAGCACTGTAGGTGGGAATGCAAATGAGTATAGCCACTATGGAAAACATGGAGTGGAGGAAAGGAAAAAACCTATTGAGCTTCTGAGTTAATCACCTGAAACTCATCCCAATTCAGGACTTCCTCTTTATGACCTAATAAGTTTACTATTTTTTTTAAAAAAAATATTTTATTTACTTGAAAGTCAGAGTTACACAGAGAGAGAAGGAGAGGCAGAGAGAGAGAGAGAGAGAGAGAGAGAGAGGTCTTCCAATTACTGGTTCATTCCACAGATGGCTGCAACAGTTGGAGCTAGGACGATCTGAAGCCAGGAGCCAGGAGCTTCTTGGTCTCCCATGCAGGTGCAGGGGCCCAAGGACTTGGGCCATCTTCTACTGCTTTCCCAGGTCATGGCAGAGAGCTGGATCAGAAGTAGAGCAGCTGGGACTCAAACAGGTGCCCAATATGGGATGCCAGCACTGCAAGCAGCGGCTATACCCTCTATGCCAGAGTGCCAGCCCCATAACTTTACTATTTCTAAGGTTTTCTTTTATTTATAACTGAAAGCAAATGACCAGGGTCTGGGTGGGAGGGTAGGAGCTCTTTGAAAAGTTGCCATTTGATGGCCGGCACTGTGGCTTAACAGGCTAATCCTCCGCCTTGCGGCTCCGGCACACCGGGTTCTAGTCCCGGTTGGGGCGCCGGATCCTGTCCCGGTTGCCCCTCTTCCAGGCCAGCTCTCTGCTATGGCCTGGAAAGGCAGTGGAGGATGGCCCGAGTCCTTGGGCCCTGCACCCGCATGGGAGACCAGGAGAAGCACCTGGCTCCTGGCTTCGGATCAGCATGAAACGCCGGCCGCAGCGGCCATTGGAGGGTGAACCAATGGCAAAAAGGAAGACCTTTCTCTCTGTCTCTCTCACTATCCACTCTGCCTGTCAAAAAAAAAAAAAAAAAAGTTGCCATTTGAACTGAACTCCAAGTGATCAGAAACATCCAACTTGTCAAAGATTGGGGCAGTAGGACAAAGATCCTGAGGAGCACTGAAATGCCTGTCAGCTTTTGGAAGGACAGAAAGAAAAGCAGTGTGACTGGAGAAGTGAACAAAGGAGAATGGGATGAAAATAGGTTGAAAGACAGACACGGTTCAGATAAGGATTTTAATTAAGATGAATGCAGAATGACAATATTTCTTTTTTGAAAAGTGTAGCAGCTTAGGGTTGGTGTTGCAGTGCTGTGGGTTAAGTTGCCACCTACAAAGCCAGAATCCCAAATGGGTGCTGATTCGATTCCTGGGTGCTCCACTTCCAATCCAGCTCCCTGTTAATGGTGCTTGGGAAACCAAGTGCTTGGGCCCTTGCACCTACATGCGAGAGCAGGATAGAGTTCCTGGATGCTGGCTTGGGCCTGGCCTAGCCCCAGTTGTCATGAACATCTTGGGTAGTAAACCAGCAAAGGGAAGACTTCTGTGTGTGTGTGTGTGTGTGTGTATGTACGTATTTGTGTCTGTGTCTGTCTCTGCTCTCTCTCGCTCCCTCTTTATCTGTAACTCTGCCTTTCAAATAAATAAATCTTACAAAAAGAAAAAAAAACAATGAATTTTTTTGATATTCATTCTTTCCAATGTCATAGGTTTTGTGTGTGTGTGTGTGTGTGACACTGATGGCAGAAAGCACTTCAAATATTCTCTAGTCTTTTAACTTTTGTGGGGCTTAAAGCTATAACTCACATTACAAGATCCTAAGTTATCTAATAGAACACTGAGAAATATGCGTCCTTCTTTAGGGCATAAATGCCCCTGGCAAGAAAATGAGCACAAAAGTAGGGATGTTAAGTAATTTTTGAAAGATAAATGAAAAGGTAAAACAAGAAAGCTGAATATACAAACTTCTGAGCATACAAAATTTTGCTTTAAGTTAATTTTCAGCTATACAGAGCCAGATGGAGATTGTATTAAATGGTTACTGCTTCATAGGTTGTTTTATTATTACATCTAAATTCTTAACATATTGGTAAAAGAGAAAAACTGGGAGAAGTCAAGCATTTGGCCTTGCAGCTAAGATATCATTTGGGATGCCTGCATCACATATCAGAAAGCGTGGTTTCAAGGTCAACTCCACTTCGAATTCCAACTTCCTGCTAATATGTAGCCTGGGAGGCAACAGAGAATGGCTCAAGTAGTTGAGTGCCTGCCATTCAGGTGGGAGCCCTGGATTGAGTTCCTGGCTCCTGGCTTGGGGTCAGATGTTGTAGATCTTTGAGAAGTAAACCAGCTCTCACTGTCTGTCTTTTAAATAAATAAAACATAATAATTTTTAAAATAAGAAAACTAACTTAAATAAAATTAGAAATATGAAAAACTTCTACTTTAAATCACCAGAATAACACTTATTTGTTCTTTGTTTTTTTTTTTTTATTTTTTTATTTTTTATTTTTGACAGGCAGAGTGGACAGTGAGAGAGAGAGACAGAGAGAAAGGTCTTCCTTTTGCCGTTGGTTCACCCTCCAATGGCCGCCGCGGTTGGCGCGCTGCGGCCGGTGCACTGCGCTGTTCCGATGGCAGGAGCCAGGTGCTTCTCCTGGTCTCCCATGGGATGCAGGGCCCAAGCACTTGGGCCATCCTCCACTGCACTCCCTGGGCACAGCAGAGAGCTGGCCTGGAAGAGGGGCAACCGGGACAGGATCGGTGCCCCGACCGGGACTAGAACCCGGTGTGCCGGCACCGCAAGGCGGAGGATTAGCCTGTTAAGCCACGGCGCCAGCCCTTGCACTTTGTTTTAAATCTGATATTTTAGTCATTTAAATATATATGAGTACATTTCATATTATGCATTTTCCAAGAACTTTTTGAAGTACCCTATTACGTCTTCCCCTACTAAATTGTTTCTGGAGGAGAGACAATTTAGAACTCTTTTTTTTTTTTATTCCCTCATCTCTAATATCTACCAATATAATAGAAATTAGGTACATAATTCATGGGTTATGACTCCTTAATTGCCCTTTAACCCTGGGAGACAGAGATGTGGTGATTTCCTTTTAAAGTAATTATAACATAAAGAACACACAGCAGGTAAGGTCATCACAGCAGTTTATGACAAAATTTTATATAAAGGAAGGACTCTACTTATGAATAATTGTTGCTAGTTACCTCTCTTAGACATTTTACTTTTGTCTGAGTTTCTGAAATAGTAATTCTTCCATTTGTTTCAGAAAAGTAAATGTTCTAAATTGCAAAAATGTGTCTAAAAATGAGCAATAGATCTAAATAGATATTCCTAAAAGGAAGACAAAAAATAGCCAAGAGTCACATGGAAAGCTGTTCATCATCATTAATCATCAGTGAAATGCAAGTCAAAACCACAATAAGATATAACCTCAGTCCAGTAAGAATGGCTATTATCAAAACAATAAAAGATGCCAAGTATTGGCAAGAATCTGGAGAAAAGTGAACCTTGCACACTGTTGGTGGGAATGTAAACTGGGACAGTCATTGTGGAAAACAATGTGGAGTTTCCTCAAAAAATTAAAATATAACTACCATATGTTCCTGCAATCCCACTTCGGGATGTATATCCAAGAGAAATGAAAGCCATCTGTCACAGAGACATCTGCACTCCCATGTTTGTTGCAGCATTATTGACAAGAGCCAGGACATGGAAACAATCTATGTGTCCATCAACTAATGAGTTGATCTAAAAAAAAAGGAAGATATATACAATATATATAAATATATATATACACAATGAAATATTCAGATTCAAAAAAGATGAAATCATGTCATTTTTGGTAACATGGGTTAAACTAGAGGTCATAATGTTAAGTGAAATAAGCCAAGCACAGAAAGACAACTATCACATGATCTCATTCATATGTGGAATCTTAAAAAAATAATAGGTGCCTTCATAGAAGTCAAAAATGTAATTGTGGTTTTCATAGGCTGGGGAGGGAAGTGAGGAGAAAGGGACTGGGAAAGACTGACAGGTATTTGGCTATAGCTAGATAAGAATAAGGAGTTCTGGGGTTCTATTGGACAGTAGGGTGAAGATACATTATGTTAATTTACTGTAAATTTCTCTATTCAAAAACTAGAAGATGGAATTTTTGGATGTTTCCCCTATAAATAAATGTTAAAATTCTAGAAAGAATAAATGTATTTACCCTGATTGGGTATTAAACAAGGTACACATGTAACAAAGCATTACATGGCATCCCATAAATAGGTATAAATTTAATAAAAATTGAAAACATTTCTTCTTTTGCAGTATTATTCAAAGATGGATTTACATAAGAAGTCAATTCCTGGAATCTAAAATTTGATGTAATAGCTTTTTTGTGTGTTTCCAGAGCAACCTGATTAGTATGATATCCTATGTGGTTCAATATTGCTCTGGTAGATACAGAATACATATTTAGTTAATCAATTAAAAGCAGTGTTGACATCCAACACTCTCTCCCTCCAAGCTCTTACCAGAGAGCTAACAAAATAATGTCTGCCATATATCTTTGATGCAACAAAAATATATAAGTTCATTGTTGACATTTGTAAAATGGCATATATTGTGTGCCAAGGGTCAGATATATTATTCCACTTCATCTTCGAGGCTAGTCCTTCCAAATTCAGTGATCATTCCCCCCCATTCTTCTCCATTGTCAGTGTCAGCTTGAGGCAATGGAAATTGAAACTCAGAATGATAAATCTGAAGAACTCTAGGAATAAATATATATTTAGAACTACTTGATTATGTTTAGCATATTCTATTTGTTACATCTGTTTCCATGAGAGCAACTGGGATTATTATGCTGATCACTTTGACTCCTATGCTTGTGTGCTCCATATACTATGTGTACAAAAAATGTCAATTAAATTAAAAGAAGAGGACTATCCATTATAATTTCCAACATAAAGGCTAAAAACACAAGAAAAAGAACTTATTTTCTAACCAAATAAAACTTTGCTGGCTTGGGTATTTATTTTCTCCAACTCTTCTGCTTAATCAAGTTTTTATTGAAAAAATTAATGAAAAGCAGGTTCTCTTACAAACTCTAATATTTTAATTTCTCTTTTTTTCACTAATAGCTCTAAAGTCTGTGGCATTTTAAAATTCAAAATAGAATACATCACCATATTATCTTGCTCTTTTCTAGACATTTTAACAAGTAAATGATTCAACATTAAGCTTCTGACAAAAAATATTGCGGCAGCTGCTGGGTGATCTTGGGTGAATCAGGACTGGTCTCACAATTAATTTTTGAGGCTTTCTACCTGTCAAAGGTAAAGTGCAAATGGCTTAATGTCTGGAAGAACGTCAATGTCCAGTCTATCATTAGCTGCTAGGAAGCAATTTCAGTGTTTCTCCTCACTTCCAAATGAGGCTAAAATGAAAGATTTTGCATCAGCTTCTGACTGTTCTTTATTTTCTGAGGGAAAGATTACTAAATTATTAAGTCAGTTGACTCATGAATGGATATATTTCTTTTTTAGCATTTTTAAACTTTTATTTAATAAATATAAATTTCCAAAGTACAGCTTTTGGATTACAGTGGCTTCCCCCCCCCCCCCCGTAACTTCCCTCCCACCTGCAAATATTTAAAATTAATATACATTTATAAATCATTTAAAAATGAAAGCTTGGATTTTTGTAAATTTGGGTTGACAATCAAGATGAAGTGAAAAGATTTTTAATTGTCCTAAGCAAATGACAAGAGAAAAGCTGCTGCAGGCTTTCTTGATTTACCATATAGCTGCTGTTATACAAGGATGAATGAATTCACCAAAAAACACCTGTACTTCTATTTCATGAGGCAACTTTTATTTTTTGTTTCAAATCTTATTTATTTGAGAGACACACAGAGAGAGAGAAGCATAAAAAGAGAGAGAGAGAAAGAGAGAGAGGGAGCTCCTAACCATTAGTTTACTTCCCACATGCCCACAATTGTGAGGGCTAAGCTGAAAGAGAAGTCAGGAGCCAAAAACTCAATCCAGGTCTCCCATGTGAGCTGAAGGAATTCAATCACTTGAATTATTACCATTGCCTCCCAGGGTATGCATTAGCTGGAAGTTGGAATCAGGATTGAAGCTGAATCTTGAATCCAATCACTCTAATATGGGATGCAGGCATCTTACTGTTATGACAAATGCCCACCCCACCAGGCAATTTGGAGCAAACAAAAGAGACTCCAAAACTCAAATGAAGGCTTTGCAGGTTTGAGTACTATATCAAGTTAGTTTCTGGAATTCCTTCTGAAAGTTGAGCTAACAATGGTGGGGAAATCATTTGTTATCCAAATGATAAAAATAGTGGGTTGTTGGTAGTATCAGTATTTTTATTGTGTGTGTTTGAAACATATCCTTGAGTTCCCAAAGAGTAAAAGTTGTTATCACTCTGGATTTTATTGCCTTGAAAATCAGTACACTGACCAGGAATTTCACAATTGAAATATTCTCACTGTGAGCCATTCTATAGTTTTAAAAAAGTGGAAATGTTTCAAGATCAAGTTAGTTCAAAGTCAGCTAATGGGAATGACTTCTGACTTTCCAGGTGTTTTTGTTGTTGTTATTATTGTTTCAGGATTTATTTTCCGTGTCTTTTGCAACAAAATGGATGCAAGTGGAAACCATTATACTTAGTTAAATAAACCAGTTCCTAAAAGATAATACCATATGTTTTTCCTCATCTATGGTAGCTAATAGAATACCAAAAAGTGTAATATATAAGAGTAAAATTGACATTTTGAGATTTGATGATCGTTAACAGTTTCTACTGTTGAGGAACAGGTTTTTTTTTGTCTTACTATTTGTTGGACTCTTTACTTAGTATAGGGTCAATCTTATGAGTGTAAAGTAAACTGAAAGCAGATCATTGTAAAAATTGGGAGAGGGAATAGAGAGGTAGGAGGAGGGAAGGTGGGAGCCCCGGAGGGAGGAAGAGTGGGGTGGGAAGGATCACTACATTCCTAAATCTATAAATATGAAATACATGAAATTTGTTCACCTTAAAAAGTTAAAAATAAATTATTTTTAAAAGATTTCATTTTATTTATTTGAAAACCAGAGTCACAGAGGCGGAGGGGATGGTTTTCCTAGACACATTAACAGGGAGCTGGATCAGAAGTAGAACAGCGAGGTCTCAAATTGATGTCCAGATGGGATGCCAGCATTGCTAGCAGCAGCTTAACCTGCTATGACACCACTCCAGATCTCCAGGTTGTTTTCAACCAGTTTTCCTTCAAATTTTCTCCCTAGTGTTCTTGTGCTCTCTTGTGAAAGACTGACATTGCCTAGACTTTCCCCACTGGTGGAAGATTGAATGGCTAGAGGAAGAAGGAAGCCAAAAATTACTTAACAATAGTCAAGAGTGGTAATACATTATGTTTTTTTACGTTTTAGGTACTCTATTAATAATCTTGGTTCAGGGAAAACATATGATATCTGTCTTTTGGGGACTGGCTTATTTTGCTAAGTATAATGCTGTCCAGTTGTGTCCATCTTGTTGCAAAAAACATGATTTCATTTTTTTTTTTTTACAGCTGAGTAGTACTCCACAGTGTATATATACACCATAATTTCTTTATCCAGTCAACATTTGGTGGACCTCTAGGTTGATTCCATATCTTAGCTATTGTGAACTGTGCTGCGACAAACATGGGGGTATGACGTTTTGAGATTCAATGATTGTTTACAGCTCTTGTCTCTTCTGTTGAGGAGCAGTGTTTGTTTTCTTCATACTAATTGTTGAACTCTTTTACTTAGTGTAGGATTTCCTGTATGATCATTAAATAAGTTGAAAATAGATCTGTGTAAAAAGTAAGAGTGGGAATGGGAGAGGGAGGAAGAAAAAGTGTTGGATTGGCAGGAGGGAGGGTACAGTGTGTTTCTAAACCTATATATATGAAATACATGAAACTTGTATAACTTAAATAAAATCTTTAAAAATAGAATGGTAATGCCATAATACTGCATTTTACATCTTTATGTATGATGAAGAAAATCAAGATTTAACCTTTATATCAGAGATAGAAAGCATCAATGCTTAAACAAGCTGGTTAGTTTAAAAATGAATAAAGCAGGCACAGTAGGCCCTATGGAGAACATCCTGGCTATATAAAAAGCACAATTCTAGACAACTACAGCTGTGTGCAAAAGCTAGCTTAGGCTGCCAACTCTGAATTTTTTATTAAAAGAAGGCATCCAGAACTGAATGTAACATTTTCTAATTTCTAAGTGGTAGAAAGCATTTTAGTTTAAAAAAAAAAAAAAAAGTACTATGTGGGTCAAACACCACCTACCTAGGGGAAGAATCTGGCAAGCAGTTTAAAATTCTGGATTTAAAAGTGTATTTAAAAATTCACAAGGAAAGGGGGTAGTTAAAATAATGACCTGGAAGGGGGGTTCCTATTCCCCCACTTCCCTCCACATCTAATAAGTGGTTATTTTAATCATTACATTTTACTAAATAATCTCAACAAACTTGCTTAGATATTACACTCCACTTGGTGTGTTTAAATACAGACCAATCATGATCATACAGAGAGTTTGGGAGTTAACAGAGCAGTATTCAATAAAGAATATGAAAGTCAGTTGCTAAAAAAGCAAACAAATCCTGTTGTAGGTTCATGGCATATCTTCAGCTATTATCTACAAATAAACCCTGGTAATGAGGTTTGGGTTCCTCACAGTTGCATGTTGATGATAAATTCTCTGTGGAACTGACTCCAACCCATTAAGCAAGCTTGCTCGTGCCACCATGGCTGTTAATTTGACAAGACACTGTCACATTAAATAGAACAAACATGTTTTTGCCCAGTCGGCCATCCAGAACCGACATGGCTGTTACTCTAACAACTGGATATTGATTGGAATCACTCACCCCTTCCGACCCTGCACTGAGAGGTGGCAACCAAGCTCCTGAGGATCTGTCTCTTTGGCACACATGAATAGCGTGTTAAGGATAGCCACAAATTTTAAACCATTTAGCCCCTTATAGTGTTCTCCTTTCAGACATTATCTGGTTCTCATTCTTATCAGTGGAATAAATGGCTCTGAATAAATCATTATTTGTTAATTTTATGGATCTACACTTCCATCTAGGAGTGTTACTGTTTTCAGCATTTACAACTTCATAAATACAAAACATTATAAGACATGCAAAATGATTTTATGAGAGACCTCAAAATTTCAAATCTCTTGAATTCTGAAAGGGACTGGAGTCTGGTTTCTCTCCTTGATCTACATAGTTGAAAGACATGTGCTTAGTTTTCAAATGACTAACCCTTAAACTAATTTAGCCCAATTTTAATCTTTAGTT
The DNA here is from genome assembly GCF_033115175.1 of Lepus europaeus. Lineage (NCBI taxonomy): Eukaryota > Metazoa > Chordata > Mammalia > Lagomorpha > Leporidae > Lepus > Lepus europaeus. The sequence goes on from NC_084833.1 coordinate 42,905,970, forward strand.
ATATCTGCTTATTAATATATGTACCTAACATGCAGCAGAACTTGCTTTTCATCTAGTAATGGATTTACCACAGGTAATATTTAATATGTGAAATTGTTGGACTCTCATTTGCCTGTGACTATGTGTCAATCTAAGCTGATTTTATTCCCTGCTTTGTACATTAAATTTTATGTTGATCATGGAAGCTCATGCCTGAAAAGGACCTTAAAAACAATTAGTCAAATTGTTCATCAGAGTCCCCTGCTTGCTCTGGAGCATTCCCAAGAAGTGGGCATCCCTTATTTGCTTGAATACCCCCAGTGATGATAAACTAATTAAACTCATAACTCCCTGGAGAATTCTATTAAAATGTTATTGTTTTACTTGGCAACAATCACACTAGCATAAAGCTTCTGCTCATTGGTCTTAAGTCCTGTAGTCAAATAGTATAGGTCAAATTCCTTTTCTTCATGGAAGTCATTCAAATATTTGGAAATAGTAATAGTCTTACGATTTCTTCAAGCAAAATCTTCCAGTTATTTTTAACAATTTCTCCTATAGCAGCAGTCTACAAACTGTGGTCTGAGGTCCATATCCAACTTTCCACCTATTTTTGAAAAAAGTTTCATTGAAAATACGTACATTTATTTTGGATGTTCCATAGCTGCTATCTAGGTACAATGGAAAAATTGTGTAGTTGTGATAGAGACCCTATGACCCACAAAGCCAGAAATATTTAATTATCTGGTTCTTCATTTTGAAAAAGTTGTCATCTGCCTCTCCTATACCACAAAACCCCCTCACCATCTTTATTCTTGATGTCTTTCAGTTTTTCATTATACTACTAAGACTCTAACCCCCAAAACTTGAGAAGCCTATTAACACAGAAAAAAATCCACTGATTTACAAAAATTCTACATAATAAAGCACAAAGAAATTCTCATATAAACCACACGTTAGCTGGATTTATGGCAGGAGACATGTATCTTTGTAGTTTTCTTCACACCTATTCTTATTTTAATGTTTCATTCCTGCTTTAAAATATACCATTGAGTTCTTTTTGTTGCATGATATTGTTCTAGATACTGTGTGCAATGTGAAATAACACAGGACCCTTTCCCAGAAGAATTTTCATCTGGTTGTTTAGAAAAAAATCTTTGTGAGCTAATATTTATTTTTAAAATCTCCTTTCATGAGATTGCTAGCCTCACAAGAGCAGGGTGCCTTGTCTACTTCATTCTATTCTGTTTCCCTAGTGCTTAGAACAATTCCTGACACATAACAGATGCTCAGTAAATATTGGTTGGGTGAGAAAAATAATTCCAAAAGAGGGACAAAATGTAATCAAATATCAAACAGTGTGATAAATACTATATGAAAAATAGAAACTCTGCATAGTGTTAGATTATACGGCTTGGACATACAGCTAGAAGGAAACTTCATTTTATAATCTGACTTCTGCTTTAAAAGTACTAATCTCTTTTATAGTCTCCATGTCAACATTTCTTACCTCTATCAGAATCCTCCAGGTCACTTATTAAAACCAGAGACTTGATATCCAGGACTTAGCCACTGAATAAAATTCTGGCTGCCATGCCCATAATATGATTGTTTATCAAGCAGTCTAAATGATTCTTATGAACTCTAAAATTTAAAAACCTCCATTCTCAGCAGAAGGTGACACAGCTTCTATGTGAATACTTTTTGTGATGAAGAATTTACATCATCACAAATCATCGACTATTGTTGTTAGCCTTAGTTGTGGAAAATCATTTTTATTAAGCTACATTCTGCTTCTTATAACTTCTTTTTTAAAAAGGATTTATTTATTTTACTTGAAAGGCAGGGTTATAAAGATGCAGAGGCAAAGAGAGAAAGAGAGAGAGGAAAAGAGAGAGAGAGGTCATCCATCTGTTGGTTCATTCCCCAAATGGCTACAACAGCTACAGCTGAGCTGATCTAAAGCCAGGAGCCAGGAGCTTCATCCAGATCTCCCAGTGGGTACAGGATCCCAAGCACTTGAGCCGTCTTTCACTGCTTTACCAGGCCATAGCAGAGAGTTGGATCACAAGTGGAGTAGCAGGGACTAGAACTGGCACCCATATGGGATGTTGGCACTGCAGACAGTGGCTTTACCCACTATACCACAGTGCCAGCCCCATGCTTATTATAACTTTTTTGTTTGTTTGTTTGTTTGTTTACTTTTTTTTTTTTTTTTGACAGGCAGAGTGGACAGTGAGAGAGAGAAACAAAGAGAAAGGTTTTCCTTTTCCGTTGGTTCACCCTCCAATGGCTGCCGCGGCTGGCGTGCTGCGGCCAGCGTACTGCTCTGATCCGAAGGCAGGAGCCAGGTGCTTCTCCTGGTCTCCCATGGGGTGCAGGGCCCAAGCACTTGAGCCATCCTCCTCTGCGCTCCCGGGCCACAGCAGAGAGCTGGCCTGGAAGAGGGGCAACCGGGACAGAATCCGGCACCCCAACTGGGACTAGAACCCAGTGTGCCAGCGCCACAAGGAGGAGGATTAGCCTGTTGAGCCACGGCACCGGCCTATTATAACTTTTAATCATTGTTTTTCAATTATGTCCAATAAGTTCACATAGAAGAAATTTTAATTTTTTTATCTTCCACGTGGTAGCCCTTTAATGTGGGATCAATTTTATAATTTCTTCTTCAATTTAAACATTGATTGGATGCTCTTATTTTTGTCATTATACTTGTTCATTGGCAAACTGCCCAAGATCCATCACTGACTCCAAGATTCCACATTTGTAATGCCCAGAGCACTGACATCCAGAGCAGAGAGTAAGTGCTTCAGGAAGCTGCAGAAAAAGCTGTCTTCCTACCACTCAAGCTAAGCAATCAATCACACCCCACACACTTTCAATACCTGCGACCACACTATATACTCTCCACTTTGACCCATGATGTTCAGTCCAAGCAGACTCATTGAAAGGAAGCAAAAGGAGACTTGCTCACAGAGTATGAATTCTAATCTCCAAAGTATTCTTAATATTTCTGGTAAATTATGTATTTTTAGTATTTATCTTTTATTAACTTTTATTTAGTAAATATAAATTTCCAAAGTACAGTTTATGAATTACAATGGCTTTCCCCCCCATAATTTCCATCCCACTCACACCCCTCCCATCTCCCGCTCCCTCTCCCATTCCATTCACATCAAAATTCATTTTCAATTATCTTTATATACAAAAGATCGATTTAGTATATATTAGGTAAAGATTTCATCAGTTTGCACCCACACAGAAACACAAAGTATAAAAATACTGTTTCAGTACTAGTTATAGCATTACTTTACATTGGACAACACATTAAGGACAGAGATCCCACATGAGAAGTAAGTACACAGTGACTCCTGTTGTTGACTTAACAATTTGACACTGTTGTTTATGGTGTCAGTAATCTCCCTAGACTCTAGTCATGAGTTGCCAAGGCTATGGAAGCCTTTGGAGTTTGCCAACTTCGATCTTATTCCGACAGGGTCATAGTCAAAGTGGAATTTCTCTCCTCCCTTCAGGGAAAGGTACCTCCTTCTTTGATGGTCCCGTTCTTTCCACTGGGATCTCACTCACCGAGATCTTTCATTTAGGTTTTTTTTTTGCCAAAGTGTCTTGGCTTTCCATGCCTAAAATACTCTCATGGGCTCTTGAGCCAGATCCAAATGCCTTAAGGGCTGATTCTGAGGCCAGAGTGCTATTTAGAACATCTGCCATTCTATGAGTCTGCTGTGTATCCCGCTTCCCATGTTTGATTGTTCTCTCCCTTTTTTATTCTATCAGTTAGTATTAGCAGACACTGGTCTTGTTTGTGTGAACCCTTTGACTCTTAGACCTATCAGTGTGATCAACTGTGAATTGAAATTGATCACTTGGACTAGGTATGGCATTGGTACATGCCACCTTGATGGGATTGAATTGGAATCCCCTGGTATGTTTCTAACTCCACCATTTGGGGAAAGTCCGATTGAGCATGTCCCAAATTGTACATCTCCTCCCTCTCTTATTCCCACTTTTATATTTAACACTTTTCAGTTAAATTTAAACACCTAAGAATAATTGTGTGTTAATTACAGAGTTCAACCAGTAGTTCTAGAACAAAAAATAAATAAATAGAACAAAAAATAAAGTATTAAATTGTACATCAACAGTCAGGACAAGGGCTGATCAAGTCACTGTTTCTCATAGTGTCCATTTCACTTCAACAGGTTTCCCCTTTGGTGCTCAGTTAGTATTTTCTAGTATTTATCTTAAAATGTATATCTCAAACTAGTACAATGGTTAGGACATAAGTTTTAGTCAGAATAATTAGCTGTGCAAACTTGGATAATTATTAAACTTTTTTAACCTCTGCTTGTTTGGCTTATAAAATACATAGTAGTACCACTCCTGTGCACTTTTGAGAATTAAAAATTGTAATATATATAAAGCATTTAACATAATACCTGGTGTGTAATGAGCTTTCAACAAATGACAGCCATTACTACTACTCTGTTGGTAGAATGACAGCATTACTTCAAGCAATCTTGAGAGTGTTGTAACTTTAAAACTTACATTCCTGTTTGAATGACATCTGACCTATCTCTAGCTCCAGCTACTAAAGTGCCAGTGGAGGAGCTCAGTTATATAATCCAATACTCTAAATAAGTTTTCAGCCTCTCTAATACTTGCATATTTCTAATCCTTTACTTCATGCTTCTAAATGAGGCCAAATAACATATGCAGATTTAAAAAACCACCTTCACATCACTCCTCTTCTTGATACGTGTCTTAAATCCAGCTTCCCTGACTCTACCCTCACTCTTGTGCTGCGTTTATCTCTGTACTTTATGCCTGATCCTCTGGTTTGATTGTAAAGTTCAGGTCCAGTGCTTACCTTGTGAATATATATGCTAGATTTGAGCTCCAACCCCTGTGAATGGCCACTCTTCTGACCTCAGTGGCAGCAACAAGAATCTTGAGCAAAACACTGTGAAGGACATATGGCCATCACTCTAGCGATGCCTGTTGTATCACCCCAGAGAAGGGCAAAACCAAAGAACGAGAAAGGTGTCACGACACAGGACCAGCTACACATTAGACAGATCTGGCCTCACAATATCATTTCAGTTTCAACTGTTTTTTTGTACAGATGAAGATTGAGAATAACACATCATTAATATTTCACTGCACTATCAGTGATGATGTGTCAATGAGGCTAGTTCACTGAGACATGGGGTTATGTAGGTGAGACCAAGAAAATTTCGTCTGCATCAGCCCAAGAAGTCAGAAGGTATAGTGCTGGTATCAGATCTTAAAAGCAAACTGTAGGTGCTGAGTTTCACTTTCATTGCTTTTGCAGCAGTGGCCCAACACCCAATCAATCTTCAACTGGGAGTGTGATACTTTACACAGAAGAGGCTAGTGCAGTTCAGCTGAGTGGGCAGCTTGATGGAAAGTGACTCTGGCATTGCTGAGTTCAGACAGAATTAAGGATTCATGAGCATATTGCACAGGCAGACAAGCATAGAGCCCCTGATGAATACTGAATGAGTCACAAGGGAGACCTCACTGGGCTTCGAATCTCAAATAAGCAAGGAATTGCTTTTTGATGATGCCACACTATAAATATCATCACCTCAGAAAACCAGGTTCTCCTTTTACAATGTCAGGAATAACCACAGAAGACCATAAGATCAAATGTGTGTGTTATCTACAGATATAAAATTTAACATAAATAAAGCTGCCACCCTTAAGCCATGCTTGAAATAATTTTGAAGAAATATATTTTTCTTAAGCTGTTATTTTAATTGTATTTTAATGAGTCTAAAAGTCATGGATAGAATTCAAATAAATTCATTTCACTGGGCCACTTACCAAGCAGTATAATTAAAATCATTTTCTCTGGTCTTACTCCAAACTCTAGTTTTAGGATTGCTGACTTGGCATTCAACTATCTCGTGTCCTAAACATGACAGTACATTTTAGGTAGCTTACCATGCTGGTCCCTTTAACTGCTTACACTCTTTCGAATGTCATTTTTTCAAGTCTGGACAGAAAACAATCATTGTGTTTTTCGCCAGAATTTTCTAAGAGCATTGAAAGAAATGTGTCCAAAATCCTTGGGTTTTAACTGTTTGGTTCGGCTATGCTTGCCGTGAGCAGTTCCATTGGAATCTCTCACTGCAGGTCTTCATGAATTTGGTATTGTTCTTGCTCACTACCTAGAAAGATGTGTACTGGATTCTTGTGACTTGTCCAATTCTGCAAGAGTGGATAGGCCCTGTTTCAGAGAAGCTATGCTTAAATATTTTGCCAAAATAGAGGAATTTGAAAATCTGCTTAAAATTTGAAACTGTTCTGTATTTGTGGTACACCTGGGCTGGAGTGACAGGTCATAACACTGAAGCTGTTTGTGTAATCCTCTGTGTATGAACAGAGACAAATACACGCATAAACCTGTTACAATCCTGTATTCTCACTGTTGCAGTTTTCAAAAATTCATTTAGGGGAAATAAATTATGTATGTTGGGGCCTGGATCAACATAGTTGTCTTCAACTCTAATGTTGTGCAAGCTGATTAAACCAAAGCAGGTCTGAGCTCTGGGTGACGTGACCAGAATTCCATTACTGCAGGCTCTGAGCATCATCTGGAAAGAGCTCATCTCCTCTCTCTGATCTCTTTCAATTTCTTGCTGTTCTCTCTGTAGTTACCTGCCAACTAAAGGGGGAAGACAATGCTGCTGGTGACTTGGTGCCCCTATCTTTTTAGGCATCCACTGAATAATCCATTTGCCTGACAAAATGCAAATAAAATATTATCTGTTTGAATAATCATGGTAATATAACAGCACATTCATATTTTATTAAAAACAATCTTTGGCTTCCCAGAATTTTCAGGGAGTTTTCATTGTTTCCCTCCATTTTTATGACAATATAAAGGAAAGTTATTTAAATAAGTCTATCAACACTCTTTTCCTTAGATTTCATTTACATCATGTAAACTGCACAACTCCCTTTGAATAATTTAAAATTAAGCTCTTGCCTCATCATTTTCTGAGATTACAAGGTAAATAAGATGTTCTGCATTTAAATTCACTGTATCTATTATATATATACATTAGTGTACTTCAAAATTCTGTGGAAAAAAGGAATTAAAAGATAATGTACATTTTGAAGTATCATCATATGTATGTGTATGTACTTTATTTTCCCTGAAAAGAACTACAGCTTATAATAGACAATTCATGACCTATTTTTATCCTAATATTCATCTTTCACAATATGCCCATACATTAGAACCAGATTTTAGCCTTCTCTCAAATCCAGTTATGAATGAGACATGAATTAATGTAAAAATGTTATTCATTTTTTTCTTGGAATAAAAGAAAGTGAAAATGACTTAGAATCTGTAGAAGCAAATAATACAAAAATCAATCTGTAAGAAAATGAATGGGATATCAGAACAACATTAAAGGCTCTAAGATTTAACAGAAAACAAGAAAAAAACAAAAAAAAAAAGGAAAGAAGGAAGGAAGGAACAGTGTTCAGTGTTTCCTTCAGCAAGGTGTTTTTGTATTCAAGCTCTTGCATATGATTCACTATCTGGCTGTAGTCTATCTTTCCAATTATCTCTCTCTTTATTATCTCTAATAATCTACTGCTCTCTACCTATTTGGCTAAAATCTATTTGTTCAACATGTGTACTCTCATACTACCTTGACATACTGCACACTCTCTACCTACCTTCCTATTTCTTCTCTACTGGTTAACAAATACTTATTTTCTAAGACTTGCATGCCTTATTAATCCTTGCCCCACTCAAAACTACTAGCTCCTGTTGGAGCAGGCACAATTCACCTATTCAGATATTTGTATGGTAACTGACATAAGCAGTGCATGAAGGAATGGATCAGTCAACCATCAGTGAACAAACCTAAAAGCTTCCTCCAGTTTTTGTAAGTTCTTTTTTCTAAACTACATTTCTCATTTTAAATATTCTTGTACTATTTTCCCAGTGAACCATACAGCTCATTCATGGTTCAAGAGGTCTTGTCAAGCCTAGGAGTTGTCCTATAAATATCCCTATTTTTCCCATAAACAAGTCCTCCACAATTTCTTTCTGAAGCCTTATAACATGCCTTAAGACTAACTTAAGTGGATCACCAGACTAAATAAAATCAGACTAATGGTTTGGTCTTTAGTATTCTACTAAGGTAAAGGCTGAAAAAATTACTATTCCTTTCTGTGTCTGCGATACTCTATTGTAAAATTAGGAGGATATAATGAATGCCTGAAGTATATTTCTACTTGAGAAAAGACTTTTGCAGATAACTTTTTAAAAGACTTGTTTTGTTTAATTGAAAGAGAGAGAGAGAGAGAGAGAGAGAGAGGCAGGTTTTTCCATCTGCTGGTTCAATCCCCAATTGGCCACAATGGCTAGAGCTGAGCTGATCCAAAGCCAAGAGCCAGGAGCTTCATCCAGGTCTCCCACATGGGTACAGGGGCCCAAGCACTTGGGTCATCTTCCACTGCTTTCCTAGTCACATTAGCAGGGAGCTGAATTGGAAGTGGAGCAGCCAGAACCTTGAGCCAGCGCCCATATGGGATGCCAGCACTGAATGTTAGGGTTTAACCTGCTGCACCACAGCACCAGCCCCACTGATAATGTTTTTAAGAGTACAGACCCCTATAAGAAGAATTGCTGCTTAATAGATACTGAATTTATTAATTTACTCAAACAACAAATGCCTACCTCATGCCAAGCATTTTTCTAAGACCTAGGAATACAGAAAAAAGCAAAATATGTATAACATCTCTGTAGCTTATATTCTGATAAGTGTTGAGAAAATAGATGATAAATAGCTTAGCTATGCTTATGAATATGTGCATTTCTATCTATCTCTACAGAATGACCTATCTACCTATCTATGAAACCAAGTGCTCTTAAGTACTGTTGAAGGAAAAGATTTTTAAAGTAGATTAATGTGAAAAGGGACTATTTTAGAGTGCAGCTAGAAAGACAGATGGGCCAATGATTTTACACTGTATATTCAGCGATAGAGCAATGACTTCACTTACAAAGTGACAGGTGAGTAAAGAGAAAAAAGAGACAAAACACAAAGACATATGCATAAACATGGGCATAGAGGACTATCTCAGACAGAGGAGATAGCGAGTACAATGGGTCTTTAGTGCAAGTATTTCTGGTTTGTGCAAAGTAGAGAATGGTTAAAATAGCATAACAGAATTAGAGAATTATAGAGACAATGAGAAATTAAAGAAAATGGGGTATCAAATAATTGGGTATCCATCTTTCACACGGGAGACAGGATAGAGTTCCTTAGCTTCTGATTTCAGCATGGGTCAGCCCCAGTTGTTTTGAGCACTTGGGAAATGAACCAAAGGATAGATGATTTCTCTCTCTCTCAGCATCCCTCCCTCCATCTTTCTCTCTCCCTCTCTCTACATTATGCTACTCTGATTTTCAAACAAATAAATCTTTTATTTAAAAAAAGAGATTGGAGTAGAAGAAGAAGACCGCTGGGTTCCTGTTGTACATTGTATGTGCTTAGTTTTGAGTAATGAAAATCTGTCAGAGGGATTAAAAGAAAGAGATAACAAGCTCTGAGTCAAAATTTTGCAGTGATCACTGAAGCTTTTGGGTAGAGAATAGACTGGAGATAGTGAAGCAAATAGATAACCAAGAGACTATAAATATGATGTAGCATAATGTAAAAGTGCAGATGACTTGGAGTTGGGCAGAAACAGATACTGGTGAGAATCTGTTGTATTTGATTTTGAAGACAGAGCTAACAGAAATTTCCAAGAGATTACAGATGTACTATGTGAAACAAAGATGAGTTAAAGACTATTGACTTGATCAGCCCTTGTCCTGACTGTAGAGGAACAACTTACTATTTTATTCTTTTTAGTGTTTTTTGTTTGTTTGTTTGTTTTACTTGATACCATTATTTGAACTCTTTAATTAACACACAATTATTCTTAGGTGTTTAAATTTAACTGAAAAGTGATCCCTGTAAAATGTAAGAGTGGGAATAAGAGAGGGAGGAGATGTACAGTTCGGCACATGCTCAATTGGACTTACCCCTATTGGTAGAGTTAGAAACATGCCAGGGGATTCCAATTCAATCCCAACAAGGTAGCATGTACCAATGCCATCTTACTTGTTAAAGTGATCAGTTTAAGTTCATAATTGATCAAAAAGATAAGATTAAGTGTCAAAGGGACTACATAAATAAGACCAGTGTCTGCAAATAATTGATAGAATTAAAAAGGAGAGAATGATCTTACTTCGGAAGCAGGATACACAGCAGTCTCATAGAATGACAAAAGCCTTAAGCAGCATTCTGGCCTCAGAATCAGCCCTTAAGGCACTCGGATCTGGCTAAAAAGCCCATGAGAGTTTCTCAGGCATGGAAACCAAGACATTGGGGCAAAAAAAAATGACCTAAATGAAAGATCTGTGAGTGAGATCCCAGTGGAAAGAATGGGCCATCAAAGAAGGAGGTACCTTTCTCTGAAGAGAGGAGAGAACTTCCACTTTGAATATGGCCTTGTCTAAATAAGATCGGAGTTGGCAAACTCAAGAGGCTTCCATAGCCTTGGTAGCTCATGACAAGAGCTTCGGGTGATTACTGAAGTCATAAATAAGAGTGTCAATTGTTAAATCAAGAGTCACTATGGGAGTCACTATGCACCTGCTCCCCGTGTAGGACCTCTTCTCTTAATGTGTTGTACTATGAGAATTAATGGTAAAACTACTACTCAAACAGTACTCTATACTTTTTTTTTTAATCAATATTTTTTTTTTTATTTTTGACAGGCAGAGTGGACAGTGAGAGAGAGACAGAGAGAAAGGTCTTCCTTTTGCCGTTGGTTCACCCTCCAATGGCCGCCGCGGTAGGCGCGCTGTGGCCGGCGCACCGCGCTGATCCGATGGCAGGAGCCAGGTGCTTCTCCTGGTCTCCCGTGGGGTGCAGGGCCCAAGAATGTGGGCCATCCTCCACTGCACTCCCTGGCCACAGCAGAGAGCTGGCCTGGAAGAGGGGCAACCGGGACAGGATCGGTGCCCGGACCGGGACTAGAACCCGGTGTGCCGGCGCCGCAAGGCGGAGGATTAGCCTAGTGAGCCGCGGCGCCGGCCCAGTACTCTATACTTTATGTGTATTTGTGGGTGCAGTCTGTTGAAATCTTTACTTAGTATATATTAAATTGATCTTCTGTATGTAAAGATAATTGAAAATGCATCTTGATGAGGAATGGGATGGGAGAGGGAGTGGGAGATGGGATGGTTGTGGGGGTGGGGAGGTTATGGGAGGAAAAGCTGCTATAATTCCAAAGTTGTACTTTGGAAATTTATATATATCAAATAAAAGTTAGAAAGAAAAAACAAACCAAAAAAGTCTATTGTTTTTTATCTCAGCAAGTGGAAGGATATGTTGGTGCTTAGTTAAATAGAGAGCAAGTGCAGGAGATGCAGATGTAGGAGAGCAAGGATGTAGGAGTTTAGTTTTGGATAAGGTAAGTTTGTGATGTCTCTTACATGCTAAATGGTTTGTCAAGCAAACAGTTTGATAATAGCTTGGAATTGAGGAACAAGTTCTATGTTAGAGATACATGTTTTGAAAGTACTAGGATAAAGATGGTTTTAAAGATAAGATAATGGATGAAATCGCCAAGGATGTAGGATAGGTAGACACACAACATACATTACATCATGATACACTCTAAGAATAAAAGATTAAGATGATGAGGAGAAACATCCAAAGATATTGAGAAGTGATCAGTGACATCACAAGAAAGCCAAAGAGAACATGTCCCAGAAGCCAAGGGAAGAAGTCTTTCATGGGTCATTGGGTGACAGAATATGTCAAATGCAACTGTGAAATAAAGTGCAAGAGAACTTGGGTCAACTCTCAATTTCCATGCTATACCAAGTGTCAACCACAGATGCCATAGCTCATAATGGTCTGTGTGATTTCATGTGCCCTGGAGTTATTCTGTTCAAAGGCTGAGAAGATACACATAACAGCCTAAGCCAGCTATGCAGAACCAGTAGGGTCTTTCAGCAAAGCCTCTTAAGACAGCACCAGGTAGGTGACAAGATAACCATCTGCAGAGTGTGTTTCAAGTGCACATAAACATTTTTCTACCAGCCCCTCATCAACATACCATACCTCACCACACACACACACACACACACACTTTCACACACATACACAAATTTGACATTTGTTATTCTAAACGCAAAGAATGACATACTCATTCTGCTGTTCTGAAAAATAAACAGCCTTTGCATAAATATGGTACTACTTGTTGATACTACCACTATGTTTACTATTAATAACAGGTATCACGGTATCTATATGGAGATAGAATTTTTGAAATCTCCTGGCATCTTCTGAGGTTGGTAATAACATCACTCTGATTTTCACGTGAGAAGTGAAGTGGAGAAGTAAAGTGGCTTGTCTAAGTTCATATCAAGTAAATGACAGATAATCCTCTCAAAATCAAGTCTACTTCTAGGGCTCTCAGATAAGAAACAAAATATTCATTTCTCCTAAATGCGTCATTCTTTGTATAATACATATACTTTTAACTCTGTTATCATCTATATTTTAGTTTTGTTGTTTATTTGCAATTTCCAAGAAGGTCAGATTATCTGGAAGCAACCAGAATTTTCCTGGTGCTTGAAACACAGGCAATAGGTGGCTATGCTCTTCCTTTCTTAGACTGTTATTCATTATTGCAATAAATGTCTCATAAACACACTGACCACAGAGTGACTGAGAACATTGAGTGTGAGCCTTCCATTTATTCAGGACTTTAAGACTAACCCAAATAAGTTTATTAGCTGTCATATCTGGAATCACATCACCATGTCATTATCAGCTCTGAGTTTACTTTTTTGGGTCACATTCCAAAGGGTAGATCAGAGACCTCCAATGATGGGGCAGTAGTGATTTTACTACCATTAATTAATGATAAGAAATGATATAATTATTTTAAGTGATCAATGGTTGAGATGGTTATTTTTTTAATCCATAAAACAGAAATATCAAGCCATTTATAATAAAAGGAAAGGAATCAGTCAAATTATTCAGTAGATAGAAAAGCTTTAAAATGTCTGTGCTATTAAAATAACAACTGGGTTAGAACCTCTATTCCCTCCCCAGAAACATACATATAAATTTAGGGCATCAGTTTACCCACTTGCTTACTTGAAAACTATTCTTTTTTTTCTTTTTTCTTTTTTCTTTTTTTTTTTTGACAGGCAGAGTGGACAGTGAGAGAGAGAGAGAAAGGTCTTCCTTTTGCCGTTGGTTCACCCTCCAATGGCCGCCGCAGTAGCGCGCTGCGGCCGGCGCACCGTGCTGTTCCGATGGCAGGAGCCAGGTGCTTATCCTGGTCTCCCATGGGGTGCAGGACCCAAACACTTGGGCCATCCTCCACTGCACTCCCTGGCCACAGCAGAGAGCTGGCCTGGAAGAGGGGCAACCGGGACAGGATCGGTGCCCCGACCGGGACTAGAACCCGGTGTGCCGGCGCCGCAAGGCGGAGGATTAGCCTGTTGAGCCACGGCGCCGGCCTGAAAACTATTCTTGGAAAGTCATATTTCACAGAGATTATGGTAAAATAACACTTTCGCATATAATGGCTATCAGAATATTTTTCTTGGACTTTTTTAAAAAAATTATGATGTCTATGGCTTTTGATTCCCCATGACAAACGTGATCAGTTCAGGTAAATTTTGACAATGTCAAAGAAGAGAACAATTGACTCATTCTCAGCAAGGCAGATATACTCTGAAATTGGATTTCCTAACACTGTGATGAGCTGTGCTGAATCATCCACTGCCTCACCTGGCCTCCCCTGTTCCTCATCAGGAACTTCCACATACCATTGGAGAGAGAATTACTGTGGTCAGCGTGTAGTCTGTAACCTTGATTTAATGTCTGTGTGTGTGTGTATGCAGATAGGCATGCATCCACAGGTGCATGTGCAGAATCATTAACCCACACTGGGAATAGGCCTAGTGTCCTCACATCATTAATAGAACAGTCTACCTAAAAAAGTCGCTTGGTACAAGTTGAACCTTGACTTTGAGCCCATCTTTCCTTCTCTGGGTATGTAAGATGACCAAATACCACGTTTGGAGTTGGATATAAGTAGGTTCAAATTCTCGTTCACGTTTCTATACCATCCTAGGAAGTCATTTATATAATCTGAACTTTTGATACTCTCATCTGATCAAGGGGAAATAAATAGACTTATAACATAAAATTTACTTTTATATAGCAAGTGCATACATGCTTGCTCCTTTTTTTGATATCTGTAAAGCTTGGGCAGTAGTATGTTCAGTAACTTTCTTTAAAATCAGCATCCTTCTCTTGAAAATAAAGCAATCATTCTTTGTAAAGTGAGAGCATTTAACTCCTAGCTGTTTCTAAATTTGGCAGCCATCTCAAAACCAGGCCAATTCACTCAATTTGCCTAACTGCTGCCAACTTATATATTTCTAAATTTTTATTTATTCATTTTTAAAATTTTTTTAAGAGCAAGAGAAAAAGTGGAGATAGTAATTCAATCTGAGTCTCCCATGTAAGTGGCAGGGACCCAAATATCTTAGCCAACAACTGTTGTTCCCTTGGTGCACTAGCAGGTAGCTTGATTGGAAGCAGAGGTAGAACTTATCTCAAGCACTGAGATGTGGCATGCCAGGATCCCAAGCAGTGATGTAACCTGAGGTACTACAAAGTACACCTCACCAATTGAAATCTGGTGGGCTTCTATTAAAAGATATATGAGTTCATGTGTCTCAAAATGATTTTAACTACTGAAAGTGAAGGAATAATAATAGCCATGTTTCTTGAATGATTATTATCTATCATATAATGCTACATAACAAATAATGCCCATACTTACAAATACTTGCAATCTCAAACAATTTTGAGGATTTGGAGACCAGAAGCAGCTAACTAGGCAGCTCTGGCTCAGGATCCCTCATGAAGTTGCCGTCAAGGTGATGATGGTCAGTTAAGTCTTCAGGAGCCAAAAGATCTGTTTATAACTTCCCTCAAGTGATGGTAGGAGGACTCAATTCCTTGCTCGCTCTTTACTGGATGCCTTGCTTCCTTGCAACATGTGACAGCTCTCTATTGAACAGTATAAGTGTCTTTGAAATATGCAGTGGTCTTTCCTGGAGAAAATGACTTAAGAGAGCAGCCAAGATAATTGTATCTGATGCCTAGGATCAGAAATGAAAGATCATCATCTCTTCTTTTTTTAAAGATTTATTTATTTATTTGAGAGGTAGAGTTATAGATAGAGTGAGGGAGAGACAGAGAGAGGTCTTTCATGTGCTGATTGACTCCCCAGATGGCCTCAACAGCCAGAGCAGAGGCAATCTGAAGAAGGAGCCAGGAATTTCTTCTGGGTCTCCCACATGTGTGCAGGGACCCAAGCACTTGGGCCATCTTCCATTGCCCTCCCAGGCCATACACAGAGAGCTGGACAGGAAGAGGGGCAGCTGGACAGGAAGAGATGCAAACTGGGGCTCAAATGGGATGCCAATGCTGCAGATAGAAGCCTAACCTACTATGCCACAATGCTGACTCCTATCTCTTCTATAATTCATTCATTGGAAATAAATAAAGTCCTCAAAGGGATAGGAACTGAGCTATACCTCTATTCAAGAGGCTTATTAAACAATGTTTAGGCATATGTGAAACCCACCACACTAGCTGCTAGAAATTGTTCTAAGAGTGTGACAAATTATTCTTAGTTTGCACATAACCCAATGAAGTTAGGAAGATTATATTCTTCATTTTATAGATGAAATAGCTGAGGCTTACAATGTTTGAGACTCATCCAAATATGCATTAGTGCTGGGATTACAAACTACCCAGCTTGAATTTAGAGATAAAACATTTTGGATTATCAAAGGAAAAAAGCTTAGTTTCCTTCAGCAAAAATCTTAATATTTTTCATGGAAGTGTAGAATCTAGATCTAGAATATTGGCAATACTTTAATAAACAAAACCTTTGGATTTTTTTAGAATATCTTATTTTCTGACAAGGCTAAATATTTAAAAATTTACTGTTTATAAATTAGGATCAGTTGTGACAGGTAAATCTATGTCTCTAAAATTTTCTGGAAAAGCAACACATAATACTCAAACAACATTAATCCTAGAATAAATACTTTTTAAATTTTATTTATTTGAGGGACAAAGAGAAATTAGAGATGGAGAGAGAGATCTCTCATCCAGTGGTTCATTCCCTAAGTACCCACAATGGCTGGGACTGGGGTGAGACGAAGCTGGAAGCCAGGAATTCAATCCAGGTCTCCCATGTGGTGGGAGGAACCCAATTACTTGATCTGTTACTACTCTCTCTGTGAGTCTATGCTGGCAGGAAGATGAAGTCAGGAACTAGAGCTGTGGATTGAACGCTGGTACTCTGATGTGTGACACTGGCAGGGTTTTAACTGCTAAGCTAAAAACCCATTCCAGTCTAGGAAAAATACTTTTAAAAATATGATAAACAGTAAAGAAATTTGGGGATTTATTTAGTGTGGTTAAAAATTCTAAGACATTTCAAGAGTCTGGTGTGAAATTATCTTAGTATTTTTATGCCTCTTTTTTTTTTTTTATGTGTGCAGGTTTATTTCTAATTATCTCATAAATGTGAGTGAGGAAAGGGCTCCATTAGCAATAACTCAACCTGTCTAAGATCTGATCTTTTGCCAAGAACAACTTGAGTTTAATTTATTAGGAGATAAAATTTCAGTTGTTGAATAGGTCAAAGCAGAAGATAGAAGAGTTGATCCAGATCAGGGCTTCACTCAGTATCACGCAAGAAAAATGTCAGCAAGGTGAGAATAAAATAAGTTGGCGATGAAGGAGAGGAGGGAGAAGGAGGGAAAAAAATGAAGGAAAAATGGAGAAGGGGAAAAGAAAGGAGACAGGAAGGAAATAGGAAAGGAGGAGTGGAAGGTAGTGAATCAATGAGCCAATTAATAAAGGAATGGTGGAAGAAAGAAATGGAAGCCTGCTGTGGTCTGAACGTATCCCACAAATTCATTTGATGAAATTTAAAGACCAGGGAGAGTGTTGTGGCCTAGAAGGTAAAGCCTCCACCTGCAGTTCCGGCATTCCATATGGATGCAGGTTTGAGACCTGGCTGCTTCGCTTTCAATCCAGCTCTCTGGTATAGCTTGGGAAAGCAGTGGAACATGGCCCAAATGCTTGGGTCCCTGCGCCCACGTGGGAGACCTGGAGGAAGCTCCTGGCTCCTGGTTCCTGGCTTTGGATCAGCACAGCTCCTGCTGTTGTGCCCATTGGGGGAGTGAACCAGAATTTGGAAGATCTCTCTCTCTCTCTCTTTTTCTCTCTCTCTCTCTCTGCCTCTGTCTCTCTGTAACTCTTCCTTTCAAATAAATAAATAAAATATTAAAAAAGAAAAACAAAAACAAAAAGAAATTTAATGAACAATGTTATAAAATTTAGGAGGTGATTAATCATGATAGTAGAGCCCTCGTGGATGGGATTAGAGCTCGCTTTTTTTTCTCCAGAAACCTTTTAATTAATCATCATGCTTTTCATAAATACAGCTTTAGGAATATAGTGATTCTTTCCATTGTACCAGCCCTCACACCCACACTCCCATCCCTCTTCCTCCTCCCTCTCCTATATTCATTATTATTTTTTAAAAGAATTATTTAGGCCGGCGCCGTGGCTCAACAGGCTAATCCTCCACCTTGCGGCGCCGGCATACTGGGTTCTAGTCCTGGTCGGGGCACCGGATTCTGTCCCGGTTGCCCCTCTTCCAGGCCAGCTCTCTGCTGTGGCCCAGGAGTGCAGTGGAGGATGGCCCAAGTGCTTGGGCCCTGCACCCCATGGGAGACCAGGAGAAGCCTTTGGATCAGCGCAGTGCGCAGGTCGCAGCGCACCAGCCGCGGCGGCCATTGGAGGGTGAACCAACAGCAAAAGGAAGACCTTTCTCTCGCTCTCTCTCACTGTCCACTCTGCCTGTCAAAAAAAAAAAGAAGAATTATTTATTTGTTTGAAAGGCAGAGTTATAGAAAGGTAGAGAGAGAGAGAGAGAGAGAGAGGTCTTCCATCTGCTGGTTCACTCTCCTGATGGCCATAATGGCCACAGCTGTGTAGATTCAAAGCCAGGAGCCTGGAGCCAAGAGCTTCTTCCGGGTCTCCCATGCAGACACAGGGGCCAAGACTTGGCCCATCTTCTACTGCCTTTCCAGACCATAGCAGAGAGCTGGACTGGAAGTGGAGCAGGCGCACCTCCAACCAGCACCCATATGGGATGCCAGCATTGCAGGCAGCAGCTTTACCCACCATGTCACAGTGCCAAGCCTCCATTCTTATTTTTTACTAAGATCTATTTTTCAATAACTTTATACACATATGATTAACTCTATAAAACGTAAATAATTCAACAAATTATATGCAACCAAAAACTTTTCTTCAGCAGTTGAGACAAGGGCTGCTCAAAGTAACTCCATCTTGAAGTATTAATTTTACTTCTGTAGATTACTGTTAGGTGCCCTACTAGTTATCATAGACCAGGGAGAACTTAGGAAATTTGTCCTTTGGGAATGGCTTATTTCACTAAGTATGATGTTTACCAGTTTCATCCATCTCGTGGCAAGTGACAAGATTTTGTGGTATGTGTTTTTTTTAATTTTTTTTAATTGCTGTGTAGTATTCCATAGTAAATATACCCCATAATTTCTTTATCTGGTCTTCAGCTGATGGGCATTTGGGTTGATTCCATATCTTGGTTATTGTGAATTTAGCTGCAATAAACGATGGGGGGGTACAGATAACTCTTTCATATGCTGATTTTATTTCCCTTAAGTAAATTCCCAGGAGTGGGATGGCTGGGTCATATGGTAGGACTATATTCAGATTTCTGAGGTATCTCCACACTGTCTTCTATAGTAGCTGTACCAGTTTATATTCCCACCAACAGTGGATTAGGTTTCCTTTTATCCCACATCCTCACCAGCAATTTGTTGTTTGTTGATTTCTGTGTGAAAGCCATTCTAACTGGGGTGAGGTGAAACCTCATTGTGGTTTTCATTTGCATTTCCCTGACTGCTAGAGATCCTGAGCATTTTCTCATGTGTCTATTGGCCATTCGGATTTCTTCTTTTAAAAATGCCTGTTTAAGTCCTTTGCCCTTTTCTTCACTGGGTTGTTTGTTTTGTTGTTGAGTTTCTTGATCCATTTATATATTCTGGTTATTAATCCTTTATCAGTTGTGAAATTAATTTCTCCCACTCTATTGGTTGCCTCTTCACTTTCCTGCTTCTTTTGCCTTACAGAAGCTTCTCAATTTGATGTAATCCCGTTTGTCAATGTTGGCTTTGGTTGCTTGTGCCTCTGGGATCTTTTCCAAGAACTCTTTTTGCCTATGCCATTGTCTTGGAGTGATTCTCTCAATGTTCTCTAATAATTTGATGGTATTGGGTCATAGATTTAGGTCTTTAATCCATTCTGAGTGAATTTTTGTTTTAGGTATAAGGTAGGGGTTTTGCTTCGTACTTCTGCATGTGGAGATCTAGTTTTCCTGGCACCATTTTGCACATTTACTGGGAGATATTTTGCCTTTATCTTATTTCATGTTTCTGTGTATCTGTGTGTAGCACATCCCTAAGCATCTTTTATAAATCTGGATGAGTTGTTAGAAATTTTTTCAATTTGTTTTTATTATGGAAGGTTTTTATTTTACCTTCATTCACAAATGAGAGCTTTGCAGGGTACAATATTCCAGGTTGACAGTTATTTTCTTTTAAGATTTAGAATATATCTTGTCATTCCCTTCTGGGATATAGGGTTTCTGATGAGAAGTCAGCTGTGAGTCTAACTGGAGATCCTCTGAAAGTAATCTGGCATTTCTGTCATGCACATTTTAACATCTTTTGCTTATGTGTTATTGTGGAAAATTTGGCTACAATGTGTCACGGTGAGATCTTTTCTGGTCATCTCAATTAAGAATTCTACATGCTTCCTGTACTTGGACATCCCTTTCATTCTCCAAATTAGGGAAGTTTTCTGTAATTATTTCACTAAAATGGCCTTCTAACCCATTTTCTCTTTCCAGGCCTTTATTTACTCCTAAGACCCATATGTTGGGTCATTTGATAGTATCCCATAAATCTGCAACATTGTTTTTTAGTTTTCCTATTTCTTCTTTTATTTGGGCCTGACTGTAAAATTTCCAGAGATTTTTCTTCTAACTCAAGTATTCTTTCTTCTGCCTCAGCAAGACTGTGATTAAGGCTTTCCACAGTATTTTTTTAATTTGTTCTATTGAATACTTCATTTCCAATATTTTTTTAATTTTTTTATTAAACTTTTATTTAATGAATATAAATTTCCAAAGTACAGCTTATGGGTTACAATGGCTTCCCCCCTCCCAAAACTTCCCTCCCACCCACAACCCTCCCCTTTCCCGCTCCCTCTCCCCTTCCAATCACATCAAGATTCATTTTCAATTCTCTTTATATACAGAAGGTCAGTTTAGTATATATTAGGTAAAGATTTCCAAAATCTCAATTTTGTGGGAAAAATTTCATTCATGTCATGTATGGATTTCTTTGGTTCATGAATTTGCTTCTGATTAGTTCTAAGTAATCCTATGGTCAATTTTTTGAATTCCATTTCTGGCATTTCATCAATCTTTCATCTTCACATTCTAGTATTGAATGTTGTATTCTTTTGGGAGCATCATGTTGTCTTCTTTATTCTTATTTCTTGAATTACTGTGTTTATTATTATGCATTTGTGGTGACTGTTGTCTTTTTTTTTTTTTATTCTGTGATGGCTTTTATCTCTGAACTATGTCTTTGTGGCTCAGTGGGGTATCTGTTCTTTTAGTGAATACCCAGAGGCATGCACTGGTTGTGGTCAGGCAGCTCTATGCAGTGCTTCAGAGTGTGAAGAGTGTTGAAGGTGACACCCAAGTTGAGCAGGTAAATCTCCCCCCTCAGTTTTTTAATCAGAGGAGAGGTTTGTTCAGTTCTGTTGGTGTAGTCTCACACTCACCTTTGCTCCTCAAAGGAGACAAATGTCTGAGTACTAGCCCCAGTGGGTTCAATTTTCATCCATGCTGCCACAAGAACCACACAAAGGATCTGTGCAGTCCTCAGTGTGAACATAGATCCTGCAGCAATGACCCTCACCAGGGAGTCAGGGATCCCTGAGATCAGGAACTACCCACAGTGACTGCCCTAAGTCCCAGCCACACCCTATGCCCTCCCACACAGCCACAGTTTTTTCACAGAACCAGCACACAAGGTTCCCACAGTCATGAACTCCCAGTCCATGCCAATTCTCCCAGCCAAACTCAGGTGTCTCCTCGTGGCTGGTTGCTGGGCACATGGACACAAGCTGGCATAACTGTTGAGCATGTCCAAAATGGTGCCCAGCCTCTCATCTAGTTATGGATGATGGTGTTGGGTGGTCATGGAGAGAATTGTGCCCCCCCCCTTTTTAAGATGTATTGATTTATTTGAAAGGCAGAGTTACAGAGGCAGAGGCAGAGAGAGAGAGAGAGAGAGAGAGAGAGGTCCTTCATCCACTGGTTCACTCCCAAAATGGCTGCAACGACGAGAACTGGGCCAATCCAAAGCCAGAAGCCAGGAGCTTCTGTCAGGTCTCTTGCACGAATGCAGGGACCCAAGCACTTGGGCCATCTTCTACTGCTTTTCCAGGCCATAGCAGAGAGCTGGATAGGAAGTGGAGCAGCCAGGACTCCAACAGATACCCATATGGGATGCTGGCACTACAGGCAATGGCTTTACCTGCTATGCTACAGTGCCGGCTCCAATGCCCCCACACCCTGCTTTTTTTTTCCTCTAGGTTGGCAGGTACACTGGCCTCCACAGGGCTCCAAGCCGGGCCTCCTGCCAGGCTCTTCCTGCAGCTTTATCGCCAGTGGCTTGGGCTGCTTCAGTCTGGTCTCATCTCACTCCAAAGCTGGTGCTGAGGTTCTCAGTGGCTGAGGTCCTGAGTTGTGCATGTCAACACCATAGACATGTTCACAGTGTCCCTTTGATTTGCATGGAGTTCCCTCTGCCATTTTCTCCCTAACTCTTTCTTCCCTAAGGCTGCACTCTCTCTAGTTTTTTTTTTTTTTTAAACTATCCTCCCCTAGACTAGAGCAGTAAGCTCTCTCCATATTCTGCCATCTTGACTCTCTCCTAGAACTCTCATTAAAAGCATGAGAGAGTGAGTTTGTTCTCTTCTGCTCATCAACCATGTGAAGACACAATATCCATTCTCATTCCTTCTGGAGGATGCAGTACATGGCACCATCTTAGAAGCAGAGAGACTGGGCCCTCACAAGCACTGAACATACAATTCATTGCTCTTGGATTTTCCAGCCTCCAGACTCTGATAAATAAGTTTCCATTTTTAATAAATTGCCCAGTGTCAGGTATATGAACCAAAGGGCATGAAGGTAAAAGAGAAAAGAATGTTTTAGCAAAATGTCTCACTTATCAGGAGGAACAGTGTTCCTGCAGTTTTGTGCAAACATTTGCGTAAAAGTTTCCATGGTTTTCCACTGTCTAGAGCAAAGATGAGCAAATATTGCCTTCTGCATGGTACTTGTTCCCAAGAGAGCCAACTACTGAGACTGCCTGCCAGCAGTCTGGGAGTAGCTTCCTCAGCTTGGAAGGGAGATCTTGGAAGAACAGTATAGAACCCTTCCCCATCCAATCACACTTGGCAGCTTTAGACAGATGGTTTTATTCTCCTTTCTTGATAAAGGCATGTATTCTCATTCAGAGAAGATAATAAATTGAAATCTAACTTTTTATCTGAAAGTTGGAGAAAATATGTATGTTCATTAAGCTATTGTGATGAGAAATAAATGAGATAAGTTACCTGAAGCAACATCCATGTCACCTACAATGATTATTATTAATATTGCTAAGTAGATTGTAGGTTTTTGGAATTCACTACTCTAACAAATGACCCAAAGCACAAAATGAATATGTAGTTTAACATATATACAAATGTTGAGGTAATGGCTATTGAGAGCTTTATTTTTTTATTTTTTATTAAACTTTTATTTAATGAATATGAATTTCCAAAGTATAGCTTATGGGTTACAATGGCTTCCCCCCTCCCATAACTTCCCTCCCGCCCGCAACCCTCCCCTTTCCCGCTCCCTTTCCCCTTCCATTCATGTAAAGATTCATTTTCAATTCTCTTTGTATACAGAAGATCAGTTTAGTATATATTAGGTAAAGATTTCAACATTTTGCCCATATAGCAACATAAAGTGAAAAAACTACCATTGGATTACTAATTATAGCTATTGAGAGCTTTAAACATACTTAATAAATGATACCTAGGATCACCTAGGATATGAATAAATTAAAAAGCAAGGTCAAGGAGGGGTAAATGGATACACCAATATCACATTTTGATTGATGAAATTTGAGCAGTGCCAGCAAACTCCTGTATCAGAGAGTTGGGCAGGTTTATTCACCCTGTCAAAACCACATTGTCCTGTCCCCGGAGGAAAAGTTTAGACTACTTTCAAAAATAGACAGAGGGACTGGTGCTGTGGCTTAGTAGGCTAAGCCTCTGTCTGTGGCACCAGCATCCCATATGGGCACTGGTTTGAGTCCCAGCTGCTCCTCTTCTGATCTAGCTCTCTGTTATGGCCTGGGAAAGCAGTAGAGGATGGCCCAAGTCCTTGGGCCCCTGCACTCACATGAGAGACCTGGAAGAAGCTCTTGTCTTCAGATCGGCCGGGCTCTGGCTGTTGTGGCCACTTAGGGAGTGAACCAGCGGATGGAAGACCTTTCTCTCTGTCTTTCTCCCCTCTATAACTCTACCTTTCAAGTAAATAAATAAAATCTTTCTAAAAGATAAGCAAGAGTAGCAGTGCTGAATATGCCTATAGCTGTCCATTCTTTCCAGATGTTGTTCAGAGAAGGCCAGCCTCCCCCTCTAGATTACAGCAATGAAGAAGATGGCACATCAAGTGAGGAAATTCACTCACTGAACTCTTTTCACATGGAAAGAAACATCCAGCATGTGAGGAAGTTTTTACACATAACAATGGTTTCATTGAGAAATTCTGAATGTTTCCAATAGCAAGTCAAGCCTCAACTGGCCTGAATATTGGACTTACAACAGATGTATTAATGGGCAATTCAGAAGTGTTTAAATTTTCTAAATTTCATGTGTAATACATTCTATGGCTTCCTTGTTTAAGTTATATACTTTCATTTTCTTTGCAATATGTCGATTTTGATGTATTAATTACTTTTTTAAAGTCCAAAGAATCACTTTCTAAACAGATATTACCTAAAACACACACCAAGGGAACTGATTGTATTAATAATTACAGCACTCAGGAAAAGCCCTGGTTTGAATTATGATCTCATTTTCCTTCCCATTCAATTATTTTCTGACTTAATATCCTTGATTCGTAATTAAAATTCTAAATCGGTTATCACATCTTCAGATTGCAGAGGACGCTAAGTTGCCAAAAATCTTTCCCATGATGCCAACCTGATCATTGAAAGACATAAGTAAAATATTTTGAAAGTGCTGTGCCCACAGGTACTGAAGCTTTTAGAACTTCAAATGAATTTAACAGAAAAATTAAAAGATTTTGTACTTGAGAAACAGGTGTAGGAAAATAAGACATCAGTGTTTTCACAATATGTGAAAGCAACACACAAAGACAAAAGGAACAAAAAAGAGATTTTGTTTTCTCCTACTCATAAATCCATTAATTTTTCACAATAGGCTTAACCTTGGAGAGATTTTACTTATGAGAGGAGTCTTGGTTTTTGTATTCTGAAAATCAAATATCTGGGAATCGATAAGTTGCCATACAATTGGATATTTTATATAGACTCAG
This sequence comes from Lepus europaeus, assembly GCF_033115175.1. Lineage (NCBI taxonomy): Eukaryota > Metazoa > Chordata > Mammalia > Lagomorpha > Leporidae > Lepus > Lepus europaeus. The sequence continues at coordinate 42,930,882 of NC_084833.1, forward strand.
AGCTACTCTATTTATCTTTTTATCAAAAGTCAGGCTGACTCTAGCATAAGTGTCTTCTTATAAATGCTTTTCATTCAAAAATGAAACAAAAGATGTGCTGCTGCTAAGAGCTTCAAGGTCTAGAATGACTATGTGCTCCTTATTATGATTCCTTTCAAAAAAATACGCATTTTATGTCCCTGAAGGACAAGCCTGTTCACCCAGCTCAAGGAATTGATTAATGTCTCAGGATGTGATGTATATTTAAGCCAGACTCATAACCTATTAGCAATTCACAAACCATGACTGTGCACAGTGTTGTGTTCAACTCCATTTTGCATTATAAAATGTTTATAAATCTGCCACTATTCCCAGAATGTTACATAAACACATCAACAATTCGCATGTGTATTAAGGGAAGGGAGGCAGAAGGTTATGAATTTATCATAGCCTCAGGCTGTTCTCTGACAAATTAAAACTCACCCTGGCCACTAAGGTCCCTACCAGGCAGCTGGTCAGAATGAACTGGAGATAGATTGAACCTCTGTTATTGAAGACAAGTCAATAGCTCATTCAAACATTATAAATTGTATCGCGCACCAGAAAGAAAATGACATCATACTAAATACAAGCCCCTCATTTCTACAAGATTGCAGTCTCAATGATTTCCTCAGAAAACAAAAGACTCTGTGTAAAGAAAAAAGAAGTCACAAGAAATAGGTGGTGCAGTGAGTTAACCAGCTGCATCCTGTGACATCAGCTTCCCGCATTGGAGTGCTGATTTGAGCTCCAGTTGCTCCACTTTCAATCCAGCTGCCTGCTAGTGTGCCTTGGGAAGCAGTTGATGACGGCTCAAGTTTTGGGCCCCTGCCACCTGGATGGAACTCTGAGCTTCCTGGCTTAGACCTGGCCGAGCCCTGGTCATGGCAACCATTCGGGGCAATTAACTGGCAAATGGAAGATATCTCTCTGTGTCTCTCTTCTTTCCATTCACTCCACCCCTTTGTCCCTTTGTAACTCTGCCTTTCAAATACATACATTAATTAAAAATGAGAAGTAAGTGGATACCAGGTGTAAGGACTGTGGGGGCATTATCTAGCACTTCAGATGCTTTGTGGAGACAGGGGACTTCAGATTAATTAAAGAGATACACATGTGTATGTTACCATATCTTTAAAATGCAGCAGATGCACATTTGTCTAAGAAATCATGTATATTCTATTTCTAGTAGGTAAAACATTTTCCCTCCTGGGTTATTTAACAGGTACCACACACGCATACACACACACACAGAGAGACAGAGACAGAGAGGAGAGATGGATTTTTATTATTTTAAACCAGTGAGAATGAGATTTGTAGGCTTTTTTTTTAATTGCAGCATAACCTAGTGTATCCTGGCTTATATAATGGTCAGTAAAATTTGAGGAATATAATTTTATACAGATTTCCTTACTACAGAATTTTCAAGATTTTAAATGCTTTTAAATAATACAAACTTTCAAGAGAAGAATATATTAGGAAGCATTTCTCACTCCTACTCGACCAGAGATGTTTTTGTGTATTGTGCAGAACGCTATTAGGATCACAGTGTTCCACAGAGCACATAGGAAAACCACTGTTGGTACAATCTCTGCAGTTTAGAAAATAACAAAACAAAGTTCTAAACAATGAAGATCTCCAAGGTCACACTCAGTGAGATAGTCAGTCAGTGATGGATGTGGGAGCTGATGCCTCCCACCCATGTCTTGAGCATGACAAATTGGAACAACTTCACAAGCTGAGCTAATAATCAAATCTTTCACATAAGTCTTAAAGAGCTAGTCTGGTGAAGCAACTTACCAGGCAAGTAGAAGTCAACTAAAAGCTACCTTTTGCCTACAGAAAATTAATACAAAGAAATACTCATGAGAAAAAAAGTCTTAAAAATTCCCAACTAAGACAAAAGCCAGTTAACACTTTTGAAGCTTGTGGGTAGGGTGAAGCAGAGTGGGGAGGGGTTGGCTTTCTCAGCTGAATCTTCTGAACCAGAGCTCCACAGCACTCTACAAAAGAACAGTGCTCTTGCTAAAAATCTGGCAGTAGCAACATCAAGGGCATATTGGACTCGTTTTTCCTTGAAGAAACATTTGACAAAAAAAAAGAGAGAGAGATTTCAGCCTGAAACAGGCTGGGAAACCATATGATTCACTGAGCTTGTTCTGAAACCACTGATGGCACCTTTCTCCTCTGAAATAATTTATTTTGACTGGCGCTGGAGGCCTTGGGAGAATTTCTTTCCCCTCCACAAAATCACAGTAGTTGGAAGGATAGCCCTGAAGTTATAGGTGTAAAGATCTGCTGAAACATCATTTGGATTTAATCACGGCATCACAGGAAAGGAATAAAAACTGTTGTTGTTTTTAAAGCAAACTGCTGGATGGATATTTCCAGAAATTGATTGATCAAGGAAAGTGCCAAGAATTTTTTTTTTTTTTAAGTTACCTTTTGTGACAGCTCCAAACTTGATTTGTGAGCTTCACTGAAGCACAAATCACTGTGTGGCTCTTGATTTTACAAACTTGGGAAGGTCCCAAATTACAGTTTGTCTTTCTGGAATCTGGCCCACAAATAAAGATTTTCTGAGGCGTCTCTGAAATTATTCGAATTGCACTGAGTTCTTCATGCAAGTGAAATGAGATCCTTAGTTAAAAAGTAATGAAGTATAATGAGAGCATAACTAATTTTAAAAATATTCTGGCCTAGGCCTACAACCTGTTCTAGGAATAATTTTGGGTCCTGTCCCAGGGAGTATATTGGTAGACTCAGGTGGAGAGTATGATTCGCAAGTTCTGCCTTAAGGGTTTCAGACTTAGACTCTAAGGCAGACAGACTTCTGCTTTTTCAGCCTCTATAGAAAGACTGTTGCTGTACAGCCCCCGCCCCCCTACCCCCAGCTGGAGACCAGGGAGCCTTAAGGATTGTCCTAGTCAGTTGCAGAAGGAAGAGCAGTCCAACCCATCAAAGCTCTGTGCCTCAGCAACAAAAATAACTTCAATATCTAGCTTAAAAATGCCTTTCAACAAAGCAGGAGGTGAAATTAGGAAAAGAAGGACTTGCGAGAGCTATGAATTTGACAGAATAGGACACAAAACAAAACAAAACAAATGCAAAACAGCTTTCCTGGGGAACCAACTGGAACATAGAGGGAACTGGAACATGGAATCTCACAGATCTTCCTTTAGGTACCACTCATTTACACAGCCACACTTCACCCCTGTCCCAGAAACAAGATCCACCCTTAGCAAAGGGGCTACTTGTCAAACAGCAGTAACTGGGCAATGACCAAGCATCATGGTCTGCCTCCCACATGAAGCTGTGATTGTAAAGCTTCTGGAGCCTTTTTCCTGAATCCTTAGTTGTGTCTTAAACCTTGCAAAGATGCTCATCCTGCCTTTTGTTCTTCCTTGTGACCCAATTATTTCATTTTCTCTTTGTCTCTGATTTGATAAAAACATTCTTAGGAAAATATTCTATATTTACCAGCTCATTCTTTCCAGATTTGTGGCTTCTAATAAGTCAAACCATGACAATAAAAAGCAATGAATTTCTAATGATGGTCTTTGTAGATTCACTGCCATTGATTGATATGATTGATAGGGGAAGAACTGTCTTACCTGCTAACCATTCTAAGAAGCTCTAGGTATTCACCTGCTCCATTCACTCTCTCACTCATTCATCTGTTTAACAAATGAGTTATGGATTCCTATAAGGAGGTCCCAGGGCTAAGAACGGAAACAGACACACAGAAGAAAACACAAATATGTGGCTCAGTGAAACAACCAAGTACCTAATAGCTATTTAATACCTAAATACCTATAGCAAAAAAACAGAAATACATAAACTGCACAATAGATGTAACAGCAGCATACTATGAAAGGCAGAGGAGTGAATAAATAATTATGAGTTCAAAGATGCAGAACTCATTACAGCCTTGAAGAAGGAGCAGTGACTTCATATGTGGCATGGGAGGAGAATACAGATACATTGGGTTGAGAAAGCAGCACCAATGGTGGACAGAAGGCCTAATTGTAGAAACAGCAACTGGCCAAGGCATGAAAGAGTAAATAGATCATGGAGGACACTGAATGTGTGGCAAAGAATCTGCAGAAGTCCTTTAGCAACTATATTGGTTTCCTAGGGCTGCTGTAACTGAAATGCAAATGAACAGAGTGAATACAGGCAGCAAGAACTTTTTATCTCAGTTACAGACATCAAAATTCCAAAATTAAGGTGTCAGCAGAGCCATGGTCTTCCTGAAGTTTCTAGAAAGAATCCTCCCTTTGTAATTTCTTGGTCAGTCCAATTTCCATCTTCCTTCTCACATGACCGGCTTGCCTCTGTGTCTGTTTCTGTGCCTATTTTTTTGTTTGTTTGTTTTGTTTTTTGCTATTAGGAAGAGTAAATTGGATTAGGACCCATCCTAAACTAGTATGACCTCATTCTTAACTAGCTACATATGCTAAGACCCTATTTCCAAATTCAATCTTCTACTGAAGTTCTTATTTAAAAAAAAAAAAAAGATTTATTTTATTTACGTGAAAGAGTTAGAGATATAGAGACAGAGAGAAAAAGGTGTCTTCCATCAGCTGGTTCACTCCTAAAATGGCTGCAACGGCCAGAGCTGAGCCAATCTGAAGCCAGGAGCCGGGAGCTTCTTCTGGGTCTCCTACATGGGTGCAGGGGCCCAAATACTCGGGCTATCCTCCACTGCTTACCTAGGAGCATTAGCAGGGAGCTGGATCATAAGTGGAGCATCGAGGTCTCAAACCAGTACCCATATGGGATGCCAGTGCTGTAGCCTGGGCTTTAACACACTGCACCAAGCTCCAGTCTCTCTACTGAAGTTCTAAGTAAGCAAAAATTTAGAGCAACTATTATTAACCTGAGTAGAGATATCAATGTCATTGACAATTTTTAAGGGAAGGGGTGATACAACATAACTGTCACAGATCCACACAGACAATATTAGTGTCTAATATTTCTAATTAAAATATTTCTGGAGCTAGCACAGTAGTGTATCAGGTTAAGCAACTGGCTGTAACACTGGCATCCCATATGAGTTCTAGTTCAAGTTCCAGATGCTCCACTTCCTATCCAGCTTTCTGTTAATGCACCTAGGAAAGCAACAGAAGATGGTCCACGTATTTGGGCCCCTGCTACCCACCTGGGAGATCTGGATGAAACTCCTGGCTTTGGCCTGACACAGCCTTAACTGGTGTAGCCATATGGGGAGTAAATTGACAGATGTAAGATCTCTCTCACTCTCTCTATTTCTCCCTCTCTCTGTAATTCCACCTTTCAAACAAATAAATAAACCTTTAAAAATACTCTTTTTTTCAACTTTTATTTAATAAATATAAATTTCCAAAGTACAGCTTTTGGATTATAGTGGCTTTTCCCCCCATAACCTGCCTTCCACCCGCAGCCATCCCATCTCCCACTCCCTCTCCCATCCCATTCTTCATCAAGATTCATTTTCAGTTATCTTTATATACAGAAGATCAACTTAGTATATAATAAGCAAAGATTTCAACAGACTGCACCCACACAGACACACAAAGTATAAAGTACTGTTTGAGTAGTAGTTTTACTGTTAATTCACATAGTACAACACATTAAGGACAGAGATCCTACATGGGGGAGTAGGTGCACAGTGACTCCCGTTGTTGATTTAACAATTGACACTTTTATATACTATGTCAGTGACCACCCAGGGCTCTTGTCATGAGCTTCCAAGGCTATGGAAGCCTCTTGAGTTCACAAACCTTGACCTTATTTAGACAAGGCCATAGTCAAAGTGGAATTTATCTCCTCCCTTCAGAGAAAATTACCTCCTTCTTTGATGGCCCATTCTTTCCACTTGGATCTCACTCACAGAGATCTTTCATTTAGGTCATTTTAAAAAATATTCTTAATAATGACAAGGACACTGCGCATGTCAAAAGTAGCATAAAGTTAATAATCAAGACTATCTTGAAGAATGAAAATGATAACCTAAGCTACTGGTAAAGGTGATGAGACAATGATGATGATGATGACAATGACATCTAATATTTGTTGAGTTTTTTATATACTGGGAATTTTTATGACTGCTAGTACTTCATTAGTAACAAGCCGAGTAAGATCTTACCATTTTGCATGTGGTAAAATGGTTACCATATTTCAAGTGCTGGAAAGTGAATTAAAGTAGTCATACTACTAGAGCCTATGAGTACAACCACAATTCCTATTATGGCAGAAGATAAAGAATTGAGGGAAATAAACTGAATTGGAAGCACATTCAAAGAAATGTACTTCCTATACTAATAAGACAACAGAAACTCAACACTTTTATAACAGAGTGAAGTGAGTGCTACCTTTATCCATGTTAAGCCTAAGAATCATTGCCTTTTCTTTCCCATGTCCATTAGAAACAGCAGCAAATGTTCTTAGGCATGTAAGCAAATGTGTATTTTGGATTTCTTTTACTGATGTGTTTCTGACTGCCATCTTTGCCCTAATCATCTCTCTGCTAATATTTTCCTCCATGCCATTCCCACTTGATTTTATGTCTGCTGGCAGTGAGGGGCTAAAATGACTGGTTAACTGAAACCAAAGCTGTAAAGCACAGTTGAAGTAAGTCTTTCAATAAAGACTAGAGTATGCACTTCGAGTCTTAAATACATGGCACGAATAAGGATGAGCAATGCCTCCTAACAAATATGACTTAAATAAAAGATATACACAGAATAAATGCATACATCAGGATATTATCTCAGGGGGAGATAAAATATTAGAAAACAGTTCTCTGAGTTTCTTGGAATTGCGTTCAAATCTTTATCTTCACTTAAGTCTGTGGCATTGATTCTGCACTCTGCTTCTCGGCAACCTGGGTAGGTGACAGAGGAGGCCTCAGTCACTGGGTGAGCACTGCAGTATCATTTCCCAACCTGCTTTATTGCTTTCATAATTGATACTACAGAGCTGCCCAGTCACCAGAAAGTGTTTCATAGGGTGCATTTCCATTTTTAAAAAGTCTCCTTTAAGCACATACTGCCATTTCATCAAAATATTTGTTTAAAAAGTGACTTATTTTCTTGGGGCTCGGTGCTGTAGCTCACTTGGTTAATCCTCCTCCTGCGGCACCGGCATCCCATGTGGGCTCTGGGTTCTAGTCCCGGTTGCTCCTCTTCCAGTCCAACTCTCTGCTGTGGTCTGGGAGGGCAGTGGAGGATGGCCCAAGTGTTTGGGCCCCTACACCTGCATGGGAGACCAAGAGGAAGCACCTGGCTCCTGGCTTCAGATGGCGTAGCTCTGGCATTGAGCTTATTTGGGGAGTAAACCAACGGAAGGAAGACCTCTCTCTCTGTCTCTCTCTCTCAGTGTCTGTAACTCTACCTGTCAAATAAAAAAAAAGAGTGACTTATTCTCACTATCTTGCTGCCTAACTTCATTCTTCTATCTATGGCAATATGCCTGCCACCAATAGCACTACAATTGCCCCTGCCTGGATTACCAATTATACACCTAAACTTGGCTTCTGCTATTAGTGTGATGCTTGACACTCCTCCTTGAAACTCTTTCAGTGACTTTTAGGACACCCTCCTGGATTTTCCTCTTGTCCCTGAGATTTCTTACATCCCAATTTACTTTTTTGAGCTTTTGCTTCTCTGTCCATCATTTCAACCAGTGGCTTTCAAACAGGGCATTATGAATTTCTGAGAAGGAGATGAGATGGGGAAAGGATTTTGAAAGGTGGTCTCAAAGTTGGCCTCCAATGATCTCTACTGTATGATATTCATGTGTAATCCACTTATCCAGAGTATGAGATGAACTTACTGGTTTCCTTTTAATGACAAGAATACTGCAAATGTGATATAACTTCAGTGATCAGGCTATCCAAGGACTGGTTTCTATCTTGAATGTCCCTCTGGCTTTCTCTTGGAATGCTCACCCTGTAGAGGCTAGATGACATATCATAAGGCAGCCAAATGGAAGACTCACGTGACAAGGTTCAGAGGCCTTCAAAAATCCCTGTGGGTGAATTGAAAGAGCATAGTCTACTAGTCAAGCCTTCAGAAGAGACCATAGGTATGTACACCTGGACTGAAACCTGATGAGAAACCCTCAGCCAGAAGAACTCGACTTCAGCCAGATTCATGACCCTTAGAAACTGTGAAATAATAAATGTTTTCAATGGCTAAATTTTATGGTGATTTATTATGAAGCAATAGGTAATTAATACAGGAACACTATTAGACTTCACCACCAACCCACTACTCCCTACCCCCAACACGTTAGTCCCTTCTAACAAATTCCTTCCCCTGACACCATTGCCTCTCCCTACCACTGCAGGAATCATTCAACCTAAAAGTTTTGTTTTGAACTGTCCTGAAAATTGACTTCTCTTATGCAATCTCATTTGCATATTTATTTCCATGGTTAAAAATTAATTTGACAATAATGTCCTAAATGCTGACATTTCTCAGTATCTTGGCTTGGCTTGTTTCTCTTCTCACTTTATGTATTATCCCCTGGAGATCATACCAATATCCACATCAATAACTACCTCCACAATTTTGGTAAGTCCCAAATGCACATTACTAACTTATTAGCCATCACTGCTTAAATGTTCTACAGGTTGTAATTAACCATGTACATTTCTATTTCTATTTCTCTCCATGAAACATGAACTGTGAATTCACATTCTCAGGCAGTGGTTGGAGAATCTTGAATATGATAGACACTCAATATTTAATCAGTGAATAAATAAAATCTGTTTTCTTTTTACTGTGAGTATGTGAACTTTCTGTATTTTGTTCCTATAATTGATTGTGGTGATACTGCTTTGATATCGAGGTAGCAACAATTAGAAGGATTCTTAGTATAGATCAAATTGCAACATAAACTTTTAGATAGAAGAATCTGGAGAAGCTCCACAGACTTTGAACTCATGTGACTTTCTAACCCAACTCAGGTGAGTGATGCCATCACAAGCTCTTCAAGTACATGAATTTTATTGCTTTGGGAAGGTGCATATCTGGTTAGCATTTACTATTTTAATTCCCCATTCCACAAAATACCACTATACTTTTATGAAATTGAATCTTACGGAATTGAAACTTTTTGAGTACTTCCAACAAAAGCCTCAGAGCAACAACTCGAATGAAGTATGTTTTATACCTCATCTTTCAACAGTTCTCAAAGGAGCTCTAAGCTGGTACTGTACTAGCCCAGCAGTATATTGATTTCTAGTCGCAGGGAGGGTCAAGGTCTGAATCACTTCAGTTAATACCAAGAAAGAGACCAAAGAGTTTTGTGTATTTAATGTTTAATCAAAACTGCTAAATCTTTGGTTTTTGAGAATATGTAAGAATGATGAAGTTATGCTTTTCTCTCTCCCAACACTACATATACTTTTGATATATAGAAGAATAGCAATTGTAAAAAGACATGTACTATTGTTATGAATGAAGGAGAATTTGAAGTGGTGGTATTACTGATGAGATATCTTACTGCATTCACTCTTTTATAAAGGTTCTATGTGTGAGGATATTTCAAAATATTTGTGGTAAAATTAAAAGATAAATTTCTCTTGGGTGCAAAAAATTTGAAATCTATGCATGTATGTTTCATGATGCAAATTTTCTTCAAACTTTCTGTTCATATGTGACCAGAGCAAAGATAGTGTTCTCAGATAGAACCTATATTGTGAAAGCAGTATAGAAAAATGAAGTGGAAATATACTTTTAAAAGTGATGAGAAGGACAAAAGAAAGAGCTCTCCTTAAAACTCCAACACAGAGAAATGGAATGGTTTTTCAATAATACATTTTCATTACTAGAGTAAGTTGGCATAATCAGGGTAGGAGTGAAAAAAGAGTTTCCCTATTCCTTGCAATTCAAATAAACATAGTGCAATTTTTTGGCATTTCCTTTGGCACAAATAATTTTCCCAGAAATGTTGGCTGTAAATTGCTGGCTATTGCACAAGAAGAAAAAAGAAACAATCAACTAATGACCAGAATATCTTATGTAAGAAAATTCAACTCACAAAAAGTGAAGGTAAATAACAGACTACAATGTTGACCTTACTAAGGAAATAGATGCCAATTTAAGTTAACAAGTGAGAAATGATGTGTTCTGCAAATGAGTGCCCAATAAAGTATATACAGTGCTATATAGCACGATTCAACTCAGTCTGCACAATAAAATATCATTTTACTTATGCTCATAAATAGAATTTAGAGGGAGTGGTGCTAATAGTTTTCAGAAAATGCTTTGCAGTCTTATCTTTATATCTGTGGTATATTCTTGTCAAATGATCTCCCCACAGAGGACAGTGACTTTATTAGCTCTCAAATCATTTGATAGCTAGTCTTTTTTTTTTTTTTTTTTGACAGGCAGAGTGGACAGTGAGAGAGACAGAGAGAATGGTCTTCCTTTTGCCGTTGGTTCACCCTCCAATGGCCACCGCGGTAGGCGCGCTGCGGCCGGCGCACCGCGCTGATCCGATGGCAGGAGCCAGGTTCTTCTCCTGGTCTCCCATGGGGTGCAGGGCCCAAGGACTTGGGCCATCCTCCACTGCACTCCCTGGCCACAGCAGAGAGCTGGCCTGGAAGAGGGGCAACCGGGACAGGATCGGTGCCCCGACCGGTGTGCCGGCGCCGCAAGGCGGAGGATTAGCCTATTGAGCCGCGGCGCCGGCTGATAGCTAGTCTTGCCAGAGAGCGGATATTCTCAAGATACTTATCTGGAAGGGAACTGATATCAGGGATGATAGAAAGAACAGGAGAGAAATGGACTGGGTTTTGAATAGATAAATCACATGCCAGCAAGGATATATAAATGGCCAATGTATACACGTTTTTTAAAAGGTGGTAGATATGGACATTTGTCCTAGCAGTTAGAATTCTGGCATGCTCACATTCCATATTGGAATGCCTTGTGTTCAAGTTTCAGGTCTGTCTCCTAATTCCAACTTTCTGCAAACGTGAACCCTGGGAGATAGCAGATAATGGCTCAAGTAATGGGGCCCCTGTCACTTACATGGGAGACCTGAACAAACCTATATTGAATTCCCAGCTCCTGGGTTTGACTTGGCTGTTGCAGGCATTTGAGGAATGAACTAACAGATGCGAGCTGCGAGCTGTCTCTATCTCTCTGTCTCTCATGTTAAGAAATAAAGAAATAAATATTTATATGGCCAATGACGGAGTTGTTCAGAAGTGCAAATTTATCAATAATGACATACAACTATGTCCCCACATAATAGCCAACATCTAGAGGAATAACCATAATAAGTGTTGGTGAGTTCATGGAGCAATTAGAACTTGTACAGTGTGGTGGGACTATTGAACTGTATAATTTTACTTGGGGATAAAGATTTGAAAGATGCTTATACAATTGAATATATATTTATTCTACGATATAGAAATTCTACTCTCAGATCATTACCCAATGTAATGAAAATGTATATTCATACAACGCCTTATTAAATTTGTTTATACCAACTTTATTCATAGTTAGTGAATTGTGGTGAAATGAGGAGGCCATTCAAAGGAGGCCACTGGCAAGTGAGTGTCAGTTACTCAGGAATGGCTTTGAAACCCACCTGGCAACGGAGCCTGCCTGGCAACAGGCTGTGATTGGTTGGGGCATAGACCACCCCTTGACCAGATTGGCTGGTCTTGGCTATATAAGCTGTTGTACCAACTGTAATAAAGGAGTCTGCCAGCTGCTCCCCTCAAGCCTGCTTTCACCCGACTCCCGGGGTCTGTGTGGTGACTCTGCACCTCTTGCCCCCACCACGCTGCTCCTCTCAGAAACGAATCCACTGCAACATTGTTGAGAAATCAACTGCAACAGTGAATACCTGCACAGAATCCAAATCAATAGGATATATGATTTACTTAAAAATGGATTGGTTTACACTACTGTTGAAGATGGCAAAGCCAAAATCCATAAGGCAGCCCAGTGAACTGGAAATCTAGGCAGGATTTGGAGCTGTACTCTTTGTGAAGAATTGCTTCTCCTTCAGGAAACTAAGGTTTTGGTCCTCAGCTGATTGGGTGTGGCCTAAAGACGTTATCAAGAAGCATCTTCTTAAAGTTAATTGATTGTAGATGTTAAACACATTTACAAGCTACCTTCACAACAACATCATGATGATGTCTGATTAAACAACTGGGTATTATATCCTACCCAAGTTGACACATAAAATTAACTGCCACAGGGATTATACATATATAATTACATTGGCTGATTTTGTTTATATGAAATTCTAGATCAGTGAAGACTGATCTTTGGAAGCATAAAGTCATAACTAAGGCTATCTCTTGGAGCTTGGGGTTGAGTGACTAGAAAAGGGCAAGAGAAAAAGGAGAGAACTTTCTAGAGTGATTATAATTTTCTATGAATTGAAAAGAGTTTGAGGCCGGCGCTGTGGCTTAATAGGTTAATCCTCCACCTTGCGGCGCCGGCACACCGGGTTCTAGTCCCGGTTGGGGAGCCGGATTCTGTCCCGGTTGCCCCTCTTCCAGGCCAGCTCTCTGCTATGGCCCGGGAAGGCAGTGGAGGATGGCCCAAGTCCTTGGGCCCTGCACCTGCATGGGAGACCAGGAGAAGCACCTGGCTCCTGGATTCGGATCAGCAAGATGCACCGGCCGCAGCGGCCATTGGAGGGTGAACCAACAGCAAAAAGGAAGACCTTTCTGTCTCTCTCTCTCACTATCCACTCTGCCTGTCAAAAAAAAAAAAAAAAGAAAGAAAGAAAGAAAAGAGTTTGAGTTACACAGGTATGTGTATCTAAGTCAATGAAAATACACTTGAGAGTTGTGCATATTATAGCAAATTTTATATAAAAAACTATAAGCAAATTTTCAACCCTATTTAATCATATGCATGCTGAAGTGTTTAGGTGAAAATGTACTGATGTACTTTGCAAAGTACTTTTTTTTTTTTATTTTATTTTATTTTTTTATTTTTGACAGGCAGAGTGGACAGTGAGAGAGAGAGAGAGACAGAAAGGTCTTCCTTTTTGCCGTTGGTTCACCCTCCAATGGCCGCCGCGGTAGCGCGCTGCGGCCGGCGCACCGTGCTGTTCCGATGGCAGGAACCAGGTGCTTATCCTGGTCTCCCATGGGGTGCAGAGCCCAAACACTTGGGTCATCCTCCACTGCACTCCCTGGCCACAGCAGAGAGAGAGCTGGCCTGGAAGAGGGGCAACCGGGACAGGATTGGTGCCCCGACCGGGACTAGAACCCGGTGTGCCGGCGCCGCAAGGCGGAGGATTAGCCTGTTGAGCCACGGCGCCGGCCGCAAAGTACTTTTGATGTACTTTTGCAAAGTGCTTTGCAAAATGGGATTGATGTATGAAGGAAGGATATAGAGGTGGTTAGATGTCTGATAAGGAAATTAGCACAGAATGTTAATGACCGAGTACACGGGAGGAGGAGGAATGCATAAGGATTCATTATAAAATGCTTTTGTCAGGGCCCACCCTGTGGTACAGTGGATAAAGCCACTACATCCAACACTGGTATCCCATATGGACACTGGTTTGAGTCTCAGCTGCTTCACTTCCCATCCAGCTCCCAGCTAATGTGCCTGGAAAAGTAGTGGAAGATAGCCCAAGTCCTTGAGTCCCTGCCACCAGCCACCCATGTGGGCGACCTGGAAGGATTTCTTGGCTCCTGGCTTCAGACTGTCTCTCTCTGTTAAAAAAAACCACTTTTAGCCTTGTTGTATGTTTAAGCATTGTTATATAAGAATATTGGCAGAACAAATCAGTGTATCAAAATAAGTTGTACACATCTTTTCTCTATCACTCTGCTGATATACTCCTAATACTACATCAAACCGTCTTCACTAAGGCCATCGACCTCTCTATATTGCCAAATTTATGATTGCTCTTCCAGCTACAGCATATTTTATATTTCAGAGAGAATGCCTCTGAAGACCTTTGGAAGAGGAGTGTTGCACAAGTTTTGGCACAAGGGGTGGGCATTTGGCCTATCCATTAAGCTGCAAGTTAGGAAATATGTGTCCCACATCAGAATGCCTGGGTTTGCCTCCTATTTCTGCCTCCTGACTCCAACTTCCTGGTAAGGCAGACCCTGGGAGGAGCAGTCAAGCGGTTAGGTTTCTGCAACACATGTGGGAGACCTGGATTGAGTTCCTGGCTCCCAATTTGAGCCCAATCCAATCCTAGTCATTATAAGTCTTTTGGGCAATGAATCAGTGGATTGGAGTGCTCTCTGCCTCTCTCTCTCTCTCTCTCTCTCTGCCTGTTGGAAAGAAAGGAAGAGAGAGAGAGAAAGAGAGAGTGAGAGAGAGAGAGAGAAGGAAAGAAAAGAGAAGAAAAGAAAGAAAAGAAAAGAAAAGAAAAAAGAAAAGAAATAAAAGAAAAGAAAGGAACAAGACAAGACTGACATGTTTTTCTTAATGGCTGATGACTGCTTCATTTTCCTAAGCAGAAAATTATCAGCCTTTAGGTAACTTCTGTGTCCTGGAGACTTACTTTCAAAGTATGAATTAGAGTCATTGGTGTTGCCTGAAAGCTTATTAGAAATGCAGAATCTCAGGCCCTGCTACTGACCTACTGATGAAAACATGCATTTTAACGAGATGGTGATTCATATGCTTATGTAGGAATGGGAAGCACTGGTTTCTCTTTATTTTTTTTTTAAAGATTTATTTGTTGAAAGTCAGGGTTACACAGAGAGAGGAAAAGACAGGAGAGAGACAGAGATTTTCCACGTTCTGGTTGATTCCTCAAATGGCTGCAACAGCCAGGGCTGGGCAGGTTGAAGCCAGAAGTCAGGAGCTTCTTCTGGCTCTCCCATGAGTGCAGAGACGCAAGCACTTGGGCCATCTTCTGCTGCTTTCCCAGGCACATTATCAGGGAGCTGGACAGTAAGTGGAGCAGGCCGGTCTCAAACTGGAGCCCTTATGGGATGCCAGCATCACAGGCAGCAGTTTTACCCGCTATGCCACAATACTGGCCCTGGAAGCACTGATTTCTAGCTTAGTTGTTCAAGCTCTCTATTGCCCAAGACACTACTATTTCCTGATCTACCACCTACTTTTCTGAATTCTCCTTCCTAGTCTCCTTCACAGGATCATGTTCTTATCTCCTCAGGTAAAAATTGGAGTTCTGTCCTTAATACTCTGAAACTCTTCAACCATTGTGCTACAAGTCTTCCTCCCAATCAAGCTTTGATAGTCTTTTCCACCTAAATGCAGAAGAATCCTAAACCTCTCTTTCTGTGTACTCTCCTGTGCTCCAGGCCTGTATATTCAAGAATATATTGACACTTTTTTTTTAATGCCCCATAGATAACTTAGAAACTGAGTTCATCTTCTTCCAAGTATAGCATCCTTCTCCTCCTGTCACCTCAGGTCTCATGTCACCACATTCCATCCACGCTTCCCATAGGGCAAACATGCCAAACTCCTCTGACTTCTTCTCTGTACAACAAGTAGGCATTTTCACCCGAATTTCTGAATAATTTGGAAATAACTCACCACTTCTTCCTTACAATTGCCACTGATAAGATTTCCTCCACACCTAAGCTATTGGAAACCCTCATAATAGATTTCTCTACCTTTAATGAAGCACTTCATTTTCTCCCTGAGTGCTTTACCTAAAATTCAACTTTCATCATGCATATTGCTTGTTTTTAAAATCTTTCAACAATAATCCCCACTTTCAGTACAAAGATCAAACATAAGGCCCCTGGCAAATAATCTGCCTGTCCCTTGTTTGTCTCTCAAGTCACAGATACTGCTGCTACTACACTGGCCTGACATCCTAAGGAAATGGAAAAGACCGATAGTAATGAAAATATTCACAACCTAGTGTCTTCACACACACTACTTTCTCTTCCTGGAATGCAGTGTTTTAAAGGTGATGAAAAAACACCTGATCCATTACTAAGTGAACAGGTTTTCAAGCCCCAGCTCTGCTCTTACACTAAGTGTGCAACCTTAATGATGCTATCTGTTACCCAGTTTACTCATTTGCAAAATATAAGTGTTAGTAGAATTTGTGCATGTGTGTGAGCATATGAGGGGTCTTCAAAAATTAGTGGAAAATGTGTATTATGAAAAACTATACATGAATTTCAAAAATTTTTGCACCAAATTCAGTGTAGCTTTTAAATCCATTTTCCACAAATCTTTTGAGATAGCCTAATTATTATATTTTTTTTTGGTAGAGGGGATGAGGAATAGCAATATTTCTTAGCTCAATTTCACAAGCTAAAAGTTTGTTGAACTACCTGGAATACTGTGTTTTTTTGTTTGTTTGTTTTTTGTTTTTGGCAGGCAGAGTTAGACAGTGAGAGAGAGAAAGAGACAGAGAGAAAGGTCTCCTTTTCCATTGGTTCACCCCTCAAATGGCCACCACGGCCGGCGCGCCATGCCTATCCAAAGCCAGGAGCCAGGTGCTTCCTCCTGGTCTCCCATGTGGGTGCAGGGCCCAAGGACTTGGGCCATCCTCCACTGCCCTCCCGGGCCACAGCAGAGAGCTGGACTGGAAGAGGAACAACTGGGACAGAATACGAACCCCCAACTGGGACTAGCACTTGGGGTGCCGGCGCCACAGGCTGAGATTTAGCCAAGTGAGCTGCGGCACCAGCGGGAATATTGTGTTTTAAGTCTGCATTGATGGTGTTTTTCTAAAAAAGACAACCAGCTCAGTCATTTATGCCTCAAGGCTTGAACATACCAGGAACAAACAGACTTCAAAGCTGGTAGAACACATTCATTCCACCATATATATGAGATACACAGTCTACCATTTATTGGGTGCTAATTAGGACAAGTTCAATGAGCTAAGCACTTTACATGCATTATTTTAATTAACCATCAAATCAATGATTCAGATATTGTAATTATTTTTTTCTGAACAAGGTCACCTTGCTGAAATATTCCTTTGTTCCAGCCACATGGTTTTCTTCTATTCCTTAAGTTTCCCATTTCTGAGCTTTTAGACTACTCAGTTTTTCCATCTGAATTCTTCCTTGCAAGTTTTCTTTTGGTTGATTCTTTCTCCCTTTCTTTATTTCTCTTTCTTTCCCTTCCTCCCTCATCCCTCCCTTCCTCCCTTCCGTCCTTCCTTCCTTGGCTCACATGGAAAGAGAGAGAAAAGGAGAGAGACAGAAGACAAAGAGACAGAGAACTCTCAGGCAATGCTTTACTTTCCAAATAACTATAACAGATAGGACTGGCCAGGCCAAAGCAACAGGCTGGACACTAAATCTAGGTCTCCCACATGGGTGATGGACCCAGGTACTTGGACCATCACCTACTGTCTCCTAGGTTCTGCATTAGCAAGAAGCTGCAACCAGACTTCAACCCAGACACTTTATATGAGATGCAAGCTTCTTAAATGCTAGGCTAAATGTCTGCTCTCCTGGTTGATCCATTCTTATCCTTCAGGTCTCAGCTTAGATCTCACCTTAGAGAGACTTTTTCTGACTGTAAAAATAAGTCACTGGCTGCCCTTCCTAACTTAGCTCTTTAGTCCTTGCACTTGGCTTGTCTTTGTTTTAACAGCAGTTCTTAAAGTATGCTCTGCAGCCCTGTGAGGAACTCTAAGAGTATTTTAGGGAATCTGTGGAGATAACACACTAAGGTGTTCTTGCCTTGTTTACTGTATTGACAGCTGTGCTAAGCACACGTGCAAAGCAGTGTCTGATAAGACCCTTGGTGTCTTGGCAAGAATGCAGGCATCAGTATCAAACTGCACTGAGAGTCACTGAACTGTCAGTGCCATGAAATCACAGGATGCAAAACAAAAACAAAAAATAAAAAACTCAAAGAATACCCCTAGTAAAATAAAATATCAATTTTATTAAACCCCTGGTTTTTTTTTTAAAGATTTTATTTATTTATTTGAGAGGTAGAGTTACAGACAGTGAGAGAAAGAAACAGAGAGAAAGGTCTTCCTTCAGTTGGTTTCCCCCAAAATGGCCGCCATGGCCGGAACGACGCGGATCCAAAGCCTGGAGCCAGGTGCTTCCTCCCGGTCTCCCATGTGGGTGCAGGTGCCCAAGCACTTGGGCCATCCTCCACTGCCCTCCTGGGCCACAGCAGAGAGCTGGACTGGAAGAGGAGCAGCCAAGACTAGAACCCGGTGCCCATATGGGACGCCGACGCCTCAGGCGAAGGATTAGCCAAGTGAGCCATGGCGCCAGCGTCAAACCCCTGGCTTTAGGTATGCATTTTTGCATGCTCCCGTAAGATGATATGGAAGTACACTTTAAACACTTTAGCTGCCCACAAAAGTATGGTGACTCTCTCAATGAAATGAACTTGTGTGATTGATTTGGTAACTTTTTTTTCCCCTGGGACAGTGATTTTACTCAAAATAATAAGTGGCAAGCTTAGCTATTTGCTAGAAATTTTCTAAGAAACCAAAGTCTGTCACTTCAATCAAAAAGACTAAAATTATTGAATTTTCCAGGAAATATTTGAACTTTGGCAAATTTTACATGTCACAATGAGCTTGAAAGTGTTCTAATATTTAAAACTTTTCTGATGAGAACAGTGGTTTATAATAACAAATCCGATTTTTAAAGAAGCATTATATAATGAAATGTGAAAATGTAAAAAATGCACAAACTCAGTAAACCAGCTTTTTATAAATGACTAAAGCATGATATTACATAATCATGAATGGATAAAAAATCTAAATGCAAGAAAGACTGATGACTTTTAATGTAACAGAGTATGAAAAGTCACTGATGGGATTGTAAATTCTTTTTTTTTTTTTTTTTGAACAGACAGAGTGGACAGTGAGAGAGAGAGACAGAGAGAAAGGTCTTCCTTTGCCGTTGGTTCACCCCCCAGTGACCGCTGCGGCCGGTGCACTGTGATGATCCGAAGCCAGGAGCCAGGTGCTTCTCCTGGTCTCCCATGTGGGTGCAGGGCCCAAGCACTTGGGCCATCCTCCACTGCACTCCTGGGCCACAGCAGAGAGCTGGACTGGAAGAGGAGCAACTGGGACAGAATCCGGTGCCCCGACCGGGACTAGAATCCAGTGTGCTGGCGCCACACGTGGAGAATCAGCCTGTTGAGCCGTGGCACCAGCCGGGATTGTAAATTTTACATAGCAATCAGTATTTAAAAAGCTGTCTCATGGCAAATTTTTGACATGGCATCAAGGGACAGTCATAATATATGAAAATGCTATTATAGTAACCCACCAGAATGCCTGAGGCAAGTCCTGGCTCAGCTTCTGATTCCAGCTTCCTGTGAACATGCATCCTGCGAGGCAGAGGTGATGGCTCAGTTAGTTGGATTCTTGTCACCCATACGGGAGATACAGATTGAACTTGGGGCTCATGACTTCAGACTGGAGAACTCACCACCAGCTTACATTCTAATCTACATTTTTAATTATTATTCATTCTCATCTGTCATATTATTAGCCATGAGAATAAGGTCAATATCATTCTTGCTCGTTGATATTCTCTGTGCCTGAAACAGTGACTGACACACACTAGGCACTCAATAAATGTTTATTTTTATGAATGAATCCTTACTTAAAAACTAAGAAATTGTACCTGAAAGAGGTAAATTATGTACCAATTGTCACAAAGCTAGTGAGTAACTGAGGAGAGATTCAAATTCAGCTCTAATTTCAAAACTCATGCTCAAAATTAAATTACTCCAGCAAATTGCCTCCACAGTGAAGATTAAAAGAAACAATTGACAGAACAGTTATTTAGCTTTAATATCAAGAGACTTAGTGGCCAGCACTGTGGCATTAGCTATTAAAGCCATTTCCTGCAGTGCCAGCATGCCATTCTGGCGCTGGTTTGAGATCCTGCTGCTCCACTTCAGATCTAGCTCCCGGCTAATGCACCTGGGAAATCAGCGGAAGATGGCCCAAGTCCTTGAGCCCCTGTACTCATGGGGAAGACCTGAAGGAAGCTCCCGGCTCCTGGTTTCAGATTGGTCCACCCCTGGCTGTTGTGGCTATCTAGGGAGTGAACTAATGGATGGAAGACTGCTCTCTTTCTCTCTCTCTCTGTCGCTGCCTCTCTGTAATTCTGCCTTTCAAATAAATAAATAAAATTTTAAGAGTGAGAGAGAGAGAGCAAAATGTAAAACATTTAAGAAATATCAAGAAACTTCTAGCATTCAAGAACATTTATACTATATTTTCTTCGGTGTAGAATTATTTTAGAACAGTAGGAATATTAGATGTTACTCACACAGAGTTCTAGAATTGCCCAGAACTATACAATCATATTATAGAATTCTATAATTCTAAATCATAGAGTTAGTTATTCATTGACTTATTCAGGGTTGTAGTTAGTTGTTTATACATCTGAGGAACTGGGCCCTGGAGCTTCCATCAATACCTATTAGAGCAATATATCAGTATATGTGGATTTTCAAGGCCTCGAAAAAATCACATGTTGTGGTTTCTATTTCTTCTGCCTTATCCAGGCTCCTTGTTTTCCAAAATTTGAGGTGGTGATGAAAGGCATGAAGGGAATAGAGCTTGACATGCTAAGATGAGGGCTTTAATTTTCGGATCACATCAGGTCTATCTTTCTGTTACTGCCAAACAGGTCACATATCTTTTAGAGATGTCCCTTGCTATGATACCCAGACTGTGCATCTGAAATAGAAGTACATGCTAGCCTTTCCAGAAATGACAGAGGTACAGTATGTAGGTCTTTGGAGATCATGGCCTTTTGGAAAGACCTTTAGAGTTTTGTCATAATTTAACTACCTTTTATTTACATTGATGCTTAAATCAACAAAGAAAACTGTTTTATGAAACCATTTCAAGTGTTGCAAGGCAGCAAAGCAAATGTGACTCAAACCAACACTGCAGATCTTGTCCACATGTGTATTCACATGTAACATATTTGCATAATTGGAGAATAGAATGGAAAGGGGCACCATACCTCTTATAATTTGCCCTGGCAATGCTCACCCATCTCTCATCATTCTAGTGCCTAGGGAAATACTCTTGATCAGCATCTGTCTTAGGTACTAAGTGGCTATTTAGGATAGTAAACTGCCAAGCTTCTAGCACAGAGCATATGATCAATAAGTAATCATTGAATGACTAATTTTCCACAACACCAGTACATATTTCATATATTCTCCATGAGTAGTCTTCTAGTTTTTAAAGCTGGAAACAGAATGGCTACACTGAAGACAAAATAAATTCTGCTGTCTGTAGCAGAGATGGTTTAATGCATAAATCATGGAGCTTTTATATACTTCTGTTGGTAAAGATAACAGTATTTTACTTTTAGAGAGATCTTATATCTAGATTACTGCTGACAGATGAAAATACTGACTTACTGTACAGATCTACTACAAAATATAAAATGATAATATCTGGAGAAAATTCAAATATATTATCATGTGGGGAGTGAAAGGGGTCAGGATAGTGTTACAATACATGTACAAAAAACTCAAGTTTTTAATTGAGTTATTGATTTAAGGTTTAGAAGTATCCTAATTTCAATGATCTGAATGTTGTATTTTCCAAACTCATCTATTTAAACATAATTACCAATGTGATGGCATTAAGAGGTGGGGGTTTATTGGAAGATTAGGTCAGGAGGGTAAAATCTTCATGAATGGGATTAATGTCCATATAAGAGAGACCCCAGAGTTCTGCTTTGCACTTTCCATCTTGAGGATGGAGCAGGAAGATGCCATCCATAAAGCAGGTAACAGGTCCTTCTCAGACAGAGACTCTGATGGTGTCTTGACCTTGGAATTCTGAGACATAAATGTTAGTTTATAGGTCACCCTGCTTATAGCATTTAGTTATAACAGCCTGTGTGTACTAAGAAACAATCATTGCATCTGAAAATTATTATTCTCTATTCTTGGTATTACTTGATTTAGTTCTGAGTTTTATCCTAAGTAATTGTGAAGGAAATGAAAAAATTGTCAGAATTAAAGTGGAGTTGCATGTGTCAACCATAACATAAATGTATAAAACCAGGAGGTTGGGGGGCAGAGCCAAGATGGCGGATAGTGAGGACGTGCGCCGTAGTTTGGGAAAATAAAGTTTCATAAAAGTGGAATTACTGTAGCCTCAGGAAAAGACTCAAGAAAAAAGCTGCAGAGGAAACGCTTCCGGATCTAGTGGATGTGACACAGAGGATCTGCAGGCAGCCCACTGCGTGGAAACTCAACCGTGGGAGAGGAGCCACAGTCTCTCGCCAGCGCGGGAACGGGAGGTAAGACAAAGACAGTAGAAACCCAAGACATTGGAGGGGGGAAAGCAGAGGCCTCTCTTGTCACTCAACAAGCAAAACAAAGAGCGCCATTTTACATATCTAAAGCGCAGCCACAAACTCAGTAACTTCAGAATTTGGTGAATCTTGAGAATGCCTTGAGGGCTGCATAAACTCTTTGTGTGGTCCCAGGGGCAGATCAAACGAATACTCACAGAGGCCAGATTTCAACTACCCTCAATTTCACTCAGCCATTCCGGATTACTTCCCAACTGAGTCAAAAAGAGAGAGAGAGAGAGAGAGAGAGAGAGAGCAATCCAGTAAGGAGCAAGGGAGTGAACAATCTGGGTGAGTCGCTTTTTGCACAGCCTTAACCTGAAGAATCAAGCAGAGCTCTCTGGCCACACCCATCACAGCCCCTAAGGATCCATCAAAGCAGACAGCTCACTTAGAGGCATAGTATAACAAGAAAAAAACACCACAGCAAGAAAAAAAAAAAAAACATAAATTATCTCCAACATGCCAAACAACAAATGTAGAAGCCGAGGTAACAAGAGCAAGGAAGACACTATGATGCCTCCAAATGAACAAGACATGTCAATGCAAGATTATGAAGATGAAGAGATAGAGGAAATGCAAGAAGCAGATCTCAAAAAATTGATAAGAACATTAAGAAGTTCTCAAAAACAAATTCTTGAACTACAGAAATCCTTAATGGACAAGATAGAAAATCTCTCTCATGAAAATGAAATATTAAGGAGGAATCAAAATGAAATGAAACAACTAGTAGAACATGAAACTGTGATAGTGACAAAAAACCACAATGAAATGAAGAACTCAATAGATCAAATGAAAAATGCATTAGAAAGCCTTAAAAACAGAATGGGTGAAGCAGAAGAGAGAATATCAGAATTAGAAGACAGAGAACAGGAAAGGAAACAGTCAAATCAAAGAAAAGAAGAAGAAATCAGAAATCTAAAAAATACTGTCAGGAATCTACAGGATACTATTAAAAAACCTAACATTCGGGTTCTAGGAGTTCCTGAAGGCATGGAGAGGGAGAAAGGATTAGAAGGCCTTTTTAGTGAGATCCTAGCAGAAAATTTCCCAGGTTTGGAGAAGGACAGAGACATCCTAGTACAGGAAGCTCATAGAACCCCTAATAAACATGACCAAAAGAGATCCTCACCACGACACGTCGTAATCAAACTCACCACAGTGAAACACAAAGAAAAGATCCTAAAATGTGCAAGAGAGAAACGCCAGATTACTCTCAGAGGATCTCCAATTAGACTCACAGCTGAATTCTCATCAGAAACCCTACAAGCTAGGAGAGAATGGCGAGATATAGCCCAGGTACTAAGAGAGAAAAACTGCCAGCCCAGAATATTATATCCTGCAAAGCTCTCATTTGTGAATGAAGGTGAAATAAAGACCTTTCACAGCAAACAGACATTGAAAGAATTTGTCGCCACTCGTCCAGCCCTGCAAAAGATGCTTAAAGATGTGTTACATACAGAAACACAGAAACACGGTAACCAATATGAAAGAAGATAAAGGAAGGAAACCTCACAGCAAAAGATCACAGGAGTCTCAAACCATATATTAGAAAAAATCTTTGGCAAATGACAGGACAAAGTTACTCCTTCTCAATAGTCACATTGAATGTTAATGGCTTGAACTGTCCAGTTAAAAGACACCGATTGGCAGATTGGGTTAAAGAACAAAACCCATCTTTTTGCTGCTTACAAGAAACTCATCTTTCCAATAATGATCCATACAGGCTGAAAGTGAAAGGCTGGAAAAAGATATACCATGCCAACAGAAATGAAAAAAGAGCGGGCGTAGCCATCTTAATATCGGACAACATAAACTTTACCACAAAAACTGTCAGGAGAGACAAAGAGGTGCACTATTTAATGACTAAAGGATCCATACAACAGGAAGATATAACGATTATCAATGTATATGCACCTAATTACAGGGCACCAGCTTATTTAAAAGACTTGTTAAGGGACTTAAAGGGAGACTGAGACCCCAGTACAATAGTACTGGGGGACTTCAATACTCCACTCTCAGAGATAGACAGATCAACAGGACAGAAGATCAACAAGGAGACAGTAGATTTAAATGACACTATAGCCCAAATGGATCTAACAGACATCTACAGAACATTTCATCCTACATCTAAGGACTTTACATTCTTCTCAGCAGTACATGGAACCTTCTCTAGGATTGACCACATACTAGGCCATAAAGCAAGTCTCAGCAAATTCAAGAGAATTAGAATCATACCATGCAGCTTCTCAGACCACAAAGGAATGAAATTGGAAATTAGCAACTCGGGAATCCCTAGAACATGTGCAAACACATGGAGATTGAACAACATGCTCCTGAATGAACAATGGGTCATAGAAGAAATTAAAAGAGAAATCAAACATTTTCTGGAAGTAAATGAGGATAACAGCACAACATACCAAAACCTCTGGGATACAACAAAAGCAGTGTTAAGAGGAAAGTTTATATCAATAGGTGCCTACATCAAGAAATTGGAGAGGCACCAAATAGATGAGCTTTCAAGTCATCTCAAGGATCTAGAAAATCTGCAGCAAACCAAACCCAAACCCAGTAGAAGAAGGGAAATAATTAAAATCAAAGAAGAAATCAACAGGATTGAATCCAAAAAAACATTACAAAAAATCAGCCAAACGAGGGGCTGGTTTTTTGAAAAAATAAACAAAATTGACACCCCATTGGCCCAACTAACTAAAAAAAGAAGAGAAAAGACCCAAATCAATAGGATCAGAGATGAAAAGGGAAACGTAACAACAGACACCACAGAAATAAAAAGAATCATCAGAAATTACTTCAAGGACTTGTATGCCAGCAAACAGGGAAATCTATCAGAAATGGACAGATTCTTGGACACATACAACCTACCTAAATTGAGCCAGGAAGACATAGAAAACCTAAACAGACCCATAACTGACACAGAAATTGAAACAGTAATAAAGGCCCTCCCAACAAAGAAAAGCCCAGGACCAGATGGATTCACTGCTGAGTTCTACCAGACATTTAGAGAAGAACTAACTCCAATTCTTCTCAAACTATTCAAAAATATTGAAAAAGAGGGAATCCTCCCAAATTCTTTCTATGAAGCCAGCATCACCTTAATTCCTAAGCCAGAAAAAGATGCAGCATTGAAAGAGAATCACAGACCAATATCCCTGATGAACATAGATGCAAAAATCCTCAATAAAATTCTGGCCAATAGAATGCAACAACACATCAGAAAGATCATCCACCCAGACCAAGTGGGATTTATCCCTGTATGCAAGGATGGTTCAACGTCCACAAAACAATCAATGTAATACACTACATTAACAGACTGCAGAAGAAAAACCATATGATTCTCTCAATAGACGCAGAGAAAGCATTTGATAAAATACAACACCCTTTCATGATGAAAACTCTAAGCAAACTGGGTATGGAAGGAACATTCCTCAATACAATCAAAGCAATATATGAAAAACCCACGGCCAACATCCTACTGAATGGGGAAAAGTTGGAAGCATTTCCGCTGAGATCTGGTACCAGACAGGGATGCCCACTCTCACCACTGCTATTCAATATAGTTCTGGAAGTTTTAGCCAGAGCTATTAGGCAAGAAAAAGAAATTAAAGGGATACAAATTGGGAAGGAAGAACTCAAACTATCCCTCTTTGCAGATGATATGATTCTTTATTTAGGGGACCCAAAGAACTCTACTAAGAGACTACTGGAACTCATCGAAGAGTTTGGCAAAGTAGCAGGATATAAAATCAATACACAAAAATCAACAGCCTGTGTATACACAGGCAATGCCACGGCTGAGGAAGAACTTCTAAGATCAATCCCATTCACAAAAGCTACAAAAACAATCAAATACCTTGGAATAAACTTAACCAAAGACATTAAAGATCTCTACGATGAAAACTACAAAACCGTAAAGAAAGAAATAGAAGAGGATACCAAAAAATGGAGAAATCTTCCATGCTCATGGACTGGAAGAATCAATATCATCAAAATGTCTATTCTCCCAAAAGCAATTTATACATTCAATGCAATACCAATCAAGATACCAAAGACCTTCTTCTCAGATCTGGAAAAATGATGCTGAAATTCATATGGAGACACAGAAGACCTTGAATAGCCAAAGCAATCTTGTACAACAAAAACAAAGCCGGAGGCATCACAATACCAGATTTCAGGTCATACTACAGGGCAGTTGTTATCAAAACAGCATGGTACTGGTACAGAAACAGAAGGATAGACCAATGGAACAGAATAGAAACACCAGAAATGAATTCAAACATCGACAGCCAACTTATATTTGATCAAAGATCTAAAACTAATCGCTGGAATAAGGACAGCCTATTCAATAAATGGTGCTGGGAAAATTGGATTTCCACGTGCAGAAGCTTGAAGCAAGACCCCTACCTTTCACCTTACACAAAAATTCACTCAACATGGATTAAAGACTTAAATCTACGAACCGAAACCATCAAATTATTAGAGAGCATTGGAGAAACCCTGCAAGATATAGGTACAGGCAAAGACTTCTTGGAAAAGACCCCAGGAGCACAGGCAGCCAAAACCAAAATTAACATTTGGGATTGCATCAAATTGAGAAGTTTCTGTACTTCAAAAGAAACAGTCAGGAAAGTGAAGAGGCAACCGACAGAATGGGTTGATAAAGGGTTGATAACCAGAATCTACAAAGAAATCAAGAAAATCCACAACAACAGAACAAACAACCCACTTAAGAGATGGGCCAAGGACCTCAATAGACATTTTTCAAAAGAGAAAATCCAAATGGCCAACAGACACATGAAAAAATGTTCAAGATCACTAGCCATCAGAGAAATGCAAATCAAAACCACAATGAGGTTTCACCTCACCCCGGTGAGAATGGCTCACATTCAGAAATCTACCAACAACAGATGCTGTAGAGGATGTGGGGAAAAGGGACACTAACCCACTGTTGGTGGGAATGCAAACTGGTTAAGCCACTATGGAAGTCAGTCTGGAGATTCCTCAGAAACCTGAACATAACCCTACCATACAACCCAGCCATCCCACTCCTTGGAATTTACCCAAAGGAAATTAATTTGGCAAATAAAAAAGCCATCTGCACATTAATGTTTATTGCAGCTCAATTCACAATAGCTAAGACCTGGAACCAACCCAAATGCCCATCAACAGTAGACTGGATAAAGAAATTATGGGACATGTACTCCATAGAATACTATACAGCAGTAAGAAACAACGAAACCCAGTCATTTGCAACAAGATGGAGGAATCTGGAAACCATCATGCTGAGTGAATTAAGCCAGTCCCAAAGAGACAAATATCATTTGTTTTCCCTGATCGGCGACAACTGAGCACCAAAGGGGAAACCTGTGGAAGTGAAATGGACACTATAAGAAACTATGACCTGATCAGCTCTTGTCCTGGCTCTAGATGTACAATGTAATACTTTATCCTTTTTAGTATTTGTTGTTATTGTTGTTGTTGTTGTTCTAGTACTAGTGGTTGAACTCTGTAATTAACACACAATTATTCTTAGGTGTTTAAATTTTAACTGAAAATTGATCCCTGTTAAATATAAGAGTGGGAATAAGAGAGGGAGGAGATGTACAATTTGGGACATGCACAATCTGACTTGCAGCAAATGATGGAGTTAGAAATGTGCCAGGGGATTCCAATACAATCCCATGAAGGTGGCATGTACCAATGCCATCTCACTAGTCAAAGTGATTAATTTTAGTTCACAACCGATGGCTCTGATAGGTCTAAGAATCAAAGGGATCACACAAACAAGACAAGTGTCTGCTAATACTAACTGATAGAAACAAAAAGGGAGAGAAGGATCCAACTTGGGAAATGGGATACACAGCAGACTCATAGAATGGCAGATGTCCTAAACAACACTCTGGCCTCAGAATCAGCCCTTAAGGCATTCGGATCTGGCTGAAGAGCCCATGAGAGTATTTTAGGCATGGAAAGCCAAGACACCATGGAAAAGAAAAAAAAAGAAGACCTAAATGAAAGATCTCTGTGAGTGAGATCCCAGTGGAAAGAACGGGGCCATCAAAGAAGGAAGTACCTTTCTCTGAAGGGAGGAGAGAACTTCCACTTTGACTATGACCCTATCGGAATAAGATCAAAGTCAGCGAACTCTAAAGGCTTCCATAGCCCTGACAACTCATGAATAGAGCGTAGGGAGATTACTGACGCCATGAACAGGAGTGTCAAATTGTTAAGTCAGCAACAGGAGTCACTGTGTACTTACACCCCATGTGGGATCTGTCCTGAATGTGTTGTCTTATGTGCCGTGATGCTATAACTAGTACTGAAACAGTATTTTTACACTTTGTGTTTCTGCGTGGGTACAAACTGATGTGATCTTTACTAATTATATACTGAATCGATCTTCTGTATATAAAGATAATTGGAAATGGAAAAAAAAAAAAAACCCTGGTGTTAAATTGGAAATGGCATAGAAAATTAATTAATTTTTTTAAAAAAAATATTATGTAGGATCTCTGTCTTTAATGTGCTGTACACTCTTATTTAATGCTATAACTAGTACTCCAACAGTATTTTTTTTTCACTATGTGATGCTATATGGTGGGAAACTGTTGAAATTGTTACCTAATATATACTAAACTGATCTTCTGTATATAAAGAGAATTGAAAATGAATCATAATGTGATTGGAAGGGGAGAGGGAACGGGAAAGGGGAGGGTTGCGGGTGGGATGGAAGTTTTGGGAGGGGGAAGCCATTGTAACCCATAAGCAGTACTTTGGAAATTTATATTCATCAAATAAATGTTTAATTTAAAAAAAAATAAAACCAGGAGGTTATGAAGAAAGGATTCTTACAAATAATTATCTGATAGAAACTATTACAGAAGACTGCTGAAAATGCAAAATTACACAGAGGCAACCACAACCTTATACATAAATTACCTCTACAAGGACATCTGCCAAGAAACTGTCTGTTCAACCTTAGACTGACACCACCCTGGTTATTAATTACTGTGGCCAAAGATACTGATTCAAAATATCTGATGTAATCCTCCTCATTTTTGCCTTTAAAAAAAATATTCCTGGCCTCAGTCTCTCTGAATGTTCCATACAATTTATAATTAAACAAACTATATTAGAATAAGGTAATAAGCACTCAAAGTTCGTCACTTACTTATACATGTTGCAGCCATTTGGGTAGTGAACCAATGATCTCTATCTCTCCTTTCTTTTAACTCTACCTTTCAAATCAATAAATAAGTTTGTGTGTGTATATATATGTGTGTGTGTGTGTAAAGCAATATTGTGCATTAATGTACTATTTTTCATTTCTTCCTAACTTTCAACTATCAACCATGTTTGGAAGTATTTGCACCACAGAAATTGGCAAATTCTACAAATTAAGCTTTTCTCTCTCACTAATGATCTGGTTGTTAAAATTCTCTCAGGAAGTTGACCAGCACACTATTTCCTGAAAATTCTTAAGACTTTTCTTGATAATCTGTCAGGTCCTCTTTTTAATCCACCCGTGAAGGGCCAAATCTCTATACATTAATTCAAACAACACATTGATACCCTGCTATTTAATATAGTCATAGGGCTGGCACTGTGGTGTTGAGGGTAAAACCACCGCCTGCAGTGCTGGCATCCTATATATGTGCCGGTTCAAGTCCCGGCTGCTCCACTTCCAACCCAGCTCTCTGCTATGGCTTGAGAAAGCACTAGAAGATGGTCCAAGTGCTTGGGCCCCTGCACCCACTCAGGAAGACCCAGAGGAAGCTCCTGGCTCCTGACTTTGGATTGGTGCAACTCCGGCTGTGTGGCCAATTGGGGAATGAACCAGCAGATGGAAGACCTCTCTCTCTCTCTCTCTCTGCCTCTCCTTCTCTGTGTAGCTCTGACTTTCAAATAAATAAATAAATCTTTAAATATATATATATATATAGTCCTGGAAGTTTTAGCCAGAGCCAGTAGGCAGGAAAAAGAAAGTAAAGTGATACAAATTGGAAAGGAAGAAATCAAACTATCCATATTTGAGGATATACATGACTCTATATTGGGAAATCAAAAGACTCCACTGAGAGACTCTTGGAACTGATAAAGGAATTTGGTAAAGTGGCAAGATATAATAATCAACAAGGAAAAATCAATAGCTTTTGTATATACAGTTGATGTCATGGCCAAGAAATAATTTTTAAGATCAGTCCCATTCACAGTAGCTCCAAAAAGAATTAAATACCTTGGAATAAATTTAACCAAGGATGTCAAAGATATCTATGATGAAAATTAAGAAACATCAAAGAAAGAAATAGAAGAAGATATTTAAAAATGGAATAATTTTCCATGTTCATGAATTGGAATAATCAACATCATCAAATGTCCATACTACCAAAGGCAATTTACAGATTCAATGCGATCCCAATCAAAATTCCAATGATCCTTTGCAGATCTAGAAAAAGTGATGTTAAAATTCATTTGTAAACACAAGAGACCCTGAATAACTAAAGCAATCTTATACAACAAAAATGAAGCCAGGGGCATCACAATGCCAGATTTCAAACATACCACAGGGAACTTATAATCAAAGTAGCCTGGTACTGGCACAGAAACAGACTTCTTAACCGATGGAACAGAATAGAAACTTCAGAAATCAATCCATGCATCTACAACCAACTTATCTTGGAAAAAGGAACTAAAATCAATCCCAGGAACAAGGACATTCTCTTTAACAAATGGTTCTAGGGAAACTGGGTCTCCACAAGCAG
Source organism: Lepus europaeus (assembly GCF_033115175.1). Taxonomy (NCBI): domain Eukaryota; kingdom Metazoa; phylum Chordata; class Mammalia; order Lagomorpha; family Leporidae; genus Lepus; species Lepus europaeus. The sequence goes on from NC_084833.1 coordinate 42,961,944, forward strand.
AAGTTTGAAACTAGACCCATACTCTACACCTTACACAAAAATCCACTCAAAATGGATCAAAGACCTAAATCGATGACCCAATAACATCAAATTATTAGAGAACATTGGAAAAACTCTGTGAGGCATCGGCATAGGCAAAGACTTCTTGGAAAAGATCCCAGAAGCACAGACAATCAAAGCCAGAATTGACAAATGGGATTACAGTAAGCTGACTAGCTTCTGCACTGCAAAAGAAACACTCAGCAAAGTGAAGAGGCAACTGACAGAATTTTTTTTGGAAGAAAATATTTGCAAACTACACAAATATATATAATAAAAGACAAATTTATTTTATATAAATGTATTTATATTGAATAAAATTAATTTTATATAAATATAAAATAAATGATAAAGGGTTAACCTCCAGAATCTGTAAAGAGCTCAAGAAATTCAACAACAACAAAACAAACAATCCAGTTAAGAAATGTCCAAAGGACTTAAACAGGCATTTTTCAAGACAGGAAATCCAAATGGACAACAGACACTTGAGAAAATTCTCAGGATAAGTAGATAGCAGGGAAATAAAATTCAAAACCACAATGAGGTTTCAACTCACTCCAGTTAGAATTGCTCTCACACAGAAATCAATAAAGAATAAATACTGATTATGATGTGGGGAAAAAGGTACCCTGGTCTACTATTGGTGGGAATGTAAACTGGTGCAGCCACTGTGGAAGACAGTATAAAGATACCTCAGAAATCTGAATATAGACCTACCACATGATCTGACTATCTCACTCCCAGGAATTTACCCAAACTGAAAGAAATCGGCATCTGAAAGAGTAAACCTCTACCTCCATGTTCATTGCAGCACAATTCACAATAGCTAAGATATGTCCATCAACTGTTGCCTGGATAAAGAAATTACAGTATATATACACTATGGAGTACTACTTAGCTGTAAAAAACAAACAAACAAAAAAACATGAAATCTTGTCTTTTGCAACAAGATGGACTCAACTGGAAACCACTACACTTAGTGAAATAAGCCAGTCCCCAAAAGACAGCTGTTTTCCCTGATCTGAGGTAACCAATAGAGTACCTGAAATGTAATGCATTTTATTTAAATAGACATTTTGAGATTTGGTGATTTTTTTTTAATGCCCTTGTCTCTTCCATTGAGGAACAGTGTTTTGTTTGTTTTTGTGTGTTTTTCTTTCTTCATAATATTTGTTGAATTTTATTTAATGTAAGGTTATCTTTCCCATCATTAAGTAAACCGGAAATAGATCTCTGTAAAAATTAGGATTGAGAATGTGAGAAGGAAGAGGAGGATGGGTTGGGGAGCACTGGCAGGTGGGAGAGAGGGGTGAGGGGAAGTGTCACTCTGTTCCTAACTCTGTAGATATGAAATACATGAAACTTGTGTAACTTAAATAAAATTTTAAAAAGTAAAAAAAAAAAAAAGACTGAATACAGAAGCAGAGATGCGACTCCAGCTGTAAGCTAAGTATTAGTAATTTTCATAAATGTAAAACCATGTCCCTCTTCTCAATCTTAAAAACATGCTATTTGTCATTTTATTGCCATTTTAAACAAGCAGCTAGTAAGTATTTTTATTTTTAGCTTTAAATTCTAGTATAATAAATATCGACAGACATAATTCACAACGATGAAAGCTCTTTGGGGGTCTTCAGTTGTTTAAGCATGTAACGTGAACTGAGGCCAACAATTTGAGAACCATAGATTGAGTGTGGTTCATCCCATAAAGTGTTTTCTTGAGGTGGTGTAGTCTAACTAGAAAAACAAGTCTGTCTTCATTCCTATGCCCTCATGATCTTGGGAAATTAATTATGTCAAATCCTATTTCTTTTTTTTTTCATTTATTAAACTTTTATTTAATGAATATAAATTTCTAAAGTACAGCTTATGGGTTACAATGGCTTCCCCCCTCCCATAACTTCCCTCCCGCCCACAACCCTCCCCTTTCCCGCTCCCTCTGCCCTTCCATTCACATCAAGATTCATTTTCAATTCTCTTTATATACAAAAGATCAGTTTAGTATATATTAAGTAAAGATTTCAACAGTTTGCCCCATATAGCAACACAAAGTGAAAAAACTACCGTTGGAGTACTAGTTATAGCATTAAATAACAGTGTACAGCACATTAAAGACAGAGATCCTACATAATATTTTTTAAAAATTAATTAATTTTCTATGCCATTTCCAATTTAACACCAGGTTGTTTTTTTTTTCATTTCCAATTATCTTTATATACAGAAGATCAATTCAGTATATAATTAGTAAAGACCTCATCAGTTTGTACCCACACAAAAACACAAAGTATAAAAATACTGTTTCAGTACTAGTTATAGCATCACTTCACATTAGACAACACATTAAGGACAGATCCCACATGGGGTGTAAGTACACAGTGACTTCTGTTGCTGACTTAACAATTTGACACTCCTGTTCATGGCGTCAGTAATCTCCCTAGGCTCTAGTCATGAGTTGCCAGGGCTATGGAAGCCTTTAGGGTTCGCTGACTTTGATCTTATTCCGATAGGGTCATAGTCAAAGTGGAAGTTCTCTCCTCCCTTCGGAGAAGGGTACCTCCTTCTTTGATGGCCCTGTTCTTTCCACTGGGATCTCACTCACAGAGATCTTTCATTTAGGTCTTTTTTTTTTTTTTTTTTCCCATGATATCTTGGCTTTCCATGCCTACAATACTCTCATGGGCTCTTCAGCCAGATCCGAATGCCTTAAGGGCTGATTCTGAGGCCGGAGTGTTGTTTAGGACATCTGCCATTCTATGAGTCTGCTGTGTATCCCGCTTCCCATGTTGGATCCTTCTCTCCCTTTTTGATTCTATCCATATGACAAAGCAATTCGAGACAAGGTGTTTTTCAGTGAACCTTTTTTATTTCTTAGATGCTCAACTGTGAGAATTATTAATGAGCTTTGCTCCTAGTCAGAAGGCAGCAGAAGTGTTTTGCTTTGTCATCCATTTCATATCTTCAGGCCACATCACGGCTGTATTTAATGATCCTTTCTGCCTAAGCTCCTACCCTTTGTAAAATTTAACATTCGACTATGTGGCTATAATTAACGGAAGTTGCTACTTTCAGTTGACAAAAATTCAAAGATGTACTGGGCTAGACTATATGTCATAAAGTCGCAGTGAGGAGGAACAAAATGTCACGGTTCCCTGTCACCCCATCCATCAGGTGGGATACAAAATGCCTAAAGCAGGCACTGCAACCAAATGTAATAAAGGAAATTATTACCCCGGCTCGCCTTTGCATCATCCCACATCAGGAAAGTCTAATGAAAAGACACGTGCTGCCTCGGGATTTTATTTTCCGTGCAAACACCACGGATTGGTATTCTTGGCCTTGCCAGCCTGCCTCTGCTTGCCCTCCGAAATCACTCTGACAACCTGCAAGTGAAAAGAAACCGAAGGCCATTGCCAAGCGCAGCAGCAAGATGCGGCCTTCACCTTGGCATCACACCTGAGTCTCCTTGACTGGGGCGCGCGCAGCCAGAGCGACCTGTGACTCCCATCCCCGCACCCCCGCGCAACACCAGACAAACGGCCACGGAAACCGTCTCCGCCGAGCACGCTGCGCGGGAGGCGGGAAGGCCACGGGTGCCGTCGCTGCTCCGGAACTGGTCTGCGGCCCACAGAGGCCTGCCTGGGGAAGGGGCGGAGGAAGAGAGAGGCGCTAAGATGGCGGGCTGCTCCGTGCCCGTGCCCGGGCGCCCTGCGCAAAGGGCACGCAACGGCGCCCTAGACCCGGGCCGCCAAGGGAGCGTCGGCAGCGGCAGAGGAGCCGGCCATTTGGCTCACTTCCGAAGGCCCAGGGAGGCGACCTCCGCGGCTTCATTAGCGGCGCGGGTCACCGCCGCCCCGCCCTCCCCCACGCGGCACGTGCGGCGGTGCGTCGCCATGGCAACCCCCCCTTTCTACCCCGCTCTCATTATTGAACAGCTGAGGCACCCAGCGTCCCTGAACTTGTTACTGCACAAGTTAATGCGGTCCTCTGAGGGCTTGGTTTCCTAACTATTGTTCTCTGTGCAGCTGACTGCTTCCTGAATCTTTTTTTAAAAAAAGGCTTTAAACATTCTCCCTACCATTATATTCTCCCTAGGCCAAAAATGTCAGTAGATCTGATCTTTTTTTCTCCAAACAAGTGCAACAGAATAAATCGAAAGGCTTCAAAGATTCAGCTCAACCTTAACGCACTGACATTAATGTTAGAACCATTTTGACATTTGGAGGTTTCAGTTGCACTAGATATAAACCATTAATGGTGATAAAGCTATTTCAGTCATGCATGGTTGGTAAGTAAAATGGTACAGTGTTCCTGAAAGCAAATTTTTCAAGAACATGTTTGAACAAATTTTAACTACGAAGATTCTTCTAGCAGCAGTGTATGTAACCTTTGAAAAAAAATCAAGTTAAATATACAAAAAATGGAGAGTTGGCAAAAGAATGAAACAGTGAGATATTATGTAGCCTAAAAAGGAAATGAGAGAATACATAATTCTTTAATAGATTTTTAAATGCTTTACAGCTAAAGCATTTGTATAGGTATTAAACTGATTGATCTTACTTTGTTTTTAATTTTACTTTATACAACAAGGAAATTGTTAGCCATGATTATCTCTTGGGTAGTGGAATTACAGAGGACTTTTCGTTTTTCCTTACTGTTTCTTTCACAGTGACAACAATTATATTTAATAAAGATAAAAAGTCAAAAATGCATTTTTTAAAAAATTGCATCTCCTGGCCTGAATGCATTTCATAAATAAATATTTATTTGTATCCATATAATTATTATTATGTATAAATGGATTATGATTGAAACCTGTTTCCTCAAAGCAAAATGTGAGGACTTAAACAGTGAGAAGATCCCTGGATCATTTGGATCATTTATTTTTTTCCTTCAGATAATCCAAGTGTTTGTACATGGTTTGGAAACGAAATATTCTTTAATTATTTATGTCTTAAGGAAACAAAAATGAGTTTCCATTAAAAACATAATGATATTAAGAAATACTCAAAAAGGCTTTAGCATTTTAAGCCTCCATTAAGGATTAAGACTCATTTTGTTCTCATTCTCTAGCTATAGAATTTCAAATGGAAGAACAATCATTGCTTTAAAATGGAAATTCATGAGTGATGAGAAGCCTGGCTCCCGGGCCAGATCTTGCTCTAAGTGGAATCTTTCTAAACCGCTTTCTCGGTGGTCCTGTAGCCAGGCCCCAGCACAACAGGGGATGGCTGTCATCTCATTCACACACCGCTACTTGATCCTTCAGGGAAGATGCTCTCTTCCCACCCTGGGCAGAAGGAACCTGGCTGTTGTCAAGGAGCCTGTGAGAGCCCTGCAGCATTACATTCAAGGCGCCTCACTGCTGAGAAAGGCTCCGGGGGTGCTCAGACCTGATGAAGAAGAGCAATTAAATCAAGGCCTTGTAAGAACTGCTCCCTGTGGATTGTCCTGAAAATAAATAAATGAACATACAAACCTGGCAGAAGTTATAGCTCCACAATTTGGTGTTTTACACTATTTTATAACAGTGAAAATTTATAATTCACGTAAATGTTCAAGGATTAAAGAAATTACATTGCAGCTGGATGACAAAACTGTATCCATCCATGCAGTGTTAAGCAAAATAGAAGGCATGTTTTAAAATAGGTTCTACAATATGACCCCATTTTTATGAAGTATTTCTTACTGCATGCAGGATTTAGTGTATCACATACATAATTGAACATTTCAGCTCTGAAATTATAGCTTACCAATGATTTTTTTTCTTTGATTTCTTCAAGTTCATTAGCAATGGCATATTACTGGTTCAGCAATAATTAATAAGGTCTTAATGAGACAAAGAATATTTTATTTGTAGACAGGAAAAGATACTACATGCTTTGATGTCTTTTCAAGTATGTATTGCCCAGACAACCTTGAAATACTTGCATAACATACATTTTATAAGCTGTGTAACTAAAGGACGATGTATCACCTGAGTGAATCACATCTCTCATTGTGCTTATCCATTCATCACAACTAAAGTTCTTGGACTTTTTCTTTCCAACCTAATTTTTAGAGCAGTTGTAGCACCATTTACCTAAGGACATCAGTGTAAACACTCAACAGACTAAATCAAGTTAAAGGATGCCCAGGCCCCTAGCAAATGTATTTATGCATTCTCAGAGAACAGGCATATGTTGGGTCTGATTTTATATAAATCTTCCCCAATTTATAAATGCAGAGATTAGCTACATGATTCTGTAATTAAAAATCCACAACAGCTATCCCTTGGGGTGGATGGTCAAGTTTTCAGCACAGATCAGTAGGCTCTGTATTGCCTGGTTCCAGCTAATTGCAGGAGTTTCAAGTCCCAACTCTGCCTTTCCTATCTCCTGTACTTGGCTATAGTGGGGCAAAACAATGAATACAAATGGACCTTTTAAAGGTACTGAACATTATTTTATTTATCCCAACAAATCTATGGAGTAATGATAATTTTATGCTGTTTTTCTTTTCCCAGATGTAGACAAGAAGGCACAGATTAACAATACCATCACCCTCAACTTGACTCTTTTATAGTCAATAAGCATTAGTGATATAGGCAGGCATATAGGATAAAATCGATTAGATTTGTGAGCTTGAAAACCAGGCCTTCACCATACCCCCTGTGTGCTCTCATGCCCCTACCTGATCTCACCTGTATGCCCACCTGCCAATCAGGCTACATAACCACTCTCCTTTGCAGGTGGATAAAAGGCCCTTTTTCACCCTGATTGCCTGTTGTTGTCCTGTTGCCCATGCCTTTGGGGCACGCATCCTTCGGCCACCTGCTCCCCACTTTCCTGCCTGCATGCTTGCTGCTGGCTCCTGGCCTGCTCTCTGCTTGATATGGACCCCAACCTAGCCTCTGGGCTTTTCTTTCTCCCTTAGATAAAGCCCTCACCCTCCTACCCATTTCTCTCACTAAATAAAATCCTTAAAAACTTACCATGTTGCCTGGTCTATTTGAGCCAACATTCAGAATTCTCTGAATATGTGGCAAGAACCCATGAAGCTTATTAATTTTGGGAGATATTAATACGCAAGGTCAGTTTCATTAGGATATGAATACTGAAGTCCGGCCCCAGCTCCTAACTGTTAAACCACTGCCCAGATACGTAGTTTCCCAAATTAATTATTAGGTTCAATGACTCTCGGCCTTAACCTCAGCTCTTCTTTCTGTGTAGACAACTCTTCCACTTTGTCAAACTCTGCCTCTTCTTTCAAAACACAGATGCAATATACCTCTTCTGAGAAGCCTCCCTCAATCCTAGGCAATCTTAAGCATTTTCCTCTGTGGTCTTCTGTGTGCCCCAGTGATGGCATTTATCTACATAGCTGTGAGGCATATTCACTTCCTGACTCCACCATTAATCTGTGAGCCTTCAAAGCCCAGGTTTAAATTTCTATTAATTTTTATGCCTCCAGTGCCTAGCACATTGTATGGGAGGTAGTTAATAATGGATGCAGGGATGAAAGATTGTGAGTAGGATTACAAAGAATACTTATCTAAAAACATGGTCTTGGGGCTGGCATTGTGGCAGAGTGAGTAAAGACACTATCTACAAAACCAGCATCCCATTTGGGTGTCCGTTCGAGACCTGGATGCTCCACTTCCAATCCAGCTCCCTGCTAATGCACCTGGGGAAGTAGTGGAAGATGACCCATCCTAAGAGTAAGTGTTATGGAAGACCAACAGTGGACTAGTAGTGAGATTTTGTGCAAATTTTTCCTCTTGGGATTTGGAGAAATGTGGATATACCTTGAGAGAGAGAAGAGAGAATATTAAGAGCATCTATTAAGATACTATCAGGAATTAATTTTGATCATTTGTCAGTTATTCTATTAGGAAAGAGACCTCCAAAAGAGTGGGGCAGGAGTGGTTAAATCTGACTCAGGGCTTAGGGCTTGGCACGTGACTAAGAAGGGCAGGCCTACGTGAGGCTCTACAGTCAGCTGCCAGAAAAACAGTGCCAGTGTTGTCTTCCAAGGTCAGCACATACTTCTCCTGACTCACATCTTTCACTACTGCAGGCCTGAAGCTCACGCTCTCCCCACACCAGTGTCCTTGAATAATAAAGGGTTATTCTTGCTTGCTTTAGTCAGGACACCAGTAGGACTACTGCATCAGTGGAAAGTAATTGATACTGTGCAGTAAAATGGACACGCTGAATGTTTACCATATAGACATGCTTCTGATTACATTTCTCTTACTACTTTCATCATCTTCCTGTTGTGCCTATGTCTTTATTAAGCTATCTCAAATGTATTTTTTAATAAACCTGGGAATAGGCAGCCGCTGCCGCTGGCGGCCACCGCCGCTGCTCGTGGCCACCGCCGCCGCCGCGGCCCCTCTTCTCTTCTCCTCTCCCCGCTTTCCTTTTACCCCCACAAGTAAAAGTTCCTTGAGAACCAAAAATAAATAAATAAATAAATAAACCTGGGAATAAATAAAAGCATAAAAAGAAAACAAACTCTTGTCACTTTGAGGGTCTGATTTAAACTTTACTTTGGGATTTTAGGTTTTTTGTGACTGCCTTTCTAAGGGAATCTAGGATGACCCTCACAGGTCCCAAAACAAATGCTTTGAAAGATGGGATCAAAATCCTAGAAGCCTTGTATCCACTCATTCAGAAGAATTTCACCCAAACTTGTTTTCTGCTTTCTAATTATAGAAATTGAGATGTGGTTACTCATTTGATCACTGTTGAAAATTTTATTATCCATTGTAAAACTATTGCACTTATAAGGATCTTTTTTGAAGTTTTGCAAAGTTCTCATAGGTATCTAGTGACTCCTTGTGGAGTTTTCTCTAAATCATAGCAATTCACTAAAAAGTTAAGGAGTCCTAAAATGTCAGAGCTGATGGGCACATAAAAGTGTGTAATCTCAACTTCCACCATGGTGGGTCTATCTTTGGCAATAGCCACAGAAGATAATTGAAAATCCCTGGTGTTGAGAGGCATCTTCTGGCTGTGGCATAGCAGGTAAAGCTGCTGCCTGCAGTGCTGGCATCCCGTATGGGTGTCAATTTGAGTCCCAGCTGCTCTACTTCCAATCCAGCTCTCTGCTGTGGCCTGGGATAGCAGTAGAAGATGGCCCAAGTCTGTGGGACCCTGCACCCGCATGGGAGACCCAGAGGAAGCTCCTGGATCCTGGCTTCGAATCAGCACAGCTCCAGCCATCACAGCCAATTGGGGAGTGAACCAGTGGATGTAAGACCTCTCTCTGTCTCTCTCTGCCTCTCCTTCTCTCTCTGTGTAACTCTGACTTTCAAATAAATAAATAAATCTTTTTTTTTTAAAAAAGAGCTGTCTTCTGGATTACTACTTCCTTTCTGCCATTCTCATAGTGAAATAGACTTACAAACCACATCACAGTTTTTCTATCATTTTACCACAGAGATAATCATTCAACAGGGCTTAGAATGAAAGTATAAAAGACATTCGTCAAATTCTGTGATGCTCATTGGGTTCCATGGTGAACCGAATTCTCATGACAGATTTGGTGCTACTTGGAAGCTGAGTAACCAGTGTTCCATGTATAATGAGGTGTGTCTAAAATCCCCCACTTAAAAGTAAACAAATGGGGCATGGCAGGTTAAGCCTCCGTCTGACTTGCCAGCATCCCTTAGGGGCACCAGTTCGAGAACTGGCTGCTCCACTTCTGATCTGGCTCCCTGGAATGTGCCTGGGAAAGCGGTGGAAGATGCCGCCAAGTGCTTGGACTCCTGCATCCATGTGGGAGATCTAGAAGAAGCTCTGGGCCCTGGCTTCATCCTGCTCCCACACCAGCTGTTGTGACCATTTGGGGAGTGAACCAGAGAATGGAAGATCTCTCTCTCTGTCTTTCTCTGTGTGTGTGTCTCTCCTCCTCTCTCCGTAACTCTGCCTTTCAAATACTTTTTTAAAAAAATATTAAAAATAAAAAGAACAAAATACTCAATATCCCTGTGACTCTAAAATTCTTTATCTTTTAGGTTTTTAATTAATAGCCAAAGATCTTGGTAGTCAACATTTGTCATTTGGGTCTCAATGTTTAGTCACTTACCCTGATAATATCCTAATTGCCTTTTGTGCAATAACTTGTCCCTGTGTTATGTGTTGTCTATATGGAATGGTAAAACTGGTTGCCTGCTTCCTACTTTTGAAATCTCAGTATAGTTAAGTAGTTAACACAGAAAACTGGACAGAATTTAGGACTCTGAATCTGAGAAACCCCAAAAACGCATTTGAAATTGGCATTTTTGCAGTGTTGCCTGATCGTGGTCTACCAGCTACCAGCTACCTCTTTATCTTAGAAAACTGCCTTGGGTTTTGCCTGGTTCTAACTCTGATACTCTAGATTTCCCAACATTTCTTGGCTTCCTATGTCCTTCCAATACATTCTCCCTTTTAACAAGTTAACCAGGGGTAGCTGTTTGGCCTAGCAGTTAAGACACTGGTTATACACCCATATCCAACATCGGAATGCCTGGGTTTCATTGCTGATTCTAGCTTCCTACTAATTCTGACCCTGGGAGGCAGCAGTGATGGTTCAAGTAGTTTGTCCCCTCCTTTCTTCTCAAAGACCTGTACTGAATTCCCTGCTCCTGGCTTCAGCCATCTAGCCCTTCAGGTATTTTAGGAGTAGACCAGTGCATGACTGATTCTCTTTCTCTCTCTCTCACTTTCTCTCTCCCTCTCTGCCTTTAAGAAAACTAAATAAATATTAATCAGCCTCCAAAATTGACCATAGTGATGGTTTTATAACTGAAAGTAATAAAACTCATGAAATTGTACATTTTTAACAGCTAAATTATTTGGCACATGCTGCATACCTTAATAAGATTCTCTCTCTCTCGCTCTCTCTCTCTCTCTCTCTCTCACACACACACACACACACACAGTCAAAAGTGTTGATTTTCATTGTTTTAGCATGGCAAGATCTAATTGATAGAATGCTCCAGGCAAAATGTACATATTTCAGCTACAATGAATTAAACATTCTCAAATAATATTAGCACTGATTTTACCAAGGACAAGTAATATAGTATTAATGTTGATGGTGTTTAAACAAGTCTAGAAAATCCACCAGGTCAGGCAACAATGAGGCAGCACATAAGACATGATTTTAGATGTTCAGGTGACACAAGGGCTTTAAATGGTGGGGACATTGGAGACACAGGTGTGAAAATGTGCTGCTATCTTCTCAAAAGAGAGGTAATATTTTCTCTGTTGTAACACAAAGCTAGTACCAAGTTTATTCCTTTCCTGAAATTCGTTTAGCATCTACCATATTATTTCTCATATAAATGTGGCATTTGAAAATGAAAGACAAATGTGAAAATGCATAATTAACCAATAAGGTGCCCTGCAAACCTTGAGACAAAAACTGTCTCTCTAGATTTATTTACAACTCATAACACCCTTGTTCTTCGACTTAGACTAATTAGCGGTTGTCTCAAGGTTATAGAGCCAGGAAGTAATTCAAGCTCAAGCCATCCTGATACCAAAGGTCATTTTTTGTCTAATGTCTTCTATTACACTTGTTCTCCCTGGGTTAGAAAATGAAATTTTTCAATCACAACTGATGGTAATAAGAACTAGATAATAAAATACATATAAATCCCCACTGGTAAAATATTAATTTTTCAATTAAACCAGCATGATGAGAAATGCCTTGTACTTTTTCACACATACACACCAAAAGAAGGAGACCAAAGAACTACTTTTTCTAGGAACATAAGATTAATCTGTCACTAGTTTACCTCTTAGCTTTATCTATTTCTATCTACATTCTGTATACACCATGAATTATTTATATGCCATGTTTACTAGAGTTTATGTATTTTTTCTCTCCTCTAAGTAACACTTCTTCAGATGCCTGCATTTTCACTTAATCATTTAAAGTAAAAGCTTTTCATTTTAACCTCTTAACTAGTCCCTCACACTGAATGAGTGCAACACCCCTATCATTTTACTTATATACAGTATCCTATGTCCCTTCAACAAAGGACACATGTATTGAAGGTTTGTCTCTTTCTGACATTAATGAGCAAATCATGTGAGCCTAGAAACTACATCTATTTGTTTCTAAGCGTCATTCTGTATCGGGTGCCTGGAATGTATTAAGCATGTGATAAGTGCCTGTTGATGCTTTAAATAATTGTTCATTCAGTAGTTTTGAAAACTAAAACTTTCTTTTGTTAAAAATCTAGTAAACTCAGTTTGGTTTATAATATGGTATACTGATAAATAATCTGTGTAAGAGATTATCTATACCATAAACGCTATCTAACAATCATTATATTATGAAATACGTGTAATCTAAGTTACCCTTAATGAAATAATTTTGGATATTATGATGGTTGGAAACAACACAAGCCCTCATCAGTTGTAAGCAGTAATGGGTTGAGGAATATTTATTAAAGATGTCTCAGCAAGATGTCAAATGCTAGGAAATTTATTACATAATGATATCACTGTTATCAAATATTGATCAGCCAGTATCAAATTAGTAAACAACTGACATTGGAAGAGATTGTTTGTAGTCAGTAATTTTCTTAATATCTTTCTCTTCTGATATGCTCACTCCTGACCTTGGTGCTTTGTTACCAATATTAAGGCTGTTCTAGATAAAAAAATTCATGCTTGAAGGCAAAGCATCTCATGCTTAGGTAGGCGAAATCCATTTGCTCTTTTTTTATAAGTTCTAACACTTGGTTTTCTATCCCTTTATATGTCATAGCCTTTCAGACTCCACTCCCAGCATTTATCTAGACATGATCAATCTGAAGAGTTCTGACTGTGATCCCTGCTTAACTCTTGAAATTCCCCGTTGTCTCTGGTGAGGATTCAACTCCAGATCCCAGTGCACTGTCCCTTTGCCTGGTCACTACCCAGCTTCCTCTAGGGAGAGTGAGAGGATACAGCTCTTGACAGGTGAAGGTGTAAGCTTTTTTTATTATTCCTTTTTTGCCAACACAAGTATACAATTTGACTCTTATAACAAGAACCCAGTTAGTGCTTGGTCAACTTTGAATGGAATAAATTAACAATGAACTGTTCATGAGAAAACAAAACAAAACAAAAAGACCTTTAACCTCAGCATTTCCTGAATTATAATCCTTACTTTGAATATGTGTATGTGAGTGCATGCACAGCACAAAGTTACCTTTTGTATCTTAAAATTGCAATCTGTGAAATTCTCTATTAGTTTTGGAGAGTAACAGTGGAATTTTAGCCTGCAGTAGGCTAAAATGCTGATTTTTCATTGTTTTATTTGGGGAACACTAGGAAGTCTTGATAGGATTTAAAAGTTGGTGTGCATGTGTGAATATGTGCGTGATGTCATGAAATGTATATACATATATAATTAGGTCATATAAATCAGGTATACTTTAGCAGACTTATGACTATTATATGTCTGCTATAAAATGACAAACATGAATGTCATGATTTTGGAGGTGAGGAGAAATAAAACAGTCAAAGCAAACATGAATTTCCATTTCTCAGTTTTCCCACATGCTTGTTCCTCAATAATTCCTTTTTAAAGACAAACTGTAGAAAGTATCAAATACCAAGAAATATATATGGAAGAAACTTTAGGATCTGAGCCATTACTCGACTCAAAAATCATTTCTCACTTTTGGAAGCAGATTGTTCCAACTTAGTTCAAAGAGATTCCAATTTCCACACCTGCGTAGTTTCAGAATCGCTGTGCTCACATTCTATAACTCGCCTCTAAAACAACTATTACCCCCTACTTTTTTGTCCTGAAATGAACTGCCAATTAAAATAGATGATTTTACTCGGATATGGATTTAGATGCTAATATTTCCAAAGACAATGAATCCAGTGTTTGGCATAAATACATAATTTGCACATTTCTCATTTTTAATAGTCTTTTAAATGTTGACATAGAGCATTCATACTGCACTAATTCATGCAAGTGATACATAATTTGAAACATATTTTCCATTATGGAAAAGGAACTAACTCCTTTAGTCCCTCTGTGTATATCAAAAGAGAAATCTGGAGCCATTATATAGTTTATGCTTCAGATTTTGATTAAAAGATACCATGACAATCCCATGAGAGCTCAGCCTAAGGTAGTGGATTTGAATTGAACATATTGAAAAAAGATTGGGTGCCCAAATACCAGTTTTAAGTATCTTTTCTTACTGAACTATATAATAAATAAACCACACGAATGTAAAAACCAGCAACTTTCTGAATAATGGCCACATCTGTTTTCCAGTCAAACTTAAATCCCCTATCTCTAAATTTCATGAAGGATTCAATTTTAGAGCTGGAAAGGAATTGAGTCCAATTCTCTCATGTTACAGATGAGGAAATTGAGGCACAGTTTCTCCTCAATAAACCATACCAACCCTTCATTAAAGTTAATTTTGGGGGAGGCCTTCACAGCTTCTTGCCACCACCAAAAATGAGGATCCTGAATGCATTCTCACAAATTCTGCTGCATGCTTCCCTTATAATATTTAGCATAACTACAGTAAAAAGTCCTAACTTTTTGATTTAGGATCTATTGCCCCAAATAAAAGTGCCAGTGACGCTGTGAGCTGTATACTTATTGCATAGCACATACCTAGCACATATTAGGTGACCAATAAATATTAAATAAATCTTGTTTCAACAACACACAATGACAGAAACACATTTTATTACCTTTAGAAAATGAGAAATTAGACTGATTAAGTATAATGTTCTTTCTTCCAAAACACAAATAAATGTCAGGCAAGAAATGTCTTGTTGCAATCATAGTTTCTCCACTTGCTGTTCGTATGACTTAACCATGTTCTAGTCAAACAATGGCAAACTCATTGGGAGAAGAGATTTGGTCCAGATATGTGTGGTAAGTTTGCCTTAGTTGCAATTGCCAGTGAAACTTCATGCTCCAAAGGCTTTAAGTTGAGCCATTGTCTGATCTGAGTAAATTAGAAGTCAGAAACAAAAAGCACTCTCAGAGAGCGATCAAAAAGATCTGTCTAATATTGCTGAAGGAGCAAATGTAATTGCCATTTTTGAAGCAAGCTACTGAAAAAACATTGTAACTGACATGCAAATTAACAGCACTTTCATCTTTGACCTCCAAAGAAGCTTGATTTATTAAGAGTATAGGAAAGCAGAATGATTTGATTCCTGGTGTTAGCACAGACATTGCATATGATCATGAAAAGAATGGAAAGTGGGTTTGTTTTCATCCATTTTGCCTTTTCCCTCTGTAGGCAAACCTACAGGTTTCCCAAGCATAAAAGATAAGTGTTTATTGAATTTTAGGGTATAATTATTTTGCTGTCACCTCCCACTCTATGAAGAAGAACACTCTTTAAATTAAGAAATAGGTAAAAGTGAGAGGAACTTGAAAATAGGACTGATTTCTTTGAACACGGGAAAATATAAGAAACATAAAGTTAAAGGTGTATGACTAAATGCTGGCTTGCATTGTGTAAAATACAGATTAGAAGGGATATTTTTGCTGCAATCTTTAAAATAAATTTATTTTTCATTTTAGCAATGGAAAATTAATTAAGAAGATAATAATATTGGATATCTTAAGGCTGTTTCTTCTCTTAGCAAATAAGTTATACAGAAACTGTGTTAATAACCATTCCTCAGACTCCAAACATTATTTCATAACCATGTGTTAAGACTCTAGCTCATGCACTAGGATGAAAATACAAGATGGACATCAGACTCCATTTGGTATTAGCTGACATGCCATCTGGCTTAATTCACTGGACTTAACTCTGCTAGTCATTTTGTAGGATCCATATGTCAGTTGTTTGCTAGCAACTGTCTGATTGCATTTTTATCCATTCATTTATTCTTGCATTTCTTCACACATTCATTTTCTGAAAAAAATTTAAATAACTTTTCTATTACCAGGTACCTATACAGAAACTGGGGCTACAGTGAAGCCTAAAAAGAGAAGGAAATCACTAAGTACTCAGTTTTGCTTTATTGAGTATATTCTCTGTGGAATGATTAATTTTGTGTCAATTTGCTAAGGCTAAAGTGCCCAGTTATTTGGTCAAATACGACTCTGGATATTGTTGTAAAATATTTTGCAGATGTGATTTAACAATTATGATAACTGGCTTTGAGTGAAGGAGGTTACCCTTAATAATGTGAGAGAGACTCATAGGGTGGGGAACTTTTTCCTGTTATAGACCATTTATATGTGTATAATATCATTTGCTAGCCATAAAAAATTATCAACTTAAAAATTAGAATTTTGAGTCCTGCCTGTGATGGCTTTGACAGGGCCAGAGCAGAGGATTTTGCAGGCCCTGTATGGCCAATAGGCTGGACATTCCTCACCTCTGGAAGGCATTAAGAGCAGACACCAGAGTTTATTGGGTGGGGCAGGAATTTTGCTTTGAGATTGTAATACAGAAGTTCTGAATGTCCAGCCTGCCAATCTGATCTACAGATATAAGACTCAAAATTCAAGTTTTTTCATGTGGATATTGGCCATTTTTATGTCTTCTTTGAAAAAAAATTCCGATCCATAGCCCATTTTCAAATTGAGTTATCTACTTTATGCTATTGAGTTTTATGAGATCTTTATCTCTTTTGAATATTAACTGCTTATCGGGTATATGATTTGCAAATATTTTCTGAAAATCTATAATCTATATTTTCATTTTAAAAATTGTTTCCTTTGCTACGCAGAAACTTTTTTGTTTGCTTCAAGTTGTCAAATTTCTTTATTTTTACTTTTGTTTCCTGAGCTTTTGGTGTGAATCCAAGTTACTACCAGTGTCAAGGAGATTTTGGTCTATGTTTTGTTCTAAAAGTTTTATGTTCCTGCATCCTAAATAAAAGTCTTCATTTTTTGAATATATTTTATGGATAGTATAAGAGTTCAATTTCACTCTTTTACATATGAATATCCACTTCTCCCAACACCACTTGTTGAAGAGAATGTCCAATTTCAATTGTGAAACATTGGTGTCTTCCTTAAATATGAGGGCTCTTTGAAAATTATAAGCAAAATGTTTACTAAGAAAAATATGTGTAGATTTTTAAAAATTATATCAAAATAAATTTCTGGTTTAATTTCATTTTTCCAGTTTTTAAAGTACCCTTTCTTAAGTTGTATGTACATGCTTGAGCTTATTTCTAGGATCTCTTTGTTGTTACATCAATCTGTGTGTCTGTTATGTTAGTACCATACTGTTTTGATCGTTACAGCTTTGTAATATAATTTGAAATCAGGAAATGTGATACCCCCACTGTTGTTCTGTTTCAAGTTTGCTTTGGGTATTTGGGGGTCTTTTGTTCCAAATAGTGCAAAAGTGCTCAGAATCACTAGCCATTAGATAAATACAAATCAAAATCACAGTGAGATATCATTTCACACTTTTTAGGATGACTATTAGTGTAAGGACAGTAAGTCACAAATGTTGACAAAACTGTGGGAGAAAGCAAACCCTTGTGTACTATTGGTGGACATGTAAATTGGTAGTCAATTTGGAAAACAAATGGTATAAAGTTTCCTCAAAATAATAAAAATAAGACTATCACATGACTTGACAGTTTCTCTTCTGTGTATGAACTCAAAGAAAATAAAATCAGCACTTCAAATGGATATCTGTATTCCCATGTTCATAGTATTTTATTTACAATAGGGAAAACATGGAAGGTTATATATACTGGTGGATAAATGGATGAAAAACATCTAGCACATCCCTGTGTGTGTATGTGTCACGTGTGTGTATAATAACATATTATTCAACATTTTAAAATATCCTGCCATGAGAAACAACATAGGTTAACTTAGAGGATATTAAATTCAGTGATATAAGCAAAATAAAGCAAATCAAAATGGTTGCAAGATGTCACTTACAAGTGGATTCTTTTTTTTTTTAATGTTTATTTTATTTATTTTAAAGACAGAGTTACAGAGAGAGAGACAGAGAGAGAGAGGTCTTCCATCCGCTGGTTCACTCCACAGATGGCTGCAACAGCCAGAGCTGCATCAGTCCAAAGCCAGGAGCCAGGAGCTTCTTCCGGGTCTCCCACGTGGGTGCCAGGGCCCAAGGACTTGGGCCATCTTCTACTGCTTTCCCAGGCCATAGCAGAGAGCTGGATGGGAAGAGGAGCAGCCGAGACTAGAACTAGCTCCCATATGGGATGCTGGCGCTTCAGGCCAGGGCTTTAACCTGCTGTGCCACAGCGCCTGGCGCCTTACAGGTAGATTCTAACGAACAAGGTGAATACATAGAAGCAGAATTGATGAACGAGTGGGGAGCACACTGGGGAGATGTTGGTCACAGGTACAAAGTTGCAGTTATGTAGATGAATAAGTAAGAGATATAATGTACAACAAAATGACTATCATTAACATTACTGTAAAAAAACCTATTTGAAATTTGCTGAAAGTAGATTTCAAGTGTTCTTACTATACAAACACACACAAACATACATACACACCCCAAAGGTAGCTATGTAGAGAAATGAATATATTAATTTGCTTGACTGTAGTTATCATTGTGTTATATATATGCATATACATAATGTTTTATTCAGCACATATATACTATTTTAGAATTTTTAATTATAAAAGGGAACAAATTTTATGCATTTCATATTAAGAGCATGATACTTCCCACCCAACCCTCCCTTCTACCCTTGCTCTCACCTTCCCTTCTCCTTTACTTATTTTTCTTTTAATTTTTACAATAACATACTTTCCATTCTCTTTATAATCACAAGCTTAATCCGTTACTAAATAAATAATTCAACAAGTAGTAGGAAAACAACTGTTCCTCAAGAGTATAGAAAAGTGACATTGGCTGGCGCTGCGGCTCACTTGGCTAATCCTCCGCCTGAGGCTCTGGTACCCCAGGTTCTAGTCCATGTTGGGGCACCAGATTCTGTCCCGGTTGCTCCTCTTCCAGTCCAGCTCTCTGCTGTGGCCCGGGAAGGCAGTGGAGGATGGCCCAAATGTTTGGGTCCTGCACCCACTTGGGAAACCAGGAGAAGCACCTGGCTCCTGGCTTCGGATTGGCGCAGCGTCGGCCGTAGCTGCCACTTGGGGGGTGAACCAATGGAAGGAAGACCTTTCTCTCCGTCTCTCTCTCTCTCACTGTCTAACTCTGCCTGTCCAAAAAAAAAAAAGAAAGAAAGATAAAAGTGATATAAATAATAATCAAATCTCAAAAGCTCATTTTTTTAAAATTAAAAGACTGCAACATAAACACTTTCTTGAGCTTCCTGTATGCTGGTCTACCCAACAGATATTTAATTTGTCAACCTGTACAATCTTGTGAGTCAATTCTTTGAAGTCAGCTTCTCTCTCTCTCCCTCTCTGTCTATCTCTCTCTCTCTCTGTCATGTTTCCCAATTAGGCATTTTGCTATAATTTTATATTTAATTAACCTTTAATTTAATCTCTGTAACTAGAGCTGGATCCAGATATTCTGAAGCTCAAAATCATTTAAGGAGGACCTTTTAAACAAAAAGATACAAATACAAAATTAGGTGATGACTTTAGAAAAATATGTACCAAGGAAGCCTTGAAATATAAAATTTGTTAGTGTCATGGTAAGTCTACCTATATGTATAACAGCTTTTTATTTTATAAAACTTGAGAAAAGTACTTTGTTCTTTTTTTTACCACTTAAATAAAAAAGGAAATTAAATTTAGGGAGAAAATGACTTTCGTTCTGTCTTTTAAGTTCAAGGTGAGGCAAGGTAAAGTTCTACGATAAATTACATGTCAGCTTGAGGCTTAAAACTCTGTATGCTAAGTTTACTAGCTAACAAGTCAAGAGAAAAATTCTATTTTGGGTTGAAGAGAGGTGATTCTAAGAGACCTGCAGCTCCCAATTTGGTGTATTTATTTCAAAATTTCCAACTCTACAGTTTGACACTACCACCCTTGACCAAGTACAGAACTTAGAGACAATGTTCTTTTTTTTAAAAGATTTATTTATTTATTTATTTTAAAGTCAGAGTTACACAGAGAGAGGAGAGGCAGAGAGAGAGAGGTCTTCCATTCGATAGTTCACCTCCCAGATGGCTGCAACGGCCACAGCAGTGCCGAGAAGCCAGGAGCCAGGAGCTTCCCCCCGGGTCTCCCACGCGGGTGCAGGGGTCCAAGGACCTGGGCCATCTTGTACCGTTTTCCCAGGCCATAGCAGAGAGCCTGATTAGAAGAGGAGCAGCCGGGACTAGAACTGGTGCCCATATGGGATATCGATGCTTCAGGCTAGGGAGTTAACCCGCTGCACCACAGCGCCGGCCCCAGAGACAATGTTCTATGTGCTCAACAGCATTAAACCTTCATGGCCATGGCACATTAGGATTTATGGACACAAAATGGTAGTGTTCATAAACTGGAAACAAACTTGAGAACAAAAACATATTTCCGTTTCTCTTTTTCTTCATTCCAAACTAAATGCTGTATAATATATTCAAGACTATTGGCTTTCAAACAAATATTTCTGTATCTGCCATAAGTTTTGAACAAATCTTGATTTTATGACTTATTTGCTTCAGAATGTTAAAGTACTACACATAAAATTAGGTGAACATCGTATATCCCCACCTTAATTGCATTTATTTGCACCCTGATAATTATTTACTGAACAAGTCAATGTATCAATGAATATATTTGCAATAATACACAGCCATACATCTTTCCCTTTCATTCACTGCAAAGCCACATAAGCATCTGTCCTGCTTCCTACTAAAACACCCTCAAGTAGACATATCATATACTGCAGATTTGATGAAGGAGACTGAAGTGGACATTTTGACTTATTTAGAATACCCAAGAACACCACTAGACAATACCATCAAGCATTGTGAAAACCCAATTGGAAAACCCTGAATAAAGTCACATTTGGCCCATTCCTTAATTTGTGATCAACTTACACATGTTAATGTATCTTTTTAAAAAATTGCCATCTTACTCTATCTCTCTGTCTCTCTGTAATTCTGCCTTTCAAATAAAGGAATAAATCTTTTTTTAAAAAAATGCTATCAGAATCTCTGCACCTCCATTTTTAGAATCATAGAATCGTTTCCCTTTTATTTCTAACAAGATCTATAGGTTTAGGTGAGGACTACCAACACCAAAGGTTATGAAAAATCAACATCTATATGTGAGTCACTTTTTAGCATTAAAGGTATGGTATTTTATACTCTGTTGGAAAGAGGAGAATAATATAGACATGGGAAATAGAATCAGATCAAAGTTGTGTGACCTACAACATCTAAAGAATTCTTGTCTTTGACATCAGCTCTGGTTTTCATGTTGAGAGAAGAATTTCTTGAAACCTCTGCCTGGCTTAAACAGTAAGTGGGAGAGAGGAACAAACCGTTTTTCACCTTGCCAGGGTTCAGAATCTTTCCAGTCAGTGAAGGGAAGTGGAAGTCTGGTCTATGACAGAAAGGAGACATTAATTAAATGAGATGCCCATAATGGCCAACAGATCAAACCTTGAGCCAGACAAGTCTAGATTATTATCTTGAATTTTCACCTTAATAACTGTATGAAGCTTTAGCAAGTTATGCCTTTTTCAGAGTTCAGTTTCTTCAACTCTGATATAGAAATGACACTAGATTAAAATGTAATTTTACATTGCATCTTAAAATTTAGCATTGTATATGATATGTAACCAATAACTACTAAAGATACACAATTTTGATTACTATGATAAAGAACCATGAGCTACACTTACTCTTCAGCTTTCTTCCCCTTCTGAAAACGCTACTTCTACCATCAAAGACCCTACAGGAGCAATTGTGTATGTGAATGTATGTGTATGACCCAACTCTGGCCATGGTTGATATGGGGTGGGTATCATTTCCTGATACATTTGGAACTAGTACTGGGGAAGGCCAGCTGTCTTTGAGTAGTTTCTAGTCAAAGATATAAAACTCAACAGATAAATTCTTGGGATGCCATGATAATACACTATGTATAAAAAGCTGGTGTCCAGTGGGAGACAGGGATAACATCTGCATGTAAATGAAAGTAAGTATGAGAAACAATAGTGCCCTGATGTCATTTGAATATCTGCATTTGGTCTTGAGATTTACCCATACCCCTTCATCTCAAAAAGTCTTCTGATGTATCCCAATAACCTTCTAGTACATCGCTGACACTGAATTCTCTCATTCAATAACAATGGAATCACTTTACATATATTATCTCACTTTCAGTATTGAGAGGTAAGTATTATTATCCACATTTCCACATAAAGAAACGAGGTACAAAAAAGATATGTGACTGACCAAGGTTAGACCAATAATCAGTGATGGAACAGGATATAGTATGCTATCTCTGCCTCCAAATTTTCACTCTGTCCACTCTATACTTACTCTTTTTTTAAGATTTATTTATTTATTTGAAAGGCAGAGTTACAGAGAGGCAGAGGCAGAGAGAGAGAAGTCTTCCATCCACTGGTTCACTCCCCAAATGGGCACTGCTGGAGGTGGGTCGATCCAAAGCCAGGAGCCAGGAGCTTCCTCTAGGCTTCCTACCTGGGTCAGGGGCCCAAGGACTTGGGTCATCTTCTACTACTTTCCCAGGCCATAGCAGAGAGCTGGATCAGAAGTGGAGCAGCCAGGACTTGAACCGGCACTCATATGAGATGCTGGCACTGCAAGCAGCGGCTTTACCTGCTATGCCACAGTGCTGGCCCCAACTCTTTTCTCCTCTCTCACTATATCTCTCCATATCTAACTTCTGTGGGTTCTTCAAGAATCACCCTATCACTACTTCTTCAGGAATCTTTCTTTTCCCCTAAGGACCAGGTTAAAGTTTCTGTTCTATGCTCCATTGCTTTTTTATGTCTCCTTCTGTAACATTTTCCACTTTGTTTTCTCAATGTTTTGTGTTCTCAATGTTTCTCTTTTCTGTGTGCTCAACAAGTTTGTAAACATCCAAAAGCAGAGGGTGCAACCTTCCCCTCTTTATATCTCATACCGGACACAGCCCCTGGCAAAAAGTAGGCCCTTCTTTATACATGTATTTTGAACCAAATGAATAAAGTATGTATAGAGAGAGAGAAGAGGAAAAAGCAGAGCTGACCCTGTCTCCAAAATCACACAACTAAGCAAGCCACCCACGAATTCTCATATAATGGATTAGCCCAGCAAATGGAACCTTCTTATCCTGGTCTTGATGTGGCTTTCCTACAAAGGAAGATATGTAAGTCATCCTTAGAAACATACTTTTCCCCTTCCAATTCTGAGTATCTCTGCAGCTCTGCTGTAATTGAGAGGTGAGAGTGAAAATAATAAATAAATGAGACAGTTTCAACATTCTGAACCATCTTTTAGAAATTACATCATGAAAAAAGTTGTCTTGGGCTCATTATGTTCATAAAAACTCTTTCAGTTGTCATATTGTCCTGGTACTCTCTGGAAACAGAGCTATTGTTTTTTCATTAAATATTAACTCAATTTTGAAAAATCATTTGGGTTTTATATTTTTATTGATATGGCACCCAAAAAGTATGCTAAAACTTTATATATATATATATATATATATAATATATATATTCTCCCATATTAATATATATATATAATGTGTATATATGTATACATTAATATGGGAGAATATGTAGAATATTTTAATTTTTCTTTTTTTTATTTATTTGAAAGTCAGGGTTAGAAACAGAGAGGGAGACAGAGAAAGAGGTATTCCCCCTATTGGTTGACTCCTCAAGTGGCACAACAGCCTGGGCTGAGCCAGGCCAAAGACAGGAGCCTGGGGCTTCATTCATGTCTACTCTGTGGATGGCAGAGGCCCAAGCACTTAGACTTAGGCCATCTTCCGCTGCCTTTCCTAGGCTATTATCAGGGAGCTGGATGAATAAATGAGCAGTTAGGATGTGAACCAGTGCCCATATGGGATACTAGCATGCCAGGTGGTAGCTTTACCTGCTATGCTACAATGCCAGTCCCAAGAGTATGTATATTTTAATTAAAATAACTAAAAAAATGATTACAGCAGTACCAGGGATTTTTAAACTTAAATAAATTTTTAGAAAGTTGAAAGATATTATTTGATAATGTAAACTTTTGACTAACTTATTTAAATGAGCAAATTAAAATTGCATGTGTTTCTTGCATTCAACATGATGATTTGACATAAGTATACATTGCAAAATGGCTCAGTTGAGCTAATAGACATATTACCTCATATTTTCCAGATTCCTCAATTTTGTTGCAAATGATTGGATTTCATTGTTCCTTACTGCTATATAGTATTCTATAGAGTACATATCCCATAATTTCTTTATCCAGTCTACTGTTGATGGGCAGGTTGATTCCAGGTCTTAGCTATTGTGAATTAAGCTGTAATAAACATTAAGGTGCAGACTGCTTTTTTGTTTGCCAATTTAATAAGCCAGTCCCAAAGGAACAAATATCAAATGTTCTTTCTGATCGGTGACAACTAACTGAGCACCAAAAGGAAACCTGTTGAAGTGAAATGGACACTATGAGAAACGGTGACTTGATCAGCCCTTGCCCTGACTGTTGATGAACAACTTTATACTTTATCCCTTTTAGTATTTTTTGTTCTATTTAACACTATTGGTTGAACTCTGTAATCAATACACAATTATCCTGAAGTGCTGAAACTTAACTGAAAAGTGATCCCTGTTAAATATAAGAGTGGGAATAAGAGAGGGAAGAAATGTGCAATTTGGGACATGCTCAATCTGACTTGCCCCCAAATGGTAGAGTTAGAAACATGCCAGGTGATTCCAATTCAATCTCATCAAGGTGGCATGTACCAATGCCATCTCACTACTCCAAGTGATCAATTTCTGTTCACAATTGATCATAATGATAGGACTAAGGGTCAAAGGGATCACACAAACAAGACTAGTGTCTGCTAATACTAACTGATAGAATAAAAAAGGGAGAGAAGGATCCAACATGGGAAGCGGGATACACAGCAGACTCATAGAATGGCAGATGTCCTAAACAGCACTCTGGCCTCAGAATCAGCCCTTAAGGCATTCAGATCTGGCTAAAAAGCCCATGAGAGTATTTCAGGCATGGAAAGCTAAGACACTCTGGAAAAAAAAAATGGCCTAAATTAAAGATCTCTGTAAGTGAGATCCCAGTGGAAAGAACAGGTCATAGAAGAAGGAGGTACCTTTCTCTGAAGGGAGGAGAGAACTACCACTTTGACTATGACCTTGTCTAAATATGATCAGAGTCGGCTAACTCAAAAGGCCTCCATAGCCTTGGCAACTCATGACAAGAGCTGAGGGTGATTACTGACACCATAAACAAGAGTGTCAATTTGTTAAGTCAACAACAGGAGTCACTGTGCACTTACTCCTCATGTAGGATCTCTGTCCTTAATGTGCTGTTCATTGTGACTTAATGCTATAACTAGTACTGAAACAGTATTTTTCACTTTGTGTTTCTATGTGGGTGCAAACTGTTGAAATCTTTACTTAATATATGCTAAATTGATCTTCTGTGTATAAAGATAATTGAAAATGAATCTTGATGTGAATTGAAGGGGAGAGGGAGCGGGAAAGGGGAGGGTTGCGGGTGGGAGGGAAGTTATTGGTGGGGGGGGGAAGCCATTGTAATCCATAAGCTGTAATTTGGAAATTTATATTCATTAAATAAAAGTTAAAAACAAAACAGAACAAAAAAATTACCACATATTTATTTTTGTAGTGAGAATGTATGTACTCTTTTAGTAATTTTTAAATGTATAGCAATACATTGTTGTTAGTTACAATCAGCATGGTGTGCAGCAACTCTGCTGAACTTACTCTTCCTGTCTAACTGAAATCTTATATCCCTTAACCATCCTTCTAACCCCTCAATCCCCACCCCCAAGCTCTGCTACCCACTGTTTTACTCCTTGCTTCTGCATTCAGCTTTCTTAGAATGCACATACAAGAGAGATCATGCTCCATTTGTCTTTTTTCTGACAGGTTTATTTCATTCAACAGTGTCCTCCAGTTTCATCCATATTATTACAAATGATAGGATTTGGGGGTGAACATTTAGTATGGTCTTAAAATGCCACTTGGCATTGGAATTCCATTTTCAGAGTGCCTGTATTTGAATGCTGGCTTCCTGCTAATATAAGTTGCACTCTCCTGCTAATAGGCCCCTATGAAGCTTCAGAAGATGGTTCAAGTAGTTGAGTTCCTTCAATCCATACAGGAAACCTATATTGAGTTCCTTGGCTTAGAAGCTTCTGACTGACCAAGCCCAGGATGTTGTGGTCATGTAGGGATTGAGTCAATAGAAGGGAGATCCTCCACCCCAAATATACACTTACCCCCTGCCTTTCAAATAAACAAATTTCAAAGTTACAGGGTTTCCTTGTTTCCTTCTTTTAAAGGCTGAAAAGCAATGCAGTATTATATATATATATATATATATATATACACACACACACACGCTATATTTTATCTTTTCAGTGACAGACATTTAAATCAATCTCTTTTCTTGACTGTTATGAATAGCACACCAATGAATAAGGTAGTGCAGATATCTTTTTGACATACTAATTTCATTTCCTTTGGTTATATAACCAACAGTAGGATTGTTTGATCATTTTTTATTTCTATTTTCAATATTTTGAGGAGCCTCCACATTATTTTCCATAATGGCTGTACTAATTTACCTCCCAACCAACAATATGTAAAGATGCCTTTTCCTCCACATCCTTTTAAATAATTTTTATATTTCACCTTTTAGATAATAGCCATTCAAGAGGTGTGAGGTAATATCTTATTGTGATTTTAATTTGCATTTCTCTGGGGTTTGGTGATATTGAGCATTTTTCTATGAGCCTGTTGGCCATTTACATGCCTTCTTTGGAGAAATGTCTACTCAGATACCTTGCTCATTTTTGTTTTCTTGCTACTGAGTGATTTGAGTTCCTTATAATTAAAAATTCTTCCAATTCATTAACATGAGCTAGCTTTCCATTTATTTATGTCTTCTTCACTTTCTTTCATCAGTGTTTTATATTTTTCAATGTTTAGTTCTTTCACCTCCTTCATTAAATTCATTTCTAATGTTTGATTTTTTTGTTTGTTCTTTTTTTTTTTTGTATTTATTGCAAATAGGATTTTCCCCCTTGATTTCTTTTTTCTTTTTTGGATAATTCCCATCAGTCATATAAATGTAGATTTTCTGTGGTGGTTCTGTGTCCTGAAATATTACTGATTATATTGTTTTTCAGTTCTAGTGTGTTTTTTGTGGACTATTTAGGTATTTCTATATTTAAGATCATGCTACAGAAACTAACTTCTTCATTTCTAATTTAAATGCTTTTTATGTCATTCTGTTGCCTAATTGATAAGGGTAGGAATTCCAATACTATGTTAAACAGAACTGGTAAAAGTGATCATCCTTGCTAGTTCCTGTTCTCAGTGGAGATGATTTCAACTTTTTATCATTGAGTATCATAATTCCCAGTTTGTGGTATATCTCCTTTATTGCATGAGGCACATTAATTCTATACCCAATTTGTTGGAAGTTTTATACAGTGGTTGATCAATATGGTTTTGTCCTTCATTATGGGTGTGGTAAATCCATTTATTCATTTGCAAGTGTTGAACAATGCTTGCATACCAGCAATAAATCCTTCTTGATCATGGTGAATGATATTTTTAATGTGCTGGTGAGTTCAATTTGCTTATATTTTGTTTCAGACTTTTTTATAAATGTTCATCAGAGATATTGACATGTAATTTTCTTTTCTTGTACTATCCTTGTCTGGCTTTGATATTGGGGTAATATTCATCTCATAAAATGGCTTTATAAGTATTACTTCTTGAATTTTTGGAAGACTTTTACAAGGATTTATATTATTTATTTTAGTATTTAGTAGAAATGATCGGCAAAGCCTCTGGGTCCTGGACTTATGGGGTTTTCTTTGCTACTGACTCAGTCTCCTACCTCATTGTGGCTCTGTTCAGATTTTCTATATCTTCGTAATTCATTCTTTTTTTTTTTTTTTTGACAGGCTGAGTGGATAGTGAGAGAGAGAGACAGAGAGAAAGGTCTTCCTTTTTGCCGTTGGTTCACCCTCCAATGGCCGCTGCGGCGGGCGCATCGTGCTGATCCGAAGCCAGGAGCCAGGTGCTTCTCCTGGTCTCCCATGCAGGTGCAGGGCCCAAGGACTCGGGCCATCCTCCACTGTCTTCCTGGGCCATAGCAGAGAGCTGGCCTGGAAGAGGGGCAACCGGGATAGAATCCGGCTCCCCAACCGGGACTAGAACCTGGTGTGCCGGCACCGCAAGGCGGAGGATTAGCCTGTTAAGCCACGGCGCCGGCCCATAATTTATTCTTGCTAGGTTGCACATGTCTAGGAAATTGTCCATTTTTTAAGCCAATGCCATTGAAGGCATGTCATTATTTAAAAGTCTGCCATGATTCTCTGTATTGCTGTTATATCAGTTGTATTTCTTCTTTTATTTCTGATCTTCCTTTCATCTTCTCTCCTTTTTCTTAGTCTAGCTAAAGGTTTGTTAATTTTTATCTTTCCCCAAAACCAATTACTGATTATATTGATCTTTCTAAGTTTTTCTACTCACAATTTATTTCTGCTCTGATGTTTACTATTTCCTGTACTTAGTTTGTCCTTTTTCTAGTTCTTTGAATTGTAATATTATGTCCTCCTCCACCTCCTCCTTGTTCTTTGGTGTAGGCATTTATTGCTATAAACTTCCCTCTTTAAAAATGCTTTTGCTGATTTCCATATTTTTTTTTAATTTTTGACAGGCAGAGTGGACAGTGAGAGAGAGAGAGAGACAGAAAGGTCTTCCTTTGCCGTTGGTTCACCCTCCAATGGCCGCCATGGCTGGCGCGCTGCAACCTTCGCACCGCGCTGATCCAAAGGCAGGAGCCAGGTGCTTCTCCTGGTCTCCCATGGGGTGCAGGGCCCAAGCACTTTGGGCCATCCTCCTCTGCACTCCCGGGCCACAGCAGAGAGCTGGCCTGGAAGAAGGGCAACCGGGATAGAATCCGGCGCTCCGACCAGGACTAGAATCTGGTGTGCTGGCACCTCTAGGCGGAGGATTAGCCTGTTGAGCCACGGCGTGGGCCGATTTCCATAATATTTGATAAGTTGTTTCCATTTTGCTTTGTCTCAAGTTTTTTTTTTTTTTTATTTCTCATTTGATTTCCTCTTTAACCTATTGGTTACTCAGGTACATATTTAATTTCCGTACATTTTCTTCTTTTACAACTTTTAACTCTGTAAGTATATCTATCCCTGCTCTGTTTTTGGGCTTCATTTTCATGCAATATCTGTTTCCAGCCTTTACCTTTGACTGTACATCTCTCCTTAAAGGTGAAGTAAATCTATGTAAGCAGCATATAGTTGAGCCTTGTTTTGTTGTTTTCTTTTTTAAATAATCAACTACTTTTGTCTTTTCATTGAAAAATTTAACCCATCTATATTCAAGATAATTATTAATAAGTAAGGACTTACTGCTTCCATTTTGTTACGTTATTCGGAGAGGGGAGTTGTTTTGTAGATCGATTGTTTCTAGCTCCCTTTCTTCTCTTCCTTGTGATTAGATGATTGTAGTTGTATATTTTGATTCTTTCTTTATTTACTTGACAAATAGACAGTGAGAGAGAGAGAGAGAGACAGAGAGGAAGGTCTTCCTTCTGTTGGTTCACCCCCCAAATGGCCACCATAGCCTGAGCTATGCCGATCCGAAGCCAGGAGCCAGGTGCTTCTTCCTGGTTTCCCATGTGGGTGCAGGGGCCCAAGCACTTGGGCCATCCTCCACTGCCTTCACAGGCCACAGCAGAGAGCTGGACTGGAAGAGGAGCAACCGGGACTAGAACCTGGCACCCATATGGGATGCTGGCATTGCAGGCAGAGGATTAACCCAGTGAGCCACGGCACCAGGCCCTATATTTTGATTCTTTACATTTTAACTTTTGTATATGGTTTTGATTTTTTTTTGCTTTGTGGTTACCATGAGGTTTACATAAAACATTTTATAGTTATATCACCCTGTGTTAGCCTGACAATAATTTAACTTTGATCACACAAAAAAGACAAATCTTTTACTCCATCTCCCTTTTTGTTTTTTATGTTGCAAAGTACACCTTTTTGTATTGTGTATTATTTAACAAATTAAAGTAGCTACACTTTTGAATTGTTCATTTTTAACTTTCATGCTAAAGATATAGATGAATTACAAACCACCTTTATATTATAAAGAATGCTAAATTTGCGTGCTTACTTTTAGCAATAAGTTTTATACTTTGGAAAGATCAATTTTTAATGAGTGTGGTCCGCACCTAATTAAACTTTTCTCTCCAGAAGATTTCTCAAGCAAAGAGTCATTGGTATTGATGCTAAAATGAGCTGTCAGATATTAGACTTTTTGTATGTGTGTGTCTGAGTTGGTGATCCTCATCTCTCAGCTGGATAGAGAAGAAAGCATGTCTTTTTGTAGAGAGACCGTACAGAAATGGTTTTGAATTATTAGCACTCTGATAAAATGTGTCTATTTTGGACAGGTGAATTTCTGAAGCTGAGTTTCTTTCACAATCCTCATTAAATAATATCCCCAAAGATCAAATCCCCATGCAGGTTGGGACCAGAAGGTTTCAAACATCTGCCTAGCAGTGAGGGGCCTACTTTGTGGCCAATAGCTATGCTAGTCGTTCTTTGAAAGCATTGTCTCCTAGGCAATGGAAGGAAGGTACAAGAGCTCTTGAGCACTACAGAGGACACTGCAAACAAAAAAGTATGTAGGGGGAGAGCTTTTAGAGTAGTGCAGCTTAGCTGAGGACACTGTGAGATGTCACCTTTTATCTTATGTGATGGGGATTGGGAAAATGAAGGGAAGTCACAGAAGCATAGAGGGTTAACATAAATAAGCCAAAACTCTCATAATGATGAAAACTGAGTTTCAGTGAAGGAATATATTCCTTAATCACTGTCAACAATATTTTTCAGGACGCTTTTTGCTACTAAGATTAGAAGATTTATTATATTTTAAATATTCTACAAGCTCTGTTCACCTTCCATGAATCTTTTTTTTTTTAAATTTTATGAAAAATGCTGTTTCTCAATTTTGAAATGTTGGAAGAATCTATTCAACTGTAGCTCTTCCTGTGCTGATTATAATGAGTAAATTGTTACTTGTTTTACAAACACAATGTATCATTAAGTCACTCACTAGAAGGGATAAATTAAACTGATGTTTGCATTTATTGCCAGGAAGATGAAAAGAGTTACTTGGAAATAAACTGCAAACCCGCTCCAATCAGAATACAAGTGAAAATCAATAATTCATCCTCATACATCTTCCTGCACTTTGCTGGCAATTGTGGACAAATTTAACAGCAACCCTGACAGTCAAAAGGAATGACTTTACCAGGGTTCCCTTGAGAGGGGACAGAACTGTTTTAGTCCCAATGACAGAGTCACTACATTTTTCACACTCTTTGCTCTGATATCTTGAGTAAGATAAGTCAGATATTTCCTGGGACTTGGCATTATTTATGGTCTGCACAATTGTTATTTTTATCTAACCAAAGATAATAAATTGTTTCAGTTTGGAAAAAAACAGTCATTCTTTGGGCCTTTCAGAATTAAATCCTTTCAAATAAAATCTGTAAAGATAATTTATGAGCTTTGGGAAGAGGCATACTTATACTACAAGATCTGTGGGCTTTGGTGGAAAAGGGTCATCAGGTGTCATAATCGGGAATTATTTGGTTGCCAAAAACAGAAACCCATTAAAGCTAATCTAGTTACAACAGAATTTAGAATATTGATATCAGAAGCAATCTCACAGTTATCTAAGGGTAAAACTGGGGCAGACCCATGCCCTACAGTAATGAAAATATTGTGAGAATCTCTGTCTCTCCTCTCTACTTTCATTCCGCCTCCCTGCCTTTCTCTCTCCTTTTCTCCTTCTCTCTCTATTGGTGCCACCTCACTTAAGATGCAAGGACCCTTGTCCAAAATTTGGTTCAGATTCTGAAACTGGTGGTGTCAAAGAAACAAATCAAGAGGATTTGAAACAATTCATGTGACAAGGAATTTGAGCAAGAGTAAGAACAGTCTCTCAAGCAGTACCAAAAATGACTTGAGAAAATAGAGAAGACTGATTGACTTTAGAGTTTGTCATGGTTAGAGGATGGGGCAGGTACAGTTTCAACTTCCTAGCAGCATTAAGGTAAGAAGTTTACCTTATCTTTCTTAGCAATTTGCTAAGATATTGGGCAGAAGAGAAGTCGAGAGGTGCAGAAGTCGAGATGGGGCAGGCTAGAAAGATGTCAGCAGTCAATCGTCAAAAACATGGCCTGAGTCTTAATGACATTGTTTCTAAGCCACTGACCCCAAATGCTCTGTAATTTCAGATTATTTTTGCACATCATTGTCGTTTACAGTTTTCAGGACCTGCTTACTCTTGTTTTTACTAGCAGTGGAAAAAACCATAGCCATAAGTTTCAGTGACTTTTTAATGTTAGTTCCTATTACCACATAAATGACTTCTTTTAAATTAAGGAGTAAGTGAAAGAAAGAAAGAATTAGGAAGAAAGAAAAAGAGGAAAAATAAATCCTATGCTTGGAATTCACCTGAGTGAGGTATGCACTCTGGCCCATCCAATGTTGTCTAAGAAGGTAAGGTCATGTGGTGCAAATACTGTCACTCAGGTACCTTGATTCTAAATGCCCTGTGGCCCTGGTAAATTTCAATAAAAAAGAATGACAAGAGAAAGATTGCATCATTAACACAAGAAGTCATTGCCAAAAGCTGCAGCATCAGATCAAGCTGGAGGATCACTACAGGAACAATAATCAAAGAAGGTGGGTAGACTCAGAGGTGTTTGATGAGAGCATAGTATTTTCATACACACTACAGTGTGCTGCACAAATTGAACACATAGTAACTGATTGATCACTGATGGAATAGTCAGGAATTAGCTAAATGTCAGACATATTAGTATAGAGAGACAGATAATTATGTCATTCAATACTGATGATCATCAACTAATTTTATCAATTGTTATAAATGCTAGGGCTAGATCAGTAAACCAAATAAAAATTTTGAACCCGTGGAGCTGTAGTCTGGAAAGGGAGGCAATACCTCACTCTGGTGAGAATGGCTCACATTCAGAAATCTACCAACAACAGATGCTGGTGAGGATGTGGGGAAAAAGGGACACTAACCCACTGTTGGTGGGAATGCAAACTGGTTAAGCCACTATGGAAGTCAGTCTGGAGATTCCTCAGGAACCTGAATATAACCCTACCATTCAACCCAGCCATGCCCCTCCTTGGAATTTACCTAAAGGAAATTAAATTGGCAAACAAAAAAGCCGTCTGCACCTTAATGTTTATTGCAGCTCAATTCACAATAGATAAGATCTGGAATCAACCTAAATGCCCATCAACAGTAGACTGAATAAAGAAATTATGGGACATGTACTCTATAGAATACTATACAGCAGTAAGGAACAATGAAATCCAGTCATTTGCAACAAAATGGAGGGATCTGGAAAACATTATGCTGAGTGAATTAAGCCGATACCAAAGGGACAAATATCATATGTCCTCCCTGATCAGCGACAACTAACTGAGCACCAAAAGAAAACCTGTGGAAGTGAAATGGACACTATGAGAAAGAGTGACTTGATCAGCCCTTGCCCTGACTGTTGATGAATAACTTAATACTTTATCCCTCTTAGTATTTTTTGTTTGTTTGTTCTACTTAATACTATTGGTTGAATTCTGTAATTAATACGCAGTTATTCCTAAGTGTTGAAACTTAACTGAAAAGTGATCCCTGTTAAATATAAGAGTGGGAATAAGAGAGGGAAGAAATGTACAATTTGGGACATGTTCAATCGGACTTGTCCCAAACTGTAGAGTTGGAAACATACCAGGGGATTCTAATTCAATCCCATCAAGGTGGCATGTACCAATGCCATCTCACAAGTCCAAGTGACCAATTTCTGTTCACAATTGATCATAATGATAGGACTAAGAGTCAAATGGATCACAGAAACAAGACTAGTGTCTGAATAATACTAACTGATAGAATAAAAAAGGGAGAGAATGATCCATCATGGGAAGCGGGATACACAGCAGACTCATAGAATGGCAGATGTCCTAAATAGCACTCTGGCCTCAGAATCAGCCCTTAAGGCATTCAGATCCATCTGAAAATCCCATGAGAGTATTTCAGGCATGGAAAGCCAGGGCACTCTGTCAAAAAAAAAAAAAATGACCTAAATGAAGGATCTCTGCGAGTGAGATCCCAGTGGAAGGAACAGGTCATCAAAGAAGGAGGTACCTTTGTCTGAAGGCAGAAGAGAACTTCCACTTTGACTATCACCTTGTCTAACTATGATAAGAGTCAGTGAACTCAAAAGGCTCCCATAGCCTTGGCATCTCATGACAAGAGCCTAGGGTGATTACTGACACCATAAACAAGAGTGTCAATTTGTTAAGTCAACAACAGGAGTCACTGTGCACTTACTCCTCATGTAGGATCTCTGTCCTTAATGTGCTGTACATTGTGATTTAATGCTATAACTAGTACTGAAACAGTATTTTTCACTTTGTGTTTCTATGTGGGTGCAAACTGTTGAAATCTTTACTCAATATATGCTAAATTGATCTTCTGTATATAAAGAGAATTGAAAATGAATCTTGATGTGAATGGAAGGGGAGAGGGAGCGGGAAAGGGGAGGGTTGCGGGTGGGAGGGAAGTTATGGGAGGGGGAAGCCATTGTAATCCATAAGCTGTACTTTGGAAATGTATATTTATTAAATAAATGTTAAAAAAAGAAAATAAATAATTTAAAATATCATGTTTTATAGTGATATTTAGGTTAATGTCCAACACAGACAGCAGAATTCTCATTGGCTAATTGGTTGGTTCAAAGCCAAATGGTAGAACCCATATTGTAACCCAACACTATGTTACCTATAGGAAAGACATTTTTGCACTAACTTTTCAGAAAGATCATTGCAATCACCATACCTGGATAAAGGGATTATGGTTAGATTTGAAGTAAATTAACCCATGGTAACTTTGCCCAGATTGTCTTGGGATTTAGGAAAAACTTATCCAGGAACAATTGCCTACTTATATAGAACTTTAAATAAAATTTTGGAGTTGATTATCACCTGGGTTGTCCACAAACCAGGAT
Organism: Lepus europaeus; assembly: GCF_033115175.1. Lineage (NCBI taxonomy): Eukaryota > Metazoa > Chordata > Mammalia > Lagomorpha > Leporidae > Lepus > Lepus europaeus. The sequence goes on from NC_084833.1 coordinate 42,997,172, forward strand.
ATCCCTGACTAGTTGATAAAATTTCATCTCACATAATTGGTTCTTTTCACACTAACTCCTCTGCTAGTGAACTGGAAGTATTTAAAAAAATAGGCCAGAGAGTACTCCATTTCTTTGTTCCACCAGGAACAACTAAATAAAACACACACACACACACACACTCACACATTTGTTTGAAGCCAAAAGTGAACCGCTAATGCAGCCAGAGCTTGAGGTGCCAATATCTCAAAAAAAGTGAAGTTCAGTGAAGTGAGTCCAACATTATTTCTCCAATTAAGATAAGATGTGTAGTCCTTTCCAAACTGAGGCATGCAGCTCTCATTGTGGAAGTGGGACCATTTTCAAGATAAAAGATGAGTGAGTGTTTACATTTGTCACTGGAGGTTTCATCTGGTAAAGTTTGCCTTCTTTGAGCGCTTTATGTACTACAGCATTTAATTCCCAGCAATTGACTGGAGTCTTTCATTTGGATTAGGGTTTCTGGAATCTTTTGAGCCCAAGGATATTGCTTAGAGTTATAGGTGTGCTCCACAATATCTATTTTAAATCAATCAAATTTCAAAGAGCAAATAGAATAGAAAATTTTTTTTAAATCTTTGTACTGTACATTTTAAAAATTTTTATATAAAGCACTTAAAACAGAGACTAATAAAAGAAACAGGCTATCGGAAGGCAGCATGAATCTTCCCATCAAATATTCTATTCTTGAGTGTTCCCATCTCAGTAATGGACTCTCTATCCAAGTATCTGCTTTGGCCAGAAACCCGGGAATAATCTTAAAAACTTTCTTGAGATATCATTAACATTAAGGTGTGTGGTTACAATGTGCAATTTCATTTCTTCGTATATGTATATATTGTAATATTGTCACCACATTCCAGTTAATTAACCTGTTTATAAATCTTGTATGTATCTGGGTTGAGAAAATTTAATTTAAGACATGTCCTCTTAACAATTTCACACCTATCGGACAGCATTTTAAACTCTCATCTTTGTGCTGTACATTAGACCTGCAGAACTCATGCATCTTGCATAACTGAAATTTTTAGCACTCAACTCTACCATCACAAATTCCTGTTAATTCTTCAAGAATATACTCAAATTTTAATAAATTCCCATTGAGCATGTTTTCTTTTAAGATAAGTTCTTTTTATATCAGGTACATTTGGCTAATTCCCCTGTGCTTTCTTCTGGAAATTTTACTGATTAAACTTTGACATTTTCCCTTAACATAGGCAATTTGCTCAATTTTGCTTGACAAAAAGACAATCTTTTCTCTCCTGGATGGAAAGTGCAAATTTTTAGTAAACCAGGTGTATACAAATGGATAATTTATTAAGCAATCTGCTCTGTTTCACTGACCAATTTGTCTAGTCCTGTGTCATCACCATACTGTCATAATTGCTGTATCTTGATAAGAAAATATTGGCACCTGCTTATGTCCATTCTTCAGCTTCTTTCTTCTCAGTTTCTTAGTTATTCTAGATCCTTTGAGTTTCTGAATAGATCCAGCTTATCAATTTTCAGAAAAATATGAAGAAGTTATAACTGGTTTTCTATAAAATCTACAGATTTGTTTGAATAGAATGAACATCTAAATAATATCAAGTTTTCCAATACATCAATAAAATGTAGACTTCTATTTGTTTATATTTTCTTCAGTTTCTTTTAAGAAAAGACAAATTTGAGGGAGCGGGAGAGGGGAGGGTTGCGGGTGGGAGGGAAGTTATGGGGGGGGGGGGAAGCCATTGTAATCCATAAGCTGTACACTGGAAATTTATATTCATTAAATAAAAGTTAAAAAAAATAAAAACAGAAAAAAAAAAGAAAAAAAAAGAAAAGACAAATTTAAGGAATTATATGAAGTCATAAACAAGGAGAAGATATTTTCAATATGTATGCTCATAAAAGATTGCATCCATAGTATGTAAAGAACTCTTCAAATAAATCAAATGCATTTAAATGGCTGAAAAATATTCACAAATAGTAGAACAGATAAATGAAGAAAAAAATCAAAACATAGGAATAATATACAATAGTTAAAAAGGATGAACTACTAGTACCTTCAGAAATATGCATAAATCTCTCATACATAACAAGAAGCTTGTGAGCCAGGTACAAAAGGAAGTATGATATGTGGTTTTATTTATAGGAAGCTCAAAAATAGGAAAAATTAAACTATTGTAATCACTATCAAATAGTCATTAACTTTTTGTAGATTCTGAATGGTAAGGAGTGTGAGAGGACTGCCTGTTTATAATATACTGTTTATCTCTATCTGACAGGTAGATAAATTCCTTAAATAACCTTCACATTTAAAAAAGTCATGGTTGCCGGCGCCGCGGCTCACTAGGCTAATACTCCGCCTTGCGGCGCCAGCACACCAGGTTCTAGTCCCGGTCAGGGCACCGATCCTGTCCCGGTTGCTCCTCTTCCAGGCCAGCTCTCTGCTGTGGCCAGCGAGTGCAGTGGAGGATGGCCCAAGTGCTTGGGCCCTGCACCCCATGGGAGACCAGGAGAAGCACCTGGCTCCTGCCATCGGAACAGCGCGGTGTGCTGTCCGCAGCGCGCCTACCGCGGCGGCCATTGGAGGGTGAACCAACAGCAAAAGGAAGACCTTTCTCTCTGTCTCTCTCTCACTGTCCACTCTGCCTGTCAAAAATTAAAAAAAAAAAAAAGTCATGGTCCTTACACTCAACTTTTGTTCTCTTTCTGCTTGCTCATTATATTTAATGAAATAATATACACTTGTTTATACAGATGCTGCTTGACCTATGACAAAGTTATATCCTGGTTAAGCTGCCATAAGTTAAAAATAACATAAGTCAAAAATGCATTTAATGCACTTAGCCTATAAAACTTCAGAACTTAGCGACACAGAAAGCTAGAAAGTATCGGTTGCTTATTCTCAAGATCATGTGGCTGATTGGGGGCTATGGTTTGCTATGGCTGCATAGCATAATGACAGAGAGTATCATACTGCATATTGCTATGCCACGAAAAGAGTATAATTCAAAGTGTGATTTCTACTGAATATGAATCTCTTTCACACCATTTAAAGCCATAATTTCATAAGCCAAAACATCATAAATCAAGGGCTATGTTATATATGTATATATCTCTAATTCTCTGCTCGCAATGCCAATTCAACACTGAAACCACACTATAATAATCCATTTCTGCTCCTCTCTCCATTCTAATAGCCATGATGACCATGTTAACTCACTTTCCCTTTTGTTTACAATTTGTCAATGGCTTCCATTGATCTTAAGATCCAATATTGTACCTTTACCTTCAAGGTTTTACCTAATTTGTCTACTGGCCCATGGTACTTCATAAAGGCTATGTAACAAGGGCTTGTTGTAGGATTCATGATCTGGGCTGGTTTTTTTTTTTTTTGAAGATTTATTTAATTATTTGAAAAGAAGAGTTATAGAGAAGGGTTGGGGGAAGAGAGGGAGAGATAGGGAGAGGGAGAGATCTTCTATCCACTGATTCACTCCCCAAGTAGCCACAACAAGCAGGGCTGGGTCAGGTTAAAGCCAGGAGCCAGGAGTTTCATCCTGGTTTCCCACATGGGTGCAGGGACACAAGCAATTGGGCCATATTCCGCTGCTTTCCCAGGCACATTATTAGAGAACTGGATCAGAAGCAGAACAGCTGGGAATTGATCTGGCACCCATATGATATGCTGGCATTGCAGGCGACAGCTTTACCCACTACACCACAACACCAGTCCCCATGATCCATTATGGACTACTTGTGTAAAACTCATGAAGACTGTGAGGTATGAAAGATTGGATTATTGGATATGATTATCCATTATTGCCTGTATCCATGCTCTTCACCTTATATTCTGGAGTTCTTCCTGTAAATGTGCGCTTCCCTTCCTCATCTCTGGCCTCAGCTATGTGATTTACTTTGTCCAATGAATTGTTTGTAGATATGATAGGTGTTATGGTATGCCTGGATAATAAGGTTTGATGTCTTCTACTTCTCCCAACACCAGCAGTCTGTAAGTCTCAAAAGGAGGATGGCAGACATGTAGTAGATCTGTCCAGATGGCTCTTGGCATGAGGCACAGCTGCCTCACCCACAGAGCGTGAGCCAAAAACCAACATTTATTATTTTATGCCACTGTGAGTTTATAGTTGTTGTCTCATAGAATTATTGTTGTAACATTAACATAAGAGCTAACCCCTACTTAAATATGCCTATTACAGCTATTGTCCTTTTTTTCACCTGGCTAATCTTGTTTCATTTTAATCTTTCCTTGAATCTGTGACCTTCCTTCTCACAAAATTTGTGAAGTTCTATTAGTCCAAAACCTTTAAAATATGTGATTCTATTGTTTGAAATGAGTAATGTCAACTGTTGACAGAGCAATAAAATTTTAATGTTGTCCAATTTTGACAATATCTATTAGAAAATAGAAATAAAACTTATGAAGGTACATACCTCCAAAGCTTGGCTAATTGTAACAGAGGCTTTCAAGAAATGCAAAGAAATGGTACAGGAAATAAGAGAGACAAAGCAAAAAGAATATAAAGCCATGATGAGTAAAAAACAAAAATAACCTAGTGGTGTATACCAGAAATAATAATCATTTCGAATATGTTGTATTCTCCCAATTAAAGATCCAAATCTTTTGTTAAAAAATAAAGCATATAGCTAAAGGCACTAAATCAAAATAAGACAAAGTTTGGAAAAGGGAACAAAAAATTAAAAATAAATACAAACAGTTAAAATGGAACTGGCAAAGCTAATATATAAAAAATATAATTCAAATGGAAAACATTAATATAATAAACTCATGCTTTTTCAAAAGTACAACTAGGCAAGAAGAAATGACATCTGTGGACTGTATTATACTATTTTGCCCTTTGTCTTCCCTTTGAGTTGTCCAAAGGAAGAAAAAACAATAAATAGAGGACAATGAGGGAATAAGCAAGATATTAAATCCCCTTGCTTCCTCTCCATTGGGTAATGTCTATGTCCCTCTACTAACATCATGACTGCAGTCTTGCAGTCTTTCTCACACTAAGCCTCCTCCCATAGCTTCAGGTGCAGTTACGACTATAGCTGTCATCCTCAGCCCACTGAAGTGTTCCTTCAACTTGTCCCTTTGGATTTAAGGATGGTATTGATACCCTGGCTCCTAAGGTTACTAACTCAGGCATGTTTCACTGTCTCTTGAGGATTTCTTTTAACCAAGCCCACATCTTTTAAATAGACCTCTGTAAATGGCATGAGCCATTTTCATTTTCATGGTTTTAGTGTAACATTATGTGATTAGAGTCCAACGCTTTACAAATATGCATTTTAAATGTAGACACATATGTTGTGCGTGAAAATCTTAGAATATAAAGTTGGTTATTAAATTGTCAGGTTTTTTATTAAAATGAATATTCCCCCCCCCCAAAACTCAAAGAATAGATATATTGTTGAATCCAATTATTGCTGATAGATTGTGCATACTTAGAGTCTTTCAGAATGCAAGGAAGGAAAAGACATGAAGGTGAATAAAACTGCTGACAAACCGAGTTTGTGTTTGGCTTTCAGCAACATTGTTATTTTGACAAGTTCTCAGCTCAGTATTAAGCATTCTTACATTGTGTGCCTAATATGCAGTTTTTTTCTCTACTGTTTTTCAAAACCTGTTCTCAGAGCTTTCATTCTCTTTCAAATTTTATTAATAGATAAAACTTGAAGTTCTATCATAAACTATTTCTTTTAATACTTTCTTCTATGTCTCTGAGTCCCTTTTTGCTGGCCCATTAAAGACCCTCAAAATCGGGCCAGCACTGCGGCTCAACAGGCTAATCCTCCGCCTTGCGGCGCCAGCACACCAGGTTCTAGTCCCGGCCAGGGCACCGATCCTGTCCCGGTTGCCCCTCTTCCAGGCCAGCTCTCTGCTGTGGCCAGGGAGTGCAGTGGAGGATGGCCCAAGTGCTTGGGCCCTGCACCCCATGGGAGACCAGGAGAAGCACCTGGCTCCTGCCATCGGAACAGCGCGGTGCGCCGGCCGCAGCGCACCTACCGCGGCGGCCATTGGAGGGTGAACCAACGGCAAAAAGGAAGACCTTTCTCTCTGTCTCCCTCTACTGTCCACTCTGCCTGTCAAAAAAAAAAAAGACCCTCAAAATCAATAAAATATCCATTGCCACTGAATCTCCAACAAAACAGCAAAATTATATATAAATAATCTTCATTTACTGAGTATCTACTATATGCCAGACCCTGGCCCTGAATCTCTTACACCTGCTATCACATTTAATCTTCCCAACTCTGATGATCTATATATTCTTTTTTTGTTTGGTTGGTTGTTTTTTTTTATTTTTTAACTTTCTTTTTTTTATTTAGCAAATATGAATTTTCAAAGTACAGTTTATGAATTACAATGGCTTTCCCACCCCTTAATTTCCCTCCCACTCGCACCCCTCCCATCTCCTGCTCCCTCTCCCATTCTATTCACATCAAGATTCATTTTCAATTATCTTTATATACAGAAGATCGATTTAGTATATATAAAGTAAAGATTTCATCAGTTTGCACCCACACAGAAACACAAAGTGTAAAAATAGCGTTTCAGTACTAGTTATAGCATTACTTCACATTGGCCAACACATTAAGGACAGATCCCACATGAGAAGTAAGTACACCGTGACTCCTGTTGTTGACTTAACAGTTTGACACTCTTGATTATGGCGTCAGTAATCTCCCTAGACTCTAGTCATAAGTTGCCAAAGCCATGGAAGCCTTTTGAGTTTGCCGACTTCAATCTTATTCCGACAGGGTCATAGTCAAAGTGGAAGTTCTCTCCTCCCTTCAGAGAAAGGTACCTCCTTCTTTGATGGCCCCGTTCTTTCCACTGTGATCTCATTCACAGAGATCTTTCAGTTAGGTCTTCTTTTTTTTTTTTTTTTTCCAGAGTGTCTTGGCTTTCCATGCCTAAAATACTCTCATGGATTCTTCAGCCAGATCTGAATGCCTTCAGGGCTGATTCTGAGGCCAGAGTGCTATTTAGGACATCTGCCATTCTATGAGTCTGCTGTGTCTCCCCCTTCCCATGCTGTATCGTTCTCTCCCTTTTTGATTCTATCAGTTAGTATTAGCAGACACTTGTCTTGTTTGTGTGATCCCTTTGACTCTTAGACCTATCAGTGTGATCAATTGTGAACTGAAATTGATCACTTGGACTAGTGAGATTGCATTGGCACATGCCACCTTGATGGGATTGTATTGGAATCCCCTGGCACGTTTCTAACTCCACCATTTGGGGCAAGTCTGATTGAGCATGTCCCAAATTGCACATTTCTTCCCTCTCTTATACCCACTCTTAAATTTAACAGGGATCATTTTTTGGTTAAAATTTAAACACCTAAGAATAATTGTGTGTTAATTACAGAGTTCAACCAATAACACTAGAACAAAACAAAACAAAACAAAAAAAAACACTAAAAAGGATAAAGTATTACACTGTACATCAATAGTCAGGACAAGAGCTGATCAAGTCACTGTTTCTCGTAGTGTCATTTCACTTCAACAGGTTTCCCCTTTGGTGCTCAGTTAGTTGTTGCTGATCAGGGAGAACATATGATATTTGTCCCTTTGGGACCGGCTTAATTCACTCAGCATAATGTTTTCCAGATTCCTCCATCCTGTGGCAAATGACCGGATTTCATTGTTTTTGAGTGCTGTATAGTATTCTATAGAGTACATGTCCCATAATTTCTTTATCTAGTCTACGTTGATGGGCATTTGGGTTGGTTCCAGGTCTTAGCTATTGTGAATTGAGCTGCAATAAACATTAATGTGCAGACAGCTTTTTTGTTTGCCAATTTAATTTCGTTTGGGTAAATTCCAAGAAGTGGGATGGCTGGGTTGAATGATAGGGCTATATTCAGGTTTCTGAGGAATCTCCAGACTGACTTCCATAGTGGCTTAACCAGTTTGCATTCCCACCAACAATGGGTTAGTGTCCCTTTTTCCCCCCATCCTCTCCAGCATCTGTTGTTGGTAGATTTCTGAATGTGAGCCATTCTTATCGGGGTGAGATGAAACCTCATTGTGGTTTTGATTTGCATTTCCCTGATTGCTAGTGATCTTGAACATTTTTTCATGTGTCTGTTGGCCATTTGGATTTCCTCTTTTGAAAAATGTCTATTGAGGTCCTTGGCCCATCTCTTAAGTGGGTTGTTTGTTTTGATGTTGTGGAGTTTCTTGATTTCTTTGTAGCTTCTGGTTATCAACCCTTTATCTGTAGCATAGTTTGCAAATATTTTTTCCCATTCTGTCGGTTGCCTCTTCACTTTCCTGACTGTTTCTTACATGCAGTCAAAGCAAAAATTAACATTTGGGATTTCATCAAATTGAGAAGTTTCTGTACTATATACTCTTTTTTTAAAAAAGATTTCATGTATTTATTTGACAGGTAGAGTTACATACAGAGAGGTAGAGGCACAGACAGAGGTCTTCCATCCTCTGGTTCACTCCCCAGATGGCTACAATGTCCAGAGCTCAGCCAATCCAAAGGCTGGAGCTTCTCCTGGATCTCGAACGTGGGTGCAGGGGCCCAAGCACTTGGGCCATCTTCTACTGCTCTCCCAGGCCATAGCAGAGAGCTGGATCAGAAGAGGAACAGCTGGGACACTAACCGACACCACAGGCAGAGGCCTAGCCCCCTACACCACAGTGCTGGCCCTCGATATACATAATATGCACTCTTTGTGTGTGTGTGTGTGTGTGTATGTATGTATATATACTCTTGTTATCCCTGCTCCATAGGTGAGATTTCTTAGGCACCAGTTATATTCTTTGATCAAAGTATACAATCTTTTAGTGACCGAGCTATTACAGAAACAGATCTATTTCAGATAGAGATTGTGCATTTGAGTTCTGGATTGTCTCATTGACATTAGAAGGTATTCAGTGCATCCATATTTAATACATAAATTTGAATACCACTTATCAGTGCATCCTAATGAGACATTGATGGAAACTTTTAGTTAGAAAATATTCTCTGTTCCAACTGGCTTGCATTTCTCATTTCCAGTTGTCTTTGCGAAGAACTAGACACATTGTGACCTAAAGAATCAATTATAAAATTCCTCTTTATCATGATTTTGCAGACAATGCCATTCTTATTACATTGGTTTGAAAAATGACTGAAATTTAAACAATCAAAAAATTATTTTAAATATACAGTCTTGTATTTGAAGAGTACATAGTGCAGTGGTTCTTAAGCTTATCAAAAGGTCACAGTGAAATAAGTTAGAAGTGGAAGACAGTAGAAATGGCATGGAAAGGAGTGTAGATTTGTAGCAGAGGAGAATGAGATACCCAGCTGGAGGACATTTGACTTGGTGGGGAACTGTTGGAGTAGATGAATATGAAGAGGAAACTAATATTTTTATAAATGCCCATATTAAGATAAGTAAAAAGGGCAGACACAAAGCCCAAGGCCTCTAAAGGAGATTTTCTTATAGTCTAAGAAAAACCTTAGTCCAAAGACACTGTGAATCATCTCCACAAGGTTTATCTGCCACTTACCAGACTAGGCTTTGTCTGGAGACAGTTACATCTTACCAGAGTGAGGGGGTTTGAGGCAAGATCACTGGGGCTGAGCAGCAGCAGTCTTGGAGTTAGAGTCTTTCCATTGTTTTATTTTTTATTCCTTCTCTATTATTTCTTTTTTTTTTCTGAATCTTTTAACTAATGACATTTTGACCACAGTCATGTCAGCTCCTGTACCTGCCCAAAGTTCTGTTTACATAATAAATAACCTCGCTTGAATTCAGGACAAGAATCAAGGCAGTCCAGTGAGAGAGGTAACTTTAACACAATTCTATAAAATAAATTACAAATAATATAGAGTACAGATTCAATTTTAATTGTTCTTCCATCTCCACTTCTGTTAAATGTGGACTCATATGGTTCTTTCTGGTATCTTTTCTTCCATAATTATCTAGTATCCTTCTCTGTATGTGGCATAATTCTACCACCCATTCTTCCTCTTTTACATCAAATAAGAGAAGTTTTAACAGTATATGTGTTTATTCAGATAAAGACTATACTTTCCTGCCTCCTTTGAAGGTGTATATGGCCATATTTAGGTTTGGGTAAAAGGAATATGACCGGAGCAATGTGTTAGAATTCTGAATCATGTCCCTTTGTATAGACTGGAAGGCAGAAGTGAATGAGACCCATCACTGAACATGCAGATGAACACCCTAGGCCCAAGGCAGAAGAACAACCAAATGACCCTGCTTCAGTCCTCAGTACTGTTAAGACATCAAACTGGACTTGGAGTCCCTTCTAGGAGATAATAGAAAGGTAAGCCTTGACCTTGAGAAGCCATCACTTTTTGGAGCCTTGTTTTTACAATAAGAAAGCCTGTATCTTAAGCACTCCACTATATTCTTGTCAAGATCATTGTTGGTTGGATTTGTAAGTCACTCCATACATCAGGGTCTGTACCTTTTATCAGACTTTCAATTTATAATTGCTCAAAATTTGTGTGTTAGCATTGCCATTAACCACATTTAGCTGGCTTTTCTTCATTCAAATGTAACTTCTGCATTCTGTTTCATACATAGAAAATATGTTTCACATTTCTACTGTGAAAGAAGTTTGCAGGAATGTAACTTCTCCCAAATTTCACATGGAGATATTACAGGGAGTGTCTGTCTATGCCATCCCTTTGAATAAATTGCCCTGTCAAGCTCTGTGTTCCAGAGAGCACCCAAAAACTCAAACCAATAAAAAGAGCACAACGTATAAACAATATCCTTATATCCTTCTGTTTAGCTTTTCTTGAAATAAAAGTTTGTTTCACTGGAAACCTATTGAAGTGAAATGGACACCATGAGAAACAATGACTTGATCAGCCCTTGTCCTAAAGTCAAGGAACAACTTACTACTTTATTCCTTTTAGTGTTTTTTTTTTTTTTGTTCTACGTAATACCATTGGTTGAGCTCTTTAATGAACACACAATTATTCTTAGGTGTTTAAATTAACTGAAAAGTGATCCCCATTAAATATAAGAGTGGGAATAAGAGAGGGAGAAGATGTACAGTTCGGCACATGCTCAATCAGACTTGCCCCAAATAGTAGAGTTAAAAACGTGCCAGGGGATTCCAATTCAATCCCATCAAGGTGGCATGTACCAATGCCATCTCACTAGTCCAAGTGATCAGTTTCAGTTCATAATTAATCATAATGATAGGATTAAGAGTCAAAGGGATCACATAAACAAGACTAGTGTCTGCTAATACTAACTGATAGAATTAAAAAGGAGAGAACAATCCAACATGGGAAGCAGGATACACAGCAGACTCATAGAATGGCAGATGTCCTAAATAGCACTCTGGCCTCAGAATCAGCCCTTCAGGCATTCAGATCCGGCTAAAAATCCCTTGAGAGTATTTCAGGCATGGAAAGCCAAGACACTCTGGCAAAAAAAAAAAAAAATACCTAAATGAAAGATCTCTGTGAGTGAGATCCCAGCGGAAAGAACAGGTCATCAAAGAAGGAGGTACCTTTCTCTGAAGGGAGGAGAGAACTTCCACTTTGACCATGGTCTTGTCTAAATAAGATAGGGGTTGGCAAACTCAAGAAGCTTCCATAGCCTTGGCAGCTCATGACAAAAGCCTCAGGTGATTACTGACATCATAACTAAGAGTGTCAATTTGTTAAATCAACAACGGGAGTCACTGTGCATTTACTCCCTGTGTAGGATCTCTGTCCTTAATGTGTTGTACTATGTGAATTAACGGCATAACTAGTACTCAAACAGAACTTTATACTTTGTGTTTCTGTGTGGGTGCAAACTGTTGAAATCTTTACTTAGTATGTACTAAATTGATCTTCTGTATATAAAGATAACTGAAAATGAATCTTGATGTGAATGGAATGGGAGAGGGAGTGGAAGATGGGATGGTTGTAGATGGGAGAGAGGTTATGGGGGGGGAAGCCGCTATAACCCACGAGTTGTACTTTGAAAATTTATATTTATTAAATAAAAGTTAAAAAAGAAATAAAACTTTACAATATATAACAATAGCTCATTTTCCTTTAAAACTTTGTTTTAAAACCCAGAAAACATTTAAAAGTGCCAATAAACCCAGCATTCAGAGTTAACCATTCATAGTATTTTGGTTTGTATTTTCTTGTTTTATTTCTGCATTTTCTCAAAATAATTATTATTGTACATAATTTTCATATTTCAAAAGAACTCTAACTTCTGTGTAAACATCAGGGAAGGCTAACTGCTATAATAATAAACCCCAGTCATAAAGCCTAATATAACAAAGGTATGTCTTTCACTTAAACAATAATTGAGTATAGTTAAGTAGGGAGATTTACTGTATTCAGTAGTTCAGAGACCTAGTATCTTCCCACCTAGTGGCTGTGCCATCTTCTGGTGGCTTCAAAATCTTGTGCTTCATCCTCTAGGTCTATTGACAAGTAAGATAGCAGTTAGTATACAAGCATGGAGAATCTCATAGGAGATTTCAGAAGTCATACTCAAGAATGGTAAATATGATTTGTATTGGTCTTTTACATTCTGTTGATAAAAACTCAGTAATTTAGTGAAAACACCTGAATGAAAGAGGCTTGAAAGTATAATTTAGCTATGTGCTTTGGAAGGAAATGTCACTGCTGGAGTGAGCATCTACTTTGTCGCTGTAACATGGTTCTTTTTCCATTTCAATTCATATCTTTGAAAAATGTAGTTTTAAATGATGCTGGAGAGAATTCTTCCCTATTCTGCTACTCATAGACTTTCAAACTTCTGACTATATACACCAGCATTCAATTCAGTTTTTGCAAGTACCTTATTGAATTTCTGTTTATTTTTCTGTCCATTTTTATATCTGTTTCTTTTTCCTTGCTTTAGTATCTCACTATAATGTTAGTGAAAAATTTTCCACTATAAACTTGAGCTTATAAAAACCCAACTACCTCAGGCAGCTGATGTGTATGTGGAAAAAAATTGAGAACAGAGAGGACATTTGGAACTGCCAACAATTCACATTTTGTTGTCTGTTAATTGCCCCCTATTTCCTTTTGGGAAATCATGTCCACCACTGTTCTCAGATCATGAACTTAAAATGGAATTGATTCCACCACAAATTCCCCAAATAGGAATTAAGCCTATATCCATTTGACTAATAATATCCTTCTTTCCAAGGTTGTCATTCAAAGACAGAGTATGCTTGACAGTGGTTTAAACTTACAGTGGATAGATTCCAAATTTCAGCATTTGAGAACTGAGACATTTCCATTCTTAAAATATATATGGCAATGGGTTTATTTCTGTTTTATATGAACTAGCACATTACAATTTGGAATAAGCTTCTTTTTCAACAAATACTCTTAACTAGGAAGAAGCATGGAAACATGGGAAATAATTGAAATTCATTTAGATTCCACTGCAAGAAAACAAAGTAATATCTGAGAAACTGCAGAAAATATCAAAACTGAAAAAATTAAAAATGGAAACATTGTTATTGAGCAAATCAGTAAGTTGGAAGATCAAAGAGAAAGAGGAATAATAAAAAAAAGTGAAATAAGTGTAATATAGAGAAGATAAAATTTCAAAGCTGGTTCAGTAACTAAGTTTTGAGCATTTGATATCTCATCCTCTTTTTTAATATTTATTTATTTATTTATTTATTTATTTGAAAGCGTTACACAGAGAGAGGAGAGGCAGAGAGAGAGAGAGAGAGAGAGAGAGAGAGGTCTTCCATCCGATGGTTTACTCCCCAGACGGCCGCAAAGGCCGGAGCTGTGCGGATCCAAAGCCAGCAGCCAGGAGCTTCTTTCTGGTCTCCTACATGAATGCAGGGGACCAAGGACTTGGGCCATCTTCTACTGCTTTCCTGGGCCATAGCAGAGAGCTGGACAGGAAGTGGAGCAGCCAGGTCTCCAACTGGCACCCATATGAGATGTAGGCGCTTCAGGCCAGGGCATTAACCCTCTGCGGCACAGTGCCAGCCCCGATATCTCATCCTCTTAAGTACAAATAGCTAAGCTTCACCAATGGATACAGGCCATATCCTAAAGACACTGTGTACATTTTTGTCGATTCTAGCTCAGCATGATCAGAAATTGGCTGCTATTTTGGGAAGAAGGTCAGATACCCAATACCCAGGGAGAAAGAAGTGATTACCTGGAAAAATATTTGGACAAACAAAATGAATCTCCATTGTTGTCACCTCAGTGTTTAGATACAGTTCTGGGACATGGGCTTGCATAGATTTCTAGATAAGCACATGCTAGCTTACACTTAAAATCTGGCAGATACTACCCTTAGACTATTGCAATCTTGATGGCTTTAGTAGGTGCTTGAGAAATTGTCATAACGTTTACTTTTCTAGTACACAGAAGTAGAACTTAAATACACCTTGTGGTAGACCATTTCTTGGTTATTGGAAAACCACACATAGGTCATTAAAATTAAAAAAAAGAAAAGAAAATGTTTCAGAAGCTGTGGAAATAAAGTACTGAACTGCTTGATATGCTAATTGAATGTCTGTTGTTAGGCAGAACTGGACCTGTGAAAACCATGTTTTTTTCAGAGAAGGTCTTATCCCCATTCTATGATTTAGAATGGTGTGCCTCTAAAATATCAGGTGTCTTTTAAGGCTCTATCTGCTTCCTTTGAACTGTTTTGTCTTAAGAGAAATAGTGCTTATCAATGTCATTGACAATACTATGTTGCAAGTTTCAAACATTAATTTCTGTCCTCCTTTAAGTAACTCCTAGCAGCATTTTACACTGGGGTCACCCCTTCCTGAAACAGTATTCTCTTCAGAATACTGCATCAACTCGAAGATCTTGGATTGCAAATAATTAAATGTTACAAAATCTGCTTTAACAAAATGAAGAAAATCTTGTGTTGAATACAAACATGGCAAGTCCAGGCATAGTTTATAAAGTTTTCAAATCTGCCTCTATTTATGCACAGTTCTCTGAGCTCTGACTTTCTCCAGGAGTCATCCTCATCCATGGGTGTGCTTTTTGTGGTTCTAAAACAGCTTTCAGCAAGGACTAAGGAGAATCACTTTTTTTTTTCCAACCAGAAAGAATGACAGCTTTTCTTAACTCTGGAAAAAATAAAATCATGTGTTGCTTGTTCATGGGAATGGTCTATAATGAAACACTGTAGTTAAAATAACACAACACGCTTTACTTAATCCAGGTCCACCAAAACCAGTAGAGTGAGTCAAGAGGAAAGAGATCAACATCATTTCGAACCCTTTCTGGAGATGGAATGTACTCAATTCCACCTACATTCCACAGCCCTCAGGAAGAAGGGGAAAAATGGAAGGTGGCTGGTTAGTCAAGTACAAATTCTCTGATGATACCACACTCTCTTAGTATTTGTTAGTGGCTTCCTCCTTTGTCCAAGTCATAAATACACTGTGTGCATAGAGCTTGATGCAGACCTTTTTCTTTTTTGTACTCTTCCCCTGGCTAATACCATCTTTTCCCATATCTTTAAATACTATCAATTGATAAAGGATCTCAAATTTATGTCTGCAGTCCTGACCTTATCCATGAGATTTATACTCATTTATCTACCTTTATATATAACTTTTATACATGAATGACCAATAGGCATCTCATTTTTTTCACATCTCATATATATCACATCCACAAACATACTATCCATTTCAACACATTGAACTTTGTCTACCCTAATAACCCACTTTAGCTAATAAGAACATCATCTTCTCAAATGCTAAAAAAATCTAGAAGTTACTGCTGATTTCTTTTCCTTTCACCTCATAATGAAATCCACTTGGAAGTATTGTCACCTGTTCTTTCAAAATAAATTGCAACTCTGATGGCTTCTCATTTCCTAATCCAAGCCCTATTTTCTACCTACTGAACACTGCAGTAATTCAAATGGTCTCCTGTTCTTGCTTCTATAGTCTACCCTGCACATGGGAACCTTGGATCTTTTTCTGTTAGATCACATATTGTCACTGCCTGCTGAAGACCTTATATTGATTTCCCCAAACACAAGAAAATCCGCTCAGACCTTGCTTCACTATCCACTTCTCCAGCTGCATTTCATCCTAAAATCCACATTCCCGCTGAATTACACAAGCATTAGCCAGGCTCATTCCCATGCTGGGGAGATACATTTGCCAGAGGAAGACTCAAATCATGCTACCTCCACAAACCACCAATCCAAGGATTTCCAAATAAGCCTGTGGGCCAGTTTGGCCAGGAGACATTTTGTTCAGTTTGTGTTAAGTTGTCATTATGTATGTCAACTTTTTTTTTATGTGGAATGTGACATAAATACCTGAATCTTCAGCCTTTCTTGAAAAAAGTTGTATTGTTCCAATATGGCCACTGTCAGCTGGGATTGAGGAATTCCTCTCTTTTGTCTGGGCTTGAATTTTCTGTGTGCCACATTCCCAGGGGCTGCTTTCCTTCTTTTGCATAATATGCTTGGTTCCTAAAGGCCTTTGAGTTTGTAATCCCCACAGAGATCAGTGGAAAAATCTCTTCTTATATAATCCTGGTCTCTTTCTTGGAGAAACCTTTGTTTGCAACTTTAGCTTGTCTTAAACAGTGCTGTGAGTGATGAAAGGAAAATTACAGCAGTAACCTGGAGCTTGTAGAATCTCTCCATACCTTCATGTAGTGGGGTACACCTTTCAAAAAGAGGCCAGTTCAAGAGAGCCACTGGGAGCTAAAACCCTATAGAACTCTGCATGCCAAGAAATGTATCCTTGAATAAGGCATCCTCAACTGGAAGAAAGGGATTTCCCTTCTAAATCTCACCTGCCTCTTTGTAATTGACTGGTCAGTGATGGGCCATATATATCATGGTACTTCATAAAATCCATGAAAAGTGGAATTAAAAGACAAGTTTATTTTTGTGCAAAAATTTTTGAAATGCATGTGTAGGAGTGGTGCTCAACAAGTACATGGAAAGACATACTATGAAAAAAACTCTGCATGTACCCTTGCAGAAGCTGTGGCTGTAGGAGACTCATTGTGGTGGGGCAGGAAATCCTTCACAGAACATTCACTAGTAGCACAGGCAGAGTCTGTGGTTGGGTCACCTCTCCAGCACCTGATATACCATAGGCCCCTGCAGTGACCAGATGGTCATGGAAGCCCATAGGAAGCTCCCTCAAAGGAAAGATGGATGTAGAAATATGTGTAGACTTCTAGGTTTAACTGTTAAGAGACCTTAGAATGCAGAAGCAGAATGACTTAAGGAAATTCTGGTTTTATTTGCTTTTCAGGCAACGTTTCAGTTTCATAGACTTTGCTGATCTCACATTGAGGTATAAGAGTATATAGCTGTTCATTCTTAAACAAAAACATGACTCCAAATAACAGCTCTATCTGCTGCAGTAACTGATGTTATTATGTTGAATAGCTTCACTGAATTTTCCGAATGATATTAAACATTGACTATGGCACAAGCTGCCAAGTGGAAGAAATCAGAAACTCTCAAGTGATTTGGGATACCAGTCACACAACCAAGTACACTTGTTTTATGCCCTTGTCTCCAGTATTCATTTTATTTCTTGCCCTTTGATATAGGACTTCTGCCATCTGATCCTTGAGGGAATCAACAACATGTCGTGTCAGACAGACTTCTTGTCAGCAGAATGGCAGCATAGTGTCTCTGTGATGTCTTTCTCACTGCCTGAAATTTGTGTTCACTTTTTCCATTGCTAGACACCATTTCACTTTCCACATTCTAGATGGTGTTAATGGTGGGATAAAATAATACATTCCTTTTCATCTGGGAGACAGTGCCACTGAGCCAACACCACACTAAACCAACTCTAGGGTATTATTAGGCACTATAGAGGGGGTAAATGGAGAAATTATTTAACAAGATCTTAAAAATTAGACCTGCGGCTGGTGTTGTGGTTCAGTTAAGATGCTTGTAATGTTGTCATGAGCACCAGTTTCAGTTCTGGCTGCTCCACATCTGATCCAGCTCCCAGGTCATGCATCTGGGAGAGCATCAGAAGATGGTCCAAGTACTTGGGCCCCTGTCACCCATTTAGGAGACTCAGCTAGAGTTCCTGGCTCCTGATTTCAGCCTGGCCCAACCCTGGCCATATGGCCAACTGCGGAGTGAACCAGCGTACAAAAGATCTCTCCCTTTCTTTAACTCTGCCTTACAAATAAATTAATATTTAAAAAAAAATGAAGTCAGGTAAACTTGCTAGAAGTAGGTTGTCAATAATGAGAATAACAATAATAATTATAATAATAATAATAAACTTAGAAGCTAATAGTTTCTCCTTAGACCTAATAATAATAAACCTAGGGGCTGGCGCTGTAGCACAGTGGGTTAACACCCTGGTCTGGGGTGCCGGCATCCCATGTGGGTTCTGGTTCTTGTCCAGGCTGCTCCTCTTCTGGTCCGGCTCTCTGCTGTGGCCGGGGATAGCGGTGGAAGATGGTCCAGGTCCTTGGGCCCCTGCACCCACGCGGGGGACCAGGAGGAGGCTCCTGACTCGTGGCTCCTGGCTCCTGGCTTCGGATTGGCTCAGCTCCAGCCATTGTGGCCATCTGGGGAGTGGACAGGAGGATGGAGGACCTCGCTCTCTCTCTTGGCCTCTCTCTGTGGCTCTTTCAAGTAAATAAAATAAATCTTTAATAATAATAATAATAATAATAATAATAATAATAAAGGCTGATAGTTTCTCCTAAGATCAGAAGCAGATTGTTATGTGTTGAACTGTGTCTTCTAAAAATTCATGTGTTGAAGTCTCAACCCCTAGGCAGAATGCAAACTTATCTAGAAATAAGGTCATAGAAGCTGTAATAAGTTAAAGTAAGATCATTCTGAAGTGGGACTCTAATCTAGGATGACTGCTATCTTTATCAGTAGAAAGCTATGTGAAGAGACACATGCACAGCAGACTATCATGTCCAGATTGGAGTTATGCTACCATGGCCAAGGAACTCCCAGAAGCAAGGAGAG
Organism: Lepus europaeus; assembly: GCF_033115175.1. Lineage (NCBI taxonomy): Eukaryota > Metazoa > Chordata > Mammalia > Lagomorpha > Leporidae > Lepus > Lepus europaeus. Next base: position 43,016,158 of record NC_084833.1, read on the forward strand.
GCCTACAGCAAGTTCTTCCCCAGAAACTTGAGCAGGAACACAACACTCCTAGCACATTCACATCAGACTTCCAGAGAACTGTGAGACAATATATTTCTGTTGTTCTGAAACACCCAGTTTATGATACCAGTTTATGAAGATAGCCCTAGGAGTCTAATTCAGAGATGGGACACAAAGTAGCACCCAGTTAGGATGCTGGTGTTCCAAGTGCAGCTTAATCCACTGTGCCACAAGCTTGGTACTAAACATAAATCTTTTCAAAAGAAAGTTACAAGTTTGAAAATCAAATAATCTTATTTAAATTTTACTTCAGTTTAGTCATGCATGCAGATGAGAGTGCTACAACTCAGAGAAATAAAGTAGCTTGTTCATAAGTGGCCGGAGAAGTGATATAAAGTCAAATCCAATGCTCTTCTCATGGCATTCAGCAACCTCTTATGAGGTGAGTGCTTTCGGTCACCCAAAAATTCCTATGGTTTTTAGAATAAATCCTTACTATAGGCAACCATAACATATATTATTATTTATTGATTAAAAATTAAATTTTGACCTTGAAAGCCCTCCGCCCATAGAATCATCAGATATGTTTCTAAGTATGTCATAAATAAGCATCAGCTGTCAAGAGAAAATAAATAAATAAACTGGAAAAAGCAAAGAAAAATGAGAGCGGTGTGTCAGAAGCTTAAGTTCAATGTACCATTAAGCAAAGTATGGTGTTCCTTGGGTTGAGTGCATTGATTTGGGGAGGAAAAAAGAGATTAAATCTGGTTTGCTTATAGAATAAATATGCCCTTAAGTGTGAGAGAGAAAACAAAGCTAGTATTTATATTTTCTCTTCTTCTTGTGTATAACCTTGGCTCTTGAGACTGGATTTTTGATAGGAAAAAAAGAGAAGCACTTTCCTATTAAATATTGTCTGAGATTCTTTCTGTCCAGAGTTGTGGAAGTCAGGGACAAGTGGATCACTCTGCCTTGGACACATTATGCAAGATAGAGAAAGCATGAATCATGCTTTTGACAACATATTTTATCCACCACATCCTGTTCAGGGGTTTGGCTTGTAAGTGGGTGGATATGAAGAAATGAATACACCGAGTGTCTGTCTTGACATCTGGAAAGACACCCGGATCCCCAGGACACACTGTTTTCTTCTACCATGTCTTCCTTGACACTGTTGTACAGAACCTCTTCCAGTGCCTCCTCACTCCTCTGCAACATTGTACAAGACATATCTGATCACCTTAGGCCTCACTTAAAATCCCTACAATTACTAGATAAAGTCCGGACAATTTAGCCTTGCATCTAAGTCACTGCACAGGCAGCTTATCATCTTCTCTATCCTCATGACTGCTCCTCAGCACACTTGATACTCCAATCACATTCCTTTCTAGTCTTCTCCAAACAAAGCATGGTTGACATTGCCACAATTTGTTAATGATGCAGCCCCTGCTTCTGTGCCTTTCTTCCATTTATTAGACAACTATCTATTCCACTTTCAAAGTCTAGTTCAATATGCTGTTTTTCTTAGACCTTCATTATTCTAAGAAAAAATTTAATGAGGAAGGTAATATCATTCTGCCTACCATCCACCATTTACTGTACAAATGAAATATGACATATATTCCTTCATCCATTAAGTATTTGATGACCTCCTAATCTGCACTAGGTCCTGGACATAGTAGAGAACAAATAAGTCTGCCTCGTGGCTTTTATGATTTAGTGGGAGAAAGCTGTGTTAAATTCTTGAACAAACAAATGCCTAATTGTGTGTTGTGATAAATAGTATGTAAAAGAGCTCTGAAGACTGCAATATTGTCAATTTATGTAAGGAATGATTGTGGTCATCTGTCAATATGCAGGATTTGATGCCCAAATAGGAGATTCTGTATCCATGAAGTTTCCTTTGATTTACTCTGATGACATTCAATTCCAAACTCTGTTTACATTCTTTTCTACTAAGTTTGAGCATCTCTAGGGCAGATATCATGTCTCATTTATTTTTGTATTCCCACAGTGCAGTAACAGGCTGGCACACAGCTCAATTGATGTTGAATGAAGTAATACATGGGCAAATAATGCATCTCTTGCAAAAATGTTTTCGCATTCTACATTTAAGCTATGTTGATTAGCATTTCTACGTATCAAATAAATTCCACCTGCTTTATATGCAGCCTAATATTTGAGTAGTGCTTACAGTAAAATTCTAAAATACCTGCCAACTCTTTCCATCTTGGGATTCTTCAACATGCTATTTCCTCTTTCTGACACTCCTTCTCTATCAAGTGAATTCATACACAACTTTGAGATTTAATACGATATATCACATCCCTGTAGAAGTTTTCCTCAACCCATAGACCAGGTCACATGCTTTGTCTAAACTACTTAAAGTAACCATACATACCTGCCATAGCACTGATCACAATTGGAATTGATATTCCTGTTTGATAATTTATTGTGATCAATGCTTCCTTAAGTGTTTTAAGAAGGCAGGGCCATTTAGTTTTCTTCCTCTATATATTTCTAGTATCTGCCACTTTATACAATCTCCATAAACATTATTTGTTTAACAAACTGACTAACTTATTCATTAATTTTTTTTAGTCATCTCAAAAATACTGTTAAGAAAATGCAAATCAAAACCACGATGAGGTTTCACCTCACCCCAGTTAGAATGGCTCACATTCAGAAATCTACCAACAATAGATGCTGGAGAGGATGTGAGGGAAAAGGGACACTTAACCCACTGTTGGTGGGAATGCAAACTGGTTAAGCCACTATAGAAGTCAGTCTGGAGATTCCTCAGAAACCTGAATATAGCCCTATCATTCAACCCAGCCATGCCACTTCTTGGAATTTACCCAAAGGAAATTAAATTGGCAAACAAAAAAGCTGTCAGCACCTTAATGTTTATTGCAGCTCAATTCACAATATCTAAGACCTGGAACCAACCCAAATGCCCATCAACAGTAGACTGCATAAAGAAATTATGGGATATGTACTCTACAGAATACTATACAGGGGCAGAGCCAAGATGGCGGATAGTGAGGACGTGCGCCTTAGCTTGGGAAAATAAAATTTCATAAAAGTGGAATTACTGTAGCCTCAGGAAAAGACTCAAGAAAAAAGCTGCAGAGGAAACGCTTCCGGATCTTGTGGATGTGACACAGAGGACTTACAGGGAGCCCACCGTGTGGAAAACCAACTGAGACGAGACGAGCCGAGCGGCGGGAGACGAGCCAGAGCCACAGAATCTCGCCAAAGCAGGAACGGAGGATGGTAAGACAAAGACCTCAGAAACCCGAGACATTGGGGGAGGGGGGAACAGAGGCCTCTCCCTTCACTCACCAAGCAAAACAAAGAACACCGCGATTTTACATATGTAAAGCGCAGCCAAACTCAGTAACTTTAGCGAAACTGGAGAACACATTGAGGGCTGCATAAACTCTGTGTGTGGTCCCAGGGGTAGATCAAACGAATACTCACAGAGGCCAGATTTCAACTACCCTCAACACCACTCCCAACTGAGTCAAAAAAAAAAAAAAAAAGAGAGAGAGAGAGAAAGTGAGCCAGCAAGGAGCAAGGGAGTGAGCAATCTGGGACACTCTTTGCACAGCTTTAAACCTGAAGAATCAAGCATACCTCTCTGGCCAAACCTATCACAGCCCCTAAGGATCCAACAAAGCAGACAGCTCACTTAGAGGCATAGTATAACGAGAAAAAAAACACGACAGCAAAAAAAACAAACAAACAAACAAAAAAACACCATAAATTATCTCCAACATGCCAAACAACAAACATAGAAGCCGAGGTAACAAGAGCAAGGAAGACACTATGACGCCCCCAAGTGAACAAGGCACACCAATGCAAGATTATGAAGATGAAGAGATAGAGGAAATGCAAGAAGCAGATCTCAAAAAATTGATAAGAACATTAAGAAGTTCTCAAAAACAAATTCTTGAACTACAGAAATCCTTAATGGACAAGATAGAAAATCTCTCTCATGAAAATCAAATATTAAGGAGGAATCAAAATGAAATGAAACAACTAGTAGAACAGGAAACTGAGATAGTGACAAAAAACCACAATGAAATGAAGAACTCAATAGATCAAATGACAAACACATTAGAGAGCCTTAAAAACAGAATGGGTGAAGCAGAAGAGAGAATATCGGAATTAGAAGACAGAGAACAGGAAAGGAAACAGTCAAATCAAAGAGAAGGAGAAGAAATCAGAAATCTAAAAAATACTGTCAGGAATCTACAGGATACTATTAAAAAACCCAACATTCGGGTTCTAGGAGTTCCTGAAGGCATGGAAAGGGAGAAAGGATTAGAAGGCCTTTTTAGTGAGATACTAGCAGAAAATTTCTCAGGTTTGGAGAAGGACAGAGACATCCTAGTACAGGAAGCTCATAGAACCCCTAATTAACATGATCAAAAGAGATCCTCACCACGACACGTTGTAATCAAACTCACCACAGTGAAACACAAAGAAAAGATCCTAAAATGTGCAAGAGAGAAATGCCAGATTACTCTCAGAGGATCTCCAATTAGACTCACAGCTGACTTCTCATCAGAAACCCTACAAGCCAGGAGAGAATGGCGAGATATAGCCCAGGTACTAAGAGAGAAAAACTGCCAGCCCAGAATATTATATCCTGAAAAGCTCTCATTTGTGAATGAAGGTGAAATAAAGACTTTTCACAGCAAACAGAAACTGAAAGAATTTGTCGCCACTCATCCAGCCCTGCAAAAGATGCTTAAAGATGTATTACATACAGAAACACAGAAACACGGTAACCAATATGAAAGAAGGTAAAGGAAGGAAACCTCACAGCAAAAGATCACAGGAAACTCAAACCAGATATTAGAAAATATCTTTGGCAAATGGCAGGGCAAAGTTACTCCTTCTCAATAGTCACATTGAATGTTAATGGCTTGAACTGTCCAGTTAAAAGACACCGATTGGCTGATTGGGTTAAGGAACAAAACCCATCTTTTTGCTGCTTACAAGAAACTCATCTTTCCAACAATGATCCATACAGACTGAAAGTGAAAGGCTGGAAAAAGATATACCATGCCAACAGAAATGAAAAAAGAGCGGGCGTAGCCATCTTAATATCGGACAACATAAACTTTACCACAAAAACTGTCAGGAGAGACAAAGAGGGGCACTATTTAATGATTAAGGGATCCATTCAACAGGAAGATATAACGATTATCAATGTATATGCACCTAATCACAGGGCACCAGCTTATTTAAAAGACTTGTTAAGGGACTTAAAGGGAGACTTAGACCCCAATACAATAGTACTGGGGGACTTCAATACTCCACTCTCAGAGATAGACAGATCATCAGGACAGAAGATCAACAAGGAGACAGCAGATTTGCTCGGCGCCGTCCTCGTCCAGCAAGAGACAGAGACCGAACACTTTGCACGGGGTTCCTTTATTGCTCGGCAAGCAGGAGATCCAGCTTCGATCTCTTCTGGGCAGGAACTTCCCTTACACCCGCGTAGCAAGGGTTTATATGCACAATACACGTCACAAATCAGGTGATAGGCTAGAAGCGCGGGGATAGGACAATCTCGTGGCAAGGCGGGAAGGAGCGAGCTAGAGCGGGAAATCTAAGGCGGGAAGGAGCGAGCAAGAGCGGGAACTCCCTGAGATGAGGAAGAACCCGGAAGCAGGGAGTCGGCGCCATCTTAGGGGCACGGTTCCTCCGGTCTGGTTCCCTACATCTCCCTCCTTTTGTTTTTGCACAAATCACATCCCCGACGGCCCTGGCTCATGAGGGCCGGGAGAATATTTACTAGGCAGAGAGTAGAGGTGCATACCCAGCGTGCTTGTGATCCGTTAGTTACGGAACTTCAAGGGCCTGGCCACAACCCCTGATGTCTCCGTTAGGGATCAGTTTTTATTCCCTTTTGCTGGGGCAGGCTGGGAATTGAACCTGCATGCATATGCATATGCTCTCCCAGGACCCCCGGAACCCCCGGGTGGACTCCTGCTGCAGTACCTTTGGTCTCGCATACCCAGTTTTCGCTCCCCGTCAGGGATGGGTGATACAGCCCAATGAATGAGAGGGGGAACAAGACAACTCGAGGAAGGTGTGTGCCTGATGGAGGCATTGTCCATATGTGAGGCGTGAGTAGGGATGGGGGGACGAGGGTTTTAATCGCTTTGTTAGCTGTTGGTGGCGGAGCTGGTCCTGTGGGCCTCCGCCATCAGAGATATGCACGGGTGCCGTAGTGCGCCAGCACGCCCACTGTCCAGGCGTACCAACACAGGGGGCTGAGAGGTAGGGGGATGAATGGACTACCTGTGGCAAATGGTCAGGACTAGAGGACCTGCGAGTACTTTGTAACTGGGTGGCATAGTACGACTGACCGCCAGAAGTGCATTGGAAGTATGAGGAATCGCAAGAGCTGTGCATGGATTCTTGAAAGGTCGAGCAAGGACAGGAGTGGTTTTTGCTATGGGGATCAGAAACGCGGGGTTTGGGCACACATATGTAGCCGCGTGGTAGGCCGGGGATCCCCTGGAGGGGCAGATATGCAGTTTTGTCCCCACAATCAGCTGTGGCGATGTGAGTACGCTGCAGTACGGTGTTGCTGGTCCCCCCCTTGCAGTCGCAAGGGTTGCCTACGTTCTGCAGTAAAGCAGTGGGGTTGGAGTTAAAGCCCGCATAAGAGCCAGGGAGCAAAGCCGCTGCCAGTATGAAGAAGCGGAAGGGGTGCATCTCACGTCTCGTTGTTTTGTTGCAATTTGTCGTCCTGTGAGAGCGTGGTAATCTCGGTTATCTCGGGGGAGATGTCGTCCGTAGGTGATAGAGGTGTATCTTGCGGCGGCGGGGCTGTTTTTCTGACCAATCTTTCCGGTATCCAGAGAGGTTCTCTTCCAGATTCCTGTGGGAAGACACAGACCGCGCCTCGGTTCCAGCATAATACCGGATCCGGGCCGTACCACTTTCCCGTGAGGACATCTTTCCAACGGACATAGCCTCGTGAAGATGGCTCCTTTAACATGTGTCTCTCAGCGGGGGACATAGAATGATCTGTCAAATTCAAAAAGTTTATAGTAAACAGTGCAAGGGAGAGGCGCATTCGAGGGGTTTTGCCCGTGGCAATTCCCTCCTTTTGTTTTAAGAGAAAAGCCTTGAGGGTTCGATGAGCCCTTTCAATTATGGCCTGTCCCTGAGGGTTATAAGGGATTCCAGTTTTATGTTGTACCTGCATACGGGTGCAGAAATCTTGGAATGATTTACTTGTGTATGCAGGACCATTATCTGTTTTTAAAGTTTTTGGTTTGCCCCAGGCTGCCCATGCAGCAAGGCAGTGATTAATGACATGGGTGGTACGCTCACCCGTCTCCAGAGAAGCAAAAATTACTTGGGAACAGGTGTCAACTGACACATGAACATACTTTAAGGTCCCAAACTCGGATATGTGGGTGACATCCATCTGCCAGATATGTCCTGGTAGTAATCCTCGGGGATTAACCCCCACCGAAGGCACAGGGGTTAAAGTAGGGCATGCGGCACAATGGCGAACAATATCGCGAGCGGCAGCACGAGAAAGACCGAATTTGGCGGCAAGGGTTTTTGCGTTTACATGGAACTCTGAATGAAACTGGATAGCCTGCTCTTCTGGGGAAGAAAATTGGAGTATCCAAATGGGGCGTGTGGCTTGATCAGCTATAGCATTGCCTGTGGTCATGGGTCCAGGTAAGGAAGAATGAGCTCTAATATGAGTAATAAAGAAAGGAGCAGACCGATTCCAAATAGATTTTTGCAGGGTGAGGAAAACTGTCGCTACGGAGGATGAAGAATTGACTAGTCCTGCGGCCTCAAGGATAGACACAGAATTAACCACATAGCGTGAATCAGACACAATATTGACAGGTCCGGGGAAATCAGAGAAGACTTGGTTAACTATAAGAAGTTCAGTTACCTGGGGGGAGTTAGTAGCGAATTGGAATGTTTTTGGCACAGATCCTGAAACAACATATGCACCGACTCCTGTTTTAGAACCGTCGGTATACACTACTGGGGCTCCCTGTAAGGGCTTTTGGGATGTGGACTTTGGAAAAATAACTGGGTGAGACTGAACAAAGGTTAGCAAAGGATCAGAGGGTGTTCTGTTTGTAATAGTTGCGGAAGTGGAGCAGACTAAAACCGCCCAAGCATCAGTACAAGCGATTAGCACACGTACCTGTTCCATGGAATAGGGGACAACAATGGTGGATGGTTCGCGTCCAAAATGTTGGATAGCCCTCTGAATGGCTAGGAGAGTTATCTCCGCCACTGCCACGGGATAGTAACTAATAGATCTAGTAGATGACATTGAGGGATGGATCCAGAGGAGAGGCCCATCCTGCCATAGGACCGCGGTGGGCTGTTTAAGGGTGTCGAGGACCCAAAGAGTAAGGTCTCCCGCAGGGTCCCAACGTTTTAGGGCGGCTTTACTAAGGGCATCGTTGACAATTGACAGTGCTTGTTTGGCCTCAGAGGTGAAGGTTCGGGGGGAAGCAAGATCCGGGTCTCCTTTAAGTATATTAAAGAGGGGCTGCAATGCAGCATTAGGAATGTTAAGGTAGGGCCTAATCCAATTGATATCCCCTAAAAGTTTTTGTAAGTCATTTAGAGTGGAGATAGCATTGATTTTTATTTGAATTTTTTGAGGTCTAATTTGAGTAGGGGCGACTATAGCCCCAAGATAAGAAACTACAGACGACAATTGCACCTTATTAGGTGCAATATGCAGCCCTGCCCCTTCCAGCACTTGTTGGAGTGTACTGTATAAGGCCAGGAGCCTCTCTGCTGTGGGGGCTGCACACAGTAGGTCGTCCATATAATGTAGGCACCTGCAGTCGGAATATCGGTCTCTAAGAGGTTTTAGTACTTGGGCTACATAGACTTGACACATGGTGGGGCTATTAGTCATACCCTGAGGCAAGACTGTCCACTCCCAACGCTTGTCCGGTTGTTCCTGGTTCTGGGTGGGGACAGTAAAAGCAAAACGTGGGGTATCCTTTTTGTCCAATGGAATGGAAAAGAAACAATCCTTAAGATCTATTACAATAACAGGCCATTGGTTGGGAAGTGCCGAAAGCAGAGGAAGACCACGTTGCACAGGGCCCATAGGCTGCATCTGTGCGTTGACTGCCCTAAGATCATGTAAGAGTCTCCATTGACCTAATTTTTTGCGGATGGCAAAAATAGGCGTATTCCATGGAGAGGTGGATGGGATCAAATGACCAGCGTTGACCTGCTCCAAGACCAGAGTGTTGACTGCCTCCAGTTTCTCCTGAGATAGGGGCCACTGTGGAACCCAGACGGGTACGTCCGTTAGCCACGAGATGGGTAAAGGCTCCACTGGTTTAGGAGGCGAAACAGTGACCCCTAGGAAAAACCCAGGCCAACTTTACTTGGTCTTTGTTTTGGTTCAATGGGGGAAGGGTGGCCCTGGAGCTGGACACCGAGTCCCTTGCCTGGGACGTAACCCATATTTTGTAGCATAGATCGTACTGCAGGGGAAGTGGTGACCAAAGCAACATCCATTTCGGCCAGGACGTCTCTCCCCCAAAGGGAAATGGGTAGAGGTAAAATGAATGGAGAAAACTGTCCTCTATGACCCTCGCTATCCTGCCATGACAACAAGGCTGCACTGATTTTTGGGAAATGAGCAAAACCAAGTCCTTGCAAGGTTTGTTCCGCCACATTTGTAGGCCATGTACTAGGCCAGTCCTTTGTTGCTATAATGGATTTGTCGGCTCCTGTGTCTAAAAGTCCCTTAATGTCCTTGCCATTAATCTGCAACACTAAAGTGGGACGTTCATTTAAAAGCATATGTAAGCCGGTAAAATTAATGCCAGAGGACCCAAAGTTACCAGTGCCGCGAACGTGGTTTTTAGCTGGGATTAAAGAGTGAAGACTGGGCAGTAATAACATTTGTGCGATACGGTCTCCAGGATTGATTACTAAAGGTCCCTGAGGGGCCTGAACCATGATCTTTACTTTACCAGTGAAATCAGAGTCAACTACCCCGGGGATCACAGCTAGCCCTCGGAGGGCGGCGGAGGACCGACCCAACACTAATCCAACCGAATCCGGGGGCAGAGGACCGGAGCAGTCGCTCTCCACTAATTGTACCCCCATCTCCGGAGTTAAGAGGAGAGGGGAGGTGGCGCGGAGGTCCAGGCCTGCGGACCCGTGAGTGGCACGGGCTGAGGGTGCACTGGGTGTAGCGCAGACACGGGAGGTGGAACCTGAGAGTAGATTTGATTTTGGGGGCTCCTCGCTGGGTTGGGGAGCCCCCTCTGGCCGTTTTTTGGCCCCTGGGCGCTACCTGTAAGTGGGTTGCCATCGATATCGAAAGCAGAACGGCATACCTCTGCCCTATGAGGGCCCTTGCGGCAACGGCGACAAGGCTCTATGCCTGAAGGCTGTGCCGTGGAATACCCATGGCTGAGATTGGGGCAATCGCGTTTTCTGTGACCCGGTTGATGACATTGGAAGCAAAGTCCTGAAGATATGGGGGGTCGGGTCGATTTAGATTTTGGACTGTTTTCTTTGACTTTTGCCAGCATCGCAGCTAGGCCCGCATTAGTAAGTGGCCCACCGGTATCTCTGCAGTATTTTAACCAGGAGTCCAGAGATTTATGTCTATATTGTCGAAGAATGTTTTTGCACTCTTTATTAGCCTGCTCAAAAATAATTTGTTTGACCAGTGGCTGAACGTCAACCTCGGAAGGGAAAATACGCGACGCAGCCTCAAGTATGCGAGCGACAAAATCAGCGAAGGGTTCGGCCGTGCCCTGAACGATCTTGGTGAGGTGGCTAGCTGAGTCACTTGGATTGGACGCCTGCCTCCACGCACGTTGGGCACAGTTGGAAATTTGCCTGTATACTTGTCTAGGGAATTGGGTCTGGTCAGCCTGATAAGGTCCACGCCCTAAAAGCATATCAGCATTCCACGTAGGGTGGCCGTCCTCAGCATTTTCATCTGCCTGGTCATGACAGCACTCTGTATTCATAGATTGCCACAAAAGAAAGCCGCCTGGACTTAAACAGGCCCGAGCCAATTGGGTCCAGTCGCTAGGTGTTAAAATGGACTGGCCGACTGATTCAAGGAGTGACAATGTGAATGGGGCTGTGGGTCCATAGTCATGGACCGCAGCCTTAAGTTGTTTTAATACTGTCATGTCCAATGGTTCGTGCCGGGCCTCTCGCGTGCCCAAAGCCAAAACAGGGTAAGCCTGAGCGGGGGCAGCGGGAGCGCCAGTTCGCAACTGTTTCCAGGCTTGTTGATGAAACTGTCTGCCTGAAAAAGGTGGCACATTTGGGACGTTTAATGGCCATGGCGGCACGGGTGTTAGATGGGGCTGAGGCACGCCTACATGACCGCCAGTAGGAGGCGCTGCGTCTTTAATCTGATGGGCGGGCACGACATCGATAGGAGGAGCCGTAGGCACTAGAGGGCGTAAACAGGCATCTTTTAACTTTTGCCGCAGCTGCGCATACGTTGGAGGCGGGGATTTAGGATCGCCGTCCCCTTCCCCCTCAGACTCAGAGGAGGCGGAGCCACATTCGGAGCCTGAGGCCAGTGAGGAAGTCTGGCATCCCGTGTCCTTAAATTGTATGAGGTCCCGGGCGCCGTCCGAGCTCTGAGAACGAACTTCCTCGAGAGCCTCGCGAACCGCCGTAAGAGTCGGGCGGTCCGCTCCCACCGACCTCTCCTCTTGGAGGCACGCCCGCAGTAGTTCCCATAAGGGGAGAACAACGGGGTCGATATCGGGTTCCTGGGGATCGTTAACTGTGCGCCGGAGATCCTTTCCTAATTTCTCCCAAGACTCAAGAGTTATTTGGCCCTCGTGGGTGAGCCACGGCGCAAAGAAATCAACACTTCCAAGGAACCTGACAAGTGTGGTCTTAGAAACCTTAATCCCTTTGCTACGCAATAATGCTTTTAACGGATTAAGCAACATTGAATGGCTAGATGAATTTCCCATTTTCAGTTTAAAGCGGGAAGACACGTCCGCTATTCTTTTAGTTTAAAGCGGGGAAACAAGTCTGCTATTTTTTCAGTTTAAAGCGGGGAAACACGTCCGCTATCTTAGGGTGCGTCCACCCTCCAACCACGAGATATACCTCACTCGCGGGGCCCAGACGGTAAGACTGACCTCGCTTACCTTCTACTTACCGGGCAACGTAGAGGAAGCTCCCCGTACGGGCCACCAGCTGCTCGGCGCCGTCCTCGTCCAGCAAGAGACAGAGACCGAACACTTTGCACGGGGTTCCTTTATTGCTCGGCAAGCAGGAGATCCAGCTTCGATCTCTTCTGGGCAGGAACTTCCCTTACACCCGCGTAGCAAGGGTTTATATGCACAATACACGTCACAAATCAGGTGATAGGCTAGAAGCGCGGGGATAGGACAATCTCGTGGCAAGGCGGGAAGGAGCGAGCTAGAGCGGGAAATCTAAGGCGGGAAGGAGCGAGCAAGAGCGGGAACTCCCTGAGATGAGGAAGAACCCGGAAGCAGGGAGTCGGCGCCATCTTAGGGGCACGGTTCCTCCGGTCTGGTTCCCTACACAGATTTAAATGACACTATAGCCCAAATGGATCTAACAGATATCTACAGAACATTTCATCCTACATCTAAGGACTTTACATTCTTCTCAGCAGTACATGGAACCTTCTCTAGGATTGACCACATACTAGGCCATAAAGCAAGTCTCAGCAAATTCAAGAGAATTAGAATCATACCATGCAACTTCTCAGACCACAAAGGAATGAAATTGGAAATTAGCAACTCGGGAATCCCCAGAGCACGTGCAAAGACATGGAGATTGAACAACATGCTCCTGAATGAACAATGGGTCATAGAAGAAATTAAAAGAGAAATCAAAAATTTTCTGGAAGTAAATGAGGATAACAGCACAACATACCAAAACCTATGGGATACAACAAAAGCAGTGTTAAGAGGAAAGCTTATATCAATAGGTACCTACATCAAGAAATTGGAGAGGCACCAAATAGATGAGCTTTCAAGTCATCTCAAAGATCTAGAAAATCTGCAGCAAACCAAACCCAAACCCAGTAGGAGAAGAGAAATAATTAAAATCAAAGAAGAAATCAACAGGATTGAATCCAAAAAAACATTACAAAAAATCAGCCAAACGAGGAGCTGGTTTTTTGAAAAAATAAACAAAATTGACACCCCATTGGCCCAACTAACTAAAAAAAGAAGAGAAAAGACCCAAATCAATAGGATCAGAGATGAAATGGGGAACGTAACAACAGACGCTGCAGAAATAAAAAGAATCATCAGAAATTACTTCAAGGACTTGTATGCCAGCAAACAGGGAAATCTATCAGAAATGGACAGATTCTTGGACACATACAACCTACCTAAATTGAGCGAGCCAGGAAGACATAGAAAACCTAAACAGACCCATAACTGACACAGAAATTGAAACAGTAATAAAGGCCCTCCCAACAAAGAAAAGCCCAGGGCCAGATGGATTCACTGCTGAGTTCTACCAGACATTTAGAGAAGAACTAACTCCAATTCTTCTCAAACTATTCAGAGCAATCGAAAAAGAGGGAATCCTCCCAAATTCTTTCTATGAAGCCACCATCACCTTAATTCCTAAGCCGGAAAAAGATGCAGCATTGAAAGAGAATTACAGACCAATATCCCTGATGAACATAGACGCAAAAATCCTCAATAAAATTCTGGCCAATAGAATGCAATAACACATCAGAAAGATCATCCACCCAGACCAAGTGGGATTTATCCCTGGTATGCAAGGATGGTTCAACGTCCACAAAACAATCAACGTAAAACACTACATTAGCAGACTGCAGAAGAAAAACCATATGATTCTCTCAATAGACACAGAGAAAGCATTTGATAAAATACAACACCCTTTCATGATGAAAACTCTAAGCAAACTGGGTATGGAAGGAACATTCCTCAATACAATCAAAGCAATATATGAAAAACCCACGGCCAACATCCTATTGAATGGGGAAAAGTTGGAAGCATTTCCTCTGAGATCTGGTACCAGACAGGGATGCCCACTCTCACCACTGCTCTTCAATATAGTTCTGGAAGTTTTAGCCAGAGCTATTAGGCAAGAAAAAGAAATTAAAGGGATACAAATTGGGAAGGAAGAACTCAAACTATCCCTCTTTGCAGATAATATGATTCTTTATTTAGGGGACCCAAAGAACTCTACTAAGAGACTACTGGAACTCATCGAAGAGTTTGGCAAAGTAGCAGGATATAAAATCAATCCACAAAAATCAACAGCCTTTGTATACACAGGCAATGCCACGGCTGAGGAAGAACTTCTAAGATCAATCCCATTCACAATAGCTACAAAAACAATCAAATACCTTGGAATAAACTTAACCAAGGACGTGAAAGATCTCTACGATGAGAACTACAAAACCTTACAGAAAGAAATAGAAGAGGATACCAAAAAATGGAGAAATCTTCCATGCTCATGGATTGGAAGAATCAATATCATCAAAATGTCTATTCTCCCAAAAGCAATTTATACATTCAATGCAATACCAATCAAGATCCCGAAGACCTTCTTCTCAGATCTGGAAAAAATAATGCTGAAATTCATATGGAGACACAGAAGACCTCGAATAGCCAAAGCAATCCTGTACAACAAAAACAAAGCCGGAGGCATCACAATACCAGATTTCCGGACATACTACAGGGCAGTTGTTATCAAAACAGCATGGTACTGGTACAGAAACAGATGGATAGACCAATGGAACAGAATAGAAACACCAGAAATCAATCCAAACATCTACAGCCAACTTATATTTGATCAAAGATCCAAAACTAATCCCTGGAATAAGGACAGCCTATTCAATAAATGGTGCTGGGAAAATTGGATTTCCATGTGCAGAAGCTTGAAGCAAGACCCATACCTTTCACCTTACACAAAAATTCACTCAACGTGGATTAAAGACTTAAATCTGTACACTGGAAATTTATATTCATTAAATAAAAGTTAAAAAAAAAGACTTAAATCTAAGACCCGAAACCATCAAATTATTAGAGAGCATTGGAGAAACTCTGCAAGATATAGGTACAGGCAAAGACTTCTTAGAAAAGACCCCAGGAACACAGGCAGTCAAAACCAAAATTAACATTTGGGATTGCATCAAATTGAGAAGTTTCTGTACTTCAAAAGAAACAGTCAGGAAAGTGAAGAGGCAACCGACAGAATGGGAAAAAATATTTGCAAACTATACTACAGATAAAGGGTTGATAACCAGAATCTACAAAGAAATCAAGAAAATCCACAACAACAGAACAAACAACCCACTGAAGAGATGGGCCAAGGACCTCAATAGACATTTTTCAAAAGAGGAAATCCAAATGGCCAACAGACACATGAAAAAATGTTCAAGATCACTAGCAATCAGAGAAATGCAAATCAAAACCACAATGAGGTTTCACCCCACCCTGGTGAGAATGGCTCACATTCAGAAATCTACCAACAACAGATGCTGGAGAGGATGTGGGGAAAAAGGAACACTAACCCACTGTTGGTGGGAATGCAAACTGGTTAGGCCACTATGGAAGTCAGTCTGGAGATTCCTCAGAAACCTGAACATAACCCTACCATACAACCCAGCCATCCCACTCCTTGGAATTTACCCAAAGGAAATTAATTTGGCTAATAAAAAAGCCATCTGCACATTAATGTTTATTGCAGTCCAATTCACAATATCTAAGACCTGGAACCAACCCAAATGCCCATCAACAGTAGACTGGATAAAGAAATTATGGGACATGTACTCCATAGAATACTATACAGCAGTAAGGAACAATGAAACCCAGTCATTTGCAACAAGATGGAGGAATCTGGAAAGCATCATGCTGAGTGAATTAAGCCAGTCCCAAAGAGACAAATATCATTTGTTTTCCCTGATCGACGACAACTGAGCACCAAAGGGGAAAACTGTTGAAGTGAAATGGACACTATAAGAAAGAATGACCTGATCAGCTCCTGTCCTGACTTTATATGTACAATGTAATACTTTATCCTTTTTAGTATTTGTTGTTGTTGTTGTTGTTCTAGTACTAGTGCTTGAACTCTGTAATTAACACACAATTATTCTTAGGTGTTTAAATTTTAACTGAAAAGTGATCCCTGTTAAATTTCAGAGTGGAAAAAGAGAGGGAGGAGATGCACAGTTTGGGACATGCACAGTCAGTCTTGCCCCAAATGATGGAGTTAGAAATGTGCCAGGGGATTCCAATACAATCCCATCAAGGTGGCATGTACCAATGCCATCTCACTAGTCCAAGTGATCAATTTCAGTTCACATTCGATGGCTTGGATAGGTCTAAGAAACAAAGGGATCACACAAACAAGACAAGTGTCTGCTAATACTAACTGATAGAATCAAAAAGGGAGAGAAAGATCCAGCATGGGAAGTGGGATACACAGCAGACTCACAGAATGGCAGATGTCCTAAACAACACTCTGGCCTCAGAATCAGCCCTTAAGGCATTTGGATCTGGCTGAAGAGCCCATGAGAGTATTGTAGGCATGGAAAGCCAAGATACCATAAAAAAGAAAAAAAAAGAAGACCTAAATGAAAGATCTTTGCGAGTGAGATCCCAGTGGAAAGAACGGGGCCATCAAAGAAGGAGGTACCTTTCTCTGAAGGGAGGAGAGAACTTCCACTTTGACTGTGACCCTATCGGAATAACATCAAAGTCAGCGAACCCTAAAGGCTTCCATAGCCCTGGCAACTCATGACTAGAGCCTAGGGAGATTACTGACGCCATGAACAGGAGTGTCAATTTGTTAAGTCAACAACAGGAGTCACTGTGTACTTACATCCCATGTGGGATCTGTCCTTAATGTGTTGTCTAATGTCCAGTGATGCTATAACTAGTACTGAAACAGTATTTTTACACTTTGTGTTTCTGCGTGGGTACAAACTGATGAGATCTTTACTAATTATATACTGAATTGATCTTCTGTATATAAAGATAATTGGAAATGAAAAAAAAATAACCTGGTGTTAAATTGGAAATGGCATAGAAAATTAATTAATTTTTAAAAAAATATTATGTAGGATCTCTGCCTTTAATGTGCTGTACACTCTTATTTAATGCTATAACTAGTACTCCAACAGTATTTTTTTTTTCACTTTGTGTTGCTATATGGGGGCAAACTGTTGAAATCGTTACCTAATTTATACTAAACTGATCTTTTGTATATAAAGAGAATTGAAAATGAATCATGATGTGATTGGAAGGGGAGAGGGAGCGGGAAAGGGGAGGGTTGTGGGTGGGAGGGAAGTTTTGGGAGGGGGAAGCCATTGTAACCCATGAGCTGTACTTTGGAAATTTATATTCATTAAATAAAAGTTTAATAAAAAAAAAAGAACACTATACAGCAGTCAAAAACAATGAAACCCGGTCATTTGCAACAAGATGGAGGAATCTGGAAAACATTATGCTGAGTGAATTAAGCCAGTCCCAAAGGGACAAATATCATATGTTCTCCCTGATCAGCGACAACTAACTGAGCACCAAAGGGGGGACCTATTGAAGTGAAATGGACACTATGAGAAACAGTGACTTGATCAGCCCTTGCCCTGACTGTTGATGAACAACTTAATACTTTATCCATTATAGTATTTTTTTGTTCTAGTACTATTGGTTGAACTCTGTAATTAACACACAATTATTCTTAGGTGTTTAACTTTTAGCTGAAAAGTTATCCCTGTTAAATATAAGAGTGGGAAAAAGAGAGGGAGGAGATGTACAATTTGGGACATGCTCAATTGGACTTGCCCCAAATGGTGGAGTTTGAAACATGCCAGGCGATTCCAATACAATCCCATCAAGGTGGTAGGTACCAATGCCATCTCACTAGTCCAAGTGATCAATTTCAGCTCACAATTGATGGCTCTGATAGGTCTAAGAATCAAAGGGATCATACAAACAAGACAAGTGTCTGCTAATACTAACTGATAGAATCAAAAAGGGAGAGAAGGATCCAACATGGGAAGCGGGATACACAGCAGACTCACAGAATCGCAGATGTCCTAAATAGCACTCTGGCCTCAGAATCAGCCCTGAAGGCATTCGGATCTGGCTGAAGAGCCCATGAGAGTATTGTAGGCATGGAAAGCCAAGACACTCTGGAAAAAAAAAAAGAAGACCTAAATGAAAGATCTTTGCGAGTGAGATCACAGTGGAAAGAACGGGGCCATCAAAGAAGGAAGTACCTTTCTCTGAAGGGAGGAGAGAACTTCCACTTTGACTATGACCCTGTCGGAATAAGATTGAAGTCAGCAAACTCAAAAGGCTTCCATAGGCTTAGCAACTCATGACTAGAGCCTAGGGAGATTACTGACGCCATAATCAAGAGTGTCAATTTGTTAAGTCAACAACAGGAGTCACTGTGTACTTACTTCTCATGTGGGATCTGTCCTTAATGTGTTGTCCAATGTGAAGTAATGCTATAACTAGTACTGAAACAGTATTTTTACACTTTGTGTTTTCTGTGTGGGTGCAAACTGATGAAACCTTTACTTAGTATATACTGAATCGATCTTCGGTATATAAAGATAATTGAAAATGAAAAAAAAAACTTGGTTTTAAATTGGACATTGCATAGAAAATTAATGAATTTTTAAAAAATATCATGTAGGATCTCTGTCCTTAATGAGTGTACATTGTAATTTAATGCTATAACTAGTACTCAAACAGTATTTTTCACTTTGTGTTTCTATGTGGGTGCAAACTGTTGAAACCTTTGCTATATATATACTAAATTGATCTTCTGTATATAAAGAGAATTGAAAATGAATCTTAATGTGAATGGAAGGGGAGAGGGAGCGGGAAAGGGGAGGGTTGTGGGTGGGAGGGAAGTTATGGGTGGGGGGAAGCCATTGTAATCCATAAGCTGTACTTTGGAAATTTATATTCATTAAATAAAAGTTTAAAAAAAAAAGAATCCCAAAATGTAGGTTTGAGTTACTCTTCTGCCATTAAGAAACTGGAAAGATTTCTATTCATCTCTTTCCTTTATGGTTTCTGTCTCCCTGTCTATGAAATGAAGTTTCAACATTTCCATCCTTTTCAGGATGTTGGGACTCCATAATATGTCACATTAAATTAATACGACCCATTAATAGAACTTAAGCCTGTGATTTTTCACACAAACATCCAACTCACATGAAATGTTTAACTAATAAAGAATTTCATTAAATTCTACAATCAAAAATTTTGGAAAAATAGGTAAAATATACCCAGAAGTCAGCCACAAAGAAGTATCACACAAAGTAGCCCACCAAGAAGTACAGAGCCTCTCCTTTAATATCCATCCTGATAGTCACTGAAATAAATGGCTCATTTAAAATAGATCAAAAGAATATAGGCGTAAATAATACATTTAGTGCAATATTTAATAGAATTTTGAAAATAATTATAACAACTCAAGATGAACTTGAATTCAGCAGTTTGTCATAGAGACCGAAGTAGAAAATTCCAGAGCTAAGAAAACTTTGTATACTATTTTGTAAACTTGCTTTTACAAACTGTTGAGCCCACTGATTCCTTTATTTTCTAGCTGGGAAAGCAGAGACTCAGAGATCTGACAGGAATTGCCTTTAATTACATGAAAAGGAAGAGTCAGGTTTAGCGATGAAACGTCAAAACTTCTACTTTTTCTGCTAACCTATTGCAGCTGGAATTGTGAGTTAGTGTGCCTTGAGATTAATGGCAACATGCTAATTGCTACCCTGCATTTATAGAAATAGACATCCCTTCGCACACCCTTTTTTGTTTAGTCTTTGAAAAACGGTCCATTAGACTTTTATGAAATCTGTCAGAACAACGGCTTTCATCCATGACATTTATTCTCATGCACACTTTTGTTGGTTCTGTGAAGAACTTCATTTGGATTCATAAATCTGTTCATAGAAGTGTATGATGCCTCCTTCACCTTGAATTTATAAAATAAAAATATCCTCACAAAGCTGTTTCATCAAAATCTGTGGCTTCAGAAAACTGTCAAATGTCATCAAAGATCATGACATATCTTCATTGGGAGCTCAGCGATCAAGGTGGAAAAAAGCCTGCAGTACAATAAGACTGTGTACTTTGGAGGGCCGGCACTGTGGTGTGGGGGGTAAAGCCGACACCTGTGGTGCCAGCATCCCATGTGGGTGCTGGTTCATGTCCCAGCTGCTCTACTTCCAATCTAGCTCCCTGGAAAAAGCTACGGAAGGTGGGGAGAACTGGTTCTTCCTCTTTCTTTGTAACTCTGATAGTCAAAATAAACAAATAAATATTTTTTCCTAGAATTTAGGTATTTACTTGAAAAACAGAGATACAAAAAGAGAAGGAGAGACAGAGAGATCTTCCATCAACTGGTTCTCTCCCCAAATGGCTAAAACCACCAGGGCTAGGCCAGGCCACAACCAGGATCTAAGCACTTCTTCTGGGTCTCCCACGTGAGTGCAGAGGCACAAAGAATTGAGACATCATCTGCTGCTGTCCCATGCACATTAGCAGGGAATTGGGTATGAAGTGGAGCAAGCAGGACTTGAACCAGTATCCATATGGAATGCTGGGGCTGCAGATTATGGTTTAGCCCACTATACCACAACATTGACCCCAAAAATATTTAAAACAAAAACAGCAACATAACCCATAATTCCATTCCTGGGACTTTGCACAAGGAAAATGAATTCAGCATATGAAAGAGTTATTTCTACCCCCATGTTTATTGCAGCTGAATTCACAATAGATAAGAAATGGAATCAACCAAAATATCTGTCAGCTGAAGACTGGATAAAGGAATTATGGGATATGTACACCATGGAATACTACACAGTGGTAAGAAAAAGTTTATATCCGGTCATTTGCAACAAAATGGATACAACTGGAAAGCATTATACTTAGTGAAATAAGCCAGTCCCAAAGGAATAAATACCATCTGTGGTAATTAATAGAATACCTAAAAAGTAATCTATAAACATGAAATTGACACTTGGAGATGAGATAACTTTGAACAGCCCTTGTCTTGACTGTTGAGGAACAGCTTTTTTTTTTTTTTCAACCTATTTGTTGAACATTTTACTCAGTATAGGGTTAATCTTATGTGTATGAATTTTTTTAAAGATTTATTTATTTTACTTGAAAGTCAGAGTTATACAGAGAGAGAAGGAGAGGCAGAGAGAGAGAGGTCTTCCATCCTCTGGTTCACTCCCCAGTTGGCCTCAATGGCCAGAGCTGTGCCGATCCGAAACCATGAGCCAGGAGCTTCTTCCAGGTCTCCCACGTGGGTGCAGGGGCCCATGCACTTGGGCCACCTTGTACTGCTTTCCCAGGCCATAGCAGAGAGCTGGATAGGAAGTGGAGCAGCCGGGCTCAAACTAGCTCACATATGGGATGCTGGCACTACAGGCAGCAGTTTTACCTACTGTGCCACAGCGCCGGCCCATGTGTATAAAATTAATTCAAAATAGATCTTAGTAAAAAATAAGAATGAGAATAAGAGAGGGAGGAGGTGGAAGGATGTGAGTGCAGGTGGGAGAGCAGATAGGGTGGGAATACTTGCTATGTTCCTAAATTTGTATTTATGAAATACATGAAGTTTGTATATCTTACATAAAAATTTTGGGGACAAAAATGAAAGAGAAAATAACAGAAAGAACAGGCTAGAATATATGAAAGTCCATTATACCATAAAAGAATCAGCATCTTTTCCTGAAATTCTTGTTTCAGTTTTGTGTTTGGGTACAAGAACCTGCAATTCTCTCTGTAGTAATGAAATCTTTCTCTTATTTTTATTTAAAACAATAACAACAATAAGACTGTGCTCTGTGATAAAATGTCATGCATCCAGTTTGCTTAAATAGAAAAGTATTTTAAACTATGGAGAAGTAGCCAAAAATATACTAAAATCTATATGTGAATTCAAAGAATAAGCAAATATTGACATTTTATCATATTTGCTTCAGTTTTCTTTCAAATAAAATAAATCAAATTTGAAATTTCTTTTGTGCTCTCCCAAGCACATTCTCTTCCTTCTATGAGCAATTTCATGTGCATCCTTCAAGTCTGTTTTTCTATTCTCCTCCTGTGCAGCATACAGTTTCTTACATTTTTATAAATATATATAATGCATTATATAATAAGTCTAAAGTGCCTACTGTTATGCTTTTTTAGGTCATGCAAAATTTATAAATTATATATAGAAAAATAATACAGGTAACCCATATGAGTCATTTAAATAGTTACCAAAATGGCTCATTGTGATAGATCTGACATTGAAGTCACACTTGAAGAATTAGTGCTTACTTACTTAGCATCATGGAGAAAGGGGCTGGAGAAATATTATTGTGAATCTAATACCCAAGGTGCTATGCTACTCACTTTATATGTTATTGGATTTAGTCACATAAATAAAAAAATTTAAAAAAACAAACCATAAGCTCTTTGAAACAAACACTAATGTTCAGAGAAAATTTAAGTAACTTCCCCAAGTCATACAACTATTCAGAGACAATGGACTATGGTGATGAAGAGTATAGGATCTGGGGCTAGCCTGCTTTTGTTCACATTCTAAATGTACCCTAAAGCTGATTGACCTTGGATAAGTTACTTAATTTCTCTGCACCTAACTTCCTTCATTTATAAAAGTTAATGTACATTAGTACCTATCATAAAGGCTTATTGTAAAAATTAAATGAGCCAATATATGAGGGGCTTCAAAAATTTCTGGACTATATGCATTATCTTTTAATTTCATTTGTTCAGAAGCTTTTTGAAACCCTTTCATACATATCACAGTTTATATTGAGAATGGTGGCTGATGTTTCATAAACTCCATATAAATTATTCATAATACTATTATTACTCTCAAATCCCTTATTCACATTTCCCTTTAAAATAAATCAAAGATAAATAACACCTAAAAAAAGAAACAGTAAATTACCTAAGCAAACATTAAAAAAAAAGTCAAATGTATATGAGATAGCGAGAGTAAGGTAGTAATTGAAGTAGTTAAGCTAAAAAGCATGTCTTCAAGTTTCCCAGAGAAGGCGACAAAGAAATAAGTGTGCCAGGTTCCATGTCCTGTCATATATCTCGTGGTTGACAGTGCACTAATGCAGCAGGGACAGCACCCCTCAGACTCTCAGAAATGCAACCACCTTTAGCTAGCATGTTGGGTAAAATAACAAAATGTGTCTCCAAATGGGATTTAACAAAACCAGAAAGATTTCTTCATCTTGTCTGCTCATGTTGAGAGCCGAGAGCTTCCTTCATCAGATGCTCCTAAATTTGGACAGAATGATGTGCCAAGATCATACAAATTTTAGGAGCCTGAGTGCATTCAGAAGAAACATAGAAGAACTTAGCCATTTTAAAGGCTGAGTAACATTAGACAACCCTCAAAAATAAACCATTTTTGACAGCGGCTGAGTGAAAATTTAAGTTTGAGGTCCTGGGTAAGGATGGAAAAAAAAAAGATCCAACCCTGCTAATTAAATTATACAAAAATTATTAAATCTCAGTGGCCACTTCTTGTTTTAAAACTGAGCGAGGTAATGTATATAGAAGAAGGACAGAATGTAAAGGGAAAGTGTCCAGGTCATGAGAAGCCTGGGGAAGGAACAAAACAGAAAGAAATTCAATGTTGGGAAATGCACTTTGAGGTTCAGATCATCTTCAGTTCCTGGAGATTTCAGCTGCTGGTTTCCCACATGATCTCGCCTCACAGCAGCACGAGGCTCTCTAAGGCTGAGAAATGACTTCTCTCCTGAATCCAAGAAAAAAAGAATTGACAAGGGGAACACCTTGAAGACAGTCCCCATGTAGGAGTTTTTGAGGTTCAGAAAAATCCTTTTCCAAAGGATTGTTAGTGAAGGCTGTATATCCAGGAGCTGCTTTTCTCAGCCACACCTGTGCAGCTCACTGGGCAGCCTCAGCCATGCAGACACCCTGACACTGGGTCTGTCTTCTCATCTGTGTCCCCAGTGCCTCACATACAGTAGATGCTTGGTTAAACACTAGTGAAGAGCACAACTTCAGAAGAGCCAATTACCTGTAGTGTTCTCTGTAGACAAACACAGAATTGTTCACTAATAGTAACTTGAAGGCCCTAGAGGTTAAGATACTTATGTCCCACATCACAGTTTCTGCGTTTGAGTCCTGGCCCTGGCTCCTGACTCCAGCTTTCCGCTAATGCAGGCCTTGGAAAGCTCAAATGATAGCTCAGGAAATTGAAAATCTGGGTGATGTTCCCAGCTCCTGGCCCCAGCCATTGTGGGCATTCGAGAAGTGATTCAGTGGATGGGACTCTCTCTGTCTCTGCGTCTCTCTCTCCTGTCAGGCTTTGAGTTTTTTACAAATGCTTCTTCAAACTTGGCAGCAGTTGTGAGAAGACTATTATTCAAAGATGGAGGGAAGTTGTGTGGGGGGGAAGCCATTGTAATCCATAAGCTGTACACTGGAAATTTATATTCATTAAATAAAAGTTAAAAAAAAAAAAACAAAGATGGAGTTTGAATCTTGATTTAAAATTCTGCCTATAGACCCCACAGGCCCCATACAAGATAAGGGTTCCATATTTTTTCATTAACTCTCAAGTGACTTAAAAAGACTGCTATTATTGTGCTTAGAGTAGTCTTCATTGGAGAATCCACAAGCCAAATTTCTCAATAAAACTAAAAACTAAATAAAACAACTGCACAATAACATGATGATTTTTAAAAAAGGATAAATAGAGCTTTTTATTAACACTTTGTTGCTGCAACAAAATGACAGTCCACATCTTTTCATTCAACACAACAGAAGCTATGATCACATTACATCACTTCGAGACACAAAGCAATAGGTATTTTATTTTCTTAAGGTCAAGAATGGTTTGCATTTTTAAAACAAACTTTTTGTTTTATATTTGCAGTAGCAGGGCCTCCAGTCACTAGCACAATACAATGAACAAATCAAATATCCAGAATAGACAAATACACCAAGGATATTTTTAGTTGAGTTGGGAAATGCATTATTATTAACGGTAGAGCATTATAAAGAGGTCTGATGATAACTTTTTAAACCAAAAAAAAAAAAAATCATTCCAACCAACCAAACAGCTCCCACAAGCAAAATGAAGATAATATACAGACAGGAAATTTAGTGATTTGCACTTATTGCTTGGTACACAAATGTCGCATTTCCTGTTGAATTATATTAAGAAATGACAAGCAAAATGCCTCTTCCCCATCTAAAATTCTATGACTCTATGAAAGTAGAAATTACAGTCCCCTAGCCCAACATTAGGTGTATGCTATTTTTGGTTTGTTGTGAAGATTATTTATTATGCTCCTGTGCATGGATATGTATAAGATTTACAGATATAGATAGATAGATATACTTTTAATATAATTTATTGTCCTATATATTTAAAACAAATATCTCTTAAATGGGAATTTGAATAATAAAATTGTCTACTTACAGTATCTCTAATAAGTTTATCTTTTCATATTATATATATAGCTCTGTGGCACAAGTTTCATATAGTATTTAATTTCTATTGAAGAAAGATATCTAAATCATTTTCTATTTATTTTATTGTTAATATTGCATTTTAAGGGCTTTACCTCCATATTAAATTTTATTAGATTCTTTAAGGTGTATATATATTTTTTTCCTAATGCAAGTTACAACCGGTACAAAGTTGTAATAAAAAATACATTGAAGTCTATTTCTTTTTATATTTTTTTGCAAAAAGTTATGTGATATGTTACATGAAAAAATTGGATTTTATTGAAATGTGAAGTGTTTTATACTGTTAGGTAAATGAGTGGAAGAACATGAAGCATACCCCTCACTTCATAAGTTCTCTTTCAGAGAAATAAGTGTTTGTGTCCAAGCATTACTTATAAAGTTGTGCAAGATACTCCTTTTTAGGACCAACAAAACATCTCACATTATGGTATCATAATAATTATTCAATACAACTTGCTAGCAGCTAGTCCACAATGTATTTCTTCAATTAAGAGATAACTCCATGATTTACATTTAATAAATGTTGTCAAAACAATAATGCAACCAACTTAACAGTTTTCTCCTCTTTTTAAAACAGGACTTCTGTGTGATATCTTGCAATATAGTGTAACAAATATATAAGTGCATTTTACATGATCAAGTAACTTTGGCCTCTAACCTTTGTAGGATGAAGTGTGTCAACTATTTTAGTTGTGCTTTATTAAATGGTGATGAGTTTTAGCTCATATGAACCTGATGAGTAACTACTTGTTTCTACAGTTTTGACCAGTCAAACCTTAAATTACAAATCCAAGAATGGATGACTTGGAAATGATGAAACTTCACAAACTCTACAGATTGCACTTGATGGTAATTTCATGGGTTTGTTCTGATTTAATTTTCATTTTTTACAGCAAGATTTGCCTGGTTGATATGTTTACATGTTCACACCACATTTTTTGAACTTTTGTGCAATCACAATTAATTTAATCACAAACACTAAAAATAAATCCAGCAATTAGTTTTGTTATGAATACTCATCTCGGTCCTTATAGGTATATGAGTCTTGTACCCCTTCTTGTACAAATTCCTCTTTCTTTTCCCAACCATTGGGCCAACCTCCATTGGCCTGTGTTGTGGCCCCATAAGACTTGGTGGTACCATAATTTATATAATTTTGAGTAATGTCCCCTGTTTCTTCATCAAGTTCATCTTCATGGATAAATCCACATTTTTCTTCACTTGTTTCCTCAGGGTCTGCCCAGGGTTGTTTCTCTCCTGACGCAAATATTGCATAAAATATAACTCCACCATAATGAACGAGGGCAGCAATCAGGAAGACATACTGCCACTCTTCACGTGACTGCAGTGACAAAAAGTGGCACCATGAGAATAAACTCTCCATGATGGAAAAGCTTAACATCTTCATCACTGAGTTCTGCCTAAAGCACTATCTTTGGGGAAATCTACATCCTAAATATGTAAAACTAATATTCTGATAGAAAACTATAACACTATTACTTTCCTTATCTAAATTTTTAAATCTAAAAGTGCTGAAATAAAATTCTAAATATATCCATGGTCTTTTAATTTTACAAATATTCATATTTTCTTCATTTACATTGATTTATCTACCATTTTATCCTATTCCTTTTGTTAATTTTCTTCTGGTAAACCACAGTTTTGAAGTCCTAAATATACACATAAGGACTAATAGCTAATAATCATATTCTTCCATGGACAACTGTATATTTGTCTAATGTGAGGTTAACAAATCATGCACAGAAGACTTCTATGTGCCTTCTGGGAGTAAAATGAATTTTTAAAATTGCATCAGGGGTACCAGGAAGGGTGTTGAGAAGCATATTGTTGATTGCTTGACAATGTGGACTCAGAGTTTCTAGAAAGAGATTTTTTCCTTAACTCCAATTATCTTCCTGGTCAGAGGTATATGTCAGTGCATTCAATGCCAAAAAGAAAATATTAACTCTTTGGCAACCATATGAGGGGATCTTCTACAACTGAATATCTGTTTTGCTCCATCTTACCTTATTCTTGGTCATTGCACCAACAATAATAGGGCAAACCATTCCTGACAATGTGCCAACCCCATTCGAAATGCCCATTAAGATGCTCGCATATCTTGGAGCAATATCCAAGTGGTTAACATTGAAACCTGAAATACACATATAAGCTTTGACTCAGACATTCACAAATCTCTTAGAAGTAAGTATCTGTAGATTACCACACCATGACTCCTTAACAGATGCTGGGTATAAAACATGTGCTTGATAAAAGCTTTTTGATAATTTACCTCAGGGATATAATATAATTGGATATAATTTCTTGCCCAACACCTAATGTGCAATCCTCACTTTAAGTAACAACAATAAAGATAAATGGTGACAGTGGGGGTGAACTGAGTAGTAACAAATCCAAATTATGTTTTCTAAGCATTGGCTTATTTTTAATGTGAATATTTTGTTATTCATCACATAATATATATATATTTGCAAAAATATGTATATGTGGTTTTATATATTGGGTACTTTAAGAAATTTGTGGAAAATGAAAGTTAAAAATTTTGAAATTCATTTGTATTTTCCATTATATGTATTTTCTGAAAAATGTTGGGAGTCCCCTCATATTTATATGGCTGTACAGTTGTCACATACAGGGTTACAGGAATATTAAAAGGTGATGAGAAACACATTGTTTATTGATTGGGGAATTTTTGTATAGATATATAGATGTAGATAAAAATATTTATGTAAACAAAGTTATTTATACATATATAATTATATATAGTGTCTGTACATAAAACATTTATTAACAGTTAAAATCATAATGTCATAAGTGCAAAGAAAAATGTATCTTACCAGATATAGCAAATCCACTGAATCCAACTGCAAGTACCAAGAAGGAGATTGCTACACCTCTGGTATGAGAATAGCCAACAACTAGAAGCAATGTGGCTTCCATGCCAAAACCTTCAAAAATAAACACACGAAATTCATTAGAAATGAGTACTATTTCTATTGACTAGAAATATCACCTCGGAGAGTTCATATTAAAAAATACTTTATCCTTAAAAAAAAAGACTTTAATAGTAGTAATAATTGATGTCAGAGATTATTCTTCCTGTGTTTTAACAAAAATACCCAAAACAACTTAGTTTCAATGATACAGAAGAGTTGAGATAGTTATAATATATACTAATTACATTATTATGCATTTATCTAGAATTAGAAGTTATAAATAGCTGGAAGTAAGATAGAAAATGATTTTAAATGAACAATCAAGGCAAGAATTTAAATGTAACTAAGTAATTTGCTATGTGTTGCAAGTTTTTCATTCATATATAGGAGAATTTGCTGAAACGTGAGTACTTACCACCACAATTCATGATCTTTCTCACCATAGTAGTTGAAAGAATTTGCTTGCTTCTCAAAAAATCTGCAATTTGCCCTCCAATAGGCACAATAATTGTCATTACCAAGTGTGGCACAGCAGACAGCATACCAACCTGATGGAAAATAAAAAAGGCAATAAATATACATGACAACAAACAGTGTGTGTAATTTAATGGCCTTGATTTTCTGAATCAGTCATCAACTCTTTAGCAACAAGGGAAGGAAAAATGCTTTCTCCAAATGACCACTTACTACCAGAATAAGCAATAACTTCCCAGAATGACCAAAGCTAAGTAAATTTACTTTGATCCATTTTTGTCTTCTAGAAAAAGGAAATGCTTTTTTATGCTATGTTTGACTCAGTAAATTTTGAATTTATGAATCAATTATCCTGAATCTTGTCTCATAGTGGCTTCATTTGTATGTCCATTTTATATCTTAAATGTTTTTCTCCACAAATTCATCATTAGCAATAGAGAAGGAGAAGGGGGGTTGAGGAGTAATAGAGAGAAAGAAAAAATATTTTTATTAATTGGATAAGCAAAATGCAAAGCTTTGATTATCAATATTTCACTCTTTTGGCAAAGGGAGTGTGCAAAGCACTATGAGAAATGCAATATAGAGGATAAAGAAATAGAATTTTTGTGAAGTTTTAACCTACTGTCTCAATAATTCAGGGTATTGAATCTCCTAGTCCCTTAGACAATATATAAATGTATTCTGTTTGTGACCTCAAAGGGTTATAGTCATTTCAAAACTTCATGATGGTTCTTCAACTGTCTTTACACTTTTCATTGTCTTATAAGTAACACTTCAGAATGACTAAAACCTTCTTAGAGGAGAATGCAGTTACCCTAATGATTAAGATTCCAGTGTCATACATAGGAGTGCCTAGATTTGACACCCAGATCTGGCTCCTTTTCTAAATTTTTAAAATTTGTTTTATTTTAATTTTTAAAAATTTTATTTAAGGTATAAATTTTATGTATTTCACATATACAGATTTAGGAATATTTTGATACTTCCCACCCTACCTTTTCTCTCTCCTGTACTCCTACCCTACCTCCTCCCTTTCAATTGTTTTAAATGGTTTGAAAAGAATTGGAATTAGTTCTTTAAAAGTTCTATAGAATTCAGCTGTGAAGCCATCTGCTTCTTGGCTTTTCTTTCTCAGTAGGTCTTTCTGATTCAATCTCTGTCTTGGTTATTGGTTTGTTTAGATTTTCTATGTCTCCATACTCAATTTTGGTAGATTGTATGTATCCAGGAATCTATCCATTTCTTCTGGATTTTCCCATTTGTTGGGATATAGCTCTTTGTAATAAGTACTGATGGTTCTTTTTTTAAAGATTTATTTGTTTATTTGAAAGGTAGAGTTACAGAAAGGCAGAGACAGAAAGACAGAGAGAAGTCTTCCAACCACTGGTTCACTCCTCAAATGGCCTCAAGGGCCAGAGGTGGGCTAATCTGAAGCCAGGAGCTAGGAGCTTCTTCAGGGTATCCCATGAGGGTGCAGGGGCCCAAGGACTAGGGCCATCTTCCTCTGCTATTCCAGGCCATAGCAGAGAGCTGGATTGAAAGTGGAGTAGCTGGAACTCAAATCATTGAATATATGGGATGTTGGCTCTGCAAGCAGTGGCTCTACCCGTAACGGCCGGCCCTTGATGATCTGTGGTATCTGTGGTTACATTTCTTTTTTCATCTTTGATTTTATTAATTTGGATATTCTCCCTCTTATTTTGATTAGTTGGGCCAATTGTATATCAATTTTGTTTTTTGTTTCCAAAAAAAAAAAAAAAAACCCAGCTCTTTCTCATACTGATCTTTCATAATTATTTTGGTTTCAATTTTGTTTATTAGTTCTCTAATTTTAGTTATTTCTTTCCTCCTTCTAATTTTGGGTTTGGTTTGTTGTTGTTTTCCTAGGTCTTTGAGATGCATTGATAGCTCATTTATGTGTTGCCTTTCCAATTGACTCCAGCTTTCTGCCAATGCAGGCCCTGGGAGGCAGAGATGATGGCTCAAATAACTGGGCTCCCGCCACCCACATAGGAGAAATGAATTGAAGTCCGTGCTCCCAGCTTTAGCCCTAGCTGTGACAATTGTGATCATTTGGGAAGAGAACCAGCAAATATATCTCTCTTTCTCTCTCTCTCTCTTCCTCTCCCTCTCCCTCTACATCTCCCTCCCCCTCTGCCTCTGTTTCTCTTTTCTTTCTGTGTGTATTTATCCCTCAAATAAATAAATTTTTAAGTACTAAAAATAACTTCTTAGAGTATCATTATTTATGACAATGACACAATGGTTTGGTCCTTATTTTAAGGTTTTCAAGGGTAAGCTAAATGTTTTGAACATATAGATAACTGATTCTTCATAGAAATCCCTGCTCATTAGACCTTGCCCCATCTTCCTCTTTCTTTATCTGGGTCAAACTCTGGATTGTATCTTTCTCCATATGGCCCAAATTCTTTTTAGAAATTGGCATGCTGCACTGTAGGAAAGGGCAGACATCCAACACTACTTTCCTCTGGTCCTCATTAAGAAGCTGAAAACAAATGAATGGATGCTCTAATCGGACTGATCTCTACAATCTAACTTTTCAAAGAGGTGGCTAATCTTAGCACTTGTCTTCCCCTGATATGCCATTCCCAAGAGCTTGAAAAAATTTACCTCTGAATATAGAATGGTATTAGTTAACATATTAGTTCTAAAATATATTATATATAATCATCCTAATAAAATTTTATTTAAGTATATAACATGTTAAATAAATAAATTTTCTCTATATATACATATACACACATATGCGTGTGTGTACATGTGTGCTTACTTCAAACATTTCATGGAGAATGGAGTTAAATGGTGCTTATTTTGGCACAAGAAAGCATTAAAATTCATGCATTCACGGGGTCTTCATGATTTTCATGGAAAATGTATATGAGAAAACTATGCATGGATTTTGAAATTTTATTGTGCTAAAGTAAGCTTATGTTTAATTTTGCTCAAACTTTTAAAGTACTTTGAAATTATGTGAGTATAGATCATAAAAATAGATACAGATATGGATACAGTTATACAGACATATAGGTATAGATACAAAAATAGATATATGTTAGTTCTGTTCCATTGAGTCAGTATACCTAGAAAAAATAGCAAATCTTTGTATTTGTGGTTTTATCTATAGGACACACTACTTAACCAAAGTTGGGGAGAATAATCATCTGTGCAAATATTTTATTTCACTTAAATTTTGCTTCACTTCTGAAACATAGTGTTAACCATTATCTATAAGTAGGAGAGTAAGACCAGCAATTATTCCAAAATTTCCCAAGGTTACATATCAGAACTTTATTGTGGAGTTTGAATTCAAAGCCATGTCACCCTAGATTCAAAGCCCAAGCTCTATTTTTTCCATCACTTCCTCTATACATTTTTTAGGGCAGCAGATTTCTTAGCAGTCTAAGCAAAATATTCAGAACAATCTGTGTGTGCAGAATTTACTCACAATTTTAGTTAAGTATATAGCAGGTGAATCAAGCAGGTAAATCAATATTTTTGGCTATTATATTTAGTTTTTGCAAAACAACATTGTTTTTAGTCCGTTTCAGTTAATTAGAGTACAGGGCCAGAATGACTGCATGGTTTGATTAACATCAGTTGGCTCCTTCCCTCTTCCCCATAAGACCTGACTTTATTAATAGCCTCCCAGTGTCATATTTGTCCTAGATTGTGAAAATGGACTCACACCTCCAGCAGCCTTTGTTGAGAAGTGTAACACCTCACAGAGCTCCCAAAGGCTACCCTGCAATGCTTGATCCACTCCCGAGGGAAGAGCCCTGTCTAAAGCACTCATTCTTCTCCGTGATGGAGGAAGCAGTTTCCTTAGAAACAGGGATAACAAAAGAGCTCTCAGAATAGCTACTCCTAAACTCAGGTTTGCTTCAGTCCCAGGCCTCAGAGTCTTTCAAGTAGAGACATACTATGAATAGCGAGCCCAGCTGGACTTATGTAATGACGTGAACAGAGATGGCAAGACTATTGCCAGTACAGACACGTGTATTCAGGACTCAGGAAAGGGCTTGGCACAAAGATGGTATTCAACAAATACTTGTTAAGTGCCTGAATGGATATATAGTTTACCTGAATTTGAATGGCATAGTAAAGGGAATTGAAATAGAAATCAAAGGATCTCCGCCTGAGCTTGTTGCTGTCACTTATTACTAGCATGGCTTTAGGCAATTTGAATACTTTCCCTAGTTTCTATTTCCCTATCAGTTCAATGGAAATTCTGATAGGTATCCAGCTGGTCTTCCAAATACATTGCTTATGAATGTGAAAAAGCCCTCTAAATTTCAAAGTCCCATATAAAAGCAAAATAATATGTATGTATTCATTTTATTGTTATGGAAAAATCCTAAAATGATTCTATTTCCACAACTGTAAACAATTGTCTATGGATGGCCTTTCATGCTGTGCCATAATTCTTTTTTTTTCCAAAGCAGTAGGTTTTGAAAATTTGCAAGACAAAAACCAAGCTTTTATTCCCAAACTTAACACAAAGCTTTGTATATCATGTCCAACAAATGGTCATTAAATTAATAAGTCAGATGAACAAAGATTTTTTCAGAATTTTTTTGAAAAACATCATTTAGTTGTATATATTTCTGGGAATACTGAAGAACTATATTCATAATTGTCTATGTACAAATCCATTTGAATAGAATAATTTTATCTTGAACATACTGTAATGTCTCTGACCTCAGGTAAAAAGGAGGTTATGCTTACTTATAGGAAAAAGGCTACACTGCTACTCAACCGATTGGGATGTAAAGTTCATGAAAGCAGAGACCGGGTCTGTATTGCCTGCATTTCTAACACTAGAGATTGGTCTCTAGTAGGCAATAGCATACAGTAGACACTCAAACATTTACTTAGCTTCTATTTCCCAGCAGTGGATTTTCAAATGAATATATGAGTAACTCATTAGATTTAAGAGATAAAACTTTAACAATGGGATTTAATATTCACTTGAATACAAAAATCAGTCTTTGTGTAAATAAGGTTAGTTGTTACATACCTTGCTGATTTCAAATCCAAAGACTTCCTCAAAATATGCTGGCTGACTAATAAGCAATAGGTAAAAAGTCCAGCTTCTGCAGAAATTTGCAACAATTATTGCATAGACTGGCATAGATGTAAAAAACTTGCGCCATGGAGTCTTGAATTTCTGAAATTCCAAAAAGAGAGTTATTCTGACCATTTAAATGCTTTTCAACATAAATAAGAATACATGGTATTTTATATTTTCAGGATGAGTATGATGGGACATGAGAAGGAGGTAAGAGGTAATAAATTGGCAATTACAGTTGTCCAGATAACCTTAGCTACAGGAATAATCATTGAAAGGGAAAAATATAAAAGAAGAAAGCCTCTTCTTCTGATTAAATTCTTCTAGCTTTAGTAATATACAAGATTCCTTGCTTATAGAAAATTAATTCCAAAAGCATAGGTCTTGGTTTCTAAGGTTTAAGCATTTTTTTCCAGGTAAAACTCATGGCAAAAGCAGTAGTCTTGTAATATTCAAACTATTTTATTTAAAACATTGGAACTTCATTGTAGTTGGGAGAAGAAAGATAAGAAGAACAAGCAGTGTAGTTTTTTTGCCCACATCTACAGTCAATTATTACATTACCCATAAATAAATTCTCCTGATAGATAATGGAGATCAATATAAATTTTGTGACCCTGGAGTGCAAAGTTCTATAAAAGTCATAATGTATTCAGTTGGGTAAAGCATTTGGTCATTTAGCAAACCTCGGGCATACCATAACTCAATATAAAAGGTATTCACGGTATTCAAACTTAGCAATCTAATTGTTATTGGCTTTGCTGTTGATATCCTTTCAAAGTTAAACCTAGTACATTTAACAATATTAATTACATTTGCCCAAAGAATTCTTCCCTAAGACTTATATTTTAGACTTTAAGATATCTCTCATATCTCAAATGTTTACTTTCTTTATTACTTTATTTGGAACACCAAAAAACTGTTTGGCAAAGAAACATTAGCCTAAAATAATTTCATAATGATCTCCTGGGCTTTGGGTCTTGCTCTGGCAAAATTACCAAGGGAAGAGGCAGACTTTTTTACGCAGGTTTGGTAATTATTCCTGGATATATAACCTCATAAGTATTAGTGTTGATGTGACTGTTACTAAGGCTGTTAAGGATCACTTTAAATGTTATATAGTAAGATGCCACAATTCATAAACACAAATACATGTGAAATAAAAAAGAAACAAAATAAATAAAACAAAAAACTGTCCCAATGATATGTAATAAGTGCTTGTGATTCTGGTCCAAAATTTCCAGCGACAGCTTCATCTAAAGAGTTCAAAAAGTGCATTATTTAAAAAAAATTCAATACATTCTAGGAAAACAGTGCCAGATAAATATATTTATTTCACAGATAATAAAATTGACCAAAAGATAGGAATGCCTGCATTCTACTATATTTGTGAAAGAAACAGCATCAAAATACTAGCAGTAGTAAACAACTTCTCCCTGCTGAGAACATATTCCATAATTCATACTAGGATCAGCTCTCCTAGGAACTTTAGGTGGTAAAGCACACCATCAAATGTAAGAGAAAAGTAACTAAGTAAATTCCTTTAAAAATTCTGGGGAGCTAGAAATACGCTTATCATATCCTGATAAGAACCAATTTATTGAACTAACTGCTTCACAGGTGCGTTTAGTTTACAAATTTTCATGAAGCTCTTCATTTACACTTGTGCATTTTTTTCGGTATGTTTATTTAATTATATTAAAGAGATAAAAAGGATTTAAGAGGCATTACAGGCAACTGAAAAAAAAAAAGTGATCTTAATTATATCTGGACTCAACTAGCAATAGTTGTTTGCACCTGTGTGGTGGATTAGGGATGTTCCTGTGTAGGGGACCAGGTTCAGTTCCTCTTTCTGTGTCCCAGTCCTGACACAGAGTCCAGCAAGTGGCATATTTTCCCCAGAGGCTTAAACCTAAGTCCAGACCTTGAACATTCCTGGGCATTGATAAAGGTGTCTAGGCTGTTGTCTAAAACACTTAAAGGAACTGGCCCTGTCCCTGAATCAAATTCCTTAAACTAAGCCCTGTTCCCTGCAGACATACATAAGAATATCACTTTTTCTCACAGTCTGGTTGAGAATAGCTGCTGCACTTTGTGAGTTCCCCCAATAAATGCTCTGGACTCTTCACTTGGGCATTGAGTGCCATTTTCTTTGGGAATCACAGCCAATCCTTCTTCAAGATGATGTGGAGCACTCCCCTATGGGAATTCCCTTACTGCAGCTTTTGAGAGGACTCCTGCTTGAATTTGGCTGAAAGAAACAATCTGGTACTACTCTTTCTGCTTTGCCATATACTGAATTGTTCACAATAAAATGTTCAAAAGGCAGAGTTACGCAGAAAGGTCGTCCATCCACTGGTAGATTCCGCCAGATGTTTGCAGCAGCTGAGGCTGGACAAGGTTAAAGGCAGGAATCCAGAATTCAATCTGGGTCTCCCATGTGGGTGGCAGGGACTCAAGTACTTGAGCTGCCTCTCAGAGGGTCCATTAGCAGGATTTGGAATCAGAAGCAGAGCTGAGACTCAAGCCCAGGCAATCCGATATGGAATGTGGGTGTCTCAAGTAGTAATTTAACTGATGTATCAAATGTTTATCCATAGCCTTGGCAGCTCATGACAAGAGCCTTGGGTGATTACTGACGTCATAAATAAGAGTGTCAATTGTTAAATCAACAACGGGAGTCACTGTGCACCTGTTCTCCATGTAGGACCTCTGCCCTTAATGTGTTGTACTATGAGAATTAATGGTAAAACTACTACTCAAACAGTACTCTATACTTTGTGTGTCTTTGTGAGTGCAGTCCATTGAAATCTTTACTTAGTATATACTAAGTTGATCTTCTGTATATAAAGATAATTGAAAATGAATCTTGATGGAAAATGAGATGGGAGAGGGAGTGGGAGATGGGATGGTTGTGAGTAGGGGGGAGGTTATAGGGAGAAAAGCTGCTATAATTCAAAAGTTGTACTTTTGTAATTTATATTTATTAAATAAAAGTTGAAAAAAGTTTATTCTTGGTGTTTTTATATTCATTAAGGCCAAAGTATACTCAGCAACAATGGAAACAGACCATTCTACCTGGGGTGAAATGTAAAAACTGTCTTTCACCAGCAAATGAAGTAGAGAGACAGAGATGCGATCAAAGATACTTAGAATGGGGAGAGGAAGCATTGAAGAGGAGAAGAGTAGACTCATATTGTGAGGATCAGGGCCCTTTCAACTATTAGCATAAGAAAATTCAGCTACTGTTTACTGAACCTGTCTAAATACATTACTTTTGCTAACTGGATTTTTAAAATAATGTCAAATGATTGTTTATTTATAACTATAGTATATAACAATGACAGATGGAGTAAAATATTTGCTTTATCAAAATAGACCTGCATTTTCTCTCTCTGTAGGCAAATATCTAAGAACTCCAAGTTTTACATCATTATCATTATAATAATCGATATTCATAATAGTAATCATGATGATGACATTTTATCAATAAATGATTAAATTAATAGCATTTTCAAATCAGCTATTATTGACATTCTTGGTTCAGTATTTCCTAAACTACATATAAAGTAAATACACATTTGTGAAATCTACATTTTGAATACACATCAAGTATAAAATAGTCCTTTGCATGACTGTCTTAAAATTTCCTGCATTTTAAAATTAACAAATATAGGTTGTATCTGTTTCAGTTAAGGACCACATTAAACTGTCTTAACTTGATTGGATTTGCACTTATAGCTACTGTCCTCTATATTTTAAGATGCTTAAGACAGGATAAAGTTTCAATAAATTACAAAGGAAGTAGCAACCATTCCTAAGGGAGTCTTGGAATATGGATGAACAAAAAAAAAGTTATGATTGATACCAAATCAGTTTTGTTGAATATGAACTTGTAAAATAGTTTAGTTCATCAGGGGAAGTGTGATGAGGGGAAAGAATAGGAATATACACCATAATAAAGTCCTTACTTCCATTGCACCTAAAAGATTTGCACTCTCTCCAATGCTTTCTTCTATGTACCTACGTTCTTCATCTGTAATAGTAGGATGCTTTGCAGGGCTCTCATAAGACACCAAAAGCCAAAACATGTACCAGACCATTCCAAAGCTTCCTGCAAACAATAGTTCAAAATGAAGAAGTTAATGAAAGCCATCAAACATACTGCTGTTGAACAGTCTTTTGCTAGGATAAAACTACAATAATATTATGAAAAATACATTGCGTGGGATGGAGAATTGGAACTTTGTTTCTCCAACTGACTTTAACCATTTCTTCTTGTCTTTTATTGCTAGAATTCCATTTCACTGACGACAGGTCATGTGGTTTTATCTCTTTTTCTCTGTTAAAGAGTAGTGGTACAAAGAATTTCACCATAAAAGTGATTGAATAATGGAGTTGAGATGATATTCATATAGCCAATAAATGTTTACTGAGTGGTTCATATTTCATGCAAATATAATGAACACTAAAACACTCCTGCCCTTGGAGAATTTTCTGGGGCTAATCTGTTTCTTACTTGTCTGCCTTGCATATATGAAAATAGTCTGCATTTTCAGATAAAAGAGATGTTTGTTCCCCTCTCCTATTAGCACTTCCAGATCTAGCAAATGGGCTATTAAATAAAATCCAGACAACTATTTTAGCTTGAGTGGCTGTATTATATGAAAAATAGACCCTTGCAATTAACATGGTAGGATTTAACACTTTGTTTAACCACATAACTTTATTTTCAACACATTCTATTTATTGCCTATCGATCATTCTTTTGGCAGATGAAAGTTATAAATTCCAAGGCCATAAACTGCTTACAAGTCTTTTTCCATCCCCTTCTTTATTTAGTACTCACACCATTAAAACGTGTCCTTATTGCACAATATAAATCTGAAAGCATTAATAATGGAAAGAATTGCAAGTGATTTATTCTGGTTTCCCAGAAGTTAGCCATTTCATTTTTCCCCTCATTCTGTTCTCTGTCCCTGGAGTAACAATCTAAATGCCCCTGATCTCTTTAATACGTTTTTTGGCCAAGTCAATCTCTTAAGAATTGTTCCTTAATACTATACATATCTTCTGAAGTGCTGTATTCCTTTTAGTTACTGAACATAGCAGCAAACATGATTTGAGCTTGAATGGTGTGAAAAGTCATTATAATGTAGTGGTTACAGAATAGGACTCTCTCAGATTTGAAGCTTGACTGTGAAACTCATTAGGTATGCTCATATAACCCAAGCAGTAACTAAATCTTTCTAAATGAGTATAAAATGGGATAACAATTCATTTTCCTTGGATTGTGGCAAAGAAAAGTTAAAGAAGATATTATAGAAATCAACTTGCACGGTGGCTGGAACAAATACACACTGAATAAAGGACTGCTCTTCTAATTTATTAACAACTGTCATTACCACTGCCTGAACTAAAGTTCCAGACACTCTACTAATTGTTTTGTATGCATTATCTTTATTTTAACTTGTTATACATGTCATATCTCATTAATTCGTAAAATTGAATTCTGAACATAAGCCTAAATACCCAATTTTTGTTATTTACACACCAATAAATGTACTGATATGATATTTTGAGATTACAACAATGTTTATACTTTGTGTCATTCAGTAATAAATATTAAATGAGATATAACTAGATTGGATTTTATGAGTATCTTGTTTAATATCATTATTTGATAATTATATCATATCTTCAACTGAGCTATTGGTTGGGGCACAAACCAGAATATTTAGTGAATAGCCGTATCAATGTGTTCTATATACCACATAAACAAGTGCTCTTAAATTCCACTGAATTATGGACTCTTGAAAACTTAATGATAGATGTGGATTAAAATCTCATAAGATCTTCCTAGAAAAACTATATTTGTGTACATGCACATGCACACACATGACACACACATACACACAGCACTCATACATGGCTTACAGTTTTGGTTCTTTGTGGATCCAAAACCTATTCATGGATTTTGAACCATGAAAAGAGTCCCTATGACAAAATAGCCTTCATAATATTCTGCAAGCAAAAGAATTTGCTCCAATAGAACATTTCAAGATGGGAATGAATTGTGGCAAATTTGGAAGCAGCCAGATACTGTTCTATGGCATGACTTCATTAATCTTTCAAAATTGTGTACATGTGTCCAAAGATGATAATAGAATCCAACTCTTATA
Organism: Lepus europaeus; assembly: GCF_033115175.1. Taxonomy (NCBI): domain Eukaryota; kingdom Metazoa; phylum Chordata; class Mammalia; order Lagomorpha; family Leporidae; genus Lepus; species Lepus europaeus. The sequence continues at coordinate 43,056,440 of NC_084833.1, forward strand.
TTTATCATTTCCTCATTATTGAAAAGAGTCTCTTTTAAAAAAAATGTCTCTTAGAGAAAAAGACTTTAGGGGTACTTAGAAGTAGTAAACTTCCATGTTCTTGTAAAAATGTGTACATACAATGTATTTTAGACATGGGGTTTCAAATGTAGGGCTTAAATTGCCTTTAATTCTAAGTAAATGAGGCCTAAGATGCACTACTACTATGTCCAACTACTGTTATTTCATCACAAAATTAAATTTTTACACCATCATTGTTTTCGAGGTTTCACTCCTACTCAGTCTTGAAGAGGCAGACTCGGGAAAAATGACCAAGAAAGAAAAAGCAAACGAAGAGGTAGATGCTATGTACATCTCTCATCCTCATAAGCTTTTAGTCTAGAACTAATTTACTTTGTTCTTCATAATCAAGGACATATAATATATTTCATGCAGCACAAAGTTTCCATAGATAATGAGGCTGCTTTTCAAAACAAGAGGGAGCAATGTAGGGAAAATAACACAGAAAAAATGTTTTCTTTGTTCTCAGAATATAAGGAAAGGATTGTTAAGGTGAGTAAATACGTGAGTAGACACAGATGTATCTCAGTGTCTACAACTACTTTTCTTTCAGCCCATGCACTTCTCATTTAATTCACTGTAGAGAAATGTTACATACCATAGACATAAAATACTGAAGACCAGCCGGTGTACTGTACAAGAATGCCAGCTAAAGGCATTGCAATCACAGCGCCAGCATAGGAACCTAAAGTAGAAGAAAAGAAGAGACAACTTAAGTGAAATCATTAAAGAAATTTTTTACTTCCTCTCATGTTCTTTGATTCCTGCAAACACACTGTACACTCAGTGGTCTGCATTGGCAACTGCACATACGGGCCATAAAATATGTAGTCATGTCTACATACACATACAACAACATTGGACTACACAAATGGATAAAATTTACCTACCTAAGGCATGGCAGAGATTTAGAAATAATGTCATGCTGGGTGATGTGTATTTTACGTATCTATTTATCAAGTTAGTGTTGGAACTAATCATACAATATGAACCTGTTCTTGATACCTCAAGCATATATCTCCTTGTTGCAGAGCCATGCCATTGCAGTTTTGTGTAGTACTTTCTGTTTATTTTAAAGCTCATGAAAGGTGATTGTGAAAACAATGAAGTATTTATAGAAAAGGCGATACTTTTGTTCTGTGATTTAAGCCCAATGCTTATAAATTCAACATCTTAGGTAATAATGCTGCTAATCTTGTATTATGGCTTAAATATAAAAATATAAAAATAAGAAGTGAAAAATTGATCAATTTACAGAATACAAAACACAAAAAGAAATACAGCTTTTAAGGAGACCAAGAAGAACAAGAATTTAAATGGTGGTCAAAAATCTTACCCTTCCTCCCAACCCAGATAATTTTATAAGTGAGTTTATCAAATTTTCAATACTTTTCTAAGTTGTTCCTAAACTTTTACCCACTATAACTATCCCTGTACACAGTACTCACCACAAAAGGAGGTGGTTGCCAATCTACTCCTCTCCAGAGGAGGGGCCCATTTGCTCCATATCCCATGACACGCCGGGTAGGTGACACCCTGTGTTAGGGGACAATATATGTCAACATCAAAGACCCAGAGTAAACAGAAAAGAAGCACATACCTTTCTCTGATGCTGCCTCTTACAGGGTGGTCACAAAGTATTAGAGAAGGGTCCTTACTGATTTCCCAAAATACCATTTTCAAAATTTTCATTTCAGAACATATAAGGTACAGCCTTATAGGTATGTTATATCTGTTCAAATAATATTCACACTTCAGGTGTTTTTTACAGCCCAAATTTCTTCTGATTAAGGCAAAAGACACTGCATTAATAAATTGGTCTGAAATTCCGGATGTTTATGAAATTTGGGAGACCTTCTTGTGAAGCATTAAATTCGGTAATTCCCACATTCAAACAATCAATACAAGGGAACGTTAAGATCCTTGGCACTTGGCCGGCACCGTGGCTTAACAGGCTAATCCTCCACCTTGCAGCGCCGGCATACCGGGTACTAGTCCCGGTTGGGGAGCTGGATTCTATCCCGGCTGCCCCTCTTCCAGGCCAGCTCTCTGCTATGGCCTGGGAAGGCAGTGGAGGATGGCCCAAGTCCTTGGCCCCTGCACCTGCATGGGAGACCAGGAGAAGCACCTGGCTCCTGGCTTCGGATCAGCGCGATGCGCTGGCCGCAGCGGCCATTGGAGGGTGAACCAACGGCAAAAGGAAGACCTTTCTGTCTCTCTCTCTCTCACTATCCACCCTGCCTGTCAGGAAAAAAAAAAAAAAAAAAAGAAGATCCTTGGCACTCACACAATCCTGAAAGTAGTATCTACAACTCAAAATCTTTAAAACAGTCAGCCTTTTCCTATTATTTTGATTCTATCATTTCTTTATCTTTTGGGGGCAAGAAGATTTTTTTTGGAGGGGTGCATTAATATTTTGTTATTTATCTATTCCCACCATAATCCATGGAAGCAGAAGGAGCAATAGGTAGGACAAACTAAAGTTTTGTTTTGTTTGGTTTTGTTTTTCCATTTATTTGAAGGGTAAAGGGATGGGGGAGGTAGTTGAGGGAGGAGGAAGCTAGTTCATTTCCTACATGCCCACAACAGCCAGAGTTAGGCCAGGCCAAAGCCAGGAGCCAAGAACTTCCTGAAGGTCTCCCATATGGGTGTCAGGAACTCAAATACATGAGCTATCATCTGCTGCCTCCCAGGATGTGTATTATCAGGAAACTGGATGGAAAAGGCAGGGCCAGAAATTGAACCAGGCACTCCCACATGTGGTGAAGACTTCACAAGTGGCAATTCAACTGCTGTGTCTCAAATGCTGTCCCAAATGAAAGTTTTTAAATAGTATTTTTTTCAAAGATTGCAATTTATGGAAAGAGAGCTAAGTACTTGAGTCAGACACCCAAAGAATATATTCAATGAAATATTCCAATGGAGACTCATCTCATAATTTCAGACCAATGGAGACTTGCTATAAAATCCTCAAAAGATATTAACTCAGCATTATCACCAGCAAAAGACAGATTCAAAATTTTTTATCACAATGCATTAAAAAAGTCGTGCTTTTTAAAGTCAGAGTCATTAAAATATATTTCATTCTGTTCAGTTCTAGAAAGCAAGAGGTAGGCAGATATAGACCTAGTTTAGCATAATTAATAGAGAAAATATCTTTCTAACTTCTCAATTATTCATTTTCATTTTAACATTATTTAGATACAACCTAATAGTGCATGTATATTTCTAAAGATAAACTGGTGATTTTCAGTGACTTGCCAATTTTAAGACGATATCCTTTTGTAGTTCCATACCTCAACAAGTCCTTGCAATATTCTCACAAAGATGACACATCCATAATGCACTCTGGCTGCTGATGGAATTAGCATATTTAGGGTAGAGGTAAGAAGTATGGCAGCTCCAAAAACCCTAAAATTGAAAACATGATAACCTGTTGAAATGATTCAGTATTATAGATACATAGACCTGAAATTCCAAGTTAACTGGAATATTTAAAACAATCAACAATTATACTTTTCAGGTAGTTTATTTTTATAGAAGTATAAAACAGTGGACTTGATCAGCTAGCTATTGAAATAAATATTTCGGCCGGCGCCGTGGCTTAACAGGCTAATCCTCCGCCTTGCAGCGCCGGCACACCGGGTCTAGTCCCAATCGGGGTGCCGGATTCTATACCGGTTGCCCCTCTTCCAGGCCAGCTCTCTGCTATGGCCCGGGAGTGCAGTGGAGGATGGCCCAAGTCCTTGGGCCCTGCACCCGCATGGAGACCAGGAGAAGCACCTGGCTCCTGGCTTCGGATCAGCGAGATGCGTCAGCCGCAGTGGCCATTGGAGGGTGAACCAACGGCAAAAAGGAATAGCTCACCCTGATGATATTCAACCTTCAAAAATCAGGGTTGGGTTGAGCACTCCCTTGACTGACATCATAAAGGCTGCCTCCATGGCCTAGTTTGTTAGTGACCAGGAGAATAAAGAGCAAGCTAGCAGCAGGAGCAATGTAAGGATAGGCAACAGGCCAATTAATGGCTACTTTACATGGTGATCTGCCGTCAAGGAGACCATACAAGGCCAGTGCCCCAAACAGTACCTGAGGAGCCAGGGCATTGAGCAAGCAGCTGTCGTGACAGGAACCGCCTTCTGTCAGCTCTGCCAAGAGCAATGCCACTGGACACGGAACTGCTGTGGGTATTGAAGGACTCCTAGTTCAGAACCGCAGACCCTGTGGCCCCAAGCTAAAAATTCTTTGGCTCTGCCCAGCCTCTGCCTAGCTTCCAGCTCTAGCCACTGCTATTGAGGGGATGGCCTAGGGTCAGTGAAATGTAAGTTGCTTATTTGTACCAGCCTCCTATTCAGCTCTTCTCCTAGTCCAGCCACATAATGTGAGTCAACAGGGTGCCTCCCTTAAGGAAATTCACATCCATGGATAGGTCTGGGCCTCACACACCCAGCCAGGCCTTAAAGTCTATCCAAATATTATTAAGCTTAGAAAGCCCTCCCTGCCAGTTCCTAAAAACAGGGCTTTCAGTAACAGCTAACTTAGATGGTCCTGCACCTATTTGAATGAGTCCTCACTGAGGACTTAAAGGGCCTATCACTTGAGGGGCGTGCAAAGTAATCCAAAATGTAGATGGTTAAATGTAAATGCTTTATTAGTCTGTTTCCTTTCCCAGACTGAGACTCTGGTCTTTTACATTGGTTTAACTTCCTAGCAAAACTAGCTACTAGGTATCCAGGGAAAAAAAAAGCATAGCCAGTCCATTAGAGTGTTAGTTATTTAACCCTTATCCTCACCCCTGGGGAGAGAAAACCAGCCCCAAAGGGGATATGGGCCATGCAGCAAACTTCTGCAAACTCCAGGAAGTCCCAGTATCTCCCTAACAGGCTACAGGTCCCTAGATCAGGCATATAGCACAGCTCCTAAACCAGGCTCTCAACAGGGAGCCAAAGCAGAGCCCCCTCCTTTAGGAAAAACAAACAAACAAAGCAGAGCTTTCATCCATTGCAAAGCTGCCATGACTAGGGCTCTCAGAAAGGGACTGCTAATTCAGTCCTTCAAACAGGCAGGCCCTAGACCTGCTACCTGCAAGAAAGTGCCCCAAACTAGGGTCAAATTAAATGGGTACGAAATCATGTTTATGCTTTCTTGGACAAGGCCAGACAACTCCAGGACCAGGTCAGACAAGGGTAACATTTCTGGCCTAACATCACATCTGGTCATGGAAATCCTGGTCATTGCCTCTCCTTGGCGACATAGCATCCACATTCTTTCTGCTCTCTGCAGACTATTGTGCTTTAACATCCTTGTTTGTTCTGTCTCTAACAGAAGACAAGCCATCTGGCTCATGCTTCTAAGACACGGCTTCCAGCCTACCTCATCAGACAAGGTGACCCACCCTCTGGATCAGCAGGGCAATGCTTCCTGAGGCCACTCTCAAACACCATAGGACAGATAGCAAGAGAAAAATACCCATTTCCATCTCAACGCTCATTTGTCAGCTTCGAAGTAGCTACAGAAGATGGAACTCCACCCATTTATCCCCATAAAAGAATTATGGGTATTCTTTTCTTGAGAGGGGATATGTTTGGTAGAAAGTCAGAAATTGAACCTATGTGTGTGTGAGAAAGGCCCAAAGACCAGCACCTACTGCAGAAGCTCCAGAAGTCCAGCATCTTGCACTTCAAAGTCCTGCCCGGATCCTGATGACCTTCCAGGGAGTCTTGACCCTTCTACCTGATAACCTTCCAGGTGCAGCCTAGTACCTGAACTTCAAAGTCCCGCCCGGATCCTCATGACCTTCCAGGGGGTCCTGCCCCTTCCACCTAGCCTGATAAATATCCTTCCTCTAAGGTGGGGCAACGCCAGCTAGGCTTCCCCTGTCTGATAACTTCAGGGCGAAAAACTCAGAAAGGAATTTTTCATATTTACACCCAACAAGTCCTTTGTTCAGGAGGAGAAGAAGGAAAGGGGAAGAGAAAAGACAGGAAGGCAAGACCCATCCCATTAAAAGCCCCAGCTTAAATGTGAATTATGCATTCTCTCTCAGGTTCTGTCTGGAGAGGTGCCCATGAGTACTTACAGATGTCCCTACCCTAATAAACCTTGCTATTTTGCTTTCCACTGCAAAAAAGAAAAAAAATTACTTATTTATTTGAAAGGCAGAGTTACAGAGAGAGAGAGAGAGAGTCTCCATCCTCTGGTTCACTCCCCAGATGGCTGCAACAGCTGGAGCTGCAATGATCAGGAGTCAGGAGCCAAGGGCGCAGGGGCCCAAGCACTTGTGCCATCTTCTGCTGTTTTCCCAGGCCCTAGCAGAGAGCTGGATTGGAAGGGGAATAGTCAGGACTTAAACTGGTGCCCATATGGGATGCCAGCACCACAGGTGGCTGCTTTACCTGCTACTCCACAGTGCCAGCCCCAGCATAGATTTTTTTATAATACATATAACTATAATTAATATGTCTGTCTTAGATTTTTCTTTTTTTCTCTCCATTTTTTTATGAAAGGGCGGATTCTGTTTGAGGCACAACTCTAGCAGTGTATATACACCTAACACTTTAAGAAGGAACTGCTAAAAATATGGTGCTAGGGGCCAGCTTTGTGGTGCAGCAGGTTAAAGCCCTGGCCTTAAGTGCCAGCATCCCATATGGGTGCTGGTTCTAGTCCCAGCTGCTCCTTTTTCGATTCAGCTCTCTACTATGGCCTGGGATAGTATAGAAGATGGCCCAAGTCCTTGGGCCACTGCACCCGCATGGGAGACCCGGAAGAAACGTCTGGCTCCTGGCTTCAATTGGTGCAGCTCCAGCTGTTGCGGCCATCTAGGGAGTGAACCAGTGCATGGAAGACCTCTCTCTCTGTCTCTACCTCTCTGTCTTTCAAATAAATAAAATAAATCTTAAAAAAAATAAGAAGAAAAAGAAATATAGCAGCTAAAAAAATATGGTGTTAAAGTTTTAATCCATGTGTATTTCATTCATCATTTAAAAAAAAATTCCGGCAGGCGCCGTGGCTCAATAGGTTAATCCTCCGCCTGCGGCGCCGGCACCCCAGGTTCTAGTCCCGGTCGGGGTGCCGGATTCTGTCCCAGTTGCTCCTCTTCCAGTCCAGCTCTCTGCTGTGGCCCGGGAGTGCAGTGGAGGATGGCCCAAGTGCTTGGGCCCTGCACCCACATGGGAGACCAGGAGAAGCACCTGGCTCCTGGCTTCGGATCAGCGTGGTGCGCCGGCCGCAGTGGCCATTGTGGGGTGAACCAAAGGAAAAGGAAGACCTTTCTCTCTCTCTCTCTCTCTCTCACTGTCCACTCTGCCTGTCAAAAAAAAATTCCATAAATTGATACTAATGAAGAAAATGTCCCCTTAACAAGGTAACTTTATGAAAATATTGTCCTGCAGAGATGTTTTGGAGATACTATCTCTAGCGCACTAATCTCTGTGTATGGGGCAAGTTTTATCAAGATCCAACATTAAGTCTTGCATTCAGTCAAGGTTGAGTACCTTAAAGAAGTTCTAATTTTTTTAGCAGGGACATGTAACTGTCAAAAACCTAGATTTGGCTCTTATTAATATACTACTAAAATTTTATATACGACCTTATGAAGGGCTGAATTTGAGTAGTTCTTTCTTCTCTCAATCATACTCCTGCCCACCTACTTCTGTGCAAAAATCTATACAGCATGTATCTGCCTTCCTTCAGTGGCTTCTCGGCAATGAAGTAAACGGTTACTCATGAGTCAACTATTCTGTTATACTCTTCCTTTGTACCTTTTGCTGAGTAGGTGTCTCTAATTTTTTTTTTTTTTTTTTTGACAGGCAGAGTGGATAGTGAGAAAGAGAGACAGAGAGAAAGGTCTTCCTTTGCTGTTGGTTCACCCTCCAATGGCCGCCGCGGCTGGCACGCTGCAGCCGGTGCACCGCGCTGATCCTAAGGCAGGAACCAGGTGCTTCTCCTGGTCTCCCATGGGGTGCAGGGCCCAAGCACTTGGGCCATCCTCCACTGCACTCCCAGGCCACAGCAGAGAGCTGGACTGGAAGTGGGGCAACCGGGACAGAATCCGGCACCCCGACCGGGACTAGAACCCAGTATGCCAGCACCGCAAGGTGGAGGATTAGCCTAGTGAGCCAAGGCGCAGGCTCTGATTTTCAATCAAAGGTGATTTGCATGCCATTAGTGGTCATTAGGGGAGAGGGAGCGGGATAGAGGAGGGTTGCAGGTGGGAGGGAAGTTATGGGGGAGAAAGCCATTGTAATCCATTAGCTGTACTTTGGAAATTTATATGCATTAAATAAAAGTTAAAAAAAGAACAACCCACCAAATACTGAAAAAAAAAATGCATTGACTGACTAGGTAAAAATAAAATGCATCAAATTTTACATAACCACATCTTCTTTAGTTTCATATCATTGTTATCCAATTTAATATTCAAGTGATGAAAATTTTACTTATAAAAATTATTTTCCTCCATAGGTGTGGGGGTCTTTGCATTTTCTCTTGACAGACAACTGAAACTGAGGCAGCCTCTGCATTCAACATTCATCCATACAACCACATTTCAATTCTTTGTGAGACTATATTCTTCTTTGTTTTTAATTTTAAAAATTTTAGATTTATTTTTATTTGAAAAGAGGAAGGGGAGGTGTGGGAAAGACAGACAGAGAGCGAGCGAGAAAGAGAGAAAGAATTTTTTTCCATTTCTGTTTTCAATGTGCAAATATCTGGCCAGGAGCCCAGAACACAGTCTGAGTCTCCCATACCGGGAGTAGGTACCAAATCAAGCACTTGAGGCATCACCTGCTGCCTCCCAGGGTGTAAATTAGCAGAAAGCTAGAATTGGAAGCAAAGCCAGTCCTTGAACCCAAGTACTCTGATGTCAGGTGAAGGCGTCCCAAGCAGTATCTCAACCAGTTTGGCAAACACCCACTCTGTGGGAGACTATATTTAGAGCAGAGTGTTGTACTGAGTAGAGGAGGCTAAGATCTACTTTCTCCATGTGTGTTAACTCATTTAATCCTTACAGCAGTTCTGAATAAGATTTTGCTCTCATTCAACAAAATGTAATTGAAACAGAAATACTAGTCAAGAAAAAAAAAAAGTAGTAAAGCTGAGATTTGAATCCAGGACAATCTGGCAAGAAAACCTGTGCTCTGTCATCTACATGATGCTATCAAGCACTCAGGAGGAAAAAAAAAAAAGGAAGGAAGAGTCTTAGAGTCTCAGCACTCAGCAGAGTAGAAAAATGAAGGTGACCAAGAGACAACCTGTGCCAAAGGGAACAGTGCAAATGGGGAAAGTGTTAAGTCTAGTGCTTAAGAGACTTAATTAAGACTCCCATATCCCACATCATAGTACTTCAGTTTGTTCATGATTCCAGCTTCTTGTTCTTTAAAAAAAAAAAAAAAGATTTATTTTATTCATTTGAAAGACAGAGTTACAGAGAGGTAAAAGAGAGGTAAAGCTAGAGAGAGAGAGAGAAAGAGAGAGAGAGAGAGACTTCCATCCGCTGGTTTACTTCCCAGATCGTTGCAAGGGCCAGAGCTGGGCTGATCTGAAGCCAGGAGCCTCTTCCAAGTCTCCCACACTAGTGCAGGTGCTCAAGCACTTGGGCCATCTTCCACTGCTTTCCCAGGCGATAGCAGAGAGCTGGATCAGAAGTGGAGCAGCCGGGACTAGAACCGGCGTCCATATGGGATGCCAACACCCATATGGGATGCTGGTGCTGCAGGCCAGGCCTTTAACCCACTGCACCACAGTGCTGGCACCAGCTTCTTGTTCTTGTAGACAACTTGTGAGGCACCAGGTGATGGCTCGAGTAATTGAGTCCCAGTCACACACATGTGAGACTTGAGCCAGATCCCCTACCTCCTTACTTCAGCCCAACCCCTGTAGTTGTGGCATGGGAGAGTAAATTATCACATGGGAGTGCTTGCTTGCTCGCTCTCTCCCCTGCTTCTCAAAAGAATAAATAAAAAAAATTTTAAAAGTACAAATAGGAAACAAAAGAGAAAAGATCTATTCCTGAGAGCTAAGAAGCAAACTTTCATAAGGATACTTTTTGCTTGGGCCAAGAAAGATGAATGTAAAGTGGAAAGAAGAAACACCGTAAGTGATAAATTGATTCATAAAGTTTCAAAAATTAAAAAGGTTGCATTATGTACCAGAAACTAAGGGAATATTGAAAATTGCTGGATGTGGCAGTACAGGTGAGTAGGAGAAGTAAGAACACATAGAGTAGGATAATGAATGAGCAGAGGTTGAAAAAAATGTATGTAGACTGGAGTCCAGAAATTCACAGCATCTTAGAAGTGATGGAGTTTAAAGTCAAAATAAGTTTGAGTGACAATTCAAGGTTATTTCAAAAAGGTCATCTAAAATGAAATTAAAACTATGAGCTCATTTTGGTGCAAATTATGAAAAATCATGAAAAAACTATATGAGTGTTTCAAAAATGTTTGCACCAAAATAAACTCATTTTAAATTCCACTTTCTAAGGGTACTCTTTGAAGTACCTTTGTATGCCCCAAAGTGAAGTAAATATGACACTTACTGGCATTAAGGGGAGAGAGATCTATGCAGTCAGAAATTTAGGAGATCAAGGTCCAGATATGTTCAGACAATTTGAAAGAGAGCAAGGGGAAAGTTCCAGATGGTGACAGAAGATGGAAAAGCTGATATAAGCAAAGTATGGAAATTTTGGTAGGACTCTGGCTTTGTCGCTTAGCAACCATATGACTGGTAATTTGCTTAACCTCTCTAGGCTCCTGATTCCTTGGCTATAAAAAGGGCAACTCTGGTTAATAGTTAGGAGCAGAGATTCTAGAGCCAGACATTCTGAGTTCAGAGTTCATCTCTGCCAATTATTGAGCGACTTGAGCAGTTTATTGAACTTTCTTTGCTTCTTTTCTTATCTACCAAGTTAAAATAATAGAACTTATAAGCCATTACAAGTAAATTGCCCAGATGAGTGTCTGGCCCATCCTAAGCTTTTAATAGATACTACGACTTGTACAATGTTGATACTAATGTATCTTATCTAAGACTATGATGAGGCTAAAGGAAATAATGCACCACCTAAAAAGCTTATAGTCTTGTGCCTGGCACATGGAAGTAAATCCATAAGTAAATAAATGCGATCCAGTAAGAAATAAGTAGTAGTATTCAGCAGTTTTTGAGTTCTTTAAGTGTTCAAGTCACTTCTGGATTCTCATTTTTTAAAAGATTAGTTTGCTTATTTTTTGAAAGGCAAGGTAACAGGGAAGAGAAAGAGAAGGAAACAGAGAGAGATTTTCCATCTGTTGGTTCACTCCCCCAAGTTGCCACAACAGTGAAGGCTAGGCTAGTCTGAATCTGAACTCCATCTGGGTCTCTCACGTGGCTGGCAGGGACTCAAGAACTGAAGCCATCATCTGCTGCTTCTCAGGCACTTTAGCAGGCAGCTGGATAAAAGCGGAGTAGATGGGACTCGGAAAAGTGCTTCGACATGAGATGTATGCATCTCAAGCAGCCTTTAAACCTGCTGCACCACAACACTCATCCCTGGACTCTCAGTTTAACACAGAACTGAGATGCTACTACTAGCTATCCCCATTTCACAGGTGGATATCCACAGGTGGATAACCAACTCCCAGTGAGTTTAAATAACTTGCCAAGGTTATTTAAATAGTAAAGTAATAGCTGTGGCTTACATTTACTCAGCCTGATAGTAGATCACTAAATTTTACCATAATAGCTGGAGCACTAATACTAGCATTAACAGTGACAGTAGCAGTAGAAAACATAAGACAAATTTCTTTAAAAATGAAAATATTTTTGAAAGATATATAGTATCAGCAGTGGGGAGTAGGAGCAGACTTCTGCTTCTTCTTTCCTGTATTCTAAAGTAAGTAGTTCAATGGAGAAGCTCATGTGAATAATTTTGTCTAAATCTGTATTACAACAGAGAAATGGGAGAAGCAGTAGAAGTGATATGGAAAAGAAGTTCAAGAATATAAGATGTTTTAGCATAGTGGTTTCTAGGTTTATAACAAATGATAATCAAGAGGTTTATTAACATAAAAATTGATGCACATCAGAGTTCATGATTTAGTGGGTTTGTGTGGAACCTGAAAAGGTGCATTTCTAACAAGTTCCCAGGTAGTGCTGCTGTTGCTTGGCCTTTCTTTGAGACCATTGTTTTATAAGTATCATGTTAGCTATTCCTCCTAGGTCATCACAAAAGATACAGCTATGTGGGGGAGAAGCCAACCTATAATAAACTGCTGGGCAGAGGGGAGTGTGGAGCTTAACTTTTTATTATAAATGGAAGAGACAAGGGTAGATGGAAATACCTGCTGATAGGGAAGATGTGCTTTACAAAACACAAATTGAAGTAAAATCATTAGATTTAGAACCCAAGCGAAGCCCCTACACCTACTTTTCACTATCTTCACTCACCAGATTGACCAAATAGCTATCATTTTACTCGGGGACATTTATATAGTATAACATAGTAGTAGTTAAGAATGTAAATTCTGTGGTTACACTGTGAGAATTCAAACTCCAACACTACTTACTTACTTGACAAGTTGTTAGTACCTGAATTCTCTAAGCCTCATTTTCTCCATCTGTAAAATGGAGATAAGTTTCCATACTTATACTTCAAGATTCAATGAATTATTAAAGATAACAGTATATGGTCCATAGTAAATGGTATCTAAATACTGTAGTTGTCATTGAAGAGAAATTTCCTGTGCTCTGGAAGTATTTTCAGTTCCTCATCATTTTTCTGCAGAGATATTTTGCCCCAATAAGATAATGCTATTCCTATAACCACAGATGCAGTTATTCCACATCACTCTGAAAATCTAACAGTGTTAAGTGCATGAAGATATGTAGTGGGAATTTTACGCCCCATTCTGAAGTCATACAAAATTGACTGAAATGCATCAGGCTCTTAATTTGTCCCCCCAGTGGTTCACTTAAAATATCCAGCAGGAAACAAATAATCAAAAAACTGGAGCCAGCGCCGCGGCTCAATAGGCTAATCCTCCGCCTTGCGGCGCCGGCACACCAGGTTCTAGTCCCGGTAGGGGCACTGGATTCTGTCCCAGTTGCCTCTCTTCCAGGCCAGCTCTCTGCTGTGGCCCGGGAGTGCAGTGGAGGATGGCCCAAGTGCTTGGACCCTGCACCCCATGGGAGACCAGGAGAAGCACCTGGCTCCTGGCTTCGGATCAGCGCGGTGCACCGGCCGCAGCGCGCTGGCCGCGGCGGCCATTGGAGAGTGAACCAACGGCAATAGATTAGAATAGAGGTAGTTTTCATCACTTCAAGCATCATGGTTCTAGTAGAATTTTTTTAAATGGCATATTCTTAGGAAATACGCATCCAGAACCTTATATAAAGGGTAATAATAACTTCCTTTCTGAGGAATACATAGATGACAACAGGTCTTTCTTCCCTGAATTTTCTTTATCTCAGTATCCTCGATCAATAGGCTATTTGTTCTTGAGTCTTTAAAGGAACAAACTGCTATTTGGAGTATCCTATCAATTCTAGGAAGTTACTTTCATAGAATAACTGTATGTTGGCATTTTTGGATTAGGGCTTAGAGTATACCTATGGATCAGTCTTCATTTGAGGGAGCTCATGAGTTCAAGTACATGGTACAGTCTGGATTCATCCTTGAGTCTTGCAAACACTGGAGTCTCCTGAAACCAATTTTCATAACATTACCTGTCCATTATGGCATCCTCATTAGCCTCTGAAACTATTATTGAAGTAGATGGGAATGCTTCAGAGGTAATGTAGTGTCTTCCTGAAGCTCCTCACCATTTATCAATATTTAATATTGTGATATATACTTTTTATGTTTGACAGTCATTTTTTGTTTGGCTTGACGTTAGAAAACAAAAACATAGGGCCGGCACCATGGCTCAATAGGCTAATCCTCCGCCTGTGGCACCGGCACACCAGGTTCTAGTCCCAGTCAGGGCGCCGGATTCTGTCCCAGTTGCCCCTCTTCCAGTCCAGCTCTCTGCTGTGGCCTGGGAGTGCAGAAGAGAATGGCCCAGGTCCTTGGGCCCTGCACCTGCATAGGAGACCAGGAGGAGCACCTGCCTCCTGGCTTTGGATCAGCGTGGAGCTCCGGCCGCAGTGCGCCAGCTGCAGCACGCCGGCCACAGCGGCCATTGGAGGGTGAACCAACAGTAAAGGAAGACCTTTCTCTCTGTCTCTCTCTCTCTCTCACTATCCACTCTGCCTGTCAAAAAAAAAAAACAAAACATAGCACTGAATGTATTTTTGGTATTTCTACAAACAGAGGGAAATAGATTATATACCAGAAGATATTTAATGTTTAGATCAATGTTATTATCCCTTACTAGTCTTAAGTTTTACACATATAATTGGGCTTCACAGCACTGTTTCCCTATAGGTAATATCCTCACTACAGAATATTCAAGTTCATCCTCTGATGAAAAGATTTGTCTGACAATCAAAACTGTTTAATTAAATAAACTTTAAAATCATTCCACAGCCAGGTTCTTTCCTATGGACCTAGCCCAGCACTAAGTAATATAGTGATTAAGGTATTTCTCTCTCTCTCTCTCTCTCTCTCTCTCTCTCTCTCTCTCTCTCTCTCTCTTTCTCACACACACACACACACATACATACACATATATATGCATGAGTTATATTACATGAGAATTTCTTTAGTAAATAATATAATTTGAAATCAGATATCCTAGGGTTCATGACCCAGCTCTGCCTCTTATCATCTGGTAGTACTTGAATAAACAACTCTGCTATTCGATATTCTTTCTCCCATGAGTAAAAGTAGTATGAGTACCTTACAGTGTCACTATAAGGAAGAAAGATGATGTACATAAAAGTGTTTAGTGATGCATATATTTATTATTCTACTCAATTCTAATTCCATCTGCCTCTGTAAATGGAAAACCAAGACAATTATGAAGATGATTTGTAATTCATATCCTCTCTATTCCCACCCTCAATATGAATCTCTGCTATTTAGAAAGATGTAGAAATTTCATTGCTGAATGACATTCACCACACTGATTGAAAAGCTTTTGTGACAGTAAGTCACTCCTTTCCACTTTACATAAGGAGAGTCTCTTCTGCCTTTCAATTCAGATGAGTTGGCTTTGTTTTTCCCCACTCTAGTCTGAAAGCTCAACATCTAGGCTTTTTGAGCTTCAGGAAAGGAGAAATAGATTCCCTAGTTCATGACATAAATTAAGCAATCTTTTACTGTCTGACTTTATTCTACCTAAAAAAGCATTTGTGTTGTTTTTTTGTTTAATTTACAATCTTACAACTTTGATATTCCATTGTGGATTTGTCCAGGTGCATTTTTAATGTACCAGTTTATTTATAAATTGAGTATTGTATTCAACAAAATAAGAAATAATAACATTGTTTATTTAAGAATATTTGAATGTATTTATTATTATTCAATGTGATTAACCAAATACACATTTCTTAAATTAATCTCTGATTTCATGTTTATATATTGTGTTTTATTGTTTTGGTTTTTTCATTATAAGACATTTCAATAAAGAAACTCACTTAATATTTGATCACTTTTTCTATATAAAGGTGAATAATGAGAAACAAAAAAATATTGGACTTTATATAAAAAGGCATTTTCTGGAGTTAAGTAAACCTTCCCAAAAAAATACTATAAATTTCTTGGATCTTTTGATTTTAGTAAATTCAAAGGTAAGCTATTTATGGCCTGACTAACCAAAAAAGAAGAGAGAAGACCCAAATCAATAAAATTAGAGATGAAAAAGGAAATGTAATCAGACACTACAGAAATAAAAAGAATCATCAGAAATTACTATAAACAGCGCGGTGCGCCGGCCGCAGCGCGCCTACCGCGGTGGCCATTGGAGGGTGAACCAACGGCAAAAGGAAGACCTTTCTCTCTGTCTCTCACTGTCCACTCTGCCTGTCAAAAATAAAAAAAATAAAAAAAATTTTTAAAAAAAAGAAAAAAAAAGAAATTACTATAAAGAGCTCTATGCCAACAAACTGGAAAACCTAGAAGAAATAAATAGATTTCTGGCCACATACAACCTACCTAAATTGAGCCATGAAGACACAGAAAACCTAAACAGACCCATCACCAAGACAGAAATTGAATCAGTAATTAAGATCCTCCCAACAAAGAAAAGCCCAGGACTGGATGGCTTCACTGCTGAATTCTAACAGAAATTTAAAGAACGAACTCCACTTCTCAAGTTAATCCAAACAACTGAAAGGGAGGAAACTCTCCAAAATTCTTTCTATGAAGCCAGCATCACCTTAATTCCTAAACCTGAAAAAGATACAACAGAGAAACAGAACAACAGACCAATTTCCCTGATGAACATAGACACAAAATTCTAAAAAAAAAAAATTATGGCCAATTGAATACAACAACACATAAGAAAGATCATTCACCCAGACGGGATTTATCCCTGGGATGCAAGGGTGGTTCAATCAATGTATACATCACATTAACAAACCACAGAAAAAAAACCATATGATTATCTCAATAGATGCAGAGAAAGCATTTAATAAAATCCAACACCCTATCACAATGAAAACTCAGCAAATTGTGTATAGAAGGAACATTCCCCAACACAACCAATGCAATTTATGACAAACCCATGGCCAGTGTCCTATTGAATGGGGAAAAGTTGGAAACATTCTCACTGAGATCTGGAACCAGACAAGGCTGCGCACTCTCGCCACTGCTATTCAATATAGTTCTGGAAGTTTTAGCCACAGTCATTAGAGAAGAAAGAGAAATTGAAGAGATTCAAATTGGGAATGAGGAAATCACACTATCTCTATTTGCAGATTAAATGATTCTAGATATAGGGGATACAAAAGACTCCACCAAGAGACTATTGGAACTCACAGAAGAGTTTGGTAAAGTAGTAGGATATAAAATCAATACACAAAAATCAACAGCCTTTGTATACACAGACAATCCATGACTGAAAAAGAACTTCTCTAAGATGTATTCCGTTAATAATAGCTACAAAAAAATCAAATACATTTACAATGAGAATTACAAAGATCTGTATGATGATAATTAAAAAACATTAAAGAAATAAATAGAAGACATGAAAAGTGGAAAAATCTTCCATGTTCATAAATTGGAAGAGTCAATTATATCAAAATGACCATTCTCCTGAAAGCAATTTAAAGATTTAATGTGATACCAATCAAAATACCAAAGACACTCCTCTCAGATCTAGAAAAACTGATGCTGAAATTCATATGGAAACATAGGAGGCCTTGAATAGCTAAATCAATCTTACACAACAAATACAAAGTCAGAGGCATCACCATACCATATTTCAAGGCATACTTGAGGGCAGTTATAATCAAAACAGCCTGGTACTGGTACAAAAACAGATAGATAGACAAATGGAACAGAATAGAAACACCGGAAATCAATCCAAGCATCTACAACCAACTTATATTTTATCAAGGAGCTAAAACAAACCCCTGGAGCAATGAAAGTCTCCTCAACAAATGGTGCTGAGAAAATTGGATTTCCACATGTAGGATTATGAAGAAGGATCCCTACCTTACACCTTACATTAAAATCAATTCAAAATGGATAAATATCTAAACCTATGATGTGATACCATCAAATTATTAAAGAACATTGGGAAACCCTGTGAGACATTGGCACAGGCAAAGATTTCTTGGAAAAAGTATTAGAAGCACAGGCAATCAAAGCCAAAATCAACACATGGGATTAAATCAAACTGAGACGCTTTTACACTGCAAAAGAAACACTCATGAAAGTGAAGAGGCAACCAACAGAATTCGAGAAATTATCTGCAAACAATGCAACTGATAAAGCATTAATATCCAGAATATATAAAGAGATCAAGCAACTCCACAACAGCAAAACAAACATCCCAGTTAAGAAATGGGCAAAGGACTTAAACAGACATTTTTCAAAAGAGGAAATCCAAATGGCCAACAGACACATGAAAAACGTTTAGGATCACTAACTGTCAGAGAAAGGCAAATTAAAAGCACAATGAGGTTTCACCTCACCCCAGTTAAAATGACTTTCATACAGAAATCAACAAACAACAAATGCTGGTGAGGATGTGGGGAAACATGGACCCTAATCCACTGTTGCTGGGAATGCAAACTGGTAAAACCACTATGGAAATCAGTCTGGAGATACTTCAGAAATCTGAATAAAGACCTATCATATGACCCAGCCATCCCATTCCTGAGAATTTACCTAAGGGAAATGAAATCACCAAATCAAAGAGTAATCTGCATCCCCATGTTTACTGTAGCTCAATTCACAATAGCAAAGACATGGAATCAACCTAAATGCCCGTCAATTAAAGATGAGGTAAAGAAATTATGGGATGCGTACACTATGGAATATTACACAGGGGTAAAAAAAATGAAATCCTGTCATTTGCAGCAAAATGGATGAATCTGGAAAACATCATACTTAGTGAAATAAGCCAGTCCCAAAGGGACAAATACCATATATTCTCCCTAATCTGTGATAACTAACAGAGCACCTAAAAGGAAATCTGTAGAGGTGAAATTGAGAATTTGAGAATCAAGGACTTGAACAGCCCTTGTCTTTACTGTTGAGGAACAGTTTTTTTG
The DNA here is from genome assembly GCF_033115175.1 of Lepus europaeus. Classification (NCBI taxonomy): domain Eukaryota; kingdom Metazoa; phylum Chordata; class Mammalia; order Lagomorpha; family Leporidae; genus Lepus; species Lepus europaeus. The sequence goes on from NC_084833.1 coordinate 43,075,142, forward strand.
TTTTGTTTTGTTTTGGTTTGGTTTGGTTTTGCTATTTGTTTGTTTGTTTGTTTGAATGGAGAATGGGACTGGGAATGGGAGAGGGAGAAATAGGTGGGGTGAGAGTGGAGGTGAGAGGACAGATAAGATAGGAAGAATCACTATATTCCTAAAGTTGTACTTATGAAATTTGTACTCTTAAATAAACGTTTTCTTTAGGAAAAAAAAGAAAGGTAAGGTATTTATGATATCATGCAGTATATTTTTATCACTATTATATAATTATAATGTACACTATTGGTAACATTAATATATTGCTATATTATATAATACTGATATATAGTACACTGTATATTTATATTACTATTAAAATAAGCCATCAATGAAGAATTCTAGCAAATCACACAAGTATTTTCAGAAATAAACCAAGTTAACATGCCATTTTCAATGAACAAATAATCAGACCACATAGGTCTTGATTAAATTGCTGAAACTGAAGTTCCAAATAGTAAGCTGAATCCCAATCAAAATGATACTTCATTTTGTTTAAAGTCCTTATAATTGGCAGCTGAAGTGCTAACTTAAAAACCCATTCATAATGTAAATATAAGTCAGAGATAATTCATCACTAATTTGGCTGGAGTAAAAAAAGGAAACAAATGTACAAAGTAATACGTAAAATCCCAACTTTATTATTTCTTAAGAAAAGAATTAGAAACTGTTGGGTACTCTTAATTTTTCAAAGAACACTATTAAAATCTCTGTGAAATAAAATGAATGACATCTGCTTATTAAAGTTGCTTTCCAACATGATAAACCCATAGAAAACAAGTTATTATTGTTTTTCTCACAATTTCCTCTGAGGAAAATAACATGCTAAAATGAATTTGCTGTGATTATTTTCAAGTTAAACTCTAATTCCTATTTGTTTTTCTTCTACTTGGTACACACACACACAGACACACACGCAAATTTCCTCTCTTGTCTCATACAGTATGAAATGATCAAATTTTGTAATCAGTTTAAGTACACTGATCTGTACGTGTGTGTGTGGTGGGGGGGAGGCTCTATATCACTGAAGAAAATAGGAATGGTTGGAAAACCAAATGAAGCTGAAAACTTGCAATGCAAACCACCCAACGATTAATATTCAATGCAGCCCATATTGAGTTAGCTGTGAAATCCAAAGTTATATTCATTTCTATGGTCAACAGCCACAAACATCCCAGAATATGACACCCATCCCAAAAGGATTTGCCTTATAAGGGTGCCAAAATTGCTGATGACATCATTTCTACAGTTGCTATCCATTTTCCCTAAATCAATTCATCAATCAATCAATTTCCATTTGGGCAGTGGCTTGTCACTTAACAGGAGACTACTGTTTCTCACCCCAGGTGTGAGACTAATCTTCTCCTGCAGGGTCTGCAGAAGACTGATTCAGGCTGTTTAATCTATTTAATCTAATCAGATCAGGGTCTGGGCACCTCCCTTTGTCACATCTGATGCCCCTACTCCAGTATTAAAAAAGGAGACCACAGGCACAAGCCAGCCCTCTGGGTCCCTTGGTACATCATTAAGTTGTAAAAATGACTTCATCACTCATGACAGAGAAATTAGACAGCCCCAACGGTGGCATATGGCAATAGGAGAATCACTCCACCAGCTGCCCACCTGACTCCTCCCTCAAAATCAGATCCCTCCCCTCCAGAGGCTGCCTCTGCACTGCGGTTGCAGATTGCTGCAGCAGCCGCAGAAGCCAGAGCTGTAAGTGGAGCAGGGATTGGATAATGAAAAGAGAGAGAAAAGCTCTTGCAGCAAAGCACATGCAGCCCTTGGAAACTCTTCTCCACCCCCAATCCATCTATTCATCTGGTGGCAAATGGTATTTTCTTTTGTCAGAAAAAGAAAAGCTGCATTTCCCCCAGATACCTAACCTATATGGCCCACAATGGAGAGACAGCGAGATGTTGGACATGCAGCTAGGCGAGAAAGACAAAAGTCACCTCTTATCCTGAAAGACTGTGTGCTTATAAAACATTTCCATCACAGCAGAATGGTGGTCACTTGCAGTAGGTTTTGTGTTCACTGTTAGAATTAATTTCTCACACAAAAGGAATTTGCAAATATTTCTCACTGAAAGAGCTAGAAATCCCTCCATGCAGTGGGGTTGCAATGTACAGGTAAGCAGATAGAAGAAAAATGACAGATAGGTAGATAGGCAGGTAGTACGTAGGTAGGAAGAGAAAAAGTGAGAAAGAGAGAGAGGGAGAGATTTGTGTATATGATTGGTGACAGGGCTTATGAATTCATTTCCCATGCTTATTCAAATAAAAAGGATATCTTTATTGTCTTCTTTCAGTGATATAATAAGAATTCCACCAGTAAAACTGCCCTTTTCTGAGCTTGAAATATAAAGCTGTTGCATTTAAAATATCTTCCTCTGTTTCTGAAAATCATTATAACAACACTAACAACTAATTTTTTCATAATCAGAAAAGCCAGAATTTTTACCTAAAAATAATGCCTATTTCATTTTTATAACTACAAACACACATTAGTTAGCAGCTTGAAGCCATACACTTTGATATGTGTATTTTTATGTACATAAAGGAAATGAATTGAGTTGTATCAGCCCAAACCCCAAGGTAGAATCCCTTCATTTTTGCAGACATAAAGTTTAAACTCCCTCAGTCATGCTCAAATCTCTATAATCTCCTAGGAGCCCAAACTGCCCAAGAAGCTGAGTGGGAAGAAAAAGTCCTAAATGATGTGTTTTTCCTGAAGAATACCACATTATTTGTCCTAGCCATTATGAAGTGTGTGTAGTTTGCCTTTTTGCAAAGAACACAGTCACCTGTGTTGTGGCCAAGTGTTTCCGGGAGCCAGGATACACACGAAAATACAGTATGTTTCTCCTGCCAAAAAAGAATCTAAGGGTCCCTTGAGTCTGCTAAAGGCTTCTATCTCCAATTCATGTATTTCTCTGCTGGATTTGGGCATGATAGATTGTAGTTACTCATTCAGAGAGCAGATGGCTCAGCCTGCTGCTGAAAGTGAACTTAGCAATGAAGCACACAGTATTAATCAGAGATATTACATTTCACTGTGAAGGTAGCTTGTGATCATGCATTATAGACTCCTGAGTTCTAGTTAAAATCCCTTTGTGACCTTGGATAAGTCACCAGCCACCTCTCTTATTCTCTATTTGATTTCCTGGTTTGTAATTGAGAGGGTCAGATTAGATGAAGATTGTCCAAATTTAATAGGGGTTCTTTCTGTTATGGGAAGGGGATGTCCCTGTATGCTACAGCCACCTGAGCCTCAGGTTCCTTTTCAAAAAAAGAATTACTGTTTCCTTAGGAAAGGCCAAATTAAAAACCCAAGATATGCCTGAAAAGAAAACATGGTACACTAAGAAATCAACTTCCTTTAAACAAAAGATAGAAATAGGGATGAATAAACTAAGCTCAACAAAGAAGTCTAATCTCAACCTTAAATGGGTTTCTCTAAGTGTGTCTGTGCCAGGCTACAAGTTAAAGCTGTATGCAATGAATTACTAGCATTTTTAAGATAGCACCACTTTAAAGCCTACAAATAAGATTTAAGAAATTTTCAGTGAACAATATTTTCAATTGTGAATAATGTATATGGGGAAATTATTTTAGAAGACACAAACAAGACACATGAAAAGAAGGATTTTTTATTACAATGTAAATAACCCATTTGGACTACTAATAAGGACAATATAGATGTAAATAAGATTAATGGTCATAGGAGTTTTTTCTCCCTCGATTTTTTTCTGAATTTGAAATTTTATTAGTAGTAAGTGATAACAGCCAATAATTATTTAATTAACTTTCACATATTCTCTTACTCTGTAGTTATGTCTGCCAACTACAAACTGGCTCATGGACATTGTTATTGAGTAGCAAATTAATTAACACATAAAGGAGACTGAACCCATGGCTTTGTTTTAAGATTCTATGTCTTACTGTGTGTGTGTGTGTTTTTTTTTTTAATCTAAATCACCTTGCTGTGATGTCTACTTTACTAATTCAAGAAATATTTACCATATTCAAAGCACTCTGGGATATGACAATGATGCAGTAATGGAAACACATGGAGGAAACTACCTGCACTCATACAACTTATGTTTTCCTGGAGAAAGGAATATATTAGACAAACAGATAAATAGGTATGACTTTGGTACGGCAAGTGGCGACATACACTATGTAAAAAAATTTAGTAGGGTTAAGAAATCAGGAGAACAGAGGAAGGCCAGGGAAAATCTCTGAAGAAGACTTAAAGAATATTGTCACCTATAATAGTGTTGTGGATACAATGCTATACATTAAAAGTGTAAAGCTGACCAAATTTCCTTTGGTGTATTTCATCCTCTTTTGTTATTCCCTTTAACAAAAAATCTGTTTTACCTCCTATTAAACATTTGCCCAATTCATCCTAACAATTTAAACCTAAGACAAAACCAGAACTTAGCAATCCATGCTTATAGATACACAAATTGGAATAAACCCCATGTCCTATATTACTTAAAGACACAATTATTTTGCTCTCACATTTTATCACTATATTAAAATGTTGTCATCTTCAAACATTAATGATTTATAAAGGAATCCCTTTAGGAATCCTTTGAGTCCCTTTCTGGAAGCCCTGGTGGAGGTGAGTAACTTCTCTGGGCCACATGTGCCATCACCATTTAAAGGAAGACAAAGTAAACGATGCAAGGGTACTCCTCTGGGACTGAATGGACTCCCTCCTAACTCCCCCTTTGCCTAGTCTCAATAAGCAGGAAAACAAAAATATTTAGAATTTGACCTATTTAAGCACCAAGAGTCTGACTGAGAATTGGGCTGTTTTTGCTTAATCAATTAAATAGGGGAGCCAGATCATTGCTATTGGTTTTTCATGGAGATATTTGCCAGGAAGTATAACAGACAGCTCTTCTCCACTGAGGAGCCATTTCCACACACCTCAGTTCCTCTCCTGCATTCTGTCCAAAACAGGGGTAGTAAACACTTTCCCAAATGAGCTTGATTATGCACAGAGAAAAATAAATCTGTCCCTAGTATCCCACCCAAGGGAAATCTCATTCCACGTCTAAATGATCCATTTGGAACAGCTTCTCTGAATGGGTCTATGATGTTTGTAGGGAGAGGACTGGTTTTGCTATATTACTTCTAACATTTTCTTAAAATGATCACAATAAACAATATGGATCTTTCAAACCAATTCCAAAAATCTCTCTGATTTTGTATTTATAAAAATCTTTCTAAAATAAAAATCCATGTAGCATTGTCAGATTAATTGGACATTCACCAACATGATAACAATAGGTATAACTAGGCAATTAAATTATTTATGATTTTACTGTTCTTATATAAATGCCTCATTCAGTTTATAACACTTTATAATCAAAAAAGGAAATGTCATATGTAGTTAAAACATTTTTCTACAAGCAGTTTCAATTGTATATGCAATGTGCTATTTTAAAAATGAAGTAAATATATCAAATCCCTCAGATGTGATAAAAATAGCCTCCATAATTTTCTTTATGTTTATAATGGATACAGATTTTAATTTTATTTTCTCAATCTTGTAAGACACAAGATACTGTATGTGAAAATATAAAATTCTCTCCCTTGAATAGTGATTTAAAGGCACCAATGAATTTGGATCCAAACAAGAATTCTAAAATTCAGAAATTCTTCCTTTGAGGAAAATCTACAAGAAATAGAGCCTGAACCAGGATCAATCTTTTCATTACCAAACATGATACAAATGATAGCGATGAGCATGTGTGTGTGTGTGTGTGTGTTTAATTAGGAAAACCTGTTTATTGACCACCCAGTGTTACAAAAAGGGAAAGTCAAGTATCCCTGGTGTTTTTGCCTGGCAGGAAAATGTTAAGACTTTAATTTTTGGCAAGCTGAATATTTTGATTCTGAAAACAACCTTAAAAGTATCACCATTATATTTTCATTTGACATAATAGTTTCTTCTATCATTTCTCTTTTTTTTTTGATGAATTGTTGATTTTTTTCTTCTGAAGAAAATATTTCATATATGCACATTTGGTGTTTTTTTCTGGAAAATTTATATTTTGTTTTAGGAAGTAGTTTTTAAGGGAAAAAATGAAAGAATCATATATTGGGGATTTGAAAATGAAAAGTGCAACATGTTCAGAATCAATAACATTTAGCAGAATATTGTCTAAATTTTTCTATCTAAAATTTTTCTTTCCTTTATCGAATCTATAAAATTGAACTCTCTATGTAATTAATTATTTTCATCTTAAATTGATTCCTTAAAAAAAAAGCCATTGCCTCCTGCTGGGTTAGAGAACTAATCATCCTTCTTTTCAGATAAAAATATTCAAAAGGCGTTATTCCTAATCCACTGCCCTCTCCTCTTGACATTTTGAAAAACTATCCAAAACTCCTCTACGTAGGACTGTTACCTTAAAATGTCCAACAATTCCTCCCTGGGTCTCAGAGAAGCCTCGGGCAGTAAGATGCCTCTAGGGAGAAGCCCTGCCACGGGCTGGGCCCGGGGGTGGGGCTGGCGGGTTTGCAGTGAGCAGCGGGGAGGTGCTGGGTTACAAAGGCTGAGAGATTACAACCCGGGAGGTGCCTGGGGCGTGTCTTCCTTCTCTAACACGCGGTTGGTGTGGAGGGAGTGGTGTGAGGGAAGTCCTGAGGTCTGTATTTTGGGTCGCTAAGCCGCCAGACTTGGGAGGGCGAGCGTGAAGTGTTCCCCGTCGGTTCCACAACTCAAAGAACATCTAGTTTTGTTTAACAAAATACACGCGGAGAAACATACAAAGTTGCCTCTCACCCTCAGGCGGCCAAGCTGTGCTTCCCGACACCCCGACCCCGTCAGTCCTTGCGCATCAGGCATGGAGTGTCCCGGTGGTCGGCGCTCGGACTGCTCTGGGGAGCTGGCGCTAGGACCTCGGCTGCGGCCACCGCTGCTAGGCTGGAGGCCTCTGGACGCAGCTGAGGGCCGCCCCTCACCCCGCCCCCAAGGAGCCGAGCTCATTAACAGGTGGAATCGCACTCCCGTGCCTGAAATAAATCCCTCCTGCCTCCATAGAAACAAACCCTTCAGATCCAGAGCACCATCTGGGCTGGCTCGGGGACCCAGCGTTGGACACTCCCTCCGGGGAGTTCAGCTCCACGGGGAGTCTGGGCGCCCCGGGACGCAAAGACTGGAGCCGTGCACCGGTGGCTCCAGGCCGCTCTCTGCATCCCCCCACCAGCCCCGCAATGTCCCTGCTGTCCCCCCACCCCCGGTCAGGCCTAGCCTCCACTCCTCTGAGGCCTTAAGGCACGTCGACCATTTAGCCAGAAGCCTCCGCAGCGAACGCGAGGCCTCGCGAGCCCTCGGCCTTACTCTGCGAGGAGGCACCAGCCGTGCTACGGTTGGGAGGGCGTGTGCTCGGAACTGGGAGGCCGCCCCCAGTCCCGGTCCCGCCTGGCGCCTCACCTGTTGGCTGCCAACCGAGATGCGATGTAACCTCCAGGAATCTGCGTGATGATGTAGCCCCAAAAGAAGGAACCGTGTATCATCCCCACGGTTTCCGGGTCCCAGTTGAATTTGGCTTTCTAAGGGGAGTAGGAAAAAATAAAATAAGTGGCTGGAGAGAGGAGTCCGTGCTGAGGACGCGTTTTTCAGTGGTTCGCAGGCCGAGACCTTACTGGGCCGGGCTCACTGCATTCCAGGGGTGGGTGCCTCGATTTTCGTTTCCTAACCGTGCTCATTAACGAAATCTATTGTAAGCAGCTGGGGAGCCTGGTTCTGCTTCCCGACTGTTGTGCTGGTTGGATCTCCTCCTCGAAAGGCGAGGAATCCTTAAACCACCCCAGTCGTGGACAATCGGGCTCCGCATTAAGATATTCGTTAGCGGGCACGGGATGGACGCTCTGGGCCAGGGTCCGTTTGGCCGATGCCCGTAAGGCTGCAGTGACTGGGCTACGTGGAGAATAGAACCGAAACCTCCAGACCCAAATAGTGAAATTCGGGGACAGGAAGGCAGGTTTTGGTGGTGAAGGAGCCACGAGAAAGGTCGTCCCAGCAAGGAGGGGACGGGGCTGGGTCAGAGAGTGTTGGAGTCGCCCAGTGAGTTTTGGGGGAGTCGCTGGAGAGAGGGAGGCATTGCTCATTGCTTGGGGCATTGTAACAAGTGCATGCCAGGCATATGTATGACAGCCTATCCTGGTACCTGCCCGGACAAATCTGGGCCGCCCCACGAAGTGCACGTCACAGTAAGCTGGGGTGAAATAGCCTTTTCGCTCCATTTAAACAAAATTTTGAGACCCAGCGTATTTTGCAGGCTGCCCTGGACTCCCCGGAGCGCAGTGGCACTCACCGCTTCCCATCCACAGAGAGTTTGTAATTTCTCCTCCCAATTTTTGCTCAGCCTAAGATTATGGCCATCAGCCTTCGTAAATAGGAAGGCCGGACTCGCGGATTTCAGTGACCTTGAGGTGACCCTCCCCTTTCTAGGCGTCACCGCCCAACATACACTCGAGTGGGGACCGCACGCCCCGGGACCCTGGGACTCTCCCATGCTGGGCGGTGTAGACTCTGCTAAAGACCCGTGCCCTCGCGCCCAGTTAATGAGATTTCTGTTTTCGATTTTGTTTCATTATGGTTATTAAGAGTGTTTGATCGGAATCGAAGGGGAACCAGGGGGAAATGATAGTGGGCTACCCAATTCCTCCATGTAAAGGGAAACTGTTTCTATTGAGATTTAGTGGACAATGATCAACAACTTCGTGGAATTAGTCACTCTTCACAAAAAACCTAGCGGGCTAGGCTCTATTCAAATTGCAGATAGGAAGGGGAGGCGGTGATAACGCTACCATCGAGCGCCCTAGAAGGGTAGCGCTAACACGGGCACCCCAGCATCCTCTTTCTTGGGTGGTGGAGAAGAAGGAACACAGGGCTCCCACGGGCGACGGACGCGGCTTCACAGGGTCACATGGGGCGGCCCCTCCATTGCCCACCTCCTTGATGACCTTGCCCCCGCGGTGGATGGTGCTGTTGTTGACCATGTCCACGATGGCCACGCCCAGGTTGCAGCGTATGCCGAAGGAGATGCAGAAGCCCAGGCCGCTCATGATGGCGATGATGTAGCGGCGCGGAAGGCCGAAGCACGTGCAGTCGCATAGCGGCGCCTTCTTCTCGGGCACTTCCAGAGGCTTTCCATCCTCCGTCAGCTCGATGGTCTCGCCGGTCTCCTGCTTCTTCTCCAGCACCCTGCGCGGCAGAGCGGGGGAGGCAAGGGCGCCGCGCGTTAGGAAGTCCAGGCTCTGCGACGTTTCTATTTTCTAGAGCCCCTCAGGGCTCGGGGGAGGGGCGCTGACTTCTCCCTTCCCTATGGTTAGGGTTGGTAGCGTGACATCAAGCTCACCTCCCTTGGTCTCCCACCCCGCGGCGGCATGGCTTCAACTGCAATACCTTCCGGCCTAAAATTCTTGAATCTCTGTCGGGCATTTTCCCAACCCCTCGAAACACATGCACAGGCCATATGGGCCGAACTTTCCCTGAGGGTTTGCAGTTTTTTGAGGAGTAGGGAGTGGGGAGGGACTCTGGAGCGATGCCTCCTCCACACCTGCTTGGAAACCTGCTCCTCACCTCCTGAGATCTTGTATCTGCGACCACAGGTCTTAGGGAACCACTCAACCCGCACCGGCTCTTCCGGGCTCCTTCTTAACCATGTTGAAGACGTCGCCATCCCGCCCCGCTCCCTCCGCCCAGCTCATTCCCCGGGGTCCTGGTGACTAAGGCCTCTGCTGGCCTTTAGCCACGGAGAAAAGGACCGAGAGCACTCTTGGAGCCTGTTAACCGCTCTGCTTCCTCTTCCTCCAGCCTCAGGGTGCCAGCTCAGTGCTTACTCCCCTGTTACACATCTTATTACTTTTTTTTTTTTTTTCTTTTTACTTGGGTAGGAAACAAAGGCCTCCGCAGCATATGGCCTACACCTAAGCTTCCAACAGCTAGAACATGAATAATTAATTATTCACAACCTTGCGTCATTACTTCATTTACAGACACAGAAAAATTCTATGGGCCCATTTCCAAAGATGTAAAAGACGATTTCCAGATACACAAACGCATCCTCAGATCAACTTTATAACATGGTTCACACCAAAGTGGACAATTTCATTTTTAACAACAGCAAAAATCGCACACGCTTTCACGCATCCCATTCAATTCTTTGGGAGTGTTTCCTCCTTGTGGGAAATGGGGAAGGGAAAAGGAACGGGGAGTTATGGAAAGGCTGTATTTGAAAGCGATAGTGTTGTTCTAGCCAACAAGCTATCCCTGAGGTTTCTATTTAAGAAAGAAGAAGAATGGGGAAGGTAACACCGTAGTCCCTCCGGACCGGTACTTTCCTTAATTAAACAAAGAGCCTCGGTATTGGTATTTACATTTGCAGGTGTTTTCCAAGGCTTTGTATGCTTCCTTTTCTATTGTTGTTGTTGTTCTTTTTTTCTCTTGAAATCTGTGCGTCTTTAAACGATGTGTATACACAATTGTTTCCACACAAGAATGGAGCAAATTAAAATTTTAGATAAATTCCAGGAATGCAGAGCTTGGGATAATGCTGCCAAGCAATCTGAGGTTATTGGAAAAGAATGTCAGTTTCTACAAAGTCTCACCTGAAGACTAGCTCACCTATTGTTGGGTTAATGATTATAGCCAAAATGCAATCCAAATTACAATTTATTTATTCTGGGACAAAAAAATAACAAATATCGCTTAAAATATTGGATTTATATGCTCATATGTAAAAAGCTAAACTCTGCACATGAACTCTTTACCTGGTGGCACTTGGGCTGGGGCAAAACCAGAGCTTTCCACAGTGGCTGCAGGACTGCAGGGTCCTTGCAGTATCTGTTGCCGCATAGGTGCATGATGGAGCCTCCGTGAAGCCCACCAGATTCAAAGAGATGTGGAAATCTGGGAGGCACATTGTTCATTTTCTTTACATTTCTTACACATCTACAAAGGCTTCAGATTTTCAAATGTGAAATTTGTGTTCTCTTGGAATCACTTATCCTTTTGGACCTGTCCTCTCTCCTTTATTTTGCTCATATGTTAAGAAAAAAATGTATTCAGACAACATGCTTTAAAGGACTTATAGCTGTGAAATTTGCAGCATAATTTGTACATTGACTATAAAAGGATAAACATTAAAAATAATTTCTAGTGCTTCCAAAGCAATTTTGCTGGTTATTATTATGGTTGTCCTTACAATCACTTGGACATTTCCCATGCAAAAAAATAAATAAATAAATAAGTGGACTTCTATGAGAGGACAAATAATTAAAAATACATACACATCATTTCAGATTCAGAGAAGAGGGACTACTTCTGTTATCAATTATTGATATATTTTGATTCCTTTTCATTCAATACAGAAGGAAGATTCCGCTGGGGAATTATTTAGTAAGGTTTTGAAGCTGAAATCTAAATTTCTCTTTGCCATATTCATTGGGATTTCTTGGTTAATTTTTTTAAAGTGTTGAGTATTTTTATTCATTCATCTGAATCAGGGGAATTTAATTTTGGGTACTCGTAAGCCCTAAAGCAAGACTCTTGGTCTGTTTGTCTTGTGAAGAGGATAAGTTCTAAGTCGGAAAGAATGAAAATCTGCAAGTAGTCAAGCAAAAATCATGCAAAGACACAAACACAAAAAATACGAGAAGCAAACAGGTTCATTTAGTACAAAATTTCTCCATTAATAGGTACATTTGCAGAGCAGCCCTAACACAGAAATGAGCAACAAAAAGACTTTCTGATCATATTTCAATCTCTCTAGACAGCCAGAGTATACGGAAATGCCCTTCCAGATTTTTTTTCATGCAGAGCCCCAGGTAAGCATGGGCTTGCTTTCTCTTACCTGTAGATCTGGCCAAGGGATTTTCCAGCGAAATTCTTTAGCCCTTCTTTTCCTGGGGCCAAAATCCTTTGTTTTACAGACTCCATCCTTGTAAAGACTGGTGCTTTTGCCAGATTTAAATAGTGATCGCTATGAAAGGCAAGGGTTGCGCATATTGTCTTAATTCCTTAAGGTAGTTCTGGGATTTTTCTTCTCAGCAGAATGGTATTGGTGTGCCTCCAGCAAGAGTGAGAGTGAGAAAGGGGAGGGAGAGTGAGAATGAGAATACAACAGAATAGCTGCATACAACCCACGGGTTTCCTAATAGGAGAGTTGGTAGACACAATCAGAAAGTCTCATTGGAAGGGGAGGATCCGGTGGCAAAGGGCGCACGCAGTGCCATGGTATCTGGGCGGGTGCAGATGAGTCCTTGTGCTGGAAGTCAATTCACTAAAAAACAATGTGAATTCCCGGTTTTGAAAGCTTATTGCTATGAATCTGCTGTCTTGTAAATGGAGGAGCCGGATATATCACAGAAAACGTGTGAAAGGACAAAGTCAAAAGAATACTACATTTTAAAATGGTGTCTTTGCTGTAAGGAGCAGAGCACTTCCAAAAACTCTTGGGAGCATCTAAGGTCTCAGGTGAGCAATGCCGCTGTTAGTTTTCCTCTTTGCCCATGATCTCCTCCCATCACGCTGGCGTAAATCTGCTCTGCGGTAGAGTCGAATTAAGATGGAGAAGGTTTGCTGCTCTCTGAGAACGTGAGTAAATAACAGATTCACAGCTCTGATTTGGACAGCATCAGGATTTTTTTTTCCCCAGCACGGCTGACAGCGCCCGTCTGGGCGGGTCTCCGCAGAACAATTCAGCACCACGGACAGAGTAAGTTTCAGGATGCTGCTTTGGCTAACCAGGTTGGCAACTTTCTAGGGGAGCTGTGCGGATCGCCCTAACCAAAGACTATTCAGGGGCTCTTCAGGAACGGATGCTATGGAAACCAAGTGGGAGATGTCATCATCTCCACGATTTGCAGGAAGAATGTTGCATTTGGCACTGAAGGAAGGAAGACTTTATTAAAAATTGACAAGTTACTTCTAGTTTTGCCCAGAACCACACTGAAGCCAATTTTGACAGTCTTGCAGGGAAGGAATATTACAACATACTTCACATAGGTTTGTGGTATTCAAGGACATACGGCTACCTAGATTATCAAAATGCATAAAATTACACACAAAATTCATAATTATATTTCTATGTATTTGCTTAACTCCCTGTTATGAAAAGAAAGGAAAATAGTTGTAAAGGGGAGTGGGAAGAGAAGAGAGATGTAATGGAACAGAGTAAAGAAAAGAATAGCTGTAACAGTAATGCTGTTTAAATAAAAGAGGGAATTTAAAATATATTCCTTAGAACTTTAAGCTTCTTCACTTCACTAATTTATAATACACTATTGAAATGTCAATATACTGATGCAATATGTGGTTATAATCATACTCATCAAAAATCATAATTGAAGCTGTTTTGAGATTTATTTTAATTTATTTATGTTCCATTGAAATCTTTTTGTTTGTGTCATTTTCTCCTAAAGCAGGTTTTTTGAGACATTCATGTAAGACTTTTGATTTTACATATATAGGCAAAATATCAATGAATTAATTTTAAAGCAAAAAAAGAAAACTATGCTAATTAATGTGAATTATTAACACTTTTACATGAATTACAAACCTCCTAGATGTGATTCAGGCAATTTGCTATAAAACAGATTGACCTTGAACTACATTTCAAGGTCAAAACCTCAAATTTCATTTAAGCTAACAGAGAAATAGATTTACTTAGGGATTCCAGGACTAAAACTCAGAAGTATACATCTAAGTACAGAATCTTGCAAGGATAGTCCTTGAGTATTTCAAGTGATGTAATGGAAATGTATTCACTGAATTGATACTTTAAAAAATCAGAAGTAGCTAAAGTGATCTGCCATTGTTCAATTTGATATTTATCAAATTACATGCATTTTGAATTTTGGTGAAAAAGATACAGTTTCAATAAATGTATGATAAAATACATATCTTTAATGAAACAGAATTCAACTTTTCTGAAGCACTGGAATGTCTTTAAGTAATATTTCCAAAAAAGATCAAATATGAACAAACTCATTAAACAACTTACTTGCAAATGAAAGATTCAAGCTATCAGATTGACTCATCTTGGTGGTTTCAAAATACTTGATATTTCCAAACATTAATGACTAAATTAATTAAATTTCATTCATTTAGAGAAATTCATGATTTTTCAAATCTGAAAAATTATGCGAAAATTGAAATAATAAATATCTGTGACACTGGAGTGGTGATATAAAAATGAATTTACCAAGCACTCTTGCTTGAGTTTTACCAAAAATGACTAGCAATTTAATCCACCAGTATATATATAGCCAAGTCTCCAGGATACATATCTGAGTAATGATAAATCCTCCACAAAGGCATAATTTCTAGAGTAAGATAATTGCATTCACCTTTAGTAAAATAAATGGCATCCAGTTCTGTCCTCAATTCTCTTGAAAAACAGGATGTGTGCTTAAATTGGAATATTTGCTAATATTGATTAATTCACTCTAAAAATATTCATTGAGTGCCAAGAAATACACCAGGTCTTGGGATGCCCCCTGAAAGATCTCATAAGCTGCATGGGAGATAAACACACAGATACAATTATAAATAATTATAGGTGAAATTGGGTTAAATAACCCAGTTGGTGTGTGAGAGTGTACAAAAAATATTGCAGGAGGTGATGTTTCCTTGTCTGTCATAATACTTTGGAAAAGACTTAGTCATATGATGATGGAAGCCCAGTGGAATCGGGGAGGCAAGAGTAATGGTATTTAGAGAGCATCCCAGCCAGAGGGGACATTTTTAGCAGTAATAAACAAAGGAAACATTTTGTACATGGAAAATTACAAGAATTTTTACCAGGCCACCTGAGACTGAGCCGTGCTGTTTAGGCTATCCTTAAATTAATAGCTACTCTCAATCTGAGACATATAGTCAGGTGCCATTTACTAACCCAATAGGTTTTCTTCACATTTGTGGTCTCAAATTCCAAAAGTGAAACATGTATATTTATGAATCTGATAAATTCATCATATTTATCTTTATGCAAATCCATACAAGTTATTTCAATATGATGTTAGCTTACAGATGTCAAAGAAAGGCCTTCCTTTCCATGTATACCCTTCTTTAAAGGATTCTTTCCTTTACTTCCAGTATCATACATCCACTTTTAATAGCACTTTAAATCACATGATTAGACACGTTTTCCTGTAAGGGAAGAATTGCCTGTCTTCCAAAGTGCTCTGAGCAATACTAGTGAAGGTTTCATTGAATATAACTAATGTGTGCAGCATACAACTTATGAATGACTTTCATTAACAGAATGACCTCATTCCTCATAATGATTCTTGACATAGACTAAAATAGTTTTATTCCAATTTTATCTAGGAGGAAAGAGATATTAGAATTGTCTGAAGTTACACAATTATTGAAGAAGCAACATTTAATTTTCAATTAAAAAATCTAACAGGATTCTGATTAAATAGGGTCTAGAGCAGAGCCCAAGATTCAGCAATTTTGGCAAATTTCCAGGAATGCTGGTCCATGGACCTCACTTGGAAACATGGACCTCACTTGGAAAGTGTGGAGAACGTCAGGCCTGGGGGCCATATAAGGCCTTCCGAACAATTTAGTCTTGTCCTGCCATGACAATTGCAGGTGGAACTAAAAATTTATTAAATCTATGGAAGGCTAATTTTTATGTTGATAATTTTGTATTGCCTGTGAATGATGTTATAAATATTCAAGTGGCCCTTGACAGAAAAAAATCTTCCCCACCCAGAAATGTAAAATCAACAGACTTGGATTTGGGTTTTGGTTCTGCTGATTAGCATCCCTGTTACTTTGAGTCATTCCTATAACAATAAATTTACATTTCTTTATTGACTAAATGAAGGTTTATAGTGGATAATCTGTTTCACCTCTTTTACTTATAAGATCCCATGATTTTTTTGTTACTTTATTCATTTATGTAAAACTAGTTTTTGTTTGTTTCTCCCACTTTAACAATTTTTCACTATATTTGAGCTAAATTGTTAATAAACTGAAAAAGAGTAATGTATAAAGATATGTTGCTTTCTGAAAGTTCTATTTTCTTATATATTTGAAGAAAAGTAAACATATTGCTTGCATTTTATTATGAGTAGGTATTGAATTTTATATATAAGTATTTAAGTAATTCTGTTCATTGTATTTTTTGAGATATATATATATAAGACATTGCACAACAGCAACATTTACATTTCTTTATATCCTGTGTAAGAAAATACTTTTGAGACGTTTTAAATGTCTTGCAAATGTTGCCCTCTAGTGGAAGGATATGTTAAGATTTACAAAACAATTGTCCTTAGTTACATAATTAAAACTAGTTTTCTTCCATTATTTCTTCCTCCCCCTCCCCTTAATTTCATAAATTAAAATCTAAATTTAAAAATGTGAAGTCTTTTGTGAAAAATACATTTGGAATTGTCTAAATGAGTACTATATGTTTTTATAATAAGTTGACTATAAGAGAGTATCCCTTTGTCAATCAAAAAGTTACTATAAGGAAACTTCAGTGTATGAATTTAAAAATGGTGTGGTACTTACATAAGAAAAATGGTTTAGTTTCTCATCTCAATAGAATAAACTGTGATAATTTTATAAATATTAAAAAATAGTAGTATGTATGTAGTATGTGTGAAAATTTCTGTCTACATTTACTTGTTCCTAAAGGCACCATATTTGAGGTTATTCATAAATTATTTCTAGGATATTTTTAAGAAAAATTTATTTCCACAAATCTACAAAATGGCTAATTTTGAGGTTATCTTGAATGAAATATTTTCTATTAAATATTTTAACAAGTGTTCATTTAACACATATTTGTACCCACTATGGGCTAGTTCTTTTCTAAGAGATTAAGCCAATTAATTCAGAACAGGTTTATAGCTTTTTGTTTTGTTTTGTTTTGTTTTTTTGAGAGGCAGAGTTAGACAGTGAGAGGTAGAGACAGAGAGAAAGGTCTTCCTTCCGTTGGTTCACCCCCCAAATGGCCGCTATGGCCGCGCGCTGAGCCAATCCGAAGCCAGGAGCCAGGTGCTTCCTCCTGGTCTCCCATGTGGGTGCAGGGGCCCAAGCACCCAGGCCATCCTCCACTGCCCTCCCGGGCCACAGCAGAGATCTGGACTGGAAGAGGAGTAACTGGGACAGAACCGGCGCCCCAACCGGGACTAGAACCCTGAGTGCCGGCGCCGCAGGCGGAGGATTAGCCTAGTGAGCCGCGGCGCCAGCCTATAGCTTTTTATAATGAATGTTAAAAGTGAATATTCCTTAAGAGAAAAGTTATTTAAGAGTTTTTTTTTTTTACAGTATGGCTTTATTTGATTTTGAATTCCCAAGTAAATATTCACTGTAATAATTATGCATGTCTTTCAGGTAGAGGGTATACAAATAAGCTCCAGGATTCATCTGTAACTTTTCAAAGATTTTTATGTAGGCAGATTTTAGTTCAGCTGTATTTGATTTTACTTTGCAGTGTTAGTCTCAGAGACATTTCTAAGAAATTATCATTATACAATTTCTTAAGAGCTGGAGAAAGAAGAAATAATTCAGTTTGTCTTAAGAACCACGTTTGTATATATAACCCAATACTCTGCCCTGCTATATTTAGTGGCCTAGTATAAAATATCTTTCTATTTTTCTATTATTTCTCTGGTTAAACTGTAGAAGCAGGAAATTTTTAATAAATTTACAATGTTGCCTTAAACATATATGTTAACTATCAAAATATATGTATATAATTATAAATTATTCTTTTTGTGTGCATCTACACTATATTTATAACAGACAAATAGAATAATGCATATCATTCCAGTTCTTTCTGTACTAAAGTCAGTATATGCCATTGTTCTTTGTGAAAATCCAGATTTTGATGTGCAAAAAGACCAATTCCGGAAATAAATCATATTGTCTAATGTCAGGAAAGAATTTTGAATCCTACACTATACACATAAAAAAAGGTAGTAAATTACAGAAAGACTTTGAAAGAATTAATTTTTTTAAACTCTCAAAAAATATTTCCTTCAAGTAAAAGGTATGAGAAAGGTATGGAAGAAAATAGAAAAAGAAAAGGCAAACTGCAAACTGTGAATGTCAAAAAGAATAGACGAAATACATATTTCAATATAGAAGGAGATCAAAGCAAAGATAATCATTACTCATGGAATTTACAGATGAATAAACAGACTGAATGACCCCAAGTAGGTCATATATTAGTATTAATACCAACTTGGATAAATTCCCTAATTGTAATTTCTCTTCTTGTGGCAACAAGGAGTGAGATTTTACTCTCACCATCCTGGGCTACTGATTCTGTTAGACCACTGTATGTTTGCCATCACAGACGGAGGCATCTTGTCTTCTTTAAAGAGAGGCATCTGACAATATTGAAATGTACCACTTGGCTAGAAGTAAGGTATGTATTTTCTGTTTAACTTTATTCTGTTTCAAAAGTTACTTATGCTGTTCAAGGGGGAGGGGAGGGAGACTTCCACTTCTAAGATATTTACAGTAACACTTTTCAAGGAAAATATGAATATTTAGCTTGATAATAGAATTTATCATTTAAACTCAAAACTATTTTACTGTTACAAGCATTCCCTATTCATGATTTTGGAGAAGTTAAAACAGGACTACCAGAAAAGGATACTGTCGAGCTAGCTGTTTCCTAACTGCTGCCCTCTGGTGGTAAATGAGGAAATTTTTTTGTTGTTGTTAAAAAGCTTATATGAAAACGTTGATCTCAATGATTTGAAAAGTCAGTGGGTAAACATGTTTCCAATGGAACTAATATTAAACTAGGAGAGAGCTTTCCCTAGCATAAAGAAGACAAGGATAGTGGTAAATCATGATTTAAAAAGGATTCCGGCATGGTGGACGTTTGGCCTAGCATTTGACACCCAGCTTCTATGTCAGAATGTGTGGATTTGAGCCCTGGCTCTGGTTCCCTCCAGTTTCTTGCCAAATCAGATCCTGTGAAGGGTAGGGTGTGCAGCAGTAGTGGCTCAAGGTGCTGGATTACTTTCACCTATGTAGGAGACCTAGATTGTGTTACCAGCTCCTGACTTTGGCCCAGGCCCAGCCTTGACTGCTGCAGGAATTTAGAAAATGGACAAGTGGGTAGGAATTCTCTGTGTCTGTATCTGTTGTTTTCTGTCTCTCTTATTCTTTAGTTAAAAAAAAAACAGGAACACATTTTTATCCATAAAAAAAATTCTGCCTATACAACTTTTTGGTGCCTGCATATGAACTTATAATAATGGTAAAAATACCATAATAGTGTTGCAAAAACCAAAGTGGGCAGGTGCTACTGTGTAGAGTGAAGTGTCATTGGTAATTCATTGAGACCCTTTGGTTATTAAGTGTCCACTCCTTCAGTCACTCACTATGACGAAACATAGATCTGATCAAATCATAGAAACCCTTCTAAATATAACGTCTTTTTACTTTTTTGATCTAATAAAACTTTTAATTAGTATTTACTTACAACTGACAGTGGCTTGATATATCACCACAAAACATTTAGTGGATGAAGAAATAGACTATCAGGAAAAGGATTAAAAAAAAATAGAATCCATGATTAGGATGCAAACTCAAAATGCTGGAAAGACAGAGTCAGGTAAGAAGAATTATATAATGAAATATTTGAGTAGCAAAATAGGCTCAGACAAAAGGGAGCTTTGAATTTCAAGAATAATTCAACTAATATGTTTAAATTATTTTAAAATTTAATATTTTTAAAATTTAAATTTAATATTTTAAAATATTAAAATATATTTAAATATTGATACTTTTTTTTGACAGAGTTAGACAGTGAGAGAGAGAGACAGAGAAAAAGGTCTTCCTTCCGTTGGTTCACCCCCCAAATGGCCGCTACGGCCGGCGCTGCACAGAGCCGAATTCAGGAGCCAGGTGATTCCTCCTGGTCTCCCATGGGGGTGCAGGCGCCCAAGCACTTGGACCATCCTCCACTGCCTTCCCGGGCCACAGCAGAGAGCTGGACTAGAAGAGGAGCAGCCAGCACTAGAACCCGACGTCCATATGGGATGCCGGCTCCGCAGGCAGAGGATTAACCAAGTGAGCCAACGTACCGGCTCCTAAATATTAATATTTTTAAAACACTTTTTCATACTATTTGCTGAACTCTTTACTTAACATAGAGTTAATCATATGTATATAAAAGTTAATTGAAAATAGATTTTAGTAAAAATAAGAGTGTGAACTAGAAAGGGAAGAGAAAGAGGGTTGGGAGGAGGGGTGAGAGGGCATGGAGGGAAGAATCACCACGTACCTAAAGTTGTAATTATGAGGTGTATGAAGTTTGTAACTGTAAAGCTATATAGCTTGGCATACATTCCTGCAGACTTACCCCTAAGGGTACAGTTTAAAAACTTGCCATGAGACCACAAATCTCCTTAAGCTGGGTGGTAAAAATAGTGTTTTAAGTGTTAAAGTGATCATATGGATAGGCTTAAGTGTTAAAGTGATCCTATAAATAGGATTAAGTGTCTGATAATAATAACTGATAGAATTAAAAATGAGTGAATGCTCTAACATGGGAAGGAGTCCACATAGCAGACTCAGAATGATACTGGATTTAAGTAGCACTCTGACCTTAGAATCAGCCCTGAAGGCATTCTGGTCTGGCTGAAAAACCCAAGAGAGCGTTTTAGGCATAGAAAGTCAGAACACTATGACAAAAAATTTCCTACATGAAGGACTTCTGTGGATGAGACCCCAGTGGAAAGAAGTGGTCATCAAAGAAGGATGTACTTTTCTCTGAAGAGAGGAGAGAACTTCCATTTTATTTATGGCCTTTTCTAAATTCTGACAGAGTTTGTGGATTCAAAAGTCTTCCATAGCCTAGGCAGCTCATGTCAAGAGCCTTGGATGATCACTGACACCATACATAAGAGTGTTAATTGTTAAATTAACAACAGGAGTCACTGTGCACCAACTTCTCATGCAGGACCTCTGTCCTCAAAGAGTTGCATTATGAGAGTTAACAGTAAAACTTGTTCTCAAAGATTTATTTCATTTCAGCATATTAAGTGGAAGATATTCTTATGCCTCATAAGTTTTAGTTATGCCTAATTGTGCAACTCCATTTCTTGTTTTCTTAGGTATTTCCTTAATTAATGATAAAACTTATTCTCAAGGATTTATTTTTCTTTTAATGTATTAAATGGAGGTCTTATGTCTCATAAGTTATAGTTATGTCTAATTGCTTGCAAAAGATGTATCATTCTTGGGTGCTTTTCTAAAGTTAATTAAGTTTCTAAAAAAAAAAAGTGAAAATAACTTCGAGATGCAATGACTTTGAACAGTCCTTGTCTCGACTGTTGAGGAACAGTTTTTTTTTTTTTTTCCTGTGCAAATTGTTGAACTGCTTACTTAATGTAGAATTGGTCTTCTCTGTATAAAGTTAATGGAAAGTGGATCTTAGTGGAGAATGGGAGTGGGAATGGGAGACAGAGGAGGAGCGGAGGAGGAGGAGGGGTGAGAGTGTGGGTGGGAGGGTGTATGCAGTGAGAAGAATCACTATATTCCTAAAGTTGTACTTATGAAATTCATAAAATTGTATTCCTTAAATAAGAGGTTCCTTTGGGAAAATTAATATTTTTAAAATAAATTTAATAATTTGAAATTTTAAAATTTAATATATAAAATGTGTCCATTTTATGGGTTACAGTGCAATATTTCAACAGGTGTACCCAGCATAAATTGATGAACTCAAGTACCTGGCTTTCCATTTCCTTATCCCATCTTTGTGCATGGAGCCTACCAGCTCCTCTCTTTCTCTTCATAATTTATATAATATGCTATTCTGAATTATAGTCACCCCAGTGCACTGTGTAAAATTAGAACTTACTCCTTCTAACCACTGATTCCCACTCTCCCCAGGCTCAATATTTTAAGTTCAGATAAACTGTATTTTTAACTTTCACATGTGAGAGAGAACATTTAGTACTTGTTCTTCTGTGTCTAGTTTATTTCACTTAACAGACATTTCTAAGTAATGACTATGTACCAGAAAAACAGAAATAAATAAGATCTTGCTCCCAGAGAACTGAGACTTTAACTAGGAAAGTTAAACTTTATCTTAGAGATAATTAGAATTTTTTAAAAAAAAAAATGATCAAGGAAGTAGTCTAATCAAGCACAATAACATTCTCAGAAGTTTAGTTGGGCAATAGTGTGCTTGATTGTGTAGAGGAAGGTGTAGGCAGGGTTCCCAATTCAGAAACCATCTATTTTACTAGTTTGCATGTTAGCTGATTTTTTAAACAAGTAAAAAAAAAAAAATAGTGTTCTTTCTCTGAATGATAACCAGGCTTTCAGGAGTGAGCAAAATTATTGATAGACACAAAGACAATATACAAGAGCCAGAATTAGGACACAGTTGTTTTGCTGAGCTCCGTTAGAAAATTCTCAACTCAAATGATAGAGGCAAATAACTTCCCTGGGTGGATTTAATTTAGTATACTTTATCCCTGGCCAACACTCCCATTTCACCACTGTTAGAAAATCAGTCATTAAAATAAGAAAGAAAGCCAAACACATTTATCTAAGGCATGGACAAGAGAAAAATATCAGTAGTAATAGTATCATCTAACAGTCCTTACTCTTCTTATCCTTGGACTCAAGTTTGAATATGCTCACCATCCGAAAATCCCTCCTCCAGATAGATGTAGGCAACAACAGATCTAATGTGACTAATTCCTCTAAAATTGACTCTTGGGAGCAATGATACTCCTTTTTTGTCATTTGAATTTTTCTTCTATCAAGTGTTGCATGTTGAACCAGGTCTTAATGCAATAACAGAACACATAAAACATATAGGAGCCCCCCACATTTGAGTGGAACTCAGCTTCTTATAGTGCGTCCTATGTAAGAGTCTATCTTATCAAGGACAGAGAGAGAGGGGAGAGTAATTTTCAGTAGCTCATTACTTCCTATTATATGGAAGCAAAATTCAGACAATGACAGAAAGTAAAGCATCATTCTGAAGTAGTAAGAAATTTTATAAAAATATCTTTAAGCCATGATGTATTTTACTTTAAATTTTGTTTTATCAAAATGATACACACACACATACTTATATTTTAAAATGAGGTACATTTTTCTCATTTTTCAATTTTTGGGTTTTTTAAGTTTTTATTTCTTTATTTGAGACAGAGAGAGAGAGAGAGAAAGAGAGAGAGAGAGCTCCCATCTGCTAATTCACACCCCAAATACCCACAACAGCTAGGACAAGGCTGGATTGAAGCCAGAGCTGGGAAAAGAATTCAGGTCTTCCACATGGCTGACAAGAACCACATTGCTGTCTTCAAGCTTTTTCGTTAGCAGGAAACTGGAGTCAGGAGCTAGAGTCAGATATCAAACCCAGGCACTCCTATGCAGGATATAGGCATCTCAATTGCTAGACCAAAGGTCCATCCCAAATACATTTCTTAGGGCTGCTCTTTGACTCATTTCATCCGCCAACAAAATTTTGTATCAGGTACACCACTTTTGGGGAAAGAGAGAGAGAGTATATGTGTGCATATGAGTGTGTGTGTCTTACAAGATAAAGAAGTGTCTGCCACAGACTAAACACCATATATGCTAGCAGTTTTTATCATTATACTGCTGTTGGCTACTTTGTAATTTTTGAAATATCAGTTAATATCCTCTTATGAAATATGAGGAATTAATTTTAATTTTCTCTTCTTGGTTTCTCTCTCTCTCTCACACACATACACACAGACACAACTTCCTGTCCCTCATCCTCTCACAATTTTTATTGAAATTAAAATTCTGTGTCTATATAATGACAATAATAATAACAATGGGAAGCAATTCTCCGAAGTTTAACTAAGTAGCAGAGTTAAAATTTCAGCTGAAGCAATCTGCTCTTATTGCTCACAGCCAAATCATAGGGTTACTTTGCTTTCATTTCCTGTCTTACATAGAATTATCTTTTCCTTAGAGTTTGTAATTGCATCCTTTTATTTGTTGTTGTTTTCTGTGTTCCTGTCATTAACACATCTCAAAATACTCCAAGAGAGCTTGCAATTCCCTTTATATAATCAGACTCATCAGATAATCTATCAATTCCATTTTAGTCACTAGCCACTTTTCTCCTGGTGCTCCCTGCCCTTCTACTTCAGTCTAATCTATGTGCTCTCTTGTTCTGTTACACAGTTGCCAACTTGGGGTCCTCAGTTGCCATCATCCTGGGGATCCTCCTCGTTCCCTCTGTGTCCACTGCTTGTTTTGAGGTTTCCATATCTTTCCTGAACTACAGACTCACAGGTTCCTCCAACAGAGGACTGTCAGATTTGAAAGCTTACATAGTTAAATTTTATTTTCTTCTATCTTCACACTTGATTAATATTTGCTTCTATGAGTTCTACGTACATTATTTTATCCTGATACATTTTGTAAATATTTATTTATTTATTTGAAAGGCAGAGTTACAGAGCACTAGAGGCAAAGAGAAAGAGAGAGAGAGAGAGAGAGAGAGAGAGAGAGAGAGAGAGAGAGAGAGAATCTTCCATTGAGTGGTTTACTCCCCAAATGACCACAACTGCAGAAGCTGGGCTGATCCAAAGCCAGGAGCCAGAAGCTTCTTCCAGGTCTACCATGCAGGTGCAGGGGCCCAAGGACTTAGGCCATCTTCTACAGCTTTCCCAGGCCATAGCAGAGAGCTGGATCAGAAGTAGAGCAGCCAGGACTCGAACAGTGCCCCTGTAGGATGTCAGCACTGCAGTTTGCAGCTTTACTGCTACACCACAGTGCTGCCCCTCCTGATAATTTTCATGGCATTGTTCATTTCTTTTCATCACCTAATTTTTTTATTGGCTAGAATAAAATCGTTCTGATTTCTGAGCCACTGTATATGCTTTTTAAAATTCCTTCTCTGGAGGCCAGCGCTGTGGCACAGCGGGTTAAAGTCCTAGCCTGGAGCACTGGCATCCCATATGAATGCCGGTTCTAGTCCTGGCTGCTCCTCTTCTGATCTTGCTCTCTACTGTGGCCTGGAATAGCAGTAGAGGATGGCCTAAGTCCTTGTGACCCTGCACCGGCATGGGAGACCCGGGGGAGGCTCCTGGCTCCTGGCTTCGGATCTGTGTGAGGCTCCAGCCGTTGCGGCCGTTTGGGGAGTGAACCTGCGGATGGAAGACCTCTCTGTCTGTCCCCTCCTCTCTGTGTAACTCTGTCTTTCAAATAAATAAAATAAATCTTAAAAATAAAATAAAATAAAATTCCTTCGTTGGAAATCTTGTTTACTACTCTCTCTAGGGTTAGAGAGAATGATGGCACATATTAACATGTGACTACTTGTGATCTTTGTGCTTGTCACTCAGAGCCTGAAAATGTTTTTATTTAATCTCTGATAATTTAGTCTCTTCCAATTTCTCTGTTCCATCTCAAAACACTTAGATATTAGTCATCCTAAATTCTCCACACTTGATCTTAGCCAAAAGGCTAAGAAGCGACCCATCCTAAATTCTCAATTAAAAATTATTTCCCTCCATTTTTCATAGATTTGCTTTCTTTGTATCCTAAAGCATTAATTTTTAAAGCTTCCTTTTTTAAAAAAAAAAGATTTATTTATTTATTTATTTGAAAGGCAGAATTACAGAGAGGCAGAGGCAGAGAAAGAGAGAGGTCTTCCACCTGCTGGTTCATTCTCCAGATGGCCACAATGGCTGGAGCTGGGTTGATCCAAAGCCAGGAGTCAGGAGCTTTTTTTGGGTCTCTCACGTGGATGCAGAGACCCAAGGACATGGGCCATCTTCCGCTGCTTTACCAGGCACAATAACAGGGAGCTGGATTGGAAGTGGAGTAGCCAGGACTCGAACCGGTACTGCATATGGATTGGCGGTACTGCAGGTGGTGGCTTTACCCGCTACACCACTGAACTGACCCCAAAGTTTCTAATATTACACTTTTTATTTTTAAAAGTCCTTTAGTCTCTGAATCTTCCTTTTTTTACTGACAGCATTTTGTTCTTGTTTTACAGAAGAACTATCTTTATTCTTTTCCTGTAAATAAAAAATTAGCTGTTCTCATTTCAGATTTTCCTCTGTTCAGTGTTTCCTTTAATTTTCATGTTTGTGTTTGTTTGATTAGATAATTGTCAGGACTTGTTTAAGTATCTCAGGGACCTTAACTATCCATTTGTATTTGAGGGTAAAGCTCTATGAGCACAAGGGGTTTGTCTGCTGAGATTATTGCCACAGCCCTTCAGCCGTAGACTCCAGAGAGTAACAAACATAAAGGCACTTCACAAAATTCACAGGAAAATAGAATTTAAAAATAATGCATGGGGCCGGCACTGTGGCACAGCAGGTAAAGCCGCTGCCTGCAGTGCCGGCATCCCATATGGGCACCGGTTTGAGTCCCCGGCTGCTCCACTTCTGATCCAGCTCTCTGCTGTGTCCTGGGAAAGCAGTGGAAGATAGCCCAAGTCTTTGGGCCCCTCAAGCCACATGGGAGACCCTGAGGAAGCTCCTGGCTCCTGGCTTCGGATCAGTGGAGCTCCAGCCATTGTGGCCAATTGGGAGTGAACCAGCCGATGGAAGACCTCTCTCTCTCTCTCTCTCTCTCTCTCTCCTTCCCTCTCTTTCTCTGACTCTCCTCTCTCTGTGTAACTCTGACTTTCAAATAAATAAATAAATCTTTTTTAAAAAAGCACATTTTCCATGAACATGTTGAAGACCCCTTGTGTATCTTTTCCTCAAATTAATTAGTTTCTCTATGTAAGAGTCCTTCAGTCTCTTTCCTGGGGAATGTTAGGCAGCTGAAAGTAGCACTTCGAAACTTCAGTAGGAAAGGGGCTAGCATAGCGTCTCACCAGTCATTATACGAATTGATTTTTTCCTCATGATTTCGCTCCAGACCTCATCAATATTTTCTGTGCTTGAAGTCTTCATTATCTTAAGACACTTTCCATTTGTCCATTATTTTTGTCCATCATCTAAAGTCTTATCATTTTCTAACTGCTATAGCTTTTTAAATACTTTTTTCCTATCATTTTATTGAGGTCCCAGGAGAAGATGGATGTACACTCCCCAAATGGCTGCCATGTCTGGAGCTGTGCTGATCCGAAGCCAGGAGCAAGATGCTTCTTCCTGTTCTCCCATGTGGGTGCAGGGCCCAAGCACTTGGGCCATCCTCCACTGCCCTCCCGGGCCATAGCAGAGAGCTGGACTGGAAGAGGAGCAACCGGGACTAGAACCGGCATCCATATGTGATGCTGGTGCCGCAGGCGGAGGATTAACCAAGTGAACCACAGTGCCAGCCCCTATACATATTTTTTTATTTTTTCTGTTGCTGCTTTAATAAATGGCCATAAATGTAGTGGCTTAGAGAAGCAACAATTGTCTAAGTCTGTAGATTAGATTAGAAGTCTGCCATAGGGCTGGTGCCATGGCTCACTTGGTCAATCCTCCGCCTGCAGCAACGGCATCCCAAATGGTCACTGGGTTCTAGTCCCGGCTGCTCCTCTTCCAGTCCAGCTCTCTGCTATGGCCCGGGAAGGCAGTGGAGGATGGCCCAAGTGCTTGGACCCCTGCACCATCACGGAAGACCAGGAAGAAGAATCTGGCTCCTGGCTTCGGATCGGTGCAGCGCCGGCCATGGCGGCCATTTGGGGAATGAACCAACGGAAGGAAGACCTTTCTCTCTGTCTCTCTCTCTCACTATCTACCTGTCAAATAACAACAACAACAAATAAAGAAGTCTGACATAGGCCTCTTGTGCCTCTATGGTCCTGGAGTCAGCAGGGCTGCATTCTTCTGGGCACTCAAGGAGAAGCTATTCCTCATCTTTGCAAGCTTGTAGAGGCTGCCTGCATTCCATGACTTGAGGTTTCAGTCAACAATTGAAGCACTCGGACTCAGCCTCCATCTTCATCTGTTCTTTACTGACTGCTGCTTCACTCCTTCACCTATAAGAATGCTATGATTACACTGAGCCCAGCTGGGTAATCCAGGATAGTTAAACATCTCAAGATCCTTAGTCGCATCTACAGAGTCCTCTATCCCTCATGGGGT
This sequence comes from Lepus europaeus, assembly GCF_033115175.1. Lineage (NCBI taxonomy): Eukaryota > Metazoa > Chordata > Mammalia > Lagomorpha > Leporidae > Lepus > Lepus europaeus. The sequence continues at coordinate 43,103,233 of NC_084833.1, forward strand.
CATATATTCAAAGGTTTTAGGGATTTTTAAAAATATTTGAGTGGCAGAGAGACAAAGAGGAAGACACACAAGCTTGTGCGTGTGCACTCTCACACACACGGAGAGATATCTATCTATCTATCTATCTATCTATCTATCTACTGGCCATTCCCCCAGTGCTCACAATGGCGTAGGCCAGATTGGGTCCCCAAACCAGAAGTTTAAACTCCCACATGGATGGCAGTAACCTCATCATTATGTCTAAGGATCTGTATTCACAGGAAGGTAGGAAGTTAGTATCCTGAGCTGGAAATGAGTATTAAATTCAGGTATTACAATATGGAATGCAGGTGTCTCAACCTATGTCTTCATTCCCAAGTCAAACAACTCCAGACACCTTTGCTCCCAAGATCTAGGGATTTGAAGAAAACATTTTTGGGATGCTATTTTTCTGCTTACTACAGTATCTGCTGGTCCTTTGTTTTGTTTTGTGTTCTACCTTTCCAAGACAACAAAAGATATCTCCTCAATGGTAGAAATTGTGTCTGTCTTATTCAAAATTCTATACTCAACAGTTAGAATGAATTCTGCTACAAAGATAATGCTCAATGCCTTTGTTTTTCCAAAAAATTATATTTATTTTTGGTCATGCTTATTTTTCTTTTTGCATATAACAGCCTGTAGAAGAACAGCTCTTGAAACCACACTATGGTTGTTCTAACCAAACAAGGGCTCAAGCAGTGGGAGCTGCAAGCCAGTCTTCAGTGGCAGGCTGAGCACGGCAGTCATTAGGATGTGCTGAAAAGGCACAGAAGGCATTTGTGCATTTTCAGATAATGCTGCAACCTCAGGTTGAATAGTAGTGATCTCAGGAGCTGAGCAATACATTCAGTCTGAAATTCTTTCTTCATTATTTTTTCATTGGCAGCCTGGTTTGCTTTTCAATATGTTCATGATCTCTGTAGAGTTGGAGATCAAGCATGACCTCATATGGGTTCCCAATGGTGTCACACATGTGCAGAACTTCCTTGGTCAACCAAGGGAGCTCCCTTGGGGAATGTGATGGCAATATTCATATAGTACAGACAAAAAACTTCTACATTGTACATGACAATGTTTTCAGCAGGTTAATATAAGTTGTCCCTGTGAGATACTAGTGGTCATCCCTGAGATCAGCAACTAACAGATGACTTGGTTCCCAGAAGGCTGCTTCAATCTGGTTAGTGAAGGCTCCAAGGTTCAGCAATAGGAGTGGCTCTACTTGCAACAGAAAACATCTGCACAGCCCACTGGCCATTATTTCTAAGGGATAAAATAATGACATCAATGCCAGCAGAAGTTTATCCCAACTCCTTTTCAGATTTATGATGTAGGTAGCACAATTTTTCTTTTTATAGCTGTACAGTTTCATTTGGAAGTCGATGTTAGTATCACTTGCAAAAGATTGGAGGACATTCTCCTCCTTCAACTGCAGGACATTAAGGGCTTTAGAGATTGTGAAAGTTCCCCTAATGCTATTCTAGGAACCCAGGACAACATCATATGGATCCCTCTGGGTAACATGGAAATGCTCAACAGATATTTTTGAATAAGTGAATGATTGGGGTTTGAACATAAGAGTTGTCTTTCTAGTAATGAAAGGAGTTTGTTCTATCTACAGTATTTGTGTCCTAAATAGATCTTTGTCAGGGTCTCCAACCCATTTTTCCAGCTTCTATGGAACTCATCTTCCCAAAGTAGCACCTTAACTGTTCCATTTGTTTTAACAAAATATTCCAAAACTTCAATCTGTATAAGGAACACTTTCCCACCTCTTCCTGACATTTGTTCATTGACAAACAACTGGGCTGAATCTACCATAAAAATTGATTTCTTGCTTTTCCCTCATGATGTTCTACATACTCCAACAAACTGAAACATGCTATTACAAAACCCATTCCCTGCTCTTCTGCTTTTATGCTTACCAAATGTTCTCACTCATATCACATTTCCTTTGCTCTCCATTTATGTAAGTCCCATCATTACTCATCCTTCAAGAACTAGATCAAATGTGTTTTCTTTGATGAGGTTCTTTCTTTTTGCTCTCATTGTAAACTGGAATCCAGCCCTAATTCTCTTTGATAAAAATGGACAACCTTGGTGAAGATAATTAAAATTTCTAAAACATAAGTTTCTTTAATTGTTCAATGGAAAGAATTATATCTATCATTTGAAGATTAAATAAAACAATGCACTTGTCGCTTCTCATGATGTCTAGCATGAGTACTTTACATGTGGGATTATTATTATTATTTATGTAAATCACTTATATGTTACTTGTCACTTCCTACTGTGCATTCTTTGAAAATATGATCCATATTTCCACAGGTCATAACTGTTCCCAAAATACCTGACAAATAGTTTAAATAGTAAAATAAATTGAATAAGTAAATCCTCCCAAACTTTATTATGAGGCTTCCCTTATGGAAAGTGTAATGCATTAAATTCTTAGAGTACTCATAACAAATCACCACAAAGCAAGTGGCTTGGAATCACAAAAATTTATCCTCCCATAGTTTGGAGATCTTAGAAGTCCCAGGTCAAGGTTTCAGCAGTGTTGGTTCCTAGCTGTTAATGGTTGATGGCAATCTTTGTAGTTCCTTAACTCATTGAGGTGTCACTCCAACCCCTGCCTCCATCTTTTTAAGGCTTTCTTCTTTATACCTCTGAGTTCTCTTTCCTTTTTTTTTTCTTTTTTTAATTTTTTTTTAACAGGTAGAGTTATAGATAGTGAGAGAGAGAGACAGAGAGAAAGATCTTCCTTGCATTGGTTCACTCCCCAAATGGCCGCTACGGCCGGTGCTGCGCCGATCTGAAGCCAGGAGCCAGGTGCTTCTTCCTGGTCTGCCATGCGGGTTCAGGGGCCCAAATTTTTGGGCCATCCTCCACTGCCCCCCTAGGCCACAGCAGAGAGCTGGATTGGAAGAGAAGCAGCTGGGACTAGAACCAGCACCCATATGGGATGCCAGCACCACAGGTGGAGGATTAACCAAGTGAGCCACGGCGCCAGTCCCTGTGTTCTCTTTTCTTTTAAGAACATTAGTTATTGAATTTAGGACCCACCCTAAATCCAGGATGATTTAATCTCAAGCTTTTAATTGCATGTATAAAGGCTCTATTTCCTAATAATGTCACATTTTGAGGTTCCAGGTGGTCATTAATTTTAAGGGGCACTATTATATCTTTTTATAAATATTATTTCTATATAATTATAAAATTATGTTTATGTATAATTATTTGTATTTTTTTCATAATTCTTTTTTTTAAACTTTTATTTGATGAATATAAATTTCCAAATTACAGCTTATGGATTACAATGGCTTTCCCCCACCCATAACTTCCCTCCCACCAGCAACCCTCCCCTTTCCCACTCCCTCTCCCCTTCCATTCACATCAAGATTCATTTTCAATTCTCTTTATATACAGAAGATCAGTTTAGTATATATTAAGTAAAGATTTCAACAGTTTGCACCCACATAGAAGCACAAAGTGAAAAATACTTTTTGAGTACTAGTTATAGCATTAAATCACAATGTACAGCACATTAAGGACAGAGATCCTACATGATATTTTTAAAAAATTGATTAATTTTCTATGCAATGTCCAATTTAAAACCAAGTGTTTTTTTTTTTCATTTTCAATTATCTTTATATACCGAAGACCAATTCAGTATATACTAAGTAAAGATTTCATCAGTTTGCACCCACACAGAAACACAAAGTGTAAAAATACCGTTTCAGTACTAGTTATAGCATTACTTGACATTGGCCAATACATTAAGGACAGATCCCACATAAGACATAAGTACACAGTGACTCCTGTTGTTGACATAACAATTTGACACTCTTGTTTATGGCGTCAGTAATCTCCCTAGGCTCTAGTCATGAGTTGCCAAGGCTATGGAAACCTTTAGGGTTCACCGACTTAGATCTTATTCTGACAGGGTCATAGTCAAAGGGGAAGTTCTCTCCTCCCTTCAGAGAAAAGTACCTCCTTCTTTGATGGCCCCGTTCTTTCCACTGGGATCTCACTCGCAAAGATCTTTCATTTAGGTTTTTTGGACAGAGTGTCTTGGCTTTCCATGCCTAAAATACTCTCATGGGTTCTTCAGCCAGATCCAAATGCCTTAAGGGCTGATTCTGAGGCCAGAGTGTTGTTTAGGACATCTGCCATTCTATGAGCCTGCTGTGTCTCCCGCTTCCCATGTTGGATCATTCTCTCCCTTTTTGATTCTATCAGTTAGTATTAGCACACACTAGTCTTGTTTGTGTGATCCCTTTGACTCTTAGACCTATCAGTGTGATCAATTGTGAACTGAAATTGATCACTTGGACTAGTGAGATGGTATTGGTACATGCCACCTTGATGAGATGTACATTTGTATTTGTATATATTTTATATATTTTATTATTTTTTTTAACTTTTATTTAATGAATATAAATTTCCAGTATACAGCTTATGGATTACAATGGCTTCCCCTTCCCATAATTTCCCTCCCACCCGCAACCCTCCCATCTCCCGCTCCCTCTCCCCTTCCATTCACATTAAAATTAATTTTCAATTCTCTTTATATAAAGATCAATTTAGTATATATTAAGTTAAGATTTCAACAGTTTGCACCACATAGAAACACAAAGTGAAACATACTGTTTGAGTACTAGTTATAGCATTAAATCAAAATGTACAGTACATTAAGGACAGAGATCCCACATCAGGAGCAAGAGCACAGTGGCTCCTGTTGTTGACCCAACAAATTGACACTCTAGTTTATGGCACCAGTAACCACCCTAGGCTGTCGTCATGAGTTGCCAAGGCTATGGAAGCCTTCCAAGTTCCCCGACTCTGATCATATTTAGACAAGGTCATAAAAGACAGGGTGAGGATAGTAACCAATGATCCTAAGAGTGGCATTTACCAGGTCTGAACAATTATACAGCATTAAGTGGGGAAGAGGACCATCAGTACACATAGGTTGGGAGTAGAGCCATTGGTGGTAGAGTAGAGGTTATGATTACAAAGGAATGAGGCCCAAGTGTACTAGACAGGGTCTAGAACAAAGGACAGAGTCATTATTAGAGGAGCTAAGAAAGGTGTTGTCTAAGCTACAATTAAGTTTTCTGATTGAGAGGCAAATAGAACCTGATAGAAGGGGCTTGATAATAATCTGGTGGGCTTTAGGCCTTGTAAGTTAAGAGGCCCAGACCTATCTATCTCTTCACATGGCGTATATCCTAAGGGAGGTGTGAACCTCCTAGGGGAAGGCACTCTGTTGACTTTCATTACTTGGCTGGCCTGGGAGGAGAGCTGGCCAGGTAAAGGCAGGGGGCATCTCTAACAAGAAATTTACAGTTCTGCCTGCAATGTTGCTGACCCTACTTGACCATCCCCTCAGCTGCAGTGGTCACTTTGGAAGTTGGGCTGAGTGAAGGGCTTTTCAGCTTGGAGCCAATAAGATCTGTGGCTCTGACCTGGGCATCCTTCGACTCCAGGGCAGGTCCATTTCCAGTGACCCAACTCTTGGCAGAGCTGCCAGGGCTCTTCACAAGCTTACTTCTGCTGAAGCCCAGACTTACCACATTGAAAGCCACTGCAGTGGACTGGCCTGTTGGGTCTCCTTGAGGGCAGATCACCGTACAGATCAGCCATTAATAGGCCTGCCACCCATTGCTTCTGATGCCTAGCTTTCTTTTCCTCCTGGTTTGTGTTAAAGCAGACCAGAGGATGCAAGTCAAGGGAGTGCCCATGTCCCATCTCTAATCTTCGGTGGCCTGAACTACAAGTCTATAGTCACAGGCATGTTCTGTAGTAGTTTTTCTAAGGTAGACAATGCCCATGAGAAAAATTATATTCTCACTTTAAAACTTTCTTTCCCTTTGGTCTGAAAGGGAGGTTTTTTTTTTTTTTCTACTTACTGTATACTTCGCTGATGGCGATGTGAATCTAGCTATGAGATTATTATTTAAGCTCTTATTTTGGCTATGCTATTACAGAAAAATGTTAGCCATCTCTTATAAGGTCTAAAGATTAAATTGTGCGTCCTACAGATTCCTTCATAATAGAATTAATTCCCTACCTTGAAGAGAATAGAGAAATGAAAGAACAAGTTGGGCTTAGAATAGAGAAATGAGGGAGCAAGTCCTAGATCACTTGCTGAAAATAGCAATATTACATGAATACTTAGCAAACCGTTTCAACCCTTAGATAAGCACTTAATAAAACATTTACCAGAAGGTCCAATGCCTTCTATAAATTTTAAGAATCATGTATTTGAAAACACCTCTTAAATATCTAAGATGGTGTAGTTTGTTTAACCAGTAAATTTAAGCACAACCATTAAAATGTTTTTAGTTTCTTTCTACCAACAAGTTTAAAACATATGATACACAGATTCAGGTCACACAAATTAAAATGTATCTTTGATTGATTTTAGCAGCTTAAATTTATGGACAATCTTATCTAAAAGCCATTTAAAATAAAACTTAATAAAATTTCCCCATGTGGACATACAATATGTACGCACATATAACATAGCATAATAGACCAATATCAAAATCCAAAATATCTGGTTGAACTAAGATTCCTTAAAATCATGACATAACATAGTCCAAATTTCATCATTGTTACAAGGTGATTATTCAAGTCTTTGAAAATAAGCACATAGTTAAATAACCCATAGCTCTTAATAAAAATTCAGCTGTTTTTGAACAATTAGAATTTAACAGACATCAAGAGAACATAATAGATTACTTTAACACATTGCTCTAACAGTGCATCAGAGTTTAATTCTATGTCAAAGAGAAATTGAGCTTCCTGTGATCTTTTGCTGTGAGGTTTCCTTCCTTTACCTTCTTTCATATTGGTGACCATGTTTCTGTGTTTCTGTGTGTAACACATCTTTAAGCATCTTTTGCAGGGCAGGATGAGTGGCAACATATTCTTTCAGTTTCTGTTTGCTATGAAAAGTCTTAATTTCACCTTCATTCACAAATGAGAGTTGCAGGATATAATATTCTGGGCTGGCAGTTTTTCTCTCTTAGTACCTGGGCTATGTCTCGCCATTCCCTTCTAGCTTGTAGGGTTTCTGATGAGAAGTCTGCTGTGAGTTTAATTGGAGATCCTCTGAGAGTAATCTGACGTTTCTCTCTTGCACCTTTTAGAATCTTTTCTTTATGTTTCACTGTGGTGAGTTTGATTATGACGTGTCGTGGTGAGGATCTCTTTTGGTCATGTTTATTAGGGGTTCTATAAGCTTCCTGTACTAAGATGCCTCTGTCCTTCTCCAAACCTGGGAAATTTTCTGCTAGTATCTCACTGAAAATGCCTTCTAATCCTTTCTCCCTCTCCATGCCTTCAGGAACTCCTAGAACCCGAATGTTAGATTTTTTAATAGTATCCTGTAGATTCCCGACAATATTTTTTAGATTTCTAATTTCTTCTTCTTTTCTTTGGTTTGCCTGTTTCCTTTCCTGTTCTCTGTCTTCTAAGTCTGATATTCTCTCTTCTGCTTCGCCCATTCTGTTTTTAAGGCTCTCTAATGTGTTTGTCATTTGATCTATTGAATTCTTCATTTCATTATGATTTCTCGTCACAATCACCATTTCTTGTTCCACTAGTTGTTTCATTTCATTTTGATTCCTCCTTAATATTTCACTTTCACGAGAGAGATTTTCTATCTTGTCCTTTAAGGATTTCTGTAGTTCAAGAATTTGTTTTTGAGAACTTCTTAATGTTCTTATCAATATTTTGAGATCCGCTTCTTGCATTTCTTCGATCACCTCATCTTCATAATCTTGAGTTGGGGTGTCTTTTTCATTTGGGGGCGTCATAGTGTCTTCCTTGTTCTTGTTACCTCGGTTTTTGCGTTTGTTGTATGGCATGTTGGAGATATTTGGTTTCTTCACTGTGGTGTTTTTTTTTTTTTCTTGTTATACTATGACTCTAGATTAAGTGGACTGTCTGCTTTTAGTGGAGCCTTAGAGGCTTGAGATGGGTGTGGACTGAGAGCTGTGTTTGGTTCCTCAGGGTTGAGGGTGTGTCAAGATGACACTCCCAGGTTAGGTGTGGTAAATGTCTCTTTCTTTTGTTGATTCAAAAGGGAAGTAATTCCACACAGCTGAATGTAATTGGAGGTAGTTAGCAGGCAAATGATATACCCACAGGAGCCAGAGATCGGAAGCTCTTTCCCAAGGACCACACAGGGAATCTCTGCTGCCCTCAGTGTGGGCTCCAATTCTCCTGCAGTCTCCCACTGGGTTGCCAAGTTAGATGCTAATCTCCAGTTATTTCACCCCTCCCCCCAGAGTCAGGTTTTTCTGCTAGGCTCAGGGCCGGTGCAGACCTGAGGTCGCCCTGCTTATGACGTATGTCCAAAATGGCGCCTGCTCTTTGTCTTGCTCGCCCTTGAGGGGTGAGCGGAGAGAGAGAAACTCGTGTCCGTTTCGGTCACTTTTTTTTTTTTTTCCTCTCTCTCTCTTCTAGTTAGCCTGGTGAACTTTTCCCCACGGAGTTTCAAGCCTCGTTCCCTCTAGCCTCCTCTTTCCGCTTGCCCGCTGGTGTCTCGGGCTATGGAGGTTCGGCTCACCTCGCGTTCCAGCGCTGGTGCGTTGAGTCTGCTGCTGGTGTCCCGAACTTGGGCTCCCACGCTCTCCACGCAGGTCCGCTGTGAATCACTAGTTCCGGTAGAGTTTCCTCTGTTGTTTCTTCCCCTACTCTTCCTTGACCCTGCAGTATCTCCACTTTTATTAACCTGTGTCTTGCTGAAGAATATCAATGTGCTCCCTTCCTATTCCGCCATCTTGGATTCTCTCGATATTTTATATATTTTAAGGGACACACCACAGGTGTGTATGAAAAGCTTCTTTCCCTTTTAAACAAGCTATATTAAGAAGGAGAATTCCAGAGCTAGACTACATCAATGTGGGCTTCTACCTACTCTTACTACATATAAAGCTTTGGGTAAGTTACTTAACTATACCTACTTTCAGTTTCTGCCTAAGCAAAATGAGGATGATAATATCTGCCTTAAAGGTACCATGATGACTAAAATAGATAATTTTATAAAGGGCTTACTATAGCTTTGATATTTTTAATCAACCTATTAATGTTGGTTTCTTCTTTTATTCATTTTTTCTTACTATAAGGCAATTCACTCTTCCTAGGAAACATACTATGCTTCCCACTGTTTATCTCTTTCTAACCCCAGGAAATTTGTATCTCAGCTTAGGTAGCTTTTTCTGAGGAAGGCATTTTCTGACATACTCAGTAGAAATGAATAGCCCTCAAGACCCTTTTGTTAAACCTTATGCAGTCCTATAGCAATTATTATAATTAAATCACAAACACATTTTGAGTAGTTGATATTTAAGATCTGACTGCCCAGTGAAGGTGGATGTTCTGTTGGGACAGAACTCTTTACTTTGTTATGACTCAGAGTGCCTGAGGTTGAATCATGGCTCCTTCACTTTTTCCTTTTGAGACAGCCCCTTAATCTGCCCAAGTGTCAGTTTCTTTATTGTAAAAGGTGATAACAACAGTATTTACCTCAAGCAATTGTTATGAGGATAAAGTGAGATCCTATTTACAAAAAATGCATTGCTCACAGTAATTGGCATGTAAGTGACTAAAAGTGATTATTTATATTAACATTTTTTTCAGTGCCTGGCATCTAATCAGTTAAATGAATAAATTAATAATGAATGGAACAGGATATTAGAAAAATCTAGAAATGCAATCTGTGCCAAAGAACAATGTGACAATTCAATAGACTCCAGTGACCTTGTCCTCCTTAGAGATTTTTCTCTAACCAAAGGAGCTGGAAAGCCCAAGGGAAGCACTGCCTAACGCCACTGCGCTCACATAATTTCCTCTATTATGGCCCCTACAATCCCATTTAGAACCAGAATTTTTAAAAATTCAGAGAATCCAATTTGTTTATAGCCTTAGGGTGGTCTTAGAAACAGATAAAAGCTTTTAAGAGGGTAATGGAAAGTGCCAGGCTGAGGCAGCCTAGTTCCTAAGAAGGTGAAGTGTGACTTGAGGCAACAACACTTGTGTAAGGAGGAGGGAAACTCATTAGGACTTCACAGCTTGAGAAAAAAAAATCACTATGGGGTGAACATGAAAAAAGGCATCTTTGAAACTAAAAGAAAAAGTCTTCACTATCTTAGGCGTATATTGGTGTTTTGGAGTAAGCATGCACATTGAGGATCACTTTTATCTCTGTATCGCTTTCATACCAGCAGAGACAATCTAGTGTGATACAATTTTGCCATCATATAGTCCCAATTTAAAACTCTAGTGGGAACGCTACAATTTTTTTCTTTTTTTTGGTTAAAGGTTACTTAATTTATTTGAAAGGCAGAGTTACAGAGACAAAGAAAGAGAGAGTAGGAATTGGGGGGAGAATGGACAGAGAATGAGTGATATTTTCTGTGTGCTAGTTCACTCTCTAAATGGGCACAACAGCCAGGGCTAGACCAGGCCAATGCTAGGAGCCAAGAGCTTCATTTGGGTCTTCAACATAGATGCAGGGGCTCAAGTATTTGACTATCTTCTGCTGTTTTCCCAAGTGCATTAGCAGCGTGTGGATCAGAAGTGGAACAGCCGGGTCACAGATGGGTGGTCATATGATGTGCCATTGTTGCAGGCAGTGGCTTAGCCTGCTGTACCACAATGCAGCCTCCTAACTTTGAAATGAGTCATGAATCACACATGTAAAGCCACTGGCTGACTGCAATACCACTATCCCATATGAGTACCAATCCTGGCTATATAACTTTCAATCCAACTCCCTGCTCATGCCCTGGGAAAACCAGTGGAAGATGGCCCAAGTACTTGAGCCCCTGGCTACCCCAGAAGAGACCCAGAAGAAGCTCCTGGTTCCTGGCTTTACCTTGGCCCAGCTCTAGCTTTTGCAGCCATCTGGGGAGTGAATCAGTGGATGGAAGATCTCTTTCTCTCTCATTCTGTCTCTGTAACTCTGACTTCAAATAAATGAATAAATCTTTTAAAAAAATCTTACAACATGACATCACACAACTCAAATTCAAGAGCTTTGAAAATGTCTTTCATCTACTCATTGAGTTTCATAATCACAGTTCCATCCTTTTTTTTTTTTTTTTTTTTTTTTTTTTTTTTTTTTTTTTTTTTTTGACAGGCAGAGTGGGTAGTGAGAGAGAGACAGAGAGAAAGGTCTTCCTTTGCCGTTGGTTCACCCTCCAATGGCCGCTGCGGCCAGCGCATTGTGCTGATCCGAAGCCAGGAGCCAGGTGCTTCTCCTGGTCTCCCATGAGGGTGCAGGGCCCAAGGACTTGGGCCATCCTCCACTGCCTTCCTGGGCCATAGCAGAGAGCTGGCCTGGAAGAGGGGCAACCAGGATAGAATCCCGCGCCCCAACCGGGACTAGAACCCCGTGTGCCGGTGCCGCAAGGCGGAGGATTAGCCTGTTAAGCCACGACGCCGGCCATAGTTCCATCCTTGAAATCTGTTTGTATGGTGATTCAGGAAACAATAAAGAAGCACTGTCTTTCCCTAAGTAGCTATCTGTTCAATAATTGGAAAATATGTGTAGATATAAATAAAAATCAGTTTCATTTACAAAACCCAGTAAATATTTTTTAAGTTTCTGAGAGGAGGCTTTTATCTTCCTTTGCTCTACCTCTCTTCTTTGTTTTCTTTCAATGGAAAATTGATTCCTTAGATAAAATTTAAAACATTATTTGGGCCACATGCACTGATATAATGAATTCCTGGGCTACAGCATCAAGTACCTCTTTTGTACCTCCTTCATTAATGCCATCGAGGGAGAGGATTAAGCAGGTTGTTTGAACTTTATTTATGTGACTCCATGAAACTTGGTATAATTCCAGAAATGAAATTGAGAGTAAGGTTTTACTCTTAAGCCCCAGCTATGTGGTTCTTCTCCAAGGTCTATACCCAAATATCCAACACATATAAAAACATTTTTAATAAATGATTCCTTTGGTTCATCTTTGGAATTCTCGTATATAAAATTGCCACTGTAAACTCATGGAGTAGGGGAATCCTGATTGGTAGAGAAAGTTAAGCATTTTGGATTCTTTATTATATTTCTATCAAAATTCAATCTATTCCTTTTTTTTTTTTTTTTTTTTTTTGGACAAGCAGAGTTAGGCAGTGAGAGAGAGAGACAGAGAGAAAGATCTTCCTTCTGTTGGTTCACTCCCCAAATAGCTGCTACGGCCGGTGCTGTGCTGATCTGAAGCCAGGAGTCAGGTGCTTCCTCCTGGTCTCCCATGCGGGTACAGGGGCCCAAGCTCTTGGGCCATCCTCGACTGCCTTCCTGGGCCACAGCAGAGAGCTGGACTGGAAGAGGAGCAACCTGGACTAGAACCTGGTGCCCATAATGGGATGCTGGCGCCACAGGCGGAGGATTAACCAAGTGAGCCACAGCACTGGCCAATCTATTCACTTATGAAAATGTATTGATTGAGCATCTTTGCTGTGCCAGGATATACTCCAAACACTGACAACAAAGAGGTTGGTGGGAGAAATACTTTTCCATCCTGATAGAGTTACTATTCAAGTTGGAGAAGAGAAAGAAAATAAGTACATCATCAGTATGTGAACTCAGTTTCTGAAAGCATTAAGTGTCAGTGACCATTTATCAAGATCTCAGATCTATTAAAGTACATTTTGTTGCAACTCCATGGAATAGGTAAAAATAAAATAAAACATAATATAATATAGTATAGTATAATATAATAAATTTTAGTCTAGTTTATGCATCTACAAAAGAATACAAGGCACTCAGAGATTTTAAAGGACAGAGATTTATTTCTTACAGTTATGGAGCTAAGAAGTCAAAGACGCATCTGGCAAAAGCCTTCTTCCTGAGAGAGTAAGAAGAATTCAAACACAATTCTGTAAACCCTAGACTCATGATGACCAACCTACTCCAGTGATAATGACATCAATCCATTCATGAGAGGAGAATGCTCATAATCTAATCACATCTTATTAGGTCCCATCTCCCAACGCTGCTGCGTTGCCAAAGAATTTTCCAGCATATGGACTTTAGAAGATGCATCCAAACCATTGCAAGAGCAATGCAATATTTTCACGTGAAAAAATTCAAATTACCCAAGGCCTAATAGCACTTAAGTGTCTGAGATAAAACCTAAACTTAGAGTCATTTAAGTCAAAATATGAGTACACATGTATATGTTAAAAATTTCTTCCTTTTATTTACCAATATTACTAAGGTATAACAATGTCTAGTGTACTATGATAACCACTAGAAATATAAAGATGTATAAGATTGTCCTTATTATTAAGAAACATCCAAGGATAAGCATTTGGATATAGCAGTTAAGACACTGCTTGGGATGCCAGCATCCATATGGTAGTGACTAGGTTCAAGTTCCTGCTCTGCTTTTAATTCCAGTTTCTAGCTAATGCACAGTCTTGGAGGCAGCAGGGTATAGCCAAAGGGGTTTCTGTTTCTCCACTTACTTGGGAGACCCAGATTGAGTTCCAGGTTTCTGGATTTGGCCTGGAAATACTGTGGCCAGCATGTATGGAATGAATTAGCAGTTGAGAGAGCTTTCTCTGTCTGTCTGTCTCTCTTTATCTCTCTCATCCTGTCAAGTAAATGACATAAACAAATCACTATAAAAGAAACAACCAGGGAACACAGGCACACAAATAAACTATTGTAATGATGAGCTATGGAAATTGTGGGAAAGTACAAAGTAAAGGGGCAAAAGAGGCAGTGGGAGAAAAAAGAGACAAGAATCTTTTCTATCTAGACATTGTTACCAATTGTCAAGAGGAAATAGAACTTGAGCTATATCTACCCTACTATTGTGTTCAAATTTCACTCCTGGGTGTTATTAAATTAATTAAAGCACTTCTGTAATTAAAATGGAAGAAACAGTAGGGAGGAGACAAGTCACTAATGCTCTTAGTAAAACTTTGTTTCTAACTCAGAGTGTGAGAAATGGCTGGAATTTCTGATGTTTATTTATTTACTTACCTAATGGAGATATGAATATCTCCATCATCCCTATATATAGTTGTATGTTTCAAATAGGATAAGAAGTGGGAAATGGCTTTGTAAAAAATAGATGATGAAAATGTGAAGTAGCACATCATTAATAATGTAAATATATAAAATAACAAATTGGAAAACAAAGAAATGAATACATTTCTGGTTACATATACCTTCCTAAGATTAAGCCATAAAGACATGGATAGCCTGAACAGTCCAGGAATGAATAATGAGACTGGATCAATAATTGAAAGTCTCCAAACAAAAAAGGCCTGGGATCAGATGTCTTCACTGCCAAAGTCTACCTAACATTTATAGAAAAACTAATACCATTTCTTCTCAAACCATTCCAAGAAATTTAAAGAGAGACAACCTTTTCAAACTTACGCTACCAGCATTTCCTTGATTCCAAAACAAGACAAGGGTACAACAAAAAATGAAAACTATAGGACAATATTCCCAATGAACAGCTACAAAAACTCTCAGCAAAATACTAGCAAATTGACAAAAAAGTTCACTCACCCTGAAAAAAATGGGATTTATTCCAGTGAGGCAGAGATAAATTGCTTATATATCAACATATACAAATTAATAAATGTAATATATAACATCAACAGAATTAAGGATAAAAAGCATATGTTTTATGAATAGGTAGAGTGAAAATATTTTATAAAGTTTAATATCCATTTGTGATTTAAAAATTTTTTGAACAAACTAGGTATAGAAAGAACATACTCAACAAATTAAAGATTGTAAAAAAATAACCTACAGCCAACATATTATTGAATGTTTCCAGTATTTCAGGGAATACTGAATATTTTGTAAGTCACTTGTGAGCTTAAACTGATGAGTGATTTTGCTGTTTTCAGCTAAGGTCCCTGACTAATACACCTTTCTACTTCAAATACCACCATGATATCTAGAGCTAGAGTAGCTGTCTTGAAATGTGAAATGATGAGAATAAGGAGGATAAAAACAAACAAGTAACGATATAGAGTGGAAAAAAAAAAAGAAGATTGTGTTCTTGCTTGTATAATTGAACAAGTGAACAAATCCTAGAACTATCTAATAAACCTATTTGTACCTGACATAATAAATGTCTGGTTTCAAGTCATTGTAATCAATTAAGCATGCCACCTTAACTGATAGGAACTCATGGTGAGCATGATACTAGGTAACCTGCTTTGCTAATAATGAAAAGTCATTACATCTATGCTGATGTAAAATCTAACTTTTCTTGATTGCCCACCTTCTTTTCCCACAAAGCTTCATCAATCTTTGCCTTGAACTATTTTCTAAGATTTTTGTGCTTGTCTTAAATAATTTACTTGGTAAAAATATTTAGTAAAATATAAGAATGAAAATATTAAGTGATATTTCACTATATTGATAACTTGGATATAAAATGATTAAAGGGATAGAAAACAGTATATAAAAACTGAGGTATAATTTGTGCTCATTTTTATTGTACCCATTTTTCTGCAGAACTAAAAATTTACTTTATGTCACTTTTGCTCTTTAAAACTTTATGTTCTGACTCTGTAAAATTGGTCCTAGGAGAAACAGAACATCTTTTATCTCTTCCAAACAATGAATGAGTTTCCAGTTGTGAGCAGTTTTATTGGATTATTCCAAACAGATCTTCAAAAGATAACAGGAGGAAAAAAAAGAGAAAAAGGGAAGAAAGGGAAAGAGTAAGAAAAATAAAATAGGAACAGAAATGATGAAAGATAAAAGAAATAGGGTAATCCATCTTGGAGCTCCAGTATGAAAAGCAAGTGCTTATGACTAGAAATCATGTGGCTTGTTTACAAGCTACCATTTTTCATCTTACTTAAAACATCTTTCAGCTAACCTTAAATTATTTTTTACCTTCAATATGGTAGTGACTTCATAAGAAACAAGGTGACCTCTGTATTGTCAGAAAGAGGATTTTTGCCAAGACAAGAAATTGTTAGCAAGGAGTGCTTCCAGCTCACCTCCTACATGCTGGAATTTTCTTACTGCAATGGCCAAAGTGTTGTAGACATCTTGCTATCACATACTAAGCCTTACTTTCTTAGGATCCTTTGGAGAGGCACACCAGATGGACTTGCAGCTGACAGAATGGAAACATGTCTTTGAGTAGTGGGAATCTGAGGCTACTATAGAGTTTTGTTGGTATCTTTGCTTTCCCTCAACTTGCTTTCTCTTACATCCTGCTTCTCACATTTACACTGTGAGAACACAGATATATCAGTTCTGACCAGTATGCCAACCTTTCATACAAATCTTCTAGGGCAGCCTTTACAAATGACTAGCATTGCAGTTGAAATCCAAAACAATTTCTTGTACCTTTCAGCAGACAGTTCAATTCATATTTAAACGACTTTTGAAAAGAATCACTGGTTCACTGTTACATACTTGGGAAGTTATTTCATCCTTCCGAGCCTCACTTTCTTTATATATGATATGTTAATATGAATTTGCTTTATAAATTTTCACAGAGAAATAGAAATAAAAATGTAAAGTGCATCACGTTGTTCCCCACATATAATTCACTATGGATTTTTCTCTTCCGATCCTACCTTTCCTAAGATGAAAGGTTTTTTTTTTTTTTTGTTTGTTTTTAAAGATTTATTTATTTGAAAGATAGAGTTACAAAGAGACAGAGGTAGAGAGAGAGGTCTTCCATTCGCTGGTTCACTCCCTAATTGGCCACAAAGTTGCAAAGTCAGCGAACTCAAAAGGCTTCCATAGCCTTGGCAACTCATGACTAGAGCCTAGGGAGATTACTGACGCCATAAACAAGAGTGCCAAATTGTTAAGTCAACAACAGGAGTCACTGTGTACTTACTTCTCATGTGTGATCTGTCCTTAATGTGTTGTCCAATGTGAAGTAATGCTATAACTAGTACTGAAACAGTATTTTACACTTTCTGTTTCTGTGTGGGTGTAAACTGATGAAATCTTTACTTAATATATACTAACTTGATCTTCTGTATATAAAGAGAATTGAAAATGTATCTTGATGTGAATGGAATGGGAGAGGGAGCAGGAGATGGGAGGGGTGCGAGTGGGAGGGAAATTATGGGGGGGGGGAGCCAATGTAATCCATAAGCTGTACTTTGGAAATTTACATTTACTAAATAAAAAAATATGAAAAAAATTAGAAGTTATGGGGGGAAGCCATTGTAATCCATAAACTTTATTTTTGAAATTTATATTTACTAAATAAAAGTTAAAAAAATATGTGTCAGTGGTGTGTAATAACAACTTGTCGTGGGTGCTCTGATTAGACATAATATCTTGCTGTTCTCGTCAAACTCACTTCTTTTTTTTTTGTCTCTTATGGATCCAAACTTGAAACCAGTTAAGTTGTGTTGAAAATATCATGGAAGAACAATGGTGATATCTAGCAGAGGCTGGTACCTGGGACCAGAGCATTTGTGGGGACAAAATAAACCTGGGGGCTTTCAGCTGGTAAAATCGAAAAGAAAGTAGAGCCTACGAGAGTTGTTCCTTCCAAGGGGAATTATTCTCGTTAAAAGCGAATACTAGAAATTCACTTGCAATAAGATATAGGCAGTCTTCCAGTGATCATACATGCAACGATGATTTTGCCAAAATATTGTGGACCACAGCAGGCACATGCTTGAAAATCACCCACCAGAGACCCTGCTTATGCTGCTTTAACTTCTACTAATAAATGAGGGCACTGTCTCTGCAGCAGAAGCAGGAGAGGAGGCAGGCTCTCCAAAACAAAATATAGTTATTCAGGATTTACTGAGACTCACTTGAAGGTGTTATTTGCTTTGTATCCAGCTGAGCTGTAAATCTAGAAATGTTAAAGATTGTATGTCTTCCAGATCACCAGCAGGTGGCGATCAAGATGAGCTCACTATGGTTACAGACATAAGCAAAATGTTTCTCTTTATCTTAATTTATAGAATGAGTCCCCCCCCCCCCCCTTGGAATAAATTTAAATTTATTTTTCCCCAAAAGAAACCCTTTATTTAAGGAATACAGACTTCATGCATTTTGTAAGTACAATTTTAAGAATATAGTGATGCTTCCCACCACCTGCCCTCCCAGCCCATAGCTGAATAGGAAGAGGAGCATCTAGGACACAAACTGGTGCCCATATGCAATGCTGGCACTGCAGGCATAGGTCTAGCCTACTATGTCACAGTGCTGGCCCCCTGACCAATCATTTCTTGAGCACTTTGTGGTTTTATGGTCACAAAATGATGAAGACGTTTTTTGTATTCTTCTTGTTCTAAACCTTTAGCCAATAGAATTAATTTTTTTTTCAGAGTCCATGGAAGCTACTTTGTAGTTAGCACTACTGAAGTGGCATTGTTTCTATGCTCTCCCAGGGAACAGAGATACACACATTCATTAAAATACACTCAAGCTTCTATTCATGCTCTCCCTCCCTCTCTCTCTCTACCTTTTCTCTCTCCATGAGTTATTTTGTTTCCTGTAATTCCAATGTAGCATCATGGAATTTGTTGTTGTCTTTCCCTTTTGTTATTTATAACCTTTTTCTATGACAGTGAGAAATTTTGTTTTCATTGTCCAAATTATATCTGTTTTTCTATCCTAATACACACATAAAGAATTTCAGAATTAACTCATATTCCTGTGAGAAAAAAATATTTATTAGCTAGAGTGCACTGTGCAAGCATATTTCCTTTTGTATTTCATGTTGCAGTTCATGGTTCAAATTATATAGTGTTTCAACAATACTTACCCAATTTTTTTCATCCTTATGTCCTTCAGAGTGAGTTGTTACTCATTTTAATATAGTTATTGTAAAGTTTGTTTTCCATACCACATCCTGATTGAGATTAATATTTTTTATTTCAAAGTTTGGGAAATATTATCATGGTTACAACCACTATAGCAATGGAAAAATATGTGCTTTGAGAAGTATTGTTTTCCAACCTCTTTTTACCTTATATTTCCTGTGTCCTCATTCATCCCCTGTATGTAAAAATATAATTAGTTTATATTTATCCCTCCTCTTAGCAGAGACACAGGTACATTCATGTTTGTTTTTATGTAAATCTTTTTTATAACAAATGTAGTATAATATAGACCTTCTGCATTTTGCTTTTTTTCACATACCTATGTATGTTGAAAATCATGCCATATCTACTCTGATAAATCTTCAATATCATTTTATATAGCTGGAAATATTTCATTGTATATTATGGTATTTTTATTTAATCATTGTTCTATTTATACTGTTTCTGATATTTTGCAGTTCTAAAAGTGCTGCAAAAATAACTACAATAGATATTTTTGTATTATTGGATGCAGGCCTTTAGGACAGTTTCCTATAAGCAGAACTACTAGGTAAAAAAATTAAATGCACCTGCAATTTTTTCAGGTGTTTTCAGGTATTTACCTTCCTCGTAAGCTATACAGATTATATTTATACTAGTACCTCTTTTTGTACAGCCTCACCAACAGACTCTGTCATCATATTTAAGTTTTTACCTACCTGATAGATGAAAAATTTTATTTCAGTGTTATTTCAATTTGCATTGCTCATATTTTAATTTGAATGCTTTACATTTGGAGACCATTTTTGTGTATTTCCCATTAATTATCTGTTAGTTTCGCTGGCTGTTCTTTCTATCAGATCTTTGGTCTTCATCTTAATTTTTTTTAAACTTTTAATATCACATACAACATACTCTAACATAATATATATGCATAAGTTAAAAACTGACACATTACCACGTCCAACTTCTTCATTCCTGAGAAAACAGAAAACTTCTGGTTTCAAAGGAAAACCTACCACCTTTAGCTAAATCCTTCTTCATCTTAATTTTTTAAAAAATTATTTATCCATTTGAAAGAGAAGAGGCAGAGAGAGAGATATTTTCCATTTGCCATCTTCTGGTTCACTCCCCAGATTGCCACAACAGCTGAGGAGGGGCCAGTCCAATGAGAGGAACCAGGAGCTTCATCAGGGACTCCCAAGTAGATGGCAGGGGCCCAAATACGTGGGCCATCTTCTGCTTCTTTTCCTGGGCTATTCCTGGGAGTTGGGTCATAAGTACAGTAGTCGGGACTCAAGCCGATGCCCAAACAGTATGCTGGTGTTGTAGGCATCAGCTTTACCAGATGTGCCACAATGTTTGCCCTTTTTTTTTTTTTTTTTCAGAAAAATTTTATTTAATAAAGATAAATTTGGAGAGTACAACTTTTGGATTATAGTGGTTTTCTCCCCATAACCACCCTCCCACCCGCAAACCATCCCATCTCCTACTCCCTCTCCCATCTCATTATTCATTAAGATTCATTTTTAATTATCTTTATATTCAGAAGATCAACTTAGTATATACTAAGTAAAGATTTCAACAGATTGCACCCACACAGACAAAGTTTAAAATACTTTTGAAGATTAGTTGTACCACATGCAAACCTCAAACAAAAATAAGTTAAATAAGAGATGAAAAAGAAGATATTGGGACCAGCGCTGTGGTGCAGTGGGTTAAAGCCCTGGCCTGAAGCGCCAGCATCCTATATGGGCACCAGTTCTAGTCCTGGCTGTTTCTCTTCCGATCCTGCTCGTTGCTGTGGCCTGGGAAAGTGGTGGAAGATGGCCCAAATCCTTGGGCCCCTGCAACCACATGGGAGACCCAGAAGAAGCTCCTGGCTTCAGATTGGCACAGCTCTGGCTGTTGTGGCCCTTGGGGAGTGAATCAGTGGTTGGAAGACCCTTCTCTCTGTCTCTACCTCTCTCTGTAACTCTGTCTTTCAAAAAATAAAATAAATCCTTAAACAAAAAAGAAAAAAGAATATATTAAAATGATACCACAGAAATACAAAGGATACTTAGGGACTATGATGAACAAACATATGCCAACAACAGGTTCTGTCTGGAGAGGTGCCTATCCATTTTTACGGATGTTTCTACCCTAATAAACCTTGCTATTTTGCTTTTCACTACTCTCTGTCTCATGCCTGAATTTTTTCTTGAGCCAAGACTAGGGCCCTGCCATTCAGTAACAATTGGTTATGGCATAAACTGCCCCTTGACCGAATTGGCTGCCTCAGCTATATAAGTTGCTGTAACAACTGAAATAAATGAGTCTGCAAGCTGCTTGCCACTAGCCTGCTTTCACCCGACTCCCGGTGTTTGTGTCATAACTCCGTGACCCTTGCCCCCACCGCACTTCACCTCTCAGAATGAATCAACCTCAACATCTCCAATGTGGCTGAGAGTGAGACAGCATGTCAGACTTTGCGAGGTCCCCCCTTGATTTCGGCAAGTAGGCCCCTTGGTGTTTTGTGTGCTGTTTAATTCAGTGAGGGTGAGCACAGAACTCCCTCCTACACTCCTTTCCTTGTCCTTGATCTTGTCCCCAGTCTAAGTGACCCCAGGTTAGGTACACACTGCCCAGAAGTGTAACACCACGTCTCGGCTCCTCTTTTTACTTTTAGTTCGCCCGGCAAATTCACATAAGGGACTGATCATCCCAGAATTTGGAACCAAGTCATCTTCCCTCACTCGAGAGAGGTGATGCTCCGGAGACACTGTATGGGCAAACGGCCTTGCCTTGACCTAACGAATCATGGAAGTCCCCCACTAAGCACAGGACATACTTATGATCTGATACACCACTGTCTGTTCTAATTAGCAAACCCCCTGCATAATGTCATTAGCCACTGAGGTGCTAGGAATTCATTTTGTTATGGCAGCAGCACTATGGATGTCTTTCCTTTGGATAGAGTTGGCGTGGCATGCTACTCTTAAGTGCTCAAACATGGGAAACATACTCCCCTCTCAGAAACCCACACAGATTACCAAACATAATGAATCTGTGAATGATAAGAGCCTGTCACTCCAGGCCACTGCCTCACAGGTGACAGTTGATGACTTTAGGAGAGAGTTTCAAATGAAAATGACATGACAGCAGACAATGCAGCAATGCCTAGTCAGCCACCCACCAAATACTGTGGGATGAACTTAGATGACTTCAAGGTGATAACCATGCAAGATCATACCATACACACCCAGTGAGAATCCCCACATTTGTGGCAGTCCCTGGGCACCCCAGGCTCTCAGGGCAGCCACTAGACCCCATCCTACACGCATGTTTGCCGTTAATGTTGGAGTGGACACAGAATTCAGGCCCTGGATTCCAATGCCCATAAAAAGTCTTCTGCTAACCAAGGGTCGAGGATACGCTTGTGTCTTTCCAGAGATGCAGGACAGCCCATTCGGGTACTAGCCAAAAACATCAAGCCTGCAACTGATAGTCAATCAGAACCAACTGAACAAGACTGAGAGTCTACCGTGTTAGCAGATGCACCTGCTACTGATTGTCAAGCTGCTGCCTTATCATCCTACCCTGAGGAACTGCCCATAGCCACATACAATACTCTGCTTTATACCCCACTTAGCGCTGGTCAGCCATTCGAATAGCCAACAGCCTGTCTGGGGTCACGCCATTCCTGATTACCATTGTTCCTCATTCTTACCCCATCTGAGCAAGCACTCCTGTGCTCTCCTGCTTTGAAGGCTGGTTAGTCAACAACGGGTAAGACCCCCTGGGGGACAACATAAGACAGATATAGCCACATGAGGAGACCACATGGAAATGGGGTCAACAATGGTATGGCCAAGGATCATGCCTCCCATTGCTCAAAAATAAACAAAAAGGGGGAAATGTGGTGGAATGAGAAGGCTGTGCCAAGATGGCCACTGGCAAGTGAGTGTCTATTACTCAGGAATGGTTTCAGAACCCACCTAGCAAATGAGCCTGCCTGGCAACAGGCAGTGATTTGTTACAGCATAAACTGTCCCTTGACTGGATTGGCTGACTTGGCTATATAAGCTGCTGTACCAACTGAAATAAATGAGTCTGTGGGCTGCTTGCCTCTAGCACGCTTTCACCCGACTCCCAGGATCTGTGTTGTGACTCCGGGCCTCTTGCCCCCACCATGCTTCTCCTCTCTGAACAAATCTACCTCAACACTCTCCTTAATTCTATCTATTGCTATTAGCAGACACTTGGTCTTATTTATGTTATTCTTTTAATACCTAATCCTATCTATATGATTAATTAGACACTTAATATGATCACTTTAACACATAAGATGGTATTAGTATCACCCAGCTTAATGGGATTTGGAGTCCTATGGCAAGTTTTTAGCTTTACTCTTAAGGTTAAGTTCGTTCAATTGTGTGTTGAACTGTAGAATTCCTCCCTCCCTTATTCCCACTCTTATTTTTTAGTGGAATCTATTTTCATTTGACTTTAAACACCTATGATTAAGTCTATGTTAAGTAAAGAGTTCAACCAATAATATTAAGTAGAAAAAAATAAAAATATCAAAAAAATAAAATAATAAACTGCTCCTTGATGGTCAAGATAAGGGCTGTTCAATTCATTGCTTCTCACAGTGTCAATTTCACTTCTACAGGTTTCCTTTTAGGTGCTCTGTTAGTTATCACATATCAGAGAGAACATATGTTATTTGTCCCTTTGGGACTGGCTTATTTCACTAAATATGATGTTTTCCAGATTCATCCATTTTGTTGCAAATGACCGGATTTCCTTTTTTTTTTTAACTGCTGTGTACTATTCCCATAATATACATATCCCATAATTTCTTTATCCAGTCTTTTGTTGACAGGAATTTAGGTTGATTCCATGTCTTAGCTATTGTGAATTGAGCTGCAATAAATATGGAAGTGCAGATGACACTTTTATTTGCCAATTTCATTTCCCTTGGGTAAATTTGGAGGAGTGGAATGGCTGGGTCGTATGGTAGGACTATATTCAGATTTCTGAGGTATCTCCAAACTGATTTCCATAGTGCTTTTACCAATTTGCATTCCCACCAACAATGGATTAGGGTACCTTTTCCCCCTTGCTAGCATTTGTTGTTTGTTGATTTCTGTATGAAAGCCATTCCAACTGTGGTGAGGTGATACCTCTTTGTGGTTTTGATTTGCCTTTCTTTGATGGTTAGTGATCCTGAGCATTTTTTCATGTTTCTGTTGGCCATTTGGATTTCCTCTTTTGAGAAATATCTGTTTAAGTCCTTTGCCCATTTCTTGACTGGGTTGTTTGTTTTGTTGTTGTGGAGTTTTCTGATCATTTTTATATGTTCTGGTTATTAATCCTTTATCAGTTGCCTGGTTTGCAAAAAAAATTTTCCAAATCTGCTGGTTGCCTCTTCACTTTCCTGAGTGTTACTTTTGCAGTGTAAAAGATTCTCAATTTGATGTAATCCCATTTGTTAATTTTGGCTTTTATTATCTGTGCCTCTGGAGTCTTTGCCAGGAATTCTTTGGCTGTGCCAATTTGTTGCAGGGTTTCCCAATTCTCTCTAGGAATTTGATGGTCTTGGGTTGCAGATTTAGGTCTTTAATCTATTTTGAATGGACTTTTGTGTAAGTTGTAAGGTAGGGGTCCCCCTTCATATTTCTGCATGTGGAAATCCAGTTTTCCCAGCACCACATGTTGAAGAGACTGTCCTTGCTCCAGGGAATGCTTTTAGCTCCTTGGTTGAATATAAGTTGGTTGTAGATGCTTGGTTTGATTTCTGGTATTTCTATTCTGTTCCATTGGTCTATCCATCGGTTTTCATACCACTACCAGGCTGTGTTTATTAAGACTGCCTTGCAGAGTGTCTTGAAATCTGATACTGTGATGCCTCCAGATTTGTTTTGTTGTATAAGATTGCTTTAGCTATTCGAGGTCTCCTGTGATTCCAAACGAATTTCAACATCATTTTTTCTAAATCTGAGAAGAATCTCTGGTATTTTCATTAGTATCATATTGTTTCTGTAAGCAACTTTCAGAGTAATGGACATTTATCTGATATTGATTCTTCTAATCCATGAACATGGAAGTTTTTTCCAACAGTGATATTTAATTTTCTAATTTCTTCTTGTTGTGTTTGGTCTGCCTATATTATTTCTAGAAAATTGTCTTCTAGTTCTGATATTCTTTCTACTGTTTCATCTATTCTATTGTTAAGGCTTTCCACTGCATTTTTTATTTGATCTATCGAATTCTTCATTTCTAGCATTTCATTCTGACTTCTGTTTAATATCTCAATTTCTTCGGAGCACTTTTCATTTAGATTATGAATTTGCTTCTGATTGCTTCTAAGTAATCTGAAGATTAATTTTCTGAATTCCTTTTCTTGCATATCCTTGAACTCTTCTTCTTTAGCTTCTATTATTGAAGAATTGTAGTATTCTTTCGGGGCTCATAGTGTCTTCCTTATTCTTATTCAGGGTTTTTCCTTTGTTTTTCAGCATTTTGGGTTGCTTCTGTCTTTAATTTGTGTATTTGTGCTTGTGGTGAGATTTCCCTCTGATATAAGCTGCTATGTGTCTATGTGTTGCAAGTGGAAGCATGCAGCCCTGCCTCCTGAGCTTCTGACTTCTAGATCATGATGGGGGTTATGAGAGCTTTGGTGCACTAAGCCCTGCCTACTGGGACCAGTCTCTGTTCTCACTGGTGCATGCAACAAACTCAAATTTTCAATATTTAGGACTTCTCCTTGTTGTACAGCTTGTGTGGTGGGGAGGAAATTACTCTGAAAGGTTGTGATCCTCATTCCCGTGTGGAGGGTTTTGTGAGTTGGCCCCACAATTGATGGGCGTGTGCATGGGAGGCAAATGTCATAGCCCTGTTTACATTCGAAAATGTAAACAATCAATATGGCTTCTCCCAGCCAGCTGCAGGTTCCGTTGGGAGAATGGGGTGACATAGATGGACAGGGACATGCCCAACCTCTCCGTTTGTTCCCTATACTTTCTCTTTGTTCCTGCTTGGAACTTCAAATGCAGTTTTCCAGGCTCCCCAACCCACTGCTATCCACAGTTCTGTGGACTCATGATTTCCCACCTGGTTCGCTGGGGGGTGGCACCAATCTCCTTGCTTGACACCTCTGCAACTTCTGTTTCTTTTTTGCTCCCTCAGCTTGGACCTGCCTTGTTTATGTTGGGTTTCTGGGCTTCTCTGCATGAATTTCTCATGGCTCCTTTGTTGGTCTGTATCCTCTCTCCTTATTAACTATTTTGCCCACAGCTATACCACCATCTTGGCCCATACAAGATTTATTTTAAATAATCAGGTGCTCTAATACTGGGTGTATATCCATTTACTATATTCACATCTTCCTGTTAAATAGATTCCTTAATCATTACATAATGCCCTTCTTTGTCTTTTTTAACAGTTTTTGTATTAAAGTCTATTTTTTCTGATATTAAGATGGCTACTACTGCTTTTTTTATTTGCACAGAATATCTTTTTGTATCCTTTTACTTTCAGTCTGTGTATCTGTGTTGATAATTTATGATTCTTTCAGGCAACATATACTGGGTCCTTTTTTTAAAAATCCATTCCATGAATCTGTATATTTTAATTGAAGAATTTAGTCCATTTACACTCAAGGTTATTATTGATAAATAACGAATTGATCCTGCCATTTTCCTGTAGATATTCCTATGATTTGTTTTTGATACCTTTGTACTTCTACTAGTAGTTTTTGTGCCTTCACATTCTTTCATGATGCTGATTTTCTTTGTTTCTGTGTTTAGCATATCCTTATATACCATTTGTGAGGCTGAATGAGTGGTAACAAAGTCTTTCAATTTCTGTTTGTTTTGGAAGGTTTCTATTTCACCTTCAAATGTAAATGAGAACTTCACTGGGGGAGGGGGGCGGCGCTGTGGCTCACTTGGCTAATCCTCCGTCTGTGGCACCGGCATCCCATATGGTCCCCAGGTTCTAGTCCCGGTTGCTCCTCTTCCAGTCCAGCTCTCTGCTGTGGCCCGGAAAAGCAGTGTAGGATGGCTCAAGTGCTTGGGCCCTACAACCACATGGGAGACCAGGAGGAAGCACCTGGCTCCTGGCTTCGGATTGGCGCAGTGCGCTGGCCGTAGCGGCCATTTGGGGGGTGAACCAACAGAAGGAAGACCTTTCTCTCTGTCTCTCCCTCTCACTGTCTGTAACTCTACCTGTCAAATAAATAAAATAAAAAAATTAAAAAAAAAAAGAACTCCACTGTGTATAGTATTCTGGATTGACAGTTGTTTATTTTTTCTTTTAGGACTTGTGCTACATTTCTCCATTCTCTACTAGCCTGTAGGGTTTCTGATGAGAAATCTGTCAATCTAATTGGAGTTCCTCTAATGATAATATGTTTCTCTCTTTGCACCTCTTAGGATCTTTTCTTTATGTTTTACTTTTGAAAGATTGAATATAATGAATGGTGGTGAAGATTTTCTCTGATAATGTCTATTTGAGGTTCTATGTGCTTCCTGTACTTGGATGTCCATTTCTTTATTCAAATTAGGGAAATTTTCTGCTATAAGTTCCCTGAATAGCCTTTTAAGTAATTTTGTTTTTCCATTCTTCAGGAACTCCCAAGACACATACACTTGGCCACGTGATGGTGTCCCATAGATCCTGAACACTGTTTTTGAGTTTTTCTAATTTTTTTTCTGTTGTGTGTCTGAGATAGCTCCAAAGCTTTATCTTTTTTCTCTCTCTTTTATTTGACAGATAGAGTTAGACAGAGTGAGAGAGACAGAGACAGAAAGGTCTTTCTTCCATTGGTTCACTCCCCAAATGGCCACCACGACTGGCAGTGCACTGATCTGAAGCCAGGAGCCAGGTGCCTCTTCTTGCTCTCCCATGCGGGTGCAGGGGCCCAAGCACCCAGGCCATCCTCCACTGCCTTCCCGGGCCACAGCAGAGATCTGGACTGGAAGAGGAGCAACCGGGACTACAACCTGGTGCCCATATGTGATGCCAGCGCCACAGGTGGAGGATTAGCCAAGTGAGCCACAGCACTGGCTCGAAAGCTTTGTCTTCTTATCCACATGTTCTTTCTTCTGTCTCATCAAGTCTATCATTAAGGATTTCCACTGTGCTTTTTATTTGTCACATTGAATTCATCATTTCTAATAATTGATATTTATTTTTATTTTTTAAAGGATTATTTTATTTGAAAGGCAGATTTACAAAAACAGGGAGAGAGAGAGAGAGAGAGACAGAGAGAGAGAATCTCCCATTTAGTGGTTCAGCCTCCAAATGACTACAATGGCTGGAATTGGGCCAAGCTGAAGCCAGGAAGCTGCAGTTTCTTTTGAGTCTCTCATATGGGTAGCAGTGATACAAGCATTCAGGTCAGCCTTCATTGCCTTTCTGGGATATTAGCACGGAGCTCCATAAGTGGAGCAGCGAGGACTGAAACTGGTGCTCATACAGGATGGCAGCATCACAGGTGGTGGCTTAACCCACTACACCACAATGCTGGCCCAGTTTGATTTATCTTTAATATTTCCATCGCCTGGCTGGTGCCACAGCTCACTTGGCTAATCCTCTGCCTGCAGTGCCGGCACCCTGGGTTCTAGTCCTGATTGGGGTGCCGGATTCTATCCTGGGTGCTCCTCTTCCAGTCCAGCTCTCTACTGTGGCCCGGGAAGGCAGTGGAGGATGGCGCAAGTCCTTGGGCCCTGTACCTGCATGGGAGACCTGGAGGAAGCACCTGGTTCCTGGCTTTGGATCAGCCCAGTGCGCCGGCTGTAGCGGCCATTTGGGGGGTGAACCAACGGAGGGAAGATCTTTCTGTCTCTCTCACTGTCTAACTCTGCCTGTCAAAAAAAAATATTTCCATCTCCTGGCAGAATTTCTCATTCAAGTCATGCTTGGACTTCTTTAATTCATGTAGTTACCTCTCTGTGCTTTTAAGTAATTGTAAAATAACTCTTTTGAATTCCTATTCAGGAGTTTCATATGTCTTATCTTCACAATCTAATATTGAGGTATAACTATGTTCCTTCTGAGGTGTCATATTTTCTTTCTTGTTCATATTTCTTATATGTCTATGATTTTTTTGTCCACAGCTGGAGAAACACTTGTTGGCATATCCTCTGAAAGCTTTGTTTTTGGAAATTTGCTTTTGTGGCTTACTGGAATGTCCGTACCTTTAGTTATATCTAGAGGGTATCCAGAATGACATCCACATTGGGCATGGTAGATCTCTTCTACCATCATTAGGGGAGGGGAGGATTGTGCTGGCTGGCATGTTCACAATCTCAGCCATTCTCTGTGCCAAGGTGACCCAACTGCTTAGAGTGAGTTCACATTGCCTTGTACTGCACACATCCCACTCAGGCACACAAACCACACAGAGGATTTATGTATTCTATAATGTGAGTGTGGAGCCCTCTGCAATTACCCTCCTCAGTACTCAGGGAGTTCTGAGTTTCTAGAGTTGGATCCAGTTATTACCCAAAGATCCAGTCACATATCACACCTTTCTCAGTTTTTCAGCCTATCACAAAGTCACAGGATTCTCACAATCATAAGGTGCAAGGGCTCCCACAATCATAGAGTGAACAGGATGCACTTTCTGCTCTCTGAGCCTCCCTGTCTGGAGAGAGAGCTGTGCCATCCTCAGAACCAACAGCTTGCTTGACAGGGGTCAGTCAGTGCTTCATTTTGGCAAGCTATGTCTGGGTTTGAGTAGGGTCAGGAGAGGGGAACAACATGCCCTCCTTTCACAGTGCTTTTAGGGCACCCTTCCATGCACCAACTTTCCGTGCTGGACTTGAAGTCAGTGGGACTATGAATTTCTCCCTCAGACAAAAATCCACCAGTGTTGTGCTGGCCCAGCAGCCATTACTCACCTTATTATGGAAAGATGGCATTTCTCCTCCCTCCTCATCTCCCCATCTCCTGATGCCTTTGTGGGAAGAGGAAAGGAAATCAATGTGCACTTCTTCACAGAGTTAAGTGGGTGCCTTGCCCCCAGTTAGCTCTTCAGAGTGGAATCAAAATCAGTGGGGACCATGGAGTACTTCTTCAGACCAGATCACCAGTG
The DNA here is from genome assembly GCF_033115175.1 of Lepus europaeus. Classification (NCBI taxonomy): domain Eukaryota; kingdom Metazoa; phylum Chordata; class Mammalia; order Lagomorpha; family Leporidae; genus Lepus; species Lepus europaeus. The sequence continues at coordinate 43,133,141 of NC_084833.1, forward strand.
GCATGCAGGTTGTTGCAGACTCCTGTCACCTTGCTGTGAGAAGATGGTTCCCTACCAGCCACCAGCTGTGGGAGTCTTGCAAGCTAGGTGTTTATGAAGTCTGTTGCTCCATGGTCTCTCTTCTTTCAGCTGACTTTCCAGTGATAACTTCTCTCCAGCCATCTCCTGGAAATGCAGTTCCACCCTTCTGGATTCATTTTGTTCATTTTCCTCCAATATAAGATTTATAAGTCTGATTTTCATCTTTTTTCTAATATATTCAATATGGCTATTATAGATTTGTCTTAAAACAATGATAGTGATTCAGCTGCATACCACAAATTTTCAGTGTTAATATACATTTTCAATGTTACCTAACATACACTTAAAATTTTTCCTTTGATCCATAAGATATTGAGAACTGTGGTGCTTGTCAAATTTTCAAATATGCTGAGAATTTTAAAATTACTTGTTATTGAGTTCCAATTCAATTCACTGTTATAAGAGTATGATTTCAGTCCTTTAGAATTATTATTATTTGTTTAAAGGCCCAAGATGTTTCATTCTGAAAAAATATTTCATAGACATTTAAATATTTCTACTCTATTCAATGTAATATTAGTTGTCAACTTGATTGCATTGTCTAAATACTCTGTATCCCTAATGCATTCTTTCCCATTTGGCTTATCAGTCATAAAGAGCATATTAAGGTTTTCACAAAAAGTTGAGGGTTTGCTATCCTTTTTAGTTCTCTCAACATTTAGTTGGTATTTTTACCCATATGTCAACAGATACATATATTTTTAGAATACTCATTCTTTTTATAAAGAGTTGGTTTTTTTTTTTCTCTCAAAAGGCAGAATAACAAAGAGGAGATCCATAGAAAGAGATCTTCCATTTTCTGGTTCATTCGCACAAACGACCACAACAGTCAGGGCTGGGCCAGGTGGAAGCCAGGACCCAGAAACTCCATTTGGGTCTCCCATATGGTATCAGAATCCAGAGTACTTGGACCATCTACTGCTGTTTCTCAAGAGCATTAGCAGGGATCTGGATCAGAACTGTGCTTGAATACGGGAGGCTAGACTTGTCAGTGGTGGCTTAACACACTGCGCCATGCTACATTGCTGGCCCCAGAATATATATATTTCACATTTTTTTATTAGAAACAGTTAGAGAGAAAGAGAAGGAGGGACAGATATAGAGAGATCTTTCACCTGCTGATTCACTCCCAAACTACACTTCCCTGAAGTGGCTGGGGCTGGGCCAGGACAAAGCCATGAGCCAGGAGCTTCATCCAGGTCTTTCAAATGTGTGACAGGGGCCTAAGTACTTGGATCATGTTCCACTGCTTTTCCCAAGCCATTAACAGGGAGCTGGACTGCAGGAGCAGCTGGGACAAGAACCAGCACCCATATGGGATGCAGGCATTGCAAGAGGTGGCTTTTCCTGCTACCAAAACACTGACCCATTTAGAATATTCTTAAATTAACATTGAGCATTATAAAATTCCTCAATCTCTAGTATTAAATCTTGACTCACAATTGAGTTTGGCATTTGTTAGATTTTTTTAAGATTTTCATAGAATGTTTTTTTTTCCATTCTGCTACTTTCAACCTTTCTGTGTTACATTAAATGTCCCAAGGGCAAGCTCTGGGGTTTTATAAAGGCTTCTTATCCTTATTGGACTCTACATGTAAATAATTCTCCCAATCCAAATTATCACCATAATAGAGGACTTACTTGATTTTTCCCTGCTCTCATAGTTATTGGTTATACAAGAACTCTGGCAATTTTCTAATATTTAATAAATGTTTTAAACATGCTACCCAATTTTTCTGGTTGTTCTCAAGGTTACAATGTATTGAACAAAACCCAGGCTACTACTGCAGAAAGTGTGATCTATTATTTGTTATAGAGAGCATGAGTTTAATACTTTCTCTTTAAGAATAATGTTTACTGTATGCTTTTCACTAATTTCTCCTTTTAAACTGGTTTTTCCTTTCTATTTATATTGCTGTCCTCTAATGTGTTTAGATGCTTAGCATTTTTATTTATTTTTCTTTACTTAATAGCATGATTAAAAGCTATTCATGATGTTTTAAAAATTTTATTTAGGGTATACAAATTTCATATATTTCCCATAATAGATTCAGGAACACAGAGATAGTTCTCACCATACATTCCCTCCCACCTTTCTTCCTCCTCCCTCTTCTGTTCCCATTCTTAATTTTTACAGAGATCTATTTTCAATTAACTTTATACTCATAAGATTAACCCTGGACTAAGAGTTCAACAAATAGTATGAAGAAAAAATAAACTGTTCCTCAACAGTCAAGACATGGGCTGTAAACAATCATTGAATCTCAAAATGTTAATGTCACTCCTATGGATCACCTTTCAGGTACTGTTAGTTACCAGAGATCAGGGAAAACATATGATATTTGTCTTTTTGGGACTGGCTTACTTCACTAAGTATAATGGTTTCCAGTTGCATCCATTTTGTTGTAAATGACAAGATTTGATTTTTTTAACCACTGAGTAATATTCCATAGTGTATACATATATACCACAACTGATTTATCCAGACTTCAGCTGATGGATATCTGAGTTGAAGCTATTGTGGATTGAGCTGCAATGAACATGGGAGTACACATCATTCTTTCATAAGATGATTTCATTTCATTTAGGTGAATTCCCAGGAGTAGGATGGCTGGTCATATAGTTGGTCTATATGTAGATTTCTGAAGTATCTCTATACTGCCTTCCACAGTGGCTGTGCCAGTTTACATTCCCACTAACTGTAGTTAGGGTACCTTTTCCCCCCACATCCTCACCAACATTTATGGTTTGCTGATTTCTATTTGAGAGCCATTCTAATTGGGGTGCAGTGAAAGCACATTTTGGTTTTGATTTGTATTTCCCTGATGGCTGGTGACCCTGAGAATTTTTTCATATGTCTGTTAACCATCTGAATTTCCTCTTTCAAAAAATACTTTTTCAAATATTTTGCTCATTTCTTAACTGGGTTGTTTGTTTTATTGTTGTTGAGTTTCTTGAGCTCTTTTTATTCTGGATGTTAATCCTTTATCCATTGCATAGTTTGCAAACATTTTCTCCGAATCTGTCAGTTGCTTCTTCACTTTTCTGAGTGCTCCTTTTGCAGTGTTTAACCTTCTCAGCTTGATGTAGTGCAATTTTTCAATTTTGGCTTTGTTTGCCAGTGCTTTTGGAGTCTTTCCCAAAAAGTCTTTGCCCATGCCAATAAGTTATAGAGCTTCCCCATTGTTCTCTAGTAACTTGATGATAATGAGTCATAGATTTAGATCCTTGATCCATTTTGAGTGGATTTTTGTGTAAGGTGTAAGGTAGGGGTCTTGTTTCATACTTCTGCACAGAGATTCAGTTCTCCCAGCATCACTTATTGCAGAGACTATCCTTCAACAAGAAGGACAAGAAGCTTGTTTGTCAAAGATAAATTAGTTGTAGATGTATGGATTGATTTCTGGAGTTTCTCTTCTGTTCCAGTTGTCTACACATCTATTTTTTTTTTTTTTGCCAGTACCAGGCTATTCTAAATACAACTGCCTTGTAGTATGTCTTTACATCTAGTATTATGATGCCTCCAGCTTTGTTTTTGTTATATAAGATTGCTTTAGCTAATCATGGTCTTTCACATTGTCATGAATTTAAAAATCATTCACAAGCTGCAGTAAGTGCAACACACAAAATTTGTGTGTGCAGTATTTTTGATACAATATAATGAAAATTATATCCTAATTCCATTTTAATTACTCTTAGGAGGAAAAACTACATTTTATTTATTTCGTGATCATGTCCAAAAATTTTTTCCAAATGTAGCATACTTATAACCATACTTCAAATAAAATTTTTTCCATTATAAAAAGTTTATACAGATTTTATCTGGTCAACTTTTTTTAACTTTGTATTTTATTTTTTAACTTTGAGATTTTTTTTGATACATAAATGACTTCAAAATTGGTTATAAAATCTTCCTAATTATCTTATTACTTTTAATAATTCCATGTTATTGTAAACAGGGAAATTATCTTGGTAATATCAGTTCTTTGAAATTAACTGGGGGTTTTTGTTTACTTGCTTTTTTATGGCCTGGTATTTGATTACATTTTGTAAATGTTTAACATGTACTTCTTCAGGTATTGAGTGCAAAGCTATTTGAAGGTAAGTTGAGCATACTTTGTGGATTGTGTTCTTCAAAAGGTCAATAGCCTTACTTTTTTTGTTTACATGGTAGTTTTTTCTTTGTCAACTTAGTGAAGCTAAGGAGCTACATTTTGCAGAATATGTTCCTTAACCAATGTCATATTAGATTTGTGAAAGAAGCACCAGAAATTTCTTCCTGAAGATTTTGAAGATAGGGGCTAGTGTTGTGGCATAGCAGGTAAAGCTGCCATCTGCAACACTGGCATCCCATATTGGCTCCAGTTCATGTCCCAGCTGCTCCACTTCCAATCCAGCTCCTTGCTAATGGTGTGGGAAAAGCAGCAGAAGATGGTTCAAGTCTAGGGCCCCTGCTACCCATGTGGGAGATCTGGATGAAGTTTCTTGATCCTGGCCTAGTCATGGTTAAGCCCAGGCCATCATGGCCATCTGAACAGCAGATGGAAGATTTCTCTCTCTCTCTCTCTCTCTCTCTCTCTCTCTCTCTCTTTCTGTGATAACTCTTTCAAAATGGAGAAATATTTTTAAAAAATGATTTCTAGGATATATACGGTAAAACACATACAAAAGGTTTCCAATGGATCCTGTTCTTTCCTTATCTGTTCTACTCCATGTCCAGCTAAACTGACTAATAGCTGGCCAAAAGCTCATGAGTGAAGCTTGCTACAGATTCAAAGAAATAGTAACTACATAGAAAGAACATTATTTCAAAGAGTTCTTCATTAGCTTTTATTTCGTCCCACTTCAGCACCAGGATATTCCTGTAACATCCAATCTGTCTAGTTACGGCAGTGTTTCAGAAGAGTTCAATAGTACCCTTTTTCTGACCTCCCAACTATTCCTTTCAGACTATTACTTCTAGTTCCTTTCCCTCTTTCAAAACACCTACTTATGTCATATAACAGACTTCCATCTACATAATTTTCACAGCTATTAAATCCTGTTAAGAATCAATTTCTTCTAATAAATATTTAGAATGTGATGTATTCACATTGTAGCATCTGGCCAGTCTGCACTTTTCTTGCACATGTTGGCAAAACAAAATATATTTACTCTCATCTTTATTCTTTTTTATATCTACAACCTAAAAAGTCTTACTTTTAGAATACAAGGATTCAAATCTACATACCATGGGATTAGCACAATCCTACATATTTGGAAATCTCCACTTTTCGTGACTTGACATACTTCCCTAGGATGGAATGATAAATAAATATTTAAGACACCACAAAAATACTTTCAGCTAGGCAATTTGGTATTTTATCACTCTTATTATTCTTATATCCCCCAAAAATAACCCTGGAAATTCACAGAAACTTCTCTCCCAGAGACTCTGTTTCTAGAGCTCTATGATAGGGCTGGAGGATATGTGCAGCCTGGAGATAATTCTGACAAAGCTGACTGCAGACTTCTCTTTGGGGAAAATTGTAGTAAACAATTGAAACCTATTTCAACATGCTGTTTGTTCTCTTGGTTCTCCTGTTCACCATTATCTTCCAAAGTAGAAGAAATAAAGAGACAAGCAAAAACTACCAACTTCTCCAATTTTCTTGACTATTCTGCCTCTTAATTAAAGGAATTTGCATCTCCAAATGTGTTGAACATAAACTTTGATGAGCTAAATATGTTATACATGTGCAACTTAATGTTTTTAAACAACAAATAATGACCTAAAACATTTCTTAAGAGCATTCAAACTCAGGAAAATTATATCATTTTATTCTAAGAAGAAATCAAGTTTATGTCAAAGAGTAATTTAAAATTAATTATTACTTTATTCACTGAGTGTTTTGAATCCCTTGAGGTTTATGTACAAGCTAATAAGACAACTTTCCCTATATACATGTATAACCCTTTTCCCTTAAAAGTTTTTTGAAGAAATACAGAAAAGAAAAAATGAGCACTTATTTTTTAAGTTAAAACCAGAACACATAATCTCATGCATAGGAGAGACATACCTAGTCAAAACATTCCAGGGAGATGCAAGCAGGAATCTCACAAAAATTAAATTGCACTACTCTTTTTAACATTCTCGTTGATTTTTACATAATGATGGAATAATTGAAATATTCAAATTGTTATACACAATGGCTGAAGAGTAAAAATTTGCATAGAAAAAGAATAACATAGACATAGGTAGTGATTCATTGTAGCAGACTTTTAAGCCTAGCCAATGGTACTTCTTGCAAATCTATGTTATCTAATAGCATTCTTCATTTACTCAATTAACTATTACCAATATAAAACAAATATAGGAAATTCTTTCCAAATTGTTTCTCTTTGTGGAGTCAATCACCAGAGTCCTTATCTACTCACAGCACCTGAGTCTACAAAATATTGTTGGAATAAAAATTTTATTTTTGACACATAATAGAGTATAACCTGAAATTTCTCTAGCTTTTTTCTCACCCTTGTTATGTAGATTGGAGAAGAAATGTGACCCTCACAATCCAGTTGCACTAAAACTCCTCATAGCAGCTCTTTCTCCCAAAGAAACACACAGAGGAATCATAAGGAATGAACTCTTTTCTCTTTCTTTCTCTTTCATTTTTCTTAATGTTCTGCATCTTCTCTTTGCCAACTTGCTTAACACTTTGGTTGAAAGAAGAGTGTTAAAACCAGGAGCAGTCATGCAATGAAGTAAAAATGAGACAGCATTTCATTTCATTAAGACACACTTCCTTCTTGTTGGAGAGTCTTCTAAAATAAATGTTTTGAAGTGAATTCTGCTTCTTAAATGCAAAGAAAATCTGATGAAAGGTGTGATTGAGAGAGAACTCTGAAAAGAGTTATGTAGTTTTTTGCTTTAGTACTTAAAACATTTTATTTCCAGTAAGATCGCAAATATTCTCTAAAACAATTATGGAAAAAATAACTATGAGTTAGACTGGAAAATAAAAATACCTGCTGTGTGGCAAATACCAACTTAAACTTGGTTGTCAAGTGCTCTTAATTCAGCCCTCCCTTAATAACCAATGAGTTTAATTAGATGAGAAAAATTTATTTGAATTGGTTTGGCTTCCAATCTTGGTTAGCGGGCTGTCAGGAAAGTGGTACTTCTATTCTTTTTAAAATCTGTGAAGTAAAGTGAAACTGCTCAGTAGGAAATTGAAAGGTGAATACAAAGCATTTGTCAACATATTAGAAGTAAAATATCCATCACTCATTAAGAATTATTTATCTTCAAAACCATTTCCTCTATTGTTCAGTTTTCTATACATTCTAGAAGGCTAACACGAGTTGGTTTGTTTGTAAAGTGCAGGGTAAAAAAAAACTTAGAGTTAAATTTGTCTTTATTTATCTTTTAATCTAGCACTGTAGATACCTGTAAGCCACAAAAATTAAGGCTTATCTCCAAGAAACCAATTTCTACACTCTTCTTTATTTTTTTAGCACCTAGGAAGTAAGCAACATGAGCTGTACATAATGTACAATATCTTAATAATGCAGAGTCAAAGACACTTTGTGGTTTATTTCATGGCAATGATGACTGGTTTTCTCAAGGAAGAAATAAATCTCCTTCACATATGAAATGATTTTTCTATTTTATGTTCACATCAAATTATTCAAAAGTATTCATAAAATCTACCCAGTGGATGACAAATCAGTACTGCCAATGCTGAGGTAACTGTCTCATAGTTTTATAAAATCCATAATCCTCAGTTCCAAATGTTTAATTCTGATCAGTGCTTAATACCACCGGCCATATATTTAATACTGTAAGGGCCATAAAACTTTATTAGTATTAGATAAATATCACTTTTAAAATAACTAAGCTTTCTATTTTGTGTGTGATTAAAAAACACTATTGTTTTAGAAATGAAGTGTAATTTGAAACCAGATTCAACCACTATAATACACACACACACATACATACATACATACATACATACAATTTTTATGTAAAATAATAAGAACTATTATACCAGCACACAGGCTGAAATTTGAGAGTAATTATTAAATAAACACATTTTTTTTTTCACTTAGCTGTATGTCCTTCACCTAATTCTTACTTAATTCATTCTAGTTTGGAGTTAAACTCTGTGGTTTTTGTTATCAACAAATGCCTTAAAGAAGCTTTCATTTGAGATGTTATATAACATCAAATCAACAGCCAATAATATGACTTCAAGTAAGTTTGGCATAAAAAGAAGGCACTAAGAAACATAAGGTGACACATCAGTAGAAAATATAATGTAAATTCATTAAAAGATCTGGGATTGCTTTAAAGCAAAGTGATCACATTTCATAAACTACTTAAACCTAAGGTATACAAATATGTATTGCTCAGAGAGACTTCATGATGCAAAACAGGCATTCCAGAAGAAAAATGATTTTAAAAAATACTTCAATTTTCTAAATTAAGGTCAACAAATTAATTCCTATACATTGCATTGCATTCTTTAACTACTAAGAAAACATATTTACTTCTCCAGACTATCTTTCATTTACCTGAAGATTTGAAGCAATTTAACACCTCACTAATGTGTTTTCCAGATTAACACAATAAACAGTCTTGAAAATACTGTTACCGAAATACCATCTTTAAGAACTGAGCATTTAGTCTTTTCCTGAAACTCACAAATTTAGTCTCCTGAAAAAATGAATTCTATATTTACCTGGAAGAACTATCTGGAATTTGGATGGAATTTTAACTCATACAGGACAATTTCAGGAACAATTTCCCTGCTATTTATCCCATATTTTTTAAGAGATGAGTTCTCTTAAGTCATCTGATTTTGGTTTTCCATTTGCATATTTTTAAAATGGCAGGATATGAATGGCTCAGTAGGTCTCTTTGCTCCTTTTCTTTTTGTCCCAACATTTTTCTTGATGGGAAACAGATATAAAGCTATCCAATAGAAGACCACAAAAATGTGCAGAGGACTGGAAAGTTGATGGAACAGCCCATGTCCAGTGCTTCATTCTAATCTGCAACACTCCATGATTTTCCAATATTGTGATTCTACATGCACTTTTCAGCAATCATTTATAGGACCTCAGACAGCAATACCCAATCAAGATGCAGACAGTGATACTCTTCAGACATCACCAAGTTGGCCTCTAAAAGTGTGTGTGTGTGTGTGTGTATATATATATATATATATATATATATATATATATATAAACCTTGAGTGAAAAAAGAGGGGCTTCTGGTCTCTAGCTCTAATCCTAGGGAAAAAGAGTGAAGTGAGACAGCCACTCAGTTGCTTGCTCATTAGGTTGATTAGATTGTTCTTTTAGCCTGTTTTGCTTTGTTTGCCTCAATCATCACATGCTTCTGAAGTTCACTAGGCTGGACTCCCAAGTCCTCTCTTAATTTGTTGAGCTCAAATTCATGGAGAATCTTGACAGTCATTAATTTTTCTCGCTTGATTCTATCCACAACGTCTTTTGGAACATCAGGTATCATCCAGGCCAATAAAAATTTAAACAAAAATACAATGTGCTAGAGAGAATGTAAAGGAAAATTAGAGACACAATTAGAATGATCAGTAGAACATCCCTCCTAATCACTTCACTTATTCAATAAACTGTGCTGTGACACAGAAGTTACAAGGGCAAGGAAGAGACTCAGTGGGGGTCCAAAACAGTCAATAACTTGTTGACTAGCAAGGAACTATCCTATGAAGTTTCATAAAAGCAGGAAAGGTGATAGAATCCTCAAAGCTTAATGATTTTTTAAAGATTTATTCATTTATTTGAAAGTCAGAGTTGAGGGAGAGAGAGAGAGAGATATCTTCCATTCACTGGTTCACTCCCCAGATGGCCACAACAGCCAGCACTGGGCTTGGCCAAATCCAGGAGACAGGAGCTTCTTCCTGTTCTCTCCTGAGGGTAGCAGGGGCCCAAACACCTGAGCCATCTTTTGCTGCTTTCCCCAAGCCAACACCAGGGAGCTGGATCAGAGGTGGAGCAGCTGGGTCTTGAACCAGTGCCCATATGGAATGCCAACACCGCGGGCAGTAGCTTTACCTGCTTGGCCACAGTGTCGGCCCCAGCTTACTGATTTTTTAAAAAATATAATAAACAAAGACTGGAGAATCAGAATAGTATAGCATTTTTACAGCAATGCTAGAAACATAAAGAAAAGGAAAAATGCCTTCAAAAATTTCAGAAACACCTAAATAAAGTTGACAGAAACATTTCCAAGAGAAATAAATTTGTCTTGAATTCTATACCAAATAATTAAAAATAAGCAAAAGAAGAAATTTTCAACATTTAAGATCTCAATATTTAGTCATAATTTTTTTTCTCAGAAAATTACTAAAAGATGTGCTTCATTAAAATAAGCTACTTAAACAAACACAGAAATAGCAGGAAATACAGAATTCAACAGAAGGCAAAATTAAGAAGAGTCCCAGGACAATTGTAGGATGGAGGTTGGTATAATTTCAAAAATTGGTATGAATAGTAAATAAATAAAAATGAAAAGAAATCCTAATACAATTTACTGGAGTGAAAGAAGGATGGAAAATGTGAGGATGCACGAAAGATAAATTCATAAATAGCTAAAATAAAGACAGAGAGAAAGGGAAAAGTTACAATAAGGGAAATGTATTTCAAGTATAAAACATGAAAGAGATGTAACTAACACTCAAAGTTAATTTATAAACTCTGAAAATTGCTGCTTACCTAAAATCTCATTCAAAACTCTGATGGACAAAAATATTTCAGAATTGAGAGTGGGTAAATATTGAAATACATAGTTTAGGACATAAATGATATATAAAAATGTCTTTGGCGGCACTATTTGTCAAACAAATACTTAATAATATCACTCTAAAAAAGAATAAAGGCTAAAAATTGCTTTAAATAATCATTCAGATATTATTGCTAAATTAGTTACCAAAGTACTTTGTTTTTTGCAGTTTTGGTTTTCAGAATAAGAAATTACAGACCTATCTAGAAAAAAAAAATAATTAAATTGAGAAGAAGGAGAAGGCTAAAATTTCTGTGTGTATTTGCGTGCCCATAGGGTATAGGGGATATGTCATAGTAGGAGGTCAATAATTAATGTCTAAAAGTAAAAAAGAAATAGCCACATGAGGATTTTTTTTTTGCCCCAAAGATTACCCACAGAAGAATGTGTTGAAATTTTTGCCTTTGCAGATTAGCATTTGAGGGGAGAAGAATTATGCTCTCATTTGCAGCCATGTAGAATTATGGTTTTTAAGGTAACATGTATAATCCAGATAAAAACAAAAACATTAAAGAGAAATCAACTGGAACTGTATGTGCTTGGGTTAGAATTGTCAGATATTGGGTTTTCTGGAGAGATGAACAGGTACCATCTTATTTTATCTCCCTTATTGGTATTCCTATCATGACTTGTGGGTATCCATTTGTAACTTAGTCAAATACCTCTCTGTATTGGTTACTTTTTCAGGCATACCTTTTCTCCATACCGTATTTATACCACATATTATACAAGAGAGGTACCAAAACACAGCCGATAAAAGCCTAACCTTGGCAGTGAGCCACATCTGGATTACAACCCAGCTTTAATATTGGCTGATGAACCTTAACTCAACTGCTGTTTTCACCTGGTCTCAAATTCATTTGTTGGGTCTGGTGCTGTGGCATAGTGGGTTAAGCTGCTGCCTGCAGTGCCAGTATCATATATGCATGCCAGTTTGAGTCGTGGCTGCTCTACTTCCACTATAGCTCCCTTGCTAATGTGTCTGGGAAAGCATTAGAATATGGCCCAGGTTCTTGGGCCCCTGTACCCACTCTCATTCACATGGGAGACCCAGATGAAGCTCCTGGCTCCTTGCTTCAGTCTGGCCCAGCCTTGACCATGCAAGCCATTTGAGGAGTGAACCAGCAAATGGAAGACCTCTCTTTGTCTCTCGCCCTCTCCCTCTGTAACTCTGCATTTCAAATAAATAATTAAATCTTTTAAAAAATGATTTATCAATGGTGAATACCAAATTCTAATTTACAAAGTTGTTGTGACTTAAAACAGCCTCTAGAACTAGCACGCAGTAAGTACTCTGAAAAATCAGTGGATTATCTTCCCTTTTCATGCCATTAAGGGAAGAGGCTGTGGTTTTCACTTCCTTTTCTGACCTGATAGTATATTTAGCAATAGAAGTGACTCATTCTATAAAGAGCAATGACTTGAACAGGTATTTTTCTTTTTTTTGTGTGTGAATTAATTTAATCATACAAATATTCATTTATACAGTAAGGAAAAACCTCCTCATCTTCATCTCATCCGAACAGGTATTTTTCAAAAGAGGAAATTTAAATGGCAAACAGACACATGAAAAAATGCTCAGAATCACTAGACATCAGGGGAATGTAAATAAAAGCCACAATGAGGTTTCACCCCACCCCTTTTACAATGGCTTTCATACAGAAATCAGCAAACAACAAATGCTTGTGAGCATGTGAGAAAAAAGATACTTTAATCCACTGTTGGTGGGAATGTAAATTGGCATAACCACTGTAGAAGACAGTATGCAGATATTCAGAAATCTACCTATCTACTTACCATATGATCCAGTTATCTCACTTCTGGGAATTTACCCAGTGGAAATGAAATCAGCATATGAAAGAGTGATCTGTACCCCCATTTTTATTGCAGCTCAATTCACAATAGCTAAGATATGAAATCAATACAAATGTCTCTCAACTGAAGAATGGATAAATAAATTATGGTATGTGTACACCAGGAACTACTACACTGTGTAAAAAAAAAAATGAAATCCTGTCAGCTGCAACAAAATGGATGGAACTGGAAAACATTACACTTAGTTAAATAGCCAGTCCCAAAAAGACAAATACTATATTTTCTCCCTGATCTGTGGTAACTAATAGAGTACCTAAAAAATAATATATAGAAGTAAGATTGACACTTTGAGATATGATGATTTTGAAGAGTCTTTGTCTCGACTGTAGAGGAATAATATTTTTTTTTCTTTATACTATTTGTTGAACTCTTTATTCTCTTTTCTCATGCATATATGATATGCATGAAGTTTATGTACCTTAAATAAAAGGTTTCTAGGTTAAAAAAAATAGAAGTGATTCATTGGCAACCCAGTGTACTCAAAACATTTATAACTTGCCTTTTATGACAAGAAATATTTCATACAAAACAACTTGTTGAGATAATGCTAACTTTCTAATGAGCAGATACCTTCAGAAATAATTGCGTAATGGAAGAAGAGAGAGTAGCCAGAAAAAATATTAAGAACACCTTACTTCCATAAGTATGATGAAGGTCATCTTGGCAGCCAGGACGTGCCAGAATTGCTTATTATGAAGATATTTATCTATGTGATCAGGGGGATGTCTGTAATCTCTATACCTGAAAAAAATGGAGGTAAAGGCAAAAATTAGCTATAGCATCAACTAGACAGACCTAGCTATACTGAATGTGAGGGTGGGAACAGACTGATGTTTTAAATTTCATTCTCCACACAGAAAAAACCTTTAAATGAGGTGGCCAGTATATTGATCACATTATTGCATTTTTTCTCTTTGTTACTTTCTTTACTGATGATATAAAGCTAAATTCAAGTAAGTTAAATGTACATTTATTATTATTTTCTTTGACCTACAGACCTCAGAACTTTAGAATAAGGGACATTTGTCAGAAAGAAATCTTCAAATGTAGAAACAGATACAATTCAAAATTAATATGATTTTTAATAACACCTTTTAATTTTGGATTGTTTTATCTTTCCCATTATGACATTCATCCTTTCCCTTTCCAAATTAGAATCTTGCACTGCACAAACTCAAGAACTCATGTATTTTATTTACCCAGAATTTTTGTAATCTCAAGTAAATCCTTTACGTTTTAAGACATGTAGGTAATGGATAAATTATAATATACCTTTAAGAGCAAACTCAAAATCTAGACAAAGAAAATTAAACCTGCAAGTGGTGAAGTATGGTTTATCCACAGGTAAAGTGTGATTTGGGAAATCAGCTGTCAGGAATACGGACAAACTGTTATTGACATATCCTTGTAAAGGATGAGTGCTATTTATTGAATAAGCATAGTGGTAGACAACACGGGGAATGATGTCCGACGTAAATGCAACAATGAAAGCCTGAAAAACAAAGCAAGAGGAAACAATGAGCCGCCAATCTAGTTAATGTCTTTTTTGTATCATTCAGTCCCATGAGCCACATGTATGCAGAATTATTATATACTCATATAAGTTATACTGATATGAGTCTTCAGCCTAAAACATGAAATAGTTCATTTATATTGTGTAATTAGTATCTCCAAATTTCATATTTGCAAAGTGACTGAGAATGGAACTAAATCTATCTGTATCCAAGAACCGTGCTTTTTCCACAATGCCTTATTATTTCTTATGGTTTCATTGCATAGTTTCACTGTTCTTAGCCAAATTCATTTATGTGTACCAAATCCATAACCCAGGAGTCTGTGTGCATGGGTGTGTAAGGTAGACAGGGAAAAAAAATGGAGACAGAAGACCATGTGCTGGTAAACTAATCACAGTTCGGTACAATTAATTTCAATATTTGATTCCACAGAAATAGTATTTCCTAAGCTCTGGAATAGTATGAACAACATGTTTCATTTAGGTTACATGAGTTCATTTAAAATCATCAGACTATGACATCTATATCTTAGTAGTAGATTTTTAAAAAAAAATGTTTAATTTCTACTATGGCTTCACATATATTAATGTTTTCTATCACTAATTGAATAAATTTAATGCTATAACTAGTACTCAAACAGTATGTTTCACTTTGTGTTGCTATGTGGGTGCAAACTGTTGAAATCTTTACTTAATATATACTAAGTTGAGCTTCTGTATATAAAGAGAATTGAAAATGAATCTTGATGTGAATGGAAGGAGGAGGGAGCGGGAGAGGGGAGGGTTGCGGGTGGGAGGGAAGTTATGGGAGGGGGAAGCCATTGTAATCCATAAGCTGTACATTGGAAATTTATATTCATTAAATAAAAGTTAAGAAAATGAATAAATTTATATTTGTTTCCAAAAAAAGACTTCAAATAAATTTTAAAATTTATTGCAACAAAAAGGCACATAGTAGTCTCATAATTTTCTCCAAAGTCCTGCTTATTTTGCTTTCTAACAAACTAACTCTTGATTTACTAATTATATGACTTTTTGTTTGTTTCTAATGATTATTTATATCTTTATTATTTTTTATTATTTTCTATTTTTTTTTACATTTTTTTCTTTAGTGTCAGATGTCTGGCCTGTATATTCCAATCTTGTTTTTTTGTTTTAATAAACTCATCGTATGGATTTTTCTATAATTGTAATTTCAGTTAATTAATATAGTCATTTTAATTAAACTACTGAATTTTAATTCTGCTTCCTCTTTTCTATATGAATTTTACTGAGAAGTTTTAATGCTATATAGTTACTTTTTTATTATTTTATTGTCAGCTTTAATATTTAAAGCAAGTTTATAGGAGATTATGCACTTTAAAGTTTGTACTTTGGGGAATTTGGCCTTATAATTTATCTTCATAAAGTTTAAGGAAAAAATAGATTGAGGCCAGTGCTGTGGTGCAGCGGGTTAAAGCCCTGGCCTGAAGTGCTGGCATCCTATCTGGGTGCTGGTTCTAGTCCTGGCTGCTCCTCTTCCAATTCAGCCTCTGCTATGGCCTGGGAAAGCAGTAGAAGATGGTCCAAGTGCTTGGGTCCCTGCACCCACGTGGGAGACCTGGAAGAAGCTTCTGGCTCCTGGCTTCAGATTGGCTCAGCTCCGGCCTTTGCGGACATCTGGGGAGTAAAACAGCGTATGGAAGACCTCTCTCTCTTTCTCTACCTCTCTCTGTAACTGTGTCTTTCAAATGAATAAAATAAACCTTTAAAAAACAGAAAAGAAAAAATAGAATTAAAAGATAAGTTTATTTTAGTGCAAAAAGAATTGAAATCCATGAGTATGTGGGGTCTTCAAAAAGTTCACAGATAATATATATTATCAAAAAACTAGGCCGGCGCCGTGGCTTAACAGGCTAATCCTCCGCCTTGCGGCGCCGGCACACCGGGTTCTAGTCCCGGTTGGGGCGCCGGATTCTATCCTGGTTGCCCCTCTTCCAGGCCAGCTCTCTGCTATGGCCCGGGAAGGCAGTGGAGGATGGCCCAAGTCCTTGGGCCCTGCACCCACATGGGAGACCAGAAGAAGCACCTGGCTCCTGGCTTCGGATCAGCAAGATGCACCGGCCGCAGCGGCCATTGGAGGGTGAACCAACGGCAAAAAGGTAGACCTTTCTCTCTGTCTCTCTCTCTCACTATCCACTCTGCCTGTCAAAAAAAAAACAAAACAAAAACAAAAACAAAAAAATAAACAAACTATGCATACATTGCAAACCCTTTTGGCGTCAAGATAAACTTACTTTTAAATTGTATTTCCACAAAGATTTTGAAATATCTTCATGTATTTTTTATTTGTTATATATAAATTCATGCATAATGAATCAGGCTATATTATTCAAATATTCAAACAGTTATTTCCTGTTTAGCTTGTCACATACTATGAAACTGTTATGAAATTTTAATAAGTGATTTTTTTGTTTCTCAGTTTTCACATGTAGTAATTTTATCTTTATTGCTTAATGCATAAAAAATTTAGGAATGTTTTATCTTCAAGTACTAACACCATGATCAAATCATCATAAATAAAGACTGAGTTAAGTATAATTCACATCTCCCAATTCCCAAGGAAACAAAATAAAATAGTCACTCAACTGAAATAGGTTCACTTACATTAGTTGCAACAGAAAGAACAGCCATTCCAAATAGAATATCTTGCCAAACACCTATGCTATGAGCTTTAGCAGCTACAGGTCTCCTGTACTGAGTAGTAAGTTTCCAGGCATCTACTCGGATTGCTATAATATTATTCATAAGAGCAAGAAGAGGAGCCAAAGTAAAAGAAGCCACAAATAGTGTGACAAATCCAAACTGGATAACTGGAGAGAGAGAAAGAGAGAAAAGCATGAAAAACTCATTATAGTGAAAAAGAAAGAAGGGTACACTCTGCTTAATTAAGGGAGGGACCACACCAGTAAAGCAATCCAAGACCCTTTCCTTTCACCTACTTCTGCCTCCCCATAGGAGGCATGGTGACTTAGCCATTTTCTTGAAATAAAAGGAGAAACTGCGCATGCATAACTCAGTTTCTTCCTTGCTAATCATTTTGAGATCTGCTTGTCTGAAAAAAGAGTCTATTATTCATATGTGCTAAGTTTAGTTTTAAGCTGCTCTGGTCTTTACAATGGTACTGGCATAAATGGAATATCCGAGTTTTCCTATCTTGCTAATTATGCTTTTTTTTTAATATCAGGGATTCATTCATATGTTCCTGGTAGCTAGCATGTTTGTGTGTGTGTAAATTATATATGGGAAAGGAAATATAAATTTTCTAGAACCAGGTACTTGTTAAGGTCCTGATTTTCTATAGTACCTTGACATCTATGTATTTTACTCCCTCTTCTCATTAAGACATAGAGGAGACTATATTTGTATAAGCTGACTTCTCCCTTCTGTTTTGTACTTTTGTTTCTAACAATGCTTGATGAAAAGAACACATGCAACTGACAGTCTAGGCTTCCCACCTGAATGAAGAAAAAAAGAGAGAGAGAGAGAGAGAGAGAGAGAGACAGACAGACATACAGGAATGATTTTTTATTAACTGAGGAAATAAAATACTGTCTACTAGTCCTCTATTTTTAAATTAATTCTGAATGTTTCTGGATTTCAGTTGTTTCTTCTAAATCAGTCTTGTCATCAAAGAACAATTATGTACTAACTATCCTTTCCTGCTCTCTTTACTGCATAAACAGAAAATCAAGAGGAACTTGATTGGAAGCAGAATGAATTTTCTACATTCAGATCTCATATTTCTACCCAAAATCTTTGTGGCCCATGGAAACTTAATTAACCCATCCAATTTTCTGTATGCTCAAAAATAAAATGTCAAATAATGATTGCTCTGAATTGTTTCAATGTTATAAATACTGTATGCAAAATTTCCAGAATTAACTTAGTTGAGTCTCAATGAACAGAATCTTATTAAACCTCAGTTTTTATCATTTTGCTAATAACTTCTGATGAATGCATTGCAAATTCACTTGAAATTTACATTATTTAAAATTTATAGTCTAAAGCAAGGAGTATCTAATTTTGCAAACTATTGTCAAATGTAAACTTCTTTTCTTTAATCCTAAATTTACTAGTTTTGATCCAAGTATCACATGAATGTATTACACTAAATAATTATTAAGCGCTTTGGTTCACCTCATTCATTTCATCACAATTTTATGGGCCTTGAGAGAGCAAGTTAAGAAAACTGTCTTCAATAATTTCACCAGAAAAGTAGAGAGAGTTGCTTAAGAGGAAACACTCTGAGCAAACACATGGTCAGCTCCCAGCATCAACTGTCCTCAAATTTTACCTCAAGGTGTCTTCTCTGTTAAATTCTTAGACTATTTTATGCATTTCTTGTGTTCAGTTTGGGTCTCCTTCAAGAAGTTCATTGGAAATAGTATTTAAATCTAATTTTCTTAAAAAAAATATTGAAATCCATGCATACAATGGGTGTTAAAAAGTACATGGGAAATGTGTATCATAAAAAAATCCTGCATGGATTTTAATTTTTGTACCAATATGTTATTTTTCAATGCCATTTTTCCAGTAACTTTTTAAAATTGGAGAGGTAGATGGGTGGTAGGAGAGAAAAGAGAAAGAGAGTAAGAAAGAGAGATAAACTCTGCTATCCACTGGTTCACTGCCTAAATTACAAGTGGGTGGGAAGAGAGAAGGCAGCAGCCAGGAACTCAGTCTAGATCACTAATGTGAATGGCAGGAACCTAACTATTTTAGCCATCACTGCTGCCCTCCCAAGTCTGTGTTATCAAGGAGCTAAAATTAGGAGCCTGAGCCAAGACTTGAACCAGGGCACTCCAATGTTGGATTTGGGTGTCTTAACCAGTTCTGAACTGTTAGGCCAAACATCTGCTACTTTGTCAACTTTTAAAAGTACCATTGTATTACCACTTTTAGCCTTCTTTTTGGTTGGAAATAAAGGATATACATTTCATGCATGATAGACCCTGAAAATGGTTTTCAGTTTATCCTTTTAGCTTTTACTGAGGCAAGTAAAAAGAAAAAATACCACTCAGATTAGAGGAAGATGTTAAAAAGAGATCTGTATTTGATTTGGTTCAACAACATACAAGTTATAGGAAAAAGCCTCTATTACTGGTACTTTGGGATAAATTTTGTTCTGTATTCTAATTTGTAGAACAGGGAAACTGTGAGCCAATCTTCATATCAACCCATTCATTTTCTAACCCATCATCTAAAGTTATTGTTGAGCTGTTACATACAAGGCAGAAAGAAATATTAAAAGCTAAAAAAATACTTGTTTTATTCAGGCTTACCCAACATTTCAGAACAGTGATTAAAAATTATCTGTTTTTGGGGATAGCACCATGGCATAGTGGATAAAGCCAATGCCTGCAGTGCTGGCATTCCATATGGCACCAGTTCAAATCCTGGATACTCTACTTCTGATCCAGCTCTCTCCCATGGCTTGGGAAAGCAGTAGAAGATGCCCAAGTTCTTGGCTCCTGCACTCTCGTAGGAGACCTGGAGAAGGCTCCTTGGCTCCTGGCTTCGGATTGAATCAGCTCCAGCCGTTGTGGCCAATTGGGGAGTGAACTAGTGGATGGGAAGACCTCTCTCTCTCTCTGCCTCTCCTTCTCTTTCTGTATAACTCTTGACTTTCAAATAAATAAATAAATCTTTAAAAAATTACCTGTTTCTAAGTATTCATAGAATAACCCAAGGTGCCCAAAACTTTCAAGGTCATGATCTTGCTCCCATCGGCTGTATAGTTTTTCTGAGTTGGTGCGAGATTTTCGGCGTCTCCACCAATTCAAAATCAAGCTGTTGGAAGTGACAAAGTAAATATATGAAACAGAGCAAAAAAGAAAGAGGTCAGTGAATCAGTGTGTTAAATTTAGAAACTGGCAGAAATAGATGGTAGATAATTTAAGATCACATAGAGTAAGGAGAAAACATGACTCCAGCTAAAATACAAATCCAAATTTAGTACTTTTTCACACCTGTGGAGGCCAAGAATTCTTTATTAGAGTGATTAAGAAGATAGCCCTGACTTTGTTTATGGAAATATATTTACTCAGAGACAAGACTGGTTCAAGTGCATCAGAAGGAATGGTTGGGGCAATTAACTAATCTTCATATGTGAAAGGAAACTCAAGGAAATGAGACAATGATTATAGTAGAAAATATACAAAGAGAGATACATAGATGCTTATCTAACAATGTGAAAATAACTGTAATAAACCCATACAAAATATTAACCAATTAAATCCCACACTATCCAAAATGATAATACATCATGATAATGTTGGATTACTTTAAGAATTAAAAACTTTAGTTGCCAAATCAATCACTATAGCAGATCATACTGACAGATTTACAGAGAAAAAAATAAAATCATTTCAACTGATGCAAAAGAAATGCATAAAATATATTTCAAGCACTTATTAAAATCTAACCTGTGACAGAAATCAGGTATAGAATGAAATTACCTCAGTCTGATAAAAAATATCTATGCCAAATTCTGGGGAAAATAACCTTCCTAATAGTGGCAAATGAAAGAGTTTTTTCCTTTAGAATAAAAAACAAAGTAAGAATATGTATGCTCACATTGAAGAATCTACTGAAGAGCTTAGCCTGTAAATGAATGCTTTAAAAAATTCATGGAAAATAGAATTAAAAGGTTAAGTTTGGTTTGTTGCAAAAAATGAAATACATAATTTTTCATAATTTGTATGCTCCATGAACTTCCTATATACCCATTAACACACAATGAGAAAACCTAATGTTAAGTTATTATTTATGGTAACAGCTAAAATTAAAGTAGGTAGAAATGAACTTGACAGGAGGAGCTCCAAGATGGCAGAATAGGGAGGGAGTGCACTGATAGTCTGGGAAAAGATATTTTAATAAAAGTGGAGATACTGTAGTCTCAGGGAAGAGTTAGGGAAAAAACCTGCAGAGGAAACTCTTTCAGAACTAGGGGGACACAATGGACCTACATGGAGGGCACAGGCGCCCACCACTCATTACCCTAGCTGCCTACGCACCAGTGCTGGAAAGGGAGTTGAAGCAAAACTGCAGTAGCCCAAGACACTGGCGGAAAAGCAACAGTAAGAGCCTAGAGGGAATGAGGCTTAAAGTCCCGTGGGGGAAAGTTCACCAGCCTAACTAGAGAGAAAAAATAAAATAAAAAGGACCGGTATGGACATAATTCTCTCTCCCCACTCACCTCAAAGGCAGGGGGGAAAAATGCAGCATGTGCCATTTTGGACATGCATAACAGCTGCATCAGCTCAGGGCTGTGCCCACCCTCAGCCAAGCAGAAAAACCTGACTCTGGTGGGGAGAAATAGCAGGAGGTTAAGGCCTAGTGAATGTGTGGAGCTTATGAGCTGGGACTGTAAAAAAAAAAAAAAAAAAAAAAAAAAAAAAAAAAAAGACTGAGGGTGTGTGGGAGAACTCACGCTGTGCCTGAGATGTGAGTACTCTCGGTAGGAGATGCCACAATCTCGGTAACCTTGGCAATCCAGTGGGAGACACTGCAGGGGAATCTGAGCTTACACTGAGGACTGCACAGATCCTTTTTTTGTGATCCTTGGGACAAAGCAGATGAATATTATACCCACTGGGACTAATACTCAGGCACTGATTGCCATCAAGGAGAAGAGCTCAGCTGAGCAGAATTACTTCACTTCTGAATAAAAAAAAGAAAGAAAGAGAGAAGATTTACCACATCAAACCTAGGTGTGTCACATTTGGCACACCCTTAACCTTGAAGAACTGAACAGAGATCTCTGCCCACACCCACCACAAGCCTCTAGAGATTCACCAAAAGCTGATAGTCTACTTAATCTAAAGTCATAGTATAATGAGGAAAGCCACCACAGAAAGGAAAAAAAAAGAAGAAACCAAAGAATAACTCCAGAATGCCAAAAAACAAACGCAGAAACCGAGGAAACAAGAACAAGGAAGACATTATGATGCTCCCTAATGAACATCACACTCCAATACAAGATTATGAATATGATAAGATAGAAGAAATGCAAGACATGGAATTCAAAAAATTTATGATAAGAACATTTAGAAGCTCTCAAAAACTCATGAACTACAGAAATCCATACTGGACAGGACAGAAAATCTCTCTCATGAAAATGAAATCTTAAGGAGGAATTAAAATGAAATGAGGAATTTAGTAAAACATGAAATTGTGATTTGAAGAGAAATCAAAATGAATTCAATAGAACAAATGACAAATGCATTTGAGAGCCTTAAAAACAGAATCAGTGAAGCAGAAGAGAGAATATCGGACTTAGAAGACAGAGCACAGGAAAGTATACAGTCAAACCAAAGAAGAGAAGAGGAATTTAGAAATCTAAAAAATATTGTTGAGAATCTATAGGATATTATGAAAAAACACAACATTCTGGTTCTAGGAGTTCCTGAAGGCATGGAGAGAGAAAAAGGACTAGAAGGCCTTTTTAGTGAGATACTAGCAGAAAACTTCCTAGGTTTGGAGAAGGAGAGAGACATCCAAGTACAGGAAGCACATAGAACCCCTAGTAAACATGACCAAAAGAGATCCTCACCATGACACGTTGTAATTAAACTCACCACAGTGAAACATAAAGAAAAGATTCTCAAATGTGCAAGAGAGAAATGTCAGATCACTCTCAGAGGATCTCCAATTAGATTCACAGCAGACTTCTCATCAGAAACACTACAGGCTAGGAAAGAATGGCGAGATATAGCCCAAGTACTAAGAGAAAAAATTGCAAAGCTCTCATTTGTGAATGAAGGTGAAACAAAGACCTTTCACAGCAAAAAGAAACTGAAAGAATTTGTCACCACTCATCCAACCATGCAAAAAATGCTTAAAGATGTGTTACACACAGAAACACAGAAACACGACCATCAATACGAAAGAAGGTAAAGGAAGAAAACCTCCCCATAAAACATCACAGTAAGTTCAAAGCATATATTAGAAAGATACTTATCAATAGTCACATTGGATGTTAATGGCCTCAACTCTCCAGTTAAAAGGCACAGACTGACTAAATGGATTAAAAACCAAAACCCATCTATTTGCTGCTTACAAGAATCACATCTTTCCAACAAAGATGCATGCAGACTGAAAGTGAAAGGTTGGAAAAAATATTACATGCCAACAGAAACCAAAAAAAAAAAAAGGCTGGTACAGTCATCTTAATATCAGAAAAAATAAACTTTAACACAAAAACTGCTAAGAGAGACAAAGAGGGGCACTATATAATGATTAAGGAATCAATTCAACAGGAAGATATAACTATTATAAATGTATATGCATTTAGGGCATATATATGCAATTAGGGCATATACATATGCCATAATTACAGGGCACCAGTTTATTTAAAAGATATGTTAAGGGACTTAAAGGGAGACTTAGACTCCAATACAATTGTATTGGGGGACTTCAATACTCCACTTTCAGCAATACACAGATAAACCAGACAGAAGATCAACAAGGAAACAGCAGGTTTAATCGACACTATAGACCAAATAGATCTAACAGATATCTACAGAACTTTATATACTACACTTAAAGAATACACATTCTTCTCAGCAGTGCATGGATCCTAATCTAGGATTGACGACATACTAGGCTATAAAGCAAATCAAAGCAAATTCAAAAGAATTAGAATCATACCATGCAGCTTCTCAGACCACAATGGAATAAAGTTGGAAATTAGCAACTCAGGAATCCTTAGAGCAGATGCAAATACATGGAGACTGAACAACATGCTCCTGAATGAACACTGGGTCATAGAAGAAATAAAAAAAAAATAAAAAATTTTCTGGAAGTAAATGAGGATAACAACACAACATATCAAAACTTATGGGATACAGCAAAAGCAGTGTTAAGAGGAAAGTTTATAGCAATAGGTACCTACATCAAGAAATGGAAAGGCACCAAATAAATGAGCTTTTAATGCATCTCAAGGATCTAGAAAAACTGCAACAAACCAGACCCAAAGTTAGTAGAAGAGAAATAATTAAAATCAGAGAAGAAATCAACAAGATTGAATCCAAAAAACATTACAAAAGATCAGTCAAACGAAGAGCTTTTTGAAAAATTAAACAAAATTGACACCCCATTGGCCCAACTAACCAAAAAAAGGAGAGAGAAGACCCAAAATCAGAGATGAAAAAGGGAATGTAACAACAGACACCACAGGAAAAAAAAAGAGTAATCAGAAATTACTACAAAGAGTTGTATGCTGGAAAACAGGGAAATCTATCTGAAATGGATAGATTCCTGGACACATGCAACCTACCTAAATTGAACCAAGAAACATAGAAAACCTAAACAGACACATAACTGAGACAGAATTGAAACAGTAATGAAGGTCCTCACACTAAAGAAAAGCCCCGGAACAGATGGATTCACTGCTGAATTCTACCAGATATTTAAAGAAGAACTAACTCTGATTCTTCTCAAACTATTCAGAACAATTGAAAAAGAGGGAATCCTCCCAAATTCTTTTATGAATCCAGCATCACCTTAATCCCTAAGACTGAAAAAGATGCAGCATTGAAAGAGAATTACAGACCAATATCCCTGATGAACATAGACACAAAATTCCTAACAAAATTCTGGCCAATACACAATGCAACAACACATCAGAAAGATCACCCACCCAGACCAAGTGGGATTTATCCCTGGTATACAGGGATGGTTCAATGTTTAAAAATCAATCAAT
Organism: Lepus europaeus; assembly: GCF_033115175.1. NCBI lineage: Eukaryota > Metazoa > Chordata > Mammalia > Lagomorpha > Leporidae > Lepus > Lepus europaeus. The sequence goes on from NC_084833.1 coordinate 43,158,161, forward strand.
GTGATACATCACCTTAACAAACTGCAGAAGAAAAACCATATGATTATCTCAATAGATGCAGAGAAAGCATTTGATAAAATACAACACCCTTTCATGATGAAAACTCTAAGCAAATTGGGTATAGAAGGAACATTCTAAAATACAATCAATGCAATTTTATGAAAAACCCATGACCAGGATCCTATTGAATGTGGAAAAGTTGGAAGCATTTGCACTGAGATCTGGTACCAGACAGGAATGCCTACTCTCACCACTGCTATTCAATATAGTTCTGGATGTTTAAGCCAGAGCCATTAGGCAAGAAACAGAAATTAAAGGGATACAAATTAGGAAGGAGGAGTCAAACTGTCCCTCTTTACAGACGATATGATTCTTTATTTAGGGGATCCAAAGAACTCTACTAAGAGACTGTTGGTACTCATAGAAGAGTTTGGCAAAGTAGCAGGATAAAAAATCAGTGCACAACAATCAACAGCCTTTGTATACACAGGCAATGCCATGGAAGAGAAAGAACTGCTAAGATCAATCCCATTCACAATAGCTGCAAAAACAATCAAATACTTTGGAATGAACTAACCCAACAATGTTAAAGAGTTCTACAATGAGAATTACAAAATGTTAAAGAAAGAAATAGAAGAGGATAACAAAAAAATGAAAAATCTTCCATTATCATGAATTGGAAGAATCAATATCATCAAAATGTCCATTCTCCCAAAAGCAATTTATAGATTCAATGCGATACCAATCAAAATACCAAAGACATTCTTCTCAGATCTGGAAAAAATAATGCTGAAATTCATATGGAGGCACAAGAGGCCTTGAATAACTAAAGCAATCTTGTACAACAAAAACAAAGCTGGAGGCTTCACAATACCAGATTTCAGGATATATTACAGGGCAATTATAATGAAAACAGCATGGTACTGGTACAGAAACAGATGGATAGACCAATGGAACAGAATAGAAACACCAGAAATAAATCCAAGCATCTACAGCCAACTTATATTTGATCAAGGATCTAAAACCAATTCCTGGAGCAAGGATAGTCTATTTAACAAATGGTGCTGGGAAAACTGGATTTCCACATGCAGAAGCATGAAGCGAGACCCCTACCTTACACCTTAAACAAAAATACACCCAACATGGATTAAAGGTGTAAATCTATGACCCAACACCATCAAATAATTAGAGAACACTGAGAAACCCTACAAGATATAGGCACAAGCAAAGACTTCTTGGAAAAGACCCTGGAGGCATAGGCAGTCAAAGCCAAAATTAACATTTGGGATTACATCAAATTGAGAAGTTTCTGTACTGCAAAAGAAACAGTCAGGAAAGTGAAGAGGCAACCGACAGAATGGGAAAAAATATCTGCAAACTATGCAACCAATAAAAGAGTAAGAACCAGAATCTACAAAGAGATCAAGAAACTCCACAACAACAAAACAAACAACCCACTTAAGAGATTGGCCAAGGACCTCAATAGACATTTTTCAAAAGAGGAAATCCAAATGGCTAACAGACACATGAAAAATGTTCAGGATCACTAGCAATCAGGGAAATGCAAATCAAAACCACAATGAGGTTTCACCTCACCCCGGTTAGAATGGCTTACATACAGAAATCTACCAAAAATAGATGTAGGGGAAAAAGGGACACTAACCCACTGTTGGTGGGAATGCAAACTGGTAAAGCCACTATGGAAGTCAGTTTGGAGATTCCTCAAAAACCTGAATATAACCCTACCATACAACCCAGCCATCCCACTCCTAGGAATTTACCCAAAGGAAATTAAATTTTCAAGCAAAAAAGCTGTCTTCACCTCAATGTGTATTGCAGCTCAATTCACAATAGGTAAGAGCTAGAATGAACCTAAATGCCCATCAACAGTAGATTGGATAAAGAAATTCTGGGATATGTACTCTTTTTGTTTTAAACTTTTATTTAGTAAATATTAATTTCCAAAGTATAGTTTATGGATTACTATGGCTTCCCCCCCATAACTTCCCTCCCACCCGCAACCTTCCCATCTCCCACTCCCTCTCCCATTCCATTCACATCAAGATTAATTTTTAATTCTCTTTATATACAGAAGATCGATTCAGTATATATTAAGTAAAGATTTAATCAGTTTGCACCCACACAGAAACACAAAGTGTAAAATACTATTTCAGTACTAGTTATAGCATTACTTCACATTGAACAACACCTTAAGGACAGAGATCCCACATGAGGAGTAAGTACACAGTAACTCCTGTTGTTGACTTAACTATTTGACACTCTTGTTTATGGTGTCAGTAATCTCCCTAGGCTCTAATCATGAGTTGCCAAGGCTATGGAAACCTTTTAAGTTTGCCAACTCTGATATTATTTAGACAAGGTCATAGTCAAAGTGGAAGTTCTCTCCTCCCTTCAGAGAAAGGTACCTCCTTCTTTAATGGCCCATTCTTTCTGCTGGGATCTCACTCACAGAGATCTTTCATTTAGGCCTTCTTTTTTTTTTTTTTTTTTTTTTTTTTTTTGGCCAGAGTGTCTTGGCTTTCCATGCCTAAAACACTCTCATGGGCTCTTGAGCCAGATCCAAATGCCTTAAGGGCTGATTCTGAGGCCAGAGTGCTATTTAGGACATCTGCCATTCTATGAGTCTGCTGTGTTTCCTTTTCCCATATTGGATAGTTCTCTCCCTTTTTTATTCTATCAGTTAGTATTAGCAGACACTTGTCTTGTTTGTGTGATCCCTTTGACTCTTAGTCCTATCAGTATGATCAATAGTGAACTGAAATTGATCACTTGGACTAGTGAGATGGCATTGGTACATGCAACCTTGATGGAATTGTATTGGAATCCCCTGGCACATTTCTAACTCCACCATTTGGGGCAAGTCCAATTGAGCATGTCCCAAATTGTACATCTCCTCCCTCTCTTTTTCCCACTCTTATATTTAACAGGAATCACTTTTCAGTTAAATATTAACACCTAAGAATAATTGTGTGTTAATTACAGAGTTCAACCAATAGTATTAACTAGAAGAAAAAAAATACTAAAGAGATCGAGTATTAAATTGTTATGTAATCTATAGAATGCTATACATCAGTTAAAAAAAAATGAAATCCGGGCATTTGCAACATAATGGAGGAATCTGGAAAACATCATGCTGATTGAATTAATCCAATCCGAAAGAGACAAATATCATATGTTCTCTGTTCGGTGATAACTAACTGAGAACCAAAAAGGAAACCTGTTGAAGTGAAATGGACACTATGAGAAACAATGACTTGATTAGCCCTTGTCCTGACTGTAGAGGAACAACTGTTGCAAACTGTTGAAATCTTTACTTAGTATATACCAAGTTGATCTTTTGTATATAAAGATAATTGAAAATGAATCTTGATGTGAATGGGATGGGACAGGGTGTGGGAGATGGGATGGTTGCGGGTGGGAGAGAGGTTATGGGGGGGAAAAGCCACTGTAATCTAAAAGCTGTACTTTGGAAATCTATATTTAGTAAATAAAAATTACAAAAAATAAAAAAAGATAGCACATGATCCACTTTCAAATTGAATAAACTATTTGATAAAGTTAAAAAAGAAATGAACTTGACAAAGACCCATTGATTAGTCTGAGTTACTTATGTTTTTGGATATTAACCCCTTTTTGCAGATATACAGCTTGAAAATATTTTCTCCCGTTCCCAGGATAGGTAGGAAAAGAGGGCAGGGAGTTTGAGGAAAAGTTGATTAGTGAGTACTAGGCTATGTATCTTGAGAGGGGTAAGAATAGTGGTGTTAGAAATGTGCCAGGGGATTCCAATACAATCCCATCAAAGATGGCATGTACGAATGCCATCTCACTAGTCCAAGTGATCAATTTCAGTTCACAACTGATCACACTGATAGGTCTAAGAGTCAAAGGGTTCACACAAGACTAGTGTCTGCTAATACTAACTGACAGAATCAAAAAGGGAGAGAACAATACAACGTGGGAAGCAGGATACACAGCAGACTCATAGAATGGCAGATATCCTAAATAGCACTCTGGCCTCAGAATCAGCCCTTAAGGCATTCGGATCTGCCTGAGGAGCCCATGAGAGTATTGTAGGCATGGAAAGCCAATACACTCTGGCCAAAAAAAAAAAAAGAAGGCCTAAATGAAAGATCTCTGCGAGTGAGATCCCAGCAGAAAGAATGGGGCCATCAAAGAAGGAGGTACCTTTCTCTGAAGGGATGAGAGAACTTCCACTTTGACTATGACCCTGTCGGAATAAGATCGAAGTTGGCGAACCCTAAAGGCTTCCATAGCCTTGGGAACTCATGACTAGAGCCTAGGGAGATTACTGACACCATAAACAAGAGGGCCAAATTGTTAAGTCAACAACAGGAGTCACTGTGTACTTACTTCTCATGTGGGATCTCTGTCCTTAAGGTGTTGTTCAATGTGAAGTAATGCTATAACTAGTACTGAAACAGTATTTTTGCACTTTGTGTTTCTGTGTGGGTGCAAACTGATGAAATCTTTACTTAGTATATACTGAATCGATCTTCTATATATAAAGAGAATTGAAAATGTATCTTGATGTGAATGGAAAGGAAGAGGGAATGGGAAAGGGGAGGGTTGCGGGTGGGAGGGAAGTTATGGGGGGGGAAGCCATTGTAATCCATAAGCTGTACTTTGGAAATTTATATTCATTAAATAAAAGTTAAAAAAAAAGAAGCTCTCTCTCTTAGGTTCCATTTCACAATAGTTTAACTATAGATAATACACTTTACCTCTATAGAAAAAGTGAAAAATATATATGATTTTGTATTTTTCACCTAAAATGTGAAATGTTTGAAGAGTTAGACTAATTACCTTTATTGGACATTGCAGAATGTACACATGTATCGAAACATCACATGTTCCTGATAAATGTCTATTAAATACATATACATTAAACATGTATAAAGTTCTTGTCTATTAAAAATTCAAAAATTTCTCCCGTAAAAGTTAAAAGAGATATATGCAGCTGTTTAAAATCGATCTGAATAAAGTGAAAAATAGATGTCCAGGGATAGTAAAGGAATTTCTCAATATGATAATTTATGTATGTGTATGCATAATAATATACATCATTTACATTTATGCACCTGCACACATATACAAAATTGTATTTGTACTTCACATAAAGAAACTTTTGCATATACATTAAGAATCTGAAAATGGAAAACAATAATGCTAAAGGTATTAAAAATTTTAGAAGTATGTGAGTATCTTTTTAACTATGGCTTAGGGAAGAATTTTTCAGATAAGACTTTAAAGACACTATCCTAGGCCGGCACCGTGGCTTAACAGGCTAATCCTCCACCTTGTGGTGCTGGCACAGTGGGTTCTAGTCCCGGACGGGGCGCTGGATTCTATCCCGGTTGCCCCTCTTCCAGGCCAGCTCTCTGCTATGGCCTGGGAAGGCAGTGGAGGATGGCCCAAGTCCTTGGGCCCTGCACCCGCATGGGAGACCAGGAGAAGCACCCGGATCCTGGCTTCGGATCAGCGTGATGCGCCAGCTGCAGCGGCCATTGGAGGGTGAACCAACAGCAAAATGGAAGACCTTTCTCTCTGTCTCTCTCACTATCCACTCTGCCTGTAAAAAACAAACAAACAAACAAACAAAAAAAAACAACAACAAAACACTATCCTATAAAGAAAGGATCGATAAATTCTACTACTGAGTGTCCCTTCTGCAAAATGTTCAGGCCCAGACATGTCTGGGTTTCAGATTGTTTCAGATTTGGGAAGATCTGCATATACACATGAGGTATCTTGGGAAATTGATCCATGTTTAGTTAGTAACTTTTTATTTCATGTACATCTTATACATAAAGTCTGATGGCAATTTCTATATAATTTTTAATAATTTTCATCATAAAACAGACTGTACATTTGATCATCAGAAAGCCAAAGTGTCATGTCCCAGTCACCCACAATCTGTGGTTGTCTGGCATCACCATAATTCCTGATTATGAATATTTATACCAATAGGAAAACATTTTCTTACATTTATTCAGAAATAAGTCTTAACAGGAAAAATATTACACATCATGAATGCAGTGAAAAAATGTTTTGTTCAGGGTCACTAGGCAGCACAGTAGCAGTATCAGAAGAGCTGTCAAGGACAGCAACAGCAAGGGCAGGCTCACCATTTCCACCTCTGCTACTTTGTCATGATTAAAATGTTACCGTTCACAACATTTCTTTTTTTTTTTTTTTTTTTTTTAGATGAGAAGAAACATCAGAAGCAATTGAGGGATTAGAAAGTAGGGGCTCTACAGAAGAGAAAGCTGTTCTGCTGGACAGCTTTGTAAAACATTTCCTCCAGAGTCATATGCCTCATTATTAACGTTTTGTGTTATCAAAGTCTCTTTGGTTCGATGAACTTGACATGATTTCTTGTTTTGAAATGAATGCACACTGCTATAGTCCTGTAAAAAGCCCATCACACATTCTATAGGCACTGCGTCTGCAGTGTTAACATTATCTTCATCATCATCATTGTCAAGATCACATTGATTCAGAATGATTTGGCTATTTTACCATCTGTCAATGAATGAACAACTGTAGCCACATTATCTATATTAAAAATTTCCTTGATGCCCACTTCTTCCTATTTACTGATGATTCTGAAGTTATATTTTTGCATTACATAAGGAGGTCGCTTTCATTTTTTGTTCCTCACTCGATATGTGAAATGATTCAGAATCACCACCTTGCTAATCATTATCACTGAGCACAGCCTTGTGCCAGAGGTTGTGCCAGGCACACAAAACTATGTCTTCAGTCACTGTGTCAACAGAATATATGGCATCCTTCATGCTAAACTTCTTTAAAAAAATCTTCCATACCCACATATGTCTCAGTTGACTGTCGCTAGCATGCTGTTCAAGTGTTTTTACACTCATACTTCATTTATCCAGGAGTACTTTGGTCACATGGGTAAATTAATGAAGTCACATTTTGGGAAAAACACATGGCATAAGCATTGTTCTGATGATGATTTCAACTAGAGGAACAATAGAACAGTTATCAAGAAATAACAAAATGGAGTCCCCATCTAGTCTAGCTTCCCTACAGTGTGAGCATGAGCTACTGGTACAAAATGCTTTTGGAAGCCATCAGGAAAGATGTCTGGTGATTCATACCTTTCTGTTAGTGTAATAATGAACTGGGAAGAAATTCACTCCTTTAAAATAGAAAGGATTCATACTTTCATGTACCACAACAAATTTCCTCTTCTGCATGTCTGCTTCATTGGCACATCCCCACGGTTATTCTGTACTTGGCTTCCTTAAGTCTTGGAGGGGCTGTCTCATCATCTGTAGTCAGTATCTTTTTCATGCAATAATGCCAAGTGAGGTTTCCTCAACATTATAGACTTCTTCTGGTATCAGATTTCATCAACAATGATGTTTGCGAACTTGCCAATAAACTTGTTTACTATCAGCAGATGCTTTATCATGACAAAATGTGAAAATTTAAGTGCTATGTTTTTCTTAAATTTCTGCAACTAGACTGATGAATGTTCATAGTTTGCTTCAATTTTCAAGTCACTGCGATAAACTTCTGCTTGTGTCATGATCAGAATACCATTAAGTGGTGAGTGTTCAATTACGATGCTGAAGGATCCAAAGTACACAGTCAAGGTTTTCATTTTTAGCTTATGAAGTGCTTTTCTATTTTTTGTTAACTTCTATTCCTCATATTCAGTGCAAAACCTCATCAGTTTATCCTTCTGTTTCTTTGAGTCACATATAGTTGTCATTTTAACATTATACTCTTCTATAAGATATTCCACATTTACATAGCTGTCCAGTTTCTCCAACAGTTTGACTTATTGTGCTATGGACAAATATGAATAATTCCTTTTTCTCTAATTGCTATTACCCATAATGGTAACTGTAAGCTATCTGGATATCTTCAACAATATTTTTACACCACTTAACAAAGAAAAAGGGAAAAAAAAACAGCGAGGTATACACCGAAATTTTTGCCTCATGTGGGCCATTGTGGGAAGTCTGCTATTGGTGTATCTGGCCTGCACATATGTTGTTTTATCACCCTTCTGCACGGGCTTGTGTGGGCAAATCAGTGTGTGGAGGCAAAAGGGGGCTGAGGTATCTCTCCTGATAGATGCTAAATAAACTGTACATTGTGCACTTGCATTTTGATTTTGACCTATCACATCAGGTCAGATGTGCAATTTCCCATTTGTGGCATCATATCAGCTTTCAAAAGTTCATTTTGGCATATTTCAGATTTGGGAGTTTTAGATTAGGGATGCTCAACCTGTGTTAAAATGAAATACTTTTGTCCATGTAAAGCAGAGTTCCTAGCTGGGAGTGATTTTACCCATAAGTGTACATGTACAATGTCTGGGGCCATTTTTGGTTGTCACATCTTGGAAGAGGGTGAGCTGATGCCATCTAGTGGATATTGTCAGAGAATATTCCTAACATCCTATAATGCAAAGGACAGCCCATCATGATAAACAATTATCTGTCCCAAAATGACAATCATGCTAAGCTTGAGAAGCCATGACATAAAGACACTATTTAACAATAAAAAGATAAAATTTTTGCTGGTATAAAACATTTTTAACATGTATAATCCAAAAGGGAACACACACAAATGAAAATTCAATAACCAGAAGTTTTTAACATATTGCAACTAGATAAACAACCAAGTGGGAAAATGTTTAAGCAACATGAATGAGCATTTCATTGAAAAGGGAACACACAGAATCAAAAAAATGCTCATTTACACCTTTAGTCAGAGAAATGCAAAACAAGACCAAACTGAGATATGATCAACATCCTACAAATCAGAATACATTGTTAAAAAAATAATATGAAGAACAGAACAATTATGGAACGATAGAAACATTTATATACTGCTTATCTCCAAACTGAAACAGACAAAAATATCAATGAAAAGGGATTGCAGAATGTTAGATTTTAGAAACAACAGCATATGGAATGTAACTGGGATCACAATGGAAAGGAGACTACCAACCAAGAAAGAGATTTTGCTAGGAATCCCAGAAACCCTTCTGTGTGCTCTGTTCCAGCTATAAACTCCTCAATCTCCACAAAAGTAATAATATTGTAAATTTTAATGATTACTTCTCTTGCTTTCTTAAAAAATAGTTTTATCATCTATCAGCTATTTTGAGTTAATTTTAATGAGGTATAAAGTTTACACAGTTTCATTATTTTGCATATGGATGTTCAATGGTTTGAACACCATTTGCTGAAAAGTAGATTCTTCAATGAATCAATTTTTTTTTTACCTCAGTCAAAATAGAATAGCTGCATTTGTGTATATCACAGATTTTGGTAGTCTTTAACTTCTGTTTCTGCAATCTATTTCATGATATCTACTCTGCTCTGCTAATCTACATAATTATCTCTTCACCAATTCCATACTATCTTGATTACTGAAGTTTTATAGTAAGTCTTAAAATTGAGGGAAGTAATTTCCCCAATTTTATTTGTCTCTACCACACTCATTTGGCTATTTTACCACCTTGGGCCTCCAAATAAATTTTGGAATCCACTTGTTTATACCTGTAAAATTCTCCTTATACTTTGGTTGGAGTAGAAATAAACCTGTAAATCAAATTGGGGACAACTGTGTGTTCTGATCCATGAACACAATCTCTAAAAATATTTATACAGTTTTTTCCTTTATTTTTATCAGGATTTCATAATTTTAAGCAAACAAATTCTGTATAATTTTTAGATTCATTCTAAAGTATTTCAATTTTGGGAGAGCTATTAAATTCTGCCTTCCATACTTCTACTGTGTTTAATTGTGTTCTCTTCTTGCTCCTGTGCCTTTTTTATTCAAAGATTTATTCACTGGAAAGAGTTACAAATAGAAAAGGAGAGACAGACACAGAGAAGCAGAGATCTTCCATCTACTGGTTTACTCCTCAAATGGCTGCAACAACCAGGGTTGGGCCAAGCTGAAGCTAGGAACAAGGAACTCCATCCTGCTCTCCCACGTGAGTGGCAGGGGCCCAAGTACTTGGGCAATACTCTGTTGCTTTCCCAGGCACATTAGTAGGGAGCTGAATAGGAAGTAGAGCAGCTTGAATGGGAAACAGTGTCACAGGCAGCATCTTAACTGACTGTGCCACAATGCCTTTCCCACTCAAATGCATTCTTCAGTTATTCTTCCTATAAAGGTCTATGAATGTAAACTAAGTCTTTTTATGTCTGAGAATGTCTTTATTCTAACTACACATTAAAATACAATTAACCCAGTTCTATAAATCTAAAATGAACACTATTTTCACTCAAAACCTTGAAAATACTGTCTTCATGTATCTAATGCTATTGAGAATTTTGTTACCAGCATGATGGCATTCCTTTGAAAGTAGTTCATTGTTTTCTTCTGGTCTGTGTTAAGATTGTTCATTTTTAATTATCTATAGTTCCACCATAATGAATATGGCTGTAAGTTTAATATCTTTTATCTTCCTTCATATTCAAAACTCATTTTCATTTCAGAAGCTCATATTTTTCTTTATTTTTGGAATATTTTCACAATGCAAAGATACTCTACCATTTATTTTCTCCATCTTTTACTCAGTTTTCTTTTCCTGCAACTATAAATAGATTAACATGGAAGTCTCTTAATCTATCCTACTTTTAATTTAATTTGTTTAAATCTCATCTTGCACTGTACAGTGTACTTTAGATTTGTCACCTATTATACTTTTAAAGCACCATTTTCATTTTTGTATAACTGATTTATTTTTATATTCAGTCTTTCTTGCTTCCTATATATCCATTTTATTTAATTATTTCCTGATCCTTTTTAATGACAGCATAACTTCCTCTTACTAGTAGTTAGTATTGTCAATATAATTTTATTGGCTTTAGTAAGATCTTCTAGTTAAATCATCACCTAGATTAAAATCCTTTTTATAACTAATTTTGTTAACATCCTTCTTTGCATAAAATCTCTTCATACATTTTGGGTTTTGGTTTATAGGAATGCTCTAGTTCTCACCACCCCCTCCCCTTTAACTTTGCTTAAATGATTTTAACCTCTCCCATATCTCTCCCTTTCAATGCAAATTTATCTCCCATCTTGTTTTTGGTGTAGGGGCTGGCTTCATTCCATTCTCTGGGTTCTCAATCTGGAGGAACAAGAGTACTTCAAGAAGTTCACAGAAAATGCATATTATGGAAATACTATGGATGGATTTCAAAAAATTTTGTACCAAAATGAAAGCATCTTGTAATTCTATATTCCATGAAAATTTTGAAATATCTAATATGACTTAAAATAACAGTCTAGAATTCTTTCCTTCAGGGATATGATATCTTCAACTATAAAACTAGAAAAAGGCTTGGCTCAAACCTATTACTATTTTTAAGAATAAGTCCACCAGTTTCCATTGTCAACTCTTAAAACAGAATCCTATGCAGAACCATGAAACTGGGTACCACTCTTGGGAATACCTCCAAAGGAAATGAAAGCAGCATATGAAAGAGTTACCTGACTCCCATGTTTATAGCAGCTCAATTCAGAGCAGCTAAGACAGGGAACCAACCTAGATGTCCACCAACTGATGACTGGATAAAGAAAACATGGTTTATATACACCGTGAGACATTATTCAGCCATAAAAATGAATGAAATCCTGACATTTACAACAAAATGGATGCAACTGGAGATAATTATAAGTGAAATAAGTCAGACCCAAAAAGAAAAATGTCAAGTTTTCTCTTATTTGTGTTACTTAAATATGTAGATACTGCAGTTTTAATGATCTGTGATTATTTTAAAAGTTATTGTACTTCAGGTCCCATGCTGTGGTGTAGCGGGTAAAGCTTCAGCCTGCAGTCCTGGCATCCCCTAAAGGGCGCCGGTTCGAGACCTGGCTGCTCCACTTCTGATCCAGCTCTCTGCTATGGTCTGGGAAAGCAGTAGAAGATGGCCCAAGTCCTTGGGCCTCTGCACCCATGTGGGAGACCCAGAAAAAGCTCCTGGCTCCAGGTTTCAGATCAGCACAGTTCCGGCCGTTGCGGCCAAATGGGGAGTGAACCAGCGGATGGAAGACTTCTCTCTCTCTCTCTGCCACTCCTTCTCTCTCTGTGTAACTCTTTTTAGTAAAAAACAAATAAATCTTTAAAAAAATTTATTGTAGTTGAGTGAACAGACATCTTTTCATTTATAACTCTTGTCTGTGTTCCTACTGAACTATTGTCTTTTTAGTTGTTGAACACAAAGGCTTAGTGTAGCAATAAGCTTTTGACTATAATGTAAATTAAAAATACATTACCCCCAAAATTAAGAGAGTGAGGGAGTTAGGGAGGGAGGAAAGGAGAGAAAAGAAGAGGGAGAGGGAGGAAAGGAGATATTTATTTTTATGATTGTATTCATGAGCCATACTGAATCTGTTCTCTTTGTATTAATATCACATTAACATGAGAGTTGATTTTAAGAAGAACAGCTTTGAGAATTTCATCTAAAATAAAGAAACTAGTATCTTAGGGAAATGGTGAGAAAAGGGAGGGTTTCAATTCTTGTTTCACAAATAAGACCAGGTGGAAGCACCTGGCTCCTGGCTTCGAATTGGCACAGCCCCGGCCATTGCGGCCATTTGGAGAGTGAACCAATGGAAGGAAGATCTTTCTCTCTGTCTCTCTCTCTCTCACTGTCTGTAACTCTACCTGCCAAATAAATAAAGTAAAAAAAAAAAAAAAAGAGAGAGAGAGTATACTCAATCTTTGGTTTCAAGTACAGTTAAACTGACCAGGCCTCTGTTTCAAGTGGCACAATTATAATCCATTTTGTATTGAAGGAGCTAAATTCTGGCACTGTCATTCACTAACCTGTAAGATCACAGGCTTAGGATTTCACGATTCTTTTTCTTTATATTCAGAAAAGAAAGTCTAATACTGGAGATCAAGTTTCATTTTACTTTTCTCCTTTGACAATGGATTGATTTTTGTTGCTTTTGGATCAGAGAACAATCCTTTCATGTACTGACCTGAAGGCTCTTCAGTATTTCATTCACAACCAATTTTTATGCCTAGATGACTTGGCAAAATAGTTTTTAAAAATTTAACTTTTAGTAATTTTGAGAAATCACAAGCAACATGTATTATCATCTATAGTAGATATAACATTTGGATTTCCCAGTGGAATAATCATAGGAGAGAGGAATAATTACTTGTTCCTAAATTTGACTCACTCAACAGAGACATGTATTTTAAAACTTGCATTAAAATCATCAAATTTCACTATATAAATATATATAATTATATGTCAATTAAAATATTTTTAAATTTCTTTAGTTATGGAAGTTAATTAATTAAATAAATCAAAGACAGTATTACCTCAATGCCTCCTTCACTGTGGATTAAATATCAAGTTTTTTTTATTGGCTTAACTGTTTTCCAACAAAGGCACTATGATAATCAAAAAAATTCTATCTTCTTAGAGGAAATTCCCTCATTGTTACTTAAATCAACCCAAAACTTGCAAGTTATACATACGGGAAAATTGCTTCTTTAATGTTTCCACAAATCTGTTTCCCAGTCATTATGATGGTCAACTGAGTTGTCAGTTCTATTAGACAGCCTCCAGGATCACACTATTAGAAAAGAAAAGGGAAAAGGGGAGAAAAAAGAAGATAAAGAAGAAAAAAAATGCGATTTTACAACAACCAAAAGGAATTCTAACCCAAATGACTAGAATCTGAAGATTTTGGTTAGAAGGGATGCTAAGGGGATTACAGAGATATTTACTCCAGAAGTTCCAAGAATGATCATAAACTGGTGCCAGAATAGCTACATTAGATTCATTTGTGTACTGTGGGACAAACACATATTTCTAGCTTTCTTATAAGACTCTTAGTCTTTACATCTGTGTTAGGATTAGGAGTTGGCATATTCTCCATGTGATTTGTAGGTACAGCCACATTTGGAAACCACTGATCCAGTCTGACTCTTTAGCTCACAGTGGAGCCTATTTTCCATAGAGTAATTGTTCACTCTCTACAGGAGTTCCTTTCAGAAATAAAGAAATTACTTATATCACAATATATAGCTTACCACCAAATCATAGGTACAACTTCTTTACCAAAAGTAACTGGAAACTTTACCAGATGGCTACCTTTGTCTGTGGACAGTGAGTGTTTAGACTTTTCTTGCAACTGGATAACAAATCTGAGTTTAGCGCTAACCACCCAGAAAACATTTAGTTAATATTGAGTTATTACTATCACATATCTCACCTCTTAACAGAATTCTTACCTCTTCACTTCTCCAAGTTTTAAACAAATATGTGTATTGTCCAGGATAACCCACAAATTTCCCTTTAAAGAAAGCCACGTAGAAGCAGGATGAGTAATAATTTACAAACTGAAACAGGAACATTTTCAAGGTCAGACTGCTCTCATACTCCTGGTAAGTTCGAGGAATCTCTGTTAAATCAAAAACACCAAGGTTTAATGCAATATCCTGTTTTTCTTAAACTCTAAAAAGATTTCATTTCACTTATTTTTAAAATTTCATTTGTGAGTCAGAGGGACAGAGAAGGCTCTCATCCGCTGGTTCACTCTGCAAATGCCTGCAAATGCAGAGGCTATGCTAGGCTGAACCCAGGAGCTGGGAACTCAATCCAGGACTCCCACATGGGTGGCAGGAACCCAACTATGTGAACCATCACATGTTGCCTTCTGGGGTATGTATTAACAGGAAGCTGGAATCAGGAGCAGAACTAGGACTCAATCTAAGGCACTCCAATATGAGATGTGGGCATCTCAACTAGTGTCTTAACTACTAGGCCAAACACCCATCCCTTGTGTGTTTTGTTAATTTACGCTTTTTTTTTTTTTTTAATTTCTACTTCACAGGACAAAGAAAACATCTAGGCATATTATTCTGAAAATGTGCGGAAATGCTCCTCTGGTCTCAGTAGATCGCTATTAAGTATATAAGGATTTGTGCTTTTTATTAAGACGATTGTAATAATCTAACCACTGGAAGGGCCTAGAAATCAGTCAATATCACATTCAGAGTAGGTAGTATACTTGTCAGGGAGTCACACAGTCAGATGTAGAATTCAAACCTATTTAAGACAGAATCTATTTAAGACATACACAACTTTGTATGTCACTTAAAAAATTAAGTTCATGTCAAGGGCAGCAATGATTTCTGAGTTGTGTTTCCCTCTCATGAATTAAATGTCCATTTCAATTTTCAAAGCAGTGTGATGCTAAATGGTGGCAGAATTATGTCACATTTTCCCTCTCCTCTATTCAAAATGCATGGTCATCATTCATTATTTGATGAATTCTAAAGATAAGAAAATATTGAATTCTCTTCACACCGCACTGAATCATCATAAAGCCCAAAAGAGTAAAGGAACATGTTTTTCCGAGCTTACTATCTCCCAGCAGCATGAGCTGTGCAGCCAAATCATGGCACTTTCAGAAATACCAAACTAGTGACACACATTATTCCAGAGCCACAGAGAATTACTTCATTTCAGGGAACTTCAGTGGCAAGCCTACAGTCTCTAATGTGAACTTAAGTGATTTTCCTCATTGAATAAGACTCTGACTTAGCACTCTGAGGTGCTTTCAAAAGCAGTTTATCTGCTATGACTTTCTTGCTGCTGTCAGCAGAGAAAAGATATAAAACTAATAGAAAAGGCTCCACATTTGAAAAATAGTATAGAACGGAGAGTGGAGTAGGGAACATGCCTTTTTTGCTTACTGTTGGCCATGATGCAAGTGCAGTGTTACAGAAGGAACATGGGCTCCTAGACAGGGCACTTAGAGAAGAGGCTGAGCCTTAAGCTAAAATTTCTCATGCTTTGTCTAACTTGTCTGTGGCGAGACCAGAAGCACTTGTGCTCTGTGCTGTTCTCCCTGGTTGAACCTTTCTTTTTTTTTTTTCTTCTTTTTTTTTGTCTTCTTTTTTTTTTTTTTATTTTTGACAGGCAGAGTGGACAGTGAGAGAGAGACAGAGAGAAAGGTCTTCCTTTTGCCGTTGGTTCACCCTCCAATGGCCGCCGCGGTAGCGTGCTGCGGCCGGCGCACCGCGCTGTTCGATGGCAGGAGCCAGGTGCTTATCCTGGTCTCCCATGGGGTGCAGAGCCCAAGCACTTGGGCCATCCTCCACTGCACTCCCTGGCCACAGCAGAGAGCTGGCCTGGAAGAGGGGCAACCGGGACAGGATCGGTGCCCCGACCGGGACTAGAACCCGGTGTGCCGGCGCCGCAAGGCGGAGGATTAGCCTGTTGAGCCACGGCGCCGGCCTGGTTGAACCTTTCAATTCATCTATGACCCCCTTCACCTTTCCTCATGACTTTAACAGAAATTTTAATACTTTGATGAGAAAATCGCCCAGGTGCTAAGACACAGCAACTGAAAAAATGAAATCACTATATCTTAAATTTAGTTAGGAATAATTCATTGCTCTATTTTTCTCATAATCAAGTTTGAAATTAATTACCTTTCAAGAACTATAAACATGAAGTAAAAATTACCTGCGTCTTGAGAAAACTGAAGGTTATATTCAGGATTCATACCAATTCATCAGTGGAAGATAAGACAAGAATATTCAAAAAGGTCTACAGAGTCGTAATAATTTTTTTTTTTTCTTTTTTGGTTTTTCTTCCTGCTTCCATTATAAGGGGCCCTTGTGTGGCTGTTAAAAGACTCTGAAGTACCAGTGTAGGTCTACCCATAGAGGAAAAACTGCCTTAAAATTTATCTACAGAAAATTAACTCCCTGGGAGATGATCCAAAGTGGAAATATAGCATGAATAGGAACCCTTTTTTCAGGGTCACATTAATGATTTGGCTAGCTTACCCATTTTTGTAATCCAGGCAGATATCTTTTCATAAAAGAAATTCAAGATCAAGATGACAATAAAGTTCAAGCATGATCCTGTGAGTGCTGTGGTTAACTGGGGAGTAAGAAAACTTCTGACAGGCTGTAAGGATGCTTCACTTTGAATAAAACTAGCAAATGTAGCAAAGACTGACAGGCGGTACACAATTACAGCTACCATACAGGCGACGACAAGAGTCATCTGGGGAAGGGAAACAAAGAATTGGTCACCATGGTCTCTGCATCTGTGTGATGTGTGTAATGAAATATATATGAAACACCTATTATTTTCTTCATCTCATTGTATTAACTTTATCAGCCTTCATAGGCAAAGCAAATCAAGTCATTCTCTCTTACCATAGATGGCACAAAATGAACACTGGCAAGATAAAAGGGTTAATAGAACAAGGCATATGGCAGCAGCTGTTTAAGCTTAAAACAGTAAAGTCCTCCAGGCCCAGCCTCTACAAGAGATGGGCAAAACATTGGTCAGAAGGCCAAATCCTATCATGGGCATCCCTGTCCTTATATGGATGGCTTTTAAGTTAAAAACTGTATTTTTTTTTATTTTTAAAAGTTATAAAGAAAAATTTGACAACTATGTGCCAGAAAATATTTATGGTCACAAAGACTAAAATATGCCTGACCCCCTTACAGAAAAGTTTGCTAGTCCATGCTCTAGCTTATAATTAAACAGCTAGAATGAATATTACTTACTTTTCAAAGAAAAATATATTTAAAGATTGTATTTCATTTCTCCTCAGATTGTTGCTGTTAGTCCTCTGATATGCCTGGTAGCTTAAATATTTATATAGATTCTATATTAATTCTGTATACTTCCCATATGACAAAAGCACAAAATGGCTTTATATCAATTATTGGAAGCTTTTATTCTAAAAGTTGAGGAATTGAGATGAATTGAATAAGAACTAGAAATGAAAAAGCAGAATATTCTTTCTGGTACCATATTTCAGAATGTCTTTGAAAAAGTATTCCAAACTGATTATTACTTCTCTTTTTATTCTATCACATCTGTTCAACAGTTGCTAAGTAATCTAAGAAAATACATTTCTACTACATCTACTAAGATTAAAAATTAATTAATTAATTAATTAATAAGAATTTTCAAAGATAAAAATATAGAAAAAATTGTACTGGTGAGGACAAACTACAGTCTACATAATTAATTATTTATACTTCTCCACGCTAATACCTCAGAGAGAAACAACACCCCTCTTTTCCTAAAGTTAAAAGCCAAGTGTTAGGAGTGCACAAAGTTGGAAAAGGTATGTGTGTGAGGGGCAGGTTATAGACTACAGTGAAGGAGAAATCTAATAGCTAAGTGACATAGAGAAAAACTCACTCTCTCAAAAAAGCATATACTAATTAAATTATTCAAGTAGCAAAACAAACACTTTTTGCATAGTTCATTGAGAATGCAATTCAATTTTATGAGTTGATTATTCATTTTGTGCAGACTTTTTAAGTGGAGATAAAAATAAATTAATGATTTTTCTAAGACTAACCAGAGACTGCAATCAAAGTTAGTTTGTTGTTCTGTTTTAATCATGTTATCAATTAATGAAATGTTGGGAGCAATTCTCTCTTCCTCCAGGTCTGTCCTCAAAGTTCAATTATAGAAAGTCTGTGTAAATCACAGTTTATTTTTTATAATAAATTTAATCAAGATGAAAAACCAGGGGGGGTAGGAGAGGAAATAAGAGTTATTGTATGTGTCTTTATGTTATTGCAAAAATTAAAAGAAAAGAACGAGGAAGGAGGGAGGGAAGAATCATTTTATTCTTAGAATTGTACCTATGAACTATATGAAATTTGTTCTTTTTATAGTAATAAAAAATAAAAAATGAGTGCTTGCAGGCCAAACTGTTGAGATACTTCTGTAGAATAGCTTGTTAAGGAGATTATAACAGTGTTCAAAGAAATGCTCACCCATAATGTCACTGTGGCTCCCGATAAAACATACCATGGTATACGATTCCATAGAGGCATATGAGGTTCCATCTCCTGTAAAAGTGAAACAAATCAGAAAAAAAACTTCAACATCTGCCATCAAAGTTGGGGCTCCGAGTAGCAGTCGAAATCATACAGCTCAGCAAATTAGAGCCTACAGTTATGCAATGGTTGCTACAAGTAGGAACCTTCAGGTCTCCTAGATGAGATGTCTTACACATGACAAGAGATATAATGGACAGGCTATTTCTTGAGGGTTGAATTAGAGTGATTTTCTGGGCCACAAAGATAAGAAATAAAGTCGAAACCTGAGGTTTGCTGCTTAAATGGGAATTATCTGATCATGTTACAATATTATTCTAATTGAATTCAAATGAATAGCATTGCTCTGGAATTGTTCTACGTGATGTTAAACTGGATGCTCTCTTTATAAATTTTCATAGATTTATTTATTTATTTATTTATTTGAAAGGCAGAGTGATGGAGTGAGTGGAGGGAGAGAGACAATTGGGCACACATACACACACACACACACACCAAGAAAGAGAGAGAGAGGGAGAGAAAGAGAGTGAAAAAGAGGAAGAGAATTTTCCATTTGCTTGTTCATTCTTCAAATGGCTGCAACAGCCAGGTCTGCGCCAGGCAGAACCAGGATCCTGGAACTTCACCCAAGTATTTGGGCCATCTTCTGCTGCTTTCCCAGGCACACTAGCATGGAGCTAGATCAGAAATGGAGCAGCCAGGCATCCAACTGGCACTCCAACATGCAAAGCCAGCATTGCAAGCAGTGGTTTAACTCATTGCACCACAACACTGGCCCAGCTTTCTTTATATTTATTGCATGAACTGTGTATTTCCACATAGTTTAGGAGCCCAGACTTTCCATCTTCAGGTTTTAGCATCACTAATGGAAAGTACAATTATATAAGCACAGAGTCATAGCTGTATCAAGAGGTAGGTATATTTACCCCAGGGAAGACTGACACACAGTAAATTAGTTATCAGGAAAGATTATATAATTTTATAAAATATAAGATACATCATTTTAGGGATTTTCAGGATGACTGAACACAAAGAGAGCTCTCAAAGGAAAGAACAGGTCATCCAAGGCCTCCACAGAACTTCACAATTGTGTATATGTGTGGATATATGTGATTGTCTATATGTGTTCATGTCTGTGAATTCAATGCATGTGTGTGCTCATGCCAGTGTAGGCTTACTTGTCTATGTGTGTACAGTGTGTGAGTCCATGCATATGTGTTCTCCTAATGCAGAATCAAATTTGAAAGTTCTGGCTATTCTGTTTATATTTAGACACCAAATAATCACTGCATCATTGCAAGTAAAAAGAAAAAAAAAAAAAGAAAAGAAGGCATTTCAAAACTATTTCAGCAAAATGAAGTAGATGATTAATAATGAATCTGTACCTAATAACTTTCAATTAGTTTAACATGTAATCATTCAACACATCTCTATTTTTTGCTGTTAATTTTTGGAAATTGACCTACATTTTTTAAATCTCAATATAAGAATAAAATAGTATTGTTATTCTGTCAATGTCTTTTAATATATTTAGATAATTTCAAATTGCCATCCAAACTGTTGATGTATTTTCTCAAGTTGTTTATTCTTCTTTGCTCATTAAATTTTTTTTGTGATCTTTCAATGCAATTTAATAATGCTCATTAAGTGGTGAGCTTTTGGCACAACAGTTAGAACACCACTTGGGATGCAGGCATCCCATATTGGAAAATCTGGTTCGAGTCCCAACTCTACTTTCAATTCTACCTTCCTAGTAATGTGTAACCTGGGAAGCAGTGGCTGTGATGGCTCAAGTAGCTGGATCACTTGCACCCTTATGGCAAACCTGGGTTGAGTTCTAGGCTCCTGGTTTTGGGTTGGGTCAGCCTCAGCTGCTGTGGGTACTTGGGGAGTGAACCAGTGGATGGAAGATGTTTCTCTGTCTTTCTGCCTTTCAAATAAAATGAAAATAATAAAGAAATAAATTTACAGTGAATGACTAAGTTGTGGAATTGTGAGTGTTATACTAAGATTAGTGTCCTTAACAGAGTAGGGAATTCTACTAAATAGACAGTGTTCGAGACATACTGTATTCTCCTTTTAACAACAGCAGGTAACACAATGATGACAGAATATGGAAAACTTGGAACCGCAAGAATATGTACTCAAGATGCTAGTCTTTAAAGACAAAGTACTTTCCATTTGCATATGGTAAATTGCCGTGCCAAGAGTCACATAACTCAGGCAAAAACATATGGGCAGTTTGTCAGATAAGGATTCTGAAATCCAACTCTACCTGCCACCCCCAGATGCTAATGAAATGACTTACCCATCATAATAAGTTATAAAAGACTACATGAAAAAAATTTGATGTAATAAAACAATCACTTATACACTACCTCAATACAACTATTTTTATTTTTGTATATTAACTCAATATCATTTCCATGTCTATGTATTTACATACAAAGCCCACTGCATACACACCAGTTTCCATTTTCCTTTTTTCTCCTTAGTATTAAAACTGCGTATGCTAGAGTACCTTGGCTTTGTTTCAAAATAGTGTAGTACCCAAAAGAAGGGGGGTTATAAAAGAAACAAGATTGTCCATGAACTAGAAATGATTGAAGCTGGATGACAGTCCATTCAAGGAGTTCATTATACTGTTCTATCCACAACTGAAGATATTTATATGGTTTGTATATTGGGAAATATTTTACAGGAAATTAAAGTATACTTTGTTATTTGAGAGGCAACCTGCAGTAGTGTATCCACTGAAATAAAATGTTCTTTTCCCTGTTCCCAAATGTACCTTGGTCACTGTATTCATTTTTCTGTGTTTACACATAGCTTCAAATTCAGGTCTCAGTTGAAGCTGTTGCTGTTCCTCCTCAAAGTCCACCAGGTCCCACTGGTATTCCAATGTGGCTTGTCGCTGTTTCCAAAACTCCAAAAACAGTGTGACTACAGCAGAGAAATGTATAAAGACAAGCATAATCAAAAGATGCAGAAAGGAAGTTAATAAGAACTTTTTCCACGTCTTTCTTTAACCACTTTGGCTTCGTGAGAGTTCACATTTTTCAGGTGGCTGTTTGTTACCGTTACATTTGATAATAAAGTGATCAACTATGAATATTGGCATGATACTGTACAATGAAACCGAAATAATTCATATAAAAATTCAAGTTCAAATCTCAGTGGCCCAGGGAAGTTTATTTTTTAAGGCATATTACTCTCTGTTCATTGTGATAATTTGAAATGATATTTTAACTCAACTCTTTATTAAACAATGAGATATTTTACATGTATCTCTCACTAAAATCATTCAAGTCATTGTACCACTTTCTCAATTTTATGATGTATATTTAAGGAAAATATAAGAATAATTCCCCAGCCTTTCTCATCCTCTCCTCTCCCCTGCTCTCTGTTCTCTACTTCTTCCCCTTTCTCTCTACATAAAGCTAAAGCATAATAGTATATTGAAGGCATAATAGGATATTTACATGAATTACACAATACAATAAGTATAGAAGTTCAAGAATTTTCACAAAATTAACACACTCATGTAATCAGTATCAATAGCAAAACAGGACATGGATAACACCCCATAAAGCTCCCGTATGATATTTTCTAAGACATCTCTGTCTTTAATGTGCTGTACACTGTTATTTAATGCTATAACTAGTACTCCAACGGTAGTTTTTTCACTTTGTGTTGCTATATGGGGGCAAACTGTTGAAATCTTTACCTAATATATACTAAACTGATCTTCTGTATATAAAGAGAATTGAAAATGAATCTTGATGTGAATGGAAGGGGAGAGGGAGCGGGAAAGGGGAGGGTTGCGGGCGGGAGGGAAGATATAGGAGGGGGGAAGCCATTGTAACCCATAAGCTGTACTTTGGAAATTTATATTCATTAAATAAAAGTTTAATAAATGAAAAAAAAAAACCTAGAACTCTAGCTTCTAATATCATAGGATAGACTTGTCTATCTGAACTTACAACTAATATCTTTTTGTGTCAAGCTTTTCTTTTTCTTCTTAGATTTTGTTTTCAGGTGTAGCAAAAGTTCATTTATTTTCATTGTTGTAGAGTATCCCATTGTTTGATTAAACCAAGATTTTATTTTTCTGTTCTTGGGTTGTTCTTGGGTTAGTTGTTTCCATATTTTTACTACGACAAATAGTACTGCTGTGAACACTTTTGTGCGTATCTTTGCATGAGTATATGCATGCCTTTCAATTGAGTATATTATCTAGGAATAGAACACTAATACAGTATTACCTGTAATTTTATCATCTATGAAAGGTTCACATTTGTTTATAATCTGTGCATTTGGAGTCTTATTAATGAAATAATGGCCTAGACCTGTGTCGTGAAACTTTTGCCCTTTTTGATGCTTTCAAACTTGTTCTTTTTCAAAGTTTGGCTACTTTTGCTATTTCTGCTAGAGACTGTACTGATGAGATTGTACTGATGGACATTTTAACAATATTAAATCCTTTAATCCATAAACATGGAACAGTTCATTTTAAAAATTCCTTCAAATATTTAGAAATACATGCATCCCTCCCTTTCTTTTTTTTTAAAAAATATACTTTATTTGTTATATGTTTAACGTATTTCCTTTATATCATTTTAGAATGGTTCCAATATGCATGGATTTCACTTTCCATGTTAAATAACACCAGTCCCTCAACAACGTGACTTAAATTTATTACTATGGAATTGCATAAAAGTACAAATTTGGCTGTTAGTTCTTCAGCCCACAAGTTTCTATTAAGTAACATATGCATCATGATGTGTTCAATCACATCATTTCTTTAAAGGTCTGTTTGTGATTGATCACCACAAACTCTGCTATTAACTTCATGCACAGACCAGAAAGTGTGTATTTGTGGGGTCTCCTTATCTCCCTATGATAAATCCATGTAAGATTTTATAAAAATGGATAATCAAAATATGTAACTGGACAACAAAAATGAAAATACAATAAAGAAATTAAAAACTGATAATGCTGGGGATGGACATTGTGGTGTAACTGATTGAAGTGCCACTTGGAATGCCTGTATCCGCTATCAGAGTGTTGGTTCTCTCCAAGCTCCTCCTAATGCACCTGAGAAGGCAGAAGATAATGATCCAAATACTTGGTTCCCCGTCACTCATGTGGAGACCTGGATGGAGTTCCTGGCTGCTTGCTTTAGCTTGACTGAGCCCTGGATTGCATTCTCAGCATTCTGCTTTGTCTTGCCCTAGCCTCAATCGTTGCAGGTATTTGGAGAGTCAACCAACAGATGGGAGCTCGCTCTCTTCTGTCTGCCTCTCTATTTCTGCCTCTCTAATAAACAAATGAATATATTTTTAAAATCATGAAAAATGTGTGTTATGAAAAAAGCTCTACATGAATTTAAAAAATGTTTTTACCAAAATACTTATTTATAAATTCTATTTATTCATTAATATTTTGGAATTCCCTGCAAAATACAGTGTTGGTGCACATTTTTTTCAAACTCTTGTATTTGTTGTAATCTGTGACTGTAATGTTTATTTTTCTTTTCAAGTAATATAGAAGTAGGATTTGGCAGCCTTATGATGAAGAGATGCCCATTCACCAACTTGTCACAGCTGGGGTTACTGATATAGTATTAGTAACATTTCTCCATTCTCTGGTCTATCTTTGAATCTAAGTTGTTCTTCAGATCCTAACAGCCAAGCATAAATGACAGAAACATCTCTCTAATTTGGTATATTTTTACATTGATAAAACAATCCTTGCCTAGTTTTGAAATGCACATATTTGTGTTTATTACATATGCTTTTTTCCATTTTATTTGAAAGAGAGACTGACAGAAATAAAGAGGTCTTCCTTTTGCTGATTCACTCTCTAAACACCTATAACTTCTGGAGCTGGACTAGTTTGAAGTCAGGAGCCAGGAACTGAATCTGAGTTTCTCGTGTAAGTAGCAGGGACACAAACACTTGAATCTTCACCTGCTATCTTTCAGGTTGTGCTTAACAGAAAGCTGCTTGGAAGCAAAGTCAGGGCTTGAACCAGGTATTCCAATATGCGATGGGTTGTCCTAAGTAATGTCTTAACTGCAATGCCAAACACTGACTCCTAGATATGCTTTTTGTAATTGGAAAGGGAAAAGCCTGTTTTCTCCTGAGTTCCCAAGTGTGTGTAAGACCTCTATTGATGAACTATCCTTAGAGAAACTTTTCTCCTCCCTGACAAAACTAACAACTGTATGGCACTCAATTTTCCACTGGAAATGAAAAAAATGAAGTATTGGGTTCAGCATTTCTAAAATTAAGGTGAACTCTATGCACGAGATTTAAACAAATAGAGCAGGAATTTGGATCTTGAAACAGTACTATATATGGGAAATCTAAAAAATTGTTTAGTACTCCTCAACAATTTTTGTTTTTTTTTTATATTAAAAAGATTTTTCAATTTGAAAGGCAGAGTTACAGGAGACTAGGAGGTGGGGGCAGAAGTGATGTGTGGTGGGGGGATCATCTTGCATCCACTGGGTCATCTCCCAAATGGCTGAAAAGGTCCAGGCTGGTCTGGGTCAAAGTCAGGAGCCAGGAACTCTATCTGGGTCTCCCTTGTGCATACAAGGGCGCAAATACTTGTGACATCCTCCACTGCTTACCCAGGTGCATTAGCAGGAGCCGGATCAGAGGCAGAGCAGCCGGGATTCAAACTGTTGCTCCATATCATGGACAGAGGCCTAGCTCACTGCACCACAATGCCAGCCCTAATTTTTGATCATTATTTCAGCTTATAAATCAATGACTCATTATCCTCAATTTACCACATGTTTATATTTGGTTTATCCTGATTTCAGTACTTTCAGAGACTCTTTTTACTGTGCCACTGGGAGACAGTGTGAGTGTAAAACATTTGATGTTGCAAGTGTTATACTATCTCTTACAGAAAGGAGCAGATATCTCGGATACACTTGTGGACCAAGAACCAAAGATCGGTCATGTGGACTCTATCAGTGCACTGAATAGAAAAGACCCTGACTGCTGGTAGGGCAGATACACATCTGTCCAAGTTACATGGCAGAGATGCATCACACATAATATGGAGAAAGCTGTTTTTAATAGACTATGTAGACCGGCGTCGTGGCTTAACAGGCTAATCCTCTGCCTTGCGGCGCCGGCACACCGGGTTCTAGTCCCGGTTGGGGTGCCGGATTCTATCCTGGTTGCCCCTCTTCCAGGCCAGCTTTCTGCTATGGCCCGGGAAGGCAGTGGAGGATGGCCCAAGTCCTTGGGTCCTGCACCTGCATGGGAGACCAGGAGAAGCACCTGGCTCCTGGCTTTGGATCAGCGAGATGCGCCGGCCGCAGCGGCCATTGGAGGGTGAACCAACGGCAAAAAGGAAGACCTTTCTCTCTGTCTCTCTCTCTCTCTCTCTCTCTCACTATCCACTCTGCCTGTTAAAAAAAAAAAAATAGACTATGGGCCGAAGCCACGGCTCACTAGGCTAATCCTCCGCCTTGCAGCGCCGGCACACTGGGTTCTAGTCCTGGTCGGGGCACCAATCCTATCCCGGTTGCCCCTCTTCCAGGCCAGCTCTCTGCTGTGGCCAGGGAGTGCAGTGGAGGATGGCCCAAGTGCTTGGGCCCTGCACCCCATAGGAGACCAGGAGAAGCACCTGGCTCCTGCCATCGGATCAGCGCGGTGCGCCGGCCGCAGCGTGCCTACCGCGGCAGCCAATGGAGGGTGAACCAACAGCAAAAGGAAGACCTTTCTCTCTGTCTCTCTCTCACTGTCCACTCTGCCTGTCAAAAAAAAAAAAAAAAAAAGACTATGTACTCACCCCAAATTCCCATGAATACTGCAAAGAACACTGTTGACTCGTTATCAAATAGATGGGAAAACTGCAAAAATAATAATAGTGTCACAAAGACCACTTAATATCAAATACAATACAAAGAGAAGGAAATCCTATGTTTTTCCAATATAGCCCAAGTTGTACGTACCTTTGATGCCAAGCATGTAGAATTTAGTCTCCAAAAATCACACAGTGTGTCACAGAGAGGACACATGATCAGCTTACCTCCAATCTCTGGGTCACAGATTTCAATGCTATTGTGGAAACAGTAAAGATACTTTAAAAATACCTTTGTTTGGCAGAACATCTAACCTGTTATCAAAGTTACAGTTTATACAGTCTCTGATATATGACAGAACAAGCAAGGAAGTAGCAGTTTCAGTAGAGGGCCATATTTTGAGTAGTTTTGAATATTTGAATATTTTGAATATTTTGAATCTGTAGGGCCCATAATTAAAGACATTTTCAATAAAGCACCGGGGAGGAGCAGGTGCTAAATTTGGGTCTTTTTCAGAAGTATCAATTAGTTGCTGCCCTAAGCACACGTTCTGAGACAAATGTCAAGGAAATAATAGTAGTAGTTTCATTTAAAACAAAAGACACATTTTTTTTTCTCTTTGGACAAACTCAGTGGTACTTACCTACTTAAGTTTTCTTGCATTGATATTAAGCCATAAAAGAAACAAGCTAAGCCAACTACAGCTGCAATGAATAGCATTTCTGTGTAAAATCCAAGAAAGGCAAAATAGATACCAATTTTTTCTCCAAAATAATTCCTGGAAAAGAGAATAAATAGGATCACAGGTTAGAAGAATGTTATAGTCCAGGGAGCCTTGGTTTCTTTCTTATACAGGCTAGACTTCTAAGTTTGGCTCCATTGCTTTCTAGCCATGTAATTTTGGTAAAGTTTCTAAAACCTCTTAAACTTCAGTTTCCACATCATGGAACACATGATAAACCTTATATGTTTATTCCTAGTGTAAGGATTAGGGTAAGGATTAAAAGGAATAGCACATAGAAATAAGAAGCTGCATTAAAGCAAATAAACAGAAAACAAAACCTTAATGTATATGAGTGAAATTAACATGTGACTTGTTTACAGTCCTTTACTATATATCTGCAGAAGAGTGGTCTTTCTACTTTTTACTTGAACTCTTTATTTAGTGGGGCATTAAGCCTATGAATACAAAGTTAATTGAAAGTATGTCATTCTGTATGTTAAAAAAAAAAAACTAATAAGAAATGAAGGAGGAGAAGGGAAGTTAGCAAGTATCATTATATTCTTAGAATTTTATCTATGAAATACATGAAATCTGTTTTCTTTATAGTAATAAAAATTTAAAAAGAAAAAAATAAAAACTAGAAAGGTGCTTTAAGGGAATTTAAATTTTAAATAAGACAAATGCAGTAACTTGAATTTTAAAAACAGCTTAAATGTTTTTAAGTAAACTACAGACTTTTCTGTAATGTAATCTCTAGCAATTAACAAATCAAAGTGTAATTCATATACTTTGCATGTACTTTCTTTTGTATTCTGACCATATTGTATCCACAAATTTCCATCTTCCTCCAAGTTAAGATCTGCGATGGATGTATATAGAATTGCCACAGAGGGGAGCACAACAAGGATTTAAAAGTGACTAATTCCCATAAAATATGTAGCCCCACTCCTGATATACAGAGTTGGAAGGTAGAGAAATTACTTGGCCTAAGACTCAGCAACCTGAAAATATCTGCCTCAGAAAACCAGCTTTTGCTGTTGCTGTATTTTAACCAGGCTATTCCTTCTTGTTATTTGTACAGACTTCACCTCACCAAACCTGTAAGTCTTGCTAAGATTTCTGAGGCAGACAGAATCCTGCTAGGTTCCAACAGCATGTTATATAATTCCAAGAATGTGTTTAATATTAAATGAAAATTTCCTACATGCTTAAAAATAATGCAAATCTGGTACAAGTTTAAAAATATTATAAACATTTCCCAATAAGTGGATTTTTATGTATATTTTTCATATTCAACATTAGTTTTCTTGATTCATTCTTCAGTTTTCAAGTCTTTACTAATTAAATGAGCATCTTTCTGCTTATACCATCATCTTCCATTCTTTTCAGTGACAATAAGAGCTTTTACATTGTTTTCTCTTATTTGATTTCCACATAAGTATAAACTTAAAATTAAATTATAATGCTATTATATTCCCTTGTTAATTTGCCATCAGAATTTCTTTAGGTATTCTTAGGGTAAATGAACTTGTATGCTACCTCAAAAACATTCCCCAAAAGAGAAATTGCTGAGTATTTGTTAGCCAAAATTATAAGAATGTTTATTATATGTAAAAGTGTAGAAATCATCTTACTAAGTTTAGAAATTATTTTACTTTAGACTTTGGGAATTTAATAGAAAACAGATTAACAAATAAACCACCTTTAAGAGGGCAGAAGCAAGAAATATATCTTAGATTTGTTATTGTGATAAAAATACAAAGAGTATTGAAATAACATTTAGGATACGTTTACTTAAACTATATTAGTGTTCATAATAGGATCAGAGGAATTTAATAATATGAGATGCCATACAAAGACTCAAGGAGAATCCTTTCTTTTGAGTATGTGCCATACATTTTTATATCCATGATTTTTCTTTCTTTTTTTTTTTATTTTTGACAGGCAGAGTGGACAGTGAGAGAGATTGACAGAGTGGACAGTGAGAGAGAGAGACAGAGAGAAAGGTCTTCCTTTGCCGTTGGTTCACCCCACAATGGCTGCTGCGGCAGGCGCACCGTGCTGATCCAAAGCCAGAAGCCAGGTGCTTTTCCTGGTCTCCCATGCGGGTGCAGGGCCCAAGCACTTGGGCCATCCTCCTGGGCCACAGCAGAGAGCTGGCCTGGAAGAGGGGCAACTGGGACAGAATCCAGAACCCCGACCAGGACTAGAACCTGGTGTGCCGGTGCTGCAAGGCAGAGGATTAGCCTATTGAGCTGCGGCGCTGGCTCATGGTTTTTCTTAATCTGTTAATTTTACTTACTAGATGCTAAAGTCATTTGTTGCCCTACAAATCTATCTACCACAGTGTCTGATAGATGAAAGGGATTCTGTAAAACTGCTTGTGACATGTGAAAGGAATAGCCTAAATTTTTTATTTCCAGGTTGTAGTACTTAGTCTGAGAAATAGTCAATAATCAAAAGAACAATGATTGAATTGAGTACAGTCTTAAGAAATAACAAATGCAATTGTTTCTTCTAAAAGGATTCACTTTTGTAGTGAATTTATTGGTATCTGAGAAAGTTAACTATATTATCTTGGCACCATTACATCTCCATTCGATTCACTGTAAATACACTTACTTGAAGCTTTTTAGTAGGTAGCAGCAGTATATCAATTTTATTTCTAAGCATGGAGATAAATAAAATGAGTGACATTAAATGGTGCTATTAAATTAGAACAGAAAAAAGGGATGATAAAGCATATATGAAATTGAAAACTGATATGCCAGTGATAACAACCCTGATATGCCCATTAAAAAAATTATCTAACACAGCAACATGATCAGTGAAAAAGAGTAGGAAAAATACAAGTATTTGGATATGGAACAGAAGATCAGTAAAGTGATAATATGAATTGTGTGAAATCCAGGAATTCAAATTCCTATATCTCTTCCTAAGCACCAAAAGTCATTCTCTTTTCCTTTTCTTATTCTCCATATCCAATCATCCATTAGGTCTCATATACTCTGTCCTAACCTTTTTGTAATCCATAGTTTCCTCTTCCTGTTACCAGTGCCTTGAGGGAATGTCTTCAGTAGTTTTCGTTGGGCAATGTTAATAGCATCCTTACTAACATGACTTCAGTCTTGCATCATTCCAATTTACCTTCTTTGTTTCTAATAAGAGTGAGGATTCTAAAGCAAAATTGAGTAGTGTTCTTTTCCTTCTACCTTAGCATTGTTCTTCATGATTCTTTTTCGTGGCAAATATTCTCATCTCTCTTGCTACCACTATGACATAAAGGACTAAATGCATAGCAAGCAACTTTTCTGGCCTAGTGATATTTGCTTGTTCTTTTTGCATGATATATTCTTAACTAACTTCTTTCCTAGT
The DNA here is from genome assembly GCF_033115175.1 of Lepus europaeus. Lineage (NCBI taxonomy): Eukaryota > Metazoa > Chordata > Mammalia > Lagomorpha > Leporidae > Lepus > Lepus europaeus. The sequence continues at coordinate 43,188,995 of NC_084833.1, forward strand.
GTCCTGCAACTTATTTTTCAAGACAGCTCAAGAACGAGTACTATGTAGATTTCCCTGAGGTTTTCTTAAAGACAGGTGCTTTATGTATGTGTGTTGTTAATGTTTATGAGTATCACTGTGTTGTAACTATCACACATTTATGAGTGTGCCTACAAATAATTTGCTGCTAGGAAATTATGTTCTGATTTTCTCTGTAGCCTCAGCACCTTACCTGAAAACTAGCTAGGCTTAACAAATTCTCAGCTAAAGCAATGTGTGAACTGTAATTAAGCATTTATGAACAAAGTCTTTTCCTTTATAAAGATTAATTAATTAAATTAAAACTTAATTAAGCTTCCTGATAAAACCTTCCCTAAAAACCATAAAATCAACAAGAAAAATAAAATTACACAAACTTGATATAAGCCCTCATATCATGACAGAGCATACAAGGATCTTCAAATTACCTTTAATAAACAAACCCAGTTCCAACAATTGTACTACAAACCTGAGATGCTAGAGTAGTATAAAGATGATTAAGAAATTCTGGAGGAAAAATGTAAAGTATGGTGAACATAGACAAGCACAAATAAAATAACCCACAGAAGAAACTAACTGAATGCCAGAATAATGAACACATGTTGGGACTTGGTCATTCATAGCACTGGTTGTAAGGCAGGATATGAAAATAAACTTACAAACTAAATTGCTACTCTTAAAAGACACTTGCAGATGTAAGTAAGAAAACACCAGAAATATAAAAAGGAAGAAAACAGGAAACAAAGTTTAGCAGGAGAGGGGAGCCAGTGAAGTGAGCAAAGCTACAAGTTACAACAGATTTGTGAACTCAGCCGAGCACAATGATGGCTAGGTCTAGCTTCTACAAAGGAGACATGTTTAGACAATACTCTATGCAAAAATACTAGACAACCTTATAAATTGTATAACAGGTTATTTTATTTTCTGTTCTGTGGAAAGTGCAAAGCATCCCAAAAAAGGGTTCTAATGTAGTTTTTTTTCTTTTCTTTTTTGGCATACATGCCATTGATTGCTAAATGGAATAGTCTGATCATGATGTTAAATAAATGTCTTTTTAAAAAATAATTAGATAAGAAATATATCAAAAGAAGAAAAATTTGATATAGAATTAAAAAATTACAGAGAAACTGTTTGAAATGAATACAGACTAAAATGATTAAACATGGATGTTATTAAACTACAAAAAATAATTACAATACTAGAAATGAGCACATTTAAGAGTACAATCTAAGAAAAATCTTCAGACATAAAACTTAAGCATACACAAACAGAAGCTACACATTCAAAGGATAGAACAATCAATTCCAAGACATGAATCTGTTAAAACAATCAGTTTAAAAGAAAGAAACAAGTACAAAAATATACAAGAGAAATTTCTTACTTAGTGAAGACACACTGGAGACATTTCTATCAAAATAAGGAATAAGACAAGGTTACCCATTATCTCCACTGCTATGTTTTAGAGATATTAGTCAACATAGTTAACCAAGAGAAAATAATTTGATATATGAGAATTGTTAAAGAAAAAATAAAACATTTTTGTTTAAAGAGGGCATGAAAGTATACCCCAATAGCCTTAGAGAATCAATGACAAACTAATCCAATAAAGAATTCATCAGTGAACTAGAAGATACAATTGATGTTGCAAAAATGAGTAGCAGTCAAAAGTGACATCAGCAGATAGAGGAAGAAGAGGTCACCCAGTAACACTGCAGACAATAGCAATATTCTGCTCTATTCACAAACAAAAGACTCTTTGTGAGAGTCTTTGGATTCAGGTAAGAGGCAAGAAGTCTTTTTTCAGAGTGAAGTTCTGTACCTGGGCTTCAGACCTGTGAATCATGCTACCAGGATCTAAACTGGAAACAGTTCCTTCTCTGAAGTTCTTCACAATAACCTCATTAGATCTTCAGCCTGCAAAGAGATCCTGGAAGAGTCATGTACGTAACGTGCAGTAGCAGGCAGGTTCTTCTGCTGACAACATTAACACCAGCCTTGGACCCAAAAGTTACCATGTAACTCAACTCCAGCTGCACTTAGCTCTGGGTCCAGCATGGTACAACTCACAAGGATTAGAGTCACTCTTGAGCAAGAAGGGCAGATATTCTAGCCTCTGAAACAGCAGATCCTGTAGGAACCCTGTCTTGGCCCCAGCCCCTCTTTTTTATAGTCCTACAGTTATGTTGGCTGTATAAGGAATTCTTGGGAGATGCACCCAGATGGGCTTGATGACCTTTGTCCCACAGACACAGGACCTTGACTGTCAGCTCCAGGATCTCTCAGTTATAGTTTGAGAGAAGTTTGCAGTACACAAGTACCTTACCTACATAGGAAACTACAGGGAGTCTTCCTCACTAGCACTAGAAGGTTGGAAAGGCAAACACTGATTGTATTGGAGATTCTGAATTAGACCTGAAGCTCCATCTGTCCTTCCAGCTGTGGCTTCGGAGCAATTCTACACACCAAGGACCTGCTGGGAAACATTCCCATTCTTAGACTCATCTTTGTGACAAGATTGTCAATATCTGTTCCTCAAATGTCCCAGATCTTGGCCATAGTCTCTCTGATCTGCAGACTGATAGCAGTTCAGCCCGCCTAAAGAATCAAGGAGAAACACATCCAGTAGTGACTCTGCAGGCTTACTCTCTAATCTCAAACACATACTAGATCTTTAAATGGCTCTAGGAATTGGTGACAGTTTTTTTCAACCACAAACCAACATCAGGCTTGATCAACCAAGAATTCATTGGGAGACACAGCTATGTGTGACCCAGAGACAAGACTAAGGATCTTGGTCTTGGCCGTGGACTTGTTACAATGGTGAGCCTCAGTCCCAGCTCATTGCAGTCAGGGACTCAATCAGTACAAACATCTCAAATATCCATCTAATGATCCAACATGATCCCTCCCAGAGATCTGGAGGATGACACATCTGTCAGTACACAGGTAACAACCCCACTATCTGAGGACCCTGAAGCAGATCATCATCACATGCCAGCTCCTCCCAGAACAAGAGACTATATTGGCCACAATGGGTCTAGGTTTAGGGTGCCTTCTACCATTGTAATAGATAACAACAGTGGCCTCAGGCTTAGGGAACACAAAAATCATTCTTAGAATTCTTGGATAACACTACTGTAGAAGGACAATCCCAGACAAAGCCAGATTATGATGACAGAAATAAACACCTACACTGTCAATGGAAACACATCAATACATGGACTCCAGGATTAAGAACAACCAAGGATACATGACATCATCAAATGGACAAAATCAAGAGCCAGAGGATGAACCTAAAGAGATGGCGGTATATGACCTGCATGATGAAGAATTTAGCATCAACTGTTTTAAGAAGATTCAATTAACTTCAAGAAAATTAACAAATTTTATAGACAAACTTAACAGACAAATGAAAATAAAAAATTGAATAGAAATCTTAGTGCTGAAAAACACAGTGAAGGAAATTAAAAATGAAAAATGCAATAGAGGGTGTCAAGAGCAGACTAGGTAGAGGAAAAATCAGTGAGATTAAAATATTCAATCAATGTAAAATATTCTGACAACTTTGATTTTTTTGAAAATACTCTATGAAAATATATTCCGGCCGGCGCCGTGGCTTAACAGGCTAATCCTCCGCCTTGCGGCGCTGGCACACCGGGTTCTAGTCCCGGTTGGGGTGCCGGATTCTGTCCCGGTTGCCCCTCTTCCAGGCCAGCTCTCTGCTATGGCCTGGGAAGGCAGTGGAGGATGGCCCAAGTCCTTGGCCCCTGCACCCGCATGGGAGACCAGGAGGAAGCACCTGGCTCCTGGCTTCGGATCAGCATGATGCGCCAGCCACGGAGGCCATTGGAGGGTGAACCAACAGCAAAAAGGAAGACCTTTCTCTCTGTCTCTCTCTCTCACTGTCCACTCTGCCTGTCAAAAAAAAAAAAAAGAAAGAAAATATATTCCAAGAGTATGTAAAATGTCTGCAACCATTCTTGTTATCAACAGTGAAAAATTTAGTACAGCTTAATATTTTTCAATAGAAAAGTGAATAAATTATGAAAAATTCTTAATAAGGGATTTCTATATTCTCTGAAAAAATATGAGATTGATCTTTGTGAATTAGTAGAAAATAATATATCAATTAGGGAAAAATCTCAGTCCAAAAAAGGGAATAAAGAAGTGAATCTTCCAGGGAAAACCTGGAGTTGTGTATGCTTTCTTAAGCATCCACACAAAAATGTGACCAAATGGATAACACCAATCAAAAGTAGTTACTTCTGTGGAGATCAATGGAGATGAAATTTCATTTAAAACTTTGCCTATTTCTTTATTATTTGAACTTATTTTGATAAATGTGCTTTTTTTTAACTTAACAGGCTAAACTATAATTATTCAAAACAAGAAAATAGCTGTCTAAAAAAGAACATGAATGATGATTTTAAAAAAGCACCAGTTAGGTTAGATGCCTTAAACAGGTTAGGTGCCTTAAATGTATTTTTTAAAATTTCTCCTTTCATTTGCCTTAACTGTTGAGATAACATTTCAGTGATTTGATGGATTCATCAAAATCAGTTTCACAAAATGGTTGCTAGGGTTCTGTGCAAGACTAGAAGAGAAAGCATAAATCAAGTAAAAAGAACTGGCTACAGTAGCAAGGGATCTGCAATTTGATTGCAGATCTCCCAAAATCATAGCAAGAATCTCCCAACAGCCTGTGTAAACATGGTATTGTTATGTTTAAAACAAGACTGCAACCATAATCTTCTCACTTAGTTAACAACACTGTCCTAAGAATTGAGGTCATAGAACAAATGTATTTTACAGCTCTCTGAGACCAACACACTTGAACAAACCTCCATACACAACCATCCTCCTATCTTCTAAATTTCTACAGCCTAGGACAAAAATGAATCTAGTATGCATTGAGTGCTGACTGCTAGGTCCTATGCTAAAACATATAGTTATCCCGTTTAATGATCAAATAACCCCAAAAGCAGTGTTGTTATTCCCACGTTACAAATGTTCCTTATAGGGAATAAGTAACTTTACCAAGTTTATATAGCTTTTAAGAGGCAGAACTTAGATTAGAATTCAGATTATTAAATGCTTAAGCATACCCTCCATACCACCATGCTATTTATCTTTCATAGATTTGGGCAACAATATTCTGTTCCCAGGTGAATTACCAATGAACAGTGTAGGTGGGAAACCAAGAAGTTGTAAAAATGTACTAGGTGAAAAATAGCAGCTAACACACACACACACACACACATATAATGTGATGCCGTTGTGAATAAAACATCATCAAGTTGATCTAATCCTGTGTAAGAAACTTACCTTATCAAATCTAAAGGTTGTTCTTTGTAAAAAAAGGAAAAACGTGCCCAGTTCTGGTGAAGTATATACCTTTCATTGATAGGACTGGGAGGTTCTGATGGCTTCCAATATTGGCCCTAAATATTCCAGGAGAGGGTTCATAAAGGACAAAGCAAAAAACAACAATGAAGTTAATGTGAGAAATTTAGTGAACAAGACAAATTTTCGGTTTCATTTTTATATTTAGATTGTAGGTTCCATGCATGTAAAGGATTTTCTATATTATGATAAAAGATTTACTAAGTTCTCACTGAGTTATCTAAAAATACAAGTTAAAGTTTCAGACTTTGGCTTTATTGAAGTTGTTCCTTTGACCCGGAATGCCCCTTTTCTACTCAAATCTGAATATGATATTCACATCTCAGAGATTTGTATCATTATATAACTTGCTGGGTCATTACAAATAGACTAGGACTTATTTTGAGATGGAAAAATTAAATCCCATACAAAATTACAACATCAACCCAAAGTCACACTGTTATTGCAAGAGTCTCCTGTACTGTCCTCACTGGCCATCACTCATATCAATTTCCCAACAAACTTCAAATACTACAACAAACCTTAGTACTTAAGAGCTTCAGAATTGTTTTATACATGAGTTCTTTCTCCATTGTTTATTTTTATTAATGTCCCTTAAAAGTAGAACAAGCAAAGCACTATGTATACAGGAGTCTTTTAACACATTCTTTCACCACTATTCCTGTAAACAAGTGAACTGCTGAAGGTAATGTTGAATGAATATTGTTTAAAATTTAGCATATGTAAAAATCTCTAGATAGTAAGTCATAAGATTTTGTATCATCCAAGTTCTAACTTTTTTCTTCTTCGGCAGCTGATTCTGCTGAATTATGAGAAACACAACAACAACAACAAAAAGCAGTCTACTTAGGTATGTTATAAAAGTGATTTTGTAAAGCACATAAAGGAAAGTACCACACCTAAACTTGCATTTAGAAGAAGAGAATAAAGAAAAGTAAAATTAACATTCAGTTATAGCTTTCTCAAATGACAGTTCAGTAACATTAAATTTCCAGTCTAATGAAAGGTTAGGTGTAGAGATTAAAATTATTGGTGACTGAGCACATTACTTTGGCTTAGGAGAAGAGCCATAGTAAGGAGACATGCACAGTAAGAAGAGAATCATTGCACTAAAAACAAATAAACATAAAATATTCAAAATCTTCAAAGAAGAATGAGATGAGCCTTTTTGTGAAGAAAGATTGACAAAGATGTATTGTAAAGTGTTTATTAAACTACTTTAGATATCTCTGCTTTAACCCAATGGAATTATTTATAATCATAATCCCCCAAGAGTTCTTTCGATCCAGGGGAGAAAATGTGTGTATTTTTGGGGGTGGCATTAGAGGAAGGAGGAGGATATTTGATTTCACTAACACTTAAGTTACATGTACCTGAATTTACACTCCATTGAAAACAGTCACTTATTTTGAAAAATTCTACTCCACCTTTATGGGAAACATATCAAAAGTAATAAGACAATCATCCTAGAGTCAATTAAATATTATTGATTAACAGACAAAAGCTGCAATATAATTTGAGTCTTAGGAAAGACTTTGGCTTTGAAGTCTTGGAAACTATTATAACATTGCCAAAAAATTTGGCAATGATTTGGCTGTTATTTGTTTCAATGGAAATATTTTGTTTCTTCTGTATTTCTGAGGAAGACCTGTCTGAAGAGATTGCAGCATCAAAAAGCCTTGTATAGGTACTGGAACAAAAGAAAGAAAAGATCCAAATGATGATTTGGAAGTGGATCAGCCACATGATTTCTACTGCCAAGAGTTGGTGAAATTTAAATACTGATTATCCAAATGGAAAGATTTCCCTCAGACACCAGGCAGAGTCTTGGATGCCATGTAGCATTTTCAGGCTTGGTTTAATGGGTGTATGATGTGAAATGTCACTTCTTTGTTGAATTTATAAGCTCAATATTTTATAAAATGGTTTTTTTCATTCCCCCCCAAAAAATTCTTCTGAGTCATGGTGACTAGTCAGAATTGTTCTTATTGTCTGAAGTCTCTAGCTTGTATTTCAGTTGTATACATGCTTTTTTTCCAGAAAATTTGAAGTCTGTAAATTCAGATTCATAGTTGTAGTCCAACAATACCTAACAGAATGTTTTACATATAATTGAAACCAATTAGGTATCCAATGAATGACTACATGAATGGCTATAATTTAAATTCTTTACAGCTTCAAAATTTTATTAGGAAATATCTGATGAGTTCAGATAGAAATTTCCAAATATTATGTTCTAAAATGTTCTTTTGATGTGATTTCAATTTTCAAAATGGTTTCTTAAGAAAATTCATGTGCAAATGTAATGGTTTTGTATGAATTTCCATTTGAAATTTCAATGTCCAAAGGCATCCACTGAGTGTTTCAGTATAGCTGGTAAAGTTCTCAGTTCAGAACCATGGAGGCTTCAGGAATTTTCACAACATGAAAGATAATTAAGCATTTTGAAATAAAAAGGGAAGCAAAGGGATGATCCTCTTGATAAAGCAAGCAGTGAATGTGGGAAAAAGAAAATGGGTTCAGTGTTAAAAAATTGAATCCATACTTACATCATGGAGGGGGTAGGCAGCTAAGTAAGTGCTAGAATTTAGCAGTCTTTCAATCCCAAACCTTTTCTTCCCATCTTCTATGCCAAAAGGACACCGTGAAAGAATATAGTAAACCTACAAGATAAGTGCAAAGAAACTGTCATATTTCAGAACATTACATGTCCCACATTGATTCAATCACAATTTAACAATGTCCACTTTATAGATAAAGGTTCTGTATTTGGGGAGAAGCTGTGGAGTGCAGGGTAAGATGGAGTTTGTAGCTATTTTAGCTCTTGGTTCTGGGAGCTCCTCATTCCTTTGGTGAGGGCAGGGGGAGATGGATCATATTTCATTTTGCTTCTCTTTTCTCAAGTTCCTCTGAAAATTTTTGGTGTCAGAATTCCTACCATAGTCTTAGCTTCATGTCTAATATCTCTACTAACAGTATAGTTGGGAGAGTATAGAGTGGCATTGGTATTTAGGCTGTGTTGAATAATTCTAAAATTAATAAAACTGATGATTTATATAGTCCTTATTTGCTCTCTCGGGTTGAATTTATTAATTCTAGATGAACATATTGCTACAGCACTTTAGAACCTTTTCCATATCTGTTTTAGGATTTATTTATTTCATAGGCAGCTTTTCAGATAGAGAAGGAGAGACAGAAAGAGAGAGAGAGAGAGAGAGAGAGAGAGAGAGAAATTTTTCCATTCGCTAGTTCACTCCCCAAATGGCTGCAATGGCCAGGGCTGGGCCAGGTTGAAACCAGGAGCTTCATCTTTGGGTTTCCCACATTGATGGCAGGGGTCCAAGTACTTGGGCCATCTTCCACTGCTTCCCCAACCACATTAGCATGGAATTAGATTGGAAGTGGGGCAACTGGGATTTGAACTGGCACTCATATGGAATGCCAGCAATACAGTATGTGGCTTAACCTGCTGACCCACAACACCAGCAACCACTTACATCTTTATATCACTTTTCTTTTGCATATTATTTGAACTTTGGTATCCTCTACTCTTATCTTTTTGTAAGTTTAGTTTCATCTATATTTTGTCTTCCAGCAACTTTTCAGAATTTCTACATTTTTGATTACTCAATCTAGTCCTTTTTTTAAAGATTTAATTTTTTTTTGGAAGGTCAGAGTTACACAAAGAGAGAAGGTGAGGCAGAGAGAGAGATGTCTTCCATCTGCTGGTTCACTCCCCAATTGGCTGCAATGGCCAGAGCTGCATCGATCCAAAGCCAGGAGCTAGGAGCTTCTTCCAGGTCTCCCATGCGGGTGCAGGGGCCCAAGCTTCTGCTGCTTTCTCAGGCATAGCAGAGAGCTGGATCAGAAGTGGAGCATCCGGGACTCCAACCGGCACCCATATGGAAGTGCCTGCAGAGCAGGCAGTGGCTTTATCCACTATGCCATACCACCGGCTCGAATCTAGTCTTTTTAGCATTTATTTCTCTCTCTTCTTTTACATTTTATCATTTAAGGCCTGTTGAGTGGTATGGTGGTTGTCCTTGAATCATCATCTGGTCATTTGTTTTAAGGGAAACTTAATATTCTACCTTTTTAAATCAATCGCAATTTATGCATTTCAGTTTTGATAGATAATGTGATAAATACGAATTATTTTACTTACTTTGAATAATTTCCTTGGGAAAAGTTCACCAAAATAAAAACTCTGCATTGACAAACTGGAAAAATTCACTCAACCAGATATTAACATGTATTTTAAAGCCATGATAGCAAGTAAGGTATGGTATTGTTAAACGAAAACAAAACTGGACTTACCAAAGATAGAAATTATTCAAAAGGAAACTGCAACAAGGGGCAGCAGACTATTGTAATAAGAAAAATGTTCTGATCAGATGCAAACATTTGAGGGGTCAGGCGGAAACAGGCTTCCTTCCTTCCTCCCTTCTTTCCTTTTTCAAAGATTTGTTTATTAGAAAGGCACAGCAACAGAGAAAAGGACAGACAGAGATCTTCTTTCTTCAGGTTCACTTCCTAAATGGCTGTGACAGCCACTGGATTGGACCAGGACAAAGAGAAGAGCTAGCAACTCCATCCTGGTCTCCTCACAGGAGTGGCAGGGGCCTAAGTACTTGGACCAGCATCTGCTACCTTCCCAGGCACATTAACAGGAACCAGGATCAGGAGAGGAGCAGCTGGGACTCCAACTAGTACCCAGATATGAGATGCCAGGTATTTGAAGTGGTAGCTTAACTCACTATACCACAGTGCCAGATCAATAGCCCTTCTTTTATAGGAAAAAGAAAACAAGCTTCAGGGACTATCTTTCTTTGGAGTACTATTTATTTAATAGGCAAAGTAAGGAAAGCTAAGGAGCAGCTATTCTGCACGCCACTTTGGGCTGTGGCTGAAGGTTCAAAGTTCAGGTTCTAATGGGAGGAGACTTAATTAAATTAATTTAATTAAATTGATCAAGTCAGTTAATAAATACTTGCTTTTGATGGTCCAATTCAGATAAATATTTCAGCTAAACACTTCTGTAACAAAAATGGAAATTTGGAGGGAGTGTGTCTGAAATAACAAAAAGGTGAGATTGTAAGGGTAAGTGTGGGAAAGATATTTCCCCTATCTCACTTTTCCTGAAGCATTTCCATTAGAGAAATTGTAGTGACAAACTCTTTTCTATCCTTTTCAGATTCATACAAATGTGTGTACGTGTAATACATGTACCTATATAAAATCCTATTTAAAAAGTAAATAGGATTCTCGCCTGCTTTAAAAATCAAAGTTTTTCCTTAAGTTCTCTTAGAGCCATCTCATTGGAAGTTAAGCAATGAAGAAAGCATCCCAATCTCCCAGGCTCTGCAGAAGTTTTGCCTGGGTACCTGGCTCTTAGCACAGAGATATAAGAAGTCTTGTTTTTTATAAAGGTATTTAAATAACAAAGATGGACACTTCAATTAGCAGGTGCATTTAGGATGAATATGTGGCAACTTAGTGCTCTCAAGTCAAACTGGCAAGGTGAGTATTATCCAAGTCATCTGGGGAAGAATTGTTCTTTGCAATAAACTGTTTCCGAGAAAGAGAAGCATGCAGGATTCCTCTGTCCCTGTGTTTCTGGGCTATAGAGCTAAGGTAAAGTTCAATATTGTCAGAAGTGACACAAAATTAGACAAAGAAATCAAAGTATCAGGGTTGAGTCTAGAAGTAAAAATACATATATATACATAATTAAGTTGTGACAAGGGTGCCACTGTAAGAAAATATTAACAGGGGCCAGCACTGTGGGGCAGCGAGTTAAAGTCCCAGCTTGCAGTGCCGGCATCTCATATGGGCATTGTTCAAGTCTTGACTACTCCATTTCTGATCCAACTTCCTGCTAATACACCTGAGAAAGCAGTGGAAGATAGCCCAAGTCTGTGGGCCCCTGCACCCTTGTGGGAGACCTGGAGGAAGCTCCTGGCTCCTGGCTTCAGTTCGGCTCTCTGCTGTGGCTTGGGAAGGCAGTGGAGGATGGCCCAAGTGCTTGGGCCCTGCACCGGCATGGGAGACCAGGAGGAAGCACCTGGCTCCCGGCTTCAGATTGGCACAGTGCGCCAGCGGTAGCGGCCGTTTGGTGGGTGAACCAATGGAAGGAAGACCTTTCTCTCTCTCTCTCTCTCTCTCTCTCACTGTCTAACTCTGCCTGTCAATAAAAAAAAAAAAAAAAAACACTTGATCTTCCACATACTTTTCTTCTATCTGAAAAGTAAAATAGTGCAAAGTCTGGAAGATAACAGGAAATAAACTGCAGGACCTTGGTGGCAGGTAAAGATCAAGAATAATACTCATAAAACAAAGACTTATTAACATGAATTCCATTAAAATTAGAAACAGCTGTACCAAAGGAAATGATCAGGGCCAGTACTGTAGCATAGCAGGTTAAGCCACAACTGGTGGTGCCAGTATCCCAAGTGGGCTCTGGTTCAAGTCCTAGCTGCTTCACTTCCATTCCACTCCCCTGCTAACGCACCAGGGACAGTAGTGGAAGATGGCCCAAACTCCCGGGGAACCTGTTCCCCATGTGGGAGACCTGGAACGAAGCTCCTGGCTCCGGACTTCAGCCTGGTCCAATCCCAGACACTGACACCATTTGGGGAGTAAATCAGTGGATAGAAGAACTCTCTGTCTCTCCTCTCTTTGTAATTCTACATTTCAAATAAATAGATAAATCTTTTTTTAAAGAAATGATTAAAAGACATTAGAAAGGTAAAATGTAAGAAAAGATGAGTAAAATACATGATGAATAAAGGGCTCCTAAGTAAAATATGTCAACAACTTCTATAAATCAACAAGTAAAGGAAATACCTATGTGGTTAACAACAGTCTTTAGCAGGTACTTCACAAAATTCCATGTCCATATGAGGAGATCAATCTCACTAATCAGGGAATTGCAATTAAAAACATAGGGATCATATAAAAAATTTCCATATAAAATAATTAAAATGAACAAAAGTTCATTTAAAAGCCAAATTATCACCCAAATAAACATTGAAGCAAATAAGTGAGATTTATACACTGTGTGGTTTCATTATTACAAATTTTAGAAAAAGACCAATCTGATCTCTGCTGCTACAAGTTAGTCCTTGTATGCTGAGGAAGAAAGGAACAGAAATGCACAGGAGGCACCAGAGGTGCTGGCAGCTAGGAATTCTTTCTCTTTGGGTACAGATGATGGCTGCATTGTAATGTTCCCTTTGTGAAAATTATGACTTGTGGACCTGTCTATAACTTGTGCTTGTGTCATCTTAAAAACAAAAAAGGTAGATTGATAATTACTACCATTGGGAAAAGTATGTGGAAGATCAAGTTTTTTGTTTTTTTTTTCCTTTCTTTTTTTTTTTTTTATTGACAGGCAGAGTTAGACAGTGAGAGAGAGAGACAGAGAGAAAGGTCTTCCTTCCGTTGGTTCACCCCTCAAATGGTCGCTACCGCTGGCGCGCTGTGCCGATCTGAAGCCAGGAGCCAGGTGCTTCCTCCTGGTCTCTCATGCGGGTGCAGGGAACAAGCACTTGGGCCATCCTCCACTGCCTTCCCGGGGCCACAGCAGAGAGCTGGACTGGAAGAGGAGCAACCAGAACAGAATCTGGCGCCCCGACTGGGACTAGAACCCAGGGTGCCAGCGCTGCAGGCGGAGGATTAGCCTAGTGAGCCGTGGTGCTGGCGACCAAGTGATTTAATATGTTGCTATAGAACTCTAAATTAGCACATCCTTTGTAAAAGGCAATAGTGTAATACATATACAAATGTAAAATGTGCATGCTCTTAGATCCAGAAATTTTTCATGTGATATCTATTTTTTTAGATTTACTTTATTTATATGAAAGGCAGACTGAGAGAGAGAGATCTTCAATTTGCTGGCTCACTCCCCAAATGGCCACGCTGGCCAGGGCTGGGCCAGGCTGAAGCCAGGAGCCAGGAGCTTCTTTCAGGTCTTCTACATGGGTACAGGGGCCCAAGCACTTTTCCATTCTCCACCTCTTTCCCAGGTGCATTAGCAGGGGGCTGGATTGGAAGTGAACCAGCTGGGCCTTGAACCAGCAACCATATGGGATGCCAGTGTTGCAGGCAGTGACTTTACCCGCTATACCACAATGGTAGCCCCATGACATCTTTTACAGAAAACCTTAATTTGTGCTGGAATACACAAATTCCATCTTGTAAACTGTAGAACTGCTTGTGATATCAGAAGTTCGAAGCAACATTGATAGCTATCAAAAGTAGAAATGTTTAATAAAATCCTGCTACATCTATACCATGAACTATTAAAATGAGTAGTTAGATTAATATGTACTATTACAGAAGCAAGTAGAAGAAGATACAGTAAACAACTAAGGTGTTTCCCACTGATAAAATAGGTAAAACAGGTATTAATATGAGGTATTTTTTCACTTTAAGTTAAATGTATTTAAGACTTGGTATGTTTATAATGAAGATGAAATTTAGGGAGGGAATTTGATAATCTTCTTAGAATTGTACCACGAAATACATGAAATCTGTTTTCTTTACATTAATAAAATTTGCAAAAGAAATTGTGTCAACTTGTAAAATTTTTAAAAATTAAACAAGGAATATTGTGAGCAGGATTCTAAGGTGGCAGAACATGGAGGAAGCTTACTGGTCTAGTCTAGGGGAAGATAGTTAAAAAAAATGGAGGGAGTGTAATCTCAGGGAAGATTAGGGAGAAACTGCAGTGGAAATTTCACACAAGTTAGTGACATTGTGGACCTATGTGGAGGGTGTGAATGCACAGCACAAACACAGATACAACATAGGACCCCAGCAGCCAAGGGCCTCAGCACAAGATCTGGAGTCTGGAGAGTGAGGTAAGACAAGACTGCAGCAGCCTAAGCCACTGGTGAGAAAGCTGCAGGGAGAGCTTTGTGTGAGTCTGGCTTAGTGTCCTGTAGGGGACAGTGACCCTGCCAACCTAGAGGAAAAAAAGGGGGCACATCTCTCTACCCCACCACTCAACATTGGTGTCCTGTAACGAGCCCAGAGAGGGCAGGTGTCATTTTGGACATACAAAACAGCTGCACCAGCTTGTGTCTGCATGCCCAGCAGCCAGGTGAGAGGAAATGTCTGAGTCTGGCTGGGAGAACTGATGGCAGGTGGTGTTCCACGTAGAACAAAGCTGAAAGCATCACAATACCAGATTTCAGGAGATACTACAGGGCAGTTGTTATCAAAACAGAATGGTACTGGTATATAAACAGGTGGATAGACCAATGGAACAGAATAGAAACACCAGAAATCAATCCAAACATCTACAGCCAACTTATATTTGATCAAGGATCTAAAACCAATCCCTGGAGTAAGGACAGTCTATTCAATAAATGGTGTTGGGAAAATTGGATTTCCACGTGTAGAACCATGAAGCAAGACCCCTACCTTTCACCTTACACAAAAATTCACTCAACAAGGATTAAAGACTTAAATCTATGACCGAACACCATCAAATTATTAGAGGGCATTGGAGAAACCCTGCAAGATATAGGTACTGACAAAGACTTCTTGGAAAAGACCCCAGAAGCGCAGGCAGTCAAAACAAAAATTAACATTTGGGATTGCATCAAATTGAGAAGTTTCTGTTTTTCAAAAGAAACAGTCAGGAAAGTGAAGAGACAACCAACAGAATGGGAAAAAATATTTGCAAACTATGCAACCAATAAAGGAGTAAGAACCAGAATCTACAAAGAAATCAAGAAACTCCACAACATCAAAACAAACAAACCACTTAAGAGATTGGCCAAGGACCTCAATAGACATTTTTCAAAAGAGGAAATCCAAATGGCCAACAGACACGTGAAAAAATGTTCAAGATCACTAGCCATCAGGGAAATGCAAATCAAAACCACAATGATGTTTCACCTCACCCCAGTTAGAATGGCTCACATTCACAAATCTACCAACAATAGATGCTGGAGAGGATGTGGGGAAAAAGGGACACTAACCCACTGTTGGTGGGAATGCAAACTGGTAAAGCCACCATGGAAGTCAGTCTGGAGATTCCTCAGAAACCTGAATATAACCCTACCATACAACCCAGCCATACCACTTCTTGGAAATTACCCAAAGGAAATTAATTTGGCAAACAAAAAAGCTGTCTGCACAATAATGTTTATTGCAGCTCAATTCACAATAGCTAAGACCTGGAACCAACCCAAATGCCCATCAACAGTAGACTGGATAAAGAAATTATGGGACATGTACTCTATAGAATACTATACAGCAGTCAAAAACAATGAAACCCGGTCATATGCAACAAGATGGAGGAATCTGGAAAACATTATGCTGAGTGCAATAAGCCAGTCCCAAAGGGACACATATCATATGTTCTCTCTGATCAGCGACAACTAACTGAGCACCAAAGGGGAAACCTGTTGAAGTGAATTGGACACTATGAGAAACAATGACTTGATCAGCCCTTGTCCTGACTGTTGATGTACAATGTAATACTTTATCCATTATAGTATTTTTTTTTTTGTTCTAGTACTGGTGGTTGAACTCTGTAATTAACACACAATTATTCTTAGGTGTTTAAATTTAACTGAAAAGTGATCCCTGTTAAATATAAGAGTGGGAAAAAGAGAGGGAGGAGATGTATAATTTGGGACATGCTCAATTGGACTTGCCCCAAATGGCGCAGGTAGAAATGTGCCAGGGGATTCCAATACAATCCCATCAAGGTGGCATGTACCAATGCCATCTCACTAGTCCATGTGATCAATTTCAGTTCACAATTGATCACACTGATAGGACTAAGAGTCAAAGGGATCACACAAACAAGACTAGTGTCTGCTAATATTAACTGACAGAATCAAAAAAAAAAAAAAAAGGGAGAGAATGATCCAACATGGGAAGCGGGAGACACAGCAGACTCATAGAATGGCAGATGTCCTAAATAGCACTCTGGCCTCAGAATCAGCCCTTAAAGCATTCGGATCTGGCTGAAGAGCCCATGAGAGTATTGTAGGCATGGAAAGCCAAGACACTCTGGCCAAAAAAAAAAAAAAAAAGAAGACCTAAATGAAAGATCTCTGCAAGTGAGATCCCAGTGGAAAGAACGGGGCCATCAAAGAAGGAGGTACCTTTCTCTGAAGGGAGGAGAGAACTTCCACTTTGACTATAACCCTGTCGGACTAAGATCGAAGTTGGCGAACCTTAAAGGCTTCCATAGCCTTGGCAACTCATGACTAGAACCCAGGGAGATTACTGACGCCATAAACAAGAGTGTCAAATTGTGAAGTCAACAACAGGAGTCACTGTGTGCTTACGTCTCATGTGGGATCTATCCTTAATGTGTTGTCCAATGTGAAGTAATACTATAACTAGTACTGAAACAGTATTTCTACACTTTGTGTTTCTGTGTGGGTGCAAACTGATGAAATCTTTACTTAGTATATACTGAATTGGTCTTCGGTATATAAAGATAATCGAAGATGAAAAAAAAAACTTGGTTTTAAATTGGACATTGCATAGAATGTTAATTAATTTTTAAAAAATATCATGTAGGATCTCTGTCCTTAATGTGCTGTACATTGTGATTTAATGCTATAACTAGTATTCCAACAGTATTTTTCACTGTGTGTTGCTATGTGTGTGTAAACTGTTGAAATCTTTACTTAATATATACTAAACTGACCTTCTGTATATAAAGAGAATTGAAAATGAATCTTGATGTGAATGGAAGGGGAGAGGGAGTGGGAAAGGGGAGGGCTGCGGGTGGGAGGGAAGTTATGGGGGGAAAGCCATTGTAATCCATAAGCTGTACTTTGGAAATTTATATTCATTAAATAAAAGTTTGAAAAAGAAAGAAAGAAAGAAAGAAAGAAAGAAAGAAAGAAAGAAAGAAAGAAAGAAAGAAAGAAAGAAAGAAGGAAGGAAGGAAGGAAGGAAGGAAGGAAGGAAGGAAGGAAGGAAGGAAGGAAGGAAAGAAAGAATTTGTTGGGGTTGGCACCGTGGCATAGTGGACAAAACCGCCACCCACAGTGTCGGCATTGAACATGGGTGCCAGTACAGGACGCTCTACTTCCTATCCAGCTCTCTTTTATGGCCCGGATAAGCAATACAAAATGGCTCAAGTTTTTGGGCCCCTGCACCCACGTGGGAGACCAGGAAGAAAATCCTGGCTCCTCGCTTCGGATTATTGCAGCTCCGGTTGTTGCGGCCAATTGGGAAGAGAACCAGCGGTTTGGAAGACCTCTGTCTCTGTCACTCCTTCTCTCTCTGTGTTCCTCTGACTTTCAAATAAGTAAATAAATCTTAAAAAAAAAAAGAATTTGTCACCATTCTTCCAGCCTTACAAAAGATGCTTAAGGATGTGCTATATGCAAACACAGAAATATGATCATCAATATTAAAGAATATGAAGGCAGAAAATCTCCAAGTAAAGGTACAAAGGAAATCCAAAGTAAACAATAGGAATATTAATGCACAAATGGCAGGGACAAATTGTTAATTATCAATAGTCACCTTGATCGGGTCTGGAGCTGTGGCGTAGCAGGTAAAGCTGCCACCTGCAGTGCCAGCATCCCATATGAGCGCCGGTTTAAATCCCGGCAGCTCAACTTTCAATCCAGCTCTCTGCTGTGGCCTGGGAAAGCAGTAGAAGATGGCAAAGTCCTTGGGCCCCTGTACCTGCATGGGAGACCTGGAAGAAGCTCCTAGCTCCTGGCTTTAGATCATTGCAGCTCTGGCCAAGGCGGCCAACTGGGGAGTGAAACAGTGGATGGAAGACTCTCTCTCTCTACCTCTCCTTCTCTCTCTGTGTAACTCTGCCTTTCAAATAAATAAATAAATCTTTAAAAAAATAGTCATCTTTAATGTAAATGGCCTCAGCTTTCCAGTAAATGATACAGACTGGCTGAAAGGATGAATAAACAAGATCTATTTATTTGCTGCCTACAAGAAACACATCTCACCAACAAAGATACACACAGACTGAAAGTTGAAGGATGGAAATAGATATTCCATGCTAACAGAAACTAAAAAAGACTTGGTTTAGCCATCCTAATATAATGCAAAATAGACTTTAACACAAAAACTGTTCAAAGAGACTAAGAAGGGTACTATGTAATGATTAATTGCCAATTTAATAGGAAAATGTGACTATAATAAATTTTATGCACCTAATTACAGTGCACCTGGCTATAAAAAAGAAATGTTAAGGTATTTAAAGGGATATATAGACTCCAATATAACAGTATTGGGGGATTTGAATATCCCACTTTCAGCAGTGACAAATCAATCAGACAAATTTTCAGCAAGGAAACAACAGAGTTAATTGATACTATAGTCCAAATGGACCTAATAGATACCTACAGAACTTTGCACCCTACAGCTGCAGAATACACATTCTTTTCACCAGTGCATGAAAGTTTCTCTACCATTTATCACATTCTAGGCCATAAAGCAAGTCTCAGCAAATTCAAAAAATTCAAAATCATATCATGCATCTTCTCTGACCATAATGGAATGAAGATGGAGATCAACAACCCAAGAATCTGTGGAACATGGATACTGAACAACATACTCCTGAATGAACAGTGGGTCATAGAGGAAATAAAAAGAGAATTAAAAAAATTTTGGAAACATATCAAAACTTATGGGATACAGCAAAAGTAGTCTTAAGAGGAAAGTTTATTCCAGTTGGTACCTACATCAAGAAATTGGAAAGGCATCAAATAAATGAGCTATCAATGCATCTCAAGTATCTAGAAAAACAACAGAAAATCAAACCCAACATTAGTAGGAGATAAGAAATGATTAAAATTAGAGAAAAAAATAAAAAAAAAACAAAAAATACAAAAGATCAGCAAAACAAAGACCTGTTTTTTTTTTTTAATATAAACAAGATGGATAAACCATTTGCCCAAATAACCAAAAAAAGAGGGAGAAGATCCAAATCAATAAAAGCAGAGATAAGAAAGGAAATGTAACAACAGGTACCACAGAAATAAAAAGAATCATCAGGAATTACTACATAGAGCTGAATGCCAACAAATTAGGAAAATTAGGAGAAAAACAATGGGCAGATAAATGCTACCAAAATTGAGTCATGAGAAACATAAGACATAAAGAGCCCAATAACCAAGATGGAAAATGAATCAGTGATAAAGGCACTCCCAACAAAGAGAAGTTAAGAACTGGATGGATTCACTGCTGAATTCTAACAGATATTTAAAAAAAGAACTAATTTCAATTCTTCTCAAGTCATTCAAAACATCTGAAGGGGGGACCTCTCAAACTCCTTCTATGAAGCCAGCATCACCTTAATTTCTAAACCTGAAAAAGATACAACAGAAAAAGAGAACTATAGACGAATTTCCCTAATGAACATAGATGCAAAAATCCTCAACAAAATATTAGCCAATAGAATCCAACAGCACATCAGAAATGTCACTCACTGGATCAAGTGAGATTTATCTCTGGTACTCAGGGATGGTTCAATATTCACAAATCAATCAATGTGATATATCACCTTAACAAACTGAAGAACAAAAACCATACGATTATCTCAACAGATGCAGAGAAACATCTGAAAAATACAACATCCTTTCATGATGAAAACCATAAGCAAATTGGGGATAGAATGATCATTCCTCAACGCAATCATGGCAATTTATGGCAAACCTATGGCCAGCATCTAACTGAGTGGGAAAATGTTGGAAGCATATCAACTAAGATCTGGAACCAGACAAGGATGCCCACTCTCACCACTGCTATTCGATATAGTCCTGGAAGTTTTAGCCAGAGCCGTTAGACAAGAAAAAGAAAGCAAAGGGAAATAAATTGGGAATGAAGAAGTCAAACGATCGTTATTTACAGATGACATGATTCCATATATATGGGATCCAAAAGAGACAACTAAGAGACTATTGGAACTCATAAGAGTTTGGTAAAGTGGCAGGATATAAAATTAACACACAAAAATCAATAGATTTTCTATACACAGACAATGCCATAGCTGAGAAAGGACTTCTAAAATAATCTCAGTCACAATAGCTACAAAAAATTAAAAACCTTAGAATAAATTTAACCAAGGGCATCAAAGCTCTCTATGATGAAAATTATAATGCATTAAAGAAAGAAATAAAAGACACTAAAAAATGGAAAAATCTTCCATGTTCAAGGGCTGGAAGAATCAATATCATTAAAATATACATACTACTGGGGTTGTCTGAGGAGAGAACTGGTGGATGGAGGACCCCTCTCCCCCTCCCCCCTCTGCCTCTGTCTCTCTGTAACTCTGCCTTTCAAATAAAAGGAAAAAAAATTTTTTTTCAAAAGAATTCCATACTACTGAAAGCAATTTACAGATTCAATGTGATCTCAATCAAAATACCAAGGACATTCTTTTCAGATCTAGAAAAAACAATACTGAAATTCATATGGAAACATAGGAGACCTTGAATAACTAAAGCAATCTTATACAACAAAAACAAAGCTGAGGCATCACAATACCAGATTTCAAGACATACTAACAGGGCAGTTATAATAAAAATAGTCTGTTACTGGCAAAAAAATAGACATGTAGACCAGTGGAACAGAATAGAAACTCCAGAAATCAATCCATGCATCTACTACCAACTTACCTTTGAGAAAGAGCTAAAATCAATCCCTGGAACAAGGACAGTCTCTAACAAATGATGCTGGGAAAAGTGGATCTCCAAATCCAGAAGTATGAAACAAGACCCCTACGTTACACCTTATACAAAAATCCACTCAAAACGGCTCAAAGGCCTAAATTTATGACCCAATACCATCAAATTATTAGAGAGCATTGGGGAAACTATACAAGACACTGGCATAGGCAAAGACTTCTTGGAAAAGGCCCCAGGAGCACAGGCATCAACGCCAAAATTGACAAATGGGATTACATCAAGTTGAAAATTTTCTGGACTGTAAAACACACACTCAGCAAAGCAAAGAGGCAACCAACAGAATGGAAGAAAATATTTGAAAACTAGGCTACTGATATCTAATTAATGCACAGAATTTATATAAAGAGCCCAAGAAACTCAAGAACAACAAAACAAATAATCCAATTTAAAAATGGGCAGACAATTTTATCAGGCATTTTTCAGAAGAGGCAATTCAAATGGCCAACTAGCACTTGAAAAAATTCTCAGGATCACTAACCATCAGGGAAATGCAAATCAAAAGCACAATGAGGTTTCACCTCACCCCAGTTAGAATGGATTTCATACAGAAATCAACAAACAATGAACAATGGTGAAGATGTGGGGGAAAAGATACTCTAATCCACTGTCAGTGGGAATGTAAGCTGGTACATCCACTGTGGAAGACAGTATGGAGATACCTCAGAAATCTGAATGTATTGGGGCTGGCACTGTGGCAAGGTAGGTTAATCCTCTGTCTGCAGTGCCAACATCCCACATGGGCACCGGTTCTAGTCCCAGCTGCTCCTCTTCCCATCCAGCTCTCTGCTATGGCCTGGGAAAGCAGCAGAAGATGGCTCAAGGGCTTGGGTCCCTGCAACCACATGGGAGATGTGGAAGAAGCTCCTGACTTCTGATGGGCCTAGCTCCAGGTGTTGCGGCCTTTGGGGAGTGAATCAGCAGATGGAAGACCTTTCTCTCTGTCTCTCCCTCTCACTGTCTATAACTCTATCTCTCAAATAAATGAATAATCTTTTAAAAAAATCTGAATATAGACCTACCATGACACAGCCATCCCATTCCTGGGAATTTACCATAAGGAAATAAAATCAGCATATGCATACAAATTATATACATATGTATATTGTAATTTCTCTGAAGGAAATCATGTAGTTCTCAGACACATTAAAAACACTGATCTGTGGCCGGCGCCATGGCTCAACAGGCTAATCCTCCGCCTTGTGGCGCCGGCACACCGGGTTCTATTCCCAGTTGGGGCACCGGATTCTGTCCCGATTGCCCCTCTTCCAGGCCAGCTCTCTGCTATGGCCCGGGAGTGCAGTGGAGGTTGGCTCAAGTGCTTGGGCCCTGCACCCGCGTGGGAGACCAGGAGAAGCACCTGACGCCTGCCTTTGGGTCAGCGCGGTGTGCTGGCCGCGGTGTGCTGGCCGCAGCGCGCCGGCCACGGCGGCCATTGGAGGGTGAACCAACGGCAAAAAGGAATACCTTTCTCTCTGTCTCTCTCTCTCACTGTCCACTCTGCCTGTCAAAAAATAAAAATAAAAAACAAAAACAAAACAAACAAACAAAAAAAACCCACTGATCTGTACTGTAAAAGAAGTATTGATGCTGGGGCCAGTGTTGTAGCACAGCAAGTTAGGCCACTGGTTAACAATGTCAGCTTCTCCTAAGAGCATGGGTTTGACTCCTGGCTTATTCCACTTCCAGTCCAGCTCCTTGCCAATGGGAAAGCAGTGGAATATGGTCCAACTTCTTGGGTCCTTGTACCCAGGTAGGAAACATGGATGGAGTTCCTTTTCTCCTGAATTTAACATGGCCCAATCCCAGGTATTGTAGCATCTGAGGAGTAAACCAGTGGACAGAAGATCTCTCTTCTTTTCTCTCTTCACTTTCTTTGAAAATATACCTTTCAAATAGATAAATCTTACAAAAGAAATAAAGAAGAAGATTTCCTCTTTCGAAAAATTTTTTTCGAAAAATCTTTTTCGAAAGAGGAAATCCAAATGGCCAACAGACACATGAAAAAATGTTCAAGATCACTAGCAATCAGAGAAATGCAAATCAAAACCACAATGAGGTTCCATCTCACCCCGGTGAGAATGGCTCACATGCAGAAATCTACCAACAACAGATGCTGGAGAGGATGTGGGGAAAAAGGGACACTAACCCACTGTTGGTGGGAATGCAAACTGGTTAAGCCACTATGGAAGTCTGTCTGGAGATTCCTCAGAAACCTGAACATAACCCTACCATACAACCCAGCCATCCCACTCCTTGGAATTTACCCAAAGGAAATTAATTTGGCAAACAAAAAAGCTGTCTGCACAATAATGTTTATTGCAGCTCAATTCACAATAGCTAAGACCTGGAACCAACCCAAATGCCCATCAACAGTAGACTGGATAAAGAAATTATGGGACATGTACTCCATAGAATACTATACAGCAGTAAGAAACAACGAAACCCAGTCATTTGCAACAAGATGGAGCAATCTGGAAAACATCATGCTGAGTGAATTAAGCCAGTCCCAAAGAGAAAAATATCATTTGTTTTCCCTGATCGGTGACAACTGAGCGCCAAAGGGGAAACCTGTTAAGTGAAATGGACACTATAAGCAACAATGAACTGATCAGCTCCTGTCCTGACTTTAGATGTACAATGTAATACTTTATCCTTTTTAGTATTTGTTGTTGTTGTTGTTGTTCTAGTACTATTGGTTGAACTCAGTAATTAACACACAATTATTCTTAGGTGTTTAAATTTTAACTGAAAAGTGATCCCTGTTAAATCTAAGAGTGGAAAAAGAGAGGGAGGAGATGAACAATTTGGAACATGCTCAATCGGACTGGCCGCAAATGGTGGAGTTAGAAATGTGCCAGGGGATTCCAACACAATTCCATCAAGATGGCATGTACCAATGCCATCGCACTAGTCCAAGTGATCAATTTCAGCTCACAATTGATAGCTCTGATAGGTCTAAGAGTCAAAGAGATCACACAAACAAGACAAGTATCTGCTAATACTAACTGATAGAATCAAAAAGGGAGAGAAAGATCCAACATGGGAAGTGGGATACACAGCAGACTCATAGGATGGCAGATGTCCTAAACAACACTCTGGCCTCAGAATCAGCCCTCAAGGCATTCAGATCTGGCTGAAGAGCCCATGAGAGTATAGCAGGCATGGAAAGCCAAGATATCATGGAAAAAAAAAAAAAAAAGACCTAAATGAATGATCTCTGTGAGTGAGATCCCAGTGGAAAGAATGGGGCCATCAAAGAAGGAGGTACCCTTCTCCGAAGGGAGGAGAGAACCTCCACTTTGACTATGACCCTATCGGAATAAGATCAAAGTCAGCAAACTCTAAAGGCTTCCATAGCCCTGGCAACTCATGACTAGAGCCTAGGGAGATTACTGACGCCATGAACAGGAGTGTCAAATTGTTAAGTCAGCAACAGGAGTCACTGTGTACTTACACCCCATGTGGGATCAGTCCCTAATGTGTCATCTAAAGCCAAGTGATGCTATGACTGGTACTGAAACAGTATTTTTATACTTTGCGTTTCTGTGTGGGCACAGACTGATGAGGTCTTTTCTAATTATATACTGAAGTGATCTTCTGTATATAAAGAGAATTGGAAATGAAAAAATAAAAAAAACAACCTGGTGTTAAAATGGAAATGGCATAGAAAATTAATTAATTTGAAAAAAAAAATTATGTAGGATCTCTGTCTTTAATGTGCTGTACATTGCTATTTAATGCTATAATTAGTAATCCAATGGTAGTTTTTTCACTTGATGTTGCTATATGGGCAAAATGTTGAAATCTTTACCTAATATATACTAAACTGATCTTCTGTATACAAAGAGAATTGAAAATGAATCTTTACATGAATGGAAGGGGAGAGGGAGCGGGAGGAGGGAGGGTTGCGGGCGGGAGGGAAGCTATGGGAGGGGGGAAGCCATTGTAACCCATGAGCTATACTTTGGAAATTTATATTCATTAAATAAAAGTTTAATAAAAAAAAGAAATAAAATTATGCAAAAATACTAAAAAAAAAGAAATAAAGAAGAAGAGAGAGAAAGAGAGATGGAAGGAAAGAAGGGAGGGAGGGAAGAAGGAAGGGAGAGAGAAAAAGGAAGGAAAAAGGAAAGAAAAGAAAAAAAGGAAAGGAAAAAGCAAAGCAAAGAAGAGGTTTGAAGATTTTGCATATGTCATTCGCATATATTAGAGGTAGTAAAAAATAGGTATGGCGACTAATCAAAAAAACATTGTGGTAGATCTCTAATGATGGCTATAAGTTTTTGGAAAATTTGCTAATAGTGGAGATGGAACTGAAAGAATACAGATTCAAGAGATATTTAGGATTTAGATATTTACATTGATAGAAGTTACTGATGGATTGAACATGGCTGAGACAAATCGGTAGTATAAAGAAATTTTAGATTTCTTTCTGATGCTTGAATGAAGAGAGACAGAGACAGAGATAAAGACAGAGACACATATACAGATCCAGACACAGGCACAGACGCAGATTGAAAGAGGGTGGGAGAGAGGGAAAAAGAGAGAGATGGCTTTGTCTATTTTTTGATGGTGAAAGTCAAGAGAGAAGAGCTAAAAAGTTTGGCTTTAGGCAGTGCAAATACAGTGCTTGTCATAAGAACATATAAGATGATTTGTAGATATTGGGATGTACGAAATTAGAAGCATCTGAATATGTTAAAAGCCCCAAATTGAAAATAATTTAAAAAAAAAACTATCAAAAAGCATCTATATTGGAAGGAGTGCACTCATAAAATGTGAAACCCAACTGTGAAATACTATTTAGACTGAAAAGATAATGACATGAATACATGTAAGGCATTATTAGTGCAATGGAAAATAGTTCATTATAGGTGGACTGAAACTTCAGCTTCAGTGTGAACTAAGAACCAGTTCTCTGTCCAGAGTCTTGTTATTCAAGTGATCAGATGTGTTTTACTGTTCCTCTTTTATATACAAATTTCTTGGCCATATGTTAAATTTTAGTCTCCTACTGAAAGCATGAGCTTTCTCCCTCTTTACAGCTGGATAAATCTATAGCTTGGTTCATATTTGAAAGTCTGGCCTTTGTGCACAACAAAAGATATGACACAAAAATATCTTTCATATATGCATCTATATGTTCGATATACAGACATACATGCTCACATATGTATAAGTAAAATATATAGTATATACTGTGAGCTTCCAGTGTCATGATGGCTCTGAAGATGCTCTGAAAAGTATGAAATTCTATCCTGATATGAGATGTTCTTGTAATACTATTTGATTTGTATATACATAGACTACAGTGTTTGGGAGGAGGGTAGGAAAGAAGGGGCTTTTAATATGTAAATCTCTAAAATAACTTCCTCAACAGAGCAAGATTTTTATCACTCCATCATGAAGGAGGAGAAATTATTGTGCTTTGCTGCTAATTACCCTAAGGTATTTGACTGTTTACAAAGAGTAAGTAAAAGTAAACAAATACTGACATTTCTAATACTGAGCAAATTCCTAATTTCTTGCTACCAGGTTCTTGCTACCAGCAAATTCCTAATTTCTTGCCTTGTATTAGCAACTTTTTAATGTACCAAGTATCTCCAAAATACCTTAAAATTTGCAGAGTGCTTCACATACATGCTTTCATTTGCATTTCATAGTAATACCCACATTATTTTCTTTATTTCAAGAGAAATTATCTTATTTAGAAAGTAGCAGGATTATGAATCAAAACAACTTCTCTGGTTCCCTGTCATGTGCTCTTTATTTCCTAAAGGTTTCCTTGTAGGTTTTTTTCTTTTGCTTTTTAATCCTAGAAAGCAATGGGACAGTATTTTTCATTTGTGCATTTATATTTTAATAAAATCCTATGTTCTAGGAATTATATTTTTAGTACTCCTGCCAGTGAAACATTTATTTTAGATGTGGGAAAAAATATAATTTTGCCTCTTAACTTGCTCAGGAAGAGAGAGGGGTCTATGACCGCTGACCCATAGTGGCTATATTAATAAGCAGCAGATAGAAAGTGAAAAGCAATACAGAATCTAAAGTTTTCATCTAAAGTCAGAGCAATTAGAATGATAATATCTCACACTTACTGAACACTTATTATATGCCTGGCACAATTTAACTCCTTCAATTTTTTGACTTATTTAATTATCAGGGTAATCAATGAAATAGATATTATTCCTGTCTAAACACAAAACACAAAGAAATGGCCACACAGAAACCATGATTCTTTAGGAGGCAAGTTTTTAATGGGAAAGTTAAACATTCTAGAACTACAAATGTAGAGGAAATAATGGTTCAAAGACTGAAAATGGTTTTAAAAGAGGGGAAAAGACTTCTCAGGTTTCACAAACTCTATCCACATATAAAAATTTAGTTATTCCCCTTTTATTGGGAATGATTGAAACTGTCCTTACTGTATACTGAATTTCACAAGTAACCTCTATGATTATAGAACTATTTCATTAAAAATGTACAAAATAAATGTCTTCTGCTTCTCAAAATTAGGTGCTTTTCTGAGTATTGCATGAACCCTGTATCTTTACTATATCCACACTGTCAACCACTCATTTTTAAAAAACAGTTTGAGAGGTAGGGATGATAATGGGTTTTAGGGTCCAAACAAACTTTCAAACTCACCCAACACCATGAAGTGCTCATAATCTACAAAGGAACACCTTGCAGACATTGTATCATACACACACATGTACACAAGGACACAAAGACACACACACAATATTTGAAGGAATGTGCCCGAAGGTTTCTCTACCTACAATTCTGTTTCTTGCCGAGGATGGAAAGAAAGTTGATGGATCATCAATGAGGAAGAGCTCTTGACGATGTCTGCTGAACTGGGCAGTGAAATATTCTGGATGAGGATACTTCACACTTGCTGGAAGTTTCACAGCCGAAAGCATATAGGTCAATGGAGTGTCCTCATTTCGGGGAACATCACTCTCCTTAATAGGCATTTTGATTCCCAATACTTCAGCATAAGTAACTAATACCTCCCAAGGAGCATGGATCTTGACAAAGTAAGTCCTTCCATCTTCAGAGTCCTGCATTGTAAAAAGAGGAAAAAAGAACACAAAGCTTGCTGAAATATTTGTTATTGAGATGATTAAGGAAAAGAAATAAAATTTTACAAAATCTCAAACATGTGCAAGTATTTTCAGTTAATTGAAATTTTTTCAGCAAAACTTTTAGGAAACCAAATTCTTAAAACTTATGCTTACATAAACAAGGGCATAGGTACATATAATATATATGTATATGCGTGCATGTGTGTGTGTATGTATATGAAGGAGAAACAGAAAGAGACAGAGATAGAAAGAGAAATTTATGAGACTCCAAGATGGCAGAAGGGAACAATGTGCTGTGCTAGGATAGGGATAAACAGCAAAACAAACAAACAAAAAATAGCGTAGGAAGTGCGCTGTAATGGGAGAATCAGAGAAAACAAAAATGGAGTTTCTACAGAGGGAAGAGGAATGCCATGGGCCTATGTGGAAGGTCCAGCCACACAGCATGAAATCAGACACAACAAACTAAGCAGCCAAGAGTCAGAGTGGGGCAGCAGCTTGGAGATGGAGGTGAGACCAAACTGCGATAGCCTGTATTGATATAGCCAGAAAAGCATGGTGTGAGTCTGGCCTGGACACCTAAGGTACTTGCAGACCCAGCAGAAGTAAAAGGGGCACATTTATCTTACCCCATCCTCTCTACAAAAGTGGCCAGCACCCAACTGGAAAAGGGAGGTGACATTTTGGGCTCCAGCAGAAGCCATGGAAGCCTTTGTGTGTATGTATACCAACTGGCTGTGATAGGATACCACTCAAAATTTACCAAAGAACTAAATCTACAACTCAATACAATCAATTCATTAATGAACATTGGAGAAACTCTTCAAGACATCGGGATATGCAAGGCTTCTTGGAAAAGACCTCACAGCACAGCCAATCAAAGCCAAAACTGACAAATGGGATTCCATCAAGAAGCTTATACAATGCAAAAGAAACACTCAGCAAAGTGAAGAGGCAACCAACAGAATGGGAGAAAATATTTGCAAACTACACAACTAATAAAGGGTTAATACTCAGAATGTATAAAGAGCTCAAGAAATTTAAAACAAAATAAAACATACAACCCATTTAAGAAATGGGCCAAAGACTTCAATAGGCATTTTTCAATAGAGAAAATTCACATGGCCAATAGACACTTGAGAAAATGCTCAGGATCACTAGCAATTGAGGAAATGCAAATCAAAACAATAAGGTTTAGCCTCACTCCAGTTAGAATGGCCATGAAACAGAAATTAACAAATGGTAGAAGCTGGTGAGGATTTGGGGAAAGAGACACCTTGGTCCACCATTGGTGGGAATGTAAACTGGTGTAACCACTGTGAAAGACAGCATGGAGATACCTCAGAAATCTGGAGACTAAGACCTAGTGAATGAGTGGAGCTCATGAACTGGGACTATGAAAAAAGGAAAAAAAATACTGCGAGTGTGTGAGAGAACTCACAGTGTGGCTGAGATATGAGTACTCTCAGTGGGAGATGCCACAAACTCGAGCGGCCTTGGCTACTCAGTGAGAGACATTGCAGGAGGATCTGAGCTTACACTGAGGACTGCAGAGATCCTTTGTGTAGGCCTTGGTACAGAGCAGACAAATATTATTCCCACTGGGGCTAGTGCTCGGGCACTGATTGCCATCGAGAAGAAGAGCTCAGCTGAGTGGAATTACTTCCGTTCTGATTAAAAAGAGAGAGAGAGAGAGAGAGACTTACCACACCCAACCTGGGTGTGTCACCTTAAGCACACCCTTAACCCTGAAGAACTGAACAGAGCTCTCTGGCCAAACCCACCACAAGTCTCTAGAGAGTCACTGAAAGCGGACAGTCCCCTTATGTTAAGAGTCATAATACAACAAAAAAAGAAGCCACAGTGGGAAAAAAAAAGAAAATAACGAGTATCTCCACAAATGCCAAACAACAAATGCAACAACTGAGGGAACAAGAACAAGGAAGACAACATGACACTCCCAAAATAACATGACAATTCAATACAAGATTATGAAGACAACAAGATAGAAGAAATGAAAGAAATAGAACTCAAAAAATTTATGATAATAATACATAGAAGTAATCAAAAACAAATGCATGAGGGCCTGCACTGTGGCTCACTTGGTTAATACTCTGCCTGTGGTGCCAGCATCACATAAGGGCGCTGGCTTCTAGTCTCTGTAACTCCCCTTCCACTCCAACTCTCTGCTGTGGCCCAGGAAGGCAGTGGAGGATGGCACAAGTGCTTGGGTGCCTGCACCTGTGTCAGAGACCAGGAAGAAGTACCTGGCTCCTGGCTTCAGATCCGCATAGCTCTGGTAATGGCAGCCATTTGGGGGGTGAACCAATGGAAAGAAGACCTTTCTCTCTGTATCTCTCTCTCACTGTCTCACTCTATCTGTCAAATAAATAAATAAATAAAAAGAATCATTAAAAAAAACCCAAATGCATGAAATACTAAAATCCATGCAGGACATGAAAGAAAATCTCTCTCATGAAAATGAAATCTTAAGGAGGAATCAAAATGAAATGAGGAATTCAATAGAACAAATAAAAAACACAGTTGAAAACCTTAAAAATATAATCAGTGAGGCAGAAGAGAGAATATTGGACTTAGAAAACAGAGCACAGGAAAGCATACAGTCAAACCAAAGAAAAGAAGAGGAAATTAGAAATCTAAAAAATATGGTTGGGAATCTACAGGATACTATTAAAAAACCAAACATTCAGGTTCTAGACGTTCCTGAAGGCATTGAGAGAGAAAAAGGATTAGAAGGCCTTTCTAGAGAGATACAAGCAGAAAAATTCCCATCTTTGGAGAAACAAAAAGACATCCAAGTACAGGAAGCACACAGAACTCCCATTAAACATGACCAGAAGAGATCCTCACCACAATGAAACATAAAGAAAAGATTCTAAAATGTACAAGAGAGAAATTACTCTCAGAGGATCTCCAATGAGACTCACAGCATACTTCTCATCAAACCCTACAGGATAGGAGGGAATGGCGAGATACAGCCCAAGTGCTAAGAGAAAAAAACTGCCATCCCAGAATATTATATCCTGCAAAGCTTTCATTTGTGAATGAAGGTGAAATAAAGACCTTTCATAGCAAACAGAAATTGAAAGAATTTGTCACCACTCATCCAGCCCTGCAAAAGATGCTTAAAGATGTGTTACACACAGAAACATGGTCATCATATGAAAGAAGGTAAAGGAAGAAAATCTCGCAGTAAAAGATCACAGGAAGTTCAAAGCATATATTATAAATATCTTTGGAAAAATGTCAGGGAAAAGTCACTACTTATCAATAGTCATGTTGGATATAAATGGCCTCAACTCTCCAGTTAAAAGACACAGACTGGATGAATGGATTAAGGAACAAAACCCATCTATTTGCTGCCTACAAGAAACACATCTTCCCTACAAAGGTGCATGCAGACTGAAAGTGAAAGGTTGGAAAAAAGATATTCCACGCTAACAGAAACCAAAAAAGAGCTGGCATGGCCATCTTAATATCAGAAAAAATAAACTATAACACTAAAACTGTTGAGACAAGGAAGGGCACTATGTAATGATTAAAGGATCAATTCAACAGGAAGATGTAACTATAATAAACCTGTATGGACATAATAATAGGGCACTGGGTTATTTAAAAGATATGCTAAAGACCTTAAAGGGAGACTTAGACTCCAATACAATATCATTGGTGGACTTCAATACTCCACTTTCAGCAAAGGACAGATCAACTAGACAGAAAATCAGCAACGAAACAGCAGATTTAATTGACACTATAGACCAAATGGATCTGACAAATATCTACACTTGAAGAATACACGTTCTTCTCAGCAGTGCATGGATCCTACTCTAGGACTGACTAGGCCATAAAGCAAGTCTCAGCTAAGTCCAAAGAATCGAAATCATACCATGCAGTTTCTAAGATGACAATGGAATGAAGCTGGAAATTAGCAACTCAGGAATCCCTAGAGCACGTGCAAACACATGGAGATGGAACAACATGCTCCTGAATGAACACTGGGTCACAGAAGAAACCAAAAGAGAAATCAAAAACTTTCTGGAAGCAAAGGAAGATAACAACACAACATATCAAAACATATGGAATACAGCAAAAGCAGTGTTAAAGGGAAAGTTTATAGCAATAGGTGCCTACATCAAGAAACTGGAAAGGCACCAAATAAATGAGCTACCAATGCATCTCAAGGATCTAGAAAAGCTGCAGCAAACCAGATGCAAAACTAGTAGGAGGAGAGAAATAATTATAATTAGAGAAGAAATCAACAGAATTGAATATGAAAAAAAAAACATTACAAAAGATCAGCCAAACAAAGAGCGAGTTTTTTGAAAAAATAAACAAAGTTGACACTCCATGGGCACAACTAACTAAAAAAAGGAGAGGGAAGTACTAAATGAATAAAATGAGAGATGAAAAAGGGAATGTAACAACAAATACCACAGAAATAAAGAGTCATCAGAAATTACTACAAAGAGTTGTATGCCAGCAAACAGGGAAATCTATCAGATATGTATAGATTACTGGACAAATACAATATACCTAAAGTTAACTATGAAGACAAAGACCTAAACAGACCCATAATTGAGACATAAATTGAATCAGTAATAAAGGCCATCCTGGCCAGCGCAGTGGCTCATTTGGCTAGTCCTCCACCTGCAGCGCCTGCACCCCAGGTTATAGTCCAGGTTCGGGCGCCGGATTCTGTCCCAGCTGCTTCTCTTCCAGTACAGCTCTCTATTGACCCTGGAAGGCAGTGGATCACGGCTCAAGTGCATGGGCCCTGCACCCATATGGGAGATGAAGAGGAAGCACCTGGCTCCTGTCTTCCATCGGTGCAGTGAGCCGGCCGCAGCGCGCCAGCTGTAGTGGCCATTTGGGAGGGTGAACCAATGGAAGGAAGACCTTTCTCTCTCTCTCTCTCTCTCTCTCTCTCTCTCTCTCTCACTGTGTAACTCTGCATGCAAAAAAAATAAATAAATAATGTTAAAGGCCCTCTCAACAAAGAAAAGCCCAGGATCAGGGGCTTCAATGCTGAATTCTGCCAGACATTTAAAGGAGAACTAATTCCAATTCTTCTCTAACTATTCAGAACAATTTAAAGAGAGGGAATCCTCCAAAATGCTTTCTATGAAGCATCACCTTAACCTAAACTTGAAAAGGATGCAGCAGAGAAAGATAATTACAGACAAATTTCCCTGATGAACATAGACACAAAATCCTCAATAAAATTCTGGCCAATAGAATGCAACAACACATCAGAAAGATCATCCACCCAGACCAAGTGGGATTTATCCCTGGTATGCAGGGATGATTCAATGTTTGCAAATCAATCAATGTGATACACCACATTAACAGACTGCAGAAGAAAAACCATATGATTATCTCAATAGATGCAGAGAAAGAATTTGATAAAACACAACACCCTTTCATGATGAAAACTCTAAGCAAATTGAGTATAGAAGGAACATTCTACAACACAATCAATGCAATTTATGAAAAACCCATGGCCAGCATCCTATTGAATGTGGAAAAGTTGGAAGCATTTCCACTGAGATCTGGTACCAGACAGGGATGCCCACTCTCACCACTGCTAATCAATATAGTTCTGGATTTTTAAGCCAGAGCCATTAGCAAGAAAAAAAGATATTAAAGGGATACAAATTGGAAAGGAAGAAGTCAAACTATCCCTCTTTACAGATGATATGATCCTTTAGGGGATCTAAAGTACACTATAAGAGACTATTGGAACTCATAGAAGAGTTTGGAAAAGTAGTAGGGTATAAAATCAATACATAAAAATCAACAGCCTTTGTATACACAGACAATCCCTCAGCTGAGAAAGAACTAAGATCAATCCCATTCACATAGCTACAAAAACAATCAAATACTTTGGAATAAACTTACCCAACGATGTTAAAGAGTTCTACAGTGAGAATTACAAAACATTAAAGAAAGAAATAGAAGAGGATACCAAAAAATGGAAAAATCTTCCATTATCATGGATTGGAAGAATCAATATCATCAAAATGTCCATTCTCCCAAAAGCAATTTATAGATTGAATGTGATAACAATCAAAATACCAAAGACATTCTTCTCAGATCTGGAAAAAATAATGCGGAAATTCATATGGAGGCACAGGAGACCTTGAATACCTAAAGCAATTTTGTACAACAAACACAAAGCTGGAGGCATCACAATACCAGATTTCAGGACATACTACAGGACAGTTGCAATCAAAACAGCATGGTACTGGTACAGAAACAGATGGATAGAACAGTGGAACAGAACAGAAACACCAGAAATCAATCCAAACATCTACAGCCGACTTATATTTCATCAAGGATCTAAAACCAATTCCTGGAGCAAGGAGAGTCTATTCAACAAATGGTGCTAGAAAAACTAGATTCCCATGTGCAGAAGCATGAAGCAAGACCCCTATCTTACACCTTACACAAAAATACACTCAACATGGATTAAAGATCTAAATCTATGACCCGATACCATCAAATTATTAGAGAACATTGGAAAACCCTTCAAGATAAAGGCACAGGCAAAGACTTCTTGGAAAAGACCCCAGAGGCACAGGCTGTCAAAGCCAGAATTAACAACTGGGATTATATCAAATTGAGAAGTTTCTTCACTGCAAAAGAAATAATCAGCAATGTGAAGAGGCAATGGACAGAGTGGGGAAAAATATGTGCAAATTATGCAACAGATAAAGGATTAATAACAGAATCTAAAAAGAGATCAAGAAACTCCACAACAACAAAACAAACAATCCACTTAAGAGATGGGCCATGGACCTAAATAGACATTTCTTTTTTTAAAAAAAGATTTATTTATTTTTTACTTGAGAGTCAGAGTTACACAGAGAGAGGAGAGGCAGAGAGAGAGAGAGGACTTCCTTAAGGCATTCGGATCTGGCTGAAGAGCCCATGAGAGTATTTTAGGCATGGAAAGACAAGACACTCTGGAAAAAAAAAAAAAGACCTATATGAAAGATCTGCGATTGAGATCCCAGTGGAAAGAATGAGGCCATTAAAGAAGGAGGTACCTTTCTCTGAAGGGAGGAGAGAACTTCCACTTTGACTATGACCCTGTCGGAATAAGATCGAAGTTGGCGAACCCTAAAGGCTTCCATAACCTTGGCAACTCATGACTAGAGCCTAGGGAGATTACTGATGCCATGAATAGGAGTGTCAAATTGTTATGTCAACAACAGGAGTCACTGTGTACTTACATCCCATGTGGGATCTATCCTTAATCTGTTATCCAATGTGAAGTAATGCTATAACTAGTACTGAAACAGTATTTCTACACTTTGTGTTTCTGTGTGGGTACAAACTGATGAAATCTTTACTTAGTATATACTGAATCGATCTTCGGTATATAAAGATAATCGAAAATGAAAAAAAAAACACTTGGTTTTAAATTGGAAATTGCATAGAAAATTAATCAATTTTTAAAAAATATCATGTAGGATCTCTGTCCTTAATGTGCTGTACATTGTGATTTAATGCTATAACTAGTACTCCAACAGTATTTTTCACTTTGTGTTGCTATGTGAGGGCAAACTGTTGAAATCTTTACTTAATATATACTAAACTGACCTTCTGTATATAAAGAGAATTGAAAATGAATCTTAATGTGAATGGAAGGGGAGAGGGAGTGGGAAAGGGGAGGGTTGTGGGTGGGAGGGAAGTTATGGGGCGGAAGCCATTGTAATCCATAAGCTGTACTTTGGAAATTTATATTCATTAAATAAAAGTTAAAAAAAAAGAGAGAGAAAGGACTTCCTCCCGATGGTTTACTCCCCAGTTGGCTGGAACTGGCAACAGCTGGAACTGCCCTAGACATTTTTCAAAAGAGGAAATCCATATGGCCAACAGACACATGAAAAAATGTTCAAGATCCCTAGCAATCAGGGAAATGAAAATCAAAACCACAAGTTTCACCTCACCGGGTTAGAATGGCTTATATATAGAAATCAACAAACAGCAGGTGCTAGTGAGGATGTGGGGAAAAGGTGACACTAATACACTGTTGGTGGGAATACAAACTGGTAAAGCCACCATGGAAGAAATTTTTAGATTCCTCAGAAACCTGAATATAGTCCTTCCACATGACCCAGCCATCCCACTCCTTGGAATTTACCCAAAGGAAATTAAATTGGCAAATAAAAGAGCTCTCTTCACCTCAATGTTTATTGCAGCTCAATTCACAATAGCTAAGACATGGAATCAACTCAAATGCCCATCAACAGAAGACTGGATAAAGAAATTATGGGATATGTGCTCTATAGAATACTATACAGCACTAAAAAAAAGAAATCCGGTCATTTGCAACAAGGTGGAAGAATTTGGAAAACATCATGCTGAGTGAATTAAGCCAGTCCCAAAGGGACAAATATCATAGGTTCTCTCTGATCTGTGACAACTAACTGAGCACCTAAAAGGAAACCTGTAGAAGGGAAATGGACACTATGAGAAACAATGACTTGATCTGCCCTTGTCCTAACTGTCAAGGAACAACTTAAAACTCTATCCCTTTTAGAATTTTTTCCTACTTAATATTATTGGTTGAACTCTTTAATTAACACATAATTATTCTTAGGTGTTTAAATTTAACTGAAAAATGGACCCTATTAAATATAAGAGTGGGACTAAGAGAGGGACGACCAGTACAGATCGGCACTTGCTCACTCAGACTTACTCCTAATGGTAGAGCTAGAAACATGCCAGGGGATTCCAAATCAATCCCATCAAGCTGGCATGTACCAATGCCATCTCACTAGTCAAAGTAATCAGTTTAAGTTCATAATTGATCATAATGATAGGATTAAGTGTCAAAGGATCACATAAACAAGACCAGTGTCTGCTAATACTAACTGATAGAATTAAAAAAGAGAGAATGATCCAACATGGGAAGCAGGATACACAGTAGACTCATAGAATGGAAGATGTCCTAAACAGCATTCTGGCCTCAGAATCAGCCCTTAAGGCATTTGGATCTGGCTGAGAAACCCATGAGAGTTTCTCAGGCATGGAAAGCCAAGACACTCTGGTAAAAAAAAAAAAAAAAAAAGACCTAAATGAAAGATCTCTGTAAGTGAGGTCCCAATGGAAAGAACAGGCCATCAAAATAGGAGGTAACTTTCTCTGAAGGAAGGAGTGAACTTCCACTTTGACTATGGCCTTGTTTTAATATGATTGGAGTTTGTGAACTCAAGAGGCTTCCATAGCCTTGGTAGCTCAACACAAGAACCTCGGGTGATTACTGACACCATAAAGAAGAGTGTCAATTGTTAAATCAACAGGAATCACTGTGCACTTACTCCCCATGTAGGATCTCTATCCTTAATATGTTGTAGTATGTGAATTAATGGTAAAACTAGTACTCAAACAGTATTTTATACTTTGTGTGGCTGCAAACTGTTGAAATCTTTACTTAGTATATACTAAGTTGATCTTCTGTATATAAAGATAATTGAAAATGAATAATGATGTGAATGGGATGGGAGATGGAATGGTTGTGGGTGGAAGGGAGCTTATGGGGGAAAAAGCTGCTATAATCCAAAAGTTGTACTTTTGAAAATTATAGTTATTAAATAAAAGTTTTTTTTTTAAAAAAAAAGAGAATTGGTGATTGCTTATTGCATTGGTGTTACAGCCTTGACTCCTCTGTTGAGGAATGGTGTTTTTTTTTTTTTCTCTCTCTCTATTCGTACTATTTGTTGAACTCTTTTACTTAGGGTAGGGCTAATTATACAATCATGAAGTATATTGAAAATTGTTCATTGTAAAAATTAAGAGTGGGAATTTTGGGCAGGGGAGGGTTGGGTGGGAGGGAGGATGGGGGGGGTGAGTGCCACTGTTCCTAAATCTATATATATGAGATAGTTGAAACTTGTATAACAAATAAAATTTTAAAAAAATATGATTCTTCCAAATGTAAATTTGGCACAGTAATTAAGAGGTCTCTTGGGATGTATCCATTCCACATTGGAGTATTGGATCTATTCTGACTTTCTGCTAATGTGCACATGAAAAGGCAGCAGAGAATGGCTCAAGTTCTTGGGTCCTTGCCACTTATGTGGAAGACTTGGACTGTGTTGATATAGCCAGAGGAAGAGCAGGGTGTGAGTCTGGCCTGGATTGTGGCCTAGATTATCTGGCTTCATTGTGGATAAGAGTGCTCTATCTATCTCAAACAATATTTAAATAAATAAAAATTTTACAAAATAAGATTCAGGTATAAATATATATTGAAACTTACCCTTTTGTCTTCAATTTCCAATTCAAGACCCGATTTTCGGAGATTTTGCTCAAATTCTTTTCTTCTTTCCTTTAGCAAAACAAACAGAATTATGCAGAATACTTTTATTCTATTTGCTCAATGATAGACTTGGTATATGATGGCCAAACTTCTAAGTGTTCTGTGCCCCACCCGTTATTTTAAAAAGGCCTCTGTGTATTATGTCAAACTTAATGTCATGTACTGTTTTCCATCTGTACAATAATTCCCAATAATCATAAAAATCCAGTGTATCCTATAATCTCTGGGAAATATGCAGCAGAGCCTTTAATGGAAGACATATAAAAACTTTACTGAATAAAATACTGTTTTTTAAATAAAAGTTTTACAATAAGACAAATATATCATGCTGTTATTTGGGATGACTCAGTATTACAAAGTTCAATACTCTGCAAATAAATTATATATTTAATTCAACTTTAAGCCAAAATGTCAATACGACTTTTTAATCTTGAAGGACAGAATGGCTTCACACAGAGAAAAATCAAATTAAATTAAACTATAGGTCATTAGTTCACATAATCAAATTATGTAGACTTAAAAACAATTCACTGATCATCAATATTTTTGCTTTAACTGTGAGTAAAGTATAACAAAATACACACTAAAATTTTAAAATACTTAATTACAGTATCTTCAAACACTAATCTTCAAATAGGCATGTCTTTAGTATGTATAATATATTTTTTAAAAAGCTAGAAGAGAGGATTCTGAATGTTTTCACCAAAATGAGGGTAGTAGATATTGAACACTGTACAATATAGGCCTGTATCAGGGCCGGTGCTGTGGCACAGAGGGTTAAAGCCCTGGCCTGAAGCAATGGCATCCCATATGGGTGCCGGTTCTAGTCCCAGGTGCTCCTCTTCTTATCCAGCTCTCTGCTATGGCCTGGGAAAGAAATAGAAGCTGCCCAAGTCCAAATAACATAAAGAGAAGATTCTAAAATGTGCATGAGAGAAATGCCAGATTACTTTCAGAGGATCTCCAATTTGACTCACAGCGGACTTCTCATCAGAAACTCTACAGGCTAGGAGAGAATGGTAAGATACAGTCCAAGATTAACAGAAAAAAAAAAAAAAAACCTGTCATCCCAGAATATTATACCCTGCAAAGCTCTCATTTATGAATGAATATGAAATAAAGACTTTCCATAACAAATAGAAATTGAGGGGCCAGCACTGTGGTGTAGCAGTTTAAGCTGCTGCCTGCAGTGCTGGCATCCCGGACATTGGTTCGAGATCCAGTTGCTCCACTTCTGATCCAGCTCACTGCTATGCCTGGGAAAGCAATAGAAGATGGTTTAAGTCCTTGGGCCCCTGCCACCGCATGGGAGACCTGGAAGAAGCTCCTGGCTCCTGGCTTCGGATCAGCACAGTTCCAGCTGTTGTGGCCAATTGGGAATGAACAAGCTGATGCTAGACTTCTCTCTCTCTCTGTCTCTCCTGTCTCTGTGTTACTCTGATTTTCAAATAAATCAATAAATATTTTAAAACAAAAAACGAAATTAAAGAATTTGTCATCACCCATCTATCCCTACAAAAGATGCTTATGGATGTGCTGCACACAGAAACATGGTCATCACTACAAAAGAAGGTAAAGGAATAAAATCTCTCAGTAAAAGATCAAAGGAAATCCAAAGTAAAAATTAGGAATATTTTTGGAAAAATAGCAGGGAAAGTCATTACTTATCAATACTCACCTTGATTGTAAACGGCCTCAACTCCATAGTCAAAAGACCAGACTTGCCAGCACCACAGCTCACTAGGCTAATCCTCCAACTGCGGTGCTGGCATGCCAGGTTCTAGTCCCAGTCAGGATGCCAGATTTGTCCTGGTTGCTCCTCTTCCAGTCCACCTCTCTGCTGTGGCCTGGGAGTGGAGGATGGCCCAAGTTCTTGGGCCCCTGCACCCACATGGGAGACCGGGAGGAAGCACCTGGCTTCTGGCTTCGAATCGGCACAACTTGCAGCCGTAGTGGCCATTTGGGGGGTGAACCAACGGAAAAGGAAGACCTTTCTCTCTGTCACTCTCTCTCACTGTCTAACTCTGCCTGTCAAAATAATAATAATAATAATAATAATAAAATTTAAAAAAAATAAAAAAGTCCAGACTGGCTGACTGGATTAAAAAATAAAACCCATGTATTTTCTGCCTATAAGAAACATATCTCACCCACAAAGATATATGCAGACTGAAGTGAAAGGATGAAAGAAGATATTCCATGCCAAAAGAAACCAAAAAAGAGCTGGTATAGCCATCTTAATATCAGAAAAATATTAACTTTAACACAAAAACTGCTAAAAGAGTCAAAGAAGGGTACTATATAATGTTTAAGGGATCAAATCAACAGGAAGATGTAACTATTATAAATGTATAGGCACCTAATTAAAGGGAACCTGGCCAATTAAAAGAAATATTAAGAGATTTAAAAGGAGACTTATACTCAAATACAATAGTATTGGGGGACTGCAAAGCTCCAGTTTCAGCAATGGACAGATCAAACAGATGGAAAATAAACAAGAATACAGCAGAATTAATCTAACTATAGACCAAATGGACCTAACAGATAAGTACAGAACTTTTCACCCTACAATTCCAGAATACACATTCTTCTCAGCAGTGCTTGAAACTTTCTCTAGGATTGACCACATCCTTAGGCCATAAGCAAGTTTCAGCAAATTAAAAAAAACTGAATCATACCATGAATCTTATTGGACCACAATGCAATGAGGTTGGAAATCAGCAACTCGGGAATTTCTAGAGCATATGCAAATGCATGGAGACTGAACAACATGCTCCTGAATGAGAAGTAGGTCATAGAAGAAATAAAAAATAAATAAATAAAAAAAATTTTGGAAACAAATGCAGATGACAACAAAACATATCAAAACTTTTATGATACAGCAAAAGCAGTGAAAAGAAGAATGTTTTTAGCAATAGGTGTCAACAGCAAGAAATTGGAGGTCAGTGCTGTTGCTCAGTGGGTTAAAGTCCTGGCCTGAAGCGCCGAAATGCCATATGGATGCCAGTTCGAGACCCGGCTGCTCATCTTCTGATCCAACTCTCTGCTATGGCCTGGAAAAGTAATGGAGGATGGCCCAAATACTTGGGCCCCTGTACCCAAGTGGGAGACCCGGAAGAAGCTCCTGGCTCCTGGTTTTGGATCAGTGCAGCTCTGGCAGTTGCTGCCATCTGGGAATTGAACCAGTGGATAGAAGACATCTCTCTGTCTCTACCTCTCTCTGAAACTCTGTCTTTCAATTAAATAAAATAAACCTTTAAAAAAAATTGGAAAAGCACCAAATAAATGAGCTATCGATGCATCTCAAGGATCTAGAAAAACAAGAGTAAACCAAGCCCAAAATTAGTAGGAGAAAAGAAATAATTAAAATTAGAGAAGAAATCAACAAAATTGAATAAAAAAAATAACAAAAGATCAGCAAAAAGAAGAGCTGGTTTTTTGAAAAATAAACAAAAGTGACACACCAGTGGCTCAATTAACCAAAAAGATGACAGAGAAGACCAAAATCAATAAAATTAGAGATTAAAAAGGAAATGTGACAATAGACATCAAAGAAATAAAAAGAATCATCAAAAATTATTACCAAGAGCTATATGCCAACAAACTGGGAAATCTAGAAGAAATAGATTCCTGGACACATACAATCTAACTAAATTGAGCCATAAAGACATAGAAAACCTAAACAGACCCATAACACAGGCAAACAAAGAAAAGCCCAGGACTGGATGGCTTCAATGGTGAATTCTACCAGACATTTAAGAAGAACAAATTCCAATTCCTCTCAAGTTATTCAAAACAACTGAAAGAGAGGGAATCCTTCCAAATTCTTTCTACAAAGCCAACATCACCTTAATTCCTAAACCTGAAAAAGATGCAACCGAGAAAGAGAATTACAAACCAATTTCCCTGATAAATATAGACACAAACATCCTCAACAAAATTCTAGCCAATCAAATCCAACAACACATGAGATCATCCACCCAGAACAAATGGGATTTATCCCTGGCATGCAGGGATGATTCAATGTTCACAAATCAATCAATGTGATACACCACATTAACAAACTGCTGAAAAAAAAAAACCCACATGATTATCTAAATAGATGCAGAGTAAGCATTTGACAAAAATACAATATCCTTTCATGATGAAAACTCTAAGAAAACTGGGTATAGAAGGAAGAACATTCCTCAGTACAATCAAAGCAATTTATGAAAAACCCACAGCCACCATTCTATTAAATGGGGAAAAGTTGGAAACATTCCCACTGAGATCCGGTACCAGACAGGGATGGCAACTCTCACTACTGCTATTCAATATAGTACTAGAAGTTTTTGCCAGATCCATTAGGCAAGAAAATGAAATCAAAGGGATGCAAATTGGGAGGAAGGAAGTCAAACTATCCCTCTTTGCATAAGACATGATTCTTTATATAGAGGATACAAAAACTCCACTAAGAGGCTATTGGGACTCATAGAAGAGTTTGGTAAAGTAGCAGGATATAAAATCAGTATACAAAAATCAACAGCCTTTGTATATACAGACAATGCCACAGCTGAGAATGAACTTCAAGATTTATCGCATTCACAATAGCTACAAAAACAATCAAATACTTTGGAATAAACTTGCCCAGCGATGTTAAAGATCTCTACAATGAGAATTACAAAACCTTAAAGAAATAGAAGAAGACACAAAAAGAAAAATGGAAAATTCTTCCATGTTCATGGATTGGAGGAATGAATATCATCAAAATGTCCAATCTCCCAAAAGCAATGTACAGATTCAATGCAATACCAATCAAAACACCGAAGACATTCTTCTCAGATTTAGAAAAAAAATGGTGCTGAAATTAATATGGAGACACAGGAGACCTCGAATAGCTAAAGCATTTTTACACAACAAATCAAAGCTGGAGGCATCACAATACCAGATTTTAAGACATACTACAGCGCAGTTATAATCAAAACAGCCTGGGACTTGTACAAAAACAGATGGATAAACCAATGGAACAAAGCAGAAATCAATCCAAACATCTACAGCCAACTTATATTTGATCAAGTAGCTAAAACCAATCCCTGGAGCAAGGACAGTCTATTCAACAAACGGTGCTGGGAAAACTAGATTTCCACATGCAGACGAATGAACAAGACCCCTACCTTACACCTTACACAAATATTCATTCAACACGGATTAAAGATCTAAGCCTACATCCAAACACCATCAAATTATTAGAGAACATTGGAGAATTCCTACAAGATATTGGCACAAAGATTTCTTGGAAAAGACCCCAGAGGCACAGGCAGCCAAAGCCAAAATTAACAACTAGGATTACATCAAATTGAGAAGTTTCTGAAAGGCAAAAGAAACAGTCAGGAAAGTGAAGAGGCAAACTACAGAATGGGAGAAATTATTAGCAAACTATGCAACTGATAAAGGATTAATATCCAGAATCTAAAAAGAGATCAAAAACTCCACAACAACAAAACAAATAACCCACTTAAGAGAAGGGCCAAGGACTTAAACAGACATTTTTCTTTTTTTTTTAAGATTTATTTATTTATTCGAAAGTCAGAGATACACAGAGAGAAGAGAGGCAGAGAGTCAGACAGAGAGTGATCTTCCATCCAATGGTTTACTCTCCAGATGGCCGCAATGCCCAGAGTGGCACCGATCTGAAGCCAGGAGCCAGCAGCTTCTTTTGGGTCTCCCACATGGGTGCAGGGGCCCAAGGACTTGGGCCATCTTTTACTGCTATCCCAGGCCACCGCAGAGGGCTGCATTGGAAGAGGAGCAGCCAGGACTAGAACCAGCGCCTTATGGGATGCCAGCACTTCAGGCCAGGGTGTTTACCTGCTCTGCCACAGC
Organism: Lepus europaeus; assembly: GCF_033115175.1. Classification (NCBI taxonomy): domain Eukaryota; kingdom Metazoa; phylum Chordata; class Mammalia; order Lagomorpha; family Leporidae; genus Lepus; species Lepus europaeus. The sequence goes on from NC_084833.1 coordinate 43,233,427, forward strand.
ACCAGCCCCATTAAACATACATTTTTCAAAGAGGAAATCCAAATGGCCAACAGACACATGCAAAAATGTTCAGGATCACTAACCATCAGGGAAATGCAAATCACAACCACAATGAGGTTTCACCTCACCCCAGTTAGAATGGCTTTCACACAGAAATCAACAAACAACAAATGCTGGTGAGGATGTAGGGAAAAAGGTACCCTAATCCACTGTTGGTGGGAATGAAAACTGGTAAAGCTAGCATGGAAGACAATTTGGAGGTATGTCAGAAATCTGAATATAGTCCTACCATAGGACCTAGCCATCCCACCCTTTGTAATTTTCCCAAAGGAAATAAAATCAGCAAATAAAAGAGCTATCTGCACCTCCATGTTTATTGCAGCTCAATTCACAATAGCTAAAACATGGAATCAACCTAAATGCCAGTCAACAGAAGACTGGATAAAGAAATTATGGGATATGTACTAATGGAATACTACATAGTGGTAAAAAAAAAATGAAATCCGGTCATTGGCAACAAAATTGATGAATCTGAAAAAAATCATACTTAGTGAAATAAACCAGTCCCAAACAGAAAATATCATATGTTCCTCCTGATCTGTGACAACTAATATAGCACCTAAAAGGAAACATGTAGGAGTGAAATTTATACTATGAGAAACAAATATTTGAATAGCCCTTGTCTTGACTTTAGAGGATCAGTTTATTATTTTATTTTGTTGCTCTTTTCTTAATATCATTGGTTGAACAATTTACTTAACACAGAATTACTCATAGGTCTTTAAATCCAATTGAAAATTGATCCCAGTAAAAAATAAGAGCCCAAATAAGAGAGGGAGGAGATGTACAGTTCGGCAGACGTTCCCTCGGACTTACCCCGAAGGGTAAAGCTTTGCCATGGGACTCCAAATCCCATTAAAGTGGGTGCTAATGCCATCTTACTAGTTAAAGTGATCATTTTAAGAGTGTAACTTATATATATAGGAATAAGTGTCCAAAAAATCACATAAATAAGACCAAGTGTCTGCTAATAACAATAGATAGAATTAAAAAGGAGAGAATGATCCAACATGGGAAGCAGCAGCAGACTCAGAGAATGACAAACACCCTAAACAGCACTCTGGCCTCAGAATCAGCCCTTAAGGCATTCAGATCTGGCTAAAAAGCCCATGAAAGCATTTCAGGCATGGAAAGCCATACACTCTGGCAAAGAATGATCTACATGAAGGATCTCTGTAAGTGAGATCCCAGTGGAAAGAAGGGTCCATCAAAGAAGGAGGTACCTTTCTCCAAAGGGAGGACAGAACTTCCATTTGATTATGGCCCTGTCTAAATACTGATGGAGTTTGTGGACTCAAGAGGCTCCTGCAAATTGGTGGCCACACTTAATATCTAATGTGAGCCGTCTAAAGTACCTCAGCTTCTTGGAGGAGAAGTAAAAGGACTTTGTCTCTAAAACATCCAGTAAATTTAATTGGCATCACACATTCATTACTCAGCTGCCTATTTTGTAGTCTTTTCACTCAGTTTCAGCTTTCAATAATACTTCAGAAGTCTCTGACTTTTTACAATGTAATTCAATGTGAATATCCACATCAAAATATAGAATGTACTTCTTTTTGTTATTCCTGTGTTTCTCACATAGGCACTTACCGCTTTTATTTCTGCATCTTTCCTTAAGTCATCAACATAGGAAAGTACAAAATCAATTTGCCTAATCCCATCTCGGAAGAAGATAGAATCTTTGCTTTGTTCATTTTTTTGAAACTGTAGGAGACATAAATGGCACAATTTTAAATTCTATTTTTATTCTCAAGTGGCAAAAAACATGGAAATGATTACCTAATATTTGTTTTCTTAAAGATTTATTTCATTTATTTAAAAAGCAGACTGACAGAGTGAGCAAGAGGGAGGGAGACACAAAGAGAAAAATATCTTCTCTCTACTGCTTTACTCCCTAAATGGTTGCAACAGCCCAGGCTGGGTCAGGTCAAATTCAAGAGCCTGGAACTCCATTTAGATTTTCCACGTGGGTGGTAGAGATCCAAGTATTTGGACCACCTTATTGCTGCCTTTCCAGGATCTTTAGCAAGAATCTGGATCAGAAGTGAAACAGCCAGGATTCAAACCATTGCTCCAATAGGGAATTACAGCATTGTGAACAGTTATTTAAACTGCTATTCCACAATGCAGACTCAATTATCTAAAATTTGGTCACCATTTAATGTTATATTTGATTCTTGAAATGACAGATCAGGGCACACTATTGGAGTTTCCATCAACATGCTTATGTAATGAAGTCAAATTCCATATAGGGCTTTCAATAAAAAAGACCCAGGAGGAGGATCAGCAAATTGACTACTTGTGCATACAACAAAAATACTACAATTATACCAAAATATAAAATAAGTATATGTATACACTGATTCCAAAATGCATATTCAGAGAACTTTGTAATCTTCATTAAACAACACACCTATTAGTCCACTTAATAATTCATAGTTACATACTACTTTGGAGGTTTAATTAATTGCTGACTGATTAGTGGAATGTCACTCTCAGAAACTTATGACTAATGCTCATAGTTCAGAAATATTCCACTTTCTAATTCTACTTTTGAAATATTAAAACAAAACTAACATGCAGTTAAAGATTAGAAAGCTGGGAGCCTGCTAGTTGGTCTTACAGCAAGTAAAAACTCATGCAAATTTCCCTTTAACATCGATTTCTCATGTGAAACAAAATCAATCATTTGTTTAAATCTATACAAATTTGCTTGGTTTAATAACTAAACTTAAAACTTTAAATTTCATATGCTGTGTTGCCTGTTAACTATTTCTCTTTCAAAATAGCAAAAACACTAGAGAACTCCTAAAAGAATTTCATGTGTGACTGATTTGGCTTTTCACAGTCAATATAAAATATGTAATACTTAATATTATTAATAGCCTAAGTGTGGCACATAGAATTACAGAAATAGATGATTTATTGGATGTCAATGAGGCACCTTTCCAATTGCTTTAGCTAACCCATGAATAGGAAGTTCAATGATTTTAATCTTCACAACTGGCATTTCCTTTTTTTTTTTTTTTTTTTTTTTTTTTTTTTGACAGGCAGAGTGGACAGTGAGAGAGAGAGACAGAGAGAAAGGTCTTCCTTCTCCATTGGTTCACTCAATGGCCACTGCGGCTGGTGCGCTGCGGCTGACACACCACGCTGATCCGAAGCCAGGAGCCAGGTGCCTCTCCTGGTCTCCCATGTGGGTGCAGGGCCCAAGCACTTAGGCCATCCTCTAACACACTTCCAGGCCACAGCAGAGAGCTGGACTGGAAGAGGAGCAACCGGGCACAACTGGTATTTCTAATAGTTTATGTCTGTAAGTATTGTTTTATAGTATTCTATACCATTTTTCACCTAAATCAGGCCAGATGGATCTCCCATAAAAGACAGTGGATGTAAGTCAGTCAGGTATGAATAAGTTAGGAAGCTCATGTTCAATTTGTGGTCATGTTCAATTTGTGGTATTTTATATCTATGTAACAGCTATTATATTATCATGTAAGTTTGATTGAAAATCACTTTGGAAAAGGAAACAAAGCAAAACCAACAAAACCATTCATTCTTGTAAGTCATCATAGTATTAGCTTATCTTATGAAATTCATCAATTTGTGGAAGCCAATTAGAATAAATAGTTCTAATTTGACTATATTTAATCAAAATACAAAATCAGAAGGAAAAAGCAATAGTTTTCTTGTCCTATGTCTGTAGCAGCCATATTTGTATGCATGTATGTAAGAATTTTGATATCTACCATATTTATGAGTGATCGTATTATACAGACAAGCTCAACCGTGATCCGGAAGGGTGGTACTACTGATTGAAGATGTGCAAACAAAGGGGACAAAATTTATACTCCATTTTTGACAAAGACTCAACAAAATACTTAAGAGAATAGGGATTCCAATTCTTTTCCTGAGTGTACAATAACAATGAGTACATTTATTTTGTTCCTTAGAACCAAGATGACTTAGGATGACCCAAACTTCTATCATTATGTGGCGTTTTAAGTTTAAGCTGTGAATTTTTTTCTTAATATAAAGAAAAAAAAATCATCAGTAACCTTGTAAATCACCATGAGGTACACGTCTTAGGACAGTTAAAAACCAGTTAACTGGGGCAGAAAGATCTGATAATTCTGTTATATATAACTGAATGTTATTAAAATACATTGTGCTTTTTTTGGGCTCCAAACATGCCATTTATATCTTTAGATCATATTTTATAGTATGAGTATTTGTGCTCATATTTGACTTGTGCTTAGAAATGCCTATTTATAATGAAACAAATATCTGAGTAGCTTCTCTGAATGATGTAATTATTCTTAGATACATTAATCTGTATTCCTAGTGGCTTGATAAACCTCTGAAGCTATGTAGATTGTGCATGTGTGTGTGTGTGTGTGTATGTATGTGTACATTTTTAGAAAGAGGGTACAGATTCCATTAGATATAAAAAAGATTAAGAATCATTATTCTGAAACTTCAATTCCCTGGGAAATGGGTATCAGTGAGAAAGTCCCAGCAAATCAACAGTACTCCTTGGGAGAAAAATGACCCATGCTATTGCTGCAGCCATCCAGAGCAAAAGCAGCATCATTCAGCGCTGGTTTTTACCATAAGACGCCGCCGCAGGAACAAATTGTACCGTTTTGCAGGCTGTGAAGCAACCGATAGAGAGTTAGCATTTCCTACCCAGAATTAAAGATTCCAAGAAACATATACAGAAACTTTAGTATGATCACTCTATAATTGTTTATCTGAGTGTGTGATATTCAATCCTGGAGGGGAGAGAGGTAGCAAGGAGGAAAGTGGGGGAAAAAATAGAAGGAAACCAATAGCCAATGGGCAAGAGACTTCAAATTCCCAGAACTCCTTTTTGAACGTTTTATTTATTTTAACTTTATTTAAAAGGGAGGGAAAGGGAGAGAGAGAGGGAGAGAATATGAATCTTCCATCTGCTAGTTCACTCCCCATATGCTTGCAACAGCCAGGGATGGGCCAGACAAAAGCTATAAGCCTGGAACTCAATCAAGGTCTCCCACATGAGTAGCAGGGACCCAAGTACTTGAGTCATCATCTGCTGCCTCCTAGGTTGCACATTACCAGGAAGCTAGAGGAGCTGTGACTTGAACCATGCACTCCAACATAAGATGCGGGCAACCCAAACAGCATCCTAACTGCTGTGTCATATGCCCTCTCCTCCCTAAATCCTTTAGAGGATAGCTTTAAACAATAAATATTTGTGGGACTTAATTAAGAAGGAAAGAGAAAAAATGATAATGAAGAAAAACATTGAAATAATAAAAATACAGAGTAAAACAGGCTGTTAAAAATACCTAGATAGTTGATTGATTAGGCAAGGAAAACAGAATTACTATAATTATACTGAGATGATGCAGATATTACATAGGCAAAAGTTTATGTATATATGTATAGAAAGCTTGCACAGAGTTTATTTTTAAAATATCTTATAACTTCCTAATATACTAAAAGAGAAAATGTTATTTAATTTTTTAAATCATGAATTGTCTCCAATCTTCAATTACCGTAATCATTATTTAAAATACCAAGGCAATTACCGAAAAATATCTTGGATAATCAATGATATATATTTGGGAGGCATGCATTTGTTGTGGAAGTTAAGATGCTGTTTGGACACCTGGACACCAGCATCTCATTTTTGAAGAGTCTAGATTCAGGTCCTGGCCCTGCTTTCATTCTGGCTTCCTTCTAATGTGCACTCCAGGAGGTAGATGGTTATGGCTCAAGTACCTGGGTGCCTTCAACCCATATGAAAAACCTAGATTGAGTTCTAGGCCCCAAATAAGGGACATTCTTCAAAATACCTGAATGGTGCTTCTCAAAAACAAGAAATGTATGTGAAACTGTGTCAACCAGGGGATCCTTAAGAGACCTGACTACTCAATGCAATGCAGTATCATTGATGGGATATTGAAATAGAAACAAGACATTAGGAAAAACCTAAGGAAATGTGAATAAATTAACTTTATTGTGAGAAATAAACCATACTAATGTAAGATGCTAATAGAAGAAGATAACAGAAGACATGGGGTATAAGGAATGTGTAGTATATTTGTAATAAATCTGTAAATCTAAAACTATATGAAAGTGAAGTTTTCAAAAAAATTTACTCATAAATTTTAAACATATACTGTGTAACCAAAGATAATGTCAGCATAGATAATGAAATATCATAGGTCATTTCAAAGCTTTTTTGGAATTTAAAATTTCAATTATTAGAATAACATAATTGGGCAAAGTATTTGCAACTTTTAACATAGGTAAAAAGATAATGTTAAAGATATACATAGTCCCCCCACCCAAAAAAAATCAAGAGAAAAAATGAAAACCTAACTACCTGACAGGCAAATGAAGAAGATATATGAACAGACTGATGTAACAAATTAATTAAAATGACCATTCAGTATAGAAAAAAATGCATATTTCACTCATCTTAAGAAAAATGCACATTTAAACTATACTAAGATGCTGAGCTAACTGAAAGAGCTTCTAATAGTTACTCGGTGTCTCAATATCAGAAAGAAAAAAATCTAAAAGCAGGAAACTGGCACTCTCATATATTTGTCAAACATGTTAAATGAAGAGGAATTTGGAGATAAATGACAAAGCTATATATGCCTTGGTTCTTTGATAGAGAACTCCAAGGCAGAAGGATACACTAACCAAAATACTTTAAGATGAATTCCAAAGGGTATTCATATCAGGGATATTTGCAATATCACTGAAAAAAAAAAAAACTTAAAAATGAAAATGTTTTCCACAGAAGAATGGAGAGGAAAAAAGAAGAAACACTTACCTGAAAATGTTTTGTTCTATAATTCCAGTTTATGTATTTACCTTCAAGCGTTTAAAGGACGAAGACATAATTTTCAACCCACACCAACATTTGTACTACTGTACTCAATACAACAGTGCCGGTGATGCAAGGGAAGCCTTTAAATTTCTTTTTTTATATAAAGTTTTTTTTTAATATTTATTTATTTGAAAAGCAAAGTTATAGAAAGAGGGAGGGAGACAAAGAGAGAGATCTTCCATCTGCTGGCTCATTCCCCAAAAGGCCACAGCGGCTGGAGCTGGGCCAATCACAATCCAGGAGCCAGGAGCTTCTTCCAGGTCTACCACCTGGGTACAGGGGCCCACATACTTGGGCCATCTTCCTCTGCTTTCCCAGGTGCATTAGCAGGGAGCTGGATCAGAAGTAGAGCAACTAGGACTCCAAATAGTACCCATATTTGGGATACCAGTGCCATAGATGGGCAGTTTTACCCACTACTCCACAGTGCTGGATCCAAGCATTAAATTTCAATTAACAGGGGCCATTACTGTGGCATAATAGGTAAAAGTGCCACCTGTGATGCCAGCATCCCATATGGATGCCGGTTCATGTCCTGACTGCTGATCCAGCTCCTTGCTAACGGCCTGGGAAAAGCCATGGAAGATTGTCCAAGTGTTTAGGCCTTTGCCAACCATTTGGGAGACCTGGAAGAAGCTCCTAGATCCTGTCTGAGGCCTGGTCCAATGTTGGCCATTGCAGCCATCTGGAGAGTGAGTCAGCACATGGAATATCTCTTTCTCTCTCTCTGTCTCTCCCTCTCTCTGTAACTCTGACTTTCAAATATAAAATAAAATCTTAAAAAGTAAATAAATTTCAATAATGAAAATGTAAGGTATTCTATTAAAAAATACTAAAAGATGAATATCACCCATGATATTAAATTGAGACTGTAACCACTCAGAAGAATCATGGGAGACTCTGGGTCTCTAGTAAATATGTCCTCCAAATCCCATTGCATTTGTATGTAATGCTATCTACTGTGGGCCTGCCAAGGATTTAGAAAGGAATCTAGTCAAGTAATCTGACAGGAAAATTTGTTGTAAAATTTTTAAAGTAAAATATTTTCCTTAAAAAATGACAATAAAATTGTGTGAGGTTTAGGTTCCACCAAATCTTATTCAATGAATAGTTTGCAAGAGGGAAATCACATTAATGTTTATACAATAATAATACAATAAAATTATATAATAAATATATTATTACATTATATAATATATAAAATACTATATTATATTATTTAATAATATTATTAATATTTAATAATAATTATTATATTATTATTATATAATATATAAAATAATACAATAAAATTATACAATAAAAATAAAGAAAATAAATCAACAAAATTTCAGTTTAATTTGACCAATCCTCATGAGAACAGTGTATATTGGTAGCCTACTGAAAAGCAAACCATCACCTATTGTGAAAATTGTCAATATAGAAACATTTCTACTGTGAAACTGTCTACATCTTCCTGAACAGATCTTTCATTTACTGCGCAACTAAAAAAAAAGGTAAGTCCTTTACTAACATCATAAATGATATTTTATTTTTTAAAAAAATCACATTTCTTCATGATTATTCTTAGGCATGTACTTCAAAGAAGAGTGCTGTGACACAGAAAGGATTTTGAAGTAGGCTTCAGAAACTTGAGTTCTAGTCCATTAAAAATAGAGATAATTTTGATCAAGCCAACTTCTTAAATCATTCATTTTCTCAATTGCAAAACTGAGAAACATTAAAATGAATGAAAAGTGCTATCCTAACGTGTCATTCAAATTAATATATTTGATATAATTTTTCCCTTAAGAAACTGACTTTTTTATTCTAAAGTAATAGGTTTTTAACCACCACCCAAAAGGGCCTGAATAAAAGAACTGGGAAAGAGAATAACGCCATTGTAGACTGCAAAACATGTTCCATCCATGTCCACCCAAGAAAGCATAGTGTCGTTTGTTGCTTACCGTTGATTCTTCATTGATGAGTAAATTGGTCTCTCTGCTGCTCATGCTCTATTAATAGAACCAAGGGGAAGACAGTCCTGTTAATAATAGTACAGATAGGGCTAGGAGAACATTTAAGTTTCAACAATAATGATAATATAATAATAAAAAAAAAAAACCTCCAGGTTCTCTGTAAGTTTTCTATGCAGAAATGCTAAAGCTGGGTCCCAAGAGAGCTATGAAGCACCTGAATGGTATTCAACACTGTGTATGTGTATACACATGTGCGTGTGTGTTTGTGTGCATGTGGGTATACTTATCTGTTTGTCTCTGAGTGTATCTCTGTGGGTGAAGACAGGGAGCTTGAGCAGGAATTAGAATTTGGGAGGCAGCATATCAAACAATGAAAAGAAAAAATCAGTGATTTAAGAAATTCTTAAGTACTATATTACAGAGAAATAACAAGGAGTCTATTCTTTTAATTATACTGAATCTTGAACAGAATCAAAACAAAGGGCAGAATTAATTGGTTGTTTTATGCCTTTCAACATTTGCTTGAAAACAAATATTTACCTTGGAAAATGTACCATTAGAATTCTTTGGAATTCATACTTACAACCTAGGGAGAAAACACTACACAAATACAAACTGATTGTAATTAAAGCCATATGATGCATCACTCATATGATGGCTCACATACCACAGAACATGCTCCTACAAGAGCACCCAGACAATTCTCAGCTTTCTAGAAATACAATTAGTTGAATGCTATGGCTAGGCAGCAACTACAAGAAATGTCCTGAAATTTGTATCTAGACTGGAGATTCATTTAATATTGTCGTTGGAAAAATACAACCAGTATCTCCTTATACACAGGTAATGCTGGGAAAGCCAATTTTGAAAAGAATACATAGGAAGTGCTATGGACATGGGGCCGGTGCTGTGGCATGGTGGGTTGAGCCTCCATCCATCGCAATGACATCCCGTATGGAAGCCTATACCAGTGCCCAGCTGCTTCTCTTCCGATCCAGCTCTCTGCCATGGCCTGGGAAAGCAGCAGAAGATGACCCAAGTCTTAGGCCCCTGCACCTGCATAGGACACCTGGAAGAAGCTCCTGGCCTATGACTTCAAATAGGCACAGCTCAGGCCATCTTGGCCATTTAGGGAGTGAACCAGTAGATGGAAGGCTTTTCTATCTGTCTCTTCCTCTCTCTGTCTGTAATTCTAGCTCTCAAATAAATAAATCTTAAAGAAAAAGAAAGTACTGTGAACACATTTTAAAAACATACAAAGATGCCAGCGCCGTGGCTCAGTAGGTTAATCCTCCGCCTTGCAGCGCCGGCAAACCGGGTTCTAGTCCCGGTCGGGGCACCGATTCTGTCCCGGTTGCCCCTCTTCCAGGCCAGCTCTCTGCTGTGGCCAGGGAGTGCAGTGGAGGATGGCCCAAGTTCTTGGGCCCTGCACCCCATGGGAGACCAGGAGAAGCACCTGGCTCCTGCCATCGGATCAGCGCGGTACGCCGGCCGCAGCACGCCTACCGCGGCGGCCATTGGAGGGTGAACCAACGGCAAAAAGGAAGACCTTTCTCTCTGTCTCTCTCTCTCACTGTCCACTCTGTCTGTCAAAAAAAAAAAAAAAAAAAAAAAACACAAAGACCATCTTGGAAAATACACTTAATTCTACAAAATTTAAGTTACAGATGGAGTCACAGAGAAGTAGTAATTGTTTTGTGTTCTTTTGTTTAACTTTTATTTAACAAATATAATTTTCTGAAGTACAGCTTATGGATTAGAGTGGATTTCCAACCCCCCCATAACCTCCCTCCCACCCGCAACCCTCCCATCTCCCGCTACCTCTCTCATTCCATTCACATCAAGATTCATTTTCAATTATCTTTATATACAGAAGATCAATTTAGTATACATTAAGTAAAGATTTCATCAGTTTGCACCCACACAGAGACACAAAGTGTAAAGTACTGCTTAAGTACTAGTTACGGCATTAATTTACATTGAACAACACATTAAGGACAGAGATACTACATGAGGAGTAAGTGCACAGTGACTCCTGTTGTTGACTTAACAAATTGACATTCTTGTTTATGGCATCAGTAATCACCCTAGGCTCTTGTCATGAGTTGCCAAGGCTATGGAAGCCTTTAGGGTTCGCCGACTTCGATCTTATTCTGACAGGGTAATAGTCAAAGTGGAAGTTCTCTCCTCCCTTCAGAGAAAGGTACCTCCTTCTTTGATGGCCTGTTCTTTCCACTGGGATCTCACTCGCACAGATCTTTCATTGAGGTCTACTTTTTTTTTTTTTTTTTTTTTTTTTTTTTTTTTTTTTTTGCCAGTGTCATGGCTTTCCATGCCTAAAATTCTCTCATGGGCTCTTCAGCCAGATCTGAATGCCTTAAGGACTGATTCTGAGGCCAGAGTGCGGTTTAGGACATCTGCCATTCTATGAGTCTGCTGTGTCTCCCGCTTCCCATGTTGGATCGTTCTCTCCTTTTAATTCTACCAGTTAGTATTAGCAGACATTAGTCTTGTTTATGTGATCTCTTTGACTCTTAGACCTATCATTATGATCAATAGTGAACTGAAATGGATCGCTTGGACTAGTGAGATGGCATTGGTACATGCAACCTTGATGGGATTGTATTGGAATCCCCTGGCACGTTTCTAACTCTACCATTTGGGGCAAGTCAGATTGAGCATGTCCCAAATTGTACATCTCCTCCCTCTCTTATTCCCACTCTTATATTTAACAGGGATCACTTTTCAGTTAAATTTAAACACCTAAGAATAACTGTGTTAATTAAAAAGTTCAATCAATAGTATTAAGTAGAACAAAAAAATACTAAAATGGATAAAGTATTAAGCTGTTCATCAACATTCAGGACAAGGGCTGATCAAGCACTGTTTTCGTAGTGTCCATTTCATTTCAACAGGTTTCCTTTTTGGTGCTCAGTTAGTTGTCACCAATCAGGGAGAACATATGATATTTGTCCCTTTAGGACTGGCTTATTTCACTCAGCATGATGTGTTCCAGATTCCTCCATTTTTTCGTAAATGACCGGATTTCCTTGGTTTTTACTGCTGTGTAGTATTCTAGAGTACATGTCCCATAATTTCAGTTAGGAAAGTGAAGAGGCAACCAACAGAAAGGGAAAAAATATTTGAAAACTATGCAACAGATAAAGGATTAAGAACCAGAATCTACAAAGAGATCAAGAAACTCTACAACAACAAAACAAACAACCCACTTAAGAGATGGGCCAAGGACCTCAATAGACATTTTTCCAAAGAGGAAATCCAAATGGCCAACAGACACATGAAAAAATGTTCATCAGTAGCCATCAGGAAATGCAAATCAAAACCACAATGAGGTTTCACCTCACCCTAGTTAGAATGGCTTACATACAGAAATCTACCAACAAAAGATGCTGGAGAGGATGTGGGGAAAAAGGGACACTAACCCACTGTTGGTGGGAATGCAAACTGGTAAAGCCACTATGGAAGAAAGTTTGGAGATTCCTCAGAAACCTGAATATAACCCTACCATACAACCCAGCCATTCCATTCCTTGGAATTTATCCAAAGGAAATTAAATTGGCAAACAAAAAAGCTGTCTGCACCTAAATGTTTATTGCAGCTTAATTCACAATAGCTAAGACCTAGAATCAACCTAAATGCCCATCAACAGTAGACTGGATAAAGAAATTATTGCTTTGTGTTCTTAAAAAGGATGAAGACATAATTTTGAACACATGCCAGTTTTTGTACTGCTGTATTCAATAGAGCAGGTGAAGCTCTACTATGGGGAGCATTCAAATTTCAAAAACAAAAACTTGCCAGCACCCTGGCTCACTAGGCTAATCCTCCACCTGCAGCGCCGGCACCCTGGATTCTAGTCCCGGTTCGGGTGCTGGATTCTGTCCCGGTTGCTTCTCTTCCAGTCCAGCTCTCTGCTGTGGCCCGGGAAGGCAGTGGAGGATGGCCCAAGTGCTTGAGCCCTGCACCTGCATGGGAGACCAGGAGGAAGGACTTGGCTCCTGGCTTCGGATCAGCACAGCACGTCGGCCATAGTGGCCACTTGGGGGGTGAACCAACGGAAAAAGGAAGACCTTTCTCTCTGTCTCTCTCTCTCTCACTGTCTAACTCTGCCTATCAAAAAAAAAAAAAAAAAGTAAAACAAAATCTTTAGGTTCTTTATGAAGAAATACAAAAAGATGAATAACTTCTATGGTATTAAATTGATCCCAAAACTTTTGGTTAGAATCATGGGAAACTGCAGTCTGTAAGTAAATACATGCTCCAATCCCATTTCATATGTATGTGATGCTGTCTACTGTGGCCTCCTGAATGAACTCCACTAGCTCACCTAAATACATCAGCAAACAAATGAAGTTAATAAATATCTTGCTCACTCAGTTCTGAAGTAGAGACCTCTAAAAATTTACCATACTGCTACACTCACCAATAAGAAAACAAATGAATTCAGTACAGTTTTACTAAACATTGACTCAAAATATGTCTTCAATTATCCTAGAAAAGTTCAGTTGGTTTGTTCACTGATGGGTACAAGAAAGCCACACATTAAATATATCAAAAGTAGGCCGGCGCCGCGGCTCACTAGGCTAATCCTCCGCCTTGCGGCGCCGGCACACCGGGTTCTAGTCCCGGTCGGGGCACCGATCCTGTCCCGGTTGCCCCTCTTCCAGGCCAGCTCTCTGCTGTGGCCAGGGAGTGCAGTGGAGGATGGCCCAAGTGCTTGGGCCCTGCACCCCATGGGAGACCAGGATAAGCACCTGGCTCCTGCCATCGGAACAGCGCGGTGCGCCGTCCGCAACGCGCCTACCGCGGCGGCCATTGGAGGGTGAACCAACGGCAAAAGGAAGACCTTTCTCTCTGTCTCTCTCTCACTGTCCACTCCGCCTGTCAAAAATTAAAATATATATATATACGTATATATATATCAAAAGTAATAAGAGAGAGGGAGAGACAGAGAGAAAAAAAATATTCCATCTCCTGGTTCATTCCCCAAAGGTCTGTAATAGCTGGGACTGGGCCAAGACAAAGCCAGAAGCCTGGAATTCCGTTTGGTTCTCCCAAGTGGATTGCAGGCGCCCATGCACTTGAGTCGTTTTCAGCTGCCCTCACAGGCACATTAGCAGGCAGCTGAACAGAAAGTGGAACAGAATGAGCTTACACCAGGACTGGGATATGTATAATATGCTGACATCGCAGGTGGTAACTTTACCCTCTGTGCCACCACACAGGCCTCCACACACACACAAAATTTAACAAATTCAAAAAGATCAAAATCATATCGCATGTTGTATTTTTACCACAACATTATCAAACTAGAAGTCAATAACAAAAGGAATTTTGAGAAATTCACTAATAACTAGAAGTTAAACAAGATACTCCTGATTAATCAATGGGTCAAAAAATAAAATGGTAATTTAAAAAACAAAATGTCTTGAATAAATGACAATGTAAAGACAACATATCAAAACTCATGGGATACAGCCAATGTAGGTCCATGAAGGAAATTCATAACAATAAATGCCTACATTAAAAAGGAAAAAAAAGATCCTCAATTAATAGTCTAACACATGCTTCAAGAAGCAAAAACATCCAAAATTAACCAAAAATTAGCAAAAGGATAGAAAAATATAGATCAGAAAAAAAAATAAATGAAATTGAGAACAGAAAAAACACACAAAGTAAATAAAATCAAGAGTTACTGCTCTGAAAAAATAAACCCAACATAGCCCTTAATAGATTAAGAAAAAGAGAGAAGAATCAAATAAAATCAGAATTGAAAGTAAAAACATTAAAACAGGTGCCTTAGAAATAAAAATCATAAGAGGCTATTATGAACAAGTATAAGCCAACAAATTGGATAGCCTAGCAGGAGTGGTAAACATCCAGCCCATGGGCCCAATGAGAGACGTAAAATCATCTGGTGTGGCCCTGCCAAGGCAGCCTCAGGTGGAACTCAAAATTCAAGAAATCTACAGGTGCCTAATTTTTAAGTTGAAAATTTTGTATGGTCTGTGAATGACATCATATATATCCAAATGGCCCTTGGCAGGGAAAAGGTTTCCTATGCCTGGTAGAGGAAAAGGATTAAGTTCTTATATAATCTAATAAAATTGAATCATGAAATAGAAAGCTCTAACAGATCATTAACAAAGAGATTGAAGAAGAAATAATTTAAAACTTCGAAAAAAAGAAAAGTCCAGGACTAGATGGCTTCATAACTGAATCTTACATAAGGTTCTTAAAATAGTACTTTTTTTTTTTTTTTAAGTCAGAGAGAGAGAGGAGGAGACACAAAGAGAGAGATCTTCTATCCATTGATTCACTCTCTGAATGGCTGCAATGACCAGGGCTGGGCCACTTTCATCCCGGTCTCCCACACAGGTAGCACCTGAGCCTTCTTCCACTGCTTTTTCAAGGACATTAGCAGAGAGCTGGATCAAAAGTGAAACAGGCTTTATACTACGCCACAACATCAGACCCTAAAATAGTATACTTAAAAAAGTAATATTGTAGAGTGATTAAAGAGTAAGCTTTATAATTAGACTATCTGTATTCAGAATTGCAATGCCAAAGTCTAGTAGGCAGAATAATAAGCCAGTTTATAAACTTCTACTTTATAAAATTCTCATAAACTTTTTATTCAACTATATAAAACTAATTGATATATATATATATAATTCTTTCAAAGGATCTTCTGTGATTTCATGAATGCTAAAAAGGGCCAAATTCCAGAGTGGTAGCCTCTGATTTACAATTAGTGTAAGTCATCATTGAACACTGTTAAAGTCTTTTGTGGAAATCTAGAAAATACATGTGAATCAAAAATATATGACACGGGGGTAGTGGGCCACTGTGGCACAGCAGGTAAGGCCACCGCCTACAGTGCCAGCATCCCATTTGTGCCCTGGGTCAAGTTTTGGCTGCTCCACTTCCAATCTAGCTCTCTGCTAAGGCCTGGGAAGACAGTGGAAGATGGCCCAAGTCCTTGGGTCCCTGCACCTGCGTGGAAGAACTGGAAGAAGCTCCTGGCTCCTAGCGTCAGATCCACGCAGCTCCGGCTGTTGCAGCCAACTAGGGAATAAACAGGTGGATGGAAGACCTCTTTCTCTCTGCCTCCCCTTCTCTCTCTGTGTAACACTGACTTTCAAATAAATAAATAAATCTTTAATATATATATGACACAATAAATTTAGTAAATTTATGGTAATGATCATTAGAAAATAAGCAAGAATTAATTTTTAAAAGATTTATTTATCTATTTGAGAGCCAGAGTTAAAACAGAAAGGGACAGAGATGTCTTTCATCTGCTGGCTCACTCCCCAAATGGCCACAATGGCAAGGGCTGGGCCAGGCTAAAGCCAGAAGCCAGGAGCTTCCCCCAGGTCTCCCTCATGGGTGCAGGAGTCAAGCACTTGGGCCATCTTCCACTGATTTCCCAGGTACATTAGCAGGGAGCTGGATTGGAAGTGGACCAGTCAGGACTTGAAGGATCATCCATATGGTATGCCAACACTGCAGGTGGAGGCTCAACCTGAAGTGGGCAGGCATATATCGATTAGGTTTGTGAACTGGAAGACCACGCCCTTGTATGACCTCATGCCCCTACCTGGCCACACCAGGGTGCCCACCAGCCAATCAGGTTAATTAACCACTCCCCTTTGGAGTGGGTTAAAAGCCGGGCCACAGCGAGGCCTGGCCGGCTCTTTTTCCCTGGCCTCTTGCTAGGAAGGGGCTTGCTGTAGCCCTGCACCTCCAGGGCGCATGGCCTTCGGGCCATGTGCTCTAGGCTTCTAGGCTTCACGTGGCTGGTTCCTGGTGCTCAGTATGAACCCCCATTCGCTTCTCTCTCCTAAATAAAGCTCTCACTCTCCTATGCAACTTTCTTACTAAATAAAAGCTTAAAATGTACCATGCTGCCTTGTTTATCTGTGCCGGTATTTAGAATTCTTCTCTAAATATTAGGCAAGAACCCTCTCGGGCTTATTAATATCGGGGATGTAGTAATAAGCCCGTGTTGAAATAGTAAGGCACCCCAAATTGCGGTAGCGCATGTGGCACCCCAGATAGCATTTCTAGGGAACTTTAAGGGGCCACATTTCAGTGTGAATTTTAGGGGGTCTTGTCCAATTTCAAACCTACTATAACACAGTGTCAGCCCTCAAAACTAATTTTATAAAGCCAACACAGTTGAGAATTTGAGAATTTCTTATTGAGAATTTCTTAGGCATTGTTTAATCTTATTGCATGAAAGCTGTAGTATACAGAAGTTAACTTGCACAAGTTTGTATTTAACTAGTACTACAAAGGCACACAAAGCCTTATATAAAATTTAGCCATGAAGCTATTGCATCCTTCATTACTTCCTCACCTTTATCCCCAAAGATATCGATTAGTATTTGAGCCTAGGCCCAAGTGTCCGCATTTTTAAGAAAGTCTTCATATAATTATTATTCTCTATACTACATTGTAAAATTCACTATGTCATGAGCCAACGCTATGGCACAGAGGGTAAGACAGCCACCTAAGGCTCTGGCATCCCATATGGGTGCTAGTTCAAGTCAGGACTGCTCCACTTCCAATCCATCTCCCTGCTGGTGTGCCTGGGAAAGCAGCAGAAGATGCTCAAATGCTTAGGCCCCTGCACCAATGTGGGGGGCCCAGATGAAGCCCCAGGCTCCTGGTTTTGGCCTGGCCAGCCCTGGCTGTTGCAGCCATATGCAGGATGAACTAGCAGACAGAAGATCTCTCTCTCTCTACAATTCTACCATACAAATAAAATGAATATATCTTTTTTAAAAAGTTACTACACCATATGATCTTCATCTTCTGATTCTTATATTCTACTTTTCTCAATATTCTGGTCACTATACATTTAAAGGTATCCTAGAACTTGTAGGAATCTTATGTCAACTAGTTTATGGAGCCAGCTTATCCAGCCAACTAGCACAGTGCCAACCTGGGGCACTGTTTATATCAAATTGGACACCCTCAACTCAACACAAGGACTTTTACATCTGTAACAGCCGCTTGCATAATTTTGGACCTATTTAGAGTATAGACGATGCTGCCTGAGTGTGTCTCTCAGGGCAGAAAACAGCCAGGAAATTAGAGGAAAAGCTGCAGTTTCTGATCTCCATCAAAATAGGCAATGGGGGGGCACACCCTGCCCCTAAAGAAATGTGGCAGCAGAGACAGCAGGGGGCTAATGGATGTTAATTGCAGGAGCATTTGAATGGACCTGTATTTGAAGATTTACACCACAGTTCTGTTCCCAGTCATGGATCACCAGACTGGATTCCTTTCCCACCTAAAGTTGTACATCAACTGTGCCTATGTGCCAGCTAGCTTGTAGACTTGCTGATACCCTCTAATAGAAAGTGCTGGTCAAAGCAATCCAGGGTGCACTCTTCAGGTGAACATGTCCATGATCTGTCTCATTCATTTATGAAACCCCACACTAGAGCCTTCTAGAAAAAATAATTTTATTTAAATATCATTAGAGGAGAGGGGCCGGCACTGCGGTGCAGTGGGTTAAAGCCCTAGCCTGCAAAGCAGGCATCCTGCATGGGTGCCCATTCGAGTCTTGCTTGGCTGCTCCACTTCTGATCCAGCTCTGTGCTATGGCCTGGGAAAGCAGTAGAAGATGGCCCACGTCCTTGGGTCCCTGTACCCTTGTGGGAGACCCGGAAGAAGCTCCTGGCTACTGGCTTTGGATCAACTCAGCTCTGGCCGTTGGGGCCATTTGGGGAGTGAACCATCAGAAGAAAGACCTCTCTCTCTCTCTCTGGCTCTATCTCTATTTGTAACTCTGTCTTTCAAATAAATAAAGATAAATCTTTTTAAAAAAAGAAATATCATTAGAAAGGTTATGCTCTGTATAAAAGCAATTTAACTTGTAGTATATTTTTAAAAGTTCATATAAATTAAACAAAGCCTTTGGTTAAAGTATTCTATATTTTTACAAGTTATAATGTTACCATTCGTTATCTGTGGGGATTGGTTCCACAACCAGGCAAGGATACCCAAACATATGGATATCCTTATATAAAATGATGCTATTTTTGCATATTACTTACATCTTCTCATGTATTTTAGATCATCTCTAGAATACTTATAATATCTAATACAATATAAATAGTCATTATACTGCATTATATAGAAAATAATATCAAGAAAAACATCTACATGTTTAGTACAGCTGTAATTTTTTTAAAGATTTATTTATTTATTTGAAAATGAGAGAGAGAGAAAAGGACAGACAGAGAAAGAGAAATCTACCCATTGGTTCACTCCCCAAATGGCTCCAACTACTAGGGGTGGGCCATACTGAAGCCAGGAGTGCAGGAGTTTCTTCTGGGTCTCCCATTTGGGTGGCAGGGGCCCAAGGACTAGGGTTATCTTCAGCTGCTTTCCCAGGTACATAAGCAGAGAGTTGGATAGGAAGTAGAGCAGCCAGGACTTGAACCGGTGCACATATGGGATGCTAGAACTGCAGGTGGCAGCTTAACCTACTGTGCTACAGCACTGGCTTCACCTCTGTAATTTTTAAAAACTACTTTTGACCCTCATTTTATTCTATCTACAGATACACAACGTGCACATACAAAGCACTACCTGTACTTAATGTAATGATTTATTGCTTTATTTAATGTAACTACATTAATTCAATTTGAATTACTTGAACCCCAGCATAGTCACCAATAAGCACTATCACTGAGTAATACTGTAATATAAAAAACTGTATATAAAAGCCCAATACTATTAGCTTGTATATCAAGGCCCTGCATCTGGGTTTATTTCACAGGAAGTCTCAAAACAAATTCAAACATATGTTTTTTCCTTTACAACATCTAGAAAGATACTACATTAAATATGCATTAAATAAAGAATTTGCTTTCCTTACTAAAAATGTTACAGATCAAAAAAGAAATAAGTAATGTGAATAAATATTTGAAGTATAAAGATTTAATTATTCATATGAATTACACTTCTAACCATGTCTTAATTGTTTATTCTCATTTATAGAGAATTAATACACATATATTTAACTTACCTCTGTTGTTTGTAGACTGGGGTCTATTTCTCTAGTAACTACTCTCCCTAGAAGAAATAAGAAAGAGAAAAACATGTTACACTGGTCAACTGATCTGAATATGTTCAATGCATGCAGAGGGGCTGGTGCTGTGGCATAGTGGGTAAAGCCACCACCTGCAGTGCTAGCATCTCATGTGGGCACCAGTTCGAGTTCTGGCTGCTCCACTTCTGATCCAGCTCTCTGCTATGGCCTGGGAAAGCAGTAAAAGATGGCACAAGCCTTTAGGCCCCTGTGCCCACATGGGAGACCTGGAAGAAGCTCCTGGCTCCTGGCTTCGGATTGGCACATTTCTGGCTGTTGTGGGCCATTTGGAGATTGAACCAGTTGATAGAAAACTTTCTCTCTTTCTCTCTCTGACTCTGCATCTCTGTAACTCTGCCTTTCAAATAAATAAATAAATCTTAAAAAAAAAGTTGGCCAAAGGTGAAAACAAAAATTGAGCAACGATAAAAAAAAAGCTCAAAGGAAAATACTGGAAGAAAATGTAGATTTTCCTGGAACTAAACTGTTCCAAACAGCCTCCAACAGAAGTCTCACTAAAAACTGTCTAGAGGAATAATAAGATAATGATGTGTAGGGAAAATATCACCCAGTAAGAAATAAACTCAACTCTCATCAGTACAGTTCTCAATCCATACCTACCAAACTGCTGAGACAAAGACATCCAACAGGGCTGTTCAATGATATCTTTTAGTTATCACTATATGAGTTTTAATATTTTCTTGACTTGTTTTCCTGGAATCGAACCAGACTGGTTGCAAGTAAAAGAGTACCAGAACACGACCACTTTCTAAATAGGCCAAATTACTACTCACCCCCCAGATATAGTCACAACGATTAGGTGAACCATTTGGACTGAAATGCACACTGAAATAAGTTTCTGACTGTAAAAAAGGTAATAGAGAATTTAAATTCTTATTCCCGAGTAATTCCAACTTGGAAAAATACTGAGAAATATTTGTCAATATTTCCATAAAATGCTTTTGAAGAAAATATCACAAGGGAAATCAAATAAAATATTACTACCACTTAAAAATCATTCCAAAGTAACTATAATTCTGTAAGAGTTGGGATATATTCTGAAAACACAGAAAATATAAGTCAGTCATTTGTACATCTTTTTCATAATCCAAGAAACACAATTCATTCCACAAAACAATATTTAATATATGTTAAATGAAATTAATTGTACCTAGTTCACAATAGTACAATTCTTTTTCACAGATGATGCTACTCACTCAGCTATTCTTCCTAATCATTAAGTCTAACACATAAATGAAACTATTATAAGCTCCAAAGCTTCCTACCAAGCAGCATAGTTATTAACTACTCATTTGTTAAAATAAGCCTATGTTAAAATAGTTATTGATTTGTAAGAAACAGCTATTTCACATAAATTGTATTTTACTTTTAAAAGTAGATGCAGGGGCCAGCACCGTGCCTCACTTGGTTAATCTTCCGCCTGTGGCGCCAGCATCCCACATGGGCGCCGGTTCTAGTCCCGGTGCTCCTCTTCCACTCCAGCTCTCTGCTATGGCCCCGGGAAGGCAGTGGAGGATGGCCCAAGTGTTTGGGCCCCTGCACCCACATGGAAGACTAGGAAGAAGCAAGCACCTGGCTCCTGGCTTCAATCAGCGCTGGCTGTAGCGGCCATTTGGGAAGTTAACCAATGGAAGGAAGACTTTTCTCTCTGTTTCTCTCTCTCACTATCTAACACTGCCTGTCCAAAAAAAAAAAAAAAAGTGTATGCATGGTCCATATCTTTGATAACAAAAGACAGGGATCATTCATGATGTAAAATCTTTGTCTTTGGCAGACTATGTTAACTCTTTAAAATTAATTAAAACCAGCCTACCTTTCCAGCTTCACTCTCTTGCCCTCTTAAATCCAGCCCACCAGTCTTCTTTAATCCCTTATGCTCTCCTTCAGATTCCTCTCTGAAGTGCCTTGGCTCTTAATTATTCCTCTGCAAGGAATGTATGCCTTATTCCCTGCCACCACCACCACCCCCCAAATCTACCCTGGGTTAATTCTTCACCACATCCTTCAGCTATAAGCTTGAAAGTCACATTCTCATCAGAAAAGCCTTCTCTCACCTATCTTTTTCAAATCACCTAATATATGTCTACTCAATGGCATTTCTCACAGTTTCAATTTCAAATGATTTTGTGTACTTTTTTATTTAAATTTTTTTACCACTCCAAAGAGTGTAAGTTCCTGAAAGGTGGGTATAATATCTGATTTTGTTCTCTATAGCACAGTAATTGGCAAATGAATGTTGCCTGATAAATGTTCATAGAAAAAAAGGAATGAGCAGGCCAGTAAGAGAGGCGAGTTTCTTCTGTTACCTTTGCTGCAAACGATGAGACAAAACATGTTGAGAACTAAACATGTGCCAGGCATTGTGGTCAGTTTCTTACAGAATTTGTTATGTACATGTAATGAAAGGTACATTGGCAAATAACAATCTTTTTCAGGAGTATTTCAATATGTACAGCAATGAAATTAAACTAGAACAGATGTCTCAAATTTAAATGTCCACAGCGGACTAGAAGACTACTCAAGTGAACTGCACACATTTAGTGAACGTTAAGAACAGAGTGAAGACATGACAGCTCTAGATGATAACCACAATGCAACAGGGCCCCAGACTCTACAGAGCTCAAGATTTTTCAAGATAACTTTCTGCTTGGTTTTTAATGTAATCCAATCTTTAAATATGTAATGTAATTTAATGTAATCCAATCTTTAAATATGAGAATGTTTTTGAAAATATTTATGTACCCCAAAATAAATTCATCTCTATTAGACTCAGATGTCAGGAAACTCCAATGAAATCTGAATACAAAGTCTCATAAAGTGTGATAGTTGATTTTATAGCATCAACTTGATTGGATTAAGGAATACTCAGTTCAGAAAAAGGGAGCATCTTATTTTGAATGTGTCTATGAGGCTGTATACAAATGAGATGAGCATGTGAGTCTGAGCGGACTAGGTGGGCATATTTGGCTTTGGGGAAAGCAAGCACCAACAACTGGCTAGGGATCTGGAGGAACCAGGTACAGAAGATGCACTGTCACCTTTTCTGAGAGCTGTGACTTGCCTGACTCCTGCCTTAGACATCAGTTTCTGATCCTTGTACTCCAGGACCTTACACTAGCAGTCCCCTTGCTGGCACTCAGGTTTTGGGCCTCAAACTGAGAGAACTACACCCACTGCTTTGGGAGTTGAACTGAGCCACGCTACTGACATTCCAGGATCTCCAGCCTGCAGTTAAGATGCCCTGGGACTTCTCTGTTGCCATAATCAGGTGAGCCAATTATCCTCATAAATCCCCCTTTATATATCTCTATTCATATCTTATCAATTCTGTGTTTCCTTGAGGACCTTGACTAATACATAAAGTTTCAACCAGCTCTGACTCTATGAGATTTATTCCTTAAAAGAGTTTGCTATTCTGCATTTCGTGTGGGAATTCTGATAGCACAATTTCTCTAAAAGGCTCAAGCCAAAGGCAGCTTCTGATGTGACTTCTTTTGAGTCTCCTGATATAATACTAATGATTTGATTCAAGCGCATTTGAGTTCTTACAAAAGCTACTTGAAGGTGTACCCTCTATTTTACATAGGACAAAACTGCTCATGCCCTCCCTAATGAAAACAAAAACCAGTTCTTGGTTAAGGTAAGTTGAATTAGCCTAATTGGGTCCCCAAAAAAGACATTTTTTTCTTCTTACTACGAGCTACTAAAATAAACACATGCAGATTTTTTGATACTTCTGTCACTGATTTCATGGCCAAGCTATATAAGCTCATTAAAGCTCTAAGTGATGGCTGTAAATTTCCCTAGAGAAAGGGAGAGGAAGTCATAATGATAATGATATGCAGAACTGCATGAAATAAGGCAACAAGCAGCAAGATGAATATTTTCCAGTTAGTATAACACCTCCGGGTTGATTGTCTTTAATTAGCAAGCACTGCAACATTATATATTTACTAGAGAAAAATACACTGACTGATAGCCCTTTTTGTGTTTGTCTTTGATAGAATACCCTTAACTAACATCATCATTCCATTACTCTGGATGCCAAGAACACCACCACATCAACATAAAGCTAAGATTCAGGTACTGTTTCGTAAAACTTCCATATTAAGCAATGCTCTTTAAAAACTTTCTCCTTTACTCCCAGTATCACATTAAGTTGGGACTTCCTGTGGTTTTGGCGTAGTTGTCACCTAGGATTCTACTGCAATTGGAGGTTTGATCCCTAGGATAGTGGTGGTGGAAACTGAGGAAAGCTATGAGAGGTGAGGTCTAGCGGGAGGTCCTTAGGTTACTGAGGATGTGAGGCAATTTTTTGGTGGCCCCTTGGTAAAACGCTTCAGTTCTAATTGAGAGGGTTGTTAAAATTTAAAATAGAAAGGACCAAGATGACTCTCCCCTCTCTAAATTTCTGGTTCCCCCATGCAAGTTTCCATCACAGTCATGTACCACCAGAATTAATGTACACCAGAACTAAGCCCAAAGAGGCACCAAACAATGCCCTTGAACCTTCAAAACTGGAAGCTAAGTTCTTCTTTTTCTTTGCAAGTAGCTTATTTGACATTTCATTAATTTTCATTATGACAAAAAAGCTGATTTTATAGTCATTGAAATGGGATAGAGATGGACATCTCCATTTTCATTAATAAATTTGAAGGCAATGCCTCATTGTCTTTTCTCTTCAAATGTGACTTTTCAAAAGTCCAAAATGTATTTAACTATATCATCTCTAAGAGTTATAAACAAAGTTCAACTCAAACCATTAGATTTGGTGATCATAAAAATTTGTAAAATTATGATGTAAATAAAGAAAACAAAGGATTACAATAAACATATAGTATTGCTGTTAGAAAGGTAATACAGTTATCTGTGGAGATGCATTATGTGCTTAGGGAATGAAGAGTGAACATGATGTCACATGGGTAACTGAAGTCATTGTTGAAGACACTGACATTTTAAAAATTTCAAACACATTTCTTCTTTGATTAGAAATAGGTGTGCCAGGGGCCAGTGCTGTGGCACAGCAGGTAAAGTTGCCACCTGCAGTGCCAGCATCCCATATGGGCGCTGGTTCGAGGAGACCCAGAAGAAGCTTCTGGTTCCTGGCTTCGGGTCGGCCCAGCTCTGGCTGTTGCAGCCATTTGAGGGGTGAAGCAGTGGATGGAAGACCTCCCTCTCTCTCTACCTCTGTCTCTGTACCTCTGCCTTTCAAATAAATAGATAAATCTTAAAAAAAAAAAAAAAAAGAAAATAGGTGTGCTCTTATCAAAGTAATCTCTGGCATATCCAATCCCATATTCTCTCAATTTTTTCTTTCACATTCTATGCATTGAATTGTATATACACATTATATATGTTATAAATGAGAAATGTGACAAAAATCATCAATTTTTCTTAAATCACAATGTATACTTTTAGTCAAATATCATCACAGTGAATGAAATTCAACTCTGGAAAATGGTATGGAAGAGGGAGTGGTAGGTGCCAGTTTGAGTCCTGGCTGCTCCACTTCACATCCAACTCCCTGCTAATGTGCCTGGGAAAGCAGAGGAAGATAGCCCAAATCCTTGGGCCCCTGCACTCATATGGGAGACCTAGAAGAAGCTGCTGCCTCCTGGCTTTGATCTGGTCCAGCCCTGGCCATTATGGCCATTTGGGGAGGGAACCAGTAGATGGAAGATCTCTCTTTGTCTCTCCCCTCTCTCTACCTCTGCCTTTCAAGTAAATAAAATAAATCTTTACAAAAAGGGTATAGAAGAAATAATAGGTTCATGATTACAAAATATAATATGGTTAGGGAATAAATGTTTGCTAAATTATCTATTGGCTTAACTTAATCTAAGTCAAATGGCAAGAAGTTTTCAAGAAAAAGTGTGAGAAAACAATTCTAAAATGTTAAGGAAATACAAGCAGTTGAGAATAGCCTTTGTATTTGTAATAATTAATAATAATATTAGAGGAACATAGACCGCAAAACAGATACATTATGTGATGGCAGTGGTACCAACTGAAACAAGTCACTATATTCATCATCATGCATCCTCAGTGAAAGAAGAGCTAAAAGTCCAGTGTATCTTAAAACCATCCTTGAGGAAACAATAAAAATGCTTAATTTTCAGGGGCTGGAGCAGTAGGTTAATCCTCTGCCTGCAGCACCGGCATCTCATACGGCCACGGATTCTAGTCCTGGATGTTCCTCTTCTGATCCTGCTCTCTACTATCATCTGGGAAGCAGTGGAAGATGGTCCAAGTGCTTGGGCTCCTGCATGCACATGGGAGACTTAGAGGAAGCTCCTGGCTCCTGGCTTTGAGTCAGCCCAGTTCTAGACATTGCAGCCATTTGAGGAGAGAACCAGCTGGTGGAAGACCTTTCTGTCTCTCCCTCTCACTGTCTGTAACTCAAATAAATAAATAAAAATCTTAAAAGAAAAAGCAGATGATTTATTTAAAAACTGCTTAATTTCCTAAACTTTCACCTTGAATATGCATCTTCTTAACAATCTGTAAAGAAATAGGAAGTATGCTTGAAGTACTCCTGCTGCATTCCTAACTGCCGTTACCTGAAAAAAAAAGTACTTTGTGGGGGTTGGCCTTATGGCACAGTGGGTTAAGTCAGCAGCTATGACACAAGCATCTAATATGATTGCTGGGGCACCTGGCCGTGAGTGAATGGAATATTTCTCTCTGTTTCTTCCTCTCTGTTGCTCTGCCTTTCAAATAAACCTTTATTTATTTATTTATTTATTTATTTATTTATTTATTTATTTTAATAAAAGCCATGAAACTATGAAGCTTGAAGGAAGACAGAGAAAAAGAAGTTAGAGAAAACCTTAAGGATTGCACCATGGGGCACTCCAATATCTAGAAAGAGGTGAGGAGGAGGAAAAACAAAACCAAGGAAGGAAGAAAGGGAAGGAAAGAAAAGTGTTTTGTGTTGTAAAGTGAAATATCAGAGTTCATGTCACACAATTTTAACTCAAAGTATGAATAAACAAATTCAATATTTATAAAAAGAGAAAAAGAAAATACCAGCAGTCATATATTATTATATAATCTTGGTTATTTGGGAGTTATTTTCTCAAAAATTAACAGCATGATTCTTTTTTTTTTATTTTATTTTTGACAGGCAGAGTGGATAGTGAGAGAGAGAGAGACAGAGAGAAAGGTCTTCCTTTGCCATTGGTTCACCCTCCAATGGCCACTGCGGCCGGCACACTGCGGTCAGCGCACAGCGCTGAGCCGAAGGCAGGAGCCAGGTACTTATCCTGGTCTCCCATGTGGGTGCAGGGCCCAAGCACTTGGGCCATTCTCCACTGCACTCCCGGGCCATAGCAGAGAGCTGGCCTGGAAGAGGGGCAACCGGGACAGAATCCGGTGCCCCGACCGGGACTAGAACCCGGTGTGCCGGCGCTGCTAGGCAGAGGATTAGCTTGTTGAGCCATGGCGCTGGCAACAGCATGATTCTTTATAGAAAACAGCAAATACTATTTATTGTCAGTGATAAAATTTGAATTTTAAATGAAAGCTCTAAATTTAAAAAACTTCATCTGTCACCATGAAATTTTCCCAAAACTTTCCAGATGACAGCAATGATGTAATGTGGCTTTTTGATATTTTATAATGAAATATGTCAACATTTGGCAGATCTATTTAAGTTAGTAAACTAACATTTTCCAAGTAATTAGCATATGATGTTAAAAAATCATACACCAGTAAAAAATGCACTTAAAGTAAGAGACCAGTGGATTTTAATGTAGCAGAAAATGAAAAGTTCATTTAGATGGCTTCAAATTCCTCATTACATCTGTCTTTTAAGAACCTATTATTAGTTTGAGTTTTGGTGCAATATCAAAGAAGAATATATAATTATTTGAAAGCTTTTAAAATTATTCTTCCTTTTTCAATTATGTATCTGTAAATAGGCAGATTTTCTTTAACTAGTTGGACCAAAACAACATATCACAACAGACAATATAAAGGAAGATATGAGAATCTACCCTTCCATTAGGCCAGAGATTATAGATTTTCAAAGAAGTGAACAATGTCAATATTATATTTGTTTCATTTTTGAGAATATAACTATTACCTTAGAAATTATTTATGTTAACATGGAATTATTTTTTTTTTTAATTTTTGACAGGCAGAGTGGACAGTGAGAGAGAGAGACAGAGAGAAAGGT
Source organism: Lepus europaeus (assembly GCF_033115175.1). Lineage (NCBI taxonomy): Eukaryota > Metazoa > Chordata > Mammalia > Lagomorpha > Leporidae > Lepus > Lepus europaeus. The sequence continues at coordinate 43,261,674 of NC_084833.1, forward strand.
CTTACTTTTTGCAGTTGGTTCACCCTCCAATGGCCACCGCAGCCGGTGCGCTGCGGCCAGCGCACCGCGCTGATCCAAAGGCAGGAGCCAGGTGCTTATCCTGGTCTCCCATGTGGGTGCAGGGCCCAAGCACTTGGGCCATCCTCCACTGCATTCCCGGGCCATAGCAGAGAGCTGGCCTGGAAGAGGGGCAACTGGGACAGAATCCGGTGCCCCGACCGGGACTAGAACCCGGTGTGCCAGCACCACAAGGCGGAGGATTAGCCTGTTGAGTCATTTCTTAATAAATTTTAAATGTGCCTATTTTAATTTTAAATAAACAAAAGCTTTTGAACTTCTTTGACACCACAAAGTTCAAAAGTGCTGTCTTAGTGAAAACTCAACAGAAACAGCGTGTATCAGAACACTATAGAAAAGCATAAAAATGTTCATAATAGCATTGTTAGGAATATTTGTAATACCAAAATTCTCTCAAAAATGCAGCAGTAGAAGAATGGATAAATACACTGTGGTGCAATCATATCATATGTTTCACAAAAATATTGAATAAGTTATAATTATATTCAAAAACATGGGTAAATCTCCAAGGAATACAATATTAAAATTAACTGTCCAAAACCAAAGTAAATTACAGCTAATTATTTAAGGGTAGATATTGTTAGGAGACAATTCTTGGGTTTCTCACAGTTGAGTACATCTTTGTGCTGGAATATCTAGACTACAATTTCAAGGATTTTGGAGAGTGCACAGCCTTTGAAGACAGAGAAGGTAGACTATTCTTGAGCAAAGGGCTCACGTGCTTACAGTCTGGAAACACTGGGGTAGTATCTCCCAATAAAGCAAATTACTGACCAAAATCACTAAAAGCTCAGAGTTGCTCTCTTTGTTGCAAGCTGTTGCCTGTGCAGGTATTATCTTACTCATTGAGTATTGATGATCTACAATCACATGGGTACAGGAATACTGCTAATCTGGCTACAGTCAATGCTGTAGTAAACTGTGCTTTGTTTCTTATGTAGGTGTCTCATGTCTCTACCAGTATCGATGAGCAACTTTGTTAACTTTCAAGTACAGTAAATTTTCAGACCTTTCACAGGTCGGACATTCAGTCATCAACAAAACAATATATTTGATGGTGATGATAACTGCTTACATCTGTTGATTCTATAATATCAAGAAATTGACAAATCTATACAGGAGACACCCCAAAAATTATGATAAATGTTATAAAGAGAAAAACTGTTCAGAAAGCTTCAAGGTGCAAGTGATGGGAGCCGGAGATTTAGAATAATGGGTAAAGCCACCACTTGCAGTGCAGGCATCCCATATGGGTGCTGGTTCAAATCCTGGATGCTCCATTTCTAATCCAGCTCCCTGCTAATGTGCCTGGGAAAGCAGAGGAAGATGGCCCAAGTGCTTGGGCCCCTGTACCTATGTGGGAGACCTAGAGGAAGCTCCTGGAGGCTTCAGCCTGACCCATCCCTGGCCATTGCAGCCATTTGGGGAGTGAATCTGCAGATGGAAAATCTGTCTCTCCTTCTCTGCCTCTGCCTCGCCTTCTCTGTAACTCTGACATTCAAATAAATAAATAAATCTTAAAAAAAAAAAAGTTTAAGAGATGAAGAAAGACAAAAAAAAAGGAATGTGTTTATGGATGAGAATCTCTCTGAAGAAGAAATTTTTTTTAAGATTTATTTATTTATATGAAAGTCAGAGTTACACAGAGAGAGAATAGAGGCAGAGAGAGAGAGAGAAAGAGAGAGCGAGAGGTCTTCCATCCACTGGTTCGTTCCCCAATTGGCCACAATGGCCGGAACTGCACCAATCCAAAGCCAGGAGCCTGGAGCTTCTTCTGGGTCTCCCACACGGGTGCAGGGGCCCTTGGGGTGCAGTACAGTAAAACTGTACTGCTTTCCCAGGCCATAGCAGAGAACTCGATCAGAAGTGGAGCAGACGGGACTCGAACCTGCACCCACATGGGATGCCAGCACTGCAGACAGCGGTTTTTCCTGCTACGCCACAGCGCCAGCCCCAAGAAGAAAATTTACACTAAGACCTGAATGTTGAAAGAAGCAAATCATGTGAATACAAATAAAGGCTCAAATCACAACAATTTGAACAATCTTCAAAGAAATGAAGATAGTCAGGGGGCAGTGAGAAGATGCCAGAGAAGTTGTGAGTAGATACTTTGTAGATAGCCTTGAGTGCCTTGTAAATGAGTCTAAATTTTTTGCTGAGTGAAATAACAAACCAAAAAACAGGTTTTAAACTCTATTACATTTATCCTTCATGAAAAGTATTAGCTGCTGAATAGTGAATGGGTTAAGAGGAAACAAGAATGGAGGAAGAAGACAAACTAGGAGACTACAGAAGTGAACTACAAGAGAGATGACAGTGAACTAGACTGGAGCTGAGGCAGTGCAGTGACGGATACATAAATGGACTGGGAATATTTGGATAAAAGTTTCCAATAAATTATCATCAAATTTCAGATGTAGAAGCTGAGGAACAAAAAAGACTGAATACTCACAGGCTTGATTCATTTAAGAAGATGGCATTTGATAAAATGGAGAGGGTCCTTAATGGTGGGTGATTAAGACAGCGGAGGCTTCCAGCTGCCCACAAATATCCTATCTCCTATATTAACAAGACCCTTATCATCCATGGTTCAGGATTATGCCCAAACAAAACAAAATGAAACATTACCTAGCTTACTGTGGCCAAGAATATGAGGACAATTCAAAGCTTGATTATTATATCAATGGTATAATGTCCATCTCACAAAGGTGTGCATGAGTATCAAATAAGATAACACATTCATTTGAGGCTGGTGTTATGGAATCTCATATGGGCGCCGGTTTGAGTCCCAGCTGCTCTACTTCTGATCCAGCTCCCTGCTAATGTGCCTGGGAAGGCAAAAGAGGATGGCCCAAGTCCTTTGGCCCCTGTTCCTACATGGGAAACCAGGAAGACGCTCCTGGCTCCTTGCTTCAGCTAGGTCCAGGCCAGCTCTGGCTGTTGCAGCCATTTGGGGAGTGAAACAGTAGATGGATGATTAATCTCTCTGTCTCTCTCTCTCTCTCTCTCTCTCTCTCTCTCTCACTATGCTTTTCAAACAAACAAAAAATAAAAAAGCATAAAACATCACATACAGCTTTCATGAAAGCATTTTCTCCATTAATACTTTCTGGATGTGCCACTCAAAATTCCAGTGTCCTGGTTCTCTCTCATTGGATTTATGAATGAAAAGGAAACCAATTTAACACACCCTTATAAAGAACAGTTAAAGAACAGCATTCTAAAGAATGAATGCTTTGTCACTAAAGGTATAACCTGAGCATTAACTTATGGATCTTTTATTGCTTTGAGGACAAAAAGGATCACTCTTATGTGGAAGAACAATACACCAAACAAAATAAAGTTCAAGCACACGACCATCAAACAACTACTACTAGGTCAACAGAGTGTTTTACAATTTTATTTTTGCAAAGAGAAAGAAGAAAAAATGTAAGCATTGACTCTCTCTATCTTTGCTTCACTTAACATAAAACTAAGTGAAAAAATATTTTCAAATTGCTCTCAGAATCTGATGCAATGTGATTACTTAAGAATGTGGAGGGGCCGGCACCATGGCTCACTTGGTTAATCCTCCGCCTGCAACGCCGGCATCCCATATAGGTGCTGAGTTCTAGTCCCAGATGCTCCTCTTCCAGTCCAGCTCTCTGCTGTGGTCCGGGAGGTCAGTGGAGGATGGCCCAAGTGCTTGGGCCCCTGCATCCGCATGGGAGACCAGGAAGAAGAACCTGGCTCCTGGCTTCGGATTGGCACAGTGCCAGCCGTAGCGGCCACTGGGGAGTGAACCAACAGAAGGAAGACCTTTCTCTCTCTCACTGTCTATAACTCTACCTGTCAAATAAATTTAAAAAAAAAAATGTGGAAAGCAGACAACATATATCCTTCCAAGTATTTTCATCACTACTTCTCCTCTCACACTTTAAACTGAATCCTTTCCCTAACATGAACAAGTGCTTTCTTCCCATACTAACCCTTGCTTATTTTTTACATATCAGTTTAGATATCCTCCTTTCAGACCTTGCCTGAAACCTCATCTTTCTGGTTTACCCTGGTACCAGCTCCCAAACCACTTTGACTATAGCCCTCTCTGGGCACCTGGCCCAGTTACATCTCTGTCTACCACAAACCTGGAGAGCCACCAATAGCTAACTTTGTAAATTGTATCCTTTTCTGAAAAGCAGAAAGATTCAGGAAAACAGATTTATTTCCTTACATACTACGCTCACTCTCACACATGCATATGCTTCATTAGCTCACTCTTACAGACACAGCCACACACATAAGCAATTAGTGCCACATTCCATAGGCTGAGGTACACTTTCACACTCATTCAGAGTATAAAAATGCAATAATTGTTTATAATTACCAAACCTCTGTCAAAACCTCTGAAGAGGCCGGATTTGAAGCCAACAACTCTAAATCAACGTCTTGTGATTCCTCCAGCTTCCTTTAACATGAATGGAAATAACTACATTCTTCCTGTAAGCTGGAAACCAGAGATATGAAGGGTTTGGTACCAATCCACTGTGAGAATCATCAAATATTTGCTAAAATGAAAGCCAACCGAACAACTCAGAGAGCAGATTACTAAGAATACACACTCAAGCAAACCCAGAACCCAAAAATAGCCCTTGTATTTACCAGATGGTCTTCTCAGCTTACAACTTCTACCAGCAGCATAAAATTAAATTTGAGTACAGTCATATGACATATAATGATATTTCAGTCAATGAGAGACCACATATATGATGCTGGTCCCCTAAGATCATAATGTATTGTAGGTGTGTAGAAGGCTATACCACTTGGTTTTTTAAGGACACTCTTATGTTAGCATGACAAAAACACCTAGCAATGTGTTTCTCAGGTCTCTGTCACTACAGGGCCTGTGATTTTATATGAAAATAAACATTCACATTTCTAAAAAGCAGGTGAATTTTTGTCAAATACAGTGCTTAATGTAGTTGTAAAGATGCAGGCAACTTAAACATTCAACATTTAAACTGCCTTTTCCAAAGCTAAACTCCTAGACTTTCTTTTCCAATGGTGACTGTATCATAAATCAGCTAAAGAATGAATATTTCAAATCTGAATTTCCTTAAATGTTAACCAGTCAATAGTTCAATTTCAGCAAAACTATTTTAGTAATGTTTGTTTTTATAGCTTTTAAGTGTTCTATTACATTTTACCCTTAAAATTTCAATTTTAAAATTAGTAGATAGAAAATAAACAATTGACTCTCTCACTGTCCACTCTACCTGTCAAAAAAAAAAAAAAGAAAAGAAAAGAAACAATTGAGGTCATGTATTGCTTATGTGTTCAATTGTGAAGAAAACAGACTTAAAAACAATGTAATAAAACCTAGAAACCGTTCATTAATTTGTCTACAAGATATCTATGAAAAGAAATCTTATTACAGGTGAATCAACTGTTTAACTCTGTCATATTTAATCTTCAAATGTGACTTTGATAACACAAGAGGGTACTCCAAAGTTCATGAAAGCGTTCATTAAAAGATGTTTATTTTGGTGTAGAAAAATGCTTGAAATCCATGCAGAGAACATTATTTAGTATACATTTTCATTTCTACTCTTCCTTCAATGAAAAATATGTATCTATACCTTTCATAGTTTTACCTCAGAAGTAATGATAAGGAATTACTGAGTGCTTTAAATAAAAAATATACAAATTTAGATTTTCAGGTTATTGAAATTAAAAAAAAAAGTAGTCATCAGGAAAGGAAGAAGAAGAAGAAAAAAAGAACCATTAAATGAGTACCTAAAGGGTATTCAGGGGCCAGCATTGTGCCACAGGGGTTAGGCTGCTATTGGCAAGGACAGCATCCTGCAGCAGGCATCCCTTATCAGAATACTGATTTTGACTTCCAGCTGTTCCATTTGGTATCTGGCTTCCTGCTAATGTGCCTGGGAAAGCACCAGCAGCACTAGTACTAGCACTAGTACTTGGGTCCCTGCAGTCTACATAAGAGGCCCAGATCTAGCTATTGCAGGCATTTCGGGAATACACCAGGGGATGAAAGCTTTCTCTCTCTCTCCCTCTCTCTCTGTCTCTCTCTCTGCATGCGTGTGTGTGTGTGTGCCACTCTGCCTTTCAAATAAATGTTTTTTAAAAGATTTACTTATTTGAGAGGCAGAGTTACAGAAAGAGAGAAGGAGAGACAGAAAAAGAGGTCTTTCATCCATTGGTCCACTCCCTAAATGGCCATAACAGCTGGAGCTGGGCTGATTGGAAGCCAGGAGCCAGGGGCTTCCTTTATGTCTCTCATGTGAGTGCAGGGGCCCAAGCACCTGGGCCATCCTCCATCACCTTCTCAGGCCATTGGCAGGGAGGGGGTCCAGAAGTAGAGCAGCTGGGACTTGAATCTGTACCCATATGAGATGCTGGCACTGCAGGCGGAGGCTTAACTCACTACACTACAGCACCAACCCCTCAAACAAATATTTTTAAAAAGAAAGGGAACTCTGATATTATACTTCTGAAAGTCATTTGCATTTTTTGCATGATTGAACACCAACCCTATCTTCCATTAACTGCTTTGCTCCCCAGTTGGCCGCTCCCTAGTTGGCCTCAGCAGCTGGGCCTGGTCCAGATTGATGTCAGGAGCCTGGAGTGTTATTCAAGTCTCTAATGTGGATGGCAGGGGCCAACTACTTTGGCCCACTTCCACTGTTTTCCTCAGGCATATTAGCAGGAAGCTAGATCAGAAGTGGATTAGCCAGGATTCAAACTAGCACTCCGATTTGAGATGCCAACATTCCAGGTGGCAGCTTAGCTGCTATGCCACAATGCTGTCCCCTGAATGTCTAAATTAAACTGTAGCATGGGTATGAATGTATAGGAAAAAACATAGTGTATATGAGGTTCGGTATTATCCACGGCTTCAGGAACCCACTAGACAGCTTGGAATGCATATCTGGTGAATATAGAGGCATTAGTGCACATTTACTACATCATTCAGCAGTCATTAGTCAAAGTTATTTCCATCTATCTTCAATTTTTTTTTTATTTCAAAAGGGGGAATGTGCATAGAGTCATGCCATGAAGAACAAGGGAAGAAAACCCACAGAAAAGGTAAAAATATATGTGAACTATATGTCTACAGTGGTCAGAATATGGAACATAGAGCTATTATAAATCAATAGTAGAAAAATTAAAACAAAGGACTTGAATAGACATTTCTCCAAAGTGGGTATATAAACGCCCAATAATATATGAAAATACTTGACAAATTAGTCACCAAGGAAATGCAAATCAAAGTCACTTAGAGAAAGTCACCCTTTCACAACTACTAGGATGGCTATACTAAAAAAAAAGGCAGACAAAACTGTTAGTGAGGATGTAGAGAAATGGGAACTCTTTTCCATTATTGGTGGAAATGTAAATACAGACACTTGGAAAGCAGGTTGGCACTTTCACAAAATGTGCAATACAGGGCTACCACACAATCTACCAATTTCGTTCTTAAGTATAACCTAAGCAAAATGAAAACATATGTTGATGGGGCCGGCGCTGTGGTGCAGCAGTAAAGCCACAGCCAGCAGTGCCAGCATCCCATATGGGCACTGGTTCTAGGTCCCGGCTGCTCCATTTCTGATCCTGCTCTCTGCTTTGGCCTGGGAAAGCAGAAGATGGCTCAAGTCCTTGGGCCCCTGCACCCACGTGGGAGACCTGGAGAAAACTCCTGGCTCCTGACTTTGGATCAGTGCAGCTCCGGACGTTGAGGTCAACTAACCAACAGATAGAAGGCCTCCCTCTCTCTGCCTCTCTGTCTCTCTCTATGTAACTCTGACTTTCAAATAAATCAATCAATCTTAAAAAAGAAAACATAAGTTGACACAAAAATTTGATATGACTGTTCACAGCAGCATTACTCATAGTTAACAAAAATGTGGAAATAGCCTAAATGTCAGCAACTGATGAATGGATAAGCTGTGGTATATGTCTACAGCGGGAGAGTTACTTGGCAATTGAAAGACACTATTACAAACTCCAGTGAATGAACTTCAAAAATCTGCAGGCTAAGAGAAAAAAGCAGTTACTACAAACCACATGTTGCATGGTTCAATTTATTTGAAGTGTCTAGAATAGGCAAATCTACAGAACCAGTAACAGATTAGGGCGTGCCTGGAGCTAAGGGTGGAGAGGATGGGGAGTGGCTGGCTTAAGAGTCTTCTATTTGGGGTGACAAAATTTTCTAAAATTACTTCATGGTGATGGTTGCAAAACTGCAAATATACTGAAACAGGACACTATACAATTTAAAGGTGGATTTTATGATGTGAAGATTTTGTCTCAGTGAAGCTGCTTAAAAAGAGGAAAAGCATGCAATAACACAACTATTGGTGTCACTGAAGACTGAATAGTAAGAGCATGCTCAGACTGTTTATCCCTTTAACAAATCGTTTCTGGACTTCAAACTAATACTAAAGCCATGAAAATAGTCATTGAAGCAACTGAGTTCCAACAGAAGACCACTGAAAAACGTGCATTTTTAGGAAAATGTGTCTACGAAACGAGATACGACAGAACACAGACCTGAGCAGTCTTCAGCAAGCAACAGACAAATGTCTCTCAACGCCACCACAGGTCCAGTTAAAGCTGACCTGTAAAAGCAGCACCGTTTCCAAGTGCATAAGCATCTTAAACTGATAGACCTTAAAGTCAGCCTTCGCATGGTTAACAAGCATCTGAAAGCACTAAAGGAGTGAGGGCCAGTTCCGTGGCACGTGGGATCGCGGTCCTGATCTTTACCGCGCGGCTCCCTTTGGGAGACCCTTCCTGCTTCGGGGTGGTCTTCAGGGGCCGAGCACCACAGCACACGTGCCCAGCGCGCTGGCCTGGTCTCTCCAAAGTACTCAGCTGTCCTGCAGCACACAAGGCAGCAAGGAGGGCGTCCCCGACTCGAGGGAGTCACAGAACGCAGGTGCTAGGCGCTCGGGAGCGGCAAAGCAAATCGTGGGAGCTAAACCCACCCCACGCACACTCAAGTCAGAGGCGGTCTACGCTGCGGTTCCCCGTCTCGCGCAGGGACGCCACGCCGCGAACGTCCCCGGCGCTGGCCGCAGGTCCACCAACGTCCCCCGGGGCTCAGCGCTGGGGACCGCGGAGTCCACGCGCGCAGCCCCGCCCTCCCGCCGGCGGGCTCCTTACCTTCCTCCTGCACCATCTCCAGGAGGTTCGGGTCACCCATCTTCGCTAGCTCGTTCATGACACTGAGGCCGGAGAGGCAGCTCGCAACCGGCCGCTGCGACAGGCGACGAGAAGGTGTGGGGCAGATACTGAATCTGATTGCCGGCTGCCGGAACTGCGCGTCCGACACCCGGACCTTGAAGATGTCGGGCCTCTCCCTGCAGGGCGAGGACCTGTCCTCCTCCACAGACTCCACGAATCCCGTGCTCTGCAGCCAGTTGGACTTCCTCTCCAGCTGGTACTTCCACTCGACCTTGCCCCCCTGCACCTGCCCCGCGCCCTTGGGCCTGCGCTTCGATTTCTTCTGCCGGTAGCGCTCACTGCCCCTTTCCCAGTAGGCCTCCCAGTACCTGTCCCGGAGCTTGCCCTGCTTCTCCCCCTGGCTGCGCCGGTCCGGGCTCTTTCCACTACCGACCTCCCATTGCGGGCCTTCCCCGAGCGCTCCTTCCCTCTCTCTCCGCCCCTCCGCCCGCCTCCAGTCCTCCTGGGCCGCCGGCGCCCCACCCTCGCGGACCGCCATCTCCCCGCCCCTCGGCGACCCGGGCTCTACGCCCGCCGCCTCCTCTCCGCTGGGGCCGTCGGAGCTCGCCGACCCCGGCTCGGCCGCCTCCGGAGCCACCCCGAGGCCCGCCCCGCTTGGCTCCTCTGGGGCGCCCCCCGCGGGACCCGCCGCCTCCCGGCTGCCCTGACCGGCCACCTCAGTTCTCAACAGGCTCCGCCACTCCCATTCCTCCAGGTCGACCCTGGGCCAGGACTCGGTGCTCACTGGGGCTTCCGCCCCCCTACCCTCTGAACCCTCCTCCTCCTCCTCCTCCTCCGAAATCCGGCTGGCTGGGTCCTTATCCATCGCTAGGCTCTCGGCTCCCCGCGAGTGCCTCTCGCAGAGAACCCCTCCCACTTCGGGAGTTACTTTTTGTCGGGAGAGGAAAAAGTTCCCCGCCCTTAAAGAGCCCCTCCCCCTTTAAGGCCGGCTCGTGGCCGCCGGGGTCTCCGAGGTTCCGGCAACCCCTCCCCGCGCTCAGGGCCCTGGGCGCTACCGGCTTCCTTGACGAAGGACAAGCTCTCCTCTGCAGGTCACACCTGTGGCCCGATTTCGAAGTCAGCCTCTGCCGGCTTTAACGCTGGAGCGTGTTGGGCAAGTTCCTATCCGCTGCAGTGTCCAGGTCGTCCAGTGACTACAGCACGCCCCTCCTGGAGGAGGGTGTGAGGAGCACGCTGCAAAGGCTTGGCATACGGAGTGTTAACGCTTTCCGCCGCTCCTAAAAGGAACCCGCGCTGCTTCGGGTCTCCACAACTCCAACCTGGAGCAGGGTGCGCGGTCCTGAAGTAGGGGAGGTAGCGGTCTGAGCCCACAGCCTCGAGAGTGCTGAGCGGGGAGTGGCTGAAGTGAGGTGCCCAGAGACCACCACCTTTCCTCATCGCCCTGCTCCTACTTGTTTCTTTTCTATTCTATTTACTTTGTATACTGAATCAGCTTCTATAGATGAGGAAACAGGCTTAGCGCGAAGTGCCTTGTATGGTCATGGTTAACTGAGGAACTGGAAATCACTTTTTTTTCTCTATACGGTGATATCTCTAACTTAAATATCAGGAATATATCAATTCTTGCCAAGAGGTTGGAGACTATAAGCAGTTTCTTACTCGATGTAGTTTGGAATTGTTTTTGACAGGTGTGACCATATAGAAGCTAATGCACAATAGAGTCCATATAATTACTGTAAGTGGCTTCAGGGCTGGTTCCTCAATCCATCACACAAAAATCATTTTTAAAAAAAATTCTCATTTTCTTCAACCCTTCTTACACACAAAAGCTAGTGTCTACCTAGCTACCTCAAAAGGAAGACATTACGTGTTGATTTTGTTCAAAATTAAATGGAATATTTTGAGGCTGAGGGGTTTATATTTTATCTGCTTCTTCTACACTTTAACATAAAGTGGAAAACCAGTTGTGTTCTTTGGATAAAAGTCTGTATCTTTTCTACCACTTTTTGCTTCAAGAGGAATATTTTCTGTGTTTATATCACTGAAGTAGTTCATGCCACTTTCTGTTCATAATTTTAGGATCTGTCCATTTCCCTCATTGTTACTCCCTGCCTCTTTGCACAGATTCGTCAACCATACATGTCCAGAATTGTGTTCTGAATAACGAAATACTGTCGTTTCATGAAATTGAACAAAGAGTCCAATACTATTTTGGGGCCCCAAAGTCATCTTTTTTATTTTTAGCCTTCCGAACTATTTAGCCTTCATTTGAATTATTACAAGCACCTGATAGCACTTTCTTTTTTAAAGATTTATTTTATTTATTTGAAAGAGAGTTACAGAGAGAGGTAGAGACAGAGACAGAGGTCCTCCATCCGCTGGTTCACTCCGCAGATGGCCACAACGACTGGAGCTGCGCCGATCCGAAGCCAGGAGCCAGGAGCTTCTTCTGAGTCTCCCACGTGGGTGCAGGGGCCCAAGGACTTGGGCCATCTTCTACTGCTTTCCCAGGCCATAGCAGAGAGCTGGATCAGAAATGGAGCAGCCAAGACTAGAACTGGTGCCCATGTGGGATGCCAGCACTTCAGGCCATGACGTTAACCTGCTGCGCCACGATACAGGCCTCTGATAGCACTTTTTTGACTTATCTTTGTGTCTTATACTAAGCAAAGTGTGCAAAAATACTTCAATGATTACACACACACGGTCATAAAGATAAAGATGGCAATATTTTAGAAACTAAACTGTGAACTGGTAGCTTGACATACTTGCTTGCTGACTCTCTATGTAAGGATATGAATTTGTTATAGGAAAGACCACTTAGGGCTGTCACAATATAACATGTGGGGAAAAAGTCTGAGCTGTATGGTAGTGAAATATATGCACTGAACAACATCTGCATGTGTTTTTTTTTTTTTTTAATTCTAGCAGCCTGATGTAATCAGTATACTTAACTCACTGTGAAGAGCTTTAGTTTATGAGCTAAATTCTGGAAGCCAGAAAAGACATCTTTCTAGCTAGTACTTTCTCTCCTAGTATTTAAAAAATATGGCACCTCCTGTCTGTGGTCTGGATCAGTTTCCTTTCTCAGTTTCTCTCCATATCAAAGCTTTAACCCCTAGGATAAGATTCTTTCTTTGTAACTACTTGTCATTTTCATTCATCTGTTTTACCTGTAAACTTGTCACTTATCCCAGATATTTTCAACATCACTGTAGCCCACATTCTTAAACAGTATATGCTAATGTATGGGCTTTGTACTAGGAGTCAGAAGACCTGCATTCTATCCTTGTGTCTGTTGCCTAATAAGGTAGGCAGCATAATAACCATAGATAGGTAACTTGGCTTCTTTGAACCCCAGATCCCTTCTCTGTGAATATTACATATCTAACCTGTTCCAGCCATCTCCTCAAGTTGTTGTAAAATTCAAATAAGTATGTGCATTGGGGACCAGCATCATGGCACAGTGGGTTAAGGCATCACCTGCAACCCTGGCATCCCATATGAACGCTAATCAAATTCTGGCTGCTCCACTTCCAATCCAACTCCCTGTTAATGTGCCTGAGAAAGCATCAGAAGATAGCCTGAGAAATTGGGTCCCTGTCATCCATGTGGAAGACTCAGAGGGAGTTCCAGGCCCCAAGCTTCGGCCTGCCTTAGCCATGGCCATTGAAGCCATTTGTGGAGGGAATCAGCAGATGGAAGATCTCTCTCTGTCTCTCTCTCTCTCTCTCTCTCTCTCTCTCTCTGTAACTCTCAAATACATCTTTTAAATGAAATTTAAATTTATTTATTTGAAAGGCAGAGTTACAGAGAAGCAAAAGCAGAGGCAGAGAGAGAGAGAGGTCCTCCATCTGCTGCCGAGTGGCAGCAACAGCCGGAGCTGGGCCGATCCAAAGCCAGGAGCCAGGCACTTCTTCCGGGTCTCCCACTTGGGTGCAAGGGCCCAAACCTTTGGGCCATCCTCCCCTGCCTTCCCAAGCACATTTGCAGGGAGCTAGATCAGAAGTAGAGCAGCCCATATGGGATGCCAGCACTATAGACAGCAGCTTAACCATCTGCAACACAGTTCTGACCCTGATAGACCATAGTTCACACCATAGCTCTCTCACATTTTAACTGTGTGATATTTGCTGAGTCTATGAACTTCTCTCAGTCTCAGTTTCCGTATATGTATAATAGAGGATATAATTCCTACCTCGAGTTTTTGGTGGATTAAATGTAGTGACATGTTTTTATTTGTCCAAATATTAAACCACAGGATGCTGTTTTCATTGCATTTATTGTTGTTGAATCTTGCTATAGTTAAAGTAGTAGAGTTTTAGAGAAAATGGAGCTCTTTATTGTTAAATGTATATTCGTTCCTGTAATTTTCGTGAAAGGATTTATTTTTATTAGCCTTTAATGCTTCTAGTAATTTATGGGGCAGACCCAAAGATTTCTGAACTTTAAAAGCAACTACCTGATGAATAAATATGTCTATACAGGGACTGGCATTGTGGCAGAGTGGGCTAAGCCACCTCCTGCAATTTTAGCATCCCATATGAGCACCAGTTCAAGTCCTGACTGTTCCACTTCCCACCCAACTCCCTGCTGATGCACCTGGAAAATCAGTAGAAGACGGCCCAAATCCTTGGGGCCCTTCTACCAATGTGGGAAATCTAGATGAAGCTCCTGTCTCTTGGCTTTAGCCTGGCCCTGCCCTGGCCATTGCAGGCATTTGGGGAGTGAATCAGCAGATGCAATCTCTCTCTTTCTCTCTCTCTCTCTCTCTCTCTCTCTCTCTCTCTCTAAGTAGCTCTGCCTTTCAAATAAATAAAGATTTTTTTTTTAAAACCAACACAAATATTGATTGAGCAATGGGAACAGCTTTTAAGACCAAATGGACTCACATATTAGTTAACATTCTCCATGAAGCTATATTCAGGTGACTTTCAGTGCTGTAACAATGAAATAAAAGCTTCTAAGTAATGATAGGCTGCAATTACAAGATAATTCAATGCTTGGGTTCAAATATGCAGTTGGACAATTCATATTTCCTTAAAACATAAAAGTTTTCTAAAATTCCATGAAAGTCCTTAGAACTTGGGTTAAATAGAAAACCAACCTAATTGAAACAACATAGCTTTAAGTTAGTGCAAGCATAAAATGTAAGTACACAAAAATTTGTCAGACCTTTTATAAAATATGTTTAAGAATATAGTCTATTTTCAAAGTGCCTAATTTTTATGTAATTTCAATTTGCAGTACAAAGAGTGAAATTATTGCCTCCATGGTTATATCTCTGGTTTGATCCTTCTAATTACATCTTCTTTTGGGAGTTCCACACAGGGGCTACATGGTTTTCACCAAAGATATAAAGCATCCAGACCACATTTGACTCCCCTGTTTGTAAATGAACCAGATGTGGTTTGTAATCTGATATTTTAAGGAGGAGCTTGTTAATCACATCTTTTTTTTAGTTCCCTTACTCCCTTATGCTAGGTATTTGTTTATAAGCAAGCACAACAAAAAGAAAAGAAGAAGAAAATAAAAAGACACACACAGATTAGTCATGACCTTAATCACTTGCATTAATTAATGGAATGTTTACTTCTCTGACAAATAACAGTCAGAATCTCAGTGACTTATTATTGAATAGAAGCAAATTCTATGGTTTGAATATGGTTTGTTCTCCTAGAGGCTTGGTCCTCAGTGTGATGATGTTGAGGTGGTAGAACCTTTCAAGATGGGGCCTAGTGGGAGGTGATTAGATCACTGGGGTGTTTCCTTCAGAAGGGATTAATGTAGTTATCTCAATTAGCTCCCTTAAGAGTGAGTTATAAGAGAGCTTGACCTACTCTTCACTCTCTGGCTTTGATCCCACTCATCCATGTTCTCACCACGATGCCATTACAATGAAGCCCTCACTAGAAGTTAAGCAAATGGAGCAACCCAATCTTGATGTTCAGTCTCCAAACCTAGAAGTCAGGAGCCAGGAGCTTCTTCCAGGTCTCCCACAGGAGTGCAAGGGCCCAAGGAC
The DNA here is from genome assembly GCF_033115175.1 of Lepus europaeus. Taxonomy (NCBI): domain Eukaryota; kingdom Metazoa; phylum Chordata; class Mammalia; order Lagomorpha; family Leporidae; genus Lepus; species Lepus europaeus. The sequence goes on from NC_084833.1 coordinate 43,276,960, forward strand.
TTGAGCCATCTTCTACTGCTTTCCCAGGCCATAGCAGAGAGCTTAATGGAAGTGGAGCAGCCGGGACTCAAACCGGCACCCATAAGGGATGCTGGTACTGCAGGTGGCAGCTTTGCCCACTACACCACGGCGCCAGCCCCAAGAGAGAAAAGTCTTTCATCCTCTGGTTCACTTCCAAAATGGCTGCAATGCAGGAGCCAGGAGCTTCTTACCGGTCTCCCATGTGGGTGCAGGGGCCCAAGCACTTGGATCATGGATCATCTTCCACTGCTTTCCAAGGCTATAGCAGAGAGCTGGATGGGAATTTGAGCAGTTAGGTCTGTGCACCCATATGGTATGTTGGCACCACAGGTGGTGGCTTTACCCTATATGCCACAGCACTGGCCCCCATGCTGTGGTTCTAATGACTCCATTCTCCAGCATCTCTCACACAGCCCAAGGAGATTGTGGGCAGTAAACAAAATTACATTGCATCTACTCTCTCCATCTCTTCCACTGTCTCAGCATCTCTTAGTAATGACAACCAAAGAAGCAAAAGACCAAGTCAAAGCAGAAGATACATGTATAACAATTGATATACAGAGAGCTCTTGTCAAGAGGGGTGAATATTAGCTATGTACATACAGTTACATAGGTAACAGACTAATTGCATAGGCTACAAAAATAGAAAGAAAGTAAAGGATTGTGATATAGAGCAAGTGTAAGGTTTTCAGAGACAGCTCCTCTCCCAAGGTCAATCCTACTGAGCTGATGAATCATCAGAGTTCAAACTGGTACTCCAGCTTTGGTATGAGTTGTTACTATTTCCAGTGCCTATTTCACTTCTGCAAGTCTTGGTAGGATTTTAGTTGATGAGAAGTTTATAAGATGTAGCTGTCTGGCTTCAGCTTAGTTCAACCACAGGATTTGGGTTGAGAATGAAAAAGATAGAGTTTGAAGTTTGTATTATCATTCTGAAAGAGGTCTCAGGAACGTTGCCAGCACCCACTGAAATCTGTTTTGTACCTGGGGAGGCTAAAAGCAGACCTGATCCAAGAACAAAGATGCCAAATGCAACTAATGAAAGAAACCAATAACAGTAGCAGAGGGGAAGGACGATGAATTAAATTGAAAGAATGTGCTCAAGATCAGAAACAACAGTAAAGTGGCGGGAAAATAAGTGTGATATGATGCTATGATTTGAATATTTTGTCCTTCCCCAAACTCACGTTGAAACAATCTCCAGTGCAACAGTAGTAAGAAATGTGACTGGTATGGGTAAAATAGGCCATGAGGAGCCCACTCTTACAAATGCATTAATTTGGGGCTGGTGTTATGGCAAGCCGGTAAAGCCGCTGCCTGAGACACCAGGGTAGGGCATTAGTTCATGTCATGGCTGCTCACTTCCAATTCAGCTCCCTGCTGATGGCCTGGAAAAAGCAGCTGAAGATGGCCCAAGTGTTTGGGTTGCTGCAACCCACATGCAAACACTGGATGAAGCTCCTGGCTCCTGACTTCTATCTGTCCCAGTGCTGGATATTGTGGCCATCTGGGGGGTGAACAAGTGGATGGAAGAATTCTCTCTCTCTCTTTCTCTTTTTCTCTTTCTCAATCTCTCCCTCTCTCTAACTCTGACCTTTAAAATATTTATAAAATGTACTAATTTTCTTATAAAAGGGCTTGAGGGAAGGAGGGAGTTTTGTTTCGTGTTTCTGCCATGTAAGGTCACCTCAATGGGGCCATCTATGAAGAAGGTACCCTCACTAGAGCTCAGGCTTGCTGGTGCCTTGATCTTGGGCTTTCCAACCTTCAGAACTATGAGAAATAAATGTCTGTTCTTTATATATTATCCAATGTCAGGTGTTTTGTCATAACAGCAAAAATGGACTAAGACATATATCAAACACATACATGATGCTGAATTATTTACTAAGATTTCCATAACAAAGTACCACTGACTGGATGGTTTAAACAGCAGAAACCCATTTGCTCTAAGGTTTGGAGATTCCAAGTCCAAGAATAAGGTGTTGGAATGTGTGACTTCCTCCTTAGCCTTCTCCTTGACAAGCAGATGACTACATTCCCTCTGTGTCCTCACAGTCTTTCCTCCCTCTGTGTCCACACTGTGTCCAAATCCTCTTCTTATAAAACCACCAGTCCTGTTGGATTAAGATCTCACCCTTTTGACCTCAGTTCACGTTAATTATCTCCCTAAAGACCTGTTTCTGAGGCACTGGGAGTTAGGACATATGAATTTTGGGAGGGGGGCACAGTTCCTCCCATAACAAATCCCTACTCAGTAAAATGAGCAGCCATGGTTTCAGGTGCAATATAAACACTCATTCATGTCAGTATTCTACTGCTCTTAAACATTCATTTAGTGGAGGTAAATATTTCCTGACCCTGAAATAGTATTTTTAGACAAGAAATTTCTAACTTTCAGAGAAGAAAAAGAAATCATAAAATTTTATTTCAATTCAGTAATTAGCACATGTTCATTTCCAGCTATTAAATGATTTAATAATTATTGAAAAAAGATTTTCCTCTTCTTCTCTCCCTCTATGCCAAGGAAAGGGAGTTTGTGATGGTCTCTTCATGTCTTTGCCCTCTTCCTCATCTGCCTGCTAAGTTATGACCATAGCTTCTAGGGGCAAAGGAGAAAAGAAAGGTAGCTGAGATGGGGAAGAGTACCAAGGCACAATGACTGAGTTGGATTGTTTTGTGCTGTCAGGCTATAGCAAATGCTACTGAATCTTAAATGTTCACTGTTGACTTCTCCAAGCCATTCTCTTGACAGAAAGGCAGAGTTACAAAGAGGCTAAGAGAGAGAGAGAGAGAGAGAGAGAGAGAGAGAGAGAGAGCGCTTCCATCCTCTGGTTTCCTCCCCAAAATGGCCACAACAGCCAGGGATGAGCCAGGAGCCAGGAGCTTCATCTGAGTCTCCCATGTGGGTGCAGGAGCCCAAACACTTGAGCCATCTTCCACTGCTTTCTGAGGCAGTGGCAGGGAGCTGGATTGGAAGTAGAGCAGCCAGGACTCCAATGGGTACCCATATGGGATGCCTGTACTGCAGGTGGCAGCTTTATCATTACACCACAGCACTTGCCCCTGATGTATATTTTTTTTTCAAGTGATTTTTTGTGGTTCATTTCTGTAGCCTATAATAATGTGTTGGCTACATTCTGCATTGCAAAATTCAGGCTCTACTGCCCTTATAGTCAATTTTATTAGCCAGGACTAAGGATAACCTAGTTCTGTTTTTGTTCCTGCATGGTTTAAAACTGATTTGTCTCATTTATTTGCTCCAACATAACAGTTAAGGAGAATTTTTGTGCAATATAACTTACTTTGCTGAAATAGACTACATTAGCATTCTTACACACAAATCAGTTAAGGGTCTGCATGGTTGCTCAGTTGAAGAATATACACTTTAGTTCTTGTGAATGGTATTATCAGAAATCTCCACCTCAATAAGCTTGAAGAAAAGACATTTTATCCATATCTGGGGTGGTTAGGTGAATATTTATATTATGAGAAAATCTCTCCATCAGTATTTCTATTTAATCTCTAATCCTTCCATATTCTTGATTTCATTGAGATATCCAGAAGTCAGTTAAGATTTCTTTTCTGTTTTATTTTAGGATCCTAATCAATTCAGACATGCTCATACACAAAGTGAGTCACTGAATCTGATAAAGGATGAGAGGTATCCTGAAAATATTGAATGAGATGGAAATAGAACAATAAGGATTAGGAAAATGGAAGGAAAAGAGGGAGAAATGGAGAGAGAAAAGCACAAGAAGTTGCTAAAACATTTAAAAAATAGGTATTTATGTAAAAGGGGTAGAAAATATGATCTAAGTTTTTCTTTTCATATGTCTTACATCTTTGAATTACTTTACATTGACTTCTAAAATAAAATTTTTGCTTTACAACAGTTTCAGCTTTATTAATGAAAATTTCAGGGATAGCAAGGAGAGTTCCTGTGATATCCCACAATCAGTTTCCCCTCTTATTAACATATCTAAAACTAATTAAATAAACAATTAATGAACCAAAATTGGCATGTTATCCTTAAGTAAAGTTTATACTTATTTGGAATTCCTTACTTTTTACCCAATATCCTATTGTGTTCTAATATCCCATCCAGGATACCATATTACCTGCAATTGTTTTGTACACTGTGACAGTTCCTCAGACTTTCTCTAGTTTTTAATGACTTCAACCATTGTGAGGAATACTTTTCATGTATTTTGTGCAATGTCATTCAATCGAGGTATGATTGATAGTTCTGTCATGGTTAGATTAGGGTGATTTATTTGAGCAGACTAGGGAGGTTTATTTAGAGTTATTACCCTCGACAGGAGAAATTACCATTGCTGTTGACTTTGATCACTGAGCTAAGGTAGTATTTTGTAGATTTCTTAACTGTAGACTCTTTTAACCTCCTCTTCATTCTGTATTCTTTGGAAGGAAGACACAAGACATATTGCACATTTAAGGAGTTGGGGGTTTATGCTGCAACTCATCAAAGACAAAGTAACTACATAAATTATTTGGACTTTTTTACATGGAAAATTTGCCTCTTGTTCTCAATTCATTTATGCAATCATTTATATTGTGTAAACTAATGGATATTTATTTTCTACTTGGGACTACCTGGTACTCTTATTTCTAGAAAAATTAAACATTATGAAAACTAAAAAAATGGAAGTTTTTCTTTTAAAAATTTTTAGTTTTTAACAGATTCAATATAGTTCGTAGCTACAATTCTAAGAATATAATGGTATTCCCATTTTCCTTTCCTCCCTCCCTCCTCTTGGTTCCCTCCCACCTCCCTTTCTTTTCTCTCTCTCTCTCTTTTTTCTTTCTTTCCTTTCCTTCTTTCTATCTTTTTATATTTTTTGATATAGCACATGTTAAAATTACATTACAGCAAAAAGGCTTCACTAGATAAGAAATTTAACAAGTAAAAAGGAAAATGACCATAGTTTAGTGGGAATTTAGCCAACAGCTATAAATACTAATTTTAATGGAAACATGACTATTTCACCCTTATATAGTAAATTTAAAAGTAATCACATATCATTAAACTATAGTAGTATGGCATTCTTTTTTTTTTTTTTTTTGGAGAGGCAGAGTTAAACAGTGAGAGAGACAGAGAGAAAGGTCTTCCTTCCGTTGGTTCACCCACCAAATGGTTGCTACAGCCAGCGTGCTGCATCGATCTGAAGCCAGGAGCCAGGTGCTTCCTCCTGGTCTCCCATGTGGGTGCAGGGCACAAGCACTTGGGCCATCCTCCACTGCCTTCCTGGGCCACAGCAGAGAGCTGGACTGGAAGAGGAGCAACCGAGACAGAATCTGGCGCCCCAACCGGGACTAGAACCCAGGGTGCCAACGCCTCAGGTGGAGGATTAGCCAAGTGAACCGTGGCGTCGGCCTTTCTTTCATTCTTTCTTCCTTTCTTCCTTTCTTTTTTTCTTTCTTTTTTAAAGATTTATGTATTTATTTGAAAGACAGAGTTACACAGAGAGAGGATAAGCAGTGAGAGAGAGATAGAGAGGTCTTCCATCCGATGGTTCAAACCCCAGTTGGCTGCAGCGGCTGGAGCTGCGTCAATCTGAAGCCAGGAACCAGGAGCTTCCTCCAGGTCTCCCATGCGGGTGCAGGGGCTCAAGGACTTGGGCCATCCTCCACTGCCTTCCTGGGCCACAGCAGAGAGCTGGACTGGAAGAGGAGCAACCGGCACAGAATCTGGCGCCCCAACCAGGACTAGCACCCGGAGTGCCAGCGCTGCAGGCGGAGGATTAGCCTAGTGAGCCATGGTGCTGGCCAAAATTTAGGCTATTTAAACAGTGCTGTTATAAACATGGTGGTATAGCTTTCACTTTGATACAACATTTTCATGTCTTTTGAGTATATACCCAGTAGTGGGATTGCTGTATCATATGGCAAGTCAATTTCTAGTTTTTTAAGAAATCCCCATACTGTTTTCATAATGGCTTACTAATTTACATTCCCATGAACAGTGTATGAATATTTCCCTTTCTCCACATTCTTTTCAGTATTTGTTGCTCTCTGTCTTTTGGATTTTAGCCATTCTGAGATGGTGAAGTGATATCTCATTGTGGTTTTGATTTGCATTTTCCTGACGGCTAGTGATGCTGAGCATTTACTCATATATTTGTTAGCCATTTGTATTTCTTCTTTTGAGAAGTGTCTGTTGAGGTCCTTTGTTCATTTCTTACCTGGATTTGTTGGTTTTTCTTGAGTTTTTTTTTTTATAAATTTTTTTTTTTTTTAATTTTTTGGACAGGCAGAGTGGACAGTGAGAGAGAGACAGAGAGAAAGGTCTTCCTTTTGCCGTTGGTTCACCCTCCAATGGCCGCCGCGGTAGCGCGCTGCGGCCGGCGCACCGCGCTGATCCGAAGCCAGGAGCCAGGTGCTTCTCCTGGTCTCCCATGGGGTGCAGGGCCCAAGCACTTGGGCCATCCTCCACTGCACTCCCTGGCCACAGCAGAGAGCTGGCCTGGAAGAGGGGCAACCGGGACAGAATCGGTGCCCCGACCGGGACTAGAACCCGGTGTGCCGGCGCCGCAAGGCGGAGGATTAGCCTGTTGAGCCACAGCGCCGGCCGGTTTTTGTTGAGTTTTTTAAGTTACTGATATATTCTGGATAGTAATCCTTCATTGGATAGGTGGCTTGCAAATATTTTTCCTATTCTGTTGCATATCTCTTCATGGTATTGATCATTTCCTTTTCTGTACAGAAGCTTGTGAGTTTGATAAAATTCCATTTGTTCAGTTTTGCATTTGTTACCTGTGCACTGGGAGTCTTGTCCAAGAAGTCGTCCCCTGCACCAATGTCTTGGAGTGTTTCCCCTAAAGTTTCTTCCAGCAACATCATAGTCTTAGGTCTTAAATTTAAGTCTTTGATTCATTTTGAGTTAATTTTTGTATATGGTGACAGGTAGTATCTACTTCCATTCTTCTATACATATGTGTGTATGTATACAAACACCTGGTCTTCCCAACACCATTTGTTGAAGAGATTATCCTTACTCCATTGTATGGTCTGAGCACTTTTGTCCAAATTCAGTTGGCTGTATGTAGGTGGATTAATTTCTGGGCTCTGTGTTCTGTTCCATGGATCTATGTGTCAGTTTTTATGCTAGTACCATGCTATTTTAATTATTAGAGCTTGGTAGTATGCTTTGAAGTCAGGTATTTTGATAACTCCAAGTTTGATTTTTCTTGCTCATGATCATCTTGGCTACTCTGGGTTGTTTGTGATTCCGTATGAATTTTAGATTGTTTTTTTCTAATTCTGTAAAAATGTCATTAGTATTGTTGATAGGGATTGCATTGAATATATCTAGATTGCTTTAGGTAGTATAGACATTTTAATGATACTGATTCTAAATGGAAGTTTTTCTAATTTATAATTAAATTTAATGCATTAATAAGTATCAGTACATAAAGACCTAAAAATCAAGTTTTTCCAGTAGTTAAATTTAAAAAAAAATAATATGTTCACAAGCATACACACACACAAAAAACCTTTTCAAGTAACATAACCATACATAAGGGGATAAAAGCACTAACCAAGCAACTTTTTAAAAATATTTTTAAACCAATGAACTTTTAAGCATTGTACTTGGACATACATCTTTATTCTAAAGATAAGGAGATCTATACACTAACTTTAACTCTGCTTGGTAGAAGTGCATCTCTCAGTAGTAGGTATGTAGCAATTCTGAGAATAATTCCTGTGGATTGCCTGATTGAGTAAATGAGGAAATCCGTGAATATCCCTGAAGCCAGATTTTCACTTTTGGAGAAGGAAGATGAAACATGAAATATAGCAAGGTTAGAAATAAAAGAACTGGTAGAATTGGATTGGAATTCTCCAAGGTTTTCCAGTATAAGGAAAAGTACTAAATGATCCAGGGACATTTTGTGGTTCTACAAAGTAAGGAAATACTTATAGAATAATAATAATAATAATAATAATAATAGTAACATTCAAAAGTACATTCAGGCTAGCCTGAAGGGACTCCTCATGTCCAACTCAGAAAGTCAAAAATCAAAATAAATAATGCTAGCAATGGATCACAACCCATTGACTACAAGAAGAAACCTTGTGCCTACACTACTAATAAACAAATGAATGAATAAATTGGGCAGATTAGAAAATTCACATTATTTTCTGAAGGATCTTTTTTTAGAGACTTATTTATTTACTTGAAAGTCAGAGAGAGAAGGAGAGGTAGAGAGAGAGGTCTTTCTGCTTTCCCAGGCCATAGGAGAGAGCTGGATCAGAAGTGGAGCAGCCAGGTCTTGAACCAGCACCCGTGTAGGATGGCGTTTCCTGCTACACCACAGTGCCAGCCCCAGAAGGATCTTGTAACAGTTTAATACTTCTGCTTGTGATAGGTTAGAGTGCCTGTTTTGCTATATATTTGACAATGGTGAATACCATAATTTTGTTTTTGTCCTTTAGTGCGTTGCTTGATTACTATTATAAACTGAACATTTTTTATCCAAATATACAGGATACTTCAAAAAGTTCACAGAAAAGTGGAATAGATAAATAAGTTTATTTTGATGCATAATTTTTTAAAATCTCTATATATAATTTTTTCGTTGCACATTTTTCGTGAAAGTTTAAATATTATGTATGTGTGTGTCTGTGTAATTTTTGTCATTGGTAATTATGTTACTTCTGTGAAAGTGTGTCTTGGTGGTGTCCTCACTTTTCTATTGCAATATTAAGAATTTTTCCTGTGGCCAGAGCCGTTGCGCACTAGGTTAATCCTCCAACTGTGGCAGCAACATCCCATATAGGCGCTGGTTCTAGTCTCGGTTGTTCCTCTTTCAATCAAGCTCTCTGCTGTGGCCTGGGAAGGCAGTGGAGGATGGCCCAGGTGCTTGGGCCACTGCACTTTCGTGGGAGACTAGGAAGAAGCTCCTGGCTCCTGGCTTCGGATTGGTGCAGGTCCGGCTATTGCGGCCATTTGGGGAGTGAACCAACGGAAGGAAGACCTTTCTCTCTGTCTCTCCCTCTCACTGTCTGTAATTCTACCTGTCAAATAAATTTTAAAAAATCTTAAAAAAAAGAATTTTTCCTTACTGTTTTGCATGATATATATTATATATATGTTCAGAGATATAGATCTAAAACTAAAGATGGAAGCAGAATAAAGAGATAAGGATAGAGGAACTAGACATGAAAGGAGGGAAGTGGGGGAATGTGAAGTGATAATACATACCCATGTGATTTAGTATAGTACAGATATCACATCATTTTAAGATTCCTGAGCAAAGAATTTTTTTTTTTGGCTGATTTCTGTCACATTCCCTTCATGACAACATGTTCCTCTAGATTACAATGAATATGTATTCTCTTATCCTGAAGAACCATATATATTCTATTTAGACAGAGACTCTCTCAAGTGCATACATACTTTATTATTTTAACTTTTCTTTCTTTTTTTTTAAAGATTTATTTATTTATTTGAACTTCAGAGTTACAGAGATGCAGAGAGAGAGAGAGAGAGAGAGAGGTCTTCCAGCCACTGGTTCACTCCCCAAATGGTCACAACAACCAGAGCTGGGCCATTCTGAAGCCAGGAGCCATGAGCTTCTTTAGGGTCTCCACATGGATGCAGGGGCCCAAGGACTTGGGCCATCTTCTACTGCTTTCCTAGACTATAGCAGAGAGCTGGACTGAATAGGAGCAGCTGGGACACGAACTGGCCCCCATAGGGATGCTGGCACTACAGGTGCTGGCCCTATTTTAATTTTTCTTTACTACTTGTAGTATAATCTATTTACATAATATTTGAAACATTTGTGACTTTTTCTACAGTGTTTACTGCCCTCTGGTGTTTGCAAAGTAAGGATAATAATATATTTTGCTTCCACTTTATTTTCAGCTTATAGGATTTCTTGGCATAGATAAATTGCTTATATAAAATTGAGCTAATGTTCAATATTTTCCAATCATTTCAGAAATAAAAAAAATTAATTACAGCCCATTAATTATTTTGGGAGAGTCCCACCATTGGAAAAATCTTTTCAATTTCCATCTGGCAAATGAAGAATGAAAATTGCCTGGAAAACATACTTTCCAGGTGTCTTTTCCAAAGTCAGAAAATGAAATATTCATAGTTACCTGGGAAGTCCATTTCTTGAAAATGTAGCAAATATTGTGAGAGTTATAGCAGGCAAAAGGAAACAGAGCAAGAATGAGACAGGAGGAGAAGGCAGGGGATGTTGCTATGCTTGAGGATTTTTCATTTTCCCATCTGACAGAGATTTACGTTAGTCCTCTGCAGTTTGGGTCATTCTGCTTCTCTAAAATCAGCTTCAGTTTTCTAATCCATACACTGATATTTAGCTCATTCAGTAGCTTTCAAATCTTTCTGAAGGAGAGAAGGAGGAGGGCACACTTATTCAAACAAAACATTCCATGGAATTATAACACTGGAAAAATCAAAACTATTCTGGTGAAAGTGTAGCACAGTCGGGGGTTGGGGTGGGTATTGTTCCTGTCTTTTAACCACCCACCTTGTCTACCCCTAGTTAACCTGCAGGGGACCCCTGAGTCTTCCCAATTTCATGAAGATCACATTTTGACCAATAATGGCAGCAAAAGGCAAATTCACACAAAGTCTCCTTCCTTGTTAAATATCCTCAAATGCAGAAATTCTTTATAAGTTATTTTGAATTTCAAAAGCTACCAAAATTTTACTTGTACTTAACAAATTCTTAATGCTAACTAGATATTATGTTAGTTCTAAGAGTACAAAAATAGACATTTTCATTCTCACATGTATAATACATTATTAATTAAATGATTATCCAAATTAGTATAACTTCATTGAAGTGATACACTTAGTGGAGAAGAGGTAAATGTGACCATGAAAGTATGAGATAAGAAGATCTGTGCTAGGCAGAAATATCAGGAGAGCCTCCTAAGGAAGGCAATAAGTAAAGTACTGGGGGCCCTGCACCCATGTGGGAAACCTGGAAGAAGCTCTTGGCTTCTGGCTTTGGATTGGCCCAGCCCCCATCATTGTGGCTATTTGGGGAGTGAACCAGCAGATGGAAGCCCTTTTTCTCTGTCTTTCCCTCTGTCTGTAACTCTACCTCTCAAATAAATAAATGAAATCTTTAAAAAATAAAATGCTAAGCCACTTTTTTTTAAAAAAGAGGAAATAAAAATTAAGACTTGCATTTACAGTAGTAGGTCAAAATAATTAAAAAAAATAGAAAAATGAGCTGACCAGACAAATTTTGAAGATGGAATTTTAGTGTTGAGAACATATCAGTGTTGATTACCACAAAATTATGAGGTACTCAATCTGTTTTGTTTGACTAAGTCACCTTTATTTTATTTTGCTTTTTACCACAGACAGTTTAGCTGAACCAAATACGATAAGAATGCAATCATGGGAATAACATTCTATGCTACTTTAGACAGTCTGTCTCATGTGCTGACTCACTTGTGTAACAGCATTTTGAAATTCCCTAGATCCACCACTAATATATTTGAATCCAGACAAATGTAAAACATTTATCTAATCGTCAAGCACAGGAAAATATTTAGAACAAGAATCAAGAGTACACAAGCACAGAAGCTAATGAAGCAGTGGGTTTTGTTTATTTTATTTATTTATTTATTTTTTATTTTTGACAGGCAGAGTGGACAGTGAGAGAGAGAGAGACAGAGAGAAAGGTCTTCCTTTTGCCGTTGGTTCACCCTCCAATGGCCGCCGCGGTAGCGCGCTGCGGCTGGCGCACCGCGCTGTTCCGATGGCAGGAGCCAGGTGCTTCTCCTGGTCTCCCATGGGGTGCAGAGCCCAAACACTTGGGCTATCCTCCACTGCACTCCCTGGCCACAGCAGAGAGCTGGCCTGGAAGAGGGGCAACCGGGACAGGATCGGTGCCCCGACCGGGACTAGAACCCGGTGTGCCGGCGCCGCAAGGCGGAGGATTAGCCTGTTGAGCCACGGCGCCGGCCGAAGCAGTGGGTTTTGATATACTAACCCTTCCTGGGGTTGGGGAGGGATGAAAGAGACAGAATGCTTGTTTTGTGCTTTCAGACAGCTTATGGATTTAAACCTACAATCAAATGAAGCATGCAAGTATACACAGGTGAAAATGTTCTTGTATAAAAAGAAGAAAATAGGGACTTTGTGCAACAAATTTGACTTCTAAATTAGCATTTCATGTTGTCGTATGGTCCTAAGGCTAACAGGTGAACAACAGTGAGATAGCAAGGCCTATGATATTTTGTAGCTGCTGCTGCTTCCTTTTAAATGCAATTTATTATTATTCTAATGAGACATATTTTGCTATATGAGCAGCTATTATTGTTTCCAATAAAATCTGTAGTTATTATCATTACTACTAAAACTTCTTTTACTGCAGTTCTTCAATGTATGTGGTGCGTGTGTGGTGAAGAATCTGGCCTGCTCAAGCAGAGGTCTGGTTTTGACCCAGAATGCCAGGACATTTGGAATATCCTTATTGATTGGTGTATGAGTGTCTGTTATTCATGATTGGACATTTTGGCCCAAAAACTGAGAGTGTATGCTAATACAGTAGCTCATGCTGGGCCCCTCTGCTCTTATGATGTCAGTCCAACTTCCAGGAGAGGGTGGGGTGTTAAATAGTAAGTTCAACAATTCAAATATGTTTCAATCGGCCGGCGCCACAGCTCAATAGGCTAATCCTCCGCCTCTGGCGCCAGCACACCAGGTTCTAGTCCCTGTCGGGGCGCCGGATTCTGTTCCAGTTGCTCCTCTTCCAGGCCAGCTCTCTGCTGTGGCCCAGGAAGGCAGTGGAGGATGGCCCAAGTGCTTGGGCCCTGCACCCCATGGGAGACCAGGAGAAGCACCTGACTCCTGTCTTCGGATCAGCATGGGGCGCTGGCCGCAGCGGCCATTGGGGGGTGAACCAACAGAAAAGGAAGACCTTTCTCTCTGTCTCTCTCTCTCTCACTGTCCACTCTGCCTGTCCAAAAAAAAAAAGACAAATATGTTTCAATCAATCATGCCAAAGTAATGAGCTCCAATAAAATCCTAGACATCTAATCTCAGATGAACTTTCCTTGGTTGGCAATATTAAGGCTGCTACCCACTGGCTGCTGCTGACCACTATCTACTGCAGACCACTGTCTACTGCAAGGGGCAGACTCCGGGAATGCCGTACTTGTAGCAGTAGTTGAGTGCTGGAGAAGCAATTCACTGAAAGAATGGGAAACAAACAATTGTGCCCTGCAGAGGGGTTCCCAGCCAGCCCACAGAATTAGAAAGAAAAACCCTTCCTCTGCACTATCTCACCAGGTCCTGAACTGACAAAGCTGGCAACAGAAAAATATTTAATGGGATCAACTCCATTTTCACAAAACAGGCAATAAGTTATGAATTTGAAGCTTAGAAGAAGTGAATTGAAAAATGTTAAAGAAATTGCCTGAATTTTCAAATAAAGAGATGAGGTTTAGGCTAGAACTCAGAACTTCCAATGCCCAATGTAACACCTAAACACTGAGGTAATGCAACTACAGTTGGTTTGGGTTTTTATTAAAATAAAACAAAAACCAAACCCGGCTTACATGCTTCTGGAATGACTTTCTCTCTTTAAAAAAATAACAACAAAAACATGGTCATATTTTGGGGCTAGAACAAATACTTAAAATTTCCAGGAGTTATCGCATTTTACGTATGGAAAAAGTAAGAATTAGGAAGGTAGGAAATTTCTTCATGTTAGGCTGTTAGTAAGTAGCAGAGTAGTTTGCTTCTAAAACCTGAAAAATCTCTGTTATCCCTTTATGCCAGTTGAATCAAATACTATTCACAAATTCTTTTAAAAAAATTATTTATTTCAAATGCAGTGACAGACAATTACACACAGACACATACACACACACACACAAATATTCCATCTGCTGGTTCACTGGCCAAACAGCCACAACAGCTGGATTTGGGCCAAGCTGAAGCCAGGAGCATGGAACTCCATCTAGGTTTCCCATCTTCTTTGGCTTTCCCAGGTCCTTAAGCAGGCAGCTGGACTGTAAATGGAACAGCTATGACTGTAACCAGTATCTATATGGGATTCTGGCATTGCTGGTGGTAGCTGACCCTGCTGTGCCACAGTGCTGGCCCCAAGAAATTCTTTAAAAAAAAAAGATTTATTTATTATTTATTTGAATGGCAGATTTAGAGAGAGAGAGGGAGAGACATAGGGAGATAGACAGATCTTCCATCTGCTGGTTCACTGCCCAAATGGCTGCAATGGCCAGGGCTGGTCCTAGTCAAAGTCAAGGATTTCACCTGGGTTTTCCACATGGATAGCAGGGAGCTGGAAGCAGAGCTGCTGGAACCAAAACTGGCATTCATATGGGATGTTGGTGTCATAGATGGTGGCTTAACCTGCTGTTAACCACACAACTGTCCCTGATACTATTGTTATTATTATTATTGATCAACCAAGAAATTTTTACCCATGTCATATTCCTAGAGTTAAATGAAAGGAAAGAGTTATAGTTGACAGGGACAATTTTTTTTTAATGTATTAATCAAAAGGCAAAGTTACAGAGAGAGAGAGAGGGAGAGACAGAGGGAGAGATCTTCCATCTGCTAGTTCACTCCCCCAATTGGCTGCAATGCCCAGAGATGGATTGATTTGAAGCCAGGATTCAGGAGTTTTATGGGTCTCCCACATGGGTACAAGGACCCAAGGACTTGGGCCATCCCTCTGCTGCTTTTCCAGGTGCGTTAGCAAGGAGCTGAATTGGAAGTGGAGCAGTCCATATGGGGTGTTGGTGCAGCAGGTGGCATCTTCAGTTATACCACAGTGCCAGCCCCAAGAGAGCAACAATTTTAAAGAGGTAAAGGAACTTTAGTTGGCTGGTTAGTTGTGCATGTGGAGATTGTGGTATTGGTGGAAAGGTTGTAGATGAGTGCTAAGTTGAGGGAACATTGATTTCTGACAGCTCATCAGAAGCTGTGGGCAGCAGAGGCTGGGGGCAGGACTGTAGGAGGTAAGGGGGTCTTAAAGATCACCAATGCATCTTTTAAAGATAAAATTCATCTGAATGGAAGAGTTTCTGCTCTCCTTTTTTGTCTTTGCTAACCATGTAGCATAAATTGTTAAATTGGGGATTGAACTGCTATATCATTAAATAAGGGGAAGATACAAATTTTTGAACAATTCCTCCAGTTTTATAATGTCACCACTAATTCTGTTCTTAGTACAAAAGCATCCAGAAATGCTTCCAGCTTCAGAGAGCATTCAACAGAAGCACAACTCTTGTCACAGAACAGCCCCTTAAATGTGGTCTCATTTGAGCCCTTGAATAGGAAATAAATTTGCGATGAGGTGACTGAAATGTTATTTGTGGTCAGGACAGGAACACTTTAATGTTCTAGAATTTGCAATGGTTTAATCAGCTTGCCCTATAAAGGCAGATCTCTAGTTTATTGCTCATCAGTGGACTCAGATTGGCTGATTCTGAGCTTGTGAATCAGTCTTTGGTGCATGTATGCTTAGCGAATGGAAACAGACTTTCTTATGAATTTACTGGGGAAAAAACTCAGAAATATTGAGAAGCCTGTTTACAGTAGAAAGAGATGAGAAAATGACAAAGCCCTGAAAAAGCACTTTATAAAATAATTGAACAGGAAAATAGCTGAAATGAATTCTCATTCAGACTATTAATGCCACACAATTGGAACAAAAAAGTTAACTTCCTCTTTTAATAAACAACTCTGATTTCAGATGGCCTTATGATAATGTGATTGTATTGCAAAGGACATACCAGATGGACACAGAGTTGAAGTGGTAACTACAGAAATCCCTGAAGCCAAACCACAAGCTTAGAGATTGAAGGGACATGAGCCTCACCCAATCTAAAATCATTTCTAAATTGGCAAAGGCCAATCTGTTGAGCCCGGTGGAGGCCTCTTAAAGCTAACACCATAAAGGATTCTTCTTACTTTTGTTTTAGTAACTCTGACATTTGCTTGTATAACATTTGGGACACATCATTAGTGAGGCAAATTCCTACATAAATCTAAGCACTAGGTTTGATTTTTGCCTTCACTCAGTTTTTGGAACTATCACTAAAGGAAACAGATAGTATTTAAGGCAAATACACAAGTATATGTGACAAATTAATAGAAGTCAGCATTGTCATTGTGAATAGTCCCTGTTCTTTGCCACAAAATGTGCTTTATGGCTTTCTTTGTTTTAGGGACTAAATTATTTTAGGGAATCGACAGCAGAGTGTTGATCATGTTAAAATTATCTTATCAATTATCTTGTTAGTGGCACACTTTATGTTATGGCAAAAAATCATCTCTTAGAGATAGCAAATGGAATATGGCAGACGTTCCTGTTGATGAAAAGTAGAGGAGTAAAGGGTAGCATAGAAAGTCCAGCCCAGGATAGCTAATTTGGAAGATGGACCTACTGAGTTTCTGATCTCTTTCTATTCCTGATGGGGCCAAGGCAACTTCGGCTGGCTGACAAGGTCACAGCAGAAGGTCTGTCTCAGCAAGGCATGAGAAGGACAGCTGCGGTCCTCTTGGTGGTTTTAGGTTTGATGGGAACTATACTCTGCATAAGCAAGCTGGAGCTTCCTGGTGGTCCTGCTAATGATTGCTGTATTCCTAATTTTACAGAAGAGCACTTAGTCTCATAACCTCCAAAATGTCCATTGCCTTGTAAAATTTTAATCAAGCAGAATGTTAGTGTAGAAGAAAGGGTCTGCTTTTAACTTGGGGCTTCTAGTAAAGATTAGATTAGGAAGGTACTATTCTAGCTCATGTAGCCAATATCTGCATAGTTCAGCAGCACTCGAGGCCTTGGCTTGTGTGGGCAGCCTGTTATCTTGCACCTGTCTGTGATTGTAACCCATGCTCTGAGTACGCCCTTGAAAATAAAAAAAAAATTGTAATTAGAAAAAATGGACAACAGGCTTTTCATTGTAAGAAGAAAAAATCATTATATGGCTTATAATATAAAAATAAAATCTGGTGCTCGAAAGCCAGAGCCATGCCTTCAGCCTTGCTGTGAGTGTCTCTCATTTCTTCGAGTGTTGACACCTCTCACACCTTGGGGCCCCTGAACTGACTGGAGCTGGTCTCCGGCATATTCCTTCTATCTCTGCCTTTCTTTCCTCCTTTGTTTTCCTGCATGAATGTTTGCCTTCTTAGGATTTACATCCATCCCATATAATTATCATATATTAATAAACTTAGAAATATATGAGTTATCATAAGTGTATTTAAATGCCATTATACTATGTATTATAGTATATGGATTTAATTATAAATTAATATTTAAATATATAATAATTGCATATATGTATATATGTAATTGGATATAATAACAGTATAGATTGCATATACTATATAGTATTTTTATGTACATATCTCCATATGTATATGTATATGTGTATATGTGTGTGTATGTATGTCTGTGTATCCACCCAATAGTAGGTAAGCACCATGAGAAAATAAAATCTATATAACAAAGAAGAACGTCTGGTCATATTAACTACTCAACAGTCATTTGTTGAGAGTTTTAAAAGGCAGACTATGTCCTCTCATCTGATTTAAGCGTCAGTTATTAAATGTTTTTATAGAATCCCAAACGCAGTTTTTACTTTCATCCTTTAGTGATTTTGTTCATTCCATTTGATGGAACTTCAGAAATACTGATTCTCCTAAGATCTGATGCCACTTCAGGTCCAGGCTCATAATTCAATTGGAGTTCATAGCAAGTTTTGGCTTTATACTTCCAGTTCCCTAGTGAGGATTTAGTTATTTCTTTCAGAGAGCCAGATAAAACTCGTGTCTTACAGAGAGTTTGAATCAATTAAAAGTCTAAGCTTTATTCAATCTGAAATGATGCTAGGTTAAATTTTTGCATTCTTAAAAATAGGTGTTTATTTTTCAAGTCTAAGTGCAGGACTTTACCCTGTTGCTATGGTAACTTGTCAAAAGCTTTTCAGAACATTAGCTATCTTTCCATGGTGAACTGATGCTGCTTGTGTCTGGGATTTATCCTTAGTGACACTCTTTCCACAGTGTTCTTACCCCTGCTTAAATATGTGCAAAACAATGATCCTAAACATGACAGGATTACAGCTTCTCTCAACTTAACTAACTTGTAGATAAATTTGCTCACCCCTCCCGTTTCTTGGCTTATTTACTTTAGGAAATTCCTGGGAGGGTGTGTGCGACTTCTGCAGGTGCCTTGCTCTATGATGTAAAATTTCCTCTTGTTATGAAGATAGGAGAACGTTTGTTTTCTTTGGAAAAGCCAATTAGCCAAACACAAATGGTATCTGGTATACTTACCCTACCTCTCAAAAACTTTCTAACCCAAACAAAATAAAATCAGCATATGAAAGAGTTGCTGTACCCTCTTGTTTATTGCAGCTCAATTTATAATAGCTAGGATAAGGAATTAATCCAGATGTCCATCAACTGATGATTGGCTAAAGAAATCATGGTATATATACACTCTGGAATACTATTCAGTGATAAAAAAAAAAAGAAATCCTGTTGTTTGCAACAAAATGGGTACAACTGAAAAAAACTTAGTGAAATAAGCCAGTCCCTAAAAGACAGATACCATATGTTTTCCTCGATCTGTGGTAACTAATAGATTACCTAAAATTTAGTCTATTGGAGTGAAATTGATATTTCAAGATTTGGTGATTGTTTATATTCCTTGTCTCTACTGTTGAGGAAGTGTTTTTGTTTTTTTCTTTTTGTTGTTGTTGTTGTTTTCTTCATACTACTTGTTGAACTCTTAGTGTAAGGTTAATCTTATGAATATAAAGTAATTTGAAAGTATATATTTGTAAAAATTAAGAGTGGGAATAGGAGAGGGAGGAGAAAGAAGGGTGGGAGTGTGGGTGGGAGGGAGGATAAGGTGGGAAGTATCATTATGTTCCTAAAACTGTATATATAAAATAAATGAAATTTCTATACCTTAAATAAAATTAAAATATATATAATACTACTGATATATCACAATTATAATGTTGACATTGATTATTAAAGCAGAAGCAGAAAAATAAAATAGATCTCATCTCTTAATTTTTTTTTGAAGATTCATTTATTTATTTGAAAGGCAGAGTTATAGAGAGGCAGAGAGAAAGGGGTCTTCCATCTGCTGGTTCACTCCCCCAGATGGCCGCCACGGCCAGAGCTGCGCCGATCCAAAGCCAGGAGCCAGGAGCCAGGAGCTTCTTCCAGATCTCCCACGTGGGTGCAGGCACCCAAGGACTTGGGCCATCTTCTACTGCTTTCCCAGGCCATAGCAGAGAGCTGAATTGGAAGTGGAGCAGGCGGGACTAGACCGGTGCCTATATGGGATGCTGGCCCTGTGGGCTGCGGCTTTACCCGCTACACCACAGTGCTGGCCCCCTATCTCTTCTCTTTTAAAGGGGAAAAAAAAAAAAAGAAAAAAAAAACCTTACCAGCCCTTTTTCTTAGTAGAGCTAAGTCTCCAGATGTAGTATGTATGTGTTCTGTGTTCTGGCCTCTGTTGCTGGTGATAGTACTGGAATGAAACAAACTTCTCTCTGCTCATCTTCACTTTTTTTTTTTTTCTTTTGACAGACAGAGTGGACAGTGAGAGAGAGAGACAGAGAGAAAGGTCTTCCTCTTTGCCGTTGGCTCACTTTCCAATGGCCGCTGTGGCCGGCACATTGTGCTGATCTGAAGCCAGGAGCTAGGTGCCTCTGCTGGTCTCCCATGCGGGTGCAGGGCCCAAAGACTTGGGCCATCCTCCACTGCCTTCCCGGGCCACAGCAGAGAGCTGGCCTGGGAGAGGGGTAACCGGGATAGAATCTGGCACCCCGACCGGGACTAGAACCTGGTGTGCCGGCGCCATAAGGCAGAGGATTAGCCTGTGGAGCCACGGCGCCGGCCTCATCTTCACTTTTATAACTTTCTGTTTAATGTTTTTAAAATCAGAAATCATTTGAATGCTCTTTGTAGACCCAAGTTGTATTCTCTGAATGCCTCTTCTGTCTCTCATGTAGTATATGAGGGGTCCACAAAAAGTTGATGGAAAATGCTATGTACAAAAAATCTTTTGCATCAAAATAAATTTAGCTTTTAAGTCCATTCTTTAAAATCTTTCTGAAGTACTCTCATACAGTCAAAATTTTATTTCTGGGAACCCCTCCTTGAATTTATTTATGTATTTTTCTCTTAGAGTTTTCTGCTAAGACATTAGGGCTGTAGCTGAGTATCTGGAGATATGGTTCATTAGTTATCATGATACTTGTAATGGCAGTAGCCATTTAATAATGCAATTAAATTTTATGTAATGTTTATAACTATACATCTCCTTAAGGACAAATGTGATCAATAAAATTTAAGCAATTTTGCTTGAGTAGACATGATTTATTATTTTTTTGGGAGGTGTACAGTTTTTCTGATTCTAGTTTCAGTGAAAATCCATTTGGTAATTCTATTCAGATAAGATCACTTGAGAAACAGGAACTAGATAATTCAATATTTGGTGATTAGTTCCTGAATCAGTCAAATGATGTGAAGGTACACTCTTGACAAGAGCCGCTAGGGAAGCAAAGCTTATAAATAATACTTTTTGCCCCTGGAATTTTGCTAAAAACAGATACAAAAACATAAGAAAACAGAAAAATAAACTTCAATTCTCCTTTTCCCCAAAGCAGTGTTGTTCATTTCCTAGAGACTTTGTAAATTCTTAATTATAGCATGCTTTCCTTTTTATTTCACCCTCTTCTCCGGGCCTAGAGCAGTGCTTGGCTAACACTGGGCCCCCAATAGGTGAATGGAAGAAATTACCTTCATTTTAAATTTATAGGTAGCGAAGGACCAGCACTGTGTAGCAGATAAAGCTGCCGCCTGCAGTGCCAGCATCCCATAAGGGCCTTTGCAGAGAGCAGGGTCAGAAGAGGAGCAGCTGGGACTAGAATCTGTGCCTATATGGGATGCTGGCGCCACAGGCAGAGGATTAACCTACTGTGCCACAGCGCCAGTCCCCAAATGAAGTCTTAATAAACAAAATACTCTTTAGAAATTACCCTGAGTTAAGGGTAAAGATTTTTTTTTAAAAAGTAGGAAATTCTACAAGGCTGAATATGGGAGAAAGTTGTTAATGATGATGTTCCTTCTTTAGTCAACCTTTAGATGATATAGAAGATATTGCCCAAGAAGATGACTGAGAAATAAAGCTAGTGCCTCTGGCACCAATGCTTCCTGAACTGTGTGGAGAAACCTGCTTACTCAGTCACAACTTGATGCAGCAGAGTTGTTTTGAGCTATCTGTTGGCCAAAGAACTGTGAACCAGGAATCAGAAAGCATGTTACATTACTGTTAAAAATAAATACCACTGGGCACTTAATTATACTTGACGACTAAGGACTTCTGTAACATGATCTCCTTTCACTTGTACAAAAAAACACTGTGTTGTGAATATTTTTTGTAACTCAGTTTTAGAAATTGAGACTCTAGGCCTGCGCTGTGGCTTAACAGGCTAATCTTCCGCCTTGCAGTGTCGGCACACTGGGTTTTAGTCCTGGTCGGGGCGCCGGATTCTGTCCCGGTTGCCCCTCTTCCAGGCTAGCTCTCTGCTATGGCCCGGGAAGGCAGTGGGAGGATGGCCCAAGTGCTTGGGCCCTGCACCCCACGGGAGACCAGGAGAAGCACCTGGCTCCTGGCTTCGGATCGGCAAGATGCGCCGACCGCAGCGGCCATTGGAGGGTGAACCAACGGCAAAAAGGAAGACCTTTCTCTCTGTCTCTCTCTCTCTCACTATCCACTCTGCATGTCAAAAAAAAAAAAAAAAAAAAAAAAAAAAAAAGAAAAGAAAGAAAGAAATTGAGACTCTAAGTGTATTAATGAGTTTCCCAGGGTGACCCAGGTAAATGGCTTTGTAATTGATAAAATACTTAGTAAGAAGAATATGGCCATCACATATCTTGTTCCTGTCACTTTCTACTTTCCTGAAAATCCCTTAGTGAAGAAATCAGATGATGGACTGTTCCCATAGAGCAGGGCAAAAGTTGCAAGAGAGTAACAATTTGAGAAGCTCTTTGTGAAAGTAGAGAGGAACAAATTTGATGCTGAGGCCAGGAGTGCCACAGCTGGTTGTGTGGGTACATCTAAGACTCAGACTATTTCAATGCATTTCTTTTTTTTCTTTTTTTTTTTTTTTTGACTAATTTTGTATCATTTCTTGTTGGTCAAGGTCGTGATTCCAATCACAGTTGATAGAATGACTCTCTTCCACTTGAGCAATTTGTCATATGATGTGGGAGAGTTTTGATTATATTGTCATCCTAGTATCGTACTTGAGGAAAGAGGAGTGAACCATAAGTGCTGTGAAGAGATAAAGTTGGTTTTGTGACTCAGTATGTTTCAGTCATCATTTCTGCCCACAATAATGCGTATCTTTACCACTGCCCTCCATTTCACCTCAATTAAAGGCACTGAAATAATTTTGTTCTTCAGCATGTCCCAGTTAAAAAGAGATATTACTTGGAAATTCATGCAAAACCTGTCTTTAAGTTTGTACCTAAACAGGAGTTTCCCAAAATGGATTCCAGGAAATACTTGTCACACAAGTTGTTTTCCAAGTTGAAAACCCTGTGGTCAAACTCCTGTGGAGAATATACTAATATCATTGGCAGTTGGACAGTATTTAGAGCCAGATAATTCTTTTTTGTATAGGATTGTCCCAAATATTGAAGGATATTTAGTGTCCATACTCTGATCTTTTAAATGAAAGTGGAGATCCTTAGTCAGCATTCTAATCAAAATTCCCCTAATATATTTTTGAAATGACCCTTGGAGAATGGTGCCAAAACTTTTTGAAAAGTTTTAGCTTTTATTTTACATAAATTCACAAAACACATTGCATATGGGAATATTAAGTATTCTGGGAAGAACTTATTTTTACTCTTTTTTAAGATTTATTTATTTATTTGAGAGGCAGAGTTATAGTCATAGAGAGGGAGAGACAGGCAGAGAGGTCTTCTGTCTGCTGGTTCACTCCTCAAATGGCTGCAATGGCCGGAGCTGGGCCAATCAGAAGCCAGGAGCCAGGGGCTTTTTCTGGGTCTCCCTTGTAGGTACAGGGGCCCAAACACTTGGGCCATCTTCTACTGCTTTTCCAAGCCATTAACAGAGAGCTAATTGGAGGAGGAGCAGCCCAGACATGAACCAGCATGCCCCATATGGGATGCTGGTGCTGCAGGCAGAGGCTTAACCTACTATGCCACAATGCTGGCCCCATTTTCTCTTCTTTAAAATCAATTTTGCATGTCCTAAAAGAAGTATAGAACCTCCTCTTCCCTGTCCTTTGATTTTCTTTAGAACATCAAGTGAGATCCCATGGAATGCCTTTTGGAAAACATTGCTTCAGTCGGGAGGATCAGGAAGGAGATATTAGAATATAAGATACAATAATTGTCATTTAACAGCTGGAGCCTACTATTAACCCCTCGAGACAGAAATATCCCACTTGACCCTGGAGACTTTTAGATTTTATTTTATTTCAGTGTGATTACTACTTAAGATCTTTCAATCCATCAGGTCCTAACTTTCTTTCCAAAACCAAGTGGAAAGTCTCTGGTTAGCTGGTTTAGATCAGTTTTTTTATTTTATTTTATTTGTTTCTATTAGTAATACATTAAATAGTTTTGTCTATTTTTTCAAATTTTGTTTATGTTTTTAACATTTCATAACAAAATCACAAGAAATCCTTATGAAAGAATACTACCAAAAGAAAAATAAATGTGTATAAAGCCACTATACTCATTTTGCTAATATGTCAGGCCTGTAATATTCTTATCTATCAATATTGGATTCTTTACAAGACACTGGTTAGTAATGATGATGTGATTTGGACATAGAAATATACACATACACAGAGAAAAAGAGATAGATCTTCCATCTACTGGTTTACTGTTCATATGCCTACAACAACCAGGACTGGGCCAGGACAAAGCAGGAGCAAGGAATTCCATTCAGGTCTCATTTCCAGGTGGCAAAGCCACCTGATTTGTCATCCATTCCCTCCTGGGGCATGCTTTAGCAGGAAACTGTATTAGAACTAGAGTCTCCAGGACTTGAAGGAGGCACCCTCTAATATGGACGCATGTGTTCCAAGCAGCAACTTAAGCTACTGTATGCCAAATGCCCATCCCTATTTGTTATTCCTTTTTAAAAATATTTATTTATTTGAAATGCAGCATTACAGAGAGGCAGAGGAAGAGGCACTGGAACTCAAACTGGAGCCTTTATGGGAAACCGGCACTTCCAGCGGTAGCTTCACCTTCTACACCACAGCACCAGCCCCTATTTTGTTATTTGTTAATAGAAGAACTTAACAGAAGAACTATTAAGATAGGGGGAATAAAGTATTTTGAGTAAGAAGAAGGTGAAGAGAAGAAAATGAACTTGGATGGGAAAACATTTAACTATTTCTAGCATTTTTAAAACATCATATCTCTGTTCCATCCTTTCCTCCCAAAAACCCTTCATTTCATGTCAAATGTATAAGGAGAGTAAATTCAACAACTGCTTTATTGAACCACTAGTGCTTAGAATCTCTATTATCAAGAAGCACATGTGGCTCCTTCAGGTTTCTTAGGGCATGTAATAACAGACACAATAAGGCTTTGATTTTTATCCAAATGCAGTGTAAAAGGAGGTTTGAGCTTCTTAAATTCCAGCCTGTCTTGAGCAAATCTTGATAAGATTATATGTTTTTTAGTTAAAAGATCTCAACCATTACTTTCATACCATTCTTAGGCACAGAATTTTTCTCCTGTTATTTGACTGATAAAGTTTTTTTTTTTTTTTTGGATCGAGTCCTTCTCTTCTCTTTTGCTGCAGCTGTAAAAATTGATACAGAAATGAACAGTACCATCAGGAATATTCTTTTGACAATTCTTCTTCATTAAGAGAAATCTTTGTATTTTCTCATATTTAAACTCAAAGTGATAAGCTGCTTTGTTACAAGCAGTTAGGTTCTGAATTATGGCTTTTACATCACACATTTTCCTAGGCATGTTTGCTATTTTTATGTCAAAACATAAAAAAAAAAACAAAGCAAAAATCACTTAAGCTTGAAAGGTGTTGAAGTATATGGAGGGATCAACAGTTGTGCTTGGAGAAGGTAGTTGTGCTGTGCTTCAAGCACAAGACCAAACCTCCAATACCTGGTAGAATCTGTGCACAGAACTATAGTGAATGAAATGGGCCAAGAAGATGACAAGTAATTGCTCATGCCTGATGATAATAGAAGCCAACACCAGGTCATTGTGATTCAGGCTGCAGGGAACACTGGTAACTGGCAAACTCTAGAGGGCATGCTCCATCTAAGAAGGGCAAATACTTCTGTATCACAGCCCCAAGGTGATCTTGGCTCATGGTTTACAGCATTTCAAAGGAAACTAGAATTCCATATTTTATATATTGCTAACAAATTCATAAAAACAGTAAATGGGTATACATGACAAACTGAATGGGCTGAGTCTCATGGGTTATTAGCTTAAGTCAACTTAGTCATATTTCCACATCTCTCTGTCCTTTTAAACCAGGATCTTCCAGTATCAGACACCACTCTGATGCCTCTTTGGAGCTGGTTTTCAGTGTATCATATCACGAGTGTTTTTAGCTTCTGAGTTCTAACAGTTAAAGAACCAGCAGGGGGAACCCATAGACTGTGTGTCTCAAAAGTAAAGGCATGCATTTTTAAAATTTATACGTGAAAATATTTTTAAGGCAGTTTTGAAATCTAGCAGTCAACTTCCAGTGATCTGACTAGCAATTTGAGTTATGACTTAACATATCAATTTTTGCTTTTACTTCTCTAATAAAGTAGCTATATCAATCACGATTTACACAATTGGGAAAAATGATGCAAGCAAACTCTTCACTGGAACCTTGGCCAGCATATGGAGTATAGTTTAAATGCTGGAAGTAAAAAGCATTTCCTCATCTGAATCTGAGCACTGGCTCAGTTGGGCGAGTGGATAATTGCTCTATTAATTTTGACACAAAATTGGCTTATATCAGTTAGCATGATCAAATTTTCACTGTGTGTATAGTGCAACATCCTAAATGCACAATTTTATATTACTAATTAATTGCCTTCAAGGAAAGTTTAGGTCAATGGTGGAAGCTAACACACACAGATACACACAAACACACACATACACACACAGAGGGAAAGGGGGAGAGAGGGAGAGAGGGAGAGAGAGAGAGAGTGAGAGCTGGATTAAGATAGAAAAGACTTCATTAGGATTTTCCCTGTGTGTCAATGTTTTCTCTCTTTATCTTCTAATGGTACACATATAATATGATAATGTTTTCAGGTACATTGATGAAACTTAATGGTTATGGCTGTATAGAAGATGAACAGGGACCTGCATTGTGCTGCAGTGGGTTAAGCCTCAGCTTGCAGCACCAGCATCTCATATCAGAGCATGGATTTGAGTCCCAGCTACTCTGCTTCTGATCCAACTTCATACTGCCTGGGAAGGCTGCAGAAGATGGGCCAAATGCTTGGGCCCTGCCACCCACGTAGGGCCCTGGATAGAGTTTTAGGCTGCTGGCTTTCACCTGACTATTCTGGCCCTCCCTCTTTCTCTGCCACTCTATTTTTCAAATAAATTTCATCCAAAAAAAGGAGAAATAAATTTCTGAGAAGCCACAAGTTTATAACAATTTGATATGGAAGCCTGAACTTTCTTAAAATTCTAAGAATGATAAACCATATCTCGGAATAAAATGAGATCTTTTCTCAAATAAGGGCTCACCCTGCTGCATGACATGGTTTAACCATATTTGATTCACTGACTTTAGGTTGCACTATGTTTTGGAGGAAGAAAGAGGTCAAAAAGCAGGGATAATTAGAGAGAATAACGCCATTGCTGGTTTTGCTATTATGCTTAAATGAAAGCCTAATGAGTACCCCAACTATCAATCTTTACTTTCATAATTGATTCTTAAAAAAAAGCTGAGCTTACTACTATTTTGGAAAAAATAATGTTGAGTTACACCCAAGCATACTGAAGTCTAATGATGGAGTTATTAATGAACTGAGAGGGAAATAAACATATTCATTTTTATGCAGAACAGCATTAAATGACCACATTGACCATTGTGGCACAATGGCTTCCTTTGTTCCTCTACTCCATCACAATCAAATAACATTATTCCTGTTAAACAAATATGCTTGCACACTTCAGACCTAGATGAAACCTTCTATAAACTGAATTAGATATATATAGATGGAGAACTCTTCTTTCCCTCAGTTGGGAAAACACAAAGTAGGATTGTGGAGTTTTTAATTGAATTTCTTTTTTTTTTAATTTAATTTAAGTTATACATATTTCAAGTATTTCCTATATACAGATTTAGGAACATAGTGATACGTCCCACCCTACCTTCCCTCCTGCCCCACTCCAACCCTTCTTCCTCCTTTCTCTCTTATTCCCACTTTTAATTATACAAAGATCTATTTTCAGTTTAGTTAGTGATCATAAGGTTAACTCTACACTAAGTAAACAATTCAACAAATAGTATGAAGGAAAAAAGCAGTGCTCCTCAACAGAAGACACAAGGTCTGTAAAAAATCATTGAATCTCAAAATGTCCATTTCACTACAATACATTACATTTTAGGTTCTCTATTAGTTACCCCAGATTAGGGAACATTTATTTGTTTTTTGGGACTGTCTTATTTCACTAAGTATAATGGTTTCCAGCTGTAGTGGACTTTTTTTTTTAATGTTTAACACAAGCTGCCAAGAACTCTGAACATAGATTAATCACAAGTTTAAAGGATAAGATAATGCCTCTAAGGCAAATGGAAGAGTTTTAGTAACTAGTTTTTCTTCATCATTCCATTCTCTTTCACCTACATTCCAACTGCTTTTGTGATTATACTGTTATGTTAGGAAGGGAACTTGAAACGTTGTAATTTTAAAGATTATAAAGTCTTTTTCATAAAATATTTATTTATTTATTTGAAAGGCAGTTTCACAGAGAAAAGGAGAGAGAGAGAGAGAGAGAGAGGCTTTCCATTCACTGGTTAACTCCCCAACTGGTTGCAATGGCCAGGGCTAAGCCGATCCGAAGCCAGGAGCCAGGAGCTTCTTCTAGGTCTCCCACTGTAGGCGGTGGCTTTTACCTGTTACACCACCATGCCAGCCCCAAGTTTATAGTCTTTCATAATGCTTTCATTCTGAAGTTGAATGGACCAGAAAACACTGCTTAACTTCCAAAGTATTGGACATACTGGAAGAACAATATAATTTTCCAGTATTCATCCAAGCAAATGGTGCTAGTCTATCTTTACAATATCTCCAGAATTCTAAAAGTCATAGCTGTTAGGGTAATAGGTACTCATTGTTGTAACAGAGAAACTTTGGAGCAGTTTTCCACCCTCAGTTTCAAATTCCAGTTGAGCAAAATCTCTCGAAGTGTTTCCTAAATCACCTTCTCTGTGAGGTCAGGATGTTTTCTTTCCAGAACTGAGATCTACCTTCTTTGATCCTCACTCTTGTCCTTTTTAGGCCTGTGCCCTCATACTCTTCACTTGAAGCATTATCACTCATCTCCCTTGGACCATCAGTTAGAACAGATCCACAACAAGGTTTTATAACTCCTCAGCCAAAAGAGAGAGCAGTCATCGTAGGATTGACTACAAGATCAAATGCAGTATTGATTGTAGGTAAACCAGAAAGCACACAATGAAACCTTACCCAAATGAGGTGAAAGTCATCTGGGATCTTTCAGTCTGCAGGAAGGGAAAGCAGAAAGCAAGTGGGCCCCAGTTCAGCCTCTCAACCAACCCACATAATAATCCCTAGCCTGGGATCCGTAAGGCAATAGTGATGTTTGCTCTTCTCCAAAAATTTTTTTAAGAAGTGGGTAGAAATCTCATAATTTTTATAGTGGTACAATACAGACTAAAAAAGAAAAATAATAAAAATGTTTAATCTTTGCTTTCCCCTAAGATTGCTTTTTAGTTATTTACAGAATTTGTGATCCATGGCAAGTTAAGAGCCTTGGTCAAGTATTGTTGACATTAACTATGGTGTTTCAGAAAGAACTTATTATTTAATTTAATTTATTTTTTTTTAAGTCAACTACTTACTCGTGACAGGAAGATTGAAAATTCTTTACAATACAATAATGTTAATAAAACATTAATAATGTACATAGTACACGTCACATCTTTGTCTGAATAGGTTTGATGAAGTGAGTAGGATAGAAGGAAAACTAATTTCCAAAAAAATTCAGTGATTTTTCCAAAAGTGATACAGACGCTATTTGCTTTGAAGGCCATTGACTTTATCGATTTTAAAAACTTTTTGAAGGATAGTGACTTTTCTGCCAAAAAGGGAGTCAAATGACAAAGGATCTGAGGTGAGGAAAGGGGCTAGGAATCCACTCAGGAAAGCGGGAAAGCTCATTGTGGAACTGGCAGGGGAAACTGAAGGAAGGGAGCTGCATGCAAGAGTGAGCATTCCAGAAAGGTTGAACCGGTGAGGGCAGGGAACTCTCCAAAGGCCCGGGAGGACATCGGAGGTGAACACCACAGCAATCTTCTCTTTTGAAGAGCACAGGGCTGAGTCCCACTGCAAACTCTGGAGACTCAATGCTGGCCCTGGGGGCTGAGGGCTCCCTGGAGACCTCACAAGAAGGCATCACACCACTCTTGGCGTTGGTACCACTTATGTCTTTCAGCCATTCCCTTCTCCTCCAGGACTTCACCAGTCCTGGCCGGACTGCTTACTGGCTTCTCTCCATGGACTCTGTAACAAAGTCTCAGTGCTTTGAGGATGTTGTCATCTTGATGAGTTTAATCATCAGCTCTGCTTGCACAATGGCTCCTCCCACGAGTCCCTCAAGCCACTAGAGATACCACTTCTATGACTGCTATCATCACCACGTGACATTAGCCCTCTCCAGTAGGCTCTATATTATTCCCATAGCATTTTGATCACAAATGTGTCCTCTAGACAAGATTGACTGGATTCAAGTCTTAACTCTAATCCATATGAGCTATAATTTTGTGAAAATCACTTAATCTTATTATCTTTGCATCAGTTTTCTCAGATATTTCATGGGTATATGAACATTATATAGTTTGGTAGATATTGTGATTGTTGCTCAATTAGTAGATAATAGAATTTATTTATTTATTTTTAAAGATTTATTTTATTTATTTGAAAGACAGAGTTACAGAGAGAGGTAGAGACAGAGAGAGAGATCTTCCATCCACTGGTTCACTCCCTATAGATGGCTGCAATGGCCAGATCTGTCCCAATTTGAAGCCAGGAGTCAGGAGCTTCCTCCAGGTCTTCCATGTGGGTGCAGGGGCCCAAGCACTTGGGCCATCTTCTACTGCTATCCCAGGCCATAGCAGAGAGCTGGATTGGAAGAAGAGCAGCCGGGACTAGAACGAGCGCCCATATGGGATGCTGGCGCTTTAGGCCAGGGCTTTAACCCGCTGAGCCACAGCGCTGGTCCCGATAATAAAATTTAGAAGTGGGTATTTGGACTACCAGTTGTGACACCTGCAGCCCCCAGCAGCATGCCTCGATTTGAATCCCAGAGCTGCTCCCAATTCCAACTTTTGGATAATATGTACTCTGAGAGGCTGTAGTAGTTGCTCAGGTGGTTGAGTCCCTGCCACCCATGAGGGAGAACGAGGTTGAATTCTTGACTCCCACTTTTTGCCTCACCAGCTCCGGTTATGGCAGGCATTTAAGGCATGAGCCAGCAGATGGGAGCTCTTTGTCTTTCCCATTCTCTCTTTGTCTTTCTGCTTTTCAAATAAAATAAATTAATTAATAATAAAAAAGAATTTAGAACAATGTCTGGAATAATAGATATTCAGTAAACATTTGTTATTATGATCATTTCAGATTGAAAATTGGTTATCAGAACCTAAGTTAGAGTCTGGCCCATAACAATTCAAGTTTTCTCATCTGGGTTTCTATGTTCTTTTACCATATTACTCATTTTAACATTTTGAAGCTCTCCTGATATACTCAGTATTATGTTAGATACAATGGAATATTTAAATAATAAAAAGGCATAATCTTTTTAATAGAGATCATAACCCAATCAGTTAACTGTAAGTATGATATAATTATATGGCACATTTAGAGAATAATGTAGTGAAGTATTGGTTCCTGAATGTGTGTAATATATAAATTCAGAAAAAAATTGTGTCGGTTTAGTTTGGGCTAAGATATCAAGGAAGGCTTCATTAAATTTGGAGGTCTGGAAGATGTGGAATGTTTAGTGTGTGTTCCAGGTAGGGGACTGGCATGGCCAAAGGCATAGGGGAACCCAACATGAGAGCTTAAGGATAGAGGGCACTAGTCTGACTGCAACTCCATATGTATATATTTCTAACATATAACATATAAATATACAAGTAAGCATTTGTTGTATGCTTATAAATATATAAATAAATACCTTTAGAAAAGGTAGGAAAAGAAGACCAAGTAAATATGATGAGATTCAATTAACAGGGATCTCCAAAATAAGGCAGAAAAGTATGGAATTAATGTGGCAGATACTAAGGATTCATTAGAGATTATTGAATATGAGCTTAAACTGATTAAAGTGGTGTTTTAGAAAGATTAATCTGGGAAGAAGCAATGAAACCAATTAGAAGACAATTGCAAGAATGCAGGCATGAGAGGATTAATGGTCACCTCTTCTTGACAGTAGGGATTGCTAGGGAAAAGAATAAATTTAAAATATAGGCATGATTAGTTATTCAATAAAGGGGATAAAAAAGAGTCAAACAGATCTTAGTTTTGATGTAAAAAGAGAAGAGGACAGATATGATTTGCAACCTATGTTTAGTTTGCATGACATTTAATAAGAAATAATGAATTTCCAACTACTTTTTAAAGTTTGGAGATCTGGAAATGCTGTTTATGAATTTCTACAGATCCAGAATTATGCTGAGTAATTGCAGCTGAATAAAATGATTTATGTGCTCTTAACTTATCATATCCTTATCACATCCTCCACCTCCTCACTTCCCATACCTGCTTTCCATTTTTTAAAGATTTATTTATTTGAGAGGCTGAGTTACAGACAGAGGTATTGACAGAGAGAGAGAGAGGTATTCCATTTGCTGGATCACTCCCAAAATGGGTGCAATGGCCAGAGATGAGCTGATCCAAAGCCAGAAGCCAGGAGCTTCTTCCAGATCAGAAACCAGGAGCCTGGAGCTTTTTCCAGGTTTCCCACACAGGTATAGGGTTCCAATCTCTTAGGCCATCTTCCACTGCTTTCCCAGGCCATTAGCAGAGAGCTGGATTGCAGAAGAGCAGCTGGGAGATGAACCGGTACCCATATAGGATGGCTGTGCTGCAGGACGAGGCTTTACTTATTACGCTGCCGTGCTGGCCCCTGCTTAGACCATTTAAGACTTTGATATCATGACCTGTAGCTTAGGACTTTTAATTGATTGGGATGATGATGATAATGGTGGTGATAAAATGAGTGTTTTGAATGAACAATCTACATTTATCAATTTCCTCTTCTGATTTCTTCTATATACTGCTATAATATTTAGAATTTATAATGCTGGCTCATATTTTAAGATGCCTTAAATATGGGATTTGGCAGTATATATTTAATCCCATACTAATTGCCTATAAATCAATACAATATTTTTGTTTTTCAATCTCACTTAATCCCAACAAAAACTATTAAGGTATTTTCTCTCTTTCCCAAATAAGAAGGTAAGAACCCATAAAAAGTAGACTTTTTTTCTGGGGAAAAATTAGCAAGCTACAAGGATAAGAGATAATACATTTGTCATATGATATATTAATTATTGACAATAATTTTTAACTTATCTAGAAATTAATTTATTTGACACACATTAACCAAACTTTTAAAATGTGAAAAATACTAAGCTAATACTTATGAAATACTTAGAATGTTTCTTGATACATAGTGAGAACTCAACAAATTTTAGTGGCTACTGTCTAATTCAACACGATGATAGGAAGGGAAATATGTGACAAAGACATACAAAAATGAGTGATTACAACATTGAATGAGCAGGGACCAACACTGTGGCGTAGCAGGTAAAGCCGCTGCCTGCAGTGCTGGCATCCCATATGGGCACTCGTTCGAGTCCTGGCTGCTCCACTTTCGATCCAGCTCTCTGCTATGGCCTGGGAAGGTAGTGGAAGATGGCACAAGACCTTGGGCCCTTGCACCTGCATGGGAAACCTGGAAGAATCTCCTGGCTCCTGGCTTTGGATCATTAGAGTTCCGGCTGTTGCAGCCATCTGGGGAGTCAACCAGCAAATGGAAAACCTCTTGGCCAGCGCTGTGGCTTAACAGGCTAATCCTCCACCTTGCGGTGCCGGCACCCCAGGTTCTAGTCCCGGTTGGGGTGCCAGATTCTATCCCGGTTGCCCCTCTTCCAGGCCAGCTCTCTGCTATGGCCCGGGAAGGCAGTGGAGGATGGCCCAAGTCCTTGGGCCCTACACCCGCATGGGAGACCAGGAGAAGCACCTGGCTCCTGGCTTCAGATCAGCGCGATGCGCCCGCCACAGCGGTCATTGGAGGGTGAACCAATGGCAGAAAGGAAGACCCTTCTCTCTGTCTCTCTCTCTCACTATCCACTCTGCCTGTTAAAAAAAAAAAAAAAAGAAAAGAAAACCTCGCTCTCTCTCTCTCTCTCTCTGCCTCTCCTTCTCTCTCTGTGTAACTCTGACTTTCAAATAAATAAATAAATCTTAAAAACACACACACACACACAAAAAAAACCAGTATATACACCAAATCCTAAATTCCTCATTATGCTTTGAAAATTTTTTTTTTACAAAGCATAAGGAAATGAATAGAAATGAAAATCTCTATTTATAATATCAAGAAAATTCAACTTTGATAACTTTGGTTCTCTATAGAAATTGGCTTTTTTCTTTTAGCCATCTGAAATGCAAATACAACATGGAATACTAATCTGAGCAATTACTTGTGTCAGTGGTGACAATGACTCATCAATATCATTATTTGTAGTACACATTCTGGAAATGTGACACTGAAAGACGATAACGTTTTGTACTTTTTCTTCAGGACTTAAATTAACAAAATGGAAGACTCCATGTAAACTTCCTACATTTTGTTCCCATAATAGTAAAAAATTTAAATGTTAATTTTTCACCCATGGAAAAATGATAGACCATTTGATTTTACCCTTTGTTGCCTGCCAAAGAAAGAAGAAACTGTTCTTTGACAAAACTGTTGAACCTCATAAAAGGGTTACTCAACATGTTTTTATAGGACAGAACTAGACATAATGTTTTAGAGTTACAAAGAGGCATATTTTGCCTAAAATTACAAGCTATCATAAGCTCCAGTAGGTGTCCAGTAGATATTTGTTGATTTTTGCCCCCAGTGTACCTGATATGCTCTCTTTGTTCGCATTTTAATCTTATTTTGCATTGCTAACTCTACTGTATATAAATATAGACTATAAGATACTTGAAAACAGAGATTGTATCTTGTCTGTCTTAGTCCATTCAGGCTGCTATAACAAAATACCATAAGCTAAGTAGTTTATAAACAGGAGAATTTTATTTCTCACAGTTCTGAAGTATGAAATATTCAGGATCATGGTGTCAGCAGGTTTGGTTGACTGGCGAGGGCCCATTTTTCAGTTTATACATGGCACCCTATTGCTGTGCCCTTGCATGGTGGAAAAGCTGAATGAGCTCCCTTGGACCTATTTTATAAGATTGCTAGTCTTATTCATGGGGGCTCTAGCCTTGTGACCTAATCACCTTCTACAGGCTCTACCTCCTAATATCATCATAATGGGGGTTAGATCTCAACATAGGAATTTTGGAGGTATACACATTTAGACTATAATGTTGCTCATCATTGTATCCAGAGGCCAAACATAGAACTTCTCATATATTTTCATTTAATCAGTTGTGGAATAAGGAAAGGAAAGGAAAAAATGAAGGAAGGAGGCAGACAGGTGAGGAAGGAAGGAGTGGGAGAGGGAAAGAGAATTGCACCAGAGTTCTCCAACAGCAGAATAGAGCACTTCACAACAAAGTATTGCAACCCCAGTTGGATGATCATTTACTGGAGTTGTTTTATAATTAATAAGAAGTTTTTTGGGGGCAATGAAATATGCTATGTGAAAAATAATATACAGTGTTTGAATAGTTGTGTCTTAATATTTCAATTATTTAGAAATTTTACTTAAAATGCCATATAGACTTGCCTCTTCAATTATAAAGTTGTTATTTAAATGCCATAACATAGGTAATGAAAGCTTTAGCATTGGATATAGATGCATTTTGACAAATGTGACACTTTAATTTTGAAGCAGAAATGTTCCATTAGGCTAGTAGTTTACCAAATACTGGAAGAAAACATTGATTTATTCTTGCTAGCAAAAAAAAAAAAAGGAAACCACATTTGATGTACCTTTTTATTTTATTTTTTAATTGTGTTAAACTGAAGCAACACCTGATCCTGGCAATCTGTAATTTACCTATGTTGTATCTGCCCTAGAAGAATTTTAGGGAAAGAGATTATTCTCTAATATATGACATGGCCATTTTAGTAAATGTTTTAAAGTCATTTAAAGCAAACTTATTTAAATATAATTTTAAATTTTATCATAAATTGATAGAAGAATTTTTATTCCAGATAAATACATTAAGTAAAGGTCATGGTTGTCCTTAGGAAAAAGTTAGTGGCAGGCACTTAGCACAGTGGTTAAGAGACCACTTGGAATGTCCATATCCCATGTTGGAGTGCCTGCATTTGGGTTCCAACTCTGGTCCTGATTCCAACTTTCTTCTATTACACACCCTGGGAGACAGCAATGATGGTTCATATAGTTGAGTACCTGCCACCCATGTGGGAGGCTTGGTTGACTTCTCTGCTCCTGGCTTCAGCCTGACTCAGTATGCGTTTTGTGAACATTTGGGGGTTAAATCAGAGAATGGGAGTGTTTCTCTCTCTCTCTCTCTCTCTCTCTCTCTCTCTCTCTCTCTTTAGCTCTCACTCTCGCTCTCTCCCTGTCTCTCTCTCTCCCTCTCACTTCTCCCCCTCTCTCTCTCATTCTCTCTTGCCCTCTCTCTCCCTCTCTTCCTCTCTTACTCCCTCACACTCCTTCTCTCTATCTCACTGACTCTCTGCCTTTCAAAGAAATGAAACTTTTTATTTTAAAGGAAGGGTTTGGACATTTTGATGTCAGAAGAATAGCAGGGAAGACTAAGGACTGTTTATGGGGAATTCCTGGGCCATATCATTTGTGTGTAATTTCTTTCTGTGATGAACTGCCTCTACCCCTGCTTTACCTGGAGTGACTCAAGTCATTCTGAGAGCAGGCCATTTTGTTATATTTCATCATGAAATTCAAATCAGTGCACATGATTCAACCTAGAAAATATTTCTGAGAAAGGAATCCAAGCAGTGATTCATTTGTTGACATCCTGTTCAGCAGTCACCTGATAAGTGGTCTTGTCACTCTATCTTCTTTGAATTAATGCATGAATCATAATCATCTCAGTGTTACCAAAGCTGATTCTAATACCTATTTTTACCAGACTCGTGATTTTTCTGATTCAGAAGAAAGAAAACAGGATGGAAGAAAGGAAGGCAGGAAGGAGGAAGGAAAAAAGGGAAGGAGGGAAGGAAGGAAGGGAAGAAGGGAGGGAGAGAGTGATACTGGGAATGAGGGAAATGAAGAAATGAAAGGGGGAAACAGACAACAAAAAAAGAGAGAAGAAAAGAGAAATCAGGCAGTAGAAAAAGAAGAGAGAACAAAGTTACAAAGAAAAAAAGCAACAAGACAGTTTTTTTTGTTTGTTTGTTTGTTTTGCAAACAGATGCCAGAACAACAATAAAGGAGTTAAAATGTCAAGCAAACAAACAAAAAGTATGGTTGATACCATGAGGTTCTGGCTTAATATTCTTCTAGCTTTGTATGAATTAAAAGGCCTAAAACAATGAGATAAAGCTATTATGGGAAGGATACTACCAGCATTAG
Organism: Lepus europaeus; assembly: GCF_033115175.1. Classification (NCBI taxonomy): domain Eukaryota; kingdom Metazoa; phylum Chordata; class Mammalia; order Lagomorpha; family Leporidae; genus Lepus; species Lepus europaeus. Next base: position 43,314,042 of record NC_084833.1, read on the forward strand.
TGAGTAGACATAAGGATGCTGATAAGCATCCTCTGTCCCTACAACACACAATCAGCCTGCCACAACAAAAAACCAAATGTCCATAGGGAGGAGATTGAGAAACCTGGGGAGGTTCCAGAGTTGATAAGCTCAGTCGTGGCATGACATCATCAGAGACCCAGGTTTCTGTCCTCCTGGTTTGTCTTTTCCTGCTGAGATGGAACATCTCAATCTCCTGGCCACTGAGACTCCACTTTGAGAGTCATTTCTCCATTTTTAAAATTCTGAACTGTTCTAGGTGTCCTAATTATATCAGTTACACCAGTTGTTTGGAGCAGTGACCCAAAAGGCTAGGGAAATAGTATGAACAATTCACCCTTTGTCTATCAATGAAGAAATAGTAGGTTAAGGCATTTTGCTTGGTGCTGAACTGTGCTGTTTTGGGGGTGGGGGTGATGCAGACAAAACTGAAATTCTTATTCATGTCAATATGGCCACTCTTGATTTTGGGTTCCTCTCAGGTTTTGCCACTTAGCAACTAGATTCTGCAGTTTAGGTAAAAGCATTTTGTTCCACATATAGTTGTTAATTGGTGTTTCTGTGGGGACAAAATTTGAGTCTATTCTAGCATATCGCTGATGCCATTCCCATGGAAGCCATTCTTCTATTCTCTTCTCTATAAAACACTTCGATAGTACTGCTCTTATCCATTTAGTTTTAATGGATTAATTAATCCATTTAATGCTCTGAGGCAATCTTATATTTCACGTATTTAAGGAGGACACATTACTGTTGTTTTCCCTTCCTTGCTTATTCCTATGGCATGATAGTCCAGTTATTATGGAACTTGAAAGGCAAGCTATAATTTTTGCTAGATAAACTCATATCAGTGTTTTATCAACAGTATAACCAAACACTTTTTTGAATAGTGTTTAGTGTTTTATTTGATAAGAATTAAATCATTAAAATATTTCATTCATTACCCTATTTCTTTAATAGTTTATTTAAAATTTTAATCATTTATTTACAAAGATTTAAATTTATTGAGCACTAATTATGTTTTAATTTTTAAAAAAGATTTGTGTATTTAAGAGGCAAAGCTAAGGAAAGAGAGAGAGACAGGGAGAGAGATGTTCCATCCACTGGTTGACTCCCCAAATGGCTGCAGCAGCCAGAGCTGTACCAATCTGAAGCCAGGAGCCAGGAGCTTCTTCCAGGTCTCCAAGTTGGGTGTAGGGGCCCATACACTTGGGCCGTCTTTCTATATTTTCCAAGGATCATTAGCAGGAAGCTGGATTGGAAGTAGAGCACATGGGATGTGAACTGGTACCCATATGGAATGCTGGTATTGTAGGCAGACGTTTTATATGCTCTGCCATAATGCTGACCCCCTAAAGTAAGTTCTTAATCTCACTTGCAGGCAAGAGGGATAAATCCTCAGTATGTACATAATGGCCCTTTGTGACGGTGTTTCTATCACTGCAGTAAAGTTCTACTGGCAACTCTGGAAATATGCTAATGTAACTCGTACTCATTCCTGTACGCTACTTATTAATTAGGACTTGAAATTGGGAATAGATAAGCTCTAGATAAGAAGTGAGATTTGCCCCAAAAGCCATTTCAGCTTTCAGAAGTTTTCTATACTTAATTATACTTTAAATTTGGAGGATAGACATTGAATTTACACACTCTGGCAAAATTCAACTCATTCATAGTCCTAGGGTTTTCCAGCATTCAGAAGAACAAGTTCTGGGGGAGGGCATTTGGCCTCTTCGGAGTAGCTGGGTTCATGTCTTGATTTCATTTCTCATTCCAGCTTTCTGCTAATGTAAACCCTGAGGGCTCAAGCACTTGGGTACCTGACATTCATGTGAGAAATCCTGAATGAATTCAGGACTTCTTAATTGAGTAGCTGTTTTTGTCATTTGGGAAGTGAACTAGCAAATGGACTCATTGTTCTTTATCTCTCTCTATCCCCCTCATTCTCACTTTCATGCCCTCTCTCTGTGTTTATTTCAAATAAATAGTATATAAATGAATAAAAATTATAAAGAAAATATTAGCAAGTTCTAGAGGCAGCTGGCCTCTTTTACTTGACTTGATGAAGCCTGGCGGGGAGAGAGAGAGAGCCAGCGAGAATGCGAGAGAGCAAGAGAGCAAAAGAGAGAGAAAGAGGTGAACAAAGAAAAACAAACAAAAAAACAACTTGTAAATGTTAAGTTCCATCCTTTGACAAAACCTGTTACTGGTGATTTTATATTTCTGTAAAGTCATGTTTACACAGAATTTTTCAGACTCAATATTGAGATAGTTAGGCATCAGTTTACATTGAAATATGAATATGGGCCGGCTATCCTAAAACCTGCAAATCACAATATCCATGGGATTAGGCAAACTCCAAGGGCTGCTCTGAGCAGAGTTCCTTCTTTGTTTCACTGACATTTGTAAAGGATTTGTTTCTAGTGTCTTGCCCTGTTGATGAGTTTGTGTCCTCATCATTCTCATTAAAGCAGAGATAATCCATTAAATTTAACATCCTGACCTAACCAAAAGAGCAAGCTTTTACTTTTTCTTACAGGATTGGTTTTTCTGGAAGGGAGGAAAATGCTGGTGCAGTTTTGAATTCTTAAAAGTCCTTGCTTTTCTGACCAAGAATATTTAGAGGTTCCTTTTCTATTTAATTAGCATCCCTATATAACATACTTTTAGTCATCCATCTTATCATATTCAAGATTTTTTTTTTAAATTTTTTATTTATTTATTTTTTTTGACAGGCAGAGTGGACAGTAGAGGGAGACAGAGAGAAAGGTCTTCCTTTTGCCGTTGGTTCACCCTCCAATGGCCGCTGCGGTAGGCGCGCTGCGGCCAGCGCACCGCGCTGATCCGATGGCAGGAGCCAGGTGCTTCTCCTGGTCTCCCATGGGGTGCAGGGCCCAAGAACTTGGACCATCCTCCACTGCACTCCCTGGCCACAGCAGAGAGCTGGCCTGGAAGAGGGGCAACCGGGACAGGATCGGTGCCCCGACCGGGACTAGAACCCGGTGTGCTGGCGCCGCAAGGCGGAGGATTAGCCTGTTTTATTTTCAGCATCTCAATGTGTATTTCATTTCATGTTGGATAATTTGGAGCTTTGAGGCAAATGCAGATCTAAGTTTGAGTGCCCTTGGCTCTGTTCCTTAGTGGATATGACCCTCCATTTCTGAACTCTAAACCTGGTGATTAAACATGCCTCACAAGGAGTGAGTAGAACATGCTAATTAAGTGCATGTAACTTGGCATTAGACAGATTTGTATTTTTTCTCATGTCTAACAATTTACTGGACAATTGATTTTTTTTTTGGAAACTTACAAATATAAGTTTTCTCAATTGTGAGTGGACATCATGTATTTATATATAAGTTATATTGCTGAGAGGACCAACATTAACAGGATTTAAAAGTATTTAGCACAGCACCTAGCTTTAAAAAAAAGAGAGCCTATCCTTATTTTCATCACTATCTTATTTTTAATTTGCTAAAATACCACAACTGACACTTTATAGATACTTCATAAATTATTTTCCCTTCCATTCTCCTTATCAAACCTATTACTTTTAATTCAGGATTGTTTTTATAAGATTTATTTGTTTATTTTAAAGGCAAATAACAGAGGGATGGACAGGGAATTTTCCATCTGCTGGTTCAGTCCCCAAATGACAGCAATGGCTAACACTGGGCCAGGTCAAAGCCAGGAGTCAGGAACTCCATCCGCATCTCCCACATTGGTGCCAGGGCCCAAGGACTTGGGCCATCACCTACTGCTTTCCCAGGTGCATTAGCAGGTAGCTTGATCAGAAGTGGAAAAACTGGAACTTGAACTGGCAGCCATACGAGATGCTGGCATTGCAGGCAGCAGCTTAACTCCCTGTGTCACAACACTGAAACATTTCAGGTTTTATTTTATAAAAATTTAAATTCATTCAATTCTTCATGTATTTTTGTTATTTTTTAAACCTTTTTCCTACTTTCTTTTTCTCTTTCTCTAGTCAAAGTAATCAATTATGAGAAAATCCAAAGATATTATTTTAGAGGTATTCAAATTTGCAACTTTAGATGCTACTACATATATGAAAATTTTCATCTATATATGAACATGCATTTCAGAAACTCTCTGACAAACAGTATCTGGGTAACCACACACAGACACAGCATCTAAGAAGGAAAAATAAATATTCCTGAACTGTTAGCTGTAGAGTATGAGGATGTACGTTTTGTGTTAGAGTGCGATGTTCAAGGTAAAGAACATTTTTATGTTCTAGCTCAGTCTAGCCAACAAGTGACATTTAGGCTTAAACCACTCTCATAACAAAATATTGCGGAATATTTATAAAATACTATAGAACATTTATAGGACTGGGGAATACAGATCAGAAAGCACAGTTAGATTAGAAACAGTATGGTAGTTCCACAAAACTATACTACGCGCCAAAGCCAGAGGAGAAACACTCTATGGAAACAATTTTCAACATCCTAACTGGTAGAAAAACAAGCAAATGCATAATCAAATACAGATATGTCAGGTGAATATTTACCATGTCTATGGGAGAGAGGGTTGAACAGAATATGTGGGGACCAGGCTTCAAAATGGATGTATTTTAGTTGCTCAAATATGCTGAATTCTTTCTCTAATGTAAACTTATAGTTACATCCATTTCTTAATTTTAGACTTTATTTTGTGTAGTGATCATTAGTACTACACAATAATATATATATTTATATAATGTATATAATTCACATTACATTACTTGGAGTCATTTGTGCTCAGTAAATTACTTTGTTTTTTATAAACTTCTAAATTAAAGAAGCCTTCCACATATTATTAAAGACATGATTTCCTATCTACTGATTCACTCCCCAGATGGTTGTAACAGCCGGTGCTGGATCAGGCTGAAGCTAAGAGCCAAAAGCTTCTTCCAGGTCTCCCACAAGAGGGGAAGTGGCCCAAATACCTGTGCCATGTTCTGCTGGGAGCTAGGTCAGAAGTGGAGCAGCTGGGACACAAACTGGCATTCCTAAGGGATCCAGGCATTGCAGACTCAACAACAAAATATTTTTAAAACATGTCATTCATTGCTAGAGTAGGGGTAACATCTTGATTCCACTCATATATTCCTTTTGGAAAGATCTGTTAGTAAAATATGTCTGGAATGTTGTTGAATGACATGTGTATGTGTTTAAAATAGGTGATTTGCTGATATTAGAATTTTGTTTATAGGACTGCAAATTGAGATTACAGAGTTGTAAATAATTTAAGTACTAAAGTATTTATTACATTATTTGCAATGTTAAAAATTGGAAACTGTATAAACATATAATATTTAGAGTTTTGTTAGGCAAAGTATGATATATACACATGATATAATATGTAAATATTTATAATCTTTTTTTGTTTAAGGTGGAGAAATTAGTAAAAAAATTCACAATGTTATCTTCATTTTGCTGTATATAATATTTTAATCTAGATAACAAACATTGGTAGTAATAAAGTATTTTTTTTCTTTGTTAAGACTTTACTAAATTTTTTTTATTTAGTAAATATAAATTTCCAAAGTACAGTTTATGGATTACAATGGCTTCCCCCCCCCATAATTTCCCTCCCACTCGCACCCTCCCATCTCCTGCTCCCTCTCTCATTCCATTCACATCAAAATTCATTTTCAATTATCTTTATATACAGAAGATCAATTTAGTATATATTAAGTAAAGATTTCATCAGTTTGCACCCACACAGAAACACAAGGTGTAAAAATACTGTTTCAGTACTAGTTATAGCATTACTTCACATTGGACAACACATTAAGGACAGATCCCACATGAGATGTAAGTACACAGTGACTCCAGTTGTTGAGTTAACAAATTGACATTCTTGTTTATGGCATCAGTAATAACCCTAGGCTCTTGTCATGAGTTGCCAAGGCTATGGAAGCCTTTAGGGTTCGCCGATTTCAATTTTATTCTGACAGGGTCATAGTCAAAGTGGAAGTTCTCTCCTCCCTTCAGAGAAAGGTACCTCCTTCTTTGATTGATGGCCCCATTCTTTCCACTGGGATCTCACTCGCAGAGATCTTTCATTTAGGTCTTTTTTTTTTTTTTCCCAGAGTGTCTTGGCTTTCCATGCCTAAAATACTCTCATGGGCTCTTCAGCCAGATCCGAATGCCTTAAGGGCTGGTTCTGAGGCCAGAGTGCTATTTAGGACATCTGCCATTCTATGAGTCCGCTGTGTATCCTGCGCCCCATGTTGGATTGTTCTCTCCCTTTTTTATTCTATCAGTTAATATTAGCAGACACTAGTCTTGTTGTGTGATCCCTTTGACTCAGACCTATCAGTGTGATCAATAGTGAACTGAAATTGATCACTTGGACTCTGTAATTAACACACAATTATTCTTCGGTGTTTAAATTTTAACTGGAAAGTGATCCCTGTTAAATATAAGAGTGGGAATAAGAGAGGGAGGAGATGTACAATTTGGGACATGCTCAATCGGATTTGCCCCAAATGGTGGAGTTAGAAACGTGCCAGGGGATTCCAGTACAATCCCATCAAGGTGGCATGTACCAATGCCATCTCACTAGTCCAAGTGATCAATTTCAGTTCACAATTAATTAATAAAGTATATATTTTATATATTTAATATTAAATTATATCATAGTAAATATTCCATACTTGGAAAATATGCCAAAATATTAATAGCTGTTTTCTTGAGGTTGGAACCATTGTAGGAAACATAAATTTTTATGCTTTCCCCAAGGAGAATATACTAATTTAAAATACAAAATAGCAAATGTTAGTTGAGAAAGAGTAGGAGAGCAAGAGAGAGCAAAAATATTCTAGTGGCCCAAGTTTTGTCAGTATACTTTTCAGAACACAATTTTATCTAAGTTGATTTCTGATATGAGTAGTCTACACCTTGCACACATTTAACTTTCATTAATGCTAAGCAGAAATTTAGAGTTTTCTAGAAGGAATGACTATCTGCTCTATAATTTGAAAGCAAGAGGGCTAGGATTACACCTCTAGGACTTGGCCAGACCCTAGGAATTTTAGCTGATGCTGCAACCTGAAAATATCCTAGTTTACCGTGTGACTCTCACTGTTCTCGAGCTGTTTTTGAACCAAAGATGCTATGGTGGAGGGCCTGATATTTAACACTTATGCCATTTGTTTACAAACTTCCTAAAATGGCAAAGTGCAATCAGAAACTCTGGCTTGAACAGCCTTCCATTACTACACTAGATGTACTGTGGCTTTTGCCTGTAATGATTCCTGAGCTGTTCTATTAAAGACAAGATATTCTGCTAAATTTATGATAGTAGTTGCTGAAACAATAGAATACTTTCTATTATATTAATGTTCTATTTAAACAACAGATAGCCAGCCTCTTGCTCTGCTTCTGTTCTCTTATGTGGCTCTGGCTTGTTGGGTTTGCCTACTGGTGAATATTTTTAGGTTCCCTCAGGCAGCCAGAACACTAGTAAATGCAAGATCATCCTGACAGCTCGATTTAGATCTCAACACCTGATGTTTTCTCTGAGTGCTTTGTAAAAGCAAACATTGTAATTTCTACCTCTAGTACAGTCATAAAAGTTTGATGTGTCTTTTCAGAAAAGAATTCTGCCACAAAAAGGGAAAATTAAAGTAAATTAAGACAGGGAGCTTTTGGAGCATTAGGTAAGATGTTGTAGACCATCGTAACATTTCAATCCACAACTTGAGGCTGAAGCTTATTAATTGAGCTGATGAGCTATGCCTGCATAAAAGTAAATGCACCACATTTGAAAGGATTCTTCTTAATGAGGGTGCAGGTGCAGGAACTCTCATATACTGTTGATAGTATTAAGTGGCACATCTATGGAAAGCAATTTTGCATTATCTATCAAAATCTTGAAAAGGAATACCCAGCAATTCTAGCTCCTCAAATGTATCATCTATTCAAAATTTTCTATTTATAAACTAACACATATGCAAAGATAATTATTGTAGCATTTTTATAATACCAAAACATTAGACAAACTGTAATGTAATAAAGAGGGGAATGATAAAATGAATTGTGATCTGTCCATATGAAGGAACACTAGATAAATATTAAAAAGTTCCATCTACATATCAACATTAAATGATCTCTAAGATACCTTCAGTAAAAAAATAGGAGTATATATCAGTGTGTACAGTATGAAAAAAAAAGTAAGTGCACCAAGATCACTAAATACTTCTGTAAGCAGCTTGCTTATTACAGTCTATTTTTTCCAAACACCTAATCAGGAGCATTTATTTTCCCTTGTTGCAGTAAAAATGGAAATATCAGTGGAGAACAATTGGTTATTAAAATTTTCTCAATGTTGAACAGGAAACCTTAAGTTTCACTTATCTATGCATTCATGAAATCTCCATCCTTTAGCAAATTCCTTCATAATGGAAGCCTATTACAATTAAACACGAATAGGTTCTTTGTTTCTATAGTTGTGGAAAGAAGGTTTAAATGGAAATGGTTAAGTAAATAATATTGTAATGTACAAGCTGTTCATGTAATTGCTATTATGTATTAGAGACTGGCCACTTTGTTTTAGGATCTAAATGCCCTCTCTTACTATATTCACTAAGGAAAATATTTATTTGCTCTTGGACTAAAACTTGCATATTTTCCATGACCTTTTTCTTTTTTTTTAATTTTATTTAATGAACATAAATTTCCAAAGTATAGCTTATGGATTACAATAGCTTCCCCCCCCATAAATTCCCTCCCACCCACAACACTCCCCTCTCCCCACCCCCTCTCCTCTTCCATTCACATCAAGATTCATTTTCAATTATCTTTATATACAGAAGATCAATTTAGCATATATTAAGTAAAGATTTCAACAGTTTGCACCCACACAGAAACACAAAGTGTAAAATACTATTTGAGTACTAGTTATAGCATTAATTAAACACCTAAGAATAATTGTGTATTAATTACAGAGTTCAACCAATAGTTTTAAGTAGAACATAAAAAAAAACTAAAAGGGTAAAGTATTAAGTTCTTTTTTTCTTTTTGTTTGTTATATAGTTATTATTTTTTATTTAATAAATGTGAATTTACAAAGTGCAACTTTTGTATTGTTGTGGCTTCCCCCCACAACCTCCCTCCCTCTCTTGGCCATCCCCTCTCCCACTCCCTCTCCTTCTCCCATCCTGCCCTTCATCAAGTTTCATTTTCAATTACCTTCATATACTGAAGATCAACTTAGTATATACTAAGCAAGGATTTCAATAGGCTGCACTCACACAGCCGCACAAGGTATAGGGTATTGTTCGACTAGTAGTGTTTTTAAGTTCCATAGTAAAACACATTAAGGACAGAGATCCTACATGGGGAGCATATACCCAGTGACTCCTGTTGTTGATTTAACAATTGGCACTCTTATTTATGACGCCATGACCTTTTTCCTTACATTTAAATACTAAATTGATTTATAAATCCTTAAAATTGCCCAGCGCCATGGCTCAATAGGCTAATCCTCCGCCTGCGGCACTGGCACCCTGGGTTCTAGTCCCGGTCAGGGCCCCTGGCTTCTGGCTTCAGATCAGCACGGTGCGCTGGCCACAGTGCACTGGCTACAGCGGCCATTGGGGGATGAACCAATGGAAAAGGAAAACCTTTTTCTCTGTCTCTCTCTCTCTCTCTCTCACTGTCTACTCTGCCTGTCAAAATAAATAAATACTAAATTGATTTATAAATCCTTAAAATTGCAGATCCAACTTTAATTTCAAGACTAGATGGTCCATTTCTGGATATTAAATATTCCAATTATTGTTCAAAGATAAGATTCTTCTCTTCAATTTCTGAACAGTTATTGTTGATACTTCATATTCTTAAGAATACATAGTCTACTCTTACATTTGCTGCTTAGAACCCTTAGTAGTGTATGTAGTCCTAATTCACTAAGAAGAAGATCTCAAGTGATAAACAACTGATCCAGGGACACATTCATTCCTTGCCCTCAAGGAATAATATATTATACAGTTATTATATTATTATAAATGTATAATTATCATTATACAATTATATTATAATATAAATATAATTATACACTGTAAATCACAATATTAGTCTGGATCCTCTAGAATGACAGAACCGGTAAGATGATGGCTCTGAAGCTACTGTGGTGGTGTACCTGGATAAAGCCACTGCCCACAGCGTCAGCATTCCATATAGGCACCGGTTCATGTCCTGGCTGCTCTACATCCAATTCAGCTCCCTGCTAGTGGCCTGGGAAAAGCAGCAGAAGATGGCCCAGGTATTTGGGCTCCTGCTACCCTCAGGGAAACCTTGAAGAAGCTCCTGGCTCCTGGCTTCAACATGGCCCACTGCTGACCATTGTGACCATCTGGAGAGTGGACCAGCAGATGAAAGATCTCTTATCTTTCTCTCCCTCTCTCTGTGTAACTCTGACTTTCAAATAAATAAATAATTCTTTACTATTAAAAATAAAAGGTGATGGCACTTACTCATGTAGTCCCCCTAGTAATTTGGTATTGTTTTTCATTTATGGTTTTCCTTGGTGGAGATATTTCTGGTGGATTCCAGTTGGCTTTTCCTACCTTAATGTGTCTGAACACATGCAGAATACTAATATGAGGATTCTACCAATTGCTGAATATATCTATTATAATTATATATGTAAAAACTGGAGAAATAATTCCTGAATGGGTTTGGGGACTGTATTTGTCAGGGTTCTTCTTCAGAGAAATAGAACCAATAGGGTGTTTGTTTCTTTAATATGTTGGAATTGGTTCACATGATTGTGGGAGAGTCAAGAATATTAAACAGTCCAGAACATGTTATAGGAGGCCAGCAGGCTTGAGATTCAGAGAGTTACAGTTTGAATCCAAAACCATCCTGTAAGTAAGCCATGAAGAGCTGATGTTGCAGATGGAGCCCACTGGACATCTACTGGCAGGGCAACCTGCGTTTCTGTGTTTGTTTATTTAAACATAAATCTCATTCATAAACATTCTCATGGAGACAGCCAGAACAGTCTTTGACCAAATATCTGTACGCTATGGCAATGCCAAATTAGCATTTAAAATAAACCATCACAGAAACCACATGACCTGTTGCAAAATGAAGCTGAACTGAAATGCCATCAAACAACTGAACTCTATAAGCCTCCACATTGATTGTTGGATCACAGTGACATTTTGGATCTCCCAGTATTAGCAATAGTTCAATGCCAGGTCCAGTGACCCCTGGATAGTTTTTTTTTAAATTTTTCCTTCAGAGTACAATCACCTTGATAAAAGATTGTTTACCCTTTGGGGAAGCCTTCAGAAAAGATTAATTATACTTTTTTTTTTTTGCAACATGAGAGCATCCTTCTTCAAGGGACCAGGTCTTTCTTTCTCCATCTGTAAAAGGACTCTGGTCTGGGGTTTTTTCAAACCTATTTTTATAATTGAAGTTAGACTTCTATTCACTTGAGCTATAATTCTAAATATGGAGATTAAGTAAAAAATTAAGACTTCTCTTGTATTTGCCTCATAGGAACATCATAATCAGCTAACCAATGGCACATATCTCTATGAGCCAAATTATTCTCCTTGATGCTTTAGCTTTGCTGTCCATTTTTGTACACATATCCACCTTTCCATTTTCAGTTAAGTGCCTCTGCTTAGCCCCTGACACCTTGAGATCCAGTTGTCCCTACTGCCTTTCTTGCATTGTACTTTCTTTACTCTTATCATTTTCTCAATTCAGAAAACTCAGTCTTCCAATTCTATCCCTCTAGAACCTCTCTGAGTACCAAAATAGTTCTCCAGGTAAATGGAGCCAAGAGGGGAAGTGGAGAGAGAGAGAGGGAGATAAAGAAGGGAGGGAGGGAGGGAAGAAAGGAGGGAGAGGGGAAGGGAGGAGTAGGGAGGAGAGGAGAAGAGAAGAGAGGAGAGGAGTGGAGAGAGGAGAGGAGAGAAAGGTCTCCTAGATACTGTTTTACTCCTGCAATGACTGGGGAGGGGAGGGGAGGAGAGGAGAGAAAGGTCTCCTAGATACTGTTTTACTCCTGCAATGACTGGGGAGGGGAGGGGAGGAGAGGAGAGGAGAGAAAGGTCTCTTAGATACTGGTTTACTCCTGCAATGGCTGGGGAGGGGAGGAGAGGAGAGAAAGGTCTGCTAGATACTGGTTTACTCCTGTAATGGATGGGAAAGGGCCAGGCCAAATTCACAAGTCAAAATTCTGTCCCAGGGGCTGGTGCTGTAGCTCACTTGGTTAATCCTCTGCCTGTGGCGCCAGAATCCCATATGGGCGCTGGGTTCTAGTCCCAACTGCCCCTCTTCCAGTCTGGCTCTCTGCTGTGGCCCGGGAGGGCAGTGGAGGATGGCCCAAGTGCTTGGACCCCTGCACCTGTATGGGAGACCAGAAAGAAGCACAGAGCGCTGGCCATAGCGGCCATTTCGGGGGTGAACCAATGGAAGGAAGACCTTTCTCTCTGTCTATCTCTCTCACTGTCTAACTCTGCCTGTCTAATAAAAAAATAAAACAACAACAACAACAAAATAAACAACTCCATCCAAGTATTTCACAAGGGTGGCAGTGACACAAGTACTTGAAATAAGCTGAAATAAGCGGCTGTACCCAGAATACACATTAACAGAAAAATGCAATCTGAAGCAGAGTCAGGATTTTAATCCAGGCATGTCCATATGGGATGTGGGCATGACAAATGACATCTTACCACTGCTTAACCCAAAAGTTCACCCCACAGATAGAATTTCTGTGATGTAATCTGCAAATGAAATTTCTTCTAAGGAAAGCTCTCATCTTTGTACTTAGGCATTTGACCGATTGGATAAACCCATCCATGTTATGGAGAGTAGTCTGCTTTACTCAAAGTCTTGTAATTTGAATATTAATGATTTAAATGTTAATGACATCTTAAACTATCTTTAGAGCAATATCTGAGCTGGTGCTTGCTCAAATGGACATCATGATCTAGCTAATTTGACAAATAGAAGAAATCATCACTCAGATTTAATTTAGAGACTGAAAGGAGCACATTTCTGGTTCTTTCTGGTAACTTGGAAGCTCTTCTCCATAAGCTTGAGGCAAAGGGGGTGCCATTTTACTTCTTTTTCTGGTTTGGGGTTTGGGAACTCATACGTATAACAGCCCTTTTCATAAATTTATCTTCACAAATACCCTCCTTGGCTTTCTGACATGGATTCTTTAAATCAGCTTAATTGAGTTGTAGCTTACATAGGATATCAGTCTTGACTGATAGATAGTAGTGAAACCACTTAACTCCGTAATCTTGAGTAAATTTTTAAATTACATCATTTTTAAAATCCTTTTAAAAGGGGCAAATAAAATCTCAATCCCTCATAGAACTTGTTGTGAAAATTCAGTGATACCTGAATATAAATCGCCTAGGAGAAGGCCTGGCAACTACCAAGGCCTTGATTAACGCTGGTTCCATATTTCTTCTCCTGCTGATGGCAGAGGATCGCTTTCATACATTTTTGCCTATATCAGCAACTAATATAAGGTAAGACACAAAGAAGAAGCTGAGTAAATGTCTGTGGAGAGAACAAATAATTAAAGTGCTATAAACACACAGAACAGAAAGTAATTAATTATAAATTCATTAATACTATCCTGTTTTTTTTTTCCTTCATTTTTGTACTTACCAAGTAACTTTTTCATAAATTCAGTTCCAAAGAAAATTTGTCTATTAGAAAAAGAAGGTACTATTCACTTTACTTAAGAGTTTTGGAAATTTGGCAAAAAATTTTAATATTATTTATCAAGAAATCAGCTTTCAAGTTGTTAATAAATCTCTAGTGAGTTTGATTAGCATGAGTTAATGCCCTAGAATGTAATCAACCTAGGATAAATTAATAAGAAGGAATTTTTGAGTTTGAGAAGATGAGCATTGTTTTCTTAACCCCATGGGGAGTTCGCAAGGAACCGTATAAGCTACCTACAACATTTTTAACGTGAATGCAGTAAATATGAGTTTAGCCCTGTCCTTCATGTCTTTCTTTACTGTCAACCTTTTCTCTACCCTCAAATGTCTCTTTTCATCTTTAGCTGAACACTATGCAAGTGAAATAGCTTCAAGTGTCGATTCAAGTATTCTTCTACCATGGAACCTAAATTGATGGAGCTATAGTTGTTAATACACTGCTTTCTTTACTCTTGTAGGTTTTTGGACTTCCCATTAGAGTACATAAGACACTTTATATTATATCTCAGAAACTCATAATCCAGGCAGGACACTTTTGAATGCAATGACAGTGATCAATTGTGGAGTCAGCCTCCTAGATGGTGCCTAGTGATTGTTGCCTTCTGATATTCATCAATGTGGTTATTTCCCACATTGTATTAGGGATTATCCTGTGTGACCAACTGAATAGGGCATAAGAGATGAGGTGTGATCTCCAGCAGTAGATGGTAAGGGTTTTGCTTATTTATATTTATTTGAAATTCAGAGAGAGAGAGAGAGAGAGAGAGAGAAACACAGAATGAGATAAGTAGGCAGACAGAGCTGCAAAACCCAAAATATTGTAAGGAATCTAATTTGTTTCCCCATATCTTTTTTCATCGCATTCTTTTCTTCAGATTGATTCTTCTTATGAGGACACACAGATGAATTGATGTAATTCCAGTTGTACAGCCTAATATTTAGCAATGCAGAAAAACAAAGTGTGTCTCCCAATAGTTTAAGAAAATGTCTAGGATTGGGGCCAGCGCTGTAGCATAGTGGGTAAAGTTGCTGCCTGCAGTGCCGACATCCCACATGGACACCGTTTCGAGTCCCGGCTGCTCCACTTCTGATCCAGCTCTCTTCTATGGCCTGGGAAAGCAGCAGAAGATGGCCCAAGTACTTGGGCCCCACACCCGTGTGGGAGACACAGAAGAAGCTCGTGGCCTCTGACTTCGAATCAGCTCAGCTCCAGCCATTGTGGCCATTTGGGGAGTGAACCAGCAGATGGAAGACCTCTCTCTCTCTCTCTCTCTCTCTCTCTCTCTCTCTGGCTCTGCCTGTCTCTCTGTAACTCTGCCTTTCAATAAATAAATAAATAAATATTAAAAAAAAGAAAGAAAATGTCTAGGATTAAGAGTTAGTGAATTAAATTCTTTGGTGAATTAAGAGTTAGCCTTGAATTGTGTGTATTTCTTTGCAGCTAATAGTTAAATGTGTGTATTTTAGAGTATAATTTTTTAATCATCTTTGGAGCCCGAGGATAGGGTAGACTCCTATGAAAATAACTCCTTTGAGAAAGACAGTATTCCAAAGAGCAATTAGAGTGCTGTATCAGTAGAGTGGACTCTGGACTGACAAAATTACAGGCTACACATTTGTATACTGGAATAATCTTCCCTGAATCCTACTTCAATTATGGTACCTAGAATATTAAAACCACTTGATCCTTAACTATTTTACTGATATTTCTTTGAAACATGGAAAAAAATGTGTTCAGTGCAATAACTAAATTATTGGAAAGAAATTATGATGTTTAACTATGGTATATTGATTAATTCAAAGGACATGAATTGAGCTTTATGCTCTGACATTATGTTAGGTTTAAAAATTCAGTGTTAGGGGCCAGCACTCTGGGATAGTGGGTAAAGCCACCGCCTGCAGTGGACGCCGGTTCAAGTCCCGGCTGCTCCACTTCTCATCTAGCTCTCTGCTATGGCCTGGGAAAGCAGTAGAAGATGGCCCAAGTCCTTGGCCCCTACACCATGTGGGAGACCCAGAAGAAACTCCTGGCTCCTGGCTTCAGATCAGTGCAGCTCCAGCCTTTGTGGCCATCTGGGGAGTGAACCAGCAGATGGAAGACCTCTCTCTCTCTCTCTCTCTTTCTCTTTCTCTCTCTGCTTCTCCTTCTCTCTCTGTGTAACTCTGACTTTAAAAATAAATAAATCTTTTCATTTATTTATTTTTTTTTAATTAAACTTTTATTTAATGAATATAAATTTCCAAAGTATAGCTTGTGGGTTACAATGGCTTCCCCCCTCCCACAACTTCCCTCCCGCCCGCAACCCTCCCCCCTCCCGCTCCCCCTCCCCTTCCATTCATGTAAAGATTCATTTTCAATTCTCTTTGTATACAGAAGATCAATTTAGTATATATTAGGTAAAGGTTTCAACATTTTGCCCCCATAGCAACATCGAGTGAAAAAACTACCATTGGATTACTAATTATAACATTAAATAGCAATGTACAGCACATTAAAGACAGAGATCCCACATAATTTTTTTTTTCAAAATAATTAATTTTCTATGCCGTTTCCATTTTAACACCAGGTTGTTTTTTGTTTTTGTTTTTTTTTTTCATTTCCAATTCTCTTTATATACAGAAGATCACTTCAGTATATAATTAGCAAAGACCTCATCAGTCTGCGCCCACACAGAAACGCAAAGTATAAAAATACTGTTTCAGTACCAGTCATAGCATCACTTGGCTTTAGACGACACATTAGGGACAGATCCCGCATGGGGTGTAAGTACACAGTGACTCCTGTTGCTGACTTAACAATTTGACACTCCTGTTCATGGCGTCAGTAATCTCCCTAGGCTCTAGTCATGAGTTGCCAGGGCTATGGAAGCCTTTAGAGTTCGCTGACTTTGGTCTTATTCCGATAGGGTCATAGTCAAAGTGGAGGTTCTCTCCTCCCTTCGGGGAAGGGTATCTCCTTCTTTGATGGCCCCGTTCTTTCCACTGGGATCTCACTCACAGAGATCATTCATTTAGGTCTTTTTTTTTTTTTTCCCATGATATCTTGGCTTTCCATGCCTGCTATACTCTCATGGGCTCTTCAGCCAGATCTGAATGCCTTGAGGGCTGATTCTGAGGCCGGAGTGTTGTTTAGGACATCTGCCATCCTATGAGTCTGCTGTGTATCCCACTTCCCATGTTGGATCTTTCTCTCCCTTTTTGATTCTATCAGTTAGTATTAGCAGATACTTGTCTTGTTTGTGTGATCTCTTAGTGATCCCTGTTAAATCTAAGAGTGGAAAAAGAGAGGGAGGAGATGAACAATTTGGAACATGCTCAATCGGACTGGCCGCAAATGGTGGAGTTAGAAATGTGCAGGGGATTCCAACACAATTCCATCAAGATGGCATGTACCAATGCCATCGCACTAGTCCAAGTGATCAATTTCAGCTCACAATTGATAGCTCTGATAGGTCTAAGAGTCAAAGAAATCATTTATTTATTTTTAAAGTCAGAGTTACACAGAGAGAGGAGAGGCAGAGAAAGAGAGGTCTTCCATTCAATGCAGAGAGAGAGACAGGTCTTCCATCCAGTGGTTCACTCCCCAACCCAATTGGCTGCAACGGCTGGAGCTGCGCTGATCTGAAGCCAGGAGCCAGGAGCAAAATAAATTTAAAAGAGTCAATGGTGAATAAGCGAAGCTCAATTGGTGCCACTTTCCTATAGAGTAATAGTTTAATATTAAAAAATAGTGGAAAGACAGCTGCATGAATAATACCTTAAATATAATGCTAAGTGCTATCAAGGAAAAAAATACAAGACCCAGTGATAATGTAAAATGGTTTTGTTCTCAGTAAATAAATTGATAATAAATGAAGATAATTGCCTTGGTATCTAAGTTTAAATCTTATTGTTGCTGTTATTAATAATCTTAGTCAAGGGATACTTCACTCCCTAAGTCCTACTTTACTCATAAAAACTATTTTAAAACTTTTGTTTATATTTTTAATTAAAATATAAAAATTGTCCATATTTGTGGGGTACCACAAGATGTTCTGATACATATATACATTGTGCAAAGTCCCAGTTGTGGAAAAATATCTATCTCCTCAAATGCTTTTCATTTCTTTTTGTAGAAATTCTTCAAGTACATACTACTTGGCAGTGGAAATGAATGAAATACTGATATGTACAACTACTTTAATGAATATCCTGAAAATTACTCTGAGTGAAAAAGGCCAATCCCAAAAGTCTACATACTGTATGATTCCATTTATACAACCTTTTGAAATTATAACATTTTAGAAATGAAGGGAATGTTAGTAATTTCCAGACGTTAGAGACTTAAAGGAAGATAGGGAGTGGGTGTGGTTATAAAATGACAACATGAGAGGGTCTTATAATATGGGAATTGACTGTGGTGATGGGTACATGAAACCACATAGATGATATAATTGTGTAGGACATAATGTATAGAAACACACAAACAAGTACAGATAAAACTTAGGAAATCTGAGTAAGGTCATTGTATTATATCAATATCAATATCCTGGTTTTGATATTATTCCACAGATTTGTTTTTTTAAAGATTTATTTATTTATTTGAAAGGCAAAGTTACAGAGAGGCAAAGGCAGAGGCAGAGAAAGAGAGAGGTCTTCCATCTGTTGCTTCACTCCCAAAATGGCCGCAAAGGCTAAAGCTGGGCCGATCCAAAGCCAGAAGCCAGGAGCTTCTTCTGGGTCTTCCATACAGGTGCTGGAGCCCAAGGACTTGGTCTATCTTCTACTGCCTTCCTAGGCCACAGCAGAGAGCTGGATTGGAAGTTGAGCTGCCAGGACTCAAACTGGCACCCATATGGGATGCGGGCATGCAGGTGGTGGCTTCACTCACTATGCCATAGCACTAGCCCCTATACCTATCACAATTTTACAAAAATATTTCCATTTGGCAAAACTGGGAAAGTATGCCAAGGAACTCTCTATTTTTTTCTTACAATTCCATGTGAATCTATAAATATCTACAAACAAATTTCAAAAATTAAATGAAAGAATTTTTACTCTAACTTTTTCAGAAAAATGTTATCTGTAGTCTTAAATGTATTTTTATGAAGATTAGTGTTCTTAGCACAGTGTAAATAATAATTGTTTATACCTTTATTATTTTGCACATGGGATGTCTCAGTTCCATGAACTAGCAAATTCTCAAAAGAGTATTCCAAATGTGCACAACACTCTCTTCTTTATTTGTTTACTCCAGTGTGACCATCTCTGAGACCTTTGGTAACCATATTGTTTAAATTGCAGCAACCACCCTGACCTGATACCCCCTATTGCTTTATTTGTTGTCTTCTTGGTTTTCTCTGTAACATTTTTCATGATGTGATATATTATATATTTGCTTATTTACTTAAGCTGTTATATCTACTCTAAAATGTGATCTCAATGAGATTATACATTTTTGTTTGTTCTGTTCACTGACTTTTACAGAATATCAAACAATGCTTGACACCTGCTGGGCATTGATTATATACTGAGCATAACATTTGAATCTACTGATCACTTTGTGTGCTAGGTACAATTTTTAGTATTTTGTATATATACTATTCCACTAAAAATGGATGTCTAGACATTAAAATTGTCATATCATAAACACAGAGTCAACATAGGCTGCATTTTTGTGTAGAGGCTCATGGCTCAGATCCTTCACACTTTCCCTGATGAGAATTCCTCTGCTTTTCTGGTTCTACTCTTGGGATGTGATCTCTACCCCCCATAGGTAATAATTCCTTTAATAACATGGTGTTTTGTATTTGAAGAGCCATTTATCAATGTGTTTTGGGGAGGAGGCAATCCAGGAAGAATAAAATTCTGAGATCACATGCAGCCTTATATACACTTTTAGCCAAGACTCACCTGATCCCTACCCTGTGGTGGTAGTACATGTAGTTTTCTTAGTTATCTATTTTTTAAATTTTTTGTCCATTGAGTTTTATTTGTATACATTATTTTTTACATTTATTTGCATATATTTATTTGTTACATTTTTACATTTATTTGCATACATTACATCCCTAGAAAAAGAGCCCCAAGATTTTCCCTCCTGTGTGATTTCATTTTGCTTCCGCATGGTCCGTGATGCCAGCTGAGGCTGTCAGTACAATGAAACCGAACTGGTGGGATAGAAGCAGATTATTATGCCATTTTTATAGATCTTTCAACTGCATGTCAAATCTGAGACTGATAACTCCACACTTGTTTAACCTGCCTGTGAGGTTCACAACAATTTTCCCAGCTCTGTGATCATCAATTATTTCAAATTCACCAAAACAACCAAGCTTCATCGTCACAGTTGGAAACCTGAAGATGACTTTGGAAAATAGCCTAATAAGAACCTGGTGTTCGCCTATTTTTTTGGCATTGTTGATGCTATTGAGAGCATCGGCCAGGATTTTCATGCATACCATCATGGTGACACAGAAAATTGGTAGAAAGAACTCTTGGTTATCTTTATTCCTTAGACCTTCTCATGGGCACCTAAATATTTGATTTTTAATTTTCTCCTTGTCCACATAATTCTCTTCAACTTGCACCTATTATTAGTGCTACTTACTGTGTTGAATCTGAAATAAATATTTGTTAAATTGAAATTCCAAAGTTTTACATGAAGCAAGGTTCTAGGCCAGTATCTTCCCAGTTATCTTGGTCTTTGAATTCCTCTGGTTTATTAGCTAGGATTTTTTTTTAAATGTATTATACTTACATTATATTCTCCATGATAAAAACAATCAGGTTATGTGTGTAAATCAGAATCTTTAATCTCTCAGCTCCATTCAGCAGACATACTAAGACTGAGTGATTTTCATGCATTCTGCTAGAAGTTTCTGAACATATGCAAGCTTAGGTGTGTGCATATATAGATTTACACAAACAAGTCAAATTACTAGGCAATTAAGTCTTTACTTTCAATTCAAATGTATTTTCATATCAGTTTATATGCATCTATATTATTAAAAATTTTTGGCTTTTAATCTCAGATTGACTTAGATGAAGGAACTATATCCTCCAGTTTGTGACACGTAATTAACATTCATTGTCTGTTTTTTGCTTTGCCGTAATACTTGATCCATACTTCCTTGTCCTACCCAATCCACCATCCATGCCCACATCTCCTCTAATGTTTTGTAATATACCCTTGAATGTGTATGTCTCATTGAAAACAAAACAATATAACACTTATACAATAAATTTATATATATGCACCTTTTATTTATGTAAATATTATGCATTTTATCCTTTAAGTGAATTTCTTGCTTTTTTGAAAAATGATTTCCTTATTTCAAAGTCAGAGGCATAGAGAGAGAGGGAGAGACAGAAAGAGGGAGAAATCTTCCATCCACTGGTTGACTCCCCATATGGCTACAATGGCCATGGCTGGTTTAGGCCAAAGCAAGGAGCCAGGAGCTTCCTCCAGGTGTTCCACATGGGTTAGCAGGGGCCCAAGTACTTGCCTCATCTTCTGTTACTTTTTAAAGGGAGCTGACAGAAGTGGAGCATCCAGGACAAAAATCAATGACCACATGAAAGGCCGGCATGGTAGGCATTGACTTTACTCATTACCCCAAAATGATAGCTGCAAATCCTTTGCTTTAAGGTTCTCTCACGATGTTGTACATATTGCTTCTGAAAATTACTATATTTTATTAGAGAACAGAAAAGTTTGCCTAATATTACTTTAATTTTCATTAGTGACATTTGTTTTATCCTTTGGGTTGAATATTATTAAGGAAATGAAAACACAAGAAAGATCTGCAGTTAGCTCAAAGGGGACAGATTCTGCCACTTGGGTGGTAGCCTAAGCTTCCAGAGAAATGAAATATTCTGCTCTATTTCTCTTGGAATCCTGTGACTACAATATGAATAATATTGTTAATATGAGAACACATAGGCCCAGATAACAGCAAGCACCAATAGTTAGACATATAAACAAAAGTCGTCTTAGACTATCCCCGCTTAAATGATGATGACAAACACATGGCTGAACCCAGGCAAGACCAACCTCAATTTACCAACCCCAAAAATTATGAAAATAAGATCTTTGTTGATCTAAAACTCTAGATGAAGCAATAGATTTCTGATATAATCCTTGTATTTTATCTTCTATGTTTCCTTTGTCATTATTAAAATTTGTATTTCATTCATGGATATTGCTAAAAATAATTTCAAGATTTTATCTTGTATATCTAGAATACATGGGCTATAACTTTGAGTTATATTTTGGACTCAAGATATTCCTTGAACTACATGAATTTATGTATAAATAGTGTGTGAGTAGTGGCAGAAATGTTAGGAAGGAAGAGACTACATATGTAGGCTACCACATATCATAAGTGGGACAAACTGTGACAAAAAATAGAACAAAAGGAAACTCTTATGCAAGCACAGTCATTTATCTTCCAGTCAGGGATGTCATAATTTATAGAGTTTCTATCTATATGCACATTAATTCAGCTTAAATATTAGATTATAATACAGTTAAATCTAAATCTGTTTATATTTAATGAACCATCTGTTTCAAATATTTCCCCAAGTTTTCTCCACTCCAGTGTATAGTTCTTTGATATCCATTTCTTCAGATTTATACTTCTTTCAATTTTCGCTTCTTTTCAAAATATGAACTTATTAGAACATTCCCCATTGAGTCATTTGGCATGTCTACATTTTCTTTTTCACTCTTTAACTTTTCCCATTGATACCACTAGAACCTTAACTTTATTGAGTTTCTATACTAGTTTTACATTATGATAATGAATTACCTGATAGCTATCTTTATAATGAGAAAAGGTGAAATTAGCTCACAGTTTTGGAACTTCAAGTTCTAAGGTTGGACACCTGATTGGTTGAGCCTCTGGTCAAATGGATGAATGTTGACACATCTTCGTGGGAGAGCTTACATTGCCAAACAGAGAGAGAGGAGGAAGAAAGGAGAGAGAGAGAGAGAGAGAGAGAGAGAGAGAGAGACACTAAGATGTCACAATCTTCTCCAAGGTCACAGTCCTAATGACCTCAGGACCTCTAACTAGGCATCAATTCACAAAAGTTCCACCATTTTCCGATAACACCACCATGAGTATCAAGTCTTTAATCATGGACCTTTGGGGACACCCAAATCGTGATAGTCTACCATCCTACTTTCAGACTATCTATGCCTATGATGCCATAATTACATATTATTTTGTGGGTAAGAGGATGAATAGTAGAGCAAGTTTCCTCAATTTGATTTTTTTTCCAACGTAGAAAGCTTCAGTTTCCCTAAGTGTGGCATAAGGACAAAAAGAATAATATCGACCAAGGTGAAGTATTTTAAATATTAAATGGGGTATTTCTAAGGGTCTTACAATTTTAACTTTTATATTTAAAAGTTTGAGTTAATATTTGCATTGGATGTGAGGTAGGAGTACAAATTCATTTCCTTGCATGTGGAAAATAGTTGTTTCAGCAATATTTGTTAAAATTTCTATCTTATGGAATTAACCCAGATGTCCATCAATTGATGACTGAATAAATTGTGATACACACACACACACACACTATGAAATACTACTCAGCCAGGGCCAGCTCTGTGGCGCAGTGGGTTAATCCTCCGCCTGCATCCCATATGAGTGCTGATTCTAGTCCTGGCTGCTCCTCTTCCAATCCAACTCTCTGCTATGGCCTGGGAAAGTGTAGAAGATGGCCCAAGTGCTTGGGCCCCTGCACCCACATGGGAGACCAGGAAGAAGCACCTGGCTCCTGGCTTCGGATTGGTGCAACTCTGGCCGATGCAGTCATCTGGTGAGTAAACCAACGAAAGGAAGACTTTCTCTCTGTCTCTTCCTTTCACTGTCTGTAACTCTGACGTTCAAATAAATAAATAAATCTTTTTTTTTTAAAAAAAGAAATACTACTCAGCCATAAAAAGAATGAAATCCTGTATTTTGCAACAAAATGGATACAACTGCAAATCATTACTTAGTGAAATAACTGAGTCCACAAAAGACAAATGCCATGTGTTTTAACTTGATCTGTGGTAATTAACAGAGTGCCAAAAAATGTAATGTATATGGGAGAAACTGACATTTGAAATTCAATGATTGTTTATAGTCCTTGTCTCTACTGTTGAGGAATAGTGTTTTTTTCTTACTATTTGTTGAATTCTTTACTTAGGGTAAGATTAATCTTATGAGTATAAAATAGTCTGAGAGTAGATCATTATAAAAATTAAAGAAAGGAATGGGAAAGGAAGGAGGAGAGAGTTTGGGAGAAATAGCAGGAGGGAGGATAGGGTGAAAAGTATTACTATGCTCATAAACCTGTATATATGAAATAAATGAAATATTTTCACCTTAAAAATTGAAAAAATAAAAGTCTTTTTTTCCTACTGAATATTACTAACATAAAAATCACACATCTATTGGTTTATTTTTGTACTCTCAGTTCTACTCTATTGGTCTTAAGTCTATATTTATGCTAATTACCACAGTCTACTTTTTACTGTGCCTTTGTAATAAGGTAATAATTCCTGAAATAGAAAAGTTTGAGCTTCCAACTATGTTGTTTTTTAAATGTCATTATATCAATTGTGGTTCTCTTTTATTTTTCATAGTGTGCTTGTGCATTGTTGAAATTGTGGAACACAGTATGGAAATTTCTTTAAAAACCAGAAATAGTTTTGCCATATGATCCAGAAATCCTATTACTGGGTATATACCCAAAGGCCATGAACATGTTGTATCAAGGAGATACATGCACCACCATGTTTATAGCAGTACTGCTAATAATAGCCACAATATGGAGAGGAAGAGAGGGTGGGATGGAAGGGGAAGGGTGGGAAGGAGGAAGATAATACCATTATATTCTTAGAATTGTATCTATGAACTATATTGAATGTGGTCTCTTTGTATTAAAATCACATTAAAATGAAAAAACAAAGTATCAGGTGGTACCAAAAAATAAGAAAAGAAAGGGATAATGGCTGGCCCTTCATGCATACCTCCAACAGATCTGTGGCCATCCCATAAATGTGGAGTGGCTCAGTGTTCACATGTTATTTATCCAATGTGAGTTCAGGATATGTGTGTAGGGGTAGGTTTCATGGCTCTTCAGGATGACAGAGCTGAAAATCATCATCTACATAGGAGGAATCAAAAACTATTTGCAACTATAATATACCCTATTAATAAATAATCTTATGGTCACTTTAAGTCACACACACTTCATGTCAGAAATTTAAATGTCTACTTGAAGATAGTAATCACGTAAAGTCTTTATTGCTAAGCCAGATGTCTGCCCCTCCTTATGAGCCTCTTGATTTATTAGCCCTGGCTCTTATCTACTTTCTAAGGCATTTGAAATGTTAAATGCTTGCTTACAAATATTTTTGATTTGTGCCCCCTTAGGACAAAAATTTAGCACTGAGTGAGTTCTGACCCAGGTCACAGAGAGCCAAATCATTCATGTGGGGTCTTTTTTGGAGCAATTTGACAGGTAAAATAGTGACTTTTTTTTTTAAACAATGCAGGTTCAAAAGAGCTCTAGCTTATCATTCTCCTTGTGCTACTGAAGTAGGCAGGCATACAGGTTAAAATTGATCAGATTTGTGAACTGGAAGACCATGCCTTCGCCACACCCCTGTGTGGCCTCATGCCCCTACTTGATGCCTTTACCATGCCCCTGAGTGGCCTCGTTCCCCTACCTCTCCACACTGGGGTGCCCACCAGCCAATCAGGTTAATTAACCACTGCCCTTTGGAGTGGGTTAAAAGCCTAGGGCACAGTGTTCCAAGCTCTGCTCTCTTTTTCCCTGGCGTCTTGCTAGGAAGGGGCTTGCTGTAGCCCGCGCCTCCAGGGCGCATGGCCTTCGGGCCATGTGCTCTAGGCTTCCTGGCCTAGATGCTCATCTATGTGGTTGGTTCCTGGTGCTCGGTATGAACCCCCATTCACCTCTCTCCCCTAAACAAAGCTCTCACTCTCCTATGCAACTTTCTTACTAAATAAAAGCTTAAAACGTACCATGCTGCCTCGTTTATCTGTGCCGGTATTTCGAATTCTTCTCTAAATATTAGGCAAGAACCCTCTCGGGCTTATTAATATTGGGGATTTAGTAATAAGCCTGTGGTGAAATCGTAAGGCACCCCAAATTACGATAGCACATGTGGCACCCTGGATAGCATTTCTAGGGAACTTTAAGGGGCCACATTTCAGGGTAAATTTTAGGGGGTCTTGTCCGATTTCACTACCAGAAATGAGCACTGATATTTTTCGAGGCTGCCTAGGGAGCATGGGATGGAATTACAGAAAATTAAAATGACATAAGGCTCATTGTGTTTTGCAGCATAATGGGTGCAACTGTAGACCATTATGCTTAATGAAGCAAGCCAGTCCCCTAAAGACAAATATCCTGTTTCCTTTGATAAGTAGTAGTTAATATAGAATAAGAATGAAATTGATATCTTATGATTTCATTATTCTTTATAGCCCTTTTCTATATTCCTATGAAATAGTGGTCTTTCTACTTCCTACTTGTTGAACATTATGGTTAGTGGTGCATTAAGTCTGTGATTATTAAGTAAATTGAAAGTATGTTATTGCAAAAATTAAAGAAAAAATGGAGGAAGGAGGTGGAATGGAGGGAGGCAGGAAAGGAGGGATATATGGGTATCTTCTTAGAATTGTATATATGAAATGCATAAAATTTGTTTTCTTAATAAAAATAAAAACTTAAACCTATACAGATTTAAGCCTATAGACAATGCAGACTTAACAATATTTTGAAAACTCTAATTATATATTTGAACTGTAGGTTGAATCAATCAAATGAAGTTAGCTAAATAGCCATTTGCAGAGTGGTATGTATTAAGATTCATCTTTTTTAACGTGCCCACTTTGGAATAAATTGAAATGTGACTTACAAGATTTCTTTTCAAGTTGTATTACATGTGTTATACTTGATTTGTTTTTGTGGGTATTGGTAAAATCAGACATTACATACCAATTTTTATTAGTTTAGTGAAGAAGCTCAACTCAAGATTGGGCCAAAATTAAAATGCATTGGATCAAAGAAGCCTCTGATGACTGAGGTCAGGGAAGAAATACGATTGGGTTTCAGTACTCTCAAGATTCTTTCTCCTTTCCCATTTCTACTCACCAGTAACTTACATATTTTCTCCTATTGTAAATGTTTTCTTTTTCTCTGTGGATGTTGACATGGTGCTATAGTTTGAGTGGTCCTTCCAAATACTTGTTGACATTTAATTGGTATTATAGCAGTACTAAGGGGTGGGAACCATAAGAAGAGACTAGATCATGAGGGATTTGCCTCATGAATGAATTAATGCCATTATCACTGGAGAGGATTAGTTATCACTCCTTCTTTACCACATGATGCACTTTGCAGTGTAATGACACAGAAAGAGGCCCCTCACCAGATGCAGCCCTTTGAGATTGGGCTTCCCAGCCTACAGAACTATGAGAAATAAATTCATTCTAAGTTACTTGTTTTGTGGTATTCCGTGAGAGCAGCAGAAAACAGACTAGATGCATGACCACCGACAACTTCAGAGTTTCCTGATTTCTAGTTCCTGCTGACAGCAGATAATGCTTTGTCTGAAACCTGAAAGTCCCAGGAAAGGGCTTTTATTGGCTCAGTATGTCACAGTATTTCCTCTGGAACAGCAAGTGGAAGTAGATATTGAGCAATGCAGAAGCATTATAGTGTGCCAGTGAAGTCAAAAAAGAAAAGAGTTGCTTCTCCCTGAAGTAGGCAAAGAGTAATGCATTTGTAGACGCTGTGCCAGTGAGACTTGATATTCTACACAGTATTATTTACAATGATCCATTTTTAAGCCAACATGGTTATTAAATCTACTTCCAATATGACCTCATTCTTGTCAAAACACAAAACTAAACAAACCCAAGTAGCAAGACAAAACAAAATGTCTCCCACAAATAACAAAAATTAACTGCAAGCTCTTCTTATTACTCACCTTTAATAACAAGATTGATTACAAGGCTCAACTCACTTAGGGATAAAAAAAAAAAAGCTAAAATGGACATAAGGAAAAGTCTTAACCTCCCAGTAACACCCAAATTGAATTTTTTTAGATTGAAAGCATGTGTACCTGATCTGAAAGATAATAGAATTATGGATCCCTATCTATACACTGATGAAGGTGTGACTATTTTGAATGTCTATGTGGTACTGTGTCATCACAAAAACTCCCTTGTATCTGATTGCCTGTAAAAGAGAATTAAATCATTTAACCAGAGTAGATAGACTCTGCAACTCTAATTATTTTAGGCTAAGGTATGTGTGTGTGTGTGCTTCTCTTTTAAACGTAGTTTAAACAATTGTTTCAATTCTGTGTTTCACAGTCAAGTTAAGATTTAACCATTATGCTGTTGATTTGTGAATTATAGAACAACCTGATAATTCAGTTCCCAGAATGGAATTCTTCTGTTTGTCATTGCACTGACTACACCAACAGGCTAATTAATAACTGTGCTTTTCAGGTGTGTAATGTGCTTTTATGTGGGATGTTCCTACTCTGTCTATGCATTTAGTTTAATTAAGTCCAAGTCCCACAGTAGAGCTGATATTTAATAGAACTCTAACCTCTACACCTTAAAGTTGTTTATTCTAAACTGATTATCAAAATATCTGAAGATTGACACAGTTAGGGCAATGTAGCATTTTAGTGATTTATTGTTTATTTTTGAATTTTCTCAACTCTTTTTATATGAGAATGAAGTGGCAGCAGTGAACAATAAGAAAATTAAGAGATACAGCATTTCCTACTAAGTAATAATCACACACCAATTACCTTTCAATGGAGCAATCTCATTCTGCTCTTGCCTGCCCTTAGCTCCCTAATTATGTAATTTTGGAAGCAAATAAACTTTATGAAGATTTAAGGTGTCTCAAAAGACAATTTAATTTTTTTCCTCTTATTAAGTTCCACTAGTGGAGACTAGAATATCAGTTTGTTCTATAAGAAACCTTTAACCAAAAATGTATTTCTCTGGACTCACATATATAAATAACTGGGAGTTAGTTTATGCTTAACAAAACCTTAAAAGGGCTTTCCCTTGCACATTTCTTATAGTACCTATCATGAGGAATTTATCATATGTTTTCTTGTACCACAACTGAGATACATCTCTTCTAGATTATGTTAATTCTACTATATTCCAGAGTCTGTTCAAGGAAGGTAGACACCTCAGCAATATATCGGGTGATTGTTGCTTTGTGTATTATTTATTCCCATGTGTAGATTTTATCTCACATTTCAAATAAATAATGTACAAAACTGTCAAAAACTCTGACATAGGGGTGTTTTGTTATAACCCCATTGTCTTAGTGTTATTATTCAAAACAGATTAAAGAAAAAAAAATGGTACCAGAAGGAGGCCTGCTGTGAATTGATCTTAATCAACCAGGCAGCAGAGGTAGCTCTTGGAGGTGAGAGGCAGTAGGCATTATATGTTTCCTGTCTCCCAACCTCACTTTTAATGGGATATTACAAGAAAGTAATTGTCATATCAAATTCTTATATTATTTGTGTGTTCGTTATTAAATAGGCACAAAGACTTTCATGCCTACAGTATGACTCTTCACTGTGTGACCTCAGACCCTCCAAATATGTCAAACTTGAATAGTTCCTATGTTATGGACCCCAGATCACCTACCTTCTGGATGAGGTGATATAAGCATTTGTAAATATAGGAAGACTCAGGTCCCAAACAAGTTCTAATGACAATGATGAATTGAAAGTGTTGGACATTTGTATTTGGCAGATTTTTATATTTGATTCTTGAAAGGGCATTGGAGCATATAAAATATTGCTAGCCAAAAACAGCCCTTGCACATCATTTTCACCAGTGGGGTTAAATCAATATTTCTTTTGTAAATCAACACCTTGTAGAATTTCAGTAGGTTTAGAATAAATACTTGCAATACCGCATAGTCACCTTGGAATGTGGATTTTTTTAACTTTTTTATTTTAAAATACTTGATGAACAAATTAAAATTGTATATACTTAAAGCGTATAACATGACAGAAAGTGGATTATTGATAGAAGTACTCTAAGTACTAACTGTTCCTATGAAGCAAATTAAAATTAATCCACACACATAAATATGCACAGTACGTATACTCATAAATACTCACCCACATACAATATTCTTTTTTTATATGGAAGCATTTTAAAGTAAATTGCCAGGACTGGCACTATGGCATAGCGGGTAAAGCCACCAACTGCAGTGCCAGCATACCATATGGGCACCAGTTCAAGACCCGGCTGCTCCAGTTTTGATCCAGCTCTCTCTTACGGCCTGGGAAAGCAGTGCAAAATGGCCCAAGTCTTTAGGCTCCTACATACCTGTGGGAGACCTGGAGAAAGCTCCTGGCTCCTAGCTTTGGATCAGTGCAGCGCCAGCCTTTGTGGACATTTGGAGAGTGAACCAGCAGATGGAAGGCCTCTCTCTCTCTCTCTCTCTCTGTGCCTCTCCTTCTCTCTCTGTGTAACTCTGCTTTTCAAATAAATAAATATATCTTTAAAAAATAAATTGCCATACAGAAATTATAACAATAAGTCATATTTTATTTAACCTTTGTCATCTAGACTCCTTTAATTGCATTACCCTCTATGCCACAAGAAAAACAAACATTTCATCTTCCCTGAATCCCTAACCCATTGTACCCCAGAGCAATGTAGTTTTCTGAATGCATTCTACTCGCAGGTCTTCTCCATTGACATTGAGATTGTTTTGTCACAAAAAAATTATAATTGAAATAAAATTATTTTTCAGTGCTTCCTGTGATTTGTTTGTCATTCCTTCTTATATTCTTTGAATTTTTCATATTAGGAGGAATTGTGGTGGGGAGGATAGAACATGAGTGTGAGGCAGTAAAAGTAGCTACCATTTGACTGTGTAGAATCGCGAATAAGTAGATACACACTTTGGTTCTTGCCTCTCTCCATTCCTTTTCACCTCAACTTCATCAAAGGTTTTAATTATGCAAGAGGTTGGGCTGGCATTAAACACAGAAATAAGAAAAGTATGGAGCAAATTAAAATCTTTTTCCATTACTGAGGCATAATTATAAAAATGAGCATGCTGTTATGAAGACTACAATTCTCTAACAAATAGAATGTGTTTTCATTTTTTGAAATATTTATTTATTCATTTGAGAGGCAGACTTATAGTGAGAAAGAGACTGAGAGAGAGAGATCTTCTACCCACTGGTTCAGTCTCCAAGTGGCCACAATGGCCAGTGCAGGGCCAGGCCAAATTCAAGAGCCAGAAACTTCATCCAGGTCTCCCACATGAGCTCAGGGTTCCAAACATTTGGGCCACCTCCCACTGCTTTTTCCCAGGCCCATTTAGCAGGGAGCCGGATTGAAAATAGAGCAGCTGGGACTGGAACCAGCACTCATATGGGATGCCAGAGTTGCAGGCTATATCTTTAACCTACTGAGTCACAGTGCTGGCCCCACAGAATGTCTTTTCTTACACAGTGCTTAAAAATGAGATTCCAGGAAGATCTTTCGACTTTTGTAGTTGTGAGTTTTTTGGAATAGTCAGAAGGCTCCCATGGAAAGAGTAGAGTGGCAGACATCACAGTGATTCTCCTAACAGTTTATAAAAAACGTCTTTTACTAGACTTTGTGCATCTTTGGAGACAGAAATTGAATCTTACTTTTGTATCTCCACCTTTGAAAAGTTAATAGGTGCTCAAAAATGTATATTGAACAAAGAAAATGAGTAAATAACAAACCAATAAAAGAAATAAGCCAGCAGCTCAAAGAAATGAAAGAAAAACAGAATCCTAGAAAAGCCAAAAGAGATAATTCAACTCTTTGTCCAGCAGAGGGTAGATTAAGCCTATTTCTTTTTTCTTGAAATAACAAGATGAAAATATTTTTACTTTTTCCTTTAGTAACTTGTCTAAATATTCTGGAAACTTTCGAGAATCAAAAAATTAGTCTCATAAGAATATCTGTAAAGTGATTTTGGTTAGATATATAAGTGAGAATTTATTATATCCCTCTCTTTGTTATTCTAAACAATTAGACAGAATGAAGAGTGACTTGCGGCAAGTATGAGAGTGCGGGGTGAAAATGACTATGTACACACTGACTGTTACAGGCAGATGTGATGACTGAGCCCAGACCTTGAAGAAGGAGGAAGCCGTTAGATTTCCAACTGGGGAAGGACTTGGTATTTATTCTGAGTGAAATGAGAAGGCTCTGTGGAATTTCACTGACGGAATGTAGTAATTGGGGCTACTGTGATATCAGAATGGAGACAGAGAATGGACTTTAGTAACCAGTCCATTAGGGCACATAAGAAATTTTCAGTTTGAGGAGAAAGAAAGCAGATTAAAAAAAGATAATCTCAGGAAATGATAAACAGAAAACAATGGTGATGTGATGTGATAACGACTCAGGAATGAGGTGCTACTTTTTCTACTTTAGATAGTTTTTCTTAGGAGGTAACATTTGAGCTTAGATCTAAAGATGAGAAAATGTAGTTATATGCATAAATATGGGTGGAGGATTCTTGAACAAAGAATAGCAAGGGTGGGCACTGCTCAAACAGATGCCCCAATGGCATGGTCTTTTAATGTGGTTGAAATGTGGGATGTGTATGGTATAATTGAAGGGTACAGTCTTCAGAACCAGGTTATTTATACTTCAATTCCCAATTTGCCTCTAATCAGTGGTATTGCCTAAGATCAGTCACTAAACCACTCTGGCCTTCACTTTCTTCATTTGAAAATGGGAAATATGAAATCTACTAGACGGTGCTATTGTGACAATTAAATGCGGGAAATCACATAAAGCAGCCAGTAGTTCTCCTGATGTATGTTTCAGTTTCGATACATGTTGCTCCTTTCTTAAAATAAGGAAAAATATGGGGCAGATTTTTGGCACAGCAGTTAAGAGGCCACTTGGGACACTTGCATGCCAAATCAGAGTTCTTGGGTTTGAGTACTGACTCTGCTTCCAATCCAGTTTCCTGCTAATGCATATCTTGAGAGGCAGCGTGTGATGGTTCCAGTGGTTGGATTCTTGACACTCAGGTAGGAGGCTCAAAGTGAGTTCTAGGTTTCTGCCTTTGGCCAGCAAAACCCAGTTGTGTTAGGGGAATGAACCCACAGATGTAAGATCTCATTCTCTCTCTCTCTCTCTCTAATAGATAAACCATTTTTTAAAGATTTATTTATTTGAAAGGCAGTGTTACAGAGAGGCAGAGGCAGAGAGAGAGAGAGAGAGAGAGAGAGAGAGAGAGAGAGAGAGATCTTCCATTACTGGTTCTCTCCCCAGATGGCCACAATGGCCAGCACTGTGCTGATTCAAAGACAGGAGGAGGCAGGAGCTTCTTTTGGGTCTCTCACAGGGGTGCAGGGGCCTAAGGACTTGGGCCATCTTCTACTGCTTTCCCAGGCCATAGCGAAGAGCTAGATCAGAAGTGGAGCAGCCAGGATCAGAACCAGCGCCCATCTGGGATGCCAGTGTCACAGGCGGCGGCTTTACCTGTTTTGCACAGTGCCAGCCCCTAAACCATTTAAAAAATAAAATAAAAACCAAATGCTTATTTCTTTAAAGAATAGCAATAAAATGAGACAAAGGAAAATGTCATTGTAGCTGCATAAGGTAAAAATGCCTTTTTTTTTTTTTTTTTTTTGTAAGCAGATGAAAAAAACCTTAGAGCATGGGAAATTGTTTTCCCTTGTTTCTCAGTGCCTTGCTTTGCATACAGATGGGATTCTGCAGACTCTGTCAGAGGGTGTGAGGTTTGAGATGGGGACTTGAGGGTCACATAGCAGGAATGCTGACTAGGCCACCTTCTTGATCACTGCATTTTTTGTGGTTAACAGTTTCTCTTATGTGATGCCTGGCTTGGAGTAGAGCATTATTTGATAAAGTGAAGAGGAAATAGCTTTAGACACAAGTTGAAAATGTACAGGGAGTGTGAGGGCCACAGCTAATGTGAAGCAAATGCTGACTGCTTGCAACAAAACTTAAGTGTTTCATACACAATCTTAAGTATACAGATCCATAGTTTTAAATGCACTTTAAATAGCTTAAGGGGCTAGCACAGTAGCACAGTGGGTTAATTCTCCGCCTGCGGCGCTGGCATCCCAGATGGGCACCAGTTCTGGTCCTGGCTATTCCTCTTCTGGTCCAGCTCTCTGCTGTGGCCTGGGAAAGCAGTGGAGGATGGTCCAAGTGCTTGGGCCCCTGCATCCACATGGGAGACCAGGAAGAAGCACCTGGCTCCTAGTTTCAGATGCCTGCAGCTCCGGCCGTTGCGACCATTTGGGGATTGAACCAATGGAAGGAAGTCCTTTCTCCCTGTCTCTCCCTCTCACTGTCTATAACTCTACCTCTCAAATAAATAAATAAAAAATCTTTAAAAAGAATAAATAGTTTAAAATTTTGTTTTAGTTATTTTACCCTGAGAAATATTTTTTTTTAAGGGAAAGGGTTTATTGGGGAACACGCTACAGACCGGAGTGAAGGGGCAGCAAAGGAAAAAGAAAGAGACTGTAAGAGAGACAGAGAGGAGGGAGAAGAGAGAGGAGGAGAGAAGCCGAGAGAGGCCAAGAGAGCACAGGAGAGAAGGATCAAGAGAGAAGAACCAAGAGAGCACGTGTTCAGGAACAGGCCCTTTTAAAACTCTGCCTGAGAGCGGGCAGGAAAGCAGAAGCAGGGAATCCCATTAGGATGAGGGTGGAGCCTGGATCAGGTAGCTGGGCCATGTGGCCACCTGGCTAAAACTGTGCCAGTTTCCTAACATTCCCCCCTTCTGTTTTTTATAAAGCAGGGTTTATATGGGATTATATTAGTCCCAAAAGTCCAGGAGGGGTAGAGGGACGATGATCTGTCTTTAGAGCTACTTCCTGCTGACAGGGGGTGACGAGGTACTCTCCGCTGGCATGGGGCAATGTCTCAAGCCGCTGTCTCCTGGTTGGGGAGTATATTTCCATAGCAGCATTTGGTTGACTGCCTGGTTGTTGAAGGCCTTGGTTTGGTTCCATTATCACCTGCGGTAAACACTTAGGCACTGTAGTATAAAAGACAGGGTGAGAATAGTAACCAATGATCCTAAGAGTAGCATTAACTAGGTAATGAGAGGATTTTATAGAGAGGAAATGGAGGGGTCTCTGGACCCTTGTGGGGACAGTTTGATGGATGTGGTTTAAAGCTGATTCCAGCCAAGACTGGGAGAAAAGCCACTTATTTTGATAGTGAATATGAATCTCTTTGCCCATGAACTCTATCTAGTGCTCAAGAAATGTAATCTTTGTTTCCACAACTCAGTATAATTGCATTTTAAGGTCTCATTCCCCTGATAACAAAACTAAAATTTCAATCAATTGAAGGCCCTTCCCCTTTCTCCCAGGATGGCAGTTGAATTCCTTAGCTCCTGTTGTAGGGCACATCGATGTCTATTCCAGACATCTGTCTATGCAGGTGTACTCTGTGATATCAGCCATCTCTTCTGGCCCTGGGTTGTAGATTTCTGCAGATTGCTGCTTGCCCTCCTTTGCTCCAGGTCTGTTTCTGCACTGCTTCAGAGCACCTCTTGGAAGCATGGAAAGCTCTCTGTTGCTCTCCCTGCCCACTTTGAGGCTATGGGAAACTAGGGGATATTATAGGACAAGGGTTTGATCAGTCCAGTATCAGGTAGTAACTTCTTTGGTGATTTTCAAGGTCACATATCTGAATATCACTGGCTTCTCACTTCTCTTCATTTATCTCTGATTTTCTCCTATTTGGACTTTTATAGTTCAAAAGCTATCAGCTGTGTCAGGCATTCTTCAGGCTCTTTCCATCCTGTTATAATAAACACAATATGCTCAATTGTTCTAATTATAAAATGAGGTTGGGTAATGGAAAATATGTTGGGAAAAACAATCCAATTGATTAACAATTTAAAATACTATTCTGCCACACTTCTACAGCAAAGTAATTTTGGCACAGTCATCCCTTATATAGAAAAAATTAAATTGATAAAATAACCTTTTTTGAACTTTAATCAAAGCTGGTCACAAGTGTAGAGAGAAGAGGATTATCACTCCTTAAGCAACGAGAAGGTCAATACTTCATTCTAATTCAGTGATGTGCTTCCTGAGTTTTGTTCTCCACATTCTTTTTCAGACTGTTAAATTTGTAAAAGTTAAAGTGATTCAAATCACCACAATTCAAAGATGGCCTCTATCATATTCTCAGATTGTTTTGTTTAAATCATGTCTTCAAGGGAAATGTCAAAAACAAATTTCAAGGAAAATAGCAGAAACAAATTGGTTTTTATTTGTTTTGCACTGATAAAACATGGTCCTAAACATTATGACCCAAAAGATTTCAGTATTTACTGTATCTGCTGTTTTAGCTAGAAGCCACAGAACTCCAATTGAAACTCCTAAAGTTAAAAGGAGAATACATTAGCCTCCGTATCTGGAGGTTGAGGTGCTGCTCGATTTTGCATAGCAAGATTCAGTGACACAAGTGGTGTCTTTTTAGTTCAATTTGTTGTCTATCTGGCTCTTCTTTCTCTGTCTTTCAGCTCTTCTTCCTTCCACATGTAAGTTCCATTCTCAGTCTTCAGTGAGAGATGACCATGCTTATATCTTTATTGTTTGTGACTCCAGAAAAAAACAAAAAAGACTCTTTTTGTCTTTTTCAGTCTCCATATATGAAGTATGAGAGATGACTGTAACTTCTTTGGGCTATGTGTTAATTTTCAACAATCACTGTAACCAAGGGGACAGTATATTCTCATTGGCTGGCTTGAATCACATGCCCACAAGCTATGAAGGGAGAAGGAATCTCTATCACTGACAGCTCCACCAGGACCACATGGATGTGGAAATATTAATTTTTGATAGGAAAAACAGTGTGCTATTAGCAGAAGAATGGAGAAGGCCTATAAGACCAAAAGGCTCTCTACTAAACACGGGAAAGGGAGTTGTAGACTGAGACAATCTTTGCATGTTTATTTCCAAATATGGAT
Source organism: Lepus europaeus (assembly GCF_033115175.1). NCBI lineage: Eukaryota > Metazoa > Chordata > Mammalia > Lagomorpha > Leporidae > Lepus > Lepus europaeus. Next base: position 43,350,820 of record NC_084833.1, read on the forward strand.
TTTGGGCTATGTTCACGTTTATGATAAGTGTATGAATGAAGACTAGAGACCTATAATACCAAAGCAATATGAGAAAGGACAATAGCCATTGCCATATCTCCCAACTATCTCACCTCGATTTTAAACAAATCTATGAGTTTTCTCATTAGGACATTTTATTACTTTTCTTCTCTGACCTCTTACCTCATGCCTACATAACCAACAATAACATGAACAGGAGTGTCAAATTGTTAAATCAGCAACAGGAGTCACTGTGTACTTACACCCCATGTGGGATCTGTCCCTAATGTGTCGTCTAAAGCGAAGTGATGCTATAACTAGTACTGAAACAGTATTTTTATACTATGTGTTTCTGTGTGGGCACAAACTGATGAGGTCTTTACTAATTATATACCGAATTGATCTTCTGTACATAAAGAGAATTGAAAATGAAAAAAAAAAAAACAACCTGGTGTTAAAATGGAAATGGCATAGAAAATTAATTAATTTGAAAAAAAAATTATGTAGGATCTCTGTCTTTAATGTGCTGTACATTGCTATTTAATGCTATAATTAGTAATCCAATGGTAGTTTATTCACTTTACGTTGCTATGTGGGCAAAATGTTGAAATCTTTACCTAATATATACTAAACTGATCTTCTGTATATAAAGAGAATTGAAAATGAATCTTTACATGAATGGAAGGGGAGAGGGAGCGGGAAAGGGGAGGGTTGCGGGCGGGAGGGAAGTTATGGGAGGGGGGAAGCCATTGTAACCCATAAGCTATACTTTGGAAATTTATATTCATTAAATAAAAGTTAAAAAAAAAATAAAGTTAACATTTAATAAAAAAAAAAGAAATTGTGGTAAATAAATGTGATGGAATACGACTCAAAAAAAAATAAAGCTTTTGTGACTAAGTTTGTGCATTTTATTCAAAAGACTACTTAGTAAGCCATATACGGTGGTGACAAATTATCTGCTTGGGCGGGATTTCATCCAGTGTGCTTTAAAATTTACTCCCAAGGTTCTTTTGAGATATCCTCACTCTAGGTGAGAATTTAAACAAACAAACAGAACCCCAGGAGCTGAATTGCAGAACTCTTCACCATACATCACATTTGGATCTCAGAATTTGGGTTTTCTTTCTCACTTTTTTTTTTCTTTTTTGGCATGACAGATCATTCTGCCAAAGTCAGAGTTTTCAGTGATAAGGAGAATGAGACTAAATCAGATTTACTGTGCTTTGTGGATAAAGCATCTCCAAATCAGGCAGAAAATGTCAATATCATTGACCACAGGGGAGATATGTGGGTTTTTTACAGTGTAGTTTTGGGGCTCTTCAGTCTGCAGCAAAGCAGAAATACATTAACAGAGAGGGCTTTCCTTGTGAGCAGAATATAAAGTGCCATCATTGATCCAGATTTGGAAACAAGTGTCAGAATTCTGAGTATGCGCAGGAAGAGAGAACTGAACATGAGGCCAAAACCCTGAAATTCTATTCCTGACTCTTTTGCTATATTCCTGGGGATTCTTGCCTAACCACTGGACACTTTCTCATCACCTAGTAATTTATTTTTTATAAATATGTTGAAAACAGCTCTCATGAAGTCTGAGCTAGATGTTGCTGCTCTTTTTATTTATGGCTTTAGGGCTTCCATTAATTACATCAACATCTAACTTTTCAAACAGAGTGTGTTTACCTTTTCAAAGACTTTTGGCGTCTACTATGTCATTTGATCTATTCATCTCCCAGTCACATATAATGTTTTTATTCTAATTTTTAACAGAAGAAACTGAACTTTCTTACAAGCCCCAGTGAACATAGAAAGATTCAGGACTTAAATTTCTGTCTCCATACACTCGACCCAGAGTTGGTTCCTTTCTTTTCTTTAAGTTCAGTGGCTATTCTATATACACTTTTCCTTGCTAGTAAAACCTTCTTTTCCTGGTCTAAAACTATGAATTTACCCTTTCTTTGTGGCTTTGTTTTTCTTTGTAGAAAAAAAATGAGTTGATATTTAATGAACATTTACTAAATGATGGAATCATGCAAAGTATTTTACATCAATTGACTCATTTATTTCTAGCTGCGTCTCTGTACCTTAAGAATTCCTCACATTTTAAGATGAGGTAACTGAGCCTGGAAGAGTTTAAGAGACTTGCTTCAAATCACCCAGTAAGGGTCTGTGCTGTGAGGCTCTTTGAAATTCTGCCTCCCTGATCTATAACAGCTGCTTTCTGGTATCTCTTTTCAATTTCCTCAAAAAAGATGAATGTGGCAGTAACACCCCTTGTGGAAAGTTATTCTCTTCTCTATACTTGTTTTTTCTGTGTTTCCAAATTGCAGTCTTCTCCTTACATGGTTAGAGTATACCGATTAGACATATCGACCTCATATTATTCACTTTCAATTTAATGGAAACAAAAATGAAGGAAAATGCTTTTTTTATTTTATAACTCAATTCATCTCACTCTTAACACTCTCCCTAGAGAATATTTTTCATCTCAAGTCCTTGTTTTACCTTTTACCTAAATGTTGAAGACTCACAAATACAGTATCATGGGGGATGTTAGGAGTATTGCTAATATATTTTAAAAGTTCAAATATGTGTAAAAATACTGTTTTAGTACTAGTTATAGCATCACTGCACATTAGACAACACATTAAGGACAGATCCCACATGGGATGTAAGTACACAGTGAATTCTGTTGCTGACTTAACAATTTGACACTCCTGTTCATGGCGTCAGTAATCTCCCTAGGCTCTAGTCATGAGTTGCCAGGGCTATGGAAGCCTTTGTGGTTCTGAGTGGGTACAAACTGATGAGATCTTTACTAATTATATACTGAATCAATCTTCTGTATATAAAGATAATTGGAAATAAAAAAAAACCTGGTGTTAAATTGGAAATGGCATAGAAAATTAATTTTTTAAAAAAATATTATGTAGGATCTCTGTCTTTAATGTGCTGTACACTCTTATTTAATGCTATAACTAGTACTCTAACAGTATTCTTTTTCACTTTGTGCTGCTATATGGGGGCAAACTGTTGAAATCGTTACCTAATTTATACTAAACTGATCTTCTGTATATAAAGAGAATTGAAAATGAATCATGATGTGATTGGAAGGGGAGAGGGAGCGGGAAAGGGGAGGGTTGTGGGTGGGAGGGAAGTTTTGGGAGGGGGAAGCCATTGTAACCCATAAGCTGTACTTTGGAAATTTATATTCATTAAATAAAAGTTTAATTAAAAAAAAAGTTCAAATATGTTTGAAAACATTGGATTTTCCACAATGAATTTTTCACAACCTTTGGTGAATATAGTAAACCTCTACAAGGAAGACACAGTGTAAAATCTTACTCAAAATTATTTGATTGCTGAATACTTCTTGGGAGAAAATCTTGGAGGATTTTACTCTGAGTGAGTTGATAAAGTATTTGAAGGTTTTTGGCAGGATATTGATATGACCCAATGAGAGAGAAGAGAGGTGGAAAGGAGAGGAGAGGAGAGGAGAGGAGAGGAGAGCGGAGGGGGGAGGGAGAGGAGAGGAGGAGAGGGGAGGACAGGACATATTCACTGTCTCAGTCTTCAAAATGCCTGCAAAGCCCCCTCAGTTGGGACCAAAACCAGGAACCAAGAACTCAATACAGATATTCTGTGCATGAACTAAGACTGCTCCCTCCCAGAGTTTACATTAGTAGAATCAGGAATAGAGCCAGGTATTGAATCCAGGCACTCTGATATGGATTGTGGACATCATAACTGCTAGGCCATTTGCCCACTCCCTAACTTACATTTCAGAAGAATTACTTCAGTTTTTCAACTTGTAGCCATGATGAAATACAGGGATCAGATTTATTCTCTTGCCTTTAAAAGGCTAGTAAACTGGGTCAAATATATGAGGTAACAATTTTCAGACTTTGGACAATAGGCAGTGTAAGACTGCATCCCCATACAGAAGAAAAGCAAAAAAAAAGGTTAGATTTTTAAATTTCATGCTTATTCTGTCTGGAAGCAGTCTTCAGGTGATAGAATAGGCAAAGGAAAACCAAAAATTACTTAGTAAACTCAATTAATTTAAAAGATTGGGTGTGAAGTTTGAAGAGCCTAAGTTAATCAGAATTTGTTATTAGTAGACCAAAGAAAGGACCTACATTGTGGTGTAGTGGGAAAGGCTGCTGCCTATGACACTGGCATCCCATATGGGCACTGGTTCAAATCCTAACTGCTCCACTTCTGATCCAGCTCCCTGCTAATGCACCTAGAAAAGCATCATAGGATGGCTCAAGTGCTTGGGCCCCTGCACAAAACACATGGGAGACCCGGAAGAAGCTCCTGGCTCCTGGCTCCTGGCTTCCGCCTGGCTTAGCCCCAGCCATTGAGGACATTTGAGAGTATTGAACCAGTGGGTAGAAAACTTCTCCTTTGGGTCTGGTGTCGTGGCTCACTTGGTTAGTCCTCCGCCTGCGGTGCCGGCATCCTGTATGGGCGCTAGTTCTAGTCCCGGCTGCTCCTCTTCCAGTCCAGCTCTCTGCTGTGGCCCAGGAGGGCAGTGGAGGATGGCCCAAGTGCTTGGGCCTCTGCACCCACATGGGAGACCAGGAAGAAGCATCTGGCTCCTGGCCTTGGATCGGTGCAGCGCCGGCTGTAGCGGCCATTTGGGGAGTGAACCAATGGAAGGAAGACCTTTCTGCTCTCTGTCTCTCTCTTTCACTATAGCTCTACCTGTCAAGTAAATAAATAAAAAAAAAACAAAACAAACAAAAAAAAAACCTCTCCCTCTATCTCTCCCTCTCTCTGTAACTCTGCCTTTCAATAAAATAAAAATCTAAAAAAAGAAGAGGAAGACCAAAGAAGAGATAGTGGTCTACAGAGGCAGAATTCCAAAGGCCTGCAGCAAGAATCCTCTGAGTAATTGGTAGGAATATTGGTTTGCCCACGTAGCAAAACACAAGGCTGAAGAAAGAGCTACTGGGAAGAAGCATGCTGAGCAATTTAAGGAGGTCCAACAGGGTTGGAAATACATTTTATAATCACTGCTCAAAGTATAAAGATTTTATTTAAGGGCACCAGTTAGAATCTTTAGAAATGAATTGTCTTCATACTGGGGACAAATTCCCTCTACTGCTCTGTACCGCTCTTACTGCTCTGTACCTGCTCCAATAAAGTGTAAAAACAAAATCACAGAAATAGAAATTAAACTAATCTTAAGTAGCTGAACAGTGTGACAGAAAACTTTTCAGTGCTATTAAGGCACATAAGAAAAAATCCAGCACACATAACATTAACGTTTTGATACGTACTGAATCAAAATTCCCAGGCCCACAAAGTTGCACGAAATATAACAGATAGTTGAGAGAGAAACTAATCAATAGAAATAGACCCAGAAATGACAGCAAATAAAATTAGCAAAAAAGATATTAAAAGTTATTATAAAGATGTGAATTGAGCTGCAATAAACATTAATGTGCAGACAGCTTTTTTGTTTGCCAATTTAATTTTCTTTGGGTAAATTCCAAGGAGTGGGATGGTTGGGTTGTATGGTAGAGTTATATTTAGGTTTCTGAGGAATCTCCAAACTGACTTCCATAGTGGCTTTACCAGTTTGCATTTCCACCAACAGTGGGTTAGTGTCCCTTTTTCCCCACATCCTCTCCAGCATCTATTGTTGGTAGATTTCTGAATGTGAGCCATTCTCACTGGGGTGAGGTGAAACCTCATTGTGGTTTTGATTTGCATTTTCCTGATTGCTAGTGATCTTAAAGATGTTACCATTGTTTAAGAAGATAGAAGAAAAGGTGACTGTGATAAGCAAAGAAATAAAAAAATAAGTGAAAGTCTAGAAATTGAATAAATTAGCCTAAACCAGTTCCACACTTGACTGATGAATTGGCCCAAAGGTGCCTAAGTGTATACAGATCTACAACCTAGCTTGAGGTGTAAGCAGGTGCACTCATGTAGCTAAGCAGCTGAGCCTCAGATAACCACAGCAACTGATCCCTCAGCCAAAGCCAGGCTACTGGTTATCAAAGTACACCATGGAAAGCAAAAACCTGAGTGCTTGCGTCTGGTAATCTTTGTATATCATTTCTTATCTTTTTGGGTATAAATGTAGTCTGTTACATTGTTAGGTGGGGAGCATTCTGAGCCATTTTTGGTCTGAAATTCTGCCTGGTTCTTGAACCTCTTTCTTTCTTATTAAATTTTATTTATTATTAAGGAATTTATTAGTACATTAATTTCTCACAGTTGTAGTAAATTCAAGATAACTACTACAACATAATTCTCATTAATTCTCGTGTTAATATTATATTAATACAAAAAGAACATATGGAAGTTCTTTCTTACTTTACTTAACTTTGTTAAATTGGGTTGACATAAGCTTTTCTTTAAAGAAAATATCCAAGTTGATTTCTAGAGATGAAAAATACAACTGAAATAGCTATACACTTAGGAGAAGTTAACTGTAGGTTATATGCTGTGAAGAAAAGATGAATGAAATTGGAGACATAGGAGTACAAATGTAGGAGAAACAGAGGGGGAGAAAGCCTGGAAAAAAAGTGCTGGTGGCTTGTGAGATACTATCAAATTTTTTAAAACAAATATAATTGGAATACATGAACAAAGAGATGAAGAAAGAAAAATGTTTGAGTAAACAATAAACAATTTCCAGGAATGATGATAAAAAGATAAACCTACATATCCATGAAGTCCAGTGATTCTCAAATCAACGCTACATAAGGAAATTCACATGAAGGCACCCATAATCAACTTTTTGAAAACCAATATTGAGGCCTGAATTGTGACACAGTGGGTTAAACTTCTACTTGTGATGCCAGCACCCCTAAGGAAGTGCCAGCTCGACTTCTAGCTGCTCTGCTTCCAAGCCAGTTCCCTGCTCCACATTCTTGGGTCCCTGCCACCCACGTAGGAGATGTTGATGGAGTTCCAGGCTTCTGGCTTCTGGCTGGTCCAGATCTGGCCATTATAGCCATTGGGGGAACAAGACAACGGATGGCACAACTCTTTCTCTGTCTTTACCTGGATCTCCCTCTCTTTCTCTGTCTCTCTGACTTTCAAATAAATAAATAAATCCTTAAAAATAAATAAAAATATCTTAAAAGCAGCCAGAGAAAAATAAGACACTGCATAGAGAGGAACAAAGACAAAGATCATGACCAGAAAAGAATGAAAGTGAAAGATATTTTTATCGCATTTGAAGTAAAGAACTCTCAACCTAGAATTCTATACCCTGAAAAATAATATTTCAAAAGCAACAGTGAAATAAAGATTATTTCAGACACATAAAGGTAGAGAAAATTTCTTAGCAACAGATCTGAACTCAAGACACTTTAGGGTCTGTTGTAGTGGAGCAGTAGTTTAAGCCACTGCCTGTGATGTTGCATATCATAGGAGCACTGATCAAGTCTGGGCTGCTCTGCTTATGTTCCAGCTCCCTTCTAATGCATCTGGGAAAGGAGCAGAAGATGGCCCAAGTGCTTGGGCCCTGGCCACCCACATGGGGGACCTGGATGCAGTTCAGGATTCTGCTTTGATCTGGTCCAGCGCTGACCATTGCAGCCACTTGGGGATCTGATAAAAGATCTCTCTCTCTCTCTCTTTCTCTCTCTCTCTATCTCTCTCTCTCTCATTCTATGCCACTCTGCCTTTCAAATAAATAAATCAATAAAGACTTAAAAAAGAGAAATTTAAAGGAAATTCTTCAGGCAACAGAATATATTACCAACTGAATAGTTAGATCAGCACAGCAAACGATCAACATACAGGAAAAAAACAAAACTTTTTCACTTAATCTCTTTGTTAAAATAGGTGACTATTTAAAGCAAAAATAAAATTTGACAGTTTCTGACTCAGAGTACAAAAATTTAATAATAACGCCTCAAAGAAGTTAGAGGGGGAAATAGAGGTATTTTACTGTAATACTTATATTATTTGAAGAGGGAGATAAATTAAAGATGTTCATTGAAAGTCCTAGAGTAATGAATGCAAAGAAATTACAAAGAGGTATGAATAAAAGACAATAAAGAAGATAAAAAGAAGGTAGAACAATAGGCTAAAAGAGAGAGGCCAGTTTCTTGGATTGTGGATCTTTGCTGGATATTGTGAAATACATCAGCATTTTGAATATAATCCAACAGAGTCAATGGAATTTATTAATGAAAGGATGTAGCATGCGACACTGTAAGGAGTCAAGGATATCTCCCAGATACATTTTGGCAAAATAACAGGTAAAAAGTGTTGCCATTTACTGATATATGAAAAAGTTAGGGAATGACAGATTTAGAAGGTAAAATTATGAGCAGAGATGTGCAACTAACAGCCAGTTGGACATTCAAGGATGTCATTTAGGGAGAGGACAGTGCCATCAAACCATGTTTGGAGGTAATTCATTCTCAGAAACAGAGCTGAAATCTTTCGCATGGCAGACGCTTGATACTTCCTTTTATAAGCTAGAGCTACTGAAGAGAGTTGTAGCAAGGAAATGTCGTAGATTTGGTTTTTGAAGAAAATTGTTATGGTAGTCTTGAGAATATTTTTGGGACAAAACAGAATGCAAAAGTACAATGTAAGAAAAAGCTGAACCAATAGAAAAAGAGGATGAGAGATAACACAAAGGTAGGAACACTGTACCTGGAAAGCATAGTGTCAATTTGAGGTATGATTAAGAATATAATAGGCCAGGTTTGGTGACAGATTAGATTAGTGAGATGCTGGCTGTGAGTAAAGTCTAAGAATTCTGACTTGAGCTACTTGTTGACTTTTTTTTTTTTAAATTTCTAATTTTTTTATCTTTTGACAGGCAGAGTGGACAGTGAGAGAGAGAGACAGAGAGAAAGGTCTTCCTTTGCCGTTGGTTCACCCTCCAATGGCCGCCGTGGCTGGCGCGCTGCGGCCGGCGCACCGCACTGATCCGATGGCAGGAGCCAGGTACTTCTCCTGGTCTCCCATGGGGTGCAGGGCCCAAGTACCTGGGCCATCCTCCACTGCACTCCCTGGCCACAGCAGAGAGCTGGCCTGGAAAAGGGGCAACCGGGACAGAATCAGTGCCCCGACCGGGACTAGAACCCGGTGTGCCGGCGCCTCAAGGCGGAGGATTAGCCTAGTGAGCCGCGGTGCCGGCGACTTGTTGACTTTTATACTGAGATGTGTGACATAGGGCAATCATATAATTTATCACTTTTAAGACTAAAGGAACAACATAGAAATATGGACATCCAATAAATACAAGAGAAGGAACAAGTGTTAGAATTGCCTTGGGGGTGAGAGTGGATCTAAAAACTCCCATCATGTGTAAACAAAGTTTGAAGGACATATGGGGCATCATAAAGTAGATGACTAATCTACCTTTGGATAAACAGGTCTAGACTCTGAGGGGTGCTTCAGATTTCTGCTTCTTTTACAGAAAGTAGCTGAAACCACAACTAAGTATATTAGACATTAGGAAGTTTATAGAATGAGGCAAGCAAAGGACAGAGGATTGACTCTTAAATGATCTTGTTCCTTTTTTATTTGTTTTGATGTTAGATGTTTGAAGCATGTAGTGGATGGTCTGTGCCATACAATGATGCTTGCCAGCCAATAATAGAAATCCCATTGAAGAAATTCAGAATAATAGATTATAAGAAGCATGGGCACTACAGTTGAACCAACCTGGTACAATGGACTTTTTTTTTTTCCCATGGCATTTAAACACAATTCAGCTTGAATGTGCCTGAAACAGCCTAATCTTTACATGGGACAATGAGAGATAATACATTTGTGGTGTTTACTGTATGGAGGGCTCTGTTCTGGGTGCTTTGTGCACATTAACTCATTTAATTTTCACAACTGCTTTGCATGGTATTGTGCTAGTCTTAACTCGCAACTCAGACAATTACATTGCATTTGCTGACTTATCTCTCATCCCAAGTATAGATTTCATTGCTGGCTCTGCTGGCAGCTTTCAAGACTCAGCTGGCCTCCTGCTGCCCAACATTTATCCAAGGCAGTCATGGACCTTGCTTCTTTGGATGGGAACATCCTGAGCTTAAGCTGTAATTGGAAAGGGCATTGTTCTTAAACCTGAGGTTTCTTAGCAACAGATAAACAGATAAGTGAATGTTACTGGCTGCACATCTTGTCCTGCAGCCGCATCCATGGTGCTTGTTACAGATGCTCTTGTATACTTCTGTGCATGTCCATCTGCTAAAATGGCAAAATGCCCTCTTGTTCTATGTTTGGATTCTTGCCCGAGGCCATAGTTGCCAGACCATGACAGACGCCTGCAGATCAACAGAAGTGTTAGAGCTTTTCTAGCTATGTGTCCTCTGACAGCCACAGAGCTTGTAAGACATGATGCACACCTGTTGAATACCATCTGCCAAAAAGTCATTTTTGGGAATGGATTATTTGGGAATTAGATCAGGGGAAGGCAGCTGTCATAAAGACAGGCTGCACCACATGTAAAACTTGGAGGGTCAAACGCTCCCATATTTTCGAGGAGAAAATAAATCCATGCTAGGAAGACAATTTCAACACTGTAAGGGATGCCAAGTGATTATGAAACCTCAGACTAACAGAGACCATGGAATGGCAGATATCAATGAGACTCTTCTCCAATATGGATGACTGGCAGAAAGCAGAAGCTGATAAGGATGAGAGAAGTCTATATAATGAATTAACTGGTCTTAGTGATAAAAAAAGGAAAGTAGAGGATTCAAAAATTTTCTCACCTTTGTGCCTGAAAACTACAAGAAATGTTTTTCAACAGCCTTAGTTCTGGGTATTGGAAATGCAGGCAAGTAGACTCACACATATTGAGAGTAAGCTGATCTAAATGAAGAGCAGAGGAGATAGCATCCTTGTATACTCTTCCCTACTATGGATGAAGAAGGGAAAACATTTGATGTTTTAAGGAAATATTGATAAGTCTGCAATAATTTTGATGATATAAAACATATTAAATATTTATCAAGAATACTATAGAAGTAAAAATATTTAAAGAGTTTAATTGGATAAAATGCTGGAACATTGCAGTTATTTGGGATGCTTAATACATCTTTGATAAGTACTTTCTAATGAGAAGAGAGATGTTTCAACATTATTTGCATCAACATTTTCATGCAAAATGAATATTGCATATACATATACATTTACTCCTCACACCAATACCCTATGGGATATCTTGATCTCCATTAATAATAGGTTATTAAAATATATTTGCATTACTAATTAGAATAATCTAAAGTAATTTTGTGATTTTTTTGTTAATTTTTTACTCCTACATACTTTTACTCTAAGTCTACAAATTATAAATGTATTGGTATATGTGGAATGTCAGGAGTATTTAGAGTAAGACTATTTTATAGTTCTCTTCTTGTAGACAAATACATCTCACAGGCTTCTAAGTGAAAAATAGTTTTTATTTTTGTATATTTAATTATAATTCTGGATGTAAGCTTTATATTAGCAATGATGGTTTCTTTCTTGTGCTCTAAAATAGCCTTTTCTGACTACAATAGAAACTAGACACTGAATTTTCTCCATGAATAAAGAAATGAAGGGAAAGAGCAGGATAGTAATTGTCATTTCCCTCATACCAATATGTTTGTTGTAAAATTAATATTCTCATACATTCACACCCCACACCATTTTTCCCCAGGAGAAAATATTGAGACTAGAGAAACAAATTAAAAGACAAAGATAAAATAGTCCAAGTCAGAGAGAATAAAGAAAGTATCCAGCTGTGGCAGTGAGGATGAAGAATAAGACCTGATGGCATAGCACCTTCTGAAGAGGCTAGAAAATATTTATTTTCCCAGGAGGTGAATGCTGTTAGGAAAAATTTGAGTGAAGAGAGACAATTAGGGTGATTGCAAGGTATCCAGTAGATTCCTGGGAGACATATAATGCCTTGATAATAGTATAACATGAAACACCTTGAAATGATTTAAAAAAAAGAAATACTAACTCTTAGGTCTGGGAGGCTCAGACAAGTGTTAGGGATGTGAATGGCCACTAGTTACCACTTGATCTTGTTATTGTCAGTGATACACTGTTGAAGGTTGTGGCTATGTGTACTATTGTATTGGGGTATAAGTCTCCCTTTAAGTTCCTTAACATATCTTTTAAATAAAATGGTGCCCTGTAATTAGGTGCATATACATTGATAATAGTTACATCTTCCTTTTGAATTGATCCCCTAATCATTATATAGTGCCCCTCGTTGTCTCTCTTAACAGTTTTTGTATCAAAGTTTATTTTGTCTGATATTAATATGGCTATGCCAGCTCCTTTTTGGTTTCTGTTGGCATGGAATATCTTTTTCCAACCTTCCACTTTCAGTCTGCATGCATCTTTGTTGTAAGCAGCAAATAGATGGGTTTTGGTTTTTAATCCATTAAGCCAGTCTGTGTCTTTTAACTGGAGAGTTGAGGCCATTAACGTTCAATGTGACTATTGATAAGTAGTAACTTTGCCCTGCCATTTTCCCAAAAATCTTTCTAATATATGCTTTGAGCTTCCTGTGATCTTTTACTGGGAGGTTTTCTTTCTTTATCTTCTTTCATATTGATGGCCGTGTTTCTGTGTTTCTGTGTGCATCTTTTGCAGGGCTTGACGAGTAGTGATAAATTCTTTCATTTTCTTTTGCTATGAAAGGTCTTTATTTCACCTTCATTCACAAATGAGAGCTTTGCAGGATATAATATTCTGGGCTGGCAGTTTTTTTCTCTTAGTTCCATTCCCTCTTAGCCTGTAGGGTTTCTGATAAGTCTGCTGTGAATCTAATTGGAGATCCTCTGAGAGTCATCTGACGTTTCTCTCTTGCATATTTTAGAATCTTTTTCTTTATGTTTCACTGTGGTGAGTTTGATAACAATATGTCATGGTGAGGATCTCTTTTGGTCATGTTTATTGGGGGTTCTATGTGCTTCCTGTACTTGGATGTCTCTTTCCTTCTCCAAACCTGGGAAGTTTTCTGCTAGTATCTCATTAAAAAGATTTTCAATGCTTTCTCTCTTCCATGCCTTCAGGATCTCCTGGAACCTGAATGTTGTTTTTCTTTTAATAGTATCTTGTAGATTCCCAACAATATTTTTTAAATTTCTAATTTCCTCTTCTTTCCTTTGGTTTGACTGTACACTTTCCTGTGCTCTGTCTTCTAAGTCTGATATTCTCTATTCTGCCTCACTAATTCTGTTTTTAATGCTCTCAAATGTGTTTTTTATTGTTCAATTGAATTCTTCATTTAATTTTGATTTTCTTCAATATCTCAATTTCATGTCCTACTAAATTCCTCATTCATTTTGTTTCCTCCTTAAGATTTCATTTTCACGAGAGAGATTTTCTATCCTGTCCTGTATGGATTTCTGTAGTTCATGCATTTGTTTTTGGTAACTTCTAGATGTTCTTACCATAAATTTTTTGAATTCCATGTCTTGCATTTCTTCTATCTCATCATCTTCCTAATCTTGTATTGGAGTGTCATGTTCATTTGGAAATGTCATTATACCTTCCTTGTTCTTGTTTTCTCAGTTTTTGCATTTGTTGTTTGGCATTGTAGAGATATTCTTTTGTTTCTCCTCCTCCTCCTCCTCCTCCTCCTCCTTCTTCTTCTTCTTCTCCTTCTTCTTCTTCTTCTTCTTCTTCTTCTTCTTCTTCTTCTTTTTTTCTGTGGTGGCTTTTCTCATTATACTATGACACTAGATTAAGTGGACTGCCTGATATTGGTGAATCTCTAGAGGCTTGTGGTGGGTGTGGCCAAAGAGCTCTATTCAGTTCTTCGGGGTTACAGGTGTGCCAAAGGTGACACACTCAGGTTTGGCATGGTAAATCTTCTCTCTCTCTCTTTTTTTTTTGTTCAGAGGGGAAGTAATTCCGCTCAGCAGAGCTCTTCTCCTTGATGGCAATCAGTGCCTGAGTGCTAGCCCCACTGAGTATAATACTCATCTGCTCTGCCCAATGACCACACAAAGGATCTGTGCAGTCCTCAGTGTAAGCTCAGATTCCCTGCAATGTCTCTCACCAGTAGCCAAGGCTACCGAGTTTGTGGCGTCTCACATCAAGACTACTCATGTCTCAGCCACACCATGTGTTCTCCCACATACCCTCAATTTTTTTTTTCTTTCACAGTTGCGGTTCATAAGCTCCACACATTCACTAGGTCTTAGTCTCCTGTTATTACTCCCAACCAGAGTCAAGTTTTTCTGTTTGGCTGTGGGCAGGAACAGCCCCGAGCTGGCACAGCTGTTACATATGTCCAAAATGGCGCCTGCTCTATTGTCTTGCACACCTTTGTAAGGTGTGGAGAGAGAGAGAGAGAATTGTGTCCATACCATCCCTTTTTTTTTTCTCTCTAATTATGTTAGGTAGGAAGTCAGATATGAGTTTATGTATGTGTGAGACAAAGGCCTAAGGAGACATCTAGGTCCAGCATGTGCATCTCAAAGTCTTCCCAATAACCTTTCAGGGGCAGCCCAGTATCTGCACTTGAAACATCTTGCCCTGCCCCTTCTACCCAATAACCTGCCAGGTGGGGGTCCCTGCCTCCTCTACCTGATAACTTTCCAGGTACAGCCCAGTATCTGCACTTCAAACATCTTGCCCATCCTTCTTCTAACTGGGGTGATGCAAGCTAGGCTTCCTCCTGTCTGATAACTTCAGGAGGAAAACTCAGAAAGGAATTTTTAGTATTTATATCCAAAAAGTCCTTTGTTCCAGGAGGAGAAGTTGTGGGAAGACAAAGACCCATCCCCTTAAAAAACTCCCGGCCTCAACCGGTCTGAGTGCTCAGCCCTCTGCCTCTCCTCTGAGTCACCGTCTGGCCTGGCCAGGTGTATTCTCTCCTCTCAACCATGTAATCTCGCTTTCCCCCAGTCTGAGCAACTGGGCACTCTCTCTCAGGTTCTGTCTGGAGAGGTGCCCTTCCATTCTTACGGATGTCCCTACCCTAATAAATCTTGCTATGTTGGTTTCCACTTGCCCTCTGTCTCACGCCTGAATTCTTTCTTGCACGAAGACAAGAATCCTTGCATTCTCCAGTAACAGTTAAGCTGGTGTACTTTCCTCCACGGGGCTTCAAGCCTTGTTCCCTCTAGTCTCTTCCTGCTGCTTTTCCACCAGTGTCCCAGGCCACTGCAGTTTCACCTCACCTCTCTTTTCAGCGCTGGTGCAGAGGAAAAGATTCTCGGCAGCTGGGCTCCCAAGCCATGGGTGCCTGTGTCCTCCACGTAGATCCACCATGTCCCTCTTTCTCCTCCAGTTTCTGAGGATACGATTTCCTTCTTCTAAACTAAGGTAAGGTCAATCCTCTGCAATAACCAGCTTTGCTCTGGCCCTTACCCATCCCCTAATGGAAACTTTTAATTGAGCTGTGATAAATGTATTCTATGTTTTTTTCTTTTATTTATCCACACTGCTTTGTAGCCTCTGATTTAATTAGTAGTTGCCAAAAGCCCAAAGTACCTGAGTCATTCACTAGAAGTATTGGAGAATGAACACAGAAGAAGATATTTTGTTCTTCCTTACCATAAAACATTATGCTACAGGGACTGGATTGGCTGGAGATGAGAGATTCTAAGATGACCCATACCTCTGTATGTGAACTCATCTAACTGTTCCACTAGTGAACTAAGTTCATTTTGTCTCCTGCATCTTTATCCATACACCTTTCTACATCTGGGTTATACAAGTCTTATTAATTCAGCATCACTGAGTTCAATTTCTAGTGCTACTTCAAACTTCCCATGCTCCATATAACTTACAATCTGTCATTTATCAAACACCATTGGCAAGCTATTGCATTGTGTATACAATTCAATATGGTAAGTGTTAGAATAGATGATTGGGACAAGTGCAATGGAAATAAAACAGAGGTCTGTGTAATTGCTTCATGTTTACTGTTTTTGTCACTTAAATTTTCTTGTCACATCTCTTCAGTTGAATTTAATTTGTGTAAAATTTACTTTTCATGGCAAAAAAAGCAGCAAGGATACTGAAGAGTGGATTGAGTGGAGAGTACGGGTATAAGGCTGATTATTGGCTACATGCAGTGAATCTCCTATTTGGCTTGAATTTAAACTATAGCGCTGGATGAATTCTGTGGGTTTTTTCCTTTTCTTAAGGAAAAGGATAAGTATAAGTTCTTACTAAGAATAACTGCTAAGCACAATTATGTGTACATTTACACACACACACATCCACACATGCCCAACACGAATACTCCTGAAAATATTTGGACCTTACAAAGTGAAAAGATATGAATTCTGTGTGGATCCTCAGACATGTCTTTACAATGTATCATATGAGCTGAATGCTGTTTTACTTCTCATTTCTCCTAAGGAAAAGGAGGGTCAATGTAGCCCATATTAACATATAGAAAGGACACATAAAAACGATCAGAATGACCACACTAGAGACTTCAAGACAACTAATCTATGTGCTCCTTTTCCACAATAAGATCACCTTCTTAAAAAAAGAACAAATTTTGCAGATGTTAAAATAGTTGCAGCATAAATGTGAACATTTTCAATAATGGTGTTGCTGTGAAATAATTTTGGGTGTGTATGTGGAGAATCAAGAATTCCTTATTCTAACATAACTGTAATTATTTTCCTGAAGAGTTTATTTGAGAAAGATGTGAGTACCTGAAATCAAAAGGGTAGTGGTGAAATGATTTTCATTGATGCCCAGAGGTGTAACAGTGGGAACAATCCTCTCAAGGAAATGGTTTTCTCCAGGTCAGCTATGGTACACAGGCAAACTCTTCAGTGTTGAACTTGTCATTAACTTCTAAATGATGTGTCAAATTTGCATTAGAAGCAATGGAGGATTCATGTAGTGGATGAAATATTGAACTGAGAACTTTGTATCTGATTTTGTGTAGGTCCTTGTTCTGAACAAAGCAAAATGGATAGCATAGCATGGAAATGGCATATGTTTATGGAACATATAAATTCTCTGTTAATCTAGGGAGATAATATAATCAAATGTTGTACTTGGTAATGACAGAGTGCTGAAAGCACACTGAGTATATTAGGGAATATCCTGAATAAGATGTAATCTTCAACTTAAGAGTTCTAATTCTAGAATTGAAGTGCATATAAGAATAGAAAAAAATTCACAATCTCAATATTAGCATTCATGAAGAGTTTCATAGGATAGAAACATCAGTTTAGGACAGGAGCATGTTAACTTTCAAAAAACTGAAGTAATGGGTTGTGTTTTTTTAGGATTTCTTATTGTTATCCCTTTCCATGGCAGTCAGAGCTCTTGTCAGTGAGTAAGACTGGCCATGAGAAAGCTAGATTGGACAAGGTATGGCTTGGTACAAATCCATGATGCTCATTGTTTACTTATTCAACAAAAAATAAACTGAAGTTGTAAGTGGGGAGATATAAGACCCAGTGGATCCTCAAATATTTTGTTGCCCTTCGAAGAATATAGGTAAATAAACCTGATGGTGCTCTGTTATGAATAGCGTATGAAGAACTAAGTGTAAAACTCCACAGCATTACAAAGGCTGGTGCATGACCATATTGGTGGCATAGTGAGTGTGTGGGATGGTCCCTCAAAAGAGTAGGATTTTGAAAGAAACCAAAGAGAAGAAATTAGCAGAGAAGAATTGAAGCTTTTTGTATGGGAAATATCTTGTTGAAGAATAGAATATTTCAGGCATGGAGAAAACTAAAATAAGTACCGTATTAATGCACAACATTTTATCTTTCTCTCCAGGTAATAACAATTATTTTAAATGTTTACAATACGACTAGTACAGAGCTTGGTTTAGGACAAGTATAAGTAAGATTAATTAGCTTATCATTTATTTTCTATCCTAGGATGAGTATAAAAAATGCTATTCTTATTAGCCAATGGTGAATTTTTTAAAGTGTGGTGTTGAAGAAGAAAGGAATCGGATCGGGAGAAGTAGTGGATCCGTGAATTTATGTCTTCATAAAACTGCCTGATGATCAAACCACCTGTAAATCATACCATTTATAAATCAATCACTATCTTTTAAAAATATTTATTTATTTATTTGAAAAGAAGAATTCCAGAGAGGGAGAGGCAGAGGAAGAAAGATAAGTACATGGGCCATCTTCTGCTGCTTTCTCAGGCACATCATCAGGGAGCTGGATCAGAAGTGGTGCAGCCAGGTTTCAAAATGGCACCTGTACAGGATGCCAAAGCTGCATGCAGTAGCTTTTACCCTCTATGCCACAACGCTGGCCCCTACATGCTCTCAAAAGACCAGGTGCATTTGATTTTGTAGGATGATGTGAAGTATCTGAGCTGAGAATGCTGAATCCCTGTCTTTGGGCAAATCCATGATTTCCCAATGTGTCATTATATTTTTAGCATATTTTATTTGGAAAATGAGTGGAGGTAGAACAGATAATTACCTTTTAACTTCATATGTAATGTGATGTTTATTTCATGTGTCTTGTCACAACAGAATCTATCAGTATGAATTATGTGCTCCTCTTGCTTTCCTTGAATTGATATGGTAGGTATGGTGCCATGATTAATTGCTTAGGTTTTGAAAATGGATCACCTACGTTTAGACCTATGTCTAACAGTGAGTAGCTTTGGGAAATCACTATTTAATATTCTTATCAGTAAAGTGGTGATAAAGGAAGCACCTTATACAATAGGGTTGTTGTCACTCTGGCCTCAGAATCAGCCCTCAAGGCATTCAGATCTGGCTGAAGAGCCCATGAGAGTATAGCAGGCATGGAAAGCCAAGATATCATGGAAAAAAAAAAAAAAAGACCTAAATGAATGATCTCTGTGAGTGAGATCCCAGTGGAAAGAACGGGGCCGTCAAAGAAGGAGGTACCCTTCTCCGAAGGGGGGAGAGAACCTCCACTTTGAGTATGACCCTATCGGAATAAGATCAAAGTCAGCGAACTCTAAAGGCTTCCATAGCCCTGGCAACTCATGACTAGAGCCTAGGGAGATTACTGACGCCATGAACAGGAGTGTCAAATTGTTAAGTCAGCAACAGGAGTCACTGTGTACTTACACCCCATGTGGGATCTGTCCCTAATGTGTCGTCTAAAGCCAAGTGATGTTATGACTGGTACTGAAACAGTATTTTTATACTTTGCGTTTCTGTGAGGGCGCAGACTGATGAGGTCTTTGCTAATTATATACTGAATTGATCTACTGTATATAAAGAAAATTGGAAATGAAAAAAAAAAACAACCTGGTGTTAAAATGGAAATGGCATAAAAAATTAATTAATTTGAAAAAAAATTATGTAGGATCTCTGTCTTTAATGTGCTGTACATTGCTATTTAATGCTATAATTAGTAATCCAATGGTAGTTTTTTCACTCGATGTTGCTTTATGGGCAAAATGTTGAAATCTTTACCTAATATACACTAAACTGATCTTCTGTATACAAAGAGAATTGAAAATGAATCTTTACATGAATGGAAGGGGAAAGGGAGTGGGAAAGGGGAGGGTTGCGGGCGGGAGGGAAGTTATGGGAGGGGGGAAGCCATTGTAACCCATAAGCTATATTTTGGAAATTTATATTCATTAAATAAAAGTTTAATAAAAAAAAAAACAATAGGGTTGTTGTGGAAAACAAATATATTAATACATATAAAGTATATGTCAATACTCAGTAAATATTCTTTTTAAATCTTAGCCATCTTATTTGGAAAAATTAATAAATGTTTGAGATGGTATTTAAAAAGGTATGTTAATAACAGCAAAAATTATAAAATGGAAATTGATGAGTTGGGTATGTTTTATAGCCATCTTGGTTTTTATCCAACATTTTTCCTGTGAAAGTAAGAGAAGATAATTCTTCATTTCCAAGCATGGAGGAAATATTTTAACAAGAGGTATAACACAAAAACTATAATTAGTAAGAAAATATCTGGAAAGTTGTATATTTTCATACCAAAATGTAAGTGATTAGAACACTCTGAAAGGAGAGGAGAAACTCTCTGGAATATGAGATGACTAATGACAGAGGATGCATAAGCAGCATATAAAAGCCATGCATCAACCCAAATACTTTTTCTCTGTTTTTAATTAATATTGTTTAATAGTAATAGAGAACTATTTAAACCTGGTTTGGTTTACACAGGAAAAGAAAAGAAATTTAGATTATTTTACATCAGAAAGTTAGTAGATGTTTAGTTTGCTTGTTTGTTTAGGGGACTGATCTCTGTACTTTCAAATGTGGTTCTGGGGTGGCAAACAAGAATTATAATCAGAAAATGGTGGAGATTATGGTTAAAGACCTGATGTCAAGAATGGTAAGGATGAAAAAAAGAGGACCAATAGCAAGCTTGGATCCAGGAAGGTAAGGAGTAGAGAATACTCAGGTATGATTAATCACAGTGATTAAGATCACAGATCTGTTGACCCATTGACCAGGGTTCAAATTTTCAATGTACAAATGTGAGGCACTTGCGTGAGCTTAGACTAATCTAAATCTAGTTTTTTTTTTTTCCTAAAAAAACTTTGGCTATAATAAAGAATGACTAATCCCTTACTCCATTTCTCCTTCCTTCTTCCCAGTCTGTGGGTTGAAACTGATTTGCTTTAGCTCCTTCTCTGTGAAATTTGCCTGGGCATGCATACATATTGGAAGGAATAGTGGAAAGCATGACAAAAACACAATAATGTGGATTATTTCTCATATACCAATAGTTGGAACTATATGTAAAGGAATCTGAAGCATTTGTGGGTAAGTAGGCATTCGAGGACTCTTCAAAAAGTTCTTGGAGGAGTGAGCATTTGCTGTTGTATTTTAGACACTGGTTTGGACGCCTGTTTCCCAAATAGGAATACCTGGGAAGGCAGCAGTGAAACCTAACTAATTAAGCTCTTGTCATCTACATGGGAGACTTGGATTGAGTTCCTGGCTCCTGGCTTTTGCCTGACCCTGTCCTAACCATTATGTGCATTTGAGGAGTGAACCAGTAATGGGAGTACCATCTGTTTGCCTGTTGGTTTCTCTTTCTCTCTGTCTCTCCATCATTTATCTAACTATCTCAGTCTCTCACATCAATCAATCAAAATTCATGGAAGATAGAGGTTAAGGTTATCTTTATGTGAAAAATTTTCAATTCATGCATAGTTTTTTGATAAAACACATATTACATTAACTTACTGAAGATTCCCCTTGTGCTCTGAGGAGAGGACTTGCAGCAAATAATTTGCAAAAAGATTTGAAAGTCACATTTCTTTTGATAAACAGGAAGAGCAAATGACTCAAACCTTTCCCGTATACATAAGGTAGGAGTTTATGGGTGGAACAATAAGTGGTAGGGAGTTTTGGGTGCAATTTGAAGTGGTAACTCAATAATGTGGTGTTTCAGAGACACACGTGGCAATTGTTTGGAATGAGCTAGGAAGAAACATTGGAGGTTGCTGTACAGAATTGCTTTGTCAAAAGTAAGAAGCCAGAGTAGGACAATGGCAGAGCAGATATAGGAGGAAAAGGGTGTAGTGGCTGAAAGGGTATGCAGATAATGTTTATGTAAAGTTCTGTGATATTTAGTTCTTCACAGTAAACTATTTGCCGATTATTCCTCTCAGAAAAATTGAGACAGATTATTTCATCCTTCTAAACTTCCTATCCTTGGTCAGTTTCTCACCACCATATTTCTCCCCTTCTTTTCTTTCAAAGTTGCTCTATAAGAATGAGACAACAAACCCAATGCTAATAAGTAAAAAGGGGATAAGGCATAGTTTATTAATTAAAGCATTTTTTGGACCAGTTATTACATCAAAGTTATTACATCAGAATTACAATTCTTGGCATGGGGTAAACCTCCAAAATATTTAGCTAGTATTAGCAGTAATAATAAAAACAACAATAACAATGTCGTAAGTATAATCATTATTCTTGCATTTTGTGTAAGAGTCATTTTAGCTAGAAGGGATTATTCTCCAAAATAGCTTATTCCGCAAATCTCTGAAAGAAAGCTAATGACATATAATTCATTAAAATGCTAGTTGTAACAACAAGCAACCTGGTATAAGAATTAGAACATAATTTTTTAAATATATATTTTGATGTTATTATATAAAATTAAAATTAATGGTGAAGAAAGGCAGAATGTTCATACAATTTTTATAGTTGTCATGTTAAGGTGGTACACTATTTCCCCCTTCTTTCTCAATGTTTAAATTTTTCTGTGTTGGTGTTTGTGAGTCATAATTCTTTAAAAGATTTATTTATTTGAAAGACCAAGTGACATAGAGAGAGGGAGACACACACACACACAGAGAGAGAGAGAGAGAAAGAGAGAGAGACAGAGAGAGAGAGAGAGATTCCATCCACCAGTTTACTCCCAAAATTGCCACAGCAGCAAGAGCAGGGATAAGCTGAAACCAGGAGCCAGGAACACACTTCTGGTCTACCATGTGATTGGCAAAGGTCCAAGGACTTGGGCCATCTTCTGTTGCTTTCCTAGATGTACTAGCAGGGAGCTGAATTGGAAGCAGAGCAGCTGGGATTCAAGTCAGTGCTCCGATGTGAGAGGTTAGCAATCCAAGTGCCTAAAAATAACTTTTACTGTGATAGTTGGCCCACAGTAAGGGCTCCTGATATGCTGTCAAAACCATAAACCCGTGAAAATAGAAGACAAAATATTTTTAATTAAAAAGAAGATCTTCGTTCTTTTGGTCCCCTGCACATATGCATTCAATGTCCAGGACAGAGCCAGGTGAGAGCCAGAAACCTGAAACTCAATCTGTGTCTCCCATGGGGATGGCAGATATACAGTTTCTTGAGCCATCACCTGCTGTCTCCAAGAGTGCACATTAGCAGAAAGCTGGAATCATAAACAGGGCTGGGACTTGAACCCAGGCACTCCCATATGGGACACAGGAGTCAGAAGCAGAGTCTTAATTATTGAGCCAAGTTCCTGCCCTGTGGGCAAGAGAATTGGAAAAAAAAATAGGGAAAATACAGCTAAATAAATTTATTTAATGTAGTAATTCATCTTATAATTTATAAATTCATTCATTAATTTAATGACTATTATGCATCTCATTTTCTGATAATATTCTATGTGCTAGGGATACAAAATTTCAAAAGCAGACAAAAATATTTCATTTTCACAAAAAATAGATTCCTACAAAATTGTTTTTGATGAAGAGAACTAAAATAAGATAAAAATGAGTAAACACAGCCGGTGCAGCGACTCAATAGGCTAATCCTCCACCTTCGGCGCCGGCACACCGGGTTCTAGTCCCAGTCAGGGCGCCGGATTCTGTCCCGGTTGCCCCTCTTCCAGTCCAGCTCTCTGCTGTGGTCCGGGAGCGCAGTGGAGGATGGCCTGAGTGCTTGGGCCCCTACACCCGCATGGGAGACCAGGAGAAGCACCTGGCTCCTGGCTTCGGATCAGCGCATGCCACGGCTGCAACGGGCCAGCAGTAGCTGCCATGGGGGGAGGGTGAACCAACGGAAAAACGAAGACCTTTCTCTCTGTCTCTCTCTCTCACTGTCAACTCTGCCTGTCAAAAAAAAAAATGAGTAAACAGAGCATATATAAACACTAGCATCAGTGAACATGTGCAGCTGGGGGAAATATATTTGAGTGTAGAGAGGGGTTTCTTTGAACTCTCCAGGACATATGATTTAGGCATTAGCTTCAACAGGCCATGGAGGGTGATGTATGTTTGAAAAGTGCTAAAAGCATATGTTTGGGATGCTGACACATTTCAGCTGGGCTACAAGCCCTTTAAACAATATTTAATATTCACATGAATCAAATAGTTTGTAGGTAATTTAAAATCTTTGTGACTCTCCTTCCAAAATTCTGCTTAAGCAGGGTGTTATAATTACAGGGAGAAGGAGGAGAAACTCATGATCAATAAATAGGAACAAAGAAAAATGAATCAGAGGTGGCACCAGTGGGTGAGAGGAGCTTAAGTTAAAAGAAGCATGACAACTGACAAGCCTGAGAAATGGAGGGCAAAGATTTACATTTATGAGATTTTAAAAAAACCATCAGAGAAACTAATTAAAACTACAAATTTTAATTGGAGTTAATTGGATTGGGTACTTGAATAAAAAGAGTTGGGGGTGGGGTAAGCTCGCCACTCTCCACTCCTATCAAACACAGTAATGGGTGATGAAGCACAGGCAGTTAATCAAGGCAAAATGTCCAGCTCCTTCATTGAATGCTAGAATGGCAAGCTGAAGGGTTTTTTAGATTATCTATCCAACACCATCCATTGATGGATGAGGACACTAAGAACAAAGACTGATAAGTTGCATGCCCAAGGTCACCCCCAATATGCCAATCTAGTGGGAGGAATTGTCACCAATTTCTTAAATTAGAATATATCCAAACACACAGCCACACAGTTGAATGATAATGCCATCCCAGGGAGAAGCAGAAAAGCTTATCAGGTCAAGGTCATTTAGAAACCAAACATGTCTGAAAATAACTGTTTTGATCAAGGGAGCCATATAATTATAATAGCACTTGAGTGTTTCTTGTAGCTGATGTGAATGGCAATGGTTTTAAAGAAAGAAGTAGAGATCCTTGAGGCTGGCTTTTCCTTTCAAAGGCTAATGCAAGGTCCAGCTTCTTTATATCTTAAGGTGACCTCATAATCTTTCTGGCTTCTGTGAAGGACATTTCGTGTTGAATTGCACAATGACAAACGGATCTACCTTTTCTATTTGGGTTAAAAAGAGAAATAATTACTTCGACAAAGATACTAATGAAATCCAGTGATGAAAACAAAGATCTATTTAATACATTGCATTAAACTACCATATGTCCAATAGAAACAGAACTGAACTTTAACACCTATTTTATATCATATACAAAAATTAATTTAAGATAGATCATAGATCTAAATGTGAGCATTAAGGAAAACACAGGAGTATTTGTGACCTTTTAACAGATGAGGTTGTTAAGTGCTGTCAAAAGACAAAATTAAAACAAATTTAGCTTGAAGTTTTAATTAGGGAATATAATGATTGGGACTTGCAGGAAGCAACTTTCTGGTATATGGACATAGTACATATTCAAGGTATATATATATATGATGCAAAATAGATAAAAATTCAAAGATTAGCACACAAAACAATATATAGAGAACTTTTTTTGCATTAGAAGAATCAAAAACTTTTTAAAATTTAGAAAGAGTGACACAATCAGATTGAAAATTGGGAAAACATTACAGAATCATGGTAGACTTTGGCTTTTTCTCCACCTAGAGGACTATATATATGCTCCTAAAGCCTTTTCCCTCTTATTGTCCTCCTCTCTCTCTCTCTCAATTTCTTCTCTTCTTTTTTTTTTGTTTGGAAAGCTTTTATTTAATGATTATAAAGGTACAGCTTTAGAAATATAATGGTTCTTCCCCAATTACCGCCTCCCATCCCCACTCCCGTCCCATCATC
This sequence comes from Lepus europaeus, assembly GCF_033115175.1. Lineage (NCBI taxonomy): Eukaryota > Metazoa > Chordata > Mammalia > Lagomorpha > Leporidae > Lepus > Lepus europaeus. The sequence continues at coordinate 43,376,201 of NC_084833.1, forward strand.
TACTCCCTCTCCCTACCTTACTCCTTACACAAAAATCCAGTCAACATGGATTAAAGACCTAAATTTATGACCCAACACCATCAAATTATTAGAGAGCATTGGAGAAACCCTGCAAGATATTGGCACCGGCAAAGACTTCCTGGAAAAGACCCTGGAGGCGCAGGCAGTCACAGCCAAAATTAACAATTGGGATTGCGTTAAATTGAGAAGTTTCTGTACTGCAAAGGAACTAGTCAGCAAAGTGAAGAGGCAATCGACAGAATGGGAAAAAATATTTGCAAACTATGCAACAGATAAAGGGTTAATAACTAGAATCTACAAAAAGATCAAGACACTCCACAACAACAAAACAAACAACCCACTTAAGAGATGGGCCAACGACCTTAATAGACATTTTTCAAAAGAGGAAATCCAAATGGCCAACAGACACATGAAAAAATGTTCAGGATCACTAGCAATCAGGGAAATGCAAATCAAAACCACAATGAGGTTTTACTTCACCCCAGTTAGAATGGCTTACATACAGAAATCAACTATCAACAGATGCTGGCGAGGAGGTGGGGAAAAGGGACACTAACCCACTGTTGGTGGGAATGCAAACTGGTAAAGCCACTATGGAAGTCAGTCTGGAGATTCCAAGGAAACCTGAATATAACCCTACCATTCAACCCAGCCATCCCACTCCTTGGAATTTACCCAAACGAAATTAAATTGGCTGTCTGCACCTCCATGTTTATTGCAGCTCAGTTCACAATAGCTAAGACCTGGAATCAACCCAAATGCCCATCAACAGTAGATTGGATAAAGAAATTATGGGATATGTACTTTATAGAATACTATACAGCAGTCAAAAACAATGAAATCCGGTCATTTGCAGCAAAATGGAGGAATCTGGAAAACATCATGCTGAGTGAAATAAGCCAGTCACAAAGGGACAAATATCATATGTTTTCCCTGATCGGTGACAACGAACCAAGCACGAAAAAGGAAACCTGTTGAAGTGAAATGGACACTATGAGAAACAGTGACTTGATCAGCCCTTGCCTTGACTATTGATGAACAACTTAATACTTTATTCCTTTTAGTGTTTTTTTTTTTTTTGTTGTTGTTGTTGTTCTACTTAATACTATTAGTTGGACTCTTTAATTACTACACAATTATTCTTAGGTGTTGAAACTTAACTGAAAAGTGATCCCTGTTAAATATAAGAGTGGGAATAAGAGAGGGAAGAGATGTACAATTTGGGACATGCTCAATCGGACTTGCCTCAAATGGTAGAGTTAGAAATGTGCAAGGGGATTCCAATTCAACCCCATCATGGTGGCATGTACCAATGCCATCTCACTAGTCAAAATGATCAGTTTCAGTTCACAATTGATCATAATGATAGGTCTAAGAGTCAAAGGGATCACATAACAAGACTAGCGTCTGCAAATACTAACTTTGGAGTAAAAAAGGGAGAGAATGATCCAACATGGGGAGTGGGGTACACAGCAGACTCATAGAATGGCAGATGTCCTAAACAGCACTCTGGCCTCAGAATCAGCCCTTAAGGCATTTGGATCTGGCTGAAAAGCCCATGAGAGTATTTTAGGCATGGAAAGCCAAGACACTGTGGCAAAAAAAAAAAAAAAAAAAATGAAATGGCCTAAATGAAAGATCTCTGCAAGTTAGATCCCAGTGGAAGGAAAAGATCATCAAAGAAGGAGGTACCTTTCTCTGAAGGGATGAGAGAACTTAAACTTTGACTATGACCTTGTCTAAATATGATCAGAGTCGGCGAACACAAAAGGCCTCCATTGCCTTGGTAACTCATGACAAGAGCCTAGGGTGATTACTGACACCATAAACAAAAGTGTCAATTTGTTAAGTCAACAACAGGAGTCACTGTGCACTTACTCCCCAAGTAGGATCTCTGTCCTTAAGTGTATTACAATGTGATCTAATGCTATAACTAGTACTGAAACAGTATTTTTCACTTTGTGTTTCTGTGTGGGTGCAAACTGTTGAAGGCTTTACTTAATATATACTAAATTGATCTTCTGTATATAAAGTAATTGAAAATGAATCTTGATGTGAATGAAATGGGAGAGGGAGCGGGAGATGGGAGGGTTGCTGGTGGGAGGGAAGTTATGGGGGTGAAAAAGTCATTGTAATCCATAAGCTGTACTTTGGAAATTTATATTCATTAAATAAAAGTTAAAAATATGAAAAAATAAAGAAAAAAAGAAATACCATGTTCTTTTGGGGGCATTATATTGTCCTCCTTATCCTTGTTTCTTGAATTGGTGCATTTGTAGTTCAACATTTGTGGAGATACTCACTGGGTTTGTTTTTTTGCTGTGGTGACTTTTATCTTTGTATTATCACTTTATAGATAAGTGGAATGTGTGCTTTCAGTGAATATCTAGAGGCTTGCAGTGGGTGTGGCCAGAGAGCTCTGTCAGTTTTCCAGGTTTAAGGGTGTGCCTAAGGTGACACAGCTAGGTTTTGCATGGTAATTCTATCTTTATTTTTTTAATTAGAAGGGAAATTTATTCTGCTCAGCTGAGATCCTCTCCTCAAAGGAGACCAGAGTCTGCTCTGTCCCAAGGACCACACAAGGATCTGTACAGTCCTCAGTGTAAGTTCAGTTTCCCTAGCAATGTCTCTCATCAGGTAACCAGGAAACCCTGAGCATGTGGAGTCCCACTGTGACTATTCCAAGTCCCAGCCACACCATGAGTCCTCCCTCACACCCTCAGTTTTTTTCACAGTTCCAGTAGAGAAGCCTCACACTGTCACAAGCTCCTAACCCCCCATTTGCTGGGCGCAGACATTAGTTGTTATGTATGTCCAAAATGGTTCCTGCTCTATCAGCTTGTTACAGGATGCCATTGTAAAGTAAACTGGGGAGAGAAAAATGTGTCCATCCTGTCCTTTTTTTTCTCCCCTAGTTTGGCTGGTACACTATCTCCCATGGGGCTCCAGGTCAAGTAACCTCTAGGGTCTTCCTGCAGCTTTTTCTCTGGTGAGTTGGGCTGCTGCAATTTGATTTCACCTCACTTGTGCATAGTGTCTCCGCTGCTGGAGTCTGGAACCGTGGGTGCCCATGCCCTCCATGTAGGTGCACAATGTCCCTATAATTTTGGTAGACTTTCCTCTGCCATTTCCTCCCTAACTCTTCTCTGAGACTACACTCTCTCCACTTTTTCTAAACTATCTTCTAGGCCAGAACAGTAAGCTCCCTCCCTACACCACCATCTTGGAACCAGTTCTCCTCTCCTCTCCTCTCCTCCCCTCCCCTCCCCTCCCCTCCCCTCCCCTCCCCCTCCCCTCCCCTCCCCCTCCTCTCCTTCCCTCTTCTCTCTCATTATTTTTCATCTACTTCCTTACCTCATCCATTCCCATTCCTTAGAAGATGTTTATGATTATAGGTGAAGGGTTCTTTTGTCCAGTGCTTGAGTCCAAATTATGATAAAGTGTTCCCAAAAGGAAAGTGATCCTATAAGCTTACCACATGAAATTCTTCAAAAAGTTCATGGAATATGCACTGAATATTAGGAAAATACTCTGCATGAGTTTCAAAATTCTTTGGCATCAAAAGAAATTTATTGTTTAATTTCATTTTTCAGGAATGTTTTGAAATACTCTCATAATTTATTGTCCTAGAATGCTTCTGATGATGTAAGGATTATCTAAAAGTAATTATATATTTTATTTATTTGAAATACTTGTTTATTTTTTTCAGTGAAAGAGTTTATTGGGGGAAACCTGACAGGCTGGAGGGAAGGGGTGAAGAAGGAAAAGAGGCAGAAGGAGAGCATAAGAGAGAGAGACAGAGACAGAGATCAGGAAGCAGAGAAGGAGAGAGAGAGCACCACGTGTTCAGGAATAGGTCCTTTTAAAACTTTCCAAGGGGACGAACAGGGAAGTATGAGCAGCGAATCCCATTAGGATGGGGGTGGGACTTGACACTGGTGGTTGGGCCATGTGGCCACCTGGCTTCCAGCAGGGTGTAGATTGCACCATAGGAAAGACTGCTCCATTTTACTCGCATTTCCCCCTTTTGTTTTTTTATAAAGCAGGAGTTGTATGGGATTACATTAGTCACAAAAGTCCAGGAGGGGTAGAGGGACAATGATCTGTCTTTAGAGCTACTTCCTGCTGACATGGGGTGACGAGGTATTCTTCGCTGGCATGGGGCGATGTCTCAAGCCGCTGTCTCCTGGGTGGGGAGCTGAGTATATCCCTGTAGCACCATTTGGTTGACAGCCTGGTTGCTGAAGGCCTTGGTTCATTCCACTGTCACCTGCTGTAAACAAACAGAAACTCTAGTATAAAAGACAGGGTGAGAATAGCAACCAATGATCCTAAGAGTGGCATTAACCAGGTAATGAGAGAATTTCATAGAGAAGAGGAAATGAAGGGGGTCTCTGGACCCTTGTGAGGACAGTTTGATGGGCATGGTCTAAAGCTGATCCAGCCAAGACAGGGAGAATAGCCTCTCATCTTTTTTGGATAGAGGGGTTTGTCTATGGAGAAAAACCTGAACAATCATACAACATTGAGTGGGGAAGAGAACCATCAATATACACAGGTTGAGAGTAGAGCCATTGATGTTAGATAAAGGAATGAGGCCCCAAGTGGGATAGACAGGGTCTAGAACAAAGGACAGACTCATTACTAGAGGACCTGAGAAAGGTACTGTCTAAGCCATAAATAAGTTTTCCAATTGAGAGGCAAATAGAAACTGACAGAAGGGACCTGTTAGTAATCAGGTGGGTATGAAGGCCTTGTAAGTTATGAAGCCCAGACTTATCTATCTCTTCACATGGGGTGTATCCCAATGGAGGTGTGAACCTCCTTGGGAAGGCACCCTGTTGACTTCCATTACCCTGCGGGCCTGGGAGGAGAGCTGGCCAGGTAAAGGCAGGTGGCATTTCTAACAGGAAATTTACAGTTCTGCCTGAAACATTACTGCACATACTTGGCCATCCCCTCAGCAGCAGTGGTCACCTTGGAAGCTTGGCTGAGTGAAGAGCTTTTCAGCTTGCAGCCAGCCAGATCTGTGGCTCTGACCTGGGCAGCCTTCGACTCCAGGGTAGTTCCATTTGAAATACTTGTTTATTATTCCTCAAATTGTTCTTATTGCACTCAAAGCTATTTTCAAAAGTAAAGGTTAAAAAATAGAGATAAAATTTATCACTGAATGTTAAAGCAAATATATAAGTAGCACCCAACACTTCATTATGTTAATTCAGCTTTAAAAATAACATAAGCAAAAAATTATTCTTAGCACATTTTTCACATAGTTTAATCAAGTTTTTAGTTACATCTGTGTAATTTTGTAGCACTGATATTTTTCTAATAAAATATGTTTTAGGTTAGTCTTATTATTTTAAGGTTTTCATAAATTGTTTATATTCTTCTGGTTAATAAATTTAAAAGTGCAGACATCTTCAATGGACTCATTCTGCTTTGATTATACTTTTATTAGAAAAATAACTGCTGTATTCAGAGGTAATTGGTAGACTCAGAACAAGGTATTCTAAATTAAATATATTTTCAATTCTAATTTTTATTTTATATTAAACCATGTATATATTTCAGGCCCAGTATTTTCACTATGCTATTGTGCATTCATTAATATTAATTCTCTCATTCACATATTTTACAAGACAAAAACTCATCAAATTAGTTGTGACAGTTTTTACAAACTTTATCAAAATTAGGTAATATAGTGTGCTGATCCTCAGTTTCACCCTCATTTGATGACAAATATAAATGTACATAATTAAAATTAAGAGCAAACTAAAATTATTGTCCAAAAGTCAAGAAATTTCAAAGTCTAATAATTGAATTTTAAAATTACATTTGTCCACCATTTAAGTGCACATTGTCTCTTTTCTTTTTTTCTGTTTTTCTTAAAAATACTTATTTATTTATTTGAAAGCAGAGGTATAGAAGGAGAGACAGAAAGAGAGATACCCTATCTGCTGGCTCACTCCCCAGATGGCTGCAAATGGTAGAATTTCATTCTTTTTTTAGCTGGATATTATTACATCTTGTGTGTGTATATATATTTATATACTACATTTTTCCTTTTTAAAATATTTACTTATTCATTTGAAAGGCAGAGTTGCAGAGAGGCAGAAAGTGAGAGAGGTCTTCCATCTGCTGGTTCACTCCTCAATGGCCACAATGGCTAAAGCTGGGCTGACCCAAAGCCAGGGGCAATGAAAGTTGTGGTAGTTAAATTCCTTTGTATGTCTTTCTCTGTATATGTGAATATAAGGACATATATGCATATTAACACAAATACAGGTGAGTATATGAATACAGTATAATATACATATGAATTAATTATATCATTAGCATGAATAATTCCAAGAATATTTCTGTTCTAAAAATCTCTAATAACATAAAATTATTTCATTGTGGTCCAATATTACTATTCATATTATATTTATAATAATTTTTTATTAAATATTAAATTTTTAAAGTTATAATAATATTCAAAGTAATGACTGATGTTTAGTCTTTAACAAAATGCTCCAAAAAGCCTTACTGTAATTTTACAAATTGACTGAAATAATTGAAAGATTGTTGAATGTTTATTATTTTCTATAAAAGGATCTGATAATAGAGACATAAAACTGTCACCATTCAAAACTATTTGTACAGTTCTGCTAATGGAGCTAACATATTAGCTACTCTTTACTTTTCAGATATAACCAAAAAACCTTGGAATTGGAAATAAGCAAATTTCATTTTGAAGAATAGTCATTTGATCTAATTTAGCAGTCATGCTTTACTGAATGATATATACACATTCATCAATGCTGTAATATCATCTTTAGGTATATTTTTTGCAATGACAAACTTACTTATTTGAAAATCAGGGTTAAAGAGAGAAAGAGAGAGACAGAAAGAGAGAGAGAGAGAGAAAGCTTGTCCATCCAGTGGTTCAACCCCGAGATGGCCATGATGGCCATGGCTGTGCCAGGCCGAAGCCAGAAGTTTCATTCTGATCTTCCACTTGGAGGTAATGGTCCAAACACTTGGGCCAGCCTCCACAGTTTTTTCCAGACTGTTGGCAGGAATGCTGGGTTGGAATTAGTAGCATCTAGGATAGGAACTGGTACCCACATGGGATTCTAGTATCAGAGGTGGTGGCTTTACCTGCTACACCACAAGTCCTCCCCAGGGACAATCTTTCGAAGATGCTATTGCTTCAGTAGATTCATGTCTTTGTACTCTGTGATATCACTCTGGCATCCATGTTATATTGTAAATACGAATATAGTTTAGTAACATAAAAATAACCAACTGCTGCAAGAGGGAAAAATTCACTTCTTATAATTTTTTCCAAGCATTTTTTTATTGTTAACTCATTTCTTCCCAGAGGGGTGTTGAAAGATAAATACAGCTGGCGCCATGGCTCAACAGGCTAATCCTCCATGTTGCGGCGGCGGCACACCGGGTTCTAGTCCTGGTCGGGGCACCGGATTCTGTCCCGGTTGCCCCTCTTCCAGGCAAGCTCTCTGCTGTGGCCTGGGAGTGCAGTGGAGGATGGCCCAAGTGCTTGGGCCCTGCACCCCATGGGAGACCAGGGTAAGCACCTGGCTCCTGCCTTTGGATCAGTGCGGTGCACCAGCCATGGTGGCCATTGGAGGGTGAACCAACGGCAAAAAGGGAGACCTTTCTCTCTGTCTCTCTCTCTCTCTCACTGTCCACTCTGCCTGTCCAAAAAAAAAAAAAAAAAAAGAAAAGAAAAAAAAAAGAAAGATAAATACAAATGCTATTAAGTAGTAAGATAGTTTTAGATTATACCTCACAATAAGCCACAAAATCTCTTTAGCAAGAGCATTTTAACTTTTCTCTATCTGGTCTATGGCAGAATTTCTCAGTCTTTGTATCCCACACATGGTACAAGTACTAAGCCTTAATATATCTTGATTCCTACCATTTCCCTCCACTTGTTAACTGAAGTATTTACACATTTTGCATGCCATAGCCAGGTAAAATTGGCCAACTTGTCCAATGACTCGTGGGCATTAAGAATTAGTTTTCTACTACCTCAAAACAAAAGAGATAACTCTTCCCAGGTTTGAGTAAGAGGTGACTTTGTTTTATGAATTAATGTCTTAAGTGGTGTCTTTGAAATGAAACTCCTAGAAAAGATCAAGAAACCAGAAGTGGGTCATCACCGGTCATATTTCAGATTTATTCTTTTATTGTAGTGAGTGCTTTGTTACCAGCTCATTTTTCTTATAAACTACTAGAAGTCATCTCATCAGAAGGTTGGAGTACAAAGCAGAGCTCTGTCAAATCAATTCCAGTGTTTCGTACACTATTTGTAATGAAACTTCATAAAAAGTGAGAAATGTGGATGAATGCCTAGCAAAATAAGCATTTGAACACATCAGTGGGGATCATTTCAGGCAAACCAGAATGTCTAGTCACTATAGTTTAGTTCAAGCTGGGAAGGTTATCACTTTCAGAGTGTCTTGAGACTAATCTTAGTCAATTAGGACACAGAAAACCAGCTAAGGAAAGGGATGAATTGAATATATGGGGTAACTAGAGCATGTATCAAACAGAAGTAACACTGAAAGTGCACGAAATTTCACTGTATTTTATGGCATTTACAATTTAAGGAAACGCTGAGGAAACACAGTAAGGAGTATATGACAGAGCATACAAGATTGAAGCTAAATTCATGAACCTTAAATATGTTGTAGGATTTAGTAAGATCTAACAATATATATAACAGAATAACTTAACTTACGAGATCCTATATAGGCCAGGCACTCTACTAAGATATCAGTGCTTATTACCACTGGGTGGTATTTGCATTAAATTCTCTATTACACAGTTGGAAAATACAGATGCAAAGAAGGACCAAGAAACTACTAGGGGAAAAATTAGAATTAAAATGTTTTGTACACATGCTGTCCACGGTACTTCTCTAACCTCCATATTCATTTTATATGGAACTAAAGTACTCAAACAATATGATATAAAACAACTCTGAACTGCCCAGCCAGTATTTTTATTCTCTGTCTCAGATTTAACGTATATATTGACCTATACATAGATGGCCAAGGAAATCAAAGTCATTGAGTCACTAGAGGATATAGGATCCTGATTGTTCTCTGTTTAAAATTTAAATCTCTGCCACACTAATGCTGTCATATGGTCACTCATCGCAATCTCTACTGCCTCTTAGAAACTGGAATGTACTATTAGGCCCTTGTTTCACTACTGATCTCCCTTATTTTGAGTTATAGACCAAAGAAACACAAGGTTCCTTCTCAAATTTTGGCTTTTAAATTTTGTTAAAATTAAAATTGAATCCTAATTATTGAGGTCTATACATCCCCTTTGATAAAATTTATTTTTATCCAATGACATAGAAAAAGCATCGCAAAATAAACTAAATTGTTCTTAACTTATTCATACTTTGAACCTGAACTTCATTCTGTCTAGAAACTTCTGATCTTTCATTTTATTGCTGCATCTTCTATTTCTTACTTCATCTTTGGAAATTTGGGCCAGTATTATTTTCCTGGATATAACTAAGGCTTCAGGTGATCGTTTTAGTTTATTTTTATCATTAGGACACTGTTAAGTTGGCACCTTCCTCTGCGTAGCAATTTCACACAATTTGCACCAGCATCACTGATCCAATATTCCCTGAGTATATACAACATAATTCAAAATTGATAGTTCTAATTGAGAGGTCATGTAAAATTAATTTTTCTAATGTAAGAAAATTAAAATTCAAGTAATTTCTTTGCCCAAAATAGCTTAGATTCAGTGTTTTCAGTCTATATCTAATGTCATGAGGAAAATGTGCCTATAAAGAACAAGTCAAGGGTTGAGAATTAAGTCTCCTCTACATCTACATACAAAATTAACTATAAACATTTCAGGGCAAAGACCTGGCAGACTTTAGATAAAATTCGGTCTTCTAATATACTGAGTGATAATATTATTAAACAACATCTGGCAGAAATTCTAAAAATAATCAATGCACCCTTTTTGGGGTCCTAACGCACCTGGGAGGTAAAGCAACCTTCCCTTTCATATAGCTAAGCAGCAATAACCACCTTGCTGGAATTTAGCAGTTTATGTAGTATGCTGATTGACAGATGAAATGCAGGAAAAACTTCCATCTACAGAGTTTGGGAATTGCATGGACCCTTATCCAAGGAAGATGCAAATTGTTTATGTGAACGTGGTGGAGCCTTACCTCAGCTATTCTCTGCTACAAGGGTAAACACCTACAGTTTTATGTAAATGTTTGTAGTTTTCTTTTTGTCATATACTACCTATGTGACTTGTTGCTTATTTTCTGACTCATAATAATTATTAAAATTTAGATAAGAGTTGTAATCTCAGGGTGGCAAGTGGTTAAGTTGCCATTTGGGACACCCACATATGTATTGGAGTACCTGGTTCTAGTCCAAATACTTCAATTTCCATAGTTTCCTGCTAATGTGCACCCTGGGACAGGGCCAGTGATAACTCAAAATTAGAGTCCCTATCACCCACAAGGGAGACCTCAATGGAACTTTATCTTTGCCCAGCCTTGGCTGTTGCAGGCATTTGGGGAGGAAAGCAACAGATGGAAGATTAACTATCTATCTGTCTATCTATCTATCTACCTATCTATATATCATCTAATCTATTATATATCTGCCAATTTCTGTTACTCTGCCTTCCAACTAAATATAGATAAAGTTAGTATAATAAAATTGATTTTGCAATGTAAAGATTGAAGTTAAAGTGCTATTTTTGGAATGAGCAAGAGTACAAGTAGGGAGTGGGTGAAATGAGATGGCAAAGGGAAGGAAAGGCATAAAGATTGAGGGTGCAAGCCAGCTGCCTCTGTTGGCATGGCATCATTATTCCACATAGAAATATTGGGAAATGGTGTAGAAAACATATCTCAGGGTCAATTGCTGCCACAAGAAAAGGCAAAACATCCTTCCAGAGCTTTCAAGAAATTTCTCAAGCAAACTGATGCCAGTATTATCAGTATATTGGTACTGATACTGATGTGGTAGAGTAAGAAAGATACCCTACCAGTGCCTCATGTAGGAATAAAATCTGGAACTCTATAAAAAATTTCAGGTGTGGAAGTCACAGAGGATTCTCATTCTTAACAGACCAAAAAAAAAAAAAACCCTAAAATTTTCTTTGAGTGACTGGGATGCATATAATTCTAATTCCTATTAAGGATCAAATTGATACATTGTTATTACACATTGTAAAACCACAGAATTTATTGTTTGTACTTAGTAAATTTGCTTAGTTGGAAAAAAAGTATTTCTGCAAAAAAAAAAAAAAAATGTGTACTGCTGTGGCTCTTCCACTGATGTCTTCCAGGATCCAGGTGTCAATAACTATGGGAGTTAAGAGGAAGAGAAAAAGAGAGAGATGTCTACTGACATACAACTCAACTGACATTAAACAAACAGGAAAAACAAAGGTTTTGAGAGTTGTACTATAAGCACTATAAACTTGGATGTAATTATCTATGAATATTTAAGACTTAAAGGAAAGTTTGGAAATCTAACCTAAAAAACTGCTCAGCTCCCTAGGTAGGCACAAACTTAAATTCCTCCTTTGGATGTGGCCAAAGATTTCGGAAGAGAAAAATAACTCATTGAGAATGGTGTCAAAATCTGTAGCAACAATGGATTGTGGATTCTTCTTAAATACACTCTATGCCTAGAAAGGAATGTTCCTCACTTTGAGAAAAGTGGCTTCTTGAAATTCATGCTCAGAAAGATTTGAGAATTGCTATATACAAGTGTAACAGGACATTTTTCAGGGTTTGTGAGAAACTTCCTCATTCTTCCCATTTCTGAATGAGTGTCTCTCTTCTGTCTTCATAATTTGAAAGCTAACAAGACTCCAAACTTTTCATTGACATCAAAGAATCCTGAACCAAAGAGGATTCTTCTCTAGAAGTGATTAAGATGCAATGACTCAGTATGTGATTCTGGATTTGGTTTACAGCAAAGACTGGGTGGACTTCTGGGATTGTTTCCCTTGAAGAATGAATAAGTGAGTTATACATATAAGAGTTAGGAGGAAATATTTAATGTATAAAAATGTGGACTGTGGAAGACTAGCAGCAGTTTGCCAATAACTGCTCACCTTCTCCAGTGGGACTCTATTTCTCACTCCAAGAGTCAAAGGATTGTCTACATGAGTTACTTTAGTTAAAGAAATGTGACAACTGTGAACATTTCAATTAGACACATTATGACCTTTGATAGTCTTTGAAGGATAGGTAGCATGTTGAGAAATAAATGTAATAAGCAACTGAGCAACAGTGTAGTGACATTTGTTATCATAGCATAATGTAACCTACCCTGGCTGATAGAAGTAATATATGACATATGACTCTGTTGTACTATTATGTGTCCTCCAGATACAATGAATTAAAATTACATATAAAAATCAATTGACCAATTGACCTGAAACACATAATAATGAGTTTAAAATAGATGGATGAAGCCAGATCAATTGAATACAGTGTGAAACCATGAGATCCATGGAAAGTATAGATTATTTAAATTCAAAAATACATTAAAACAGCAACACAGCATAAGTTTTTTATAATGGGCATCGATTGCATACATTATGGTGGCTATGGAAGAAAGATAGCCATGGCTTTTTTTCTGTTAGAATAAATTGGTGATCAAAGAGAAACTGGAAGACCACAGCCACTAAAATTAAAAACTCAAGGTTAGGTATGGGAGGGGGAAGCCATTGTAATCCATAAGCTGTACACTGGAAATTTATATTCATTAAATAAAAGTTAAAAAAAAAAAACCTCAAGGTTAGGGATAAATAGCAAATTTACATGAATAAATAGCAAATAGCAATGTTCACATATATAAAATGATGGAAATAATAGCAAAAAATTCATAAAGTTATTGTGATTATTAAATAAATTAATGTATAAAAAGAGCTTCAGGATGACATAGAGGAAAATTTTTAAAAATATTTGCTATTATTTATTAGTAGCTATTTATTAATAGATTAAGAGAAACATAGAACTTGAAGGTAGAAAGGAAGGATTTGCCTATCTTTCAGGAAGAAAAGATAAATAGTATGTAATATTAAGGGACATGGAGGGTAGAATAAAAGAAAAGGTCAACAAACACAGCAGTTGCAGAAGCAGTTGTAAAAGAGGAAAGATTTGGAAAGATTATAGAGACATTAAAAAAGATAACCACTGAGAATTTGAAAATTATACCAAGTTTTTAGGGAGATTAAAAATAATTCAAATTAAGCACACCATAGTGGAGCTTCAGAAACCACAGGCAGGAATTTGGCCTAGCAGTGAAGACGCCCATGCCCATATCAAAGCGTCTGGATTTGCATCCTGGCTCTAGTTCCTTACTCTAGCACCCTGCTAATGTAAACCATGGGAAGCAGGGGTGATTGGCTCAAGTAGTTGGGTTCTTGCCACTCATGTGGGAAACCTGAATGTAATTCCAAAAAATGCTACTTCTTTTCGTATCTCGATTTTGTATTTGGAAACTTTACTGAATTGGTTTATCTGATCTAAAAGCTTTCTGGAAAAACAATAAACACTTTTTGGTGGAATGTTTTGGTTTTCCTACATACAGAATCATTTAATTTGCAAATATGGATATTTTGAATTCTGCCTTTCCAATTTTGATGCCATTTATTTCTTTCTTTTCCCTAATTGCTCTGGCTAATATTTCCAGTACTACATTGAGTAAAAGTGTTGAAAGTGGATATCCTTGTCTTGTTCAAATCTGAGAGGAATCACATTTCACTTTTCCCCATTCAGTTTGATAATGACTGTGGGTTGGCATAGATAGCCTTTATAACTTTGGATTATAGTACTTCTACACTTAATTTGTTGAGATCTTATCATGAAGAGAGAATTACCAGCTTTAATGTTCGCTTGCTTTTCTCCAAATTTCCAAAAGAACCATATAATGTTTTTCTTTATCATCTAGGTCCATTTAAAAAACCCAGTTGACTTCAGGAATTACTCTCCAGGAAAGTTATTTTGCCTTTTTAAGACCAATAGAATACAGAAAGAAAAATGTAAATAGATTCCATCAGGAACATAGTTCTGATCCTCACCATCTCTCACTATTTAATTTCTTGACTTATCTACACCACTAACTTCATCCCTTTTTATTTTTGCTTTAGCTTATTATAACCCATAGCATTATTACTGAAAGCTCAGTTGCTGTCCCTGGTGCTGAAAAAATAATGAGCATGTGGCTGGTGCTGTGTCACAGTAGGTTAATTCTCTGCTTGGGGCACCAGCATCCCATTTGGGCACTGGTTCATGTCCTGAATGCTTCTCTTCCAATCCAGCTTTCTGCTGAGGCCTGGGAAAGCAGTGGAAGATGGCCCCAAGTACTAGGGCCCCTGCACCCATGTGGAAGACCTGAAAGAGTCTCCTGGCCCCTGGCTTCTGATCGGCTCAGCTGCAGCCATTGCCATCATTTGAGGAGTGAGCCAAAAGATGGAGGACCCTTCTCTCTTTCTCTCCCTCTTGTTCTATAACTCCACTTCTCAAATAAATAAAATCTTTTAAAAAATAATGAGCACAAGATTTCAGGGTAAAGGAAAGTTTAATCAATTGATAGATGAGAAGGCAACACACTTTTGAGCCTCAAGCATTCCCATCTTGATAAGTGAGGGTGCTTTGGGGTTTTTAAGGAGACTACAGAAAGACGGAGTCTGAAATAGGGTAACAAAAGACATGGACACCTGAGTGTTATCCTCTGGCCAATAGATAACAAGCTGATTGAAGCCACAGTGTCTATTTGGACAAGTTACATGTTCATCTTGTGTCCAAGTTCCTGGTTGATCAGCAATTCCACATTCTTCAGAGAATTTTTATGATAGCCTAATGGGCTTCAGTCAACCTGAGTGCTACATGCAAGTGGTAGTTGTTTTCTGCCTTTGACCTGGAATTCCCTTGCTGAGACTTGGAATTCCTTTAAATAAAACCACTCAGTACTACACTGGTCATCAGAATGTTATCTCTTGGAAAAGCAAATCATCTCACGAGTCCAGTGATTACAAACCTATAGGGTCAACTGTTCCAACCCCTCAATTCAGTGAGTTAATTTTAGTGCCAAAAAAAAGTAGAACGAGGACACCTTAAATTAAGGCAGGGAGACAAAGAGAAAAGAGTTTGATGGGATCTATCTTGTGCCAACAGTGCACTGTTTAGGGGTTAAATTTCAACATGATATGGAAGGAGATCCTAGAGCATAGTAAATTTGAATTCATGGTGAATCATTTCTCTCTGCTTATAATGCTCTTCCTGTTGTCTTGCAAGTGAATTTAAATATGTTTCTGATTTCTTTGTCATTCAACTTTCAGTTTGACTCTGCAGAGAAGTAGTCCTTGTTCACACTATTTGGAGTAGCTACTCAATATTCTTTAATATTAATATCAGTTATGGGAGGGGGGAAGCCATTGTAACCCATAAGCTGTACTTTGAAAATTTATATTCATTAAATAAAAGTTTAATAAATGAAAAATATTAATATCATTAGCATTAATATAAATATTAATATTCTATTAATTTCATCTCCAAGATGGGAAGTACCTTGTCTATTTGTTCAGTACTAGGTCAGCAAAAGAATAATGTCAGCACTACCTACAGTTCCAGGAAATGTCTGACCTCAACAAATACAGCCCTTCTCCTCAGTCTCCTGAGCTGTATGTGGCAGCTAGTAAGCATTTTCAGCAGGCAAGAATGATATTGGAAAATATCCCAAACCCGGACCATGAGGTCAACAGAATTTTAAAGGTTGCCAAACCCAAATTTGTGGTTATGAAGTTATTGGCAGGAGGACACAAGAAAGAATCTAAGATTCCTCCTGAATTTGATTTCTTGGCTCACAAATACTTTCCTGTTGTGAAACTTGTTTGAGATACTGAAGAGGTACCCGTGGAGGCATAGGGGCTACTTTCAGATTCCACTCTGAGAGGATCTGTCCGTGTGTCTTACCACATAATGTGACGTGAAATGGGTTTCTTGGCTAACTGCCCACCTTAAGAAATACTTTCAGTTGGACAACCTTATATGACGTGAATGAAAACTGCTGCTTTAAAGTGGTTTATTATGTTCCATGGATGAAACTGGTCTTAATGCATTGATGAACGTTATATGATTTTATTACAGATTTAACAACAAAAAAAAAAGAATAATGTCAGACACAGGAAACATTCAATACTTATTTATTGAATATGCGGATGAATTTACAAGTAATAAAATTGATATGCAAATATGGAGATTATATAACTTTATTTCTAATCTGCAAACAGCCACATTCATTACATCATGTTACAATCTTTAGTAAAAGGAACAAAGAAAATAAAGTGAACAAAAGTCACTGTAATTGACCGAGTGGTTGTCACTTTTTTGCTGAAGATGAAGCTATGGGGGCTAGAGCAGGTCAATGCTTTACCAAGGTCACCAACTGGCAATAATGAAGCATATATAGACTAAATAATGTCCCCATCCCTGCAATATGTTCACACGTAATTCCTGGCACTTCTGAATATGTTAGTTTACATGGAAAGGATGCCTGTACAGTTGTAGTTAAGGTTAAGAGTTTGGAGATAATCCTGGATGACTTGTGTGTTCCCAATCAAATTACAGGAGTCCTTAAAAGAATTTTTCAGAGCTGAGGTCAGAGTTAAAAGCTCTCTAACTGTGAAAGAATGGTCACAGAAATGCAAAACTACCAGCATTAAGGATGTAGGATGGGGACCCACAAAACAAGTAATGTGGTAGCCTTTGAAAGTTGGACAAGGCAAGGAAAGTGGTTCTACTGTGGAACTTCCAGAAGGAGCACAACAAGCTGACATTTTGATTTTAGACCAGTGAGACCTGTGTCAGGCTTGTAAGTATATATCATCTTAAATCCTTTAATTTGCATTAATTTGTTACACCAGCAATAGGAAACTAATACAGGGCTGAAAGTAGAATGCAGATGCACTGAATCTGTCTGATACACTACATATCATCTCCAATAATTCGAAATTCCCCAGAACTCAGTGGCAAACATATTAAGTACTCACTGAGCAGTGCTATGACAGCAAAATGTCTCCTAAATTAGTGAGATTGCAGTTCACACATATAAAGTACATGTGACAGATTCTATAAACTGTCAGCTACATTTTGTTTATTTCAAAAAAGATAATAGCATCATGAAACAAGGAAATATAGAACATTTAAAAAGGAAGTAGAAATTCTAGCAAAGTATTCTGAGCAGATTTTATTGGAATCAATTTATCATTCTCATTATATTCATCCTAGTGAGAAAAGAGCTCCATTCTGGTTATAATCTATGTTATTGTAATATAATATATAACATTGTTCTGGAAAGCAATTCAGTGCATCCAAATGACTCTTCTATTTCTTATTTGTTTGTTTAGCATTATCTTTGTATTTCCATGCAGTATATAGATGAGCAAGACCAAGAAGGAAAAGGAAAAAAAGGGAATAAATAAATAAAGAAAAACCCAAAAAGGTAAAAGAAATCCTGATCTAAATGCATCTACTGATATGCAATAATGCATTGATATTCTGGCTAAGATTAGATTAGCTAAATCTTGTTTGTTAGTTACCATATTTATGGGAACAAAGCAAAACATTTAACATTATCTGAGAAGATTTTTTTAATTAACATGAAATCTTCTAAAAAGGCATTAAATCACATCATATTTAGTGTGATACTGTTTCATTGAGTAGAACATTTATTACATATGTATCTGTTAGTCATTAAAAGAATTGTTTAAATTCTTGAAATCAAGTCTATTATAAACTACACTGAGAAGCATAATCACATTTAGTTTTAAGTAAGCTTTTGGACTGAAAGCAATAATACAAGTTTCTGTTATAAATTTCATTACATATCTATACAGTTATCTTTAACCAGGAGGGATGCTATTTGTATTGGAACTTATTTTAAAAATTCTTTCACAAACTTCATGACCAACAATGAAATTTGTGGGTATACAGGTGAGCTCCAATCTATATCTTAATGGTGTGAGCCAAAATCTGCCAAACTCCCCAAAGGTGGGCTCTTATAGTGCCTTAACTACTCTTCTGAGTATAATGTTTTAGTGTTACACAACCATGACATTATCAAGTTTAGTGATTAACATATTAGTGTTAGGAATCTTTTCAGAGGGGAGATAAATGATGTTGAAAATGAAATATAATATAAATGGTATGTTTGGGCAATAGGGTTAACTTGTATATTCATACTAAAACCAGATTCAAGTATTTTTCCACTTTTGATAAAACAATTTATATAATGTATTTCATTTATTTACTCAACAAGTGTCTGCATTCTTTTATGAATTACTTACTCTGGATCTAGTACCATGCTGGGCTCTGAGATTACAGAGTGTATATAATCATAGTCATGGAACTTAGGGAACTCATTGTTCAATAAAGCAAACATTTAAGGGAAAAAATAATACCAAAATATCTGTCTAAACTAAGTAAGTGCGTTCTTCATGAAATAAAATATTACAAAAAATGAAAGTCACATTATTGCAGTTATTGAATACAGTCCTCACAAAATGAGCCTTCTTTTTTTCTATTTTTTAATGTTTTTTTAAATTATATTTAATGAATATAAATTTCCAGTGTACAGCTTATAGATTACAATGGCTTCCCTCTCCCATAACTTCCCTCCCACCCACAACCCTCCCCTCTCCCGCTCCCTCTCCCCTTCCATTTGCATCAAGATTCATTTTCAATTCTCTTTATATACAGAAGATCAATTTAGTATAAAGATTTCAACTGTTTGCACCCACATAGAAACACAAAGTGAAACATACTGTTTGAGTACTAGTTATAGCATTAAATCACAATGTACAGCACATTAAGGACAGAGATCCCACATGAGGAGCAAGTGCACAGTGGCTCCTGTTGTTGACCCAACAAATTGACACTCTAGTTTATGGCGCCAGTAACCACCCTAGGCTGTCGTCATGAGTTGCCAAGGCTATGGAAGCCTTCCAAGTTTGCCGACTCTGATCATATTTAGACAAGGTCATAAAAGACAGAGTGAGGATAGTAACCAATGATCCTAAGAGTGGCATTTACCAGGTTTGAACAATTATACAGCATTAAGTGGGGAAGAGGACCATCAGTACACACAGGTTGGGAGTAGAGCCATTGGTGGTAGAGTAGAGGTTATGATTACGAAGGAATGAGGCCCAAGTACGCTAGACAGGGTCTAGAACAAAGGACAGAGTCATTATTAGAGGAGCTAAGAAAGGTGCTGTCTAAGCTACAATTAAGTTTTCTGACTGAGAGGCAAATAGAACCTGATAGAAGGGGCTTGATAAAAATCTGGTGGGCTTTAGGCCTTGTAAGTTAAGAGGCCCAGACCTATCTATCTCTTCACATAGGGTATATCCTAAGGGAGGTGTGAACCTCCTAGGGGAAGGCACTCTGTTGACTTTCATTACTTGGCTGGGCTGGGAGGAGAGCTGGCCAGGTAAAGGCAGGAGGCATCTCTAACAAGAAATTTACAGTTCTGCCTGCAATGTTGCTGACCCTACTTGACCATACACTCAGCTGCAGTGGTCACTTTGGAAGCTGGGCTGAGTGAAGGGCTTTTCAGCTTAGAGCCAATAAGATCTGTGGCTCTGACCTGGGCATCCTTCGACTCCAGGGCAGGTCCATTTCCAGTGGTCCAACTCTTGGCAGAGCTGCCAGGGCTCTTCACAAGCTGACTTCTGCTGAAGCCCAGGCTTACCACATTGAAAGCCACTGCAGTAGACTGGCCTGTTGGGTCTCCTTGAGGGCAGATCACTGTACAGATCAGCCATTAATAGGCCTGCCACCCATTGCTTCTGATGCCTAGCTTCCTTTTCCTCCTGGTTTGTGTTAAAGCAGACCAGAGGATGCAAGTCAAGGGACTGCCCAAGTCCCATCTCTAACCTTCGGTGGCCTGAACTACAAGTCTATAGTCACAGGCATGTTCTGTAGTAGTTTTTCTAAGGTAGACAATGCCCATGAGGAAAATTATATTCTCACTTGAAAACTTTCTTTCCCTTTGGTCTGAAAGGGAGGTTTTTTTCTACTTACTGTATACTTGGCTGATGGCGAAGTGAATCTAGCTATGAGATTATAATTTAAGCTCTTATTTTGTCTATGCTATTATAGAAAAATGTTAGCCATCACTTTTATAAGGTCTAAAGATTAAATTGTGTGTCCTACAGATTCTTTCATAATAGAATTAGTTTCCTACCTTGAAGAGAATAGAGAAATGAAAGAACAAGTTGGGCTTAGAATAGAGAAATGAGGGAGCAAGTCCTAGATCGCTTGCTGACAATAGCAATATCACATGAATACTTAGCAAACCGTTTCAACCATTAGATAACAACTTAAGAAAACATTTACCAGAAGGTCCAATGCCTTCTATAAATTTTAAGAATCATGTATTTGAAAACACCTCTTAAATATCTAACATGCTGTAGTTTGTTTAGCCAGTAAACTTAAGCACAACCATATAAAATGTTTTTAGTTTCTTTCTACCAACAAGTCTAAAACATATGATACACAGATTCAGGTCCCACAAATTAAAATGTATCTTTGATTGATTTTAGCAGCTTAAATTTATGGAGAATCTTATCTATAAGCCATTTAAAATAAAACTCTTAATAAAATTTCCCCATGTGGACATACAATATGTACACACATATAACATAGCATAGTAGACCAATATAGCAATTTTAATAATAGCTTTTAAAATCTTTAACTCTTTTTGTCGATTGCCAATTGAGTTGAATTGCTTTTTGTTTTTAGTAACCTCAGTTAACCATACTTTCTCTCAGTTGGTACTGTTAATACATTATTGGCTTCATCTGTTTACAGAGCCATCCCAAAGTACTGAATACAATAAAAGTGGCTGGAAAAAGTCCATAGGAACCTATAGGAGGACAGCTAAATACAGAACCAACAACGCTTTAGTTTTATGAGCAGCAAATCATATATAACTGTGGATGACAAAAGACTTTAAGTCACCATGTTTAAAATTAGAAACTCATCAACCAACAAGAAGCACTTGCTTACTTCACAGTATTTTTGAAAGCACCTGTAGGATTTTACAAGTATTTAACCCTTTAGGCCTCTGGGGCTTTCTCATTAAGATAACTATCATGTCTAGTAACACAAGATCATTAGACTTTTTAATTCTCAAACATTTGTATTAATAGCATTTTCCATTATAGATTTAAATGGCTTATAGATAAGATTGTCCATAAATTTAAGCTGCTAAAATCAATCAAAGATACATTTTAATTTGTGGGACCTGAATCTGTGTATCATATGTTTTAAACTTGTTGGTAGAAAGAAACTAAAAACATTTTATATGGTTGTGCTTAAGTTTACTGGCTAAACAAACTACAGCATGTTAGATATTTAAGAGGTGTTTTCAAATACATGATTCTTAAAATTTATAGAAGGCATTGGACCTTGTGGTAAATGTTTTCTTAAGTTGTTATCTAATGGTTGAAACGGTTTGCTAAGTATTCATGTGATATTGCTATTGTCAGCAAGCGATCTAGGACTTGCTCCCTCATTTCTCTATTCTAAGCCCAACTTGTTCTTTCATTTCTCTATTCTCTTCAAGGTAGGAAACTAATTCTATTATGAAGGAATCTGTAGGATGCACAATTTAATCTTTAGACCTTATAAAAGAGATGACTAACATTTTTCTGCAATAGCATAGCCAAAATAAGAACTTAAATAATAATCTCATAGCTAGATGCACTTCGCCATCAGCGAAGTATACAGTCAGTAGAAAAAACCTCCCTTTCAGACCAAAGGGAAAGAAAGTTTTCAAGTGAGAATATAATTTTCCTCATGGGCATTGTCTACCTTAGAAAAACTACTACAGAACATGCCTGTGACTATAGACTTGTCGTTCAGGCCACCAAAGGTTAGAGATGGGACACGGGCACTCCCTTGACTTGCATCCTCTGGTCTGCTTTAACACAAACCAGGAGGAAAAGAAAGCTAGGCATCAGAAGCAATGGGTGGCAGGCCTATTAATGGCTGATCTGTACAGTGATCTGCCCTCAAGGAGACCCAACAGGCCAGTCCACTGCAGTGGCTTTCCATGAGGTAAGCCTGGGCTTCAGCAGAAGTCAGCTTGTGAAGAGCCCTGGCAGCTCTGCCAAGAGTTGGACCACTAGAAATGGACCTGCCCTGGAGTCGAAGGATGCCCAGGTCAGAGCCACAGATCTTATTGGCTCTAAGCTGAAAAGCCCTTCACTCAGCCCAGCTTCCAAAGTGACCACTGCAGCTGAGGGGATGGTCAAGTAGGGTCAGCAACATTGCAGGCAGAACTGTAAATTTCTTGCTAGAGATGCCCCCTGCCTTTACCTGGCCAGCTCTCCTCCCAGCCCAGCCAAGTAATGAAAGTCAACAGAGTGCCTTCCCCTAGGAGGTTCACACCTCCCTTAGGATATACCCCATGTGAAGAGATAGATAGGTCTGGGCCTCTGAATTTACAAGGCCTAAAGCCCACCAGATTATTATCAAGCCCCTTCTATCAGGTTCTATTTGCCTCTCAATCAGAAAACTTAATTGTAGCTTTGACAGCACCTTTCTTAGCTCCTCTAATAATGACTCTGTCCTTTGTTCTAGACCCTGTCTAGCGCACTTGGGCCTCATTCCTTTGTAATCATAACCTCTATTCTACCACCAATGGCTCTACTCCCAACCTGTGTGTACTGATGGTCCTCTTCCCCACTTAATGCTGTATAATTGTTCAAACCTGGTAAATGCCACTCTTAGGATCATTGGTTACTATCCTCACTCTGTCTTTTATGACCTTGTCTAAATATGATCAGAGTCGGCAAACTTGGAAGGCTTCCATAGCCTTGGCAACTCATGACGACAGCCTAGGGTGGTTACTGGCGCCATAAACTAGAGTGTCAATTTGTTGGGTCAACAACAGGAGCCACTGTGCACTTGCTCCTCATGTGGGATCTCTGTCCTTAATGTGCTGTACATTGTGATTTAATGCTATAACTAGTACTCAAACAGTATGTTTCACTTTGTGTTTCTATGTGGGTGCAAACAGTTGAAATCTTTATACTAAATTGATCTTCTGTATATAAAGAGAATTGAAAATGAATCTTGATGCAAATGGAAGGGGAGAGGGAGCGGGAGAGGGGAGGGTTGCGGGTGGGAGGGAAGTTATGGGAGGGGGAAGCCATTGTAATCCATAAGCTGTACACTGGAAATTTATATTCATTAAATAAAAGTTAAAAAAAAAAAAGAAACTTAAAGTTTGGTACCACATCACATCTTGACAGTCCTTCTAATATAATCCAAATAGCCTGATTAGTTGGTGTCTCTATAAGATGAGAGACATAGGTCCTTCGATTTTTTCAGTTGGACCCAAACTGGAAAAACCAAAGTCCAAGATTTACTGGAAATTTTAGAGACCAGATTGTTTGAAACTTTGATTTTTTGAATGCCTGTCAAGAATGCCAAGAAGGCTCAAAATCCAAAATATCTGGTTGAAATAAGATTCCTTAAAATCATGACATAACATAACCAAATTTGATCATTGTTACAAGGTGATTATTCAAATCTTTGAAAATAAGCACATATTTAAATAACCCTTAGCTCTTAATAAAAATTCACCTCTTTTTGAACAATTAGAATTTAACAGACATCAACGGAACATAATAGATTACTTTAACACATTGCTTTAACAGAGCATCAGAGTTTAATTCTATGTCAAAGAGAAATTGAGCTTTCTGTGATCTTTTGCTGTGAGGTTTCCTTCCTTTACCTTCTTTCATATTGGTGACCATGTTTCTGTGTTTCTGTGTGTAACACATCTTTAAGCATCTTTTGCAGGGCAGGATGAGTGGCAACAAATTCTTTCAGTTTCTGTTTGCTATGAAAAGTCTTAATTTCACCTTCATTCACAAGTGAGAGCTTTGCAGGATATAATATTCTGGGCTGGCAGTTTTTCTCTCTTAGTACCTGGGCTATGTCTCACCACTCCCTTCTAGCTTGTAGGGTTTCTGATGAGAAGTCTGCTGTGAGTCTAATTGGAGATCCTCTGAGAGTAATCTGATGTTTCTCTCTTGCACATTTTAGGATCTTTTCTTTATGTTTCACTGTGGTGAGTTTGATTACAACATGTCGTGGTGAGGATCTCTTTTGGTCATGTTTATTAGGGGTTCTATAAGCTTCCTGTACTAAGATGCCTCTGTCCTTCTTCAAACCTGGGAAATTTTCTGCTAGTATGTCACTGAAAATGCCTTCTAATCCTTTCTCCCTCTCCATGCCTTCAGGAACTCCTAGAACCCGAATGTTGGGTTTTTTAATAGTACCCTGTAGATTCCCGACAATATTTTTCAGATTTCTAATTTCTTCTTCTTTTCTTTGGTTTGCCTGTTTCCTTTCTTGTTCTCTGTCTTCTAAGTCTGATATTCTCTCTTCTGCTTCGCCCATTCTGTTTTTAAGGCTCTCTAATGTGTTTGTCATTTGATCTATTGACTTCTTCATTTCATTATGATTTCTCATCACTATCACAGTTTCTTGTTCTACTAGTTGTTTCATTTCATTTTGATTCCTCCTTAATATTTCATTTTCACGAGAGAGATTTTCTATCTTGTCCATTAAGGACTTCTGTAGTTCAAGAATTTGTTTTTGAGAACTTCTTAATGTTCTTATCAATTTTTTGAGATCTGCTTCTTGCATTGCTTCTATCTCATCATCTTCATAATCTTGAATTGGGGTGTCTTTTTCATTTGGGGGCGTCATAGTGTCTTCCTTGTTCTTGTTACCTCGGTTTTTGCGTTTGTTGTTTGGCATGTTGGAGATATTTGGTTTCTTCACTGTGGTGTTTTTTCTTGTTACACTATGGCTCTATATTAAGTGGACTGTCTGCTTTCAGTGGAGCCTTAGAGGCTTGAGATGAGTGTGGACTGAGAGCTGTGTTTGGTTCCTCAGGGCTGAGGGTGTGTCAAAGATGACACTCCCAGGTTAGGTGTGGTAAATCTCTCTTTCTTTTTTTGATTCAAAAGGGAAGTAATTCCACACAGCTGAACGTAATTGGAGGTAGTTAGCAGGCAAATGATATACCCACAGGAGCCAGAGATTGGGAGTTCTTTCCCAAGGACCACACAGGGAATCTGTGCTGCCCTCAGTGTGGGCTCCAATTCTCCTGCAGTCTCCCACTGGGTTGCCAAGTTAGATGCTAATCTCCTGTTATTTCACCCCTCCCCCCAGAGTCAGGTTTTTCTGCTAGGCTCAGGGCCGGTGCAGACCTGAGGTCGCCCTGCTTATGATGTATGTCCAAAATGGCGCCTGCTCTTTGTCTTGCTCGCCTTTGAGGGGTGAGCTGAGAGAGAGAAACTCGTGTCCGTATCGGTCACTTTTTTTTTTCCTCTCTCTCTTCTAGTTAGCCTGGTAAACTTTTCCCCACGGAGTTTCAAGCCTCGTTCCCTCTAGTCTCCTCTTTCCGCTTGCCCGCTGGTGTCTTGGGCTATTGAGGTTCGGCTCACCTTGCGTTCCAGTGCTGGTGCATTGAGTCCACCGCTGGTGTCCCGAACTTGGGCTCCCACGCTCTCCAGGCAGGTCCACTGTGAATCACTAGTTCCGGAAGTGTTTCCTCTGCTGTTTCTTCCCCTACTCTTCCTTGACCCTGCGGTATCTCCACTTTTATTAACTTGTCTCGACCCCCAGACTAATAGTGTGCTCCTTTCCTATTCCGCCATCTTGCCACTCTCAAAATGAGCCTTTTTTACATTCTTGGATTCAATTTGTATTTTTCCTATCATAGTTGCAGTCCCATATCATTTACTAGTGTGTGTGTGTTCCTGCTTGAGCAGAAATGGGCACAACTGTGGGTTTGTGGTTTTCCAGAGCACTGTCAGTGATTGAGGAGTTTATCTGTAACCTTGGGTTTAGAGTCCATTCTATTCACAAACCAAGTGTATTTGGATTTAAGGAGCTTAAGACAATTGAGCATCCATTGCCTACCTCTACAATGGCTTCCTGAGATAGGGTTGCCTGCAGCCGTCTCTTCCAGAAATCTTGCCCCTTCCTCTGCTTCAAGATAAAATTTTAGCTTGTTTTCTGCAAATAAGCCAGTTATCAACCCAGTAACATACAATTTCAATGTGATACAAGCACTACCAAAGGAATAGACACATAATTACAATCCTATATTGGAGTGACTGTGTCTGGAAGACTGAAAAGCTACACAGAGGGGGCTATATTTTAGCCTGGATTTAATAAGTGATGAGGCAAATATTAGAACCACGAAGGGAAAGGTTTTTACAATCAGAAGGGATATTATGAAAAAGCTAAAATGCGGGTGGAGCACAAACTGCAAGGGAAAGAAATGTGTTTGTGCATCTTGAGGAGGAATAGTAAAGGCAACCTGGCTTGGAGTTACATTGTTCTGAATAACATTATATATTATTGTCATACTCAGTCCACAGAGAGCAACACATCCTTCTGTACTGTTTGGCATGGGGATGTTGATTAAAGGGCAAAGGCTGAGGACACTTGTTTTTTGATAAAGATGATAAGAACCTGAATTAAGTTGAACTATTGCATTTTCCATAGGGTTACTAGATTTACAAAAATCAAGAAAACACAGAAACAAAATTCTCAGTTAAATTTGAGCTTCAGAAAAATAATGAAAAAACCTTTTAGTATGTGCACCCCATGCAACATTTGAGACATACTTACTAGACTTTTATTTGTTGTTTATATGATATTCAAATTTAACTGAATGTCTTATATTTGTCTAGTAAGCTCAACCTTGAAGAAAAAAGAAAACTGTAAAACTAGTATTTGGTACTATTTTATCTCTAAGTCTAGCAAATAATTTCTTAAAAATATAGAAATATATATGAAATTCAAATTAAGTTGCATTAAAAGGTTCTATATCATTTGAATGTTATCAGTTCTGTTATTTCATTGGTGGTGGTCCTTCATTGGAATGCTATGGAGGCTTTTTTATTCATGGAAATGCATCCTTTTTATTCTGTCTTAAATTTCTCTCTCCCTGACTTTGATTGATTGTGTATGTAGCATTAATTGAGAATGAATTCCAAGGAAAGCATAATAGTGTCGACATAGTCAACAAGGTC
Organism: Lepus europaeus; assembly: GCF_033115175.1. NCBI lineage: Eukaryota > Metazoa > Chordata > Mammalia > Lagomorpha > Leporidae > Lepus > Lepus europaeus. The sequence goes on from NC_084833.1 coordinate 43,403,381, forward strand.
ATAAAAGTACAATGTGTGTCTATGAGCTGAAATAATTTTAATTTTATTTTTGTAGGTGATATATCTATGCTACTATAGCTGCTTTAGAACACTGGAAAGATTCTTCCTATTTGTATAATTCCATAGTTACATATTTCTCAACTTTCAATTTTAATTATTGTGTGACTTTTAATTTATTTTTATACTAGAGTGAATCAATGGAGATGAATTTTTTGTCTGTGAAAGGAACTAATGTTTATTGATCCTTTACTGGGTACCAAGAAGTAATGCTAACATACTTTGTCTGCTTTTTATTAAATTTGACATTATCTCAGGTAGATATGATGAACCTCATTTTAAAAATAAAGAATTCAAGTCTCAGGGAGTGAAGGTACCTTTCTCAAAGTCATATAGATTGCAAAAATAAATGGTAGTGTGATGTTTTTAGGTCAGATCCTTATAACCCATATCCTATTCTTTTCTGCGACTCCAGAGCAGTGTTTCTCAAATGAGGTGATACTGCTCTGAAGGGACATTTGCCAATGCTTGAATACATTATTGGTTTTTATCTGTGAGGAGAAAGATCTGCTATTGGCATCTAGTGGTAGAGGCCAAAGATGCTACTAATGGATAAGACAGCCTCCATATTAGTCATTATTCAGTCCAAATGTAAGTAATTCTGAAACAGAAATCCTGCTCTGGAGTGTTACCGTACCAAATTCTGTACTGAAACACATTTAAACTTAAACATCTGTCCGGCAATTTAATTCATTCCAATGTGAAACAAGTTATTTGCCAGGCCATAAATTTCCTGTCACTCTAAAAATCAAGTGCAGGCTAAATGAATCCCAATCAGAGCATTGCTGAGGGTTTCAATCATTGAGTGAAAAGTTGAAACTGATGAACTCTAAGTTCCTTTCTGACTCTACTTGGGGTTTTTGATGTCATCTGAATTTAAATAATTTTAAATTTATTTTAAAAATGCATTAACTAGTTTGAGGCTTCCTCTGTTTTCATTTAATCTAGTTTAGAGGAAATGGAAGAATTACAATTTCATGCATAGAGAAACTGACAAGATTTTTGGACAATGGTAAAAGCACTCCTAAATCAAGATCAGAAATAATCAAATAGAAGTAGTATAGAATATTTTAATAATATGGATCATAAATCAAATGTGTCTGTTAAAATGTAAGGACATTAAATGTATCTGACTTTCAGTATCCAAAAGCGGGTGCATATGAATATCAACATTTTAATATCTTTTTTCTTTTCTTCAATTTCTCCAGCAATTATTTTTATTCAGATGCTTTTGTCATTTTCTTGGATATAGCTACTATCTCCAGACTGGTCACTTTTACTCAAATTTAGATTAAGAAACTAATCATTTCTATTATTCACACCAAAGCTGGATTGTTATTACAGTTCCAGTAATGCACTATACCAATCTCATCTTCTGTGTAGCTTAAGTACAGAGTCTCATAGTTACTAGCAATAGTATATACATAATATTGTTGGGTTTATAAATGATATTTTATACTTAATTCCTTATAAAATTTTCCATTAAGTCATGAATTTTTGTTTTCTTCAGTATGGCTATTTGGCTATTATCAGAACACTGGCAGTATTAATATGGATACAATATCAATTGAAAAGAGTTATTTAAAATATAATTTTCCTAGTCAAATACTGAAGAAAGAGAAATTAAACCTCAGAAGAACCAGTTACAATATCCCAGTTTATGATATCAAAATCTGACTCTTAAAAAACAAAGAAAGGAAGGAAGAAGCACTTTAAGAATGATTTGGTGAGGACCTTTGAAAATCCACTCCTACATAAACAAAGAAGAACACTGGCCATAAAAAAAATAAAAATCAACATTTTCAAAACTCTGGAAATTAGCCTAAGGTTTCCAACAACCCAAGGAAGTTTTATTCAAGAAAAACGACTGAGTGTTTTATGAACAGCACACTTTGAAGCATTCTACTTGTCACATTCCCATTTCCCAATTCCCAGCTCTGTGGTAGCCTTGAAAATATGTAGTGTTGCAACTGTAGTAGTTGTGAAAACCAGCAGCCTAACAGCCACTGGTGGGGCAGAGTGGATATGAAACTCCCAAACAACCTCATCTTCAGGGAACTGTCGTTTTTATTTGATTTTTTGATTTTTTTTGTCTCTTTGGAAAATCCTCACTCAGAATGTTTGCCTTCATTTGACTTAACTCAGAGTTTACTTAGTGATAAAGTACTTATCTCCAATGCTTTTGCTAAAAAAAAAATCAGTGTCTGTAATTTAATATCACAGCTGTATTAGTTGGCAATATCAGTTCAGAAAAACAAGAGGTTGACCAACAAATTTAAAATGAAAATTTAGGAAATGAGTGTTACACTGGATGTTTGTGAAAAGTTCCAAAATATTCATAAAGATCTAGTAGTCCAGATGCATGTGCAGGGCTTTAGGTGTATACATAAAAGAATGGCCAAGGCCCCAGTCTAAAAGCTCTGGCTTAAACAGAGTGTGCCAGCAGAAAATGAAGTTTTGGGCAGAGTCATGAGCTGCTGGAAAATTGAAGATGTGTCCCCAACAAAGACAAATAGTATCCTTACTAAAGAAACTTATTAGTTCAGGGCATTTAAAGAGACCTCTTTCTAGTTACTAGCTGATTTCTAATTTAAATGAATAGAGAATTAGTGTTCTTAGACAACAGATAATACAAATGTAAATAATTAGTCCACTGATCAAATAAATAACATGAAGAAAAATGAGCAATAATGACAAGCCCTGGGGAGGAGGGTATGTCGGTATTTTAGAATTCAAATTCATGTTACTTAAGTTGTTACTATAAACAGGCTATAAGAAAGCCCAAATGTGGGACCTATTATATGAAAGCTTTCAATTAGCTGTTATAAATACGCTCCAAAAATTAAAAGGAACCATGTCTAAAACTAAAGAATGTTTTAAAATAAGGTCTTGCCAAATAGGAAATGACAATAACAAGGGAAAATTGTAGAAAAGAATTAAATAAAAACTCTGAAGCTAATTACAATAATTGTAATGCAAATTTCACTGAAAGGACTCAACAGATAATTTGAACTGTGAAAAGAATCAGTAAACTTAAAGATAGGTAAATTAAAATTTTCCAGTTTGGGCCAGTGTTGTGACACGGTGGATAAAACTGCTTCCTGTGACACCTGCATCCCATATGGGTGCCAGTTCAAGTCCTGGTTGCTCTACTTCCCATTCTGCTCCTTGCTAATGTGCCTGGGAAAGAAACAGAAGATGGCCCAAGTCCTTGGGCCCCTTCACCTATGTGAGAGATCTAGAAAAAGCCCCTGGTTCTTGGCTTCAGATCTGCTCAGCTCTGGCTATTGTAGTCATTTGGGAAGTGAACAAGCAGATGGAAAATTCATTCTCTCTCTCTCTCTCTCTCTCTCTCCTTTTCTGTTTGTAACTCTCCTTTATAATAAATAAATAAATGTTAAAAATAAAAGATTATCCAGCCTGAGCAATGAATTGAAGCAGTAATCAAAAGTCTTCCATCTAGGATAAGTCTGGGACCCGATGACTTTACCACTGAATTCTACAAAACAGTCAAAGAGGAAGTAACTCCAGCTCTCTTCAAACTTCCAAAATATTGAATAGGATAAAACTCTGTCAAACACTTTTTATGAGGCCAACATTACTTTGACATCAAACAAAGACATGATAGGAAAAATAACTACAGACCTATTTTCCTAATGAACATAGATGCAAAGATTGTCAACAAAACACTAGTAAATTGAATAGAAAAACACATCAAAAAGATCATACACAATGACAAAGTGGGATTTATCCTGGAAATGCAAGGGTGGTTTAACATTTGCAAATCACATCAGTAGAATGAAGAACAGAAACCATATAGTCATCTAAATAGATGCAGAGAAAATTTTTGATAACCTTCAAAAATTTTCTCGAAAAAATTCATGAAAAAAAAAACACTTCATGAAAAAAACACTCCACAAATTAGGTTATAGAGGGAACACTCCTCAAAATTATAAAGGTTATATATGCGAACCGACAGCCAATGTCATACTGAATCTGGAAAAACTGAAACCATTTTCCCTCAGATCTGAAACAAGACAAGGATGTCCACTTTTGCTACTCTTATTCAATATAGTACTAAAATTTTTAGCTAAAGCAATTCAGAGGAGAAAGAAATAAATGGCATCAGAATTGGAAAAGAGGAAGTCAAATTATCCATACTTATAGATGACAAGATGTTGTACGTGGAAAAACCTAAGTGCTCTACCAAAAAGCTCTTAGAATTGATAAGCCAATTCAGTAAAGTTGCAGGTTACAGAATTAACATACGAAAACAGTTGCTCTTTTGTATGCTAATGATGAGCTCACAGGAAGACAAATCAAGAAAGCAATCCCATTCACAATAGTCACAAAATATCTACAATGAAAATGATCAAACATTAGAGGATGAAATCATCAAAGAAACAAAAATGCAAAGATATTCCTTGTTCATGGATCAAAAGAATCAATATCATTAAAACGTCTATACTACCTAAAACAATCACAGATTCAATACAATACCTATAAAAATACTAATGGCATCCTTTACAAGCTTGAAAACACAATCCTAAAATTCAAATGGAATCACAAAAGACCTAGAATAGCCAAAGAGATTCTGAACAAGAAGAGTCAAGCTGGAGAAATCATAGTACCTGACTTCAAAGACTATTATAAATCTATAGTAATTAAAATAGCATGGTACTAGCACAAAAACCAATACATAGATCAATGCAACAGAATAGAGAGCTCACAAACTTATACATGTACATACAGCCAACTGATTTTTGCCAAAAAACTCAGACCATACAGTGGAGTAAGAATAATCTCTTCAACAAATGGTACTGGCAAAACTGGATGCATATATATAGAAGAATAAAATGAGACCCATACCTCTCACCATACATAAAAATAAACTCAAGGTGGATCAAAGACCTAAATTTAAGACCTGGAACTATGAAGATGTTAGAAGAAAAGTTAGGGGAAACACTTCAAGACTTTGGTGTAGGAGATGACTTCTCGGACAAGACCCCCAAAGCACAGGCAACAAAAGCAAAACTAAACAAATGAGACTATTTCAAACACAGAAGCTTTTGAACAACAAAAGAAGCAATTAATAGAATAAAGAGACATTCCACAGAATGGGAAAAAATATTTGCAAACCACCTATCTAACAAAGGATTAATATTCTAAATATATCAGCAACTTAAAAACTCAACAAGAACAAAACAACTAATCCAGTTTAGAAATGGAAAAAAGACTTCCACAGACAGTTCTCAAAAGAAGAAAGGCAAATGGCTAACAAATATGTGAAAAAATGCTCAACATCACTAGCCATCAGGGAAATGCAAATCAAAACCACAATGAGATATCACCTCACTTGTCACAATGGCTAATCTTCAAAATAAGGAGAGTAACAAATGTTGGCAAGGATGCTGATAAAGGGGAACATTTACATACTATTGGTGGGAATGTAAATTAGTGCAGGCCCTGTGCAAAACAGTGTTGAGATTTCTTAAAAAAAAAAAAACAAACTAGAAATAGACTTGACATATGATCCAGCAATCCTACTACTGGGTATACACCCAAAAGATGTGAGTACAATATATCAACAACATATCTGCACCACCATGTTTATAGCAGCATTGTTCACCATAGCCAAGATTTGGAATCAACCAAAGTGTTCATAATCAAATGGATGGAAAAAGAAAATGTGGTATATATGCATAATGGAATATTATTCAGCTACAAAATAATGAATGAAATCTACCATTTGCAGCAAAATGGACAAACTGGGGTACCTAATGTTGAATGCAATTAGCCAGACCCAGAAAGATAAATACCACACATTTTCCCATAAATGCTGGAGCTAAAATTAAAAAAAAAAAAGAAAGAAACAAAGAAAGAAATGCCTGTATCAGTATTGCTGCAATATAATTTTGTAAAACTTTGTTTTATACTTTTGTTAACCCAATGGTTAAGAACGTTGTACTGCCATAGTTTTAATGATCTGTAACTACTTTAAAATTTACTGTATATGGGTAAAATGTTCATTTTTTCATTCAATTATTATAGCTATTGCCTATATTCCCTCTAATTAGGGTCTTTTTGCTTTTTACTTGTTAAACTTCTTATTCAGTGAAATATTAAGCCTTTTTACTGTAATGTTAATTTAAAATGTTATCCCAAAAACTAAAAAAATATACAGAAAGGCAGAAAGAAGGACAGTGAGAAGAAGAAAGGGTGAGGGATGCAAGGAAGTAGGAATGGAATATCATTGTTTTTAGAAATTATCTATAAATCACTTTCAATCTATTAAAAACAAATTAAATATTAGAATTGAAAATTTAAAAATATTATCCAGTATGGATAATAGAAGGAAAGAAGAATGAAGAAAGATAAAGACAGCCTTTTTGATTTGTGGGAACAATAAGCTTGCCAATATATGTGTACTGGGGATTATAGATCCAAGAAGATAAAAAAGAAAAGCTATTTGAAAAATATAGTGACAGAAAATGTCCAGACCTTGATAACGAACCTAAATATAAATAACCAAGAAGCTCAATGAATTCCAAATGATACAAATTCAGAGAAATCCCATCTAGATTTATCGTAGTCCAATTATTGAAAGATAAGAGAACCTTAAAGCCAATAAGATGATAGTTCATCAATATAAAGGCTCTTCAATAAAATTAGCTGTTGAATTTTTATCAAAAACCTTAGAATCTGGGAGGGAGTGAGGTGACATAAATAGTGCTTAAAGAAAAGTACTATTATGCAATTATGCAAAATTTCCATATCCAGAAAATCCATTCTTCAAAAATTAAAGAGAGTCTAGTCAGAGTAAGAATAAAGAACATTCAAGTCATAAAGGGGGAAATCAAGTTGTAAGCGTTTGCAGGTGACATGATATTATGTATAGAAAACCCTAAAGACTTCACTAAAAAGCTGCTAGTACTATTTTAAAAATTTAGCAATATTGCCAGATATAGTTCACATGCAAAAATGAATATCATTGTTATAGATCAATAGTGAGTCATCTAAGAAATTAAGAAAGCAAACTGCTTTTCAAAAGCTCCCCCCAAAATAAAATATCTAGATAAAAACTTAACCAAAGAGGTGAATGGGGGCCGGCACCATGACTCACCTGGTTAATCCTCCACCTGCCATGCTGGCATCCCATATGGGTATCAGGTTCTAGTCCCGATTGCTCCTCTTCCAGTCCAGCTCTCTGCTATGGTCCTGGAAGGCAGTGGAGGATGGCCCAATTGCTTGGGCCCCTGCACCCGTGTGGGAGACCAGGAGGAAGCACCTGGCTCCTGGCTTCAGATTGGTGCAGCTCCAGCTGTAGTGGACATTGGGGGAGTGAACCAACGGAAGGAAGACCTTTCTCTCTGTCTCTCTCTCTCTCTCTCACTGTCTAACTCTGGCTGCCCCCCCCCAAAAAAAAAGAAAGAAAAACAAAAGACTCCAAATGCACAGGAAACAAAAGAAGCAATCAACATATGGTATTTCATCAAATTGAAGCATTTCTGCATAGGAAATCCAACAATCAACAGAATGAAGAAAGGACCTATAGAGAGGGAGAAAATATTTGCAAGCTATGCCTCTGACAAAGGGGTAATATACAGAATACATAAGGATCTCAAGCAACTTAATAAAAAAAACCAAAAATAATTAATTTAAAACTGGGCAGTAGTCCAAACAGACATTTCTCAAAGGAAGACAAACAAATGGCCAATGGGTAATTGAAAAAGTGTTCAACATCATTAGTCATCAAAGGAATGTAAATAAATACTAGAAAATTCCACCTCACTTCAGTAAGATTGGCTATTATCAAAAATACAAAACATTACAAGTGTTGGTGAGAATGTAAAGCAAAAGGACACTTGCCCACTTCTGGTGGGAATGCAAATTAGTAAATGATTGTGGAAAGCAGCAGCACAAAGATTTCTCAAAAATTTAAAGATAGAGTTAGCATAAGATACAGCACTCCCACTACAGGATAAGTATTCAAGGGAAATGAAATCCATCTGTTGAAGAGTCGTCTGTACCCCCATGTTTATTGTAACACTATTCACAATTGCCAAGACATGGAAGCAACTTAAATGTTCACCCCCTGATGCATAAATGAAGAAAATGCGATACATGTACACAATGACATCCTGCTTGCTCACAAAAAGTAATTAAATATTTTCATTTGCAACAATGTGCATGGATCTGGAGCTAATTTTGTTAAATGAAATAAACCAAGGATAGAAAGCCATATTTCACATTATTCACAGTCAAAAAATATTTGATTTAATTAGAAGTTAGACAAACAACTCAGTTATAGATAGATAGGATTACAGAGTGGCATGACTGCAGATGAGATACTATATATTTTTCTATAAATGAAAATTGAGTGTATTCTTTACTAACTGGTTGGCAAAAAATATTTTAGGCAGTCCTCAAACTAAAATAAAAGGATATTAGGTAATAACTTAGGTTCATAAGAATATGTAAAGAATATTGGTCAAGATAACATAAAAAAGTAAATTAGAGGGTCAGATGGGTTTAAATAAAATAACTTTTCTTACATAAAATTTTTAAAAAGATAGACTGTATTTCAAAAATCCAAACCAAAAAAATGAGATTCAAACACATTTTTTACATGAAATCCTAAAAATCAAATGGAATAATTATTGTCTTGGATTTTATTGTTTGTAATTGTCTATAGATGAGAAAACAATTTGGGATTTTTTTCAGTAATTTTAATTGCTCTATCACAATATCATTAACTTTATTATGTAGAAAAATGATTTTCTAACAAGAATAGCACTCAAAATTATAGAAAGGAATATTAGAATTTTATCAAACAAAATGTCTTAGTCAAAGGTTATTTTGCTCATATTTTATCATCACAAACATTTCTCTTTTTGATGAAGCATTTGATCATCATGTTGATGAATGTTTGATTCAGATAGATAAGTGGAAAGTTTCCCTGGCATGTGATAACATCATATTTTTCAATTTAGAACTAAATTCAAATGTGACAAAATGTTGATTTTTAAATATTGCTTTTTTGACAACTAACTAATAAATTAAGACTTTATCATAGTTTTGAAAATTAGTCCTATTGAGTCTTTTCCTCCAATGTATACCACTCTTTCCTAGAAGTAGAACTCAAATGAATTTTAATTGTCTTGAATTGTGAAGTTCTAAGAAGTACTAATATTACATTTTATCGCTTTAACCATAAATTACATAATATGTAAGTATCCATTTAGGACCAATAATATATTTTGAGTGATTTATCAATTATGATTATTCAGAGAGAAGAATATCAAATCACCATGTTTTAACTTTTATCACATTGTTAGATTAAAAATCTTCCAGGAAAATAACTATGAAGATTGTCAAGATATGCCTTAAGAGAATCTGAAAACTTATCCAAAGTTTATTTTCAGTAAGTTAATTTATGCAACCAACAAGTCAATCAGCTGCCATCTTGAACAGTAGGCTTCATTCAAGGACAATTATAGAATGTAGATTAATGTTGTATCTAATATTGATCATTAAGAATGTTCTTCATAGTTATTTATAGCTTATTGCATGTTTAGAAATGCAAAAATATAAGAACCAATTAGATACATAAATGGTAATAGAGTGCTTTAGCCATAACTCATTTTATACAAAAATATATCAACTGAGAAGATTATTCTGAAAACCAGGACATGATTTTTAAGAGTATTATTATATTCATAAATTCTAAATAAGAATTCTTATTGTCACTGAAGTATGCAGGGACAGCAACAGTTACCTTTTATCAATCTACTCATTTATTATAGGAAGAAACAAATCCAGAGAGCATAAATGACTTCGGTGGTGTCGCAGAGCACTCGAATTATTGCTCAGACCAGAATCCAGGTTTCTGATCTCTGACATTCCGACCAATTCTTCAAACTGGGTGGCTGCATGTGGTTACAGTTGTAGCATGACCAAAGACTGCTGGAGTCAGCCATTTTCTTTCCTGGTGTTGGTTAGTTTTTCTTTCTGTTTTTTTTGTTTGTTTGTTTTTTTTTTTTTTTTTTTTTTTTTTTTTTTTTTTTTTTTTTTTTTTTGGTGTACAGTTCCTCCTTTGACAGTTCTTCTAAAGGTGTTGGAGTTCTCACCAGGCAGAAAGGCATTTCCAAAGTATGGGTCTCTCTATCCTTTATCCATCTCACTATTTGCATTTTCTGAGTCAATTGTCTCTGTCCCTTTCCTATTCCCTTTTCTAAAAACTTGGGTATTGGTGATCTCATCTGTCTGCAAGATCTTGTGTGTTTTCTCAATTAGTTTCAAAGGTATTCTGAAATTGTTGGAGAGAATGCTCATGTAGAAGACACTATTCTGGATGTAGCCCAAAAGTTAGTTTTTCCAACTCAAGTAGTACAAAAAATTTTTCATCTTCATGAATTTTTCTTGTCAGATAGTTTTGAAGATTCTAGATGCAAACTTCGGGAGCGAGGTGCAGAGAGGTAGGAGGCAGAGTTAGACAGTGAGAGAGAGAGAGAGAGAGAGAGAGAAATGTCTTCCTTTTCCATTGGTTCAGGCCCAAATGGCCGCTACAGCCGGTGCACTGCGCTGATCTGAAGCCAGGAGTCAGGTGCTTCCTCCTAGTCTCCCATGCGGGTGCAGGGCCCAAGCACCTGGGCCATCCTCCACTGCCTTCCTGGGCCTCAGCAGAGAGCTGGACTGGAAGAGGAGCAACCGGGACAGAATCCGGTGCCCCAATGGGGACTAGAACCCGGTGTGCCTGCGCCTCAGGTGGAGGATTAGCCAAGTGATTTATTTTTCTTAACACTTTTCCATATTGTAACCTTCAGAAGATTGTTTCTAGGCAATCTACATTGCAAATTCTATCAGTTGGTCAAGTGTATTAGTTTGCTGGGGCTAACATAAAATGTTATAGATTGGAAGACTTAAACAATAGGAATTTATTTCACAAAGCTCTGGAGGCCAGAAAGTTCAAGATCAAGGCACTGGCTGATTTCATTCTTGACTTAGAGAAACCTGCTCTCTCACTGTGTCCTCATATGATATTTCCTCAATGTGTGTGAGAGGAAGAGGTCATGTCTGTATTTCTCGTTTCCTCTACTTACTAGACCACCTACTCTGTTGGATTAGACTCCTACCCTTATGACTTCATTTAAACTTAATTATCTCCTAAAAGACCTACTATATCCAAATTCAGTTCTTTTTTTTTTTATTAAACTTTTATTTAATGAATATAAATTTCCAAAGTACAAATTCAGTTCTTTTAGGAATTTGGACTTCAACATGAGTTTTGAGAAACACTAACCATGGTACCAAAATTCAGTTTTGTTTTTCTTTTAAATTTCATCCATGTAGTTTCTTGTTTCAGCATTTGTTTTTAGAGCTGGTTAGCATTCATTCCATTATATCAGAGTTTATTTTATACATTGACATTTCCTAAGTTTCATTTATTAGGAGTACATTTTTTTTTTTTTTGACAGGCAGAGTGGACAGTGAGAGAGACAGAGAAAAAGGTCTTCCTTTTCTGTTGGTTCACTCCTCAATGGCATCTGTGGCCGGCGTGCTGCAGCCGGCACGCTGCGCTGATCAGAAGGCAGGAGCCAGGTGCCTCTCCTGGTCTCCCATGCAGGTGCAGGGCCCAAGCACTTGGGCCATCCTCCACTGCCTTCCCGGGCCACAGCAGAGAGCTGGACTGGAAGAGGAGCAACCAGAACAGAATCTGGCGCCCCGACTGGGACTAGAACCCCGTGTGCCGGCACTGCAGGCAGAGGATAAGCCTATTGAGCCGCGGTGCCGGCCAGTAGTACATTTTCTAAGAATATTTTTTGTACATGTAATTTTTGTATACATATGTTTTCACATCCTTTGGGCAAATCTATGATTGGTTCCTAGGGCATTTGGTTAACTTTATAAGATGCTACTATACAGTATTCCAGAGTGTTTGTATTAATAGTACATAGAGTTTCAGTTGTTTTGCATACTCAAACATGATGTTCTTGAGATTTTTAAATTTAAATTTGTTTTGTAGCAAGTAGTATCCTGTTGTGTTTTTAATTTGCATTGTATGGATAATGAATTATGTTGCTTATTGGTCACTTGGATATTTTCTTCTGTTAAGTGCATATTCAAGTCTTCTGTGTGTTTTTTCTTGTAATATTTTTTCTATCATTTATTTATATAAGTCTTGTTTTAAATGCAGTGAAAGGACACCAATTCATATAAGAGAGATTTCAAATTTATTGAATAAATGGATTCCTTGCTGTTTCCAGTTCTAAGTGTTCCTTCATTTTTTGTTATCAAAAACAATTGTTATAAATTTTTAGTTTCTCATTTTTCTCTCCCTAAAAATTGTGCTCAAACCCCTTAGAAGCCTTAATTTTAGAAGGAGGTAGATCTTAAAAGTCATCGGATGTGACTTCCACCTGAGTAGAGAAATTTGTTTCTAAAATACTCATTATTTTCTAGGTTCTACTCAAATGTTCCAGAAAGTAATCAATTCTGTTACACCCATTTCTCTTTTTTTAAATTGATAAATGATTTTAAATTCTATATTTTATATTCTCTCTCTGTCAAGGGACTGACAATACATCTATTGTATAGAGAGGGTCAAAGGATCAAATATAAATATATACATATATATATATTTTTGTTTATTTTATATATATATACTTATTCTTGACTCTTGATTTTTTTTGCTCACTTCTCTGAGGATTCCATATATGTCAATTATCTTTGTTATAGTTTATACGTTTTGGTTGTTACTCTGGATGCAGAGAGGTGATGGAAGAGGACAAGACTGGAAGAGGAAGGGTAGATGACTGGCTATTAGAAGTTTAACAAGATATAAGAGATGATCAGAATCTTGCTGAACTAAATAATTATCTGAGGGCCGGCGCCGTGGCTCAATAGGCTAATCCTCCGCCTTGCGGCGCCGGCACACCGGGTTCTAGTCCCGGTCGGGGCGCCGGATTCTGTCCCGGTTGCCCCTCTTCCAGGCCAGCTCTCTGCTGTGGCCAGGGAGTGCAGTGGAGGATGGCCCAAGTCCTTGGGCCCTGCACCCCATGGGAGACCAGGAGAAGCACCTGGCTCCTGCCATCGGATCAGTGCGGTGCGCCGGCTGCAGCGGCCATTGGAGGGTGAACCAACGGCAAAAAGGAAGACCTTTCTCTCTGTCTCTCTCTCACTGTCCACTCTGCCTGTCAAAAAATTAAAAAATAAATAAATAAATAAATAATTATCTGAGGCTGGAAAAGAGGGTAAACATGACAGACACTGAAATCACCATGTCATATTTATCACTTTTCTTATTAAAAGCTGTGTTTAGGGTCGGTGTTATGGCATAGCGGATAAAGGCACCATCTGCAGTGCCATCATGTCCTGTGGGCGCAGGTTTAAGACCGGGCTGTCCCACTTCTGATACAGCTCTCTTGTCTGGCCTGGGAAAGCAGTAGAAGATGGCCCAAGTGCTTGGGCCCCTGTATTTGTATGGGAGACCTTGAGGAAGCTTTTGGCTCCTGGTTTCATATCAGCCCAGCTCCAGTCGTTGCAGCCATTTGGGTAGTGAACCAGCATATGGAAGATCTGTCTCCATCTCTCCCTCTTTCTGTCTGTAATTCTGCCTTTCAAATAAATAAATAAATCTTTAAAACAAAGAATAATGTAGAAGCTACTGCACTGCAAAAGAAATTATGATCATTTTGTTAACTGGCATATTAGTTAGGAATACATATAGCCAATTCAGTGCCACAATATCCTGGTTGAAACGATAATAATAAAGATTCGAGGTAACCACATAATGTGTTGTTTCTACAAGGGTTACTCCATGTGTCAGAGTTAGCCATTTCTTTCAGCAATTCAATTCCAGAAACATTCCTGCTCACCTACCCTGTGTTCTGATGCATTCCAGGTACTGCAAGGTTGTTTTATGTATGGAATGCTTCTCATTACTTTTCACAAAATTAATTGGTTTAGAATTTTTTTCGACTGGCAGTTTTGAGATGTCTCCAGGGAACAAGAAAAGTGCTTGCTAATATTCTGAGCAAGCATCTAAGCATCACCCATGAGATAGTAAACAGACTCAAGTTGCACCTTGTCAGCAATTTTCTTATTCCCGTGGTGTGTGGTTTGTTAGGTATGGAACTAGATAACACACATCAGTGAAGATCTTGTTAGGTAGCTATTGGCATTTTGACACCACAGCTTGGAATTCTTTACTCTGCAAGATGCACATAGTATTTTAAGTAAATGTGCATTTTATGCTAGGTCTAACTTGAAAGAAGTTCTTATAGTATCCTTATATCCCAGTCAGTCCACAATCCTTTTTTAAAGTAACAGTGTCAGTTTTATTGCAAGGTAGACATTTGTAAGGAACATTTACTCATTTTTTTTTCATTTTCTTACTAATCTTAGACTCTTCCCCAAAGTGAGGCCAGCTAAAATTGCTGGTAGGACATGATCCCTTGATCCCATTTTGATCAAAAAAGTCACAATTTCTTCTTTTACAGAATATTGATTAAAAGTTATAGTTGAATTTTAAATCAATAGGCTATAAAAGAATTAAAATGTAATGTTCAATTAAATAAAATCTCTGTGTATATACACAATAGAATTTAATACAGATATTAAAAAATAATTCTTGAAACTTTTTCACCACATCCTATAATTTTTTAAAGTGTAGACTAAAAGATAAAATGAAGCCATTAATATTTAAATTTTTTAAAAAAATATTTAAAAATTTTCCACTTTACTTGAAAAGCAGAAACAGAAACAGAGAGATACAGAGAGATAGAGAAAGCTATCTCCCACTCACTGATTCATTCCCCAAATACCCACAATATCCAGAGCCTAAACAGTCTGAAGCCAGGAGCCTGGAACTAATCTGAATCTCTTACATGGGTGACAGAGATTCAAGTACTTGGGCCATCACTTGCTGCCTCTCAGGATGCTCATTAGCAGGAACTTAGATCTGGAGTGGAGCCAGTACCAGAACCAAGCACTGCAGTATGGGATGCAGACATCCCAGCAATATTTTAACTGTTGAGTTAAACAATGGCCTTGAAGTCATTATTATTTTTTTTTTTTAGATTTATTTATTTACTTGAAAGGCAGACATACAGAAGAGAGAAGCAGGGAGAGAGAGAGAGAGATCCCCATCCATTGGTTCACTCCCCAAATGCCCCAAATGGCCACAAAACAGTGCTGGGCCAGGCTGAAGCTAGAAACAAGAAGCTTCTTCAGGGTCTCCCATGGTTGTGCAAGGGCCCAAGCACTTGGGCCATCTTCTACTACTTTGCCAGGACATTAATAGGGAGCTGGATAGAATGTGGAACAACCAGGATTCAAACCGGTGCCCATGTGGGATGTCGGCACTGCAGGAAGCTTAACCTTCTATGCCACAGCACTGGTTCCAGAGTCATTACTCTGGATGGAGTTGCAGTAATCATGTATTTAAGATTTCCTAGAGATTATATAAGACAATAAATTTCACAATGTATACGTGAATGAAAACAATCAGAAGTCTCTCCATTGTTTTTCAGTTTGTCACACTTCCAGCAGTACATTTCAAACCAATCACAATATTTTGCAATAGTTACATCAATGAGAGTGTCTACCTCCAGGACCCTCAAGTCTGAGCTGGACTTGTGATGAGCTCTGGCCAATAAATTGCAACCTTGGTAATGTAGCTTTGCAGCCTCTACATTTTTTTTTAAAGATTTATTCATTTATTTGAGAGGCTGAGTTACAGAGAGAGAGAGAGAGAGACAGACAGATCTTCCTTCCACTGGTTCATTTCCCATATGGCTGCAATGGCGGGAGCTGGGCTGATCCAAAGCCAAGATCCAGGAGCTTCTTCTAGGTCTCCCACATGGGAGCAGGAGCCCAAGCACCTGGGTCATCTTCTGTGCAGCCTCTACTTTTGACCTATTGAGGCATTGTGCAGAAGTTGCCATGCTAGAGAAATAAAAGATCAAATGTCACATGGGAAGAGAAGTGCTACCATGCTAGCCGTACCAATTGACCATGGCTGCATAAAACAAACAGGTGAACACAGGCCAAGAAGCTAAGAATCAATCAACCCAGATAATTATGAAATATAAGACATCATTGTAGCATTAGGTTTTAGGACACAATATTAGACAAGTATAGCTACTTAAAATATATTAACATCTAAAAGTGAGAAATAAAGGATAATGGATATATTCTGGTACATCTGTCCTTTGAGTAAATAATCATATTATTTGAAAAAGTGTGTTATAATTAGTCATTGCAATGGATACTGAAACCTAGGAAGTCAGGACATTTTGCTATGTAATTTTTTAATCATTTTTCCTTGTTTGATGTTAACATATAAGACAATTATTTTTCAAAATTTATTGTATATTTAAGAGTTTTCTTACAGCTTTCATGTGAAAGCATCCATTGTAAATTCCTTGCCTTTTTTTTTTTTTTTTTTTTGCTAGCTTATCAACTCTGCCCGTATTGCCTTTCAGTGTTCTCTGTGATTTCTTAAAAGTAAGGAAGGTTTCTGATGTGTGTTAGCCCCCAATATTCTTGAAATCCTTCACTGGTTTAATGTTTAGAGGCAAATGAGCCATTAAAATAATAATCCTTGTTCTTGCTTTTTTGCCCTGAGGCTCGTTAGCTTGCATTTCTTTTCACTGAATGTAGTCATTGCTTTCATTGCCAAGTTATTGTAAAGGTTTTTTGGGGATATTATTATTGATGCTCACCATTCTAACTTCATTTTTATTGACCTTCTGCTTCAGTCTCATTGCCAGACATAATTACATTTTTGCTTCAGGATAGTTGAATGGTTAAAATCCATAGCTCTAGAATCAATGGGATTTCAGCCTCTACTCCTGACTACTTACATGATCTTGGTTAAATAATTTGTCTCCTTATCTATATAACAGGATATTCATTGCAATAATAGTATATCCCCCAAAATATTTATTAAGCACTTGCCATATGTTTGATATTTCTGTGTATCCAATGTGATAGTAACCATGCAAATTGGGTTCTATTATTATTCCAGTTTAACAAATAATGAAACCATGGATCAGAGACACAGATTTACCTATTTTTGGGTTGTTGGAAGTAGTATAGGAACTAATCTCCAATGTCCCATGTATAACTACGAAAACATAAACTGTATTTGTTTAAATCAGGCAAAAGCAGTGATAATGAACTTTAAAATTATATAGTGGTGTTTAGTGGCAAAAAAACAAGATGCCCTTAGAACTGAGTAACTACTCCCTTAGGAGTATCCAAAGCATACATTTGGTCACATCTAGGTATCCCCTGGCATGTCCTTTGGAACTTCATTCTGGTATGTAGTGTGACATGTAGCCTATCTCTGTGCAATGATACATTTTCTTTCTGAGTGTAAACAGTAAGAAAAAATCCTGGACACATAACTCTAGCAAGATTTTCTTGAGCTCTTGGCACTGATAGTTTTGTTGCCAAGAAAGCATAATTTGTAGTCAAGAGACGTTGCATTACAGACCATGCCATGGAACCTGGCCATTAGTAGATCCTCAATACATACTTGTTGAATGAAAGAAAAATAAACTCCAGATCAGTGACCAGATGATGTGGATTTACATTGCAGTTGTTTTTTCTTTCTTTCTTTTCTTTTTTTTTTTTTTTGACAGGCAGAGTGGACAGTGAGAGAGAGAGAGAGAGAGAAATGTCTTCCTTTTCCATTGTTTCACCCTCCAGTGGCTGCTGTGGCCAGCGCAATGCAGCTGGCGCACCACGCTGATCCGAAGCCAGGAGCCAGGTGCTTATACTGGTCTCCCATGGGGTGCAGGGCCCAAGCACTTGGGCCATCCTCCACTGCACTCCCAGGCCACAGCAGAGAGCTGGACTGGAAGAGGGGCAACCAGGACAGAATCCGGCGCCCCGACTGGGACTAGAACCCTGTGTGCCGGCGCCGCAGGTGGAGGATTAGCCTATTGAGCCACGGCGCCGGCCTACAGTTGTTTTTTCTACTAAAGATTTAATTTATTAAAGTTTGTTGGATCTGCTTCTAAGAAATGGGAATAATTATTGATGCCCCATCTCAATAATAGGCTTAGCAGAAAGATTAAATGAAACAATGGGTGTGAACATGTTTGTGAAGTTTTAAAATGTCTGTTATTAATTGAAATGAGCTTTAATCTGTATTCAGCTTTTTAACTTGCCTTGTTACCATAGTGGGCTCCCATTGATCTTTGCATTGTTTCTCTCTTGTATTTTCTTGCTTAGTAGAATATTTTCAGTCTATATTCTTGATAATATATGATGTCATATCTTTATAAAAAAAAAAACTGTGTTTGTACATCCTGCTGACTACATTCCTGTACTTAAAAAAAATCAATAGTAAGATAAAATAAAGTCTTGATCTTTTGTCAGCCTTAAAACATCGCTAAAGTCATTGAAAAAAGGAAGAGGTTAGGGCCACTAAAATCCTAATCATTCCCAGGACCTTGAATGCTAAAGTCTTTCTTTACAACCTTCACTAATACCTGGAGATTTCAGCTTTTACAGCCTCCTTGTCTTAGTTCTCACCTCTGTGCATTTTTGGTCATTTGTTTATTTTTGTTCTCCAGGTTTCTACCTGAATCCAAGAATAAACACCTTTTTGAATTTTTCAAAAACACTTTCCTCACACAAAAGCACTAGGGAGAAATACAGAATTTCTTTGGATTTTGCACAGAAATAAGAATGATGGATCAATTTTAACACTCAAAGTTCCTTTCGTAGACCGTTTTGTGAACTTTCTCTACTATTGTTGCCTCCAAGAAGTTTTGTTTCTCTCACTTTCCACCCAAATATCCTCTGACTTCCTAATTCCTATATTTTCCCACCCACCCACCCTTTACCGCTCACCTTCTGTATTTCATATTTTTTTCTATCACACAGAACATTTTTGCCTCTCGGTTTGAAGCAATTTATGGAAACCAATACCAATATCCTCTGGATTGGGTTGAAATCAAGAAATCCTAAATTTTACATCAAACACCTATTAGTCCATCCTTACAGTCAAAGTGGAGCTTTGTTGCTAGAAGAAATTCTTATAAGTAAAAATTTCTCTATATTTTTAGTGTTTCATTTCTTTTAAGTCTAGTGATCTCTCTCTTTCCTTATATGGGCTGAAGAACAGATTGGATATGAAGTCACCAACCAGAAAAAAAAGAATTGTGTATTTATGATGCTCAATGTTTATTGACACTATTTGTCAAGCATCATTCTAAGGATTTTACACTAAATTACTCATATGGTGAGTTATTTTACTTATTATTTCTTTTAAGTGTGAAGAAATGGGATCATGTAGTGATTAAAAGTAACTTGCAGATAGCCACACAGTTAGCAAATGGCAGGTCCATCATTCAAACACAGGCTCCATGGCTCCAGAGTCCACACCCGTGACTATTGTATGGCCTCTCATATGCCACTAAAATATACTACTACTCCATTCATGGTAGTCAGACCACTATGCTGATACCATATTGCTTTGAACAGTAGTAATAATTCCATCAGAAGTTCCTCTGAAGCATTGGGGCCTTTTCTTAGCAGCCACTGAGAACCACAAAGACCATTACTTATGTGTTCACAGGCTTTGGTATTTATAAGCCTTATCATTCCTTGGTCTAATATATCCATACGGATAGAAAGATATACAGCTGTTTAAAATTACTGCATGATCATATATTGGAAAAATTGCCACTTACCAAGAGCAGAAGGAATTTATAAACTCATTTATTTGGACAATAAAAATACAGATTATAAAACATATATGAGTTCCAGACACACAGGGGTTAAAATTTTGTCTTTTCTGTTTACTAATGAATTTCTCTAGTCATATAAAACAGGGAAAAGTAATTATTACCTTGAAGGAATTAGTGAGGATAAAGCAAGATAATAGATATGAGGTAATTAACACAGTTTTTGATATGAAATAGCAATAATTTATTGGTTCATAACTGTGTGACAGCCACTATGCTCAACATTTCACATATATCATATTGCACCCTGTAGACCATAAACTTTCCTTAAATTGAAGCTCTTATTATTATTGATGTAGATTTTTAATAGCTGAACATTTTAGCCTTGGCCTTTTCCACCCATTTCTTTTAAGAGTCTTTGAAGTTCATAAGCACCCTGAATATGAATATAACTAATTTATTACAGCTATACTCTTCAGAATAAGATTTTATGTACCATATTGATCTGATGAAATGCAATCTAAAAGATAAATGCAGAAAGAAATGACAGGACCATGATATCAAAAAACACTAGACTTGAGAATGCAGCAGGAAGATGTTACTTTTGCACTTCCAGCTTCTGAGAGATCTTTCAGAGATATTTGTTGCCTTTCTGAGATTGTATGCTGAAGGCATGAACCTGACCTTCCTCTTTCCTTCTTTCATTTGCATAGACTTTCATCATCTCTTGGAAAACAAGAGATGTAGAAGAAATGAAAAATTAAATTTCCCACCAGGTGGCAAAAAGGCACTACATTGATTTGCAGCTTCTCTCTGTGCAACATAAAAATAGGAGAGAAAAACTGCATCAGCTGTAGTCTGCCTTGGAATGAATATATATAAATGTCTGTGCTATGTATAACTCTCTATATACATGTTTCTCCAGATTTTGCCTTTGGGAGAGAAATCGACTTATAATGATTACAAATCAGAAAGCATGAGAAGGATAGAATTATTGCGGTAAGTCAGATTAGGGAATTTTAAAACATGTAAATGTTTAAACTTGTCTTCAGGGGAGACAGAGTAGGAAATTCTGAATTGGTACTATCTGTGCATTTGCTGACTGCCTGTTAGCTTGCCAGAGATTCTCTTGGGCCTCATGGTTTTATTAATTCAGCGGCGGAATATCATTTTGAAAGCAAGGAGATACAGTGGTAACTCTGCATCCCTGAACTTGATTTATTATTGTTTAAAAGTATTTCAACATTTTCCAAATTTCTAGTTTCCTTTTAAAAAATCACATATATCTTGTAGGCTGTGGGCCATGACTAGAATAGTGCTCTGTACAGAGCATTTTGAAATCATTCTAATCCTTTGTCTAGGGTGGGATGAGAAATAAAGTAGAATAGGGAAATCCTCACAGTCTTTTTGGAGAAGTCTGAGGTAAGGGAATCAATTTGTGTTTTCCTCTTGCTGCAAATGTGAGTGGAGACACAGTGGGGATGCAGCATAAATAAAGTGTTTCTCCAAGCTCCATTTATATGACTTAGATTCAAGCACAGTACCATTTTTACTGAAACGTATCCTAACAATTGCATTTATAACTTACATGCCCTGGCTGTATGCTCAGGTGTCACTCATTATGAATTCCCTGTTTAAATATATTCCTATTCCCTTGGTATCTCTCATTTCCTCACCTTGATTTTTTAATGATACACTTATTATATAGTTTTTAATTTATTTATTATTCATCTATATCAACTAAATCATAAGAAAAATTAAGATCTTTGAGAACAGGAGTTTGTCTTCTTTCCTTCTATATCCTGAGATCTTAGAAATGTAATCTTTCACTAAGTGAAATGAATAGTGAATGAATAGCTAAAGATTGAAGAGAAAAAGTAATAGAAGGATGATGAGCCTCACATTCTACTGATACTGTAGTTCTGACTATGTCTGTATAATTGATTCATATATTTGCTTAATTACTATTTATTGATACCATGCATTGTGCATTTGTTGGGAATTGCAGGAAGCTTACATTCTAATGTGATGGACAAAAAATAAATTTAAAAATGAGCCATGGAATAGTATTTGAGGATAATCTGTTACACCTTTAGAAGCTTATTTAGGTGTTAGGGACTATTTTACCTATTTGGAAGATGGTGGGGCAAACTGAGGCTGTTGTCTTGAAATTGTGCCTATAAATGTGTAGGAATGAAATAGTCATTTTGAGATATGGTTATTGTTTTCTAGCCCTCATTTATACTTCTGTGGAACTGTGCTCTTCTTAAATGTTATTTATTGAATATTATGATTATTGATGAATTACCTGTGTTTATAGAGTAGATTAAAATTATGGCAATGAAAAAACTGATGAAGAGAGGGGAGAGAGAGAGGGGGGAATGTTGAGGGGAGCAGGGAAGTGAGGGAAGTGTGGCTGTCTTCTTGGAACTGTACCTATGGAATGCAAAAAATCTGTTATCTTTATGTTAATAAAAATAAAACAAGAAATTGTGTCCATATGAAAGTCATATTTTTAATGTAGATTATATTTTATTTGATTTGACTTTGAATATGATGATACAGGTTAAAGGTGGCTATAAGTCCTCTTCTCAACAACACATTTGACACCTTAATATGTTTTATAAATGATATGGTCAGTATAATGAGATAGGGCTAATGGGAGGGTGTGCTTTTAGAAAAGCTTCCCTAAGATGTTAACTTTTAATCTGCAACCTTGAAAATGACAGTGAGTCACATAAGTGGCAAGTTAAAGGAAGAGAGTCACAGGCAGAAAGATTTAGGATGAAAAACTCAGAGGTGATAAAATGCATCTGGAACATAAGTTTGTCCAGTAATGAATGGAGACAAAGATTCGGATGTTGTAAGTTTTTAGGGATACAGGAACTGATCCTGGGACTTCTTATAGGTTGTGGTAATAAGCTTTCTGTTTATTCCAAGTATGAATAGAAGACATCAATGGACTTTAAGATGAGAAGTAGCATAATTTGAACTGTGTTATCAATGACTACTCGGTCTATATGAGAATAATGATTTGATAAGGAGCACAAAAAGGAAATGTGAAGATATTTTGGAGACAATGTGATTCAGGTGAGCAGTCATAGAGGTTCAGTGTAGGATGGTGGCACTAGAAAGGTATGGTGGAGGGGAGTGGGGATTTATGTTGCACATGGAAAACAAGAGGTTTTGCTAATGGATTCATTGAGCAGGTAAAGGAAAGAAAAGACTTAAGAGTGATTCCTGGTTTTTGCTCTGATCAACCAGGTGGATATTGGAGACATAAACTGAAATGTAAGGACAACATCTGTGACACATAGAGCATAGGAAATGGTAGCTACTAGTCTTTTTATGTTATCTATGAAGTAAAGAATAAATCATATAGCTGCAGTCTTCTTGACAATGATAATATTAACAAATCAGTGGGAAAGAAGCCAGATAAGAGTGTTTCTGTCCTTGGGAAAACTCACACTTTTCCCCATCTCAGAAAGAAATTAATTGCTTACACTGAGCATTTGAATCATATCCCTGTTCTGGCACTTTCCATATTGAACTTAATTTGTTTAGTCATTTTGCTATTTATCTGCCTAGACTTTGAGTCTTTTGTAGGGGATAGAGATAATTTAACATTCAATCATAAACCTGCAGTATCTGGCTCATAGTCGGTAACCAAAAGTGAATGAATGAATAATTGTGTGGCTGACATGAATAAAATGTCAGAATCATTTGCTCCTCAGAGCTTTCCTTTGAGACAATACTTGTTCTTGATCTTCTAGTTATTAAACATTGAAAGGAAATGCAAATAAAATCAGGTGAGGCAAGGGATAGTATGTCATGCTTCTTAAAATCTAGAATATGAGGGTGAAGTGGTTTCAGGATTAACAATTACAATAAATGTATGTTTCAGAAAACTGTGATTACTATATTCACCAACTTTAAAGCTTAACGTTATCCTCAGAAATCTTTTGTACTTGATAAGAGTACAGAGCTAGTTCTCTTTGTTTTTGTCAGTGATGCTGTTGCTCTATGGCTATAGGACTTGTGTATGGCTTCTTTGGAGCATCCCAAATATTTTTTAATATTAACATTTCTGTTTAGTAAGTTTTTATTTAATATAAAATATTAATATGAAATATAAATTTCATGTGTATAGCTTTTGGAATATAGCAATTCTTCCCTCCATACCCGCCCTCTCTCACCCACTCCCTTCCCACCTCCTACTCCCTCTCCCATCCCATTCTTCATTAAGATTTGTTTTTAATTGTCTTTACATACAGAAGACCAACTCTAAACTAAGTAAAGATTTCAACAGTTTGCACCCACACAGACACACAAGTATAAAGTACTATTTGAATTCAAGTTTTACAGTTAATTCTCATAGTACAATTCATTAAGGACAGAGGTCCAAAATGGGGAGCAAGTACACAGTGACTCTTTTGTTGATTTAACAATTGACACTCTTATTTATGAGTCCGTGACCACCCGAGGCTCTTGTCATGAGCTGCCAAGGCTATGGAAGCCTTTTGAGTTCGCAAACTCTGTCATCATTTAGACAGGGCCATAAGCAAAGTGGAAATTCTTTCCTCCCTTCAGAGAAATGTACCTCCTCCTTTGATGGCCCCTTCTTTCCACTGGGATTTCACTCACAAGAGATCTTTCATGTATGTCATTTTTTGCCACAGTATCTTGTCTTTCCATGCCTGAAATGCTATCATGGACTTTTTAGCCAGACCCGAATGCCTTAAGGCTGATTCTGACGCCAGAGTACTGTTTAGAGTGTTTGTCAATCTATGAATCTGCTGAGTGGCCTGCTTACCATATTGGATCATTCTCTCATTTTTAATTCTATCTATTGTTATTAGCAGACACTTGGTCTTATTTATGGGATCCTTTTGACACTGATTCCTAACTTTATGATCAGTTACAAACTTTAACTAGTTCACTTTAACTAGTAAGATGGCATCGTATCACCCAATTTAGTGGGATTTGGAGTCCCATGGCAAGGTTTTAGCTTTATCCTTAGGGGTAAGTCCATGGGAATGTGTGTGGAACTATACATGTCCTCCCTTTCTTATTCCACTCATATTTTTTTACAGGGGTCAGTTTTCAATTGGATTTAAACACCTATGAATAATTCTGTGTTAAGTAGAGAGTTCAACCAATGGTATTAAGTAGAGAAAGAAAACTGGGGCTGGAACTGTGGCTCAATGGGTTAAAGCCCCAGCCTGCAGTGCCAGCAACCCGTATGGGTATCGGTTCGAGTTCAGGCTGCTCCACTTTTGATCCAATGCTGTGCTATGGCCTGGGAAAGCAGTAGAAGATTCCTCAAGCTCTTGGGCCTCTGTACCTACGTGGGAGACCTGGAAGAAGCTCTTGGCTCCTGGCTTCAGATTGGCTCAGCTCTGGCCATTACGGTCATTTGGGGAGTGAACCAGCAAATGGAAGACCTCTCCCTCTCTGGCTCTACCTCTCTTTGTAATTCTGTCTTTCAAGTAAATAAAATAATTCTTTAAAAAATGTAGAAAAATAAATAATAAAAATAATAAAATAGTAAGCTGTTCCTCGACAGTCAGGACAAGGGCTAATCAAGTCATTGCTTCTCTTAGTGTCAATTTCACTTCTACAGGTTTCCTTTTAGGTGCTCAGTTAGTTGTCACAGATCAGGGAAAACATATGGTATTTGTCCCTTTGGGAGTGGCTAATTTCACTAAGTATAATGTTTTCCATATTCCTCTATTTTGTTGCCAATGACCAGATTTCATTTTTTTTTACTGCTTTGTAGTATTCCATAGAGTACATATCCCATAGTTTCTTTATCCAGTCTTCCTTTGATGGACATTTAGGTTGATTCCATGTCTTAGCTATTGTGAATTGAGCTGCAATAAGCATGGAGGTGCAGACTGCTCTTTTAATTGCTGATTTCATTTCCCTCGGGTAAATTCCAAGGAGTAGGATGGCTGGGTCATATGGTAGTACTGTATTCAGATTTCTCAGGCATCTCCACACTGTCTTCCATAGTGGCTTTATCAGTTTGCATTCCCATAAACAGTGGGTTAGGGTCCCTTTTTCCCCACATCCTCACAAGCATTTGTTGTTTGTTGATTTCTGTATGAAAGCCATACTAACTGGGGTGAGGTGAAACCTCATTGGTTTTGATTTGCATTTCCTTGGTGGCTAGTGATCCTGAACATTTTTTCATGTGTCTGTCAGCCATTTGGATTTCCTCTCTTGAAAAATGTCCTTGGCCCATCTCTTAAGTGGGTTGTTTGTTTTATTGTTGTGGAGTTTCTTGATCTTTTTGTAGATTTTGGTTATTAATCCTTTATCAGTTGCATAATTTGCAAGTAATTTCTGTCATTCTGTCAGTTGCCTCTTCACTTTCCTGTCTCTCTTTCTCTTTTTTTTAAATTTTTTTGACAGACAGAGTTAGACAGTGAGAGAGAGAGACGAAGAGAAAGGTCTTCCTTCCATTGGTTCACCCCCCAAATGGCCACTATGGCTAAAGGTACACCGATCCAAAGCCAGGAGCCAGGTGCTTCCTCCTGGTCTCCCACGCAGGTGCACTGGCCCAAGCACTTGAACCATCCTCCACTCCTTCCCTGGCCACAGCAGAGAGCTGGACTGGAAGAGGAGCAACTGGGCCTAGAACCCAATGCCCATATGGAACGCCGATGCCGCAGGCGGAGGATTAACCAAGTGAGCCCTGGCACCGGGCTCCTGTCCATTTCTTTTGCTGTACAGAAACTTCTCAATTTGATGTAACCCCAGTTGTTAATATTGGCTTTGGCCGTCTGTGCCTCTGGGGTCTTTTCCAAGAAGTCTTTGCTTGTGCCAATATCTTGCAGAGTTTCTCTGATGTTTTCTAATAATTTGATGGTGTCAGGTTATAGATCTAGAACTTTAATCCATGTTGATGGATTTCTGTGTAAGGTATAAGGTAGAGGTCTGCTTCATTCTTCTGCATGTGGAAATCCAGTTTTTCCAGCACCATTTGTTGAATAGACTTTTCTTACTCCAGGGATTGCTTTTAGCTACTTGATCAAATATAAGTTGATTATAGATGTTTGGATTGTTTTCTGGTGTTTCTATTCTGTTCGTTACCCCAAATATTTTGTAAGTAAGATTATAGAGAAGGTTAAATTCAGAGATTTTGAGGACAGAATAGCTTGTAAGTGTTTTAACTTATGTATTTGAACCTAATCCCTTATTACCTGTTAGGTGAATTCTTATCTGGTGCCTGGAAAGATTCTCCCAAATCCCGCAATAACATTGTCTCAATCAGATCATCATTATAAAAAAGATGGCTCAAAGTAACCTGTTTCACTTTTGATATCTTTGATGTGACATAGTTACATCATGTGTCTCAGTGTCTACAAAACAGGAATATACAACACACATACATCTTCTAGGCAGGATTTCTCAAGCTGCATAGATACCACCTGGGGTCTGTTAAAATGCAGATTCAAATTCAGCAACTCTGGAGTGGACCTTGAGCTTTTGCATTTCCAAAATGTTTACAGATGATGCTGATAAAAGTGGTCCACAGATCACATGGTCAGTAACAAGAATCTAGAGTTAGAGAGGAAAGGAATACTCATATTGAAGAGAATTTGTCATGACCTGATTTTTAATTGTGGCCTAATAGTTTATCTGATGGATTTGCCACCATTTATTAACCATTTACTTAATAAATCATGTAATGTTGGAAATGTACTTGCTCTCATTTTTATAAATATCTTAATAAAACTTTCTTATACAGAGTACACATGCTTCTGACTATTTATTTATTTATAGATACATTACTAGAAATATAATTGGATTTTCAAAGGTACATATTTTAGAATGCCTCACAGCATATATTTCCAAATTGGTAAGAATTTAAATCAAATATTTGATTACGTTACTCTATATAATTTCATCTTTGCAGCTTTTCCAGCTTACAGACCCATGTGACATCCTGATATCATGACATATTTAATAATGTATTAAGAACCATTTTATTCCAGTTACCACATCCTGTTCCAACTTTCTGATTCTGGTTAAACATTTTAAGTGCTGAGTTTGTGATGAATCATAGCTCTCACTGCAGAAAGAATTTATTAATACCTTCCTCGTACAGAATACAAATACAACATATAGGTCATAGATGGGACCACAAATCAGACAAAATGACTTTACATCTTAAAATATGGACCCAACTCCATCAGTTGATTAAACACTATCCAGAACAGTTGATAGTTGTCAAGAATGATTTCCTTTTTAATAGCCTGGGTTCTCTAGATTGAAATGTACAGAGGAAATGTATGGAGATGAAGTTCCTTATATACAGCTTAACACATAAAATAATAATAATTTGGAAAATCATGTGTTTAGAATTAAGCTGAATAGCACAGTATTGTTCTGCACACCCACAGCCCCAATTCTAACACCTTTTGGTTTGCTCTGGCTTTTTTTTTCTTGATATCTAACAATCAGATAATTTCTGCCTTAAATTATCCAAGAGCAAAATATGGGAGGTCAACTGCTTCTTTAAAAGACATTATGCTAGGGTAAGACGATGTAGTGGCAAGAACTTGTGTTGGAATCAGTACACCTACATTCCAACAATATAGATAATGAAGAGGTTAACACTCTTTTAATATGATCATAAATGAAAATAGTTTATAAGCTGAAATATTACTCAAGGCAGTGGATACTGTTATTATCCTGAAGCACAGTAGGGACAAGCAAACCATGTTTTGCAAACACATTATATGTACATAGTTCCTTTTCATCGGAAGCACCCTCTTTTTTAGTTTTCCCACCAGTCTCATATCCTCTAAGGAAATTGCACAGATCATCTCAGTCTTTGATAATTTTCTTCTATCAGAATTTATACAGCATAATTTTCTGCTCTTTATTGTCATTTGCACTTTGAGATTATCTTTCTGTTATATACTGAAAATATCTCCTCAAAATTCATACATTGAATTCTTAAACCCCAGTACCTCAAAATGTAATTGCATCGCAGATGGGGCTTTTAAAGAGATGAATCAATTAAAATGGGGTTTTGAGACTCATGTCCTTATAAGAGGAAGACATTTGGATTCACGAAAAGACCCAAGGGATGCTTCCCACGGAAAAGAGCCATGTGATGATCCAGAGAATAGGCGAATGGAAATCTGTAAATTAAGGAGATCTAAGAAGAAACCATACCTTGAGCCTCCAGCACTGTGAAAAATATGTTTCTGTTATTTAAGCTACCTTGTTTGTAATATGTTGTTATGGCAGCTCTAGCTAACTAGTATACTTTTCTTCAGAACTGGGTAATAATTTTCCTCTACATCTATATGTCTGGTGCCCAGTTTGAATTACATCTTGAATAAATATGTTTATTATTAGTGAAGTCTCAGGATCAGATGGAAAATGAAACACTCATTTCTGATAAATGTTTATCATACTGACAAAATGCTCATCAGAATATACAATGAATATGCTTGTCATGATATCTGATATATATGTTCTACTTCTTTGTAAGTTTCTTATTCAAGGTTTTAGAAAGAATACTACCTCTCAATCATTGAGAGGGTTTTAATGATAAGAACATTCTTAGACAATTCCATATAGACTCTCTAGTTTGACTCTGTGAACAATTTTCTGAGATGAGCTACACAGGTATTAAATACACCAGTTTACAGAATGTAAGGCTCATGTGTTGAGTGACTTATTCAAACCAGATAGTTAGGAAATGTCTTGGAATCTGATTCAGGCCTTAATATTCCTACTCTAATTTCACTATCCTGGGGCAACCTTATTTTTAAAAAGCATCCTAGCTTCAGCTGTATTTTTAAAAAACTCCCACTTGTGCTGGGATTTTAGAAGCAGTTTGCTGTGTGTACTTAGTCTTTTTCATCCATTTATTTTCTTTCTTGGCTGCATTTCAGGAAATAGAAAATGTACCATTGAGGACTGAGCAGCAAAGGACACGGGTGTGGATGGAAGTCACAGTGAGCTTTGTCTTCTGTCCTTGCATACAGTAATGACTCCTCTTGTTTATTTTCTTAGAATTGTGCCTATGAAATACATGAAATCTGTACTCTTTATATTAATAAAATGAGAAATTATCCTATGGGTTATTTGCAAAAAGGAAATAAAAGACAGAACTTAAATAAAATTTACTTGCAATTGAGACTGTTTCATTAATTTACAGAAAACTCTTAGGAGAAAAAAACAATTCTACATAGACCAAAGGGGAAGATACAGATCATACCCTAAAAGCAATTCATACCCTCAGTGCTGTTTAGGGACCACAAACAGATAGTTTTACTGGAGGGACTTTTATTCTGTCCTAATCAAATATGGCTTTAGGTTGTATCTCTGAGTTTCAATAACAACAACAATTTTCACTAATATTAAGTGATTTTATTCATATATTGTAAATTCTGTTATCATTCATTGTTCAATCACTTTTTCCTAAACATAAAATTTTTGCAAACTTTCTTTGTATCTCAATTGTCCCTTGTCACAGAAAAATGTTATTTTTTACGCTTTTTCTTTAAGCTTCACATCTTCCATAAATTGCCATCTCAAAGCTCTATTTAATTGCCTGTTGCTGTCATCATCAATATAGGAATCACCATTGTCATGCCAGGGCACATGTAAAAGAAGGATGAAAATAATAAAGTAAATCTGGCACTTGGATCCAGAAATGTTGGCAATAAAAGAGAGTTTTAAGTAGATGCTTAGTTTCTGGGAGTCAGGGATCTGAAGGTTACACAATGCTAGATGGATATGGTGTCTTCACATCTTTTCCTAGATAAATCGGGGTCTA
This sequence comes from Lepus europaeus, assembly GCF_033115175.1. NCBI lineage: Eukaryota > Metazoa > Chordata > Mammalia > Lagomorpha > Leporidae > Lepus > Lepus europaeus. The sequence continues at coordinate 43,433,951 of NC_084833.1, forward strand.
GGGTGGCAAGTTTAGATTGGTGTGCCCAACACTGAGTTTAGGTTCAATATCAGATGGGAGTCATTACCTGTGTACTGTGCAAACACTGTAGTTTTTGGAATTAAGTAACTGGTAGTAGGAGTAGTACATAGTGAAGAATAGAAGGATAGAAGGAAGATTAACAGGAGCTTGGGTAAAGGCTCATGTAAATACTTTTAACATAGTTTTAACATCCTCACCTACACTGAAGAAGTCAGCTACGGTAAATAGTTTGTAGATATAAGTCTGAAGCAGAGGCAGAGCAAATATGATACCAGAGGCTTAGAACATGTATTTATTCTCTCAAACCACTTACTGATAGCTAATGTCATAATTGTGCTGTTAGAGATTTAGTATGTACTTGGTAGCTATTTGGGGCTAGCCTGGCTAAGGGACATATAAAATCTAAAAAGAATGTCCAAGCAGCTGACAAAAATAAAAAAAAAGTCTTGAGTCACAGAGCAGGATCCAGATTATGATGCCACAGTAAGGATGTATTAGAAGAGCAGGTCATGGAGACAAGTAGGGAGGCGATCTGGGCTGGTATCTGGTCCAAATATATAGACCATAGCATGCTGGCTCTTATGAGCCTTTGCATTATGATGTGTAACAAACCAACTGCGTGATAAGAGCCAGAAAAATGGTGAGAAGCCCCAAATTGTGTAATATACTCTGTTAGAATAAAACCTCCCAAAAGGGGTCAGTATTAAGCTGTGATTTGGTGTGATAGCATTCCTCAGATCCTTTGTGAGAACAGGTTTGGAGGTGAGGTTAGGTGACAGACAAGGGGTTCTTCCGGGCTTTTCATAGGCTTCACCAGGAACCCATGACGTAGGAAAGGGTGTAAATGGGAGGACTTAAGGAACAAAGAGGACCTGTGTGTCTTGTACAATTTTTTGAAATCATGATCTTCTATTAAAGTGAGGCTGAAGATACATCCTGGTGCAGTGTAGTAGTTACTAAAAGATCTGTATTTTCACATTCTGATTCATCCATTATCACATGGAAAAAAAACCTACCTTAATTGGGATACTGAAACAAAGTCCATATACCTCATAGGACATTTTAAATATCCAAAGTAGATTAAAATTGGATTATCCACATAGTTCCTTTTAAATCATATAGAAATATTAAAGAATTTTTTTTACTATTACAAATAACTCAGTTGTTTATTTTCTCCAACTAATACCCCTGAGTATCTCCTGTGTGTGAACAGTGAATAAGATAATTCCTGCACAGTTAATTATATGCATATCATTATATGTAAACATGTCTCAAATTTATTCATCATCTACACACATAACCTGTTTTAAATTCACATTTTAAAGTGCATGCAAAATTTCAGAAGCCATTAATGGATTATGTGGTACATTTTAATTTCTATTACCGGTAAAACAAATCAAGATTACACCAAAAAAATGCACATTCAGTAGCTATTTTAAGATGTCGTAAGTAACTCTTCAAGTGCAAAGAGCTGCCAACATTATTAACTTGGGCCCTTGATCAGCACCAAGGTAAATGCAAAGGCAATTGCAAAAATGGAAAAACTAGCACTTTGCTTCAAAGGTAGTATCTGAGAACAATCATAGTCTTGAACAAAGAACAAATTTTAGTTATGTATTTGAGCAAATGACACTCCTCTGAGCAACCATTTTGCAAATCACTCTTAGACAAGATTTCAGTTTGATATATGGAAATCACCCACTGCTCTCTCATTCTTGGATTCTGGAACCAGAGGAGATATGGAAAATGAGCTGTTCTCTTTGCTGTTTTGTCAGATCTCACCGTACTTATTCATCCAGGCTTTTTTGCTATTTTGAGAGATGAGAGGTAAGAGCAACACAGGCCAGACTTTAGTTTCTAGATTGTGCAGACACTTCTGACAAGGAGGAAAATATTCCTGTTCACTCGATGCAGTGACCATTACAGTTTCATCTTTCCTGTAGAGCTTCTCTAAGAGCATTGCTATCATTACCCTGTGACCTGCAGAAAACCAAGGAGGCAATGGGATGATCACCCCCACCTCTTCAGATGCTGATCCAATCACCCTAGGTGACTGAGGAGAGCTGTAAAGTATAGACACTTTTCCCTGAGATTTAAAATCATTCTTTGGCTAAGAGGTTTGGCTTTGAGTTCATTACCAAGGAAGTATTTCCTGTGCTGTGATAAAATTCTGGAATGACAATGAGGCAACATCATAACGTGTCTGGAGCAAGGGTTTTGATATCAGACACATATCAGGTGTTCAATCTCTTCTGCTCCTTCTTCCCAATGCGCTGACTCAATACTGTGAAAGTATTTTTGAAAGTGCTTACTCCATAAAATTTCAGTTTCTTCTTCTCTGAAGTGGCAACTAAAATGACCAAACTATTGCTAGGTTATGTGTTGGGAGCCCTTGAAAATAGAATACTGTCACCCTCTAATACAATCCTTCCTTCACATGTCAACCAAGGGTCTCTTTCAAATCTAACAAGAGGTTGCACACTGCTTTCATTGTTAAGTATAAACTCTTTAATGAGACTTATGAAGTCCTACGTAATTCCCATGAGGGTGGCAAGGGCCTAACCACTTGGACCATTTTCTGCTATTTTCCCAGATGCATTAACAGGGAGCTGGATGGGAAGTGGGGTATCCAGGACTCCAATGCCAGTCCTATCCTTCTGGTTTTATCAGCTTTTTTACCTTAAAATCTTCTTTGGCTATTTTGAATTGGTTAAAGTCTTATCTCAAAGATTTTCTCATCTCATAGCACTAACTGTACTGGTAACTACTGCCTGCTTACTTGGGTATCGTCTCCTAATTATTAACACTGCAAATTTCATAAAGTCACACAGGGTAGTTACCAGTATAATTAAATATTCCATTGTCCTTCCACATGTGTTGGGGGATTGAACTTCATTCTAACTTGACAGTTCAGGAAATATGATATTGTCATTCTAGGTAGAAACTTCAATAGCTGATGTTTGTGCCAAATTTTCTTTGTTCTGATTGTGATCATGGTAATGCAATTGAGCTGAAGCCTCCATCAGTTTAGGCCCCTGAGTAACCAACCACACTGAATATAATATGCCTACTTATAATATGTGTGAGAAACGACTTTTGTATGTGTTGAACTGCAGAGACTTGGGGCTGCATAATGTAGTCTATCTTGGTTGCTACAACAGATTCAACACCTATCTTTTATCATAACATTCCCCAGTCCTAATAACCTATGTGAAATGACAGAAGGCACTTAAGAAACATTTATAGAGTAAATGGGAATTATTCAACACCAAACAGTTGCTGACTTATGCCTTTCCTCCTCCACTTTTCATCCTTCTTAAACTCTCCTGCTCTAAACAGTTTTTCCAGATTTAGTGAACTTCTCCAATCAAGTTATCCAAGTATATCTTCCAATAGAGTCAAGTGGTCCCTAAATGCCCCTGAAGAGCACAGTGCTTATTTCTGGCTCTCTGTCTCTCCTGAAATAACAGATTAGTAAGACAAGACTTGGGACAATGAGGGGAAGTTACTGGGAAATCAGAAACATTTTCCCAAGATAATGGCTATATGAGCAGTGTTTAACAATAAAGCTAAAAGGTGCAGAAGAACATGAGTTTATTATTGTTGAAAAGGTACAGGCAAGAAGCTTGAAAGTTATCTACATGACAATCATGTTTCAGGGAATGCAGACTGTGACCAAAAAGACAGATACCAACTCTGAGACTCAGTGCATCTATTTTTTTCTTACCTCCCAATCTATTCTTAATTATTATATTAATCCTCAGGGACTCAATATGAATTCCAACTCTTCCATGGGGTCTTAAGAATAAGAATTAGTCCAGTCAACATTGAATTTCTATCTTAATTTATACATAATTTGAAAGACAGAGAGACAGAGATCTTCTATTCGTTGGTTCACTCCTCAAATTCCCAAAGCAGGTAGGGCTGTACTAGGCTGAAAGCAGGAGCGAGAAGCTCTATCTGGATTTCCTAGTGTGTACCAATAGCCAGGAACTTAAGCTATCATCTGTAGTCTTAGTTGGATATGTATTGGCAGGAAGTTGAAATCAGAAACAGACTTAGACTTGAACTAAGGCACTCCGATATCACACTTGGGAGTCCCTAGTAGCATCTTAACTGCTGCACCAATGCCTGCCCCTGAACCTCTATCTTAACCTTCTGAAATCTCAGGATCAGCAATTTAATATTTAATCCTTTCCTATTTCATACATTTCTTACTGTTTCACTCATCCCCTTAAGCCAACTGTAAGTTCCTTACAAGTAAGGCAATGTTGCATGCTTCTAGAATATCTTCTAGTAAGCAAGAACCCTCTGCCCACACTTACTCAGCTTAGAAAACTGATTAACTGGGAAACTGTATCTTTCTATGTTGTCTGTAGGGAAAAAATACTGGGAACAACAGTCTGGGAAAGATTGCAGAGGGAAGGAGGGCTAGACTTTGAGTCTGGCCTAGCAGATTTCCAGGTTGCACCAAATCTGTTGAATTGAATCAGAATTTGAGTTAACAAATTTAATTTATTAATTTATGTGCACACTAAGTTTTGACAATGACTGAGAGAGAAAATATTCAGTTGAATATCTGATAATTAATTCAAACAAAAACCAGATTTCTGTGTTTTCCAAACTGCATCTCTATTCTGACTCAGCCATTGGTTAAAAGAAATGCGGAAGGGGCTGGTGCTGTGGCGTAGTACCTTAAGCCTCAGCCTGCTGCGCTGGCATCCCATTTGGATGCAGATCCATGTCCCGGCTGTACCTCCTCTAATCCAGCTCTCTGCTATGGCCTGGGAAAGTAGTGGAAGATGGCCCAAGTGCTCGGGGCCCTGTACTTGCATGGGTGGCCAGGAAGAAGTTCCTGGCTCCTGGCTCGGATCGCTGCAGCTCCAGCCAATGCAGCCATTTGAGGAGTGAGGCAGCGGATGTAAGACCTCTCTCTCTGTCTCTACCTCTTTCTGTCTGTAACTACCTCTCAAAAAATAAATAAAATCTTTAACAAAAAAAGAAACATGGAATGCTATTGCCAGCTCCATAAGATTATTCTAATAAATTATGTAACACTTTCCTGGAAGAGGAAGTTTCCTCCAGACACCACTGCTGTGTGCCATGTAAGCAGGCACTGCATGTGTTAGACTGTAACATCTGCAGATCTAATCTAGCAATTAATTATTTAAGGACACTCTCTACCTTCTCATTTATATGGCGAATGGTAACTCCAAAGCCACATGCACTTGTTCTGCACACACATAACACCTGCACTGCAGGAGCCAGGCCTGGATTCTGTGGAACTGGTCCAAGGGAGAGATCAGTTCTCAACATTACAAATCAGGGTTTCTTTATGAGAACTTCCACTAAATATTAGGTAATGGTCTTTCCTAGACTGTTTTCCCAATTGTTATATAAGGCCATTTTCTTAGGGGGATATGTTAGGCAGTTAATCTTAATAGGATATAACTTTATGTTGCTTGCACATAAGTCTTATGTAGAGAGTAGCTCATTAGATAGTTAGTAATGACCTGTCTATGGGAAGAATAAAAAAAAAAAAAAAAAACACCCATAATGGAGAAAAAGTTACTGCTTATGAAGGCTGTCTGGACAGAATGGAAATTAGGAGGAAGAATCTTGCTTTCTAAAAAATATGCTTTCAAAAATGCTGTCAGTTTTGCAGTATGCCCAGCTTAGTTACTGGATTTGCATTTCAGAGTACCTTTACTATTGAGCTATATTTGAATAACATGTACAGTAAAATCTCAAGCATACTATTTAGTTCGGCATTGCATTTCAGAGAGGGGGAGTCAGAATCAAATAATAATACACAAGTATATTAAAACAATGAGCAAGGCATGCATTAGAGCTAGTGTTTATTCATATCAGTATTAGAAATAATACTTGCAATGAAGCAATAAACATTTAGTGAATGCCCACTATGTGCTGCTCACTATACACACACCAAACACATTGGATAAATAAAACACTCTCCTTTCCTCAAGCTGTTCAGTCTGGTGAAGGAAACAGCCAGCAAGCAATCAAGATATGATGTGGGAAGAATAGAAATGGGGAGTATGTGCTGAGAGCTGATGGGAGCCAACAGCAGGAGAGGTGAACTCTAGAGTTTTATAAGAGCATTGCTAGTCTTCTTAGGTAAGAAACAGAACTCCCATATTTTGGTATCTTTCCCTAACAATTTTGTGCAGTTTAGTTGTTTAAAAAGCCCATTTATAACCCTGGGTCAGGGAAAACCTTTTGTCCTAGATAGAGAGCTTTTATCGTGACCTGTGCAGCTTTGAGCACAAGATATTTGAGTAATGTGGCAGATGCTTCCAGGGAGTATTTACTTGAAATATAGTTCTTTACTATTTTAAAAACCAGAGGTGCTTATAAAAGCAATCTTACCATAGCAGGCAAAAGTGAGTCCCCACAAATATCTCAGAGGGCAGTAACCTTTCTTTGCATTTCTTAGGTGTAGGAATTTCTACAATAGCTAATAGGAACTTTGCTGGTAAGTTCTGTTGTAGGCAAGGAAAAGCCCACAGCATAAATGGTTGCACTTTGAACAATTGCAATTTAAGACTGAGTGTTAAAAGAAGCAAATCAGACCTGATACTTAAACGCACAAATGCGACTATGAAGAAAGGAAGAGAATAACTCAAAAGTGTAGAAAAGATGGTCTAGATTGAGTGACCATGACTTCAGAGCTCCAGGGTAGACCCTCAACAAAAGTGATATTGACTGTTAAAACTACCACCCAGAATAATTTTTAATACAATATGCATGATTTTCACAGAGGGGAAAATTTTTTTCTCAAAAGGTCTTATGTATATGTGTTTTATATAAGTTATGTATATGTGTTTATATGTTATTTATGTGTGTTTATGTATATATTTTTATATATTACGTATGTATGTTTTATATATACATGTGTGTATGTATGTGTATATGTGTGTGTGTCCAACTTTATTGATGAGGTTGGAATATCTATTGACTTAATAACCTGGTAATTAATTAATCATGCCATGGTTCTAAATGTATTCCCCTAGGTAATTTTGTATTGTGATGATTAGTAAATGGCTTGAGTTTAGTTCCTGATATGCAGTTAGTAATTTTGTTGTTTGTCAAAGACAACGAAGTGAAGAAATCTCTCAGATGTTGTTAAGGTAAAATACCTGAGCTCAGGTGTAATGGAGATATTTTTGGGGTTAGAACACTTGTTTAGTGTGGGAAGACCAGAGATACCATGATCCCTCAAATCTGTTAAATGTTGAGTAAGTCAGGAATCATAAACCCCACTTTCCACATTAAGACATAAATTTGAGTGATTAAATCACTGGCTGATATTTAAAGTCTCAGTCTTCTTATTTCCATTGAAAGCAGAAGAAATGGAGCTGAGAGGTCGTGTGACTTCCCCAAAGGCAAGCCTCCAAATTCATATATAGGGTAAACAGTGCCTTAATTCACATTCTCCAGCATGCTGACTGGGTCTCTTCTACTCCTCAAGAGTGTAGGTTACAACTTTATTGTTCAACTTGCAAAATGTTCAGGATCACTAGCAATCAGAGAAATGCAAATCAAAACCACAATGAGGTTCCATCTCACCCCGGTGAGAATGGCTCACATTCAGAAATCTACCAACAGCAGATGCTGGAGAGGATGTGGGGAAAAAGGGACACTAACCCACTGTTGGTGGGAATGCAAACTGGTTAAGCCACTATGGAAGTCTGTCTGGAGATTCCTCAGAAACCTGAACATAACCCTACCATACAACCCAGCCATCCCACTCCTTGGAATTTACCCAAAGGAAATTAATTTGGCAAATAAAAAAGCCATTTGCACATTAATGTTTATTGCAGCTCAATTCACAATAGCCAAGACCTGGAACCAACCCAAATGCCCATCAACAGTAAACTGGATAAAGAAATTATGGGACATGTACTCCATAGAATACTATACAGCAGTAAGAAACAACGAAACCCGGTCATTTGCAACAAGATGGAGCAATCTGGAAAACATCATGCTGAGTGAATTAAGCCAGTCCCAAAGAGACAAATATCATTTGTTTTCCCTGATCGGTGACAACTGAGCACCAAAGGGGAAACCTGTTGAAGTGAAATGCAGGCGGGAGGGAAGTTATGGGAGGGGGGAAGCCATTGTAACCCACAAGCCATACTTTGGAAATTTATATTCATTAAATAAAAGTTTAATAAAAAAAAAATAGTAAAAAAAAAAAAAGAAATGGACACTATAAGAAACAATGACCTGATCAGCTCTTGTCCTGACTCTAGATGTACAATGTAATACTTTATCCTTTTTAGTATTTGTTGTTGTTGTTGTTCTAGTACTAGTGGTTGAACTCTGTAATTAACACACAATTATTCTTAGGTGTTTAAATTTTAACTGAAAAGTGATCCCTGTTAAATTTAAGAGTGGAAAAAGAGAGGGAGGAGATGTACAATTTGGGACATGCTCAATCGGACTTGCCGCAAATGGTGGAGTTAGAAATGTGCCAGGGGATTCCAACACAATCCCATCAAGGTGGCATGTACCAATGCCATCTCACTAGTCCAAAGTGATCAATTTCAGCTCACAATTGATGGCTCTGATAGGTCTAAGAGTCAAAGGGATCACACAAACAAGACAAGTGTCTGCTAATACTAACTGATAGAATCAAAAAGGGAGAGAAGGATCCAACATGGGAAGCGGGATACACAGCAGACTCATAGAATGGCAGGCGTCCTAAACAATACTCTGGCCTCAGAATCAGCCCTTAAGGCATTTGAATCTGGCTGAAGAGCCCATGAGAGTATTGTAGGCATGCAAGCCAAGATACCATGGAAAAAAAAAAGACCTAAATGAAAGATCTCTGTGAGTGAGATCCCAGTGAAAATTCCTCATTACTATTTTTTTTTTTTTTTTTGGACAGGCAGAGTGGACAGTAAGAGAGAGAGACAGAGAGGAAGGTCTTCCTTTTTGCTGTTGGTTCACCCTCCAATGGCCGCTGCGGACCGCGCATCTCGCTGATCCGAAGCCAGGAGCCAGGTGCCTCTCCCGGCCTCCCCTGCAGGTGCAGGGCCCAAGCACTTGGGCTATCCTCCACTGCCTTCCCGGGCCACAGCAGAGAGCTGGACTGGAAGAGGGGCAACCGGGACAGAGTCCAGCGCCCCAACCGGGACTAGAACCCGGTGTGCCGGCGCCACTAGGCGGAGGATTAGCCTGTTAAGCCACGGCGCCGGCCAAATTCCTCATTACTTTTACCAAAACTCCATTCAAACATTTTTGGGAGACTTGATTTCAAAGTACTAGCCATACACACTCGTAGTTCACTCTGGTTGGACCTGATTTGTCCAATTTCAGACTTCTATGAATATTTACAATTATGTTGTGAAGAGTTAGTAACCTCTGGGAGGGAGGATCTTAGAAAGAACTGCTGAGGCAAACCTCCAGAGCCACTGGAGCAAATAAGTTGGATTATCTCACAAATAGGCCATAGATGTCAGGTTGGCTCCATTTTGCAGAGATCCAAAGCCAGCAAAAGCCTGTTTTGCCACTTCCTTAATTTATTTTTATACTATAATTATCATAATGTTAATCTTTTAGCATTAGAAATCGCTTTGTCAATTTTATCTACCCTCTAGGAAAGATCTCAGAAACTTCCCTCTTGTTTATTGGCTGAAAATATGTACATGGAGTACTTTGGCTGAAGTGAAGCACTAGCAATCAAAAAGAAAAGGTAAAAGATTTAACAATCTGAGGGTAGTATTCTTTTCCTCATTCTCTCCTCTCTTGACTTAGTGGCAGTACCAGTTTCCATCAGAGCAGACCTGTCTGCACAAGATCTTAAGACCATCTGATATATCCAAGGATATACAATTCTGGACCCAAACAACAAACACTGAGGATGGAAGGCATTCAGTTATTGGAAATGAATTATCTAATCTTTTTGTATGGATATTTATAATTTTGCTATGTTCTCAGAACATTTTTCGCACATTAATAATTGGACTTTGTTATCTAGCGACTACTGAAGATATAATGAGGAATGGCAGAGAGATTTTCATAACATACTTTAAGGGCATAAACTTATTATTAAGAAAGTGAAACATATCATGCAGACAAGCAAAAGCACTTAGTAATTCAGCCATCTTCTCTGGAAATTTAACAGTTAGCTAAAGGTAGAATGGCTTGAATATCCTGACATTGGCATATGGACTTTATTTTAATAAGTTCCATCTATTAAATTGTCTCTTTTTTTTGTCTTCTGTTTTTTGGACTTTTATTGTTTCTCTGTTAAACAGGTTGTGATCTTTTAAAAGAGATTCCAGTCTTTTTTAGAAATCTGACATGGTTGAGGATTATCCATGGGTGCTGTTTTCTATTTCCCATGGACATTAAACAAAGTATGATTCCAGAAAAGGTAGAATCAGAGTCACCCCTAGCTATTCATAAGGGCAGGGTTTTTGAAGGTCTAAATATTAAATTTATAGAAGAACTTAATGTATCATATTTCAGTCTCCTTTACCCTAATTATCTGACTTCACAACATTAATAAAGTGTCCCAAGTAACTATGATATCACTATCTTTGTATAATTCTATATATCCTCTACAGCTGTGAAAGGAAGAGACATGGAATGGAACAGAAATTAGTTAATAGTTTAGTCTGCCTTTTGCTGCTATAACAGAATACCACAGACTGGATAATTTAAACAAAAGTTGATTTCTTCAGAGTTCCTGAAGCTGGGAAGTCCTGATGAGGGCACAGGTAATGTTGGTCTCTGGTTCCAAATGGGTGCCTTACTGCTATGTACTCCTGCGAGGAGGAATGATGTGTCCTAATATGGTTGAAGAGGGAACTCACTGGAACAAAACTTTTTTAGAATTAATTTTAGTTGACACAGAACTATTCTACATGTTAAGGGGTACAGTGTGATATTTTGATATAGGTGTGGAAGGTACAATGATCATGTGATAGTAATTAGCATTTCCAGCTCTGTAAGCATTAATCATTTTTTGTATGTGCTTTAAATCTATCAACTCCAGTGTATTAGTTATTTATAAAACATGTAATGAGTTTTTATCAATTATAGTCACCCTACCATGCTAACAGAGCACTAGATCTCCCTGTATCCTCCCTCTGGCTATACCTTTCCTTTTCTCTACTCCTTCTTCTATGAGATAAAGTTTCTTTGGAGTCCATGTGTGGTATCTATCTTCATTGTGCTGGATGTTTCAGTTAACATGATATCTTCAAGTTCCACCTACTCTGACACAAATGACAGAATTACGTTATTTTTATGGCTAAATAAAATTTCATTGTGTGTATAGACCACATATTCCTTATCCATTCACCCACCAATGGACACCTCAGGCAATTCCATATCTAGCCTGTTATGAATAGTGCAACAATAAACACGGCAGTACAAGTGTATCTTTTTATGGTGAAATTAACCCATCCATGAGGCTGCACTCCTCATGACTTAAACAGTTCCTGAAAGGACACACCACCCAACAGTGTTATATAAGAGATTAAGTTTCCAATGTATGAATTCTGGAAGGAACAAAACCATTCAAACCAGTCTCTAAGGAAATTATTGTTACTGTACATCCAGTATGTGCCAGAGTGTCTACTGAACACCTTGTTCATTACTACTAGTTTTTAGATATTATATTTTTCACTTTTAGAATGATGAAATTGATGTTCAGATTCGTAAAATACCCAAAGTATAGGTTTTTTTTAACCAAAAACTATAAGTATTGGCAAATGTTGAAGTCAAAATTTGATCCTACATTTGTTTTCAAGCATATGTTCATAATGCTTTCATGTGATTACAATATTGTATGTGTATTTAACAACAGTTTCACTTGATGTGATTATCCCAAGGAGAAAACCTGAAAACCACTTCATAAAATCCATCCTATCTTTCAGTCTATCTATACTTCATCATTTATTAACCTACCCATCATTTTACTTTTTAAATTTTTACTTAACACATAATATTTTTTCTCTGGATATTAAACACTTCTCAATGGATCTGCAGAGAGAATGATGTTGCAGTCACTATGACTCACTCATAAATACCTTAGTGATGATTATCCCTTAAGTGGAGATGGCTAGACATTTTGATAGAATGAAATGTGTCATAAGCTTGTGCCACCTGAGCCAATGCTTTAGGCTACTCTTGAAAACAGAGACCCTCATCCATGCCTAGGGCCAAATTCCAGGACTCAATACATCAGCCTAACCATCTCATTCATCAGCCTGATGGTTTTAATTGTTAAATCGGAAGTTTAATTTGCCATGCTTGGATAACAATCCAATTCCAGGAAAGCATATGCATCAAGTGATCAATAAGGGACAAGTACAGAAAGTTAATTATAAATAATCCTTGAATCCTGATGAAAATCAGAACATTAGGAAAATCTGATCTTTGCTTATATTACCTCATTACTTGATATGTTAGAGACCTAGGGGAATCAGCAATTTTATCAAGTAAATAGATAACATGTATCTGTATCTATCTATCTATCCATCCATCCATCCAGATACACAAACACAATTTTATTTTTACTTTAGTTTTTGGCTGACTGAGTTAGTGAAAACAATTTAGGATCACAATTTTGTATTTAGTCTTCTTAGTAACACTGCTGAGTATTACTCCCACTCTATTCAAAGGGAAACTGATGCTCAAAACTGATAAATAGGCCGGCACAGCTCAATAGGCTAATCCTCCGCCTGCGGCGCTGGCACTCCGGATTCTAGTCCCGGTTGGGGCGCCAGATTCTGTCCTGGTTGCCCCTCCTCCAGTCCAGCTCTCTGCTGTGGCCCAGGAGTGCAGTGGAGGGTGGCCCAGGTTCTTGGGCCTTGCACCCGCATGGGAGACCAGGAGAGGCACCTGGCTCCTGGTTTCAGATCAGCATGGTGCGCCTGCTGCAGCGTGCCAGCCGCAGCGGCCATTGGAGAGTGAACCAGTGGTAAAGGAAGACCTTTCTCTCTGTCTCTCTCTCTCTCACTGTCCACTCTGCCTGTCAAAAAAAAAAACAAAACAAAAAACAAAAAACAAAAACCTGATAAATAGATGCCTGTTAGTAGGTCACAGATCTAGTTAGTGTCAGGGCTGGAACTCAAACTCGGATGAGTCTATCTTCAAAACTCATCTTTTCATAACTCCACATTAACTCCCACACAAATTGCAAGTAATGAAGAATGAGGACCTATTAAGAGTCTACCCTGTAAGACAGACATGAAGAAACCATGTGACCTTAGCAACAGCTAAAGAAACTGGCTCAATTCTTCCTAGCTAAAGAAAAACAGAAAAACAATAAAGGCCCTCATTAAATTTATCAAACACAAATATATGGGAGACAGAGTGGACTTGTGTTTGCAGTGTCAGTAGGGAAGATTTTTCAAAGCAGTATATTGTGCTTGTTGAAGTGTGAATTTTGAAACATTATGATCCTAAAATTGATCCTATTTCTGTTACTAACTAGCTAGTACTCCAGTGAGTATTTTATTATTTATAAAGCATGTATTATAAAAGTATTGTTACTATGTGGAACTGCCTCAAAACATAGTTTAGCATGATACCTAACAAACATCTGAGGCCATTCATAAATGAAGTGGAATTGTTCATGCACTGTTGAGTACCTTATTCCCAATTAAGTTCAAGTTGGTTTAGAAAAAAAAAAAAAAAACACCAGATATCACATGGAAAAGACTGCAGACTATATTAGGCCAGCAGTTCCTAGAAATTTTGATTTCATCAAATAGTAAACTTCTAAAAATGTAAAGCCCATATGCTATTTTATCAAGTAAGTATACATAGAAACAAAGCAAATTAACTTATTCTACAATAAGTAAACACTTATAATGAATTCAAAGGATATAGTCTTAGAAAAAATATGCTCCTTTACACTGAATAAATATAGCTTTATTATAAATTGACGACAACATCCCCCCCTTATAAAGTGCTGTGGATAAATGATAACTTTTTCATGCATGATAATCTATCTGTGTACCATAATTGGAGTAGATGACTTTTGAAATTATTTTAACATTAAGATATTTAAATATTGAGCCATGTTGTAAATCATTCTAATTCCCTCCTGATAGCAGTACTAGTCCAAATAATTAGAGGCAAACATGCTTCCATTTGGATACTGCAGCAATACATTCTACAGCCATTTTTTTTTTTTTTTTATTTCTAACCAGCCATGACTTGTGAAGTCAGGTCACATCCTAATTCATCATATCCCTTTAAATCACCTTGATAATGTGAGATCATGTTTAGTTCTCACCCTGAAGGAGTTTAAAATTAACCCCCATCTCATTTTAATCTAAAGTCTATTTTTATGGTGATGAAATAATGACACAAACAGGGATTCCAAGAAACTTGAGAGTAAATTTTAATATTTAATGCAAGTTGGCAACTCATGAAGAGGCAGAAAAGAGGCCATTCTCTTTACTTCCAATGGCCAAAGACTGTAGCATTTCCATGTCCGAAGTCAGCAAATTGCATTTGTATATTGAATGACCTGATACTTTGAAATTGTGTCCCATGTGGACACAGAAAAAAATTTCAACTTTCTCATATCACAATTAAAAACAGTTTTAAAGTGATTCCTAATTCACTGTGCTTGTTTTTAAAATGAAGAAAATAAAACCCAGAGCTACTACAGTGACTCTGTCAATGTTGCACTGAAAGTCTGTGGTCCAGCTCAGACTTGGAATTGAGACTATCACATTCACCTGGTGATCTTTTTGTCAATTATGCGCCTCTCAAATCTCCAAATCTCATTCACAAAGTTATAAGAGAGACACTGCTCCCAAGAAGATTGAAAACATCATAAAGTATTTGATATAAATCAGAGTATGTAGGTTAAAAGATTGAAAAGCTGGTTTGAATTCTGGCTACCATTTGTATAATTTGGGGTCAAGTGACAATCTCTTAGAGCTTAATTTAATTACTTAAAAAGTGAGTTCTTACCTTAAAGTGATGCTGTGATAAATGTATGACATAATATGTGTAAAATACCCTTCCCAGACCTAGGCACCTCAACAGTGCTCCATAACTTTCATTTTTATCTTCTTTTATAGTTTCATTAGAAAGTTCAGAAGTTTAAGCTTCAGTTCTAAAAGCTGTACTTTACCAAAGGAAACCAGTGTTGTGAACCAGTTTATAAAGTGTTAGCAAAGATTATATAACAAAGCTTATATATAGCTATAGATATACTCATATGTATGCTTTGTCATAGGTATATATGTTGTATATCTTTCAATATGTCATAGGTTTTTATATGTGTATACATAGTCTGTGTACATATATACTATTGTGTAACTAAAAAAATATTGTCATAGAGTGCTGTCAAGCCTATTTTGTTAAAATATACTATTATCTACTCAATCCAAAAGCCTGGAACAGAGAGAAAATTATATACATTCCTTCACCCTACTATGTCCATAATTAGTCTTAATGTTAAATTTAAAAGTTTTTGCAGGTATTTATTTGAGTGGCAGAAGAGAGAGAAAGAGAGAGAGAAAGAGAGAATCCATCCATTGGTTCACTCTCTAAAGTCCCACAGTAAAGAGAGATTGGAACTGACAGTGAGGAATTCAACCCAGGCCACCCACTGGTATCAAAGCACTTAAGTCAATACCTGCTACGTCCCAAGGTTGACATTAGTAGGAAGCTGGAGTCAGCAGCCAGGGATTTGGCTGGGATTTGAACTCAGGTACTCCAATATGGGACATGGATGTGCTAACTGGCATTTTAACTGCTAGGCCAAATGACCACTCTTGCATATTCAGCTTTCATTCCCAAATGTCTTTTTTTTAATGATTTATTTTTATTTATCTGAAAGACAGAGTTACAGAGAGAGGTAGAGACAGAGAGAGAGGTCTTCCATTCGTTGATTCACTCTCCAGATGGCCGCAATGGTCGGAGCTGTGCTGATCCGAAGCCAGGAGCCAGGAGCTTTTTCCCATTCTCCCACGTGAGTGCAGGGGCCCAAGGACTTGGACCATCTTCTTCTGCTTTTCCAGGCCATAGCAGAGAGCTGGATTGGAAGAGGAGCAGCCGGGACTAGAACCAGCATCCATATGGGATGCCGGCACTTCAGGCCAGGGCTTTAACCCACTGCGCCACAGCGCCGGCCCTCCAAATTTTTTTTGTGTTTGTCACCTTATCTCCATTTGCTTGAACAATTGCATTGTTTCAGGTGGTCTTCACTTCTTACTGGTCTACCCCAAGCCTCATCACCACATCACTACTTTAGTCCTCTCGTCCCCTCCCTGCTGCCAAACTGATCTAACAGGAAAAGAATATGTTGTCATTTTTCTACCCAAAATCCATCAGTGACTCCTCATTGCCTAGAAGATTACCTGAAATTTGGTCATACAGAGACTTGTCTTCACTCACTTTCTGTGTATCTTTCCCTACTCTTTGTCACATTTCAGTATCTAGTCCAGTGCTCAGCATGGGCAAGCATTTGAAAAATAATGACTTAATGCATAAATGAGTAAGTAAATGAATAATGAATTAAAAAATCAAAACCTAGCACATTTTTTTTCTCTAGTCTCCTTTTCAACAAGTGGTTGCCCTGTGACCTGGCAGAAATCAATGCAACACACAATCAATAGTCTCAACTTCCTTCAGCACAGTAGTACTATTTTTCTTCAGTGTGTTATATACAGCTTCCAGACTCTTTATGCTTTTTTCATGGAACTTTAGAGCTATTGAATACTTACATCATCTACTTATTCTGAATATTTTACCATGCAATTAAATAATCTCCTATAACCTATTTTTTAAAATTTTCTAAAGTTTATTTATCTGAAAGGCAGAGTTACAGAGACAGATAGAGAGATCTTCCATTCTCTGGTTCACTCCCCAAATTGCTGCAATTGTTGGACCTGGGCCAAACCAAAGCCAGGAGCAAGGACCTTCATCTGGGTCTCCCATGGGGGGTGATGGGACCCAAGTACTTGAGCTATCTTCTTTTCCTTTCCCAAGTATGTTAGCAAGGAGCTGGATTGGAAATGGAGCAGCCAGGACTCCAACAGATGCCCAAAAGGGATGCTGGCACTGCAGAGGGTGGCTTAATCCACCATGCCACAGCGCTGACTCCTCAATCACCTATAGTAAATGTCTGAAGACTATGCAATCCTGCAGATGTACTACAAATTAAAATATATTAAGACTTGTTATTATATATTTAACTGCTTTTCTGAAGAGTTGTACTGAATTATAATCATTTTATTGCCAACAGGTTAATAGAATACCCCATCAAAATTATTCGTACTTATTTGTTTTTCAAATTTTAATAGTTTTTAAAGATTTATTTATTTATTTATTTATTTATTTGGAAAGGAACAGTTACAAAGAGGCAGAAGCAGGGAGAGAGAAGTCTTCCATCTGCTGGTTCACTCCCCAAATGACCAAAATGGCTGGAGGTAAGTCAGTCTGAATAAATCCACCAAATGTGCTTTGCTTGCTGAAAAATACATTTATATAATTACTGACTCATTTTTGCTATTATGGTAAGATTCATCTCAAGCAGTGTTCAGGACCCTGTGTTCTTTGGGCTATGTGTAAGCAGGAACCCACAGTACTATGCAATCTTTTTCTAAATAAAGCATTTAAATGATTTAGTTACTATATGTCTTGACCTCCAAAATAATTCTTATTCGTGAACTGAGTCAGAAAACTAAGCTATTACAGTAAGCATTTCTCCTTCCAAAATCATATCTCTTTATTAAGACTTTAGAATAGAATTTAAAAAATAATAAACACAATTGATATCTCATTTACTCTTGTGAGACCATGGGTTTCAGGATAGAATAATATTTAATTAATCATGTAAAATATTAATTCTTTTTACCTTTTTTTCTTTTAATTGTTCTAATTTTTTCATTAAAATTGACACAAAGCTTGCAGTTACATTAGGGAGATATGAATACAGAATTAGAAGGAAAGGCTTTATGAGTGTCAAGCCTCTTAGACTTTTGCTCAGTCCACATGCACCATCTTCTTTCTCATGATCCTAAGAGACTCAGCTTGATATATTTTCCTTCTTTCAGCAGACACTTCCATTCTCCACCTGATCAGATCAGACCGGGATGATTTAATTAGATTAGGATTATTGAGTGGTCCCAGATTGAGCTGTATGAAGATAGAGTGTACCCAAGTTTTTTAATAAATTTCTTGATTCCTGTATGCAGGTAGGTAGTAATAACAGTAACTACACAGAGACATTAGGAAGTTTTATGAAATTTTCTCAAGGTGTCAGTATTATAATGCTGAGGCAGCAGTTTTCATTTCCTTTGTTAAATTTAATCCCAGACCTCAGGAGCCTTTTGTTCCTTTTTTTCCCCTAAAGATTTAGTTATTTATTTGAAAATCAGAGTTACAGAGAGGGAGAGGCAGAAGAAGAGAGAGAGAGAGAAAGAGAGAGACAGAGACAGAGAGAGAGGAGAATCTTGCATCCACTGATTCACTCCCCAGATGGCGGTTATGGCCAGAGCTGAGCCAATCTGAAGCCAGGAGCTAGGAGCTTCTTCCAGATCTCCCACTTGGGTGCAGGGGGCCAAGGACTTGGGCCATCTTCTACTGCTTTCACAGGTGCATTAGCAGGGAGCTGGATCCGAAGTGGAGTAGCCGGGACTCGAATCAGTGCCCATATGGGATGCCAGCACTGCAGGTGGCAGCTTTGCCCACTATGGCACAATGCTGGCTCATTTTGTTTCTTTGTCCATGTTTTCATAAGGCACATATTGGTTTCTCTCTTTCACTTTCACAGAATGGATGGCTTTTTGAATCATGTGACATTTCCATTAAGCATCAGCTTTAAGTGACAGCATAAACCTGTGGCTTCCCCTAAGACACACAATTGCTTGTGGTTCCCTTCATTTATCCATAACTGGAACTTTTGTTAAACAAAGTCTTTCAACTGGCCCATTCTCTCTGTCTGTTCACCCGTATGTATGACCTGTTTGGTACAGTCCTCTCAAATAAACTATAAAAGAAAGAAATTTTCCATTAAAAGAAAATGATATCAATTGAACCAGCAGGATGTTCAGGAAAGATTCTGAAGGGGAAAATTGTGCAATATTTTACAATGAAGGACAGGTCTTTTTAATTCTGACCTCTTTGTGGCAGACAGTGAATGATGATAAATTCCATTACTGTGAATGTCAGTCTAAGGGTCAATGAGAGAGCTTACTGTAATTATGCACTGCAAATGCCCATTTAGAAGGAGAGAGCCTGTTTCCTCCATCCTGAGACGTTAAAAACTCTAACTCTGGCCAAAGTTAGATAACTGCTTAAAGTTCATACAAACATAGTTGTCCATTGTCATGAAGATGAAATATTCATGAAACCAGAAGATTTGGAATGTCCTCACCTGCAATACATTTTCTTTATCCAAGTCAAAATGAATTCTTCTCCTTTCCCTAGACTCATCTTTTTATGATATCTTTTATTCCTACCTGAGACCACAAATGTCTATGCCTGAAATCTGAAGTTAAGAATGAATGAACTGATAAAATGTATTAATAGGAAGGAAATTAGTGAAACCTGCTTTTTACATGGAGTACAGATTACTAATGGGGAAAAAAGACGAATGAAATGCATCAGGACAATTTCACTAGAAAGTTCACCTCATTATTCAGATAATCAACCCTATCTAAAGGGAGTCACAATTCATATTTATTATATCTTATCGATTTTTCTCCAACCAATGAGTTAGAACAAACTGGCCATCCAGGAAAGTATTAAAGAACAAAACTACTGCCGGCGCCCGGCTCACTAGGCTAATCCTCCACCTGCGGCGCCGGCACACCAGGTTCTATCCCAGTTGGGGCGCCGGATTCTGTCCCGGTTGCTCCTCTTCCAGTCCAGCTCTCTGCTGTGGCCCAGGAGGGCAGTGGAGGATGTCCCAAGTCCTTGGGCCCTGCACCTGCATGGGAGACCAGGAGGAAGCACCTGGCTCCTGGCCTTGGATCGGTGTAGTGCCGGCAGTAGCGGCCATTTGGGGGGTGAACCAATGGAAGGAAGACCTTTCTCTCTCTCTCTCTCTCTCTCTCTCTCTCTCTCTAACTCTGCCTGTAAAAAAAAAAAAAAAAAAAAACAAAAGGACCAAACTACTGAGAATCTGCATCATGTGAACAGTCAATTAAACTTTTTCATATTTCAGCAAAGGCAACCATTTAGTGACATTGTTAAGTGTCTCAAAATGACACAATAAGTATATTTTTCTCAACTCTATTTGGCCTGAGTGGTATCTAAAAGATCTGCCATTAGTTAACATTCAATTTAGATATCAAATAATTCTATTGAACTGTTTCAGTTCTTGTGTAATTGTTTATTACTATTCATCAATATTTGAAAAAACAAGTATTGGACCTAGAGTAATATCCAAATGGATGCGACATGGTTTAATGAAAAGAGCACATTGTCACATGTAACACGAAGGGAGAGCCATGGGAACAGAAATATAAAGAGTACTTAGGTTTGACTCCTTCACAGTTGGAAGATAGGATCATTACATTTGAAGAGACTAGCAAAACAGAAATTGGGTAGCCATATGCTCTGCTAAAAATCAAGGATTTTACTGCTCTAAGGGGAATTCAGATAATTGGAACATCATCTGCCTCTGCCACATAATTTTAAGGAGGAGAGGGAAAAACTACAGCTATGGAGAGTAGAATTTTATTTTTTATTAAAAATTCTCTTTTGAAAAATGTTTTATTTATTTATTTGAAAGGCAGAGTTACAAAGAGGCAGAGAGCAAGAGAGAGAGAGAGGTCTTCAACTTGTTCACACCCCTGATGGCCACAACAGCAGGAGCTGGGCCGATCTGAAGCCAAGAGTGGGGTGGGGAACTTCTTCAGGGTCTCCCACATGGGTGCAGGGGCCCAAACACTTGAGTCATCTTCCACTGCCTTCCCAGGCCATAGAAGAGAGCTGGATCCGAAGTGGGGTAGCCAAGACTCGAAGCAGTGGCCATATGGGATGCCAACACTGTAGGTGGTGGCTTTATCTGCTACACTACAATGCCAGCCCCACAACTGACTTTTATATGCCAATTTTGCATCCCGCTTTTTAAGGAATTCATTTACTAGTTCTTTCCCTTTTCCCTTGGTCTCTAGGAACCATTAGGTTAAGTCTATGCATATGGTAGTGAAGTAGGCAGGCATACAGGTTAAAATTGATTAGGTTTGTGAGTTGGAAGACCATGCCTTCACCACACCCCTGTCTGACCTTATCCCCCTACCTGGCCACACCTGGGTGCCCACCAGCCAATCAGGTTAATTAACCACTCCCCTTTGGAAGTGGGTTAAGAGCCTGGGACATGGTGTGTCCACGCCTTCTCTCTTCCCTGGCCTCTTGCCAGGAGGGGGCTTGCTGTAGCCCTGTGCCTCCAGGGTGCGTGGCCTTCAGGCCACGTGCTCTAGGCTTCCAGGCCTAGATGCTCCTCCATGTGGCTGGTTCCTGGTGCTTGGTATGAACCCAGATTTACCTCTCTCTCTTAATAAAGCTCTCACTCTCCTATGCATCTTTATCACTAAATAAAAGCTTAAAATGTACCATTCTGCCTTGTTTATCTGTGCCGGTATTTAGAATTCTTCTCTAAATATTAGGCAAGAACCCTCTTGGCTTTATTAATATCGGGGATTTAGTAATAAGCCCCAAATTCCGGTAGCATATGTCGCACCCCAGATAGCATTTCTGGGGAACTTTAAGGGGCCACATTTTTGTATAAATTTTAGGGGTTCTTGTCCGATTTCAGTAGGAGATGTCACAAACCTAGTTATTTAGTATAGTTGTTTGTTTCCTCAAATATATATCTCCTCTTAGTTTGAAATTACCACCATTCTAATTATTCTACGCCTATGGTGTACATTCAGACGATGGCATATGCGATGCTACTCTTCTCACTGTGGATCATTTTTTGATTCCTCTCCTCTTAAATCAAGGCTGGCCTTAGTGACCTATTTAATCACTATTATGTCATGTTCTGTGACTTCCAGTAGTGGTCATTCATAAGCATTTTTACAGCTTCTGCTCAGACATCTTGAATCACAAGAGAAAATTAGCTACCATGTAAGAATTGCCCAGAGAACAGCCTGTGAAGACAGAAACACAAGATCAACCCCAACTCTTGGGGTTATTCTAGTAATGCCTGATATATGAATAAAGAAACAACCTTGGATAGTCTGTACATAGCAGGGGTGATATGAAGCATATCATGGGATCCCCTAACAATCTGAGGCTCTGGACTTATGACCCCAGCAATTAACAAGCTGCTCAAATCTCCCCGGTTGAGATGTCAGTCATTGCAGAGCAAAGAAAAGTCATTCTGTTATCCTTCCCCAAATCCTGACATACAATAGTGAGCAGAAGAAAATGATTGTTACCTGATATTGTTCATAGACTTGGGGTAATTTGAAACATCATAGTAGGTAACTTTTGATTACACACAGATTTTATTACAATCCAGTTCAAATCCTTTTGATAAGTAGACATTTTACTATATAATATCAGTTTTACTGATAATTAAGGAGTGAGAAATCCTTCATCTGCTGAATATTTGTGGTTTAAGTATATATTTTTCCTCCTTTTGATTTTACATCTTCTATACATTTTAGACCAGAAGGATAATTATGTGTACAAATTCCATAAAGCCATGGATGTTGAAGAAAGTTTGAATGGAAAGTCAGGTGAACTGTGTGAATTATGCAAGAGCATAAGCTGCAGTCTCCTCAGTTCTTCTGTGGTGCTGTGGTGGCACAGGGAACACCTGGCACTGCATGTAACAAACCTTAGTCATAATGTTTGTCATAAAGCATGCCAAGCTCAATGGGTACCACAGTCTGCAGTTGAATGACAGTAGTTAAGTCTCCATATAGCAGCTTTTCATTCTTAAAAATGCCTGATGGTAGAGACATTATTTTCAGTTGGACAGTTATAGTTTTGCAACAGGATTACTACAAATAAAAGTTTATGCAAGCAGCTTTTCTACTACACACCAGAATGAACAAGATATAGGTTGTACTTCGCAGAAAAACTATACTCCATCTCTTAACCATTGGACTGATGAAATATTTCAGTAAATCACAGTCTTTATGCTGTCCTTGGGTCTTTTGCAATCTCAGCTGCTGCAACAGTATAATGTACATTGATTTCTGCTTGAAATTCAATGGCAAGAAAAGCTGTTTAATCATTTGGCTCCTGACTAGTTAATAAAGAATCTGTCTCATTTAATAAGTTTATTTTAGATAAGACCACCATCATTCTCATGATCTTGCATCCCTTTCTACTCCTTTTAGGGGGAGGGAAATAAATAGGGCTCCCGATGAGACAGTGCAGCTGTTATCTTCTGTCTACATTCCTTGACTGTCTCTATGATTTGCAAAGTTTCCTAGTGTCCACAAGTGAAAGCCACTTAATCATTTGCTGTGTAAGTTGTAAATGCACAGTGTTCTTCTTCGTTTCAGAAATCACTGTCACATACAAGAAACCCTGGTACCTCCATTCTGAACCAGTGCCTATACTTCAATTAGAGAAGGTAAGCACCTTATTGCTAAAATTTTCTAACCAATCACATCTCATGAACATTCAATTTTGCTAAAACTAAATGGCATAAAAGCCCCTGACAAACTGTTACATTTTTAAGGCATTGGCAAAATAATGAAATCAGATAAACCACATTAATGTTCTCAGATGGGAGGTTGCTAATAGGATTAGAAGCAGTCAGAGGTTAGGAGGAAGCCATCTGAGAAAGTCACCTCCAATGTTAAGTGAATCAATTAACTAGGCTCATTTGAGGATAGAGGGTGTTGTGCACTGACCAAGCATTTGTGAAAAAAATGGGCAGAGGGACAGAATTTATTTTGATTAAGAAAACATTGAACATTTTCAAATAAAGATTTAAGGAAAGATGTTTAACTTTTGTTAATAAAAGCAAATAAAATTATCATCTTCAAAACTCTTTTTGGATCCCCACTACCTCAGATTTCTGGGTTACCTAAAATAGGTCAAAACGACTTCATGTGTTTCCACTTGAAGATTAATGCCAACTTTGCCTGTCACATGACCAAGTAAGAGGTCTGAGACCTATCTCTGGAGAACTGAGTCTCAAAGGTGGAAGGGATTTCAGTAGGAAATGAGGTCTCCTGAATGAATTCGTGGTGACAACTGACATTTACCCTCCCCCTCCTAATCCCCAGTTAAGGTCATATGTTCTTATCCCCTGAGGTTTCTTTGTTCAGTCTCTAAGCTGCCATGCCCATGTATCAAACATCAGTATTTCCTTTTAGATAAGCCACAGAAAAATAAAAAAATATAGTGGACCACCATTGTGTATGAGGCCTCCTCTTCTACACACCTCTGGTCGGTATGGTTGTATGGAGTGGACATAATGTCCTGTCACATTTCAGAGAACTAACTGCATACAGGGTAGTTTACACTGACTGTATATATTTGAATGTGGAGGCTTGAGCTCTGATGATACCATATGACCAGATGGTTGTAGAAGTATATCCTACAGGATTAAGAAAAAGAGCTAACAGCCGGCACCACCGTAGCTCAATAGGCTAATCCTCCACCTGTGGCTCTGGCACACTGGGTTCTAGTCCTGGTCGGGGTGCCGGATTCTGTCCCGGTTGCTCCTCTTCCAGTCCAGCTCTCTGCTATGGCCTGGGAGTGCAGTGGAGGATGACCCAAGTCCTTGGGCCCTGCACCTGCATGGGAGACCAGGAGAAGCACCTGGCTCCTGGCTTCGGATCAGCGCAATGCGCCGGCCATAGCATGCCGGCTGCAGCGCCATTGGGGGGGTGGTGAACCAACGGAAAAGGAAGACTTTTCTCTCTGTCTCTCTCTCTCACTGTCCACTCTGCCTGTCAAAAAAAAAAAAAAAAAAAAAGAGCTAACTAAAATTGCTTGAGTTTTCCTTGCAGAACAAAAAGAAACAAGAAATGTTGCTGAAAACCCCCAAGGCAACTAAAGCATATCAGGATCATAGGTGTCATGCACTGCTCCCCACTAGTAGATTTAAGATATTTTGGGGCACAGTCCCCATCCTCTGAATATTCTAAGACATTCTTGGAGCATGAAAATATGAAGAAATGTGAAGCTGTCTGTGCCTATGCAGAAAGACAGAGAACTCCTCTATTTGGCCAACCAGTCCGGATGTCCTATAATAAACTTTCTCCCTGCAATGACCATGGCTTCTGTATCTGGTCTTCCAATACAAGTGGGGAGTTGAGTTTACATTTGCTTGGTAATAGAATCAGTGGGCCTAAGTAGGACACCAAGTCCTTCCTGGACATTGTTGCCCTTGGATCACCAGCCTTGTATTAGAGACAGGGCTCTGGTTATGGATCATAACAGCTGCCCAGGCATTTGGTTCAGTGATCTGCCTTCAGTTTTGTTACCCTGGAAGGTATCATTGACCTTTGTTGCTGTTGGTTACATATTTACAGTGGACAAAGTTCAGGCTTGGAAGACATATTTTGTTGAGTAACTTCAGTTTAAAGTGATCAGTCTTTGAAACTCCCCACTTTAATGTCCCTAAGAGTAGGGGATGGAGGATCTTGGTTGGGAATTTTATCCTCTTTTGGTAAGGGAGTTCATAACTTTTGATAGAGGGAATACTAGCAGGGGAGCCATCCTTGAGGTTCTCTTGGTGCCATAATAAATGAATGACAATTTGGTCTCTGGTGAGTGAATGTGAATGTGAGCATCCAGCTAGAAATTCTTAATGAGTTAATATCTAATTAATGCTTTGATTCTTTTATCTGTGGGCATAAATGAAATTGCTTTTCCAGACTTACTGATGACTTTAACAACATTTTACTAAGGGACTATATGAAGGTTTCTGACCTTGAGGGAAAGACCCAGAAGTTCCCTCTGGCCTATGAGGGTGTAACCAGATGACTGACAACCTCCTGGAGGGGTCCAAATGCCAGCACCCAGAATATGTAATGACTTCATAGAGTCATCCTCGTCCCTGCCCCCTCCCTCAAGAAAAACAGAACATGTCCCATTTCTGAGTTAAAGGGAACAATCTGTGGCTCATCTAGGAGGTTAGACATAAGTGATTGGTCTCCCACTTCCATGAGCCTTTCCAAATTTCCATAGGACAAACCCAAGATAAGCAAAGGGGAAATACCAACCCCTTTTTAGCCCTTGGGGAAGCTATTCCCATAACCAGCCCAACTTGGACTTGACACATTGCCCTTCATTAGTTCTTACTTTAGTCACCAGCAGTATTATAAGATGGGAAATATTGGTAGTGTTCCTGCCTGCAGTGCTCTCACCTACATTTTTTAAAAAATATTATATATATTTTAAATATATAATATTATCAGCCCAGCTCTGACCATTGCAGACATTTGGGGAGTGAACCAGCAGATGAAAGACCTCTCTCTCTCTCTGTCTCTACCTCTCTCTGTAATTCTCTTTCAAATAAATAAAATAAAAATCAAAAATTTATATAAAATATAATATTATATATATATATATATAAGTCAGAGTTACAGAGAGATAAACAGACAGAGATAGATCTTTCATCCACTGATTCACTCTCCAATTGGCTGCAATGGCCAAGGTGGCACCATACTGAAACCAGGAGCCAGGGGGTTCTTCTAGGTCTTCGACATGGGTACAGAGACCCAAACACTGCTACCATTTTCTTCTGCTTTTCCCAGGCCATTAGTAGGGAGCTCTATTGAAAGCAGAGTAGCCAGGACTTGAACCATTGCCAATATGGGATGCCAGTGTCACAAGAAGTGGCTTTACCCACAACGTCACAACACTGGCCCTCAACTGCACCTTACAAAATTGGGCAACATTCAGTTATGAGTCCATGAAGAACAAAAAGATGATATTCTTTTATAATTATGCTTGGCCTCTGTACTCCTGGATTCAGGAGAACAATGGTGTAATACTATCTTATAATTAGATCTGCTTAATAAAAGAGAAGAAAAATGAAATATATACAATCTTTTATGCTGCTGCATCAGAATAAGATGATTCAAAGAAAATATGATATATTGTTTCCAAAAGATAGTGTTCAGAAAAAGCCCATTTTACCTGAGTCTAGGACTGGGGAAGATAATTCCTTATCAGAAAAAAATAACTATCTCTATTGCTGCCACATTCCCCATGAAGGGTGCGAAGTTTCAGCCTTGTAATCCTTACCCCCTGAATGCTGAGTCCAACAATATAGGGCCCTACAGATCTAGGAATGTTTTCCTCTCCCACTCCTGCTATGATGTCCAATTTAGAAAGGTGGCCACTTGAGGTCAGGTTGAGCAATTGACTTGAAAGCAGTCGCACACCTGGAAAATCAATAATGAAAAGCGACCCAGGGGAATTGTTTATGTTCACTTCTTCTTTTTTCTTTCTTGAAATTGTCCAATGAGTATGATGATATGCTGATTTATCAAAATGATCCTATAAGGAGGGAAAACTAAAAGTAGTCTTCATGTTTGCCACACATAATCTAGCACAGGGGATGTTCAAACTCTTCATAATACTTTACTTATCCTGAAAGAATATTTGATAGAAGAAATCTCAAAAGTAAAATGATGAGAAGCATTGGGAAGCACCAATGGATCTCTTATGGGTTCCAGCTAATCTGGTCATACTGGTCTCTGACCTTGATCCCAGTCATGAGGGAGACTGCCATTGACACAAACTATAGAGATTGTCCCAAAACAACGAACAAAAGTGGTAGAGAAGCAGAGAAACTTCAATAAGTTTCAGTAAGTAAGACAAAAACCAAACAAGGACTCATTATAGTACCTACACAGAATTTTTCAAATCTATTGCAAATATATTATATAAATCCCAAGATCCCACAAAAACAAAAGATGATAAACGTGACTTTTATAGGGCATATAGCCCCTGCTATATAATGAAAGTCTACAGAAAGAAAGGACCTTTGGGATGTCATTGTTCCAGTTGATAGAGATTACTGCAAGGTATTAAAATAGCTGAGATCAGATCCAGGAAAAAAAGAGAAATAAAAGATGAACCAACAGGTCATCCTCAATTTTAGTCAACAAAGATCCAAACCTTGTCAAGGCCCACTATAGTGTGGAGCCCAACCCAAGGTAACTTCCATGTGCCCCATGTGAATTCTAACTTCAGATGCCACCTAGCATTCAGACTACAGAAATGTGCCTACTGCAAGCAGGAGGGCCATTTGAAGAAGCAATGCCAATACCTTAGAAATGAAACCTAGGGAGATAATTCACAAGCTTTTCAACTGCTGCAGCTAATTGAAAGTGACCAGGAATGAAGAGATACAGCATTCCACATCAAATGCCCCGGTTCTATTAAGATTTTTCAATTAGGACCTCAGGTAACCATGGCAGTGGGAAGTAGACCCATAGACTTTCTGGTGGACAGAGTTGCTACCTGCTAGTGCTGAACACCAGAACGACAAGCTGTCGTCAGAAAATTTGACTGTTACTGGAATATCAAGAGAACCCCTTCCAAAATCATCCCTCTAGGGCCAGCATTGTGGCTTATTTTAGCTGTTCCTGTGATGCTGGCATCAAATATGGGCATTGGTTTGTGTCTGACTGCTCTACTTCTGATTCAACTGTGTTCTAATGCACCTGGGAAAGCAGCAGAAGTGGCCCAAGTGCTTCGGCTCCTGCACCATGGGGAAACCCTGAGGAAGCTCCTGACTTTGACCTGTTCTTGCCCTGGCCATTATAATCATCTAGAGAGTGAACTGGTATATCTCTCTCTATTTCTCTCTCTCTCCCTTTCTCTCTCCCATTTCTCTGTCTCTCAGTGACTCTCACTTTCAAATAAATAAAAACAATTTTTTAAAAATTCATTCCTCTGACTATTTGAGTGTTAATTGGAAAAAAACCTACTTTAAATATAGTTTTCTATATGTATGTGAGTGTCCAATATCTGTTGAGATAAGATTTAATGATAAATTTAATGCTCATGTCAATTTCTTGCTCAAAAGAGAAGAAATTGAGTTAACTTCTGAAAATGACCATGCTTATCAAGGAAAGCTACTTCAACAGAAAATGATTCACAAAATGACATACTTGAAGATGCTGGTGTCTCCAGTAGAGGCTAAACTTGCTATGACTCAATGCCAGACTGCAATTTCAATTTTAAACCCTACCATGCTGCTCTAGAACAAACATGACTGTATATAAATAATTGAACCAGTTTATTTCAACATACTGATTTGACAGAAAAAAAACATGGAAGATCCAGACTGACCTTAAGAGTTTACATTTCAGCAGGAGAGGAAGACATAAAAATGATCAGTCACAAATTCCTAAAGAACCATTTCCAGTGAACAACAGTTAGTTCCTCTCTGATCATAGCTCCTTGTGGACAAAAGAATGAGAATGAGGTCAAGAATCTTGGAGAAATTTTTAATGTCCTGGATTTTTGGTCTAGGTCCTGGTAGCTTAGTCAAAATAAGATAAAATCTTTTTTTTTTTTTTTTTTTTGACAGGCAGAGTGGACAGTGAGAGAGAGACAGAGAGAAATGTCTTCCTTTTGCCGTTGGTTCACCCTCCAATGGCCGCCGCGGTAGCGCGCTGCGGCCGGCGCACCGCGCTGTTCCGATGGCAGGAGCCAGGTGCTTCTCCTGGTCTCCCATGGGGTGCAGGACCCAAGGACTTGGGCCATCCTCCACTGCACTCCCTAGCCACAGCAGAGAGCTGGCCTGGAAGAGGGGCAACCGGGACAGGATCGGTGCCCCGACCGGGACTAGAACCCGGTGTGCCGGCGCCGCAAGGCGGAGGATTAGCCTGTTGAGCCACGGCGCCGGCCAAAATAAGATAAAATCTTAACAACTCATTAGCCATTTTGGTTTTGACACTTCTATTTAATAATGGGGATAAAAACTTATTTTTTTAAATGATAACTTTAACTGAGTACCTAATAAATACCAAGTACTAGGTTCAATGATTAAATATATTATCTCTCATTAGTGTCACAAATATTCTTTAGGTGGTTTTCATATTTCTCACTATCTTCTTTTTATGAGTAAATTGAGCCTTCCAAAGATGAAGTAACTTCTCGAGTGACACACCCTTTAGGTGGTAGTACAGAAATTTGATTTCTGAATCTGCGACTTTGTCCTCATTGAATCTGTTTGCTTTACTGGAGCTGTAGCTACAGAAAGTCTTTAACATCAAAGCCTCAGATGAACTATTTGCGATGCTTGGATAGTAGAAAACTGAATTTCTCACAGTTAAAAAATAATCAGTGGAAGACATGACCATTAGGGTTATGTGACCTAATAATGTTCCAGTTTTGTTAACTCAATGAAGATGCATGCATGTGTTTGATTGAAAACTGCAAAGCTAAGATTTGATGCTGTCTTGTGGGAAATAAATTTGTGCTGCCAATTGAATCTGGGTGATGGAGTGTTTCCTGAAGAATGTTAAAATGTATTTTGTATTTATGGTTTAGATGAGGCGTCATCAGAAGTCCTATAAGCACAGCTTGTGTTTCTCAGTTGGGTATTTACAGCTTGGTAGGTTGGACACAGTGGAAAACTGCCAAGTCCTCAGGAAGTTGCAAAGGGGACCAATGAAAACAGAAAGGGGTGAGGTGGGAGCTGGTGTGTCAGTCAGAGATGGCACAGTGATGAGCATTCATGCTTCATAATCCAGGGCTCCTGTGGATTATCTTCCAGGGTCAGGAAAGAGCCTGTGCTCATTGAAGCAGGGCTTACAAATTGGCCAAGTGCATCGTGGGAATGAATTCTCTCTCTTAGGGATTGTGCTAGGGCTGAATACTTAACAACGGGAATTTTCATTCGAAAATTGATGATTTTTTTATGATAAAATGACTCTGGCTGCAGCATTCTCTCCAAAGCAGTGGTGGGAGGCATAAGGATTGGCAGACAGGAAAAAGACAACAAAGAGGGTTTTCTACATTGTTTCTGCTCCTGTTGAAGTGTGCAATATTGAACAATTTTAACAGGCTTCTAGAAATGGTTTATACAGACTGACACCAATTTGATGATATTTGCATATAAACAATCTTGCTGAATACTCTGTTGGAGGGATATGTGAGGTTTGGAATACATATGTAAAGAAATGAATAAGGAAGAAGTTTCTTGTCCTTAGATTTTACTTTTTAGCAGAGAAAATAAAATAAATTCACAAAAGATTGGAAGAAAGAGCTGGGCAAAGTAATCACCAAAGGAGGACTCCAATGTACTTGCTGAGTCTCTCCTGAGCACATTTATGCCACTCTTTTAATTTGCATAACAGCTCTATGTGGAAGAGATTATTTTCAGATCTACTTTTTACTGGAGAGAAAATGAAGGAAAGTCTTTGGGAAGTCTACTAATTAATCAATGGTTGAACCAGACTTCAAAATCAGTACCTACTCTCCAAATAGAATGCATTTCAGATGCCTCCAGGTTATGATGTCATACAGGCAAATCTGGAAGTTGAACTATAACTTAAAGAACAGTGAAATCTGTTGTTGAAGGAATAGGTCTTTCTGATGGAGTAGGTATTTGAGGCTTGTGCTTTAAATCATAAATATAATTTTGAAAAATGAAAAAAAAACAATGTATGGAGCCAGATTATCAAAGTAAAGAGTGATCTGATAAAGAAAAGTGTCAAATAGTCCAGTTTAAGCTTCAAATATATTTTTTGTTGTGAATTCTGCTTTTCCAGGTATCCACTGGTTTCTAAGTGCCTTCATGACAGAGATTATGATTTATGCCATGTCCTTTTTACTCTGTTCATACAGAGTGAGCTCATTCTGATTCATTTTAAAATTTCCGTATTTAGAGATAGGGAATTGGATATCTTGTTAGCTGCCCATGGATATCTGAATCTTTATTGGAGTGCCTAGGATCAAGTCCTGCCTGCTCTTTTGATTCAGCTTCCTGCTAGTGACCCTGTCCCCTGCTTTGGTTCAGTTTCTTACTAAGTGCCTAGGAGGTAGCAGATGCTGGCTCAAGTACTTGGCCTCTGTGACTCACATGCAACACTAGCATGGAGTTCTGCCTTCTGGCTTTGTCTGACCCAGGTGCAGCTGTTGTGGGCATTTGGGGCAGTGAATTATTAGATGGAAGATTCTCTCTCTTTCTCTCTCTCCTTCTCTCACTCTTTCTCTCCATCTCTCTCTGTAACTCTGCCTTTAAAATACATGGATAAATGTATTTTTTAAAAATTTAAGTACAGTTTAGAGATGGAAAGGACCTCAGAGATAGCCTGATGCAACCATCTTATTTTACATGTGAGGGTGCTGTATTGAAAACGGCTTTTCACAAGGTTCCTATTATAATAAAAAAGGTGGGCTATATGGAGATGATCATAGCTTCTCACTGAAGAATTCATTTATTTAGAAAATGAACAGATGGCCTTATTGCCTGAAAATATAAATTCTGTGTCAACAAAACACTCATAGAGATTGTGTCTTTAAAGCTCTCCAGTGACCTTCAAAGCCCCAAATATCAAATTATTTCCTCATTGAAAGCTTTTCACTCATTGCCTGTCATGATGCTAGAGTATTGTAGTTATTCTGTTTTTGTATGACTCACCTGTCTCTTCCAACACAGTTTGTAGTACACATCCCTATGTGTGAATTTGCTGTGTAATCTTGGGAAAGATATTTAACCTCTTGGGTCCTGCATATTCATAGCAGTAAAATGATAATGATACACTATGAGGGAAACTGCCAGCAACCCCTAGCATATTGCATACTGTGTCTAGAGAAAAATTTTAGACAAATTAACTGTGATGCAATTTTTCTGAATAAATAATGACTAATAAATCAGGCAGTACTCAAAACTAGAAGAGGTTCAGAGAGTTCTTCTTTGCGGCACCAGCAGCAAGCTTTTACACATGGCATATGGAAGCAAAGTAGAGAAATTACTTGAAGGACCATGGCTGAGCATTAACTTTATTTGTATATGAAATACTAATGGAAAATCCCTAGTTATGAAATAGTTAGCAATTTCTGAATGGTTAAACTTAAATTTCCCGTTTACATTGAAATGGATTTTTGTTTGCTTGTAGGAGCTCCAGTTATAGCAACAACTTCAGGTTAATGGCCTCCTTTTTATTTACTTTTACTATAGTCAAGGGATGTTTCTTCCCAGATTTATACTCTACAGATGTCCGATCTTGAGGAATTCCATTTGTTGTTTAGATTACTTAACCCTATCCAGGCATAGCTCAAATTTTCGCTTTCTAATTTCTTTCATTCCTACCTTCTCATGTGAACTGCACAATACACCATCAAGTAGAACAGACATGATTATCAAGAGATCTAGAAATCCTGAAGAAGTGAAATGATCTGCAGAAGAGGTTATCATGAATGAATCCCAAGGCAGAATGGCATTCAGATATCTCGATTGTTAATCTGAGGTATTTTCTACCATACTGTATCAAATTTGTTTCTTGAAATATTCATATTTTTATAGGTAAATTTCATCTATTCTGAAACATTGACAAGTTTGCTTTAACAAGTTATTTTTCTCATTTATTTTCACAGGAAACACTGCATGGGGTGTTTCAAACAAACTGATTCCATTTCTGGCAAACATTCACAATTATGTAATTTTTAGTAACCCACCCTGTGTTAGAATACATTGAATACATTCCAAAGACACCAATCTACTGTCTACTTTTTTGTTAATGTAGTTGTAAATCTTGATTTGCTATAATGTCAACTTATTCATTTCATCAGCACCATTTCTCACTTAAGAGATACAGGGAGATTAACCCACATTTGGCTCCTTTTTTTTTTTTTTTTTTTGCCATTAATCATGTTTGTTCTCTTTGTCTCTTAATAACTCTTTTTCAGCCATGAGTCACATTTCTCAATACCAAGTGCTGTCACCCAGTCATCTCCTTAACTAACTAATAGGCACTAAAAAGCTAAGAGAAAGGACTCATGATGGTCATTGGGGATGTTTCCCATTTATACAATTAGTGAAAGATATGCTGTATATGTAGTAGAGGAAGCAGTTTCCATTAGAGAGTGAAGGTGTGAGTTGATTTAGAGTGACCCTGGCTCTCCAGCGCTTAGGCAAGTTATCTCTTCTGAGACTGAAATTTTTTCTAAAATAGAGATCTGAATACCTGTCTCAATAACCTCAGACGGTTTGTGTTTGTCCCAGAACAGATAAAGAATGAAAATGATTGTTATCATGAAATCATTTCATAAAGTATAAAAGTGAACTCATTTTTCTAAATGAGACAGCTTAGATTTGAATTCCGATTTGACCATTTATCAGGTGTAGTATAGAGCAACTTAACAAAATGCCCCTATGACTTCCTTCCATTGTTTTGTTCATTGTTAGATAATGGAAATACCATACACAGTAATTCTAGGATTATTGTAAGAATCAAATTGTTTAAATATGTAAAGTGCTTAGAAAAGTTAAAGGCCCAGAGTAAGCAGTCATTACATATTAGTATCCAAGTCTAAATGTCACTTTTGTAAAGAAAAAAAAATGTGTGCTTAGATTATAAAAGTTGATATAGAATCCTTCCATTGTGAAAAGATTTACAATTCAAGTAAGACTTACCCTGAGCAGAGGATGACTGCTGAGAGTTGAGGAAACTATTGCACATAGGTTTTCTAACATTTTTCATCCTTTGCCACAGCACCCACAGCTTTACCTAGGGAACAAGGAGAAGCTGCCCTGGAGCATTTGGGAACAGCCCTGTACCATCAGGACTTCTTATAAATAAGCACAGAGCAATTCAAAATATTAAAGTTTCCATAGAAAAATCTCAGGCTGAAATATGGTTCAGGATGGCTTGCATTTGACCAACCACAGAAAATTATTCTACCATTTGCACTTCCATAAAACTAATAGGCAATAATCAAAGTTAAAAATGAAAGAGGCCTTAATTCTCATTTAAAGACAGAGTAGACATTTATGTAAACATTACCAGAGAAGTCAAGCAAGAACCTACCTCTTCTTGAGTGAATGCCAAACAATCATTATGCCATGTCATTTGTTGTTTAGACATGCTTGTTGTTTAGACTTTATAATTTTTAATTCTTGCCTTAGCATATACACTAATAAAGATATTGGCCTAACTTAACTTTATCTTTCCATTTCCTCATTCGTGAAATGGTAATGCAACTTCTCAACTGCTTATGCAAATGTTATTTTCCTACGTCAATATCTACACTGTGTAAAGGGACCTGAAGTTTGTATTTCCATTCAGCAAACATGTTTTACATTAATTCTGAGTTGTGACACTGGTATTTCAGAAACTGTGTACACCATCTTTGTAGCTGACCCAAATGTCACATTTCCTGCACTGTCTTTCATAATTGAGGCCACTCCTTTTCTTCATTACCACTTAATGCTGTGTCATGAGTAGTTCTCAGAGGTCCTTTGAAAGTTACATTCTATACACCTTGTCCTTTAATTCTCTGCTCTTCATCTTATGCTACAGATTTGCTGAGCTACATTCAGGAACTAGTAAACTGCCTTACCTTCATTGCTGGAAAATGACTACTTTTCCTTCAGGACTCAACTAAGGTTAATTTTTCAGAAAGCCTTTATCAAACCCCTTCCTGTTTCTGATATTATGTACTTGACCCAACATAGGACACACATCAGAATGAATTGCAGCGAACCCATTTACTTACCTTTCTGACAAACTTGATCTTGAGATCGCTGAGGGCAGGAACTGTTTTAGTCAGTGTTGCACCATGAAAGCCTACTACAACATCTGACACATAACAGGGCTTCAAATATTTTCGGAGTGAAAATGTGAATTAATATGTTTGTTTTCTTTGTGGGAGTTTCAGAAGTCAGGCTTAATTCAATAATTTTCAAGGAAGAATGATTTTTATTTCCAGTCTTGATGTAGGCAGACAGATAGGATAAAATTGGTTAGGTTTGTGAGCTGGATGGAAGGCCACAGCCCCTGTGTGATCTCATGCCCCACCTGACCCCACCTGTTCACCCACTTGCCAGACTACTTAACCACTCCCTCTTTGGAAGTGGATAAAAGGCCTGGACCACAATGGGCCCCCTCTTGTTGCCCCATAGATGCGTAGCTTTTGGGCCACTCACTCTCTGATTTCCTGGCTGTATGCTAGCTCCACGTGGCACCTGGCTTGCTCTCTGCTTGGTATGGACCCAACTTAGCTTCTAAACCTCCCTTTCTCCCCTAAATAAAGCCCTCACTCGCCTTTGCATTTCTCTCACTGAATAAAAGACCTAAAATCTTATCATGTTGTCTGGTCTATTTGAGCCAGTATTCAGAATTCTTCTCTGAATAAGTGGCGAGAACCCACAGGGTTATTCATAATGAAAATTATTAATAATCTGTCCCATATAAGTCTTGCTGTTTTCATACTTGTGGAGCTATCCTTTATCTATCAACAGTAATGCTACTTAGGCCTGGAATGATGTGCAATGGTGGAAGGTATCTGAATACCCCAAGTTCTAAAATAGAAACAGATTAGTCTAACTAAGAAATATTTTATCCATATCCAAGATTTTTAAAAGTCTATAGGATTTATTTCTAGAAACATTTTGTAATATAGTTGTGTCCTAACTGAACACATGTCTATTTACCTGGGTTAGGAAGCTGGAACAAGGGAGGGGCAGTCTTTTGGAGGCATGTACTCCCATGTGGAGGTGACTGAATCAAAAAATATATTCTCTGATGCAGTAGATCTGGGGTTAGTCAACTCAATTACTGTATGTTCTAACTCTACAGCCTTCATTCTTTTCAATCATGTGATATAAGTAGAAATTACTAGAAAATAAAATCACTTGTTTATTCCAACTCTTAAAGTTGATTTTGACTTTCTTTCTGAGATTTTTTTTCTATAGATTATTATGTTTTGAACAAGTGTATGAATAGAGCTTGCCTAAACAGTAGTAAAATCAAAGTACTCTTAACCACATCATGTAAGAATATAAAGTATACTTCAATTCCACCTTCTGGATAAGAATGGATATTGTAAACCTCCATAAGTTGTCATTTTAAGATTCTTGAGTTCTTCAGGTTGAAGTATACTACTCTATAGTATTCTTTAAAGTAAGAGTATATTATACAATTTCAATTGAGTTTAAAAATAACTTATTCTGACTTCTGTGAAGCCAACAATGAACTAATTTTTTTTTGACAGGCAGAGTGGACAGTGAGAGAGAGACACAGAGAGAAAGGTCTTCCTTTGCTGTTGGTTCACCCTCCAATGGCCACAGTGGCCGGCGCGCTGATCCAATGGCAGGAGCCAGGTGCTTATCCTGGTCTCCCATGGGGTGCAGGGCCCAAGTCCTTGGGCCATCCTCAACTAATTGTTTTAATAGTCAAGCATCAGAAATGGGTGCTAAAATATTTCTGCTTATGGGGAAGAGATCCATGAGATTATCATAGTGTGAATTGGAACAATGGCTTCTACTTGCCTCATTCTATTTTTCATCACCTAGACCATGATACAGTTATCGTCACTGTAACTGATGATGATAGCTCTTTAGTCTGAGAGCACTAAACTTTAAAATGTCTTTTCCATATTTAAATTCTCATGATGTCATTTTTCTAATATGTCCTAGCAGAAAGCTTCCTTGAGTTCAGCCTTCACTTAAAAAAGTTGCCCATAGTTGAGACAAAGTGATTGGGAGGAAACAAAGTTAAATTTAGGCTTAATTGTGAGGATAGGGCTCCCTACTGCCAAATGTGAATTAAAATTCCATCCATAGCCCTGTATTTTGGAACCCCTTCTATGCTTGATTCATTCTGCAACACTGCAATTGGGTTCATTCTCCATTAAGCGCAGTTGGGAATCAGCTATTAAACCTTGTTTGGAATTTTCAAGCCAAGCCTATCTGGAAAACCAAGAAAAGTCGTGCATCAGCTGCTTCTCAGAGAGAATCCTATCAGAGCTTAATGTTTCTGCTTAACATTTTTTTTTTTTAAGTTGAGAGAGAGACCGAGGGAGGAACTTCCTATCTGCTAGTTCCTTCCCTCAAAATATCCATAATAGTAGTAACTGAGTTGGACAGAAGTTGAGAGACAGGAGCCCAATCCAAGTGTCCCCTGTGGTGGAAGGAATTATATTATTTGAACCATCAAAGTTGCCTCCTAGTGCCCACATTAGCAGGAAGCTGGAGTCAGAAGCTAGAGATGGGTATGGAAACCATGTGCTTTAATATGTGATGCAGGCATCTTAACCACTAGGTTAAACACCCACCTGAGTTTCAAAAGTATATGGATTCCTAAGGGGAATAAATCTTCTGAAGTTTTCCACTCTGACACAATGGCCAACTTACCTAGAAATGCACTCAGGTGAGTTTTGTCAAGGGTGGAGAAACTATATAATAATGTTCCTGGGATCTAAGATACAATGGTTCTCAAGAATTACATTTTGTTAAGATTGAAGTTAAAATCTAAAATCTTGTGTGGTAGGAAATTGAGGAGAATGAGGCTTTGAAGTGCAATGTTCTGATTAATATAGAAAGACCCTTTTCTGCAACATATACTTGTCAATATTTGCTCCTTTAGTTCAAGATTCTCACATTACCATTTTTAAAGCTTGTATATTTACGTTTCCCCCCTACAATGTCATTTGTCTAGACTTGTTGTCTACTTTCCATTCTGAATCTTGTAACTCAGTTTTAACATCCACTGACAACCCCTTGCTGCATTTCACATCTTATCTTGCTATTTTCTTCAAGTAAGTAAATTGCCTCTGCCTCCTTTGATATGATTTTGTAGTATCCTGTGTATGGTTTTATTATTACTACTTTGTTGGAAGGAATCTTTCAATCTACATTTTGCCCTTGGAAATTGGCAGGAAACCCAAGTTGCTACCTAAACAGGCCACTGGATGTGATAAAGAATTCTAGTGTGTCTGAATCGAAGGATACTTATAAATCCAAACTCCTTTTCTCCAAAGGATATGTCACAGAATTCTAGAAGGATGAAGTGATTTGTAGAATGGAA
This sequence comes from Lepus europaeus, assembly GCF_033115175.1. NCBI lineage: Eukaryota > Metazoa > Chordata > Mammalia > Lagomorpha > Leporidae > Lepus > Lepus europaeus. Next base: position 43,472,908 of record NC_084833.1, read on the forward strand.
ATTAGTATAGTAGCTGCAAAGAAAATGCTTAAATCCAATTCTATAACTCTCATGTTTTTCTGAATTTTGTCCTTAATCTGAAAAATAAACATTCTATTGAAACCCATTTTCTTCAATTTTATATTATCTAATAATTGATTAAAAACAATGAACAAGCATATGAGAATATATACATTAATTTGAATCATAGATAGATATGTTGTCACCCTGGAATTGTAAGCAATTATCCAAGATTTGAAATTTGCTTAGTAGATTGTTTAAAATGGAAATGATTCAAGTACTAGAAATATTTTAAGTAGGAAAGAGAATACTTCCTAATGTTCTTGAGTTCCCACCATGAGCAAATGAGCTATATTAGGATGAAGAAAGATTTTTCCATTCTTCTCATGTGAAAAACATGCAGCTGGACCAGGGAAGGAGTAAGGAAAAAGCATTTTATTCTCTCCTGCTCATATGCAGTCTTATCATCAGTGTCCCCCTATAAGACAAACATTGTTGTGCTAATGAAAGAGTCAGTGAAGTCCATCACTTGGGCCTTAAATACAATTCATATAACAATACTGACAAAGTTCACCAAATGTTTGTAGAGTGTTTTATATATAATATATATATATATATATATATATAATTTTATTTAAAATGAGTTAAATAAAGATAATAGTGAACAAATCTATTTTTTCAAGGCCACACTTCATAGTGAAAAATTACTGTGTGTTATGTTATTCAGAATCAAATCTGACAGCCTGAAGCATTATACTCCCTAGGAGCCACTCTTTTAGAACAAATATAAAGAGAGAAGCCCAAGAATTCAAGCCTTGAATTGAAACTTCGATGTGAATACTTGTCCTTGAGTGTGCACTTTATTCAATTTTCAAATCTTATGACCTGAAAAATTTGTAGAGAAAGAATTTCTGAGATGAAGGTATTTGATATATATGTCATCTATACATGAAATTGTTTCTAATACTAGCAGATATCAGTGAATCTAACTTAAACATTTTGATTTGTAAAATAGAATCTTGGGTCCGGTGTTGTGGTGTAGGGGGTAAAGCTGCCACCTGCAATGTTGGCATTCCATATGGGCACCAGTTCAAGTCCCAGCTGCTCCACTTCCAACCCCAGTTTCTTGTATGGCCTGGGAAATCAATTGAAGATGGCCCAAGTCTTGGGCCTCTGCATTCACTTGGAAGACCCAGAAGAAGCTCTAGGCTCCTGGCATCGGATTGGCCTAGCTCCTGTGTTGCAGTTATTTGGGGAGTGAACCAGCAGATGGAAGACCTCTCTCTTGCCTCTGCCCCTCTGTAACTCTGTCTTTAAAATAAATAAATAAATAAATAAATAAATAAATAAATCTTTAAAAAAAATAAAAGATAATCTCAAATTTATGTATTTTCTGAATGAATAACATATATCGTGTGGTTACTAGTGGGGAAAAATTGCTGTTAATGTTTAACCAAGAAATAATGTTATAGAGAACAAGTTACCTTTAGAAGATAGATTTTACATTCTTATTTTCTGTGCCTATGAACACTTTTTAGTTACCAGACTCCCTAAGCCTCACAACTTCTTTTATCACTCAGATTGCAAATGAGTGACATAAACTGATGAAGATTGGATGGTTGAGGAAATTGCCACTAGAAAGACCGAGCAGCTTGGCAAAGGTCAATAAAGAGGACCACTTATGAAATAGGTTCTGGAGTCTTCTCTCATCTTAGAGGTGCCAGCACAAACCCACATGGGCTGACTGACCCTCGTTTATACTAAAGAAGTTCCAGTATCTTTTGTGTAATGTACACTCTTCCTTGATCTCTACCTCAAACTTTGTCTTTTGGTTTCTGCAGCCCAGGTTCTTGTTCTATTGATGTTACTGAAATTGTTTCCTGCAGATATCCATGCAGAGGTAAAACTATTCTCCACATGAGAGCACAGGAGAACATAGATTTAGGGTCATTCTTTAGCAAACACCTTCATTTGTCTGGTCATTCTTTAGCAAACACCTTCATTTGTCTGTCAGGTAGACAGGGAAATACACAACAGAGTCTGAGAACAGATATATACAGGCTTGGGAGCAAAGCGACCAGAGACTTTGATCCAGATCTGATTAACCTAGCACAGGAAGTGTACTGCTTAGCATCTCCGTCAATTAAATATATTAAATTAAAGCGTTGACATGAGGATAAAAATGACCTAAAACATTACCCAGGATGCAGCAGGCAACCATTAAAAAATATTATCTGCTTCACTTCTCTGACTACCATCCAGGTTATCTTGAATCTGGAATAATGTAATAGATGTGAAGGCATGCTACTGAGTTGAAATGCATTTCATAGGAATTAGGAATCATTTTTATTTATCAACATACACAGGAATGTTAAAAATTGCCTTCTCTGAAATGGTGTTTAAGAAAAATTTAGTCTTAAAGCAACTTTAATTCAAAGAACATTTGCTTACCAGATAAACAAGGCAAATCACACTGAGAGATTATTATTATTATTATTATTTTTTGGTATTCTGTATTGGTCTATTGCTTCTAAACAAATATAGTGACATTTCTGATGAGTTGCCCATATCTACAGCATGCAGCTCCATCTATCTTGCCTGTCTTTGAACTTGGGAAACACTTTAATCAGGCCTAGTCTTTTTGCTGAAGGGAATGTATATGTAACAGAACCACTTGGTTTCTGGCTGTGCTGTGAGATTCTGTTTTAAGTTTTGAACCCATTCTGTCTTCTGGGCTCCCAGAGATATTTACTTATTTACTTTTCATCTCTGGGGATTAGACTCAGAGCACACAAGCAGTCTTGATGTTCAGCTAAAATATTTAATTTTTGCTATCTCTTGAAGATTTTAGGGTCATTTAGGAATTTCTGCTCTAGGTGAATGACTTGTAGATATCACCATGACAATATTTCCTTGTATATTTGTCTTTTGCAATTATATGCATTTTCAGTAGAAAAAAATATTCTTGACTCTCTTGTACTTTCTTCATGTTTTTAAGACAGTAGTTAATGGTACCAAGAGAGACATCTCAGAGAAGACTATATATTATTTGTGCTAGAAAATAGAAAATTTAAATTAAAGTTGTCATCAAGCACTGAAATTTTGCTTCTGTACCCCACCAGAACTGTCTCTATTTAATCTCTTGGCATCTCTTACCTCTCAAATGGAGAGTATGGTTCTGGTTGCAATGCAATCTTATTCTACAAATCTTTCTTATCTCAATATTATTTCACCCCCAACTCAGAAATTTCAAAGGAAATAAACTCACTGTGTAATTATCTTAACTGGTTTACTTCTGGGGACATTCCTATTCTCTATTGTATATACACATCTTGGTTGTTGGTGGTAAGCAACAGCAATTTTTTTTTAACTGGACAAGATTAGAAGAAATATTTCATATTCTGTGAGAGATGAGTGTCTTCTCCCATTAAGACTTCCAAAATGGCAGATTCAATAAACCAAAGAGTTGTACTTGAATGTTAAACAACCAATGGCACGTGTATTATATCTTACATAAAACAGCATTTGGAGAAATTTCGATGTCTGAGAAGACGGAATAAATCTACTTTTTTATATTCTTCCTTCTAAGCACAACTAAAACATGAGATATTATGTATAAAACATAAAAAAGACTCTGAAAAGTGAAGAGAAGATGATTAGATACTTCAGGATCACAGAAACTTCTGAGGGGAGCCTTCCTGGGTATTATTATTTTGAAATTAAAATATAAGTTTACATTAGAATAAAATTTTGAAATTCATGTATATAAGTATTATAAAAATACAAAAATAGAGAAAATCTTAACAGATTATTTTTTGGCAGTGAGTTTATGAGAACTTTAAAATTTCTACATATTACAAATATTGTGTAGTATTCATTGTCCACAAACTTAATATGTGGATGTTAATGACCTCTTTTATTATAATCTTCTGTTTGACCTTTTCTCATTTATTTTTTGAAAAATTTTGATTGATGTTGCTTTTTTCCTTTTTTACCTGCTTGTATGCATTTTATAAATACAACATTAGGACCATAGTAATTCTTCCCCCAGTACCCACCCTCCTGCCACTCTCCCACCCCTCTACCTCTTCCCTCTCCTGTCCCTGTCCTGTTTTTCAATAAGATCTATTTTATTTAACAATAAATACAGAGAATTAACTCTGTTCTACACAAAGATTTCAATGCTTTGTATGAGAAAGAAAAAGAAAAAATAAAAAAACAAAATCACAAAACAAACAAAAAACTGTTCCTCAACAGTCCAGATAAGGGCTGTTCAAAATTATTGCATCTTAAAGGTGTTTTCCCATTTTTTTCCTTCCCTTTCTCTTTTCCTTTCCTTCCTCCCCTTTCCTTCCTTTTAGAAACTTAATTATTTTTAAAGAATAGTCCAAGAAACTTAATTATCTTTAAAGAATAGCTCAAGAATGATGCATCTTTTGTGAGCTCTTCGACATAACTATAACTTATGAGACATAAGATTATCCTCCACTTAACACATTAGAAGGAAGTGATTTGTGAGAACAAGTTTTACTATTAAGTCTCATGATACAACTCTTTGTGGACAGAGGTCCTGAATGGGAAGTTAGTGCACAGTGACTCTTGTTATTTATTTAACAATTAACACTCTTATGTATTATGTCAGTGATCACCTGAGGCTCTTGACCTGAGCAGCCTAGGCCATGAAAGCCTTTTGGATCCACTAACTCCACAAGGCCATAAGCAAAGCAGAAGCTCTCTGCTCCCTTCAGAGAAAAGTACATCCTCCTTTGGTGGCCACTTTTTTTCACTGGAGTGTCACCCATAGAGGTCCTTTATGTAGAACATTTTTTGCCACAATGTCTTGGTTTTCCATGCCTGAAATGCTCTCCTTGGCCTTTCAGCCAACCAGAATGCCTTAAAGGCTGATTCTGAGATTAAAGTGTTGCTTAAAGCAATTGTCATTCTATGAGTCTGCTGTGTGGACTGATTCCCATGTTGGAGCATTCACTCCTTTTTAGTTCTGTCTATTATTGTTTCCAAGTTCTTAGTCCTATTTATATGATCACTTTAACACTTGATCCTATCTATATGATCATCTTACCAGTTAATCCTATCCATGTGATCTCTATAACACTTGAACTGCTATTTTTACCAGCCTGCTTAAGGGAATTTGGGGTTCCATGGCAAGTTTTTAAAATGTACCCTTAGAAGTCAGTCCATAGGAATGTATGCAGAATTATATCGCTTTACAGTTACAAACTTCATACACTTCACAATTATAACTTTAGGATCTTGGTAATTCTTCCCACCATGCCAGCCCTCTGGATATTATTTTTATCTTATATGTCTAAGACCTGGAGCTAAAGAGGCCTGTAACCCAAAAACACCAATGGGTACGTGAAAGCTCCCACCCCTCATAAAAGCGTGTTCTCTCTTTCAAAAGGATTGAAAAATAAATGTCAAGGAGATAATGTGGTAATGAGGTACACTGCCTCTTCCCCATTGGGCTGTGTCAAAGGAAACCTAATAGAGCGCAACAATGATCACAACTGTCCAGTAGTAGTTGGGCAACTCCTGCTGTGGTGTCAGTGGAGAACATAGAGATTGAGAATGTTCACTCTTGCCTCTCCTGTACCAAGGACAAAGATCATAGATAATATTTACCGTCCTGAATATTTGTAGGCAACAAAATGAACTTTGATCTAATTTTACAACTTAAACAAACATTAACTTAAAATGAATCATAGACTTAAACATAAGCATTAACGTGCTGAAAAATACAAAAGAAGCTCTTTGGGATCAAGGAGTAGGCAGGGTCTAGATTTCACAACAAAAGCCTGAACCATAAAAGAAAAGTTTTATAAATTGAAGTACATCAAAAAATTTAAAAAAATTGTATGTGAAAGGTTCAGAGGTAGACAGTAAGAGAAAGTATTTGTAAGTATAAATATGACATATAAGAAATTTGTGAAGGATTCTTAAAATTCAACTCTTACAACAAAATTTCATCAGAGGAAAAAAAAGGACATAAAGAGATGCTTCACCCAAGAAGACCTATTGAATGAAAATATACATATTAAAAGATTTTCAACATTATTAATCATCACATAAATGCAAATTGAAAGCACAATATACTTTCTCTACTCCCTTGTCAGAATGACTAAAATAGCGTGATAGTATAAAAATTTGGAGATCTGGAAATATGATGTATTAATTAGTCAGCTGGGTCTTCTATAAGAAAATAATATAAACTAGATTTTTAAGCAAAAAACTGTATTTTCTCATTTTTCTGGAAGCTAGAAATCCAAGAGTAATTTGCCATCTAGTTATGTTTCTGGTGACATATGTCTTCCTGGCCTGCAGACAGCTGCCTTCTGATTGCACCTGTAAATGGCATTTCCTGTGTATGTGTGTGTGTGTGTGTGTGTGTGAGAGAGAGAGAGAGAGAGAGAGAGAAATCTTCAGTGTTTCTTCCTGTAATAAGTACACTATTTCTAGAGATTAAAGCCTCATCATTATTATCTCATTTACACTTAATTACCTCCTTAAAAGCCCTGTCTCTAAGTGTAGCCACATTGTAAGTTATGAGTATAATTTTTGGGGTGGCACAAGTCAGTCAATACACTGGGTCATTCACAAATTGCATGTAGGAAAGTAAAATTATGCAGCCACTCTGAAAAACAGTTTGACCATTTCTTAAAAACTTAAAATATATTACCCTAGGAATCAGTAATTGTACTTTTAGGCACATACTTTACAGAAACAAAAATGTATGTTCACACAAATTCTTGCACATAAATTTTTATAGCTGTATTTTCAAATAATGGCCTCAAACTAGAAACAAAGTAGATATTCTTTAATGGGTGAGTGGTTAAACAAATTGGTGTACATCCATATTGTGGAATTAAAAGGTGACAATTACTGATAGATGCAAAAACTTGGTTGCATCTCCAGAGCAATTTGCTAAGTAAAAAATTCAATCCCCAAAGGTTAAATACTCTGATTTAATTTGTATATTTTGGAAATGATAACAATATATATATAGAAATGGAGAATGGATTAATGGTTGTCAGGAGCACAGGGAGCATTGAGGGCTGAAAGTGAGAAGATGTGATTATAAAAAGCAACATCAGGAATTCTTCTATTGATAGAAATAGTCTTGGTCTTGACTATTTCAACCTCTAGATTCTGGTCATGATTTATAAAGATTTTGCGAGATATTAAAATGAGAGAAAGTCAAGTGTTCATGCATTTTTTTTCACTATCATTTTCAATTACACGTAGATCTATAATTATCCCAATATAAAATGTTTAATTTTATAAAGGACAGCATTTGTCTTTAAGACTTTGAGGATTACTGGAAAGAGAGAAAGAAATAGAAAAGAGAAATTTAGGTGGATAAGTCCACTAATCCTGTTGAACATACTTCCAAACATTAAGAACCTGCATAGGTAGAAAATATTCTTTAACAGTGTAATAATGTCCTTTACATACAAAGAGTGATATAGATCTAAAAGTGAGGATGTGATTGGTGTAATTGTGGATCAAGAAATAGCACCACAAAGCCTGTACTTCAAATGCACAGAGAAGAGTGAATGATGGCTTTACTTCTGAAATGGCAACTTGGGAGGCCCAGGGCCCTCCTCCCTGAAGAAACAAAATAAGTGGGGAAAACTTTAAATCAGAAAAACAAAACAACCACCATTATAGGTTCTGTATGTTGTCCTTAGAACATTCACAAATGAAAACCAAAATTGTTTAAGAAAATCTACTGAAATGTTATAAAAAAAATGAAAGTCTGTGGCAGTTGAACCATGACCTCCTCTCTACTTCTAGTTTTCATCTCAGTATCCTAGGAACTCCACACCAGGTAGGTGCAGTTAAGAATGATATTTAAAGGCTTCCATAGCCCTGGCAACTCATGACTAGAGCCTAGGGAGATTACTGATGCCATGAACAGGAGTGTCAAATTGTTAAGTCAGCAACAGGAGTCATTGTGTACTTACATCCCATGTGGGATCTGTCCTTAATGTGTTGTCTAATGTGCAGTGATGCTATAACTAGTACTGAAACAGTATTTTTACACTTTGTGTTTCTGCGTGGGTACAAACTGATGAGATCTTTACTAATTATATACTGAATCGATCTTCTGTATATAAAGATAATTGGAAATGAAAAAAAAACCTGGTGTTAAATTGGAAATGGCATAAAAAATTAATTAATTTTTAAAAAAATATTATGTAGGATCTCTGCCTTTAATGTGCTGTACACTCTTATTTAATGCTATAACTAGTACTCCAACAGTATTTTTTTTTTACATTGTGTTGCTATATGGGGGCAAATTGTTGAAATCATTACCTAATATATACTAAACTGATCTTCTGTATATAAAGAGAATTGAAAATGAATCGTGATGTGATTGGAAGGGGAGAGGGAGCGGGAAAGGGGAGGGTTGTGAGTGGGAGGGAAGTTTTGGGAGGGGGAAGCCATCGTAACCCATAAGCTGTACTTTGGAAATTTATATTCATTAAATAAAAGTTTAATAAAAAAAAGAATGATATTTTTCAGTGCAACTCCTACAAAATGACTATAGTATTGTATTAGTCAGCTTTCAAACATTATAACAAAACACCTGAAGGAGTCTAACTATTTTGGCTCACAATTCTAGAATTCAAGTCCAAGATAAGGTGCACCTGTTGGTTGGGGTAGCAGATGGTAATTGGAAGAGCACTTGAAGAGGAAGAATTATATGGCAAGAATGGGAGCAGTGAAAGGCTGGACCAAACTTGGGATTTTATAGAAAACCCTCTTGTGTGAACTACATCCTGGGGCACATCCCCAGGAACCTAATGACCTACACTAGACCCATTTCCTAAATACTATCATTGGCTTAATCTCCACCCTCTAAGTACATCAATTTATGACTTTGGGTTATTACACATCTGCATGAATATGAGGGCCAAATGATGTTGAAACAATAACAACTGTATTCTAAGGAAAGACAGGACACCAGTATTTTGTAAATCCTACAGTTAAGCTTCTTAGAAAGAACATTACAGGAGGATTGGCCAAAAGGTCATGAGTTTTCTTTCTTCCATGAAGTCAACATTCACAAAATATAACTTTGGCTTCAGGTGAGGCATTCTAAGATCCCTGTGGCCCATATCATCCTCACCTCATTTGATTCATATCACAGAATTTTCACAACAGGAGAATCTGAGAAGACCAGAGGCTTTAGTTCCTGCCCACACCCTCCTTCTACAGCAGAAATATCATTAAAACTAACAGGTCACTGTTCCTATCCTCATCTCCTGATCTATGATTCAGAGATTTTTTAAAAGATATATTTATTTATTTATTTGAAAGGCAGAGCTATATAGAGAGAAATAAGGAGAGACAGAGAGAGATTTTCCATCCACTGGCAGACTCCCCAAATGGTTTCATTGGCCAGGGCTGAGTCAGGCCAAAGTCAGGAGCCTGGAGCTTCTTCCGGTATACCATTTGGGTACAGGGGCCCAAGTACTTGGGCATCTTCTGCTGCTTTCCTGGGTAGATTGGCAGAGAGATGGATTGGAAGTGGAGCAACTGGGGCTCAAACCAACACCCATATGGGATTCTGGCATTGCAGGCAATGGCTTTACCCACTATGCCACTGTGCCAGCCGTGACTCAGAGACTGTCCAGTGTTTCAGTCATACCTTTGGAATAGAAAGCTTCAAAGCTCTTATAAAATGAAATTCAAGCTTGAAGGCAATCTCAGAAACAATGAGAATTTTGATAGTAAAAAATTAAGAGAGGATCAACAGTACCATGAAAGCAACTGGTAAAACTATAGGCCTGCTCCTGTAGAGTTCCAGGGAAAGAGAAGCTAAGACAAGCTCCACTGGGATCAAAGAGAATCTAAAACAATGGTCTCAAAAACCATCTTTGCAAGCAGTGAGTGAGACATTGTCAGTGTCCAGTAACTGGAGGGGTTGCCATCTACTTGGAATGATGTGACAGCAACCTGCAGCAGATGATGCCACTGGTGATACTGTCTGAGGGAGAGCCTTGTGGTCCCCTTTGACTGTGAGCCTAGCCTGAAGTGCTAGTGGGGTCGCAGTATCCACCAAACTCCATGAAGGGAGAGCACATTGCTTTCCTCCCCTCTCCCCACTAAGGCTACCTGGCAACCAGCAGGGGGGAAGTACCTCTTCATAAGGTGAGTTAGAGGCTGCTGCAGCCCATGTGCAACTGGAGTGTTTTATCAGACAGATAAATCTGTAGTCCCCAGTGACCTTGAATATGGCTGGTATGACTGGTAGGGGGATAGAGCACCAATTCAGGTCTGTGAAGTGAGGAAACATTGCTCTTCTTCCCCTTACAGTCAAAGGCACCAGCCTCAACTTTCCAAGGCAAAGCAGCAACCAACCTCTGTCAGCCAGACAGCTCACTCCAGGAATTCTATGGCTCTCTTCATGAATGCGGATGCTCATGGGGCTCAGAGTAGATCCATAGCTCCCTATGGCTATTGGAATCTCATGACTGTGAAATAAAGTGTAGCGTGCCTGGGTTTTTGGGCTATCACTGGGTTTGGCTTCAGAGGCTCAGAGTATCCTGAGTGCAAAGGTGAGTAATCATAGAGGACTCCCTATTCGTACTCAGGAGTGAACAGAACCTTTTTGTTCTCTTGCCTGAGTGGTGTGCACAGACACTGTAAACTATCCTGGACAGTTGGATTACACATTAGCTGATATGATAATACCCTTTGCAACTGATAATAGAGGGGACCTACCACACCCACTTTGGGTGTCACTCTGGATACGTGTCCCACCCTCAAGCATAGGCTGGACACCTCTGGCCTCACCCAGCACACAATTCTGGATATCCACTAAACAATAGAGACATATTTGAAAGATAACAGCCCTCAGAGGGGAAAACCAAGTGTTTGACAGATGCCTAAAAATAAATATAGAATTGCAAGAAATGTGGACAAGGACGACAATATGACTCCCCAGAAGGAACACAATAACACTTCAATGTTAGAATGTGAAGACTAAGAGATGGTTGAAATGCTGGAAAGAAATTCAACAGAGAAGCAAATAATTGAATTAAAGAAAACCATGCATGACATGGATGAGAAGTTCTGCCATGAGATAGAGATATTTAAGAAAAATCAAATTGAAATATTAGAAATGAAGAATTCAATATGTCAGATAAGAAATACAGTGGAAAGCCTTAACAACAAACTTAGTGAGTCAGAAGCAAGAATGTTCAAGATAGAAGACAAACCTTGGTAAATATCTCAGACAAAAAAAAGAATAAAAAATAGAAAAACTGAAAATAGTGTTTTCAATTTATGGGGTACCATCAAATGACCAAATGTGTCTTAGGAGTTACTGAAGGTGTGAAAAGACAGAATAAGACCTATTCAGTAAAATAATGGAAAATTTCCTTATTTTAGAGAAAGATATGAATACCCAAGTTTAGGAAACACATGGAATTCCTAATAGACGTGACCAGAAAAGATATTCATGATGACAGGTTATAGTCAAACTTTCAAAAGTAAAACAAATAAAGCTTCCTAAAATGTGCACATGAGAAATGCCAGATTACCTTCAAAAGATCTCCAAGTAGATTTATAGCTGATTTTTCATCAGCAACCCTAGAAATCAGGATATAATGGAGACACATAGTCCAAATCCTGAAGAAAATAACTCTCAAACCAGAATACCATATCCAGTGAAGCTCTCATTTGTAAATGAAGGTGATAAAGAAACCTTCCAAAAGAAACAGATTGAAAAAATTTGTCACCACTTATCCAGCCTTACAAACAATAATTAACGATGTGCTACATAGAGAAACAAAGAAAGATATTCAGCATCATGAAAGAATGTGAAGGCAGAAAATCCCCCAGTAAAATTATAAAAGAAATCAAAATCAAACAAGAATATTTGTGGCAAAATGGCAGGAACAAGTAATTACTTATCAGTAATAATCTTGAATTTAAATGGCTTAAATTCTCCAATGAAAAGATACAATCTTGCTGAAAGGACTAGAAACAAGAACCATCTATTTTCTGTCTACATGAAACATACCTCACCAACAAAGATATACATAGACTTTGAGTGAAAGAATGGAAAAAGATATTCCATGATAACGGAAATGAAAAACAAGCAGCCATAGCCATCCTATTATCAAACAAATTGTTTAAAGACATAAAGAAGGACATTATGCAATGATTAAGGGATCAATTTAACAGGAAGATGTGACTATAGTAAATGTATGTACACCCTATCACATCTGGCTATTTAAAACAAATGTTAATGGATCTAAAGAATAACAAATCATGTTATCAATGGAGAGAATAACTAGAGGAAAATTGCCAAAGAAACAGCAGAACTAATCTATAATATGGACAAAATGGATCTAATTGATATCTACACAATATTTCATCCTACAGCTACAAAAATACACAAACTTTTTATCAGTGTGTGGAAATTTCTCTATACTCGACCATACACTAATTCATAAAGCAAGTCTCAATAAATTCAAAAAGAAAATTGAAATCTTATCATATATCGTTTCTGATAACAATGGACTGAGCTGGAAATTGGCAACTTAAGAAACTCTAGAAAATATAAAAAACATGGATACTGAACAACGTGATCCTGAATGAAGAAATTAAAAGAGAAATACAAAAATTCTGGAAATGAATGAGGAAGACAACACATCATATCAAAATTTATGGAAAACAGCAGAAACAGTGTTAAGAAGAAAGTTAATGTCAATTAGTCCCTACTTGAAGAAATTGGAAAGGCATCTTATAAATGATTTAGCAATGCATCTCAAGGACTTATAAAAACAAAAACTAACAAAACCCTAAATGAATAGGAATTAGAGAAGAAATAAGCAAAATTAAAATAAAAAATTCAAAAGATTAGTTAAGAGTTGTTCTTTTAAATAAATAAAAATTTATAAACCATTGGTCTAACTAACCAAAAATGAGCAGAATCAAATTAGTAAAATCAGATTAAAAATGAGTTGTTACAATAAGTACCACAGAAATATAAATAATCATCAGGAATGTAGGAATTCCTACAAACAGCTATATGCCAAAAAACTGGAAAATATATTGGAAATGGATAGATTTCTGGATACATGAAATTTACCAAAATTTAATCATGAAGACATTGAAATTTAACCAAGACAGATATTAAATTAGTAATAAAGACCCCCATAACCAAAAAATCTCAGGAGCAAATGGTTTCACTGCTGAATTCCACCAGTTTCAAAGAATAACTAATCTTAATTCTGGTGAAGCTATTTAAAACAGTTGAAATGAATGGAATACTCACAAACTCCTTCGAAGAGTCCAACATCACCTTAATTGCAAAACCAGAACAATATACAACAAAGCAAAAGACCCATAGACCAATATCACTGAAGAATATAGATGCTCCATTTGTTGGATAGACTGTCCTTGCTCCAGGAATTGATTTTAGTTCCTTGATCAAATATGTCAGCTGTAGATGTTTGGCTTGATTTCTGGTGTTTCTATTCTGTTCCATTGGTCTATCCATCTGTTTCTGTACCAGTACCATGCTGTTTTGATTACAAATACCCTGTAGTATGTCCTGAAATCTGGTATTGTGATGCCTCCAGCTTTGTTTTTGTTGTACAAGATTGCTTTAGCTATTCGAGGTCTCCTGTGCCTCCATATGTATTTTAGCATCATTTTTTCCAGATCTAAGAAGAATGTCTTTGGTATTTTGATTGGTATCACACTGAATCTATAAATTGTTTTTGGGAGAATGGACATTTTGGTGATATTGATTCTTCCAATCCATGGGACAAATGATGCTGGGAAATTGGATCTCCACTTGCAGAAGCATGAAGCAAGACCCCTACCTTACACCGTACACAAAAATCCACTCAACACGGATTAAAGATCTAAATCTACTACCCGACACCATCAAATTCTTAGAGAAAATTGGAGAAACCCTGCAAGATATAGGCACAGGCAAAGACTTCTTGGAAAAGACCCTGGAGGCACAGTAGTCAAAGCCAAAATTAACAATTGGATTACTTCAAATTAAGATGGTTCTGTACTGCAAAAGAAACAGTCAGGAAAGTGAAGAGGCAACCGACAGAATGGGAACAAATATTTGCAAATTATGCAACAGATAAAGTTTTAATAAACAGAATCTACAAAGAGATCAAGAAACTCCACAACAACAAAACAACCCACTTAAGAGATGGGCCAAGGACCTCAATAGCTATTTATCAAAAGAGGAAATACAAATGGCCAACAGACACAAGAAAAAATGTTCAGGATCACTAGCCATAAGGGAAACGCAAATCAAAACCACAATGAGGTTTCACCTCACCCCAGTTAGAACGGCTTATGTACAGAAAACAACTAACAACAGATGCTGGTGAGGATGTGGGGGAAAAGGGATGCTAATCCATTGTTGGTGGGAATGCAAACCGGTAATACCACTATGGAAGAAAGTTTGGAGATTTCTCAGAAACCTGAATATAACCCTACCATGCAACCCAGCCATCCCACTCCTTGGAATTTACCCAAAGGAAGTTAAATTGGCAAATAAAAGAGCCATCTGCACCTCAATGTTTATTGTAGTTAAATTGACAATAGGTAAGACATGGAATCAACCTGAATGCCCATCAACAGAAGACTGGATTTAGAAATTATGGGATATGTACTCTATAGTATACTATACAGCAGTTAAAAAAATGAAATCCTGTTATTTGCAACAAAATGGAGGAATCTGGAAAACATCATGCTGAGTGAAATAAGCCAGTCTCAAAGGGACAAATATCATATGTTCTCCCTGCTCAGTGACAACTAACCAAGCACCAAAAAGGAAACTTGTTGAAGTGAAATGGACACTATGAGAAACAATGACTAGATCAGCCCTTATCCTGACTGTCAAGGAACAACTTACTATTTTATTCTTTAGTGTTTTTTTTTTGTTCTACTTAATACCATTGGTTGAACTATTTAATTAACACAAAATTATTCTTAGTTATTTAAATTTAACCGAAAAGTTATCCCTGTTAAATGTGAGTGGGAATAATAGAGGGAGGAGATGTACAGTGCGGCACATGCTCACTTGATCTTACTCCTAATGGTAGAGCTAGAAACGTATTAATAGATTCCAAGTCAATCCCATCAAGGTGGCATGTACCAAAGCCATCTTACTTGTTAAAGTGATCAGTTTATGTTCATAATTGATCATAATTATAGGATTAAGTGTCAAAGGGATTACATAAATAAGACCAGTGTCTGCAAACAATTGATGGAATTAAAAAGGAGACAATGATCCTACATGTGAAGCAGGATATACAACAGACTCATAATGGTAAAAGCTCTAAACAGCACTCTAGCCTCATAATCAGCCCTTAAGGCATTTGGATGTGGCTAAAAAGCCCATGAGAGTTTCGCAGGCATGGAAATCCAAGACATTGTGGCAAAACAAAATGACCTGAAGGAAAGATCTCTGTGAGTGAGAGCCCAGTGGAAAGAACAGGCTATCAAAGAAGGCTGTACCTTCCTTTGAATGGAGGAGAGAACTTCCACTTTGAATATGGCCTTGTCTAAATAAGATCGGAATTGGTGAACTCAAGAGGCTTGCATAGCCTTGGCAGCTCAAGACAAGAGCCTCAGGTGATTACTGACGTCATAAATAAGAGTGTCAGTTGTTAAATCCACAACAGGAGTCACTGTGCACCTGCTCCCCATGTAGGACCTCTGCCTTTGATTTGTTGTACTATGTGAATTAATGGTAAAACTACTACTCAAACAGTACTCTATACTTTGTGTGTCTTTGTGGGTGCGGTCTGTTGAAATATTTACTTAGTATGTGCTAAGTTGACCTTCTGTATATAAAGATAATTGAAAATGAAAGAGTGTGATGGGAGAGGGAGTGGGAGATGGGATGGTTGTGGTTGGGAGAGAGGTTATGGGGGGAAAAGCTGCTATAATTCAAAAGTTGTACTGAGTGTAGTGGAGGATGGCCCAAGTGTTTGGGCCCTGCACCCCATGGGAGACCAGGAGAAGCACCTGGCTCCTGCCTTCGGATTAGCACGGTGCGCTGGCCACAGCGCACCAGCCATGGCGGCCATTGGAGGGTGAACCAACGGCAAAGGAAGACTTTTCTCTCTGTCTCTCTCCTCTGTCCACTCTGCCTGTAAAAAAAAAAAAAAAGGAAGAAATTGGCTAAGGAGACTGGCACTGTGACATAGCAGGTTAAGCCACCATCTACAGGGCTGGAACCCCATATGGGTGCTGGTTTGATTCCAGGATGCTCACTTCTGATCCAGCTCCCTTTTAATGGGACTGGGAAAGTAGTGGAAGATGGCCTGAGGGCTTGGTGCCTGCAAACAACTGTGAGAGCTAAAGGAAGCTCCTAGATCCTCAAATCTGTCTGGCCCACCTCTGACTATTTTGGCCATTTGGGGAGTGACCAATGTGTGTGTGTCTCTCCCTTTCTGTAACTCTGACTTTCAAATAAACCAATCTTTTTTTTTTAAAGAGGGGAAAAAAAACCCTGTGGATGTCATTAAGTCTAATTCTTTCATTTCATAAATGATAGAGGGTCCAGGAGTGATTTGTTCCAAGATCATGTTACTACTTGGCAGCGAGGCTTAAACCTGAATTCTGCACTTCCTATATATTAACCACACAATTTTTTCATCCTGAACAAAACGGAAATGTTGCAAGGAGGACTTTCCATTGCAATTATCAGTTTAGCAAAAGAATGACTCTGACAGTTGTTCTGTAGTTTAGATCATATCCTACTTTATTTCAATTGTCTATGCTGAATCTGGAGAGTAAATCAGAAAGTATTGAGCTAAAAGTAGACTAGAAGAGCCATAGATAATGTTGCAGAAAGGTCAAAGCAAATGAAGAGTGAGAGAAAACGTGTGAGTTTTCTGGGAGAAGTTCCCTGAGGGCATTTACAAGCTCCTTGAGAGCAAACCAGGTGAGCATTTTGGAAATAAAACTTGGTAGCTGTGGTGGGGAAAAACAGTAGGTATAGAATATAGACTTCCCTTCTGAATATATGTCTATATAAAGCACGATGATCATGAGCAATAGAGACAAAGACAGCAAGAGTTACACACCAGAAACTGTTCCCTGTCTCTGTGTTATAATTCAGACCTTCAAAAGTATTCATAGATTGACTATTACATTGTAAATATCAGTAAGAAAATGGAGCTGTAGAGCTATGGCTATTTCTCTCAGCTTCTTCATGTTTATTCTTCCAGAATTCTGTTCCATCAATATATTTTATAGCCAACAAGAAGAGACTTAAGAATTTGATCGAAAATTTCAAGTTGCAGTGGAATCTAGTTTTCCTTTGACCAACAAGAGGAATTTTGTATGTCATACCTTTTGGCATTCAAGTTAAATTTAAGTTTTATCACCCCTAGACTTTTCAGTAATTTTAAAATGGCAATGTGTTACTCCATAAATCTCTGAGAGATACTGATAGCATACACATTTGCCCAAATCTATTTGATCAGGTGAATGCTTTTAATTAAGACTAACTTGATGCACATTTTGTTCTTAGCACACACTCCAGAAACATCTCTCAGTAATATTTACTTTAACTTCACATAAACTTATTTTTCTATTTTCTCTCTGGAGTTACATTTTCAATGTGATGGATAGTCCTCTTTCTTTCTTTCTTTCTTTCTTTCTTTCTTTCTTTCTTTCTTTCTTTCTTTCTTTCTTTCTTTCTTTCTTTCTTTCTTCTTTTTTGACAGGCAGAGTGGACAGTGAGAGAGACAGAGAGAAAGGTCTTCCTTTTTCCATTGGTTCACCCCCCCAATGGCTGCTGTGGCCGGCGCGCTGCAGCCAACGCACTGCACTGATCCGAAGCCGGGAGCCAGGTGCTTCTCCTGATCTCCCATGCGGGTGCAGGGCCAAAGGGCTTGGGCCATCCTCCACTGCACTCCCGGGCCACAGCAGAGAGCTGGGATAGTCTTCTTTCTAACACTTTGCTATATGTGAACATCCTTCCTGCCTCTTCACATTTCTTGTTCAGTATCCTGAACTAGAAATCATCAGCTCTGGGTATTTTCAGTCCAATGATATTTAATTTTTCTTCTGATTTTTCAGCTATGCACCATGCAGACCCTTCTCCCAAGTCCATGTGAAAAGCCTATCATATCTTTCCACTGCTGATTCATGAAGCCAACACTTTCCCTTTTAGTTTCCAATGTTAAGGCAATAGCAGTTCTGTTTGTCATATGTTGCACTCCCTGTTAATGATACAGTTTGACAGGTCACTCAGCAGTGGGAAATGCCAATCTTTCACCATTTTGATGAGTTCTGGTTTATAAAAGTTCCTCTTTACGCAATTCCCAGCAAGATTGTCAGTGTACCAATCAAATTTCAGCCCTGTTTTCACTCTTCACTTGACTCCAAGGACACACTTTAATTTTTGATTCATTTATTGAGACATTAATTCATCTGGAAATTATTTCCCATGACACAAGCTTACTTGAAAAGGTTCATGGAAAATGGAATTAAAAGATAAGTTTATTTAGGTGAAAGCATTTTTGAAATTAATGCAGTTTTCATAATAAGCATTCTCTCTGAACTTTTGAATACTCCTAATTATGCATGAATTCAATTTATTTTTTACTCCAAAATAAGCATACATTTTAATTCCTCTTCCAACTTTCTGAAGCATGTTTTTAGGTGTTGTGGTGGATACAGAGATATATTTGGATCTTGCCACCTGAAAACTTTGTCTGAGTAGAGGGAAAATTCATGCATAAAACATTTAATAAATGTAATATGGTGGATGAGAAGTACTATTAATCAGGATGTAGGTATCATATTGTTTGAAAGAAAGGCTTCTAGATAGGTCTTTGGGGAAGGCTTCAGAGAAGTGGTGACATTTGAACCAATCCTGAGTCTTCAGAAAATTTTGAGCATCTGTGATGACCAGTTTGAGAACACACTTCTGAATAAACTCGATACAAATGAGTGACACTGAATGAGCATCACTCAGCACTTTCCCTGCATTCCCTTTCTCAATAATTGTAGAGTATACACTGTTTTATTCTCCTTTTATAAATATAGAATCTCAAGCATTTAAGTAACTTATCAATGTCACTCAACTCACAAATGGCCAAGCCAGGCTTTACATCGAGAAAGTGTACAGGTGGGTCTTATGTCCACAGACCACGTCTGATCTCTATCCTTCAGGATCACACAGTGTTTGGAGGCTAATACAAGAGACAGGTTAAGGGCAGAGGTGATTATCATGATAATTTATGTGATAAAGTGTGGAACATGCAATGTATGTGGGAACAAACCTGAACACTAACCCATTCACAGAGTATCAAGAAAGTGGGCAAACCTTGCTTTGAACCTGAACAATAAATGAGAGCATGCCAGGCAAAACAGACTAAACAGAAAAGTAAATAGGAAGAGTCAGGGTCAGTCTTTCATTGGAGGAACTGGCATGTAGGAGAGCCAGTGATAAAGGAGCAAAACCAGATTAGAAAGCTATTCGTTCTGACTTCATGTAGAGCTGACACTACAACAACAACTATGCAAGTTTATTTTGAGAATTGAATAAAGAAATGTTTAGAAAATATTTGAGAACTGAAACCTTGATTGATAAAAACGTGTGTTCTTTGACTTGTTCCCTCCATTCTTATTCATCACTCTACCCCTACTTTTTTGGTTACTACAAATCCATGCTCAACATTCTGTGTCTTGAGGGTACCTATGTTCTTGAGTCAGTAAGAGTCACCTGAAACAGTACTGTCAGTTTTTCTTAAGTCTAAAAGCAAACCACAAAAATATAGAAAATCAAGATAAAACTTAAGGGAAAACATTACTTAGGGGGAATAACTGCATGGATTATTTGGGGCCATAAACTTTGAAGAAGCCAAGCAATGTTGGGGAAAAGGAAAAAAAGAAGAGAGAGGAAGAGAAAGCAGGAGGCAAGAGAGGATTTATAAAACTTGGGTGATTCAATAGGCCAAGATAAATTTGGAAGGTGGCATACATGTCATAATCTCTGAAGTTGTATAGTGAAAAACCTGTACTTCCATACACACAGGCACTATGTCACAGCTAGATATGGAATGGGGGGATGTTAGAGTTCATTTTAGCGAGAAGTGTATTACTATTAATGATGCTAAAAAATAGAACAAGTTAGATTGTAAAGGAACATGATCCCCATCACCAGAACGTACCAAGTAAAAGTAAAAGTACATTGTTCTTCTGTTAGGAATAAAGGGGAGAGCTGAGCTAGATTACCTAGGGTTTGCCCTGAGTCGATCTAAAGTTCCATGTTTCTTTGACTGTTGTGAACTTTTTAGTTTTAGTTTTGTTTTGTTTTTGTATGTGTATAATTAAAACTTGTAATTTTTAAAATGTTGGCTATATTAAAAAGCACAAAAGTAGGAATGAATTCTTAATTAATTGTGCAGTACGTGATCTGTACTGAACAAATATTAATCAAAAGACATGCCATTGATGACTTTTTTGTGCTTTTTTTACAGTTCATCTTTGGTGTTTATTTGCTATTGTTTCCTCCTCATGGAGGAATCATGCTTTTCCCCCATTAATGCTATTTTAATCTATTAACAATAATAGAAACTATTTTAATGATTTACTGTGACTCTGTATGAAATTATCTGAATGTCTGTAAAGTGAGAACTTCTGTGTTGCTTTACAGATCTAAAATTATCTAAGTAAGAACTGCAGGATTAAATTGACTTAGGTTTTGTAATTGTTGATAAACAGACTTGCTGTCTTAGTTATTGAGAATAGCATTTTACTCATAAAAGCCAATAGTTGTGTGACATCCTGTAGCAGGTTGAATGTGGGCTTCTAAAAGGTAAGTCCATGTCTGAACTCCCAAACCTGATAATGTGACTCTATTTGAAAAGGGAGATTTTGCATGTATAATTCAGTGGAGAATCTCAAAATGAGATCATGCTAGTTTATTCACGTGGCCATTAATGCAATTACATGAGTCCTTTAAAAGGACAGAAGAGGAGACAGAGCCACAGAGGAGAAAGTTTTGTGCCAAAGATGACAGAGATGAACATTTTCAGTGACGGTCAAGCGATGCATGGGGCCACTAGCAGGTATAGTTCTAGGGATTCTTCCCAAAAGCCTCCAGAGACAGTTATGGCCTCCAGAATTCTGAGACAAGAAATTTCTGATAAGCCACCAGTTTCCAGGAATTTGTTTCAGCAGTCCCTGCTAGCTCATATACATCTTCATATGTATTTTATTGTAATCACAATTGTCAGTTGGTTGTTACCACTTGAGTAAGTAACACAAAAGGAAATTAAGGGGTATATTGAGTATGTGGCACTAGCTTTTGTTAATCATAACACTCAGTTTTAAGAAATTGCTTCTAAAATGCCATTTGCTCCCAATAAAAGATATTTTTCTTTATTCTTGATATTGAAACTCTTCATATATAGGATTACAAAAAATCAAATCTGATTCTACAAAAGGGGAAATAGAAAAAGCCAAGGCACACAAAACAAAATACTTGACAAAATGTCTGCCCGGTTGCCCCTCTTCCAGGCCAGCTCTCTGCTGTGGTCAGGGAGTGCAGTGGAGGATGGCCCAAGTCCTTGGGCCCTGCACCCCATGGGTGACCAGGATAAGCCCCTGGCTCCTGCCATTGGATCAGCGCGGTGCACCGGCTGCAGCGCGCTACCGCGGCGGCCATTGGAGGGTGAACCAACGGCAAAGGGAAGACCTTTCTCTCTGTCTCTCTCTCTCACTGTCCACTCTGCCTGTCCAAAAAAAAAAAAAAAAATGTCTGGATGATTTAATAAAGTGTGGGACTATCTCCCTCCCTCCCTCCCCAATTTTGAAATTATTAGCTACAAAAAACAACTAACATGATTATCAGCTGCACATTCTTATCATTTTCACTCTTGCAGAGCAGGGTTTCCCATAAATATTCATGGAAAAAGTTTCCTTTTGACACATTCAAAATCCTTGCTTGGTGTTTTGGAGTTAAATTCCTGGCACTGTTCAATGTCAAGAGCACTGCAGTTTCCTGTGAACCAAAAATTCTAGCTGTCTGCAGAAATGCAGCTATAGGTGCACGCTTTGCAGTCTCACACCTGTAAGCCCAGCATTTATAAGAATCCTACAAGTCGATAGACAGACACAGATGCACATACAAAATTAAACTTTAGTACTTATAGCTATGTCATCGGTGCAATATCAAAAAGCAAAGAGAGTCACAGTTTGTGTGAACCCACACTGTTTCTGGCTGCAGAGACAAGCAGATATATCTTCAAATAATGTGCAATCCTTTCAAACATAGACAAGTATTAAGTAAGTGACACTTCTATTACACTGATTGGCATTTCATTATCTAAATGCCTAGACTTCTTTTTGCTTCGGGATAATTAGTTGTCAGTTTCCCAAAGCAATTACGTTGTCCGTGTTATTCTAGTTCTTCAAAGGGCAATGGGGGACATTTAAAAAAATTATATTTATATGAAACAAAAGTCTTGAGAAAAACGCTCTGATCTCAAGTTTAGGCCACTGGAAAAAGCTGTAACTTCCAATGTTACCTGCGGGTGAGAAAGAAAATAGTTATTTGAATCAATGTCTCACCAGTGAAATACAGGCGTTAGGCAATACAACTGAGGTTTTTTTTTCCAGAAGTGGAAGCTGTGATTCTGAGTTAGTGACAACTGTCACTACCCAGAATATGAAGCTTTTATCCAATCAAAGTTACTTCCTCTAGCCTCACACTTTAGGAAAATAGTCTGTTTAGTTTTTGATATTTTTATGCGTAAGGTTTCCTCCAAATTTCTAGAATTTTTTTGCAATTAATTTCTCTATTGGTGGGAATACCACAGCATATAAAGAAACTATTATTTTCATTTGGTGGCAGGTATATTATTGAATTTTTCGGTAAGTTCAAATTCACTTTGCAGTGATCTCTATAAAGAGAAATCGCAGGCAGAATGGAAATGAAGATATACACAATACACAAATGTGAATGATGCATGAAGGCACACAGGGTCAGGTTTAAAAGAAGATGGGTTGATATTGGAATTTATTGAATCTGGTAGTGGCCAGAGATAGTAATGAGAAATAAAAATGGGAAGGAAAGAGCTGACTCAATAGGGAAGTGCTTGCCTAAGCTGTCAATGTAGGGCAAAAATTGAGTGGCCTACAACTAGAATCCAGGTGGAAGCAAACGTGTGGCAGAACGAATATACCGATAGAATGCTGGAGCTAACTGGGCCCTGGAGATCATCAGGTTTAGACACATTCATTAAGCCAACAAAAACTACCTTAGCTTTTACTATGACCTGGATGCTGAGGTGGTGAGCACAAATAATATGGTCCCTACCCTTGATCATGATGCTTAGTCAACCATTGTCAAAACTGGCTAAGAAAGGAGTGAAGTATACCTGTTATACATCTCATTTGTATCAGAGTAAATTCTTGAATCTGGTTCTTTGGGATTCTTAAAATGCTACCCTATGACTATTAGACAATAGCACTCATGGGTCATTGGCAACGACTTGAGATTCAACTGCTTTTCTTTTATATCTTAACTAATCTTATAGTCAGGGCTATTCCCAGTAGTTCATTTAGATACCTATATATATTTCATGAAATATGTGGTCATAAAAGCCTTTGGCAAAGAGAAAGATTTGGCAGCTAATTGTGCAAGCATAACTTTCAAAAAGCTATTCTATAATGGAGCTTGACCATTTCTAACCATTTACTACTGAAGAGTCCAGCTACTAACTTTGAAATATTTGTTTCTTTCAAAAGACCTGCATCTTGTCAGGAGGTCCCATGCCACTACAATGCAGTAACTAAAATACAGAGTGTGAGTATTTGTATAAGAGAAAAATGGTGATTTAAGGAGTGGTGAAAAGGTCTCCTTGTTAAAAATATTTTCTAGGAGATTGCTAATCATAAATTATTATAATTCAAACAGTTCCCCAATTTCTCTCAGTTATATATGAGGAACATAATATATAGATTTTAGTGAAAGAAACACCAGGGAATTAGGCAGATACTCTGAGTCTGAGTCCAGTGTTTGTTCCATGTTCCTTTGCTTTTGGTTGTTCATAGTAATTTCACAGTCTCACTGCCACATAGGGGACAACAGATATTAAGTGTCATTAAAAGATGACTTGGTGCTATGTGTCCTTCAGAAAAACTTGTTGGCAGCTACCAGCCATCTTTGCTTAAGCAAAGTCTAGTTCTGCATAGACAGACCCATTAAATTAAAGGCTGAAATGAATAATAAACTTATAATTTTTATTCAGGCAAAAAATCTCTCAGGAGAGGAGTCAACATACGTAATGAAGTTACATTACCCAGCCTTTAATAGATGATCAATGAATATTAGTTGAATAAATAGGCCAAAGGGAGACCTCAGAGATGTTTATAGGAATGAGGAGGGAGAATGATTTAATAGAATAACCAGAGAACTTAGAATATTGTGTGTGTTTGTAACAGTCCAGATTTCATTTTTATTCCCACTTTTATTATGCCATGAATTGACGTGGAATAGGCTGCAGTAGCTCAGATTCCTTCCCAATGTTTCTGACAAAGTGGGCTTTTCTTGGTGGAGCAGGATGATGCCATAGTTGAACCCAGCTACCATTCTCTATGGCTTCTTTGTTTTTCTAATCATTTTCCTTCACACATTTCAGGAAGTTATCTCTGCTCTTACAAATGCTTAATGTGCTAAATAGTCATATTAATTTTCTTGTTAATAGTCTTATTCTTAAACTTGTTTGCTTACAACAAGCATAAACACATGCTGAGTAACATTACAGACTCTTACAGTTTTGCCACAGTAACATTTATGGGTCATTCCTGTTTTTTTCTTTTTTGTTAACTTTTATTTAGTAAATATAAATTTCCAAAGTACAGTTTATGGATTACAATGGCTTTTCCCTCCCCATAACTTCCCTCCCACCTGCACCCCTCCCATTTCCCGCTCTCTCTCCCATTCCATTCACATCAAGATTCATTTTCAATTATCTTTATATACAGAAGATCGAATTAGTATATATTAAGTAAAAATTTCATCAGTTTGCACCCACACAGAACATAAAGTGTAAAATACTGTTTCAGTACTACTTATAGCATTAATTCACATTGGACAACACATTAAGGACAGAGATCCCACATGAGGGTCATTCCTTTTTTAACAGTGCCCATTGTATCATGTTTTTTGAAGATTTACATATTTGCATATATTTTGCCAAAGGAATGACTCCATGTTTTCTAAAAGGCTTGGAGAGCACACAGAGGGCACTTCACTTCTTTTTAGAGAATTAGTGAAAAATGGCAGTTTAAGTTTGGGATCTTAGACCATTTATTTAGCAGCTTTCATTGAGAAAATTCAGATAACAACATCTACCTCTCAATACTGTTGGGGGAAATTTAAGGAAATAATATTTGAAAGTCCTCACTACCAAACTAAGCACATAAAATATGTTTAATGAGTATTAAATGTAATCTTTTGCTATGTGGCTCTCAGGAGCAGTAGAATATTATTTATTTAAGTATTGTATTCTCAAAGTCTGTTATTGACTGCACTAGAGCTAACAATGGAACTGGGAAAATGTAGATTCTTGGGTTTTAGCCTAAACCTACTGAGCTAGAATCTCCAAATGAGAGGACCGAGAATTACAGTCTTGTTTGTAGCTCCTTGGGGCATTCTAATAGGCAGCTCCATTTCAGAAAACTGTTTTCTCAGTTAGTGCTTTCTTGAGTTAATTATATCCAACTACTCTTTCTGGAGGCTCTGTAATTTTTGTTGCTTTTTTTGACTGCAAGTCGTCTTATGGCTAATCTAGTGCTTTTACTTTTTACCTATTGTAGGACCTTGGTAACAATTCCCAGCCAAACAACAAGCACAGGATTTTGAAGCCATTTTTGGTGAGAAATAAATTGATATTTTTATTGACTTTCTAAGAAATTTTTTAGAGGACACATACATACACAAACATACATATTGCCCTGAGAATGTTATTTGTTTGATATTATATACTTGTACCTTAGGCTGACTATGCCACAGGCAGGCACATAAATAGATTTATATACGTACTTGCAAGTGAAAAATTCATCTATTTCCTTACTTTACAAATGATTTCTGAATTCATCTAAAAAGAGCAATGCATGTCATTTGTTGGTCAATTACCACTTAATTATATATGCTGACTTGATTTGAAAACCAATTTTTATTTTCTTCTCACTGCACTGTTTCCAAGTGTTTGTTTCAATCTTGTCACAACAATTTCCATAAAACGAGTATGTATGGCAAGTTAACACCAAATGAAATGTCTAGTCACAACAAATATTTTTTGTTACTTAATTTAAAATGATATTTTTTCCTTAGGAGGCTATCTAGACCTCTTAGTCAAACAGAATGAGATTAAAGGGCTACCCGAAATCTGGTGCATGCAATGTCAAAAACTGTTTCTGTGGCCTAATCACTTAAAGTCTGTGGATAGGCATTTTCTCACGAAATGAAATGAGATATCAGAATGGACAGATTTTAGTTTTCTTCTAGTCTTACCCAATTAATTTCTTCTATGGGTTCCTCTAACATTGGGAATAGGAGGGATCTGAAATAAGCACACTCTATAAAAGGAAAACATGTATGTCTCATCGATGGAGTAGGAAAAAGGAATTAAGCTTTATTTTTTTTTTAACTTTTATTTAATGAATATAAATTTCCAGTGTACAGCTTATGGATTACAATGGCTTCCCCCTCCCATAACTTCCCTCCCACCCGCAACCCTCCCCTCTCCCGCTTCCTCACCCCTTCCATTTGCATCAAGATTCATTTTCAATTCTCTTTATATACAGAAGATCAATTTAGTATGAAGATTTCAACAGTTTGCACCCACATAGAAACACAAAGTGAAACATACTGTTTGAGTACTAGTTATAGCATTAAATCAAAATGGACAGCACATTAAGGACAGAGATCCCACATGAGGAGCAAGTGCACAGTGGCTCCTGTTGTTGACCCAACAAATTGACACTCTAGTTTATGGCGCCAGTAACCACCCTAGGCTGTTGTCATGAGTTGCCAAGGCTATGGAAGCCTTCCAAGTTTGCCGACTCTGATCATATTTAGACAAGGTCATAAAAGACAGAGTGAGGATAGTAACCAATGATCCTAAGAGTGGCATTTACCAGGTTTGAACAATTATACAGCATTAAGTGGGGAAGAGGACCATCAGTACACACAGGTTGGGAGTAGAGCCATTGGTGGTAGAGTAGAGGTGATGATTACAAAGGAATAAGGCCCAAGTGTGCTAGACAGGGTCTAGAACAAAGGACAGAGTCATTATTAGAGGAGCTAAGAAAGGTGCTGTCTAAGCTACAATTAAGTTTTCTGATTGAGAGGCAAATAGAACCTGATAGAAGGGGCTTGATAATAATCTGCTGGGCTTTAGGCCTTGTAAATTCAGAGGCCCAGACCTACCTATCTCTTCACATGGGGTACATCCTAAGGGAGGTGTGAACCTCCTGGGGGAAGGCACTCTGTTGACTTTCATTACTTGGCTGGCCTGGGAGGAGAGCTGGCCAGGTAAAGGCAGGTGGCATCTCTAACAAGAAATTTACAGTTCTGCCTGCAATGTTGCTGACCCTACTTGACCATACCCTCAGCTGCAGTGGTCACTTTGGAAGTTGGGCTGAGTGAAGGGCTTTTCAGCTTAGAGCCAATAAGATCTGTGGCTCTGACCTGGGCATCCTTCGACTCCAGGGCAGGTCCATTTCCAGTGATCCAACTCTTGGCAGAGCTGCCAGGGCTCTTCACAAGCTGACTTCTGCTGAAGCCCAGGCTTACCACTTTGAAAGCCACTGCAGTGGACTGGCCTGTTGGGTCTCCTTGAGGGCAGATCACTGTACAGATCAGCCATTAATAGGCCTGCCACCCATTGCTTCTGATGCCTAGCTTTCTTTTCCTCCTGGTTTGTGTTAAAGCAGACCAGAGGATGCAAGTCAAGGGAGTGCCTGTGTCCCATCTCTAATCTTCGGTGGCCTGAACTACAAGTCTATAGTCGCAGGCATGTTCTGTAGTAGTTTTTCTAAGGTAGACAATGCCTATGAGGAAAATTATATTCTCACTTTAAAACTTTCTTTCCCTTTGGTCTGAAAGGGAGGTTTTTTCTACTTACTGTATACTTTGCTGATGGCGAGGTGAATCTAGCTATGAGATTATTATTTAAGTTCTTATTTTGGCTCTGCTATTACAGAAAAATGTTAGCCATCTCTTTTATAAGGTCTAAAGATTAAATTGTGTGTCCTACTGATTCCTTCATAATAGAATTAGTTTCCTACCTTGAAGAGAATAGAGAAATGAAAGCACAAGTTGGGCTTAGAATAGAGAAATGAGAGAGCAAGTCCTAGATCGCTTGCTGACAATAGCAATATCACATGAATACTTAGCAAACAGTTTCAACCATTAGATAACAACTTAAGAAAACATTTACCAGAAGGTCCAATGCCTTCTATAAATTTTAAGAATCATGTATTTGGAAACACCTCTTGAATATCTAACATGGTGTAGTTTGTTTAACCAGTAAACTTAAACACAACCATCTAAAATGTTTTTAGTTTCTTTCTACCAACAAGTTTAAAACATATGATACACAGATTCAGGTCACACAAATTAAAATGTATCTTTGATTGATTTTAGCAGCTTAAATTTATGGACAATCTTATCTATAAGCCATTTAAAATAAAACTCTTGATAAAATTTCCCCATGTGGACATACAATATGTACACACATATAACATAGCATAATAGTCCAATATAGCAATTTTAATAATAGCTTTTAAAATCTTTAACTCTTTTTGTAGATTGCCAATTGATTTGAATTGCTTTTTGTTTTTAGTAACCTCAGTTAACCATACTTTCTCTCAGTTGGTACTGTTAATACATTATTGGCTTCATCTGTTTACAGAGCCATCCCAAAGTACTGAATACAATAGAAGTGGCTGGAAAAAGTCCATAGGAACCTATAGGAGGACAGCTAAACACAGAACCAACAACGCTTTAGTTTTATGAGCAGCAAATCATATATAACTGTGGGTGACAAAAGACTTTAAGTCGCCATGTTTAAAATTAGAAACTCATCAACCAACAAGAGGCACTTGCTTACTTCACAGTATTTTTGAAAGCACCTGTAGGATTTTACAAGTATTTAACCCTTTAGGCCTCTGGGGCTTTCTCATTAAGATAACTATCATGTCTAGTAACACAAGATCATTAGACTTTTTAATTCTCAAACATTTGTATTAATAGCATTTTCCATTATAGAAACTTAAAGTTTGGTACCACATCACATCTTGACAGTACTTCTAATATACTCCAAATAGCCTGATTAGTTGGTGTCTCTATCAGATGAGAGACATAGGTCCTTCGATTTTTTCAGTTGGGCCCAAACTGGAAAAACCAAAGTCCAGGATTTACTGGAAATTTTAGAGACCAGATTGTTTGAAACTTTGATTTTTTGAATGCCTGTCAAGAATGCCAAGAAGGCTCAAAATCCAAAATATCTGGTTGAAATAAGATTCCTTAAAATCATGACATAATATAGACCAAATTTGATCATTGTTACAGGTGATTATTCAAATCTTTGAATATAAGCACATATTTAAATAACCCATAGCTCTTAATAAAAATTCACCTGTTTTTGCACAGTTAGAAATTAACAGACATCAAGAGGACATAATAGATTACTTTTACACATTGCTTGCACAGAGCATCAGAGTTTAATTCTAAGTCAAAGAGAAATTGAGCTTCCTGTGATCTTTTGCTGTGAGGTTTCCTTCCTTTACCTTCTTTCATATTGGTGACCGTGTTTCTGTGTTTCTGTGTGTAACACATCTTTAAGCATCTTTTACAGGGCAGGATGAGTTTCAACAAATTCTTTCAGTTTCTGTTTGCTATGAAAATCTTTATTTCACCTTCATTCACAAATGAGAGCTTTGCTGGATATAATATTCTGGGCTGGCAGTTTTTCTCTCTTAGTACCTGGGCTATGTCTCGCCATTCCCTCCTGGACTGTAGGGTTTCTGATGAGAAGTCTGCTGTGAATCTAATTGGAGATCCTCTGAGAGTCATCTGACATTTCTCTCTTGCACATTTTAGGATCTTTTCTTTATGTTTCACTTTGGTGAGTTTGATTACAACATGTCGTGGTGAGGATCTCTTTTGGTCATGTTTATTAGGGGTTCTATGAGCTTCCTGTACTAAGATGCCTCTGTCCTTCTCCAAACCTGGGAAATTTTCTGCTAGTATGTCACTGAAAATGCCTTCTAATCCTTTCTCCCTCTCCATGCCTTCAGGAACTCCTAGAACCTGAATGTTGGGTTTTTTAATAGTATCCTGTAGATTCCCAACAATATTTTTTAGATTTCTAATTTCTTCTTCTTTTCTTTGGTTTGCCTGTTTCCTTTCCTGTGCTCTGTCTTCTAAGTCTGATATTCTCTCTTCTGCTTCGCCCATTCTGTTTTTAAGGCTCTCTAATGTGTTTGTCATTTGATCTATTGAATTATTCATTTCATTATGATTTCTTGTCACTATCACCGTTTCTTGTTCTACTAGTTGTTTCATTTCATTTTGATTCCTCAATATTTCATTTTCATGAGAGAGATTTTCTATCTTGTCCATTAAGGATTTCTGTAGTTCAAGAATTTGTTTTTGAGAACTTCTTAATGTTCTTATCAATTTTTTGAGATCTGCTTCTTGCATTGCTTCTATCTCATCATCTTCATAATCTTGAATTGGGGTGTCTTTTTCATTTGGGGGCGTCATAGTGTCTTCCTTGTTCTTGTTACCTCGGTTTTTGCGTTTGTGGTTTGGCATGTTGGAGATATTTGGTTTCTTCACTGTGGTGTTTTTTCTTGTTACACTATGGCTCTATATTAAGTGGACTGTCTGCTTTCGGTGGAGCCTTAGAGGCTTGAGATGAGTGTGGACTGGGAGCTGTGTTTGGTTCCTCAGGGTTGAGGGTGTGTTAAAAATGACACTCCCAGGTTAGGTGTGGTAAATCTCTCTCTCTTTCTTTCTTTTTTTGATTCAAAAGGGAAGTAATTCCACACAGCTTAACGTAATTGGAGGTAGTTAGCAGGCAAATGATATACCCACAGGAGCCAGAGATTGGAAGCTCTTTCCCAAGGACCCCACAGGGAATCTGTGCTGCCCTCAGTGTGGGCTCCAATTCTCCTGCAGTCTCCCACTGGGTTGCCAAGTTAGATGCTAATCTCCTGTTATTTCACCCCTCCCCCCAGAGTCAGGTTTTTCTGCTAGGCTCAGGGCTGGTGCAGACCTGAGGTCGCCTTGCTTATGACATATGACCAAAATGGCGCCTGCTCTTTGTCTTGCTCGCCTTTGAGGGGTGAGCGGAGAGAGAGAAACTTGTGTCCGTATTGGTCACTTTTTTTTTTCCCTCTCTCTCTTCTAGTTAGCCTGGTGAACTTTTCCCCACGGAGTTTCAAGCCTCATTCCCTCTAGTCTCCTGTTTCCGCTTGTCTGCTAGTGTTTCGGGCTATTGAGATTCGGCTCACCTCGCGTTCCAGCGCTGGTGTGTTGAGTCTGCCGCTGGTGTCCCGAACTTGGGCTCCCACACTCTCCATGCAGGTCCACAGTGAATCACTAGTTCCAGAAGAGTTTCCTCTGCTGTTTCATCCCCCTATTCTTCCTTGACCCTGCAGTATCTCCACTTTTATTAACCTGTCTCTTGCCCGGACTAGTAGTGTGCTCCCTTCCTATTCCCGCCATGTTGCCACTCTCAGAATTAAGCTTTATTAAAATGAGGATAGAAGAAAACCTATCAATCACACTGTAAAACATGTATGTGAATTATTGTCATCCAGAGGCTCAATAATAGGCTACACTGTGAGAGTTATTAACTAGGAAGAATCCCAACAATAATGGGTAATTGCCTTAGAAAACCCAATCTGGCATATCTTGAATGTGACTGGTTCCCATTCATAACCCATCATTTAAAAAAGACATAATATAGGCTGGCACCACGGCTCACTTGGCTAATTCTCCGCCTGCAGCACCGGCACCCCAGGATCTAGTCCCGGTTGGGGGCACCGGATTCTGTCCCGGTTGCTCCTCTTCCAGTCCAGCTCTCTGCTGTGGCCCGGGAAGGCAGTGGAGGATGGCCCAGGTCCTTGGGCCCTGCACCCACATGGGAGACCAGAAGGAAGTACCTGGCTCCTGGCCGGCCATGGCAGTCATTTGGGGGGTGAACCAATGGGAAAAAAAAGGAAGACCTTTCTCTCTGTCTCTCTCTCACTCACTGTCTAACTCTGGCTGACAAAAAAAATAAAAATAAATAAATAAATAAAATAAAAAAGACATAGAGGATAAGCATACAGTCCAATGAAATGGCTATTATCAAAATTGTAAATGTGTCTTAAATCTACACATAATGGCACAGAGGGAGTGAGGAACAAACCCAAGCAAGAGAGAATTCTGCTTTGATTTGCATTCTTCTCAATTTCCCACCTGATTCCTTCATAACCCTAGGGAAACATGGACTGGGATAAAGAGCATGATGACCAGTGTAGTGTGGATTGCCTAGTCATATGCCTTTAATACAGTTAGAAATCCACTCGGACTCCCTGCTTGAGCTATCTATTGCCACCACTTTTCCTTAGCCAATTTCTGCTCAAATCAATCAATACCACTTAATGTGTATTGTTATTCTGGGTCCTCTGGCATTTTCTTAGTCTCTCAAGCACCATGCACATCAGCACAACAACACATCCACCATTGCCCACACAAAGCTACCACTTGATAAAATTTTTCTACAGCTTTTGCTCTCCTTTCATTTTTTTTTTGTGTGTTTCCCACTTCCCTTTATTTCCTATTTTTTAATTTCAGAAAAGAGCATGCTCATTATTTTGAAATTAAAAAGAAGGAAATAAGTAGGCTCTACCTACCCTAGGTTAAAAGATCATTTGGGTGATCACTGATGTCATCCATAAAATGTTAATTATTAAATTAACAAAAGGAGTCACTGTGCACTAACTTCCCATGCAGGAACTCTGTCCTCAGCTTTCTTTGCCTTCTTCTCCACTTCACTTCAAGCATCAGTAAAGACAGATAGGAATTCAATTAGTTAATTAGTCATCCTATCATTTAACTGGGGTCTGAGAAAAGCAAGAAAAAATAGGTAAGTTTAATTTTGGCTCTGGATGCAAGACTTCCAGAATGGTTGCATAAGGAGATTCATAGATCATCTCTCCAAAAATGATAACAATATTTAATTGGGTTAAATTATAAAGCAAAACCAAAAACATCCCCTTAGAGCCCAAAAGTTGTCAGAATAGCATACATCAAATGGAGAAGTATTTATACAGGAAAACCTATAAAATCCGGACAAGAAAACAAATCTGTGGCATTTGGACCAGAATTGTTACTACCCTGTAATCCTTCTATTCCTCATCTCTGAGTTACAGAAATTCCTCTCTGGTGTTTAATTTGAGTACAGTCAAGCCGGCACTGTGGCATAAGGGGGAAGGCTGCTGTCTGCAGTGCCAGCATCCCATATGGGTGCCAGTTAAAGTTTCGGCTGCTCCATTTCCGATCCAGCTCTCTGCTGTGGCCTGGGAAAGCAGTAGAAGATGGCCCAATTCCTTGGACCTCTGCACCCATGTGGGAGACCCAGAGGAAACTCCTGGCTCCTGGCTTCAGATTGGCGCAGCTCTGGCTGTTGCAGCCATCTGGGGAGTGAACCAGCAGATGGAAGACCTCTCTCTTTGCCTTTGCCTCTGCCTCTCTGTAACTCTAATTTTCAAACAAATCTTTTCTTTAGAAAAAAAAAAAGTCAGGGCTGTCTGTCTCTGCAGTTCCTTCTCTAGAGCAACAATTTTCCCTGAGAGATGCAGGCCACCAACATCTATTATATCTTCCCTCCAAACCCTACATTACATGTGTTTTATTTCAAGTAGTCATGGTCTCAGGTTTCCTTCCACCATCCAGGTTTCCATTAATCAGGCCTAATACACAGTAATATTAAGAATCTTGTGGCCCAACATATTCATGCCATGAAGGTTTATTCAGGTGGGACAAGCTGAGAAGACCAGGGTCTGAAACATCCCCTAGTGCTGATAAAGAATGAGTGTCACTCCAGGAAAAGAGAGCTATTGTCCCCTCATCAGCTTTGAGTGCCACAGCTCTAACCAAAAGGACAGACTTTATTTAGGAGAAAGCATAATGAGATTCATGCCTAGACACATTATAGAAAATGATAAAGATTTTGTTGTCAAAAAAATTGTAAACTAGCAGTTATTTCTTGATCCTAGTACCAGTAAAAATGGAAGAACCACCAGAGTTTTAATATAGGGAAAGAGACAGACAAGAAGAGCACTTCTGAGTTGACAGTCATCCCTGAGGACCTGAAAGAAACTACGAATACTCTAGGCTGCATCCACTCAGCAGCGCTCAGAATGGAACCTGGGACAGACTTGCAAGAAATGCCTAGGCAGCACGCAGATCAATCAGCAAAAGAGGAAAGCCCTGCTGGCTCAAGGGACTTAAGCACAACATCTTCCTAAATGCTAGCTGAGCAATAGGATACTCTGACCCAGAGCAACACCTAGGAAACCAGCTTAAAAATAATTACACTCATCCCTGGTGGACTGGAAGGCTCTGTATGTGCTCAAAGCTGAGCTCTCTTGGGCAGGACTAGAAGAGAAACTATTGAGTTATTGGTCTCTGGTTGAATGTGAGACAAAATTATATACTTTCTGAATTGTAAAGTAACCTCCAAGTGACACACAGATCCAAAGGTAATAAGTTAAAATTTAACTGTCCAATGAGGCTCAAGCACAACGTTTAACCAATAAATGGATTATATTGACCCAGGGGAAAACGTTAGGAAATTAGGCTAAAAGACATAAAAATGGAAAAGAATTCTAAGTAACGACATCAGAAGCACACAAGACAAAGACAATTGACTTCAGAAAATTAATTCAGCCCAATTACTAAATAAATATACAAATGATAAAACAAACAACAACAATAAGCTTCAGGCAGCAGAGGGAATCAGTATATAATTCAAACTGCCTAATGCATTGCTTAGCTCGGATCAATCACTAGTGTAGAGTCAAACTGACATTGTTCTGATGCTGATTGCTGTTGTGAGCATGCAAACTGCTTTCATTCTCTGATCCTTAGTTTCCTGAAATCCAGTGATGATATGAATACTTACATCACAGGACTGTGGTAAGGATTAAATGAACTGTGCATGTGAAGAACTGGCACATATTCTATGCTCAATTAATGTTAGCCATTTCCAACATTGGTGTAAAATAAAAAAGAAATGTACTATTCCAGCATTATAGAGACCCAGACTCATAACTGTAACAGTGGACCTGGATTTAATCCTAACTTTAAAAACCTATCACAACTACTGGAGTCCTGAGTTGTGTACTGATGTAGTTTATGGACTCAAAAGACTTCCATAGTCTAGGCAGCTCATGTCAAGAGCCTCGGGTGGTCTCTGACATCATACATAAGAGTGTTAATTGTTAAATTAACAACAGGAGTCACTGTGCACTAACTGCCCATGCAGGATCTCTGTCCTCAATGAGTTGTATTATGAGAGTTAGCTGTAAAACTTGTTCCCAGTTTGTGTGTGTGTGTGTCTGTGTGTGTTCAAATTGCTGAAATCTTTGTTTAGTATGGAGTTGTTCTTCTGGTACAAAGTTAATTGAAAATAAACTTTAATGTAGAATGGGACTGACAAAGGGAGAGGGAGAAGGAGGAGGGGTGGGAGTGTGTAGGTGAGCAGGTACGGTGGGAAGAATAACCGTATTTCTAAAATTGTACTTATGAAATTTGTATTACTTAAAAAAAATGAAATTTGAAAAAACCTATCAGAGGGCTGCCACTGTGGTTCCTGGCTCCTGGCTTCCGATCAGCCCAGCTCTGCCTGTTGTGGTCATTTGGGGAGTGACCTGTGAATGGAAGATTAAACTCTCTCTCTCTCTCTTTCTCTCTCTCTTTCTGCCTCTCTGTGACTCTGCCTTTCAAATAAATAAATAAATAAATCTTTAAAAAGCCTATCAGTAAGAAAAATAATAGGAATTATGACTATAGACTAGGTATTACATAGTAGTAAGGATTAGTGCTAATGTTGCTAGATATGATAAAAGCAATATGATGCTATAAGAAAATTCTCATATTTTTAAACTATGTATTTAATTGTACATTTATTTACATATATATTCTTAATTGAAATATCACCATGTCTAAGATTTGTTTTGAATGCTCTAAAAAGGAGAAAGAATAGAAAGATAGGTGAAGCAAATGTACCAAAACATAAATTATTAGTTCTATGAGATATATTTGTGGGGTTTTCCTTATTTTGATATTTATGTATTTTTATTTTAATTTTTTTGACAGGAAGAGTTAGACAGTGAGAGATAGAGAGACAGCGAGAAAGGTCTTCCTTCCGCTGGTTTACCCCCAAAATGGCTGCTGTGGCTGGCGTGCTGTGCCGATTTGAAACCAGGAGCCAGCTGCTTCCTCCTGGTCTCCCATGCGGGTGCAGGGCCCAAGGACCTGGGCCATCCTCCACTGCCTTCCCGGGCCATAGCAGAGAGCTGGACTGGAAGAGGAGCAACCGGGACAGAATCCGGCGCCCCGACCAGGACTAGATCCTGGGGTGCTGCCGCCGCAGGTGGAGGATTAGTCTAGTGAGCAGCGGCACAGACCTTGTATTTTTTATTAATTTCTGAATTTTTTTAGAATAGCCCTTGCCAAAGGAAAAGAAAAATATACTTGTGTGTTTAATAAAATCTTAGAATAAGAAAATAAATAAAACTTCTATGGAAACACAACGTTCCAATTAGGGGCAAAAAGTGATAGCTAATTTGTTTTGAAAAACAGAACAAGTGCACAGCACATCAAATCATTTTTTATGAATTGTACTCAAATTGCAATTCAAAGGCTAACTTTTGTAAATAGGATTTCTAAAAGAAAAATATGCCCTGAGGTGATTCACAGTTTATCATTATGTGCATGGCTAAAACCAAGGAAACCAAATTCTAGTTAAAGTACAAAAAAAAAAAAAAAAGAAAAGAAAAAGAAAATATTACATTTTATTTCTTCCTGAATCTAACATAAGGGAGACTCATAGCTTTCCATTTCTCTACATTTTTCCATTGTAATAAAGCATTTAAGTTTATTTGTTAGCAAGACTTGTTCTGTGGTCAGGAAAGCTCTGGGGGAGGATTTAGGATTTAATGCCAGCAAATGGAATCCTGGATTGCAAAGTTGATCTAGCATTTGCCTTGTAAGAAATGCTGAGCCAAGTAATCCTGCAGTAGTCTAGAAAAAGCTGATGGTATAGTGTGGTTTTCTGTCTATTCACAATCAAAAATAATACGCAGGATTAGCTTACCTAGCAACAAGCAATGGAGTGTAGGGTTTCAAAGAAATAAAGAATCTATGCAATTGAATGTCGGTCACCTCCACAACTCTGTTATAACCCATCAGTATGTGCATGAAGGATTTGTACTAACTGAATTGCAAACTCAGAGAAAGTGGTCTGTGAGTACACAATGACCTTCTTGCTTTTCATCCTTTCACCTTGATATTACTCTCTTCATTTTAGCCAAAGATACACTTCCTTTCTCTTTTTTGGTCTATGTCAATGATAAAGTGATGAACAAAATCACCACAATGTACCATGACTTCACAGAAAAATATTTCTAGGAATATTGCAATTTAAATGAATAAATACTTAACCTATAAGTGATAGTAATCTATTATAAGAATTTCAGTAACTCGCATATTTTGTAAGTGGAAGAGATAGACATGATTGATAGATGATAGATAAATAGATAGATAGATAGATAGATAGATAGATAGACAGAACTCTTCTAACTAGTGGTCCTCTCTCCCAAATGCTTGCAACAGCTGAAAGCCTGAAAGCCAACAGGCTGAAACCAAAAGGCAGGAACTCCATCCAATTATCCCACATGGGTGGCAGGAACCAAAGCGCTTGGACCACAATTAGCTGCTTCCAGGGGCATTAGCATGAAGCTGGATTGGAAGCACAGTACAGCTGGGAATTGAACCAAGCACTCTGATATAAGATGTGGTCATCCAAAGCAGTAGCTTAATTGAACCACCACATCTACCCCTATTATATTTATTTCCTATTTTATTAGCTTGTTTGCTAAAAATAAAAACTCAGGTCAGTTGATCTGAAGAACATCTCATATAAAGGGTACATCTCTTGATTTCCTCTATTATTATTTCTGAGACACTAAAAATAAACTCTAGAGACTTTCTACTAGAATCAGGCACAATTCTTTGGTAAGAATTTTCACAGATGGTGCTGAATTATTTATAGTCATCACATCAAAACATAAAAAATATTGGACTATCTTCCTTCTGGTGATGTTGATATGTACACATGGCTGTGACAGCTTCATCTTTCTATTATTCTTTTTCCACCAGCATTTTTTGTGATGGCTTCTGACCCTAATGATTAATTTCTGTAAGTCAAGATTGCATTGACTTTTGCAGAACATTTTCTAGTGTTATAATTCCTTCTACATTTAATAGTTAAAATTTTTAAGACAAAGGACATCATTTCATATACTAGCATGGTTTGAGTAACGTGAAATAAAAAACATATAATTGTTAAGTATTTTACAGTAAGGTTTCAGACCTGTTACCTTATAATGATGTGTTTCTCTCTCTCTCTCTCTCTCTCTCTCTCTCTCTCTCTCTCTCACACACACACACACACAAAAGCATATCATAAATTATAGATTTTTATATAAGCAATAAGTTGAAATCAATTTTAGTTATTCATTTTGCGCTCACAATGTGTCCCTATTGTTTCTTGGGCCAGATTTCTCTTGATGTTGACAGTGTCTTTTAGACACTACCCATAATTCTTAGAGCAACTCTTTTTTGATTAACACAAAAGACATCCCACTTACCCTATATCTACTTTTTCCATACATGAATTCATCATTGCCTATGGAGATCTGAAATCCACAATCTGTACTATAGATGAGCTCATTGTCCCTAAAATTTCTTTACTTTCAAATATTTCCTGCTTTGACAGGTATAAAATATATATTTTGGAAAAAACAATAAAGAATTTATATTAATATATCAAATTCAATTTTCTGCCTTTTATTTTCATTTTTAGTTATCATATTTAGTTTGTAAATTTTTCGTGGTAAATTTCATTCTCTTCTGTCACTAAACTAGTTTGTTTTGGCAATTACTGCATGCCTTAAAGCTACTTGCTCTTTTCCCAAAGCACACATCATGCAATAAACTTTCCATAGCATGTTAATCTCTCTCTTCTCATCAAAGTTGAATTGAACTTTATCTCAGTTATCCAGGACATATTATTTATCTTACTTATTGTAATAATTCAAGGATAGAAAATGGATTTCATTTTTGTGCAAATTTGAATGCTGTGTGACTGAGAAAACTGTACTGTAAAAGCTTCTAAGACCTCGTATGGTATCAGTAGAACTATTGTGATTAATTAGGAATTTTGGCCAAATGATAAAGAAATGTCAGGTGGAAGCTGTTATTTGTCACCCTTATACTAACTCATGTTGATGTTCTGCTGTTTTATAGAATCTTGTCCATCTGTATTACAATATGCTTTAAGATAGAGGACCATTAAGTACCTGTACAAGAAAGTACAAAACGAATTGCAATGTATATAAAGCTTACTGCAAGTGCACTCTCATTTGGGATTTTTAGAGAGTAGACACTTTTGCTTTGGTTAAAGCACATGACTCTTCAGAATACTATAAATATAATTTACTCACTTAATGACAGCTAAATATGTTGAGTTAAGTTCTGGATTTTCAGAAATGAGATGCATGTTTACTTTAGAGCTTGATTTTTATTACAGATACAACAGGTAAATAAACACATTTCATCAATATAATAATTACTCATAAGAGATTTGTACAGTTGTTTGGGAATGTTAAGGAGCATGAGTTCAGAAAGCAGAGTCAGAGAAATCTTCCAGGAATGAATATTGTTTGAACTGAGTCCCAAAGGGTGGATTGAAACTGACAAAAACACTGTGCTTATGAGAAGGAATTTTTTTCAAGAACAGAAACAGAGGACACATGTGGTAAGGCAATCAATGCAGGAAACAGTTCAATGCCCTTATAGAACATGATGGTCCCTGTAGTGTGAACACAGGTTGCAAGGAACTATGTAGAGAACAGACTAGAGGGATCAGTCACCACGTGTCCTTGTGCCAATTTAAGGTTTATTTTTACTTTGCTAAGTAGAGTATGGGAGCCCAAATTAATAAAAACATATTTTAAACAAGAACCGTGATAGATTTACAGATTATGTGACAAAGTATACTGGTAAAAACAATTGAACATAGTAGCAACCATTGGCTCATACATCACTATGTCTTGAGCATTCTGCTAGGCTCAGAGGATGTAGTGGTTAGCAGTGCAGACATGATTTCTGCTTCCATGAGTCTAAAGCCAACTTGCAACATATAATTTTTTTATTTTAAAAAAGATTGATTTTATATATAAGAGAGAAAGAGAAGGACAGAGAGAGAGAGAGAGATATTTCCTCTCCAGTGGCTCACTCCCCAGATGGCCACAACAGCTGGGACTGAACCAGGCTGAAGCCAGGAATCTGGAACTCCATCCTGGTCTCCCATGTGGGAGGCAGGGACAGCGGCAAAAATACTTGGACCATATTCTGCTGCTTTACCAGACACATTAGCAGGGAGCTGGATCAGAAGCATAGCAGCTGGGACTTGAACTGGCACTCTAAGATGGGATGCTAGCATCACAGGCAGTGGCTTAACCCACTGCACCACAATGAAGGCCCCTGAATAGACTTTTTTTTTTTAATTTTTATTTTTGACAGGCAGAGTTAGACAGTGAGAGGGAGAGAGAGACAGAGAGAAAGGTCTTCCTTTTTCCGTTGGTTCACCCCCAAAGTGGCTGCTACAGCCAGAGTGTTGGGGCCAGCCCACTGTGCCGATCTGAAACCAGGTGCTTCCAGAAGCCAGGTGCTTTCTCCTGGTCTCCCATGCAGGTGCAGGGTCCAAGGACCTGGGCCATCCTTCACTGCCTTCCCGGGCCACAGCAGAGAGCTGGACTGGAAGAGGAGCAACCAGGACAGAATCTGACACCTCGACCAGGACTAGAACCCTGGGGTGCCAGCGCCGCAGGTAGAGGATTAGCCTAGTGACACCTTTGGATTTGATTATTGTTTATAGTCCTTGTCTACATTCACGCTGAACAGTAGTCTTTATACTATTTACTCATTGGACTCTTTATTTTGTGGAGCATTAAGTCTTTGCCAATGAAGTAAATTTAAAATGTCATTGCAAGAATTTAAAAAAGAAAGGACAGAAGGGGGAGCGAGGAATATAGGGAACGTCATTAATATAAATATTAATAAATATATATAATATATATATTAATATAGGGAAGGATTGAGGCAGGAAGAGAAGTATAATATTCTTAGAACTGTATCTCTGGGGGCCAGTGTTGTGGTATAGTGGGTTATGCCACCATCTGTAATGTTGGCATCCTATATGGGTGCTGGTTTGAGTCCCACCTGCTCCATTTCTGATCCAGCTTCCTGCTTACATATCTAGGAAAGCAATGGAAGATGGCTCAAGTGCTTGGGCCCTTGTACCCACTTGGTAGATGCCGATGAAGCTCCCATCTCCTGACTTGGATCTGTCTCAGTAAACCAATGAATGGAAGATCTCCCTCTTTCTCTTTTTCTCTCTCTCTCTGTAACTCTTCCAAATAAATAAGTAATTCTTTTACAAAAATGTATCTATGAACTATATTAAATCTAGTTTTTATATTAATTAAAAACATGAATAAAAGTTGTAAAAAAGAATATAAAATTATGTAATATAATTTTCATGAGTTGTAAATAAAAATTACCTGTGACTCTTACAAAGCAGATGTTGCTATCCTTATCCTACAAATGAAGAAATTACAACTTACAGAGCTTAATGACATTCCCAAACACAAAAGGAAGTCAGAAGAGACAACAAAACAGTAATCTAAATCTCCTGAATATTTGTCTAATGTCCCAAATGAGAAATATAGGAGCCATTTGCTGTCCTCAATTAGCTTGGTTTGATTAGCTTCATTTGAGTAACTTAATAATGAAGGTAAATTTGAGTTTCATCATCTTCCCATAAATTTCAAGTGAAAATACATGATACTTTTGTTGTTGTTGTTTTTTGGAAATAAGCCATGTTGCCTTTCACTCAAGCCATTTACATTAATGAAACAGTAACTCCAGGTCAAGCAGTATCCTGAATTTCTCAGAAGTAAATGGAGGAAGAATAAATCCATTAGAAGAATAGCATTTTGTTTTGAGGAATGATACCTTGCAAGTAAAATTAATATTTTTCTATTGTGATATGAATATCAACTTCAGGGAGCATGCTTTGTGGAAAAACATGAACTTTGAAACACAAAAATTAGGAATGGGTCCTAGCTGCCTCTAAGAATTTGGCTTGTCATTCACCACATAGGAATGACAATGATTTCTTTGTGGTGCAGTTGGGAGCACTTGGGATAAATTGGCACCAGGAATTAAACTGTCCTACCTGAAAATGACACATTTCTCCTCACATTATAGTAGTTTGAAAGTCATGTAGCCTTGCCTAATTTAAAGGACATGAGAAAGCAAAATCTCCATATGGGTTTAAGAACAGAATAAGAAATACTGTCAAGCAGCCCTTATTCAATTACTTAATTCAATTACTGAGACAAATAGTAAGCAATATAATAGCATATTTAAACTTGTTTTGCAGACATCTATTCAGAAAGACATTGGTAGTTATCCTCAGATTTCTAGTCAAATGAATTTGAATTTCCCTAGCTAAATGAATTTCAAAAATATTAAGATACCCAAAATTCATGGTTTTCTACTATAGAATTTCATAGAACTATGAAATGCTAAAAAGAATTATGGATTTCCAAAGTGGGAAGTGACAACTGTAGAACATAGAGTTTTCAATCTTACTGGATAACAGCGTCTCTTTTTTTTGTCTGTTTCATTTCTAATAACTATTGTGTGAAAATACAGTCTGAACATAATCTCATACTTTGAGAATTTCTGGCTGAAATTGGAGGTTAATGAGAAGGGAGATTTTTGATCTTGGGTGAAAGAACATCAAAGTTTTCCCAGTGATTGACACAGAGGCCAAGTATGCAGATATCTCAAACCTTTAGGTGCTTGAGAGTGAGTAGAAGGGTTAAAAATACAGTAGTTTGTTAGAAAG
Organism: Lepus europaeus; assembly: GCF_033115175.1. Lineage (NCBI taxonomy): Eukaryota > Metazoa > Chordata > Mammalia > Lagomorpha > Leporidae > Lepus > Lepus europaeus. Next base: position 43,516,224 of record NC_084833.1, read on the forward strand.
ATGCCCATTTGATACTCACTAAGAAAGAACTGAACTTAATCTTTAGAGCACAAAAAAATTCTTTAGTGGAGGGTTAAGCTTGTGATTATAAAGTAAATTGAAAGTATCTCCTTGTTAAAATTTAAAACAAAAATAAGAAGAGGAGGGGGTACCTCTTAAAACTGCATATATGAAATACATGAAATGTGTTCCCTTTGTATGTATATTTGTTATATATAACATAATATTTAACATATTATATATATATATATATATACACATATATAATCTGGTTAAAAAAAGTTGGAGTTAGATAAGAGATCATGAATTTATCCTTGAGACCAAGGCTTCACTTTTACTATGACTAAGGCCAGGTTAGTTATTTTTCTCTACTTGCAATGATTACTATTAATATGGCCTTGTTGGTACCTTGATAAAGATTTCTCTATAAATTCTATGTTCAGAGGTCCAATCTCATAACAGTTAGAAAGTAGTTTCGCAGACAGGGTGTCTCCAAAGGGACCCCCGTACACTGTAGGAAAATGACAAGGTGGTCAATGTGATATATCCTGATAGGTCGGTAGTTTGCTGATTGCTTTCAAGGGTTATTCAAAGGTCTTTCTGTCCAAGTTTTATGATACACACACACAATTGGAGAGAGTTTAATTCCTGGTTCAATCTTAATTAGGTAGATGAATGGATTAGCACAGAATCCTGACCAATCTTAGAGGATGCCTGAATCTGAAGATAAGAAGTCATATGAGATCAACTTTTTCATATATTTAGGTGATGTCTATATTTTTAATTTTTTTAAATTTTAATTTTTTTTCATTTATTTGACAGAGTTAGAGAGTGAGAAAGAGAGACAGAGTGAAAGGTCTTCCTTCTGTTGGTTCACCCCCCAGATGGCCACTATGGCTGGAGCTATGCCGATCAGAAGCCAGCAGCCAGGTGCCTCCTCCTGGTTTCCCATGTGGGTGCAAGGGCCCAACCACTTGGGCCATCCTCCACTGCCCTCCCAGGCCACAGCAGAGAGCTGGACTGGAAGAGGAGCAACTGGAACTAGAACCCGGCGCTAATATAGGATGTCGGCGCCGCAGGCAGAGGATTAACTAAGTGAGCCACAGCGCAGGCCACTATAATTTTTAATTTTTAAAAAGCAAATCTGTGGGAAATATTATCTCAAAATATATTGCAAGTAAAATTCAAATTGTGTCAAGTTTCAATACTAACTTTGGATTTTAACAATTTCTTCCCAAATTACTTGGACTCCTGCTTATCAAGTCTATGCTTTTAAAATTAGAAGATCATATTTATCCTCATCATTTGGACAAATAATTTTGCTAACTATGATTTTCTAACTGTATTCTGAAGTGACTATCCCTATTATCAGTTAATACTTTATCTTGGTCATCTAACTTGATATTATTCAAAGCAACATGGCCTAGTTCTTTTAATATTTGTTTTCTCATATTTATATGAAAATAGTTTCCTAAAACTACTTCTCAAAATTTCCATAGACTTCTCTGTGGTGAGCCTTTCACCCAAATATTGACAATACTTGCTCCTAAACTGAAAATATGATTCCATGTACATTTCTTGTTGGAAATTCGGTATTTTTTCAACTTTACATTTTAAAGCCATTGGTTAGATTTTGTTTAGATATTGTTGTCCAATAGTGAGCAATACTTTTCAATATTTCTTAATTTATTTCACAATATATAACCAGTTATGCTCATTATTTCTGCACTATTACATTCTTGAGAATTTGGAAAAGAAATTTCTTCTCTCTTTTATGAGGCTTGTATCACTTATTCTGAGAACATGGATATGAAAAATATATAAATCTAAGAGATAATCACAAATTTATGAAACACAAAGCTTTAAAATTATTAAGGTTTTTAAACTTCAAAATTTGAACTTTTATGAAATGATTAACACAGTAGTTCCAATATCAGCATTAAGCCTACAGCAGAGACTAACTTCAAAAAGCTGCAAGTACACTCTGAATGTGATCTTCAAAAATCATTTTGCTGAAATCTTTCTTCACAGCCACTCTCAGAGTTTCTATTAATAGCATCACAAAAACATTCCTAATTCTTAAGTAGCACAAGGCTCATCACTTCTGCATTTTCTTCTGTCCACAGCATTTAATGACTTTGGTTAAACACCACTATCTTGTTCTAATTGTGTTTAGTCAGCCTATTCACTATCTCTATACAGACAGTACATTGGATATTATGATACATTTCACAAAGTCAAGAAAATAATTTAAATATCCCTTTTATATTTTTAAGATTTTATTTAATTTATACAAAATCCATGTATTTCATATAAGCAGATTTAGGAACATAGTGATATTTGCCACCCTACACCTCCTTCTGATAATTTGAATATTCTAACTTCACTTTTTTTTTAAAGGATAGAAGACAGGATTTTGAGTGTTTTCAGCATAAAGTAATGATAAACGTTTGAGTAGTTACATAAGTTTATCCTGATGTAAGAATTACACAGTGTATACACATATAAAGCCATCATGTGGTGAGCCATAAATATGTACATTTTTATGTATCAATTAAAAGTTACAAAAGATCAAACAAAAGAACAATTTCATCATCTTTCCCTCCAAAATTAAATCCCCTGTTGTAAACAATACTTTTCTCCAACCTTAATTTTTGGCAACCATTGAGCTATTTTTATCCTTACAGTTTTGCCTTTTCCAGAATATTATATAAATGTAATCATAAAGCACGCAATTTTTTGAGACTTCCTTAATATCATGCATTGGAGATTTATCCATAAGATGATGTGCATCAGAAGTTCACTGTATTTTATTTCTGAGCAATGTTTCATACATAGATAAACAATTTCCTTATTTATTTCCAAGTTGAGGTACATTTGGATTGTGCCCTCTTTTTGACAATGAAAAATAAAGCTGCAATATATATTCATGTACAGGTTTTATATGCTCATTGCTTTTCATTTCACTTGAGTTAAAAACCCTGGAGTAGACTGTTTTGTCATATGGTATGGGCATACTTTACTTTATTAAAAGCAAAAACAAAACAAAACCTTGACAAACTCTTTCCCATAGAGTGCCAGTTTTCTTTCCACAAATAATTTAAATTTGCACCAGCAATAAATGAGAGGTTCATTTACTCTGATTCTGCCAGTAGTTAGTATGATCAATATTTGCAGTATTTTAAACAGCATTCTTGGAGTTTATGTTAATTTGCCACCAATGTTCTCAGTGTGTACCTGATATCTGTTTTCTGGACCTGCAAAACATGTTGATCTTTTTTCTTCTCTCCCTAAATCGATCCATTGTCTAGATTTTATTACTAAAATATGTTAAATATTTCCACTTGTTTCCACCAATATTGCTATTGCTATTGGAAGTCACATATTAATCTTACAATAATACATTACCATATTTATTGGACTACAATCACCTAACTGATCCTCCTAGTTTCACTATTATCCCTATGCCCACTGATCTATCTTTGTAGTTGTAGGAATAGTGAATATTATAATTCAATAGTGACTAATTTCCAATTACATCTAAAATCCAATTTAAAGTCATACGTAATCTGGCCTTTCCTATCTGTTCCCCTATTGTTGACTTCTCTCCAGCCTTTCCTGTTAACACTAAATAGTCTGAACAGACCAAAACGTTACTTTGCTCAGAGTCTGTGAAAATGTTGTTCTCTCTTCTTGGAATATTCCTTTCTTGACCTTAAGGAAGCTAGTGCCTTCTCATTTTTAAAAAAAGTTTTAGTTCAGGATTCCAAGATGGCTGAATAAGGAAGACATACTGCTTTAGATGAAGGGAAAATAGCAGAAGAAAAACAAAGCAAATGCATTCCCAAGAGAGACTTGAAGAGAAATTTGCAGTAGAAATTCTACAGAAGAAAGAGGGAAGCTGTGAAGCAGCATGGAAGGTACAGATGTGCAGCAATAGGTAGAGAAATTACACATGACCCTGGCAGCTGGGAACTGGAAAAGATACTAGCTTTGGAGAGCAACGTAAGAGCAGACTGTGGCAGCCTGTGCTACTGGTGATATTGCATGAGAGAGAGCAGGGTGGACCACACTCTTTGACTGCAGCCTGGAGCTTAACCAGCGATAGCATATCCACCAAATGCAGGAAAAGGAATGTACATTTTTGTTCTCAACTGCCCCGCCAGGGCACCGGGCAAATGGCAGCGGGAAGGTGCCATTATGACACAAGTAAGGCCTGCAGTGGCTCTTGTGAGCAAGTGTGATAAGGAGGTTTTACCAGAGAGATAAATTTACATTCCCCACTAACCTAAATTCTGACTGAGACGTCAGGGGCTGGAAACCCACGTATGATTGTGAGGTTCTCCCAGCCTCTCAACATATCACAGGCTTTGGGTTTCAAACCACCAAGATGGAGCACCCATAAACATTTGGTTTTGGGAATATCTCTGCTCTCTCCATTGACCAGCCAGGCTAGCAGAGCAGAGCAGGTGCTCTGCACCCCATGACTGCAAGAACCTTGTGTTCTGTGACTGTGGGGACTCTGCAACTTTATGTTGGGCTCAGGGTGCAGCTAGGTCTTTTGGTGATTACTCTAATGCCAGAGGCTCAGAGCTCCTAGACTGCCTGAGGTGGGTCATTGCAGAGGGACCCAAGCTCACACTTAGGACTACATAGACTTTGTGTGGTTCGTGGAACAGTGTAGGTGAGAGTTGCACCCACTGTGGGCTACCCCAGGGATCAATCATTTGGAAGAGAGGAGCTGAGGGTGCAATTACACCAAAGAGGTGATCCTACCCACCTCACTGCTGACAATAAAGAAGATCTACCACAACAAACTGGAATGATTCCCTGAATTCTCAACACACTGTGGAGCACTGGTCAGAGCTCCCTGACCACACCCAGCACACACCTCTGGGTAGTCACTGAAAGAGCATATAGTCCACTAAGCCACATGCAGAGGCATAGTTCAAAGACAAAATCCATCAGAGGAGAAAATCAATAAGTATTTCTAAAAATGCCTAAAATAAACAAAGAAATTCAAGAAACAAGAATAATGAAGACAACATGACACCATCAGAGGAACACAACACTTCAATGTTAGACTATAAAGATGAAGAGATTAATGAAATGCCTTAAAAGGATTTCAAAAGAATGATCAAAGGATTACTTAGAAGCAAATTCATGAAGTAAACAAATCCATACATGACATGAAAGAAAAATTTTTTCCATGAGATTGAGATTAAAATGAGAAATCAAGACCAGATCTCATCATTGCATGCCACACTGAACTTAATTTTCTATCCATCAGATTGACTAAAGAAACATCAATTTTGTCTCCTATTGAGCAGAGAGCTCCCATCTACTGGTTCACTCACCAAATTCCCAGGAGTCAGAAATTCAGTCAAGGTTTCCCACATGAGTGGCAGAAACCCAATCACTTGAGCTACCACTGCTGATTAGCAGGATATGCACCAGCAGAAGACTGGAGTCAGTATCTGGATCCAGGAATGGAACCCAATTTTCAATTTACAGTTTATTTTATTTAAAAAAAATCTTTGGAGAGTAGATAGAGTTCAATCTCAAGAAAAAGTTAGGGAGAAAACTGCAGTAGAAACTTCACAGAAGTTAGGGGCATGCTGTGGATCTACTTGGAGAGTGTGAATGCACAGTCCAGCATGGACACAACACAGGACCCTAGTAGCCAAAACTCTCAGCAACAGCTTTGGAGAATGAGGTGAGACCAGACTGCAAGCCAATGGCAATAACGTTGTGGGGAGAACTTGGTGTGAGTCAGCCTGGAGCCCTAAAGGAAAAAAATGGATACGTTTCTGTCTTCCTACCATGCCCAACAATAGCATGCTATTTGCTGAGAGAGGGTGGGCACCATTTTGAGCATACTTAACAGCTGCACCGGGTTGTATCTGTGCTTATATATAGATTTATATATATAGATATAAAAAATGCCTGAGTCTTGCTGGGAGGATTGATGGGGGCTGGATGCCCATCTAGGACTGTGAGTGCCCCAGCCTCCCAGCACATCACAGGCTCTGGGGCTTAAGCTGTCTAGGAGGAGTACGCACAGATGGCTGGCTCTGGGAATGTCTCCACTTCTCTGTGGACAGAATGACTAGCAGAGAAGAGTGGATCCTCGGCACCTTATGAATGTGGGAACACTGTGGGCTGGGACTGTGGAAACACTATGGCTGCATGGGAGGTCACAGGGTGTGTCTGGGATTCTGGGCAGTGTTGTGGGTGGCTCCACATGTTCGGGGATCCATGATTAGGGTGGATCATTTCTATGGGATATGTGCTCACACTCAGGACTGAAGAGATCCTTTGTGTGGTTCTTGTGGCAACCTGGATAAACATTGCACCCACTGGGGTTAGTGCTCTGGCACTGGTCACTTTGGAGGAGAAGAAGTGATGGTGAGACCACATCAACAGAACTGATCAAACCTTCCTCTATGACTCCCAAATTGGGTGTCAGTTTGGATACTCCTCTGCACTGGAGCATTGAACAGAGCTCCTGGCCACATGCATCACACACTTTTTGGTATTCATTGAAAGAGCAGTTCCACTAAGCAACTGAGGCATAGTTCAAAGATAAAAGCCATCAAAGGAAAAAAGAAATGAACAAGAAACTCCACAGATGCCTAAAAATAAAAGCAGAAATTCAAGAAACAAGAACAAGGAAGAAAAGATGATACCCCCAAAGGAATACAACAACACTGCAGCACTAGAATGTGAAGATGAAGGAATTGATGGAATGCCAGAAATGGAATTCTAAAGATTAATCATAGGATTACTCAGAAGTAATCAGAAGCAAATCTATGAAGTAAAGAAACCCATACATGATATGAATGAAAATTTTTCCCATAAACTGAGATTTTAAAGAGAAATCAAATTGAAATATTAGAAATGAAGAATTAAATAAATCAATTAAAATCTGTTGGAAAGCATTAAAAATGGACCTGGTGAAGCATAGGAAAGAATATCTGAGTAAGAAGACAAATCTCTGGAAATTCTACAATCATATCAGACAAAAAAGAAGGAGGAGGAGGAAAAGAAGGGGAAGGGGAAGAGGAGAGGAAGAGGAAGAAGAAGAAGGGGAGGAGGAGGAGAAGGGCAATGGTTGGAAGCATTCCCATTAAGATCCAGAACCAGACAAAAATGCTCACTGTCACCATTGCTATTCAATATAGTCCTGGAAAATTTAGCCAGAGCCACTAAGCAAGAAAAAGAAGCTAAAGGGATCCACATTGGAAAGAAAGAAGTCAAATTATACCAAAGGCTCTACTAAGAGATTATTGACATTTATAAAAGAGTTTGGTAAAGTTGTGGGGTATAACATTAACACACAAAAATCATAGCCTTTTTTTTTAAAAAAAGTTTTATGCATTTATTTGAAAGTCATAGTTACACACAGAGAGAAGGGGAGGCAGAAAGAAAGAGGTCTTCCATCTTCTGGTTCACTCCCCAATTGGCTGCAATGGCCGGAGCTGTGCCAATCTGAAGCCAGGAGCTGGGAACTTCTTCTAGGTCTGCCACTTAGGTGCAGGGGCCTAAGGACTTGGGTCATTTTCCACTGCTTTCCCAGGCCACAGCCCAGGCCACATTAGAAATCTGATCAGAAGTGGAGCATCTGGTACATGAACTGGCACCAATTTAGGATGCTGGCACTGCAGGGAGCGGTTTGTGCTACAGTGCTGGCCCCATCAATAGCCTTTATATACACAGGCAATGTCATGACTGAGAAAAAACTCCTAAGATCAATCCCAATCACAGCAGCTTCAAAAATTTTTAAATATTTTGGAATAAATTAAATAAGCAAATGAAATATCTTTACAATCAAAATGAAACATTAAAGAAGGAATAGAAGAATACACTAAAAAATGGGAAAATCCTCATGTTTATGGATTGCAAGAGTTAACATTGCCGGCGCCGTGGCTCAACAGGCTAATCCTCCACCTTGCGGTGCCGGCACACCGGGTTCTAGTCCCGCTCGGGGTGCCGGATTCTGTCCTGGTTGCCCCTCTTCCAGTCCAGCTCTCTGCTGTGGCCCAGGAGGGCAGTGAAGGATGGCCTGGGTGCTTGGGCCCCTGCACCTCCATGGGAGACCAGTAAGAAGCACCTGAATCCTGGCTTCGGATTGGTGCAGCACCGGCCGTAGTGGCCATTTGGGGAGTGAGCTAATAGGCGGAAGAACTTTCTCTCTGTCCCTCCCTCTCACTGTCTATAATTCTACCTGGAAAAAAAAAAGAGCTAAAATCAATCCCTTGAGAAAGGGCAATCTCTTCAACAGATGATGCTGGGGAAACTGGAACTGCAGGCAGACGTATATAACATGACCACTACCTTAAACCTCGTATAAAACCAACTCAAAATGGAACAAGGATCTGTATCTGCAACCTGATATCAGATTACTAGAGGAAAACATGAGGAAATTCTGGAAGACATTGGCATTGGCAAAGACTTCTTGGAAAAGACCCCAGAAGCTCAGGAAATCAAAGCCAAAATAGACAAATGGGATTATGTCAAACAGAAATTTCTGTACTGCAAAGGAAAATCCAAGCAAAGGGAAGAGGCAACCTACAGAAGCTGCAAGCTATGCAACTGATAACCATTAATATCAAGAATCTATAAAGATCTCAAGAAGTTCAACAACAAAACAAACCATTTTAGAAATGGGCAAAGGGCTTGAAAGGTGTTTTTTAATAATGGAAATTCAAATGTCTGACAGACACATGAAAATTTGTTCAAGATCACATGCTATCAGGGAAATGCACACAAAAAACACAATGATGTTTCACCTCACTCCATTTAGAATGTTTCTTGTATAGAAATCAACAAACAATGCTCTCAAGGATGTATGGGAAAGGGTACCCTAATCCACTGTTTTTGGGGAATGAGAACTAGTATAGCCATTGTGGAAGACATTATAGAGACACCTCCAAAAGCTGAAAATAGATATACCATATGATCCAGCAATCCTACTTCTGAGAATTTACTCAAGGGACATTAAATTAGCATAGGAAATTGTTATATGTACCCCAGTGTTTATTGCAGCTCAACTCACAATAGCTAGGATATGGAATCAACACAGATATCAATCAACTGATGACTGGATAAAGAAATTGAGATGGAACACTACTCTGCTTTAAACAGAATGAAATCCTGTCTTTTATAACAAAATGGATGAAATTGGAAACCATTACACTTAGTGAAATAAGCCTGTCCCAAAATGACAAACACCATATGTTTCCCCTTATATTTGGTAATTAATGGAGTACTAAAAAAATGTTAATATATAGGAGTGATACTGACATTTTGAGATTCAATGATTGTTTACAGTCTATGTTTTTACTGTTGAGGAACAGTGGGTTTTTTGCTTCTTATTACTTGTTGAATTATTTACTTAGTGTAGGCTTAATCTTATGATTATAAAATAAACTGAAAGTAGATCATTGTAAAAATTAAGACAGAGGATAAGAGAGGAGGGAGGAGAATGTGTGAGTGTGTGGTTTGGAATTAGGGAAGGTGTGGGAAGTATCACTATTTTCCTAAATATATGTGTATGAAATTTGTTAACTTTATTTTTTTTAACTTTTATTTAATGAATATAAATTTCCAGTGTACAGCTTATGGATTACAATGGCTTCCCCCTCCCATAACTTCCCTCCCACCCGCAACCCTCCCCTCTCCCGCAACCTCTCCCCTTCCATTTGCATCAAGATTCATTTTCAATTCTCTTTATATAGAGAAGATCAATTTAGTATAAAGATTTCAACAGTTTGCACCCACATAGAAACACAAAGTGAAACATACTGTTTGAGTACTAGTTATAGCATTAAATCATTAAGGACAGAGATCCCACATGAGGAGCAAGTGCACAGTGACACCTGTTGTTGACCCAACAAATTGACACTCTACTTTATGGCGCCAGTAACCACCCTAGGCTGTCGTCATGAGTTGCCAAGGCTATGGAAGCCTTCCAAGTTTGCCGACTCTGATCATATTTAGACAAGGTCATAAAAGACAGAGTGAGGATAGTAACCAATGATCCTAAGAGTGGCATTTACCAGGTTTGAACAATTATACAGCATTAAGTGGGGAAGAGGACCATCAGTACACACAGGTTGGGAGTAGAGCCATTGGTGGTAGAAGTTATGATTACAAAGGAATAAGGCCCAAGTGTGCTAGACAGGGTCTAGAACAAAGGACAGAGTCATTATTAGAGGAGCTAAGAAAGGTGCTAAGCTACAATTAAGTGTTCTGATTGAGAGGCAAATAGAACCTGATAGAAGGGGCTTGATAATAATCTGGTGGGCTTTAGGCCTTGTAAGTTAAGAGGCCCAGAGCTATCTATCTCTTCACATGGGGTACATCCTAAGGGAGGTGTGAACCTCCTAGGGGAAGGCACTCTGTTGACTTTCATTACTTGGCTGGCCTGGGAGGAGAGCTGGCCAGGTAAAGGCAGGTGGCATCTCTAACAAGAAATTTACAGTTCTGCCTGCAATGTTGCTGACCCTACTTGGCCATCCCCTCAGCTGCAGTGGTCACTTTGGAAGCTGGGCTGAGTGAAGGGCTTTTCAGCTTAGAGCCAATAAGATCTGTGGCTCTGACCTGGGCATCCTTCGACTCCAGGGCAGGTCCATTTCCAGTGATCCAACTCTTGGCAGAGCTGCCAGGGCTCTTCACAAGCTGACTTCTGCTAAAGCCCATGCTTACCACATTGGAAGCCACTGCAGTGGACTGGCCTGTTGGGTCTCCTTGAGGGCAGATCACTGTACAGATCAGCCATTAATAGGCCTGCCACCCATTGCTTCTGATGCCTAGCTTTCTTTTCCTCCTGGTTTGTGTTAAAGCAGACCAGAGGATGCAAGTCAAGGGAGTGCCCATGTCCCATCTCTAATCTTCGGTGGCCTGAACTACAAGTCTATAGTCACAGGCATGTTCTGTAGTAGTTTTTCTAAGGTAGACAATGCCCATGAGGAAAATTATATTCTCACTTTAAAACTTTCTTTCCCTTTGGTCTGAAAGGGAGGTTTTTTCTACTTACTGTATACTTCGCTGATGGCGAAGAGAATCTAGCTATGAAATTATTATTTAAGTTCTTATTTTGGCTATGCTATTACAGAAAAATGCTAGCCATCACTTTTATAAGGTCTAAAGATTAAATTGTGCATCCTACAGATTCCTTCATAATAGAATTAGTTTCCTACCTTGAAGAGAGTAGAGAAATGAAAGAACAAGTTGGGCTTAGAATAGAGAAATGAGAGAGCAAGTCCTAGATCGCTTGCTGACAATAGCAATATTACATGAATACTTAGAGAACCGTTTCAACCATTAGATAACAACTTAAGAAAACATTTACCAGAAGGTCCAATGCCTTCTATAAATTTTAAGAATCATGTATTTGGAAACACCTCTTAAATATCTAACATGGTGTAGTTTGTTTAACCAGTAAACTTAAGCACAACCATCTAAAATGTTTTTAGTTTCTTTCTACCAACAAGTTTAAAACATATGATACACTATGGACTTTTTCCAGCCACTTCTATTGTATTCAGTACTTTGCGATGGCTCTGTAAACAGATGAAGCCAATAATGTATTAACAGTACCAACTGAGAGAAAGTATGGTTAACTGAGGTTACTAAAAACAAAAAGCAATTCAAATCAATTGGCAATCGACAAAAAGAGTTAAAGATTTTAAAAGCTATTATTAAAATTGCTATATTGGTCTACTATGCTATGTTATATGTGTGTACATATTGTATGTCCACATGGGGAAATTTTATTAAGAGTTTTATTTTAAGTGGCTTATAGATAAGATTGTCCATAAATTTAAGCTGCTAAAATCAATCAAAGATACATTTTAATTTGTGTGACCTGAAATTTGTTAACTTTAAATTTTTTTAAAAGAATTTTAAACAACTTTTAGCTCAAATACCACACCTTGAGAAAAATCCTTTGTCTAATACCATTTATGAAACTGGTAATGCTTCTTACTTCCACTCTTTTTATTTTCTTTGTAATGTTTACATAATTTAAATTTTTAAGTGTACTTATTTTACTATTAATCTGTCATTGACGTCATTTATCTCCCTCACTAGAATACAAATAAATACCCATGAAGATAAAGCTTTTTATGTTACTAAACCCAAGCACCTAACTGGAATAGTAAGTGTATTTCAAAGGAGTAAGTGGAAGGAATAAGGAAAGCCAGGAGGAAGTGAAGTAAATTTGTCAGAAAAATGTAGGCAGTTTTAGGTGCTGCCATACAGGAAGCTAGATGCATATCTCTCATTTAACAGATTTAAAAATTTCACTTCATTTTCCACATTTATTTCACTTACGAATTCTTCCATGTAATCATAGCATATTACCTCAAATTTCCCATTCATCTTTATATTTTCTTGCTTTTGGTCATGAACCAAATAATATTTTTGAAATTGATATTCTGTTTATATGCCATCTTTCCTATGAAAACAAATCAGTCCTGACTGTAAACCACCAAAACATTTTATTTCAGCCTCTCAAAAAAATCACTTTCTGGTCATTATTTTGTTGTTCTTCAGGTTTACATCTTAGACCTTGTCTCCTTCCACAAAGCAAGAACAATCTATAGTAAATTTTTTTCATAGTGGACGCATTTATTTATCCATAGTATGTTATCAACTTTTGTTTTAATATAATTCTCCATCCATATAGGAAAAAAAAACTGCTAAATGTAAAATATAACCAATTTTGTTAGGACTTCTAGACTCGTCTTTAAAAATTCTCTTCATTTATTTCAGATGAAAAATTAATTGTATTATGGTTTCATAAGTGTCACTCTATACTGATAATATAAACGATTACAATAGGCAATTCTAATCCACTTATTTGCAGAACATCAGGTATCAGGTATTTAGTGTCTACTTCACACTTAAATGCTCAACATTAGGGAAATAAATTGCTTTTTCACTCCTTACTGTTTTTCTTCTCTTTCTAAGTGACAGCATTATAACAATTCTGTCAAAACAAGATGCTTAATTATGGCACCTCTGCATTGGGAGGTTATCAATGTAGACTAAAATGTTGACACATTATAGCTAACATACAACAAAGTGAAAAGTTTAATCATCTGTAAAAACACCAATGAATCAAATCTCAAACATGAATGGCCATCACAGGAAAATGATTATTGATGTAATTCTGAAAATAAGGTCTTGGATGAGGAATCTTGCTGAATAAGTAAATGTGAGTTTACGGTATTCTATCCTACAGGGAGAGATTGGCTATAAATTGAAGAGCTTGATGTTCATCTCTCTAAAAGAAATTTGGTACTATGCCACGAGTGGTGAATTTGCAAAATGCACAGTGTGAACCAACACACAATATTCCCTTACCAGCAGCATGTTTACAGCCAGAACTCAAGGTTTTATGAAAAATTTCCAAATGCTTTATGTCCACAGAATAAAATAAGTCATCATCTTTGATTTGTTCTTGTCAACGTATCCCTGTGCTAACAATGTGAATTTAACACTTTTTCTTGTCTCAGTGAGTTTGTGCTGGTTCTTCCTTCTGTACCACTCTTTCTTTAGATTTCTTATTCACGTATCCTTCTTATTGACAATGTCACCTTCCCAGGGAGGGGTCCTATGACCACTATATCAGGACTACTCTCCTCTCTTTATTCCTAGTGGGGCACGTTGCCAAATTTCTCTTTTTCATTGCTTTTATCAGTATTTTCAGTAACATTGAAATGTTATTCTTCTGATTATTGTTTGCTGTCTCTCCTACTAAAATGTACACTCAATACACACAGCTGTTTGTTTGCCTTTCTACTGCTATGCTTTCAACAGTGAATGATATCTGGTGTAGAGGAGTTATCCCATCAACATTGTAGAACAAATGGATGAGCTTTATTTGGAGTATCACTTTCCCCAGCTTTGCGTCAATATCAGTTTAGGCTTGTTAAAAGAGGTTAACACACAGTATTCATTTTCTTGCTGAGAAAATGATATGGGAAGAATCACTGTAAGTTCACAATATTGAATATGAAAACTTGCTGGAGTTTTCAAATTTTAGAAGGAAGTGGAACATCTAAGGAAGAAAGCAGAAGGTAGGAAGTTTCCATTTATTGGGAATCTGCCATGTATGGAGTAGTACGTTAGAGGCTTTTGTCACATTATAGACTTATTGATCATCATAATAATGATAATAACTAGCATATTAAACACCCCCATGTGCCCAGAACAACTATGAAATGTTTAATTTAATGACATTTTTCATCATTAAATCTTCAGAAGTAAACTTATGAAGTAGGCACTACAATTATCTTTGTTCACAGTTAAGGAGATAACTTTCTGGTAGTCATAATCTCATAAGATTGTAAAACTAATGTTAATACTAATTTATTTATAGCTAATAATTTATCAAATGACACCTGCATTTGATGTTCTACAATCTACACTTTGCTTACACCTATAGGGACTGCCTAAAGTTGACAATTGTTATTCTTTCTTCAGAGTTGAGGCATGAATATCCTTCAATTGGTGAAAAGTTGATCTGTTTCTGAGCACCTACTCATGTGCTTAAATTGAATTTACTTTAACGAGCGTATAGAAATAGTTTAAAATAAACACAGTGTTCAATATATAATATAGGGTTTCAGAAAGAATTATTCAGAGTACGATGTGCATGGTTACGTGTGCTTGTAAACTTGAGCAGAGGTTAGGGAGAATGGGTTCATGCATAGATCCTGGGCTCAGTCTTGAGAAATGAGTAAGAACAAGGAGAATGGAGAATATCTGAAAAAGAGGTGAGGAGGGAGAGGTTGGGAGGAAGGCAGTGGTGGGGTAGTTTTGTGTTAACAAGAGCACAGAGGAAAGGGGCAGGAAGCTCAGCATACAGCATGAAGATGTTAAGGAGAAAGAACAGGCTAACTATTTGGAGCTGGGACTGGTTTCCATAAGAGGCGGTTCCCATTGTCAGGTGGGACCAAATGATGGCTATTAAATATGTACCTCCTTTTCCGGCTGCCCTTTGTCCTGACATCTTGACCTGGGTTCTGGAGGCAGTGTGTAAAAAGAGGGTAAAAGCCAAGCTGTCTTCTATTGACCCCTGGAGTCTTGAAGAAATTTACATTGAGTGATTTGATGAAAACGAGACCCTCCTGGAGACACACATTAAAGTTAAGGACAAAATGAGTGTTTGCAGTGTGGAAAGGGAAATCTTCTGATCAGTTTTCTATTGCTATGTTCAGTTATTTAAACACGTTTCTGCTTTACTTAGGAGTTTAGAGATTTTTTTATGTAGAAAATGCTGTTTTGTGAACAAAAGAGATTAAAAAAAGTAAGTTTCACCCCAAAATGAATTCTGGCAGAAAAAGTAAGTGTATGAAGTAAGATTTTTGCAACCACTCATCAGCTAAAACATAATGTTACAAAATTCAGTGACAGTCACACATGAATTTTATTAAAAATGAGAAGCAAATGAGAGACAAGGTAACCAATTGGGACTGGCCACCTATCAGGACCGACAATCCTTACCAGAGTGTGGCCCCCAGCAGCGAGTTACACAGCTTTTTATAGTATTCTGTCCACTAGGGCTCACAATTTCGAACTGGACCCCTGGTATGCAGTGAACAATAAAGAGAAAAACCAGAATTTGTTTGTAAGATAACAGTTAACAACAACAAACCCAATAACAGATCCAAGATATGGTGCTAAGATAACAATGAAAGACACATTTCAGTCAACCTAGTTCCTGGGAATTTGGGCCCACGTAGTTTCACAAGATACACCCTTAGCCATTAGCAAGCAAAGCTAATATGTGCAGAAGCAAGAGATCTGCAATTAGCTTTTAGCTACACTCACTCCATTTTGATTCTGATTCTACAAGATGTTTGGGAGGCATTTTATCAATTAGAAAATTTGCTGCTGCTGTTGCTTTTGCAATACAAAAATAAATTGATGTTTATAAGAAAATTGTCTTGATACACAGAAATTTTTATGTCAGAGCTTTGCCAAATGTGCTTTATTTTGTTCAGAATTTTAAAAGATAATTAGTTTGTAGCTTATTCAACCAATATTCAATAATTAAATCTTAGAGAAATTATCATGTTTCCTGTGCATTCATAAATTCCATTCCATTTAAATTTAGTATACTTGTATATTTTAAAGAGAAGAGGCTTAGCTTATTTCATAAAGTCACACATAGTGAGTAGAAAAACTGACATTTCAATCTGTATTCTCTAACTCTAGGTCCTATGTTCTTTTATCTTCCCAGTAGCATTTTTATTCTCCAAGATCACAAAATTTCTCCTACTTTTTGAATTGATGGTGTTTCTTTTCCATATCCCTCATGCCCTCTCTCCCTCCCTTCCTTCCTTTCATAGACATTTAATGAGATCTAAATTCCAGAAATTATTTTAAGAACTGCAAATACACATACACACACACACACAGTAAAATATTGCTCCAAATGAGCGAAGGATTATCAATCTATTAAGAGGAACCAAATAATTATATAATAAGTGTAACAGAGAATTAACAATGCCAGGAATGTGTACAGTAGTATCATTAATGTATTAGTCTATTTTGCAAACAAAGGTCATAAAAGGCTTCATAGCAAAAGTGGTAATTGAGCTGACTCTTAAAAGATATGTAGGCATTTTCAAGAAAAAACTGGGAACAATGGCAAGAGACATCCTCAGCCCACAGAACAGAGCAAGTATGAAAGCACAGAGGTTTAAGAAAAACTCTGAGCAAAAATCTCACCTTGCCAAAGCATGTAAAGAACATCAATCTCGGCAGTCTTTCATGAATCTTCTCTTGGGTAATTAGCTTTCTGGAACACTGCCAAGCAACAGCACATTCTCCTTTCTCAGCACTCCTGGTAATATCTGAAATACAGGCAAAATATTCATGCTGCCAAACAATGCTAGCAGTCTCAATTTACACAAAATTCTATGTAACAAACCTACATTAAATACTAAGTGTGTTGATGGCTTTAAGACATGGAATTTCTGAGCAGCTTTGTTTTGAAAGCCCTGTTAACCTCTGCACAAATGCAAAGTTGTACCCTTTACTGAAGGAGTAGTTCTGCCTTGGGAATGTATTCATAGCATTTGCCCGAAGTATGGACAGAACCAAGAAATCTCTCTATGCTCTCTCTCTTTTCCCCTCTAGCATGGGAAGGGTATGGCCTCACATTTAATACATCCACCATCTTGTCAAAGCTCTTCAATGAAAAATTCAGATTTACAAACACAGTAGTCTTAATAACCTGACATTGTGGGAAGAAGACTTCACCTTCAATCTCTTGATCACCATGGTTTTTTGTTTTGTTTTGTCTATTTTTGGCCATTGACATTTCTTCTCTTAGCTACAATGTCAGTGAGTGATCCAGCGATTTCCCTGTTCATTCCTGCATTACAACATTTGTGTAGACACTTTATACAAGAATCCTCCACTGGTGGCACAGGTGTGTTCAGTAGGTGCTTCAGCTGTGTCACACCTACTGTCAGAAATAGCCTTTATAGAACGGTAGTGTGGCTCTCATCACAGTGGGAGGAATAAGGTAGAACTTGTTGGTTGGAGGAATCTCCTCTATTTGCCTCATTATATTTAATCCCAGCAATAAACAGACTGGTCTCAAGTTAGGTGAGATTAAAATTTTCAAAACATTTCTATTGAGATGCTTTATTTGCACCCACTTTGAGAATGCCTTGTTACAGTGTGCTTGGCTCCTTACTTTGCAAAATATTTTCACTGAATAAGACAAGCTTCTTACCATGACTATGAAACTGCATATAATTTCTGGGGATGTTTGCTAAACTGGATTTGTGAGCTGCTCTGACTCTCCTTGTGAATGGTTTGTATGCCCACTAAACCTTGTTGGAAATAAAGTAGCTACTACTTCTCACTAACTTACTGTTTTAACAAACCAAAATTCATGGGGAAAATAATTTTAAACAGCAGAGTTAAGCTGCAGAGTTGAACTACAGATTTGGATAGTTCTAGACTCAAGTTCTAGTTCCAAACACTTATTAACTGTATAACTTAAGACAAATTACAATCGGGTTTATAGCAATAGGAAAATTAGTATCTGACTTATGCAAGTTGTTTTCTTTGTTAAACTTTTGAGAAAGAAGTAAGTGTAAAAGAGAAGTTTATGACCATCATCTCCTGAGAACCCATTTTGATAGCCAAGTATTTCAGTGATAATCATTGATATTTAGGTAGGACTTACCATGTCCCAACCATTGTTTCATGTACTTGCACAAATTAACTCACTTGATTGTCATAACATACCAATCAGGAAGACATGATGATTCTTCCTATTTAAAATCTGAGGAAACTGATTCACAGGAAAATTAAATGATGGAACTGATATTTGTTCCCGTAAGTCGAATTAAGTTCAGAACTTAGCTCTTCAATCTACCATCTCCACCATTCTACCTCCGGCAGCCAAAATTCTCTCCTGTGTTTTCTAAGATCCTGATTGGAGACCCTTTTTGGATAGCTGGGCTTGTGGGCCAGTGGAATTTCTGAATGTGGAATAATACTTCTGTGTGCACTGATTAAGCTCCACTGCCATCCAAACTTTTAGTTTGAATAGAGACAACTTGGTTCAATAAGTGTGCATACTGCATATAAAGAAACTTATTTAAACATGGAGAGACATGGAGTTTCATAATAAGCATCAGTATAGGGCAGTGATATCAATGTTCTCTTCTTTATTGAGATTCTCAAAGATCATGTATGGAAAATCTCGTGTGAAGGACAAAGTGTATATTTCCAATACATATTGCATATTTTATGAGAGATGGATACTTTCGATAAGTTAAGGTGTTAATCCTAATTATTGTGCCTTTGAAAGAACGTAAGATCTCTGATTTCATGGTGTATTAAAGGAAAATCTTATTTTGGGACACAAACACAAGAGTACTCACTTGGCTTATATAAGCACACATATATTTAACTGCAAAATGATCAATGAGTTCTGCCCAACTACGAAGTTATATTTAGGGACTACAAAAATTTGTTTTTGATAAATATTGATTATGAGGATTAAAAGCATGAAACAAAAACAGTAATAACAAAAAACACTAGTTTTCCCAAATCCATCCTGTTTTTTACTTTCCCAAATCATAATGTTAGTTCTCTAAGCCCAAGTATCTTAATTTTTGATCGATTCACAGTTTTTGTTTATTTTTCACCTTTTGAACTTATAAGGCATGTGATGAATAGACCTATTCTGAATCATATGAACAGTTCAAGATTACTTTGGAAAAACCTTGCTGGGACCAGTGGTCTATTTACAGAGAGTATCCTTAACTCGGTGGACATAGAGTTTTTGTTTGTTTGTTTGTTTGCTTGTTTTTTATCTAATCATGACAAAGGACAATCTCTGACCCTGGATAATTTTTGTTGGGTTTGGAGTTTCAACCCAGTTTGTGGCTTACATAACAACAGATACTACAGAATGATGCCCAAGTATTTGCTGACCATAAATTATGAGTTAGTTTTGGAGTCCTGGGCCACTGAACCATTTGCTTCATGGAAACACTGATTGAATCTCTGCAGTGGTTACTGTGGCAGCTGACAGTGCTTGGATCACACATAGCCCTGAGGCTTGCAGTGCAAACCAATTGTATTTTTTTGTACTGCAACTTTACTTCTATATTTGTTCTTCTTTTTCCCCAAAGAAACTGTTTATTTAGTGAGTACACATTTCTTAAGTACAACTTCAGGAATATAGTGATTCTTCCCATATACCTGCCCTCCCACCCCTACTCCCACCCAACCTCTTCCTCCCTCTCCCATTCCCAGTCCCATTCTCCATTAGAAAAACAAACAAAAAAAAAAAACTGTTCTCAACAGGGCTCATCAAGTCATTGCTTCTTAAAGTGTCAATTTCACTTCCACAGATTTCCTTTTAGGTGCTCTATTAGTTATCATAGATCAGAGAGAACATACGGTATGTGTCCCTTCAGGACTGGCTTGTAGATGTTTGGATTGATTTCTGGCATTTCTATTCTGTTCCATAGGTCTATCCATCTGTTTCTGTACCAGTGCCAGGATGTTTTGATTATAACTGCCTTGTAGTATATCTTGAAATTTGGTATTTTGATGCCTCAGATTTGTTTTTGTTGTGTAAGATTGCTTTAGCTATTCAAGTTATCTTGTGTTTCCATATGAGTTTCAGCATCATTTTTTCTACATTTGAGTAGAATGTCTTTGGTATTTTGATTGGTATAACATTAAATCTGTAAATTGCTTTTGAAGAATGTATGTTTTGATTGTATTGATTTTTCCAATCCATGGACATGGAAGATTTTTCCACTTTCTTGTATCTTCTTCTATTTCTTTCTCTAGTGTTTTGTAATTATCATCATAGAGATATTTGACATCCATGGTTAAATTTATTTCAAAGTATTTGATTTTTCGTAGCTGTTGTGAATGGGATCGATCATAGAAGTTCTTTTTCAGCTGTGGCATTGTCTGTGTATACAAAGGCTGCTGATTTGTGTATTGGTTTTATATCCTGCTACTTTACAAAACTCTTCTCTGAGTTTCAATAGTTTTGCTGGAGTCTTTTGGATCCCCTATAAATATAGAATCATGTCATCTGCAAATAGGGATAGTTTGATTTCCTCACTCCCAATTTGAATCTCTTGGATCTCTTTTTCTTGTCTAATGGCTCTGACTATAACTTCCAGGACTGTATTGAATAGCAATGGCTAGAATGTGCATCTGTGTCTAGTTCCAGATCTCAGTGGGAATGCTTCCAACTTTTCTCCATTCAATAGAATGCTGGCCATGGGTTCATCATAAATTGCCTTGATTGTGTTGAGGAATGTTCTTTCTATACCCAGTTTGCTTAGTTTTCTTCATGAAAGGGTTGTTGTATTTTATCAAATGCTTTCTCAGCATCTATTGAGATAATCATATGGTTTTTTTTTTTCAGTTTATCAATGTGATGTAGCACATTGGTTAATTTGTGAATCCTGAATCATCTGTTCACTTTTCTTCTTCATGTATGTTTGTTGGTGAGATGTATTTCTTGTAGGCAGAAAATATACTAGTTTTGTTATTAATTCACTCAGCCAGTCTTTTAACTGGAGAGTTAAGGCCATTTATATTCAAGATAACTATTGATAAGTAGCAACTTTGCCCTGTCATTTTTCCATAAACATTCCTATTTTTTACTTTGAATTTCCTTTGTACCTTTACTGGGATCTTTTCTTCCTTTATCTTTTTCCACAGTGATGAGCATGGATCTGTGTTTCTGTGTACAGCACATCCTTAGGCATCATTTACAGGCCTGGGCGAGTTGTGACAAATTACTTCAGTTTCTGTTTGTCTTTATTTTACCTTCACTCATAAATGAAAGCTTTGCAGGGTATAGTATTCTGGGTTGACAGTTTTTTTCTCTTAAAACTTAGACTATAACTCACCATTCTCTCTCTCCTAGCCTTTAGGGTTTCTGATGAGGAGTTAGTTCTCCATGAGTCTAACTGGAGATTCTCTGAAAGTAATTTGGCATTTCTCATGTATGCATTTTAGAATCTTTTCTTTATGTTTTACTTTGGAGAGTTTGACTATAATGTGTCGTGGTGAAGATCTTTTCTGGTCATGTCTATTAGGAGTCTATGTGCTTCCCGTATGTTATCAGGAGTTTTATGTGCTTCCTGTACATGGATGCTCCTTTCTTTCCCCAAATTGGAGAAATTTGCTATTATAATTTTACTAAAAAGGCCTTCTAATCTTTTAATCCTTTCGCTCTTTCTATTTCTTCAGGAATTCCTAGTACCCATATGTTGGGTCATTTGATACTATCTGGTAGATTTCCAAAAGTGTTTTTTAGTTTTCTAATTTCCTCTACTTGTGTTTGGTCTGACTGTATAATTTCCTCTGCTTTGTCTTCTAAGTTGGATATTCTTTCTTTTGCATCACTGATTCTGTTATTAAGGCTCTCCACTGTATTTATTTGTTCTATTGAATTCATAATTTCCAATATTTCATTTTGATTTCTCTTTAAGATCTCAATTTCGTGGGAGAAATTTTCTTTGATGTCACGTAGGGATTTCATTAGTTTTCACATTTGCTTCTGATTACTTCTAAGTAATCCTATGGTCAAATTTTAAATTCCATTTCTGGCATTTCTTCAATCTCATCATCTTCTCAATCTAGTATTGAGGTATTGTGTTCTTTTGGGGGTGTCATACTTCTTCCTTTTTCTTGTTTCTTGGATTGGTGCATTTGTTATTTAGTATTTGTGAGGATACTCAGTCCCTTTGATTTTTCACTGTGATGGCTTATACTTTTGGACTATGTTTGATTGGATTAGGGGAGTGACTGCTTTCATGGAATAACAAAAGGTGTTTGATGTGAGTGGCAAGGGAGCTCTGTTCAGTGCTCCAGGGTGAAGGGTGTGTCCTTGACACATCCAAGTTTGGTTTGGTAAATCTCTCTCTCTCTTTGTTTAATCAGAGGGGAAGTTTCTTCTTGTCTCTTGGCATAGGTGTATACTCAGCTGAGCTCCTCTCCTTTAAAGAGACCAGTGCCTAGCCCCAGTAAGTATATTATTCATTCGCTCTACCAAATAGAATCACACAAAGGATCTATGTAGTCCTCAGTATAAGCTCAGATTCCCCAGCAATGTCTCTCACCAGGTAACCAGGGAGCTCTGATTGTGTCTAGCCTCCCACAGTGACTTCCCAATGTCCCAGCCACACCCTGAGTACTGTGACACAGCTTCAATGTTTTCACAGTCCCAGCACAAAAGCCTCACACAGTTACAAACATCCAGCCTTTTTATTATCCCCACCAGACTCAGGAGTCTCCAGTAGGTTGATTGCTGGTGTGTGGACACAAGCTGGCATAGCCGTTAAGTATGTCCAAAATGGCACCTGCTCTCTGTCATTTTGTTATAGGAAGCCATTGCAGGATGATCAATGAGAGAGAAAAACATGCCCCCTCTTTGTTTTTTCTCCTCTAGTTTGGTAAGTACACTATCCCCCATAGGGCTCCAAGACAGATTCCCTCTAGGCTCTTCCTACAGCTTTTTCATCAGTGGCTTTGGATGCTGCAGTCTGATCTCACCTTGCTCTCCAATGCTGGTATGGAGCCTCTCGTGGCTGGTGGGGTCCTAAATTGTGCATGTTTTCACCTCCACATAGGTTCACTGTGTTCCTCCAAATTATGTAGAGTTTCCCTATGTTTTCTCCATAATTTTTCCCTGAGACTGCACTCTTTCCATTTTTTAAAACCATCTTCTGGAATTGAGTAGCAAGCTCCCTCTCTCCCCTGCCATCTTAATCCACTTTTCATATTGTATTTTCTTATTACTGGTACTCCCACACCTTCTTTATACTTCACAAGGGTCACCTTTATTATGGCACTTCTTTCTATTCACCACAGTGAAATGTTAGAAATGTTGTTTCACCGGCGCCATGGCTTAACAGGCTAATCCTCCACCTTGTGGCGCCAGCACACCGGGTTCTAGTCCCAGTTGGGGTGCCGGATTCTATCCCGGTTGCCCCTCTTCCAGGCCAGCTCTCTGCTATGGCCTGGGAAGGCAGTGGAGAATGGCCCAAGTCCTTGGGCCCTGCACCTGCATGGGAGACCAGGAGAAGCACCTGGCTCCTGGCTTCGGATCAGTGTGATGAGCTGTCCTCAGCGGCCATTGGAGGGTGAACCAACGGCAAAAAGGAAGACCTTTCTCTCTGTCTCTCTCTCACTATCCACTAAGACCCTGTTGGGTCTTAGTCCACCCGTACAAGGATGGACTGGGTCCGAGGAAAGGTAAGTGTGCCGCTCGCCCGTTCCCCAGCCTCCTGGTCCCGGAGACAATCAGACGCAGCGGGGAGCCAAGTCTAGCAAGGACTCAGTCACCTTTTGCATAATAGTACCTTTTATAACACAAAACTGCAGTGTCATTGGGGCAGGGCTAAGGACCAACCAATCACTTAAAAAATCACCTTATGGGGGGATTTCTATAGGACTAGCCCTATGTCTATACACTTGTTACTAGTTTTGTTACCTTCCCTGATGTTGCACAGCCAATTAGTTTTAGTGGTAAACAACTTTGGATTCCGCCCATCTTACTTCCTCTGGGCGCCATCTTACTTGGCTCCGCGTGGCTTCGTTCCGCGCAGCTCGGGCGGGGGCACCCTGGAGCAGCTGCGCATGTGGAGCCACGGGGCCTGGCCTGGCCTAGCCTGGCCTGGCTGCGCTCATGCCCCACACTCCCTCTCTCCCCTGCCATCTTAATCCACTTTTCATATTGTATTTTCTTATTACTGGTACTCCCACACCTTCTTTATACTTCACAAGGGTCACCTTTATTATGGCACTTCTTTCTATTCACCACAGTGAAATGTTAGAAATGTTGTTTCACCGGCGCCATGGCTTAACAGGCTAATCCTCCACCTTGTGGCGCCAGCACACCGGGTTCTAGTCCCAGTTGGGGTGCCGGATTCTATCCCGGTTGCCCCTCTTCCAGGCCAGCTCTCTGCTATGGCCTGGGAAGGCAGTGGAGAATGGCCCAAGTCCTTGGGCCCTGCACCTGCATGGGAGACCAGGAGAAGCACCTGGCTCCTGGCTTCGGATCAGTGTGATGAGCTGTCCTCAGTGGCCATTGGAGGGTGAACCAACGGCAAAAAGGAAGACCTTTCTCTCTGTCTCTCTCTCACTATCCACTCTGCCTGTCAAAAAAAAAAAAAAAAAAAAGAAAGAAATGTTGTTTCTTCACCATGGTGACACTATGTTTTATATTAGCCTTAACTTCATTAGTCAAATGGTCAAAAAAGTAAGCAACTAAAATTGCAGAATCTCAGAGTGATTCTACTTCTATAAAACTGCCAGCAGCCCTGAAGACCTTATCCAAGTCATGTTAACTTATGAATGCCAAGTTATACCTGAACAAGTTTTGAAAGTATATAAATGTGTAGTGTATCAGGGATGACCTTATTGCTTATCTTTTGTGTATTAAATCATAAGGCAGGTTTCTATCCTGTCAATATTTGCATATGTCCTGTTCAATACCAGAGGGATAGTGATTGATCCTTCATTTCATATTCTTCAATGCTAATTTTATTAGTTTATTTTGTCATAATGCCATATGGCTGTAGGAGGGAGAGAGTGAAAGGGCAAGAAATAAGTGAAATTGGAAAGTGTTTTTACAGACTTCCTTTGTGGCATATTTTCTTAATTTTTTTTTCTAGCTTTGCACTTCATTTCTTTCATTTCTTCATTCCATATTTTCAATCTGAGGGCAGGGCCATCAGTTAAAAACAACAGAGAGGTTAATTGCTCTTTAATGCAGTTGAATCAGAAGTCAAGTTCCATGGAGTCCAATAATGCAAAGAACACATAGGTACCATAGGTCCAGGATAACAAGTGGAAAAATCCAGAAAAGGGAGCTAAAAAAGAATTTTTTAAAAAATCAATGTGAAGGATCAAGGCTGGTAAAAATAAGGAATAGATAAGGAGTCATAAAAATTCTGTTGTATAACAGAATTTTATTTAACTGCTGTCTGCAATACCAGCATGGCATTTGGTCTACAGTTTGAGTCTCAGCTACTCCACCTCTGACCCAGTTCCCTGCTAATGAGTCTGGGAACGCAGGGGAATGTAACTGAAGTTCTTGGGTCCCCGCACTCATGTGGATGACCCAGATGAAGATCCTAGCTCCTGGCTTTGGCCTGGCACCACCCTAGGCTTTGCATCCTTCTGGGGAGTGAACCAGCACATGGAGGATCTCTTCTATCTCTGCCTCTCCCTGTCTTTCTGGCTCTCTGCTCTTCAAATTAATAAAATAAATCTTATAAAAATTAGGAACTAAACAGCTGCATATTATGCACAGATCATTGATAGATTTCTGTATTTTAACTACCAATCCTTTAATTCCTTCTAGAAGCACTCACCTGTTTTTGAATCACATTCTATCGAGACTTGATTCTATTTTCAAAGATGACAGATGTTTGGACAAATTTTGTTTAGACTCTCCAAACTAAGTCATTTGTTCTCAGCCCTGGATATGCTTTAAAATCAGCTGATGAGCTTTACCAACACAAGAAAAACCCAGACTCGACTCTGTAACAATTACATCTCAATATCCAGGCTAGCTGTTCAATATGAGCAAGTGGTATGAGCACCATTCGTCCCTGAGCAGGTAGCATCAGCAATACTCACTAGCTTGTTAAAGATGTAAAATCTCAGGCCCGATCTCAGGTCTACTGATTAAGAATCTGCATTTTAACGGCATACCCAGATGATTTGCATGCATATTAAAATGTAGGAGATGCCTCTGTAGAGCAGAGATCAGCAATTTTTTTCTTTAAAAGATAGTTCATATTTTAGGTTTCGCAGGACATATGTACTCTGTTTTTTTTTCAAATTCATTAAGCATATAAAAGCCATGCTTAGGCTGGGAAGTACAAAATCAGACCCTCTCTGGAGAGGGCTCATCCTCTAGTTTATGAGACCAATTTACTATGGAGGAAACTAAGATTCAGGACCTCAAATTTCTTACTCAGAAGGGAGAGTAGCAGGATGGAAATGAGAACTCAGAATGAGCCTCTGCCTCTATTATTTACAGCATTAATCTGTTTCTTTCAACATTGTGAATCCTCAGGGAGAATTTTTATTTTTGACTGTGCCCCAAAGAGAATGAAGACCTAATACTATTTCAGCAATCGGTATCTTACTCAGTGCTTACTATATGCCACACTGGACTAAACTTGCACAACATATGAGCACCCTTCATAACCTCTATATCAAAGTCACTAAGTTACTGTCACCATCCCCAATTTCATCTGAGTAAGCTGGGAATTAAATAGCTAGCTTACTCAAGTCCCATACTAACACATGTAAAAGCTAGCCCTGATGGACTGCAAGGTTCGTGTATCATCTTATTTTTTTAATAATATTTTATAAGTTGATGAAAAACCAAGTAACATCATATTCCTTAACTTTAGATAAATATCAATGACTTCTGTGGCACTGTTTTTTCAAGATTTATTTATTTATTTTAAAGACAGAGTTTACAGACAGAGAGAGGGAAAGACAGGGAGAGAGACCTTCTACCTGCTACTCCTCCCCAAAAGGCTGCAACAACCAGGGCTGGTCCATCTGAAGCCAGAAGTCAGGTTTTTCTCTGGGTCCCCCATGTGTGTACAGGGGTCCAAGAACTTAGGTCACCCTCCAGTGCTTTTACAGGCACATCAGCAGGAAGCTGGATCGGAAGTGGAGAATCTGGGAGTCACCAGTGCCCATATGGGATGCTCATGTGGCATGTGGCAGCCTTACCTGCAACACGACAATGCCAACACCACCTGTGGAACTTCTTCTGTTTTTTTGTTCAAAAGATTTTTTTATTTATTGGAAAGTCATAGTTATACACAGAGAGAGGGAGAGGCAGAGAGAGAGAGGTCTTCCATTTGCTGGTTCACTCCCCAGTTGGCTGCAATGGCTGGAGCTGCGCTGATCCAAAGCCAGGAGTCAGGAGCTTCTTCCAGGTCTCCCACATGGGTTCAGAGGCCCAAGAATTTGGGTCATCTTCTACTGTTTTTCCAGGCCATAGCAGAGAACTGGATTGGAAGTGGAGCAGCCGGGACTCGAACTTGCGCACATATGGGATGCCAGCACTGCAGACGGTGGCTTTACCCATTATGCCACAGCAGAGGCCCTGGGACTTCTTTCTTTTTTTTTTTTTAGAAAACTTTTATTTAATAAATATAAATTTTGAAAGTACAACTTTTGGATTATAGTGCCCCCCCCTCCCATAACCACCCTCCCACCTGAAAACCATACAATCTTCTACTCCTTCTCCCATCCCATTCTTCATTAAGATTCATTTTTAATTATCTTTATACAAGGAAGATCAACTTACTATATGCTGAGTAAAGATTTCAACAGGTTGCACTCACACAGACACACAAAGTATAAA
Source organism: Lepus europaeus (assembly GCF_033115175.1). Taxonomy (NCBI): domain Eukaryota; kingdom Metazoa; phylum Chordata; class Mammalia; order Lagomorpha; family Leporidae; genus Lepus; species Lepus europaeus. The sequence goes on from NC_084833.1 coordinate 43,544,155, forward strand.
GTACTGTTTGAATACTAGTTTTACTGTTAATTCTCATAGTACAACTTATTAAGGATAGAGATCCTACATGGGGAGTAAGTGCACAGTGACTCCTGTTGTTGATTTAACAATTGAAACTCTTATTTATGACATCAGTGATCACCTAAGGCTCTTGTCATAAGCTGCCAAGGCTATGGAAGCCTCTTGAGTTCACAAACTCCCACCTTGTTTAGACAAGTCCATAATCAAAGTGGAAGTTCTCTCCTCCCTTCAGAGAAAAGTACCTCCTTCTTTGATGGCCCATTCTTTCCGCTGGGATCTCACTCACAGAGATCTTTCATTTACGTCATTTTCTGCCACCTGGCACTTCTTAAAAATATAAACATTTGACTTCTATCGCTGGGGATTCTTATTCACTAGATCGATATTGAGGCCTGGGTATCACTACTTTAACTGACTTTCATATGTGTTTCTGGTGCCCAGTAAAGCCTGATAAACATTATTTTAGCATAAAACTTTATGTCTTCATCTCCAGTATTGAAAAATTTGTAATTTTTGTAATTCTAAAACACAAAGGAACATGTTTTGATATATTCAAGGTTAGGTCAAATTCTAACTGGGACCCTGAACTTACCCATTGGGAGTCTGAGGAAAAAGATACTAGATTCTGTTCCATTGTCAGCAACTCGCTGGATGTGGTCCTGTGATAGATGGATTATTTGGAACCACAGAGTCACCATCTGTTTCCCTTAGGCTTTGCTCATGGTTGGGACTCTCACCATGGTCTACCATCTGGACCACAGGGTACTACATGGACTAGCCAGTTGCTCTTGTGCTTTCTGAAGTGGGTTATTTTCCCCAGCTCCAGAACCAATAGTTCACAAATCTGGCTTCTGTAAATCAACACCCTCACTGACAGGCAGTGCCTTCATTTGTACATCTCTAGCAACTAATCTGAGCCATAGAAATTTCACAATCCATTGCTACCACTGAAGGACTTCCCAAAGTTTCCTCTGACCATTCCAAGTTACAGATGTTGATCTGTCTACCTCTAACTCTGAGGCAATACTCTCCATTTCTCTTTGTGGTCCATATCTTCTCCTGTGCAACCTCATTGCCCAGAGGATGTTAACCTTCATCCTCATTCTCATGGCCCTTTCAAATGATTTGCAGGGAGCCTGCAGACCACTGAGCTTTCAACCTTCATTCTCTGTTCCACAGCACCAAGCTGTTGGCTGTGAAATTTATAGAGCAGTTGGTTAAAAGCCCTTAAATCAATCTGGCTGTTTATAACTGGAGACTGCCTTTGGCAGCAACATTCTTAAGCATCTTGCTTGGCTGGTATTTTTAATTAACACAGCTAAATGCCTTGTAGTATTAGTCCAGGGCAGCAGGACAAAATTAACAGAGAGACAAAGGCAAAGTGTTGACAAGGCTGAACGCCAACTTGGGAGAGCTTGGTCTTAATCTTATTGCCAGGTTAAATGAAGTTGCCCTAAATCCTTTAAAATGTTGCCCCTTTCAGACCCTGAACCTGAAGTTTCTAGTCTTCAGCAGCAAGGTTCTTTATACTGGTGTTCCAGTCTATGAGGCTTTTGAAAGTGAGGAATTGGAGTTAATTAGTGGCCAATGCTTCACAATCAAAGATAGTCAATATCCAACACCTATTCACTCAACTGTAAATGACATCATTTTAGACTGACAAAGTATTATTAATACCTAACTTTTTCCATTCTCCAATCATCTCTTAACCCAGTTATTGTATGGGGAAACTGATTCTCAAAAGTTTTGGGTGAACTTTTCTACTGTCAAGCATATGTAAGATGAAGTAAGTATGAAATAAATACTAACGGTATAGTGAGCAAACAATAAGATAAACATTTAACTACATTCTCCTCATTTCAAATCATCTGTAATGATATCATAATCACATTACATATGATTTAATGAAAAGCCTAACCAAAGAGTAAGTTACTATTTGATACTTTGGAGATATTTCCAACTTAAGGAAAGAAGACAATATTGACAGGATGCATACTATCAATCTATTGAAGACAGAACGTATATTTGCTTTGGGTGAATTTAAGTGTATACTAAAGGGACCATTGGGAATTGTAGTTTTTTGTTCTCTATTCATCAAGATTATCTTGGGTCATGATTCAAATGGCTTGAGAACATATATCAGTATTCTTTGTAAGCAATAAGAAAAAAAGAAAATAAACAAGAGGCAAAATGCAGGCCAGGTGTGGGGCAGCTCCCTATTTTAGCCAGGGCCTGAATTACAAATGCAGTGAAAATTCCTACTGGTTTACCAGTTCCTACCAGCATCTTTTTACAGTTAATGTTCATTAAATTTTCTAGCATGAAGGTATAATTAGAAGATAAAATTTTAGTTAATCTACTTCAACTAGCTAAGTTACTTATCTAGTTATTTTTTCTTCCTGAACTGTTCTTATCAAGAGAAAGAGACAAATACCAAAAGCTGACAATTAGGATGGTTAAAGATAAAATAAGATGTTCTCAAGAAATTGGCTGTGTGCTGGATTTGGAACGCATATAGTCATCCTGCAGTTAAATGCACTGGGTGACTAAAGACATCCCTTTACAGTATGGTGTAGTTGCTCCCTCTTCTGGGTTAGATGGTGGCAGCTGTGGAGTGGGCAGGTACCTAGACGTTGCCACCTGGATACTGTCACTTAAACTGTCAGTGTTTCAGTTTGTCTGTAAAATTAGGACATAATCACTAATTTTAAAAAAAGTTTTTTTTTTAAATTGACAGACAGAAGGTATGTATTTATTGTGCATAACATGATGTTTTGAAGTATATATGCATTATGAAATTGTTGAATCTAGCAAATTAGGCATGTGTTATTTCACATAGTTACCTTTTTTGTAGTGAGGACAGTGAACATCCACTCTCTTTGCATTTGACAAGAATATAGTATATTGTCATTAACTATAGTTATCATGCTGTACAATAGATTTCCTGAATTTGACATAGAGAATATTATTATTTTAAATAGGTAGAACTAAAGCACAGAGTTTATATGTGTCTAATAATAATTTTTCATTCAAAAATATTTGTTAAGCACATACACCAGGAATTTCTCTCCTTTTATCTTCTATTTTTTATCTCCTCCTCTACCACTCTCCTTCATCCTCTTTCTCCTCTCTTCTGCTTCTCCTCTCTCTCCTTTCTTTCCTTCTATTCCTCTTTCTCCTCTTCCTTCAGACAAGAAAGAAGGCAAGACTTGGTCAAAGATCTGTGTGCCAAGTCCTAGTGTCATGTGACCTTGAGAAAAGTGGCATCTCCTTTTGTCTATCTCTGGCCTATCCTCTGAGAAACTCAGACTGCTACTGAAGATCAAATAATATGAGAAGATACTTCATAAGTTCAAAAGATTATATGAAGGCAAAGTGAAGAGTATTAGCAATGATACTGCAACAACTAGTAGACAATTTCTAAGATCCTGTCACTCCTGACATCTTCAAAGTCAAGGTCAGCACATCTTCAGTCACAGGATGATGACTCAGGGAACCCAACAGTCTTAAAGAAATCAGGTAAGCTTTCTGGATTTTGCCTTTAGTTACCCAGAAAATGAAAGCAGCCAGACCATGATTTGAAAAATAAGACTTACAGATGTTTTTAGTCTATATGGAGTATGAGTATGAATTGATCTACCTGCGAATGAGGTACAGTAGGAGAGGAGACAAACTGCTGAATATGAAAAGGTACATAAGCGTTGTAATAGCAATTTGTCACATTCTATTAACTGAATTAGGTTATGTACTCTATCAGAAAAAGAAATTTAAACTGTCTGCTTTGAAAAGGCAAAGAATAAGTCAATTTAACTTGCCCTGTGAAACACTCAACTGTTCACTTGGCTACTGAATGAATCCTTACTGATGATGAACATGAAGCAATTTGGAATTGCAAGAATAGAGATAGACCTACAAAACAGTGGTCAGAAAATCTTTGGTCATGATTCTAGCAGACAACATATATGTGGAAGCTATGGTGTTTTTATTTAAGTTAACAGCAATTAGTAAGTCTTGACTTTGTCACAGGCACATGACAAGACACTGGTGATATACAGTGGTGATTGCAACTCTCAGAAATTTTTGAATGCTTTCATATCAGTTGTTTTTGTTGTGATGATGTATGAGAGCCCTTATGGGAGGATTGTGGAAGATAATTGAATTCTAAAAGACTTATTGGGCACAACAAGAGAAATCCAAAAGACCCAGAAGAGTCCAGCAACTGTAGTCTTTGTTAGGCTGGGGGTTCAGTGGAAAAATGCTTGCAGAAGCTTTCCTGGGTGACCACAATTCATCCTTCAACATCTGATTTTCATCATTTGTAATGATGTAGGAAATAGGTCCACTTTTATTGAATCACAAAAATCCTCTATTTGTGCTTGTTTACATGAAGGGTAAGGGGGTTTAAGACCATTTTCAAACTAGTACTTACAAAATGCTGCTATGGAAAATGTTAATTATTAGTAAGTCAAAAAGAAAATGTTAAATGCAGAAATTACTTTGAAAATGCATCCAGGAATTGCAGAGACCTATGGCAATTTAATATGCCAATGTACATTGAGAATTTCTAAGAAAAATTAAAAATCTGTTATGATCATGAGAACAGGACTAGCTAGCCATGAGCCAATGTAATTAAGCCCTGGAAACAGTGACTAGTGCACAATTATCATGGGAAATAAAAGTATCAAAACAATCACAAACATTTTAGTGAGTTTTTGTGCATATTCTTAAAATTGGAAGCACAATATGATTGCCAAGGCTACCTTAAGACTTTTAATACCCAGACATTGCTTTGTATCATAATTTCTCTCCATGCATCATGAATCAGACTTTGATGAGCTATGCTTATAAAATTCTTTGATGTATCTGGTGACCAACAGGAAGAGAATACTATGGGTTCAGTATGTGTATGTATATGTGTATGTATATGCGTATGTGTATGTGTATGAGTATATGAATTCTGTTTTCAGAAGACAGGTCAGCTATACAGTCCCTGCTATTGTGCGAGTGGCAAATGCCACAAGAAACAGGATTTATTGAATCACAAATTGTTATCGGCATTAATAACTCTTTAACTATGGCTTCATTTGTTGTGTGAGCCAGGGATATTTCTGCTATTAACTTTTAGATAACAACAGCAGCTTTCCTAATGAAAAACAATGACTTAAAAACAAAAAACCCCAAATAATTTGATTCTACTGGGAAGTGAATAGTAGAAAGGCAGGGGATTCTCTCCAAGTTCCCACATTTCCTGCAGCATTATTTCTGAATGACTTTATTAGTTATGCTTCCGTAGCTGTGTGGGAGACATAAAAATTAGCATGAGTATCTTTTCCTCCTTTAGTCTTAAGGTCTATAGGGATTTGAACAATGCATTTGAAATGGTTGATTATAACATGGTGCTGGGTAAATTAACCTCCTAGTGTGTGATGCTTCAACTCAAAAATGGATCATATGCAAATCTAATAAACTGAAGAGTCTGAGCACTTTTTTTTTTTTATACAGGAGGAAGGATTTTCCATTTCTCTTAGTAAGTTAGCAGAAATAGGAAATGCTCACACTCCCAGCCCAATTGGAGATTTTGCATACTGCAATTTTGGTTCTAAATGTGCAGTTACAAAATGGCATGTTGGCTTTTCAGACACACCAGTGTGATTGTGTGGATTATAAAGCCATTTATTTATGCACCCATTTGTATACAGTCTTCATCGCTACAGCATCTGGGAGTCTGACATTACTTAAAAAACACAATTAAATTTGAATACCTCATACGGGAACCTTATTATAAACTTGTTATTTCTCTTTCCTTAATTTCATCCCATTACTCCTAATTATAGTTTTCTATCATAAACAGTTCTTCAATTATTTTTTCTCTGGGGGAATTTACAACCATAAATGAAAGCATTTTTTTCTTCTTTCTATTCCTATTTATCTACTGAACAGTGGCAATGGGGTCCAAGCAGTTCATATTGCTTTCTATTTCTAGAACATTCCCATTAGAAAGACTCCTTAAAAAAACCAGAGGTCTTGTCCAGATGGATATAATTTATGTGTACTGAAATGCAGGGGAGAAAATGAACAAGTGTTGCAATTAGCTTGGATTTTAATTTTTACTACAGTCCAGGTAGAATTGCTCATTGTCTCTAAGACCTTGCTTCATTATCTGTAAAATATGTATTAAAATATATTTTACCCATTTAACACAGATGCTTTGAGGCAATAACCTGGAAACCTATCTTTAAGCCCCAGAGTCTTATTTATATGTTAGGAAAGAGTACTGCACAGCAGATGTTTGTCGAACTCTTTCTATGTGCCAGGCACTCTTCTCTCAACCACTTAGAGCTATCATTTTAATTCCCATTTACAAATGAGAAAAATACCACCTACAAAGATAACACTATCTGTCCAAGGTAACAACAAACACTAGGAAGTAGCAGAGTTGGAACTCCACTTTCAGAAATAGACAGATCAACTGGAAAGAAGATGAAGAAAACAGCAGATTTAATCGACACTATAGCCCAAATGGATCTAACAGATATCTACAGAACTTTTCATCCTACATTTAAAGAATTTACATTCTTCTCAGCAGTGCATGGAACCTACTCTAGGATTCACCACATACTAGGCCATAAAGCAAGTCTCAGCAAATTCAAAAGATTTGGAATCAAACCATGTAGCTTCTCAGACCACAGTGGAATGAAGCTGGAAATTCGCAACGCAGGACTCTCTAGAGCATATGCAAACACATGGAGACTGAACAACATGCTCCTGAATGAACACTGGGTCATAGAAGAAATCAAAAGAGAAATCAAAAACTTTCTGGAAGTAAATGAGGATAACAACAGAACATATCAAAACTTATGGGATACAGCAAAAGCAGTGTTAAGAGGAAAATTTATAGCAATAGGTGCCTACATCAAATCAGAAAGGCACCAAATAAATGAGCTTTCAATGCATCTCAAAGATCTAGAAAAACTGCAGCAAACCAGACCCAAAACTAGTAGGAAAAGAGAAATAATTAAAATCAGAGAAGAAATCAATAGAATTGAATCCAAAAATAATATTACAAAAGATCAGCCAAACAAAGAGTTGGTTTTTTTGAAAAAATAAACAAAATTGACACCCCATTGGCCAAACTAACTAAAAAAGAAGAAGAGAAAAGACCCAAATCAATAAAATCAGAGATGAGAAAGGACAACAGACCACAGAAATAAAAAGAGTCATCAGAAATTACTACAAAGAGTTGTATGACAGCAAACAGGGAAATCTATCAGAAATGGACAGATTCCTGGACACATACAACCTACCTAAATTGAACCAGGAAGACATAGAAAACCTAAACAGATCCATAACTGAGACAGAAATTGAAAGAGTAATAAAGGCCCTCCCAACAAAGAAAAGCCCAGGACCAGATGGATTCACTGCTGAATTCTAACAGAACATTTAAAGAAGAAATAACTCCAATTCTTCTCAAACTATTCAGAACAAACAAAAAAGAGGGAATCCTCCCAAATTCTTTCTATGAAGCCAGCATCACCTTAATCCTTAAGCCGGAAAAAGATGCAGCATTGAAAGAAAATTACAGATCAATATACATGATGAACATAGACACAAAACTCCTCAATAAAATTCTGGCCAATTGAATGCAACAACACATCAGGAAGATCATCCACCCAGACCCATCCCTGCAGGCATGGTTCAATGTTTGCAAATAAATCAATGTGATGCACCACATTAACAAACTGCAGAAGAAAAACCATATGATTCTCTCAGTAGATGCCCAGAAAGCATTCGATAAAATATAACACCCTTTCATGATGAAAACTCTAAGCAAATTGGGTATAGAAGGAACATTCCTCAATATAATCAAAGCAATTTATGAAAACCCATGGCCAGCATTCTATTGAATGGGGAAAAGTTGGAAGCATTTCCACTGAGATCTGGTACAAGACAGGGATACCCACTCTCACCACTGCTATTCATTATAGTTCTGGAAGTTTTAGCCAGATGCATTAGGCAAGAAAAAAAATTAAGGGGATACAAATTGGGAAGGAAGAACTCAAACTATCCCTCTTTGCAGATGATATGATTTTTTATTTAGGGGATCCAAAGAACTCTACTAAGAGACTATTGGAACTCATAGAAGAGTTTGGCAAAGTAGCAGGATATAAAATTAATGCAAAAAAATCAACACACAAAAATCAACAGCCTTTGTATACACAGGCAATGCCACGGCTGAGGAAGAACTTCTAAGATCAATCCCATTCACAATAGCTACAAAAACAATCAAATACCTTGGAATAAACTTAACCAAGGATGTTAAAGAAAGAAATAGGATACCAAAAAATGGAAAAATCTTCCATGCTCATGGATTGGAAGAATCAATATCATCAAAATGTCCATTCTCCCAAAAGCAATTTAGAGATTCAATGCAATACCTATCAAAATACCAGACATTCTTCTCAGATCTGGAGAGAATGATGCTGAAATTTATATGGAGGCACAGGAGACCTCAAATAGCTAAAGCAAACTTGTACAACACAAACAAAGTCAGAGGCATTACAATACCAGATTTCAGGACATACTACAGGGCAGTTGTAATCAAAACAGCATGGTACTGGTACTTGTACAGAAACAGATGGATAGACCAATGGAACAGAATAGAAACACCAGAAATCAATCCAAACATCTAAAGCCAACTTATATTTGATCATGTATCTAAAACCAATTCCTGGAGCAAGGACAGTCTATTCAATAAATGGTGCTGGGGAAATTGGATTTCCAATTGCAGAACCAGGAAGCAAGAGCCCTACCTTATACCTTACACAAAAATCCACTCAACATGAATTAAAGACTTAAATCTGTGATTGACACCATCAAATTATTGGAAAACATTGGAGAAACTCTGCAAGATATAGGTACCAACAAAGATTTCTTGGAAAAGACCCCAGAGGCACAGGCATTCAAAGCCAAAATTAACAGCTGGGATTACGTCAAATTCTGAAGTTTTTGTATGGCAAAAGAAACAGTCAAGAAAGTGAAAAGGCAGCCAACAGAAAGGGAAAAAATATTAGCAAACTATGCAACAGATAAAGGATTAATACCCAGAATCTACAAATAGATCAGGAAACCCCACAACAACAAAACAAACAACCCACTTAAGAGATGGGCCAAGGACCTCAATAGACATTTTACAAAAGAGGAATTTGTAAACAGGTTTTTCTGATTCTGTAAACTAGCTCCTAATTGCAGAACTAGTTGAAAATATCTACCATCTGTACCTACGAGGCACCCCCTCATAGAGAGTCTGTAAGGTTGTCACAGTAGAAATATCATCTATACTTGAGTGACAAAAGTGATGCTGAACTGAACTTTGGAGACTTGACTAGTTTGGAACCATTGGACTGGTGTCAATGAAATGAGCAAGCGTCAATTCTGGGGAAGAATCAGGGTTTTGTAACTGAGTCAATGCTGCTGAAATATAGACTGTGAAAAAGAATTAGTTGAGAATTTAGTCAGGCTTCCCTGATTACACAGAGCTCTGAATGACAAATGAGGCATACTGGATATTCTTTTGGAGGATTACAAAACCATGAATTTATTTTTTAATTACTCTTTGAATAATAATTCAAGGAGAATATTAGGAGATGGAAAAGAGGATAGAATAAGGGATATAAGAAGAGCAACAAAATGAAGAAGAACAGATGGAAGAATAGGATGAAGGAAAAAGAAAAGAAGGGATAGAGGAGGCTAGTGGAAGAGAAAGAGTGCCACATGACTATTGTTATAGCAATAGAAACAAAACAAAACCTGGCATCCATGGGTTTGTTCTGACAGAGAATGGAGGCTCCATATGGTCTGCACTCCTGTGTCCCATCTATCACCTCAGACACTCACACACACATTCACAGACCCAGGTAAGACTATGCCTATCACTTGTATTCCTAAACCCTGTGCTGCTGATTGTTTTGAACCAAGGATGGAGTCTGAGGTTATACAGCCCTCAAGTTTGAAAAGTCATTGGGCATCTATACTAGGTAACAGAAGTCCCTGATGTCTTCACTAGAGAAAACTAGTTCATCTTTTGTGCGCAAAGAAAACAGAGAGGATGTTTTCAGACATTCAGAGAAGAGAGGATTTGGAGAGCGAATTTTCTAAGGGGAGGTAAATGCAGGCCTCAACAGCATGGTGAGGAGCTGCAGTGTGGAGTGTTAACTGACAAGTTTGGTTTCCTGGACGTCTGGTATTCAATTTTAAGGTGTTTTTGAACTTTCTTTAATTCTGTAAATTCTATAATTCTACTTTGATTTATTATTTATTTACCTTTCTTTGACAATTTAGGTAGCTAAAATTCAGAAAATGTAGTTTGGAAGAGGAGCAATGAACTGATTTGGGGGCATAGCAGACCAGAGAGAACTAGAGCCACTCAATCATAGAAGGGTAGCATGGATAAAGAACTGAACTTTCAGAAAGCTGGAACAAACCTGAAGCAGTGAAAAAAAAAAAAAAAAAAAGGAAAAAAACAAAACAGCACCTTCCTCCAAGTCAGGAATTCTCAAAATTTTGAAAAAGTGTTGGACTTCTCACACTTTTGTGATTAGGGTCTAGTGTTCTGTTACTTAAAAACTAAAGCAGAATATCTCAGAATACTGTGTGATTTGCTGATCTTAGACGATGGAAATAATACCAATGAATATCTACAGTGTTCCCTGTTCATTGTTGCATTCTTTGTTGTTCTTCTTGGAATAAGAATTTAAGTAGCTTCCTTGAGCACCAAACATGTCCTAACTGCTGACTCTGGACTAATGCTCTTCCTCAAAATATCATGAACAAGCATCTCCCCCTGGGTCAAAGGATAGGCAAGGCCCAAGGCTTCTGGCTAAAGGGAGAAAACATTTTTTTCATTTATTAATGGAAAGTTTACTGACCTGAAATTATTCAAATTTTATCTTTTATCTTTTGTTGATTTTTATATGCTATTTGGACAGTTTTTATTGGAAGTTATCTTCCTGATGAAGATAATTCAAGGCCTAATCAAAGAGCCATTTTTTCATGAACACGTGAAATATTTATGGTTTGGATGCACTACCATAAAATCCTCACTGGTCAACAAAGCATGCAGGAAAATTTATTTATCTGGGTCTTTTAGGCCAAAAGACCATCACTTAAAATGTGTCACATGCTAGATGCTTAGACCATATATCAAAAATCTCATATAAAACACAATATTTACATGCTGATTTATACCTTTTCCATGTACTGCAGCTAGTCTTCACATTCTCATGAAAGGTTTAATTGCTTGGTAAGTGCAGGGCTTAGTCACTGGGATTCATAGCAATTATAACTAATTTGCTTTTCTGGAGTGCTCTTTCATCCTTATAGTTTTCTGAAGATAAATCATCTGACCTCAGGCTTCCTGAGAAGATTAGTCCACAAGAAGTATGATTTTTGAAACATCACAGTCTCAGCAAATGCTGTCACAAGAGCTGTTTGAGTTTACCAGTGGAGAACAGAGATCATACATGCAAGGGGCTTTGCTCAAAGTGGTAACGGTTGTCTAACACATAGAGTAGGAAATTGTGTCTCCCAACTCCCAAGCTGGTGATGTTTCCACTACAACATTCTGCTCCATTAATAAACTGCGAGTAAGCCAGGACGTTTGGACAACATGTGCTTAGTTATTTTCTGTATTTATGTGGAGATCAATCTTCCCTCTTTCAACTCTTCCCTTAAATGGATGGTTTATCCTCACTTTTGTCTTTGTCATATAATAACTTACATCACAATTATAGGACAGTTCCTTCAAAAGGTTCAAGAAAATGTGCATCATGAAAAATTGCATGCATTTCAACAATGTTTCTGCAACAAAGTAAACATCATTTATTTTAAAGTACTTATTTGTATATTTGAAGAACAGAGATACGGGGATGTTCCAGTCCCAATTTTAATCAAGTGCCTGCCACAACCAGGGCTGGGCCAGGAGCTGAGAACTCAATATGAGTTTTCCACAAGGGTTTCAGGGACCCAATTACTTGAGTAATCAACTGTTGCCTTTCAAGATGAGTATTAACAGGAAGCTGGGATTTTGGACGAGTCTAGGCACCCTGGTTTGGGATTTGAGTATCCCACAAGGAATCTTAATTGCTTTACCAAATACCCCAATCTTATACTTCATTTGTCCACACATTCTTTGAAGGCCCTCACATTTGCACTTTAAATTTATTTACATTCTTGTTCAAGGTCTTCCAGTGGCCACACAATATCTAGGCAGAAAAGTCTCCTAACTTCATTCCGATATTCAGAGTTTCTATCATCTAGTAAACTAAGAATATAACTTTATTTCCCCTTCCTAAAAAATAATATTTTTTTAGCATGGGATACTTAGTAATAGAAACTCTACATATTGGTTCTTATAGACCTGTTGCAACAGTAAATATTATTTTTATTTTTAAAAACACTGTACTGCCTTTAAAGTTAAGTACCTGGCCCAAAGTTACTCACTGAGCATCAGAGGTGGGATTCAAACTTCAGTATGTCAAACTAGGTTAATGACTTCTCATTTGGCTGTGTTGCTTGTCATCAGCCTGGCCCACCTCTTCAGTGTGGTCAGAATCTGTACCTCTCCCTGCACATTTGGCTTGTTTTCACAATTAAGCTTCTGCATTTTGTTGGTCACATGTATATCCAGATCATACTGTAGCAAATTATCTGTAACTTAATGCTTAAACAATATAAATTTAATACTTCACATTGCTGAACGTCATAAGTCCAAAAATAAATCTGCAAAGAATAAAAGTCAAGATGTCAGCAGGGCTGCATTACTTCTGGAAGATCTGGGAGAGAAATAGTTCCCTGTCTCCCTCCTTCTAGCTTCTTGCATTCCTTGGTTTGTGCCTACTTCTCTCTTTTATAACACTGCTTGAAAATACATTGGGTCCACCTAGATAATACAGCATGCTCTTCCCATTGCAAGATCTTGATAAACAACCACAAAATCTGCTTTATCATGGAAAGTAGTACATTCACAGGTTCTAGGGATTAAGACATAAACATATCTCTGTGACCTTAATTCTGCCTATGAGAAGGATCAATTACAATGTCATCTTCACTCTCAGGATTTTTTGAAAGCCTCAATCACCAGGCTATTCCATTCTGTATCTTATGGATATATCTTTTTAGTTTTGAAAAAATTGCTTTTCACTCAGTTATATGATTTTGGAAATTGAACTTCATTTGTTAAGCACTCAAATTGTCTCAGCTAAAACTTTAGAGTATCTATTCTAGGGATGACAAGCTTCACCTAAAATGTAACATTCACACAGCTGAGAGAAGCAGTTCAAGGTTCTGAGTTAGGAAGGATTTGGACTCTCTATAGGGTTTCAAAACAGAGCTGTAATCAAGTAGAATCTTTGCCATGAGGGAAAGAAGGGAAGGTAGAAGCTTCAGAGCCATGCTGGCCACTTTTGCTCTTCTCTCCTGTCTATCTCATCTTGAAGATGAGAAAAGGCAGTTGGAAAAAAAAGTCATCTAACTTTTATGGAAGGCCTACTAAGTATGTGGTACTTATCTAGTGAATCATTTGACTTAATTTCTTTGATTCTTATAATGACCTTATAAATAGATATCAGAAGTGGAAATTATGGTTCCCAGAGTTTAAGAAACATGTTCAAATGTGCAGTGAAAGATCTTAGCATGAAAATAGAGACTTACCTAGTCAAAAAATCCAATTCTGCTCATTACAATAAACTGGGGATTGAATAACTTACATAAGGCAATGTGAAACCAGAAATAGGGCTAGGATTAGTGACTGTGCTTCCTTACAAATTCTAGGACACATAAGTGGGCATATGGCTACACTACTGAACATTTAAAATTGGAACTTTCATAAGAAATGCATGGTGTGTAGTTACTGTAATCAAAATTCACTAGCTACAGAGCCACATTTTTGTTTTTTGTTTGACTGAATACAGTGATCATAGGACTATAACAATAATTTTTCAGCTTTGAGATTGACCTTTCTTTTCCTTAAGCCAGTGTCTTTGCCTTTGGTTTTCTTTAACATTTTCCTGTTAATCAGACCTATTTCCTTCTTCTGTCCTTGTGTTCTCTAATCTGAGTTGATTAACACACTTTAGAAACTGCAATTCTGACACAGACGTCAGGGACCAGCTACTAAAATTCTTTAAGCCTCCCATGATGAGGAAAACATTCACTTCAAGACAAGAAGTGTTTCCTAAGGTGCCATTCATTGGTGAAAATGCCTATAATCAGACGAGATCAGGCACGTTCAGGGTGGTATGGCTGTAGACAGGCCCAAAGAGACAAATATCATTTGTTTTCCCTTATCGGTGACAACTAACTGAGCACCAAGGGGAAACCTGTTGAAGTGAAATGGACACTATGAGAAACAATGACCTGATCAGCTCTTGTCCTGACTCTTGATGTACAATGTAATACTTTATCCTTCTTAGTATTTTGTTGTTGTTGTTGTTGTTGTTGTTCTAGAACTAGTGGTTGAACTCTGTAATTAACACACAATTATTCTTAGGTGCTTAAATTTTAACTGAAAAATGATCCCTGTTAAATATAACAGTGGGAAAAAGAGAGGGAGGAGATGTACAATTTGGGGCATGCTCAATCGGACTTGCCCCAAATGGTGGAGTTAGAAACATGCCAGGGGATTCCAATACAATCCCATGAAGGTGGCATGTACCAATGCCATCTCACTAGTCCAAGCAATTCATTTCAGTTCACAATTGATCACATTGATAGGTCTAAGAGTCAAAGGGATCACACAAACAAGACTAGTGTCTGATAATACTAACTGATAGAATCAAAAAGGGAGAGAATGATTCAACATGGGAAGTGGGATACACAGCAGACTCAGAGAATGGCAGATGTCCTAAATAGCACTCTGGCCTCAGAATCAGCCCTTAAGGCATTCGGATCTGGCTGAAGTGCCCATGAGAGTATTGTAGGCATGGAAAGCCAAGACACCCTGGAAAAGAAAAAAAAAAAAAAAAAAGAAGACCTAAATGAAAGATCTCAGCGAGTGTGATCCCAGTGGAAAGAATGGGGCCATCAAAGATGGAGGTACCTTTCTCTGAAGGGAGGAGAGAACTTCCACTTTGACTATGACCTTGTCAGAATAAGATCGAAGAGGGCGAACCCTAAAGGCTTCCATAGCCTTGGCAACTCATGACTAGAGCCTAGGGAGATTACTGATGCCATAAATAAGAGTGCCAAATTGTTAAGTCAACAACAGGAGTCACTGTTTACTTACTCCTCATGTGGGATCTGTCCTTACTGTGTTGTCTAATGTGAAGTGATGCTATAACTAGTACTAAAACAGTATTTTTACACTTTGTGTTTCTGTGTGGGTGCAAACTGATAAAATCTTTACTTAGTATATACTGAATCGATCTTCTGTATATAAAAATAATTGAAAATGGAAAAAAAAAGCTTGGTTTTAAATTGGAAATTGCATAGAAAATGAATCAATTTTTAAAAAATATCCTGTAGGATCTCTGTCCTTAATGTGCTATACATTGTGATTCAATGCTATAACTAGTACTCCAACAGTATTTTTTTACTTTGTGTTGCTATGTGGGGGCAAACTGTTGAAATCTTTACTTAATATATACTAAACTGATCTTCTGTATATAAAGAGAATTGAAAATGAATCTTGATGTGAATGGAAGGGGAGAGGGAGCGGGAGGGGGGAGGGTTGCAGGTGGGAGGGAAGTTATGGGGGGGAAGCCATTATAATCCATAAGCTGTACTTTGGAAATTTATATTCATTAAATAAAAGTTTAAAAAAAAAGAAAATACCTATAATCATGCCAACATTAATTTTAAACAAGGAATCATGTCACTTCCCTTCTTAAGATCTTCAATTGTGCCCCATCTCTTTCTTGGGATAGCCACACTCCTTTACTTGGCCACAAAGCCTTCTTAGAACGTTGCTGCACCACTACTCTCCTCTCCTACTATTCTCTCATACCTCCCTCCCTTACTAATCAGTCTCCTTGTCTCTGCCTGCAAGATTCCTCACCATTCTTTTTTTAATAAATATAAATTTCAAAAGTACAACTTTTGGATTACAGTGGCTTCCCCCCTTCCCATATCCACCCTCCCACCTGCAACCATCCCATCTCTCACTCCCTCTCCCATCCCATTCTTCATCAAGATTCATTTTCAATTATCTTTATAAACAGAAGGTCAATTTAGTATATACTAAGTAAAGATTTCAACAGTTTGTACCCACACAGAAACACAAAGTATAAAGTACTTTTTGAGTACTAGATTCCTTACTATTCTTAATACACTTGTCTGACTCTCAGTTTTTTGCCATGCTCTGAATCCTAACCCTTGGGTTGGACTTCCTGAAAAATGCTCACATAGCTGCTTTGGTGGTGTTTTAAAATGCAAAACTGACCATGTTGTTCTATACAAAATCCCCAGTGGCTTCTTATCATTCAGTGATTCTGAAAGTTAGATGATACCTAGTTTGTTCAGATGTAGCTCCAAGATTCACTATTCTATTATCCATCAGTCAGGATTCCAAAGCTCTTAGATGAGGCCAATGATAATTATTTCCAAAATTCCCTAGGCCATTCCAGTGATCAGGCAGGTGCATGGGGTATACACAGTCCACTACCAGCACATGTACAGTATACCCAGTACATTACCAGTGCATATACAAGCGCATGGTGTGGCCCCATCTAGATTCATATTTTATGACAACCTAACCACCACCCCACTATACCACCCAACATCCAGCACTGCTAGATTTTGGACACTCTAACTTACTGGTCCTTCCCTTTACTTCCATGCTGTTTGCTTCCTTCTCTACTGATAAAAAAAACAAAGGGTGGTAAATCCAGCTTAGTCATCATGTTCTTGATGAATTTTCTACTATCCACTTAGAGTGAACTAAGTGTTCCCTTTGCTACATCACTCCTGGTTATATATGTTGCTGATTTCACACAAAATGGTCCGATTATAAGACACGTGATTTTTTTGTGAATTAAATAATAAGGTGTTTGTGTCTTACTCAAACCTAACATTGTACTAGCTTTATTTATGTGTAACTTACAGAAGGTCTTTTCTCTTACACGATGATACATGATCCTTCCAACAGCTCTATGAAGTAGGTAAACAAAACTTCACCAATTTTTAAATTTTTTTTTTCTTTCTCAAAGATATATTTTATTTATTTGGAAGGCAAAGTGACAAAGACAAGGGACAGATAGAGAGAAAAATAAATATCCCATCTGCTGGTTCACTTCCCAGTTGGCTGCAAACAGCTGGGGTTAGGTTAGGCTGAAGCCAGGATCCTGGAACTCCATTTCAGTTTCCCCCATGAGTAGCATGGTCTCGAATCCTTGGGCAAACTTCCACTACTTTCCCAGGCATATTAGCGGGAACCAGATCAGAAGTGGAGCAACAAGGACTCAAATGGGGACTTGATATGGGGTATTGATACCACAGGCAGCAGCTTAACATGCTGGGCCAAAATGCTGGCCTGTATCTTCCTTTTAGAGATGTGGTATGGTAAATATTTTGGATAGAAGAGCTTTCTCTGAATCACATGGAAAAGTCACATGAATTCAACATTTTCACCTCAATGATGTGCCATATGTGATATAATATTAATATATGATATAATATAAAGCATCTCAAGATGTACCTCTTACTCTGTATCATATTTCACATGAATAGAGGGATCTTATGCTAAATATAATATACAGCTTATTCTGCCTCTATTAAGTAATGTAATACAATTTCTTGTAAAAGTCATAATTATATTTTTATTAGAAATTATATCCAGTTAAAGGAAACATCAAACTAGTCTGTTAATTGGAAACTGAAATAAGAAAACAGACGTATAAACCATCCAATTTCCAGCGATTGCTTCTTTCTTAGTTTGATTCTAAAAGATTAGGATGTCCTAATTTCTATTTTGGTAAGTAGGTTTTCAGCAGGGTTCCCCTGAGGCCCAGCAAGCTCAGACAGACACAAGAGCAGCTGCATTCAGGAAAGTGTTAGACACCAAGGAATTGATCTAAGTTCCTTTTTCACAGCCATTCCTCAGTTTATTCAACAACTTCTGGAGACCTAATCCATTAATAAAATGTCATGATTTCATTTTATTTGTTCTGACTGGTATGTTCAAAATCATAAGTGAGGTCAGGAGTAATTTTTTAGCTGGTGTGATAAAGATTCCATCTGATAGCACTTTCTTAGTTCAAATAAAAAGGTAGAGAGTTCCACTTTCAAAAGAATATAGAAATTTTTAGCACAGGGAAAACCTAGATGGGGCTCAAGCACATAAAGAATTGATTTTAGGAATAGGTAGCACTTCATAAATGTGGATAAAGAAAACATATCCACACTGATGCTTTTCTGTCAAGCTAAATACTAGAAACCCTGAACTTTATCATAAAATGATCCCTGTTCAAGGGATTCATTGAAACGCTTTATTTCATGTATCAATTAGGATTCTTTTGTCTGCATCAGTAAAAACTGTACTTGAAAACAATTAAAAGCAATTAAAATTTATCATCTACATAAATGGAATACCAAAAATAGTATGGACTTCAAAATAGTCTCATCAGTGGCTCAACAGGAGAATGACTAAAGGCTGCATAGCAAGATGGCCACATATCCTGTATTTCTGGAGAGGACAACATCCAGGTGAGGGAGTGAATTTACTCTTTCTGCATCTATCTCTAACTGGGAAGACTTTCCATTGACTAGGCCCTAGTCAATGTGAGTTAAAGAACATCCTTCTGCATAGGCCATTCACTGGCAAGGTTGTATTGGGTAATGGGAGTTCATCTCAATGTTAGTCAGATGCTGTGTCTCAGTGGGTTTTTCTCTGCATCGGAGTAGCGTAAGATTGTACTCACAGCAAAATGGAGCACATTCATGAAAAACTGCTTCTAGACCAGATCTACAAGCAGAACAAGGATAAAGCAGGGAATCCAAATGCATGAGCTTCAGAAGTCATGATAGACCATTGTAATATTTTGATATCTGCGAAAAGTAGTTATTGTCCCCAAGTTCAGCTTATCCCTGGGTGAAGAATGACCCTTTGTTAAGGGCATTTTTGTGTCCTAGAGCATAAGAAGCTAGAAATGTTTAACTTTCTTTTGGGTGAATGCTTCACTTATTTCAGACCATTAGATCTATAGGGGGTGAGAAGCAGCATGGAAATTTCTGTTCCTTTAATTTTGTCAGTTCTGTGTTTTTGTATGAAGTCCCGTTTATTTATAGAAAACAAAAAATTCTTAGTTCAGCTGTAGAAAAAGATATTTTTTGAGTCCAGCTAATACAGGCATAATAAATTCCTTTTGGTATCACCAAGGAGAGCAATTTGATAATTAGTCTCTCAAACCACTACCTCACCAAATAAACAATGATAAAAAAAAATCTGAATTTACTCATGGTCTGTAATGAAACATGGTTTGACTTGAGACTGGGTATGCTGGTGAGAAAATTAGTGGTTGCTGATGTGGGGAAAATACAATCAGGGAAAATAATAGCTGAAATGGGAGGGCTGACACCTCAGATAACTCACTCTCTGCTGAGTAATATTGGCCACATAAATAAAGACAACTTTTCATGAGCCATCTGGATACACACATCACATCTCCAAATCATGTCACGTTAATGCACCTTATGACATGTATTTTTAATTCCTTAACAACTTCCTTAGACCTATCCAGGAGTTAACATCTCTAATCTGAATTCAGCTGTACCTTCTTAAATTTTCATTACTTTGGGATGAAGATCTCCTTTTTCTCTCAGCTTAAAATCATTAAGTAATATAGGCCGGCGCCATGGCTCAACAGGCTAATCCTCCACCTTGCGGCGCCGGCACACCGGGTTCTAGTCCCTGTCGGGGCACCGGATTCTGTGCCGGTTGCCCCTCTTCCAGGCCAGCTCTCTGCTGTGGCCAGGGAGTGCAGTGGAGGATAGCCCAAGTGTTTGGGCTCTGCACCCCATGGGAGACCAGGAGAAGCACCTGGCTCCTGCCATCGGAACAGCGCGGTGCGCCGGCCGCAGCGCGCTACCGCGGCGGCCATTGGAGGGTGAACCAACGGCAAAAAGGAAGACCTTTCTCTCTGTCTCTCTCTCTCTCACTGTCCACTCTGCCTGTCAAAAATAAAAAAAAAAATAAATAAAAAAATAAATCATTAAGTAATATGTAGTAATTATCATTACTGTAGGATATTTTAATGGAAAATTTAAGGTGAGAATTTTAAACAAATGAGAACTTCTGTTCTAAAATGATAGGATGTGATCATTTAAAGGAATTAATGCTATAACTAGTACTCAAACAGTATTTTACACTTTATGTTCTGTGTGGGTGCAAACTGTTGAAATCTTTACTTAGTCTGTACTAATTGATCTTCTGTATATCAAGATAATTGAAAATGAATCTTGCATAGAATGGCAAATGCCCAAAACAGCACTCCTGCCTCAGAATAAACCCTTGGGACATTCGGATTTGGCTAAAAGGTCCATGAGAGTCCCACAGGCATGGAAAGCCATGACACAATGGCAAAAAACAATCTATTGAAAGATCCTGGTGAACAAGACCCCAGCAGAAGGAGCAGGCCATCAAGGAGAGAGGCGCCTTTCTCTGAAGGGAGGAAGGAACCTCCACTATGATACGGCCTTGACTAAACAAGTTCAGTGTCGGTGAACTCAAGGGACTTCCATAGCCTAGACAGCTCATAGCAAGAGTCTCGGGTGATTGCTGACGTCATAATAAGAGTGCCAATTGTTAAATCAACAATGGGAGTCACTGGGTACATGCTCCCCACGTAGGATCTCTGTCCTTAATGTGTTTTACTATGAAACTTAAAAACACTACTAGTGGAACAATACCCTATACCTTGTGCGGTTGTGTGAATGCAGCCTGTTGAAATCCTTGCTTAGTATATACTAAGTTGATCTTCAGTATATGAAGGTAATTGAAAATGAAACTCAATAAAGGGCAGGATGGGAGTGGGAGAGGGGAGGGCCACGGGAGGGAGGGAGGTTGGGGGGGGGGAAGCCACAACAATACAAAAGTTGCACTTTGTAAATTCACATTTATGAAATAAAAAATAAAAAAAAAATTTAAAAAAAAGAAAATGAATCTTCATGTGAATGGAATGGGAGAGGGAGCGGGAGCTGGGAGGGTTGCAGGTGGGAGGGAAGTTGTGGGGGAGAAAAAGCCATTGTAATCCATAAGCTGTACTTTGGAAATTTATATTTACTAAATAAAAGTTTTAAAAAAAGGAATGTGATAAATTAACATTTGACTATTAAGTCAGTAATCAACCCTGGGAAATAACAAAATCTTTATTCTCATTCTTAAGGCTCTTCTGAAGCCCCTATTTTCAACTTATCAACTATCAAGTGCAGTGAAAAAGGTGATGCAACATTACCACACCCTTCAATGAACAGTTATGTCAAGATGAATAAGAATTTTATATAGTTCCAGAGTTACATTGGAAAACCCAAATAATATGTTAAAAGCTATGTACATGGCACTGAGGGTACACTAGCTATTTCCCCTTTGTTTCCAGGAATTTATGGATTTTCTTGAAGAAATTAATTTTTCTTTCAATTAGAAAGCCTTATTTCAGATCTTGGCATTTTGGTTGAATTGGTTGCATAGTTTCATTTTCTGAAAAGAATTGGACCAATCTTCAAAGAAGATTTATATATGAGATGATATGATCAAAGTGAGGCTTCCTTTAAAGGATAAAATTATTGAGACCCATATGACAAACAGAAAAAAGCTAGTAGAAGATTCCAGAATGTTCTGCATCAGGGCCTTAAATTCCAGTGAACATTGCTTCAGAGGCTTGGAGAATAGTGTGCAAACAGTAAATCAGATGCAGCTTGCTGAGTGAGGAGAGTTTTCACTGCTTCAACATAACAACAGTTGTAGAAGACTAACCTTTCTAAGAGGTTATTTGAATTTCCACTTGAGTATCTAATGGTCATGTCAAATTGAGCCTACACAACTTTAAGCCCTTGATTTACCCCATCTTCAAATTGTTTCTTCTATAATATTCATTTGAATAAATGGGACTACTGCTATAGTCCCAAATTCAGGAGTGACTTTGTTTTGCCTACTTTCTCATACCTGACTTCCAATTCCTTGTGAATGCTACTACTGCTCATCACTTTCCTGATCAGCTCCCTAATCCACCACCTCCTGTCAGATGGATTATGACAAATGCTGAATCACTTCTTCTAAATCACTACTCTTGACACCTAGAATCAATTCTCCAAATAACATTTAAGGTGATTTTTTTGAAAATGACTGTAGAATAAAGATCATTCCTCTAATCAGGACCACAGTCTGGTAGAATGATCAGAAAGTGATCCAGAGTTCTTAGAGGAATCTACACCAACTAGTTCATTTCCTTTCTATAAAAGCCTATCACTGAAAATAGATTTTTGTAAAAATTAAGTGTGGGAATGTAAAGGGGGAAGGGTGCCATGTGGGTGGCAGGGAGGATTGGGGTGAAAGTATCACCATGCTCCTAAATTTGTATATATGAATTACATTACACTTGTATAACAAATAAAATTAAAAAGTAAAATACTTATAATAAAATACAACTTAAACAAATCTGGCACTGCAAAAGAAAAAAAAGTCTGTCATTACCACTTCTTCCACTTCTTCCCTCTTGTTCTGCAACACCAGGTTTATTGCTGTTCCTTAAACACAAAAACTCTTGCTTAGGGTCTTTGCCCTATTCAATCCTTCTAACTATAAGGTTCTGCTCTTTGTTCAGATTATTCTTCTGCCTATTTTCCCTTAATAAGAGCCATCAAGTTAGGCAGTCATTTAAAAGAGCTAAAAAATAATGTGAAAACTTTCACTCTGACCAAGATGATGTAACAGAATCTTATGTTCCCCCTGAAACAACTTAGAAACTAGATATACAATATGTAAATTTGGCTCCCAAATCCTTGTATAATAAGTAACAAAAGACGTAAAACAAAGGAGGAAAATCTTGTTATTTTCATAGTCTAATGCTTAGTGATAGCGAATAATTTGCAGTTTAGGGAGGGGGAATTTAGACAGAGCCTGTCCTGCTCAGTGACCTAAGAAGATGAAACTAATACTCGTTGAAAACCATAGGAGTATGTATTCATAGAACAGAATAGGTCAGAGGATAGACCTACACGGAAGGAACTCAAGAAATATCTGAAGGCTACACCTTAAGTATTTAGTTAAACACTGTGTAGTACATCTGCAAAAAACTACCCAAGGTTAGAGAAAGAATGCTCTAAAATGATTAGAAGGAACAATGTCAATATTTCATAATAAAGCAAGAAGAAAACATGTTTCAAGTGGGAAAAATACGTAATAATTCATAGGACATTAGACTACTAACAAAGTTCTTGCTGTAGTAGGAGGAAAAATTAAATCTAGACTTAATACTACTTAGATTTCTCATCACAATACCTAAATGCAAAACCAAGAAAGATCAAATTGCTTCCAAGTAGCATAATAATATATCAGAAGAAAGTTCAAGAATATGTTTAGGAACATAGTCAGCCCTCTATATTCATGGCTTTGGAGGATCAAAAAATATGGATATTTAAAATTGTGTCTGTAATGGACAGATATTAACATGTTCTCTTTCCATTATATCCTCAACAATATAACAACTATTCATACAGTATTAGATATTACAAATAATCTAGAGATGATTTAAAATTTACAGATGATATGCATTGGCTATACATAAATTCTAGTTCATTTTATACAAGGGATTTGAAAATCCATAAATTTCAGTATCTGGTACCAATCTCCTGCTGATATCAAAGAGAAATTACATAAGAATATGTAAAAATATCCAGTACCCATACAGTAAAGCTAACAGTGTTTTGCACATAAATAAAAAATATTAGGAATTCAAAGAAGCAGGAAATTGTGATTCATAATGAGAAAAAAGACCAGTGAAAATGGAACGAGAAGTGACACAGATGATGGAATCACTAGAGTAATAATAAAAAGACAATTGTAGTACATATTTTCTTTAACTTGAGAAAAGACTGAACATAGCATGTTCAGAGACACAGAAGAGATATTAAGGAAACAAATCAACTTTTAATGGTAAAAATCATAATATCAAAGACAAAACATATACTGGATGGGATTAATAATATATTAAACATTGCAAAAGAGAAAATTGGTGAATTTGAAAACTTGCCAATAGGAAATTTCCAAAATAAACCACACTGAAAATGATGAGTGAAACTAAAACCAACAGCAGAACAATAAGCCTGGGCACAATTTATTATGACCTAGTATAAATTTAATTGAATCCCTAACGGAGAAGAGAGAGATAAAGAAGCAAAAGCAATGCATCTTTAAAGGGATCATGCATAATGACTGACTGCAAATTTGAAGAAATCTGTAAACTTGCGGATCCAAGCAACTCAGTGAAATCTAAACACAAGAAACAAGATGATAAATATACCTAGGGAAAGAATAATCATATTTATTAAAACAAAAGATAACATTAAAATCATACAAGGAAGCAGAGAAAAAAAGAAACGTACTGTAAAATAGAAAAAAGAATAGAAAGATGGTAGATTTTTCGCAGATAGTTGACCAATGCATTTAAATCAGTAATCAGATAAGGGAAATTGTTGTCAATGAGTCTATTAAACATGTACAGGAAGTGCTAGACAGTTACAATTAAAAAAGAAAGATATAATAGGTATCTAGATTAAAAAGAAAGAAGTAATATTGTGTTTATTTATAGATGATATGGTCAACTATAGCACAAATGTGAGATAAACTATAAAGCAGTTAATGGAATAAGTGAGTTTAACAAGATTATAAGACACAAGATAATTATGTGCAAAATATTTCTATTCATATACTATAAAGAACAATTGAAAGTTGAAATAGGGGCTGGCGCTGTGGCACAGCTAGTTAAAGGTCTGGCCTGAAGCACCAGCATCCCATATGGGCGCTGGTTCTAGTCCCAGCTGCTCCTCTTCCAATTTAACTCTCTGCTATGGCCTGTTTTTATAGGTTATTTATATCTACCTGATAATTTTGAGGCTTTATCTAGGCTTATATATAAAGGGTATGCCTCATTAATGTCATCTGTCCTAGAAACATCAAAGGCAAGGGTAGCAACATACATATCCTGTGCACATACAAGAGGAGGCTACTAATCCTGATCTTGGCTGTATGATTCGATTTTATGGTGAAAAGCCATGCCAGGTGGATCATCTGGATCGGATCCTGCTGTCTGGTATATATAACGTGCGTAAAGGAAAGACCCAGCTGCATAAGTGGGCTGAACGCCTAGTTGTCCTCTCTGGTATTTGCCTTATTGTTTCCTCAGTGAAAGATTGTCAAACTGGAAAGGTGCACATTTTGCCTCTGGTTTTGGGGAAAGGTAGAAGAAGTGAAGTGCCGGCTAACACTGCCTTGCATTCAGCTCAGCTAGAGCCCAAGCCCAGACCTATCATGTCAGCTTTGAGACTTTGGCCAAGTACCAGAGATAGCAGCGGCAGGCGTCCAAGGTGATAAGTGATCAAGTGTCCTGATGGGGAGATAAGAATGCAGAACCCCAATATTATGTATTTTCAAGCTGAACCTGCTCCTAAGATAGTGGATTATACTTCTTCATTTCCTTTCCAGACTTTTCAGAACATATAATGAATAAAATAACAGAATTCCATCAAAAAAAGTCTTTAGTCTTTATTTACCCTAGTTCCTCCTTTATAAAAATAGAAACATTATATCTGTCTCAGAAAGTAGAAATGATGTCCCCAAGTGTGAAAGTATTAAATCTAAGCACATGCATTCTTATTCCACTTTTTTAAAAACTTTTATTTAATTAATATAAATTTCCAAAGTACAGCTTATGGATTATAATGGCTTCCCCCCCCCCATAACTTCCCTCCCACCCACAACCCTCCCCACTCCCGCTCCCTCTCCCCTTCCATTCACATCAAGATTCATTTTCAATTCTCTTTATATACAGAAGATCAGTTTGGTATGTATTAAGTAAAGATTTCAACAGTTTGCGCATACATAGCAACACAAAGTGAAAAAATACTGTTGGAGTACTAGTTATAGCATTGAATCACAATGTATAGCACATTAAGGACAGAGATCCTACAGGATATTTTTTAAAAATTGGTTAATTTTCTATGCAATTTCCAACTTAAAGCCAAGCTTTTTTTTTCCATTTTCAATTATCTTTATATATAGAAGATTGATTCAGTATATACTAAGTAAAGATTTTATCAGTTTGCACCCACACAGAAACACAAAGTGTAAAAATACTGTTTCACTTATAGCATCACTTCACATTGGACAACACATTAAGGACAGAGATCCCACATGAGGAGTAAGTAAACAGTGACTCCTGTTGTTGACTTAACAATTTGGCACTCTTGTTTATGGCGTCAGTAATCTCCCTAGGCTCTAGTCATGAGTTGCCAAGGCTATGGAAGCCTTTTGAGTTCGCCGACTTTGCTCTTAATCCGACAGGGTCAAAGTGGAAGTTCTCTCCTCCCTTCAGAGAAAGGTACCTCCTTCTTTGATGGCCCCATTCTTTCCACTGGGATCTCACTAACAGAGATGTTTCATTTAGGTCTTTTTTTTTTTTCCAGAGTGTCTTGGCTTTCCATGCCTAAAATATTCTCATGGGCTCTTCAGCCAGATCCGAATGCCTTAAGGGCTGATTCTGAGGCCAGAGTGCTATTTAGGACATCTGTCATTCTATGAGTCTGCTGTGTCTCCCGCTTCCCATGTTGGATCATTCTCTCCCTTTTATCATTTAGTATTAGCAGACTCTATAGAATACTATACAGCTGTATCATGACATATATATTAGTATGGTTTTCCTGTTACTACAAGGTGATTCTCTTACATAGTGGATTTACCAACTACATTACTGGAGCCACCGTCTGCTGCTTCCCAGGTGTTCATTACCAGAAAGCTGGAATCAGAAACAGCACCAGGACTAGAACCCAGGCACACTCCAGTGTGAGACACTGGCACGTAACATCACCTAAACCACTAGGCCAATTTACCAACTACATTATTGATTACTTTTGAACTTAAAGTGATATTCCTCATAGAGATATCCAAGTGATTTAAAAGATACTAAAAACATGGAAATTAAAGTATATTAATCACTTACCAACTTACAATATATTCATTTTTCTTTCTCACCTTCATGTCCTTATAATTTCCACTCCTCTGCATTAAGTGAAATGCCTTAATATAGCAGGGATTGACTGAATACAAAGGTATTCTTAAGTCTTCAGATTCTAAATTCTATATGAACCAATGTATTGACCACTAGTGATAGAAATCTTATACTGAACCAGGCTAGTACAAGTTATACTTTTAGGTGAGTGACTTCCAAAAGACATCAAAAATGACTTTGTAGAGAGCCATCTGTTGTAGCTACTCACAAATCTTTCTGCTTTGGATCTTCCTAGCAAGTGTTAACAAATTTGTGCTGGTCTTTTCCATGAAGTCTTTACTGGTACCTATATCTTACAGGATTTCTCCAATGTTCTCTAATCATTTGATGGTGTCGGGTCATAGATTTAAGTCTTTAATTCATGTTGAGTGAATTTTTGTGTAAGGTGAAAGGTCAGGGCCTTGCTTCTTGCTTCTGCAATTGGAAATCCAATTTTCTCAGCAAAATTTATTGAATAGACTGTCCTTACTCTAGGAATTGGTTTTAGATCCTTGATCAAATATAAGTTGGCTTTAGATGTTTGGAATGATTTCTGGTGTTTTATTCTGTTCCATTGGTCTATCCATCTGTTTCTGTACAAGTACCAGTACCATGCTGTTTTGATAACAACTGCCCTGTAGTATGTCCTGAAATCTGGTATTGTGATGCCTCTGGCTTTGTTTGTGTTTTACAAGATTGCTTTAGCTATTCGAGGTTTCCTGTGTCTCCATATGAATTTCAGCATCATTTTTTTCCAGATCTCAGAATAATGTTTTGGTATTTTGATTGACATTGCATTGAATCTATAAATTGCTTTTGGGAGAATGCACATTTTGATGATATTGATTCTTCCAATCCATGAGCATGGAAGGTTTTTCCATTTTTTGGTATCCTCTTCTATTTTTTTCTTTAAGATTTTGCAATTCTCATCGTAGAGATCTTTAACATCCTTAGTTAAGTTTATTCCAAGGTATTTGATTGTTTTCGTAGCTATTGTGAATGTGATTGATCTTGGAAGTTCTTCCTCAGCCGTGGCATTGCCTGTGTATACAAAGGCTGTTGATTTTTGTGCATGCATTTTATATCCCGCTACTTTGCCAAACTCTTCTATGAGTTCCAATAGTCTCTTAGTAGAGTTCTTTGGATCCCCTAAATAAAAAATCATATCATCTGCAAAGAGGGATAGTTCGAGTTCTTCCTTCCCAATTTGTATCCCTTTAATTTCTTTTTCTTGCCTAATAGCTCTGGCTAAAACTTCCAGAACTATAATGAATAGCAGTGGTGACAGTAGGCATCCCTGTCTGGTACCAGATCTCAGTGGAAATGCTTCCAACTTTTCTCCATTCAATAGGATGCTGGCCATGGGTTTTTCATAAATTGCTTTGATTGTATTGAGGAATGTTCCTTCTATACCCAATTTGCTTAGAGTTTTCATCATGAAAGGGTGTTATATTTTATTGAATGCTTTTTGGGCATCTATTGAGAGAATCATATGGTTTTTCTTCTGCAGCCTGTTAATGTGGTGTATCACATTGATTGTTTTGCGATCATTGAACCATCTCTGTATACCAGGGATAAATCCCACTTGGTCTGGGTGGATGATCTTTCTGATGTGTTGTTGCATTCTATTGGCCAGAATTTTATTGAGGATTTTTGCGTCTATGTTCATCAGGTATATTGGTCTTTAATTTTCTTTCAGTGCTGCATCTTTTTCCGGTTTAGGAATTAAGGTGATGCTGGCTTTATAGAAAGAATTTGGAAGGATTCCCTCTTTTTCGATTGTTCTGAATAGTTTGAGAAGAATTGGAGTTAGTTCTTCTTTAAATGTCTGTTAGAATTCAGCAGTGAATCCATCTGGTCCTTTGCTTTTCTTCATTGGGAGGGCCTTTATTACTGTTTCAATTTCTATCTCAGTTATGGATCTGTTTAGGTTTTCTATGTCTTCCTGGTTCAATTTAGGTAGGTTGCATGTGTCCAGGAATCTGTCCATTTCTGATAGATTTCCCTGTTTGCTGTCATACAACTCTTTGTAGTAATTTCTGATGACTCTTTTTATTTCTGTGGTGTCTGTTGTTACATTTCCTTTTTCATCTCTGGAGTTCTCATAACTTATATAAAGATTATTTAATTATAATAAAATGTTTTATTATTATAATAAAATAGCAATAATTATGAGCTATTTAACTTTTGAGTAAGAAAATCATGCATAGTATACATGGTTAGTAAAATTATATATTGTCTTATATGATCCGTACTATTGATTTGTGTAGAACTTCTCAATATAACCAAAATGTATGCAATGAAAAGTATTTAAAGTACAAAGGAATGCAAAAAAGAAATCTAGGTTTATTGTGTGAATAAAATAATTTCCAAAACTGAATTCTTGTTCTGCAATATCACAAATGAATGAGGAGATAATCCATCCATTCATAGAAATGACATAACTATACTCCCAGAATACCCTTGAATATGAGTAGGTGATAAATTAATTTTTGAAGGTATTTGGGAGTTTATTCTTCAGAAACCCATAAGCTGACTTTTGTCATTGCCCATACAGCATCCTCAGAGACAGCTTATATGAACATTGCCAGTGAAATAAGCTATAAAGTGTAATGTCCATCACTTTATCAGGGTTCACCCCTTTTTCCCTCTCCACTAAACTCTACTTACTCAGCTCATGTTGGTGAAGCACTTGAAAATCCATTTTTCCGTGGCTTAGATTGGTGAAAGGAAGATCAGCTTTGTTAATAATAAATATAAGATCAATTCATGGAATTCAATGACTTACTATCTATGACTTAGACAAATTACTTCTTTATTAGCCTTATTTCTAAATGAAGATGATAGCGTCTATTTTGCATATATTGTGAGATTTATAAACAACACATATAAAATATTTTTAATCAGTGAAAAAAGTAACAATAGCACATGTTTCGATGTATGTGATAACCAATGAAATGTTCTTAAATATATTTGGGGAATCATTGTTTCATTTTGATGGCTATTTATTCTTGCCTGTGCCCTCAAATGCTATAGTAATTGTTTTTGTTGGCCTTTGAATGGATGCACAATGTATGGTGTTGACCTAGTGTAATGTTTTTGAGTTTTCAGTAACAGAAGAAATGTACTCTTTTATAATGCAGGTGCCAATGTACAAGGTCAATGACCACATTACAAACACTCTCTGTGAAAGCTGTTGAACGGTAATATCCATCACTAAATACAGTAGGAAAAGATTTGACCTTTTCATGAATAGTTTTCAGCTTGAAAATAATTGCAGATCTCAAATGCTCATTTAAGCCTCTGCCTCCTGAATTCACACCAATCGTTCATGCTCCTGTTGCCACTATTGGTAATCTTAAGTAGCAGCACGTGAATTTTGCAAAAGTAACATGTAGTTTTATGATGACAGAAATTTTTGGATTTAGTTGACTTAAATGTAAACCTTGGTTCTTTTCTGTCTCATTAATTATTTGGTTTCTGTTAAATTACATTCTTAAATCTTAGTACCAATGAGATATTTAAACAAAATAACATATTTTAAAAATATTATTGATCAGTTTCAACTACAATGTATCTAAAGATCTTGGAAGCCATCACTCAAAGGGTTTGACACAAAAAGTGAGACAAATTAAAAATCAATGCCTTGTTTTTTAGACTCATCAGAGGAAAGAAATTGTTAAACAAACTTCTCCATCAAAATCTGAAGAGACAGGTACATCCAGAGAGACAACAAAGATCTGCTTACCTGGTGCAGAACCTGCTGGTCAAAACAGGTAGGAATACTGAAATGGTAAGTTGAATGAGATACTGAGGTTGAGTGGACTAGCCTGCAAGTGAGCATGTCCTGGTGGCTGCAGTCTTAGGGAAGCATTTGAATTTTCATAGGCTTAGTCATCATGATCTTTATTAGGTATTCATAAGAAAGATCTAAGAAATCAAGAGACCCTCAGTTGGTTGTGTCGGACTAAAGAGGAGAATAATCATTGTAAAATGCACACAGAAGGGCTGGCATTATGACAAAGTAAGTTAAGCCGATGCCAGCAACTCCGGCATCCCCTGTGGGTATGGGTTCAAGACTCACCTACTCTACTTCAATTCAGCTCCCTGGTAATGTGCCTGGGAAATCAGCACAAGTTGGCCCAAGTACTTGGGCCCCTACACCCATGTGGGAGACTCAGATGGAATTCCAGGCTCCTGGCTTCGGCCTGACCCAACCCTGGCCATTGTGGCCATTTGAAAAGTGAACCTGTGGATAGAAGATCTCTCTCTATCTTTCTCTCTTTCTCTCTCCTTTCCTCCTCCCACCCCACTCCACCTCTCTCTGTAACTCTGCCTTCAAATAAACACATGAATCTTTTTAAAACAAATGTACCCATATCCTTTTCTATAGAAAACACCTATTTTCCATCAGAAAGGACTGTATCAATAATTTATCCTAACTTGGAGAAAGTAATTCCTTCTGTTCAATTCATCCCAGATTTCCTTGTTCAGCTGAGAGAGAAAAAATTTTCAACAATAGTCATAGTATATATCGTTACCTAATATATACTAAACTGATCTTCTGTATATAAAGAGAATTGAAAATGAATCTTGATGTGATTGGAAGGGGAGAGGGAGCGGGAAAGGGGAGGGTTGTGGGTGGGAGGGAAATTTTGGGAGGGGGAAGCCATTGTAACCCATAAGCTGTACTTTGGAAATTTATATTCATTAAATAAAAGTTTAATTAAAAAAAAACAAAAACAACAACAACAACAAAAACACAATAGTCAGGACTTCATGGAAATACCAGTAAATTGGTAATGTTGTAGTTGGGGAAATGAAGTAGGGAGCTGAGGAAAGAAATGCTGAGTCACTGGAGGAACACTGGTGAAGGTCACAAAGCTAGGACACAGGTCTACTAAAAGGCTGATAATGGGCTGGTGTTGTGACACAGCTGGTTAAAGCCCTGGCCTGCAGTGCCGGTGTCCTACGTGGGTGGTGCTGGTTCCAGTGAGGATGCTCCACTTCCAATCAAGCTCCCTGCTGGTGCACCTGGAAGAGCAGCAGATAATGGCCTAAGTCCTTGGGCCCCTGCATCCAAGTGGAAGACAAAGAGGAAGCTCCTGGCTCCTGGCTTCAGATCAGTTTAGCTTCAGCTGTTGTGGCCATTTGGGGAGTGAACCACCAGATAGAAGACCTCTCTCTCTCTGTCTCTACCTCTCTCTCTATAACTCTTTCAAGTAAATAAAAATAAATCTTAAAAAAAGGCTGATAGTTAAATGGAAGATTATAGAAAGGGCTTTCTACTACATGCCTTTGCATTATTCCAAGAAGTCCCTGGTAAAATAACAATGAGCTATAACTGAAAAAGCTTTGTGGCATGGGAATAGGAGAAGTATTAAGGGTAGTGCAATTTCAGGAAGATAGACAAAAGCAAGGCCACTAGAGGACCTTAAGCTCTCTGGAAACTGTATGAGACATTTAACACAGATGAACACCTTACCAGATTAACATAAATCCTGACACTGCAAACCTGTTTACCTCATTTCCTATATCTACTACAACACGTTTGACTTTTCACAAAAAAATAAAAAGCATACCAAAGGGTAAGAAAAAAAATGTCTGAAGAACAAAGCAGTCATAACCAAATTTAGATATGACATAAATATTGTAATTACCAGACAAGGAAGTTTGAACACCTATGAGTGATATGGTAAAGGCTTCAGTTGAAAAACTAAGTGACATATAAGGTTAATTTAGTAATATTAACAAAAAGATGAAAACGCTAAGAAAAGAGCAGAATTCTAGATAGAAAATAATCAGAATGGTAAACTATAAAGAGGAAAGAATTATAGTGATCTTTTCATCAAAAAGCATGTGAGCAAATATTGAAGCAAAATTTTAAAGTGTTGTAAAAAAATGATCCTCATCCTCAAGTTAAATTTCATATCCAGAGAAATTATTCTTAAAGTGTTAAATATAGACTTTCTCAAAGTAGAGGAAACTCATCAGCAGCAGACCTAAACTTCCCAAAATGTTAAAAAAAAGTCCATGCCTTTAATGAATGTAAATGTAAAAATCCTCAACAAAATGTTACCAAATGTAATCCAGCAATGTATGAAATTGATTATACACCATGAAGAGTAGAGCTTACACAAGGATGCAAAATTTGTTCAATATTCAAAACCCAATTGGTGCAACCCAACTATTGCAACAGGCTAAAAGAAGAAAAAGCCATTTGATCATATTAACAGATGTAAAATAAGCTCCTGACCAACTTCAACATTTCATGAGAAAACAAAAACAGAAACAAAATTCTCATAAAGCTATGAATGAGGAGAGGGAATCATTCAATTTGATAAAGATCATCTATAAAAAATCTAAAGCTGATATTATATTTCATGGTTATGAACTTGATATTTCACCACAGAAATCAGGAAAAACACAAAAGTTTCAGGTTTTCTGGGGTCAGCATTGTGGCACAGTGAACTAAGCTGATGCCAGCAACACTGGCTTTGCATATCAGAGTACCAGTTCAAGTTCCTGCTGCTCTTCATCTGATGAAGTTCCCTGCTAATGTGTCTGGGAAAGTAGTAGAGGATGGTCCAAGCACTTGGGTCCCTGCCATTCTTGTGGAAGACCCAGATGGAGTTCCAGGATCCTAGAAGGCTCCTGCTTGGCCCAGACCTGACTGTTGCAGCCATTAGGGAGTGATCTCGTGAATGGAAGATCTCTCTGTCTCTCTCTTTCTCCATCATTCTTTTTTTTTTTTTTTTTGACAGGCAGAGTGGACAGTGAGAGAGAGACAGAGAGAAAGGTCTTCCTTTTGCCATTGGTTCACCCTCCAATGGCCGCCGCGGTAGGTGCGCTGCGGCCAGCGCACCGCACTGATCTGAAGCCAGGAGCCAGGTGCTTATCCTGGTCTCCCATGGGGTGCAGGGCCCAAGGACTTGGGCCATCCTCCACTGCACTCCCTGGCCACAGCAGAGAGCTGGCCTGGAAGAGGGGCAACTGGGACAGGATTGGTGCCCGGACCGGGACTAGAACCCGGTGTGCCGGCGCCGCAAGGCGGAGGATTAGCCTAGTGAGCCGCGGCGCCGACCTCTTTCTCCATCATTCTGCCATTCAAATAAATAAATAAGTCTTTTTAAAAATATATCAGGTCTCACTATTCCTTTTGAGAATCATGGAAGTCCTAGTTAATGCAATAAATAAGAGAGGGAAATAAAATGTATACAAGTTGACAAGAAAGAGATAGTAAAACTATTTTTTTTCAGATAATGTGGTTGTTAATGTAGAGAATCCTAAATAATCAACAAAACAACACTTAGAACTAATAAGTTCTACTAACAATGTTATGGATACAAAATTAAGATGTAAAAGACAACTATTTTCCCTGTATCAACAGTGAGTACAGTAGTCTCCTGTTATTTGCAGTTTCACTTGTTCTGTTTCAGTAACCAATAGGCAATTATGGTTTGAAAACATTAAATGAAAAATTCCAGAAATAAACAATTCATAATATTAAATGTGTACACTGTTTTCAACAGTCTGATGAAATATACTGTCCCACTTTATCTTGCCCTGGAAATGAGCTATACTTTGTCTAGTATATTCTTGCTATACATGCTACCTGTTTATTAATGACTTGGTCATCATATGAAATGTCAAACCTTGGGGTGATCTTTTGTTTGGCACATTGCTTAAGATGCCACTTGGAATGCCTGATCCCCATACTGGAGTTCCTAGGTTCAATTCTTGACTCTACTTCCCATTCCAGCTTCCGGTTAATGCACCCCATTAGAGGCAATAGAGTTGGCATAAGACTTGGGACCCTATAATTCACAAGAATGACCAGAACTGAGTTCTAGGCTCTTGGCTTCTTTGTAGTCCAGCTCTGGTTATTGCAGGCATTTGAGAACTACTCCAGTAGATAGAATATATCTCTCACTTTTTCCAAAAATTCAAAAAAAACTCAAAAATTTCAGAAGTAAAGATTTCAATTATTTCTAACCATCTATAGATTCAATACAATCTCAGTCAAAATCCAGATTAATTATTTTCTGGATATTAACATTTCTAAAGCACCTTTCTTCATAATTGCCATATCATGGTAGCAATAAATAAGTACTTTAATAGATAAATTAATAAAAAACTGTCCTACAAAAATACAACTGAATAGTATTCAGTAATATGAAGAATGAATTATGAACCCAAAGATGACATCATAGAGAGAACGTAAATGCATACTGCTAAGTGAACAAAGCCCATCTGAAATGACTGCAGACTATTTATTCCATCTATTTGATGCTCTGGAAAAGGCAAAACTATAAATATATAAAAAGATAAGTGGTTGCCAGAGATCTGGGGGATGGGGGGATGAAAAAGAGGAGTACAGAATATTTCTAGGACAGTGAAACTATTCTGTGGGATGCTGTGATGAAAGGTACATAACTTTATATATATTTTTTAGGATTTATTTTATTTATTTGAAAGACAGAGTTACAGAGAGAGGTAGAGACAGAGAGAGAGGTATTCCATCCACTGGTTCACTCCCCAGATGGCCATAACAGCCAGAGCTGTGCCAATCCAAAGCCAGGAGCCAGGAGCCAGGAGCTTCCTCCGGGTCTTCCACACGGGTGCATGGGCCCAAGAACTTGGGCCATCTTCCACTGCCTTCCCAGGCCATGGCAGAGAGCTGGATCAGAAGAGGAGCAGCCAGGACTAGAACAGGTACCCATATGGGATGCCAGCACTTCAGGCCAGGGCTTTAACCTGCTGCACCACAGTGCTGGTCCCAACTTTATATACATTTAGCAAAGTTCATAGAACTGAAGGACAGAAAGAGTGAATGCTAATGTGAACCATAAATTTTAGTTATAATGATATATTAATATTGGCTCATTAATTGTAATAAACGTACCATACCAATAGAAGATGATAATAACACGGAAACAGAATATAGGGTATTTGGGAACTCTCCATACTATCTTTACTACTTCTAAGTCTAAAACTAATAAATTACTATTTTAGAAATACCAGGCATGTAGTAGGATTTCAAGAAATATTAGTTCCCCTTTATTACATTCACTCTATCATACCTAGTGTAAATCTGATTCCCAACAATTGCTCTTCTATGAGATGATTATGGAACAGAATTTGCTAGTAAATTAAATATAAATGTAATAAAACAAAATCAGGTAATATAGATAACAGATTAAAATCTTAATAATAGGCAGTTAAGTGAATCTCTGCTGAGCACAATTTTTTTTTTTGATGACTCAGATGGTGCTTGGGGAAGTGAAAGGCTCAAAATCATCATTATGAACATTATTACTGTAAGAATGCCAAGCAAAAGTTCATTAATAGTGACCTCTTATTATAGAAATATCAATTTAAATTTGTTTAGGAATATGGATTCATCAAAGGTATTCCAGACTTTCAACATTTATACACATAAAAAAATTAATTGATATGAAATGTAAAAGTAACATACAAAGTCATGAGAACGCTCTTTTCTTTCCAAATAGCACAGCAGGATTCCTTTGACTTGCCCATTGGGTGGGATGAGAAAGCTTTTTCAACATTAATTCCCTAGGATGTCTTACTACACTGCATGATAACCTAAGAAGTGCTTACCCCTGACACAATAAAGGAACTCATATATTTTTCAAAGAGTATTTTTTTTTTCTTTCTGAATGCTGTGAGAGAGAGAGAAAAAAAAAAAAAGAACCTGGAGGTGGACATAAAATACACTAGATAAACATGAGAAAATCAGCCCATGTGGGAGCTGGGGATTGCATCTGTTCCCATCTATGGGACTCAGACTGGTCTTCATGAATTTGGAAATAAATTTCAGAGGGGAGAAAAACCACCCTAGAATAAATCTGGAGTTGGCTGCTTGTAATTCTGGAATTGAAACCAGTAGTATCTGTGGTTGTGTTGAATTACAGGACCTTTGTCAGTTGTAAAGGACTCTAATCCCATTTAACAAGCACAGTGCATTTGACCAACTGCACTGATCCTATAAACTCATGCTAGTCTTCTCTTGTCACTGCCAAAAAAATCAAAGATTCAATTAAATGGAAACAGATGATCTCATATCTCCAAGCTAAACACATTTAGTCCTTTTAAATGTTCATCTAAATATGACAGAATCACAGGAGGTGTTCAGGGAATGATTCTCTTCTTAAAACCTCTGCTTGAAGACAGCCAATTTTTTTTAGCAGTTAAAACAGAAAGAAAGAGAAAATCATCTTTGTCAACAAAGCAGAAAATTTCTAGTAGTTAATGTTCATCTTTGTTCTAGATGATACTCATGTTTGTCCTTTGGCATCAGGAGAAGGAAAATGACTTGTAGACATTTTGATGGGGAGAGTATTTCAACATAGAATGTATTTGGACACACAATTAAAAACATGAAGTCTGTTAGCTCAAGGGCAGAGAAGATACTGACCACAATAACTGTGGTCTGTGAGCCCACAGATACAAAAAATAATTATTTCAAAGTCTCTAAGACAATATTTAAAACTATTAATAGATTTTCCTTAAGCTCCCTTGCCATTTTAGATAAGGTTCTGTGTTAATGTGATAAAAGTTAGTTAAATCAACAAATTAATGAGACAATTTTCTTATTCCTGTGGTTAAGGGTGTTACATTTGTTTTTATTTTAAGGTTATTTGAGTTAACAGAAAAATCTTAATGTACTTGTACAATCAGCTTTGGCTTATCCTTTTTCCAATTTACTTGGACACCAGCCTAGAAAGCCCTTGAAATTTAATATCAGTGGATATATTTAGTAGCCACTTTTTCCTATCTAGTATTTTAATCTATTTTAGGAATTTCCCATCATGGAATATCTCCATTAAGAGAGAAGAATGGTATATTGGGAAGAAGACAGAATTTGGACTATGCGGGTATTGAGTTTAAATGCTGGTACTGGAACTTGTTAGCTATGAGATTTTGAGGAAAGATCTAACTAGAGTCTCCTCATCTAGAATGAGGTAATAATGTTGATAATGTTCTTCCTTTCCACAAAGTAAATATGAGAATGAGTTTGTGTGTATATAGTATTGGCATCACATGGCATAGCGTATGAACTCAGCATGTGACGTTAATTCATCCACCGTTGGCAGGAATGATATTCAATGTATTTAAAAGTCACTCACAGGGAAATAAATAAAAAACAAAATTGAAATATAATTTCCAAGGCTGGCATTCTGGTATAGCTGATAAAGCCACTGCCTGCAATGCCAGCATCGCCTATGGGTGCCAGTTCATGTCCCAGCTGCTTCTGATCCAGTTCCCTGCTAAAGGCTTGGTTTCCTACAAAGTAGACTGGCAGAATTTGTTGAGGCAGATGCTAATGGGAGTACAGAGTACTAGTGGGAGTATAGAGTGGGAAACTTAAACACAGAAGAAATTTTTTTAAAGATTGATTTTCTTTATTTGAAAGGCAGAGTGACAAAGAGAGAGAGAGAGCGATAGTGAGAGAGAGAGCGAGAGGGAGAGATTGATTTCCATTAGCTGGTTCACTTCCCTAGTGGCTGCAATGGCCAAGGCAATTCAAACCAGGAGCCTGCAATTCCATCTGTGTCTCCCACATGGGTGGCAGGGGCCCAAGTACTTAGGCCATCATCACCTGCTTCCACAGGCACATCAGCAACGAGCTGGATCAGAAATGGAGCAGCTGGACCCAAACCAGTGCTCTGAAATGGGATCCACATCATAGGTGGTGGCTTAACCTACTGTGTTACAATGCTGGTCCCAGGCACAGGATTCTGGGCAGTATCTGATGAAGTTTCATTATAATCACGTATACTTTAACAAATAATTTCATTTCTAGGAATTTTCCCTGAAGATAAACCTATCATACAAAGTATGTTTGAACGAGAACATTTTTCACAGAATTGTCTATATTTATAAAATATTAGAAACTACTTAATCTCTCAATTGCATCTAACTGACAAACTATGGGTTATTCAAAGAAGAATACTCTGCAGCCAGAAAAAAGAATAAGGAAATCTCTATAACCTGACATGAAGGAAGTACTGAGTAAAAACATAAAGTTTACAAAGGCATATATGTAGCTTCATGTAAAACAGCAGGTGCATTAAATATAATGTCTAACTGTCTCTCAGTATTCACAAGGAACTGATTCAGGTACCCTGCATGGATGCTTATGGTGCAGGATTTGCATATGACCCAAATACATCCTCCTAAATATTTTAAATCTTCTCTATATTACTCGGCAGTCTTGGCTGCCTCACTTCCAATCCAGCTCTCTGCTATGGCCTGGGATAGCAGTAGAAAATGGCCCAAGTCTTTGGGCCCCTACACTCACATGGGAGACCCGGAGGAAACTCCTGGCCCCTGGCTTCGGATCAGCACACCTCTGGCCATTGTGGCTGTCTGGGGAGTGAACCAGTGGATAGAAGACCTCTCTCTCTGTCTCTACCTCTCTCTGTAACTCTGTCTTTCAAATAAATAAAATAAATTAAAAAAGAAAGTCCTTTGTGGTTTCTCTTGATCTCAGAAATATAAAAAACAATTTCCAAGTTTCAGTGAACAATTACTGACTTTGAATTGTTGTTGCTGTAGTTACACAAAACTCAGGAGTTGTCAATTTCCAGGTATCCTAAAATTATACCCATTTACCTTTTGCAATTGTTTGTTTACAGGTTGGCTGTTTGGATTCTAACATGCCCAATAAATGTTACTTAAGCAAAACTGAGCTCCTATGGCCTAGAGGATTTTAGTGCTATTAAGAACTACAACAAACTCTCAAACCATTGCCAAGGTACTGAACAGGAAATCTAGCTTAATAAGTCTTCGACAAAAGTGTTATTGGAGTATGGAGGTGTTAGTACATAACTTTTGAACAAGACATTCCTTTCTCAAGTATTCTATGGTACTTATCATGAACTAATATAGTCATTAAGAAAATTTTGTGTTTCATCAGAATAAAACTATTTTTGTGATGGAGAGTCTGCAGAAGTCAACCCCAGCATCTGAAAGTAATGTGTGTAATTTAAGTAATCAGCAGAACAGACATTTTCCCAAAGTGGAGAATGCTATCACTTATTGCAATTCTAATATCAATTCTGCTGAGCTTCACCTTAGAAAATGATCATCCCAATCATTGTGAGTCTTGCCCTTCTATGCTTAATCTAAGAGTAGAATTTGATATGACTGTGACTCATAAGATGAAATGCATACCTGATAAAGCTTTTCAAGGATTGGTGATTAATTCACAAGAAAGACTAATCAGGCAGCTTGATGCTGGCTTTTTAAAAAAATTTTTGTTCTTTATCCTTGCTTTTCTTTCCTCTATAATGCAGAACATTGTGTTAATTATACAATTTTTTATACAAAGTTAACATCAGTGTAATTCATAGAAAGAAAATGATATTGAGATTTTTTTTACCTTTATGCTTATGGGTATTTGAATCGATATGAATAATGTACAAAGTATTGTTATGAAATTGCTGAATGCTGGTACTAATCTCTTCCTGTTGTCAATTCATCAAATAATTAATAAAAAATGTGGTTGAGGGAGTCATCCCAAGTTTAAATGTATGACTGTTGTATTGTTTTACATTTGTATATAAATCAGGGCTTGACAAAAACATAGAAACAATAGAAAGTAAATATTAAAAAATTATAAGATATTGATTCACAGATTTGTGAGGACTGTTAAGGTAAAGGCTAGAATCTGCAGGGAAGACAAGAATTCTCTGGAATAAGCAGAAGTTGCTGTTCACAGATGGAATTTCTTTTTGTTCAGGCAAAACTCAGCTCTGGTCTCAAGGACTCTTCACTAATTGCATCAAAACGACTCAGTTTACATAGGATATTTATTATTACTGAAAATCACCTATTTATGGATATTAATCACATTTATAAAGTAGTTTCACAAAATACTGAGACTAGTATTTGAATGAATGCGTAATATTGCCTAGCCAAGTTGACATATAAAACTGACCATCAGCATCACAATTGTGTTACCACATTCTTCATCTGTTGGCACTCGTTTAGCAATAATTAATAATTATTTATTTTCGTAGTAAAATGAAAGTCAAAAATTAGAGTTTGATCTAAAAAATTTCAAAATTTTCACTTATCCATGAAAGCCAATAGTCTGGGAGTTATTGCAGAATCATAATGGTCTTCCTCTACATTCTCATTTCAAGATGGAAAGATATAATGACCCAGAGACATGCTTTATTATTATATAAATAATATATATAAAATAATATATAAATAATATATTTATATAATATATATAAATAATATATATTCATTATTTTTGTTGTGCTTGATGTCCCAGTATATTGGTTTGCCTTGTTGCATTTTAGGTTAAATCAGACTATATCGGTTTTCTATTGCTGCATAACAAATTAATGACAAGCTTTATTATCTCAATTTCTGTAAGTCAGGGGTCTAGATTCATCAAGATGAGTCATGTGAGGTTATGATGTAATCTGTATTTCTGGGTTGTTATTTAGTCACTTGTAGTGGGCAGAATTTAGTTGGTATGGTTGTAGGACTGAAGTCTTTGCATTCTAGTGTTGGCCATTCCTTGTGATGTGACTTCCTGATCAACAAGGCAAAGTATTTCTTTAAGGTCAGCAGGAGAAAGTCTCTGATGGCTCAAATTATTCTGACTTTTCCCATTCCTGACCTCTAAATCATCCTTTGTAGTACTTACCTGATTATGTCAGGATCTTTCAGTATAATCACCCTTCTAATTAAGAATAACAGAATATGGGTCTTAAAATGCATTTCTAAATCCATTCATGGGGCCAGCACTGTGGCAGAGCAGGTTACAGCCCCAGCTTGCAGTGCCGGCATCCCATAAGGGTGCCAGTTCAAGTCCTGGCTACTCCACTTCTGATCCAGCTCTCTGATATGGCCTGAGAAAGCAGTAGAATACGGCTCCAGTCCTTGGGCCCCTGAAACTGCATGGAAGACCTGGAAGAAACTCCTGGCTCCTGGCTTCAGATCAGCTCAGCTCTGGCTTGTGTGGTCATTTGGGGAGTGAACCAGTGGATGGAAGATCTCTCTCTCTCTCTCTGACTCTACCTCTCTCTGTAACTATGTCTTTCAAATAAATAAAATAAATCTTTAAAAAGAGAATACCATGTTACCATGTTACCATGTAACAAAACCTAGTTGGATGAGTGATGTCCCATCATAGTGACCACATTCAGGGGGTGATGGAGATTATACATTTCAGGTATACTGAGTTGGTAAGAATGTGGGGAGACATTTTAGAATTCTGTCTACTGCATAGTGACAATTATTTTTCCAACACCACCTGGTTCTTTAACTTGGGCAAATGTGATAGTAAGAGGAGACATTTTAGTTCTCTTCATGTAACAGGGTATTTGGTGAAGTACTGAACTAAGTAAAGTAGGCCAAAAATAAATTTGTAAAAGCATTAATCATCACACACTATTATGTAATAGATTTTGCTCAACTAGATGAAGTTGTAATAGAACCTAAGAAGGATTAAACTGGAAAAAGCACAGAGATTTTTACAAAGTCTGAAGACATAAGAGAATGGGATTTAGACCATGGTGTGACATTTTTGCATTATTTCAGGCTATGAGATTGGACAGATAGTTTTGCTAAAACAAAATCCCTTCTCATGTGGGTACCATTAACGTACTGTTACTTATCATATACAATATTTTTAATACAAGAAGACAAAATCATGATGAGAATCGAGCAATACTAAATTAGAATATTATGAAATTTGTCCTCCATTCAGGGTTCAAAGGTCACAAGTTCATGGCTATTTCATATTTGCCCTGTTTCATTTTCTCCCTGGAAGTGAATTTACTGTGAAAATATAGAAGTTTATAGGCTGGCACTGTGGCGCAGTGGGTTATGTCCCTGGCCTAAAGCACTGGCATCCCATATGGGCATCGGTTCTAGTCCCAGCTGCTCCTCTTTCTGTTCCTGCTCTCTGCTGTGGCCTAGAATAGCAGTAGAAGATAGCCCAGTCTTTGTGCACCCACGTGGGAGACCCAGAAGAAGCTCCTGGCTCCTGGCTTCGCATTGGCACAGCTCCAGCCATTGCAGCCATCTGGGGAATGAACGAGTGGATGGAAGATCTCCCTCTCTGTCTCTACCTCTCTCTCTGTAACTCTGTCTTTCAAATAAATAAAATAAATCTTTTAAAGAAAAAGAAAATGTAGAAGTTTAAATTTCAGGGTTTCTCCATTGTCCCTTCTAAGTTCCAAAAGACTTCCATGGTTCATACAGTTTACATGAATGATCATCAAAAGTTCATGAAAAATGGAATTATTATTTATTTTGGCACTTTTTTGAAATCCATGCAAAAGATAACATTTCCATAAAATAGTTAAAATTGAACACTTTAAAGTAATAGTTGAGTAGGGCAGCTCTGGAGCAGAGAGAACTATTTTAATACAGTGAAATAGAAGTTGAATGGCAGATTCATTTACTTGGAATTCAGAGTGATACATTTTTAGGGTTCACTGTCATATGTGGTCATAATAATTATAGCCCTTGGTTATTACAAATCATTCCATTACAGAGATAGACACTTGATATATTCGTGGCACCTATTCTGATCATTTACTTATTAGTATATCATAAAGACATTGACAATAAGCGTTAACGAGGGAAACCAATTAAAATAATAATTAATATCAGCTAAGATGTAAAAACTTGACATGTTTTGAAA
Organism: Lepus europaeus; assembly: GCF_033115175.1. NCBI lineage: Eukaryota > Metazoa > Chordata > Mammalia > Lagomorpha > Leporidae > Lepus > Lepus europaeus. The sequence continues at coordinate 43,588,123 of NC_084833.1, forward strand.
TATGTCAGCTCACATATGAAAGAAAATTGACTGATAATTCCAAAATTGGAAAAAATTTTCAAACATTTATATAGCAAAAAAGCAAGGATAAATGTGAAAAGAACACTTGTGAACTATTTTTAAAATTTGTTTTGATCACCCAATTTTCAAGGAAACCTAAACAATTGTATCTATAAGAAGCAATTTTGTAATACCACTCATATCAGGTATCGATCAAGAAGAGGGTCAAATCATAAATGAAAAAAATATTATAGAGATAGTAAGCAGTTAAATGATATAAAATTCTGTTATTTTATGTTTCTATTATCGTTGTGTTATTTTTCTTGTCAGATTTTTAACCATTAATTTATGTCTTTTCAAATTCTAAATAAATTTTTGCTTCTATTCTTTGTATCCATAATTTTGTATTATTTTAAAAACAAGGTCTCAAACCTTAAAAATCTATAGGCTTACAGGAATCTTGATTTAATTTTAGTTCTTCCATTTCATTATCCCAAACCTTGTGGTTTTTTTTTTCAGCAATATGCAGCCACTCTGTAATGTCTATGCTATATTATGATGACTGTATATCTTATACTGATATGGAAAGTGTTTTTTCCATATACAGTTGACAGTAACCAGCTCTCTAAACATTGTAGGCATAACTTTTTTGAGTCTAGATTTTCCTGCCGGTAAAATTAGCATGTTTCACTTAGAAGGTACCATATATAGCTCTCTGTTTTTGTCACTGTTGCTTAATAATATTATATCCTTGTAATTCAGTGTTTTAACAAAGACATTTAAATAGGGACACTTACAAATAATTGATGTAGTTTATCAATGTAAATTTTTGCTCAGAAATGACAAGCAATGGCAAAGTTAAAGATTCAGCTATTGAATGAGTCAGAATTCTAGGAACGAAAAAAAACAAAGAAATTTTAAGAATGATCTGACTCTAAGCCAGGATTACAGTTAGTCTTTCCAGTGTTTTTCCAAAGGTGGTTTTTCTATTGGATGTTTTTGTGTGCACACTGAATAAAATCACGTTGCCTGAATTTATTTCATTAATAATGTTTAACCACTTGAACTGTTCATACAAACAGAGAAATTGACTTAACAACCCTTTTAGCTGATTCTGTATTAGGATGGAAAAAGATGTGATTGAAGAGGGTAGCACTGTGGCATAGCAGATTAACCCTCTGCCTGAGACACCAGCATCCCACATGGACACCAGTTCAATATCTGGGTGCTCCACTTCCGATCTAGCTCCCTGATAATGTGCCTGGGAAGGCAGTGGAAGATGACCCAAATGCTTAGGCCTTTGAACCCATGTGAGAGACCTGGAAGGAGCTCCAGGTTTCTAACTTCAGCTTGGCCCAGACCTGGTTTTTGTAGACATTTGGGAAGTGAACCATTGGATGAAAGATCTCCCTCTCCGTCTCTGTCTCCCCTCCTCTCTCTGTAACACTGCCTCTCAAATGAGTAAAACACTAAACCTGAGAGAGAGAGAGAGAGAGAGAGAGAGAAAGAAAGAGAGAGAGATTGAAGAACAGAAGCTTCTAGAGAGAAATGTTCTCAAAAATTTCATCCACATCTTTAGAAGGAGATAGTTTAAAATAGCTATAAAACAATGTATAAAAGGAAATAATTTGAAAATCTAAATCTGGTTGAATACACAATTATAATTAATATCATGGGACAATTTGTTCTTTCTAAGTTGTTTTTTTTTTTTACTTTTATTTAATGAATATAAATTACCAATGTACAGCTATGGATTACAATTGCTTCCCCATCCCATAATTTCCCTTCCACCCGCAATCCTCCCCTCAACTGCTCCTTCTCCCCTTCCATTCACATCAAGATTCATTTACAATTCTCTTTATATACAGATCAATGTAGTATATATTAAGTAAAGATTTCAACAGTTTGTACCCACATAGACACACAAAGTGAAACATACTGTTTGAGTACTAGTTAGAGCATTAAATCAAAATGTACAGCACATTAAGGACAGAGATCCCACATGAGGAGCAAGTGCACAGTGGCTCCTGTTGTTGACCCAACAAATTGACACTCTAGTTTATGGCACCAGTAACCACCCTAGGCTGTCATCATGAGTTGCCAAGGCTATGGAAGCCTTCCAAGTTTGCCGACTCTGATCATATTTAGACAAGGTCATAAAAGACAGAGTGAGGATAGTAACCAATGATCCTAAGAGTGGCATTTACCAGGTTTGAACAATTATACAGCATTAAGTGGGGAAGAGGACCATCAGTACACACAGGTTGGGAGTAGAGCCATTGGTGGTAGAGTAGAGGTTATGATTACAAAGGAATGAGGCCCAAGTGTGCTAGACAGGGTCTAGAACAAAGGACAGAGTCATTATTAGAGGAGCTAAGAAAGGTGCTGTCTAAGCTACAATTAAGTTTTCTGATTGAGAGGCAAATAGAACCTGACAGAAGGGGCTTGATAATAATCTGGTGGGCTTTAGGCCTTGTAAGTTAAGAGGCCCAGACCTATCTATCTCTTCACATGGGGTGTATCCTAAGGGAGGTGTGAACCTCCTAGGGGAAGGCACTCTGTTGACTTTCATTACTTGGCTGGCCTGGGAGGAGAGCTGGCCAGGTAAAGGCAGGGGGGCATCTCTAACAAGAGATGTCCACATGGGAAAATTTATTAAGAATTTTATTTTAATTGGCTTATAGATGATTGTCCATAAATTTAAGCTGCTAAAATCAATCAAAGATACATTTTAATTCGTGTGACCTGAATCTGTGTATCATATGTTTTAAACTTGTTGGTAGAAAGAAACTAAAAACACTTTATATGGTTGTGCTTAAGTTTACTGGTTAAACAAACTACACCATGTTAGATATTTAAGGGGTGTTTCCAAATACAGGATTCTTAAAATTTATAGAAGCCATTGGACCTTCTGGTAAATGTTTTCTTAAGTTGTTATCTAATGGTTGAAACTGTTTGCTAAGTATTCATATGATATTGCTATTGTCAGCAAGCAGTCTAGGACTTGCTCCCTCATTTCTTTATTCTAAGCCCAACTTGTTCTTTCATTTCTCTATTCTCTTCAAGGTAGGAAACTAATTCTATTATGAATGAATCTGTAGGACGCACAATTTAATCTTTAGACCTTATAAAAGAGATGGCTAACATTTTTCTGTAATAACATAGCCAAAATAAGAACTTAAATTATAATCTCATAGCTAGATTCACTTCACCATCAGCGAAGTAAACAGTAAGTAGAAAAAACCTCCCTTTCAGACCAAAGGGAAAGAAAGTTTTAAAGTGAGAATATAATTTTCCTCATGGGCATTGTCTACCTTAGAAAAACTACTACAGAACATGCCTGTGACTATAGACTTGTAGTTCAGGCCACTGAAGATTAGAGATGGGACATGGGCACTCCCTTGACTTGCATCCTCTGGTCTGCTTTAATACAAACCAGGAGGAAAAGAAAGCTTGGCATCAGAAGCAATGGGTGGCAGGCCTATTAATGGCTGATCTGTACAGTGATCTGCCCTCAAGGAGACCCAACAGGCTAGTCCACTGCAGTGGCTTTCAATGTGGTAAGCCTGGGCTTCAGCAGAAGTCAGCTTGTGAAGAGCCCTGGCAGCTCTGCCAAGAGTTGGATCACTGGAAATGGACCTGCTCTGGAGTCAAAGGATGCCCAGGTCAGAGCCACAGATCTTATTGGCTCTAAGCTGAAAAGCCCTTCACTCAGCCCAGCTTCCAAAGTGACCACTGCAGCTGAGGGGATGGCCAAGTAGGGTCAGCAACATTGCAGGCAGAACTGTAAATTTCTAAGTTGTTTTAACATATATCTGCATGTTGTTCTGCCAGAAAAAGAAAACTGGAATGATTACTGAACTTCTGGAATATACTCAGTGACTATTTAAGACTCCAAAGTTAGTCACATAAAACAGGAACCCATGCCATCTATCAGTGAATTATTGCACTCTTTCCAGGCAGTTGTCACCCATATAAGAATTGCAGGGAAAAAAAAGAAATTCCTGCATCCTGCAGAGTGTCTGTCTCTCTCTCTCTTTTTTTTTTTCAACTGTACCTGGATGTTTATTGGAGGTCAACTCACAATACCATAAGATACGGAATCAACCCAGATGTCCATAAGCTGATGACTGGGTAAAGAAAATGTGGCATATATACACAATGGAATTCTTTTTTTCCCCCAAAGAAAGCTTTTATTTAAGAAATACAGACTTCATGTATTTCATAAGCACAACTTTAGTGATTCTTCCCACCATACCCATGTACCACCCACTCTTCCACCCCACCTCCTCTTCCCTCTCCCATTCCTGGATCCATTCTCTGCAAACATTCAGTTTTGATTAACTTTACACACAAAAGACCAACTCATCCTAAGTAAAGTATTCAACAATTTGCACACAGACACACACACACACAAATAACTTGTTCCTTAACAGTGGAGACAAAGGCTGATCAATGTCATTGCATCTTGAAGTTAATTTCACTTTTTTGTTTTAGAAACTTAATTAACTTTAAGGTAGTACCCAAGAATGATACATCTTTTGTGAGCACTTAGACATAATTATTAGCATCATGCTCTAACCAACTGAGCTAACAGGGCAGCTACGACTTAGACATAATTATAATACAACTCTTTGAGGACAGAGGCCCTGCATGGGAAGTTAGTGAACAGTGACTCTTGTTAATTTAACATTAGCATTTTTATGTATGATGTCAGTGATCACCCAAGGCTCTTGACATGGGCTGCCTAGGCTATAGAAGTTTTTTGAGTCCACAGACTCCATCAGTATTTAGACAAGGCAATAAGCAAAGTGGAAGTACTCTCCTCCCTTAGAAAAGTACCTACTTCTTTGATGACCACTTTTTTCCACTGGGATCTCATAGAGATCCTCCATGTAGGACATTTTTGCCACAGAGTCTTGGCTATCCATGCCTAAAAGCTCTTGTGGGTTTTTCAGCCATACCAGAATGCCTTAAGGGCTGATTCCTAGGTCAGAGTACTATTCAAAGTGATTGCCATTCTGTGAGTCTGCTGTGTGGACTGCTTCCCATGTTGGAGAATTCACTCCTTTTTATTTCTATTTATAATTATCACCAGACTCTTAATCGTCTTCATATGCTCATTTTAATACTTAAAGTGCAATTTTTACCATCCAGCTTAAGGGGATTTGGGGCCTCATGGCAAGTTTTCAAACTGCACTCTTAGACTTAAATCCATAGGAATACATGCAGAACTATATGGCTTTACAGTTACAAATTTATACAATTCATAATTACAAGTTTAGGAACATGGTGATTCTTCCCACTGTGCCCACCATCCCACCCATACTTCAAACCCCACTTCCTCTGCTCTCTCTTATTCCCACTTTTATTTTTTGCTGAGATCTATTTTCAATTGACTTCATACATATATGTTTAACTCTATGCTAAGTAAAGAGTTCAATAAATAGTATTTTAAAAAGCAAAAGTGTTCCTCAACAGTTAAGACAAAAACTGTTCAAGTCATTGTTTCTCAAAGTGTCAATTCATTTCTACATATTGACTTTTAGGTGCTTTATTGGTTTGCACAGGTCAGGGAGAACAATGTAGTATTTGTCCCTGTGGAACTGGCTTATTACACTAAGTGTGATGTTTTTCAGATTCATCCATTTTGTTGTAAATGACCAGATTTCATTTTTTTACTATTGTATAGTATTCCATAGTGTACATATTCCAAAACTTCTTTATCCAGTCTTCAGTTGACAGGTGTTTAGGTTGAATCAGTGTCTTAGCTTATCATGAACTGAGCTGCAATAAACATGTTGATAACTCGTTCATATGCTGATTTCATTTCCTTTGGGTAAATTCCCAGGAGTGGGATGGCTGGATCATGTGGTAGGGCTATATTCAGATCTGAGGTATCTCCATAATGTCTTCCATAGTGGCTTCACCAGTTTACATTCGCAGTGGATTAGGGTAACTTTTTCCCCACATATTCACCAGCATTTGTTCTTTGTTGATTTCCACAGCACATCCTTAAGCATGTGTTGCATGGCTGGACAAGGGATGACATAGTCTTTCAATTTCTGTTTGTTGTGGAAGGTTTGCCTTCATCCATAAATGAGAGCTTTGCAGGGTACAGTATTCTGGGTTGACAGTTTGTTTTTTTTTTTTTCTCTTAAGACTTGGAATATATCTCATCATTCTCGCCTAGCCTGTAGGGTTTCTGATGAGAAATCCATTGTGAGTCTCACTGGAGATCCTCTGAAAGTAATCTGGTATTTCATTGTGTACATTTTAGAATCTTTTCTTTATGTTTTACTGGGGGGCGTTTGATCATAATGTGTTGAGGTGAAGATCTTTTCTGGTCATGTCTATTAGGAGTTCTATGTGCTTCCTATACTTGAATGTCCCTTTCTTTCTCCAAATTAGTGAAGTTTTCTATTATTATATCACTAAAACGTCTTCTAATTCTTTCTTTCTTTCCACACCTTCAGGAACTCCTAGAACCCTTATGTTGAGTTGTTTGATAGTATCTTGTAGATTCCCAGCAGTGTTTTTTAGTTTTCTAATTTTTTTAACTTTTATTTAATGAATATAAATTTCCAAAGTACAGTTTATGGATTACAATGGCTTCCTCCCCCATAACTTCCCTCCCACCCGCAACCCTCCCCTTTCCCACTCCCTCTCCCCTTCCGTTCACATCAAGATTCATTTTCAATTCTCTTTATATACAGAAGATCAGTTTAGTATATATTAAATAAAGATTTCAACAGTTTGCCCCCACACAGCAACACAAAGTGAAAAAATACTGTTGGAGTACTAGTTATAGCATTAAATAACAGTGTACAGCACATTAAAGACAGAGATCCTACATGATATTTTTTTAAATATTGATTAAATTTCTATGCAATTTCCAATTTAACACCAGGGTTTTTTTTTTTTTCATCTTCGATTATCTTTATATACAGAAGATCGATTCATTATATACTAAGTAAAGATTTCATCAGTTTGCACCCACGCAGAAACACAAAGTGTAAAAATACTGTTTTACTACTAGTTATAGCATCACTTCCCATTGGACAACACATTAAGGACAGATCCCAAATGAGACATAAGTACACAGTGACTCCTGTTGCTGATTTAACAATTTGACACTCTTGTTTATGGCATCAGTAATCTCCTTAGGCTCTAGTCATGAATTTCCAAGGCTATGGCAGCCTTTAGTTTTCGCCAACTTCGATCTTATTCCGATAGGGTCATAGTCAAAGTGGAAGTTCTCTCCTCCCTTCAGAGAAAGGTACCTCCTTCTTTGATGGCCCCGTTCTTTCCACTGGGATCTCACTCACAGAGATCTTTCATTTAGGTCTTTTTTTTTTTCCAGAGTGTCTTGGCTTTCCATGCCTAAAATCTTCTTCTTGTTTTTTGTCTGACTGTTTAATTTCTGTGATTTTTCTTCTAAGTTGGATATTCCTTTTTCTGCTTCCCAGATTCTATTGTTCAGGCTTTCCACTGCATTTTTTATTTGTTCTATTGAATTCTTCATTTTCAAGATTTCATTTTGCTTTCTCTTTAATTTCCCACTTCGTGGGAGGAATTTTCTTTCAAATCATCTATGGATTTCATTATTTCGTGCATATGCTGCTGATTACTTCTAAGTAATCCAATGATCAATTTTTTTGAATTCCATTTCTGCCATTTCTTCAAACTCTTCGTCTTCACATTCTAGTACTGAAAGGTTATATTCTTTTTGGGACATCATATTATGTTCTTCATTCTTATTTCTTTAACTCGTGCAATCATTATTTTTGTAAAAATACTCAGGTTCTTCTTCGTTTTGGTGCTGGCAGCTTTTATCTTTGGACTATGTCTATGTGGATTAGTGGTGTGTCTGCTTTCAGGGAATACTTAGAGGGGTGTGGTAAGTGTGGTTCAGGAGCTCTGTACAGTACTCCAGGGTAAAGGGAATGTTAAGGTGACACCTAGGTTGGATATGGTAATTTTCTTTCTTTTTTTTTTTTTTGTAATAAGAGGGGAGGTTTTTCTGTTTTGTTGGTGTAGAATCAGCTCATTTCCTCTTCTCAAAGGAGTTCAGTACGTGGGCACTAGCCCCAGTGGGTATGATATTCATCCATACTTCCATAAGGATCAAACAAAGGATCTATGCAGTTCAGGATGTAAGTAGATTCCCCAGCAGTGCCCCTCACCAAGGATCCAGGGGCCCCTGAGCATGTGGAGCCTCCCATAGTGACTGCTCAAAGTCCCAGTCCCACCCTGAGACTTCCCATGAAGCCTCATTGTTTTCAAAGCCCTGCAGTCTCAGTACTTTCGCTGTGCTGGTGCAAGCCTCCCACAATCACATGAACCCTGCTCCCATCAGTTTTCCCCAACAGATTCAGGAGTCTCCACTTGGCTGGTTGCTGGGCATGGGCATGAGCTGGAACAGCTGTTACGTATGTCCAAAAAGGTGCCCACTCTCTATCGGGTTGCTACTGGATGCTATTGCAGGGTGATGGGGAGAAAGAAATATGCCCCCGCCCTTTTTTTCTCCTCTAGTTTGGCAGGTATACTATCCCCCACAGGGCTCCAAGGTGAATTACCTCCAGGCTTTTCCTGCAGCTTTAACTCCAGTGGCTGAGGTTGCTGCTGTCTTGTCTCACCTCTCTTCATACCTGGTGCAGAGGCTCTCCACGGCTGCAGCCCTGATTGGTGCATGCCCATACCCTCCACGTAGGTCCTCTGTGTCCCTCTAATTTGTGTTGAGCTTCTTCTGCTGTTTTCTCCCTAACTCTTCCCTGAGACTGCACTCTGTCCACTTTTTAAAAGCTATCTTCTCCTGGACTAGAGCAATAAGCTCCTTCCCTACTCCACCATCTTAATCCTATCTCCAGAGTGTCTCTTGGTAGTCATTCTTGGGGGCCAGAGCTAAGGCAGGTTAAGACTCAGCCTGAACACTGGCCTCCCATATGGGTGCCAATTCATATCCTGGCTGCACCTCTTTAGATATAGCTCTCTGCTATGGACTGGAAAAGCAGTGGAAGATGTCCCACACTCTTGGGCCCCTGCGCCCAAGTGGGACATTTAGTAGCAGTTCCTGGCTCCTGGGTTCCAAATAGCCTTGCTCTTCCTGTTGTGGATATTTGTGGAGTAAACCAGAGTATGGAAGACCTTTCTCTGTATCTCCCTCTTTCTATCTATAATTGTACCTCTCAAATAAATAAATAAATATTATAAAAATAGATACTCATTGTTCTGGACTTGATGTAAGTACTATGTTAAGGAACCGTGCCAGGAGTAGCAGAGTTGTACTGTTAAATTGAAACCACTATGTTTAGAGGAGATGACCTAAGGGAGCATAATCTAGAGAAAAAAGGAATAGCTGTAGAGAGGATTCAGGGTAGAAAATTATGGCTAGGAAAACAATGAAGACTATGAAATCAAAAAACAAAGACATGATAGCAATGAGACATTGAATCTTACATTTCTATGAGAAAAGTCAGTAACAGGTCGGATCATATGTGCAAAAGGGTAAAGGAACATGGTTGAGAAATAAGACAGTTTACATGCGTATGTGCTTTCCCTGGCCTTTTATCCCAAACCCAGGAAAAATATGCAGTAGATGTTAAAGTGGCTTAAAGAGACACTGTGCTTCAGGCAAAAGCTAAATATTTCTTCAGATCAATAGTTTTCTAACTTTTTTTTAGCATAACCTCTTCTAAAAACTGTTCTTGTACAGAAATCTGATATCTAAGTGCATAAAAGTAGAACTTTATTTAAGTGGAAGTAGAATAGAGAGAGTCATGGCCCTAGCTGTCATGCTGGTCCCTCTCCCTTTGATATATTTTCTAAGTATTAGGCTTTCACCATTTTGGTCAATATGAAGCCAGGAGCTAGGAGCTTCTTCTGGGCCTCTCACACAGGTGCAGGTGCCCAAGCATTTGGGACATCCTCTACTGCTTTCTCAGGCCTTAGCAGAGAGCTGGATCAGAAGAGGAGCATCTGGGACATGAACTGGAATCCATATAGGATGCCAGCACTGCTTCTTTCGCTTACTACACCACAGCGCTGGCCCCAGTCTTTCACCATTTGAAAACTACATTCAGATCTTCTAATATTCATCCTTACATCAACTCAGAATATTGGAAAGCTATACATTTGGACTTCATTAAATTAGTGTATCACTGACTAACAATTTCATATGCCCTGAGTTTTAAGCAAGGATCAGACTGAGAAGCAGCTATGATAAACATTTCTTTATCTTCAGAATTGCAATTGAAAACATTTTCCAGTTCTTCTTTAATTTCCCTGAGATTTCACAGGATAAGTTTCTCTGAGGAAATAAGGCTCAGGGAGCAGCTAAACCTTATTTTTCCCTTTTGTAATCAACAATGAGGTTGGAAGGATTCTATATACCTCAGAAATTCATAAACTTTATAGTTCTACATAGCTTGTTTGTTCATTTAAATTTATTTTTTAACTTTATTTGTTCAAGAAATTACTTGAGAATTCCTTCAGTTTGTCAGGAAACAGATAGGAATTTGGTTCACTACACCATTTTCCTTGACCATCAATCTGCTGCAGTCTCAGACGTGCCCGCCTTCTTTCTGTATCAGATTAGCTGCCGTCTTGTTTTGCAAAGCATTACTGAGTGGCTCTTCCATGTGCTTCGGATTTCCAGTATCTTCTTGGAAGGAATGGCCCAATTCACCATGTTGAAAGTTCCCTCTATCTCCTGCACTTAATTTCTTTTCAAGACTTTGCCACATGATCGATGCTTAATAAACATTTTTGAATAAACCAAAGCATGAATTTGAAAATGAAGAATCTGTCCCTTACATCAAGAGGTTATTGTATTAAGTAGGGACAAACTTTAAACAATAATACTACTGTAAATCTGCCATTGAAGATGTAGGAATAAATGTAATGTACACATGAAGTAAAAAAAAAATAAATAAAATCTGTGCTAAGGATTTCTTGGAAATTGCATTAGCATTTGAGCTAGTTTTTGATGGATAGATAGGAGATCACTAGGAGATCACTAAATAAGGAAAGAAGATAAGAATATTCTAGGTGAAGGGGAAATATGTCTCTAAATTGAGACTTGGGACAGTTCATAGGGAAATGATTCACAGAATAAAGTGGCTTCAAGATTTTGGAAATAATACAAAATAGAGTTTAAGTGAAGAAGGAATCCAATTAGATCTCAGAATAGAGAATGATTCACTTGCGCAACAGCTAAGAGAACAAATGAATGGATCTCGGGGCCGGTGCTGTGGCGCAGCAGGTTAAAGTCTTGGCCTGAAGCGCCGGCATCCCAAATGGGCACTGATTCTAGTCTCGGCTGCTCCTCTTCCTATCTAGCTCTCTGCTATGGCCTGGAAAGGCAGTGGAGGATGGCCCAAGTCCTTGTGCCCCTGCACCCGCATGGGAGACATGGAGGAAGCTCCTGGCTCCTGGCTTCGGATAGGCACAGCTCTGACCGTTGCGCCTATCTGAGGAGTGAACCATCAGACGGAAGACCTCTCTCTCTCTCTGCCTCTGCTCTCTCTCTGTAAATCTGACTTTCAAATGAAATAAATAAATCTTTAAAAAAAATGAATGGATCTCTACACCTCTTATGAAGAAAGTAGAGCTAAATATTAATCAAAGGAGAAAATATCCCATAAGACCAGTGTTAAGAGTCATTTTAACTGTTTCTGTGTGTATGATATATGCACAATGAACTTTAGAACATGAGCCAAATAACAAGTCCTGATAAGATAATTGCAGTAAAAAGGACAAATAAAATTATGTCTCTAAAAAAAAAAAAAAAAAAAAAGATTCCTGGCAAATAGAAGCCAATTTTTTTTTTTTTTGGAGGGGTGTCTCTACCAGGGTCTATCCCTCTTCAATCAAATATTTTGTTCTAGATTGACTTGTTTGTCAAATTCCAGTCTTAAACTTGGATTTCAGATGGTAAAATAGTCAGGTTCTGAAATGCCCATTCCCTAACAAATTCCATCAGTTTCCTTAGCCTTGTAGGGGAACTGCACTCTGAATAACAGAGAGAATGATCCCCTTTCCCTGCTTGTTACTACTCAGGAGAATCTCTAGCTTTCTAATTACCTCTCAATATTTACTCAATGGATAATCATCATCAGATTAACTTTCAGTCCTATGATGTGTAATTAAACATGTAAATCAATAAGACACAATCATAGCTGGGTACATCAACATTTTTATAAACAACTTAAGAGCAATTAAATGAAAAGTGATCTTTTTATATCTGATCATAAAGGTTTTGTTCCATAATAACTTCAACTTTGAGTTTAATTCTCTGTTACGAGACTAATGCCATAATTACTTTTATAAATAAGCATGTATGAGATAGTTTAAAAAACTTTTTCCAATTTTCCTAAGAATTGTGGTGGTTTAAATTGAGGTCTTGGAAATAAGATAGAGTCTGCTCTGAAGTGGTCTCCTAAAGGGTCATCTGTCTCTTCTTTCCTAGAATGTGGATTCCCTCATGGTTCAGGTTATTCATCCAGAAATTTAATGGCCTTTGATCTTCTACTTTTTTCTCTTCTATACTCCATTTGCTGCTCAGGATTCAGAGTGACATTTTTGAAAATATTAACTCATGGCTGCCTGGTTTAAATATTCTCCATTGGTCACCCATTGTATTTATGATAACATCCAATGTAGGAAATACAGCCAATTCTAATATGCTCAATATTTTAAAATTACCAGTGAGTGTCATGCTTTTCTCAAAGCTTGCTCAGTATCTATAAAAACATTTTTCTTTTTTAGTTTCATTAATATATAATAATACCTTTCCTAATCGTGAAATCTTAAAAAAAATTCTTTTAGTCTCATTTGACCATGGGATGTTTTTGTTTCAATGTATTACAAATATTTATAATCTGCTGCAAGAATTTCTGTCGAATACGTTTTATTTTTGTGGTAGACATTTCGTGCAGCACTGAAGATGCTACTTTGGATATCTGTATCCCATATCAGAGTGCCTGGTTCTGAGTCCTGGATCCCCTTGCGATTTCAGCATACTGCTAATGCACATCCAAGGGAGCAGAAAGCAATGACTCTACCACCCACATGGGAGACTCAGGCTGAATTAACGACCCTCAGCTTTGACCTGGCCCACTCCTGGCTATTGTGGGTGTCTGGGGAAATGAACCCATGGATGAAAGATTTCTCTTTCTCTGTTTCTCTCTTTATGAACTAAATAACTTAAAAACACATATAATTTTTGAAAGTTAATTTTATATTTTTACATAAGATCCATTAGTCTGTATTTTCTTTCATCAATGTTTGCTAGGCATAAGTGATAAAATTTGAAATTTTTCTTCATTTTCTAGGCTCTAGAGACATAGACATATCGTTGCGACAACCACATGTTGGGAGATCGGATAGACTTCTGCGATGCTATCTTGTCCTTGGATATATTTGTTGTTTTTCAGTATCATTGTCTATAAATTGGTATATTAAGCTTTCATCTGTACTGTGGTTACAGTAATCAATAAAATATTCTGCTTCAATGATTATTTTCCCTTATCAAATCTGATTTCATATATTTGTGCTTCCTTTTCCCTTTGATTAGACTAACTTGTAGTTTACCTACTTTGTTAATTAAAAAACAAGATTTTGATTTACTAAATTTTTCCTCTTTTGTTCTATGCTCTACTGTAGCAGTTTCACATTTTACTTAATTATTACTTTCTTCACAGTTTTTTGGTCCACTTTCTATCATTTTAGTTGATAACAATTCACTTACTATTTTTATGGATGCTGAATTTATTTGTTTATTTTAGTTTTCTTCTAATATTTCTTTAAATATGTCTCACTAATACTGATGCATGGTATTTTCTAATTATTTTTAAAAATTCTGTAACATTCATTTATCTTTCCTTTTCATCTATGAGTTACATGCCTTTTAAATTTTCAGGTTAGGCCAGCGCCGCAGCTCACTAGGCTAATCCTCTGCCTGCGGCTCTGGCACCCCGGGTTCTAGTCCCAGTTGGGGCCCCGGATTCTGTCCTGGTTGCTCCTCTTCCAGTCCAGTTCTCTGCTGTGGCCCTGGAGTGCAGTGGAGAATGGCCCAGGTCCTTGGGCCCTGCACCTGCGTGGGAGACCAGGAGGAAACACCTGGCTCCTGGCTTCGGATCTGCACAGCGCACCTGCCACCGTGCGCCAGCAAGAGTGGCCATTTGTGGGGTGAACCAATGGAAGGAAAACCTTTCTCTCTGTCTCTCTCTCTCTCTCTCTCTCTCACTGTCTAACTCTGCCTGTCCAAAAAAAAAAAAGTTTTCAGGTTAAGTACTTGAGCTTTTAAATATTACTATAAGTTCCTAGATTTATTACACTGTAATCCATGTATGTTGTTGAAATATTTTTGACTTTATGGGACTAATATTTTAATGTGCCCTATGTATGTTCCAAGATTTCTTGGGATTAAGGTGTGTTCTCTGCTAGCAAGTTGTAGAGTTAAACATGTTGCCATAAAACCATACATCTTTGTTATGTTATTCAAGTCCTCTATATTACATTTTGTCCACTTGCCTGTCTTATAGAGAGTAAGTTAAAATCATTCCCTTATTAGTGCATTTTTACCCATATAACCTTGTCTATTCATAGTTTTGGGTTTATAAAGATAGTAACTGCCATTTATGTATGAATATTCATAACTGCTATATAGTTCTGAATTGTAGGATTAAAAACTTTAGTAGAATAATTAAAAACACCTTTCCTTGTTGAACTTGATACCAAATGTAAATTCTACTGAGAAATCAACAGAAAAATGTCTTTCTGAATTGTTTTTATATGTTCCTCTTCATAGAGATTATAATTGCATTTTTCTTTTGTAGACAAACAAAATACTTTTCCTTCTAATAGGTGACTTAAGCTTAACTTACATTTATTAATGTTACTGAAGTACTAAGTCATAGTATTTTGAAATATGCAAATTTTTAAAAAAATTTTTTGACAGGCAGAGTGGACAGTGAGAGAGAGAGAGACAGAGAGAAAGGTCTTCCTTTTCCGTTGGTTCACCCCACAATGGCCGCCACGGCCAGCGCACTGCGGCCAGCGCACCCTGCTGATCCAAAGTCAGGAGCCAGGTGCTTCTCCTGGTCTCCCATGCAGGTGCAGGGCCCAAGAATGTGGGCTATCCTCCACTGAACTCCCGGGCCACAGCAGAGAGCTGGACTGGAAGAGGAGCAACCGGCACAGAATCCGGTGCCCCGACCAGGACTAGAACCTGGGGTGCTGGCGCCGCAGGTAAAGGATTAGCCTATTGAGCTGCGGCGCCGCCGAAATATGCAAATTTTAAAATATATTTCTAAATGTTTATTTTGAGAGGACGAGTTACAAACAGAGAGTGAGGGAGAGAGATAGAGAGAATCTGCCATCCGCTGGTTCACTCCCTAAATACCCACAATGACTGGAGCTGAGCCAATCCAAAGACAGAAGCCAGGAACTTCTTCTGGATCTCCTATGTGGGTGCAGGAGCCCAAGCACTTAAGCCATCTTCCACTGCCTTCCCAGAACATTTGCAGAGAACTGAATCAGAAAAGGAGCAACTGGGACACCAACTGGCACCCACATGTGATGCTGGTGGCAAAGGCGGAGGCTTAACCTACTACACCACAGTGGTGGTCCCTCAAAAGATCTTAATGGTCACATAGCTAAAATGCCTCTTAGAAGTTTTACTCTATTAAATTGCAA
The DNA here is from genome assembly GCF_033115175.1 of Lepus europaeus. Lineage (NCBI taxonomy): Eukaryota > Metazoa > Chordata > Mammalia > Lagomorpha > Leporidae > Lepus > Lepus europaeus. Next base: position 43,603,822 of record NC_084833.1, read on the forward strand.
TAAATGAAGAGACAGGATCAGACTTTCTTCTTGACTCCAAAAAACCTAAATTAGATGATGGGAAGTGGCATGCATTGTGACATGGAGGGTCTAACCAACTACTTAGGATGCCTGATTCCCATATCTGAGTGCTTAGGATCAAATCTCTCCTTTGTGTCAGACCAAGCTTCCTCCTAATGCTCCTAGAAGGCAGTGGATGATGGCTCAGATACTTGAGACCCTGTCACCCATGTGGGAAACTCAGGTGGAATTCCTCGTTCATAATTTCAGCCTTTTCCTTCCCTGGGTGTTATGAGCATTTGGAGAATAATCCATTGGATAGGACTGTACTGTCTCTCCCCCTGTCCTGCCACTCTGCCTTTCATATAAATATATAAATCTTTAAAGGATGATAAAATACCTTATATTTTTAGGAGTATGTGTGTGTGTGTCTGTGTGTATGTGAATGTGTGTGTGTGCAGCACTGTTTGAGCTGCTCATAATAAATTCCCCAGATAATATGAACTAATTTGTTTTATGCACAATCTCCTCCTTACCATCCCTCGTTTTGATGCCTCATGTGTACAGTCATCCCTAGAGTGCTGGGCCATAGTATATGCTTAGTAAATATTTGCTAACTTAATTAAAACATGAATAACTCAGAAAAAGGAACTTTTTGAAAGTTAATTATATTTATTACATTATGAGAGTTCATTGTTCTCTTTGCCTGTGGAGTAAAGCTTAGATACAATCATTTTTCTTTCTGGTTTTTGAGCAGACAATAGTCTAATTGCTTTAATGCATCTCATTTTCTTGTAATCATTTCTGTCTGTAACAGTAAATATCCAGCTATAAACTCACTATACGCTAACTGAGCTTTTAACTTTATCCCCAAATCACATCTCATTTGAAAAAAACTTTATTGAAAATGAATTGAAAAAAAATTGTGTTACAAATTCTCAATATATTAATTCACATCACACTTGGCATATGATTCAGATCCCAGCCCCAAGCCTAATACTTTGACTAATATAATTGCTGTTTTTAATGAACCCTGGGAATTTGAAATAATGTTCATATATTGACTCCTTAGAAAAACATTGGTATGACTGATTTGGTAGTGCAGCTCTCTATCATGCTTTCCCAGATCTTTAGGTGTTCTATTTTAGTTTGTTTCTAAAAAAAAGAATATAGAGGTTTCAACACTACTTTTGGTGTATATCTTAATTCCTATTATGTTGTATTGCCATCTTTATTGGTTTCAAGGAAGTTTTTTATTTCCCTTTTGATTTTTTTCTGTGACCCACTATTCATTCAGGAGGGTGTTGCTCATTCTCCATTTGCTAGCATATTTTCTTGAGGTTTTGGTTTTCTAGCTTCATTCCATTGTGGTCAGAACAGATATATGATAGGATTTCAGTGTTTTTTTAGTTTGCTGAGATTTGATTTCTGAAATAACATATGGTATATTCTAGAGGAAGTTCCACGCACTGAATAAAAGAATGTGTATTCTTCAATTGTGGGAAGAAATGTTCTGTAAATACCAGGTAGGTCTATTTGGTCTACAGGATAGATCAGTTCTTCTGTTTCTTTGTTGATTTCCTGTCTTTAATCTGTGCATTGATGAAAGTGGGGTGTTGAAGTTCCCCATTAGTATTTTATTGGAGTCTATGTCACTTTTTAGAACCATTAATTTTGTTTTAAATAGCCAGGAGCCCTGGCATTGATTGCATATACATTAATTATAGTCACATTTCCTGTTGAATTGATCTCTTAATTATTACATAATGCCCTTTGACTCTTTTAACAGTTTCTATATTAAAGTCTATTTTGCCTGATATATATGATGGCCATTCTTGCTGTTTTTTTGTTCCATTAGCATGGAATATCCTTTCCTATCCTTTCACTATCAGTCTATACATGTCTTTGATGGTGAAGTGTGTTTCTTGTAAGCAGCAAATAGATGGGTCTTATTTTTTTTAAAATCTATTCAGCCAGTCTATATCTTTTAATTGGAATATTTATGCTATTTACATTTAAGAGTACTATTGATAAGTAACAACTTGGGTCCTGCCATTATTCTGGAAATATTCCTATTTTTGCTTTGTATTTGCTTTTACTGGGAGGTTTTCTGCTTTCATATTCTTTCATAATGTTGACTACCTTTCTGTGCATCTGTGTGTATCACATCCATATGCATCATTTGTAAGGCTGAAAGAGTGGTGAAAATTCTTTCAGTTTCTTTTGCTATGGAAGGTCTTTATTTCACAACTTCATTCATAAATGAGAGCTTTGCAGGGTCAAGTATTCTGGTTCACAGTTTTTGTTCTCTTAAGACTTGGACTACATCTCTCCATTCTCTCTAGCTTGTAAAGTTTCTGATGAGAAATCAGCTGTGAGTCTTATTGAAGATCCTCTGAAAACAATCTGTTATTTCTCTTGTGCACATTTTAGAATTCTTTCTTTATGCTTTACCGTTGAAAGTTTGACTACAGTGTATCATGCTGAAGCTCTTTTCTGAGCATGTCTATAAGTAGCTCTATGTGCTTCCTGTACTTGAATGTCCCTTTCTTTCTCCAAATTGGGAAATTTTCTGTTATTTCACTTAACAGACCTTCTAGGCCATTCCTTTTTTCCACACCTGCAGGAACTCAGACCTGTAAGTTGAGTCATTTGATAGTACCTATAAATCTCAAACATTGCTTTTAATTTTTCTAATTTCTTCTTTTTTTAGTATAACTGAAATATTTCCAAAGATATGGCTATTTCCAAAGAATATCTTTGATATTCTTTCTTTTCCATCACCAAGTCTGTTGTTAAGGTTTTACATCGAATTTTTTATTTGACATTTGAATTCTTCATTTCTAATATTTCATTTTGATTTCTTTTCAAATTCTCAATCTCATGAGAAATTTTTCACCCATTTCATATATGGATTCCTTTAACTCATGAATTTGCTCCTCATTGTTTCTGAGTAATCTCCTGATCCTTCTTTTGAATTCCTTTGCTGGCATTTCTCCAATCTAATATTGAATGCTGTTGTGTTCCTTTGGGCCAGTCTTCCTTGTTCTTGTTTCTTGAATGTCTGTGTTTACCTTTAGGCATTTGTTCAAATATTTGTTGGTTTTCTACTCTGATGGATTTTATCTTGGAATTAAGCCTCTGGGGTCTAATGGAGTTGTGCTATTTAGTGAGTATCTGGAGGCATGTGTTGGCTGTGGCCAAGGAGCTCTGGTCAGTGCCCAGGGTGTCATGAGAATCCAGAGGGACACCCAAGTAGGGCATGGTAGATCTCTTCTATTGTCAGCAGAGGAGAGGATATGGTCACATCTGTTGGCATAAGTACAACCTCACCTCCTCCCTTCCAAGGTGTTCAATGACTGGGGTGGGCCAACTGTGGGTATAACCCCCAACCACACAAAGAATCCTGCATGGTCCTCTATGTGAGTAAGGAACCCTATCTAATGACCCACACCAGGGAGATCTGAGACACTGACGCTAGACACAGTGATTGCCGAGAGACCCAGTTATACTTCACGTGCATTGTGCAGTCACTAAATTCCTACAGTCACAGCTCACAAAGCTACCACAGTCACAGGGTGCAGAGGATCCACTCAGCCCCATGATCTTTCCCTGTCCATGGAGAAAGTAGAGAGGTTCTCAGAGTCAGCTGTCTGTGGGTGTTCAACCTTGGCAGTTCGTGCACTAGAGCCTATGGTATGTTGAGAGGATGGAGGCATCTCACAGTCCTATATAGGTGCCCAGCCCCTTGTACAGCCTCCTTGCTGACTCAAATTCAGTTGGGAACCTAATTTTTCCCTCTGGTAAAAATCCCCAGGACAGAAGTGCACACAAGAGCCAACGCATCTTCTACTGGTGTCAAAATGGCCACATCTCCCTGCCTGTTCCTGGGCACCCTTGTTGACGGCTGGGGAAAAAGAAGCATGCTTTCTTTTCTTTTGCTGGATTAGGTAGGTACCCTACCCACCATTAGGGCTGCAGGCCAAACTGAAAGACAGTGTGGTCCACAAGACCTTCCTTCAAGCAATATCACCAGTGGCAAGGGCTGCCACAGTCTGCTCTCACCTCGCTTCCCAAAGCTGGAATCATCTCTAGTTCTTGGCTGTGTGGATCACATGTGCTGTCTGCATTCATTGCTACACAGCCTCACCTTCCATACTGCTCCACATTGTCCCCCTTCCTTCTCTAGGATTTTTACTGCAAACTATTCTCCAATTCCCCCCTGGGAATGCACTTCCTGTGCTTTTTATCTGCTATTTCCCTCTGTTTAAAAGCAGCACATCTTTTCCCCATTCAGCCATTTTGGAATCTCCCATACATTCCATTTTCTGTCCTTAAGTCTTTAACACCTTGATTACTATAACTTTGTAGCAAGATTTAAACTTAAGATGTGCAAGTCTTCCAATATAATTTTTCTTTCTCTCGTTTTAAAGATTTATTTATTTATTTGAAAATCAGAGTTATACAGAGAGAGAAGGGGAGGCAGAGAAAGAGAGGCCTTCCATTGCTGGTTCACTCCCTAGATGACCACAATGGCTGGAGCTGCTCTGATCTGAAGCCAGGAGCCAGGAGCTTCCTCTGGGTCTCCTATGCAGCTGCAGGGGCCCAAGGATTTGGGTCATCTTCTACTGCTTTCCCAGGCCATAGCTGAGAGCTTGATTGGAAGTGGAGCAGCCGGGTCTCGAACGGGCACCCACATTGGATGTTGGCACTGCAGGTCAGGGCGTTAACCCGCTGTGCCACAGCGCAAGGCTGCTTTGATTTTTCTGAGTCCTTTATATTTCTATATGAGTTTTAGGACAAGTTGTCCATTTCTGCAAAGATTAGCTGTAATTTGGGTAGTGATTGTGATGAGCCAATAGGTCAACTTGAAGACTATTGACATACTCATAATCACTATATTCCAGCCCACTAATGTGGATATGTTTCCATTTAACAGTTCTTTAATTTCTTTCATAATATTTTACAGTTTGAAGTATATAATTGTTCACTGGTATTGTTAAAATACATTCTAAATATTTTATTCTTTCCATGTAATTATATAGGGAATTATTTCATATTATTCATTTCTAGAATAGTACATATGATTAATGTTGATTTCTGAATCTTTTATTCAAATTTTATTAAAATTATTCTAACATTTTACTGTTTTCCTTTGAATTTTTTACATATAAAATCATGCTTTCTGAAAAAAAAGTTTTATTATTCTGCCTAGAACTTCAGTAACAATATTAAAAAGAAATAGTCAATATTTTGTTGTTTTCATGATCTCTCATTCACCATTAAGTATTGCCTTACTCCTGAATTATCAGCAGATGTTTTATATAGACTGGAAATCTTCTCATCAATTGCTAATTTGTTAAGAATTTCTTTTCAAGAAAGTGTGTTTGATTTTATCACACTTTTTTGTTTGAATCTATTGAGATATTCATGTGTTATTTTCCCCTCTGATGTGGGATATTACATTAATTGATTTTCACATGTTCAAACTATCTTGCATTAGTGGAGTAAATCCCACTTGGTTCTAGTATATAATGCTACTTATGTGTGGCTGGATTTTTTTTTTTAATTTTTAGGGAATTTTATGTCTATATTTAGAAGAATTATTCATCCTTATGACTGCCTTATAAGCCTTTTTGTGATGTCTTTTTCTGAATTTGTTATAAAGCTAATACTTGTCTTAGAAATGACTTAAGAAATGTTTCCTCGGGACTGGCACGGTGTCATGGCAGGTTAATCTGTTGCCTGCAGTGCTGACATCTCATATGGGAACTGATTCAAGTTCTGGCTGCTCCACTTCCAATCCAGCTCCCTGATAATATGCCTCGGAAAGCAGTGAAGATAGATGGTCAAGTAGTTAGACCCTGCACCCATGTGCAAGATACCAAAGAAGCTGGTTACTTCTGGCTGTGGCCTGGCCCATCTCCAGCCATTGCATCCATTTGGGGATTGAACCAGAGGACAGAAGATCTCTTCCATTGTCTCTCCTTCTCTCTCTCTCTGTAACTCTGCCTTTCAAATAAATAAATAAATCCTCAAAATTATCGAAAGTTTTTTAAAAGAGAATGTTCTCTCTAAATATTGCTGAAAAAATTTTATTTCTATGAATTTTTTTTTAAATTTATTTCATTTTACTTGAAAACCAGAGTTACAGACAGAGAGGGAGAAACAAAAAGAGATCTTCATCCCCTCGTTCACTCCCTAAACGGCCCCAACAGTCAGAGGTAGGTCAGGCTGAAGCCAGGTTCCAGGAGCTTCATCCAAGTATTCCACGCAGATAGTAGGGACACAAACACTTGGACCTTCTTACGCTGCTTTTCCCAAGCCGTTAGCAGGGAGCTGGACTGGAAATGGAGCATCTGGGGCACAAACTGGCACCTATATGGAATGCAGGCAGCAGCTTTACATACTACTTCACAAGGTCAGCTCTTCTGTGAAGTTTTAAACACTAATTTTTTTTGCTCCTATTTGTACTGTCTATTCACACTATCCATTTATTCTTAAATGAAATATTATAGTTTTTTACTTGTTCTTCATGTGATTTCCAAGGACTAATAGGAGGAAAAAGTAGAAATATGCATGTGTATATATATTACTATGGAACTAACAGGCCCGTGTATCCTCAAACTTATGGAGATGTTCAAATACCGAAGTCATGCATTAAGGATTGATGGATCAGGAGACTTCATCTAACTATGGTGTCTGAGAGGTGGGCCTGGTGGGAGGAATAAATATAGGCCACTGGGGCCAGCCTTTAGAAGACAATTCTAGCAAGAAAATTGGTTTTCTCTCTCTCTCTCTCTCTCTCTCTCTCTCTCTCTCTCTCACACACACACACACACACACACACACATGGATATGTGTATTTTCTAAAATTATACCTATATAACTGAAGAAACATTTCATGAGGTTCTTCATGCTCGCATTGTGAAAGTTGTTATCTAGCTCACATCCTTTTAATGAATGATTATTCTCAAATTAGCTACAGTTAGTTTCTTTCAATGACTGTAACAACTTCAAATCTCTTCCCTCCCACAGAAACACAGAACCTGCCAAACTGAGATTTTCAACCACATTATGTATAAGGTATTTCTGCTTAAATATGTGCCCTGTAGTCAAAATAAATAAAGCTTTTTATTTGTGCTATTTAGTTACCAGATAACTGAACTTCTCAGGAAATAAGGCAAGTATTAAGAAGTAGTTTCTTACCTCTAATGGTGGGCAAGAGGCCCAGTCTGCTGAATAGATTTTTAAAAGAGTCATCAAAAAATATAATATTTGGGAGCTGGCGCTGTGGCATAGTGGGTAAAGCTGTTGATGCTGGCGCCACAGGCTGCCAGTTCAAGTCCCAGCTGCTCCACTTCTGATCCAGCTCTCTTCTATGGCCTGGGAGAGCAAGAGAAGATGGCCCAAGTTCTTGAGCCCCTGTACCCACATAGGAGACCCAGAAGAAGCTCCTGGCTCCTACTTCTGGATCAGCCCATCTCCAGCTGATTTAGGAGAGTGAACCAGTGGATGGAAGACATCTCTCTGCCTCTGCCTCTCTGTAACTCTGCCTTTCAAATAAATAAATAAATATTTAAGAAAAACAAAAAATATAACATTTATGTAAGCATGTAATATTTAAATTAACAAGAAATAATGCTATGTTTTATATATATATATATATATATGTTACACATTCTGATATTTTTAGTTAAGGCATTGTCAATATTTTATGTCATTAGTTACTAATGTTGCAGTTTTAGCCTAGCATCCTTGATTGCACTTTGGAAAATTGATGAACTATTTGATATTTTCTTTGAAACAATGGGTATTAATTAACATAAGCCCATGTACAATTTGGAAGAAAGTATCCAGGGGTCAGCATTGTGATGTGGTAGGTTAAGCTGCAGCCTGCATTGACTGACACCCTATCTGGGTCCTAGTTCAAGTCCTGGCTGCTACACTTCTGATCCAGCTCCCCACTAATGTGCCTGGGAAAGCAGTGAAGGATAGCCACATGGGCATCTGTACCCACATGGGGGACTTAGAAGAAGCCCCTGTCTCCTGGCTTCAGTCTGACCCAGCCCTAGCTGTTGTAGCCATTTGGAGGATGAGCCAGAAGGTGGAAAATCTCAATCTCTCTCTCTCTCTCTCTTCTTTTTCACTTTAACTCTGCCTTTCAAATAAATAGAATAAATAGTTAAAAAAAAACAAAGTGATCAATTTCATTTCACAATTGGTCATACTGATAGGCCTAAGAGTCAAAGGGATCACATTAAGAAGACTAGTGTCTGCTAATACTAACTGGTAGAATTAAAAGGAGAGAGAACGATCCAACATAGGAAGCAGGATACTCAGCAGACTCAGAGAATGGCAGATGTCCTAAACAGCACTCTGGCCTCAGAATCAGCCCTTAAGGCATTCGGATCTGACTGAAGAGCCCATGAGTATATTTTAGGTATGGAAAGCCAAGAGACTCTGGGGGAAAAAAATGAACTAAATGAAAGATCTCTGCGAGTGAGATCCCAGTGGAAAGAACAGGTCATCAAAGAAGGAGGTACCTTTCTCTGAAGGGAGGAGAGAACTTCCACTTTGACTATGACCTTGTCTAAATAAGATCGGAGTTGGCGAACTCCAAAGGCTTCCATAGCCTTGGCAACTCATGTCAAGAGCCTAGGGAGATTACTGACGCCATAAACAAGAGTGTCAAATTGTTAAGTCAACAACAGGAGTCACTGTGCACTACTCCCCATGTAGGATCTCTGTCCTTAATGTGTTGTACAATGTGAATTAATGGTATAACTAGTACTCAAACAATACTTTACACTTTGTGTTTCTGTGTGGGTGCAAACTGTTGAAATCTTTACTTAATATATACTAAATTGATCTTTTGTATATAAAGATAATTGAAAATGAATCTTGATTTGAAAGGAATGGGAGAAGGAATGGGAGATGGGAGGGTTGCAGGTGGGAGGGAAGTTATGGGAGGGAAAAACCATTGTAATCCATAAGCTATACTTTAGAAATTTATATTTACTAAATAAAAGTTAAAAAAAAAAACAAAGAGTGTGTCCATGGCATTGATCCTATCCCCCAAATGTTCTGAGTTTCAGGTATCTAAGAATCATAACATACTCTTGTCCCTCAACATTTATAGGGATTTATTCCAGAGTCCCTTGCTGATACTAAAATTTGCATATTTTAAATATAAATCTCTTACACAAAATAGTATCGTATTTTTATATATCCAAAACATACCCTCCTACATTTTAGTCATCTCTATATTATCTATAAAACCTAATACATTGGGGCCAGCACTGTGGCGTAGTGGATTAATCCTCCATCTGCAGCACCAGCATCCCAGATGGATGCCAGCTGCTCCTCTTCCAATCTAGCTCTCTACTATGGCCTGGGAATGCAGTAGAAGATGGCCCAAGCACTTGGGTCCCTGCACCCATTATAGGAGACCCGGAAGAAGCTCCTGGTTCCTGGCTTCAGATAGGCACAGCACTGGCCGTTTCCGCCAATTGGAGTGTGAATCAGGTGATGGAAGACCTCTCTCTCTCTGTCTCTGCCTCTGTCTATAACTCTACCTCTCAATTAAATTAACAAAATCTTTTAAAAAACCTAATACAATGTAAATGTTTTATAAGTAGTCATTATGCACTATTGTTTAGGAAGTGAGAAAATTTTTCTATATTTTTAATGTCTATTCTTTTAAATTTAATTTTTGAAATGAAAGAGAGAGAGAGAGGGGGAGAGAGAGAGAGAGAGAGAGAGAGAGAGAGAGAGAGAGAGAAAAGGTCTGGCACCCACTGGTTCACTTCCCAAATGCCTGAAATCAGGAGCCTGGAATTCTCTCAGGTTTCCTGTGTGATTGGCAAGGGCCACCTGCTCTCTCCCAGGTAGCATTAGTAGGAAACCAGACTAGTGGTAGAACCAGAGCTCAGAAATGGAATGTGAGCATCCTAAGCAGCAGCTTAAGCACTGTAAAATAGCACCTGCCCCAAGTCTGTATATGTTTAGTTCAGCTACAATCTTTTCCCCAAATCCTTTCAATCTGCAGGTGGTTGAATCCCATGAGATGGAGGCCCAGCTATGCATTTATTATTAAAATAAATTAATATATTTTCTTTCATTGATATATGATAACTTGTTTAACCAATTGCAAATATAGAAAATATATAGATTGCTGCTGTCATGAACAACTATTTTTAGGTAGATCTCTAAAAATATTCTCTTTAAAATTAATGCTTAGGATTGAAATTGCCTAAAGAATGTATGTATACAAGTGAAGATGTTGCTACGTATAGATTAATTATCCTCTAAAATGGTTATATCAGCTCCATTGCCTGAAAATCACACAACCTAGCAAATTTGATAAAATGGTACACATGTGTGTAAGCACACACTGGTAAAAGCCAATCATCTCAATTGAACTTACTGAGTTATATTCTTCTCTTGTCATGGACATATGTATAAACTCTCGCAGTCATTCATCTTCACCTTCAAAACTGTAAGAAACTCAGCTCCAAATTCAAGGGGTCTTTTAATGATGGCAACCACAAAGACTCATTCCAGGGCTTACCAACAGTGGATCCATGTCTAGTTGAGTCTGGCCTCATCCTCCTTGGAATTCCCCCAACACAGCCTCGAGGCAGCTCTCCTTCTGCTACACTGCATAGTACATGAATTCATAACTCTGCTAGACAACCCCCAGTTTTTTATGGCTATTGGGAAACAAACACTTCTGTACTATCCCAGATCCTCTCCTGTGAGAGAAATATTGTTAGATAAATGGATAGGCCAAAATCAGATTTGACTACCTGCCTATGTGTCATCCTTTGCTCCATAATACACAGACTTTTCCATGCAATAATCATTTTGGTGAAAAATTGTAGGGAACCAATGTTAGAATTTATAATAATTCATATTATGAAGTGACATTAGGTTTTCTTTCTGTTTAGAGAGGGGTCTATGATAAAGTCTTTTGATAATATCACAAGTAGCAGTTTCTGGACTTGAATATTTTACTTTAAAGATTTATTTATTTATTTGAAAGTCAGTTACACAGAGAGAGGAGAGGCAGAGAGAAAAAGAGAGGTCTTCCATCTTCTGGTTCACTCCCCAGTTGGCCCCAAAGGCCACAGCTGTACCAATCCAAAGTCAGGAGCCAAGAGCCTCCTCTGGGTCTTTCCATGCGGGTGCAGGGGTCTAAGGACTTGGGCCATCTTTTACTGATTTCTGAGGCCACGGCAGAGAGCTGGCTCAGAAGTGGAGCAGCCAGGACTCAAACCAGCATCCATATGTGATGCCGGCACTGCAGGTGGTGGCTTTACCCGCCATTCCACAGCGCCAGCCACAGGACTTGAATATTTTTAGTTTACGTAATTTCCATTGAAACATCTGTGTGTATCAATACCATTAATAAGAGAGTTTATGAAGAGACCTACTCTATTTCCCATTTGTTTATCTTAATTTCTTTCCCTTTAACACTTACACAACTCCAACATACTCAGGCATTCCATCCCAAATGACCTGAGATAGAAGAAAGGACATTTTTTGTAATTTTAAATAATGACATAACTTGTAATACTTCAGTGGAGTATGCTGAAGAGCAGGTTATACCCCTTTGCTACTATATACAGAGTCTCTGTTTCCTTTCTTGAATCTCAAAGAAAATATTGTGAAGATGTGTTCTCTGACTCCAAAATTTTTGGATGCAAAAAATGTTGTTGTAGGCCAGCTCTGCGACTCAATAGGTTAATCCTCCGCGTGTGGCGCCTGCACACCGGGTTCTAGTCCTGGTCGAGGCGCCGGATTCTGTCCCGGTTGCCCCTCTTCCAGGCCAGCTCTCTGCTGTGGCCTGGGAGTGCAGTGGAGGATGGCCCAAGTGCTTGGGCCCTGCACCCGCATGGGAGACCAGGAGAAGCACCTGGCTCCTGGCTTCAGATCAGTTTGATGCGCTGGCCGCAGCAGCTATTAGAGGGTGAACCAACAGCAAAAGGAAGACCTTTCTCTCTGTCTCTCTCTCTCTCACTGTCCACACTGCCTGTCAAAAAATAATTGTTGTTGAAGTTCCTTGTCTCAGCACTTAACATAAAATAAAAATGTCTACAACTACCCTGGATGAAAATATTCAGTTGTTCGGTTATGCCATTCTCACTCCCATTCTGATTTGTACATTGTTATTTAAAGCAAATTCATTCTAAAAAATTGAAGAAAATAAAGTTTTGCCTGTGTTTATCTTAAAGTGCGTTGTATAATTTACTTAAATCAGTTGAAAAAGAGTGAGGACATACAAAAGCTTAGTTGAGTGTCATTGGGGCATTGTTGCTGGGAGCACAGACCCTTGGAACGGTACAGATCTCTACTTGTTTCTCATCTCTATCAAAATCTGTCTAGTTACTTATTTCTCAGACTATCTCCTGATATATTCAAAAGGGTATATCAGTGCCAACCTTATAAATTGTCTCAAAGATTAAAAGAGACAATTATTTAAAATGTTAAGTGATTAGCATAATCCCTGGCACAAGGATGATTCTCCACAAGGATAATTAACATCCTCTCATACAGAATATGAGAGAATAAAATATCTGTCCAAGGAAACCAAGTTTTAGGGTGAATTTTCGATTTGAGAAAAAAAAGTATGGTGAGGATTCTTTTCTTGTACTTTCCACTACTGTAGTCCCAAACGTTGAGTACTTACAAATTTCCCATAACGTTTTCAAGTAATGCTGTTTCTGATCTTTGGTTAGTTTCTTACTACTGCTCATGGTAGGAAGGACACTACAGTAGTTTCTGAAATCAGCCACCAACCTTGTTGCTGCTGACTGATAGTTTGCTTTTATCTCGTACATCTCCATGAGTACACGTTTGTGTTATCTTTTTTAGAATTTTTAAAGTACTCCACTCAGCATAACCTCACATAATCTCCATAATGGCCTTTTAAGGTCACCCATTCAAAAACTGAATAGGAAGTTCTTACACGGCACTCAATAGCTACAGAAAACAGCAGAGTCTGTGACTCTTAACTCCTGGTTCACTGCCTGTTCTCTGCAAGTTAGCCACTGAACCCCTCGTGCTTACCCATAATACCTTAGTTTTCTCTTTAAAGTGATTTCCAGTAATGCTTCCTCTTCCCAATGGTCAAATGTCAAGTAACAATCATTTTCCTTCACATTAAAGCTTTGAATAAAGGGCAGATGTCCCTTGGAGAACTAATCTTAAATTTTGAACTTTCCTTTTGATGGCACTGTGAATAAGAGCCCAGAGAGAAAATCTGCAGGGTAATCAAATACATGAGCATGGAAAACCAGAACCTGGAAGGCTTGGAAGTCAGCTGTTCTCTCCATTATACTTATTCCTAGACTTTCCCTGATGCATATTTTCATAAAAACCCATTTAAGGCTAAAAGCAAATTCAAAAAGAGACTCATACTTAATGATTTCAATTTTTGTCCCAAATTCTGACTAACCCCTTATTTTTTTCTCCCATGATATTTTCACATTTTCATATGGTAGTGTTTTCTTTCAGGAACTGAGACACAAGAGGGTTAAATAACTTGCTCAAAGTCATTTTCGATTAAGTGTCTTGGTCAGACTTGGAATCTAGATCGTCTAAATATGAAACTAATGATTATGCTAAAAATATTAGGTTGTTTTTTATGTTCTTCTTCAGTTTCCTGGGGATATGAAAAAATAAGATATTGATCACTATTAAAATTTTTGTTATGAATTTTAGCAGTGCTATTTAACTAATGATGTGTCAAACTTTGGACTGTCCCTTCCTCAACTCTAAAATGAATAAATAATGTCTTTTCTCTGGTCCCCCTAATATATGTAGCGATGAAAGCTAAGATACCGATAGTCTGACTCCTCTTATCGTTCCTTGAATATAATTTAATTCTCATTTTCCAATAAGCTTTCAAGACATAGGGCTTGATATTAAAATACTAAAAATTTAAACTAAATTCCCAAGGGAAGTTTGAAGTAACACATTCCACATATGATGATATATTGCGTAACCTTACACAAATCAATATATCTTAGCAAAACAAACAAACAAAAAAGTCCCCCACACATTTACCAAGAGTGAGTTATTTAAAACCTTCAAAGGTTTCCATTACTGAGAGTACAAAGTTTGCTGCCTTATTCTCTCCCATCCAAACTAAACTCTCTTTCTTAATTAATAGTCTTGGGGATGGAAAACAAATATGACAGAGAAAATTTTCACTAGAAACTAAATTGATTTCATGCACTCACACACGCACACACATATACATCTTTATTTTGATTGCATAAATGTATGAGAAGAGTTTCTTTTTGTAAGATTTATTTATTTAGAGAGACAGAGTTTCAGAGAGAAAGAGAGACAGAGAAAGAGAGAGAGATCCTCCATCTACCGGGTCACTCCCCAGATGGACACAATGGCCAGCACTAGGCCAAGTGGAAACCAGGAGCCAGCAGCTTCTTCCAGGTCTCTCACAAGGGTAGCCGGAGCCCAAGCTCTTGGGCCATCTTCCACTGCTTTTCCCAGGCAATAAGGAGAAAGCTAGATTGGAAATGTAGCAGCCAGGATACAAACTGGCACCCACATGGGATGCCAGCAACACAAGCCGTGATTTAACTCACTACCCCACAATGCCAGCTCCACGGAGGAGAGAATTTTATCCATTGCATAAAAGGAGAAAAAACACATATAAGCAATTATGATCAAAAGTAGAGACTACTATTTGATGTTAAAGTGTCCAGTCTTCATGGTCTTTAGGTGGTACACTTTCAGGTGTGTATTTACATTGTCGTCCTATGTCTGTCTGCAGAGTTATGCTGCAGTTGTTCACTTTGAGCATTGCTATTACAATGCATCTTTTATCAGCTTTTTATCTTTAATATTTTACTTCCTCCCTTTTTTAGTGAAATTTTCTTTAGTTCTCAAATAATTACACGGAACTGAATCTTCTCAAAACCTGCTTTTTTGGCAGACAGACAAATGCAAGCAATATATTCACCAACAAACAAATGTACTTGGGAAGAAGAAATCTAGGGATATAATTGAGAGCAGAGGTGAATTCTGGGTGACAATCTACAAACATTATGTATTAAACCCTGGCTGTGTCTTTCTGTAGACTTTCAGTTACATGAGCCAAAAATTTTTTCTTGTAAGTGATTTTCATGTGGGTTTTCTATTGCTTGTCTCTGAAAGAATTCTGAGTAATCTATTATTACGTTGTTGATGGTAGACTAAAACCAAATAGAAAAGTATAATAGCCTTACATAAGCAAAGCAAAACCAGTTGAAGTAATAGCACTTTGGCAGATCCAATAAGAGATCTCTCACAGGAGAAATCAGGGAATTATAGAGGTTTGGGATCCACACTTTCAGTGTCTAAAACAGGTATTTTAGAATACCTGTTTGTTTCAAAGGCAGAGTACCTGTTTAAAATACCTTTTTTTGTTAAAATACTTGTTTCAAAGGCAGTTTAACACAGAGAGAGAGGAAAAGAAAGACAGAAAGATTTATATCCACTGCCCCACTCCCCAAATGGTTACAACAGCCAAGAGCTCAACAATAACAAGAGCCCAAATACCCAAATACTTGTGTCATCTTCTGCTGCCTTTCCAGTTGCAGGAAGTTCGATTGGAAACAAAGCAGCCAGGTCTCAAACAAGCACTCTCATATGAGATACCAGCATCACAAGCAGTGGTTTAATTTGATAGATCACAATACTGATCCAAAACAGGTCTTCTAAGGTAAGTAAATACTTGGAATTGGAAAACAAGCATGACACAATAGCTTGGAATTTGAGGACACAACACAGTGAAGGTATTGAAGCAAGCCTTGGTAAGTAAATAATTTGTTTAATAAACTCTCCAGTCGAACAAACCAGTCCTGTGAGAAACATTTGCCCAGATAAGCAAATTATTTGTTCAGATAAACCAACAGTGGAAAGATATCCTCAAGCACTCAGTGAAGTTATTTGTTGGTTTAATATCTTCTTGGGATAGAGTTAAGATTTGTTGACACAGGTGTTTTAGTTTTCAGTTCTGATAATTAAACAATGTGATACACAGAGACTTAGTTCTCAGTAAAATTAGTAGGATATGTTTTTATGGGAGAAGAGTCAAATTGCATTCTAAGCAAGCAAGAGAGAAAAAGGTCCATAAAGTGAAAAATAATGGATGAAGTATCCGTTACAAAAGCTGTAGTTAGGATATTCTGGATCAGTATGAATAGAGAATTAATGAAGAAACAGACTTGAAGTTAACCTAAATGATAGTGAACCAGAAGATTTACTGTCAGCAATGCAGAAACTTTGAAAGTTTTAAATATCTTACCCTTGGGTAATACTTGTGGGGATTTGTAGTTCGTTTTGTATTGCTAAGAAACCATGGGTTCTAAGTGGTCACACAATATAATATATATCAACTAAGTATTTTTCACATCAAACTCCCCCTGGAGATTTAAGCACTTTTATCACCTCAAACATGTGAGTGTGTGTGTTTGCGTGTGTGTGTGTGGTGTGTTGGAACATGCCGAAAGCTTTCTTCGAGTTATTTTGAGATTACACTTAACTTAATTATAGTCACCAATTTTTCTATAGAAAGTTAGAATTTACGCATGCTGTCTGCTTTCTAATTCTATTTTGGTACTCATTTTCCATCCTCTGTATCTCCTCTGTCTCTCATCCTTTCTAGACTCCAGCAATCTCTGTTCTACTCTCCACTTCTGTGAGTGTCGGGTCTCAAGCCCGATGCCAGCCCCTGACCAGCAGGAGGCAGTGCAAGCACTCCCTAATACGGCGAACAGGAGAGGTAAGGTCAAAGGGTCATGAACACACCTCAAGCACCTGTGAGTTCTGTGGAAGCACAAACCGCTTTATTGAGGAAGTGTACAGGCTTATAAAGCTTACGAAGGACATGCGCAGTAGGGGAGCCAATCAGTGAAAAGGTCACACAGGCACGGGTGGACTACACACGGGGCATCTTAAGCAAATATAGGGATCACACACTGTCTGGAACTAAAGCAGACCTATCCCTGACCCTGGAACATCTGCCAGGCGCCATATTGTAATGGAGATTTTAGGCAATGCCCAACATGTGAGATCATTTTTTTTTTTAGCTTCCAGCCTCTACATATTAGTGAGAACATACAGTATTTGTCTTTCTGTGTTTCACCTAACATAATGTTCTCTAGTTTCATCCATATTGCCACAATGATAAAATTTCACTTTTTAACGGTTATATTCCATTGTATATTTAGACCATATTTTATTTTACATTCATCTATTGATAAACACATAGGTTGATATAATTTTTTGGCTATTGTGAAGAGTGCTTAAATAAACAAAAAATTCAAAAATGTCTTAAAGAAAGATTTCCTTTCTTTTAGCTTTATTCCAATAGTAGGATTGTTGGATCATATGGTAGATATATTTTTAATATTTTGAGGAATTTCCATACTGTTTTCTATAATCTCTGTACAAATTTATATTCCCACCACCATTGCTTAGTGTCCTTCTTTCTCCATACTTTTCCAACATTAGCTATTTTTTTTTTTTTATTTGACAGGTAGAGTTATAGACAGTGCGAGAGAGAGAGACAGAGAGTAATGTCTTACTTCCATTGGTTCACTCCCCAAATGGCTGCCAAGGCCGGCGCTCCGCCGATCCGAAGCCAGGAGCCAGGTGTTTCTTCCTGGTCTCCCATGCGGGTGCAGGGGCCCAAGTAATTGGGCCATCCTCCACTGCCCTCCAGGGCCATAGTAGAGAGCTGTACTGGAAGAGGAGCAACATGGCCATTTTATAACTTTTTTAAAAAAATAGCTTTTTATTTCAGAATAATTTTAAATTTATAAAACAAAACTTATGAAGTAGTAGAAAGTTACCAAGTACCCCACATCCAGTCTCCTATATATTTAATATTTTGTTTATGTATATGGTAATATATAGGAGATCTGATTTAGTGAATTTTCTTATGGAGATCCAATTTTCCAAGCATTATTTACTGAAGAGGCAGTCCTTTCTCCAATGTCAGTTCTTTGTGCCTTTTTTCAAAAATCATCTAGCTGCAATATCTGTTTTTATTTCTTGATTCTCTATTCTGCTCCATTTGTCTATTTGTTTTTATTCAAGTGTCAGGCCATTTTGGTTACTATGGTTTTATAGTATGTTTTAAAGTAAGATAATATGGTGGATCCAGCTTTGTTCTTTTAGCTCAGTCTGGCTTCGGCTATCCAGATTTTCCTTTGATTCCATATGAATTTTATGATAGTTTGTTTCTATTTCTGTGAATAATGTCCTTAATATTTTATTGGGATTGAATTTAATCTGTAAATTGCTTTGGATCATATGCATTTTATAAATATTAATTCTTTCCTTGCATGAACCTGGATTGGCTTTCTATTTTTGTTTTCTCTTCAATTTCTTTGCTCACTGTTTTATGATTTTATTCACTGTAGATATATCATTGCTTAAATTTACTCCTAGGGACTGTTTTAGTAACTATAAATGATTTTACTGAAGTTCTTTATCTGTCAGATTCCTTTTCAATGGAAGCTATCTGTTATTTCTGGGTGGCTACCATAAGCCTTGATTTTGCTTTCGAAGACTTCTTCAGTCTCAGCCATTAATGTTTCCATTCATTTTTACTCCAGTCTTTGTGCACATTCTTTGTTACTGCTGACAATTCTGTTGGCAGTAAAAGTGACTGGAACTTTTTTAAAAGTGAAAGGTTCAAAGAATAAATGAAACATGGGTCACCTACAGTAGTTACTAACAATATTTTGTGGCACTTTCTTTATTTCTCTGTCTTGGTGAATATACTGAATAATTTATGTCAGTATGCTCAGTGACAATCAATCTAGAGAACATGATTTCATAAAATCACAAACCTTTGACAATTGACTGACGTTCTGAGGTGATAGCATGTCTGGACCAAAGAAGAGAATGCAGACAAAAGATTTTTCTTCTTTTCTCTGTTGTTGTTGTCTTTGCTTGATGACAGGTTGAGAATGCATGAAAATCAGTGAAATCCTGTTGCAGATTAATCATTAAAAACTTGTATTGTGGGGGCCGGCAGTGCGGCACAGTCACTAAAGTCACTGCCAGCAGTGCCAGCATCCCATATGAGTGCCGGTTCTAGTTCTGGATGCTCCACTTCCAATCCAGCTCCCTACTAATGAGCCTGGGAAAGCGACAGAAGATGCACCAAGTGCTTGGGCTCCTGTCACCCATGTAGGAGACTGGGAAGAAGCTCTTGGCTCCTGGCTTCGGGCTGGTCCAGCCCTAGCCATTGTAGCCATTTGGGGAGTGAACCAGTGGAAGGAAGACATCTATCTGTCTGTCTCTCTCCCTCTCTGCCTTTGTCTCTCTCTCTCTGTAACACTGACTTTCAAATAAATAAATATATTTTTAAAAAGGAACTTATATCCTAATATCTACAAAGCTAGAGATAATTCTAGCAATGCAAACTGTATGCTTTCTATTTAAAACTTTTTAAATGTGAAAATTGTAGCCAAAGATGGACAGTATAATGCAGCAGATTTAGATGTTCCTTGGGACTTGCTCATACTGGATTGCTGCTTTGAATCCCAAACTGGAATGCAATGTTCCACTTCCTATCAATTCCCTGCTAAAGTGCTTGGGAAGCAATGGATGATGGTTCAAGTACTTGAGTCCCTATCTCCCACATGGAAGACCAAGATGGAGTTCCTGGTTCCTGGATTTAGCTGGGCCCAGCCTCAGTTTTTGCAGACATTTGGGAAGTGAACCAGCTGGTGGAAGATTTCTCTCTCTCTTTCTCTCTCTCTGCCCTTCAAATGAATAAATAAATACATCATTTTTTAAAGAAAATTATATCTATGTTTAAAAGGCTCAACAACTGTTATTGAAACCTAAATGTAAAGAGCAAACTCACAACACATTATCTTAGTAAAATAAACTTCATTAAGTACTTCAAATCTTCTAAACTTCTTTGTCAGAACTGTATAATAATGATAGCTTCATTATAGGGTTGTTCTGAAGATCAAATAGTACATTGTTTATTAATTAGTGTTTTATATATATATATATAGTTTCAGAATAATAGATTTTTAAACAAAATCAGTGTTTTATGTTCTTGGTGTGCACTGGTTTTCATTTATTGGTTTCAGCATCACATCAGTATATCATTAATCTTCCTAAATCCCTGTCCAAGGATTAGAAGGAAAGCTAGTCTACTCTTCACTTGATCTTAGCCAAAAGATTGAAAAGCAATAGTCTACTCTTATTACATGAGATTAACTAAAACAGAAAGTTTTAAAGCTGAAATTTCTTAACTTAGAAACAGCCTGGATTGATTGGTTGTGGCTGTATACACTACATATCTAAAGAAAAACTATTGGTATGTGTATGTCTGTATATGCATATTTAAGTATAAGTATGTGCATATATTTCTGAAATTCTACCAAAAGTTTACATGAAAGCATACTGAGATCCATTAAGAATGTCTGCAAGGGCTATGGAAAAGGAGAAAGATTTTGGACAAGCCACATATCGCTGTTTGCTGATCTCAGGCAATCTAATTTCTGTGGAGATATTTGAGATTCATAATAGTGCATGACTGTTCCAACACAGCACAGCTAGTTACTGTGTAACTTTCATTTCCCTAGATCTCACCTATGTGGTCATCGCAATTATTTTATGGTATATGAATGAGGTTACTTCAAAAAGTTTGTAAGATTGGAATTAAAAAGTAGGTTTATTTTGATGTAAAATTTTTCTGAAACTCCTGCATTTATTGGCAAAATGTGTATTATGAAAAGACTATGCTCACATTTTGTAAGGAAACAACTTTTCATATTTTTTCTACTCTTTCTATCTCATCAAATGTTAGTCCCACAAACTCTTTGACTGGAGCATTTTGTCTGCACTGTAAATTCTATTGATGTAGTGTTTTGTTGTTGTTGTTTTGCTTTGTTTTGTTTTTTAATGAAAATGACTGCCTTCCTCCTACAAAACTGCCAGATGCGCTTATGTTTCTTTTCTTCAATCTGGCTTCGGTCAGGCCCACACAGGTCTCTCTCTCAGTCAAATCCTCATTTTGTCTCTATAACAAAAGTAATAGAACAATAACAGAACGCCCAGAATTACCATCACTAAAAATCTTCCAAAGAACATGCTTTTCTCCTCCAAATTATCATGTAGTCAGTTACTGTAAATGTGATCCACCACGGAAGGGAATCTCAGCAAACACCCGGGAAAGTTTCTCAATGAATGCTCAGCAGAGTCCAACTGGTTTACATCAGCACAGATGGGAAAATAGTTACGCACCTGACTCTGTCTATAATATTTTTCAATAGCAAGTTCTGCAACTGAAAATGTGAATATGTATGTCAAGAGAAAAATGTTAGCCAAAAACTCAATCTTATTTGTTTAAAATATAAGCATAAAATATTTAGTCAACATATAGATTTATTGAATTTTTGATGCCCCTACATTTCTCTCTCTCTCTCTCTCTCTCTCTCTCTCTCTCTCTCTTCCTTTCTTTCTATTTTTCACTCTGGAGTGTCTTTGTTGTAAGTGTAAATGATTTTCAGAATTACATTTCTTTTTGGTATTTCTTTTCATTATTCAAACAACTACATTGGCAATCATTTCTTATGAGATATTGACTATTTTTTATTGTATGTTAGTTTTGAGAGAGTTTATCACAGGGTTATATAACCCAGGGTCTCTTTACTGATGACAGAGTAAAGCAAGAAAATCTCTATTAATAACATTTCTAAAAGATTTTGTTGATCTTTTTCTCCTCTAGAACAATAAATTCTCAGGTTCTGTTATCCTTTTCTGACATATTCTGTCTACTAAAAGTGCAAGACAATCCAACCATATTTAAGGATTCTTCCTCAAAGGTCTTCCCCAATGTAGTAGGTTATTTGAACTTATCTTTACCTCATTCTAGTTTTTCCCAGAACTTACAGAATGTAGGGAAATGCCACGAACTTGTTCTGTCAGCTACCGTCTTCCATAAGTCTGAAATTCCTCTGATTCAACAGAGAAGGAATGTGGCTAAGGATGCTTCCCTTCACTTTACTTCCAAGACTAGACCTGAGACACATTCACCTCTGCTTTTCAGGTCTTCTCTCAAAGCCTGAATTCCTTCCTTTATAATTATTCACTATAATTTCCAAGTTAGGAGGTACTCAAATCCAGAACAAAAGCATCAAAAATTGGAATTCTACTAATACCTTGAAAAGATAGCTTTGTGGTAACTGAGTGAAATGGGATTGTTCTTTTAAAGCAATTAACTGTTAAGAATAACCTGATAGTTTGCAGGCTTTGCTTTCAAATATAATGGAGCATACTAAAAATAATGAGTTGTCTTCAAATGTTCAATTTTCCAAGTGTCTGATACAGTTAAAAAACAACACAGTTATGTCTGCGAATATGAGCTTGGCAATTATGCAGTTAAGTAATTAAAACTATTATCTGTTATGTAGAATTTTCTAAAATGTCTCTGTTAATTGATATTGTTCTTGTCCAGAGAATGAAATGTCTGTATCAAAGGAAAATAATACATGTCTCTTAATTTGAAGTTTAGCTTCTGCTTTTATGCTTAAAAATAGAAGTTAATAAAAATATCTCTGGAATTAAGTCTTTCCTCTTTTTTGAAATATAAATGTGGTTTAAAATGAAATAATTTAGTAAAGGATAGGCTAAATTTGCCCCCTGAAACCAATTTTCAGTGTTCTGTTAAAAACCCGACATAATGGGATTTTTTCTTTTGGTAAATGTTTAAAAATAAGGCTACATATGTAAAAAAATGAAGACAAGGATACTAGTGTCAGAGCATAAAAAACCTGCATAGTCTATTATTTTCCTGGGTCTGCACACACTTGCAGCATCTCAGAAGCATAAACCCTGCTTAGTCCCAAGAACACAGTAACAAAGATTGATGATGGAAACAGGATCTGAAAAACAAAAGATTGATAATGGAGAACGATACTGATACAGAGTCACTTACATAATATTTTTTAGCATAAATATTTGTTTGTGTCTTTAGTCTGGAATAATAAATTGGAAAGTGGTTGTTTTGATAGTATTAAGGAAGAGGCTGAGATTTTGGATGTATTTCTTTGCTGACTCGTTAGCCTGCAATGGTGCTGCCCATATATTGAATAGGAATCAGTTATGATTTGATTTAATGTCAAAAACAAACCAGATACAGTGCAAGAATAGTACGACCTGAAGACTTGCTTGATTTTTAAGCTAAACAACATGACTGTGAATATCCTAGCATTTAAAATAAAAAAGATCACTGTGGAAATTCAGTGTTTACATCTGTTGAGAATAAGTAAATTCTACTCTAAAAAACACAGTCAAGTCAAGATGCTGTCAATACACACAAATCACCATGATCTTCTCTTGAAATCTTGTGAATTTGAATTTACTGACTCCTCAGAAAGTAGAATTAAACCTGTTAAATTTAGCAGAGCTGAGAGTAATCATTTGTGCATTTATCTTCTAATATAAGCTCTTCCTATAGGGAATTTGATCCAAATGCCTTGCTCTTATATCTACCTCCTCATCCTGTTCAGGAATCCTGCATCTTAAACTATTTCCTCTGACTATTTTCATTTCAGATACTACCCACTCTTTAAGATAGAGAAGTGACTTTGTAAAAATATTTCTCGACCCATCCAGCCCATCTTAATTTAGTTTTGTGTATTTCTATAGCTTTCATTCTCTGTAATGTTCATCAAATACTCATGTGTTTTTTCTGTACTGAATCATATTCTCTGGTCATAACTTTGGGCATCCAAAATAACTCAGCAAGTCTAATGGGTATTGAAATTCATTGAGAGACAAGAATGTTCTCTGAAGGGAATTGGGTTTGATCATTGGAACCACTGTTGCCTATTTTAGATGCTACTGAAAATTCTTAGAACTGTGCAGACTCCAAGAAAATAAAGACTGTTTTGTGTGAAGAAAATATTTTACATTGACTTTTCATTTTTCCATTAAGCACATCAGACCCATGAACATGTAGCATGGTGTTCAAGTACCAGAAAGAAATTCATGAGTTTGGAGCAGAGTAACTTAGGAAAATAATACAGGACCAGAAATTCAGTACAGGACCAAGTTATGTGGGGATTTATAGGCTAATGAAAGAATGTTGGTTTTTCCTAAATGAAGAAGAGATTTGTGAGATAAGTGAAAAAGCATGATTTGTACTTGGAAATCTCAAAAAATTTCTTTGGCTAGACCAATTTGCGGGAGTAATTATTACTTACAGGGGCAAGGTTAACAAGTATGTGTATTAGAAGTGGGAATCAGAAATTTAATATTAAAGTTTGAAAGGAATACTAGAAATCCAAGCTGAGATGTAATATAAGCCATGAGTGCAGAGAAAGTAGAAGTGGAAATTTAAGACGAGAGGTAAATTTGTAGAGTGTACAAAACGGAGAACCTGAATGAAATGACATAAAGAGGGAGAAAAGAGAAAGAAGACATGCAGAGACTGAATCCTGAATCATTTTCATAACTAGTGGTCAGGGAGATGACAAGTCAACAAAACCAACAGAAGGAATCCTCTTATGAGCCAGGAAGAAATCTAAGATAGAATGATGACACAGATGTTACTTGATGACAGTTTTGTAAGAATGGAATTGGGATCAAATATATATTGGGATCAAATGTATCAAATGCAGCTTTCGGAATAAGGGGAGAAAAAAAAATATCCATTTGATTCAGCACCACAGAAGCACTTTAGAGACCACTGGAGATATTCAAAGGTGTTAGTTTGGAGGAAGTAGTGGAAAAAAATGTTGGTACACTTTGCATGGAAAAAAAGAACAGAAGTAGAAGAACTTAAGACAATGAAAATAGACAGCATGTTCATGATATTTTTTTTTTCTGTCAAAGGGAAAAGAGAAGGCTATAAGTGGAGGGGAAACAATATTGAGATTGTTTTTTCATATTAGGATCTTTTGAAACAAATTAAAATGTTGTTGCAAATCATTCAATAGAGAAGGAAAAATAGATGGAAAAGCTGAAGCAATATCTTTGAGGAAGCAAAGGAAGAAAAAGAAAGGGAACAAGGTGGGAATTGGCCTTAGCATGGCACTTCTCCTTCAGATACTGGATAGGATATAGAAGGGCAGGAAACACAGGGGCAGATAAGAGTAGGCTGATAGATGTGTGTTAAGGACATAGAGAAACTCTTTTTTTGCCTTTTCAGTCTTATTGAGTGGGAAGCGAGTATTTCAGGGACTACATGAGATTTGATATTGTAACAAACTCAGCATAGATGTAGATGTAAGGATCTACCTGTCTTCTATATAGCCAGACATTGAAGAGATCTGCAATGTTTAAAGTGATAATACTCTTTTCATTAATTTAAAATTATTTTTGAATGTACATCTTTTTTATTATTTTTTTTTTTATTTTTGACAGACAGAGTGAACAGTGAGAGAGAGACAGAGAGAAAGGTCTTCCTTTTGCCGTTGGTTCACCCTCCAATGGCCGCCATGGTAGGCGCACTGCAGCCAGCGCACCACGCTGATCCGATGGCAGGAGCCAGGTGCTTATCCTGGTCTCCCATGGGGTGCAGGGCCCAAGCACTTGGGCCATCCTCCACTGCACTCCCTGGCCACAGCAGAGAGCTGGCCTGGAAGAGGGGCAACCGGGACAGGATCGCTGCCCCGACCGGGACTAGAACCCGGTGTGCCGGCGCCGCAAGGTGGAGGATTAGCCTATTGAGCCGCGGCGCCGGCTAGTGAATGTACATCTATTATACATAAAAAATTCATGCCAATATACAATGAATTTTTGCTTTAAAATGACTAATGTATGTTTTGACTTTTATGATTTAATTTCTAATATGCCAAATACTGTTAGATAAAACCCACATAAACAGAAGTTCTTCCTCACTCCAGTTTAAATGGCTGATATCAAAATGGCAAATGATAAAAAGTGATTGTTTGAGGATAGAAAGGAAAGAGAACACTTACACTCTTTTGGTGGCAATTCAATCGTTTTTAAAAACTTTTTTTATTTCAGAATAGTTTTAAATTTACAAAATAAAAATATTGGAATTGTGCAAAGAGTTCCCACATATCCCAAACCCAAATTCCTTTTTTGTTAATATCTTACATATTTATTACAACTCAGAATCAGCACTTAAGGCATTCGGATCTGGCTAAAAAGCCCATGAGAGTATTTCAGGCATGGAAAGCCAAGACATTCTGGCAAAAAAAAAAAAAAATGAACTAAATGAAAGATATCTGCAAGTGAGATCCCAACGGAAAGAACAGGTCATCAAAGAAGGAGGTACCTTTCTCTGAAGGGAGGAGAGAACTTCCACTTTGACTATGACCTTGTCTAAATAAGATCAGAGTTGGCAAACTCAAAAGGCTTCCAAAGCCTTGGCAACTCATGACAAGAGCCTCGGGTGATTACTGACACCATAAACAAGAATGTCAATTGTTAAGTCAACAACAGGAGTCACTGTGAACTTACTCCCCATGTAGGATCTCTGTCCTTAATGTGTTGTACTATGTGAATTAACGGTATAACTAGTACTCAAACAGTATTTGATGCTTTATGTTTCTGTGTGGGTGCAAACTGTTGAAATCTTTACTTAGTATGTACTAAATCGATCTTCTGTATATAAAGATAATTGAAAATGAATCTTGATGTTAATGGGATGGGAGAGGGAGCAGGAGACGGGATGGTTGCGGGTGGGAGGGAGGTTATGGGGGGAAAAAGCCACTGTAATCCAAAAGCTGTACTTTGGAAATTTATATTTATTAAATAAAAGTTTTTAAAAAAACTCATAAAGTACACCCAACTTCTGCTAATTTTTAAAATCAAATTCCCTCTGTCCTTGCCACTCCTCCAAGCCTCTGGTAATGACCATTCTGTGTTAACATTGAAGGCTTGTTTTTAGGGAGAACATGTGGTTTTTGTCTTTTTAAGTCTGACTTAATTCATTTAAACATTATACCATCTAGTTGCATCCATTTTGCTATAATTGACACGACTTAGTTTTTTTTTTTTTTTATGGCTGAATACTATCCCATTATGTGTGTGTTTGCTTTATCTGATGATGGATATCTTGGCTGATTCGATATCTTGTCTACTGTGAACAGCACTGCAGTAAGCATGGTAGAGCAGGTATCTCTTTGATATAGCCTAAAGTAATCTATCGATTAAACATAATTCCTATCAACATAATTATGATATTTCTTATAGAATTAAGGAAAAACAGTTCTAAAATTCATATGGAATCACAAATGACCCAGAATAGCCAACCTAAGATAAAAAAAAATGGTGCTAGCATAAAAGCCAATACATAAATCAGTGAAACATAATAAAAGGCCCAATTTAATCCATATGCATATCACCAACTAATTTTTTTACAAAGTTGCCAAAAATATGAATTAGAGAAGGCATAGTCTTTTCAGTAAATGATGCTGGCAAACTGGATGTATGTGTATGGAAAATTGACATTAGATCCCTACCTCTCACCATATGCAAAATCAACTCAAGATAATTCAAAGATTTACATGTAATATCTGAAACTGAATTTGTTGGAAGAAAATATAGGGGAAAACCTTTAAGGCATTGGTTTTTGTGATGATTCCTTGGATAAGATCCCAAAGGAATAAGCAACAAAAGTATAAACAGACAAATGAGATTATATCAATCTGAGATGCTTCATTATAACCATGGAAGCAGTCTGTAAAATGAAGAGACATCCAACAGAATGGGAGAAAATATTTGCAACCTACTTGTTTGACAAAGGATTAAAATCCAGAATATATTAGAAACAAAAAACTCAACAAGCAACAACCAGTCCAGTAAGAGATGGACAAAAAACCTGAATGAACTTAAAATAAATGTATATGTCCAACAGATATATGACCAGTGTTCAACATCACAAGCCATCAGAAAAATGCAAATCAAAACTACAATGAAATATTGCATTATCACTGTTTGGCTGTTAACAAAAGCACAGAAAGAAACAAATGCTTCTGAGGATGTGGAGCAAGGGGAATCTTATATACTGCTGGTGGGATTTCAATAATTTTTTTTTGACAGTCAGAGTTAGACAGACAGTGAGAGAGAGAGAGAGAGAGAAAGGTCTTCCTTTTTCTGTTGGTTCAACCCCGAAGTGGCCGCTATGGCCGGCACGTTGTGGCAGGCTCACTGAGCCGATCCAAAACCAGGAGCCAGGTGCTTCCTCCTGGTCTCCCATGTGGGTGCAGGGCCCAAGGACCTGGGCCATCCTCCACTGCCCTCCCAGGCCATAGAAGAGAGCTGGATTGGAAGAGGAGCAACCATGACAGAACCGGCGCCCCAACTGGGACTAGAACCCGGGGTACCGGTGCCACAGGCAGAGGATTAGCTTAGTGAGCTGGGGCACTGGCCAAGATCATTTACTCTTTACTGAAGCAAGTGTCTGACTACATTTTGCCATAAGAAAATCCATAATTGCCTTTTTTTAAAATATGGAGATTAATTCTGGGCAACCTCACTGTTTTCTGCAGCCAAAATGAGACCTCTCTAAGTAACTAAGTTCAGGCAGTACAGACATGAAAGGGAGTTAAAAGTAATGAATTTTATATGATCATATACCTATTGTTTATTGTGTGCCACATATTTATTAATTTATTTTTTTAGTACTTTGAATTCTCACAAAAGCTCTGATAGTGACAGGTTCCATGATCAGTTCCATTACACATATTTGAAAATTTAAGCAGAGAGATTGTTTAACCTATGCAGAGTCACCAAAGTAGTAAGTAGGGTGCCTAGATTCAAACCCAACATTGTGATTGAAGTGGTCATATTTCCAACCGTGCCCTAAATACTTATACAATAACCACTAGCGCTTTTTGATACAAGAGTGGACTCCAACCTGTTTGTAGTTATAGTCATGCCGTGCTCAGGTTACTTCTGCATTTTGGCTAAGATCAGCATTTCTTGTGTCATATTTGTAAAAGGCCTTGGAAATATAAGAAAGATTTTATGATGATGATATTTTACTTCTAAGAAGATATTCAATGTGCCAGGTAAGCACAAGGCCATCACTTGTCTACTCAAATAAGGAAACAATTAATCAGTGCTTACATCTCTAAGTATGTCTTTCACCCTCCAAAGGGGTGGATAATTATTCCTTTCTAATGGGATTATTGAATGATTAAAACTAAAAGTTTGCTGGGATAATATTTTACATGTTATTGTGATGACAGGGGTTGGTGTTCTGGCATGCTGAGTTAAGACTCTTCCTGTGACACTGACATCCCATGTGGGTGCCAGTTCATTTCCTGGTTGCTCCACTTCCAATCCAGCTCTCTGATAATGCGCCTGAGAAAGCAGCCAAAGATGGCCAAAGTGTTTGCTTCCCTGCACTCATGTGGGATACCCTGAAGAAGCTCCTGGCTCCTGGCTTTGGCCTGGCCCAGGCCCAGCTGTTGTGGCCAGCTGGGGAGTGAACCAGCTTATAGAAAACCTCTCTCTGTCTCTCTTCCACTCTCTGTAACTCTGACTTTCAAATAAATAAAATGAATATTTTAAAATGTGTTTGTGATGGAATATCACTATATATGGGCAAGATTTTGTCTTGCAGTGAAATGCTGCGATATTTGCTATTATCACATAATGTAAAAAAGAAATATGAGCATACTCAAAGTAAGCAGTTGTATCAAAGTCATATAAGCATGATATGACCTAACTGTAGGTTTAATGCTTCCCTATTTCATTAAAATATCTATTTTGGGGCCAGAAAAAAATTCTGGACAAAATAGAATGAATATTGAATCAGATGTCCCCAAATATTTCTTCAAATTCCTGCTTTGCCTATAAGTAGCTGATACTGTAGGGGGAATTTGTTTTCCTTTTTATAAAATAAAATGTTGAACTAGAGGTTCCTTTTATTCTTCCCAACATCTATTCTAGCATTTCCTTTTCACTGATCCTTAGTGCACAATAAATGTAACTGTTACTTTCTCTCCTATTTCATTCTCTCTCTTTCTCCTTCTCTTTCTCTCTCTCTCTTTTGTTTTAATCTCATAGTCTGTAGGCCTTCCATGAGGAAATGAGAATTTCGAGTTTCCAGATGGTTTACTCTAATGGTTTTTGAGGAACACATATCTGAAAATTAGGACATAGTACTGTGAAGGAAATGAACCATACCATATTCTTATCTCAATATGGAACTGCCATTTGTCATAGATATTCAAGACATCATCCACAATCTATTATAACACTTATATGTATTACTGTATTTAATTAAATATTAAATGATTGACCCTTGCCTAAATATGCATCTTGTTTAGGACAAGAATTATGATCATTCTGCAATAATTTGTTGCCCTGACATGCATTATTATGCTATCATAAACCCATAACAAACATATTTAAACAAAAACTCATGTTCTTTTAAGCTTCAGAAAATACTGCCAAAGTTTATGCCTTGAGAATTTTTCTTACAAATTCTCTTTTTGCATTTTCCTGTCATGATCACTCTAGGTTAACCTAACCATACCCAAATGTATAAGGCTTATGACTTTTCTGGCAAAAGTTTTCCAATGTGTTTATGAAAATGATCACACTTTCCCACCCACAACTAACTCCTAGTCAAGTGTCAGTGTGACTAAAATAGATATGAAACTTATTTCTGGGTACTATGCTTGGATGAACAATGTAAGTGGACAGTTATTGATTAGCTGTCTAAACTGATTGACACTAATTTTAATAAGTTGGGACCTTTCTCCCTTATTTCAGGCAGCTGTTCATAGGTTCAAGACTTTATTCCTTCATTAGTACTAACATAATTGCTCACTGACTATTCTTAAAACCTTTCTGTGGTCAGAGAGACAAGTTATTATTGAAGCCCAGAAGCTGAATTGTGATTTTATAAAGAAGCATTTGGTCTTTTACTGTTTAATTTGCTATTTGACCTCTTCCCAGATAATTAAAATGTTCTTCTTCCAAGCCCCTAATGTAAACTAGGAAACCTCTGAGAATTTTACCATAACTAACATGATCATTGTTAGTTATGAGATTGTATTTACTAGAGCTATGTAACTATAGCTGGCAAGTGAACAAATTAACTTGGGCCAAACAAATGTAAAACTCTATTGGAAGAATGTAAATTGCACTTGTTACCCTTGACTTGTGAAGAAAAAAATATAGGTACCACAAATTCATGTATTTTAAAGCCAGAGCTCTTACCACCACAAGATGATTTTTGAAAATGTCCTTGACAGCTAAAGATACTATGATAAATGGGAAGACCAATATAGACAGCAGTTAAATCACCAGTTTAATGACTTTTCTTCTCCTCATCATTATCTCTGCTCCTTGTTTTAAAGTTTATGGATGAACTATAAGCCAATAGATGTCCTATTTCAAAGGATATTACCAAAAATTAGTAGCAGTTAGTTTGATATTGAGGGGATAAATCTCTATCATAAAGGAATAAATAATTAGAAATGTGCTGAGTTGTTTTCATTTTTCTCCCTTCTGGGAATCTAACTTTCAAATGAGATGATTACATTCCAATTTGTTTTCCTACAAATACAATCAATGTGATTATATTTTTTGCTTATTTCTGAAAGCAGACAATGACAACTAATGTATTTCTCCATATATGATTAGTAATGAAGATGTCCACTTTGACTTCATCTTTATAAAGAAAAATGCCCTGCCAAGTGCTCACACCTGCAACAGTGTTTTCCAGCTCTTCATTTTCTTCTCTAATTGTTCGCTGATTGTGGCAAATTCTCCAAGCTCTAGTGAAAAGGAAATCATTGTCTTTTTATCACCTCCCTGGGGAGCTTATTCCACTTGTTTACTGATGTGTATGGCTGACTGAATAAAGTGGTTCCTAATTAGCATATATGAAATAATCATTGGTCTATCTGGAGTCATAATTAATGCATTAGGAAGAATTTACTGAGTGTCAAGAAGATAGGTATTAGCATAAATGAGCTTATTTTATCTGTATTGAAACACAGAGGATACCTTTTAGAATTAGTGTTCATTAAAACGCAGCAATAATAATATGGCAATTTACTGAAATCATTAGTACACATCTTTGGAAATATAGATTATTCCATTTAAATTTCCTTCTATGTAACATGCCACACAGTAACAAAAAAACTGATTTCATACCTTAATAAATGTAGCCAAAGGTTCAAAGAAAATGAAAATTCACTTATTTTTCCACAGTGCTCCTTTAATTATTAATATCATTTTTATTTAGCATTTCCTTGAGATGGGGAAACCTCACTTCCTAAGTGAATTTTATCTTTATTTGGAAAAATGAGAAAAAGCTTTAGATTACTGTAAGAATATGTCTCATTTGTGAATAGGAAAAGGCAGATGTTTTAAGTTAAGAACACAGAAGGGTCAAGAGGTCTAAGGATAAAACTGGCTGGCAGCCAAGGAGCGCAAAAAGGTCATTGGAGAATTTACGGCAGTCCACTAGCTGGCTCTCAGCCTCACCACCTCAAAGATACAATTTTTGTAGCATATTGGAAACACATCAGTCTTTGAGCAATGAATTCTCACAAATCAAGCTCAGGATTTGTGATGTAGAAAGCAAAGTCTATATTATTGATTTACAATGAGAAATATAACTGTCACAAGGCTGAGAATCTTTGCATCAATGTGACTAGTTTATTCTTTTGCTATGAAAATCTTCATGGGAACTCATGTTATAACCTAACTTTGCTTGCTGGGCATGGATATATTGAAGACAGAGACTTAGTTGAGTGAGTGTTCAGTAGTATCAGGCATAATCTCAGATGTTTTAATGAAACCATGTCCACATTAGAAATAATTTTCCAAGGGGATTAAGGTTTGAGGACTTGTTTCAGGCCACTCTTTAGCACAGGTGCTACCTGTCCTGGCCCCCCCTCCCTATTCTTTTCTGCACTGCCTGGCTGAAGAATCTTATCCTAGTGGACATGTCTCCTGAGAACACCTGATCCTTGGATCAAGTCCTTGGAGTTTGTCATCTCTTTGAGCTATCTTTATCTGTCTTAAATCTCTAGTCTTATGTATTAATTCTATATTTTGAGTCTTAGAGGTCATAATTTTTCACAAAATCTTATTGGAAAATCTTACTATTAACCCATATTAAATATATTCACCCAAAAACCTAGAAACATAATCATGACAGTGTCAGTTATATAATTGTTTGGACTGAAAAGCCAGATCCTTTGCCCAAGAAGCCAGAGTCACAGCATACACAGACTTGCTCTGTGGAGCAGATGCAACATTGGCCTTCAGCACACCTGGTGGTCTGCCATTTCTGTGCACGGCCTCATAGCTCCTCAGGGCTCTCTTTCATTCCCTTCCTCCATTTACCTTTATCTCCATCTCAGCCTTTACACACATACATACTGCTCACACCTGTGGGGAGGAAGGGGTAATGTGGAAATGTGCCCTCTGAAACCCTTTATAGTACAAGCACTCCTACTTCTTTAACCTTTTGATAGAAGGTTCACTTTTTGGTATTCTATCTAAAACCTGCCTCCTATCTGC
Source organism: Lepus europaeus (assembly GCF_033115175.1). Lineage (NCBI taxonomy): Eukaryota > Metazoa > Chordata > Mammalia > Lagomorpha > Leporidae > Lepus > Lepus europaeus. The sequence goes on from NC_084833.1 coordinate 43,637,344, forward strand.
ACACCCTATGTTTCCTGATGCTCATTTCAGAAGAGCCCCCTCATACTCCCTAAACCCAGCTTCTGCTTTAATGTAAATTCCAAAAAAGATATTCCTTGTTGGCAAAATTCCCTCTTTCTTTAGATGTATGCTTCTGTGCTCTATTAATGTTTACACTTCTTTACTGCTGTCTCTATTGATATTTCTTGTCTCCAAACATATTCTTAAGCTATCCTATGATTACATCTTCTTGATATACCTTGATACCCTTTTAAATTCTAAGTGAATAATAATTTCCTTTTTTTAAAGATTTTATTTATTTATTTGAGAGGTATAGTTACAGACAGAGAGAGGGAGAGACAGAGAGAAAGATATTCTGTCTGCTGGTTCACTCTCCAAATGGTCGCAATGGCCAGAGCTGGTACCATCCCATGCCAGGAACAAAAGCTTCTTCCATGTTTCCCATGCGGGTGCAGGGGCCCAAGCACCTAGACCATCCTCTGTTGCTTTCTCAGACCTCAGCAGAGAGATGGATCAGAAGAGGGGCAGCTGGGACTTGAACCAGCACCCAGATTGGATCCAGCACTTCAGGCAGAGGCTCAGCCCACTACACCACAGCATCGTCCCCTGGATAGCAATTTTCAACACCAGATTCATACATTCTCTGTAGCTCAATTCAGTAGTCTTTAACTCCAACCCGATAATCTCTAATCTTTGTCATCTTTAGGTCATTTTCCACCTCCAAAATCTCAAAATTTTGACAATTTAACTGTAACTTCTTATTTTCCTAGTCTTTCTAGCTGACACTTAGACCTGTTTTTCCACTTTATACAGTCAAATACTATTTTCATCCTTTGAATTGTTAATCATACCAATTTTTATTACCTTGCAAGCTCAAATGTTCAGGCTTCTCTCCCTCTCTGTTCCAGATTTCATAGTCTATCATCCACATAATTTTCTCACCAAAGTTGTCAATTCCCACACTCTATGTTTACATGTCTTTACAGTAAATGACAACATTAAAGCATTGCTTCTGGGGCTCCTGGAGAATATGGTTGGAATTACTACAAATGCTCATATCATGGAAAGCCAGCATCATTTTTTTTGAAACAGACACTAGCAGCATCCCAAGGGAGATATATACAGCCTGTTTCACTCACAATGATCCCCCATGTCGAATTGTCAAAAGAGTTTAAAATGATACATAAAGAGATGAGATAGAATGGATCATTGGAGCAATTATAACATATCACAGTTAATTTTGAAGTGGAAGTTGGAGTTTTTCCAGTGATTTGCATATTTCATATGAATTTCCACTCCTCAACATTATCAGCACTCTATGTCATAGAACATTAGACTTGAGGCAGAATATTGTTTCATTACATTAATCCAATAATTGCCTCAATAATCCACTTAAATGTCGACCTGTGAAAATGTATATCTTCATTCATTTTAGAACAAGGGTACTGCAAAAGATTCATGTAAAAATGGAATTAAAGCTAAGCTCATTTTTGAGGAAAAAGGTGTTTGAAATCCATGCCCAGGAGAAGTCTTCAAAATGTTCATGGAGGTTTGTATTATGAAAAAGGTGTGCATGGATTTCAAAAATTTTTTTGCACCAAATAATTTTCTTTTAATTTCATTTCCCCCACTAACCTTTTGAGATACCCTTGTATATATAGATAAAGAATTGTATACAGACTAGCATTTCCAACATAAATTGATAACTTAAAAAGGGGGGAGGGGATAAATGTGAATAAACTTCAAAATCTGAGTTCAGAAAGACAAACAGGGCTCTTTAATTGCAGGATACCTCAAAATTTGTAATAAGCTATTATAAGAAAATGTAGTTACAGAGTGTCCAAACTTTATTTGATTATGAACATTTCTCTTTTTTTCTTTTTTCTTTTTTTTTCATTTATTAAACTTTTATTTAATGAATATAAATTTCCAAAGTACAGCTTATGGGTTACAATGGCTTCCCCCCTCCCATAACTTCCCTCCCGCCCTCAACCCTCCCCTTTCCCGCTCCCTCTCCCCTTCCATTCACATCAAGATTCATTTTCAATTCTCTTTATATACAGAAGATCAGTTTAGTATATATTAGGTAAAGATTTCAACAGTTTGCCCCATATAGCAACACAAAGTGAAAAAACTACCGTTGGAGTTCTAGTTATAGCATTAAATAACAGTGTATAGCACATTAAAGACAGAGATCCTACATAATATTTTTTAAATTAATTAATTTTCTATGCCATTTCCAATTTAACACCATTTTTTTTTCATTTCCAATTATCTTTATATACAGAAGATCAATTCAGTATATAATTAGTAAAGACCTCATCAGTTTGTACCCACACAGAAACACAAAGTGTAAAAATACTGTTTCAGTACTAGTTATAGCATCACTTCACATTAGACAACACATTAAGGACAGATCCCACATGGGGTGTAAGTACACAGTGACTCCTGTTGCTGACTTAACAATTTGACACTCCTGTTCATGGCGTCAGTAATCTCCCTAGGCTCTAGTCATGAGTTGTCAGGGCTATGGAAGCCTTTAGAGTTCGCTGACTTTGATCTTATTCAGTGAGAGAAAGAGAGACAGAGAGAAAGGTCTTCCTTTTTGCCATTGGTTCACCCTCCAATGGCTGCCGCGGCCGGCACGCTGCGGCCGACGCACCGCGCTGATCCGATGGCAGGAGCCAGGTGCTTATCCTGGTCTCCCATGGGGTGCAGGGCCCAAGCACTTGGGCCATCCTCCACTGCACTCCCTGGCCACAGCAGAGAGCTGGCCTGGAAGAGGGGCAACCGGGACAGAATCCCGCGCCCTGACCGGGACTAGAACCCGGTGTGCCAGCGCCGTAAGGCAGAGGATTAGCCTAGTGAGCCGCGGCGTCGGCCAAACATTTCTCTTAAAATATCAATTCCTAGAGGTTTGATTTTTGCACAGCAAACACTTGTAAATTTAATGTTAAGTTTATTTTTTACAGCCCAATGTTAACCACGACTGTTGGTCCAATCAAAAGACAGATAAATTGGCTTAAGTTCAATCTACCAGTAGATTGTTAATAAAACAATGGGGTAAACAAGAAACGTTATTCCAAGTAAAGAAAATATGAGGTAAATAAATTATAGGACATTATATAATGGATTACTACTCACCATTAAAAGGGAATGAACTATTGAAATAAAAAATATAAATAGCATGGAAGCATCTTCAGAATATTACTCTAAAAGGAAGGTGCTATATATAAAATACTATAACTGTATTTGTACAAAATTCAAGATCTGGCAAATCAATACAAATTGATAGAAATCAGAAAAGTAGTTGCCTTTAAAAGGGGGAGGTTTGATTAAGAAAGAGATTGATGGGACTCTGGGGTAGGAAATGTGTGCCATTTTTTGATCTGAGTAAGGACAACTCAAGAAATTTCAATTTTTAAAACTCATCCAGCAGTACACTTTGATGTGCATATCTACTTTATTGTATATAAATTACATCTCAATACATGAGATATTAAAATAACAAGGTATCATGCAAAATTGGAGATGATAGCATTCGTTTCCAATAGTTTATTCCAATAAATAAATAATATTGATGAGAAAAAAAGAAGTGTTCTACAAGTGCACTGCACTCCACAAATACAAGAGTCTGTCATTACTATTTTGCTTATCAATTTCAGGGTCAAAATAAAGATTATCTTAATTTTGTTTCCCAAAAAAGCTATTGCAAGGTTTAGGTGAGAATTATTTTTTTTCTAAGATTTATTTTATACTCTGTAGGTTGATGTCCTTAACAATTTTAGAAATTCTCCATCATTCACTCATCTAATCTTACTTTTACCTCATTCACTCTCTGCCTCTCTGTCTTGTTTCTAGGATCTCCAACACATATGTTTCAGAGATTTTTACCTGTGTCCAGTAGTTTCTTGATATGTTCAACTGTTTGCCTTTGGCTTTGTGTCTATTGACTTTTGTTGGAATGCTCAGTGTAGTGTATGAATTTGGGAGATGCCCAAGATGATGTTATATTAATCCAGAAGAGACTCACCCTCTTCCCTTCTGGGCACAGTTAGGGCTGACAACCTCATTTCCATCAAGTACTGTTGTGACTAAGTCTTCTCATTTAACCCCTTCCTAGCTCACACTGTTAGCTGAAAACTCTGTATTCCATAGTGCCATTCCCAGTGGCAGGTTCTGAACTCTGATTTTTCCTGAATGGTGCAGATCTAAGTTTTATTTTTCAAAGGCTTTAAGTTTAGATTTTTTTAAAAAAGATTTATTTGAAAAGCAGAGTTGGGGAAAGGATGGGACAGAGAGATTTTCCATCTGCTACTTCATTCCTCAATTGGCCCCAACAATCAAGGTTGGGCCAGGCTGATGCCAGAGGCTTGGAACTTCATCCAGATCTCCCATGTGGGTGGCAGGGGCCCATGTACTTGAACCACTCTCTGGTGCTTTCCCAGATGCAATATCAGGGAGCTGGATCTTAAGTGTTGCAGCTGAGACTGGAACCAGCTCACATATGGCATATGTGTATTACAAGCAGCGATTTAACCTATTCTACTACAACACCATTCTCTCAGCTTAAATTCTGAGACTGCAATATCATATAGACTTAATCTTGCAAAATATTTTGAACAGAAACCTGGTCAAGGCCCTTTTAGTTTCCCATTTAGCCTATTGAATCACTTAGGACTCTGAAAACTATTCTGTGTAATGCCTAGCTGTTCATCCTCATGTTATGTCCCACACATATCTAGAACAGATGTATGTCCCCAGGGAAAGGGTTGCCAAGAGATCTAGTCATCTTTTTTTTTTTTTTTCAGTTCCATCTTTAAAAGAACCTGGACATCTTTTAGTTTTGCAAATACTGGGTGGGATCTGTATTCTCTGGTATTACAAGATTTTTCCTCCCATGGTTTGGAACCTCCATAGAATAAACCAGCATACAGTGTCCTACATTCATGGTCTGCTGTGTCTGGGGTAGAGCTTCCTGCTACCTTAGGGGTGCTTGAAATAAGGGAGCCTCTGGTACTGTCTGGCTGCAGTTGCCCACAGCTTATTTCATTTCTGGAACACATGCCTGGTGAGGGAGCAGGAATTGTGATATGTTGGTACCCTACATTTCCAAAGAAATATTCTACCCCCTGATTCTGATATCAGCTGAGAAAGATCTCTGTTTTTGGCTCAATCTCCATAGAGCTAAGCTGAGGGAATGGGAGACAGGAAAGAGGCAAGAGGTGGAAGCTGGTCACGATTAAAATGACACAGATTCTTGCTGTTTTTAACCCTAATTCATGACTTTTTTCCTCAAGATATGCTCTTAGGACTATTTTTAGGAAACTTAATTAAGTATTTCTTATTAGTCATTGGTTAGTTGGAAAGAGGGACTATGGAGCTCATCACAACACATCTGGAAGTTAACCCTAAGAGCAATTAATATTTGTGAAGGAATTATGATCCCACTGAGAGGAGATCTTTCCTTATGTTGTGTCTTTTCATCCCTACAACAATAAGCCTAATAAGAAAATAGTGATATTATCTCCAAGGTAGAAATGAAGAGGGTAACTCCAGGTATATTAGATCATTTGCCTAAGTTCCCAAAGGTCTATGATTTGAACACATATTGATTGATTCTAATGCCCATGATTTTGGACACATCGTCTTTCCTGCCTTCCATGCTCCACTACTCTATATTAAATTAATTCTCAGGAGGAGGTCATGGCATGAATAATGTATTCAGAACAAAGGTTTTTACATGAATCCACTGTTCACATTTGATAAAGGCGGGACTTGCCTATGCAGTGAGAACTTAACTGAGTGGTTGCTGGGCAAGCCAAGCCAGCTGTTGGAGAATTGCATCCTTGTGTAAATGAGGTCCCCTTTTTATTCTTGCCAAAGTTTTCGGGATTCCCATACTCAGAGTTGATTCTACATTCAATGTATAATTGCAATACAAGATTGAAAATGCTGTTTACAATGCAATTCGGAAGTAGTTTATACTTTTGCATTATTGAAACATCTTGCTTGAAACAGCTCACTGCACTCAGGAAAGCCCACTTAGCTACGTAGGAGGACTTCCAAGTCCATTCTTCACAAAATGCAACAGTAACCAGGTGAAATATTTTCTATTGTTGACTGATTTATTTGTAAATTATTTCATTTATGTTAAAGTTTTTCAGTTTAAGGTGATCATTCATTCCTTTTATTTCCATTATGTTTGGGGAAGGCACATTTATGATTTAAAATTAATGAAAAGAATTATTGGATTGATGAAAACTGTGAATGCATCTCATGAAATTTAAAAGGTGTTCCAAAGGTTTTATTATCATTCCTCAACAAAAGCACTAACAGTTGGATATTTTTTAAAAAGATTTGCTTATTTATTTGAAAGGCAGAGTTACAGTGAGATAAGGAGAGACTGAGAGGGAAAGAGAGATCTACCATCCACTGGTTCACTTCCCAAAGAGCTGCAAAGTTGAGGGCCTGCCAGGTCAAGGTTAAGAGTCAGGAGCTTCTTCTGGGTTTCCCATGTGGGTGCAGGAACCTAAGTTCTTTTCCAGGCACCTTGGCAGGTGCTGGATCAGATGTGAACCTGGGATTCAAACCAGCACTGGTATGGGTTGCCAACATTGCAGAAGGTGGTTTAACATGCTATGACACAACACTGGCCCAATGGTATTGTTAACAAAATGTTTATGATATTTTCTGGAATAAATTCTTCAACTTTGTTTAAGGTACACATTTAAAAAATAAGGGATGTGAATATTTTGCAATGTTCTTTCTGTTCAAGGTCAACTTCTACAAAGTATCACATATTTCTATGTTTTAATCAACAAACATTTCTCTTTTTTTAAAAGATTTATTTTTATTTATTTGAAAGGCAGAGTTATCGTGAGAGGTAGAGGCAGAGAGAGAGGTCTTCCATCCACTGGTTCACTCCCCAGATGTCCATAACGGCCGGAGTTGCACTGATACGAAGACAGGAGCCAGGAGCTTCCTCCTGGTTTCCCACGTGAGTGCAGGGGCCCAAGGCTTCTAGTACTTTCCCAGGCCATAGCAGAGAGATGGATCAGAAGAGGAGCAGCCAGGACTAGAACCAGTGCCCATATGGGATGCCAGCACTTCATGCCAGGGCATTAACCCGCTGCACCACTGTGCTGGCCCCTCAATTAACAAACATTTCTTAGTCACCTAAGATTTAGGAATCCATACTAAGTATCATGAAAAATACTGGAAAAGCATAGAACATGGCCCTTGTCCCCCAGATCACTAATGTATGCCTGGAGAGAATAATACATATTAGAAACAGGTATAATAAGTTCAAATTCCAACCCTAAAACTAATAATATAACTTTCAGCAGGTTATTTATGCTTTCTGGATTTTAGTCACTTCATCTATGAAATGAAGCTCATAATGTTCATTTTGAGGTTTTTCTAGAAAACCTTTAAGGGGCATATATGAGTTTATTGATGTAAAATCCAGCAACATATGAACCACAGAATAATAACTATACATGCTAGGGATGATGATGATAGTAAATATATATATATGTATCATATACACATATGTATTGCATGTACATATAATATACACACATCTAGACATATATAATATATACTAATATATACATGCATGTATATATAATATACATGTGCATATATATAATACATATACATAAACTTAAAAAAACTACGATTGATATACATTTGTAAAAGCATGTCATATTATAGGCTAATATAATCTTTGAGTATTTAAATAGATATGAATAAGATATTAATGATAAATCAACTTCAATATTTGTAACTTGACTAATTAATAATTCACACTATTCATGACTGAAATATTTGCTTGGTCTAAGTCAATGCATTTCTGTTCAATGTATTACGTTAACCAGATGCTGATCAGATGACATATCTGAGTCTGAAGAATGACATTGATAAGAGTGGGGCGAGTTTCTTGAGAGTCAGCAAGGTGGAGAAAGCATACGTAGAGGAAGAGAAGGGCACGAGGGCAAAGGTTTGTTCCAGAGAGCAACCAGACTTGGATTCAAACTCTAATTACTGAACAGAATAGAAACACCATAAATCAATCCAAACATCTGCAGCCAACTTATATTTGATCAAAGATCCAAAACCAATCCCTGGAATAAGGATAGTCTATTCAATAAATGGTGCTGGGAAAATTGGATTTCCACATGCAAAAGCATGAAGCAAGACCCCTAACTTTCACCTTACACAAAAATTCACTCAACATGGATTAAAGACTTAAATCTATGACCTGACACCATCAAATTATTAGAGAGCATTGGAGAAACCCTGCAAGATATAGGTACTGGCAAAGACTTCTTGGAAAAGACCCCAGGAGCACAGGCAGTCAAAACCAAAATAAATATTTGGGATTGCATCAAATTGAAAAGTTTCTGTACTTCAAAAGAAACAGTCAGGAAAGTGAAGAGGCAACCGACAGAATGGGAAAAAATATTTGAGAACTATGCTACAGATAAAGGGTTGATAACCAGAATCTACAAAGAAATCAAGAAAATCCACAACAACAGAAGAAACAACCCACTGAAGAGATGGGCCAAGGACCTCAATAGACACTTTTCAAAAGAAGAAATCCAAATGGCCAACAGACACATGAAAAAATGTTCAAGATCACTAGCAATCAGCGAAATGCAAATCAAAACCACAATGAGGTTTCACGTCACCCCAGTTAGAATGTCTCACATTCAGAAATCTACCCACAACAGATGCTGGAGAGGATGTGGGGAAAAAAGGACACTAACCCACTGTTGGTGGGAATGCAAACTGGTTAAGCCACTATGGAAGTCAGTCTGGAGATTCCTAAGAAACCTGAATATAACCCTACCATACAACCCAACCATGCCACTCCTTGGAATTTATCCAAAGGAAATTAATTTGGCAAACAAAAAAGCTGTCTGCACATTAATGTTTATTGCAGCTCAATTCACAATAGCTAAGACCTAGAACTAACCCAAATGCCCATCAACAGTAGACTGTATAAAGAAATTATGGGACATGTACTCTATAGAATACTATACAGCCATCAAAAACAATGAAATATGGTCATTTGCAACAAGATGGAGGAATTTAAGCCAGTCCCAAAGAGACAAATATCATTTGTTTTCCCTGATCGGTGACAACTAACTGAGCACCAAAGGTGAAACTTGTTGAAGTGAAATGGACACTATGAGAAACAATGATCTGATTAGCTCTTGTCCTGACTCTAGATGTACAATGTAATACTTTATGCATTTTAGTATTTTTTTGTTCTAGTACTAGTGGTTGAACTCTGTAATTAACACACAATTATTCTTAGGTGTATAAATTTTAACTGAAAAGTGATCCCTGTTAAATATAAGAGTGGGAAAAAGAGAGGGAGGAGATGTACAATTGGGGACATGCTCAATCGGACTTGCCCCAAATGGTGGAGTTAGAAACTTTCCAGGGGATTCCAATACAATTCCATCAAGGTGGCATGTACCAATGCCATCTCACTAGTCCAAGTGAACAATCTCAGTTCACAATTGATGACTCTGATAGGTCTAAGAGTCAAAGGGATCACACAAACAAGACTAGTGTCTGCTAATACTAACTGATAGAACCAAAAAGGGAGAGAACGATCCAACATGGGAAGTGGGATACACAGCAGACTCATAGAATGGCAGATGTCCTAAATAGCACTCTGGCCTCAGAATCAGCCATTAAGGCATTCAGATCTGGCTGAAGAGCCCATGAGAGTATTTTAGGCATGTAAAGCCAAGACACTCTGGGAAAAAATAAAAAGTAGACCTAAATGAAAGATCTCTGTGAGTGAGATCCCAGTGGAAAGAAGGGAGCCATCAAAGAAGGAGGTACCTTTCTCTGAAGGGAGGAGAGAACTTCCACTTTGACTATGACCCTATCGGAATAAGATCAAAGTCGGCGAACCCTAAAGGCTTCCATAGCTTTGGCAATTCGAGCCTAGTGAGATTACTGAAGCCATAAACAAGAGTGTCAAATTGTTAAGTCAGCAACAGGAGTCACTGTGTACTTACATCTCATGTGGGATCCATCCTAATGTGTTGTCTAATGTGAAGTGATGCTATAACTAGTACTAAAACAGTATTTTTACACTTTGTGTTTCTGTGTGCGTGCAAACTGATGAAATCTTTACTTAGTATATACTGAATTGATCTTCTGTATATAAAGATAATTGAAAATGAAAAAAAAAAACCTGGTGTTAAATTGGAAATTGCATAGAAAATTAATTAATTTTTAAAAAATATCATGTAGGATCTCTGTCTTTAATGTGCTGTACACTGTGATTAAATGCTATAACTATTACTCCAACAGTATTTTTCACTTTGTGTTGCTATATGGGGGCAAACTGTTGAAATCTTTGCTTAATGTGTACTGAACTGATCTTCTGTATAGAAAGAGAATGGAAAATGAATCTTGATGTGAATGGAAGGGGAGAGGGAGCAGGAAAAGGGAGGGTTGCGGGTGGGAGGGAAGTTATTGAGGGTAAGCCATTGTAATCCATAAGCTGTACTTTGGAAATTTATATCCATTGAATAAAAGTTTAAAAAAATACCCCATGTGAAGAGATAGATAGGTCTGGGCCTCTGAATTTACAAGGACTAAAGCCCACCATATTATTATCAAGCCCCTTCTATCAGGTTCTATTTGCCTCTCAATCAGAAAAATTACTTGTAGCTTAGACAGCACATTTCTTAGCTCCTCTAATAATGACTCTGTCCTTTGTTCTAGGCCCTGTCTAGCACACTTGGGCCTCATTCCTTTGTAATCATAACCTCTACTCTACCACCAATGGCTCTACTCCCAACCTGTGTGTACTGATGGTCCTCTTCCCCACTTAATGCTGTATAATTGTTCAAACCTGGTAAATGCCACTCTTAGTATCATTGGTTACTATCCTCACTCTGTCTTTTATGACCTTGTCTAAATACGATCAGAGTCGGCAAACTTGGAAGGCTTCCATAGCCTTGGCAACTCATGACGACAGCCGAGGGTGGTTACTGGCGCCATAAACTAGAGTGTCAATTTGTTGGGTCAACAACAGGAGCCATTGTGCTGTTGCTCCTCATGTGGGATCTCTGTCCTTAATGTGCTGTACATTGTGATTTAATGCTATAACTAGTACTCAAACAGTATGTTTCACTTTGTGTTTCTATGTGGGTGCAAACTGTTGAAATCTTTATACTAAATTGATCTTCTGTATATAAAGAGAATTGAAAATGAATCTTGATGCAAATGGATGGGGAAATGGAGCGGGAGAGGGGAGAGTTGCGGGTGGGAGGGAAGTTATGGGAGGGTGAAGCCATTGTAATCCATAAGCTGTACACTGGAAATTTATATTCATTAAATAAAAGTTAAAAAATAAATAAAATAAATAAATAAAAAACTCTAATTACTTTCAGTTATATGAGTTGGGAAAATAATGAAACCTACCTCCTCTTGGAAAAATGTAACATTCATAAAAATTTTAAAGCAAGTATTAGAAGAAACTAAAGATTCCAAAATATATGTGACTGTTCTTTAGCTCTTTGTGAAAATATCAGTTGAATTGGAACTTTGTTTGCATTTCCATCCATGAAATATCCCTGCAAAGGAATTCCTGGGTGTAATATGTTCAGGAGCTCAGGTCACTGATAGATCAGTACCAAAAACTAGAGTCGTTCCTGAAACAGATGCCCCCATGAAATTTCCAGTGAAAGTAGTTCATGGAGATTCCACACTGAAAATAAGTGCCAGTTACGTGCAGACTGTTTCATATGCATAAAAATGACCATGGTCACTGTAAAAACTGATTGTAAGTCACAAGATGTCCATCTCTTGGCAGCAATGGTTTTCCATTAAACAACAGGGCCAGGCACCCTGAAGAACTCAGGTTGCTGGACAACACAGGCCAGAATTGCTCTGAGATTCCCTCTCTCCAGAGACACAATAGGATATAATGTATAATCCCATTTACTACTCAGGATTTGTGAGGCTAGAAGGAAATGAATATGGTTGTCAAATGTAATGAGCGTATGATTTCTGCATATGTTGCTCTGAGGCACAGAATACTGCATGGAAGTTTGGGGTTTCTTAGATGAGCTAATACTTTCACAGTGTTAAGTACTTATAATACATTTTGCTTGTTGGAAATATGTTTTGATTATCCCAGAATAGACCTCACAGAAGAGTGCTCATTGAATATGTGCACATCTAGCTATCTATACTCATATATTAGATATTAAATTACAAATTCAACCTTTTGGTTTGTGCACTTGTGATAGCGAGAATTTTAAAGTGACCCCCCACCCCCATGATTTTCTCCCAAGCAGTGCGTGCAGAACCTGTGACTATGATCAAACATCACTCCCACAGTATTTTCACTTTATATGATAAAACGGATTTTCAGATCAACTTTCCTAATCAGATGAGTAAATTGAAAAGAAGATTATCAGGGTTGGCCTGATTTAATCACATGAGTCTTTTAATTCTGTGTCTGGTGTTAGAAAAGCAGAAAAGCAGAGATCCAGGATAACAGAGACATTCCCCTACTGTCCCTGAAGGTGGACCCGCAGTGTTGTGAAAACAGCCGCGTGTCCTGACTGACAGACAGTCCCTAACAGCTAAGAATAATCCCTGAATGAGGAACATGAATAAAACAGAGATCAACTGTAGTGGCAAGGGGATGAATTCTGCCCGGATTGGAAGAGGACCCTGGTCCTCAGATGAAATAACACAAGCCAGCACCTTGACCTCACCTTTGCAGGTCCCGAGCAAGAACTTACTGACCCCACGCTACACTTCCTCATGCATAGATTTCCTAGCTAATAATTCTGTATTAAGTTAATGTTATGCAGCAATAGTAAATGAATACAAAGCCCAAGATAAAAAATTGCAAATCTGCTACTTTGAACTTCTTGTTTAAAGACCTGAATAAACACAAATGTATCATAGCTGATCACTGTTGTGCACATTGTTCATGTTTAATTAAAACATCATGAATCTCTTATGCAATTAATAAGCCACGTCCTTGGAAATATGCATAAATATGAAACAGGATTAGCCCCTGCCTTCCAAGAAGCTCACGATCATACAGGATCCCTTTTTCCCAGATCTTGTTTGAGGTCCAGGACAGAGAAATCTTTGGAAGTGTACCCCAGAGACATCGTGACTAATTCAGGTGCCCCTTCTGGGCTTTACCTTGATTTCAGCTGAAATTCCTTACACTGCTTTACAATTTAGAAGAAGCACATCTCTGTTCCAAATTTTAGACTTTCATCCAGGAAATTAATTACAAGTCGGAAACATCAAGAGTAATAGATTGCTTCCCTAATCCTTGGTTTACACCAAGAGCCAAAATGCAACAGTATCTGATGTCATAGGACAAAATTATGTAAAGGATGCTGAGAAAACACTGCCCATCGACAAATAACTACATAATTTAAGTAGTCCTAAACAGAGGATGCTGCTCCAATTTCTAAGATTCCTTTATAATTATTCTCATTTTTTATGAGGAAATTATCCTCATTTTTTGTGGGATCTAATTGTGATTTCTCTGAATAATAGACATTCTTGAAAGAAGGGATGAAAAATGACAATAAAAAGCCTATGATGCACTAATAGAAGGTATGCTTATTCCTTCCCGCTCCTACAATCCCTACACCACTAATTTACAAATCCAGACTAGCTATAATTTATTATTATTATTTTACAATATAGTGCTCTTCTCCATGCCTTAAGATAGCCTTTCTCTGGGCCGGCTATGTGGCATAGTGGGTAAAGCCGCTGCCTGCAGTGCTGGCATCTCATATGGGCACCAGTTAAAGTTGCGGCTGCTCCACTTCTGATCCAGCTCTCTGCTATGGCCTGGGAAAGCAGTGGAAGATGGCCCAAGTCCTTGGGCCCCTGCACCCATGTGGGAGACCCGGAAGAAACTTCTGGCTCCTGGCTTCAGGTCAGCACAGCTCCAACCATTGAGGCCAACTGGGGAGTGAACCAGCAGATGGAAGACCTCTCTTTCTCTCTCTCTGCTTCTCCTTCTCTCTTTGTGTGATTCTGACTTTCAAATAAATAAGTATTAAAAAAAAAGATAGCCTTTCTCCCAACCACATGTTCCAGGATGAACACAGAGAGAGGGCATGAATGGGTGCATTTGACGAGAATGAGTTTATCAATTCTATCAGGGTTTCCATTTAGCAATAAACACTGAAATTTTAGTGCTAAGTAAAAAGCATTAACTCAATGGGAAATTTTCATTTCTAAGTAAGAGAGAATACAACTTTTAGTTCTATGGTACAGAGGGCATTAAGTCAGCTCATTCATTTATTCAGATTTCTATCCATTTCTATATGTAATATATGTGCTAAAGACCAACTGCAGTGAATACTGACTATAAATATAGGTAAGATATTTTCCCTGACATAAGAATTCTCAATTAAGAAAAAGAAAATTAGTTTTCCAATCACTTAGACTCAAATGACTGGAGTTGTAAATAATTTAGAGGCATAGGAGACGTAGGCTTGATTTAGGCTGGGAATGGAAAGGAGGGCCATTACACACAGGAAGTGCTCAATGGTCAGTTTTCTAGAACCTGGAAAATCTGGGTTGCACATGTTAAACAATATTGGGGGAATATTTTCAAATTATTCTACAAAAATTCAAACATTTAAGTTTATTTATTAATATTTGGTGTGCTGAATTTGCATTTTTCCAGAGAACAGGATTTCTTGACCAGTCACTTTTTGGTCAAATAGTATATATAACTTAAAGTTAAAAAAAAATAAACATTTAAACTATCTTTTTGTTTCCTTTTGGTGACTTTGCTACTGAAGACATTTTCATCTTTTTATTCAATGTCTCTTACCCTAAAATGCATACAGGAATTCTTTAATTTTAATGTTTCAACAAGTTTACTTACAGATTATAAGATGAACTTATCACTGTCAGACACAAAGAAGTGTATTTCCCTTTCAACTTGCTTGGCAGGAAACTGAAAGGTAAATTATTGATAAAACTTATGTTTTGATGCAGCTAGAATCTTTATCATATAACTATGTAGCTCCTTTTAAGGTAACAGTAAATATCTATATTTTATTGTTAATCATTTCAAATCTTTTCAAATAGATGACATATGAAATCAGAAAAACTCATAATGTTTGTTCTCTAAGTCTATATTTATTTCTATATGATATATAGCTTTATATAATGTATAAATTTACTTATACTTGAATATATTTCTATGCATAATTATATACAAAGTTACATATGTAATTACCTATTCTTGTATAAACACATATGTATAAACATTTGTATAAACATTTTCCAAAATATATAATCCAAATTAATAAAATATAACCTAACTATAAAAGAAAGCTTAAGTGTACATCCTAAGACAGTTTTTTCAAGAAATTAGATGTTTTCTTCAAGCAAGCTCTCACTTAAAATTTTAAAAATATTCATGCCCCTGGAGCTGATGTTGTTGTGGTGTGGGCTAATTGACATCAGCATCCCATATGAGCACCAGTTCAAGTCCCAAGTGCTCCATGTCCCATCTAACTCCATGTTAATGCACCTGGGAAAGCAGTGGAAGATGACCAGAGTACTTGGGCCCCTGATACCCACACAAGAGAACCAAAGTTCCAAACTCCTGGCTACGGCCTGCTATAGTCTTGGTCGGTGTGGCATTTAGGGAGTAAACCAGTGGATGAAAGATCTCTGTCTGTGTGTCTCTCTGTCACTCCACCTTTCAAATAAATAAATTAAAATCTTTAAAAAATTAATTTACCCATGATTTTATTAATGTGCATAACAAGGTCAAACGATCTAAGATAGATGAATGAATGGACGGAATGATCAGCTGATTGTTTCATTCCTTTTTTAATCAATTCACCAGACACTAAATTCCAATTACTAGATTCTGAAAAGCTTAAAATGAGTAAATCTCTGCCTTGCCTTTATGAAGCTCCCTGAATCAGCACAATTCACAGTAGCTAAGATATGGAATCAATCCAGATCATCAGCTGTTGACTAGATAAAGATATAGTTGTGTAGATATATACTATGGAGTACCACTCAGCAGTAAAAAAAAAAAAAAAAAAAAATGAGGCCGGCACCGTGGCTTAACAGGCTAATCCTCCGCCTTACGGAGCTGGCACACGGGGTTCTAGTCCCAGTTGGGGCATCGGATTCTATCCCGGTTGCCCCTCTTCCAGGCCAGCTCTCTGCTATGGCCCGGGAAGGCAGTGGAGGATGGCCCAAGTGCTTGTGCCCTGCACCCGCAAGGGAGACCAGGAGAAGCACCTGGCTCCTGGCTTTGGATCAGCGTGATGCGCCAGCTGCAGTGGCCATTGGAGGGTGAACCAACGGCAAAAAGGAAGACCTTTCTCTCTGTCTCTCTCTCTCTCACTATCCACTCTGCCTATCAATCAATCAATCAATAAATAAATGAAAGCTTGTCTTTTGCAACAATATGGATTCAATTATACTTAGTGAAATAAGCCAGTCCCCAAAAGACAGATATTATATGTTTTCTTTGATTCTAGGCAACTAATAGAGTACCTGAAATGTAATATAATGTAGTGAAATTAACATTTTGAGATTTGATGATTGTTTATAGCCCTTGTCTCTTCTGTTGAGGAACAGTTTTTTTTTTTTTTCCTCTTCATTCTATTTGTTGAACTCTTTTGCTTACAGTAGGGTTAACTATTAAGTAAACTGAAAATAGATCTTTGTAACAATCAAGAGTGTGAATATGAGGGGTGAGGATGACGATTTGGAGCATGGGCGGGAAGCAGGGTGTGAGGGAAGTCTCACTATGTTCCTAAATCTATACATACGAAATATATGAAACTTGTATAACTTAAAGAAAATTAAAAGAATAAAAGAAGTTTCTGGCCGGCGCCGCGGCTCACTAGGCTAATCCTCCGCCTTGCGGCGCCGGCACACCGGGTTCTAGTCACGGTTGGGGCACCGATCCTGTTCCGGTTGCCCCTCTTCCAGGCCAGCTCTCTGCTGTGGCCAGGGAGTGCAGTGGAGGATGGCCCAAGTGCTTGGGTCCTGCACCCCATGGGAGACCAGGGATTAGGATTAGCCTAGTCAGCCATGGTGTCAGCCAAGGTAAATGTATAAAGAGAGAGAATGTAAATGACTATGATAAAGTGGACAATGTGCAATGTAAACACAGAGGACAGAATATTAACTAACATTAATATTACTAATTAATACACTATTAGTAATAGCAATAGTAATAGCTATGAATTGTTGCACTTTTAATATAAATTAGACTAGCTAGTTGAATTAGTTGCATATGTATATATATAATCTGTAGAATCATTTATGGAATTCATGCAAAATTAAATATCTTCAGCAAGGTTTAACTTAATTCAAATCAGTTTGCCTGTATTTTTTAGGATCAACATTCACTATAGAAATCTGTCTTTTGTTTCTGTGTCTCTCTCTCTCGCTGTCCACTCTGCCTGTCAAAAAAAAAAAATCTGTCTTTTGGAATTATGAAGGACTCCTGTAGATGATATATTTGATCTGGATTTTGAAATACAAATGGAAATGCCTCTTAAAAAAGATATATTTGTTTATTTAAAAAGTAGAGTTACAGAGAGAGAGAGAGAAAGACAGGGAGACAGAGAGGGGGTTGGGGAGTGGGGAAGAATCTCCATCTTCTGGTTCACTATCCAAATGGCTGCAACAGCTAAGACTGTGCCAGGCCAAGGCCAAGAGCCTAGAACTCCATCTATGTCTCCCATGTGTATGCAGGGGCCAAAGTCCTTGGGACACCCTTCACCACTGTTCCAGGCACACTAGCAGAGAACTAGATTGGAAGTGGAGCAGCTAGGACCCAAAATGGTGCCTGTATGGGATGCTGGTTATGCAAGCAATACCTTTAACTCACTGTATCAGAACACCAGCCCTAAACATAAATGCTTCTAAATATAAAGTCAGATTCAAATGAAAACTGGTGACATATAAATAAAGATTTTTTCATTTATCATTCTAATTCAACTATTGATGCATTTAACTTTTTATTCATCTTAAATTGGTTTAGGTAATCTATATTTTTCTAAGAGATAATCATTATATCACAATTTTAATAGTTTCATATTAATTTATGCATTTTTATTATTTTTGATTTAAAAAACTCAATCTCACCTAAGTCACTTTTAATTTTCATTCATAATGCTGTTATTTTATAACTTCACCTTTTTAAAAAAAGATTTATTTATTATTTATTTGAAAGGCAGAATTATAGAGAGAGAAGGAGAAACAGAGAGACTCTCCCATTTGCTGGTTTACTCCCTAAATAGCAACAGCAGGTGCTGGGCCAGGCCAAAGCCAAGAGCCATGAGTTTCTTCCACGTCTCACACATGGGTGTAGGAGCAAAAGCACTTGGGCAGCCCTCCTCTGATTTCCCAGGTACATTAGCAGGGAGCTGCATCAGAAGTAGAGCAGCCAGGATTCAAACCAGCACTTATATGGGATGCTCACGCTGCAGGCTGAATGTAGGTTTACCTGCTCTGCCACAGCACTGGCCCTTTATACTTTCATTTTATATTTTGATCAATTTTGCTATTTAAATCGGCATTTTACAAAGAAGTGATATTTTATTAATATCATCTGCTGAAAAAAATTTTGGCTTTCTGTTTTGTTAAATTCTACTTTTCTCATGTATTATTTACTAATTTCTACTTCGTTGAATTTAATGTTATCTTTTCCTTTATAAATCTTTTTTTTATTTAGTAAATATAAATTTCCAAAGTACAGTTTATGGGGACGGAGCCAAGATGGCGGAATAGTGAGGGCATGCACCAACAGTCCAGGAAAAGATAGTTTAATAAAAGTGGAGTTACTGTAACCTTAGGAAGAGACTCAGGAAAAAAACTGCAGAGGAAACTCTTCCAGATCTAGTGGATGTGACACAGAAGACCTATGGGGAAAGCAAGGTCACCCACCGCTGAGCTGAGCCACGGGAGTGGAAACACGAGAGCAGGGAGCCACGGGAGCCCAGCCACAGAAGCCCAGTCGGAGGGTCTGCGCACCAGCACTGGAAAGGGAGGTGAGGCAGGGATCTCTCAGTAACCCAAGACATTGGCGGGAAAAGACAGAAGAGGCCTGAGGTCCCACTGGGGAAAGTGCAACAGGCTGACTAGAGGAGAGAAAAAAAAGCAACTAAATAGGGGGTCACTAGCTTCTCTCTCCACTCACCTTACAAAGCCTAGCAAGACAAAGAACAGCCACCATTTTACATATGTAAAACAAACTCAGTAACCTTGGCAACCCAGTGAGAGACTGCTGAATTTGAAATTTGAAACCAAACTGAGGGCTGAATTAACTCTTTGTGTGGTCCCAAGGGTAAGCAGACAAATACCTGAGTCTAAAAAAAAGAGGGAGCAAGCAAGCAAGCCAGAGAACAATCTGGGTGAGTCACCGTTGCCACACCCTTAACCCTGAAGAACCAAATAGAACTCTCTGGCCACACCCATCATAGCCTCTAAGGACCCATCAAAAGCAGACAGTCCACTTAATCTAGAGTCATAGTATAACGAGAAAAAACACCACAGCGAAGGAAACAAAGAACACCTCCAAGATTCCAAACAAACATAGAAACGAAGGTAATAAGAGCAAGGAAGACACTATGATGCCCCCAAATGAAAAAGACACCCCAATTCAAGATTATGAAGATGATGAGATAGGAGAAATGCCAGAAGCGGATCTCAAAAAATTGATAAGAACATTAAGAGGTTCTCAAAAACAAATTCTTGAACTACAGAAATCCTTAATGGACAAGACAGAAAATCTCTCTCGCGAAAATGAAATATTAAGGAGGAATCAAAATGAAATGAAACAACTAGTAGAACAAGAAACTGTGATAGTGACGAAAAATCATAATGAAATGAAGAATTCAAAAGATCAAATGACAAACATATTAGAGAGCCTTAAAAACAGAATGGGTGAAGCAGAAGAGAGAATATTGGACTTAGAAGACAGAGAACAGGAAAGGAAATGGACAAACCAAAGAAAAGAAGAGGAAATTAGAAATCTAAAAAATATTGTCGAGAATCTACAGGATACTATTAAAAAACCTAACATTCGGGTTCTAGGAGTTCCTGAAGGCATGGAGAGGGAGAAAGGATTAGAAGGCCTTTTTAGTGAGATACTAGCAGAAAACTTCCCAGATTTGGAGAAGGACAGAGACATCCTAGTACAGGAAGCTCTTAGAACCCCTAATAAATATGACCAAAAGAGATCCTCACCATGACATGTTGTAATTAAACTCACCACAGTGAAACATAAAGAAAAGATCCTAAAATGTGCAAGAGAGAAGCATCAGATCACTCTCAGAGGATCCCCAATTAAACTCACAGCTGACTTCTCATCAGAAACCCTACAGTCCAGGAGGGAATGGCGAGACATAGCCCAGGTACTAAGAAAGAAAAACTGCCAGTCCAGAATATTATATCCTGCAAAGCTCTCATTTGTAAATGAAAGTGAAATAAAGACCTTTCACAGCAAACTGAAATTGAAAGAATTCGTTGCCACTCGTCCAGCCCTGCAAAAGATGCTTAAAGATGTGTTACACACAAAAACACAGAAACATGGTCATCAATATGAAAGAAGGTAAAGGAAGAAAACCTCACAGCAAAAGATCACAGGAAACTCAAAGCATATATTAGAAAATATCTTTGGCAAATGGCAGGGAAAAGTTACTACTTATCGATAGTCACATTAAACCTTAAAGGACTGAACTGTTAAGTTTAAAGACACCGTTTGGCTGATTGGGTTAAGGGACAAAACCCATCTATTTGCTGCTTACAAGAAACACATCTTTCTAAGAAAGATGCATACAGACTGAAAGTCAAAGGCTGGAAAAAGATATGCCATGCCAACAGAAATGAAGAAAGAGCAGGCGTAGCCATCTTAATATCAGATAACATAAATTTTACCACAAAAACTATCAGGAGAGACAAAGAGGGGCACTATATAATGATTAAGGGATCCATTCAACAGGAAGATATAATGACTATCAATGTATATGCACCTAATTACAGGGCACTGGTTTATTTAAAAGACTTGTTAAGGGAATTAAAGGGAGACTTAGACTCCAATACAATAGTATTGGGGGACTTCAATACTCCACTCTCAGAGATAGACAGATCAACAGGACAGAAGATCAACAAGGAGACAGTAGATTTAAATGACACTGTAGCTCAAATGGACCTAACAGATATCTACAGAACTTTTCATCCTACACAGAAAGCATTTACATTCTTCTCAGCAGTACATGGAACCTTCTCTAGGATTGACCACATTCTAGGCCATAAAGCAAGTCTCAGCAAATTCAAAAGAATTAGAATCATACGATGCAGCTTCTCAGACCATAAAGGAATGAAGCTGGAAATTAGCAACTCAGGAATCCCTAGAGCACATGCAAACACATAGAGACTGAATAACATGCTCCTGAATGAACAATAGGTCATAGAAGAAATTAAAAGAGAAATCAAAAATGTTCTGGAAGTGAATGAGGAAAGCAGCACATCATTCCAAAACCTATGGGATACAGCAAAAGCAGTGTTAAGAGGAAAGTTTATATCAATAGGTGCCTACATCAAGAAATTGGAAAGGCACCTAATAGATGAGCTTTCAGTTCATCTCAAGGATCTAGAAAATTGGCAGCAAACCAGACACAAATCTAGTAGGAGAAGAGAAATAATTAAAATCAGAGAAGAAATCAACAGGATTGAATCCAAAAAAACATTACAAAAAATCAGCAAAACGAGGAGCTGGTTTTTTTAAAAAATAAACAAAATTGACACCCCATTGACCCAACAAACTAAAAAAAAAAGAAGAGAAAATACCCAAATCAATACAATCAGAGATGAAAATGGAAACGTAACAACAGACACACAGAAATAAAAAGAATCATCAGAAATTACGACAATGACTTGTATGCCAGCAAACAGGGAAATCTATCAATACAAATCAAACAGGGAACTCTATCAATACAAATCAAAATACCAAAGGCAATCTTCTCAGATCTGGAAAAAATGATGCTGAAATTCATATGGAGACAAAGGAGCCCTCGAATAGCTAAAGCAATCTTGTATGACAAAAACAAGCTGGAATTATCACAATACCAGATTTCAGGATATACTACAGGGCAGTTGTTATCAAAACAGCATGGTACTGGTACAGAAACAGATGGATAGAGCAATGGAACAGAATACAAACACCAGAAATCAACCCAAACATCTACAGCCAACTCATATTTGATCAAGGATCCAAAATAAATCCCTGGAATAAGGATAGTCTATTCAATAAATGGTGCTGGGAAAATTGGATTTCCACATGCAAAAGCATGAAGCAAGACCCCTAACTTTCACCTTACACAAAAATTCACTCAACATGGATTAAAGACTTAAATCTATGACCTGACACCATCAAATTATTAGAGAGCATTGGAGAAACCCTGCAAGATATAGGTACAGGCAAAGACTTCTTGGAAAAGACCCCAGGAGCACAGGCAGTCAAAACCAAAATTAACCTTTGGGATTGCATCAAATTGAGAAGTTTCTGTACTTCAAAAGAAACAGTCAGAAAAGGGAATAGGAAACCAACAGAATGGGAAAAAATATTTGCGAACTATGCTACAGATAAAGGGTTGATAACCAGAATCTACAAAGAAATCAAGAAACTCCACAACATCAAAACAAACAACCCACTTAAGAGATGGGCCAAATACCTCAATGGACATTTTTCAAAAGAGGAAATCCAAATGGCCAACAGGCACATGAAAAAAAAAAAATGTTCAAGATAACTAGCCATCAGAGAAATGCAAATCAAAACCACAATGAGGTTTCACCTCACCCTGGTTAGAATGTCTCACATTCAGAAATTTACCAACAATAGATGCTGGCGAGGATGTGGGGAAAAAAGGACACTAACCCACTGTTGGTGGGAATGCAAACTGGTTAAGCCACTATGGAAGTCAGTCTGGAGATTCCTAAGAAACCTGAATATAACCCTACCATACAACCCAACCATGCCACTCCTTGGAATTTACCCAAAGGAAATTAATTTGGCAAACAAAAAAGCTGTCTGCACATTAATATTGATTGCAGCTCAATTCACAATAGCTAAGACCTGGGACCAACCCAAATGCCCATCAACAGTAGACTGGATAAAGAAATCATAGGACATGTACTCTACAGAATACTATACAGTAGTCAAAAACAATGAAATATGGTCATTTGCAACAAGATGGAGGAATCTGGAAAACATCATGGTGAGTGAATTAAGCCAGTCCCAAAGAGACAAATATCATTTGTTTTCCCTGATCGGTGACAACTAACTGAGCACCAAAGGGGAAACCTGTGGAATTGTAATGGACACTATGAGAAACAGTGACTTGATCAGCTCTTGTCCTGACTGTTGTTGTACAATGTAATACTTTATGCATTTTAGTATTTTTTGTTCTAGTACTAGTGGTTGAACTCTGTAATTAACACACAATTATTCTTAGGTGTTTAAATTTTAACTGAAAAGTGATCCCTGTTGAATATAAGAGTGGGAAAAAGAGAGGGAGGAGATGTACAATTGGGGACATGCTCAATCAGACTTGCCCCAAATGATGGAGTTAGAAACTTTCCAGGGGATTCCAATACAATCCCATCAAGGTGGCATGTACCAATGCCATCTCACTACTCCAAGTGATCAATCTCAGTTCACAATTGATCACGCTGATAGGTCTAAGAGTCAAAGGGATCACACAAACAAGACTAATGTCTGCTAATACTAACTGATAGAACCAAAAAGGGAGAGAACGATCCAACATGGGAAGTGGGATACACAGCAGACTCATAGAATGGCAGATGTCCTAAATAGCACTCTGGCCTCAGAATCAGTCCATAAGGCATTCGGATCTGGCTGAAGAGCCCATGAGAGTATTTTAGGCATGGAAAGCCAAGACATCCTGGAAAAAAAAAATACAGAAGCAGACCTAAATGAAAGATCTCTGCGAGTGAGATCCCAGTGGAAAGAACAAGGCCATCAAAGAAGGAGGTACCTTTCTCTGAAGGGAGGAGAGAACTTCCACTTTGACTATGACCTTGTCAGAATAAGATCGAAGAGGGCGAACCCTAAAGGCTTCCATAGCCTTGGCAACTCATGACTAGAGGCTAAGGAGATTACTGACGCCATAAACAAGAGTGCCAAATTGTTAAATCAACATCAGGAATCACTGTGTACTTACGTCTCATGTGGGATCTGTCCTTAATGGGTTGTCAAATGTGAAGTAATGGTATAACTAGTACTGAAACAGTATTTTTACACTTTGTGTTTCTGTGTGGGTGCAAACTGATGTAATCTTTACTTAGTATATACTGAATCGATCTTCTGTATATAAAGATTATTGAAAATGAAAAAAAAAACTTGGCGTTAAATTGGAAATTGCATAGAAAATTAATCAATTTTTTAAAAAAAATATCATGTAGGATCTCTGTCATTAATGTGCTGTACACTGTGATTAAATGCTATAACTATTACTCCAACAGTATTTTTCACTTTGTTTTGCTATGTGAGGACAAACTGTTGAAATCTTTACTTAATATATACTAAACTGATTTTCTGTATATAAAGAGAATTGAAAATGAATCTTGATGTGAATGGAAGGGGAGAGGGAGCGGGAAAGGGGAGGGTTGCGAGTGGGAAGGAAGTTATGGTGAGGGGAAGCCATTGTAATCCATAAGCTGTACTTTGGAAATTTATATTCATTAAATAAAAGCTTTAAAATAAAAAAATAAAAATAAAAAAATCAAAGTAAATTTTATGGATTACAATGGCTTCCCCCCCATAATTTCCCTCCAACCCGCACCCCTCCCATCTCCCACTCCCTCTCCCATTCCATTTACATCAAAATTCATTTTCAATTCTCTTTATATACAGAAGATCGATTTAGTATATATTAAGTAAAGATTTCATCAGTTTGCACCCACACAGAAACACAAAGTTTAAAATACTGTTTCAGTACTAGTTTTAGCATTACTTCACATTTGACAACCCATTAAGGACAGATCCCACCTGAGAAGTAAGTACACAGTGATTCCTATTGTTGACTTAACAATTTGACACTCTTGTTTATGGCCTCAGTAATCTCCCTAGGCTCTAGTCATGAGTTGCCAAGGCTATGGAAGCCTTTTGAGTTCGCCAACTTTGATCTTTTCCAATAGGGTCATAGTCAAAGTGGAAGTTCTCTCCTCCCTTCAGAGAAAGGTACCTCCTTCTTTGATGGCCCCATTCTTTCCACTGGGATCTCACTTGCTGATATCTTTCATTTAGGTCTTCTTTTTTTTTTTCCCAGAGTGTCTTGTCTTTCCATGCCTAAAATACTCTCATGGGCTCTTCAGCCAGATCTGAATGCCATAAGGGCTGATTCTGAGGCCAGAGTGCTATTTAGGACATCTGCCATTCTATGAGTCTGCTGTGTCTCCCACTTCCCATGTTGGATCATTCCCTCCCTTTTTGATTCTATCAGTTAGTATTATCAGACACTAGTCTTGTTTGTGTGATCCCTTTGACTCTTAGACCTATCAGCGTGATCAATTGTGAACTGAAATTGATCTCTTGGACTAGTGAGATGGTATAGGTACATGCCACCTTGATTATTTTATTTATTATTTGAAAGTCAGGGTTTCACAGAGAGGAGAGGCAGAGAGAGTGAGTGAAAGGTCTTTCATCTGCTGGTTCATTCCCCAATTGGCTTCAACAGCTGGAACTGCACTGATCCGAAACCAGGAGCTTCTACTGGGTCTCCCATGAGGGTGCAGGGGTCCAAGGACTTGGACCATCTTCTGCTGCTTTCCTAGGCCACAGCAGAGCGTTGGATAGGAAGTGGAGCAGCCAGGTCTTGAACCAGTGCCCATATGGGATGCTGGTGCTTCAGGCCAGGGCGTTAACCCGCTGCACCACAGCACTGGCCAATCCTTTATAAATCTTAAACCTTAGCATTTTTTGTTTTCTAGTTTATGCATTTAGATTATGCACTTTTCTTATAAATACTACTTTGGTTAAATTGTTACATTTTTGGATATGCATAAAATGTACTTATTTGTTTCAATGATCTCAATATTCTAATAATTTGCATTATATTTTGGAGACTAAATTTTTTGACGCATCAATGACTCTTGTATTGCAATTTCACACATAATGATTTTTTTTCCATCTTTTCTAATTAATGTTTACCTAAAATTTGTGCTACTACTTGAATAATAAAGTATGGATTTATTTGTTATTTCTTGAGACATAATGTATGTTAAATCTTGCAAATGTTTCATGTGGATTTTCATAATATTTGTACCAATGGTTGTATCCAGAAGAGAAAGATTCTTTGTTATTTTGTTCAGAGAAACACTAATAACATCTCACATACCAACAGCCTTTTAAATATACATAAGTCTAATATATGTTTCTACTGGCCATGTATGAAATCTTCAATATAGATTTTCCTTCTCCCCACAAAACAAAGCACTCAGTGCTTTATTTCGTATCTTCCATTTCTCCTTTTATAGTTGCCTCGTACTTACCTTCCATTTTGGTTATACCTTATGTTTTTATTTCTATGTATATTCAAGCTCACTCCTACATTAAAGCCTAAGGCTCCAATTTTTATTGCATGTCCATTTGTTTCTCATCATTAAATTGTACTCAAATGTAATCCAATGTGTAACTGTAGGATGAATTTATTTTGCTTTTACTATATAGTTAGTAGATTAACTTCATAAATACATATAAACAAATCAAGTTCATAGGATTAACGTTATGTACTCTTTTTTAATGCACTGTATTTTTCTTCAAAAGTAATCCATCAATATGCTTTTAAAAATTAAACAATAAACAAAAGCTTATAATGAATACAGCTATTTCCATCACTTTCCATTTTCTGTGTAACTCTGACTTTCAATAAATTAAAAAATAAAAATAAAAAAGACACCCATCACTTCCCTAATGTCTTTGAAAATTCTCTTTGGGCTTCCTTGACTTTTATTTAGTTTTTAGTCTGTGGACATACACATACACACACTACACACACACACTGGTACCTCAAATTTTCTGATGTATTGATTGATCTAGTATTATGATACAAAAAAGTAAAATTTTTACCTTTTATTCCTCCTCTCATCCATTCAATATAAATTTGCCATAATTACTTGTTAAATCAATACTCATAATGTTAATTACTGTACCTATAAACAACTTTATTGATGAATGAATATTCCTTTCTGAAATGGTTTTTCATTATTTCTCATACTTAATGATTTAATAATAAATTTCTTATATTTCTTGCCAAATCTCTTTCAACCTTCCAAAATTTTGTAAAATACATTTAATGCAATATGACTTAGAATCGAATTCATCAAATAAGATGGGCAGTTAGGTATGAATGAACTCTGTAACTACTCCATTCTCTTACTACAAGACTACCTTTTCTACTCTCAAAGTTTATGGATACTTTAGCATGGCTTTTAGATTCTAGATTGAAAATAATTGCTTGTCTGAATTTTTTATATGCTGTCTTATTGTTTCAGGTTTCCACTGCTGATGTTAGCAAGTCAAACACCTTCTTATTCCTTTGAAGTCCTATATGTCTATGAAACACTTGTCTGAAAGCAAAATTTGCATTCTTTTTTCTTAATTATCTCAGGTGAGATGATCTTGGTGAAGGGATTTAGATTTGGGGTTGGTTTAAGAGAATAAATTCCAAAGGATTTTAGAATTGACCAGAATAGAAATAAAAGTTGAGACAAACAACAATACAGAAAAATATTACCTGAATTACTGATAGACTGTGAATAGGATATTGTGGCTTAGGTGTATGTGTGCCAACAGTTGAATCCCTAATACTAGGCTTAATTGAATAAGTTTCACTCCCAAATTATAGGCTGTGCTAGGAGAATAATGCATCCTCACATTTCTCATCTCTGTAATTTCATGATGTGGAGGAGCAAAATAAAAGACAAGGAACCCAGTTCCAGCCAGCTCTCAAAAAAAAGGAGGAAGAAGTGACATTAGAGATACGTAGTTACTACCCCCAAAACACACATTCCGAATTTACTTGCCTTCCCCGAGAAATGGGCAACTGAGGACACAGGGAAAGACCTAAGTGGTGCATTAAATGTTGTCCTTTCACATGTGCTCAAGGTGCCTAGGACTGCTGTAGCACATTATCACACATTTGGCTCTTTAAAACAACAGAAATTTATTCTCCCACAGTTCTGGATGCTGAAATTTGAAATCAAGTGTTGCCAAGGCTGCATCCCTCTATTGTGGTTTGATTGTGACCCATAGAGTTTGCACATTGGCAATTGAATCCTCAGGTAAACAGTTTTAATATTGTGCCTTTAAGAGGTAATAAGACCACGAGGACCTGCTCATGAGAAGAGATTAATGACATTATCTAGGGACTAGGTTAGTTATCATGGGAATGAGTTCCTAAAAATAGACCAAGCTTGATGGCCTTCATTTCCCTACTGTCATCTCCTTATAAAATAATGAATTTGTTCGGGGCACCGATCCTGTCCCGGTTGCCCCTCTTCCAGGCCAGCTCTCTGCTGTGGCCAGGGAGTGCAGTGGAGGATGGCCCAAGTGCTTGGGCCCTGCACCCCATGGGAGACCAGGAGAAGCACCTGGCTCCTGCCATCAGATCAGCGCGGTGCGCCGGCCGCAGCGTGCCTACCGCGGCGGCCATTGGAGGGTGAACCAACGGCAAAGGAAGACCTTTCTCTCTGTCTCTCTCTCTCACTGTCCACTCTGCCTGTCAAAAAAAAAGTAAAAAAAAAAATAATTTGTTTACTCCTTCCTTCTACTTTCTACCATTCAACTAGAGAGTAAGAAGGCCCTAACCAGATGCCAGCCCCTTGATTGTTGACCTCCCATTCTCCAGAACCATGATGCAATATACTTCTCTTCATTAGAAATTACCTAGTCTCAAATAGTCTGTTGTAACACCACCAGAGACAACCTCTGAAGATGATAATGGGAGAAATTCTATTCCCTTAATAAGCATGTGATAACTCCTTACAGAGATTCATCTTTGTTAACAAGATATTTTGATAAGCATGCTTCTAGGCAGAAACTGAGCTGCCAAGGTTTGAGTGTGGTACGACTGAATTCTAGACTTTGAAAGAGTCACAAGATTCTGATTGAGATGCATACAGAGATTTTTTTTTTTTTTTTTTTTTTGCTTCTAAGAGAGAAATAAGTGAGAAGGAAGAGCTTGGGTCTACCTAAAGAAATGGTGAGAGGAGAAAATCTGTCACGCTGCTTCCAGTGGAATGAGGTGCTCAAATGTGTTTTAGGGGGACCAGAAATGACTAAAAGATTTTGAAGTGGTTTTCTACAGAGTATGTGTCTTTTACCCCCTACTTCATACCTCTAAAGGAGTTGTATCAGAGTCTACATTGATATTAATGTGTCCAACAATGGAGAATTATTCTGCAAAATACAAGGTTGTTCTAAATCAGACAAAAGATTGGCACTGGGCAAAATCAAATACTATTCACCTAGATGCAAGATACAGAATCTTCTTACCTAAGAAAAATAAATGTATGCCTAACAAAAGCAACACAAAGGATTTTTTTCTCACAATTTTGTAACAATTTTTCTCACAATTTTTGTATAAAAATTTATAACTGACCTTACAATCTCGTCTCATACATGATAAAATGGCAGCTATTTGAACAGTTTCATGTCCAGAGTTCAGCTTTTTAGTGAGATTCTTGTTAGCAACTTCAAAACTCTCTTATATCACTGTAAAATCTCACCTCCCCATAGGAACTCAACATTCTACCTTTTCTGCATCTGAGCTAAAATGTCAAAGTGGTACTAGACAAAGTTATTTTATGTGACAGCTGTTAACACTACTACATTTCCATGGCCATCTATGGTGAAGACATTTTCAACACTCCTGGGAATACCACCACATTTTGCTCATTGACTTGGTTCTTTTTTCCATATTTTAATGGCCCTTTCAAATTCTCTTCTCACACCTCTAGCCTTCTCAATCTGTCATCCACCCTCAGCAGAAGTCTTTCCTGTTTCATAGGGAAAATCACAGGCATTAGATAAAAGCATCCTCAATTTCTTATGCTTACAACATTCAATGTACTTCCAAACCCATTATTTTCACTTTCTTCTATTAAAGTAAGTCCAATTTCTTCCTCCTCCTCCTCCTACATGTTCTGGATATGTACAATATCAATTCTCCTGTGTGATAGAAGCAGATTTCATTGAAGTAAGGTAAGGAATGGGTTGGTGGACAATTTGGAGATAGAAAGCATAGGTAAGTTTTGACTTTTAGATGGTACATAGACTATGAGGACAGTATGCCTGCTTTTTAATTACCTCAGTACAGAGTGATACATGTTACTTTTGTCCACACTCTGAAGGCAAAAACTATACAAGGAGTTGAAACTTCTCAGTAACAACTCTATAAGGGAGCAAAAATTTTTGTTACATTTTAAAATTTTTTCTTTTTTAACATTTTTTCAAATTTATATAATTTGAATAAATTTTATATACAGATTTGGGAGCATAGCAGTATTTCCCAACCTCCCTCCTTCTTCCCTTTTTATTCTTTCTTTTAATTTTTACAATGGCATATTTTCCATTTATTTTATACTCATAAGATTAACCCTTCAGTAAGTAAAAAAAAATTAAACCACAAATAAGGGAAAAAAATTAAAAAAAAAAAAACACTGTTCCACAATAGTACAGACAAGGTCTACAAACAATAATCAGTTCTCAAAATGTCAATTTCCATATTATACATTACATATTTCGTACTCTATTATTACCACAGATCAGTGGAAAATATGGTATTTGTCTTTTTGGGACTGACTTAAAGCAGACACAGAGAGATCTTTCATTTATTGGCTTATTCCCCAAATACCCACAACAGTGAGGGCTAGATCAGGCCAAAGCCAGGAGCCTATAACTCAATCTGGGTCTCCCATGCAGGTAACAGGAACTCAAATTTGAGCCATCACCTGCTGCCTTCAAGGGTACACACCAGGAGCAAGCTGGAATTAGAAGCAGAGACAGGACCTGAAACCAGGCACTCTAATGAAGGAATGTGTATCAACTACAGCATCAAATGCAGCCCCAAAGAATCAAACATTTTTATGATCAGCTTGCCATATTTGTCATTCAACATATCTAATTTCACAAGCCAGAGATTTAAAAATCATCTTTGCTAATTTCCTTTGCTCTTATCACTCACATCCAATTTTAGCAATCCTCCTCAGTATCGCCTCTTACACCTTCATTCACACAGTCTTTGTTTTGATTTTGGACCTGTGTTTCATTCCTGCTTATGAAGGCTACTCCAATAGGCTCCTAACAAGTCTATCTATATTCAGTCTGTTTCACCCAGTTCACTCACCATTTGCAGCCAGAGTGATATATGATATTTTAAAAATGCAAATCTGTGCGTGTGTGTGTATGTCCCTCACTCACTCTGCTTTTCAAATAAATAAAAATATTTTAAAAATACTAAAAAATATTTAACACTTACTCCTTGCAGAATAGTTTGCAAGGCAATGTATTAGTTTGCTGATGCTTTTCAGAAAAGGGATCTCTGACTCTTTGTTTCTGCAAAAATCATCCTTCTACACTTCTTTAAGATCTGCCTTAAAACAGCACATTAAATGTTCCCTCCGTTCTTGCCTCACAAAAACCTAGATAAATATTTGGCATGGTAATGTTGTAATTATCTCTGATTAGTGATTGAGCCAATAAACAACCCCACCAACTCCATCCTTTAAATTACACAACAAAAAAGAGAATTTAGATGTTATTAGGCATTAATGCAAATCATTCATGCATAGCTATAATTCTACTCACAAATATGCATAGGTTATGCATCAGTTGTTATTCTTAACACGGAAGAAGTTACCTCAACCAGTGTTATACTCATTTAGGATTAGAAAACAGACAGAGATATTGGAAAGCAGTTCTGGGGGAAATATTGGGCAGGAGCCAAGCACTCTTACTTGTGCTCCATATGGAAGTGGTCCCTAGGCCTTTCACCATATAAATTGAAGCTGCTGATTTAAGATCCCAACAGAGAACCTATAGCACTCTTTAGTGACAGCTTGGAATAACGTTGATGTTAGGGATATAAAACAACATTTAGAAGCCACACAGTACAGTGGAAAGAATCTGGCTTCAGGCGGCCCTGACTTACGTTCTGTTTATTTCCAGCTGCATTAACTTAGGTAGACAGTTAGTCTCCTTGGGCTTCAACTTCCTCAAATGCAAAACAATGATAGTAATATCATCTCCAGGGTGTTTATGCTCATCAACATAAAAAAGCTTAGTTTCAAAATAAGACTATTTAGACACTCATATTTTGAGAATAAAATCTAAATAAACCATACTGGTGACACTTCCTCTTTCAATCATGTTGGAAATCATTTAAAATTTAGAATTAAAAATTTTGCTTAGATAGAAATATTTGTGTTCACTTGTAGTCAACTGGCTAATCTAGAGCCTAGTGTTTATATGGTACAATCTGGGCTCTCCCTCTCCAGAAGAACCAGCATCTTCTCTCTCATTTACTGTATCAAAGGAAGGAATTTTCAATCACCCAATTTCCTGGCTAAAATATAAGACCATCCTTGGCTATTCTAGCCCTGTCCTCATGCCTACTACTGATTGGACCAATAAAGCTTGAAGGTGGCCAGATAAAACACAGAATAACCAATTACATTTGAATTTAAGATAAACAATATATATATAATATAAATATGCACAAAATGTTGATATTACACATCTATATATTATACATGCTATATCCTGCAGGTCTAACCTGTCACAAAATCAGATTTTCTTCTCTAGGGATACAGAACTGGGATATAAAGGTCTGGTTAGTCCACCATGGCTGGGGGGGGGGGTCTCATCAGTCATATAGATCAAGCTTTGTATCATCAGAAGCCTAGAACACTGGTCTGCAGAGAAAGAAAGGACAGAGATTTCAGAAGTACAGAGATGAGAGACTGCGTGGCCACAGAGAGATGGAGAGAGGAATCTCAGTTTGTCACTTACCATTTCTGTGATTCACTTCCTTGTGAATCCAGACTGTATACTTTCTGCTGTTGCACTCCATGAAATGGTCCTAGGGGCAATAAACTTACTTCCTTGTGTAAGCTAGTTTGAATGAAGCGTTGGCTCTTGCAGGCGATATTTCTGCCATGAAAGGATCAGTTTTCACTCACTAACTACACGCTATCCAACACTTCCTCTGTGGTTCAGAAAAGCCATATCAGAAACTGTTTGTTATCAGTATTAAAGACTGCTTACTTGTAGGACCATGCACTAAGCCGTGTTGAACAAACACATTTAAAAAATTGTGATTATTGAGAATAACTGAAATCTTATAAATGTTGACTCCTTTTGGAGTTCGAAAGTAAAAGGAAACAGAAAGCATTGGGAGAAGCTGTAATCTTGTTTCTCTTTAAGAAGCATTTCAACATCAGGATGAGATTTCTCCTGAGTTTTACCACCAGATAAATGTTAATGAGAAACAACAGAACTCAGCCAAACTAGCCTTCAGTTCCTTGTCAAACAGCCTTTCAGTTTAGTTCAGTTTGTAGTTCCTTTCCAATTCAGATCTCTATAATTGATGTTCTGCCTTTTATTGGATCTTTCTAGAGACTAATGGTTGAATTTGAAAACTTTAGCTATGAATTCTTTAAGGAACTATTGGTGTCGATATCCTTGTGTTTCTTTTTTTTTTCCCTTTTCCATCTTGTATTGCATTTTGTTCTGATTGATTCCCTATTCAAATAAACTGAGCTTACAAGTGTCTCCATTATTGTTTATAACAGCATACATAGCTTACCGTAGATAGGGATTGTGTTTTGTTTTGAACAAAAATGCAATCATTAGTTAAGTGAAGATAAATAGTAATGAAGTAATGAGTAAACAGTAATGAAAGATACTGCAGAAAAATAAATTTAAATAATTATGATGTTTTCTTATATTTCATTTATTCACTTTATAATATATTCCTTAATTATAAGTTATTTTTCCAAGTATGTACTTTTTGTCAAAAATTAGACAGTCACCAGCCTGTGTTCTTGTGTAAAACCAGAGGATGGCCCCATGGTAAGGACAGCCAAGTGGGGGCGGCGCTGTGGCATAGTGGGTAAAGCCACCGCCTGCAGTGCCAGCATCCCATATGGGCACAAATTTGAGTCCTAGCTGCTTCACTTCTGATCCAGCTCTCTGCTATGGCTTGGAAAAGCAGTAGAAGATGGCCCAAGTCCTTGGGCCCCTGCACCTGCATGGGAAGACCCAGAGGAAGTTCCTGGCTCCTAACTTTGGGTCAGCCCGGCTCTGGCCATTGCAGCCAATTGCGGAGTAAACCAGCAGTTGGAAGACCTCTCTCTCTCTCTGCCTCTCCTTCTCTCTCTGTGCTACACTGCTTTCAAATAAATAAAATAAA
The DNA here is from genome assembly GCF_033115175.1 of Lepus europaeus. Lineage (NCBI taxonomy): Eukaryota > Metazoa > Chordata > Mammalia > Lagomorpha > Leporidae > Lepus > Lepus europaeus. The sequence goes on from NC_084833.1 coordinate 43,671,864, forward strand.
TCTTAACAAATGGACAGCCAAGTAAAAAATAGCTGAAGGTTGGTTAAGAAAGGAATAGAAGTGAGGCAGCCTGTGGCACATTCTGTCAAGTCTCCACCTATGATGCCAGCATCCCATATAAGCTCTGGTTCAAGTCCCATCTGCTTCAGTTCCAATCCAGTCCCTGTTAGTGTGCATTGGAAGGCAGTGGTAAATGGCCAGTTACTTGGGCCCCTGTAGTAAACATGGGAGAAGTGGGTGGAGTTCTTGGCTCCAAATTTTAGCCTGGCAGAGCTTTGGTCTTTTGTACATTGAACTAGCAGGTGGAAGAGCGTCTCTCTGCTCTGTATATGTGTGTGTGTGTGTGTGTTTCCTTCTCTCTATATAACTCTACCTTTCAAATAATTTTTTTTAAAAAACTAAATAAAAAGGAATAGGGGATTATGCTTGAACTTCCAAGAAGAATTAAAAGAATCAAATAATAAAGAAGAATTTAGGATTTTTTGTTTTGTTTTGTTTTCTGAAACAGAAACTAGTGCTTTCAAACTCTTATACACATAAAGGAACATGGATAAGTTTGGATGCTTAAAATAGTTTTATAGATTAAAGAAAAATACTCATTGATTTGTTCATTCAGCAATATATTCTGTGAAAGGGTGAAGACTGGAGCAGTAAGCAGAAGGCCAGATCAAAAACAGATTTCTATACCATAATAATAAGATCAGGACCTATTCGTAAAGGGAGGAATTTTAAGCAGGACAGGTAAGATCAATTTTGCATCCTAAGAGGATTGCTTGTTAGTGACCTGGGGTCTTTGACTGATGTGAGTAGAAATTAACAAGACACCGACTTACAACCCAGGCAAAGTTTATTGGGTTTATGTTTGAACTCAAGAGAGACAGTACAGTGGGAAGAGTCTCTGCCAACTGGATTTCTGACTGAAGCTGAACAGTTTTTGCGGCATTAGGGAGGCAAGCAGCTTCTCCTCTGTGCCTGCTACTTAGATCTGCACCCAGCCTTTAGTTCTTGGTCGTCCCCTAGGGCACATTACTCTAGTTTGCAGCATCTTTGTTTTCTGCTCAGAGCTGCTGGTGTTTTGTTCACTTCTGCCCCCATAAAAGGGTCGCATTGTGCTGTTCTGTGCGTGCCTGCAGACTGGGGAAGTCCATAATGTCAATAGAGTCTTCTGAGATTAACATCCTATTGTTCCTTGTTCACAATCAGCTTGGAGATGGAGATGGCTACGTAATTAGATTGAGAGATGGATACATCTCCGGTCCAGAACATCTTGATTTTAGTGAGCTTGCTTCTATCATCTACACTCAGGTAAGATAATGAGAAAGATTTTAAGATTTTAAGAACTTTCAAGTGGAAATCTGAGTATTTCAGTAAAAGAGACATGATACTGCTTGAACTAAAATATTGACAAGAGTTAGTGGCTGTGTCTATGTTTGAGGGTAGATTTGAGTACTTAGGGAATAGAGTGGACAAGTCTTAGTCATTTATTAGTAATAAAAGAAAAGAGAAGTGTCAGTATCTTGGCATACTGGGTAAAGCCCCAGTCTGTCATTCCGGCATCCACTATGGGCCCTGGTATGTGTCCTAGCTGCTCTACTTCTGACCCAGCTCCCAGCTAATGGCCTGAGGAAAGCAGTGGAAGATGGTCCCAGGGTTTGGTCTCCTGCCACCCATGTGGGAAAACTGGATGAAGCTTCTGGCTCCTGGATTCAGCCTGGCCCAGCCCTGACCATTGCAACCATCTGGGAAATGAACCAATTGATTGAAGATCTCCCTCACTGTTTCTCCATTTCTCTCCCTGTAACGCTACCTTTATTAAATCTTTATTTTAAAAAAACAGCACAGGAACACAGAGAATGTATAGTCTGCTAAGACTTCCAGTGTTCTGCCTTAGCTGACTGGTGATGGATATTGAAGAATCTCCTACTCTCTCTCCCTTTCTCTCCCCACCTCACCCTTTCTGAAGCATAAGTACATTGTATCATGTGTAATTACCTTGTCATCAATACAGTGTAAAGAACTGATTATTGGCTGGCGCCATGGCTCAATAGGCTAATCCTCCACCTGTGGCACCGGGCACACCGGGTTCTAGTCCCAGTCAGGGTGCCGGATTCTGTCCCGGTTGCCCCTCTTCCAGGCCAGCTCTCTGCTGTGGCCCGGGAGTGCAGTGGAGGATGATCCAAGTCCCTGGGCCCTGCACCCACATGGGAGACCAGGAGAAGCACCTGGCTCCTGGCTTCAGATCAGTGTGGTGCGCTGGTTGCAGCGGCCATTAGAGGGTGAACCAACGGAAAAGGAAGACCTTTCTCTCTGTCTCTCTCTCTCTCTCATGGTCCACTCTGCCTGTCAAAAAAAAAAAAAAAAAAAAAACCTGATTATTTTCCATAGTCTTTTCTTCTGCCTCCTTTGGGATCCCCTTCTCATTTTTCCTTTTCATTTTCTTACTCGTTCCTTATTTCTGTTTTTAAAAATTATTTTTATCTATTTATTTGAGACATAGAGTTACAGACAGAGGGAGGGAGAGACAGAAAGAAAGGCCTTGCTTCTGCTGGTTCACTCCCCAGATGGCCACAAAGGCTGGAGATGGGCTGATCTGAAGCCAGGAGCCAAGAGCTTCTTCTGAGTTTCTCATGTGGTTCAGGGGCCCTAGCACTTGTACCATCTTCCACTGCTTTCCCAGGTCATAGCAGAGAGCTGGACCAGAAGAGGAGTGGCCAGGACCTGAACCAGTATTCATATGGGATGCTGGTGCTACAGGCAGCTACTCCACAGCACTGGCCCCATCCTTCCTTCCTTTCTTTATTCCTTTTCTCCCATAGACACCAATAATTACTGGGCATGTGATGACATCCAATGTTCAAACAATAGCTGATTTCAATAATTTGGGAGAAAGAGTAATATTTGCACTCATAAACCCCAAAGGCTATTAGAACCTCATGAGAAACTATGATGTGTCATTGTGATCTCCTTTGCATTTTGGTTTCATATACAAAAAGCAGTATAAATTTCAGTGTAGTACAGAAGGAAAAAGAGAAGAAAGAGACATCCAAATTTTGGGCTTCATGAAAATATTTTTTTCTTTCTACCCCAGGATAGACCCCATCCCACTAATAAAAACCCTAGGCCACATCATGATAGCAGCCAAAGAAATCACTCTACCTCACTGAGATAATATAACCTTTCGAAGGTACATGTTCAAAATACCATTTAAAAGCTGCTAATCCTGGAAAAGCAAGTCACTGAAACTTGAACTCAATTTTCCTTTCCTTTCTTCTGGTCTAAGGCCTGAAGCTATGATAGAAAGACCAGATAACATTCAAAAGTTTTCTTTCAACTATAAAAGTATACCCCCAGAGTATCTTCTCTCAAAATGTTTCTCCAGGCTTTCTCTGGGGCTTTGTGAAATCAAAGATGACTTTTTAGCTCATGAGTGTGCTCACAGAACTTTGAAATTCATATGCCCTTCTCCAATAGGTTGGTTAGGAGAAATTTCATGGGTTTCCTACTTTGGGGATGTTAGTCTTAGCCTTGAAAATCTTTTGTATCTTAGTGGAGAAGATAAGGAAAGAAAGGGATAGTAAAAGTGATGGACATTTTATGAATGCACTTTGTAGGCCAGTCACTCTTGTGTTTTCACTTTTGCCTATGTCAGCTCAGGACATTTTTATGTTCACACTGCCAAGGAGTTTCTGTTAGCTCTAGTTTAAATGGAGTAAGTTGAGTCTAATAGAGTAGAAGTTTCTTGTCTGTGGTTGATGTATTGTGTTATTGACAAAGTAAGAATTCACACCCAGTTGTGAGTATCTTTGAAACATTTTGGCTTCCTGTGTTTCTTCTGTTCTACAGTTGATAAAATATTCTATCTACAGGAAACAGAATATCAAATAAGCCATTCTATTAAACCTTCAATTGAAGGCATTACTGAAACCATGGAGAGGCCATGCAAAGAAGATGTTTCTGTTTAGCTGGTGAAACAACATTTGTGTAGAAAGCTAAAAACAACTTGTTCATAATATGGCAAGGATTGGTGGAAGGCAATCATTACAAACTGCTTGCAATATAAATTGCCCACCAAGTCCATAACTTTGGTGTTAGGGGATTTGAGAATGTTTTGGAATTAACTACCTTAGCCCAGGAGTTTTGTCTTTTCTGTGTTCACTAGCTAAACTTTTTTAGTCTTTGGGAAAACTAATAACTTTTAGGAACAACTGTTGTTAGTAGTGTGTTAATGAGTGCTAAATAATGGAATCTGTGGGGAAAAAGAACACCTTGACCACTTACCACTTTTCATGATGAAAATATTCTTGCCATTGCTACTTTCAAGCTATCAATGTGTCATAACTGAACATCAAGTTGAAAGGAGATTCTCCATAGCTCATCATTATACATAGTTCCATGTAAATTATTTTGAAAGCATAGAAATTAATAAAATGCAGTAAAATAATTAGGAAGTCATGAGTTTTGACTTAAGAGTTTATTAACTCTTAAAATCTGATTTCTTAAATTATGAAATTTAGCTGTTTTTAAAAAAGATTCATTTATTTATTTGAAAGGCAGAGTTACAAAGAGGTAGGAGCAGAGAGACAAAGAGAAATCTTCCATCTACTTGTTCATTCCTCAGATGGCCACAATGGAAAGAGCTGTGCTGATCCAAAGCCAGGAGCTTTTTCCTGGTCTCCCACATGGGTGCAGGGGCCCAAAGACTTGGCCATCTTCTACTGCTTTCCCAGGCCATAGCAGAGAGCTGGATTGAAATGGAGCAGCCGGGACTTGAACTAGTGCCCACACAGGATGCTGGCACCACAGGTGGCAGCTTTAGCCCTATGCCACAGCGCCAGCCCCATGTAATTTAACTTTTAATTATGGCCATGCCTAAAATATGGATTTCAAAATTTAACACATGAGTCTCAGAAGTTGGCATGAGATAGCTCCAGCATCGTACTCTGATAGTTTCATACTACTCTTGGCTTCTTTGGATTCACCTCAGACTGCCCTAACCAGTGTCATTGGCCTGCCTGTCTGCCTTGAGTCCCATCAAAATTGACTTTTGCAATATGCCACTCTTTCATGACCATGGTAAAGACAAATTTGAAAGCTTTTTAAAAGATGAAGTATACCAAAGACCTTTGTAGGTTTAATACATTCATAAGAATGTCTTAATTAAAATGAATAGATGCCCAATGATGGAAATTTCAGGGACCAGAGCAGCATATTGGGTACATATTGTAAGCTGATGGAATTTTTAGTAACCTGAAAATTTCGATGACCATATAGTTATCAATGAATAATACAGGCCCTGAATCCAGAGCTCCTGGCATTGTCATATGATAGTCAAGTCATCCAATTTTTCTTCTGATATAAAATCAGATCTGAACTTACACTAGACCAAACTTAATAGTGCTGATGATTTTTCTGGAATTCCTTAAGTAAAGAGTCATTTAATAGGTAGATTATTGCTTTGATTGAACTGATATACTGCAAATGTCATTGAGGATTTAAGCAAATAAAGTCCTAATCTTAGATCTAGAAGGGATGTTGTCAGGTTATTGAGGTGAGTTGAATTGAGACCTTCCTTTAAATAGAGCTGTGCATTTATCATCAAACATATATGAGGGCATTTTTCTTTAAATATCTTCCTATAGAAGTTATTTATAGCAGTTGCTCTTGCTTAAGTTCAGGGAGTAAACTTTTTAACGCTAGCTATCTATTCTATCATGTCTTAGTGTTCCCTGCTATACTTTATGTTTATGTCTTATTTTCTTATGCCATTGACAAAACTGACATTGGACACTACCTTACATGGTTACAAAGCAGAAGCATCCCTTGTAAATTCTTAATTAAGTTGTCTGTCTTCTATTGCATTCCCTTTATATCTTTGAACAAAGCAAATGCCTTTAACTTTTCCACAGGAAACTTATTTATATGTTACACTCAGTTTAAAGTTTCAATGTCTTTGTAACTAACTAAATGATGGAGATTTATCAATACCACCGTTCACTACCCCATTTCCATTTATTCTGCTAACTATAGTGGCATTTTACATTTGCGAGTTCATGAATGGCAGCAACCTGCTGCCACCAAGAAAATTCTACTGCTTTGTGAACTGCTTTTTACCTGCATCTTCTCTTTTCTGCCTTTGATGTCTGAAGAGGAAACATGAATTTCTGCTGCTAGGATGCATCTGTAAGGAAAAGAATGACAAAATAGATGCCTAACAATGATAGAAGATAAAAAAAGATCTTTAGATTCACTTATGATAATGGTGAAGGTAGTACACAGAATGTTCTAATCCTATACTATTAATAATGATGCAAGCCCCTAACCATGCTTAGTCACTTATTAGCAGCATATTTAATGCAGTGAGTCTTATATTACAGGTCAGGGGATTTGTTCTTGGCTCTGTCTTGATTGATGATTTGAATAATTCAATTCCATAAATATTATTGACCACCTATATCATGTAGAGCAATATGTGTGACACTATGAACAAAAAAAAATGTCTTCTGTCTTGAAAATATTAATGATGCAGAGGGGAAAATCAATTAATCTCATTTCAAAGCTAGAGAAATAGTATCTCGAATCAGAGTACTTGGGATCAAGACCTACCTTTGCTTCCAATCCAGCACCCTGCTAATGTGCCTGAGAGGCAGGAGATGATGGCTCACATGACTCTTCCGCCCATGTGTGAGACTTGGTTGGAGTTCCTGATTAGGCCTGGAATTTGGGGCATGGATCCAGAGGATGGAAGATCCCACTTACCACTCTGCCTTTTAAATAAACGAATAAATAAATCTTTTAAAAATTGTGGTGGCCAGAAGCCAGCAAGAAGGGAAGGAAGAATAAACCAAATACAGAGGACTTTTAGGGCAGTGAAACAACAATGTATGATACTATCATGGATTGTAACAAATGTGGTTCTCTGGTAGGGTATACTGTGAATATAAAATAATATAAACCTGTGCTAGGCATGGATGGGAAGTTTCTGTACCTTCAACTTCATTTTTCTACTAGGGTAAAACTGCTCTAAAAATAAAATTACTTAAAGTAATTAAAAAACATTTCATCTCAATTCCAAGATTTGTAAAATAGAACTATGACTTTAGGTTGAACAATTCCCAGGGTCACCCTGAACTTTTCCTTGCCAGTATTTAAGTTGCTGAATTCTGAATATCATTTATTCAAATTATTTTATTTCTTTTACTTGTGTACAAAATCATATAGAATTTGCACAAGCTGCTTTCAGCAACAATCTGACAACTGATAACCCAGTGTGAAATTAAACTTTTTTCTAACTCTCAGAAGCTTCAGTCCCTCATTAGCAAAGTCAGAATACTAATACATACTTTTTAAAGATCAAAACACTAAAGTAATAATTTAGGAAAGCTCTGGGATATAGAAATGACTCAAAAAGTTATAATTGTAATTATATTAATTGATTTTTCAGAAGAATGGAATAAGATAATTTATATAAAGTACTTAGTATGGTGCTTGGTGCATAGAAAGCTCTTAAATAAAGGAGTTAATATTGTTGGAATATTATTATTATTATTGTTTTTAAATCATGAACATTATCTCATTTCATGAATTACATTCATTAAAAATTCAGGAGATAAAATTTTAGTGTCCATTAAGAATAATACTCATAAAGCATAAATTATTTGTTTGAGATCACATAGATTCCCCTTTAAAGAAAAATCTAACCTATAATATAAAAAGGAATTATTGAATTTAAAAAGAATCATGACATCCCAGTAATTATTAAGATGCAAAATCAGCCTGTCTAAACAGTTTAAAGATCTCTAATCAGTTTAAAGACCCTGAACCACAGAGTTCTGTGTGTAGTCACTGATAGTCAAGGCATGGACATGTTATTTTCTTTGATCTTTTAACAAAATCTATGACACTACCATGGGCCAGGAATGACACTAATGGTGGGAAAATGGTTAGCAAAGACAGCCTCTGCCTCATGAGCTGAAACTCTAGTAAATGAGAAATTTAATAGCCAATGATTACCCCCAAATTAAAACCAGGCTCTAAGATGAGGTGTGTTGACTAGCAAGGGTGATCTGTCCAGAAGGTGAGGAAATTTTCTCAAGAAGAAGTCATTACATAGCCACCGATTCTGGAGAATTAATAGGAATTGTGTAAGTGTTAAGAGTCGCAGAGTTGGACACATTAAACATGACTAAAGCAAGAAAGCAAACGACAGAGTGATATGAAAAGAAATTGAGAGAGTAAAGTAAATAGAGAGAAAACCAGATCATAAAATTGTGTGCCTCTTGTTCATATGCAGTCATTATCATAGAAGCAATGAGAAATCAGTGAATGACTATTGCCAACTTATCATATGCACAATGATTAAAATTAAATTTATCAGAGACTTTACCTCTTCATGAGAGTAAGGTGACAATAAATAAAGAAAACAAGGTGTATTTAAGCTTATAAATCTGTCAGATTGCAATTAGTGCTATGAAAAAATTAAGCAGCTCCAGAGAAAGCTTCACTGAAATGCTGTTATTTAAGCAGAGATTTGGAGGAGCATAACTGGGGAGAGAGTGTTTTAGGGGAAAGAATCAACCAGAAAGACACAGGGTTGGGAGAATGTGAAGGAAAAAGAAGGCCACCTGAATGGAATAGGTAAATGAGATTTGGAAAACAAATGATGAGGTAGAGAGTAATAATCAATGTGGAACAGACTGTGCAGGGTCTTAGAGATTATTTTTAGAGTTTTAGATTTTATGACTAATCTGAAAAACCATGGGAGATTTTTGAGCAGATGGCTAGTGTCAAGATTAGAATTTATTGTTATAATCATTACCCTGTCTGCTGGGCAGAGTAAATAATGGAATAGAGTAAGGTTAGAAAGTGATAAAGGACAGATAACAAGAAAAAATACCCATATCCATCTCTACACCCATATGTCAGCTTCGAAGTAGCTGCAGAAAATGGAACTCCATCTATTTATCCAAAAAGAATTATGGGTATTTCTCTGTTAAGGGGGGATGTTAGGTAGGAAGTCAGAAATGAGCTTATGTGTGTGTGACAAGGAGTTAAGGAATGGACATCTACAGGGGTCCAGAATCTGCATCTCAAAGTCAACCCAATAACCTTCCAGATGCAGCCCAGTATCTGCACTTCAAAGTCCTACCCAAATCCTAATGACCTTCCAGGGAATCCTGACCCTTCTACCAGGCCTGATAAACATCCTTCCTCTAAGGTGGGGTGACGCCAGCCAGGCTTCTCCTGTCTGATAACTTCAGTGGGAAAAACCCAGAAAGAAATTTTTCATATTTACACCCAACAAGCCCTTCTGGAGGAGAAGAAGGAGAGGGGGAGGGAAAAGGCGGGAAGGCAAGACCCATCCCATTAAAAACCCCAGCCTAAATCAGCCTAAATGTGAACTACACACTCTCTCTCAGGTTCTGTCTGGAGAGGTGCCCATCCATACTTACAGATGTCCCTACCCTAATAAACCTTGCTATTTTGCTTTCCATTGCAAAAAAAAAAAAAGTGTTAAGATAAAGGAAAGAGATAATGGTTGTTTGAAGAGAGGGAACAATGGAATGGACGTAAGTTCAGATTTTTTTATATATTTTGTAGGCAGAGCCAAAAGGACTTGCTAATTGCTTAGACTATGGGAAACATGATTTTTAGAAACATAACTCCAAGACTTTTGACCCAAGCAATAGCATTCAGATGGAAGAGATGGTAAAAGAACAGATTCTAGAGGGGAATGCTAAAGTTGGTTTTGGACATATTAAGGCTGTGTGACCTATTAGACATCAAAGTGGTGATTTTGATTGGATACATAAGGTCAGAGTTTAGAGAAGAAACCATGTTGTGAAGAACATGGGACTCAGCAGTTTATAACTAAATGAGCTCACCAAGAGAATGAGCATGAAGAAGAGATCCCAAGGTCTAAGTGCTAAGTGAATCAATGTCTTACACAAGAGATGATGATGAAGAATGACTAGATTCAGGCCTTGCTATCCGTGTCATGGGGAGAAAATTAAGGGAGTGTGTTGCCTTCATTCCAGGTGATGAACATGCCTTGAGAACAAAACAATAATGCAATGTGTTAAAAGTGATAGCCAAGGAAGACAAGGGCAGAGAACTGAGTAAATATACTCTGTAGTAAATGGAAGGAAAGGCTTTAGAAGTTGGTGACCTCAGTCATTCTGAATTCCAAATAACTCTCATAAGAATAATTATGTGTATGTTCCTAGGGCCCAACAACTAAACCTTAAAAATGCTAGTGTTATGACATGACTTTCTCTTATATACACCATTAGCTAAAATGGGTTATACCTCAAGCATGCATGCCTCTCTCCTTGAGATAAGAATTCTCATATACAAATATATACAATATAATATATATATACACATATATACTTACAGTAAATGATCATTAGGATAAATTATTGCATTATAGGGAAAGAATGTCAGATCTGTAGCTGTAAAATCAACAATAATCAGATAGAGGCAGTACTATACATGCTGTATCAGAGAAAGCTTTGATCTAGATTTGGACTGAGTCTCACATCCCATATGGAATGCCTGAATTTGTTTCCTGACTCCAGTTCTTGATGCCGGCTTCTTGCTGGTGTGCACCTGGAAGACAACCATAACTCAAATAACTGCTTTCCTATCACCCGCTTGAGGGACTGGGATTGAGTTCTAAGCTCCTGATTCAGGCTTCAGAGAGGCTCTAGCTGTCATGGACACTTTGATGATATTAATACTTTCAATCTCTGAACGTGGAAGATTTGTCCAGTTTTTTATGTCATCTTTTCTGTTTCTTTCTTTAATGTTTTGTAATTTTCATTGTAGAAATCTTTGATTTCCTTGGTTAAATTTATTCCAAGATATTTAATTGGATTTGTATCTATTATGAAAGTGATTGATCTTAGAAGTTCAATAATCAAGATGGGGATTGAATCAGTAATAAATATCATCCAAACTGGTTGGCTTAACTGCTGAATTCTTCTAGACATTTAAAGAACTAATTACAATTTTTTCTCAGGTTATTCAGAACAACTTAAAGGGAGGGAATCTTTCCAAACTTCTTCTATGAAGTCAGTTTCACCTTAATTCTTAAACCATAAAAAGATACAGCAGAGAAAGAGAACTATAGACAAATATCCATGTTGAACATAGATGCAAAAATCCTCAAAAAAAATACTAGCTAATGAATGCAGCAACACATAAGAAAGATCATTCACCCAGACCAAATGAGATTTATCCCTGGTATGTAGGGGTGATTCAACATACAAAAAAATCAATAAATATGATGCATTACATTAAAAAACTGAAGAACAAAAATAAATGATTATTTCAATAGGTGCAAGGAAGCACTTCATGAAATATGCATCCTTTTATAATGAAAAACTTAAGTAAAGTGGGTACAGAAGGAACATTCCTTGAGACAATCAAGGCAATCTGTGACAAACCCAGGCAGCATCTTATGAATGAGGAAAAGTTGGAAGCATTTGCACTAAGATCTGGAACCATACAAGGATGCCCACTCTCACCATCACTATTCAATATAGTTAGGAAGTTTTAGCCAGAGCCATTAGGCAAGAAAAATAAAATCAAAGGATTACAAATTGGGGAAGAGGAAGTCAATATCCCTACTTGCAGATGACATGATTCTATATATAGAGGAACTTAAAGACTCCACTAAGAAGCTATTTGTTCTCATCCAAGAGTTTGGTAAAGTGGCAGGATATAAAATTAACACACAAAAATCAATAGCCTTTTTATACACAGACAATACCATGGCTGATAAAGACTTTCTAAATACAAAATACGGCTGGAAGAGAATGTCATTGGTCAGTCTAAGTCCAAACAGAAAACACAGTCATCTAACTTAGGGCACTTTTATAGGTTTTAGTTAAGAAAAATATGGAATCCCATGAAGCACAATGATGTAGCTTATCAAACTTGGTATAATTTGCACATTGTAATGGATCCACAGAATATAGTGCTGCAACTTATGGAGACTTACTCAGTTGAGATGAAGTGTGCAGCTAAGCAAAAATGCTCTTCAGCTGAAAAGATAAACAGCTACAGAAGGTAAGTGAAAACTAATTAAGTTTTCATTATAAGTGTAATATAGTGTTGATATACTATCTCAAACACAGATGTCTTTCCTCAAAGTAATTTAACAATCTTCTCATTGGTGGTTATTTTTTGCTTTCTGGCATTTTATTATCTACATTGAAGCCTAAATGTCTTGATAAATTTTTAAATTAATATAAGCAAGTTTGACCCAATACTTACATAGATAAAATAATAATATAATAGTAACAGATTTCTATTCATCTCAAATTTTAGACTACTTCAAATATATTTTACATATTAATTCATTAAATTTTTAACATGTCTTAAAATAATGAGGACAAGATATTTCAACTAGTCAGTCAAAGTCACATAGAGATCAAGTGCATCATTGAAGTGATATAATAGGACAGATCTTAGCTTTGTGGAATCTCTCAATTAAGGTAATGTTAATATTACTTAAAAAGCTGTCTTTTGCTTTACCTGGTATATCCACGATGACTACTCTTTGAGAGAGTGATTGATCGATTTGTGTTATTCCAACAATTATGAAGTGGCTGTTTCTTCATAAATATTCTGTAAGGGTCCTAATATGAGTGTGTGTGTGGGTGTGTGTGGGTGTGCTTTTGTAAGTATGTATGTGTGTGATAGTAAATGATTGTGGTAGAAGAGAAAAAAATGCAGTATAAAGGTGAATTAAAAAGTATCATCTCTTTATTATACATCTCTGCTATCTTTTTCATCTCTGATTTTATTGATTTGGGTCTTTTCTTTTTTTAGTTAGTTGGGCCAATGGTGTGTCAATTTTGTTTATTTTTTCAAGAAACAAGCTCTTCGTTTTGCTGATCTTTTGTTATTTTTTTTTATTGAATCCTGTTGATTTCTTCTCTGATTTTAATTATTTCTCTTCTCCTACTAGTTTTGGGTCTGGTTTGCTGCCAATTTTCTAGATTTTTGAGATGCATTGATAGCTCATTTATTTGGTGCCTTTCTAATTTCTTGATGTAGGCACCTATTGCTATAAACTATCCTCTTAACACTGCTTTTGCTGTATCCCATCAGTTTTGATATGATGTGTTGTTATCCTCATTTACTTCCAGAAAGTTTTTGATTTCTCTTTTGATTTCTTCTATGACCCAGTGTTCATTCAAGAGCATGTTGTTCAGTCTCCATGTGTTTGCATATGTTCTAGGGATTCCTGAGTTGCTAATTTCCAGCTTCGTTCCACTGTGGTCTGAGAAGCTGCATGGTATGATTCCAATTTTTTTGAATTTGCTGAGACTTGCTTTATGGCCTAGAATGTGGTCAATCCTAGAGTAGGTTCCATGTACTGCTGAGAAGAATATAAATTCTTTAAGTGTAGGATGAAAATTTCTGTATATATCTGTTAGATCCATTTAGGTTACAGTGTCGATTAAATCTGCTGTTTCCTTGTTGATCTTCTGTTCAGTTGATCTGTCTATTTCTGAAATTAGAGTATTGAAGTCCCCCAATACTATTGTATTGGAGTCTAAGCCTCCCTTTAAGTCCCTTAACATATCTTTTAAATAATCTGGTGCCCTGTAATTAGGTGCATTTATAATAGTTGCATCTTCCTGTTGAATTGATCCCTTAATCATTATATAGTGCCCCTCTTTTTCTCTCTTAACCATTTTAGTGTTAAAGTTTATTTTTGTCTGATATTAAGATGGCCATGCCAACTCTTTTTTGGTTTCTGTTGGCATGGAATATCTTTTTCCAACCTTTCACTTGCAGTCTGCATGCATCTTTGTTGGAAACTTGTGTTTCTTGTAAGCAGCAAAGAGATGGGTTTTGTTCCTTAAAGGATTCAGCCAGTCTGTGTCTTTTAACTGGACAGTTGAGGCCATTAATGTTCAATGTGACTATTGGTAAGTAGTAACTTTTCCCTGCCATTTTCCCAAAAATATTTCTAATATATGCTTTGAACTTCCTGTGATCTTTTACTGGGAGGTTTTCTTCCTTTACCTTCTTTCGTATTGATGGCCATGTTTCTGTGTTTCTGTGTGTAACACATCTTTAAGCATCTTTTGCAGGGCTGGACGAGTGGCGACAAATTCTTTCAATTTCTGTTTGCTATGAAAGGTCTTTATTTCACCTTCATTCACAAATGAGAGCTTTGCAGGATATAATATTCTGGGCTGGCAGTTTTTTTTTTTTCTCTTAGTACTTGGGGTATATCTCGTCATTCCCTCCTGGACTGTAGGGTTTCTGATGAGAAGTCAGCTGTGAGTCTAATTGGAGATCCTCTGAGAATAACCTGTTGTTTCTCTCTTGCACATTTTAGAATCTTTTCTTTATGTTTCACTGTGATGAGTTTGATTACAAAGTGTTGTGGTGAAGATCTCTTTATGGTCATATTTATTGGGGTCCTATGTGCTTCCTGTACTTGGATGTCTCTGTCCTTCTCCAATCCCAGGAAGTGTTTTGCTAGTATCTCACTGAAAAGGCCTTCTAATCCTTTCTCTCTCCCCATGCCTTCAGGAACTCCTAGAACCCAGATGTTGGGGTTTTTTTTAATAGTATCCTGTAGATTCCCAACAATATTTTTTAGATTGCTAATTTCCTCTTCTCTTCTTTGGTTTGACTGTATACTTTCCTGTGCTCTGTCTTCTAAGTCTGATATTCTCTCTTCTATATCACTGATTCTGTTTTTAAGGCTCTCAAATGTGTTTGTCATTTGATCTATTGAATTCTTCATTTCATTTTGATTTCTCTTCAATATCACAATTTCATGTTCTATTAAATTCCTCATTTCAATTCCTCCATAAGATTTCATTTTCACAAGAGAGATTTTCTGTCCTGTCCAGTATGGATTTCTGTAGTTCATAAATATGTTCTTATCATAAATTTTTTGAAAGCAGTATCTTGCATTTCTTCTATCTCATCATCTTCATAATCTTGTATTGGAGTGTCATGTTCATTTGGAGGTGACATAATGTCTTCTTTTTTCTTGTTTCCTTGGTTTCTGCATTTGTTGTTTGGCATTCTGGAGATATTCTTTGGCTTCTTTTTCTTTTTTTTTCCTTGCTGTGGTGGCTTTTCTCATTATACTATGACTCTAAATGAAGCGGACTGTCTGCTTTTGGTGAATCTCTAGAGGCTTGTAGTTGGTGTGGCCGGAGAGCTCTGTTTAGTTCTTCAAGGTGAAGGGTGTGCCAAATGTGACACACCCAGGTTTGGTGTGGTAAATCTTCTCTCTCTCTCTCTCTCTCTCTTTTTATTCAGAAGGGAAGTAATTCCACTCAGCTGAGCTCTTTTACTTGATGGCAAACAGTGCCTGAGCGCTAGCACCTGTGGGCCTAATATTTGTCTGCTCTGTCCCAAGGACCTCACAAAGGATCTGTGCAGTCCTCAGTGTAAGCTCAGATTCCCCTGCAATGTCTCCAACCGGGTTGCCAAGGTTACCGAGATTGTGGCCTCTCCACCAAGAATACTCAGGTCCCAGGCACACTGCGAGTTCTCCACGCACCCTCAGGTTTTTTTTTTTTGTTTGTTTTTTTTTACAGTCCCAGTTCATAAGTTCCACACATTCACTAGGTCTTAATCTCCTGTTATTTCTCCCTACCAGAGTCAGGTTTTTCTGCTTGACTGAGGGCAGGCACAGCCCTGAGCTGGCACAGCTGTTGCATATGTCCAAAAGGGCACCTGCTGCATTTTTTTCCCTGTCTTTGTAAGGTGAGTGGAGAGAGAGAATCGTGTCCGTACTGGTCCCTTTTATTTATTTTTTCTCTCCTCTAGTTAGGCTGGTGAACTTTCCCCCATGTGGCTTCAAGCCTCGTTCCCTCTAGGCTCTTCCTGTTGCTTTCCCACCAGTGTCTCGGGCTACTGCAGTTTTGCCTCACCTGCCTTTCCAGCACTGGTGTGTAGACTCGGCAGCTGGGATCCCGAGCCCTGGGTGCCCATGTCCTCCACTTAGGTCCACTGTGTCCCACTACTTCCGGAAGAGTTTCCTCTGCAGTTTTTTCCCTAACTCTTCCCTGAGACTATAGTATCTCCACTTTTATTAAACTATCTTTTCCCAGACTATCAGTGTGCTCCTTCCCTATTCCACCATCTTGGAGCTCCTCCATTCTAGTTTCTAATCTAAAGAACACTGTTCAAATTCACAAAGTTGGGATGATTTAATCATCAGATTTTGAATTCTGGTTAGGTATTTTTTTCTTTTTTCAATTTCATTCCTTTTTTTTTTTTTTTCACTTTGAGCTTGGTTGTTGATAAAGCATGTGGGGCAAGAGTTTAAGCCTCCACCTGTGGCACTAGCATCCCAGATGGGTACCAATTCATGTCCTAGCTGTTCCTCTTTCAATCTAGCTCTCTGTTATGGCCTCAGAAAGCAGTGGAAAATGGCCCAAGTGCTTGGGCCTCTGTACCCATGTGGGAGAATTAAAAGAAGCTCTGTGAAAATTATGTAGCAAGAAAATGGATACTTAGAAGAAATGGATGCATTACTATATTTGATCCTAACAAGAACAAATCATGAAGACATTTAAAATATGAAAAGTTCCTAATAAGTGAGGAAATTCAATCAATGATAAAAATTTTGCCACAATTAAAAATCTAGAACCAGAGGACTTCAATAAATTCAATAAATGATTTAAAATAGAATTATTGCCAATCCTTTTTATGATTTTCCAGTATATTTAAGAGGTAGCAACATTTCCAGATACATTCAGTGAGATGGACATAGAGGACTTAATGCAAAATAAACAAGCCAGATACAGAAAGACAAATGTTTCATGGTTTTTCTTACATGTGGAATCTTAGTGACATTAAACTCATGGAAACCAGAGTAGAACAGTGGTAGCCCAGGGGTGAGGCTGGAGGAAATGAGAAGTTGTTGATAAGAGAACATAATTTTTAGTTTTATAGAGTAAGTTTTGAGAAATAACTGTATATCATGATAACTATAGGTAATAATACTGTATTATGTACTTAAATTCTCTTACAGAGGTTTTAAGTGTCTAAACAAAACACCACACACACACAAATACACACACAAAATTCTAACTATGAGGTGACAGATGTACTAGTTAACTTGGTTGGAGTTCATTGTGGCAATCATTTCACAATGTGTAGTTATATCAAATGATTATAATGAATATCTGTAATAAGCACAATATACATATATATATATATATAAATCAATTATACTTCAATAACTGGGCAGAAAAACTGCATACATTTATATATATAATTCCCCCAAAATAAATTATGTGATCCAGGTAAATTTTTAAAAATGATACTTTTTTCTTCATTCAAATTTCTGTGAGGCAAATAATGAGTGGACCAATAAATCATTGCTAAATGTAGCTAAAATTTGAAATAATGAGGATATCTGTCTGCTTCCTGTAATGGTTTAGAATTAAACAATTTTGAGTAATAGCTCTGGTACTTCACTACTGTGAAGCCTTGGGCAAGTCTTTAAACCTTAGTTCTTTCACCCATAAAGAGAAGTAATAACATCTATAATGCAGAGTGACTCAAAGAATTAAATGAGATAATTGATGAAGTGATCTCAGTACTCATTAAGTGCTTTCAAACTGGTCACACTCACTTAATGATTGTCGTCACCCTGTGTAGGGTGCTCATGAGGGTGCGTTCCCTTCAGGGATCTAGGGTTCATTATTTAAAGCCACCGTGTCTTATGAGTGAAGATACTACTTACCTTTACATGTAGATGAGAAAGAATCATGCAGCTTTCACTTCTGCGCAAAGAAAGATTTAAAGCAAGGGTAATACTCCTGCAAGAGTTTATTATGACCACCACCCCACACCCCAATACCTGACACTACACAGCATAAATTCAAGACTGGGAAGCCATAAGCTAAGATTGTCTCCTAAGTTGGGCATCGATTTATCTTTTGCATACTTATTTGCATTCATGGGCTTAGCCTTTGTTTTGAAGTAAAAGCTAAATCCTCTGACTTGTTTGTACCTTGGCCATCATCTTTGACTAACCTGAGAAAAATGAATGTGCCCTATATTTTCCTCTGGAAAAAAGTACAACCTAGTTGCTATAGAAAAAGGCAGAAAAATGAAGTTTGCTTATGTGAAATCTGCCAAAAAACCTCTTATATGTGGCGATTTTGTGAGAGTCTGGAAACTAATGAATTTTCTGCTACAGATTCTTTAATAAAAATATATGGTCCCTCACTCACCTAGAAATATAAATCACAGCTAATAAGTGGAATTTGGAGCTGTGGCATAGCTGGTAAGGCCACTGCATCCAGCGCCGGCATCACATTTGGGTGCCGGTTCCAGTTCCGGCTGCTCCATTCTAATCCAGCTCTCATATGGCCTGGGAAAGCAGAAAAAGATGGCTCAGGTCCTTGGGTACCTGCACCCATGAGGGAGACCCAGAAGAAGGTCCTGGCTCCTGACTTCGGATTGGCACAGCTCCAGCTGTTGTGGCCAACTGGGGAGTGAACCTGCGGATGGAAGACTTTTCTCTCTCTGCCTCTCTTTCTCTCTCTGTGTAACTCTGACTTCCAAATAAATAAATAAACCTTTTAAATAATATAGAGGAGCATATCAGTCTTCAAATCACTCAGTACTTCTCCCTACTACTTAAGTTACATAGTGGTTAACTTCCAATATTTGTTGTAAAGAGGACCATCCAGTCTATTTGCTTGCCAAGTTTCCATTTTGATTTAGATTTTAATTAGATGGCTTAGAGGTCTCTATTTTACCATAGATGTTTGAATCAAAGTGCATTTTCCTCTTCATCTATTTGTAATAGGTCTTCAGAGTTTTCTTGCTGCAAGACATAATTATTACAAAACAGCCACAGCCAATAAACATGCAAAATATCTGATAAAGAGCCTCTTTGGAATCCAACAGGACATCCCCACCATAAGTTGTGTTAATTTCCTCAATGCCAGAGAGATATTTGTATTTTATTTTGTCAAGTATAATTAAAGGTTATGTATTGCAGAAGGGTTGGTGGCTTGGTGAGAAGGGAAAATATTGCATTTGTTAAGCAGCCACTATACCTTAGGCTAAGCTGGAGGGAGGGCTGGGCGATTCATTCAGTCTTGTAAACTAAGTAACTTTACGTCAATGACATATATTCTAGGTTAAATGTCAAATTAGAAGGGTCATCACTGTGGGATAATGGATAAAGCCTCCACCTGCATAGCTGGCATCCCCATATGGGTGCCGGTTCATGTCCTGGCTACTCCACTTCTGATCCAACTCCCTGCTAATGCACCTGGAAAAGCAACAAAGAAGGTCTAAGTCCTTGAGCCCCTGAACCCATGTGGGTGACTCAGAAGAACCCCTGGCAAGCCCGGCTCCTGCCATTGCAGCTATTTTGGGAGTGAACAGCAGATGGAAAAATCTCTCTCTCAGTCTTTCTTTCTCTCTCACTCTCTCTCTCTCTCTCTCTCTCTGTCTGTCTGTCTCTCTCTCTCTCTTTTTCTCGCTCTCTCTTTCCCTATCCTTTTCAAATAAATAAATAACCTTTATTTATTTATAAATAATCTTTATTTATTTAGAGAGGTTAAGTATTTATACATAGCTCAAAATGAGAAATACTAAATTTTAAGCTCATCAGGCCCCAAAAATTCTACTCCCTGCATGAAACTAGAATAAATCTGATACTCTTAGATTTGTGTATATGTTTTACTTTTTAAAGTAAAGAATCGGAACAACTACAGTGGAGCCCACTTTTCCTTAGTTTCTGAAAGACATGAACTTGATCATAATACGTTAAAGATTTAGGTGGACTACATAATATGTGTGTACACATAAACAAAATAACTTGTGTTAAGGATCCAGAGACACCAGCCTCCCACACATGCAACGTGTGTGACACCATTCCCTTAAAGCATTATCAATTGTATGATATACTACCAATGTAATGCAGCTTTTAAGATCACTTAAAGATATTTTTTATTGTGATAAAATATGCATAGCATAAATTTATCATTTGAAGTGCACAGTTAGGTAGCATTTTCACAATATTATACAGTCATCACCACTATTTGGCAAACATTTTTCATTACCAAAAAGAAACCTCATATATATTAAACAATTACACCCCTTTCTCCTCTGCTCTCAATCACTGGAAAACACTAATTTATTTTCTGTCTCTATGGATTTGCTTATTCTGTATGTTTCATGGAAATACAATCACATAGCATGTGACCAGTGTTTCAGGTCTTTCCCTTAGTATAATGTCTTCAAAGTTCACCCACAGTGAAGCATGTGTCAGCACATCATTCTTTTGTATTGGTTGATAGGATTCCATTTTATGGTTATATTACTTTGGTTTGTACAACCATGAGTTCATGGTCATTTAGGAGAGGGAAAAATAAAACCATACATTATAAAAAAATTATCCACTCAAAGTTGCATCTACCCCTTCAGAAAGTAAATGTATGACCAAATATGTGTGTTAAAATTGAACAAATGAGGTCACTTACAGAAAAAGTCTATTTAATCTATATCCCTCTGTTTGCAGTTTTATAGAATTGAAGCAGAGACTAACTTGGTGACTTCACATATTTTGTTTTATTGGCTAAGCATCAGTGTTGTTATTTTCATGTAAAAAATCATCAGAGAAGAAGAGATGGCAAATAAATGAACCAAATTATTGCTTACTAGTCACTTGTCACAGTTTCATTCATTCTAGTATATGTTTATTCTAAGTGCTAGAAAAGTGAATTTAATCTGAGTTTCTGCTGTGAAATATAAAATACATAAAATGAAAATGGATATCCTCCTTGTACCTAAATGTTCATAGCAACATTATTCATAGTAGTGTAAGCTGACATCAACCCAAATATTAATTAACAGGTGCATGAATATTCAACCTGTGGTGTATCCATACAAAGTACTACCCAGCAACAAGGAGAAGATATACAGACATGCATCATGTGAATAGATCTCCAAATAATTATGCTGAATAAAAGAAGTCAGATAACTTATGCATGCTATGTTATTCCATTGATATAAAACTCTAGAAAATGCAAACTAGTCAGTAGTGACCTAAAGTAGATCAATGGTTCTTTGGTCAAGGGGCAGGTTGAAGGAGCAAAGCATTATGAAGGAGAATGAGAAATCTTTTGGGAATGATTGTTAACTTTGCTATCTTTATAGTGATAATAGTTTCATGGGAGTGTATATAGATCAAAATTTAATTTATGAAATTGTGCATTTATTCAATCTCTTATATCTAAGTAAAACATTTTTAAAATACATGAGTAACAAGTCCAACAATGGGGTGTAGCAAGTAAAGCCACTGCCTGAGACACTGGTATTTCATATGGGCTTTGATCCGTGTCTTGGCTGCTCCATTTTCTTTTTCTTTTTTTAATTTATTTTTACAGGCAGAGTGGACAGTGAGATAGAGACAGAGAGAAAGGTCTTCCTTTTGCCGTTGGTTCACCCTCCAATGGCCGCCACGGTAGGCGCGCTGCGGCCGGCGCACCGCGCTGATCCGATGGCAGGAGCCAGGTGCTTCTCCTGGTCTCCCATGGGGTGCAGGGCCCAAGGACTTGGGCCATCCCCCACTGCACTCCCTGGCCACACCAGAGAGCTGGCCTGGAAGAGGGGCAACCGGGACAGGATCGGTGCCCTGACCGGGACCAGAACCCGGTGTGCAGGCGCCGCAAGGTGGAGGATTAGCCTAGTGAGCCGCGGCGCCGGCCTACGGCTACTCCATTTTCAATAATTCTCCTTCTAATGGCCTGCGGAAAGCAGTGGAAGATGGCCCAAGTGCTTGAGCTTCTGCACCCACGTGGGAGACCCGAATGAAGATCCTGACCCTTGGTTTGGCCGGGTCCAGCTGTAGCCATTGAAACCATCTGGGGAGTGAACGAGTGGATGGAAGATCGATCTCTCTCTCTCTCTCTCTCTGCCACTCTTTCTTTTTTTCCTGATTTTTAAACTTTTATTTAAGGTATAAAAATTTCATATATTTTATATATACAGATTTAGGAACATAGTGCTACTTCCTACCCTACCATCCCTCCCACACAACCACCCTTCAATAAATGTCTTTTTAAAAAACATACATAGTAAATAAATACACAAATAAGTGCAGATTCCATATGCGTGGCTGATAATGACATTTATCCAAAAAGAACAAAATTAAATTATTATTATTAGCAATAAAAGGGGGACAGGATGTCTAGGTCCTAGCATTCTTAATACTGAACACCAGAGTTCCATCCTTTGGCAGGCTCTGAGGACAACAATTTCAAATATTCACTATTATCAGGTCCTCAATTTTTAGACATACAGCCTTACCAAAAACAAACAAACAAACAAAAAAATACATGCCCTTCATTCATTCCTCCAAGAGAAAATTTTAAAACAGTGTGATAAATGGATTTCTTTTAATAGCATAAGTAGATTAAAGGCAGCAAAAACACTAAAGTTAGAAAGAATCCTATTGTTATGATAGTCAAAACATTGTCTACTGAGCAGAATCGTGGAAACAGAAATGCCATAATGAGCAGCTAATTATCACAGATCTGGCTAATTCAGATGTGAGCATTGACAAATCAGTGAATGCCAATTCTTTGTGGACAGGCTGACTAGGTGGAAGGTACATGATTTATGCACATGGACAACAACAAAGAGCCCAACAAACCCAATACTAAACATTGTTCAAATCTTTCTGGTTTTCTCCAGTCTAAGCCATAGAATTTTGAATACGATAGTCAAGAAAGCAGGTTATTTAGATAAGTAGAGGTTTTTCTCAGCATAGGACTTTGGGAAGGCCACAACAGCATTTATTGGTGGTGGGCGTGGGGGTAGGGTGAGAAGGCAGTACTGGAAATTATTGTGTTTACAGTGTACTAATAGACAACCAGCTTAAATCCATGTTCAATGTGTTCCTATCCTAAACTCCGGTCTTCATCACCTAGAACAGTGGTTATTAACACATACAGCAAGGGATATATAGCTCTAGCCTATTTAAAAATCATTTGGTGTTCCACTCATGTGGATACCCAAAGACATAGATCCTTGTTTTATGATTGCTTCTTGCACCAGGGCCACCTCAAGTACCAGAATTTCTTCTTAGTTGTTTGCTGTTGGCCCACAGAATTGCTATGTGCTCGAAGAGCACTGTTTCTTCAGCTTTAGCGTTTTAAACTTATGCTGTCTTTGGCACTTTAATTCCCTTTTAGGATGAGCATTAATTTCACATTCCCTAATCTCCTTTGTGATCATGTGTATACACAAATACACACACCACACACACCACTTCAGTGAAAATATTTACTTTTTTGCTTCAAGCCTTGCTGAAAACTCATTGACAACAGGCAAAAACATGTAAACATATATGGCACAATACATGCTTGAACAACTCTATTTACTCTTCCCTTGGCAGGAGTATCTCAGGGAGTTTCCTTTGAATCACTTAATGCCCAACATTATGTGAATTTTTGCAAAGCTGAAGAGCAATCTCTACAGTAGAAGTCAGGATGCTGAATATGCCCACATGTATCTTGCAGAGAATAATTTTCTTTCTGTGCTGGATCCCAATCTTCTACTTGTGCCTCACTGATAGAAAACATGCTTCGTTCTACACCGTGTTCCAAAGGGAATTTTGTTAAACCCATATTAGGCAAAAGACATAATGAACAGAAAATATTATCTGGGGTTTTTGATGCTTTTGCTTTTTTGATTTCCATTTGCTTTGGTAATTGGAAGGTGGAACAGATGGCGGCAATCTCATTGAATATGTTGTGCCCATTATAATAGCCAATTCTGCCAAGCAATCCTTCACAAGCAAAGGATGCATTTAAAGGGACTGTGGCCTTCAAAAACTGATTATGAGCTCAGTGGGATGGACAATTACGCAGGAGGAAGAGTGGGCGGTTTATGGCCCTTATTCAGCTGCTTTGTGAAATCTGAGACACCTGTTGCAATCCACAGAGGAGGGAAACAGCAACATAAAAGTGGGCAGCTGGATTTGACTAGGTTATTAGCACCAACCCTAATTTAGAAAAGCTCCCAGATGGTTTCCCAATGAGGCTAATATCTCTCAAAACAGTTCCCTAATTCTGGACCTGCCTGAGGGTCAAGGAGACCAACTCCAGATGATGCATGTGCCTCATATTTTGAAAGGCTTTAAGAAGAGCTCTACAAGCGTTAGCTTGTACACAGTAAATGTAGAAATGGTTTTGTTGTTAATAATGAAATCACTTTCAGGATCAGCCAACAGGTAATTGTTGAAATTACTCAATTTTCTATATCTACTGTATTATTCTAAGAATCCTCTTCAATTATCTTAGCAAATGCAATAAGTAAAATTGAAATTTGTAGAATACATGAAATGCCATGGGTGAATGAAAATCAAGGAGTATATAAATATTGTTTCTCTGTACATTTTTGGGTTTGCTTGGAGTCTTACAGAGAATTAAGCACTATTGGATTCTATTTGGCAATGTGGCACTTATGACCAATTTATAGGTTTGAATTTGCAAGGCAAGCAATCAAGAAGCTGTTTATTTTCTTCTGGGTGTTTTACCCATGATTAGAATAAGCAGATAGAGAAGAGAAGTGGAAGAAGTGTTCTGGTGTCTGTCATGTAAAAGAAACATTATTTTTAAGAAAATGCTATTTTATTATGAAAAACAAAACCAAACACCACACACACACACATACACACACACACGCCTTACTCCACCACATTAAATATCCTGAAACCTATTTATGTTCTCATATATTCCCATTACATGTTACTGTGAATCTGAGTAGCCTTTTGAGCCTATCTCTTCTTTAAGGAACCACATATTTTTCCATTACATAAACAATTTTACCAGAAGTTCCCCTTTTAAATAAAACCAAATGCATTTACTTTTATTTGATTTCAAAAATAGGGCAGTTACAGGTAGGCATTTTGGCACAGCAATTAAGTTGACACTTGAAACAACTGTGTTCCTTATTGGAGCACCAAGTTCAAGTTATGGCACCTTTGCTTACAATCCAGCTTCCTGTTATTGCACAGTCAGGAAATCATGGTTCAGATGATTGGGTCTCTATCACCCCCATGGGGAACCCAGATTGATTTCTGTGCTGGTGGCTTTGGCCTGGTCCAGTGTAAACTGTTGCAGGTATTTGGGGAGTAAAGCAGAGGATAAAAGAACTCTCTTGTCTATTTCTGTCTTTGTTTCTCTGCCTTTTAAACAAAGAGAAAATAAATAAATGAAAAGTTAAAAATAATACATTCTTATTAAGTAAAAATGTGGCTACAAAGTAAGGAAAACAGAAAGAATTGATAGAAATCTGTTCACATTAACCTTTTGATTTATCAATATTTTTCTTTTTTTCATATATCTGAAAGTCAGAATTACACATAGAGAGAAAGAGAGGCAGAGAGAGAGAGAGAGAGGTCTTCCATCTGCTGGTTCACTCCCCAACTAGCCACAACAGACAGAGCTACGCTAATCCGAAGCCAGGAGCAAGGAGCTTCTTCCTGGTCTCCCACGTGGGTGCAGGAACCCAAGAACTTAAACCATCTTCTACTGCTTTCCCAGGCCATAGCAGAGAGCTGGATTGGAAGTGGAACAGCCGGGACTCGAACTGGCACCCATATGGGATGCCAGCACTGCAGGCAGCAGCTTTACCCACTATGCCACAGCGCCGGCCCCTCAATATTTTTCAGTGCAGGATTTTAAAAAATATTTTTAAACCATTAAGAAATACAATTCCATGCACTTTATTTTATATCTAATTGATGATGTACACCTTTGGATAATTACTTAAATTGTTGAATCATATTCTACTGATTAGATATTATCAAAAATTTTAAGATATATTTATTTTTTTAAAGATTTATTTATTTTATTTGAAAGTCAGAGTTACACAGAGAGAGAAGGAGAGGCAGAGAGAGAGGTCTTCCATCTCCTTGTTCACTCCCCAGTTGGCCTTAATGGACAGAGCTGCAACGATCTGAAGCCAGGAGCCAGGAGCTTCTTCCAGGTCTCCCACACAGGTGCAGGGGCCTGAGGACTTGAGCCATCTTCCATTGCTTTCCCAGGCCATAGCAGAGAGCTGGATCGGAAATGGAGCAGCCAGGACTCGAACTGGCACCATATGGAATGCTGGCACTGCAGGCTTTACCTGCTATGCCACATCGCCAGCCCCAATATTGATTGATTAATTGATTTTTATTTAATTACTTATTTGAAGGCAGAGTGATGGGGGCAGGGTATTGTGAGAGAGAGACATCTTCTATCAGCTTGCTCATTCCATTCCTCAAATGACTGCAGTGTCCAGAACTGATGCAGGCTGAAGCCAGGACCCCAAAATTCCATCTAGATTTTCAACATGTGTTGCAGGGGCCCAGGCACTTAGGTCATTTTCTTCTGCTTTCCCAGGCACATTAGATCAAAAACAAAGCATCTAGGACTTAAATGGGCACTATGATATGGCATGGAAGTCCCTCAATTTTCTTTTAAAAGATTTTGAATGGTAGAGTAATTTAGAGGGTGGAAGAGAGTGAAGGAGAGAGAAAAAAAGGGAGGGGGAGGTGTCATTGTAGCATAGCAGGTAAAGCCACCGCCTGCAGGGCCAGCATCCCATATGGGTGTGAGTTAAAAATCTCGGCTACTCCACTTCATATCCAGCTCTCTGTGGCCTAGGGAAGCAATAGAGGATGCTCCAATTCCTTGGGCCCCTGTACCCACGTGGGAGACCTGGAAGAAGCTCTTGGCTCTTAGCTTAGGATCAGCACAGCGCTAGCTGTTGTAGCTATCTGGGGAGTGAACCAGCAGACAGAAGACACTCTGCTTCAGCTGCTTCTATGGGCATGGTTGTTAGCAGGGACCTGGATTAGAAATGGACCAATCAGGACTTGAAGAACCACTCATAAGGGATGCTAGCATTACAGGTAGCAGCTTAATCTGTTGTGCCCCAAGATCTTTAAAAATATAAAAATTGTATTTTTGGACATCCAGAGTGTTTCTAAACACTTTGATAGTATAAATAATACTCAGAATAAGACCACTTTTATAGTACAAAATTTATTTAGAGAAAATTCAAATTTAGACTACATTTACTAGAATGGTATCATTTTATGCCACATTAGCAGTTTATAAAAGCTATTATATATATTACATAATTTTCAAATGTTTACTAATTTCATAGCAAAAGTGGTATGTCATTTTAATTTGCATCTCTTTTATTACTATGAGGTTGAGTATTTTTCTATTTGTTTGTAATCTAATTTTATTTTCTCTTTTATGAATTGCCCACATCCTTTGCATATTTATCCATTATAAGCTTTCAATTTTGTCCCATAAATGAGTACTTTCTCAGTGGAAATGCATTATGATACTTAGTGTGTTTTTGATCCCTAAGTTATTGCCTTTTAACTTTTGTCATATGATCTGGAAAAAAAAAGTTACTTACTTATAGATTGTTTGTCTTTTCTTTTTTCACTTCTTTTGTAGCTACAATGCTTATAGTTTCCTACTAATGCAGCTATTAGGAAACTTGATACTTTAAAATATAATATATTGGAGCCATCACTGTGGCATAGTAGGTAGGCTAAGCCTCTGCCTGAGTTGCCAACATCCCAGACAGGCACCGGATCATGTCCTGGCTGGTCCTCTCCTGATCCTGCTCTCTGCTAATGGCCTGGGAAGGCAGTAGAAGAGGCTTGGGCACCTGAACCCAAGTGGAAGACCCAGAAGATGCTCCTGGCTCCAGCCCTTGTGGCCATTTGGATAATTAACTAGCAAATGAAAGACCTTTCTCTCTGTCTCTCCCTTTCTGTATCTGTAACCTCTCAAATAAGTAAATAAAAAAATCTTAAAAAATATATTATATGAATTCTATTTTTTAAACTTTTATTTAATGAATATAAATTTCCAAAGTACAGCTTATGGATTACAATGGCTTCCCCCCACCCAATAACTTCCCTCCCACCCGCAACCCTCCACTTTCCCGCTCCCTCTCCCCTTCCATTCACATCAAGATTCATTTTCAATTCTCTTTATATACAGAAGATCAGTTTAGTATATATTAAGTAAAGATTTCAACAGTTTGTCCCCACATAGCAACACCAAGTGAAAAATACTGTTGGAGTAATAGTTATAGCATTAAATCACAATGTACAGCACATTAAGGACAGAGATCCTACATGATATATTTTTTTTAAGAATTGATTAATTTTCTATGCAATTTCTAATTTAACACCAAGTTTTTTCTTTCATTTTCAATTATCTTTATATACAGAAGATTGATTCAGTATATACTAAGTAAAGATTTCATCAGTTTGTACCCACACAGAAACACACGGTGTAAAAATACTGTTTCAGTACTAGTTATAGCATTACTTCACATTGGACAACACATTAAGGACAGATCCCACATGAGACATAAGTACACAGTGACTCCTGTTGCTGACTTAGCAATTTGACACTCCTGTTCATGGTGTCAGTAATCTCCCTAGGCTCTAGTCATGAGTTGCTGAGGCTATGGAAGCCTTTAGGGTTCGCCGACTTCGATCTTATTCAGACAGGGTCATAGTCAAAGTGGAAGTTCTCTCCTCCCTTCAGAGAAGGGTACCTCCTTCTTTGATGGCCCCGTTCTTTCCACTGGGATCTCACTAACAGAGATGTTTCATTTAGGTCTACTTTTTTTTTTTCCAGAGTGTCTTGGTTTTCCATGCCTAAAATACTCTCATGGGCTCTTCAGCCAGATCCGAATGCTTTAAGGGCTGATTCTGAGGCCAGAGTGTTATTTAGGACATCTGCCATTCTTTGAGTCTGCTGTGTCTCCTAGTTCCCATGTTGGTTCGTTCTCTCCCTTTTTGGTTCTATCAGTTAGTATTAGCACACACTTGTCTTGTTTGTGTGATCCTTTTCACTCTTAGACCTATCAGAGTCATCAACTGTGAACTGAAGATGATCACTTGGACTAGTGAGATGGCATTGGTACATGCCACCTTGATGGGATTGTATTGGAATCCCCTGGCATGTTTCTAACTCCATCATTTGAGGCAAGTCCGCTTGAGCATGTCCCAAATTATACATCTCCTCCCTCTCTTTTTCCCACTCTTATATTTATCAGGGATCACTTTTCAGTCAAAATTTAAACACCTAAGAATAATTGTGTGTTAATTACAGAGTTCAACCACTAGTACTAGAACAACAACAAAAAAAAAACTAAAATTAGTTCTATTTTGTATTTAATACTTGAATTCATTCAAAGTTTATATTCTGTAATAAATCATGAAAAATTTACATTAGCATTCATATTATTTCATTGTAGTTAATTCTGTTTGTCTCAAGTTACTCCTTTATACACCACTTCTATTTAGTCTGGAAAATTATTAAGAATGGTGGTAAATGCTCTGGATTTATGAGAACTTTTGTTCTTAGCACAGGTGTATCATAACATCATTGTGCCTATGTTATTACAATTTGGGAAAAATCAGTTTTTCAAACTCTGTCAGGAAGAGGAAACATACATTGTTCTTAAAATAGTAGCAAAATAAGTAGGATGGAGTTTTGAGGAATGTTAGGCAGTCAGTATACATTATGGAAAGACTGATTTGAGGCCAAGAGAAAAAAACACTTTTTGACAAGAAGTATTAATCTAAACTAAAATGGATTTTTCATGAGGTAATGAAGCTTTCATAATAAGAAGTGCGCAAAGAAAGGAAGGAAGATTTTGCTTGTTAGGAATGATATAGAGCATATTCATACATGGCAATAGATTAGAACAAATGGTATTTAGGGCTCTGTTTTGCTATGAGATTATGAGTGTATGTGATAAAATATTTATAGTAAGAAGACATCTATATATAAGTTATGACTCTCATATCCCAGATCTGTGGTATATGAGTAGATGGTAAACAAGCTTGTTGAATTAAGGATCTGCTGATTAATAAATAAACGAACAATTGGTGATCCCTCAAATTATAGCTTTCTATAATATAGGAGGAAATAACAGCTTTAATAATGGTGGCTTTTCTTTTTCCACCTTTTTCTAAGCAATCAAACAAGACAGTATATGGAGAAAGATTTTTCTGCTAAAATTCCTTTGTTCCCTCCAGGAAGCTCCTTTGGAAACAGAGAAAAGGAAGAAGACAAGGCTGAGCAGTGGCTGAATGTACCAGATCAAGTTTTCTTGTGGGTAACAGACAGCTATTCACACGAAGTGTTTCAGAAATAAACTAGAGATAGAAACTAACCCCTCTCTGCTACTCTTCTCAACACGCAATAAGTTATCTATGGCAGTAAAATACAACACTTCAAGACTTCAGGGCTTAAACATTAGATGTAGTTGGCTCACAACACAATCTGAATCTGGCTTAGCTTGTCCCCATTCGACTCACCTAGGTCAGCTGCCAGTCAGCAACACCTCTCTGCTTATGAAGGTTGGCAGATTGTCAGCTTGTCCTGGGGGCAATGGACCACGTGTCTCCCTTGTTTCAGCAGGCTAGTAGTCTGTGCTTGTCCCATGGTGATTGCAGCACATTACTAATGGAAGCCACAGAGCATTCTCTCCAAAGTACAAGCACGCTTTCAACCTCTACTTTTCTGTTTGCAGTTACCTCATTGGTTAAAGCAAGGTTTATGGATTGATTTATGGCCCCCTCCTCAAAATTCAGATGTTGGCATTGGATATGGAAAAGCATAAGCAAACCAGGATCTAAGCCACAATAACAAACCACAGAGAAGTGGGTATTTAACCTAGTGGCCAAAACACTCACATCCTACATTGGAGTGCCCGGATTCAGACAAGACTGGGAACATTCAGGGAAGTATGGCAGTAGACTGAGTGCCTGGATTCAGTTCTCAGTTCTGGCTGCTGACTCCAGCTTCCTACTCTTGCAGACTATAGCAAGCATCAATGATGGCCCAAGTGATTTGTTCCTGCCACTCACATGCAAGATCTGTGAGTTCCTGGCTCCAGGCACCAGGGCTGCTATAGCCCTGGTTGTTGTGGGTATTTAGGGAGTAAATTAGCAGATGGAGTCTTTCTTTGTCTATTTGTCTCTCTGTTCTTTGCCTCTCAAAGAATTAATAATGAACCACAGAGAGTGAAGAAATGAAACAGCATAAGACCATTCTAAGTATATACAATTGTGTTCATTCAAATTACTGCCTTTGTGTGCACATAATTTCCTATTTTTTTTTCTTATTAAATTGACAATGACCAATTACCTAGTTGTCATGAGAAGGCGCCCCGGCCTGGGAATCTAAGAGCTTTTCAGGTAACACTTTCTGCAATGTCACTACACAAGTCAATCTCATGTAAGCAGCAGAAACAATGTCAGGGTAGATGGGGACAA
Organism: Lepus europaeus; assembly: GCF_033115175.1. Classification (NCBI taxonomy): domain Eukaryota; kingdom Metazoa; phylum Chordata; class Mammalia; order Lagomorpha; family Leporidae; genus Lepus; species Lepus europaeus. Next base: position 43,703,209 of record NC_084833.1, read on the forward strand.
GGGACAAGAGTAATAAACATGAAAATCAACCAAAAATCTCACAATTCAATCAAGTCTGTTTATTTCATATAGGAAATGCCCAGTTTCTTTCAGTCACAGAAGTTAATCAGGAGTGAGAGCTGAGCAAGACTCTTCAATTATTCATGGACACACATCAGTAACAAGCAATTATTGCATTTGGCTATAAAGATGCAATTGGCATTGAACATGGAACCAGATGCTTTTGTAGGAATCTATACAACCTCCAGAATAAGACCACATCAATGTCTAATTAACAGCCATTGCAACAAATCCGCATATCCTGGCAATTTAATACAGAATTTTTCAATTCTGAATGCACATTAAAATCACCTAGGATATTAAAAAAATCACAAGCTCTACCAGAAAGATTTTGACTTAATTTTCCCTTGATGGGCCTTGGCAGTATGTTTATTTTTGTTTGTTTTTAAGATTTATTTTATTTATTTGAAAGACAGAACTACACAGAGATAGAGAGAGACAGAAAAATCTTCCATTTGCTGGTTCACTCCCAAAATGGCCACAATGGCCAGGGCTGGACAAGGCTGAAGCCAGGAGTTAGGTACTTCCTTTGGGTCTCCTACAGGGGTGCAGGAGTCCCAAGGTCTTGGGTCATCTTCTGCTGCTTTCCCAGGTGCATTATCAGGAAGCTGGATTGGAATTGGAGCAGTCAGGACTTGAACCAGCGCCCATATGGGATGCGGGAATCACAGGTGGCAGCTTCATATGCTATGCCACAGTGCCAGCCCCAGCTGGCAACTTGATGCAACTTCCAGATGTGCAACCAGGAAGAATAACTTGGGTAGCCATTTGAGATCACCTTTAGAAAAAAACAAGTCAAATCTTATTTCTATTAGTTTAATTTATTTGGAATATATATTACAATGGTGGCAAATCAAATGTCCCACTAGATGTCACTGCTAGAGTCAGGATTCATGAGTACTACCAAGACTTCCACTGCTAACATCAAGGATGTTATTTTGCCTATGAGATACTCAATTTCCTTGTCTGCTAAAAAAGGAGACTTTGGTCTAGATCAGGGTCATAAAAATGTCCATAAGTGGTACAATAATAGCAGAACATAAAGGTTAAGCATATTGATCCTGGAGTTTGGTGGCACGGATTCAAGTACTTGCTTGATCTGCTGCTTACTACCTGAATGAACTTAGCCAAGGTGTACTTTAAAATGGAAATATTTATAATATGTCATGGTGTTGTGTTGCATGAGTTTATATAATATATGAGGAATGTTCAAAAGGTTCATGAAAATGTACATTACCTTTTAATTCCATTTTTCCATGAGCATGTTGAAGTTCTCTCATACTTGAAGTGCTCATAACAGTGCCTTTTTTGTCTTTTCCAAGATTGTAAAACTCACAAACTCAGAGTTTGTAAGCATGAGCTGTGGAAATAACATCTGTTGTGTGAGCTATGACTTTTTTGTGTTCTATTTGTTCCCTCAAACAAATTTACTCCTCATCATAAGTTGTGAAGGTTAAACAGTTAATTTAGATGAAGTATTCTGAACATTGACAAATAACACTTGCTTAATAATTTAATCTAAGACCTCAATAAATGCCACATTTTATATGATTATTAATTGGAGGGCAAAACAGTAAATATTTCAAAGGCAGGGAGGTTTGCATTCCATCTATATTGGCGAGCTAATACTTAACTTCAATTTAGTTTTGACATACCAGGTCTTCTGATACTTTCCAGAAAAAACAAATATCTGAAATCTCTGGGATGATAGTATTAGCAAAAAATAAATAAAAATTTTTAAACTAATGCTAGGCAAACATATCTTGTATCACAAGTTTGCAATATTTCGTCTAAATTTTTTTGAGGCTGATCTTTACCAAGGGTGCTAAGAACACACATTGGAAAGGGATAGTCTTTTTGATATACCATTCTGGGGAAATTGGCTCTCTACATGCAAAAGAATGAAACTAGGCCCCTATCCATTACCAAGTACAAAAATCAACTCATAATATGTTAAAGGCCTAATAGAAGACCTAGAATTTTGAAACCACAGTAAGAAAACAGGTAAATATTTTAGGACATTGGAATGCAGACAGATATTCTGGATTAGATTCCAAATGTACAGGAAGCAACATAGACTAGCAGTATTTCACTGGACTCAGGGACTTCTGAAGAACAAAGAAAACAGCCAGTAGAGTGAACAAAACCTACAGAATAGGAGAAAATATTGCAATCTGTCTCAGTCTGATAAGGGGTTAATATCAGGAATATATAAGGAACTGAAACGGGTCAGTGAAAAAAGAACCCCAAATAATTTAATTAAAAATGAGCAGTAGATCTAAACAGACGTTTCTCAAAGAAAGATGTAACAAAAGCCAACAGACACATGAATAAAATGATTACCATATTTAAGTATCAAGGAAATACTTATCAAAACTACAGCAAAGGCAGAAATTTGGCACAGCAGTTAACCTGCCAGATGGGATACCTGTATCTCATCTCAGAATGCCTGTTTCAAGTCCTGGTTACCCCAATTCCATTCCAGCTTACTGCTAATGCACACTCTGGAAAGCGGTAGATAATGGCTCAGTAATTTAACTTCCTGATACCCTTATGGAAGACCTGGATTGAGTTTTGGGGCCATGGCTTTGTCCTGGCCCAACCTTGGCTTTTGCAGACATTTGAGGGGTGAACTGGCAAATAAAAGGTCTGTTTTCCTTTGTCCCTTTGTCTTGCTATGTATCGCTGCCTTTCAAATAACATGAAAACAAATAAATACAAACTGAAGAGAAAAACTACAGGGAAATATTACCTCACTTCAGTTACATTGGCTATTATCAAAAAGACAAAATACAGTGCTGTCATTATATATACACATATATTATTTTTTCTTGAAGAGATATTACTATAGCAAAGTGAGAGATTCTTCGACAGTGATTCTAACATGGGGAAAAGAGTATATTGTTATTTACATGGTATTATTCAATGAATCAATATTTATAATTCTATGCCAAATCTTACAATATATACACAATTTTATACTCTATATTAACTTTCACAATTAAGAGAAAGCAAGTGATGTTTGTCTTTTTGAGTCATGTTTATTTGCGTTAGCATAATGATTGCTAGTTCCATCCATTTTGCTGGTGTTAAAATTTCATTTCTTTTTATGGCTGAGTACTATTCTATCATGTATATATTCCATATTTTCTTCATCCACTCATCAGTTGATGGACATCTAGGTTGATTCCATATCTTTGCTGTTATGAATTGAGCTGCTATAAATATGGTAGTGCAAGTAACTCTGACGTACTCTGATTCCTTTTCTTGTGGATATATTACATTTCTTGTGGGTCATATGATAGATCTATTTTTAGTTTTCTGAGGAATATCCATACTGTTTTTTAATGATTATACCAATTTGCATTCCTACCAACAATGAATTAAGGTACAATTTTTCTCCATAGCCCATCATATTGTTATATTTTGATTTTTGGAATCCCTTACTTTGTTATATTAACAACTCTGCTTTCAAGAAAAACATAGTATACATACGCATGTATATAATGTCTACATTTGAAGTGAATGTGACAAAATATTGAAAATGAATCTTTTTTTTTTTTTCTTTTTGACAGAGTGGACAGTGAGCGAGAGACAGAGAGGAAGGTCTTCCTTTTGCCGTTGGTTCACCCCCCCAATGGCCGCCGCAGCCGGTGGGCTGTGGCCGGCGCACCGCACTGACCCGATGGCAGGAGCCAGGTGCTTATCCTGGTCTCCCATGGGGTACAGGGCCCAATGACTTAGGCCATCCTCCACTGCACTCCCTGGCCACAGCAGAGAGCTGGCCTGGAAGAGGGGCAACCGGGACAGGATCGGTGCCCTGACCGGGACTAGAACCCGGTGTGCTGGCGCCGCAAGGCGGAGGATTAGCCTAGTGAGCCGCGGCGCCGGCCAGAAAATGAATCTTGATGTGAATGGAAGGGGAGAGGAAGCAGGAAAGGGGAGGGTTGCGGGTGGGAGGGAAGTTATGGGGGGGGGGGGAAGCCATTGTAATCCATAAGCTGTACTTTGGAAATTTATATTCATTAAATAAAAGTTTAAAAAAAGAAATTATTTTAAAACTAAAAAAATAAACATAATTTTAAGAAATCCTAAAAAACATTCTAGTACTTGGATGGGAGAAAAAAATTTTTACTCTCTTCTTCTTTTAGGCACTTTGTACTGCTATAATAAAACACTACAGACTATGAAAAATATGTTAAAGTAAACTCATATTTGTATCACTAAAACAATTATTACTTTAAATTTGTTTGAATTTAAATCTACTAATATTATATAATAGTTGATTTTCTAACTTTACAGTATTTTTGGATTTTCATAATAAATATCCTTTGATTAGAAGTAAACACTAACTTTTACAAAAAAAAAAAAACAAAAACCAGCAAGGATGTGGGTAAAGGGTAAAAGAAACTCTAACACACAATTGATGGGAATGTAAGTTAGCACAACCATTATGGAAAACAATATGGAAGTTCCACGAGAAACTAAAAGTATAATTAACATATTATCTAGATATCCTATTACTCTGTGTGTGTGAAACATATACACTTTGTTTATTGTAGCGAAATTACAATATACAAGAAATGGAAATTACTGAAGTATCTATCAAATGAAGAATGGATAAAAAATAGTTGTACATGTACACAAGGGAATAGTACTCATCCATAAAAAGGATAATATTTTGTAATTTTCAGCAACCTAAATAGAACTGGATGTCATTAAGTTAAGTGAAATAAGCCATGCATAGAAAGACAAAAATAACACAAGCTAACTCATGTGCATAATCTCAGAGAAAGACAATTTCACAGAAGTTAAAAATATAATGACGGTTACCAAAAGCAGGAAGGAAGAGAAGAAGGAATAGGGAAAGGTTGATTAATTAGCCCCAGATTGTCACAAGATAGAAGTAAGAAATACTGAGATTTTATTGCACAGGAGGAAGACTATAGATAATGTTAATGTATTGAAAATTTATCAAAAAAATTAGAAGATGGTATTTTGGATATTTTCAACAGAATGAAATGTTAAGAGATAAATATATTTACCATGATTGGATGTTATATTATACATGTACAAAAACATCACATAGTACTCCATAATATTGGTATAATTTTCATATGCCTGCTATTTTTTTAAAGTACTTCAATAATGTAAGAAAAAAATATTTGAGGGACTCTAAGCTGCTTGCAGTTACTAGATCATCCCCACATGGCAGAGTTACACAGTTATTCTCAAAGTGTGGTTCCTAGACTAGCAATATCAGCAACTGAGAACTTTATTAGAAATGCAATTCTTGAGCCACACTCAAGACCTACTAATTCAGAAACTCTGGGCATAGGGCTCAATAACCCGTATGCTGACAAGGTCACAAGAAGATTCTGTTGCTTGCTCAACCACTGAATTACTGGTGTCGTAGAAAAAGCATGGACTTTGAAGAGGATGCAAATCCCAGATTTGTAACTCAGTAGCTATGCAACCTTGGTCAAGTTGGACAAGGTCAACTTGAGTTATCTGTGACATATCACACAGAGTGAGACGATTGGATAAGAATTTTCCTTTCAATCTAATTATTCCTTTCAGTTCCCACAAAGAAGTATAAATATTTCCTCCTCTTGTTTCTTTCCTTTTGGAATGGATAATCATTCTGTCAGTTAAAATATTCATTGTATTCCAGGAACCCAATTCAATTGCAGTCCACACTTGCATGAAAAAAAATTTTTTAAAAAGAAACTGCTTTCAGATCTCTCCTAGAAAAGTTTTAAGACTCCAGAGCAGTTAAGTGCTGGAACCACAGTTTATCTGATTCCAAACTCTTATTTATAGTGGATTTCTAACTGCTTTTAAAGCTTCTTATCTTTGGACCAACAAGCATTTCTCTCTTCTCTGTCCTTAAAGACAAATCTTATTTTGTTTTATTACAGAACATCAAAGTAGTAAACCACTGAACTTATTCAGCCAGTAATTTAGATTTTTATTTTGCTTCATAAAGGAACATAAAGATAAAAAAAAAAAAAACTCTGAAATCCTAGGTCACATGGATGACATTTTAAAAATAAAAGGAAGAATTTACACTAATCCCCCTTGTACTCCTGACCTGCATCAGTCCACTGTTTTTGAGAGAGGAGACACACAATTAGAAGATAGGACAGGTCCTAGGAGCACAGATACTTGGGGTTGGAAAAACTATGTTATCCAGTCCTATTGTTCTAAAATATGAATATACAGACAAAATGCTTTTAAAAATTCACTTATTTGAGGGAGAGAAAGAGAGAAACTCACATTTGCTCATGGATTTCTCAAATGCCCACAACAGCTGGGAATGGACCAGGCAGAAGCTGGAAACTAGGAACTCGATCCATGTCTTCATCGTGGGTTGCAGGAACTCAACTTTCTAAGCCATTACTACTGCCACCCAGGATTCACATTAGCAGGCAACTAGAATTGAGATCTGGGTCCTGGGCCCAAGCCCAGGTATTCCAATATGGGATGTGTGTGTTTTAATTGCTATTCACAACACCTCTCTCTATTTCTGCTTACTCACTGCTTGGACTCCACCATACAGCTTTCCATTCCCAATATGAATAATATTAGAGAAAATCTGCTAGAAGAGATTAACATCATCCTGTGTTTGTGACTGTGTATTCTGGGTTATACTGCCTTGTTCCAGATCCTGGTTCTTCAACTGTAGCTGCATGTACTTTTCTATTCTTTTCTCTTTTGATTTTCTTTTCTTTTTTTCTTTTCCTTTCCCTTTCTCTTTTCCTTTCTTCTTCTTCTTCTTTTTTTTTTTAACATAGCTGATATCTAAACACCTTCATGTAAAGTACAAAGAGGTGGAATCCAGGATCTCTTAAAAAGTTGACGGAACGTCAGGTAGTCCTGGGCCCTTTGCCCCTGGTGTCAGGCTGCCTAACTTTGGGGAATTAGTTAATTGCTTCTACCTGAGACTTCCAATGAAACAAGATGTAGAAGTAGACATAAGGCATGCCCTGACAGTGAGATCAGTGGTGTTTACTCTAGTACTGACTTATAACTACTGTTTCAGAGATAAACCTTTGCAGTATTTTCTGAGCTACTGCTCATTCCCCAACCTTATTCTCTGTGTTCCCATGAGTTACATGTCTTACCTGATGCCTTTTCATAAGCTCCTTTTCAGATTAAGTCAGCTACAATTACAAGAGAGGGATGTCATTTGAACAGAGTAAATAAAAATTTATTTACAATGGGAGTAAAAGGAGAGCATCTGGTCTCATCCAGATATAATTCAGAAAGAATTAATTCTTAAAAATGTTTATCAAGTGATATTATCCCATTGGGAATTTACCTAAACAGGCAGTTTTAACAAATTGTCCACAATCCAACCCGGAAGGATTCTCTACCAATAACTTGGCTATTTTCACAAAGTTTAATTCAGTAAAAGAAGCCTGATATTCCCACTAGATTTTCCATAGTGAATTTACAATTCCGTATACTTTGAAACAGAATTGAGACTATTGATCTGATTTCTGCAATGAAAGCCAAGTTACAATTTTGAAGCAACTACTGAAGATTATAGCCAGATCACTTTATTGGAGCAAGACAAGGGCAGTATAAACTGTCAAACAACAAAGGGAAGCTTTAATCACTAGCATTTTGATAAGACACCAATGCACATGGAAGGCATGATGGTGTTGGTTGTGATAAAGAAAATATGTCCAAGTTCCCTAAAATCAACTAACCTGTATTCTAGGATAATATTGTGTATTTGAAATAAATCGGGAATGCACAATCACAGAGTAAGCTCATAAAAACACATTCATTGAGATAGAAATAAAGAGAATACTCATCTCCTAAAGAAATAAGTGGCATCATGAAACAATGTCATACAGCCCCTAATTTGTCCCTGGCAATCAATAAAAACACAGCCTAGATTTCAGCATTTTAGTTTTTTAATTCCCTACTAGATTCAAGATCATTTCTCAGGTTATGGGAATTATTTATCTTTATATTGACAATACGGCGTGAAATAAGTTCATCACTAGACACTGCTTGAACTCTTAAGAAAAAGCTACACTTTGACATCAGCACTGGGGTGCTGAGTCTCATTAAGTTAGTCAAGAATTGTTCTGGCAGCCCAGGATAACAGTGAGACTTGAAACATCATGAGGATGGACCCTGCTGTGCTAACAGCACGCGGGACCAACTCAGCTCTTCCAAGAAAGCTTATTGTAAAATTGCAAGTACCAAAGAAGTGCAATCTGGCCTTTGAGAGCAGAAGTTCAAGTAGGGTTGGAAGTCAAAGAAAGTCAGAGAAAGAAGCTCATTATAAAAATCCATACCCCTCGGGTGATGCTTTTGTATACATTCATCAGCTGCATGCAATATTTAATTAAATGTTTTCTCTCACCTCTAGCTATTTTTTATACTAAATTAAAGCTGCAGTAGGACAGTAAAAACTGTGGAATTAATTTTAAGGCCCTTATTCAGTGGGCTATGTGATACACAAAATTAAGTACTAATGAGAAATGCTGGTCCAGATAGTCTTTCTTGTCATGTGTCGGAAATAGCGGGTAGTTCAGGCTTTCAGAAATCTGTGGGGCAGGTTGGGCAAGTAAAAATTATGGTCTAGACAATGATAAATGGGCCCACTCCTAAGGTAAAAAGGGGTTGTGAGGACAGATGCAGTTTTGCATAATGATGAAAATAATGTCATTAAACCTAATTCTTGCTGCAAGTGATGAATTGGAATCATTCCTTCCAAAATAACTTCCATACTCATCCCGAGTTAAGCAACAAATTATAATTTCACTATAGATCATGGGTTTTTTTTCTTACATAATTTTTTTCTTAGCTCCCTCTAATGAAGACAGGGATTACATATATTTTGTTCTTTTAGTGCTAGTGCTCATCACAGTTCTTTGCCTGTAATTGATCCCCAGGTAATTCCAGAAGAAAGGAAAGTTAGAGAGAAGGCAGAAAGGCAGGAAGGGAGGAAGGCAGTGAGAATTCTCGATGTTTCCAGGTCAGGATCCAGGCACAAAGGTCCTGAAATCAACGGGTTTTCAGGAGAAAAGGTGGGTGGGCTCATGTTAAGATGGATATAAAGCAGTCAGCAAAATAGTAGTTTGCTAGAACAGCAAAACCATTGAAAATGATTAAGGATAGGATTTTCCAGGGCTTATAAAGGAGGGGGAGAGAGATTCAGTCTTCAAGGAGGAGGTAACGGTCTGGACATTTGGTGCAGCCATAAAGGTGCAACTTGGGTCACCCATATCCAGTAAGAGTGCAGGGGTTGAATCCTGGCTCTGCTCCAAATTATAGCTCCCTAATATTGCGCATCCTGGGAGGTTGCAGGTGATGGCTCAAGTACCTGGGTCACTGCCACTTACATGGGAGATTTAGGTTTTGTTCCAGGCTCCTGGATTGGACCTGGCCCAGCCCTGACTGTTTAAGGCAATTGCAGAGAAAAACAACAGATAAAACATCTTTCTACATATCTCTCTCTCTCTCTCTCTCTCTCTCTTTCTGCCTTTTGAACAAATAAATAAGTTTTCTTAGAAAAAATATGGGAGGGTGGGTGAAACAATATTTGTGACTGATATCAGGGATTAAATAGAAGAAAGAGCATTTCCACAAGGAAATAAAGCTGAATAAGACGAAGGTTAAATATTACTTCTTTATTTTACAACATTTAATTTATTCATATCTTTCTTTTTTAAAAGAATATATTATTCTAAAAATTTTTTTGAAAGGCAGAGTTCAGAGAGGCAGAGGCAGAGAGAGAGAGAGAGAGAGAGAGAGAGAGAGAGAGAGGTCTTCCATCTGCTGGTTCACTCCCCAGATAACTTCAACAGCCAAAGCTGCGCTGATACGAAGCCAGGAGCCAGGAGCTTCTTCCAGGTCTCTCATGTGAGTGCAGGGAACCACACACTTGGGCCATCTTCTATTGCTTTCCCAGACCATAGCAGACAGCTGGATCTGAAGTGGAGCAGCTGGGACTCGAACTGACGCCCATATGGGATGACAGCACTGCAGGCAGCAGCATTACTCACTATACCACAGTACCAGCCCCCTTCATATCTTTCAACTCTTCCTTTTGGATTATTAAGGCATTAGTTATATAAAATAAAATTTAGTAATTGGGCTGGTGTTGTGGTGTAGCAAGTAAAGCAAGCACCTGGACTCTGGTTTGAGTCACAGCTGTTCCATTTCCCATAGAACCTCCTGCTAATGGCCTCAGAAATGTAGTGGAAGATGGATGGCCCAAGTGCTCATGCCCTTGTACCCATGTAGAAGACCTAGATTAAGCCCCTAACTCCTGGCCCAGCACCGCCCATTGCAGTCATCTGGGGAGTGAACCATTGGATAGAAGATCTCTCTGTTTGTCCCTCTGTCTCTGTAACTCTGACTTTCAAATAAATAAATAAATCCTTAAAAAAACAGTAATTAAGAACCTCTGCATTTCTACACATATTCTGAAGAAAATCATAAAATCAGTCAGGGCTTAGAGAATATATTTAAAAATCCAATAAAGGACTGGTATTTATAATGTATATAAAAAATTTTAAATTAATTGAAAAAAATGTGACCCAATTACCAATGGCTAAAATTTGAACACATAATTTCTCAAAGAAGGTAGATGGAGATTAAACAAGCAGAAAAATATGCTCATCATCATTTATTTCAGAAATACAAATGAAAAACAATGAGATCGCACTTTTCACCTTCTAGATTGTTTAAAATTTAAAAATTAGCTGAACATGTAAGTGTTTACAAGGATGAGAACTAATAGAAACCTTCTTGTAGTACTTGGGGAAATGTGATATCTCATGAAAATTTTGAAAACTGGTAATTTCTTCAAAGGTTAAATGTACGCTGACCGTATGATCTATCCAGTGCTTTTAAGTTTTCATCTACAGGAAGTGAGAATCCACATAATTATTCACAGAAGCTTTATTTAATAATCCAACACTGGAAATAATTCAAATGTCCACTGAAAGGAAAATGAGTAAACTACTTCTGGTAAACCCACAGAATAATATTATTCAGTGATAAAAATGAAAAATCGATGCACAACTACATACATAGATCTCAAAGTAGACATGCAGAGTAAAGAAAGCTTGACAAAAATAGTAGACACTGTATCACTTCATTTATGTGAAACTCTACAGAGTGTTAAGTAGTCTATAGTGACAGAGAAATCAGTGTTTGGGGACAGGAACGAAGGAGAAGCCAGAGACATATAATAAAAAGGGCAATAGGATAAAATTTTCAGGAGAGATGAGTATCTCACTGTTTTGCCTGTATTTATGATTTCATGAAGCTGTTAGAAAGTACAAATGTCAGGAAACGAGTTAAAAAGAAATACTTTAAGTGATAAGTGTATGATTTATCACTTGTTTATCGATGGAATAAGAGTTTGAGCCATTGTCTATGTAATACTCAAAATATATGCTTGCTAAACTGGCATGCTGCTTGGATTGTCAGAGTATGTAGTATTTCAGTGAATATTAGAAATTTTTTCTATGCTACTGTAAGCTTATTACTATCATAATTTCCTATTAAAATGGTGGGTATACTTATATTTTATTTTTTTTTTTCTTTTTTTTTTTTTTTTTTAACTTTTATTTAATGAATATAAATTTCCAGTATACAGCTTATGGATTACAATGGCTTCCCCTTCCCATAACTTCCCTCCTACCCGCAACCCTCCCCTCTCCCGCTCCCTCTCCCCTTCCATTCACATCAAGATTCATTTTCAATTCTATTTATATACAGAAGATCAATTTAGTATAAAATACTTCAACAGTTTGCACCCACATAGCAACACAAAGTGAAACATACTGTTTGAGTACTAGTTATAGCATTAAATCAAAATGTACAGTACATCAAGGACAGAGATCCCACATCAGGAGCAAGCGCACAGTGGCTCCTGTTGTTGACCCAACAAATTGACACTCTAGTTTATGGCGCCAGTAACCACCCTAGGCTGTCGTCATGAGTTGCCAAGGCTATGGAAGCCTTCCAAGTTCCCCGACTCTGATCATATTTAGACAAGGTCATAAAAGACAGGGTGAGGATAGTAACCAATGATCCTAAGAGTGGCCTTAACCAGGTCTGAACAATTATACAGCATTAAGTGGGGAAGAGGACCATCAGTACACACAGGTTGGGAGTAGAGCCATTGGTGGTAGAGTAGAGGTTATGATTACAAAGGAATGAGGCTCAAGTGCACTAGACAGGGTCTAGAACAAAGGACAGAGTCATTATTAGAGGAGCTAAGAAAGGTGCTGTCTAAGCTACAAGTAATTTATCTGATTGAGAGGCAAATAGAACCTGATAGAAGGGGCTTGATAATAATCTGTTGGGTTTTAGGCCTTGTAAGTTAAGAGGCTCAGACCTATCTATCTCTTCACATGGGGTATATCCTAAGGGAGGTGTGAACCTCCTAGGGGAAGGCACTCTGTTGACTTTCATTACTTGGCTGGCCTGGGAGGAGAGCTGGCCAGGTAAAGGCAGGTGGCATCTCTAACAAGAAATTTACAGTTCTGCCTGCAATGTTGCTGACCCTACTTGACCATACCCTCAGCTGCAGTGGTCACTTTGGAAGTTGGGCTGAGTGAAGGGCTTTTCAGCTTAGAGCCAATAAGATCTGTGGCTCTGACCTGGGCATCCTTCGATTCCAGGGCAGGTCCATTTCCAGTGATCCAACTCTTGGCAGAGCTGCCAGGGCTCTTCACAAGCTGACTTCTGCTGAAGCCCAGGCTTACCACATTGAAAGCCACTGCAGTGGACTGGCCTGTTGGGTCTCCTTGAGGGCAGATCACTGCACAGATCAGCCATTAATAGGCCTGCCACCCATTGCTTCTGATGCCTAGCTTTCTTTTCCTCTTGGTTTGTGTTAAAGCAGACCAGAGGATGCAAGTCAAGGGAGTGCCCGTGTCCCATCTTTAATCTTCGGTGGTATACTTATATTTTAAAAGTGTTATCATCATATTAACTTATCTTGATATTAAAGTATGGGGATGTTAAAATATCTTTTTTGAAACTAAATATGATCTTTTACAATGCGTTTGAAGAAAAATGGAATCATATTCAATATATTAATAAATATTAATTTCTCCTACTTTGTAAAATATATTCTAATTTACTTTCCTGTATTAATGACATGGATTCATTTGTCTATAGTAATTAACAGAACTTTAAAAGGGCTCTTAGTAACTATTTAGAATCTCCAAAGAATTACATATGGGTGTTAATTCATTATGATAAATAGAAAAGTTTTTGGACAACAAATTTTGTAAATTTGGAAATATGATGAGATAAAACTTAAAGGCAAAATCACTTTCTTCAACATAAAACTGTAAAAAGACAGCCTTTCCTATCATGTGTAATACAATTTCATTAGTCACCTTCACTGCCTGTCACTCTGAAGAAGGCAACAACTTGATGGCAGAAGAGGCTAAGTTTATTGTTGACTCACTTGGCCATGTTTAGTTATTATTGATTCTTGGTCATCCGATCATACATGCCTATACACGAGTGAGAGAAATGCAAATGCATTTAATGCCAATCATCCAAACAATAGAATAAATTATGCAAAAGCAAGTAACCAAAATGCTGTGAGCTCAGTTATTCAGCTCAGATACACAACTTCGAGAAGTGAATTGGAAAGCACAATCTGAATCAATTAAATGTGGGGCGGTAAAGACAATAGAATTAAAGTTTACTGCTTGGATTTAAGTCCTGACATTAGTACATATTAGAAGTGTAAGTTCTGAAAACTTACCTAGCCTGTTCTGTCTTAGTTTTCTCACAATATTATTGCTAATGTTTTCTACCATAAGAGGTTTTGTGAAAATTAGATCATGTGAGTCATTTTTAACAAACATTTACACAATGTTTATTATGTATTAGTATTCCATGAAATTTATTAATTCACTTAATCCTAATACTGCTTGTATTGCTATATTATTGTCATATGTAAGACACAAGTTAAATGCTCAATAAACAGTATCATGGGTTGTGCTTCTGACTCCATAGGGTCATTTCAAAAAATTTAGACAGCATATACAGTGATAAAGAGAAAAAATCCATATTAAATCCATCTAAATAAATCCATGTATAAATTCAGAAGAAATCTTTCCATATTGTGAGGCATATTTCCTCCAATTTTTACATTTATTGTTAATAAATGTTAATTGTAATGTAAATTGTTAATAATCCTATTATGAATAGGATTACCTTTAACATGTCTTTAATCTTCTGTTATTAAATTTTAATTAATTGTAATAGACTTTTTTAATGTTTGCTTTATTGATTTGAAAGGCAGAGTTATGGGGCCAGTGCTGTGGTGCAACAAGTTAAGCTATCATCTGTAGCACCAGCATCTCTTTTGGGTCCCAGTTCAAGTCCTGATGTTCCATTTCTATCCAGCTCCCTGCTAATGCTCCTGGAAAAACAACCGAAGATGGTCCAAGTCCTTGGGTCCCTGTACCCATGTAGGATACCTGGAAGTCTCTCCTCTCTTTGTAATTCTTTCAAATAAATAAATAAATCTTTAAAAAAAAGAGAGAGAGAGAGAACATTACAGAGAGGGAGACACACACACACACACACAGAGCGCTTCCATCTGCTGGTTCACTCCCCAAATGGCCACAATGGCAGATGCTGGGCAAGGCTGAGGCCAGGAACCAAGGGCTACTTCCAGGTCTCCTACGTGTTTGCAGGGGCCCAAGCACTCAGGCCATCTTCCACAGCTCCCTGCAGTAGCAGAGAGCTGGAACAGAAGAGGAGCAGCCGGACTGGAACCAGCACCCTTATGGGATGCTGGCATGGCAGTCAGCTGTTTAACCCACTTCATCACAATGCCAGCTTCTGGCTTTTATTTTTAAAAGCAGTTATAGATCTCATAAAAATTGAGCATAAGGTGCAGACGTATCCACTATACCCATACCCTCACATAGCCATAGCCTGCTTTACTATGATTAATTAATAGCAGAGAGAAAATTTTTTGCTACACTATATGAAATTCCATTGACACATCATTATCACCCAAGTCCATAAATTTCCCTTTTGGTGTTTGACATTCTAGGGATATTGACAATGATAAGCATCCTCCAATATCATCCCTAGCAGTTTCACTGCATTGAAAGTACTCTGGGCTTCACCTATTAATTCATCCATGGTCCTTAACCCTTGGCAACCGCTAAACCTTTTCTTGTTTCCATAGTCTTGACATTTACAAGAATTCACCAAGTAGGAAGAATATATAATGGAACTTGTCAGATTGCCATTTTTCTTTTAACTTAGTAGTATGCATTTAAGCTTTCTTTATGGCTTGACATTTCATTTTCTTCTTAGTGCTAAATGGTAATCCATTGTCTGTAATGCGCAATGATACAGAATTTATTTATCAATTCACCCATTTAAGGACAACATGGCTCTTTCCCAGTTTGTGCAATTATGAATAAAACCTCTATAAACGATAATGCACAAGTTGTTATGTAAACAAGTTTTCATTTTGATAAATAACAAGGAACACAATTACTGGATTATACTGTTATCATGTCTTTATTTTTTTAAAGAAATTACCAAACTGTCTTTCAAAGTGGCTGCCACATTATTCACTCCCATCAGCAATAAATGGGGGTGCTTGTTGCTCTACATGGTCTCTAGCCTTTAGTGTTGTCACTGTTTTGAATTCTGGCCATTCTAACTAGTGTGAAGAGATATACCATTGTTTCAATGTGCAATTCCTTCCGTACACATTTACATATGCTTCCCATCTTTGTATCTTCTTTGATGAGGTATCCAGTCAGGTCATTAGCCCATTTTAATAATTGGTTGTTCATTTTCTTATTGTGGTATTGTGGCATTTTAAGAATTTTCTGTATATTTTGAATAGCATTCCCTTATCAGATGTGTATTTTGAAAATGTTTTCTCCCTCTTTGCAGTTTTCTTTCACAAAACAGAATTATTTTTTTACCTTAAGGCATTCCAGACAATTGATTATTTCTTTATGATTGTGGATGCTGTATTTAAAAAGTTACTATTATGTCAAACATCATGAAATTTTTCTCCTTGGTTATCTTCTAGGAGTTTTATAGCTTTGTAGCTTACAATTAGGTCCATAATCCATTCTGAGTTAGTTTTTATGAAGGATTAAGGTCTGTATCCATATTCTATTTTTCTTTGTGGCAAGTTGATGTCAAGTTGTTCCAGAACCATTTGTTAACAGGAATGTCACTGTTCCATTACATTGCCCTTGCTCTTCTGTAAGTCAGCAGTTGACTATACATACCCGTGTCTAATTTTGAGCATTCTATCCTGTTCTAGTGATCAGAGTGCCTATTCCTCCTACACTGTCTGCTTACTGCAGTGTATAATAAGGATTGAAGCAGACTCATGCCAGTATTCTGACTCCTTTCTTCCCTTCAATATGGTGTTGACTATTCTGGATCTTCTGCTTCTCTAGTGTTTAGAATCACTTTGTCAACATTCACAAAATAAACGAAATGTTTTGTAGGGACTGTGTTTAACTACAGATTTAACTGACATCTGGACAATATTGAATCTTCCTTTTCATGATATGGAATATCTCTCTGTTTAATTCTTTGATTTTTTCCTTCAGATTTTTTCATTTTCCTCATATGGATCTTTTTTTTTATTCATATACATTACCTTTTTGTGAATCCATATATTAGCTACCACAAACCAAAGAAAACATATGATTCTTCTTTTTGGGTCTGGCTTATTTCACTTAGCATAGTAGTCCCCAGTTGTGTCTATTTTGTTGTAACAGAAATTAATTCATTCTTTTCTATGACTGAGTAGTATATATGTTAAGTTCATATCTAATATTTAATTTTTGGAGTGCTGTGCAATTGTCTCTTTTTGTTTTTAATTTCAAAATCTGCTTCTTTATTGATGGCATATTAGGTAGCAACTGTATTTTTATATATTAACCTTGTGTACTGAAACCTTGCTCTAGTTGCTTCTTATTTTTTTAAGTTTATTGGCTGATTTGTTTTGGATTTTCTGCACTTTCTGTCATGTGAAAATAAAGGGAGTTTTGTTTATTCTTTCCTGATCAATATACCTCCTATTTTCTTTTCATGTCATATGGATTAGCCAGGACTTTCAGTAAGATGCTAAACTGCGTGGAGAAAGGAACAGCCTGGCCTGGTTCCTGATCACAGTGGGAAAGCTTATTGTTTCTCACCATTAAGTTTGATGTTAACTGTACATTTTACATTTGTTTTCTTTTACTCTTGCACATTGAAGGTCTGCATTGGCAGGAAGTTGAAAATAGGGAAAGCTTGTCTTTCTATTTGAAATGAATGCCTCTTTTCACTTTTATAAACTTTTTGAACTGGCTAGAACTTCCAGCATTTTGTAGAATAGAATAACAATGGTTACAGGGTACATCCTTGCCTTTTCTATATGTTCATGTTACAGAAAAAATAATTCCCTTTTACAGTGTTTGCTGTAGATGCTCATTACCAGATTGAGGAAGTTCCTCTATTCCCAGATTTTGGAGACATTCTTTCTCTCCTCTCTCTCTCTCTCTTTTCTTTTTTTGAAATCATGGGTGTTTTTTTTTTCTCTAATTCTGTTTTTGCTCTGATTTTATATGATAATGTGATTTTTCTTCTTTAACTTCATAATACCCTGGTAGTGGGATGGATTATACTGATTAACTTTCAAATATGTAAGAAATTCAAATAGCAGGCATAAACTCCAATATATTTCCTTCTAGTCTTTAAATTTATTTGAGGATTGGAATACAGAATCCCACTTCAAGAGACAACACACAACATTTTCATTTAATCTGTTTTGCATGCTTCATTATGAATATATTTGTTTACACAAAGCACCAAATTCTCACAACAGCTGGGATTGGGCTGCCAAAGCCAGGATCTGGAAACAACCCAGGTCTCCTACAATGGCAACAGGAGCCCAATTACTTAAGCCTTCATCACTGCCTCACAAGGAGCTACAGCCAGATATGAAATCCAATTATTGCCACATGGACTATGGGCATCTCAACTGCGAGGCTAAATGTCCAATTTGAGTGAGGTTTTACCAATATCAATACAATATTAAGATTCCCCAAATTTTTAAAATATTTTTCTTTTATGGTTGTGCATTTTTTAAAAGATTTTATTTATTTATTTGAGAGGTAGAGTTATAGACAGTGAGAAGGAGAGACAGAGAAAAAGGTCCTCATCTGCTGGTTCGCTCTCCAAATGGCCGCAATGGCTGGAGCTGCACTGATCCGAAACCAGGAGCCAGGAATCTTCCAGATTTCCCATGCGGGTGCAGGGGCCCAAGCACTTGGGCCGTCCTCCTCCACTTTCCCAGGCCACAGCAGAGAGCTGGATTGGAAGAGGAGCAGCCGGGACTAGAATCGGCGCCCATATGGGATGCCCATGCCCCAGGTGGAGGATTAACCGACTGTGCCACTGCGCCAGCCCCAGGAGTCCCCAAATATTTAGAACAGTAGAAAATTACCAATTAGACACCACACAACTAGCAAGTGTGATCCAGTCACTATTTGTGAATCTGTATTAATGCAATTAAAATATAAATATGGTAAGGAAAGTATAAGGCAGATATCAAAAGAAATTTGCTTTTAGTGAAGAAATAAATGCCCCCATTCTCACACTTCTACATATCACCAGAATGAATATCCTTAATCATACATTATTGTAGTACATGTACTTTTTACATAATATGCACTTTCTTTACAACATAATTTTAATGGTTCTGGTATATTTTACATGTAAGTATATTGATTTTAAAATCTTCTGTTATTGATGTACTTTGTTATAAATTTTGTACTAAATGTGTATCTGCAATGATAAGCATACTTATTGCTAAACCTCCCCTTAAATTTGGACTATTGAACATTAATCATTTGGAGGTGGATTGATGGGCCAAAGAGTAAGAATATACAATAGTTTTTCATAAATTTGACTAATTGTCTTTCATAAACATTGTACCACTTGCATTCTCAAAGTAGCATCTGAAAGATATTTTAAGCTATATATACATATATGTGTTGTATGTATATATACATATATATATATTTAGTTTTCACAAAAATTAGTGTTTGCCTAAAAAATCACTGATTTTTAGGCAAATTATTTTATCTACTCTATACAAACAAGATGAGAGTGAGAGTAGGTGATTGTGCATATATGCATTCATTTTATATCATTTCCAGTTCTTTGAGCTATCTTATACTTATTTTAATACTATGACCGGGGTTGGCACTATGGCTCAGCAGGTTAACATCCTGGCCTGAAGCACCAGCATCCCATATGAGCACCGGTTCGAGTCCCAGCTGCTCCACTTCAGATCCAGCTCTCTGCTATGGCTTGGGAAAGTACCAGGAGGTGGTCCAAGACCTTGGGCTCCTGCACCCACGTGGGAGACCTGGAAGAAGCTCCTGGCTCCTGGCTTCGAATCCGTGCAGCTCCGGCTGTTGCGGCCAATTAGAGAGTGAACCAGTGGACGGAAGACCTCTCTCTCTCTCTCTCTCTAGCCTTTCCTCTCTCTCTGTGTAACTCTGACTTTCACATAAATAAATAAATCTGTAAAAAATACAAGGCTTCCATAGCCTTGGCAACTCATGACGACAGCCTAGGGTGGTTACTGGTGCCATAAACTAGAGTGTCAATTTGTTGGGTCAACAACAGGAGCCACTGTGCACTTGCTCCTCATGTGGGATCTCTGTCCTTAATGTGCTGTACATTTTGATTTAATGCTATAACTAGTACTCAAACAGTATGTTTCACTTTGTGTTTCTATGTGGGTGCAAACTGTTGAAATCTTTATACTAAATTGATCTTCTGTATATAAAGAGAATTGAAAATGAATCTTGATGCAAATAGAAGGGGAGAGGGAGCGGGAGAGGGGAGGGTTGCGGGTGGGAGGGAAGTTATGGGAGGGGGAAGCCATTGTAATCCATAAGCTGTACACTGGAAATTTATATTCATTAAATAAAAGTTAAAAAAAATAAGTAAAAGCAATTAAAAAAATCACTGAAAAAAATACTATGATCATCATTTTTATTTTTATTCATCTGATTGATACATGTGGGATCTTTTACCAAATAGCATTTTATTTTTTTATTTTCATTAACATCTTTCATAAAGATATTTTCTTATGATCTGACTTTTTACCTTTTTTAAAGATCTAATTATCAATTTATTAATAATTTATTTTATTTATTTGCAGGGTACAGTTACAAAAAAAGGGACAGATAAAAAGGAAAAGATCTTCCATCTATTGGTTCACTTCACAAATGGCCACAATGGCCAGGACTGGGCCAGGCTCAAGTCAGGAGCCAGGAACTCCATCCAGGTCTCCCAGGTGGGTACAGAGGCCCAAGGACTTGAACCATCTGCTGCTGCTTTCCCAGCCATACAACAGAGAGCTGAATTAGAAGTTATATAGCCAGGACTTGAAATAACGCTCATATGGGTTGCTGGCATTGTACAATCCAATGCACCAAAATGCGGGCCCCATAAAGATTCATTCAAAGGCAGAACAACAGAAAGAGAAACACACACACGCACATGCATGCACACACAAACACAAAGAGAGGAGGAGAGAGGGACAGTAGTAAAGATTAAAGCTGAGACATTTTACAGTATTTAATTATGTAAAGATCATTATTAAATAACAATAACACTACATGTTAACATAGTTGATACAGTTTTACAAAAAATCTACAGTTTTTTAAAAAATAGTTATCAAGAAGAGTAGTATTGCTTTTTATTTGTGAAAATCTATCCATCCAATATATAGCATAGTTAAAACAGCTGGACTTACATATTCTGCGTCTGCATTCAATCTGCAATGGTCAGTAAATGGTGATGGTGGGGTGTTTTTATGGACCTTCCAAAAAAATGTTAGGTGCTTTTTTTTCATGTTGTAATGGAAACTGAGCAGGTAAGTTGAAGTGCCCACTGCATTGTGAAATTTGAAGCCATAGCAATTACGTTTACATACAATGTTACATTAAAATTCATTTGTCTATCTTTAGTGTAAGAGATCCTTTATTTGTGCTTGATTTCGCAACATAATGAAGGACTCATTTGAAAGATATCAGTTACTGAATTATAGGAGTCTTTCAGATTTTGACACAGTTAATTATATAATATCAAAATATCACCTTCACTGTTGTCACTGATCTCATCAGAAAAATACTTAGGTATTAGACACTGTCAAGCTTATGGTGGCAGTACATGATTTCCAAAATTCCAACTTTTACTTCATAGCTCAAGTGTTATTATTAGCACAATATACAGGCAGCTGTTTTCCTTGATGAGACAGGCTCACTTTGCTCATTAACTATGGTTTGTCAGTTGTTCTTTCAAGTAAAAACATTCTTTTAAGAACTGCCACTTCCAAGTCAAACAATCACAGTTGTGATTTTCTTCAGAACCACATTTATACTTCCAGATCGGTAAGAGTTTTATGCATATTTTCCATTTTGTCCCATAAGATATGAAAAAGACTCATTGAAAGGTCAATGTCAATCAAAAGTAATACTTTTTATGGCTAAATCAAGGTCATACCTAGTGAAATTGCCCTTTTATTCCCTGCTCCTGTTTGGCAGCAGAGTACACTGACTAGTAGCACAGTTGCTACAATATTGCTTTTGCACCATGAATATCCATGTCAGCACAATGACAAAAAGCCTACAAACAACCCTTATCATTATAATTAACCTTAATCAAATGAACCCCTGAAGGATTTGGACTTCTCCAGGATTCAAAGTATCACAATTTAAGAACTGCTACTTCAAATATTCAGAATATTTGTTTCATTATTTTATACAAGACTACATTTTTGTGAATAGATAACATAATTTTTTCTAGCTTCCCCAAGTGGTTCCTATATACTACAACATATTATATAAATATATGCTATAAATTGATTTATTGGCTAATTTTTACACTATTGAATATTTACTATATAATATATTTTATAGTCCAGTGAGTCAAGAATCCATAAGTTTTACTTTTAAATATATCAGAAGTGGGGGTTGGCGCTGTGGCATAGCAGGTAAAGCAGCCACTTGCAGTGCTGGCATCCCATATAGGCGCCAGTTTGAGTCCTGGTTGCTCCACTTCCAATCCAGTTCTCTGCTATGGCCTGGAAAAGTAGAAGATGGCCCAAGTCCTTGGACCCCTGTAGCCACATGGGAAACCTGGAGGAAGCTCCTGGTTTGGGATAGGTACAGCTCCAGCCGTTGCAGCCAATTGGGGAGTGAACCAGTGGATGAAAGACCTCTCTCTCTCTCTCTCTCTCTCTCTCTCTCTCTCTCTTTCTCTCTGCCTCCCTGTGTAACTCAGACATTCAAATAAATAAATAATCTTTATAAAAATATCAGAAGTGTTTTTATGCTTAATCACTTAAGAAAAAAATAAAATTCTGTCATGCCCACAAAGCAAAACAACTCTAATTATAGTTTAGTGAAATTGATTTTTGTGTAAGAAAATCTTTAACCTATGAAATCTGTCTGTATTATATATTCATTAGTTACATTTAAATAATTTTAAAAACTAACTTGCAAAGAATTTATGGTTTTTTGTAAAACCTGATACTTTCTTGAGATGATAGTGTAACTATAGAGAAATCTACTATTACACCTCCTCATAATTGTTGTGGTTTTTCAATTCTTACATGTTTATTACTAATTGCATTATTTGGATTCCTCAGTGCTATTGTTTATAATTTCTTATAACTATTGCCATGTAGGCAGCCTTTGGACAAATCAAGGCTAATCTAAGCCTGTGGAATTCCTGGGATAAGAAAGTCACATACTCCCATCCTGAAGGAAAATGTTAATCAAGGATACCCTGTTAAAATTATCTGTGCTACCAGAGGCCTCAATAAGTTGCTTGCATATGTTGTTATCTGTTATGCTTCTTTTGTGCTTCTTTGTTCTGCAGCCTGGTTATGTATAAACAGCACTAAGAAATTAGAATAAATGAGCCTTGATCAGCCTTGTTGTCTTGGCTCCATTCTCTGCAGCTTTGTATCTATAGAAGAATTTCAAGAAATTATAAAACAATCCTCATACTGTATGTCATAATAATACAAACATTATATTTTGCTTAAAAATCTAAATTTTTAAAAAGAAGGTACACTATTTTTCATAAAAGATTTAGGATTTATATAAGGGTATCCTGAGAAGAAAATCAAACAATCTTTTTACAAATTTAATATATATATAAATAAAATTTAAATAATTAGATATTATTTATTTCATATTTTCTCTACTGTTATACATTTATCATTTTGTTATTTTTAGCTTTATTTATTTATTATTGAAAGACAGAGAAACAGAGAAGGGGTGAGAGAGAGAGAGAGAGAGATCAATCTTCCATCAGCTGGTTCATTCCAAAATGGCCACATCAGCCATTGCTCTGGACATCCAAAACCAGGAGCCAAGAGTTTATTCTGGGTCTCCTACTTGGGTGCAGAGGCCCAAGGAGTTGGGCAATCTTTCATTGCTTTCCCAGACCAGGCACATTAGCAGGGAGTTGGATAAGAAGCAGAGCAGCTGGGACTCAAACTGTCACCCATATGGGATGCTTGCCCTGCAGGTGGAGGTTTAACCTTCAATGCCACAGCACCAGCCCCTACATTATCATTTATTTATATGACTTACAAAAATACACTAACATATTGCTAAGAATATCATGGATATAAACACATTTCTGTGTGAAAGGGTATCAGCAATGTGCAGCCACTATTGCTATCCTGTCTTCTAAGCTGCTTGACTTTTTAATTGTTGCCCTTTCATTTGTTTTATAGCCAGACATAAATTACTTTACTTTTTTAACATAGGTGACTACCACATAGGACCTTTGATTAAATTAAATGATACCATCCATCTAAAGCACTTAGGCCAATCCTAGTAACTAATAAATAATCAATACGGTATCAGTGGTAATAGCATGACCTTTTAGAGTTTCTATTACATAACAAGTATTTTATATACTAGCTTATTCATTTTAGACACTCTGTTAATTTTAGAGAATTTAGATTGAGTTAATCTCCTATGATAC
Source organism: Lepus europaeus (assembly GCF_033115175.1). Lineage (NCBI taxonomy): Eukaryota > Metazoa > Chordata > Mammalia > Lagomorpha > Leporidae > Lepus > Lepus europaeus. The sequence continues at coordinate 43,727,344 of NC_084833.1, forward strand.
TTGATTGGAAAATGAGCAAAAGTTGAAGTCATGTCTGTTTGACTCAATAAAATATTAAATCTGTCAAGCTTTGTGGCCCAGAAGATCTGTGTTGAAACTACTTTACTAGGCTGTTAGAGCTAAAAAAAAAAAAAAAAAAATTAATAGATAATACATAAATGAGTAGGCTTAATGTTATTATTAAACTTTATACAGACAGAAAATGGGCCAGATCTACTTCACTCTCATTGTTTCATATGTACCTAGTTACCCAAGGACTTTGAGAGTTTCCACAAAATCATAAGAGGATGACCTCATAAACAGAAACTTGTGGTAGTAGGCATTTTGTGCATTTTGTACATCACTTGAGATGCCCACACCTCATATCAGAATGCCTGGGTCCAAGTCTGGATGGCAGCAGGTGATGGTTTAAGTACTTGGACCTCTGCCACCCACATATCTGGCAGGCATTTGGGGAGTGAACAGTGGATGGAAAATCGACCTCTCTCTCTTTATCTATCTATCTATCTATCTATCTATCTATTGATCGATTATCTATCTATCTTCCCCCTCTTTCTCATTGTCTTTCAAATGAAAAAAGAAGCTCATGTTCTATTAAAATAAATAAAATGTAATTATATGGCACAGTATAAGAGCTTCATAGAGTTGATACATGATTACTGATTTTAAATGTTCAAGGAATAGTCTGAAATCAGTGATCTATGTAGAAAATACAACACTGATAAGGTAGATTAACTGAGTCTCAAAAAGAGTTACTGAATTAGGGAAAAAAAATATAGTAAAGAGGAACGTTCAGGGGCCAGCACTGTGGCATAGCAGGTAAGGCCTCTGCCTGTAATGCCGGCATCCCATATGGACACGGTTTTGAGTCCTGGCTGCTCCACTTCCAGTCCAACTCTCTGCTACGGCCTGGGCAGTAGAAGATGGCCCAAAGTCCTTGGGCCTCTGCACTCACATGGGAGACCAGGAAGAAGCTCCTGGCTCCTGGCTTTGGATCGCACAACTCTGGCCTTTGCGGCTAATTGGGGAGTGAACCAGTGGATGGAAGACCTCTCTCTCTCTCTCTCTCTCTCTGCCTCTCCTCTCTTTCTCTGTGTAACACTTTCAAATAAATAAATAAATCTTAAAAAAAGAGAAAGTTCATGTCTGTAGTTCAGAGAGACTTAGATTATGGTCTTGCTCTTCTGCTTGCTAAATATGTCGCAGTAGGTAAGTTATTCAAGCTCCTCAATGAATTCATTCATAAAATTAGTATAAAAACAATTAAGGTAGGAAGAAAATATTTCAGTAAGTGGTTCACAGTAATTTTAGTGAAAGTTCAATGTATCTCTACTAACTGCCTATAATATGTGAAGTGTTGTTCTTAACTCTTAGAGAAATAGTAGTTACACTACACCCCATGGAAGACCAGGAGAAGCACCTGGCTCCTGCCATCGGATCAGCGCGGTGCGCCGGCCGCAGTGCGCCAGCTGCAGTGGCCATTGGAGTGTGAACCAACGGCAAAGGAAGACCTTTCTCTCTGTCTCTCTCTCTCACTGTCCACTCTGCCTGTCAAAATAAATAAATAAATAAATAAATAAATAAATAAATAAATAAATAAGAAATAGTAGTTACAAAACAGAAAAATTCCTATAGAACTTATATTTTAAACCCTAATAATTACGATGTTTAAGATTATCCAGTAATAAGCAATCTTTGTTTTTAGCTTTAAGATCTATATGCAGGGCCAGCACTGTAGCACAGCAGGTTAACACCCTGGCCTAAAGTGCCCGCATCCCATATGGGCGCCAGTTAGAGACCTGGCTGCCCCACTTCCGATCCAGCTCTCTGCTATGGCCTAGGAAAGCAGAAGATGGCCCAAGTCCTTGGGTCCCTGCACCCAGAGGAAGCTCCTGGCTTCAGATTGGCAGAGCTCCGACCGTTGCAGCCAATTGGGGAGTGAACCGTTGGATGGAAGACCTCTGTCTCTCTGTCTCTCCTCTCTCCATGCGCCTCTTTCAAATAAATAAATAAATATTTTTTAAAAAGATCTATGTGAAGAGTAGAAATTTAAAGTAAAAAATACAGAATCAGAGAATATGTGAATGTGTGGTTTTGCATAGGAAGTATAAAATCATAGTTGGTATTACCAGCTTGAAAGAATGTAAACTGTATGGTGTACAAGGAGTTTAGTACAACAGCCCTAAAAATTTGCTGGAGACATTTGAGAGATAACGCTGAATTCTTGGAGAGAGGTTAACATAGATGTGTTGACCATTAAGCAGTCTAAGGAGGTTGAGCTAAAAGCATCTAGGAAGCTCACGAATTATGGAACAGGAGAGTATGACAAGGTGATAGTTACTTAAAATGTTTCGTATGTCACAACATAAATGGGAAGATTTCCAGCAGTGTCCAACACCTCCTTTCAGAACAGGAACTCCCATTGTGTGTCTAGTTATTGCTTAACATTTGGGTGTGAATTGCAACTGCATTCATTCATGAAGAGAAGCCATTTCCAAGGACAAGCTGATTTCTGATCTTTACCCACAACTCTCTAAACTCTATCCAGTGACACTCACTATCCAAATGTTTATTCAACCAGTGGGTACAGTCAGAACTAGGATAATTCTGCCTATGCAGAAATCATGCACACCATCATTCCTCTTCTTTCATTTGCTTTTAAGAAGTGGAAGGGAGGAAAGAAAATATTCGTTACTGATAAACAGATTCAGAAATTCTCCATAATGTATTCCCCTAATTTGTTTCACAGTGGGCCTGGAAGTATAAAGTATTTATGTTTAGTTCACTATTTGTTTACTTCTTACTCATAAATGTATTAAACAAATGTATTTACTTTATGAGTAAATATGAGTATTTACTTTATGCCAGTTTTGTCCTAGGAACTAGGGTGAACCAATGAGAAAAATGGATTAAAACTACCTGCTGTTGTGTACATAATTTCTCTCTCCACTGTGTAACTTGCTATATGATCCTTCCTCCTCTTGCACTTCGCACTTTGCCTTCTTCCATGAGGCCCCTGCCAAAACCTGCTTTATGCTGTTTGAACTTTGAACCTCCAGCGCTATGAGCTTACTCTGTAGTGTGGGCGTCAATTCCCTATACTTCTCCCAATCTCTATTTCTTGATAGTCTGTTTTTAAAGCTTTTCACAAATGGTGCTTCTATTTTGATGTTGTCTTTCCCTATCAGAAATCATCTTACCATATTTGTTAGTCCAATGACTATTTCTCTTGTTGATCATCTATCACAGTCTGGTATCCATCAGTAATTTGGATAGGTCACCTTCTCCAGGTTGTGATATAGTCATATCCTAAATGAAGGGTTGAGATATGATATTTCAAGACTCTCAGTTCTTTTCTGGCCATAAAATACTGTGAGTTCTTATACTCTACACACTCCCCTAGGTAAAGTAGCATTTTTATCATTACTCATATCTTGAACTGTCACAGCACACTGATTTTCACCTAATAATTAGTTTTTGTTTCTTGAACTTTTGGGAGTGGAACAATTCCATATATATATATATATATATATATATATATACACACACACACACATATATATAACATATATATAATTCTATATATATAGAATTCCATATATATCTTCATTTTTTAAAAAAATCATGATAATTGTGAGAGTATCTCATATATAAATGCAGGTACATATACACACATAACTTGGCAATTTGCATGTATACATACCTACATATGGATATAAATATAGGGATATATATATATATATATACACACACACAGAGACACATGCATAGAAAGTACGTTCACTGTATGTATACTACTTGGCAATTCATGTGCGTCTGCATATGTATATCATTGATATATGTATTTATGTGGATGTGTATGAATATATATATGTATGCATAAATCATCCATAATTTTTATAGTATTGTTTCCTACATTCATTTCAACAACATACAAGGTAGAAAAGCAGGTGAACATTACATTATCTTGTAGAAAAATTTATGAACTAAGATTCCAAGATATCAAGTTATCTGCCTCATATAATTATTAGGACTGTGTCTGGAATGAATGCTTTCTGCTTCCTTAGTTCATGTTCTTTCTGTCCTAGCAGAGGTGTCTCTGTACTTATAATACTATGACAAAATTTACGAGACCCCCCCCCCTTGCTGTGAACTACTGCGCTCCATATTGTCTGTATTATTTTCCTCTCAGAATAGGGAACTTAAAACCCAAGGTTTTAGAGATCTACTTATGTGTGACCAGCTATAAGAAACAAAAGCCATTTGTTATCTCTGTGGCCTCCATTCACTGATGGATAGCTGAGCCAGAGGAAAGTGTCCTTCAGTTTTCTCTGACAAATCAAGCATATCTGACATAGACTATTCCTCTCTGTCAGGCATTTCACAGCCTTGTGCCTCAGAAATCCAAAGTTTGTCATCCCGTTAACAATTTCCAAGCAGGGCACTTTGCTTTCCAGTCAGCAGTAATGCAGATGTTTTCCTAAAAGGCAAGTGGATGGGTACCGATACGTGGAGTATATAGAAGAAAAAGAGATGACTTCTTGAAAAATCGGATACTAGGCTTGTTACCCTCATAAAGTGATTTCATATCCATATATTGATCAGTAAAGGAACACAATTTTGGTCTCATTGATTATATGCTGAGTATTGTTAGAAATTATAATCAGGACACTTGTTGTCTGGTAGCTGAACCAATTGAGAGAACAGTAAATTGTCCATTTCATCACCTTCTGAATATGAAGAACAATTTCTTTTTTATTTGCTTTTTTCCCACCATCCGATACTTTATTTTTTCATGTTACTATTATATTAATACATAGTCCATAAATATAATTCTAAGAATATAATGATATTCCCTTTTTTACTTCCTCCTTTTCTCTTTCTTTCTTTTCTAGTTTTTGAGATAACATATTTTTAATTTACATCACACCCAAGGGCTTAATAGTCTGCAGAATAGAAAAAGTAAGTAAAGAAAAAAGTAAAAAAGAATATAGTTCATGTGAACATAGCAAAAGGTTACAAATAATCATCATATGGAAAGATTACCATTTCACACATATAAAGTAAATTTTAAAATAATCACATCACACATCATTAAAACTAGCCTAATGTAACATTCTTCTTTTGTTTTGTTCTTTTTAAATATTAATTTTTATTTATTTGAAAGACAGAGTTACAGAGAGAAGTAGAGACAGTGAGAGGTTTTCCATCTGCTGGTTCACTCCCCATATGGCTGCAATGGCCAGAGCTGCACTGATCCGAAGCCAGGAGCCAGGAGCTTCTTCCTGGTCTCCCACGTGGGTGCAGGGGCCCAAAGACCTGGGACATCTTCTACTGCTATCCCAGATCATAGCAGAGAGCTGGATTGGAAGAGGAGAAGCTGGGACTAGAATTGGCACCCATATGAGATGCCGGTGCCTCAGGCCAGGGCTTTAGCCCACTGTGCCACAGCACCAGCCCCCTAATGTAACATTCTTAACCACTGGTCTAACAAAGATACAAAACAAAATTTGACTATATGTATTTGTAGCAATACTAATGCTGGCATTTCTCTTTTTAAAATTTTTTTTTTTCTTTTTAAATGTCCTAAATAGCTCTCTGGCCTCAGAATCAGCCCTTAAGGCATTCGGATATGGCTGAAGAGCCCATGAGAGTATTTTAGGCATGGAAAGCTAAGACACTCTGGGGAAAAAAAAAAAAACCTAAATGAAAGATCTCTGTGAGTGAGATCCCAGTGGAAAGAACAGGGCCATCAAAGAAGGAGGTACCTTTCTCTGAAGGGAGGAGAGAACTTCCACTTTGACTATGACCCTGTCGGAATAAGGTCAAAGTCGGCGAACTCAAAAGGCTTCCATAGCCTTGGCAACTCATGACTAGAGCCTAGGGAGATTACTGATGCCATAAACAAGAGTGTCAAATTGTTAAGTCAACATCAGGAGTCACTGTGTACTTACTTCTCAGGTGGGATCTGTCCTTAATGTGTTGTCCAATGTGAAGTAATGCTATAACTAGTACTGAAACAGTATTTTAAACTTTGTGTTTCTGTGTGGGTGCAAACTGATGAAATCTTTACCTAATATATACTAAATCGATCTTCTGTATATAAAGGAATTGAAAATGAATCTTGATGTGAATGGAATGGGACAGGCAGCGGGAGATGGGAGGGGTGAGAGTGGGCGGGAAATTATGGGGGTGGGGGGGAAGCCATTGCAATCCATAAACTGTACTTTGGAAATTTATATTTACTAAATAATTTTTTTTTCTTTTTAATTTTTAACTTCCACATGTGAGAGAGAAATGTGGCATTTGTCCGTGTCCAACTTGTTCCACTCACCCTGATGTCCTCCAGTTGCATCTATTTTGCTGTAAATACTAGAATTTCATTCTTTAACAGCTGAATCGGATTTTATCATGTGTATAAGCCACATTTTCCTCATCCATTCTTCTGAATATGGACACCCTGATTGTCTCCACATTTTGGCTAATGTGAATAGTACTGCAATAAACATGGTGGTGCAGATATCTCTTTGATATAATGTGTTAGTATCTTTTGTGTATTTACCTAGTAGTGGAATTGTTGGAACACATGGGAAATCTATTTCTCATTTTTAAATAAATCTCCAAATTCTTTTCCACGGTGGATGGAGTTAAAGTCAGAAAATGATTGCAGAATTCTCGCTCAGCTAAAGCTGCATTTGGCTGGGCACATAGCAAATTTTTCCTACCTTGACTTGAGAAGATGGCAGTTCCCAGTTGGTAGCCCTGTGTAGCCCGCCACAGCAATGTCTCTATTCTCTTGTGCCACTGTTCTTCAGAGTGTTGTTCTGCTTTATTACTTCTTCACTGAAAATTTCTGTCATTAGATCCTTGGAAACATGGCCCTTCCTTTTTTTTTTTTTTTTTTGGTCATATCTTAAGGTGACTGAACTCAGTGTGGCTTCACCCTATTCGGCCATCTTGGATCTCCCAGTCTAAGAATTTCTTCTCACACTTTGTTCTTTCTAGGCTTTGAAATAAGCCTTTCCAAAGAAAGACCCAAGTTACTCTGTGTTGAAACACAACCCCAAATTGTACTCAAATCAAGAAACTGAAGGGTGGGTTATTGCTTTTTCATAACCTTAATTGCCATTTTTGTACTTTTCATTTTTTTCCACTCTAAACTTTTATTTGAGGAACTGATACGTATAAATCTATAGTCATTGTTCATATATCTGTTATTAAACATTTTTTAAGATTTATTCATTTATTTGAGAGGCAGAGCCACAGACAGGGAGAGGGAGAGACAGAGAGAGAAGTCCTCCATTCACTGGTTCACTCCCCAAACAGCTACAATGATCAGAGCTGGGCCATTCTGAAGCCAGGAGCCAAGAGCCTCCTCTGAGTCCCCAGGGAGGGTGCAGGGAACCATACACTTGGGCTATCCTCCACTTTCCTCCAAGGCCATCAGTAGAGAGCTGAATTGAAGTGGAGAAGCCAGGACTAGAACTGGTGTCCACATGGGATGCTGGCACTCATGGGATGCTCTGCTGCAAACAGAGGCCCAACCCACTATGCCACAGTGCAGGAATGTTAAATACTATTATAGATGAGGCCAAGAGGGTAGTTTTGATAATAAAGTTGTTGGATGGAGGAGACTTGCAGTGGAAAAGTTGTATGTCCTGATTATGGTGATATATCTATCATCATATATGGATCTAAACCTGCGAAGAGATTTATAAAACTACTACACACACACACACACACACATACACTCACTCACACACACACACAACTGGTGAATCTAAGTGGAGAATACCTAGAACTCACTGCACATAAATGATGAATTAAAGTTTCTAATGTAAAAATAACAGTAAACTGGCTTGTCTTTTAGGAGTGAACTTTTTACTGTGCAGCTTTCTGAGAAATAAATCATGAAGATGCTTATGACATTGTCCTGCCATTAGAATAGGGTCAATCTATAGAGAATGGAATTTTCTGCTTCAAGCCTACTTTGAATATTTTTCCAGCTGTATTTGATCATCAGAAATGCAGAACCAAACTGGCTGGGTTCAAATTCAGCCCAGGCTTCTTACAATCTATTCAGTCGCAGGCAACTTACCTCATTTCAATGCACAGCAATTTTCTCGGCCAGGAAAAGGAGGTGTAAATGTATCTGTCTCATACAATTTTTGTATGATATAAATAAGTTGTTATAATGTAAAACACTTAAAAGCACAGCAAATATATTCTCATTTATGTATATGTTCAATGAAAGCTATCTGTGTTCCACATTGTTCTAACTGTGTTTTGCTGAGAAGAGTAAATGTTGCAATGTTTTTGGGTTAACTGGATTTGAAGAATTGTCCCGAGTGCTCAAGTTTTCTCCTCATTTTGCTGAAACAGCAGATCTGTGATCCCACATAGTATTTCCAGGGCACTCTGGGGCTAAGACAAACCAGAAGGTGGAGCATGTACTAGGATTTAAGAACCAATTGTAGCCTTTATGCTGGTCTCTCAGGTATCCAAGGAGTTCTACTTCAATTGCTGCTTTTTCTAGGTTACATCATCCAAGTCTTTTTAGAACACATTAAAATTATTTTCATTTCCAATGAGATCATGAATAGAGAGGACATGTATAGAAATATACTCAAATTATAAAATTGCATGCAAATTTAAGAGATTTTGTTTGGAAAAAATTTATACTTGATCATGAAACAATTAGTCCTCTATTAGCTTATACTACAATTTAGTACCTTATTAGGAAGTGAAAACAATGACTGATAAAGAAGAGCAACTGGAATCTAAAGAATTTCCTTGGCGGGTAGGCCTGGAAAGGGGGAGAGAGAGTTATACTAAAGTGCCCTGGCCTAGCGGTTAGGCCTTTATCTGAGTAGTTTAGTAGTTAAGGCCTTTATCTAATTAGTTATGTAGTAGTTAACAGGAAGGAGGCCCTGATACTGCATTGCAGTATCTGGGTTTGGTACCTGATTTCATTCTCTGACTCTAGCTTCCTGCTAAAGTGAATGCTGAGACACAGTGGTAATGCCTAAGAAATTGGATTCCTGATGCTCATGTGGAAGACTTGGGTTGAACTCCAAGATCTCAACTTTTCTCCAGTTGCAGGTATTTGGGGAATGAACCAGAAATGGGAGTCCTTTTCTGCCATTCTGTTTCTTAAATCTAAAAAAAAAAATAAATAAAAATAAATCAATAAATAAAGAGCCTTGGATCTTTGCTTGACTATCAGATGTGTTCATGGGAGAATGCTTAAATAAAAATTATTTATTATAATTAATTAAATTGTAGAATTATCATTTTAAAATAATTTATTAAATTGTAGAATTAGCATTTTTTGAAGTCATTCATTTTCAAATCTTCCCCATGTTGTCTATTATTACAATAATCTTATATTCATCATTTGATATTTTTATGACACAGGATTCTTATAGGTATAATGAGAACAATGATATCTAATCCAAATACTATATCTTGTTGTGAAATTAACATGAAACAATGAATTGAATATGCATTGTGGACTATTAACCATTCCTTTAAACTGGGATTTCCATAATCACTCACTCAAACAAGTTAGCAGCTTAATACAACAGCACAGGTTCCTGCATTACTCCATATGGTGATGCTCTAGATTCATTTTCCTTAAAGACCTAATCCTGATAATTGTCTAATATTGATAATGGGCTCTCATGAAAATATATTCTACTAATATTTCCTAAATTTGTAAAATAAAAAGTTCATTTTTAATTTTTTTATTGTGCAATAGAAATAAGCCAGATAATTTTTAGTTTCATTTTTATAGATGGAGAAGCTGGTTCAGAGAGAGTAAGTTACTTATAATTATATGATTGGCAAACAGCTGATTTATGTTCTTGTCATTCTAGTTACAAATCCTATTACCTTCCTACTGTTCTATAAATAGAGTAGATACAGCTTGCATCACAGTCCCATCTTAACTAATCTCAAATTAAACAATGATGTCCTAGGGCATAAAGATATCTGCAAATACTACAAATACTATACTCAATAAGCACAGAATATAAAATAAACAGTTTAAAATGCTTAAAATATAAAATAATAAAATATAGCTTTAACCAATTTACACAGAACAATACAGGCAGACCATGTCTTAACTAACTGATCAATACTTGTCACCAATAATAAGACATCAAAATTATGCACTGATAGATAGATAGATTTAGGAGGTCACAGAAGTGCTTGCCAACAATATATAACCTCAGTGTAAGCATTAGAACAAGTCAGACAAGTTGAGCATACTCTGCGGAGTAACTGACCATTGTTCTTTGGAAGTATCAGGTCACAAAATGCCACGAAAGACTGGCAAACTATCTCAGACTGAAAGGCACCAGGAATACATCAAAAGCAAATACAATGTGGAATTCTGGGTAGGATTCCAGAACATAAAAGAGACATTAAATGGAAAGCTGTTTAAACAATTAGAATGTGGTTAGCATTTCAGTTAATAATATTAGGCCAATATTAATTTTCCAGTTATCATAATGGCATCTTTGATATGGATGAGATGCTAACATTGGGAGAAGGTGGATTTCTTTCAGTTTAAAATTGTTTAAAAATAAAATTAGTTAACAATGCATAAATTCATACAGACTAATAAATCCCAATTAGGATTGAAAAGGACCAAATATTTATGCTGTCCCCAGATTCATGTGTAGAAATTCTCACCCTGAAAATGATGGCATGGACAAGTGAAGCCTTTATGAGACAACAGGCCACGAGAGATGTCATGAAAGAAGTGAATGTTGTTAAAAAATATTCCTCAGAGACACCGTTGCCCCTTCTACCACATGATTAAATAGAAAAGATCGTTGCTGTGACCCAGGAAGGGGTCCCTCGCCAGACAATGGAACCATGATTTTGAACTTCCCAGCCTCCAGAGCTGTGAGAAATAAATTTCTGTTGCACATAAGCCACCAGTCTATAGACTTTTACTGCGGTAGCCCAGATGGCCATGATAGGGATTAAACAAAGAAAGGTCAGAGTGAATCAAGTGAAAGTAGAAAACCCAAGAAAAAGAGCAGCTCTTACAAAACAGCCAGAGAATAAACCAAAACCAAAACCAAACAGATCATCTTCAAAAGACTGACAAATGATGGAGAACTGATTTTTCAACAGGAAGAATGCATGTCACACATATTTTAAAATATTTATTTGACAAAGAAAAACATATATATTCAAAGTGTGCCCTGGGATTTTATATAATATATATACATATATATTATATAAAATTTGATACACACACATGCACAGACATATATATATATATATATATATATATAATTTTACCACAGTCAAGTTAATTATCATATCCTTTACCGTACATGGTTGGAATATTGTTTTTTTTCTGAGGATGCTTAATACCTCTTATCAGATTTTTTTTCAAAAATTTGTTTTAGTTATTTGAAAGACAGAGTTACAGAAAGAGAGAGAACTAGACTGACATACAGAGAGAAAGAGAGAGGGAGAAAGGAAGAGAGAGGGAGAGAGTGAGAGAGAGAGAGCGAGCTCTCCCATTCCCTGAATGGCTGTAACATCCACAGCAGTGCTATGCAGAAGCCGGGACTCCAGAGCTTCCTCCAGGTCTCCCACATGAGTGCAGGGGCCCAAGCACTTGGGCCATCCTCTGCTGCTTTACCAGGCACATTAGCAAGGAACTGGATTGGAAGTGGAGCGGCCAGGTCTTGAACCAGTGCCCCTATGACATGCCGGTACCTCAGGCAGCATCTTAACCTGTTTGCCACAACACTGGGCCCTCTTGCTAGGTTTTAAGCAAACACTACAGTATTATTCTAAATATTCACCATGGTATAGATTATATCTCCAGAATTTTTCCTGCTTATAACTGAATGTTTACACCTTTCGAAACATATCTTCCAGTTTCCCCACCCTCTAGCCCCTGGACACCGCCTACTCTTAGCTTCTGCGAAGTTGATGTTAGATTCCTTGTAACAATTGCTTCATAATGAACTATGTAAGCACATGGTGATGTAAGACAACTATTTTAATATATCACATGATTTTTGTGGGTTAGAAAAATTCTGCTTCTTTGTTCTTCTTGACATCAAACGGGGTAAGTTGATAATATTTGTCTCTGGATGGGTGTGAAGGGGTTCAGGTGACTTTCTTGTTTTCTCAGTTCTTTTAGGATAATGGTGAAATGGGAAGATTGGGCTTCACCAGACCACACTTCTCTCCCATCAATTGTGACTCTGGCAGTATGAATGTACATCCTTCACGTCAGCTTATGGCTCCCAAAGACTGAGCCAGAAGCTTCCATTTATCTGCAGTGAGCCAAACAGGCATGTTGCATCTCTACCCTACTTTACCGAATAGAGATGCCGACTTCCAGCACAAACTTCATTTCCTATAGGAGGAATATGACAGAACATGCAGTCCTCTTTATGATAGCACTGACTTTGAAAAGTATTTTGATTCTAGACAGAAAGTCAGAGATACAAAAAAGAATAAAAATATAATGGTAATAATTGGGAAAAGTTAAAAATTCACAATATGAAATAATAATATTTTTGGTCATCAGAAGATTTGAGGTGGAGAATTTTTGTTTTTCTGCCAGAGCCCATTTGGATATTTATAACATCATTTGCCAGCCATACAAAATTATCCATTTAAAAATTACCCTGCTGGGGCCGGCGCTGTGGCTCACTTGGTTAATCCTCCGCCTGCAGTGCCAGCACCCCATTTGGGCACCAGTTCTAGTTCCGGTTGCTCCTCTCCCAGTCCGGCTCTCTGCTGTGGCCTGGGAGGGCAGTGGAGGATGGCCCAAGTGCTTAGGCCCTGCACCCGCATGGGAAACCAGGAGGAGGCACCTGGCTCCTGGCTTCGGATCGGCGCAGCACCAGCCATGGCAGCCATTTGGGGAGTGAACCAAAGGAAGGAAGACCTTTCTCTCTGTCTCTCTCTCTCTCACTCTCTATAACTCTGTCAAATAAATAAAATAAAATAAAAAATTACCCTGCTAGGGGGCTGGTGCTCTGGCATAGTAGACTAAGCCTCCACCTATAGTGCTGGCATCCCATATGGGCACCGGTTCATGTCCCAGCTTCTTCTCCTCTGCCAATCCAACTCTCTGCTATGGCCTGGGAAAGCAGTAGAAGAAGGCACAGTGCTTGGGCCCCTGCACCCGTGTAGGAGACCCGGAAGAAGCTCCTGGCTCCTGACTTCAGATTAGCCTAGCTCCAGCAGTTACAGCCATTTGGGGACTGAACCAGTGGATGGAAGGCCTTTTTGTCTCTCCCTCTTTCTGTAATTCTAGCTCTCAAATAAATAAGTCTTCTAACACAATTATCCTGCTATAGATTTATTGAATTTTGAGTTCAACCTGAAGTTGCTTTGGCTGGTCCAGACAAAATTATTTTGTGGAACTTATACAGCCCACAGGCCAATGTTCCCCACCCCTGTGATCTAATGCATTTTCTGACATAGTAAATGGCACCTAATTAACCCGCTGCCTGGGGTCATCCTTGCCTCCTCTCCTTGTTTCACATCTCACATCAAATCCATCAACAAAAGCCTACCTTCAATATTTGTCCATGATCCAAACAATTCTCCCTTCATCCTCTGCTATATTTGTCATCTCAAAGACTGCACTCCTGGCTGCTGCCCCCAACTCCCTATAGTGTGTCCTCAACACAGCAGCTGGAGACGTGGTAGACATGAATGCTGTCCACCAGATACTTCTGGTTCTCTCTCTTGCATATGAGAAGGTTGTCCTTCCCCACTCTGTCAATGACTAAATGGCCATGTCATTTATATTAACTAAAGGAATGTGAACAGAATAGATGTGGTCACTGTGAGAGGAATGGAGGCTCTAATTTGCTGGAACATGTTTGACACTCTTGCTGTTTTCTTGCTCTTTGGGGAAACAACAACACTCGTCAGTGGTATCTACTCTGGATCCTGAAGTGAGAGAATGTGGAGCAGAACCCCCAGCTGACTGACAGAAAATGTTTAATGGGAAAAATTCAATCTTTGTGGTTTTAGGCCACTAAGACTTAATGCTTATTAATGGCCAAAATACAACATGCCTGACTGAACATGGGTTGAATAGCACAGTCCTTTGGAAGTGTAAGATTCTGTCATACATGGAAAGCTCCCCTCCAACAGGCCCAGTCCCATATTCCCTCTTTGAACTCATGGTCACTCTTCTGCTTATTCACCTTCTGCAGATCGGCTGAACTTGTGAATTTGCCAGGCACACATTTGCCTCAGGGATTTTGCTCTTACTCTTGTTTCTATCTACACTTCTTTCTTCCCTGATAGTCACAGAGTATCTCACTTCACCTGCTTCAAGTCTTTGTTGTTCTGCCACCTTCTTGGCCAGGACTTTTCTGATAATCCCATTTCTTTCTTTCATTCCTCAGTACAACTCTAGACCCACATTACCTATCCTTATGATTTTATTTCCTGAACTCCAGTGGACACGTTGCAAATTTTGCTATTGTTTTTATGGCTTTTATTTGTTATCGTTCCCTTCCAACAGAAATGAAAGCTCTATTTAAGAATTTTAATATAGTTTGCTTCCTTTGGATCTCTAGCCCTCATTGTGGCACCATATAAATATTAGCCACTTAGTCAATCTTAGCTGAATAAATGAATAGCAGAGTTAGTGCTGGTGGGAAAGGAAGAGATATGGGTTTATAAGACGTGACATTAAGTCAAGTGATTATATGTATGAAACAGAAAATAGAATTGGACCCACATTTCATACCAGAAAGAAAAATCGGTTCCGAGAAAAAAAAAGTTACATATGAAAGAAATAATAATCAAATTTAGAAATCAAGGCCAAAACTTCTAAGAATATTCATAACTAAACTACAAAGGAATGGGGATAATCTAAACATCCATCAGTTGGTCATGAGAAATAAATTGTAGAATGTTCACATGACAGAATCATATGCAGTAATAAAAATAAGTAAATTATAAGCTTTAAATTCCATCAGTAATAAATATTACATATATACAACAAAGAAAATAAATTACTAAAAATGATCACCATATGAGTCCATTTACACATGATACAAAAACACTAGACAAGACTTTGCTTAAAAACAGAATTATATATTGTAGTTACTCTTACTGGAAGACAAAATAGGATAAAATCTGGGAAGTCCAGATAGGAAGTTTAAAAGTTTATTTTTATTTTGTTGTTTTTTTTTTCTCCCTTAGAACAAGTGGCTAGAATATGGGTTTCTATTGTTGTTACTCTTTTAGTTTATTTATTTTTTAAAAAATATTTTTCATTTATCCTCAACTTGTCATAAAATCATTTGTAATATCTTTGTGATGAATCTCTTATGGAATCTCCTATTTATTTTCCATGATAATAAATAGAAAGCCTTTTTGATTTTTGAATTGTTTCATATCTCTCTAGGCAGCTTGACATTGTGCCACTCAGCGTTATAAACTGCAAGTAAAGGCCTTTTGAAAAAGGTAACAAATCAGAAATGCAAAATGCCATCACTGATTAATTTAGGAAAATGAAGTTTTCAGCCTGCAAGAACCAGGGGCAAAACAAAACCATAACTCAGCAGGGGACTGGCGCTTGGCCATGTGTAACCATTTATCACTCTGGGTCTCAAATCTGAACGATATCAATCATGCTGCTTGCCAGGGCATCCACTGAATATAAATTGGCCTTTCTGGGCATCAATGGGTCTCCTTCTTCCAAGTGATTTGATAGTTCTTTTATTTTAAAACACTTAGGATGGATTATAGAATAAAAGCACACACTTTTGAGCCATTTAGAAAAATCAATTCAAGCCACACTTAAGGACAAAGAAAAATCCTGTTTCTTTCTAGTGACATATCTTACTCAATAGAATAGTCCCACGGAGGTGCAAGCACTTATCCAAGGTTAATTCAGACAGGAGGGTGATTGTTAACACGTGTATCATGACTCAATATTCACACACTGTGAACCTCCACATTTACTCAGAGCTGAGAGGGCCCAACATGTTCTTGGGAGTTCTATTTGGCAATAGGTCCTTGAGCTTGGACTAAATTTTTATACTAAGGTGAAGATTTCCTTGATTTTGGGGAAATGCTGAAAGTGTCTGTATTTCAGAGAATGAGGTGAAGTTTCAAAGGCAGGAAACCCTGATTTGGTTAATACATGGGGGCAGCTTTTGTTTATCTGCATTGTTCATAAAATGTCGCTGATTTCAATTTCCCATGACAGACATGAAATAAAGTGTAGACTTCAGATTCTGGTCTCATTGGGAATCCTGGCTCTGTCACTTCACTAGCTATGGAACAACAAAGTTATTGAGTTATTTTAAATCTTAATAAGTATAATCAAGACTCCCTTGAAATATTGTTGTAAAATTTTTTGAAAAAAATTAAATGGCTTCTAGAACATAGTCATATTCAATAAATATAAATGAAAGTAAAGTAAAATAAAAATAACAGTAAACCTAAGGCTGGCGCCGTGGCTTAACAGGCTAATCCTCTGCCTAGTGGCGCCGGCACACCAGGTTCTACTCCAGGTCAGGGTGCCAGATTCTGTCTCGGTTGCCCCTCTTCCAGGCCAGCTCTCTGCTATGGCCTGGGAAGGCAGTGGAGGATGGCCCAAGTCCTTGGGCCCTGCACCTGCATGGGAGACCAGGAGAAGCACCTGGCTCCTGGCTTTGGATCAGCGAGATGTGCCGACCACAGCGGCCATTGGAGGCAAAAAGGAAGACCTTTCTTCTCTTTCTCTCTCTCTTACTATCCACTATGCCTGTCCAAAAAATAATAATAATAATAATAATAATAATAACAGTAAACCTATTTATTGGTAATAAATCTAATTCTGACATCTTAAGTTTAGGGAATATTGAAAAGAGCAGTTAAATATAAAGATCATCCAAAGAGTCTGTGGGAAAATAGAATAAATAAATAAGTTTATTTTGCCGCAAAACCCTTTGACATCTAGGCATGGTATTTTCATACTATGCATCGTGCACTTTCTGTGATTCACAGGTTTCAAGCATTTTTTGCACCAATATAAAATTAATTTTTCATCCTATTTTCCCAAAAACTTTCTGAAGAGGCCTTATTAATTACATCTGAGCTTTGGAATCAGATTCACCTGAATGTAAGTCAGATATTTTTCATTTACTAATCATGCAATTTACATCATTTTCAGAAAATGATATGTCATCATAAAAGCTCCTTAATTAAATGATAGTATTTATTGATTTACTGTAATAATATCCCATTTTAGTGATTATTATTTAAATTCAGTTAGCAATGCTTTCAAATGATGTAGAAATATTAAAAATTTAAAGATTATCGCATTCATAAATTTACCAAATGACTCTAAGCAGAGTGACCTTGATGGTCTGTGAATAGACAGGCTGTGTTTCTTCCCAGTTCTCCTAGATTATACAGAAGAGAAGTTAAGAGTGTGCTCTCTTAATTCAAACCATTTGGGATTGAATCCAAGCTCTGCTACCTTCCCTTCCCATGTGAACTTTGGCAAGTTACTTAAACTTCCTGAATTTTTTTCCTTCAAGGGACATCTAAGTGTTGAGGATGTGACATAAAAAAATTGAAACTATCCTTTAAGTAAATGGATACAGGGGCCGGTGCTGTGGCTCACTTGGTTAATCCTCTGCCTGCAGCGCCAGCATCATATGGACACCGGGCAGTCCCAGCTGCTCCTCTTCCAGTCCAGCTCTCTGCTGTGGCCTGGGAAGGCAGTGGATGGTGGCCCCTGCACCCTCGCGGGAGACCAGGAGGAAGCACCCGGCTCCTGGCTTCGGATCGCAGCACCGGCCATAGCAGCCATTTGGGGAGTGAACCAATGGAAGGAAGACCTTTCTCTCTGTCCTCTCTCTCACTGTCTGTAACTCCACCTGTCAAATAAATTTTAAAAAATGCATACAAAATTTCAAATGTGAAATTAGGTCACTGCTTTTGAAATTTAGGAGTTATTAATAATAAGGTGCAACAAATGACAGGATTTATGTAAAATGTTTAGAACATTGCCTGGCACAGTGATAACTATATAAGGGTTTGCTATTATTTCTACCTCAATTCCAATAACACATGTAGAGTTGAAATAGAACTCATAGGTAGAAAAGAAGAAAAACAATAGTATGTTTTTGCTTGTTTACCTTGATACATTTCTTGTGGTCATAGTGAACTAAAATTCCTACTTAATCTCAGGACAGTACTGACTATGACTGGATGCTGAAAACACAAAAACCCAAGTGCTCACAAGGACAAGAAAGTAACCAAGGAATTCCCAGGGCAAATACCATTGCTTTCACATATGTGGTAATGACGTTTGGTGGGAAGACTACAGAACGTAATGTGCCCTGACCAGATAGCCTAAGCTTTCCCAGAGCAAAATGTTAGCTCACAATTCCAGGTCCAGGTTCCCCAATACCACTCACCCCTTATTTATTGAAAGTTACTATGGTTAATCTCCATGCCTAATATGGGGATTGATCAAATAGCTTTGTCCCAAAATGTTCTGATTATCATTAGTTTCATAATTCTTTGTAAAAAATATTTACATAAAGGAAACAAGAAGTGATGATTAATACATAAAAGGCAACTAGTGAAATCTCTAATAAAATTAAATAGGTAACTTGTCTGAAGGTTTTGGCCATATGTTTCATCACTTTTATCCAACTAGAATAAAAATTGCCTTGATAATTTATATATTTTCAGGCTAGAAATGCAAGTACCATCCAGTTTGCCTTTACTACCATTCAACTACACGATCTACAACTAAATAGAACTTCTCCCATAGAAGTTCCTCAGTTTTACCTAATAAAAGTCTTGGTCAAGCAAAAACCAACATTCTTTACTAACTGTCAAGCCCAAGTACAGAAAAGACAGTGGACTCGTTTCCTGGATAGGCTTTGTAAGCATGCTTCCCACATAAAAAGTGTAGTCCCCATTTCTGAAGAGCAGGCTTATCCTATCTAATTCGATAAAATTATTCTCATATGTGACATTTCTAGTATAGTCCTGGTTATAAATTTGGTCTATACAATTAGATCTTGATAGAAGTGAAGACAGATTCTTATTGAGCCTTTCCAAGTATCCACATTTTCATGAAAAGTAAAGGGAGTTCAACAAAGAACTGGATAGTTCTGCAGACAGAGCCAATCAAAATGTGTCTTTATTTTCCACAAGATCATCACCAAAAGTTCTCCTAATGATTCACTGACTTATAATGGATTATAATTCCGAATAAGACATTCTTGAATTCTGAGCCTTCAGTTGAAATAAGTTTCAAGGAATTTAATTTTACTTTACAACTTGTATCTAACTATATAGCCCTTTAAAGGTAAGTCAGGATGAATAAAATGGGATTAAATAACAGTACCTTACAACAATGCCATCAATATATAAAATAATAATACAATTCTAATTCTTTTACTTGTGTAATTTAGGTCTATGAAATCAATGGCTAAAATTACTCTAAAATATTACATTGAGTACTAAAATATCAATGGCAAAAATAAGAAGATGGGATGAAGTAATCAGAGCTAAAACATCCTTAGATCATTTTATTTCTTAGAAATACAGAAAATGATACTGATGATTTTAGACTGTGTAAAATTCATATTTATGTAAAACTTCCTTTGGAGAGTGAACCAGCAGATGAGACTGTTTTCTCTCTGGGTCTGTCACTTTATCTCTCTGTCTCTCAAATAAATTTTAAAAATTAATTAAAAATTTAAAAGATCGTCAATGTGGACACTATAAATTAGAGGCTTAAGCCACCTGGAGCTTCCAATATAAGGTTTAACCAACTGCCATTTCAGAAGAAAAAGAAAAAAAAACTGAGAAAACAGTCCAGACACATAGGTAATGATAATAAATATAATTGCCCTAATTTTTCTTAGTGTGGAATTAGAAAACACTTCATCGTGCCAAAAAATTCAACTGGGAAGCATTATATCTAGTCAGATATACCTCCACAACATATACCATGTAGCATGCCCAAGAATATTCATACAGAAGCTATGAAACAAATAACAGAAGCAAATCACTTCAACTGTCTAGCCACAGAAGGAATCACACATTGAGGTTGATACAAATAATCTAGTAGAAAATAATAGTGAAATGAAAGATAAGCAGCTATAACTTTCAGCATGAAAGAGTCTCATGATGACACTGAGTTAAATACACTGCAAATATCTAATTCAGACAAGACAGAAAAAACTAGTGCATTGGTTAGTTATGTATCAAGGGAATACTGAGCACAAAATTCAAAATAGTAAGAAAAGAGTGATTAAAGGGAAATCAAATCAGAAATGGGTCTGTTAAAGCAAATGGTTATTTTGTTTGTCTTATGCTGTATTGTGTATAAAAAGTGTTTATTATAATCAGTGCTTTATATGTGTACTATGAATAGTTCCATGTGTATAAAATATTTCATTATAAACTAATGGCACACGTTTTATCTTTGTTCTTTTGTGGATATACCTTGAGTGTGTTGCCTTTAATTTTAGTGTGATTTTTTTTCAGATCGATATTATCACTACAATGCTTCGGAGTAATTTTTATAAATTTGTTTTTATTATAATGAGAATTAAAACATATCAAATGATTTTAATAATAAATTGAGTTGTTTATTGTTGACCTATTTACAAGATTTAGAGTCTAAAATAATGAATCATACTTGCAATGCTTTGGTGAATTCTACTTTTCTGATGCACTGTTGGATTTGATCCACTAGCATTTTATTTTGAATACTCATAAATCTCTTTGATCCACAGTTTTCTTTTATGTGCTATCTTTATAATGTTTTGAAATCACTCTTGCTTCAAGAAATGAATTGAGGCTTTACATCTCTTATATTTTCTACAAGAACATATTTATACAGCATAGGAATTAGATGCCACTTACAAATTTAAAAGACTCCACAATGAAAGCATCTAACCCCAAAAGAATTTTAGAAATAATTCTCTAATAACTTTTAAAATAATTCATAGGTGTGTTCAAACATTCAGTTTTTCAATGTGATCCTAGTATACTAACTTATATTAATCAAATAACATGGGAAGGGGACTCCATTTGGTTGGATTTAAGCATACATATTGCAGAGACCATACTGTGTTATTTTATTTCCTCTTTACCTGCTTTATCCATATACCAGGAATTTTACTTTCTGTTTATTTATTTATTTTTCTTTAGAATTGTCAGAAGTTTATTTTAATGTTTTCCAAAGAGGCAGAGGAACGATTCAATCGTTTTAGTGGCCTATTTTCTAATTTTTGTATTTTTGCTTTTGTCTGTATTATTTTTTTCTTGAGGGTAAACTAGACCCAAAGACCAGACAAATAGTGGGGTCTGATAGGCTTCTGTTGGACCAGTATTCTATAAAAGAATCGAGCTAAACATGAAAACTGAGATAGCAGCTGGCATTCAGAAACTGAAAATCTTGAAAGTACAATACAAATCACCTAGCTCTTGGGGCCGGTGCTGTGGCTCAGCAGGTTAACGTCCTGGCCTGAAGCACTGCCGGCATCCTGTATGGGCGCCGGTTTGAGACCCAGCTGCTCCTCTTCCAATCCAGCTCTCTGCTATGGCCTGGGAAAGCAGTAGAAGATGGCCCAAGTCCTTGGGGCCCTGCACCCACGTGGGAGACCCAGAATAAGCTCCTGGCTCCTGGCTTCAGATAGGTGCAGCTCCGGCTGTTGCAGCCAATTGGGGAGTGAACCAGTGGATGGAAGACCTCTCTCTCTCTCTCTCTCTGCCTCTCCTCTCTCTGTGTAACTCTGACTTTCAAATAAATAAATAAATCTTAAAAACAACAACAACAACAAATCACCTAGGTCTCATTAAAATTCAGCTACTGACTCAGTTGTTGTAGGGCAAGGCTTTAATTTCTACATTTCTAGCAAGTTCCTAAGTAAGGCAGTCGGATCTAGAATCACACTTTAAGTAAGAAAAGCACTATCCAAAATAATTTGTGCTACTATAGCAAAATATCTAAGGTAATTTGTAAATTATGGGAATTTTTATCCAAGATAAAGGTGCAGGCCACAGTCTACTTCCAAGATGATGCTTTGAATGTGGTATCCTCACAAGGCAAAGGGACAAAAGGATGGAAAGGAATCTAGTTACTTCCCTCTAGCCATTTTCATAACGCATTAATTTCATTTATAAGCGGAGAATCCCTGGTGGCCTAATCACCTCCTAAACACTCCTCTTCTTAATAATACTGTTTTCAGAATTACATTTCAACATGAATTCTGAATAAGACAGAATCCTTCAAACTTTAGCAACCAGAGATGTGATTTCAACATTGCTGTAGATGGTAGTCAAGGAGAGCTGAGTGTCTGGGTGTGAGAGCCTTCCTGCACGGGGACCACATGGAGAGCAACATGATCCAAGTCTGAAGGCTACCAGTTGTGCACGTCAGAATAGGGATCTAATGCAAGTCGCTGCCAAACCTTACAGCTCTGAATTGTCAGTGAGTGCTGAGGAGACCTGAGTCATCAGGGGAAGATGGAACATCCAAGTAGCACTTATCCTCACACAGTGAATAAATACGGCTTCACCACCCTCAGCCTTCAGGAAGGCAACAATAAGATTTTAGGAACATATGTCAAGATGCTGAGAAAGAGTAAATTTGGGGAAGAGCCCATTTGAAAAGATGACTGTGTTTCATTAACAGTATTTATGATAAAGGGACCACCTCTAAAACATATGACAATTGATAAGTTTGAATTTCAAGATTTTCCCTACGAGTCAGCACTGTGCATGGAGGGAGAGTTGATGAAGATTATATCAGCTGTGCAGGGAGGGAGAGCTGATGATAAGGATTCCATCAACTCTAGAAAACAAAGAGGTCTGATTAATTACCTTAGGTGTGGTAGGCATAGTGCTTGGAACCTGGAATGGTTGCAGCTTGCACAAAAGTGTTTTAATTCATTTAAAATAAGGAAAAATAACCTTTATAATCAACCATTACTTTTGTCTTTACACCAGTTACAATATAGAATAGCACTTTTAGTATGTAATTTTGAAAGAAGGGAGCCATAAAGGGAAAAGTGCCTAGGGCTCTTGAGAGTCATAATGTGGCCCTGACAGAAGTCACTTTTTCTTTATTATTATTATTACTATTATTATTTTTGAGAGGCAGAGTTAGACAGAGAGAGAGAGAGAGAGAGAGAGAGAGAGAGAGAAAGGTCTTCCTTCCATTGGTTCATTCCCCAAATGGCTGCTACGGCCGGTGCACTGCGGCCGGCGCCACGCCGATCTGAAGCCAGGAGCCAGGTGCTTCCTCCTGGTCTCCCATGTGGGTGCAGGGCCCAAGCACTTGGGCCATCCTCCACTGCCTTCCTGGGCCACAGCAGAAATCTGGACTGGAAGAGGAGCAACTGGGACAGAATCTGGCGCCCCAACCAGGACTAGAACCCAGTGTGCCGGCGCCGCAGGCAGAGGATTAGCCTAGTGAGGTGCGGTGCTGGCCATTTTTTCTTTACATAAATATATAACAGTGTGACCCCCAAAAAGGATGAGTGGCTCATACAATTCCCACAGTGATCAAAGTCTAAAGATGAGCATATTTCATTGCCCTATTTTATAGCTCATACCTGGGAGAGGGTTACTCAGTCATTTAGTGATGAAGTTAAGATCAGGTTCTAATTCTTTTAATCAACAAATCCTAAACACACGAGAGTGGAGGACATAACTCCTGTTCCTAATCTGAAGAGACTCTTGTCAGGCCTGGGGTAAGGTAACTGACACTAATTAGGTGCATCACTCTGGACAGCCATATACAGCTGCCTGCTGAGTCTGGCCCTTATCAAATGTCCCTAAGGAATACTTAATTAAGTGGTTTTTCTGTTTCCTCCAGCTGAAACTCCAATCTAAATTTCTGCTGCTACTTGGTATTAATAGCTGCAGTTTTCCTTTAATACTTAGATTCTGCTACCAGTTTGACATCCTAAATTAGCCGTTTATCTCTATATTATTATGGAATATTTATTTCTTTCATTACAGTTTATTGTACTATAGCATAGAGTTTCCAACTTTCTTGAGAGAAACAAAATGAAAGCTTCAAGATTTAAATCAATTAACTGAAGAAAATTAAATCTCAGAATGAGCATGTTGTAACAATTACCAAAACTCATCTACTTCAGACTATTATTACCTACCTAGTCTCCCCATCACCTTCCCTACCAGCACATTCAAACCACCAGTTTCTAAGATTCTGGAGCAACACAAATTAAAAGATAAATCAATTGAGAGATTTTATTAGCTCCCAACACTTCTGAGTTTAAATCAACAGTCAATTATTTGACTTTCAGTCTCACTAGACAGCCGACTAGATGCTAATGGGTGTGTCTGGACCACACTTCACACGTTACTCATCGTCTAACTGCAGCTTGCAGCTTGGAACTGCAAGAGCAGTAAAATAAGTGTGAAAACTTGGAGCCTCTGCCTGTATTCTATTTGCTGTTGTCCTGTTGACTGAACAAGTCACATGCTCACACCAGAGCTAACACAAGTGTGCATTCCATAAGGATGAAGTTATTAGTAAACATAAACTAATTAGAGATTGCTATTGTCACAAATGTGTGTTCCAGGCTGGCGCCACGGCTCAATAGGCTAATCCTCCACCTGCGGCTCTGGCACACTGGGTTCTAGTCCCGGTTGGGGCACTGGATTCTGTCCCAGTTGTTCCTCTTCCAGTCAAGATTTCGGCTGTGGCCTGGGAAGGCAGTGGAGGATGGCCCAAGTTCTTGGGCCCTGCACCCGCATGGGAGACCAGGAGAAGCACCTGGCTTCAGATCAGTGCAACACGCTGGCCATAGCAGCCATTTGTGGGGTGAACCAATGGAAGGGAGACCTTTCTCTCTCTCTCTCTCATTGTCTAACTCTGCCTGTCCCAAAAAAAAAAAAAAAATGTGTTCCAACTAACTCTTCTTTTTCTTATCATGTTATAATATTAATATTGCATCCATATTAAATCTCAGGACTTGTGTTTAAGATCATTATCAAATAATTAAAAATGGCCAACGCTGCTTCTCCTTGCCAATATGTAAGCACACTCCGTCTGGGTAAGTTTATTGGTGAAAACCAATGAGATAAGAGCCGTAGCAGATAAAATGTTTTTCTGTTGTGCATTGCATTTTGAGGCAGCATATATAAATGTAATAACTCTGAAGTAAATATCCACTACTACTCTGGCATGAGTAAGAGCTGAGGCCAAAGGCTTGTGGTTTTAGAAGGAAGTAGTAACACTCGGCCCTGAGGCCCCATAGACTCTCTCAGTACTCTTTAAAGATTGATTATCCAACATCAGTGGTTCTGTTTTTTAAATGTTTTTAATTTATATAACATAAACACATTTCATATATTTCATATATACAGACTGAGGGGCATAGTGGTAATTCCCACCCTAACCTTCTTTTCCATGCTCATACCCTCCCTCGTTCTCCCTTTCTTGCTTTTTCTTTTAAATTTTACAATGATGTACTTTCAGTTTGTTTTATAATCATAAGCTTAACCCTTCACTAAGTAGAGAATTCAGCAAATAGTAAGAAGAAAAAAACCACTATTCCTCAACAGTATAGACAAGAACAGTAAATGATAATCAAATAAAAAATATCAATTTTGCTAATATACATTGCATTTTTTGTACTCCATAGTTACCAGAGATCAGGGAAAACATATGATATTTGTCTCTGTTGTTTTGGCTTATTTCACTTACTGTGATAGTTTCCAGTTGCATCTCTTTGTTGCAAAAGACAAGATTTCATTCTTTTTTATAGCATAGTAATATTCCATAGTGTATATATACAATATTTTCTTTATCTAGTAACTAGCTGATGGACATCAGGCTTGATTCCACATGTTATCTGTGGTGAATTGAGTTGCAATAAGCATGAGGGAACAAATAAATGACACTAATTTCATTTTGTTTGGATAAATTTCCATGAGTGAGATGGCTGGGTCATATGGAAGATCTATTTCAGATATCTGAGGACTATCCATACTGTCTACCATAATGGTTGCACTAGTTTACATTCCCACCAACAGTGGATTAGAGAACCTTTCACCTGATATCCTCACCAACATTAATTGTTTTTTGATTTTTGGATGACAGCCATTCTAATTGGGGCAAGGTGAAATCTCATTGTGGTTTTTATTTGCATTTCCCTTTTGGCTAGTGATCCTGAGCATATTTCCATGTGTGTTTTGTCCATTTGAATTTTACTCTTTGAAAATGCCTGTTCATGTCCTTTGTCCATTTCTTAACAAGATAGTTTTGTTGTTGAGTTTCTTCAGCTTTTTATAGATTCTGGATATTAATATTTTATCTGTTGCATAGTTTGCAAACATTTTTTCCTATTCTGTCATTTGCTTCTTAACTATGTTGTGTATTTCCTTTGCCATGCAGAATCTTCTTAACTTTATGCATTCCTATTTGTATATATTTACTTTGAATATCCATGCTTCTTGGACCTTTTCTAAAATGTCTTCTACGGATCCCTTTATTATTAAAAATATTAAAAACCATAAAAATGTGTGAAGCATAAGTATTGATATTTATGATACCAGAAATAACTAAAACTGATATTTTTTTTAAAAATTGTTGATTAATTAATTCATATATCCTTTACATGATGAGATAAATAATGGTTTATTTTAATGGAAATGTATTCTCTCAAACAAAACAAAATGCAAAAAAAAATCAATGATATTTCTTTTTATGTTTGCAAATGGGTTTAATGTCTGACTTACAAGAAGGCATTAGGTCAGAGATGTGGATATTCATCTCAGATCCTGCATTCTATCTGATAGGATACCACAAGTCTTGCAGTCTCTAGGAAATTTCACTGTGCTCTGGTAAGAAGATGAGAGTTAAAAACCAAATAAATTCGGACCTTAAGAAGATGGTGGAATAGGGAGGGAGCACACTGATAGTCTGGGAAAAGATAGTTCAATACAAGTGGAGATTCTGTAGTTTCAGGGAAAAGTTAGGGGAAAAAAACTTCAGAGGAAACTTTTCTGGAACGAGTGGGACATAGTGGACCTGCAAGGAGGGAATGGGCGCCCACGGCACAGGACCCCGGCCTACGAGTCTACACACCAGCGCTGGAAAGGGAGGTGAGACAAGGCAGCTGCCAATGCAGCAGCCACCAGCCCCCCCAACCCACCCTGGGATGGACAGGTGAGACACACACGACTGAGTGTGGGGAAGGAAATCGAAATCAAAACAAAGTGAATAGTGCCCACAGGAAGACGATGCAATCCAGGGGGACGAACTGAGGGATTGAACACGCCAGGATCCTTTGGTGTCTCTGCCCTCCCCCCAATCAGAGCTGCAACAGGTGGAAAACAGCCATCTTGTTTGTTTACATTCAGATGTAAAGAAGAACAGCCTCTGCTTTCACACTCCGAAGGAGGAAACTTCAGAGGTGGAGTCCAAAGGTGGTTTGGACCTAGTCGTCACTCCTCGCACAGGGGGCACAGTGAGGGAGGGCGGCTGATCAACGAGACCCAGGCACAGGCACATTAGGGTGAACAAAGGAACACCAAAATGGGCCCCAAGGGGTGGAGCTTGGCACCTCAAAGCCCTGACACCAGCCCAGTCAAGTTACCAAAAAATAAGTAAATAAATAAAAACCAATAAATAAATAAATAAATAAACAAACTCTAGAAGGTAGAGCTGCCTGCTTACATTGGTTATTGGTACAGACACACAGCAGCCCATACCAGAGGAAAATCAGCCTGAAAATAAACCCAAACAGAAATGTGAAAGAATAAAGAAAAAATCAAGAATAAGAATATAGAAGAACCTATGAACTTGCCAATGGAGCAGGCTAAACCATCCATAATAGAGGCTGAAGAAGAAGAATTTGAAACCATGCCAGAAAAAGAATTCAAAAAATTAATAATCAGATTACTTAGAAATAATGAGAAGTAGTTTCAAGATCTGAACAAAAGGCAAGCACAAGGACTAGAGATCCTAAAGAGAAGCCAGAATGAAATACCGGAAATGAAAAACTCAATTGACCATATAAAAAAACACTGTGGAATCCCTCAGAAATCGAACAGATGAAATAGAAGAGTGAACATTAGAATTCAAAGACAAACTTCCAGAAGTAATACAGTCAGTTCAAACACAGGAAGAAGAAATTAGAAAATTAAAAAATATGTTTGGAGACGTACAAGATTCAATCAAGCATTGCAATGTTAGGATAATAGGAATCCCTGAGGGTGTGAAAAGAGAGAATGCATTGGAAGGCATTTTCAATGAAATAATATCAGAAAACTTCCAACAGAGGCAAATGGATAATAACAAGCAAATTCAAAAATAGCCAGGAGCCCCAACAGGTTAGACCAGAAGAGAAATTCACTGCGAAACATTGTGGCAACACTCAACTCAGTGAAACACAAAGAACAAATCCTAAAATGTGCCAGAGAGAAATGACAAATCACATTCAGGGGTAAGTTAATCAGACTCACCCCAGACTTCTCATCGAAAACAGGCAAGGAGACAATGGCATGATGTATTCCAAGCTTTAAAAGATAAACAATGCCAACCTAGAATACTATACCCTGCAAAGCTATAATTTATGAATGAAGAGGAAATAAAGATCTTCCACGGCAAACAGAAACTGAAAGAATTTGTATCCTCGCGTTCAACCCTACAACACTGGCTCAAAGACTTGCTGCACACAGAAATACAAAAATAAGAACTTCACTACAAAAAAAAAAAAAAAGCAAATGTAGGATAAGCTATAAACAAATTTCAAAATACATCAACAGCTCGTTTCAGGAAACATGACTGGGAAAAGACAGTACTTAACAGTAGTCACACTGAATGTGAATAGCCTTAACTACTACCAAGAGGCAAAGACTAACTGGATCAAAAAAAGAGAATCCATCTATATGCTGCCTTCAGGAGACACACCTTATTAGCAAAGATGCACGCAGACTGAAAGTGAAAGGATGGAAAAATATACTCCAAGTTAACAGAAATCAAAAAAGAGCAGGTGTGGTCATCCTAATATCAGACAAAATAGACTTTAACATAAAAACTATTAAAAGAGACAAAGAAGGGCATTATATAATGATTAAAGGATCTATCCAACATGAAGACATTACTATTATAAATGTATATGCACCTAACTGCAGGGCACCTGGCTACTTGAAAGAATTACTAAAGGACTTAAAGGGAGATATAGATTCATATACAATGGTAACAGGGGACTTCAACACCCCGCTGTCACCAATGGACAGATCAACCAGACAGAAAATCAACAAGGAAACAACAGAGCTAATTGACGCTATAGACCAAATAGACCTAGTAGATATCTTCAGAACCTTCCACCCACAGACAGAGTTCACATATTTCTCCCCAGTACCTGGAATGTACTCTAGGATTGACCATATACTAAACCATAAAGGGAGCCTCAACAAATTCAAAACAATTGAAACTATACCATGCATCTTCTCAGAACATAGCACAGTGAAACTCGAAATCAACAACCCAAGAATCTCTACACCATATGCAAACACATGGAGAATGGATAACATGATCCTGAATGAACAGTGGGTCATCAAAGAAATCAGAAGAGAAATTAAAAGATTTCTAGAAACAAATGAAAATGATAACACAACCGATCAAAACTTGTGGGACACAGCAAAAGCAGTGCTAAGAGGAAAGTTTATAGCAATTGGTGCCTATATCAAGAAACTGGAAAGGAACCAAAAAAAATGACCTCTCCATGCACCTCAAGGATTTAGAAAAACAGCAGCAAATGAAGCCCAAACTGAGCAGAAGGAAAGAAATACTAAAGATTAGAGAAGAAATAAACAGAATTGAAACAAACAAACAAAAAATACAAAAGATCATCAAAACTAAAAACTGGCTCTTTGAAAAAATAAACAAAATAGACACACCATTGGCCCAACTAACTCTCCTTTTTTGGAGAGAGAAGACCCAAATCCATAAAATCAAAGATAGTAATGGAAATGTAACAACAGACACAACAGAAATAAAAAGAATCATCAGAAACCACTACAAAGAGATGTATGCTAACAAATTGGGGAACCTGGAAGAAATGGATAGATTCCTGGACACATACAACCTTCCTAAACTGAGCCATGAAGATATAGAAAACCTAGACAGACCCATAACCATGAAAGAAATTGAATCAATAATAAACACACTACCGAAAAAGAAGAGCCCAGGACTGGATGGCTTCACCGCTGAATTCTAGCAGACATTTAAAGAACAACTAACTCCAGTTCTTCTCAAAACAATTGAAAGGGAGAGAATCCTCCCAAATTCATTCTATGTAGCCAGTATCACCTTAATTCCTAAGCCCAGAAAAGACACAACAGTGAAAGAAAATTACAGACCTATCTCCCTGATGAACATAGATGCAAAAATACTCAACAAAATTCTAGCAAACCGAATCCAACTGCACATAAGAAAGATCATTCACCCAGACCAAGTGGGATTTATCCCTGGTATGCAGGGATGGTTCAATATCTGAAAGTCAATCAGTGTGATACAGCACATTAACAAATTGAGAAACAAAAATCATATGATTTTCTCAATAAATGCAGAGGAAGCATTTGACAAAATACAACACCCTTTTATGATGAAAACTCTAAGAAAATTGGGGTTAGAAGGAACATGCCTTAACACAATTAAGGCAATTTATGATAAAACAAAGGCCAGCATCATATTGAATGGGGAAAAGTTGGAGGCATTTCCACTGAAAACTGGCACGAGACAGGTATGCCACTCTCACCATTGCTATTCAATATAGTCTTAGAGTGTTAGCCAGAGCCATCAAGCAAGGAAAATAAATTAAAGGGATACAAATGGGAAAGGAGGAAGTCAAACTATCCCTATTTGCAGATGACATGATGTTATATATAGGGGATCCAATAAATTCCCATAAGAGACTATTGGAACTCATATAAGAGTTTGGTAAAGTAGCAGGATACAAAGTCAACGCTCAGGAATCAAGAGCCTTTGTATACACAGACAATGCCGTGACTGAGGAAGAACTTCTAAGATCAATCCCATTCACAATAGCCACAAAAAAAATCAAGTACCTTGGAATAAATTTAACCAAGGATGTCAAAGACCTCTATGATGAAAATTACAATATATTAAAGAAAGAAATAGAAGAATACACAAAAAAATGGAAAAATCTGCCATGCTCATGGATTGGAAAAATCAATATCATCAAAATGTCCATTCTCCCAAAAGCAATTTACAAGTTCAATGAAATACCAATCAAAATACCAAAGTCATTCTTCAAAGACCTAGAAAAAATGATGCTGAAATTCATATGGAGAAACAGGAGACCACAAATAGCTAAAACAGTCCTTTACAATAAAAACAAAGCCAGGGGCATCACAATTCCAGACTTCCAGACATACTACAGGGCAGTTATAATCAAAACAGCCTGGTACTGGTACAGAAATAGATGGATAGAATAATGGAACAGAATAGAAACATCAGAAATCAATCCAAACATCTATAACCAACTCATACTCAACAAAAGACCTAAAACCAACCCCTGGAACAAGGGCAGCCTCTTCAACAAATCGTGCTGAGAAAACTTGATGTCCATATGTCAAAGTATGAAGCAAGAACCCTACTTTACACCTTATGCAAAAATCCACTCCACATGGATCAAAGAACTAGATACGCCAGGACACCATGAAACTATTTGAGAGCATAGGGGAAACCCTTCAAGACATTGGAACAGGCAAAGAATTCCTGGAGAAGACCCCAGAGGCATGGGTAATCAAAGATAAAATAAACAAATGGGATTACCTCAAATTGAAAAGTTTCCTTACAGCAAAAGAAACAGTCAGGAAAGTGAAGAGGCAACCAACAGAATGGGAGATGTTATTCGCAAACTACACAACCGATAAAGGATTAACAACTAGAATCTATAAAATGATCAAGAAACTTCCACAACAACAAAACAAACAACCCAATAAAAAGATGGGCCAAGGACCTTAACAGACATTTTTCAAAAGAGGAAATCCAAATGGCCAACAGACACATGAAAAAATGCTCAGGATCCCTAGCCAACAGGGAAATGCAAATCAAAACCACAATGAGGTTTAGCCTCACTCTGGTTAGAATGGCTTACATACAGAAATCAACTAACAACAGATGCTGGCAAGAATATGAGGAAAAAGGGACACTAATCCACTCTTGGTGGGAATGCAAACTGGTAAAGCCACTATGGAAGACAGTTTGGAGAGTCCTCAGAAACCTGCATATTACCCTACCACATGACCCAGTCATCCCACTCCTTGGAATTTACCCAAAGGAAATTAAATGGGAAAAAAAGAGCTGTTTGCACCTCAATGTTTGTTGCAGCTCAACTCACAATAACTAAGACATGGAATCAACCTAAATGTCCATCAATGGATGACTGGATAAAGAAATTATGGGATATGTACTCTATGAATATTATACCACAGTAAAAACAATGAAATCTGGTCATTTGCAACAAAATGGTGGAATCTGGAAAATATCATGCTGAGTGAAATAAGCCAGTCCAAAGGGGACATATATCGTATGATCTCCCTGATTGATGACAACTAACCGAGCACTTAAAAGGAAACCCATTGAAGTGAAATGGACACTATGAGAAACAATGACATGATCAGCCCTTGTCTTAACTGTTTAGGAACAACTTACTATTTTATTTCATTTAGTATTTTGTTGTTGTTGTTGTTGTTCTTTTTGTTCTACTTAATACCACTGATTGAACTCTGTAATTAATTCACAATTATTCTTAGGTGTTTAAAATTAACAGAAAAGTGATCTCTGTCAAATATAAGAGTGGGAATAAGAGAGGGAGGAGATATACAGGTCAGCACATGCTCACTTGGACTTACCTCCAATGGAGAACTAGAAATGTGTCAGGGGATTCCAATTCAGTCTTACCAAGGAGGCATGTACCAATGCCATCTCACTCGTTAAAGTGATAAGTTTAAGTACATAATTGATCAAAAAGATAGGGTAAGTGTTGAAGAGATTTCACATATAAGACCAGTGTCTGCACATAATGAAGGATGGAATTAAAAGGGAGAGAATAATCCTGCAGGGGAAGTGAGACACACAGCAGACTCATAGAATGGCAAAGACCCTAAACAGCACTCATGCCTCAGAATCAACCCTTGGGACATTCAGATCTGGCTAAAATGCCCATGAGAGTCTCACAGACATGGAAAGCCAAAACACCATGGCAAAAACAACGTGAATGAAAGATCTCGGTGAACAAGACCCCAGAAAGACAGCAGAAAGAATGGGCCATCAAAGAAGGAGGCACATTTCTCTGAAGGGAGGAAGGAACCTCCACTGTGATACAGCCTTGACTAAACAAGTTCAGAGTTGGTGAACTCAGGGGGCTTCCATAGCCTCGACAGCTCATGACAAGAGCCTCAGGTGATTACTGATGTCATAAATAAGAGTGTCAATTGTTAAATCAGCAATGGGAGTCACTGTGCACATGCTCCCCACGTAGGACCTCTGTCCTTAATGTGTTTTACTATGAGAGTTAACAATAACACCACTAGTCGAAAAGTACTCTATATCTTGTGTGGTTGTGTGGGTGCAGTCTGTTGAAATCTTTGCTTAGTATATACTGAGTTGATCTTCTGTATATAAAGATAATCGAAAATGAAACCTGATGACTATTCTTAGGAAAACAACTTTTATAACACAGACTCCTTGAGAGTGTTTTGGGAAATCTGGTGTTAGTACCACCACATTTCAGACCTGTGGCAGGCTTCCAAGGAGTTTTGCAGGAACCTGATTCTGTTCACATTGTAAACTGCTTGGAATCAGTCTCGGACAAGTTAACAGTGAATAGAAAAGGAGGCAGCCATTTTGTAGAGGTCTGGCATTTCCACAGCACTCATCTTTCAAGAATACAAATAGAGATGTTAGTGGGAAGATGTTGATGATGTGAAAGTTTTGTTTAAGAAGTTTCATTTAGAGTTCTACATAATAAATGGTGTTCATGTAATTGTATTATCATTTTTTAGAGGTAAGGATTTGCCTAGCATCTCAGAAACATTCAGCAGCATAGTTAGAATAAGAACTTAGATTTCTTGATTAACTAATCCAGTTTGTTTTATTACACTTTTTCCTTTCCCATGAAGGCAGTCAAGCTACAACAACCAAGATTCAGGAGTTTGCTGAATTCAATTCAACCATAACTGTTACATGAAACAAGGATAATAGCAACTGAACCTTGCTACTGCAGAAGGAAGCTTTGGAGATACATTGGCATAGTTTAGAAACCCTTATCAAGCTTCTCCACTTCATTGAACCTCAGTGTTCTCATATGAAAAATGCAGATAATAATAGTAAAAGCACACAATTGTTGCAAGGAAAATAGTGAGCATAATGGTCACATTCACTGGTTCTGCTTAGAAAGGTTGATTTCTTCCCATGTCCCCAAATTTCATACCATCATGCTTCAATGTCCTGTACTCTGTACACAAGCTTATACATATAATTTCATTTCTAGAATAAATTCTTGCCCATGAAACAATAATGGCAACAACTATGAATAAGGCAAAAATTCTGAACTTCCTATGTCCAAAAAACAAAGCCTGTAGCATTAGAAACAATTCAGAGAGAAATCATGTTTGCTCCTGGTAAAATGGCAAGCTATAATTTGTTCACAGAGGCAGAATTTCTTATGTATGGTCAGAGGAGAGAAGGGTGCATGTTCATCTTACAAGGCATCCAAAATGTTGTGAATCACCTATAAATAGGTGAACAAAAGTAGAACCTGACAACTATGAACAGAAAGGACCTAATGTGTATGAATATCTACCTTTAGCTATGCATTTAACAAAAATGCTATGCAGCAAATTGCATTAAGAATTCTGCAAGGTAGGTTTTATTTTTATCATGTATACAAATGACATTGAAACGGCAAATGTTAAGTAATTTGCCCAAGGCCTGTAAATCAGTCTATATGATCTAATTTTATACTAATTCTATCTTAACTCTTTCCTTTTGGGTATGATAGATCCTTACAAATGAGTGAAGGGTATTCAAGAAGTTGGAGAAAATTGACTGATCTGTTGACCTTAAGGCAAATTAAAAAAAAAATGGAAAAAAGTATTAAAGTTTCAATGTATCAAGAAGTATTTCTATTCAATATGACATAGAAATGTCCTATAGGAAAGTTACAAGTAGAAAGGAACATTTTGAGGGCAAACAAAAACCACTAAATGGCAAATTAGTAAAAAGGCTGTACATTAACATCTTCTAACAATGACTCAAGAAACAATGCATGGGGTCCAGCACTGTGGCATAGTAGGTTAATGCTCTGCCTGAGGTGCTAGCATCCTGTGTGGCACTGCTTCTAGTCCTGGCTACTCCTCTTCTAATCTGGTTCTCTAATACGATCTGGGGAAGCAGTAGAAGATGACATAAGTTCTTGGGTCCTTGCACCCATTTGGGAGACACGGAAGAAGCTCCAGGCTCCTGTTTTCAGATTGGCTCATCTCCAGCCATTGCTGCCATGTAGGCAGTAAAGCAGTGGATGTAAGACATTTCTGTCTCTCCCTCTCTCTTTCTGTAACTCTCTCTCTCAAATAAAGAAATAAATTGGCTGGCGCCATGGCTCACTTGGCTAATCTTCCACCTGCGGCGCCGGCACCCCCCGGGTTCTAGTCCGGGTTAGGGGACCAGATTCTGTCTTGGTTGCTCCTCTTCCAATCCAGCTCTCTGCTGTGGCCCAGGAAGGCAGTGGAGGATGGTCCAAGTGCTTGGGCCCTGCACCCGCATGAGAGACCAGGAGGAAGCATGTGGCTCCTGGCTTCGGATCCACACAGCGCACTGGCCATAGCGGCCATTTAGGGGTGAACCAACAGAAAAGGAAGACCTTTCTCTCTGTCTCTCTCTCACTGTCTAACTCTGCCTGTCAAAAAAGAAAAAGAAATAAAATATTTAAAAATAGAAGCAATGCATGGAATGAATCATTTGCTAATTCATATCCAAACTGTAGGCAACCCATAGTTTATTCTCCCCAGATTTGCCTGTTTTAGCAATTCATGGTTTTATGTTTAGCTTCTTTCATTTAACAGTTTTTTTCATGCCTTATACATGTTGTAGCATTGCTAATTCATTTATTTTATAATCTTGAATAATAACCAACTGTATGGAAATATCATCTTTCATTTATGGATTTGTCATTGGGCAGACAGTTGGGCTATTTTCTCATTTTTAGCTATTTTTAATAAGGCTGGCATAAACACTTATGCTCAGATTTTGTGTGAACATATACTTTCATTTATATTGGATATATTTCAGAGAAGAATTGCTGAGTAGTATTATAACTCTAGGGTTAACCTCTTGAAGAACTGCCATAACATTTTCACCGAAGAAGCTGTGTCATTTTCAATTCCACCAGAATATATGAAGGTTTCAGTTTCTTCATATCTTCACTGACGCCTGTAATCATCTTTTTCAACTTGGAATTGCACTTTCCTGGTGGAAAAAATTTGTGATTATTTTCATATTCATGTTAGATACTTGTATATTTTCTTTGTATAAATATGTATTCAAGTCCTTTACTCCTTTTTAAGATTGAGATACTGCCTTTTATTATTAAATTATAATATTTCTTTCTTTTTATGTGAAGTGCTGAGAGAGAGAGAGAGAGAAAGAGAGAGAGAGAGAGAGAGAGAGAGAGAGAGAGAGAGGAAGATTCTTCCATCCATTGGTTCACTCTCCAAAGACCCACAACAGCCCGGATTGGGCTGGATCAGGCTGAAGCCAGGAGATAGGAGTTCCATGGGGATCTCTCATATGGGTGGCAGGGACTCAATGACTTAATCCAGTCTCTGTTTCGACCCAGGGTGCACTTTATCAGAAGGATGGATCAGAAGCAGAGGTGGAACATGATCCCAGGAATTGTAATATGAGATATGAGCATCCCAAACAGTGGCTTAACTCATGGTATCAGAATGCCCGGCCCATCTATATATTTAGTTACAGGTTCCAAACAAAATACATGGTTTGAAACAAATTCATCAATTCTGTGACTTGTCTTTTCCTTTAGTTAATAATGTCTTTTGAAGTGAAAAAAATAATTTTAATAAGGTGAACTTTGTTGCTTATTCTTTTGGTTTTATGCGATGAACCATTGCCTACTCCAGAGTCACACACATTTTAATCTGTGCTTCTTCCAAGGAGTTTTACAGCTCTAATTATTAAACTTTTGTCTTTGATCCATTTTGACTTAATTTTTGCATGTAGCATCATATATGGGTTTAAGTTAATTATTTCACATGTAGGCTTTCAGTTGTCCTGCCATCATTTGTTAAAACAGAAGGTTCTTTTCTCACTGAATTTCATTGTTGTTTTGTTGAAAATCAATTGATTGTAATGTTAGTTATTTTTGCTCTGTTATTATTCTTTTGCCAATGTAAAACTATCTTGATTACTACAACTTTGCAGTAAATTTTGAAAACAAAGTATGAGTCTGCAACTTTGTTCTATTTTTTTCATTATTCTTGGTCTTGTCTTTGCATGCGAATTTTATTATCAGCTTGCCAATTCTTGTAAAGCAATCATCTAATATTTTGATAAAAATTTTATTAGGGGCCGAAGCTGTGGCATAGTAGGCTCAGCCTCCACCTGCCGTGCCAGCATCCCATATGGGCACCGGTTCTAGTCCTAGCTGCTCCTCTTCTGATCCAGCCCTCTGCTAATGCCTGAGAATGCAGTAAAAGATAACCCAAGTTCTTGGGTCCCTCTAGCCATGTGGGAGACCCAGAAGCAGTTCCTGGCTCCTGGCTTCGGATTGACCTAGCTTCTGCCATTGCAGTCATTTGAGGAGTGAACCAACAGATAAAAGACCATTCTCTCTGTCTCTCCCTCTTTCTGTTGGTAACTCTACTTTTTAAATAAATAAATAAAATCTTTATAAAATGAATTTAATTAAATCTGTTTTGGGGGATATGGACATATTGTCTTCTTAATAATATTGCCTTCTGTTCTTTAACATGGAATGTCCTTCACAAAGGTCTTTCACTCCTTTCAGTTATATTCTGTAGTTTTCACAGTAAAGTTTTACATCTCTATTAGTCTTATTTCTAAGGATTTTATTCTTTTTTGGTAGTTTTGTAAGTGAAATATTTTTCTTCCTTTTTGGTTTGAACTTTGCTAATATGTAGAAATGTAACTGATTTTTATTTATTTATCTTGTATCATGCAACCTGTTTAACAAATTTCTTAGATATATTAAATTTTAGGTTCTTTAGAATTTCCAATGAGCACAATCATTATCTGAAAACACAAAGATATTTTAAAAAATTTATTTATTTAGTTAGTTGAAAGGCAGAGTTACAAAGAATCAAAGGTGAAGACACAGAGAGAGAGATCTTCCATCCTCTGGTTCACACCCCAAATTGCTGCCATGCCCAGAGCTGGGCTGATCCGAAGCCAGGCGCCAGGAGCTTCTTCCAGGTCTCCCATGTGAATGCAGCGGCCGAACCATCTTCTACTGCTTTCCCAGACCATAGCAGAGGGCTGCATTGGAAATGGAGCAGCCAGAACTCAAACCAACACTCATATAGGATTCCAGCACTGTAGGTGACAGCTTTACTCGCTACTCCACAGCGCTGGTGCTTAGAAAGTTTTATTAATTCTCTTCCAATCTATATGCCCTTTATTCTGTTGTTGTTTTTTGTTTTTTGTGGGTTTTTTTTGTTTGTTTGTTTTTTTTGCCTAATTGCCCTGTACAAAATCTCTAGTATGATGCTTAATGGAAATGTCATAAATAGACATCTTTACCTTGTTCTTGATCTTAGGGTTAAAAGCACTTGGTCTTCTACTATTAGGTATGTGTTTAGCTCTAGTTGTGTTGTAGATACTTTCTGTAAGGTTGAGGAGATTCCCTTCTGTTTCTACGTTGTTGAATTTATTTATTTTTTTATTATGAACAGATATTTGATTTTTTAAGATGCTTTACCTGTGACTGTTGAGATGATCTTATGTTTTTTTTGTCTTTTATTCTATTAATGTGTGTCCCTTAATTTGTTTTCCGACACTAACCCAAAGCTGCATTCCTAAGGAAGATTCCACTTGCTTGTGGTATGCAACTTCATTTTACATATTGCTGGATTCAATTCTCTAGCATTTCGTTGAGGGTTTTTGTATCTATATTCATAAGAGCAAACTTATAATCAAACATTTTGCTAGTAAAGAAATTCCTGAAAGTCATGGCATTTATGTCTTCAACATATGGCCTAAGTAAACACAGTTTATTGAAATAAAATCTAAATCAATTCCTAAATATGGTCCTTAAAAATTTTTTATAAGGAGCTTAGTCAGGGATAATAATAAAATTTGTACTTTAGTACATGGCCTGTGTTTTAGGCTACATTGAATGATTTGTTAGGGGCTATAGTTTTCCGGTGACAATAGAGTCAAAGATAGATAACAATTAAGGACATAACCTCTTGAACTAAAACATCTAGATTTGAATTCAGGAATTAATAACTCTTAGTTCTCTGACATTGAAAACTTTACGTAACATTGAATAGTTCAGTTGTCTCATCTGCAGGTTGAATACAATAAAACTCATATTCATTTTTCAGAAATAATTCAAGTTTTAAAATCAATGCCATATGTATTAAATATATACTGTATATATTTATAGCTCTCTCTAAATCAAAATATAGATAAATTATGCACTTAATAAAGTTAGTGCTTGCTATGCCATAAACCAAACCACCTAGGTCACTTGTGATCCTTTAATTTCCAGCAATCTGGAAATCAGGTCTGGGAGAAAGAAATCTTAGGATTATAAATGAATTATAGAATATTTACCTAGAAAAATTCCTTATACATAATAAAATTCAATCCTGATATAATGAGGACACTGAAGTCTAGAAATAGCACAATTTGTCATAGAGCTGGAATATTGACATTTATTTATTTTGTGGATACTCCATTTATCATCATCTTTATACATGAAGTCTCTGACTATGACTATGCATCTTTTTTTTTGCCTCAATGCAAAAGTTATTGGGTTCTATAACTTAGATTTATAAATTCCAAGAATTTTTCTGAGTTTGGCTCAACTTTTATTAATTATAATTAACCTGATGAGTTTTTCAAAGAAAAAAAATTTGCAACAGTTTCACTCTTTATTATCATGACTTATCTTCCAACCTGTCTAATATAATTCACTTGCTAGGATGACCAATGACTAATGTTTTAACTAGGTATTCCCAGCCACTTATTAAAAAAAAAAAATGGAATGGAAAAAGTAAGCCACTTTCACTGGCATCTTGTAAAATGAAATTTAATGTTACTCATTC
Organism: Lepus europaeus; assembly: GCF_033115175.1. NCBI lineage: Eukaryota > Metazoa > Chordata > Mammalia > Lagomorpha > Leporidae > Lepus > Lepus europaeus. The sequence continues at coordinate 43,767,712 of NC_084833.1, forward strand.
TTTTCCCATCAGTGATAGTATAGTCTATCTATCTTCAATTATTTTTTTCCAGGGAAATGCTGTGCTTGGATTTCAATGATTTTCTTTGTCATTAAAAGCATCTCCCCTTTTTTTCATTCCTCTTTTCCATGTAACCACCTTGATCATAATGGAGAGTCATCCTGCCTAGTGTTCTCTAACCGTACCCCATTAAAGTTATATATATATATATATATATAATATATATATATAAATATATATTATATATATATATATATATATAATTCTCAGGCAGATAGACTTGATTTCTCAGAGCTTCCTTTCTTGGCTGGAGTTGTTGTCCCTGGAGAATATGCTGGATGAGCTTAATTTTTATATCTTATTCAAAAATGAAACTCAAGCAAAACAATCTCTACTTTTGAACCAATGACTGCTCTATTCCTGGTGAGGTATGATGATACAGAAAACTTCAAAGATAGTTGGGTTTTTTTATGTGTGCTAGACATAAACTTGCAAAGACAAATGGTAACAAGCAAACCTGAAAGCCATGTGATGTTGATTGAATTTCATCTGTTATCAATTTGATTACATATATCTGGTTTGCTACCAGTTCCTACTACCCTTTGCAGATTAAAAGTTATGATTTGCTTTAATCCTAAATGACTAAATATACAAGAAATTGGGGAAGAAAACTTGAAATTTGAAGATGATGGTGGTAAAATCACCAGAGAGGCAGGACAGACTGCCTTAAAAGTATTGTACATTTATCAAGTGATATTTAAAATTTAGCTGAATACACAATTACTTTCTTCATTAAAGAGGTAAAATTCACTAAAAGGGGATGGTGTTGTGGCACAGTGGGATAAGTCACTGCTTGCATGCCTGTATGAGTTCCAGTTAGTGTGCCTCTAACTCAGCTTCCTGTAAAACACCTGGGAAGGCAGCATAATTTGATTCAAGTATTTGGGCCCCTGTCACCCATGACCCATGTGGAAGACTAGAATGAAGTTCCTGATTCTTGGCTTTGGTCTGCTCCAGCCCTGCCTGTATATTGTGGGCATTTGGAGAATGAACCAGTGGATGGATGATTCTCCCTCTCCCTCTCCCTCTCCCTCTCCCTCTCCCTCTCCCTCTCCCTCTCCCTCTCCCTCTCCCTCTCCCTCTCCCTCTCCCTCTTCCTCTCCCTCCCCTCTCCCTCTCCCTGTTCCTCTTCCTCTCCCTCCCCTCTCCCTCTCTCTCCTATTCATATAAATAAATCTTTAAAATATAAAGAAAACTTAATTGTAGCTTAGACAGCACCTTTGTTAGCTCCTCTAATGACTCTGTCCTTTGTTCTAGACCCTGTCTAGCACAGTTGGGCCTCATTCCTTCGTAATCATAACCTCTACTCTACCTCCAATGGCTCTACTCCCAACCTGTGTGTACTGATGGTCCTCTTCCCCACTTAATGCTGTATAATTGTTCAGGCCTGGTTCATGCCACTCTTAGGATCATTGGTTACTATCCTCACCCTGTCTTTTATGACCTTGTCTAAATATGATCAGAGTCGGCGAACTTGGAAGGCTTGCATAGCCTTGGCAACTCATGACGGGAGCCTAGGGTGGTTACTGGCGCCATAAACTAGAGTGTCAATTTGTTGGGTCAACAACAGGAGTCACTGTGCACTTGCTCCTCATGTGGGATCTTTGTCCTTAATGTGCTGTACATTGTGATTTAATGATATAACTAATACTCAAACAGTATGTTTCACTTTGTTTTGCTATGTGGGTGCAAACTGTTGAAATCTTTACTTAATGTATACTAAATTGATCTTCTGTATATAAAGAGAATTGAAAATGAATCTTGATGTGAATGGAAGGGGAAAGGGAGCAGGAGAGGGGAGGGTTGAGGGTGGGAGGGAAGTTATGGGAGGGGGAAGCCATTATAATCCATAAGCTGTACATTGGAAATTTATATTCATTAAAAAAAAGTTAAAAAAATATATAAAGTTGGCATACCATTCTATACTTCATTTATGTCCAAAATATTTTTCTGGACCTACTGAAAACCAAACCCTTTGCTCAGCACTAATCATTTTAGTTAAGTACGGTGTTTCAAGTTTTGAGAAGCTGATGTAACAGTAGACAGAACTACAGATAACTACAATGCATTTAAGTCATCATTCATTTATAAGAACACAGGAGATGCTATGTATCAGTCACTCCTCTAAACACTGCATAAAGGCCAGTGAGCAAACAGCCTGAAATCCCTGCCTTAGTGGGCTTTATGTTCTGTCAAAGGGACAAGCAAAAAAAAAAAAAAAAAAAAAAAAACAAAATAAATACGTAAATCGTATCTTATACTGAAAGTGACAAATACTGTGGAAAGTAATAAAGCAGCAAAAGGGATTCTGAATGCTGGGGTGGCAGGTTTGCAATGCTAAATAATTCAAAAAAGCCTCCTCCAGGAGGTGGAGGTGTTGGCACTTAATCAAAGACTTGCAGAAGCAAGTGGATGAGTCAGACTTGGCAGGAAAGCCTCCGCTCAGAGGGTTCAGCCTGTGCAAGGGTCTTATGGAGAAAAATGCCTGATGCGTCCTGGGAAACGAAGTCCAGTGTGACTGGAAACACAGTGTGGTGGGGGTGGGGGGACAGGCATAGGAGAAGGCACCTGAAAGAAACCAGGAGTCAGACCCCGGACTGTCTCTAAGATCATGGGGATTGCCTCTGAGTGAAACAGAAGCCCGTTGAAGGATTTATGCAGGAAGTGTTTGAAGTTCATCATTCTGGCTGTGTTGTAAACAGACGTAATTCTATAAAGTACGAATAATACAAATCATACTAGTTAGAGGCCTTGTAATCATTCTGGTGGTGCCTTTAAAGAGTTCCCACGGTGAGGTGGGAAGCCATTGTCAGGTTCGGAAAATATTCTGCAGGTCAATTCAAGAGGACTTGCAGATGGAATGAATATGAAAAGTGAGAGAGAAGTTAAATAAACAACTTTAAACCTGGAGTTGTCAACAGCTGAAATTAGGGACATCACAGGAAAAAATCGATAAAACAAAGTCATCCTATAAAAAGGTCACTCTTAGTTGCAGATTTCTTCAAGTCTCTTTTTTTTAATATCCATTCTCCTAGCCAATCTGACATTCACATTTGATTAAAGATCTTCTACATAGCCGGCGCCGCGGCTCACTAGGCTAATCCTCCGCCTCGCGGCCCGGCACACCGGGTTCTACTCCCGGTCAGGGCACTGATCCTGTCCCGGTTGCCCCTCTTTCAGGCCAGCTCTCTGCTGTGGCCAGGGAGTGCAATGGAGGGTGGCCCAAGTGCTTGGACCCTGCACCCCATGGGAGACCAGGATAAGCACCTGGCTCCTGCCATCGGATCAGCGCGGTGCGCTGGCCGCAGGGCGCCTACCGCGGCGGCCATTGGAGGGTGAACCAACGGCAAAAGGAAGACCTTTCTCTCTGTCTCTCTCTCACTATCCACTCTGCCTGTAAAAAAAAAAAAAAAAGATGTTCTACATAAAGACACCACACATTTTCATTTTTCTGAATTCCTCCAGAGCTTCTATTGCAGTCATTGAACTTACAGTGCAGAAATAAATTAAATCTTCTTTGCTGGTATTTCTTTTCTTACAGCCTTAACTGGGGATCTCTTGTCCCCTGTATTACCTTCTGACCTAAGGCTCTGTGAGAGCCTAAGCACACACCGGTCATTTTCCTTCCTTCTTAGGTCATCCTGCAGTCCTCTTGTTAGGGATGTTGCTTTATACCAGTCCTCTAAGCATGTATCACAAATCAAGAGATTCAAAGGGACACAGCTCCCACCTGGCCTCTTTCTTCTGAAGCTTCACCTTGGTTTCTTGGCCTTCCCTGTGCCCCCTAGTGGAAGATGCATACCAGTCATGTTCTTCAGTCATTTCAAACCAACCCAATATTGAGCAGAATATGCAGTTGCCCCCGTCATGCCACAGCAAAGTGTCTGGCTGGGTGATGCATCCCTAAATCAGAGAATTTTGACCAATTACAATGAAGAGACTGCCAGAATCCAGGGAGCTAAATTTTCTGTCCTATCCTTTTTTTAACATACTGTTGTGAGGCACAACTTTTCAGTAAAATACTCCAGAAATCAATCCAAGTGAGCTGATAGATGTATTGGTCAAAGAACCAGCTGGTTTTCTTGAAGTAACAAAGATAAAGACATGTCAGTACATGAGAGCCTGTTCTTGCAGATTCTCCTCTAAAACTATGTGCTACAAAGTAGCATTGCCTGGGAGGACAGGATGAATTTTTAGATCTAATTTATATGCTTCCAACAGGTTGTTGCTGTGCTTATGGGCATCATTCAGGAAGTCGTTGTGAAACGTCTCCGTAAGATCAGGGACTCTGCCTGTTTATTGCAAGAGTTCTGTTCTTTCTACTCCAACTGCTATGAGTAGATGGATTCGACACACACTGTACACAGGATCTCCAAAAAGAAGAGTTTATGGCACCATTGTCCTGATTCCTAGTCAACATTCTTGTGTGGATCATTTCTCACTCCTGCACCTATCCTGGCTGCAGGATGCAACTCCAACCTGAAACATAGAAATGTGAACACAGAGGAGTCTTCAGCCACAAATAACACAGAAGACCTTTTTCTACTGGACTATGGATTGGCCTGTGGCCATCAGTATTTTCCACAAGGGCCATAACTTATAGTTGAACAGCTCACCTTTGGGAAAAGGCTTCTGAATTTTCTCATCACAGCCAATTTTTCTCAGCACTGTAGGATTCTACAACAAAACACTTGGTTGTTAATTGAAAGTAAATATGTAACTTTGTACACTAGTGGATCTGGATAAATACTAATTTTTTTGTTCTCAGTTTTCCTTCAGGAATATGTTTTAAACCCAGAATGGCTTTTATACACATTTTAAGCTTTCTCATTACGGAATGATGAAATGTGCATGACTCATGCATTGTTCAGAGAACACCTAATAACAGGTTCCATCCAACTATTTGCAAATAGTTGGATAAGTAAATTATGTAATTGAATAGAGCAGAAACATTCTTAAGGTGGTGAGGAAATGGAAACACAACTCCATGAATCTTAGCCTGTCTCTTAACATTGCTAGAATAGTGGAAACATCAGTGTTTGGTGGTGGTGCTGTGGCGTAGTAGGTAAAGCCGCTGCCTGCAGTGCTAGGATCCCATATGGGCACCAGTTCAAGTCCTGGCTGCTCCACTTCCTATCCAGCTCTCTGCTATGGCCTGGGAAAGCATCAGAGGATGGCCCAAGTTCTTGGGTCCCTGCATCCGTGTGGGAGACCCTGAAGCTCCTGCCTCCTGACTTTAGATCTGAGCAGCTCCGGCCGCTGTGGCCAATTGGGTCTCTCTCTTTCTCTCTCTGCCTCTCCTTCTCTCTGTGTGTAACTCTGACTTTCAGATAAATAAACAAATCTTAAAGAAAGCGAAAGAAACATCAGCGCTGGTACACCCACTGAAAGCTACACCAGGCATCAACCTAAAAGCTATATTTACCTGGTGCTTGTTTACTGGAAACTCCTTAAGTACTTTACATAGGCAAACCCATTTAATTCCCATCATAGCTTCAAGAGATGCCATACTAATCCCTATTTTTGCAGATTAGGAAATAAGTCACTGAGAGATTAATGTCACAGTAGGAATTTGTAGAGCCAGGATTCAAATCCAAGAGGTATGACACAGAATATATGTCTTTATGCTCTACATCAAACATCCTTTCAGTTACCTGCAAGCAATTTCTCACAACCTATAAAGAATATGATATTAGAAATTCTGATAATCTTAAGAAAATGGGGAAGGGTACTCTAGGTCCCATGTTTTATAGAAGGAAGCAAGGATCAGTGTACTTAAATGACTAGCCCCTAACTGCCTGAGGAATAAGTGATGAAGTCAGAGATCGGTCTTCTATTCAATTCTGCTAATTTCTGGTATGTCATTCTGCCTATTTCTTTAAAATAATCTTTCAAGTTCTTATTCTTGTCAAGCAGCAGGTCAGTGTTATGATGGACACTGATACCCTTAAGCCATTTCCAGGACCACAGAAATTCATTAATGCTCAGTCAAGAAAGATGATTGGAAATCTGCCTCAAAATAGAGAAAAGACTTAGCTAAGTAAGACCATATCAAATGCATGCTAGCAGGAGATAGGAAAGTCTAGCTCTAGTGGCAACAGGTCTTAAAGATCCACATAACCAATGCTATAATGTGACAAAAAATAATATGCTGTAGAAATGTTTAAAGAGGAAGGCCATTGTGTGCAGAGATGACCAAGAATGACTTCATACAGGAGACTTAGAGTGGTATAGGAAGCTTATTCTTGGTGCAGTAAGACATGGGAAGGAGAAGCATCCCACATGAGAACTATATTTGGCACCCTAGGATTCCATCCTGAGATGTCTTAGCCATCTATCCTGCCAAAAGTTCAATTGGAGCATTCACTGTAGCTCAAATTACTCTCAAAATTCCGGGTCCTCAAACCTTGGGGCAACTCTAAACAAAGTTCTAAATATGCCAACTGTAGAGGAAACAGACACCAGCATTCTTTAGGCAGGTAAAGGCAGCCAGTCTGGGTCATGGACCATAACCCTCACAACAGTACAATTAGTCTCTTGGTGTTTCATTTAAATAGGCCTTTTCCTGTTGTGTCTTAAGCATTATTTCATATTCTATTACTGGTGTCTGTTTGCATTTGGTGCAGTTGTTTCATTATTAATGTAAAGGAGCAATTCAGAAATTCATGATTAATTTTAATGTAGATCTTCCTTCGGTAAATAATTGATGAGGAAGATGATCAGAGCAGCACCAAGTCAGGAGCTTATATTCTTCCTGTCAGCTCTTATCTTCTCATTTTAAAATCCCTCCTGAGAATCTTCATTTGGTTGCAGCTGTTTTGTATTCCCCAACTTCTTGTCACTTGGTCTTTTGGTTATGTGACTACAAATCCTATGATAGTTTTATAAAAAAAAAAATTTCCCATTTTTCTCTAAGTATTTATAAGAAGAAAACCTGAAGCAGCAGAAATAGTTATTTCTATCCTCCTGGGATGCTGAGACCAGTAGCTAGTGAGTTAGGCAAAATCTAAGGAAGAAAAAAATGCTTAACATCCATATAACACATTTCACAGTGCTTTTAAAATTAAAAACTGTGGTTCCAGAGTTCATCACTCAGTAAATTGTATAATAGCTACTCTACTCTCCTTTCCCCTTTTCTGTTGGTTTGTAATCACGGGCACATGATGTCTGCCTGGAATGTCTGTTCTAGTTTCTGTGCATCACATTGGGAAGAAAAGGGAGATTTCCTGCTTATCAATGACACTTGCCATAGCATCCTCATACACATAGGTTCACTTTTCCAATAAAAGAGTAAAATGGGTCAGGAGTCAGGGATGGGAAGACCCAAGGTGCAAACAAAACATGATTGTGGTCATTTCACTGTTGTTTGTCTGCTTTGACATCGGATCTTTCAGTCTGGTCTGGTCCCCAGTGGGAGTTCCTGGTCCTCATTCTTAGGAATTAACTCTACTGGGCTCTGCATCTGCTCATGTCCAAATTATAGTGAAGCACGATGTGAACTGTGATTAATGATAAGAATCATATATTTGCTCTTTGTCCCCATGCCAGGCACAGAGCTCTTAAAATACTTGGGATTTCCTAAGTGATTAGAATGAGGAAGATGAAAGAAATTTCTTTTTGTTGTTGTTGTTCATACAAGGCCTTTGTAACGATTGTGGAATTCAGTGTTCAATCAGTGACTCCCAGAAAGTACCCAGACACTTCACAGGATGGAGACAAAGGACAGTGAATGACGTGATAGGGGTTGGATTTTTTTCTTACCCCAATTACTCCCCACCTCCCCACTCAAGGAAGAAGAGAAATTGAAGATTGATTTAAATTACCATTGTTAGTGATTTGACAAACTGTATCTACATAAGGAAGTCACCATAAAACAAATTACAGGATTCCTGGAGTGTCTGGTTTGCTGATACACATGCAGGGGCTGAGAGGGTGGAGAAGTTGCCAAGGTCCTGAGCTCTGCCTATTCTCACAGACTCTGTCCCAGGCCACTTTTCCATCTGACTGTTCCTGAGTTGTATACTATTATAATAAACTAGTAATCTAGGAAGTAAGCTGTTTTGCTGCATTCTGAGAGCTGTGCTAGAAAATTATTAAACCCAAATTAAGGTCATGGGAACCTCCAATTTACTGGGTACTGGTCAGAAGCACAAGTGATAACCTTAACTTGCAACTGGCATTTGAAATAGGAGTTGTCTTACAGAACCGATTCTTAATCTGTGGGATCTGTTGCCATCTTCAGCCTGATAATGCCAGAATTGAATTGTAGAACATTGAGTTCAAGATACTCCTGGTAGATAGTGTCAGAATTGAGTTTAATGGCAGGACACAGGTGTCCCCTGAAAAGTAGAGAATCATTTATTATGGGGAAAAGAAAAAAAAAAAGACCTATGTTTTGGCACAGTAGTTCAGCTGCCACCTGCAACAATGGCAACCCCCATGTGGCACTAGTTAAAGTCACAGCTTCACTGTTCTCAATCCAGCTTCCTGCTAATGTGCCTGGGAAGGCAGAAGATGGCCCAATTTCTTGGACCCCTGCCACCCACATGGGATACTCAGATGAAGTTCTTGGCTCCTGGCCCAGCTCTGGCTGTTGCAGATATTTGGGGAGTTCACCAGTTGATAGAAGACTCTCTCTCTCTCTCTCTCTCTCTCCCTCTCTCTGCTTCTCAAATAAATGAATAAAATTTACAAAAAAGAAGACACATCTGGTGTCAGATATGAAGTAATGAAAACAGACGTGAGTACTAGAAAGGAAACAGGAATTTTACTTTCATGGGAACAAAAGAGAAACATTAGCTTTATGATAATTATTCTTTGAAATTGATGCTAAATAGAGAAAATGAGCTATGGAATGTGGCCCGAACCTCATTTTTCTCAGGTTTTGAATTTGTATGTAACAATTAATCCTTTGTCCCGCTTCCACCCTTGCCTCTTCATTCATCAGGATACATTCATGTTATTTATGAGCCAGGTCAAAATCTTAAGTGGGATCCTTCGGGCTTGACCATGGGTAATTACAAAGACATTGCATGGCAGGCTGAATGAGGGAAACTACTTTTACCATATCAGACTCCACCACTTAGCTGGTGCATCACCGCTTTCAGGGCAGGTTGCAGCCAAGGTCTCAGGTCTCAACCGCAGGTATGATCACATGAATAACTGCATTCATAACCCTGATGCTTCCAGCCTTGGCCTCCTGTTGAAGGCCTTGGCTAAGTACTTCCCAGGCATTTGCACAAAGACCTCTGTACCACTCCTCAACTGAGGTATTTTTCTCCTCTCTGAGTACCATTCCTAGCTCTTCACCCTCTCCTTTTCCCTTTATCTCCAGAAAGACTAAGACTTTGTTTGGGATCCTGTGCAATGAGATGAGACAAACCCTCACCCTCATTCTATTCCACGTTATCTAATCCTTGCTCAATACTTGGAGAGAAATGGAACAATAAGCAGCCAGTGATTTTGTCCTTATCCTTTTCTATGCTATCAAACTAAGTGGGAAAAACTTAATGGTGTCCTTCAATGGACTCTTTGTCCTAACTGACCAGCTCCATGCTTGGAGCTGGTGTAGCAAGAGGATAATCATCCAGCACCACACAATTTTGAGAGGAGAAAATGTTGAAAGGGTTCACAGAGCACTTAACGCATGGGTCCTGAAAGTGCTAGTAGACCTCATCAGCACTTTACCAACCATACTGATGGGGCCCAGGGATCTTCAGCGGATCACTCAGACACTACTGTTGAAGGGGACCATTAGTCCTTCCATGGGTCAAATTAGAAACCTGGCAAAAGGGCCCTGAGAAAACCAGACAAGTAGTTCTAAGATCACTGTTCACGGTTCTCTGACCAATAACAGAGATGTTTGAGGCCCTGTGAGCTGAGTTGTGGCCAGTGACTATTTTTAACTCTATACAGATGTGTGATGCTTATAACAATGTTCTCCTGCTCCCTCGTGGCTTCAATGGCAGAAAATACAGAGCCTCAGGATCACTTTTTTCCCAAAAAATCTTTAGAAACATGGTTCATTGTCTTATAAGCTATTAGAGGTACTCTTGTTGAACTTAGCGAGTTTGGTATTTTTGCATATCCTTTTCTCAGAGTGCCCTGGGATCAGTCACTCTCAAGATAGTAGAACTCAAGCAGCATTGGCAGCACTGGTGGTGGCCAGAGCAACACAGTCTCCATTTTAAGAAGTTGGACAGACCCATACTGCACTTTATCAGGCCTTATATATCATTAAAGGGAGGGTAACCTGAGGTTCCTATGCCCTTCTTTTCAAAAATTGACCAAGAGAGAGAAAAAGAGAGAACACAATATGAATGGCAACTGTGCTCCCCACACTGGAACTCCATCATGACTTTTTTGAAGAGGGAATCTGTACCATTCAGCACAGGCACCTGAGTGTCAGCACCTACTGTGAAATCTGGGACTGCAACTGTATCAGTCCACCCTGAACTACTCTAGCAGTCTCAGCCTTCTTTTCCAGTTTTCATTCTACCAGCAAAGGAAATTCATGGCCAGATACTGGGTCATGGGGTTCTAAAAGGCAGCCATGCCAGGGTCTGCATGGTGATGGCCTCTGTAATTAGCACAAGTATTATTCCCTTTGTTCCACCCTGGGAGTGTGGAGATGGCTCTGAGGAGGGTTCTGTCAATCTTTACTTGGATTTTTCAGCTTTCACAAATCAATAAAGCTAGGGGATAAACTGAGACCCTTCTCTCTCTAGGGAGGACAAAAGGCACTTTGCCAAGGTCAATGTTTGACAGGGAAGTGGAGGAAAATTCAATTTGTTGGGACCTTGAAATACTATAGCACACAGGTGAATGTAATCCTCACATCGTGCCACTAGGATGCAGAGGTGAGAAAATATTCTCAGGTGTTGGTTATCTAGCCACCATCAGAACCCTTGCAGGGACCGACTCTGTATGGGATTGTTTGGGCCCCCCACACACCTTCATTGCTACAGGCCTCCTATTTCTGACTGTACTATTCATATTGATTTGTTGTCAATTTGCATGCATTATTGTTCTAAACTCTGATGGAAATTATTGCTGTTTGCATCATTTTAGTAGAACTTGTAGAAAATTGTGAACCTACCTCAGTCTGTGATTAATGCATTCATATATAAAACATACCCATCTGTGGGGCTGAGACATTTGGATAAAAATTGTTTCTAGTCTCAATAAACTTTTTTTTTGCCCTTGTGGATACTCAACACAAAGGTCCATATGTTGACTAAGGGGAACATAACAACGGAGCAGATTGTGTGTGTGGACTAGACCTGGAGACTTAGCTGCTTTTGCCATGGCCCATGTAGACTTGCAACCAATTGCTTCCTAGATCCACAAGAAGATGGCCTATGGAAATATAGCTACTTTCCAAGACTGGGAATAAATGCACGGACTACTACTATCACTGATATTGACAAAACAGCATGGAAAAGCTGTTCCATATGCTATTTTCTAGTCTAGACCAAAAATATGTCCCATAGATAGATCTCTTGTGTCAGCAGGTAAATATCTTACTGCTTAAGTCACTTGAATCTATGATGAGATAGTTCATGCTTCTCACTGGTACCATTTTGCAAATAAGAAATGGCTAGTTTGAGGCCATTTGAGGCCATTTGGGTGATCGTTCAGTCCTGACCTTTGACAATACAAAGCTTTGCCTGTTGGATCTCATGGGAGGAAGCTGATATTTTTAGCCTAGATATGGTATACAGCTACTACGTTGTAGCTTTTAGAGGAAAGTTGTGTTTAAGAGCTCAGGGTCTGCAGGCCACATGTGCTCAGAAGTAAACAGCAATCTGCATCCCTTCCTTAGGAGAACTCTTAACTGGGGCATTCATTGAAGTACTTTTCTCCACTCCAACTCAGTAAGTTCCCAGTCCTAACCTATCTCCTTCTCCCTTCTCCTGCCCTGTGCCTCCCTTGATCATCAAATGGTTGATTGCTCTGTGTTTTGCTCTTCAGGAGAGAGAGATGACCCCCTCCCCTCTTGAATCTGTGCCTTTTATCATCTGGCACTCCCTCTCTGCTCTTCTAAGGGGTAAACTAGAACTTAGTCAATAAAATTCTGGCCTTTTGTTTAGGAACTTCACATACACTATGAATTTGAGTATGCCATAAGTCTTTGGACTCAAGAAAGTCATCTGTAAGCCATAATTTTAATGACTATCTGCTACATAGGTTTATTAAAATAACTAAATGAGTTATTATTGTTAAAAACTTTGTAGAAAATCTGAACTGTAAAAATTCTCCAAAATAAGACTGAATGTTATTATGTTTATTTCCTTTGTTTGTCATGGTGTTGATTTAAGTCTAATAGGAAAATGGGATGAGACAAAGCCAAAATAGGAAAGGCTACCTTGGGATCTGCCCCGACAGATTTTGAAGCATAAATTGTACTATCACATGGTGAGATTACTTTATTGGGAATTAAAACATTAGATAAGGATGGACTTGGAGCACAGACTCTAACAGTACCAGGGAGAAAGTAAAGCACTGTAAACAAACCAGTGTCCCTGAGCTCCTTGGTGATTAGTGGAAATTTATTCAAACCCTGCGGAGTCCTTAGGTGTCTTGCTCTGCTGAATATTGGACCACTCCATTGGCATCTGAATGAACTTCAACATGAAGCAGTGCTAAAAGCTGTAAGCTATTCTTGGACTTCGATTTTGAGATTCAAGTGCAAACTTAGCCACCATCAACTGGTGAACTTGAGTGTGTCTCTTAACCAAATACCACACTTATTTTCAAATATGTGAAAAAGTAAGACATGTCAAAACTCCACAGGTTTGGGGGGCAAGGGGAATTTACAGATAATAATTATTATAGACAAGGAAACTGAACTAGTGAGAGATTAGTAAGAAACAGTATTTTAGCTAGGCACTACATATTAAATACCTGTTATATATCAGCCACTGTATTGTCAAAGCATCTACCACAGTGCTTGCCAAATAGTAGTTAATAAAGTTTCTTCTCCCCTGCTTTGTTGGAACTTTCTCAGCCACAGCAGAGATTTGAGGTTGTTGGACAATCTGTGGTTCAAAGGCCCTGTAGTGGTAAGTCAGGTGGCAGACTTCTTAAATTCATTCTCTAAATTGCATTTCTCTCAAAAAGTGCCTGAGGTGTACAATAGAAAATGCTTTTCCATAGGTCATTATTCCCCATAGTAGGAAAGCACAAGAGATTATGCTCCAATGTGAATTTTATATAAAGTGATATGGGAGTATTCTTTGAAAGCAATTGTAAAGAGTTTTATTGAAGTAGATTGCAAAGCTTCATAACTGAAAAGATTACATTGAAATTTATTTTTCCATTTAAAAAAAAAAAAAACCTGTGCTTTTAAAAAGGGGATGGAATTTGTGAAAATTAACGCTTTCAGGGACAGTGTTGTATGAGAGCAGGTTAAGCCACAGCCTTCAATGTGGAGCAGCCAGGACTCAAACCTGTACCCATGTAGGATGCCAACATAGCAGAGAGTAGCTTAACCCATTATGTCACAATGCCATCCCCTGTGAGACTTGACCCTTTAATGTTTTCTGCTGATCTATTTGGAGACATCAGGATCAGCTACAAAAACTCAGAAGCAAAAGATAATTCAGAATCTGCAAGGTGCCTGATTGTGCCATGTGGGAAGGAGGGTGCTATGTTATCTTCTTGGATTTCCCCACACAGAAGATGAGAGCATTGATTACTTGAGCGACCCAGGTTATCCATCCTTGCCCATTGTTCCCCAGTGTCTGCATAATCAGCAGAAGACACATGACTACAACTCCAGCTTCACACCTCTGAGGATGACTCCACCTCATGTTCCTACTGAATTGTATACAGTCAAGGGAGGGACATTCCATAGTAGGAAGAGTTTTGACTCTGATTACTTTAGTTCCAACAGACAGATGGGTGTCTTGCACATAGCAGGCTCTATGCAGAGGAGTAAAGTTTTGTTAGATATGTGGATGAACGAACAAATGAATTAAAAGACTAGCACCAAAAGGTTAGCTGAAAAGCTAGCAGATACAGTGTTTCTCAGTGGAATGTGATAGTAGATCCAATGTATGTGAATGCATGGTAAGAAAGAAATGGGAGTGGAGGTAAGAAAGAAAGAGACTCAACTCCCATATTTCAACAAATTAACTGATCTTGGGGAAAAGGGATGGTTTAATCAGGTAAGATAGATGATAGATAAATTTTATTTTTTAAAAGGTTAAATAATTAATTTAAAAGGCAGAGTTAGAGAGAGGAAGAGGCAGAAAGCGCTAAAGATCTTCTATCCACTGATTTACATCTTAAATGACCACAGTGGCCAGGCTGGGCCAGGAAGAAGTCAGGAGCCAAGAGTTTCGAGTGGGTCTTCCACATGGGTGCAGAGGTCCAGGTACTTGAACCAACCTCTACTGCTTTCCCAGGCACGTTACAGGGAGTTGAATTGGAAGTGGAGCATGCAGTACTCTAACAGGCACTCATATGGGATGCCAGAATCACAGGCTGCAGCTTAACTGTCTAGGCCACAATACCAGCTCCTGTGGATAATATTTTAAACTTAACTTCTATTTTGTACACTTCTATTTTGTATTCTGTTCGTCTGACTTACTAAGCCAACAACAAATAAGCCCTTAGATTAAAGAAGAGCTGAAGAAAATTCCAATCTACAGAACACAACTCCTTGTGTTGGTGGAGTTTATATCAACAAGAACGTTTGTTAAAAAACAAATTCTGGTTAAAAAAGTCTGCTAAGAGACTAAAGATTCCATATGTCTAGTTTCCTGGGGAGGCTAAGACTGCTACTCACAAGAAATCAGTCTTTCCTGTGGACAACCCTGAAGGGGAAGAGAACCAAGGATCTCTCTTGGGTTTTTGCCTGACAAATTGGATACCTACTGGTGCCCTTTGTTGAGATGTAAGGATTCAAATTGCACAATAGGTGTGAGGGGAGAAAGAGAGTTTTATTTTAAGGACATTGAATTCAAGCATTAGACTTTGTGGTTTTACTTAGATGTATAACTCAGTAGGACCAGGACTGAAGCTATATGAATTAAAGAGTCAGTGGAACTAAGATGATATCAGACCATGTTACTGAATGATGCTTTTTGTAACCAGTGGGTAGAACAAGAAGACACTTAAAAAGCAAGGGCTTAAACCCTCTGGATCTTTCAGGATTAACAGAGAGGGTGAATGGAGAATAAAGATAGACTGACAAAATAAAAGGAAAAGTAGATGGTGGTGTCCTGAAATGCAAGAAAATCAAAGTGTCTCAAGGAAAGAGTTAACAACTGTCTCAGATACTGATGAAGACAAATGATCATTTTGTTTTTCAGGATTGAAGATGTTGGTAATGACATTAGTTATCTGATGCTGCACAAAACCTAGAAGCCTAAATAAAACAAGCACTATTTTTACACAGCTTCTGAGGATCACGAATCTAAGTGCAATCCAGCTGGGTGGTTCAGTTCAGAACCTCTCATTTGGGTATAAATCAAGCATTGTCTGGGGCTGAAGTGATTGAAAGGTTCTTTGAGGAGAGACCAGGGACTTGCTCCCTTACATAGCCATTGCAGGCATTAGTTCCTTACTACCTATTGGCATGAACCTTTGGTTCCTCACTGTGTAGTAACTTTCTGTAGGAGGCTGAAGTGCTCTCACAGTGTGATAGCTGGTTTCTCACGGTGTGAATGATCCAAGAAAGAAAGTGGCTGCACAGTGCCTATTATGAAAGCTGCAGTCTTTAGAATCCATTTTCAGAAACAACATCGTATCCCTTCCATCAGAAGGGATAATGCAGAATGGGAGATGGAGTCTACACAGCAGCAGGATGTTGGGAAAATGGGGTGGGGGGCAATTTGGAAACTGGCTACCACAGTGACTTGTTGAATACAGAATGAGAGATGAGGATCTGGACACAAAATCATGAAGTTCTAAAGAAAGGAGAATAGAATAAGGGGACGACAGCTAAAAGATGGTATGAAATCAAAGGAAAATTTGTTCTGTTTTGATTTTCTCTTCCTTTTTTTTTAAAAAAAAAGATTTATTTCTTTGTTTGAAAGGTGGTGTTATATAAACAGAGGAAGAGATAAAGAAAGGGAGACGTCTACTACACACTGGTGCCCTCTCTAAATGTCCACAATGGCTGAGGCTAGGCCAGGAGCCTGGAACTCCTTCTAGCTCTCCCACATAGATGGCAGGGTGCCAAGGATTCAGGTCATCCTCTTCTGCCATCTCAGGCAAATTAGTAAGGAGGTAGGTGGATTGGAAGTGAAACAGCATTTCTTCCTTAGCATGCATACACATTGGAACTAATATCCCATTCCCATTATATGGGATGCTGGCTTAGCAGGCAGTGGCTCAACCAGCTGCACCACAATGCCGATACCTATTTTTTTGGTTCCTTAGCATCTTGAGTGGTATTTATCCTTCAAACAAGTTTAGAAATTTTGAAGTTAGAAAGATTAGGATGTATCAGAAAGTACAGAATTTATTGTCAGCAAAAGTGGGTTATAGTTCTTGGTTTGACACAAGCTATGCTACTTTATAACTACTCCACTAACTGGAATTTAGTTAAATAATTGATAAAATGGAAATGATAATCTACCCACTTCAAACACTCATATTATTAGGTTGCTATTATATACATACATAAAAATACTTATTAGCAGGAAAGAGCTTCCCAACAGAAGGAAATCAGCAGCTGTTAAACCACTAGGTTTTTTTTAATACCATTATTAATTTCCTGAAGAAAAAATTGATTTTATCCATAGGTGCTCCCTCTGTACAGAGAAGCTGTTTGTCCAACTGGGGTGTAATCTTGCCAACATCATCATTAGAGATGAAATCATCATAGTGTTAACTATGGAGGCACATGGATCTTTATTTATTTTGCAATACACATAGGTATAAGTCCAGTATTTTTCATGGAGTAATATTTCATACTCCCCATGGTTCAAAAAACACTGTTTTGGGGGCACTAGCCAAAGGATATATAATGCATCCAATCCTCTGAATCTTTGCTGGAAACACATTAGAAATATTTAAATGTTTTTCAAATACATGTATTTTTGTAGGATTTACCAAAGGAGGTTATGATTTGGAGTATGGTATGTGAACAGTAGTATTTTCCTAGAACACATAACATGTTTCCAACATGTAATAAGATCTAGAACCACTGCTCTCAATCATGTATAGTATCAACCTCTGCTCTGAAACAGATCCTCACATTCTCATTCTTGTTTCATGGTATCATCAGCCTCAAATTCTATTGGGTTAATTATAAAAAATATATTCAATAATTAAATCAGAATTGTTAGCATTTATATCTTATACATAATTTTTGATTATCAGGTAATAATTGCATACATGTATGGGATAAATGTGGTTTTTCAATACATGTAGACAACATGTACTGGTAAATCTGTGTTTACAACTGGAATAATGATTGCTATTCTGCATTGCAAGATATTGTTAAAAACAGTTCTTTGAAATTTACCCTGCCTTTAAAGTAAGTGCTGCTCATTATGTTACAGGTACTTTCTTCCTTTTAAAAACACATACGGTTTTCCCTGACCCAAGGTAACTAATAGAGAACCTGAAATGTAATTATTGCAGTGAAATAGACATTTTGAGATTCTACGATATTTTATAGCCCTTGTCTTTTCTGTTGTGTGTTTTGTATGTTTTATTTAGTCTTCATACTATTTGTTGAACTATTTTACTTAGGGTAGGGTTAACTATATGAGCATTAAGTGTACTGAAAATAGATCTATGTAAAAATTAAGAGTGGGAACCATGTGAATAATGCTTCCCTATGCCTACTGTTTGCTAAACTGTTTGAAGGCAACTTTGCCATACACTTATTACAAGTAAAGCAATAAATCATTACTTATTATATCTGTTTTTGATTCACCTTAATTTTCCACCCTGTGTTTCCTTCTGCTTTATTTTTCTTCTATATTTTAAAGTTCTTGTATCTACTAAGTTTATGTATTATGGTAAATATCTTAAATCCTTTAAAAACAAAGTAGGATATTGTTTGATTATAATTCATACAAATTGATAGGCTGACTAAAATATACTAATCTAAATAGGAGTTTCTATTATTTGGGTTATTTTCTTTTTTTTTAACTTTATTTAATGAATATAAATTTACAGTGTACAGCTTATGGATTACAATGGCTTCCCCCTCCCATAACTTCCCTCCCACCCGCAACCCTCCCCTCTCCCGCTCCCTCTCCCCTTCCTTTTGCATCAAGATTCATTTTCAATTCTCTTTATATACAGAAGATCAATTTAGTATAAAGATTTCAACAGTTTGCACCCACATAGTAACACAAAGTGAAACATACTGTTTGAGTACTAGTTATAGCATTAAATCACAATGTACAGCACATTAAGGACAGAGATCCCACATGAGGAGCAAGTGCACAGTGGCTCCTGTTGTTGACCCAACAAATTGACACTCTAGTTTATGGCACCAGTAACCACCCTAGGCTCCCGTCGTGAGTTGCCAAGGCTATGGAAGCCTTCCAAGTTTGCCGACTCTGATCATATTTAGACAAGGTCATAAAAGACAGAGTGAGGATAGTAACCAATGATCCTAAAAGTGGCATTTACCAGGTTTGAACAATTATACAGCATTAAGTGGGGAAGAGGACCATCAGTACACAGAGGTTGGGAGTAGGTCCACTGGTGGTAGAGTAGAGGTTATGATTACAAAGGAATGAGGCCCAAGTGCACTAGACAGGGCCTAGAACAAAGGACAGAGTCATTATTAGAGGAGCTAAGAAAGGTGCTGTCCAAACTACAATTAAGTTTTCTGATTGAGAGGCAAATAGAACCTGATAGAAGGGGCTTGATAATAATCTGTTGGGCTTTAGGCCTTGTAAGTTAAGAGGCCCAGACCTATCTATCTCTTCACATGGGGTACATCCTAAGGGAGGTGTGAACCTCCTAGGGGAAGGCACTCTGTTGACTTTCATTACTTGGCTGGCCTGGGAGGAGAGCTGGCCAGGTAAAGGCAGGGGGCATCTCTAACAAGAAATTGACAGTTCTGCCTGCAATGTTGCTGACCCTACTTGACCATCCCCTCAGCTGCAGTGGTCACTTTGGAAGTGGGGCTGAGTGAAGGGCTTTTCAGCTTAGAGCCAATAAGATCTGTGGCTCTGACCTGGGCATCCTTCGACTCCAGGGCAGGTCCATTTCCAGTGATCCAACTCTTGGCAGAGCTGCCAGGGCTCTTCACAAGCTGACTTCTGCTGAAGCCCAGGCTTACCACATTGAAAGCCACTGCAGTGGACTGGCCTGCTGGGTCTCCTTGAGGGCAGATCACTGTACAGATCAGCCATTAATAGGCCTGCCACCCATTGCTTCTGATGCCTAGCTTTCTTTTCCTCCTGGTTTGTGTTAAAGCAGACCAGAGGATGCAAGTCAAGGGAGTGCCGAAGTCCCATCTCTAATCTTCGGTGGCCTGAACTACAAGTCTATAGTCACAGGCATGTTCTGTAGTAGTTTTTCTAAAGTAGACAATGCCCATGAGGAAAATCATATTCTCACTTAAAAACTTTCTTTCCCTTTGGTCTGAAAGGGAGTGTTTTTTTCTACTTACTGTATACTTTGATGATGGCGAAGTGAATCTGGCTATGAGATTATTATTTAAGTTCTTATTTTGGCTATGCTATTACAGAAAAATGTTAGCCATCTCTTTTATAAGATCTAAAGATTAAATTGTGCATCCTACAGATTCCTTCATAATAGAATTAGTTTCCTACCTTGAAGAGAATAGAGAAATGAAAGAACAAGTTGGGCTTAGAATAGAGAAATGAGGGAGCAAGTCCTAGATCGCTTGCTGACAATAGCAATATCACATGAATACTTAGCAAACCGTTTCAACCATTAGATAACAACTTAAGAAAACATTTACCAGAAGGTCCAATGCCTTCTAGAAATTTTAAGAATCATGTATTTGGAAACACCTCTTAAATATCTAACATGGTGTAGTTTGTTTAACCAGTAAACTTAAGCACAACCATCTAAAATGTTTTTAGTTTCTTTCTACCAACACGTTTAAAACATATGATACACAGATTCAGGTCACACAAATTAAAATGTATCTTTGATGGACTTTAGCAGCTTAAATTTATGGACAATCTTATCTATAAGCCATTTAAAATAAAACTCTTAATAAAATTTCCCATGTGGACATACAATATGTACACACATATAACATAGCATAATAGACCAATATAGCAATTTCAATAATAGCTTTTAAAATCTTTAACTCTTTTTGTAGATTGCCCATTGATTTGAATTGCTTTTTGTTTTTAGTAACCTCAGTTAACCATACTTTCTCTCAGTTGGTACGGTTAATACATTATTGGCTTCATCTGTTTACAGAGCCATCAAAAAGTACTGAATACAACAGAAGTGGCTGGAAAAAGTCCATAGGAACCTATAGGAGGACAGCTAAACACAGAACCAACAACAATTTAGTTTTATGAGCAGCAAATCATATATAACTGTGGATGACAAAAGACTTTAAGTTGCCATGTTTAAAATTATAAACTCATCAACCAACAGGAGGCACTTTCTTACTTCACAGCATTTTTGAAAGCACCTGCAGGATTTTACAAGTATTTAACCCTTTAGGCCTCTGGGGCTTTCTCTTTAAGATAACTATCATGTCTAGTAACACAAGATCATTAGACTTTTTAATTCTCAAACATTTGTATTAATAGCATTTTCCATTATAGAAACTTAAAGTTTGGTACCACATCACATCTTGACAGTACTTCTAATATAATCCAAATAGCCTGATTAGTTGCTGTCTCTATTTTCTAAAATATCTGATTTGACAATCTTTCTCCAAATCAGGTCCATCCTTTATGCTCAGAAAGAAATTTGAATGGCTTAAGTAAATTTTCAACCTCTACTCTCTTTGAAAGCTCAAGTATGACAGCTTTGTAGAGCAAAGAGGAAACATGGAACTCAATCTATTAAAAGCCATCAAAATCTCTTACCCGGGCTTTCCATTGTACATTTCCCACTAATGTTTTGAAATATGTTTTACATGTTGAATAGGATGAGATATGATAAATGAGAAATAGGCCCAATAAAGTTATAAATCTCTCCTATTTTATAAAAATATGATTGCTGTCTCTTTTTACCCAGGGTGCTTTACTCTCAGGAGTAAAGTTTTACATCTGCTCTTAATCCAATTTAATCAGACTATCTGGAAAGAAGATTTTGGTTTAATCTGTGAGAATTTAATGTGAAGAAATAACTGGCTTATCACTTGAGTTCCAGGCAAAGTAATTGCTATGCGGATTTCTAGATTGTTTTTAGATAATTATTAAGTAAAACAAGGGTTTATGCGTGTGGTAGTGGGGAGTGGCCGGCAAAACAGTCAAACTGGGACTTTCAGTGTTCTGTTGGTGTTTTTAGTACACTTCATTGAAGTGGTCTACACTCCCAGTGGGAACAAAATGACATTGTATTCCTGGAACCTTTAACAACTGAACTTCATGTAACATGTACCTAAGTAACACCAAGTTTAATATTCAGAGAAAACAAGTTACATTCTTATGCCCTAAAAATCTTTCAGAATTGGGGAAAACAATTTCTCACTTTGAATTCCTTTCTGGCTCTTTGGCAGAATAGAAAACTGGCTGGCTGAGCAGCTGGTCTTAGTGCATGAACAGGGAATCTCTTCCCTTGCCTCATCTCACTAGTACCTGCCAAGAGAGCTGTGTTCTCCTTTTCTAATTGCCAACCTTCACTTCTCCCTGCTTTTGTTGCTCCCAGTTTTCTCCAGCTGTGTCAATTACAGGATTCCAAATGCTCTCAACCATTGTAGAGCTGATGGGTGATGGACATCTACAAGGGCTGCCAAAGTCTTAAAAGGATGACCAAGGGCTTCCAGAGGGAATCAGGGGTTGCCAGATGAAAATAAAAGGAGGTACTGTGACCTAAAATGGTACAGATACAATAACTAAAATGTTACTGTAGCCTAAATTATTACAGTCATACTCTCTGTCAATACTTATCCAGTAGTGAGGTGATTTCTTCTTGTATTAAAATTAAAAATGTACCCATTAACCCATTTTCCCTAGTTGTCCTGTTATTAAGAGGACAGTCAATTTAATGTGTCTTTTTGTTAACCATTTACAATTTTATCCATTACCCATTTGTCGATCTATCCACCTACCTATTTTTATATGAAAGATAGAAAAAGAGACAAAGGGAGATCTCTCATTGGCTGGTTCACTTCCTCAAATGCCTATAACAGCCAGATATGGGTCAGGCTGAAGCCAGGAACCAAAAACTTCATCAGGGTTTCATGTGGATGACATGAGATAATGCTTGAGTTATTAGCTCTTCTCTCTCTCTCTCTTCTCTCTTTCTTTCTCTCTCTCTCTCTCTCTCTCGGTGCACATTAGTAGTAAATTATAGAGGAGAGTGGAGCCAATACTCAAATCCATGCACCCCAATATAGAATGCAGACATTCCAAGAAGAAGTTTAATTGCTGTGCCAAATGTCTGCCATTGCTAAAAGTTAAAGGTACCTTTCAACTTTTCCTGTCCCTGTACCTATGTTTTTTCACTTTCATATGTATTATGTAATGATTTTTAATTGTTTGATTTTAAATGACTCAATTCTGACAGAATCATAACCAGTGTTAATTCTCCACATGTGTATATGTAATGGACATTCCTACATGGGAAAATTGTGTTTTGGAAGAATGACCAGGGCAAAAATTGGTAGATGACTAAGTAAGTAGTGATCTTGGAGGGATGGGGTATTTCACAGATGCTTTGGTTTGGACAGCCTGACTGTCCTCCAAGGCTTCAATTACAATTAAATTTAATTATTCAATTAATTGCAATTAAATTAATTAAATGTAAATGGCCGGCACCGTGGCTCACTTGGCTAATCCTCCGCCTGCGGTGCCGGCACCCCAGGTTCTAGTCCCGGTTGGGGCGCCGGATTCTGTCCCAGTTGCTCCTCTTCCAGTCTAGCTCTCTGCTGTGGCCCGGGAGTGCAGTGGAGGATGGCCCAAGTGCTTGGGCCCTGCACCCGCATGGGAGACCAGAAGGAGGCACCTGGCTTCTGGCTTCGGATTGGTACAGCGCACCGACCGTAGCGGCCATTTGTGGGGTGAACCAATGGAAGGAAGACCTCTCTGTGTCTCTGTCTCTGTCTCTCTCTCTCTCTCTCTCACTGTCTAACTCTGCCTGTCAAAAAATAAAAAACAAACAAAAAAAGAAATTTAATTGCCATTGTCAGGTATTAATTGGGTGAAAACTTACTTAGAATATAGTGTTTAGAGGTGAGACCTTTGGAAAATGATTAGGACTAAATAATGCCTTTAGGGTGGAACACCGAGATTGAATCTTGGTAGCTTTACAAGATGAAGGAAACAGACTAGACACACACACAAACACCTCATCCCTTGTCATGTGATGTCCTGTTCCTCATAGGGACTGTCAGCCAAAAGCAAAAAAATACTACCTAGTTCTTTCAACTTCAAAACCATGAGCCAACATAAATATCTTTTCTTTACAAAAGTTACCTAGTCTTTTGCTACACTAGTTACAAATGGACTAATATAAGCATGATATGTTAGTATCATGCCTCCCCAAAGTATATTTCTATTTGCAAGACAAACAAAATACATAAATTAAAAGTAGACATCTTGAACAAGGTAATTGAGTTTTGATCACACCAGCTGAGATTGTGGCACAGCAGATTAAGCTTCCTCTTGCTATGCCTGCCTCCCATATGGCTACAGTCTCAGAACTAGCTACTCTGGTTTCAATCTAGTTTCCTACTAACCTGCTTGGGAAGGCACAGAAGATGGCCTATGCCTGCCATCCTATGTGGGGGTTCCAGGATAAATTTCTTGCCACTTGACTTTGCTCTGACCCAGAGCTTCCTATTATAGTCATTTAGGGAATGAACCAGTGGATGGAAGATCTGTGTGTGTGTGTGTATGTGTTCCTTTCTCTTTTTCTGTTGCTCTGCCTTTCAAATAAATAAATATTTAAAACAATTGTTTCTTGGGTGTAAACCATTTGAAACATGATTCATACTGTCTACATTTTTTATTAATTTGAGTTATATTCATGTGTTTAAGAGCTGACCACCTTTCCCAGATAGATCATATAATTTTCCAGACAAGGAAGCATTTTTTTTTTTCTAAACAGTGGCATTTGAACTACATCCTGAACACTCAGAAAAAAACATTCCACTGGGAGGGGGACCATCATGGCAAAGGTGCTTACATGGGCAGAATCACCTACTGTGAGGGTCAGAAAGAAGGCTCAGGGTTCAAAAGCAAGAAGACATGGGGAGAGGAATTGAAGAGATCAGATAATATGGAGAAAAAGCCCATGAGAAGAAGTTAGGGTTTTATTCAATTAGCCAAGGAAAGCCATAGGCAGTTACAATTTTCTATCCAAGAGACCCAAAGGATGAACGCTACCAAAGTCCCATCAGAATTATTAAATATGCATATCATCACCATTTAGTGCAGGTGGCAATGTGACATATCATGATGCTACTGCAAACCATGCATTGCTAGCATCCACTTCCCATTGGCCAGGAGTTCAGCTCTGCACTCAAACTCAAGGATATTTCCAAATCAGTATGTAAATCTGGTCGTGGATGATCTGTATTTTTGGTTTTGCTTTTCTGATATCTAGTTCTCTAGCTGTGTGATGAGATAGAAATTACAACAATTTTTTAAGAATTATTTTATTTATTTGAAAGTCAGAGTTATACAGAGAGAGAAGGAGAGGAAGAGAGAGAGAGATCTTCCATTCCGCTGGTTCACTCCCCAAATGACCGCAAGGCCAGAGGTGAGCTGATCCGAAGCCACGAGCCAGGAGCTTCCTCCAGGTCTCCCACATGGGTGCAGGGGTCCAAGGATTTGGGCCATCTTCCACTGCTTTCCCAGGCCATAGCAGAGAGCTAGATCAGAAAAGGAGCAGCCGGTACATGAACTGGCACACATATGGGATGCTGACGCTGCAGGCTGGGACTTTAACCCACTGCGCCACAGCGCCAGCCCTGAAATCACAACAATTTTAATAGAAATAATTTATGATAAATTACTGTTACCTAGTTATAAGTCTACAGGTGACTAAACAAATAGAAATAATGCTAAGATAATAACTGCAAGAAGCAGCTACCCAAATTTAACTGGGGAACAAAAGCAATATGTAGGACTTATGAAAAACATGGAAGAGGAAATACTTGGAGTTCAAATCCAAAACTCTGAGGAGGGCCTATTGCAAGACTCGTGCTTTTAGCTCTGGATACCAGGAAGGACTCTGTGGGCTTGGGACACA
The DNA here is from genome assembly GCF_033115175.1 of Lepus europaeus. Taxonomy (NCBI): domain Eukaryota; kingdom Metazoa; phylum Chordata; class Mammalia; order Lagomorpha; family Leporidae; genus Lepus; species Lepus europaeus. The sequence continues at coordinate 43,793,113 of NC_084833.1, forward strand.
GACCACTGAGAATAGAAGGCCAGGCAGCTGGTGTGAATATTTTGCAGCAGGCTTGTGGAGGCTATTCCTGTAAGTGTTGGAAAAGCTACAAACCAGATTCAATGGATCCTGTGAGAAGCAATTGCTGCTGTGAGGGTGACAATCACAAGAACAGAAAGCAGAAAGGAACAAGGTAGGAGACATACAGAACGAAGTGAGTCTATTCTTCCACCAGCCTTGTAGTATTTCTCCTGTAGAAATGTGAATTACAGAGCTAAGGGCCAACATCATAATGCAGAGCACAGAAAGTGCTGAAAGACAGGAACTCATTAACTTCCCAAGGAATGGGATGCTTTACAAATGCATACAGCAGGAGAGAGAGGTCAACTATGGCCCTTCATTTCCTAAGCCAAGAACCTGGACATCTCACCCCAAATTACTGGACAGCTTTCCTTCTCAACCTCCGTGAACCCAGAAGGCTTCATGATTATGCATTTATTGGTCTATAATTCATAAAAATCTCAAAGGCATTTCTACTCATGGGGAGCCTTCTCCCAGTGTTATGAAACCAGGTCATCCAGATAAAAAAGGCCCAAGCAATGGACCCAAGAATGGCCTTTCCTCTCTTGTAGCTCTCATTCTTCCTGATCAGTAGTGTATTAGATTAGAGCTATTGCACTGACTGTTAATCAGCAAATACTTGATTTAACCTCAGGTGGTACCTGCCACGGGACTCTTCTTTGACTTTGGAGAGGATTTAATACTCCACTTCTCCTTTCAGGAGAGTTGGAGGCCACTGGGACTTTCAGTTCATTCAAACCAATAACAATTTACTTAGTGGTTCATATACTGTGATTAGCACAGCCTGATATGTCTTTGATCTGCATTCAGCATCATTGCACACAGACATAGCAAGAGGGAGCCTTATTTTTCTAAGCCTAGATTGACTTTATCTTGAGGGACCCAGAGACTCAGATACAAAAGAGTCCTTAAGAAACTTTTCATAGATTCCTGTGGCATTTTAAAGCTCAAGGCAATTGCTGATTCACAAACTAATCTTTCCATATATAACTTTCTAAGAGGAACAAAGGGAAAAAAGAAGGCAAAGATACATTGCACTTGATCTTAACTCTCCCAAAAGAAAGGTCAGTTATTTTACGTATTTTTAAAATCGAAAGAAAGAAACTCTGGGATAGGCAAATTTTCCATAACAAAAGTATAAGTTGGGGCAAGCATTTTACCTAGCAGTTAAGCCACAGGTTACAATTCCTGCATTCCACATGGGACTGCCTAAGCTTAGGACCTAGATCCAGCTCCTAACTTCAGCTTCCTACCATTGCAAAGCTTAAGAGGAAGCAGGCAATGGTTTAAGCACTTGGATCCCTGCCATTCACATGGGAGACCTGGACTGAACTCCTCATTCCCAGTTTCAACCTGGTCCAACATAGTTGTAGATATTTGGGCAGTGAAATGGAAGACAATCTCTTTCTCACTGAAATTTAAAAAGAAAATAATAGGTTAGGTTATTCCTAAGGTCATCACAAAATAAATAATTATGAAATTAGGAATTCAAATCGAACTGGCCTTCTTATTACATCATGCCATCTACCCAGTACAGTGTGGTGAGTGCAAGAGTAGATATTGTTAAGAGTTCTCGTACACAATGTGTTCATTTGATATGGGTATTGTTTTTCTTCTGATACCATAATATTTTTAAAGATTTAAACATCCCAGACCAAATAAAAGTACTTGGCTATGTGTGACAATTAAATATTCCATCCATTGCTGTCTCTGCCTCTCTTTTAGTTTTAAACTACAGCAATGATTTCAACATACGTGATTTTCCTCCATGAGATTCTTACAGTAAAGACGTTGCTAAATCCTTGACTTAGAGGCACATAATTGCATTCTGAATGTTGATGTGAGCTGGGGTGAGGAAAACACCTGGCCCAGCAGTGAGTTACTTGCAGCGATGCACTAGTTTCAGCTGATTTCTCATGCCGCTCACAGGGAAAGTCTATATTCAATTTGCAAGCCGCCTTTCAGCTCTTCACTGATAAGAATGCCTATGATTTAATCTAACAGGGTAAGCAAAAGGTCTTCATGCCACAGATTAGAAATACAGCTTCCTTAAAGGATTGGGAAACTCGACAGATAACCACCCTGAAATCTTCCTCTGCACAAGGTGCTAAGGCACAGCACTGAGGCGGTGATGTGCTGTGGGAAGATTTGCAGAGGTGGCTTAGCCAACAGCAGGCACTAGTTTGGGAGTGGGTGCAGAGAGGGTGAAAGTAGGCAGACACAGAAACAAGCTTACCTTTCCAATGCCTTTAAAAGTGAGGTGATAAATAATAACAACGCTTTTTGTTTCTGGATATCATTTTGCATGCCTTTTTCTTGTGTCGCACTCAAAATCTCGCTGTATAATGGATTCTAGTATGGTTAGAGGCTTAACAAAAGAAAAGAGGAACACAAATTGCTCTTAAAGGCAAGTAAATAACTAGAAAAGCTCATACCATACTCATACCTATGGATCAAGAGACAAAGTACTCCGTATGCTTTGTGAACATCTTAACTGTTTTTGAAAATAATGAGTATATAAGATTAATTTAATCTTCACAAAATTCTGGCAAGTAATCAGAGAAGAGAGTACCACCCTCATTTATAGATGAAGTAAACAAAATTCATGAGTTATGATTAGAACATATTCAATGAATTCAAAAAGTTTGCAGAATAATTGAATTAAAATCAGCTTAGTTTTGGCACAAAAATTGAAATATATTCATAGCTTTTTATAATGTATATTTTCCATGAAGTTTTTGAAGGTCTCTCACATGCATAGATTTCAAACTTTTTACATCAGTATAAATCTATCCTTTAATTATATTTCCATTAATATTTTTAAAGTATCTTCATATTCTATGGCAAAGTTCAGAGTTCCTAACTTGTGCCTTTTCTGCACTAAATTTTCTGAAATATAACACATTTACTGTCATCAAAACATCATTCCCTCAATAGCTTCAAGGTACTTATACTTCACAAGCAAAATATTATTAAAAGAACTTTGTATACAGCCTCATTGAATCTTCAGAACAAACTATACATAGGGTTGCTTGCTTACAGAGTTCAAGAAAAATGGTTAAATATGACAAAGTCGGCTGGATTCAGAAAATTCCTTGTAATAGAAAACATATCCTTATAGGAGAATGCCACTCAGAAACAAAGTTTAACCTCACATGAACCAGGGTATGTGTAGCAATGCTTGCACCTATTCAGTGTATAAGGACCTGTTATTTTAGGCGCTCTATTAGTTGTCATAGATCAAGGAGAACTTATATTTGCCCCTTTGGGACTGGCTTATTTCACTGAGTACGATGTTTTCCATATTCATCCATTTCATTGCAAATGACTGGATTTCATTTTTGTTGCCACTGTGTAATATCCTATAGTGTATATGTACCATAATTTCTTTATCTAGTCTTCAATTGATGGGCATTTAGGTTGATTCCATGTCCTAGCTATTGTGAATTGAGCTACAATTAACATGATGGTTCAGATAACTGTTTTATTTACTGATTTCATTTCCCTTGGGTAAATTCCTAGGAGTGGAATAGCTGAGTCAGGGGGTAGGTCATAATTCAGATTTCTGAGATATCTCCAAACTGATTTCCACAGTGGCTTTACCAGTTTACATTCCCACCAACAGTGGATTAGGGTACCTTTTACCCCACATCTTCAGCAGAATTTGTTGTTTTTTGACTTCTGTGTGAAAGCCATTCTAACTGGGGTGAGGGGAAACCTCATAGTGGTTTTTATTTGTATTTCCATGATGGCAAATGGTCCTCAACATTTTTTCAAGTGTCTGTTGGCCATTTGGATTTCCTTTTTTGAAAAATGTCTGTTAAAGTCCTTTGCCCATTTCTTAACTGTGATATTTGTTTTGTCTTTATGGAGTTTCTTTGACACTTTGGGAAGTGATGACTTTAGTGGCCCTTGTCTTGACTGTTTGGAAGTTTTGTTTTTTTCTGTTTGTTTGTTTTTTTCTTTTTTCATAATATTTGTTGAGCTCTTTACTTAACATAGAGTTGATCAGACATGTATAGAGTCGATTGGGGATGGGTCTCATTAAAAATAAGAGTGGGAATAAGAGAGGAAGGAGGAAGTTTGCAACTGTAAATATGTATAGTTCTACATACATTCCCACAGACTTATTTCTAAGGATACAGTTTAAAAATTTGCCATAGGACTCTAAATTCCATTAGGCTGGGTGTTAAAATGCCATCTTAAGTGTTAACATGATCATATTAAGTATTAAAATGAACATATGGATAGGATTGTTAAAATGATCATATAAATAGAATCAAGTGTCTGGTAATAATAATAGACAGAATTAAAAAGAATGTTCTGACATGGGAAGTGTAGTCCACATAGCAGAATCATATAGAATGACAATTGCCCTAATTAGCACTCTGACCTCAGAATCAGCCAATAAGGCATCTTGGTCCGGCTGAAAAGCCCATGAAAGCATTTCAGGCATGGAAAGCCAAGACACTGTGGCAAAAAATACTCTACATGAAGGATCTCTGTGAGAATGCAGCCGAAAGAAGTGGCCATTAAAGAAAGATGTACTTTTCTCTCAAGGGAGGAGAGAACTTCCATGTTTCTTAAAGTCTTGTCTAAATACTGACGGGGTTTGTGTGTTCAAAAGGCTTCCATAGCCTAGGCAGCTCAAGTCAAGAGCCTAGGGTGGTCACTGACATTATACATAAGAATGTTAATTGTTCAATGAACAACAGGAGTCACTGTGCACTAACTTCTCATGCAGGACCTCTGTCCTTAATGAGTTGTACTATGAGTTAACTGTAAAACTTGTCCTCAAACTGTTTTGTGTATGTGTGTGTGTGTAAATTGTTGAAATCTTTACTTAGTATAGAGTTGGTCCTCTGTGTACAAAGTTAATTGAAAATGAATCTTAATTGAGAATGGGACTGGTAAGGGGAGATGGAGGAGGAAGAGTGGAGGGTATATGGATGGGAGAGCAGATATGGTGGGAAAAACAACTATAGTCCTAAAGTTGTACTTATAAAGTTTGTAATCATTAAATAAAAGGTTTCTAGGAAAAATAATCCTGCTGTAAATCAATTTTAGCTTTACTTTAGTCCTCAGTATAAAGGTAGAATTATGTTGTTTTGTTTTATACTTAGTGCTTTCAGCAGGGTTCTCCAAAGAGATAAAACCAATAGGATAGATAGATGATAGATACATAGATAGATGATAAATAGAGATAGATGAGAGGGCATTTATTAAGAGAATTGGCTCACACAATTATGGAGGCTAGAAAGTCTCACCAAAGGCTATTTGCAAGCTGGTGACCTCAAAGAGCTGCTAGCGTGGTGTAGCCCAAATCCAAAGGCTTCAGAACCAAAGACACTGATGGTATAACCCTGTTTCTGAAGCCAAAAGCCTTAGAACCCAGAGGGCCACTAGTATAAGTTCTGAGTTGATCTTCTGTATACAAAGAGAATTGAAAATGAATCTTTACATGAATGGAAGGGGAGAGGGAGCGGGAGGGGGGAGGGTTGCGGGCGGGAGGGAAGCTATGGGAGGGGGGAAGCTATTGTAACCCATGAGCTATACTTTGGAAATTTATATTCATTAAACAAAAGTTTAATAAAAAAAAAAGAAAATAAATAGTAAATAAACATTAGAAGTCAAATACTAAAAAAAAAAAAAAGAAAAAAGAAAGGTCATCAAGCCTGGAGCTCAGAGACCCCAAGCAACAACAAAAGTTTGGAAGAGAGAAGTTTGCCTCCTGTATTTCTCTCTCTGGAACGCTAATTGATTAGACAGTGTTGGCCCTCACTGAGGGTCAATCTTTTTTACTTGTCCATTCAAACTTACACGTTAATCTCTGGAAACAGCTTCACAGACACAGCCAAAATAATGGATGTTTATCAGACCCAGTGATAGGTAAGTGTGAAAATATCTGAGAGCTGTCAACTTCTCTATATCCTCTGTCCACTTGTCAATTATGTTATTAATTGCCTGCACTAATGACTGTAGTACAGAACCTACAGCCAGGGACTTGGCTATGCACTCACAAAAACAACAGCAACATGCAGATAACAGTTTTCCACACAGCCACTCCTTGCTGATCTACCTTGGATGTGCCTGGCTTTTGAATTTAATGGAAAGCTCTGATTTTTTCATCTGTACTTGTGCTTCAGAATGACTAGTTAGTGACAGCTTCTCTGATTACTTCTCATTTTTTTTTCCTTTCAGATTTACTTTATTCATTAGACTTATTTTATTTATTAGTAAGTCCTTTCAGACTTACTAATTCATGTAATAAATGCTTTAACTTACTAAGGCTTACAATAATGATTCTGTTTTTCTGTCTATATCTTGTGGAACCAAATTTCTCTTTGTAATCTGGAAATGATGGAGCCCAAAACCTAGTATATAATAATGACAAATACATGATACCTATGTTTATCATCACCTAAATGTTGCATGAAAGTCAACTCTTATGTTTCTATTTTCTTTGTCCTTCTGCTCTGCAATGTACAATCTGTCAACTCTCCTCTTCATGACTTGGGTTTATATCTCGTCTTCATGGGCATATTGATAAAAATCTACCTCAGGAAAAATTTAGTTCCAGCAAACAAATTATATCTCAATCTCTGAGTGTAGCAAATTCCTAACAGAGGCATCTGAACGGTTTATTAACAAGAATCGTACCATGTATGGTACCCTAGAATAGCATGGAAGTAGGGAGATTTTGGCATTTGTATCTCATCTACTTGGACAGATTCTAGTGTATCATAACATTCCATTTTCTGGAGCTGGTGCTGCCTCCAACGCCAGCATTCTATATGGGCGCAGGTCCCAGCTGCTCCATTTCTGATCTAGCTCCTTGCTATGGCCTGGGAAAGCAGTGGAAGATAGCCCAAGTCCTTGGGCCCCTGAATCCATGTGGAAGACCCTGAAGAAGCTCCTGGCTGCTGGCTTTGGATTGGCGCAGCTCCAGCTATTGCAGCCAGTTGGGGAGTGAACTTGTGGATGGGAGACCTCTCTCTCTCTCTCTCTCTCTCTCTCTCTTTGTCTCTCTGCCTCTCCTTCTCTCTGGGTGTGTAACTCTTTCAAATAAATAAATAAATACTTTTTAAAATTCCACTTTCTTAGAGAGCAATAATATAATGTCTCTTTCAGGAAACTCAATACAAAAGAATATAAAATGATCTGAATTGTAAATGTAGTTTGTGCAGAAGGCAGCTCTTGTAGACCTGATAAATTAAGGTATAGTTTGCACACAGTGACAAGTACAATCTTGACAGTACAGTTTGATGAACTTTGGCAATTGTACATACCAATATTCATATCAGCGTTTAAAGGTCATATTAAATATAAAAAAACTTTGCAAATAGTTATTTAAAAATTGGTGATTTAAAATCTGACCCTTTGGGAGTATGTGTACCAAGCAAAAAATTTACAAATCCTTCAAGTCAGGGCTTTTGTTACTGAGAAAGTTTGTCAGAAGCCACTGTAAAATCTAGGTCCCATCTGAGTAACAACACCTTCACAACAAAAATCTCATATTACCTCTTTCCTCTCTACTCTAAAACCTGAGATTCAATTAATATATTAATTTCCCTGTTTTTGCTGAATTTTTCCTTTTCTAGAACCTTTATTATTTACATAAATGAATAATAAGTAGTGCCTTTAGTGTCTGGCTGATTTTGCTCAATATACAGTCTTTGAGGTTCATCTAGCTTACTCTATGTAGTAATAGTACATTTCTTTCTCTTGCTATGTAGCATTCAATTTTTAAGAATACACCAAATTTTTTTCTTGTTGCTAAACACATGGGTTCTTTCTAGATTCTGTATGTTCTGAGTAAAACTGCTACTAACATTCTTGCCCAGCACTTTTCGTGGACAGATGTTTAATTTCTCTTGGGAACATATCTAAAAGATGAACTGCTGGTTCATAGGAGAGGTTTATGCTTATTTTTGTTGAGAGTTGACAGATTGACAACTAAAGATGTTGGATAATTTTACAATCCCACAAGTACTATATGAAAATTCTGCTTGCTAACATCTTTGCCAATATCTAGTGTTATCTGACTTATTTTCTTGAGCCATTGTGTTTTGTGTGTAACAATACCTCATTGTAGTTTTAATTTCATTTCCCTACTGACTAATTATACTGAGCAATTTTTTTCATTTTCTCAGTAATCTTTGTAAAGATTTTGTAAATGTTTAAAGTCTTTCTCATGTTTATTACTTTGTTTGTCTTTTTATTATCAAATTACAGGAGTTTATTTATTCTCAAAACAGATAATTCTTCAGATATATGTCTTGTGTGTATTTTCTCCCAATCTGTGGTGTTCTCTGAACAGTGTCTTTCAAAGAGCACACCTCCATTTATCAGTTCTTTACTGAGATGCCCACCTAGTCTGTCAGGTATACTCTCTTCATTACTTCTTTTCATTAACTTTGCTGGAATGATTACTGCTGCTCTCTGTCTCATGTCTGAATTCTTTCTTGCACAAAGACAAGAACCTTTGAGCAGCTAATCTCTGGCAACATACTGGGTGACCATGAAGGGTTTAAGAAGTCAGGCTTAGTGGCCAGGAAGCTCTGACCTATTGCCTGTTTTCTCTTCTATTTTCTTCCAGATGGGAAATTAGCTCTCCATTCTGCAGGACTCTCCAAAAGGATGTACAGTTCGATCCCCAGATCTTATAAAAAGGATGACCAACTTCTCTCTATAATAACGCTTGGCCACAATGTGCAAGACCAAATAGCAAAGCCAGAAAATGAGAGTTTAAACCATGATATGATTTCATGGCTATAGTTATTTGGCTGAAGGCACAGTAAATGGGCAGAATCCTCCTTTTTCAAACAAAATCAAAAGGGAGATATGAAGTTTCACTGATGATTTCAAGATTTGTAGACAAGTGGTGTAAGGTGGTCACCATGTTTGTTCTTACCTGAAAGGACTTAGTTCCTCATGTGCAACAGCTTAACTCACAAACAGAAACAGTGTCAGGACATGCTTGTGACTATAGATTCCTAGCTCAGGCCATCCCTGATGTTGGAAGGAAACTTTAAAAGACTAGGGTTGGGAATGAGCACCCCCTTTCTGATGTTCTCATGGTCTACTTTAACAGAGACCTCATGGTCTACTTTAACAGAGACCAGGAGGAAGATGAGTGAGCTGGGCAGATGGAACAAAGTTAGGATTGGTGGCAGGCCCTGCTGAAACCTGCTTACTTCACATTCTGCTGTCAAAATCAGTTCTGGAAAGCAGGATATCAGGCAAACAGTGGTTGTGACAGATGTCAGCTTCTCAAGAGCCTCATCATCTATGCCAAAAGCTGGACCATGGGAAATGGAACTGTCCTGGTGTCAAAGGACTGCAGAGCAGAACCAGAGACCCTGTTTACCTTGTGCAGAAAGAGACCTTTGCCTCAGTTCCAAAGCTAGCCTCCACTGTGGAAGAGATAGAGACCAGGGCACTGTGCAAGTATAGTAGACACGAACTATGCTAGCCTCCTCCTACCTAGGCCAATTCTCCTCCCAAGCCTGCCAGGTAACGGGAGTCAATAGATGCCTTCCCTAAGGTGGTTGGCACTTCCCTTATAATGTCTTCTCCAGTACCCCATGTGAAGGGTTAGATAGTTCTGGCCCTCACAGGCTTTAGTGCCCACCGAATTATTACTAAGTTAAACCCCCCTCCTGTCAATTCTAATTTACCTTTACATGATTAGCAAACAGGATTGTAAAGTAACAAATATCCAGGACAGTGCAGCCATGATTTGTAGACAGTGCTGCAGCTATTTGGGAAGGCCCTCATAGAAAACATAAATAATTTATTTCTTAATTTAAAAGATAGTTATTTATTTGAATGGTAGAGTTACAGAAAGAGAGAGAGAGAGGGAGAGAGAGAGAGAGGGAGAGAGACAGAAAGAGAGGGAGACAGAGAGATGGAGATGGATCTTTCATCTGCTGGCTTACTCCCCAGATGGCGACAACTACTGAAGCCAGGCTGAAACCAGGAGCTTCTTCCAGATCGCCCATGAGAGTAGCAGGGGCCAAAAGACCTGCACCATCTTCTGCTGCTTTTTCCAGGCTATTAGCAGGAAGCTAGATAGGAAGTGGAGCAGCCAGGACATGAACAAGTGCCCTTATGGGATTCTAGCATAGCAGGCGACAGCTTTACCAGCTACACCACAACACTGACTCCAGTTGTGAAACTTTCGACAAACGTGAGAGATTTTTATGCATCATTGCAGGAACGATGTAATATATAATATCCTATATTCCACGCCTAGGCAGATATCATTGTTTAATATAACACAGCTTTGCTGCTGAGTCTTGAAGTTCATATCTTCAAAGTCTTTTTCCATAGAAGAATTCAGAAAGTTGGGGCTCGCACTGGGGCATAGTGGGTAAAGCTACCATCTTTAGCACTGGCATCCCAAACAAGTGCTAGTTCATGTCCCAGCTGCTCCATTTCCAATTCAGCTCCCTACTGATGTGCCTGGGAAAGCAGCTAAAGATAACCCAAATATTTGGGCCCTTGCACTCACCTGGGAGACCCGCAAGAAGCTCCTGGCTCCTGGCATTGGATTGGCCCAGCTCTAGCCATTGCAGCCATTTGGGGAGTGAACCAGCAGATGGAAGACTCTCTCTCTCTCTCTCTCTCTCTCTGCCCCTCACCCACTGCTGCTCCTTCTCCCTCTCCCTCTCCTTTCCCTCTCCCTCTCTGTAACTCTGCCTTTAAACAATAAATAAATAAATAAGCAAACAAATCTTTATAAAAGAATGCAGAAAGCCAATCCCAACACCACAATATGAAAACTCTTTGGCACTCCTGAATTCCTGCATAGGCTTTTATATTTTCTTCTTATTCCACTTCCAGGCAATTATTCAATGATCTTCAAGAGGACTAAAAGTGAAAGGGCATCTGCTTCCTGTCTTCAACAAGGCAAATTCTCTATGTGAGGAAACAAAGTAGATTTCCAGATTGGTTTGGCTGGGTTTGGGAACCCTATTCTGGATGGTGATGGAGCTAATGCAATTGGGAAGAAACTGATATCTGAATAGAAATCCAACTCTTCTGGTTACAGGATAAAATATTTCCCAAATCCAACAATAGCTATTTCAGCTGTGGATGCCAAATATGTAAACACCTGTTGGTCTTAGTGTAAGTGGACTGCAAAGTCTGGTATCACACAAAGTCATCCAGCTTAGAACTAGAGTCAAGAGTAACATGTATGCCAACTTCAGAACACCTCCAACAGGAAGAGAGAAAAAATGTTGATGGAATGACTCAGATGTGAGTACACCTAGGTTGCTTCTGATAGAATCCCAACTATATGGAAGGAAGGGGAGGGAAGCATGATAAAAGAACAGAGACATAGTGAAAATCAAATTTTGCTCTCAAATCAGCAGTGTGTTTACTTTAGAATCATTTAGGGGTGAACATTTAACCTAGCAGATAAGTGGCAAGTTGAGAGGTCTGCCTCCCATATTGGAGTGCCTAGGTTCAGTTTCTGGTTCCTGACTCCACTTTCCCTTCAATGCAAACCCTTGGGGGCAATAGTGATGGCTCAAGGGCCTCTATTTCTGTCACCCACAGGAGAGATCTGGATTCATTTTGTAGCTACAGGATATTGTCTGTTGAGGATATTTAGAGAGGAATCAGTAGACAGGAGATTCTCTCCCCCTCCCATTTTGAAAACTTATAATTTTTAAATTAAATTCTTGTTTCTTGATATTCCTTTCCATTATTTTGCTAAAGACACTTTTCCTTTCTCAAGAAACACAAGTCCAGAAAATAACTTCCACTCATATTTTGTTATGTAAATGACAAATTGATAAGAGCCCTGGAGTACCGCTTCAGTGTTGTGAGGTAAAAAACAATTATACATTATTCCAAAATAACTGCAGCAGCTAAAATTGAGGAAATAATACCCAAATGACTGTGGAAAATAAACGGGGAGTATTGTCGACTTTTTAATGTGGAGTTTTCAGCCTGAGCCCAAGTTATAAATATCAGCAAATGTTCTACCATGCTTCATTGAATTTCTCTTGTGCAATTTGTTTAGTGCTTTGAGATATGAGACAGCCATATATTTTACTCTCACTGCTAGTAGCCAATTTGCAAGAAAGCAAGTAATATAAAAATGGCTATTTACTCTGTTACAAGTGGTACAGTCCATTATTACTCTTCACTGATGTCGTTACAAGGATAGCAAATCAATAATCAGTTCTCATTCCTTAACTCTGTAAACCATCTGCTTCCATTATTGTAAACCATGTTCAGTTTGAATGCAACCTTTACTGCTATGGTAGCAGCTGATTCATTTGACAAGATTGCAAACACCACAACAGGAAAATTATGCCTTAATTACCTTTCTCCAAAATGTAAATGGTTAAGTGCTATGAACTTTCTTTGTACTGGGAAAAACCAAGATTACAAGATATTTTAAATGTAATTTAGTCAAAGAGAAGGACTTTGTCTGAACTGTCAAATTACGGAGTCCAACTTTTACAGATTTTTCTGAAGTAAGCTTGCTCAAGTAAACATTGGCTCAATTTGGAGTGCCTCAATTAGACATTGCATTATAACCTGTAGGTCATCCCTTCCTCAGCAACTTTCGAGAGCAAGTATGAAATATTGAAAAGTGAGATGGAAATTATTGGATGTATTGAAGGTTAAAATTTAATGATCCAAAGCTCAAGTTATTCAATATAACTTTTTTGTCTTATATAACTCAGTTTAATCATTGATTCTAAGTCCCTATCTTGTATGGTATAGAAAATGTCAAATAGTAACCTCCAAGTACATTTGCTAAAATTCTGCATTTGTAGAAAATTCACATTTTAAATTCTGTCACTCTCTCTCTCCCTAAGCCTAATTCCCTAACTTTTTTCAGGGTTCTGTACTAAGTTCTCAAGAGGCCAGCACAAATATTGAAGGTAGATATCTGTTCTAATATCTATTTTATGCTAGCATATTATTATTATTATTATTATTGCCTTTTTTAATATGGAAGGTAAAGAGATAGAGATAGACATAGCTAGAACTCTCATCCACTGGTTCACTTCCCAAGTGCCTTCAACAAACAGGATTGGGTGGGCTTAACCCTGGAAACAGGAACCCGAGTACTGGCATGGACTTATGTACTTGGGCCATCACCTGCTGCCTCCCAGAATGTTCATTGACAGGAAACTGTAATGAAGTATGCAAGGTGGGACACAGATGGCCCAAGTAGTGGCTTACTTTCTGCACTAAATCTTCACCACTGGCATTTCTTACAATTCCTGTTTGCTCCATCTTGTCTCAAATTGCTTTCCCTTGAGTCAGGCAAAGCACAAAGAAGAAGAGGCACAGAGATGGAGTCAACATTGCTAATTAGTCTAAAGTCACAAATCATTTTCCAGGATCCCCTTCCTGTCTGCTGTGACCCTTTATTCAGCTGACTGCTGTGCTCCTTTCCATATGCAAATGAAGAGTTGGCTCTATTTTGTGTCCTTTGGGACTGTGAATGGATAGAGAGCTAACCTTAACACTGTCACTTGCATTCTATTTCTTTCCTATTAGTGTAACACAAGGGACACTGATAAAACTTCCACTGCTAGAGTTGCAGACAGGATTGAGGAGGCCAGGTTTTCTTTGCTCTGAGATTCACAAGCTCTTTGGGATGTGGAGACAGAATGAACACTAGCATTTACTTTTTATTCTACTCTATTTCTGGCTATATTTGGAGCAAAAAGGGCAGCAAAAAGTATGTTTGTATGGAGACAACAATGTGGCACAGCAGGTTCAGTCCTGGCTGACACACTTTACACAAGATTGCACAAGTGCTTGGACCTCTGCCACCCACTTGGGAGACCTGGAAGAAGGCTTTGGTTTGCTGCAGCCCCAGCTCTTGTGGCAATTTAGGGAGTGAACCAAAGGATAGAGGTTTCATATTCACTTTCTCTCACTCTCCCTCTCTCTCTCTCTCTCTCTCTGTCTCTCTCACTTTTCCCCCTCTCTAACTCTGCCGTTCAAATAAAACATAAATCTTTAAGTTAAGTGTGTATGATCATGTATCCTATTTCATGTGTTTGATTTATAACTGGCTCAGGCATTTGCTATTGGATGTCAAGATTGTAAGTATTTCAAGGATAAAGGTGCATTTTTCCTTCAAGTATTTTTTTGGGAAGATGAAAAGTAATTTTATTTAAAATTAAATATATACATACACTGAGATCATGCAATAAAAAGGTATATTTGAATTATTACAAAATAAACATCCATATAACCAACATCCAAAGTCAGAATGATGCAAACACAGAAAGCTTTGATATCCCTCACTGTCTGCTTCCTAATCACAAATGTGTTCTCCACTTAATAGGGAAATTATCTTTATTTTTAAGGTACTTTTATTTAAATACTCACATAGTAATTCCAGTTTTGCATGTTTTGAACTGTATGTAGATGGAATATATGCTTTATTTTGTGCCTTCATTTCAAATTTATGTTGTTAACTGTGTTGTATGCATCTGCACTCATTCACTTCTGTTGTTATATAGAATTTCAGTTTACATAAACACAAGGCATTTTGTGTCAACTTTAGCCTTTTTGGACCTACAGTGCATTTCCAGTTTGAGCATATTTTGAACAATGGTGCACTGAAGCACCATTTCTCGTGGGTAAATATCTAGTACTAAAATTCCTAAGTCATAGAATGCACAGATTATCAAAAGTACGAGATCGTGCCAAGTGAAAATTTATGTAGTCATAAAAATTTAGACTCCTGACAACAGTGTGTGAATTTTTCTATAAACTCAGACTATTCTTGGTATATGTTGGATTTAAAAAATTTTATTAGCATAGTATGGGTATAGCTGCCACTCCCTGCAGCTTTAATAATCAGTTCTTTCATTTAGGAATCTGAATGAGTCCCCTTTTATATACTTATTGGTCATTGACTTTAATCTTTGGTGAGTCTTTATTCAACGTTGTGATTTTTTCTTTTTGAGTTTCTGATTTTTTTTTCTAAATGGATTATAAAATATCTATACATTTTGAATATAGAGCATTTTGCTGATTACAAATATTGCAAATCTTACTTACCATTTCACATTGTTATTGTGTCTTAGAAAGAGTGAAATTTTAATTATAATATGGCCACATATGTTCACTTCTTTCCCATACTTATCTTGTTATGACCTGTCTCCAGGAATTATGAAGACATTCTTACATCCTCACATCTTCTCTTTGATCTGACTCAAATTGGATGTTGTGAATGATGTGAGATAGTTGATTAATCTCTCTTTTCCATATGAATACCAATTCCTTCAGCACTGTGTATTGAAAAGTCTATCACTTTACCATCACTCTGCAATGCCACCTTTGTGATTTCTTTCTTTCTTTGTGGAGGTACCTTACTTCTAATAGTACTTTATCTGCTACCTCACAACAGGGAAGGAATTACTTACACTATTGGTCAATGGAAGAAAGGATAGGTCATGCAAAACTAAGCCCATTTTGGCACTGGTCTCCCTGTGGACAATGTACCCTGCTCATCTATCCATGGATTTTCACAGAAATGGTGTCTAATCTGTGAGAGGAGACATATTGTTAGTCAATGCTAAATGGGAGAATCTACTTAATTCTGGGAATGAATTTTATGATACCCACTGTTGTTTCACAACCATATCATATTCTCCCAACAGCATTATCTGCAAAAATGCACCTTAAAAAAAATCTCAATCTGCTTGGATTCTTGGCTATCTCTCAACCACTTTTAAACTCAAGCATAGAACAGATGTTTCTATTTATTAGATTTGCTGTAGTATAGTTTCACTGATATAAATGATCAGTATAATGTTTCTTAGTATTTCTTCAATCAAGACTTTCACAATGACAGAAACTATGGGTTCCCATAAACAGAAAATCAGGTTGAGAAAACTTGGGCGGGGGTGGTGGGGATAGGTTCCTGTATCAGAAATGCATCCAATTTACTACAAAATCTTTTTCTCATACCATTACTAAATTATGTCAAATGTCCTCAAGCTGTCTACACAGAAAAAAAGAAATGTAGAGATGCAGCAATAACTCAGCAGCTTTTGACCGAAATGGAAAAGATGCCATGCTAGGAACATAACAGGGATTCACTGAAACAAATTACTGCTCAGCTGTGAGCTCTAAATTGTCCTTAAAATTAGAGCTTATTACATATGATACAATTCATAGAAGCTTCTGGCCAACTATAGTAGAGGTGACCCCAGTGAACTCAGAGCCATTAAAGGCACGTTGATCTACAAACAGTCTAGAATCAAAAGGTCCTGAAAGTAAAATGAGAATGCTGTCATCAGGTCATGCTCCAGGGTAATGCAATGTTAATGAGGAACTTTGATAGGAGGCTGTTTCATATGGATTTCTTTTTTGAATTGGGACATTTAGTGACAGCAACACCATCAATGACAATCGAATGTGTAAAAATAGATAAATACTACACTTTTTGTGTATAGGGGAGGGAGGATTCCCTTTACTGAGTCTTATCTCAGGCTGCAGGGTCTCTTAAATACCGCAGAAATTATTGAAGAGATAGTGAACCCTTTGTCTAAACACTTCAGTAAACTGTCACTCCTCTGATAGCAAGCACTTCCTTCATTCTATGCCACATTTTTCTTATCCAATATATGCTTATCTTAAATGTTGCATGGGTTACTACTTTTTCAATGTGATAAAATAGAAATCAACCCTGCAGTAAATACCAGTGTTCTTTGGAAGTCTATTCTGGATGCTATTGGAGAAAAATACATAAAGAAGTTATGATTACAGAATACTGAACTGTGGTGTAGAAAGTAAAACCTAATTGCCTTGGGTTATTAAGTTACAACAAAAGATATATTTTTCACAATTTGGGCTCCTATCAAAAATATCATAAACTGAGTGGCTTATCAACAACAGAAATTTATTTCTTACAGATCTAAAATCTGGAAAACTCAACATCAAGGCACCAGCAGATTAAATGCTTGGTAATTGCCCATTTCCTGGTTTGTGGATAACACCTTCTTGTGCTCTCGCTTTTCAGAAGGACTGAACAAGCTCCCTTCTGGGATATTTTTAAAATGTTCAATTTAATGTTTATTTATTTTACATAGAAAGAGAGAGAAAAAGGGGTGGAGAGAAAGAGAGAGATCCTCTACCCAATAGTTCACCTCCCACATGTCCCCAACAGCTGAGTCTAGGCCAGGCCAAAGCCAGGAACTGGGAACTCAATAATCAAGTCACCCCTGTGGGTTGCAGAGGCCCAACTACTGGGGCCATGACCTTCTGACTCCTCTGTGGACAATAGCAAGAAACTGGAAGAAGTGAACCCACGGCTTGAAAGGACTTGAATCAAGGCATTCTGATATGGGATATGACACCCCAAGAAGTGTCTTAACCATTGCACCAGATACCCACACCATGGGAATATTTCACAGGGACACCAATCCAATTGCTGAGGATTCCATGTGAGCTATTGACTTCCCCAAAGGCTCCACTTCCTAGCACATTCATTCATCTTCAGAGGTAGGATGTAACATATACATTTTTGGGAAATGGTTTCAAACATGTAGGCCATAACAGACACCATTTCCCTTATCTCTTTCCAAGTTACAACAATGCCACATATCTTTCATTATAAGGGAAAGACAACCTCATGTCTTTCAAGAGTGTCCAAATCTGTATTCTGTGTCTCCATCCACATCTCCTAAAATAGATGCCTCATTTTTACCAGTAATGAGTACTATCTGTTGTTTGATTATAGATCAATCAAAGAATAGAAAATGAGATGACAGACCAATTAGAAAATACAGTGTGTCCTCCTCAGTTAACCTGGCCAATGAACTGTTAATGAACATACCTTTTTCCTGTTCTCATTCGTTTTCAGAACTTACCCCTTTTTATTACATTTTCTAAGGTTCCCTTCCTTCTGACTTTCGGGGAGGTTGGATTAAAAGAGGAAAAATAGATGATTGGAAAATGGGAAAGGTAATAGCTCTTGACTCATTGCCTTGAACAATGTCCTTAATAGTAATTGTGTTTTTCCTATGACCATGGCTCTCACCAGGTTACTTGTTTTTGATTCTGTGCTCTGGTGACACCACCTCCTTATTAACTCACTCAAGGCTCTTGCTGCAGCTAATATCTGGTATGGCTTTTTCTGTTTAGCTTCAGAGATCTTCCAACATAAGTATAACTCATCTTGTGTATCAAATTCTGTCTGCTTGAAATATCTAATGTTGTCCCTGTGTTTTTTTTTTCTCCTCACTGGACCCAGACTGAAGCATTAAATAATCAGAGTTAAAGGAAGGAAGTGGAGTTGGGCAATTTAGAGGAAAAATAATCAAGAGGGACAGAACAGAGAAGATTTTAAATTTGTTTTCTGGTGCAGGAACAGGAAGGTCATGAACGGCTAAGATGAGTAGTTGAAGGTTACATCTTCTGGCAGATTCAAATCCCAGGTCCAATCCATGGGGAATTCTGTAATCTCAGATAAATTTCTTAATTTTTCTCTGCTCTGCTTCAGTTTCTCTATTAGAGAAATGGTATCTAAAATTCTACCATTGTCATTGGCTTATTGTGAACATAAAGGAAATTATTAGCATTGCTCAGCTCACAGCAAATCATTGATAATGTTAGGTTTTTTATTATTATTTATTTATTTGACAGAGTTACAGACAGTGAGAGAGAGAGAGGCAGAGAGAAAGGTCTTCCTTCCTTTGGCTCACTCCCCAAGCGGCCACAATGGCCAGAGCTGTGCCGATCCAAAGCCAGGAGCAGGGAGCTTCCTCCCGGTCTCTCTTTCAGGTGCAGGGGCCCAAGCACTTGGGCCATCCTCCACTGCTTTCCCGGGCAACAACAGAAAGCTGGACAGGAAGAGGAATAGTTGGAACTAGAACTGGTGCCCATATGGGATGTCGGCACCACAGGCAGAGGATTAACCAAGTGGGCCATGGCGCCGGCCCCCGAAAATGTTAGTTATAATAAACCGCCTACTTAGTGTGACACCTAGAATTCTCTTGGCCATTTTTGGATTATTTAAGCTATAAATAGATTTAAAATCTATTGTAAGTAAATAAGCTCTCATAAATGGATAGAGGGAGTGATGGATAAGTATATAAAATAAAGGTATGAATGAATAGAAAAATGAATCAAAGAATCAATAAACAAAGTAATGCCTAAAACTGTTGCACTGAAAGCAGAATCAACTGAAAGTAGAATCAATCCATCCCCTACATATAGTGAGACGATCTTAGGAATAGTCTTAGCTTGTGAAAATTGCTCTTTTTTTCTTTATCATCAGAAGGAAGACTATATTTCCCAAATCTACTCATACCTTCATTGGGTATTTTAACTTTTGTTCTATTGTTAATTTAGTTCTTCCATTTCTCAAAGACATACCTCTGACTTCATTTACCCCCTTCTATTAGTGCCTTCACAACTTTAGAAATCAAAACTCGCAAGCACATGAGGACAGAGGTCAACACAAGAGATATGTATTGCAAAGGATTATAAGCAAACCAGTTCTTGGTCAGTGTTAATTCTGTGATCACCCGTTCTCTGTCTCCTTATGGTGTCGCTTTTTCACCAAGTGTGTTTGATTTACTACTTTGTAGATGTTTTTGCTCCCTTAACTTATGTGGCATGTGCTAGTGGGCCAGAGCATTGTCATTGCCATCAAAAGTGCCCAGATGAAACATTGGAGAAAGGATAATCACTTTAATAGATCGTGCTGGCAAAATTGGGTGTATATATGTCTGAGAATGAAATGAGTCATACCTCTCATACCATATACAAAAATCAGCTCAAGATGTATCAAAATCCTAAGTCTAAAAATCGAGACTATGAAATTGTTGGAAGAAAATATTAGGGAAACACTTCAAGACAATGATGTAAGTGAGGATTTGGATAAGACCTTGAAAGCACAGGCAACAAAAGCAAAACTAAACAAATGAGATTATATCAAAGGCAGAGGCTTCTGCACAACAATGGAAACAATCAATAGTGAGAAGATACCCAACAGAAAGGGAAAAAAAAAAATATTAGCAAGCTACCTATCCAACAAAGGAGTAATATCCAGAATACATCAGCAACTAAAAAAACCTCAACAAAAAGAATTAACAAATCCAGTTAAGAAATGGACAAAAAGATTTCAACAGACAGCTCTCAAAAGCAGAAACACACCGGCAGCCCCTCTTCCAGTCCAGCTCTCTGCTGTGGCCCGGGAAGGCAGTGGAGGATGGCCCAAGTGCTTGGGCCCTGCACCCGCATGGGAAACCAGGAAGAAGCACCTAGCTCCTGGCTTCGGATCGGTACAGCGCCGGCCATAGCGGCCATTTGGGGAGTGAACCAATGGAGCGAGGACCTTTCTCTCTGTCTCTCTCTCTCACTGTCTATAACTCTACCTGTCAAAATAAAAAGAAAAAGTAGAAATAGAAATGGCCAACAAATATATATTTTAAAAATGTACATTATTAACAATCAAGGAAATATAAATCAAAACCACAATGAGATATCACCTCATTCCTGTCAGAACAGCTATTATCCAAAAGATAGAAAGTGACAAATTCTGGCAAAGATGTGGATAAAGTGGAACTCTTACACACTGTTCGTAAGAATGTAAATTAGTGGGGCTGGCACAACACATTAAAACCCTGTCCTGCAGCACCAGCATCCCATATGGGTACCAGTTCTAGTCCTGGCTGCTCCACTTACCATCCGGCTCTCTGCTATGAACTGAGAAAGCAGTAGAAAATGGCCCACGTCCTTGGGCCCCTGCACCCATGTGGGAGACCCAGAAGAAGCTCCTGGCTCCTAGCTTTGGATCAGCTCAGCTCTGGCCAATACAGTTCATTTGGGGAGAGAACCAGTGGATTGAAGACCTCTCTTTCTCTCTGGCTCCACCTTTCTCTGTAACTCTTCCAAATAAATAAAAATAAATCTTTTTTAAAAAGGAACATAAATTAGTACAGTCACAGTGGAAAACAGTATGGAGATCTCTTTTAAAAAATAGAAGTGGACTTTCCATATGTTTCAGCAATCCCATTTCTGGGTAAATACCCAAAAGACATGACACATCGTATCATAGAGATAACTGCACTGCCATGTTTATTACAGCACTGTTCACAATAGCTGAAGGATGGAATATTATTCAGCTATATAAAAAAAATGAAATTCTACCATTTGTATCAAAATGGATGCAATTGGAGGACATCTTGTTGTGTGAAGTAAGCCAGACATAGAATGACAAATATTGCATGTTTTTACTTCTATCTGAGCTAAGATTGAAAAAGAAAAAAAAAATCAAAAGATAAAAAAGAAAGGAATATCTGTTTGTATCACTATTGCTGCAAATATAGCTTTGTGAAGCTCTATTTTATAACTTTGTCAAGCCAATCATTAAGAGTGACATAGTACCATAGTTTTAATTATCTGTGATTATTTTTAAATTTACTGCACATGAATGAAATGATCACCTTTATGTTTGATTATTGTTTATAGCCCATGCCTATATTTCCTCTGAACTAGAGTCTTTTAACATTTTATTTACTGATCTCTTTATTTGCTGGAGCATTAAGTTTTTTTTGTTTGTGTGTTTTGTTTTTGTTTTTTTTACAGGCAGAGTTAGTGAGAGAGAGAGACAGAGAGACAGAGAGAAAGGTCTTCCTTTTTGCCGTTGGTTCACCCCTGAAATGGCTGCTGCACTATGCCGATCCAAAGCCAGGAGCCAGGTGCTTCCTCCTGCTCTCCCATGTGGGTGCAGGGCCCAAGGACCTGGGCCATCCTCCACTGCCTTCCCGGGCCACAGCAGAGAGCTAGACTGGAAGAGGAGCAACCAGGACAGAATCTGGTGCCCCAACCAGGTCTAGAACCTGGGGTGCCGGCACCACAGGCGGAGGATTAGCCTATTGAGCCGCGGTGCTGGCCTGAGCATTAAGCTTTTGACTAAAATATAAATTTAAAAATGTTAGCCAAAAAATTAAAGAAAGAAAAGAGAGAAAGAAATAAAGAAAGAAAAAAAAAACAGAAGGAAGAAAGAGATAGATAAGGAGTGAGGAAGGTAAGATGGGATAGGCAAAGGAAAGTGTCATTATAATCTTGAAATTATTTGGAATATCTTTTATATTAATAACATAGTAACATGAGAATGATATTTTAGTAATTATCATGCATTTACTGTGAAAGTGAGAATCTAATATGTTAATAAATTCCTTAAAAAGAAAAAAGTATCGACTCTGATCATATTTAGACAAGGTCATAAAAGACAGGTTGATCCTCCTCAACCTGTCTTTTATGACCTTGTCTAAATATGATCAGAGTCGGGGAACTTGGAAGGCTTCCATAGCCTTGGCAACTCATGACGACAGCCTAGGGTGGTTACTGGCGCCATAAACTAGAGTGTCAATTTGTTGGGTCAACAACAGGAGCCACTGTGCGCTTGCTCCTGATGTGGGATCTCTGTCCTTAATGTACTGTACATTTTGATTTAATGCTATAACTAGTACTCAAACAGTATGTTTCACTTTGTGTTTCTATGTGGGTGCAAATTGTTGAAGTATTTATACTAAATTGATCTTCTGTATATAAATAGAATTGAAAATGAATCTTGATGTGAATGGAAAGGGAGAGGGAGCGGGAGAGGGGAGGGTTGCGGGTGGGAGGGAAATTATGGGAAGGGGAAGCCATTGTAATCCATAAGCTGTATACTGGAAATTTATATTCATTAAATAAAAGTTAAAAAAAAAAAAAGAAAAAAGTAACAGTGAAATATATTTTCCCTTTTTAACTTCAAAATTGGATTATCTAAACATTTTCTTTGCACATTACCTAATTGTCCCATATGTTAACATGCAAAATCCTCAGAAATCTGACCCCTGCCTCCGTATCCAAACTACTTCTTTTATTTTTTTTTTTAAAGACAGGGTTACAGAGAGAGAGAGAGAGAGAGAGAGAGAGAGAGAAGTCTTCCATCCACTGGTTCACTCCCCAACTGGCTGCAACAGCTGGAGCTGCGCCGATCCAAAGCCAGGAGCCAGAAGTTTCTTCTGGGTCTCCCACGTGGGTGCAGGGGCCCAAGGACTTGGGCCATCTTCTACTGCTTTCCCAGGCCATAGCAGAGAGCTGGATTGGAAGAGGAGCAGCTGGGACTAGAACCAGCGCCCCTATAGGTTGCTGGCGCTTCAGGCTAGGGCATTAACTCACTGCGCCACAGCGCCGGTCCCCCAAACTACTTCTTACCATTTGTCCTCACTTCCCATTTCATAATTATATCAATATGAAACTTACTAGAGATGCTACATCATATCAGTCTTCTATGAATCTTCTCAAACTGTTCTTACCTTCTTACTGTAGTTTTCCTTTAGATATTTCCTTCTTAAATCAGGCCTCTCAAGGCTCTCCCTGACAACTCATTACCCTTAAAGTGTAGATTAAATGCTCCTCCATTTTACTTTCTTAGCATCTAATGGTAAGTTTCATCAGAACTCAAAAATGTATAGGTTATAACTCCTTAAAAATGCAGAGTTCCTTAAGAAGAAGAGCCTTATTCCATTGTTTTTCTTCTTGCTGACAAAGTAGACATGTAATAAATTCTTTTGGACTTAAACCAGGTCAAAGCATGTGACCCAAAGAATTTAGCCCCAGAACGTCAACCTATATTTCCTCCCAGACCATCTAAATCAGTTAAGCCACTGTGTTTATTTTTATTCTAAATTATTTAGGTAATTGTATCTAGAAAAGATAATTTCAGCATCTCATGATTGCTATTTTAATATCATGTGAATTTTTTTCCTTTCCTTAAAAACAACATGATACATGTTTACTTCGCCCAGTTGTATCCTTGATGCTGACCTTCCTTGCAATGAACAATTATTTGCTGGTTCCTTGCTTTAAAACAATAAACATTTGAATCTGGATGGGATAGAAAATGCTTCACCTATTTCAACCATTTATTTGGATATCTTTTAGCAAGGGTTCATGCTGAATATTTGAATTTTGATTTAAAATATTTATATTTATTTTTATTTATTTGAAAAGCAGATACAGAAGGAAAAAGACAGATAGAAAGACAGAACACAGAGATTTTCCATCTGCTGGTTCATTCTTCAAATGCCAACAAAAGCTAGGGATTGACCAGGCCGAAGTCAGGAGCTTGAAACTCCATCTGGTCCATCATTATCACATGGGTGACAGTGAACCAAGTCCTTAGACCATCATCTATTGACTTCCAGGGTGTGCATTAGGAGGCAGCTGGAACTGGGAGCACAGCCAGGATTCAAACCCAGACATTCTGATATAGGATGTCTCAAGCGGCATCCTAATTACTGTCCCAAATGCTCACCTCAGATTTCTAATATGCACATGGATATATTTTAGTCTTGCATATTTAGTAAATGCTGTCTTTTAGCTTGCTTGTACAATTCCAAAAGAGACCACTTGGCAGTCCTTATGAATATGAACACATAGAGGAACCAAGTATAGGTTTGGTTAAACCATCCAAGTTGGAAAATTTGAGCCAATCTATTCAAAGCATTTTCAATGGTTTTAAAGTTATTTTTGTCATATTATTTCAAAAGTGCTTTTAAATATATTGTTTATTTAGAAATTCTCTCCTTTTCTTAACTTTGCAGATGAATGGGGTACTCTGCACATGCCTTTCCAGGTAAAATGTTTCTCCCACTGAAGCTTTTCCAAGGACGCTATACTCAACTTTTCTAGTGGCTTAATATGTATAAATCAAAGGACTTCAAGTCAGCTGTCTGGTCTTACCATTGTAACTCGATCGTTTGTCCAGTGGGTAATCTTTTCCAGCATTTATCTACTTGCATGCAATCTACATGCATATTTACACATATTTGTCTTCATTCCACTTGCCATGCAGCCTAACAGCAGAATTCAAATGCTGCACACTTGTAAGATTTACCCCTTTTGGCAGATTAGAATTGCTTTCATCCTGCTTAAAACAACTTCATATGTTGAAGGATAACTTGTAAGTTTGCCTGATGGTTCATCAGTATAGCTAAGATATTTTGAACTCTGAAGTAGAACACAGCACAATCCCTGGCAAGCTTTTTATGTAGCTGCCTAAGAGAATAAGGAAAGGGCATCAGAAGGAATCAATACAAGAAAAAAATATCAAAAACGGCTCTTCTAATAATAATTTGTTCATAGTCAACCCAACTAAGAGATGATGATGGAACTGATACTCAAGCCCAGGTCTGGCTGGCCCAAAGACTTAAACTTTTTCCACTTATCATATGTCCTCTATGTACAGTTTCTTCTCATGCACTTCTACTTTCCACTTTGTTTTCCAACTTGTGTGGTTCATGTGGCATACTCATATGCTTCCCTGTGGCAGCAAAATCATATGCTGTGACCACATTGCCATGGTCCAAACACTCCCATCACATTTTTCCTGCATTTAAGCTGTATAAGACATCTAACCAAGCATCAGCAAATAGTCAATATTCCACTGATGCCACTCTCTCCCACTTCTTGAAACTCTGTTCACTGTTCCATGAGGATGATAACCAAATCTTCAGGAATCCTGGGGGAGTCTGGGTGCAGCTGAATTCTGACATCACAACCATACTCTGATACTCATACTCTGCTTCTTGGATATCCTTCAGAATGGTTCAGAGTTTCATTGTCTTCTTGGTATTACTTTCTCAACTTCACTCTGAAATCTAGCCTTTTTTTTACAATATATCATTTTCTAATGGCCCAAGCCATGGGACTTTTAGTAGTTTTGCTCATTGTGGAGAGAGAGTATTTTCTCATATTTTCTAAGTTTGCTATGTAAAGTGACCAGAAAGATAAATCTCCCTGCCTCAAAGTAGTGTGTTTGAACTATCTTGATCCAGAGTAGAGGGGCAGATGATGAACAAGTTTCTGCCAAGCACTGGACAGCTAGATGCATTTCACAGTTCACGATGCAGCCCTACTCATGAAAACAAATGAAGACTCACACATTGTGAGAAAGCAGCAGCAGGATGACTGCAGACAGCTTAATTTAATTACCTACCTCACTCAGAATGCGAAAGTGAAACTCAACAGCTGTTGCATCATGGGGTGAGAGCGTCCTTATAGCCACGCACGTGCCAGGCACTTACTATTTAATCAGATGCAACATAGCAGAGTCCTACTGAGAACTGTGTTAAGAATAGTCACCTACAATAATCAAAAATGAAACTTGAGTCCAAGCCACTTAGCCTAACATAGAGATCAGCTTTAATCTCCACACACGCTATCTTAGTTCCAGTGTTCACTGTTCTGTTGTTGTTATTGTTTTCTCAACCTACTTCTTCCATTTATCTTCTTATTTCTAAGAAAACCCTCCTGTCAGTACATAACCTCAAGTCTTTGTATCTAAAGCTTTCCTGGCCACTTTAGTCAGTGTCAACTTTAGAATCACAAAACCTCTGCTCACAGCTGTGTATTACAAGACAAGATCATTTCCACATCAGTACCATGCGGATTATTATCTCCTACTCTTAGGAGTATTGAAGGATGAAATGAGACGCTTTTATAATGCTTAGCACAGTCTATCAGGTAGCAGATTAGTTCTGTGTTAATCCTCTATTTTCAGCTCCAAGAACCCAGAGCCCTGGTAAGTCATGCATTGAACATTGACTTGATAATTTATTGAAGTGGAATTATTAGCATGTAGTTTACTTGCTGAACACAACATGACCTCATACTCTCAAAATACCCAAAGAAGGGAGGAATGAGTAACTCCATATGATAAACCATAGTGATTGTAAGTTAATGAGCTTGAATGCACAGTCAAGAGATGACGATTGAAATGACATGGTGCCATCAAGAATGCTGCAGAGGTTTGTTCTTATCTTGGGGGCAAAAGGAGATATTTGCAGCATGTAGCAATCTCAGGCTTCATCAGAAATACTGTCAAGTTTCAGGAAAATCTGAAATTAACTGCTATAGGAGAATTCACAAAGCTTTATGGGTTTGATCAAAATTACAGATAAATATTTGATTTGCTATTTTTTTCTGTTGCATAAGTTCAAAAGCCATTTTTGAAACAAGATGAAGGAGCACTTAACTCACCTTTCTGCTTATGAATTTTGCACTGGGTCAGTGATGGACTGCGAAGATAAGCCCAGTGCTGTTGAAGTGTCTTGAGTTAAATAAAGTGGCAATGATCTAGCCATTTGCTTCTTAATTTTTAAAATTCCCTCCGTAACTACCAAGGACTTTAAAATTTTGTGACTTTAAATTCAACTTACTCCAGGGAAAAAGAAATTCTGAAATGTAGAAGTTTTAGTCTGATGTCTTTTGTACACTTTGGACATCTTTGCTACATGCAAGTAACAATTACTCAGACCTTATCTAACTAGGTACATAAGTGAGAATTGTATAATAGATAAATGTATAGATAAACAAAGGATCACAACTCATGAATTAAGTTTTTTATTTTGGACTTCTGTTTCTTTTTGTTTGTTTGTTTTCCTGCTCAATCAAAGCATAGTTAGCTGAATAGTGGCTTCCCAAATGTTATGTCCATCCTAATTTTCAGAATGTATGAGTGCTATTTTATCTATAGAAAGGGTCTTTGCAGAGGTAAATAAGTTAAAGATTTTTAGATGAGGCGATAATCCTGGATTATTGAGTGGGCCTTAAATCCACTGATAAATATCCTTATAAGAGGTGCATAGAGAAGAGGAGGGGGCAATGTTACCACAATGGAAAAGACTAGAATAGTGTGGCCACAAACCAAGAACTACTTGGAACCATATGAAGCTGAAGGAAGTGAGGAAGGGTTCTCCTCTTGGGCCTATGGAAGGAACACTGCCTGATGAAAAATTACTTCAGACTTCTACATTCCAAATGTGAGAAAATCAATTTCTGCCATTTTAAGACACTGGGTATAATATAATTTGTTACAGCGGCCACAGAAAACAAATCGATAAGACTAGTTTTAATCCTGAAACTTCACAAAAACATAAAGGACTCTTTTCACTTTCTTCAATTAAAATATTTTTAGGTCTGCTTTACCTATATTCATCCTCTGTTTTTTTTTTTTTCTTGTTTGATGAATAACAGAAAGGAATGACAAATATTTATTTCTCTGTAGTATTGCAGCCACCAAGATGTTCTGTTAATGTTAATAAGAAGATATCCTGGTTTCTCTCTCTTTACTTCTGCAGATCCAGTACTTTCTGTTTGCTTTGCTTTGTATGAAATCAGAGGTAGGTTGGAACAGGAAAGGTCTTGCTTGGGTCCAACTGTTTTGTTCTTCCACAAAGTTGCCATACACTTGAATTATCTCAGTGCACAATAATGAATGAATCCATATTTTGTCTGTTTAATGAACAGTTGTGATGAAGAATAACACATTTGAATTTTAAACTTTCTGAATGGGAACTTCAAACGCACAATTTATTTCATAAATATAAGAGTAAAAGATGTCACCTTCTTACAGGCTGGATATTGGCACTCACTCACTGAAGAAACACATTTTCTCATTCCAGTAGAATGGAGCTAATCAATAATGATAGCAACATTTGCATTTTGCAGAGGCAGACACAGAACTTATAGAGGCAACTCTGTGGTTTAGTTACAAATAAATGCCATCTGATTCAATGAATGAAAAATGGGGTAGTGGATGCCATCAGAATAAGGAGAAAGGGCCGGCGCCGGGCTCAATAGGCTAATCCTCCGCCTTGCGGCGCCGGCACACCAGGTTCTAGTCCCGGTCGGGGCACCGATCCTGTCCCAGTTGCCCCTCTTCCAGGCCAGCTCTCTGCTGTGGCCCGGGGTGGCCCAAGTCCTTGGGCCCTGCACCCCATGGGAGACCAGGAGAAGCACCTGGCTCCTGCCTTTGGATCAGCGCGGTGCGCCGGCCGCAGCGCGCCGGCCGTGGCGGCCATTGGAGGGTGAACCAATAGCAAAAGGAAGACCTTTCTCTCTGTCTCTCTCTCACTATCCACTCTGCCTGTCAAAAATTTTTTAAAAAAATGTAGAATAAGGAGAAAGGCAATTGATTTCCTGACCTATAAAATTTGAAAGAGTATTAGATAACTGCTGGGTTTCCCATGGCTCTAAACCAGAGGTGTGTGACAAATTGATCTTAAGGGTCATATCAGTTCACAGAAGTATTTTGTATGGTATGAATCTATTCTTTTAAACTTGACTGTGAAATTTAAAACTCATAATACTATACATTAAAATTCAACATGAAAAATTGAAACATTTGGGAATGCCAGGCTCACATTCTTAAGATAATAATTGGCTGGCAATCAGTAGACACCCTGGAGGTATATACTCTATGTCATTGTAGTTTTCTTCAATCCCTCCATCTTACTCCAGGGACCACTTTAAATTACATTGTCCCTTCTAACAGTGATACTTTAAAATCTGCTTAAAGCCTCTATAATTCTGACTTGCAGTTAGTGACCCATTCATTCAATGTCATTTTTCAAATCTTATCTATGAAATTATCCAAAAACTTCTTCTCCAGGAGTGTCTTGTCCACTCAAAATCACTTCAATTCTGTTTACAAACATGATTGAAAGCAATGTTTCACCTGTTTCAAACATCATGGCATGTAGTATTCTCACTTTTTCTATTTTTCTCAAAATTTTTTTCAAGTTTCCAAATTGATCAAGTTAGTGTTTGACTTTTATCAAATTAATGTATTTTAAATTTGCATCACACTTGCCACACTTACCTTCATTTGGATGTTTGTATTTCTAAAGCAACAGTGATGAAATGTCCCTTTTAAAGGTGCACTTTTTTTTTAACCAGAGATTATCATATCAACTGAAAATTTATCCAGATAAAATTAAATTTCCATAAGTTCAAATATTTCCAATTTTTTTACTTTTCAAGTATAAAATATTGATTTGACAAATAATAAAGTTATGGGGTAAATTCAGGTATTGCAAAGTTGCTACAATTAGGTAAATATTTTCCTGGTAACCTGAATCATTTCAACCCAAAAGCTTTGTATTACATGATAGGCAAGATGTTTTAGAATTGGCAGTCACATTTTAAGTCTGTAATAGTAGTTGGTTGTTGTTGATTTCCTCAGATTAATGAAGTGGATTCTCCCCTTCCCCAGTACTTCATTATTCCTAATTGAAGCTATAATACAAGATGACATCAATGATGAATCACAGAACTTATGATGATTTCAATGAGCAAGAACTAAAAACCAAATAAAGGTAGTGCAAGCCAAAAAATAGATGTAAAGATCCAACATTTTATAAGTACTTTTGAATTTATTAATGATTTTTTTTAATCCACATATCATTTCATCTCTTTTTTAAATATATTTGTAATAACCCCATGTGGAGATTAAAATCCTAATGGAGAAGATAATGTTCATTTAT
The DNA here is from genome assembly GCF_033115175.1 of Lepus europaeus. NCBI lineage: Eukaryota > Metazoa > Chordata > Mammalia > Lagomorpha > Leporidae > Lepus > Lepus europaeus. Next base: position 43,823,505 of record NC_084833.1, read on the forward strand.
ATTTATCTTTTCTTGGTACATAAAATCAATTTCATGTTTATTGAGTCATCATTAAAAATGGATTAATTGATAACTAGAAACAGATCCCATGAGTATGTGAGTGAATGAAATGGTGCATAAATAAATGTTTCACTCTTTAATAACTACTCATAAATGTTTCACTCTTTATTGACTACTCATTTTGTTCACAATAAAAATGTGGCTACAGCCTTTACATGACTATGGCCCGCAGTATTTGGTTCCAGTTTCAGTAAACTGAAAATAGATCTTTGTTAAGAGTGACGAGTGGGATTAAGAGAGAGAGAGGAGGAAGAAGGGTATGAATATGGGCAGGAGGGAGCGTTGGGTGAGAAGAATCACTATTTTCCTAAATCTGTATATATGAAATGCATGAAATTTGTATACCTTAAATAAAATTAAGGAAAAAAAAACTCATATTATTTGCCCCTGTACTTAATGTCTTTGATGTTTCTCATGGCCTTCAACACAACAAGCCTCTTTGTACCTTGCTGATATTTGCATGTATTTCTCTTGCCTGAAGCAGATTCACACAGCATTTCTAGGAGTGGCTCCTTCCCATTGTCCAAGTCTCAGCTTGCTTGCCTACCCTTCCCCTACAGGGGGCTCCCTCAATCATGTCATCTTATTTAACAGTGGCTTCCCCAATTCTTCTATAATTTATCAATTTGCATTTTCCTTCCTAATAAAGTCTGTAGCTATATTACACAACTATTATCTAGTTTATTGTCAGTCTTTTACACATGAAGCTACAAATGCCATAAAGACAGAGGCCAATTTTGTTTTACTCATCTCTGTATTTGCAGAGCCTGCCATTTTGCCACTGAATAAATGAAAGAATAAATGGTGACTGACAAATAAAATTTGAAAACAGCTTATATATGCAGGGTTGCCTTTTAGTGACAGATTCCAAGGTATTCTGTGGAGTGTGTGTGTTTGTGTGTTTTAATATTAAGGAATGGTGGCATTTATAAATAGTTATCTTCTCCCTCATTTACATTTCTGGAACACATGAGATTGGGTGATTGGGTAAATGGTTCATTGTTATTGTGGGTTTATGTACACTGGCTGGTGTTCTCATCTGTTTCACAGAACCATTATCAGGATATCTTCATAAAGCAATATCACAATCAAAAGAAACATAAAACATAGCCAGTAACAGATACTACATCTCATTCCTTACCCATGATTGTTTTTTAATGTCACCCTCTTAAAAAGAGTAAGAAAAGCTCACTGGAAATGGAAATATGGAAACACATTTAGTTTCCTTGGCAGGATGATTCAAAAATAGCATGGGTTGGGTGGCTTCTGGATCTAGGACAACCTAGTTATGAACTCTGGAAAAACCAGGTAAGCACTCTGTGCAAAGATTTCCTCATTTGTAGCAGTCAAAGTGAAGAATTTGGTCAATGGCTGTGGTGTGGTGGGTGCATGAAGGGTTTCCAGTTCTCCTATCCCCCTTCCAACCAGAAAACTGCTTTCATCCAATCCTTATGTTGGAGCACTGGGTGTATTTTGTTTCTTAAAATAACACTTATTGCTTAATATCTTCTGAAAATCACTAAAGTTGATTGTTTCCAGTATTCCATGATAATTTTTTATATTAAGAAAAAATATAAATTGACTCTATGCAAGGCACTATGCTGAGTGACAGAAGATGAAGACTATTTTATAGTGCAACTGATAGCCTATTATAAATATAATATAAGGAAAATGCACATTAAAATCCCCTAACAATAAGATAAGTACAAATCTATAGTTTAGAGAGAGGGAGTGTGATGTGTATGAATATACAGAAAGTGTACCACACGTAACAAATATTATATATGCTATATGTGCATATGTTGTGTTTAACAGACATGTGTCTAGTTAATGTATAGAATTTTCTTCATCCCTCATATCACACTCTTCAAGTCATGATGATTTCAAACTACTCATAATGAAATGGTAGCTACATATATCATTGCTTGTGTACTTTTTCATTTTTTCTTAGAAATGTATGCCAGCATCTTTACCTGTGTAATGATTCAGACAATTCTTGTTATCTATAAGGAGATAGATTTGTCAAACACTGTTTTGACTCATTAAACAGATATGCTTTTGACACTGCAAACATGGCATGGAAGTTAGGAAAATTCTATCAAGAAATTTACCAGGTTATTTCAAAATAACTCTTTCTTCAATTACTGGTTCAAGTTTTTCAGGCCATAACTTATTTCAGTAGGACCCCCTAATGTGTTTAAGCATTGTTAGCATGTTCTAAAGGACCATAAAATGATTCTCTTAAAAAGACTCTGTTTTATTCATCCTTTTTATTTTTCCATGAAAATTTAGCAGAGTACCTTACATATAAAGTACTCATTAATTTTTAAATGATTAAATGTCATCAACATTTTTATAGAGAGTGAATCCTTTACTGAGAATGTCTAACATTGCCTAAAATTATAGTACTGGATATCAATAACGTATTTCATTGAGTTAGTTTAGATTAAATTTATCCCATCAGATCTCAAATGAGAAAGAAAATATTGGGTCTCATGATTGTATTTGTACACTTTGGGTGTCTTATGAAGAGCCACCAATGCCAATGACACGGCAGTATAGTAGGAGCATACACAAATTCAACTGAAACTGTTGACTTTTGATAATCCTTTGGAAAAATAATGAAAACACCTTTCTAAAATGCACATCAATATTCAGTCATTGTCTATACCAGAGCTTGGCAAAGATGTTAATATTTTTGGCTTTGTAAGTCATATGGCATCTGTGAGAACTACTCAACATTGTCATTCTATCTATATCAGTAAACGGCATGTAAATGAATGGGCCTGCTGTGTCCCAATAAAACAGGCAGAGTTGAATTTCACACCAGAGTCCATAACTTACCAATTCCAGACATACACAATCACCAATGACTATTGTAAATGCCTGTTTTCCAATGAAAATTAGAAATCTTAAAAAATGGAACTGTCATAAGTATTTTCTTTTTTTTTTTTTTTTTTTTTTGGCAGGCAGAATGGATAGTGAGAGAGAGAGAGACAGAAAGAAAGGTCTTCCTTTTTGCCGTTGGTTCACACTCCAATGGCCGCTGCGGCCGGCGCATCTCACTGATCCGAAGCCAGGAGCCAGGTGCTTCTCCTGGTCTCCCATGCGGGTGCAGGGCCCAGGGACTTGGGCCATCCTCCACTGCCTTCCCAAGCCATAGCAGAGAGCTGGCCTGGAAGAGGGGCAACCGGGATAGAATCCGGTGCTCCCACTGGGACTAGAACCCGGTGTGCCAGCACCACAAAGCAGAGGATTAGCCTGTTAAGCCACGGCGCCGGCCCATAAATATTTTCAAAAGACTAATTTTCAAATTCTCCACTCCATGGTTTCATGCATTCTAATGTACCACATTTTATTAGTCTTTATCAGAGATATTATTTAAACTGCTGTTATCATAATTCAGCACATAAAATTAATTTCATGTAGTAAGCTTCATTTTTACAAAAAATATCGTGGATCATTTTCTTTGAGACAGTAACAATAATAACTGATCTGGGACTATAATTCTAAATTACTAATTCTACTATTTGGTATTTAAATATTACTTGTATTAATACAAACTTAATGAATTAGGTCTCTCTTATTTTGAGGACTTGAACCGAAATCCATGAACCAATTTAATTCCAAATAAGCTGTGATTTGCCTAAAAATACAACCTTAGGTTGAATGTCATTTGCACATTTTGTTCATTTTGTATAACTTAACTTCCAACTATAAAAATATGTAGAGCTTACAGTGGAAACATTCACTGTTAAAATAACTATGAAACTTATACACAAGTTTACAGGTGTTACCTTCATCTATATGAGAAGCAACACAATTTAGTGGAAAATAGGAATGGTCAGGAATTAGAAGACTTGGTGTCCAAGTCCCATGTGGTATTAATCAAGTAGCTCTGAACACATTGGCTGACTAGATTCCTTAATTCTCACTTCTGTAATGAAGGGATGGTAATTATTTACCTCTACTATAATGGAAGTTTGTATTAAAAACTGATAAAGTTGTTTGTTAGTTATCAAATAATATATAAATTGATACAAAGATAATTTGCTTTCAATGCAAAAATGCTTTAAGCACTGCTGCTTCTAAATTCTACTTAACTCTTTCTTGTTTCTTTCTTTCCTTTTTCTCCTCCTCCTCCTCCTCTTCCTTCTTCTTCTTTATGGAAGATCAAAGAAGACTTTCAAAATGAATTATTTGATTATGTATGTTGTCTTTTTCCCACTTCAATGTATCATAATTTTCTCTAGTCTCTTTAGGCTAAATGAATTGGCAGTTAAGTATGGTCAGCAGTTTGAAATATAAAAGGCAATTAGACTCCACACACATATATTCATAAATCTAATTCACAGGAATGTCAATACTAATTATGCAGTGGATGGGACAAAATCACAACAGGCAACTTTATTTTTAGAATTTGATTCAAAAATCAAGAAAATAAATAAATAAAAGGTGCCAAGTCTCTATTTGTTAGTACAGAAAATAAACCAAAAAATACATCTACATTTACCATGGGATCATTTGAATGTATTTGCAAATGATCTGATTGGGGAACATGTGATTTACAACACGGAAACTCTTTTAACAACCATAGACTTCAATGCACTGCACTTTAGGTCACCTAGACTAGGTTAGCAAGAATGAGCAAAGTGGCAGGTCCAAAAGGCAACCTCCAAGCATCTTTCTCAGATGGAGACTTTGGTAATAATCTGTGGTTAAAAAACAAAAAACAAACAAACAAACAAAAAACACCAACTCCTATTCTTCTTGATGTTAGATGGTCATTTTGTCCATTTTTCTCCTATGATGGTCCCATCTGAAATACTTCAATTATTTGGAAGACATTCCAAGTCCACAGAACAACAGACTCTCCCATTCTGCATATTAAAGAAACAAGTGTTAGCCAATTGAGACATAGACTATAAAGCAATTATCAGTCTCCAATTTTTATGTTCAAAATGACCTTCTGTAATTTGAGACAAATTCCAGGAATGCGATAGAATGATGGCTAGAACAATGCTAGAACAGGTATAGAAGGGACAAGAGCCCCGATAGTCTATCCACGTTCCCTCAGTGAAAACTGCTAGGCTCTGCGAACAGTGCCATTGCATTCCCTGTCTGCACTCAAGTTCTATAAAAACTTCCCTGGTGTTCCAAAGTTCCTCCCTGTGTGCCTCACATTTTCAGACTTACTGAAAATAGGATACTTTCCAAAAATAAATTTCTGAAAGACAACAGTTTGCTACTTATAAAGCTAATCAAAAGTACTACGCGTCTGAAAGAAACCCAAAATGAGCTCCAGAAATATATGCCTATTAAGGAAAAATATAATCGCTTCTAATAGCCATGAAGGAAAAAGTGAACATTCAGATGTATAAATACTCGGAAATTCATTAAAAATAAATTTCACACATTAATGTAAATATGCCCTTATAATTCCCCTCAATGAATCTCAAAGCTGAAATCAGAGAAATAAAATTAAATAACACATTTGTCCATGTCTCTTGATCATTGATTTTTCTATGGTAAATATACAGATGGGACCATGGATGTTTTGCTATATGAAGTCTGATAAATTCTTTTGCTTTTGGGGCTGTGTGTGAAGGTAGTAGTTCCCAGGGAAGAGAAAGGAATTCACATTTATAACAGCATGAAGAGGCAAGTTGGTAAACTTCCACTGATGCCTGAAGCTGAGCCAGGATTTGACGGGACCAAGTAGACTAGTATTTTTAACATGCTTAATTGTGGGAATCTTAAACAGATGTTTTGGCAGTGATTTCAAGAGACAAACAATTCAAATTGGCTATAGTCACAGCTCTTCATGAGCTTTGAAGAGAAGGAGGGGTTGGTTTTTTAATCTTTAAAAAATGTAAGGATGTCTCATGGCACCTCCTCCAAAAGAACATGGAAATACTGACAATCAAATGTTGCAGCAAGAGCTGCAGGTTCCCATGTCAGCACTCTGGTAAATAAATAAAGCAAAGAATTTAATCAAGCATTCTCTTCCTAAATTAACAATTTCCTGAAAGACCTTATAAAATTCTCCAGAAGATAAGGTAGCAAAGCTATTTTCCTCCCTTGCCCCTGCCTTTCTTATATGAAGGTTAAAATAACTTAGATCAGTCATAAGGGCTTAGAATCAATTGTTAAAAAATCTAGAGCTTAAAGGCAAGAGAGATTACTTTATTGCATGTTCATTTGGAATTTGCCTTTATACAAGATGCAGCTGTGATACACTTAGACATATTAACCTCCCACTAGGTACCATGGAACAAGTGCATTATGAAACATCAGGAGTGGACCTCCTGCAAGAACTCCCTGGTAATTGTTCAAGGCCTGAATGTCTTCAGGACATCCAATTACCTTGCATTTACAGGTTGTGCACGGAGATCCAGCCATTGTCCACACTGAGCCGCTGAGCCTTGAAACACCGTAGCTGTCCAGGCAAGTTTTTCTGATGTCATAGGTGATGTTATCAGCCAGGCAGGGATCACTGACACAGCGGGGACAACACTCCCCTTCTAAAATGGCTGTGTACTCACAGCTCAAATTAGGGCAAGAGAGCGGCCAACAATCTACCTCTCCGTCCTGTAGAAAGAGAGCCAAAAGTGCCTCATCACTGTTCTATTTTAGTCCGATAGTGTGAAAAGTAGCACACTAATTCTCATAATTCTTTATAGTGAATGTTTCTGGTTAGCACTATTATCAGTGCAATGTTCTTCTTCCTTGAAGATCTACTACTAATATCCTCTTTTTTGGGTCAGGTTTTGCTGACCACATATACTACAATCCATAGAAAGGGGTCAGCTTCCTGTGTGCTAAGCACAGCCTATATTACTTTTATTATGATACATATGAGCATAGCATGGTTCTCAATACAATTCCACATTAGGTTCTGAGCTTGAAGGCTTTGAGCTTGTTTCTCTCCCTGATGTTTAGTACAATTTCTGTTAATAATTGCTAATAAAACAAGTAGATGAAAATGTATTGGCTAGTATTTAAAGAGAAACTAATTTTTCATAAGGTTAAAAGCAAAACCTGAACCATTATGATATTCAACATTATAAGCTGAGTTTCTAGCTTTGAATTCAAAGCTGAGATGGAGCATAACCAGGAAAATCATTTCAGAGTCATTTTTGAACGCAATGTGTGACTAGTGAACTTTCTAATTATGGTTCAAATAGAATCTCTACATGTCTCAGTATCTAAAATCTGTAGTTCCACTAAGTTCACCATAGTCAAAATCTTTATGCAGACCTTCTGCTACCATGACATTCATTATAACTTATTGTAACTCTTATTTAACTGTGACGTCACACCACAAGGATTTGTGCAGGTACAGACACTGTCTATCTTGCTCACCATTATGTCCTATAGAGGCTTGCACAGGCAAACCCAACTTGGTCCATAGTAGTTCTTAAGTATTATGTCAAATGACTTCAGTTTTCCCTTAGGAGGATAGATATAGAAGATGCATTTTTGAAATTCTATCTATGAAAATTTCATGTACAAAATGAGTACAAGTTCTTCTGACTACTTAAGACCGGCCTCATGATAAAAATAAATGCAACTTTACAGGCTAAAAAGGAAATTGATCTAATAGTTTTGTTGGATTTGTTTATACTTGAATAGAATTTTGAAAAGACCACTATAATTTCATTTGATCTGGGTTATTGTCCTCAGTATTAAGGAATGATTAAGAATGATGTATTCTATTATAATTATCTGTACATTTATCTGGAGATTTCAAAAATCAGAAGGAAATTTAGAAACAGTTTCTCCAAACTTTTTCATGTAGTACCAATAGACTAAATAATTAATTTCAACAGCTGCTAAACTATGAACACACAGCTGAAAGTTTCCATTAAAAGCTGATTCAGATAGAATGTTCCATATTGTGACATCCTTATAGATGGAATATCACATTCACTATCATAATGTGTCTTAAAAGGTCTTCCAGTTCTCAGAAATTTTTGTATAATTTGAAACATATCAAATGAGGTTCAGAAATTAAGCCTTTCTCTGAAATTTATCAAATCTGGCAATGCTATCAGTATCATTATATCAGGCCGGCGCCGTGGCTCACTAGGCTAATCCTCCACCTGCGGAGCCGGCACACTGGGTTCTAGTCCCAGTCGGGGCGCCAGATTCTGTCCCGGTTGCCCCTCTTCCAGGTCAGCTCTCTGGTGTGGCCAGGGAGTGCAGTGGAGGATGGCCCAAGTCCTTGGGCCCTGCACCCCATGGGAGACCAGGAGAAGCACCTGGCTCCTGCCTTCGGATCAGCGCCACGCACCTGCTGCAGCACGCTGGCCACGGTGGCCATTGGAGGGTGAACCAACGGCAAAAAGGAAGACCTTTCTCTCTGTCTCTCTCTCTCACTGTCTACTCTGCCTGTCAAAAAAATAAAATTTAAAAATTTAAAAAGTATCATTATATCACTATCCAGAAAAAAACAAAAACAAAAACTTTTTTTCTACACAGAATCTGAAACAGATTTTAAAGGCAAAAATATTAACAATAATAGTTACCATGCACTAAATACCTTCTGTGTGCCAAGTACCATACTTGTCTTTTATGTATGTTCTCTAATTTTCCTAACTGCATCATGAAATAGATACTTAGACAGCTGTGTACCTTTGAGGAAAAGAATGATCAGTGAAATGCCAGGACTTGCCCAGGGTAACCACACAGACAGCTGTATCCACATATTGGATTCTAGGTCTCCAATATCTAGTCTCTGATATCACTAGACTTTGTTATCTCACATATTGAAATCATTAATGGCTGTGTCACAACAAATAAATGACTTTGTGCTATAGGGACTACAAGTACCATTCAAGACTTTAAAAACCTTCTGCCTGGGGGCCGGCCCGAGGTGCAGTAGGTTAATCCTCCGCCTGTGGCACCCGCATCCCATATGGGTGTGGGTTCTAGTCTCAGCTGCTCCTCTTCAAATCCAGCTCTCAGCTATGGCCTGGGAAAGCAGTAGAAGATGACCCAAGTACTTGGGTGGTCCCTGCACCCACATGGGAGACCAAGAAGAAGCACTTGGCTCCTGGCTTCGGATTGGCGCAGCTCTGGCCATTGCGGCCATTTGGGGAGTGAACCAACAGAAGACCTTACTCTCTGTCTCTCCCTTTCACTGTCTGTAACTCTACCTCTAAGATGAATAAATAAAATCTTTAAAAAAATAAAAAGTAAAAAAAAAAAACGTTTTGCCTTATAGGGATTTTTCTTGGTCTGGATATCCTAAAGAGTAGCAGCTATAAACTAACATCACTGGGCCAAATCTGTTCCAAAAATATGTTCTTTGTGTCTTACACAGTATTTTCAACAGAACCCAAATGTCTTTAGGTGGAACACATGCCACTTAGTTGTTCACAGGCTCCACAGTTGCATACGTGGTTTTATAAGCAGCTGGAAACTAGAACCCATAGGTAACTTAGTTTGCAACCCCTCCCAGAGTAAAGGGACAACATCTTCCAGTCAAAATTGACATACCAGACACCGACACTGCTGGCAGCTGTGGGTCCAATTGTCTCCACTTCGATAGAGCTTGTGTCCATTTTGATCTAAACATTGACTCGTGACCCTGGTGTCACACTCCGGGCAGCAGAAAAGGTCAACACTTGGATTTTGGCAATCACAAGCTGTCCGTCGGCAGAAAATCTTCCCATCCTGTTCAGAAATGAGGTTAATAAGGCTTCATTGTTAGGGAAATGATGAGAGAGCCACACCATGGGAATTACACCATACAGATTCTTATAAATTTATAAATTTATACTGGTTATATATTTAATAACAAGAGGTTGAGAAATGCTTTCCTTTAAATTGCATGTATAGGCTTTGCTATTATTAGGAATGACATGAAACCATAGTGTTCCCCAAGTATCAAGAGATGAAAGATTATAAACACACTGCATATGTATGCATGTACACATGTGACTATACACAGAAAAATAACTGAGAGTTAAGTAGGTGAATTGAGTCAGAGAATTAAGTTTCTCTAGACAAAGAAATGTCCAGTCCTTAGCAATCATTTAAGAATAGGCCTTTGGTGTACAGTTCACACATTATTATTTTAACTCACTAATATATGTCAATTGTATAAGAATAGCTCTAAATGCCACCTTGGGCACTTATTTTATTCTTTTCAAAGATTTATTTATTTTACTTGAAAGTCAGAGTTAGAGAGAGAGAGAGAGAGAGAGAGAGGTCTTCCATCTGCTGCTTCACTTCCCAAATGGTCACAAAGGTCAGAGTTGTGCCAATCCAAAGCCAGGAGCCAGGAGCCTCCTCCAGGTCTCCCACACGGGTGCAGGGGCCCAAGGGCTCGGGCCATCTCTATTGCCTTCCTAGGCCATAGCAGAGAGCTAGATCGGAAGTGGAGCAGCTGGGTCTCAAACCGGCACCCATATGGGATGGTGGCACTGAAGGTGGCGGCTTTACCCGCCACACCAAAGCGCCTGCCTGTGGGCATTTATTTTAATCAGCAGAAGCCATGGAAAGTAATTATAGCTACAACATTAAATAATTTGATCACCTCAGCTTCCAATGACGCAATATTACTCTCCCCAAATATAGAAGGATCAAGTCCAGGAACCAATATGGCCAAATCTATAACTAGCATGAAACAAAAGGAAAAGTTCTTTTAGAAGAGGTTATTCTACTGGCAATGAGACACAATCAAAATGCCAGGTTCCTTCCCATGTGCTAACTGAAAGCAGGAATAAGAATAAATGGTAGGCTCCATGATTATTGTAAAACAAAACAACTTTATATTTCATCAATTATGTGAAAATGCCAAATAAGCCCCTCTTAGCTTCCAACATGTTTCAGAACAATGAGTATGCTCCTCTGGTTTCGAATTACAAGTTAACTGCCGAGAAAATAATTTTTAATAATGAACATTTCACATGTGGCTCCATTAATTCAATGAGAATGATATTATGAAACCTCACCTCATAGAATATAATAACACTTGAAACCAATTTTGGAAAGAGAATGGAGCCCACTAAAGGAGAGTAAACCCCATCCTGTCACACTTCTGTAGGGATATTCCTAAGGCATTACCTCTATCCTAACTAGGGCAGTCAGAAAAATCTCTATTAAAATGACAGATATATTTTTCCCAGCATTCTGTCACAGAATTAAATGCTTTTATGCACTTTTACAAAGTAAGTTAACTTGTAAATAATTATTATGACATTCAAATTGTTTCTAAATTGTGAAAACCTAGGGCATACAGTTTCAAGTAAATAAACATAAATTTATTCTTATTATGCCATGTGAAATTATAGGTTTTCTATTACAAATTACACCATTTATTAATGAGCAATTGATTCACTGATATATTTACTCCAGATGGAATGATCACAATTTTTTCTGACATAAAGTTTTAAAACTTTAAAATTAAGGAAGTAGACTTAAGTAAGATTATTTGTATACATTGAATAATATAGACCAGGAATTAGCTGACTGATATCCATTGTCCAGATTCATTCTAACACCTGACCTATAAATAAAATCTTAATAGAACACAGGATCTCTGGTTAATTTACGTGCTTCTTACTACAATGGTAGAGGCACACATTTGGGACAGCATTCAAATGGAAAATGTTTGATCTTTTATAGAAAATGTCTGCTGATCTCTGATATAAACTACAAAGTAAGAAGTACTGTAGATTCACTTATTCTACCTTCTCACTGAGAAATGTATTGAGCTGTCATAACCAGTCCTTTTAGAAAGTATTAATTTTGGAGCTGATGTTGCTGTGTAGTGGATAAAGCCACTGACCATGACACTGGCATCCCATATGCACACTGCTCCACTTGCAATCCAGCTTCTTGCCAATGGCCTGGAAAGAGCAGAGGAAGATGGCCCAAGTATTTGGGCCCCTGTACCCAAGTGGGAGACCCTGATGAAGTTCCTAGATCCTGGCTTTAGCCTGGCTCAGTGCTGGCCATTGTTGTTATTTGGGGAGTGCACCAGCAGATGGAAGATCTCTCTCTGTTTCTCTCTCGCTCCTTCTCTTTTTCTGTCTGTCTGTCTCTCTGTTTGAAACTCTGAGTTTTAAATAAATACATAAATTTTGAATCTTAGCAATTTCCCACTATGATGCCTGTCTTATGAGGAGGCCGAAAGGTAGAAAATTATTTCTGATAAATTACAATCAAAAGGTATCTTCGGGAAATAGCTCCCCAAATATAGTCTTCAAGCCAACAACATTTACATCTCTTGGGAACTAGTTAAACATGCAAAAAAACTCTTATGTCCCACCCTAGAACTACTAGCCCCAAAACTCTGGTGGTAGAGCCTGTAATCAAAGATTCACAAGCAACACAGGTAATTCTTAGGCCAGCAAAACCACTTATAAAGAAACAACATAATTCCATCAATTGGGAGTTAGGAGAGCAGAGCTTCATCCTAGCCCAGCTCAGTTGTTGTGGGCACTTGTGGACTGAACGAGTAGATGGGATCTCTGTCTTACAGAGAGAGAAAAGAAGAGACAGAGTCTTCCATCCTCTGGTTCACTCCCCAGTTGGCTGCAACAGCCCAAGCTGGGCTGATCTGAAACCAGGAGCCAGGAGTTTCTTCTTGGTCTCCCATGTGGGTGCAGGAGCCCAAGCACTTGGGCCATCTTCTACTGCTTTCTCAGGCCATTAGCAGAGACCTGGATTGGAAAAGGAGCAGCCAGGACTTGAACTGGTGCCTATATAGGATGCCTGTGCCACAGGCAGAAGCTTAACCTACTATACCACAGCGCCATAAAATAAAAATTGTGAAGTTTTATCACTGTAATTTTCCATGTAATATTTTCAGACTGTGACTGACAAATACGGCAGGACTATAGTTGTAGGTATTGTTGCAGATGTAGTAGCAGTTAAGTTCAAGTGAATTAGAGATCAACTTGCAAACCCTGGCTCACTCTTTTGCTGGTGGTAGATGGACTGTGTCCAGGAATGTGGGTGGCTAAGTCCCAGACATACCACTCTGGAGCTTCCTGTCACAGTTCACAGAACAGGGAAGACAGCTAAGAAAAGCTGTGTCGGGTATAGCCAGCTCTCAGGATGCACAATTTTATTTCTGTCATTTCTCCCATGTGATGTTACTTCTATATTTCTCTTTCAGGTTCTTGTCTTCAATATCCTGACCTTTTGCCTCAGCCTAAGTGTTCTTTCTTCAGTTAGCTTCTGTCTCCTCAGGTCATCCATCATCATGCTGTCAATCTGAACTCAATTGGGCCATACCAACCCCAAATGTAAAACCTCTTATGACCTCTTACTGCCCAGAGGATGAAGTCTAAATTCCATGTCCTTGGTCTTTCTCCAACCTTTATCTCCAGGCCATGATGGACTATACCCTTCCCACACTTTTCTTGTTCTTATCCTTCAGCAACATTGCTCATGCAGTTGTTTCTGTTTGGGATTCCCTTCCCCCCACATCAGTACTTGGCTAAACTTCTAATCCATTTAGCACCCATTCAAAGTCCACCCTTTCTGTGTCACCTTTCTCTGTTCCCTTTGTATTTTCACAGAATAAAATTTTTACTTTGTATAGAAAATTATTCATGAATCTGGCCGGCGCCGTGGCTCAACAGGCTAATCCTCCGCCTTGCGGCGCCGGCACACCGGGTTCTAGTCCCGGTCGGGGCACCGATCCTGTCCCGGTTGCCCCTCTTCCAGGCCAGCTCTCTGCTGTGGCCAGGGAGTGCAGTGGAGGATGGCCCAAGTGTTTGGGCTCTGCACCCCATGGGAGACCAGGATAAGCACCTGGCTCCTGCCATCGGAACAGCGCGGTGCGCCGGCCGCAGCGCGCTACCGCGGCGGCCATTGGAGGGTGAACCAATGGCAAAAGGAAGACCTTTCTCTCTGTCTCTCTCTCACTGTCCACTCTGCCTGTCAAAAAAAAAAAAAAAAGAAAGAAAGAAAATTATTCATGAATTTATCACAGTGTGACAGGCAGTTAATTGTTTGTGTATCAATTTTCCTCTCCATCTCTGATATCCAACAAAAACACAGCTCCTCATATCAAAATGTTGTATTTCCTGGAAACAAATAAATCAGGGATCTCCATACCTTACCAAGTAGCACAGTAGAAAACAAAGACATCTTCCTAAGGTCTGGACAAACTCATGCTTGGAAGACCCACAGATGGGTATCTATGATAAGAAGCTGGGCTCTAACTAAGGTTTAGGGATCAAGCCCACAGATGTAACCATTTTTCTGTAAATTTCTGAGGCCTGGATAATGCTAGAAGAACACAAACTCTAAAAAGTTCAGCAATCTTTCTGTGCCTAATCAGCTAAGTGGTCTAAAGATGCACAAAACTTTTGCTACTCCGAAGTACACAGAATCTAAACAAAAGCCCAAATCCATTTGTGGTGACCTAGCTTTAACCTTGAACTCCATTTATCTGTTGACACATTTCAAGCTTTCTTTTTCAATAGACATAGAACACAAGTAGTGCTATATTGACTTTCAAGAGGGGAAAGAGGCCTTTAAAAATACCATTGCTCCTTTCAACAGTGAACCGTGACCCTCTATGGGCTTGTGTTATCATGCCATTGTGTGATTTGGTTTTATTTGAATTTGGAAAACCAAGGATATGATTGAAAAGGTAGAACTTTATACCTCAACCTTATTTTCTGGTCCCCAAGATGTTGCCATTATAACTTTCCATTTGGATGCTTATGTAATGGAGATCTTTCTCATCAAATTGGAATAGAACACTTACAATTCCAAATAAATAAAACAAAACAAGGAATATAACAAATAGTTCAACTTATGAGAATGACTTAGAGAATTCGACTCAGGGTTCTTAATCCAGCTCCTAAAACCAGGTCCTCCTTCTTCTCCACAACCTCTGGGGATCTGTGCAATGAATGGGAAAACTCCAAATGATCTTTGGAGCAAGCAAATAGAGTTCAAGCCCCTATATAAATATCTAAGTTGGAGGTTAGACATTTATATATTTACTATTTATGGAAAGTTAGTCCTTTAGTAATTCAGTTTCTCAGTCTTTCAAAGTTATGCTGAAAAAATTAAATGTGATGCTCTTTTTAAGTTATAGGGAACTTTAAATACATCAAGTGCTCAATAAATAGGATAAATAAACCTAAGTTTTAGTTTAGGGAACTCAGCTTGCATTTGAGGGGAAAACAAGTGTTATGGGACCATGAAGTTAGCACTTGGTAATGCAGCACTCCAAAGCAGGTACCCCTGAATCTGTTGAGGTATAGGAGACTTCAAGACAGGGAGATGAATTAGATGACTTTGTAAGGCTCATTTCAGATTTTATTTTCCAGGTAGCACACTGGGAATTCATCAGGAGAGCTGGCTAACAGGCTGCTGAGTAAGTAATATCTCTTGGCTCCCATGTCCATAAAGTCTAAGATTAAATAGTCCCATTCCAACAGACATAGAAATACAAGACGATAGCTATAGTAAGACAATTTCAAAGGAAAATAAATAGGCAAGATCAACAAAAGAAGAAATAAAGCACAGGGAAATCAAACACTTTAATAGGGCTATTTTGCAAAGCATAAAGCAAAACAGACAAAGACAGAATTTTATTTTCATAAGCACTAAACTCACTTCCAAATGCCTTACTTAATATAAGGAATAGCCCAGAACTGAGAATGACAAAACAGCCATCAACTACCAAGAGACCTTGTAGTATCATTGTCATTTTTTTACAATGAAAGTCCACTTATCTCTTACCATGGAAGCACATCTGTGAGCCTTGCTTCTTTAGATGATGTCACCACAATTGCGAGAAAGTTTCATACAGGTGATCAATTCAGGCAGAGAACTTTTTTTTATATCTTTTTTTTTTTTTTTCTTTACAGGCAGAGTAGATAGTGAGAGAGAGAGAGACAGAGAGAAAGGCTTCCTTTTCTGTTGGTTTACCCCACAATGGCTGCTGCGGCCGGCGCACTGAGGCCAGCACACCACGCTGATCTGAAGCCAGGAGCCAGGTGCTTCTCCTGGTCTCCCATGCGGGTGCAGGGCCCAAGCGCCTGGGCCATCCTCCACTGCGCTCCCGGGTCACAGCAGAGAGCTGGACTGGAAGAGGAACAACCAGGACAGAATCCGGTGCCCCAGGGTGCCAGCGCTGCAGGCGGAGGATTAGCCTATTGAGCCTCAGCGCTGGCCAGCAGAGCACTTTTAATCACCACATTTGTATAAGTTTGGGATAAGGGCTCATTAAAGCTCTTATCCAACCAACCTTAAAGGAACCATAGGCTCTCAGTGGGAGGACTAACTTTGGCTTGTCCTGCTTTTCTTTCCCTGCAGTCTCATCTCAACCCCACACTCACTTTTCACTAAGTGCACAATCAATTCAAAGCAGGTTTCCTGCCACTCGGCATCATCATTAGCTGCAGAATTAGAACAGAAGAAGAATTTTTAGAAACGACAGGAGAGCCATGAGTCAACAGCCAGGGGGAAAGAGGCAGGGAGGTAGAGAAGAAAGGGAGGAAGACAAAGAACAGTTACAATTTATGCTTCACCACCTCAGCCTCACCTTGCAGGAGCAGACAGAACATCTGTCTTCTTTCAGGGTCCACACCTGCCCGTTGCGCTTCAGGCCTCCTTCATGGGGGCAGTCACCTGAGCAAGAGGGCCCAGAAGGGCAGAGGCAATCAAAGCCCCCTGCCAGGTTGATGCAGGCAGAATCATTCCAACAGGTGTGAGTTTTTAAGGCACATTCATCGATGTCTGCAGAAGGCAAGGCACAGAGCTTTAGAGTTTATCCCAAAGGGAACTGAGAAAATAACAATCATTTACAATAGCATTAAACAATACTATTAAACATTTACGTGGTGCCAGGTACTGTGCCAGGCTGCTCACATGCATTATCTCATTTACTCTGCAAGACAGCTCTGTGTGGAAGTATCTTTTCTTATGTGTATTTCGCAAATAACAGAGCTGATGCTCACAGAATTAAATATCGTGCCCACTCTAATATAGCTAGTAAGTGGCTGGGCTGAGACCCAGGTTCCAATTACTAAAATAGCCACTAGCAGCTATGAACTGGCTTTAGCATAGTCCCAAGAACTATTCCATCAGGAGAACATAAACACTGTTAATACATTAGTAGTTTGCATATGCCTAACGGAGATATGAGTCTTCCAGAAAAGGTGTGATTTTTTTAGTCACTAAATAGGAACAAGTGGGTGATCAGAGCAACCTTGAACCCATTAGACTGCTCCCAGACCCTAGGGTCAAGGATTACAGAAGTGGGAGTGGCATGTTGCCTACCATTCTCCATGGACAGGCAATATTTTAGTCCTCATCAAAAAGTATCATAGCTACAATAGGCTATGGCATGGATTCTGATGAAAGATATGAAAGATGTCATCAAAAAGTTCACAGAAAATGCATATTATGAAAAAACTATGCAGTGCACCACTTCAAAAAGTTAGCGGGAAATGGAATTAAAATGTAAGTTGTGCAAAAAAAATTGAAATTCATGCATAGATTCTTCTTCTGTTTTTATATTTTTAATTTAATTTATTTACTCCTTAATGTTTCACTACATTTTATTTATTTATTAATATATAGAGAACAGATTCTCCATGAATTTCATGGATACGACTCTAAGAACACAACATACTTTCCTCCCTCCATCCCTCTCTGCCTCCTCCTTCCTTTTTTTTTTTTTTTCTTTTAACTTTCTTGTGATAACATACTTGCAGTTTACTTTATAATCACAGGCTCATTGCTTCTATAAGAAAGAGCTCTGTAAGTAAAAACTAGATAAAAAACTGTACTGCAGCAGTATACACAAGAGTTACAGACAACAATCCAATCACAAGAGGTCAGTTTCACATGATATACATTAAGGGTGTTTTGGGAACCTTATTGTAGCTACACAAAATCAGGAAAAACAGGATATTTGTATTTTGAAGTCTGGCTTATTTCACTAAGCATAATGGTCTCCAGTTACATCTATTTTGTTGCAAAAGAAAGGATTTCATTCTTTTTATGAGTGAGTAATATTCTATCATGTGAATGCACCACATTTTCTTTATCTAGTCATAAGGTGAAGGAATGTGGGTTGATTCTAAATCTTAGTTATTGTGAATCAAGCTGCTATAATCATGGGAGTACAGATAACTCTTTCATATGCTGATTTAATTTCCTTTGGGAATATCTCCAGGAATAGAAGATCTATTATATGGAAGATCTATTTTCCATTTTCTGAAGAATCTCCAGAATATCATCAACAAAAAATGGTTTTACTAGTTACAATGCCACCAACAGTGTATTGAGGTACCTTTTTCTCCACATCCTTTTCAACAGTTGCTGTTTTTGTTTTTTTGTTTTTGTTTTTGTTCTTGTTTTTGTTTTGTTTTTGGTGGCCATTCTAATTGGAGTAGGAGAAACTTCATTGTGGTTTTTATTTGCGTTTCCCAGTTGGCTAGTGATCCTGAGCATTTTTCACATATCTGTTGTCCATTTGTATTTCATCCTTTGAAAACTGACTGTTCATGTCCTTTGCCCATTTTTTTTAAAAGATTTATTTTATTTATTTGAAAGGCAGAGTTACAGAAGAGAGAGGGAGAAACAGAGAATGTTTCATTTGCTGTTTTCACTCCTCAAATGGCCATAACATCCATGGCTGAGGCATGCTGAATCCTGGAGCTCAGAGCTTCTTCCAGGTCTCCACGTGGATGCAGGGACCAAAACACTTTGGCCATCCTCCACTGCTTTCACAGGTGCATTAGCAGGACACTGGATCAGAACTGGAGCATCCAGGACTCGAACTGGGATGCTGGCACTGCAGGCAGCAGCTTAACTCACTACAGAACAATGCTGCCCCTCTTTGCCCATTTCTTAACTGGATCGTTTCCTTTGTTGTTGATGAGTATCATGAGATCTTTATATATATTGGAGAGTAATCCTTTATCAGATATATTGTTTGCAAATACATTTTGCAACAATACATTCTGTTGCTTCTTCCCTTTTTGAGTGTTTTCTTTACTGTGCAGTAGCTTTCAGCTCAAAATAATCCCATTTGTCTATTTCTGCTTTTACTGCCTATGCTTCTGGAGTCTATCCAAGAAGTCTTTGCCTATACCAATGCCTTCAAGTGTTTCCCAAATATTTTCTTCTAGGAATTTGATGGATTCAGTTCTTAGGTTTAGGTCCTTGATTCATTGTGATTTGAGTTTTGTATGATGTATAGGTAGGGCTCTTTCTTCATACTTCTGCACACAGAGATCCGATTTTCCCAACATCATTTATTGAAGAGACTGTCCTTTTTCCAGGGAGTGATTTTTAGCTTGTTTGTCAAAGATTAGTTGGTTGTAGATGTGTGGACTCATTTCCGGGGTTTCTATTCTGTTCCATTGGTTCACATATCCATTTGTGTGCCAGTATCAGGCTATTTTGATCTGGTAGTGTGATGCTTCCAAGATTGTTTTTACTGTTTAAGTTGCTCTAACTATTCAGGGTTTATTGTACTTCCATATGGTTTTGTGGATTATTTTTTTTTCTAGATCTGAGAAGAATGTCATTGGTATTTGGAATAGGATTTGTATTGAACCTGTAAATTTCTTTGATATTAATCCTTCCAATTCACAAACATGGAAGATTTTTTTTCCATTTTTTGTGTTTTCATCTATTACTTTCCTTAGTGCTTATAATTTTCATTGTAGAGATTTTTCACCCCCTTGGTTAAATTTATTCCAAGGTATTTACATTTTTTGCAGCTCTTATGAATGGAACTAATATTACAAGTTCTTTGTCAGCCATGGCATTGTCTGTGTATACAAAGGCTATTGATGTTTTTATGTTTATTTTATATCCTGCAATTTTACCAAGTTCTTGTAGGAGTTACAATAGTGGAATCTTTTGGTTCCCTTATTAAAGGATCAGGGCATCTTTCGCCCATTCAGTATGATGCTGGCTGTGGGTTTCTCATATATTGCCTTGATTTTATTTTGGTAAGTTCTCTGTATCCAATTTGGTTAAGGTTTTTTTATCATGAAAGGTTGTTGTATTTTATCACATGCTTTCTCTGCATCTATTGATAAAATCATAGGTTTTTATTCTTTAATTTGTTCATGTGATTTATCATGATTATTGTTTTATGTGTGTTCATCATTCCTGTATCCCTGGGATAAACTCCACTTTGTGCAGGTGGATAATCTTTTGGATGTGTTATTGTATTCGATTAGCTATTATTGTGTTGAAGACTTCTGCATCTTTGTTCATCAGGGATATGAGTCTATAATTTTCTTTCTTTGTTGTCCCTTTTTCTGGTTTTGCAATTAAAGAGATGTTGGCTTCATAAAAGGAGTCTAGAAGTTTCCCTGCCTTTCAATTTTTCTGAAGAGTTTAAATGTATAGGTTTTTTAATAGACATTTTCTATGAAGTCTGTGAAGATCCCTCATCATATTTGTCTGTCTTTTTTTTCATTGAAAAGTAGGGAAGAATAACATGAATTCATGCAACCCATCCTGTCAGTTAAAGCTCTGGTGATCCTAACACCTAAAACACATACCCAGCTGCCCAGCCCTGGTTTGAGAGCTTTTCCAACAGTCACTCAGTTACATCATAAAGTAGCCTATTCCACCTCTAGATAATGTTTTTAGAAATGTCTTATTTAACTGTAAGGAAATATATTGCCCATTATTCTGAGTCCATGAAATAAAAATCTAGTGTTTTTATTTAGGACAATGCTTAAGCTGCTTGAAGACACTTGTAATTTGTCTCTCAGAGTCCTCTAACCACTGGTTACTCTATTGCCATGCCCTCAAATAACCTTCAGATGCCAGCGCTGATTGCAACAGATTTTTATAAAAAGTCTGTTCTGCACAACTTTTTGCATACTAGGTATGATAAATGTTGAAAATGACATGTAAGTCACTGCCCTTCTGAAACAGGTAAGGAGGAACACAAGAGTATACTTTGATAACCACTGGTAGGTGTAACTACTAGAAGAAGTTAGAATATTAAGATTATTCTTGTTTTATGTCCTAAATTTCACCTTAGACTATATATAAGATTGTAGGCATTTGGTTAAGGATAACAGAAACAAAAGGAAAAAAATTCATCATATATTTCATTTACCCCCTAAAGTATATAAAGCTATTTCAAATGCATATCAATTGCACTGATTTTATTTTAGTTTATATTCTATTTCATGTTTTTTTTTTAACTTTTATTTAATGAATATAAATTTCCAAAGTACAGCTTATGGTACAATGGCTCCCCCCCCCCCAATAATTTCCCTCCCATCTGCAACCCTCCCCTTTCCCGCTCCCTCTCCCCTTCCATTCACATCAAGATTCATTTTCAATTCTCTTTATATACAGAAGATCAGTTTAGTATATATTAAGTAAAGATTCCAACAGTTTGCCCCCACATAGCAATACAAAGTGAAAAAATACTGTTGGAGTACTAGTTATAGCATTAAATAACAGTGTACAGCACATTAAAGACAGAGATCCTACATGATATTTTTAAAAAAAAATAATTAATTTTCTATGCAATTTCCAATTTAACACTAGGTTTTTTTTTTCATTTCCAATTATCTTTAAATACAGAAGATCGATTCTGTATATACTAAGTAAAGATCTCTTCAGTTTCTACCCACACAGAAACACATGGTTTTTAAAGATAATTTCACGAATTATGCTATATAATCACAAGAAAGATATAATAACTCTCATTTCATAAAAATAAAGACTAAGGGACAGAGAGGTTAAAACTGATCATACAGCCAGCGAGTAGAGCAAAGAATGTGGTCTGGACTTTCTGATAGATGCACTGGGGTTCTTTCTACTGTATTCTGCAAACTCCAGGTGTAAGAGCATACTGGAAAAATTCTGTGGTTTTAACTGCTTTCAACTATTTCCCCCCTAAATACTGCAATTCATTTTCAAGGATAAGATGTGATGCAGATCCTCTTTTGTTTTGATTGAAATTCTGTAAATGATATAATTACCCAATAAAAATATATTAGAATTCTGAAAAAAATTGTGCTTGGAAATAACAAAAATAAATGGTCAAAGTTCTTTTACTGTATTGGCATAAAACATTGAGTCACAGTAGTGGTACAAGTAGATAATTAAGGAATTTCAACAATATTTCTAGAAGTTAATTTTTTCCAAAATTTCCTTTTTGTCTTTGTGCAATCAACTGTTGCCTCAGTCAAGACATTTAGTTAGTAAACAATGATTCCGCCTTTGAAAACTATGGAAATGCTCTAAAATTATATGCCTGGATATTACAAGTCAACCACAATGAGACTTAAATCTATTGCTACTGTTCATATCATGACACTGTCAATATTATTCATCATATGGTGCTCATTCCAAGAAACCTCTCTAATATCCTCTATCTTCTTTCCTTATCTTATTAATTTACAAGTAAAAGCGCATTGAAAGCGGAACTCGGATGAGTCATATTTGGAACAAGGCTCTTATTTTTAACTTAGTGATTGCCATGTACACATCATTTTCCATGTCATATTTGTATGCCTTTGGATATATTATTTAGCATTTATAACTCTTGTTTATCTTTTTTATAAACCATGGCCACCAAGCATATGGTCTTTTGAGTATTAATATATAGATACCATTGTAAGGACTCAATAAATACTTATTTCCTGACTCAATAGATGTAAATATTAACAACAACCTTGAAGCCCTACTTTTTGTTAGGCATGTGCCAACATGATTTCAGTTCCCAGTCACCATTTACTTCTTCGCAACTCTCACTGCAATAACAGTTGATAGAAAATGGCTTAGTATTTAAGTATATACTATCTTGGAACAAATTTATATTATTCACATTCCCTGATTTTGCCAAAAATAACTAAAATATCCTTGCTTGTCTTTCTCATCATATTTTTTTATCTAGCATTTATTTCTGAGACATAGATTCATACATACACTTATACATAAATAAACAATACACATAAGGTAAACTTCAGGTTTGTTTAAATTCTGTGATAGTTCAGATTTGCCTACTGGCCAATGGGAACCTGTTTCATACACCTGCTATATAGTCTCCTTGGTTCCATCCACTTCTCACTCTACTCTAGTGATTTTTTTTTATTGTGGGCACAGTGAAAACCTAGAGTCTTTAAAAAATATCAGTGCCTATATTTATTGCCACTGAACTGATTTAATTGGTGAAAAGCAGAATCCAGGCAATCTGGGGTCTGTTCAGTCAGATTAGCAGTATTGATTTAAACATCTTCCACAGGACAGAGGTACTCTAAGAAAGAAAACTGTCTATGCCACTTCCCCTGCTTACCACCTCTCCGTTTTTGCCTAATGCTTACAATAGGAGGTTCAAACTCCTAGTACATCATATAACCCCACTGTTTAACACTTCAATGATCTTCTGTCCCTTCCTCTTTTTGTTCAAAAGCAATGAACATAAAATTTCCAATATGTTGGAGAAATAAGTTAAAGGGATCTATTGTACAGAATAGTGACCATAGTTCATAACAATTGATTGTATTTCTGAAAATTGCTAAGAAAGTATATTTTAAGTATTCTCATCACAAAAAAAGTATGTGCAGTAAAACACATGTCAATTAACTTGATTTAGGCATTCCATGATATATGCATGCTTTAAAACATCATGTTGTACACCAGGCTTTGATTTGTTAATTAAATATAAATTTGTGGATTGTCCAGCAAATGAGACATTTTGTTTTGTCTGTGTCTTCAAATATACCTTTTATCATTAAGACACATCATCTCCCTATTTTAGCCTATTTGAAGCAAAGAGGGGGTATAATTTAATTAGTAGATAAGATACTCACTTTTCTTATCATGATACCTTCACTCTGAGTAGTCTTCAAAATCCAGATCAAGAATCAAGCCCCTCATTCCACGAGATAGTCACTATTGACATTCTGCTGTCTGTGTACCTTATCCACAGTTCTACCTTTACAGTCATCACTCAATACTTACATGCTTAAATATGATCTTCTCCATAGATAGGGAGCTCTTTGAAAAAAGGACTAAATTTTATTTATCTTTTGCTTCCTAGTGCAGAGTATATTTATTTAATTTAACTTAAATTCAGAAAATTCACAGAATCACATTGCAATAAAGCCTATTTTGCCAAAATTTGATTCTTGGAGTGTTTGATGAGCATAAGGTAGAATCACAACTTTGTCAAATCAAAGAAAACATTTTGTTGTAGAGGCCTCATCTCTGAACTCCCTTGGGTCAGTTTAAAGTAGAATACATATAGACAATTAGTAGCCACACTAAAATAGGAAGGCAACTCTCTACTCACTGCCCTCAAAGAAAGCATTTTATTTTCTGGCCAAATGCCTGAGGACAAGGGCAGGGGAAGACCCATTAACAAAGTACACTAGAAATTGTCTGGAAATATAATTTCAACCAAACCACTAGCAGTGGTTACAAAAACAAATGTTATTTACAGTCTCCTTTAAAATAATCTCTAAATTAACAATGAATACTAATTCTATTATAAATTTTCAATATTTGGTTCTTTTGCCTTTACAAAATTACAACCATATTGGCAATGTTTTCTTCTCATAAATTAACTAACCTGAGTATAAAGACAAACATACCTCGTGTACACAATAAAAACAGGATGCAAAACCAAGATTTGCTTTCACATCTCCAGAATGAAAGGATTTCACAGTTGAATATAGGAGCATATTGCCTACAGAGTTCCATGTAATTGCTTTACTTATGACACAGAAATCTAATTCTGCTTCCATGCAATTTAACAGATTTATGGAAAGCCAGATGTTAGCAATTATGGAAACCGACATTATTCATATTCTTGGTAATACAGACCTGTTTGCTCTGCACAAAGCCAACTTAATCTATTATACATATCCCAAGGCATCCAAAGGGAAGAAGCACCCTATTTACATATTGCAAATGTTGTTCTCTGCTGAGCAAACACAAAGATATTCACCCATGGGACTTATCCAAATCATAAGACAGGGCAAAAACAAAGAAGCAATGAAACAAAAATCAGTACTCAAATCTATAATCATTAGAAGGTACTTATTTTTTTTCTTATTGTAAATAATGGCTCTCTGAAATTTCCTTGTGTTTTTCCTTATAAATTCATTATTTAAATGTCCCATGCTCAAAAGTTTTTTTCAGTAACATTCCACAGCTAACCTTGCATGAAAACTAATTTCCTTGCATGGACATTTTCACAGTTTCTAAAAACTGTTATTACTGTATTCAGTTTGGGTTTAAAAAATACAGTTGTGCCTAGTCAATATGCTTTTTTCTTTGATTTGAGGTTTGTAGGTCACTTGGGCATGTAAGAAAATATAAGTCAGAGATGTTTATGTCAGTTTCAATCAAACCAATCCCAGTCTAGCCCCAAACAATTTTCCTTCCCTTGAAGGAAAATGGTTCTGCAGAAGCTGTAATAGCATAGCAGTTGTAATGGCACCTGCCTCAGGAGCTGGAATTCTACAGGCTGATTTCCGAGATCAAGGAGACATCCTTTCCCCCAAGGATTTGCTAATAGTTAGGTCAAAGAAGTGAGCTTTTTCATTACCCCATATCCCTCTCTCTAAAATAACTTTCACAGCACATCCAGTCTTTTAAGCTTGAAACAGGTGATGTGTCAGACAACAAAATTTAACCTGGGGTTTTAATATCCAACTGTGTGTGTTCTGACTTGGAAATCATTACCAGACATTAGCAGTTCAGAAATGAGAACAGAGCTTGGGGGTTTATTAGTGATAGACAAGATAGAGCACAGATGTCTCTCCAATAGCTAAAACAGTATTACTTCTTTTACAGTGTCAGGGAGGAAATGACAGAAAAAAAATACACATTTCACATTAGCAAACTACACAAAATAATTGCATAGAGAAATCTGAGCTTGATATGACTCACCAAAAAAAAAAAAAAAGGCTAATGAAATTTTAAACTGTACAGTAAGTTTCAGATGCAGAGTAACAGTCAATGGTCATACCCTTTCCTGTGTTGGTCACCCTACTTTTGGATATGAAATCCACTTTAGAGTGTAGACCATTAAGAGGCTGACACACTCAGTATACATCAGAAGGGATCCATCAGCATGGTGAGGGGCTCAAGCCCATTTACCCTTAGCAGAACACACGAGATGCTCAACATGATGAGGCAGAGATTGTGAGAAGAGGTAAGTGAGCTACAGCTTCATCTACATGAGATGTGGATAGGTAACTCTAATCAATGTGCCCCTGGAGTTCTTTCTATGCTCTGTTCCAACGTCCAACCTTTCTTGACTCAGGAAGAAACCCTCTCCTAATGCATAGCACTCACAGTTCTGTGTATAATTTTGTTATTCTGCCACAAGTGTTCCTCTTTGCTTTAACTGAGCAAACTTCTTAAACAAAGGACAAACTAAACACATTGGGCTCATTATTTCCTCATCTAGATCTTAGATCCAGATCTTATTTGCTGATATCTACAATTAACAGCCAGCTTCATGTGCTTGTCTTTATTCTCTCCTGAATGTAGCAAATTTTCATATGACTCTCTCTTCCAACCTCATCCCAAGGTATCTCTTAATCACAAACTTGTAAAATCATTACCCTTACTTAAGAAACATTAAAAAGTATATTTTTTACTGATTATACCTTATTGTCTTAGAGCTCTCTCCTTAATGTTTCTCAGATATAATATTTCTCAGTCTGTTCTCTTATCTGTTGATTTAGTCAATAATAATCATAAATTAACAAATTGCCACATATTTATCAAGCTTTTACTTTGTGCCAGATACACTGCTAAAGGTTGGGGCTATAATGGACAAAGAAGACAGATTTGATCCTCAAAGTACTGACTGTAAAGTCTTCCCTCATTTTAAAAATTCGTAACTTTTCCCAAATTTTCACCTCTGGACATTGTTCCTCTTTCTCCTCAGTGAGAACAGTATATCATACCAATTAATAGCTTACACTTTGGAACCCAGCTGCCGTGAGTACCAGCTAATGTGACCTATTGTCCCAGTTTGCCAGATCTTTGCAGCTTTTCTGAGACAGGTGGTGTTCAGTGTTAAGATTAGAAAGTTCCAGGGGCATGGGAACCTGTGCGTCAACTGAGTGACAGTTCCATTGATGTAATTTATTAGTTGTATGATCCCTGAAAACTTACATAACATCTCTGGGATTTAAGTCCATCATTTGAAAAATGTGGATAAAAATACAACCCATGGGATAATTTGGTAATTAGTAATTTGAATAAACACATAATACAATACTTGCCATATAATAATTGCTCAGAAATGATCACCTGCTGTTACTGTTATGCTGGCTCCTACTGTTCCTGTATTTTTTGTTTCAAAGGGTTCATCTCATCCACTTTCTCATCTCTTCAGGATATACTTAAATCTGCACCATCAGCCTTGATCTCTTATGCAAGCAGCTAACACCTCCATCTGTTTGTTGAGGATTTCCACTTGAATTCTGAATTCTTACACTAATTCACATGGTTTTTTTTTTTTATCAGTTCACTGGCCAGTCAAACCCAGAAATATAAATACTCCAAGCTTTCTTTGAGCCCAACTGTAAATAGGATGTTCAGATTAAATGACTAATATTGAAAGAACACAACTTTCTGATACTTCATTAACTTGTTTAGTAACTAATAATATTTTTTATTTATAAGATGTATAAATTCAGGGGTTTTGCAGTAGAGGAAGAACACAGGTTCTACCAGGTAGAAAAACAAGAGTAGAATAAAGCAAAACATCCTTCTAAATTAACCAAACTGGCTTACTTTCTTACTGTGAACAAGTCATACTTTTGTAACTACTGATAAAATCTGTTTAAAATCGATACAATTCTGAGCAGTGGAGAGAATAAATAAAAATCTATAAATATTGAAATACTTGCTGCCTAAAGAGAATTGTACTGCACGGAGAGGGTAGAGTATTGATGCCAATGACTCTAGATTTACATGTTTTTATATATCTGGGTAAGTGTGGGAGGGTGGGTTGTTTTATAGCTGAAGTCTACTAACTATGTAACACCTGAGCATATGTATTATATTGTTATAGTTATTGTGTCATTTAATCTAACAAGATTGCATTCTTTGTTGAAAAGTTACCCCTCCTGCACTTTAATTTTATGTTTTCTTTATCTCTTTTATGCTACCTGCGGTTTAGTTGTAAACATTTTTTCTGTCTCCCTTACTTATTCCAATGTGTAGGATTCTAGTCTAATTTATCTTTGCATTTCTCACAGCACCTTTTTCAATGTTTTTCCCCTAGTAAGAAATGCACAAATGTTGGGTGAATTTGAATTTGATTTAGATGTGATTGGAAAAAAATAAACACAGAAACAACAACAAAAAAAAAACTTGCCCTTTGATGGCTTCAGTTTTCTTTTAGGTAAAATATAGTTGCTTCAGGAAATGTTTCCTAAGATCTTGTCCATTTCCAGATTATTTTTCACCTCTGTTTGATTGGGCTTGTATTTTTTAGGATATACGAAAATGAGTGGTGATAGATGTAGAGCAGGGCAGAGGTGAAAGGAGGAAACTTGCCTCAGGACAATAAATGAATTTCTTGAAACTAAGCACTTTTCTTGGACATTCAATATTTATGCAAGCATCTTTAGTCTTCCAAAATGAGTACTTGCAAGTAAAATCCGAAGAAAGGAAGCAACATAGGTAGAAGCATGAGTCAGTTCCCTATCTGCACTGAAGCTTTGGCAATGTAATCCTTGATGACAAATACACACAAAGGAACTCAGCCAGGGTGAAAACCAAAAATAACTCAGAATTTTGACAAATCATTCTCTCAAGCAAACTGTCAGATGATAAATTATTTCTTCCCTTTTCTATGCCAAGGAAAGGTTTAAAGAGGTTACAAAGTAATTTAATTTACTATGTGAAGCATCCTGCAATTTACACAGAAGTCAAGGGGCAAAAAATATTGTCAATAGTGTAGTTTTAAAACCAACTCTCAATCTAAATAACCATGGGGTCCAGTTACAGCAGTCAGGAATTCAAAGATTTTCTTGCTTATCGTTTAGTGTTTCCTGTCAATACTTTGCTTATTGTCATTTATCACTTATGGTAGGTAATTAAGGCTCTTCCAAAAACTCTACCACAGCAGGAATCAGGTCATTGATAAGGACAATAATGTGGCCCACCATGCCAGGAGGGCAGTATCTTCTGAGAAGACTAACAAGCAGATAAATAAATCTTGACTTGATCTCATGGTGCCTTGGTGAATTTCATCTCTATGGACTATCTTCATCCCTTCATATTTCTTTGCCTATAAAGCTCTAATCAACCGATTTGGTTAAAGAAAAAAAGTCCCAAGTGTATCTTCTATTTTGAAAGGTGTATTATCTGGAAAGATCTAGAAGGCTTTTGTGGGAATAAAGGGAAAGGAAATGCAGAGGAGACTTGTAGCCACTTTAGTCTAAAACTTTGGGAGACAGTTTTTCTTTATTTTGAAATTGTCTTTCTGTTTTCTTACACTAAAGGAGATAAACTAAGTTTGTTTCCAAGGAAAACCAAAGGAAGTCACTGACAAAGTTTCCATCCTTGATCAAACACTAGCCTGACACCTCTGAGCGAAATTCCAACAAACGCTTTAGTTCACCCTGCCCAATCACACCCATTAACTATTTTGAGCAAACATTAGCATACTTCCAATGTCAAATCACTTAGGAGTCTGCCTATGTAAGCTCATGACTGCCAAAAGATTTTATTGTTTGTTTCAACCACCACCTGAGATAGGACCTCTGTCTCCAGACTGTAGGGAAGAAGGAGTCATACTTTGCAAAGTGACAGTTACTAAACCCAGATGCATTTCACATGGACCATGCCCCCTCCAGCTTTTAAAAATACCGCTTCCTTGCCTATGCATGCCCTTGGGAGTCTCCCTTCCTACTCTCTCAAACACCCTCTAAAATGCCCAGTCACTTCTGCACAAAATAAAAGTGTGTTTAGTTTATGTAGGGCCCCATTGCAATAGTTTATCATTGGTTAAATCCTGTTCTTGTACTTAAATCAATATTCAGCTTTGTTTCTCTTTTCCAAATCCTTCCAGACTCATAGTCCAATTTGTCCTTGTAAAACTTACAGAATTTTAGCAACACCATTATCTCTACTTAACAAATAAACAAACCGGCTGGCGCCCCAGCTCACTTGGTGAATCCTCCACCTGCAGCGCCAGCACCCTGTGTTCTAGTCCCAGTCAGAGTGCCAGATTCTGTCCTGGTTGCTCCTCTTCCAGGCCAGCTCTCTGCTGTGGCCCAGGAAGGCAGTGGAGGATAGCCCAAGTGTTTGGGCCCTGCACCCGTGTGGGAGACCAGGAGGAAGCAGCTGGCTCCTGGCTTCGGATTGGCACAGGCTCCTGGCTTCAGATTGGCGCAGCACGCCGGCAGTAGCAGCCATTTGGGGGGTGAACCAACAGAAAAGGAAGACCTTTCTCTCTGTCTCTCTCTCTCTCTCACTGTCTAACTCTGCCTGTCAAAAATACTTAGTATATACAGAATCGATCTCCTGTATATAAAGATAATTGAAAATGAAAAAAAAAAAAAAACCCTTGGTGTTAAATTGGAAATTACATAGAAAATTAATCAATTTTTTTTTAAAATATCATGCAGGATCTCTGTCATTAATGTGCTGTACACTGTTATTTAATGCTATAACTAGTACTCCAACAGTATTTTTTCACTTTGTGTTGCTATGTGAGGGCAAACTGTTGAAATCTTTATATATACTAAACTGATTTTCTGTATGTGGAGAGAATTGAAAATGAATCTTGATGTGAATGGAAGGGGAGAGCGAGTGGGAAAGGGGAGGGTTGCGGGTGGGAGGGAAGTTATGGGGGGAAGCCATTGTAATCCATAAGCTGTACTTTGGAAATTTATATTCATTAAATAAAAGATAAAAAAAAAATAAGTCTGAAAGCATTTCTACCTCTTTACTGAATGACTTTTCTTTCTGTCAATGTTAAACTCTAATGAATAAAAACTGTGTTTTGAACATAAAAAAAAATAAATAAACAAATAAATGAAGGATCACTTAAATGATCATTGCTTCTCAAACATTACTACCAAGTTTATATCTAAGGCAGAAAAGAGTTGAAACTCATTTCTTGAAATTCTGAACAAACATAAAGAGGCATCATGAAAAGATGATGTATTTAAAGTTTCATTTTGCATGTTTAAAATCATTGTTTTTACAAGTTAGTGTTGCTTTGATAGAAATATTTTTTCATTCAAACATTGACTAGAGTAAGATTCTTCTTGGTGTTTCTTTGCATGCATCAGCAATACTCATATTTATTCTTCAGAATTAGAAGTATAGGAACAGATAACATAGGGTCAAGAACTTTGCTCAGGGCTATACAGGTAATAAATTTCTGAGTCAGGACACAAATGCAAGCATCCTGACTGCAAGTCAGGCTCATCCCTATTTGTTACAGTGGCTGGATCCTAATTCTGTTGAAAATAAACACAGTGTCATTAAACAAAGAGAGACTGGTAAATACCAAACAATACCAAACAATACATGGATTCTCCAAATATTAACTGATACTAGCAGTAAAAGGCAGTAATAAAATAATGAAGTCAAAATCTCTTGCTGAAAAACATTACAATAATTGGAGAACTTAGAACTCTCTTCATTTATCTCAAAATGCTATTTATTTACTCCTCTCCACTTCTGTCTGGAGCATTATGGTACTCTTTTGTACTTTCCTGTTTTCCCTGCCTGGGTGTCTGCTTCAGAGGGAAGTACATTAATAAATTATCACACTACTTTAAATATCTTAAGAGTGTTTAGGAGGAAAATGACCCAGTTTGAATTTCTCTAAGAATATATACCTAAGAATGGGTAGAACCTTGTATTTGAATCCAAATTGTAGCCATATATGTGCCCAACAAATAACTTAGGTAAGTCATTTTCATAACTTCTCTTCTGAAAAACTGTTACTGGCAGTGTGGCATAGGGAAAATTCTAACCCTCTGCCCTTCAGTTTCTATTTCTATAAAAAAAAAGAAACCATTCTAACCTTGAATAGCTACTGTTAAAATTTTAGGACAAAATTTAATACACAGCAGTTGCTCAAGGAAAATAATGTCTAATAATTGGCTAATTCTGATATCTTGCTTCATTTAGAAGAAATTCTAAGCAAGCAGCAACAACAGTGCACAGGTGCAGAAAACCATATAACACCTTTATGGTAGAGTATCCAAAATTGTGTGGGAATTACTACTACATTTTTATAACTACATTTTATGATAAAAGTAGCCACTTATTTTAAAAATATCATATTTTTACAAGAAAATAAATATCTCACCACTGAGATATACTGATGATTCATTTATTAAAGGGAATTCAAAACTTTCAAATCTGAATTTAGCACAAAATACCTTTTGCAATCTGTCTCCACATCTAGTTCCAGACTCCTTTCTCATGGTTCCCCATATACATCATACCCATATAACAACTATTTTATTCACATTGGAAGTATCACTAATCCTTGAATACAATAACATCCTATCTGTAAATTTGTCTTCCATAAGACTATTACCACTGCCAGGAATATTTATCTTAATGTGTATTTTACCCGGAAAAAGTCCTTCTCATCCTATTGCCCTAGTGAAAATTTTTTTCTATGAAAGATTCACATATTGCTTGCCATCTCTAAAAGTTTCAATCCCACGAAGAGTTGGTCACTTTTTCCTTATAGTGTTTTTCTTTTAAATTTATGTATCTGGTGTTCTCACTCCACAACCACCCCCAATCTCTGCCCACCACATCTATCCCCTTTCCACATTGGAAGGACTGTGTCATAATCCTCTCTCTATGCCTAAGACAGTGCAGGAACTAACAGACTCACCCTCCTCAGTAAATGCTCAATGAGCAGGTGAATGGTGATGTTATACTGACAGTGCATTACTTAGCCTAAGTTCTACAGTTTAAAAGCTACTGCTCATAAAACCACAGGCAAATATTTCATAGCAGCATGAGTAACTTTGGGGTAAGACAATTCAATATTCATTTCTAAGAAGTTGTAGATATTGCAGCCTATACATGATCTTTGGCTCTCACACATCCAAGCCAGATGTTTCCGTAATGAAACAATCGTTCACAGTGCACTTCAAGGGCAGAACACTGACAAGTACATGGAATTCAATGCCAAGGAGTACTTGGAAACCAAGAAAGAAACGCAGGTGAATCTCTCCTGAGATTGCCTTATAAATCCCCAGGCACAAAATACCAAGGGCTGAAATTGGAGTGGTGAATAGAAACACTGAGGCCGGATCCTGGTATTCCAGTAACAGTTCTTAATTTATTGGAGGTGGCGGTGGGTGGTCAATGTAATTCCAGCATCTGAGGAAAAGCTGTGACTCCACTTTCAGCAGAAGATATGGGTAAACACATTTTTTGAAAATTACACACAGTTTAGACTGGTCATAGATCCCTATGAAGGCTTTCAATGAAAATCTCATGGCAGTGATTTTCAAATTTATGGAGGCCTAAGAATCAACCAAAGGAAGCTCATGAACAGAGATCACTGGGCCCTCCCTCTAGAATTGCTGTCTAAGTAGATCTTCAGCTTGGTGGAGAAATTGCATTTCAGCAAGTTCCTTGGTGATGTATGGTACTGCTGATCTGAGGAACACACTGCTAGAACCACCTGCCATAAGCTATACGGAACACGATGTTCACAGGAAATGATATAATTTTTGGGACTGCTGCCTATGCAGGAAAAAGTCTGTCTGTCTATCTATCTATATCTATCTATCTATCTATAATATATATAATTTGAATATGTGTATATTATTTAAAAACCACAAAGAAGAGTTGCATGATATAAACGTCAAGATTCTGTGCAGAAAACCAAAATGTGTCTATTGTTGCTTGTTTTCCAAAAATTCCAGTTTATTATGAAAAGAGGGCCCTAAAGAAAAACACAATCACTCTTTAAAGCACCTTTCTAGGGAAAAATACCAGTCTTTCCACCCTGTATGACCCAACTCTCACATTTCCTTCATAAACGAGTACAGCTACATCTCTCCCAATAAAGCCTTCCTTTCAATTCTCATCTCCATTTTTTCTTTGCTTAGAACCACCACTGGAACTATTCCTACAACACAAAAGCAAAAGAAGTGCCTCTGAAACCCTGCATCACATTCCTTTTCATATCTCCCAAGTGTTAAATAGCACCTGGTTCCCAGATAATGCTTCTGAGTTGCTGTGGTCTGAGGCATTATCAAATCTTAATTTTCCTCAGTGGAAAGAAGAGAAACTTTCTAAATATCACTGTTTAAAAGTAGAGCCTGTCAATATGGAACAGGGACAAAAACACGTATCCAAAGGAGAAACATGGTTGTCTAAAACATTGTGATTGGGACCAACAGCTGAGGAACAGACCAACTAGAACCCCAGTAAGCTATGAACCTCACCCTATGCATGACAGTTGAGTTATTTACATTTGCAATGACAACAACAACAACAAAAAAACAGAATAGACAAACAAATGTTGAAATTATTTCCTTAAAATAACAGTAAAAAATTCTGATGTTTAACAAGTGATTAGTGTGCTCAATAAAATGTTGTTGAAGAGATGGAAAAGAAATCTATTCTGAAGAAGCTCATTATTCAGTGACACTGAATAATAAATAAGAGATGTTGAAATTCCTAGTGTAGGCTATCTTTATTCTTGAGTTTCAATTAGGATATTCTACAGAGTGCCAAATTCATAAGGTTTCCGGGGGAAAAGAAGTTCTAAGGCCAAATTTGGGATACCCATAAGGTACAATAAAGGCTTTGTTTCTTTGTCCATTAAGAGGACATTATAAAAATTCCCACCTGGTAGTGTTTCTTCGAATATGAAATGAATCAGAAAGTACAAAGGTATTAGAAAAAATCTAGAATATGGAATATTTATTTTTCCTAGAGATTATTTTAAATATTATCATTATTAGTATTTATACTAATTTATATCAATTAGTAATTGCATTAATTATATCAATTTATATTAATTTTATTAGTATATATTGCTAATTATTTAATATTAGATAGTATTTACTCTCATCATTATACCTGTAAAAGCCCTTCTAGTCTTCAAATTCAATTGTACCCACGCAATTTGGCAAGACTATCCTATGGCCCTCTCTTATCACTTGCTGTTTTGTAAAGTTAAATCTCAGAACCCCA
Source organism: Lepus europaeus (assembly GCF_033115175.1). Classification (NCBI taxonomy): domain Eukaryota; kingdom Metazoa; phylum Chordata; class Mammalia; order Lagomorpha; family Leporidae; genus Lepus; species Lepus europaeus. The sequence goes on from NC_084833.1 coordinate 43,858,725, forward strand.
TCCAGGTCTCCTATGAGGTTAGCAGAGATCCAAGTACTTGAGCCTTCAAGACCTGCTGCCTCCCAGGGTGTGCATTAGCTGGAACCTGGGTTAGTCCAGAACTTGAACCCAGACATTACAGTATGGGATGCAGACATCCCAAGTGGCTTAACTGTGGCACCACAACACTCACACCCTAGATCACTTTCTTTCTTAATTACCAGATTTCAAGACATACTACAGGGAAGTTATAATCAAAACAGCATGGTACTGGTACAGAAACAGATGGATAGACCAATGGAACAGAATAGAAACACCAGAAATCAATCCAAACATCTACAACCAACTTATATTTGATCAAGGAGCTAAAACAAACTCCTGGAGCAAGGACAGTCTATTCAACAAATGGTGCTGAGAAAACTGGATTTCCACATGCAGAAGTATGAAGTAAGACCCTTACCTTACACCTTACACAAAAATCCACTCAACATGGATTAAAGATCTAAATCTACAACTCGACACAATCAAATTAATTACCAATACATTTTAAAGCACTGACCACAGAAATTTAAAGTAAATTATGAACTATTTCAGGTAATAGGTTATTTCACATATTGATCTTTGTCTTTCCTCCATTTTATTCATAGCTGCCATTAAGAAGGTAATGAATCAATAGGAAAATTGACACTGAAAAAGTCCTACACAGAATCAGGGGTGACTTACAGGACGGCTGGTTTTCCTGCTAGAATAACTTCCAGAAATATTTTGTTGGTCTGTCAGTCTGAGTAGGCAGAACCTGACCCACTGAACCTTGGGATTAACATGAATTTAGTGCAATGCACTCTGTTCCAGTGTCATTTTGTTAAGTGTGTATCACCAAAACTGAAGACTTTCCCAGAGAAGTTTTCAAAATACCCCCAATTTATCCTCTATGCTAATCAGCATCAGGATTCAGTGCATATGGCTGAGTTTGAAAGGGAGCATGCAAACTTCCAGAGGGTCTGATGGGATCCATTTCTCACCTGGTTTTTCATCTTCAACTGTGAATCTGCTGTAAGGTCTTTTCTGGGGGATCCAAAAGGTCACCTTCATTAGATGTTGGGAAATCCTCTTTAACTCTCTGTTCTATGTCTTGATGACGTCCACATCTTTTCCACAACCATGTGGTATCTGTGCCTGATCTCTCTGTCCACCTCAACCTATTAGATACCCTTGTTCAATGCACCTGAGAGCTTCTGATTCCCCAAATCACGCTCCCACGTACCTCACACTGATTCTGGTCAGATGCATAAGATTATTTAAACAGCTCCATGGTCAGGTGGCATCTGCCTCTGGGGGCTCCTCAATTACAGTTTATTACTTGACTGAAAATCAAGGGTAAAGCTTTTTGGGAACAAATAAAATTTTTAGGTCAAAGGTCAATGAGAGTCCCTCAAATACTATTGAGGAAGGTGAGGGTGTGCTATTTAATGAACATTACTTTATGCATGGATGGGTTTTATAACTTGACAAAGGGAGAAGAATCCCTGAGTATCCCATGCCAAGAACACTATGTATGCCTCTTTCTTGTAAGCTTTCTTGGTTCCGAGTAATTGTTCCACAAAGATACTTTCTCTACACTGGCATGTCTCTACACTTGAAGATAAAAACAACTTGAAGCCTTTATTTCTTGAGGATTCTGTACATCACATTCTTTCAGGTTAGAGTATCTGTATAAATTATGCTTTGCCTACTAAATATCATAAAAAAAAAGATTCATTTTATTTAGTTGAAAGGCAGAGTGACAGAGAAGGAGAGACAGAAAGATATGTTTGATTGGGTCGTTCACTTGCCAAATGGGTTGGGCCAGGCTGAACCCAGCAGCCTGGGTCTCCCACGAGGGTGGGATTTTCTGCTGTTTTTTTTTTTTTTTTTCAGGAGCATTAGCAGAGAACTGGATTGGATGTGGAACAGCTGGGACTCTAACAAGCAGTGAGATGTTAGTGTTGCAAGCAGTGGTTTAACGCACTGTGCCACAATGCCAATGCTCATAAACATCTTTAATAACTCTCAAGGTTAATATATTTTCATAACTGTGTTGCCTATATGTTATTTGAGTATACTATCTAGTTACTTTTAAGAGCCAGAGACTAAATAACAACTATATATATATATATATATATATATACTTGAAAATGTATCTACCATTTTTTCTACTCTTGTTTATCCTCTTTTCTTTTATTTCCTTTTTTCTAGTCTGGATTCAGATTGTCAGAAATGCAAAGAGGCTAATGTCAATGAAGAGCTATATGGAATTATCAAGATAGAAGTGCAATCAAATTAACTGTCAAGGGCATGCCATTTTATCATTCTAGCTCCAAAAACACAGCTCTTGAGTCCAGTAGTTAAGTAAGTCCCTAGTGCTGGTGGTCCAGACAAAATATGGCAACTTTTCTTTTTTTAAGATTTTAGTTTTATTTGTTTGAGAGGTAGAGTTACAGACAAAGAGAGGGAGACAGAGAGAGAAAGGTCTTTCATCTGCTGGTTTACTCCCAGGATGGCTGCAATGGCTTGAGCTTAGCCAATCCGAAGCCAGAAGCCAGGAGTTCTTCCAGGTCTCACACAGGAGTGCAGGGGTCCAAGAACTCGGGCCATCCTCCTGTGATTTCCTAAGCCATACCAGAGAGTTGGATCAGAAGAGGCATAACTGGGACACAAATGGGTACCCATATGGGATTCTAGCACTGCAAGCAGAGGCTTAGCCCACTAAGCCATAGCACTGGCCCCAGTATAGTAACTTTCTGTATTTCTTGTCATTTCTTTCCTTTTCTGTTATCTTGTTTCATTAACCTACACTTGCTCTGCCTAAAATCTCCTCTACCTGTGGGCCCATAGCTGTTCACCTTCTTTCCAGAAAGCATTACAGTGTCAAATACGGAGAACAGAATCAGTTCAAATGCACTGAACTATGGCCTCTGTGTGACTTTGATAAGCTGGGACTTTGGGCCCCATTATCTGATTCCTTGGATCCTCTTTATGGTAGTGGTGAAAATTAGATGGGGCCAACACTGTGGTATAGAAGGTTAGGCTGCTGCCTGCAGTGCCGGTATCCCATATGGATGCCAGTTTGAATCCCAGCTGCTCCACTTCCTACCAAGCTCACTGTTAAAGTGACTGGGAAAGTATTGGAAGATAGCCCAAGAGCTTGAGCCCCTGCATCTACATGGGAGACCAGGAAGAAGTTCCTGGCTACAGCCTGGAACAGGTTGCAGCCATTTGAGGAGTGAACCAACAGATGAAAGATATTCTCCCTCTCCCCTTCTCCCTCTCCCTCTCCCTCTCCCTCTCCCTCTCCCTCTCCCTCTCTCTCCCTCTCCCCTTCTCCCTCTCCCTCTCTCTCTCCCCTTCTCCCTCTCTGGATCTGCCTTTCAAATATATAAATCTCAAAAAACCTAAATTAGATAATATATGTCCCAATGTCCAATACATAGTATAGGTATTAAGTTAATTATAATGACTAATACTTGAGAACTTATAATGTTAAGTACTAAATGATTTTATCCTTTGTTAGCTTTTCACATTTTCTCCACAGCAACCTATGAGGTTTGCACCTTTATAAACTGCTTAGAGAAGTATCTGGCAAAAAGCAAGCTCTTGATAAATGTTAGTCTTAGTAATTGGTAACAATAATAGTAATAGTATTAGCATTATTGTCTTCATTTGGCAGGGGAGGAAATGTAGGTGCAGAGAGGTTAAATACTATTTTTACCTACCTACTTGCTAGCATATTTAAATATAAGAACACTTACATTAGAACAAATTTACTGCAACAATTATTTTAATCATTATTCACTAGGAAAAACAAATTAAAGAGGTTAAATATCTTACTAAATTCTCAGCTAGAAAGTTGTGATATGAACTCGGGCCTTTATGCACTTAACACTTGCTTCTCCATTGTATCTCAGTCTCATAACTACTCACCCTCTCCTAGATGTTTGTCACTGACAGTATCTGAATAAATATAGTATCTTTAGATTCTACCCTTTTGTTTCTACTTCTATGAGAACTGGACAATGACAATAGGTCAAATCCTCACATCTTTTTAAATATTCCATCATTTCAACCAGTTAAAATTGGTATCTCATTCCCAAGAGATTCCAGTAGACGCTTCCCTGGGTATTTTATGTTGTTTTGCATGGTGACAACAGTTTCAGCAGCTTCTCTGTTTTTTTGTTTTTTTGGTGTGGTTTTTTTTTTCTTTTTTTTTTTTTGCCATTTATAGAGACCAGAGTAGTATAGGGTCCTGTGTTACCCATCTAAGTCCTATGGAAATGGCAATAGTGGAAGGTTGAGAAGTGCCAAGTCCTGTTAGAGTATCTATGTCATCCAGAAGTATGCATTAATCAAAAAAACAGGTTTTATTGAGATTTAAAAGTTTTGTAGATAACTGAGAAAAAAATCCTGAACAGTAAAATTTCATTGTCAACACAAATCTACAAAAAATATTTTAAAAGAACTAAACTGTGTTGTCGGTAATGAAGACTTGTTTAAGGACACAAACATGATCTGGTTATGTTTTACAAAAGAGGTGGGATGTATAAGGAGGAGGGATTGTTTTGTTAGTATTGGGGAAAAATAAAGTTTATTTTTTATTTGAAAGGCAGAATGACAGGGGAAGAGTGAGAGCAAGAGTGAGATAGAGAGCAGGGCAGAGGCACAGACACAGAGAGAAAGAGAGGGAGAGAGAGCATACACTTCTATCTGCTGGCTCACTCCTCGGGTGCCTGCAACAGCCAGGGCTGCTTCATGAAGAAGCCAGTAATCTGGAACTCAAACCAGGTTACCCAAGTAAACAGCAGGGACCCAAATACTTGAGCCATAACAAGCAGCCTCCCAGAGTGTGCTTTAGCAGGATGCTAGATCAGAAGTGGAGGCAGAACTGTGTCCTTGGCACTCTGATAGGGAATTCAGGGGTCCCAATCACAGCCTAACCCACTGTGCTACAAAATCTGCCCTTTAGAGAAAAATCTTTGGAATGGTTGTATACACTGAACGAATAGCATTTTAATAGCTTAGAAATTTTAAAAGTATTCCTGGGTCTGGGTCCTACAAAAGACTGACTGAATCTGAATTTCCATGGTATAAGATCCCTTGTAGGTGTTTTCAAAAAGCTACTTGGGTGAATCTACTATGAAATAGGTTTGAGAATCACTGATTTAGGGAGTAGGATTTCATCAGGAGTTTACAAATTGAGATGAGCATATGGGAGTAGTTAGGGGAAAGAATACAATCAAAGTAGTCAAGAAAGACTGTGAGATTGTGTAAGGTTTGGGGAGAGCAGAATAGGGTTTGATTAGATATGAGTATCCATGCAAAGTATGAGAGGGAACACAGGAGAATAATCTTTCATTAACAGGAGCAAGAACAAGGGGACAGACTCATAGCCAGGGGAGTTTGAATATAATCTTCAAAATATCTAAAACTGTTCTTTACACTACCATTGATAATCATATATTGCTTTTCTTCATCTCTTTTTAAATTTTTATTTGCATAAAGGGAACAAAATTTATGTATTCCTACATATAGTTTTAGGAGTATAATACTTTCCCCCACCCTCCTTTCCTTGCTCCCATTCTTCTTCTTCTTCCCTTTCTTATTTTCCTTTTAATTGATACAATGAAATATTTCAATTTATAGTCACAAGCTTAACCTCCACTAAATAAAAACTTCAACAAGTAGTAAGTAGAAAAACCAATGTTCCTCAAGAAGTATAGACAAGGTCCATAAAATAATCAAATCTCAAAATGTTAAAATTTATTTATTCATCTAAAGAGTTACAGAGAGAGGGAGAGAGAGAGAGAGAGAGAGAGAGAGAGAGAGAGAGAGAGAGAGAATCTTCCACCCACTGGTTTGGTTTACTTGCCGGATGGCTACAACAGCCAGGGATGAGACAATCCAAAGCAAGGAGTCAGGAGCTTCATCCAGTATCCAGGTCTCTTACATGGGTGGCAAGGACCAAGAAATTTGGGTCATCCACTGCTGCCTCTCCCAAGCCATTACCAGGGAGCTGGGTAGAAGGTGCAACATGCAGGACACAAACCAGTATGCATATGAGATGCTGGAGTCTCAAGTGTCAGCATTATAACCTATGGCACAACTCTGGCCCCTAGTTCTCCTCATTCCTGAATAACCTAGATGACTATGCTCAGATAAGAAAGCAATGACCCACAACTTTTCAAACTTAGAGTCACTGACTCATACTACTGCATCAAAACACAAGTCTAACAATAGATTACAGTCACATTCCTTTACAAATATCACTTTGAAACTTTTGTGTGTACCTTTTTGTTGCATTATAAAGAAATACTATCGAATAGGGGAAGGAGAGAGGGGGAATACAGAGAGGGAGAGAGAGAGAGAGAGAGAGAGAGAGAGAGAGAGAGAGAGAAACTGACAAACTGACATAATCCTCTACAATACCTAGGATTCATCATTTCTTCAATCACAAGATCTACTTTAGGAGACAGAGGTAAAACACGCTTTTGCTGATAACATAATATATTTTGCATAAGTGCTGTTCTTTCTATTTTTTTATTTATTTGGCAGAGTTAGACAGTGAGAGAGAGAGAGACAGAAAGGTCTTCCTTCCATTGGTTCACCCCCAAAATGGTCACTAAGGCTGGAGCTATGTCGATCTGAAGCCTGGAGCCAGGTGCTTCCTCCTGGTCTTCCATGCGGGTGCAGGGGCCCAAGCACTTGGGCCATCCTCCACTGCCTTCCCAGGCCACAGCAGAGAGCTGGACTGGAAGAGGAGCAACCAGGACTAGAACCCAGTCCCCATATGGGATGCCAGCACTGCAGGCAGAGGATTAACCAAGTGAGCCACAGAATCAGCCCCGTGCTATTCTTTCTGATGTCAATAATATTCAAAGCTTGCAATAACTGATGAAAATAATGGAGCATGTGCTATTTCCTTCATCTGACCCAAAATGTCATGGAGTGACAAATCAGACTGTTCTAAAAGCCTAAACTGCTATATTTTACATTCCATAATATGTCATTCCCACCACTGTCAAGGGAAAAAGCAAAGCTATGTACATATTACAAAATCACCTTTTTAAAAGGTTGTTTTATTTGCTGCTATTTCTTTTAAATGTAAGCATTATAGCAGCCCATGGCAAGAGACTCAGATGATCACTGACATCATAAAAAAGAGTGTTAATTGTTAAAGGAACAACAGTAGTCACTGTGCACTTACTCCCCATGTAAGGCCTCTGTCCCTAATGAATTGTAATATGAGAATCGACTGCAAATTTTCTCCTCAAACTGTACTCTATATGTTGTGTGTGGACGTGGGTGCAAATTGTTGAAGTCTATGCTTAACATGGAGTTGGTTCTCTGTATATACAGTCATACTAAAAATGAACCATAATGAAGAAGGAGATGTGAGAGGGAGAGGGAGGTGGTATGGGAGCTGGGAGGGGTATGGGGGAAAGACACACTATATTCCTAAAGTTGCATCTATGAAAAAATGCAGATGGAGTGGCTTCAATGTCTGTCCTCCTAACCAGGACATTTATAAGAGTGACAGGGCAACAGGAATGCTCTGGGACTGTCTCTGTCATTTATGATATGGACTCTCCCTTAATGGGCTAATTTGAGAAAATGAAAATAAATTCACATGAATTATCACGTTCCACATCAGTCAGAGGCAACAGTAGGTGCAAAGGCACAAAACTGCAATACCATGGAAAGCCCATGCTGCTATAAAAATGGTTTCTCGAGGCTGGTGCTGTGGTGTAGTGGATAAAGCTGCCTCCTGCAGTGCCAGCACCCCATATGGGCACCGGTTTTAGTCCCAGCTGCTCCACTTTTAATCCAGCTCTCTGCTATGGTCTTGGAAAGCAGTAGAAGATGGCCCAAGTCCTTGGGCCCCTGAAGCTGCATGGGAAACCCAGAAGAAGCTCCTGGCTCCTGGATCCTGGCTCCTGGCTTCAGATTGGCACAGCTCCAACCGTTGCAGCCATCTGGGGAATGAACCAGTGGGTGGAAGGCCTCTCTCTCTCTCTCTGCCTCCCCTTTTCTCTCTCTGTGTAATTCTGACTTTCAAATAAATGAAATAAATCTTTAAAATAAATAAATAAAAATGATTTCTCTGTTTACTCCCTAAAATCCTTTATGCACAAAAATCTAAAAGTGCCCTGGCTTTCTTTAAAAAAAAAAAAAAGAATCTGTTTATTTGAGAGAGAGAGAAATATTAATTTTCCATCTGTTGATTCCCTCTCCAAATGCCAGCAACAGCCAGGATTGGGCCAGGCTGATTCCAGGAGCCAGGTCCTTCCAGGTCTTCATGAGTGGCAGGAATCCAAGTCTATAAGCCATCATCTGCTGCCTCCCAGGCAGATTAGCAGGAAGCTAGATCAGAAGTGCAGGTAGGATTTGATCCCAAGCCTCAGATAAGGGACACAGGCTTAGCAAGTGCTGGCTTAACCTGCTGTGCCCTAATGCCTGCATCAGCTGCATCATGGTATCTCCTTTTAATCATGCCAATATTTGGAAAAAAATTAGAATCTTAGCTTCAACAGTAATGTCATGTATGTTAATATCCTATCTCCATTCATCAACTTTAGTCATTTGATCTATTTCTAGTCCCTTATCATTTATTTATAATGAAATGCCTGGCAGTACATAAAAGAAATAGGTGAAGACTCAGATAATGCAAACCTTTTCATGAAGTCATGAATCGTTACTCTATCCAGGAACAGAATGTGAACAGAATATGGATCAGAATAATTAATTTGCTGACACATTTAAAATAAGAGATAACATTTATTGAACATTTAATTCAATTAAGAAATGGGCAAAAGGAACTGAGTAGATGTTTCTCAAAAGGAGAAATACAATTGGCTGAAAAATACATGAAAAATGCTCAATTAATCATCTGGGAAATGCAAATAAAAACTATAATGACATCTCATCTCACCCCAGTTAAAATTGTTGCTATCACGAAGATAACAGTAACAAATTCTGATGAGGAATTGGAGAAAGGGAGACACCTATACACAGCTGGTGGCAATGCAAATTAGTATAAACTCTAGAAAATGGTATAAAGATTTCTTAAAAAACTAGAAGTAGAACCACTATATCATCCAGGAATCCCATGACTGGGTATATATCTAAAAGAAACTACATCACTATATCAAAGAGATACCTGCTCTAGCATGTATAATGCAGAACTGTTCATAATAGCTAACATATGGAATCAACCAAGGTATTCACAAGCAGATGAATGGATAAATGATATGGATATGGATAATGGATAATGAACTTCCACTTTGACTATGACCTTGTCTAAATAAGATCGAAGTCGGTGAACTCATGACTTGGCAACTCATGACTAAAGCCTAGGAGATTTTTTTTTTCTTTCTTTTTTTTTTTTTTTTTTTTTGACAAGCAGCAGAGTGGACAGTGAGAGAGAGAGACAGAGAGAAAGGTCTTCCTTTGCCGTTGGTTCACCCTCCAATGGCCGCCGCGGCCAGCACGCTGCAGCTGGCGCACCGTGCTGATCCGAAGGCAGGAGCCAGGTGCTTATCCTGGTCTCCCATGGGGTGCAGGGCCCAAGGACTTGGGCCATCCTCCACTGCACTCCTGGGCCACAGCAGAGAGCTGGCCTGGAATAGGGGCAACCAGGACAGAATCCGGCGTCCCAACTGGGACTAGAACCCCGGGTGCCGGCTCCGCAGGTGGAGGATTAGCCTATTGAGCCACGGTGCCAGCCAAGCCTAGGGAGATTACTGATGCCATAAACAAGAGTGTCAATTTGTTAAGTCAACAACAGGAGTCACTATGCACTTACTCCTCATGTAGGATCTCTGTCCTTAATGTGTTGTTCAATGTGAATTAATGCTATAACTAGTACTCAAACCATATTTTACACTCTATGTTCTGTGTGGGTGCAAACTGATGAAATCTTTTCTTAATATATACTAAATTGATCTTCTGTATATAAAGATAATTGAAAATGAAAAAAAAAGAAAATGTGAGATGTATAAACATAAATATACATGATCAAATATTACTCATATAGGAAAAAGAATTCAAAGCAAAATGGATGGAATTGTAGGATATCATGTGAAATAAAATAAGCCAGACATGGAACGACAAATGCTGCATGTTCTCCCTCATGTGTGAAGGCTGAAAAAAATAAACTCAGTCTGAGCATAAAATAGTAATTATTAGAGACTGGGAGGAGTAAGGTATTTAGAGGTTTTTTTATTGTTGCACTTTTTTTTTTTTTTTTTTTTTTTTGGACAGGCAGAGTGGACAGAGAGAGAGAGAGAAAGGTCTTCCTTTGCCGTTGGTTCACCCTCCAATGGCTGCCGCGCTGCAGCCGGCGCACCGCGCTGATCCGAAGGCAGGAGCCAGGTGCTTCTCCTGGTCTCCCATGGGGTGCAGGGCCCAAGGACTTGGGACATCCTCCACTGCACTCCCGGGCCACAGCAGAGAGCTGGACTGGAAGAGGGGCAACTGGGACAGAATCCGGTGCCCCGACCGGGACTAGAACCCGGTGTGCTGGCGCCAGAAGGTGGAGGATTAGCCTATTAAGCCACGGTGCCAGCCTTATTTTGCACTTTTAATTTATTAATATATAGAATACAGATTTCATGAATTTCATAGATAAAATTTGAAGAATACAATGATACTTTCTTCCCTCCCACCCTGCTCCTTCCTTTATTCCCTTTTACTTTTTTTCAATAACAAATTTTCAGTTTACAATCACAGGCTCAATGCTACTCTAAGCAAAATACGCAAGTGAAAGGTACATAGAACACAGTTCAGAGGGGTATAGACAACAGTTATAGACAACAATCAAATCAGAAAGTGCCAGCTTACCTCACTACACATTAAAGTTTTTTTGTATGCTATATATCAGATACAACCAATTGAAGAAAATACATGATATTTGTATTTTAGGGTCTGGCTTATTTCACTAAGCATAATGGTCTCCAGCTGCATCCATATTTTCACAAAAGACAGGATTTTTTTCTGGCTAAGTGGAATTCCATCACATATATGTATCACATTTTCTTCATCCAGTCATCAGTTAATGGACATCTGGGTTGACTCTATATCTTAGTTATTATGAATTGAGCTGCTATATACATGGGGGTATAGATAACGCTTACATATGCTGATTTCATTTCCTTCAGGTATATCCCCAGGAATGGGATGGCTGGATCATACAAGGATATCTATTTTCAGCTTCCTGAGGAAAACTCAGACTGATTTCCACAATGGTTGTACTAGGTTACACTAGTATACTAGTGTACTATGAAATTCATCCCCACTAACAGTGTATTCTGGTAATTTTTTCTCCACATCATTGTTACCAGTTTTTATATTTTGATTTAGGAAATGCAAATAAAAACCACAATGAGGTTTAATCTCAACCCAGTTAGAAAGGTTTTATAATGGGTAGCAAATCAGAGTTAGAATAAAGAATAAGTTTCTAGTGTTACACAGCACCCGGGGTGACCATAATAACCCTTTATATACTTTTTGAGCAAATAGAGGAAAGGAACTCTCAGATTCTAATCAAAATATCATGACAAGAGGGAGTATGTTATTGCCCTGATTTTGATATCGGACAAGACCCCCTAAAATTCATACTAAAATGTGGCCCCTTAAAGTTAACCGGGGTGCCACATATACTACCAGAATTTGGGGTGCCTTACGATTTCACCACGGGCTTATTACTAAATCCCCATTATTAATAAGCCCAAGAGGGTTCTTGCCTAATATTTAGAGAAGAATTCCAAATACCGGCACAGATAAACAAGGCAGCATGGTACGTTTTAAGCTTTTATTTAGTAAGAAAGGTGCATAGGAGAGTGAGAGCTTTATTTAAGAGAAAGAGGTAATTAGGGGTTCATACCGAGCACCAGGAACCAGCCACGTGGAAGAGCATCTATGCCAGGAAGCCTAGAGCACATGGCCCGAAGGCCATGCGCCCTGGAGGCGTGGGGCTACAGCAAGCCCCTTCCTAGCAAGATGCCAGGGAAAAAGAGCAGGCTGGGCACACTGTGCCCCAGGCTTTTAACCCACTCCAAAGGGGAGTGGTTAATTAACCTGATTGGCTGGTGGGCACCCCGGTACCGCCAGGTAGGGGAATGAGGCCACACAAGGGCGTGGCAAAGGCATCAGGTAGGAGCATGAGGTCACACAGGGGCTTGGTCTTCCAGTTCACAAATCCGATCGACTCCAACCTGTATGCCTGCCTACTTCAATTTGACCAGTACACATTGTACTCAGGAGTTGAAATGTCAAACTGCACCCACAGACATGTATATCTAAAAATATTTGAGAAGTTAATTATCATAACACTCATATCTATTAGATATGAACATTAATTCCATTTTGCAGATGTAATAGGTGAGGTAAAGACTACACAAGAATTTGCCCAAAGTAACCTACTTAGAAGTGGAAGAGCTTAAATTTGACTGCAAATTTTAGCCCAAGACACTAGCAACTATGCTTTCAACTACTTCATTAAATGCCTCTCAACATTAATATCAAGACTGGTGGGCAACTCATGCTATTTTCTCATCGCTGCTTAATTCATCTTTGCTTTAGGGCAACAGTGGAGGATAAGTTGAAAATGAACAACTGTATCTCAGTAATATCCTTTAGAACTGAAGACAGACAATGAGCAAAGACAACAAATTTCCAGAATCAAATCTCCACCTTCTAATTCAGCAGCCTGAACTTGAGAACCCATGGTCGGGATATTTGCCCTCTAGGTCTGGTCAACATTAAGAATTCAGCTGAGTTAACATAATATGAAAGACTAGATTGGCCAAAGTACTCCTGGAAACAGTTACATTTTTGATCAGCTGTTTGGATTTCATAAAAGTTGTAAGGTCTTGAAGGTGAAGAACTCCATCTGTTAACCTCTCATGCTCAACATTTAACAGAACTACAAGCAGAACAGTGATAAAAGATTTTGCAAGAGATGATGGTGGTGGCAATAGCAACAACTATAAGATTAATGCAAGTATATCTTATGTGTGCATCAATTCAAGGCTTAATATTTTAAATATATGGCATCCCATTTAATCCTAAGAATATATTGCATTACTATCCACTTTTGCACACACACAGATAAAAGATCAGAGAGCACAGTGACTTTTGTAGTATGAGAGCTGAGATTTAAACTACATTTTCTAATTTTAAATGCAGCACTACTTCCTCCTCCTCACAGCTGCCTCTGGAGCTGTCAAAAATTTCAGCAAGTCATCAAAGTTTTCCTTAAAAAAAGCTAAACACCACAGCATGCAGACCCTGGCTTTGTTCCTCTGACTGCTCTAGTTTCTACAAAAAAAAAAAAAAAAAAAAAAAAAAAAAAAAAAAAAAAAAACTAACATGCTACACTGCATAATCCATGGCCTAATCACTGAATTGCAGAGATGGGAAATGTCTAAACTGCTAAGTTTAACCAGTGAGTGAACAGATTTCAACACTGAAAGCTAAACTGTAAACCAAAGCATTCTGCCCTTGTTACTAAAGTCCAGGTGATTGGAGGCCATGGGGAAAGCTGCTTACCAACACAGGATGCCCCGGACAGTGAATAGGTCCCATCGTCATGGAAACCGCTTCTGCACTCACAGTGGTACCACCCTGGCAGGTTAACGCAGCGAGAATGGTTGTGGCACTCAATGATTCCCTCTGAACATTCATCAATATCTGCCTCAGAGAAAAACACAAGCCCACCAGGACGTTAATTTCTTTTGAAACTAACCTTTCTGTAAACACCAAAAATATGCTCATGTCAACATATCAATTATAGCTGATTAGTCACCTAAAATGAAAATTACAGGAAGAACTGTATCCTATTTCCCTCCCCTCTCGCCTGACATAGAACTTGAATAAACCAAAAGCTTAATTCTTGATTGCTTTCTAATAGATTGTACAATAAGTAAGAATGATGGCCGTGAGGACAGCCCTAAATACAAATGCTGTGTTGGCTTCTGAAGGACCCCAAAACTGAACTGATGGTTTTCATGTAGTTTTGGTATTGGATAGATGACAATTATCAGACTCAATGTTTATAAGTCAGTAATTCCATACATTATTGTGTATTCTTTGAAGATACAAACAAATAAGTCCAGGAAACTCAGCTAAATAATGGCCAATCATGTTTTAAAATGGCAGCCTTAGAGACTAGATATATTTGTATACCCCACAAGGGTTGAAAGAAGAATGTCAAAGTAGTGTTCTGAGGAATGCAGTTTGGAAAGTTCTATTTTAATTCTTTTAATGTTTGCTGTTATTGATTTGAAAAGAGATATGGAGAGACTGAGTGAGTGAGAGAGAAATCATTCATGGGCAGGTTAAGGCCCCAAATGCCCAAAAAAGCCAATGCTGGGCTAGGCCAAAGCCAGATCTAGAAACTCTGTCCAGAGCTCTTTATATGAGTGGCAAGGAGCCAAGTACTTGGTCCATCCCATGCTGCCTATAAGACAAGAGCAGTAAGCTGAACCAGAAGTTGAGGTAGGACTCGATCCCAAGTACTCAGATATAGGAAGAAGGGGTCTTTGGTGGATTAACCCAACCTTTTTTTAATTCTTTCTCAACAGTTGACTGACAATGAAAATCAATCATATTCTCATTCTTCATTTACTCCTGATGAAATAAAGTCTCTGAGCTTTGTCTTTATTATCTAGGATCTGGTTCTTCAGAACTAGGACTTACTTGGATCGTGCATAAATTTTCTAGCCCAAAGGTTTGCCGCTGAGCTAAGTGAGGCTGACACCACTTCAGAAAGCAGAGTTGGTGATTTTTATACCAGGGTCAGCTCATGCTTGTAGAATTTTTCTATGTAATTATTTCTTGGACTATAGCCATTACTGGCTAGGAATCTCCCAGTTCTCTTGGAAATATATGAATTATGGTGCATATGAACAGAAATTTAATTAACATTGAGATACACACATAATGAATAAAATGCACCCCAGATCTCTTCAACAAGGTCTCCTTAAAGGCATCAGCTCAGAAGCAATCAACTCCCAGTGGTTCTATTACCTCAAAAAACCCTGAATTATGCATTGGGCTATGAATTTAGGTTGAAACTCTTATCTCACAGCATTCCAGCCAAGTAAAGATAGAAAACAAGCAACTCTTGATACTAGGCAACTCCACCTTTGTCACTTACTGCCAACTGCCACCGCCTTCCTTAATAGCCTATGTCTTTCAGCCTATATTGTGCTTTTCACATACAGACAGCAGCCCTTAGCTTCTAAATGCCATCACTTCTCCAGATCCAATGCTTCAGAGCCTTTTCAGATATTGCATTTGGGGTATCTATGCATTTGTTATAAGTGTCCAGAAAATGAATTTTACACAGCTATATAGACTACCATTTCTCAAATTTGGTAGGTATTGGTTCTGTGGGACATACCTCAGGTCACTAAAAATTTCAAAAGTTGAACTAGAGAAGTGACTGGGGGGATATAGCTCATAGAGAGGAGGGACTTGCCCTTGGTTACAGAGTGAGTTCAGTGCTTTTTGAATACAAAACGAGTGGCAGAAAAATAACTAGTCGCTGATTTTCAGAGGTTAATTCTACACATTATGCTGAGCAATAACTCTGTAATGGAGCAGCAACAAATTTTACCTCTAAAGTTTATTCCCAAAACTCTCAGAAAGGCAATGATGACCACCACAGATCCTCTCACAATTAGACTGCTGACAGTGTGTCAGGTAATAGGCATGGGAAGTGTTTGATGAAACTAGGGCTTATAAAGCAAAAGCATCTCAAATAACAAAAGCAAAAGCAATTGTATGCCCTAGTTTGCCTGAGACAATTCTGATTTATATCTTTTGCCCCCTTCACTCTCAAAAACATCTGGTCATATTATAAATAATTCTTCCATCTCAAAATTCAACAAGGGAATTCTATTTTAAGAGTAAAAGTGGTACGAATACATTCTCAACTCAAAGGTGTTTCTATTCCTAAAATGAAATCATGAGAGAAAATAGTGTGAATTTCCATAATCCAGCAGGGCAAAAGTTATCTGTGTAGCACAGGCAACTCTCCTAGACCATGATGCCAACCAGTCAGTAACACATCTACAACTTCCATAAAGACACTAAGGAATCTCTGCCTTGAATTGGAAATGAGAAAAAAAGGGATGTCCCCTGCCCAGGAACTGCACATCCTTCAGCAGATTCCAAGGAATTAGTGGGGATAACCATAGCTCTTCACACACAGGTACCTGGGATAAGGTGCCATATCTGTAAGTAAAGCCAGAAAACTCATGTTATCTGTAGATATACTGCAATTGAGAATAACTCATATTTTATCCTGTTTATAATATTGGCTGTTTCTTCTGTGTAGTCACAGTATTGAAAGTAACCACTACAGATCCAAATACAGAAAACACTTAGAGGCTTTTCAGCAACACATTGGGGATTTCACAAATTATAAATGATGGTTTCTCCCCAAGCTGAGTTGCGACTGCCTTTGTCTTCAAAGATTTGTTTCTCCCAGTCCGCACTTCCTACTGGCAAATGAACAAAACATATGCATTGGAGCAGGGTCCCTATGAGTTCACAGTAGAATCCGACTATCTGGCCAAAGAATTCTGATAAATCATACAAGCCTGACTGCACAGTGTGTCAACCATCCCAAAAGAAATGAGCAAACAAAAAAACTCACTTTTCTACCTATAGAAAAGTTCTAGGGTTTTGTTTAATCCAACATAGACCTTAGAATGTAGCAGAGGAAACAGTCTGGAGGATTCTTGAGACTGAAACCTATTCATTTTTATATCCTCAAGGTCAAATGTTAGCTACACAATAACTAACAGTACTGCCCATGTCACACAGTTAAACAAATAGTGCAACATGGTTCAAAACTAACTGAAAACTATTTGTCATTGTTCTATCATATGATATTGTTGAAGATTCAAGAAAAATATTATTTACATAAAGACAAAACATTAATTCTCTAAATATCTTAGAGCTAACATATGTGGGAGGATTATTTTTAAGTTGTGTTACATTTTGTAGGCAGTGACAGGAGTGGAAGAAATTTTATACTGAGAGTACAGGAGTCAAGACACCAAGGTACAAACCAAATAAAGCTTTGTACTCAGATAACACTTGGGTGTGAATCCTGGTTCTCTTACTTTACAGCTGTATGATTCTGAGCAAGCTACACTGCAAAGCCAGGAAGACATTCATTAGGCCTCCAGTAATTGTTGTTCTTTAATTTATAATCTCTAGTTGGCCACTGAGGAGCTGTGTGTCCATGCCAATATTATCCAAGTCTTCAGCCTTCGATTCCTTACAAGTAAAATGAAAAGATTATGCTAGAACACTCTTCAAGCCTCTTTAAGCCTTTGCAACCTAGAAGATGAGAAATCTGCACTTTGGCTTATGCCTCCATCTGCTACTAACCAGCTGAATGACTGCTAGAATGTCTAAGTGACTTTTTTTAACCTTAGTTTCTTTATTACCTAAAGGACAATTTTAAAAATACATGTCTTGTCTGCCTTCCAAAGTGTTAATAAGATGTGAAAAAGTTTTGCAAAGTTAAATGCTAAGCAAAATACACAGTGATATCATTATTACTGTTCCTTCTTTGCAAATCCTGCTTAGCAACTAATTTGGCTCCATTAAAATAAAAGATGCCTGCAATTAATAATGATGCCAATGGCATGGGTGGTTTGGCTCTCTGCTGTTTGAATTACTTTCCTAACTTTGCACAAGAGAAACATATCCTTCCTGTTTATTTCTTTCCAATTTTATGTCTGAAACACTTCATTTTGTCTATCTACAAAAAATTTCCAAAATTCTTCCAATAAGAACCCATCTATTCCCATCTCAATTCTCCCCTTCAGTCTTAAAGTCTTATGATCTATTTCTCTAAGCTGATCACTGATACAAGTTCAGATACACATTTCCCATTGTCTGTGAATTAGATAATCTCAGCTGTCACTTCATTTCAAACTCATTCTTCCTAAAGCTTAACACACCATATATCTTCCTATGAGTCAAACTTATTTTTCCCACCAGCACTCCTCCTTCACTCTCATCCCTGATAATCATGGAACACAATATCAGAGTTCTTATTATGGCTTACAAAGTTTTACATGTACTGTCTGTTCTTACCTCTTTGAAATCATCAACTGCTCTTCCTTTATCTTGTCCAAGATGGCTACATTGGCTTCTTAGAAATTCCTCAAGCACACAGGACTCACTCTAGCCTTTTCATTTGCTGTTTTTTCTGCTCTGATAGATATCCCCAGGGCTTATTCTCTCAATCACCTCAGTGCTTGACTTAAAGATGTACCTTCTCAGCAAGGTTTTCTCTGGATACCATATCTAAAATTACAGTCTATTATCTAATTTACACAACCAAAATATTCCCTAACTTTTATTCAGCAATATCTTTGCACTTATGGGCATCCACTATATGTTATATTTTACATGCATATGTTGTTTATTTTCTCTTTTCCCTCTGAGTATTATGAGTTCTGTGAGATATCATGAGGACAGTACAGGATGTGGAACTTCGTGAGCATGAATGAATATCTGTTGGAGGAAGAAAAAGAGAGAGGAAGGGATATACAGAAGAAAGCTGCCCTGGAAACTCTTCTTTTGACATGGTTCAAGAATTTTCTTTGCTTTCATTCTTAAGATCTGTCTCAAAACTATGTTGCAGCTCCTTGTTCCCTTAGATCTCAATGAATAAGAGCAGCTCCCAGCTGGCCTTCCAGCTACTGCCCTTTCCAATTCATAGCAACATCAGTGTCATCTTTCCTAAACCAATCACTGACAGATCTAATGAAAATAATAACAGCTATCCAGGCACTGGGTAACTAATTCAGCTTGGCTAAGTCAGTTTCTGACTCAATAAATTCTTTTTCTAGTATAATAAGTAAAAATTAAACTACACCAGTGTTTTTCACCTAGTACTCTATAGAGCATTAGATTTCCATGAAGGTTCTCTTAGGGATACAAGGTGGATCTTTAGTTAGACTCATCTTGAATGCAGGAGAAGCTATACATTTCTGTAATATAAACAGTTTGAAGTTTCACAAATATGAGTATGGAATGTTTTTAAAATATTGGGCTTTATCACATTCTCTAAAAGCTGAAATCCCTATAATCTTGTGATTTTTGAAAACATACCCTGCTCCTCTAGTAATTACAAATGGATCTTTATTGTCAAGACCTTCTACCAGACACTCAAAGTATAAATAATTGACTTCACTTTGACTAGCAACTCGCTTTTATTTCTCAAAACTCTTCATCATAAAACCTTTGCACTCTTTGGAGTGGTTGTCTTAAGTTCACATATATTACACAGTCAATTCCTTTTCATGTTTCTCTTCCTACAAGTGATGCTTTTAAAATTAAAACCCAAGGACAAATTTTAATTCCACCGAGAAATCACCTTTCTTTTCTCTGGAATCCTGTATGATTAAACAGTTCTACCACTTCATTTAACTCTGACATTCATTCAGTTTTAGAATATTCTATGTTCTTTTCTATAGTTTCTCTATCAAATAGAAACAAAATTGAATTTTTATATATGAATAACTTACTATGTGCCAGGTCATCTGAAAAGCACCTGATAGGCAATAATTTATTTGATCTTCAGAATGTCTCTGTGATCATTCAAATTACATTAATTTTAAAGAAAATGGAGGTTTAGCAATTTCAATAACATGCTCATGGTAAAACACATGAAAAATGGCAGCATGGAAATTTAAACCAACATTTATTTGATTCCCAAATATATTCTATTAAACATTATGCAACACTATGCAACCTCTTGCACCCATTATCACCCATGGCTAGTACAACTTCATACCTAAACCTGACTTAACAGGTGTTCAGTTTAAATCACTGAATGAAGATTTTAGCCAATGGGACCACAGAGAAGGCAGAAGTTAGAGTTTTAATCTAGCTAATTTAACTGTCTACTATAATGAAAATAAACACTCTTCACAGGAAAATTCTATCTCCACAAAGTAGGAATACAATATCCAATATACAGCAAAAAAATATACCAAACATCAAGAGAAGTAGGAAAATATAACCTATACTAAAGAAAAAAGTATACATTAGAAACCACCTCACTCTTACCAATTGGCTTTAGTAGACAGGATTTTAAAGAAACTATTAAAAATATGTACAATGACTTAAAGAGAAAGGATGCTGAAATGAATCTTCTACTATCAACTTTGATGGATAACAGGGACTATATTTAGTGTCTCACCTGAAACAGATAAAAAAAAAATCAAACAGTAAGCATGAAAAAAAAAATGGTTTTCAAGATACTGTGGGGGTCCAATACTGTGGCATATAAGGTTAGGCCTCCACCGGCAGCACCAGCATCCCATATAGGTGCTGGTTCAAGTACTGGCAGCTCTACTTTCAAACCAGCTCCCTGCTCATGTGCCTGGGAAAGCAGTGCAAGATGGCCCAAGAACTTGGGCTCCTGTACCTACCTGGGAGACCCAGAATAAGCTCCTGGTTCTTGGCATCATCCTGGTCCAGCCCCTGCCATTGTGGCCATTTGGGGAGTGAATCAGTGGATGGAAAATTCCCTCTCTCTCTCTCTGTCTCTCTCCCTTTCTCTCTGTATTTCTGCTTTTCAAATACATAGATAAATCTTTTAAAAAAAAACTATACTGGAAATCAGGTACATAGAAAGAGTTTAATCCTGAAAGACATGAAACAAATGAAAACAGTGCTGCTATTGTCCTTGCTGCCTATTTTGTCAGAGGTCAAGGGCATGGTGCAAGGATGCAGATTCCAGGAGGAGTCCAGCAGACTATTTGGTTTCAGGTTTAAAACTGGAAATATTGAAACATCAAGGCAGGTATACTCTTCTGAACAGAATATTAGAAAGGAGACAGCTACACAGAAAAAGAACTCTGAGAGGCTGCAGAGAACACTATTCATATTCAGCACAGTACTAATCAGAAAATGAGTTTGATAAAACTATTCAAATCTAGAAGACCTGCTCTAGAATGGACTGCAGATAACACAGCCTGGTGCTCAAACAGTGACGGAGGTAGTGTATGCTTCCACAAGTAGATAAGAAAATATTATAATTTACTGAACAATACTGGATAGAGTACAAAAAAGTATTTTGGTTCAGTAGTGGGGAATTACTAGCTTGAGTATTTGAATACTAAATAGTTGCTGAAGCACTTTTTGATACATTGGATCTTTAGTTTTGACATGCTAACTTTGTGTACCTGCCCTCCTCCAAAAGGAAACTGACTCACAAAACTAAAAGGTCCAGGAGCCGGCACTGTGGTGCAGGGGTTTAAGGCCCCAGCCTCCAGCACAGGCATCCCATATGGGCCCAGTTTGAGTCCTGGCTGCTCCTCTTCCAACCCAGCTCTCTGCTATGGTCTGGGAAAGCAATGGAAGGATGGCCCAAGTCCTTGGGCCCCTGAACCCCCCTGGGAGACCTGGAGGAGGATCCTGACTCCTGGCTTTGGATCAGCTCAGCTCTGGCTGTTGCAGTCATTTGGGGAGTGAACCAGCGGAATAGAAGAGCTCTCTCTCTCTTTCTCTCTCTCTGGCTCTACCTCTCTCTGTAACTCTTTCAAATAAATAAAATAAATATTTAACAAAAAAAAAAAACTAAAAGGTACATGGCTCTAGACTTTACAGCATCCAAGTCATCAAGAACCATTATCAGTATCTGGGCACTTTCTATATCTCTACCATACTCATCAGCACATTAGCTTCACTGTAAGTCAGAATCTCTTTGACAGCCTGCAGATGTTCTAGGGTCTAAGCTAATAATGTCCTAAATCTAAAAGAAAAATACATTTCTATAAATAGGATTCAGTTCTGGGATTCCAGCCTCTTTCATTTTGACTCGGTTACACATTGAGTCCTGAAGTAATTACAGTAGTCATGTTTGAGTTATCAGTCCACCCAGAGAGCAAGAGGTAAAATCAGAAGTGACAAGAGATGGTGCTCCAAGAAATACTAGAGTGACATTACTAGAATAGGAAATTTATTAAGGGAGGATAACAACAATAAGTTTCTGTTAGGTACTTTTTTATATTATCAATACGGTATAGTA
The DNA here is from genome assembly GCF_033115175.1 of Lepus europaeus. Taxonomy (NCBI): domain Eukaryota; kingdom Metazoa; phylum Chordata; class Mammalia; order Lagomorpha; family Leporidae; genus Lepus; species Lepus europaeus. The sequence continues at coordinate 43,880,806 of NC_084833.1, forward strand.
TGAGATGGATGTATTGGTTCAAGAAATCATGCTGCTTTGACTGTGGATGGATTTCCCATTGGATTGTTTTTCTGTCTGAAGATCACCTCACATATTTGTATTCATCTCTTAGGGTCAGGTCAAAGTTTTTGATATATGCATGCATTCATTATTGTCAAGAAGGAAAAAAACATATCACTCATAGAACTAAATATAAATATACCTCTTTGAGAATTTCGGAAACTTTGCAGAGTAGGTAGCACCAGGAATCTCTCCCTGTCTATACAACAATTTCCCTGGTAGAATCTGTCTGATGTGACAATTTTGAAACTCTAGAGTCTCTTTGAGAGTTTACAACTTCCAGTGGAAACTTAGAAGGCAAATCTTCATGAGTTTTAGCTGTGAGCACAGTAAGAACTACCTGTTCCCAACACTCTAGCCCTGAGGCAGGTAGTAGTACAATTTTTGTTTTCCTGCTATATTCTGACTGATATACCCTTCCCCCATTGCTTTTGGTTAGAGAAACCTGCCATGTTTACTTAAAGAGTAGTCATCACTTACTATAAAAAATGAGCCCATCAGCCCAAGTGGTAGACCTACCCCTGGTCTAAAGTAGTGATTCTCAAAAGCTGATCCCAGACTAGCTTTATTGACAACTTTAGCAAGGAGGAAATTATAGATGAAAAATTGTCAGGTCTCAGTCAAAATATTGAATTGGAAATTCTTGGGGAAAAGCACAGCAGCCTGTATTTTTAAATATGTTTTACTTTATTATTTTACTTTAAAGGTGGTTTACAAAGAGAGATAGAGGGAGAGGCAGAGAGAAATCTTCCATCTGCTGGTTTACTTCCCAAATGTCTGTAATGGCAGGGACTGGGGCAGGCCAAAGCCAGGAGCCAGAAGTGTCTACCAGATCTCCCATGTTGGTACAGGGGCACAAGTGCTTAGGTCATCCTCTGCTGATTTTTCAGGCACATTAGCAGGGAGCTGGATCAAAAGTGGAGCCGCTAGGACTCGAACCAGCACCCATATGGGATGCTGGTATTGCAGGCAGTAGCTTTACTCACTGCACCAAATGCCAGCCCCAGCAAAATATATTTTAACAAGCTTGCCAGAATGCTCTTTGGGGATCATACTTTAAGAACCACATGTCCACAGTAAGAATGATGTACCTATTCCTTTACCCTGTGATTTATCTAGAAATGGGCGTGTGGCCCAGTTCTGGCTCATGAGAGGTAAGAGGAAGTCTGCTGGGATGGGAGTTGCAGTGGGGTTGACTTTCACGGTAAAATGAGAAAATTCCTGACATGTTCATTCTGTTTGGCCAACTGGATGGAGTACTTAATGACTGGAGATGCAGTCATCTTAGAGCCATGGGAAAAATCCAATAAAATTTTAGACAAACCAAACTAACCCTTTGATATCACTGATTTGCTGAACCAACCCTAGAGCTACACATGGCAAGATTCCACATCATAAGATAAGTAGAGACTTTGTTATGCTATAGGAACTTAAATTTTCTGTTACTTCCAGCCAAAATAAATTAAACTAATAGAATATTCTTATCTCTATTTTTCAGATAAAGAAACTAAGTCTGAGAGAAATAAAATAATTTCCATAAGACAACATATTTAAAGCACAATATGGTAAATTTTGAACCCATTTTGTTCTGACTCAAAAATTTCATTAGATCATTATACCTTTCAATAGATCACACTGTCACTCCTACCAAACTTATGGTCTTATGATGAACAGTGATAGAAAGTTCCTATGTTTTATTTTTTTCCTTATGGCATTCTACGTAATCTTGAACTTCTGTATGAACTCAAGAATCTTTGGTTAAGATGATAGTAAAGCCAATGTGAATGATGTTTTATTTTCCTGCTTAAAAAGAAGACCATAGTTGTTTTTAATTTATTCTTGCTAGAAGTTATACTTATCTCTTTAAGGACAGGTCTTCATTTCTTTCACTTGAGTATTCCAAAAGTCTGCATTATTCATTGTGGAAATATTTATGAAGGCATGATAAATAAGATAATTTACCCACAAATAAAACAGGGAGGCTATAGGCCACAATGAAAAATGAAGAATTTAAGTAAGCTGATCTTTTAGAAAGCTTCATCATGTTTCTACCACTGTCTGACTATACTCATAGAAAATCCTTTTATGTTGTGTAATGATAGAAAAGTAACCATCATAATGAAAAAGTTATTTTGGAAAAATATAAAAGCCTTCATTTGTCAAATTCACAGTTTTGTATTTTGAGTTTTTAGAAGGGAGGAATGAAAGTATCTTTCCTTTTTCATCTGTGAGTTGGAGAAGAATTTCAGAAGAAAAAAAGAAAAACACAAGCACACGCCTAGAAAGAAACATCAAAGTTTAAGATTTTCAGAGCATTTATGCTGCATTGTCTGGCTGCAGTTCTACATCATCCTTAACACACTAGGCTTATAATTGTCTTTGCAGGATTGATGCTTATAACAAGTCAGCCAGACCCAGAGCTAGCCATGTGAGTCAATACAAGGACCTAGGACTTGGAGAGGTTTGATCCAGGACCTAGTCCTAGAAGTGGAAACAAAGATATAGAATCAATTCTTATTGAATAATTCTTATTGAATTGACTTGAGCACATACCTTGAGAAGCTGTTTAAGTTTCTAGGGAGAATAGACTATTATGAGGGCAGATTTTAAGAAGTGGGTGTTGCACAAAATGAATCAAAGGATAATAATTTCATTGAACTTGGTCATTTGTTGTATGTCTCTCTTCAACACCTGTGGATGAATAATGGCTATTTTGAATTGTGTGGACTAGCTTCTGTAATATTGCTGATAACTAAGAGTGTCTGAATCTCCCAGGATAGAAATAATTGAAACATAGATGAAGGGGAGAATGAAATTTTTAAATTCTATCATGTTCAAGGTCATACACTAAAAGTTGACAGGATTTAGGCACTCAGTCTAAGCAACTGATGTTGCCCCAGTGCTGTTAAACCAGGGAGAGTGCACATTCTGCCCAAGGCAGCAGCTAATATGTTATCTCCATGAAATGCCCTCATGCTGTTTTGGAATCTCAGCAGACAGCTCCACCACCTAACTAAATGCTCACTGATTAGATCTGATGCAAGGTTTTTGTTTTTTGTTTGTTTGTTTGTAAACACTATGTAGAACAACTCTGTTCAGAACATAAAATATATTTTCATTGGACTTGAGTTCTTATTTACAAACCCTGAGTCCAATGACCATCTTTTACATGTAGAAAAATTGAGGTTCAATGAGAGAAATGACTTGACTAAGGTTTGATAGTTTGTTGGGCAAATATCTAACAACATATATGATGAATCAACTTATCAGCTATTTAAAGAGTAGCAATGTCAAATTGCTAAACATATTTAAGATCAGTGTGCATTATCATACGTAATTTTTCCTTTAGTACATATAGGAATTTACTACCTAAATGTGCCCAGGGATTTTGCTAGATGATCAAATTACAAATAGAGAGGAGAATGAACATTTATTTTCAATCCTATTAAGTACTCAGGCACTGTTTTAGTTCCCATGGCAACACTAAGAAGTATATAAACATTACTTTCCTCAACGTAGATTAGAAAACTAAGAGTACATGTCACTATTCCAAGGCCACAAGATATTACGAAATAAAAAAGGGATTCAAACCCATATGTAATCATAGGTAACTACACATTGTCTTTTCCTGTGAGGACCTCATAGGCTATTGAGGGAGGTAGACATAGAAACAAATAACTCTCTGGGGAAAACATGGTGCCAAGAACTCTGAGCAATGACAGCATCGCTGGGAAAACATCCAGAGCAGGATCTGCAGGAAGCTACTTATTTAGCTCAGTAGAGATTCAGTTGCTCTCCCTCACCAAACTGCAGAAAACCAAAGTTCAAGTGCCAAATTACTCTTTGTCATCATTGGACATTATTTGGCTTCAGAATCAGACAGATCATGAAGTCTGTAAGTGAGTCTTTTTGATGTGAAATGTTGTACCTTGGAAACGCGGCAATAATAATGTTCCCTTAGGGCAGGTGAAACATGGAACCATAATATATGGACCTACAGTATCTTATTTGATTCTCACACCACCACCCCCAGTGAATTGAGTATTTTAGAGTTCAAAGCCCCCTTCAAACATGATGTAGTTGAGACTCAGCGAGAAAATCAGTTAAAGTGACGAAGACTTCTGAGCTTTGTGCCTTTTGTAGACTTATATTGTCTATTTGCAGATGGGAAGGGAAGAATATCAGTGGCAGAAAGTAAGAGGAAGACTGCCCAAAGAGAATTAGCTACATTTTGCAGTGGGGCTTGATTCTTGTTAGTAACATCTTTGTAGGGTCTCTTTTCATTGATTGAGCTTTCATTTTGCTTGTGTCATTTCTGTTTTAGTAATATTTGAAAAGCTATTTGTCCCATCTTTCCTTTTACCTAGCTTGTGTGAAAAATGTAAACACTCACAAAGAAGTAGAAACAGCAGCCAGAGAAGTCTGCAGATTGTTTACACTAAAGGTCATATGAAGGTCAATATTTGTAAATGATGAAAGTGTTTAAAGTATAATTAAAATAGTAAAGGGGAAATTATTAAATTATTTCTGTCAACACAAGATTTCTAGGTACCAATAATAAATTCATTCAAAAACTTTCACCATTTGTTCTTTTTGGACCATGAAATCCTACCACACCTTCAAACTACAAGACACTCCTAAGGATTTTATCATCCACTGTCATCCTCATGACAATGAGTGTCACCTACCCTACCTAGTTCCTGGCTTCTCAATAATAGCATTGGCAAAGGAAAAAAAAATGAATTATACACAAGTCCTCCACACAATGAAACAGGATTGTATACTACAAAAGGTATAGTTTCTCAATTCCTAAGGGGAAGAAAGAAAACTCTGAGTCTTTGTATCAGATCTATTCCAGTGGGGTTAACAGAGATGACCCCAGCAGTTTGTCTTCTAGCCAGAAACTGCCCACACACATTGTGTGGGTTTTTTTTTTGTTTTTTTTTTTTTTTTTGCACACAGAGAGCTACATTTTAAAATTGAATCAGATGGCAAAATGAAGGCTATGTATATTTTGCACACAAATTCTGGATTCTTTGCATCTCTAAAAATAAATGACGGGGGGCGGGGAGAGAATGGAACTATTCTGGCAACTCTCAACTCATGTTGCTGCTTGGCAACAGCTGACAGGAGGTGAGGAGCCGCTGCCATCTTGCAATTGTGCACAGACTCCACTGCAGAAATGCTCGTGCCTGGATTACTCCATTCACACATGACAGGTTTAGACATGAGTTTGTGACACTTGACCTCATGTTGACAAGGGTAACAAAATTTCTAAACACTTTAGATGACATGTCTCTGGTATTAAAAGTATTTTTTAGCAAGCAGCTCCAAAATAAGAATGTTTATATATGAAATATACATAAAAGTGAAAAACACCCTGAGACAAGTACTTTTAATAACAAGTTAGATTGGCACTGTAAATTGTCACACACTAACAAAAATGTTTACTTTCTCTAATATATCATCTTTAACATTTTCAAAATGATGGAAAATATTTAGTTTATTCTAAAAATCTTGCTTTTAATTTTGTACCATTTTTTGTGTCAACTAAATAATGTCACTAGGTCTGATATTTGCAGTTGTCATTTAAGATGAAATATTAGTAAATCGTTAGGTCTTTACTACTGATAAGATAATAAATAATATAAATTCTAATATTTCAACATCAGGATCAGTGTGTCCAGTCTGGGTCTCCTGGAGTCCAAGGCAGTAGTGGGTGTCTTGCATTCTCACCAATGTAGCTCAGATCCTCGGGCACTTGTTCCAGACTCAACTTGAAACAAGCTCAGACTCTGGTTCTGCTGCGTACTGGGTTTACTAAAATGATACAGATATTATCTGTTTCCATTCCAGTTTCTTCATCAGTATAATGGGGTAAATGATCACTATATTGTTATGATATTTAACTGAGATAATACCTACAAATCTGATTATTGATCTCAGACTTCAAAACCCATATTGAAAAACAGGTAACTTTTATTATCTCAAATTTTATTGCTCTCATCCAATTTTATCTTATTTATCTTATTAACACAATTTTCTATGCCTGATGACCTCAGTCATGTGTCTGAGAAGGCTTGTCCTGTTCTTCTCAGTTCTTCCTTTATAATAAATGTTTTTTATTTGAAAAATTCCATTTTCTATCAGCACAGTAGAGTCGTCATTTTCTGAGAAAAATAATTTTTTTTTCAGACACCAGCCACTAATGCCACACAAATATACATTTTCACTGACTTCTTTGCAAAAAAGAAAAATAACCCTCCATATTATTTTTGGAAAAAAAATAAATACTCTTGTTAGAAGGGAAGAGTTTGCATTTGGCTTCCTTTCCCATTAGTCAAATATTATCCCAAATGCATTACTTTTTCCTGTGGTGTTGACTACAATTCACTGGGATAGAGACTTACAAATCAGAACCTAATTGAATAGCAGGGATAGGCTGCGCTGATTGGCACTGACAAACACCTCTCTGTGTAGCTTCAATGGGGCCACCTAGGGTCCCAGACTGTGGCTGCCTATGGCCTGACTGTTTGAGAATAAATTTTGTATCCAATCACCTTGCATAATCACCTTCATTAGGCACACAGGTGACCTTAACCCCATTTTGTTACTCCAAAAATGTCAAATACACTTTTCATTTATAAGCCATTAGTCATCTGTTGAACAGTAGCTGCATGTCAGGCAGTGAGTTGGGTGAGATGAAACGTAAATGAGGTTTTTTGGTTTCAATTTTTTTCCAAATGCTTTATCCAAGTCATATAGCTTTTATTTTCAGATAGTTTGGGGTTGAGTTCAAACATCTGTCCTTGAGTGATTGTGTGGCTGTAGATTCTTCATTCTCATCTCTGTTTTCCTTAAAATAGAGATAATTATTTTTGCCTGATAGATTTTTTGTGACTTTAACTAAGACATGGACTATAATTATCTCTAGTGGGTGAACTTAAAAGTTGGTTTTCTTCCCCCTTTTCATAATCAGGCATATGAAGTTGAATTACACCTAGTCCTGTCTCTGAAGAGTTCAGATTCCTTGAGGGAGACAAGCACATATACAATTAAAGACATAAGACAGAATTATAATACAGCTATATATCAAATAAGTTTAAAATTGAAGCTACCATATCATTCTGTACTGTAAAATCCTTAGAAGACACACTCCCTAATGACATGAATTCAATATAATGTGATTTCTGAGTGATAGAAATCTAAGTGTGTAGCCCTTATTCTCAAACAGAGGTAGGATAAAGTGCTTATCTTTAAAGGGATGGGAAGAAAAGAAAGGTAAGACACACATTAAACAGGAGGCAACACTGCCTCAGGAAAGAGAAGGGTCAAATTTGGTCAATATTCTTTTTACCTCATTCTTCTGGGATCATTTCAACCAAACAGGCTCCAACTCCCAAGGACATTTATGTAATAGCTGTCACTGCCAGCGCCGCGGCTCAATAGGCTAATCCTCCGCCTGCAGCGCCGGCACCCCAGGTTCTAGTCTTGGTCGCTGCTCTTCCTGTCCAGCTCTCTGCTGTGGCCCGGTAGTGCAGTGGAGGATGGCCCAAGTCCTTGGGCCCTGCACCCACATGGGAGACCAGGAGAAGCACCTGGCTCCTGGCTTCGGATCAGCGCGGTGCACCGGCTGCAGTGCACTGGCTGCGGTGGCCATTGGCGGGGGGGGGGGGGGGGGGGGGGGGTGAGGGAGGGTGAACCAATGGAAAAGGAAGATCTTTCTCTCTGTCTCTCTCTCTCACTGTCCACTCTGCCTGTCAATAAAATAAAATAAAATAAAAAGTAATAGCTGTCACATTCCAGCAAAGATGAGGGAACTAGAAATATCCTCACAGTACTATTGTGGCTTGGTTACAATCGCCACCAGGTGGCACCAAATAAGCAGCCAGGTCTGGATTGCTTTGGATTCTGGAGCTGGTTGACCTGGGCAGGTTCATTCCAGTGATTTCAACTTTGTTAGGATACAGTCTTGCATTTCACACAATATAACCTTTTAGGTCTACATTCTCCAAAACATGGATTCTACTGTGTTTGCATTTTAGTAGAAGCTTTAAATTATACTACAGTTCCCTATAAGATATGGACTCTCATCACTTTTTCAGATGCCATACCACTTTCCTCTTAGCTCACTGTATTCCAGACACAATGGCCTGCTCAAGGCAAGTGGAACATTTGTGCCAGCTGCTCCCTGTTCCTAGGATGTTCTTAGAATACACAACCAGCTCTTTCATTATTCTCAGCTCAAATGTCCCAGTTTCACGGAATCTTTGCTTGATCATGTTTGAAATAGTTTTATCTTTCAAGTGTCCCTATTCCATTACCCTGTTGTCTTTTCTTATAGTATTAATTGCTATATGACATGGTCTCATATATATGTCTGTATATTATCTCTATGGTTCCACTATCACGTAAGCCTATGAAGGAACGGACTTCATCTGTCTTGTCCACCACCATGTCTTCCAGTAGAAGGGCCACTGGTTGAACACCGCTGAAAGAATTAAATAAACTGAGCAATGAAACTTTCTAGAGGGAAAATAAAAATAAGAAAGTTGTAGGGAACAAAGGTGAATTATAGAGGCAAATAAGAGGTTATTACCATGAATACATTTGCTAGAATAGATTAGAGCTAACATCTCACTAATAATGATAACAACACCACAGCTGACACATACTGAGTGCCTACTCTGCCAAGCATTCTTCTGAGTGCCTTCCACATGTTAAGTTATTTAATCCTCTCAAAAACTTGATGATACAGACACTATCATTACCCATATTTTACAGCTGAGAAGACAGAAATTATTAACTCGCCCAAAGCACACATCTAGAAAAGGAACGTGAGACATAAATCTTGGAAGTCTGTGATCTTTAAAAAACTATTTCAAAACAAATCAGGAAAATGGCAAACACACATGGAAGTTATTCTTAAAAGAAAAAGAGTAGTCAAGATGATCTATGCTAGGAGGGGTGTGAACAAATGAACAGGGAAGGAAAGGTCGGGTCACATAATGAAGAGGAAGATCACCAAGAGACTGGTCAAAGGGCAATCAGCACACAGCAGAGCACAGGACATGAATAAGGAACTCTTAAGAGGGTTCAAGAGCTCACTTTGGGAAAAAGTGAAAAAGGGCTTACAGTATAGCTACAGGTGTATCTTTTCATGCTACCAGAATTCATCCTTCAGCTTAAACCTACTTTGTCAGACCAGATCACGACATTTTGGCAGATTTGGACACAAGTAAGTACATGGCAATGTATCTCTTCAAATTGTATCTAAGTTCAGCTTCCAACAAATGCTTATATTTCAGCCCAACCTCAGAATGTGGAGAGGATGGCAAGATTATTACTAAGAAAGACTCAACTGAGCTCTCCTGCATCTTCCCACACAATTCAAGTAAAGGGCAGAAATGGGAATTTGCCCAACTCTGCTTTAAGAAAATGGTTTATAAATTCCATAGAGCATATCTAAATTACATTTGGATTCTGTGCCTCACTTCAGCATGGTTATTTATGGTGTTTATTGAATACAGCCAGTATTCTATGCCTCTGCATATTTATAAATACAGTTTCTAAAAGGCAACCATTATGGCTTATCATATATAATTGGAAACAAGATGTACCCAATCGTGCATTCACTAACATTACAGAATCATGTAAATCATCTGGGACTACTCCTACAGGGCTGGAGAACTCGGAAGATGTTAATTAGGCCTTGGCCCCAGACCTTTCCAGGATATATCAAGTTCATGGGTTATCACTGTGCACTCACCACCTCTCCTAATAGTTAAAACATAAGAATTCATAATATAATCAGTAGCAGTTTTACAAGGCTCAGCAGTTTTTGAATTAATGTTAATCATCATGAGGGCAATTAAAATACTAATTCTGTGTTGCTCATCTATATTTATATTTTTCATTTTTATTAAATGTGAAATTAACACAAAAATGTATAAAAGATAATAAAAGTAAAAAAAAATCCACCACATAGTTAAACTGATATGTGATTCTTAATATAGCTGAGGACCTGTCCCTATGCATACCTGATCACATCATCCTAGAAACAAGAGGTTTCCCACTGCAAGTTTCATCACTCCCATTTATTCTTTATGTCTGAAGCTCTAAACAATGTAGAGTGTTGCTCTGCAGAAAAGCTATCAATAGCATCAGGCTGCATACATAATTTTATAACTTCCTTTTGTCGTTCAACATTGTTTTGACATTTGAAACAATGTTAAATTATGAAAGAAGTAAGCCCAGCATGTTCATTTGCAGAGATGTTTATTATTTTATCCCCTCTTTGAGGGAATTTTAATTCTCAGATGTTCTCAGTCAAAATCAATGAAACAATAAATTTTGCCATTTGTTCTTTTGTACATGTGCAAGAGCTGCTAAAGTATTTCCCTAGATTTGAATTGTTAAGTCTGAGAATAGTATGAGCATGATCATCTTTACCAAACTAAGAGACATTCTCCAAAGCATCTATGAATTTATGTTCCAGTTAAAAGTATTTGTTTGTGTTGATCTATGTCTTTGTGACTCTTGGTTTGGTCGGAAGTTATCTTTAATATTATCACAATGGGTATGAAAAAGTATCTCTTTGTGGTTTTACTTATATTTCCCTGACTACTAATTAGATATCATTCAAAGACTCACAATTTTGTCTTGTTTTTTATATTTATAATTTTTATCACTGTGTTTTTCTTTTCTTATACAATTAAAAAGTTATTTATATTTTTTTGCTTCAGTCATGTAGCTAGCTTATATTTTCACTTTTGTGAGCATTAATGGGATTTTTTTGTTGAGTAGGTGACAATTTATGCTAACATATGATAATTTTCAACATTTTACTCATATACATATTCAAAATGAGGGATAGATTCACCATCAAATATGATGCTTGCTGTAAATTTTTGTACCTATATTTCAGTTATTCGGGATTTAATAGCTAACTGAATTTTTGAAAGTGTTTTCTATTTGAAATAATTCTACATAGTTTTCTCCTTATGTCATTAAATTACAATATTACACTGACACATTAGCTAGACCTTTCTTGAATTTCTGGGATAAAAGTATCACATTCACGATATTTTAAAAGAATAACCCTTTTTAGCCATTTTGCTAAGATTTTTTTGCAGATTTTATATCTATAACTGATACTGATTTGATACAATTTTCCTATGGATTTTAACTATTTCAGCAACAGTTTGTATTAACTCTTTTAAGCAAATTTGAGAATGTTTTCTTTTTCATTCTCTTGAATAAATGTTATAAGATTAGCTTTTTAAGTTTTATATATTTATATGTTTCCAGCTTGGGCCTTGAGTATCCATGTGTGTGTGGAGGTGAGTACAGATTTTTTTATTATTGCACATCTGTTCATTTTATTCATTATTTTTCAAATTTTCAAACAAGTTTTATTCCATTCCAGTTCTGAGACATATGCTTTTTTGTTTTTACATATAAAGGGAAGAGGATTCCTTTTTGTGCAAACAGTAACTTAAGCTCTGTCTTGATTACATGGAAAATGTAGTGGTCCAGCTACTGGGAAGTCTGACGAGAATGTGCCACCGGCTGTGGCTGGAATCACCTGAGAGGAAGGAAGGGAGACTCTGCCAGGACTGGGTGCAACAAGCCTTCCCCAGGGAAGTCCGCGTCCTGGTGAACTGAACATCTCTGACAGTTCGTCCAGCTGCTGCCTTCAAGCACTCATCAAAGGCTGCCTCTTTGGGGTCCCTCCCTGGGCCACTTTCTGACCTGTGCAGACCTTGAGCTCTGGGCTGACCCTTCTGGCCTTCTGGACCCAAACAACTCATTAAACCCCTGCAGCTCCACCTCCTGAAAAGCAGCCACCCCTGAACCAGCCACTGTCCCCACAGCGTGGAGGGTGAGAAGCACAACTGGAGGTAACTCTGTCGACAGAGGCTGCAGATGGCCTGTTGTGCATTGGAGGCCTGGTGCCTCAGGGTAGTCTACACCAAAGCAACGCTGGCCTCTAGCGCTTCCTCTCAGCCCTTCTCATTTTAAAATTTCTTCTTGGCTCCATTTTGGTATACTGTATATTTCTAAAAATGTGCCTTTTTCACCTAAATTTTCAATATTAACCATAAATTTAGTTATTTTCTTAAGAAATATTTATTTGTACTAAATTACCTTTTTCAGCTTTTGGTAATGGTTATTTATGACATTCCTTTCTCTTTGATGGTGCCATTCATTGTATTATGAATCTTTTCAAAGAAATAATGTTCACTTTTGGTGAACCTAGTATAGTTTTGTTTCTAAGTTTACTTATTTTTGTACTCATTTTTATTTTTCCTGTTTGATTCACTTTGTTTTATTATGTGGGACATGTTTCTCACATGTATGCTATGCTCCTCAGCTTTAGTATTTCTTCTATTTTCAGAAAATATTTAATGTACTTGAAAAATCCATTAAGTTGTATTTCACAAATCCTGATTCCACACTGACTTCCTGTAATATCTATTGGGATCCAAATTTCCATTTTCTGAAACATTTGGACATGTTCTATTGTTTATAATTTTCCTGACTCCCGTTTATATTATTTTTAAGATATTTTTGAGGCCGGCGCTGTGGCTCAACAGGCTAATCCTCCTCCTAGTGGCACCGGCACACCAGGTTCTAGTCCCGGTCGGGGCGCCAGATTCTGTCCTGGTTGCCCCTCTTCCAGGCCAGCTCTCTGCTGTGGCCAGGGAGTGCAGTGGAGGATGGCCCAAGTGGTTGGGTCCTGCACCCCATGGGAGACCAGGATAAGCAACTGGCTCCTGCCTTCGGGACAGCGCGGTGCGCTGGCCGCAGTGCGCCAGCCGCGAAGGCCATTGGAGGGTGAACCAATGGCAAAAGGAAGACCTTTCTCTCTGTCTCTCTCTCTCACTGTCCACTCTGCCTATCAAAAAGTAAAAAAAAAAAAAAAAAAATTTTGAAAAAGTAAGGGGCAGAAGATCTGTTGTCTCTCTGGCTATGTTCCTTGAACTATAACATTTATGCCACAAATATTTATTACATATCTTATCCATGCTAGGCAGTGAAATATAGGGTCACATGCTCAGAAACATCACAGTGGATCTAACATCTATCTCTAGAGATTAAGAACTTAATGAATTTAGGTTGGTTGATGTTTTCAGACAATAATCGTTATTCTCATACTTTTTTAAACCCACACCCCTCAACTCCATCAACTCTATAAAGTGTTTGCCCACTTTCCAGATGAGGATACTGAAATCCTAAGTCACTTAGTGATGAAATCTCATCAAAGCTGCACTGAAGTAATTGTACTCCAGATCCTACTCTGATATTTTATAAAGTGGTTCATTCTACATAGCACAGAGTCATTATACACAGAGCACACAGTATTATTTTCTAAAGTGCCTTTGGGATGCATTAGGACAGAAAGCCATAAACATGTCATTACAACCAATATCAAGTGACACAACTTTGGGTAATTGTGGGCCTGTGAATTTTGGGAGGATACAGATTGTTACTGTACCAAACAGCAGCTGCACTGTGACTCTATGGTTTTGGGTCTCCATTATCAGGCTGCTTTGTTTTGAGAATCTCAGAATAAGCCTACAAATCCAGTAAGTGGTCATCAAATTGATAATTCTTTACAGGAAAATAAGTCAACTCACATTGAGTGATGACCTTTTAAAATATCATTATTTTAAGGTAGCACATTAAATTTGTGAAAAATACACTTTAAAAAACACATTGGCATGATTTTTAAATTAGTTTTCAGCCTATATTATCATATTAGGACATTTGCCTTAAGAGTCACTGGCATGCTAGTGTCAGATGCTAGCCAGATGCTTTGGAATTGTGGTGTAGGCACTCAGGAGAGAAGGCAGAATTCTAAATTTCATTCACTCATCAATCATTTAATGAGAAGTTATGAACAAAAAGTAGGCAGAGAAGAGAAGTTGGGAAAAGACATGGTCACAGCACATGAGATTTCATAGCCTGGTGGAGAATAAATAGACAAGTAATTACAACCTCTTAAATTTTCAAGTGGAATGGATGCTTAGGTGTTTTAGAAGAGAAGGGTACTACTATTACATAGAGATAAAAATTAGAGAAATTGCATAGGTGATAGAAATCTTATTTGAGCTTTGAAAGAAAGTGCAATTTTATCAGATGGAAATAAAAAATAATCATAGATACAGAAATAGAATATGCAAGAACCTGCAGAATAAAGTACAGAGTGATTGGGGACTCTGGTATAGTTGGAATTTAGAGATTATGGCGGAGTGGGATGAGAAGAGTTTTTAAGGTAGGTTGGACCTCCTTGATGAAAAGACTTCAGAGTTCAGTCAACATTGTGTATATTAGGAAATCATAGCAAGGTGTTTCAGTAGGGGCATGACAATCACAAAAGACAACTCTGGAGACATGGATCCTGCATCTTTGATAAATTTATAGATTAGGGACTTGGTATATTTGCATTCAATATTATAGGTAAGACTACAAAGTTGATGGATAATAGTTTTGCAAAGTACTATCTTGGGAAAATGCTGAGGTTTTAGTCAGGAATTAGCAGAAAATAAATGTCAAATCAGATTCATGATGTTCTGTGTTGGCACAAAGCTCCTGTCAGTGTTGTATACCATGTTTGGATCCATCAAGCACCTCAAACAATAACATTTTTAGAGGATGGTTTAAAAGAGGAATTTATCCTCATTCAAATTATAATTTGAATAATGAGGAGAAAATATTTGAGGTATTTGTCTAGGAAGTGTTATAATGGGGTTATATATATATATATATATATATATATATACACACACACACATCTTTTGGCTAGAATATACTTAACTTTGAATTATTGAAAAAATCAAAGGAAGAGATACATAGGGTGACAGGGTATAGACCTGCTTAAAGCTAGTGAATGATGAATTTAAAAAAAGAAATCAAAATTAAAGTTGGAGCAAGTAAACATTATCTCTGAAAGCCAGAGGAAAAACAGGGAATGACCAATCCCACGTAATCAAGAGAAAGATAGGGACAGAGAGAGTCAGAAGTTTTGAAAGCCAAGTTTTCCTAAGCCTATCAGAAGTACAACATGGTAAGCATCAACTTAATTAAGGCAAAAATTACAAAGGCACCCTGTGAGTTTATTCACTTCGGCACAAAATTGGAGTCAGATGGTAGGAGAAACTGTCTAAGTAGAGGGAGTAAACAGGCCTTGCGATCAAAAGACAATTCCAATTCTTGCTCTACTGTTTTTTAGCCTCTGTGAGCTTCTGTCTCTATATCCAAGATATGAAATAATGATCCCTGCATGGTGCTAATGTGAGAATCAAATGAGATAATGGATGTGATTGTATTTGTAAACTACAAAGCCTTTGACAAGCGTGAGGTATTATCATGATGATATTATCACAGAAAAAGTTAGACCACTCAGGAAAAACACCCTAGCTTTCAACTATTCTGTCAAAATTCTTATAGCACACATATATGCCAGTTGTGGTTCTAAGCCCTAGAGGAAGACAAGGTTCCTGATCTCAGAAAGCTCATGTGGAGAAAGCATTCTCATGTGGAGAAAAAGAGAGAGAGAGAGAGAGAATGAATTTTCGCATGAGAAAATCCCTATTGAGAATTTGAGAATTCAGCTCAGTAGTTCTTGGATGTAGCATTATGCAGGGATGCAAAAGGTGCCTCCTGATAACATTGCTGTAATCATTGGAGCAAGACTAGGCTCAAGGAAAAGTTGGGGGGTAGAGAGAAATCAAGGATCCATTGCTGGATGAGAGAGAAAGAGGAGGAGGAAGAGAAAACAGGAGGGAAAGAGGGAAGAAGGAAAGAAAGAAGAGACAAGTGTCACAGCCATGAAATGAAATCCAAAAGTGAGGAATAGGCTAAGCCTATATAGGATATGGAGCCTCAGAAAAACAGAGGCATAGTCTGATCTATATGTAAATCTCAGGGTCTAGCTGACTAGGAATAGATTTTAAATGACTGGATTCACACTCAGCTACTCCAGCTGAGAGGCAATGTATATGTTACCTGTTACCCGAGGCCCCCCAGAAAGGAACCAGGAAAGGTAGGAAACAAATCTTAGCCTTGAAATGAGCACACCCTAGTTTCCCTAGCCAGACTTTTCCTCTAACTATCCACACAGGTGTGGGCCTGTGCTCTGGGTACAAATGTCTGTGCTGGTGTCAAGGCATCCTCCTGTGCTGTCGGAGCAGTGTTGTCCAATAGAAATAACATACAAGCCATGTGTCAACATTGTAATTTTCTAGAGGCTGGGCCCAGCATTGTGACCCAGCATGTTAAACCTCCACTTGAGAAACCAGCATCCCATATAGGCACCTATTTAAGTCCAATTCTGCAGCTCCAGTTCTGATCCAGCTTCCTGCTAGTGTACCTGGGAAGGCAGCAGAGGATGGCCCAAGTCCTTCGGCTTTTGCCACCCATGTGGGAGACCCAGTTAGAGTTCCAGGCTTCCATGTGGCCCAGCCCTGGGCATTGCAGCCATTGGGAGAGTGAATCAGCAGAGGGAAGAGCTCTCTCTGTGTCTCCCTGTTTCCCTTTAACTCTGCCTTTCTTCTTCTTCTTCTTCTTTTTTTTTTTTTATAGATGTATTTATTTATTTGAAAGAGTTACACAGAGAGAGGAGGAGAGGCAGAGAGATAGAGATAGAGAGAGACACACAGACAGACAGAGAGGTCTTCTATTCGCTGGTACACTCCTCAAATGGCCACAATGGCAGGAGATAAACCATTCCGAAGCCAGGAACAAGGAGCTTCCTTCGGGTCTCCCACGCTGGTGCAGGCGCCCAGGGACTTGGGCCATCTTCCACTGCTTTCCCAGGCCACAGCAGAGAGTTGGGTTGGAAGTGGAGCAGCCAGAACTTGAACTGGCGCCCATATGGGATGCTAGCACTGGAGGCGGCAGCTTTACCTGCTACGCCACAGTGCCGGCCCCAACTCTGGCTTTCAAATAAGTAAGTCTTAGAATTGTAGTTCTTTATTAGTGAGATAGTAGAAACATCATAAGAACCCACTCACATTATAAAATGACAATAATATCTCTACATATGATGCAATAATTAAAATAAAATGTAGTTCTACCAAAGAAAAAAATTTAAATATAAATATTTTACTTGACTTGGGTTTAAAATTTTAATTAAATAAATTAAAATTTTCTAGGGTGAAGTAGGGGAAGAGGGAGGAATAGGAAATGGTTTTTTAATGGGTAACACGGTGTATTTAGGTAAGAGAAAAAAGTTCTGAGTTTTATTACTTGGTCGGGTGACTACAAATAATGATAATGTACTGTACAGTTTTAAAAACTAGAAGAAACAATTGTGAATGTTTTTACCATACAAAAAATGATAAATGCTTGAGAAAGAAAATGTTTGCCCAGATTTGAACATTGTAAAAACTGAACTGTCACATGATATTTCATGGATATATACAATTTCTATGTATCAAAAATTTCAACTACATGCTTTAAAAAATATATTACATTATCAAGCTAACCAATTTCACTAGCAAACTTTCAAATGCTCAGTTAACACATGGAGATAGTGATTACCATTTTGGACATCATAACTCAAGAGTTCATAAGGAGTATTAGAAACTCAGGAAAACATAAATATGATGAGACTTTATTGCTCTAACTGCATATGCATATGATGGGTGAAGAAGAAATTGCACCGGGTATTATGCTCTGTGTTTGACACATGCTATATTTTTGCACTTCAATTTTAACTTTAAGGGGTCTTATTATTTCCAATCCCACTCACACAGATAGGAAGTCTAACCCAAGACATTTCAAAAGTATAATGGAATAGGACACAAACACAGAATTCCTGATTCTTTCTATTTCTGATAAAACAATTAGCCTGTTTGTGTCCCTTAAAAAAAATGGTATATACATGTTCGTTACATAGATCCTATAGCTGAACTGGTTGATAGGTGGAGTTTCAATCTACTCTATGTGAATATGGCAGAACCCTGAGCCTATCTTCATAACTACTTTCATCTCCTTTAGTTTCCTACTTACTGTTAAAGATGTATTCTGCGTGCTTTGTCTCTGGAATTAAGGCATAGGAATGGAATTGTTTGTACACTGTATAAATAGCAGTCAGCCTTTCCAGGACTTACTAGGACACACTGCTATTATCTGTGTTGTCCTTGTCATGCGTAGTCACTGTATGTGTGAATAACCAGAATGTGCCTCTGTGATCCATTGCTTGTCAAAGGGACCCTAATGCTCAAAACTGAAAGGCAGGTGGTAGGACCACAGGAGGCAGGCAGTAGGACTATGTAGAAGGTACTAAAAGGCCACATATACATGTTTTGTCACAACTTCCTTCAAGGCACAATTTGAAAATGTTCAGATGAATCAAGTTGCAGAAACTAGTTCCAAACACTTTGTATGACAGGCTTGCCTTAGTGACTGCACCTACCCCATCACAAAGACATCATCACTGCTGTAAACGGTGAACTGAGGCTGCACAGAGGAAAAGCTGACCTACTGCATAATATCATCTGCTGGAAAGTAATAAATGGTACATCTTTTTTTTTGCCATTCATAACAGACTTGTAGTAATTAGAGCAGATGGGACAAACCTGTTTATATCTCAATAAAGCACATAGTAATGGACACAGTTGATTACACTTTCCTTTGTCCAGCCAATTGTTAATGACTCAAATAATGGGGTTTCCTGATACTTGGCTACACAGCCTAATCAGATGGTACATGTGGATGAATTAAATAATAGTTATCACAGTGTTCTCTGTGTTCATAAATACCAAGAAAAAAGTCTCACAATGGAATACGTTTGTGTGACATTTTTAACATAGTTTCTAAATAATGAGAACTGAACTAAACTTCAGCAAACACCAAGTCATATATGGAACAACCTGGAAACTTGACAGTAAAAACTAACATAGCTTCAATTACTAAAGATTAAATAAGAATAAGAATAATGGGAAATAGAATGAGACTCTACTAAATTGCGAAATTCAGAAAAGATGAAACCGTCCCATCTCATGGCAAAGTGTTTGAGAGATTTTGAGCATGTTGACAAAGTGTACCAGTGGAAGACACTGGTAAGGGCAGCCCTTTCCAATAAGTAAAACAGTTAAATATCCAGGCTATTAGGGGGAATACTAAAATAAAGGCCAGTTAATCTGTTTGAGTACTACTTATGCTAAATAACTGATACTGGATTTTAATTGCTTTCCTCTTGTAATGCATAAAGGTTGCCTTTTATGGAGCCAGCATTGTGGTGCAGCAGGTTAAAGCCCTGGCCTGAAGCACTGGCATTCCATATGGGCACTGGCTGGAGTCCCAGCTGCTCCTCTTATGATTCAGCTCTCTGCTATGGCTTGAGAAAGCAGTAGAAGATGGCTCAGGTGCTTGGGCCCCTGCACCCACAGGAGAGACCCAGAAGAAGCTTCCAGCTCCTAACATCGGATCAGCTCAGCTCCAGCCATTGCAGCCATTTGAGGAGTAAACTAGTAGATGGAAGACCTCCTCTTTCTCTAACTTTTTCTTTCAAATAAATAAAAATAAATCTTAAAAAAATGCCTTTTTTTGCAGAGTAGAAATAAAGTTCAAATGAGATAACATACATGAAAATATATTAGGAACAAATTTTAGGGTTTCAAATACAATAATTCAATTAAACCTTTAAACAAAACCATTAAAACCACAATATTTTGTCACTCATAATAAGAATGATAAATTGTGAGGCCTGCGCTGTGGTGTACTGGGCTAAACCTCCTTGTGCAGTGCTGGTATCCCATGTGGGCACTGGTTCATTTCCTGGCTATCTGCTATGGCCTGGGAAAGCAGTAGAAGATGGCCCAAGTGCTTGGGCCCGTGCATTTGCATGGGAGATCTGGAAAAATCTCCTGGCTCCTGGTTTTGGATTGGCCTAGCTCTGGCTATTGCAGTCATTTGGGGAGTGAACCAGCTGATGGAAGACCTTTCTCTCTGTCTCTGTCTCTCTGTCTGTAATTCTACTTCTCAAGTAAATAAATAAATGTAAAAAATGATAAATTGAAATTAAAAATTAAAAAATTAGAAATTAAAAAAAATGATAAATCTAGGATGACCTAGACAAAATCACATGTTAGGTACAGAACAGTAGTTCCGGCAGTGGAAATAAAAGGGAGAGATAAAAAAGCCCCCCACCATGTGACACGCAAACTGAGTTGCTGAGACTTGTATATGCTACTGACTAAATATTGTGGGAGAAATAAAAGAATAAATCTAAAAAGTACAAATCATAAAGAAGATATCCCTGAACACAAACTAATATTTTGCATGAAGAGTAAGTAGGTTGGAGACTAATAGTCATTTGGTGCCAAATACTGGCTTAGCACTTGGAGAGAATTCAGAAGGAATCTAGGCGATTTTATAAAATTCATCATTATGTAAATTATTTTTTGGTCCAACAGTCAGATCCATTGTGTCATAAGTATAACTCTCAGGAAAGATGAAATCCCAAATTCTATATGGAGTTGAAAGTAGTTTTACTAAGTAGCTATATCTGATTAAGCTAGTGTAATTATTATTTTTGAAAATGTTTATTAATTTTCTTCAGATAATGAAAATGATAAATTATCATTATAGGATATTTAGAATATAAGACTCCAGAAGTACAGAGACCCAAATGTATCTTTCTGCCTTCCTCGTTAAACTGCAATCCAACTACCTGTTTGTTTTCCTGAGGAAAGTAAATTAGGTCATGGCAACGAGACAAGTCCTAGAAGATGCTGGCAAGCTATGCCAGGATAAAGTCCAAATTTAAGTTGATTACATGTATTTTCTCATCCTGAGTTATCAGTGGAGTAAAGATAGACTTGTCAAAGAGATTAAATAATAGACTCTTCTAAACAAACCATCAAAAATAAATTCCCTAGTTCACACTGCATATAAAAATAAATTCCACATGCAAAAACAGATGCAAAATTGCTTAAAACTCAGAAAAAAAAATAGAATACTACCTTCATGGTGCTATGTTAAGGAAAACTTTCTGAAATAGGATGCAGATATAAATAAACAAAAGGAACATAAATCATTAACAATGTGCCAAAAGAGATGAAGACTTTTTCAGGGATGAAATAAAACAAAAAAATTAATTTGCAGCATGTAAAAATTCTATCAATCCACAGGAAAAGCAGAATTAAATACTATGTCTAACAGCTGCTCCACAATGAGACTTCATAACAGCCAACATTGCTTATAATATTAAAAATGAAAAATGTTAAAATGCTTATCACTAGAAAAATGGAAACTAATTCATGCTTGCTTTCCTGAAATAGAATAGTATATAGAACCGAAAGTATATTATTAGTAAGGCAGGTATTTGGTGTAGTGGTTATGATGCCATTTAAGATGCCTGGATCTCGTATTGGAGCACCTGGGTTCAAATTCTGTCTCAGCATCTACTTTTCTGCTAACCCACAGCCTGGAAGGCAACAGATAATGGCTCAAGTACTTGGGTCCTTTCTGTCCATGTGGGAGACTGGATTGAGTTCTGGGTTGGGTTCTTGTCTTTGTCCTAGCCCAACAGTGGCTGTTGCACACATTTAGAAAGTGAACCAGTGAATGGAAAGTATGACTTTGTCTTTGTCTCTCTCTCTCTTCCTTTCAAATAATATTAAAATGAATAAATAAGAATTAGAAATATGTATATTATTAGAAATACATGAGTACTATGTATACAAAACATGTACATCAAGAAAATAACAGTGAATGACAAAAAATTGTAGATAAGTATACATAATTTATATAAAATTTAAATATAAATCAATTACATATATATATAAAGAGATAACATGTATGTATGTAACTTAATAAAAATATTGGCAATAAGTATATATGTCAACTCTTAGAAAGTAATTGCCTCTTGTTAAATAAGTAGAAATGTAGACAGAATGCAATCAAGAATATAAATATCAATTACATACAGATTTATAATACTTTAATCTTTAGTACAAACAATTTTTCTGAATAATTAGCAAAATATTAAACATTTACTAAAGAATGCTGAAACATGGGCATGTGTTGTAGTTTTCTCTATACTTTTCTGTCTGGTTATATTGTTTCATAAAATGTGAAATAAGAAAGACTGAAAATAAACTATAAGACAAGATATATCTTTTTTTAAGATTTATTTATTTATTTGAAAGTCAGAGTTAACACAGAAAGAGAATGAGAGGCAGAGAGAGATAAATCCTCCATCTGCTGGTTCACTCCCCAATTGGCCGCAACGGCCATGCAGACATCGCTCCAAAGAAGACTTGCAAATGTTCAATAAGTATAAACAAATATGCTCAAATCATTAATTGACAGGGAGAAGCAAATCAAAACTACATTCAGATATCATATCACACCCACTAGGATAACTATAACTAAAAAAATGAGAATAAATTTGGTAAGAATGTGGAAAACTGGGAGAGTCATACATTGCTGATGCAACTTCCGTGTAAAACTGTTTAGTAGTTCCTTAAAAAGTAAAATATCACATGATCTACCAATTCTACTCCCAAATATACACCCAAGAGAATAAAATATTTATATCCAAACAAAAACTTGCACAGGTATCCTAATAGGAGCACTAAGTCATTATAATCTAAAAGTAGAAACAACACTAAAACCAACTAGCTGAAGACTGGGTAAAATATTGTATCTCCAGACACCAGAATATTACTCAGCCATTAAAAGGAATATTATTGATATATGCTACAATATGGATGAACCTTAAAAACATTATACTGAGTTAAAAATGTCAGACATTAAACATTATAAATTATATTATTCATTTTATATAACATAAGGAGAATACGAGCTTGAAGGCTCCAATCATAAAGTAGTGTCAAAGAAGGCAAAATAATAATTACCCTGATTTGATTGGTATAGGTTGAAGAAAGTGTAATTGAAATGTTGTACTATTGGTCATAATTATGTACAATTATTGTTAATTAAACAGGACACTCATTAAAAATAATATCCAGAATATGCAAGTCTGCAAGGTGAGAAAATATCTTAATATTTGTCTGTGGATGAGGGGAAGGAATTGATTATAGAAAGTAATTACTTAAAATGGTTGCATTTTCTTTCTTTTGAGGGTGCTGAAAATGTTCTAAAAATAACTTATGGACAGTAGTTGCATAGTTCTTTAAATATTGCAGATTCATTGACTTGTATATTTTATTGGAGTTAATTTAAAGTATTTAAATTATATCTCAATAATTTTTTTTCAAAACTTTTAATCAAAGAATATCAAGAAAATACCACACTATTACCCAGTAGGATTTAGAAAGGAGTAGAAAAGATAGTTCAACATTGCCAATTTAAGAAAAAAGAAAAGAATTGACATGATATTTGACATAACTATATTACAGAAGAAAATCAAGAGATGCAGCATTTTATGACTTTTCTATCCCTGGAACTATTTGAATTTCAAACATCAATAAAATATAGAAAATATTTTAGTGATTCTATATATGTATATACACATCTTAATTGAAACGCTGCATTTTAGCATGCAAAGAAGTGAGCATTTAGTCTGTAGTTACAATGCTAGTTAGGGTGATCACATCTCTCATTGGAACACCTGGGTTCTATACTTGGCCCTCGCTCTTGGATGCAGCTTCCTGTTAATGCAGACATTGAGAGGAAGCATGGATGAGTCAAGTAATTGGATTCTTGCCACACATGTGGGAAGCCTGGATTGAGTGGTCAAGTTCTGGCCATTGCTGGCATTTAGGGAGTGAACCTGTCGATGAGAGCACCCTCTCTATCTCTCTGTTTATACATCTCTCTGTATCTCTGGTTCTCAAATAAATATATATATATATATAAAAAAAATATATATATACACACACAGAGAGAGAGAGAGAGGAGTTGAAAAGATACAATTCTGGAAAGATTTTGCATTCAAGGATAAAAAACAAAAGGTGATCATATTAGGAAGAAGTATTATTAAGCAATGCTAAGGTAACTATAAAATTAAGGTTTTTTTAAACTTTTAACTTGTATTATTTATTTGTAAGTATTAATTTGATATGCCTTCTATTACTTGCTTAGGGATTGCACCTGCTCAATTGTAAGAACACTCACATATTACACACTTTTCAAAACAATAGATACTTAGAACATATTTGATAAAAATTGCTAAACAAAAACTCCACATAAAATATAACCTTTAGAAAACTATTCTAACTATGCTACATCTACCTACTAAAAGCAGCAATGGCAAACACTTCTACTGTTATTAGCCAAACAAATTAAGGAAAAACAGAAAAGACCACTATCATTATTATTCAGCAGGATGGATTTTACATTTTCAAAAAAGACCCAATTTTATGTTTTAAAATTATCAAAAAAGATATAAAAGACATCATTGTTAATAATATATGTAAGTGGCTCTGACAAAAACCTATATCATAGATATAGGACTATATATCTTATATATGAAAGCATTGTTTTTTCACAATACATGTTCTGTGCTGAGAACAACAAAACAGTTACTGTTTGTCAAGGTAAGAAACAGGTTGAATAAATAGTAACTTATCTACACCACGGAACATCATGGTGTAGATAAGTGGAATTCATATAACAACATGAAAATGAATAGTCTTTTTCCTTTGTAGAATATAAGGATATTTTAAAAAGGAAATAATTGATCATAATGATAGGATTAAGTGTCAAAGGGATCACATAAACAAGACTAATGTCTGCTAATACTAAGTGATAGAATTAAAAAGGAGAGAATGATCCAACCTGGGAAGTGGGATACACAGCAGACTCATAGAATGGCAGATGTCCTAAACAGCACTCTGGCCTCAGAATCAGCCCTTAAGGCATTAGGATCCAGCTACAAAGCCCATGAGAGTATTTCAGGCATGGAAAGCCAAGACATTCTGGCAAAAAAAAAAAAAAAAAAAAAAGAAAGAAAGAAAGAAAGAAAAAAAACCTAAATGAAAGATCTCTGCGAGTGAGATCCCAACGGAAAGAACGGGCCATCAAAGAAGGAGGTATCTTTCTCTGAAGGGAGGAGAGAACTTCTACTTTGGCTATGGCCTTGTCTAAATAAGATCACAGTTGGTGAACTCAAGAGGCTTCCATAGGCTTGGCAACTCATGACAAGAGCCTCGGGTGATTACTGACACCATAAACAAGAGTGTCAATAGTTAAATCAACTACAGAGGTTACTGTGCACTTACTCCCCATGTAGGATCTCTGTCCTTAATGTGTTGTACTATGTGAATTAACGGTATAACTAGTACTCAAAGAGTACTTTATACTTTGTGTTTTTGTGTGGATGCAAACTGTTGAAATCTTTACTTAGTATATACTAAATTGATCTTCTGTATATAAAAATAATTGAAAATGAATCTTGATGTGAATGGGATGGGAGAAGGAATGGGAGATGGGATGGTTGCAGGTGGAAGGGAGGTTATAGGGGGAAAAGCCGCTATAATCCAAAAGTTGTACTTTGGAAATTTATATTTATTAAATAAATGTCAAAAAATAAATTAAAAAGGAAATAGAAAACAGAAGTACAAGATAAATTTAGTTTTGTGCAAAAGATTTTTTGAAATCCATGCATATGAGGAGCTTCCTAGAGTTCAAGAAAGAAATGTGTATTATGAAAAAACACACATAATTTCAAAAATTTGGCACCAAAATAAACTCTTAATTTCATTCTTCATAAACTTTTTGAAGTACCCTTGTACACCATATGAAACATATTTTTGTGAAAGCCATTGAAAATTGGCAAATTCATGTGGTTATTATAAGTTTGTTTATAGTTATGCATGTAAGCCTAAATAATATTTATATATTGATACATGGAAAGGTATATAACCTGCTATACACATACATATGGAGATATACAATTCATACATATACATGAACATAGGCCTACATATACACATTGTGAGTCTGTGTTTGTAAATTTACCTATTAAGTGGTTACATGTGGTGTAGGTCATACTACATGAAGATGTAGAGGAAGAAAGGTAGGGAAGAGGTAAAGAGAAAAATAGAGCAGCATTATAAATGCCTTTTTTGTAAAAGTATACAGCATATGTCTTCATGAATAAAAAGAGGAGATGCAGATGATAGCGGTGGTTTCTCAGGGTGTGAGGACATGAATTTTACATCCCTGCTTAGTTGTTTGGGTTTGAATTTTCTTTATCAGTGATTTTCTTGTTTTAAGGAAAAAAGCGACATGGCTATTTCATCTTGAAAAAAAGAAAACTATGGAAAACTCAAAACACTGTTATTTAAAAATAAAGCAAGAGGGAATCATCTTAAATTCCACTTCCCAAAACAGTGACTGTGAACATTTGTATACATTTTAATAGAGTACAGCATATTTCCTTTTGCTACCTAATGTTGTATCAAAACATTATAATCCTACAATATTCTAGTGTTTAAGTGTCCTGATTTACTTAATTATACCCAAGGCTAAACATTTGGGCTATTTCCATTTGTATATTCTTTGAACTACTGACTCACTGCCCAATGCTCATTTTATAAATAAATGTTTATATATTACACATTTCCTAGGAAATCCTCTTTAAAATGGACTTACTGACTCTAAAGATGTGAAGGCTTTTAAGCATGTTATCACATATTATAAAATTGTTTTATTAGCAGTTTTATACAATAGGCAAATGGTGGCTAATAACTTCAAGAAACAGAACCTCTGACTTAGACACCATATTGAAATAATTTTACTTGGGAGGGCTACACTTACATTTAAGTAGTTAGCCATTACATTATACCATTTGACAGTCATATAGGTAACTTACTGAAGGCAAACTACACAGAAAGCACACACTGACAAGTGCTTCAAAGAAGAAAATGTTGTATCTGTTTTTGAAGTACAGGGAATGTGGGCAGAACACATTGGTTTTACCTGGAAGCAGCTGTGGTAACCGCATTAATGCTAAAGTGATTTGGTCTGTGCATAATTGAACAAATGAAGTTCTAAAACTTAACAATGTGATAATTCGATACTATTTTCAGGCATTTAAAGAATCTGGCTTTTATATGATAACATCTATACTATAGGTAACTGTTAGAATTGTACAGCATTCATAACGGTGAAAAGGCAGTGCTAGACTACGTATATTATCTATTGATACTATAAAGCCAACATTAATATTACTGGAATAAAGCACTGCTTATCACATGGTCTCCATCAATCCACGAAATGAGTTTTTGGATGTTGAAAGGTTCTTTGACAATTGTATTTTGTTTGGTTTTCATTACAAAGATAATCCTTTAAAAAATACACCATGATACTCAGACGGAAAAATGCTGTACTATCTTGTAGTGTATTGTAATTGAGCAATATTCTTCTTTTTAAAAAAATGTATCTATGGGACAGGCACTGACACATGAGTTTAGCCAGTGCATTGGGAACCCATATCCCATATGGGAGCCTGGTTCGAATCCAGGCCACTCTTTGTTTCCGATACAGCTTTATACTAATGTGCCTTGGAGTCAGTAGAAGAAGGCGTAAGTACTTGAGTCCCCACCACCCACATGGACGACCATGAAAGAGTTTCCGGTTACTGGCTTTGGTCTGGCCCATTCCTGGCTGTTGAGGGCATTTGGGGAATAAACTAGCAGGTGGAAATTCTCTCTCTCTCTCTCTCTCTCTCTCTCTCTCTGATTTTCAAATAAATAAATGCATCTAAAATAAATTTAAAACATTTTTTATTTATTTGAGAGACAAGGACAGACAGAGGAGCTGCCATTGGCTGGTTTAATACCCAAATACCCTGAGCAGCTGTGGCTGGGCCAAGCCAAAGCCAGGAGCTGGGAAGTCAGTCTATATCTCCAAAAAGGGTGGCAGATATCCAATTACTCAAGCTATCCCCTGCTGCTTCTCAGATTATGCATTAGCAGCAAATTAGAATTGGGAGCAGAGTCAGGACTTGAACCCAGGCATTCCTATATGGGATGCAAGTATTAACCACTGCCTTAACTACTTGGTCAAATATCTATTTGCAATATCATTTATGAAAGAAATAATAGTTTCCTAAGAAACTATTCTTCAAACATGTAAGTTTGGACACATAGGGAAAGCTTGAATAAATTCTAAGGGTATCATGAGAATAGGGAAAGTGGCAATAATACCATTTTGTTTCTCCTTCACTGCCAGGATTTCGGCAACTACTTTCAGACAGGATGTTATGATGTCACAAATGCATATAGACTTAATTTCCCTTTCTATAATATTCTAACCCTTTTGAATATTGATGTGGGATTCTTCATCTGTTTGTCAACTATTTAATTAATTATAGCCTAGAGACATTTATAGCCCTGGTAGAATTCAGACACCCTTCTGGCATATATATCTAAGTACTGAGAAACTGTCTGCATAAGATGCTAGTCCATTCTGGCTCTAGAACATATGATATGTTCAGATACTTTTTTGTTGAGGAGGTTTGGCATAAAAATTAAGGAGCAAATAAAACCCAGTTTGGGCCCGTGCCGCGGCTCAATAGGCTAATCCTCCACCTTGCGGCGCCAGCACACCGGGTTCTAGTCCCGGTCGGGGCACCAGATTCTGTCCCGGTTGCCCCTCTTCCAGGCCAGCTCTCTGCCATGGCCCGGGAGTGCAGTGGAGGATGGCCCAAGTCCTTGGGCCCTGCACCCGCATGGGAGACCAGGAGAAGCACCTGGCTCCTGGCTTCGGATCAGCGCGATGCACCGGCCGCGGCAGCCATTGGAGGGTGAACCAACGGCAAAAAGGAAGACCTTTCTCTCTGTCTGTCTCTCTCTCTCACTATCCACTATCCACTCTGCCTGTAAAAAAAAAAAAAAAAAAAAAAAAAAAAACAAAAAAAAAAAAAAAAACAAAAAAAAAACCACCAAAAAACCCAGTTTGAATCTTCTTGTGTCTCATTTTATAGAGTGTCAGTGTGAACAGGACAACAGAACGCTTCAACATACTCAGGGAATCATATTTTTTGTTCTTTTTATTATGATTCTGGAGATTTACAGATCATTGGAACAAGGATCATAAGGTATACTAGCTAGGTAACCTGCTTTATTCTCCTGGTTATATTCTACATTCACCTATAATAACAATAATAATTCATAAACCAGAATTAACTTTAGAAAATATGGTGAAACACATGTGCCATGCCCAGATATTTAGATTCAAATAGTTTAGTTTTGAGTCCCTGGCCTTTTAAAGCTCCCCCAAAATTTGTAACATTGAAAATCACTGAGCTCAATCACTGCAGAGTGAACAATCTGTCCTGAAGGAATTCACAGTGTAGTGGGGAAAAAACAAGGTATCTAGATCCTACTGTGCAATTTCTCTGTCACTGCCACTACAGTAATTTTCTTTTTTTTTTTTTTTTTTTTTTTTTTTTTTTTTTTTTTGACAGGCAGAGTGGACAGTGAGAGAGAGACAGAGAGAAAGGTCTTCCTATTGCCGTTGGTTCACCCTCCAATGGCCGCCGCGGTAGGCGCACTGCGGCCGGCGCACCGCGCTGATCCGATGGCAGGAGCCAGGTGCTTCTCCTGGTCTCCCATGGGGTGCAGGGCCCAAGCACTTGGGCCATCCTCCACTGCACTCCCTGGCCACAGCAGAGAGCTGGCCTGGAAGAGGGGCAACCGGGACAGGATCGGTGCCCTGACCGGGACTAGAACCCGGTGTGCCGGCGCCGCAAGGCGGAGGATTAGCCTAGTGAGCCGCGGCGCCGGCCTACAGTAATTTTCATTAAGATAACATTTGCCATGTATCAGCATATGTCATATCCATAAACCATAGGGGCAGGATATTATCCCCATTTTGCAAAAGGTGAGAGTGAAATGCAGTGGAATTTGTCTTTCCTGATGACAAACATCCAAGGATCTTTCTTATTTTTGAGGAACTCCTCTGATAAAAGGGAGATGGGCACCTACTCAGTGCACACAGTATTGGCCCATGCCTTAAGAACATCTAATCAGATACTCCCACTGAGAACTTACAGCGAATGACAAAAACTCACAGGTTCTGTTGCAGAAGACTCACTAATATAGTGGAATCGATAATGCATTAGAGCAGCAAGTGTTTAACAGAAATAAGACTGGGGAAATATTTTATGCAGAGCAATCTTTGTCTTGTCTAAAGTGGTTTTTGCCAGTGATTAGTTTTTCATCTTTATGCTAATTCCACAAAAGGATTAATATTCGTTTGATAAATTGTTTTTGCTTAAATTTAACCAAAATGGCTTTCTATTGCTTATTTTTTTGGCTTTCTATTACTTATAACAATAAACTCTAGTATACAAAAAACAGGGAGGATAATTAACTTGCTCAAGCTAGGGGGTGGTAAAGGCTGAATTCAAATTCAGCTCTATCTGAAGAGAGCTTAACTTGTCTCCAACCAAGATTACTAAGGCAACACCCCTACAAACCTCAGTTCTACCCTGCTGCTACTGCCTACTCTGTAAATAACCTCTTTTGCAGATACTTGTCACAAGTTCAGTGGAAATCTGATGCTGTTATGGGCACTGGAGGCCCAGCACAGATTAAGAGGAAAGTCTGTAGCACATGTCCTGGAAATGCCTAAAGTCCAAAAGACAGAGCAATTTCAAAAACATCCAGTTACTAGTCACCCAGATACTGCCGCTGACAAGTACATGTGCAGGGAGTTTTCTCTTGACTCCAGGTTCAATATCTGTTGTCGTTAGCAACAGGAATCTGTTTCATCTGCCTATGCTTTCGGGAATACCTAGCAGGTTTTGGGAGAATGATAAGTATGTTTCCACTTTAATGCAATCCGTCCATTTTTCTTTCAGTTGCTAACATCAATCATGCTTTAAGACCATTATTCAGTGATGCTGCAATCTCCACCTGCTCAGATTAAAGAACTCATCTCCGCTAACCTTTTTCTCAGAGGAATGACCTCACGGACATTTCATCATTTTCACTGCTCTTTTCTAAGCTCTCTCCAATGGTCATTAAGCCTGAAATTAATAGAGAAGGTGAATAATGTGTAAAAAAAAAGAACCTTTATGAAGCTGTCTTGGGGGTTTTCCCTATAGGATCTTTCAAGCAGTATAGACATTAACTGTGGGCTTTCCCATTAAGAGAACATGATTTAATATTTCATGCAGCCTGATGATGATTTAAATCCCATTGAGTGCATACTATGTGATAGGCTTATTATGTGCTCCTAAGTGACCTTTACATATCATGTCCTGAATATTTACAGTGGTCTTTGGAGAAATGCCTTGCAAATCCCCATTTTGTTGAGGGAGTAAACTAAGGCTAAGTGCCTGGGGGTTTAGGTAAGAACTAGTGATTTCTCCATCATCATGTAAACATATTCAGAATCCATGCAAGAAGCTATAAGGAAGAAATAAAGGCAAAGCATACAAATTAGTTCAAGGACTATTTCTCCAACCATTCCCACCATCTTACTTTGTTTAAGAAGGAAATATTAAGAAAAAAATTACAATGAAGCACTATTACAATAGAATGCCGTCTCATTGTAACTGCCTGAAACTCTCCTTTCTTGTCCTGGTATGATTCGTTAGGTGTATTTATACTAATGAGGAATTCATGGCAGTGGGAATAGCAGTGTCTTCCACTGCACAGAGAAAGGAACATAAATCAGTATTCACTGCACAGAGGTCCAGTTACTTTCTAGTGGCCACAAAGATCTGTAAGCTATTTTAGCTTAAAGAATTATTGTTCATAATTTTTTGTCAGACAATTTAGTACATCTATGGCTGATATTATCGAGCCAAATGGACAGCATTATAGTTTCACTTACAAACAGATCTACTAGGTTGTTTGACAGTCCAGTTCTTCCCAAACAGGGAAATTGTCTTCTACCCCTTCCCTGTTTGATCAGGTCCTGCTGCCAAAATTTCTCACTTGGCTGATTTGCGTTTCTAACTGAATGGGAACAGAGAGGCAATCTATGGGACCAGCAGCCCTGCTCCACATCTTGCTGATCGAAGATGCCTGGACTGCGGGCATCTTAAAGCTTGGCTGATTCCAAAGCTAAAGCAAAAGTATTAAGATAAATTCTCATTATGGGAGAGATTTCTCAAATGGGAGAAATTTGCAGTAGCAACAGAGAGTTAATCATTAGACACTGTTGTATTCCAAAGCCTCCTATAATGTTCTCATGAAATTTGTGTCAAAAAATTATGGAAGATTTTACACAGGAAGTTTTCAGAGCACTTTCAGATTGTTCACAGAGTACTGATTTCTTCTGTAGAGGAGGGAGGGGCCTGAACAAGACAGTAACCAGGGGAGACAAATCAAGGGAGAGTCACACACATCACAGCACACAAGGACAAGTGAATGTGATTATTTGAAGAAAAGAAGTCTTAAGACTGTGGAGGGCAATGATGGTGTAAGAGTGGAATGAGGATTAAAACCGCATTGTTTTTTATCAAAGTCAATACCCACGATACCAATAAATTATCCCAAACAAAACTGTTAAATGACTTCTCTCCTGAAAATTGTCACTAAGAGAAGTGATGTTGCCAGTGCTCCAAGCACTCTGCTTTCTGGTGTGTTTTCCTGGTGCTCCACAAAAGAGACAGGCAGATATTAGAGAGTCTTAAATCTCTCAGTGAGTTTCCTTTCATTGATGTTTGTTTTCCACTTTTCAGTAAAAAAAAATGTTCTCTGTTCTCTAATGCTTCCTATTAATCCTCGTTAATAAAGAGAGAAAAGTCCATATCCTTAGGCATCAATAGAGAGCAGAGCTGAAATTAATAATATTTTTTAGTTTCTATGATATATATATATTTTTACCAAATGACCTTTTGTTTAATGCAAGTAATTATGCCTTTCCATTTCTGATAATGAAAACAAATATCCTTGTTAAGTAAATATACTTAAGAACAAAGAGTTTAATGGAAGAGGAATTATGAGTAATTTTACAGGTACAACTCAGATGATGTCATGAATATAGCAACATTTTAAAGTATCATTTCAATAAATTGGGTTTCAAAACTGCTTTAGTAGAAATGACAGCTTCTTGTGAATACAGCTTTACAAGCTGTGGCTTAACATCTATTTGATGCAATGTGGAGTAATTTCTACATTGGATACAGACCAGGAAGAAGTGACATCTTAGATGTCTTCAAGCTTGAGATACTGTGATTTTTTTTTTGCTTTAGTTTCCTTTTACCTCTATTATCAACTTATTCTGTGCTAACAAACCAACCCAACATTCAATACAAAAAAATTAAAACTTTTTTGAATTTTGTATTTATTTATTTTAATTTATTTGGAAGATAGAGAGACAGTGAAATACAAAGAGACAGACAGAGATCTTCCATCTTCTGGTTCATTTCCCCCAATGACCCTAATGTCCAGGGTTCGATTAGGCAACAGCTCGAGGCCCAGAACACAGTATGATTCTCCAACATGGGTGGCAGGAACCCAAGTACTTGACCTGTCACCTGCTGCCTCCCAGGGTGTGCATTAATAAGAAGTTAGAATTAGAAATAAAGCTAGCCTTCAACCCAGCACTCCAATATGGAGTGTGTTTTTACTGTTGGACTAAATGCCTGCCCCATAGGATAATTTTTTTTTTTTTGCACATGCTAAAGGAGAGCTACAAATTAGATCAAGTTCTGCTCCAGATCCACCATGAATCTGCTCCATGTGTCCTATTCTCAGCCTCATGATAAGAGAGCAATCTCTTTGTCCAGTACACTTTCTCAGCAGCAGGGTGGAGTTAAATCCATTGCTTCTGCTTGGATGCAACTTACATCTTGTTAATTCACAGACAGTTAGCCACAGCAAGTCACATGGCCACTCCTCCATTAGTACTTACAGGAGTTCCTCTAGATCATGTGACAAGATGTAGATGTATAATCCTCTTACAGGAGTGAGAAGGAATCTATGAACAACATTGCAATTTGTTAAAGAATTGCTCAGGCTGGGAACATGCAGATCATAATTAAAATTTCCCCAGCAGTGTGCAACTTCAGACATCAATACTTCCAATTAAAATGGCACTGAGATATGGCTCTGTCATGGATTCACATAATTAAAAAAGCACAGATAAAATAAATAGAAGCACTTTCAACAAAGTTGTGTTGTGACAAATGTTAACATGAGGCTAAGGAAAAGAATTAGGGCATTAAGATAGGTTTTTTTTTTTTTTCACATGTAGGATTTAAGGTTGTTAGAAACAGCAGAAAGTGTATAGAGACCCATTACAGGGATATACATAACATTTAAAGAATCCCTTTCTACTTAGGGTCTAAGATGCTTTTTAGTTCGAAATGCATTGAACTGAAGTAAGAGATGCAACAAAAGCTTTGTCAAGTAACAAGAGAAACAGATGGATTGGGGGTGGAGAGAATTGCTGTTCCAGTTAAAAGGAATATGTTCTGTATTAATTAATGGTTACTCTGTGTAGTAGACTCTCCACAACATTCTTCAGAAGATGGGAACCCAGGTTAGATTTTATTGAAATGGGAAGTGACAAAAATCAAATCCCTAATTTTAACAAGTGCGGTGTAGAGAAGGGTATCACTTATACCCCATGCTTTAGAACACAAGGGATACATTCTCTGCTGCATACACTTTATAGTTATTTTGTTGTACTAAAAAGGGTAGGAATTTTAAATATAGGTTTGGGTTTCAACTGTTTCAGTGATAGGTTCATAAGCTTGCAAAAATGCCCAGTTTCTATTGAGTAATATCCAGTGCTATGTTGTTATAAAAGAATACCATAAGCTGGATAATTTATAAAGAAAATAAATTTAGGTTTTACAGCTCTACAGGCTGGGAAGTCCAAGGTAAAAGGGCCCACACTGGTGAAGGCCTTCTTGAATCGTATCATGGGGGAAGGGAGAACAGCTAGAGATTAAAATCAGTAAGAGGGAGCTGACTTGTATGGGTGTGTGTGTGTGTGTGTATTTGCCAGATAACTAACCCACTCCTGTGACATAAATCCACACATGAGGGCAGAGCCTTGATGACCTAATGATCTCATTATGCCCCATTTCCCCAGAGCATAGCTTGCAACACATGAACATTGTGCGAACACATTCAAATCAGTGACCGCAAGGCACTATCCTGTTACATAGGGAAAACAAGGATAGATAGTTTGCTTAGCGCTTAAGGCATTGCTTGTGACACTCACATCTCAAATCAGAGTGCTTGGCTTCAAATCCCAGTTCTGCTCCCTGTTCTAGTTTCCTTCCAGTGTGCACCATGGGAAGCAGTTGGTTATGGACGAGTAGTTGGGTTGTTGCCACCCAGAGGAGAGACCTGATTTTTTTGAATTCCTAGTCAGATTTTGGTGTGGCCCAGGCCCAGCCATTGCAGATATTTAGGGGATGAACCAAGACATGGGAGTACTCTCTCTCTCTCTCCTTCTCGCTCTCTCTCTTTTTTGTTAGATGCCTACTACATGTGTAACACTGTTCTAGCCTTTGGGAATTCAGCAGCAGCATAGAAATAGAGGTCTGTTCTCTTGATGTTTACACACTAGTGAGGCAGAAAGACGATCAATTTTTAAAACAGGACATACCACTTTCTCAGGTGGTATCAAGTGCAATGAAGAAAAATAAATTGGAGCAGAGAACCTGAGATCAGTGGTGGCAGATCTATTTTAGACCAGTTGGTTAGGAAAGACCTCCCTAAATAGAACCAGGTTAAGAAAACGTGTGCAAGACATGACTTCCTGGAAAATGAACTCTCCACGTAGAAGATTAACACAGTGCAGAAACCTCAAAGGAATGAACTTACTAGGTTTAGTGAAGAAAGTTTATGTGACTAAAGCAATTTAAGGAATGAGGACAACAATAGGAGATGAGGAGAGATGGATAAGCAGACAGATATCAGATTTTGTAGAATCTCACAAGCCAAAGTTGCAGTTACATTTTTGTGTAACTGAGGTGAAAAACCAGGAGATAGTTTTGAACACTTGGAAGTAATCCATGATACATTGCACTACTGAGGAAAGATCACATTTCCCTTCCTTTATCTCCCTCAAGGTAAGGTAAACATCCTTCTAGAATATCTCAAGACATTTTTGAAACATGAGTTTCCTGGAACACAGAGACTTATAGAAGTTTTAAGGGATTCTTGTTCTGTTTAACAGAAAAGTGAGCGTTATTTGGTTTCCTTACTTGACTCTAATACAGTAGAGGATACTGCTTGATAACCTCATGCTTTCCCCCAAGTCATTCAAGTCTCTTAAAGCTGAACTGGTCGTATGCAAATCTTCTTGCCCCAAATTGACATATCCTAGTTAAGTTTTATTGCATCCAGTAACAATTGACAAAGGAAATGCCAAGTTAGTTCCGGAGACAGTTATGTCTCTCATCCCAGGGAATGCTGAATTAACCCTCCCTTTCTTAAAACAAAAACAGTTACTCTTATAATAAAATCACTATCTATGTACAACTAGCATCAGACCAAAGAAATAGCTTGTTAAAATATGATCAGAAAAGGTGTTAGCCTCGTGGCATAGTGGGTACATCTGCTTCTATGATGCTGGCATTTCATATGGGTGCTAGTTGGTGTTCCAGCTGCCATACTTCTGATCTAGCTCTCTGCTAATGGACTGGGAAAAGCAGTGAAAGATGGCCCAAGTTTGGGCCTCTGCCACTCACGTGGGAGACCTAGATGAAACTTTTGGTTCCTGACTTCAGCCTGGCCCTGCCCTGGCCATTACAGCCATTTAGGGGGTGAACCAGCAGATGAAATATATATTTCTCTGTCTCTGCCTTTCTACCTTTCAAATCAATCAATAAATACTTAATGAAATTATCAGATAAGCTTAAATCAATGATATAACAGATCAATCAATTATTTGGCCATTTTTTTGGCCCTGAATATCTATCCAACACAGAATGAAATAATTTTATTAGAAAAAGAAGGCTCAGAAGAAGTTAGGATTCTAGGATTGCTAGTCTAGAAAGTCCAGAGGCTTTTAGAGGGAATGAAAGAACTGCCAGAAACATAAAATTTCTCTTCTTTCTAAGCCTTTGCATTTTTTCAAATGGATCATTGCACCAAACCTTGCAACACTACTTAACACTACTTAAGGGTCTAGTCCAAATGCACTGTTGTGAGGCTTCCCTGCTTCTCTGGCAGGGAGAACTTCCATAGCCTTACCTGTGCCTCTCTCGTGGCACTAAGCACATCCCTCCTGGGACTCTAGTTATTTTTCTCCCTTCATGTGTTGCTTCCATCAGTATTATAAAAATAGTTTGAGCATGAGCCTAAGTCTGATTCCTCTTTGTGCCTCAGTTCTCTAAATCTGAGAACTTTACACTGTGCTTTTCCCATGGTAGTCATCCAAAAACTGATAAGCATGTCGATGGCTTAAAAGGAAGAAGAAGGAAGTGAGGGAGAAGAGAGAAGGAAGGAAGGAAGGAAGGAAGGAAGGAAGGAAGGAAGGAAGGAAGGAAGGAAGGAAGGGAGGGAGGGAGGAAGGGAGGAAGGGAGGGAGGGAGGGAATGGAGGGAGGGAGGGAAAGAAAAGTTGTAGGAGTTAGAGTCCCTAGCTTGCTAAATGCCAGTTTCTCTTCTGTACTCTGGCTTGCTTGCTTGCTTGCCAGCTGTAATGCCATGACAGGCCTCATCCTGGATCATGAAGGAGGCAGGCCAGGTCTTTGAGAACAAAGAAAGTAAGCTGCCTGAAATTTATGGCCCAATGCTTCCTGCCAGTTCCTCCCTGTGCCGTCTCCTTTGTGTGGCGTTCTGCCACATAAGGTATAGCCTTTACATTTAAATGAACCAATGAACATGTTAGGTCCCAATACCTTGTCATATAGAGAATAAGAAGGTAACCTACGCATGAGATGATGTGCACCCTTGTGAGTGTGAGGCTATAAAAACCTCTCTTATGCAAACGAGAGGGCCTTTTGCCTGTGCACTGCTAAAGGGCTGTGTTTGGGTAGGGGGCGGTCCCAGCTGGCAGGAAACAAATAAACCTCTGCTTTTGCATCCACAACTGTGCCTTGTGCATTGATTGGGAAATTTGGACACAACAAAGGAAGGGAAGGAAAAGTGAGAGAAGAAAAGAGGGAACAGGGATTATTAGGAACATTTCCTATTGGTTGTTTCCTCCTGGACAGTCCTGTCATCTCAATGGGCATCAGCAACATTGAACATTTAGATTGTTCTAGAAGAAACAAGCTTTTTCCTTTTCTTCTACGGACTGTCCCTTGAGTTTTCATACCAATGCACCCGATTTGGGTAAATATTTCATAGGCCCTTCTCTTTCAGCATAATGAGATAACAAGACATGTAACAAGTAGAGGAGGGTTTTATTTTCAAAGAGTATATGCTCTCAATAGTTAATGCAAACTTGGCACTGGGTAAAGGCCAGGGAGTGATTTATGACTCAATAACAAACGAAAGAGTAATGTGCTTAGTGGCATGAGTTGAAATAATGTTGTAATGCTCCAAATCTTTAAAGTTCAACAATTTAGGTTAAAAGAAAGCAAGTTGTACTTGATAAGTAGACAGAATCTCAGGTTTCTGGAAGTATAATCAAGCTAATGATGAACTGAGCTGCAGGCAGAAGGGGGTTTGCTGCTTCAGAAGGGAGAGTGAATTAAATTTTTCCAGAGGGCCCGACACTGTTGCATAGTGGGTAAAGCTGCCGCCTGTGGCACCGGCATCCCATATGGGCACCAGCTCAAGTCCCTGCTGCTCCACTTCCCACCCAGCTCTCTGCTATGGCCTGGGAAAGCAGTAGAAGATGCCCCAAGTCCTTGGGCCCCTGTACCTGAGTGGGAGACCTGGAAGAAACTCATGGTTCCTGGCTTGGGAATCTGTGCAGCTCCAACCCCCTGGGGAGTGAACCAATGGATGGAAGACCTCTCTCTCTCTCTCTCTGCCTCTGCTTCTCTGAAACTCCGCCTTTCAAATAAATAAATAAATCTTTAAAAAATGTTTTTTCCAGAAATTAGAGACATTTTCAGAACAGTGAGCCACAGCTAGGCAAAGAAGCTAAACAAACAACAGCAGAAACAAAAACCAGCGGACTCCTGTGTTGCTCCAGGGCTTCAGAGAACTCAGAGGCCCCAGGCAAGAGAAGGTCAGCCTTGCAGCCCCTTGACTCTACTGTTGAAGTGACCCCTGAAATTGAACTCAATTGAACTCCAAAGTTTCCATGAACTGTCTAAAATAAATGATAAACCTTGCTTCCTTCCTATTTGCTGACAAGAATTAACTTCGACTTTTTTTAATCCTATTTTTAGTTAATTTTAACAGATTCAGGATAGTTTGTAGCTACAATTCTAATGTAATGATATTTCTTTTCTTTCTTCTTTTCCCCTCTACCTTCCAACCTTCTTCCTTCCCCTTTAACCTTTTTTTAAGATTTATTTATTTATTTGAAAGGCAGAGTTGCTGAGAGGCAGAGGCAGAAAGAGAGAGACAGAGAGAGAAAGTCTTCCATCCTTTGGTTCACTCCCTAAATGGCTGCAACAGGCAGAGCTGGGTCAATTCAAAACCAGGAGCTTCTTCTGGGTCTCCCACGTGAGAGCAGGGGCCCAAGGACTTGGGCCATCTTCTAACATTTTCCCAGGCCATAGCAGAGAGCTGGATCAGAAGTGGAGCAGCCGGGACTAGAACCAGCACTCATATGGGATGGCGGCCCTGCAGGCAGCGGCTTTACCCGCTAAGCCCCAGCATTGGCCTCCCCCCTTAACTTATATGAAGCAAAAGTTCATTTTTTGTTATAATCCGGTTATAGCTTTATGTACTCAGAAGCTTAACTTACAAGTTTTTCATGAGTGCATGTGTGCGTACATATGAACATGCCTATATGTGTTTTCAGTGAATTGACAAAGAGCATGAATTTAGTAGTCACACAAGATTTAACTTATCTCAGTAAATAAACAATAAATTGTATATGTTATTGTGTCACATTTACTCAACTTTTAAAACTATTTTCAATTCTTAAGTCTCTATCATTTAAAGGCAGTATCATACTTCTCATATTTACCAACATTTCCATCTCACTGGCTACAGAGGTGGCTCTTTCGACAAGGAAAGCCTCAGATAAGTCAGAAAGGGACACATCCCTAAATAGTTCTCATAAAGTATACACTTGTGGTCAAGACTGAAAGTGTGGCATGCCTGATGATTTTATCTTGGGCTCACTTTTATTCATATCCCCCAGGCTATTTTCCTTTAATCTCCTGAATTCATTTCCAAGCTGATAATCTTCTCTCAAATACAGAATAAGAAAGCATTGAAAACAGCCTCCCACCCCCCCAAAAAAAGAACTGGAGCCAGCACTGTGGTGTAACCCGTAAAGCTGCTGCCTGTGAGGTCAGCATCCTATATGGGTGCCGGTTTGTGTCTCGGAAGCTTCATTTCTGATGCAGTTCCCTGTTAATGCCTTGGCAAAAGCAGAGTAAGACATTCCAGGCGCTTGGGCCTCTGTTATCCAACTGGAAGACCTGGAGGAAGCTCTTGCCTCCTGGCTCCTGGCTTCAGCCTGGTCCAGTGGTCCAGTCCTGGCAATTCAGCCATCTGGGGAGTGAACCAGCAGCTGATTCTCTCTCTGTGTGTGTGTGTGTGTCTCCCCCTTCTCTCTGTAATCTGCCTTTCTAAATAAATAAATGATTTTTTTAAAAAAATTAGTGAACCTCAATACAATGCTTGTTTGTGGCCATTGTTCCTAGAAATTTTTTGACTGTAAGGACCGACAAACCCTAGCAAATGGCAAGGAGATAAACCTGGGAAGAATTTCTTGAGGGCTTTTGGAGCCTTAAAGAGACAAGTTTTGGTCTTAGGAGGTATGAGTAAAATCCTTTCAAAATATAATGATGAAGATTTATGAAGAACAATACTTACAAGTGACTATTATGTGCAGAACACCTTGCTAAGTGTTTTGCATTCAATATGATATTTAATTTCACAGCCACCTGGTAAAGATACTACTGTTTCTCTGCCCAGCGCCGCGGCTCAATAGGCTAATCCTACAACTGCGGAGCCGGGACCCAAGGTTCTAGCCCTGGTCGGGGCACCAGATTCTGTACCGGTTGCCCCTCTTCCAGGCCAGCTCTCTGCTGTGGCCAGGGAGTGCAGTGGAGGATGGCCCAGGTCCTTGGGCCCTGCACCCGCATGGGAGACCAGGAGGAAGCACCTGGCTCCTGGCTTCAGATAGGCGCGGCACGCCAGCTGCAATGCGCTGGCCGAAGCAGCCACTTGTGGGTTGAACAAAAGAAAACGGAAGACCTTTCTCTCTCTCTCTCTCTCACTGTCCACTCTGCCTGTCAAAAAAAAAAAAAAAAAAAAAAAAAAAAAAGATACTACTGTTTTTATCCTTTCATGCTAGAAAGCTGATGCTGAGAGAGTGTATGACATTAGTCCAGGTGACACAGCAGTAAGCACAGTAAAGGACTTCAGCTCTGGAACCGGAGCTCCTAACTGTTGCACAGTGTCATCTGTAGAGCAGAACCTTTCATCTAATGTGTCCTGAGGACTGACTCTGATGTACTGTGACAGAGGCTGGCACTATCAGGAGGTACAAAATGTGACTTCTGTCCTTGAGGAGTTCACTGTCTAGTGAAGGAGAGGATCATTTAAATGAATCTCAGTACGATGTGGTAACCTCTGATTGTGACGATGCACTGATTACTAAGTGGATATACAGGCGAGGCTTTGCCACCGGCCAGGAACTAGCACTGAAATGATGCTAGAAGAGGAGATATGAGAGCTGCAGCTGCAAAACAAAACAAAATAAACAAACAATATCTACCCCCAAAAGCCAGTGGAGCAACAAGTACATTCCAGGCAATTAAAAATGGCAGAGTGGAGTGGAGCAGGCATTTGGCCTCACAGTTCAGATGTTCCTTGGGGCACCCATATTCTATATTGGGGTACCTGGTTCAAGGTTTGGCTCCACTTCTTTATCCAGCTTCCTGCTAATGCACACTCCAGGAAGAAGTAGGTAATGACTCAAGTAGTTGGATCCCTGCCATTCATCTGGGAATCCTAGCTGCATTCCTACCTGCCAGCCCTGGCTATTGTAGAGAACAGGAGCTCTCTGTGGCTGTCTCTTTCTGTCTTCCACCGCCTTCTGTCTCCCTGCTTCTTGAAAAAATAATTAGGTGAAATGATGAAAACAAAAATGTGAAAAAATGTATATGCGAGATATATATGTATGATGAAATATATATTTTAAGAATAGGAAAGGCAAAGGATGAGACTGGGTAAGTAGCAGGACCAGGTCAGGGAGAATCCAAGATATCACAATAGGGACACAGGACTTTACTCTCTTGAGTTTAAGAAAATGAAGTCATTGAGGTTTTAATAATCAGAAAGGGATTATATTAGAATTTTAAGTGTCTTGTTCTGAAGACTAAAGGACTTGTGGCATCTTTCCCCTCCTTCCATTCTTCCTCCCTCCCCCTCCAAGCCCCACATCCTCCCTTTTATGGAGATCCTAGGTGCCAAAGCAACCCTTCCTGTCTCCTTGCAATGCAAATAGCAAAGCACAATAAGCAGGCACAATGCATCTTGTGAAACAGATAAGGGGGGAGTCCCCTGAGGCTTCAAAGAGATACCCACTTTTCCCCAGCTGCCTTCTACATTCCCCCCTGCCCAGTGGCAAATGAGCCACTAACCCAAATGTGCCCAGTGCTCAGTCTCTTAGCAAGAACAGACTATTGCCAACCTCTTGGCTTCCAACAAAGCAACCTGTCTCTATTGAGGTCAGTCTCCGTTTCCTTTTTCTGTCTCTCCTTTCTGGGGGTACAAAAGACCAGAACCCCAAGCTATTCCAAATCTAACAAAGACAGTTTGAGACCTTCCTTAGGATGATTACTTTGTATCCACTTTAGAACCTTGGCCATGTTGCTGCATCTATCTTAACCTCGATTCTCTGTAAATTGGCAATAAGAGCACCTCGTAAGGCAGTAGTGAGAATTAAATGAGTTTATGAAAAAAAACCACATATATGCACACCTGACCTATAATAATTCCTCAATAACTATTAAAGACATTTATTTTTATGAATGAGGGCTGGAAGGCATTAACTAAGTCTCCTTTATTAAAAAATAGTCATAGAAATAATCCCAAAAGAGGATGGTAAGTGTATCATCAGTGGTAATGTTAGGTAGGAAGTCAGAAATGAGCTTATGTGTGTGTGACAAAGGCCTAAGGAATTGACATCTAGGTCCAGCATCCGCACCTCAAAGTCATCCCAATAACTTTCCAGGTACAGCCCAGTATCTGCACTTCAAACATCCTACCTGGATCCTGATGACCTTCCAGGAGGTCCTGCCACTTATACTGGATAAACATCCTTCCTCTAAGGCAGGACGGTGCCAACCAGCCAGGCTGCCCTGTCTGATAGCTTCAGGAGGAAAACTCAGAAAGGAATTTTTCGCATTTATATCCAACAAGTCCTTTGTTTGAGAGAAGGAGAGGGGGAGGGAAGGCAAGGCCCAATGCCTTAAAAGCCCCAGCCTAAATGTGAACTACGCACTCTCTCTCAGGGCCTGTCTGGAGAGGTGCCCATCCATTCTTACGGATGTCCCTACCCTAATAAACCTTGCTATGTTGCTTTCCCCTGCTCTCTGTCTCACGCCTGAATTCTTTCTTGCGCAAAGACAAGAACCCTTTGCTTCTGCAGTAACAGTAACATTCACATTCAGTATATCTCATTCTAATTCAACAAGGAGAGAGATCTAGCAATTTGAAACTGTTCAGAGATATATTTGAAGTAGGCAGGCATACAGGTTAAAATTGTTAAATTTGTGAACTGGAAGACCACGCCTTTGCCACGCCCCTGTGTGACCTCATGCCCCTACCTGATGCCTTTGCCACGCCCCTGAGTGGCCTCACTCCCCTACCTAGCCACACCAGGGTGTCCACCAGCCAATC
Organism: Lepus europaeus; assembly: GCF_033115175.1. NCBI lineage: Eukaryota > Metazoa > Chordata > Mammalia > Lagomorpha > Leporidae > Lepus > Lepus europaeus. The sequence goes on from NC_084833.1 coordinate 43,924,709, forward strand.
AGGTTAATTAACCACTCCCCTTTGGAGTGGGTCAAAAGCCAGGACAAGGTGTGGCCTGCCCTGCTCTTTTTCCCTGACCTCTTGCTAGGAAGGGGCTTGCTGTAGCTCTGAGCCTCCAGGGCACATGGCCTTCGGGCCACGTGCTCTAGGCTTCCTGGCCTAGATGCTCATCCATGTGGCTGGTTCCTGGTGCTCGGTATGAACCCCCATTCAGTTCTCTCTCCTAAATAAAGCTCTCACTCTCTTATGCACCTTTCTTACTAAATAAAAGCTTAAAACGTACCATGTTGCCTTGTTCATCTGTGCCGGTATTTAGAATTCTTCTCTAAATATTAGGCAAGAACCCTCTTGGGCTTATTAATATAGGGGATTTAGTAATAAGCCCTTGGTGAAATCATAAGGCACCCCAAATTCCGGTAGCACATGTGGCACCCCAAATAGCATTTCTAGGGAACTTTAAGGGGCCACATTTCAGTGTGAATTTTAGGGGGTCTTCTCTGATTTCATATTTACTCTCTCTCCCTGAACATGTAGTGCTACTTATACCTCAATACCGCCTGTGGATTTAAGCTCCACCCCGACACCCTCCATCCCTTAGCACTCCTTGCTCATCCACACACAATGCAGTTCTACTGCATTATTATCTTCATTTCACTTTTGTGAACCTTCCTTGGACTTTGAGCAACTTGGAATCAGATTCCCTCTTTGTGTCTCTGCCAACCTTGCACATTATGAAGCATATAGATATGGATGGCCTCTAATTTTCATGAGTTGAATGAGTTCATTGAAACCTAAGTGGAGAGGGAAGGGAGATGAAGTCCATTTTGTTAGGTTCTGCCCCCAAATACAAGGAGCTATGGCAAAGATTACAGATAGAAGAATGGAGTTAGAAGGTACCTCATTGACTTTCCTTGAAATAATAGAATTCTAGAGCTGGAAGAAAGCCCACGGGCCATTTTCCCCTGAGACTGTAGATGGAAGGAGGGTCCTGAGTTTGTACTCAAGACCCTTCCTTGAAATTATAGACCAATTCAGTCATTTTTACTTCTAGGAATAAAGTAAAAATCTTTCCCAAAGCCCCTAGTGGTCCTGCAATTGCAAAGGATTAACATATATTTTGAAAGAAAGTAGTTAGCTCCCTGAAAATAGTAGAGAGTTTTATCTGAAACTTTACTGATCTGTACTTGCTTGCCTTATTAGGATATATAACTGTGGTATCCCTGGTAAGTCCTAACCATATTTGTTCTTTTTGCCCATGAAGAAGTGAGATACTGCTTTTTAAAAAAATCCCACAATCCCTGATAGAAAAATATTTCATATGTCTGAAAATAGAGACGTCCAATCATCAAATATATCTGTTCACTGTCTTGCTAGGCAGAATTCTTCAGGAGAACCATAGTTAAGTATAGATTTAGCTTCTCTACTGTATTCTGTAACCATGCTTTCAAATAAATTAAAAAAAAATTCCCCCATTAATAGAACCTGTCTCTGTGTGGACATACACTTCTCTACTTTTTCTTCAGGGCACCATGGCTCCAGGGTCTTCCTCACTCTACTCTCACCAGTACACAGAGTTAAGAAAAAAGTCTAATTAGAAGAAAATTGGTATTAGTATAACTAAATCAATAGTTATGTATAATTAAGAATCAGGTGTAGCAGTAATTGAAAACTCCATCTGCTTAAATACTTGTAAACTTTGGTTAACAAAGCGTCCTTCCTCCAAATTCTAAGAATTCCATCGGTCAGTGGAATTACTCAACATTTCCAGAACTTTGATGGTAGTCAGGTATCTTGATGGGAAAATGAGTTGAATTTGAGAAATGCCTAATTTCTGATAAAACATCAGATATTAGTAATCTTTAATGAATGTTTAACATGTTAATTGCTAATAGTGAGTTGACAGTCACGTATGTTATTCTTAGTCTACTAAAAGTTTATTTCTGGCACATCAGATGCAGCCTGAGAACCTCAGTCTTAGGATTATATTTTAGAACTACATTTAACAGAGCCAAAAAGGTTGCTAGCAGGCATAGACAAAACATAGTGGATTGGGGCCTGTGCTGTGGTGTGGCAGGAGGCCACTGCCTTCAATGTCAGCATCCCATATGGGCACCAGTTTGGGTCCCAGCTGCTCCACTTCTAATTCAGCTCTCTGCTTTGGCCTAGGAAAGTGATGGAAGATGGCCAAGCTCCTGGCTTCGGATTGGTGCAGCTCCAGCCCTCTGAGGAGTGCACCAGCGAATGGAAGCCATCTCTATCTCTGTCTCTGCCTCTCAAGTAAATAGATAAATCTTCAACAACAACAACCAGATTGGGTTGAAACTTCTTGTTTCTTCTTAGATTTATTCAGAGCAACTACACTTTCATCAGATATAAATTCAGGAGAGCCAGGTGATTCTCATTCATCTATTCTAGCAGTTCTCATGTAATCACATCCTACAGCCTCTGTCACTAACACACATTTCTACACTTGATCTTAGCCAAAAGGCACATTCGTAACACCTTCTTCTCAATACTAAAATGAACATGTGATATAACATAAACTAGCTATACATATAATCCTAAAAAGTAAACAAATTCTTCATTTAAGATGCAAAAAGTAATTTATAATCAAATAATACATGCTCAATATTTAAAAACTAGGCACTACTACACCAAAACACATTAAATACATTAGGTCTTTTCCTTTGTAAATTTAGATTTAAGGGAAATGGGACAATATTAAACTGCTATATTTTCAACAATGACATGTTTTGACAATTTTTTCAAAGATATACACATGCATATCCATTTCCATATCATACTCACTAGATATGCAGCAACTGGAACTTATGAACAATGCATGTGTATATGTATCAGAGCCATAAATAACATGTAGCTTTGTCAGCACTCTATGATTTTCCAAGGTGAGATACGGCTCATAGCATATTGCATTATTGACTCATTTAATCCTCACAACATTTTGAGACAAGTACTGTTACTTTCTTCAATTTAGAAATGAGGAAAATGGGACACTAAATACTTGCTGACATCAAATACAACTAGTGAGTGTAAGATGTGAGACCCAAAGTCAGGCTGTTTAGCTCCAGAATTTTTGGTTTTAACCCTTCTGTTCTGCCTCTGCTAAGGCTCTTCTTCCATTTACCCCAGTTCCTGAATTTCTGCAAAATACAGTGCATTTTTAAACTGTGTAATAAATATTCTACATGTAATAAATATTCTACATCATATGTGAAACCAAGTTGGATTCTACACTCAGATTCCTACAAATTGCTTTTTCATTGACATGAATATCTGAGGAGGCATACTTAGATCCTTCCTGTGGGATGGGGGACAAATATTCAATGTCTGGGACTGTTGTAGGCACGCATATAGAATAAAGTTGATAAGGTTTGTGAGCTGGAAGACCACGCATTCCAGGCCCCTGTGTGACCTCATTCTTCTACCTGGCCACACCTGCGTACCCACCGACCAATCAGGTTACTTAACCACTCCCCTTTGGAAGTGGATTAAAAGCCTGGGACACAGTGTGCCTCCTCTCACTCCCCCTTTTTTTCCCCTTTCTTTGGCCTTTTGCCAGTGCAGGGCTTGCTGCGGCCCTGTGCCTCCAGGGCGCGTGGCCTTCAGGCCACCCGCCTCACGCTTCCTCTGGCTCCTGGTACGTGGTATGAATCAAGATTTCCCCCTCTCCTTTAGACAGGGCCCTCATTCTCCTATGCATCTCTCTCACTGAATAAAAGCTTAAAATGTATCATGCTACCTCGTTCATTTATGCCAGTATTCAGAATTCTTCTCTGAATATTAGGCAAGAACCCGCAGAGACTAATTAATATTGGGAAGTTATTTTATTTATTTATTTTTTGACAGGTAGAGTGGACAGTGAGAGAGAGAGAGAGAGAGAGAGAAAGGTCTTCCTTTTGCCGTTGGTTCACTCCCCAGTGGCTGCTGCGGCCAGCACGCTGTGGCCAGAGCACCATGCTGATCTGAAGCCAGGAGCCAGGTGCTTCTCCTGGTCTCCCATGCAGGTTCAGGGTCCAAGGTCTTGGGCCATCCTCCACTGCCTTCCTGGGTCACAACAGAGAGCTGGACTGGAAGAGGAGCAACTGGGACAGAATCCGGCACCCTGACCGGGACTAGAACCCAGTATGCCTGTGCTACAGGTGGAGGATTAGCCTAGTGAGCCGCAGCGCCGGCCTATTGGGAAGTTATTAATAAGCACACAGTGATATCATGTGGCACCCCAAATTCCACTATAATATGGTATCCCAGGTAAGACCTTTGGGGGACTTTTAGAGGGCCATATTCTGATATCATATTTTAGGGGGCCATATTTCGATTTCAGGACCATCTTTCACATGGCAGGACAATCTGGCATCTCTGGCCATTATACCTATTTGATAATAGCACCCTATCTAATACCCAAGAAATTAGAACAACCACCGTGGTTTTTAAAAATTCCTCCTAATGGGATGTTTTTCTCCTGCTGAGATTAGTATCTGAATGCTCTTGTTTGGAGTATCAGATAATATTTTATTCTAGACCTAAATTCAAGTCGAGCAGCTCTGCTTTTATCCATTTTATGCACTGTAAAAATAAAAGCTTTTTGTTGCTTAAAAATCTTTCAAACTATTGCTCCAGACTAAAAGTCATTCCCCATCCCTATTTACTGGGCTTAGTACAAGTGCCTGTCTACAGTATCTACCGTCCACTCCCATCTTCTTTCTCTCTGGATGAACACACTCTTAAGGGAGAGCTGGAATAACAGACAGCTGGCTCAGAGATCTCATCTTCCTATGCTGTACTTTCTCTGTCCTGAATGATATCCACTGGGCCTGTGTGCCCCTGTAGGCCTGTCTGTCCTTCATGAATTCAGCTATTTGGGTGCTGTGTCCAAACTTCAGATCTCACTGGTCTCTTTGATTCTGGGAGTCTGCTTTGCCACCAGGTTTTCAGCTAGAAGGCATTGTATCGTAATGGAAGCAAAAATAAGCCTCTATTACTAATAGAGTATTGGACACATTTTTCTGCTACTAATTATCTCCATGCCTTGAGCAAATTACTGCCACTCTCTGGGTTTCAGTCTCTTTCTGTGTAAAATGAGAAGACTGGACTTGAAGATTCCAAGAGGCCCTTGCATTTCTGACTCTCCATGTCTCTGATTCCTAAAGTTGGCTGCGGTTAAGAAGACACTGAGTATAGCTCCAAGACAGGGCCAGTTGCACATGCATCTGAAGATGAGCAGCAAATACTTCTCTGGGGTTATGACTTATGTTCTTATGCCTAAGGAAGCAAGCAGGGTTATTCTAGCCTCTTTAAAGCATCAGCAGGAAGTGACAGCTCAGGGAATAGATGGAATGTTATGAACAAGCAATGAAAATAATGCTTTATGTAAAATGTATTTCAGAATGAGCCTTTTCCTGAATTTTATTGTCTGGTTATCCCCTGCATCTTCCTTGCTCCTTTCCTTTTCACAAAATAACTGTCTGTGAGGCTGCCCAAGGAATTTAGAAAAAAACAAAGTGAATTACTGAGGTTCAAAGAGGAAGAGGAAAAGCCTGGAGCAGATGGGAATTTTATAAGGTGATGATTGATATGTCAAGTGTTGCTTCTCAGACAGCAAATGAAAATGGTCTAATAAATCTGGACAGATGCCAAATGCTATTGTGAGGAGATGGATGGGAGAGTGTCAGAGCAAATTAGTGGCTCAGCTTACAGTGAATCATTAGCATGTTGCATATTAGAAATAGCAAAGAAATTGGGAGTGGAAAGCTTCCAGTTTGAGGTCTAACATGGTTTGCAATCATTAGGGTAACTTTGGGGAAATCACACAATTATTCAGAGTCTCACCTACCTCACCAAAAAATCTTATCATTGCAAATAATTTGTTTCTAGTTACTGGTACTATGTATAGTAGAACACTTTTCCCGACTGAAATGTTATGGTGGTCAACATATGAAATACATTAAAAGGAAACTAATCCAGGGCTCCTACTCCTTCTTGCCCATTGCTCGCTATGGTGGCCTTGGGTCAGCTTTTCAAAAACCTCTGAGGCTACCTGAACCATCCTTTCTTATATATCTTTAGTTATAAAGTGTTCTTTATGTATTCAAGAAACATTTATTATAAGCCTCATCATATTTCCTATATAAATTATTAAGCTAAAATCTGATTTGTGCATTAGTTTCCTGAGACTAGTTTATTGTGATCTTATCACTAGGAAAGTAGAGTGACTAACACTGAATTTTAGGTCTTGTAAGTCTATACAGAAGATAGATCTCAGATCATGATGAATCCACTTCGATATCCTTGGCAATGTCCCATTGCACCCAGCTTTAACACCCATATTCAGTCATCCCTTTTTAAAATATGACCCAGTATTCCTCAGTATATTGTAATGAACATTTTTAGAGGCAGCAAAACCACTGACTTTTTGAAGACACTTAATATATCCCATAAATTTAAGTGATTAGGATAGATGATGAATTTCAGAAAAACTATTTGGTGCTAAAGAGAGTGACTACAGACTGGCATCCACTTGTGCCTACTCAAATGGTCCTGTGCTAATGCCCTGGAGGAGATGGTTTTTCTTTTAAGATTTATCTTATTTATTTGAAAGACAGAGTTACAGAAAGAGGTAGAGACAGAGAGAGAGAGGTCTTCCATCCGCTGGTTCACTCCCCAGATGGCGGCAACAGCCAGAGCTGCACGGATCCTAAGCCAGGAGCCAGGAGCCTCCTACGGGTCTCCCACATGGGTGCGGGGGCCCGAGGACTTAGGCCATATTCTACTGCTATGCTAGGCCACTGCAGAGAGCTGGATCGGAAGAGGAGCAGCTGGGACTAGAACCGGTGCCCATTTGGGATGTGGGCACTTCAGGCCAGGGTATTAACCTGATGTGCCACAGCGCTGGCCCCTGGAGGAGATTTTTTTTTAAGAACCATAGAATTAGTCATAGAATAGGTCTAGGATAAAAGTAGCTAACGGAGGGCCGGCACTGTGGCATAGTGGATAAATCTGCCGACTGCAGTGCCAGGATACCGTATAGGCTCCAGTTTGAGTCCTGGCTGCTACACTTCCAATCCAGCTCCCTGCTAATGTGCCTGAAAAGGCAGCAGATGATGGCCCAAATTCTTGGGCCCCTGAACCCATGTGGGAGATCCAGAAGAAGCTCCTGGCTCCTGACTTCGGGTCAGCCCAGCTCTGGCTGTTGAGGCCATTTGGTAAGTGAACAATAAGATGGAAGACCTCTGTCTTTCCCACTCTTTCTGTAACTCTGTCTTTCAAATAAATAAATAAATCTTTTAAAAAAGTAGATAATGGAGTAAGATGTATTTGGAGATGTACTTGTATCTGTTAAAAAGTTATTTTGTGATTCTAGTTCCAAATGTGTCAGTTTTAAACATAGCCATATTTTTAATGTTTATTATTTTTAGCTTTAAAATTCATTAATTTTAACATGTTACCAGATTTACTTTATATGTAGAGATTATATACATACATCTGTATAATATTATTTCTTGAAAACAGATATGTTAATATCACAAAGTCTGGAAGTCATTATAATGACCATAATGTAAGGGAAATAAAGTTATATTGATATATATATGGCATGATTTAGTGAAGCAATATTAACTATATACCAAATGATATGACATTCACACAATTTTTAAACTCTATATATTCCACAAATAAGAGAAAACATATTTGTCTTTCTACATCTGTCTTATTTCACATAACATAAGTATCTCCAATTCAATCCATTTTGCTGCAAATATCAGGATTTCATTCCTTTTAATGGCTGTGTGTATGTGTATATCTTACATTTGCTTTTTTTTTTAAAGATTTATTTTTTTTAAAGATTTATTTTATTTATTTGAAACACAGAGTGACAGAGAGAGGTCTTCCATCTGCTGGTTCACTTCCCAGATGGCTGCAACAGCCGGAGCTGCACCAATCTGAAGCCAGAAGTCAGGAGCTTCCTCCAGGTCTTTCACGTGGGTGCAGGGGCCCAAGGACTCAGGCCATCTTCTACTGCTCTCCCAGGCCACTGCAGAGAGCTGGATCGGAAGAGGAGCAGCTGGGACTAGAACCAGCACCCATATGGGATGCCGGCGCTTCAGGCCAGGGTGTTAACCCACTGCACCACAGCACCAGCCGCCTTACATTTTCTTTATCCAATTGTCAGTTGATGGACATCTAGATTGATTCCAAGTCTTTCCTGTTGTTAAAGAGATACCCATTCTCTCATTTTTATAGCAGCTCAATTTACATAACTATTATTTCTTTGGCCATTATCACAAAGTGAGAGTATGTTGTATCTACTCTTGAGTCTGGGCAGACTGATTGCTTCAACTTTCTGGGCAGGAATAGAAGTGAGTATGTGATTTCGAAGGCTGAGTCATAGAGGCCATGCAGCTTTCACCTTGTTCACTGTAAGATTAGAATCTGAAGTTCTGTCGACCACGTAAGTTCAGCCATCCTGAAGCCATTATGCTTTGAGGAAGCACAACCCATATGGGTTGTTTCTCTAGTCCATAATCTCCTTCAAGACCAGCCTTTAAGTCATCCCAGTCCAGGTTCCAGAGATATGAGTACAGAGATCTTGAGTTGATTCTAATCTCAGACATGCAACTCAATCCAGACTATGGAGTCTTTCTAGTTGAGGCCCCAGACTTCAATTCTGGTGTCATTGTTTTATGTCACTAAGTAGTGGGGGGTTTCACATGGAGAAAAAACAGCCAGAATACCTTATGTTTGAATTAGATGTCCTTTCAGTGTAGATGCAGTTCTTATCCCTTAGTTTAGAAATGCAGAGCAGTGGAGCAGGCATTGTGATGTAGCAGGTAAAGCCACCACCTGCAATGTCAATATCCCATATGAGTGCTAGTTCAAGTCCCCACTGCTCCACTTCTGATCCAGCTCCCTGCTAATGGCATGGGAAAGCAGCAGATGATAGCCCAATTGCTTGTGCACCTGCACCCATGTGGGAGACTTGGAAGAAGCACTTGGCTCCTGACTCAGCCTGGCCCAGTCCTGGCCATTGCGGCCATCTTGGGAGTGAACCAGCAGATGGAAGATCTCTCTCAGTCTTTCCCTCTCTCTCTGTAACTCTGACTTTCAAATCAATACCATCTTTAAAAAAAATAAATTCAGAAGAGGAATCTTTTAATAAGATGTGGTCCCAAACTACAAAGGACAGACAGGAACTGGAAATAAGGGACTTTGGCAGAATTGTCCAATAAACAAAGACAAAGGAACTGGAAAACAGAGTCGGTAGTCCCATTACCACATACATGGTTCTGTAGCTCTCACTTAGGAAGGGGGGTGTGAAGCTCTAGTAAAATACAGCCAAACACTAATTTCAACAAACCAATTCATTCAAATTGAAGCCACCACGTGATCAGTTTTCTAAAAACCATCAAATATCTCAAATTAGGTCAGGAATTGCTTATCACTCTCATTTCAATAAGTTGGGAGCCAACAAGACCCACGCTAGAATCCATTTTCCATTTTCACTGCTGGATAGAATATCATAACTCAGAAGGGCAAACAGAAGAGAGTTTCCTAGATCTGGTATCGTGGTATAACTGGGATTTTTTATAAGTTTTAGAGAATTATTTAATCCTTAGTGACTATTACTAAGAGCTTATTTTTGAGACTATGATGAAATCCTGGTCACTTTTCCCTCTAGTCCCTTTGCCTCACCCAGTCCAGCATAAATGATACCACTATGTCAGTCAAAGACACAGGCTTCTTGCACTTTTGAGAGTTTTTTCCCAAGGGGATATGAGAAGAAGAGAGGCATACAACTGACTACTCAAATTTGTGTCCATGTTGGGTCTCAGGATATACAGAAGCTTGTGTATGCTAAATTGCTGGCATTCTATGAACTAAATAGACCTCCTTAATTTTGAGAAGTCACCACCTTTGACTGAGAATGCAGCTCCTAGCAGTATGTGCATGATGAACTAGGGATCGAGAAGAAACTTGAGCAAAGCAGGTAAATCAGCTTGGAAGGAAGATGGAGTTGTTAATTTTACATGACCTCACCCCCACATCAAGATAATCCTTTACTAAATCACACAATTTCCCCTAAATTTTAAATCAAACATAATCTCCATTGTTTTACCATCATACAATTCTCATATTTCAGTAAGAGAGCCTTCTTAACCTCAGAGAGAATGCTAAGTTTGAGGTGTGAAGGGAAGCTATTCATTTTAATCATTCTCCCTTAAACTCACAACACCAAAACCATCAATCCTGTTAAGATAGAACATTGCACTTAAAAGCTATTTGGGCTAAGCTAAGGAATCAGCACCGCCTGCTGGTATCTATCGTGATACCGTCAATATGTTCCTTCACATAAAAGAATTCTTTTAAATTCCAAATGAAATACAGCCATGTCTGCTACCTTAGCAGTTTATATTTATGTGCCCCAGCACGCATCTCTACTATTTGATTCTGATTATTTGAATCTATACATCGAATAAAGTGTCATGGTCCTACTTAATGAAATTTTTGCATTTGAATCAAGAAGGCTGTCCTATTACTGGTCTTTTAAACTCAGCAGGCTTACTTATACACAAGAACATGACTGACAGATAAAAGTAAGCCTCAGCGAGCATTCAGTCCTCTAGAAAAACACCTGAGACTCCACCTAGTTTATTTTCAGCTCACTGCCCTTGCTTCTGGCTCTGCCTCTCTGGTTTCCTACCTCTGTTCCCTGGCTTCCACATTTGTTCCTGGCTCATATGGACATGCCACTCCAAGGGGTTCCCTTTGTAGTTTTTGCTCTTTCCTTTCCACTTGGCATTCACTGTGACACACAAACTGATAAAATCCCAGATTAGTTACACTAGTTTTATGGCAACTGAATGTGGAGTCAGAGTATGCATACTCAAATCATTTTCTGCTGTTTCTCAGTTTGTTGACTTTACATAAGGTGCTTAAACTTGCTGTGCCTATGTTTCGTTAACTTCCAAACAGTGGTGATAATAGTACTCACCTCCAAAAATTGTTATTAAGAATCCAGTAAGAATTTATAGTTAAAATCTGAAAGATAGAACCTAGCTCCCAGTAAACACTCGATAACAGTTAATTTTCTGTAGCTACTAACTCCTTTGCACCAACAATGGGAGGGATTTGAAAAACTTATAAAGGTACTTGAATAAATTCAAACAAAATTTGAATTAAAAGATAAGTTTATCTAAGTGCAAAGATTTTACAAATCTATACATGTATTTTTCATAATATGCATTTTCCATGAACATTTTGAAGATCCTTCTTTTTTTTTTCTGGTATTTTTGTATTTTTATTTATTTTTTGACAGGCAGAGTGGACAGTGAGAGAGAGACAGAGAGAAAGGTCTTCCTTTCCATTGGTTCACCCTCCAATGGCCACCGCAGCCGGCACACCGCGCTGATCCAAAGGCAGGAGCCAGGTGCTTCTCCTGGTCTCCCATGGGGTGCAGGGCCCAAGCACTTGGGCCATCCTCCACTGCACTCCTGGGCCATAGCAGAGAGCTGGCCTGGAAGAGGGGCAACTGGGACAGAATCCGGTGCCACAACTGGGACAGAATCCGGTGCCACGACCGGGACTAGAACCTGGTGTGACGGCGCCGCTAGGCAGAGGATTAGCCTGTGAAGCCATGGCGCCGGCCTTGAAGATCCTTCCTATGCATGGATTTCAAAAAATTCTTGCACCAAAATAAATTTATCTTCTGATTCTATCTTCCATGAACTTGAGGCACTGTCATTTAAGTTTTTCTTAAGCTGTTCTAAGGAACAATAATTTCTTAATAAATTTTATGAAAAACAAAGATATAGCATAAAATACACTGGGAAATACTAAATACATATTCATTGACTTCTTAAATTCAGAGCTTCCCAGAACCTTTATTGTAAAATAGGTTGTCCTTGATCCTCAAGGTGAAAAACAAGGGAGAAACTGCTCCTGAGTGATGAGTCCAAATTCACACCCTCTGACCCAGTCTGCATTCACTGAACAATCCACCTTCTTGTATCATGGAGTATTTCCCCTAAGAATTTCAAGGGTTTTACTCTCTGAAATAATTAGAGATCTATGAGTTGCTTCTTTGTTTCAAAAGTGATTGTTATCAATGGTGGAATTATTAACAAAGCTTCCCATCTGCCTCTAGTTCTAGCTAAGAATGTTAATTAAAACACAAATCCATCCAACAATTTGGGATATTTATGACTGAAGACATTTACCAATGATCCTAGTAAAAATGCCTGGGATATATCTAGTAAATAATACAAGTATTGATTTCATATTTCATCAAATGTCAATAATTCTTGCTTTAAAAAAGTTATATTACCCCAATGACAGTATAAGGGAGTTGTGGGTGTTTTCCTGCCACAGTGATTCATCTGGTTCGTGTATTTGCCTCAGAATGAATATACACGATCAGATTATCACATGTATCTCACTGACATGCAAGCCACAACAAAAAGACTACATCACTTCAGAGGACTTCACTAAATTATCAGAGGTGAAAATAGGATCAGGTTAGTAACAACCTGAAGTTTTAGGTTTCTAGCAATCAGAGGTCCTCCTCTATACCACACTAAGAATGTGAGAAATAGCCAAAATCATTTCCAGCCAAGTAAAAAGAGCTCCCCTTAAGAAAGGGAGTTGCCCACTGCCACTGCCCCCCAAGCTGTTCTATTACACTCAATTCATGTCAGAAAAAGCCCTGCTCCAAAGCAACTTCAAAGTGACAATTTCTCTGCAACAGGCCAGCTAGTCATCTCCAATCACGAAAACACAACTGACTAAAAAATCATCTGGGGGCTTCTCAATATATTGCAATTTGAGTGTTAAGCAAAGACTGCAGGCTTCTTATTTTAATTTTCTAAAGATTATTTATTTATTCAAAAGGCAGAGTTACAGGGAGAGAGGGAGAAAGAGAGAGAGAGAAAGAGAAAGAGAAAGAGAGAGAGAGAGAGAGAGAGAGAGAGAGAGAGAGAGAGAAACAAGCTTCCATCTGCTGGTTCACTCCTCAAATGGCCACAATGGTTACAGCTGGGCCATGCTGAGTTAGGAGCCTAGAACTCCATCTAGTTTCCTACCTGGGTGGCAGACACCTAAGTAGTACTTGGGATACCTTATGCTGCTTTCCCAGGTGCATGAACAGGTAGCTGGATCTGAAGCAGAGCAGCTAGGACAGGAACCATTTCCCAATATGGGAAGCCAGCATTGCAGGTGATGGCTTAACCTGCTACACCAAAAAACCAGCCCCAAAGACTGCAGGCCTCTAATGAGGCTGGGCTTCTCTGCATGCTTAGACATCAGTGAATCCATTTTAGGGGCCTCAGCAAGTCATTGCAAGCCATAACCTTCACTCCTGCCATTCACAGTTACTTAAACACACTAGTCCTTCCAGTTAACAAAGCTCTCCAACTATTATTGATTGCATCTTTCTATACTGTTCTTACACCCATTATCTGGCCTTCTTTATAAATATTTTTTTAACTTTTATTTAGTAAATATAAATTTCTAAAGTACAGTTTATGGATTACAATGGCTTTTTTCCCCCCATAACTTCCCTCCCACCCGCAACCCTCCCATCTCCTGCTCCCTCTCCCATTCCATTCACATCAAGATTCATTTTTTTTTTTTATTTTTGACAGGCAGAGTGGACAGTGAGAGAGAGAGACAGAGAGAAAAGTCTTCCTTTGCCGTTGGTTCACTCCCCAGTGGCCGTCGTGGCCGGCACGCTGGGGCCGGCACACCACGCTGATCCTAAGGCAGGAGCCAGGTGCTTCTCCTGGTCTCCTATGGGGTGCAGGGCCCAAGCACTTGGGCCATCCTCCACTGCACTCCCAGGCCATAGCAGAGAGCTGGCCTGGAAGAGGGGAAACCAGGACAGAATCCGGCACCCCGACCGGGACTAGAACCCTGTGTGCCGGCATTGCAAGGCTGAGGATTAGCCTGTTGAGCCACGGCACCAGCCTGAATCATTTTCAATTATCTTTATATACAGAAGATCAATTTAGCATATATTAAGTAAAGATTTCATCTGTTTGCACCCACACAGAACATAAAGTGTAAAATACTGTTTCAGTACTAGTTATAGCATTAATTCACAATGCACAACACATTAAGGACAGAGATCCTACATGAGGAGTAAGTACTCAGTGACTTCTGTTGTTGACTTAACAATTTGATACTCTTGTTTATGGCGTCAGTAATCTCCCTAGGCTCTAGTCATGAGTTGCCAAGGCTATGGAAGCCATTTGAGTTCGCCGACTTTAATCTTATTCTGACAGGGTTATAGTCAAAGTGGAAGTTCTTTCCTACCTTCAGAGAAAGGTACCTCCTTCTTTGGTGACCCCATTCTTTCCACTGGGATCTCACTTTTTTTTTTTTTCCATGATATCTTGGCTTTCCATGCCTGCTATACTCTCATGGGCTCTTCAGCCAGATCCGAATGCCTTAAGGGCTGATTCTGAGGCCAGAGTGCTATTTAGGACATCTGCCATTCTATGAGTCTGCTGTGTCTCCCCCTTCCCATGTTGGATCATTCTCTCCCTTTTTGATTCTATCACTTAGTATTTGCAGACACTAGTCTTGTTTATGTGATCCCTTTCACTCTTAGACCTATCAGTGTGTTCAACTGTGAACTGAAATTGATCACTTGGACTAGTGAGATGGCATTGGTACATGCAACCTTGATGGGATTGTATTGGAATCCTCTGGCACATTTCTAACTCCACCATTTGGGGCAAGTCCGATTCAGCATGTCCCAAATTGTACATCTCCTCCCTCTCTTATTCCCACTCTTATATTTCACAGCAATCACTTTTCAGTTAAATTTAAACACCTAAGAATAATTATGTGTTAAGTACAGAGTTCAACCAATAGTATTACGTAGAACAAAAAAAAAATACTAAAAGGGATAAAGTATTAAACTGTACATCAACAGTCAGGACAAGGGCTGATCAAGTCACTGTTTCTCATAGCGTCCCTTTCACTTCAACAGGTTTTCTTTTTTGTGCTTGGTTAGTTGTCACCGATCAGGGAGAACATATGATATTTGTCCCTTTGGGACTGGCTTAATTAATATGTTCTCTGTAATGCCTGTTTCAAAATAAGTAGTATCCATCCTACCACATCCTCTACCTCTTCAAAAATCCCTTTATCACTTGGTATGGACTCACTGATTTTATATTTATTTGTTTTTCTATGAACTGAGAATGAGTTAACATTGCAACAGGCAATGTTATAACTATGGAACTATAATCTGCTTCTTCTCTAAGAAAATCTGTTTTCCTCTACTTCAATGTGTCATAAGAGCCAGGTTCATTTGCTGGTGTCCCTTCTGATCCTTTAGTTCATTTGTCCTCATGCAAACCCTTTTCATCCTTTGAAGCTTATATCATCTCACTTCTGCTCTCACTTATATTTCTATAATTTGGTCACTTTGTTTCATCTATTAAGAACTTCGAGAAATGACTCAGAGTCCTTTTTTCAACTCTTGATTTTCATTGTCATGAGGATTGTTTAATTATCCATTTTTCATAGAATGTTGGATAGCACATCTGACCATGTAACCACAAAACTTCAAAGTCCTCAATCTCCTTGATGACAACAAATTGCAGTAACTTTCCGCTTCGTTCATTCACATTATATCCTGGCCACCTCAATTATTTCTGTTCCTGTCTCTACCTTTCTTTTTTATCACATTAAAACTTACAAAGACACTGTATTCCAGATTTCATTCAGTATCATTTTATTATCAACATTTCTTTTCTTTTTTTTTCTTTTTTTTTTTTTTTTTTTTTTTAGTGTTCAGACCCTACTCAAAATTTTTAATTAACTCAACCCTCTGTTTTCTTCTCTTTCATCAAGGCAGTTACTTCATTTGAAGGACATAGGATATAATTTTGTGAACTGGTGGCCTCACAAATAAGTGATACTAAGAAGAACCTCAGTACTACTCGACCATTTTTTAGCTTGGTGTCCTTAATCAGCCCTCTTCAGTTTCCTCAGAGTTGCAACTATGGAAGCCTTTAATTTCTCTTTCTCAAGAACAGAACACTCAGAACTTGATTGAAAATTGACTACGATCTCAGTTTCAACATTTCCTACTGTGTGTAAATTTGGACATGTTTCTTATTTGCTATACCTTCATTTCCTTATCTTTAATATTGTGAATATTAAAAACACATAACAAAAATCTGACATATAAAATTATCTCTAAATATGTCATTGACATCATGGGTTCAAAATGATTTTGATAATGAAGAAGAATAATCTGTCTCTCATTTAATAGGAACAATTTTTTAAAATTTCCTTTCCCACAGGTCCAGGTGTCTTTCCATTTCTCTCATTTAGGTAGAAGAAGTCATGCATCTAAAACCAGCCTTTACATCACCCTTGAGACCTAGTCTCCTTAAATTCATGTTGAGACATGGTTCAATTTTCCAGTTTTACTTATGAGAACTTTCCGCATTTTCTCTTTTAAGTTTTAGGTTTATATTTGCAACATTTGTATTACTCTCTATATTCTACTTTTTTGTGTCTAATTTTTCATTCAACAAAGCTTTGCAAGAACATTTTCTCTAATAATTTGAAAGCTTGAAAAATAAGCTTTCAATGATTGTTTAATACTCTATGAGTATACCCTAATTTATGTAACGATGCCTTCTTTGTTGAGCATAAAGATTGTTTCCATTTTGCATTATTATGAGTGATGCTGTGATTATTATCCTTCATATAAATTTTTATCTGCATCTTTGATTCTATCCACAGGGTAGGACTCTATAAGCAGACTTACAGGGTCAAAAGCTATATTTTAAAGGCTGTTAACACACATTATCAAATTGCTTTTCAAAAAGATTATACCAATTTATATTCCCACCAGCTGTGTATGAGGGAGGTGGTCTCACAATATCCATGCTGTCATAAAGAATATTTTCGCTAAATTTTCAAACCCTGCCTTTCTGCTCGTTCATAATAAAAGGTCTAAAAATATATTTAAGTGTTCTCCCTCTTAAAACTAATAATTTTCTGCCCAGTGTTTATCTTTGGACACACCTTATTCTTCCCTCACAGTCAGGTTTCCAGGGGCGTGATTAGTCTTTAGACTTGGTCTCTGTGGCTTCATTTTTCTGCTGTCATCTCAACTGGGCCCTAACCTCTCCACTTACTAAATATTACTACTGACTCCCAACCGCTCAGTCCAACAGATTCTTCTTCACATTTATCGTACATTAATTTTTAAGCATGTAGCACTGTCACATTCTTTTAAAAAATTCAAACTTTTTTGGCTTCTGAGACTTAATTTTCTTTTGGCTTTCCTAATTCTTCCTGAACCATTTATGCCCTAGACTACATTATATGCCATCATCTACTCCTCTCCATATTTCTGCTGTTTTAATCTGTGCAAATAGAAAACTATATCTTCAGCCCAATTTCTTTTTTGACCATAGCAAAAACATATCTTTAAAAGTCCAATGGGTTTCTCTAGGTGGATATTTTTGTCAATTTAAAGATTAAAATTCTGAAATTAAATTCACTTTCCTCACCTATAACCCTTCTACTTTAGTATTGGTTATTTGTTAAAGAGCACCTCTATCTATGTCTATGTTTAGAAAAGAAATCCAGAAGCAATGGATTTAACCCACTGTTACTGTCATATTAAATTCTACAGTACTGACTCTCACCAACTTTCAGTCTTATCTCCACTATCTCACTTCTATGACACTCTGGGTTCTTCCCATTTCAGAGTTATTCTAGATAACAGAGTACAGAAACTGGAATCATATCTCTGTGACCTTCCATTTTTTTTTGTTTTCCCATAATGTTTTATGCATACAACACATATCACACTAACCCCACAAAGTACTATTAAATTTAAAGAATCATCACCACAGACAGTTTTTCAATCCACATTTTCCGCTTGCCCAGTCAGAAGGGGTCATTCCTTTCCTGTGATTGAATTCAACACATATATGTCTTCCTAATTTGTCCTACAACATTTTGTCATACTTCTTTGTTTACACATCTTTTTCTGAGATACTGTCAGTCCCTTAATGGAAAGCACAATTTGTATTCCTATTTGTATCCCACTTTAGAGAAATTTTTGAAAGGGTTAAAGGACTTGTTTTGACTTTCTGAAATAAATATATTATGTTAATATTGTTTGTATCATCCAGGTACGTATCTTCAGCATATGAAAGAGATTTCACACACTGCTTATTATACCACTATCCACAATAGTAAATATAGGGAATCAACCTAGATGTCCATCAGTAGGTAAATGGATAAAGAGAATATGTTATATTATATATGCACTATAGAATACTACTCAGCTATGAAAAAAAAAAGGAGTTCCTGAAAAGTTCAACAAAATGGATGGAATTGGAGATTATTATGATAAGTGAAATATGCCAGACATGGAAAGACAAATATGACATTTTCTCATATGTGAAAATCAATATACAAACACTATAAAATAATATGCTGATGCTATATGACTTGGTATATATTTACAAATCTTATCTTCACTGAATTATGTTACTTACATAATAATGTTCCTTTCTTTATTTTATGATTTTGTCATGAATCTCTCACTATGTAATAATATATCCATCCTTGCTTTCAAGAAAGTATATGAACACAAATGAATTGAATGGTGGTAATGTTAAGAATTGTTCAATCTATATGTGCTCATTAAACTCGATATTTTTCTGTATCATTTGAAGTCTTGTAATAAAAATACAAAAATTCAAAAAAGTGATTTTCTTAAAAATTTAGCCTGATATCACTATCACATGGAAAACAGCTTTTATGGGTTTCTTTGCAAAACACAGATTTTTTTTATAATTTCCACCACATTTACTTTGTGTCCTTGATCATACCCTTTAAAAATTTCTGCCAAAAACTGTGCTTTATTTTATACATTATGTGGCATGCATAGTTATTTGACTCCTTCGAGATAAGTCCAGATTCTAAATTTCTTTAAATCTTAGCTTAACACATTCTCAATAAATATTTGTTGCTAGAAGTGAATATTACAAACTATATCACAAGATCAATAGAAAAAATTATCAAAATTTACTCCTACACTACATGCAAAGAAAATTTAAAAAATAATTTATAAAATAACCACTTTGTTGGGGCTGGCTTTGTCACAATGGGTAAAGACACTGCCTGTGACACCAGCATCCCATAAAGGCATCAGTTCATGTCCTGGCTGCTCTACTTCCCATCCAGCTCCCTGCTAATGGTGGTAAAAGCAGCAAAGGCCAGTCCAAGTGCTTGGGCTACACCCAGATGGGAGACCTGTAAGAAGCTCTTGACTCCTGGCTTCAGCTGCTGCCATCTAGGGAGTAAAACAGAGATGCAAGATTTCTCTGTCACTGTTTCTCTCTCTCTCTCTCTCTCTCTCTCTCTCTCTCTTTCTCTGTCTCAAACTCTCTGTCTCTCAAACTCTCTCTCTTTCTTTAAATCTCTTTCTCTTTCAAATAAATAAATAAATATTTTAAAATTTACAAAATAACCATATCTAACTATAGAGAACTTTTATATGACAATTACTACTCAGAGAATAGAAAAGGGGAAGTATGTTATGTAATTTCTCCTAGCATGTTGCCAGTAAACATGCCACAATACAATGATTGAGAACACCACAAAGAAAATTAGACATTTTTCAGATGATGAATCAAAGAAATTAAAGACATGACAACACAATCTACCCACAGTGAAGTGAAGAAAGGAAAAAAAATAACAAATTCTCAATTATACAGAGGACCAGATCAGACAATGTAACATACACAAAATTTGAGTCTCTGGGAAAAGGAAAATGGTGGAAGAAATAAAAAAGACACTTATCTGAATAAATAATAGCCATCTCATGGTAAAACGTGCTCCAAAGTTTAAGAAATCCATAACATTACATATCTAAGAATCTCAAAAAACCTCAAGCTTCTCTACCAAGAGATATCTTAGTCAAATGAGAGAATACTAAGGATTAAACAAAAAAAATCTCAAAAGGCCACCAGGTTCTTAAAAATATACTTTACATATAATGTGATTACAATAATCACAGAATTCTCTTCAAAAAATGTTTAAACCAAAAAGACAAGACAGGAAAAACAGCAAGTACTGCTGGGAAAAACTGCCAACACATAATTTTACAACCATTAAAAATGTCTTCCATTAATGAAGGTGTAATCAAGACACTTCAGGCAAGCAAAAGCTGAGAAAATCAATCACCAAGAAACTTAATGACACTGTATGTGTAAGAAGTTCTTCAGCCAGAAGGAATGTGGATCTAATAAAAAACACTGAGAGCCACTGGAAATGGGAAATTCATGAAGAAATATAAAAAATATATTGTTTATTACTTGGTTTTCCATTACCATAATGAAAAACCCAGTTCAGACTAAGTGAAGAAATGAAAAAAAGAACTGAAGAACAGAAACTTATTAAGCTCCAAGTTCTATAAGTTCAAAGACATGGTTCTGGCATCAGCTTTGGCTCTGGTGAGGCATACATGGTGGATGACATCACATCTGTGTAAGCACTTTGAAAAAGGCAATCTATTTCAAGACAGGAAGCCAAAGAGCAATTCAAGGATCGGGCTCCCTCTTAAAACAACTGGTTCTTGTAAGAGCTACAAAATGTTCCCACAAGAACAGCCATAACATTTTCCAAGGGAAGCATCCCTAGTGATATAAGAACTTCCTACCCTTGAAACTTGAATATCATTTCTCAACATCATCACATGAAGTGCCAAGCCTCCAACACAAGAGCCCTTAGAGCACATACTGAAGCAATTTGCAAAGCATAGCACAGTGTTATGTAATGAGTGCTCAGGAGTTTCCCAATTCAGATGCCCAAGTTTTATTGACAAAATGGTTTTCTTTGGAGATGGCTGTCTTTCAGAGGTATTTGTTTGACATGATCATGAAATGTAAACAGAAAATATGCAAATCTGTGGGATGTTAAAACAGAGATTAAAGAGAAATATATAGTATTGAATATGTACATAGGAAAATACATATTTCAAATGAAATATTTCAAATAAAGTTTTCATCATAAGAAGCTTTTAAAACAAGGAAAACTTTCAGTTGAAGTAAGCAGTCGGGAGTACATATTAAAGACAAGAATAATAGTTAATAATATAAGGCATGGATAACCATTAGATGAAAAGCACTGAGTTCAAAATAGGCTCAGTTCAAAAAAGTCCATAAAATTGATAAACTGTTAGGTAGAAGTATAAAACCAAAAGAGAGGTCAGACAAATTACAAACAAAAATTTTGGAAATTATCAAATAACACTCAGAGAACATTATAAACTACTATATGACAATCAACAGCTTAGATGAAATAAAAAAAAAAGTCATGAAACTTACTAACAACTAAAGTCATTCAGGACAAATTAAACTTTTGGCCAAAATGGAGAACTAGGATTAGTTTTCATCACAGACACTGCCGCAACACCAAGATATGAAATATTAGTCTTCAATATTATACTTTGTGAAATATGCCAGTCCCCAAAGGGCAAATACCATATGCTCTCCTTGATCTATGATAACTAATAGAGCACCTAAAATGTAATCTTAAGAAGTAAAATTGAAAATTTGACATTTGATGATTTTGAACAGCTCTTGCCTCCACTGTTGAGTAACAGTTTTTTTTTTTCATAATATTTGCTGAACTATTTACTTAGTATAATCTTATATGTACAAAGTTAAATGAAAATAGATCTTACTGTAAAATAAGTATGGGAATAGGAGAGAGATGAGGAAGAAAGGTGGGATGTGGCTGGGAGGACAGGTAGATAGGGAAGAATTGAAATGTTCCTAAAGTTGTATTTATGAAATGCATAAAGTTTGTATGTCTTAAATAAAAGGTTTCTGGGTAAAAAAATTAAAAATAGATAAATAAATGAATATTTTAATAGAGAGTCAATGAATGGCCAACAGATACATGAAAAGATGCTCAGGATCAGTAGCCATCAGGGAAATGGTCACCCCAGTTAGAATGGTTAACATCCAGAAATCAAAAAAATAACAAATGTTGGCAAGGAAATGGGGAAAATAGGTTTTCTAATACACTACTGGTGAGAATGTAAACCAGTATAATCACTATTAAAATGTGGAGAATCCACAGAAACCTGAAAATAGATCTACCATGTGACCTGACAATTTCCTCCTGGGAATTTACCCAAAGTAAATGCACTCAGCATATGAAAGATATCTGTACCATCACTTATAGCACCTCAGTTCACAATAGCTATGATATGGAATCAACACAGATATACATCAACTGATGACTAGATAAATAAATTTTGGCATATATACATGGTGGAATACTACTCAGCCATAAGAAGGAATGAAATCCTGTCTATCACAACAAAATGGATGCAATTGGAGACCATTACATCTAGTGAAACAAGCCAGTCCCAAAAGACAAATATTGTTTTTCCTGATTTGTGGTAACTAATATATATAGTACCAGAAGAGTAATATATATGAGTGAAATTGACATTTTGAGATTTGATTGCTTATTGCCTTTGTCTATACTCTTAAGGAATGGTGGCTTTTCTACTTACCACTTCGTGAATTATTTATATAGTGGAGGGTTAAGCTTGTGAATATAAGGTGAACTGAAAGTATGTCATTGCAAAAATTAAAAGAAAAATATGAAAGGAAGGAGAGAGGTGAGAGTAAGGGAGGGAGCAAGGGTAGGGTGGGAAAGCTGAATATATGAAATACATGAAATGTGCTCCATTTATATAAACATTTTTCCAGACAAACTACCAGAAAAAAAGAGGCAATGAATGAAAAATAACTTTCCAATGTTTGATTTATTCACCTTTTCAAATAAGGGAATTTCCTAACTCAAAAATATTGTGAGTAGCAAATGAGATTCTCTTTGTGGAGATTTCTAGCACAACAACAGATGCCACAATAAGTATTTTTTGCCTCTTCCTCTTTCCCTTTTGCTTCCAGGTAATAATTAACTTCACATGCCAAAATAATTTAAACAATATTATTTGTGTTACTGTGAAAGCTTTCCTCACAATAATTCATGTCCCAAACTGCTAATGAATAAGACAAAAAGTTTAGATTTTGCTACCCTATTTCTTATAGAAGAAAGCCATCTCAATGTTAATGATGTGTTGGATTCTTTGTCTCTCTCCACACCCACCCCTTGATCTCTGTCTTAGTTCCATTATCTCAATCTGTGACTCTTTCCCACTCATTCAGCCGGCCTCTCTCCTTCTTCCCAGCCCTGCTTAAGTTTAAGAAGTCAAAGAGCTTCTGGTGTTCATATCACAAGCTAAGGTAATTTAAAAAAAAAATTTTGGAGAAGAAAAAGCAGTCTCTCTATAGCCTCTGTTTGGTCCCAAATATCTTTTTTTTTTTTTTCATTTTCAATTCTCTTTATATACAGAAGATCAGTTTAGTATATATTAAGTAAAGATTTCAACAGTTTGCACCCACATAGCAACACAAAATGAAAAATACTGTTGGAGTACTAGTTATAGCATTAAATAACAGTGTGCAGCACATTAAAGACAGAGATCCTACATGATATTTTTAAAAAAGTGATTAATTTTCTATGCAATTTCCAATTTAACACCAGGTTTTTTTTTTCATTTTCAATTATCTTTATATACAGAAGATCAATTCAGTATATACTAAGTAAAGATTTCATCAGTTTGCACCCACACAGAAACACAAAATGTAAAAATACTGTTTTAGTACTAGTTATAGCATCACTTCACATTGGACAACACATTAAGGACAGATCCCACATGAGACGTAAGTACACAGTGACTCCTGTTGTTGATTTAACAATTTAACACTCTTGTTTATGGCATCAGTAATCTCCCTAGGCTCGAGTCATGAGTTGCAGAGGCTATGGAAGCCTTTTGAGTTTGCCGACTTCGATCTTATTCCAACAGGGTCATAGTCAAAGCGGAAGTTCTCTCCTCCCTTCAGAGCAAAATACCTCCTTCTTTGATGACCCTGTTCTTTCCACTGGGAGTTACAGAGAGAGTTAGAGACAGAGAGAGAGGTCTTCCATCCACTGGCTCACTCACTCCCCAGATGGCCTCAACTGCCAGAGCCACGTCAATCTGAAGCCAGGAGCCAGGAGCTTCCCCTAGGTCTCCTTTGTGGGTGCAGGGGTCCACGGACCTGGGCCATCTTTCACTGCCATCCCAGGCCACAGCAGAGAGATGGATTCGAAGAGGAGCAGCTGGGACAAGAACTGGCACCCATATAGGATGCCAATGCCTCAGGCCAGGGCTTTAACCTGCTGTGCCAGAGCTCTGGCCCTTCAAGAATCTGAAATAAAAAGAAATTACTACCAACCAAGAATACTACATCCAGCGAAGCTACTTTCAGAAATGAAGGAGAACTATTCTTTTCTAGATAAACAGAAACTAAGAGGATTCCTCACCAACAGACTAGGTTACAAGAAACCTACTAGGAAATTCTTTATCAAGAAGCAAAAGGAAAACTGCCATCATGAATAAATGCGAAAGAATGAAACTCTCTGTTAAAAAAGACATACAAATGAAAATGAAAAGAGAATCAAACTTTTTAACTACAGAAAGCCAGCAAGCCACAAAGAGAAATCATGAGGTAGAAAACAACAAAATAATCAGAAAGTAGTGAAAGAAATGGCAAGACTATGTCTTACTTATCAGTAGTAAGTGAATATAAATGGATTAAATTATCCAATTGTAGAATGCACATTGGATAGATGGATTATATTAGGATGCAAATCAAGTTTTAATTAAATTTAGAAAATTAAAATCATGCCATATATTTCTCTGACCACAACAGAATTAACATAGAAATAAACAACAATGATGGGGAATATAAAAATACATGGAAATTAAACTATTTGTTTCAGAACTACCAATCTGGTCACTGAAGATATTTAAAAAGAAATTATAACATTTCTTAATGCAGGGCATTTATCTCCATAGTTAAGCCACTGACTAAGATGCCTATACCCCATTTGGAAAAGCTTAGGTTTGATTCCCAGATCTGACTCCTGATTCCAGCTTACTGCTAATTAAAATCTCGGAGGAAGTAGGGATATCTCAAGTAATTGGGCTTCTGCCACCATTGTGGGAGACTTGGATTAAATTCCTGGTTCCCAGCTTTTGCCCAGCCCAGCCTTTTCTGATGAGGGTATTTGGAATATGAACCAGCTATTGGATGTTCTCTATCTCTCCATCTTTCTACCTATTAAATTTTTTTTGAAACCAATAAAACTGGAAATAGCATATCAAAATCTATGGGTTGCAGCAAAAGCAGTATTGGGAAATTTATAGTAATAAATGTACACATGAAAAATTAGAATGATCTAAATAAAAAAAAAAAAACTAATGATATATAAGAGCCTGGAAAAGCAACATCAAACCAAAACAAAATTAGTAGAAAGGAATAATAATGATCAGAGAAGGAATAAAGAAAATGTATCCTAAAAATATTACCAAAGAGCAATGAAATCAAGTTATTCCTTAAAATCATGAACAAAATAAAAAAAAAATAGCTGGATTAACAAAGACAAAAAGAGAGAAAACATGCATAAATACAAACAATGTAGCAATTTCTTAAATAACTGGACATAGAATTGCTCTATGATCTAGGATGCTGGCTACTGGGTAAATACTCTAAACACAAACACATTGTATCAAAGATATACTTGCAACATAGTGTTGATAGCAACACTACTCACAATAGCCAAAATATAGAATCAATCAACAAAGGTGTCCATCATCAGATGAATGGAAAAAAAAATGTATATAATGAATTCAAATGGCATGGGTTTACAAGTGCCAACATTTTAAATGGAGCCTTAGCACATTTCATCACCTACAACGAAAGTAGCTAACTCTGGAAGAGTACCAAAACAACAAAAAGAGACTGAATCAGTTGAAAAAGTATATGCATGTATATATAAAGTATATATATATAAAGGTATATGTATATATATATGTATGTATACACACATGATAGAATATATATACACAATGGAATATCATTCAGCTACTATAAAGTATAAAATTCTCTAATTTGCATCAAAATGGTTGGAACTGGAGGACATAATGTTGAGTGAAATAAGCCAGTCACAGAAATACAAATACCACATATTCTGTCTTATAAGTGGGAGCAAAAATTTTCCAAAAAATAAAATATAAAAACAAAGACAACAAAAAAGAAATGCCCGCGTGTATCAGTTTTGCTACAAATATTGTGGTTTGTAAACCTTTATCAAACAAAGTATTTTTTGATTTATTTATTTACTTGAAAGTTACAAAGATAGGTGTGACAGAGATATTGTCCATCCATAGTTCACATCCCAGATGATTGCAATGGTCTGGTCTGGGTCAGGCTGAAACCAGGAGCCAGGAGCTCCATCCAGGTCTTCCACATGGGTGAGCCAATGAAACAGAAGAGATAACCCAGAAATTAACCTATGCACACATAGTCAACTGATTTTCAAGTAAAGGTGCCAAAAATACATTGGAAATTGGACAATCTGTTCAATAAATGGTTAAGGGAAAATTGGATAAGTATAGAGAAGAATGAAACCAGATCCTTTTCTCTCATCATTTACATAAGCCAACTCAAAATGGATCAAAAACCTAAAATAAAATAAGGCCTGAAAATATGAAATCAATAGAAGAAAATACAGGAGAAATACTGCAAGACATTGGTGTAAGTAAATATTTTTATAAGACCCAAAAGCACTGGCAACAAAAGTTAAATAGACAAATGGGGTTACATTAATATAATAAATTTCTAAACAGCAAAGAAAACAAAGAAGTAAAGAAACAAACTATAAAATGGGGAAAACTATCTGCAAAATGTGCAGCTGGTGAGGATTTATAAACCCAGAATATATAAGGTACTCAAACAACTCAGCAGCAAAAAACTAAACAATCTGATTTTAAAATGAGTAAAATACTTGAACAGCTATTTTCAAAATAATACATAAAAAATAGAACACACAAATGACCATATGTATGTGAAAAAACACTCATTGTTATTATTCAGGAAAATACAATGAGACTTCATCTCACCCCAGAGATATTAGAGTGGTTATTATGAACAGGACAAAAGAAAACATAGCAACTATGCAGAAAATGTTGAATTTTTAAAAATATATATTTATTTATTTGAAATGCAGAATGATAAAGAGAGAAATATTGAGACAGAAAATCTGATTTTCAATTTACTGGTTCACTACCAAAATGGTGGTAATAACGAGGACTGAGCCAGGCTGAAGCTAGGAGCCAGGAATTTCAACTGGGTCTACCATGAGGGTAGAAGGGATCCAAACATTTTGGGGCCATCTTCAACTGCCTTCCCAGGCACAAAATCAGGAAGCTGGATCAGTATTAGAGCAGCAAAGACCAGGGACTTGAACTAGAGCTTGACTATGAGATGTCAGTGTTGCAAGCAGCAGTTTAATCCACTATGCCACAACACCAGCCCCAGGAGAACTCTTATACATTGTTAGTAGAAATGTAAATTAATAATTACAGAAAACAGTATGGAGCTACCTCAAAAATTAAAAATAAAACTATCATAAAATTCATCAATCCTGCTACTGAGTATACATTCAGAGGAACCAAACAGATACCTCATTTCCAATCTTATTGTAGCATTAATAACTGAAATGTGGAATTAATCAAGAAGTTAATTGATAGATGGACAAAAAGTGCTGTATGTATACACAATAGAGTATTATTCAGGAATAAAAAGAAGGTAAATCATGTCACTTTTGTCAAAGTGGATAGAACTGGAGAACATCATGTTAAGTGAAATAGGCTAGGTACAGAAAGACAAACACTGCATGTTCTCACTAATTTATAAAAGCTAAGTTATATGTGTGTACATATTGTATGTCCACATGGGGAAATTTTATTAAGAGTTTTATTTTAAATAGCTTATAGATAAGATTGTCCATATAATTTAAGCTGCTAAAATCAATCAAAGATACATTTTAATTTGTGTGACCTGAATCTGTGTATCATATGTTTTAAACCTGTTGGTAGAAAGAAACTAAAAACATTTTATATGGTTGTGCTTAAGTTTACTGGTTAAACAAACTACACCATGTTAGATATTTAAGAGGTGTTTCCAAATACATGATTCTTAAAATTTCTAGAAGGCATTGGACCTTCTGGTAAATGTTTTCTTAAGTCGTTATCTAATGGTTGAAACTGTTTGCTAAGTATTCATGTAATATTGCTATTGTCAGCAAGCGATCTAGGACTTGCTCCCTCATTTCTCTATTCTAAGCCCAACTTGTTCTTTCATTTCTCTATTCTCAAGGTAGGAAACTAATTCTATTATGAAGGAATCTGTAGGACACACAATTTAATCTTTAGACCTTATAAAAGAGATGGCTAACATTTTTCTGTAATAGCATAGCCAAAATAAGAACTTAAATAATAATCTCATAGCTAGATTTACTTCGCCATCAGCCACCTATACAGTAAGTAGAAAAAAACCCTCCCTTTCAGACCAAAGGGAAAGAAAGTTTTAAAGTGAGAATACAATTGACCTCATGGGCATTGTCTACCTTAGAAAAACTACTACAGAACATGCCTGCGACTATAGACTTGTAGTTCAGGCCACCGAAGATTAGAGATGGGACTTGAGCACTCCCCTGACTTGCATCCTCTGGTCTGCTTTAACACAAACCAGGAGGAAAAGAAAGCTAGGCATCAGAAGCAATGGGTGGCAGGCATATAAATGGCTGATCTGTACATGATCTGCCCTCAAGGAGACCCAACAGGCCAGTCCACTGCAGTGGCTTTCAAGGTGGTAAGCCTGGGCTTCAGCAGAAGTCAGCTTGTGAAGAGCCCTGGCAGCTCTGCCAAGAGTTGGATCACTGGAAATGGACCTGCCCTGGAGTCGAAGGATGCCCAGGTCAGAGCCACAGATCTTATTGGCTCTAAGCTGAAAAGCCCTTCACTCAGCCCAACTTCCAAAGTGACCACTGCAGCTGAGGGGACAGCCAAGTAGGGTCAGCAACATTGCAGGCAGAACTGTAAATTTCTTGTTAGAGATGCCACCTGCCTTTACCTGGCCAGCTCTCCTCCCAGCCCAGCCAAGTAATGAAAGTCAACAGAGTGCCTTCCCCTAGGAGGTTCACACCTCCCTTAGGATGTACCCCAAGTGAAGAGATAGATAGGTCTGGGCCTCTTAACTTACAAAGCCTAAAGCCCAAAAAGCCCAACAGATTATTATCAAGTCCCTTCTATCAGGTTCTACTTGCCTCTCAATCAGAAAACTTAATTGTAGCTTAGCACCTTTCTTAGCTCCTCTAATAATGACTCTGTCCTTTGTTCTAGACCCTGTCTAGCGTACTTGGGCCTCATTCCTTTGTAATCATAACCTCTACTCTACCTCCAATGGCTCTACTCCCAACCTGTGTGTACTGATGGTCCTCTTCCCCACTTAATGCTGTATAATTGTTCAAACCTGGTAAATGCCTCTCTTAGGATCATTGATTACTATCCTCACCCTGTCTTTTATGACCTTGTCTAAATAAGATCAGAGTCGGCAAACTTGGAAGGCTTCCATAGCCTTGGCAACTCATGACGACAGCCTAGGGTGGTTACTGGCACCATAAAGTAGAGTGTCAATTTGTTGGGTTAACAACAGGAGTCACTGTGCACTTGCTCCTCATGTGGGATCTCTGTCCATAATGTGCTGTACATTTTGATTTAATGCTATAACTAGTTCTCAAACAGTATGTTTCACTTTGTGTTTCTATGTGGGTGCAAACTGTTGAAATCTTTATACTAAATTGATCTTCTGTATATAAAGATAATTGAAAATGAATCTTGATGTGAATGGAAGGGGAGAGGGAGCGGGAGAGGGGAGGGTTGTGGGTGGGAGGGAAGTTATGGGAGGGGGAAGCCATTGTAATCCATAAACTGTACACTGGAAATTTATATTCATTAAATAAAAGTTAAAAAAAAGCTAAGAAAAAAAAACAATTTCATAGAAAAGTAGAATAAAATAGTGATAATAAGGGACTTGGATGGTCAGGGTGTAGGGAATGTAGGGAAGGAGAGACATTATATAACAGAAAGCAAATTATAGGTAGATATAAATAATTCATTCTGATATCTATAGCTCAACAGGATAACTTTGGTCTACAATCATTTATGATGTATTTCAAAATAAATGAAAGAATATAAATGCTCCCAATTCATAAAATATGACACACATTTGAAGAACTGGAAATGCTAATTAATCTGATTTTACCCTACAATGCTAAAATGCATCAAATTCTCATATATGATATCCCACAAGTATGTACAAATAATATTGCATTCAATTAAAAATGGATAAGGAAACTTTAGGATTAATATTTTCACCACTTTGATGGTGGTGATGGTTTCATGAGTTTATATCTACATAAAAGCATTTCAAATTATACCCTTGAAATGTGTTCCATTTTTTCTATGTAACTTAGTCCTTCATAAAGTACTAAAATTTATATGTATATACATGTATGTGGGTTTGTATACATGTATGTATTAAGGTAAACTTTGTACATTTGATCAATATTATACAATACTTAGAATGAAACTATAAATTAATATTAAGGACATTGGGCCAATTCTTAAAGTATGATTTCAAGTAAAGTTCACACATTAAAAATTAATAATATTGGGGCCAGTGTTGTGGCACTGGAGGTTAAAGCCTCAACATGCAGTACCGGCATACTATTATGGGCGCCAGTTTGAGTCCCAGCTGCACCTCTTCTGATCCAGCTCCCTGCTAATGTGCCTAGGAAGGCAGCAGAAGATGGCCCAATTCTTTGGGCCCCTGCATCTCCATGGAAGACCTGGAAGAAGCTCCTGGCTTGTGGCTTCAGATTGGCTCAGCTTTGGCCATTGTGGCCATTTGGGGAGTCAATCAGTAGATGAAAGACCTCTCTCTCTGTGTCTCAAACTCTCTCTAACTATGTCTTTCAAATAAATAAAAATAAGTCTTAAAAAAGTTTAATAATTTTATACAAACTTTGGATAGGAAAAAATGTGAAAGAAAATATGAGGAAAATTAATCAAAAGAAGTACAAAACTTTCTAAGATCAATATAGACTTTGAAGGATCAGAAAAAAATAACACCTAAATTCAATTCAATTATAATGTTAGTAAAGATTTGAAATGATGATATTATTTAATGTCAGTAGAGTATCAAAATGGGCATTCTGTTATCCAGTCAGTGGAATAGAAACATGTATAAATCCTGACAACAGATTGGTTGTGTGTAATAAGATCCTTAAACTTGTTCATACAAGGAATATTTTAATTTTCAGAAATTTTATCTGAGAACAATCTTAAATTATAAATAACCAAGTTAGTCTTCTGTATTCCTCAGTAAGGAAAGATCTATGGCAATGAGAAATATAAGTGTATTGTCTAAACAGATATCATAATATTCTATAAAGAAAAATGTGAAAAATCCTTCATACTATGATTACACTTTAAATTTAAAATATGATTTTGATTTATATGCATTCAAGTGTCATTGGGAGAAGTGTGTATGTGTATATACAGAAGAGAAATATTTTAATTTCATAAGTATACACAAAATATTAACCTGTGTTTTATGTGGTTTGTGGGAAACAGGTTATTGATATTTTATTTTATATGACTTGATATTATCTGCATGTTTTACAGAGAAATTGTAGCATATTTTGTGATCAAAGCAAATTAAACTATTCCCATTTAAATGCAATTTCACAAAAACCATTCAGTTTTTCAAAAAAGATTGTAAAAAGATCCTTCAGTTTCATGAATATTGTATCTTGCTTTTCACAAGCAGTTCTTTATCTGAACAACCTCAACCATTCAATAATATAAATCATTCCTTGAATGTTAACCATCCTTTAGTTTTTAATAAGTGTACAAAAAGAAAGTACACAATGAAAACAAAAGAAATCCAAAGACAACAAACCTTTCTCTTCACAACAAACAGTAAAGCTAATTGTGGACAGCTTCTACTTCAGCATCCAAAGTATTCATGTCTTTAACCACGCTCATTCTGTTTACATTGTTGGCTATGCCCATCACTGGCAAAAACTATCCAACATGGTGCTGAGGTTTCATTATCCAGGGTGGAACAGCTCTGACAACTGTCTCCATTAGAAAGTGGATTCTTTTATTCTTGAAAAGAGTTTACACTTTTATTATGCATCTCTGAGGGTAATAAAGGCCTCTACAGAGCCTACCAGTGTTCTACAGACATAACTGGTACTCAACTAATGTAAATGAAATAACTTAGTATGCCCAATATTTCAGTGATTAAACCACTGACACAAAGGAGCTGCTCTGAAAAACTGGGTTTATTTTTAAGTTGCAATGAATTTAGTCCAGCTTCTGCCCTGTTGGCCTATCCTTTAGGACCTGAAGTTTAGTTCAACAAGTATTTATCCCTTTTGAGGGGGTGGTAGTCCCAGGTGATTGCAAATCAGTAATGGTTGAAATAAAGAGGGACACTACTAAGAGACACAGACTGCCTGAATGGATTATAAAACAAAAACCATCTAATTTTCTGCCCACAAGAAACATATCTCATCAAGAAAGATACTTTCATACTGAAACTGAAAGATGGAAAAAGATATTCCATGCCAATAGAAACCAAAAAAGATCTGGTGTAGCCATCCTAAATTCAGACAAAATAGAATTTAACATGAAAACAGTTAAAAGAGAGAAAGAAAGGCATTAAGTAATGATTAAGGGATCAATTCAACAGAAAGATGTGACCATTATAAACATATATGCACCTAATTATAGGGCATCTGGCTATTTAAAAGAAACATTAATGGATCTAAAGGGAGACAAGGACTCAAATACAATAGTAATGGGAGACTTCAATACTCCACTTTCAGCAATGCACAGATCAAAAAAACAGAAAATCAGCAAGTAAACAACAGAGTTAATTTACACTATAAAACAAATGGACCCAACTTATATCCACAGAACTTTCCATCCCACAGCCTTAGAATACATAATCATCTCACCAGTGCATGGAACTTTCTCTAGGATTGACCACATGCAAGGCCATAAAATATGTCTTAGCAATTTCAAAAAAAAAAAAAATCAAAATCATACCATTCATTTACTATGACAACAATGGAATGAAGCTGGAAATCAACAACTTGGTAATATCTAGAACATATACAAACACATGGATATTGAACAATATGATCCTGAATGAACAGTGGATCATAGAAGAAATCAAAAGAGAAATAAAAAATTTCTGGAAATAAATGAAGATGACAATACAACATATCAAGACTTATGGGATACAGCAAAAGCAGTATTGGTCTCTACATCAAAAAATTGGAAAGGCACCAAATAAATGAGCTACCAATGTATCTCAAGGACACAGAAAAACAATGACAAACCAAACTCAAATCTAATAAGGAAAAAAGAAATAATTAAAATTAGAGAAGAAATAAGCAAAAGCAAAAGTAAAAAAAAAAAATACAAAAGATCAGCCTAATGAAGAGCTGGTTCTTTGAAAAAATAAACAAAATTGATACACCACTGGCCCAATTAACCAAAAAAAAGGATGGAGAAGAACCAAATTAATAAAATTAGAGATGAAAACAGAAATGTAACAACAGACACCATGGAAATAAGAAGAACCATTACGAATTACGACAAAGAGCTGTATGCCAAAAAACTGGGAAATCTAGAAGAAATGGGTAGATTCCTAGAAGCATAAAACCTACATAATTTGAGCCATGAAGACATAGAAAACCTAAACAGACCCATAACCAAGGCAGAAGTAGAATCAGTAATAAAGTCCCTTCAACAAAGAAAAATCTAGGAAAAGATGACTTCACTTTGAATTCTACCAGACATTAAAGAAAAACTAACTCGAATTCTTCTCAAGGTATCCAAAACAATTGAATGGGAAGGAACCCTCCAAATTATTTCTATGAAGCCAGCATCACCTTATTCCTAAACCTGAAGAAGATACACTAGAGAAAAAGAACTACAGATGAAGTTCCCTGATGAACAGACACAAAAATCCTCAACAAAATACTAACCAATTGAATCCAAAAACATATCAGAAAGATCACTCACCCAGACCAAATGGGATTTATCCCTGGTATGCAGGGATGGTTCACCATTTGTAAATCAATAAATGTGATATAGCATCATAACAAATTGAAGAACAAAACACCATATGATTATCACAAGACACAGAGAAAGAATTTGATAAAATACAACATCCTTTTATAATGAAACTCTAAGCAAATTGTGTATACAAGGAGCATTCTTCAACACAATCAAGGCAATTTATGACAAACCCATGGCCAGCAACCTAATGAATGGGGAAAAGTTGGAACCATTCCCACTGAGCTCTGAACCAGACAACAAGATTCACTCTCACCATTGCTATTCAATATAGTCCTGGAAGTTTTAGCCAGACCCATTAGGCAAGAAAAAGAAATCAAAGGCATATAAACTGGGAAGGAGGTAGTCAAACTATCCCTATTTGCAGATGACATGATTCTATATATAGAGGATCCAAAAGACTCCACTGAGAGAATATTGGAACTCACAGAAGTTTGTTAAGGTAGCAGGATATAAAATCAACACACACAAAAAACAGCCTTTGTATACACAGACAATGGATAGCTGAGAAAGAACTCCTAAGGATCAATCCCATTCACAATAGCTACAAAAAAATACCTTGGAATAAACTTAACCAAGGATATCAAAGATCTCTACAACAAGAATTACAAAACATCAATGAAAGAAAAAAAAAGAAGATACAAAAAAAATGGAAAAATTTTCCGTATTCATTGATTGGATGAATCAATAACATCAAAATGTTCATACTACCAAAAACAATTTACATATTCAATGAGATAGCAATGAAAATACCAAGAAAATTCTTGTCAGAAAAAAAAAATGAATCTGAAATTCATATGGAAATACAGGAGACCCCAAATATCTAAAGCAATCTTATTTAACAAAACCAAAGCTGGATGCATCACAATACCAGATTTCAAGACATATTATAGGGCAATGATAATAAATCAGCTTGGTTCTGTTATAAAAACATGTGGATAGGGGGCAGGTGTTTGGCATAATGGGTGGGGATGCTGCCTGCAGTGCCAGCATACCATATGGGCACCAGTTCGGGTCTCGGCTACTCCACTTCCAGTCTGGCTCTCTGCTATGGCTTGGAAAGCAGTGGAGGATGGCCCTGGTCCTTGGGCCCCTATACCTGAGTGAGAGGCCTGGTAGAGGCCCCTGGCTCTTGGGTTCAGATCTGACCAGTTCCAGCTGTGGGGTCTATGTGGGGAGTCAACCAGTGGATGGAAGATCTCTCTCTCTCTCTCTCTCTCTCTCTCTCTCTGCTTCTCTGTGGCTTCACCTTTCAAATAAATAAATAAATCTTAAAAAAAAGATGGGGGGCTGGCACTGTGGCTTAAAGTGTAAAGTTGCTGCCTACACTGCTGGAATCCTATATGAATGCTGGTTTGAGTCCCAGCTGCTCCACTTCCAATCCTGGTCTTTGCTATGGCCGGAGAAAGCAATAGAAGATGGTGAAAGTCCTTGGGCCCCTGAACCCTCATGGGAGACCTGGAAGAAACTCCTAGCTCCTGGTTGGTGCATCTCTGGCCACTGTGGCCATCTGGGGAGTGAACCAGAGGATGGAAGACTTCTCTCTGTCTCTGTCTCTCTCTCTCTCTTTCTCTCTCTCTCTCTCTCTGCCTCTGCCTTTCTGTAACTTTGCCTTTCAAATAAATAAAATACATCTTTAAAAAACAGATGGATAGGCCAATGAAACAGAATAGAAATATCAGAAATCAATCCAACCAACTTATCTATGACAAAGGAGCTAAAATCATTTCCTGGAGCAAGGATAGTCTCTTCATCAAATGGTGCTGGGAAAATTGGATCTTCACAAACAGAAGTATGAAGCAAGACTCTTACCTTACACCTTACACAAAAATCTGCTCAAAATGGATTAAAGACCTAAATCTATGACTTTATACCATCAAATTATTAGAGAACATTGGGGTAACTCTGCAAGATATTGGTACAGGCAAATACTTCTTGGAAAAGACCTCAGAGACACTGGTAGTTAAAGCCAAAACTGACAAATGGGAATACATCAAATTGAGAAGCTTCTGTACTGCAAAAGAAACATCCAGCATACTGAAGAGGCAACTGACAGAATGGGAGAAATTATTTGTAAATTATACAAGTGATAAAGAATTAATAACCAGTATATATAAAGAGATCAAGAAAGTCCACAACAACAAAACAAATAACCCAGTCAAGAAATGGGCAAATGACTTAAACATTTTTCTTTTTTAAAAAAAGATTTATTTATTTACTTGAAAGAGTTACAAAGAGAGAGAAGGAAAGGCAGAGAAAGAGAGAGGTCTTCCATCTGCTGGTTCACTCCCCAATTGGCAGCAACTTCCGGAGCTGTGCTGATCCAAAGCCAGGAGCCAGGAGCTTCTTCTGGGTCTCCCACATGGGTACAGGGACCCAAGGACTTGGATCATCCTCTACTGCTTTCCCAGACCACAGCAGAGAGCTGGATTGAAAGTGGAGCAGCTGGATCTTGAACCAGTGCCCATTTGGGTTGAGGGCACTTCAGGCCAGGGCGTTAACCCGCTGCATCACAGCACCAGCCCCTAAACAGACATTTTTCAAAAGAGGAAATCCAAATGGCCAATAGATACATGAAATGCTTATGCTCACTGTCAGGGAACTGCAAATAAAAACCACAGTGAGGTTTCACCTCATCCCATTTAGAATGGCTTTCATACAGAAATCAACATACAACAAATGCTCGCAAGGATGTGGCGGAAAGGTACCCTAATCTACTGTTGGTGGGAATGTAAACTGGTAAAGCCATGGTGGAAGACAGTATGGAGATACCTTAGAAATCTGAATATAATCCTACCATTGGACTCAACCATACCACTCCTGGGAATTTATCCAAGGTAAGTGAAATCCACACATGTTTATTGCAGCTCAATTAACAATAGCTAAGTTATGGAATCAACCCAAATGACAATCAATTGAAGACTGGATAAAGAAAATATGGGTTATGTACTCAATAGAATACTACTGAGTGAGAAAAACAAAATGAAATCTGGTCATTTGCAACAAGATAGATAAAACTTGAAAACATCATACTTAGTGAAATAAGCCAAAGTGACAAATACCATAAGTTCTTTCTGACCTGTGATAACTAATAGAATACCTAAAAGGCAATCTATAAAAGTGAATTTGACACTTCGAGAAGCACTGATCCTGAACAGTCCTAGCCTTGACTATTGGGGAACAGATTTTTTTCTTTTTACATACATCTGTTGAACTCTTTACTCAACATATAGATAATCATATGTGTATAAAATTTATTGCAAAGAGATCCTAGTACAAAATTAGAGTGGGAATAAGAGAGGGAGGAAAAAAGTGGTGGGAGTGTGGGTGGGAAGGCAGACACAATTAGAAGAATTAACATCTTCCTAAACTTGTAATTGTTAATTGTAAGAAGATTCTAACTCTAAAACTATATAGTTCTGCATACATTCCTACAGACTTACTTCTAAGGGTACAGTTTAAAAACTTGCTATGGGACCCAAATCCCTTTAAGCTGGGTGGTAAAAACTGGTTAACTGTTAAAGTCATCATATAAACAGGATTAAGTGTTTGGTAATAATAATAGAGTTAAAAAGGAGTGAATGTTCCAACATTGGAAACAGTCCATACAGCAAACTCAAAGAAAGACAATCGCTTTAAGTAGCACTCTGACCTCAGAATCAGCCCTTAAAGCATTCTGGTCTGGCTGAAAGGCCGAGGAGAGCATTTCAGGCATGGAAAGCCACAACACTGCAGCAAAAAAGTCTCTTACATGAAGGACCTCTGTGGGTGAGACCCCAGTGGAAAGAAGAGGTCATCAAAGAATGATGTACTTTTCTCTGAAGGGAGGAGAGAACTTACACTTTGCTTATGGCCTTGTCAAAATATGTGGCACCGGCATCCCATATGGGTGCAAGGTTCTAGTACTGGTTGCTCCTCTTCCAGTCCAGCTCTCTGCTGTGGCCCAGGGAGGCAGTGGAGGATGGCCCAAGTGCTTGGGCGCCTGCACCCATGTGGGAGACCAGGAAAAGCAACTGGCTCCCTCCTGGCTTTGGATCAGCACAGCACTGGCCATAGCAGCCCTTTGGGGGGTGAACCAATGGAAGGAAGACCTTTGTCTCTCTCTCTCACTGTCTAATTCTGCCTGTCTATTAAAAAAAAGAGAGAGAGAGAACAAAATTTGGAAAGAGTGTGTGTATTCAAAAGGCCTCCATAGACTAGGCATCTCATTTCAAGGTCCTTAGGTAATCATTGATGTCATACACAAGAGTGTTAATTGTTAAATTAACAATAGGAGTCACTCTGAACTAACTTCCCATGAAAGGACCTCTGTCCTCAAAGATTTGTATTATAATTATCTAAGCACTCCAAAAAGATGAATTAATCTTGGGTGCTTCTGCAAAGTTAATTAAGTTTCTCAAAAAATATATACATATATATATACAATATATTCCTTAGATAGAATAAAGAAAAAAACTTTATTATTCAATAAAATTAAACATACCTGAGGTTTAATTTATATATATAAATCATATATTAGATAATATATAATTTTTAATGTAATATAATTTATAATAATGATCTTATATATAAAAAGGAAAATAATTTTTAATTCAGTAAAATTAAACTTTCTGAGGTCTATATATTTATTATATATATACATTATATATATTATGTATTATATATAAATTAATCCTCAAGAAAGCTTAATTTTATTGAATTAAAAAGTATTTTTTCCTTATTGTATAAATAATCTTTCTGGTGTTTATTGGACGGTGGGGTAACAATAGTTAACAATGACATATTATATTTTTCTAAATAGCTAGAAGAAGGACTTTTGAATGTTCACATTATAAAAAACTCTTGAATATATGAAGCAATGGATGCTAATTATCCTAACTTAATCATTAAATCTATGTATGTATCGAAATATTACATTTTAACCTATAAATATGTATAATTATAGTTTGTCAATAAAAATAATCTAATAAAGAGAAAAAGAGATGCTGAAAACATAAAGGTAATATTCTGTTGTTGCATATAGCAAAATCAGTAAGTATTTGGCCAAGATTAAGATAGTGTTGATTCATAGGATTCCAGAAGCAGGGCTCTGAATTACAACCACTGGAAATTGGAAAAAGCTTCTTCTGGTTGTTTTAACTAAACTGATAGCTGAAGACTGAATAGGTATTAATCAGGTGAAGATGTGAAAATGTGAATGCTTTAAAATCATTTTAGATTTCTCCATATTAATAAGTAAGATAAAATTAAGTATTTTCTGATCATTTAGGATTAGAATAAGGACTTTGAAGATGAACTTAAATTTTAAGGAGCCATAGTTACACTTATTTTTGTTACTTGTATGCATTAAAATTATCTAGGGTATAATAAAATCAACACAACAGTATTTCTGCCTAAGTAGAATTTCTTTGAAATTAGGCTCTTGTTATTTTGGTATTCATTGTACCTAATGAAGAAACAATGTCAAGAAAAAAGGGAGCCAAAGTTTGGCCTGGGAAAGCAGAAGTGTGTTTTGGAGAACAGAACCAGTTCACTGTTGATTTGGGGAATGATCCTGGTAGGTGAGATGTTGAAAGTAAGATTAAAGAGATTTACTAATCAAGGGCTTTCAAATATTTGCCAAAAAACCAGTAGGCTCTGTGGAACTGTGAACTAAATTTAGATAACATCAATAATTCCTCTGTTTCATAAAATTTACAA
This sequence comes from Lepus europaeus, assembly GCF_033115175.1. Classification (NCBI taxonomy): domain Eukaryota; kingdom Metazoa; phylum Chordata; class Mammalia; order Lagomorpha; family Leporidae; genus Lepus; species Lepus europaeus. The sequence continues at coordinate 43,964,598 of NC_084833.1, forward strand.
ATTTTAAACAACACACTCAGGTGTGTTGTTTCAAAAAAAAGTCTATATTTTAAAGATTTATTTATTTGAAAGGCAGAATTACAGACACACACACACACACAGAGAGAGAGAGAGAGAGAGAGAGAGAGAGAGAGAGAGACGTCTTCCATCTGCTGGCTCAATCCCCAGATGGCCAAAGGGCCAGAGCAAGGGAAAAGTCTTTAACATAATTCTATTCTACCATGAGAGTTGTAGACTCTTTTTAAGAGTCTACAACATTTTGTAGAAAGTATTTTCACAAAGTGAACTCCTATCTTTGTTCTTATCAAATTCCAGGATATTTTCTTTTTCCCCACGTTGTCTGCATGGCTCTAGGGATGCTTGTCAATACTTCTCCATGACACAAGTTCTTCAAGTTCCATGGACACTTCACCAGTGAATTAATATGCATTTTCACAACTACTCAAATTATACTCCAGGCACTAATAATTCTCTCTCCAGGCCTTCCATTCTGTATTCTAGTCTTGTTCCCTCTTGCTAGTTTGAAAGCTCCTTAAAGATCTCATTGTTTTGTCTCTAAGAATATATAGTTTCATGCTCTAAATATTGAATGCGCTTCAGCTAAGCCACAAAATGTAATGAGAGATTGAAAAAAAAATGGATAGTGTCTTGTGATAAAGAAGAATAAGAATGTAGAAATGGTCATGACTGGATAATTTTCAGAAAATTCCAGAAGTAAGAGGAAGGTCTAGTAAAATACTTACTTCCTGGAAGAATGCAATTGATGAAAAACTATAAGGATGTCATACTCAAAACATAAAACACTGAACTTAAGTCATGGCATAAAGGTAGAATTCTCTTTTCTTGGGATTAATTGATGAAGGAATTATATTATCAACAAATGGTCCTCAACATAAGGACTTAGGATCCAGAGTCATCAATTCACCTGCTATGCTTTAACTCAGTTAACACAAATAAAGAAGCCATGACTTAACTTTGCTTCTCTAAACTAGCTCTGCCAACTTCTACATCACCATCTGACAAGGATGCATAGAGACTGTTCCAGTCCATGAACTGTGAAGAATCTGTTTTTCCATAATGAAAATTTATTCATTAAATGTGTTTTTATCCATAGAATCAACCTATTCAGATCTTGGCTCTACATTTCCTTTTGCCTTGGATATAGCCCAAGGTGGAAACTTGACTTTTTTCCCACTATACTTTATAAAGTCCAGGGTTCATATTATGTCCTATGAAATGAAAACTTGAAATTTAGTTAATATTTTTCCACCTATATAAATATGCATTGAGTTTCTTCTTCCTTTTCATGCGTTTTAGTGAATCTTAGGTCTAATAATTTATTTTTTTATTTTTTTATTTTATTTTTTTGACAGGCAGAGTGGACAGTGAGAGAGAGAGAGAGAGAGAGAGAGAGAAAGGTCTTCCTTTTGCCGTTTGTTCACCGTCCAATGGCTGCCATGGCTGGTGTGCTGTGGCTGGCGCACCGCGCTGATCCAATGGCAGGAGCCAGGTGCTTCTCCTGGTCTCCCATGGGGTGCAGTGCCCAAGGACTTGGGCCATCCTCCACTGCCTCCCCAGGCCACAGCAGAGAGCTGGCCTGGAAGAGGGGCAACCAGGACAGAATCTGGCGCCCTGACCAGGACTAGAACCTGGTGTGCTGGCGCCGCAAGGCGGAGGATTAGCCTGTTGAGCCGCGGCGCCAGCCTAGGTCTAATAATTTCTTAGTGAATCTGTCTACAGCCTAGATTGCTACATGCAGATTGCTCACATGCCTGCAAAAACTCCCCTTAACCATCTGAGCCACATCTCCTTCCACTATCTGTAGTTCACTCTGTCCCACCTCAAACCTCAGCTTTACCCGATAAGTGTTCTTCTGGATTCAATTTCTCCCAATGTGGCCTGCCTCCCATGAACTCTTCTCACAGATCTATAAGTCAAGAAATGCTTATTTGATTTTCTTTGGGTCCAGTTATTATCACTGATTGTATCAATGTGAAGTTGGTGGAACAAGGAAAAAGTAGCATTAACAATTCATAATGAACTCATATAACTTTACAGAGGCACAGAAGGGTGCTGGTTACTTACTTTTAAAGGGAGGCACTGATGCATTATATTCCTCATTATGTTAAATTGGGTGAAAAATAGGTAAGAGAGATAAGAAAAACAAATTATGTTGTTAACCAAATAACAATAATCATATGTTATTGAAGCATTCTATTCTTAATGTCAAGAGTTTAGTGAATCCAGTGAATTATGAAGCACATTATGAAGTCATTACATATCTTGAACTTAAATAAAAATAAAACTTTTTTCTAGTAATAGGTAAAAGATATTTTATGTGCATCATAACAACAAAGGTACAGTTTTCTTTGTGTTTTTTTTCATTGTAAATAAACAGAAATTGACACTTTGAGATGCAATTTGAACAGCCCTTGTCTCAACTGTTGAGTTACAGTTTTCTTTATTCATGCCATTTGTTGAACTTTTTACTTAGTATAGAGTTAATCATTTGTGTATAAAGTTAATTGAAAATAGATCTCAGTAAAAAATAAGAATAATAGGAGAGGGAGGAATAAGAAGGGCAGAAGAGAAAGTGGGTACAGTGGGAAGAATCACTATGTTCCTAACGTTATATTTACGAAATGCATGAAGTTGGTATTCCTTAAATAACATGTTTCTGGGGGAAAATGTAAAAAAAAAGTACAAAATAAATACAAAATATCAAGAATAAGGCAAAATTAATCAATTAGATCAAGAATAAAATATATATTTGTTTTTAAAGACTGATTTATTTATTTGAAAGGCAAAGTTACAGAGAAAGAGAGAAGGACAGGCAAAGAAAGAGAGATCTTCCATTTGCTGGTTCACCCCCCAATGGCTTCAATGGCCTAAGCTGGGCCAGACAGAAATAAGGAGCAGGAAGCTTCTTCCAGGTATTTCATGAGGGTACAAGAGCCCAAGCACTTGAGCCATCTTCTATTGCTTTCCCAGGCACATTAGCATGGAGATGGATTAGAAATGAAGCAGTCAGGACTCAAATCAGTATCCATTTGGGATGCTGGTACTGCAGGTTATGGCTTTAACCCACTGCACCATAGCACTGGCCCCTATATACATTCTTAATGCTGTAGTTCTTGACCACAAGTGTAGAATTCTCAAACAAAAGAAACCATATTTATTCATGAGTAAGATTACTCAACTCCTTTGAAAAGGGGAAAACAACCGAAGATTCTGCCAAACATATGAGGAGAAGATACAATTGGGGAAAACCCACAGAGTTTCTAAAACAAACCCTTGCGATAACTTCTGAACCCTTCTAAAATGGCAGACACCACTCGTAAATACCTTGATTCTCTAAAATAATTTATGACAAATTAATGAGGAATAAATAAACTTACAAAATAATAACGACACAGGAACTGGAAACTCAGAAAAGAAAACTTAAAACAGGAATTAAGACATCTCAGAGGTGATGTAAGACAGCAGTAGAGTAGGACATCAGGCCTGCTGTCTTTAAAACAAAACAAAGCTAAAAATAATACTTAATAGAGCCCTGTGGTCCCTGCCTCCAACACTGGTACCTGCAGACTAAGTTATTGAAGCCTCCTTAGTGACGTGGCTATGGAACATTTTCCACTAATCTCCTCCAACCTCTGGCAAACAACAGGATAAGACTCTAACCTCTGGGGAGTAGGGCAGGAAAGGGAAATTAGAACTTGCCTTAGAGCTCAGAGCCAAGACACCACTTTGAGATACAGAATCTGATAAATAAAAGGCCTCTTCCCTTAGCCCAATGCTTATGGAATGAGTCTTTAAAGTTGCCCTAATTTTAGAGATGTTTGATCCAATGGGACAGAGTTCTCTTGCTATATATCACCACCAGCCTTATGAGGGCCTGGTGTGCATGCTTCAGATTGCACAGGACCTCGTGACTGTGAGACCGAGGTATGACCAAGCTTAGCGCCAGGCTGAACATCCAAGAGACTGTCTTTATGATCTCCTACTCAGAATGTGAGAAGACATCAAGAAAAAATGGGATAATAAAATTCAACATTGGATAGATCATAAGAGTTTCCCTCTCCCAGGCCAGTACCAACAGAAGAAAGCTCTATCCTAACTGCCAAATGGAGTCTCATGACTTCAGTTGATTGCACTTAAATTTCAGCCACCATCACATGTGGCTAGTTGAAGCAGCTTTAGGCTGTGAATACATCTCAGCAGACAGACTTTGGCATTATAGGCTTTAGCTCTATCTCTAGCCATGCTTTGGTCCTACCCTCTCACTATGGGGCAAGCTGTTCATTTGCTCCATTTATGATCTACCACTATGGTATTTCTGGCCATTTGGGATGGCTCTCTTGGCCTTCTCTAGCTCCTGGAGGAGGATTATAAGGATGGATTACCCTTCTTTTTAATACTTCATGGGTTCATTCTAAGTTACATGTCATCTATGGATTTGGGACAAATCTGAGTTCAGTTATCATTTGGGACTGAGGTAGTGATGGAATACTAGAAGTAGACTTGCAACAAATCTCAATGTAGTTCCCCATCTCATGGTGAGGAATATTCACCTAGTACTTCAGATCCACCCAGTGCTGAAGTGAACATGGAGTCTAAAAAAATAGGTGGACTCTTTAGAATTTCTGGAAGAACAGCTACAAACAAAGCCATATTATGAAAACTGGGAAAAATAATGAATCCTTCAATGTACAAATGACATCAGGCACCAAAAATTAAGGGACAAATATCATATGTTCTCCCTGATAGGTGACAACTAACTGAGCACCAAAGGGGAAACCTGTTGAAGTGAATTGGACACTATGAGAAACAGTGACTTGATCAGCTCTTATCCGGACTGTTGATGTACAATGCAATACTTCATCCTTTTTAGTATTTTTTTTTGTTCTAGTACTAGTGATTGAACTCTGTAATTAACACACAATTATTCTTAGGTGTTTAAATTTTAACTGAAAAGTGATCCCTGTTAAATATAAGAGTAGGGAAAAAGAGAGGGAGGAGATGTACAATTTCGGACATGCTCAAACGGACTTGCCCCAAATGGGAGAGTTAGAAACATACCAGGGGATTCCAATACAATCCCATCACGGTGGCATGTACCAATGCCATCTCACTAGTCCAAGTGATCAACTTCAGTTCACAATTGATCGCACTGATAGGTCTAAGAGTCAAAGGGATCACACAAACAAAACTAGTATCTGCTAATACTAACTGATAGAATCAAAAAGGGAGAGAACGATCCAACATGGGAAGCAGGATACACAGCAGACTCATAGAATGGCAGATGTCCTAAACAGCACTCTGGCCTCAGAATCAGCTCTTAAGGCATTCGGATCTGGCTGAAGAGCCCATGAGAATATTTTAGGCATGGGAAGCCAAGACACTCTGGAAAAAAAAAAAAAAGAAAAAGAAAGAAGAAGACCTAAATGAAAGATCTCTGCGAGTGAGATCCCAGTGGAAAGAATGGGGCCATCAAAGAAGGAGGTACCTTTCTCTGAAGGGAAGAGAGAACTTCCACTTTGACTATGACCCTGTCTGAATAAGATCGAAGTTGGCGAACCCTAAAGGCTTCCATAGCCTTGGTAACTCATGACTAGAGCCTAGGGAGATTACTGACACCATAAACAGGAGTGTCAAATTGTTAAGTCAGCAACAGGAGTCACTGTGTACTTACATCCCATGTGGGATCTGTCCTTAATGTGTTGTCCAATGTGAAGTAATGCTATAACTAGCAATGAAACAGTACTTTTACACTTTGTGTTTCTGAGTGGGTGCAAACTGATGAAATCTTTACTTAGTATATACTGAATCGATCTTCTGTATATAAAGATAATTGAAAATGAAAAAAAAAACTTGGTTTTAAATCAGAAATCGCATAGAAAATTAATCACTTTTTTAAAAATATCATGTAGGATCTCTGTCCTTAATGTGCTGTACATTGTGATTTAATGCTATAATTAGTACTCCAACAGTATTTTTCATTTTGTGTTGCTATGTGGGTGCAAACTGTTGAAATCTTTACTTAATATATACTAAACTGATCTTCTGTATATAAAGAGAATTGAAAATGAATCTTGATGTGAATGGAAGGGGAGAGGGAGAGGAAAAGTGGTGGGTTGCAGGTGGGAGGGAATTTATGGGGGGGGGAAGCCATTGTAATCCATAAGCTGTACTTTGGAAGTTTATATTCATTAATTAAAAGTTTAAAAAAAACAGACACACATTAAAAAAAAAAAGACTGCCAGGGAAGCATGACTTCATCTGGCAAACAAAGCAAGCTGTTAGAAACTCGCCAACTAGGACCCAACATTGTCAAAGCACCTGATGAAGAATTTAAAACAGCTACTTAAAGGAAACTCAACAACTTCAAGAGAACATAGTGAAACTTAATACCCTAATAAAGGGATGTGATGGAGAGATGGAAATTTAAAAAAGAAACAAAACCATTCACCTGAAAAGTACTTTAAGTGAAATTAAAAACAAAATAGAAGGCATTAACAGCAGAATAGATCAAACAGAAGAGTCAGAGAACTAACAGACAGACTATTGGAACCTATATAGGTGGGGGTGAAAAAGAAAAAAAAAATCAAGAGGAATAGAAAAGGCTTATGGGAACTTTGGGACAACATAAAAAAGAGCAAATGTCCAAGTGATTGGGGTTCAAGAGTGATGAGTATGTGGAAGGGCTAGAAAATATATTTAAAGAGAAAATAAAAGAAAACTTGTCAAATCCAGGGAAACAAATAGCTATCCTAGTACAGGAAAGTTAGAAGTCACAAGTCAGAATCAACTGAAGTTAGTCTACTCTAAGACATAAATAGTTATACTCACCAAGATAAAAATAAAGAGTGAATTCTCAAATCTTCAAAAGAAAAGAAACAAATAACATGCAATGGTATTCCAATTGACCTAATTGCAGACTTCTTAACAAAAACTTTACCAGTTAGGATGTGGTGAAATAAGACTTTTATCATGCTAAAGGGAATAAACATTACCGGCCAAGAATATTGTACTCAGCAAAGCTATCCTTCATATATGAATGGAAGATAAAAACATTCAAGACAAACAGAACCTGAGAAAATCAACCACCAGATCTGTCTTATATAGAATGTTAAGAAAGTTCTTCAAACTGAAAGAAACAGGTGTTATGAAACAAGAGAAAATTATCAGAAACTAGAGAACTCAATGGTAGGAGTAACTATATAGATAATTTCAGAAGTCTGTAATATAATAGAACAGCACATAATCCACTGAGATATTTAGTGGGATAAATACAAAGAAACACAACTATGTTAACTTGTTAACAGACAGGAATTGAATTTTATACTTTGTATAAAAATCAACACACATTGGACCATCGATCTAAATCTATGACCTGATACCATCAAATTACTATAGGAAAACATGGTGGAAACACTGCAAAACATTGGCATAGGCAAAGACTTCTTAGAAAAGACCCCAGAAGCATGGGAAAGGCAAGGAAAAATAGGCAAATGAGAATATATCAAGCTAAGGGGCAAAGGAGACACACAATAAAGAGGCAATCAACAGAATTCAAACTATGAATATGATGAAGCATTAAGATTGAGAGTATATAAGAAGCTCAAAAAACTCAACTACAACAAAACAATCTAGTGAAGACATGGGCAAAGAACATGAACAGGCATTTTTCAAAGGATGAAATACACATGACCAACAGACACATGAAAAAATGTTCATGATAACTAGCCATTAGTGAGATGCAAACAAAAACCACAGTGAACTTTCATCCCACCCCAGTTAGAATGGCTATCATCCAAAAATAAAAAAATAACATATGCTAGTGAGGATGTTGAGAAAAGGATACCCCAATTCACTGTTAATAGGAAAGCAAAACAGTGCAGCCATTATGGAAGACAGTCTGGAGATTCCTCATGAATCTTAAAATAGATCTACCATGTGACCTGGCCATCCCACTCCTATTATTATACCAAAAGGAAATGAAATCACCAGATCGAAGAGTTATCTGTACCTTCATGTATATAGTAGTTCAATGTGTAATAGCTAAGATGTGGAGTCAACCCAGATGTCCTTCAAATAATGACTGAATAAAGAAAATATGGGGGCCAGTACTGTAGCACAGTGGGTACCACTTGGGTGCCAGTTCTAGTCCTGGCTTCTCCTCTTCCTATCCAACTCTCTGCTATGGCCTGGGATAGCAGTGTAAGATGGCCCAAGTCCTTTGGCCCCTGCATATATGTAGGAGACCTGGAAGAAGCTCCTGGCTCCTGGCTTCAGATTGGCATAGCTCTGCCATTGTGGCCATCTGAGGAGTGAACCAGCAGATGGAAGGCCTCTCTCTCTGTCTCTATCTCTCTCTGTAATTCTATCTTTCAAATAAATAAAATAAATCTTAAAAAAAGAAAACATGGTATATACACATGATGGAATACTACACAACCATATAAAATAAAGAAATCCTGTCTTTTGCAACAAAGTGAATACCATTATGCTCAGTGACATAAGCCAGACCCAAAAGGACAAATATCATAAGTTTTCTCATTTTTGTAGCTAATATACAGAGTACAAAAAAAAAAACCCTGAAAACATAAGAGTGAAATTAACATCTAATGATTTGATGATGACTTATAGCCATTGGCTATATTCCAGTGGGACAGTGGTCTTTCTACTTTTTCTTTGTTGAACACTATATTTAGAGGAGAGTGAAGCATGATATTATGAAGGAAATTGAATGTATGTTATCACAAAAATTAAAAGAAATAAAGGACTAGGGAAGGAGGAAACAAAATGTTCTAATGTTCTCATAATTATAATTGAAGTACAACTGGATATGAAGTTAGCTTTGCTGTGGGAAGAGGGCAGAGTCTGCCCATTGCTGCTACCCTCAGAGCTAATGTCAAAGGAGAAAGTGGCCTTTGGAGACCCATCAGGGGAACAGTGATAATTAGTACAGTCCTAAGAGGAAGGTGATTCCAAACCAAGTTGGGCAGGTGGTGTAGCCATCCAATCTATTAAGAGTTCCTTCTTAGGCAGCCTCAGCTGAGAGCTCTTTCCATGCTACCCTGGGTGATGCTGTTGAGTAAAAGGCCATTGTGTAGGCCCTAAACGTCTTTGTCCTGATTTACAAGAGCTGCTCTGAGTTTCCAACAATTTATTGCCCATTTTATAAAGAACCAGAAGACAGAAGTTTGAAATTTCCCAGTAAAGAAACAATAGATGTTTGAGAAGGATATGCCAACCATGTATAATGATCTTATTAGGCATATATACATGAAGCAAATGATCACATTGTACCCTATAACATAATTATATGCCAGTTAAAAGTAAATTTGAAATCTACTTAATTAAAATAAAATCTATAAAAAAGAAATACATGAAAAAATCTCCCTTTATAATGAAAAATATTTAAAAATTCAAAATGTAAAAGGAATGGAGTGGCTCAATAGGCTAATCCTCCGCCTTGCGGCGCCAGCACACCGGGTTCTAGTCCCGGTTGGGGCGCCGGATTCTGTCCCGGATGCTCCTCTTCCTGTCCAGCTCTCTGCTGTGGCCCGGGAGTACAGTGGAGGATGGCCCAAGTCCTTGGGTCCTGCACCCACATGGGAGACAAGGAGAAGCACCTGCCTCCTGGCTTCAGATCAGCACGGTGTGCCGGCCGCAGTGCACCGGCCGTAGCGGCCATTGGAGGGTGAAACAACAGAAAAGGAAGACCTTTCTCTCTGTCTCTCTCTCTCTCATTGTCCACTCTGCCTGTCAAAAAAAAAAAAAAAAAAGAAAGAAAGAAAGAAAAAGAAAAAGAAAGAAAGAAAGAAATGGAGTGCAAACGTAGACTTCATTACACATATTTAGTATCACTTTCTTTTCTGTTTCTTTTCCTATCTTCATAATCAGTGCCAACTCGGTTTCATTTCAGAACAACTTTGTTATAACAAAAGATTTGTGTAAACCTCATGAAGAAACAGAATACCTAAATAGATGAATAATGAATAGGTAAATTGTATCAGTAATAAAAAAAATTCTCCTTCAAAGCAAAGCCAATGACCAGATAGCTATATTGCTGAATTATTTAATAAATTTAAAGAATGGCCAATGACAATTCTTTTTCAATTATTCCAAAAAAAAAATGAGGAGTTTGATAGAATTCTAAACTCATTCAGAAGGCCAATATTACCTTGATACCATATCTAGATAAAGAAAAAAACAAGAGAACAAGAGAGTAAAATTACAGGTAAATATCCTTGATATACACATTTGCCAAAATCCCTTATAAAATATTAGTACATTAAGTCCAACAGCACATTAAAAATATCACTCACCATGGACAAGTTTTATCTATCCTAGGAATACATGGATAGTTCAATATAACACACCAAATAAATAACGATGATACACTAAATCAACAAAATGAAGAACAAAATTTATATGAAAAAAGGCATTTGATAAAATACAATATCCCTTCATGATAAAAAAAATACCTTGAACAAATTAAGTAGAAAAGGAATGCACCTGAACATAATAAAGGTCACACATAGCAAAGAAATGACTTTCATCATAATAAACTCAGAAAAGCTGAAGACCTTCTCTTTAAGATATGCAGCAAGACAAGGATGCCCGCTTTCATAGCTTTTATTCAACATAATAGCTGAAGTCATTATTAGAGTAACTAGGTAAGGCAAATATATAAAAGATATCCAAACTGGCCGGCGCCATGGCTCAACAGGCTAATCCTCCGCCTCGCGGCGCCGGCACACCGGGTTCTAGTCTCGGTTGGGGCGCCGGATTCTATCCTGGTTGCCCCTCTTCCAGGCCAGCTCTCTGCTATGGCCCGGGAAGGCAGTGGAGGATGGCCCAAGTCCTTGGGCACTGCACCCACATGGGAGACCAGGAGAAGCACCTGGCTTCTGGCTTCGGATCAGCGAGATGCGCCGTCCGCAGCGGCCATTGGAGGGTGAACCAACGGCAAAAAGGAAGACCTTTCTCTCTGTCTCTCTCTCTCTCTCACTATCCACTCTGCCTGTCCAAAAAAAAAAAAAAAAAAAAAAAAATCCAAACTGGAAAGTAAGAAATTATATCGTCACTATTTATAGATGGCATGCAATTGTATATAGAAAACCTCAAAACTTCACTAAAAATTAGAATAATAAATAATCAAAAAAGTTGCAGGACATTGTCAATGAATAAAAATTGTAGAATTGCTATATGACAAAAGTGAATTATATAAAACAATTAAGAAAGCAATTCTAACTCCAATAACTACAAAATGAAATAATCAGGAATATTTTAACAAAAGAAGGATAGGATCTCTACAACTAAATATTATTAAAAAATGGATGAAAGAATTTGAAAAGGATATAAATAAATGGAAAGGCATTCTGTGTTAGTGGATTGGAAGAATTAATATCATCAAAATGTCCATACCACCCAAAGTACTTTACAGATTCAAGGCAATCTCTATCAAAATATCAGTGACTTTTCCCATATAGCTAACAAAAATGCCACTAAAATATGTGTGGAATTAGAAATACACTGAAGTATCAAAACAATGTTGAACAACAACAACAACAACCAGGCAGAATTGACCATCTAACTTTAAAATGCATCACAAAGCTAACATAATTATAATGGCATAATATTGGCATGAAACTGGAATATAGACTAATAGAATAGGCAGCCTACAAATGAATCTACACACCAAGAGCCAACTTTGAGAAAGGTGCTAAGAATATTCACTGAAAGAAGAGTAATCTTTTAAATAACCATTGCTAGGAAAACTGAATATTTATATGCAGAAAAATGAAACTGGACCTGCTATTTCCCACCATCTACAAAAATCAACTCAAATGGATTAAAGATCTAAATATAAGACATGAAATTTTTAAACTACCAGAAGAAAACATAGGGGAAATACTTCAAGACACTGGGATGGGTGTGGATGCTTTGAATCAGACACCAAAAGCATAGGAAACAAAAGAAAAATAGACAAATGGGATTTCATAGATTAAAGAGCCTTTGCATAGCACACAAAACAATCAAGAGAATGAAGAGACAACCTACAGAATGGTATAAAATACTTCCATGTTATGCATCTAATAATGGGTTAACAACTTGAATATAAAAGGAATTCAAAAAACTTAAAAACAGACATATCCCAAAAAAGGCAAAAAAAGACAGATACATGAAAATATAATCCAACATTTCTAATAATCAGAGAAACACAACTCAAAAGTGCAATAAGGCTTCATTCCAATTAGAGTCACTATTAATAAAAAGTCAAAAGATAACAAGTGCTGGTGAGGATGTAGAAAAAAGGGAACACTTGCAAACTGTTGGTGGCAATATAAATTAATATAGTCATTGGGGGGAACACAGTGGAGACTCCTTAAAGTCCTAAAAATAAAACTACCAAATGATCCAGCAATCTTAGTAGTGGGAAAATATCCAGGGAAATTAATTCCATATGTTAAAAAAAAGACTTCTGCACTCTCATGTTTATTGGAACACTATTCACAACAGCCAAGAAATGGAAACAACCCAAGTGTTCATCAACTGATGAATGGATTTTAAAAAGATGAGTGGCTTTTAAAAATGTTGTATGTATACAAACACACCCACACACAGGGAGAGGGATACACACAGAATGGAATATACTATTTAGCCATAAAAAAGATGAAATCATGTCATTTGCAACAACGTGGATGGAACTGGAGGTCATTAGTTACGTGAAATAGACCAAATACAGAAGGGTAAATACTGCCTGATCTCACCCACATGTGCAGTATGAAATGGTTGATCTCACAGAAGTTCAGAGTATAACTGTGCTACCAGAGGCTAAGGAGAGTAGGGAGGAGAGGGATACCGACAGGGTTATTTTTACAAGGTAGCAAGTTATAAACAGGACTAGGAAGTTCTGTCGTTATTTACCTTGGCAGGGGGACTATGTATAAATATAATGCACTGTATTTTTCTCTTAAAAATGTTAAATGCATGAGGCAATTCATATATTGACCCTAATTGGACATTACACAGAAAATACCTTATAGAAACATTGCATAGTACCCTATAAATATGTACAATGTTTGGGTGTCAGTAAATGAAAATGATAGGGAAATAAGAATCAAGACCTCAGATATTAAAAAAAAAAATAATAGAATCAGAATTAGTAATGTAAGTTTTTATTTTGTCTTTCCATATTTAACTGTGACATAATATGTGTTACTTAGAATAAAGAACCATAAAACAGGTGTGTCACTCTCACAAGACTATAAACTTTATGTCATTCTAGCCAAACATTCCACAAAGCATTTCTTGGCCACCCACAGCATGCTCTTCATTATACATGTTGTGAAGGATAAAAACAGACTTGGCTCCTGCCTGTGGGAAGCCTTATCTACTCAGCTGATGAGATAGATAGGTCCGAAGTGACAAAACCCCACAAGATTATCTAAGTCATCACGGACTCAATAGCTGTCCCACAAGATTTTGTAAAGACTTGGCAGCATGATCTAGTGTGAAAGAAGCTGTTAATGGACAGAATATGAAAATACTTTGGCCCTTCAGGTTTCTTCTTAATTGGGGAAGTCACTAATATGATCTAGATGGTTAAAGAGATAGGAAAACTCTTACCTGTAGTTAAAGTTGATCTAATAGAATAGACAGGATATGACCAAGAAAAACATCAGCAGTCTAGAGAGAAGATAATCTAAGCAAGGTAAAAGGTCCATGGTTGTGGGTAATTGGAATATCAGAATAAGACTCAAATTAATTTTCAGGATGAATGATGATTTTCAGTAGAATGGAGTAGAAAACCTAGAAAGAATCATAGGAAGTTGTAGAAAGACAAAACTAGACCTGACATCTTTCAGCTGATATTTAGCCTGTCCCTAACAGTTGGTTCATGGAATTCTACTGAACATCATTTCACATGAAGTCCTTTAGTGATCATGAGAGAATGAAACTAAAGTAAGTTAGTATTTAAGTCACGTGTAAGCACAGATAAAAATAAGAATAGCATACAAACAGATGACTAAGAAAGTAAAAATACTGAATATTCCCTACTCTAAGGCAGTGGGAGTGACTTTTTGCTTCTTTGCCATTCATGGATTTAACCCTGCATTCCTACTAATTATGAGATAAAACATAGGAAGATAACTTGATCATATATTTATCTCTTCCTCATAAAATATCACCCATAAGAAAATTATTTCCTTGAAAACTCCCCAAGTCACATGAAAGCCAATTGAAAAACTTTCTCATAGTATCTACTATTTTCAAAAAAGTCCAATATCCTGTCTTTCAGCAAGAAATGATCTCGTCATGACTTGATTTTTGTGTGTTCTGATGTCATTTAGCAGGATATCAGTCAAATGAGTTGAGGTTTAAGGCAGAGAATCAAGAAAATATTATCTCTAAGAACCAGCAATGACAAGTGTTTTAATCTGGGTTTCTCAAGGAAACACCAGTATACAATAATCTACAGTTATCCTCACAAGATATGTTTCCAGCCCCAGTGGATGTCTGATATCACAGATAACCCCAATCCCTATATATATTATGTTTATTTTACTTTAAATACACAAATTCAATACTTTTTTATATTAATGAATGCTATCATGTGTTATGACCTAACTTTTGCAGTTTGGGAGTGACAAGAATACTAGCATGAATGTCCTTTTCATTCTTCAAGATTTCATGAATACAAGATTCATTTATATCATAGATTTTAGCATTTTCAGCATACATGTTTTTCTTCCTATAATAAGTTGCAAATGTTCACCTTCTCATATCAAGGAAAAAACTGTGGCTTCTCCTTGGCATAGCTGAACTGCCAGTATCACTGCTCTTGCATTTTAGGGCAAATATTAAGTAAAGTAGGGTAACTTGACCACAAGCACTGTTATACTGCCCCAGTCAATCTGAAAACAGAACACACAGTTACTAAATGACTAATGTGTTAGTAACCCATACAGTGTGTTATGCTAGATATGGGGGTGATCCATGTCCTGAGCTGGATGAAGTGGGACTGTGTGGGATTTCATCATGCTATCTGTAATGGAATACAATCTAAAATTTTGAATTATTTACTATTTGAATTTTATCTATTTTTAAACCACAGTTTATAATAGGTAAATGGAACTATAGAAAATAAAACATCAGATGAGGAGTGTGTGAGAGGCTACTGTAATAAGAACTAATACTCATTATCATAGTATATAAAATTTGTTTTCTTCATAGCTGTATTTAGGGACATCATGAGAGCATTCATTCATTTTGCTAAAAAAAAGCAAGCAATGTACTGAGAAGTCCAAGAATCATTCAATAAACATATTTAATATTTGCCACCATGTTCTATAGGAGATACAGAAGGAAACATAGGAAGCCTTGATGACCTTTATACTAAAGAAATTTATACTACAACTGAGTCAAAGCCAAAAGTAAAATGCTTTTCATTTATTTTTTGAGCATTTGATGCATGCTAGACACTGCTATAAATGCTTTGCATGAGACTTTATTCATTCATACACAGACCCACAAAGAAGATGCAAAAGTAACCCAGTTTTACACATGAGCTCATTGAGTTGCAGAGCAGTAAACAACATAGTCCAGAATCAGACATCCATGTAGTAAAGATGAGCTCAGAGGGAGAAATGAATATTTTGAATTTAGAGTGTAGAGTCATAAATGCTTAACTTTATACCTGCTGAGAGACACCCAACAGCACAAGACATAACATAGGCATAACATAACTTGCTCATAGCATGAGCAAGTCTAGCTCTTAAGCAAAATGAGAGGCAGAAGACAGCAAGACTATAAAGACAAAAGTACATGGTGAACCACTGGTACCAAGCCCAAATAAAGCTTCTTTTAGCTATGGCAAGATTTCAGCTAATCAGAACTCTGACATATGGATGAATTTACTTTTTGATATATGCCTACTTCACCAACTTTAACATGAGCAATCCATATAAAAGCTGAACTGTAGCTTTTGATTTAGAAAGATAGTATAAGGATTAGATCTGACTCTATTGTCTTAGTGCTTTGTATTCATATTTTCAACAATTAGTAATGGATTTCCTACTTTATTGATTTTATTAAATACCAGTCAACAAAACTAAACAATGATTCTACCTTTGTGGAACTTACATTCTAGCAGCAGGAGATGGATAACAAATGCTAAATATTTGAGGAGAGAGACATATTTGCCTTAGCTGGATATTATACACTTTGATATAAGTATCAGAACATGACAGGATGGCCCATAAATATATGTAATTTTCTTTAGGTGCTAATTGTTAAAAAAAAATTTTAAAATCATAATAGGGGGATTACTGACACCATAAACAAGAGTGTCAATTTGTTAAGTCAACAACAGGAGTCACTGTGCACTTACTCCTTATGTAGGATCTCTGTCCTTAATGTGTTGTTCAATGTGGATTAATGCTATAACTAGTACTCGAACAGTATTTTACACTTTGTGTTTCGGTGTGGGCGCAAATTGTTGAAAGCTTTACTTAATTTATACTAAATTGATCTTCTGTATATAAAGATAATTGAAAATGAATCTTGATGCGAATGGAATAGGAGAGGGAGTGGGAGATGGGAGAGTTGTGGGTGGGAGGGAAGTTATGGGGGGGAAGCCATTGTAATCCATAAACTGTACTTTGGAAATTTATATTTATTAAATAAAAGTTTGAAAAAACAAGCAAACAAAAAAAGAAAGTAAAGACATTTTTAGAAAAAAAAAAAGAAAGAACAGATAACAAGAATTAGAGGCTCTAGGAATGAGGTCAGGTCTTCTATTATATAGGATAATCAGGGTAGAGTTTCTTTGAGTAGGTGAGATAGAAGCATTCATGAAATGAGGGAGGAAAGATAGAAGATGTCAATCAAGTAGGTATCAGCAAGGATAAAGAAAGTATCTCAAACAGTCTTCTGAATCAATAACATTTTAAAATTATAATATATTTTGCTCCATAAGGTGAACGAATTAGGTTTTGAACTCAGAAATCATCCAAAGATTTTTTTAAAGTAGTACCCTAATCATTTTCTTCTCATTTCAAATATGTATTGAAGACTCACATATTCTAGAATAGTTGTTAAGGATACAGATATAGCCCTGGATAACTAAACTGAAATTGCTCAGTTTGATAGTGGAAGACTAATCATAAAAGCACAGTGTGGCAACCAGGAAAATACAAATATGATGAAAATACTACAGGGAATGAGGGGCGGAGCCAAGATGGCGGATAGTGAGGACGTGTGCCTTAGTTTGGGAAAATAAACTTTCATAAAAGTGGAATTACTGTAGCCTCAGGAAAAGACTCAAAAAAAAAAAAAAAAAAACTGCAGAGGAAACGCTTCCGGACTTACAGGGAACCCACCGCGTGGAAAACCAACCGAGACGAGCCGAGCGGGAGAGGAGCCAGAGCCACAGAATCTCGCCAGCGCGGGAACGGAGGTCGGTAAGACAAAGACCTGAGAAGTCCGAGACATTGGGGGGAGGGGGAACAGAGGCCTCTCCCTTCACTCACCAAGCAAAACAAAGAGCACCGCGATTTTACATATGTAAAGCTCAGCCAAACTCAGTATCTTTAGCGAAACTGGAGAACACATTGAGGGCTGCATAAACTCGGTGTATGTTCCCAGGCATAGATCAAACGAATACCCACAGAGGCTAGATTTCAACTACCCTCAACTCCACTCCCAACTGAGTCAAAAGAAAAAAAAAAAAAAAAGAGAGAGAGAGAGAGAGAGCGTCCCAGCAAGGAGCAAGTAATCCGGGAGAGTCGCTCTTTACACAGCCTTAAACCTCAAGAAACAAGCATAGCTCTCTAGCCACACCCATCACAGCCCCTAAAGCTCCAACAAAACAGACAGCTCACTCAGAGGCACAGTATAACGAGAGGAAAACAAAAACAAAAACAAAAACAAAAACACCACAAATTATCTCTAACATGCCAAGCAAGAAACATAGAAGCGGAGGTACCAAAGATAAGGATAGCACTATGACGCCCCCAAGTGAACAAGACACGCCAATGCAAGATTATGAAGATAAAGAGTTAGAACAAATGCACGAAACAGATTGCAAAAATTTCATAAGAACATTAAGAAGTTCTCAAAAACAAATTCTTGAACTACAGAAATCCTTAATGGACAAGATAGAAAATCTCTCCCGTGAAAATGAAATATTAAGGAGGAATCAAAATGAAATGAAAAAATTAGTGGAACAGGAAACTGCAGTACTGGCAAAAAATCTCAATGAAATGAAGAACTCAATAGATCAAATGGCAAACACATTAGAGAGCCTTAAAAACAGAATGGATGAAGCAGAAGAGAGAATATCGGAATTAGAAGACAGAGAACAGGAAAGGAAACAGTCAAATCAAAAAAAAAGAAGAAGAAATCAGTAATCTAAAAAATACTGTCAGGAATCTACAAGGATACTATTAAAAAACCCAACATTCGGGTTCTAGGAGTTCCTGAAGGCATGGAAAGGGAGAAAGGATTAGAAGGCCTTTTTAGTGAGATACTAGCAGAAAATTTCCCAGGTTTGGAGAAGGACAGAGACATCCTAGTACAGGAAGCTCAGAGAACCCCTAATAAACATGATCAAAAGAGATCCTCACCAAGACACGTCGTAATCAAACTCACCACAGTGAAACACAAAGAAAAGATCCTAAAATGTGCAAGAGAGAAACGCCAGATTACTCTCAGAGGATCTCCAATTAGACTCACAGCAGACTTCTCATCAGAAACCCTACAAGCTAGAAGGGAATGGCGAGACACAGCCCAGGTACTAAGAGAGAAAAACTGCCAGCCCAGAATATTATATCCTGCAAAGCTCTCATTTGTGAATGAAGGTGAAATTAAGACCTTTCACAGCAAACAGAAATTGAAAGAATTTGTCGCCACTCGTCCAGCCCTGCAAAAGATGCTTAAAGATGTGTTACATACAGAAACACAGAAACACGGTCACCAATATGAAAGAAGGTAAAGGAAGGAAACCTCAGAGCAAAAGATCACAGGAAGCTCAAACCAGATATTAGAAAATATCTTTGGCAAATGGCAGGGCAAAGTTACTCCTTCTCAATAGTCACATTGAATGTTAATGGCTTGAACAGTCCAGTTAAAAGACACCGATTGGCCGATTGGGTTAAGGACCAAAACCCATCCTTTTGCTGCTTACAAGAAACCCATCTATCCAACAATGATCCATACAAGCTGAGAGTGAAAGGCTGGAAAAAGATATACCACGCCAACAGAAATGAAAAGAGAGCGGGCGTAGCCATCTTAATATCGGACAACATAAACTTTACCACAAAAACTGTTAGGAGAGACAAAGAGGGGCACTATATAATGATTAAGGGATCCATTCAACAGGAAGATATAACGATTATCAACGTATATGCACCTAATTACAGGGCACCAGCCTATTTAAAAGACTTGTTAAGGGACTTAAAGGGAGACTTAGACCCCAATACAATAGTACTGGGGGACTTCAATACTCCACTCTCAGAGATAGACAGATCAACAGGACAGAAGATCAACAAGGAGACAGTAGATTTAAATGACACTATAGCCCAAATGGATCTAACAGACATCTACAGAACATTTCATCCTACATCTAAGGACTTTACATTCTTCTCAGCAGTACATGGAACCCTCTCTAGGATTGACCACATACTAGGCCATAAAGCAAGCCTCAGCAAATTCAAAAGAATTAGAATCATACCATGCAGCTTCTCAGACCACAAAGGAATGAAATTGGAAATTGGCAACTCAGGAATCCCTAGAGCACGTGCAAACACATGGAGATTGAACAACATGCTCCTGAATGAACAATGGGTCATAGAAGAAATTAAAAGAGAAATCAAAAATTTTCTGGAAGTAAATGAGGATAACAGCACAACATACCAAAACCTATGGGATACAACAAAAGCAGTGTTAAGAGGAAAGTTTATATCAATAGGTGCCTACATCAAGAAATTGGAAAGGCACCAAATAGATGAGCTTTCAAGTCATCTCAAGGATCTAGAAAATCTGCAGCAAACCAAACCCAAACCCAGTAGGAGAAGAGAAATAATTAAAATCCGAGAAGAAATCAACAAGATTGAATCCAAAAAAACATTACAAAAAATCAGCCAAACGAGGAGCTGGTTTTTTGAAAAAATAAACAAAATTGACACCCCATTGGCCCAACTAACTAAAAAAAGAAGAGAAAAGACCCAAATCAATAGGATCAGAGATGAAATGGGAAACGTAACAACAGACGCCACAGAAATAAAAAGAATCATCAGAAATTACTACAAGGACTTGTATGCCAGCAAACAGGAAAATCTATCAGAAATGGACAGATTCTTGGACACATACAACCTCCCTAAATTGAGCCAGGAAGACATAGAAAACCTAAACAGACCAATAACTGACACAGAAATTGAAACAGTAATAAAGGCCCTCCCAACAAAGAAAAGCCCAGGGCCAGATGGATTCACTGCTGAGTTCTACCAGACATTTAGAGAAGAACTAACTCCAATTCTTCTCAAACTATTCAGAGCAATCGAAAAAGAGGGAATCCTCCCAAATTCCTTCTATGAAGCCACCATCACCTTAATTCCTAAGCCAGAAAGAGACGCAACACTGAAAGAGAATTACAGACCAATATCCCTGATGAACATAGATGCAAAAATTCTCAATAAAATTCTGGCCAATAGAATGCAACAACACATCAGAAAGATCATCCACCCAGACCAAGTGGGATTCATCCCCGGTATGCAGGGATGGTTCAACATTCGCAAAACAATCAACGTAATACACTACATTAACAGACTGCAGAAGAAAAACCATATGATTATCTCAATAGACACAGAGAAAGCATTTGATAAAATACAACACCCTTTCATGATGAAAACTCTAAGCAAACTGGGTATGGAAGGAACATTCCTTAATACAATCAAAGCAATATATGAAAAACCCACGGCCAACATCCTATTGAATGGGGAAAGGTTGGAAGCATTTCCACTGAAATCTGGTACCAGACAGGGATGCCCTCTCTCACCACTGCTATTCAATATAGTTCTGGAAGTTTTGGCCAGAGCTATTAGGCAAGAAAAAGAAATTAAAGGGATACAAATCGGGAAGGACGAACTCAAACTATCCCTCTTTGCAGATGATATGATTCTTTATTTAGGGGACCCAAAGAACTCTACTAAGAGACTGCTGGAACTCATCGAAGAGTTTGGCAAAGTAGCAGGATATAAAATCAATCCACAAAAATCAACAGCCTTTATATACACAGGCAATGCCACGGCTGAGGAAGAACTTCTAAAATCAATCCCATTCACAATAGCTACAAAAACAATCAAATACCTTGGAATAAACTTAACCAAAGACGTTAAAGATCTCTACAATGAAAACTACAAAACCTTACAGAAAGAAATAGAAGAGGATACCAAAAAATGGAGAAATCTTCCATGCTCATGGATTGGAAGAATCAATATCATCAAAATGTCTATCCTCCCAAAAGCAATTTATACATTCAATGCAATACCCATCAAGATCCCGAAGACCTTCTTCACAGATCTAGAAAAAATGATGCTGAAATTCATATGGAGACACAGAAGACCTCGAATAGCCAAAGCAATCCTGTACAACAAAAACAAAGCCGGAGGCATCACAATACCTGATTTTAGGACATACTACAGGGCAGTTGTTATCAAAACAGCATGGTACTGGTACAGAAACAGATGGATAGACCAATGGAACAGAATAGAAACACCAGAAATCAATCCAAACATCTACAGCCAACTTATATTTGACCAAAGATCCAAATCTAATCCCTGGAATAAGGACAGTCTATTCAATAAATGGTGCTGGGAAAATTGGATTTCCACGTGCAGAAGCTTGAAGCAAGACCCATACCTATCACCTTACACAAAAATTCACTCAACATGGATTAAAGACTTAAATCTACGACCCAAAACCATCAAATTATTAGAGAGCATTGGAGAAACCCTGCAAGATATAGGCACAGGCAAAGACTTCCTGGAAAATACTCCAACAGCACAGGCAGTCAAAACCAAAATTAACATTTGGGATTGCATCAAATTGAGAAGGTTCTGTACCTCGAAAGAAACAGTCAGGAAAGTGAAGAGGCAACCAACAGAATGGGAAAAAATATTCGCAAACTATACTACAGATAAAGGATTGATAACCAGAATCTACAAAGAAATCAAGAAAAACCACAACAACAAAACAAACAACCCACTTAAGAGATGGGCCAAGGACCTCAATAGACATTTTTCGAAAGAGGAAATCCAAATGGCCAGCAGACACATGAAAAAATGTTCAAGATCACTAGCAATCAGAGAAATGCAAATCAAAACCACAATGAGGTTCCATCTCACCCCGGTGAGAATAGCTCACATTCAGAAATCTACCAACAACAGATGCTGGAGAGGATGTGGGGAAAAAGGGACACTAACCCACTGTTGGTGGGAATGCAAACTGGTTAAGCCACTATGGAAGTCTGTCTGGAGATTCCTCAGAAACCTGAACATAACCCTACCATACAACCCAGCCATCCCACTCCTTGGAATTTACCCAAAGGAAATTAATTTGGCAAATAAAAAAGCCATCTGCACATTAATGTTTATTGCAGCTCAATTCACAATAGCTAAGACCTGGAACCAACCCAAATGCCCATCAACAATAGACTGGATAAAGAAATTATGGGACATGTACTCCATAGAATACTATACAGCAGTAAGAAACAATGAAACCCAGTCATTTGCAACAAGATGGAGCAATCTGGAAAACATCATGCTCAGTGAATTAAGCCAGTCCCAAAGAGAAAAATATCATTTGTTTTCCCTGATCGGTGACAACTGAGCGCCAAAGAGAAAACCTGTTAAGTGAAATGGACACTATAAGCAACAATGAACTGATCAGCTCCTGTCCTGACTTTAGATGTACAATGTAATACTCTATCCTTTTTAGTATTCGTTGTTGTTGTTGTTGTTCTAGTACTATTGGTTGAACTCAGTAATTAACACACAATTATTCTCAGGTGTTTAAATTTTAACTGAAAAGTGATCCCTGTTAAATCTAAGAGTGGAAAAAGAGAGGGAGGAGGTAAACAATTAGGAACATGCTCAATCGGACTGGCCACAAATGGTGGAGTTAGAAATGTGCAGGGGATTCCAACACAATTCCATCAAGATGGCATGTACCAATGCCATCGCACTAGTCCAAGTGATCAATTTCAGCTCACAATTGATAGCTCTGATAGGTCTAAGAGTCAAAGAGATCACACAAACAAGATAAGTATCTGCTAATACTGATAGAATCAAAAAGGGAGAGAAAGATCCAACATGGGAAGTGGGATACACAGCAGACTCATAGGATGGCAGATGTCCTAAACAACACTCCGGCCTCAGAATCAGCCCTCAAGGCATTCAGATCTGGCTGAAGAGCCCATGAGAGTATAGCAGGCATGGAAAGCCAAGATACCATGGGAAAAAAAAAAAAAAGACCTAAGTGAATGATCTCTGTGAGTGAGATCCCAGTGGAAAGAACGGGGCCATCAAATAAGGAGGTACCCTTCTCCGAAGGGAGGAGAGAACTTCCACTTTGACTATGACCCTATCGGAATAAGATCAAAGTCAGCGAACCCTAAAGGCTTCCATAGCCCTTGCAACTCATGACTAGAGCCCAGGGAGATTACTGACGCCATGAACAGGAGTGTCAAATTGTTAAGTCAGCAACAGGAGTCACTGTGTACTTACACCCCATGCGGGATCTGTCCCCAATGTGTCGTCTAAAGCCAAGTGATGCTACGACTGGTACTGAAACAGTATTTTTATTCTTTGCGTTTCTGTGTGGGCGCAGACTGATGAGGTCTTTGCTAATTATATACTGAAGTGATCTTCTGTATATAAAGAGAATTGGAAATGAAAAAAAAAACCAACCTGGTGTTAAAATAGAAATGGCATAGAAAATTAATTATTTTGAAAAAAAAATTATGTAGGATCTCTGTCTTTAATGTGCTGTACATTGCTATTTTATGCTATAATTAGTAATCCAATGGTAGTTTTTCCACTTGATGTTGCTATATGGGCAAAATGTTGAAATCTTTACCTAATATATACTAAACTGATCTTCTGTATACAAAAAGAATTGAAAATGAATCTTTACACGAATGGAAGGGGAAAGGGAGCGGGAGGGGGGAGGGTTGCGGGCGGGAGGGAAGTTATGGGAGGGGGGAAGCCATTGTAACCCATAAGCTATACTTTGGAAATTTATATTCATTAAATAAAAGTTTAATTAAAAAAAAAAAAAGAAAATACTACAGGGAATGAGAGGTAGTGGGCTAATCATATCCACCCTGAAGTTAGACAAAAATCCCTGGTGCATTATGCTGCAGATTGATGTGTTTTCCATGGTATCATTTCCTGTTATCTAAAGTGTTTGAAGCCCAATCAATGGATCCCACCTCCCTTCTCAAATCATGTCCTGCAATCTAAGTGTCCTTGTATCTGTCTCAGAAAGCACAAGTCTATAGAAGGGGATTGAAAGCATATCTGAAATGGTAAGCAATCACTTTATCAAAACAAACAAATGATTTCTTCAAATCAGTTTCCTTATATTGTACTAAATAATTAAAAAACAAAAAAGCTAACCTGACACATTACATTCAATATTCGGTATAAGATGACTAAATATCCTCAGCTTCCAAATTTGCAGAACTACAAACATGTTCTATTTCAAAGATATCAAAATATTCTCATTGTTAATAAGGTGCTACAAATTTCATATGCCTTATAATACCACCTATAAATATTCAGCCAAAATTTTCAATATTTCAAAATTTTGCTGACTAATCAATGGGATGGAGGAATGATCAAAAAGGTTAAATTGTACATAAGCTTTGAATTAGAAAGTTAGGTCAAGTGCAATCAACAAGCAGAGTAACTAGACAGGAATTGTTCAGTTGCAATAACAATACAATATCCTTTGTCTTCCATATACTAGCTTATGGGTTCCTGTTATTTGTCAGTAACCACCAAGGAAGCCTGATATTTAGAAAAAAATGAATGGAAGAATTGAGCACATAACAAGCATCTAAGATATTTCAAAACCTGTATAGGAATTTTTATTTAATCCTTAGCACAGCCCCCTAAGATAGATAAAGGCTATTCTTACCATTTTACAGATCAAGAAATCAAAGGATTAATGTAGATAAGACAAATCCTTAGAGGAAGCCTTATCTAAATCCCTCCTAGGGATGGTGCCCCTCTGAGGCTGTAGGGTTCCGGCCAAAGATGCTCTCTGAACTCTTGTGAAGCCAGATCCCAAAGAGACCAAGCCAGTCAATTTATCATACAGACCAGGGACTTTCCTTCTTAGTACCTCTTCTCACTTGTAAATATGCAAAGCCTTTGTCATCAATCCAGTCAAGCAACGGAAAATGCATCAAAATATATTTTCCTCCTCAAATGTAATTCCCAAATTATCTGACATTTGAATTTCAAAGCTGATACAACTCAGATTGTGTGCATTTGGAACAGCAAACTTGCTTGGAATAGCAAGTCATATTTTGATCGTGCGCTGCTTTGAAGTTGGAATGTTTGCTACTGAGACAAAATCCAGGCCCCCTTGTCTGACATGACTTGTATTACTGGAATAGCTCAACATCCAAATTCATGTACTGGCTTTAAGAAAGTCAAAATGTTCCTTTTAAAAGCTAAAATAGGAAGCTCATATTCAAGCCTTTGATTGAAAATCAATCAAGATAATAGAATCATCTTTCATTCCTCACAATTTATCAATGTTACTTTAATCTGTAAGCCCATGAGCTTTAAATAATTGCCTAAAAGGCAGTTAAAACATTGGCTTGCATTTAATTTTAAGTATTTTAATGTCACTTCATAAATGAACAAATGAAACTATTAATTTTTTTATTTTTTTTTCTTTTTACCAGGGGTCTTCAAAAGGTTCATGGAGATGACAGAAATACACCCAGTTTTCAAAATTTGTGGGGCATAAAAATGAAATTATACTTTAATTCCATGTTTCACAAATTTTTAAAATTACCCTCATATATGAACAAATTAAAAACATGTTCTCTAAATATAAGTTGCGGGACTCATATGAGTACCTTAAAAATGCTATGTCGTTCGGAATTATAGGATAAGAGAATCAAAATGAACACATATGTGAACAAAGCCTAAAGGATGGATATGAATCAAACACTGCAGTATGTAGACTTATAAAGGAAGTGACCTCAAGATTGTTAGCATGCACATACAAAAGACTGTTAATGAGGCTAAGCAGATCTTACATTATTGGAAGTGATAATATATAAATTATCCATCGATTATCACAACCAAGAAAGTTAGTTGTCGCTGCTGCTGTTCTGAAACTCCTAGGTCATCTAGAATTGGGGTCATATTTAACCATTTGTGAATTAGAAACATTTCTATTTTCTTGCTTCTCTCTGTACTTCTCCCATAAAAATAACCAAGGCACACCTCAACAGCTGAATGCCACATGTGAAAGCTGGTCATTATGTTTTCTTCAAGAAAGCAAAAGCATTCTTAGTCAAAAACTGTTAAAATGAATGCCCTGTTGAGATTTTTCTTTTGAGTAAAGCAAGGTATTTATTCAAATTAATCTGAAACATTGTATCAAAAAAACTAAATAGAGGGGCTGGTGCTGTGGCATAGTGGGCTGAGCCTTTGCTTGCAGCATAGGCATCCCATACGGGCACCTGTTCATGTTCCGGGTGTTCCTCTTCCAATCCAGCTCTCTGCTATGGCCTGGGAAAGCAGTGGGAGATGGCCCAAGTGCTTGGGCCCCTGCACCCGAGTGGGAGGTCCAAAAAGAAGCTCCTGACTCCTCACTTTGGATTGGCCCAGCCATTGTGGCCATTTAGGGAGTGAACCAGGGGATGGAAGACCTTTCTCTGCATCTCTCCCTCTCTCTGCCTGTAACTCCAAACTCTCTCAAGTAAATAAATAAAATCTTTTAAGAAAGTAAATGGAAAAATTGGAGCAAATGAAAAGAATGAGTAGACTTGGAATGTGTATCAGTTATTATTTGAATTCCAGTCCTCTGTATAAATAAAAATAGTAACAAATTTGTGCCTTAAGTATTATGAATGCTACCATAAAGTCATGTTGTTTCAAACTCCAGAAAATTATAGTACAAATTTTTATTAATTTTATTTCCCATAGATGACCATACTTGGCCTCTACTAAGAAGTCTAAGAAGGTGTTAGGCTTGGCATGTTTCCCTCCACAGTATAATTAATAACCCTCTGTTACCTTCCCCTCATTCCCTCTAAAATAAGATCAAACTAGAATCTTTGTCCATAACCAATTTGAAACATCTATTCTCTGAAAATCCATATTATTTTGCTCGTGGGACAACAATCCTGTCTTTAATTATAGGCACAGTTTCTATCTAGACTCAGCCCCAGCTGCTTGAGAGTGAGACTGAATGATGCGAAAGCAGAACCCAGTCTCTTTTATGTCTCCCTAACCTGGGGTGCCTTTACCTATCCTTTTTTCAAAAGGTATTCACTAACTTGAGGTAATGAAAAACTTGCCCAACAAGGTTCTAATCCACAGACCCAAGAAGTAATTTTCTTCTCCAATAGATAAAACCCTGGTGGTCAAGACTGTTTGGAAGGATTTGGGTAGTGAATTCCAGGTCAGAGGCAGAAGGTAACTACATGCAATGCACACTCTGCTCTTGGCCAACTGAAGCCCTTCAGGCACTCGTAAATTCTCTAAAGAGCATGGCATTACAGACCAACCAAATGGGGCACACTGAAGCTGACCAATCAGAAACTGGGACCACAAGCTGATCACACACCTCTCAGCCCCAACATCAGTCTATAAGAACCTTCACCCTTAACTCCTCAGAGAGCCCAGGATTTAAGCAATAGCTGTGCAGCTCTTTGCTCTGCACTTTGCGATAAATACTTATTTTCTTTAAGCATCTGATACCAGTGATAGGCTTTCTGCACATTGTGTGGGCAGATCCAGATTCAGGGATTCTATAGTAACACCTCCAACTAGTTTGGGGTATTGTTTGGCAACAAAAGCACAAGCCAGATTAAATTCATCAGTGCACAATCCTTCTCCCTTATAAAGCACCCCTCATAGAGTTTTGCACAATGTAGGTGCAGAAAATTATTAAGAAGCTACAGTGGATTTTACATTTTTTATTTTATATATACAGTTTTAAGAACATAATGATATTTGTGGCCCTCCCTCCTTGCCACTCCCTCTCTCCTTCCCCTCTTATTTTTTTTTTTTTTTAGTTTTTAGATTGACATACTTTCAAGTTACTTTAAATCACAAGCTTAATCTTCCACTAAAAAAAGAATTCAAAGACTAGCAAGTAGAAAGGCCATTATTCCTCAGGAGTATTGACAAGGATATAAACAATAATCAAGTCTGAAGATGTCAATTTCACTTATATACATTTTTGTACTCTAAATATTAGCTACCACAAATTAGAGAAAACAGGTTATATTTGTCTCTTTGGGATTGGTTTATTTCACCAAACATAATGGTCTCCAGTTGTATCCAATTTGCTGTAAAAGACAGTTTTTCTTCCTTTCTTCCTTTCTTTGGCAGAGTATTATTTCATTGAATGTATACACCATCTTTTTTTCCAGACATCAGTTGATAGACATCTGGGTTGATTTCATATCTTCGCTGTTATGAATTGAGCTGTTACAAACAAGGAACTATAGATAATTCTGATTTTATTTCCTTTGGGTAAATTCACATGAGTATTTTTCAGTGTGACTGAGCATTAATTTGGGTCAGGAAATTTCAAAACTCTGTGACCAGAGAACAGCCTAGATCACTTCTTGGGACTCTTTCACATCTAAGATAAAGACATTCAATATGGAAAAATACTGACATTTCTTGAGTACTTACTTCAGGCAAAGCTCAATATCCCTATATAATTTTAATTCTCACACAAACTTAACAGAAAATATCAGTGTCTGAAGCTTTCATAGTTTTTGTTTAGTGAGAGGTAGCAATATCCCAGTTTTCAAATTTTAGATTTGCTATGAAATTTTGGATTAGGATCAGCAACTATGTAACAGATAGGTCCCCTTTCCTATTTACAAGAGTATCCTTTCTCATCTGTGCCAGATTTTGCTATGACAACTTGACTAAAGCCAGGAACTACATTTTTTCAGGGTGTTTGATGCTATTTAGTTTTATACAATCACAGAGGTTAATTACCTGTATAAAGATGTTATTTGCATCCACTTCTTTGAATCCAAGCCCAGGATGCCTTTTACTCTGTCTTGGAACCCAATGATTTGGTAAGTGTGCAGTACCCGAGACATATAAATTATTTTTTTTCTTTTTTCTTTTCCTTTTTTTTTTTTTTTTTGACAGGCAGAGTGGACAGTGAGAGAGAGAGAGAGAGAGAGAAAGGTCTTCCTTTGCTGTTGGTTCACCCTCCAATGGCCGCCGCAGCTGCCATGCTGTGGCCGGCGCACCGCGCTGATCCTAAGGCAGGAGCCAGGTGCTTCTCCTGGTCTCCCATGGGGTGCAGGGCCCAAGTACTTGGGCCATCCTCTACTGCACTCCCTGGCCACAGCAGAGAGCTGGCCTGGAAGAGGGGCAACCAGGACAGAATCCGGTGCCCCTACTGGGACTAGAACCCGGTGTGCCGGCGCCGCAAGGTGGAGGATTAGCCTATTGAGCCGCGGTGCTGGCCCGACATAAATTATTAAAAGCCATCATAGACTGAAAAAATGTAATCATCACAGTTTCATATCACTGCCAATAACTTGAGAATTGTAAGGAGGGTTTAACAACTGGGCACAAAGCAGTCAACTCTAGATAACTAGCAGTGTGGTACATGTGTATTTGTGATTAATAACCACTGATTCTGCGATTCAACTTTAGAATCAACCTACTTAGTACATATGAAAGGGGCTGTGTTCATAGTGTGAATAATTATGTATTCAAGTTTGAAGCTTTGAAGGCAACAGAATATATGTGCCTATATAGAGATATGCAATTTTTGCCGATATATCTCCCCACAAATATTTCAAACATCCACTTTTCATGAAAATCTTTGAGTATCTTCTTTTTCATATTACTCTGTGATTTATGATGCTCATAAAATCAAGATAATGATTATGTATTCATTCATTTTTCAGCCAGAATTTCATTTATTCTACTACTATACCTTGTGGGCCAGGGATTATATCAGACTCTGGGACAAAATGATGCATGAGAAGCTGAATGCAGTCCAAGTGAATTATGCGTCAACTGCATGCCACTGTAGTGATACTGTGGATACACAGCTCAAGGAGTGGTGTAGGGAACAGTTTCATTAACCTATATTTAACACTGTTATGTGATAATTCCAATTGAAAATGTGTTTTCAAGAAAAATTTGCGACCACTAAGGAGAAGACATGGACACCACCAGTCAATAAAATTTCGTTTGTTTTTTCCCTTCAAACTCTTTGTATTTCTTCCTGGGTATTTTTAATCATACGCAGCCCATAAACAGAACTTAAAATTATCAAAACCTTCCTATTTCTGACTTTTACTCCTATAACCTTTGAATATGCTACTCTTTTAACTATGTCTTTTGCATTTACCAACACGATTTTAAGTATGAATGGACCTTCTTACAGTTATATAGTTGAGAATTCTGAATTTCTAAAATAGGCCTTTGGGACTGTACTCCTTCTAAAGTTTCTAGGTGAAAATCCATTTCCTTGCTGTTTATACATCTTCTAAAAGTTTATTGCATTTTTTGGCTCATTGCCCCTTCTGGAAAAGGCCTCATTAATACCTTTGCTTCTGTTTTCACATCTCCTCTGACTCAAATCCTCTTGTTTCATTTACATGGAATTTTTTATTAAATTAGGACCAACTTAATAACCTCATCTCAAAGTTCTTAACTTAATCTCCTCTTTAAAGTTATTTTGGCTATGCAAGGCAATATAGTCATTAATTTAGGGAGTTAGGACTATGATATTTGAGGAAATATTTGGCACAATTTTCATAACTGACTTTCTGAAAAATTTATTTATTTTTATAGGTACAGCTTTTAAAAAATTATTTAAGGAATATAAACTTCATGAATTTCATACAGACAAATCGGGAACACTTCCCACCCGACCTCCCTCCTGCCCATGCTCCTATGTTTCTTCCTATTCCTTCTCCATTCCAATTCTTATTTTTTACAAAGATCTATTTTCAGTTAAGTTTATACTCATAAGATTAACCCTACACTAAGTAAAAAGTTCAACAAATAGTATGAAGAAAAAAAGAATAAAAAATTAACATTAATAAACTGAAGAACAAAAATCACATGATTCTCTCAATAGATGCAAAGAAAGCATTTGATAAAGCTCAACATCCTGTCATGATGAAGACGTTAACCAAACTGTGCATAGAAGGAACATTCCTCAACATAATCAAGGCAGTTCATGACAAATCAACAACCAGCATCTTACTGAATGGGGAAACTTTAGAGGCATTCCTACTGAGATCTGGAACCAGTCAAGTATTCCTACTCTCACCATTGCCATTCAATATAGTCCTAGAAGTTTTAGCCCAAGCCATTAGGCAAGAAAAAGAAATCAAAGGATACAAATTTGGAAGGAGGAAGTCAAATTATCCCTATTTGCACATGACATGATTCCATATATAGGGGATCCAAAAAACTCCACCAAGAGACTATTGGAACTCATAGAAGCGTTTGGTAAAGCAGCAGCACATAAAATCAACACACAAAAATCAATAACCTTTGTATACACAGCAAATGACATAGCTGAGAAAGGACTTTTTAGATCAAAATCATTCACAATAGCTACAAAATAATCTAAATACATTGGAATAAATTTAAACTAATAAATTTTTATTTAAATTTAATCAAGAACATCAAACATCTCTACAAATAAAGTTACCAAACATTAAAGTAAGAAATAGAAAAAGACATAAAAAAGTGGAAATATGTTCCATGTTCATGGATTGGAAGAATCAATATTATTAAAATGTCTAAACTACCAAAAGCAATTTATGTATTCAATGTGATCCCAACCAAAATACCAACAACACTCTTCTCAGATCTAGAAAAAATGATCTTAAAATTCATATGGAAACAGAAGCCAGCACAATATTTTGCTGATTATTATGGATTTGTAATATGAATTTCAATCAGAAAATGGATGCCTCTAACTTGGCTTGTATTTTCCTCAGCATTACTTTTCGTATCTGTGGTCTTTTGTGGTTTCATACAAATTTTAGGATTTTTTCAATTTCTTTGAAAAATCATATGATCATACTAACTGTCAAATAAAAAAGCATTCCACAAAGTTCCCCAGGCTTTCTTGATACTAAAAAATAGTTTTGATGGAATTTCTTCAACATAATAAAGTTCATATGTGAACAGTCCACAGATAAATAATACTCAATGAATAGAAATCGAAAGCTTTTCCTCTAAGATCTGGTTCACAGAAAGTATGCCCACGCTTGACCCTTCTATTTAACCTAGTCCTGATAGTATTAACAGGACAAATCAAGCAAGAATAAATAATTAAAAATTATCCATACAGGAAAGTACTCACATAGAAAAGACTTTGTAGAAAACAGTGTGTTATACTGTAATGCAACCAAGGAAGTATAAGCCCTAAGGCCTCTTAATCAGTCATTCAGACTTCTAAAAACAGGCAAATGTGAAAAGGGCCATTAAGGGGTAGGGCAGGTGGAGATAATTCCCCTGTGCTATTGGGGTATGCATTAGTTATCTTGGGCTAGGCATTCTGCAGTGATGACCAATCCTGATATCTCTTTGTTTTACATATTGTCTCACTTATATGTTTACGTACATCAGATGATTTATATATATATATATATATGCATATGCATACATATATAATTTCATTAACTTTACAAGCTTCTGTAGGTTCATTACAACACTGTGCTAATCCTCTTCATTGTGAAATCCAGATAGAAAGAACAACAAATATTTTGGATGTACTATTTTCATGGTACAGATAATAAAAGAGATAGCTGAACCATGAAACGTCTTTCAAAGTTTCTGATCAGAAATGACACATTATTTCCTTTACATTTCATTGGACAAAGCAAGTCATTATCACTACTGTGGGAAGTATAATTCTTCCCTGGGGAGAAACCAAAGGGGAGTGATTTGAAATCTGAAAGAAAAGATGCATTAAAACAGAGATTAAAAACTGGAAGAACATGAATGAGCACTGTGTTGATATGTGCTTGATATATATGTGTAGTTGGATAAATGAAACTCTGCTACCCCAAATTCCATTCACATATGCAAATTCTACTCTGATTTTTTTTGCGCATGTTAGTTGACCAATTTTTGCAGAGGCAATAATGTAATAGATGACTGAGCCAAAGTCACTGAGTGAGCCACTAGACTCTGGAACCATGGCCATTCTTCATCTCTCTGTAACTTTTTATTATCATTTACCAAGGTGTTAATAACATGTTCATTTGCATGACACCTTTAGGTAACCTCCCAAGGTGAAAAACATAAATAGGTACTCAACACATGCCTATCAAATAAGTGTAAGGTCAAATGACTGTTTGGGGTTAAAAAACTCCTACAATAACTAATGCTTAGCTCATAGGGATATTGTAAAGATTAACAGAGACAATGTATGTAAGAAGATGTGTATAATGCTTAGGAAATGGGAACTCACTAAATTTTAATGGTGAATAGAAAGAAGAAAACTCTCTAGGAGAATATGGAGTTGAACTGGGTGGAACTGGGAGAGGATAAACACATTTTGTTGTTACACAGAAAACAACATTGATATAGGATATAGGTAAGTTGGAACTATTAGGAAGTGGATGAGACAGTTAAAAGTTAATCCTGACTTTAGTAAAAAGTCACATTGAAGAGGCAGAATTAAGAGTGCAGGATAGGAGTAAAAAGGAACTTTCCTTGATAATCATCTAACCCTGGAGACCATCAATCAAGCTTCACTAATCTATCAATACCTTTGCTCTGTTTTAAGTGCTGACTATATAAATGTCATGTAATTATACCAATGAAACATTCTGGTCTATAACATCTCTTAGTAGGTATATCATAGATGGTTTATGAGTAAACAGGAAAAAATGTCATATCTGGAAATTATGTTGGGACAACAACTGAGTCATCCTTTTAGGATTTGGAGACAACTTAAATATTGATTTTGATTTAAAAAAAATCATAAACCTGATTCAAAACTTTCCAAACGCATGGAAAATATATAAAACTTTGAGTAACGAATGGCAACAATTCTTAGTAACTTCTGAATAAATGTCACTAAAAAGCAATACACTGATTAAAACTAGGACAGGGAATGTTTTAATATATAAGTAGATAAATACTATTATTATAAAATGAAAAAGTAGAAAGAAAAGGGAGAGTAGGAGGGGCAGAATGAGTGATAATAAAAGAACAAGGAACAACATCAAACACTAAGATAACACATACTACATTCTCATTAGTGCAAAGGATAAAAGCCTAAGAGCTGAAAGATTTTTGAAAAAGAAATAAATGCCTACATACAAGCCACCAATTATGAAACCAGTCTCCTCACTAGTTACTAAGGAGGCAGTCTCAGGGTTAAGCAGTAAACCAACCTGTCCAGGTGATACTCATTTTAGTGCATCACACTGGTATGAGTCCAATTTTTCTTTTAACTCTGTCTTTTGTTAAGTTACTTCAATGATTGGACAAGGAAGTTCAACTACAGTGAAGAACTGGGAAGAAAAACAAACAATAATCTTTGTTCTCAGCATAGAACTGGCTGTCACTTGGAGACACCTATGTAGAGTTCTATTTTCTCTTTGAAGAAAGGTATTTGTTTCCTTGAATGTCATCGAAGCAGGAGCTCCAGTAGACCAAAACAGTGCATAGCTCAATTGGTGCATGACGTCTTTTTTTCTCCTCCCTCCCTGCCTTCCTTCCTTCCTTCCTTCCTTCCTTCCTTCCTTCCTTCCCTTCTCTCTTCCTTCCTTCCTTCCCTTCTCTCTTCCTTCCTTCCTTCCTTCTGTCCTTCCTTCCTTCTTCCCTCCCTCTCTCTCTCTCTTTCTTTCTCTATCTATCTATCTATCTATCTATCATCTATCTAACTATTACAGGTGTATGGCATTGGAATCTTTTCTAAGATGATTCCTTCCATTTTCTCATATTCCCACTTGAAGACAAAGAATATACTGAATTTTGGGATTTAACAAACACCAGTTGCTGAAGAATGGAACCTAACTTGTTACAAAAAATTGTCAGTTGGCATGGATCTCTTAATCTCAAATACATAACTAATACTTATGTTTTCAAGTTTGAGGGCTTAAGAATGAAAAAACCCAAATCCTCCCTTTTTTCTTAACTTTCCTTTGATTAGGCACATAGAGGGCAAACGTGGGATGATTTTCTTTCACAAAGTGAAAGTCCTAGTCTGAGTGCCCAGTTGTTAGCAAAAGGATGATACCACAATGACACAGTTAATACTCTTGGGGCATTCCTGTAGAAGTAGAAAAGATGAGGGGAAACTTAAGTAGAATGAATAATAACTCTAACAAACTAGCACAATAAACAGATTTATAACCCAGAATCATTACATTTTTAGTCTAGATACACACAAATTCAACAAGAGAATCAATGTGCTTAAAAATGAGATGGCTTGGTGTTATCAGCCTCATACTGAGAATTCAAAAGAGGCACTTACCCTACCTTGCCTAAATGATTCATTTCTCTCCAGGGCAGCTGGCTTCAAGGCAGCCACAGACTGTGCACCTCTAAGCACAGCTTGCAAGCAAAGGCACATTTACCCATCTTTCACTAATGGCCCTGGCCCTCATTCTGTAATGTAGCTGACAGCAAGGGCAAGGGAAATTGGAGGAACTGATGCTCAGTTTGTGCTTTCAGGGATAAGAGTTTCTCAAACAAGTGCAGTTTTGTCAGTTAAAGGTCTGACTTACTCTAATTGCAGAAGACTTAATAACCCTGAAGGAATGAAGACCTTATACTTGGTATAGTTAATTGAGGAATTCAAGAGGTACTTTGGGAGTTTATCATGGCCCTCTGATTATCTTCCTTTCCTGTTGATGCTGTACTTTGGGGGCATCTCTTTATTCTTTAATGTCTTTTTCTAAGGCTGAGCAAGTGAAAGGAGGAGGTAGAAATTGCTAGTAAATGTATTAATCTATTAAAAATTGGAAGGAACCTGCTATGTTGGGAGAATGCCCTGCAATGAAACAGGCTGAAACTATTCTGGAAATAACTGTGGGTTATTTTACCTATAGGAAACCACACTAAGATTAAATCATCAAAAATCTGTTTTCAAATAAGCCCATTCACATCCCTTAAAATGCCCTTTAAAATCCAGAAGATACAGTGAAAATCACAATGTATGAGAAGAAAATATTAGTGAAGGGTGGAGATTTGTCATTAAAACAAAAGGAGATTAAGAAAAGGGCAAGTTTTAGCAGTCATAATATAACACATTCTAGAGATACAGGTCAGTACATGTTAAGAGTCACCCTCCAAATCACAGCCATGTATTTCTTCCGCTGTGTCACTATTTCATTGGCTGTGATCCATGGTTGCCTCTGGGTCAGTGGAAGAACTTTAAAGGGTCATTAAAATTCCCTTTCATCCTAAAAATATTCAGAGCATATATACATATATGAAAATACTTCTAGGAAGATTATTCTTCAACTCTCCAAAGTATAGTGTCTTTGTGTGTGTATGTGTGTTCGTGTATTTTTGTGTTATTTAAAAGTTTTTTTTTAAAAAAACTAGATATCATGTATACCTCTATCCCCATTAGTTGTTTTTTCCTTGACCTACTGGCTCCCCCAATCCTTTTCTTTAAAATATTCAAATTACCCTGATTTCCTGAGAACCTTTACCAGACACAGTGGCACAGAACTCTGATATATCTTCCACCTGCTACAAGCTCATTAAACTCATAATTAGTCTCTCTGGACAATAATCACAGTTGCTTAAGTTCATGAATTTCTTTCTCCCTAATCTCTGATTCTGGGTGGGTTTGTGTTATAAGGCTTCAGAAAGACCAATCTGTCATTAAATGAAGAGCTGTAAAGATTTTACTACCATCGTGAGCAACAAAAACCTTGATCCTACTATTATTGCCTCTATAGGAGGAATATAAACCAAAATGCTGTTTACATGCCTCCACTGAGGCTCCCGACTGCCTGACAAGTGATGAAATATGCCTTGCATTTTACCTCTAGAAAGATTGATTCAAATTGTGACAGGTCATGGGGGGAAATAAATGTTGATATCTTGCCATAGCCTTGAAAAATATTTTCCTACATCAGAGGAATTGCTTTTCCATTCCCCAAAGTGATAAACAACTAAGATTTGCAGGGGGATGGGTGACAAGGCAGTTGAGATGCCTTGGAATAAGAATGCAGACAAATACAGATCAAAACAGGGATAGAACCCAAAGCCAGATGTGAGAAGGCCTGCCTTCTTATTTTATTCTCTTTGTAACCCAGTATGAGGCCTTAGACAAGACAATTAACCTCTTTGGGACTCGGGTTTCATAAAATAAAATGAGGGAATAGGAATAGGATTTGATTAAAATTATCTATATTCATTTTTCTAAGCAGTCAAGCTTTCATTCCAATCTAACCTTTATAGAATCTATATCTAGAACCATAAAAGTGACACTTCAAAGATAGATACTGGGACAGGTGCTGAAGGACAATTGCTAGATCTCAGGTCCACCCCCAGAGACTCTTCAGTGTCGTTTTTCCATAATGCGGTTTCAAAATCACCATAGTAAATGCTCTGACCATTTTGACATCTGTATCGTTTACCTTATATTCTATCTCTCAGAATTCTGGATGACTCAGCAATCCCAAATATCTGTCACATCGTGATACTGATACTTATAACTGAATTGGCAATCAAATGTTTCTTGGCTTTTTAAAAATTAGTTTTCTATTTATCTGAATGGCAGAGTTACAGAGAGAGAAGGCAGAGACAGAGATAGAAATCATCCATATGCTTGTTCACTCCTCAAATGGCTGCAATGTTTGAGGCTGGGGACAGACAGAGGCAGGAGCTTCTTCTGGGTTCCCCACTAAATAATTTCCCACTACATGTTTTTTGTATACAAATTTTCACTAGATATTCTCCACGACTTTAACTAGGGATTGATGTTATTTATTATAACTTATTATTTTTGTTAATAAGTATGTATTAACATTGATATGCAAAGCTTTAAGTCATTGTAGTGCAAGAAGCATGCCTTCAACTTGTGAATTCAACAGGAAGAAAAAAAGGAATTCCTAAAAACTTTATGAGAAAACAAGTCCACGGCCGGCGCCGTGCCTTAACAGGCTAATCCTCTGCCTTGCGGTGCCGGCACACCGGGTTCTAGTCCCAGTTGGGGCGCCGGATTCTATCCCGGTTGCCCCTCTTCCAGGCCAGCTCTCTGCTATGGCCTGGGAAGGCAGTGGAGGATGGCCCAAGTCCCTGGGCCCTGCACCCGCATGGGAGACCAGGAGAAGCACCTGGCTCCTGGCTTCAGATCAGCGAGATGTGCTGGCAGCAGTGGCCATTGGAGGGTGAACCAACGGCAAAAAGGAAGACCTTTCTCTCTGTCTCTCTCTCTCACTATCCACTCCGCCTGTCAAAAAAAAAAAAAAAAAAGAAAGAAAAGAAAAGAAAAGAAAAGAAAAGAAAAGAAAAGAAAAGAAAAGAAAAGAAAAGAAAAGAAAACAAGTCCACACACAGGTTAACAGAGTCCCGGTGGGAGCAGAAAATGTCATTTACTTGTTTCTCTCTCTAGTTCTCTCCCTCCCTCCCTCCCTCTGTCTCTCTCTCCTCCCACAATACAATGCTCCCCCATATGTATGTATGTGTGTGTATACATATATATATATATATATATATATATATATATATATACATATATATAATTCCACCATTGTCTCTTTCTTGAATGGCTGCTGTATCATAGACATTATGTCAGGGAACCTTACAAGTATCTCATTTAATTCTATCAACCTTGCATATTCGATGTTATTTTCTTTACTTCCAAATGAGGGAAATGAGGAGCAGAAAGTTCTCTTATCTCCCTTGAGGCTGTTCTACTAATTTATGAGGGAAGCAGCATGTGAATTTAGGCAATCTGGCTTCCGAATTGGTACTGTTTCCATTACATCTAGTATATTAAGAGAAACAAACTAGCCAGGCTGTATTCTCTTCAGCAGAAACAGCCATATGTTGGGGTGGGAAAGAGAAATTCTGGGTTTCTATTAAGTTAATTCCCTGCACAACCAAATTGCTGTTTCCTAGCCACCAGCCATGGTGTCTCTAATCCCACAGAAACAGTACACATCATACGCTCCAGTGCAGCCTGGGGAGCTAGCCAGGCACACCACGTAACCCACTGAGACTTCACGGTAGGCAACTTTGTATCAAATATTCTCTCCACTGAGAACACGAAGACACAAATCATTTTTGTGATCAAACAGCATGCAGCTTTTAAATAGATAGAGATTACATGTTACATCTTATTGCTAAAAATCTCAATAAAGATACCATAAACAGAAATCCACACATATAACAAATCACACTTAACTGTAGCTGGTACCTGATTTATGTTAGGTGGTAAATTATTGAATCATGTGAATATGGAGCTGGAGTAGAGCCCAGACCAAGAAATATAAAAAGGAATCAAAAAAAGAAAAAATATGCAGGGAGGAAATCTTTTCCCCCACCCTTTTCCCTGCCTTCTCTTTTCCTTCTCCCCTTTCTCTTTAACTCTAAACTCTTCTCCCCTCTCTTTTTCTGTTCTCCTTTCCCTTTCTCTTCTCTCCATTTCTCTTTCTTCTGTTCTCTCCCTAATGCCTCCCTTCTCTCAAATAATTTTAAAGCAAATCTGATGGAAACTGCAATTTACTCAGAATGCATTTCTTCAGTTGGCAAAACAGCTTTCAAAACAGCTAAATGTTTCCCAGTGTATAGTAGAATGAAGGGTGCTGAGTGACACAAGTAGTGAATATTCAATGCACCATAGGTGTTAATCATCTTGTGCTAACAGATTTCTTTTCTTCTGTCTTCATGATGGAACAATGGAAAAGGTAAAGCAACTGACATTTACATTGTGTCATGAAAAAACAAAATCTCACATTAAAAGAAAAACATTGAAATGTAGAAAGTAGTTAAGGATTGTTATAAAGCAAGATTGTTTTGCTTTTTAAAATATTCATCTTAAGTACGTAATTAATGCAACTATTACTTTTAACATAAATGAATTCTTAAGAGAGGAAAGTTGCATCAAAAATGTTAGTATATTCTAGGAATTCCCAGGAGAAACAGATTACAATCCTCTGAAAGAATCAGGAAAGGCCTTTGACCATGGAAATGCTTATAATTGGCAACTGAAAAATTAATGGAATCTCAACTGGTAAAGAGGAAAGTTCTTTTTGAAAGAGGAAATCAAAAATGAAATCATAGAAAGAGCAATATTCAGGACCATTTGAAGAAATAATGAGTACCTTTCCTTAGTTGGAAGAGAAGCACATGCATGAGAGGGATGAAACACAATTTAAGAAAAGTAATTCGGGGGGCCGATGCTGTGGCATAGCAGGAAAAGCCACTGCCTGCAGTGCCAGCATTCTACATGTGCGCCGGTTCAAGTCCTGGCTGCTCCACTTCCAATCCAGCTCTCTTCTATGGCCTGGGAAAGCAGTAGAAGATGGTCCAAGTCCTTGGGCCCCTGCACCTGCGTGGGAGACCCGGAGAAAGTGCCTGGTTTCTGTCTTTAGATTGACGCAGTTCTGGCCATCGCGGCCAACTGGGGAGTGAACCAGTGGAAGAAAGACCCCTCCCCCCTTTCTCTCTCAGCCTTTCTTTCTCTGTGTAACTCATTTAATTATATACATCTTTAAAAAAAAGCAATTTGGGGACCGGTGCCGCAGCTCAATGGGCTAATCCTCCACCTAGTGGCGCTGGCACACCGGGTTCTAGTCCCAGTAGGGGCACCGGATTCTGTCCCGGTTGCCCCTCTTCCAGGCCAGCTCTTTGCTGTGGCCAGGGAGTGCAGTAGAGGAGGCCCAAGTACTTGAGCCCTGCACCACATGGGAGACCAGGAGAAGCACCTGGCTCCTGCCTTAGGATCAGTGCGGTGCGCCGGCTGCAGCGTGCTGGCTGCGGTGACCATTGGAGGGTGAACCAACGGCAAAGGAAGACCTCTCTCTCTCTCTCTCTCTCTCTCACTGTCCACTCTGCCTGTAAAAAAAAAAAAACAGCAATTTGGGGAGAAACTGGACAAGGTATTGACTGCTAATATAAAAGCATATTAATGGTCTTAGAAGTAACAGAGATCTGATGAGGAATTGCTTTTTAAAATGTTTATTTATTTGAAAGGTTGAGATCTTCCATTTTTTGGCTCATTCCTCAAATGTTCATAATAGGTCAGGTCACAATCAGGAGCCACGACCAGCATCTACCTTTTCCTTGTGGATGGCAAGAATCCAAGACTTTGTCACCCTCTACTGCCTGCCAGGCACAATACCAGGAACCTTGATGAGGAGTAGATCCCAGGGACTCAGATTCGCAATGTGGGCATCCCAAGTGGTGGCTTAATCCACTGTACCACAACACCTGCCCCTGTTGAAGGGATCTATTCAGAGTAGAGTCATGTTACTCCAGACATTCAGTGAGTCTGGGGCCAGTGTTGTGGCACAGCAGGTTAAGCCACCTAATGGGATGCCAGCATTCCATATAAGTGCTGGTTTGAGTCCCAGTTGATCTGCTTCAGATCCAACTCCCTGTTGATGTACCTATGAAAGCAGTATCAGATATCCCAAGTGCTTGTATCCCTGACACTCACATGGGAGACTAGGATGGAGTTCTGGGCTCCTATCTTCAGCCTAGCCTGGCCCTGGCTGCCATGGCAATGTGGAAAGTGAACCAGCAGATAGAAGATTTTTCTCTCTGTCTCTCCCCCTCCCTCTCTGTGTAATGTTATCTTCCAAATGAGTAAATAAAAAATAAATCTTTTTTGAAAAATAGAATAATGATAAAGATATATAGGTGATAAGACAATCTGTCACAACACTGTAAACTAAAGGCATAAGGGCATTGAGAGCCTGAGCTAAAGATAGATAACATTTCAAGAAGGAATTTATCTGATAGAGATTCAACCTTGAGTCTGAGTGATGAAAATCTGAACTGTAAGCATCAAGAAAATTTAGTGGAATAGCTAATTGATCAATTCTGGAGTCAGAACATACTTTAAAATAACCATGTACAAGAGGTTTGGTTTCACAATGAGGTTTCACCTCATCCCTATTAGAATGGCATTCATACAGAAATAAATCAACAAACAATAAATGCTGGGGAGAATGAGATCACAAACGTACCCTAATCTACTACTGGTGGGAATGTAAACTAGTACAGCCATCATGGAAGGCAGTATGGAGATTCCTCAGAAATCTGAAAATAGATATACCACATGATTTAGCAATCCCACTCCATGGAATTTACCCAAATGAAATGAAATCAGCATATGAGAAATCAGCACACTCCATGTTTATTGCAGATCAATTAATAATAGCTAAGGCATGGAGTCAACCCAGATCCCAGATGTCCATCAATTGATGACCAATTAAAGAAACTGTGGCATATCTATATGATATATATGTGTATATATATATATATATATATATATAAATGGGGTACTACTCGGCTATATAAAAGAATGAAATCCTGTCATTTGCAGCGAAATTGATGAAACTGGAAAGATTATACTTAGTGAAGTAAGTCAGTCCCAAAAAGACAAATATCATATGTTTTATATGTTTATCAGATATCATACTCTTATCATATGCTTATCATGATGCAATATGCTTATCATATAATATCATATGTTTATCATGCGTTTTTCCTGATCTGTCATAACTAATAGAGTAACAAAAAATGTAATGTATGGGACTGAAATCAACATTTTGAAGTTAGATGATTTTTTTCTTTTTTTTTTTTTTAAATATTGAACAGGATGCCACACTCTTTTTATGGACCAGTACTACTTTTTTTTTTATTTGACAGATAGAGTTAGAGAGAGAGACAGAGAGAAAGGTCTTCCTTCTGTTGGTTTACCCCCTAAATGGCCACTATGGCCGGAGCTACACAAATCCAAACCCAAAAGCCAGGTGCTTCCTCCTGGTTTCCACGCGGGTGCAGCCACTGCCTTCCTGGGCAACAGCAGAGAGCTGGACTGGAAGAGGAGCAGTTGACACTAGAACCTGGGGCCCATAAGGGATGCCTGCAACGCAGACGGAGGATTAACCAAGTGAGCCAGGGCACCGGCCCGAGATTAAATGATTTTTTATAGCCCTTGTCTCTGCTATAGAGGAACAGTGCTTTTTTTTCATACTATTTGTTGAACTCCTTACTTAGTGTAGGGTTAATCATACGAATATAAAGTAAACTGAAAATAGATCATTGTAAAAATTAAGAGAAGGAATAAAAGAGGAAGGAGGGAAAAAGGTGGGAGCAGAGCATATGTATGAGGGAGGGTATAGAGGGAAGTATCACTATGTTCCTAAATATATATATATGAAATATGTGAATTCTGTTCACCTTAAAATTTTTAAAAATAATGTAATTTTTAAAAAAAAATTGTGGAAAATGAGAAAAAAAGTCTGGTTTCTCTTAGCTTCATGATCTCATCTGTACAAAGAGTATAATTCTTATTGCACAATGGTACTTTGAGATTCACAAGTCAATTAAGGTAAAGCACAAAGTAGTGTCATACCAGGGAGAGAATAATTACTCAACAATGTAGTTCTTCTGGTAACTGCAGTTACTATGAATTTTTAAAAATGAATATCTCAAGTGAGGGATAATTTAGTTGCAAAGGACAAAACACCACTTAAAAAATTCATGAGACATTATGACCAATTGAAAACATGAAGAGGGAATGGGCACTCTGCACAAAAGTTAAGATGCCACTGCAGATATCTGTATCCTGGAAAGCCTGGGTTTCTGTCCTAGATTTGCTTCAGTTCCAGCTTCCTGCCATTGCACACCCTGCGAGGCAACACTGATGACTCATGTACTTAAGTCCCAGCTATGTATGTGGCAGACCATGCTTGACTTCTGGGCTTCTAGCTTCAGCCTTGTCCAGTCCTGGCTTTTACAAGCATTTGAGGAATAAACTAGCAGATGAATAGATGCCTGCCCCTCTCTGTCTGTTTTTCTGCCTTTCAAATAAGAGGAAAACTAAAAATACACGCACACATAGAGAACTCATAATGAGTCCAAGGACAGCAAGTATTGCCAATATTGCCAATATGTCCAAGAACTAGAAAACCATCCATAAACTTACTCTTTTCATTTCTCTCTCAATATCTTCTCCCTTCTCTTATTATAGATCAGCTCCACTTACGAAACACGTGTTCCTGATTCTCTATGGATTCTCTGTTCCTGATTCTCTGTCCAGACAAATCTGGTTTAAAGTTCACTATGTTCCTAAATTTGTACATATTAAATTCATGAAGTTTGTGTTACTTAAATAAAATTTAAAAAATAAAAATTCACCATTCCTTGATGTGGTGAAGGGAAGCTTACGAAAAAAATGGCAGTTAGT
Organism: Lepus europaeus; assembly: GCF_033115175.1. NCBI lineage: Eukaryota > Metazoa > Chordata > Mammalia > Lagomorpha > Leporidae > Lepus > Lepus europaeus. The sequence goes on from NC_084833.1 coordinate 44,009,280, forward strand.
GAGAAGGAAAATATGCCAATTTATAGAAGAAGGAGTTAATTCAGAGTAAGGAAGGCTGTTATATCCATTTCTGCCCAGGTCAAGGGTCTTTTAACACATTAAGAAATCAATTTCAAAGCAGCATGTGGATCAAGAGTTTAGAAAGGATTAGTTCCCAAAACATAGATTAGTTAGTTACTTGGGCTTAGGTGATGATAATTGATGATACAGAGATGCTAATGAAAATCCTATAAGAGAAAATAGAACATGAAGAGAATTGCTTGTTTTTGCCAACTTTCTTATGGTTCAGAATTTTATTTCTTGTATTATCTTCACTGGAAATATTTCCATTGACCTCAATTACCTGAGGGCATAGGACTTTGTGTTCTGTCAACATATAATGCTGTGACAAATCTGAAATAACAAATGAGACACAGACACACGCAATCATGCTTTATTCTTACAATAAAAACAAAATACAAGACAGACTAACTAAAGCCAGCATTGTTCTTTATTCCTCACTAAATAGGCAGGACCATGTATTGTGATTACTGTTGAGATGCTGAAAAAAAAGTCATTATAAAGTGTACTGCCAATGTCAATAGGAAGGGATGCAGCCAAGGAACAGCATGGCCTCATACATCACAAAGGCTTGGTGGGTCCTAGGTGGTTTGCAGGTACGATGACACAGCCATTGGAAGCCATTGCTAGGAGCACCATTAAGATCCTTAGGGGTCATGAGGCTAGCAGTCTATATGGATTTTTACTGCAACACCTTTCTTCAAACACAAGCTTGCTTTCCTTAGCTGATTTAACAAATGAAATATCAGAGAAGCTCTGGCTCAAGTAGAATTAGAGGACCTAGAGCAGGCTATTGGGCAACTCACAACATCATTGGACTTCAATTTGCTTGTGTGATGAGAAATTAGGACTCACTGAACTCAAATCAAAACTTTTAGAGCTCTATGAAACAGAACTTGAAAAGGTAAATCAAAAAATCTAATCTTATTTTAATTGCTCTCTTTTTGGCCACATTACTCAAAAGTTCCTTATGAAGCCTTTGAACTGTAATATACTGCCTCTAAAACCCTAGATGAAAACAACTGACTGGAGAACAGAAAGAATAAAATCATCCAGAGAGTTCATTCTGTATATGTGACCTACTATGAGTCAACTTGAAGAAAATATATATAAAGCAAATGTGGTAGGAAAATATTCAAAGCTATTGCTTCATGTATCTTCCCTGTATTTTCCCCTACACTTCTTCCAAGAATAGACAGGCTCTTGCCACATCACAGGCCTGAGAAACAAAATCGCTCAAAGATCACACATTCTTTGTGAAAACTAGAGATCAACAAAAAGACTGAATTCATCCATCGATGAGGGGGAAAGCCCAATGCTTTGATTGCAGAAGTGGGAGCAGCAATGGAGAGATCCTTTCTGCAACATTGATGGAAGGATAGAGGAGAATGCATCCCGGAGGTAGTAGAAGCTCTAGTCACTCATTTTCAACATTCTACATGAAGCACAGTCCCAAAGGGACAAATATCATATGTTCTCCCTGATCAGTGACAACTAACCGAGCACCAAAAAGAAAACCTGTTGAAGTGAAAAGGACACTATGAGACACGGTGACTTCATCAGCCCTTGCCCTGACTGTTGATGAACAACTTAATATGTTATCCCTTTTAGTATTTTTTTTCTGTTTGTTCTACTTAATACTATTGGTTGAATTCTGTAGTTAATACATAATTATTCTTAAGTGTTGAAACTTAACTGAAAAGTGATACCTGTTAAATATAAGAGTGGGAATAAGAGAGGGAAGAGATGTACAATTTGAGACATGCTCAATCAGACTTGCCCCAAATGGGAGAGTTAGAAACATACCAGGGGATTCCAATTCAATCCCATCAAGGTGGCATGTACCAATGCCATCTCACTAGTCCAAGTGATCAATTTCAGTTCACAATTGATCATAATGATAGGACTAAGAGTCAAAGGGATCACACAAACAAGACTAGTGTCAGCAAATACTAACTGATAGAATAAAAAAGGGAGAGAACGATCCAACATGGGAAGTGGGATACACAGCAGACTCATAGAATAGCAGATGTCCTAATCAGCACTCTGGCCTCAGAATCAGCCCTTAAGGTATTCGAATTCGTCTAAAAAGCCCATGAGAGTATTTCAGGCATGGAAAGCCAAGATACTCTAGCAAAAAAAAAAAAATGACCTAAATGAAAGATCTCTGTGAGTGAGATCCCAGTGGAAAGAACAGGTCATCAAAGAAGGAGGTACCTTTCTCTGAAGGGAGGAGAGAACTTCCACTTTGACTATCACCTTGTCCAAATAAGATCAGAGTCAGCGAACTCAAAAGGCTTCCACAGCCTTGGCAACTCATGACAAGAGCCTAGGGTGATTATTGACGCCATAAACAAGAGTGTCAATTTGTTAAGTCAACAACAGGAGTCACTGTGCACTTACTCCTCATGTAGAATCTCTGTCCTCAATGTGCTGTACATTGTGATTTAATGCTATAACTAGTACCCAAACAGTATTTTTCACTTTGTGTTTCTGTGTGGGTGCAAACTGTTGAAATCTTTACTTAATATATACTAAACTGATCTTCCCTATATAAAGAGAATTGAAAATGAATCTTGATGTGAATGGAAGGGGAGAGAGTGGGGGATGGGAAGGAAGTTATGGGGGGGGGAAGCCATTGTAATCCATAAGCTGTACTTTGGAAATAATATTCATTACATAAGTTAAAAAAAGAAGCTCTAGTCACTCATTTTCAACATTCTACATGAAGCACAGAGCTAGAAGTGACAGAGATAGCTGAACAATGAGACTGGGGAACATTAGTAGGTGTTAATAATAAAACTCCAATGAAAGTAGATGTATGCATCTTTACTTAGCAGTACCTTGAGACCAGACTACTCCCTTGAACCTTACAATAATGTTAAAAATGGTCACCAGTTTTGTTGGAGGTGTATTGGGATGGCTAACTGTCACTTTTAAGTCCTTCTGACTTAAAAGTCCACACAGGTTTTGCCTATAAGCATCTAAGCCAACATACAAGACATGCTTAATTTCATTGTACTCTGAAAGGATCCCACCATATTTCCAGAACACTGAAAGAGAACCCTCATCAATATGGTAAAGACTGGGGGGCCCAGCACGGTGACACAGAAGGCTAAGCCTCTGCCTGCAGTGTCAGTACCCCATATGAGCACTGGTTCACATTCCAGCTGCTCCTCTTCCCATCAAGCTCTCTGCTATGGCCTGGGAAAACAGTAGAGGATGGCCTAAGGCTTGGGAGACCCAGAGGAAGCTCCTGGCTCCTGGCTCGTGGCTCCTGGCACCTGGCATAAGATCAGAATAGCTCTGTCCATAGTGGTCATTTGAGAAATGAACCAGCAGATGGAAGACCTTTTTCTCTGTCTCTCCCTCTCTCTGTCTGTAACTCTACCTCTCAAATAAATAAATAAAATCTTAAAAAATATATGTTTCTAATTCCACCATTTCAGGCAAGTCCGATTGAGCATGTCCCAAATTGTACATCTCCTCCCTCTCTTTTTCCACTCTTAAATTTAACAGGGATCACTTTTCAGTTAAAATTTAAACACCTAAGAATAATTGTGTGTTAATTACAGAGTTCGACCACTAGTACTACAACAAAAAAATACTAAAATGGGTTTCCCCTTTGGTGCTCAGTTAGTTGTCGCCGATCAGGGAAAACAAGTGATATTTGTCTCTTTGGGACTGGCTTAATTCACTCAGCATGATGTTTTCCAGATGGTGGAGTTAGAAACGTGCCAGGGGATTCCAATACAATCCCATCAAGGTGGCATGGACCAATGCCATCTCACTAGTCCAAATGATCATCTTCAGTTCACAACTGATCACACTGATAGGTCTAAGAGTCAAAGGTATCACACAAACAAAACTAGTGTCTGCTAATACTAACTGATAGAATCAAAAAGAGAAAAAAACAACCCAACATGGGAAGCAGAAGACACAGCATATTCATAGGATAGCAGATGTCCTAAATAGCACTCTGGCCTCAGAATCAGCCCTTAAGGCATTCGGATCTGGCTGAAGAGCCCATGAGAGTATTTTAGGCATGGAAAGCCAAGACACTCTGGGGAAAAACAACAACAACAACAACAACAAAAAACACCTAAATGAAAGATCTCTGCGAGTGAGATCCCAGTGGAAAGAACGGGGCCATCAAAGAAGGAGGTACCTTTCTCTGAAGGGAAGAGAGAACTTCCACTTTGACTATGACTATTACTTAGTATATAATTAGTAATAATAATAATTAGTATATAATTAGTAAAGATTTCATCATTTTGTACCCACACAAAAACACAAAGTGTAGAAATACTGTTTCAGTACTAGTTATAGCATCACTGCACATTAGACAACACATTAAGGACAGATCCCACATGGGACGTAAGTACACAGTGACTCCTGTTGCTGACTTAACAATTTGACACTCCTGTTCATGGCGTCAGTAATCTCCCTAGGCTCTAGTCGTGAGTTGCCAAGGCTATGGAAGCCTTTAGAGTTTGCCGACTTTGATCTTATTCCAATAGGGTCATAGTCAAAGTGGAAGTTCTCTCCTCCCTTCAGAGAAAGGTACCTCCTTCATTGATGGCCCCGTTCTTTCCACTGGGATCTCACTCGCAGAGATCTTTCATTTAGGTCTTCTTCTTCTTTTTCTTTTTCATGGTATCTTGGCTTCCATGTCAGGCTGATTTTAAAAGCTAATGAGACGTGTTCAGATAGTTCAGTAGGCTTCACATGCTGATAGAAAAAAAGAAATTTGTTTTATATATAACCTAAATAAAGAATTAAATTTCAAACTAACTCTACATGATGAGAGACAAAGTCCACTTACCAGAGACATACAGAGAAAGGCACAATGGTCATCTTAATAAAAGATATATTGGTTTATAAAGAAGAATAGAGATTTCTAACAAATGATGATTAGAATGTTTCAGCTTCAGTTTTCCCTCTTATTCTTAACTTTCTCCCCCTGTAAGCTTACTTGACAATCTTCTGATAGAATGAAGATGGGTGACCACGTTATAGAAAGTCTAGATATCCAGGCCACAGGTGACATAGAATAAATTATTGGGTTTTCTTGGGATTTCACCATTAAGATACCAGAAATTCATGCAAAAATGTTCATCTCTAAATCTTCTCTAGTAAAATACAAGAATTATGGAAAATTCTCTTGCCTTAAATCTTCAATACTTTCCTGTGGATGGTATTATAAGGTTGCTTCCATCAACAAATAGGAAGAGTATGAGGCAAGGAGGAAGCTTACAGAATGGAGAGAGCAAAAAAGAATTGCTGTAGAGCATGACTGTCAAAATTTATCTGGATAAAAATTTAAGTGTGGGTGGACACCTGGAAAGATAGACAAGAAAGCAACAGTCACAAAGGCTGCTTCTTAACAACTGAAAGGACTGACCAAAAGGTAAGTTGGATTATCCAAGACTGCACATGTTCTTTAAACCTTAGATATGAATATTTAATGTGAATATTAAATATGAGGGTCTTTTATAAAATTTCAGTGTCAATCTAAACCTTTGCTATCTTAAAAATTAAATAAAAATTGATGGAAGCTATATTTTAAAATATGCTGTGCTCAAGACTGGGAAAAGTCGTGTGTGTGTGTGCATGTGTGTGTCTAAAATTAGAGCATGCTATCAGTCTCATGTGACATTATTTAAAATAGTATTTGGAAATGAGAATGAGTCCTATATATTGATGTGTCCAAAATTTCCTTTGATAATGGGAGGTAAACATATATTTACTAAATAATGCATGTCAATAAAGAATTTCATAAGTGGTATGTTGTACAAAGGAACACGTTTCTTAGTCGCTGCACTTCAATTTCTGTAGTCAGAATGTCTGTACATATTTTGAAATCTGAAGAATTCTATGTAAGTCATTTGTTACTTAAATCTGTGAAAATAAGTTTCTTTTTGGAAGAAAAATAATGCATTTGTAAGTGTTATGTGCAGTCAGTTATTTTTATTGTATTGATGTAATTTGTTTTAAGTGTGCAGTGTGTTAGCTGCAATATGAATTTTTTTAAAACCTCCATGCTCTATTAACAAAAATAAAAATAAAATATGCCATGCTCAACGTAGAGTTCTATGCCTAGGTTGTTTTATTTATCCCTCAACTACAACTTAGATAATAAAGTTATTATCTAACTTTACTCTTTAGCTTCAGAGAGATCAGGTGAGTTTACAGAATATCATTGACAAGTAGAGAAAGGATATATGCTCAAGATGGTTGACTTGAAACTCATATTCCTTCTGCTCCATTGTACTTCTGGCTGCAATGTCAAACATGCTTTCATGTCCTACAAATGGCTTAACACAGAAATGCTAAGGAGTCAGCCTTGCTGTCTCTGACCTTCAAACATGCTGCACTCCTTTCCCTTAAGTTTCAAGGATACATGTTTCCACTTGTCAGAGAAAATGTAGAGTTCCTTGGAGCAATTCTGAGATTATGAATTAAACTTGCCTCCCACAGGAACTGAGAAAAAGCTTTTATGTCAATTTTCACTTTTTGGCTAATATCACCATAGGAAAGACGATACAACCTGCCTAAATTGCTGATGCTAGTAGGATGCAGGACAAATGCATAATGTCTGGGTGTCATAGTTCTTCACAAACTCTTCACCTGGGCACTAGCTTGCCAGGTAAGCTATTTTCATGTCAGAATTTGAAGAAAACATACTATTTCATATTTTTGTCAAAGTTACAAATAAAGTCTTACCAATTGCCCATTTTAATTATTTGTTTTTTATGTTCTACTCTGGACAGTTGTATGGTTACTGATTGACTTAAATTGCCTGAAATGTGTATTTTTCTTCTCAAGGAGCATAGGCTGAAGAACCTATATCTTTAGCTCAATAAAAATCTTATGTTTTCACTGAAAAGCCATTTTGTATGTTCTATTAAGATTGCTTTATAGCAAATGGTATTTCAAATTTAATAGCTAACATTACAGAAAGGGTTGTATAATTTAAAGTGAAAAGAAAGGAATAGAGATTAAATGTGGTGCTTTTCTTTGCCATATTATTTACATAGCTTTGTGACATTCAAAGACACACTGAAATCTGTCACTGCTGCCATCACTGATGTCTGCAATGTGTTATTTTCTATTTGACAGACAAAGGCCCTTTCAAAGTCTCATTCAATCCCCCTCACACACTTAACATTCTCTGTGTCCCTATACTCTCTAAGCTTAGTGATGTACCCAAGCACCTTGGAAGTGAGATGTGAGCAGGGTTGGTGAACTTTGAAAACAGGTGGGCATACAAAGAGAAAACAGCTGAAATCCATATAACTGTACAGAATAGTGGATGCAAAACTTTGACAAGTGAGTGTTAGATAAACTGAAAATCTAAATTTTTACTTAGTTTGTGGAACAATAAGTACATTTATGTCTCTAATGTAGGCTAATTTTGGCTAAGCAGGAATATAAGTTTCTCCAAAGAAACAGAGACTCAAAGAAAATTGCACATTTATCAACTTTAAGGACAGCATGAAAGTGGTAGGAGGATTAACATATGTGATGGAAGACTATGACTCAAAATGAAATTGGCAGCCTGAAATTATGAGTCAAATCCAAAAAGTCAAGTTAAAAAAAATAAATATAAATTTTCACAATTAGCTACAGGGAAATTTTGATGCAGAAGGATCTAAAGGTCCCTAACTGGTTCTAAGATGTAAGAATAGGGCCAACTGATGAATTATAAGGAGAATTTCACCGCAAAATAAGGAGTATTGTAAAAATTTGATGGAGGCTGCTTTAGTGGGAGTGAGTTTACCTCACAGAATAACAGACAACAATAACAACAAACAGACTATAATAAATTGACACAAAAGAAGGTTGGGTGAAGAGCATGAGATGGATAGATATTGAATAAAAGAAGATCTGACTTCATCTCTATTCCTGATATACTAGTATTGTTTCTGAGAACCAAGCCAGAGTTTTATGGAGGTTAACTCTCTAAAATAAGTGTGAACAATAAGGGAAAAACAAACAAAGAGTGAGGCATTATTATAAGGTAGTATCCAATCATAGACTAGTTCACCAATAGTCCATACAGAAACAATCTATATTTGCATGGATATTCCATAAGCAAAATTCTTTTTTTTTAGTGGTTGATGAGTTTATAATTTTTTTATTAAACTTTTATTTAATGAATATAAATTTCCAAAGTATAGCTTATGGGTTACAATGGCTTCCCCCCTCCCATAACTTCCCTCCCGCCCGCAACCCTCCCCTTTCCCGCTCCCTTTCCCCTTCCATTCATGTAAAGATTCATTTTCAATTCTCTTTGTATACAGAAGATCAGTTTAGTATATATTAGGTAAAGATTTCAACATTTTGCCCATATAGCAACATAAAGTGAAAAAACTACCATTGGATTACTAATTATAGCATTAAATAGCAATGTACAGCACATTAAAGACAGAGATCCTACATAATTTTTTTTTCAAATTAATTAATTTTCTATGCCATTTCCATTTTAACACCAGGTTGTTTTTTTTTTTTCATTTCCAATTCTCTTTATATACAGAAGATCACTTCAGTATATAATTAGCAAAGACCTCATCAGTCTGCGCCCACACAGAAACGCAAAGTATAAAAATACTGTTTCAGTACCAGTCATAGCATCACTTGGCTTTAGACGACACATTAGGGACAGATCCCACATGGGGTGTAAGTACACAGTGACTCCTGTTGCTGACTTAACAATTTGACACTCCTGTTCATGGCATCAGTAATCTCCCTAGGCTCTAGTCATGAGTTGCCAGGGTTATGGAAGCCTTTAGAGTTCGCTGACTTTGATCTTATTCCGATAGGGTCATAGTCAAAGTGGAAGTTCTCTCCTCCCTTCGGAGAAGGGTACCTCCTTCTTTGATGGCCCCGTTCTTTCCACTGGGATCTCACTCACAGAGATCATTCATTTAGGTCTTTTTTTTTTTTTCCATGATATCTTGGCTTTCCATGCCTAAAATACTCTCATGGGCTCTTCAGCCAGATCTGAATGCCTTGAGGGCTGATTCTGAGGCCAGAGTGCTGTTTAGGACATCTGCCATCCTATGAGTCTGCTGTGTATCCCACTTCCCATGTTGGATCTTTCTCTCCCTTTTTGATTCTATCAGTTAGTATTAGCAGACACTAGTCTTGTTTGTGTGATCTCTTTGACTCTTAGACCTATCAGAGCTATCAATTGTGAGCTGAAATTGATCACTTGGACTAGTGCGATGGCATTGGTACATGCCATCTTGATGGGATTGTGTTGGAATCCCCTGGCACATTTCTAACTCCACCATTTGCGGCCAGTCCGATTGAGCATGTTCCAAATTGTTCATCTCCTCCCTCTCTTTTCTAAAAAAATTAACAATGCTACAGTGAAGAAGCTATGGGAAAAAATGGACTTGTCCATGATAAGCATGCAAGTGATTTTTTCCTTTGAATTAGCATCACTGCATCTATAGGCTTCGATGATCAGCATCGTCATGTTATTCCACCAATCGCATCACCAACATTTTTCACCATCACAATCACAGCTTTTACAAATGAGAGATGTTACTTCAAAGAAAGAGCCAATAGGGAACAGTGGCCTAAAATGTTTTATAGCTTGATTGCCTAAGTTCAAACCCTACCTATGCCATATTTTATTTATATAATCTTAGGTAAAATTACTTAATTTTTCTTTCTACTTCAGTTCTCTAGTATGTACAGTTAGAAAATTGGTGATATGCATTCTGATGATTATCCTAGCAAATACATGTTAAAAAAAAAACTTAAATCTGTACCAAGTACATAGTTATAAGTGGCCATCTACTAACTTAACCAGTGAGGAAACTAAGACCCAAAAAATTTACAAAATTTGCCCAATAATATACGATGATAAGTATTGAAAGCAAAATAATTAAAATATATTTTTATGTCTGATATAAAATGCATGTTTTCTCAGCTATTTAATCTACTTTCTAACAAAAGAAATATCTAAAAACTGTACAATGAGATTGGCAACCACAAATATAAAATGACAAAACGCCCAGATACCTAAATAATTAAACCACTCAATGCATTTCTTCTTAGCTACCCATAAGTCATGAAGTTTTGTTGACTTGTAGGACTTCAACAGGTCTAAATTACTCATATCCCATTACCATTCTCCACTGCTTCACATCTAATGTCAAGAGAAGTTTTTGGTGATACAACTAGTTACACCTGTTGAGATCATCTATCTTTATGTTTTTCTTCAGAAAACAGATGGCAACTAACAGTATCAGTAGCAACTAATAACTGGATTTATATATATATATATATAATTATTTCAAATTAGTACTATAAAAGTTATCAAATGACTATAAAATCACCTAAAATTAAAGGAATTGAAAGAAAAGAGAAATGAGCACATATGGCAAGAATGGAACATGAATATCTATTTTAACCAGGCAAATATTAACATAAAATTAAAACTAAAGTAGACTTTAAGCATTGTACAAGTTCAGTTCAGTTTAGAGGACATTGCCATCTATAATGCGGGCTTGCTTTTGCTCATTTCAAATATTTTCAATTTATATAGGATTTTATATTTATATAAAAAACTGTGGAGATTTAGAAGCACAAGATTATGGTGACAATAAATTAGTGTTTGATAAAAGTTTTGTATTTTCATTTTAACCTTATATAATGGAAAGGCAGGGTTCTCCCTCAGGCCAGTATTCCCATTCATGAGAGCTCCTCCCTCAACCTAATCCCTCCCAAAGTTCACCTTCTAACACCATCATATTGGGGTTGAAGATTACAACACAAATTTTAGGGGGACATAAACATCAGACCATGTAAATGTATAATTTTAGCAAAGCTGCCTCCTGCAGTGCTGGCATCACCTATGGATGCCAGTTTGAGTCCTTGCTGCTCCACTTCCATCTAGCTCCCTGCTAAGGTGCCTGGGAAAGCACTGGAAGATGGCTCAAGAACTTGGGCCCCTGCACTCACTTGGGAGATCTGGGAGAAGCTCCAGGCTCCTGACTTCAGATTGGTCCAGCTCTGGCCATTGAGGCCATTAAAGGAGTGAACCAGAGAATGGAAGACCCCTCTCTCTCTCTCTGCCTCTGCCTCTCTAATCTCTGCCTTTCAAGTAAATAAATAAAATCTTTGAAAAAAAAAGTATAATTTTAGATAATTTAAAATGCAGTTCTAGAGTGCACACAACTATGAGACCTACTTGTATAATTACATAATATATAGTGAAGATGTGTATTTATTATATAGCATATAATTTATATGTTTATATGGTTAAAATTATTTGTACTTTTTTTAAAGATTTATTCATTTTTATTTGAAAGAGTTACACAGAGAGAGGAGAGGCAGAGAGAGAGAGAAAGAGAGAGAGAGAGAGAGAGAGAGAGAGAGAGAGAGAAAGTCTTCCATTCAATGGTTCACTCTCCAATTGGCCGCAATGGCCGGAGCTGTGCCAATCCAAAGCCAGGAGCCAGGAGCCAGAAGCTTCTTCCAGGGCTCCCATGTGGGTGCAGGGGCCCAAGGACTTGAGTCATCTTCTACTGCTTTCCCAGGCCATAGCAGAGAGCTGGGCAGGAAGTGGAACAGGTGGGTCTTTAACCGGTGCCCATATGGGATGCCAGCGCTTCAGGCCAGGGCAATAATCCACTGTGCCACAGTGCTGGCCCCATATTTGTAATTCTAATAGCTTTTTTAAAAAAGCACATGCATAGGTATGCTAGTTGGAAAGAATTAGAGTAATGAGTATTTCCTCTCTTGGTGTAAAGAATATAAGTAATTTTAATTTTTTGACTTTCCCATATTTTCAAATATTTTATAATTATACCAAATTTTATAAGTATAGCGCATTTTAAAATAACCATTTCAATACATAAAAAACAATGGAGCATCTTTAAAAAAAAATCAATGGAAGGGCCTGCACTGTGGTGTAGCAGATTAAGCTGCCACCATCCTGTAAAGGAACTGATTTGAGTCTCAGCTGCTCCACCTGTTACCCAGCTCCCTTTTTATGCTCCTGAGAAAGCAGTGAAAGATGGTCCAAGTTCTTGGGAACTCTGCTCTTCATGGGAGACCTTTGAAGAAGCTGATGGCTTCTGGCTTCAGCCTGCCCCAGTCCTGGCTATCGCAGCCAACTGGGGAGTGCATTAGCAGATGGAAGACCTCTCTCTGTGACTCTCCTTTCTTTCTCTCTCTCTCTTTCTCTCTCTCTCTCTCTCTGTAATTGCCTCTCAAATAAATTAGTAAAATAAATATTTTTTTAAAAAAATCAATGGACTCTTTCTGGTATAACAAAATATGATGAATCCATTCACATGTGATGCCCAATATTTTTGCATGCTTTATTCTAACAGGTTAATTTTGAAAAGAACTATAAATCATTTATCTAGTTTTCCCAGCAATACAAATACAACATTTAGTGTGGTTTTGTAGTGTTGTATGTTTCCTACTGTTTCTTATAAAATGCTATGGTTCTGAAATACAAGAGAACTTTTTGTATAGTAAATGATATATCAAAAACTCACTGCAAACACAGCTAACAAACTTTTGCCATATTATTTTATGATAGGTAATAAAATTGAAATGTCTTCATCTCTGTCACCATTTACTATTGCTCTAATGAATACTTCTTAAAATAAACAAGGAAACGTTAGGAACCCCAATGTAAAAAGAGGATAAAATTAGGTAGATAATTTGAAGCAGAAATCTAAAAGGCTGGGAGGCACAGAAAGAGATATTCAGACTCAGTATGACTAAGAGAAATTAAAATTGGACAGTGATCTATTAATTACATATATCAGACTGGCAACTTCAGAAAGCTAGAACATGCTATTAACAGGTTGCAGTATACCCAATAACACTCATGCACTACCATTAGCAGAATGATATAATACAGTTATTCTGGCTGTAATTCAGCAGGGCTTAGTTAAATAATTTTAAGAAGTGGGTTTAAACCCACCAATGCCCATTTTGGTCCATGTAAAAACAGATTCTCACACAGATCCACAAAGAAATAGTTACAAGGCTGCTCATAGTAATGTAGAGGGTGGTTATGACTGTTTATGCTTTATTTTGGAAGCAGATTTATGAGAAAATATGGTAGAAGTGCCTGTAGAATACTGTATCAGGCAGATGAGTAAGCAGACTTAAAAAAAAAAGGAATTCATTTAATTTTAAGAAAAGAATCAGAGAAAAATAAATAGTATTATATATACCACTTAAACAAATTGCAATCAACATACACGAAAACAAAAATTCACATTTGATGTATAAGAAACATAAAAGCATATATTTAATAGCTGTTTGCATGTCACAGTGCAGAATGGAAGTAGGGCACTGAAACAGAAGAGATTAAACAAAAACAACAACAGAGAACTTGGAATGATAGCATGACTGGGTACAGTAATTAGGGGCCTGGGTTTTGTTCCATCATGTGGTATGATTAACTCATTACTCTGCACCTGAGTTTAATACAAATCAGCTCAACCCCTGTTTATCTTTCAAACCAAGTTACACAACTTTCCCAAGGCATCCCCTGCCTTTTCATTATGGAAATATTGTTGTTGCCATTCCTTCTGCCTGGATGCTACCTTACTTCCACTTTGAATAGGAGGCATCTGAATCATTCCATAAGGTTCTATCCAAACACATGATAATTTTCTTTATCTTTCCTCCACTCCCCAGAAACACAGATAATAATCTTCCTGTAAAATCCCACTGAAGTTCTGTATACCTGTCGTCCAGAATGTATCATTTTTAAATCATGGATTAGTAATTATTTATGGTCCTCTCTTATCTGCCCTGGTAGTTCATGCTCTGGATTTCTTTTAAATCATCTTGGTTCATGGCAAGTGCTCCAAATCCATTTGTGAGGTAAGTGAATACACGTGGGTTCTGCAATTCAGGCATCATCCTTTCTGCCATGCCTTTGAATCTCTTTAGCCTTTCCTTCAGAAATCCTTTAAATTACCAAGGGGAAAACACTTCTTATATCTTGAATTCTGAAACCATTTATTTTTTACTAAATGAATCAGATTATTTTATAATTTATTATCATGTGAATGAGTTAGAAATTCTACAAATGTGGGTGAATTCAGTTGCTGGCATTGGAAAATTAGGTTAGAAAATATATTTATACCCAAGGTTCACGTCCCACAAATTTAGTTATCTACGGATTATTTTTTCCTTTGGAAAAAGGTCACACCTCAAGTGACAAGCAAGTTCACCGTGTGTGCTTACTCAGTGACTGATGTTTTGATGAAAAGCCACTGGGGCAAAAATGCATTTATGTGATGAAGGCAGTCGCACTACCAGTAAGTACAGTGTAACTGCTTGCTACTGGAATTGAAGAAGGTATTGAAATGATATTTAACGTCTGCATGAATTGACATGGTCTCTCTGAGTTAGCTGTTATCTCAGCTAGTGTTTTGTTTTTTCCTCCTAATCAATAAATCCTCATACTCCGCTGATTTTGAAGATTGATGTTGCTTTTGTTGCTATTTTTTGCAGGCCCTTCATATTTGAGACTCAATTCAGGTGTTATTTTCAGAGGGGGCAATGCAATTTCCACTGATGTCAAAAAGTAGAATTATGTTCTTAATATTTCATACTTTTCAGGGTTCTACACTCCGTGGCATGACCTGTGATATTTCCTGTATAGTATTAAATAATGGTAGAATTACTATTACTAGAATGATATAAGGGGTTCCACTCGATCACAAAGAAACTCCTTCATGATCGCCAATGCCATCTTAGTGAGTAAAGTGAGCGCTAGAAACTGAATGAGTCATTTACGTGGATATTAGAAAGAAATATTTCCTAGTTTTCTTTCCCCCAGGGACTAAAACAGGACTTTCCTTCCATGTGGCTTTTTATTTTTTGGAAAAAAATTAGATTCAAAACAAGAAGGAATAAGGCTTCTTATCAGCACTCCAAAATCATTTCATAATCTGCTTGATCACTCCCAGAAGGGATACTTGACTTTCTTGAATGTGATTAAGTTTCAGTTCAAACCATCTCATTTTTATTACCAACACAGAATTCCTCTTTCTTAGTGATTTCATGCTTCAGAAGCCTGAGGAATTCTAACCAGTTTCAAAAAGAGGGCAGGTAGGGGGGCATGAAAGCCATCCGTCACTGAAGTCATCTCTTTTCACTGTTCGTCTTTGGCAGTTCCTCCTCCTACTTTGCTCACTTTCCAGTACAGAAGTCCACCTTTGTGTACTCTCATTTTTCCATTTCTTTATGGATTTCAGCATATCTTTTCATGGGATTTTTCTCCATCCCAGCTTCTTGTAAATAAAACTGTGAAGTTTACTTTTATTTTAACACATTTTTCTTTTTGCATGTGTACCCCTCTTCAAGATATCCTCATCAGCTATAAAACAGCGCTGAGTCTTCTCAAAATTGGTAGCCTAGAGACATACATAAAAGAAGCTGGTAATTCTTTTTCCTTCTGGGCAGGGAACTTTGTAGCTGGTAGACAGATAAAGACTTCCAATATATACTCTTAACTGAACTTGTAGAACATCTGAATGTTTTAACATGCATAAACATTACTTCTTGAAGATACTAATCAATATTTACTTTTAAATGTTGACATTTAGTATTCTGATCTCAATGTCAGTGGCAGGGACTGGAATTATGAGATTATGTAATTTTTTCTATGTGTTAAATGACCAATGTACTTCCCCTTCCAGAACCTTTTATCAATTAACTCAGGTACAAGGCACACCTCCTTTAAGATGGCTTCTGTTGCAACTTGCAGATAGTGCATTCAGCTCACACACTTCCTGTACCAGTATAGCCCTGTCAAAAAGGTTCCCAGAAGAAATGTTTTTCTCTGATTAGGACAAACTACCAAAAATCTATGTACAGGCCGGCGCCACGGCTTACTAGGTTAATCCTCCGCCTGTGGTGCTGGCACCCCGGGTTCTAGTCCTGGTTGGGGCACCGGTTCTGTTCCATTTGCTCCTCTTCCAGTCCAGCTCTCTTCTGTGGCCCTAGAAGGCAGTGGATGATGGCCTAAGTGCTTGGGCCTTGCACCCACATGGGAGACCAGGAGGAAGCACCTGGATACTGGCTTCGGATCAGCGCAGCGTGCCAGCCTTAGCAGCCATTTAGGGGGTGAACCAAAGGAAGAAGACCTTTCTCTTTGTCTCTCTCTCTCTCACTGTCTAACTCTGCCTGTAAAAAAAAAAAAAAATCTATGCGCATATAAGTTGAACTTTGCAAGCATTATTTATGTTAATATTTTATGAGAGACATTGTAACACAGTTAAAAAATACATATATACATCATAGTATTTCTGGGCTTTTCAGTATTTAACTTTAGATTATTGTCCTACATTTTCTTCATTGTAAACTGGAAATAAGAATATTGTCTGATCTGGTAGGAGAATTGCAGGGATTATAGGAGTTAAACATCCTTGACCTGCAAGTGACTTAATGCAAGGATGCTATATTACCTTTAGGTCTTCCCATACAGATTATTTCCTTTCTTATTTTCTAATTTTAATTTTAATTTTATTTTTTCTACATAGAGTTAGATCCCTTTAGTAGCTTCTCTAAAAATCTTTTATTCATTTGAAAAGTTATAGAAGGAAAATTGAGAAAATTGTTAAAGAGGTTTTTTTTTTTTTTTAAGGATTTATTCATTGTTTTTAAAGGCAGAATTACAGAAAGGCATAAGCGGAGAGAGAAAGAAAGGTCTTCCATGCACTGGTTCACTCCCCAAATAGCTGCAATAGCTGCAGCTGAGCTGATCTGAAGCTAGGAGCTAGGATCTTCTTCCGGGTTTCCTATGCACTTGCAGGGGCCCAAAGTCTCGAGCTACCTTCCACTGCTTTCCAAGGCCATGGCAGAGAGCTGGATTGCAAGTGGAGCAGCCAGAACTTGAACAGGCTCCCATATGGGATGCCGGCACTGCAGGCAGCAGCTTTACCTGGCATGCTATAGTGCCAACCCCAAGAGTTATATTAGTAACTTAGCATTTGGGACAACTTTAATCACTGACTTTTTTTCGGCATTTTGAGAAAAACATTAGTCTAACTTCAGAGCAAAGGGAAAAAATAAGATTCATCATGAGCATGAACAATATGCACCCATTCAATGATCTGAATAAAGATGTGCACAGGGAGTTTCATTGACAGTGATCTAGGTTTTCATGTCAACCTTCCAACAAAAAGCAAACAAAAATACAGCCATTTAAAATGTCTAAAGCTTCCAAAGCCTCAAGGTGTAGGAGTGATTATCAGGTTAAAATTGAAAGAATAATGAAGAGTTCATTTGGGAGGCTGCTATTGTTTTGAGAGAAGGAGCTAAACCCACCCAATTTGAAGTTTTGATAACCATATAAAGCGGAAATCCCTAGAAACAGTCCAAGAATACTATATGCTTTTTACTGCAGAGTGGCTGTTACAAATCCTTGTTATAGAACTATACTAACAAATTGAAACTAACAACCCTACTTATGTAGGCACTGATACAAACATACATGGATAGTTGATTTATGATAGAGGCTTCATCCCTCTATCATATTGAAGAAAAGATGATTTTCTTTTCTTTTTCTCAATATAAAGCTTGATCTTTTTTTAAAGCTTTATTTTATTTATTTGAAAGTGACACACAGAGAGAGGGAGAGAGAGAGAAACAGATCTTCCATCTGCTAGTTCACTCCCACAAATGACCACAACTGCCAGGGTTAGGCAGGCCACAGCCAGGGGCCAGGGTCTCAATCTAGGTCTCCCACACAGGAGGTAGTCCCCAGGTATTTTGGCCCATCTTCTGCTGCTTTCCCAGCTATGTTAGCAGGTAGATGGATCAGAAGTATAGAAGCCAGGACACGAACAGGCACTCTGATATGGGATGCCCATGTCATATCAGAGGCTTAACTTATTGCACCACAACACTGATGCCAAAACTAAACCTTTATCTCACAATATATCCAGAAATCCTTTCTCGGTAGATTGCAGACTGAACTGTGATTTAAGATTTGAAAACAATGTAATGATATCTTCATGATAGGTAAAAATTTTAGATAGTATATATAAAAGTATATTATTGTTAAAGAAAGGATTCATGACCTGTGTTTAAGGGGCTTATTCAAGAAGATTACCTACGCCAGTATCTAAAAGTGTTCCCCTCATATTTTTTCCAGTAGTTTTGTAGTTTCACATCTCACTTTTAGATCATTCTACTCTTTGATTTTTGTATATGGTGACAGGTAGGGATCCAATCTAAATGGTACCCATATAACCTTGCGCAGCCTTTCCACTACCTCTAGGCTGTGGAAGGGTTCTATTCTGTTTACCATGTCTTTGCAATCACAGAACCTCCTCCAACATCCAGACCTAAGAGCTCCCTCGAGTCAATGATACCACTGGGAAAGGAAATCTTCCCAACATCCTGATACCCATATTTAAAAGTTGAAGTCAGGCCGGCGCCGTGGCTTAACAGGCTAATCCTCCGCCTTGCGGCGCCAGCACACTGGGTTCTAGTCCCGGTTGGGGTGCCGGATTCTATCCCGGTGGCCCCTCTTCCCGGCCAGCTCTCTGCTATGGCCCAGGAAGACAGTGGAGGATGGCCCAAATCCTTGGGCCCTGCACCCACGTGGGAGACCAGGAGAAGCACCTGGCTCCTGGCTTCGGATCAGCACGATGTGCCAGCCGCAGCGGCCATTGGAGAGTGAACCAACGGCAAAAAGGAAGACCTTTCTCTCTGTCTCTCTCTCTCACTATCCACTCTGCCTGTCCAAAAAAAAAAAAAATAATAATAATAATAATAATAAAATAAAATAAAAAAGTAAATAAATAAAAGTTGAAGTCAACTAATTCACAATCAGTCCTCTTTCACAAGTTACCCTCAATGTATTCCAGTATGCCCCTCATTCTGAATCTTAATCGCATGAATCCATAATAGCATTTTTGTGAGTTTCTAATTTGTCTACCCTAAAAGAATGTAAGTATATCTGAGAAAACAATTCTTACCTGTCTTTGTGACACTAGCCACTTCTGCTTATTAGATCCTCATTTGTGTGAATATGAGACACAGAAATAACATGAAAGAAAAAGTTTGAGGAAACTTAGGAGTTAAAAAATGAGAGAAAAATATTTGAAATATATACAGTTTTTTAAGCACACTTTTTTTGAACTTTATAAAGACCTATTATATATTAAAAAGTGTATTTTTTTAAAAAAAATATTTCTAGAGTCACAAGGCTCTGCTCTTGCCTAAATAACTTTGTCAGCCACAGAATTTTGTTTGGCCTTACCATTTTCTATTCATAATTGATTATTGCATTTTAACTACTTTTTTCACTGAACAAAGTGTATTCAATTGTAATTATCCCTCCCAAATTTAATTTTGTTCTTATATGCCCACAGCTATCAGAGCTTATGACCCCCCTTCTGGTTTTTCTATATTATTTCTCAATTCTCCTTGGTATCTGTAACTTCCTCTAAGGACCATCTGTAGGTTTAATTAATTTGTTGAATTCTTCTTCAGATCATTAATGAAGTTGCTAAATAAGTCTGATCTCTGTGCTCATCTCTGTGGCATCTTGATGGTCCTTCAACCTCAATTATGCACTACATTTCCCTTTATTTACATTCCCTTGGTCATTTCCCAAATCACTGAAATGCTCATGTCCAAATAATTTGAGATAATTTTAAATTAAATTTCATGTGAAATAGCTTTGTTTAAAAAAAACAAAAAACAATACCTGTCAACTCTCCTTAGTGGAATGACAATTTATAATCTTAACTTCATATAACATCCTGAAATTTTAATGGAATAATTCAAACATTTAACATTTAAATAATGCTTTATTGGTTTTTGAAAATAGATAGATACTCTACTTCCAAAAGGAAAGGAAATCTCTTTTAATAATTTGTGTGTGAGCTTAAAGAATAACTGTCATGGAATACTTATAAAATAAAATTGCGGGGCCAGCGCTGTGGCTTACTTGGTTAATCCTCCGCCTGCGGCGCCGGCATCCCATATGGACACCGGGTTCTAGTCCCGGTTGCTACTTTAACAGTCCAGCTCTCTGCTGTGGCCTGGGAAGGCAGTGGAGGATGGTCCAGGTCCTTGGGCTCCTGCACCTGCATGGGAGACCAGAAGGAAGCACCTGGCTCCTGGCTTCGGATCCGTGTAGCTCCAGATGTAGCAACCATTTAGGGGGTAAACCAACGGAAGGAAGACCTTTCTCTCTGTCTGTCTCTCTCACTCTCTAACTCTATCTGTCAAAAAGAAAATTGCATGTATTCATTTAATCTTATTTCTTTTGATAGAGGAAGACATTTTATACCACCCAAATGTTTTAACAGTTTGTTATCCTACCCTTGTATATGAATCAGCATTTCCTTGGGATTTATTGTAACTTTTCATAGAAGGCCACCTGCTGATTAAAGATGCTAGATTAAATCCTCACATTCACCTCTACTTCCTTCCTCAAACCATAATAATAGTTTTATCAATGACAAATTGTAAAGGTGATAAGCCCTCAACAGCAAAGTCCACAGGAGGAAAAACAAGGGTAGCTTAATTTTGGAAGTTATAAAAGAGGTGGATGAGTGCTAACTCTCTCAGAATATATGAGAAAAATTCAAGAACTGGTGGACTCAGTCATCTTAGAACTATGGAGGGTAGTAAGACTAAATGAAAAAAATATTTGGAAGTTAGATTACACGGAATTAGATTCCTTAGACTTTCTTTCTTTCCCAACTACACCCTTATCTTTCTCTTGCTCTAGTAAATACTAGAAACCTATTCTTGCTAAAGACAAAGACTGGGACATACTTGAGAGCAAAAATATAATGCTAAAAACAAGGTAATTAAGTTAAAATTAACATGCTGGATTTTGTAAACTTTTGCCTTGTTCTCCCTCACAGAATGTTAGCAATCAAGTTTAATTCCCCTAGAAATTCAATCAGTCTTTCAGAATTCTATAAGAAACTTCCCTAAGATCTGAATATATCAAAGAATAAACCTAAAATCATTGATATCAATGAGTTTACATAGGTAAACTGAGATTTAAATGAACTTTTTAATGTTTCATTCTCAAAAGTGAGCAGATTATTAAGGATTACACTATATTTGAGAAAAGTCCAATTAACTGAAATATATTGGGGTAATGTTATGTTGGAAGAATCCAGGGTCAACTCAATATTAAATTAATCAAAACATAACAAGTAATAATGACAAAATTATATAGCATTAAATCAAGGGATAAAGTCCTGGCCTGAAGTGCCAGCATCCCATATGGGTGCCAATTCTAGTCCCAGCTGCTCCTCTTCCGATCCAGCTCTCTGCTATGGCCTGGGATAGCAGCAGAAGATGGCCCAAGTCTTTGGGCCCCTGCACCCATGTGGGAGACCTGGAAGAAGCTCCTGGCTTCTGGCTTAGAATTGGTGCAGCTCTGGCCATTGAGGCCATCTGGGGAGTGAACCAGCGGATGGAAGACCTCTCTCTCTGTCTCTACCTCTCTCTGTAACTCTGTCTTTCAAATTAATAAAATAAATCTAAAAATAAAAAAACACACAATAAACTAACTTCATGACTCAACTATAAATACCATTTACAAGACATTGTATGGTAAATGCTGAATATTAATCTAATCAGTATTGTAGAAAATGAGAAGTAGGAAGTGTCTAGGTGAATAAGTTTGTGCAAGTGTGTTTTATGTGTGTGTGCATTATGGGTAAGAGGCTTAAAAAGCTAAATTCACAACAACAGTGGGAAGTCAACAGATAAAATAAAAAACTGAAAATATTATGAAATATTAACAAAAATATGTTACACATATGGAGAAAAAAATCATTGAATCTGGAGAGGAGGAATAAAACAGGATAGAGGTAAAGAATTGTTAGAGTTTTTTTTTTTTCTATATGCACAGAGCCTTATAAAAAACTGTTCTACCTTTTAAACTACATGCCTAGATGCCCAGCCCCCAGGTAACTGATATCTATTAAACCATGAGCATGGTGGACACGATATGAACATCTACTTACTTGGCAAAAAAGCAAGCTTTCCTTGAAAAAATAAAGTGTCATATCAGGGAAGCATCTGCAAGCATATATGACAAAGATACCATGCATCTGTTTAAAAACTTCCCAAAGGTTGCTATAGTAGTTATCTCTTAGTTATCATCTCTAAAATGTTCTCTCTCTAATTTTTTATAAAGATTTATTAATTTATTTGAAAGATAGAGTTACAGAAAAGCACAGGCAGAGAGAGAGAGAGAGGGAGAGAGAGAGAGAGAGAGAGAGAGAGAGAGAGAAATGTCTTCCATTTGCTGGTTTACTGCTTAAATGGCTTCAATGACCAGAGCTTGGCCAATCAGAAGCCAGGAACCAGGAGCTTCTTCCGGATCTCCAATGCAGATGCAGTTGCCCAAGCACTTGGGCCATCTTCTACTGCTTTCCCAGGCCATAACAGAGAGCTGGATCAGAAGTGGAGCAGCCAGGACTAGAACTGGTACCTATACAGGATGCCGGCACTGCAGGCAGTGGTTTTACCTGTTACGCCACGGTGCCAGCCCCTCTTTCTGATTTTTAAAAAGATTTGTTTGTCTATTTGAAAGCCAGAGTTACAGAGAGAAGGGGGGTGGGGAGAAAGTGATCTTCCATTTGCTGGTCCATTTCCCAAATGGCAACAAAGGTAAGCACTGGGCCAGGTCGAAACCAGGAGGCAACACTTTCATCCAGGTCTCCCACATGGATGGTAGGAACCCAAACACTTGGGTCATCTTCACTGCATTCCCAAGTCATTAGCAGTAGAGCAGCCAGGATTCAAATCAGTGCCCATATGGATGTTAAGATCATGTGCAGAGGCTTTAATCACTAAGAAAAAATGCTGGCCTTTAGGCTTTTAAAAATTTCAATTATCTGGGGATGTGTTACACCACATACCTACTATGTATGGATTTTTAAAAGGATAACACTTATGTATTAATACCTGATATGCTGTCATCCTCATTGCTCATTTGCTTTTATTCCACTTCAAGTTCAAAATTTAGAATACTGGAACTGAAATATTCACATGAGAATATTAATTCAAAGCTTAGTTATTGCATGAACTTGGACAAGTCATTTAGCCTATATAAATATAGTTCTTTGTAATATGGAGATGAAGATTATTTCATAGTGTTTTGTTGAGATGGTCTGAAAAGAAAATACTTTAAAAAGTATCTGTGACTATGAAAAGTCATATAAATATTAGCTACAATTAATATGTATTCTAAAATAGAGAAGCTATAGGTAAGTTTGTACCCTAAACTTTACTCTCTATTAATTTGTTACTACTTCATCAGATGTTGAGTGGCTGAATTTGTCTAGCACAAAAGTACATGTTGGCTGGTGCCACGGCTCACTTGGCTAATCCTCCACCTGTGGTGCCAGAACCCTGGGTTCTAGTCCTGGTTGGGGCACCAGATTCTGTCCCAGTTGCTCCTCTTCCAGTCCAGCTCTCTGCTGTGGCTCAGGAAAGCAGTGGATGATGGCCCAAGTGCTTGGGCCCTGCACCCGCATGGGAGACCATGAGGAAGCACCCAGCTCCTGGATTCAGATAGTGGCCATTTGGGGGGTGAACCAATGGAAATAAGACCTTTCTCTCTGTCTCTCTCTCTCTCCCTGTCTAACTCTGCCTGTCAAAAAAAAAAAAAAAAAAGAATGATCCAACATGGAAAGTGGGCCACACAGCAGACTCATAGAATGACAAACACCCTAAACAGCACTCTGGCCTCGGAATCAGCCCTTAAGACATTTGAATCTTGCTGAAATGCCCATGAGAGCGTTTTGGGCATGGAAAGCCAAGATACTGTGGCAAAAAATGGCTTACAGGAAAGACCTTTGTGAGTGAGATCCCAGTGGAAAGAAGTGACTATCAAAGAAGGAGGTACCTTTCTCTGAAGTGAAGAGAGAACTTACACTTTGATTATGGCCCTGTCTAAATAATGTCAGTGTTTTCGGACTCAAAAGGCTTTCATAGCCTTGGCAGCTCACTACAAGAGCCTCAGGTGATCAGTAGTGTCATAAATAAGAGTGTCAATTGTTAAATTAACAACAGAAGTCACTGTGAACTTGCTCTATTTGTAGGACCTCTGTCCTTAATGAGTTGCACTATGAGAATTAATAGTAAAACTTGTCTTCAAACAGTACTTTATACTTTGTATGTCTGTGTGGGTACAAACTGTTGAAACCTTTACTTAGTAAAGAGTTGATCTTCTGTATATAAAGATAATTAAAAATGAATCTTAATGAAGAATGGGATGGGAGAGGGAGTAGGAGGTTGGATGGGAGTGGGGGTGGGAGGGTAGGTATAGGGTGAAGAACCATTATATTCCAAAACCTGTACCTATGAAATTTATATTGATTAAATAAAGGATTTCTAGAATATATATATATATATATATATATATATATATATATTTAAGAAATTAGACAATCAATCAACTTAGGGTGGAAGATGCAAATCAATACCTGCCTGCTTTCTGGGGTATAATGTTTGAATAACATAATATTTGTCAAGCACTTAGCACGATGTCTAGCTTAAATAAAGGTCTAGACTATGTATCAAATACTAGTTATTCCATTTCAGTAGTTCCTTCCCCTTTCTGACTCTGATATTCAAAGACCAGGGAGGGTTGCTGCTGTGAAAGAAGAGCAAAATATATGTAGAAAAAGAAACATGAACATATGCAGATGCTAATGCATGGAATTCACAGGGAACTTACAAGAATTCTCTCCACCCTGGATATCCACCACCTGGAAAAATTTAAGACTTGCATTTTGATGCTTGATATCACTTTATTAAAAAAGAGGACAATAATAATTTGATGATAATAAATCAAATAATGTTGAGAAGTACTTCCCAAATATTTGAATGTTCCAATCAAATGACCTCCATGTCTGAAGTTCTGGGAAATTAAGAGCTAGAGAAAGACCAGGCTCATTAGGATCAGGGTTGTGCTATGAAAGGCTAGAGCTTATCAATGGGAAGAAGTGAGGACTTGCTTATCTTCCTGAAAATGAACAATCTTGTTTATTTTCATCAGTTTTAATAGATGTTAATGTTTTTGTCTTTGAGGACATACAGTGAAAATCCCTTAATATCTCATTCATATTTCCTATAATTAAAACATTGGAGAGGGAAGATGGAACCAGCAGAAAAGGGGCAGATCAAAAATACTTAGAACAAATATCATATTGATTAGGAGATATTATGGGCCTACAATTGATATACCAATTTAACAGTACTATGTAATGATTTGGAGAGTACATAGAAATTAAGCATACACTGGCTAGGGGTGGGCGTTGTGGTGCAGTAGGTTAGGCCACCATTCAAGATGCCCATGTCCCATATTCACGTTGGACTGTTTGTTCAATTCCCAGCTCCTCTTCTTCTGATACAGGTTCTTGCTAATGTATCTTCAGAAGCAGCAGGGAACAGTTCAAATACTTGGGTCTCTGCTACCCACATGGAAGACCCAGATGGGATTCCTGGTCCCTAGCTTTGGCCTGGCCTACCCCTGGCTTCTGAAACAGGCAGAGTTAGACAGTGAGAGGCAGAGAGAGAAAGGTCTTCCTTCTGTTGGTTCACTCCCCAAGTGGCTGCTACGGCCAGCGTGCTGCGCCAATCCAAAGCCAGAAGCTAGGTGCTTCCTCCTGGTCTCCCATGCAGGTATAGGCGCCCAAATCACTTGAGCCATCCTCCACTGCTTTCCTGGGCCACAGCAGAGAGCTGGACTGGAAGAGGAGCAACAGGGACAGAATCCAGCGCCCCAAATGGGACTAGAACCCGGAGTGCCAGCACCGCAGGCGGAGGATTAGCCTAGTGAGCCGTGGCGCCGGCCCCTGAAGAATAAAATAATTTTGATGTTGGATTACAGGGAAGAAGGAGATTGGCTATGTTGGGGTAAAGAAGGAAGGCAGACAAAGAAAAGCCTAAGAATTTAATATATATTGAGAAAAAGCCTGAATTATACATATTGTTACTATAAGAAAACCTAAAAAAGTTCAGAGTAGGAGAATTCATAGATTGGAACCTGGAGAGTGTTAACAGTTAACCAAGTTATACATTGGAACCTGGAGAGTGTTAACAGTCATCAGTACTCCTCAAAGGGGGTTGGAGTTTATACTGAGAAAACAGAAAAACGTTTAAGATTTTTCAGCAAGAAAATAACTGTATTATATTTCATAAGCATATCACTGCTGAGATGTAAAAATATTTGTGAGGGAGGAATAAGATTAGAGGTCTGGAGACTGACCTTCTGATATTATTCCAGGCAAGAAATAAAAGGTAGTGGTTTTGATGAGGCAACTGATAAAGAAAAAAACAGATGCATTATAATGATTGATGGAATGGGAAAGTAAGGGAGAAGGAGAAATCAAGGATAACTTGACTGATATGATTTGGATATGATGCAAAAATATCAAGAATGAAGGTGTGTGATTGACAATAATAATTTTCTCATTCTTCCCAAGATATACCATGATGACATGATATGTGTATTGTGGCTTTCACAGAGATTTTACAAATTATTTATTTATTTCAAAGGCAGAAGGGTTAGGGGAAGAATCTTCTATCCTCTGATTCAGGCATTCCCCAAATGCCCACAACAGTCAGGCCTGGGCCAGGCTGAAACCTGAAGCTCAAAACTCAATCCAGGTCTCCCAAAAAAATGTCAAGTATACAATTTCTTGAGCCATTATCCACTGCTTCCCAGGATACATTAGCATGATTCTGGATTGGAAGGAGAGATGGGACTCAATCCCAGGTCCTCTGATATGGAGTGTGGGCATACCATGCAGTGGTTTAACCCACTATGCCACAACGCCCACATAATTCAGCAATTTGAAAAGGTGAACTTTCATGACTAGAAGCAGTTTAGAATGAGAAGAAATTTAAAAAATTAAGGAAAGGAGATGAAGCTGGAGAGGTAGGCAGAGGTCCAATCATGCAAATCTTTATATAGTGTGACTATGGAATTATCTTTAAGCATTGAGGAGGCACTGAAAGGTTATTTTAGGAAGTTATCCTTTAATAAAATAATCTTCCCTTATGGACTCAGTCTACTTGGTTAAAATTGCTGCCATTCATAGATAGCTTCAAGGTCTCTGTTAAAACCGGAGAATGCTTTAAAAACACATTTGCTCACCAGTCAGAAACTGGTTATTTTTTCAATCATTATCAATATGCATGCATAGAACTTGCTTATTTGATGTGTCATATTTTGACCCAAGTGAGCACTTTCAGGGAACCACATTTTCTAATCAGTGAATCTTATTTGGAGAGAGTGGTGCAAATTCTAAGAGTTATATCCTCCTTTGCCAGTTTATTGGCTTCAATTAGACTTTTTCCTCATGATCTACTATATAAGACATTTTCATGAATTCAAAGACTTATGGTTATTTACTACAGGAAACTTGTAATTTCTGGGTTTCACTTGGTCATAGTTTCACAGAAAGCTGGATTTCCTTTCTGTTTATCCATTATGTTTCAAATTGCACTGGATTTTGTAATTCTGGAGCATGGGATTAAAAATGAGTGCATGAATCAAACTCCTGACTTTCACAGTTGAATAGTGTGGCCTGTCTAGTGGGAAGCAAGAGCTGCTTTTCACCTAAATAGTCAGGAATTATTTTCTGCATTACTAACTAGACAAGGTAATCCCCAATAGCTTTCACTTAGTTGAGGAGAATGTCAATCTATTAAAAAGATTGGCTCCCTTCCCTCACGGCGAAGGTGAAAACAGATTTATGGGAGGGCATTCTGACAAAACTTTGGGAAACACACAAAAATGTCTCCACTATGCTTATTAATGGTATTTCCTTTTCTTTTCTTCATATGATAATATACATATAATATATATAATATATATAAATAAGTATATATATATATATATATATATATATATATATACCTCCAGAGTCCTAAAAGACTTGCAAGGTTTGACATGGAATTTTTAGAACTTGTATTCTAAACAATGCAAAGTCTGGATCATGTGAAATTAAGGTCTTTGTATTCATTTGCTTGTTCATTTATCAAATATTTACTGAATTCAAATGTAATAGGATATTAAGACTTAGTTCTACCCATGTCAGAGTTTTGGCAGATGACAGTGTAATGGTTGTTAAGGACTCTTGCTCCTCAAACAGGGTGCTAGACTCCTTTACAACACTCGAAAAAAAATCAGTTGTGTCGACATTAGATGTTAACCAATGTCCAGCTCTATAAACAAAGGCTCAGAAATCCAGCAGGGATGCTGATGAGTCTAAAAGTGTGGACTACTTTAGAGAAATGCTATTTCTCATGCTGCCAGACCCAGCTTACTTTTTGGGGAGAAGGGGAAAGGCAGGACATGGATTTGGTTGAGGAGAAAGGGGAGAACTTCCTCCCTAAAATTGCCCAAGGAGAAGCAACTTCAAGCACATCTAGAAATGTCCCCTGAAGGTCAGGTATATTAATGTGGAATTGGACCCATGTCTCAAAGTCTACAGTTGAATGTCTAGGTCTGAGGCTCCCTCTGTCACTTGTTAGAACTAAACAAAAATAGGATGGAGATGATTATACTATGCTTGGACTGAACAGGAAAATGTATGCTTTATGGGAATCTTACAGGTGACAGTCACCCTAAATATAGGGAGGCAAAAGAATGACAACAGAGAATTAGACCTCTACCTACTCAGCAGGTAAGGAGTAGGGTCACAGTTTCAATGATATGAACGAGTTGTCTTTTCAAGAGAGCTTCATCTGGAAGTCCTTAATGCACCACACATTCTCCCAATCAGATATCATCAGTGTTAGAAGACTGCTGTACTGGTTACAGTAGACCTCGTTCTCTTTCCATAAAACTCTCTCACCCTGGAGAGAAATATATATCACTTAAAATTTTTAATTAAAAATGTTAAATATTACATAAAAATGAAAGTTACTGTTACTCACTAGAGTCTTCACAGTCTACAGCAGGCTGAAGTTTTTATTTAGTCTTAATATATTATTGAATTGATTAGTTAAATGAGACTTTTTTTTGTCCTGAAAGGACCCAAATTCCAGCTACAGTACTCTATCTATTTAGTGTATGTGCATTAAAGTTGAAACACATTGGATATGTAATTTCTATTTGATAATTATCCAGTGCTTATTGAGTGCTCATCAGATACTAGGAAATTTAAAAAAATATTCTCCAATAAAACGCTGCAGGTTTTGGTCTCCTTTGACTAGTAAAGACACTGAGGCACAAAAAACTTAAATAATTCCCAAGATTATGAAGCCAATCTTGTAACTGGAAAATCTGTTTCCAGAGTTCATGTTCCTAACTATATACTATATTTTTCTTATTATTAAATAATATCTCGATAAATTTAAATGCCTTTATATATAATTTATTTCACTAAGACCTTATTATATATCCAGGATGTTTCTAATATATTATTATTTTTAAGTGTCACCACTTAAAAATATTACATGTATCCTCAAACATCATTTACAAACCCATATCTGATTATTTTCTTTGCAAACTCTTAAGACTGCTTGATGAAACAGTATAAATAACTGTAAGGTTTTACTTGGATAATTATTCTCATTTTACACAGAAAATTGAGGTTCCCCCCATTCATATACCTAGTAAGTAGTAGAATTCAATAGAATTCAATAGAATTTCCTAATGCTACCTAGAGAATCAGAATATTTGACTTGGGAGAATCTTGGCAATCAACAGAGAACTAAGGAAATATTTGAAGAACAAGTGGGATGGCCTTTTCAGTTAGGCCTCAGGTCTGCTTATGTACAAAGATACAAATGCTGTCAATAATATCATGAGAATTCGGTGTTGAATCTTAATTTAATCTCCAAGAAATAGGAGGAAACAATAGTAAATAGATCTCCTCAGGAACTATACTTAAGTTAAACATGACACTCTTTTGGGTACTGAATTAATCTCTCTCTTTCCCAAGAATGGAATTCCTTGATATAAATTAATATGCATTCACTTAATAAGAATTTTTAAAACATTCTTAAGGGAATGGAGCACATATGAGTTGAAAAAGATGATATGAATAAAAGCATCTCACCCTTGCATGGTATAGGGACAGCTATAAGAGCTGGTAGAAGGACTGGAGAAACTTCAGTATCAGAGATGAACATAAGGCATGCCTGTAACATTTACATGCAGAGTGTTCTTGGAAATGCAGCCTACTATTTTTGAGTCTCAATTTTATCCTCTTTATCCACTGGGTAACTGAGGATAAAATTAACAGTAGGTATCAGTTGCAGACAATCGCCATGCGCCACTCTACTAAATGATTTTAAAAGCCTATCTCAGTTAACCCTACAATAATATTACAGAATAGGAAACAATGATATCCCTCCTTTTAGTGGCAAATTGAAAATTAGTGGTAAACGGCGGAACCTCAACTTAAACTGAGCTAGCATAGCTTCAGAGATTTTGTTCTCAACCCCTATTTTGCTTATCCTATTCCTGCTTTAAGCACAATGAAGATATTGAAAGGATATATAAAACAATGCCTATAACCAAATAGGAGATGATGGCTGATTATTCACAAGGGAATATAATTTATTTGGTCTTCCACATAATTTATTAGGCATAATTGCCTTGAGCACAGATAAGATCATCAAGAGGCAGCGCACTACACTGCCAAGTATAGAAAATTTAGATTCAGTCATCCATGGATCTGAATCCCAACTCCAATACTGACTGGCTTACCGACACTAATAGATGACTTTATATGTATATTTAGAAGGGTAAAATTAGCCAATCAAGAAACATCGAATGTAAAATTTTGAAGCTAACATAGATCTGCATGGAGCTAATGCATATTTCACTCCATAAAGGCAGATTAGTGTTAGAACACAATATTCTGGCCTGCAGTCCAGAACTCTCTTTACTATTTGAAGATGTATCTTTAATTTCTAGTCTAAATCCCTGTTTTGACCAGAGGAATTTTTCCTACAATTATATGAAATGACTTCAAAATCTATTCTTTGTTAAGGAGATGAAGATGATAATGACTTAAGGTATCTTTCCAAGTGTTTGAAAGCTGGCAAAATGATATCCTGGCAGGATCAAGGCCAGGCATGTAAGATAGCTCTCAATAGCTCTGATTTTAATTCTTTGATTTCTTTTTCTTGTCTAATGGCTTAGCAAAATTTCCAGAACTACATTTAATAGAAATGGTGACAGTGGGTATCCTTTTATGGTTACAGATCATAGTGAAAATGCTTCCAATTTTTCCCCATTCAATATGACTCTGGGTTCTCATGCGTTGTCTTGACTGTGTTGAGATATGTTCCTTCTA
Source organism: Lepus europaeus (assembly GCF_033115175.1). NCBI lineage: Eukaryota > Metazoa > Chordata > Mammalia > Lagomorpha > Leporidae > Lepus > Lepus europaeus. Next base: position 44,040,659 of record NC_084833.1, read on the forward strand.
TATCAAATTTGCTTAACTTTGTTTTTATCATGAAAGGATGTAGTATTTTATCAAAAGACTGCACCAAGAGATTATTGGAAATCATAAGGGAGTTTGGCAAAGTTGCAGGATATAAAATCAACATAAAAATCAATAGCATTTTTCTTGTATTTAATTCTGTTGTTGCTTTTTGATGGCTTTTTCCACAGAAACCTATTATTTAAGGTTTAAAAACCTAGTGATTCTTGTCACCCTATGTGCCCTACCATTTGCATTCCCACTATTCTCCCTCCTCCTTCTTTGATTCCCATTCTTACTTTTTACTAAGATCTATTTTCAAATAACTTATACACATAAGATTAGTTTATACTAAGTAAAAAGTTCAACAAATAGTATAAAAAAAGAAAACTGTTCTTCAGCAGTAAAGACAGGGCTGTTCAAAGTCATTACATCTCGAAAAAGTTTAAGGCAAGATGGCGGTACAGCAGTGGGATGTTCTGAGTTGCGCAGAGAAAAATGGATAATTAATGAGTAGAGGAGATACAAGCAGGCTGTGGAATCACAAAAAGTTCATGCAGAGTGGCCCAGGAGTCCACCAGAGACTGCTTGAGTCCATGCCACGGAAGCAGAGAGGTACCCAAAGTGCAGAGATGGAGTGGTGCAGGATCCAGTGAGGAGACAGGCACCGCTCCCTCAGTGAACCAGGTGAAAGGTTGCAAGCCCACAGAGATACAGACAGTGATGCGTGAGGAAATTTGGTGAACAGCACTTGGAGCTCTAAGTGGGCAGGAGATATTCCAGGGGAAGGGAGGAAAGGTTGAACATACCACACTCCATCGGTGTCTTTCATCCCCCCCCCCCCACACACACACACACAACTGGAGCTATAGCCAGCTTGGAGAAGCCATATTGATTGTTTACATTTTCAGTATAGGCAGTGGGCTGCCACTTCCACCTCCCATGCAACAACAGAGATAATCGACACCATAGACCAAATAGACCTAGCAGATATCTACAGAGCCTTCCACCCCACAGCCACAGAGTACATATATTTCTCCCTAGTACATGGAGCTTCCTCTAGGATTAACCATATGCTAGGCCATAAAGTGAGTCTCAGAAAATTCAAAAAATCAAAATCATACCATCTTCTCACACCATAATGCAAGGAAGCTGGAAATTTACAACTCAAGAATCTCTATAACATATGCAAACACATGGAGAATGAAATATGTTTCTGAATGAGCAGTGGGTCATAGAATATGTCAAAAGAGGAAATCAAAAAATTTCTGGAAACAAATAAAAAAAATAATACAACTTACCAAAATTTGTGGGATACAGCAAAAGCAGTGTTAACAGGAAAGTTTATAGCAATTGGTGCCTACATCAAGAAACTGGAAAGGCACCAAATAAATGAACTCTCTGTACACCTTAAAGATCTAGAAAGACAGCAGCAAACCAAACCCAAAACGATTAAGAGAAGAGAAATATTTAAAATTAGAGAATAAATCAACAAAGTTGAAACCAGAAAAGACCAGAATCTACAAAGAGATCAAAAAACTCCACAATAACAAAACACACAAACCAGTTAAGAGATGGGCCAAGGACCTAATAGACATTTTTTCAAAAGAGGATATTAAAATAAACAGCAGACACATGAAAAAATGTTCAGGATCTCTAGACATCAGGGAAATGCAAGTAAATACCACAATGAGGTTTCACCTCACCCCAGTTAGAGTAGCCCTCATACAGAAATTAACAAAGAACAAATGCTGGACAGGATGTTGGGAAAAGAGCACCCTAACCCACTATTGGTGGGAATGTAATCTGGTAAAGCCACTATGGAAGACAGGATGGAGATACCTCAAAAATCTGAATATAGACTTAGCATATGACCCAGCCATTCCATTCCTGCGAATTTACCCAAGGGAAATAAAATCAGTAAACAAAAGAGCTATCTGACCTCCATGTTACTGCAGCTTAATTCACAATAACTAAGACATGGAATCAACCTGAATACCCATCAAAAGACTGGATAAAGAAATTGTGGGGTATATACACTATGGATACTACACAGCAGTAAAAAAAGGATGAAAACTGGTCATTTGCAACAAAATGGAGCAAGCTGGAAAACTTCATATTTGGTGAAATAACCTAGTCCCAAAGAGACAAATACCATATGCTCTCCTTGCTTTGTGAGAATTAATACTGCTCCTAAAATTAAAGCTATAGAAGTGAAATTGGCACTTTTAGAATAAATAACTTGAATAGTTCTTGTCCTGACTGTTGAGGGACCGTTTTTTATTGTTACTTTTTATTTTATATTTCCATTTTTTCTTTCTTTGTCTTTTCTTCATACTATATGTTGAACTCTTTATGTAACATAAAGATAATCATATGTATATTAAGTCAATTTGAAAAATATCCCAGTAAAAAATAAGAGGAGGAATAAGAGAGGGAGGAGGTAGTCTATAACTGTGAAGCAGTACAGTTCTGCATATAGTTCTACAGACTTACTTTGAAAGGTACAGCCTAAAAACTTGTCATGGGACTACAAACCCATTAAAATCGGTGGTATAAATGCCATCTTAATTGTTACAATGATCATATTAAATGTTAAAGTCAACATATAGATAGGTTTAAGTATAAAATTGATCATATAAATAACATCAAATATCTGGTAATAATAATATACAGAATTAAAAAGGAAGGAATGTCTAATACGGGAAGCAGTCCACACAGCAGACTCCAAGAATGACATTTGCTGTAAATAAAACTCTGACCTCAGAATCAACCCTTAAAGCTTCCTGGTCTGGCTGAAAGGCCTGTGAGAGCATTTCAGGAATGGAAAGCCAAGACTCTGTGGCAAAAAACATCCTACACAAACAATCTCTGTGAGACCTCAGTGGAAAGAAAGGGCCATCAAATAAGGATGTACTTTTCTCAGAAGGGAGGAGAGAACATCCACTTTGCTAATGGCTGTGTCCAAGTCTGATGGAGTCTATAGTCACAAAAGGATTCCACAGTCTTGACAGCCCATGGCAAGAGCGTTGGGTAATCACTGACATCATAAATAAGAGTGCTAATTATTAAAGGAACAACAGAAGTCACTGTGCACTTACTCCCCATGTAGGACCTCCATCCTTAACGAGTTGTACTATGAGTATTAACTGCACATCTTGTTCTCAGACTGTACTCTATATGTTGTATGTGTGTGTGGGGGGGTGAAAACTGTTTAAATCTGTGCTTAACATGGAGTTGGTCCTTTGTATATAAAATCAAACTAAAAATGAACCATAATGAAGAAGGGGATGAGAGAGAGAGAGGGAGGTGTGATGGGAATTGGGGTGGAAAGGTGGGTATGGGGGAAAGAACCACTATATTTCTAAAGTTGCACCTGTGAAAAATGCATTCATTAAATAAAAACTTAAAAAAATCATTGTATCTCAAAATGTCTATTTAAGTGAAAACTATATAAGTTAAATAACGTAGCATTTTTATACAAATATGATGCTATGGATGAGAAAGAAGTTATAAGATCTGTTCCATTCATAATAGCTACAAAAAAACTTGAGATAAACTTAACCAAGGATGTGAAAGATCTCTAAAATGAACATTACAAAACATTAAGGGAAGAAATAGGAGAAAAAACAATGGAAAAATCTTTCATGTTCATGTTTTGTAAGAATTAATATCATGAAAACGTCTGTACTACACAAAGCAATTTACAGATTCAATGTGATCCCAATCAAAATACCAAAGATATTCTTCTCAGTTCTGAAAAAAGATGACCCTAAAATTCAAGAGACCCAGAATAGTTAAAGCAATCCTAAACAATGAAATAAAGCAGTAGGCATCAGAGTACCAGATTTCAAGACATAGAATAGGGCAGTTATGATCAAAACAGCCTGGTACTGGCACAAGAATAGGTAACTTCTTTTTGGAGTCAGGGAAAATGGGTTGGATCTGGAGCTCATTTTCTTCATTACCTCTAAAAGAAGAGGAAAATTGGGTGGGAGGGATTGAAAAGAAGAGAGCACTGACTAAGAACAAGGCTTCATAGTTATCTTTAAACTTGAATGAGCTCAGTAATGGTGGGTTTGTTCTGTCATCCTCTAGTTCAGTGCCTCTGTGTTCCATTATTTATTTCTAGAAATATCCAATACAGGAAATTCTTCAACCAAATTCACACTCATGTGACTTTAATGGCATGCTGAAAGCCCATCTGCATCCATTCTTTTACTTGGGGGTTTAACTGGGTGGGTAATTAGAAACCTCAAAACTGCGTACATTTCCTTTTTATCATTCCCACATAAACCTTGCTTACTCTTTCCTGTGAATCTGCACAACAAAAATAGCAACATAAATAATGGAAGTTGCTATTTACTGGGCATGTGCCCTGTGCCAGATCCTGAGACCACACATTCAGGAAAGTTGAGTAACTCTCCTGAATGCTGTGAATTGGATGAACTACTTTGCATTTATCCTTTTCCAAAATGACCACCCCACAGTCCTATGGCACCTGGAGAGGAAAGAGAATAAATATTTTCTTCTCTGTTATAAAACTATTATATATATCCTCTTAATGATTGTTAAAATTTCCCCCCAGAAATAGCGGTAGGTACAAATGAGATATCTTAAAATAGAGGCAGAATTCAAAATTAAAAAAAAAAAATGTAGAAGTCTATTTCTGACCATTCTTTTTACCAGCTAGATGGACAATATGTTTTGGGCAAATTATTATTCTCTATCTACATATTTGTAAGTCCCTTGGGCATAGCAATAATAATAATTTTAAAATAAATTATTCTGCAAGAAATCATATCTCTTAGAAAAGGTTAAAAGACCTCAAAACTAGAAAAATGAAGCCCTTTTTATAATTTTTATGTTCTTTATAAGATTTAAGATAATCATTCCTTAGTATAAAAACAATTTAAATTTATTTTTTAAAAATTATAAATCCAGAGAAGTAAGAGAGAAAATAACAAGTACCAAAAATTTTATTGTGATTGGATAATATTTGTAAATGATTCATTTGCCATTTATTGATAACCTGAGTGCTTTATTTGTACTTACAATGCATTTAAAAGGCTTTGAGACTGTGATAGTTTCAATGGTTATGTGAGGTTATTGAACATTTCTGAAACTGCGGGAAAAATTCAAGTGCTACTTTTTTATAACATTTCAAATTTTTTTAATATTCTTCTAACATTTTCCCAATCACTTTTTGCTAGATTATGACCTAATATATAACATAATAATCCTGTATCATTCTCACAGTCTGATTCACCAGACACTGGTTATGGATACCCAATGTCTAAGAATTATATTTAGCAATTTATAATTCATATAATATAAGAGGGAGAAAATGTGATATAATAGGCTGACATATTTGTACATCCTGATCATATCCCAGTCAAATTCTTACTCAAAAGTGATTGATCCATCAGTCTTGTCATAGAGAAGACATTTTCATGCAAATAGGATGACAATTATTTATAATTTAAAAATAAGAAATTTATATAGATGCTGTGCTTAAATATTACAGTTACTGGAGTATGTTGGTGCAAATGAAGATTCTTGGACCCATTACCCAGAGTTCTGCCTCACCCGGTCTGCAGAAGTGGACCAAGAATCTTATTCTAAGAAGTCCATTCATTTTCCTTGAGAAAATGCAAGGACTGATAATACAGGTTGTGTGAGATGCAGTGTGAGTTTTATTCTCACTTCTAGCAATTGTAGAAGTTTTCCTAGCTATGCTTTAGTTTGTCATCTATGAAATGGAGGTAATAATATCTACCTTTTTTGTTATTACTGTTTAAATATTCACTTAAAAACCTGACAAATAATTATTATATAATAAGTGGCATATCACTAGTTTTAGTGTACATTATTATTGATGTTATCTTCCTTACCACTCTGTCCTCATTAATGTCTCTATATTAAATATATAGAAACATAGCAGTTCTGGAGGAATATTTAGAATCTATTATTTTTTTTATTTTAGAAAGCTTAATTAAAATTAAATGCAGTGCAATAGGACATATGTGTTAAGTTACCATTATGTTTCTTTGCTTTTGGCAAGGAATTCTTTTTAACGACTTGTGGTAATTTTTTCATGCTGCTCAAAGGCAGTATCTGGCATTGTGTATCTCTTTTTTTTAGGGCAAATCAATTAAATATTTTTAATAAATGTAATTTCATTTGTTGACAAAATAATGAAATATGGAAATTATACTACATATACTATTCACTGGTTTCCTCATAAAATAATTCATGGCATGTTTTTAAATGGAGTAGTTTTCTTTATAGACATATAAACAGTGCACTACAATATTTGGTCAGGATAGGTTTTAATAAAATGTATCTCTAAGTTTAGAAATTTTAAAAAGGAAGGGAAAGAAACAAGAGCTTTGCTAAGATTTTCAGCACCAAATGAAGACACATTCTCTCTCATCTAATAATTGAGATAATGACTACAGTATCCTATTTCCATTTTTCTATGCTATGATATGAGAAGCATCAATTATGCTATGCCCACTTAGAAAAACACAAGCAGTGACTTCAGCTTAATAAAACACTATGGGAAAAGAAATAATTACTGTTACATAGCAAAAACCCCTTGCTTGAATTGACACAGTCACTGGCATTGAGCAACAAATTTCATTTGAACACAGACAGCAAAACATTTTCAGTCTACAAGAAAACTGGATATCACCACATAGTGCTAAGTGTAGAAATTACATTTGTTGTAAACAGAAAGGTGCATATTATGGACTCTCACTAATACTAATAGTTTATTTTATCAGGTCCATGAATGATAATGTTCCTAATAAACCAATATTAAAATAAATAGCAAGCACAACAATAAACCTGCTGTTGAAGTTATTTAATGTACTTTAACACAAGGAGCATGTGTAGCTAATTTAGATTCTGTTGACACAGCAGATTGTTATAACTCCAATAGTCGAGTGTGATGCTACCCAATAGATGATAAGTGGGGCAGGTCAGTTCATCAGGCTTTATCTCTAATTAGCACTAAAAATGCACACTGCAAACCACAGCAGAGAAAGGACTTGACCTTGTTAAATTAGACACATTGAAGGGAGGGCAAATGAAGCTTTATTTTCAGAGAGAGGAAGCCTATTATGCAGTAATCAAAAGGTATCCACGTTGTGAAAGTCACTTCTACCATCACAACACCATGTGTCAAGTCAACCAATTGTGCTATACTCAGGGCAAAAGCTTCCCAACAGCGCTATACTCAGAACAAAGGCTTCCATTCTTTCTGACTCCATCTTCCTTCAAATCTTTTTCTCTATCTCCCAAAATGCTGGCTGCCTTACCTTTCTCACAGTGACTTCCTGTGTATCCGGATGGACAGACACATTTGTTAGGAGCCACACATGTTCCACCATATCGGCAGCCTTCTTCACAGAATGCTGTCAGGAAAGAATGAAAGATTACTCTTAGTTAACATGTAATAAGGAAATCCATGGAAAACCCTGTAGGCATTGAGGGAGTTCTTCTTTGTTGAACAGTCAACATAATTTTTGATGTGTTACATTTAACTAATCTCTTGCTTTTGAGTATTTTAAGATTTTCAATATTTTGGTAAAAAAAAAAAAAACAATGCCTTGCTATTATAAATAAAATGCTTAGCACATTCCAAATTATTCCTTTAGGGAAAATGTCTCAATTGGAAAAAATGCTCATTTCAAGGACACAGTCTTTTTTAAACCTGTTCACAAGCAATACAAAGTTATCCCAACTCCATCACAGTACTTCCCTGCTATCTTTGCCAGACCAAGTTAATTACAGTTACTAGGCAGTAACATAGAATAGCATAGAATAGCATAGCTTTATGTGCCTTTCCATTGCAGTACTAAGTACCACTGTATATTTAAATACAATTGATTATTATGCCTTATCTCAGTTATTGGACAGTAGAACTCATAAAGACAAGTAGCATAATTGTGCTTGTTCATCACTACATACTAGTCTCAGTATCTGATCACATAGTAGATGCTTGAAAATATCTGGTTGATCTGATAATAAGACCCTTATTTCTAACAATTTTGCAACACTTCCATTCAGAATAATTTATTATCAAACTTTGTTTACTAACTAGTAGCTTAGTGTACTAATGAACAAAATTAAATTTTTTCTCATTAATTAAGATTATTATAATGGTTAAACCTGAATTTCTTTTATTCACATAAGGGCTAGGTGAGCAAATATTTTATATTTTAGTTGTGGCTAGCAAATGTCATCCTGGGAAAAAGCCATGGTTAAATTTTGTAATCATCATTTAATTATTATGGATCTAACTTAAAAAAAACCACATGATGAATTTAGATAGTCGAATACAAGTCAAAACACATAGAATCTGCCAAAAACATTTTTGTTTCCCACAACATTTACTCTCCTTTGGATGATTTAACATTCTACAGTTTCAACAATTAATTCCAAGCTCCTTTCCCTCTGCTAGACAACAGCATACATCTTAGAATTCAAATACCACTTATTATTTCTAGAATAGAAACCTGTGCAAAAATAAACAATATCTACCTTGACATGGTCGTCACAAAATCCAAAATATATATTACGATAAGGATACAGAAATAGACAAAAATCCTTTGTCCCCCAGATCACTCTTGTGGGCTCTGGTGACTGACACTCAAGCAAGATATTTAAAATGTAACTCTGCATCGAAGTTAATAACAAAAGAACAACATGTTTTTGTAAGTTAAAAATGATAGCATGGTAAAGTTTCAAGGAACACCAAAAGAGGACAGGGGCTCGGAGTACAAAGACTCAGCTTGGCTTTCTTTAGCAAAAACATGAAACAATGGTTCATCTGGATCCAGCAGACCTACTTGGAGACTTGGTGTTCTTTCATAGCAGGTATCAGCCCCCAATATATTCAGCCTTTAAACAGAAATGATAACAGGCAGTTTGCTGAGGGGAACACAAAATGTGTGTTATACTTAGAATGCACAGATGTTATAATAAATATACTACTGTGAGGATTAACTGAGCTATTAGTAAAGAACTTAAAATAGTGTTCTGTTAAATAAAACTAATTGATATTATTATTGCTATGAATATAAAATGTGGGTCAAACTAATTATGTATTTTTCAGACAATATAAACCCATGACACAAAGTGTTAAACTTCATCAACTTTGAGGCATCCCTTGTTATTTATGATTGATTTAGTTTCCAATAAGATACATTATTCCTTAGCTTAGAAATATCTGATAAGTTCCATGAATGGTGAAACCGGGGTGTTGAAATTAAGTGTCAGGGCCAGTGCCACGGCTCACTAGGCTAATCCTCCACCTGCGGCGCCGGCACCCTGGGTTCTAGTCCCAGTTGGGGCGCCGGATTCTGTCCCAATTGCTCCTCTTCCAGTCCAGCTCTCTGCTGTGGTCCGGGGAAGGCAGTGGAGGATGGCCCAGGTCCTTGGGCTCTGCACCTGCATGGGAGACCAGGAGGAAGCACCTGGCTTCTGGCTTCGGATTGGCAAAGCACTCTGGCTGCAATGCACCGGCCTTAGCGTCCACTTGTGGGGTGAACCAAGGGAAAAAGGAAGACCTTTCTCTCTGTCTCTCTCTCTCACTGTCTGACTCTGGCTGTCAAAAAAAAAAAATAATAATAATTGTCGGGGCCGGAGCTGTGGCGCAGTGGGTTAGCGCCCTGGCCTGAAGTGCCGGCATCCCATATGGGCACTGGTTCGAGATCGGGCTGCTCCTCTTCCGATCCAGCTCTCTGCTGTGGCCTGGGATAGCAGTGGAAGACGGCCCAAGTGCTTGGGCCCCTGCACCCACATGGGAGACCCAGAAGAAGCTTCTGGCTCCTGGCTTCGGATTAGCGCAGCTCCAGCTGCTGCGGCCAATTGGGGAGTGAACCATTGGATGAAAAATTTCTCTCTGCCTCTCCTTTCTCTGTGTAACTCTTTCAAGTAAATAAATAAATCTTAAAAAAAAAAATTAAGTGTTGTGTTGCACACAGCACTGGGAGTATGTGGCAGGGTGAAAGTTCAAGATATCTTTGGCTTGAAAATCATGCTCCTTTATATCTTACAGTGCAGGTTCAGGTATAATCCACATACACACGGAGAAGCTTATTCTGTTTGAATAATTCCATAATGGTTATCGGAACTAAACATTAAAATGAAAAAGTGACAAAATTGTACATACTGCATTAAAGAATTGGGGTAACATACTATTCAAATTCATGTACTTATTATCTAAACTCTATGTTTATCTGAGCCTTGTCACATTTCTCAAAAAATTTAAACACGTAAAATTTTAATGGAATTTTGCAAGAATAAATACAAAGTTCATTGTTTACTTGAACTTTAGATAACATGAAAAAGTGTTTTCAAGAAAATACAAATGAAATAAAGAAAGAACATGCTATCCAAAACTTGAATTTTCTTGAGGAAATCAAAAACAATGAACTACCTTGAATATCTCATAAAACATCAAAATAGTCTATATATTGTGAATGGAGTATTTAATATCATGTTCTTGATCAAATATGCAGCCCAGCATTTCAAAGTAAATGGCTCTTATTTTCAGAAGACCTATTATTTACATTAGTTTGCTGTTGGCAGAATCAAAGTAAGATGGCAGATAACTACCACATTCTCTGCCTAATTTATTGGCTTGTGGATTCTCTATGGTTCAAATCCTAGACCTATGTTTTTTTAGCTCTGCCACCTATCACAAATCATTTCACCCTCTGTGCCTCAATTTTCTCAGGAGAAAAGCAGTAATGACAATAATGCTAATACCCATGCTGTGAGGATTAAATTAAAGCACCAACATAAATCTCTCAGCAAGTGCATGACAAGCGGAATGTGCTCAAGAACAGGAGGTGATGGATGTTTTTGTTTTGTTTTGTTTGTTTACTTCTGTTTTTATCACCAAGACTCTCCTTTTGCAGGTAACAATTCTATTGTGAACCAGTTTCTGCTCTAGATTCTAGAGATTTAGTGGTGAGTAAGATAGAAAAGATCTCAATGCTGCGGAGTTTATTCTGCAGTGAACTGTCCCCCATCCATGACTTACTGACCTTTGTAACACCAAGTGATTTGAAATAGAAGTCAGAATCATAATTCTTTTGCATACTCAAACACAGTCACTGTAGTATGGCACTTAATATACTGCTTCTTTGTCAACCACTTTCCAGATTTTGAGGCAAGGAATAAACAGATTATAGACATACAGTGAAATTGCAAACCTTAACCTGTCATTAAAGTCCAATATATTAACTTACCAACCTGGAGAAGACGTTGGTTGGGTCAACTCTAAAATGGCATGCTTCTATGTTTGCAAGGACTCTTTTCATCGTGCAAAAATCCAAAAAACACAAAACTCAAAGTTGGGGCTGGTGCTGTGGCATAGTAGATAAAACCACCACCTGCAGTGCCAGCACATACTGGTTCAAGACCAGGCTGCCTCACTTCTGAGCCTTCTCTCTGTTAAGACCTGGCAAAGCAGTAGAAGATGGCACAAAGCACTTGGGCCCCTGCACCAGTGTGGGAGACCTGGCAAAAGCTCCTTGCTCTTGGCTTCAGACCAGCCCAGCTTTGGCCATTGTGGCCATTTAAGAAGTGAACCAGTAGATGGAAGATCTCTTTCTTTCTCTGCCTCTGATTCTGCCTCTCTGTAACTCTGACTTTCAAATAAGTCAATAAATCTTAAAAAAAAAAAAAAAAAAAAAAAAAAAAAAAAAAACCTTAAGCTCAAGGGTGTTTTAATCTAAAGGAAGAGTACTTTTTAAGTTAAAAAAATGTACAGCATGTAGAATGAAACTTGGGCATTTAAGACAACAAAATGAGGTTGGTTTGCAGATGTCAGGTTTATGGTGTCCAATCTGAATACCATGTGCTCAATTTGACAAAAATAGTTTTGCACTAATAAAAAGCAATAGTCCTTCACATTCTAAACACATCTTATGACCATTTTTATTGGCATGCATATAGTTTCTAGGGATACTCTGAAATCCTGATAAAATAAGTAAACATAAGAATTTCAGAGCCATCTGTTAAAACTTTTTTTCTCCTTTCAAGTTTCCTCAAGGAAGCATTTTCTTTAAGCTCATTTCTGACCTCTCTGCCCACTGTGCTCAGTCAGTCATCTCTAGAGATAGTTCTTTCATTGGTAAATTTCAGGAAGATGTATGAGAGTAATTCAAAAATTTGTGAAAATGGAATTAATAGATAAATTTAATTTGGTACATAAAAATTGAAACCTGTGCATAGAAGTGTCCTTCAGAACTTGATGAAAAATGTGCAGTATGAAAAAAAAACTATTCATGAATTTTAAATATTTTTGCACACAAATTAATTTGTATCAGGCTGATGCTTCTTAGGAAAAGCAGGAAGGTGAGTTGGGGAGCACTATATGATGGGAAAAGTAGGTAGTCATTACATTTCTTGCTTTATTTTGGAAACTGCATGACTAAGATATGAATTAACATTATTTAAGTGATCAATTTATTTAAATAAATAAAAACCTGATGACTGTGAACACTGGTTACAAAGTATCATGTACCAAGGATTAAAATTCATTTGATAACATCCATCTGAAATCCAAAGTAGATGGACTCATGAAAATCTAGTTATGTTCAGCCAAATACCAAGCCCACTCCATTTCTTTCTTTCTTGTGAGTGAGTTGCCTTCAGATAAGTGTCCCTGATGACAAGTTGCCTTCAGACAAGTGTCCCTGATGACACTTCCCTCCCTTGGATTTTATGTAAGTAAGCTGGCCTTATTTTTTATTATTTAGCAACCCAGTTTGGTCTACAGACCTTAAATAATGTTCTCAAACCTAGGTCTGTCAGAAATGAAGGTGATAGCATCACCTCCATGTTTGATTTTTGTTTATTCCTCACCTACCTCAGACATGATATTTATCAAAGTGTCTCAAACACTTCTGTTGTCAAAAGGGGAGGCAGTGATGTGCTCCTTATTCTCACTTGGTGAGCAGAGTCCAAGAAGGTTGCTAAACATCTGACAGCTCTGAATAACAAAGAACATTTCCCTTGGAATGTCAATAGTGATGTGGTTGAGAAAAGGCTCAAGATAGACACAATTAAGTTTAATTAAGCAAAATTCTATTACTTTAATTTTTTTTTCCATTTCTCCCCTCTCAATTTCTCCTAAAAAGCAGTTTAATATACAGTGAAAAGATAAAAGTGAAAATAAGTCAGATGGTTAATCTAATATATAATACAAAGCATCCATATGTCTACAACTTTTATTCTTTATATCATTGTTCTGGCCTCAAGCACACGGCATATTGCATATGTAATATTTAACTATTTACCCCAAAAGTCATCTTGAACATTATCACTTACTAGATGTGATAATTATTATATCATTTATTATATTTATATCAATATTTATTATATTTATATCAATTATTATATCATCATTTCCAGGAGCCTTTTCTTGCTCCTTTTCAATAGTAATAATAATGACCAGAACAAGAATACCAATGGTAAATTTGTTGAAAACTTACGAAATGCTAGGCACTGTTGCAAGTACCTTATAGAAACAATTCTATTTCATCCTTTCAGTAATACTGTACATTTGTCAAATTATACTTGCTAAATGAAAAAAGTGACATGGAGAAATTAAGTAAATTACAAAAGGTCACAACTCTAACAAATGTCACCATGGGTTTTGAGCTGAGTCTTAACCATATCAAGATGTCACTATTTAAAGCCCTGCTATCTACCATGTGCATATGATGTGCTGGGTGCACAGAAGTCTGCAAATAGTTATAAAAATTTCCACCTATTCCGAGCTCACATATAGTAGCAGAAAGTGGCACATATAAAACCAAGCATAATACAATGTGATGATTGCTACATGAACCATGTGTTGAGAGAACATGGAGGGGGATATGATTAATTGTGCCTCATGTACTGGGGCAAGCTTCACAGTAGAGCTGGCATTTGAGTTGGGTCTAGAAGAAAAAATGAGATTTTTGCCAGGTAGGGAAGTGCAGGAAAAGGGTCATTTCAGGTCAAGGTTTTGTCCCAAGGAAAGGTACTTAACAGAAGAGGAAAACGAACAAGTATTTCTATCTGGCATCACAGTGAGAAGTTCAAATATTAACAGAGTGCAGGAAGCCATGCAGGGAAACCAGAGCAGGAGCCTTGTGAACTACTCCCTCTGTCTTTCTATCTCCCATCTACTTCTAGGCTTTGTCAGTTACCTTAGGTACAATGTTTATTGCCTGGACAACTGCCTGTGGATATGTTCCTTTGTTCTGGTTATTATTTGAGTTAGTGGGCTTAAGACTGCTTTGCTACTCCATTTGTTACAAAAATTAGTAACAAATATTTTTTTTCAGAGATTCTTAGGTACACATTTAGATAAGCAAAACCACAAAATTTGCTCTTATATATTTAATGCACTTTGATATTTTCTTTTCTCTTTTATTCTATATCACTTACAAAACACAATTATGATCCAATGACTTTTTTTCACAATACATCAAACTTCAGTTTTAAAACTATTTGTTTCATTTATTACTGATCATTAACCATATCTTTCTAGCCTATGACATTTTGTGATAAGATGGGACATAAAGTTACTTTAAGTTAATCATGAAATCTTCAAATTAAGATGGTGATTTTAGCTCTAGGACGACTGATACAATAATACATTTATAAGTGCCATTTTCCATGGATGTAGTTACAACAAAGATCATACGACAGGGAAAGTAGAAAATACATACTATTAGGCCTTTACAGAAATTCTCTATTATGATGATAAATGACATGGGCATAGGTTGAGAGGAGACAAAATAAATCCATTCACCTTTTCTTTTGACCAGAATATCGCTAACTGCACTGTGATAATTTTAAGGACCAGGGTCACATTCTTTGGCAATACTTTATTATTTCTCTACATCATATTGAACCCAGGTAATAATAGCCACTTATTTGTTTACGGGGCAAATTCATTATATAAGAGAAAGGAAAAGTTTTGAGAGGATACTCCTCTGTACACACTAAACATACCATGATATTTGAGATAAAAATTTGACCAAATTAGATAAAATGAACTTAAAACATTATCAACATTATTATGTGTGAGATACTAGATTTTCTCATAATATATGATACCTATTCTTCCATGATGTAAAAGTCTACAGCTATCTCATCCGGGCAGCATTTGGCATTGTCTGAAGTCATTCTTAGTTGTCATAACTGAGTGAGTTCTATCAGTATGTCTCTGGTGAGGTCAAGGATGCTTCTAAACATCTTATAATGCACTGGTCAACCTCACATAAAAAATCATTTAGCCCAAAATGTCAACAAAGCCAAAGTGGAGAAAAGGCATCCAGCCTCCTTTATCAAGATGTTTGACAAAGACTTATTGATCACCTTCTATATCAGGAATTATTCTGAGACCTTGGGCTCCCACAGTGAACAGAACAGATAAAAATACTTCAGCATATAGCTTATATTCTGGCAGAAGAATATAGAAAACATACAAAATAAATGCATTAGATGGCTGCAGGTTCCATGGAAAAGATTAATCGGAGCAGAGAGACAAACTTGTCAGTGAAAAGGTTGCAATTAGATAGGGTGATCATGAAAGAGTAATGTTGAATCTGAGTAAAAGTCCAACAAGAGAGCAAGTTATGCCATTTTTAAATGGAATAGTGTTTCAGGTAGTGACCAGAACAAATGCAAAGGCCCTGAGGAGTGAAGTATGTAGATCTCATAACTCCTTAAAGATCCTTGCAATCCTGCCGGCACCCTTTCAAGAGGTGGAAGGGATGATAAAAGGATTTTTCTGCCCAAGAGGTAAAGAGTAGCTCTACAGATGAACTGATACCTGAGCTCATCTGGAAAATACATAATAAACAACTAGACATATTGAGGCCAAGGATGTGCAAGTCAGGGGGAAGGAATAGCAGGTACAAAGGCATAAACATATGGAGTACAACTGAGTAGAACCCACATGGCTGATGATAAACTGTATGGAAGGGGTAGCAACTGGTATTTTACAAATACAGGCTTTGGTCTAGTTCACCAAAGGGCCATGGATTGTATTATCATGTCCTCCAGTATCTGAAGTTTAATCCCTGACATAAGAGTGTTGATAGGTGGATCTTTAAGAAGAGATTATTTATTTAAAGGCTCTGGGCTTATGAATGGATTAATGCTGTTGTTACAGGAATGAGTTCCTTATTAAAAGATGAACTCAGCCTCTTGCCACCTCTGTTTTGCCTGTAGGACTTGCTTACATGTTATGGCACAGCAAAAAGGCCCAGACCAGATGCTAGCACTTTGATCTTGCATTTTGCATACTCTAGAACTTTAAGAAAACAGATTTATAAATTCCCAGGCTGTGATATTGTTAGAAAACCACAAAGCAGAGTAAGCCAGGGCAGTTCTGAACTACCTTGTTTAACCAGATACCCTCTGGTCTTATGAAGAATTTGGTACTGCTAATGATATCTTATTTTCCCATAATTCCAATTTCATTCAGAATACATCCAGTAACTTTTCTATAAGAAGAGACTGTCAAAATGTTAATCTGAAGAAGTTTTTGTGAGTTTAAAATATATGAAATGTAGAAATTTGAGAACCATATAAAAGGAATAACAACTAAAGTGAAACACTGAAAACTGGAAAATATTCGTAATTTCGATATCTTCAAAAACCCTAAGTTTGTGCCCGATCATTGATGCCTTACCCAAATAACAGTAACTTGGACAATTCTTCCATACAGACTATAGTTTATCTGAGTAGTTAAGAGTTTGATGGAGCAGAGATCAAGTGTCTAGCCCTCATTCCACTCCTTATGAGCTGACTGATTTTGACAAGTTGCTTAATCTCCATAAGCATCAAATTCCTTACCAGTATAATTAGACACATAAGAAAAACTCATGCCTTCTGGCAATATTGAATTAAATACTGGTATTAAATTGAGATCATGTAAAGCACTTATCATAGTGTGCACATATAGTAAGTGCTTAATAAAGGTTAGTTCTTCTTATATCCACTCAACGGCTTTCTCTTGAATGATTAATAATTCAGCATTTTCTCCACAAATATCAAAACTCTTCAGCCTGCCTTCCACTAACCAGTGCACAGATCAATGATAGAATTTGACAGTTTTTGAGCACTGGAATCAATAGCAAAGAAAATGATGAGTGATTACAACAAAAATCTTAGAGGACTAAGATAAAATATAGTGTTTGTATTTCAAAAAGCGAAATTCATAAAATTAGTTCAGAAATCCCTCAGATGTAAAACTAAGGCAACATGAAGTTCTATCTTTGCAACAAAAGCTCTGAAATCAATTAAAAATGTAGTGTTTGGCAGTTTCACAAGCACTAAGAACTAGAAACCTGAATGTGCTGTATGTGACAAGTAGTTAGGGGTGAAGCCCTGGGTAAGAGGATCACAAGGGTTCCTGTTGCACTGCCATTGGGAACCAACACATATTACCCCTGGAGGTCACGGTGTAGAGACTTTTAAAGAAATAAATTCCAGCAAACTCTCCCATATAAAAGCATTCTGCAATTTTATATAACCACATGGAATTAGATATTAAATCTTGAATGAAATGGGAATCCAAGCTGTAGTGATAGTATCTGGGTGTCATGGGCAGACCAGTTCTTGGGAAAGCTTTTTGATTTCACATTTCCAGCTTGAAATCTGAAAAACTCCCCAGATTTATAAAGCATTTTATGCTTTTTTTTTCTTTTAAAAGGGACTTTGAAATAATCCAGAAAGGCAATTTGTATTTATATCTTTATTTTGTAGGTAGGAAAACAGAGCAGAAACGTAGGATGGCTTGCCAAAGAGAAAGTTAATTATGAGATGGAGATTAGGAAATCAAAGACTGTGGGACTCTGGCGATGCCCAGAAATCAGCACAGTGCATCAGAGATTCAGAGGTCATGCCAATCTCACCCAATGGGAGAAAATTGCCCTCAAATTACAAAGAAATGAGGAGAGAAAAAAACAGTGGGGAGAGGAGAAAAAAAGTGCAAGGAAGATAAAGAATTACTTTAACCATCATATCTTACCCTTTCACACAATTAACACATAAAAAGTCCTAGACTTTTAGTTGGCAGGCTCCTGGCAGCCTGAGTACCAACCTTTCTCTGCGATTTCCAGCTATGTAGCACGGGGCTCATCTAGAAACTCCTGTAAATCTTATGTCCCTAACACCAAAATGAGAAATGAATAGTACCTTCTATTGATGCTGGTTGTGAGGAATAATATTAATGCAGGTCGTGTTTAATTCCAAATGCCCAAGAGGTATTAATTATTATTGACGACAATATGATTGTTATTTATACAGTATGTACATGTGGCAAAATCTATCTGGAGGGGAAATATAAATTTCTGTGGGAAAGTGAAGGTAAATGAAACCCCAGCTCATGGGTCGTTGGGCTGTCATTTATCTTTCACTGAAAATGGAACATTTAATGTAACATTTTTAATCTCATGCTTGAAGGTCCTAACCAAGGAATTGAGCACTAGAATTATTAATTATCATGTTAGAGGGTATGCAGAATTCCAAAGAGCTCCACTGGCTGTGAAATTCAAGACACAAATTTGACCTTTATTTGGCTTCCTTCAAAGTTAAAACACTGGGTTCTCTTACATTAGCACATCTGATTAATGGCAGATCTTAAGCTGCACATACCCACCAGCTCTGAAAACTTCTCTACTGCCCAGGCATCTGTTCTTCTACATCTGCCTCTCCTATAGCATGGGCGGCCCTCTTTCTAGCACTAATGTTAGTTTTTGAAAGCTTTAGGCTCAAATCCCTCAAAGTGTATGACTAATTTATAGGAAGTGTTACGGAGGTAAAAGTACAGCCAAGGAAACCACACACTTGGATTTAATCACTAGCTGTGTGACCTTCAGGAAGTTACTCACCTTCTCTGAAAACTCCAGTTTCTTCTCTTCCTCATGTTGGGGTAAACGGTAAATGATGAGGTAAATATGAAAGCAAGTTGTGCGGTGTCTGACACATTCATTGTATCCCCCTTGAGATACATGCTTTGTGACTTCACCAGTAGCCAATTCTATCTATAGATTGATCCTATCAGGTGCAAGTCCCCACACATGACAAATCATGTTTTTTATCCATCTGTTTAGCTGACATGACACTGGCCATGAACAGATTAGACAAGATGCCTTAGGTAACTATTTCCTGAGGGTTCTATAAAGTTTTTATGATGTCTGTTTTTCTGCACAGCTGAGGAGCTGTTGCAAATTCAGTCTGTCAGCCGGAAAAGAATCCATTCATGTAGTGATCTTTAACATGCCTCTCCCATATGCACAATGTGCAGAAAACATTGCATCTGATCAATAAGGTACGGTGCCCAGGTCAGAGGGACAAAAAGAAGCAACAATTCACAGCCTGAGCCAGTATTTGTGGAGTATGCAGGACAGAAGCAAAGCCTTTCACAGAAACCACTCGATAACATTTGGGACTCAATAACTATATTCTTTCATTGTGTAAGAATACAAAGGATTAGGAGCAAGGAAATACAGGTAAGAAATGTATTCTGCAATAAAACCTGAGAGAGAGAGAGAGAGAGAGAGAGAGAGAGAGAGAGAGAGAGATGCCGCAGGCTTTAATAATCTGTTTTCTATAATATTATACTTAAAATTTATTTTTAATGAAGCATAGATCCAGAGAATTCATCAAACTATTTCATTCCTTTTATAGCACTTGTAATTAAAAAGTATCTTTTCTTTCAGATATTTGAAAGGCAGAGCAAGAGTTAGAGTGCAAGAGAGCAAGAAAGATCTTCTGCCTGCTGGATAGGCAGGTATGGGCCAGGCTGAAACCAGGAACATGAAATCCATCCTGGTCTTCCACTTGGATGGCAGGGACCCAGGCATTTTAACCATCATCCACTGCTTTCCCAGGTGCATTAGCAGGGAGTTAGAACAGAAGCAGAGAAACTGGACTTTGAATCAGCACTCCCACAAGGGATGCTGGCATTGAAAGTAGGAGCTTAACCTGTTGTAGCACACTAGCCCCTAAAATTATCATCTAAACATTTGTATGTAAGTATTGTTCATCCATTCATTCAAAAACTGTCAATTCAATTCATATGATGTATCAAGGATTCTCTTAAGCATCTAACATATAATACTGAGCTGGTAAGATAATGTCCCTGTAGTGTGTAGCCTATTTTTAGTAGAGAGAAAATACATAATAAACAAAGAAAACACAAAAATTAACATGAAAGTAAGTGCTATGAAGGAAACTAAATGCGGGTGAAGAATATATGAAGTATTGGGGGAGGGGTTAATTTACATAGGGAGGCTTCAAAAAGGAAAAAAAAACCTGACATTTGAGCAGAAACATAAAGGAAGAGAGGGAAGAGAGGGAACAGGTCAGTCAGATATTCAGTTTATCAGTATTCAGGACAGAAGGAATAGTACTTAGAACAAAGTTCCTAATGTGGAACCATACCTATAATGTCTCAGCTAGGAGGCCAAGTGACTTGGGCATTGAGTTGTGGGAAACAGCAACAGAAAACTCTTGGAACATCAGTTCACGTAGGGTCTTTGGGACACTTAGTAACTTCAGATTCTTGCTCTGGCGCAATAAACAGTCACTAGTTTTTGTACTGATGAGTGACATGATGTTACTTAGGTTATAACAGATCTCTCTCTGGTATGCTGAGGAAAACAAACAATGGAGAGGGACAAACAAATGCACCAGTTAGAAAGCTACTATAGTAATTCTCATGGGAAATGCATGGTAGTAGGATGGTAGTATAGATGTAGAAATGTGAGAGAAGTCAAGTGATCCTCCCATCATCTATGAAGTACAGGAATACATGGAGCAGACAGACTACACGGTAGAGGAAAGATCTTTGTCCAGTGTAGACAAAACTGAGTCAGCAGCATATCTATTGCCTTCTACCAACAAAATGAGGACTTCGGAAGTTGTTTTAATGGGAATAATAAGTAATGCATTTATATGTATTAGTTTGACCTGGAGTCCCTTCCACTATTTGTAAATTGTGTAAATCTCAAGAATCTCCTAAACTGGGAAGCATTTTAAAAACTGATGACCATCTCCTTATCCCAGCTTCTAGTTTATATTAAATGCCTTTGTTTCTTAGGGCTTCCATAAAAAATTACCAGGCGCATGTGACTTAAAACAAAACTAATTCTCTAACAGTCTGAAATTAAGGTTTTGATGACTTGCTTGCTTCAGGAGTCTCAGGGAGAATCTTTTCCATGCCTCTCACCCAGCTTCTGGTGGCTGCCAGAAATTCCTGATATTCCCTGGCTTACAGTTTCAGAATTTTAATTTCTACCTTCATCTTCATATGGTCTTCCCCAAGGTGTCCTTATCTACATCTTGTTTCTTCTGTGACACCAGTCATTTTAATTATTAACCATGCTAAATCTGGGATGCCATTACCTCAAGATCCTCAACTGTATCTGCAAAGACCCTGCTTCCAAATAATGTCACAATCACAGCTACCAGGAATTAGAACTTTCATATATATTTTCTACATTCACCATTCAACCTATTAAAGGGTCTCTTTTTTATTTCTCCAGAGATCCTGTGACACATTTCATATATAATTTAAATATACTATCCTATAATTGTCTTCTTAATGGTAAGTTTGACCTAAAACAGTTTAGAAACTGGACTTCTGACATAGACCATGCCTTTCATCTCTCTCTCTCTAGTGCCAAGCACATAATATATAATTAATCACTTCTTATTGAATCAATTAACTGAAAGTAACACTGCAGGCTTATAAATCTACTGAATGACTTAGCTGAGTCTCATACAGAAGTGTAAGCTTCCTACTATCATCAAGAGAGATACATAGGTGTTAGTCTTTTACACATGGTTTGGCTTCTATTTTATTTTTCAACAGAATAAGTGAAATTATACACCTATGCATTGGGCAACAAAGAAAAAGAATTTTTAACCATAATGACAAAGGCATTAATAACTTCCTAAGTTTAAATATTATTGGCTCCTAACAAAAAGGAGTCTTCTCATGAGTCAAAACATCATACTGGGGGGCCAGAGTTGCACCATAGCAGGTAAAGTCATGCCAGTGATGCTGGCATCCCATATGAGTACTGGTTCAAGTCTCAGCTGCTCTACTTCCAATCCACATTGCTGCTGATGCACATGGGAAAGCAGCAGAAGATGGCCCAAGTGTGTGGGCTTCTATACCCATGTGGGAGACCCAGAACAAGCTACTAGCTCCTTGCTGTGGTCTGGCCCAGGTCTGGCCCAGCCCTGGCCATTGTAGTCATTTGGGGAGTGAACCAGTGGATAGAAGATTGATTTCTCTCTCTGTAACTCTGACTTTGTAATAAATAAAATGAATCTTTTAAAAACATCATAGTGCATGCCCTACATATATACAAATATTATGATTCAATCAACACAAGTTAACATATAAATAAATTGCTGGTGCCTTGATCTTGGACCTCAAATCTCCAAACATATGAGAAATAAATATTCATTTTGAAAATGAAGTCTACCTCGGTAATGAAACCATTTCCTTCTTTCATTACCATTCATAGTTTCTATGTGTTGTTTTTCAAAATTAGGATCAGCAAACTCCAACATCCAAAATGATTCCATATGCCATAGTTATCTCAGATTGATAAAAAGCGAACTGATGATCATTGGAAATGAAACCTGGAAACTTGAGATCCAGTTGACAGGAAAGAAACAGAAGAAAGAGAGACAGAGATTGGCCTGAAGGTACAGAAGTAATGTCAAAGATTAGAAGCAGGGAGTTGAGGACTTGTAACATTTCTGAACATGAAGATGAGAAGGAAAAAAAACGGAGAGGAAAAATGTGATACAGTCTTTCAGAGTAGGAGTCCTCTGAGCTCATAGTAGCAGCTTCACAGGCATGAGTGTTCCATTATCTTTCAGATTTATAAAATCTACTGGGTATTTTGTAATAGCAAGTAAAAAGTAAGTCTTATTTAACCAGATGCATTTTAAATGATACTGATTACAATCTATTAGGCAATCTGGTAGATTTTGAAACTCTTAATAAATATTCAAATCAATTCATGTTGATTCTTTTGATTTTATAGGACATTATGGGGATCAGATGGGGATACACTGAAGATATTCTTAATGATCTAGGACTGCAGACTGATGATCACCAAGGTAAACTACAATACAATAATGTACTGTAGTCTACACTGTAGTATTTACACAAGCAGTGACCACAAAACTTCCTCTAGCATCAGAGAATCTAACAAGTACATTCCAAAAATCAGGATCAAAATCAGCCTCTCCCACTGGCTTGTTAAATAAAAAGGGTAGCATTTAATAAAGCAAACACAATAGATTAAGTTCTGTGTTTTCTTTTAAAAGAAAGGCAATTCAGAGTAAGACAAAGCACTGTAAATTCTAAAAACACAGTAACTAGAATAACGTGAAACATCAAAACCATTTTCTGGGGTTTTCAGCAAACTTCTCTACATACAGTATATTCAATGAAGAGTGTTTTCATACTGACAAAAAAAAAAAAGTCCAATGTTGCCAATACTTGCCAAACAGACTCAGGCAGGTGCTTGTGAATTACATTTCTCTGTAAGCACACAGAACATAGAAAATGTAAGTAGTCTCAGACATGTTAATTATCTTTGCTCTCATCAAATCACATCATGGACGGGTGATAATTTTCAGCTAAATTTTTTAAGGTATCAGATATATACCAGCTATTTCAAAGCAAAAAAGAGTATCATCATCTTGCTATGTTTTCTTATCAATCACTCATGAATTATAGATCAAATAGAGAATCATTCTATCCACATACATGATCACCAAATGTCTTTTGGTTCTTCTCTCTCAATCTCATTGCTACTTGATCAAACACATATCATTTCTAGGTACCTCACTCTGTCTACAGACTACTGAAGGTTTTACATCATTATCTAAAGAGGTCTTCTCTGGCATTTGTATTTGTGCATTTTGTTACCATAATGAAATGAAATACCTGAGGCAGATGACTTTGTAAAGAAGAGAATTTATTTTGGCTTATAGTGATGGCAGCTATTACCTTCTTGCTGGCAGAACCTGGAGGTGGTGTAGGACATCACATGACAAGAAATAGGACATGGATATCTAAGTGTCTGGCCTCTTCCTCTCTTCTTATAAAGCCCCCAGTGTTCAACCATGGAAAATTCACCCTATGGCTTTATCTAACCTGAAACACATTCCAAAAGCCCCCATCTCTAAAGACCATAATCACTGTAAGTTTCACCTTCTTACTATCTTACAATGGAGACTATATTTCAACATAAAAATCTTTGTGCAGCACAAAACTATACACAGACAAGAGCATCATAATTCATGAAAACATCCATAACACAATCCTATTCCAACTTTCCTAAAAGTTTCTCTCAATTTTTCTCAGTATTTCTTAGCTCATTGTTCCATGAGAAAAATCCTTTCCTACAACACTTCATAGTATTTTGCATGATCCAATACCTTACGATTCACTCCCCTACCTATCAATTCCTCACTTCTATGAGGAATTTCTCACTTCTAAAAATTTTCTATGAAGATTTTTCCAGGACTAGGTCAAATGAGTTGGATCTTTCTCCTTTCTACCTCAATCCACTCCTAATATGATAGCCCTTAAAAATAATTTATAATTGGAACAGATGTTGTGGTACAGCAGGCTAAGCCATTGCATGGGGCACCTATATCCTTTATTAGAGTGCTAGTTTGAGTACTGGCTACTTCATACTTCAGATCCAGATTCCTGATAATGTACCTAGGAGGCAGAAGGTACTGGCTCAAGTACTTTGGTCCCTGATACATATAGGGATACCTAGAAAATATTTCTGGCCCGTGGCTTCAGCCTGGCCCAAAATTGTCAGTTGCAGGCACTAGGGGAGTGAACCAGTAGACAGGAGACTTTTCTTTTTGTCTTTCTCTTCTTTATCTTTCTTTCTCTGTCTCTGTCTCTGTCTCTCCCCCTAAGCCACTCTGCCTTTCAGTAAATAAACAGATCTCTAAAAATACATTTATGTCTCAGTGCATTAAGGATATTAACACTACTTATCTCTTTTAATCCAATCCCAGAACAATATAAGGTAGGTGCTATCATTATTCCAACTTTTAAATAAGGAACTAGAAGCATAAAGATAAGTGCCTTGTGAAATTTACATGACTCATGAGTGGTGGGTCACCTGCAACATGTTACTAAAATTATTGCCTCACTGGTAAATTATTACCATACAAGCTTAAAGACAAATAAGAACTCTGAAATCCTAATTTCTGTATCTCTTCCCATGCCCAACATAGGCTTTATACACTTTAGATGAGCGGGTTGCATGTGTTGAAGACTTAATTAAAGAAACACAAAGGACATTTTTGCAGTAGTATGTTGTATAATTTTTTTTCATTTGACAGAGTTATAGACAGTGAGAGAGAAAAAAAAAAGAGAGAAAGGTCTTCCTTCCATTGTTTCATTCCCCAAATGGCCACTATGGCTAGTGCTATGCCGATCCAAAGCCAGGAGCCAGGTGCTTCCTCCTGGTCTCCCATGTGGATGCAGGGGCCCAAGCACCTGGGCCATCCCCCATTGCCCTTGCAGGTCACAGCAGAGAGCTGTACTGGAAGAGGAGCAACTGAGACTAGAACCTGGTGCCCATATGGGATGCTGGTGCCACAGGCAGAGGATTAACCAAGTGGGGCACGGCGCTGGCCCCTTGTTGTACCATTGTTAATACTCAGATTCAAATTCTTTATTCTATTGAGGAAATAAAACCAAGATTTGGGAATTGTGTTCTTTTTTTTCAACTTTTATTAAATAAATATAAATTTACAAAGTACAACTTTTGGATTATAGTGGTTTTTCCCCCATAACCTCCCTCCCACCCGCAACCATCCCACCCCCACTCCCTCTCCCATCACATTCTTCATCATGATTCATTTTCAATTATCTTTATATACAGAAGATCAACTTAGTATATACTAAGGCATATTTCAACAGACTGCACCCACAAAGACACACAAAGTATAGAGTACTGTTTGGGTAGTATTTTTTACCGTTAAATTGCATAGTACAACACATTAAGGACAGAGGTCCTAAATAGGGAGTAAGTGCACAGTGACTCCAGTTGTTGATTTAACAATTCACACTCTTATTTATGATATTAGTAATCACCCGAGGCTCTTGTCATGAGCTGTCAAGGCTATGGAAGCCTCTTGAGTTCACCAACTCCGATCTTATTTAGACAAGGTCATATTCAAAGTGGAAGTTCTCTCCTCCCTTCAGAGAAAGGTGCTGCCTTCTTTGATAGCCCGTCCTTCCCGCTGGGATCTCACTCACAGAGATCTTTCATTTAGGTCATTTTTTCTTCCTACAGTGTCTTGGCTTTCCACGCATGCAAATTTCTCATGGGCTTTTTAGCCAGATCCGAATGCCTTAAGGACTGATTCTGAGGCCAGAGTGCTGTTTAGTACGTTTGCCATACTATTAGTGTGCTGTGTATCCTGCTTCCAATGTGGGATATTCTCTCCTTTTTAATTCTATTAGTTATAATTTGCATACACTGGTCTTATCTATGTAATCCCTTTGACTCTTAATCCTTTTTTTTGATCAATTATGAACTGAAACTGATCACTTTAACAAGTAAGATGGCATTGGTACATGCCACCTTGATGGAATTGAATTGGAATCCCCTTACACATTTCTAGCTCTACCATTAGGGGCAAGTCCGATTGAGCATGTGCCAAACTGCACATCTCCTCCCACTCTTATGCTCATTCTTATATTTAACAGGGATCACTTTTCAGTTAAATTTAAACACCTAAGAATAATTGGGTGTTAATTAAAGAGTTCAAACAATAATATTAAGTAGAAAAAAATACTAAAAGGAATAAAATACTAAGTTGTTCCTTTCAAGTCAGGACAGAGGATGATCAAGTCATTGTTTTTCATAGTGTCCATTTCACTTCCACGGGTTTCCCCTTTGGTGCTTGGTTAGTTGTCACCGATCAGGGAGAACATATGATATTTGTCCCTTTGGGACTGGCTTATTTCACTCAGCATGATGTTTTCCAGATTCCTCCATTTTGTTGCAAATGACCGGATTTCATTTTTTACTGCTGTATAGTATTCTATAGAGTATATGTCCCATAATTTCTTTATCCAATCTACTGTTTATGGACATTTGGGTTGGTTCCAGGTCTTAGCTATTGTGAATTGAGCTGCAATAAACATTAATGTGCAGACGGCAGTTGCATAGTTTGCAAATATTTTTTTCTCATTCTGTCGGTTGCCTCTTCACTTTCCTGACTATTTCTTTTGCAATACAGAAACTTCTCAACTTGATGCAATCCCAATTGTTAATTTTGGCTTTGACTGCCTGTGCTTCTGGGTTCTTTTCTAAGAAGTCTTTGCCTGTGCCTATATCTTGCAGGGTTTCTCAATGCTCTCTAATAATTTGATGGTGTTGGGTCGTAGATTTAAGTCTTTAATCCATATTGAGTGGATTTTTGTGTAAGATGAAAGGTAGGGGTCTTGCTTCATGATTCTGCACATGGAAATCCAATTTTCCCAGCACCATTTATTGAATAGCCTGTCCTTACTCCAGAGATTGGTTTTGGATCCTTGATCAAATAAGTTGGCTGTAGATGTTTGGACTGATTTCTGGTGTTTCAATTCTGTTCCATTGGTCTATCCATCTGTTTCTGTACCAGTACCATGCTGTTTTGATTACAACTGCCCCGTAGTATGTCCTGAAATCTGGTATTGTGATGCCTCTGGCTTTGTTTTTGTTGTACAAGATTGCTTTAGCTATTTGAGGTCCCCTGTGTCTCCATATGAAATTTCAGCATCATTTTTTCCAGATATGAGAAGAAGGTCTTCGGTATCTTGATTGGTATTGCATTGAATCTATAAATTGCTTTTGGGAGAGTGGACATTTTGATGATGTTGATTCTTCCAATCCATGAGCATGAAAGTTTTTTCCATTTTTTGGTGTCGTCTTCTATTTCTTTCTTTAAGGTTTTGTAATTTTCATCGTAGAGATCTTTAACATCCTTGGTTAAGTTTATTCCAAGGTATTTGATTGTTTTTGTAGCTATTGCAAATGGGATTGACCTTAGAAGTTCTTCCTCAGCCGTGGCATTGCCTGTGTATACAAAAGCTGTTGATTTTTGTGCATTGATTTTATATACTGCTACTTTGCCAAACTCTTCGATGAGTTCCAGTAGTCTCTTAGTAGAGTTCTTTGGATCCCCTTAGTAAAGAATCATATCATCTGCAAAGAGGGATAATTTGAGTTCTTCCTTCCCAATTTGTATCCCTTTAATTTCTTTTTCTTGCCTAATAGTTCTGGCTAAAACTTCCAGAACTATATTGAATAGCAGTGGTGAGAGTGGGCATCCCTGTCTGGTACCAGATCTCAGTGGAAATGCTTCCAACTTTTCCCCATTCAATAGGATGTTGGCCGTGGGCTTTTCATATATTGCTTTGATTGTATTGAGGAATGTTCCTTCCATACCCAGTTTGCTTAGAGTTTTCATCATGAAAGGCTGTCGTATTTTATCAAATGCTTTCTCTGCATCTATTGAGAGAATCATATGGTTTTTCTTCTGCAGTCTGTTAATGTGGTGTATCACATTGATTGTTTTGTGAACACTGAACCATCCCTGCATACCAGGGATAAATCCCTCTTGGTCTGGGTGGATAATCTTTCTGATGTGTTGTTGCATTCTATTGGCCAGAATTTTATTGATGAGTTTTACATCTATATTCATCAGGGATATTGGTCTGTAATTATCTTTCAATGCTGCATCTTTTTCCGGCTTAGGAATTAAGGTGATGCTGGCTTCATAAAAAGAATTTGGGAGGATTCCCTCTTTTTCAATTGTTCTGAATAGTTTGAGAAGAATTGGAGTTAGTTTTTCCTTAAATGTCTGGTAGAATTCAGCGGTGAATCCATCTGGTCCTGGGCTTTTCTTTGTGGGGAGGACCTTTATTACTGTTTCAATTTCTGTCTCAGTTATGGGTCTGTTTAGGTTTTCTATGTCTTCCTGGTTCAATTTAAGTAGGTTGCATGTGTGCAGGAATCTATCCATTTCTGATAGATTTCCCTGTTTGCTGGCATACAAGTCCTTGTAGTAATTTCTGATGATTCTTTTTATTTCTGTAGTGTCTGTTTGTTAAATTAACAACAATAGTCACTGTACACTTACTCCCCATGTAGGATCTCTGTCCTTAATGTGTTGTACTATGTGAATTAATGGTATAACTAGTACTCAAGCAGTACTTTACACTATGTGTTTCTGTGTGGGTGCAAACTGTTGAAATCTTTACTTATTATATGCTAAATTGATCTTCTTTATATAAAGATAATTGAAAATGAATCTTGATGTGAATGGGATGGGAGAGGGAGCGGGAGATGGGAGAGTTGTGAGTGGGAGAGTGGTTATGGGGGGGGGGGAGCCACTGTAATCCAAAACTTGTACTTTACAATTTTATATTTATTAAATAAAAGTTAAAAAAATAAATACAAAGAAAGAAAGAAATGCCTATGCATATCAGTATTGCTGTAAATATAGTTTGGTGAAACTTTGTATTATACATGTTAATCCAATGGTTAAAAATGTTATACTACTATCATTTTAGTGAACTGTCATTCATTTAAAATTTACTGTGTATAGGTGAAATGGTCATATTTCCATTTGTTTATTGTTTATAGTCCTTGCCTATATTCCCAGTTGAT
Source organism: Lepus europaeus (assembly GCF_033115175.1). Classification (NCBI taxonomy): domain Eukaryota; kingdom Metazoa; phylum Chordata; class Mammalia; order Lagomorpha; family Leporidae; genus Lepus; species Lepus europaeus. The sequence goes on from NC_084833.1 coordinate 44,070,415, forward strand.
TGGGATCATTTTACTTTCTACTTGTTGAACTCTTATTGGGTGGAACATTAAACCTGTGATTGTAATGTAAATTTAAAATGTTATCTCAAAAACTAAAAAAGAAAGAAGGAAAGAAAAGAGAAAAGAAAGAGAAAAAAGGCAGGCAGGAGGTAATGGAGGAAGACAGAGGAAGGGTGGAAGGGAAAATTATATTCTTAGAATTGTATCTCTGAACTATAATGAGTCTGTTATCTTTGTATTAATATCACATTAACGTGAAAAATATCAGATGGCTTAAAAATTATCATTTCATGACATTTTTGGAGCAAAAAGTAGCTTTGAATTTCATTGATAAACTGTGCAGGCAGGCAGGCAGGCATAATTCCCACTGTAAAATAGCAAAACCATTGCTCTATAAGTTACCTGACTCACAGAAAAAAAAAAAATACAAGCAAATTGAATATCTGAAATTTGGGTTCTGGGTCTTTTGATTTCCAATACTATTTCCTTAGACTGCATTTCCTTTTAGTACCAACTACCCCATGATCACCATTAAATGCTATAACCCTGTCTTTTATATTATGTACATAGAGAAGAATGTTGAGTTTCTGAACAGAAAAAAAATAGAACACTTACGAAAAGCTTAAACAAGTCAAGTATCATTCAGCTGAATTCAGATGAATTTACTATATGGGCTTACAAAATCAAATACACACCAAGCAATATATAGCATCTACACCAAATTTCAAGCCCAATACTCACAAGTATGATTGATGGAACTCAATTAATATCTCTCTGTGTTGCCTGATTTCTTAGTGACACCAAGTTATCTCAGCATGTTACAGCTGCTCTGAAATCTCTCCACTGGCTCCTGCTACAATTGGGTATTGATTGAAAAATTCTATTATTGTACTTAGTTACACAGCTTTCAATAAACAGGTCACAGATGGCACTGTGGCTGGTTTCAAGGAGAGCTGAAAGACCTGAGGGCAATAGGATACCCAAGAAAATTAGCAAGAAACCTTAGATGCACAAGCAGAATGCATGGGTATCCATGTTGGAGTGTGACCTGGCAATTTAGTACATACTGACTCAATTCTGATGCTCCAATGAAGCAAGTCTGCCAGATAAAAAGATTTTTAAATGCTTAACAAATATCTGATTGTACTTCAAATACAGCAAGAATAAAAACAAGAGTAAGCACTTGACATGTAATGGGCCACAGGGGCCAATATACTCTCAGTTCAACATCTACTGAAAAATTTCTCTGTCCCAGGCATTGAGTTAGATGATCAAGATACTAACAAAAATAACAAATGATTGCCATCATCAAGAAGCCATGAATAGAAGTTGACAAAGTACAATCCACAAGGCCAAATCTGGCTGGTCTTATACTTTTGTAACTAAAATGAAGTTTTATTGGAAAACAGCCAAGTTAAATAATTTTCATATTGTCTTTGATTGCATTCATGTTATAGTGGCAGAGCTGGAGAGTCATTACAGGACTATAATTTCCACAAAAGCAAAATAGCCATTACATGGATCTTCATAGGAAATTTTGCCCATCCATCACCTAGACTGTTCTGAAAGTCATAAGCATCAATGAATGATTTAAATGCAATATCATAAATTGTAATAATCAGAAGACAAGGTAATAAACCACTAAAGAAGGGCACCTAAGCTTTTATCAGGCTATTAGGAGGAAGTGATACATGAACCATTTCTGAGAGAATGAGTAGAGTGGGCTAGGAGAAAATAAAAGGAAAGGGAGGGAGACTAGAAAACCTAGGAATCTGCAAAAGCATAAGCGCAGACATATCAAATAATAGGATCACACATGTCCATGGAAATGCACTCTACATGGGAGCAGTTGAACTACACAAGTCACAGAAAGCAGTAGGGATCTGGTTGTACAAAGTCTAGTAGGTCAAGTTGCGGAGTCTGGCCTTTACTCATAGGGAATCTCGAGTTCTTAAAGGGATTAAACTATGGAATAAGTAGTCAAAGAAAGTTTTTTTTTTTTTTTTTTTTTTTTTTTTTTTTTTTTTTTTTTTTACAGGCAGAGTGGACAGTGAGAGAGAGACAGAGAGAAAGGTCTTCCTTTTTGCCGTTAGTTCACCCTCCAATGGCCGCCGCGGTTGGCGCGCAGCAGCCGGCGCACCGTGCTGATCCGATGGCAGGAGCCAGGGGTTTATCCTGGTCTCCCATGGGGTGCAGGGCCTAAGCACTTGGGCCATCTTCCACTGCACTGGCCTGGAAGAGGGGCAACCGGGACAGAATCCGGCGCCCCAACCGGGACTAGAACCCGGTGTGCTGGCGCCGCAAGGTGGAGGATTAGCCTAGTGAGCAGTGGCGCGGCCAGTAGTCAAAGTTTTATTTTTATTTTTATTTATTTATGTGAAAGGCAGAGAGACATAAAAATCCTGACAGACCATGATCCTATCTGCTAGCTCACTCCCCAAATGCCTGCAACAGCCAGGGCTTGACCAAGATCAAAGCCAGGAGTCAGAGACTCAATCCAGGTCTCCCACATGGTGATAGGAATCCAATTACTTGAGATATTACACTGACTTTCAAGGTGCACATTAACAGAAACCTGCAGTCTCATGCCAGAGCAGGGAATTTAACCCAGGTACCCCATTGTAGGACACGGGTGTCTTAACTGTTAGGCCAAGCACATACTCCTCAAATTCATATTTTAGATAAATACCTCATTGATTAAAAGATGAATATGAATTGCAAGACATAAAACTAAAAGCTTTTAGATTTCAGAGACAAATGAGTCATCATTTGTGATGGCATTAGGGGCCTACTTTATGGTTGTGTTGACATTTCTTTCAATAATTTAAAAGGAGACCAATGAAAAGGAAGATTTGCCTTTTTGAGGAAGTTCCTTATAAACTATTCCAATCAAAAACACACTCAATACCTCTGAGTAGTTTTGATATGCATCTGGACTAAATTCAGACACAGAAAGTCATTGTGTTCAGTGTATATTGAATGCAATAAGGGGAAAAAAAGTAACGATTAGGGGTGAGTGCTTTGGCACAGCAAACTAAGATACTGCTTGGGATGCTTGCATCCCATATCTGAGTTCCTGGGATTGAGTCCCCTATCCACACATTCAATACAGCTTTCTGCTAATGTGTACCCCATGACACAACAGGTAACTGTTCAAGTACTTGAGTCCCTGTCACCCACATGGAAGACACAGATTTGGTTTTGAACTCTTAGTTTTGGCTTGGCCCAGCCCCAACTGTTGTGAGCATTTGGGGAATGAAACAGCAGAGGGAAAATCTCTCTCTCTCTCCCTGAAACTCACTCAGCCTTTCAAATAAATAGTAGAAGTTGAGTATGTGTTCTATGTCACATACAGTGTTAAGTTGTTAAGTTCTTCTCCTACATACTATTGTTTAATCCTCTAAAACATCCGAAGATTGTGTAAAGTGTTTAGCAGAGAGCCTGGAACATGGAATGAGTTCAACAAACTAAGTTGTGACAACACTGTGAAAAACTGTCCTTACTGAATCCACCCAAAAGTGGGACTTTGCTCATTCAACAAATGTTTTTATATTTTTTTTCTCACCTAAGTATTTCACTGGTACTCTGAAGACAGTGGGGCCAGTGCACAGCAGACGCAGCCTATGGTATCACAAAAGTCACAGACCATGGTGCTGGCTATAAACAACTTAGAGTAGTTAGGCTATAATTTGGAAGTAAGAGAATTTCATAAAACTCTATAGTTTGATCATTTGTATATATATATATATATATATATATATATATATATATATACACAAGATCATGTGCCCACTAACTATGGAGATATTTGGAACATCTCAACAAAGTTTCTCTATTGCCAGCTTCCCCAAAAGGATATTGTTAATTATGAGAGCTGATTTACTCAAAGTTCTATACTTGAGTTTCAGTTTGCTAGCTCTTTCCTTAAAATCTCCATAGATTTATACAAGTCAAGAGAGTGATTTTTAATAATTAGTTGGTTCTGCATTTAGCATAGTGTGATGTGCAAATAAGCACTTAATAAATGCCTTTTGATGGGGATAACGGTTTGGTCTGGGGAACAGTTTCAGCTACTGGCCATGTGTACTTGGCTGGAGAAATTATTGTTCCTTACCCTCCAGTACCAATTTACTCCAGATTAATATAATTCATCACATATACTCCAGACTCCTATAGTCATAAATACTAATTACTGAATTATCAACATGGGGCCTTGTTTACAAATGTCTGGGATTCTCATTTGGCATGAGACTCCCCTTTGCCTGCCACAAATCCATGTGTGAGAATATGTACAGAATACACTAAATAAAAAAAAAAAATCTTGCTTTTTGAGGATGTGAGGAAACCAAAGAGATAAAATATGGTTCCCTAAATCATTTATTTTACAGTTTTAGGAGCATATGGCAGGACTCTCTTTTTCTCAAACTTTGTCATAATAGAGGTTCACAGACTATAATATTTTATATTAACTGATTCATATAGGTTTTATAAATTAGAATGGTCTTGTTAAAAATTATAGGCTTTTCTTTTTTTTTTTAAACAACCTGGTGTTAAAATGGAAATGGCATAGAAAATTAATTAATTTGAAAAAAAAATTATGTAGGATCTCTGTCTTTAATGTGCTGTACATTGCTATTTAATGCTATAATTAGTAATCCAATGGTAGTTTTTTCACTTGATGTTGCTATATGGGCAAAATGTTGAAATCTTTACCTAATATATACTAAACTGATCTTCTGTATACAAAGAGAATTGAAAATGAATCTTTACATGAATGGAAGGGGAAAGGGAGCGGGAAAGGGGAGGGTTGCGGGCGGGAGGGAAGTTATGGGAGGGGGGAAGCCATTGTAACCCATAAGCTATACTTTGGAAATTTATATTCATTAAATAAAAGTTTAATAAAAAAATAATTATAGGCTTTTCTAAGAAAATTATTAATTTAATTTTGTCCATCAGCTAGTATGCAACTCAGGACTAAGTATACATGTAATAGAGACATAATATGAATAAAAGTTGCATTAACTTAAGTTTCTGGAAAAAATAGGCACTTGCACAAGTTTGAACATTTACATATATATATATATATATATATATACACACATAATTGGGGCACAGGGAGGAAATTGACATATCCAATGAAAGCAAGACTGAACAAAAAGGAAAAATGAAGTAGGGAAATTAGTATATTAGTTTACTAGGGTTATCATAGCAAAGTATCACAGACTTAAAAATATAAACTTATCACCTCACAGTTCTGAAGCCTAGACATTCAAGATCATGGTTTTAGCAGGGCTGGTTCCTTCAGAGGACTCTCACAGAAACTGTTTCTCTTCTTTCTCCTGTGTCCAGTGATTTGCTGGGGATCTTTGGCATTATTTGATTTATAGAAACATCACCCCAAATTCTGTTCTCATATTCTCATGGCAATCACTATGTGCATGTCTGTGTATGTGCACATATGTTCAAATATCCCCCTTTTATAAAAGCACCAGTCATATTGGATTCAGCATCCATCCCACTTCACTATGATCTCATCAATACCAATTATAATTACAAAATCTCAATTCCCAAATACCAAGATACCAAGGGTTAAGATTTCAACATTTAATTTGAATCGACTCATAAAAGTAGATAAAGCAAAAATTATATTATATATGATGAGTTGGCCATATATCACTCCCTTAATATCACTAATTTATTATGTTGAGATTTAATGTCCAGCATGAGTTTCAGAGCCATAGCCTGCTCAAACTTGTCATTAAAAAGTTTCTTGGTTACATGGGATATCTCAAAAAGGCATGTAGAACCTCTGCATCACAAAACAGTCTCTACAATGTTTAAAAGAAAAAATAATTTGTGAGCTGTCTTCTTATGACTTCTGTCCTCTTAGTCAAAATTTTCCTTAAGGAGCATTGACTACCACACAACTCCAATTGGTGTTGCCCAGTCCCTATTGATTGAGGCATCTGGCACCTCTGTGACATTGGTTAGGTTGACTTTGGACATGGGAGCTGCTTACAGCTACTGCCAGGGTTGGTGTAATAGAGGTCCCAAAGCCTGGAACTTGCCTCCAGAAAAGGTAACAGAATCATTCAATTCCAACTGGTAGCTGGGTTTTTGTGATTTGAGAATGGCAGGAGCAATTGTTCAGCTGTTCTGGCCAGGAAGCAAGGCAAGCAACCAAGACCCAGAGAACAGATGGGCCACATTGCCTGGGGAGATACATAAAGTAGGTCCAGTAAACATGTATTTAAAAAGAAAAACACCAAAACACAAGTTTCAACATTGGCACTGATGTGATGAAAAATGTTTACTGATATGGAGAGTTAACATAGAGTGAATATATTCATTTCCTAGGGTTGTATAACAAGGTATCTGAGAGAAGCTACTGACAAAGAAAGGAAATTTATTTTGGCTTAAATTTCAGAGATTCATAGTCCAAAATTAGGCAGTTCCCATTGTTTCATTTTGTAAGGCCAGAGCATGACAATGGCAGAACATATGTGGAGAAAGTTACATGTAGAGCCAAGAAGTAGATGAAGTGGCTGGACCTGACACAGGCTTTCACAACCAACCCTTTTGTGATAACTACCTTCCTAGAGTATGGCCTCAGTGACCTAAGGACCTCCCATTATGCCTACCACCTGAACACCATAAATAGATGGCTATCACCCCCTTAGTATCACTAATTTATTATGTTGAGATTTAATGTCCAGCATGAGTTTCAGAGCCATAGCCTGCTCAAACTTGTCATTAAAAAATTGGTGACTTGAACAATAGAAATTGACCCATTCACAGCTCTGGAGGCTAGAGGACTGAAATCCCTGGGTTGGCAGAACCATGTTCCCTCTGGAGAATCTAGGAGAGAATCTTTCCAATTCTCTTTGTAGCTTCTGGTGGTAGCCAACAATCCTTTGAATTCCACGGCTTATAGCTCTGTAATTCCAATCTCTGCTTCTGACTTCTGACTTCACATGACTTCCTTTGGTGTGTCTTCATATGGAAATTATCTCTTCATAGAAAGGCACCAGTCCTATTGGATTAGAATCTAACAATCTGATCTTATATTGATTACATGTACAAATAGGGTCACATTCACAGGTTCTAAACATTAGAACTTCAAATTTTTTTTTTTTAATTTTTGACAGGCAGAGTGGACAGTAGAGGGAGACAGAGAGAAAGGTCTTCCTTTTGCCGTTGGTTCACCCTCCAATGGCCGCCGCGGTAGTGCGCTGCAGCCGGCGCACCGCGCTGTTCCGATGGCAGGAGCCAGGTGCTTCTCCTGGTCTCCCATGGGGTGCAGAGCCCAAACACTTGGGCCATCCTCCACTGCACTCCCTGGCCACAGCAGAGAGCTGGCCTGGAAGAGGGGCAACCGGGACAGGATCGGTGCCCCGACCGGGACTAGAACCCGGTGTGCCGGCGCCGCAAGGCGGAGGATTAGCCTGTTGAGCCACGGCGCCGTCCAGAACTTCAAAATTTTTTTCAGAGGACATAACTAAATCCACAGCATTGAGGATAAGAATAACAGGATTCTAGAACTGGATTATCCATTATTAATTGTGTGATTGTAGGTATGTCTTTAAGTCTCTCAAGACTGGAGGTTCCACTTATTTAGAATGAAATTAGTGGTGCTTAACTTTTAAAGATGGACCTTCCTCCATAAAAATGCAATGCATATAATCAAATACATGTAAATGTCTTAGGATCTCACAGGCCTACCAAAGCCCATGCCTGAATCCCTGAGACCTATCTTTGTCTCAGTTGGTCAATGTCTCTTAAAACTTCACCAAATTACACTTCATTATTTACTTTCATGTTTTACAAACATTTTGCTCAAGTTTTACAAGCTTTATCAAGTTCTGTGGCAGGGACACTTCTCTTAAGAAACTGAAAAGCCCCAGCTTGCAGTGCCAGCATCCCATATGGGTGCCAGTTTGAGTCCCAGGTGCTCCACTTCCAATCCAGCTCCCCGCTAATGTGCCTGGGAAAGCAGCGAAAGACAGCCCAAGTTCTTGGGCCCCTGCACCACATGGGAGACCCAGAAGAAGCTCCTGGCTCCTGGCTTAGCCCTGGCCCAGTCCCAGTCCTTGTGGCCATTTGGGGAGTGAACCAGCTGACAGAAGACTTTCTTCCCTCCAACCCCGCCTTTTTCTCCCTCTGTATCTCTCTCTGTAACTGCCTTTTGAATAAGTAAATGATTTTTTAAAAAGAAACTGAAAAAAATAATAAAAGCTTATTTCTCTTCTTGTCAAAACTATCCATGCCAGCAGTTTCAAGGGGTGAATGATGTTGCCTATTTTTTGAGTCAGAGTGTCATGTTCCTATAAGTCTGGTATAAACTTCATGAAACAAAACCAAAATCATCATCCATACCCATTCCAGAAATGGGTAAACAATTTCTAAGGAGATTTTCACCTTATTTTGGGCCTTCTCTGACCAGATAAAGTTTGATTATATTTCGAGCTACCCACAGAACTCCATGTCTAGTCAGCAAAGTCTGATAAATTCAGATACAGGTATATGTTTATTTAATGCATCCACGATGAATGATCATACGTATTTTTTGTTTTCTCTCAAGTTGCCTATTTGTGACAGTCCTTTCAAAAGTAGGAAAATTACATTTATTTTACTTCTTTAAAATGTGGTCAAGCAAAGTACTCTAATTAGCATTTGCCAAACACTACTGAGTGTAGGACTAAATTAAATCAATTCCCATAGCATGTTACCTGTTGAAATTGTATGACACATATATTCTTCTTTATACATTCCTCAACTTAGAAACTACCTGAGTAGCAGATTCAGGATTAAGATAAGGCAAGAGAAGCACCTGGAGCACTAATTATTAGTGTCAAGCAAATAGATACATAATCAGTCAGCTAGTAACTGAATAAAGAGGACACAAGGGAAGATGAAGACAAGCAGTGAAAGAAACACAGAGTGAAAGGAACTTAGAGGGGAGAAAGGGGATAGAGGCAAGGGGATAGCAATAGCAGTGATAATCTTGGTTTTGCCAGCCCTGCTCAGCCCTTGCGGCAGCCCAGAGTTCCCCTCACAATAGTTACCATCTTCTTGCCTGACAGCCCAGCCACACTCTTCCCTTCCCTGCTCTAATTAAACTCCCTTCTGTGTACTGCATAAACCTCCCCTTTTGTGTATTCTCTCAACCCTCCCTCTCCCCCATCCAACCCCCAGCCTTCTCCTGAAAGCCACAAGTTCCACCATGTTACAACTTAGAGCCAGCACATCTACAAGTGACCCAATATGGTTACAGGAGGAGTCCCTATGGGGACATCCAGGTCAATATAATTTCATTGTAATAAAATTACCATGGCCACTCACATCATGCATGTGCCCTAAGACACTTCTGGACTTCCAAAAAATGGCACAGAAATTGCGGCACTTGAAATCTGCCCCAAACTCGGCCCACTTTGAATAGTCAATTAATTCCCACCCTAAACACCACATCCTATGCCTCCAAATCACACAAAGGACTGTCCTGAACCCTGCTGGTCAAAACGCTCTCTCTTGAGTTTGCCCACACTTCTTCTTGAGGGTGTACTTTTGATTGCATTTAAATAAATCTTACTTTTCTCTTGAACTGTTCTATGTCTCCTCCTTGAATTTTTCTTCTCTGGAGACAAGAACCTAGACCAAAACTAGCCAGGGGCCACCTCACAACACAAGAAAGGAAGAAATAATCTCTGAATTTGAGACATTCACCAACAACCATTTGCTGTTCCACATTTCTAGCCCTCCTTTACAGTGAGTGAGACCACATCACTAGTTCCAGCCAATCAGCTGTGGGGAAAAGTGCCAAGTGTCTCATAAGGGCAGATGTGTGTTGTCCATCTATCCTTCTGTTGCAATGATTTTGGAAGGCATGTGTTCTCACATGGCACAAGCATGAGATGTGGGAGCACGACCCAGTCCATATCAGACTTTATTTGAGGAAATATTAAATTTTTATTGTAAAAGCTACTGATTGTTGGGTTATCCATTAGAACAACATAGATTTTTGGTCCTGATTGATATAAGGACATGCCAAATGTAATAGGTAGAGCTGTATTTATTTTTAGTAATAAGAGGAAAAAACTCAGTTTATTATGACAGTGTAGGCTAATTAGTACCACTGGCCCCTTCCATTACATTTCAGGTCTAGTTTAAGAAAATACTACACGCAATATTCCTAAGCCAAATATCTTGACACTGCTATTTTATTAAGAAGGTCTTAATGAGCTACTGTTCCTAACTAGCATAGAGAATTGTTTTCATAGCAACAACTCACAAAAAGGTTCCTTCCTACAGCATTACCTTTTCAAGTATTCACTGAGAATAATACTTTCTCAGTTTTCACATGAAAAATTGGTCTTAAATTTCAGCCTAGTTGTCTTTTTTATTTTGGCATTATCTTTTTAGCATCTCAGTAAGAAATTCAAAGGGAATACCTTCTGTTTCCTGTGATGTTTGGAATTTACCTTGCTGTTCTTGTAATAATCTTTTAATGTAATAACTGCAGCAGTTAGAAATTTTAAGGAGCCACTTGAGTCCAACAACGAACACAGGCAAAAAAAAAAAAAAGAAAAAAAGAAAAATTTGTTCAAAGACAAGCATTTAATTCTTATTTCTTTTTTTTATTAAACTTTTATTTAGTGAATATAAATTTCCAAAGTATAGCTTATGGGTTACAATGGCTTCCCCCCTCCCATAACTTCCCTCCCGCCCGCAACCCTCCCCTTTCCCGCTCCCTTTCCCCTTCCATTCATGTAAAGATTCATTTTCAATTCTCTTTGTATACAGAAGATCAGTTTAGTATATATTAGGTAAAGATTTCAACATTTTGCCCATATAGCAACATAAAGTGAAAAAACTACCATTGGAGTACTAATTATAGCATTAAATAGCAATGTACAGCACATTAAAGACAGAGATCCTACATAATTTTTTTTTCAAATTAATTAATTTTCTATGCCATTTCCATTTTAACACCAGGTTTTTTTTTTTTTTCATTTCCAATTCTCTTTATATACAGAAGATCACTTCAGTATATAATTAGTAAAGACCTCATCAGTTTGTGCCCACACAGAAACGCAAAGTATAAAAATACTGTTTCAGTACTAGTTATAGCATCACTTGGCTTTAGACGACACATTAGGGACAGATCCCACATGGGGTGTAAGTACACAGTGACTCCTGTTGCTGACTTAACAATTTGACACTCCTGTTCATGGCGTCAGTAATCTCCCTAGGCTCTAGTCATGAGTTGCCAGGGCTATGGAAGCCTTTAGAGTTCGCTGACTTTGATCTTATTCCGATAGGGTCATAGTCAAAGTGGAGGTTCTCTCCTCCCTTCGGAGAAGGGTACCTCCTTCTTTGATGGCCCCGTTCTTTCCACTGGGATCTCACTCACAGAGATCATTCATTTAGGTCTTTTTTTTTTTTTTTCCATGATATCTTGGCTTTCCATGCCTGCTATACTCTCATGGGCTCTTCAGCCAGATCTGAATGCCTTGAGGGCTGATTCTGAGGCCAGAGTGTTGTTTAGGACATCTGCCATCCTATGAGTCTGCTGTGTATCCCACTTCCCATGTTGGATCTTTCTCTCCCTTTTTGATTCTATCAGTTAGTATTAGCAGATACTTGTCTTGTTTGTGTGATCTCTTTGACTCTTAGACCTATCAGAGCTATCAATTGTGAGCTGAAATTGATCACTTGGACTAGTGCGATGGCATTGGTACATGCCATCTTGATGGGATTGTGTTGGAATCCCCTGGCACATTTCTAACTCCACCATTTGCGGCCAGTCCGATTGAGCATGTTCCAAATTGTTCATCTCCTCCCTCTCTTTTTCCACTCTTAGATTTAACAGGGATCACTTTTCAGTTAAAATTTAAATTTAATTCTTATTTCTTTAATGACATGTGCATAATATGTCTACATGAACAAGAAGCAGTAAGTGTGGTGCCAAAAGAAAAACAGAAGAAAACAGACCTGAATTTCTAATATTTCCTCTGCCTGTTATTAATGCTGAGATCTTGAGTTAACAACTTAAACTATTCTTTTTATTTGTTGGTGGCGGGGGTGGGGTGTGATGTAGTTGGGAGAACCCAACAAAATTGGAAAGCATGAGAGAGAGTTTCTAGATACTGAATAGAACAGTCCTGGGCTTGAACTCTTGGCATCCTCATTTAGTGACTGACTTGGGCGAGCCACTGGCCTCTACAAACTTTTAGTGATTCCTTTGTAAAAACAGGGATAAATGTTTTGTCAAATTTTGTTTTAAATCTTTGTCGAACACTTGGATATAATTATATACTATAGTTTCAATGCTTGGTGACTTTTAAAGTCTATTACATATGAGTGAAGCTGATAAGAAAACAGATACACTATACAGCTATGAGTTCCAATAAAATAATATATGTATGAATGCTTAGTACACTGTGTTTCTGACAGTAAACACCAAATAAAGGTGATTCTGTAAATCTGACACAGATGTCAAGTGCTATTCTTATTATTCATAAGTATAAAGGTTATAAATAGTGTTCAAGGGCAATTTTATATCATAAACTGAAGAATTTTATAAATAACTGGATTTGACATCTCAACTAGGTTTGACAATAGATGAAAATTATTTCTGAAGAATGTGAATATTTTATAGCAATTGAATAATGTGTGTTAACTAATGGTGCCGACTACTTATTTTGTATGAGCTTCACATTAAGACCTAAAACAGACCTGGATTAAATTATGGTGAGATGTAATGTTTTCATAGAACTACATTAAATATGTTTATATATAACTGAATTAAACTTTGCTTAAGAATGGAAGGCCTTTCTCTATGGGCTTGATCCTGATTAGCCACAGGAACTGATCTGATGAATTAGATGAATTTGCACATATTATCTTGGAACATAAAAGTACTAGATTTCTCTAATGTAAAATGTGAGAAATTCAAGGAGATTTCAAAAAGTTAGAGGAAAACTCAGAAGTAAAGACAGAAATCAAAAATAAAAACTTTATTATTCAACACAAGCTCTATCAAGTTCAAGAGACCCTTATTAACAAATTTAGTTCATCTCAAAGAACTGAGGACTCTTAAAAATTATCAATGTCAATGCAATGGTTTTTAACACTAAAATCTGAAAGAAACAAAGATCTTATGAATATTTTAAAGATTTATTTATTTGAAAGGCAGAGTTTACGAGAGAGGGGAGAAACAGAGAGAGAGACAGAGAGAGGGAGAGAGAGAGACAGAGAGAGAAAAAGATAGAGATCCTCCATCTGCTGATTCACTCCCCAAATGGCCACAACGGAAGCTGGCCCTGTCTGAAGTCAGGAGCTTCTTCCTGGTCTTTCATGTGGACACAGAGGCCAATGACTTGGTCCATCTTCTGCTGCTTTTCCAGGCACATTAGCAGGGAGCTGGAATGGAAGTGGAGCAGCTGGGACATGAACCAGTATCCATATAGGATGCCAGTGCCACAGGCAGCAGCTTTCTCCACTAAGTAAATTCCATCCACTGAATTTTTTTTTAACATTAAGAAACAAGAAGAAGTCAAAAGGAGTCAAATCACTGAAACAGTATTTCTACACTTTGTGTTTCTGTGTGGGTACAAACTGATGAGGTCTTTACTAATTATATACTGAATTGATCTTCTGTATATAAAGATAACTGGAAATGAAAAAAAAAAACAACCTGGTGTTAAATTGGAAATTAATTAATTTTAAAAAAATATTATGTAGGATCCCTGTCTTTAATGTGCTGTACACTGTTATTTAATGCTATAACTAGTACTCCAACGGTAGTTTTTTCACTTTGTGTTGCTATATGGGGCAAACTGTTGAAATCTTTACCTAATATATACTAAACTGATCTTCTGTATATAAAGAGAATTGAAAATGAACCTTGATGTGAATGGAAGGGGAGAGGGAACGGGAAAGGGGAGGGTTGCAGGTGGGAGGGAAGTTATGGGAGGGGGGAAGCCATTGTAACCCATAAGCTGTACTTTGGAAATTTATATTCATTAAACAAAAGTTTAATAAATGAAAAAAAAGGAGTCAAATCACACTTGTAATATAGATGCTTAGCATTTTCCCATCAAAACTCTTGCAACATTTCCCTAGTTAGATGAAAGGAATGATTAGGAACACTGTGGAGAAGGACTTTTAGACATTTTTTCTGCTAAAGATTTGGTGAACTTTTCCAAAAGCACTCTCACCACAAAATACACCATTGTTCTTTGGCCTTGCAGAAAGCTAAAAAGCAAAATGTTGTGAGCATCCCCCCAAATTTGCCATGACCTTTGCTTTTGACCACTTCCACCTCTTGCTAACCATTACTTTGAATATGTTTTGTCTTGAGTATATTAGTTAAATCATACTTCATCTCCTGTCACAATTCTTGAAAGATGTTCTTCAGGATCTTGATCTCACTTGTTTAAAATTTTCATTGTTCTTGCCTGTACCTGACTTGGACACAACATTTTTGGCACGTGCCTAGTGGAAAGTTTGCTTGCCTTTAATGTTTCAGTCAGAAGTTTGTAAGCTGAACCAGATGAGATGTCTATGGTGTTGGCTATTGTTTCTGTTGTCAGTCCTCTATATTAGGGTGAGATTAATAGTTTTCCTTGCAAATTGGGCTGAATTTTCAAGATCATCTTGTTTTTTCTTAAATGATCCATCCTTTTATAAACTTGATATTTTGGATACTGTCATCATAAAATTTATGCAAAGCATGAGTAATTAAACCGTTCTTCCATTCAAAGTTCATCATAACTTTGATGTTTGTTTTTGCTTCAATTTCAGAAGAATTCATATTGCTTTCATAGGGGCTGTTTTCAAATTGATGTCTTATCCTACTTCATGCCTCAAAGTAGGACCTGCTCAGATATGCTATAGGTACAATGACTTTATTTTGGTGCAAAATTTTTGAAATCCATGCATGGTTTTTTCATAGCATGCATTTTCATGGATGTTTTTGAAGAATTCTTGTGATATACACTTTGATGTCATTGTGTGGGGATATCTCAAAGAAAAACACTTAGCCTGAGAATAGACTCAACACAATATATATCAATCAGATGTCACAGAAGTTACTGTCATTGTCATCTGGGAGTCAAGAACATAACAATCTGGAACCAGACTCAAGCCTCCCAAACTGCTTAAAGTTTCCTGGTATCTGTGTTTACGTCTAAAATTGGGTAATAATTGTGCTTCTCGTGAAAATTAAATGAGCAATACATGTTGGGAATAGCACCTGACTTATGGTCAGTAAGCAATATGTTGACTATTATGATTATTAGTACAAGTAAGAATTACTATTCAAAAAGGAGAAGGAAAGAGCCTTAGATAATATTCCCCTAAAGAAAAAGAAAGAACACTTAATACTGCTTCTTCCTAGATAATGAGGAGTTCCATGCAGATAGCAAGGAGCTACATTGAGAGATGGAGGTAAGAGCTTCATCAAGAAAATCTCTATGGATTTCCACAGTTATGCTATAGATTAGCTAGAGCTTGTGTTCATAGTGGCAGCTGCCATTAATAAGTCAATGAAACACTCCAGAGATCTATCAGTCACTGTCCAGAGCCATAAGGAGTATGGTTATTGCCAACTGTGATTAAATAACTTGTAATATGTAAACTAAGATATAAATATTATCTCTGGTGCTACTGCTATAAAATATCATGCCTGTATGATATTACTCATTCATTTTTCCTTTAGAAATTTATTTATCCCTTTTGCACTATGTGCCAGACACTATCCTAAGCCCTGGAATTGCAACAATGAACAAAATTTGCACACATGGAACTTATAGTTAGGGCAAAAATGGCATTAGGGAAAGATACTGGCACAAACAAATATGTAACTGCAAATTATGAAAAATACTATGAGGAATTAATAATGCAGTTTTTAAGGGGATAAGCTTTGGAGATGGAGTTTAACTCTGGTCTTCCCACTTATAAATCTCTCTATGCCTAAGGAACCTTTGTGTAAATGTGTATATGTGTTACTTATGTCAGAGAGTTCACACAAAGTACACATTATGGAAACACTATGCATGGTTTTAAAATCTTGCAACAAAATCAAATTATCTTTCAATCCCATTTTCCCACGAATTTTTTGAAGTACCTTTCTGTTGCTTAAACTTTTTTTTTTATATCTGGGGTTGGTGTGGTGCCACCTTCTGAGATGCCAGCATCCTATATGGGAGACAGTTTGAGTCCTGCTTGTTGCAATTACAATCAAGCTGCCTGCTAATATGCCTGGGAAAGCAGCAGATGACAGCCCCATTCCTGGGCCTCTGCACTCATGTGGGAGACCTGGATGGAGTTCATGGCTTCAGTTTGGCACAGCCATGGCCATTGTGGTCATTTGGCGAGTGAATCAGCTGATAGATGATCTATCTGTATCTCTCTCTCTCCCCATTTCTTTACTTTTCAAAATATATAAATAGATAAATAATTCTTAAAAACTTTCTTTGTATCTGTTTATATATGAAGCTTGAAGGTAATAATTATATATAATTCATAGGGTTCATGTAAGAATTAAAGGAGGGAATGCCTAATGAAAATGCTGATTTACGGTCAATTAGTCTTCTAATCTGTTAAGATATATTTGGCATGATACACAAATACAAAACATAATGGCTTGACCAAATTGTCACTCACTAATTAGATGTTGTTTTTAGGAAGAAAAGAAGCAGCAATGTCATCAGCTTTATTTGATGCCTTCTGGCTGGCAGCTTCCTAGCTGTGTTGAGAGTAGGGATCCATCCACTCCAGAAAAGACTCCTGAAAAGGGATGTTTTGATCTCCATTGGCAGATAACAAATAAATGATGTTGGGAATTTCATACTTAGATGAAGGGTAATGCTTAATCCAAAATGATTTATGGCTGGAGTCACATGGTTACTATTGACAGCTCCCTGATTAGATCTTTGGCATTTTCCCAAGGCATAGGATAAGGAAAGTAAGGTATTGAGGCAATTAAGCAGAACGTGAGAAAGGCACAGAAAGAGAGAGACAGAGAGAAATAATATAAAAAGTTGATAAAGTCAAACTGAGTGTGTATGGATTTTTTGTCCTTTTGTAGTTCTTTTAAGATAATGTCAAAATATATTTAGAAGTATCTTAAAGGATGTTTGAATTGTTACCTTACAATAGATGTATAATAGAATGAATAAAACTCCAAGCACTTTTAAGTGTTGCAGGCATTTTAAATGCCATTTAAAAAAATTCAACTTTTGCATTTTGCAGTACCTTTCATATTACAAGCTCTAAAAAGTCATAAACGTTTGTTTTGTTCTAATTGAATTTGATTCCTCTTTTGGAACCTCTTCAAGTAGCTTATGTATTCATAGAAGATAATAGTCCTCTGATTCTATTAAGAACAAAAAGGTTTTTTTAAACTATAAAACAATGGATAGGCAATAACACATATTTGCTACTTCTGTTCCAGGACAGCTAGGTATTATATCTGGTTTTTTTTTTTTTCCCTCTCCCTCTCTCTTCTCAGTTCCCTGCTCTCCATCTCTTTCTCTAACTGTTAATATGTTAACAAACATATTAAAGAATTAACCCAGCTATTGTTAAAGAGATCTACGCAATTGCAGTTACTCAACAGAATATTGTATAAAAACTAATGAAACAGTTAAATCCATTAGCAGAGGAGACAATAGGCAGCCAAATTAAAATACCAGAAAATGGTAAGCATGCATACATGCATTCTACACATATTTTGAACTCTATAACACTATGATTAAAGATAGAAAAAGACTGAGATAAATAGAGTTAGACATAGTTGAAAGCAGAAAAACAGACACACTTTCTATAGAAGTCCATTTGGAGAAGAGTGCCCATTAGAATTCCCTGGATAGAGGCATAACATCTTGTAGACCATACTATGAATTTGCCCTGGGTCTAATCAAGAATCAGTAAACTACAGGCTGCTGTCTATTTAAAGACCAAGTGAGGCTGGCGCTGTGGCGTAGGATGTTAAGTTTCAGCCTGCAGTGCTGGCATCCCATAAGGGCGCGGTTCAAGTACTGGTTGCTCCACTTCTGATCCAGCTCCCTGATAAGGACCTGGGAAAGCAGAGGATGACAGCCAAAGGGCTTGGGTCCTTGTATCCATGAAGAAGCTCCTGGATCCTGGTTCCTGGTTTCGTCCAAATATGGCTGTTCTAGCCATCTGGAGAGTGAACCACCAGGTGGAAGATCTCTCTCTGTAACTCTGATCTCTGCCTTTCAAAAAAATAAATCTTAAAAAAAACCCAAGTGGCTTAACTATGTTTTATCACTTTCTAAAGTAAAATATTTAAAAACACTACCAAAAGGCATGTTGCTAAGAACAATTGTTCCACTTTGCCTATTGTCACACAAAGTCTAAAAATATTTACTGCCCTTTACAGAGAACATTTGTAGACTTAACACTAATGCACTTCTCCTTTGTAGCAGTCATTATACCTATCGTCACTTAATGTCTGCTATTCCACACAACAAATTCTTCGGGGCTAGTGATAAGCTCTACGTTTCCACACAGCCATGTGCCTGGAAGCAAACACAGCACCTAATACATAGAAATCACTCAATAACAATTTGATATAAAAGTAATAAAGGAATAAAATGATGCACATGCAGGATTATCTAAAGTGCTACAATGCTAATACCAAAACAGAAATCAAAGAGAAAGATCTTCCCCAAGTCACGCAACTCAACAATGGAGAATAAGAATTTTCAGTTCCAGTATCCTGATTCCTATTCCAGTGAAACTCCACTACAAGCCTTCTATGAGCAAATATCAATCTTTTTCTGATCTGGTTTACACATATAGCTGTAGAGAACAGATAAGGCAAGCAGAACCACTCCCTCACTGGGACAGAGAAAGTGATGCAAGTACTGGACTTCTCACTTTTTTCCTCACTCTTGTCAAACTCACAATTCCTCACTGCTTGGTGGATCCCTGAACAAAGACCAGAAAATGGTCTACATGGCAACTCATGGTATCAGTAAATAGAAAGAAATGGTTCTGTGAGAAGTATCTACTGAAACAAAACATACCTACATGCATACATACATGCAAATACACATACACAGAAGAAAGATTGGGAGCACATAATCCACACTATTCTACTTAGTTTATAATAAATAAAGTAAATGCTAAACCATAGAACTTCCTCTTGACCCACTCAGATCACTCAAATTGCATCATCATCATTTCATCTTTCTACTACCATTGCTAAATCACAAAAGCAATGTTGGCCACCACAATGGTGATGTGTCAGAAAATCATTTACCTACACTGTACGAGCTTTACCTTAACCAAAACCTCTTATAGTTAAACTTAGGAAGTTAAAGTGCACAGAATTTCTAAGTGATAGAGCCAGAACTCAAATTAGGCCTGACTGCAATTCTGGTCACTAGAACCATTGCCTTAAATTAAAAACAACTATCATTGCAGCTGCTTTACCCCTTTCGTGTGTATCCTAGTATTTATGTTCTCATTTTTATTTTATTGATCTTAAGAATATTTTATCTTTTAATAGACAGTATACAGTATTATCTACCTTAATCTTACATGAACCAAAAAGAATTTAAGTTGATGACACAATTGATATTCATGAACTCTAAATTAATAGGTAATAAAATTGAACCACTATGCATTGAAATATACATGATTTATTTATGAAATACTTTTTCAACAAAGAATTTAAAGGAAATAAGAATAAAAATACATGCAAAGGCATTTTATAACAACCAAAATTAATCTCAGTTGACAGAGAGTTTAACATAACGAAAGAAGCCTCCCTGCCTCTAGCAAAGAACAAAAACAAACAAACAAACAAACAAAAAAAAACACAAAAAGCAAACAAACTAAAAAACAATCATGAAGCAAAGCTTGATCTTGAGTTGGAAGACATTGCAAAGGGGGCATTAATAGTTTCAGTTCACAATTGATCATAATGATAGGATTAAGAGTCAAAGGGGTCACATAAATAAGACTAGTGTCTGCTCATACTTAACTGATAGAATTAAAAAGTGAGAAAACGATCCAACAAGGGAAGCAGGATACACAGCAGACTCATAGAATGGCAGATGTCCTAAACAGCACTCTGGCCTCAGAATCAGCCCTTAAGGCTTCGGATCCGGCTGAAGAGAACCATGAGAGTATTTCAGGCATGAAATACTGGCAAAAAGAAAGACCTAAATGAAAGATCTCTGTGAGTGAGATCCCAGTGGAAAGAAGGGGCCATCAAAGAAGGAGGTACCTTTCTCTAAAGGGAGGAGAGAACTTCCACTTTGACTATGACCTTGTCTAAGTAAGATCAGAGTCGGCGAACTCAAAAGGCTTCCATAGCTTTGGCAACTCATGACAAGAGCCTAGGGTGATTACTGATGCCATAAACAAGAGTGTCAATTTGTTAAGTCAACAACAGGAATCACTGTGTACTTACTCCCCATGTAGGATCTCTGTCCTTAATGTGTTGTACTATGTGAATTAATACTATAACTAGTATTCAAACAGTACTTTACACTTTGTGTTTCTGTGTGGATGCCAACTGTTGAAATCTTTACTTAATATATACTAAATTGATCTTTTGTATATAAAGAGAATTGAAAATGAATCTTGATATGAATGGAAGGGGAGAGGGAGCGGGAGATGGGAGGGTTGTAGGTGTGAGGGAAGTTATGGCGGGGAAAGCCACTGTAATCCAAAAGCTGTACTTTTAAATTTATATTTGTTAAATAAAAGTTAAAAAAATAGTTCATCACATAATAATCAAACATGGAGATAATAAAATAGCATTTTAAACCAATGACATAAAAGAATACAATCAATTAATGTAACAATGATTGGGCTGGCACTGTGGTGTAGGGGTTAAAGCTGCTGCCTGCAGTGCCGGCATCCCATTTGGGCACTAGTTTGAGTCCGGCTGTTTCACTTCCCATGTAGCTCTCTGTTATGGCCTGGGAAATCAGTGGAAGATGGCCCAAGTCTATGAGTCCCTGAACCTGCATGGGAGAACTGGAAGAAGCTCCTGGCTTCTGGCTTCTGATCAGCACAGCTCCAGTCATTGTGGCCAACTGGGGAGTGAACCAGCAGATAGAAGACCTCTCTCTATCTCTCTGCCTCTCCTTTTCTCTGTGTAACTCTGACTTTCAAATAAATAAATAAATTTTAAAAAGCAATGATCAAAAATTTGCATTTTTAAGGAGCTCTTAAAAGAAATTCAAAAACCACTCAACCACAAAGGAAGTGGGGAAGGACTTGCACTTCTTCCCATGACAGTTTACATGATATAAGACTTTGTCTTCTACCATAAACAATCTTATCTGTGTGAAATATGAGAAACAACTATATTCAGACACTAATCAAGAAGTATCACAGGATATGATTCACATAGAAGGTGAAAAATATAAGGTGATTCTTATGATTGCTTCAGCATTCTGTCTGGAGCCACTTTCTTTTAAAGTTTTTTATTTATTTGTTTTTATTTTCTTGAAAAGGCCAAGAGGTAGAGACAAAGAAATAGAGAGACAGACAGAAGGACAGATCTTCTATCCACTGGTTTATTCCCCAAATGCCGTCAAAAGCAAGGACTTTGCCAGGCTAAGCCCGGAAGCCCAGAACTCAATCTAGGTTTAGAACATGGTGGCAGGGACCCAAGTACTTAAGTCATCTTCTGATATCTCCCAAGGTGCATATGAGCTGGAAGCTGGATTGGAAGTAGAGGAGCTTGGGCTCCAACCAGGCTCTCTAACATGGGATAGGAGCATCCCAACTGGCATCTTCACTGATGTGCCAAGTACAACCTCACCCACAGGCACTTTCTAGAAAACAGCATGGAATGTAAAATCTTAAGCAAAGATATTATTTTTGCTGATATTAGGAGACAATGACTAGAGCTTTAGGGAACTGAAGTGGCTGGAATTTGAGAGCAAAATACTCAAGAAGAAGAGCTCAATGAATCTTTGAACAGAAAGTTGTACATCTTAGGGATAATAATTTTGAGAACCCAGACAAAGAACAACAAGTGAGACACTGGGACATGAAGGACTTGCTAGGTGACATTCAAGTTCTGACCAGTAAGAGTTAGAGGACTTAAGAGTACTTAGGGAATTCAGTAGAGACACCAAAAAGAACACTATTAGTATTAGAGCTAATTACTAGGGGAAAGGTTAAGGTAGATTCATTCAAACAAACTTGAAAACAATCTTCAACAGGCCACAATAAGAGAAAGCTCCAAAGCTCTCCTAAAAGAAAATGATTTTGTTTAGAATAGCGTGAAGAAGTTCAAGTATTAGTATACTCTCAGCATCATGGGAATTTTGACGGTGAGCAACAAAGAGGCCAACAGCTGTATCAGAGCAACAAGGTAAATCATACAAGAGATCAGACAGAAAAGACTTCCTACAGTCAGGAGATAATTCAAACACTGGCCCCCAAAATATTCTCCTTCAACGGGACCTGAGTTTAATTGGGTCAGAATGTGAAATAGTTTGTGTTCCATGGAATGGTCAAGACAATACAGAAATCAGAATTTAGTAGAGCTTAATAGATGAATGTGTTAATAACAGAGGCAGGCACCTTTCCAGAGAGATAGGAAAGGGGAGAGTCTAAAAGAGCACTGGTAAAACCAGTCACTTATACTGCAAGTATATTCAAAACTTCATCCTCTAAGGAGCAAAAGTAGAGACTCCACTCTGCAAGGGAAATTGCACTTCACTAAAAGTGTAACTAAATAAATGCCAAGCAGTTTGCTTAAGCCCTGGCCTGCACTGAAGTCCTCCCAAATGGGTGCTAGTTTGAGTCCTGGCTGTCCACTTCTCATCCAGCTCCCAGCTAATGTGCCTGGAAAAGCAATGGAAGAAGGTCCAAGTGTTTGGGCCCCTGCACCCATGTGTGCACCCTGGCTTCAGACTGGCCCAGACTCAATTGTTGCGGCCATTTGGGGAGTGAACCAGCAGATGGAAGATCTCTGTCTGCCTCTCCTTATCTCTCTCGCTAACTCTGCTTTTTATAGTAACTAAGTAAACCTGTAAGATAAATAAATAACCAAACAGAAATAATATGCACATTTGGGGGTACAGTAAGAGCCATTATTCATGACTGCTAAAATATATTACCTAAATGCTCATTTCCACAAAGAAAAAAATATAAGTCCCACAAACAAGCAGGCAAAAATTAAAAAAGCAAGCAATATAAACTGCTTGTAAGAAGACATGTATATTGAACTTAATAACATTCCAAAGGAGTTATATTTAATATCTTTAAATAACTAAAGAAAATCATTCTTAAGAAGGTGAATATGATATCAATGACCATCAAATAGAGAACATTTTAAAAAGACAAAGTTTATTTAAGAAGGAAGCAGATAGAGATTCTAGTATGAAAAGCTACATGAACAGAAATGAACAACTTACAAAGTGGCCTCAAAAACTGACTTGAGCTGGCAAAAGAATTAACAAACTTGAAGCTAATCAATAGAGATTATACAACCTGAAGAACAGGACAAATAAATAAAAATGAACAGAGTTTCAGAGATATAAAGGATATCATAATTAATTATCAAAGGAAGAGCAAAAAGAAAAAAAAATACTTGGTAAAATAATGATTGAAATTTCCCAAATTTGATGAAAAGCATTAATTAATTATTGGATCCAAGAAGCTCAACAAACTCTAAGTAGGATAAACCTAAAGAGATATACACTCAGTCACGTAACAATGAAATGTTAAATGTAGAAGACAATCTGGAAAGTAGCATTGAAAATTGCCTCATAATGTATAAGAGAATCCAAATACAATTGACATGTGATATCTCACAAGAAACGATGGGTTCCAGCAGACAGTAAGATGCCATATTTTAAGAGCTGAAAGAATAAAACTGCCAACCAATATCTAATAGATTACCTTTAGGAAAGTTTTCTTTTTTGAAAAAAAGTGTTTTTTTATTGGTAGCAGTTAGTTTGTTCTTTTATCTGACAGTGCCAAAGGAAGTCAGACTAATATATATATATAAGACCATGTAGGAGTTCTTTGTTTTTCCTTATTTCTAAAAAGATTTCACTTATTTATTTGAGAGGTAGAGTTACAGACAGAGAGAGAGAGAGATAGAGAAAAAAGTCCTCCATCCACTGATTCCTTCCCCAAAACCAACCAATAATATATATCCAACAATATATATCTTATATCCAACAACTCTACATTTCAAAAGTGAAGAAAAAATACAGATATTCCCAAATAGAGCAGAAAATCTGTTGCTAGTCAACTCATTCACAAGAGCTATTAAAGGAAGTTCTATAGTGTATAAGCAAGCAATCCCAAAAAGAATGCTCATCCACAGGGGAAAACAGAGCTCCATTTAAGGTGCTTATGCAAATAATAAGAGACAGTTAAATACTTTCCCATTTTTTGTTCTTAACAGATTTAAAATGCAATTGTATAAAACAGTGTTTATGAAGTATATGGTTAAACCTTTAAAATATATACATATATTTGAGATTAGCTGCAAAAAGAAAATGAGTAGAAGCAAAGTTACATTATAGTAAGGAATTTACATTAGATAGTTCGTAAAATCCACAGGAACAAAACAGAAAACGCTAAATAAGAAGGCTACTACAAGAAAAATTACAAATATATAATTGTTCTCCTTTCTTTGATAAGCTATTTTAAATGACATAAAATTATATACAGAATTAATTATAACATTGCATGGTTGAGTTCGTAACATAGACAAATGTAATATGTAAAAAACAATGGTTCAAAAAAGAAAAGCAAACAGAGCTATGTCAGAGCAGTATTTCTGCATCTCACTAGAATTAAATTAGTGTAAATCTAACACAGACTTTCATTAGATGCATATGGTGAGCCCTACAGCAACCACTAAAAAATACCTCAAAACATCTCGTGAAAACACTCATTGAAGTAGTTAAAATGTTATACCAGGAAACATTCACTTAATACAAAAGAATTAATGAGAAATAGAGAGTTTTTTTAAGAACACAGGATGTATATCAAATAAGTAAAACAGTAGCCATAAATCCAGCCCAACCATACATTTAATATTAAATGTGAGTAGATTAAACATCCAGTCTGAAAACAGAGATTATTGGTCTGGATTTTTGAAAGTGACAGGGGACAAAGAAGGATATATTTAAGCATCAAAGAAAAAAATAGGAGCCAGCATTGTGGCATATTGGGTAAAGCTGCCATCTATAAAGCCAGCATCCATAATGCGTGCTCGTTCATGTACCAGCTGCTCAATTCTGATCCATCTACCTGCTAATGGCCAAGATAAGCGGTGGAAGATCACCCAAATGGTTGGGTTTCTGCTACCCATATGAGAGACCAAGATGAAACTCCTGGCTCCTGGCTTTGGCCTGGCCTATCCCTGGTCATTGCAGAATTCTGGGGGGATGAACTGATGGATGGAAAATCTTCCCCTCCCTGTCCCTCCCTTTCTCTCTGTAACTGTGACATTAAGATAAATAAAAAATCTTAAAACAAAATTCAACCTTTCTACATCCAGTGAAAATATCCTGCAAGAACATAGACAAAATGTAAGGATTTCCAGAAAGACAAAAGTTGAGAGTCTTTATTTTCAGTAAATGCACATTCTATTAAAGTACTTCAGGGAGCCAGCACAGTAGTTAATGGCATCCCATGTGGGTGATGGTTTATGTCCTGGCTGCTCCACTTCCAATCCAGCTCTCTGCTATAGCCTGGGAAAGCAGTAGATGTGGGAGGCCCAGAAGAAGCTGCTGTACCCTGGCTTTGGATCAGCTTGGCTCCAGTCTTTGCAGCCATCTGGGGAGTGAACCAGCAGATGGAAGACCTTTCTCTGTCTCTTCTTCTGTCTGTAACTCTACCTTTCAAATAAATAAATCTTTTTTTTTTTTAAAAAAAGGAAAGTACTTCAGGTAAAAGAAAAATGATACCAAGTGGAAACTTGTTTCCAAACAAAAGAGTACAGATTGTCCTATATAAAAAGCATATGGGCAAACCGAAGATTTTTCACTCATTGTTAATTTTTAAAATGAATATTTTCTAAAAGAAATAATGTATTTCCAGTTTTGCAACATGTAGCTATAAAATGTATAACAACAAAACACAGATATTGGATTGGGGAAATTGAAGTTTATTCTTTTAAGTATTTTAATTTAAATATGAACTAAAATAATAGTATTTGTAGTTTTTCTGTATAAGCTAAAGATGCACATTGTAAACCAAAAGTTGCTATTGAAAACAATAAAACAAAGACATGTAGTAAATAAGCCAGTAGTGTCTATAAAACTGAATAGTAAAACATGTCATCAAAAAGAAGGTAAGTGATGAGCTTAAAAGTGAATAAAGAACTGTTGGAACAAACAGAATACAAACAGCAGGATGGTAGATGAAACTCCTCAAAGGACTCAGTATAAGGATGTTTATTCCAGCTATACTCTTAAAGCAAAAATATACACAAATACACACACACACACACACTAGCAAAAAAAAAAAAAAAGAAAGAAAGAAAGAAAGAAAACAACCTCTGGAAATAATGCAAATGTCCACTCATAAGAAAATGGATAAAGAAATTATAATATATTGGTATGATAATACTGTTAAGCAAAAAAATAGGATTAAACTATTGATATACTTAAGCATTGTGACCTCCAAATGCATTATCCTGAGCTACAAAAGTTTGTCCCCAAATACTTAAATACCATATGATTCTATTTATATGAAGTCTAGGACAGGAAAGACTACTGTGAAAGAAACCAGAACAGTGGTTGCCTCTGGGTGGTCAGTCAGTGATCAGGGTTACCAGGGAATTTTCTGAGAATATAAGAATTATTTGTATCTGTTTAGTGTTGGATTTTTAAAAATATATGCACTTTGCATAGCTTATTGTAAAGTACATGCATGATCTATATATTTAACTGTATGCAAATTGTGTGTCAAGTTTAGGAAGCTTTTTAAGTAAGCAATACAAATTAACATGAGACTACAGGAAAATGAAGAAATGGAATTAAGAAAATCAATTCCATTAGTAATCAAAAGACTAAACTAAACCAATGAAATATTATTTTGTTTACCCCAGAAAAGGCAATACACTTAGGAGATAATATCTAGTGGTAAAACCAGCATACTCATACCACACTGGGAGAAAGTAAAATGGTTCAGCCGTGGTGGAACACTTGTGACCTAACTGTTCTACATCACAGTATCAATTCAGAAGATGATATAAAACAGATATAGATAAAAATTAATGCTGAAAAATTATCTCTAGAATTATTTATAGTCAGGTAATATTGAAAACAACCTAAGGCCGGCGCCGTGGATTAACAGGCTAATCCTCCGCCTTGCGGCGCCGGCACACCGGGTTCTAGTCCCGGTCGGGGCGACAGATTCTATCCCGGTTGCCCCTCTTCCAGGCCAGCTCTCTGCTATGGCCCGGGAACGCAGTGGAGGATGGCCCAAGTGCTTGGGCCCTGCACCCGCATGGGAGACCAGGAGAAACACCTGGCTTCTGGCTTCGGATCAGCGAGATGTGCCAACCGCAGTGGCCATTGGAGGGTGAACCAACGGCAAAAAGGAAGACCTTTCTCTCTGTCTCTCTCTCTCTCACTATCCACTCTGCCTGTCAAAAAAAAAAAAAAAAAAAAAAAGAAAACAACCTAAATGCTTAACAAACTGTAATGAGAACAAGTCCAAAAAGAGAATTATATATTTGTTGTAACAAAACATGATACACAGACAGAAAAAAGTACCAAAACTACAAAGGAATTAACAAGGACATCTTTTTTCTGCATGATGAAATTATAACATTTGTGTTTTTTAGATTTATTTTTCAAATTTTCTCAAAGATTTTTTTCTCCAAGAATAAATCCTTATTTAAAAAGATACACAAAAATACTAACAGAGAGAAAATCAGAGTAACTAAAATTAGAATGCAAATTTTTTAAAAAGGGAGAAAGCTCACATAAATTTATGAATTCTTGGCAAACAGGAAAGCAAGGTGAAATAGAATACATTATTCTCTTCTGATTCTAGCACAGCATGTGAAAAAGCAAGAGATAGTTCAATACTTGGATACGTGCTACCCATATGGGAGACCCAGATTGAATTCAGGGTTCCTGATATCTACCTGGTCCAACTCTGGCTGTTCTGGGCATTCAGGGAGAGAACCACTAGATAGGAAATAAATGTCTTCCTCTCTCTCTCTGTCTCTCTCTCTCTCTCTCAAATAAAATAAACTTCACAATTCATGGTTAATTGTAAAAAAAAAAAATTAAATGTTTTTTTTTTTTTTTTGGTGGAGATGAAATTATTTCAGGATCTTACTTTAAAACATAATCTGTTTTACTTCTTGGTCTTGCTTACTCCCTTTACCTTCTTTCTTATCTGCTAATGATGTCCCCTTTGTTACTTGTAAAATATAGACAGAACTCATGATTTATTTTGGGTTATCTGTTTTCTAGTTCCTCAGCAAAGAAGTAGCAGTTGACAGATCTGTCATCTGTGGTCTCATGAATTTCTCAATATTTAATTAGCAGACGGTCTGCACTGAATTCTAAGGTTCTTGAGAGCAGATTTTGTGTTCATTTAATTCTTTTTCATAAGACCTCCATTGTCTGTAACCTACAGGTACTTAGTAAATTGCAACAGCATTTACTGAGAAAAACTTCATGTGTCTCAAAGAAGTTGCCACTATTTTTCTATGGACAGTAGGTACTTCTAACAGCATCACATATCTGAAGAAAATGTAGGAAAAATAGAAGAAAGTATAAGATACCTGTTAGGAAATCAGTAGCACTACTCTTAAGAATAAAGACTGAAGATTCTCTAATTTTTATTTATTAATTTTTTGAAACATTTAATACCAAAATTGCTTTTTGAAGGCCCAAAGGAACAAGAAAAGAAGAAATGAAGTGGCTCTTTGGTCTGAATTCCAACTCTGTCATATACTAGCTCAATGACCTTAGAAATCCTCTTAGTTTTTTGTTGTCATTGTTGTTTGTTTGTTTGTTTGTTTGACAGGCAGAGTGGACAGTGAGAGAGAGAGACAGAGAGAAAGGTCTTCTTTTGCCGTTGGTTCACCCTCCAATGGCCGCCACGGCCGGTGCGCTGCGGCCGGCACACAGCACTGATCCGAAGGCAGGAGCCAGGTGCTTATCCTGGTCTCCCATGGGGTGCAGGGCCCAAGCACTTGGGCCATCCTCCACTGCACTCCCTGGCCACAGCAGAGAGCTGGCCTGGAAGAGGGGCAACCGGGACAGAATCCGGTGCCCTGCCCGGAACTAGAACCCGGTGTGCCAGCGCCGCTAGGTGGAGGATTATCCTGTTGAGCTGCGGCGCCTGCCCTCTTAGATTTTGAAGCCTAGGATCCTCCTCTGTGCAATGAGATAATAATGACTGTCTCACAGGGCTGTGCTGAGGGATAATGAAAACAATGCTAGCAAAGTGCCCAGCACCAAGACTTGTACAAAAGTAGGAAATAAATGTCAATTTCCTAAATGAAATAAGTATCTTTCCTCTTAGGAGCTTACTATATAGTGAAAGAAGTGAATATTAATATAAGAAATGACTGACCATCCAAAACTGGAAGTCATAACAAGAGCAAGTTCTTAGGGATGGTATTTGACTGAGCAGTTCAGGCACTTACATCTCATATCAGGATGCCTGGGTTTGCTTCCTGGCTCCTGCTTCCAATTTCCACTTAGCAACTGTACAGATACTTGGATATAGCAGATGAGAGTTCAAGTAACTGGTTTGCTGTCACTCACATGAGAGACTTGGATTAAGTTCCTTTGTTGGCTCATCTCCATCCATTGTGGGCATCTGGGGAATGAATCAGCAGATGGACCACATCTATCTCCCATAAAAACAAACAAACAAAAAGAAAGTAGAGTTGTCGTGTGGAAAAATACTTAATTTGCCAGTTGAGATGGCTGCCATCCCATATCAGAGTGGTTCAACTTCCAACTACACCACTTCTGATGCAGCTTCCTGCTAAGGTGCACTCTATGAGGCATCAGAAGATGGCTAACGTTCTTAGGCTCCCTACTGCACCTATCTAGGAGATGAGCATGGAGTTCCTGGATCCTAACTTCACTCTGGCCCATCTCCCTGGCAGTTTGTGGGCACTTGAAGTTGAACCAGCAGATGGAAGATTCTCTCTGTCTCTCTTTCTGCCTTTCAAATAGAAGTTAAAAACAAATGTTGAGTGCAAGTTATTTGAAAATTGGATAAAAGAGAATATTTTTAGCTTCAAGTTAGGATGTGGGCAGGAAATATCTAATATCATTCAGCATGTTTTATGGAGTCTCAACTATGTGAAATGAAGTTCTAGATTCTGTAATACAGTGGAGAGCAGATACTTTCACATTACTGGAAGATGACAAAAAATAAACACATAAACAAATGTGAATGAAAATTTCCGATGGTAAAATGTGCTGTAAAATAAAAGTGTAAAATGGCAGAGATGGAAACTTAGTCCAGTGAAGTGCTGACAAAACCATTTTTAAGATGACCTTTCAGTTAAGACCTAAATGAAGAGGGCAGTCATCTTGGAGACATGTCAGAGGTAAAATGAGGGGCATTATCAGAAGTAAATAACTTTGGCTAGAGCAGAAAACCCAATAGAACAAAATGTCTAACTAAATTTATAGGTGTTTCTGAGGTCACTAAGAACTTGGATCAAAATAAAACGGTTTCCATGACTAATGGAACTAGAGAAGACCAGAGACTAAATATTCCAATAAGTTTGATTAAATGAGGACTTCTTTCTCCCCTTGTCCCCCTTCCTTCTGTTAATAACCTTGCATTAGCTTCACAAGCAACAAAATAGATGTCCTGTGAGAAAGTGCTTCATGAAGAGAACAGCTGGCCAGATTTAAACACATTGTTATTGCTCACCATGCAACATCCTCACATTCTGAGATCCTCTAGTTTTCTAGGACTCTTAGCCTCAGTTAATAAATTTGCATTACCACAAGTAATTTCCCCATCAAGCAAAAGGGAGACCAACCTAATAATAATAAAAGCACTTTGCAAGCCATAACTACTCCATTTCATTGGTGTGTACTGGCAAATATGGGTTATTATTTTTTCTCCCAATTTAAGCTCCATGCTTTGGAGAATTTTTAAGAGCCCTATGATGACTTAGTGAAGCAGTTTTATTCCAGGCTGAATTGGCTGATCACTTCTTTACACAGCAATGGCTTGCAATTCTATCCTAAGGGGCCACTTTCACTTTACTTAAAGGATAGCAGAGGGTCTAATGGCATCATGGAGGCAAAGCAGGAAATTGGGAGAAATTCCCTGCCTCATCAAAGAGGATGAGGTGGCCAACACAGAAGGCAATGGGGAATTGGCTCAGTAATGAGAAATAAATGTACAGGCCGGCGCTGTGGCTTAACAGGCTAATCCTCCTTCTTGTGGTGCCGGCACACCGGGTTCTAGTCCCGGTTGGGGTGTGGATTCTATCCCAGTTGCTCCTCTTCCAGGCCAGCTCTCTGCTATGGCCTGGGAAGGCAGTGGAGGATGGCCCAAGTCCTTGGGCCCTGCACCCGCATTGGAGACCAGGAGAAGCACCTGGCTCTGGATCAGCACAGTCCGCCAGCCTCAGCGGCCATTGGAGGGTGAACCAACGGCAAAAAACACCTTTCCTCTCTCTCTCTCTCTCTCTCTCTCTCTCACTGTCCACTCTGCCTGTTAGAAAGAAAGAAAGAAAGAAAGAAAGAAAGAAAGAAAGAAAGAAAGAAAGAAAGAAAGAAATGTACAGTCAACCCTGAGCATCTGCAGGGGATTGGTTTTAGGACCTCCTCAAGGATATAAAAATACAAGGATGCTCAGGTCCCTTATATAACACAGATACTGTTTGCATATAACCTACAGGCATTCTCCTGTATACTTTAAGTCATATTGAAATTGCTTGTAATACTAGATACAATGCAAATACTATGTAACTATTATTGGACAGGAAGTAAGGACAGGCTAAAAGTCTGTACATGTTTAGTACAGTTGCAAGTTGTTTCTATGAATAGTGTCAATTCATAGTTTGATGAATCCATGGCTGCATAACCTGAAGATAAGGAGAGATGGCTGTTCATATTTTTGTTAATCTTTCATAGCAAGCAATAGGTATACAAGCCTTGACTTTGAGGAACTCTCTTTACTGGTCCAGAATCATGAAACTAGACTCAGCTTGTGAGTTATACAAATTAGTTTTTTGGCTCTCAGTCAATACTTCTACAAAAGTGAAATAGAATAGACAAGACAACAGAGTATTTCACAGTATATCATTTAAGTAAGTAATAGCATATTTTTGATGTTCATAGATGTATGTGTACTTGTGTACTGATTCACAATGTAAAAATGATCTCTATTGTATAGTATAAAACAATTTTTAAATATACTCCCATAGGGGCATCCCAGCTCAAAGGGGTTAAATAGTTGCATGCCCTCAAATCCCAGAGCATATACCTGTTGAACTCACCACTTCATAATCAGTCTTTGCACTGGAGGGAACCATGAATACACTTCATTTTGTCATTTTATAGAAGGGGAAATGAGCTAAAGAAGTGAAATCACAAGTTGAGAAAGGCCTCAAAAATAGGAACTAACATTTTTTAACTCAGAGTAGTTGTTGAAGGAGAGTGAATGGGAGGAAAGGAAATTGGGGAGTGAATGAGAGAATAGAAGATCTCTCTGTTTCATTCATCCTTTCTAGCTCTGTACCTTTCAAGTAAGATGAAAATAAATAACAATTTTCAAAGAATTGGAAATAGATTGTTCTGAGTATTGCATGCACTTTTTTATTACTACAAAAGGGAGGGTAGTTGTCTTAGACTCTAGGAACACAGAATCCATTATTCTATGGAATTGACCTTGCCCACACACTGAGAAAGTGATCATGCTTTGAATTATTTGAATACCATTTTCATCCTTCTATCTCTCCAGTCTTCCCTTGAGACTACCATAAGGTGCAGTTGCACGTTGATGTTCAGCAACAATATGGTTTAATAGCCACAAGCTCAGATCCCACAGTAACAGAGACTTGGATTAATATCTGCTGCAATACAAGCCCTCTGAGGGCAGAGCCATGATCATCTTGCCTAATGCTGTATCATCCATACCCTATACCATCTGTGAGACTGTGCATATGCCAGATGTATGTTTATTGAAACAAAGAAGGGAAGGGAAAGGAGACCTAGATCTGCCACTTATCAAATATGTGACTTGGACAAGTGCCTTCATATCGCTGTGGCTTACTTTCTCATGTATAAATGGATATACTTATAGTTAATTAGAGGATCAAGTGAGACAATACAGGTCAAGAATTGAGCACAGTTGCCAGCAGTCAGTAAATATGAGGAAGTATCTGCTATTATTAGCAGCCGTCTCCCCTTTTAGATCAGTGATTTTCTTCTCTTAACTCACTAGACAAGCTCTTTCTTTTTAAAGACAGCATAGTCTGTATAGAAGAGATGAAAAGACAAGCTTGTCTGAAGTGCTGCTGTTTGTCTCCACCCCCATCCCAGTCACCAGCAAGGGTCCCCGAATCACCACCCAGGATTGATCAGACTTCTGCATGAAAATCACTCCTCTGGGCCATGACCTTTCCCTCTTCCTGGCAGGATTACTGCTGAGGCTGAGATGGATTGCTGATGCTGGGTAGGAAATGAAGCCCTGCAACGAACACCTGTCAGAACCAAGCGATTACAAATCTCCTGGGAGCCAGCATCCCAGTGCTCATACACAGCACTGACAATGCATCTTCAGAGTCACAGAATTTCAGAGTTGCAGGAAACACCATGAAGACAACGACGAGGAAAGAGCTCTAAAACAAAACACTGGAAACCGCTAAAGCTAATGTCAGAGTCATATGCACATCTACTAAATTTCTGGAATTTATCGATTGCCCAGTGTCTAACAGCTTCCTTCAGGCACAATTTGCATATGGAAATGTGCAGTGTTTTTTATTCATTCTCATTTCTTTCTTAATGTTAAATTAACTGGGCCAATAAACCACAGGAAGTATTACTTGAAATCTGACTTCAATCACTATTAACATAAAATATTTAAGTGTATATGGAAAGCATACTTCAGGGGGGTTTGTCCTAGACAGCAGCAAGTACAATGAAGTCAGAATTCCTAGTCAGAGAAAGGAAGACTTTTAATGCTGCTCTCTGGCAGGCAGTGGGACCAAATGGGACCAAAAGTGGGAGCTTCCCACTCTGCTTGTGAGATTCAGAGATTCTGAAAAAGCAATTAAGAACCTCAGCTCTGCTGGGATAAACTACAATTTGAGGCAATTGCTTCAGTACAGGTTCTCCATCTGTCAAATAGGAGTCATACCATCTACTTTTCAGGAATATTGTAAGGACAAGACAATACATGAGAAAGTACATTGAATTCCTTGTCAGGACAGCACTGTATTTTCAATACTAATTCTGACAAAATTGATACTGATATCATTCTCAATTTGTGAATCTGCTGAAGTTTATACATTATTGAGGTAGATGAGAAAAATAATTAGAAAAAACTGATGACATTAAAAACAAAGGTGTGATAAGGATAACTTCATTTCTGTAAGAAGAAACACTAGAGTGGGGCTTGAGGATGGATTAGACATTATAGAGCCATACTGACCTTATTTAAAGGATATTATAAAGGTAGTAACTTCCAAACGATAGTCAAGTCCCCTGACTTCTGGGAGAAGAACTAGTATGAGCCCTTCAAATATGGAATT
This sequence comes from Lepus europaeus, assembly GCF_033115175.1. Lineage (NCBI taxonomy): Eukaryota > Metazoa > Chordata > Mammalia > Lagomorpha > Leporidae > Lepus > Lepus europaeus. Next base: position 44,105,153 of record NC_084833.1, read on the forward strand.
TCTGGGAAGAGCTGGCCATGATCTCATCCTAAGGCTTTGATTCCCTATACCCAAAGAGCAGATGATACACGCTGGATTAAGAAAATGTGAAATCCCACTTCCTTATCTGTGTACCAATATCACATTTGACTTATATTTCTTATGTTCTATAAGAAGTTTTTGCAGTACAAGGGAAAGAATAAGCTATGCGATAGAATCCAGTCAAAGTCAGAAAAACAAATTAATATCCTTTTAGGTTGCACAGGCTAACAAGAACTTTGGAGTTTTAAATTGTTCACACTTGACATGTACCATCATGAGTCTTCCAGGATTATTAGTTATCCTTTTGCAATAATAGCTTTCATTGAAATCATATAGAGCCCCTATCTCCTGTCCAATAGAAATACATACCTTAGAATCAAACCAACATATAGCATATTTCTTTCAAAATACTGTGAAGTTTTATTTTATTTAACTTATGTGGCTACACAATAATATTAGAATTGTGAGAAAATTAATAATCAAATAATCTAACCTGCTGGCTTTATAACCTAGTAAACAGATACTCAAAGAGCCTCATTTGTCCTGTGTCCTGTTAAAGTCACTCAATCCACACACATTCAGTCAAAGAAGTCAAGCTCTTTACTTTTCAACATTTATTTTTGGCTAATATTTCCCCTGCCTAAACCCCTTCTCACCCCTCCCCTTACTTCTCATGGCCATAATTATTTATGTAGATACTGACATATGCCACAAGGAAACATCTAGACCCCTAAGGGAAATACAAAATTTCCTCCTCGACAGCCTAAAGACTGCATCCCAATCAACAGGCATAATTTTGGTTATATAAAGCACACACCTATTTATAAATTTGAGTCAATGAAACCATCTTAATTAAGTATCCTAACCCCAAAATCCAAAACAATAGAATAATGAAGTGTTGTAGATCAAGATGATCATAGAAGCACTGTTTGTATTTGAAAGTCAAACCCTAATAACTGTTCTTAGCTTCAGCAGGAGAAGATTAAACTTTAGATTATGAAATCAGAGGAATATAATATAGCAACTACAATTAGGCTTACAGAGTTTGGCAGTAGTACCTAATGGTTGAGAGCATGAATTATGGCTTAATCTCAGCTTTGCCTCCTACTAGCTTTGTAATTTAGGGCAAGTTTCCATGCACACTATAAGAGTGCTAGTTATCATAATTATTTTTATCAAAGTCATCATTTATGCTAACCTAGGAAAATAAAATACGTGTATTAAGTAGAACATATTTACCAGAATATCGGTATTATAATTTATATTTACCACCAAGCCTTTGTGCTTATGAAATTTTTCATTATAGCCTGAGGGTCCATCCCTTCCTTAGCTCCTCTTCTACCTCCAGGAGGCAGCCATACTCATAATGAGAGACTGGGAGTGATAGAAGCAGACACTCAGGCACTTTTCTCTCCTGTTCAATGAGGACCAGCTGCCAGCAGTTTCCCTGAGAACGAGCAAGCAAGAATGTCACTCCTCAGTATCCTTAAAATTTTCCCAGCTCAGATTTGATCCATCCTTTATGGGGACAACTCAGTGATGTAGGGTAACCGTTAGTGCCCAGGATTAGAGAGGGGAGCTCTGGATTAGACGATTATAATGAGGGTGGGGATGTCTGACTGTGTTGAAACTTGATGAGGCCAATGTGAGATTTCTCACCAGTTCAGGGCAGAAGCAGAGGATGTCACACCTGTGACTAGAACAATGTAACTGTGACCACCACCACCACCACCAACAACAACAACAACAAAAAGAAAACTTTGGGAGGAAATAGTGATACTATGCAATGAGTGATTTTTTTTCTCCTTCCTGTTATTCTTCAATGTTTTCAAGATCATATAACTCACTACATTTTAATTTTAATAATGAAGAAAACTAATTTCATAAATGTGAAAAAGTCCTTCTCATGTATTTGCAAAAACATTAGTATGATGTGAAATAAAAATAATATTTTTTCATGTTAGAAATTTTCTAAAATAAACCCTCTAGGTATCAGTAGATTTAAAAAAATTATAGACTTAGCTGTGGAAACAGAGAGGATTAGACCTTTGGGTGACACAAAGGGGAGAGAAAATGGTCATACTGAGGTTATTACAAATTGATACTCCAAACTCTTCCAAATATGTTAGATCTAGAAGAAGAAAATTTAATAAACTTACAGAACAGTATGAGATGATAGACAAAATATCATACATGTAACTAAGAACACTCTATAGCAAGACAAACAAGGAAAAAACAAAAACAAAAAGTCCTCAACTAACATAACCAGCTCACTGGCCACCAGAGTTAAAGTTCTGCAATGCTTAAGAGAGGAAAAAAAGAATCCAGAATGAAAATATACTGGGAGCAGAATCAGCTCATTTTGCCCAAGATTGAGAGTAGCTGTGCAGAGAAACAATCAGAAGATTCTTAATGTTCTCCAAAAATATCACAACCACTCAGAATGATCCAAGGCCTCTGCAAATCTTTCAGATTTATAAGTACTCTTTGAGAAACACAATTGAGCTCACCTTACATAATGGCATCTGACACACTCCAGTGGCCTCCCTCTAATCCTTACAAAGCATTGCCTAATATAGACTTACACAAAGACACAGAGCCTGGTTTATTTGCCATATACAGTCTTTCATCTATTTCTATCCATTCCACTTCCTAAGCACTTCTTTTATTTTTTATTTGAGAGGGAGAGAAAGAGACAAAGAGAGGGAGAAGGAAAAGGAGAGGGAAAAATACTTTTCTCATCTGTTTCCTTACTCTGCAAATGCCAACAATGGCCTCCTAATGGAACTCAAGTCAGAAACCAGAAACTCAACCTAGGTCTCCCATATGAGCAGTAGGAACTCAATTACTTGAGCCATCACCAGTGCCTTCCAGCTCCCCATCAATAGGAAGCTGGAGTCAGGAGTGGAGCCAGATATTAAACAAGGCACTCCAATATAGGAAATCGGTGTCCTACTGTTAATCTTAACCACAGTCCAAACATCTATTTTTTTTAAAAAAAAAGATTTACTTAGCAAAGTTTTTGGGGGCAGGGGTGTGGAAAGACAGACAGACAGATCTTCTACCTGCTGGTTCACTCCCTAAGTGGCTGTGGCATTCAGCTGAATCAGGCCAACGCCAGAAGCCAGGAACTCCATGTGGCTCACCTACATGGGTGGCAGGAATCCAACTACTTGGGTAATCTTCTGCGTTTCCAGGTGCATTAGCTGGGAACTAGATTGGAAGTGGAATAGCCAGAACTCGATGGGGTGCTCATATGGGATGCAAGCAGCACAGGTAGCAGCTTAACTCACTGTACCACAGCACCACCATTGCTCACTCCATGGCCACTGCCTCTTTACTAGGCCAATCAAGTGTTGACTCTTGCCTGGATTCTTGAACTCAGAAATATCACATGACTAAGAGCATGGATGTTGGGTTCAGCCTCAGTCTCACCATTTACATTTGTGTGATGCTGGGAAATTCATATTTTAGTAGACCATTTCTCTTACCCATTTCTGTATTTTATGTTTATATATACTTTCACTTTGCATGCAAAGTGCTTAGTTAAGACAATTTTCTGTGTTTAGTCAGAATTAGTTCCAAATATAAATCTGAAGTGTCACCTACCCTTCTTAACTGCTATGGTTTCCTATGGCTCTTAAGATTAAGACTAAATTTCACATATACAAAGTGCCTGTCCCCTTATCCAGCTTAATCTACCTTCACTCCTTCTGTTTTCTGTGCTCAAATCATGCTCAGTATTCTATCAGCTCCTCAAACATGGCTTTTTAAAGGCAGAGACCATATTTGATTTTGCACATCATTTTCTGTCCAGAACCCTGGAGAGTAACTGGAAAATGCTGCTATGGATAATAGCAACTAACATTTACTAAGCTTTAACTGTGTCTTCAGTAGAAGTACTTTATTTATACTATCTCATTGAACCTTTGCCAAAAATCTATGGAATCAATACTATAAGTATCCATGTTTCACAAACAGACAAATTCTAACATGGACAAAAAACTTGCTGCATTATGCAGAGTCAGTGACAAGGGAGTATGACCTTAGGAAAGCAGAATCCAGAGTTTGTGCTCTTTAGTCTTTACAAGAGCTGTTCTATAAATGTTTGTTGAATGATTAATTGAATAACTGCCTGTCAATTTGCAGAATGTCAATGACTTGTGTTGCAAATGCAAAAGGTCCAAATAAATGAATCAGCAAAACTGAGAATTATCCCATGTCAACAGCCTTGGAAGTTGCTTAAAAAGAGCCAGAATTGAGACCTGTGCTGTGGCACAATAGGTAAAGCCACTGCCTGCAGTGCTGGCATCCCATATGGGTACCAGTTAGAGTCCCAGCTGCTCCACTTCTGATCCAGCTCTCTGCTATCGCCTGGGAAAGCAATAGAAGATGGCCCAAGTCCTAGGGCCCTTGCACCCATGTGTGAGACACAGAAGAAGCTCCTGGATCCTGGCTTTAGAATCGAGCAACTCTGGCCATTGTGGCCAAGTGGATCGTGAACCAGTGGATAGAAGACCTCTCTCTCTGTCTCTCTCTGTCTCTGTCTCTCTCTCTTTCTCTCTGCCTTCCTTTCTCTGTCTTTGTAACTCTTTCAAATAAATAAATAAATCTTTAAAAAAAGAGACAAAATCAAAAAGGTTAAATCTGTGAAAACAAGATATTTATTATAGAATATACAGGAGATCTAGGATCAACTTTCTGACAAAAAAAAAAAAAATTAACAGATCACATTCCCTCTGGGTTTTTCTACCATTATCACTAAACTTCATTCCATCTCTGTGAATTCTGAATGACTGCATTCATGGGACCTGCCACATGGTACATGTTCAGACACAGAAAGGCAGATTGTCAGGGTCTATAACTGGAGAAGATTTTAAGACCTTGGATTTTAAAAAGCAAATGCTGGATTCTAGCAAGTTCTTTATAGTTGGCTTGAAAATAAACCAAAGGGGAAAAGTCAAATGGTTGCAGCAGTACAAATGGCTTTGGATCTACTCATCATAGAGAGGGGTAGCTGTTCAGGGAGACAATAGAAGGATATCTATATAAACAAAGGGCATTTTCTGGTTTGCATTCCCCTGAGAGATTAGCAAGACGGGGTGGCTTAAATACATTTGAAATTTTTTGAGTTTAAAAAAATCCTAGCATCAGACTTAATATTTTAATAAACTATAAAATGTTCCTCTTACCCATTCCTAGCTTTTATACCTGACAATAGTTGCATTATACACAAAGGTGTATGCAAGTAAGGCAATGTTGTATACTGTTAAAAAGTATGGGCTTGCAGGGCCAGCTGTTGCTTAGTGGGTAAAGCATCTACCTGCAGTACTGGCATCCTATGTAGGCGTCAGTTTGAGTTCTGGCTGCTCCATTTCCAATCCAGCTCTCTGCTATGGCCTGGGAAAGCAGAAGATGGCCCAAGTCCTTGGACCCCTGCACCCATGTGGGAGACCCAGAAGCAGCTCCTGACTCCAGATGGGTACAGCTTCAGCCAGTGCAGCCATCTGGGGAGTGAAGGAGCAGTTGGAAGACCTCCCCCCGTCTTTGCCTCTCTGTAACTCTGCCTTTAAAATAAATAAAATCTCTAAAAAAAAAAAAGAAAAGAAAAAAAGAGTATAGGCTTGCATGTTGCTTAGACATAATCTACTAGATCCTTAACTGTCATTTCAGAGGCAGTTGATTTCAATCCTCTAAGTTTCTGTGCCCTAATCTATGAAAAGGGAATGCTTATGCATCCCTCATAAAATGAAGAATGAATGATAAAATTTAAAGTGTTGAATTCAATGTCTGTCATATAATTAGGTTTGATTAATTGTAGCTGCTATTATTTTAATCATCATCATCCTATATACTATTAGATTAGTTTTCTAAGATATATCATTTGAGGGGAAATGTATTAACATCAAGTTGGACAATGCAGTTTTTTTTTTGAGTAAAAAAAATGAAAATGAAAAACAATATATAAAAGAAAATATTTTTTCTGAAGGAGTCATCCCCTGGATTAGTAAACTGTCAGATTTTAGCTAAGATTAAAAGGACTTTCCATCCTGAATAGCTAGGTTCAATTTCAGGTTCCAATCCTTTATTCGCTATATGGATTGAACAAGTCGTTACCACTCTCCACCTCACTTTACTCTTGTCTTATTTTGTTCAGGCTGTTATAACTAAATACCATAAATTCAGTTGCTTAGAAACACAAATTTATTTCTCATACTTCTGGAATCTGGGAAGTCCAAGATTAATGTGCTGGCATAAAGTGCTGGTAAGAACCTACTTTTTTGCTATTTTGCATAATAGATGGTGCCTACTTGCTGTATTCCCAACTGGTGAAAGGATTTACCTAGCCTTCTAGGGTCTCTTTTACATTATAAGGGCACTAAGCTGATTCATAAACATCCCAGTCTTATGACCTAAATACTTCCCTGGTGGAGGAGGGTGGTTTCCACTTCCTCATATCATCATATTGGTGATTGGGTTTCAACATATGTATTCTGGGGGAACACAAATATTCATATAACACTACTCATCTGTAAAATGTAATAGTAATACTTTTTCTTATTAGTTTGTCAGGATAAATAAGATAAAATGTCTGGCACATCATAAGTATTCAGTAAGTGCTAGTTGTATTTCCTGGGAATCGGAAGAGATTATTCAATCTCTTTTATGCCAAATGTGAGAATTATACATTATAAAGGATATGTTCATAATACTTTGGGCATAGCTGCAATTTTTGCATAAAATTAATCATGGTATTTTTAGAAACAATTTATTTTAGACTTTCTAAAAGTAGAATCCTGCCTACACAGTGGCATGTTAATAATATTTGTATAAAAGTACATAAGGGGCCGGTGCCATGGCGCACTAGATTAGTTCTCCGTCTGCGGCACCGACATCCCATATGGGCGCCTGTTCCGGTCCCAGTTGTTCTTCTTCCAGTCCAGCTCTCTGCTATGACCTGGAAAAGCAGTAGAAGATGGCCCAAGTGCTTGGGCTCCTGCACCTGCGTGGGAGACGGGAGGAAGCTTCTAGCTCCTGGCTTCAGATCGGCACAGCTCTGGCCATTGCGGCCATTTGGGGAGTGAACCAATGGAGGGAAGACCTTTCTGTCTGTCTCTCTCTCTCTCTCACTGTCTGTAACTCTACCTGTCAAATAAATAAATAAAATCCTTAAAAAATGCAAAAACTGTGTATTTGGTTTTATGTCAATACACAAGGAAAAAGCACTTCTTAAAATGAATTTGCCTCAAAACCCTAAATACTCATGCGTAAACTTGAAGGGCAATATAAGCAAAAAAATATCCTTTTCCGTCAGTCATGTAAAATGCACACTATTTTCAAAATATTTATTTATGTATTTGAAAGTCAAAGTTACAGAACAAAAGAGGCAGAGAGATAGAGAGAGAAAGTCTTCCATATGCTGATTCACTCCCCAAGTGGCAGCAATGGCCAGAGTTGGGCCAAAGCTAGGAGCCAAGAGCTTCTTACAGGTCTCCCATGTGGGTTCAAGGGGCCAAGGACTTGGGCCATTCTCTGATGCTTTCCCAGGTGCATTAGTAGGGAGCTGGATCAGAAGTATAACAGCTGGCTATTGAACCAGTGCCAATATGGGATGCCCACACTACAGATGGCAGCTTTACCAGCTATGCCACAGCATTGGCCCCAAATGCACACTATTAACACGGTAATTAAAACCTGCTTATCAGTAGAAGATAACAAAATAATCTTCTTAGAGGAATGCATTCCTCTGGATTTACGTCATCTCTTTGCTCTAATATAATTTTATAACATTTAGTTTACAAAAATTGATTAAGGAAATATTTAGTATACTACTTTGCAATGCAACATTTAATTTTATAACATGGATAATGCATTTCTTTTACAAATGTACAAACTTCCAGATAGCATGAATAAGCTATATCAGCGTCATTAAATACCATGTGAGAAATCAGTAAAGCTACAGATTTTGTTACTGAAACACATAGATTAATTTTCAGTTCATAAAACCACTGCATGGTTACTTGCCCAATGTCTGTTGCCCATACATTGCTCAGTCAACTTGAATGGCAGATTATGCTCAAAACCTATCAATAGATTCTCAACACTCATCAGATAAAGATGGAAATGTCCACCATACACTTAGAGATCTGCAGGATTTAGCCACAAATATTGTGCCAGTCTTCTCCCGTTCCACCCAAATATAAAAGATCTCCCCAGCCTCCAAATTTGCACACAGGTGGTAACACCATTCTCTGCTTAGCCATTACCCTTCGTATCATCCTATGCCAATTTGCTATAATGTAACATCAGCCCCAGAGGATCAAAAAAATGTCTGCACTTTCTTCTTTCAATCTGCAATTGCTCCCTCATAATAACTTTGCTTGACCCAAGAACTGGATCAAATTTAAAATCATACATTCTTATACTTCTATTACTTCACAACACACATTATAATTTGTAATTAGTTATTTCAAATGAACTATGTCTTCTCACTAGACATATATCCTCCTTCTCTGGAGGACATAAACCATGTTTGTTTTTGCTTTGCTTTGCATTCATTGCCCACCATAATGCCTGACACATAGAAAGCACCCAATGAATATTTCCTAAGTGAAAGTTATGTTATACCTGGCATAACATTAAACATCAAAGTAAAATGAGGAGTCTTCAAAAACAACATGAAATCTTTTAATTCCACTTTTCATGAACTTTTAAAGTAGCAACATACTGTATCAGCCTGTCTGAACACTAATTCATGGTGAGAGTTAATGCTAATATTATAATAGAGAGAAAAGTGCACATTCTTAGGAAACAGGCAGATGTGGTTTTAATTCTCAGCTCTTCCACTTATCAATTGTTCACAATCTTGAACAAGTAAACAGATCAAAGCCTCAATTTTTTCTTCTATTAAATTATATTTAACATCAATTTTCTCACGCAGTTCTATTAATGTTTCAAAAAATAAATGTAGATCTTTCATTTAGGTCTTCTTGTTTTTTTCTTTTCCATGGTATCTTGGCTTTCCATGCCTACAATACTCTCATGGGCTCTTCAGCCAGATCCGAATGCCTTAAGGGCTGATTCTGAGGCCAGAGTGTTGTTTAGGACATCTGCCATTCTATGAGTCTGCTGTGTATCCCACTTCCCATGTTGGATCTTTCTCTCCCTTTTTGATTCTATCAGTTAGTATTAGCAGACACTTGTCTTGTTTGTGTGATCCCTTTGATTCTTAGACCTATCCGAGCCATCGAATGTGAACTGAAATTGATCACTTGGACTAGTGAGATCCCAGTGGAAAGAACGGGGCCATCAAAGAAGGAGGTACCCTTCTCCGAAGGGAGGAGAGAACTTCCACTTTGACTATGACCCTATCGGAATAAGATCAAAGTCAGTGAACTCTAAAGGCTTCCATAGCCCTGGCAACTCATGACTAGAGCCTAGGGAGATTACTGACGCCATGAACAGGAGTGTCAAATTGTTAAGTCAACAACAGAAGTCACTGTGTACTTACATCCCATGTGGGAACTGTCCTTAATGTGTTGTCTAATGTGCAGTGATGCTATAACTAGTACTGAAACAGTATTTTCACACTTTGTGTTTCTGCGTGGGTACAAACTGATGAGATCTTTACTAATTATATACTGAAGTGATCTTCTGTATATAAAGATAATTGGAAATGGAAAAAAAACCAAAACCTGGTGTTAAATTGGAAATGGCATAGAAAATTAATTAATTTTTAAAAAAATATTATGTAGGATCTCTGTCTTTAATGTGCTGTACACTCTTATTTAATGCTATAACTAGTACTCCAACAGTATTTTTTTTTTCACTTTGTGTTGCTATATGGGGGCAAACTGTTGAAATCGTTACCTAATATATACTAAACTGATCTTTTGTATATAAAGATAATTGAAAATGAATCATGATGTGATTGGAAGGGGAGAGGGAGCGGGAAAGGGGAGGGTTGTGGGTGGAAGGGAAGTTTTGGGAGGGGGAAGCCATTGTAACCCATAAGCTGTACTTTGGAAATTTATATTCATTAAATAAAAGTTTAATTAACAAAAATAAATAAATGTAATAGTCACTCAAATCCCTGAATATCGTAAATATCAATTGGAAATGCATTTATATTAAGTAAAATGCTGTAGCTCTAACTGCATTATTTATAGAATAAACATCAAGATCATTTGCATAGTGACTTGAATGAAGAACAAGATATTTCACTACAGTGAAAGAATAAAAATAACATAATTTTTAATGTTCCATCTACTCATCCAATTAAAAGTGGCTAAAGGTCAACCTTTCTTGGAGATACATTTGTTCTCACATAATTTTTTTGTATTACCACTGAGGTTCAGTTTGAGTTATGAAAATGAGGAAGGTCAAATATTTTTAAAATCTTTGTAGTAAATGATAGAAAGCTTCATTCACATTCAGGACTACGTATATTTAAAGAGGTTTTGTGCTTTAAATAGACAGTGTAGGGTAATAAAGACAAATTTGGAATTTGATTTGGAATCAAAGAGGGGTCAAATCAGCAGCTTGCTGAGGGATCTTGAGGACATTACTTTTAGTTTCTATGTTCACATGATTCTTCAGAAAAATAGGGATAACAGCGTTGCCCCACAGAATAGAGGTGAAATAAAAAAAATCACTGTAATCTAAAAGTTGTACTTTCAAAATTTATGTTTATTAAAAAAGTTTAAAAAAAGCATATGCCAGCTGGTGCGGTGGCACGTAGGTTAATCCTCCACCTGTGGTGCCAGCATCCCAAATGGGCACTGGTTCTAGTCCCGGCTGCTCCACTTCCAGTCCAGCTCTCTGCTATAGCCTGGGAAAGCAGTAGAAGATGGCTCAAGTCCTTGGGCCCCTGCACTCGTGTGAGAGACTGGAGGAAGCTCCTGGCTCCTGGCTCCTGGCTCCTGGCTTCGGATCAGTGCAGCCCCGGCCGTTGTAGCCATTTGGGGAGTAAACCAGCGGATGGAAGACCTTTCTCTCTGTCTCTCCTTCTCACTGTCTGTAACTCTACCTCTCAACTAAGTAAATCAAGTCTTAAAAAAAAAAAAAAAAAGCATATGCTGTCTAATATGATGTCTGGCTCAAAGTACATTTCCCAAAAAATGATAGCTACTTAGGCTTTCCTGAAGGTTAACACCACCCAGGTATATGGCTTTCTTTCAAAGCACTTTAGGGCCTGCTTGCCCCAAAACTCCTTTCCTTGTGATGAAATTTCTATAATGTGATATCAACCCCATGGGATGATCCAAAAGAACATATTAGACATACCGTGCCTAAGTGATCCAAGGGGAAAATTAAGTTTTTTACTGTGTGTATAATCAGAAATAATATCAGGTACTTACATGCTACCAAAAGATAAAGTCATAGAAAATGATTTCCCACTGTTAGATAACCTCAAAGTAGAGGAAATGGTAGTGAATTGGAGGAGGATGGAAAGAAGATGAACACAGAATTTTCAAGGAATGCAAGAAAAAATACAAACAACTTTCTTCACACACGGAATTAGAACCATAAATTCTTTGGTAAAAAAGCAAAACAGTTGTTGATTATTGCTCATAGAATCAGATTATGCAACTTCTGTCACATTTTCATACCTGTAACTCTTTAGACATATTTCTTTAAAATATGGGGACGAAATTCAGGGTTGTGTCAACCACAGTCTCCCCGGTAACCCATTATTTAGGCTTTTCAGAGGGATACAATCAAGGATTTGTTTTTCTCATTCCCAGCAGCTTCTGCTTGTTGATGTCTTAGTTTAGAAACCAGATATTCAAATCTGGTTGGTTTTCTACAACGTTCTTGCAGGTTTTATATTTTCCACCACTGTCATTTTGAATAACTTCCTATCATGATATGCTTTACCTTGGTGTTTACTCTTACAATGACTATTACATTGATGGAAATAATGAAACTCAGTGCAGTTGAGCCACCACTGAAAAGTCACTAGTGGCAAGTGTCCAAGCCAAAGTTGCAACCTAGAGCCCTGATTCCACACAACCTATGCTATTTTCTACATGGATTTAATAATGTCAGCATTTGGTTACATACGATCTTTCTATTTAGCTTGGCTCCGGTCTATGAAAAATAGTCTTGACTCTTTTGGAGGTGAAACATATTTAATAATTTTTAAAAATTAATTTTAATACAAGATTTACTTGTTTCTATCACTTGTAAAATAACATTTTATCTTGCAATGGTTAATTAGCTGTGGTTTAATCTGCTTGCAAATATTAGAGTCTCAGGGCGAGCATTGTGGCATAGTGGGTAAAGCTATCACCTGCAAAGTCAGTATCTCATATGGGTGCCAGTTCCTGTCCTGTCTGCTCCATTTCTGATCCAGCTCCCTGCCAATGCACCTGGGAGAGCAGTGGAAGATGGCCCAGGTCCTAGGGCCCTTGCACCCAAATGGGAGACCAGGAGGAAGCTCCTGGATCCTGGCTGTTGTGGCCATTTAGGGAATACATCAGTGGATGGAAGATTTCTTTCTGTCTCGATTTCTTTCTCTCTATTTCTCCCCCGCTCTATGTAACTCTGTCATTCAAATAAACTTTTAAAAATGCTGATCATCTCATGGTCTTCTCTTTTTGAAGACTATAAATGGCTTTTGGCTATTAGCTTAAAAATAAATATAGGGAGATACACTTGAGTATCTGTTCTGATTCAGTTTCTAAGGATGTGCTTACATATCTGCCCATCTATGCTACTAGATGTTCAGAATCGAAAAGGGAACCATGTGTGCCTGAGTTTAAAGAAAAAATGTAGTGTATTTATTGGGAAGCACTGATATTTGGAAGGGTAGGGCTTTTTTCATGTGTGTTCCTATAAATGTGTGTGTGTATCTGAGAACAGCTATAGAATGAAGTTAAGAAAGAAAGGAATTGTTGCCTTTTCTTTTTTTCCTATTATCTGAATTTACTTTTATCTCATCAATACACACACACACACACACACAAATCAGGGCAGGCTACAAATAGGGTTAATAATTGGACCATCTCAAGTGTTGGTAGACCAGTCATAATCTTATTATAGTTATGTAGATACTAGAATCCTTCACCATTTTTATTAGCCAAAGATTTGTCAGTGTTGACAGCCATGACACCTGCCAGAAGAGAATGGTGTCCTCTGATTCAGGGTCACCAAGGCTCATTCCAGCAGAACAGAAATGCAAGCCAGAGTTAAAAGTCAAACACGTCTATTTTAAGGCAAATATCCAAACACAAATGTACATTAAATAAATGAATAGGACATCTTGGGAAAAGATACTGTTACATTAAAACCACAATTCTTCATAGAACAAATCAACAATGAAAGTTTATTGTCCATATATTTGAAAGGCAGAGTGACACACAGAGAGAGATAGACAAAGAGAGAATATGAGAGAATCTTATATCTACCAGTTCACTCCCCAAATGCCTGCAACAGCTGGTGCTGGGACAGGCCCACGTCATGAGCCTGTAACTCCATCTCGGTCTCCTGTATGGGTGGAAGGGATTTACATTCATGGCATAAGATAAGGCTGAAAAATTTCATATCCCATTTATACCTGCTGATCTTACTTCCCATTGTCCTTTAAATGTAATTACACTCCAGGTACATTATGACAAAGCTGGGAGATACCATTGCTGCTAGTGAGAAACTTCCACAGATTCAGGTAGGAAAAAAAATAGTCTCCTCTCTCATCCAGAGTGTAGTAACCTTGCACTCATGATTTCCAACGGTTTCCAACAATCTTCATGCCTCTGGATCTGGTATTAATCCAACTGCAAAGGATAATCTTGATAAATGAGGGAACAAGGTTCTTCATTTATTAGATGAAAGTGATGAGAACACTCATCTGACTAAGGTTCACCCAAAGAGAACTGAGGCTATTAATTCTAAGATCAATATTGGTCTCAGACTACCCAAGGGGAAAAAAAAAAAAAAAACACGAACATACTGCAATTAGTGCAGAGCCTCCCAGTGTACATGGAGAAACAGATGTTTCCTGAACTTTTCATCATTATAATAACCGTTATTATACTACAGAAAGGAAGTGCTTGTGAAGTCATGAACTAGTCATGAGCTAATTCATGCAGTTCATCCTTTGATTTCCAGCTCTACTACCTAGACATGATTCATTAGGCAAACCTTTATTCTGAAGGATATTTCACTAAATTGATCCACTCTTGAAGATGAAATGGTCCATCACATCAGCGGATTGACCAACTGTTTCAATGAATTGATTAATTGTTTTAATATATTGACAATTTGGCTTGACTGAAAGTCAGCCTTTGCATATGTAGAATTCTCAGTGTGATATCCAAATGAAAAACACTGAACTCCAATAGATAAAAATGTCTGGAGGCACGAGCAGACATTTCAGAGAAAAATAAACACTCAACTTATAGACATAATCTCCACCTCACTAGTAATAATAATTTTTGAAAACTAGCAAGTACCAATATCTTTAGTCTAATTTGCAGATATAATTCATATTATATGATTCAGCAATTTCACTGTTTAGCATACTCTCTTAGGAGAACAATCTTTAATATGAGGAAAGAAATAATGGTACACTAAGATATTCATTATTGTGTTAATTATGATTATGGAAATTTGGAATATTTAATGTCCAACAGTGTATATTAAATGTTAAGTTGATTTTTGTATTGCTCAAAATAGAATATGCAGCTTATGAAAATCCTTATGAATTGCCTATAATAAATATAAAATAGACTTAAAATTCATATTGTGCTGAGCATGCAGTGTATAAAGTTTGGTAGCCTTTGCTTACAATATAGCATTGTAGCATGAGTCTTACACCTTGCTGTTTATCATATTCTTTTCACGTGTTTTGGAAGCATCCTTTTGATAAACACATCGCTGAATTTTACTTGCTAGAATGGCAATTATAATTAATTTGGATGCATTTAAGCTTGTCACCCATCAAGCATCAAATGATACTCTAAGTACTCTTAGAATCTGTGTGCTTCTCAAGTATTTTACAGTGTAACAATCCTCTAAATAGCAGATTTTTGCTGCTAAATTACATTTAAAATTCAATTAAAATAAATAAGGAATAACACATCTGCGGCCAGCGCCATGGCTCAACAGGCTAATCTTCTGCCTAGCGGTGCTGGCACACGGGGTTCTAGTCCCGGTCGGGGCGCCGGATTCTGTCCCGGTTGCCCCTCTTCCAGGCCAGCTCTCTGCTATGGCCCGGGGAGTGCAGTGAAAGATGGCCCAAGTGCTTGGGCCCTGCACCCCATGGGAGACCAGGAGAAGCACCTGGCTCCTGGCTTCGGATCAGTGCAGTGCGCCGGCTGCAGCATGCTGGCCACGGCGGCCATTGGAGGGTGAACCAACGGCAAAAGGAAGACCTTTCTCTCTGTCTCTCTCTGTCCACTCTGCCTATGGGGAAAAAAAAAAAAAAAACCCACATCTGCAATGGTACATTTTTCTCATTGAGCTCTGAGTATAATACTATCAATTTTAATTCAGTCACAACTTGTATCATTTCCTAAAAAAAAAAAAAAAAAAAAAAAAAAGATTGACCATACATTTGAACAGAAAGTTAAATGTTATTTCCAAATACAATTAAGATGCAAAGGTTGTCTCTTAGAACAACTTTGTCCCGTTGGAATTTTGGTTCCCTTTAATAAGTCTTGACAATAAATTAGGCCTTCTATTAGCTAAAAAACTCTGGACTCTTTTGTATGATACTGAAGACCTTCTCTATCTCGCATCCTGCCCAGATATGCATCATCTTCCCTCAGTATTTCCTCACATAACAGAAATTCCTTATGGGACACACCCATGGCTTCTTGTCACTGCTTTTACCATATTCTTTACCCTCAAATCTCATTTCCTATCTTCCTCTCCCACTCTCCCTTTTAAAAATGCATATCATATATATTTTTAAAAATAGAAAAACTTCCCTGTCCTCACAGAGGTTTACATTCTATGGCAGAGGAGATGGAGAAATAAGCAATAATAATAATGAATGATCCAAACATGATACAGAATATTTAAAGGTGACACATGGTATTTTTTTAAGAAAAGTTAGAGAAGGGAAGGGAGAAGAGGAGTGCAGGCAACAAAATGTAAGATGTAAAGAAAATGCTAAATTTTAGCTTACCCTTGAAATAAGGGCTGTGGACTTCTGTATTTTTAGAAGATTAAAAAGGAAAACTTCAGGTAGGAGAAGCTGAAGGATCACATAACTAACTGGTTCAGCCCTAAGGACTGCAACTCCCCCTGAAGGTCACTCCATGGCTTTTCCCATTGTTTCTGTTCTCTGTCACCAACTGATAAAGAGAATGACCTCTGGATTCAAAAGAATCAGTGTTCAAGCTCTAGCTTTGTTCCTGGGGCAAGTTACTTAACTTTATTTTTTTTTTAACTTTTATTTAATGAATATAAATTTCCAGTGTACAGCTTATGGATTACAATGGCTTCCCCCTCCCACAACTTCCCTCCCACCCGCAACCCTCCCCTCTCCCGCTCCCTCTCCCCTTCCATTCACATCAAGATTCATTTTCAATTAAGTTACTTAACTTTATTACCTAAAACTTTTTTTCCCAGAAAATGAAGAAAGTTACATGTACAAAGACAACTAAAAAGATGAAGAAAATTATACACAAAAGGCAGTTAGGTGATATGTAGATTATTGTCAATACATGTTAAAAGGTATGGTGGCTTTTTGCTGTGTTTTGTTTTGTGTTTAATCTTAGAACACTAAAAGCTTGCAATATAACAATTCATAGCAGATTCCTGCTTAGAAATTAGCATTTAATGAGAATCACTTATGGTTTAATTGATGGCATTCCCTTCAAAATTCATGTGCAAATTTAATCTTTTGTAGAACAGTATTAAGGTTAGTTGTTGGGAGGTGATTAAATCAGAAGGGCTCCACTACCAGGAGAGGGATCAACACTTGAATACAAGAACTTGCTTTCTCTTGTAGATCTACCTTCCATCACAGGAGGACACAGCCATCACCCTTTTCTAAGCACATAAGCAAAAGGCCCAATCTATAAGCAGAGACCTAGTTTTCATCACAAATCAAAAGTGCCAATGTCTTTATGCCAAACTTCTCAGCTTCTAGAACTAAAAGAAATAAATTTCTCTTGTTTACAAGTTGCTCAGTTTAAAGTATTTTTAATTTTTTTTTTTAATTCACTTGAGAAGCAGGGCGAGAAGGAGCTCCCACACACTGACTCAGTTATCAAGTATCCACAATGCAATCTTGGCTGGGCCAGGTTGCGGTTAATTTCTGGGAACCCAATCCAGGTCAGAAGCCACAGTTGTATATTAAACCTAGGTACTATTATATAAGATGCAAATGTCTTAAATGCCAGGCTAAATGTCTACCCTTGAGCGTATTTTGTAACAGCAGTACAAGCAGAATGAGATAGCATCTATTACATGCAAAATGTTATATTGCTCAGAGGTCTGTAATACATAAGCTGAGTAGACTAAACACTTTCACACCTACAGGTTTTGTTGCTTATTTGCGTTACTAGAGCTGACTCCTGAAAGGTTTCAATGGTAAAAGAATCAATACTGCTTAGTGACCTGTACCAGAGAGAGATCAAACAAAGCTGGAGGTCATAATAGCACAAGAAATTCTTCTACTTCAAACACAGAATTGACTTTGATATTAGTTCATCTTTGAGGAAAATTGACTTTTCACAATGCCTTCCAAATTTGCTGGGAGAACAAATGCTTCAATTTCTTCCATGATTCAGAAAACCATAGCAACCAGTAGAAAGGTATATATCATATAAGAAGAATATTTTTCTGAAATTTATCAGTCTTCCAATAACAGAAATTTATAAGATAGCTTAAGGTACATAGTCTATCCTTAAATGTGCATGCTTATATTTTTAAATATCCATCTGATAGCATAATATTTTCTTCTAGATTTTCAGCACCATGACTAAAGGGCTCATCTCTTAAATGGTTCTTTTATTTTCCCAGAACTAGCACAGTATTTTACTCACAGCTCTAACTCAATAAATGTTTAGTCAACACATGCATTAATAATTATCTGGTGACTTAGCTTATCCTTGGTTACAAAAGAGAAGTCTCTGATACACCACATCAGTGGAAACCATTCCCATAAATTTCTGTTTAAAGGCAGAAGCCAGGATAACACTATCATAGATATTGGTGGCTCATTAATAAATCCATGTGTCATGTAGATTATTTTGCAAGTTTAATTTTAGATATGACCATATGACTTGTAGTGAGGTGATGACATCCTCAAATTTAATACAAACAATGCATGATCAGTACTTACATAATGGGGCTTGGCTTTCTGGAATTTTCCCTCCTGGCACCAATATACTGTGCAATAAAAAAGCCCATCTAGCTTAATGGCAGCTGAGAAGTCATAGGGAAGAAAACAGAAACTGGAGAACAAAGCAAGCATCTTCAAATGAGGCAGCAACAAGTTGCCAACATGGAAACAGAGACAGATGTACAGGGATAAATAATTTAAACAGAAGACAAAAAAGACTTAAAAGTTCAAGGATCACAGACTTAAAAGTCAGCTAATCGTGGGCCATATACTGCCTCTGTCACCTTCCATTTTTGAAACTTACTGGCTCATTGTAGAACATGTTGGTGTCTCAATCTCTTTACCTATAGAGTAGAAAACAACAGATGCCTCAAAGATTACGAGGATTAAGTGAAATAATGTCACATATTATAATTATTCAACAAAAGTAAACTATCATAGTGGGCATTATTTGGGTAATATCAATATATGGAGTAAACTTATTGGAAGAATTAATGCCATAAATCTCATTAAAATATGGTGGCTGTTCCAAGACGGTGGAATAGGAAGGGAGCTTACTGTTCTAGTCTAGGGAAAGATAGTTTAAAAAAAGTAGTGTGAGTATAATCTCAGGGAAGAGTTAAGGAGAAAACTTGAGAGGAAACTCCATGAAAATTAGAGGGATGCTGTGGATCTACATAGAGGGTGTGAACACTCACAATTCAGAACTCCAGCAGCTAAGAGTCTCAGCACAAGCTTTGCTTTGTGGTGAGACCATACTACAATGGCGCAAGCCACTGGCAATAACACTGTGGGAATAGCCTGGCATGAGTCCAGCTTGGAGCCCTGGAGGTGACAGTGTACCTAGAGGGAAAAACAGAGAGGTGCATTTCTTTTTCCCCAACCACCTGGCACCATCATTCTGTAATTAGCCAAGAGAAGGTGAGAACATTTTGGACATACGTAACAACTACACCAGCTCATGTCCACATGCTCAGCAACTAGCCGAGTGGAGACTATTGAGTCTGGCTGGGAGAACTGACAGAGGGTAGAGTGCTCCTGACAGGGGTAACCTTGTGTGCTGCAACTGTGAAAACACTGTAGCTGTATGGGATGGCACAGGGTATGGCTGGGACATTGAGCAAGCACTATGGGCAACTCTACATGCTCAGGGCTCCTGGATTCCCTTGAGAAGATCATTGCTGCCATATCCATGCTCATACTGAGGACTGCATGGATCCGTTGTGTGGTTCTTATGGCAGCACAGATGAATACTGTACCCACTGGGGCTATCACCCAGGTATTAGTCTCCTTGGAGGAGAGGTGAGTGTGAGACTTCACCAATAGAGCAGAACAAACCTTCCCTCTGATTAAAAAAGAGAGATTTTCCATGACCAACTTGGGTGTCACCTTGGACAATCCCCTCACCCTGCAGCAGTGAACAAAGCTCCCTGACCACACCCAGCAAACACCTCTGGGTATCACTGAAAGAGCAGACACTCTAGTAAGCCACAGAGGTATAATCCAAACAGAAAGGCCATCACAGGGTCAAAAAACCCAACAAGTATCTTCACAAAAGCCTAATAATAAACACAACAATTCAGGAAAAAAAAAAGAATAAAGAAGACAAGATGATGCCTCCAAAACAAATAAACAAACAAACAAAAACACTTCAATACTAGAACGTGAACATGAAGAGATTTACAAAATGCTAGAAATGGAATCCAAAAAATTGTAGGATTACTTAGAAGTAATCAGAAGCTAATCCATGAATTAAAGAAATCCATATACTACATGAATACATGAATGAAAATCTTTCCCATGAAATTGAGACTTTAAAAGAGAAACCAAAATGAAACATTGGAAATGAAGAATATAACAGATCAAATTTAAAAATGTAGTGGAAAGCCTTAACAACTACTCTGGAAATTTTACAGGTAAAACAAAAAAAATTAGAAAACCAGTGTTGGAGATTTATAGAATACTATCAAATGACTCAACATATGGGTCGTAGGAGTTTCAGAAAATGTGAAAAGAGAGAATGGTTTAGAAGGCCTTTTCAGTGAAATAATTACAGAAAACTTTCCTAATTTGGAGAAAGAAAGTGATGTATAAGTACAGGAAGCACATAGAACTCCTAATAGATATGACCAGAAAATATCTTCACCATGACACATTGTAGTCAAAGTCTCCACAATAAAACATAAAGAAAAGATTCTAAAATGTGTTTAGAGATATGACAGATTACTTTCAGATGATCTTCAATTAGACTCACAGCTGACTTCTCATCAGAATCCCTACAGGCTAGGAGAGGATGGCAAGATATGTTCTAAGTCTTAAGAGAAAATAACTGTCAAGCCAGAACACTGTACCATGCAAAGCTCTCATTTATAAATGAAGGTGAAATAAAGACCTTCCATAGCAAACAGAAATTGAAAGAATTCGTCACCTCTTGTCCAGCCTTACAAAAAAATGCTTAAGGACGTGCTACACACAGAAACACAGAAACATGGTCATCATAATGGAAGAAGGTGATGACAGGAAATCTCCTAGTAAAAGTACAAAGGAAATCCAAAGTAAACAATAGGAATGTTATGGAAAAATGGCAAGACCAAGTTGTTACTTATCCAAAGTCCCCTTGAATATAAATGGCCTCAGTTCTCCAGTTAAAAGATACAGACTGGCTGAATTGAAAAAACAAAAACAAAACATCTATTTGCTGCCTACATGAAACAAATCTCACCAACAAAGATGCATGCAGACTGAAAATCAAAGGATAGAAAAAGGTATCCCTTGCTAACAGAAACCAAAAAATAGCCAGTGTACCATCTTATTATCAGCCAAAATAGACAATAACCCAAAAACTGTTAAAAGAATGGAACTATGTAATGATTAAGGATTCAATTAAACAGGAATATGTGATTATTATAAACATATATGCACCTAATTACAGGGTACATGGCTATTCATTTATTTTTATGAACATTTCTTTAATATAAAATCAAATATGAAGTCATGAGTAGATGATATTATAGAGGCACTATACATATTGATAAAGTATGAAGACAAGCACTGCAATGGTAAACACTTGAGCAATATCAATATTTATTTTAAGCAAATAAACTGGAAAGTAATAATCAGTAGTGTAGAGGAAAGCCAGAAAGAGGAGATACAATGTATGATGAGAAAGGAAAAGACTGAGTGAGGAGCTAGGAAATGAGTCAGATGCTGCCTTCTGATGCCCGTCTGTGTTCTCATCAGTTCTCTATCCCATTACTCTGCTTTACTTTCAGGATACAATTTATTCTTACTGAAATTGTATATTTTCTTATTAGCATGTTGACATATTAATCCCTAAGAGAAAAAGGGCCTGTATTCTGTGCCTAGAAGAGGGTTTGGCATATAGTAGAATATTAATAAAGTGTTTTGTGAATGAAATGCACCGAGTAAATGAGGAATTCAAAGCATACATTGCATTTAACCAACACAGTAATCACTAATGACGTTGGGAAGAGCAATTTGAGAGAAATAGTGGGAATAAAAATAAGACTCAATAACTATAATAATAATGGAGAAAAGGAAATAGGGTAGATGCTAACATTAAAGACCTTTTTTGAGGAATTTAAAATGATAGAGGGACTAATGTTGTGGCAGTATGTTAAGCTGCCACCTGTGATGCCAGCATCCCATATGACTGCCAATTCGAGACCAGGCTTCTCCATTTCCAATTCAGCTTCTTGTTAATACATCTGGAAAAGCAGCAGAAGATGGCCCAAGGACTTGGGCCTCTTCTTCTCATGTAGGAGACCTGGATGAAGCTCCTGACTTCAGCCAGGCCCAGCTCCAGCTGTTGCAATTCTTTGGGGAATGAGGCAGTAGATGAAACTTCTCTGTTTTCCCTCTCTCTCTGTAACTCCATCTTTCAAACAAATAAATAAATCTTTAACAAAATAAATAAACTGACAGGAAGAAGAAAAAAAAACACCCCACAATATTATATCATTTTATCCCCTAATGATAAAAAAGAAAAAAATGCTATAGAGTATGTAGGAAAAGAAAACCCTCATATACTGTGGGTGAAAATGTGGTGGAATGAGAAGGCCATGCCAAGATGGCCACTGACAACGGAGCCTGCATGGCAACAGGCTGTGATTGGATGGCTTCAGAAGCCACATGACAATGGACGCTGTTCCACGTCCAATCGAGCTCCCTGCTAATGAACCTGGAAAAGCAATAGAAGATGGCCCAAGTACTTGGGCCCCTGCACCCAAGTGGGAGACATAGAAGAAGCTCCAAGCTCCTGGCTTTGGATCTGCCCAGCTCTGGCTGCTATTGTCATATGGGGAGTGAATCAGCAGATGGAAGGCCCCCCTGCCTCTGCTTCTCTGTAACTCTACCTTTCAAATAAGAAAATAAATGTTTTTTTAAAAAAGAACTGGAGGAGGAGATCTTATAGCCTCAAATCATGAAGACAAAATGGAAGTATATATAATGAACATATGAATATGAATATATTCTATATTCAAATATTGCACTATATAATACTGTATGAGTAGTACATAATAATCAAAAATTGTTCAAACAAATTATAAAAATCAAAAGTTTTTATATATTAGCAATGAGCTATATGACTATGAAATTAGGAAAACATTTCCATGTATAACAGCATAAAAAACAGTTAGGAGATGGTATCTTCCAGCACTGTTGGTGATTAAGGTAATAAACAGCCCAATGATCAACAAACTAAGGAGATTTTTCCATTTAACCTCTGATCAGGCCTTACATGGTTTACTACCAGGTACTTATATTCTTAAAATGCCACTGTTGAGAAACTGTTCATTCAGGAGCAGGTTGTTCAGTCTCCATGTGTTTGCATATGCTCTAGAGATTCCTCAGTTGCTGATTTCCAGCTTCATTCCATTGTGGTCTGAGAAGATGCATGGTATGATTTTGATTTTTCTGAATTTGCTGTGACTTGCTTTATGGCCTAAACTGTGGACAACCAAAGAGAAAGTTCCATGCACTGCTAAGAAAAATGTGTATTCTGCAACTGTAGGATGGAAAGTTCTGTAGATATGTTAGGTCCATTTAGTCTATAGTATCAGTTAACTATATTGTTTCCTTGCTGATTTTCTGTCTGCTGATCCGTCCATTGTTGAAAACGGGATATTGAAGGCCCCCATTACTATTGTATTGGAGTGTATATCTCCCTTTGGGTCCCTTATCATTTATTTTAAATAGCCAGGTGCCCTGTAATTAGGTGTTTATACATTCACAGAGACCAAGTGGGATTTATCCTTAGTAAACAGATTCTTCCACATTCACAAATTGATCAATATGATACATCATATTAACAAACTGAAGAACAAAAACCAAATTATTATCTCAATAGATGCAGAGAAAGCATTTAATAAAATACAACACCCTTTCATGGTGAAAACTTTAAGCAAATAGGGTATAGAAGGAACATTCTTGAACAAAATCAAGACAATTTAAGAGAAACACATGGCCAGCATTCTACTGAATGGGAAAAAGTCAGAAGCATTCTCACTGAGACTTGGAACTAGAAAAGGATGCCTGGGAACTTACTCAAGGGAAATTAAATCTGCATATGAAAGAGTTATCTGTACCCCCATGTTTATTGCAGCTCAATTCACAATAGCTAAGATGTGGAATCAACCCAAAAGTCTATCAACTAAAGAACAGATAAAGAAATTATGGGTTATGTACACCATGGAATACTATACAGCAGTAAAAAATGAAATTCTGTCACTTGCAACAAAATGGATAAAACTGGAAAACATCATACTTAGTGAAATAAGCCAGTCCCCAAATGACAAATACCCTATGTTCTTGCTGATCTGTGACAACTAATAAAGCAACAAAAAAGTAATCTATGGAAGTGAAATTGACAGTTTGAGATGCAATGAGTTTGAATAGCCCTTGTCTCGACTGCTAAGGAACAGGTTTTTTTTTTTCACACTATTTATTGATCTCTTTATTTAGTATAGAGTTAATCTTATGTGTATAAAGTTCATTGAAAATAGATGTTGGTAAAAAAATAAGAATGGGGATGCTGGTGCTGTGGAACAGCAGGTAAAGCCACTTACAATGTCAGCATTCCATATGGGCACTGGTTCGAGTCCTGGCTGCTCCATTTCTGAATCAGCTCTCTTCTGTGGCCTGGGAAAGCAATAGAAGGTGGTCCAAGTCTTTGGGACCCTGCACCCACATGAAAGACCTGGAAGAATCTCCTGGCTCCTGTCTTCAGATCAGCTCAGCTCCAGCTGTCACAGCCAATTGGGGCATGAATTAGCAGATGGAAAATTCTCTCTCTCTCTTTCTGCATCTCCTTCTCACTCTCTAACTCTGACTTTCAAATAAATAAATAAATAAATAAATCTTTTTTTAAAAAAAAATAAGACTGGGAATTTGAGAGGGAGGTGGAAGAGGGATAGAGTATGGGTGAGAAGGGTGGTATTGGTTGGATGAATCACTATGCTGCCAAAGTTGTACTTATGAAATACCTGAAGTTTGTATTCCTTAAATAAAAGGTTTCTGGGGAAAGTAATAAAGTATACACCAACTTAAAAAGTCTCATTCAGTAAACCTACTTGAGCTGCATTGCTTCATTATTTCTCTCCTTCTCTTAAGCCTCTACCAGATTCACATACAATAAAAGTGTTAGGAAAAGAGTAAATGAAAAAGCCTCTAGTTTGGACTTAACAGAGGCCACTAAGCCCCTGGACTAATTTTCTGACCTGATTTCTCATTCTCCCTTGATATTGTCTCATCCACACAATTGCCTAAGTGATTTGCCCAAAGGCGTACATAATTTTTCATTACTCTCCACCTTTGAATGTATACATACCCTAGTATTGAAACATGAATAAAGCCAAAGCCCTTCTCTTGGACTCTAAGGTCTTACCAGACTTGCTCCTGCCTTCCTTTCTCACTGCACAGCTCTGCCTTTTCACTTTGGTAACGTCCTTTCCAGCCATTCCAGTCTTCCACATCTTCACACACCCTAAGCACATTTCTGACTCAAGACTTCCTGTGGCTGTTTCTTCACTTGGACCAGATGTAAAGATATACCCCTGGCATCATTTGGAGGTCTTTCTGCCACCACAGAGAAGCATTTTACAGTCAGCAAAAGCCATTAACAAACACCCTCCATTCTCTTACAGTCGTTGCTCTGTCATAATAGCTACATTTTGTTATTTCACTTTTTTTCCTAGTACCTAGTACTTGGCATGATATTTATTATTTATGTGTTAACATGCTAATTTTTCTGCTTTTCTCCAGGAAAATTAAAGTCACAAGAGGTCAGGATCTCTGCCTCGCTCGTTACTGATTACTCTTAGCCTTGAATATGAGTCTACAAATTAGAGTCCACAGGTTTGTTTTTGTATGGCATGAGAGCAAAGAATATGCTTAACGTTTTTAAACTGTTGATAAAATTTAAAGAAAACAAATGTGAAGGGCTGGCATTGTGGCCCAGAAAGCTAAGCTACCACTTGAGAAGCTTCCATCCCTTATCAGAATATTCATTCCAGATGCAGTGGCTCTGTTCAGATCCAGACACCAGCTAATGAGCCTGGGAAAGCAGCAGAACATGACTCAAGAATCTGGGCCTCTGCCATCCATATCGGTGGACCTGAATGGTGCTCCTGGCTCCTGGATTCGGCTTGGCCAAGTACTGACAGTTGAAGCCATTTGAAGAATAAACCACTGGATGGAATACCAATCTCTCTTTCTGTCTCTCTCTCTCTCTCTCTCTCTCTGTCAATCTTCCTTTCAAATACCTAAAATAAGTACATCTTTAACAAAAGAAAATCAGCAATGCATGACATGTAAAAGGTATATGAAATTTAAATAAAGTCTAACTTGACCATAGCCACACTTACTAGTCAATATGTCTATATATCACATATTTTGAAATGATAGAGTATGGTAGAATAAGAAGGCCATGCCAAGATGGCCACGGGCAAGCGAGCATCAGTTATTCAGGAATGGCTTTGGAACCCACCTGGCAAAGGAGCCTGCCTGGCAACAAGCAGTGATTGGTTAGGCATAAACCGCCCTTTGACTGGATTGGCCACCTCGGCTATATAAGCTGCTGCACCAACTGAAATAAACGAGTCTGTGGGCTTCTTGCCTCTGGCCTGCTTTCACCCAACTCCCGGGGTCTGTGTGATGACTCCATGCCTCTTGCCCCCACCACGCTCCTCCTCTCAGAATGAATCCACAGCAACATCTGGCACCCAACATGACTGAGGAGGGAGATAGCGTGTTGGACTTGGCGAGGTCCCCCCCATGATTTTGGCAATTAGGCCCCTCAGTGTTTTGTGTGCTGTTTGATTCTGTGAGGGTGAGCACAGAACCCCTCCTACGCCCCTTTCCTTGTCACTGTCCTTGGTCGAAGTGACCCCAGGTTAGGCACACACTGCCCAGAATCATAATGCTGCTTCTCAGCTCCTCCTTTTACTTTTGGTTCGCCTGGCGAATTCACATAAGGGACTGATCATCCTAGAATTTGGAACCAAGTCGTCTTCCCTCACTTGAGAGAGGGAATGCTCTGGAGACACAGTGTGGGCATGCAGCCTGGAGCTAATGAATCAAGGAAGTCCTCTACTAAGCACAGGACATACTATGATCTGATACACCACCGTCTGTCCAATGTAGGGAAGCCCCTGCATAATGCCATCAGCTGCTGAGGTTCTAGGAATTTGTTTTGGTATGGCAGCAATGCTGTGGGTGCCTTTCCTTTGGCTAGAGTTGGCATGGTGCACTGCTCTTAAGCACTCAAATATGGGAAACATACCCCCCTCTCAGAAGCCCACACAGATTACCAAACATAATGAATCTGTTAGTGATAAGAGCCTGTCACTCCAGGCCTCTGCCTTACAGACAACAGTTGATGACTTGGGGAGAGCTCTGACAGTGAAAATGACATGATAGAAGACAACACAGTGATGCCTAGTCTGCCACTCCCCAAATACCCATGGGATTAACTTAAATGACTTCGAGATGATAAAGCATGTGAGGTCATTCCATCCACACCCAGTGAGGGTCCCCACGTTTGTGGCAGTCCCTGGGCACCTCAGGCTCTCAGGGCAGCTGCTAGATCCCATCCCACCTGCATGTTTACCATTAATGTCCAAGTGGATACAGAATTCAGGACCTGTAATACAACGTCTATAAAAAGGGCCGAGGATATGCTTGTGTCTTTCCAGAGAATGTGGAACAGCCTATTTGAGTATCAGCCAAAAACATCAAGCCTGCAAATGACAGTCAACCAGAACCAGCTGAACAAGACTAAGAGACCACCTTGTTAGTGGACTCACCTGCTACCCATTGTCAAGCTGCTGCCCTATCATCCTGCCCTGAGCAATTGCCCATAGCCACATCCGTTACTGCTTTATATTCCACTTAGCTCTGGTCAGCCATTTGAACAGCCAACAGCCTGTGTGCAGTCATGCCATTCCTGATTACCATTGTTCCTCATTCCTACCTCTATTTGAGCAAGCAATCCTGTGGTCTCCCGTTTTGAGGGCTGGTTAGTCAATGACAGGTAAGAATCCCCTGGAGGACAACCTAAGACAGGCACAGCTGCATTAGGAGACCACATGGAAATGGGGTCAACAATGGTATGGCCAAGGATCATGTCTCCCATTCAAAAATAAACAAAAAGGGGGAAATGTGGTGGAATGAGAAGGCCATGTCAAGATGGCCACTGGCAAGCAAGCATAAATTACTCAGGAATGGCTTCGGAACCCACCTGGCAAAGGAGCCTGCCTGGCAACCAGACTGTGATTGGTTAGGGCATAAACCACCCCTTGATTGGATTGGCTGCCTCAGCTATATAAGCTGCTGTATCAACTGAAATAAACAAGTCTGCGAGCTGCTCACCTATAGCCGGCTTTCACCTGACTCCTGGTGTCTGTGTCCTGACTCCATGCCTCTTGCCCACACCGTACTCCTCCTCTCAGAATGAATCCACAGCAACAATAGAGCTAAGTTGTTGTAACAGAGACTATATGGTCCACAAAGTTCAAAATGTATAATGTGACTCTTTACACATGTACATGCACAAATCTCAAATCCTGCCATAAAACAGTATATAACTTATAGATTATCAATTTCCATAGTTCCAAGGAATTTTAGAAAGAAAGATGTCTAACAGTGAAATTTGCCCAATATAGGGCACAGGAAACATATGATCAGGAATATTTTTTCCCAAGAAAAGCCAGTTGAGTACAAGTTTCTGACTAGGCACTTGGAAATTTTCCAAAATGTGCTGTTTCTGCAAGGAGTGGAATGCAATGTCTGCATTCTTATCAAGTGTTCTAATTGGTCCACACACAGACAAAACTAAGCAAACAGGACTGAAGATGCTAGAAAAATTAAACACAGATTTCTTAATAAAGCTGAAAATAGCTTAATAAAGCTTAAAATAGTCTACTGGCATCCCAAGGCGTGTTTATTTCTGTTTAAATAGATGACTTCCCATAAACTATTATCAGCTCAGTGGGGATCCTAGGAGAGAAGTACTTTCTTCCTCCTGTGCATTTTAAGCTCTTTCCAATGAATTCCTGCCTTTGATTGTAAAAAGCATCTGCCAATCTGGGTGAAAACTATAAGCATAACCATGGGTAAGTACTGCTACTTCAGCAGGCTGCAATGAAGTCCTCTAAACAGATACAAAATAGTCTTCTTGGTTCAGAAAATGGAGAGTTTGACAATCCTTTTCAAAAAAAAGATGACTTCTTGGAAAAGGAAGAGTGAATTATCAGGTGGAGGAGTAACAGAGTCATTTTCAATAGAAATGTTTCTGCTGTTGGCATTGTTTATTCAAGTAAATATTGCCTTACTTGACATGAAGAATGTAGTGAATGCTTTGGCCATTTCTCTGTGGGACCTCTTTGTTCATATGGCATGCATCCTGTTACCACTACAGAACTGGTACCATTTACCCTGGGCAGAAATTGGCTTTTCAGTGGCTTCTCAGGGCAACCAACAGGAGCTTATACTATCAGAGAGAATGGGATGACTGAAGAGAGTGATGGATAAGATTTCAAATAAAACGCCAAGGACACTTAAAGAGAGAGTGGGAGATCTAACAGATTCAGAGCAGGGAGTTCACTCTGGTGGCAAGCACCCAGAAAGGGAAGATATCTATTTCACCACCAAGGAAGAACCTGAGAGGAGATGAAGGAAGTTAGAAATGTGCTGGGAAGAACAGGATGATAAAACATGCTCACAGAGAACTGTCATTTAAACAGAAACATGAAAAGAATAGAAAGGTTTTGAAGAAGTAGCAATTGTGCAGAGAAGTGGCTAAAGGAAAATAATGAATCTTCCTAATCACAAGAACTAGAGACAACTATAATGGGGTTTCTAATAAGGTTAATTAATCAATGTAAAGAGTTCATCATTGAAAAATAGAAACCGCAGAGAGAAATCAAATACTCATCTTCAATCTTAAAAATAAAACCTACAGATAACAAAGCATCATCATCACAAACTGTTGTGAGTAAAATGAGTTCAGCAGTAATTACAGGGTGTAAGATAAGAAATGATGAGAAAAAAGTAAGAACTCCAAATATCAGGTAATGAGAGGATGATGGCCGCTCACCCAGCCTTCAGTGCCAAGGGTGCACTCATACAGTCATCCTCTCACTCTCTGTCTCTCCCTCCCTCCATCCCCTCTCTCCTTTCTTCCTTCCTTCCCATCTCCCCTATTCCCTATTCTCACCTCCCCCTTCTTTAAATATTTATCAAGGCACTCTTGAAGTATTATTTACTCTGGGCAGGTTTCTATGATTTTCTCTGCCCTCTACTACAGTACCTGGCTTACACCTCTGTTAAAAGACTTATGGCACTGTATTGTAATTGCCTGATTATTGTTGACTCTCTCATCCCTTTGAGCTGCTTGAGAGAAAGCACACTAACTCTTAAAACTGTATATTCATCACTTGTGCAGTTCACAGCTCAAAGCAAGTATAAAGCTGAATGGAAGACAGACATTATTAAGGAACAAATGACTGAATAAAAGAAAAATTGGATGATTTTAAATTTGGAATCAAAAATCACAATTTCATCACAACTTGAACACCTTGAAAATGATCAGTCCTACAGATAGTTCTTTCCTTGGAGAAAACAAGTTACTTATAAATCGGGTCTTCCAACATCATTTTTCTGAAGCTTGACATGAAGCTGATTTTTTGACTCTATACTCCTTTTCATGGACATTACATCTTTTATAAATTTGAAAGGCCAAACTTACCAAAGGTTAAGTATCTTAGGTGTGCTCTAGCCTCAGTCTTAAGTAGTTAACTATGACTTCAGTTGAATTCCTTTGCATTTCTTTCTGCAACACTATATATCCAGAAATCTCAACTTCTTCTTTTGTTATTACAGATGTCTACCAAACAACTTCAATATTTCCTTTCTTTCCTTTCCCCACATTTAGGAGATAATATAAATGATTATATAGGAATCAATCTCAACCCTAGGTAAAATGATTTCCTTTTTATCAGTGACAAAACCTAAAGAAAAAACTATTCTGGGAAAAGTTAAGAAACTTTGAAGAATTTAAATAGATAGCTATCCTTGTATAATATTTGATTTTTGAATTACTCATAGTTATATTATATACATTATTTAATAGCTTCTAAAATAATAGAATAATTTAGAAATATGTTTTCCTTTACTATGAGCTCATTAAATAATTTCATTTACTCTTCTCCCATGAATTTTAACCAAGGCCTTCCCTAATGAGAACCACTTTTTGAGTCCTCTAAGATTTTCTAAGTAAATCATTATCTATCTAAGCATATTGAGATAAAGCACTTCTTGACTCTGTGTCTGATGCTTCTTCAAACAAAGTCACATAATCTAATTACATAATATTAGGACTTCTTATGTCCCCATTTGTTTATTATGTACACATTTATGACCTTTACAATGTGACCAAACACCAAACTGTGCTTTAAAATGATGTTTAAAAATATTTGTTAGTGTTTGTATTTGAATTTTTAGCCAGTTTTATTGAGGTGTAATTGATGATTTTAAATTGTACATATTTAAGGTTGTACATCTTGATGATGTGATATAAGTAAACACTGTGATTAAGTAAACTAGAGTGAAATAACCATTATCCTCAAACTAATTAAGTAAAAACCTTTAGGGTGTGCATTTAGCCTACCAGTTTCACATCTTTCACATCAGAATACCAGGGTTTGAGTCCCAGCTCCTGTTTCCAATTCCAGCTTCTTGCTAATACACATCCTAGAAGACACTGGTGATGGCTCAAGCTGCCCAGATTGTGTTCACATCTGCAAGGCTTCAGGTGCAGCCCAATCTTTTTTTTTTTTTTTAAGATTTTATTTATTTATTTAAGAGGCAGAGTTACAAACAGTGAGAGGGAGAGACAGAGAGAAAGGTCTTCCATCTGCTGGTTCACTTTCCAATCAATGGCAGTGGCCTGAGCTGAGCCAATCCGAAGCCAGGAGCCAGGAGTTTCTTCTGGGTCTCTCACATAGTAGCAGAGGCCCAAGCTCTTGAGCCATCTTCCACTGCTTTCCAAGGCCATAGCAGAGAGCTGGATCAGAAGAGGAGCAGCTGGGACTAGAACTGCTGCCCCTATGGGATGCCGCAGGAAGAGGATTAACCTACTGCGCCACAGCACCGGCCCCAACCCAATCTTCATACTGCTAACTTTTGGGCTAGAACAAGTAGATGAGAAATAACTTTCTTTCTCTCTATATATATTTTGTTTTCTCTCTCTTCCTTTCTACCCCCTCTATGCTTCTCAGATAAACAAAAATTGTAGATAAATATATAGCAAATTTCAAGTTTACAATTGTAAGACCATACTCCCAGCAATAATTGACAATTGTTGAGGGTTTTCTTTATTTCTTTTAAAAATTTAATCTCTAGATATTTTTCTGTTAAAAAACTCAATCAGGATAACAAATGTCTTTTTTTGTCTTTCTTTAAATAACTTATTCAAAATAGTAGAACTAAGAGAATGATGAATAATATGAGA
This sequence comes from Lepus europaeus, assembly GCF_033115175.1. Taxonomy (NCBI): domain Eukaryota; kingdom Metazoa; phylum Chordata; class Mammalia; order Lagomorpha; family Leporidae; genus Lepus; species Lepus europaeus. The sequence goes on from NC_084833.1 coordinate 44,137,507, forward strand.
ACATTCATAAGGATTTGAATTTAAGGCAATTCCTTTATTCTGAAGAATGGAAAAGTTAAAATAAATCATCCTTGTATTTGGACATATACAATATTTTCTCTCTCTTTTGTAACAACATTCATTAATTTACATCCACTTTGCATAAATGAGATTTGGCATTAATAGTAACAAACCAGATGCTTCAGCAGATCAGAGCCCAGACTAGAGTTTTCATCAGTAGACACTGTTTTCACTCAGGCTGTGCTGAGTTTTAAGCATTTGCAAAATTGGTAACAAGACATCCCGTTTTTTAAAATTGCATTGTGAAGTTGAGCCATTTTTTTCCATTTCAAATATGTCTCCTTTCTCCTTTTCTGGCATTTCTTGGAGCAGTCACAAATGCAATATTTGTAGCTTCCACTATCAGTATAAGCAAATTCATTCTGATATGAAGAACACTTTACATAACAGGTTCCAATGTTATGCAAGTTGTCAGGGAAACTCCAAGGACCAAATGTCTCCCTTCAACAAATTTCTAGCTCTGTTATCAGCTACCCGAAGAAATTATGCATATTCTCAACTGAACCTTTAGTAACATTGTCAGTTTTATTGCAGCCTCTGTAATGACCCTGAACTTGGTACTCTTATTTACAAAACTCATTATTTCTTTATATCCAATCTGTATTCTTATTTTGGTAATTCTTTTGTTTCAAAAGCACAATACCTTTGTTCTAAATTTTATCTCTTTTTAAATTTGAATACTTAATCTACCATTCTTTGAAATGTCACCTATTTTCAATATTTGATGGTAGGTCCAGGCACCAAATAGTTTCTTTTATGTGAGTATTCTGCCTTTTTCATTCTTGGATACTTAGGTAACCATAAGTCTCAAGAAAAGGCTCTAGTAGTAGTGCTTAGACATTGGTACCATTGCTGGGTTTTAGCCTTGGCTCCACATTTACTATCTCATTAACCTAGAGCAAGTCAATGAACTTGTACATGCTTAAGTGTTTCTGTCAACATAATAGGCTAATGTGAGAGTTAAATTACTTAATACATGTGAACCATTTAAAAGAGTACCTGACACAGTATCAGTGTTTAAAAAAGTTTCATTAATTTTCTGATACAATATATCAGGAGATAAATTTGGAATAATAAAAAGATTAGTTCATCTGTAGTTATAAGACTTGGTTACAGGCCGGCGCTGTGGCTTAACAGGCTAATCCTCCGCCTTGCGGTGCCAGCACACTGGGTTCTAGTCCCGGTTGGGGCGCCGGATTCAATCACAGTGGCCCCTCTTCCAGGCCAGCTCTCTGCTATGGCCCGGGAACGCAGTGGAGGATGGCCCAAGTCCTTGGGCCCTGCACCTCATGGGAGACCAGGAGAAGCACCTGGCTCCTGGCTTCGGATCAGCACGATGTGCCAGCCGCAGCGGCCATTGGAGGGTGAACCAATGGCAAAAAGGAAGACCTTTCTCTCTGTCTCTCTCTCTCACTATCCACTCTGCCTGTCAAAAAAAAAAAAAAAAAAAAGACTTGGTTACTTAGCCTGGCTCAGCTGAATACTGATGATGAGATTGAGGCAACTCACTTAGCCTTCCTGGGCTACTGTCTCTAAAAAACAAAGCTCTCGCTGGCGCCGTGGCTCAACAGGCTAATCCTCCGCCTTGCGGCGCCGGCACACCGGGTTCTAGTCCCGGTCGGGGCACCGATCCTGTCCCGGTTGCCCCTCTTCCAGGCCAGCTCTCTGCTGTGGCCCGGGGAGTGCAGTGGAGGATGGCCCAAGTCCTTGGGCCCTGCACCCCATGGGAGACCAGGAGAAGCACCTGGCTCCTGCCATCGGATCAGGGCGGTGCGCCGGCCGCAGCGCGCCTACCGCGGCGGCCATTGGAGGGTGAACCAACGGCAAAGGAAGACCTTTCTCTCTGTCTCTCTCTCACTGTCCACTCTGCCTGTCAAAAATAAAAAAAAAAAAAATTAAAAATTAAAAAATTAAAAAAAAAAAAGCTCTCTTAACAGTCCTTCAAGTTTATGTGCCTATAGGATTATTTTTATGAGGAAACACATCCATGGCTGAATCCTAATCTACTATCACATAAAATATATGAGAAATCTGAAATGAATATATGCCCATGACCATTTAAACACCTGGATTCTACAGCCTACTGTTTTAATTTGATCTCCCCTACCCTCACTTCCTGTTACATGAGGGACCACAGACAAATTTCTTAACATATCTGTCTCAAAGTATTCTCTTCTATAAAATGTGGACTACAATGATAATCATCTCAAATGGTCATATATAAATTAAATAAGTTAATTAAATGCAAAGCCTGTTGATCAAGCTATGGTAAATAACAAACATAATAAATATAATTATCATTCTCTACAACCTTATTTTCTATGTGTCTAATCACCAAATTTTACCTACTAGTCAAAGCATTATGTGCGGGGTAATAGAACATTGGGGACAATGTTTAAAATATTTCCTACCTTCAGGCTGGCGCCGTGGCTCATTTGGTTAATCCTCCACCTGTGGCACCAGCGTCCCATAAGGGCGCTGGGTTCTAGTCTTGGTTGCTTCTCTTCCAGTCCAGTTCTCTGCTGTGGCCCGGGAATGCAGTGGAGGATGGCCCAAGTACTTGGGCCCCTGCACCCACACGGGAGACCAGGAGGAAGCACCTGGCTCCTGGCTTTGGATTGGCATAGCTCCAGCCGTAGCGGCCATTTTGGGGGTGAACCAATGGAAAGAAGACCTCTCTCTCTCTGTTTCTCTCTCTCACTGTCTATCTGTCAAATAAATTAAAAAAAAATTCCTAACTTCAAAGAGCATATGATTAATTAGGACTAAAGTCAGTTATGAATAATCAATATACAATTAAATATGAAATGAAAAAGTTCAAATTTGCTACTGGTTAGATAACTTTTTAAACTAGTCTTTGAGAAGGCATAAACACAGAATACAAGAATCGGAATAGAGGGCATCAACATGGATTATATTAAGTTAACATGTCAGTTAAGTTGTAGGGAGAAAGAAATTCCTATATGTCAGTCATTGTGGTAAGAATTTTAAACACATTATCCTGCTAGTAGATCATGTTTCCAAAGATGTACAAAATAGTGCTTGTCATCCCATGTGCTCTGTTGAAGTGTAATCTCATCACTCTGTCATCAAGAAGTGGAGTTTCCCATATTCTTCAACTTTGATCAGCTCTATTGTTCATGTTGTCCAAAATACTATGGTATAAATGGTACTGAACAGCTTCCAAAGCTGGGCTTTAAGAGATCTGGAATGAACATTACCAAACACTAATTAAAGAAACTGAGTAAGACACAAAGAAGTGGAAAGATCTCCCATGTGTATGGATAGAAAGAAGTAATATTATCATAAAGCCCATATTACCCAAAGTGATTTATAGATTTAATGCAATCCCCATTAAAATTTCAATGACAGGTTTAGAAAAAAATCCCAAACTACATTTGGAAAGACCCCAAATAGCGAAAACTATCTTGAACAATTAAAAACAGATCTACAGACATACTAGAGGCCTATTACAACCAAAACAACATAGCCCTAGCATAAAAATAGAAACATAGACCATGGAATATAGTATAAAGCCCAGAAATAAATCCATGCACCTACAACAAACGTATACTTCACAAAGGTGCTAAAAACATTCTCCAAAGAAAGGACAGTCTTATTAGTAAATGGTGCTTTGAAATCTGTATTTCCACATGCAGAAGTGTTAAACAAGACACCAACCCACAGCTTGCAAAAAAATCAACTCAAAATGGATCAAAATCAAAATGCAAGATCTGGAATTATGAAAGTTCCACAGGAAATCACAGGGGGAAAAACTGCAAGAAATCCACATAGGCAAAAATTTTGAAAACACCCCTCACACACACACACACACACACGTACAAAGCACAGGAAACAAAAGCAAAAGTAAACAAATGGGATTTCATCAATCAAGAAGCTTTTTCATGGCAAATAAAACAATCAACAAAGTGAAGATTCAATTGGTAGAATTGTAGGAAACATTGCAAACTATGTATCTGATAAAAAATTCATAACCAGCCGGCGCCGTGGCTCAGTAGGCTAATCCTCCGCCTTGCGGCGCCGGCACACCGGGTTCTAGTCCCGGTCGGGGCACCGATCCTGTCCCGGTTGTCCCTCTTCCAGGCCAGCTCTCTGCTGTGGCTAGGGAGTGCAGTGGAGGATGGCCCAAGTTCTTGGGCCCTGTACCCCATGGGAGACCAGGAGAAGCACCTGGCTCCTGCCATTGGAACAGCGCGGTGCACCGGCCGCAGCGTGCCTACCGCGGCGGCCATTGGAGGGTGAACCAACGGCAAAGGAAGACCTTTCTCTCTGTCTCCCTCTACTGTCCACTCTGCCTGTCCAAAAAAAAAAAAATTCATAACCAGATGACATAGGAGTTTAAAAAATCAACAACATTAACAATCCAGTTAAGAAATGGGCAAATGATTTGAATAGACTGTTTTCAAAAGAAAACTACAAATGGCCAACAATTATATAAAAATGCTCAGTATCACTAGCCATTATGGAAATGCAAATTAAAACCACAATGAGGCATCATCTCACTCCAGTTATAATGGCTATTATCAAAAAAGTCAAAAAGTAAGTAATGCTGGTAAGGTTGCAGAGAAGAAAGAACCTGAATACACTGTTGACAGGAATACAAATTAGTATAGCCATTATGGAAAACCATATGGAGATTATTTGAAAGAGTAAAAATAGATCTACCATATGGCCCAACTATCACACTTATGAGAATACAATAAAGAAATTAAGTCAGGAAATGAAAGAGATATCTGTATTTCCATGTTTACTGCAACACTATTAACAGTAGCAAAGATAGGGAATCAACCTAAATCTCCATCAATGGAGGAGTGGATAAAAAATGATATATATATACATCATGGAATATTATTCATCCATGAACAATGAAAAGGTGACAGTTGCAACAAAATGGGTGGAAATGAAACTCCATTATGTTATGTGAAATACAAGAGATAAAAAAATCAAATATTTTCTCTTATCTGTTGAATATACATATATTGTACATATTTTTTTAGATGTGTGGATGTCATATTATGTGGTATACAGATATTTAGAAGTGCTTTCTCTGTGAATCATACCCCTCACATAATAATATGTTCTTCATTCCTCATTTTATGAACTTTGTCATGGATTCCACATTATGTGATGTTAATATTTCCCTCTATTGCTGCCTTTGTGGCACAGTGGGTTAAACCACTGCTTGTAATGCTCTCATACAATATCAGAGTGCCAGTTGGAATCCAGGCTTTTCTGCTTCCAATACAGCTTTCTTCCTGCTAAAGTATCTAGGGAAGCAATGGAAAATGGCCCAAATTCTTGGGACACTATCAACCATGTGGGAGACCTTGATTGAGTTCTTAGCTCCTGCCTTTGGCCTGGCCTAACCTCAGCTGTTGCAACCATTTGGAAAAAGTGAACCAGCTAATGGAAGATCTCTTATTCAAATGTCTATCCCATCCTCGCTGTGTAATTCTGACTTTCAAATATTTAAGTAAAACCCTGCTTTAAAAGTAGTATGGGTAGGGCTCACGCTATGACATAGTGGGTAAAGCCACTGCCTGCAGTGCCGGCATCCCATATGGGCACTGGTTCAACTCCCGATTGCTCTACTTCCAATCCAGCTCTCTGCTATGGCCTGGGAAAGCAGTAGAAGATGGCTCAAGTCCTTGGGCTCCTGCACCTGCATGGAAGACCTGGAAGAAGCTCCTGGAATGTGGCTTCAGATCAATGCAGCTCTGGCTGTTGCTGCCAATTGGGGAATGAACCAAGTGGATGGAAGACCTCTCTCTCTCTCTCTTTCTCTCTCTCTCTCTGCCTTTCCTTCTTTCTCTGTAAAACTCTTTCAAAATAAAAAAATAAATCTTTAAAAAAATAGTATGTGTGTGTATAATGTTAACATAGGAAGCAGATATGGTTTAAAGTGCTATGCTTAATCTATACATAGTCATGGAACACTTATTTATACTTTTCTGTATTATTTGAAAGATTTTGAAACAATTTTCAACTTAAATAATAAAAAGAAGCTTCAATTACATACAGAGAGAAAGAGAGCACTTTAGGATTTGCTTTATAGAATACTCCTTGGAACCCATGCTTGACAAGGCAAAACAGCCATATCAGAAAGCCATATGGAGAAAAATAAGGCCTTCTGACTGAAACCAACATGGCAGTCACATGCATGAGATCATTTTTGGAACTTCCAGTCATCCCAGCACTCCCTCTTATAAGAACCATCCAGTTAACCTACGAATCATGAAAGATAATCATTTGTTTTTCTAAGTCACTAAGTTTTAGGGTGGTTGTTATACACAACCAAAGCGATGATTTAATTTTTAAATAATCACCAAAAAGTAGATATTTATCTTTATTTCATAGAAGAGCAAATGTGACTTCAGAGAGGTTAAGCAATTTATGTGGCATACTGGCATTAATCCCAGCTATGGAACTTGAGTGACTGAATGATTTGTAAGACCATTAACCAAAATAAATACTTAAAAAGAAGTAGTTAATTAAAGAAATATTAGTCAACTTGTTGTTGTGGGTCTTTTTAATAGCAGGAGTGTAAGCAAAGCAGTGTAAATTGATATATTGATACAGCCTAAAATGAAATTATCCAATGAATGCACAACAGAAATATCTGGTAGCAGAAGTAGCCTGCCAAATTTTTTATTCTATTTTTTGCCTAAAAGATTTTACTGTTATTTAGAGAGGAGTAAAGAAAGGTTCCAAGACTGAAGCCAGAAAGGATCATTTTGCCACAGATTAGCTCTTTGAGTCTCACTTGCAATTATAAATATAAGCCATTCCTTCCCCCCATCCCTTCTTTCATCCTTCCTTCCCCCATCCTTGTCCTGGGTTCTGATGCTGTAGGGATGGATGGTTACTATTGCTATTGCTATGGAATCCACTGCATAGTATTGTACATAGTCAGTTGACTTTCTCTTAAGGACAAAAGGAATCCATAGGATGAGAGGTTTTAAGTAGGTAAATGACATGATCCAATTACCCTCCAGAAAGATCTCACTGGGTGATTACAGAAAATACATTAAAGAGATCTAAACTGCATCAGGTCACAAATTGGAGGCTATATTTTTAGTAAGTGAAATCCAAAGTTACAAATGATGAAAAAGGTTAATAAGAAAGGAGGTGTCAATGAAGAAGAAAAGTCTCTGAACTCAAGAAACAGAAAAGACAGAATAAATAAGCAGTTGCAATTTGTTTTTCTAGTTGAAAGTTGATTATAAACCACTAATTCTTGATAAATAACATGCATTTATCCTAAGACTTATCTTCTAGAATGATATATGATTGATAATAATCAATGCAATAATTTCTAAAATGCACCAGGCATTTATCTTGCTAAAGGAACAAAGCTATATAGCCTTTATGTATATTTTCTCTTTGAACCTTCCCAACAACTCTGTGAGGTAGGTACAATTATTTCACTTTACAGGTAAGAAAAGTTAGGCAATATCAACTCTGACATTCACGTTTTGACTAAAAAATGATTGTGCAAGGAGTAACAGAAGACAAGGAAGAAAACTGTTTCATATTTGCTTTGGGACACTCACAGCTAAAAAGAAAAATCTATTCCTGAGGTGAAAATTTCCACCACAGCGGAGTAGGTGTCATCACAATAATCTGGTCCAAGAACTACAGGGAGGATTCTGGAGATTACCAACTTTTACAGAGAAGAAAACTTTAGGTCAAATGCACAATAAGTTTCTACTGCTAAATGAAAACTGACAGTTAAGTCACTGTTTGCAGTTAGGCTGGTTGCAACATGAACAAACTCCTCCAGTAATGCAAAAACATTGAGACTACAGAGTAGGTAGTGTGGGTTAAGGTGGAGAGGTTAGATGGCAGGTGGTAGATTTCAGATGAATATCTATGCTTTGTCAAACTGCATCTCTAGTTGAAGTTTAAATCAATGCAGACACGGGCACCATATGGACTAGTGGCAGCCCTGGTCAGAGACATGTCTGAAATCCAATAATTTTATAATTGATTCTTCCCTGCTTGCCTTATTCTTCAGTAAATATTTCTAGATAAGTAAAGGTGATCACATTCACCTCAAACTAAATTCTTCGGTTTTCCAAACCCTAGCCCTGAATTTACATATGATTAGGATAGGTGAGATCAAGGTAATGTGTTTAAGTTAAAGCCTTTTGGAAACCAAAGGGAATTTTTCATGGTTTAAGATAAATGTTTTCAAAAACACAGAAGTCATTATTTTTCTAGTTCACTCTATCTGCAAACCATTTCTATTCACAAAACTACTGTAATATTTTATCATCTTTGTGTTTTTAATTTTCTCCTTGAGTAATAACAATTTCTAAGCACTAGCAAAATTATTTTTGTTTGCATGTCTCCCAATTATGATCTTAAAAACGTTGTAAATACAACATATGAGAATGCAACAGGAGCAATTACTTTAACAGGTCAGTGATTTTTTTGTTCTCTTACATAACACTCTGTCTTAAAGCAAAAAAAAAAAATTGAAAGTAAATGTATTAAGGAATGTGAAACAATAAGTATGATGTTTTACAATCCCTGGTTCTATTTGCATAGCAAATAATTGTGGGCCCAGTGCATGTAACCTGGGGATTTGACTTCTACACTCTTGAGCCCAACTGGAAGAAGTTCAAGAATCCCCTTCTAGAACAGCACCCAGGAATGTCTACTTGTTACAAAGAATATCACAGAAAATTCCTAACACCAAAAGTCATAACCGAGATCAAGGGAAAAGATGGGATATCTAGTAGGAGTGGAAGCATTCCATGATAACTCAACTTTATATTACCTTATTTATTATTAAAGCTGCAAAGTAATTTTTGCAAGGTTTATTGCACTAATTAACTCATTAACAACCTCTAGAGAAAAAGCTTATTTCTCTGTAGACTAGTTTGCTGAATTTCAATGATCTCGGTAAGAAGAAAACTATTATGCCAGGTTCTAGGAAAACCCCAAGGACTCCACAAACAACTCTGATTTATACAGCATATCTTATCATAGAGAAGTGAGAACTACAGATTAAAATAGAAAAGAATGTCTTCAATTCATTTACATGGTGATAGGTTTGACTAATTTAGACAAGAAATGTTTGTAGCATTTTAATTTAATGGTAAAAAAGCAGTCTTAATTCCCCCTCTGCTCTTCTGAATTAGGGTTGAAGATGATATATCAGAGAGTTCACATTAGTCAAACTGGCTATGTTTCTGAGTTGTGAGAATGGAGTGGCGCAGGAAAACATTTGAAAGATAGGTGAGCCTCCAATATATTGACCATTTAATTTACATTTCAGATGCGATCCATTATGCTGTGAATGATGTCCAACGTGGTACCCTGGCCTCCAATGTCTGGGGTGTGAACATTTTTGTTGTCTAGTGATGCCAATACTGCAGTACGAATGTGAGTGGCATAGGAGTGGAGTTTGAGGTAGTCCAGCATAGTGCAACTTGTCAGCAGCATGGCAGTAGGGTTGGCAATATTCTTATTGACTAAATGCCTGCCTGATTGCCTTGCAGCTGTCTCAAACACTGCATATAAGTGGCCATAGTTGGCTCCAGGTACCAGGCCTGCTCCCCCCACCAATCCTGTGCATACATTGTTGACAATGTTGCCATAAAGATTAGGCATCACCATGACATCAAACTGTTGAGGACGGGATACCAATTGCATTGTAGTATTGTCCACAATCATGCTTTCTAAGGTGAGCTGAGGATAGTGGGATGCCACCTCTGTACAGCATTGGAGGAAGAGACCATCTCCCAGTTTCATGATGTTAGCCTTGTGCACAGCTGTCACTTTTTTGCGACCCATCTTCTGGGCCAGCTGGAAGGCATATTCAGCAATGCGCATTGATTTTGCTTTAGTAATGATCTTTAAGCTCTCTATTACTCCTCTCACACTCTCATGCTCCAGGTTGCTGTACTCACCCTCTGTGTTTTCTCGAACAACTAAGATATCTATGTCCTTGTGCCGGGTCTCCACACTTGGCAGATTCTTGAAATGGATGACATTGGCATAGAGATCTAGGGTAGTGCGAAACATATTGTTGTAGGACTTATGAGAAGGTGGTAGAGTGTGATCTGTTTCAATGTTGCCCTTCAAAGCCACACGGTTTCGACGGACAGCCATGATGGCATTGTGAACATCCTCTTCACTAGAAGCAGAAGTCACTAACACTTCCTCAAAGTCCACAGGCACACAGGCGTGTTTGAATATAGATTTGACATGCAGCATGAGTTCTGGCCCAATGCCATCCCCAGGAATCATAGTCACCATGTGCTGGCCACCATAATTGGCTGGTGGAGGGGTTGTGTGATAAAAAGAAAATCTCCTCAAGGGTATCTCACGGCCAAGTAAAATTTCCCAAGAATGACCTGGAATGGTAAGTCGGAATATCGCCTTCACAGAGCAACTGATTGTTGTCAGCATCTTCAATGCCACAACTAAGATGAGATTTATTCAATCCATGTGAAAATATGTGCCCTTCCTCTTGCTTTGAACTGACTTCTTTTGGTAGAATTCTGGATCCATAATTCTTCTTTAGGTCACAATTCTCTCTCCTTCCTTATATTCTATGTTGTATAGACATTCTACTGTAGTGAGATAAACAGTTAGAAGAATATGAGATGTATTATACTCATATAGTAGAAAAACATTTTGGAGTTGGATACGTTATAAGCCATATTGAATGTGCTAATCTTTTTATTCTACACTTTAAAGAGATAGACTTTATTTTTTAGAACTGCTTCCAGATAGCAGCAAATTTGGGTGGAAGGCTCAAGTACAACCTCCTCTATCTAATTCCTTCATGAGAATGGCATGTTTGTTACCACTGATGAACCAATGTTGGCATATCATTATCACCCAAAGATCAAAGTATACATTTGATTTCATTCTTGGTGCTTTATATTCTATGGATTTGAATCAATGTGTAATGGCAAGTTACAGCATTACAATCTCATATAGAGTATCTTGTTCTTTGTTAAGGAGAAATATGCTTTGTCAGAAAAACACCTGGATAAAATTTAATTTCTAAAAACTATCTGTAGATTTGCTGATTCAGAATGCCTAGAATTGAAACCAAATAATTTTGCTTTAATGAATTTGACTTATACTGATATTTGAGAACAACTGCACTATGAAATGGTTCCAACAAAAAATGATGAGCAACTATATTAGGGTGAAGAAAGTGACAAAGGAGAATAACACCTCCAGGGATATATGGGAGATAAATAGGAGTAGACTACAGACGAAGAAGACATTAACCATTATTCTTTATTTATTTAAGAGATTGGGTAAATGACTATATAATCAGTGTAAATGTCTAGCACTGCAGAAGAGCAACTTGGTAGGAGAATAGGATAGAAAATGAGTTTGGTTTCACACACACTGTACTTTCAGAGTCTATAGGACATCCACATAATGATGACAGTGGGTTGCTAAATAAGTGAGTCTTCAGCCAGAGAAGGGTGACAGTATAGATTCAAGAGTTATCAATATATGGGAGAGAGTTAAACACACAGGAGTATATTAAATAGCCTAGAGCATAGGTTTTCAACTTTTATTATGCTGTGACAGATGATGAATGATGTTCATATGAGCCACATTTCTAGGAGCATACTCAGATTTGTAAGAAAACCAAATACACACAAACAAAGTAATTGGCCAAATAAAGCAGAGTTCCCAAACAATTTTATAGATCATATTCACAAAAGCATTTTACTAGTAAATTAATAGTGAAATATATTAAATAATCTAAAAATGTGTCAAAATTTTAGGGAAAATGAATATATGGCTATTATACAAAAGACACATTAAACTACATTTTAAAGATATTATTCAGACCCATACAAATAATTTAAAAACCAGTTTGTAATTACAAAGACCAAGAAAAAGAATTCTTACTTTAGTATTAAAATAGATAGCAACATGGTATTTGCATTCATTCATCATGCTAACATAAATATTACTGCGCGTGTCATTTGGATAATCACTTTGCCTTTGACTTGGAAATTGTAGCTATAGTCTCATTCTCATTTCTATGCTATGAAGATGTACATGCACATACATATTTTCTCTCTCTTCCTCATTAAATATGTATCCATGGAATAAATCAAAGAAGCAACACAAACTATAAAGCCACAGTTTACAGACTAGAATGTTTCAAAATTGCTATAATGATTAATGATGAATCAATAATCACAGTTCATGGATATTTTCAGCAAGTATAAAATAGGCTATTAATTATGAGCTTAACACTAACACTTAGGACTTATTCAAATTCCACCTTTTCACACACAGATAGCATGCACTATTCAGATGCAAATGAGTAAGTCTGACATCCTTATGATAGTAACATTGAGGTAAGGCAAATTAATGAAAGTAAATCATTCACTAGCACTTATAAGTTAATGCTTATGAAGAAGTAAGTAATTTTGACAAATATCATCACTAGTGGTGATCCTGTAATGTGTCATGCCTCTATGATCAAGAAGTATTAGCCAATGAAGAGGACTGTAGAGAAATGAAAATATTTCAGAGAAATGAGGACTATCAATATGGGAATTATTAGGATATAATTAAAGAAGAAATGGCATGAAAGATGAGAACAAATAGATAAGGATATAACAGAAGCCAAGAGAAATGAAATATTCGAGGAATGAATGATCAATAGGGTCAAAACCCTATTAAGAAGTCAATAACATTAGAATTTGGAATGATGGGGTCATTGATAATCATCATGAAGCCATGTAGATGAATAGTTAGAGTATTGGGCACCACAGCCAAGCTGTCTACAGTGTACAACTTCTTTAACCCTTATAAGTCTCATGACCTTTTTTGGAAAAGAGAAATGCTTTGAAACAAGTATAAAATTTATACCTTCAAACACTTGAATTCTATACAGAGGTAAACAAAATACATCTTGATGAAATGTGAACCAGCAGTTGATGCTAAATGCTTTACAAGTAACCTAGCTGTGATGTGGGAGTGCAGAGCATGGACAGCCTGCACACTCACACAAGGATGCTTAGGAAAGAGAATGAAGTTTGATCTAACATAAGGGCAAGCAGCAGATTTGTGCACAGGAAGGGTGAAACTTTCTGAGATAGAAGGGAAAACTGAACAGCCTGCAGGGGACACTAAACATTCCAGTTTGGCTCAAAAGAAAGGTTTATGTAGAAAAATAGTGACAGAAGAACAAAGAAAATAAATTGGGGTCAAGGGGTAGAGGGTCTTGAATGGCAAACTAAGGAATTTATGTGATATCCTGAAGGCAATAGAGACATGTTAAATGTTTCCAAAACTAAAATTTAAGGCTTTGAAAGGCAGTACTTTAAAAAAGAAAACACAGTTAAAAAATAAAATAGAGGAGAAACAGTGAAGTCTCAAGGCCCAGGACTACTTTACACCAAAGCTTTTCCTTAATGCAAGCAGAAAATTTAAAACATGCACTCTTTAAGAAAGCTCTTGAAATTCATTTGATATGTCCTAGAGAAGTAATTGATTATGAACATGTTTTGTACAATTTTTTTCTAAAAAGAATCAATACACAGAGATTGGGTTTGTTCCATTTTCTCTATTGCACAATTAGTGTAATTTCTCACCTGTCATGCCATCACTATTTAATAACCACTAGGGAGCCGACAGATGGCAAAGATCTGTGGAGAACCATATTAAACATAATCTAAAAATGTCCTTTTTGTTTCCCCAAAGAGAATACACAATATATAATAACAAATCCATCATAGAGGCCTTGCCTATTCTTATAATAAGAAGAGAGTTTCCTGAATATAGTTTTATTAAATTAAAGAAGAAATCTTCTCTTGCAAAAAAAAGTATTGAGGTGTGGGTGGGAAATTCAAATTATTCATGGAACCCATGCATTTTTTTTTTCTTTTCAGATTTTGGATGAAACAGAAGAGTTTATAATCAAGTCATGAAAGTGATGTTTAAGCAGCCAAGTTCGCTTTTTTGATTGAAGAGAAGCCAGGTGAAGACTCAAGATTACAGGTAAATTGGAAGTAGCTTATCTTTTATCTTTAATTCTAACTAAACTTTACAGTCACATGAACAACTCTATTAAATACATTTTATTATTTAGGGCCTTTCACTATGTCACGCTAAATTCTGCCTCCCTATCTAGCAGGATTGTGGCCTTCCAAGAACTAGTCATAGGTTTGATTATTATATGTTCCGCTCTGTATTTTGGAGGCTTTCCTTTCAATCAGGAGGAAGGCAGGAGAATTCCCTTATGCTAACAATGCATGAAAGCCTGAGTCATTGAAGCCTTCTCTGTTAAATATATTTCAGTTGTTAGTTCAACACACACACACATGCACAGCCTCATACTCCACAATTGTTACAATAGCTCAAGTAAGCATACCCTTTCGTCAAAAAGTTATAATATTAATTAATAAAAAATTCACAGTCCCTATAAAGTATACCTCATACTTGTTAAAGGATCCAATTCATAAAGTAAGGTTGTTATAACAATAACAGAATCTGAAAATTAGAGGGAACTTACAGAAGCTACTTATTTTATTTATTTATTTATTTTATTTATTTATTTTTCGACAGGCAGAGTTAGAAAGTGAGAGTGAGAGAGAGAGAAAGGTCTTCCTTCCGTTGGTTCACCCCCCCAAATGGCTGCTACAGCTGCAGCACTGCGCCGATCCAAAGCCAGGAGCCAGGTGCTTCTCCTGATCTCCCACACGGGTGCAGGGCCCAAGCACTTGGGCCATCCTCCACTGCACTCCTGGGCCACAGCAGACAGCTGGACTGGAAGAGGAGCAACCAGGACAGAATCTGGCACCCCAACTGGGACTAGAACCCGGGGTGCCAGTGCCGCAGGTGGAGGATTAGCCTAGTGAGCCGCAGCGCCGGCCCGAAGCTACTTATTTTAGCCAACTGATATATACCTGGTCAACACTACAAGTAGGTGTTTATGTAAACTACATATTTCTAAAAAATATTCTCAAATATACTCCATCCAGCCTTCCCACCTCCTACCTGCAAGACATAAATAGGCACACACACACACACACATATACATACACACTTCACTATGGCAGAATTTTAGGCCTATTTCAGAAAAACTTTTAATTACATAAAACTGAAAACCTCTACAAAGTTTCAAGTAAAGGTGGTTGATTAAATGCATATATTTATATCTGTTCCTCCTTGAAATTCCATTGAAGTTATATTTCAAAGATTTTTTTTTCCGTTATTGATACATTATATACCTACAAGAAGCATGAGAGTTAGAGAAAAAGCTAAAAATTCTGAAAACTTTGAAAGCAGAAGAGGGAGTGACAATGGCCTTCTCAGATCTAAGATCATCAATGAAGTAATTTGTTTCTACAAAGCACAAAAGTCTCAGGAATGGCAACACCAACCCTGAAAGTGGCTAAAGTGGGCTGAAAGTCTCAGTAATAACCAGATAAACACTCAATTCCTCTCTCCAGTCAGATGGCCATCCCTCCATCCTAGCCTAAGATTAGATCGGAGATCTGTTGTCTCCACTTTGGAACACCATACACAACCAAGAGCGTGCCTCCATGTTGAACAATGGGAAAACTAAGTGAAAACATATATAGCAACTAGAATGCTGAAAGATGGACTTATATTGCCTACATAGAAATGTTAAAGACTATTTTCTAAGGAAACCAACAAACTAACAATAAAATATTCAAAGATACTGACTGTGGGTATTTCCCAAAAGAAGAGAATGGCCCGGCTTGTCTTATATTGTATTCTTTGGTCAGCCTTCACATCCCTGTTGGCACACAGTCTTTGGATAGTTTTTATTGCCAAGTTGTAAAACAGAAGTAAATAGCCAGCTTGAAATATTTGAGGATGTTCTCAATATAAAAGATAGAAGTCAAAGTAAATTAGCAAACACAACAAGGAATATATAGGATGATATTTCATTATCACTGTAACTTCATTATTCAATGTAACTAATGTCCTTAGCAGAGAAAGGATACCCCATCACATTCATGAAGCAAAAACAAACAAAAACCACTATGCTATGAAAAAAAAGGAAAGGAAATATAGTATTGAAATATAAAATGGGATAGCAGAGCTAAGTAGCCTAGTGAAAAGGTAGGGAAATAAAATGAAAGAGATTTCCTGATATTAGATGAAAATGACAAGTACATGGAAAACAGGGAAGAAAATAAGTAAGACAACTAAAAAACAACAGGATAGCCAGGAAGAGATAAAGGAGACAAAAGATATCGGGGTCAGAGAGTATGTGACAAGTACCAAAGTCACAATGCAAGAGCATTTACAATCTCATAAAAATTAGGAATATCTAGATTTTAAAATTCTACTGTTAAACAGAATATAGGAAAATCATACTTTTTAAAGATTTACCTATCTATTTGAAAGGCAGAGTTACAGACAGTGAGAACAAGAGACAGAACCACCGGCTGGTTCACTGCCCAAAAGAACACGACAGCCAGGCTGGTCCCAGTGAGAAATAAGGAACCTAGAACTCCTTCTGGGTTGCTCATATGGGAGGCAGGGTTCCAAAAACTTAGTCAATATTCCATTGCTTCCCCAGGCACATTAGCAGGGAACTGAACTGGAAGTGGAGCAACTAGGACTTGAACCTATTTGGGATGCTAGAATCATAAGTACTGACTTAACCCACTATGCCATAGTGCTGGCCTCCAAAAGTTATGCTTTTATCAACATGAAATTTAAAACTATAAATTTTCAAAACAAGGATGAAAAGTCAGAAAGGCATTGGACTTCTAAAATTCCACACTAGAGCCTATATAACAATGGAGTAATCTCTTCAAAATCCTGAGGGGAAAAATAATTTACGAAGTAAAACATCTTTCAAATTACCACTTAAGGGTGAAGATAATACTATTTTTAAAAACATTTACATTTTGCTTAGTCCATCACAGATAATCTTCTAAGTAATTTATAACTATTAACTAATTTAATACAAACAGATTTCAGAGAAGCAAGGTGTCAACAATTTTTCTTTCATGTAAATCTTTTCACATGCTTTTCTGCAAACTTAGTGCACTAACGCAAGATGCATTAGAACAGTTTACAGCAACAGTGGCTCCCAACCCAGAGGGAGAAAAAGGTGACCCACAAAATCATAGTGAAGAGAGATTTGTAAGACCTGAAGTCCAGAAATCAACCAAACTGTAGGGAAATTTTGTCAAAAACATGAAAGAGTTAATGTCTTAGAGTATATTTATATAACTGGTGAGAATCTGAAAATAAATTGTGATAAAACCATAGCAAATCAAGCAATAAGATGAAAAATGAGATGATTGTTAAAGATAAGAAGAACAAAGAGTTGAAGAAGAAGGGAAATCAAGTAAAATCTGTCCCATGATTCTATAATCAGTAGCACAAAGTCATCATAACATAAAGACAGAATATTGATCTAATGAGAAGATGTGTGAAGAGGTATGTGAACGATAAGCAAATCTTCATCTTATACCATGAAGTTAATTTTAATGTCAAAACAGGAAATATGCTGCAGTAGCTTAGAACCATGCTATTTAGATATATTGTCAAAATGACCAGGAGAATTATTTGTTAAGAGAATTAAAGGTCTGAACAGGTCAAATAATGAGAAACTGCACTGTTTAGCCTCAGAAAGACGCCGGAAAAACAAAGGAATGAACACATTCTCAGGACACTGAGTGAGAGAAAGTTTCAGTGGAGAATGAACAGAACAGAGAGAGACTCTACAGGGCAGCAAAGAGAGAGGACAGACACACCTCCACAAGTCATGCCTCCACTCCTGCATCTATGTGACCAGCCCATGGTAAGAAATACCATCTTGCCAAGATAAAGAAGGAGGAGGATGCCACAGCACCCTCGCCCCAAATCCGGCAGCTTTAAATGAACAATTAATTCCACAATCCTCACTGTCTTCAAGTTCAGCTTGGAGAGCTGTCAGGGGTCTGAGTGACTGCTTTGCTCAAAAAAGGAAAGCCACATTGCCTCTCTACTCCCACAACAAAATCATCAGACTAAATTTGCTGTGGATGGCAAGCAGTCCTGCTGCAACCTGAATCACCAGACCAAAGACAGAACTTACAGAGGAGGGAGCAGCAGATCTAAGCACCCTGTGACTGTAGGGGTTCTAGGCCCAAGTACCAAGCTAGGAAAATTGCAGGTTACAGCTGGGTTCTCATGCACCCACTCAGTCTGACTTAGGAGACAAAGAGCTCTCTACATACTGAGGACAATCTCAAAGTGGGGTCAAGGGACACATTATGGAGTATGTTGGTGCTATGGACAGTGCACATGCCAGGGTGTGTGAGGTGCACAGTCACTGAGAGCTCACTCTAAGCTGTGAATCAGCTAGCTCACCCTGGCACAGAGAAAATCTGAAAATGTGAACACATCAATCAGCTCTAACATCCTCTCCCACTACTGAATATAGCCAGATACTATAAATAATCCTCCAGAAGAGACAGAAATAAGAGATCCCCCAGATGCACAAAAAGCAGCATAGAAGCATGAACAAGGAATGCAGTTTGGCTCCCTAAAAGAATGCAATCTTACATACATATGGGACTGTGGGGAAAGGGAGAATGGCAAAATGAAGAAGAATTCAAATAAGTGATTGTAAGATTACTCAAAAATACAGGGGTACAGTTAAAAGAAATTAAGAAATCAGCACATGTCATGGATGAGACATTCAGCAGAGATTGAGATATGGAAAAAGAAACAAAGAGAAATATTAGAAATGAAATATTGAAGACGTCAAATAAAAATACAGAGGAAAGACTTACAACAGATTTGACAAGGCAAAAGAAATAATATATGATCTGCAAGTCAAGTCGTTTGAAATATCTCAGACCAAAAAAATTTGAAAGAATTAAAGCAACGTTCAGGGTCTATGAGATTCCATCAAATGACTAAATATACAAGTCTTAGGAGTTCCTGAAGGAGTAGAAAAACAGAATGGAAGTACACAGAACCCCAAATAGTCATGATCAAATTTTCAGCAGCCCTTGTCTCTACTGTTGAGGAAAGCGTTTTTTTTTTGTTTGTTTGTTTGTTTTGTTTTGTTTTGCTTGTTTGTTTGTTTTCTTCTGTTGAACTCCTTACTTAGTGTAGGGTTAAACTTATGAGTACAAAGTTAACTGAAAATAGAACTTTGTAAAAAATAATAATGGGAATAGGAAAGGGAAGAGGAAATGGTGGGAGGATGGGTGGTAGGAAGGGTAGGGTGGAAAGTATCACTATGTTCCTTGTATACCATAAAAAAATTTAAAAATAAAGATTCTCATGATGAATTATAATCAATTTTTCAAAAGTAGAGTAGATAATACTGTAAATTTGAAAGAGAAAAACAACAGGTCACCTTTACAGAACTCCCATCAGATTGACAGCAATTTTCTCAATAGAAACCCTACAGACAAGGAGAGAATGGAGACATCTAGTCAAAGTTTGCAATGAAAAAGACTTACCAATCCAGAGTATTTACCTAGTGATTCTCTCTGATTCATAAATAATAGTGAAATAAAGATGTTCCAAAACAAGCAAAATTTTAAATTTTGCCACCACATGGCAAACTTACGAATGATACTTAAGGATATACTACATACAGAAAGAAAAACAATCATCATTATGAAATAATATAAGGGCAGAAAACCTCCTAGTAAAGTAAAAAAGAGATTCAAAAAAACAATATGAATATTTATGGAAAAATTGCAGGACTAAGTCATTATTTATAACAATAACCTTGAATGTAAATGAGCGAAATTCTCCTATTAAAAGATACAGAATGGCTGAATGTATTTTTTGAAAAAAGCCATCTATATGGTACCTACAAGAAACACACTTCAACAATAGATACACATAAATGAAAAGTAAAAAGATAGAAAAAGATATTCTTCACAAATGTAAATCAAAAGAGAGCAGGTGTAGCAATGCTCATATCATACAAAATAGACTTTAAGACAAAAACTGTTAAAAGACACAAAGAAGTTCATTATGTAATGATTAATGGATCAATTCAATAGGAAGATGTGACTATAATAAATATTTAGCATACAATGCTAGGGCACACAGTTTTTCAAAACAAATATTAATGATCTAAAGGGACACATATAATCACCACCCCACTTCCATCAATGGATAGAATAATCAGAGGAAAAAATCAAGCAACATATCAAAGCTGCACTATAGATAAATGGACATAATAGAGATACACAGAATATTCCATCCCACAGTTGCAGAACACACATTTTTTTCCATCAGTACTTGGAGCATTATTCAAAATAGATTATACACTAGGCCCTAAAATGAGTCTCAACAAATTAAAAAAAATTGAGATTGGATCATGTATCTTTTCTGACCACAATGGAATGAAGCTGGAATTAACAACAAAAGAAACTCTAGAAAATATAAAAACACACGGAAACTAAACAGTCTACTCCTAAATGTGTCCTAAAAAATCAAAATGGAAATCAGAAACTTTCCTTTAAATGAATAAAAGTGCAAACACCATATATTAAAATTTATGGGATACAGCAAAAAGCAGTGTTAACAGGAAAGTTTATAGTAATAAGTATTTATAAAAAAATGGAAATGTATCAAATAAATGATCTAACAATGCATCTTAAGGACTTGGACAAACAAGAACAAAACAAGATATTGTTGGAAAGTATTAAAAGTATTTTTTTTTATTTTTATTTTTTTGACAGGCAGAGTGGACAAGTATTAAAAACATTTCCTAGAAGATCAATTAACTTCCATTTATATAATTTCTTCCTTACCAAAAAAGTATTTTAAAATATGTCATCATATTTTTTGATCACAGACTAATTTTTTAATAATTTTAGAGCCAACATGAGAATAAATTAAAATTTATTCATCCAAAGTATGCCCAAAAATGTATGGGAACCTCAGTAACCCTCAAGACAGGATATTATCTGGTGTAGATGAGAACTCTATCTGCTGCATACTTAATAGTCTGCTGGGTTACGGCTAGAAAGCAGACAGTTCTGCCATTTGAAAGCACATTTTCAGTAATGGGAATGTGCATGCCTCAGTGGTCAACTGAAGATGAACATTCTATTTAACTTTTGCCCCACACTGCCAGAGTGTGTGTTAAAAACAAAATAAACCAAGATTCTCCAAGCTACTAATGAGACGTGTATAAGAGGCCACACTTGCAGTCACATCCTCCCAAGCTCTTCTGGATGTAAAAGGGACACCTAATGAAGACATCCTCATGCTGCTGATGCAGTCTCACAAACAGGAATCCATTTTCCTGAGGCCTGAAATGCACCCTGTCAAATATAACTACCTGCAAAAGAGCAGTAACCTATCATTTGCCTATTTGCCTTATTAAAATGTCCACAATGAGTCAATATGAAATGAACCAACAATAGTGTAGTCCATAGGACAAAACCCAGGAGACATGGTTTATGGTGCTCTCCAAGGTCTGACTATCTTAAACAATATTACATGATAAGATTAAATAATTTATTTTCTGATGTAATGTCCCAGGTTTGCTGAAATTAAGTTCAATCAGAGTTGATAATGTTAGTATTTTCTAATACCTGTAAACTATTTGAGTGCTGCTTCATAAAAATGGAAGTAGTATTTCAATTCAGAACCTATATAAAACCTACGGAGATAACCATCAGTTAGTGTGTCTGCAAATTAAGCAGAGTATTTTACTTTAATTCATCTCTCTCTTTTTTTTTTTTTTTTTTTTGGACAGGTAGAGTGGACAGTGAGAGGGAGAGAGAGAAAGGTCTTCCTTTACCGTTGGCTCACCCTCCAATGGGTGCCATGGCCGGCGCGCTGCGGCAGGCACATCGCACTGATCCGAAGCCAGAAGCCAGGTGCTTCTCCTGGTCTCCCACACGGGTGCAGGGCCCAAGCACTTGGGCCATCCTCCACTGCACTCCCGGGCCACAACAGAGAGCTGGCCTGGAAGAGGGGCAACTGGGACAGAATCCAGCGCCCTGTTCAGGACTAGAACCTGGTGTGCCGGCGCCACAGGCGGAGGATTAGCCTATTGAGCCGCAGCGCCAGCCAAATTCATCTCAACTTAATAAATGCTAATTCCTCTTATGCAACACATCTAACTCAACTGTGGCATGCAATAGAGTCAAGAAAAACTGCTCAGCATACAATGGAGTCACAGTTTTGCCTTTAACGTTATGTGCATCATGACAGAGGAAGGGAAGGAAAGGGAGAGATCATTGAAGGAAGGAAGGAAATAATGAGGAAAATACTATAGGACAGCAATGATTCCTTCTGCTATTGCACTCACTTCAGTGAGTGTTTGCCATAAATTGAGCGAGTTGTGGATGGGAATCTGTTATTGCCCAAATCAGTCTTCATTTCTTCATGCCTGTCATAGCAATGTTGTTTTACTGAATGCAGTTTTACTATTTAAAGACTTATCTTTGGTACCAGATTTATCTTTGGTTTCTTCCATGTGGCTTCAAAATATAATACCTTCCTCTGATGCTTGACTAAAGAACACTTAATCCCTTTAATCTCTGGAGGATAAACTGGTTCTGCTTGACTCAGTGAGCTCAACAGCTGATGTCTTTACTTACTTCCCCACATTCATAAGTGGATCTTTCTTTCTGGTTTACAACCAAAACCTTAGAATCATCACTCTTGACCCTAGCTCTGTCTCATATGTACATCCAATCCATCAGCAAATTATTTTACTTCTAAATTTAAAAAAATTGTCCAAATTCAACCACTTTCAAGACCTCTGGTTTTACAACTATAATCCATCATCATTTCTCATATGAACTATTGCAATATTTTCTTATCTAGTCTTCTTGCTTCTACTTTTCCCTTTTATGGTCAAAAATCTGCACAGCAACCAGAGTAACATTTTGAAGAAGACAAATCCAATAACAATGCTACCATACTCAGAAATGCATTCCCAAATAATAAAGTCCAAGTATTTAAAATTACAAAGACTTGCAAGTTTCCAATGATCTAAGAGGTAGATCCTCTGAAACTTTCTGCTATTGGTGCTTCTTGATCATGTGATCCAGGTAGAGTTTTACTTGAAATTCTGCTAGTGTCTCCTACCTCAGAAACTTCACACCAGCTGTCCCCTGTGGCATAGCCTTTCGAGATAGCTATATGGCTTACTCTGTCACCAATTCACATCTGTGCTCTGATATCATGTTAGCAGAAAGGTCTCCCCTACCAATTTACCTTAAAGAAAAGCCTCCTTCCTCTCTTCACTCTGTAGCTTCGTATCTTGTTTTGTATTCTTGGTATATATCACTAATTAACAGCATGTTATATATTTATGTTTTCTTATCTAATTCCCCAGGTGCAGGGACTTAATCTGTTTGGTTTCCTGCTATGCCCATGTATCACAACAATGTATAATATTCAATAAATGTCAGTTTACTAAATGAACTGAGAACATCTACTCAGTTATGTTTTACAGAAGATTTGATGGTAATCTTGAGTGTATATAAACCACTCCTCAGAATTTTATGCTCATATATAGCTTAATCAAAAGCATGTGCTTAGACTAACTACTAAATTAACTTTAAAAACAATTCTTCCAAAGAGGTTTAATTGCTTCATTGATACAAGCTGGCATTCCAACATATAGGCAAGGTATATATTTGGAAAGAAATTGTTTCTTTTTTTAACTTTTATTTAATAAATATAAATTTAATATATATAATATAAATTTAATAAATATAAATATAAAGTACAGCTTATGGATTACAATGGCTTCCCCATCCCTTAACTTCCCTCCCATCTGCAACCCTCCCATCTCCCACTCCCTCTCCCATTCCATTCACATCAAGATTCATTTTCAATTCTCTTTATATACAGAAGATCAGTTTAGTATATATTAAGTAAATATTTCAACAGTTTGCCCCCACATAGAAACACAAAGTGTAAAGTACTGTTTCAGTACTAGTTATACCATTAATTCACAATGTACAACACATTAAGGACAGAGATCCTACATGAGGAGTAATTGCACAGTGACTCCTGTTGCTGACTTAACAATTTGATACTCTTGTTTATGGCGTCAGTAATCACTCTAGGCTCTTGTCATGAGTTGCCAAGGCTATGGAAGCCTTTTGAGTTCACCGACTCCTGTCTTATTTAGACAAGGTCATAGTCAAAGTGGAAGTTCTCTCCTCCCTTCAGAGAAAGGTACCTCCTTCTTTGATGGCCCATTCTTTCCACTCTGATCTCACTCACAGAGATCTTTCATTTAGGTCTTCTTCTTTTTTTCTTTTTCATGGTGTCTTGGCTTCCCATGCCTAAAATACTCTCATGGGCTCTTCAGCCAGATCTGAATGTTTTAAGGGCTGATTCTGAGGCCAGAGTGTTGTTTAGGACATCTGCAATTCTATGAGTCTACTGTGTATCTGGCTTCCCATGTTGGATCGTTCTCTCCCTTTTTAATTCTATCAGTTAGTATTAGCAGACACTAATCTTGTTTATGTGATCCCTTTGACTCTTAGTCCTATCATTATGATCAATTATGAACTGAAATTGATCACTTGGACTAGTGAGATGGCTTTTGTACTCTTTTTAAGATTTATTTATTTTTCTTTAAGATTTATTTATTGGGGCCTTTGCTGTGGCACAACAGGCAAAGCCGCATGCAGTGCCAGCATCCTATAAGGGCACCGGTTCAAGTCTTGGCTGCTCTACTTCTGATCCAGCTCTCTGCTATGGCCTGGGAAAGCAGCAGAAGATGGCCCAAGTCCTTGGGCCCCTGCACCTGTGTGGAAGACCCAGAAGAAGCTCCTGGCTCCTGGCTTTGGATTGGTTCAGCTCCAGCCACTGTGGCCAACTTGGGAGTGAACCAGTAGATGAAGACCTTTCTCACTCTCTCTGCCTCTCCTCTCTCTATGTGTAACTTTCACTCTCAAATAAATCAATCTTTCTAGAAAAGATTTATTTGTTTGTTTATGTATTTATTTATTTCATACAGAAAGAAATGGAGAAACAGAGAGAAAGATCTTCCATCTGCTGATTCTCTCCCCAAATGGCTGCAACAGCCAAGGCTGGGCCAGGCCAAAGTCAGGAGCTTCTTCTGGGTCTCTCATATGGGTGCAGGGGCTGAAACACTTGGGCCATCGTCCACTGCTTTCCCTGTTGCATCAGTAGGGAGCTGGATTGGAAGTGAAACAGCCGGGACTCAACCAATGAACATTTGGAATTCAGGCACTGCAGGCAGAGACTTAACCTTCTACACCAGATTTCAAGCCCTGAGAAATCATTTCTAAGAACATACACACACAGAAACCCAGAGTATGGTACCACAGATTATGCTGCCACCTCTCACGCCAGAATTCCTAAGTTCCACTTCAGGTCCTGGCTATTCCACTTCAAATCCAGCTCCCCGATAATGCACCTAAGAAAGCTGTTCTCAGGTCCAGAACACCTACATGGGAGAGCTGGGTAGAGTTCCTGGCTCTTGGCTTCAGTCAGGCCCAGACTCAGGTCATGTGGCCCTTCAGAAATTGAAGCAGAAGATGGAAGACCTACCTCTTGTCTGCCACCCTCCCGCCTCTTTCTACCTTTCAAATAACTAAAAATAAAATAAAAATAACTGAAAGTATATTAAAAAAACACATATGGGTAAAGCTTCCACCTGCAGCACTGGCATCCTATATGGGCACTTGTTTGAGTCCTTGCTGCTCCACTTCCAATCCAGCTCTATGCTATGATCCAAGTCTTTGGGTCCCTGCACCTATGTGGGAGACCTGGAAGAAGCTCCTGGCTCCTCTCTTTATTTTGGCCCAGCTCTGGCCATTATGGCCATTTGGGGAGTGAACCAGTGGATAGAAGACCATCCCACCCCCGCCTCTCTGTAACTCTCTGCTTTTCAAATCAATAAATAAATCTTTAAAAAACACATACAGAGAAATAAGGATCCAATGAGGAAGTCTAGAGAAACTCCTAGCCAGTATTTTGTATCTTCTATTTTCTCTGTAAAACACCAGTATGATGTCATTTTTTCTGCAGTATAGGAATTGAAGTTCAAAGTCCTTAGTAGACTTCCTGTACACTGGGCCAGCCTACTCATAGGAATTTTCTGGAACTTTTTTTCTCTTCTGCTATCCACTCATCTCTTGACTCAGAACCATCATACTGTACTCTGTACCCAGAAGGACCATGAAAAATTGTATCTCCACAACCTTATTCATGTAACTCTTTTTCCCTAAATGTATACCTCTCAATCCATTTGACAAACCTTTGTTGAACCCATGGAATTCCTATAAAATGTGACCACTTCTGTAGAGCTTTCTCTGCTTCCCCATTACAGCAGTCACTCCCACTATGCTTTAGAAAGATACCACCCATTGTAAAATGTTTGAAGGTTTCTTCATCATAGATGATAACATCCTCAAGGAAAGGGATTTTGTCTTATTCATCCCTGAATCTCCAAAATCTAGTATGTAATTGGCAATTAATAAGGTCTCAAGAAATGTTTGTTACGGTTAAATTTGCCATTTCTCCCCTGCTTCAGCAGGGAAGTCCAAATCAGATGTATCTTAAGTTAATATTCTTCTTCTCTCAGGGATAATCTGTCTTTTGTTCATTTAACTGCTGGGCTTCATTTGATAAAAACACTCTACTGCTCCTGGTTCCATATTTTCTAAGCTTGGATCAAACTCTTACTTTCCCGAATGCTCCTAGTAGTAACAATTATATCGACTACTTTCTGAGCCTCCAAGGGTGTCTATGTTTCATAAATTTCCTCATTTAATCTCACCACAATCCACAATGTTAAAAGATGGATATGAATGTGTGTTGGTTAATTTTACATGTCCACTTGATTAGGCTATGAGGTGCCCAGAGATTTGGTTAAACACTATTCTGGATGCTTTTGTAATGGTTTTCGTGGGTAAGACAAACATTTAAAACAGTAATCCTGGTAAAGCAGATTATTCCCTACAATGTAGGTAGGCTTCATCTCATCCCATGAATAGAACAAAATGAGCATCTTTCCCTAAATGGGGAACTCTCTGATAGAGTGCTCTGAAGATACATGTACAATAATAGATTGCATTGGATACTCACTTCCTATCTCCACATTGGCATGGTCAGTGACATTCCTTCAAGTAGTCTTTGTAGCCTCAACTACTGGTTTTCTTTCTTTTTTTTTATTTAGTAAATATAAATTTCCAAAGTACAGCTTATGGATTACAATGGCTTCCCCATCCCTTAACTCCCCTCCCACCTGCAACCCTCCCATCTCCCGCTCCCTCTCCCATTCCATTCACATCAAGATTCATTTTCAATTCTCTTTATATACAAAAGATCGATTTAGTATATATTAAGTAAAGATTTCATCAGTTTGCACCAACACAGAAACACAAAGTGTAAAATACTGTTTCAGTACTAGTTATAGCATTACTTCACGTTGGACAACACATTAAGGACAGAGATCCTACATGGGGAGTAAGTACACAGTGATTCCTGTTGTTGACTTAACAATTTGACACTCTTGTTTATGGCATCAGTAATTTCCCTAGGCTCTAGTCATGAGTTGCCAAGGCTATGGAAACATTTTGAGTTCACCAACTTGGATTTTATTCCGACAGGGTCATAGTTAAAGTGGAAGTTCTCTCCTCCCTTCAGAGAAAGGTACCTCCTTCTTTGATGGCCCATTCTTTCCACTGGGATCTCACTCACAGAGATCTTTCATTTAGGTCTACTTTTTTTTTTCCAGAGTGTCTTGGCTTCCCATGCCTAAAATACTCTCATAGGCTCTTCAGCGAGATCCAAATGCCTTAATGGCTGATTCTGAGGCCAGAGTATTGTTTAGGACATCTGCCATTCTATGAGTCTGCTGTGTATCCCACTTCTCATGATGGATCGTTCTCTCCATTTTTGATTTTATCAGTTAGTATTAGCAGACACTAGTTTTGTTTGTGTGATCCCTTTGATTCTTAGACCTATCAGAGCCATCAATTATGAACTGAAATTGATCACTTGGACTAGTGAGATGGCATTGGCACATGCCACCATGATGGGATTGTATTGGAATCCCCTGGCACATTTCTAACTCCACCATTTGGGGCAAGTCCGATTGAGCATGTCCCAAATTGTACATCTCCTCTCTCTCTTTTTCCCACTCTTAGATTTAACAGGGATCACTTTTCAGTTAAAATTTAAACACCTAAGAATAATTGTGTTTGTTAATTACAGAGTTCAACCAATAGTACTAGAACAAAACAAAACAAAAATACTAAAAAGAATAAAGTATTACATTGTACATCAACAGTCAGGACAAAAGCTGATCAAGTCACGGTTTCTCATAGTGTCCATTTCACTTCAACAGGTTTCCCCTTCGGTGCTCAGTTAGTTGTCGCCAATCAGGGAGAACATATGATATTTGTCCCTTTGGGACTGGCTTAATTCACTCAGCATGATGCTTTTCAGATTCCTCTATCTTGTTGCAAATGACCGGATTTCATTGTTTTTGACTGATGTATAGTATTCTATAGAGTAAAAACAATGGTTTTCTTTTAATTTACATATTTCTATTCTCTCATGGGTTTACCTAACCAAAATCCCTGGGGAAGCTGAAAATGGCTCTATTCTAATATACTGGCCATGGGCAAGCGCTAATACCTCCTCTTCTGACTTTTCAGAATATGCAGTCACTTCCCACCCCAGCAGTGGTTTATTCTCCTGTAAAACAGTTCAGAAGCTTGTCTTTTTGGCATTCCAGGTTATTTCACGTGTGATTCATACTCTAGTTCACTGTGACACCAAACTTAAGAAGACACATACTATACTAAGTGATCTGAAAGAAGACTCATTTTGCTCCGCAAGGTGCAGTAGGGGTGTTCAGGCACACTGGGAGGTAAAGGGGAGAAGTTCTTAGGATGGATTTCCCCAGGTAATTTTTCCATAATATCCTATCTACATTTTATTGAGTTTTTTCTATACTTGAAAGGGCTAAGTAATTCAAGAGCATAAAACTCATTCTAAAATATCTGCAAAGAAGTGTCAAATAAGGATCTGGAATCTCACTTTGAAATCATGCTTGTGTTGTATGTTAGGGTCACAGTGAAATAGGTGGCATCTTCTTGTAGTGGGCACTCTCGGTCCTTCCTTAACATCTCCCTGGCCTTACCATTTTGGCACACAAATGCTTGATAACCTATTGCCAACATATGCATCTGTAAACTTGAGTTGAAGTTGGCAAGAGCAAGTGTTAGGAAATTAATTTTCCTTGGGAGCAGCTTCCCAACAATGACTCACTCCCTGGGTGGGATAACTCAGAGGCACTCCTTTTCAATGTTTCCTATCAGGATTGAGTTCCTGTTACTGAGAGTCATAACTCACTTCAGTTAAGTTAAGCATACAGAATTGACTATCTTACACTTCCTGACTTGGCTGCCCATCCACTACCACTGCCATGCCTACTCCCAAGTAAAATCTATGGACTCAAATCTTTTTTTCATCATGTACTTCTAGTAGAACACAAACTCAGATGCTCTTTTATTCTAAATCATTCTATGGCATTGCCATTGTTTTGACATATCAGGCCCTTTCCTCTGTTCACACCCATTTAAGAAAGGTGGTCCCTCATGAGAGAAGTCAGTATGATGGTCATGGGCCTCAGATCCCAACAAAGTGAATAGTTTCAGGTCACTGACAATTTAATTACAGGAGCACACTTGATTTCACAGTCAGGCTTGAGATCGGCTACGCATTTCAGGGTGACCAAGAAGTCAAAGCTCAGTGATGGCTTTAAGCTATTGGTAATCTCAGCTAAAAATGAAGAGTTATACTATGTTTAAAGAAAAATGTAAAAATTAGTAGATCCAATAGAAGATCTTCCTTTCAGATCTTAATTGCTGCCACCAAGGGTAATTCAGTGGGATTTTTTATTTACCTGGCTTCAGACTCTGATAAGCAGCTCTTGAATTCTGACTATGAAATACACCACACATAAATAAATGTACATTTGTACACTCAAGGCAAGGCATACCAATCTTATACATTTATATATTTAGTTTTCAGTAAGAACTAATATGTAATTATATGGAAATTGTTCAATAGACGTAAATATTAAATGCCATATGAATATGAAGTAAAGGCATCTTGGAAAATAAATGACATAAACATAAAAAGGTAGCATGGGGCATCCATTTCCTGAGTGCTCCTATGTACCAAATATTGCACTAGGAAATGGAGATAATAAAGATACTGGATCTGATTTTTAAGAAAATTATAGCCTGCTAGAAAGCTACAAAAAGAAAAGATGTGGTAAATATCCTGTCTGCTGATATGGAGCTAAGAACTGCTTGCTGCTAGTGAAACTGGTGCTGTCTTATCTGAGGTGCCATCTTAAGCCCCAGGCACCTTCTTAGCCTTTGGCCTAGTCTCCATCTTCTAAAATTAAGCTTCAGCCTCCCCAAAATCCAGCCTGGCTGACTAGAAGTCAGGTGACCAAATGGCCCAACCACAAACATCAACTCTACCCCCACCCTAATGGGATTTGCTGTTTCTACTTCCTTATCATGCAAGGCTATAACAAGACCTCCTTTCCCACACAGGCCCTCTTTTATACTCTCTCCCTCCAGCCTTTTTGTCCCTCACCTTCACTCAACAATAAACTTTTCCTTTAACTCTGGTGTTTGGTGTGTTTTGTGGTGGCCTTTCATTGATGCCCATGACTCATATGAGGCTGTCCTTTTCAGCATGCTCTCCCTTAGGGGATGTGAGCTGGATTCCTGTCAACAACAAAGCACAACCCTGGACCTCCTGCATCACCATCAAATGCTCTGTGATCTCCATCCACACTATGGCCCTTCAAAAATCCTGGGGTAGGATGAGGTGGGTGGAAGATTCTACAGATCACACACGTGACTTTACCCCAAAGTCCTGGTACCAGACACCACAACTCCTACAGCCTCGTGCCTCTCTATGGACTTTGTGTCCTGGCAAGCAGTGAGTGTACGTGATGACTCAACCCCCTGTTTCTCTTCTATGGGCTTTACGCCCCAGGCTCATGTGGGTGCAGGTGATGACCCCCACCCTCTGCTTCCTTATTCTCCTCATCAGACTGCTATTTGGTAGTCAGGCCTCTATAGGTCACTATGGGAACTTCCATGTCCCATTTACATCCAACTTTCCTTTCATTTTTCTCGTAAATAATCTTATTCCTCCAAATTGGCCTCAGATCTTGCCTCATTTTTCTTTGTAATCAGGCCTGGCCCATGTATGACCTCAACATCCAGTCCAAATGGCCGCTTAATGGCATGTTTGACCCTGATCTTTACCACTTCAGGATCTTTACCATTTCTGTGAGCCTTCAGGAAAGTGGAAGGAGATTCCCTATGTTCAAGCTTTTTTCTATCTCCAGTCTAAACCATCTATCCATACCTCGCGTTCTCCATATCAAGTCCTCTTAGCTGCCAAGGCTCCTACTAAAAACCCAGAGACAGAGCCAAAGCCCTTTTGGTCTATATTTGTTCCTGAAGATAAGCCTCCATCTTAATGCCCCCACCCACAGGCACTGGCTCAGCCACTTCCTGTTCAGGACCTGGCACAGTCACCTTCCACTCAACAACCTCAAAGCCCACCATCCACCTGGCTCCCACTATCTCATCGACACCTCCCCTTCCTTCCCAGATATTCTAGGAGGCAGTATTTGTTTCTACTCTGGCTCTCACTGTACTTCTCCCACCTAATCTCAAGTGTCCTGCTTGCCCTTATCTCAAAACCAGTCCTTGGCCATTTCTAATCCCCCTGTTCCCCTTGCCTTATCTTATACCCAGTCTTTGTTCTACCATTCTCCTGAGCCACTCCACTGAGCCAACATACTGTTCCCTCCCTGCCGCCACCACCTTAAGCCCTCAACCCCCCTTTTCCTGTCCCCAGTCCCCAAATCATTTGTTCTCATGCAGCTGCTAAGAAGCCTGCCTCCACATTGCCCCTTCGAGAGGTGGCAGGAGTGGAGGGCATAGTCAGGGTCCATGTTCCTTTCTCACTTACTGATCTCTCCCAAATCAAACAAAAATGGGTTCTTTCACCTCTAACCCAATGTCATACATAAAAGAGTTTCAATATTTAACCCAGTCCTATGATCTTTTTATGAAGTCTTTATGATATTCTCCAATACTCTCCATACATAGGAGTTAAGGTTAGTTTGGGAACAGGACTGTCACTATGCTGATAAGACCCATCAGATAAGACCCATTGATCCTTCCAATGACATAGGAGCAGATGTGGTCCCCGAATGGGACCCCAATTGGAATTAAACTCTCCAATGGCATAACAGCCAGAAATCAGAAATTGATTCATTACTTGCTTATTAGCTGGCTTCAAAAAGTCCACCAGAAAGGCTGTAAATTATGGTGAACTAGGAGAAGTTATTCAAGATAAAAAGGAAAATCCTTCTGCCTTTTTACAGCTCCTTACACATACTCTCCTTCAATATACCAACCTAGACCAAGAGTCTCCAAATGGCTGTAGCCTCCTCATGAACCATTTCTTTGCTCAGTTTCCCTGATATCCAAAGTTAAAGTGGTTCATGAAGGGCCAATTAACTCCATAGGCAGAAATTCTAGAAGTGGACATTAAAGTATACAATGTGAGGATGAAAAAGCCCAAAAGGCCAAATTTCAAGAGCTGGCCTCCAACAACCTGCTACATTCAGTGGCCCAGGCAACCACAGCAGTCATAGAGCTGACAATAAAGAGCCCCAGGGTCCGTGTTTTAAATGTGGCCAAACGAGCCACTGGGTCAGAACATGCTCCAGCCCTAGGGACCCACCAAGCACTTGTCTTAAATGTCACCAAAAGGGCCATAGGGCAGTGGACTGTCCTCCTGTCCATCAAGTCAGTAGGCCATCCACCCCACCTACGCCCTGGGTTGACCTTCTAGGACTGGCTATTGAGAACTGAAGAATCCTGGACTCCTGCCACGTGACTACAACCATAACTCCATGGGAGCCCAGGTAACTGTGATGGCAGCAAATGGGCCAATATCTTTTCCTATTGATATAGGGGAAACGGGTCCTTACCCAGTGTTGAGGGCCCAACTCTGCTGCCTCAATCTCCATAGTTGGGGTGGAGAGAAAAACCTTACAGATCCCTACAGACTGCCAACATTCTCTGCATAATTAACACGACAACCTTTTCCTATTCTTTTCTTGTTATACCTCAATGTCAATGTCCTACTCCCCTCCTAGGAAGAGGCATACTCCATCAGTTTGATGCTCAGGTGGTTTTCATCCTCCAGCCATTGGCTCCATCCTCCAGTCCACCTTTACCTCCATTATTACTACTCTCTCATGACAACCAGGTCACAACAACCCTGTCTATCTCAGGGCCCCTGTCCACTGTCAACCCCCGGGTATGGGACACCAGTCACCCTACAGTTAGTGGCCCACCATCTCCCATCCACATCAAATTACAAGACTCCTCCGGGTTCTAGTCCTGGTCGGGGCACCGGATTCTGTCCTGGTTGCCCCTCTTACAGGCCAGCTCTCTGCTGTGGCCCGGGAAGGCAGTGGAGGATGGCCCAAGTGCTTGGGCCCTGCACCCCATGGGAGACCAGGAGAAGCACCTGGCTCCTGCCTTCGGATCAGCGTGGTGCACTGGCCATGGCGGCCATTGGAGGGTGAACCAACGGCAAAGGAAGACCTTTCTCTCTGTCTCTCTCTCTCTCACACTGTCCACTCTGCCTGTCAAAAAAAAAAAAAAAAAGACTCCTCCACATTTCTTTCCCAGCCACAACCCCCTACCCTTTTCCAGCCTTCAAGGTCTAAAGCCTATATTTTCCAAACTCCTCCACCAGGGCCTTCTATGCAAGACTAACTCCCCCTGCAATATGTTAATATTGGCTGTTAAAAAGCCTAATTGGTCCTTTGGTCTGGTACAAGACCTCTGCCTTTTTAACGTAGCAGTAGTGCCCATATACCCTCCTCTCCTCTATCCCAGTGTGTACATTGCACTTCTCCATCCTGGACCTAAAGGAAATATTTTTACATTTCCTCTATATCCTAACTCTCAGAACATATTTGCTTTCACCTGAACTGATCATGAAACCATAGTCTCCACTCAACTGACCTGGACCGTACCCCCCCCCCCCCCGCCCTGAGGAGTTCGGAGATGGCCACTACCTGTTTAATCAGGCAATGATCTAGGTACCCTGGATCTATCTCCCTCCTTCCATCTCTAGTACATCGACAACCTTCTCCTTTGCAGCCCCTCAAAAATAGATAGCCAACGACAGACTTCTACTTTCCTCAACTTCCTAGAAGCCAAAGGTATCAGGTATCCTTCACCAATGCACAGCTTTACTTATGTAAGGTAACCTTTCTTGGTGTACATCTCACTCCCACTCACAAGGCTATCATCGTAGACAGAAAGCACCTCATAGCTAACCTCATAACTCCTTCTACCAAAAAAGATTTTTTTTTTCTTTCTAGGCTTGTCAAGATTCCTATCTTAATGGATTCTGAACTTCTCCCTTCTAGCCTGATTACTCTATGAAGCCACAAAGGGATCCCTCCAAGAGCCTCTCATAGCCCGAGTTACCCCCCAATATCTTAAGCTCCAACAGGCTATTCTAAAGGCCCATACCCTGCATTTACTAGATCTCACACAGCCCTTCCTCATTTATGTCACTGAAAACCAAGGAATGGCCTTGGGAGTTCTCTGCCATCAACTTGGTCCTTCTTTTACTCCTGTAACCTATCTCTCAAAAATGTTTTTTAAAGATTTATTTATTCATTTGAAAGTCAGAGTTACACAGAGAGAGGAGACGCAGAGAAAGAGAGAGGTCTTCCATACAATGGTTCACTCCCCGATTGGCCACAACTGCCGGAGCTGCACTGATCTGAAGCCAGGAGCAAGGAGTTTCCTCCAGGTCTCCCACGTGAGTGCAGGGGCCCAAGGACTTGGTTCGTCCTCCTTTGCTTTCCCAGGCCATAGCAGAGAGCCAGATTAGAAGTGGAGCAGCCGGGTCTCAAACCAGCACCCAGATGGGATGCTGGCACTTCAGGCCAGGGCATTAACCCACTGTGCCACAGTGCCGGCCCTCTGAAAAATTTTAGATCCCACAGTCAAGGATTGGGCACCCTTTTTACAGGTGCTACCCTCAACTGTGGTTCTCATACAAGAGTCAAAAACACTTATTTTCGGTTTACTTACCATTTTTTCTTCACACCATCTATCAGAACTCCTAACTGTATTACAAGGGTCTCCAGTCTCTCCCACCATCTCACATTTTGGCCCTTTGGGTTGTACTAATTGGGGACCCTACCCTCACTTTTAAATTTTGTCCTTGGTCAGCACCGTGGCTCAATAGGCTAATCCTCTACCTGCAGCGCCGGCATACCAGGTTCTAGTCCTGATCAGGGCACTGGATTCTGTCCCGGTTGCCCCTCTTCCAGGCCAGCTCTCTGCTATGGCCCAGGAGTGCAGTGGAGGATGGCCCAAGTCCTTGGGCTCTGCACCCACATGGGAGACCAGGAGAAGCACCTGGCTCCTGGCTTCGGATCAGTGCGGTGCGCTGGCTGCAGCGTGCTGGCCGCGGTGGCCATTGGAGGGTGAACCAATGGCAAAGGAAGACCTTTCTCTCTCTCTCTCTCTCTCTCTCTCTCTCTGTCTACTCTGCCTGTCAAAAAAAAAAAAAAAAAAAAAAAACAAACAACTTATCCTCCCCTAAACCCAACTATTCTTCTTCCTCCCCCTCCATCTCCAGATCACACAGCTCTATTCACTCCTGCATTGAGACTATCGAACATTTACTACCTCATCCTTCAAACATCCAGGAAGTTCCCCTTGTTAACCCTACTCTAGTCTGGTTCACAGATGGTAGTTCTATCTTTCATGAGGGAATAAAAAGGGCAGGATATGCTGTGGTGTTGACCACCAATACAGTTGAGACAGGACTGCTCCCTTTCAATACTACTAATCAACAGGCTGAGCTCGATGCTCTAACCTGTGCCTTTATGCTCACAAAAAATAAAACCATCACCATCTATACTGACTCAAAAAATGCCTTCCATATTGTCCTATCCCACTTGGCGATCTGAAAAGAAAGGGATCTTCTAACCACCAAAGGGATAGCCATTTCCAATGCTACTTTTTTTTGACAGGCAGAGTTAGACAGTGAGAGAGAGAGACAGAGAAAAAGGTCTTCCCTCCGTTGGTTCACCCCCCAAATGGACGCTATGGCCGCAGTGCTGCACCTATCCAAAGCTAGGAGCCAGGGGCTTCCTCCTGGTCTCCCATGTGGGTGCAGGGCCCAAGCACTTGGGCCATCCTCCACTGCTGGACTGGAAGAGGAGCAACCAGGACAGAATCTGGCACCCCAGCCAGGACTAAAACCCAGGGTGCCGGCGCTGCAGGTGGAGGATTAGCCTAGTGAGCCGCGGCGCCGGCCATGCTACTTTCATAATCCCTCTGTTAGAGGCAGCCTATCTTCCAACACAAATTGGACTTGTCCACTTAAGGCTTACCAGACTGATAACTCTGTCATCACTTCTAATAACAGGGCAGACCAAGTAGTCCATCAGGAGGCACTGTCTTCCTTTTCCTCCAGCTCATTCTCCTCTCCATCAGCTATACTGACAAACCATTCTCAATACCAACAATCCCAACAGCCCTCCACTCAGGCCACCTTATCCTATCTCCATCTGTTTCATCCCAAAATTTCTTTTTTATTATCATTTGTCAAACAATCTCTTCCTATTACACCAAAGAATATCAAATATCTTTAACAACTCACCTCTTCTTGTTCTCTATGTCAAAAAACAAACCCTAACTCCAACCTCTGTCCTCCACCCCTTCCCTCCCATCAAGCATAAGGACATCTGTTGGCCTTTGACTAGCAGATTAACTTCACCCATATGCTCAGAGTACTGTGCTTTCAATATCCTTGGTATGGCAGATAGCTTCTCTGGGTGGGTCAAGGCCTTCCCAAATACTAACAAATGGGTACTAACAATTTCCAACATCCTACTTCAGGCATTACTCCCTACTTCGGAGTTTCTGGCTCTCTCCAGTCAGACAATGGTCTCAAATTTACATCCCAGGTAATTCATACTTACCAAGGTGCTTAACATATCCTGGCATTTCCACATCCCTTGCACTCCCAATCCTCAGGAAAAGTAGCAAGGACAAATCATACACTAAACATGCATTGACCAAGCTCTATCTTGAGCTCCATTTGGACTGGATTAAACTACTCCCATTGGCTCTGTTCCATATGAGGGCCCTTCCAAGAAAAAAAAAAAAAAGAACAAAAAACTCCCAATATTTCACCTTTTGAACTGATATATGGATGTCCCCTGGTTCCTCCAACTATATACTCTCAATCCCCACTCCTGCTGTTCCATCTGACCCCATCTCTCCTCAGACATCTCCAAATGGATCTATGCAGACACTTACTGCCCAGCCACATACATAGATGCTCTGGACAACTCTCCTACAGAGGTGGGGGACAATGTCTTCCTGTCTTCTTCACATCCCTCCTTGCCCCCTAACTCCACCAAACTACAGGCAAAGTGGACTGGACTTTATTGGGTCATTCTTACTACTCCTACAGCAGCAAAGTTACAGAAAGTCCCTCACTGGGTCCAACTCACTCATCTTAAGCCTTCCCCCCACCTCATTGTACATTTGCTCTCACAGGGCCACTCACAACCAAGTTATGCAAACTCATGTTCCATTAATAATGGTGCCCCAAAACTCAGACCCTTCTTTGCTTAATGAACCCTCCTCCGAGAAATGGTGACCACCCAGCTACCCACCATTTCAAATACTAGATAAGTACTGATCCTTCCTTACACCACTACCGACTCTTCCTACAACTTCTGTGGGAGGAGTATCAAACACACTTTTTGCCCATCCACCCATGCAGGTTCCTCTCGAATACTGAAGACTTACACCTCCAGGGAACCTTCTCAGACTTCACTCCCTTTGAGATCTAGACTTTTCTCTTACTGTCTCACTCCCTCTTCCATATACCACAATGAGCATCCTGCTAGTCTCATCTCTTCTGCTCTTTTGTGTCTGTCCTGCATCTGCACGAGCCCTTACAACATGTTACACATGGTAATTTCAGGTTTACACCACTTCTACTTCTGCTAAATTATTTAACACTACCTTCTGCCTCATAACGGGCCATGCAGGCCCTATCACTCTGTACTTCAATATTGCTCAGGTCTGCACACTTAATTGTTTTGACTGGACTAGATAACTTTTATTTCACTTCAAAGCATATCCATATTATCTTTGCCTAACTAGAGACAACACAGGATCACGTAATGATGCTTACTGGAAAGGTTGCCCATCATGGTCCTATATATACTACTCTATCTTCCTTAGATATGGCCTCCTGGGAAAACAGTTTTCTAAGGTCTGGCCCTAAGATAAAACACTCTAGCTTGGATGCCATGGGCAGACAAAGACACCAAGTCCAACCCATTTTAGCTTTCACTATAACTTACCCTACCTTCAGGTCTTGCAAGATGTAATTGAGAGATCCATCACTTTATATACAAATTCTAACATGCAAGATCCCCAGGGAACAGTAAAAATTATTAGGGCCTTCATGCAGCTCCTGACAACTCCCATAGATATTGTGTTTAATAGAGTAAAGGAGTCCTCTAAACACCTGTCCCAGCTAATTAGCCATGCCAAACCTCCCTTAACATAGCTACAATTCAACAATCTGTCTCTAACCCTACTTTATCAACTATGCAATTCTATTTTACCCTCAGCCCTTTAACAACAATGCTTTATAAGCTATCCATTTTGGGAACCTCCCATCATGGGTACTCTACTCATTAATGTTTCTGTTTCTACAAATTCCTGTACTCCCAATCCTCAGAAAATCACTGGTCACCTAGCTTTACATTCTCGAAGACAAGGTACAACATGTTGGGTTACCAAGATAATAGAGCAACCCAACAAGTTTATGTCACATAACATTACTTGTTTCATCAATATAACCATCACTTCTACAGTTTCCTTCTCTAGACCATCTGGAACTTCATTTCTTTGTAATTATACCCTATATACCTGTATCAACAGTTCTATACTCAGCCCATGTGTACTGGTGATCTTTTCCTCCCATGTACCATTATATACTCAGAGTTCCTTTTACAGACCAATCCCTCTATCCACAAGAGATGAGCAAGTCTTGGTTGGAATCAGCTTTACTGCATCTCTCTATTCCGTGGTGATCCAGGAACTTCTCTAGGTCACAATGTTATTTATATCTATTAACCAGTTCTAACAACAACCCCAAGAACTATAAGAGGAGGCCACCAGATCCAATGAAACTTCGGCAGATGCTATTCAGGGACTTCAAAATCAGATTACCTCACTAGCAGATGTAGTGTTACAAAACAGATGA
This sequence comes from Lepus europaeus, assembly GCF_033115175.1. Lineage (NCBI taxonomy): Eukaryota > Metazoa > Chordata > Mammalia > Lagomorpha > Leporidae > Lepus > Lepus europaeus. The sequence goes on from NC_084833.1 coordinate 44,176,951, forward strand.
GTTTTGGAACTTATAACAACTGAAAAAAAGGGGGAATTTGTGTTTTTCTGGGAGAATACTATTGCTATTATATGAATCAATCAGGCCAAGTAGAGCAAACATTAAAATGTTCTAACAGATTGTCACATCTACTAAACAATTTTCCCTAGGCCCAAAGAACCCCTTCTCTCTCCCTCTCTATGAAGTCCTCTCATTACTTGATTAATGCCACTCCTAGGACCATTGGCTGCTATTATCACTGGAGCTTTTATACTACCTTGTCTGTTTAAGTGCTTACAGGAGGTGATAATGGAACAAACCAAAGTCTTCACCAACCAGGTGGTCAACCAAATGCTACTACAGGGATATACTCAGCTCCCAACCCAGGATATCATGACTTGAGATGTCACCCCACATCAGCAGAAAGTGACTTGTCATCCCAGGTCAGCAGGAAGTTGCTGTAGAAGATAGATCATCGTCCTCCAACCCTCCTGGGCTTTTGGAGCTGATGTAATCCCATACAACAATTGCTTTATAAAAAAAAAAGGGGGGGGGGAATGTTGGTGAAACTGGTGTCATCTTACTGAGGCACCATCTTATGCCCCAGGTGCCATCTTAGGCTCTGGCCCAACCAGCATCTAGTACAATAAATTGCCACCTCTCTAAAATCCAGCCTTGCTTACTGGAAGTCAGGTGACCAAATGGCCCAACCACTAGTATCAACTCCACCCCTACCCTAATGGGATTCCCTGCTCCCACTTCCTTATCATGCAAGGCTAGAAGACTTGTTTTCCTGCATGGGCCCTCTTTTTCACTCTCTCCCTCCAGCCTCTCAGTCTCCTCTCCCCCCAGCACTCACCCCTCACCTTTGGCACTAAACTTTCCCTTTAACTCTGGTGTTTGGTGTGTTTTGTGGTGGCCTTCCACTTGTAATGCGATGGACCATTTTGAATAGTAAGGGAACTGGAAAAGTCCTCAGTGAGTAGGTAAAGCTTCAGTTGATTGTTTAAGGAAGAGGAAAATGTTCCTTAAAAGTTAAAACCTAGAGAAAAGCCCAAGTACAAATATCAGCAAGTATAAAAGCATGAAACAAGAGAGCATGGAAGTGTTTCCCACTAGAAGTGGAGATAAGAAGAGTTAAAAATGAATTGGGAAAGGTAAGTACACACACTAACAAGGCCTTTTAGAAGGAATTTGGTATGTTTTAAATGTCAGTTTTGCTAGCATATTTCTATGACAAATATAAAAATAGAAGGATAATAATTTGCAACCAGGAAACAAAATAATAAGATTGTTTCAGGAAATGGACGGGGAGAGGAGATACAGATCGATTACTGTGCAAATGATGAGAAGCAACCCCTTCAACAACATGTCTTCATTTCTAGCTTGCCAACTACAATGAAGTACCCCGCTTGCAACCCCACCCAGATGTTTGCCTAGTCTTAATCTTGTCAAATTGCATTCCAACTGTGTCTCAAAGCTAGTTCGGAAAACATATTTTGCTAAGAAACAGTTTAGTTGTTAGCTCTGTAGTAAAGGATATAGCAGAAAAGCTTATTTGCCTTACAATATATCCTGGGGGTTTCCTAAGGATAATGCTTCTGGTTTTCAGCCACTAAAAGAACAAGGCAACTGCTTTCCTGGGAAATGGAATGTCTGAAGAGCACAGGTTATCAACAAACTTAAGAAAGCTGAGGTGTCAAATTTAGAAGTTCAGCTTCTATGTACAGGTAAGATAAATGTAACCCCTGCTAACTTCAACAGGGGAAGATGCCAGCACTCCAGAGTGTTCTTCTAAGACCAATCTACTCACTGTTAAGGATACTCTCTCTTGACTCCATTAGTAGCCTCAGGACAGTCCATGGTGCACTTAGCTCTTTGTTCTTAATCTGAGGTCTGCACTCTCCCCTGTAAATTAGCTCAGCCCTTTCCAGAGTATCTATCATTTCAGATCATTACCATTCCCTCTACTCCCTTCCTTGTCAGATAAAGGTGAAAGAATGTGCTTCTGGAGGCAACTCAATGAACGTTTAACGGCTATGGGGCTTGCTCAGCGGCTTTCAGATGTCCCTGAGCTCCACTCAACCACCTTGTAACCCCCCATTGGCCATCTCAGCACAGCTGGGCTCCTCTAGAAATGGCTGTGAAATGTACTGTGAAAAGAAAGAATGGCAGAACTTTCAGCTTGTTGGTCTTTTCATCAATGATCACCAGCATATATGCCACTTCCACAGCCCAGGAGTTAGCAATAAAGATAAGCTGAGCCAGAGATTGTTGTCCAGCGCAGAGAAATTTCCAGGCATTTCAATAGACCCCAGCCCTCTTCGGCATACACATGCTTTCCTGCTGTTTGGTTTCAAAGTTTCCCTCTTCACTCACTCCCTTTCTGGAATGAAAAGTCCTTTCTTCCTAGAAACTGAGCAAATACTACTTTAATATTAGTTACTCATGAAAATTTATGCACATGTTTGCTAGCATTGAAAATTTTTAAAAAGTCATCTATTAATTCATTCTGATGGTGCAATTTCCATAATGTAATTTCTTTGGTAGAAAGGAAATGGATTTTTTTTTCCATCATAACATTTTCTTCAGGTATCATTATGGATGTTCCATTTAGTCTTTCAATTAGTCTTATATTTAACATATGCTGACTGTACAAAGATATATTTATTATTTTCATTGCTAATGCTAAGAAAGGAAATTCTCTTTGTAGATTTGTGGCCTATATTTTTTAGGCAATTTTAATAGTTAAATGACCAGGCAGAGAAAGTATAATTCCATATGCAAACTATCCTCTGTCTGTCAATTGACCCACATTTTATCCTACGATATTACTGTCTGTCTGCTTTCTGCTACAACTCCCTGTAAAAAAATCTTTAATTTTGTTCCTCTCCCTAATTTCTTTTCACCTTCAGTTGTCAGCTTCAAAATATCTTATTCAACCCTTCCCATATCTCTATCCTGAAACTAAGACAGAAGTCGAGATCTCCCCACTAAGTTCCCATTGAACTCTGGCATTCTCTATTAGAGTATGTTCACACTTCATTGTAATTGACTCTATTTGCTTGTCTAAGCCAAAATAAAATTATAATCCCTTCTTTGGCAGATTATTTTATTTTTTTCCTCACCACTAAATTTTTACTTTTAAACATTTTATTTTAAACATCCAATTTCATAGGGTGACTAACAGGATGACCACATGTTCTATTCCAGATGGTCCGATATGGAACTGGTATATGCCTATTTTAACACAGAAATAATTATTACCTCTGTCTTTCATTCTCAAAAGTGTGACAAGTTGAATGACCTATTTCATGAGCTTAAACTCTCATCAATACATTGAAAGAAAAATATATTCTGATTTTAAAGAATCTGCACTTGAATATGAGATCTTTAATTGTTGTCTGCACTTCAGCAAGTTCCTTACCATCTTTATTAACCATTTCATCATCTATAAAACAGGGTTGATGTAATCCCATTTTTAAACTTTGGCTCTGATTGCCTGAGCTTCTGGAGTCTTTTCCGAGATGTCTTTACCCATACTAATGTCTTGAAGAGTTTCCCCAATGTTATCTAGTAATTTGATGTTATCAGGATATAGATTTAGGTCTTTGATTTATTTTGAGGGATCATTGTGTAAGGTGAAAGGCGTTAGTCTAGTTTCATACTTTTGCATGCAGAGATCCAGTTTCCTCAGAATAATTTGTTAAAGAGACTGTCCTTTCTCCAGGGATTGATTTTTGCTCCTTTGTCAAAGATAAGTTGGTTGTTGATGCATGGATTGATTTCTGGAGTTTCTATTCTGTTCCATTGTCCCCACAAGTCTGTTTTTGTGCCAGTACCAGGTTTTTTGGATTATAACTGCCCTATATATGTTTTGAAATCAAGTATTGTGATGTCTGCAGCTTTGTTTTTGTTGTATAAGATTTCTTTAGCTATTTAGGGTCTCGTGTTTCCATATGAATTTCAGCATCATTTTTTTCTAGATTTATTAAGAATATTGTTGGTATTTTGACTGGGATCACATTGAATCTATAAGTTGCTTTCGGTAATATGGACATTTTGATGATGTTGATTCTTCCAACCCATGAACATGGACGATTTTTCAATTTTTAATGTTTTATTCTGTTTCTTTATTCAGTGTTCTGTAATTTTCTTTGTGGAGATCTTTGACATTCTTGGTTAAATTTATTCCAAGGTATTTAATTCTTTTTGGAGCTATGTGAATGGAATTGATCTTAAAAGTTCTTAGCAATGACATTATGTTTACAAAGGCTTTTGATTTTTCCTCTGTTGATTATATACCCTGAAACTTTACAAAAACTCTTTAATGAGTTGCAATAGTCTCTCAGTGGAGTCTTTGGGAAATATACATACATACATACACACACACATATATATTTATATACACACACATACACACACATATATATATATTATATATGTAAAATCATGTAATCTTCAAATAACAATAGTTTGATTTCCTCCTTTCTAATTTGTATACCTTTGGTTTCTTTTTCATGCCTAATGGATCTGGCTAAAACTTCCAGGACAACATTAAATAGCAATGGTGAGAGTGGGCATCCTTGTCTGGTTCTGGATCTTAAGAAGAATACTTCCAGCTTTTCTCCATTCAATAGGAAGCTTGCCATGGGTTCATAATAAGTTGCCTTGATTGTGTTGAGGAATGTTCCTTCTATACCCAATTTACTTAAGCTTTACATCATGAAAGGATGTTGTATTTTATTAAATGCTTTCTCTGCATCTGCTGAGATAACCATACAGTTTTTGTTCTTCAGGTTTTCAATGTGATGTAGTCACATTGATTGGTTTGTGAATGTTGAACCATCCCCACATAGCAAGAATAAATCTCAAATGGTACAGGTGAATGATCTTTCTGATGTGTTGTTGGATTCGATTAGCTAATATTTTCTACAATAGAAAGGAAACACTCAGCAATGTGAAAAGGCAACCAACAGAATAAGACAAAATATTTTTTAAGACAAAATATTTTTAAACAACACAAAAAGGGTTAACAGCCAGAATCTATACAAAACTCATGAAATTCAACAACAAAATAAGCAATCCAGTTAAGAAATGGGGAAAAAACTTAAATAGGTAGTTTTCAAATGGCCAACAGACACTTGAGAAAATGCTCAGAATCACTAGTCATCAGGGAAATGCAAATGAAAGCCACAATGAAATTTCATTTTACTTCAGTTAGAATGGCTTTCATACAGAAATCAAAGGACAATAAATGCTGGTGAGGACTTGGGGAAAAAGGTACCCTGGTCCACTTTTGGTAGGAATGTAAATTGGTGTAGCCACTGTGGAAGACAGTATGCAAATACATCAGAAATTTGAATACAGACCTACCATCAGCCATCTCACTCCTGGGAATTTATCCAAACAAAAGAAATCAGCATAAGAAAGTATTATCTGTACCCCCATGTTCACTGCAGCATAATTCACAACAGTTAAGATGCGGAATCAACCCAGATGTCCATCAACTGTTGACTGGATAAAGAAAATATTATATATGTACACTATGGAGTACCACTTAGATGTAAAAAAAAGAAATATTGTCTTCTTCAACCAGATGGATGTAACTGGAAACCAAAATACTTATTGAAATAAGCCAGTCCCAAAAAGACAGATATCATCTGTTTTCCGTTATCCAAGCTAACTAATAGAGGACCTGAAATGTAATAAATTGGAGTGAGATAGACACTTTGAGATTCAATAATTGTTTATAGCCTTTGTCTCTTCTTTGAGGAACAGTGTTTTGTTTGTTTTTTTTTTTTTTTATACTACTTGTTGAACTCTTACTTAATGTAGGGTTAACCACACAATCATTAATTAAACTGAAAATACATCTTTGTAAATCTTTGTAATCTACTGGTTCCTGGCTTCCGATCAGTGCAGCTCCAGCCATTGTGGCCAATTGGGGATTGAACCAGTGGATGGAAGACCTCTCTCTCTATCTCTCTCTCTCTCTCTGTTTCTACCTCTCTGTAACTGACTTTCAAATAAACAGGTCTTTAAAAAAATTAATAGTGGAAATCTGAGTAGGAAGATGAGGAATGGTTGGAGCATGGGTGGCAGGGAGGTTAGAGGATGAAGTGACACAATGTTCCTAAATCTGTAAATATGAAACACATGAAACTTGTATAACTTAAATAAAATTTTAAAAAACAGGGTTAAAGACAATATTTCCCTAAAGAGTCATTCTAGGAAACATTGAAAAGTAAGTGACAATTATTCTGAAAACAGGCAAATTGGTATAATAGTAAATCATAGCTACTATCAATAGAGTATTAGTATATACAGTGTATATAGAAAGAGATAGAAATAGTTGAAAAAATAGACAAAATAATCTAGGAATACACCATAGTTGAGAAAATTTCTAAGAATTTGAAACTTGGGCTCTCAACTTCTTTCTGTCATTAAGAAATTATAGGCATATCCTTTCCCCGGGGTATCCTGACCTATAAATATTATGGGTGATCCTCAAAGATTCTTCTAGCTCTAACATGATTAATTATTTGTAAATGATGTGTTCCCTGACAGTTCCAGACTAATCCTTATCCACAAGGACATTTCATTTACTGAAATGGATATAAATTTTGTAAGTTTACTCAAATCTAAACAATGCATAGTAAATAATATCCTAGGTCATTTCCCCTGCTATTGATTCTACATTGCAAGATCAACAGTCACTCAACTGTGAAATAACTGATCAGTTCAGAAGCTGTAGAATGCGAAACAATGTTTCAGTGATTGATAGCTGCCTTCAGTGAGATTAGAATCTAATATTCAAGGCTTTTGTGTCATTCTTCCTGCCTTCTGACTCATTTGGAATGTTTCCTTTCTTTTAAAACCTCTACTGAAAGTCTGAACACAAATAAGTAAATAAAACTTCAAACAGTATGTAATCGCTGAAGGGATAAGGAAATCTATTTTATCTCCATTTCTGATTAATTCCAAACTGTCATATTATTACAGAAGAAAGGGCTGACTACTTTCCACTAAATTTAGTAAATGATATCAACATATTTTGGGTTCATTTTGAGTTTCAATCTACTACCCAAAAATGTATAACATAGCTTAATGCTTTATGATGGAATTATTTTCCTTTATTTGCATCAAATTTGAAAGAAATTCAGTCTATGGTCACAGGATGTGTCAAATACAACTTGTTCCCAAGCTTCTGAGCTGTGTCTCTGGATCCCAGATCTAACTCCATCCTTCATTCCATGTTTCAAACCTAACCTAAGACATAAGGCCAAATTACTGGCAGCATTATAAAACTGATTGAAATCTACCTATCTTTTTTGCCCCTATTTCTAAGGTTCTAGTTTTTGAACTTCTCTTATACACCAAGCAAAAAAGAGTGAACTCTAAAGTCATACAGGCTTTGGTTCAAATCTTCCTTCCATATTTACTATGTGATTGTGGTAGAAATAAAATCTCTGCTACTCTATGTACATAAAGAATAATGGATGTCTTGTCAAATTTGGAAAACTTAAATGTAAAACATATGTGCACATTTTGCACAGAATCTTACACTTAAATCTTCCACGTATGTTCAATAGATTGCATATGTGTCTGTATTATTCAACAAATACAACTCTATACTTTTCTGAACATTATTATACTTGCTTTTGTTCTTCTGGAACACTAAAGCTCTATCTTTGAACTTCTAGAATTTTAGCACAGTGTTTGATACACAGCTACCCCAGATAGACTATCCTAAGTCCCAAAATCTTTGTTTAGTTTACTTCATGTTTCCAACTATAGTGTCTTCTTCATTGTGATGCTTTCTCTCACTGTGAGCATCCTTCATTTTACTGCCGAAAGTTCTCCTGGACTATCACTACTGATTGTTGACTCCCTTGGACACTGGGTGGATTGTAGTAACTTGTAATATCTTCAATTTCTTTCTCCCTGACCATTGGCCCACAGATTTCCTCATCTGATGGATCTGATGTTGCTCTGTTCCAGCAAAGTGGCCAGCACTTGCTCTTCATGTGGTTTAGTAGGTTACTTGGGCTTAAATCTTTCTAATTCTGTTTGACAAATACATGAATAAGAGAGAAATAGTTTGGTTAATAATTCATAGATTATGAACTTATCTGCTAGAGATTGGCTGTAAGCATCCTCAATTATGTATTTGCATGATGCTATGTGGAAATTTTTTAAGAGAGTCATCCTTAGTACTTTGGGAATTGAAGACTCAACTCTTCCTTTTAGCTTAGAACCTATAAACAATCTCTATATCTGAACTCAGTGAATATCCATCACATAATGTTAGACAGATATCTAATATAATGTAACCACACTTTTTTTAAAAAAGGAAAGTATCTGTAGTGACAGTTAAATAGATGTAAAAAATAAAACTTCTTGATACTTTCATGCTTAATACCTAACTATCTCACAAAGCTTTTAATAATGTTCCACCTAAATGTCTGATAAATGACACTTATATTTAGACTTTTTCTAATAAAAAATTGAGGAACAAAAAGGAAATGAGAATAGCCCAAGAACATAATGGGGCTTAGTGGCTGGATTAGAACCAAAAACTAGCCCTCATGGTTTGCAATCCAGGATCTTCCCAATCAGAGTGCAAAGAGTAGGCTAAAGTGTGCCAAGTCATTGATCTCCTCAGCCCAGAAAGGTCATCTTCAACCATGTGTTGCCTCATCTATGTATCCAACAAATATCATTTCCAAGTGTATCATGACATAGTTAGGGTTGGGAGTCACTGTCATTGTTTATTCCCAATATTTATAAGCTGCAATGGCAACGGATAGAATATGTTGCTCAAGATAATGAAATTTATAGAATGATCTTTATTAGAGTCACTGCTTCACGTACAATTGTACATGAAGGAAGACTTTTTGGAGTCTGTGTTCTAATTCCTATTAACCAGGCAAAATATAACAAGCTTCTCTGGCTATTTGAGTGATTGGGCTATGTAGGTGTTCAAATCCAACTGGATGCCAATATAGAATCAAAACATAACCAGTCTAAAGAAGAGGGAAATATTTTAACTCCAAGTGACATGAGCAATGATGAGTCAGTAGGTTTTGAGAACAGTATGATAAATGTCATACTATCTTCAACTGATATGTTTTATAGCGTTGAACTGAAAGGCTCTAGAATATAGTGTGGAGAAACATGACTACAAAACTCCACACATGAATTCCCATAATAAAAACCTTTTTAGTGAATAAGCAAAATTCCTCATTGATTTGTTCAGATTTATAATAATTTGCCCACACCTGGGGGAAAAAATCTGTAAGTTTTCAGTCAAATCTGCTAATTATTCTTTCAACAGAAATAGTGACTTTCAACATTGTGTCATCCTGACTACAGGTAAGCCAAGTAGAATCGCTCCGGCTCTGGACATATATTTGATGGATGGATTGGAAAACAGTCAGTCTATAAATAACTTGGACAATAATGTCTACTACAAAGTTGAAGTTATTTCCTCCATATTCCTTAAGTAAGAAAGCAAACTAGGAAAAGTTGAAAGACATTGCCTTTGATCATACAGTGTGTGCCAGAGTTGGGATTTGATTCTAAGCATGTCAGATTTAAAAGCCTTTGTATTTACAAGGTTTAGAGCTTCCTCTTGCTAATTCAATTTCTATAATATTATTACAAATTCCAAATTATCTACATCTACAATAATGAGATTACATTTTCTGTAAATTAAGTATTCAAATGTGATCTGGGTAAGTGATGTGCGTAAGCATATCTGAACATTATCCACAAATTGCTATGTTTCCCTCAAGAATGCAGTGGCTCTCTTCTGCCTAATGGCTGTGACAAGAAACTTCACAGAGTATGTCACTACTTAAAGTTGATAAGCATCAACTGATGAGCAGGTCAGCTCTCTAATGAAATGTTTTTAATATGCAATTGATCTTGAAATGCAACAAAAGTAAATGTATAGGCTTGTTTTCTTTTTCCTTCCAATCCCTCTTATCTTAGTATAATTTGAGCTTTGATGAATGCTACTCATTTCTATTCAATATCTGATTTTATGCAGACATTCCATCCTGAGACAGGAAATATTCTATGGTAGAAGAAATTAGATATTCATCTGTCTGCTAAATAAATGCTACACTATCAGATTCAACTGAAAGCCAGACCAGCCCTGTTCAACACAACAAAGAAAATAATAGAAAGCTTGTTTCGAATTTTAAGGGTAAGCTGCTGCATCTCCAAAGATCTCTTCTGTGTCCTTAGGGGTGAAGATTACATAATTTTCCATATTATTTTATTATTAAACCTACTCTGAAGGTCTTAGAGCTGCCATGGTAGCCATTTGAGCACTTGGAATGTGCCTATTCTGAATTAAGATATATAAACCTACTTATCTTTCTTAAGGTAGCTTCTAGAAAATGTGTGGTTCATGTTATATTTCAGTTGGATAGAACTGTTAGAGAGACTTTTTTGCCTTCCAATGATTTAAGAGTATGTACATGAGTATATGAATGCATTGTTTACTTCGTTAAATATAAAGAATGTCTTTTTCCAAAGTTAATTACACTTTTCTTCTACAAATATAATCTTCAAAGAAACAATGTAAGAATTGATACCCAGGTTCAGTTTCCCTAATTATAAAACAAAACGCTTGCTGCCTAGATGGCCATGATTACTTCCTAGCTTAAAATCACGTAAGAGGCTGAATCCAAATCATCTTCCAATGCCAATTAATCTCATCTAGATGCCTTTGGGGGGAGGGGGGTATGAAGAATTCCACCTTCACCTATACGCACAGTTATTCAAGCATAGTATATATTGTATAAAAGTTTGACATTCTACCCACTGGAAAATATAACTTCAATTATTTAATTATTCCTAACACAAATAAAAAATACAGGCAAATTAGATATGAATAATTCACTTTTTGCCTTTTCTCTACCTAATACCTTTCAGAATATGCCACATTAAAAGTATCGCAAACAAATGCAAGAGAACCAAAACATGATTTCCCAGTTGCAAGTTTTTAAATGGAAAATTCATTGATTTTTAAGAGAAATCATCACTAACCAAAGGAATGGAACAGTCATTTTAATTCATGAGAATCAGTTAAATAAGCAACAGAATTATGAAAAGTGCAAGGTTCAGACAGAATGTTCTTCAACTAGGTCACTGCCAGTTCTACTCAAGAGTTTTAATGAATTTGAGTTCTTCACTCAAATTATTCACTTGAGTTCTTCACTCAAATGACCCATGAAACACTTTCTCAATTTTCTTTAAAACTAGCTAAAATCAGGAAAGCTTAGATTTTTAAAAAGTGAATTTCCTTTAATTTGACTGAAGCCAGACAGAAGCAGTGATGACATGATTGGGAAAAATAAGTTCACTGAATTGGAGAAGACTTTAGATACTCCCAGTTCTCATATGCAAGTCTACACATGATCTTCACAGTGCGTCTGCCAGGATACTTTTCAGAAATACATACAAAGATTTTTTTTCTACAAATAAATAAGTAAATACTTTTATTCACAAAAAATTATTCATAATATCATATAGCAGAACCTGCCCACATTCACCAATAGCTGTACCCTCTCCTTCTTTCTAGGCACACAGGTATTCTGGCCCAGTGTTGTGGCCATAAGGTAAGTGGAGGTTGTTGTGGCCTGCATGCCACTGGTAGATTTTCTCAAGGAAACATTCACAGTCTCAATGACTCAGTGTACTCTGGAAAGTTGTTGGGGGTCAGGGTGCGCATGTAGGTTCATGAAATGAAGGCACATTGCTCTCCTCCTCCTCACATAAATGCACCAGACTAAGCTTGCCAAGGTGAGCACTGACCCAATCTCTTTCAGGAAGGCAACCGGCTCTGGGAATGGGGTGCTTCTCTCCATGGAAAGAGGGCTCACAAGACAGAGAGTTGATTCCCTACTCCCTGTGACTTTAGGAATTCTGTGACTGTACCATAGGGCATATGGAGTAGCTGGGTCTTTGAACAACTGATACTGGCTTCAGGGTCTCAGAGTTCCTTGAGTGCTGGAAGTGTCATCACAGATGGTTCCATGCCAATAAAAAGGAGTACATGGATCCTTTGCATATGCCTCAGCAGATGGGGTGTGCAGGCACCATGGGCTCACTCTGGGCCACTGACATATCTTGGCAGAGAGAGGCTGGGGCTGTGAACATGTCATCCAGTGTGATCATACTCTTCCCACTACTGACAATAGTGGAGATCTACCATGCCCAACTTGACTGTCACTCTGGACTCTACCCCACCCTTGAGCACTGGCCGGAGGTTCCAGGCCCCACCCAGCATAAAATCTCTGGATATCTGCTGGAGGAATGGACAATCCACAAAGCCATAGAGGCACGTTTCAATGAGAAAAAAGCCCTCAAAGAGAGGCTAACAAGTATTTCCACATATGTGGAAAGATAAATGTAGAAATATAAGAAACATGAACAAGGAAGATAACGTGATTCCCAAAAGGAACATACCAACATTTCAGTATTTTAAAGACAAATATTGATGAAATGTCTGAAAAGGAATTCAAAAGAATGATAATAAGATTACTCAGAAACACAAAGCAAAGTGTGAGTTAAGAAATCCAACATGACATGAATGAGAAATTCTGCCAGGACAAAGAGATATTAAGGAAAAATCAATTTGAAATATTAAAAAGGAAGAATTCAATATATTAAATAAAAACACAGCAGAAAGCCTTCACAACAGAAAAGAAAATCCAAAATAAAATCTCAGTCAGACAAAAAAAGAAGAAAATATTAGAATTACTGAAAAAAGTGTTAAATATTTTTGGGACATCACAAATGACCAAATATACATGTCTTAGGAGGTCCTGAAGATATGAGAATCCAGAATGGTTTAGATGACTTATTCAATGAAATAATGACAGAAAATTTCCCTAGTTTGAAGATATGGATTTCTAAATACAGGATGCACACAGGACTCCTAATAGACATGATCATAAAAGATCTTCACCATGACATATTATAGCCAAACTTTCAAAATTAAAACATAAGAAAAGAGCCTAAAATGTGCAGGATGTGCAAGAGGGAAATACCAGATTACCTTCAAAATAACTCCAATTAGATTGGAAGAAAATTTTTCATCAGAAACATTACAGGCTAGGAAACAATGGAGAGAAATATTCCAAGTCTTAAAAGAAAGAAAAAACTTGTCAACTCAAGATACTGTACCCAGTGAATCTCTCATTTATAAACAAAGGGGAAATAAAAAAAAAAAAAAACTAAAAAAAAAAAAAAAACAGAAATTGAAAGAATTTGTTATCACCCAGTCAGCCTTACAAATTATATTTAAGGATTCTAATCACTATCATGAAACAATGTGAAGGCAAACAACCTCCTAGTAAATGTACAAAAGGAATCCAAAACAAACAATAGGAATATTTATGGGAAAATGGCAGGACCAGTCACTACTTATCCATAGTAACCTTGAAGATGAATGGCCTAAATTATCCAATTGAAAGATCCAAACTGACTGAATGGGTTCAAAAACAGACTCATTTATATGGAGCCTACAAATAACACATCATACCAACAAAAATAAATAAAATTTAAATGTTAAAACACAGAAAGAGATATTCAATGAAAATGGAAACCAAAAACAAGCAGGAGTCCCATCCTAATATCCCAGAAAATACACTTCAAGATGAAAACTCTTAAAAGAAACAAAGGGCATTTTGTAATTATTAAGGGATCGGTTTAACAGAAGATGTGACTATAATAAATGTATATACAGCCCATGATAGGACACCCAGGTATTTAACAAAAATATTCATGTATCTCAAGGTAGACATAGACTCCAATTCAATAAAAGAAGGGGACTCAAACATTCCACTTTTATCAATAGATAGTTCAAGCAGCAAAAACTTTGAACATAGAAACAACAAAGCAAAACTACTCTTTTGACCAAATGGATTTAATAGATATCTACAAAACGTTTCACCCCACAGCTGCAGAAAACACATTCTTTTCATCAGTGTATGGAAGTTTCTCTAAGACAGACCATATGGTAGGCCATCAACCTAGTCTCAACAAATTCAATATATTGAAATAATTCCATCTATCTTTCCTGTACATAATGAAATGAAACTAGAAATTAACAACTTAAGAAACTCCATAAAATATGCAAACACATAGAGACTGAACAACATGCTCCTAAATGAACAGTGGGATAATGGAAGAAATCAAAAGGAAAATAAAAAAAAAAATTTGTAGAACTGAATGAACATGATAACACAACATAACAAATTTGTGGGATACAGGAAAAGCAGAGATAAGAGAAAGTTTACAGCATCATAAATAAGAGTGTCGATTGTTAAATCAACAATGGGAGTCACTGTGCACTTACTCTCCATGTAGGATATCTGTTTTTAATGTGTTGTATTATGTGAATTAATTGTAAAGCCAGTATTCAAACAGTATTTTATACTTTGTGTGTCTGTGTGGGTGCAAGCTGTTGAAATCTTTACTTAGTATATACTAAGTTGATCTTCTGTATATAAATATAATTAAAAATGAATCTTAATGAAGAATGGGATGGGAGAGGGATTAGGAGATGGGATGGTTTGTGAGTGGGAGGGTGGTTATGGGGGAAAAACCACTGTAATCCAAAATTTGTACTTTCAAAATTTATATTTATTAAATAAAAGTTTAAAAAAATGAAATAAAATAAAAAATAGAAAGTTTATAGCAATTAGTGCCTACATTGATAAATTGAAAAGATAGCAAATAAATGATATAATGATGCATTTCAAGTATCTAGAAAAACAGGAAAAGTAGGAAGAAATAATAAAAGAGAAGAAAAACACAAAATCAAAATTCAAAAAAACTATAAAATTAAGTGAAATGAAGAGGTGTTTTTTTTGAAAAAATTAAGCAAATGATAAACCACTGTCCCCACCAACCAAAATAAAATGAGAAAAGACCCAAATTAATAAAATCATACATGAAAATGGTGATATTGTAGTGGATACCAGGGAAATGAAAAGATTCATCAGGAATTAGTATAAACAGATATATGCCAACAACTTGGAAAATTTCAGAAGAAATGGATAGATTTCTGGATACATGCAATTTACCAAAATTGAGTCACAAAGACATAAAAAGCAAAGTAGACCAATAATCAAGACAAACACTCCATCAGTATAAAAGACCCTCCTGTCAAAGAAATGTCCAGGACCAGATAGCTACACTATTGTATTCAACCAACTTTTAAAGAAGAACAATAAAACCAATTCTTAAACTATTTGAAAACAGTTTACAGGCAGTGGATTCTCCCAAACTTCTTCTTTGAGGTCATAATAACTATAATTTCAAAAACAGAAAAAGATGCTGCAAGAAAGAGAACAAAATCTCTGATGAACATAGATGCAAAAATCCTCAACAAGATACTAGCTAATTGAACCTAATAATGCATTAAAAATCATCCACCCTGACCAAGTGGGAATTATCCCTTGTATGCAGGGATGGGTCAACACATACAAATCAATAAGAATGATACATCACATTAACACATTGAAGAAAGAAAACCATATGATTATCTTGATAGATTGAGAATGTATTTGAAAAAATACAACATTTTTTCATGATAAAAACTTCAAGCAAATTGAGTATAAAAGGAACATACCTCAATACAATCAAGTGTATATAAAACAAAACCACATATTGAATGCGGAAAAGTAGAAGTATTTCCACTAAGGTCCAGAAACAGATAAGGATGACCACTCTCAACATTATTATGCACTATATTTCTAGAAGTTTTAAACAGAGGCATTAGAAAAATAAATCAACATGATACAAACAGAAAAGGAGAAAGCCAAATTATATCTGTTTGAGATGCCATGATTCTTTACATAGGGGAACCCACAGACTCCAGCAAGAATCTATAGGAACTCATAAGAAAGCTTCGCAAAGTTGTAGTATATAAACTCAACATATAAAATCAATAGCATTTCTATACAAAATTTCTATATAAAAAACAATGCTATGGCTGAGAATGAACTTGTAATATCAGTCACATTTCACAATAGCTATAAAAATCTAAATACTTTAGGATAAATTAACCAAGGCTGTTACAGATCTCTACAATGAAATTATAAAACCTTAAGGAAAGAAATATAAGAAGACTCCACAAATGAAAAAAAAAATCTATGTTCAAGTATTGGAAAAATAAATATCACCAAAATATTCATACTAACCAAAGCAGTTTCAGATTCAACATGATCCAAATCAAAATATCAAAGACATTCTTCTGAGATCTTAAAAATGACCCTAAAATACATATGCAAACACAAGAGAACACAAATAGCTTAAGCTATACTAAACACTAAAAATAAACCTTGAAGCATCAAAATACCAGATTTCAAGACATACTACATGCAGGTAAAATCAAACAGCTTGGTACTGGCACAAGAATAGTCATGTGGACCAATGGAACAGATTAGAGGACCAAGAAATTAAACATGCATCCACAATCAACTAATCTTTGATATATGAACTACAATTGCTTCCTGGAGAACGGACAGTCTCTTCAAGAAATGATGTTAGGAGAACTGAATCTCTGCATGCAGAAATATGAAATAAGACCTCTACCTCATATGGATCTAGGATCTAAACTGTTGACCTGAAAATATCAAATACTGCAAAGCATTGGCATAGACAAGCACTTCTTCAATAAGACCCCAGAAGCACAGGTAACAAAAGCAAAAGTAGACAAATGAGATTACATCAAGCTAAGATGCTTCTGTACCAGCAAAGGAAACACTTAACAAAGTAAACAGGTAAATGACAGAATGGGAGAAAATATTTGCAAACTATGCAACTGATAAAGGATTGATGTCTAGATTATATAAGAGCTCAAGAAACTGAACAATAAAAAAAAAATCCAGTTAAGAAATGGGCTCAGGGTACAAACAGGCATATTTTGATGCATGAAATACAAATATCCAATAGACATATAAAAAGATGCTCACTAGCCGTTAGGGAAATGAAAATAAAAACCACAATGAGGTTTTATCTCACACAGTTAGAATGTCTATCATCCAAAAACCAAAATAATAACAAATAGTAAATAGGATTTGGAAAAAAAAAGTAACCTTTACACTGTTGGAGGGAATGTAAACTAATACCATCATTATAGAAGACTTTATGGAGATTTCTCAGAAATCTGAAAATTTATTCACCATATGATCAACATATTCCACTCCTGGGAGTTTATCTAGAGGGTATGAAATCAGCATATGAAAGAGTTTTCTGTACCCCTATGTTTATAGCAGCTCAATTCATAATAGCTAAGAAATGGAATCAGTCCATATGTCCATCAATAGATGACTGGATAATTAAAATGTTACATATATAACATTTTATACACACACACACACACATACACATATATTCTGTCCTTGGCAACAAAATGAATGCAATTGGAGAGCATTAATGATTAGCGAAATAAGCCAATCCCAATAAGACAATATATTTTTTCTATGACATCTGGTACCTAATATACAGAGTACAAAAATATATATAAGTGAAATTGACATCTTGAGATCTGATTATTGCTTATGGCCCTTTTCTTTACACCTGAGGAACAATGGTCTTTCTACTTTCTACTTGGTGAATTCTTTATTTAGTGGAGGATTAAGCTTTTGATAAGTAAACTGAAAGTATGTTATCATAAAAATTGACAGAAAAATAAGAAAGGAAGGAGGGAGGTTGAGAAGTATCCTTATGTTCTTAAAATTATGTATATGAAATACATGAAATCAGCTCTTTGTATATAAATAAATACATCTAAATAAGAAAAAGAAAATTATGTCTATTAATGAATGAGTAATTAAGTAGCAAGTGGTCATTGGATGGGTTCATTGTCATAAAACAAGGTATAACCCAGATGTCTAGAAAAAGATTACACAAACAGTGTAAATGAGACTAAGCAAAGACAATAGAAATAGACATTAAATTCAATGTTGCTAAGTTGAAAAATGGCTATATTTGAAGAACTGAGCTTTGAAAAATTATCTACAGAGCTGAGAAAACTCTGGCCTTGAAAATATGTAACTTTATTCCCAGTGCATACAGAGTAGAATGCTCAGGGCTGAAGTGAAGGAAGACATGCCGTGTTTGGGATACAATGAGCCAGAAGCATGATATCAGGCAACTGTAAACCAAAACACTTCCTATTTATCAATCCTAGTTAAGCATTCCCCAATATCTTACTGGGCAATTATTAAAGTTAGCACAACTCTCAGATTATGTTGACACCTGCATGTTATTTATCCTTGTTAGCCTTAATAAAGACCTGAGTTAAGAAAAATCCCTTAGATAATATTAAGAATTGTCTGAACCAGACTCAGCAACAGCAATTGGCTTAAGCTCCTGATCACTTAGCTGTCATAGTACAGTAACCATTAAAAGGTAATGGATTTATTTAAGATAAACTTGTCTTAAAATATGTCTAAAGCAGGTACTATACTTCTTTGGTTCTCAATAAGATAAACATTGTTTGCAGATAACTAAACTAGTATAGTCGGTGGCATTCTACAATAGCACCAGCTGTTAAATACTTCAAATATTTTGAAATGAACTGCTGCACAAAATAGATCATACTCCAGCAGAGAGCTTACTGATTGAATATGGCATCTTCCAATAATGTTGCCCAAAGATTGTCTCCTGGTCCATTGAGAATTGTTTCTTAGGAAAGAAAGACTGTCATATCCTGATTGTTCCACAGAAAGTCAATGTTTAGTAGCCTGTTTTAAAATAAAATTGACCGATATATATTTATATGGCTCTGCTAATCTCATGAGTCATTTCAGAAGTGACAATTATAGACAACAAAAATCTATGTATCTCACCAAAGTGCAAATTCAAAATGCACTCAAAAGAATAAGCACTTGCCTAAGTGTCAGATTTCTATTCCCACTGAGATTCAGGCTGGTTAACGTGTTTCCCTTTAAGCCCTTATGGATGCAGTTATTGTCTACTGGGCTGAAAACTTTAAAAGGTAAGCACTGACTTCAGAAGCGATAAAAGTGCTTAAAGGGCATCCAAGACAATTTTTTGCCCACTAGAAATATACTTGAAGGAATGAAATATTAAAGGCTAGGGTAAGATTACATCAAGGTCTACCTTGTAAAGCCAAAACAACACAGCCAAAATATTATACCTTTTCCCTTAGATATACATCTAAGTACCTTTCCCTTTTCCCTAATCTTGTTAATGTACTATTGTAGGCTTCAAGACTGTAATACAGCTTCTGTATCTGCCTGCAGCTCTTTATCAAATAGCTGATAAACATATATGTTTCTCAATAACTTAGACTATACAATCAATTTCTTCTCTAGACTCAGACACATTTTTCAAAGGAAGCATCAATGAAACTGTAAGTACAGTAACTTCTCTGGCCCTGAAAAGTCTTCTTTCTCTTAGAATTAAATGAGTAGTATGAATTATTTTTCTTCTTTAGGACAAACACACCCACATCTAAATTTAATGCCATTGCTCGTTGGCAAGCATTCATATGAAAGGGAATGTGCAAGACAATTTGAAGTTACATTAATATTGCTTAATATTACTACCAATCTACTTTTTTTTGACAGGCAGAGTGGACAGTGAGAGAGAGAGAGACAAAGAGAAAGGTCTTCCTTTTGCCGTTGGTTCACCCTCCAATGGCCGCCACGGCTGGTGCACTGTGGCCGGCACACTGTGCTGATCCGAAGGCAGGAGCCAGGTGCTTCTCCTGGTCTCCCTTGGGGTGCAGGGTCCAAGCACTTGGGCCATCCTCCACTGCACTCCCGGGCCACAGCAGAGAGCTGGCCTGGAAAAGGGGCAACCTGGACAGAATCCGGCACCCCGACCGGGACTAGAACCCGGTGTGCCGGCGCCGCAAGGCGGAGAATTAGCCTACTGAGCCATGGCACCAGCCACTACCAATCTACTTTTACCAAAAAAGATAGTTTTTATAAAATAGAGAGCACTGTGGGCAACTGAGTCATGGGAGGAAAGAAAGAAAGCCCTTATCATTTATCTTCTCCAGACCTCAGTTGGGAAAATTAAAATGATTGTTTTGTATTTCTTTGTTTTTCTATCTAAATAATAGCTTATTTACTCATGAAGTAGAGTGTCTACTTGACAAGTTGGATGAAAATTGGTTCATGTACACCAGAGACCATGGTATACCATGGCTCCAGGATGGCACAATTAATCACTTCTCTGGGACTCCCGCATTCAGATATAGTTGAGATCTTGGAAATTTCCATCTCTGTGTCTTCAGTGGATCAAACATTTAACTAGGTATCTGTGTGCCCTGTTCTAGCTTCACCCCCCTAAAACTGAGAGAGGAGAACAGGAAAGCCCTGAAGCAGGGTCTTATTCTCCCAGGGATCCCAAGATAAAGATACACCTGTGAATTCCACAGTGTCTCATATTTATTCTCTGCTGATTTGAACCTGTAGGTACAGAGTGGAAAGTGATAACACCTCAAATCTCTAACAAGAAGAGATACAGTAATATTCCATTTTTATGGAACAAAGTAACTCAGAGTTCATCTATGATTGACTTAAGTGACTCCCAGAGAATCTTACTCTTTGCTGTTTCAAGTCATATAATTAAATATTACTCTGAGTAATGTCTCCCATTGTTCACTGCGGAGCCAGGACACAGAGGGAAAGAAAATATCCTACTTGGCCGGGGTCGCGGCTCAATAGGCTAATCCTCAGCCTTGTGGCGCCAGCACACTGGGTTCTAGTCCCAGTCGGGGTGCCGGATTCTGTCCTAGTACCCCTCTTCCAGGCCAGCTCTCTGCTGTGACCCGGGAGTGCAGTGGAGGATGGCCCAAGTGCTTGGGCCCTGCACCCCATGGGAGACCACGAGAAACACCTGGCTCCTGCCTTCGGATCAACGTGGTGCATCGGCCGCAGCGCACCGGCCACAGCAGCCATTGGAGGGCGAACCAATGGCAAAGGAAGACCTTTTTCTCTGTCTCTCTCTCTTACTATCCACTCTGACTGTCAAAAATTAAAAAAAAAAAAGAAAGAAAATATCCTACTCAACAGCACATACCACATGTGGGTAGACTGGTGTCTGTGGCAATACTCAGATTATGAAGGACAAAGTCTTTAATTGTTTGTTTATTCCAGCTAATAAATAGCTGATCTTCATTAGCCATAATGATTAGTTCCAGGACTCCCTGTACACTAAAACACTTGGAGGTTCAACTATGTTACATAGAATGGCACTCCTTTCTACATAAGTAATCATCCCTAGATGACTTTTAACACCTAATGTAAGTATTAGGTAAATAGTCATTTTTGGGATAATGATGAAAATGCTATACATGTTTAGTACGGATTCAACTTTTAAAAAATTATTTTTCCATCCATAGTTGAATGAGTCAGTGTGTGCAAAACCCACAGATACAGAGGGTTTACCATACTGAGATGGTCCAGCCCTGATGAAGAGTATAATAGGAGTATAGTGAAATATATGAGATAGATGTTCTAAAGGTATTCTTAATACCATCAATGCATCAAACAAGGACAGCAAGGACTAACATGATTAAATATGTATATATATATATATATATATATATATATATATATAAAATGAAGTATTAAAAGAATCTCTGTAGCTTCTAGGGAAGACCTCATCTGTTTGGCAAGAACAGGATAGATACTAAAGAGAATATCAGATTTTTAATTGTGCTAATAATAATATTGATAATTGCTAATATCTAGTTTTTAAAGATTTATTTATTGGAAATTCAAAGTTACAGAGAGAGAGGGAGAGACAAAGAGATCTTCCAATTGCTGGTTCACTCCCCACATGGCTGTAATTGCTGGAGAGTCAAGGGGTTCATTTAGTTCTAGCCATAGGTTTCAGGGGCCCAAACATTTGGGCCATCCTCTGCTGCCCTCCCATGGGCATTATCAGGGAGCCAGATTGGAATTGGAGCAGCCAGGCCTTGAACTGCCCATACAGGATGCCTGCAATTCAGGCTGCAGCTTAACCCACTGCCCCACAATCTTGGCCCCCTAATTACTAATATCTATTGAGCAACTCCTATGTTCCAGGTAATCTACTAAGTAGTATACATATATTATCTCGAATTCTTACAATCACATGAAGTAAGTTCCTTTAGTGTCTTCTTTTCCAAAGAGGCTGTTTAGAAAAACAAACATGTCTGATGATGTATATGCTTTTATATGATGTATATGCTTTTATATGATGTATATGCTTTTATAGTTACTTTTCTTTTTTTATTAAACTTTTATTTAATGAATATAAATTTCCAAAGTATAGCTTATGGGTTACAATGGCTTCCCCCCTCCCATAACTTCCCTCCCGCCCGCAACCCTCCCCTTTCCCGCTCCCTTTCCCCTTCCATTCATGTAAAGATTCATTTTCAATTCTCTTTGTATACAGAAGATCAGTTTAGTATATATTAGGTAAAGATTTCAACATTTTGCCCATATAGCAACATAAAGTGAAAAAACTACCATTGGATTACTAATTATAGCATTAAATAGCAATGTACAGCACATTAAAGACAGAGATCCTACATAATTTTTTTTCAAATTAATTAATTTTCTATGCCATTTCCATTTTAACACCAGGTTGTTTTTTTTCATTTCCAATTCTCTTTATATACAGAAGATCACTTCAGTATATAATTAGTAAAGACCTCATCAGTTTGTGCCCACACAGAAACGCAAAGTATAAAAATACTGTTTCAGTACTAGTTATAGCATCACTTGGCTTTACGACACATTAGGGACAGATCCCACATGGGGTGTAAGTACACAGTGACTCCTGTTGCTGATTTAACAATTTGACACTCCTGTTCATGGCATCAGTAATCTCCCTAGGCTCTAGTCATGAGTTGCCAGGGCTATGGAAGCCTTTAGAGTTCGCTGACTTTGATCTTATTCCGATAGGGTCATAGTCAAAGTGAAGTTCTCTCCTCCCTTCGGAGAAAGGTACCTCCTTCTTTGATGGCCCTGTTCTTTCCACTGGGATCTCACTCACAGAGATCATTCATTTAGGTCTTTTTTTTTTCCATGATATCTTGGCTTTCCATGCCTGCTATACTCTCATGGGCTCTTCCGCCAGATCCGAATGCCTTGAGGGCTGATTCTGAGGCCAGAGTGTTGTTTAGGACATCTGCCATTCTATGAGTCTGCTGTGTATCCTGCTTCCCATGTTGGATCTTTCTCTCCCTTTTTGATTCTATCAGTTAGTATTAGCAGATACTTGTCTTGTTTGTGTGATCTCTTTGACTCTTAGACCTATCAGAGCTATCAATTGTGAGCTGAAATTGATCACTTGGACTAGTGCGATGGCATTGGTACATAGTTACTTTTCACAAGTAAAGAAAACTGAAGCTTAGAGAAATTCAGTTACTTGTCCAAGCTTATATTACTATTGAATACAAGCACCAGAATTTAAATCCATGCACTTAATGGCTCCATCCAAAACCCATATATTTAAAGGCTATTTTCAGGATCTTCTTGTTTAGGTAATGTTTACAACATTCTTCTCACTCTTCTATCCTGGTTGAGTTGGGACTTCTGCTGCCTAATCAGATAGAGTCTCTATCTTCCTTTACAATTTGAATATCAGTGAAAGAAGGGGAGTGAAGAGTTCTTGCTTTCCCATTATCATTTCCAGACTAGATACCTTCCCTCCATCAAAGCCCTCAGCCCTTTTGAAGCTTCTTTGACACCAGACTCCCAGGCAGAATAAATATAATGCTGGATCACAACAGTCCACAATGGCACATTTGGCCAATATATCACCAAAAAGCAGCTCACAGACTTTTCACAAATTTGGATGATGTGAACTTCCCATCTGTGCTCTACAGGTCATATAGTAAAACTTTGTTTACATTAGCCTTTCTTCAAAGGGCTAACTATGAGCAAAAATGCTTTTCCCAGGTAGTTGACATACCTTCTTTTATTTAATAATGTACTTAGTATCTTTTCAAGTTTCCTTTGTTGCCTTCACTGCCAAGTGCATTCAGTAGTTTGAAGTTTTAAATCTATCTTTATATCAGGAATGCTGAATGAGTGAATGAGTCTATGAGGGGCCAAGCAAGGATATTTTAAACTAGATGCTATGCAAAAGGGATTCCATACTTGAGCTGCTTATTTCTCTCAAATTAGACTAAAGGGATTTGATCACTTATGGTGTAACTATATTCGGTATCCATAAGACATTCAGTGTCTGTAGGAATTAAATATAAAATAGAATAAATGAATTTTGTATGTACAACAGAGAATACCTTTGGAAAAAAGCAGGCCCACTGATAATTTTCCAAAACATTAAAGTAGTATATAAGCATTTTTTAAAGACTTACTTATTTATTTGAAAGTGAGAGGGGTCGGCGCCATGGCCTGAAGTGCCAGCATCCCATATAGGTGCTGGTTCTAGACCTGGCTGCTCCACTTCCTATCCAGCTCTCTGCTATGGCCTGGGAAAGTAGTAGAAGATGGCCCAAGTCCTTGGGCCCCTGCACCCACGTAGGAAACTAGAAAGAAGCTCCTGACTTTGGATCGGCGCAGCTCAGACCACTGCAGCCAACTGGGGAGTGAACCAGCGGATGGAAGACCTCTTTCTCTCTCTCTGTCTCTCCTCTTTCTGTGTAACGCTGACTTTCAAATAAATAAATATATCTTTTAAAAAAAAACAGTAGCAAGTATAACACAAATCTTATAAAAATAAGATCAAGGGAAAATGTGAGTTGTGTTGTACTGTGAAGGATAACTAGGATTTCAATTAAAGACAAAAGGATGAGAGAAAGTACTACAGGATAATAAAGCATCTCAAAGAGAAGGAAGGGGACACAAAGTCACGGGCCCTCTCTGCTTTGAGGGAATTAGTCTGTGCTCATGTGTGACTGATTAGGTAATGCAGAGAGATGATATCATAAGAGATATGGCTGCTGGCGCTGTGGCTTAACAGGCTAATCCTCCGCCTTGCAGCGCCGGCACACCAGGTTCTAGTCCCGGTCGGGGCGCCGGATTCTGTCCCGGTTGCCCCTCTTCCAGGCCAGCTCTCTGCTTTGGCCCAGGAGTGCAGTGCAGGATGGCCCAAGTCCTTGGGCCCTGCACCCCATGGGAGACCAGGAGAAGCACCTGGCTCCTGCCTTCGGATCAGCGAGATGCGCTGGCCGCGGCGGCCATTGGAGGGTGAACCAATGGCAAAAAGGAAGACCTTTCTCTCTGTCTTTCTCTCACTGTCCACTCTGCCTGTCAAAGAAAAAAAAAAAAAGAGAGAGACATGGCTGAGATATCCAGATGGGACCAGATGCCACATGGCTTTGTATGCCTTGCTGAAGATTTTATTTCTTTAACAGAGAACAGTTTTGTGGGAGAATAATTGAATGATATTTTTCAATAATTATGTAATTTTTAGTGAACTCATTTATTTTTCATGTATTTAAAATGAAGAGAGAAAGGGTAATGGGAGAAAGAGACTGAGAAAGACTGACCTCCATTTCACTGGTTCACTTCCCAAATGCCAGCAACATCCAGGGTTGGGCCAGGCTAAAGCCAGGAGCCGAGGGGCCCAAGTACATGAGCCATCATCTGTAGCTTTTCAGGGTGCACAGGAGCAGGAAATAGGGAAAGGAAATACAACCAAGACTGAAACCTTGGCACTCTGATATGAAGTGTAGACATTCCAAGCAGTATTTTACCTGTTGCACTAAATGTCTGCCCATTTTTTCCTATGGTTGTAAATCCCACTCCTCAGGTCTATATATTTTGATTCATGGTGTTATGGCTCTGCAACTGTTGACAAACTTGTCACTTTATGTCAAAATTTGTATCCCTAAATTAAGAGCACTTTGTGATAACCAGATGAATTTAACTAAAAGGAATTTTCTGTTACCTGCATTAACATCTATTCTGTCTTTATGCTTATGATCCATGGTCAGATCATTTAATAATCCTAAACAACTGAATGTAACATTTCTTACACTAATCTAATTTATTTCACTATGACTCTGAAGAGAATGCTAAGCACAACCAAGCAGATAATATTATTCTCTATAGAGGACAATTTTTAAGAGCCTCTTATGTCAGAAGGGTGGTCCACAGTTGCTGCAACAGGATTCTTCCTTTTGACTGAGTCTGACTCTGAGCCTCTTCTAATCTACCTGCTCTCTGAATCTATAAATAAATCAAATATGGCATATGGTTTCAAATGCTTTCTTGAACTGCTATGAAGTTGTCCAATCATAAGAGGTGGGCACTTAGAGATATACTCACAATCCTTATCTATTTATCAATATGAATTTCTCTTTACAAATGGGCCTGGCTCTAATTGGGTCAACCCTGCCAATACTGTCCATCAATCCTACTACATATCACCATCTCTCACATTTTGTCTTTATTTCTAAAGGCAAAATTTTAGGTTAATCCCTTCCTGAATTCTTCCCCATTACATTATCCACTATGTCCAGAGTGTTTTAAGTATTTTTGCCGCAGGTTTCCTATTTTCCATGCTGTTGGTTTCAAAGCCCCCATTCCATCTTCTATGATTCACAGACCAGTAATTTATTAATTTGGTGATCTTTGGTGATACTCTGATATAGCAACTTACCTTTCTATTTCCTTCCTCAACTCCTTTCCTCTAATATTACCTGTGAGCCTCTGAAAACATCTTTGCATGTGAAAAATGCCTATTTTACTAAGGGTATGTATTTTAATTCAGAATTTTACTTGCATCTTTAGCATGAGTTGTCACACTCATCTTTCTGTCTATATCACACCTTCCCTGGCTTTCTGTTTCCCACACACATAATTTATCCAGAATCACATCAAATGGAAATTTCTAGGAAGCAGCACTTCCACAAAGGCACTCAATGTAAGCAAGCTCACAATGAATGAGTTGAAAGCACTACAATTTTCTGAAATTTCTTAAACATTCACCTGTTTGTAGAGATTTTACCATGAACTGAATTTCATTATCATGATTTTTCTTTGAAAGCTTGTCATCCATTAGCAACCCAGGTTCTACATTAATGTCAGTTTGTATATCTAGCTTTGGGAACAGTGATAGCCTTAAGCTGGTGATAAGGCTTGGGTAGCCTATGTTCTCCAATGTCCAAGACAGACATTTGCTTTCTTGTAAGATCAGAGAAATACACAAGTAGACGTTCTGTTAGGAAAGAATTTTCATGAGTATACTCATTAAGAAAATTCTGACCACTATAATATGCTAGGCTCTGTGTTAAGTGATAGTTAGAGATGAATAATCCATGGCCTGCAGGAAATAGACAACTAAGCAGACAACTGTTGCATGGTATGAAAGGGATTATGGTAGTGTTTTGAGGGTATGCGGATAGCACAAAGGAGTATGAGTACTCACCCTGCAGGAACTATCAGTGTGGGATATCAGAATTAACAGTCAAGGAGAGGGGACAGCATCATGACACAGTTAATAAAGCCACCACCTGTGATGCCAGCATATCTTTTGGGCACCAGTTTGAGTCTCCACTGCCATACTTTCATTGTGGCTCCCTGCTGATGGCCAGGAAAAGCAGAGGAATATGACCCAAGAGCTTGGGCCCCTGCCACCCATGTAGGAGACCTGGATGTATCACCTGGATCCTGGCTTTGGCCTAGCTCAGCCCTGACTGTTGTAGCCACTTGGAGAGTTGAGTCTCAGTCTCTCTCTCTCTCTCTCTCTCTCTCTCTCTCTCTCTCTGCCTCCCTCCCTCTCTCTCTGTAACTCAGAGTTTCAAATAAATTAATCTTTATTAAAAAAAAAAAAAAACTCAAGGAGAAGGGGAGTTATGTTGCCACAAACTAGAAAATCATTTCAGAGTCTTCCCCAGATAGTCTGAAAATAAACTCCAGACAATGGAAGTTAAATTGATCTATTTCACTAGGCAACAAAAGGCTATTAGTAGTATTATATCTGCCATTATCTCCCGAAATGTTGGAGGATTTGGAGCAAATGCCTGGCACTAGATGTAGAATATTCTTCAGAATGACTCTGCCAATGATGAAGACAGCCACGAGTTGAAAAGAGATGAAAAGTCAAAGAAACCCTTCAATTAATCCTGTGGCTCTTATTTCTCACTTAAGTAATTCTTTATTAGAAGTGTTTTGAGCCGGTGCCACAGCTCAATAGGCTAATCCTCCACCTTGCGGCGCCAGCACACCGGGTTCTAGTCCCAGTCTGGGTGCCCCTCTTCCAAGCCAGCTCTCTGCTATGGCCCGGGAGTGCAGTGCAGGATGGCCCAAGTTCTTGGGCCCTGCACCCCATGGGAGACCAGGAGAAGCACCTGGCTCCTGCCTTCAGATCAGCGCAGTGCGCTGGCCGCGGTGGCCATTGGAGGGTGAACCAATGGCAAAGGAAGACCTTTCTCTCTGTCTCTCTCTCACTGTCCACTCTGCCTGTCAAAAAAATAAAAAAAAGAAGTGTTTTGAAAGGTTCCTTACCTGTCTTTCACTTAAGAATGAAGGTGAGACACAATTTGCTCACTGTTAATAGCAGTAGTTGGGGATGGATTGGGGAGCAGATGCTTATGTTCTCTACTTGTCAGATTTCCCTAAAAGTTACTAAAAGTGACTTCCCCTTGGCCTCTTGGTCCACCCTCTCATCCTGAGTGTTGATGAGTGGAAGAGAGGAACTGTTTAGATAAGTCATGTGCAGCCCAACTCTTTCCTCATTTATGTACTATGGGTCCCATGCCCACATGAAATACCCATTATGGGTTGTTCATCCTGCCCAAAGATGTAAGAAGCAGCCCCACATGGAGATGCTCTGCGGGTTATCTTGGTCTTCATTCAATTCGCTGTACAAGCCTCCCTACTTCTGACGTTCAACATTATAACGCTATCATTAAGGGCTGGCACTGTGGCATAGTGGGTAAAGCCACTATCTGCAGTGTCGGCATCCCGTATGGGCACTGGTTTGAGTCCCAGCTGCTCCACTTCCAATTCAGCTCTCTGGTATGGCCTTGGAAAGCAGTAGATGATGGTCCAAGTCCTTGGGCCCCTGCACCCATGTGGGAGACCCAGAAAAAGCTCCTGGCTCCTGGCTTTAGATCAGTACAGTTCCAGCTGATGTGGCCAATTGGGGAGAGAACCAGGGGATGAAAGATTTCTCTCTCCATGACTCCCCTTCTCTCTCTGTGTAACTCTGACTTTCAAATAAATAAAGAAATCTTTTAAAAAATAATACTATCATTACACACATTATGCCATGTTCCTTGTAATTATTTATGCTGACATTTTGGACTATGTGGTTTATTTGTTTATCTACATCTCATTTGGTTATGAATGCAGATGGGGAAAACAAAGTTATTGCTTTAGGCTGTTCTCAAAGTAAAATAATTTTCAAAATATATTGATAAACTGATAACTTCCACAATATATCTGTCATCTGTGACTTTGCATAGTGGTAATCAATGCCCATAAGGTTCTCCAAAAACAAGAAGCTTTTGAGACTGAAATATAGAAGAACTTACCCTTAACCACATGGATAAACAAAGTCCTACTTTGAGAGAGAAGTCTGCAGTGAGATAGAAGTACAGCCCAATGCACAAAAGCAGAAAGGAGACAGAAAGAGAGTACTTTGAGATAGTTCTTGCAGCAACCTTTTCCTAAGCTCCGGCTACTTTTTTGTCCCTAAGTTCTATGATGCTTCTGGGAAGCCACATCATAAAGTTCTTTCTTTTTTTTTTTTTTTTTTTTTTTTGCTTTAACATTCTAGTAGACGATAGACATTGCTAATGACATAAGCATGCAGAGTAGTTGTGTACAGTGCTTCACTCAGAGGACCTCACTCTTTTGGGTTTAAAGCTCTGTTGCCACCTAGATGTTCTTAAAAGTTCATACATGATTTTGTGCTTTGTCAATGAGGCTCCATGGGACAACAGAGCAGGCATCTTGAGCTTAGAGCGTTAGCTCATATGTACTACCACCTCCTACAGCCTATATATCTCCAGGATATGTTCTCAGCTATCCACTCTTCTGGGCAGAGGATTCCTCCTGGGCTCTCCATCCCCACATATTTGCCACTGCCCAAGGATGATCCTGCCTCCAGATTGGAAAGTTCAAATATTTCCAGGAGCACAGCAGGCCCATCCCTGTGGTGAGTTGTAAGCACCCCAGTTCATTTCATGGTTATCCA
This sequence comes from Lepus europaeus, assembly GCF_033115175.1. Lineage (NCBI taxonomy): Eukaryota > Metazoa > Chordata > Mammalia > Lagomorpha > Leporidae > Lepus > Lepus europaeus. The sequence continues at coordinate 44,207,107 of NC_084833.1, forward strand.
GGGAACTGGTACAGAAACTACAATATTCTTGAGAGGTTCCCACCTACTGTGGATTGCACAGAGTATTTGAGTGAGAGGGAGATAGCTGATTCAACTTCTCTGCCCCTGCCAGGACACATTGGTCAAGAAAGTTGCCTGGCTAAGCTTCAGGATTACCTGAAGCTTCTACTCCCATGCCCAAGGGAATGACAGTAAATATAAACACCAACCACCATGACGGGATGAGGGAAACTAAAACAAGGTAAAATTGTTATATTTCAAAACCTTAATACAGCAGATTTTTGCTTCTTTTTGAATAAGGATCTCATATTTCATTTTTCTTCTGGGTCCTTCAACTAACATAGTCAGTCTTGCCAGTAGATTTCTACTTTTTGCAACCAAAGAAATTCCAACTAATACATACGCATTTCATATGGTTTTGTATTTTGAATAATTCCTCTCTAACATTAGATAATATCATTTTGTAAATTGTTCCATTGGGTTGGAAACATTTGTACAAATCTTTCTTCAATATTAAATGGTGAAAGCCCTTTGGGATTTGTCTAACCCTTTGCTCTTTTTCTGCCTGGAACTATATTCCAGATACAAAATTCACACTCACTATAGGTTTATGAAATAAACATCAACATTATTAGTCATGAAGAAAGGAATGCTTTCAAAGATTACCCCAGCTTATCCAGAGCTAATGACAGATAAAAGTGAAGGATTAGTCTATCAGATACAAATCGACAACTGCCTAGTTAAAACCTGTTTTTCTACATGGTTAACTCATGACTGGGAAAGCAGATAAAAAGTCCTCTGCAGATAACCTGAACCCTCATGTCAGGCTACACTAATCTGATTTTAAAAATGTTTGCCAGTGTTTTGTCTATTTAATTCTAACTGCCAAAAGAATTAGCAACACATTTTATACCTTGCTATCTTTTCAATTTTGAGGTAGAAGAGAGAGAGAGAAAGTGAGAGCAAGAGCAAGAACGAGAACAAACATACAGGAATGTACAGTAGGAGAAATGGAAAAAGGAAGGAATGGGGAAAGAAAAAGAGAAGGGAAGTGAGGAGAGAAAAGGAGAAGGAAGGGAAGAACAAAAAGCAGTCCCATTACCAAGGTTAAATCAAATTCAATTATGCCTCATTCAAGATTTGCCTGTGAAATCAAGTAACACTATCAGTCTCTCAGGATTACAGTAGAAACTAAAGGAGATTACAAATGTATGCATCCAGCCAGAGTACTACACATATTTGGTGATGCTTGGTGAAGCTGAATGGATATTTTCCATATGAAGAAAAAAATATCCTTATGGGAATATTAGCCACCAGGAAAGCCCAACTGAAAGAATGTACACCAATTAGTTTTGTTTTACAAGTTCTTTATGTTATGCTTGTTAACAGAAGGGTTAGCAGTGTTGTTTATTTCCACTAATATTTACACAAGTCTATAAACCACACAATATTTAGAAGAAGATTTAGATATTTCACATAGAAAAATAATTAGTTCAATTTGTTTCCTTATCCTTGTCCAACCCTCCCTATAACCATCAAAAGCCGATAAACCATAAAATGTGTGTCCTAAAAGTGAGACACACATTTGATACCAAAGGCAGAAGGCTAAGGTTCATGCCAACCCAAGGACTATCCTCGTCCTCTTCTTTCTCCTCCTTCTCTTTCTCCTCCTTTTCATCCTCCCCCAACTTCCTCCCACTTCTCCTCCTCCTCCTCCTCTTTTTCTTCCCTCTTCTTCACTGAAACACTAATAATATTATTTTCACTTTGTATCTCACTTTATAGTTTAAAATTATCAACATATAGTCCCTTAGTAATTATTTGCGATAACATTGTTGGATAAACAGGAAAGGTGATACTAACCAAATTTTCTTATATAATGATGTAAAAGTTAGAGCTTATCAGTAATGAAAACACACCTAAATTTTAACTTTCTAAGCTTTGATCAATTCTTTGTAGGACACTGCTTCCTCATGCAACATTTCTAAAACATAAAATTCTCTCCTTATCTATTGATGTCAAAGTAATTGACCAGGAAAATCACTTTCAGAAAATTGCTTTCCCTACTTCATAACTTTCAAGGGAAGATATGTTTCCCTTCAGAGACTGTAGACACCAGGAACATTATTTGAACTCATATTTTTCATGGTTGGACTTTATAATTCCATACAGGTGAAGCTGCCACTTATCACAAAGGGAAAAGAGGATTTAACAAACACAAATTCACTGAATAAGGGCAATTAATATTATTTTATGAGGCAACATAACTGGGAAAACATGAATTAAAATCCAATCCCTCTGTTGTTTCTCAGATTTACTGTGTCAGCATGCAGCTACCAGCTGTGGACTAGATAACCCATGGGACCATGTTAATGTGAATGTTTTGGTTTTGCTTTTGCTTTGAAAATATTCTTGGTCTTCTTTTAAAAACTGAACTAATTGATTCACATCATGGAACTTTCACAAACACACATATATTGGATGTATAAATTCCCATTGGAACATAAACAAATAATATAGAGTTCATAGTAACAATGAATGTTCTTTATTTACACACATAGGAAATCAGGTGAATAGTTTGCATGTTCCAAGTCTTTTGAATTTACATGAATGTGTGTACAGATACTTGTAAATAATCAATTTGATATGTGATGATCCTGATGTGTACACTGCAAAATGTTTTTATTTGTTTTTCTTACTATTTTCTTCAAAAGTGCACCTTTGGGAAACTTTCAGGGTATATGAGTACGTATATACATCTGAGTGTGTGTGCGTGTGTATACACCCATATACTTAGACTCTAAACCACTTCATTCTTCTTGACATGAATGCACCAATATAAATGTAATCATCCCATTACTAATGGATATTTTGGTTCCTCTAGTTTTCAGTGAACACAAGCAATATTATGAAAATATCAGTATATGTGCATTTTTCTCCTCCTTGTGAACTTGTGCTCTCTAGAATACATTTCAGGTGGTAAAACTAAAGGAACTGCGGAATGCCTACTTTGGACATTATTGATTTCACCAAATTACTGTTCACAAAGGGTTTTGGCAATTTATACTGTCAGCCTTGTAAGAGACTTTCTTTTTACCTTACCCTCACCAACATACAATAAACTCACTTTTTTAATTTCCCCAAAATCCAATATGGAACATGGTAACTTTGTCATTGTAAATTATTTTCCTCTTATTCTCAGCATGTCAGCTCTGCAAAGGAGTGCTGCTAACACGCTAGCTGTGTATCCTGGGGCAAGTGACTTAACCTCTCTGTGTCTCAATTTTATCTAAAATCTAAAATGTTGATGATATGAAAACCTATCTCATAGTGTGTTTCCTGGTTTAATGTTCATGTTGCCTCTTTTTCAATGTGATTGTGTCTCTTTCCCCTTTGATTGATTCAGCCAGTTCATAAGCACCTGCAATGTGTTACACACCATTCTAATTGCTGGGGACAGAGTGGGAGAGATAAGACCAAGGGTCACGTCATGGAACTTATATCCCAGTTGGGAGTTATATAGTACAGAGTGATAAACACACATATAATGTTTTGTCAAGCTGTATTTATGTAGGAAAAAACAAGCAGGGAACTTTGCTAAGAAATACTATGGGTGCTATTTTAGATGGGTGCTTAAAGAATGCCTCAGTAATGAGGACACATCTGAGCAGAAATGAAGGAAATGAGCTTTAAGGCTGAGACCACGTCGGTGTCAAGGAAGAATGGGGAATCAGTGTGCTGGTGCAAAGGGATTGAAGGTGAAAGCAGAGAAAGATGCCAACTGAGAGGTGCCAACAGCAAGATTCTACATGCCTCATAGGCCAGAGAAGTCATTTTAACTTTATTCTCAGTTCTGAGGAAAGGCAGAGCTACTGGCTGCTAAACTGCTCCCAAACACAGACAAGGGATAACACTTCGAGTTTCCTACCTAAGCAACCTCAAATGCGGATGTGAAGAGTACTTATTGGCCTCTGAGCAAAGGTCACAGGAAAGGAAGACCTAAGTCAGTTACCGGAGTCTTCATCACTAATTTAGGCGAAGAGCTGAACTACTAAGTTGTACAACCATGCCACAGACTTACACCAACATGATTTTCTTTCAACCCAAAAGTTAAATCCAAAGCACTTTTCTTTGATGCACAGCACTTTTGCCAACTGATAGACCAGGAGCAGGAATATTGGCCACTTTTAAATACACCACAGTGGTAAAGAAGACCTGCCACCAGAGCTCCAAAAGCCCAGGCAGGGTAGCAGCCGACAGCACACCCCAAAGGTGGCAAGCCTACCTCTACAGATGGTTCCGTTCCCCACGTAGCCTGGTTTGCAGGTACAGCTGTGTCCCTGGACAGTGTTGGTGCAGATGGCATTCTCATCACAGTTGTGCTGCCCGCTGCCGCATTCATCGTGCTCTGTTTTCAGGGAAAAAGTAGGGAGGGAGAAGAACAGATACCATTTCTTAAGTTGGAATCACTTGTGTTGGGAAAATTAGCTGGAACTCACCAAATAAGAATGACAATGATACAGATCTTACTATATTCATGGAAATTTTCTGTACCTGATGTGATTGAAATCTCTACAACTCTAGAAGATGGTATTATTCTCACAATGCAGAGACAGAAATGGAATGTCACAGAGGTGAAAGACTTCATGTAACTCGCTCTAAGTTCATTGCTCATTCCGTCTGCTGAAAAAGCCTCTACAGAGGTATCAAGGCAGTGGTTTCCACCAGGAGGCAATTTTGCACCCTATACCAAGAAACATTTGATAATATCTGAAGATATTTCTGGTTATCATGATTGATGACAGGAAATACAACTGGAATCTAGTAGACAGAGGCCAGGGTTGCTGCCTAGCCTCTTCCTAGAATGCACAGGAGAGCCTACCACAGTACAAAATTAGCACACCCCATATGTTGACAGTGCAGAGCACGGGAAATCTTACCCTAAGGTTTAAAAAAAAAGAGTTTCCACATGTCTTTAGAACAAAGAGGACAAAACTGAAAAGGGAAGCTAAGCTAATAAAGCCTACCAAAGGAATATTTAGTAATAAATGTCTTCAAAGGAATAGTACAGATCACAGGGAGTGTTGGCAAGCACAGGGAGTGTTCTGAGTAGAAAAGGTGTTTGCTCTTAGGGTGCTAATTAAGGGACTTCAGCATTCTAACTTTAACTTTCTATATAGCACATTTTTATAAGGTTCAGAATTTAACCTCGGGGTTTTCCAATATGTAGTGAAGTGATATTGTTATAAATATTCAGATATCTGGGGCATCCTTGCCATAAGGGGAAATGGATCAAACTCTGCAAAATGGGCTAAAATATTCTAAGGTAGAAACCAAGATTTCACAGACAACTATTCTTCCTTTTCAACAATCAGGAAGTATAGAGAGTTGTTCAAATGACTATTCTATAATTAAACAATAAAGGAAAGTATACACCTTTAAATTCCTTTAACATTTGGTATAGTAACTTAGAAATTTAAGAAAAAAGGCCGGTGCTGTGGCTCACTAGGCTAATCCTATGCCTGCGGCGCTGGCACCCAGGGTTCTAGTCCCGGTCGAGGCGCCGGATTCTGTCCCGGTTGTTCCTCTTCCAGTCCAGCTCTCTGCTGCAGCCCCAGAAGGCAGTGGAGGATGGCCCAAGTGCTTGGGCCCTGCACCCGCATGGGAGACCAGGAGAAAGCACCTGGCTCCTGGCTTCCGATCGGCACAGCACGCCAGCTGCAGTAGCCATTGGGTGGTGAACCAATGGAAAAAGGAAGACCTTTCTCTCTGTCTTTCTCTCTTGCACTAACTCTGCCTGTCAAAAAAATTAAAAGAAAAAATTAAAAAAAAAACAAGTAGAACTATTAAATCATAAAGGAATATAAAATAAGACTAGAAATTCCAGCTGTTAATTCCAATGAAGGCTTCCATAGCCTTGGCAACTCATGACGACAGCCTAGGATGGTTACTGGCGCCATAAACTAGAGTGTCAATTTGTTGGGTCAACAACAGGAGCCACTGTGCAGTTGCTCCTCATGCGGGATCTCTGTCCTTAATGTGCTGTACATTGTGATTTAATGCTATAACTAGTACTCAAACAGTATGTTTCACTTTGTGTTTCTATGTGGGTGCAAACTGTTGAAATCTTTATACTAAATTGATCTTCTGTATATAAAGAGAACTGAAAATGAATCTTGATGCAAATGGAAGGGGAGAGGGAGCGGGAGAGGGGAGGGTTGCGGGTGGGAGGGAAGTTATGGGAGGGGGAAGCCATTGTAATCCATAAGCTGTACACTGGAAATTTATATTCATTAAATAAAATTTAAAAAAAAAATCCAATGAAATTACACTAACTTTGGAGTGAAACTAAAAATTCAATATAGTTTGTTAAGTGAACTGTTAAATCAATGTACCAATCAGTTGAAATATCATCCATCTTCATTAATTTTCATTTTAAATTTCCTACCAGGGGCTTCATAATGAGATGGGTTAAATTTTGTAAAATAGCTGTTTTAGTCACTCAAAAACAACTGAGGTAAAACACAGATACACATCTGACTCGATTTAACACCTGAAATTTTTATGAACAAAAATGTTTGTTAAGTCTTAACTCCAAACCAAATTGTCAGTGAGAAACATGCACAGGGTAGAAAGCAATGAGAGAAGAAAAGATTTATGAGCACATACTTCTAGTGTGCGGAAATCATCCCAGCTCACTCCAGAAACAGCTCAAGCCTATGGCTGTCTAACCAAATTTACAGACCTATCAAGTACCTAGTATGTGCAGGTGCAATGCCAGATGATGTTAGAGACTGAAAAGTCTAAGCATATAAAGTTAGACTCCAAGAGTTTTCAGTCTCCTTATTTAAATTCATTTGATAATTATTAGGGTCTATAGTAGGAATACAAAGGTGAGTAGATATGAACTTTGATGTCATAAGCATGTTAATAGGTGCCATAAGACATTAATATGTAACTGACAGGAACACATGAGAGAAGTGATAAGAGTTTTGGGAAGGTGACTTTATATTTTATCATACCAACAGCACATAGTTTATAGTGAAAGGGTGTTTCACAAATAATAGTAGGGATAATAGGTAGAACTCAGAATGATCTGGAAAAACTGGCATGTGTGGCCACACTAGATAAGAAAAATAAACTGTGTGAGAGTTCATTAGAGGGGAAAAATTCCTTTCAATATGAAGGAGAAATAAGTCTTCTCACAACAAGTAGGTTTGAGATGATCTTTTAAGAACAGTGAAGATGGGTTGGTTGGGTGTTGTGCCACAGCTGCTGCATACAACATACATACATCGCACATCGAAATAGTAGATAATGGCTCAAGTATTTGAATCTCTGCCACCCATGTGGGAGACCCAGATGGAGTTCATGGCTCCAGCACCTGCTGCTGCATTTGATGGAGTGGACCAGCATATGGAAGATTTTTTCTCCTCCCTCCCCTCCCTTTCATATAAATCAATGAATAAATTTTGAGAAAAGAATGTTCATGGTTTTCTCAGAGTTTCCCAGGAAGAGCACCAAAGACAAAATAACAGTTTAGAGAAAGTGTGGTTTTTAAGCAACATTCCAAAAGTCTAGTCTACCCTTTCTTACCTGATCTGGCCTCCCAATATTCTTAAATCAAATTGTCTTCTCTGAGAGGAGTCCTGCAAATGAATGTGTTTGCTCCTGCCTCTGTTTTTTCATATTGTTGGCCTGATCCAAAAGATACTTTCCCTATATAGTTAAATTATCTGTGTCTCTTTTACCTTCAAACACTTCAAACTCATATTCTTGCCATAAATCTTCACACCTGCTTTCTAGAACACATGGATTTCACACATCTTGGAACTTTTGTAAAAGTCAGTACTTCTACCTATTTCAAGGCAATTATATAAAAATATATTTTGACCATATTTGTGACTTTTATCATTAATGCCTTACCTAATATGCACTAAATATTTTATATGTCATTTAATTTAATTCTCTCAGCAATCATATGAAGTATGTGTGGTGTGCTCATTTTATAATAAAAGAATTGAGATGAAAGGATATTAAATAACCTACCTAATGTCACAAAAATGGGAAGCAAGGGGGCTTAGGTTGTAAATCTAGACATCAAGTGGACTGTCATATAACAACTGTTAGAAGAAAGCTGTATGCAGTTGCAAGTAAACCAAAATATATGGGAGTTATTTCATTCTGCCAAAAATTAAGAGTCTTCTTCTATATTAACGCCAAGTTCCCACCAAAACCTGCTGCATACTTCCTGAAAAGAAGTGACCTATCCTCAAAAAACCAAAGCTAGAAAACTTCCATATTTCATTATCTGTAGTCATGCAGAAGTTTTCAAATCGACTAGGGCCTTCAAAACAGTGTTCAACAGAGGAGGCAAAAAGAAAAATACAGTCTCCTTAAATTTTCCTTTCCAGTCACTGGAAATTCTCCTTTCCAATTGCTGGAAATGTTGCAAAAGCAACATGATTAAGTGCTTGTGAAGGAATCATGGTCTAGAGATTAGAAGTATAACTCCAGAACCAAGTGGTCTGGATTAGAAGATCCTGAGTATGCCAATTTCTAGCTAAGAATTTGAGTAAGCTACTAAGATTCTGTGTGTCTAAATTTCACAGAATAAAATGTGGTTAGTAGTTAAACCAAACCTATCTCCTAGGACTGTGATAAGGGTTAAATTAGTTACACAGGGAAAATATTTATTACAGGACATTGCATCCGGTAAGGACTCCATAAGTGAAAGCTATTTTATCATTGTTACTACTATCGCTGCTGCTTCTGCTGCTGCTGCAATTACTTGTGAGCAGACTTAATCATTGGGTGCTGGGTAAATAATGATTGAGAAAACATTTTATTTACTTTATAGGCTAGTACTTCAGGCAGAAAGGCAATAAACAGTTAGGCATTTGAAGAAAATTAATTTAGAATACCTATACCTATTGTAAGGTTCAAAGAAGTATTTGTTTAATAACAATTATGGTCCCCAGGAAATCAGACTGTAGACTGAGAAGGTGAAGAATGCATGTTTATAATTATTGATGTCTAACCTTAGTTTGGTTACAGTATATTTGGAATATCCAACTTCTCAGAACAAAAGATAATGACTGTGGTAGTAATCTGTCTCTCCACCAATAATAATGATGATGATGAGAATATTGTTATGCTAGCCAATATTTGAGTACTCAGTAAGCACTGTCATTATCACATAATTTCTTTCCCCTTACTCCTCCTTTCCTTTCCAAGGACTATCTCAGAAGGACTCTAACCAAGCCATCTAAGTGACAGAAAGACTACCATCAATAGCCATTACAATCTGTTCCTTAGCCAACTAGGCAGGACCCAAACAAGCTCCTGAAACAATTACTTCAACTCTGACTGCAAATGACTCATTTCTGGGGTCTGACTGGCTTTGCCTTTACTTTGTTCAAAGTGATCTCTTGACAAAGTTCTTATAATGGGATATGCCCATCGAGTCTTTCAGTCACATTTTACAAATGAAAAAAACTAGTTTGGAGTACAGAAGGCAGCCGGCCGCAGTGCGCCAGCCACGGCGGCCATTGGAGGGTGAACCAACGGCAAAAGGAAGACCTTTCTCTCTGTCTCTCTCTCTCACTGTCCACTCTGCCTGTCAAAAAAAAAAAAAAGCATATAAATTTGATTATTATTTTAGCCCTTGTTTATACTACTGTGGAACAATGATCTTTATATGTTTTACTTGTTGTATATTATGGTAACTGGTACATTAAGGCTGTGATAATAGAATGGACTGAAATTATGTTTTTGAAAAAAATTAAAGAAAAAAGGGAAGGAAGAAGGGTGATTGAGGAAGGGAGAGAAGGAGAGGAAAGTATGATTACTTTCTTAGAATTGTACTTATGAAATACATGAAATCTGTTTCTTTTATATTAATAAAAATTTTAACATGATCTCCCTCTCATATAAAAGAAAATAAGTTGCACATCTGAAACTGAAACTTCCTTCTCCTCCTTCCTTTCCTATATTCTTTTTTTTTGCAAATTTTTATTAGTAGTATTCATATCTTTTCACTTTTATATTTTACAAAGTACAGTTTATGGATTACAATGGCTTTTCCCCGCCCATAACTTCCCTCCCACCCGCACCCTCCCATTTCCCGCTCCCTCTCCCATTCCATTCACATCAAGATTCATTTTCAATTATCTTTATATACAGAAGATCGATTTAGTATATATTAAGTATCCTATATTCTTTCTAAAAATCTATTTTACGATGTGATCCAATGGAATTTCTATGATGTTGGACATAATGTAGATCATTTTTACTTTAAAAAAATCATAGGCTCACAGAAAGAAGTACAAAGGTCCTATGTGCCATTAATGTAATTTCCCCTAACAGTGACATCTTACATGGTTGCCCATCGAACTGACAAATTAACACTGGCATATTCCCACTAACAAGTCTAATTCAGCTTATACTCATTTGTGTATTATGTGTAAGTATGTATTACACAAGTATGCGGATAGTTCTAAGCAGTATTATTCAAATACATAAATTCATGCTACTATCATAACAATCTTGCTATCTCCTTGTATCTGGGCTAACTTGACATTCTCCTACATGCACCCTTCCCAGTCCCTGTCACCAGTAAAATACTAAGGCATTTTCCATCTCCATAATTTGTCATTTAGAAAATGTTATATAAATGGAACTATACATAAGTACATTTTAAGATCGACTTTGTTTACTAAGCATAACACCCTTGGTTTCAAGCCGGATCCCTGCATCAATAATTCATTTCTTTCTACTGCTGAATAAGATTCCACTGTATGGATTTAAGACAGTTTGTTCCACCATTCATATACTAAAGGATATTAGAGTTGTGTTCTGTATACATAGTAGGAACACAATTGTTATGATGTTTGTGTACCAATTTTTGTGAACACATGTTCTCATTTTTCTGGGGAAAATGTGCAAGAGTTTACTTGTAGAGTTACCTACTGAGTATATGTTTAGTTTTGTAAGAAACTGACAATCTTTTAGAATGCCAACACTATTTTACATTCCCACCAGCAATATATGAATTATCTAGTTTCTCACATCCTCACCAGTATTATACATGATCATTATTTTTTATTTTAACTATTATTACTTGTGTGTTGTAATACCACATTGTGCTTTTAATTTGCATGTTGCTAATAGAAAAGGAAGTTGAGCATGTTTTCATATGCTTATTTATCATCTGTATCTAGTCTTTGGCTAAATACTTGACCATTTGTATCTAGTTTATTACTAAAATTTGATAAATCTTCATACATTCTAGATATGAAGCCATTTCTGATAATCTGGTTTGCCAATATTTTTCACATCTATAGTTTATATTCTCTTTTTTTAAAAAAAGATTTTATTTATTTATTTATTTGACAGGTAGATTTACAGACAGTGAGAGAGAGAGAGAGACAGAGAGAAAGGTCTCCCCTCCGCTGGTTCACTCCCCAAATGGCTGGAGCTGTGCCGATCTGAAGCCAGGAGCCAGGTGCCTCTTCCCAATCTCCCATGTGGGTGCAAGGGCCCAAGCACGTGAACCATCTTCTACTGCTATCCCAGGCCACAGCAGAGAGGTGGACTGGAAGAGGAGCAACTGGCACTAGAACCGGCGCCCATATGGGATGCTGGCGCTGCAGGCGGAGGATTAACCTAGAGCACCACAGCGCCAGTCCCTAGTTTGTATTTTCATCCACTTATTATAATCTTTCACAATGCAAAAAGATTTTAATGTTGCTTATGTTCAAAGTATTATATTTTCTTTAATGGAGGGTGTTTTTTGACATTATATCTAAGAATGCTTTGAGTAACCCTGGATTCCAAACATTTTCTCTCATTTTTCCCATCAGTTTATAGTTTTACATTTTATATATAAATGCATGATCCATTTGATGTAATTTTATATAACATTTTATATTTTATAGCATTTTTTTTATATATTTTTGTTTTATTTTTGACAGGCAGAGTGGACAGTAGAGGGAGACAGAGAGAAAGGTCTTCCTTTTTGCCGTTGGTTCACCCTCCAATGGCCGCCGCGGTAGGCGCGCTGCGGCCGGCGCACCGCGCCGTTCCGATGGCAGGAGCCAGGTGCTTCTCCTGGTCTCCCATGGGGTGCAGGGCCCAAGCACTTGGGCCATCCTCCACTGCACTCCCTGGCCACAGCAGAGAGCTGGCCTGGAAGAGGGGCGACCGGGACAGGATCGGTGCCCCGACCGGGACTAGAACCCGGTGTGCCGGCGCTGCAAGGCGGAGGATTAGCCTGTTAAGCCACGGCGCCGGCCATATTTTATAGCATTTTGACTATGCATGTCCAATTTATCCAACATTATCTGTTGAAGAGCTATTTAACTCCTTTTTTGAATTGATTTTATGCCTTTGTCAAAACCAATTAGTTATATTTGTATTGGTTTCCTTCTGGGTTATGTTATTCTATTCCATTGATCTATATGTTTGTTTCTCTGCCAATACCATGCTATTTTGATTACTGTGTCTGTACAGAAATCCTTAATATGAAGTAGAGAGATTTTCCTACTTTATTCTTCTTTTCACAGTTCTTTTTGTTTTTTTCAGTTCATTTGCTTTTCTATGTAAATTTTAGATTCAGCTTAATGGGATTCTTTTTTTTTTTTTTTTTTTTTGACAGGCAGAGTGGATAGTGAGAGAGAGACAGAGAGAAAGGTCTTCCTTTTTGCCGTTGGTTCACTCTCCAATGGCCACTGTGGCTGGCACATCGTGTTGATCCGAAGCCAGGAGCCAGGTGCTTCTCCTGGTCTCCCATGTGGGTGCAGGACCCAAGGACTTGGGCCATCCTCCACTGCCTTCCCGGGCCATAGCAGAGAGCTGGCCTGGAAGAGGGGCAACCGGGATAGAATCCGGCACCCCGACCGGGACTAGAACCCAGGGTGCCGGCGCCGCAAGGCGGAGGATTAGCCTGTTAAGCCACGGCGCTGGCCAGCTTAATGGGATTCTGATAGGAGTTCTGTAAAACTTATAAACGGGTCAACCTGTAGAGAGCTAAGATCTCTACTGTACTGAGCATTCCAATCCATGAACGCAGTACTTCTCTCTGTTTACTTATATATGCTTTTATTTCCTTCATTAATGTTTTGTAAATATCACTCTGTATATGCTTTATTGGATTGATTATGAGGTATTTTGTTTTATTTTGAAACAGTTGTAGGTTATCTATTTAATTGTGTTTTCTAAATACTGATTGCGGGTAAGGTAATTGTAAGAATACAATTGACTTCTCTATGAACATCTTATACCTTATAACCTTGTCAAACTCATTTATTAGTTTTACAGTATTTTTTGTAGATTCCTGGAGATTTCTACAGAGACGTCATGCCATCTGTAACTAAGAACACCTTTACTTGTTTCTTTCAATTCTGCAAGCCTTTTAATTTCTTTTGATGTTTTATTGTATTGGATAAGACTTCCAGTGTTAGATTGCATAAAAGTGGTGGGCGAAAGTAATCATCACAGCTTTGTTGCCAGTTTTGAGGAGGAAAACATTCAGTCACCATTAAAGATATAATGTTAGCCTCAGCTCATATCACCTTGTCAATGATGGATGGAACTGGAAATTCTGCTCCCTATTTGGGAGGGAAAAAGTGGTGAGACAGTGAGTGTAACCTTGCTCTGCTCTCTTCTGTGACATTAATCCAGCAAAGAACTGAGAGCCTAGTCTGCTTCTAATGGTTTTCCATAAGATGAATATTTTCAAAAAGATTTTCTATTTGTTGGTCCCCCTTTTTCTTGGATCTTTCACCGGGGGAGGCTTTCTTTGTAGCTAATTTTGCCTATGCCTTTTGGCCATTCCATATGTGGCTTATTCTGAACCCCAATGTAGGATACAGGAGAGACCAATGGAGGAAAAAAAGAATTAAAGGAAAAAAGAGCAAGAGGAAGAGAAGAAAAGAAAAAAAAGGAACTCATCATATTTTGTTGTTTTATAAATTCCACAGTTTCCAAACAGTTCTTCTTTCAAACGTTCAGTCTTCAAGTATTTTTTAGTTGGAAGAGGGAAGAACCAAAAAGAATGGGATTGGGGCCAGCACTGTGGCACAGCGGGTTAATGCCCTGGCCTGAAGCGCCGGCATCCCATATGGGCGTCAGTTCGAAACCTGGCTGTTTCACTTCCAATCCAGCTCTCTGCTATGGCCTGAGAAAGCAGTGGAAGATGGCCCAAGTCCTTGGACCCCTGCACCCACATGGGAGGCCCAGAAGAAGCTCCTGGTTCCTGGCTTCGGATCAGCGTAGCTGTGGTCATTGCAGCCAATTGGGGAGTGAACCATCGGATGGAAGACCTCTTTCTCTCTCTCTGCCTCTCCTCTCTTTGTGTAACTCTGACTTTCAAATAAATAAATAAATCTTAAAAAAAAAAAGAATGGGACTGCTCCATCTTCAAAGGAATAAAAAAGTTCCAGTGTTTTAATTTGTAGGAAATTGGACACTTTCCTCCTCTGCTCATTTCCTAAACAGCACTAAGAATTGAGATTCCACATAAATAATTTTTGTATAATATATTGTATTTTTATGTAATACAATTCAGATAACTGCTGAATTGTATTATTGTATCCATATGAATTAAGCATTATTATCATCTTTATTTTATAAATGAAGAAACAAGGACAAAGAGGTTGTATTTGACCTGAGACTATAGGATGTTACATTCAAACCAAAGAAGTCATTGTCAAACCATGGCAGAGGAAACAGAGTCAAGAGGTTAATTAATCATTTTCGATACTGCTCTCTTCCTTAACCCCTTATAATCAATCAATCACCACATCTTGTAGATTTTTCTCTCGAAAATGTCTCAAATTCTCATATCTGTAATTCCATTGCTACCACCTTCATCCAAGTTACAATTATCTCTCCCTAGGACCACTCTCCCAATGCATCTCCCCACATTCACTGTTGCCCTCCTAAATGTACACTTCATACTGCTCTTAGAGCAATCTTAGAAATTCAAAGCTTATTATCTTGCTACATCTGGAAGAAAAATTCTCCAGTATTCTTAAAATAAAGACAAATATTTTAAGACAATTTTCAGCTAATAATTCAGTATGATTCAATCTCATTCCCATTGCTGCATACTCTTCTCCAACACTGGCATTACCTTTTTTAAAAGGACCTTGTTACGTCTCACTATAGGAATTTTCTTATGCTCTTTCCTCTTAATGCTGATAACATTTGCTTACCCTTGGAATATCAAGTCAGTCCTAACATCAAAAGACATAGAAGGCATGATTTCTTTGACTGGGGACATTTCTCCTATAAAGTGATCTAAAAATGCTCAGCATTTGTCCTTCATAATATTTATCAGTTATAATTTTATATTTATTAATATGTTAGCTAGGAATGAACAGCTTCTTCCTGTACTAAAGCACACATTTCCTGAGGATACAAACTACATCTTCCCAGGTACCTTTCTCTGAAGGGAGGAGAGAACTTCCACTTTGATTATGGCCTTGTCTAAATAAGATTAGAGTTGGCAAACTCAAGAGGCTTCCATTGCCTTGGCAGCTCATGACAAGAGCCTCCGGTGATTACTGACGTCATAAATAAGAGTGTCAATTGCTAAATCAACAACAGGAGTCACTGTGCCCTTACTCCCCATGTAGGATCTCTCTCTTTCATGTGTTTTACTATGTGAATTAACAGTATAATTAGTACTCAAACAGTACTTTATACTTTGTGCTTCTGTGTGGGTGCAAACTGTTGAAATCTTTACTTAGTATATATGAAACTGATCTTCTGTATATAAAGATAATTGAAAATGAATCTTGATGAAGAATGGGATGGGAGAGGGAGTGGGAGATAGGATGGTTTCGGGTGGGAGGGTGGTTATGGGGAGAAAAAGCTCCTATAATCCAAAAGTTGTACTTTGGAAATTTTTATTTATTAAATAAAAGTTAAAAAGAATATTGCCTGTATACAGAATAGTGCTTTGAAAATAAAACTTCAGACATAAAAAAAGAAACTATATCTTCCTTTTCTTTATTCCCAACCACCAGCAGAGTTTCTGAAATTTAAGTGCCTACTACAAACAGCCATTTATCAAACAAAGAGAGGAAAAAAGGGAAGAAGGAAAAGAAGGTAAAGGAAGGAGCGAGAGGGGAGGAGAAGTAAAGGTAGGGTAAGGAAAGAGAAGGAAAGTAGCGAAAGGAAGGGAGAGAGAGAGATGGGGGGGGGGGGGACAGAGAGGGAGGGAGAAAAAGAGGAAAGAAGGAAGAAAAGAGATTATAAATAAAGTACAATAGCCTTGCCATCAAAAGCTGCAGAGAAGTCACAGAGAATTCAAATAGGGGAAAGGTGATTGAATCAAGTATTGGAGAGCAGCATACACAAGTGGTTAAAAGTGAAACACAAATATTAATTACATGTTGATATATTTGTTTATTGTGCACTCATAGACACACACATACACTTTCAAATGAAAAGGATTGGGATTCAGAGAACAAGGAGGAGGAAAAGAAGGAGGAGGGGTGGGAGTGTGGGTGGGAGGGCAGGTACTATGGGAGGAATCACTACATTCCTAAAGTTGTACTTATGAAATTCATGAAGTTTGTATTCTTTAAATAAAAGGTTTCTTTGGGAAAAAAAGAAAAAATACATAAATAAAACATTATTTAAACCTACTAAAATAGAACTACCATTCATACACTACTGGGTATAAATGGCCAAGGGAAATGTAATCAATCTGTCAAAGAGACATCTGCACTCCCATCTTTATGGCACCGCTATTTACACTAGCCATGAAATGCCAACAACCTGTGTCCATCCACCAATGAATGGCTACAGAAAATGTGGTAAATACACATAATGGAAAGCTAATCAGTACTAAAAAGAGATGAAATCTTGTATTTGACAACAATATGAATGAAACTAGAGATCATTATTTTAAATGAAATAAACCAAACACAGGAGGATATGCATTACATGATCTCACTTACATGTGGAGTACAGAAATAAGATCTTATAGAAGTTAAAGTATAATGGTGATATCCAGCCTGGGGATGTAGGAAAGGAGAGGAAATTGGGAAATCTTGATAATCCAGTACTAAGCTATTGCTTAATAGAAGTAAGATTTCTGGAGTTCTACTGCACAGTAGGGTGACTATAGATAAGCTTAATGTTTGGCAAGTTTCTTTATTATAAAAATCTAGACGACATGATTTTGAATGTTTTCACTATTAAAAATGTTAAATATTCAATGAGATATATATATTTATCCTGACTGGACATTACACAATATGTACATATATCAAAACACCATATACTGCCCCATAAATATGTATAATTTTATGTCTGCTAAAATTTGTAATTAAAAATTATTTAAAGAATTTTTATAACTCAGTAACAGAAAGATAATACATTTGCAAAGTGAGTGAAATATTTAAATGGAGATTTCCCAAGGAAGCTATTCAAATAACTAATAAGCACATGAAAAGATGCTCAACATGATTAGCAACTAGAGGAATTCAAAACAAAACTATAGCAAGATGTCTCTTCATACCCACTACAAAGGTTATAATCAGAGAGACATTTACAACTTGGCAACAGTGTGAAGAAATTTCATCCCTTGTACATTGATAATGGTAAAGCAAAACACTTCAATCACTTTGGAAATTAGTTTTTCAAACTATTAAAAACAGGGTTACTACTGCTAGGTATATATCGAGGAGGAATGAAAATATATGACCACACAAACATGCAAACAATCTTCACAGCAACATTATTCATGGTAGCCAATTGGGAACAACAACCAAAATGCCCACTCATAAATCTGTAAACAAAACGAGGTGTACCTGCATATATTATTCAACAATAGAACAGAATTAAGTGCTGATACATTCTACATGTATCACCTCAAAATCATTATGCTAAATGAAAGAAGCCAGTCACAAAAAGAACAAAAATTGAATGACTCCATTTGTATGAAATGTCCAGAATAGACACATATATAGAAATAGAAAGCTGATTAGTGCTTACTCAGGGTAAAGCTCAGTAGAATAAGGAACGATACTAATGGGTACCAGTTTTGCCTTTGAGGTGATAGAAATGTCTTATAATTAGATTATAATGATTATTTTACAAGACTCTGAAATTATATCTAAACACTTTAAGTTAAACATTCTAAGGAGGCAAACATTATGCTAGGCAAACTACCTCAATAAAGCTATTAAAATGATTAAAGAGGAAGTTTTAAAATAAGTTAACTAATTTTTAAAAAAGATTTACTTATTACTTATTTGAAAGTCAGAGTTAAACAGAGAGAGAGAGAGAGAGAGAGAGAGAGAGAGAGAGAGAGAGAAAGGTCTTCTATCCGCTTGTTCACTCCCCAGTTGGCCGTAATGGCCGGAGCTGGGCCAATCTGAAGCCAGGAGCCAGGAGCCAGGAGTCTCCTCTGGGTCTCCCATGGAGGTACAGTGGCCCAAGGACTTGGGCCATCTTCAACTGCCTTCCCAGGCCATAGTAGAGAGCTGGATCAGAAGTGGAGCAGCCAGGACTAGAACTGGCGCCCATAGGGATGCCATCACTGCAGGCAGGGGCTTTACCCACTATGCCACAACATCAACCAAGTTAACTAATTTATCTCTCTATGTTTTAAGAAAAAAGTTACAAAGACTAGTCAAAGGTTCTACTTGGATGAATTGTTCTTCCAATAACAGAGTTTAGGAATGTTAATTATTTTTTAATATCTAGGGATATACCAGATTTGCTTAATTGAAAAATGAAATTTATTTAGTAGTAATATCAAGGGGGTAATTATGTATAAAACATATACATCAATTACAAGAAGATCCTCAGTTTCCAAATGTGGTATCTGAATATTGTGCTTTAGGACCAAAAGCACATGATATTTATAATACACCACAGTTCTTGAGTTCATGTATGATTTTTGTAAGTCAAAATAAATACAATTCTAAGAACTCTTTGTGCCCAAAGGGACAACTAAATCACATTCCTTATTGGGTTCCATTGCACTGAGCAAGATCCCAGTATGGTTCTGGGGTCTTAGACAAAGCTTTTGGAGGGTTATCTGATCTTCATACTATTATTTTCTGAGCCCCAAAGCAGTTCCTGGCTGCTAGGAGCCTTGCTATTTCTCTGCTCAGCTTAGGTGCTGAGATCTTTGATAAAGAGCAGGTACACTAGTATCAGGGACCTGAGCCTTTGAGTGCCCCAAGAATTCAGTTCTCCACTTTAAGAATGTATGTCTCTAATTTCCTCTCCTGGATGGAGCCACATTAACTTAAACTACTTCTACCTCCTCTGACACCAATCTCTATAATCCCAGATCATGCTGAGTGCGTTGATCTCTTTGAAAATATATATTAACTCCATACCAGTGGCTCAGGGCTTGGTTCTCCAGAACTAAAAGTTGTTCTTAACTCAAAACTCTGAGCTAATGTAGGGTGATAGGCAGAATGGATGCAGCAGTAGGGTTGCCAATAAGAAAGTAAAGAGGAAATACAAGGAACTAGCTCTCACCCCATTAGAATAGTATAAAGCATAAAGTAATAAGCTAATCAAGGGGTTTCCTACCTGAATGTAGAGTATTATATATTAAATATGGCATGTATAATGTATATCAATCATTTATATATTTGTACATACATAGAAAAATTATAAAATTATTAACAGTGACTTACATTTACACTGGGGGTTGGATAGAGTATAAGTTGGAGGCATTTAAACTATTTTACATTGTACTTTTGAAATTTTTACAACCAAAATGTATCTTTTATTACTTAACAACAGAATTTGTCACTGCTTTCCTTAAAAAAAGAAAGAAAAGTCATTCCAGATGTATCCAAGATTATATGGAAAGA
Organism: Lepus europaeus; assembly: GCF_033115175.1. Lineage (NCBI taxonomy): Eukaryota > Metazoa > Chordata > Mammalia > Lagomorpha > Leporidae > Lepus > Lepus europaeus. The sequence goes on from NC_084833.1 coordinate 44,226,963, forward strand.
GACAAAGACTTGGAGGCTGTCAGACACGTATGCAAATGACAGCAGTGTCACTTAGAGAAAGTTTTATGAACTCTCTGAGCTCTATTTTCAGTGTCAAAAAACTGCCAACAATAATACCATGATGAAAGGGTAAAAAGCTTGTCTTAGTCTTTGTTTCCTCAGATATGAACAGAGAAGTTGTTCAAGAAACACTTCTACAGTGAGTGCTCATGAATGCAAACCATCTGGTACTGTTATTGACACATAGTAGATGATCCCAAAATGGGAAAGGCCCTCACTATTGTCACCACCACCATCATCCTTATCATTAACATGATCATCACAATGTAATATTAACCTGCATTTTCTATGAAGCCTTTTCCAATAACTTAAGGAATATTTTACTAGGAAATCTGTTGCTTTCTTCTATGAGTCCTAAGTCTCTTGGCCTTATGGCATCCTGGAAAGAGACAGGACTTGGATACAAATCCAGATTTTTCACCTGCTCACTTTGAAACCAGAGACAGTACCTTAATGTCTGTGAGCCTAAGTGTTATCACAGAGCTTCTGTGAAGATTAGCTGAAATAGCATGCAAAATATGCACAGCAGCATACCAGGAAGTAATACAGATTCAGTAAACGTTGGTTTTGTTCCACGGGGATAATTTAGAAATGCCTCATTAAACTACAAAATTAATAAAGAGCTAAACTGTGGTGAAATATTTTGGACATTAGAAGAAAAAAAAACATAGTCCAATAGGAATAGCCACACTAGAGTGAGACGAGGCAGTTTGTTTGGCTCAGGTTTTATGTAATGGTCACGTAATCATTCCCTAAGTGGCCTTTTTCTGAGACCCTTTCCTCTCTCCTGTGAAGAGGCAGGTTAGTGATTCTTTTGTTTCTACAACTACCTAAAGTAATTCTGAAAAAAAATCTAAAAATGAAACATGGCAAGAAAAATAATGCTGTGTTACTGCTTTTCTTTATCGCCAAAGTTTGCCTTCTCCTTCAGTAATTCTCATCGTGGATTAGCTCTTCTTTCCCTTCGTGAATAAAAGGCGATGGTGCAGAAAAACAAAAGGAACTGGGAGGAAGACCAGCAAAGGAGAAAAGTCTTTTTCCTTCATCTTCATGAGTGATTGTGACTACTCATCCAGCTTTTCTGGGGCTCAGTCAACTGAAGAGATGTTGAAGAAAAAGAATATCAACATAGAGGGTGGGCACTAAGCATAGCAATTAAGCTACTATTTGGAAAACCTGTGTCCCTAGACTCAAATCCTGGCTCTGTTCACAATTCCAGCTTCCGAATAATGCACATATTGGGAGGCAGTGAGTGATGAATCAAGTAGTTGGGTCCTTGTCACCCATGTGGGCCACCCAGCTAGAATTTTGAACTCTTGCCTTTGGCCTGGCCCAGCCCTGGCATTGCAGGTATTTGGGGAGTGAACTAGCACATGTGAGCTATGTCTCTGTCTCTCTCTGCCTCTATATTTCTGCATTCAAATAAATATTTGTTTTTAAAAGAGAAACCAGAACCCTGCAAAGAGGCTGGGTTTTCAATGCATTCTTTCTTATTGAATTCTTCTTCAATACTCAGCTGTAGGCAGTTGAAAAATGTTGCTCCAAAAATCAAGTACTCCTGGAATCTCAGTATGTAAATTTATTTAGAAATAGGGTCTCTGTAGATATAATTTAAGATGAGTCCAAACTGGACTATTGTGTTCCACATATACAAGGACAGTGTCCTCACTAGAAGAGAAAACACATGGAGATTATAAAGAGGAGAAAGCCCATGTGAAGATGCAGGAAAAGAGTGGAATTTTGCTTCCACAAGTCAAGGAACACCAGGTGCTACATGAAGCTAGAAGAGGCAAGGAAGAGTTCTCTCCTACAGCCTTTGGAGAAAGCAAAGATGCTGACTCCCTGATTGTGGATCCTGATGCCCAAAATTGTTAGAGAAAAAAAATGCTGTTGTTTTATGCTACCCAGTGTGTGATAACTTGCTATGGCTACCCTAGGGAATTAATATAGTCAGCATTATGTATAATTTATCACACCATAAGATGTTGGGAGGACAGTGAACAGCCAAGTTCCCAATTCCCTTCACTGTTTCCTAGAAATCTGGCTCTAGGAGATAAATAGGAAGAAGAGTAAGTATTCATTGTGGATTGTTTTTGGAGGGTGAGTAGGAGAAAAGACTTTTAGAGACAAGCATAGTCTGGACCACAGCACAATGCGAAGCAGTTGCATTCTTACTTCTGTGCCTCAATTCTTCCACCATTAAAGGAGAGAGACTACTACCTACTCTGCTGATAATTTCTGTTAAGAAAAGTATAATTGGAAAGGTTTGCACAGTGCCTAACATATAATAGATACTTATAATTGTTAGATTACTTTTAACTGGCTGGGCTGAGACAATAAAAAGTAGAAGACCATAAAAGATATGCCAGGCCAACCACCAAAGGAAACGAAACCTTAGAAATATAACAGCATGCATTTATGGAGATTGGAAAAAGCGTCCAAGAATTCATCTCTGCTGCATCATCAACCTTCTGATGAGTTTTCATGGGAATAAGTATTAAAAAGAAAGTACTTGAAGCAGAGGAAGTCACTAGGCTTTCTCAGCCTTATGGTCTAGGGGGTACTTAGTCTTTCTTGATTGACTACACATGAGTTATTTCCCCTTTTCTTCTTTATTTCTGGCAGAATCTACCGATGGAGCTGGATGGCGTCCCAGTGGATATAAGGTAAGATTGTTGAGAAGTTTCTATAATTGAGTCTCTCCATGACAACAAAGAAAAGGAGGCAGCTGTTGAATGGAAAAAAGAAAAAAACTATATTATGATAAATGTGTGGCCCTCTCTGCCTTTGGCTTGGCTATTTTCTCTCTATACCAGACATGTAAAAAGCATGGATTAAAAAAATTCAATTTAACAATCAACTAGGCTCAGGAAATACAATGGCAAAAATACTGGGCCTGCCTTCACAGATCCTACCATCTACAGATAAAACAGACGGTTTTTTTGTTGTTGTTTTTTTGTTTGTTTGTTTGTTTGTTTTTTTGACAGGCAGAGTTAGACAGTGAGAGAGAGAGACAGACAGAGAGAAAGGTCTTCCTTCCATTGGTTCATCCCCCAAATGGCCACTACGGCTGGCGCGCTGCACCGATCCGAAGCCAGGAGCCAGGTGCATCCTCCTGGTCTCCCATGTGGGTGCAGGGCCCAAGCACTTGAGCCATCCTCCACTGCCTTCCCAGGCCACAGCAGAGAGCTGGACTGGAAGAGGAGCAACCGGGACAGAATCTGGTGCCCTGACTGGGACTCAAACCTGGTGTGCTGGCGCCTAATATCAGATAATAAATTCTAGGAGAAGAGGTAGGCAGGATGCTGTAATCATACTCATGCGGGGAACATAATCTAGGCAATATGTCAGAAAAGTCTTCTGGATAAAGTGACATTAATGAAAGGATGAATGAGAATTAGCCAAACCTAATGAGGCAAAAGATAAACTTTAAACACTGAGTCAAAAAAAAAAAAAAGTAACACTCAAACGAATCATTATAGCAAGGTGACATATAAGTGAAAAGTCCCCTGTTAAACCTTGGGATGAAAATACAAGGCAGAGCTGATAACCCCTGAATTATACACACAATGTGCATACTATTGCTTTCCTAAGGAAAATTAAGCTGCTTGACGGAAGCCTGATGCACCTGCCTCTACATGAATGATTGAACTCCTGGTGTTCACAGGTAGTAGCAAATTATCATTTTCCTTTCTGTATCTGTCTCAGATTTTCCAAATATGGCCACAACAGTATCTCTCATTTCACATGCTATTCTGCAATGAAACCTCATCCTCTCCCATGAAAAGGTCCAAACTAATTATCCTCTTTTTGCATTCGGACTGGCATTTAGAGACTTGACTTTATTGAAGACTGGCAGTAGCTGTATTATGTCCAAGGTTATATAAGAAGCCTGCCAGCTTCTTGATTGCTCATTTTCTGGATGCTTCATCTTCAGACATTAGCTCTTACAACCCAGTTGCCACACTGTGAAGGACACATGGAGAGGCACATGGATCTGCTTCAGTGAACAATCTCAAACTGAATCTAGCCTTCAAGGACTATGAGCCCAGCCAACAGACATATGAAGAAACAAATCTTCAGTTGATTCCATTTTCCAGCCGTTATCATACCCTCAGTCCTTGAAATCTTCCTTGCTGAGGCACTGATTTCAAGGAAAATACTGACTCACAGAATTTAGGTGCATGGCAAAATGGTGGTTGTTTTAAGCTACCTATTGAGGTGGCCATGACATAGCAACAGATAACCAGGATGGAATCCTTCGCTCTGAGCCCAGGGCATGGTATGAAACAGGAGCTTGATGAGGTTTTGCGGAACTGGGTTGAAACAAGAATCAAAGCACCTATCAAGACTCTGTGTTTTTCCCTCTAAGACAGTCTCCATCTTAAATGTCAGGTTTGTTAATGGTGACTCACTGTCTGCAATAGCCTCACATCATGCTTTACACATCAGCCTTCTGATGGACCTTAAAAATCTCTTAACACTAATAGACGTTAAAACAAACCCAAAGAAGAGGCAATTGTGCAGCAATCAGAGCATGTTTTCATCAATATCAATAACATGATTATCCTGGGAATGTCAATGCATATGTTGATAGCACTATCAGAACCTGTCTTTTGGGCCCAGTGCTGTGGCGTAGTGCTGTCTGCAGTGCTGGCACCCCTTTTGGTGCCGGCTCGAGTCCCAGCTGCTCCACTTCTGATCCAGCTCTCTGCTATGGCCTGGGAATGTAGGAGAAGATGGCCAAGTCCTTGGGCCAATGCACACACATGGGAGAACTAGAAGAAGCTCTTGGCTCCTGGCTTTGGGTCGGCACAACTCCAGCTGTTGTGGCCAAATGAGAGTGAACCAACGGATGGAAGACCTCTCTCTCTCTTTCTACCTCTGCCTCCATGTAACCTTGACTTTCAAATAAATAAATAAATCTTAAAAAAAAAGGGTAGGTCTAGACCAACATGGCATGCATCAGATTCATATGTAGGGCTTATTGAAACGTAGATGGCAGGGTCACACCTCTATAAAGTTTTTTATTCAGTTGGTCATGGGTAGGACCTGAGGAATTGCATTTATAGTAGATTTCAAAGTGATTCTTAGTCTGTTGGTTCAGAAAATACACTTTGAGAATCACTTAACTAAACCAGCTCCTTTGTCTTCTTAGCCATGCATTAAATCATCTAGGGAATATTTTTTAATGAACCAGCCTAGACCAGACCAACAGAATCAGAATCTGTCCTAATCAAAGTGTTTTTCTATTTATTTTTTATGTTAATGTGATATTATTTCAAAGAGAAAACTTGATATATATATATACATACATATACACACACAAAGGAATATTATTCAGCTATCAAAAATTAATGAAATTCTACCATTTTCAGCAAAATAGATGTACCTGGAGAGCATTATGTAGAGTGAAATAAGTTGTACACAGAAAGACAAATAATGCATATTCTTCCTTATATGTGGAATCAGAATCTTTATGGTGAGGTTCACACACAGACATTTTTAAAAATTCAGGATTAAAATGAAGGTTGAGAATTACTGAATAACCTCATCCATCTGTTTAACTTTCTTTTCTAGATGTTACACGTGATAAAATTGAGGGGAAAAAAATAACAAAGGCATGAAGCCAAGTCTTTCATTTTTTTATGAAGCTTTATTTATTCAAAAGGCAGAGTTAGATAGGGAGAGACAAAGAGCTTCCATCCACTGGTTCACTCTCCAAATAGCTGCAATAGCCAAAGCTCAGCCCATCTGGAGCCAGGAGCCAGGAGCTTCATCAAGGTCTCTTACATGGGTGCAGGGGCCCAAGTATTTGGGCCATCTTCCACTGCTTTCCCAAGAGCATTAGCAGGAAGCTGGATCAGAAGTGGAGCAGCCAGGACTCGATCTGCTGCACATAAGGAATGCTGGCGCTGCAGATGGCAGTGTAACCTGCTATGCCACAGTACCAGCCCCTGGAGTCAAGTCTTGATTGATTGATTGTGAATAGGTACAACCTAAACGTTGAGAGTGATACTAAAGGTTGATGGGTGAATGTCAAGGAGGGGTCTAGGGAGCTCAGGGGATACATGGCAGGCACAGCAGCAGGAGACAGAGTCCCTATGATATCCGATGACTGACTGGCATTATGAGAATTATGAGTCTATCCTTTAGAGATATTTTAATGGTGACTACAGGTCAGTATGAATTAAGTCACTGTCATTTGGTTCGTTGCTGGAAAACCTTCCAATGTGAAAGAAACAGACATTATAACCATCATCTGGCACAGCAGGAGTCAAACTTGATGGAATAGAAATGATCCACATCTGTGAGGCTCCCCAAAGAGGAAAAGCAGTGCATCTAGAATCTAATCCTGTGAAATCTAAAAAGCTAAGAATTTCAAGTACAAACATCATGAGATTTTTTCCCCAGAAAAGTATGACAAATCCTAGGAATCTAAATATCTGATATTGACTTATCTCTCTGCAGTGCCAAAAATGAAACCAGCAACAATCTCTGAAACCTTCCTTTTATCCCTGTCACTAAAAATAAATAAATAAATAAATAAATGAAAATAAAAATAAGAAATCAAGAATGTCAAATGACTTCTTATCTGTAAAATTTTCTGGCATTCAGTAACTTTGTCAAATGACAACCCAAAACTTCCCAGAATATTTGTTGATTACAAAGTTCGCAGAAGTCATTCACTGTAGATTTACTTAAAGATCAATTGTTGTGTTCTAAAAAGACATATGTCATGCTTTTTAAATGATTTGTAACTGACTGATGGATATGTGAAAGATGCTAACTGGATGTAATATGCAAATAAATTTTCAAATATTTATTGATTTCATTTCACAAGACATCTGCCACAAAATACATTGTACTTATGCTGTTGTTTCTTCACGGTCTGCAGTCATATCCAGTTCTTATCTAGTTCTTGAAAAATTACTCAATTTCCAAACTGTTGCTATATAATGAGGAGGTATTTTCATTCTTTATTTCTGATTGACTTGAAATTATCAAAAGTTCCAAATATTTCATATTTCAGTCACTCTGTGCTATTCAGGATCTCCTGTCCAACCCAACCTCTTTGATAGGGACACTATTCTTGGATAAGTTAAAAAACAACATTAAAATTTACCTATCCAATCTAAATTTCTAGGTTTTGAAATATTAGTAGTTTCATAAACAGATTTCCCTGATCTTTTACTCACTACCTCACATTTAGAGGAAATGGCATGAAATACATACATTCTAACCATTTAACCATTATAAATGGTTGTCACTGCTCAGTGATAAATTATTTAAACATAATGACTGGAATTCCTACAAAAACCTTAGTCATTAAAAATGCAAAGATACCCATCCTGCTCATTCTCTTGACATTGGAAAATGGATAAGGGTGTTTTGGATAAGATTGCTCTCATGGGGTGTCACACATCTCAAATGCTTGATTTCATGCAACCTCTGTTGACTACAGTTGTTTGTTTATTTGGGAAAATATAGTTCCGCCCCTTTCTTTGGCATTCTGTATGTTTCTGCTATTCTCTGGCATAGAATTTAAACAAGACTCTACTTCATGAAATCTCCACAGGAAGCTTTGATTTAAAAAACTGTCAGTACAGAATTTGATATTTAACTATGCCCACGAGTCAACTGAAAAATAAGAACATGAAAATAATGTAGCTATAACAACATATTGCCATGTTTTTAAAAATAGAAATAGTGATAAGCAATTTGAATGACAGTCTCGTGTTCATGTTTCATTTCATACACCACCCCCAAACACACATGCATACACACACACACACACACACACACGAGCATATGTTTTATTTGCTACTGACTTCAATAAAGAAATATTTTAAGGAAGCTTTTATTTAATAAATATAAATTTCAAAAGTACAACTTTTGGATTATAGTGGCTTTTCCCCCCATAACCTCCCTCCCACCTGCAAATCATCCCATCTCCTACTCCCTCTCCCGTCCCATTCTTCACTAAGATTCATTTTTAATTATATTTTATATACAGAAGATCAACTTAGTATATACTAAGTAAAGATTTCAACAGATTGCACCTGCACAGACAAACAAAGTATAAAGCACTGCTTGAGTACTAGTTTTACTGTTAATTCACATAGTACAACGCATTAAGGACAGAGATCCTACATGGGGAGTAAGGGCACAGTGACTCCTGTTGTTGGTTTAACAACTGACACTCTTATTTATGATGTCAGTAATCACCCGAGGCTCTTGTCATGAGCTGCCAAGGCTATGGAAGCCTCTGAGTTCACAAACTCTGACCTTATTTAGACAGGGCCATAATCAAAGTGGAAGTTCTCTCCTCCCTTCAGAGAAAGGTACCTCCTTTGATGGCCCATTAATAAAGAAATATTTTTAAAAATCAAGAAAGGGGATGGGCCTTTGGCTTGGCAATTAAGTTGTTGCTTGAAACTCTTTCATCTGCTTTCATAATGCCTGGGTTCTAGTCCCAACTCCATTTCTAATTCCAGCTTCCTGCTAATTCACAACTTTGGAAGCCGTATATGATGGCTCAAGTACTTGGGGTCACTGCCACCCATGGGGGAGACCCTGATGCTCTCCAGGCTCCTGGCTTTATCCTGCACCAGCCCTGGCCCCTGTAGGTGTTTAGGGAGTGAACAAGCAAGAGAAAAAACTCTGTTTCTTTGCTTTTAAAATAAATAAATAAATAGCAATTAAGACAAATAAGCCTTAATTTATCTGCTTGATTTTAACTACTCAAATGTGTATTCAATCAAAATTCATGACAAATATTTGTGAAATGTTTCATTATTAGCATCCAGTACAATGAGAACTTTGCCATCCCAAAGTGAAAATTAATACACCTTTAAAAACACTCCAACTGTGCATTAGAGGAGGTATGATAATTATATCTTGGCCAAATATGTGCCTCTTCCACTTCATTCTCAGTTGAATTAAATAAATGTAACTGTGCTTACATTTAGACATTATAAGCAAAAGTTGCAATTAAAAGATAACACACACCTCTGGGATTTTGAATAAAGAACCATAATTATCAGCACATAAATAGGAAATAGAAATGCTGTAAAAGTAGAATAACTTCAGGTAAAAACATACTACTCAGTGCCAGTCACTGGAAATAATGCTACCTCTCACTCCAACATTATTTTCAGTCATCAAATGACAGTTCAAGTGTTATAATTTGTCTTCTTTCATATATCTTTGATGCATTATCTAGTACCTACACTTGAAATACATAAGCTAAATTAAAATAGGAAATTACATCTGATTAGCACTTTAGTTAAGCTATATTAGTTAAAATTTTTCATTTCCTTTTCACATAAATTCTATGAGAAAAGCAAAAAATAATGATTGTCTTCATTTCACCTGCAACAAAAATCCAAGTCTTTAGAAGTCAGGTCCAAATACTTAGATGTCCAGTCCAGCAACTGAGTCTTAGAAGAGTAACCAGAGTGCTTCACAAACATGCACATCTTACAACAAGCGTCAGAGGAGAAAAATGCTGTCATAACATAAACTTCAGTCTACAAAATGAGAATATTGAAACACAGAGACATAAAAGTCATTGTTTTAGTTTCTAATGGCTGCTGTAATAATGATCAAAATATGGTTTAATACTACTTAAAGGTATTATTTTTCAGCTCCAGATGTTGGAAATCTAAAACAGATCTCACTGGACTAAAAATCAAAGGCATTGGCAAAGCGGCAATCCTCTGGGGGAACTCTACGGTATGATCTATTTCCTTGCCTTTTCCAGCTTCTAGAGGCTGGATTCCCTGGCTCACAGCCCCATTCCTGCACCTTCAAAATCTTATTGCATTGTTCAGCCACTCCCTTCACATGCTGCAATCTCTGATTCTCTCTCTTTTGCTTCTCTCTTCTACTTACAAGGTCTTTATGAGTACACATATGCCAACAAGGACAATCCAGGATAATGTAGCCATCTCACGGAAAGTGGATCAGCAAACTTAATTGCATCTAACATCAATTTTCATAAGATTTTAAACCTAATATATTAACAGATTTTAGCAATTAGGATGTGCACATCTTCAGAGTTGGGGGAGGGGGAGTACACATTATTCTGCCCAGAGTAACACATATCTAGGCAGTGGTAGAGCCAGGACTTGAACATTCAGTTGTTTTTCCCAAAGACCATGTGTGCTCTCAAACCAAACTAGTATTTTGCTGCTCCACAATGTGCCCAAATATGACAGTCTTCCCTGTCAGGGAGGCAAAAAGCATCATGTCAGAACTCTTATTGGAACTTTTTCACTGTTCACCTGAATTGTTGAGGCCCAGGAAGCTAAAGCAATATAAACAGTGAGAGTTAACATCAGAGCTATCATTGCTTTCTCCAGGCACTCGGAATGCTTGAAGAAAATATGATCTCTGTTTGTATTTTTTGCAACACCAAGTGAGAAAATAAAAACCTTAGAGGTAACTGTAGTTCTTATTAGGATTCTTTTGTATTGATTACTGATCTAAGGCTATCCCTGAGCATGCCATATTTAGTTATCAGAATGTGATCAGTTAGACATTCAGCTACATTTCAGAATGGGAATGTGGTCTACTTCCTGCCATGCAGGGGACTTTCAAGGCTTTTAACTTGAGGTCCATAGATCCCTGCATCTTCTCTGTACTGATGTAACCCAGAATAGAGTCAGTTCCTGCACCTTGTAAATCCAAACAAATCCCAGACACTGAGTGGCTATGAGAAGTTGTATCTGGGTGTCTGTGGCCTCTATGGTACAGTTGGTTGTGCATGTGACAGTGTTCCTGGTACTGCATTCTTTCATAAAGCTAAGTAAATTCACTGCTGAGTGAAACTCTTATGTCTTGTTAATTTAAATGAAACCAAGACCTATGTTCATTATTCTACCATTGACTGAACATCTTTCCACAATCCACACAAGAGCCCTTCCTGGGATTCCAGCTTCAATCTGCTAAATATGACACAGCAACATCTGTTTTAAACTCAAATAAGAAAACATCTTTATATTTTGTTTTTAATAGCTACAGAATTCTTTGCAGCTAAAAAAAAAGACCAGGAGACTCACTAAAACCAAGACAAATGTTAAAAATTAAAATATATCTGTTACCAAATAATGTTTAGTTCTTTTAACGCCAGAAGCACTCCAAGTAAAAACATGAAGAAATGGTAGAAGATCAAACGATTTCAAGATAATTTATATCTACTAAACTCAAGAAAGGTGATACAAGTAAATTACCCTAGTCCAACTGATAGAACAGACATTCGCATGATTCTACACAATAATTATACAGGAACTTGACTTATAAATAGTATAGGATTAAGAACAAGTTCTCATATCTTTCTGATTTTTGTAGTTAATACTATCAATGACAAAAAGAATATATACCGTGTATTATGTCAAGGAAAATAGTAAATGTAGGATTCTTAACAGTTGCTAGAGCTATCAAATAATTGTAAAATACACCCAGGAATAATCAGTTGGGATAACAGTGTTCCAACATTTAAATGCAATTTGATGATATCAAGGGATGTTAAAGATGCATATAACAGAAGGAGACTTATGCCAGTACATTAATTCTAGCATTATTAATAATCGTAAAAACCAGTCAGCAGGAAAAGGATAAATAAATTGTGTACTATTCATAAATGGGTTGCAATAATTAAAATGAATGAACTAAAACAATGCATGTGAGAATGAATAAATCCCAAAAATGCTTAGTGACAAAAACAAGTGGCAACTGAATATCTACAATATATCATTCTTATGAAGTTAAAACCATTCAAAACAATACTGTATATTGTCTATAGGTGCATGGATTAGCAGTCATTGTATAGAAACATACATAGAAATGGTAAGTAGCAAAATGCAAGAAAATCATTATTTCACTAGAAATAATAAGAATGAGATCTAAGGGAGGGATGGAGGCATTTTGATGCTATCATAGCTTTTCTTAAAGAAAACATTCATGTCAACATGTTAAGATCTGACAGGATTTAGCGGTGGGTACAATACTGCTTATTAGGTTATATTCAAGAGTTTTCTACATATTTGTAATAGTTTGTGGTAATATTATAAAAGGAATAAGCTTATAATGTTATAAAAAGTTTGCACTGGAAAGAATCCCAGGCATATTCAAAACCAAGTGCCTGGGTCACAAAGCCAGAGATCCCAGAGTAGGTGAGTAGAAATTGAAACCAAAGCCCAGTTTCACTAATTGACACATCTGTTCTCTGTTCACTGTGCCTTACAGTATATTATGCTTTGCTTATTTCTTTTTAACTTAAAAGAATTTTTTTAAAAAGCTTTTTTTTTTAAATAAAAAAGCTTTTAATTAGAGAAAAAATCCTGGTTCAATAGTTCTTTTGCTACTGGATAACAGTTTTTGTAACCTTAAGGGTTATAAATTTCAAGACTGCTAGAACAAGTAAAGGTGAAAGAAAAAAAAGCCACAGGGCCATCAGAAAGTCTCTACATAATGTCTGAGCCAGGAGGAAATTGCCAACATGTAAACCCGCAATGGGAGCCAAATATGTTTGCAAAGTTGTGGATAAAGGGCTGGAATGCAGTTATTCTTAATGGAGAGGACAGCCATCTGTCTCACCCCTCAAATGTCAACTTAAATTTTCAACAGAATCATGAGAAGCACCCCAGCCCCAGGCAGTGACTAAGGAGAAAAGCTATTCAAATCCTTCCCTAAAATGATAGTGATGGTGGGAAAAGAGCAGACGCGAACAGCACATCCATTTACCCTTTAATTCTTCTCTATTTTTACTGTTCCCCTTGGTATTCCTTCTCTAAGGGATGGCACAACCCTTTCCTTAAATTCCAGTGAACATATCAGTTCCAAAAGGGAGAAAAAGAGAACACTTAATTGGGTTCTTCTGTCAGGTACACTACAGGTGATTCTTTATATCAGTCTCACAGCCCCCCTTTCAGGAAGGTATTGTCATCCCTATTTTATAAAGAAGAAAATGGGGTGCCAAAAGTCATACAACATCCAAGTTCGTGCACCCAGTAAAAGTGCAAAACAACCACTCAAAATCCATATTTGTTTATTTGTCTACAAAATGCTTCAAAAACTTTATAGGGTTCCAAGATGGTGGAGTAGGGAAGGAGCATACTGCTCTAGTCCAGGAGAAGATAGTATAAAAAAGTGGAGATAGTATAATCTCAGGGAAGAGTTAGGGAGAAAACAGAAGAAATTCTACCAAAATTAGGGGGGCACAGGGGACCCACGTGGAGGGTGTGGGTGCCCATGGCTCGGGATGCAGCAGCTGAGAGCCTATGCACAAGTGCTGGAAAGTGAGGTGAGACCAGACCACAGCAGCCCAAGCTACTGGCAAAAAAGTGGCAGGAAGAGCCTAGAGGGAATCAAGCATGGAGCCCCATGGGGGAATGTATACCAGTCAAATTAGAGGAGGGAAAAAAAAGGATGTGATAGACAGGTTTCCCTCCCCCAGATCACTTTACAATGGTGTAATGTAATAAGCCAATAGAGCAGTCGCCATTTTGGACATACATAACAGCTGCGCAAGCTCATGTCTGTGCCCAGCAAGCAGCCAAGTGAAGACTCCCAACTCTGTCGGGGAAAACTAGCAGGGGGCTAGTAGCCTGTGAGTGTGTGAAGCTTCTGTATTGGAACTGTGAAAAAAACTAAAGGTGTGCGGGAGGACTCACAATGTGCTAGGACTTTGAGCAGTCTCAGTGGGAGACTCCACAGATCAGGGGTTCCTGGTTACCTGGTGAGAGACATTGCTAGGGAATCTGAAATTACACTGAGGACTGTACAGATCCTATGTGTGGTCCTTGGGTCAGAGTGGACAAATATACCCACTGGGGCTAGTGTTCAGGCACTGGTCTCCATTGAGGAAAGAAGGTCAGCTGAGTAGAAATAACCTCCCTTCTGATTAAGAAAAAAGATTAAAAAGATCTATCATGACAAATCTGGTGGGTCACTTTAGGCATGCCCTTAACCATGGAGAACTGAACAGAGCTCTCTGGCCACACCCTCTACAGGCCTCTAGAACTTCATTGAAAGCAGACATTCCACTTATCTACAAAGTCACAGTACAACGATAAAAGCCACCACAGCAACGAAAAAGAAGAAACCAACAAGTATCTCCACAAATGTCGAACAACAAATGCAGAAATCCAAGAAACAAGAATAAGGAAGCCAACATGTTGCCCTCAACAGAACAAGACACTTCAATAATAGATTGTGAAGACTATGAGATAGAAGAAATGGAATTCAAAAGATTGATCATAAGATTACATAGAGGTGATCAAAAGCAAATGCACAAACTACTGAAAGCCATACAGGATATGAAAGAATTTCTCACATGAAATTGATTTCTTAAAGAGAAATCAAAATAAAATGAAGAATTAAATAGAACATGAAATTGATATTGAAGAGAAATCAAAATGAAATGAAGAATTCAATAGAACAAATAAGAAATCCAGTGGAGAGCCTTAAAAACAGAATCAGTGAAGCAGAAGAAAGAATATCAGTCTTAGAAGACAAAGCACAGGAAAGTATACAGTCAAAACAAAAAAAAAAGAAGAGGAAATTAGAAAACTAAAAACACTGTTAGGAATAAACAGGATACTATATAAAAAAAAACTGGTTCTAGGAGTTCCTGAAGGCATGGAGAAAGAGAAAGGATTAAAAGGCCTTTTTAGTGAAATAATGGCAGAAAATTTCCCTGGTTTGGAGAAAGAAAGGGATATTCAAGTGCAGGAAGCACACAGAATTCCCAATAGACATAACTAGAAAAGATCCTAGCCATGACACATTGTAAGCAAACTCACCATAGTAAAACATAAAGAGAAGGTTCTAAAATGTGCACAAGAGAAATGTCAGATTACTTTCAGAGGATCTCCAATTAGACTCACAGCAGACTTCTCATCAGAAACCCTACAGGCTATGAGAGCATGGTGATATAAAGTCCAAGTCTTAAGAGAAAAAAAACTGTCATCCCAGAATATTATACCCTACAAAGCTCTCATTTGTGATTGAAGGTGAAATAAACACCTTCCATAATAAACAGAAATTGAAAGCATTTGTCACCACCTGTCCAGCCCTAAAAAAGATACTTAAGGACATGTTGTACACAGAAACACAGAAACATGATCATCACTATGAAAGAAGGTAAAGGAAGAAAATTTCTCAGTAAAAGTACAAAGGAATTTCAAAGTATAAATTAGGAATATAGTTGGAAAAAATGTCAGGGCAAAGTCATGACTTATTAATAGTCACCTTGAATGTAAATGGCCTCAACTTCCAAGTTAAAAGCCACAGACTGGATGAATGGATTAAAAAACAAAACCCATCTATTTACTGCCTATAAAATCATATCTCACCAACAAAGGCACAAGCAGACAAATTGTATGCTGGAAAAAGATACTCCATGTCAACAAAAATGAAAAAAGAGCTGGTGTATCCATCATATTATTAGACAAAGTAGATTTTAACATAAAAACTGAAAAGAGGCAAAAAAGCCACTATATAATGATTAAGGGATTCATTCAACAAGAAGATGTAACTATTATAAATGTATATGCACCTAATTACAGGGCACCTGGCTATGCAAAGTAATGTTAATGAATCTAAAGGGAGATGTAGGCCCAAATACACTAGTATTGGGGGACTTCAATATGCCACTTTCAGCAATGGACAGTTCAACAAGACAGAAAATCAAAAAGGAAACAGCAGTTAAGCAACACTAACGACCAGATGGATCTAACAGATATCTACAGAACTTTTCATCCTACAGTTGCAGAATACACAGTCTTCTCACCAGTGCATGGAACTTTCTCTAGGATTGACTACCTACTAGGCCATAAAACAAGTCTCAGAAAAATTCAAAAAAATCAAAATTATACCATGCATCTAATCAGACCACAATGGAATGAAACTGAAAATCAGCAACTCAAGAATCTCTAGAACATATGAAAACACATGGAGACTTAACAACATGCTTCTGAATGAATAGTTGGTCATTGAAGAAATTAAAAGATAAATCAATAAATTTCTGGAAACAAATGAAGATGACACAACATATCAAAACTTATGGCATAGAGTAAAAGCAGTGGTAAGAAGAAAGTTTATAACAAAAGGTGCCTACATCAAGAAAGTGGAAAGGCAGAAAATAAATGAGCTCTCAGTGCATCTCAAGGATCTAGAAAAACAACAGCAAACAAAACCCAAAAATAGTAAAAGAAAAGAAATAAATTAAAATTTGAGAAGTCAACAAAATTGAATTAAAAAATACAAAATACAAAAAAAGTTCAGCAAAACAAAGAGCTGGTTTTTTGGGAAAAAAAAACAAATTAAAACACCATTAGCCCAACTAACCAAAACAAAACAAAGAAGAATCAAAACAATAAAATTGGAGAAGAAAAGAGAAATATTAACAACAGACAACACACAAAAAAAGAATCATCAGAAATTACTACAAAGAACTGCATGCTAACAAACTGGGAAACCTAGGAAAAATAGATTCCTGGACACATACAACCTACCTAAATTGAATCAAGTAGACATAGAAAGCCTAAACAGACCCATTACCAAGACAGAAATTGAATCAGTACTAAAGACACTCCAAATGAAGAAATCCAGGACCAGATGGATTCATTTTATGGAAGCTTCTCTAGAGTTGAACACATGCTAGGCCATAAAACAAGTCTCAGCAAAGTCAAAAATATCAAAATCATACTCATATCTTCTCTTACCACAATGCAATGAAGCTGGAAATCAGCAACTCAGGAATCTCTAGAATATATGCAAACACATGGAGGCCTAACAACATGCTCCTGAATGAGCAATGGGTCATAGAAGAAATCAAAAGAGAAATCAAAAAATTACTGGAAACAAATTAAGATGACAAGACAATGTATCATAACTTGTGGGGTACAGGAAAAGCAGTGTTGAGGAAAATTTATAGCAAAATGTGCCTACATCAAGAATGTGCAAAGGCAGCAAATACATGAACTCTCAATGCATCTCAAGGATCTAGAAAAACAACAGCAAACAAAATCCAAAAATAGTAGGAGAAAAGAAATAATTAAAATTAGAAAAGAAATCAACAAAACTGAAATCAAAAACATAATACATAAGATCAGCAAAATGAAGATCTGGTTTTTTGAAAAATTAAACCTAATTGACAAATCACTGGCCCAACTAACCAAAAAAAAAAAGGACAGAAAAGACCTACATTGATAAAATTAGAAGTGAAAAAAAGGAACTGTAACAACAGACACCACAGAAATAAAAAGAATCAACGAATTAATACAAAGAGCTGTATGCCACAAACTGGGACCTAGAAGAAATGGATAGATTCCTGGACACATACAACGCATCTAAATTGAGCCTAGAAGACACAGAGAAACTAAACAGACCCACCACCAAGATAGAAATTGAATCAATGCTAAAGACACTCCCAATGAAAAAAAGGCCTAGGACCAAATGGCTTCATTGTTGAATTCTACCAGACATTTAAACAACTAACTCCACTTCTTCTCAAGTTATTCAAACCAACTGAAAGAGAGGGAATCCTCCCAAATTCTTTCTATGAAGACAGAATCACCTTAATTCCTAAACCTGAAAAGGATGTAGAAGAGAATGAGAACTGCAGACCAATTTCCCTGATGAACATAGATGCAAAAATCCACAAGAAAATTCTAGCCAATAGAATCCAACAACACATCAGAAAGACTATCCACCCAGACCAAGAGGGATTTATCCCTAGTATGCAGAGATGGTTCAGTGTTCACAAATCAATCAATATGATACATAACATTAACAAACTGAACAACAAAAACCATATGATTATCTCAATAGATGCAGAGAAAGCATTTGATAAAATACAACACCCTTTCATGATGAAAACTCTAAGCAAATTGGGTATAGGAGGAACATTCCTCAACACAATCAAGGTAATTTATCACAAACCCACAGCCAGCATCAAATTGAATGGGGAAAAGTTGGAAGCATTCCCACTGAGATCCAGAACCAGACAAGGATGCCCACTCACCACTACTATTCAATATGCTACTGGAAGTTTTAGCCAGATCCATGAGACAAGGAAAATAAATCTATGAGATTCAAACTGGGAAAATGAATTTCCAACTATCCCTATTTGCAGATGGCATTATTCTGTATATTGGGAATTCAAAAGACTCCACAAAGAGACTATTGGAACTCATAGAATAGTTTGGTAAAGTTGCAGGATATAAAATCAATACATAAGTATCAACAGCCTTTGTATACACAGACAATGCCACAGCTGAAAAAGAACTTCTAAAATCAATCTCATTCACAATAGCTACAAAAAAATCAAATGCCTTGGAATAAACTTAACCAAGAATGTCAAAGATCTCTACAATGAGATTTCCAAAATATTAAAAAAAGAAATAGAAGAAAATCCAAGAAAATGGAAAAATCCTCCATGTTAATGCATTGGAAGAATCAATATCTTCCAAATGTCCATTTTTCTCAAAGCAATCTACAGATTCAATGTGATACTAATCAACATACTTAAGAAATTCTTCTCAGATCTAGAAAAAATGAGGCTGAAATTCATATGGAGACCTTGAATAGTTAAAGCAATCTTATACAACAAAAACAAAGCCGGAGGCATCACAATACCTGATTGCAAGACATACTGTAGGGCAGTTATAATCAAAACAGGATGGTACTGATACAGAAACAGATGGATAGACCAATGGAACAGAATAGAAATACAACAAATCATTCCAAGCATCTACAACCAACTTATATTTGACCAAGGAGCTAAAACCAATCCCTGATGCAAGGAAGTGTCTTCAACAAATGGTTTTGTGAAAGCTAGATTTCCACATGCAGGAGTGTGAAAGCAAGAATCGTGGCTTACACCTAACATGGAAATCCATTCGAAATGGATTAAAGAGATAACTACAACCTAATGTCATCAAATTACTATGTTTGTAACTTTAGGGACTGGACAGGAAAGAAATATTTCTTTGAAAACATATTTGGTTGTTCCTGTCAGATACAAGTTTTAAAGATGGACAGATAAATAGATAGATGGACAAATGTGGGGCAAATGGAATAAAGGAGGATAGACAATTGGATGAGTTCAAGGGAAGGCAATTTTTTGCTTTTATTTTTTATTTAAAAATTTAACACTAAAAGTTGCATATGTGTATGGGATATCATGTGATGCTCCAATATATGTACTCATTTTATTATGCCCAATTAGGATACTCAGATCTATCTCCTCAATATTTAATAGTTCTTTATTGTTAAAATATTCAAAGTTCTGTGCTGAGATTTTTTAACAAAGAGAGAAATTTATAGCACATTCTCTATATTCACTGTACCGGGCAATAGAACTCTAGAACTTCTCATTCCTATATAACTTCGCACCTATTAATCAACTTTTCCCCATTAATCCTTCCTCTATTCTCCCTAGTCCCTGATAATCACCATTAGACTTTTAACTTCTATGAGATCACCTTGTTCTCTAGACTTGACATAGGATAAAGATTATACAGACTCATTTAAGACAATGCACATTAGCACAGCTAGGAAACACTGACATATATTTTGACTATTGAGGATCTTGACTCTACAGACTCATTTAAGACAATGCACATTAGCACAGCTAGGAAAATAAGAAAAGAGAATCTGATGTAGAATGAGACAGGATATGAGGTGTTGGATAACCAACCACTTCATGGTTTCTTTTTGTAAACTTAGATTTTTAAAAATTTTTAATATATATATATATATATATATATTTGTTACACAAGTTTCATATGTTTCCTTTATACTATTAAAAGAACATAGTGATTCTTCTCCCCACCATCCCTCCCACCCATGCTGCAACCCTTCCTCCCCTTTGCTCTCATATTACCATTCTTAATTTTTACAATGATATTTTTAATATACTTAATGATCATATAGTTAGTGCTACCCTAAGTAAAGTAAGTAAAATAGTTGAACAAAGAATATGAAAAGAAAACAAAACAAAGAAAAACAAAATAATGGGGACCAGCATTGTGATATGGTGGGCAAAACTGCAGTGCCAGCATCCCAAATGGGCACAGGTTCATACCATGGATGTTCCGCTTCCAGTCCAGCTCTCTCCTATGGCCTGGGTAAGCAGTACAAGATGGCCCCAAGTCCTTGGGCCCCTGCACCCACATGGGAGACCTGGAAGAGGCTCCATTCTCCTGGCTTTGGATTGCCCCTGCTCCAGCCGTTGTGGCCATTTGGGGAGTGAACCAGCAGATGGAAGACTTCTCTTGCCCTTTCCGCTGCTGCCTCTCTATAACTCTGCCTTTCAAATAAATAAATAAATCTTTAAAAAAAAATACACTGATCCTAAATGGAAGAGACAAAGGCTATAAACCATCATTGATTATCAAAATGTCTATTTCACTTCAATACATTATATTTCAGGTACTCTATTCATTACCTCTGATCAGGGGAAACATGATATCTGGTTTTTTTGGACTAGCTTATTTCACTAAGCATAATGGCTTCCAGTTTTGACCATCTTGTTGCAAAAGATATGATTTCATTTTTCTTATAGCTGAGTAGTACTCCATAGTGTATATATACTATAATTCCTTTATCAAGTCATCATTTGATGATATCTGGTTGATTCCATATCTTAGCTATTATGAATTGTGCTGCAATGAACATGGGAATACAGATAAATCTTTCAGATACTGCATAAATTCTCAGAAGTGGAATGGCTGGATCACATGGTAGGTCTATATTCAGATTTCTGAGGTATCTCCATACTGTCTTCCACAGTGGCTGCACCAGTCTACATTCCCACCAACAGGGCATTAGGGTACCTTTTTCCCCATATCCTCACCAGCATTTGTTGTTTGTTGATTTGTATATGATACACATTCTAACTGGAGTGAGGTGAAAGCTCATTGTGGTTTTGACTTGCATTTCCCTGATGGCTAGTGATCCTGAGCATTTTCTCAAGTGTCTGTTGGCCATCTGAATTTCCTCTCTTGAAAAATGCCTGTTTCACTTTTTTGCCCATTTCTTAACTGGATTGTTTTATTGTTGAATTTCTTGAGATCTTTAGATTCTGGATGTCAACCCTTTATCTGTTGCATAGTTCGCAAATATTTCTCCCATTCTGTCAGTTACCTCTTCTCCTTCCTGTTTGTTTCTTTTTCAATGCAGAAGCTTCTCAGCTTGATATAATCCCATTTGTCAAGTTTGGCTTTGATTTCCTGTGCTTCTGGGGTCTTTCCCAAGAAGTCTTTGCCTATGCCAATGTCTTGCATATTCTCCCCAATGTTCTCTAGCGATTGATGGTATTAGGATATAGATTTAGGTCTTTGATCCATTTTGAGTGTCTAGTTTCATATCTCTGAATGCAGATGCACAGTTTTGTCAGCACCATTTGTTAAAGTGACTGTCCTTGTGCCAGGGATTGATTTTAGCTACTTTGTCAAAGATAAATTTGGTTTAGATGCTTTAGATGCATGGATTGATTTCCGGAGTTTCTGTTCTATTCCATTGGTCTACAAGTCTGTTTTTGTGCCAGTACTAGGCTGTTTTGATTATAACTCCCCTGTAGTATGTCTTCATTTTACAAAAAGAAACCTGAAGGCCGATGAAGTTAAGTAACTTACCCAAGCTCACACAGCAGTTACTGGCCAACTCAGAGCTCATATGCATCCCTCATTTAGGAAAGGTGTTATTGATTCAATATCACCCTGTTCTCCACCAAATCTAGAAAATGTATGCTGGGCCAATGTGTAAGAAAAATTTAAATTCTTCCAACCCATGTGTCTAAAAATGATTAATAGTAACAGAAATGCAAACACTTCTTGTCCTGTTTCAGGTTAATGTAATTATTTCCCTTTTCCAACCCTCCCATTTGTTGCTGTTCGGAGATATGACTGATTTTCTAATCCCGTACAACCCAGCTCCACAAACTTGATTGCCATCACATTATTAGAATGAAAAGATAGCGGCCGGCGCCACGGCTCACTAGCTAATCCTCCGCCAGCGGCGCCGGCACACCAGGTTCTAGTCCCGGTTGGGGCACCGGATTCTGTCCCGGATGCCCCTCTTCTAGGCCAGCTCTCTGCTATGGCCCAGGAATGCAGTGCAGGATGGCCCAAGTGCTTGGGCCCTGTACCCCATGGGAGATCAGGATAAGCACCTGGCTCCTGCCTTCGGATCAGCGCCGTGCACCGGCCACAGCGCACTGGCCACGGCAGCCATTGGAGGGTGAACCAACGGCAAAAGGAAGACCTTTCTCTCTGTCTGTCTCTCACTGTCCACTCTGCCTGTCAAAAAAAAAAAAAAAAGAATGAAAAGATAGCTATTTGGTTAGTGTTGTTTCCACCAGTGGCATCCATTATCCTCTGACAAATAACAGGGGATCAGAATGCTTCATCTACCTGGGAAACAGCCCTGAAATACGAATGAAAATTTCAACCTGCTACTCACAGGTCAAGGCTCTGCTGATGGAATGCCATCAAACAGATCAATTTCTCCATTTCCTTAATTAATGGTCATCTCACAAGGGAGACAGTGTGGATATTATGTCTATCTTTGTAAAACTTTTCTGCAAACACTGAAGGTCTCTTGAGCATTCACAGGATATATAAAGCTTTTTCCTGAATAATATATTCATTCATAATCTTATTTATTCAGTTGTACCTATAAAATAGATGTTCTAAAACCTATGGAAATAATTCAATTCATTTATTAATTTTATTTGAGAGGCACAGAAACAACAATAGAGAAAGAGGTAGAGAGAGAAAGTGAGTGAGCAAATTGACAGAACTCTCAACCACAGTTCACTCTCCAATTGCCCACAAGTGGCTGTGACTGTCACAAGTCTAGAGCCAAGATCCGAAAAGTCATGGTAGGAGCCTAGTTACTTAAGTGATCCACCTGGATTCCCAGGGTCAGCTATTGGTGGGAAGTTGGAGTCAGGAGCCAAACACTGGCATTTCAACTTGGTACATGGATATCTTAAAAGGAAAATCTATATTCAAATATTTCTAACATCAGTTTAACAACATTATTAATTATCTACCTACAATGTGCATTGCATCAATGAAAAAGGTCTAAGTTAGACTCTGAGAAAATCATTATTGGAAGAGATAAACCATATTCATAAAATGTAGGTGTGATTTCACTGTGCTCAGATAGTCAAACAAAATGTCCCAAACACACATTTTATTTTTCTCTCTAAATATTGAACAGATTTTTCTATTTTGAAGCCATTCTTAGACTCAAACACAACTCCTGTGGTGCCAGGACTGGAACTCTGAAAATCATATCTCAGTCCTGCCAGCTGCTCTCCATCAGGGTCTACACATATGAGCATAAGAGAAGGATTGCAAAGCATCAGAATGAATAAGGGACTTCATCTTTCTTGCCTGTTCCATTTATGCTTCCTCCTGTCAGTAGCATCCAAGCAATCATTCTTCAAGCTAGCAGCAACAATGTTTGCTTTCAATAGTAGTAGTTGGTTGCAGTTTGTAATCTTTCTGGTATTTGAAGAACTATCTTTATGGCATTCCCAGGTACCAATAGTAGTTAGAAGGCATTCTTCTCCCTATATGGGCCCAGGTACTAGATCCACCATACCATTTTTTCACACTCAGGGGCAGTAGTACCAGTGAAGCATTGTCCCCTCCTCAGATACCTGAGTTTTAGCTCCCTGATGCCTCTTTTCCAAGATGCTACATAATTAATAACTATAACCTCTTCCTTTGGGTCCTCTACCCCAAGGTAGCTCCTTTCTGAAGATGCAACTTTTTGAAACATCAAGGTTCTTTTTCCATATTTTATTCCCCTAATATGTAATTATAATTCATTATATCCAATGCTCTCTTTTTAAATTAACTAGGAGTGGGCATTTGGTGCAGCAGTTAAGACATCACTTGGGACCCCTACATCCCATATCAAAGTGCCTGGGTTTGGCTACTGGCTCCACTCTCCATTCCAGCTACCTTCTAATGTGTATCCTGGGAGGCAGGTAATTGTTCAACTAGATGAGTTCTTGCAACCTACATGGGAGATCCAATTGAGTACTGGGCTACTGACTTCAACGTGGCTCAGCCTTGGTTGTTGCAAGTATTTCAAGAGTTAATCTGAAAATACTAGGATGCTCTCTTTCTATTTGTCTCTTTTCTTTTCAAAACAATAAAATAAATAATAAATTTTAATTAAAATATAATTAACTGAGAGCACAAACCAAATGAATTTGACCCTTGGATTTTAATTTGAATCCCATCTTCACCACATAATAGTGGTAATGAAGTTTAATGGGCAATGATTTTGCCTTTCTCTGTATTCTCATCTGTTACACAGCAGGTTAAAGCCCCTGCCTGCAGCACCAGCATCCCATATGGGTGCCTGTTCAAATCCCCAGCTACTCCTCTTCTGATCCAGCTCCCTGCTAATGCGCCTGGGAAAGCAATGGAGGATAGCCCAAGTACTTGGGCCCCTGCACCCACTGGGAATACCCAGAGGAAGCACCTGGCTCCTGACTTCAGACTGGCCCAGCCAGTCACTGGGTACATGCTCCCCACATAGGATCTCTGTCCTTAATGTGTTTTACTATGAAACTTAAAAACACTACTAGTCGAACAGTACCCTATATCTTGTGTGGTTGTGTGAATGCAGCCTGTTGAAATCCTTGCTTAGTATATCCTAAGTTGATCTTCAATATATGAAGGTAATTGAAAATGAAACTCGATAAAGGGTGGGATGGTAGAGGGAGAGGGGAGGGCCACAGGAGGGAGGGAGGTTGGGGGGGGGGAGCCACAATAATACAAAAGTTGCACTTTGTAAATTCACATTTATGAAATAAAAAATAATAAATAATAAAATAAAATTTAAAAAAGAGAAGAATGTCCAACCCAAATGTAACTTTTAAAAATCTTGTTACTATTCTCATAAAGTAAACCACAAATACTCAGAAACGAACCTCTGTTTTTTGGTGCACCAGGACAGAGAAATGATGACAATATTGAAGTGCTACATTTTGTTTTTAAAATGAAGATTTGAGGTTTCTGCAATTTTGTTGTGACCTGATTTAAAAAGTGGGGAAACTTAGGCTACCATAAGAAAACAGAGGAACAGAATTAAGTGTAGACAATTCCTATCTATAATATAAAAATCCAAGCTTTTCACTGAGTGTACAGTTCTGAGACAGAGAAAAAGAGGTGTGATTCTCCGAAGCTTTTTCCCTAAATCAGTACATACTGTTAATGTGACACAGTGACTCGGGGGAAGAGAATGAGTTTTCAAGTCCGAATGCTGCTCCTGCTCTAGTTGTGCCGCATCCTGCCCCAGAGGCTGTGACCAGCTACTCCCTCAGAGCACACAACCCTGGCACTGAGTAGGCATTCAGTGAAGAGCAACTTCTTTTCTCTTCTTAATAAATATTCCTTGAATAAATTCACTTGCCTAGTTTCACTTTGTGCAAATTTCTTCTGCTTTTCCCCATAAACACAACATAAACGAATTGCTCATCCATACATATCAGTCAAATGAAAGCCAGCAGAATCTCTGTCATGAGTAACAAATTAGGTTAAGAAAGTTTAAACTTGCTTGAGCTCCTGCTATGTTACCATGGAGCGAGTACTCAGCTCACCGAAGAAATGTGAGCTTTAACAGGGAGGTGCAGGCACTTATGTACATCCTTACTTTTAAAGAATCTTCTTAAACATGGTGTTTATCAAGTACAGCCATGGGGAGGCAAGGACTAGGATGAAGATTTCACCTAGAAAATGTACATTTCTTCTTCTTCTTCTTTTTTTTTTTTTTTTTTTTGACAGTCAGAATTAGACAGTGAGAGAGAAAGACAGAGAGAAAGGTCTTCCTTCTGTTGGTTCACCCACCAAATGCCGCTATGGTCGCAGCACTGCACCGATCCAGGTGCTTCCTCCTGGTCTCCCATGCAGGTGCAGCGCCCAAGCACTTGGGCCATCCTCCACTGCCTTTCCGGGCCACAGCAGAGAGCTGGACTAGAAGAGGAGCAACTAGGACAGAATCCGGCACGCCAACCAGGACTAGAACCTGGAGTACTGGCGCCGCAGGCGGAGGATTAGCCTAGTGAGCTTCGGCACCAGCCGAAAATGTACATTTCTAAGAACAGAACATTTTTTTAAAATGAAATGCAATTTAGGGAAATCCATGGAAAGGGCTTTCTTTAAAAGATCTGGAAACATAGACAACATGTTTGCAAAGCCACTTGCAGATGGTGTGGTCAAGCCAAGGAATCCTAAGCCTTGGCCTAGAGAGGGGGACAGGGAAGCATACCAGACACAAAGTGAAGGCAGTGTAGAATTAACAACCAAAATCTTCTGAGTTAAATTTTAGAAAAAGTACTAGGCCAACATGTTTGCTGCTCAACCAGAGGAGAAACAAAAATCTCCCTTCTAAATTGAACCCTAAATAGCTCCTAGCTGTAAATAAACAGAAATGGATGATTTATTTCTACATTAATTTGCCAACTCATTTTTCTTCCACAGAAAAGAAAATTGTCTACCCTTTATCTTAAAGTATTTTCTGATTGCTCAGAAATCACATTAGGGGCCAAAAGAGAATCTCTATGTAAATCCTCTGATAAGAATCATGGACATCACTGTGCCAAACAGAAACAGGCACAAATTAATCATTCCAGATCAGAACACAATTCAGTCATCTAAAAATCTGTTTTCCAATTAACACTCACTGATTTGCACAACAAAAGGAAGCATCTACAATAATCTCAGCTTTGAAAATAATCTAAGATTTTGTTTTTCTTCCAGATGATGGGATATAAATCAGAGATTACGCAATACAGGTTAATTTCATTCTGTCAGGACAAGAAAATGATGTTGCCCAGTGCATATTAAAACAGCCCTGTCTCTAAATCATTTGTCTACAAACTCTTGCCTGACAGCCAAATATTGTCCTCTAGCTAAATCCTGTCCTTCAGTCAGCTATTTCTCTGTATAAATAAAGTTTTATTGGAAAACAGCTACATCAATTTGTTTACATATACTGTAGTCTGCAGCTGCTTTTCTGTCACAATTCTGGACTTGAGGAGCTGCTACACAGGCAGTATGTCCTTTAGACTAAAATATTTACAGAAAAGATTTGTTGACTGCTTCCTTAAATTGTTGTAGAAACACTTTCTTACATTTTGATTGCAAAGGTAGGTAGGATAAACCACTATCAATTCAAGCTATGTGCAAAATGTGGCTCTTGGAATCAACTAAAAGTCTACAGCTGGCCTTCCATATCCATAGTTTTCACATGCATGGATTCAACCAATGGCAGATACAAAATATTTGTGAGAAAAAATTGCATCTGTACTGAAAAGGTATATACTTTTTCTTCTTGGCATTATTCCCTACATAATACAGTGTAAAAACTAGTTATATACCATTTGCATTGCATTTGGTTTTATAAGTAATTTAAAGATGACTTAAAGTTTAGGGAGGATTGTGTAGGGTTCATGCAAATACTAAACTATTTTATGTAAGAGACCTGAGTGTCTGCAGATTTTGTTACCCACAGGTCCAATCTCCCATGGACACTGAGAGACAACTGCACTCATTGAATCTTCTTTTTAGTTAAATCCAAGGTAGTAACAATGTGTCTAGGAACTTGGATGCTATGTATTTCCTTGCTCTTTGATTTTTGTTCTCTGCTATGTGCCTTGCTATGATCAATGGATGTTAACAAATGTAACAAAATCAATGGCTTTAAAGGTATATATATATATATATATATATATATATATATATATATATAGAGAGAGAGAGAGAGAGAGAGAGAGAGGAGCTTGTTTTACACCTTATTTTACCAGTTAAAAAATTCCCCTTCTCACCTCCTATCCCAAGAAAGATGACAGATGCAAACTAGTAGACCCATTTCATAAAGCAGAGCCACTTCAGTGAATCCACAAGTGCTTCAAAATAAATGGTTCTTTTCAAGTTACTGAGCTTTGTGATGGTTTGGTGTATATTATTACTGTGGCAATAGCTACCTAATACATAATCAAATCACTCCTGGTACTTCAAAATGCTCCAAATATATTATTTCCTCTCTGTATTTCTGCTAGTCCCAAGCACAAAATAGAATATCTTCATCTTATTCAAAATATTTATATTTCCTGGACCAAGTTCCAGCCCAACTCTTCCTTGGAGAAGCTGACAGCTATTTATCTGATAATGAACAAAACTATTATTACTGAACTGTTATGTCACGTGAAGATTAGAACTCATGAACAACAAATTACTTGTTTTATAAACCACTAGTTCTCAGTTTGGGAGAAGCTGGTTTGTGATAATATATCCTTTTCCTATTCCTTGCCTAGCCATAATGCTCCTTAACATTTCACAAACCTCTCATTTATAATATCACAGTCATTCTTTCCCATATCTAACAACAGCCACAGGCTACCTCTCAATTTTTGCCCTAACACCATCAAAGTCTGTATGACAGTTTACTTAATGTTATCCTATAAATTGAATCTTTCTTTCTTTTATTTAACTAACTTTACCTGACAGGAAACCTTAAGAATTCAAAAATAAGTTATGTTCTTACTACATTATTTGTTGTAAAACTATTTACCAATGCCATAGAACAGTACCCTTAAAATAATCCAATGTACCACCTGTACTTTTCAAGGGCAGAAGAGTGATCTGGGTGATTACCTAGATAATTTCATCATTTCAACTGAATTGCAAACTTCTTGAGGTTAGGATCAAGTCTCAGCAAATATTTAGTGAGTGGTGATCTCAGAAAAGGCCAAGAAACTAACAAATACTATATAAAACACAAAAGTCCTTATTATGGAAATAGGTCTATAAAATCCAGTAGTGCTACTCTTACTAGATCACTAATTATTTTCAGATAATTCATATTATCCAAGAAGCAAACAATTTTGTACAGCAAACAAAACAATTAACAGAGTAAAGAGACAAATGAGATCGAAAAAAAAAAAAATGTTCAAATCACACATTGGATAAAGGGCTAATAATGAAATACACAAGGAACTCAACTACTCAACAAGAAAACAACTTGACTTAAAAACAACAAAAAGGCCAAAAGAAATTTCTCAAATGAAGACAAATGGCCAATAGATGCATGAAAAAATGTTCAGCTTCACTAATCATCAGGGAAATGCAAACTAAAACCACAAAAATATCATCTCACATCTGTTAGAAGGGTTATTCTCAAAAAGATGAACTAGGCCGGCGAGGCTGGCACAGTGGCTCACTGGGCTAATCCTCCGCCTGCGTTGCCGGCACCCCGGGTTCTAGTCCCAGTCGGGGCGCTGGATTCTGTCCAGGTTGCTCCTCTTCCAGCCCAGCTCTCTGCTGTGGCCGGGGAAGCAGTGCAGGATGGCCCAAGTGTTTGGGCCCTGCACCCACATGGGAGACCAGGAGGAAGCACCTGGCTCCTGGCTTCAGATGGGCGCAACGCCATTTGAGGGGTGAACCAACGGAAGGAAGACCTTTCTCTCTGTCTGTCTCTCTCTCTCACTGTCTAACTCTGCCTTCAAAAAAATAATAAATAAATAAATAAATAAATAAATAAATAAATAAATAAGGTAGAGAATAGAATGGCAGTTCCCGGAGACTGAAGGTTGGGGAAATGGACAGAGAAAGAAGAGATGTTGCTCAAAGACTACAAAATTTCAGTAAACATGAAGATTAAGTGCCGGTAATCTATTGCACAGGTTAATGCCTATAGTTAATAATAATGTATTATACATTCAATGCAATACCAATCAAGATACCGAAGACATTCTTCTTAGATCTGGAAAAAGTGATACTGAAATTCATATGGAGAAACAGAAGACCTCGAATAGCCAAAGCTATCTTATACAACAAAAACAAAGCCGGAGGCATCACAATCCCAGATTTCAGGGCATACTACAGGGCAGTTATTATCAAAACAGCATGTACTGGTACAGAAACAGATGGATAGACCAATGGAACAGAATAGAAACACCAGAAATCAATCCAAACATCTACAGCCAACTCATATTTGATCAAAGATCCAAAACTAATCCCTGGAATAAGGACAGTCTATTCAATAAATGGTGCTGGCAAAATTGGATTTCCACATGCAGAAGCTTAAAGCAAGACCCATACCTTTCACCTTACACAAAAATTCACTCAACGTGGATTAAAGACTTAAATCTACGGCCCGAAACCATCAAATTATTAGAGAGCATTGGAAAAACCCTGCAAGATATAGGTACAGGCAAAGACTTTTTGGAAAAGACCCCAGGAGCACAGGCAGTCAAAACAAAAATTAACATTTGGGATTGCATCAAATTGAGAAGTTTCTGTACTTCGAAAGAAACAGTCAGGAAAGTGAAGAGGCAACCGACAGAATGGGAGAAAATATTTGCAAACTATACTACAGATAAAGGGTTGATAACCAGAATCTACAAAGAAATCAAGAAAATCCACAACAACAGAAGAAACAACCCACTGAAGAGATGGGCCAAAGACCTCAACAGACACTTCTCAAAAGAAGAAATCCAAATGGCCAACAGACACATGAAAAAATGTTCAAGATCACTAGCAATCAGAGAAATGCAAATCAAAACCACAATGAGGTTTCACCTCACCCCGGTGAGAATGGCTCACATACAGAAATCTACCAACAACAGATGCTGGAGAGGATGTGGGGAAAAAGGGACACTAACCCACTGTTGGTGGGAATGCAAACTGGTTAAGCCATTATGGAAGTCAGTCTGGAGATTCCTCAGAAACCTGAACATAACCCTACCATACAACCCAGCCATCCCACTCCTTGGAATTTACCCAAAGGAAATTAATTTGGCTAATAAAAAAACCATCTGCACATTAATGTTTATTGCAGCTCAATTCACAATAGCTAAGACCTGGAACCAACCCAAATGCCCATCAACAGTAGACTGGATAAAGAAATTATGGGACATGTACTCTATAGAATACTATACAGCAGTAAGGAACAATGAAACCCAGTCATTTGAAACAAGATGGAGGGATCTGGAAAACATCATGCTGAGTGAATTAAGCCAGTCCCAAAGAGACAAACATCATTTGTTTTCCCTGATTGGCGACAACTAACTGAGCACCAAAGGGGAAACCTGCTGAAATGAAATGGACACTATAAGAAACAATGACCTGATCAGCTTAGGTCCTGACTCTAGATATACAATGTAATACTTTATCCTTATACTTTGCGTTTCTGTGTGGGCACAAACTGACGAGCTCTTTACTAATGATATACTGAAGTGATCTTCTGTATATAAAGAGAATTGGAAATGAAAAAAAAAAATAACAACCTGGTGTTGAAGGGGAAATGGCATAGAAAGTTAATTAATTCGAAAAAAAAAATCATCATGTGGGTTCTCTGTCTTTAATGTGCTGTACATTGCTATTTGATGCTATAATTAGTAATCCAATGGTAGTTTTTTCACTTTGTATTGCTATATGGGCAAAATGTTGAAAACCTTACCTAATATATGCTAAGCTGATCTTCTGTGTACAAAGAGAATTGAAAATGAATCCTTACATGAATGGAAGGGGAGAGGGAGCGGGAGAGGGGAGGGTTGCGGGTGGGAGGGTAGTTACGGGAGGGGGGAAGCCATTGTGACCCATAAGCTGTACTTTGGAAATTTATATTCATTAAATAAAAGTTTAATAAAAAAAATAATAATAATGTATTATATTTTGTACATTTTGAAATGCATTAATTCATGTATTTAAAATTGCTCCCCATGGGAGACCAGGATAAGTACCTGGCTCCTGCCATCAGATCAGCGCGGTGCGCCGGCCGCAGCGCGCCTACCGCGGCGGCCATTGGAGGGTGAACCAATGGCAAAAGGAAGAACTTTCTCTCTGTCTCTCTCTCTCACTGTCCACTCTGCCTGTCAAAAATAAAAAATAAAAAAAAAAATTGCTAAGCTTGTCCAGATAACATACTATCATCCCCTAAACCTGGAGTCCCTTAACTTCTCTTAGCTCATTTTGTTGTAACACAGTACCATGGATTGGACAATTTATACAACAAATATTTATTTCTCACAGTCTGGCAGCTGGGAAACACAGGATCAGGATGCCAGAAGATTTGACTCCTGGCCAGGATCTTCTGATAAGCATGCAGATGGCAACGTTCTCTCTGTGTCCTCACATGGCAAAGACAGAGAGCCATGGCCTCTCCTCCTCTTATAGGGATGGAGAAAGGGGATGGCAAATGCTCTGCTATGTTTTATAGTCTCTGTAATATAAAGGGCATAAGCTTTAGAGTATGGAAGATATGATCTGAATCTCAAGGATATGATTCATTATTGAGAAGTTTGGACAAACTCTCACCTCTATGAATTAGTTTCCTGATTGGCTGTTGAATTCAGTACGTATTTCATAGAGCTAAAGTAAGTATTAAGTGAATGAAATAAACATGTGTAAAATGATATACTGAGTCAGAGTCATGGTCCAAGTTTAATAAGTCATACCCCACCACTTCTATTTTTTAAACAAAGGCAAAGCCTGATGGAATCCTGAGGACCACACAGTCAGAAGCTGTCAGAGGGCAGTGAGCCACTGAGAGGTTATATAGATTTTGAGGGTCAGAGAAGAGTTAAAATGAAAAGCATCTAATTGCAGAAACACACACCAATGTGCTTCCCACATTGCAAGCACCAAAACTGTTCCAGAGGGTTTTATTTGGTTGGTTTTTTTGAGATAACATATTTTTTAAAAATTTACATTATAGTCAAAGTAAAAAAAAAAAAAGTAAAAAGTTCAGCAAGAATAATGTCAAGGTCTATAAATAATAATCAAATGAAAAGATGTCAATTTCTCACATATACAGTAAATTATGAAATAATCACAACTAAAATATAGTAGTACATTATTCTTAATAATTTGACAAAGGTGCAAAACAAAGTTTGGCAAAACTACATTTGCAGCAACATTGTAACACACTGGCATTTCTTTTTTATTGCTGTTTCCTTTTCTTGATTTCTTTTAAATTAGTTTCTACATAAAAGGTAGAACATACGGTATTTCCATTTCTGCATAGTTTTTGATTCAGTCTTTTCCAAAATATGGAACAGTTACAACAAAACCACCATGGGATCAGGGCAGTCCCAATTCCCCTTGAAATTTTAACTTCCTACTAATACACATCATTGGAGGCAGTAGGTGATAACCATCCTGGGTCCCTATCATCCACGGGGGAGACTAAGACTGGGTTTAGGATTTCAGTTTTGCCTTGACCCAGCCCTGGTTATTGTGGGCATGTGGGGAATGAATGAAGATGAAAGACTCTTTTTTTCTTTCTCTCTCTCATTCTCTCTTGCTCTTGATCTCTCTCACTCCCTCTCTTTCTCTCAACAAACAAAATAGAAGTAAACAAACAGAACTCTTCAAAATGAAGATCTCTGACCCTCACCTTAATATACCAAATATAAATCTTTGAGTAGGATGATCCAGAGTCATCATTTGCAACAAATTCTCTGGGTGTTATTAAAATGCAACTTGAAGTCCGAGCCAGTAGCATGGTCACTCGTTAATACAACTTTTCAGTGCTCTTCAGAGCACACTGACTGCAGGCAATGCCTCTTGGCTTTGGGAAACAGTGTCAGGCAAGCCTGCCCGTTGCAAGGCACCTCTCTTATGATTGCATCTCATATCAATAATCCTGCCACCACGGTTAAAAAAAAAAAAACACATATTGAGATAATTAGGGCAGGGAAAACTGAGTTTTTGGTACTACTTTCACAATTAGTTGCCTAAACAACTTTAGGCAAATCATATCCCATTCCCACCAAGGAGCTCATTATACTAGACTTAGTGTTAGATTTTTCACTCCTGGAACTTTCTCATTCCTACTGTCAATCCTCACTGGAGTTTCTAAACACAGACAGCATCACAAGAGACTAAGACGTTTCAGTCATAATGCACATTATCAGAAAACTCACAGTTGCTCTCTGCCTAGACATTTGATTGGTGACAACCCAGAGCACAATAGGCCCAGCCCAGCTCCAGCGCTATCCAGTGTGATTCAAAGGTAGAGAAAGTGTATAACACTTGGCTCACCACTATTTTGTAAATAATTTTTCAATTTTCTTCTTCAGTTTTGTGCGGTAATCTCGGTGGAATCCAATCTTAAGGCCTAAAAATGTTATAATGACTTTTCCAATTCAATGGCAATATTGATTGGTTCAAGACTACTAGCACAACATCGGGCAAAGAGTTGCCACACAGTAACAGTGTGTGCTCAAAACCACACTCACGCAAGGTTTGGCTCATAGGCAGCTTTCTGTCATCTCCCTGAGACTTAGTGCATCCATAATGTGATTATCTCTTCAGTCATCACTGTCATAACTGCTGGAATTATTTCACCTGTCTTCATTGAAGAAACTAATCTTAAAAAAAACAACTAAGGAAGGGCTCAAAATAATGTGAAAGTATTGGAATTTGGAGCAGGATGGTTAGCAAATTGATAAAACGGAAATGCTTTGCTCAGGTTTTAATGGGACAAGTCTCCTGAAATCATGCAAGTTGAATTCCTGAAGTCATTAAGTTGATGATAGTCAGAGGATGGAAATGGAAATTTAATCCAATTATTGTGTTAAGCAGTGGTCCTAGTGGGAAGTATTTGGGTCATTAAGGGCATGTCCTCAGAATGTAGTTCTCAGGAAAGGGTTGGTTATAAAATCTAAGTTGGGCCTAGCCACTCTGCTTCCTGGCTCACCAACATGATTGTTCCTTTGCATAACACTCTGCCATTGCTATCCTCTGGCCTCATCAGATGGCTAAACCAATGGGGCTCACCTGTTCTTGGACAATAAACCTCCAAAATGTAACTCAAGATCAACCTCCTTTCTTCATAGGTCGCCTATGTTAGACGTGTTGTTTTAGTGACAACAACCACCAAAAAAAAAAAAAAAAAAGAATATATACTTCAGGATATTACCACTTATGTGGCATTTACAATGCATATGATAATGTGCTCAGTATTTTATATGCATTAGCTTATTGACTCCTCAGTGCAACCTAGGAAAATGATGAAGAAAGCCTATCTACACTCTTTCCACTACAATCTAAACTCTTCTAATGCCTAGAAACAGGAAGAAGGAAATGGTAGAGTAGTCTCAGAGGGTGACTAGCAGCAATGATACTGAAGCTGCACTGAATCGGGTGGATAAGGCAGAGTGTTTGTCTCGTAGGAAAGCATGAACATTCACAATAGTTAAGCATATAGGGCCAGTTGACTGAAGAACCTGAATATTAGCCTTGTAGATCAGAATTAGACTACCAAAGACTAGACTGTTTCATTGACTATAACAGCATTCAACTCAGAGAGAAGGTATTCTAAACTTGGTTCCAAATTTTAAATGTGCTCAAAGACACAACATTGTTTGGAGAAATAAGTGACAGTCTCATTGTCATGATGATCTGAAGCTTTTTCACACTGCAGTTTCAGGGCTGCCAAGAATCACTACATCATTCTGTTTGTGAGAAGCTAAATGGAGAAAGACTGACATCTGTCTAGTAACCCATTTTTTTATCTTAAGGATGAAAAATGCATATTTAAAATACTGTTACACAGTATTTCAGCGGATTATTTTCAAATTCTAAACTGAACCAATTAAGGACATATTCCACCTGATTAAAATTCATCATGAATTTGAATAACAACAGGAAATATTTACAGTGATTAAGTATGCTTTACAAAAACCTGTCTCATATCATTTTGTATCAGGATATAATACATGGGCATTCACAATAAAATTGAGCTCTAACACTGACTCTAGAGTTAAAGAAAAAGAGAGAGAGTGCACAAACATGAAATTGAAGAATGGTTAGAAATGAAAACCCAGTCATGCAGAAAGGCCCAGAAACCAAACAAACGAGAAGATGTCATCTATATGTGCTAATGGGGCTTGTGGCTCACAAACCTACCCAGAATGCAGAGTTGATAACAAAGGGCTAAATAAATAGGATATTTCTTTTGGAAATGAAAAAGGGCTAGGGTGACACTGTTTCCAATTTTAGACAGCATTTCAGTAAACTCGAATCTCACGTAAGATATTCTCCGCAGTTTGGAGTGGGTTTTCAAATATTTCTCCACCACATGTTTGTTCAGGTCTGTCCTTTCTGTATGGAAAATGAGCAGCAAATGATTTTCAACTACTTATAATTAAGGTACAGAAATTTATAATGATTTATTTCTTGAATGTCAATAAGAACAAATTCAAGGTCATCCCATTCATAACAACCCTCTCATTCACTTACATTTCAGCTTTGGCGAACCAGTGAAAAAAGTAATTAGATTACTGGGATTAATCACACACAAACTGCTGTCTCTCTTATCTATTCTAAAGCAGACTATATTGAAAAATGATAAATGATGTGAGGTTGTGGCTAATCTGAGCATACCTAGGGGATTTATTTGTCATGTGAACTATGACACAAAAAGACTACAAACAACAGGTCAGCAGGTCCAAAGCTGTCTCAAAACCACTGTCTCTGAATGGATAGGATAAATTATTACACTTCTTCCCACTTGCCTTTTGCAAACCTCCCAATGCTTCCACATGATTTGGCCATAACTACTGCAATTTTTCTCCTTTTTCAATGCCAATTGTCTGTCCCTCATGTGTACTGTTTGAGATATAAGATACATTTAACCAACTACCTTACAATTTGAGATAGTCTAGAGCATTTGATTCCTTCCATATGATATCAAAGTCAGTGGCTATATTTTTTAGTTATTTGCTATATATTATAGTCACCACTCATGATGGTACTGGTTGCTGTGGTAGATGGGGAAGAATCACTTTGAATGGTCCAGACATAATTTTTACAAGCTACCATTTGTGCTTTATAAGAAATGTAAATTTGGTGGGCAGGTACTACTAGGTAGAATGACCATATATCCCACTGTTTCTAGTACAGAGTCAGCTGTTAGTTATTGTTATATTACCCACTCTCAGGAGTGCCTCAGGTTGAACAAAAATATATATGATCCAACATACACAGTCGTGAAGGAGGTGCTCCAATTCCTTTTGGCCAGCTAACACTGGACACATTCCTTTACTCTCATAACTTTGGATTCCTTGTACATAATGTACAGAGACAAATAGTGCTGTTAATTCATTGGAATTCTAAGGATTAAGTAAATTAATGTGTGTAAACCATTTAGAAGAGCAGCTTGCATGTAGCAATAGCCAAAATTGCTATTGTCATTTCAGACACAGATCATGTATTACCTATTCTACGAAAACTGTTACACACCGGGTCAGGCCTTCCATTGGATTCCTTTAGCGACATGTGCACACTCACAAATGCACAACACAAAATCTCTAGATATCAGACAATAATCGAGTCAGTTCATACTTACTGAATGCTAACCAAAGTATGTCATGCACAGTGCCACATGCTGAATTCACATATTTATGTGCTTGCCTTTTCTTGAAGACAGAGAAAGTGCCCTCTCCATTTTGCCAAGTATATAATTTGCTCCCAAATATCTGTTAAGCTGAACTGAAGACAGGAAAGAAGATGGATATCCTTGCCTTTTCCTTGAGTAATGAGGAAAGATTTCATGACAAAAATGAACATTAAAAATGGTAGGTTTTGATAGGCAGGGCAGACTGAGAAGTATCATTTTCTGACAAGGTAGATAAGCTGTTAAAATATAAAATGAATGTGAAAGTGCTTTATAAATCTGAGAGCATTGTACATTCTTAATTATAAGCAAATTAAAGACGTAGGAGTCACAGGGTTATTTCCAGAAAATCTTTCAAAGAGTCTGTAATTTGCCTTTTTCCCACTGGCCCCTACAGTCAAGCTTGAAATTTACCCCATTTACCTCCTACTGTCAAATAACTCATCTAAATTAGGATGCCTGCAGTTACATGGGTCTCATACCACAGCCCTATGCAGTACATATCTTCCTGAGAAGTTATAGGTAAATCAAATTTTTCCCAGTCCAATCAAATTTGAAATGCTTGAGGGATCTAGCTATTTAGGGATATTCCATGGTGAGTTCCATTGTAAAGTAGATTAAATATATTAATAGACTAAATTCATACTCTTTAATCTCTATTGTTTCTGAGCTTAGGTTTCAGAGACAAAGTCCTATAAAATCAAGACAAATAACATCACACACACACACACACACATACATATGCCTGACAGTAGGCCAAGTCTGATAAACTCCATGAACTATCAATATTCAAAAATACTCAGTTGCACCTATCATCTTTACCTAAAAATATCTAGGCAAGTTGCAGGCTGTCTTGAGTTACATTTCTGAAGATGTATGAAAAGAATCTCAGCCTTGAACATGTACATAAGGTATTTCACACTATGCATGGTAGACAAGAAATACTTCATAAATGATCTTCTTTGTAGTCATGTCACTATTAAAAAGAATAGGGAGAAAGTGATTCTAAAAATAGGCCCTGAGACTAATTCTTCAGGAAAGATAACAACACACATCCAGGATAAGGTATGTAAACAAGACAACTTTGAAGAAAATACCTGAAATAATGGTACTTTTTCACAGCCAGGAAAAGAAAAGAAACGTGGATCTAGATTTGCAAGCAGTTGTGTGCTGATGCAGAAGGGGCACATTACAAACAGAAAAGCAGCACTGCAAAGGCGGCCTTCCGCTTGACTGGGTAAATGTGGTGTTGGCTTCACCAGTCCACACACAGATTTAGGAAACAGAAAATCATGAAGAAAGCCAGCTAACACTTGGTAATTTCAGGGCCCATGCTACCAGTCAGATGCCAGTAACAAGGAATCTGGAATTTCAGATTTGCAAGAGCTGAGGAGAAACAGAGACCAAATTAGACATTAATGAGTCTGTGATGTTCAATTGGTAGGTCTAAAAGATAGCCTTTGAGGTAAAATTTTAAAGCATTCTTCTTGGACTTCCACAGGAATATTTACAAAAGTGACAGTTGATAGCAAATTTGAAATACAATCATTTGGATCTTTGAAAACCAGGTAATCACAAGTACATTTCACCAGACTCAAAGAAAGTTCAAAAACATGCAATTATAAACTCAATTGCAAAAAATCAAAAGAAAAATATTTTATTTTCATTGTAACAAAATATCTTACAAATAAAAAAAGATCAGTACCAAAGCAATAGCATAGCATTAAGGAAGACCAATCTAGTTTAGAGAAAAATAGGGAGAGGGCACTAAGTGAAAAACATCAGAAATCCAGATTCACCCTCCTGCTGCCCCAGAATAGTGTGCATTGAATGTGATGTAGAGGTCTTCATTTTGGACCCTAAGGAATACCTCAAAGTTCTCAGGTAGGTTTCTTGAGGACAAACTACAGCAGCACATACAGCTTAGTTCAGAAATACCGAGAAGTTGAAGTCTCAATGGTTTTAGAGTAGAAGGCAAAAGTTAGAATAAGAACACTGTTTTGTCCAACAGTTGTAAGTATCTTACATAGACATGAAAGTGGAGAAAATCTCTATTGCATTAAAAATGCTATTACTGCAGCCCATTTTGTTAAGTGAAAAATGCTATCTGTATACTTTTTATTTTATTTAAAAATACAAAGATTTGGGGGTGGGTACTTGATGATTAAGAGACTGGTGCAACTCTGAATGTTGGGGAGTGAATCAGTGGATAGAAGATCTTTCTCTGTGTCTCTGTCCCTCTCTTTAATAAATAAAAATAGGCCGGCGCTGCGGCTCAATAGGCTAATTCTCCGCCTGCGGCGCTGGCACTCCAGGTTCTAGTCCCGGTCAGGGCACCGGATTCTGTCCCAGTTGCTCCTCTTCCAGGCCAGCTCTCTGCTATGGCCCGGGAGGGCAGTGGAGGAGGACCCAAGTCCTTGGGCCCTGCACCCACATGGGAGACCAGGAGAAGCACCTGGCTCCTGGCTTTGGATCAGCGAGATGCGCCAGCTGCAGCACGCCGGCTGCAGCAGCCATTGGAAAAGGAAGACCTTTCTCCCTGTCTCTCTCTCTCTCACTGTCCACTCTGCCTGTCAATAAATAAATAAATAAATAAAAGTAAATAAATATATTTGAAATGCAAAGATATTTTATGTTGTGCATAGAAAATGATAAAAGTATATGTACCAAGAAGTTAACGAAGGTTATCTATGGTGCTGGGATTATAGAGGAAATTTCTTTTTTCTTTTTAAATATTGTACAAAATACTAAGTGTGTTATGATAATAAAAATAAGCCAAAACAGTGGGGCTAAAACGTGAAATTTTATTAGGAATTCTATAGGAAGTATCATCAAAGTTTAGTAAGATTATTATATTACAGGATGAAGACAAAATACAGAAAGCAGAAGCCTTCAGATTATTCTAATTGGCCAATTTGGATCACATGTTCAGAAATGTGTTGAAAGGGTCATATTGATGACATGAAAAACCCAGGGCCCAGGGTGAGTTTGTAACTGTAAAGTTTATAGTTCTGCCTACATTCATATGGACTTACTTCTAAGGGTACAATTTAAAAACTTGCCATCGGACCAAAAATCCCATTCAGCTGGATGGTAAAAATGCCATTTTAAGTGTTAAAATGATCATACTAAGTGTTAAAATGAACATATAGACTGGATTAAGTGTTAAATGGATCATATAAATAGGATCAAGTGTTTAAAATTAGATAGAATTAAACAGGAGAGAATGTTCCAACATGGGAAGCAGTCCACACAGCAGATTCAGGATGAGAATCACTTTAAGTAATACTCTGACTTCAGAATCAGCCCTTAAGGCTTCCTATTCTGGCTGAAAAGTCCGTAAAAGCATTTCAGGCATGGAAAGCCAAGATACTGTGATAAAAAATGTTCTACATGAAGGATCTCTCTGAGTGAGACACCAGTGGAAAGAAGTGGTCATCAAAAAAGGATGTATTTTTCTCTAATGGGAGGAGAGAACTTCTACTTTGCTAATGGCCTTGTCTAAATATTGACAAAGTTTGTGGATTCAAAAGACTTCCATAGCCTAGGCAGCTCATGTCAAGAGCCTTGGGTGGTCATTGACATCATACATAAGAGCATTAATTGTTAAATTAATAACAGGAGTCATTGTGCCCTTACTCCCTATGCAGGACCTCTGTCCTCAATGAGGTGTATAAGAGTTAACTGTAAAACTAGTTCTCAAACAGTGTGTGTGTGTGTCTGTGTGTGCACAAATTGTTAAAATATTTACTTAGTATAGAGTTGGTCTTCTATGTACAAAGTTAATTTAAATTAATTTTTTAAACTTTTATTTAGTAAATATAAATTTCCAAATTACAGCTTATGGATTACAATGGTTTTCCACCCCCATAACTTCCCTCCCACCTGCATCCCTCCCAACTCCCGCTCCCTCTCCCATTCCATTCACATCAAGATTCATTTTCAATTATCTTTATATGCAGAAGATCATTTCAGTATAAACTAAGTAAAGCTTTCAACAGTTTGCACCCACACAGAACATAAAGCGTAAAATATTGTTTGAGTACTAGCTATAGCATTAATTCACACTGAACAACACATTAAGGACAGAGATCCTACATTGAAAATAAATGGGACTGGCAAGGGGAGAGGGAGAAGGAGGAGGGATGGGAGTATGGGTGGGAGGGTGTGTATGGTGGGAAGAATAACTATAGTCCTGAAGTTGTACTTATGAAATTTGTATTATTTAAAAACAAATAAAAAGAAAGAAAAACCTCTGGGCCAAAAGGTGATCAAGGAATAATGATACACAGTCCTATCAGGCACACATGGAATAAGAGAGGAGCTTCCCAAAGATATTAGAAGCAAGCAGATAGAGAAAAGTGCATGTGCACAAAATTTCAATAAGCATATCTCATCCCATAAAAGAAAAGTATATATAAATTCTTGCATTTTGATGTTGAAAGGCAAATAAGGGTAGGAGAATAATCAAACCAATATGAATTTCAACAGAAATACATATCCTACAGTTCACACATAGTTATTAAGTTTCAGCCCAAATGTATCCCTAAGCTTAACAGCTAAATAAAAGGAAGAAATACTGAGTGACCCAATATACCACATCATAAAATAAGAGCAAATCACTTTTAGAAAAGCTTCATTTTTTCTTCATTTTGATACTGAAAAATGAGATAAATTTCTCTCTTAGGTCTATAATGAAAAAGGAGAATATTCACTGTGATAGCCACACACCACCCTTAACAACAGCAATAACAAAAAATTTCACTTGGCTCTTCCTTATTACATCCCTCACTGTTCTTTAGTGCTAAAATTCCAAAAAAAACATTGCTTGACAAGGGTACTATTGAGAGAGAGAGAGAGAGAGAGAGAAACAACCAAGATCCTAATAGACATTATTCCAGTGATCTGGCAAGATTAAAAGCTATAATTTAGAACATTTGGAATGATGGATGAAGAGGCAATCCTATGTTTTCAATAAGAATTAAATAATAGCTGTGTCAAGGTTTTATCTCTCATCAGAATCCACAGAACAGTTGTAGTGTGTCAGTAGGACGGAACTGAGTCATGTGCATTGATAAATATCTGAGAAGAAGACAGCAATAAGGTCTTTGGCAGTTCTTAAAGAGTCTAAGTGATTCGAATGACTGAATGGACACACCTAATCTTCCTCAGAAAACAATTCCATGCCTGTTTCAACAAAAAGAAAATGAAACCTTGAAAATACGTACATCTTTACAAGCTGATGGTCATGAGGCTTAACAGCATTTGAGGAAAATACCTAACAGCTTTACCCGGCCAAAGCTTCAATCTGAATCATATATATTAAGAAGATTCAGAAAACTATAGTATCTAAAACCAGGCAGGAAAAGGCCCTACTTATGTTACAATGAATCATATTGTGTATATCACCGAACATGACTGAAAAAGCCAAGCCAAGGCATGTTAATAGATGAATCAGTTTAACGAAGAAATTCAAAACCTTGTTAGATTTGAAACAGATAAAGAAACTAGGGAAATCTCAAAAAAAAATCTAAAAAAATGAACAGGAAAGGAGGAAGACATCAAAGCTTTCTGCAACGACTTGAAAGCATGTCATATCCAAATTGGACTCTAAGGAATAGAACTGGCATAAGCGTATCTGGGACACAGTGAGATGATATTTTTTAACTCAGAGTAAAAGAAAAGAATGTCAGAATGTTCACAGATATCAAGAGATGGAATGCAAAGCCTGAGGAGATGATAATTTCCATGTTACCAGAGTTGATAAGTCAGAGACGGCATGGGCATTTGTCAGAGACAGTCTCTCAATTTCTTTCTAATACAGAGACTTTTACAGCTTTAGGAGACCATTCATTTATTATTTTTACAAATGGTTATTAAATATCAGTTGCATTCTAGATAATTTTCTACATGCTAAGCATCTAGCAATGGAGTAACATTGAACAACACACACTTAAATCTTAAAATATTATAAAGACACAATAAGTAAACAAGTAAATGAACAAGCTATTACAAATTGTGATATGTACAATAAAGGAAATAAATAATATAAAATAAATAAGGTGGTCTGAGAGTTTATCTAAGAAGCACAATTTGGACTGTTCTAGCTAAGTGGTCAAAGAAGAGCATATTGAGAAGGCGATTTTAAGCTGTGATCTAAAGGATGAGAAAGAGTCAGTCATAAAAACTGCTAGAAGACATTCTTAGGCAAGCTCTAAATCAATAAAGAGCCCAGTGTGTCCACGGAATAGTAATTAAAGGAAAAAAAAAAAAAAGACTGATGTTAGTGGAGAATTCTGAGCAAGGGAGGAAACTGGTCGTCCTGAAAGTCAGAGACAGGAAAGAATCCATAATTTATTTGATGTGAACTACAGCCAGCATGTCAACCTCACAATTGATGCATCCCTCTTTTCTAATATTATCTGAGGTTTTACAACCTTGCTATTACAATTCTTGGAAGAATTGATCCAATCTCCAGAATGGGCCACAACTGTCTTAAGCCAAGCTCAATTCTCCTTCCAATAGTCGACAGTCATGTTGAGAAAGCACAGCACCCAAGTCAGGTCAGTTCAAGCCAGCAACATAATCTTTTCTCTATTAGGACTCAAGCCTGGAAAGTCATGCTAAGTAAAATAATCAAAGTATAGAAAGACAAGTACCAAATGCTCTTACTTATATGTGGAATTCATAGAAATTGAGAGTAGAATAGTGGTTACCAGGTCCTAGAAAATTACAAAGAGATTGATCAATGAAAACAAACTTACAGTTTGATAGCAAAAATAAGTTCTGGTGTTCTATTGCA
Source organism: Lepus europaeus (assembly GCF_033115175.1). Taxonomy (NCBI): domain Eukaryota; kingdom Metazoa; phylum Chordata; class Mammalia; order Lagomorpha; family Leporidae; genus Lepus; species Lepus europaeus. Next base: position 44,271,271 of record NC_084833.1, read on the forward strand.
CAGTTGGGTGACTATGGTTAATAATACAAGGCTACATGAAAGTTTCTAAAAATGGAATTAAAAAATGAGTACATTTTAGTGCAAAAAATTTGAAAACCATGTATAGTTTTTTCCTAATACACATTCTCCACTAATTCTTAAAATGTCCTCATAAGCATATATCTCAAAAATTTTTCCAAAAAAATAAACCTTCCTTTTAATTCCACCATAGACACTTTTTGAAACTTTTTGACTATTTCAAAAGAGCTAAAAGAGAGGATTTAGTATGTTCTCACCACAAAAACAAAAAAAAATGAAGTGATTGATATGCTAAATAACCAATTTGAACATTACACGATGTTTACATGTATTGAAACATTACACTGTACTCCATAAATAGGTACATGCATTATATGTCAATTAAAAACAAAATTTTTAAAAGAAATTGCAATAAATAGCTATCAAACTAAAGATAAACAAGAGAACCTGAAAGAGCCTGTGGCTACTCCCAGAAATTCTCAGATAACAAAAGGAGGTCATTCCTCAGATGAGAGCAACAGTATATAATAAACCCAACAAATGGAGAAAAATAAAACTAATCATCATAATTTGATCATTTGATGAGTCAACTCTATCTCAAAATCAATTGTATGTCTAGACTGTTCAGGCTTTGTTATCAACACATTATCTTTGTTTAAACCAGTTTGACTTTTTTCCTGCTACTGAGTATATGGAAGTCCCTAATTAATACATAGTGTAAGAAGTTTCAAGGTTATCCTATGAACAAGTGAAATTATTGATGACTTTGGAGTTTTGGACACAAATTACATTACTGACATTTCTGGTTTTTAAGCTACTCTAAATGTTCTTATCATTTAATAACTGGATTCTATCTTTTTCAATAGTGGTCAACTGATTTATTTGTTCCTTCATGTATACATTCATAATTTATTTTAGATTAACACACAGTCTCTATTTTTCTGTTTCATTTATTCAAGCAAATTTATGTCTTAACCTCTGGATGGAATAAAAGCTATTTATATAAATAGGAAATAGTTATAGTAAGAAAAAATCTATACTAGAAGATAGAGATCATTACTATTAACCATGTCTTTGGAATTGGTTCACCTTCAGAAAACACTGGAAGAGTGTGGAGGAACAGGCTAGACCCTGAGAAAGTTTAGAATGCTGTAACTAACGTGATATGGACAATTCTGGTCAAAAATTGGTTTGAAGCAAGAAATCTGGTCTGTAAGAAATGGGTTTGAAGTCAAGAGTTCATTTACAGGCAGAATACATCTGCATTGATTATTTGATATTCAGACACAATTGTCAAGTTAGCTCTTGGATTTAAAAAATTGTCTGCTAAAGAAGTCTAAGACTGGATATTGAAATTTTAAAGTCATCAACTCTTAGAGTAATTAAAGATGTTTGGGGGCTGGCACTGTGGCATAGTGGGTAGAGCTGCCGCCTGCAGTGTCAGCATCCTGTTTGGGAGCTGGTTCTAGTCCTGGCTGCTCCTCTTCTGATACAGCTCTCTGCTATGGCCTCGGAGAGAAGCAGAGGATGCTCAAAGTCTTTGTGCCCTTGCACCCACATGAGAGAACCAGAGGAAGCACCAGGCTCCTGGCTTCAGATTGTCCCAACCCCAGCCGCTGCAATCATTTGGGGAATGAACTAGTGGATAGAAGATCGATCTCTCTCTCTCCCTCTGCCTCTCTGCTTTTCAAATGGATGAATAAATCTTTAAAAAAAAAAGTTTGAGTACATGGGATGACCAGGGCCAGGAATTTGCCATTATACTCTAATGGATGGACATATCTTAGAATGTGGACCTCAGTAGTTTGGAATGAAGAACCAAAAACCATGGGACCTACAATCAGGGTGAAGATCACTACAAGAAAAGTATCTATTTCCAATAATGGCACCTGGGGCCATTAGCTGAAAAATACTATAATGCTTTCTGAAGTCAGCCTGTAAAGATTAGTAACTATGAACAAGTAAACACAAATAACTAGTTTTGCTTTATCTCTGGAATACATAAATAAAAGAACATTGATGATAAATCATTATAAATAAATAATTAAGGCTCTATTGCAATGATTGTCAGTGACAAAATAATTGAATTGAATGGAATTAGAAGAAAAAAATACTCCCAGTGAGAAATGCTAAATAAAAATGAATCATACTAAGGAATAACAAAGTATCCCTTACAAAATATTCCTTACAAAGATAACAAAGTATTCCTAACAAAGATAAGACCTAGGTATTATTTCACATCAATGACATCCCATGAAGTAGTTTCACAATGGAAATCGAGTCAAACTTTTTAAAAAGAGGGCATGAACCAGAGGATTTAAGTGTTCCTTGCATCCTCTTGACAGGAATGTATCAAACCAGAAAATTCTGAGTGTTTTGAAGAATTGCACTTTCTTTGACAGTAGTCTATTTTTAAAAGCCAAACAACTAATTCATTTTGATGGTACTATGATTTCGCTCAGAAATGAGACCAGTGGAACAGTTTGAAACAGAGATCAGATATGTAACATCTGGTGTATACAGCATAAAGGTAAGGAGAAAATGAGTTGGTGAATGCAAGTCACTTTGGCTAATTAAGTTGGGGCTAATTAAGTTGGTGCAGGAATACATATCACACAAACATAGTTAGCTACACACATGAAGTAGGCATTCAAAATCTTAGATTAAGTTGTTGAGGCTGAGTAGAAATATGTGCAGAATTCAGACTCATGTACCCATCCTTGTATTTAATAAAAATTTTACTTCAGCCATTTTATCCTCTTTAATTTCACATGGTAATTAAGCAATCTTGTTTCTTGGGGGAATCTCACAAATTTAAGAGAAAGAAGAGAAAACAATGAAAAAGCCCATATGTGAAAACTATTTACAGTTTACATATATTTGAGATCATCCACTGTCATAGTATACTAGGGCTGCTAAAACAAACTATCACAGGCTTCAACAACAGAGATTTATTTTCTCCAAGTTCCAGGGGCTGCTAGTCTGAGATCAAGTTTCCTGTAAGTTTCGGTTCTCTTGCAGCCCCTCTTCTGGGCTTGCAACAAGTCTCCTTCTTTCTGTGTTGTCATATGACTTTTTTCTGCATGGGCACATGGCCCTAGGCCCTATCACCTCTTCTTTTTTTTTTTTTTAATTTTTTTTCTGACAGGCAGAGTTAGACAGTGAGAGAGAGAGAGACAGAGAGAAAGGTCTTCCTTTTTCTGTTGGTTCACCTCCCAAATGGCCGTGGCGGCCGGCGCACTGCGCAGATCCGAAGCCAGGAGCCAGATGCTTCCTCCTGGTCTCCCATGCAGGTGCAGGGCCCAAGGACCTGGGCCATCCTCCACTGCCTTCCTGGGCCACAACAGAGAGCTGGACTGGAAGAGGAGCAACCGGGACAGAATCCGGCGCCTTAACCAGGGCTAGAACCCAGGGTGCCGGTGCCACAGGCGGAGGATTAGCCCAGTGAGCCGTGGCGCCAGCCAGCCTCTTCTTTCCTTAAACACACTGATCTTATTGAATTATGTCCCCACCCTTATGACTTGTGCTATGGACTGAATGTTTATGTCCTCCCACTCACATATTGAAGTCCCAATCTCCCTGGTAATGACATATTTAAGTAGAGACTCTGGGCCATCAAAACTTAGGTTTAGATGAGGTGATGGAAGTAGAATTCCTATGGTGAGATCAGTGCCCCATGAGAAGAGGAAGAGACATGAGAACTCCCTCCCTCCATTATGTGGGAACACAAGAAGCAGCCTGCTGTTGTCAAGGTAGGGAGAAGGCACTTTACAGGAATAAAATCTGCTGGCACATTGATTTTGAGCATTTCTGCATCTGAAACCATTGGTAATAATTTTCTGTTGTTTAAACCACTCAGATCATGTATTTCTATTTATAGCGGCAAAGGTTGATTAATTCAAAATCATTTAATTGCCTTCTTAAATGTCCTATTTCCAAATACAGTCACATTGGAGGGTAAGACTTCAATCTATGGCTTTTAGTAGAACAAAATTTAGTGCAACAGCCACCAACTCCCACATTTCTATCTTTCAGCTAGCAGCTCCTAAACCCATATTTAGCACCATGGGTTTACTTCTGGCCTCCATCATCCTTCATCTACAGACAATCCCAAAAGCTTTTAAAGCAATCCATCTTTAGCTAGCCTCTCCGCCATGCTCCATCCATCCTCAACATGATTGCCAATGCATTATATTTTAAACTGAATTCTCCAGGATGAGATTCAAGTTCCTAGCACAGCAGATCTCATTCCTCCTGTTTTCTCATTTTCATTTCTTGCCACTCCTTTTTGACACATTTTACTTCTCTGATACCAATTTGCTTGATGTTGACCTCATATTCCCCACCTGATTTGACTGCTTTGACTACCAGTACTTCATCTTGCAAGCACTTAGTTCTTTCTTCAAAACTCAACCATCAAATTCATTAATTTGGTAAAGTCTCACTGTTTCATAGGCATGTTTAACTCCCTTTTCTTCTTAGTGAGATCACTTTAAATTTCTATGACAATACTTTCACAGTATTATAACTTCCTTCCTAGATGATAAGCATACTGGGTACATAGCAACTGTGATTTACATCTTTCTTTTTTTTTAAAACTTTTATTTAATGAATATAAATTTCCAAAGTACAAGCTTATGGGTTACAATGGCTTCCCCCCTCCCATAACTTCCCTCCCACCCACAACCCTCCCCTTTCCCGCTTCCTTTCCCCTTCCATTCACATAAAGATTCATTTTCAATTCTCTTTATATACAGAAGATCAGTTTAGTACATATTAGGTAAAGATTTCAACAGTTTGCCCATATAGCAACATAAAGTGAAAAAACTACCATTGGAGTACTAATTATAGCATTAAATAGCAATGTACAGCACATTAAAGACAGAGATCCTACATAATAGCTTTTTTTTTAAATTAATTAATTTTCTATGCCATTTCCAATTTAACACCAGGTTGTTTTTTTTCATTTCCAATTCTCTTTATATACAGAAGATCGATTCAGTATATAATTAGTAAAGACCTCATCAGTTTGTACCCACACAGAAACACAAAGTATAAAAATACTGTTTCAGTACTAGTTATAGCATCACTTCACATTAGACAACACATTAAGGACAGATCCCACATGGGGTGTAAGTACACAGTGACTCCTGTTGCTGATTTAACAATTTGACACTCCTGTTCTATGGAAGCCTTTAGAGTTCACTGACTTTGATCTTATTCCGATAGGGTCATAGTCAAAGTGGAAGTTCTCTCCTCCCTTCGGAGAAGGGTACCTCCTTCTTTGATGGCCCCGTTCTTTCCACTGGGATCTCACTCACAGAGATCTTTCATTTAGGTCTTTTTTTTTTTTCCATGCTATCTTGGCTTTCCATGCCTGCTATACTCTCATGGGCTCTTCCGCCAGATCCGAATGCCTTGAGGGCTGATTCTGAGGCCAGAGTGTTGTTTAGGACATCTGCCATTCTATGAGTCTGCTGTGTATCCCGCTTCCCATGTTGGATCCTTCTCTCCCTTTTTGATTCTATCACTAGTATTAGCAGACACTTGTCTTGTTTGTGTGATCCCTTTGACTCTTAGACCTATCAGAGCCATCAATTGTGAGCTGAAATTGATCACTTGGACTAGTGAGATGGCATTGGTAGATGCCACCTTGATGGGATTGTGTTGGAATCCCCTGGCTCATTTCTAACTCTACCATTTGCGGCAAGTCCAATTGAGCATGTTCCAAATTGTACATCTCCTCCCTCTCTTTTTCCACTCTTAAATTTAACAGGGATCACTTTTCAGTTAACATTTAAACACCTAAGAATAATTGTGTGTTAATTACAGAGTTCAACCACTAGTACTAGAACAACATCAACAACAACAAATACTAAAAAGGATAAAGTATTACATTGTACATCTAAAGTCAGGACAAGAGATTTACATCTTTCTTTACCTCATGTCTCAATTAAATTGTTGCATTCTATTGTTTAAAATATAACTACATACATAGAGTGCAAGTTGCACACATTCCCTAAGTAACTATTCACTATAGTAATCACAGGGTGGAAAATACATATGTAGTCTTTATCTATGTTCAGTCTGTTTTTGAGACACCACTACTCTGCACCCCAGTCAGCGATTTTGTAATGTCTAAGAGTTCATAGACTTTGAAGGTCTTACTCCAAAAGTTTCATTTAGAAATGAGCCCCACTGCCTAACCACTCTTGAGGTATAACTTCATTTTTAGACACTATCCACAATCATAAAAACTAGTAATATCTAGAATTTAATAAATATATAAGCACATTTTGTCACTCTAAGACAAACCAAATAACCAGTAAAATCCATCTGAGTACTATCTTCAACCACAATAATCTAGTCATCCCTAGTAGCTTTCTAGCCCCCTCCTTTCTCTCATGCATCTCACCCACAATTCTTGACTTCCCCAGTTCCACCCTCATCCAAGAAGCTTACATCACCCTAAAGCAACACAATAAACAAAATCAAACATAAATGTTGACATACAAGAGAGATAAAAACTCTCCTTTCAGGAAAGCTTGAGTAGAGAATCTTCACTATGCTATCTAACATGGCAGCTATTAGCCACGTGTCAAATTAGTCATGTGAAATGTGGTTAGTACATATGGAAATGTGCTCAAAGTGTAAAATCCACACTGGATTTAATGTGGCAGGGGGAGGAGAAAGGAGGAATGTAGAATATAGTTCTCAGTAATTCTGTTAATTGCATGTTAAGGTGATAATATTTTTGATACAGTACTTTAAATAAAATATATTATTAAAATTAATTACACTTTTTGTATTTTTAGAAATTGGGTGATAAAAATTTAAAATTGTATTTATGATTTGCATTATATTTGGATTGTCTGTGGAACTTGAGTGTGAGGTGGAAGGTTCCATGAGATAAGCCGTTCAAGACAGCTATTATTTACCTTTTAGCCTATATTAGACATTTATAAATAGGTTTTAAATTTAAAATGGTACTAACATATGTGTGTGTCTAAGTGCATAATAGGTATGTATGTGAAAGCTAGCAAGAGGATAAAATCATAATTAAAAAAGAAAATCCAGGAAAATTCTGTACTAAACTGAAGAAATAGTTAAACCCAGAATACTAGGGCTAAAAGAATTTTTGTTTAAAATAATGCAGTAACACATGCAAAGGAAAAATATGACATTTCTGTGAGTAGCAAAACTGAAGAGAACATGAATTACACAAAAAATGCTATAGGAATGGTAGTGTATAATTTTCCTTTGTTTCCATGAAAACACTCTGTTAACTCTAGTTTCTTTTGCCTTGAAATAAAATGTCCATTGCTCAAAATGTGCTAAAATATTCATAAATAAATTACTTTCTTCAAAAGCTCCATTTGTTTCCTTTAAACAAAAGAATAGGATATTTCAAATGTTGTGATTACATACACGCAGATGTAAGCAGCAGTCTTAGAATATCAGAAAAATACAAACTGCAAGTGGATTCTAGAGCTAGTGTAGCTGGAAAAATTGTGTCTCCCTTTAACTATTATGCAGGAACAAAAGGGCGCACCATGAAATTAAAACACACCACACACTCAAAAGTAGTTTAAATTAAAATTCCCTTTTCATTCTGAATAATTAACCTAGAGAACATCATGTCAGATGATATCTTCACAAATAGTAGACATTTCCAACAATACGCAGGCATTTGTGACAGAGTCTAAAGAAATATTAGCCAAGAAAACTGTCTGCAAATGACAAATATAAAGCAGACCCCAGCTGAGAACACTTTAGTGTTTCTCACATGATGCAACATTGCAGTTTTTGATACTTTAAATTATCCCTGAAGCAACTTTCACCTGTCCTTAATTTAAAAGAGGCAAAGAGGAGGGATCAGACCTCTGTATGCTTCCTTTATATTATTTGTAAAGATAAATGTGCTTGCCCCGAATAAAATCAAATACAGTTTTCTTTGGAAATATGGAAATGTGGTTGTTCTCCAGATTACAAAGCAAATCAGCTAGTGGAACAGGTGGAGCCTGGTAAAACTGCAAACACCATTGGGAATCATTAACAATCAATCTGGTTGTTAGATCTTGGGACAGCATCTGCTCGTAAGAGTTGACCACAGCTGAACAGAACAGGTGAAGAAGGTCTGAATCATAAAACTGGTCACACTAGATGTCCCAAGTGGGACGATATGTATGCTAATATAAGCAATGGGTAAACAGAGAGTTGTGGAATGATTTATTTCTGTATTTAACCATCCATCAACTAAGCATCTTTACCATTGGACAACTATCTCAAGATTAATTGGATGTTGAAGACCAACTTATACTATAGATGCCAAAGAGGATAAATAGCCCCCTGTATATGCTCATATAGCTAGAGAATTGATGTGTGGAGAAAAGGCATTGGTCAATCAGCTATTATCCATTGCAACAAATGTTTAGATTTGAGCTTTCAGTGACATACTGAGTATCCAGGATTGGCAAAATCAGATGCACAGTGATAAGTATTCAAATGCAATAGTACCAACCATAGAATCCTAATCAAAAAATTCCTAAGGCAGAAGCATGGATGTGCATGCATTTCCTTAGTTCGTACCTCCCATCATGCCTACAGCTATACACTTTCACTACATTTATTTTCTACTTAATTATACTCATGTATACTCAGTTAACATCACTGAGGAACTGAGGAGAACATATGATTTGGAGATCCCAGAAATTGGCTTCAGAAAAGGCAATTTACAGGCACAGGGGTTCCAGCCCTAGGCCAACATCCAAGGATATAAGTCCTGTGGCTGATTAGATACAGCAGAAGTTCTGTTCTAGAGGACATAAAATGGGAAATAAGCCAGGACAGAGCCAGAATCTTGATCTCAAAAAGAAGAGCATCAGACCTGAGGCACAAGATCAAAGGCAAACCTACAGCCTTGTGTATGGTATGTTGAGTGCCGAAGCATAGACCAATAATGGGATTCTAGACAAGAAATTTCTTAATATTTCACTTCTTAGTCTATCAAAAATGCTACTACTTGTGGTCTGGAATAGCGGTGGAGGATAGTCCAGGTGCTTGGGCCTCTGTGCCCATATGGGAGACCAGGAGGAGGCACCTGGCTCCTGGCTTTGGATCGGCACAGCTCTGTCCATTGCGGCCACTTAGGGAGTGAACCAACAGAGGGAAGACCCTTCTCTCTGTCTCTCTCTCACACTGTCTGTAATTCTACCTGTCAAATAAATAAATAAATAATCTTAAAAAAATGTTACTACTGGGGCCAGCACTGTGACATAGTAGGTAAAGCCACCACTTGCAATGTCAGCATCCCACATGGGTGCCAGTTTGAGACTCACTTATTCCACTTGCAATCCAGCTCCCTTAATGCTCTGGGAAAGTAATGGAATATGGCCCAAGTCCTTGGGCCCCTGCATCCATGTAGGAGATCCAGAAGAAGCTCCTGGCTTGTGGCTTTGGACTGGTCCAGCCCTGGCCATTGCATCAATTTGGGGAGTGAATCAGTGGATGGAAGATATTCATATTTCTCTCTCTCTCTCTCTCTGTCTCTCTCTCTGTCTCTGTCTCTCTCTCTCTCTCTCTCAGTCTCTCAACCCTGTCTTTCAAATAAATAAATAAAAATCTTTTAGAAAAATGTTGCTGGGCAGGCATTGTAGTTTAACATGTTAGGCTACTACCTGTGCTGCTGGCATCTTATATGGGTGCTGGCTCCAGTCCTGGCTGCTCCATTTCTGATAAAGCTCCCTGCTAATGTGCTTGGGAAATCAGAGAAAGTTAGCCCAAGTGATTGAGCCCCTGTACCCCCACATGGGAGATCTGGAAGAAGCTCCTGACTCCTGGCTTCAGCCTGGGCCAGCCATTTGGGGAGTGAACTAGTAGATGGAAGAATTCTCTCTGTGACTCTTTCAAATAAATAATATGATTTAAAAAAAATGTTGTGGCCATATGCCTGATTTCATAAAACAAAGGAGTTATATGCAAGAAAATACTAATCACTTTAAAAAGAGAAAGGTAAGATTTTACTACTGCACAATGATTGAACAAATATGAATTTAATAAAGGTGGCTAAACAAACAAATGCTTTCCTTCTCAGTCCTATGATACTTATATAAAGTTTGAATGCAATGTAGATATGACAGGAAAGGCTGAAACTGATTATTAAAACAAATACAAAACTATTCCATGGTAAGGTATTTCAGAAGTTGGAGACTCTTGGGGCCAGAACCATGGCATAATGGGTAAATCTGCTACCCGCAGTGCCAGCATTCCATATGGGCACCGGTTCAAGTCCTGGCTGCTCCACTTCTGATCCAGCTCTCTGCTATGGCCTGGGAAAGCAGTAAAAGATGGCCCAAGTCCTTGGGCCCCTGCACCTGCATGTGAGACCTGGAGAAAGCCCTGGCTCCTGGCTTGCATCAGCACAGTTCCAACCACTGTGGTCAATTGGGGAGTGAACCAGTGGATGGAGGAACTCTCTCTCTCTGCCTCTCCTATTCTCTCTGTGTAACTCTGACTTCAAATAAATAAAATAAATCTTAAAAAAAAGAAGTTGGAGACTCTAACACATCACATGATGAGACCAAGAGCCACAGTAAAATTATGAAAATTTAAGGTGACATGATCACACTTAGAATTCATATGATGCACTTATGTAAAGTGTAATTAGAAAATAATAATAGGTAGCACTCATAAACAATATCTGGGTACTATTTTAAACAGTTTTGTAATCTTTTATCTAATCTTCACAACTCACTTTAAGCTTTACTTAAAATCCTTACTATTATGCTATGTGGTGAAACTAGTGTTATACCAATTTTCCAGATAGGAAAACTAAGGCATAAAAAGGCTAATCTAATTGTCTAAGGTAAGGGTCTGCAAGTAGGACTTGTACCCTGACAGCCTGGCTCTAGAATTTGTGATCTAAACTACTCGGTCATATTGCTTCTAAAAGAAGAAGAAAAAATGTTATTAAAACACAGAGATGTCAGGAACATGAATTCAAAATTGGACAACTAACATATATAATGAATTTAAGATTGCAGTTTTCATTTCAGGAAGAGACAATTTGCTTTCTCATGTCTCAGCAAAAACTGTTCTACCAAGAAGCATAAAGATAAGTACATGTACTGTGTCAATCTTCAATGTGTAATTTTGAAAAATGCATAGAAGTTGATAGTAAACATTTTAATTCAGTGAACAAATATTGAATATTTGCTTCCATACACAAAGCTTATAGTATGCTTGTATAAGTTTCTATTATAAATAAATATATTTCCATTATAAATAATACTACATATTCTATTTATATGAGGAAGAAAATGAAATACTTTAGAGATATTCAGATTGAATGAGTCAGCAAGGATAAGCAAGATAAGAGTCAAAGGCAAATATTTAAAACACATGAAATGCTTCATTTTTAAAATTTGGAATATATCAACAGATGCTCCAAAGATTTTACCCTGGTTTTTGCCATTATCTTCAATGATTTCAATGTCTATATAGATGATGACGTATATTTTCAAATTTGTCCTCAAATCTAATAGTCATTAATTCTTTTCTACTTCAGTATTTCTCTTTCTCATCTTCCACATCTCCAATTCTTTTATTCCCACTATACCTGCTCCTCAAACTATAGTCCTTGGCCCTACCTCTATTTCCATTGCTTTCTCAATATTTAGCCTAACTAAATTATTAGCCTATCATTAAACTCTTGTTTGTCTACCTGACACACCTTCCTGCCCCCAGTCAATGGTTAGTCCTCTAGTCAGCTTTCTGTACTCTAGAAGATGCAGCTTTGCATCACTAGAGAAAAATCACTGCCTTAGATAAACTGGCTTTACCAAAAATGAATGCTAATTTCATCTAAGTTTTCAACATTTCAAATTAACCTTCCTTCCGGGAAGCTCCATTCCCATGTATTCAGTCTTATTCAGTCTTATTCTTATTGCCTTCCTGCCTTTCTGCAAATTCCCAATGTGACCCATTGGTAACAGGTTGGTAGGAGTAAACTCAATCAGTATCCTACCCACTACCCCATATACAAACTTCCATTTCTTTGGGATGTACATTGCTTCCTCCTTCGTTCTGATTCCTGGCTTGAAAAGTTGCATTCTTTTCTCTCTCTCTTTTTAAAGATTTATTTATTTATTTGAAAGGTAAAATCACATACAGAGAAAAGGAGACACACAGGGGGACAAAGAGAGAGACAGAGATTGATCTGTCATCTGCTGGTTCATTCCCCAAATTGTCTCAATGGCTAGGGCTGTGCCAGGCTGAAGCCAGGAGCCAGGAGCTTCACCTGGGTCTCCCATGTGAGTGCCAGGGGTCCAGACATTTGGACCACCTTCTGCTGCTTTTCCTAGGTCATTAGCAGGGAGCTGGATGCAAAGTGGAGCAACCGGGACTCAGACTGGCATCTTTATGAAATGCTGGCACTGCAGGTGGCTATTTAACCTGCCAAGCATCAGTGCTGGTCCCAAGTCCTGTTCTTTTCAAATTTCAAAGCCTTGACTCCCTACGTGGCTTAACTAATCCATATGCTATCCAGGTCTGTCCTGGGAATGCTATCAAAATTGGTTCTTTACCTAAAGGTATATTCAAGCACCTCCCTATCTAACTGAACTCAACCTCTCCTTCCTCTCCCATTATCTCTCTTTTGCTCTCATTGATTCCTTCATTTTCTTCCACCCAAGATTTCTGAAAAAAATGTATTGCATCAGATGTCTTCACTTCCTAATCACTCATCCACCTTCTAACATATAAACCCCTGACTCTGCCCTCTGAAACAAGCACTTCTTGGACAATGGTCACGATGACTCCTAAATGTTGCTTCATTCATTTAAGAACATGTTTTCTAGTTCTTTTCTACCTCTTAACTACCTCCCACTTTCACTGGCTATATTCTCTTTCTCCTGCTTAACTTCTCTAAACACATAAGGTTCTGTTCTGCGTTCTCTCTGAAGGGAAGATCATCCATGTCCACATTTTTAAAAGCCATTCTTGATGTGACAACACTCAAAAACACATGTCCTTTTCTTCAGAGTTCCAGGCATATCCGTTAACTAGGCCATGAATAACATCCATCACAGTTTCTGAAATTCTTTTTACACCAATTGTGCAAACTGAACAAATGATAGCCTCCCTCTTATTGCCAGACTCTCTTTTTCACAGATGCCTCTGAGTTATATTCTCATCTACCTATTCCTCAGAGGCAGAATCTGGAAGTCTTCTCAGATAATGCCTCCATACTCCCAAATTCAACTACCTCCAGGAAAAGCTGCTTCTACCTTAGGCCAGATATGACTTCTCTTCCCTCATTATCTTAATTCAGGCCACTATCTCTTATCTGAGATAATTCATGAATTTTCACATATTTGTCTCCTAAACTCACCCACAATGCACTCTTAGAACTTTTAATAAAGTCAACCCTATAGATCTGTACCATGCACTACAGTGTTCTTCAATATTCTATGATAGGGCCTGTGTTAACTCTCATCACCACCATCATCACTTCCCTTGTTCACATTTTATGTACTAGCAACATAAAACTAAACATTTCCCAGATTTATTTCTTAAAGGCCCACTGTTCAGAAGACCTCTTCATTTGCCTCATGACTGCTTGATCTACATCCTGTAATCCTTCAAATCCTGTCTTAATATCTATCTCCAGAAAGTCTTTCTTCAGCTCCTTCTCTCTCTATATATATCAGTCTTGCCCTCCTTGCTACTAATTATATTATATATTGTATATTCGTATAGTTTCCCTAATAACCTTAAAAGAGAAATCTGTATCTTTACATGTATGTCTCGCTCATCACACTCATTCTCCTTGAGGGAAAAGTGGTTGTTTACTCATTTCTGAATTCCCAAATTTTAGCATAAAGTCTGGCAGATAATAATCACCCAATAAATGTTTGGTGGACTGAATGGAATTGGATTTGAGAATTCAGTTCTGCTTTTTAGATTTGGCTGCGATGATCTATTTCCCCTGCCATGTCATGTCCTGGACTAATTGTCATTCAACCAAGACTCAAAGTCGGAGTAAGAAAGTATTCTCTGTGATACAAGCATTTGTTTTTGATCACAAAAGATTTCAGTAGGAAAAAAAATCAGTAGATCTATCATCCCCCCTTCCACTCCTTCTAGGTGTATATACATACAACATTAGAGGAGATAAGAAGGTATTAACCAGCCTTCACAAAATATCAACATTTTACCCACAACAGGAATCAGTTCAATCAAATCTCTCAACATAGAGCACAGATCACATGGCCTGTTACTAGGGAAATTTTATCCCATTTTCACAGCTCTTTTCATCTTGTCCACTAAATGGGGGGTAGAAAGAGCTAAGAGTTGTGTCACATATGAGCTCTTTAATGCTGCCCAGAGTGTGATTCTCAATCTTAGCCAAAAGACTTGGTAAATCAATAGCTGCCTCTAGAGGTTGGGAGTAGGATTTCCAGTGGATAGAACCTATTCTCAACTTCTATAGACAAATAGCACAGTGTGGTAGAAAGGACATAGACTTTGAAATTAGACAGTGCTAGATCAACCTCTTAATGCTATAATCTTGGGCAATTGACATTCATCTCTGAGCTTCCATTTCTGTCCCTGGAAAATGAGGATAATATATGCCTCACTGACTTATTATTTGTAACTGTGAGAAATAAGGTGATGTAATATATTAAATTATCTAGCACAATGCTAAGCATTAAATAACTGCTATTTCCTTTTATTCCATCCCCTAAAAGCTCTAGATACTGTGAACTACATAAGCAGACTATGCCTGTATTGTCAGCCTGTATCAACAGTCTTTTGTACAGTGCCTGGTATACAGCAAGTGCTAAATAACATTTATTTAATGAAATTAACAAATTAATTTCCTTACAAATCTATTCTAATCATCCTAACCAAAACAAACCAGTTTACTCCCACAGTGGTGCTATCTCATACACTAACACACACACACACAAGTATTTCAAAAAATTCATAGAAAATATAAATGACAGTGTCACTTTGTTGCAAAATACATTATATACATGGATGCTTCAAAAAGTTTATGGAAAATTGGCATTATGAAAAGAGAAATTTCAAAAATGTTTGTACCAAATAAACATGTTTTAATTTCCTATTTCCACAAAATTTTAAAGTGTCTTTGTACATATAACTACATGCTCATATACACCATTAACTCACATGGGAAGCCTCCAATTGAGTGTTTCATTTTTGAAAGCCTGTCTGTCGACCTCAGATGGGCTTAATGAATAGTCCATCTGGTTAAATCAAAAATGTCTATTTAACACACTAGCAATTTTATGATTTATAAAATACCTGATAAAAAACACAATTACATTTTAAATGCCTGGACTAAAATCCATCTACTCTAAGAAGGTTAAGAGGAACATAAAAGACCCAATCATCTAGGTGCCATCTGCATTGACAGGAAGGAGGCATCTCATGAATTTCAGAAAAATAATTTAGAAAGGTTACTCTAAGGTGCTAAGTGGTGAAAAATAAAAATTACAGAGAAAAAGTCTGAAATAAGATCGGACTGTTCTTTGAGAAAGTCTATGTAAATGCAGAGAAGCAGGAAAGCTCTTGAGGCCAAAACTCTGAAATCACTTAGGATATAATTAGTTAAAAGCCTATGGGAATGGATAGCTTAAAAAAAAGAAGACATGATATGAATATCTTGTGCCTGAAATACTTCATTCTAATGCTCTTTCTTGGAAGGGAAAAAAATCTCAATAATATCCTATTTGCATATTTTTGTTTAATTAAAAAGAAACTCATTTGAGAAAATTCTAATTTTAAGGACCATTTCCACAATTGTCAATTACACACAAGGGGAAAAAAAGCCAAATTTGATAACATGAAAATGCTAATAACATATCGAAAAGTCTGCAGTATTATCACAACCCATCAAGGTCAATATTATTACAGTCTACAAATTTGTCCTTTTCTTTCTTCAAACCCCAACATCCCCAGAATCTTTTTGACAAGAAAACAGATATATACTGGATTTTCTCAAGAAATATGTTTGAAACAATGTCCCTTAGCCAAAACTTTAGTCCTCTTTGCTGGTTCCACATTTAGTATGCACTCCTTTTTGAGCAATGGAGTCGAAGCTTTAATCCATGTCCAGCAAAAACATACCAGCTATCAAAACACCACACTGGAAGAAGGTGGTAGAGATGAAGGGTGGTGAAAGGAGAACTCGGATCAGGAAATAGATTAAAAGTATAAATTCTCTGAATCACATTGATGCTACCATTGCTCGACAGAAAATGTGTGGTGCAAACCAAAAGTCATCATCCCCTACCTACTTCTTTCTCTCAGTTACCAGAAAACAGGACTGTGAAAAGGTATAGCAGGGCACTAGAAAATGATTTGCTCATGTCCTTCAAGAGTAAACACTCCAGTATTCCAGGAACTTTAAATCAAACACTTTACCTTCATGGAGCATTGGTGTTCATTCCTACTCCTCTGTAGTCGGTCACTGCTATGGTCAATATTCAGAAGAGGTCACAGACCTCTGTTGGTTTGGAACAAAGAAATCAGATATGCCAAACAGACAGAGGAAGATGTTTCAATAAAGTGAGACTGACAGAGAGATTTCACTTTCTGTAGCACTTTAACTTGGAATGGATTCTTGGGAATACTAATTTATCTGATTTTTGTCAAAACACTGCTTGTTAGTAACAGTAATCCCCATTTAAGTGGCACAGAAAGTAGGATGGACTCAGAATCTTAAAGCAAATTCATAAAGATTTCATCTCCTGTAACTTTTATTTGGGCTTACTGTATGACAGGGACCATGCCAAGGTATTTTATGTTATCCCTTTGAATCCTGACAGCAAGCACATGAAGCAGAACTATTATTGACATTCCAAATCTCAGATGTGAAATTGGGACTCAGCAAAGAAAAGTAACTCAATGAGGAATAGCTGAAGTGGTTTGCAAGATGGAGTTCAAATTAACACACACCACCACATGAGCCATCAATACAATACATGCATTCAGAAACACACACATCACTCACAACAGACATTTATAACCTCCACACCACAGACACACATGTACTACACACACACATACTACATCTATATACACTGTCCACTCACACATACAACACTATGCCATACACATCATTCACATACACCAGGTACCATCAACACACAACATGTGTATAAAAATTCACATCACTTACACCACAGCCATGCCCACATATAATCATAAGATTCTGGGATAATACCACGCTGCTTTCAAAGGAACAGTTCTTCACAATCATCCTGGTTCTCAAGCAAAAAACATGACAAATGACTTAAGGAAAATGAAACAGCTATGTATGTTACTCTAGAGCAACGGAACAGAGCCTACCTCCATGGCAAGGCCACATCGTACTCAACCTGGGTACCTTGGAAAAATAATGAAGTTTGATTCTCATTCTAGATCAGTTAAAAACCCAATCTTTGGGTGAAAAGGTAGGGTTCTGGGCCTCAGCATTTTAGAAATCATAGACCCCGGATAGTTCAAATGTGAAAGCAATGTTAATAATGATGCCTTCTGCTCTTCTCAGTGTGCTATTTCCAGGCCACAGATGAGCCCCACACTCTGCTGCCTTCACACCACGGGTCCCCTCACACTCACCTGCAGGCTCTTAGGCAACTGGAGAAGATCACTGGGAACGTGGCTTCATGACACTGAATGGGAGCCTTCCAGTTCAGCTCAAACCACAAAACCAAACCAAGCAAGGTCAAGAGGCTAAAGACCTGCTGTCCACTTGCCAGCCTAGGAAGCCTCTTTTTAGATTTTGGATAACAGAAGCTGGATGTTTAATATGTCCATCCACGGCTGGAAGAAGGCCAAGGCAGACACTGACAGTGTGTTGACCCATCTCTGGTGGTCAAAGGCTTTCCTCCTTTTAGCTCAGAGGGTGTCCTATGACATCTCTGTTACTGGAGCATCACCAATGGATCTTGCTATGCTCTGGTGAAACTCATTTCCACAGAAACTTTGCACCTACTGTTTCTTCTGCCTGCAATTCTCTCTTTTTAGTCTTTGTGTGGCTACATGGCTAGTTCTTCCTAATTCTGTAAGCATAATCTTAAAAGCTATGTCCTCAGAGAGGCCTAAATTCATATGCTTCAGTGAGAATAGAATGTGTTTAACACAAAGATGTAGACTTAAAACTCCTTAGCAGCCAGGCCACCCACAAAACAGAGTCAGACTCACATGCCTAGGATGGCAAGCCTGTTCTCTTAGCCATTATGAGTTAAATTAGGTTGTCTCCCAGCATAAGGAGAATCAAAGCCACAGAGGAAAACTGCAACAAAAGTCCTATGATTCTTCCCTGGGGTTCTTTTTTACATGCTGTGGCTGGTGTTAGAGAGAAGGCAGGGAAACTACCAAAACTGAATGGATAAACTAAATGCCAATGAGCTTTTGTTTTGCTATATGCAGACTTATGCCCTAGGACCATAACATGACCTGTGAGGAAATGCGACAGAATGAATTATGTTATCATAGTTTCTATCATATGTGCAAATTTTAAAAAGGAAATTATCTGATCTGACTTGGAAATTCTTTGGGCAATATCTCTGCAGAATCCACCCTGGTCCCCAATCCAATTTACTGGCTCCTTGCAGATGAATCAGTGTGGAAGGTGTGCAGGGGGTTGTTTCCTTTAATTAACTTTCAGTGGGTGAAATGTACATGAATAGCCCACAGGGAGCTGTTCAGTTCACACTGTTCATCAGCAACTCAAGGAACTGATTGAAACAGGGCTCATAAAGTCCTGGTAAGTGAAATCCACCAGAGCAAAGTCAGTTTGGCTGCTTCTTCCTTCCACAAATCTATGACCTGAAGGAATACATACTTTATCTGTGAAAACCCTACCTCTCCTGTCCTTGCTATGCCCATTCTTCTGTCTTCTTATTCCTCTTTTGACTCTTTCTCACTCTCCTCTCCTCCCTCCCCATCTTTTAAAATTCCACCACCACCACCACCACCACCACCACCACCACCACCACCACCACCTGTGAGTCCTAGGTGAGGCAGTACAATCTCTGAGTAGACATCTTTATGCATATGCACACCACAACCAATTACTGAATATGCCCTGGCACTAAGAAAGGTCTCGGCATTTACTCTAGGGCTATCTGGAGTTTTTTCTGATGGTTTATGTGTTTATATCCCTTTCCAGCATATTTCAAGTTCCTTAATGGCAGAGATGCTGTCAAGGTCTTTCTGTCTTCAGTGTCAAACACACTAGAGATACTTGTCAAATGGTTCCAGGAATGCTAGTGAAGCCATCTGCCCTGAGTTGTTCCAACAGTGATAAACCATCAACAGCAGAGGCCTTAACTTGAAGAACTCTATTTATATGGCTTAATTCTCCATTAGGGAACCACTGCTAATGCCAAAGACAACCAAAGCAACTGCTGTTCTAAAGCATCAGAGGCATGGAAGGGTATTGTACACAAAGGTATCTACCATCAGTGCTGAACCACTTAAGCAATGGGGTTTTTGTTATTTTTTTTTTAAGCTCAGCGGAGAAGCAAGATTTATTTGCATGCAAAGCAAAAGTACACTTTGACAATGAGTGTTCTGACTGAGGACATCTGGACCCTAGCTTTCATCCTAGAAGTAGTGGTAAGATGGCCATGAATTCTCCCTATGCCACATTCCCTAGAAGAATTCCCTTCAGTATGTTCCAAAGAGTACTTATCCATGAAATGCTCTCAGATGTAATACTACATTTCCCGCAGAGAGATTCAAAATTCTCCTCAGTTAGCAGACTCTAAGAAAACTTTCAGTAAATAAATCCATTTAATTGTGTTCAAATCAGCATTTCCCACAATCTTTAAGGGTGGAAATCTTTTTTCCAAATACAAACTTTAATTTACTATTGAAAAAGGGTTCTAAGTAAATTCTTTCAATACCACTTTTAGAAGCCCAATGCATCAGTGGCTCCAGTGTCACAAAGCAGGAAATGATCGTTTTCTAGATGATTAAAAGGGGGTAATATTTTTCTCTTACAATCATTGCTTACTGTTCTGGATGGGTGCTGGTGATGCCTCATTTGATACCCATTGCCTCATTCTCACATATATTCTCATACTTCTCTGCCTTGCCCTCAACCTCCATGGCGCTTCCCACTGGCTGGCTTCCAGCTGGCGTGCAAGAAGAGGAACAAGTAGAGATAATTCCCAGCAGGTCCTTCCCTGCCAATTTGGTGTCACTTCCTCTGGCAGCAGTTTCATGACTACAAAGACAGCTCCCACTGGGCAGTCTGGCTCCACAATCCAGCTCTTTTTGGCCTCTGGCAGCATTATTCCCTTCCATAACCCTTTCAGACCTAAAGACAACAAAGGTTTCCTGATTATGTTAGCATTGTTTCCCTCACCTCTCTTTTTTATGTTCTTCACCTCATCCAAGTGGATCCATCATTAGTCCCTGTTTGGGGATGATTTTTTCCCCTCTGTCATATCCCAGTTGATAGGGCACATAAGGGAATTGGTATCTATTAATGATTGTGTAGTACCAGATACACAAGAGGATTCTATTTGTATTATGTAATTTGACACAATAATCTTTGATGATAAGTTTTATTATCTCCATTTTCCCAATGAATAGAAACTGAGAGGCATGGAACAGCTTGCCTTAGTTTATACTGCCTGGTAGAGTCAGTCTGTCAACAAATCCTTTCTGTGAACCGACTTTGTTCTAGGACCTGAGATATACTATACAGACAGAGTGCGGAAGAAAAAATAAAAGGAATCAGAAGAAACAGGCAGACCTCTGAAACTGTAAAGGGAAATTCCTTTACCCTTGAAAGTCAATGCTGCATTATAAAACTTAACATACAGTAAATTGCTGGTGCATCTGGTTCACTACCCTGAATGTGAAATTGCTTTCAAGGAGTACATTATAGAGGGTAGGTCCACCCCATACCTGTCCTGTGCAGGGATCTCTAATACACATGGCCAACATCAAGTATATTTGACTCTTGAATTGTATCACTTAAAAATTGGGTAAATATGAGGCCAGCACTGTGGTACAATGGATTAGGTCACTGCTTGTGACACCAGCATACCATATGAACAGTGGTTCAAATCTTAGTTTCTTCAGCTCTGATCCAGCTCCTAGCTAATGCACCTGAGAAAGCAATGAAAGATAGCCCAAGTGCTTGGGTCCTTGCTACCCACAAGGGCACACCTAGATGGAGTTCCAGGCTGCTGGCTTTGGCCTAGCTCAGCCCTGGCCATAGTTTGTATATTTAGGGAGTGAACCAGTGGATGGAAGATCTCCCTCTTTCTGTCTCTCCCTTTCTCTGTAACTCTGACTTTCAAATAAATAAATAACCCTTTTTTTTAGCAAAAAGATAAATAACAGATAGAAACAGCACTCTCAATCTATGTATCACAAGTCCCAAATATTAATTTTGACATTTCCCTCTGCACATGGCATCTGAGGAGTCTTAAATATTATCAATCCATATTAATCTGTCTCAGTTGCTTGGCTTAACTCTTTTTCTCTAGTTCACACCACTTCCATTTCAAAGAATCACAGCAGTAGCTATTATTTGCCAAACTACCAATATGAGTCAGGCACCCGGTAAGCTTAATTGTTAGAAGTGGAGCTCTAGACTTGGCTGGCGTAGGATTACAATCTGATTCTACTGCCTAGTAGCTGAACAGATTATTTACACTTAATAAGTTCCAGTTTCTCCATTTGTGAAATTTGGTATAAAGATATCTCAAATTATGTGACCCACCCATAGAGTTGTTATGATAATTAAATTAAATATTCCATATACAGCACTGCTTGCACTTGGCACATAAGAAATGATAATTATAATAACAAACCCATATGGCTATATAGCATTTACTATATACTTGACATTGTTCCAAGTGTCTTCTATGTACCATAATAACACTATGTGGTAGGTTTAGTTATTATTCTTTAAGATTGTGACTGATGAAACTGAGGCACAAAAAGGTTTGCCTCAATGTATATGTCAATATATGATGGAGGAGGTATTTCTATCAGGCTTGCCTGATTGCAAAGCTTGAGATACAAACCACTATATAATGATATTTTAGGGACTTCCTTAACATGGGAAACCCTATTTCATCTCTTGGGTTTCAGGACCTGTCAACTTTTTTATCCCACATTCTCCAATGATAGGATGTTCTGCTCAAATTATTGCTCCTGATTAGGTTTCTATTCAGACCAGTTTTTCAGGGACTCCCTCTAAGCCTCTGAAGAAAGTTTAGTTCTTGCAATGAACATTAGGTCGTCCACCTACTGTGACTTCCACATTCATTACTCATCCGGCTCCTGAGTTAGTTATGTTAAAAGCATCCAACTCTTGGTACAATTATACAATCCCCTTGTACCCAGGCACCTTGTCCAGGGAGTAAGTCCCCAGTGACACTAGGAAGGAAAACCACAGCAAAATAGATAAGAGATAGCATGCTCCTGCTAACAAATGAAACTTCTATATATTCATTCATTCATTCTCCCACACTTCCATTACTGACACATTTGAAAACCTAGGATTTCATAAACATCACCTTGTTACACTTTGTTGACAAAATCAGTGCCTCCAATACAAAAACAGTGGCAGGAATGTGAACATGCATGTACAGATATCTCAAATTATGAGACTCAATTATAATGTGACTCTCCTTAGATATAAACATGCACAAAACAAATCCAGCAGTTTACTTTTAGTTTCAATTTGGCTGGGGCTTGCCTTACAGTGTTCCCTTTATCATCCATAGCATCATTCCCTCAGCCCATCACTTGGCACACTTGAGATTTCCCAGAAATTACTCTGCTGTGCACTGGTCTTGTTGGTTTTCTTAGAAAGAGTTCATTCCTTAAACTCATTCAAACTCACCCCTCAAGCTGCCAAGCATGTATTGCCTCAGTTCCATTCTTTTTCTCATTTGTTTTATCATTTTGAGTTATTTGTACTCTTTCTTTAAAATCAGATGTTAAATTTTAACCCTTTCCTCATTTTGGGGCCTATTCCTCATTTTATTTTCCTTTCTCTCACTTTCTCCTACAAGTGCCCCGATATTCCAACTCCTTGTTCCCTGTCCTTACACTGGTATTTATAGGCTTCTTCTACCTAT
Organism: Lepus europaeus; assembly: GCF_033115175.1. Classification (NCBI taxonomy): domain Eukaryota; kingdom Metazoa; phylum Chordata; class Mammalia; order Lagomorpha; family Leporidae; genus Lepus; species Lepus europaeus. Next base: position 44,294,436 of record NC_084833.1, read on the forward strand.
TCAATATAGCATCTCTTTTCTCTTTTAATGTCCCACCCCCTAAAACTTTAAAACAGAGAATCTGTCTACAAAATGGGAGCTCTTTGAAAATAAAAAATAATGCAATTGTCAGCTTGGTATTCATTGACCTTTCATATTTGTCTGTACAACTACTGCACAGCCAAAGAAGTCCAGTGCCTCATTCCAACAGGTTGGGGTTAAGGCATACAATTTGTTTTACTTCAAAAAAATATTCTGTTTGACGTGAAATAAATGGAGATGTGAAACTCAGCCCCTTTCTTAATTTTATAGGTAATAAAAAGTATAGGAAAAGTACTCTCACAATATATTTCCATAGGTGAATATATTTCTTTATTTATGAAGAGGAATGCCTTATAGCCTAGCCATGCAAATAACACAGTGAACAAGACCCTTATTATTATTATTCCTTTGACCACTGAGGATTTTTCTTTAGTTATTCACCCCCACATAATGCCACAACTTTACACAGTCTCCTTGAGTAATCTCTCATGTCCCCTCTCTTTTCTCTCTCTCTCCATCACCCACAAATTCTTGTTTATTTCTGTGCCATAGTACTTTAATTATCCCTTTCATATCCTCAATTCCATCCACTGAGCTTATTAAATTATTGCCCTAAGCAAATATAACTCTCTACGAGGAAATCTCTTGTCAGTTATTAAGAAAATAAAAATTTCACCCTGCTACACAACGGTTAGTCAAAACTGTCCTTGAGCTCCAGGGAACTGGGGCAAAGTAATCTTCGACGCTTGTCCTTAATGGTGAGCACAGACTCATCCAGAAAGCCACTCACCACTAAGAAGGGAGATTGGCCTGGAAAGTTACATAGATACAGTCATTCCAAGTAGCCTGGCCTCATTTTAGTTCTCCTCCCTGCATCCCACTCAAGCATGCCCTTTGAGAATATTTGTTCATTGGCATATATTTAAAAATCATTTTACTTATATACAACATAGGGCCAAGAAGGAGTCATACTCAGCTCTCAGATGCCCACAAACAGTTGTATTTGTGCCATTCTGTACTTCCTTCCCCATTGTGCCTATACAGTCATTAAAGTTAGATTCATTAACAAAAACAGTGATTTAATTACTAGGGCTTAAACACCAAAGCTTATTTCTGTCTCATTGAAAACAGTTCAGAAGGCATGCACTCCATGAAAGGCACACTGACTTCAGGGTCAGCAGAATCCAAGTTCCTTCTAGTCTGTTCCTTCATCTTTGTAGGTAGATTCTATTCACTGAGTTTCTCATAATCCAAGGTTGCAGGTAGAGCTTTGGCCATTCTATCTTCTTGCACATGAGAAGAGAAAAGGCCAAAGAGACAGTCTTCAGGTTGCTTCCACGAACAATTACCCAAAACACAGCATGAAATTGAGACACCCAGGAGTGGCTTCCACTGCCCAGATCAGGAGACCATGGAAGCAGAATGCTGCCACTACTTCAAAAATCACCCACCTCTGCCACGATCAGAAAGTTTCAGGTTAAAAAGAACACAAATAAAGCAGCATACTTATAAGCCAGCTCTCTGTCATGATTTCAGGCCACAAAATAGAAACCTCTGTCACTTCCTATCTGTCCATATAATTCAGTTAACACTTAATATCACCAAGAACTCATCTATTTGGCAGCCCCTGAATCATACCTGTGACCCAGATAGCAAGTGAATTTGAGAAATGTAGAGCTAGCATCCCAGTATCTCTTGAACAGAGGGGCATACCTGCTGGAATTGGCACAGGTGTTCAGTGAGCCAATCTATTCCATCAACCAGCCAAGGATAATGCCAGGTATTTGTCATCATCACTCATCGAATTTTTTCTTGAAAGGAACAGAAAGGCTCCTTCTAACAGGAGATCTTCTGCTGGCCAGTACATCTCCTCAACTGGTAGAATTCGATAGGAATAAGATTCTGGTTTCAGAACATTTGATCTTTGAGTCATGATTCTATTTAAGAGTAACAGGAGAGATACAGAAATAAAGAGGAGAGTAGAAAGTAGGCCTGAAATGGTGATACCATTGCTCTCTGTGTTATTAGGTGTTTGAAGTTTGCCCTCTGCTCTGAGCCACTGCTGCTTTCTTAATCACCTGCCTTATCATTCCTCCTTGGATTTAAAAGGCTCAAAAATGACTGTCCATTTATCTTCACAGATTTCTTATTTAAAATTCACTGAAGCATAATTTAACACATCTCTGTGCAATAGGGAGGGACTGATTTTTTTATTATCCGAAGCACAGAGAGGTTAACTGGCTCACCCAAGGTCACAAAATGAGGCAGAAGGATAAAATACTGACAAGAAGTGCAAATTCATGGTAGGTGATTCCCAAAGATACTCTCCAGTGCTAAATGCTTAGAGAAAACCTACAGAGCTGAAAGAAAGCAGCTTGCTTCAGATTGTGTCCTGAAGGAACAATTAACTGAATAGCAATAATTAGTTTTCTTTTTTTCTTTATGTTTTATTTCTTTTAAGTTATGAGATCTCAGATTTGATTTTCTAGATCACTTAGCATAATCAAGCAAGATTTTTCTCTGCAAATACCTTATGCATGCAGTGGATGTGTAAATGGGTAGAAGATGAAATAAAATTGAATCTCCAATTTCTAAAAATGAAAAAATAAAAAATAAAACATTTTTATATGTGAAAGTTAAATTTTCCAAAGTGCCTACATTCATGCTCTTTTGGGAAACAAAATTACTTCATAGTAATTCACATATTTTCTCTGATGTCAATAACAGAGAAAATTCTGACACATAATCTGATAAAAACTGAAGCAGACTTGGGATCTTGGTTCAAATCTATTCTGTCACTAATTATCCATGTTACCTTGGAGTAAGAGCTCTCTCTGGGCCTCAGTTTCTCATTCACAGAACGAGGATAACTAGATGACCATGAATCTCCTGACTTCAGAGTCTCCAATTCCATGTTTAAATAACAATGGAGGCCAGCACCATGGCTTAACAGGCTAATCCTCCACCTTGCGGCGCCAGCACACTGGGTTCTAGTCCCACTTGGGGCACTGGATTCTATCCCGGTTGCCCCTCTTCCAGGCCAGCTCTCTGCTATGGCCCGGGAGTGCAGTGGAGGATGGCCCAAGTCCTTGGGCCCTGCACCTGTATGGGAGACCAGGAGAAGCACCTGGCTCCTGGCTTTGGATCAGCGAGATGCGCTGGCCGCAGCGGCCATTGGAGGGTGAACCAACGGCAAAAAAAAAAAAAAAAAAAAAAAAAAGGAAGACCTTTCTCTCTGTCTCTCTCTCACTATCCACTCTGCGTGTCAAAAAAATAAAAACAAAAAATAAAAAATAAATAAATAAATAAATAAATAACAATGGAAGGGGCCTTCGCTGTGACTTGGTGGGTAAAGCTGCCACCTGCACTGCTGGTGTTAGGTAGGAAGTCAGTTATGAGCTTATGTGTGTGTGACAGGCCTAAAGAGAAGACATCTATATGCATCTGCATCTCAAAGTCATCCTAACAAGGTTTCAGGGGAAGCCCAGATTTCGCATCCTGCCTGCCCTGCCCCCTTCTACCTGATAACCTGCCAGGTGGAGACCCTCACCCCTCCTGCTTCCTGCCTGATAAATCTTCCACAATCTCCCAGGTGCAGCCCAGTATCTGCATGTCAAACACCCTGCTCCCTTCCTCAGGTCTGATAACATTTGCATCCATAAAAGTCCTTTGTTTCAGACCTTCAAGAGAAGTTTTTCTATTTACATCCAAAAAGCCCTTTGTTCCAAGAGGAGCAGAGGTGGGGAAGCAAGACCCATCTCCTTAAAACCCCCAGCCTCAACTGGACTGTGCGCGCTCAGCTCTCTGCCTCTTTGCTGAGCCGCCCGCCTGGCCTGGCCGGGTGTACTCTCCACTCACCCATGCAGCCCCGCTCTCCCCCAGTCTGAGGGACTGGGCACTCTCTCTCAGGCCCTGTCTGGAGAGGTGCCCATCCGTCCTTACAGATGTTCCTTCTTAATAAACCTTGCTATTTTACCTCCCACTACTCTCTGTCTCACGCCTGAATTCTTTCTTGCGCGAAGACAAGAACCCTGCAATTTCTCCGGTAACACTGGCATCCCATATGGGTGCTGGTTTGAGTCCAGGCTGCTCCACTTCCTATCCAGCTCTCTGCTATGGCCTGGGAAAGCATGAGAAGATGGCTCAAGTCCTTGGGCCCCTGTACTCGTGTGAGAGACCTGGAAGAAGCTCCTGGCTCCTGGCTTCAGATCGGTGCAGCTCTGGAAGTTGCTGCCAACTGGGGAGTGAACCAGCAGATGGAAAACCTCTCTCTCTGTGTCTCTCTCTCTGCCTCTCCTTCTTTCTCTGTGTAACTCTGACTTTCAAATAAATAAATAAATCTTTAAGAAAAACAATAGAAGAGAGGTTTTCACTAAAGCAATATATTAAAAATCTGAATATAGACAGTTTGAACTTTCATTTCTCTTTTACATAATAATAACCTTAAAGGGAAATAAATAATTAGAAAAATGTTATCATGTGAGAGCTTCATGATATGAAGCAAATGTCACAGGGTTAATTAACTGCAGACTTTCAGCACTGTGGCTAAAGTCTGGTGCAAAGCTGATGAGGGTCAAAAGACTTGACTATTACAATACCCTTCCAAGATTTCTATGTATTGAAATAACAGTGAAAACAATTTTAATAGCTGTTATTAAGTAGCTGTTATTAAACTGTGATGTGTCTAACAGTTCCAAGTTCCTTACAAATGTGATATCATTTAAACTTCACATCCATGTTTTCATCTTATGGTGCATAATACATTAATCTAATTGACATACCTAATTTCCTCTGGTAAACTTAGGATTTATGAAACAAATGATCACGTCTACATTAAGGGACTTTACAATTATCTCCTTATTGTCCATTTTCTTTTATTTTTAGTGATATCTTGATGTTTTGTAGATTCTTGATTTTCAGAGATTTTTCAAGTCCAAGACAGGCTCTTGGGAATAAACCCAAGCCAATCAGAGTGATTGCTGGTCACTGTGTTTGGTTCAGGAGCAGGCATGCGAGCTGGGGGCTTCTGGAAAAGGAGCGTTCCAGCACTTCTGCTAGAGTTTCTCCGAGGCAGTCTTCTTTCTGCCTCCACAGTTGTGAAAAGGTAAAGTTGCTATCGCATCATTCCCACAATCACAATGAGATCCCAAAGAGGCTTGGCTTAAAATTGAGATCATGGAAGTCAGAGGCGAAGGAACCAAAGGCTGACTGCATGACTGGGTCAGTCCTCAAAATTGGCTATTGCATGAAAAACTGCACCTTCATTAGAGAGATTGATTTCCATAGAGTCAGGTATTTCTGGGAATATGATAAGCTATGCACTAGGATACACAGACATCCAAGAGGTTTAACACATCACACAAAGAGAAATATCTCATAAAGCAAAGAGGAAGGACCCTTCCTCTGGCCACGCCTTCCAACAGAATCTGCATATCTTACAGATTAAAATTCAGAGCATTCTTGACTTTATTGCTATTTGAATATAATTTTTAAAGTTGGTATGCACTCATTGATAAGTCACACCCACTCACAGTTTGATTTCAAATTTCATATGTTGACATCTCAAACCCAGCATGTCCGAAGAACCCTTCATGTCTCATTTTATGTTAAATATTTTTTCAGCAAGATGGGGGGCAAATTTTGTTTTCAAGGGAAAATTTCACCACAGGCTCTGTACCCAAATGAAACAAAATTTAGTCAAAACCAAATGTATATTCACTTTCTGTTTTGCTGAAATGTCTCTGGATGATAGATGGTCTGCCTCTGTTTTTGCCCTGGCAGAAAAAGTGTAATCTCTTTACAAATGCACAGGCTATTGCCATGGAAATGAACATGGGGTAATAAATATATCATTATGAGTGCCATCATATCTAGTAGGTGGGTAATGATAGCACTTCACATTTAGAATTCTTTCAGTGATTTATAAAACATTAGCTTAGTAATCCCTCCAATGCCTTAGGGAAGAAAAGGGTGGTTTTATACCAGTTTTGCAGATGGGGAGACTGAGAGAGCAATTAGGGGATCTTTCCAAGAGTGCTGAGGGAATAAGAATTCAATGTCATTCGTGCAAAGCATTAAGTCCCAGATTTAGTTGCTTAACAATACTGCCAAGTTATCCCCATCCTCACAAAGCAAAATACCTACACAAAACAAACTGCTGAGGTTGCGACAGAACAATAAAGTATGTGCCATATTTCAAAGGTCCCTTGGGGGAAAGTCTTACATTCCTATTTACATAGTGTTGAACTGGTTTTCACAGTTTCTGAAATACGAAGAAATGAAATATGCTGTATAAAATGCTCTCAATGAAAAGATGAGACCAACGTATTGTCGGGCACAGATCTCTGAAAGTACACGTGGCTTTCACAATAGACCTCACTCCCGATTTCTACCCTACAATCCCTCCTTCCATCCCTAGAAGAAAAGATTTCCACTCTCTTCTCTGCAGCCAGCTCCTTCACCTATGCCACCTAAACCTTGCCTTCCTATAATGATGACTACTTCTCAAGCATCTTCAATCCACTTCTCCCATCTAGCTTCCAAATATTTTTCATCTTAGAAGTCAGCTTGAAGGGGACAAAATATCTTTCCCTTGACATTGCTGTCCCCTTCATGTTTCATGTCCATTCTTTCTAATCCTTTGACAGCCAAAACCCTCCAAATTCTACCCACTGTCCAACTTTCTACCAAAATATATCTTTTTAAATCCTGTCATTGGAGATAATGATGATTCTGTTCTTTGAAATAATGTCAAGGACTCTCTTCTTGCCAAACACAGTGGAATTTTCAATGATTTAATGCCCATGAGCCTCTTCTTGGTCCTCTAGCAATATTGCAGCCCACCAACTCTTTCTGACTCTTATTTCTATTTTATTATCTCTTAATTTCATTGCCACTTTTACTGTTATTTCTTTCTTTCTTTTTTTTTTTTTTGACAGGCAGAGTTAGACAGTGAGACAGACAGAGAGAAAGGTCTTCCTTCCATTGGTTCACCCCCCAAATGGCCACCACTGCTGGCATGCTGCACCAATCCGAAGCCAGGAGCAGGTGCTTCCTCCTGGTCTCCCATGCAGATGCAGGGCCCAGGGACTTGGGCCATCCTGCACTGCCTTCCCGGGCCACAGCAGAGAGCTGGACTGGAAGAGGAGCAACCAGGACAGACTCCGGCGCCCCAACCGGGACTAGAACCCCAAGTGCCAGCACCACAGGCAGAGGATTAGCCTAGTGAGCCGCAGCGCTGGCCTACCACTTTCACTGTTATTTCTTCCTCCTCCAGATTTCTATATGGATTTTCCCTCTGAAGACACTGCCCTTATGCACTTTACGCGTTTTCTCATTCTTATTCACATATCTCTGCTAGGATGACTCATATTTCTACTTCAAATATTCAAATCTCACATGTAATCCAGTTCAGTATTTTCTCACTTATATGGCATAGTAACTTGAAATTTGAAGAATGGAAAAGAAAATATCTACTGCTTACTTTTTTCTCTCTGCTTCACTCTTTCCTCCTTTGTAAGAGAAGGGAGTAACAATCAGTCACATTCTAAAACACTGTGCTATGTTAATTTCAAGTAGAATTACTGCATCTAAGTATAATCCCAGCAAACTTTCCTTCTTCTTTACCTCTTATTGGTGAGTCCTGGGCATTTTAGTCCATGAAATACCCAGGAGCATTGGTGATACAACATGGATTTGACTGGTGAATATGTCTCCCCTTAAACTTATTTTTTGCTCAATTGCCTCGTATTGGAGAAAATGGACACTAACCCAAATGATGATGATGATGATGAAGATGATAACAATAAGACAGACATTACTTCTAAATTGCTTCAAACCATAGGATCTGTTTTGATTCTAAAACTTCCTTTGTACTTAGAGTACTATACTTTAATGCGTAATTTTTAAATTATGCCATGTAAAATATATTTGTTTTCTCTCATAAATATTAAGTTCTATATGAACAGAGTCATTTCTGTACTACCTCTATGAATCCACCAACACCCCACAAGCCCTACCCTACCTTCAACATTAGCTAGAAGTATGGAGAACATTATATAATACATAAATACATAGTGATTGACCAATAGGGTATATTCACTAATGTGGTCAATAGTGACTTCCTTTCATTGTTATAGTTGAATGAGTTTCTGGTGGCTTCTCATAGCATTTAGAATTAATTCTAAACCCCTTATGATTATCTGTATGGTTCTACATGCCCTGGCCTCTCCTTATTGCTCTAATCCTATCAACCCCTTCTCTCACACCATACATAGCAGACTTCTGTCTGTTTCTCAAATTCATGAAGCTCAGTACTTCTCCCTCTGACTGACATGTTCTCACCGAACTTTGTATGGCTTACACTCCCCTTATTCAGGCTAAGGCTCAAATAGGCTGATACCACAATAGGCCCTATCCTATTGCCCTGTATAAATGAACCTTTTTGGTTACACCAATCATTTCCTAATCCATTACTCTATTTTATATTTCTTTGCAGCATTTATAACAAGTGAAATTACAAGGTTTTCCTTTAATCAACTGTTTCCCTGTCTAGAATATAAGCTCCATGACAGAGGGACTTAGTCATATAACCTGTTTTATATCCAACACCTAAAACAAAATACAGCATGTCAGTAAAACAGTATGGTCTTACCTATGGCACCATCTTAGGCTCTGGCCCTGTCACCATTTTGTACAATAAATTTCATTCTAAGCCCAGCCCAGTTTACTAGAAGTCAGATGACCAAATGGCCCCAACACAAGTGTCAGCTCCACTCCCACCCTAAGGGGATTTGCCACTCCCACTTCCTTACCTCTGCAAAGCTATACAAGGCCTGTTTTCTCAGTACAGGTTGTTGTTCTCTTTGTGTACAGGGAGGCAGCCTGTCAGATTTCCCCAACCTGACAATAAACCTTTTCCCTTACTCTGGTGTTTGGTGTGTTTTTTGGCAGCCTTTCCTTCCACAGCATGTAGTAGATACTAAACAAATAATTGTTGCATCAGTTACATAAATATTATTATTTTGTGTTGTAACTCCATAAATTAATCTGACTGATAATGAGGCCCTAAGATCTTTAAGGTTTTAGGGATTAAAGATCAATTTCATTCTAGCCATGGCAGTGGAAAGGATTTCAGTTATTAGAATCTAAAAGTAGTTTGCGAGGATTCATGTGTAAATATGAAACACCAAGTTTAAAGTTGAAATCTAAGAATATTCTTAAAATGTGAAAGTCAGTGTTCAGTTACTTGAAATTTACATGACATATTAAATTATAAAAAGTAATTGAGGAGCAAGTTTAATATTTGTTGAACAACTATGTTGTAGGCATTGCACAATATCCACTTTTGTGTTTTGTTTGTTAATTCTATGTGCTTTAGTTCCACTAAAGGTTTTAAATCTATTAGCTCACTTAACCCTCATATTATCCCATGATAAAACTATTGCCATTGTTACCATTCCTATATTGCAGATAACAAAATTGGCTTAAGTAGATTAAAGCAACTCACTGCAGTTCACATGAGTTGTGGAACTAAAGTGTAAATTTGCATATTTCTGGCTCCAAAATCTGGGCTCAGCTCTGCACCATGCATCTTCTGAATTGTGTTTATCACCTGTCTGTGTAATTGTACTGCAACAGACATTTACACACCTCACCTCTTTGTTGCAGTCCTTTCTAACACTCAAAGAACATCTCTACACAATCTTAAGAAATACAGTTACCATCATGTATAAAAGAAGATAATTTTCCTTTCTTCCTATAACTTCAAGAAGGCTACAAAAAGATGCACTTTTGAAATCTATACATAGTTCAACTGATTCACATTTTTCTAATAAACATGGAGCTCTTGGGGTTTAATAGAGAGTAATAAAGGTCATAATAATAAAGATGATATTATGATTTTTTTTCTTTTAAGAGATATTATGACACCATATTAAGTAGAAAATAAAAATAAGAAATAAGGGGCCGGTGCTGTGGCATAGTAGGTTATGCCTCTGCCTGTGATGCTGGCATCCTATATCAGTGCTAGTTTGAGTCCTGGCTGCTCCACTTCCAATCCAGCTCCTACTAATGGCACAGGAAAATCATGGAAGATGGCCCAAGTGCTTTAGCCTCTGTACCCACATGGCAAACCCGGGGGAAGTTCCTGGCTCCTGGCTTCAGATTGGCCCTGCTCTGGCCAATGTGGCCATTTGGGGGAGTGAACTGGTGGATAGAATACTTCCTTCTCTGTCTTTCCCTCTCTCTAACTCTGCCTCTCAAATAAATAAATAAATAATTTTTGAAGAAATAATAATTACAATAACAAACACATACGGAACACATATGTTAGACATTAGGTATTTTACAATAATTATTTTATTTCTTTCTCAACGCCATTTTGTTACATAAGCACTAATATTAGCACATTATACAGCAGAGATCAAACTTTAGAGATATTAAGTAATTTTTACAAGTTCAGTTGATAATGCTACTTCTGATAGCTCCAAGGAGCTATACAGATAAATACTGAATATCCATAAATTCAAAGGGTTCTATCTTGTCATTTGTTTATTTATTTAAAGATTTGTATTTATTTGTTAGGCAGAGTGACAGGGGTTGGGGGGCAGGAGACAGAGAGAGAGATATCTTCCATCTACTTTGGGCACTCCCCAAATGCCTGTAATGGCTGGGACTGGTCCAGGCCAAAGTGAGGAGCCTAGAACTCCATCTGGGGCCCCCCACATGGGTGCAGAGGCCCAAGTACTTGAGTCATCTTCCACTCCTTTCCTATGTGTATTAGCAAGGAGTTGGATCAGAAGTGGAGCACTTCAACATGAGACGCTGTCGTTGTAGGTGGGAGCTTAGCTCACTGCACCATAGCACTAGCACCAAAGAATGCTTCTTTAAAAGAAGTTATTGTGGCCTGCAAATACATCTCCCTCAGATGAGAACTAAATCTGCTAAACTGCCACCTCTATCCATGCAGTTCCATAAAGCAGATGCCCTGAGAACAAAATAGAGGTTTCTAAAAGAGCAAGGAACCTATTTTTTCATCAGTTTATCCTTAGTGCATAAAATATCTGGAACACCGTTGACACTAAAAAGCTATTTTCTTTTGGATGTGTAATTGTTGAATACAACTATCTGAAAGCAAAGCCAAAGGAATGCAGGTGGCTAAATATGCTCATGGCCTTTCTCCCTGCAGACACTGACTCCTTCAGTCCTTCTGTGGAGGAAGTCTCTCCTCACAGCTCCAAGTATAATCCTTCTCCACAGTTCCAAAACTCCCAACTCAAAGAGCCTCTCCTTGGCCATTCTAGCCTGCACTGCTGCCTGCCTTCTGATATGATTGGTCAATTAGAGCACTAAGAATCAGAGACTTCCAGAAACTTTCACTCTCCTTTCACCAAAAGTAAACAAACAGCTAAGGGGAAGCAGCTTATCCAAAAGTCGTAAAACTATTATAGTCAAAACTGAGACTTGAATGCAGTTCATTCAATGCTTTCTTCATATTTTATTTATACTCTACCATACCTACCCCCAGTCCACTTCACCCCACCCACTGCAGGCCAATTCTTGAAGAAAGGCCCAATTGGTACCAGTTATCACTACACCATAAGCTGTTGTGTTGCTGCTTTGGGTCTGGGAGCACCAGTTTAAATGAAAAGCAGGGTGAATGTCAGAAAGGTGATATTTGCCAACAAATATTCAAAAGCATCTATAAAACTCAGCATGACAAGGACTTTAAAGGGAAGAGTAGCTGTCCATCCTGAACTTATGTCTCCAGTTCTCCTTCACAAAAATCTCCTTACATACAAGGAAGTTTCTCTGATCACATGCTTGATAATTCCAAGTCACAAGTCAATAGTTAATAAAACATCATTATGTCCTGAGTAAATATGGAAAATTACATGAACTATTCAGTTATACAAATACAACCAATGAAATAATATGACAGAATGATGTCCATGTATTATTTTAAAAACATTTTCAAGATAAAATCAAATGGCACCTTTAAAAATAAAATTTTATATGTCAAACAAGATTACATTGTTCCAAATGATTATGTATCTAAAGCAAAAAAAAGAGAAATTAAATGCCTATTATTATAGCAGCCACTTTAGACAACAGAAGAAAGGCTATTATTCTTGGCTTCAACAAATTAAGAGTTTATGGAGCCTTCTAACTGTTCATATATAACCTAATATCCTCCTCTTACTGGTGGTGAAACTGAGACCCAAACAGTTAAAGTTACTTGTACAAAGCCATGTAATATGTGTGTTAGTCTGGATTAAATAAGCCTCTCCAGAGGCTCATACTCTACCCTATTCCCAAATACTCAGTATTTCTTGTGAATGTTGACCCAAATTATTTGCTTAATATATGGGAAATAACATTGTTTCATGGCATAAATAATATCTAGAGGCCAGTTTTTTAGTTCATTTGTATCATTTTACTGTACAATTTGTATTTTATTTGGCTGCTGTTATTATTATTATCCTTATATTAGACACGATTATCAGGAGTGGGAACACGGGTAGGTACTATTGTTAGGTAAGCACGCACATCCTGGTTGCAGGAGGAAACTGTTTACACATGAGACATCTGGACATCTCTCTTCCCCTGCCAGCATGTACTGGCTCCTGAAAGCTCAGCATGATCCTATAGCTCGTGCTCATTTGGGTTCCAAGACAATGATCTGATGTCATCAGATAATCTTTCCTGTAAGTTCAGCTGCATAGTCCACCAATGCCCAGCAACCTATTGCCTGTTACTGAGCAGCCCACCTAGGGACCATGGTAAGATGACAACATTAGTTCTATAGTTCTCACATGCACAGTCCTCACTGCCCTTCAAGCTATAAGAACAAAACCAATTGACAGCAAAGTCCCCAAGAACATGCTGCCAACCAACAAATACAAAATACTGACCTTCTGACAAGGCCCTACAGGTATTTGGAGACTAATAGCATAATGTATTTGTCCTCTCCATTAAAGAGTCAAGACTAATTTCTTTTCTTTCCTGAATTATTTATCAACAGCAGGGGAAATGAAAAACTACTGATGTAAAAATAAAGAAAAAATAAGCAAGGCCCTTTCAGCTCCACGGTTGCTTAGAGATATTTTCTGGCCACATGCATCCTGTAAAATTAAATGTGGAGTCCTTGTTATCAGTAATGGGGCATGGGCACTGAATTTCCTACATGCTGTGTGAAAATGCTCCTTCATGAACTTGGTTCCTCTTCTAAAACAGATATTGTCCTAGTAATGGCTGGGGCTTTCCATTTAAAGGGAAAAATACACTTGCATCTCATTTATTTAGTAGCCCAACTTCTCTCATCCTCAGCTCTTAGGAAGGCAGATATGACACAGATTCTGTGGAGGGAGTCTCTGAGACCATGAATCCATATATTTTATTTCATCAGAGAGGACTAGAAACAGTCCCAAGCTAGGGAAGAGCCAAATGGGATTTACTGATTCAACACACTCCCTTACTTAATCCTGAGTTACTGCATAGATGATTATTTGAAATATTCTTCTATAAATTTTAAAAATTAATTAAAAATGGACAGTTGAAATTGAGAAAGTCTAATACTGGACCTTTCACATACTTATGGTGCTGAGAAAACTGGATCTACTGCAAATTCTTAAGAATAATAATCATATACTACTGTCCAGTTCAGCAAACTTACTTTCTCATCAATCTTTCTCAAAATCTTCGTCAAATAATTACTCTGCATTTTACGAATGAAGGAATTGAGACTCAGAAAGTCCAAGTGACTTGACTGAGATAGGTTGGAATGAGATCTGATTGTAAGTTCTGTCCATTTGCTGTTCCCACAACCTGGCACACTGGTATTTCAGAACCTACATTCAGTCCCCTCACTTCTGTCACATCTTTGCTTTATTGTCTCCTTATCAGTGAGGCTCTTCAAGACCACCTCATAAAAAATTGCACCCCTGCCCATCCCTGTTTACACATCTCTTCTTCACTTTATTTTTCTCTACAGTGCTTATCTTCTTCAGGCATACTATACATTTACTTGTTTATTGCCTAAAATATTCCCCACCCCCACCAACTAAAATATATGGTCCATGGATAGTAACATTTTATCTATTTTAGTCACTGATATAGTCCTGACATCTAGAATAATATCTGCTGTTTAACAGATTAGCAATGATACATTTAATTAATGAAAACACAAAACCATGAGTAAATAAATCATGATCTGCGTTAAAACAAAAGTTGATGCTTACTATGTATTGGGAAAGCAAGTAAAACTAGAGTTGATTTAGGAATAAGAAGGTATCTTTCCCTGAAGGCATTTTTTTCCAATATTTAATTGTAGTAAAGTATATATATATAATATATCATAAAACTTACCAACTTAACTATTTTAATTGTACATTTCAATAGTGTTAAGTACATTTATATTTGTGTGCAACCATCATCACAAACGCTACGAATTTTTTCATCTTGTTAGACCCATTAAACCCATTAAACAATACCTTTCCATACCTCTGTACTCCCAACCTATGGCAACTACCATTCTATTCTACTCTTTCTCTATGAATTTGATCATTCTAGGTATTATTCTAGAATCATATAGTATTTGTCTTTTTTGTGACTTATTTGTTTCACTTAGTAAAATGTTCTCAAGTTTACCCACATTGTAGCATATGTCATAATTTCCTTCCTTTTTAAAATTAAATAATATTTTATGAATTTCTATACTACCCCTATCCATTCATCTATCGAATGAACAGATGAGTTACTTCTAAACTTCACTGATTGTCAAAAATGTTGAGTATGTGACTATTGGTGTGCAAATATCTCATCAAGACCTTGCTTTAGGGCATATATTCTGAAGTGGAATTCTATCATTTATTTCTTAAAGAATCACTCAACTGTTTTCCACAGCGGCTGCATAATTTGACATTCCCACCAATAGTGCACAAGGGTTCCACTTTCTCTTAATCTTTACCAATATTTGCTGTTTTCTGTTCTACAGCATTGTTCAAATCTTATTTATGGCATCATTAGTCAAGTTCAACCATAAATAGTAGCATACACATTAATGAAGTAAATACAAGAAAGTGTAGAAAACAAGATTCAAGGAGAAAAGTTATAATAATGCACTGATAAATACAGAATCAAGAGAAAAAGAGAGCTAGTAGAAGAGTTAGAATTAAATAAATCACCTATGTGGCAGCAGAGTAAATTCAGAACCCCCTGCTGGTTTGAGAGGTAACCATGACCACATATGAGTGCTACTTTGTGATTTTCCAGCTTTCTAAATCCTAATATATATAGCACTGCTCTCTGGTCTCCCTCATGGGCTTGGTTCCAAAGCTGTGAGCTGTTCCATTCCAACCTGTCCTAAAAAAAATAAACAGCTTGCCTGAGGCTAAGAAAAGAATTGCAGGGTATGTCTTCACTTGAAACCCTCCTCTGCACTGCATACCATTCCCACACGGCTGCCTGCGAGGTCCCTGTCATTTCATGCCACATCCTTTCAGGCTGAAACAATACTTGTGCCTTCACACCGCACCCCTCACACTGATAGGCAGTGTGACAATGCTTGCCTTTTCTGATCAATGCCATATTTTTTATTATAACCAATCAGGTGGTATACCTGCTTGAGAGGAAAATAGTTCTTCTAATGAGAAAACACCCTAAAGTCCTTGGCAATTTTTAAATGAGATTTATTCAGGTACATTTCTTCACCAGCTAATCAGAATTCTGAATCAAACGATTTTAATTTGAAGGTGTTTTCTCTTGCCTGTATGTCTCCAACATCTTAGCTCTCTGAAACCCCTGATGCTTTCATGCTTTCCTACATTTTATTTTTCAGCTAGAATGGAAAGTATAATGCCAAAAGGAAAACTAAGTTGCTAGCTAATCTAGGAATCTTTAACTATTAAAGGACAAATAATCCAATTGGAAAATATAAGTCAGGGAAACAATTCATAAATAAGGCAGGGACTCAAAACACCACTGTCTAGATACAATCTACTTCTATGTACAATAATCCTGTGGGATCCATACAAAACAAAGGTAATTGTTAGGATTATATAGCTCTTTTGTGTCTTACTATTCTCTAAAATGTCTCCAAATGGTTGACACTAAAGAAACTATAATTCTTCCACCTCCATGAATCTGCAAGCATGCAGATTGCTTTGTAGCACACTGTTCAACCAAATTCAGGGAAAATAATGATCATCATCACAATGGAAAACACATGCATGCATCTGATAAAATCAAAAGAAGACAGAGAGAAACTGTATGTTAAGACTTTTTATAGAATATCCTCCATAAAGGACCCTGGTGGGTGAGACCCCAGTGGAAAGAAGTGGCCACCAAAGAAGGAGATACGTTTCTCAGAAGGGAGGAGAGAATTTCCACTTTGCTTACAGCCTTGTTGAACGACTGGATCCAAAAGCCTTCCACAGCTGAGGCAGCTCATGTCAAAAGCTTTGAGTGATCACTGATGTCACATATAAGGGCCTTATTTGTTAAATAAACAACAAGATTCACTGTGCACGAACTTCCCATGTAGGACCTCTGTCCACAAAGAGTTGTATCATGAGACTTAATAGTAAAACTTGTTCTCAAGAATCACTTCCTTTTAGTGTATTAAAAGGAGGATAATATTGCGTCTCATAAGTTACAGTTATGTCTATGAGCTCACAAAAGGTGTATTATCCTTGGGTTCTTCTTTAAAGACAATTAAGTTTCAAAAAGGAAAGGGGGAAGAGGAAGGAAGGGAAAAGAAGACGGGGGAAAAAAGTGAAAAAACTTCCAGAAGCACGAACAAAGAACAGCCCTTGTTTAAACTGTTGAAGAATAGTTCTCTTATTTTTTACTTTTTACTTCTTTCTTCCTTCCTTCCTTCCTTCCTTCCTTCCTTCCTTCCTTCCTTCCTTCCTTCCTCCTTCCCTCCCTCCCTCCCTCCCTTCTTCCTTTCCTCCCTCCCTCCTTCCCTTCCCTCCCTCCCTCCTCCCCTCCTTCCCTCCCTCCCTCCTTCTCTCCTTCCTTCCTTCCTTCCTTCCTTCCTTCCTTCCTTCCTTCATGTTTCCTTTTCTTTTTCAGACCAATTGGGGGCTGGGGGAGGGGAAAGGAAGGGGAGTGAGTAGGAGGACAGGGGCAGTGAGAAGAATTATTATGTTCCTAATGTGTTTATGAGATACATATAAATAAACAAACAAATAAATAAAAAGACTTTTCCTAACATGGTAAACATGATACATCCATATGAGAATATTTTCAACCAAAAACAATTGTAAATTTGATGCAACTTTACCAATCTGGTACACGTGCTGTGGTGTAGCTGGTTAAACCTCAACCTGCCACAGCCAGCATCCCATGTGAGCACTATTTTGATTCCTGGCTGTTCCACTTCTGATACAGCTCTATGCTGATGCTCCTGGTCCAAGTGCTTGGACACCTGCAACAACATGGAAGACCCAAAAGAAGCTCCTGTCTTCAGTCTGGCCTATCACTATATCACTAGCCATTACGACTATCTGGAGAATGAACCAGTGGATGGAAGATCTCTCCCTCTCTCTCTGTCTCTCCCCCTCTCATTGTAATTCTGCCTTTCAAATAAAGTGAATATTTTTTAAAATTTTTAATTCATTTGAGATAATGCTTATGAAATAAGTTTTAAAAAATTAGCTAATTATGTGCTTTCTACAATGTGGAACACAGATGCAGAAAACTAAGACTACTCCAAAATGCTAATAGAGCTTGTCTATTCAGGGTTAAATTATGAATGGTTTTTATTGTCTTCCTATTCTTCTGAATTTTTTCATGTTACTACAGGATTCATATATCTCTGTTATAATTAGAAAAAAAATTATGAATTTATTAAATGTGTTGTTTTCTTCACACATCCTCTGTGCTGCAAATTCCCTCTGAGGACATTTCTCTAATGTTAACGACCTTATCCTGATGTCTCACTTAGACCACGCTTCTGGCCCTCCATCCATCTCTTGAAAACAATTTGTCCTATGGCTAACCCTAAGGACTTACTAGATGCCAGCCAATGGCAGCTGATAGATTCTAAAGATGTTCACAGTTTAAGGGGCTTCCCTTTGTAGGGAACAAACTGAAAATTTTTAAAGGGAGCTTATAGAGCATATTCCAAGCCTCTATTCTATAGCAAATCATAAACCAGTTACTCCAGAAACTAATGTTTTTCTCTCTCTTTTTTTAAAGATGTATTTATGTATTTGAAAGGCAGAGCTACAGAGAGAGAGAGACAGAGACAGAGACAGAGACAGAGAAAGAGAGAGATCTTCCATCCACTGGTTTACTCCCCAGATGACCTTAATGGCTGGAGCTGGGCTGGTCTGAAGCCAGGAGCCAGGAGCTTCTTCCAGGTCTCCCACATGGGTACAGGGGCCCAAGCAACTTAGGCTATCTTTCACTGCTTTCCCAGGTACATTAGCAAGGAGCTGGATTGGAAGCAGAACAGCCAAGATACGAACCAGCAACCATATGGGATGCCAGTATGATGAGTCAAGTGGGTCAATAGACAGGTTGGTCTGGCTGGAAACTGAGGAGAGAAGAGTCCCCCTAAGATGGTACAAAATGCTTGCTTCCCAAAAAGTTGTCTTTAGCGAGGCCATTGCTGTGGCAAGCTGCCACCTGCAGTGCCAGAAACCCATATGGGCACTGGTTCAATTCCCAGCCACTCCACTTTCAATCCAGTTCCCTATTAATGCACTTGGGAAAGCAATGAAATATAGCCTAAGTTGCTTGGGCCCCTGTACCCATGTGGGAGAAGCTCCTGGCTTCCAACCGGCCCAGCTCCAGCCACTGAGGTGATCTGGAGAATAAACCAGTGGATGGAAGATCTCTCTCTCTCTCTCTCTCTCTCCCTTTCTCTCTCTCTCCCTCCCTCCCCCATTCCCTCTGCCTCTGCCTTTCTATAACTCTGCCTTTCAAACAAGTAAATCTTTTTTTTAAAAAAGTTTTTATCAAAGTTATGATTTATCAAAATCAAGGTGCCAAATCCTACTGCCTGTGTTACCAGAGAAGCAAAGGGTCCTTGTCTTCATGCAAGAAAGAATTCAGGGGTGAGACAGAGAGCAGTGAAAAGCAAAATAGCAAGGTTTATTAGGGTAGGGACATACGTAAGAACAGATGGGCACCTATCCAGACAGGACCTGAGAGAGAGTGCCCAGTCACTCAGACTGGGGGAGAGCAGGGTTACATGGTTGAGTGGAGAGAATACACCTGGGTAGGCCAGGTGGGTGGCTCAGCAGAGGCAGAGGGCTGAGTATGCAGTCCGGTTGAGGCCGAGGTTTTTAAGGGCATGGGTCTTGCCTTCCCACCTTTTCCCTCCCCCTCTCCTTCTCCTCCCAAACAGAGGACTTGTTGAATGTAAATACAAAAAATTCCTGAGTTTTTCCCCTGAGTTATCAGACAGAGGAAGCCTGGCTGGTGTTGCCCCACCTTAGAGGAGCCCTAGAGGAAGGATGGTTATCCGGTAGAAGGGGCAGGACGTTTGAAGGGCAGATACTGGACTTCACCTGGAAGGTTATCTGTGGGGCATGAGCACGGCCATGGTGCGGCCAGGCCAGGCCCCGGGGCTCTGCGCGTGCAGCTGTCCCCGGGCGCCCCCGCCCGAGCTGCACGGAGCCGAGCCCACGAACTAACCCAAGCCAGGGCCTGAGGAGCCAATCGGCAGGTGTCCCGGGGATGGCAGCACAGGGAGGGGCCCGGCGCGCATGCATGTGGCCCTGGCCACCGCCATGGCGGACAGTGGCCCCGGCCCCCAGACTGGGCAGTGATGATGATGGGGGCCTCCGGACAGAGCTAAGGAGGGGTCAACATGATGCACGCCTGGCTCCATGAGGCGCAGGGATGGCTGCAGCACCTGCAGTAGGACTTCTATAGCCTGCAGGCACTGGAGGAGTGGGACTGTGAGCTGGAGTGTGTGCACAGCTGCCACCATGATGCCGCTGTCCTCAGGGCCGGGCATGAACAAACTGCTGTCGCGCAAGGAGGGGGAGTGGATCCTGGAGCAGCTCGCGTGGCCGCCACAGCCCCTCAGCAAGAGGACCATTGGGAACCAGATGGAGAGGGACCAGGCTGCCGACAATGATGCCAGAGGCCTCCTCTCCAGCGGGCCCTGCAAGAGGGGCAAAGAAGATGGTGCCCAGAGGAAGTAAGATGGGCGGAACTCAAAGTTGTTTGTCACTAAGGCTGATTGGCTGCGCAACATTAGGGGAAGTAAGGACAACTGATGACGCATATATAGACATGTGGCTAGTCCTATAAAAATTGCCCATAAAATGATCTTTTAAGTGATTGGTTGGTCCTTATGCCCTGCCCCAATGACTCTGCAGTTTTGTGCTATAAAAGGCTCTGTTACACATGAAATAAATGAGTCCCTGTGTGACTTGGCTCCTCACTGCATCTGATTGTCTCCGGGTTCAGGAGGCTGGGAAACGGCGAGCGGCACACTTACCTTTCCTCGGGCCCAGTCCATCCTCGTACGGGTGGAATAAGACCCTGCAGTTATCGGGATGACTTTGAGATGTGGATGCTGGACCTAGATGTTAACTCCCTAGGCCTTTGTCACACACACATAAGTTCATTTCTGACTTCCTACCTAAATTCCAGACCTCTTGAGTTCTCAGTTTACTGTGAAATAAATCCCACCCTTCTGATGGCTCTTTTATTTTATTTTGAGCTAGCTGGACAGATATAAGATTATCTGGCTTTTGATGAGTGTTTTGTCCCCACCTCCTGATAGCTGCTGCTCTGTTTTGTTTTGTTTTGTTTTGTTTCCCCCCAAAGTGTTTAAAAGACTCAGATCCTCACAGTTCAGTGGATTTGCCTTTCTTGGAGTCCCCCTCTAGGACACTTCAGCAGGAGGTCTCTGACTTAAATAAATCTTGCTTTTCTCTCTGCCTTGTCAGTAACCTTCTCTGCCACCATTTCACCCATAACATCACCCATAACATTGGCGCTTCAGAAGACAGCATTATCCACTAGGGCACAGCACTGGCTCCTGATGTCTTCCTTGCTAGTGACAAACTCAGTTAAATAGTCACTTCACGGCCGGCGCCGTGGCTCAACAGGCTAATCCTCCGCCTTGCGGCGCCGGCACACCGGGTTCTAGTCCCGGTCGGGGCACCGATCCTGTCCCGGTTGCCCCTCTTCCAGGCCAGCTCTCTGCTGTGGCCCGGGAGTGCAGTGGAGGATGGTCCAAGTGTTTGGGCTCTGCACCCCATGGGAGACCAGGATAAGCACCTGGCTCCTGCCATCGGATCAGCGCGGTGCGCCGGCCGCAGCGCGCTACCGCGGCGGCCATTGGAGGGTGAACCAATGGCAAATGAAGACCTTTCTCTCTGTTTCTCTCTCTCTCTCACTGTCCACTTGGCCTGTCAAAAAAAAAAAAATAGTCACTTCACACTAGTCTCCTGCTTAACCAATATCTGCAGGCTGGCTCTCATTCCCAGGGAATCTAGACATTGTCCATATTAACTGGGTTTTTCAAGGCAAGAGACTTTCCAGATGATTTTATAGACACCTCACTGTACTTCTAAACACTTCAAAAACTATTTGGTAAAGAGAGGTGAGAAGAAGGAAATTTGGCGAACAGGTCTTAGAGCTTCAATATTGAACACCCTTTATGATTCAGTCATTGGATGAAACTTTGCTATGATTAAACATTATTTATTTAGTTAGTTATTGAGAGAGTGACATAGAAAGTGGAAGAGACAGAGACACAGATCTTCCATCCAATAGTTCACTCCCAAAATGGGCAAGACAACCAGGTTTGCGGTAGGCCACAGCCAGTGGAGTCAAATGAGTTAATAGGTAGCCAGGGTGGTCCCAAAGGAACTTGAGGTGTAAAATATTTGATTCCTTCCCCAAAAACCTTATGGTTAGCAAGAACAAACAGGCCACCCTCCTTCCTTCAGAATCTCCAAATTGACCATAAGAATAGCAAGGGAGCTCTTCCTGATCTCACAGCTTATTCTGAAAACAAGTTACCTATCCCACCCTTCGGGATAGTCTTTTGTTTTATCATGAGCAGATGGGACAGGATGGAGAATTGTAAATCTGGTCTTTTGATGGGTTTTGTCCCCACCTGGTAACTAAATGCCAATCTGATTATCAAGTTTTTTTTTTTTCCTTCAAAATTGTACTTAAAAAATCCCAGTACTATAAGACCCTTTGAGTTTTTTCCTCTCTAGGAAGCCCCCCTCCACACCACTCTGGCTGGAGGTCTTTGACTCTAATAAATCTTCTTAAATCTCTCTGCTTGTCCACTTGGAAATTCTTCTTTTGTGAGACAAAGCACCAAGGTAATAGTAATAATAATTTCTCTACCACCATTTTCCTGTAACACCAGGAATAAGGAACTCCATCCTGATTTCCTACTTCCAAAGCAAACTGACAAGAAACTGGATTAGGAGTGGAGCAGTGGGGACTCAAAACAGTACTGCCAGTAGTGGCTTAAGGACTGCATCACAATCCTGGTTCTATGTTTAAACTTCAAACCTCCTATCTTGGTGTAATAAACTGAGACATGGGGCACCTAAGGAATCTGCTCAATATCTCAGAGCTTATAAGTGGCAGAGTTGTGAATTAAGATGGGATTCTCTTGGTTCCAAACCCTGGGTCTGTTTGTTTCACTCTAACGATGGTTATTGTTTGCTGAACATATACAGATCATATCACATTAGCATTTAAAAGGAATCTTTAAAAGAACTATGCTGGGGTTGTGTATGAGCAGTTAGAGACTTGCACCGTTATCTCTGATCTACCACCTTCAAGCCTACAGCTATAGACAAGATCCTTAACCTCCCAGCACATTTACCCATCATTTACTCTTTGCTAAGCCCTCTTCCAAACACTTAACCGGTATTTTCTCATTACTCTTTGCAAGATTCTGGAAGGAAAATGTAGCCCTTTCCTGGATGCTGCTAATAAATGATCAAATTGAGGCAAGAAACCAGGTGTGTCTGACTCAGAACCCTCTGTTCCTCTGACTTCAGTGGAGGTCAACTCCAGATCACACTGTAGATCAATGAATACAGAGATGAAGCTATTTGTCAAGCTCCAGGCATCCTATTACTTTTCAATGTTCTTAGACCAATTCCCATCTAAAATCAAACTCAAACATCTTGTAGGAGCATAGCAATCATGCTCTTTCTATCTCTTCATTGGTCAATAATATATTTCTTTCTCTGAGTACCAATGCTCTTTCTCATAGCATTTATTGCCCATATCTCACAATTTAGCACTCAGTTATATGCCCTATAAAATTATTCTCCTTAAATGTAAAATTTTATATCTCCCAAAGAGATCATAATCTCCTAGAGGTCAGGAACCATATCTTACAAAATCACAAAATTAGAAAACTAAAAGTTTGTAAAATTATCTTTTTTTTTTCTAAAGAAGTTGAATTCATTTCAAAGAAACCTTATTTGGAATCCAAGCTCCTCGCAATGAAAACTATTGAGCTAGTTCAACTTTAATCTTTCAAGGTCCAGGAAAAATGTTGACTAGGCCACATTTATACAGTGAGATGTTGGCAGGGGCAGAATCAGAATCTATGTTCCCTGATTCTCATTCAGTGGTTATTTTGCTATGGAAATCCTGGGTCATTTCCTGCCTCCCCTCAGTAACACTCTTGGTCTTAACCCTGATGCAGAAAAATCTGCACCAACTGCCTTGATTCTGGAAAATCTGCAAAAAAAGCTTATAAAAGAGAGATAAAGTGGTAGTGTCACCAGAGAAGAAGCTAAGGGTCCTTGTCTTCGCACAAGAAAGAATCCAGGCATGAGACAGAGAGTAGTGGAAAGCAAAGTAGCAAAGTTTATTAGGGTAGGGGCATCTGTAAGAACAGATGGGCAACTCTCCAGACAGAACCTGAGAGAGAGTGTCTAGTTCACACTTAGGTTGAGGTTTTCAGGGGATGGGTCTTGCCTTTCTGCCTTTTCTTTCCCCCTCTCTTTTCCTCCAGAAAAAAGGACTTGGAGGAAAATATGAAAAATTCTTTTCTGAGTTTCCTACTGAAGTTGTCAGACAGGGGAAGCCTGGCTGCCATATCTAGGGTGCCCACCTTAGAGGAAGGATGTTTAACAGGCCAGAAGGGGCAGGACCCCCTGAAAGGTTATCAGAATCCAGGCAGGACTTTGAATTGCAGATACTGGACTGCACCTGGAAGGTTATTGGGGTGACTTTGAAATGTGGATGCTGGACTGCAGTAGATGTCAATTCCTTAGGCCCTGTCACACACATAATCTAAATTTCTGACTTCCTACCTAACATTAGGACTATTATCAGATCATCTGTCAGGATGTCAAAGGAGAAAATGACTTAAGCAATGGTCTGCATGTTTGTGCCCCTTGTCCCAAATTCAAAGGTTGAAATCCTAACGCTTAAGGAAGTTTTAAAGTGAGAATATAATTTTCCTGATGGGCATTGTCTACCTTAGAAAAACTACTACAGAACATGCCTGTGACTATAGACTAGTAGTTCAGGCCACCGAAGATTAGAGATGGGACACGGGCACTCCCTTGACTTGCATCCTCTGGTCTGCTTTAACACAAACCAGGAGGAAAAGAAAGCTAGGCATCAGAAGCAATGGGTGGCAGGCCTATTAATGGCTGATCTGTACAGTGATCTGCCCTCAAGGAGACCCAACAGGCCAGTCCACTGCAGTGGCTTTCAATGTGGTAAGCCTGGGCTTCAGCAGAAGTCAGCTTGTGAAGAGCCCTGGCAGCTCTGCCAAGAGTTGGATCACTGGAAATGGACCTGCCCTGGAGTCAAAGGATGCCCAGGTCAGAGCCATAGATCTTATTGGCTCTAAGCTGAAAAGCCCTTCACTCAGCCCAACTTCCAAAGTGACTACTGCAGCTGAGGGGATGGCCAAGTAGGGTCAGCAACATTGCAGGCAGAACTGTAAATTTCTTGTTAGAGATGCCACCTGCCTTTACCTGGCCAGCTCTCCTCCCAGGCCAGCCAAGTAATGAAAGTCAACAGAGTGCCTTCCCCTAGGAGGTTCACACCTCCCTTAGGATGTACCCCATGTGAAGAGATAGATAGGTCTGAGCCTCTTAACTTACAAGGCCTAAAGCCCAACAGATTATTATCAAGCTCGATCTGTCAGGTTCTATTTGCCTCTCAATCAGAAAACTTAATTGTAGCTTAGACAGCACCTTTCTTAGCTCCTCTAATAATGACTCTGTCCTTTGTTCTAGACCCTGTCTAGAGCACTTGGGCCTCATTCCTTCTTAATCATAACCTTTACTCTACCACCAATGGCTCTACTCCCAACCTGTGTGTACTGATGGTCCTCTTCCCCACTTAATGCTGTATAATTGTTCAGACCTGGTTAATGCCACTCTTAGGATCATTGGTTACTATCCTCACTCTGTCTTTTATGACCTTGTCTAAATATGATCAGAGTCGGCGAACTTGGAAGGCTTCCATAGCCTTGGCAACTCATGACGAGAGCCTAGGGTGGTTACTGGCGCCATAAACTAGAGTGTCAATTTGTTGGGTCAACAACAGGAGCCACTGTGCACTTGCTCCTCATGTGGGATCTCTGTCCTTAATGTGCTGTTCATTGTGACTTAATGCTATAACTAGTACTCAAACAGTATATTTCACTCTGTGTTTCTATGTGGGTGCAAACTGTTGAAATCATTACCTAATATATACTAAACTGATCTTCTGTATATAAAGAGAATTGAAAATGAATCATGATGTGATTGGAAGGGGAGAGGGAGCAGGAAAGGGGAGGGTTGTGGGTGGGAGGGAAGTTATGGGATGGGGAAGCCATTGTAATCCATAAGCTGTACATTGGAAATTTATATTCATTAAATAAAAGTTAAAAAAAAAACAACAAATGAGGCCTTTGGTTGATAATTAGGTTATTAGTGCCATTAAAATGAGACTATGGAGATTTTTCTAGCACCTTCTACTATGTGAGGACACAGGAAAAAGGCTCCTTCTCTAAAGAACAATCCCCAACAGATTTAATCTTGGATTTCCCACCACCACCACCCCTGAAACTCTGAGACATACATTTCTGTTGTTCATAAGCTGCCAATTTATGGTATTTTTGTTACAGCAATTAGAACAGATCAAGACACCATCATGATCACAAGTGTCTTTCAGTTCCCATTCTGGCCACTCACATTCTCCAGGAATGCATGAAGTTTATCTAATTTCTTTAGCTCAGACTCCACTATCTAGGCCACTAGAGATAAAGAAACATTTTTACTATAAAAAGCTAATGCTTACTTGGGATACTTTGGGGGGGAAGTCTGTCACCTTTGTTTAGAATATCTCTTTAAAATAAATAAAATAAATCTTTTAAAAAATTAAATAAAAATATTAATTAAAAAATAGGTGCAGAGTAGTCAAGAGTCAAACCAGGCACTCTGATAAGGGATGCAGGCAACCCAAGTGACAGCTTAATCTGCTTCACCACAATACCTCCCCATGGGTGTTTCTGTGTCTGTGTATGCATACATGTGTATGTGTATGTGTATGTGTGTGTACATGTACATATATATACATATATATTATTATTATTTACTGGAACAATATACATACTGACTTAAATCTTACCACAACATATGATGCGAATCTTCCATTGTCACTGAAAAGTCTTTAGATATTATTATAAAACAGATATTATTTTAACATGCATTGTTCTACCATAAGGATATAGTGCAATTTAATTCATTTTCCATTAGTTCACATTCTGTTTCTAGTATTTTTCTTATAAATAATAAGTAGAATAGATGGCCACAAAGAGAATCTTGTTATGTGAATAATTGTGATTGATTGTTTCCTTGGGTTAAATTGCTATATATAAATATTTCTAGGCATTTTGATATACTCTGTCAATTTACCCTCAGGAAAGGTTTTATCAATTTATATTCCCATCAGTAATGTATAAAAGTGTACATTTCATGAACTATCTCCACAAATGGGTGACTGACATATGCATAAATACATAATGTCTACATTTCTACACAGTCACATTCATAAATTTGTATAATTGATACCTGTCATTTTAATTTGCATTTCTTTTGATTACTCCTAAGCTTTAAAAAAAACCTTATCCAAGCTTTGGAAATAATCTAATAAATGATGTCAGTTGCCTATGTAATTCTGGGTCTACACACACACTTACATAGACAATAGAACTCACATTTCCTTGGGATGAAAGTCAGGCAGTTACTACAAAGAAACCTGGGACATGTTCCAGCCTCAGATGATAAATCTTGATTAAAAGTAATTCTGTTTACTTCCCCAGAATGTATCTTATGACCAAGTAGACCAAACTACTTTTGCTGATGCAACATCAAAACAAACCTGCTGGGATAAAGCTTCCAATAGAATTTTTCTTGGTCTTAAAAAAGGACTATAAGAAGGAATTTTCTTTTCCTTTCTAACTTAGGACATGTGTAAGCCAAGATGTGATGCTTGGAGTGGTTTCAGCCATTTTGAGATCTTGAAAGGAACGAGACAAGCTTCCAAACTTATGCTGAAAACAATCAAGCAAAAAGTTGGAAAGAGTCTGTGTCCCTGACATTGTAATGGAACAGCTAAATTACCAACTTCTGGGAAAATCATCCTGGACACTTTATGTTGTATGACAATAAAGTTTTTCACTTCAACCAATTAAGTCATTTGTTGTGTTTTAATTGTGGGTGTGGGGGGATGGGGAGAGGGAGGAGAGTGACAGACAACAGACTAACAGAACTCTCAGCTGCTGGTTGATACCACAGATACCCAAAATGGATGGAACTGGATCAAGTTGAAGTTGGGAGCCATGAACTCAATCTGCATCTCCCATGTGGATGGCAAGGACTCAGTTACTTCAGCCTCCAAAGGTTTGCATTAGCTGAAGGCTGAAGTCAGGAACTGGGGTCAGGTACTAACCCCAGGTACTAGGATGTAAGATGTGGGCATCTTAATTGCTAGACCAAATTCCCACTCTATGTTGTGTTGTGTTCTGTCATTTACTCTTTAACAATGCTATGTGAATGTACAGCAGATACTGATGGGGAAACAGAATTTAAATAGTTTTTTTATAAGCACACAAACTTTGCTTTTTTTTTTTTGGTGCAAAACGCTTAAAATCCATGCATAATTTTTATTATAATTTAGATTTCCATGAACTTTTCAATACGATTTCTTTTTTTAAAAATTTTTTTAAACTTTTATTTAGTAAATATAAATTTTGAAAGTACAACTTTTGGATTATAGCAGTTTTTCCCCCTATAACCACCCTCCCACCCACAAACCATCCCATCTCCCACTCCCTCTCCCATCCCATTCTTCACTAAGATTCATTTTTAATTATCTTTATATACAGAAGAACAACTTAGTATATATTAAGTAAAGATTTCAACAGTTTGCACCCACACAGACACACAAAGTATGAAGTACTGTTTGAGTACTGGTTTTACTGTTAATTCACATAGTACAACACATTAAGGACAGAGATCCTACATGGGGAGTAAGTGCACAGTGACTTCTGTTGTTGGTTTAACAACTGACACTCTTCTTTATGACATCAGTAATCACCCGAGGCTCTTATCATGAGCTTCCAAGGCTATGGAAGCCTCTTGAGTTCACAAACTCTGACCTTATCTAGACAAGGCCATAATCAAAGTGGAAGTTCTCTCTTCCCTTAAGAGAAAAGTACCTCCTTCTTTCTGTTGGGACCTCACTCACAGAGATCTTTCAGTTAGGTCATTTTTTTTTCCACAGCGTATTGGCTTTCCATGCCTGCGAAACTCTCATGGGCTTTTTAGCCAGATCCTAATGCCTTAAGGGCTGATTCTGAGGCCAGAGTCCTGTTTAGGACCTCTGCCATTCTATGAGTCTGCTGTGTATCCCACTTCCCATGTTGGATCATTCTCTCCTTTTTAATTCTATCAGTTATTATTAGCAGACAGTGGTCTTGTTTAGCACACAGACTTTGTAACCAATAGAACGTATACACTAGAATTTAACCATGAGAATTTGGAGCTTTCATTAAGATAAGTAGTATATATTCTCAATTATCTTTGACAAAGTAAACGAACTCCTAAAATACCTCACTGTGCTTTAGAGAAGTACAGGAAAAACCATGTATATGCATGTACTATGTTTTTAAGACAGAAGTAAAGCTAGGACACTGGGTATTAATGTTAAGCTTCAAGTCATTACATCCACCCAAATGTGGATAGAATGGAACTGCAAGAATAGCCTCAAATATTTTGTAGTGCCAAAGAATCCTTAATCAAATTCATTCTTTACGTGAAAGTTTAATTGTCATTCTGAGCACATAATTCCAACAATGGAGTGTACAGAAACATTAACAAGAATTTTATGATGAATTTGGGTCAAGGGCAAAACAATACTTAATAGGTTTGTGCACAAACACTCTGGGGGCAAGCTCCATCATTTATCCTGGTTGTTCTGCAGCAGCCAAAGTGGTTTAGAACCTTAACAATACGTGTTAGAATACAAAAGAACTCCCACTGTAGCCCAAAAAAGAAGCTAAATACTAAATGTGTCCTTCAGTGCTATTTTCATCATAAAATCTCATGGTAAACACCTCTTACATACTCCCTAAGACACATTTTCTGGATTTAATAGAATTTAGCATTATTTTAACACCACTATTTCTAAATGAAATAAATATTGGGTCTTTGGCTTTTAGTACTGTATATAGAAAACTAGAATTGACGTGCAAAACCACCCTCTCCAGGAATTTTCACCTCACAACACCACTTTAGGGGGATCTCTTAAGTTTTCTCCTTTAATTGACTTCATTTCTTCCATATGTGATGGGTAGTAAAAGCAAATACAAAGGTACTTATATAAGTAATATAACTTTATTTCAATTTCTTCCATTCAACTTAATGACACTGAGCTCCTATTCCTTGGAGATAGTGGAATAGGGGGGATGTCTTGGTCATTTTGAGTGTTTTCAACTTCTATCAGGATTCCATGGCCCTAGAGGATTGCAAATAACCAAGGCCTTGGCAGAGAAGGAACAATCTGGCCTTTGGCCAATGAAACACACAATCACTATGGAGATGCCAAATAGGACTTTCAGGCTCTTTCAGGCAATGCAGCAACCATGTCACAGTTGAAAATTCAGGATCTTCTATGAGGCCCCACCTGGAGGAATACCCCAACAGTTTCCTCTTCACAGTCTTACACATCTGAGGGTTTACCTTTGGTGGCAGGACCATTTTGCCAGAAACTATCCAATCAAATCTCTGTTAACATTGCATTCCCAACTATTTTCCACCATCAGTCAAGGGACTCTGTTTTTAGTCTACAATATATTGGACAACCCCTTCCTCTTCCTATTGCCTCCTAATAATTTGTCCAAATTCTTTTTTTTTTCATACCAGATCTTTTTTTTTAAACTTATATTTAATGAATATAAATTTCCAAAGTACAGCTTATGGATTACAATGGCTTTTCCCCCACCATAACTTCCCTCCCACCTGCAACCCTCCCCTCTCCTGCTCCCTCTTCCCTTCTATTCACATCAATATTCATTTTCAATTCTCTTTATATACAGAAGATCAGTTTAGTATATATTAAGTAAAGATTTCAACAGTTTTCTAACCGTCTTCGTTTTACGCTGAAGCAGTGGCTTTTGACTACAAATTAGAATCATCAGGATATCTAAACAAAAACGTTGAAGCTAGGTCACAATCCCAGACTAAATAAAATTAAACTCTCTGAGGGGAGATACCAGACATAGATTCACTTTCAATGTCTCAATTGTTTCTACCATGACAGAAGGATTGAGAATATCTGCCCTCATGGTTTAAGACTTTGAAATCCTGCTTTTAGGACAGTCACATTCCCCCTCTGGGAGAGGGGTGGAATGAGGATAACAAAGCTAACTATCTACTAAAATAAGAGAAAGAAAAAAAACAAAAAGAAAGACATGTCAACCAAACAAATCAAAACCAAAGGCAGGGGCCGGCATAGTGGCATAGCAGGTAAAGCTGCCGCCTGAAGAGCTGGCATCTGATATGGGCACTAGTGCGAATCCTGGCTGCTCCACTTCTGATCCAGCTCCCTGCTATGCCTGGGAAAGCAGAAGATGGCCCAAGTCCTTGGGCCCCTGCACCTGCATGGGAGACCCAGAAGAATTCCTGGCTCCTGGCTTCAGATTGGCACAGCTCCAACCCTTGCAGGGCATCTGGAGAGTGAACCAACAGATGGAAGAATTCTCTCTCTGTCTCTCTCTCTCTCTCTCCACTTCCCTCCCTCTCCTTCTCTCTCTGTGTAACTCTTTGAAATAAATAAATAAATAAATCTTTAAAGAAAGCAAAGGCAAACAACTATCATCAGATCTCCTAGATGGCCTTTTAAATATCCAAAAGTACATATCTTATTTTGACTATTTTTGTGCAATATAGCAAGAAATGGTTTCTGGTATCTTTTTAATAAATTTCTTTTTTAAAAAATTTCTTTTTAAGAAATTTTAAAGGCAAAATGAGAGAGAAGGAGAGAGAAAGAAGTCTTCCACACTCTGGTTTATTACCCCAGATGACCACAATGGCCAGGGCTGAGCCAGGTCAAAGGCAGGAGCCTGACATTCCATCTGAGTCTCACATATGGATGGCAGAGACACAAGTACTTGAGTCATCAACTGCTGCCTCCCAGAGTGTGCATTAGCAGGAAGCTAAATTTGAATTGGAGGCAGAATCCAAACCCAGGCACTCAGGAGATAACAGATGTCATGAGCAGTGTTTAACCATTGTGTTTCAATGTCTACCCTTCTGGTATCTTCCATAAACAATAAAGTAGTTTTGAATTTTATAAAGCATTTCTTTTTTATCCTAAAGCAAAATCATCTAAAGATTCATGATCCGTTTCATTCTTAAAACTGTATCACCTCTTGTGGGAATGACAGCCAAGCAACTGTCTAGTACTTTGTCCCTAATGCTGCCAGACAGCAATACTAAAATAAGGACAAGCATGCCCACAACCATTTTGCTTGAATAGTGTGTGCTCAAAAGAGAAGCACAGTCAGTGGACAATTAACTTTTTTGTTCTATCAAGTTGAAGAATGCTCTATTTTAGCTTCATTTCACCTGGCTCAGTTCAATGAGAAAAACATCAGATATCTCATATTTGAAAATGTTCTGTATCTCATCAACCTTGAGAGGAGAACTTGCCTAAAATTTCTAACAGCTAACTTTTACTCTGAGGGCATTTGAACAGTTGCCTCCCCTCTTTTCATTATAGGGTGCTTAATTCAAACCATTAAATTAATAGACTATTATATCGAAGTCTTTAACCATGATTGCTCTGAGTATTTCAAACATAGACTTCTTTCAAGGTTTCCTCCATGCCAATATCAAGAAAATAAAAAACACTTTTAGCAAGGTAATGGAAATCACATGGGATATGTTTCTCTCAGTTGTTCCATTTATTCTTACCTTCATGGGAAGTTTTTGGCATAAAAATGAATGCTTACCCATTACTGTCAAGTACCTGTCTTATTGCTGCATGCTTTTGTTGTAAATCACAAGTATCTTCCTTTAAAACTGCTTGCGTGTCTAATGATAATATCTTACCAAACAACTAAAACATGGAAAGTTTAACTGGAGATGAAAGAGAGTCAGAGGCCAATAAATCCAATGCATAGACAATTTCAAAACCAATGAGTTCAATTTCAGAGACTCCTTTAGTATGAAAATTTATTAAAAAAAAAAAAAGCAATAACATCACAGGAATCTTAGGAGACAAAATGAGTAAGACTCACAAATTCCGTGGCCTAGAATTCCCCAGGTCAAAGATCAAAGCCAAGGGGAAACTTTATAGAAAAACTAGAGTTTCAGGGAACTGTCACCAGGGGCAATGAATAAGTTACAGCACATCTTTAACTTCCAGGTAAGTATTCTCAATGTTAAATCAAAGAAACAAACAAACAAAAAAAATGGGTACAAGCTAAGGTTTGTCTTCTGTGTAATACTTGGCCTTTCTCTTCCGGCATCATGCTTAGCTTCACTGGCTATGGACCACCTT
Organism: Lepus europaeus; assembly: GCF_033115175.1. Taxonomy (NCBI): domain Eukaryota; kingdom Metazoa; phylum Chordata; class Mammalia; order Lagomorpha; family Leporidae; genus Lepus; species Lepus europaeus. The sequence goes on from NC_084833.1 coordinate 44,327,490, forward strand.
CTGAAAGCACTACTACATAGAATTGGGAAAGACTATTTTGAGGCTCCTTCTGTGGAACGGTCAAGGAGTGACATCTACGTAGAGGAAATAGTTCAATATTAATTTAAATCCTACTAAGAATTTGAAGAGCATTTTACTTGGCCAACAGAATATTTTTGATGTTGAATGGACATCTGGGTATTTGCATTTGAAGATATTACCTTATTAATCAGGATCTTCCTGGATACAGAGGCAATTTTCTCTAATTTGGTGACTATATTTCCTAACACTCAAGACAGACACTAATTTTATATTGGATACATAAATGAAATAATGAATAAAGGAATGAATGAGTCAATCAATTGATCATTCAACACATCAAGGAACCATCAAAGCTGATACATCTTCCTAAATTTATGCTCACTGATTTTTGGCTGAATACAATTTTTTAGTGGGATTTGAATTCTAAAATTTAATGTCAAAGCTAAATGACAGCAAAAGAAAGAGAAAAAGATATGACCTTTACATACTTGGGAAATGAAGTGAATAGTGGAAGCAGATACTAATTGATTTGGGATGGCAATTAGAATAATCTTAGTAAATAAGGAATGTCAGTAAGGAAAACGCTGAATTAGGACCTCAGGAAAACAAAATATGCCTTTAGAGTTCTCCCTGTCTATCAACAGCCCTCCTATATGGTACCCGTTTGTGTCCCTGGTGCTCCTTTTCTGATCCAGCATTCTGCTTATGGCCTGGAAAAGGAGTGCAAGATGCCCAAGTGCTTGAGCCCCTGCACCTATGTAGGAGACTGGAAAGAAGCTTCCGGCTTTTGGTTTTGGATTGGCTCAGCTCTGGCCATTGCAGCCATTTGAGGAATGAACCAGCAGATGGAAGATCTTTCTGTCTGTAACTCTACCTCACAAATAAATAACAAAATCTTAAAAAACAGGAAGAGTAAGTTCTAGGGTAAACAGCACAGTGGGTGACAATAGTTTAGCATAATACATTATATGCATGGAGCACTAGAAGAGAGGAGCTTAAGGGAACCAAACATTAAAAAAAAAAAAAAAAAGAAATGGAAATGCTATTTACCCTGATTTGATCAGTATATATATAGTATATATGGGACAAAATACCACATTGCATGTTATAAATACGTACAATTATAAGTACATAAAAATTCAATTAAAAACCCTCTGTATTAAAAAATGTTATTCTCATAAATTGTCATTTGGAAATAAAACATCCAAAATCACAACTTATAGTGAGATAAGGTAATATGCAATATACACCTCATTTATTACATTGTCAAATAACTACATGGCAAAAGAAGTTTTCTCTGTCAACACAGAAACAGCAGAGATAAGAGACTGGTACATGATTTATTTTTATTTAAACAGCCATGTGGCCTAACTGGCATATTTTCAGGACAGTAAGTAAATGTTGAAAATGTCAGAATTCCAGAGACTCAAGCTTACTATGAAAATACGTGGGGGCCAGTGTTGTGGTACAGAAGGTTAAGCTGTGGCCTGCAGTACCAGGATCCCACATGGGCACTGGTTCAAGTCCTACATATTCCACTTCCAATCCAGCTCCCTGCTAATGTGCCTGGGAAAGCAGCAGAAGACAACCCAAGCCCTTGGGCCCCTGCCACCTACATGAGACACTGGAAGAAGCTTCTGGCTCCTGGCCTTGATTTGACCCATCCCCAACCATTGCAGCCATTTTGGGGGCATATCAGTGGATTGAAGATCCCCCCCACCTTTTGATTAAATAATAAATCTTAAAAAAAAGAGGAGAAAAGTCTTTGCTCTCAGAATTTACATTCTAGTTGGAAAAGGCAAGTTCAACAAAATCACTTATAAGAAAAAAAAAAAAAAAAAAAAAAAAAAAACTCCAGATAATGAAAAGTAAAATTTAGAGAATTAAAATCATGTGGTATGACAGAAAATATGGGTGGCTATTTATACTGATCATGAAAAGCCTATCTGAGTTTATCACTTTTAGACTGAAGTCTAAATCACAAAAAAAGGCAGATAGCAAGAGCAAAGACTTCCAAGAATGGTAACAGCTCAAGTAAAGGTCTTCATAGAGAAACAGGTTGGTTTGGTTTTTATAAGATGTACTTATTTATTTGAAAATCAGAGTTGCCAAGAGAGATGGAGAGACAGAGATCTTCCATCTACTGGTTCATTCCTTGGATAGCCACAGGGTGAGCCAGGCCGAAGTCAGAGCCAGGAGCTTCTTTCAGGTCCCCTTTGTAGGTGGCAGGGGCCCAAACACTTGGGTTATCTTCCATTGCTTTTCCCAGACCATTAGCATGGAGCTGGATCAGAAGTGGAGCAGCCAGGACTCAAAACAGCAACCATATTGGATACTGGCATTGCAGGCAGCAGCTTTACCAGCTATGCCACAATTGTCGGCCCTGAGAAGCGGGTTGTCATATGGAGAAAAAGACAGATAATGTGGAATGGCTACCTTATGATGTGAGAGGAGGAAAATTACACAAAATAAGCATGATAAAGAAATAACAGGGAAGCATCACATAGGGTCATATATCAAAATAAGAAGCATAGATCTGATTTTCTGAGCAGTGAGACACTACTTGGAGGTTTTAAGCCTATTTGTATGATATTCAGTTCTTTTAACTTTTGTTTTTTTAATTTTTAGCTGATACATAAAAGCTATATATTTATTCATAGAGTATTGTGTGATATCTCAATACATATAATGTTATATTATGTTCAAATCAGGGTAAACATTCATCTCTTCAAATATTTATTATTTTCTCTATGGAGAAAAATATTTAAAAACTATGTCTATATTCACTTACTATTTAACAGAATACCAGAACATATTCCTTCCATGTAACTAGAATCGGTAGGTAACCAATCTCATCCCATCTCTCCCTAACTTGTAATTTTCCTAGCCTGTGTTAACCACCTTTCTACTCTCAACCTCTATGAAACCAACTTCTTTTTAGATTCCACATATCAACATGAGTGACATTCTGCAGTACTTGTTTTCTGTTCTTCACTTATTTCGTTAGGATAATCATGTCCAATTCCATTCATGTCCTGGTAAATTACAGAACTTCATACTTTGATTTCTGAGGTAAAATTTTGCTTTGGCTTCCATATGAAGAATGGTTTACAATGGAACAACACTGGAGAGGAAATTCCAGAGTGTTAGCCATGGTAGACATCTACCAGAATAGTAATAGAAGTAATGGATAGGGGCTGGTGCCATGGCACACTAGATTAATCCTCCGTCTGCAGTGCTGGCATCCCATATGGGCGCCGGTTCTAGTCCTGGCTGCTCCTCTTCCAGAAAGCTCTCTGCTGTGGCCTGGGAAAAGAGTGTGGGATGGCCTCAGTGCTTGGGGCCCTGCACCTGCGTTGGAGACCTGGAAGAAGCTCCTGGCTCTTGGATTTGGATTGGTGCAGCTCCAGCCATTGTGGCCATTTTGGGAGTGAACCAATGGAAGGAAGACTTTTCTCTCTGTCTCTCTCTCACTGTCTGCAACTCTACCTGTCAAATAAATAAATAAAATCTTAAAAAAAAGGAATTAATGGATAGAAGTGCAGGGATTTATGACAAGATGTGCAAGGTGCATCAAGACCAGAAAATGAACTAAAAGTGAAGGAGTAATCAAGTCAACTTTTTTAGGAAGAGAAAGCAATCAAGAATAACCCTTGTATATTTGGCTTGGGCAAGGGGGTCAGTGGTACTTTTGTTTGCTGAGACAAGGAAAATTTGAGAGGAAGAGGTTTACAGAGGTAGAAGAAAATCAAGAGTTCTGTCTTGTGTACATATTAATTGCCTATTAAATACCTGTGTATAGATGTCACATTGAAGAAATAATTCAGAGGATCAGGAGAAAGATTTTCAAACTGGAGATAGAAATCCAGGAGTTACTGACAGAGATATCCTGTTAAAACATGTTTGTTGAAGCATTTAAACATATGAAATGAAACAGGAAAAGATGATCCAGGGCAGAGCAACAGGGCACTGTAACCTTTCAAATGTCAGCAAGGAAGAATAGCAAGACATACTGTGCAAGAGTAGTTGGTAAGATAGCAGGAAAATGAGGAAACATGGTGTGACAAAAACTAAGAAAATATGTTTCAACAGGAATGTATGGTCAGCTGCAGAGACAAGAGCTTAGAATCAGAAAGATGGAGCTCCTGGACAAGCTGGATAAATGCAGTCTTAGTGGGTGGTGAGCACTGGGGAGGGTTGAGGAAGGTGTGCAAGGTAAGTAAATGAGGACAATACCTACAGACAAGTTAAAAGAAAAGGAACTGTGAAAAGAACTAGAAAACTGGGGCAGTATGTTGCACAAGATTTGAGATCAAAAGAAGAGTTTTTAAAGAAAAAAGATAGAGAACCTGTGGAAGCCCAATGCCCTCATCAAGATTCCTGAAATTCCTGAAAGGAGGCACTGGTGATGTAAGTGTGTGTTACTATGTATATGCTGGGGCAGGGGCAGCAAAAGGCTTAGGAATGCTTACTTTAAAATGGTTACCCCTGCCTGTGAGGTATCAACCTCATGTGTACCATGTCTGCTATCTACAACACTAACTTGTGTAGTATTCTGCAGGGCAGTTCTCGATCAGCATTCAGGGTGGATAAACATTACTTTAAGATTTGAGGAAGATCCATACTATACATAGTATAGTAAAAAAAAAAAAACAGGAAAATTGTTGCTTAAATATTTCCATTCTAAAACATACTTTCAGTTCTCCTTCCATAAGATAGTGTTTTGTTCTCCACAACATCCAGTCTTCTGCTGTCTAATTTTTCTCGCCTCCTTCTACTGGTAGTGGAAATCAATTGTACAGGGAAACTTTCTTTTTTATTATTTTTTCTCAAAAGATGAGGGTGAAATAATGAGAGAAAACTAATTTAAGTAAAAATGATACTTGTGTACCGCACACTAAGGGCAACAACATAGACACGGTGCAAAGAACAAGCAAATTAGAAAAACAGCAATGCATCTTAATACTCACCTGTGCAAGAAAAATCATCCACACGAATGTATCCTGGGACACAGTCACAGCGGTATAATCCAGGCAGGTTGATACACACAGTATTGGCATGACAGTAATGCATCTTTGCAGCACACTCATCAATATCTGAAGGAGATAAAAAGAAGCAATAGCATGCTGAGTTGAATGACTGGACCACAGTGTAATTACCTTGCAATGAGATTACAAAAGGTGAATGCTCACTGAAGTCAAGAGAAAAAGTAAGACACATTATACAAAAGCTTAAGTACTAATTCAGCTGGTGTGTTAGATCCCATCCTGAACTTAAAGTATGTATAGAAAAATGCATAATGAGACACAATAGTTAAAAATCCAAGAAATATGAAGGAGACTCTGTTTAAAGGTCTGAAAACAAGGAGTTCAGTCTCTACTGATTTTATATAAATTAATATTTATGGACATTCACAGTACACAATGCAGCTTTTATTAGATCAAGAGAATTTAGCCCCTCCCTGCTTGTGGGTCTTACTAAGAGATGCCTTAATCCATCTGTTAGAAAATCATGGTGTAGCCAGTTTCTTCCATGATGTACTGTGAATACCAACACTAGCTGCTATCTGATACAAATTAATATCTTTCATCTCTTGACCTGAGAATCTACCCTATGTGATAGACTCATGGGTTGATTCAACAAAAGATTATTCTCTTTGGGATGGATGTCAGAGTATCATCTGCTTTATCACTGAAATTCATGTTATGTATTAAAATAACCTAAAACCTTAAGTACAGAGTTTAGTATTTTCTGGAAGTCATATTCTCAAAAATAATTTGTGTTCATTTTACTTGGACTGCTTATGTGTTATAGTTAGAGACAGAGGAGAATATGAGTATAGGATGGGAATCGGAGACCAAAAAATGGTGAACTCTAGTTCTGTGTCCACTTAGGAGTCCCAGTATCTTCATAAGTTTGTAATAACTGTTAGTTACAAACCTGATATTTTCTATCTTTACATGCATTACCTAATTTAACCCACATTCAAATTATAAAACTACCTTAATTTTAAAGTTTAGGAAATTGAGGCCCAGAGAATTTGAATATCTGGCTCAAAGTCATTTTGTTAAAATGTGCTAGATTTCATTCTCTATTCACAATGATTTACTTCATGAAACATCATGAAAATGATGATTAGTCAAGTACAATGTTTGCATTAAGGTAATCATTAGAGTTCTACTACCATTCATGTATAGAAACTAAGACTAGGAATGCCTATACTGACTCACAAGAAAGCTTATTTATCCTCTATTTTTTAAAGTAGGTTGATTTGTTTCCTAATAAAACAACCTGAAATAACACCAGACTCTTTTTGGTGCTAAAAATCTGTCAGCCTATATATAAAAGTTATTGTTGGGTAATTGAGGTCTTAGAATCAAATCCCACAGTTATCAACCCTTCCATAACTAAGATATAAGAACAAAACACTAGAAACTAGTGAAGTAATTCAGGCAATCAACAACTCCCCACATACCAGTCTCCATCTCAGAGACTGCTTCCTGTGGAAGCCAACCAGCAGCAAGTGTCCTGATAGAGGCAAGGAATGATTACATCCAGGGCACCAGAACCCATTAGTAGAAACTAGGAGATGGAGTCACAGAGTAGCATTAACATTTTGTAAGTGATTTATTTATGGTTGATGATAATGCTTTGGGGATGGCTGTGGGTAGACAGAAAAATAAACCCCTGGAAGTGCCAAGTTGAGAACACCAAGAGAAGCTGGATATTGGAGGCACTTGGTTGACATTAATGTTGTTTATTAAATGTAAGTTTTTCTACTTCTAGACACACAATACAATTGTACTTCCACATGCTATTCTAATGGAAACATGGCTATAAGACTGAACATGAATCTAAATGAAGTTCATCACTTCCAGGTGGAACGACCAGGGCCAGCACCTGGATCACCATATTTTTTTTGTTCCTGTCTTAGAAATTATGGAAGCAGAGATGGAGATTTTCAGCCTGGGTCCCTGGGTAAGGAATGGGCCACCAATCAAGCATGAGATAGAAATATTCCCTTGACTTGAGCCATTGGGCACCCATGACTGGTACTGAGAGCAACTGTGATGGGCATCTCAAAGAATACCATTAAGCTCGATCTTGAAATAAAAATAGGAATTCACTAGGGAGAGAACAAAGGTAAGGAAATGGAAGAGCAACTGTAAAGACTAAAGTTTTTTATCTCTGTACAGTTAGGAATGGAGAAAATCATTTAATCATGAACTTTCATTGAACATTAATTAGCCCTTACTGAGTCCTGGACTTCACAACCCAGCAAGACATTGGATGAAGTTTGTTTTAAGTTCTAGCAAAGATGTGAGATCTCTTAATAGGAGGATTTGATCTACTGTTAGAGGGTCTCTATGGAAGTTATATTTCCTCTGAAACCTGAAACAAATGAAACAGATGAAGGGTACAGAAACAACATACTAGACAAAGGAAAATATTTGAGAAAGCTTAGTCACATGAAGGAGTTTTGCCTCTTTGAAATGAAACTGGAAAGAAAGGTCCAGGCCACATCCTGCTGGGCCTTGTAGACTGGGTGAGGGAAACTGGACTTTATTCAGGGTCATGACACAATCAAATTTCAGTTTTTAAAATATCACTCCAACTGCAGTGAAGTGAGTTGATTGCAGTAGGGCAGAGTGAAAGCTAAATAATGCTGGCATTTTACTCACAGAGATAGTCATATTGAACCCCATCTCACTCTGCTAGGATACCCAGACATTCTTTAAGATGAGAAACTAGCAAGGGCTTGCCTTAAAGGCACTTCAATCTTTAGCCCAAGGGCCACAGTTGCCAATCAGGCTGCTGACTGCAATGAATGTTTCCCCGTCATGGACCCTTGTCAACTCCTCTAGGAGGAAACTTTGGCTCATTTCCCTTAGGTTACTACATAACTTCTGAGAGGTCTCTGCCTCATCTAGCTTTGAAGGATCTACTTGGCCATAACAAACTTATTTTGATTCAAACTAGCCAAGGTACCCCATAATTTTTTAGGTTTCTAAGACTCTGAATAAAAATATTTTCAAAAAACAGATAAGGGAATGGTTACAAAACTCCATCTCTACTGTTAAGGAACAGTTTTTTTTTTTCTTTTCCACACTATTTGTTGAAATCTTTACTTTATGTAGAGTTAATCTTATGTGCATAAAGTTAATTGAAAATATATCTTAATACAAAATAAGAATGGGAATGGAAGAGGGAGGAGAAAGAAGGGTTGGGAGTGTGTGTGGGAGGGAGGATAGGGTGAGAAGAATCACTATGTTTCTGAAGTCTGTATACCTTAACTAAAAGGTTTCTAGGCTAAAAAATAAAAACTCCACTGAGAAATCATCACACAGATTTAATCCAGCCTTTGCTCTCTATAAGTCATCCAGGACCCCATCACTATATTCATTTCAGTTGATACTAATGATAATTTCAGCTCTTGCATATCTAATAATTTCCTGGTCACAGTCAAGGAAAAAACAAAAAGTTGAAAAATGTCCCAGAAAATTAAACTGTCACAATCTTATCTTAGTTGTTTATCCCTTTTCATATAACCACATGATATAAAATCTATCTTGTAATATAAGTGGTGGGGAAGGAAGGAAAAAAATAGTTTAAATAGTTTTATTTATCCAGCTGAGGCTCTTGAGACCAGAAGATGCAAGAAAGAAATGAATTGGCAAATTCCACGGTTCTAGGATGGGGAATGGAAATGAAGTGGTGACATGTTTGCCACCCTCAGGAAAGACATAAGTGAACAGACACTTTCTGTTGGGCTCAAGAGTGCTTCACAAGCACATCTTACTATAAAGAGAATTAAAACACAATTAACATCTTCAGAGAGTGAGGATATCCTGAGAAAACAATCTTGACAAATATCCAACCAAGACTTTAAAATAAGCCCGGAACAATGCAATTTTTGTTCACAGGCAAAAGGATCAAAAGGCAATAGATAATTACCAAAAAAAAAAAAAAGTCCCTAATAAAATAATTAACCCGCATTAAGAGAGAGAAATTGAGTGGACTCCAAACAACAAGGATTCTAGCTGCCTGAAGTATAGTCTGATCTCTTTCCAAGTGGTGAAGGTACTTGAAGCAAATCTGCTGGGCAATGTGATACTCTCTCCTAATGTTATATTCTCCAAAAGCCAGAAGGCAAGAAAAAGCTAAGACTGAGGTTGAACTTCAAGATGGATATTGGATGCATTTAAGTCCAGGCTAAAGATGAATGCCTGAATCAGTCCAGAAAGTTTTATAGGAAGAACTACAGTTAAATTGACAGCTACTGGAAGGATGAATAGATTTCAAATGCACACTCTCAGGCACAGGATGATACCAAGATGAGTAACAGGCTGAAAGTAAAATACGTCACAGGGTAAAACTAGGGCCAATCCCCGGGACCTGGTAAATAGTAAATGTCTGCCATTTTTGTGCATCAGACACTATACTAGGTACTCTGCATGGGACATCTTATCATTCTATTTATTCCTCTTGATATTCTAAAAGGCAAGTACCCCAACACCATGATGAAGAAACTAAGGCTCAGACATTGTTAGGTCACTTACCCAAGGCACAAAATCAGCAGAAAAACCTGGGTTTGAACCTAATCAATCTGACTCTAAATTTGGCATTGTTTCTCCTGTGCAACTTCTAACATTCAATAATTTTTCAATACTATGATTATGGCAAATATATCTAATGTTATCACAATGTGAATGGAAGCAAACAGTTCTCCAAATTCTATGCCAACATGCAACGCTCTTCAGGACATTTGTTCTGGTGTTTCACTCTCTGCTAAAGTGACAATGCTGCCTCATGCATCACCACTTCCCTGGCTCTTTTAAATCAAATTCTAACATTTTCACACTTTAAGCTCCAGTGACCCCAAATCTCAAAACAGGCAGCAGCATTCTGTTCCCAGCTGTAACCCACAGCTTGATAAAACCTCTACTTGGACTGCTTATGACTATTAAGTACATTCCATAGGATTATAAGCTAGTGACAAAAAGTCCTGGGTTCTTTTTAAACTAAATATTTTAAGAGAAATCTATAAACCCCACTGCAACATATTTCAAATTGAGTATACAGGGACACAACAATTGTGATTCAGTCATATAAACTGCTTGTTGCCTTTGAAATATTAGAATTAATCTTCTGGTGGCCTGTTGAAGTAATAAAAGTATGTATGATTTATGTCTCCAGGATGCTGAAGTAGTATATTTTGTCTTTAGAAAGGCATACTATAGACTTAAAATGAAAACTGATGTGTCATAATGATTTTTTACATAGTATCAGCCTCCATTTGCATAAGAGTTCAGAGCAAATACAAACCTAAATTTGATACCACTGTCATTAGAGTTCAAGTTCTTGGTAGTATATAAAAGCAGATTCAAGAAATTTCCTTAATAATTTTATGTGATCTACCTAGACTTGTTACTTAAGGATTTAATAGATAAAGACAATGCAGGGAGGTTTGGACCCAGGAAAATAAAAAAGAAATTTTGTATCCCACATGATTTTATATCATGTGTAAAAAGAAAACAGAAATGAAAGAAAACCAATGTTTGTTGAGGCTATGCTCCGTGTCAAGAACTGTGTGCATTTCATCTCACTACTCCCTCAACAAATTCCATGTTATTCTATGGAGCATCCTTTTTCCACCATGACTACTGGTCCAAGAAGACTGGATAGACTGTCAAGGACCAAGTTCCAGTTTTGCTTATTACACTAGTTGAAAGTGGTACTGACCAAGTCACTTTTTTTTTTATTATTATTAGACCTTGGTTTTCCCATCTATAAAATGAAGGAGTTGGTCTGTAGAGGATTTAAAGACACACTAGTCCTTAAGTTCTTGACATATTCAGGTATTTTTGTCCATGCTTCATAAACATAGATTCTCTAGTTCTGCCACCTTCTATTGCATGAGCAGGTTGAAGATGTTCCATATCCCTTTCCCAAGACAGAGGTCCTGGAAAACACTATTAAGATGATCTAAGCCCTCACATTCTTCCTTGATACTTGTGTCACCTAAGCTGGCATCTCCCCTTAAAGCTAAAAGCAGCTAGGATGATTGACTAGATCCTGAAAAAGGCACAGCTTTAGGTAAGTTTTCTAGAGACTAGTATGATTACTTGCAGAGGGATTTCCTCTGACTACGCAGAAATCATGAACATAAAAACATGGTGATGGGCCGGCGCGGTGGCTCAATAGGCTAATCCTTCGCCTTGCGGCGCCGGCACACCGGGTTCTAGTCCCGGTTGGGGCACCGATCCTGTCCTGGTTGCCCCTCTTCCAGGCCAGCTCTCTGCTATGGCCAGGGAGTGCAGTAGAGGATGGCCCAAGTTCTTGGGCCCTGCACCCCATGGGAGACCAGGATAAGCACCTGGCTCCTGCCATCGGAACAGCGCGGTGCACCGGCCACAGCGCGCCGGCTACGGCGGCCATTGGAGGGTGAACCAACGGCAAAAAGGAAGACCTTTCTCTCTGTCTCTCTCTTTCACTGTCCACTCTGCCTGTCAAAAAATTTTAAAAATAAATAAATAAATAAATAAAAACAAAAAACATGGTGATGGTGGCCAGTTTCTTGGTGTATTAGAACTATCAAGACATTCCTATGATGTCATACTAGGTATTTTTATTTTAAAGTTTGGGCCTATGTGATCTCTAATTTGAACCTGTAAAACTCCAGTGAGGTTTGAGGGCAAAATAATGCTCTTTATGATACTATAATTATGGATATCTGACATTATACCTTTGTCCAGACCCACAGAATGCACAGTACCAAGAACAAATCCTCATATAAACTATGGACTTCGGGTGATTATGACATGTCAATGTAGATTCATCAGGTATAACAACTGTACCACTGTAGTTATGAATGTTGGTAATGAGATGCATGGGTCCAGGAGGTAGATGGGAAATCTCTGTACCTTCAATTTTACTGTAAACACAGAGCTTTTCTTAAAAAATAAGAATTTTTAAAATAAAAATTAAAAATCCAGGGAGACAAGATGTGGACTATTATCTACTTTTTCAAATAAGAAAATGGAGGTCATTAAGAAAAGCTATGACTTTCTCAAAGGTACACAGTTAATCACTGCACCAGTGAGAGAATCAAGGTCTTCTAATTATGGAATAATTGCTTTATTCAATGTCCATGTTTTTCTATATTTATAATTCTCAAATCAAGGGAAGAAAAACAAAATAGCTATAGAATCTATAAATATCAACAAAATGGCTATATAATCCAGTTAGACTATATATGCAAAATACATTTCTTTCACAAAGAAATAAGGTTTTTCTTCTTTTCCTTAAAATATAACACTCTAACCCTCCCTCAACCACCTCCTCTCCATTTGTCTCTCAAAGAACAAATGGTCCACTCAAACAAGGGAAAAAGCACAGTTCAAAGTCAATGATAAATGAAAAGCTACACTTTACCTCAGTGGTGGGAAAACAATAGGGATAGTGTAGACTATGGAAAACTGAAGCTCTAGTCAAGCATTGACATGAAGGAATAAGAAGAAACATTATTTATATAGCACTTACTATATATTGGACAAAGTTTTAAGTTTTTTACATGTATTAACTCATTTTATACAACCTTATGAGGTACATATTAGAATCAGATTCACTTTAAAGATGAGGAGTTAGAGGCATGGAAAAAAGTATAGTAAATTGTCTAAGATCACATAGCCAGGGAGTGTACTTTCCCTGGCAGGATATAACTCAGGGAGCCTAGCTTCAGAGTCTATATTCTTCACCCTATATGATTTCCACTCAAGAAATATGGGCTAGATCTCTGATGTTTGTGGGGAAGCTGGAAATACTGGCATTATTATTTTCATTTTTATTTGAAAGGTAGAGAGTGACAGATATACACAAAAACACATGCATGCATACACACACAGAGAGAGAGAGGAGAGAGGAGAGAGGAGAGAGGAGAGAGGAGAGAGGAGAGAGGAGAGAGGAGAGAGAGAGAGAGAGAGAGAGAGAGAGAAGACAGAATCTTCCATCTGCTGATTTATTTGCCAAATGTACACCAATAGCCAGAGCTGGGTCAGGCTTAAGCCAGGAACCTGGAACTCTATCAGTCTCCCCTGTGGTTGGTAGGGACCCAAGTATTTGCGAGCTATCACCTGCTGCCACCCAGGATGCACATTATCAGGAAGCAGGATCAGAAGCAAAGCAGCCAGGACTCAAACCAGGCACTTTGATTTAAGATGCAAGCATCCCAGATTGTGACTCAACCACTCTGTCAAATGCCAGATAATTAATATTTAATTATTTTGTTAAATACTGACTTCATTTTTTCTACAAATGCTCTGAGTCAAGCCAAACAGGTTCAACCCATGAATGTCTGTGCATGTTATCACAAGATATGTTATTGGGCTGAGAAGGAAACAGAGGGCCAGCGCCATGGCTTAACAGGCTAATCCTCCGCCTTGCAGCGCTAGCACACGGGGTTCTAGTCCCAGTCGGGGTGCCGGATTCTATCCCGGTTGCCCCTCTTCCAGGCCAGCTCTCTGCTATGGCCCGGGGAAGGCAGTGGAGGATGGCCCAAGTCCTTGGGCCCTGCACCTCATGGGAGACCAGGATAAGCACCTGGCTCCTGGTTTCGGATCAGCGCGATGCGCCGGCTGCAGCAGCCATTGGAGGGTGAACCAACGGCAAAAAGGAAGACCTTTCTCTCTGTCTCTCTCTCACTATCCACTCTGCCTGTCAAAAAAAAAAAAAAAAGAAGGAAACAAAGATAGAAGAGAAAAATGAAAGGGAGCAAGAGTCTATGGAAAGGAAGAATGAAAAGAATACAGAGAGCAAAGAAGTGGAGGGGAGGCAAAGAAAGGAAGGAGAAGAAAAAGGAAGGGAAAGGAGAAATGACATGACAGCTTTGGGAGATGCCTAGTTAACTGCTGTAGACTGAATAGTGTCCCCTCAAATTCATATGTTGAAGCTCTAAATTCCAACATGATGGTACATGGAGAAAGTCTTTTGGGAGGTAATTAGGTTAGATGAGGCCAGGAGGGTGGAAGTTTTCATGATATGAAGTAGTAACCTTATAAGAAGAGATATCAAGGGCCAGCGTTATGGTGTAACAGGTAAAGCTACTGCCTGCAGTGCCAGCATCCTATATGGGTACAGTTGGAGACCTGGCTGCTCTGCTTCCAATCCAGCTCTCTGCTGCAAAAGCAGTAGAAGATGGGCCAACTCCTTGGGCCCTTGCACCTACATGGGAAGACCCGGAGGAAGCTCCTGGCTTCGGATTGGTGCAGCTCCGGCCATTGCGGCCAATTGGAGAGTGAACCAGCAGATAGAAGACTTTTCTCTCTCTCTGACTCTCTTCCTCTCTCTGTGTAACTCTGAATTTCAAATAAGTATATAAATCTTAAAAAAAGAGAGAGAGAGATACCCAAGAATTTGTTCTTGCTACCTCTCATCCATCTGAAGACAAGCATGTGATTATCTGCAAACCAGGAAGAGAGAAAGCCCTCACCAGATCTTTACCATGCTGGTACTCTGCTCTCATATTACCAAATTCCTGACTGTGAATTTTTTTTTTTCTTTAAGCTACTCAGTCTATAGTATTTTATTTTGACAACCTGAGTTGGCTAATATAATAACACTTTAAGATTCTCAGTTGCCTGGTGAAATGGATTTTTTACATCATCTTCTAAAATATACATCAAATAAACATGTTGCCTGCCAGGTCAAATATTTGCAGATTAAAAATTCAAATTACATTTTGGTCATCCTGTGATAGTAAAGAAGTCTTCTTAGACAAGGTTAAATGCACAATAATGTGCAAGTTAGATTGCTGAATTGCTGACATTTTTAAGGCATTTTCCATATAACGCTATGTCAGATATTTGGAAATTCATGCTAAGATGTTTTTTCCCTGCTGGGCTCAATTTCAAAATCAAATACTGTCATAAAGTAACATATCTTTCAGTGCCATTGGGAATCACAGCATATCAATTTTGAGCTGACATTGGAAAAGCATCATAAGACACTACACCATGACTTTTTTCTTAGGTTGGTATTTTTGACCTTCAAAAGGTTCCATAAGCTGCTGCTAAGTGTCTGCAAGGAAAGAAGCACAGAGTGAAAGGTGATTAATTCAGTCTTGGCCTCAGGCTGTACTGCAGCCTACCTGAATCTATCAGTGTCTGAACTCTACTTTCATTGATAGTACCAACAAAACCAGTGAGTGCTTCCAAAGGGGTCTAGAGTTTCCTTATGAGCTGTGATCTGCTTGGATTAATCAGTACTCTGACAAATTGAAACCTAAATTGTGTTTGTCCTTGCTACAACTAGGTAAAGCAAATCAGCAGTGTCAAGACTGCTGAATTCCACAAATAGTGAAGATTTCAAAGGTCAACAGTATAGGGTCTCTGCCTTCATAGAACATATGCTAACCCAGCAGAGAGGCAAGCAGGAACATGTGCCTTGTAAGTATGATCCAGTTCCTACTAGGGCAAGAGTAGGTTCATTTTAGTGAAGGAGGAGGTTGGAGAGAGTTTCATCCAGAAGATACTATTTTTGTTTTGAGTCTTTTTTTTTTTTTTTTTTTTTTTGGTGACAGGCAGAGTGGACAGTGACAGAGAGGGACAGAGAGAAAGGTCTTCCTTTACCGTTGGTTCACCCCCCAGTGTCCTCTGCGGCCAGTGCACTGCAGCCGGTGCACCACGCTGATCCAAAGCCAGGAGCCAGATGCTTCTCCTGGTCTCCCACGCGGGTGCAAGGCCTAAGTACTTGGGCCATCCTCCACTGCACTCCCAGGCCACAGCAGAGAGCTGGACTGGAAAAGGAGCAACTGGGATAGAATCCGACGCCCCGACTGGGACTAGAACCTGGGGTGCTGGCGCCGCAGGTGGAGGATTAGCCTATTGAGCCACAGCGCCAGCTATTTTGAGTCTTGAGAAGGCAAGAAACATACCTTCATAAAATGCTGATGGCCTTTCCTTATCATTTGATTCCATTAGATTGCTACTCTTTTGTTTTACAAAGATAAGTGAAAATGGGTCAAGAGTAGATGTAAAGGCTGAGCATAATACTACCAGTGATGTCATCTATGTCCTCTTTATCTCTGGTTGCATTCTTCATAACATTAGGCAGCATTTATTGATCACTACTTTGCACTAAGCATGCTTTTATGCACTTTGTGTATACTGACTCATTTCATCTTTACAAGAACCATATAGTTAAGTATTATTAGCATTTTTATATTTTGAGGATATCAGAGATTAACCAGTTGGAAGATGACTTCAGAGAATTTCAATCCCTGGCATCTATTCTATTCTGCTTCTGTATAAGGCCACCTTAGCTTCCTCCTTCTCAGTAAGAATGTCTATCTTCCTCAATTAATTAAACAGTAATTTATTTCACTTTCTTGCTCAAATTACTCATTCACGACTTTCCTCAATAGAATAAGGTGCACATGCTTTAGTTTTTTAAAAATAAATGATTTAGTGCTGCAGGTTTAGATCTGATTCCCTATAGAATCCAATTAACCAGTGATTAAACATCAGACTCTGAATTACACAAACAAGGTCCAGTGGACCTATGAGCAGATAGTTAATGAACACAACTTTGGTTCAATAAAACCATTTCCTGTTTTCCACAACCTGTATGATGAATGATGATCAGTCAAGGGCATTCAGGAAACTAAGCCATTCCTCCATATATTTCCCTAAGTGGAAAGATTCCATGGATAAAATAAGCTCCTTGAACTGAAATCAACTTTATCCCCAATTCTAAATTCTTGTGCATCTTACTGAATCTATGCAGCCTAATATGAAACCATGACACATTTAAGCTAGTCCTTATAAATCATTAAGTTAGGGGACTACGCAATATGATTATTAATAAAATACAAAAGGGGATAAATGGGGAAAAAAGAAAAATTTTAAACACAGAAACAATGACTCACAACTCACTTTCACTATAAATTCAATCTAAAAGTGAGAAGGAAAACACCATCCAAGAAGTTGGAAACAGAAGAAAATTTTGTACTAGTACAATACAATGTAAGTTGAACAATTTTTTCAAATGGAAGAACTCTTAAAAATAGGAATAGCTAGAATTATTTGATATTTTGTAAAGTGAAAGGTCTTCTTCTGCATCATTTACTCATTTAATCCTCACGATACCCTTTGAAGGAGGTATCTTTTTTAGCATCTCAAGTCTACAGAAAAGGAAACTGACATCTGGAGAAAGATTCCAACTTAAAGGGGTGAAAAATTTGGTACAAGAGTGGTGATTAAGGGATCTTCAATATTATGAAGGTCTGTAGATCTCAAAAGGGCCATGGTACATGAACAGTACATCATGGTATTAAAATTTCATAGCAGAGTAATGAGGTGAAAAACATTTAATGGATTCCTTAGGGAGACAATAGCGATAAAAGGTCAAGAAATAATGCACTCTACTGAATAACATGCAACTTGTTAGAAATGTATGGAAAACAGAATTAAGCAGAGCTGCTTTGGGAAAGTAGGAGCTCAGGCTTTCTACCTGTAGTTGGAATAAAGAGGCTAGAAAGAATAATCTACCTTTTGTCTATTGCAAATAATGCTGCAAAAACATGGCTGTACAAATATCTGTTCAGTTTCTGATTTCCATTCCTTTGTGTATACAAAAGGGAAAATATTTTGAAATCCTTGAATGCAACAGTTCTTCAGAAAGCTCATGGAAGCTCATTTTTTGCACAAAAGTAACTTTATATTTTAATTCAATATTCCATGAACTTTTAAAAAAGGATTCATTTGTTTATCTAATACTTCTTTATTTATTGAAGGGCAGAGTAACAGAGAGAGATATGGGGTGACAGAGAGATTGACCGATTGAGCTTCAAACTGTTCACTATCCAAATGGCCTCAACAGCCAGATTTGAGCCAGACTGAAGCCAGGAGGTCCATCTGGGTCCTCCACATGAGTGACAGTTGCAAGCACTTGGGCTAACTTCCTCTGCTTTCCCAGGTGCATTAGCAAGGACTTGTATTAGAAGCAAAATAGCCAATGCAAAAGTCCACTTAACCAGTTACAGCACAATGCCATCACCTCCATGAACATTTTGAAGTGCTTTCATATATTTAAAAACAGAATTGTTCAGTAATCGGATAATTCCATATTTAGGTTTCTGAGGAATCTTTGAACTATTTCCTATTGTGGTTCTACCATAGAGTAGAGGCTAAAGGTGGGGAGACACAGGCAGTAGCTGCTTAATGGATTCCCAGTTTCTGTTGTGGGTGAAAGGTTTTGGAAATAGATAGGGATGGTGGCTGCACAGCATTGCAAATGGAATTAGTACCTAAAATGGCAAGTTTTATGCTGCATATAATTTACCACAACTTGTAAAACTCAAGGCAATACACAGAAATCATTGATCCATAACTTTTAAATGGACAAATTACATAATATGTAAATTATAACCTCAGTAAAGCTGTCTAAAATTAATGGAGACCAATCCCAATTCTACTTCTCCCTTCTGAGCAGCTGTGAGCTGCTAGATAAAAAAAAATACAGTTAGAAAGAAAAAGTATGACAAATCTTAGTCCAAGCCTTTACTTTGATTCTTCTTAGTTGTCACTCTGAGAAAGTTACTTAGTGTTCCTGAGCTTGGGTTTCCACATCTGTTCTGAAAAGAAAGTAATCTAGTGGGAATAACACACAGGAAGACATCTCTCACAGTGTCTTAGTCCTCACTAACTGTCCTAAGCAGACTTCTACCTTTTGTTGTTCAACAAAGCCATTCTTGACAGGCTGCCAGCCCTTGCTCTGCTCTTTGACCAGCCTTGGGGACCTCAGCAAAAGCCAGTGTCTCTTCAGGTTAGTGTCCTCCTGTGTAAGTACTCACCCTGAACCATTCACTGGGTCAATAAAAGCCCCTTCACACAAAATTAGCTGAGAAAGGCATTCTCTTGCTCCTCACTATGAAGTTCCCCAAGGTGACAACAGGACTGCTACCTCCTGCTCCTGCAAACTTGCTTTTTCTTTTCACCTCAATGGGACCAGCTGTGCTATTTCTCAGAGGACAGGGTGACATGACAATTGATATGCATGGGCTGTGTGTGTGTGAGAGAGAGTGTTATTTAATGTCTTTGCCCTACATACTGTGAAAGAAATTAAACATCTTAAGTTTAAAAACTTAGAATTTATGCTTTCTGAGAGCCTTCTCTACAAGTGAAAAAAATAAAAGGGAAGAATTGGTAAAGATGAATTAGTCTTCCTAGTTTAGTAAATGATTGAATATTTTAGAAAAATAAATTTTAAATGTACATTATATCATAATGTATTTTATATGATGCATTATATAACAATATCTTCTGGAGGTTAAAAAGATACTGAGATCCCTTCTTTCAGAATATGCCTAAGAGTTGCAAAAAATGCAGAATATTAGAATACTATATCTATAGTATTTATATAGCATATATATAAAGCGACGGAGATGGAATTAGGTGATATTTATTATCAAATGCTGATTTAAAGAATATTGCTGGAGGGGCCAGCACTGCAGCATAGTGGGTAAAGCGACTGCCTACAGTGCCAGCAACCCATATAGGAGCTGGTTCAAGACCCAGCTGCTCCACTTCAAATCCAGCTCTCTGCTATGGCCTGGAAAAGCAGAAGATGGCCCAAGTCCTCCCTGCACCACCATGGCTTCAAAGAAGCTCTTGGCTCCTGGCTTCAGAGCAACACAGCTCCAGCCATTGCAGCCAGTTGGGGAGTGAACCAGCAGATGGAAGGCCTCTCTCTCTCTCTCTTTCTCTGCCTCTCCTTCTCTCTCTGTGTAATTCAAACTTTCAAATAAATAAGTAAATCTTTTTAAAAAAGAATATTACTGGAGCAAAAGCTGGAGGAAGACAATAAGAGTTCACCTTTCAAGATCAGTCTCATTCACAATAGCTACAAAAAAAAACCCACTTAAATATCTTGGAATAAATTTAACTAACAATGTGAAATATCTCTACAATGAAAATTATAAAATGCTAAAGAAAGAAATAGAAGAAGAAACTAAAGAAATGGAAATATCTTCCATGTCCATGGATTGGAAGAATTAACATAATCAAAATGTCAATATAAACCAAAGCAATTTATAGATTCAATGTGATCCCATTCAAAATATTAAGACATTCTTCACAGATCTGGAAAAAAATGCTAAACTTCATATGGAAACACAAGAGACCCCAAATAGCTACAGAAATATTAAACAACAAAAACAATGCTTAAGCCATCACAATACTAGACTTCAAGACATACTACAGGGCAGTTATAATCAAATCATCCTGGTACTGGCTCAACAATAGACACAAAGACCAACAGACAGAATAAAAAACCCAGAAATTAATCCACACATCTTCAACTAACTAATTTTTGACAAACAAACGGAAATCAATTCCTGTAGAACAGCCTTCGTCAACAAATTGTGCTGGGAAAATTGGACCTCCATGCAGAAATAGGAAACAAGATGACTACCTTACACCTTATATAAAATCAGTTCAAAATGGACCATGGATCTAAATCTACAACCTGATAGCATCAAATTACTAGAGAAAAACATAGAAACTTTGCAAGATATTTCAGAAGTGAAGACATCTTGGAAAAGACCCCAAGAGCACAGGCAATTAAAGCAAAAATAGATGAATGGGATTACATCAAGCTAAGATTCTTTTACACTGCA
The DNA here is from genome assembly GCF_033115175.1 of Lepus europaeus. Taxonomy (NCBI): domain Eukaryota; kingdom Metazoa; phylum Chordata; class Mammalia; order Lagomorpha; family Leporidae; genus Lepus; species Lepus europaeus. The sequence goes on from NC_084833.1 coordinate 44,348,185, forward strand.
AAGGAAACACTCAACAAAGTGAGAGGCAACTGACAGAATGAGATAAAGTATTTGCCAGTGACCTTAACAGTCATTCTTCAAAGGATGAATTTCAATTGGCCAACTGAAACTTGAAAAAATGCTCAGGATCATTAGCTATTAGGGAAATGCAAATAAAAATCACTGTAAGGTTTCACCTAACCCCAGTTAGAATGGCTATCATACAAAAATCAAAACAATAAATGCTGATGAGGATGTAGGGGAAAAGATACCCTAATCCACTGTTGGTGGATTAGACAGTATGGAAATTCCTGAGAGATCTGAAAAAGATTTATCATATGATCCAGCAATCCCACTCATGGGAATCTCCCCCAAAGGAAATGAAATCAGCATATGAAGTAGTTACTTGTACCCCCGTGTTTATTGCAGCTCAATTCACAATAGCTAAGATATGGAAACAACCCAGATGTCCATCAATTGATGACTAGATAAAGAAAATGTATACATACACTATGGAATACTACACAGCCATAATGAAATGAAAACCTGTCTTTTGCAACAAAATGGATACACTGTGGCATAGTGGGCAAAGCCTCTGTCTGTGGCGCCAACATCCTATGGGGCACTGGTTCTAGTCCCGGCTGCTTCTCTTCTGATCCAGCTCTCTGCTATGGCTTGGGAAAGCAGTGAAAGATAGCCAAAGTGCTTGTGCCACTGAACCCACGTGAGAGACCTGGAAGAAACTCCTGGCTCCTGGCTTCTGATCAGTCCAGCTCTGGCAGTTGCACCCATTTACAGAGTAAACCAGGGGATGGGAGACCTTTCTCTCTCTCTCTCTCTCTCTCTCTCTCTCTCTCTCTCTCTGTAACTCTAACTCTGAAATAAGTAAAATAAATAAAATATTTTTAAAAATAACTTAAAAGAGTTCAAGCCATGACAACTTTTTCTTTCTCCTCATACACTTATGCCCCTTGAGCACCTCTGCCCCTGGAGTTCCAGCTTCAAAGTAAAGATTCTTTTACCAAGTAATATCTCCAGGCCTCTCTCAAAAGTCCCACTAGAGACTTCCATTGTCTTGTGAGATATCGCTCTATGATTCAGGGTGGAGCTGGACAGGGTCTAGTAAGTGCTTTCATGATATACTACTGAGAGTGACATTATTTATCAAGGAGGTAAAGGGGACCTAAACAAGAAGTACTCTTACCTTTTGAAAGCACTTTGGAGAAAATACACACAGAAAAATGCAAGGAGGTAATGAGATACTCTATCTAGGATACACCATGACATGAGCTATTATAAAAGATGAATAAAGAGGCCAGCTGTGGCATAGTAGGCAAAGCCTCCGCCTACAGTGCCAGTATACTATAGAGGTGCCACTTCATGTCCTAGCTGCCTGTCTTCCAATGCAGCTCTCTGCTTCTAGCCTGGGAAACCAGTGGAAGATGGTCCAAGTTTTTGGGACCCTGCACCCACATGGGAGACCTGTAAAAAGTTCCTGGCTTCAGATTGGCCCAGTTCTGGCCTGTGTGGCCATTTTGGGAGTGAGCCAGCAAATGGAAGACCTTTCTCTCTGTCTCTTGCTCTTTCTCTCTATAACTCTGCCTCTCAAATAAGTAAAAACATTAAAAAAAAAAAAAAGATGGAGGCTGCAAGATGGCGGAATAGGAAGGTAGCACACTATTAGTCCGGGGGAGAGACACTTTAATAAAAGTGGAGATACTGCAGGGTCAAGGAAGAGTAGGGGAAGAAACAGCAGAGGAAACTCTTCCGGAACTAGTGATTCACAGTGGACCTGCGTGGAGAGCGTGGGAGCCCAGGTTCGGGACACCAGCGGCAGACTCAACGCACCAGCGCTGGAACGCGAGGTGAGCCAAACCTCAATAGCCCGAGACACCAGCAGGCAAGCGGAAAGAGGAGACTAGAGGGAACGAGGCTTGAAACTCCGTGGGGAAAAGTTTACCAGGCTAACTAGAAGAGAGAGAGGGAAAAAAAAAGTGACCGATACGGACACTAGTTTCTCTCTCTCTGCTCACCCCTCAAAGGCGAGCAAGACAAAGAGCAGGCGCCATTTTGGACATACGTCATAAGCAGGGCGACCTCAGGTCTGCACCAGCCCTGAGCCTAGCAGAAAAACCTGACTCTGGGGGGAGGGGTGAAATAACTGGAGATTAGCATCTAACTTGGCAACCCAGTGGGAGACTGCAGGAGAATTGGAGCCCACACCAAGGGCAGCAGAGATTCCCTGTGTGGTCCTTGGGAAAGAGCTTCCAATCTCTGGCTCCTGTGGGTATATCATTTGCCTGCTAACTACCTCCAATTACGTTCAGCTGTGCGGAATTACTTACCTTGTGAATCAAAAAAAAAAAAAAAAAAAAGGAAAGAAAGAAAGAGAGATTTACCACGCCTAACCTGGGAGTGTCATCTTTGACACACCCTCAACCCTGAGGAACCAAACACAGCTCTCAGGCCACACTCATCTCAAGCCTCTAAGGCTCCACCGAAAGCAGACAGTCCACTTAATATAGAGCCATAGTGTAACAAGAAAAAACACCACAGTGAAGAAACCAAATATCTCCAACATGCCATACAACAAACGCAAAAACCGAGGTAACAAGAACAACGAAGACACTATGACGCCCCCAAATGAAAAAGACACCCCAATTCAAGATTATGAAGATGATGAGATAGAAGAAATGCAAGAAGCAGATCTCAAAAAATTGATAAGAACATTAAGAAGTTCTCAAAAACAAATTCTTGAACTACAGAAATCCTTCATGGACAAGATAGAAAATCTCTCTCGTGAAAATGAAATATTAAGGAGGAATCAAAATGAAATGAAACAACTAGTAGAACATGAAACTGTGATAGTGACGAGAAATCATAATGAAATGAAGAATTCAATAGATCAAATGACAAACACATTAGAGAGCCTTAAAAACAGAATGGGCGAAGCAGAAGAGAGAATATCAGACTTAGAAGACAGAGAACAGGAAAGGAAACAGGCAAACCAAAGAAAAGAAGAAGAAATTAGAAATCTAAAAAATATTGTCGGGAATCTACAGGATACTATTAAAAAACCTAACATTCGGGTTCTAGGAGTTCCTGAAGGCATGGAGAGGGAGAAAGGATTAGAAGGCATTCTCAGTGAGATACTAGCAGAAAATTTCCCAGGTTTGGAGAAGGACAGAGGCATCTTAGTACAGGAAGCTTATAGAACCCCTAATAAACATGACCAAAAGAGATCCTCACCACGACACGGTGTAATCAAACTCACCACAGTGAAACATAAAGAAAAGATCCTAAAATGTGCAAGAGAGAAACACCAGATTACTCTCAGAGGATCTCCAATTAGACTCACAGCAGACTTCTCATCAGAAACCCTACAAGCTAGAAGGGAATGGCGAGACACAGCCCAGGTACTAAGAGAGAAAAACTGCCAGCCCAGAATATTATATCCTGCAAAGCTCTCATTTGTGAATGAAGGTGAAATGAAGACTTTTCATAGCAAACAGAAACTGAAAGAATTTGTTGCCACTCATCCTGCCCTGCAAAAGATGCTTAAAGATGTGTTACACACAGAAACCCAGAAACATGGTCACCAATATGAAAGAAGGTAAAGGAAGGAAACCTCAGAGCAAAAGATCACAGGAAGCTCAATTTCTCTTTGACATAGAATTAAACTCTGATGCTCTGTTAAAGCAATGTGTTAAAGTAATCTAAAAACAAAAAGCAATTCAAATCAATTGGCAATCTATAAAAAGAGTTAAAGATTTTAAAAGCTATTATTAAAATTGCTATATTGGTCTATCATGCTATGTTATATGTGTGTACATATTGTATGTCCACATGGGGAAATTTTATTAAGAGTTTTATTTTAAATGGCTTATAGATAAGATTGTCCATAAATTTAAGCTGCTAAAATCAATCAAAGATACATTTTAATTTGTATGACCTGAATCTGTGTATCATATGTTTTAAACATGTTGGTAGAAAGAAACTAAAAACATTTTATATGGTTGTGCCTAAGTTTACTGGATAAACAAACTACACCATGTTAGATATTTAAGAGGTGTTTTCAAATACATGATTCTTAAAATTTATAGAAGGCATTGGACCTTCTGGTAAATGTTTTCTTAAGTTGTTATCTAATGATTGAAACGGTTTGCTAAGAATTCATGTAATATTGCTATTGTCAGCAAGCGATCTAGGACTTGCTCCCTCATTTCTCTATTCTAAGCCCAACTTGTTCTTTCATTTCTCTATTCTCTTCAAGGTAGGAAACTAATTCTATTATGAAGGAATCTGTAGGACACACAATTTAATCTTTAGACCTTATAAAAGAGACGGCTAGCATTTTTCTGTAATAGCATAGCCAAAATAAGAACTTAAATAATAATCTCATAGCTAGATTCACTTCGCCATCAGCGAAGTATACAGTAAGTAGAAAAAACCTCCCTTTCAGACCAAAGGGAAAGAAAGTTTTAAAGTGAGAATATAATTTTCCTCATGGGCGTTGTCTACCTTAGAAAAACTACTACAGAACATGCCTGTGACTATAGACTTGTCGTTCAGGCCACCGAAGATTAGAGATGGGACACGGGCACTCCCTTGACTTGCATCCTCTGGTCTGCTTTAACACAAACCAGGAGGAAAAGAAAGCTCGGCATCAGAAGCAATGGGTGGCAGGCCTATTAATGGCTGATCTGTACAGTGATCTGCCCTCAAGGAGACCCAACAGGCCAGTCCACTGCAGTGGCTTTCAATGTGGTAAGCCTGGGCTTCAACAGAAGTCAGCTTGTGAAGAGCCCTGGCAGCTCTGCCAAGAGTTGGATCACTGGAAATGGACCTGCCCTGGAGTCGAAGGATGCCCAGGTCAGAGCCACAGATCTTATTGGCTCTAAGCTGAAAAGCCCTTCACTCAGCCCAACTTCCAAAGTGACCACTGCAGCTGAGGGGATGGTCAAGTAGGGTCAGCAACATTGCAGGCAGAACTGTAAATTTCTTGTTAGAGATGCCACCTGCCTTTACCAGGCCAGCTCTCCTCCTAGCCCAGCCAAGTAATGAAAGTCAACAGAGTGCCTTCCCCTAGGAGGTTCACACCTCCCTTAGGATGTACCCCATGTGAAGAGATAGATAGGTCTGAGCCTCTTAACTTACAAGGCCTAAAGCCCACCAGATTATTATCAAGCCCCTTCTATCAGGTTCTATTTGCCTCTCAATCAGAAAACTTAATTGTAGCTTAGACAACACCTTTCTTAGCTCCTCTAATAATGACTCTATCCTTTGTTCTAGACCCTGTCTAGCGTACTTGGGCCTCATTCCTTTGTAATCATAACCTCTACTCTATCACCAATGGCTCTACTCCCAACCTGTGTGTACTGATGGTCCTCTTCCCCACTTAATGCTGTATAATTGTTCAAACCTGGTAAATGCCACTCTTAGGATCATTGGTTACTATCCTCACTCTGTCTTTTATGACCTTGTCTAAATATGATCAGAGTCGGCAAACTTGGAAGGCTTCCATAGCCTTGGCAACTCATGACGACAGCCTAGGGTGGTTACAGGCGCCATAAACTAGAGTGTCAATTTGTTGGGTCAACAACAGGAGTCACTGTGCACTTGCTCCTCATGTGGGATCTTGTAGGGAACCAGACCGGAGGAACCGTGCCCCTAAGATGGCGCCGACTCCCTGCTTCCGGGTTCTTCCTCATCTCAGGGAGTTCCCGCTCTTGCTCGCTCCTTCCCGCCTTAGATTTCCCGCTCTAGCTCGCTCCTTCCCGCCTTGCCACGAGATTGCCCTATCCCCGCGCTTCTAGCCTATCACCTGATTTGTGACGTGTATTGTGCATATAAACCCTTGCTACGCGGGTGTAAGGGAAGTTCCTGCCCAGAAGAGATCGAAGCTGGATCTCCTGCTTGCCGAGCAATAAAGGAACCCCGTGCAAAGTGTTCGGTCTCTGTCTCTTGCTGGACGAGGACGGCGCCGAGCAGCTGGTGGCCCGTACGGGGAGCTTCCTCTACGTTGCCCGGTAAGTAGAAGGTAAGCGAGGTCAGTCTTACCGTCTGGGCCCCGCGAGTGAGGTATATCTCGTGGTTGGAGGGTGGACGCACCCTAAGATAGCGGACGTGTTTCCCCGCTTTAAACTAAAAGAATAGCGGACGTGTTTCCCCGCTTTAAACTGAAAGAATAGCAGACTTGTTCCCCCGCTTTAAACTGAAAATAAGATAGCGGACGTGTCTTCCCGCTTTAAACTGAAAATGGGAAATTCATCTAGCCATTCAATGTTGCTTAATCCGTTAAAAGCATTATTGCGTAGCAAAGGGATTAAGGTTTCTAAGACCACACTTGTCAGGTTCCTTGGAAGTGTTGATTTCTTTGCGCCGTGGCTCACCCACGAGGGCCAAATAACTCTTGAGTCTTGGGAGAAATTAGGAAAGGATCTCCGGCGCACAGTTAACGATCCCCAGGAACCCGATATCGACCCCGTTGTTCTCCCCTTATGGGAACTACTGCGGGCGTGCCTCCAAGAGGAGAGGTCGGTGGGAGCGGACCGCCCGACTCTTACGGCGGTTCGCGAGGCTCTCGAGGAAGTTCGTTCTCAGAGCTCGGACGGCGCCCGGGACCTCATACAATTTAAGGACACGGGATGCCAGACTTCCTCACTGGCCTCAGGCTCCGAATGTGGCTCCGCCTCCTCTGAGTCTGAGGGGGAAGGGGACGGCGATCCTAAATCCCCGCCTCCTACGTATGCGCAGCTGCGGCAAAAGTTAAAAGATGCCTGTTTACGCCCTCTAGTGCCTACGGCTCCTCCTATCGATGTCGTGCCCGCCCATCAGATTAAAGACGCAGCGCCTCCTACTGGCGGTCATGTAGGCGTGCCTCAGCCCCATCTAACACCCGTGCCGCCATGGCCATTAAACGTCCCAAATGTGCCACCTTTTTCAGGCAGACAGTTTCATCAACAAGCCTGGAAACAGTTGCGAACTGGCGCTCCCGCTGCCCCCGCTCAGGCTTACCCTGTTTTGGCTTTGGGCACGCGAGAGGCCCGGCACGAACCATTGGACATGACAGTATTAAAACAACTTAAGGCTGCGGTCCATGACTATGGACCCACAGCCCCATTCACATTGTCACTCCTTGAATCAGTCGGCCAGTCCATTTTAACACCTAGCGACTGGACCCAATTGGCTCGGGCCTGTTTAAGTCCAGGCGGCTTTCTTTTGTGGCAATCTATGAATACAGAGTGCTGTCATGACCAGGCAGATGAAAATGCTGAGGACGGCCACCCTACGTGGAATGCTGATATGCTTTTAGGGCGTGGACCTTATCAGGCTGACCAGACCCAATTCCCTAGACAAGTATACAGGCAAATTTCCAACTGTGCCCAACGTGCGTGGAGGCAGGCGTCCAATCCAAGTGACTCAGCTAGCCACCTCACCAAGATCGTTCAGGGCACGGCCGAACCCTTCACTGATTTTGTCGCTCGCATACTTGAGGCTGCGTCGCGTATTTTCCCTTCCGAGGTTGACGTTCAGCCACTGGTCAAACAAATTATTTTTGAGCAGGCTAATAAAGAGTGCAAAAACATTCTTCGACAATATAGACATAAATCTCTGGACTCCTGGTTAAAATACTGCAGAGATACCGGTGGGCCACTTACTAATGCGGGCCTAGCTGCGATGCTGGCAAAAGTCAAAGAAAACAGTCCAAAATCTAAATCGACCCGACCCCCCATATCTTCAGGACTTTGCTTCCAATGTCATCAACCGGGTCACAGAAAACGTGATTGCCCCAATCTCAGCCATGGGTATTCCACGGCACAGCCTTCAGGCATAGAGCCTTGTCGCCGTTGCCGCAAGGGCCCTCATAGGGCAGAGGTATGCCGTTCTGCTTTCGATATCGATGGCAACCCACTTACAGGTAGCGCCCAGGGGCCAAAAAACGGCCAGAGGGGGCTCCCCAACCCAGCGAGGAGCCCCCAAAATCAAATCTACTCTCAGGTTCCACCTCCCGTGTCTGCGCTACACCCAGTGCACCCTCAGCCCGTGCCACTCACGGGTCCGCAGGCCTGGACCTCCGCGCCACCTCCCCTCTCCTCTTAACTCCGGAGATGGGGGTACAATTAGTGGAGAGCGACTGCTCCGGTCCTCTGCCCCCGGATTCGGTTGGATTAGTGTTGGGTCGGTCCTCCGCCGCCCTCCGAGGGCTAGCTGTGATCCCCGGGGTAGTTGACTCTGATTTCACTGGTAAAGTAAAGATCATGGTTCAGGCCCCTCAGGGACCTTTAGTAATCAATCCTGGAGACCGTGTCGCACAAATGTTATTACTGCCCAGTCTTCACTCTTTAATCCCAGCTAAAAACCACGTTCGCGGCGCTGGTAACTTTGGGTCCTCTGGCATTAATTTTACCGGCTTACATATGCTTTTAAATAAACGTCCCACTTTAGTGTTGCAGATTAATGGCAAGGACATTAAGGGACTTTTAGACACAGGAGCCGACAAATCCATTATAGCAACAAAGGACTGGCCTAGTACATGGCCTACAAATGTGGCGGAACAAACCTTGCAAGGACTTGGTTTTGCTCATTTCCCAAAAATCAGTGCAGCCTTGTTGTCATGGCAGGATAGCGAGGGTCATAGAGGACAGTTTTCTCCATTCATTTTACCTCTACCCATTTCCCTTTGGGGGAGAGACGTCCTGGCAAAAATGGATGTTGCTTTGGTCACCACTTCCCCTGCAGTACGATCTATGCTACAAAATATGGGTTACGTCCCAGGCAAGGGACTCGGTGTCCAGCTCCAGGGCCACCCTTCCCCCATTGAACCAAAACAAAAACCAAGTAAAGTTGGCCTGGGTTTTTCCTAGGGGTCACTGTTTCGCCTCCTAAACCAGTGGAGCCTTTACCCATCTCGTGGCTAACGGACGTACCCGTCTGGGTTCCACAGTGGCCCCTATCTCAGGAGAAACTGGAGGCAGTCAACACTCTGGTCTTGGAGCAGGTCAACGCTGGTCATTTGATCCCATCCACCTCTCCATGGAATACGCCTATTTTTGCCATCCGCAAAAAATTAGGTCAATGGAGACTCTTACATGATCTTAGGGCAGTCAACGCACAGATACAGCCTATGGGCCCTGTGCAACGTGGTCTTCCTCTGCTTTCGGCACTTCCCAACCAATGGCCTGTTATTGTAATAGATCTTAAGGATTGTTTCTTTTCCATTCCATTGGACAAAAAGGATACCCCACGTTTTGCTTTTACTGTCCCCACCCAGAACCAGGAACAACCGGACAAGCGTTGGGAGTGGACAGTCTTGCCTCAGGGTATGACTAATAGCCCCACCATGTGTCAAGTCTATGTAGCCCAAGTACTAAAACCTCTTAGAGACCGATATTCCAACTGCAGGTGCCTACATTATATGGACGACCTACTGTGTGCAGCCCCCACAGCAGAGAGGCTCCTGGCCTTATACAGTACACTCCAACAAGTGCTGAAAGGGGCAGGGCTGCATATTGCACCTAATAAGGTGCAATTGTCGTCTGTAGTTTCTTATCTTGGGGCTATAGTCGCCCCTACTCAAATTAGACCTCAAAAAATTCAAATAAAAATCAATGCTATCTCCACTCTAAATGACTTACAAAAACTTTTAGGGGATATCAATTGGATTAGGCCCTACCTTAACATTCCTAATGCTGCATTGCAGCCCCTCTTTAATATACTTAAAGGAGACCCGGATCTTGCTTCCCCCCGAACCTTCACCTCTGAGGCCAAACAAGCACTGTCAATTGTCAACGATGCCCTTAGTAAAGCTGCCCTAAAACGTTGGGACCCTGCGGGAGACCTTACTCTTTGGGTCCTCGACACCCTTAAACAGCCCACCGCGGTCCTATGGCAGGATGGGCCTCTCCTCTGGATCCATCCCTCAATGTCATCTACTAGATCTATTAGTTACTATCCCGTGGCAGTGGCGGAGATAACTCTCCTAGCCATTCAGAGGGCTATCCAACATTTTGGACGCGAACCATCCACCATTGTTGTCCCCTATTCCATGGAACAGGTACGTGTGCTAATCGCTTGTACTGATGCTTGGGCGGTTTTAGTCTGCTCCACTTCCGCAACTATTACAAACAGAACACCCTCTGATCCTTTGCTAACCTTTGTTCAGTCTCACCCAGTTATTTTTCCAAAGTCCACATCCCAAAAGCCCTTACAGGGAGCCCCAGTAGTGTATGCCGACGGTTCTAAAACAGGAGTCGGTGCATATGTTGTTTCAGGATCTGTGCCAAAAACATTCCAATTCGCTACTAACTCCCCCCAGGTAACTAAACTTCTTATAGTTAACCAAGTCTTCTCTGATTTCCCCGGACCTGTCAATATTGTGTCTGATTCACGCTATGTGGTTAATTCTGTGTCTATCCTTGAGGCCGCAGGACTAGTCAATTCTTCATCCTCCGTAGCGACAGTTTTCCTCACCCTGCAAAAATCTATTTGGAATCGGTCTGCTCCTTTCTTTATTACTCATATTAGAGCTCATTCTTCCTTACCTGGACCCATGACCACAGGCAATGCTATAGCTGATCAAGCCACACGCCCCATTTGGATACTCCAATTTTCTTCCCCAGAAGAGCAGGCTATCCAGTTTCATTCAGAGTTCCATGTAAACGCAAAAACCCTTGCCGCCAAATTCGGTCTTTCTCGTGCTGCCGCTCGCGATATTGTTCGCCATTGTGCCGCATGCCCTACTTTAACCCCTGTGCCTTCGGTGGGGGTTAATCCCCGAGGATTACTACCAGGACATATCTGACAGATGGATGTCACCCACATATCCGAGTTTGGGACCTTAAAGTATGTTCATGTGTCAGTTGACACCTGTTCCCAAGTAATTTTTGCTTCTCTGGAGACGGGTGAGCGTACCACCCATGTCATTAATCACTGCCTTGCTGCATGGGCAGCCTGGGGCAAACCAAAAACTTTAAAAACAGATAATGGTCCTGCATACACAAGTAAATCATTCCAAAATTTCTGCACCCGTATGCAGGTACAACATAAAACTAGAATCCCTTATAACCCTCAGGGACAGGCCATAATTGAAAGGGCTCATCGAACCCTCAAGGCTTTTCTCTTAAAACAAAAGGAGGGAATTGCCACGGGCAAAACCCCTCGAATGCGCCTCTCCCTTGCACTGTTTACTATAAACTTTTTGAATTTGACAGATCATTCTATGTCCCCCGCTGAGAGACACATGTTAAAGGAGCCATCTTCACGAGGCTATGTCCGTTGGAAAGATGTCCTCACGGGAAAGTGGTACGGCCCGGATCCGGTATTATGCTGGAACCGAGGCGCGGTCTGTGTCTTCCCACAGGAATCTGGAAGAGAACCTCTCTGGATACCGGAAAGATTGGTCAGAAAAACAGCCCCGCCGCCACAAGATACACCTCTATCACCTACGGACGACATCTCCCCCGAGATAACCGAGATTACCACGCTCTCACAGGACGACAAATTGCAACAAAACAACGAGACGTGAGATGCACCCCTTCCGCTTCTTCATACTGGCAGCGGCTTTGCTCCCTGGCTCTTATGCGGGCTTTAACTCCAACCCCACTGCTTTACTGCAGAACGTAGGCAACCCTTGCGACTGCAAGGGGGGGACCAGCAACACCGTACTGCAGCGTACTCACATCGCCACAGCTGATTGTGGGGACAAAACTGCATATCTGCCCCTCCAGGGGATCCCCGGCCTACCACGCGGCTACATATGTGTGCCCAAACCCCGCGTTTCTGATCCCCATAGCAAAAACCACTCCTGTCCTTGCTTGACCTTTCAAGAATCCATGCACAGCTCTTGCGATTCCTCATACTTCCAATGCACTTCTGGCGGTCAGTCGTACTATGCCACCCAGTTACAAAGTACTCGCAGGTCCTCTAGTCCTGACCATTTGCCACAGGTAGTCCATTCATCCCCCTACCTCTCAGCCCCCTGTGTTGGTACGCCTGGACAGTGGGCGTGCTGGCGCACTACGGCACCCGTGCATATCTCTGATGGCGGAGGCCCACAGGACCAGCTCCGCCACCAACAGCTAACAAAGCGTTGGAAAACCCTCGTCCCCCCATCCCTACTCACGCCTCACATATGGACAATGCCTCCATCAGGCACACACCTTCCTCGAGTTGTCTTGTTCCCCCTCTCATTCATTGGGCTGTATCACCCATCCCTGACGGGGAGCGAAAACTGGGTATGCGAGACCAAAGGTACTGCAGCAGGAGTCCACCCGGGGGTTCCGGGGGTCCTGGGAGAGCATATGCATATGCATGCAGGTTCAATTCCCAGCCTGCCCCAGCAAAAGGGAATAAAAACTGATCCCTAACGGAGACATCAGGGGTTGTGGCCAGGCCCTTGAAGTTCCGTAACTAACGGATCACAAGCACGCTGGGTATGCACCTCTACTCTCTGCCTAGTAAATATTCTCCCGGCCCTCATGAGCCAGGGCCGTCGGGGATGTGATTTGTGCAAAAACAAAAGGAGGGAGATGTAGGGAACCAGACCGGAGGAACCGTGCCCCTAAGATGGCGCCGACTCCCTGCTTCCGGGTTCTTCCTCATCTCAGGGAGTTCCCGCTCTTGCTCGCTCCTTCCCGCCTTAGATTTCCCGCTCTAGCTCGCTCCTTCCCGCCTTGCCACGAGATTGCCCTATCCCCGCGCTTCTAGCCTATCACCTGATTTGTGACGTGTATTGTGCATATAAACCCTTGCTACGCGGGTGTAAGGGAAGTTCCTGCCCAGAAGAGATCGAAGCTGGATCTCCTGCTTGCCGAGCAATAAAGGAACCCCGTGCAAAGTGTTCGGTCTCTGTCTCTTGCTGGACGAGGACGGCGCCGAGCAGGATCTCTGTCCTTAATATGCTGTACATTGTGATTTAATGCTATAACTAGTACTCAAACAGTATGTTTCACTTTGTGTTTCTATGTGGGTGCAAACTGTTGCAATCTTTATACTAAATTGATCTTCTGTATATAAAGAGAATTGAAAATGAATCTTGATGTGAATGGAAGGGGAGAGGGGGGCGGGAGAGGGGAGGGTTGTGGGTGGGAGGGACGTTATGGGAGGGGGAAGCCATTGTAATCCATAAGCTGTACATTGGAAATTTATATTCATGAAATAAAAGTTAAAAAATTAGAAAAAAAAAGAATTAAAATGGAGAGAACGATCCAACATAGGAAGCGGGATACACCGTAGACTCATAGAATGGCAGGTGTCCTAAACAGCACTCTGGCCTCAGAATCAGCCCTCAAGGCATTCAGATCTGGCTGAAGAGCCCATGAGAGTATTTTAGGCATGGAAAGCCAAGACACTCTGGCAAAAAAAAAAAAAACTAAATGAAAGATCTCTGCAAGTGAGATTCCAGTAGAAAGAACAGGGCATCAAAGAAGGAGGTACCTTTCTCTGAAGGGAGGAGAGAACTTCCACTTTGACTATGACCCTGTTGGAATAAGATCGGAGTTTGCGAACTCAAAAGGCTTCCATAGCCTTGGCAACTCATGACAAGAGCATAGGGGGATTACTGATGCCATAAACAAGAGTGTCAATTTGTTAAGTCAACAACAGGAGTCACTGTGCACTTACTCCCCATGTAGGATCTCTGTGCTTAATGTGTTGTACAATGTGAATTAATGCTATAACTATTACTCAAACAGTACTTTACACTTTGTGTTTCTGTGTGGGTGCAAACTGTTGAAATCTTCACTTAATATATACTAAATTGATCTTCTGTATATAAAGATAATTGAAAGTGAATCTTGATGTGAATGGAATGGGAAAGGGTGTGGGAGATTGGAGGGTTGCGGGTAGGAGGGAAGTTATGGGGGGGAAAAAGCCACTGTAATCCAAAAGCTGTACTTTGGAAATTTATATTTATTAAATAAAAGTTAAAAGAAAGACACACACTGGATGAATGGATTAAAAAAAAAACCCATCTATTTGCTGCCTACAAGAAATACAGGCTAGCGCTGTGGTTCACTTGATTAATCCTCCACCTGCGGCGCTGGCATCCCATATGGGCGCCAGGCTCTAGTCCCAGTTGCTCCTCTTCCAGTCCAGCTCTCTGCTGTGGCCCAGTTGGCAGTGGAGGATGGCCCAAGTGCTTAGGCCCTGCACCCGCATGAGAGACCAGGAGGAATCTCCTGGCTCCTGGCTTTAAATCGGTGCAGCGCCGGCCATGGCAGCTATTTGCAGAGTGAACCAACGGAAGGAAGACCTTTGTCTCTGTCTCTCTCTCTTACTGTCTATAACTCTACCTATCAAAAAAAATTGAACACATCTCACCAACAATGATACTTGCAGACTGAAAGTGAAAGGATGGAAAAAGATAATCCATGCCAACAGAATCCAAAAAGAGCTGATATAGCCACCCTAATATCAGACAAAACAGACTAACACAAAAATTGTTAAAAGAGACAAAGTAGGGGACTATATAAAGATTAATGGATCAATTCAACAGGAGGATATGACTATTATAAACACATATGCACCTAATTAAAGGGCATTTGGCTAGTCAAAAGAAATGTCAAGGGATATAAAGGGAAACATAGACTCAAATACAATAGTAATGGAGGACCTCAACACCCCGCTTTCAGGAATGGACGGTACGACTAGAAGGCAAATCAGTGAGGAAACAACAGAGTTAATCAAAACTATAAACCAAATGGACCTAAAAGATATCTAGACAACTTTCCATCCTACAGTTGCAGAATACATTCTTCTCACCAGTGTATGACACTTTATCCAGGATAGACCACATGCTAGGCCATAAAGCAAGTTTCAGGAAGTTCAAAACAATTGAAATCATACCATGCATCTTTTCTGACCACAATAGAATGAAGCTGGAAATCAGCAACTCAAGATTCTCTAGAACATATGCAAACACATGGAGACTGAACAACATGCTCCTGAATGAACAGTGGGTCATTGAAGAAATCTAAAGAGAAATAAAAAATTTTCTGGGAATGAATGAAAATGTCAATACAACATATCAAAACTTATGGGATACAGCTAAAACAGTGTTAAGAGGAAAGTTTGTAGCAGTTGGTACCTACATCAAGACATTAGAAAGGCAGCAAATAAATGAGCTATCAATGGAAATCAAAGATTTAGAAAAATAACAGCAAACCAAACTCAAAATTAGTAGGAGAAAATAAATAAATAGAGAAGAAATAAACAAAATTGAAACAAAACAAAAAACACAAAACATCAGCAAAACAAAGAGCTGGTTTTTTGGAAGGCAGCTATGCTCACCACTATATTACCAACGCAGAGCTGGTTTTTTGAAAAAAATAAATGTAACTGACAAACCATTGGCTAAATTAACCAAAAAAGTATGGGGAAGATCCATATCAATAAAATTAGATATGAAAAACAAAAGGTTGCAACGGATACAATCCAAAAAAAAGTCTCATCAAAAATTACTGCAGAGACCTCTATGCCAACAAATCCAGAAGCCTAGAGGAAATGGGTAAATTCCTGGACACATACAAATTACCTAAATTGAGCCATGAAGACAGACATAGAAAACCTAAACAGACTGATAACTAAAACTGAAATTGAATCAGTAACATAGACCCTCCCAACAAGGAAAAGCTCAGGACCCGATGGCTTCACTGCTGAATTTTACCAGACATATAAAGAAGAAATAACTCTTGATTCTCCTCAAACTATTCAAAACAGTTGAAAGGGAGGGAATCCTCCCAAACTTCTTCTGTGAAGCCAGCATCACCTTAATTCCTAAACATGAAAAAGATACAACAGAGAAAGAGTGTCAGGAAATCACGAAGGAGAAGAAGCCGCACTCTAAGCAGCCCTGCAAGAGGAAATCGCCAAACCGCAAAACCCGCAAAACTGAATCACCATAGCTGCACAACGTGGGAGGGCGGCATCACCATAGCTACATGACCTGGGAGGGCGGCATTTGGGTGGGGCTGACCTTTCAAAACTGTATATAAGTGGACCCTCAGACTCTGTAAGCAGAGGTTGCTCAGCCTCTCTCCCCGGTCTGTAGCACCTTGTACCTGCGGGGACTCTCCTGGTCCATAGAGCCTTATGCCTGCAGGAGTTTGGCTGAGTAGTCTCTCCCTCTAGATTCCGTAATAAAGAGCTTTAAGGTGTGTACCTGAGTCTTCTCAGTCTCCTTTGTTGAACCCGGTCGCTGGCTTCCTGGCCAGTTGCTAATGATTGGGAAGCCGACAAAAGAGAACTACAGACCAGTTTCCCTTATGAACATAGATGCAAAAATTCTCAAAATACTAGTCAATCGAATCCAACAATACATCAGAAAGATCATTCACATGGAACAAGTGGGATTTATCCCTGGTATCCAGGGATGGTTCACAATTTTCAAATCAATGTAATATATCAGATTAATAAACTGAAGAACAAAAATCATATGATTATCTCAATAGGTGCAGAGAAAGCATTTGATAAAATAGAACATCCCTTCATGATGAAATCCTTAATCAAAATGGGTGTAGAAAGAACATTTCTCAACATAATCAAGGCAATCTGTGACAAACCTAGAGCCAGTGACCTATTGAATGGGGGAAAATTTGGAAACGTTCCCCCTAAGTCCCGGAACTAGACAAGGATGCCTACTCTTTCATTGCTATTAAATAAAGTCCTGGATATTTTAGCCAGAGTCATTATTCAAGAAAAAGAAATCAAAGGGATACAAATTGGGAAGGAAGAAGTCAAGCCATACCTATTTGCAGATGACATGATTCTATATATAGGGGATCCAAAAGACACCACTAAGAGGATATTGGAACTCATAGAAGAGTTTGGTAAAGTGGAGGGATATAAAATCAACACACAATATACTCAGACATTGCCACAGCTGAGAAAGAACTTCTAAGACTGATCCCATTTCCAAAAGCTGCAAAAATTTAAATACCTTGGAATAAATTTAACCAAGGATGTCAAAGATCTCTATGATGAAAATTACAAAACATTAAAGAAAGGAGACACACAAAAAAGGAAAAATCTTCCATGTTCATGGATTGGAAGAATCAGTATCATCAAAATGTCCATATTACCAAAAGAAATGTACATATTCAGTTCTATTCCAAGCAAAATGCCAAGGACATTCTACTCAGATATAGAAAAAATAATGCTGTAATTCATAGGGAAACAGAAGAGATCCTGAGTAGCTAAAGCAATCTTACACAACCAAAAAAAAGCCAGAGGCATAACAACACCAGATTTCAAGAAATACTACAGGGCAGTTATAATAAGAGGAGCCTGGTACTGGCACAAAAACAGATGGGTATACCAATGGAACAGAATAGGAACTTTGGTAATCAACTCACACATCTATAACAAACTTATATTTGACAGAGGAGCTTGGAAGTTATGGGGGGGGGGGGAAGCCATTGTATTCCATAAACTATACTTTGGAAATTTATATTTATTAAATAAAAGTAAAAGAAAAAAAGAAAAAAAAAGATGAATAAGGGAGGAAGTAAGGAATTCCTGGACAAAGGACTATCATAGGAAAGACACAGGGGATGAATTAGCCCCAGCCTTAAAAGTGACTTTACAGAATTGAAAGGCGGTGTCAGTAGCCCTACAACTCCAAAGAGCATGAGGCTGTGGAGCTTAGGTCAGAAAGAGGCAGGCCTGGACATTCCTGCTAAGGAGTAGAGACGTTACACAAAGGACAATGGGGATATATGCTCTACACGAAAACACAAATTGCCCAAGAGTAGCAACTTTTCTGGAGGAGATTAAAAACACCTTTTTATTCTTACAAACAAAACACAAATAAGATGGGTGCCTCTGTTCAGAGAGCAATATTTGACTGCTTAGTTCATTGTTGTATAGTCTGTCAAGGAATGCATGAACTGATAAAGATTTATTAAAGTATTTTCAGTTAGAGAATGATATGATCACTGGAGCATTTTAAAACCTGATTCTGGAAGAGCTGTGGAGGGTGGATTTTATAATCAATAGAGTGTTGGTAACCACTTAAAATACAGCACCATTAGAAGGAGGATAGAAGTCTGGCTGCAGTGAATTGATGAGTAGAGTGAGAGCGAAAGAGCTTGGGGCTGGGAGATGCTACCTACAGATTAGTCTGTCAGAATTTATGATTTTAGCATACAACAGATAAGTGATGCCAAGGTTAAGAGCATAATAAAGTGGTGTGGAAGTGAAAATGATTTCAGCTCCAAAGGTAAAAATATTCAAGGCTGGACTTATGCCCAGAATAACAGCACAGCTTACTCTGATAAAGTCTGAGCATCCAGATTCCAAAGACCTCAATGAACAAGAGGGAGTGGCCAGGAGATTTGTCACTGACAGCAATACAAGGGATAACAGGTGTTAGGAGCAGATGGCTGGAACTTAAAACAGAAAGGTTTTTGTATGAGGAAGGAAGAAACTGCCCTAGATGCAACAAAGCAGTCTGTGGAGAAGCTAATGCTGCCTATGGGACCCAAGTACATTACGTATTAAAGAAATTGCAGCTGCTTGAGATCTGTGTCCCTAGAGAAATTCAGGAAGTATAAGAGAAGGAGGGATATTCTGTGAAGAGGTTGAGGATGCAGGGGGCATTTGTTTACAATGCAATAAGAGTTCCAGTTAACACAGTGCAGTGGTGAAGAAAAGGATGGGCAGAAAGAATAATCAACTCAAAGGAAAACAGCAGAGAACAGGGCATAGTGTCTAGAAGAGAACAAGTCACAAATGGGGTTGGCCATTGGAACCAAGGGCAAAGATAACAGAGATGGGAGGCAGTGCAGTACCAGCAGGACCAGGAGACGATATGGGGCAATGTGAAAAGCCTGATGAAGCAGGGCGTCTGTGGTTCAGATGACAAGTTAAATTTTTTGCTGGAGACCAACCTAAAAACGGAGAGTTCTTTGTGTCCAAGGAAGTGGCATCACTAGTGAGGACTAGCCCATGGTAACAAAATAAATCCCCAAGAACTCTGCTCTAGTGGTGAAAGACGGAATTTGTGAATTATTAAAAAAAGTCCTATAGTCATCATCTTGAGTCTTGCTATGCATCAGTTGGTTCACATGCACTCATGAGAGATGACTGTGCACCTATTATCAAATCCATGGTCAGTGACTTCATATTTACATTAGAGAAATCAACAAACTCTGTAACTTATGCCTCCTACTCTCCCAAACCCTGAGCTAACAGTAAGCATTTACTAGCACTCCAATGTTTCCTTGCCTCTTTTCTTGTATATCAAGGGAAATAAGACTTATTTCCAGACTCTTAGCTGCCTCTTCTCTGCTCTGATCCCACCAGACCAACCAGAAGATGTGGTTTGCCTGCCTAGACTCTTGGCATTGGTTCTCTTCCTATCTACTAATTTTCATTTCATTGGTTCTCTTCCTGGACCTATCCCTGGACCTATCTCCCAGGTCCAAACCCACTTAATGATTACCACCATGTTCTCCAGCTGTCAGGCCTCTAAGTATTAGTTGATGCATAGATATCGGTAGAAAGCCTGCTTCTGGGGCTTACTAGGTATATGAAATTGAGAATATTTGTTCTCTCTCCCTTCCAAAAATATCCAAAATATCTTTAATGGAATTTTTCTTTGAGAATTTGACAGTTATGTTATTTTCCTAGGGCTGTGCCAAAATGCAGAGGAGACTCGATTTTTCTCATTTGCTTTAGAAGGCATATATTATTATTATTATTATTATTATTATTATTTTAGGAAACATAATGTACTTCAAGTGTGCTAGGTACTTCTGTAAGCCCCTTTCATATGTTAACTCTTTTAATTCTCACTAAAACCTTATGTGGTGCTAACACTGTTCATCTCACTTCCTAGGTGATGAAAACTGAGTAACTGAATAGTTAGGCAACACCAAGGTTGTACAGATAATACCTACTGGTGTCAGCACTAAAAATAGGTAGCCATCTTAAGTGCTGATTCTTCAACTCTGAACTATCCCAGTAGTCTCCCTTCCCCTTCACTTCCTTCCTATTCTTCATGAATACTTCTAGTCTGCCAAACTTGCAGTCTAACTCATCATTAATGACAAAAATCCTGAACTACAGAATCTGAGTAACATGTTGGAACCAAGAGAATAAGGAAGTTATACAATAAACATCATTATTATTAGTTTTGACAATAATTTTATTGTCCCTGAAAGCCAATGCAATAAATATTTGATCCCTAGAGTCTTATGTTAATGGATTAAGAATGGATCTTAATCCAATTATGGAGTCTGAAAGGTGAGGTTGGTCTCTCTGTGTGTGTGTGTGTGTGTGTTGTCTCTCTCCTTCCTGGTTCACCATGTACTTGTTCCTCCATACATATTATGCCATCACCACCCTCCAACCTCATTAGATGTTAGATTAATGGATGCCAGACCACAACCTTGGACTGTGAGCCTCCCAAAATGCCAGAGAAAATAAACCTATTCCTTTATAAAATAGCTCCTCTAAGGTATTTTAGTTGTAGTAACAAAACATTGACCAATATAGTTATGTGCCTGCACATGTATACACACACACAAACACATCTTATAACCTTAAAAAACTGTATAACTTCTCATGCTGTTCCTTCAACCTGGGATGCTCTACTCACTTCTTTCAACATGTACAATCTTATTTTGAGGAATACTTCTTAAGTATTAAAAAAAATAAAGCCCTGCCTCCCCAACTTCTGTCTTTGCACTATGTCTCCCATGATATTCTGCTCACTTCCCTGACCTGGGACCTACCCTGATACAGCAGTCATCATATCTCCTAAACTGCTTAAAGCCAAGTTCTGCAAATCAAATTCCACTGCCATTCTTTGTGCTTCCCCAATGGCCTGATATTTTCAAACATAAGGGTTATATTTATGTGTCTTCAATGACCAGCACACATAACACCTAATGTCAAGTATGCCACAAATAATATTTGAGAACAAGTGACTGAAGATGAATAGTAACAGATGGATGTGTGAAAGGTAAACATAGCAATGGATGATACCTAAGATGGATATTATATAGTTTTAAAAATCAGAATTGGAAGCATGGTCATAAAAGAGTTGGCTATATTCTCTCTCTAGTCTCTCAGTAGGAATCTCATTAAAAAAATTTTTAAATATATGCCTTCTAAAACTGAAATGAACTTCCATAGATTATCAACCTCCTAACCATGCTGCTGTGCACTTGCTATCACCTGTAAAAATAACCTTATTTATTCATGAAGCCCCCTTACATAACTGAGTTATTTAAACCAGAGTTACAGGAAGGTCAGTTTTCAACCAGCTGGAAATTTCTCTAGATATACTTCAAAATGCTAAGGAATGCTCTGAGGCCTTTTTCTAAGCTGTTTCAATAGTTAGATAAAATCTTCTGAGTGGAGATTTGCGTTCGGATTTCAATGATTTAATCCACCACTTCCTTGCTACACTATCATTCCACATAAATGCACTGGTTCAAATCCTGGCTACACCACTTCTGATCCAGCTCCCTGCTAATGTACCTGGAAAAGCAGAAGATGGCACAAGTTCTTGGGCCCCTACCATTGTTGTAGGAGACCCAGCTAGAGTTCTAGACTCATGGCTTCAGCCAGGCCAAGCTCCAGCTGTTTGCAACCATTTGGAGAGTGAAACAACAGGTGGAATTTGTCTCTCTGTCTCTCTGTCACTCTGCCTTTAAAATAAATAATTTTTTTAAAAAAATCTACTATGTAATGTGATATATTTTCCAACTCCAAAGTAGAACTTTATAGCTATAAAGTGGGTATTTGTCAGAGAAGATATGTAGACAAAAATGGACCACCTAGGGGCTGGCCCTATGGCATAGTAGGCTAAGCTTCCACCTGCAACATCAGAATCACATATGTGTGTCCCGGCTGTTCCACTTCCAAGACAGCTCTCTGCTATGGCCTGAGGAAGCAGTAGAAGATGGTCCAAGTGTGTGTGCGCCACTGCATTCCCATGGGAGATCTAAAAGAAGCTCCTGGCTCCTGGCTTCGGATCAGCCCAGCTCCTGCCATTGCAGTCATCTGGGGAGTGAACCAGTGGACAGAAGAACTTTCTCTCCATTTCCCACTCTCTCTGTCTGTAACTCTACCTCTCAAGTAAATAAATAAAATATTTTTTAAAAAGGCCATCTGCTTTTGCCTGAGGTAAAGTATATACCATATAAAACTAGCTACAATTTCCTGTGCATTTATTTTGTGCCAGGAAATGAGTATTCCATAGATTTAATCTACACAATTCTGTATGACATTTTCCATTTTTTGGAAAAGAAAACTAAGGTTTGGAAAGTTAATTAAATTTCCTAAGACAATTAGCATGTGGTAGAGCTGGGATTGAAACCCAAGTCTATTTTATTTTGAAGCTCCAGCTCTCTCAATTCCATGTCAGTTGTAGTGAGATTATACGTAATAATAAGACAATTGCTAGGAGAGAACAAACATACTCTATGTCTGAGTGGTGTTCTCTTGTTTGCTTCCCAAGGAGCTGTGAGGAAATGGTAATTCCCAACTAATGGAAAGGCCTCTCTCACCTCCATCATATGCAGTCATAAAGATGCTGATTAAAGTTCATACAAAAATAAATACAATCCTTTTGAAAGTAATTCAAGAAAGCCAAAGATTAAACAGATATCTTAATACCTCCTAACGTGTCTTGTTCAAGATATTAGGTCTGTCTATGAACTGAAATTCACAAAGCTGAAAAAAGGATAGAGCTGAGCCCAAAGCTCAGATTCCCTGACCCCAGTTTCACTGCAGTTTGTCAGAAACATGAACATAAACATGAACATAAACATGAACATAAATGCTTTTTTCAATGATCCAAAATACCTCTCTTAGACCTGGAGAAATAAACACTGAACAAGCAAATAGAGAGAACCTCAATGCCTCTTCCCATTGTTTATGAAGCACATCATGACTGTATTTTGCTTACCCTCCTAGAGAGGGGTGTTAACCATAAGTTTGTGGCTAACACCCACACCATCAACTACAATAAACGATGTCATTGACTACTAGGAAGATGTACTAGCCTTTATAAACCCAACTGAGACCAATATTTCTGAGCCATTTAACACATATTCTTTGACCATTTCTCTTCTTTGTGGACTCTTTATTTTCTGTATCACTGTGTGAATATATCTCAAGCTATAGGAAGTAGCAAAACGAAAGCTGGTCTAATAAGAAATGAGGATAGTTTGCTTACAAACACCATGGTGCATAAGAAGCCCTGCCTCCCTTCACAAATACAGCCATAGAAAAAGGAGAACCAGGGAATCACCTCCCATAGCAAACCCCCAACTCACAAATAATAGCCACAATCACCTCTTGGCATATACTTGTTCCAAGAAATAGCTGACCACATAAGGCACTCCATCGCTGACACTGAACAGTGCTTTCTCTTTTGAAATAGCCCTAAATGGTTAGCTTGCTCCCTTGCACAGATTATTGATGTCCCTAAAGACCAATTAGAACATCTCCTTGCTTCCAAAAATTCCATTTTATACAATGCTTGCCATTCATAGACTGTCTCAGCCTTTCCTCTTTCTGTTCTACAAAACTTACTTTCCTTTCTGTTATCACAGAATTCTGAAGGAAAAAAAAAAGTGATGACAGATGGATTCCCTTACCACAAGTTTATAAGTAAACAGCTTTGTTAATTTTTTCTCAGATCTAGTTTTGTTTCTGACAAAATTTACATCGTTAGCCATATGAAAATGAATCCTAATGAGGGATCTGATGCATTATTTATAAACTATCTCTTCTGTCCATGAGATAAGCCAGTAAAAGAGAGAAGACATGCTCCAAAGGTGGGAAGTGATTCCTCTACAAATATTTCTCATTCTAATCTAATTGATAACTTTAATATTATTCAAATTTTATATGAATTTTAAAGGATTACCACTTTACTTTTGTACATGCTTTTCACTCAGCGTAAAGATGAAAATTAAAAATGAGACACAGAAATGTAATTAAAGTGATGTCCATTTGGCTGCTACATATTTAACTTTTGTAATCCATCACACCAGATTCTGCTATTGGTCTAGGATGCACACTGGATTACTGCACTCAAAAAATGAATAATTTTTGCCTTACCATTGCTTTATTCAGAACAATTATGTTAAAATAGCTGTCACTCTGGGCATTTTAATCTATTTCGCATGCTTCATTCATGGGGTGGGGGAGTGAGGCAGTAGGGAGGCTTCCCTTCTCCCTTTTTATCTCTAATACTCCTACACTGGCTGTGTCCTATCTCTGTGCTGTGATATTGACTAGCGTCTCTTTAAATTCACATAGATGCTATCTTCAAATGATAAATCATAGCAGGCTACCCATATAATTGATCTCAAATTCCCTATGCCCCCAACAACCTTTACCAGTGGCATTTTGAAGGACTTTGTACCTCTTTGAAAAATTAAATGCTGATGAAAATTCTGATGGGGGATGTCTCAATCTACCTAAAAAATATTTGAAATATCCCAAGAAGTATGAACATTGACCTCTATAACCATTTTGAAGATATGCTTTTAAAAAATGAGACACAAGCTATGAATAGCAGTCTGTGGTAAGAAACTAATACTCTTACTTTTCAGCTGGGAAAAAAATGTATTTACTTGACCTATACATGCGGCATAAGATAACATGAAGTTACGGAAAAATGACTTGTTGCTACCAGTACAAATCTGTAGAATGTGTTTGGGTTAGTACAGTTTACCTAGGAATGTGATAGTAGAAAGGATATATGGGCTTTGGAGTCAAATGCACATTTGAGTCTGAACACACTCACTGAATCTGTTACTTTAAGCAAATAACTTTTCCGAACCTCAGTTCCTTTATATGATACCTAATTATACCTTATAGGGTAATTATGATCATTAATGAGGAAAACCTAGTTTAACATCAATGCAGAGACACAGAGGCATTCTCTAAATACTGGATACTTCTATCAAGAATACTATTTTGCCTAGATTGATGCTGTGTATCTTTGGAAGAACATACTCTGAGTCATGCCCCTTGGGGTATAGCCATGGTCATCCATAAGCTTCTTAGCCAGGTATATAAAATCTATGAAAGTAGGCTTTAATGAAACTACAAAAAGTATTCAGCAATAGATAAACACACAGTCACTTAGCACTCAGGGGAAACAAGCTGTCATATGATGACACTGATATATAAATTGGTTTTGGAATTAAAGATACTGAATTGGAAAACTTACATCTCAAACAGGAATTGGCTTACTTTTTCTATAAAGGGTCAGATAGTAAATAGCCAGCTTTGTCACAATCGTCCAACTCTGTCACTATAGCATGAAAACAGCCACAGTTCATGCATAAAAAATGAGCATGGCTGAGTTCCAATAAAACTTTATTTACAAAAACAATGAGCACACTGGATTTGGCACAAGTGCCATAAACTGTGAATCCTTAATCTGAAGGAAAGCATTGTGCCAGGAATCAGTGTCTTTTCTTTTCCTTCCTCTCTGCCTCATTCTGGCTTACTGTGGTATTTAAAATACCTTCACATCCAAATAATTTCACAGGACATCAAGTGTGAAATACTCATAAATAATATTGGGAAAAGAGAGAAGTTATGATTAGCCTTAAAGGAATCAGCTCTTACTCACATATAATGATAACATCTGTCAGTACGATAATAAAAAACCCAGAGAATAAATATATCTTTCCATGATTTTTGACAATCTGCTATAATTTATAACACTAGTAACTAGTGAATTATTTTCATTCTTTTCTTTTCCAGATCACAGAGACACTAAATTCTTTAGGCATGACCTAAAGTGTCTCAAAATAAAAAGGCTTTTTTAAAGTTTGAGGCTATGAACATAAAATTTTTTCTTCCTAGCATGTTCTATACGTGAAGTCTGAAGAAAATTTTCATCCTAATTGTTTTGCTCTTGGCTATGAAATCAAACAAGCATTTTCCTTTGGCTGCCTCCAATGTCAAAGTCAAGCTTTATCTTTAGTTAAAAACCATTCCATTAAAGCTTAGTAGTCTACTTGTCATTCTTTTTTTCTTTTATATACAAAATTGTTTTCTATCTGACTTTAAGATAGATAAAGTGATGATGAATTTTAACTTGAATTAGAACCCAGTTTTAGGATAAAGATTGACAAAGAATTAATAAATTACTATTAAAGTAATTGAGAGCTACTAGAATTGAGGAGGAAGAGGTAACTATTTCCCACTTGCAACTGGAATGCCAAGCTCTCAGTTTAAATCTATGCTGATGACAAAATTCAGTAAATGGTGGCTATTGATGGTGTTGAAAGATCCCAGCCTCAGACGGACTCGGCTCAGATCGCATCTTTTAGTTGTTGCAATGAAGACTTAAAAAGTCTTCCAATACCACTCACTCCATGCTTTAAAAAAAATTAGTTAAATGAAAATAACAGTGCTTTCTGTGTAGTACATAAGAAAAATTATTTCAATGTAGTTCATGTGCCCAAACAGAAAGTAAAATTCTGTTAAATGTCACAAAGTTCAATGTTTAACGCTCTATGGACCAATAAAAGGATACAATGTACTATTGTCTTTCTTTCTATACCTTAGCCATTTTTGTGACCTTGAGAATATTCACTAAATTTACATTACTGAGAACAAAACAGTTCAGTTTAGTCAAATTCTAAGTTATGACACAGCCTCTGCCTGCAAAGGATTAAGGACAAGATACTTGTCACACATAGAACTTAAAAAGATTCTTCATTTATTCCATTTATTCATTTATCTGGCAAGCATTGAATAAGCAATTATTGTTTTTCCAAAAATGGAGGATACAGAAATGAGGAGCAGCCTTCCAGGATGTCCTGGGTATGAACATAAAAACCACTTTATGAAGCTCTTGCTATGACTTTTGTCCCTCAAAGTCCACTTTCCCATAGAAGCCTGAGCTGCTACAAAACTCAGGTCAAATTACTCTTAAAGTTCTCTTCTGCTTTCCGATTATTAGGTTTAGAATAAAATCCAATTTTTTTCTAATGGTCCGTAAATGATCTATCCCCTGCCTGTCTCTCCTATCACCTTCCCTGTCCTCCAATCCACTCTAACAACATCAAATTTTTATATATTCTTTTAATGTATCAAGTCATCCCTGCATCTGTGGCATATATCATTGGCCCTGAGTAGAATATTTGACCAAAGTTGGTCCCTTTTCATCCATTATGCCTCAATTCATAAGTCACCTTCTTGGATACACCCTCTCTGAAGAAACTGTGCAAATCAACACACACTCTCTTCACTTTCTATCCTTTACATAATCATGAAACTATGGGATTCGTTTCCTTTTTTTGCTATCTGACTCCTCCAATAGCATGTAGGTTCCATAAAAGTGTGGATCTTATTACATGAAAATATGGATAACTGCATTCCCAATACTTAGAACAAAAAACATATGGCCTACATTCAGGAAAATTTTCAATGGATAACTGTGTATAAACACATGTAAGAATCAAAGCTGACTGTCATTTAAGGTTAGGTTTCAGAGACCGTCATATTATATGAATTATCCATAAATCTCACACCGTGAAATTAAGTACCTCAGGGCCAGCACTGTGGCACCACCTGCAGTGCTGGCATTCCATATGGGCACTGGTTGGAGCCTGGCTACTCCACTTCCAATCTAGCTCTCTGTTATGGCCTGGGAAAGCAGTGGAAGATGATAAAAGTGCTTGGGCACCTGCACCCACGTGGTAGACCCAAAATAAGCTCCTGGCTTCAGATCTGCCCAGCTCTGGCAATTGCAGCCATTTGCGAAGTGAACCAGCAGATGGAAGACCTCTCTCTCTCTCTCTCTCTCTCTCTCTTTCTTTCTCTCTCTCTCTCTCTCCCTTCCCTCCCTCTCCCTCCCCCTCTCTCTCTCTCCCT
Organism: Lepus europaeus; assembly: GCF_033115175.1. Classification (NCBI taxonomy): domain Eukaryota; kingdom Metazoa; phylum Chordata; class Mammalia; order Lagomorpha; family Leporidae; genus Lepus; species Lepus europaeus. The sequence continues at coordinate 44,376,028 of NC_084833.1, forward strand.
TCCCCCCCTCCCTCTCTCTCTCTCTCCCTTCCCTCCCTCCCTCTCACTCTCTCTCCCCCTCCCTCCCTCTCTCTCTTTCTCTGTGCCTCTCTGTAACTCTGCCTTTCAAATAAATGATTCTTTAAAAACAAGAAGTACCTCTTAAATCCATTGTATCACTGAGCAAATTTAAGTGGCCAAGTTCTAGTTCAAAGTTACTCAGCTAATAAATGATAAAAACTAAATTCAATATCAGGTATTATAATTGTGGAGTATGCAATGTTAACCATTGCCATACTGAAAAAAAAATTCCTGGAAAGTATATCATTAATTGCTCTGGGTCTAGGCATATCTTGCCATCAAGCCCTCCCAATTACAGAACTGTATGAAAGATGAGAGGTATAAGACACATACACATAATGATAATGCCATCAAGACAAAGGGAACCACGTCCAACAAGATGGTGGCTAGCACTAACAGATGGCAATCATTTGGAAATGACCGTGATACCTGTCTTACTTGGTATCCCAGCATAGTAAGCCCAGCAAACTCCTTCCATCCAGGACCAGAGATGTTCTTGATAATAATATGGAGAGCCATACTCTAATCTTTGACTTAGTGCAGAACCAACTTTATTAATCAACAAATAAATCAATGCAACAATCACGATCTACTAAACCAACCAACACCATTCAGAATATATGCATTACCGTGTTTTATATTCCCAGAAACTATGTGCAACAGGTGTTACTATAACTATTCCATTGTTAAAGGCATTTATAATTGATTGGCATAATGGTTTTATTTTACACCAGCATAATAGTCAAAATGACAAGAAAATAGACATGATGGATAAATAATTACCCTTAATGGTAATTCATCAGAATGAGGTGCTACCTCATCAGATATAAACCTAGGACCTCAGAGTTCCAGAGAAGCTTTGGATACTGCCCCATTGCTAACTACAATCTCAACTGTGTGCAATAAAAGAAAGACAAGCATCTCTTGCCCAAAAAGTAACATCTGCCTAAACATCACTATTATAATACTACAAATCTGTAGGAACTATAATGGGAACACTTATTATAGCATTCTCTGGGAACTGTGCATAGTGCACCCTGCACTATGATAATATTTATGCCATGATATTTCCATATTTTAATCCTCTCTGTGTATATTTAAGAATGAAATTACAAAATAGGATTATTAAACAATAATGTTTATCTTACATAAGATAACTCTTTAAACATAAAACTGTACTTTATTGCCATCAACAAAGTATTCAAAAAATTTAATGCATATTAATTGATAAAACAATACAGGCAGTAAGGTATAGTAATAGGATTCAACTTTAAAGTTTTATTTTTCCTTGCAACACTATCATAATTTCTCTGTCATTGTAGATACAACTTCATGTGGAGATGTCTATAGTCTAAATTGGAGGTTATATATGGATGGTCCTTTCCTCTCCATTATAGTCCTTGAATCCTATCATAGTCCATAATGTAACTACTAGCAAGATAAGTTCTGAAGAGTAGTGTATCCACTGGTGAAACTGACACCATAAAGGATACAACCATCAGTGTGACCTAGAGTAAATTATTTCTTTCTCTTCCAGAAGGCTCTTATAAAATGGAATATAGTGGAGCCATTGTTGTGGCATAGCAAGTAAAGCAGCTGCCTGCAGCACTAGCATTCCATATGAGTTCCAGTTTGAGCCCCAGCTACTCCACTTCCGATCCTGCTCCCTGTTCATGTGCCTAGGAAAGCAGCAGAAAATGGTCCAAGTCCTTGGGCTCCTGCACCCACATGGGAGACTTGGAAGAAGCTCTTGGTCCATGGCTTCAGATCAGCACAGCTCCAGCTGTTGCAGCCATTTGGGTAGTGTGCCAGTATATGGAAGATCTCCCTCTGTCTCTCTCTGCATCTGCCTCTCTGTAACTCTTCCTTTCAAATAAATACATACATTTTTAAAAGAAATAAATTGTGAATTGTTTAAAAACAAAAAAGGGAATATAGCAGGGAAGGGTGAGGAGAGGGGCATTTTCCTGGGAAAACCTCCCTGTCACCTCCAAAAGTCTCTGACCTCAGACCATCTAATGACTCACACAGTGACACTTTCCCATCAATCTGCTATCAGCTACACTTTGTCCAGCCACACCTGACCATTTTCTTCTAACACCTCCATGTTCTCCACCTGAGATCTTTTTTCCTACCAGTGGCACCCACAAAAACATACTGACTTCATTCTTTTCTGTGAACTTAATCTCGTTTCTCTAATTCACCAGGGAGCTGGCCACATGCTCATTCCCATTGGCTTGGTACTGATTCGGTGTCCTTTACCTGAATACCCATTTTCCAAGCCTCTGCCTGATCACCATAGCTCAACACCTGTTCTCTGAATTCCCATTAACCTAAACTTTACCAGGGGCCCCAAAAGTCTTCATCTGTTCTTTGCTCTCCACTTTTATAAACTATTTTTCTACTAAAAATCATGCTATAAGAGGAGCAAAATAGAGTAACAAGTAGTAACAATAATCAAATAGCCACCTAGCAATATGATACATGCTTTCACACCTTAAATAAGGATTTTAAAATGTGGACCTTAGCAAGGTGAAGTATTTAGGTTTGAAAAATCTAAAGGAATACCCACAAAGACACAGAGTGAGAAAATAGGAGCTTGAGTACAGAAAATTAGCTCATCGTTGTACATTGCATAATGTACATAAAGAGAAAAAGCAGTAATAAGTCTTGGGAAAAAATGGCATTGGAACTATCTCCTAGAGGAGCTTGAATGCTAAAATAAGATGTGTACTTTGTTGGGAAGTAGTGGGAAGACTTTGACATTTATACCATGAACATGGTGGTACTAGGCTGTATTTTAGAAAAATGAATCTAGCATGTTGTTGTTGTTCTAATACTAGTGGTTGAACTCTGTAATTAACACACAATTATTCTTAGGTGTTTAAATTTTAACTGAAAAGTGATCCCTGTTAAATTTAAGAATGGAAAAAGAGAGGGAGGAGATGTACAATTTGGGACATGCTCAATCGGACTTGCCGCAAATGGTGGAGTTAGAAATATGCCAGGGGATTCCAATACAATCCCATCAAGGTGGCATGTACCAATGCCATCTCACTAGTCCAAGTGATCAATTTCAGTTCACAACCGATGGCTCTGATAGGTCTAAGAATCAAAGGGATCACACAAACAAGACAAGTGTCTGCTAATACTAACTGATAGAATCAAAAAGGGAGAGAAAGATCCAGCATGGGAAGTGGGATACACAGCAGACTCATAGAATGGCAGACGTCCTAAACAACACTCTGGCTTCAGAATCAGCCCTTAAGGCATTCGGATCTGGATGAAGAGCCCATGAGAGTATTGTAGGCATGGAAAGCCAAGATACCATGGAAAAGAAAAAAACCTAAATGAAAAATCTCTGTGAGATCACAGTGGAAAGAACGGGGCCATCAAAGATGGAGGTACCTTTATCTGAAGGGAGGAGAGAACTTCCACTTTGACTATGACCCTATCGGAATAAGATCAAACTCAGCAACTCTAAAGGCTTCCATAGCCCTGGCAACTCATGACTAGAGCCTAGGGAGATTACTGACACCATGTACAGGAGTGTCAAATTGTTAAGTCAGCAGCAGGAGTCACTGTGTACTTACATCCCATGTGGGATCTGTCCTTAATGTGTTGTCTAATGTGCAGTGATGCTATAACTAGTACTGAAACAGTATTTTTACACTTTGTGTTTCTGTGTGGGTACAAACTGATGAGGTCTTTACTAATTATATACTGAATCGATCTTCTGTATATAAAGATAATTGGAAATGAAAAAAAAAAGAAAAAAAAAAACCTGGTGTTAAATTGGAAATGGCATAGAAAATTAATTAATTTAAAAAAATATTATGTAGGATATCTGTCTTTAATGTGCTGTACACTGTTATTTAATTCTATAACTAGTATTCCAACGGTATTTTTTTCACTTTATGTTGCTATATGGGGGCAAACTGTTGAAATCTTTACCTAACATATACTAAACTGATTGTATATAAAGAGAATTGAAAATGAATCTTGATGTGAATGGAAGGGGAAAGGGAGCAGGAAAGGGGAGGGTTGTGGGTGGGAGGGAAGTTATGGGAGGGGGGAAGCCATTGTAACCCATAAGCTGTACTTTGGAAATTTATATTCATTAAATAAAAGTTTAATAAATGAAAAAAAAAGAAAAGAAAAATGAATCTAGCAGCACTGGAAGGGCAGATTGGAGGGAAAAAACTAAAGGTGCTTTTTTTTATTTTTTCCCCAGAAACATTTTTTTTTAAGGAATACAAACTTCATACATTTCATAATTGCAACTTTAGGAACATGGTGATTCTTCCTATGGTATTTGCCCTCCTACCCACTCTCCAAAACCCTTTTCCTCTTTCCTCTCCTATTCCCATTCTTACTTTTTACTTAGATCTCTTTTCAATCAGCTTTATATACATATGATTAACTCTGTGTTAAGTAAAGAGTTCAACAAATAGTATGAAAAAAAAATTTCCTCAACAGTAGAGACAAGGGCAATTCAAAGTCATTGCTTCTCAAAGTGTCAAGTTCACTTCAATAGATTACCTTTTAGGTGTTCTATTAGTTATCATAGGTCAGGGAGAACAGCTGGTATTTGTCCTTTTTGGGAGTGGCTTATTTCACTAAGTATGATGTTTTCTAGTTTCATCTATTTTACTGCAAATGACTGGATTTCGGTATTTTATTTTGTATTTTACATTTTTATTTTTTAATGCTGTGTAGTATTCCATGGTGTACATATCTCATAATTTCTTCATTCAGTCTTCAGTTGATGGGCATTTGAATTGATTCCATATCTTAGCTATTGTGAATTAAGCTGCAATAAACATGATGGTACAGATAATTCTTTTTTATACTGATTTCATTTTCCTTGGGTAAATTCTGAGGAGACAGATGGCTGGATCATATGGTAGATCTATATGCAGATTTCTGAAGTATCTCCATACTGTCTTTCATAGTGGCTTTATCAGTTTACATTCCCACCACAGTGGATTAGGGTACCATTTTCCCCATTTCCTCATCAGCATTTTTTGTTTGTTGATTTCTGTATGAAAGTCATTCTAACTGGGTGAGGTGAAACCTCATTGTGGTTTTGATTTGCATTTCCCTGATGGCTAGTGATTCCAAATATTTTTTCATGTATCTGTTGGCCTCTTGGATTTCCTCCTTTGAAAAATGCTTGTTTAAGTCCTTTGCCCATTACTTACTTGGGTTGCCTTGTTTTGTTGTTTTTGAGTTTCTTGACCTCCTTATATATTCTGGTTATTAATCCTTTATCAATTGCATAGCTTGCAAATAATTTCTCCCATTCTGTTGGTTGCCTCTTCCCTTTGTTGAGTATTTCTTTTCGCAGTATAGAGAAGCATCTCAATTTGATATTTCACAATTTTGGCTTTGATTGCCTGTGACTCCGTGGTCTTTTCCAAAAACTGTTTGCCTATGCCAATGTCTTTCAGAGTTTCCCCAGTGTTCTCTAATAATTTGATTTGATAGTATCAGGTCGTAGATTTGAGCCATTTTGGGTAAGGTAGGGGTAGGGGTCTTTCTTCATACTTCTGTATGTGAAAATCAAGTTTTCCCAGCTCCATGTGTTGAAGAGACTGTCCGTGCTTCAGGGATTGATTTTACCTCCTTTGTCAAAGATAAGTTGGTTGTAGATGCTTGAATTGATTTCTGGCATTCCTATTCTGTTCCATTGGTCTATCCATCTGTTTCTGTACCAGTCCCAGGTGGTTTTGATTATAACTGCCCTACAGGATGTCTTGAAATCAGGTATTGTGATGCCTGCAGCTTTCTTTTTGTTGTACAAGATTGATTTAGCTATTCTGGTCTCCTATGTTTCCATATGAATTTTAGCATGATTTATATATCTGTGAAAAATGTCCTCAGTATTTTGATTGGTATCACATGGAATCTGTAAATTGCTTCATTAGTATGGATATTTTGATGATATTGATTTTACCAATCCATGAACATGGACGATTATTCTATTTTTTCAATCTTCTATTTCTTTCTCTAATGTTCTTTAATTCTCATTGCAGAGATCTTTAACATTTTCAGTTAAATTTATTTCAAGATACTGAATTTATTTTGTAGCCATTGTGAATGGGATTGATCTTAGAAGTTCATTCTCAGCCAAGACATTGTCTGTGTATACAAAGGCTATTAATTTTTTGTGTTTTGATTTTATATCCTGCCACTTCACCAAACTTTTCTATGAATTCCAACAGTCTCTTAGTGGAGTCTTTTTGATCCCCTATATCTAGAATCATGTCATCTGCAAATAGGGATAATTTGACTTCCTCCTTCCCAATTTGTATCCCTTTAATTTTTTTTTTTCTTGCCTAATGGCTCTGGTTAAATCTTCCAAGACTATATTGAATAGCAATAGACTTATGTAGTGGAATGAGAAGGCCATGCGAAGGTGGCCACTGGCTAGTGAGCGTCAGTTAGGAATGGCTTTGAAACCCACCTGGCTTTGGAAACTGCCTGGCAACAGGCTGTGATTGGATGGCTGTGGAAACTGCCTGGCGGCAGGCTGTGATTGGATGGCTCTGTTAACTGCCTGGCAACAGGCTGTGATTGGTTGGGGTATAGACCACCCCTTGACCAGATTGGCTGGTCTTGGCTATATAAGCTGTTGTACCAACTGTAATAAACGAGTCTGCAGGCTGCTCGCCTCAAGCCTGCTTTCACCCGACTCCCGGGGTCTGTGTGTTGACTCCACGCCTCTTGCCCCCACCAGGCTGCTCCTCTCAGAAATGAACCCACTGCAACATTGTGGAGAAATCAACTGCAAAGTCTGGCGCACCAACGTGACTGAGAAAGAGACAGTGTGTCGGACTCGGCGAGGTCCCCCCTGGATTTCGGCAAGTAGGCCCCTCGGTGTTTTGTGTGCTGTTCGGTTCTGTGAGGGTGAGCACAGAACCCCCTCCTACGCCCCTTTCCTTGTCCTTGTCCTCGGTCTAAGTGACCCCAGGTTAGCACACACCGCCCTGAAGCGTACGTCGCTTCTCGGCTCCTCCTTTTACTTTCGGTTCGCCCGGCGAATTCACATAAGGGACTGATCATCCCAGAATTCGGAACCAAGTCATCTTCCCTCACTCGAGAGAGGTGACGCTCCGGAGACACCGTGTGGGCATACGGCCTTGACCTAACGAATCAAGGAAGTCCCCCACTAAGCACAAGACATACGTACGATCTGATACACCACTATCTGTTTGTCTAGCATAGGGAAACCTCCTACAAAATGCCATCCACAGTTGAGGTGCTAGGAATTTGCTTTGTTACGGCAGCAGTGCTATACGTGTCTTTCCTCTGGCTAGAGTTGGCGTACCGTGCCGCTCTTAAGCGCTCAGACATGGGAAAGATACCCCCCTCTCAGAATCCTGTGCAGATTATCAAAGATAGTGAATCTGTGAGTGATAGGAGCCTGACACTCCAGGTCCCTGTCTCACAGACAATGGTTGATGACTTAGGGAAAGAGAGCTCTGACAGTGAAAAAAACAACGTAGCAAACAAGGTAGCAATGCCTAGTCAGCCACCCCCCACATACCGGTGGGATGAACTAAGAGGACCTCTAGACAATAATTCATGCGAGGTCATCCCATCCGCACCCAGTGAAGATCCCCACATTTGTGGCAGTCCTCGGACATCCCAAGCTCTCAGGGCAGCTGCTAGATCCCATGCCATCCGCATGTTTGCTGTTAATGTTGAATTATACGCAAAATTCAGGCCCTGGATTCCAACGCCTGTAAAAAGGCTTCTATTAACCAAGGGTCGAGGATATAATTGTGTCTTTCCAGAGAATGCGGAACAGCCCATTTGGGTACCAGCCAGAAACATCAAGCCTGCAACTGACAGCCAACCAGAACCAGCTGAACAAGACCAAGACTCCGCCTTGTTAGCAGACGCACCTGCCCTATCATCCTACCCTGAGAAACTGCCCAAAGCCATATCTGTTACTGTTGTGTACCCCACTAGCTCTGGTCAGCCACTCAAATGGCCCACAGCCTGTGTGTGGTCATGCCATTCCTGATAACCGTTATTCTTCATTCCTACCCCTATCTGAGCAAGCAATCCTGTGGTCTCTCGATTTGAGCGCTGGTTAGTCAATGACGGGTAAGATCCCCTGGGGGACAACCTAAGACAGGCACAGCTGCGTACGGAGACCACATGGAAACGGGGTCAACAATGGTATGGCCAAGAATCATGCCTCCCGTTGCTCAAAAATAAACGAAAAGGGGGAAATGTAGTGGAATGAGAAGGCCATGCAAAGGTGGCCACTGGCTAGTGAGCGTCAGTTAGGAATGGCTTTGAAACCCACCTGGCTTTGGAAACTGCCTGGCAACAGGCTGTGATTGGATGGCTGTGGAAACTGCCTGGCAACAGGCTGTGATTGGATGGCTCTGTTAACTGCCTGGCAACAGGCTGTGATTGGTTGGGGTATAGACCACCCCTTGACCAGATTGGCTGGTCTTGGCTATATAAGCTGTTGTACCAACTGTAATAAACGAGTCTGCAGGCTGCTCGCCTCAAGCCTGCTTTCACCCGACTCCCGGGGTCTGTGTGTTGACTCCGCGCCTCTTGCCCCCACCACGCTGCTCCTCTCAGAAACGAACCCACTGCAACATTGTGGAGAACTCAACGGCAACAGACTTATTTTTGTTGGGAGAGTCTTTATTACTGATTCAATTTCTGACTTAGTTATTGGTCTGTTCAGATTTCTATGTCTTCATGGCTCAATTTAGGTAGGTTGTATGTGTCCAGGAATCTATCTATTTCTTCTAGGTTTCCCAATCTGTTGGCATACAATTCTTTGTAGTAATTTCTGATGATTCTTTTTATTTCTGTGGTGTCAATTGTTACATTTCCTTTCTCAAAGCTGATTTTATTGTTTTGAGACTTCTCTCTCCTCTTTTTGGTTAGTTGGGCCAATGGCATGTCGATTTTGCTTATTTTTTCAAAAAAGCAGTTCATTTTGCTGAACTTATTTTTTTTGGCTTCAGTTTTGTTTATTTTCTCTAATTTTCAAATATTTCTTTCATCCTACTAGTTTGGGTTTGGTTTGCTGCTGTTTTTCTAGTTCCTTGAGATGCATTGATAGCTCATTTATTTGGTGCCTTTCTATTTCTAGATATAGATACCAATTGCTATAATCTTTCCTCTAAACACTGCTTTTGCTGTATCCCATAAGTTTTGATATATTGTATTGCCATTTTCATTTGTTTCCAGAATTTTTTTTACTTCTCCTCTGATTTCTTCAGAAGCAGGTTGTTTAGTGTCCATGTGTTTGCCTATGTTCTAGAGATTCCTGAGTTGTTGATTTCCAGCTTCATTGCTTTGTAGTCAGAGAAGATGCGAGTATGATTTTGATTTTTTGAATTTTCTGAGACTTGTTTTATGACCTAGCATGTAGTCAATCCTAGAAAAAAAGCCCCATGTACTGGTGAGAAGAATGTGTATTCCATGACTATAGGATTGAAAGTTCTGTAGATATCCGTTAGGTCCATTAGGTCTATAGTATCAATTAACTCTGTGTTTCCTTGCTGATTTACTGTCTGGTTAATCTATCCATTGCTGAAAATGTTATTGAAGTCCCCCATTACTATTGTATTGGAGTCTATGTCTCCCTTTAGATACCTTGACATTTCTTTTAAATAGCCAGGTGCTCTGTAATTGGGTACATACATGTTTATTATAATCACATCTTCCTGTTGAATTGATCCCTTAATCATTACATAGTTCCTTTCTTTGTCTCTTTTTACAGTTTTTGAGTTAAAGTTCATTTTGTCTGATATTAGGATGGATACACCAGCACTTTTTTGGTTTTCTGTTAGCATGGAATATCTTTTTCCATCCTTTCCCTTTCAGTCTGCATGCATCTTTGCTGGTGAGATGTGTTTCTTATAGGGAGGAAATGGATGGGTTTTGTTTTTCAATCCATTCTGCGAATCTGTATCTTTTAGCTGGAGAGTTGAGACCATTTACATTCAAGGTAACTATTGATAAGTAATGATTTGGCTCTGCAATTTTTCTATAAATATCCGTATTATTTTCATTGGACTTCCTTTGTACTTTTACTGGGAGATTTTCTGCTTTCACATTTTCATAGTGATGACCATGCTTCCTCGTTTCTGTGTGTAGCACATCCTTTAGCATTTTTTGTAAGGCTGGATGGTAGTGACAAATTCTTTCAATTCTTGTTTTTTATGGAGGTCTTTATTTCACATTCATTTATAAATGAGAGCTTTGCAGGTTACATTATTCTGGGTTTCTGATGAGAAATCAGCTGTGAATCTAATTGGAGATCATTTGAAAGTAATCTGCCATTTCTCTCATGCACATTTAAGAATCTTTCTTTATGGTTTATTGTAGAGAGTTTGACTACAATATGATGTGGTGAAGATTTTTTCTAGTCACATCTATTAGGAGTTCTATTTGCTTACTGCACTTGGGATACCCCTTTCTTTTTTAAAATTAGGGAAGTTTTCTGGAATTATTTCACTAAAAAAGACCTTCTAATCCATTCTCTCTTTCCAGGCCTCAGGAACTCCTAAGAGCTGTATGCTGGGTCATTTGATTGTATCCTGTAGATCTCTAACACTGTTTTTTAGTTTTCTAACTTTCTCCTTCCCCTTCCTCTTCCCCTCCCCCTTCTCCTTCTCCTTCTCCTTTTTTTTTTTTTTTTTTTTTTTTTTTTTTTCTGGTCTGACTGTAAAATTTCCAGCAACTTGTCTTCTAACTCACTTATTCTTTCTTCTGCTTCACCAAGTCTGCTGTTAAGGCTTCTACACAATTTTTATTTGTTTCATTGAATTCTTCATTTCCAAAATTTCATCTTGTTTTCTCTTTAAAATTTAAGTTTCATGGGAGAAATTTTCTTTCATGTCATATACAGAGTTCATTAGTTTGGAGATTTTCTTCTGATTACTTTTAAGTAATCCTACAATCAATTTTTTAAATTCCACTTTAGGCATTTCTTCAATCTCTTCATCTTCGCATTGTAGTATTGAAGTGTTGCTTTCCTTTGGGGGCATCATGATGTCTTCCTTATTCTTGTTTCTTGAACTGCTGTGTTTATCATCAGGGATTTGTGGAGATACTTGTTGGTTTATTTTTTTGTTTTACTTTGTTTTTCACTTGTGATGGCTTTTATCTTTTGACTATGTATCTGTGGCTTAGTGGTGTGTCAGTTTTTTCTGTAAATACCCAGAGGCAAGTGGTGGGTATGGCCAAGAGTTCTGTTCAGTGCTTCAGGGTAAAGGGAATGTCCAAGGTGACACCAAAGTTGGGCATGGTAAATATCCTCTTTTATTCATTTATTTTATTTTTCATCAGAAGAGAAGCTTGTTTTGCTCTGTTAGTATAGTCTCATGCTCACCTCCTCTCCTCAAAGGAGGCCAGTACCTAGGCATTAGCCCCTGTGGTTATACATTCATCCATGCTGCCACAAGAACCACACAAAGGATCTGTACAGTTCTCAGTATTAGCACGGCTTATTGTGTGGCCATTATCTGGTGAGAGTCATTGTGTGGCAATGACTCTCATCAGATAATCAGGGAGCCCCAGAGTGTGTGGAGCTGCCCTCAGTGACTACCCAAAGTCCCAGCCACACTACACCCTCCCATGCAGCCACAGTGTTTTCACAGCCCCAGCACCCAAGCCTCCAATAGTCAAAATCACCCGATCCCCTGTCAATTCTCTCAGCCAACTCAGGCGTCTCTGCTCAGCTGGTTGCTGGGTGCACGGAAACGAGTTGGCACAGCTGCTTTTTCTCCAGTGGCTTGGGCTGTTGTAGTCTGGTCTCACCTCACCCTCCAAAGCTGCTGCTGAGGCTCTAGGCGGCTGGGCTTCTGAGTTGTGTGAGTCCACTCCCTTGATGTAGGTCCACACTGTCCCTCTAATTTGTGTGGAGTTTTCTCTGCCGTTTTCTCCCTAATTCTTCCATGAGACTACACGCTCTCTACCTTTTTTTTTTTTTTTTTTTAAACTATCTTCCCCTAGACTATAGCAGCAAGTTCCCTCCCTATTCTGCCATCTTGGGTCTCCTTCAAAGGTACTTCTTTTTATGCAGACCTTCACAGGGAAATTGTCACATAATGGCAGCATTCTCCCTCTACACGTTTGATTACTATGATTAACTGATAAGGGACCAGTGAGTACTCTGCAGATGCAGAGAAAGTGTATGTAAATATGCTATTTCCACAGAATAACCTAGGTGTTTTTCTAAATTAATCCGTACTTTCAGAAAGAAAAAAGGGTTCTTTGTTGCTGTACTCAGTCCATATCAACAGTAAAATGGTGTGAACAAATTCCCATTCACGTGAATGTGGTCCTCTAAGCAGTACAGGAAGAAGCCCCGATAAGCTCGTCCTAATTCAGCTGCCAAAAAACAAGGCTCCCTTTTATGTTGAGTGCCAGAAAAACAAATGATGACCATTGTAAAGAATTCAGCTGTAATTTTCAAGGTCCCCAGGGGTGATACAGATGAAGTATTAAGCTATACAAGTTCAAGTTGCTGTTAGGAGGGAAATGGTACATTTTTGTGAGAGATGATTGCCTTGTGTTTCAGAGTGTGGACTCGGAAATCAAGCAGCCTGGGTTTAAATCTCTGTCCCACCCCTCCACTACAAGTGTTATTGTGAGTAAATTACTCAACATCTCTAAGGGCAATAGTAGTGCTTACCTCATAAAATCATTGTAAAATCAAGGGAGTGTTCCATGTAAATCACTTAATACAGCTGATGATCATATGGTTTAATTTGTATCACTTTTTCTGCTCAGTGTAGATTAGATTGACTGGGTAGAAAGGGGAAATGTCAAGAGCAGAAAAGAGGCTATTTCACTAGTTTACAATGGATTGTAGAAGCTTGAGCATGGGGAAAAGTAAATGGATTTGAGATATATTTTCCAGGTACACTGCAAAGAAGTTGTTTGGTGAAGTTGTAAAGGACTCTCATTTTTCTAGTGCTAGAATTCAGTGGACAGAGGTATATTGTACTAAGGTATAGAAACTGACAGGGACATCTTTAAACAGAAAGAGGTTTGGTTTAGGATGTCTTATGAGGTGAAACAGTAATTGTGCATTTGAATAAAAACTCAGAATTCACAGAAGATTGAGATTGAAGTAGTATTTTTTTTAATAGGGAAAGAAAAAAAGACACCAAATCTGAAGCCTTTAGTTTGAAGAGAAGAGGAGCCTGCAAAGATAATTTAGAAAGCATGACCAAAAGGTTGAGAAGGAAAGAGAAGAACACGTTATTACAAAAGAACAGAGAGGTTATCCTAAGAAAAATGCTGGTGATCAGGTGAGGTCAAATGCTATTGAAAGATCAAATAAGATTATAATAGATCTGTCTCCTAGAGTTGGCAACATGTAAGTCTGAACAGGGTGATGTCCTGGAACTGAGAATAAAATGGGCTATGGAGTAGATATGAGTAAAAGATAGGAAACCATCTATAAAGCTAATTATTTAAAGGAAAAAAAAATGGCTTTGAAAGGGTATATGTATGGAAACAGGGGCTGTTGGGGGATAACCAAAGAAGGGATTTTTAAAATTAATTAATTCAAGAAAGAAGTTAATTCAAGAAAGATGGTGCAATTAATGAAGCAGAAAAAATAAATGACAACCAAACATGTGAGGTCCCTGAAGAGCTTAGAGAGAATGGGAAGCAGAGCATAGGTAAAGGTAAGTCTTTGGTGAGATAGGAGGCACTTGTTGAAGCAAGAGAAAGAAGCAGTTGGGGGTTGATATGAATGGACCTAAGAGTCAGATGATGAGACAGTTCTATTCTAGAGACTTCTACTTTTCTCAGTGATGTATGAGTCATAAACTAAAGGTGGGAGTGACAGCTTAAGGAGAGAAGACAGAATTTGAGGAGTAACAGAAAGCAAGCAAGCTTAGTAGCAACATTAGAAGACTGCTGAGTACTCTTGAATTTCTATGTGAAACTGTGTGATTATAAACATGAAATGCAATCAATCCACATGATCACACTACTTTCTTTAGTAAGACTCAGCTATCTGTGAACAAACATGGACAAGGTGAACAACTGGCATAATCCAAGGTTAGAGTAAGTACAGTGTGGAGGAAAGGGTAAAGAGATTGAAAATATTTTCAGTAGAGTAATTATATTAGCAAGTCATAGAATTTAACCTATATGAAGAAGCAAAGGAAAGATAAGGAGAGTAACTAAAAGTCACAGAAAAAGAAGTGGAAGCAATGAATTAATGGATTCAGTAAGGTAAAATAATTATTTTCTATGGCAGTAGTTGGGCAAGGAACTGAAGTATAAAATGTTTGATTTCAGAATCATTTCACTTCTGATGATGTTAAAATCTTGGCCATGACCAGGAAAGTCATCAGTGTAAAAATACTCTTTAAATCATGAGAAAGAGTTTTTGGATAACCATGGTCAACTGGAGACAAGGCATCAGCCCACTGGATATGGTCAACTAAGTAGATGTTGAGATTACCAAGAAGTACAGGAACCAGCATGAAGAGAATTACAGTAAACCAGAAACTGCATGGGTGATGGGGAATGGCAAAAGACAACAGCAACAAGATTAAGAAGAAAGCAGTTCTTAACAAGAGATTTTTGCAAAAAATAACTAAATAAATAAATAAATAAAGAGAGAAAGAAGCTATAAAATCAAGACACCTACCCTTAGGAACTTGAGGTTTATAGTATATGTTACATAAACACTTTCACCTCAAAAGATCTCCAGAGAAAGTGGGTTCCACAAGGAACCACCAGGATTCTCTCAAGAAAAGGGTGTTCAAATATTGAAACATAAAGAGAATTCTTTCTGCAGCAATTAAGTATGCAAGCATTATTATTATTACACAAATTTGGTTTACATTGATTCACTGTAGGCCACTGAGCTTTCGTTTTTCATTTTCAAAATGACTGTAACAATAGTTCTTACATCTCTGCATAAAATAGACAAGTGAAAAATTTAAAATGTCCAATTCATATAGGATAAATGGGAATAATTTCCTTAAAATAGTTCATGTAAAACAACACAAAATTTTTAAAAATAAAAACAAGTACCTTTTAACACATAAAAAGATGCACAAATAACAAGTTAAAACAATGAGATATTGTTTTATCTCCACAGGTGCCACTGCGTGTGTTTATGTGTGTAATATATATCAGATTGGCAAGGATGAAATAATCTAACAGTATTGTTTGTGAGAGTGTAAAGAAAGATATAGTATCATATGTTACTGTTAGAAGCATAAATTAGCACAAATTCTTTGGAAGGGATATTGACAACATCTACCAAATTTGAAAGACACATACCTATGATATAATCTCCTACTATTTTTTTTTTTTTGAATTCTCAAATTTTTTTTTTTGCTTAAGATTTATTTATTTATTTGAAAGGCAGAGTTACACAGAGAGGCAGAGGCAGAGAGAGGTCTTCCATCTGCTGGTTCACTCCCCAAACAGCAGTAACGGCTGGAGATGAGCCGATTCAAAGCTGATTCAAAGCCAAGGGCTTCTTCTGGGACTTCCACGTGGATGTAGGGGCCCAAGAACTTAGGCCATCTTCCACTGCTTTCCCAGGCCACGGCAGAGAGCTGGATCAGAAGTGGAGTACCTGGGACTTAAACCAGCACCCATATGGGATGCTGGCACTGCAGATGACAGCTTTACCCACTATGCCACAGCGTTGGCCCGATCACCTACTTTTAAGATTTTTTTGCTATCAATTGTGAGCTGAAATTGATCACTTGGACTAGTGCGATGGCATTGGTACATGCCATCTTGATGGGATTGTGTTGGAATCCCCTGGCACATTTCTAACTCCACCATTTGCGGCCAGTCCGATTGAGCATGTTCCAAATTGTTCATCTCCTCCCTCTCTAAAATTGATAGCTCTGATAGGTCTAAGAGTCAAAGAGATCACACAAACAAGACAAGTATCTGCTAATACTAACTGATAGAATCAAAAAGGGAGAGAAAGATCCAACATGGGAAGTGGGATACACAGCAGACTCATAGGATGGCAGATGTCCTAAACAACACTCTGGCCTCAGAATCAGCCCTCAAGGTATTCAGATCTGGCTGAAGAGCCCATGAGAGTATAGCAGGCATGGAAAGCCAAGATATCATGGAAAAAAAAAAAAAGACCTAAATGAATGATCTCTGTGAGTGAGATCCCAGTGGAAAGAACGGGGCCATCAAAGAAGGAGGTACCCTTCTCCGAAGGGAGGAGAGAACTTCCACTTTGACTATGACCCTATCGGAATAAGATCAAAGTCAGCGAACACTAAAGGCTTCCATAGCCCTGGCAACTCATGACTAGAGCCTAGGGAGATTACTGACGCCATGAACAAGAGTGTCAAATTGTTAAATCAGCAACAGGAGTCACTGTGTACTTACACCCCATGTGGGATCTGTCCCTAATGTGTCGTCTAAAGCCAAGTGATGCTATAACTAGTACTGAAACAGTATTTTTATACTTTGCGTTTCTGTGTGGGCACAAACTGATGAGGTCTTTACTAATTATATACTGAAGTGATCTTCTGTATATAAAGAGAATTGGAAATGAAAAAAAAAAAAAAACAACATGGTGTTAAAATGGAAATGGCATAGAAAATTAATTAATTTGAAAAAAAAATTATGTAGGATCTCTGTCTTTAATGTGCTGTACATTGCTATTTAATGCTATAATTAGTAATCCAATGGTAGTTTTTTCACTTTATGTTGCTATATGGGCAAAATGTTGAAATCTTTACCTAATATATACTAAACTGATCTTCTGTATACAAAGAGAATTGAAAATGAATCTTTACATGAATGGAAGGGGAAAGGGAGCGGGAAAGGGGAGGGTTGCGGGCAGGAAGGAAGTTATGGGAGGGGGGAAGCCATTGTAACCCATAAGCTATACTTTGGAAATTTATATTCATTAAATAAAAGTTTAAAAAAAAAAAGATTTTTTTGCACTAAGAATTCTTTGTAAAAGCATTTCTCTGACTTGTGGTAAATAATATGTAGAAAAAAAATATAACTCGTGTGAGTAAAATTGACATCTTGAGATTTGATTATGGTTTATAGCGCTTGTTTATACTCCTGAGGTACACTTGTCTTTCTACTTACTACTGTTTAATTTTTTGTTTAGTAGAGTATTAAACTTGTGATTATAAAGTAAATTGAAAGTGTCATCACAAAAATTAAAAGAAAAGAGAGGAGAAAGGGAGGGCAGTATCATTATGTTCTTAAAACTGTATATATGAAATCTGTTCCCTTTATGTAAATTTTAAAAAGTCAAAAAGACGCCGCGGCTCACTGGCTAATCCTCCGCCTTGCGGCGCCAGCACACCGGGTTCTAGTCCCGGTCGGGGCACCGATCCTGTCCCGGTTGCCCCTCTTCCAGGCCAGCTCTCTGCTGTGGCCAGGGAGTGCAGTGGAGGATGGCCCAAGTCCTTGGGCCCTGCACCCCATGGGAGACCAGGAGAAGCACCTGGCTCCTGCCATCGGATCAGCGCGGTGCGCGGGCCGCAGCGCGCCTACCGCGGCGACCATTGGAGGGTGAACGAACGGCAAAAGGAAGACCTTTCTCTCTATCTCTCTCCCACTGTCCACTCTGCCTGTCAAAAAAAAAAAAAAAAAGTCAAAAAGAAGTAAGTCTGGGAAAAAGCTTATAAATTCACGAATTGTGGAGTCTGGTTAAGTAAATAATACCACAATCTCACAAAGAAATACAATATAAATACCTAAAAGAATAAGATGCTTCTATATGTGGGTCACTTGGCACTGTATCTAGCATAAAAAGTAGAAAAAGAGGGTCTTCACAATATGCACAGTGCACTTCCAGTTGTGTAATAAAAGGTATATGTGTAAATGCATATGAACACCCTATTGTGAAATGACACCAAAAAACAGGAAAAATAGCTATTTCAAAGCAGGATCTTTGAGATGTCTAAGATAGGCAAGAGACAATTTCATTCAATAATTCCTTATAAAATTTGAATATTTATGATGTCCTATATTGCTTTTTTAAAAATTAAAAACATTACACTTCATTAAAAGGAAAAAACATGATCAAGAAAAATATATGCTTTATAGATACACCACTATAATGAGAATTAATTGAAGTATTATTTGTGAAGCATTTAACCTAGGGCCCAGCACATTTTAAGTTCACAACAAAAATATTTACTGCTATTATGATTAAAATTATTACCTTTTTATGTTACAGTAATGAATAAGAGGCCAGTATATCCAGAACCAAGTCATCATTTGTCTGCTTAACATCTTCTTTCCACATCCAGCAAACATCTTCAAAAACTGCCACCTACTCCAATATTTAAGAAACTTTTATCTTCTATACTAAGTGACATCTACAGCTATTAATAACCAGCCCTTTCAATTTTTCTTAACTATTTTCAACAACTTACCATCTGCTCTAATCAGTCCCCAGTCTATATTTTCTAGAATAATAAAGTATGTAAAAGTATGAGTTTACTTGCAAATACAGTTGTGGCTATATAATATAAGCTTGGCTTACATGCTGTATTTGTACATATTCTAATAATTCTAAATAACTTCATAGTTACGCTTTGAACAGTTATTTAGGGTGTGGATTTTAATATATGTTTAATATATGTTTCTGAGTAGTTCAGATGTTTCAGTTTGTTGAAACTTGCATGAGTCTTTCAGAGTTTTACTGTGCTAGATATCTATCTATCGGTAGATAGATAGATAGATAGATAGATATAGCCTGGTTTAGGGTATTTACTGATTTTTAAAATTTTCAGCATTGATAACTTTCCATGAACATTTGAAACATAGCAATATTCTCAGTAAGATACAAATTTTGAGATGTATCGGTTAATATATCTTTAGGGAGTTTTTAATCCATACATTTTTATTAATCTTTTGTTTAAACTAAAAATGGTATATTAAAACCTGTCACAGGAATTATATTTCAATCAATCATTCTTACTTAAGATATCTTGCATTACATGTTTTATGTTTTATTAGTGAACACAGACCCATATCTATGAAGTCTTTATTATGGATTTTACCTTTCATCAATATTAAGTTCCTATTCTCATTCTTTTTAATGCTTTTTTGCATTGAATTCTATTTTTATAGATAATAATATTGCTTCCCCAGCATTCTTTCTGTTCAGATTTGTTGGCTATACCTTTGCTCAATTCTAGGTTTTTTTTTCAGCTGTTGCTCTTATAACCTGAGTATTGTTGATTTGGTTTTAAAATGGAAGTGCAGAGTTTATTTGTTTGTTTGTTTGTTTGTTTGTTTGTTTCCCTTTTTATAAAAAGGAAGGTGGGATGTACAACTGGCTCAGTGGCTGACATCACTTAAAATGCCTTCATACTATGCTAGAGTCTCAGAGTTCAAGTCCTGGCTCCACTTCTGATCTAATTTCTTGCTAATGTGCACTCTAGGAGGCAGCAGATGATGACTCAAGTACTTGGGTCCCTGCCACTCATGGTAAGAGACCCAGATTGAGATCCCAGCTCCAAGGTTAAATCTGGACCTTCCCTATATATGCTATTGAAAGCATCTCAGTCTGTCTCTTTTGCCTTTCAAGTTAATTAATTAATTTGTAAAAAGGAAGCTAAATCATTTATGATTAATTCAAAGCATACAGTCAATATCTTATATTTGCCTTTCTATATTCTAGGATCACTTGCCATTCTTTGTGTGTGTGTTTGCTTTTATTGAAAAGGCTATGATTAGTTTGCTTATATCTGCTGTGGTGTTTTAGAAGACTAACCTATCAATCCTCTCTTTCTCTCTGATATATGTGTGTGCTTATGTTTATGTATGTATGCTGATATGCAAGGAGGTTCGTAGGCAGATAGATTGGTGGATAGATGATAGATAGATAGATAGTAGGGCTAGATCAAATCACATAGATTCATATGCAGAACATGATATTTAGCATACTTTCAGTTCACTATGGTGATTAACTATAGCCTGTTATTTCCTATGGAACACTTTTTTAATTATTGCTACATTTATTTTTAATATGTTCTGCCTTAGCAATTAATTTACATAAAACAATGACTTAAGTTTCCTTTGGAGAGAAATCAGCTTTGATATTTACTTCTGTGTTATTATAAAATGACTACTTCATCCTTAAGCTCTTTTATAAATTAATATAGAGGATAGATTTTATGTATTACATAGGTACAGTTCTGAAAAGACAACCACATTTCATTCCCTACCCCCTTCCCTACCTTCAATACATGTGTTTTGATTCCTTAATGTTTCTGTTAGCTAATATGAAGACAATTTGGTTGGATAGATATTTCTTGTATAATATAATTTTCTCCATCAAAACAGTAGAATTTTTCTTCTATTTTTTGATATCTTGTTTTGGAGAGAAGAACCCTGGGACCTACCTGACTTTTGTTACTTTGAGGCTAAACTTTTAGTTTCATTTTTATTTCCTCCTCTATGCAATTTTGTAGAATTTTAAAATTCATTATTCTCGAAAGAAATTTTAAGGATATACTTAATCATCAGATAGTTTCTATTATTGTTAGTTGAAATCTCTTGTTCTTTTTAATTTTTTGAAGATATATTTATTTATTTATTTATTTGAAAGGCCTAGAGTTGCAGAGAGGAAGAGGCAGAAAGAAAAAGTCTTTCAGGGCCAGCGCCGTGGCTCACTTGGTAGAACAGGAAGAAGCACCTGGCTCCTGGCTTCAGACCGGCTCAGCGCCAGCCGTAGTGGCCATTTAGGGAACCAACGGAAGGAAGACCTTTCTCTTTTCTACAACTCTACCTTTCAAATTTACAAAAAAAAAAAAAAAAAAAAAAATGTCTTTCATCCACTGCTCACTCTCTAAATGGCTACAACAGCTAGGGCTGGCCAGGATGAAACCAGGAGCCAAGAATTCCAACCAGGTCTCACACGAAGGAGGTAGCACACAAAGTACTGGGCCATCTTTCACTGCTTTCCCAGGTACATTAGCAGGGAGCTGGATCAGAAGTAGAACAGCCAGCACTGAAACTGGCCCACATATGCGAGGCAGGCATCATAGGTGGCAACTTAACCCATTGTGCCACAATGCCAGCCCCAAGCCTTTTTTTCCATTGATATGTATGTGCTGGAGTTTTAGGATTTTTCATTATATTATTTCCTAATATATGCTATTCTCCCATTTTTCATTTGAAAAGCACAATTATGGTTATATCCTATCCACTACCTTCTTACCTAAATTCTTTCTTTTTTTCAGTCTTTACCTTCTGTTTTCTAAGACAACTGTCAATTTTGTAATATCTACCACTAATTATATAATTATATATTTATTTATAGTACAGTGTGGGAATTTTAATTTTGCTCTTGAATTTTCAATATTCTTGCAGTGTTGTTTTACTTTCAGCTAGCATGTCCATCATTCCAGACTGTACTTCAGCTTATTAGATTTTTATTGCATTCTGATATCTCCATGTGATGGTATATTTTTATTTCCTATCCTAATAAGGTATCATTTACCTTTTGTTTCCTGAGAAACATCATTTACAAGAGTATGCACTTTCTCCAGGGCCCGTGGAAGAATGCTGTCATCTTATTCAGGTGAATGTTTAAATAAACCCATTTATTTGCCTTTTCATGAATTTTTTAATGAACAGAATACAAGTCAGAACTGGCAATTATTGGGTTGTTTGTTATTGATTATTGGGTTACTTGTTACTTTGGTTCTCTTAGGTACTATCATTCACCATCTCCATATTTAAAATTGAAAGGTGAGTTGACATGGACAAACCTAAACCTAGATCCTGACAAGAGCCATTAAGTATAGCTCTGTGGGCCGAGACAGTGTCTTCATCTACTGCCTCTACCTGTTTGGAAACACTAAGATGAATCTTCATCCTAGGAAATTCAGAGTTTGTAGTCCCTCTTTAACCTATGAGAAAACCATAATTCCTAGCACATGTATTGTTTACAGATAATTTTAATTGCCTGCATATACCTGTATGTGAAATGCCACAGACCCCAGAAGTGTCTGATATCTTAATTATAGAGTTTTTAGATAAGGAAAACGTGCCACCGAGGAGCAGTGGAGACGAAAACTCAACTCTGTCCACCTCAGAATGTGGTTTCCATGTCCTACAGAGTCAGGCTCATTCCTGGTTGATGCAGATTCAACATCCATGCTGCCCTCTAACTATGGGGAACACTTGGGGCTACTTCCAATTCTTCCTATTAGCTGTGCTGATCACATATAGAACTAAAAGACCACTTCCACAGCTATGTTTCTACTTTCCTCCCTCCCTCCCTTCCTTCCTCTCTCTACTCTTGCCTCCCTCCCTTCCTTCCTTCCTCTCCCCTCTCCCTCCCTCTCCCCCCTCCTTCCCTCCCTCCTTTCCTTCCTTCCTTCCTTCCTCTCCCTTCCTCCCTTCCTCCCTCCCTCCCTCCCTCCCTCCCTCCCTTCCTTCCTTCCTTCCTTCCTTCCTTCCTTCCTTCCTTCCTTCCTTCCTTCCTTCCTCCCTTTCTTTTTGTATTTAAAAGCAAGACTTACTTAAGTAAGAGACGAAAAACCTGAAGGGGCTGGTTTAATTTTGAGGAAGAAAAAAACTTATCAGCTTTACATTCAGTCACAAGGCAGGACAAAATCCATTAAGACCTGATTAATAATCTTTTTTACCCTGTCTGGCTTGTTCATGATAAAACAAAAGAGCCATTAGAAGGCTGGAGCACCTAATTTGTTTTACAGTAAACTGGGAGCTCAGAAGGGTGGAATCAGCACTCCCTTGCTATTCTCACAGTAAGACTGGAAGCTCCCAAGGTATGGGGTAGGTGCTTTTGACCTTGCTAAAGATAACTTTTGGGGGGATCGGCAGTGTGGCTCAGCAGGTTAACGCCCTGGCCTGAATTGCTGGCATCCCATATGGGTGCCGGTTCAAGACCCAGCTGCTCTATTTCCGATCCAGCTCTCTGCTGTGGCCTGGGAAAGCAGTAGAAGATGGCTCAAGTCCTTGGGCCTCTGCACGGGCATGGGAGACTCAGAAGAAGCTCCTGGCTCCTGGTTTCGTATCGGCAAAGCTCTGACTATTGCTGCCAATTGGGAAGTGAACCATCAGATGGAAGACCTCCCTCTCTCTCTCTCTCTCTCTCTCTCTCTCTCTCTCTCCTCTCTCTGTGTAACTCTTTCAAATAGATAAATAAACCTTAAAAAAAGATAACTTTTGGGGAAGTAAGCATTTTGCACCCTAAAATTCCATTGGGACCAAACTTCTTCCATGCCCTCCCCCAGAAGACTGGACCCTAACTTCTGTTAGGGACTATGGGATGACAACCATTCTGGCTTCTTCAAGCTGGGTAGCAGCAGAGTAGGGAACAGCAGTCAAGACAGGATTCCAGCAGGAGATGGCCTCTTTAGGGGGGCACAGTGCCAGCTTGCAGAAACTGCTTCTGTCCAAAGTTTCATATGATGGCCATCTAGAATTTCATGCTTTTAAGTCTGGAGAAAATGAGTCTAACAAGCAGGTTAAACACCCAGGGTCTAAAACAAAGGACAGAGTCAATATTAGAGGACCTACGAAAGGTGCTGTCTAAACTATGAGGAAGTTTTTCCATTGAGAGACAAATAGAAACTGACAGGAAGGGCTTGATAATAATCCAGTGGGCCTTAAGGCCTGGCCAGGAATGAGGCCCAGCCCTATCTATCTCTTCACATGGGGTGCTGGAAGAGACACCATAAGGGAGGTGAGAACCTCCTTAGGGAAGGTTCCTTGTTGACTTCCATTACCTAAGTGGCCTTGGAGGAGAGCTGGCCTGAAGAGATGGCAAGTGGCATCTTTAAAGGATATTTACAGTTCTTCCTGCAATGTTGCTGATCTTACTTGGCTGTCCCCTCAACAGTGGTAGTTACTTTGGAAGCTGGGCCCTTCACTTCCACAGCTGTGTTTCTCAGTACATTTCATAAGCATCAGAGTCAACACATTTCCCCCAGAATCTAGAAAACTATTCTGTCATCCTTATTAATAGTTTAAGAATTAGGCTGTTTATATGTTCATAAAAATTCATCCATAGTCACTAGGAACATAAGAGAGACATAATCAGAGGTTCTTATAGATTCTAATTATCATTCTAATTGTTCCAGGACCACACTTATCTCCTTACAATTCTCAATAACCATGCTTCTTCTGAACTCTGTAACACATGACCCATTATGGAAAAATGGAAAGGTAAACACAACTGGAAATTTACATTCTAATGAGTTCAAGAGCGAAGTGAGCCAAAGAATACTTTAGAGCTGGGATCTTGTCAGAGATGGGTCTGAGCATGAAACACTTGTGGTTACCTCAAGCATGAAACACCCTCCTCTTGCTTGTGATATTACAATGAAAACAGTAACTTATTAAATAGCCTTCTTTTACTCACCATTAGGGAAGGTTCAGCAAGGTTTTTGGAAGAGTGTGCGGCAGACAGATAATGGATAGTATGCAAAGCAGATTATCTTTAATTAGAGATTTAAAGTAGTAACTAGGTTCATGCAGGAGTTTGGGAGACATATATACCTATTGTTGCTCCTGCTGAATTTACTCATACCAAGTTCAGTAAATAATCTGAAGTTCTCAATACTTCACACATCATGCTATTTCCCTAATCCTTATATAAAAAGGAACTCTGTATAGGAAAGAGATACATAAGCCCGTAGATGGCAGTATCCATCTGGTCCATGAAACAAAACTGGCATAATCTTAGACTCCTAAATTATTTCTCTGCCCTATGCAAAGTCAACCATTAAATCCTGTTAATTCACCTCAGAAAACTCTCTGAATTCCTCCATACACTGTTGCCTAACACATCCACACAGACTTTACTCACTGACAGTGCCCAAATTCACATCTCTTTGTCACCCATCGGGATGACAGAAGCTTCTTGCTGGTCTATTTCTAGGGGTCTCAAGCTTGGTTTCCCAATGGAATCACCTTGAATGCTCTAGAAATATTCATGTATAGTTGAATTATAGTGTATAAATTATATCTCAGGGAAGCTGCTCTAAAAATACTCATACATAAACTCCACCCAGACAAATTAAATCAGTATTGCTGGAGGTCTGGCCCTCACTTAGGAATTTTATTTAAAAAAAAAAAAAAAACAAAAAACAAAAAACACCACAAGTGATTCTAGTGAACAGTTAGGGTTAAGAAGCACCGCTACAGTTGCGTATATCTGTAGCTTCCAAACCTGGATTATCAGAATTATCTGGGGAGCTTTTTGAAGTACAGAAACCTATACACAATCTCTGCAATTTCTTTATATTCCAACCCCCAACTTCTGATTCATTAGATATGAGTTACTTCTTAAAAAATAATTAAAAATTTAAAAGTGCTATTTAGGTGATTCAGCTGATTATTATTTAGATACTACCGCATTACAAAAGCCTGACTACCTAAGAATGCCCCTGCTTCCTACAACAGAGCTTCTCTGATGTTAAAGTGCCTGCAGTGACCCAGGAGTATCATTAATATGCAGAATTTGATTCAGAGAGTTTTCATTTCTAATAAGATCCCAGATGATGCTGATCCTACTGGTCCCAGAACCACATTTTCAGTAGCAAGGACCTTGATCTCTCAGAAATGTGATTTAACACAAAAAACTCATCCTCAACTAATAAGGCTTACAGCCTCTTTCCCAGCCTCCCTCTAGTTCTGTAGTATATGATTTCAATAATTTTTTTTTTCTAAAAAAAATCCCTGATGACTCTATACTCAGCAGCTACTGAGGATGATAGTTTCTCATTTTGCTCTTGCTTAAACATTTTGTCCCATCTAAAAGAAACCTTTTTAAAAATAATTGCATGCCTTCTATACATTTCTCATCACATAAAGGGAAAAGTACTTATTTTCTATTCATAGCACTTGTATTAATTGGTTGAACCCAATCACAGAGATATTCTTCAACTATATCACTAAAATGTGAAGGAATAAACCTGAACTGTTTTTGCTGTATTTATCTGACTTCCTCTGAATCTCATTGCAAACGCTAGTTCCTATAGGAAACCTTCCCTAATTGCTTGCTCACAATAATCTTTGCTTCTGTGACTTGGCAGTTACCTTCATACTCTACCAAGTAGCCCTCAGTAGAACATATGTGATGCCATGTGGGGGCTTAGAACAACAAAGTCATGCCCTTTCCACTAGGATATGCAGATTCTAAGAGCTGGCATCTCCTTTTGCTCAACACTAAACTGTTACATAAAGATTCAACTTGCAAATCATCAATTGATTCATTAGAAAAATTGTGCCTGATAAATCTCATGTGTGTCTTACCACAGGTTACGGAAACTGGTTTACATATCTGTTTTGCCCCTACCACTTAGGAAAAAAGACTGAAATCAACCTGCATTTTTCAACCCCTAATACTTACTTTAAAATGTTCAGGCACTGAAACTGTAGATGAAGCCTGGGTCATGGCCCATGATGATAACCAAAGATTATGTACAAAATGCTAGAGCTGATTAAGGTTTTTGTTTTGTTTTGTTTTGTTTTTTTAATCTTCCTCCATGATGATGGTACCAGATAGACTAAACACAATTTCCAGGTATGGAGAGGTTCTGCTCTAAGATATCATCTACAAAATTGACAGCAACAAGCCTATAATGTCAGCAGAGAGGAAAGCATAATCAGATGGCTTAGGACGATGGGGGTTAAAAGCTTTGGAGAGGGGTGCCCAGCTCTGTGGCACAGTGAATTAAGCAGCCACTAACAATGCTGATGGAGAATCAGCAGAAAATGGTCCAAGAACTTGGGCCCCATGGGACATCTGGATGGAGTTCCATGCTCCTGGCTTCAGCACATCCTAGCCCCAGTCATTGCTGCCAACTGCAGAATGAACTAAAGGATGGATGATCTCTTGCTGTCTCTGTCTCTCCCTCTGTTCCTGTCAATCTTCCTCTAAATAGAATAAATTTTAAACTTAAAATCTTAAAAAAAATATTAAAATAAAGCTCTAGAGAAATGATGGGGAAATGAAAGAGCACAGTGTAAGCTAGACTTAAAGGTCAGGGATATGTTTCTGGGTGTTGTGTATTTGAACAGGAAGTAGAACACATGTTAATGAAATGTTGGCTACAGCTGTGCTGCTGATTAAAATATGCACATATGGCTAATGGCACATATTCTGAATAATCAACAGAAAAAGAAATGTTTTGCTTCTGAGACAACAAAATTAGGGTATGTTCTTCCTTACTGATGTTGCCTGAAGCAGCCACATCTCATTATAGCCTTGAAACATACGTTTTTCGCTCCTTTTTTTAGTTCCTTTTTACTGATTTCTCTGGCATGAACAGTATTTCTGTTTTTCTGTAGAAATCTTTACCAAGCTTTATATGCTGGGTTTTGTTACAATTTAACCACCTATCTTTAGTCTGTCATTTTTTATGTCTC
This sequence comes from Lepus europaeus, assembly GCF_033115175.1. Taxonomy (NCBI): domain Eukaryota; kingdom Metazoa; phylum Chordata; class Mammalia; order Lagomorpha; family Leporidae; genus Lepus; species Lepus europaeus. The sequence goes on from NC_084833.1 coordinate 44,403,478, forward strand.
CCATCCGTATAAAGAATTGTTACTGTGCTATTTTCCTCCTAGAAACCGCGAAGAACTTTCAGGCCAAAGAATGCTCTTACACAATGAACTATGGATGTTTAAAATGAAAATGGAATTCAAGTCAGAGTTCTGCAGCTGTGGAGGGAAAAAAAGCAACTTAACTGAGATTTATAAATAAAATCCAAAGATCACTTTATATAGGACAATAATAGAGAACTGTGCTGTGTAGTTTCAACATTTCAACTTGGATTATTCTTTCCCTCAAATAACAACAGAGTAATTTATAAGCACTCAGCATTCCTATTCCAGGCCATTGCACTTATGTTTAATAATTCCCACATTTATTGACTTGATTATTGAATGCCATTTGGCTATTAGCAGCATCAGCTATCCAGAAGTTCACCTGACACATTAGAGACGCTAATGACTTCCACTACAAAGCTAAACAAGTTAATAGACCAGGCCTTCATAAAGATACCTTAGTAGCAAGTTTAAATCCATTACCTTGTGCATATATTGGTGACAGGGCAATCCTATTCTCCTGATAATGAGAAGATTGTGGTTTCCAATTTTCTTTGCTTTTCGTGGGCTTGTGCTATCAAATTGGACAGCACGATGAAGACCCAATCATTACTGTGAGACAAACTGAGCCCTCAGAGATAAAAGACATCCTAAACAAACATGAAAGACAGCAGGGCTAGGAGGAGAATAAATATTCATATATTCACTCCAAGATTCTCATTCTTTGAAAGAAGGAAATGGAAATGCTTTCTGGAGTGATTATCTTGGTAAGTCACCTACTGAGCAAACGGACTCCAAGAGCTTTCCATCTTTTCCCGTCTTAGATTCAAGCTTTGATTGCAGATGACTATGTCTCTGAACTACCTGCTGCTTCCATGAATCATTCTCCACCCTAAAGAGAGTGGAAGTCAGATCATCCTCAAGGTTTCGACTTAGGAAGAGTTGGTCAGAGTCCTATGGAAGCTACAATGATTATATGAAAAGGGTTTTGAATGCTTAGAGGCTGCCCGGGGAAACATTGTTTTAACAGTAACTGGTCTTTCTTCCAGCTACCAAATGTTCTTGTAGTTTTTAATTTCATTCAGCAGATGCAGTCACTTACAGCTAATGATACTACCACTATGGTTATTAACATCATTCTTACAATTTATGGAGAGACCAATATATGCCAGACAGGTTGCTAAAAGCTTAACATACATTATTCATTAGTCTCCTTAAATAATGCTTCTTGTGTATCTGCTGTGGGTACTGGGGTTATAACAATGCTCAAACCAGTCATGATCCCTTCCCAAAAGAGAGCATAAAATTCTGATTTATTAATTTGTTAATTATCATAAGAAACCTACTAGATAGGTATTATTTAAATTTTGGAAACAATAAAACTGAGGCTCAAACCTTGCCAATGTTTATACAGTGATTAGAGCAGAACTTAAAAACATGGCATTCTATGGGGTTAGTGCTGCAGTGTATTAGGTTAAGTCTCCACCTGCAGCACCAGCATCCCACATGGGCTCAGGTTCGAGTCCCGGCTACTCCACTTCTGATCCAGCTCCCTGCTAATGGCCTGGAAAAGCAGTGAAAGATGGACCAAGTTCTTGGGCCCCAGCACCCATGTGGGAGACCCAGAGGAAGCTTCTAGATCCTGGCTTCGGATTGGCCCAGCTCTGGCCATTGCAGCCATTTGGAGAGTGAGCTAGCAGATAGAAGAGGAGCTCTCTGTCTCTCCCTTTCTTTATAATTCTGCCTTTCAAATAAATAAATCTTAAAAAAAAAAAATGGCACTCTGACTCCTAAGCCAAACTCAGCCTCTTATAGCTGAGATGATCTTCCAAGATTCTGAGGTAAACTTGGCCAATAAAATCTAAGATTGAAAACAAGGATAGCTCTTAGAATACATGGTGCCATTACAATCTAAGATGTGTTTTTCCATTTTTAAGTCAGAAGGATGAATAGGATTCCCAGTGGTCAGAACAAGGGAAAGAAAATAGTCCTCATATTTTCATCTAACAACAGGTAGAATTGACCTGGCAAAGATTTCCCTTACCTAGAAATGCTTGTAAAGACATTTTTTGATTCTCAGACCTTAGACAATGATTCTCAAATTTTTTTTCCAGGTTTTAGTTTTAACATCAGGGGGCTCTTTGCAACTCATCATGAATGACTGAAATATTATATCAAATAATAGTGTGAATTCTGTATGTTCAGTCACACCAGACTCTGTAAGAGACAAGAAATAGCAAGTGCCAAAATTGAGGGAAAGTATGCGATCATACCCATCAAATAAGCACACTCTATGTTTGAATACTTTTTTTTGTTACAAATTGAGTAAAGATATTGTTATTGTTCAGTTTTAGTAGAGGAACATCCATGTGTAGGAACAGTAGACTCACTGATTTTGGCTCAGCCCTGTTGATGATTTTGTAATTCTTTTGGCCCTAACTAGCTTCTAAGAAGCCAAACTCACCACATGATTTGGAGAGAATAAAGAACTCTACAATTAAAGTTCATCCAGGATCCTCAAACACCAAGTACCAGTTTCAAAATATCCCTTGGTTTGTAGGTGCATTTTAACTCCTGAAAGTATTCTAATTCTATTAAAGAAGAAGGTCTCCCAGAAAAGAAGATATGCACGTGAGGGGCTTTCAAAAAGTTCATGGAAAATGTACAACACGGAAAAACTATGCAAGAATTTCAAAAACGTTTGAACCAAAGTAAATTTATCTTGTAATTTTATTTTCTCTGAGCTTTTTTATTATTTGAAAAGCACAGAGACAGAGAAAGATCTTCGTTCTACTTATTTACTCCCAAAATGCCCACAACAGCTAAAGCCAGGAGCCTGAAACACAATCCAGGTCTTCCCTGTGGGTGTCAAAGACCCAAGAAATTGAGCCACATCTGGTGCCTTCCATGGTGCAAATTAGAAGAAAGTTAGATAGGAAGCACAGGAGCGAATACCTAAACAAGGCATTCCAATATGGGATGTAGGTGTCTAAAGTAATGGATTAACCACTGTTTCAAAAGCCTGCCCCTCCCTCCATGAACTTTCTGAAGTTCCCTCTTTCATATTAGTGTATACTCAGCTTCCTTGGATTTTTCTCCTTCTCTAATCTAGTGCAATGTTCCTTACTGGAATAACAATAAGCATGTTGAGCATAAGGTTACTTCAATGAAACAACCCCCAATTGACCCAGCAAGTAGAACACTTGAGGTGTATTGTCAATCAACCCAGTCTGCGTCAGGGACAGGACTTTGTCCCTTCAATTTAACAAATCACATTGTTCCTGGTGACATCATCACTGTCTGAGTGCTTGTAAATCTGACAGAAGGGAAGAAATAAAGAAACTGAATATTTGCTGGGTACTTCCTGTTTTAGGCATTGTGTCCACATATTTTAAAAATATGTGTATATTTTTAAAGATGTTCAGAGAGGTTAAACAACTTTCCCAAAGACAGTCATATGGACAGTAAGTAGTAAGGTTGATATGAGAAACTGACCTTCTACCTCCAAAGTTCATGTTTTCTCAATAAATTCGTCAGGCCCTAAATCAGTGATTCCTAGCCTGAAGTATCACAGTCATCTCAATAAAGGTACAAAATTTCTCCAAATAATACATCAAACCATCAAAATTATTTTAATTTTTTTAAGATTCATTTATTTACTTGAAAGTCAGAGTTACACTAAGAGAAAAAGAGGAAGAGAGAAAGAGGGACGTCTTCCATCTGCTGGTTCATTCCCCACTTGGCCACAATGGCCAGAGCTGTGCCAATCTGAAGCCAGGATCCAGGAGTTCTTCCAGGTCTTCCAGAACGGGGAAGGGTTCAAAGACTTGGGCCATCTTCTACTGTTTTCCCAGGCCATAGCAGAGAGCTGGATCAGAAGTGGAGGAGTCGAGACTCAAACTGGCGTCCATATGGGACGCTGGCACTGTGCCGCAGCACCGGCCCCTTATTTTTAATTTTTAAAAAATGAATAGCAAATATATGTCATACAATATTTTGGGTAGTCAAAGAGGCCTAATAAAATAACATTAGGCTGTATAGCTTCACAAAAGGTAAAGAACTACTGGACTAAATGTTCAGATTTTATTCTCTGCAATGCTTCCTTTTCCTCTCTGCTCCCACAGGAATTAGGCTGGATGCCAGCCAGCATTAACATCCTGAAGACTCCATGTGTTGAGACCTTTAAGTGGCTTTGACAACTTCTAGAAGCCTTCAGACACAGTGTGTAATAATTTCCCATGCAACAACCATGTGAAAGATTTGAAGAACAAACACATCTGTTTCCATATTCTAAACCCTTTTGTTCTTGCCAAGTGGACAGATCTATTCACTGCTTTCAACTCCAGGTCATAAAATCCAAATGGAGTGTTTCCCAAGAATAGAAAATTCTGAATGAGAGGCAAGGACTGGCTATGTTCTGCAGGATTTTAATCCCATCAGACAACAAATGAATGCACACATATATGTACATGACTATGCTTACAGATAACCCATTCCCTCTGCCACTGCCTCAGTCCAAGGGCTGCTTGGCCCCCAAACCCCAAATAATTAAAAAATACTAAGCATTTTACGAGACCCTGGAGATGTGCTTTCAGGCAATCATATAATATTCAAAAGTCAGTGCTGCTCAACCAATCGCACCGTAAGTGTTTACCTGATTCACTTGCAGCCAAACTGCATAGTTATTGGGGGCACTTGGACTCCTAAATCTTTTGGTCCATAGTAGCTACTCTGCATTATAAGCAGAATGGCCTTTTTTCTTCTTTTGACCCTTCAAAGTTAAGAAACTAGTTGCAAACTCGGTAACCTTAACCAATAGTTGTACTCATTTGTCTCTGCATATACATGTGTTTGTATGTATGTATGTTTCTATGTATATTTATGGGTGTTGAAAAACAAAGAGAAATGAGAATGAAAATCAGCTCAGCTCCATATAGTGAGTTACTCTTCAATTTCTATATGAATTCAAGCTGTCAGTGATTCTATCCTTACAGAATTTTCCATTGCTTATCTAAAGAAATGTCAAATAGTAAACTCAACTCAGGTGGCCAGGCTTTAAATCATGCTTCCCCTACTTATTCACTTGATGGCCTTGGGAAAATTAGTTCTCTATGTCTAAAATAGATTTGGTTGCAGGATTAAATGAGGTAGGAAATTTGCATTACTCTTTAAGATAATTTTTCCACAAACTTTTTGAATCCCCCTCATATGTGCTAAATGCATAAGAAGGACATACCAAGTATTAAGCACTCTAGAAATATTAGCCATTGTCCATATTGTTACTCTGCTCTTTTAAGTATTTATCTCCAGTTTGTTTCCAGACTCTTAAAAATGCATTTTTCTTCAAAAGAGAAAGAACATTTTGTCTATAAAATTTCTTCATCACATTCTCCTCTGGTCAAAAACCTTCCAGAAGATGTTCCAATGAGCAATGTGAACTGTCTTCCAACAAATACATGGAAAGTTTCAGCAGAGTGAATTTTACTTCAATTAAAGACAGGGCATTTCATCCCAGAATGAGCCAGGGAGTTGTAACATTACTTTAAATGCAAGGCTTTCAGAAACTATCATGTCTGTAACTTTAGAAGGTGTCAACTCTCCCAAGCAGTCAGAATCTAGGACAGCTGACTTTAATGTGCAGTCCAGAAATCTCCCATGACTGTTTGCTTTCCTGGTATTTGTTAGGAGCCTTCACGTATAAAAACTACACTTCACCCCAAGTTCCCCTTCATACTTGAAACCAAATCAAGTGAGATGAAACTATTAATAATAATAATAAGAGGAGTGGGAAATAGCATAATATGTAGGAGTTGTATCAGATAGTCTCATGTCCCATATCACTCAAACCTTAAAATAAGCTCCAAGAGGACAGGAACTCTTTGATTCAATGGGGATAGATGGATGGATGGATGGATGGATGGATGCAAAGAAAGAAAGAAAGAGAAGAGAAAGAGGGAGAGATAGAGGGAAGGAAGGAAGGAAAGAAGGAAGGAAGGAGGGAGGGAGGGAGTGAGGGAGGGAGGGAGGGAGGAAGGGAGAGGGAGGAAGATCAAGAAATAGAATACTTCCTGGGAAATAGGAGTTCTCCATGCAGATGCATTGACTTAATGAGGTCAATTTTTATTGTATAGATCAATAAACTGATGAATACAAAGTAATTTAATTTGCCCAAAGAACCCAAGAGGAGAAAACTGCAAACTGAAAAGTCAAAATCCACAACCTATATTTTTTTCCACTACTTCATTTTGTGTCCCTTCACAGATAATATTAAAAACAAAACTAAACTCAAAGTAAAATCATGCTGTTACCCATTCTACTAATACAGTAAGAGAAGAAAGTAAAATACTTGTTACGGACACCTGACCATGCAAAATGGGAAGTGATCAGACAATAATGTGTTCCAGTGCTGGCTGTTCAGTATTTCTATCACAAAGATGAACCTGGTATACGAAAAGAAATGGGAGAGACTATGTCTTTGTGAAGAGATCGGCAGCTTAAAGTAAGATGGGGGTGGGTAGGGCAGGGGGCGTCATCATTTGTCACTCAAATATCCAGCCTGAAAATCCTTTTGTTTTACCAGTAATATGGACTTCAGAACAAATGAGCACAAGAGAACAATCAACTCTGATGAAGTATATTCATTTAAAAGCAGAACTAGGAATTCTACTCAGGAAATGGCTACAAATGAGATAACTTACAATATTCAAAATTACAAATGAATTAAGGACACAGAGGGCAGACATGGATGAGTTGCCCTACAAAGGAACAAATGTTTATAAATGGCCTTAGCAAGAACATTTTGAACAAGAGGGAAAATACTTAATCTTTAAATATTGAGACTTTGTTTTTTAAATGATATTTCCTCTATCTTTCATAGCACATACAATAGCAGAACATTTAATCACAAAACCACTTACTTATATGGGGGAAAGTATTTCTTTCCAGATTCATTGCAAAACCTTTCTCCCTGCTTTATCGTAACTGAAAATTAATTAAGATTTAAAATAGTCAGTATGCCCTTGGAATTATTCTCTCCACAGTTAACACTTAGCTTTATATGAGTTGGCTCAGACTAGATTTCTGTTTGAATTCAATACATGTAATCCAATGCCAAGTTACCAGGAAAACAAAACAGGAATCCATTATCAAAAGTGGTGAAAACAAAATCAATATTTTGTATATTTTTTAAAAGCCTCTTAATAATTCTCTAAACATCCCCACTGAATCAAGCTGGGAAATACTTCCACAGTGACATGAATAGACCATATTGTAGCAAATTGAGTCAAGGAGTAAAATCATTAATTCATTCAAGCAAATCCAAGATCAGTGTGTCCAACAGACACAAGGTGACTTCTAAAAAAGGGTAGAAATTTTATAAAAAAAGGTTAAGACATTGTATACAATTGGATTTCCTTAAAATTCTGCCTTCATGCAGTCACTGGAAAAAAGATTCTTTTAAAGGTCCCTTTCAGTTAAAACAGCTTCCTAACTTTTCTCCTGGTAAAGAGTTGCTTAATCCATTAGGCTTATGAACCTACAAGCTTTTTAAGAGCCTATAAAAACCTCTGAGATCTGTATAAAAAAGGATCTGTGTAAAAAGACAAAAAGAAAGCTGCACAATCCATATTAATATGTGTTGATTTATCTACAAACTGTACCACCATATAAATTTTGAAAATGGCTAAATTCTTTATTTTAACAATTTTGGAAGTTGTTATTATTACAAAAAGAAAACCACATTATCAATATGTTGATCTGCCTATAAAATGTGCCATATCATTAAATTCTGCTTTATTAAATTATTAAATTGTCAAAAATATCTTTTCATCTAAAAATAATATGTAGGTGAGATTTTCTTATTTTTCTTGTGTATTTTTTTTTTGACAGGCAGAGTGCACAGTGAGAGAGAGAGACAGAGAGAAAGGTCTTCCTTTGCCATTGGTTCACCCTCCAATGGCCGCCACGGCTGGCACGCTGCAGCCAGCGCACCGCGCCAATCCGATGGCAGGAGCCAGGTGCCTATCCTGGTCTCCCATGGGGTGCAGGGCCCAAGGACCTGGGCCATCCTCCACTGCACTCCCTGGCCACAGCAGAGAGCTGGCCTGGAAGAGGGGCAACCTGGACAGAATCCGGTGCCCCGACAGGGACTAGAACCTGGTGTGCTGGCGCCGCAAGGCAGAGGATTAGCCTGTTGAGCCACGGCGCCGGCTTGAGTATTAATGAGTATAAATTTCTCAGCATAATTATAGCTAAGAAATCAAGTTCATTGGTGAATTAAATGAATAACCCAGGCCAAATAATTTCAAAAGCCAAATTGTTAATCCTTTTAAAAGCCATATATCAAACTTGCTACATAATAAAGAGTGTGGATATGTTTTAAAGCTTAATATGAAACACTTAATACCTTAACCTACCCTGCCTCCAACACCCATTCTTTCCACCTTTCCCATCATTCCTCCACAGACCACCACAGTAAGTTCTGTAAATGCTAATGTAGTTAGGCTACCCCTCTGCATACACTCTTGAGTTGTTTCTTCTTGTACCTAGTCTAAAATCTACATGCCTTATCATGGCCTCAAATGCATCTAGTACCATTTCACCATGGACCATGCAATCCCTTGCTCTCCAGTTTTCAAGAAATCTTATTGGCTCTATCTTCTGTTTTTAAAGATTCATTTATTATTTGAAAGGCAGAGCAAGGGAGAGAGAGAGAAAAATCTTCCAGCCACTGGTTCACTCTCCAAAATGGTTGCAAAAGACCAGGCTAGGCCAGCAGGAGCCAGGAGCCAAACACGCCATCTGGGTCTCCCATATGGTTGGCAGGGACCCAGTGACTTGGGTCATCTTCTGCTGCCTTCTGAGGAGCATTAGTATGGAGTTAGATCAGAAGTAGAGCAGCTGGGACTCAAACAACACTCTCATAGGGAATGCCGGCATCACAAATAGCGGCTTAAACTGCAGTGCCACAATGCCTACCCCTCTATCTTCAAAATATACCCAGAATCTAACCACTTCTCACCACTTCCTGTCCTATCATCTTGTTCTGAGCCACTACCATCTTGTGCCTGGATAATCACAACTGTCACAATGCAGGTCTCCCATCTTCTATTCTGACTCATTATAGTCAATTTTTGCCATAGCAGTTTGAGTGAATCTATCAAAAGGGAATTCTGCTCAAAATTCTCCAAGTGGAAGAATTCAAAATAAAATGCAAAATGTGCACAATGTGGTAAAAGACCCTATAGGAGCAGATCCCTTGCTATCTATATTTATTTCATCTCACTATTTTCTTACTTGTTCCCACTGGCTTTTAGGTTGTCACCCAGACATAATAGGAACCTTTCTGCCTTTGGGCCTTTTGGCTATTTGGGTCTTTGGCTACTTCCTTGGACCGTAATTTTTTCCTCCCAGGCCAGTATTTCAGCATGGGAGGTTAACCTGACACCTGCAACACCAGCATCCCCTATGGGCATCAGTTCAAGTCCCAGCTGCTCCACTTCTAATCCAGCTCTCTGACAATGGCCTGGGAAAAGCAGCCAAAGTGGCCCAAGTGCCTGGGCCCCTGCCACCCATGTGGGAGACCTGGAAGGAGCCCCCTGATTCCTGGCTTCACCTTGGCCCAGCATTGACTGTTGCAGACATTTGGAGAGTGAACCAGTAGAGGGAAGATCTCTCTCTCTCTCTCTCTCTCTCTCTCTCTCTCTCTCTCTCTCTCTCCATTTTAAATAAATAAATATTTTTTAAAAATATTTCCCCCAAGATCTCTTTAAGAGTACCTCATTCCTTCAACTCTTTGCTTTAACATCACACTGTTGTTGTTGATGGTGTTAAGATTTATTTATTTGAAAGGCAGCATTAGAGATAGAGTCAAGGAGAGATAGAGAAAAAGAGTGAGAGAAGGGGTATATCGGGGGAAAGACTGAGAGATAGAGATCTTCTATCTGGTGGTTTACTCCCCAAAACAAAAGCTGGGTTGGGTCAGACTGAAGTTAGGAGCCTGGGATTCCATCCAGATCTTCCATGTGCATGGCAGGGGCCCAAGAATTTGGAGCATAATCTGCTTATTTTCCAGGCACATTATTAGCAGGGAACTAGAAAAGAAGCAAAGTAGCTAAGACTCAAACCAGGCTCATATGGGATGCTGGCATCACAGGAGTTGGTTGAACCCTCTGTGCCTCAACATCACTTTCTAATAAGATCTGCTATAACTACCACATTGTGAATTATATCACATCGCTACCACTCAACTATATTCAGCACTGAAAATCCCTGTTCTACTTTTGCTTTGGCCATGGGCCCACCTTCAAATATCCTTCATAACTGATTTATTGTGTTGGTTAGTTGGCTGACTGTCAGCCTCATCTGCTAGAATATATGCTCCAAGAAGGCGGTAATATTCGACATTCACTAATAAACTTCAAGCTTCTAGAACAATATCTGACATCTCAATAAACATAAACTGAATTTGGCTTAGGAATCAATCTCTTTGTCCTTACACTGGACTTTTCTGTCTGTTGTATAATTGGATTCCTGGCATAGAGTTTCTAAAACTCTTGGAATTTCCCAACCAATAGAAGTGTCATTTTTACCAGGCATCCCCTGAATCACTGATGAGTTTATCCTTACAAGATAACTCATGGGGGTTTACTAACACTTCAGATGGGAGACAGGTCACCAGCAAGACAAAATCCATGATTAGAGTGTTGGTACTTTCAGCCAGCTTGGTCTTCAAGACAGCAGGGAAGGCTAAAGATTGAATTCAACCAAATGACCAATGAATTGATCAATAACGCCTATGTAATAAAACCTTAATATAAATTTTGGCAAGCAAGGCTGGGTGTGCAATTTCCCAGTTGGTGAACACTTCAGTGTGCCAGGAGGGTGCACCTGGACTCCATGAGGAGAAACAATGGTTGCTCTGTGGTAGGGATCCTCCCAGAAATCATTCTATGTCTCTTTTGATTTAACTGTTCTTGGTTTCTATCTTTCACAATCAAACTGTAATCATAATTGTAGAATGTCCCTGAGTTCTGTGATTTGCTCTCATGAGTTATCAAACTTAAGCAAGATCATTAGAACCCCAAATTTTTAGCCAGATGGTTTTAAGTGAGATCAGTTTATTGTGGACTATGCCCTAAACTTATAGGTTCAATGCTAACTATACACGATTAGTGCCAGAACCAAACTGTAGTATGCCAGTTAAGATTGGAATATGGTCACCCAAACATTGCACACAAGTAAACTAAAGTTCACTCCTTCTACCCTTTGTTTTTTAACTGGGTGATAAAACAGAATAGTTGGAGCTGACACTGTGGCATAGCAGGTAAAGCTGCTGTCTGCAGTGCTGGCATCCCTTATGGGCACTGGTTCAAGTCCTGGTTACTCTACTTCCAATCCAGCTCTCTGCTATGACCTGGGAAAGCAGTAGAAAATGGCCCAAGTTCTTGGGCCCCTGCACCCATGTGAGAGGCCCAGAAGAAGCTCCTGGTTCCTGGCTTCAGATCAGCCCAGCTCCAGCCACTGTGGCCACTTGAGGAGTGAACCAGCAGAAGGAAGACCTCTCGCTCTCTGCCTTGCCTTTTCTCTCTGTGTAACTCTACCTTTCAAATAAATAAATAAATATTTTTAAAAAAACATAATAGTAAATTTAGCCAAAAGGTATCTAATTAACAGATTTGCTGATGGCTGGATTGACAACTATGGCTAAGGGTGAATAGAGCCTCCTAATTTCAAATTTCTGCATCAGCATCATCTAAAGAAATATAATGTGAGTCTCAAAACATGAGCCATCCATGTAATTTTAATTTTTTGATAACCACAACAATAGTAGAAAAGCAAACTGGAGCTCATTATGCATTTCATGTAAACCACAATGTCCAAAATATCATTCCAAATTATGATCAATACAAACTTACTAACAAGGTATTTTACTTTTTTCACATTAATTCCTCAAAATCTGTTGTGTAGTTTATACTTAAAACACATCTCAAACTGGACTAACCACATTTCAAGGGCTATCAATAGCTATATATAGGTGTGGCTATCATATTGCACAGTGTAGTTCTAGATACTGAAAATTGCCTTAGAGAATAGAGCAACAGCTACAAGTAGACAATCTGGGGAACAGCAAGGCAAAAGCAGGCTCTGCTTAATGAATTCCCTTCAAGGAGATAAAATTAAAAACATATGGTTAAAGATTGGGGGAGAATGGATGTTTGGTTAGTCCAAAAAAGAGGAGCCCATTCTTACAAAGCAAATTCACTTTATGTAATGAAACACAGCTCAGTGAATGTCTCCAACTTGGACCAAATTGGAGGTGTGGGTAGACAAGGGGCAGAAGATCCATGACTTTCAGTCGAGGTACAAGGAAATTTGCTTTTCTATCATCCTCCACAAAAACAGGAGGATCAGGAAAAATAACCAACCTTTTTCTTACTGAAAGGCCTTTGAAAATGTTCATGACGGCTAAGTCTTCTTAACCAAAGTACTACATCAAGCAATGTAGGAAAGATGTTCCCTTTAGTCCTTTTCGCAAACCTCCTTCTCAGATGAGTAGACAAAGGTTAAACATGCTTTAAAAAGTCAGCTAGTTAAAAGTGGACTTGGATTTGAGAATCAAATTTTTGAACAAAACTCTAACTTCTTAACTGAAATCGACAGAACACCTTTCTCCCTTCTTTCTAACTCGTTAACTCTTGTGCACTCTTCAATGTCCAACTGAAGTAACATTTCCTCATTGATGTCTTCCCTGATCCCCTTGCCAAAGCCAGTACTACCCTACTCCACCACAGTGAATTCTATCTCACTATCCTAGTTGACATTCTTAGTGTCTTAACATGTCTTGAAATTACAACACATATACACATCCCTGTTTTCTTAATGTCTGTCTCCATGGAAATATAAGCTACATAAAAGTAATGACCTTAACTGTTTTGCTTATGTCCAGGGTTTAAATCTGTAGTCTGTGCATATGGTGGGAATAAACAGCAAACCTAACAGAAGCTTCAAGCTGATTTTTAGGCTTTCTGATATCAAGTTCCCTTTAGGTATTAAAAGGAAGGAGGGAAAAGGGGTCCCCAAACACAAATACACTCAGTGGAAATAACAGAAATGGTCCTAGACGATTTAAGAGTTTTCTTCTTTTCTATTCATTATTTGATACATAATGGGATGCTGAAATCAATAATACAATATTTTGCTAGATTTCAGAAAGTTAAAGAGAGCTAGGTTGAAATGGTATGTATATTAAAGCAAATGGTCGGCCGGCCCCGTGGCTCAACAGGCTAATCCTCTGCCTTGCAGCGCCGGCACACCAGGTTCTAGTCCCGGTTGGGGCACCGGATTCTATCCCGGTTGCCCCTCTTCCAGGCCAGCTCTCTGCTATGGCCCGGGAAGGCAGTGGAGGATGGCCCAACTCCTTGGGCCCTGCACCCGCACAGGAGACCAGGAGAAGCATCTGGCTCCAAGCTTCGGATCAGCGTGATGTGCTGGCCACAGCGGCCATTGGAGGGTGAACCAACGGCAAAAAGGAAGACCTTTCTCTCTGTCTCTCTCTCACTATCCACTCTGCCTGTCCAAAAAAATGGTCAAGCAAAGACCATTCCCAATAAATATGATTGAAAAGCTGAACCACTAATTCACAGATAGCCAAATAACATAAATTATTAGATAATAGTTAACATTTTAAAGTACTCATAATTCTTGAGGATTTAATGTGTATCATATAATTTAATCCTCACAAAAAGCTTATAAAGTAATATCATTCCATTGTACAGGAGGCAAAAGTGAAACTCAGAGAAGTTAAATGACTTCTCAAGCTTGCCTAAAGCTAATACACAGCAAAGTCAAGATTCAAATCCAGAGCTGTGCAAGTCTAGACCCAAAGCCATGTTAAGTGAAGCTGGAACTACAAAAACGGCTTGAGGAAATGAATGGTGACAACATGGCCTTCCCAACAGAAACAGAAGCAGCATGACAGGAAGGTCACATTAACCTAATTTATGGGTTTGAACTCATGTGTTTCATTAGCATAAGGCATTCTTCACTCTAGATGATGCGTTTGGCCCATGCAAATGTCATTAGATGAAGCTGTCATTAGATAAAGTGATTTTTAAAATTTAAGAACACTGCTCCAGCTTCTGACCTGGCAACACTTAATTCCAATGGCAGCAATGATAGAAGTAGCTAGGAAAGGCACATTATTTATTCATCCTCATGCTCTGTCACTCCCGGGTCCCAGAGGGCAGGGAAGAGAAGACAACTATCCAGTATAGTATGTAAATCACTTTCAGAGCTTGGGATATATCAGAAAGCAAGAAGCTCGACATTTCTTTTCACTGGCAAAATATTATTTTTTCTTTGGCTTGACAAAATAAAAATATTACACCAGGGTAACTAATTTCTTTTGGGGATGTCCTTTAGTATCATAAGGATTAGAAGCTACGAGAACAGGCAAGATTCTTATTGGGGAGAAAAAGTGAGGGGAGCATTTGAGAAAAGTTCTCTTAGAAAGACTCAGAATGTAGTAGAAAAAGTGACTGAGAAATTCCCAGGCTTCTTCCACTCAGCTAATGTAGTAAATATTCATTGAGTATTGCCTGTGAATTGAGCACTGCAGATCACAGTTTTAATAAAATTTGACCTGTGCCCTCAGGAAGCTTGGAAATTCACAGTATAAACTTGATGATGGAAAAGTAAGAAAAAGTAAATGCCAAACAAGATGAAAACTATGCCAATAGAAGTACAGTTAGAACATTACTAGCACATGGGTAAAGGAAACCTTTGTTCTCCACAGAGAAGGGTATTACTTGCACTAAGCCCTGAAAGATGCTCAGGATTTCACAGTTCACGATGTGCCCCACATAGCATTAGTTGCTGAAAATGCAAATGTCAACATTGCTCAACCAGAGAAAACCAGACAAAATGGTGATTGTCCAGCTATTGTTCAACAAAGGTGGTTTTGGGGTAATTTTTAATGGAATTCAATCTTCCACTGCAGAGAAATCATGAGTCTCACTCTGAAACTTTGAACAAAATCAAAGAGATGGCGTAACGATGAAACGGTCAGAGGGAAGGAATTAGGTCCTATAAGTCTGCTGGCCGCGCCCTAAGCTTCAATGCAAAACACTCTCATTGAAATTAGATGTCACATTTCCATAGGATGTTCTACAGTTCTAAAGCCTTGCTTATACAAACAACCCATTGTTATATCTTAATTAAATATGACAGAAAATATACCAGGCACTGTGCAGAAAGGAAAGCTAAAGTTCATATTAGCTATAGGAGATCACTTTGCATTACTGGTACAAGATAAAACAAATGCCAACACCTCCAGGGTTGCAGCAACCAGAGGTATAAGTATCACTATGCAAGCAAGGTAAAATGATGGGAAGTCTCCCACTCCATTTCTAAAACAATCTCTGCACAGTGCAGTGAAACAAGAAAAGACACAGAGTATGCTTACTGCATAATAAAAGTAAAAAAAAAAGTAAAATAAGTTAACAGCGTAATTTCAAAAAAGTAATCTAAACATTTGCTTTGCTTAAAACTTGGAAAATGTCATTTCCTTAAATCATGTTTTCATTTCAGAAGATGACTGTTAGACCCAAACTATTTCATTATGACAGAAGATCGGAGCATATGAACTTAACATATTTTTAGATTAAGTAATTCAAAAATTGAGTTCTATAACAAACATAACAATGAGTTTATGAATCTATATGCTTCAAACAGTCAGTAACTTTGTGCAAATTTATTTCATATGAAATCCATAGCCCTATATCCATATAATTGTCCCTCTTCATATGAACCCAACAGACACCTACAATGGGAAGTGTTAAAACAAATCTCCCCAGAGGTCCTGGTCTTGTACACAGTGATATTCCTTACTCTTGAATCTTCTACAGACTACATTTCGAGCTTAAACTCAACCTTCTTGTACTGATGGATGGCAAAGTTTGATAGGTTTCAAACAACAAACTCTACATAATAGAGAAAATAAGGAAAAATAATTTCCTTAAATTATTTAAATGTCTTTAGAAATAATTCAAGTACATAAATTTTTTGGTATGATCATGGCTATAATAGAAAATAAAGATCAAAATTATTCATAATCTACAGGTACTTTTATTTTTTTTTTCAGTTTTTAACTTTTATTTAATGAATATAAATTTCCAATGTACAGCTTATGGATTACAATGGCTTCCCCCTCCCATAACTTCCCTCCCACCCGCAACCCTCCCCTCTCCCACTCCCTCTCCCCTTCCATTTGCATCAAGATTCATTTTCAATTCTCTTTATATACAGAAGATCAATTTAGTATAAATATTTCAACAGTTTGCACCCACATAGAATCACAAAGTGAAACATACTGTTGGAGTACTAGTTATAGCATTAAATCAAAATGTACAGCACATTAAGAACAGAGATCCCACATGAGGAGCAAGTGCACAGTGACTCCTGTTGTTGACCCAACAAATTGACACTCTAGTTTATGGCGCCAGTAATCACTCTAGGCTCTCGTCATGAGTTGCCAAGGCTATGGAAGCTTTGCAAGTTTGCCGACTCTGATCATATTTAGACAAGGTCATAAAAGACAGAGTGAGGATAGTAACCAATGATCCTAAGAGTGGCATTTACCAGGTTTGAACAATTATACAGCATTAAGTGGGGAAGAGGACCATCAGTACACACAGGTTGGGAGTAGAGCCATTGGTGGTAGAGTAGAGGTTATGATTACAAAGGAATGAGGCCCAAGTGCGCTAGACAGGGCCTAGAACAAAGGACAGAGTCATTATTAGAGGAGCTAAGAAAGGTGCTGTCTAAGCTACAATTAAGTTTTCTGATTGAGAGGCAAATAGAACCTGACAGAAGGGGTAATCTATAGGTACTTTTAAATATTTTTGGGATAAACATTTAAATATTGATATATTTCAAAGGAGGGATTATACTGACATTCATCTTCAGCTTGCTTTTTATTTACAATAACATAACAAGTACTTGTCGCTTTCATTGTATGTTATCCACAATATAACTTTAAAGACTAGATATTTGATTTACAAATATGTATGTACACTAATGAATGTGACCAGCTTCTCTTAATTAGACATTGTATCAAGCTTTTCTTCATTTTAAATAGTATTGCATATATTACATATTTATGCAGAATCATAATTATATTATAAAGATAAATTCCTAAGAGAAAAATTTCTGTCAAAGAAGGTATGGAAGAATTACTATGTTCTGGAAGTTGTACTTATGAAACGCATAAGTTTGTATTCCTTAAATAAAAGATTTCTGGGGGGGAAAAAAAAGGTATATAACATTTGAAGACTTTTGATGAATACTGCCAAATCACTCTGCTGACAAAGTAGTTCCTGTTCATTTCCCAAAAGAAAAGGTGAAAGTATTCATTTTCCTGTTAGTGCTTGTCTAACTTGATAGATTAAAAAGTGGTATCCAATTTCTTCATTTGCATATATTTGATCACCAGAGATATTGAGGAGTTTTTCAAATGCCTTTTATATCTCTATCTTTAAAAATGCTTTCTGTTTTATTTTGCCCAGTTTTTACAATTTGCATCGATCTTTTTTTCTTAGTAACTTGACAATCAATAACAAATCAAGGATATACTCAATCATGGACACAGCAAGTTTGCTGTGTGTCACTTACTTTTAAATCCTTTCACTGCAAAAGCCACGAACAGTTTTTCTCTCCCTATCTCCTAGAAATGTCTTCAATTTTTCAGGCCTTTAGTACCTAAATAGCTTTACAATGGAAATCTGAAAAAAATAAAAGCTTTATCTATAAGCCAAGCATGGTTTTGAATGACATTTTTACCACCGAGTCACTGTGTGATCTCTGAGAGTATTTCTGCATCCCAGAGCTTCAGTTTCCTTGTCTGTGCTAGATAATCTCTAATATTCTTGCTGTTCTAAAATTCAGTGATCCTATGAATGGGCAAATACAGAAGTTTTCAGTTGGTGTGCATTTATGTTTTAGAGGAACATTTATTTTAAACTTTAATTTAAAAATAAAACGGAATTTAATGGAGAGAAGCGCTTGCTAAAGCAATTGATTAAACGAATAAGTTTTTTGTTCAGCATGAAAATATAGTCTGTCTCAAATGAATGCCCATTTAAGAGTTAGGTCTCCCAGAAGATTATATTATAATCATGATTGGTTAGAATTCCTAAAAAAAAAATCTCAGAAGTTTATGTAATTCACCTTTATTTTTCTGATGCTGACAAGGAGGCCAGCAAGGAAAGGTGACTAATGAACTCAAACAAGGAGTTAGATGATGACTCCAACACGGACCCAAATGACCTTATTTCTGAGGGGGAACTTTTCTGCTACAATATCTCTTTAGCCTTGGAACCCAACTATAAAAAGTATGACTGGTGGCCTGCAGTGTGGTGTAGCAAGTTAAGTTGCAGCCTGCAATGCTGGCATCCCATGTGGGCACTTGTTCGAATCTCAGTTCCTCCATTTCTGATCCAGCTTCCTACTGATGTTCCTGGGAAAGCAGCAGGTCCCTACACTCATATGGGAGATCCAGGAAGAAGCTCCTAGTTCCTGATTTCAGCCTGACCCAGACCTGGCTGTTGAGGCCATTTGGGGAGTGAACCAGCGGATGGAAGACCTCTCTCTCTCTCTCTCTCTCTCTCTCTCTCTCTCACTCTATCTCTGTCTCTCCTCTCTCTGTAACTCTACCTGTTAAAAAATAAATTTTTAGAAAAGTTTTTTTTTAAGTATGACTGTTGGAAAGCAGTAAATAAAGTGGTATTATTTTCCAACACACTATCATATTGACATGGCCAATACGATGTCATTTTATTCATTGGAAGGGACTTTCATGAGGAGAGTACCGAAGAAGCATCTTAGCTCAGCATATAGAAACAAGGGCAAAGGAACGGTATTGCTTACAAGACTAGCTCTACCCTTTACTGTTGTCACACTGGTAAATTAGCAGACCATCTCTCACTTTGGCTTTTCTATTCTTAAAATGGAGCTAATAAAACATCTTCCTCATGAGCATGATGCAAAGATTAAAAGCATTAATTCATATTTAGTGCTTGGACCCATGCCTAGACTGTTGACTGTGCTTGATGACTCTTAGCAGTTAGTAATATATTGACTTATATGTTACAATATTCCAAAGCACATGGAGTAGAAATTAATATTCCCCTCTAGCCCTCCTTTCTCAAACTCACTGTGGGAGAAGAAAAAGGGATCATTTGACTAACCAAAATACATTTCTCAAAAATGATTTTTACTTAGTTTCTATGGTATACTTAGCACAATGCTGAGATGTCTAAGGAACATGAGATAAAAGAAACAAACCCCATGCAGGTGTTTTTTTCCTTGTAAACAGCATCCCTGACCTACTGCTTCCATGTTGCCCACATTAAACCAATCCCTCCTCAGTGTTTTACCCATTCAGGAAATTTAAAAATTCAGCTGTAGGTCACTATCCCTCCTAAATAGGACTATCAGAAAAGATAACAGAAGAAAGCTTCTATTCGTAATAGTGAACCATATGCTGAAATACACAGTAAAAGATTTATAAATCAAATGTGCAAGGCCTGTAAGGAGAAAACCAACTTTAAATCTTTATTAAGGGATATGGAAGTTGACTTGCAAAAGAGAGCAATAAGCAAGACATTCTGTGTCCCTATAAAGATATTATTGCTCTGAAAATTAATTATTTACAAATATTATGCAACTACAATGAAAATAAGTATTCAAACTTGGATACAATTATTATAAATACTTTCTGGAAACATCAATGAGGACAAAGTAAAATGATTTTTAAAGAAAAGGAGAAAGGGGTCAGTGCTGTGGCTTAGTGGGTAAAGCCGCCATTTGCAGTGTCGGCATCCCATATGGGTGCCGGTTTGAGTCCTGGCTGCTCTATTTCTGATCTAGTTACCTGCTATGGCCTTGGAAAGCAACAGAATATGGCCCAAGTCCTTGGGCCCTCACACCCACATGGGAAACCCAGAAGAAGCTGCTAGCTCCAGGTTTCGGATTGGCACAGCTCCGGCCACTGCAGCCATTTGGGGAGAGAACCAACGGATGAAAGACCTCTCCACCCCTCCTCCCACCCCCACCCCACCCCCCACGCGCCTCTACCTCTGCCTCTCTGTAACTCTGCCTTTCAAATGAATAAATAAATCTTATTTACTTTTTTTATCTTCTTTTTTTTTAAGATTTATTTTATTTATTTGAAAGACAGAGTTACAGAGAGAGGTGGAGACAGAGAGGTCTTCCATCCGCTGGCTCACTCCCCAGGTGGCCGCAATGGCCAGAGCTGTGCCCATCTGAAGCCAGGAGCCAGAAGCTTGTTCAGAGTCTCCCATGTGGATGCAGGGGCCCAAGGACTTGGGCCATCTTCTACCGCTAACCCAGGCCATAGCAGAGAGCTGGATTGGGAGAAGAGCAGCCAGGACTAGAACTGGCGCCCAAATGAGATGCCGGCACTTCAGGCCAGGGTTTTAACCACTGCCCACAGCGCCAGTGCCTGAATAAATTAAATCTTAAAAAAAAAAAAAAAAAGAAAAAGAGAAAGGAGGAAAAGGAGAAAAGGCAATTAACTGGAGATAAAAACTCATACAGCTTAGCATTAGAAATCCTGTAAACACTAAATTTTCCAAATGATTAAAAAACATTTTAGATTAGTACTGCAATGTAGACTAGTTATTAATAATTCTAGTACATTTGATTAACTGCTTGAAGGAGAAAATAATAATGCTAGATTCCTATTATATACTGCAAGGCAAGGTAAACCACAAATAAACAATTAATTGTCTAAAACTAAACTATGTAATCATGTGGAAATTAAAATAGTATGAGAAATACCTTCCTAATCATGAAAGCAAGGAAAGAAGCCATGAAGGTGAACATTTTAAAGATCAAATGTACGTCAAAAACATGTCAATCCAGGAACACCATAACGAAAATGAAAAGGCAAATGATAAACTTGGAAAGTAACTGAACATAAGTCACAAAATTTAAAAAGAAAAAAATGAATATGTCAAATTATATAAGGACAACCCTTTACCTAAAACTGTTTTTCTATTCCTGTAGAGTTTTCAGTATTAAACAAGTGAAATGACTAAAAAAATGAATATATCAAAGGAAAAACTGACAAATGGCATTAATTTACAATTCAGGGAAGAAATGCATATGCATATGAAAAAATGTTTAACATATTAGTAATCAGAGTAATGTAAATTAAAACAACAGTAGGCTGTCACTTGCTTACATATCAAATTAGCAAAGACTCCAAAATCACAATATCAGTTAAGACAGTCTGGTGGTGGTATAAATTTATATCTGTTCTATGGGATATGAATGCTTACATACATTTTTGAGGGCTACTTAGTCTTAACAAGAACCTTACATCAAGTGGAATCAGTTTTCCTCTCTTCATTCCACATGCTCTAAGAAAAATGATATTCCCAAAAACATACAGTCAGTACAACACTTTGTTTAAAAATTAAATGCTAGAAAATTATAGTACCTAAAAGATACAATGCAAGAGGTCATTAAAATTATGGTCTTGAAAAATTAGTTGAAGAACCTATTATTAAATTTAAAACATATATATTAAGTAAAATATGACTCTAACTTTATATAAAAAAGACAGTATTCATATTGGGGAGGGAGAAAAAGAAAGAGGGAGACAGAGCAGAAGCTGGAATAATTCATATAAAAATGTTAAGTGAGGTTTATTTCCAGGTGATAGGATTATAGATGCTTTTATTTGTGTTTTTGAGATTTTTCTACATTCCAGTTTTGCTGCAATGAAAATTTATTACTTTTGAAATCAGAAAAAGCAATCATACTTTGAAAGATAAATAGGAAGAAACTACAAAACAGTTAATGGGGAAAAACACATCAAGTTTTTTTGTTGCTGTTGTTATTCCCATTGTTTAGATTTCATATAAACAGGAATTGATTTTGACCAACAATCTGGTTTATCACAAAGAGACATTCGCTCCAGTAAGGCAACCTGCATCCTGAAGGAGACCTATTGTAAACATGGACACACGTACAAAGAAAAGCAATTTTACCAAACAATTATGTTTTAGGGAAAGCTTCCTGGGCCCAACAATGTCTCTAATTCCCTCTGTTTTTGACTGATGGAGCTATGGCAGGAGGCTCTGAAAGTGACAGAAAGGAAAAACAAACAAACAAAACAAAAAAACAAAAACAGAGAAAGGCCAATGCATTTCTTCCCCTTAGCTGCATGGAACTCAAAGCAGTTTTTCCAGCCCCATCTGCTGCTTATAAACAGACACTGAGCCTGTAGTGCTCAGTGTACACAGGCATTTGAGCTGCCTGGAGTGGGCTCCTGTCCTGAATTCTTGAAGGTCCTCAAGAAGGCTCACAACAGAGTACATTTAAGTTCAGAATGGGTCAACCTGACCCAGACTACCCAACTGTAACTGATCAAGGTTCCAAATTCACCTCACTGGTCAGGTTGGGATAAGAGCTCTCTAGAATTCAGGATCAAGACAGCTGGCATTTGGCCTAAGCAGTGTGGGTCTAACATCAAACACATAATGCCTGGTATCTGCCATTGAATGCCTTTTCTGTTGCAGTGATCCAAACTCTTCTCTTCCAATCTACAGTCGCCCACCTGATTTGGTCCTGCCTGCTTTCCCACTTCATTTTCTATCTCTACCTCCCACTCCAGTGACTCAGTCACTCATACTGGACTCATTTCTTTAAGCAGGCCAGGTGTGTACCTGCCATAAGGTGTTTGCCTGTGGAATTCTCTACTGCAGAGTTGGATATGGTAGCTTCTCATTCAGATTGCTGCCATGTCTTCAGTGACCAAGGTATCTAGGCCATTAGCCCATTCACTCTCCAGAATCCAGTATACAACTCACTTTTTATCTACACAGCACTGCTGGAGATTCCCTTGCTCACTGTATCTCCATGCATGCTTGGAACTGTAGCTGGCAGATAGAAGACTGCTAATTTGCTATATCAACACATTGTTGGGTTTAGCCCCAAAATGTATGCAGAAATGTCACCATTCTCATCATTTTAACTGTTACCATTGGGTTGTAAGCCAAGACACCACCAACTCTTCCTCGAGTTTTCCAATATTCTCCTAAGCAGTGTGCCTTCCTGTAAGAGATCTGTTTAAATGTAAATCAGACCATGTGACTCTTTGGTTCAGATTCTTCTGTAGTCCCAATGTTACCCATGGCAAAAAAGCAAATTGTTTACAATGAAGTGTAATGTCTTAGAGTCCTTGCCCACTCTGAGCTCTCTAACTCATCACCTGCTTCTAATCCTCACATTGCACTTCAGTTATAATGACTTCCTGGCTACTCCCACCCCTGTTCATTCCAAGAGCATTCCTACCTTGGGACAGTTGCATGTCTGTTTCCTCAGCATGCAACTAACTCCCTTCCCCAGAACCACATGATTCACCCGCTCCTGGTTCCCGACCACAACAAGCCATGAGAACATGGATTTTTTTAAAAGTATTTATTTTATCAACATTTGTGTCAAATATACATTTAAGAACACTTCCTATCTCCTTGCCATTCCTCGTACTGCAACTGAGTAATGAAAAGTGTCACACTCCACAGAAGGAAGCCCATCATTAAATAGATGCTCATAAAATCCAGCCATTGGAGTTTATTGGGTGCAGGGTACAGGAGGTAAAAAGTGCTCCTTCAGGATGCTTTTGTCTTTGGAACTTCTTTACACTGATAGTACTTGGACCTTGGAAGCTGGGACAATCCTGGGGAGCCTGCAGAGTGGTGAGCAATTGTTAGAAGTAGTCTCCTGAATCCCAACTCTATGGCAGCACAGCTACTTAGCTTCCCAGAGCAGATTAAATCACATAATTTCAGAATCTGATGAAATCTTTATGGTCCAACTGTCTAATTCCCCCATTTTACAGATGAAAACTAAGTCCCAGAGAAGTTAAGTAGCTGATATTAAGAAATACTGGAAATACCCTGGTATTTCTTAATCCTAGCAGGAGAAAAGCAAAAACATTAAAAGAGAATACTGGCTGATCCTAACCCAAGCCTTGTAGTCTAATCCAGGATATTGGTCTGAATATTTATGTGTCACAGAAGATTTAGAAATAATTTCTCTTGTCTGAGTCAGATAGCACTGCATATTTTAATTCTGCCAGTAGTTTCAGAGACTGTGCTATCTAACATGCATGTGACACCTTATTAAATCAACTTCCTAAAAAAAAAAGCCAATTTAAAATGGACTACCTCAAAAATTACATTTATATAATTTATGAGTTTTAAGTAATCTCTATTCAGATTGTCACTTCGAGGAATCTGATTAAAATTATTAGTTTACAGAAGAGAAATTGAAGCAAATTTAAAAGGAAAAAATAAAGCTTTGCTGATTTTTTTCTTTTCATTTTTCCTCCTCCTCCTCATAGTGCAATGCTAAATAAAACCATGCATATCATCTTAAGTGATGAGAGGGAGTAGGGCAAGCCAAGTTAATAATACTGCTGACAAAAGCAGTCAATTATATCTTATTTTTTTAATTCACTGGTCTCTGAAAGCATTTAAGATGCAGCATAGCCATCACCAGTGATTGACATCCACATCTGTGTTTGCTTGTGGCATCCGTTGTCAAACTAACATTTCATTAACATATATATCTTTTCAATTTAACTTCTAAAGCATTGAATTCAGACTGGCATTCAGGAATGGGGAACTGCTTTGAATTACTGAGAGCTATATTGGTCTTCAAAAGATTTAGCTTGTAAACAGCAACATAAGCTGGGATCTGAATTCATGGGATGGATTCATGTATTCAGAGAACCACTAACCGTGGAAAGACCCTAAAGTGATGTCCATGAGTGGCTATCTAGCCTTAAAGGATCTTCCCTCTTTTCCTGTAGCTTAGCAGGAAAATACATAGGAAGTATCACATGCTTGTCTCAAAAGCGCAGCTCAGAAAACACAAGCACAGTTCATCTGTGTATAGAAGGAGGATACATGAAACAGGAGACAAGAGGACCATAGAGATGGCTTTGTAAGATTGTTCCGTGGTGCTCATTTTGTACATCTCCAAGGGAGACATTCCCACCTTATTCTATATGAACAGGACTCCCTGGAGTTATATACTAACTTCTCCCCTCTCCTTCCTTCTCCATTTTCTATTGATTTCCTTAATCAAGACATTGACATTTTTAAGCCAATGGGGTCATGCCTACAGGGTAAGATAAAGGACTTTGTACTTTACTATTAAAAAAAGTTCTACCATTTATTGGTAATAACTCTCAGCCACTCATTCAGTATTCCACTCCATAAACATTCACTGACAGCTTATATTTTGCGTTGGGAATCGAAGAGTAAACTGAGTTGCTTCAGAGTTCCATGTAAGGACAAAGAAACCACATCAAATGTGTAGAAACACCTCAGACAACAGGGGGTATGAGGACAGACCACTAGGTTTCCTGTTGACATAAGGAAAATGTGACAAAGGGGACTGAGTCTTATACATTAGCTTCAGGATAATGCAGTTTGAGATTCTTGAACAAAGCTAGGAGAAGATTGCTCCATCTTTTGAGGATGGTACCCATGGCAGTCTTTTGGGAAAAATTCCTGTCCCACTATCAGTACACACTAACTCTAAGCTCAGCCATGTGATTTACTTCAGCTAATAGGACAATAGCAGCCACCACAAAAGCAGAGATAAAATTGCTTATACATTGGGACTTCTTTTCTCTTCCTGATCTTTGTAAATACCACCAGGTAATGAAACCTAAACTAGTCTATAAGTACTAGGGAATGACAGTTATGCAACGAATTCACCCTGTTGCCTCACTTGACACCAAGCCAACTTCAATCATGTGAATAGGACCTCCCTAGCACATCCATTCTTAGCTGCACGTATTTTTGTTACATGACAGTAAATTTTTTAGGTGGCTTACTATTCAGCAAAAGCTATTGTTAGTACCTCATTTTGAGACAACAGAAATTCAAAAGATACATCCTATGGCAGCTACCATACTTAGAAAAGAATGTATTTGTGTATAATTCTAGACATTTAGTCAAATTCTATCCAGCTCAGAACTTGGGAAGATTTTGTTCTATGTTCCCTGAATCATAGACATCCAAGTTGCTAATGTGTCTGGCACCATCTAGAAATCAAATCAATTATAATTGTCTAAAAATTATGCAATTTCTTTGGAAAATAGAAACAAATTTTAGCTATTGTAACAGAAGCGGCTGGTAGGTATATGTTTCAACTAAATTTTGAAAAGCACAACAACAATGAAACTTATTATAGTAGCTGTAGGGGCTATATGGTTGAGCTACCTTTTCAAGACTGAAACACTTACTCCTTGGGTTCTGTTATTGTTGATAGCTCATAACTTTCAACTGAATCTCTTCTTAGAAATTTCCTCAGTAGAGGATAGCTGCCTTCCCCAATGACCAGACTCTGCCAGCTTGATACAATCTTTTTATTTCAATGTGGGGCAACTCTATTGAGGCATCCTAACTCCAGAGTGTGCCTTTGAAATTCGCTGAGGTTTTAATTGTGACTTCATAACAGTTAAACTCTACCCTCTTCTTATTTCCTTCATTTTCTTCAAAGATATTGATCCTGAGAACACACCCCAATATAAGTTCTGCACCCTAGTCAGAACTAGTCAGAGTACACTTTCTGAAGAACCAGATCAAACAATACTCTCACAATCATTCTGTCTTCTCAGAGGAATAATAACCATAAATAAAGCTTTTCATTATTACAATAAAAGACATTCTACTTAAGAAGGAAGGAGGTTTTTTTTTTTTTCTCTAATTGTTTTGAAAAGTCAACAGTTGAAGACAGGGCAGCTTCATTGGTTTAGCACCTGACAAGAGTCCAAGGCAGCCTGGATCATCACATGGCAAAAGGGAGTAAAGAGCATGATTGGAGGAAGGATCATGTGGTGATCCAGGAAGCAAAGAGAACAGCTGGGCCCCATGCAGGTCTACTCCTTTTTTCTTTTTCTTTTTTTTTTTTTTTTTTTTTTTTAGATTTATTTATTTATTTGAAAGGCAGAGCTACAAAGAGAAAGAGAAGGAGAGAGAGCTTCCATCTGCTAATTCACTCCTCAAATGGCTACAATGGTCGGAACTGAACTGATTTGAAGCCAGAAGCCAGCAGCTTCTTCAGGGTCTCCCATGTGGGTGCTGGGGCCCAAGTACTTAGGCCATTCCCCAGGCACTGCTTTCCCAGGCACATAACAGGGAGCTGGATCTGAAGTGGAGTACTGGGACTCAAACTATTGCCCATATGGGATACAGGCACTGCAGGCAATGGCTTTACTCACTACGCCACAGCACCAGCCCTGCAACATTCCAAGGGTACTTTCCCAGTGACCTAAAGAACCACTCCTAGACCCAGCCTCTAAATGTCATAACTGGAATTAAATGTCTGCATGAGTCCAAGGACCATATCCTCTTCAATGATAGCAGGCAACAGTCACAGAAGGATACTGTCACATGCCAGGATAATCTTAGCAAAGGAAAGGAGAGAATCCACAGGAAACATGAACATTCAGTATTTATATATGAAAATGAGGAGAAGGAAGTGAGAGTCTAAGAATCCCAAGGTAAAAAAGAAGTAATCAATAAATACTGCTAACCACCCCTGTGACTATCTCCCCATGTTTGCAAAGTTCTGGAAAAGTAAGAATCATGTTTGTCCAGAACATGGAAAAGGTCAACCCTAAGTTATAGGTGCTCCCAAATGAAAAGCAACCCCGTGGGCTAAAAATCCCTCGTCTGTAACAGTGAGGACGAGAAGCAAGAGAATGTGGTTGGCAGCAGAAGATGCCAGAAAATCAAATGAGGCGAAGAGCAATCATAATTAGAAATACAAATGAAGAGCTAACAGAAGATCTGTAGGTATGAAAAGCATAGGAACAGTTTCACTTCTTTTGTACATAAATGTGAAAATTCTGAAGAGACCACTTCCTAGGAAGCATGACCACAGATTGATCCATAAAAAAAGTATAAAACTTGGCCACAGATTGATCCAGAAAAAAAGTATAAAACTTGGCTAGATCAAAAGCATATAAGAAATGAGAAAAGAGCCAATAAGTCTTTTGAAAAAGTTTCAGGTCTCCTTTAGCCAATCTCTAAAATTACCAGTAACCTAAATGCTATATAGCATCCTGGATTAAGGGGGAATTAGGGAGGTTTCCTGATTAGACATAGCCATGCCTGCTCCAGGGCTGAAGAAACAGTAAAAAACAGCAGGAGGACTTAAATGCAAAAACTGCTTT
This sequence comes from Lepus europaeus, assembly GCF_033115175.1. NCBI lineage: Eukaryota > Metazoa > Chordata > Mammalia > Lagomorpha > Leporidae > Lepus > Lepus europaeus. The sequence goes on from NC_084833.1 coordinate 44,431,784, forward strand.
ATGTGCCAAGAGACAAACCTACCAAAGCAGATGTGAGTACTCCCTCAGTCTAAAGGAGTTAAAACAAAAGATCCCGCAGGTCTGAACTTCTCTGATTTACAGGATTAACCTCCTGCCTAGGTTGTATTGACCACCCAACTTGTGGCCCGCTTCCCTGAAAGACTAGAGAGATACAGTAGCTGTCTCCATGCACCTACAAGCCTTAGCTGTTGTACACCCTTTAGACTGCATGTTAAATGGTTCAGCAGACAAACCAAGAAAAAGCAGTCTTGAACTGAGTGTGAGTTATCATTCTGGAACCTAAACTAGGCCTCAGCAATCTGAGTGAACTCTGCCTAACTTCATATGTTAGTGTAACTTTGATATGGAAACCTAGTACAACAATACAAAATTATCAGAAAGATACTTCCAAGGTAAAAGCTAGTTTTATCAAATCACACAGTTATAAAATACCAGGAAACACTATTTCAGAAATTTAGCAATTCTATAAATTTTGTATCTAAATTATTAAATAAATTACATACCACTATTAAGTAGGTAATCATTCAATAATGCAAAAATGGCTTATAATGTAAATATTAACATACTACATAACACAGAAGTCATCTATTAATGACCAGTAGGATAACCTAAAAATGCTAAAAATAAATTTGGTAATTATTAAAATAAATAAATAAATAAGGGGGCTGACGTTGTGGCATGGCAGGTAAAGCAGCTTCCTGCAATGCTGGCATCCTTTGCATCCTTTATGGGAGCTGGTTAGAGTCACAGCTGCTCCACTTCTGATACAGCTTCCTGCTGATGGCCTAGGAGAACAGTAGAGGATGGTCCATCAGTGGATGATGGTCTCATCATCTCGCCCAGCTCTGGCTGTTGCAGCCATTTGAGAAGTGAACCAGTAGATGGAAGACCTTTCTTTGCCTCTTTGCCTATCTGCCTCTCTGCCTCTCTGTGGCTCTGCCTTTCAAATAAATAAATGTGAAACAATTTGACACAAATTAATAGTGAAATACTATGGGAGTTTCTACTACATCATAAGCAAAAAGAGAAAGAGCAATAGTGAGAGTGAGAGAGAAGGAAGGATGGCTACTATCATGTTTTCAAACTTAGTTACCATCAGAAACTTCTGGCTGATAAACAAACATGGAGAGAAAGAATTTAAAAAGACATGACTAGTAACTTTGTACAGAAAACAAGTTTAATTAATTTATTTTTTGTTACACTAAGATTTCCCCAAAGCAACATTTCTTACACTTGAGTTCATGGAACACTAAAGTCCATGGCTCCATTATTAGGAATCTCAGTACTCAACAGTGATTTAATATTTTCATGTTTCTGATCATCTGAAATACAAGCTTTCTAAAAATCTAGAATAGGAGCTGGCACTTTGGCACAGCAGGTTAAAGCCCTGGCCTGAAGTGCTGGCATCTCATATGGGTGCCGGTTTGAGTCCCAGCTGCTCCATTTCTGATCCAGCTCTCTGCTATGGCCTGGGAAAGCAGTAGAAGATGACCCAAGTTCTTGGGCCCCTGCATCCGTGTGGGAGACCCAGAAGAAGCTCCTGACTCCTGGCTTTGGTCAGTGCAGCTCCAGCCATTGCAGCCAATTGGGGAGTGAACCATCGGATGGAAGACCTCTCTCTCTCTCTCTCTCTCTCTCTCTCTCTACCTCTCCTCTCTCTGTGTAACTCTGACTTCCAAATAAATAAATAAATAAATAAATAAATAAAAATCTAGAATAAACAAATGAACAAAGATGGATTTGGCCTTCAGATGATTATAACCGTGAATGGTCACATTATTTCATAACAATTTCCTGTAAATATTCCTGCTTTTTTTTTTTTTGTCTTTTACTTGCTTGTTTGTTTATTTACTTTATTTATGACAGTGGCAGACAGGGACAGAAAACTCCTATTTGCTGATTCATTTTCCAAATGTCTGCAATGACTGGGGCTGGGCCAGATCTGAAGCCAGGAGTCTGAATCCAGCTCTTCACATAAAAATGTGAAGCTCTTTCACATAGGTGGTAGGAACCAACCTAATTACTTGAGCCATCACCACTGCTTCCTAGATACTGCCTTGGCAGGAAGCCGGAGTCAGGAACCAGAGCCACAAATTGAAGCCAGGTACTCAGATATGGGATGCAGGCATCTTAACTATTGGGCTAAACATACTTCCAAAAATATCATTGTTTTAATCATTGAGTGCTGATAAGAAAAGAACAAAGCTAGACATAACATACACACTTTGCTTTTCATCAAACATGAATGAAAACTCTGCAGTGATAAGAAGAGAGAAAGACAGGGAGAGAATTGAGCCTTCACAGTGTGCTAACCTCAGTGTACCTGAACTAAGCAACCAGTACACTGTCATATCAGAAGCACTATGTGGAATCAGCAAAATAATATTATTGATCACATATAATGAATGCTATTAACATGATGTTTATTAGTTTCATGATTTATAATTAAGAGTTACCAGAATAAGAAGTATATTCTTAGTTATAAGTTTTATATTTTAGGAATGTTACTATTATTACCTTCAAAAATAATTTCAGCTGTAACAGGTTGCTCAAATATTTCTTTTCCTTTAAAAATTTGGTCTACACTTTACTAAGACATAAGAAACACTGCCTTAGAGAGTCAATTAAAATCCTATTAGCACTAATAAAAGAGTTCAGCAATAAAGACAGATTAAAAGTAAATATTTTTAAGAATCCATACAGTCCTTAAAACTCAGTGATAAAAATGTGGAAAATGTGAAGGGAAAAGATTATTGCCATTTTAGTAGCACAACAAAAGATAAACAGAAATAGAATTAAGCAAGAAATATTCAGAAAGGGTATTTGTGTGGGTTTGGGATTACACAACTTTATCTAGAGACTCAAGAGTACTTCAGTAAATGAAAAGGAATTTATGATAAAACAAAATAATGTGTAAAAGGCAATCATTCTTAAATTTAATTATATGGTTAATTCACTTATAATTACAGCCCACATAGGATTATCACTGAAACGTGACCATGCTGGAACAGAAGAATAAAATAGTAAGAACAGCCAAGAAAATTTAGCAAAACATAATAAATGAGAAGTTGGTCAGCAAAACAAAGAGAAATTGATATTAATAATTAAACAGGTATCTTTCTCACAGAATTTTGATGGGGCCTCTAAGTACAACATCTGTCTAAGAGGGGTGACAGAAATGTATGCAGTATTCAAATTGTATTTAAATGTGAAACTCTCCTCCTCTATAAAGTAGTTCCCATACATAGCTTCTATACCTACAGGACACTGCTTGAGAAAAGCTCAACATACTACAACATACTACAAATGAAAGAGTCTCCCTGGACTGAGGCTTTCTCCCTCCCCACCTTCAACGCTCTTCCCTCAATACACCTCTACAATTCACACTACTGCTACACCCTAGACCTCATGATCATCAGAAACTGTTTTCTCTCCAGCAATCTCATTTCAAAATTTATACATTCAAAATACTATCTCTTATACCACTGGCAAACTTGCATTGATTAGCCTCGGACACAATTCTTAGTAAGCTGCCAATCTATTTATCTACTATTTATAAAGTTTCTCACAATTTATTAGCCTTCTCCCCTGTCTATATTTTCCCTGTAAGCACTTCTTTTTAATCATTCCCCATCATGTGAACTCTTTTGATCATCTATTTCCAGACATGTTTGTCCAAACAAAACTCTAGGTGTGACTGAATTCAACTGCTCACTTTTCTGTGCCTTCACACCATAAACTGAGCACTTAAGGAAAACAAGTTCACATAAGCAGCTTTATAGGCATCCCAATGGACACTACCAAGTATTCCTTTTGGCCTCTCTTTCCATTTCTGAAAATAGCCAACTCTTGTCCTCTTAACTCCAGATTGTCAACTATATATACCCTCCAGCTCTCACCCAATGACACCAAGTCACACTCCACAGAGAAAACAAATTGCCTAATGTAGATACACTCATCATTTCACCATCAAATCAAAACTCCCATCTGCACCCAAATTTTACTTGTTAAAAGAAATGTCCATCTCCCTATCAACAGGCAATTTCTCTAACTGCCCTCTAGAAGTCAAACTACATGACCCATGAGGCTGACATGGTGGCATAGTAGGCGAAGACTCCACCTGCAGTGCTGGCATTCCATATGGGTGCTGGTTCGTGTCCCAATTGCCCCTCTTCAGATTCACCTCTCTGCTAATGGCCTGGAAAAGCAGTGGAAGATGGTCTAAAAGTTTGGGCCCCTCCACCCACATGGGAGACCTGGATGAAGCTTCTGACTCCTGACTCCAGATAGACCCAGCTCTGGTCATTGGAGACATTTAGGGAGTGAACCAGTGGATGGAAGATCTTTCTCTCTGTCTCTCCCTCTCTCTGTCTGTAAATCTACCTCTCAAATAAATAAATAAAATCTTTAATAAAATTATGTGACCACCCCAACCCCTTCTCTCCTATATCACAAACCCCTATTAGATCTTCTCTACATGCTTACTATCTTAAATAATAAACACAGAACTGGCCTCTAGAGCACCCTGAATACCACTGATCACTACACATTGGTGGGATCTGCAAAGGGACCAGGCAAACTACCTACGCCGCTACCACCTTCACAACTGATTTCCTGGACACGAAGATACAACCCACCCCATACATACACATACCCAAAACTATTCATGCACACTACAACCTAATAACAACAAAACAAATTTCAACCTGTTCCCAACCTGCCCTCTACTACTGATCTGTTTTTCTGCTACCATTAAGAACTTCTCAAATGGGTTACCTACAAATGATTTCTCCTTCTTACTTCTGATTTACTCTTCAACCAACACCTATACAGCAGACTTCTTCCCCATCACTCCCATGGAAACCGTTCTTTGTCAAGGTCACCACAGCCGGCCTCTTGACAAATCAAGGAGATATCTTTATGGTCCTTTAAGTTTATCAGGTCTATCTGAAATAATTAATCTCATCTCCTCAAAAATTCTTCTTAGGTTTCTACCTTCTCATTCATGGCACCTTCTATCTCACTGGGCACAATTTATCAACCTTCTCTGTTGGCTTCTCTACCTCCACTCAAACTCTAAACTTCAGAGTCCTCAGGATTCAGTGTGTGATAATATCATTCTTTCCTTATGATCCCAACTGTTTTTATGGTTTAAAATACCTTCTATACCTTACAAACTCCCAAATTTGTTACTATGGTTTAAAATACCATCTATACCTTACAAAGTTCCAAATTTGTATCTCCTGTTCAGATTTCTCCTTTGAACTCAAGACAATATGTCCAATCTCCTACTACTTATCTCCACTCAAATATTTCACAGATTTCTCAAACAGAACATTTCCAAACCTCCCCCTACCAAGTGACTCCACTATCTATCCACACAGTGACTGAAGGCAGAAACGCTGGAGTAACCCTTGACTTCTCCCTTTTCTGCCCTCCGCTACACTCAAGCCTCAACAAGAACTATTGAGCATCAACAAATGTATCTGAAATATACCTTCTTTTATCTTCACTTCTCTACCCAATCCCAGCCTCTCTCCCTGGAGAAGCCTTTCTTAAAACCTTAAAACTCCACTTCTGGGGTGGGTGCAGTGGTGTAGCAGGTTAAGCTACCGTCTGCACTGCCACCATCCCATATGGGTGCCGAATGCTGGGCTGCTCCACTTCTGATTCAGCCCCCTAAATGGCCTGGGAAAGCAGCAAAGGATGGCCAAAGTGCTTGGGCCCCTGCACCCATGTGGGAGACCCAGAAGAAGCTCCTGGCTTCAGATCAGCCCAGCTATGGCTATTAGAGACATTTGGGGAGTGTGCCAGCAGATGGAAGACTTCTTTCTCTGCCTCTCCCTCTCTGTAATTCTGTCCTTCAAATAAATTAAAAATTAAATTTAAAAAAAACCTTAAAAAATTTCCTGCTTAAAATGTTGCTTCCTACCAACATATTCTTCATAAAGCAGGCAGTGGATCATGTAAGGCTGTACATCACTTCTTATATCTCTGCTTCTAATCTTTTAGTAGTAGACCCTTACACTTAAAAAAAAAAAATTAGCTATTCCTTAACATGTACCCCAGATGTGTGCTTCTTTCCCTGACTTCTCTAATCAAAAACCACCTCTTAGAATACAATATGATCTTTCTAGCATTAAGCTTTTAACCCTTGAATTTACTAAAGTATATATCCATTTTATTTGTTTACTTTTTAATCTAAAATCCATCTTCCATACAAAATATAGTTTTCAGAAGTCCAGGGTCAGGACTTTCAGTCTTACTGTTACAGCTTCTACAATGACTGTAAACGTCTGGTAACAGTGAGTTCACAATAAATATTTTTTAAATTAGTGAGTAAAAATTAGTAACCGCCTTTCCCACACAGCCCTTTCACCCTGAATGGGGTTACAAAATTGTCATACATATACTTTCTAAATTTCTTTCACAGTACTGCCCCTTTGCTACCACTGTGAGTTACTCATAACATTACAAGCAACTTTCTGTATGCTTACGACAAAACCAAAAGCCGTTTCAATGTACCTGTCCATAGTTACTATTTACTGTATGTCTTCAATTTACCAAAACACATGCTGATACATTAAAAATTAAGTAATGGGCATTTAAAGGAAATGGGATCTCACAAAGCATATTCTATATCATGCAGCTACTGCCATGATGATAAACCCAAACACTCTAAAATTCAGCTTCCAATGTTGCTGGAACACATGGCTTGGAATCTCTGACAGGAACAGCTCCCTGACCTCTCATTCACCTCACATCAGATGTTTTCAAGCATCATCACCTGCAAGTCCCCAGGCCAGTATGGCAAAGGGCTGGCTCTCACCACCAAAACATGACAAGAAAGGCAGCGGCCATGAGGAGCCACTGTCTCCAGAGCAGCTTTCTGTTTCAGGCACCTGGTGCTGGGGCTTTTCTGTGCCTGAGACCTCCCATTTGCTTATGGACTAGCACCATAATTTGGACTAGCACCATTATTGACTCTTTCAATGGATATTATGCTCAATAATATTTGTAAATATTTATTTCTTTAGCCTCTATTCTGCTTTCTCCCAGGCCCTTCATAACTGAATATTGCTATGCAACTTTTATGTTCTTTTCTTGTTGTTTACAATGCCTTGTACTAAGAGATTATAATTTAATGTGTTGTGTAATGTGAAGTGATGCTATAACTAGTACTGAAACAGTATTTTTACACTTTGTGTTTCTGTGTGGATGCAAACTGATGAAATCTTTACTAAGTATATATAGAATCGATCTTCTGTATATAAAGATAATTGGAAATGAAAAAAAAAAAACCTGGTGTTAAATTGGAAATGGCATAGAAAATTAATTAATTTTAAAAAAATATCATGTAGGATCTCTGTCTTTAATGTGCAGTACACTGTTATTTAATGCTATAACTAGTACTCCAACAGTATTTTTTCACTTTGTGTTGCTATGTGGGGGCAAACTGTTGAAATCTTTACTTAATATATACTAAACTGATCTTCTGTATATAAAGAGAATTGAAAATGAATCTTGATGTGAATGGAAGGGGAGAGGGAGTGGGAAAGGGGAGGGTTGTGGGTGGGAGGGAAGTTATGGGAGGGGGGAAGCCATTGTAATCCATAAGCTGTACTTTGGAAATTCATATTCATTAAATAAAAGTTTAAAAAAAAGAGATTATATTTTAAGTATTGTTAGCAAATGAGAAAAGAGGTAGATCTAATTCATAAGTGACATACAAGCCAAAAGAGGCAAATTAGTATTTACTGCTTGCTTTTCAAAATAAGATTTAGCAATAGTTCAGATATGGCAAGAAAAGACAAATGAGTCATTGTGCCATACTCGATGGTAAAATCATGCCTAATCCACACACTCTGCACCTTAAAATACATCCTTCATACACACTGTCAGTGCTGATTTAATCTCAGCAAAATACCATCTTTGGTCATGTAATTAATGTAAATACTATTCAAATGTAATTAATTTGAATTCTATTGACATGCAGTTTCATTTATACTTAACTAGTAAATTGCCTTTGTAGTTGTATAAGAGTTATAATTCTTAGAAATATATACCTATTTTCTTTTTGTGCACATTTAAGAACTAATGGAATAAAAAGAATTGAATCAAATTCTATGGGTTTTCCAGCTCGTTTTTTGTCTTTAGAAGTCTGTGAATACAGATCTAGAATAAAAAGCATGGTGTTTAGAATTAGATCAACCTGAGTTCAAATGCCAACTCTGTAAGTGACTAACATGCTGGTCTTTCTTACTGCGCAATTTACACATTCTCTTTGAACCACACTTTCTCTAAAATGGCTGTGAGCATTATAAAAGGTGGTAAGATGCTATATGGTAATCACTCAGGCTACAGCTGGTGAGAAATAAAGTTAGTGTCCTTTCACCTGATTCCCTGACTTGCTACTGTGTAAGAGTAGACTAAAAATCAAACTCAGCATCTATTGACCACCCATTATTGCCATATTATATTAATATTAGTCCATTATATTTTATAACACTTAACTACATTGTATTAACATAAAACAATTCCATAAGTAAGTAACTGAGGCAATATTAGCCCAACCTTGCTGACGTAGAAAATGAGTTTAAATCAGTTAAGAGATTTGCTGAGAGTCAAACAATGACACATGATCAATGTGTACCTTGTACTCAGCTCCACCAAGTCGTTTTACTTAGATGTCACTGTCCTTGTCACCATACTACATCCAAATGATAAGCAGAGGAGTCATTTTCTAATTGTTTTCAATGGAATCTTGTATTAGGGTTTACTGGTAGCCATAAGAAGGGCCTATTTCATACATAACATACACAGGATATTTATAAAGATGAAAAGCTAGAAAATCACAGTTCTAGAGTAAGGATATTGATTATTGACCTTGATAATTCCATTCACTCCCCCTCAATCATTCCCCTGATAATTTCATCCTTTTAGAATTTTAAAGTCCATTACAAATTCATGCTACAAAGAGGGTTGTAATGGTTATATAAATAATGTTAGGTCAGAGGACAGTTATTTTTTTCTAATGACCCAAGATAATATGGATGATAAGCAGTTTAAGCTTTTGCCATGAAAATATAGGTACAGTTGAATTTCCACTGAAATTGGGAGAACTGCTTGTTCTTATCTTTTTATGCAAGATTAGCAATCAAGGCCAAAAAAGTCAAAGACTACACTACTGATAGAAAAATTTCAGTGCCCAAACAAACTGAAAAAAAAATCCCTATTAAAAGTACAGCAGATCCTCCCCTGTGCCACGCTATCACTACCAATAAATGTATAGCTTTAAAACCACAAAAATTTTAGAAGCAGGAATATTCATAAAGGAGCAGGTATAAAAACTAGAGGGCTACAAGACTTCAATGCATGACCTCATGTTTGCATATATCCACTTAATATAATTTATTTTCTAGAGAACTTAAGTAAACATGGGTCAAAATATTATGTGTATGAGTTTCTTGATTCATACACATAATAGGAAACCACATGGAGGACAGTATTTAGCTATCTCAATAACCATACTCAACTCATTTCTTACTTGACTATCTTCTACCATAGACTGAAAACAAAAATAAGAAACACAAATTCTCAAAATCCATTGCAACCTGGGATGGCCATGTAACACAGTACAACCCAACGGAGGCAGAGATTTCATTTCCTTGGGGACTAAGGAAAATTTTCTCTTCTGTTAAAGAAACAGACCGAGTTGCCACTCTTTTTCCCTGTTTCCTATCTTGACCAAAAATCTGAAGTGTGCAGCTAGAGAAGCCATCTTGTATCCATGAGACAAACTTGAAGAAGAAAACAAACATGCAAAGAAGGGTGGTAGGAAGAAAAATAAAAGATCCTATATTCTTGATGGCACCATTGACCAACGTACAAACTCTTCCTAGGTGAGAAAAAAAAATTATTTACATCATTGGTTCTGCATTTCATATAGAAATCAGTATGTGTGCAACAATGAAAAGAACTGCTAAAATGATGCATAATACTTAGAAGCACTGGAGCCTGGGTTCAATGCTTACTCACCATGATTCATGTCCTCAAATGAAGATAGAAATTAAAATGGAATTTATACTACGTGGCAGTTGAATATTTGAAAAAATCTAATAAGCTTTTAGAAAGGTATCTAGAGAATGCTAAAAATTCAATGATTATTGATGATAGAATACTAATGATATTAATAGAATAAAATAAGAAGATTCAGAATATGAGCTATACCTACTAATCTTATTTTAAGCCCAAGTTTAGTTTTAAACTTCTCTTCCCAGTACAAGTTATCCTTGAAATTTTTTTTGCATTATATTGTTATTATTCCTGTGTTAGTATCTAATTCATAGGTGAATTTTAAAATGCCGAAACATAGAAAACACAGTGACTAATCATCAACAAGACTCATCAAACCAAGATCATCTTTCCATAAAGAAATAAACCAACAAGAGCATTTGCAACTTAATGCTTCATTGATTGAATCTCATTTTTATCTTCCAGTTTTCTTGCACATTGAAATAAAGTGATTTGACCTTCAGAACATGGACTCAGGGTTCAAATATCAATAATCTCATGTGCCTTGATGCAGCAAGGAGAATAGCATGCCTGCAATTCTCTCAAAGATAGGTATGTTAAACCCTAACTACAAACAAGTAAATAGTATTCAGTTACCAATACAAATATCATGTTTCATCTATTGTAATTCATGAATTTAATGGTCCATGAAGGGACTCATTTACATTCCTGTGCTGTTATTGAGCTACCAACAAACACTTCTCTCCATGCCTAGCAAGAAAGTTTTTCAATACTTGCCCACTACAAATAAGCCAATCAGTTAAAAATAATTAGAGATATTTCCATTTCCAGCAATAGGGTAGAATATATGTACTGATAGTTGTCTATTACAAGATATTAAGGTTGGGTAAAATATAAAAAAAAAAAACCTCCTCAGCTTACTATCTGAGCTTGCAAGAATAAAGCGCAAATTTGAAAAAAAAAAATGGTGGCAGGGCCGAAAACCAGTGACATAAGTCATTGCCATCCAAATGCCTGTCCTGGAGCTATTAACCAATTCTATAACCAGGCTTTAATGACTGTATAGCCAAGGAGATAAGGATTTAGAATTTCCAAAAATAGGAAATGGAATCCTTAAATAAATCTTAGATTCTTTAAGAGCTATGCATTGCAGAAAGTATGGTCTTAAAATTTATTAGCCCATCAGAAAAGAGAGATGAATAGGAGAAATGTGTCCCTCTTATATAAATAAAACTATTATCCTGAACTGTATAACCATGGGCCTATAAAGATTATTTTAAGACCAGATCTATTTATTGGTGTAGCATGAAACATCCTAGGCCAAAAAATTAATATAATGTGTCCCAAGTGTGTTAATTAACAGTTTCCAAGTGTACTTGGAAAAGACAATAGCAAATGGTTTCTAAACCTGAAATTTTCAGTAAGGTAGCCAACCACTAACCATAGGTGATGAAATTACATTTTTAATTTTTATTTAAAAAATTTAAATTTTCAAAGTAAAACTTTTGAATTATAGCGGCTTTTTCCCCTCATAACCTCCCGCCCACCCACAACCAACCCACTCCCTCTCCCATCCCATTCACATCAAGATTCATTTTCAATTATCTTTATACACAGAAGATCAATTTAGTATATACTAAGTAAATATTTCATCAGTTTGCACCCAAATAGAAACACAAAGTATAAAGTACTTTTTGAGTACTAGTTATACCGCTAATTCACATTGAACAACACATTAAGGACAGAGATGCTACATGGGGAGTAAGTGCACAGTGACTCCTGTTGTTGATTTAACAATTGACACTTGTGTTGATGGCGTCAGTAATCACCCTAGGCGCTTGTCAAGAGTTGCTAAGGCTATAGAAGCCTCTTGAGTTCACCAACTTCGATCTTATTTAGACAAGGTCATAGTCAAAGTGGAAATTCTCTCCTCCCTTCAGAGAAAGGTACCTCCTTCTTTGACGCCAGTTCTTTCTGCTGGGATATCACTCACAGAGATCTTTCATTTAGGTCTTTTTTTTTTTTTTCCATGATATCTTGGCTTTCCATGCCTGAAATACTCTCCTGGGCTTTTTAGCTGGATCCAAATGCCTTAAGGGCTGATTCTGAGGCCAGAGTGCTGTTTAGGACATCTGCCATTCTATGAGTCTGCTGTGTATCCCACTTCCCATGTTGGATTGTTCTCTCCTTTTTAATTCTATCAGTTGGTATTAGCAGACACTAGTCTTGTTTATGTGATCCCTTTGACTCTTAATCCTATCATTATGATCAATTATGAACTGAAATTGATCACTTGGACTAGTGAGATGGCATTGGTACATGCCACCTTGATGGGATTGAATTGGAATCCCCTGGCACGTTTCTAACTCTCCCATGAGGGGTAAATCTGATTGAGCATGTACAAACTGTACATCTCCTCCCTCTCTTATTCCCACTCTTATATTTCACAGGAATCACTTTTCAGTTAAATTTAAACACCTAAGAATAATTGTGTGTTAATTAAAGAGTTCAACCAATGGTATTAAGTAGAACAAAAAAAATACTAAAGGCAATTACATTTTAATTAATTAAAATTAAACTACGTCAGAATTCAGTTCCTCTTGATAACCACATTTCAGGTGCTCAACAGCCACATATGGCTGCAGGCTACTGTTACTAGACAGCACAAGTATAAAACATTTCAATCAATTGTAGAAATTCCTATTGAACAGTATTGATCTACACAGATATGCAACTAGCCAAATTTCATAGGATTCCTATAGCTAATTGTTTCAGAAAATAAGTTCACAAGCCAAAATTGTAAACAAATAAGGAAGCAAGGCACCATGAATGAGAGTAAGGAAAAAAAGAAATACAAACAGTGGAACAAAATGAATAATCACATTGGATAATAGAATTTTACAATATATTTATAAAACAAGTATGTCTTAAATGCTTTCAAAAATTAAAGAAGGGAGTGGATTAAGATGGTGGAGTAGGAAGGAAACTCGCTGCTCTAGGCTAGGAGAAGATAGTTTTAAAAAAAATGGAAAGAGTTTAGTCTCAGGGAAGAGTTAGGGAGAAAACAGCAGAGGAAACTCTACATAAATTGGAAGAACATAGTGGCTCTATGTGGAGGGCGAAGATGTGCACAACCTAGGACCCCACCAGCCAAGAGCCTCCATAACAACTTTGGCGAGTGAGGTAAGACCAGACTGTAGCAGCCTAAGCCACTGGTGAAAGAGCTACAGGAAGAGCCTAGAGGGAATCCAGCTTGGAGCCTCAGGAGGGATGGTGTACCCACCAAACTAGAGGAGAAAAAACAAAGGAGGAGCACGTTTTCTCTCTCTCCAATCATCCTGCAAAGGCATCCTGCAACAAGCTGACAGAGAGAAGGTGTAATTTTGGACATATATAACAGCTGCACCAGCTCATGTCTGCCCAGCAACCAACCAAGCAGAGACTCCTGAGCCTGGTGGGAAGAATAGATTGGGGGCTGAGTGCTCATGACTTTGGGAGGCTCAAGTACCAGGACTGTGAAAACATTGAGGCTGCATGGAAGGACTAATGGTGTGGCTGGAACACTGGGCAGTCACTGTGGGAGGCTCCACATGATCAGGGCTCTCTGGTCGCCTGGCAAGAGACATCGCTGGGGAATCTGAGCTTATGAGGACTGCACAGATCCTTTGTGTGGTCATTGTGGCAGAGCAGATGAACAATATATCACTGGGGCCAGTGCCCTGGCACTGTTCTCCTTCAAGGAGAGGAGCTTAGCTGAGTCTACACTGACAGACAGTAAAAGAGAGAGACAGAGAGAGAGAAAGAGAGATTTACCACACCAAACCTGAGTGTGTCACCTCAGACACACCTTTCACCTTGGAGCACTGAATAGAGCTCCCTAGCCACTCCCAACACATGCCTCTAGTTATTCCCTAAAAGCAGACACTCCACTAATCCAATCAGACATAGTCCAAAGATAAAAGCCACCATAGTGAAAAATCAAAGAAAAAAATCAACAAGTATCCCTACAAATGCCAAATAGCAAATGCACCAATCCAAGAAACAAAAACAAGGAAGACAACATGACACCACCAAAACAACACAACACCTCAATACTAGATTGTGAAGATGATGAGATTGAAAAAATGCCAGAAATGGAATTTAAAAAATTGATTACAGGATTACTTAGAAGTAATCAGCAGCAAATGCACAAACTAATGAAATCTATACATGACATGAAAGAAAACTTCTCCCACGAAATTGAAATCTGAAAGAGAAATAAGGATAAAATCTTGGAAATGAAGAATTCAATAGAACAAATAAAAAATACAGTGGAGAGCCTTAACAGCTGAATTGGTGAAGCAGAAGAAAGGACAGCTGACTTAGAAGAAAAATCACAGGAAATTATATTGTCAGACCAAACACACACACACAAAAATACTAAAAAGCAGTGTTGCAAATCTGCAGGGTACTATCAAATAACCCAGCATACAAGTTCTAGGAGTTTCTGAAGGCCTGGAAAGAGAGAAAGGATTAGAAGGCCTTTTTAGTGAAATTATACAGAAAATTTCCCAATTGGAGAAAGAAAGGGGCATCCAAGTACAGGAAGCATATAGAACTCCTACTAGTAGACAGAAAAGATCTTCACCACTACACACTGTAGTCAAACACTCCACAGAAAAACATAAAGAAAAATTCTAAAAAGAGAAAAGCCATATTATTTAAAGAGGATCTCCAATTAGACTAAAAATGGACTACTCATCAGAAATTCTACAGACTAGGAGAGAATGGTGAGATACATTTCAAGTCTTAAGAGAAAAAAACTGTCAACTCAGAATAACATCCCCTGCAAAGCTCCCATTTATGAATGAAGGTGAAATGAAGAACTTCCATGACAAACAGGAACCGAAAGAATTTGTCACCACCAGTCCAGCCCTGCAGAAGATGCTTAAGGATGTGCTACACACAGAAACACAGAAACATGGTATTCACTACAGAAGAAAGAAAAGGAAGGAAAGCTCCCAGTAAAAGTACAATAAAAATCCAAAGTAAAAAATAGGAATATTTATGAAAAATGGCAAGGTAAAGTCAATACTTATCAATAGTCACCTTGAATGTAAATGGCATCAACTCCATATTTAAAAGACAAAGACTGGCTGAATAGATTAAAAACAAAACCCATCTATTTGCTGTCTACAAGAAACATATCTCACCAACAGAAATGCACACAGACTGAAAATGAGAAGATGGAAAAAGATATTCCATGCCAACAGAAACCAAAAAAGAGCTGGTGTGGCCATACTAATATCAGACAAAATAGAATTTATCAGGAGCGGGAGGGGGGAGGGTTGCGGGCGGGAGGGAAGTTACGGGAGGGGGGAAACCATTGTAACCCATAAGCTATACTTTGGAAATTTATATTCATTAAATAAAAGTTAAAAAAAAAAATCGGCAAAATGGAGTTAAAATAAACTGTAGTGTACACTCAAAAAAAAAAAAATTGGCTATGAAACACACTTCAGTGTACTACTTAATGAGAAAATAAAATTTCCTAACTTCCTTCTGTGAATTTTTTGTTATTTCTGATACAGACACATCAACACAATAATTGAATATTATCCATTAAAAGTGCAATGTGGCAATAAAGACATATGCTAACTAAATCTGAAAAAAAAAAGACAAAGAAGGACACAATGTAATGATTAAGGGATCAATTCAACAGGAAGAAGTGACTGTTAAAAATGTATATGCACCTAATTACAGGGGATATAGCTACTTAAAAAAATGTTAAGGGATCTAAAGGGAGACATAGACTCAAATGTAGTAGTAACAGGGGGTTTCATTCCCCAGTTTCAGCAACAGACAGATCAACCAGACAGAAAATCAGCAAGGAAACAGCAAAGTAAATCAACACTATAGAATAAATGGACCTAACAGATGTCTACAGAACTTTTCATCCTACAGTTGCAGAATACACATTCTTCTCACCTGTGCATGGAATCTTCTCTGGAACTGACCATATGCTAAGGCCATAAAACAAGTTTCAACAAATTCAAAAAAATTGAAATCATACCATGCATCTTCTTGGCCCACAATGCAATGAAGCTGGAAATCAGTAACTCAGGAATATCTAGAACATATGCAAACACATAGAGACTGAACAACATGCTCCTGAATGAATACTGAGTCATAGAAAAAATCAAAAGAGAACTCAAAAAATTTCTGAAAACAAATGAAGATGACAAGACAGTATATCAAACTTATGGGATACAGCAAAAGCAGTGTTAAGAAGAAAGTTTATAGCAATTGGTGTTACATCAAGAAATTGGAAAGGTAGCACATGAATGAGCTATCAATGCATCGTAAGAATCTAGAAAAACAGCAAGCCAAACCTAAAACTAGTAGGAGAAAACAATTAAAATTAGAGAAGAAATCAGCAGAATTAAAACAAAAAATGCAAAAGATTATCAAAATGAAGTTTTTTTTAAAAATTAAACAAAATTGATACACCATTGGCCCAGCTAACCAAAAAAAGGAGAGAGAAAACCCAATTCAAAAAAATTAGTTATAAAAAAAGAAATGTAACAAAAGACCACAGGAATAAAAAGAATCATCAGAAATTACTACAAAGAGCTGTATGCAACAAACTGGGAAATATAGAAGAAATGGATAGATTCCTGGACACATACACCCTACCTAAATTGAGCCATGAAGACTTAGAAAACCTAAACTGACCCATTACTTTTTTTTTTTTTTGACAGGCAGAGTTAGACAGTGAGATAGAGAGACAGAGAGAAAGGTCTTCCTTCCATTGGTTCACCCCACAAGTGGCCACTACAGCCGGCGCATGGCACCTGATCCAAAGCCAGGAGCCAGGTGCTTCTTCCTGGTCTCCCACACGGGTGTAGGGCCCAGGCACTTGGGCAATACTCCACTGTCTTCCTGGGGCACAGCAGAGAGCTAGACTAGAAGAGGAGCAACCAGGACAGAATCCGGCGCCCTAACTGGGACTAAAATCCAGGAGTGCCGGCACCGCAGGCAGAGGATTAGCCTAGTGAGCTGCGGCGCTGGCCTAAACTGACCCATTACTGAAACAGAAATTGAAATAGTAATATAAAGACTCTCCCAACAAAGAAAAGCCAATGACCAGATGGCTTCACTGCTGAATTCTACCAGACATTTAAAGAACTAACTCATATTTCTCAAGTTATTCAAAAACAATTGAAAGGGAGGGAATCCTCCCAAATTCTTTCTATGAAGCCAGCATCACCCTAATTGCTAAACCTGAAAAAGAACAGAGAAAGAGAACTACAAACCAATTTCCCTGACGAACATAGATGCAAAAATCCTA
Organism: Lepus europaeus; assembly: GCF_033115175.1. Taxonomy (NCBI): domain Eukaryota; kingdom Metazoa; phylum Chordata; class Mammalia; order Lagomorpha; family Leporidae; genus Lepus; species Lepus europaeus. Next base: position 44,449,170 of record NC_084833.1, read on the forward strand.
AACAAAATATAGGCCAGTCAAATCCAACAACACATCAGAAAGATTGTTCAACTGGATCAAGTGGATTTTTCCCTGGTATGCAAGGAAGGTTCATAAATCAATCATGTGATATATCACATTAACAAACTTAAGAACAAAAACCATATAATTTATCTCAGTAGATGCAGAGAAAGCATTTGACAAAATATAACACAACCCTTTCATGATGTACTCTAAGCAAACTGAGTATAGAAGGAACATTCCTCAATACAATCAAGGAAATTTATGCCAAACCCATGGCCAGCATCCTACTGAATAAGGAAATGTTGGAAGCATTCTCACTGAGATCTTGAACCAGAGAAGGATGCCCACTATTACCATTGCTAGTCAATATAGTCCTGAAAGTTTTAGCCAGAACCATTAGATAAGAAAAAGAAATAAACAGGATTCAATTTGGGAAAGACATCAAACTATCGCTATTTGCAGTTGACATGATTCTATATATAGGGGATCAAAAAGACTCCATCAATAGACTATTGAAACTCATAGAAGAGTTTGGTAAAGTAGCAGGATATAAAATCAATACACAAAAATCAACAGCCTTTGTATACACAGAGAATGCTACTGCTAAAAAAAGAACTTCTATGATTGATCCCATTCACAGTAGATTAAGAAAATATCAAATACCTTGGAATAAATTTAGTCAAGGATGTCAAGGATCTCTACAATGAGAATTATAAAGCATTAAAGAAAGAGAGACACCTGGATAAAAAAAAAATATGGGATATGTACTCTATGGAATACCACACAGTGTTTAAAAAAAATGAAATCCAGTAATTTGCAACAAAATGGATGAATCTGGAAAAAATCATACTTAGTGAAATAAGACAGTCCCAAAGGGACAAATACCATATGTTTGCCATGATCTGTGATAACTAATAGAGCATCTAAAGGGCAATCTGTAGAAGTGAAACTGACACTTTGAAAAGAAATGACTTGAAAAGCCCTTGTCTTGACTGTCAAGGAACATTTTTTTTTCTTAATGGAGAACATGACTTGTAATGGGAGAGGGAGGATGAGGTGGAGGGGGAGTGGGTGTGGGAGGCCGGTTGTGATGGGAAGCATCACACTATTCCTAAAGTTGTACTTATGAAATTTGTACTCATTAAATAAATAGTAGTTATTTGGGGAAAAATATTAAAGATAGACTAAAAACAACAATGAAAAGCATGTTAAAAGGGATTAGACATTTGAAAAGAACTTACTAGAACTTCTATAAATGTATGTATATAATTATCGAAATTATAAATTCGGTGACTAGAGGGAAAATTAATTAACAGGCAAATAAATTACTGAGAATGTAGCTCAGGGAAAGAGGAAGTATGGAAATAAGGATTAAGAGGCATGGAAGTCAGAATTCAAAAGACTAATATGAACCTTAAAGAAATGAAATCGAGAATATGGGAAGAAACAATACTTGAAGAGAATTGCTTAAAATTTTCCAGATTTTATTTTTTTTTAAAGATTTATTTTATTTATTTGAAAGACAGAATTACAGAGAGAGTTAGAGTCAGAAAGAAGTCCCCAATCCATTGGTTCACTTCCCAAATGGCCACAAATGAATGGAGCTGAAAGCCAGGGGCCTAAGGACTTCAGCCATCCTCTGCTGCTTTCCTAGGTGCATTAGCAGGGAGCTGGGTTACAAGTGGAGTAGCTGGGACTTGAACTGGCACCCATATGGGATGCTGGCACTTCAGGCCAGGACTTTAACTCACTGCACTATAGTGCCGGCCCGAATTTTCCAGATTTTAAAGCAATCAAGAAATCAATACCAACCAGGATAAATATAAAGAAATCTATACCTTGATAAACAATAATAAAGCTATATGTCATCAAAAAGAAAGGGAACATTATAAAAGTAATCAACAAGCATCACCTACAAAGGACTACCAAAGTCCACAGCAGCATACTTTCCACAGCAACAAAAGGAAGCCAGGAGGCTGTGGGGTAAGACCTTTCAAATGTAGAGGGAAGACAATTTCCAATCTAGAACTATATATTAAAGTAAATCATTATTTAAGAAAAAACAGTCCTTTCCACACAAAGAACTAATGTGCTTTGCCACTGGAAGTACTCAATGAAGAAACCTCTCACATATACCACATTTAGACAAAAGGAGAGAATGCCAGCCAAAAATATTAAGAGTTAGGAAAGAATGGTGAACCAAGGCCACGTGGATAAACAAAACCAACAATAACTATGGAATATAATAAAACAAGTAACAACTAATTTGGGTGGCAACAAAAGCAAATCAAACTAAATTTTTTGGAGGGGGAGTAACATGAAAGTGGTTGTTATTATTTAAAATATTCTAAGCCAAGTCTATTCAGGAGGACATAAATACTAACTTTTGATCATGTTAAGTGAAGTCTGGATGATGAAACTTAAAGAGTGACAACCAAAAACAGAGAAAGTGAACAACTGCAAAGCCAATGAAGTCTAAAGATGTGATGGGAATGATAAAGACCTCATTCTGGAGAGTGGTTTCCTGAGGTTGATGGAGAGGCAGAGAGTGGAGGTGAAGCAATTAGAGCAGAGTCTGATGCCTGAGCTAGATTAATAATCGGTACCTAAAGAAACAATTCTTAAAAAGAGTTATATGGATTTTTAAAATGTTTTGTGAATCTTTGCTTCTGTCTAAAATGTTCAGAACAAATTAAAACAGAAAGAGATATATATCCCCTAGTTTTAAAAATACCATCTATACAGATAAATACCAACTGAAAAAAAAAAAAAAAAACTTACATGAGGAAAATGCTTTAAAGTTTACAAAGTGCTATTATTTTCATTGTCACATTTTTTAAGAAGAAATTATTTATTTATTTGAAAATATTGCAGAAAGGGAGAGGCAGAGACAGAGAGGCCTTCCACCCACTGGTTCACTCCCCAAATGGCCGCAACCAGCCAGGGCTGGGCGAAACCTAAGCCAGGAGCTTCATCAGGGTCTCCCAAACAGGTGAAGGGGCCCAAGGACTTGGACCATCCTTTGCTGCTTTCACAGGTGCATCAGCAGGGAAATGAATCAGAAGTGGAGCACCAGCAGAACTGTGGGGGACATAAAGCTGTGAGCTTTGATGGGAAAGTCGCTTCTATCATTGAGGAGAGGGTTAGGAAGAGTGCAGGCTCCGTTTCTAAGGGGGTAGCACTCAATTTAGCACTGATTCTGGAATGCTGAGATCAAAGTAAATTCTGAAAGAAATTTAAGAAATTTTGTATGCTTTAAAAATCCAGAAGTAATATTGTTGATAATGGAGACTGGGAAAAAAAAAAAAGAGAGAGAGAGAAGAAGTGGAGCAGCTAGGCCTCGAACTGGGGCGCATGTGGAATGCCAACACAAAAAGGGGCAGGTTAACCAGGTAAAGCTACAGCCCTGGCCCCTTACTGCCTCATTTGAACCTCATGACAGGAAATATGTGGTGAAAGGAGTTTCCTCTCCATTTTGCAAATGTGAAAGAGAAAATGGCCTCCATGATGAACCATCTTCCTTAAAATCATACACATAAGAAAGAGATTTTGTCTTCAATCTAGGTATTCTAAATGCTAACTCATTTCTTCCTAGAACACAATGCTCTCTTGAATCTGCCACTAAATAGAAAAAAATGACAGACTCCATAGAAATGCCATTTTGCCTGAAAAGAATTCTGAACATTAACATAAGAATTTACTTAAAAGGAAAACTCAAGGAATAAAGCAAAATTTATATACAAGGATGTTCACTGAAGCGTTATTTATAAGAGTGAAAAGTATAAATGAAGTATCTACCACAAGGGAAGTGCACAAAATGGTGTATACAATGTGCAATGCAATGTTACACAGTCAGTGTAAATAATTTTCTGAAAGATTATTAAGTATTATTAGGAAATGTTAATTTTATAACAATAAGCGAAACTATGGTATTAAAGTATCATACCTATTTTATTTAAAATATAATGTTGTAAACATCAACAATGATGACAGATAGATGTATACTGAAAACTGTGAAGGAAATAGGTCAAAATCTTAATACTAATTACATCTGGAGTAATGGGGTTGAAATTATTGGTGATTTTTACCTTCATTCTATAGATGAACACATATTATCACTGTAGTCTAATCAAAATAAAATCAACAAATAAGTTTTTAGAACGTTTTTGCAAAAGCACCAGCAACTTTAAGTAAACAAAAATCTAAATAAGTTAATTAAGTAAAATTAACATATTAGAAGTAATATCCAAATAAAATAAATATAAAAATAAAACATATCTAAAATTGAATTATATAAGGCCATAGCCTAGTTCTCATTATCACTGGGTCCTTAACAAATAAGTGAACTAGTCTCAAATATAGAACTGAAAACCCAACACAGAAGGACCCCAATTCCCCAAGTTTCTACTTTAACAGCATTAGTTAAATATCAAAAAGACTGACCAAGAAAAGCACTTAAGCCAAGATATTTCATCTGTAAAAACTGTGCAACTGAAAGGTTAAATGGTGTCGCAAAAAGTGCAAACCAGCCAACCACATCTTCTCATTAGGCTATAGCTTTCACCTGAAGCAGGACAAATCAAGGCTCTGTCCTGGCCACCCACAGTTCCTACACCTGACAAACAAGGGCAGTGTCAATTTTCTCAGATAAGATGCCCATTCTGTCATGTCTCGTCTGCTGATCTCTAAAGAAATGTCTACTGTCATTTTAAAGTTCAATTCACAAGCTAACATCCAATACTACAGCCTGTCACTTTCCCAAACTTGTGCATACCTATCATCTAACATTGTCATGAGTCTCTGATCATTTCATTTACTTCTGTACTAGCAATTTCTCAAGTACTTATTCAACAGGCCACTCCAGAGGTCTGGGTAAGGAGATACAAATTCTAAGATCTCCAATCTTCCTTTCAGGTATAGTGTACTTGCCATCAACATAAAAGCAGTTAACAGTTTTTTTATTTCTTTTCCATTAGAGAAATGGATAGATAGAGAGAGCATTGAAAGGGGAACCGGGGCCGGCACTGAAGCGCAGCGGGTTAAAGCCCTAGACTGAAGTGCTGGCATCCCATATGGGCGCCAGTTCTAGTTCTGGCTGCTCCTACTCCAATCCAGCTCTCTGCTATGGCCTGGGATACCAGTAGAGGATGGCCCAAGTCCTTGGGCACTGGCACCCACTTGGGAGACCCGGAAGAAATTCCTGGCTCCTGGCGTCGGATAGGCACAGCTCTGGCCATTGTGGCCACCTGGGGAGTGAACCAGCAGATAAAAGACCTCTCTCTCTCTCTCTGTCTCTACCTCTTTCTGTAACTCTTTCAAATAAACAAAAATAAAACTTAAAAAAAAAAAGTTGAAAACTAATATATAGGTCATTCTTGCCTTTATTTAAGACAAATGCTCTCCCGTGCCCTTTATTCAAGCCCTCTCCTGCTTCTTTCTTCTTCCTCTGCTTTCATTTGGTACTTGAACCTGGATACAAGACTTGTGACTGCAAAGCAGTTCAAAAAAGAAAGTCTGGAACTTAGAAGATATGATTAATCTAGTTAAAGTCATTAAAATTGCATTTTTAAGAGATAACTTAGATAGGTCAGGCTCTTGCACAGATTTATAGATCTCAAAAAAAGGTTTCCACAGTGCCTCTGGGTGCTCAAAGTGATGATGGTGGTGGTGGTGATTATGGTGAAAATGCTGATGACAGCTAGGATAGTGAGAGACAAGAGGATGATCAGGAAGAACTAATACGATCTGGGAAACTCAGCAAACATAAATCTATGACACAAAAGAAAATGTTCTTAACACCAAATTGCCAAAAATATAAATATGTAAGTCAAAGATAGACAATATAAACTTTGCAATGTAAGTTTAAATTACTTTCACAAGTTGACCTTGATAATGTGAAATTTAAATGAAGCTTCACTTTGCCATTTGTTGAAGATAAAAGCCCTGTCTCTTCCGACTTCAGTGAATACCACCAGTAAGGTACAAGAGACCAAGCACATCCTCTCCACGTAAACAAGATGTTTACAATGAGGCAAAAGTTTCACTTAATCTCTGTATTTCCAAGTGCAAGTGGAAAATCTGCACACTTCTCTGCTTGGTTTCAGAAACATTAAGAGCAACATCCACATATCTACAATACAGAGGACAGGAAAAGACCACTAACTGGCTCAGGTGATTCCAATTTAACTGCATTATTAATAACCCAGGGAGGGACTCTCTAAGTTTTCAACAAGCTACAAGACAGGGAAAGCAGAGCCTGGGGATGTAAACTTTTCAGGGCAACATATAAATTAAAAAATAAAAATAACTCAAGAGCTTTTTAAATGAAGAGAAATATAAACTGTCCAGCTAATTTGCTTTTACAGAAAGTCACTGGGGACATATAAGTCCTCAATGAAAATTGCAAATAGCACTAAAATATACCTTATCTTTTACTTTGGCCAAATAGACAAATAAGAAAAAGAAAGGAGAAAACAGAGAGAGATATAAATTTAAGGTAAAATGAAAGGCAATATAAATTTAAGGCGAAAGATACACATTTAGATATACATTTAGGTAATATATATTTAAGTAAGAGATGTAAATTTAGATAGATATAAATTTAAGGTAAAGTGAAATAAGCAGAGAGTATGAAAAAAGTGAGGGAGAAGACAGGGAGAGAAGTGCAGAGAGGGAGGAAGATGGCTAGAATAAAAGCAGATGGGTGCAATTTCAGTGGTTTCTTGGGGAAATACATTAATTGGTTAAACTGGTTTTGTCCACCACATCATTTCATTTTGTCAATGGTCATAACATGTTACCATTGCCCTTTGAGATGCCCACGGGGTCTTCAGTATGGAATCATTAATATAAAGTCATTTTATTTCTTAAGTGTTTTCTTTCCTCAGAAGAGGTTGCAATTTCCCTGATCAAAGCAGGAGCACTTCGCCCACAAGAGGAAATGATTCTTTCACAACCAATACCAGAGACAGCTTAGAGCACTGCTTCTTAGTCCTGGCTGCATGTTAGCATTACAGGGTGAGGCTTAGATAAACCCTGGATGTCCTAGCTACCCTAAAATAATTCAATTAGAATCTCTGAAAAACAAAGACATCTTATGTGCTGCGTGAAAAAACATTCCATACAAACTCTACCCAAAAATACAGAATGACTTCTAGGGAATATACATAATAGTTGATATAATTACATTTGAGAGTTTCTTCTAATTTCAGCGGGCTTCTACATGGAACAAATAGGTTTAAGAGCCGATTTTAGACATAACGTTCTTGCTGTAGACTCCACCTGACTTTTGTTACATGCGTAACAAGTCAGAACCTTGAGCAAACCCTTGGCTGCAGCAGCAACTCTGCATTACATGACACGAAGGGCATAGCTAGTGCATAGCGGGGCTTCACCCACCACTGACAGGCCCACCCCACAGCACAAATCCTCACTGTCCCTCTTGGCTGCTCATTCTTTTCCAATAAGTGAGACAGCATTAAGGTTTTAGGGAAACTAAACCGTATCTTGCCAAAAATCAAAGCAAAAAAAGAAAGTATTTTAGAAACATAAGCAGCAAGAAAATTCTCATGAAAGCTCTCTGTGTCCTCTGTCCCATTTGAAGGATTCAAGGAACTGAGAAGTGGTTCTGGCTGAGATGATCCAACTTCGGGAGAACCAAAGCATTCTTTGTGTACCATGCCATCAACAGCATTGAGAGTTAACAACACAGTGGAGGAATAAATAAACTCAGAGATCAGCAGAACTCCAGGCCTAGTGTAAAACATTCTCAAGGAGAGGATCACGAGGAATGGACTCCATACAGTCATGCCTTCCTTTATTCCACTGGCTTGGAAGTTTCCATCCTATTGGTCTCTGTTAGTAGCCATTCGTGTATCACTAGCTGCTGACAGAAGACTTGACTCTGTTTACTTCTGTTAAGTCACTGGAGTATCACCAAGCTGCTAATAGAAGACATGGTCACTACTGTGCACAACCTTGAAAACTAGGTATTAAACCAGAAATAGAGATGTAACAGCTAAGCCAGCCTTTCACCCAAGTAACCATAGAGGCTTCCTTTTGAGGCTCCAAAAGTTGTCCTGCAAGACAGGCTTGTGGGGCCGGCGCTGTGGCGTAGCCAGAAAAGTCGCCAGCTGCAGCATTGGCATCCCATAAGGCCACCGGTTTTAATCCCTGCTGCTCCACTTCTGGTACAGATCCATGATGAAGCACCTTGGGAAGCAGAAGATGATCCAAGCACTTGGGTCCCTGCACCCATATGGGAGACAGGAAGGAACCTCCTGGATCCTGGCTTCGGATCGCCCCAGCTCCAGCCATTACAGCCATTTGGGGAGTGAACAGGGGGACGAAAAAATCCCTCTCTCTCTCTCTCTCTTCATCGTACTCTCTCTCCCTGTAACTCTGACTTTCAAATAAAGAAATATTTAAAGTATATATATATATAGCCACTTGACTTCAAATCTACCTTTAAAAAAAGACAGGTTGGTGCTTTCAGACACAGTAGATCGTTTATTGAGAACTAAAATAAAAAACAATGTGTTCAGCATTTTCCATAAAAATTTACTTTAAAATAAATTTTGGCCATAAACTTTTTCCTCCCATACTCTGTTAATGCTCTGTAGAAGAAAAATAAATGCTCACACTGTTTGTTTTCCCTCTTCCCAAAATGTTTTGTAATCCTTCACAGGACTCTGAAAATGGCATGTTATGGTCCACCAGAAAGAAATATCGCAGGAGGAGTACAATTGCATGTGCTTCTAAGAAATGAGGACAAGAGGATAGGAAGCCAAGCTGGCATACAAAAGACAGCAGAATGCACTCCTTTGGAACAGGGAATTTTGTGATTATGCGGAACCATGTCTACATTTAGCTGTGTGACCTTGAACAAGATACTGATTTCTCCAAGCTCAGGGTTCTCATCTGTAAAGTGTGTACAGTAAGATTACCTAAAGGATCATGGTGAATATTTTACAATGTAATAATGAATGTAAGATGCTGAGCACAGTGCCTCACACAAAGTAAATACCCAATTCATTCATGTATTCTGCAAATATTTAATGATTGAATAGAATGTGCCAGGTCCTCTTCTACGGGCTGGGACAATAAGACAACAGGGGGGAAAAAAATCTCTTCCTTCATATTGTTGTCCATATATTGGTAAGTAAGCTATATAATACACTGCAAAGTTAGAAAGTGATGATTGTGATGGAGGATATAAAACAAGAGAAGCAGGTCAGGGAGTGGGAATTGTACACAATTTTTAATAGAGTGGGCAGAAAAACTGAATGGGTTGAGTGATGTGTGAGTAAAACACTGAACAGGAGGGCTAGTGCCAAGAAGCCTGTCTGGGTGTTTGCAGATCGGCAAGGAGGCCAGTGTGGCAGGAAGAGGTAAGCGTGGAGATCAGGAGGAGACAGCATAAGGGAGGTGAGGGCATAGCTGACCACACAGGGCCTTCAGGCTTTGCTTTTCCAAAGTGCACTGAGAAGGTGCTGAGAATGTCTGAGAATAGCAACACAATCTAACTTATTCTATAACAGGATCACAGCAGTAATGTTAAGGGAAGATATTATTGGAGGGTTGGGAGGTAAGAGCAGAAACAGAGAGGAGTTAAGAGACTACTGCAGTACCACAAGTGAGAACTGGTGGTGGCTTATACCTGGTAATGACAATGAAGTTGGTGAGATATAATCAGATAAATTCTGGGCATATTTTAAAGGTTGAGTCCACAGGATTTACTGGTGAATGAAAGGTACAATGTAAAAAAAAGGATTCGAGGATGATTCCAGAGATTTTAGCCTGAACGAGATTAAATGCCTCTAATTGAAAGGGAAAGAGTGAAGGAGAAGCAGGTTTCAGACTACCTCGAGCTTAGTTGGGACATGTAAACTGTGTGCATTCCCTTCCAGCATCAAGTGCAGGCATAAAGAAACCATTAAGATATTTGACTCGAGGATGCAGGAGTCAGGTCTGGACTCAGCAGAATTGTGGCTATCACAAGGACATAGATGGCATCTAAAATCACGAGACAGGGTAAGATGATGAAGAGAGTGTGTAGAGACAGAAAAGAAGTCCATGAAGGGAGACCCGGGGCTCTTCTGTGTCTAGAACGCAAGAAAGTGAGAAGTCATCAGCAAAGAAAAGTAAGAAGAATTAGCCAGGGAACTGGCACTGTAGCTTAGTGGGTTAAGCCTCTGCTAGCAATACTACCATCCCACAGAGGCACCAGTTTGTATCCTGGCTGCTCTATTTCTGATGCAGCTGATGGCCTGGGAAAGCAACTGACCATGGCCCAAGTACTTGGGCCCCTGCACCATGTGGGAGATCTGGAAGAAATTCATGGCTCCTGGCTTTGACCGGGCCCAGCCCTGGCCATTGAGGTCATCTGGAGAGTAAACCAGTAGATGGAAGACTGATTCTCTCTTTCTCTCTCTCTCTAATTTTCAAATAAATAAATCTTTAAAAAATAATTAGCCAATAAGGAAAATGAGAGGGAAAGTTTATGGAAAAGAAAAGAAAAAGGAATTAAAAGATAAGTTTATTTTTTAATCCATGCATAGCATTTTCATAGTAAGTTTCTCCTATGAATTTCTTGAAGATTTTTGTACATAATCTACACTTCCTAAAGATTGAATCCACTCACGTAATTATGCATGTCCTCATGCATCTATACTTCTAATATAGCAAACTACTTAAGAATGTGGGTTTTGAAATGAGATTAACCTGGACTCAAATTGAGGTGTTTTTTTTGTTTGTTTGGTTGGTTGGTTGTTTTTTTTTTTTTTTTTTTTTTTTTTTTTTTTTTTTTTTTTTTTTTTTTTTTTTACTACTAGTTCTGTGGCTCTTGGAAGTTATTTAACCTTGCTGAATTTCCACTTTTTTAACTACGATATAAAGAGGATAATACCAACCTCAGAGGACTGTGAATATTAAATGAGACCTGTATAGAAAGTACAGGAGATGGTACAGCAAAAATTCCACAAGTGGCTATTGTTTCTATAAATACTATTTTCAGGTACTTTTTAGCACCTACATTGGATGCATAAAGCACCATGTCAGGAATGGGGAAGAGGACTCAGCTTCAGGAGGTAACATCTAGAAAATAAAAGGTGACCCGTAGACATGACCATGGTCCCTAAGACAAGCTGTTTGAGGACAGTGGCCTCTTTCCTTCTGGTTTATATAGTATCCTTAGTGAAGGGGACATGGAACAGAGCTGCCCTCATGTGTTTCCTGAAAGAATCTTTGGGAGGCCAACATGCCACAGATACTTCACATTTATGACACAGAATACCACTGTGAGGTGAAATGGACAGACACCACTTCAGTACAGATGAGAAGAAAGGATTTAAGTGAAGTTTCCCCTTCCTTGAACCACAACTTAACGTTGACAAGAAAGATGAAAGGAACAAAAAAATCTAGCTCACTGAGATCTTACCTGGGCCAGGTATACTTGTAAGCAATTACATGCAGTGCTTCTCAAAAACATGCTACAAGACAGATACTACTATTATTTCCAATTGATAGCTGAGGAAGTTTGGATAATAAAGTGTTTTTAACTAACACTAGAAAGTAACAGAACTGAAACTTGTAGCTCTGGTTGCAGAATTTCACCCTTAATAAATTTAACACTTCCTAAACAGGCTGTGTTATTCTGTGGACCAAAATAATCACAGAAAACCAAGGAATCTGTTTGGTTAAGCAAGACACAAAACAGAGTATTCAATCAAATTCATAATAAAGATGATAATTAATATTACTCCTCTGGCTTACTTGATTTTAACTGAATCCATTTAGAAAGTCTTTTCTAAGTTGATTTTATAGTTCAGGCATTTGTGAATGAATGAATGAATTAAATTAAATGAAACCAGAATATTCCTAAAGTTTTTGAATCTCTGAAGCTGAAAATGTTTGTTCCAAAATTCTGGAATATCAAAATACATCTAGGTCATTTTTCTCATCTATAAAGGATTGGAATTGTTATTATTTTTAACAACCAAATATTCATCCTTTTGTTAAGAAAGGCTCTTAAAAATATTTGCATCTGGTTTGGTAGAATAGTATCTGTGCAATTCTGAATTGTGATGCTTGGTGATTACTAATATATATATGTAATATACATATATTTTATAATATGTATATATTTTATATATAAATATATATATAATAAAAAATAAGATGTAGAGCACTAAAATCCATCAAAACAAGGGAGCAAAAAGTCATGCATACTCATTTGTTTTCTCCAGAGCAAGGGACTAGAACAAAGCCACCACACTGGCTATCTATTTACCCGAAGGTGAGAGTTGGGTGGTTGGAGTTGGCAGGTGTCTGGCATTGTCTTCATTAGCATGTTCCATGGTACATTGACTCTCAGGCATGATCTGCAGGCCCAGGAGCACAGCAAACTGCCAATATCCTAAGTATGAAGACTCATAGAAAGTTGCTTTCCAAGTAAGAAGTATTTCTCCACCAGCCTATTAAATCTGCAGATTTGTAGATTTAAAAACTAAATCAGTAGCATTAAATATTTCCTAATTTGAAAAGTAATGCATGTGCATGCTATAATATTTAAATGTGATCTCCACGTGCAGAAGTTTGAAACTAGACCCATACCTAACCCCTTATATAAAAATCCACTCAAAATAGATCAAAGACTTAAATCTATGACTCAATAACATCATATTACTAGAGAACAGTCGGGAAACTCTGCAAGACATTGGCATATGCAAAGATGTCTTGAAAAAGACCCCAGAAGTACAATCAAAGCCAAAATTGACAAATAGGATTCCATCAAGCTGAGAATCTTCTGCAGTGCAAAAGAAACAGTCAGCAAAGTAGAGACAATGGACAGAATGGGAAAAACTTTTTGTAAACTATGCAACTGATAAATGGTTAACAACCAGAATCTATAAAGAACTCAAGAAATTCAACAGCAACAAAACAAACAATCCAGTTAAGAAATGGGCAAAGGACTTGAATACGCACTCTTTGCAGATACAAGCCCACTAAGGGAGCCACAGAGTCCTAATGAATAAGCTGTCATCCTACTGTTTAACTCAGGACTACTTCCCACACTGCTGTTCTTTCATATCAGCCTCTAGGATATTCCCTGATTCCTTTTATACTTGAACTCATCACCATCTCATCTTCCCTGGGGATTAATAAGACTCATGTCAAATTCTGGTCTGGCTGAAAAAGCATTTCAGGCATGGAAAGCCAAGACACTGTGGCAAAAAAAAAAAAAAATGTCTTATGTGAAGCATCTCTGTAAGAGAGAAGCCAGTGGAAAGAAGTGGCCATCAAAGAAAGATATACTTTTCTCTGAAGAGAGGATAGATAGAACTTCCACTTTGCTTATGGCCTGTCTAAATACTGATGAAGATTGTGGATTCAAAAGCCTTCAACAGCCTTGGCAGCTCATGTCAAGAGTCTCAGGTGATCATTGACTTCATACATAAGAATGTTAATTGTTAAATTAACAAACAGGAGTCACTGTGCACTTACTTCCCATGCAGGACTTCTGTCCTCAATGGGTTGTATTATGAGAATTAATTGAAAAACTGTTCTCAGTGTGTGTGTATGTGTGTGTGTGTATAAACTGTTGAAATCTTGACTTAGTACAGAGTTGGTCTTCTGTGTATAAAGTTAATTGAAAATGAATCTTGGCCAGCACCGCTGCTCACTAGGCTAATCCTCTGCCTGCAGCGCCGGCACCCTGGGTTCTAGTCCCGGTCAGGGTGCCGGATTCTGTCCCAGTGGCTCCCCTTCCAGTCCAGCTCTCTGCTGTGGCCCAGGAGTGCAGTGGAAGATGGCCCAGGTCCTTGGGCCCTGCACCTGCATGGGAGACCAGGAGGAAGCACCTGGCTCCTGGCTTTGGATAGGCGCAGCATGCCAGCCGCAGTGGCCACTTGAGGGCTGAACCATTGGAAAAAGGAAGACCTTTCTCTCTGTCTCTCTCTCTCACTGTCTAACTCTGCCTGTCAAAAAAAAAAAAACAAAAAAAAAAAAAAAAAAACAGAAACTGAATCTTAATGGAGAATGGGACTGAGAATTGGAGAGGGAGGAGGAGGCGGGGTGGGAGTAGGGGTGGGAGGGTTGGTATGGTGAGAAAATCACTATATTCCTAAGGCTGTACTTATGGAATTTGTCCTAATTAAATAAAAGGTTTCTTTGGGGAAAAAAAAGGACTCTAAATGATTACATTAAAAAAGACACATGCCAACAATTTATCAAGTGCTTAATATATGCCATGCTACAGATAGATTATCTAATTTAACCCTTATAATATTATATTATTTCTATTTTATAGAGATGGAAATAGAGGAGGAATACTCCCTAAATTTCAGAAAAGCAAATGTTGAAACTCAAACTTGAAGCCAGGACAATACAACTCTAGACCCTCTTTTCTGCCCTCTGGATCTTAAGAAAGATGAATTATTCCAAAGTCTTGCCTTCATGACTGCTCTTGAAATCTTTTCAATGTTAAGGATTTTCCTATTGATCTATGGAGGGTAATTAGAGAAAATCAAAGTGACCAACAGGACCCAGAACTTAGATAATCCTGATTTCAACCCAATTATTAGTTGTGTAATCCGATCTTTGACAAATGACTTGAGTTTCTGAGCCTACTTCCCTTTTCTTTGGCTATGAGGATTTGAGTGTCTTCCCCAAAACTAGCATGTATATACAATTTATCATGTGAACCAATATACTTATACATATTAAAGACTTGCTGGGCAACTCAGCACAAATGGTTCTCTAAAGATACCTATGTCAAAGAACCTTACAGCCCAGCCATAACTGAAAGCCACAACATTCTATATTTATTTCTTTTCTGCATATATAAAGAATCATATATCTCAGTGGTTTTCAATCAGGGACAGTTTTACTAAACAATATCAGTTTTTCTTCTCAGGGAATATTTGGCAATGTCTAGACATTTTTTTTTTAACCTAGAAAATTTTTATTTAAGGTATACAAACTTCATGCATGTTATATGTACAATTTACATTTTTGTCTTTCACAACTGGTACAGATATGCAACTAGCATTTAGTGCTAAGGATCCCTCAATGTATAGGACAGGCCCTGAACAAAGTATTATTCATCCTCAAATGGCAATAGTGCTCAAGTTGAGAGACCCTGAAATTGCACTTCCCAAAAAGGCAGTAGAAGAAACAGTTTTAACCAGGCTCATCCCAAATACAGAGATAATGAAATCACTCCCCTTAGAATTCAAGGAAAATGGTATGTTCTTTTGATTGTTTAATTACTATAAACAAATTTGCCAATGCGCTATCACCACTCAAAGCAGCTCAGAGGAAACTGGCTCAGCAAGAGAACAAGAGGCCAAATACCATGTACTTAATGCAATCTACATACATTCAAAGGAGAACAGCAGTTTGTAAGCAATCAGCACAGGTGCTTCTCTAAAGGTATGAAATTATAATTAGCAATAATAAAGCCTTCATCTGACTTCTCTTCCCTAGGATGCACTCTGATGATGAAAACAAGTTTAAATTGTTTAAGCCCCGTGCCTAAAATGAAGCAACTATTTGGGGAACCAAAGTTCTTTGAAAGAGAATGAGCAATTATCCACAACTGTATGGACCATAATTAATTGATCATTCACTCACATTTTCACACTCCCAGACAAACATGAAAGAGATATTCAAGTTTTAAAAGCTCTCTTCAGATTCACACACCACCCCCATCCCAGCCCCACCAAGCCAAGCTTAAATATTCAGTGTTGCATTCAGTGTGCAGAATGGCTCCAGAGACTAGCTCTAAGACTGAATATGTAAACTCACATTTATCTCAACTTGTAAGGCAACTATAGCTCATTAAAATACAGTTACAAGCAAAACATAATTCCTGCTTCTCTGCAGAAAGGACACTTTGTAGTTTGGGCACCCTTCTGAAGGTCTAAAAAAACTCTGAGAAAGAGATTTTAACTGTTTATGTTTTTAAGTCCTAAGTTTCTGCCTGCACTATGAACCAGCTGATTCTTACCAGGGAGGATTTTTACCATCATAAGGGTGAAACAGTTCAAACAGCTCCATGGATCACTGCTGTTTGGTACAACGTCCAACTGGTCTACTGCATGAGCCCTAAAAATTAGTGGCTATTTGTGGGCTTCCTACCAGGGTGGAAGCAGGGAAGAGAATGAAAGGAGACTGTTCAGAGGCCCTCCCACAAAAAGTCTTTTATGACACAAGTCTGTTTATCAAGGCAGAAAAAGTGGAGAGAGGCAAGGAGTGGTATCTTCCTGCTACTGCAGACCGGGGTGATGAATTCAAAGTGATATCAGTCAGGGAGATGCAGCGATTTAGATGCGGACAAAGTTCAAGTGATAAACCACCTTGGACTTGGACATGAAAGAGAAGTTTCTGCTTTAATCCTTGGATGCCCTTTTCCTTCTCTGCTTTGTTGTCTTTTACAAACTAACCTTCCAAAAAAGGAAAGAAACTAAACCGCTTATCAGATTGCTTCAGGTAGAATCAACACAGTAGAGCATATATATTGCTTTTACATTCATTACTTACAGTAATAAATTTACTTACTTGCCTATGAATTCATGTAGGCATTTGGGATTTCCCATTGCTCAGCACTGTGTTGGCACAAAGTACATCACAAAAGAAAATCCTGACCAACAGAACTGAAGTGATAGAACAACCACACAGTACTGCTATATTGCCATTCTCTGGTTCTGGAGTACAAGTATTTACACTTAAGAAGTTCCAAGGAGCATTCCAGGCACTTACTGGTTGGCATATAATACTGTTATTTGTGCATATTTTGTGACACACAACTGAATAAGGTAGGTACTAATAATATTCCCGTTTTATACTTGAGTTAGCTAAGGCACATACAATTGTCTGTGATCACAAAGCTAGTAAATGACAACTCGGGATTCAAAGAAAGAATCCCAGCTGCAACATCCAAATTCTTTTTTTTTTTTTTTTTTTTTTTGACAGGCAGAGTGGAAAGTGAGAGAGACAGAGAGAAAGGTCTTCCTTTTGCTGTTGGTTCACCCTCCAATGGCCGCCACGGCTGGCGCGCTGCGGCCGGCGCACCATGCTGATCAGAAGGCAGGAGCCAGGTGCTTATCCTGGTCTCCCATGGGGTGCAGGGCCCAAGCACTTGAGCCATCCTCCACTGCATTCCCTGGCCACAGCAGAGAGCTGGCCTGGAAGAGTGGCAGCCAGGACAGAACCGGCGCCCTGACCGGGACTAGAACCCGGTGTGCCGGCGCTGCAAGGCGGAGGATTAGCCTAGTGAGCTGCGGCGCCGGCCAACATCCAAATTCTTAACCATTTGGGTCAATTGATACAGGAGACTTCAAAGCAGGAAAATGGGCAGAGAAGGCTCTAACACAATTCTACATCATAAGCAAGTATTGAGTCATTAGACTGGAGCAGAATTCAGGAACAAAATTAAGAACGTAGGTATAGGGCTAAACCAAGAAGTGGTGACAGGCAGGCAATTCAGAGTACTCCTCACGTTCTCCCAGGTCCTGTGCATCCAGGTGTACCTCATCCTGATGACTCCTGAAACTCTGGAATGGTATTTCTAAACCGCAACACCTTGGCATTTGTGACCAGACAATGCTCTGTTAGGAGAAATTTGACTGGTGCATTGTAGGATGTTTAGAGTATCCTGGCCTTTATCCAATAGATATCAGGATCACTTTCTCACTCCTCTGTGGTTGTAGGAAACAAAACATCTTTAGATATCGGCAAATATTTCAAGGGAGGCAAAACTACCCTCAGTTGATGACCACTAGGATACATATTGCCACTAACCAGACAAGACAGCCTCCCAGAGTGTTGAACCAATGACTCAAGAATCTTTTCTGGCCAGTGCCGCAGCTCACCAGGCTAATCCTCCACCTACAGCACCAGCACCCTGGGTTCTAGTCCCAGTTGGGGCGCAGGATTCTGTCCCCGTTGCCCCTCTTCCAGTCCAGCTCTCTGCTGTGGCCAGGGAAGGCAGTGGAGGATGGCCCAGGTCCTTGGGCCCTGCAGCTGCATGGGAGACCCGGAGGAAGCACCTGGCTCCTGGCTTTGGATCAGTGCACCATGCCGGCTGCAACGCGCCGGCCGTAGCAGCCACATAGAGGGTGAACCAACAGAAAAAGGAAGACCTTTCTCTCTGTCTGTCTGTCTGTCTCTCTCTCTCACTGTTGAAATCTGTCTGTCCAAAAAAAAAAAGAATTTTTTCTGCCGTCAGAGTGCATCACAGTCTGCCTGGAACAGTGAGAAATCCTCACCTGCAAAGCCTCTCTTGGATACATGTACTTACCCAATTCTTCCTGCACTGGGCATTGGTAGAACACTTGGTGGTATAAAAGCTTGTGTCCCATCCACTTCTCAGAAATCTGTGTTCCTTATGTAAAGGCTCACTCATGTAGAAGAAAAGTACTGCTTCTGGCTTTTCCTTAGAACTAAAAACCATCCATCAGATCTTAAGAGCTAAGAAGAGTAATTCTAATCATTTCCATTTAAAACTAAAAGGGCATGAACATGAAGCTCAGAAAGGTTAAGAGATTTGCCCAAAGTCACAAAGCTAGTTCAAGTTAGAGTTAGGGCTCAAGACCAGATCTTTTATCTTGAACTTTATTATAGCTTCCTACCACCCTCAGGGGAGAAAAGCTTTCAAAAGACCAATTAAAGCAGAAAGAAAAGCGAAAACTTCCAAACTGCATTCTGATGACTCAATCATCTTGAGTAGAGTGGGAGATGTCCAAACATTAGGAATACCAAAAATGAAGCAGAAGGCAGGCAGACTCAAATGGGAAGCAGTCTCTGCAGATGAGAAATGAATAAGGATCCTGCCACACTGCATCCATATCTAACTCGAACCATTTGGTAAATAATAGATCTAAGCACTCCTGCAGTAAGCCACTTGCGAAAAATTTCCAAGTGCAGCTGAAGAATCACTGAAAATATACCTCTTTTGTTGCAGCAGCTTGTGGGGAAACAACAGCACATTACCATTGGCCTCATTTTTATATCAGCACCCAGGGCCTCTCTTGCTACTAGGTCTTTATGATCTAATGTGCCTGCTATGCTGAAACAGCCTATGATGATAAACAAACTGATGGAGAAGAAAAATGCATCCCCTGAAGAATCAGACATTCTCCTAATCAGGAAGATCAAACCCTAACACCTGACACTACTGTGGCTCCAAGAGCACTAACAGTTTGTTGTCAGTCACTATCAGTTTAACAGAACGGTTTTCATACCCACTGGCCAAGCTATTTCCTGTTGTTCCATGTAGTCTGGCATAGCACACACAGCATGAGAGTTCAGGACCACCATAGTCTTTAACATCATAGCCAAGTTGCTCCTTCGGGAGTTGGAAGGCCTCTGTATTAAAGTATTTGATCATTCATTCATTGAGCATGCATTATTCAAACCTATTCTGTCTGAGTCCCTAGGCTGCAGATACCAACATGAATAAGAAAGTGTTCATGACCTAAATATCTTATAGAAAGATTGAAGGAAAATATAAACATGTGCATACATAATTTGAATGCTTTAAGTCTGATAAATCCAAAATGTGACAGGAGCAAGGAGAAATAATGGATAGTGACCAATTGTGCCTAGAATCTCAGAGAGTATATTTAAGCCAAGTATCAAAGGAAGTCAGCCAGGTGGATAAAAGGCCACAAATGGCTACAGCTGCTGGAACAGCATGTGAAAAGGCACAGAGGTATAAAATACTGGAGCAAGTTCTGGGACCCTCAAGAAGATCAGTACACTGCAACACAGATTATGCAAGATAAGTGGTCAGCCATGATAGACTTTATCTTCTACCCAAGTGAGCTGATTTACACCTAATTTCGTAAGTGTTGGATGATGGGAGCTCTCTAGCACAAAGAGAAGAAATGCATAATTAAATTTGCATTTGTAAATGTTATTCTTTGGATAATATAAGGAATGGATATACTATGCAAACAAAACTGAAAGCACAGGATGCTTTCAATCAGGATCTAGAGAATAAAATGGTGCTGATACTCAAATGGGGGACACAAAGAGTAGTATATACTATGTTCAAAGAGCTTCAGGTTCATTTGTCTTTCACTTAACCCTGTGAGGCAGGTTCCGTTCTTATCTGCCTTTTCCTGACAGTAACACTATCCTAGGAAAACAGAAGCCATTGTATGTATTCCTGATGTGTAAAACAGAAAATTCAAGGGGCCGGGCTGTGGCTTACTTGGTTAATCCTCCACCATCAGTGCCAGCATCCCATATGGGTGCTGGTTCTAGTGCCGGCTGCTCCTCTTCCAGTCTAGCTCTCTGCTGTGGCCCAGGAGGGCAGCGGAGGATGGCCCAGGTCCTTGGGCCCCTGTACCCGCAAGGGAGACCAGGAGGAAGCACCTGGCTCCTGGCTTCGGAAGGGCGCAGCGTCGGCCGTGGCAGTCATTTGGGGGAGTGAACCAATGGAAGGAAGACCTTTCTCTCTGTCTCTCCCTCTCACTGTCTGTAACTCTACCTGTCAAAAAAAAAAAAAAAAATAGAAAATTCAAGATGCTCATGGTGTTGGGAAACACTAGGAGAGCAAAGCAGGAAAGCAGCCGCCACTAAGCTCAGGCTTTGCAATGATGTCAGTTATTTCAAGACCTCACCAAAGGCCACTAAAAGTTTAAAGAATCTCCAGGGAGCTTCCACCATTGTCTGAACTACATCAGCAATCTGGTCATTCTCAAAAGCTCACTGGTTGATGATTGTGGCTCTCACATCTGCCCAAGTGGCTGGCTGCATCAGTGTCTAGAGAGCAAAGTCTTTTCCTGCTTCTTGATACCTGTGCAAATGCATGTCACTGGCTGCTTTCAGCACAAAAATCATGCAGGGAAGGAAATCCTGGGGAAAGCTTTTCCTGTTTTTTCTGATGCACAGGGGGCTTTTATAACAGGGTGGTAGTAGTGATGCCAAGATAAAAACACAGAAGCCGGCATAGAAACTGAGTTTCAGAAAGTTTAGGTGACTTTCACAAGAACAACTTGGCACTGGGACCAGATGTATTAAACAATCTGATCAAGGTCACATAGTGCATAACAAGTACAAGCAGGATTTAAGACTTTGTAGTCCTATTAAAAGGCTTACCAACTCACTGATATAGGAAGTTAGGGAAAGAGGAGATCAAAAGTAACTGGCAGGTTTCAAGTTTGAAAAAGACCTTAGGTGCTGCTTAATTAAGACAATTCTATCCAGTTTTTTGTTTGTTTGTTTGCTGCCCAAATAAGCCATCTGAGACAGGAAAGGAGAAAAAAAGACTACTTGAAGGTTATAATCTTTACTTGAATGAAACTACAGGAGGCTGTTGGTTATTGGTCTCTGAATCTTGAAGTTTTTCAGCAAACTCTAACTTCAGTGTCCTGGAGGACATGCCAAGGCAAAGCTATCTCAAAGCACCCCTGACCTCTGCCCTAGAAAAGTGCAGCGTAGGTGTGGGGGTCAGGTCTTGGATCCTGCTCTTCTCAATCTGGAGATCCAGAACAAAATGGCTTTCCAATGGTATTCCTGTAAAGTGTTACAGTCACTACTACTGACAACTACTTGAATGGGAAATATTCCTACTCTATAGAATGTGGCTTTTCCAACTCATAGTCCTATACTAAAATCTTTCACTTTGATCAAATTGCTAAGGTTCAAATAAAAAGGACTCAGATTGTTTCAAAGTTTCGAGAAAGCTTGGGACAACCTATCATGAACAAAGCCAATATTCATCCTCAGTGGGGATCCTATATAGCATCCCATTCATTCATTCATTCAGTGACTGCTCTGTACCAGACTCTATTGTAAGGCTACAAAGGCAGTTGTGATGCTCATAGACTAGAGATCTAGGATTGTTAAACTTTTTCTATTTCTATAAAGGATCAAACAGCAAATGTTTCTGACTTTACAAGTCATAGAGTCTCTGGTGCAAGTACTTGACCCTGTTACTGTGATGTGAAAGGAGCCATGGGTAATATGTAAATGAACTGGTCAGCTATTTCCAATAACACATTTTCAAAAATAAGTGGCTGGCTAAATATGGCCTATAGACTATAATTTCCTGCCACTAGTCTAGACCACTAGTTTTCCAAGTGTGAACTCTGTACCAGAAATATCAGTATCACCTGAGAATATCTTAGAAAGGTGATTTCTCAGTCCCTACCCTAGAGTAGATCCACTGAAGCTGAAATTCTGGGAGTAGGCATTAGCAGTCTGTGTTGTATTAAGCACTTCATGGTAACTCTGACATATATTAAAGTTTCAGAACCACTGTTCTAGATCTGGACAATCCAATAGAGTGGTCAACTAACTATATAAATTAATTTAAATTAAATTAAATTAAAATTTCCTTTCTTCATTTGCACTTTCCATATATCAAGGTTTAATAGTAGTATTTGGCTGCTGCCTATCATATTGGAAACTGCAGATATTGATTATTCTTTTCATTGCAAAAAATCACTGATCTAGACAGACACACAGAACAAGAATTGCCAGACATCATAATAGACACAATAATGTATCAAGGGGCCTGTGCTGTGGTGCAGTGGGTTAAAGCCCCAGCCTGCAGCGCCATCATCCCATAAGGGTGCCAGTTCAAGTCCCAGTTGCTCCTCTTCTGATCCAGCTCTCTGCTATTGCCTGGGAAAGCAGTAGGAGATGGCCCAAGTCCTTGAGCCCCTGCACCCATGTGGGAGAACCAGAAGAAGCTCCTGGCTCCAGGCTTCCGATCAGCTCATCTCTGGCCATTGCGGTCATTTGGGGCATGAACCAGCAGAACGGAAGACCTCTCTCTCTCTCTGGCTCTACCTCTCTCTGTAACTCTGTATTTCAAATAAATAAGATAATTCTTTTATAAAAAAATGTACCAAATGCAGATGCAGAAATGGTCAATCTTCCAGGTGGGGAAAGAAGTCATTAAATACTTACCAATGATGTGGCAGGGTCCTGAATGCAGCATACAGGAGCTAACTGCTGGTAGAGCAAAGCACAAAACTCTAATAGGGAAAGGTAACATAACGTAGGAGCACAATATATACAAAGTCACCAAGAGGTGAAAAGCATGGTTTGCTACAAGAACTGTGGTTTCTTCACTATGGCTAGGATAATGGGTTCATTTGGTGAGAATGGAGAAAGATTAGAAAGATGGTGAAACCAAATCATGGCAGACTTCAGACGCCTTTCTTAGGGGTTAGAGGTGCTATTGGCTGTGCAAAGCATGATCACTCAATATTCACAGAGGTCACCCAACTAAGTGCTTTCAAATCCCTGAGGAAGGGAGGTAGTATCTGAGTATGAGATATGCTCACATATCTGATTTATCCCAAGGTATCTCTAACCAAGAACTGATTTGCCATTTTTAAAGAAGCATGTAATTATCCTCACCTTACCTTAAATGGTCCTGTTTGACCTACCACACAACAGAAGTAGAAAGGTTAGGCTTCTGATACATTTATTATCCAGTATCCATCATTAGTGTCTAAATGCCAATAAGCACCACAATGGCAGTCTCTTTCCACTGCAGGGCCCGCAGGCACAGTTACTTTCTGCCAATATCAGAAGCACAAAAGGCAAGTGCTTACAGGATCCTACTGTTTAACGTTCACACACAAAAGCTCCATTCACAGTATTCACATAAACCAGGCATAAACGGCAGTTTCTGTAGCAAAACAGTCACCCAGAAATGGTGACAGTGCAAAGATAATTGCTAGGAAGTTTGTGGGAACGGGGAACATACTGTGCTGCCAATAGGATTTGCCTGACTTAAATGGGGGCAATGTCATGTTTTACTTAAATGCAACATTAACACCTGTAAAGAAGAACCATTTAGAGGAACACCACAGATGGGGCTCTGGAATTGATTCTTGCTGGGAGGGGAAGGAGAAAGGACTTGGGAGGGGGGAATCTTGAAAATGGGCCTTACACTCCATCACAAACCAAAGGCATTTCAGAGGCTACTGACCTTTTCACAACCACATTGATTCTGCCACAGGACAAAAAAAAAAAAAAAAAAAAAAAAAAGCTGCAAAGCAAATAATAAAGTCACCTCAGGGTAACAGGTTAAAGCAAATTGTGAAAAGAAGAAAGAACTTGACCTTCAAAGGCTAATATATTGTCAGGCCAACACAACCTAGACAGGCATTTATCATCAAGGTCACTTCCAGGTAGGAGACACCATCACCGCAGGGAAAGAGGGTGCTGATTTGCAGAGCAAGTCTTGAGATGACAATTTGCTCCCATCAAGAAGCCACAGGAGTAATTTCACACAACAAGAATGAATCTCTCCTATCCCTCCTTCTTCCCGGCCCTTCACTGACAACTTGCTTCCTTCATACTTGGTCTCAAGAGACTTGTTCATTCTTTATGCAGGCATTCAGCGATATATACCTGTAACTAATGTATTCATCAAACTCCTGATGTTAAAGCTAGAAGAAAATTGAGCAGCACACTTCCAGAATAATAAAAAATAAAAGGGATAAAAGGAAACTGGTAAACAGAAAGGACATTTACCAAAAGACAGCTACCTTAAGAAAAACAGAGTTGACATAACCAGAAAAGGTAGAGAGATGTCGAAGAAATGGACAAAGTTCAAGTTGGCGAATGAGTATGTTCAGGGATAACTGAAAGCCAAGAAGAAAATAACTGACAAATGCAACGGTAAGTTCAGTGAAGGAAACAGCAAAAGCTAAGGCTATTTTTTCAGTAGCGCTTTAAGAGGTTGCTAATAAAACAATGACATCAAGAACTGACTTTCCTTAAATATTAATTTAATGAAGTAATATTTTACTACACTTCCTCATTAGTATGTTCTACGGAGGAGCTTTCCTAGTTGTTCCAACAGAATTTACAGTTTGAACAGAGGAAAAAAAAAGGAAACAAAATGAGCAAGCAGTCCAGCCTAAGAATTTCCATTTTCGAAGCCAGGAAAACCTGCAAGACTCTTGGCTTGACACATTCTGCCAAAAGGAAGCATCTCATCACAGTCCAGACATGAGAGCCTGAAACCACCTCCTGCTCAGAACCCCAGATGCCCATTGTATCAAATCCATCTGAATCATGACTCACCGGAGTCAAACTTAAACTCCCTGACAGAGGAGTCAGCCGAAACAGTTCACATTTTCTAAAGCAGAAGGAAGGAGAGCCACAAAAGAAGTAGTACTGTATGATAACCCAAAGTATGAAATAAATATTTAGGAGCCTTCCTCCTCATTATACACAATCCAGTGTAATAATTTTAAACCACATTATATAAATCCAAATTGATTTATTTGACCTCTTCTCTTTAAAACTATCAACATCCTCAAAACCAAGGAAACTGCCACAGCCAAGAGGAGCTTAAGGAGACTTAATCAGTAAATAGAAGTGACATCCAGGATGGGATCCTGTCACAGAAAAAGAAAACAAACTAAGGAAATTGAGGCCTGCACAATGGCATGATGAGTAAAACCACTACCTATGACTGACAGCGGCATCCTGTATGGGCACCAGTTCCTGTCCCAGCTGCTCCACTTCCTATCCAGATCCTGGCCAATGGCCTGTGAAAAGCAGAGGAAGATAGATCAAATGTTTGAGCCACTGTCACACATGTGGGAGACCTAGAAGAAGCTCCTGGTTTCACCTTGTCCAGCCCTGGCCATTCCAGCCATCTGAAGAGAGATCTCTCTCTCTCTCTGTGTCTCTGGCCTCTAACTCTGACTTTCTAATAAATAAATCTTTAAAAAAGGAAATCTGAATAAAGGTAAACACAATGTATCAATATTGGTTCATTGTATCCCTGCTAATGTAAGATGTTAATAGTAAGGAAAACTGTAAACTCAGTGTACCGTCATTTTTCTGTGAAGTTAACAGTGGTCTAAAATTAAAAGTTCTTCTTTTTTAAAAAAAAGGATGGAAGGAACATCCCTGGAACATCTTTGGCAAGTAATGTAGGACCCATTTAATCCTCAGAACACTTTTATGTTGCTAGAAAAATAATGCCCATTTCATAAAGAAACAAACAGATAGTTACCGGCTCACTAGTACACAATTGGTGGAGACAGGATTTGGATCCAGAGGCCATACTATCAGTCATCACACTGTACAGATTCCCTGTACTCCAAAAAATTACCTTCTGATCTACACACACTTTGTTCACACTAACTTTGTTCACATCATTCCAAGAACAGGAATTTTTCTCCAGACAAGACCGCTGCTGCTGGGATGTTTCTGAACAGACCCTGATATTTTCTCCTGAACAGTTGCTTGCTTTAATAACACTTCCACAGTCCAATAATTCAGCTATCTATTTTCATCACATGCTCAAGATTAGGAGCTAATCTTAGCCCTTTCGAGGCCCCTTCCTGTTCATCTTCAGGTTTCTCTAGTCTTTCTGAGTTAATATCTTCAGCACTACTTCCTTTACCCTGTAGCCAGAGTGAAGGCCTGACTCAAGAATCCACTCCAACCTGCTGAAAGCACACAAGTTAGCAGGTGCGATGTGGTGGCCTAAGCTCTACTTGGCCAAGAATGATAGATAAGTTCCAGGACTTGCTGGCCAAGACTCCCACGTAGGATGAAGGGGTGAACAGATGCATGTGGCCTCTAACTTCAAAATAATTGCCTGGATGGGGAGGGGAGAAAAAGGTCACCCGATGGGAAAACTTTGTAGCCTGTAACAGAAGGCTGTCATGGAGAAATCTGAATGTTACACATAGATAACACCTGAGATATTTTCTCAATGTGGGACCCAACAGTGCAAAGCATGTGAAGATTGTAGCCCTGGGATGCAATAAGAAACAGAGCATTCTGAATGGAACAGAACTATCTTCTTACCTTAATGTGGCAGCTGAGTAGGTACAAATTGGTATATGTTTTTTACATTGGATAGACTCATTATGGAAGCCAGAGATGAACCAAGTCCTAATCCAAGAGGTGATCTCAGCATGGTGACTGGAAGCCCAGCCTCAACATCAGGGTGCCATGGTGCACTAGACAAGTATTAAGCCCAGGGCCAAAATAAGTTGCTCAACTTCTCTGAGTTGCATTTTTTTCAACTGAAGAGTGCAAGCAACAACTTATACTTTGCAAATCGATTGTTTATAGATGTGAAACTCAGCACAAGGGTCCTCACAAAGGGCTCAGGAAAGTTGAACTTGCAGATAAACACTGGTTTATGAATATTTATAGAATGCTTACGAAATTACTTATTGAACACCTATTATGTGCTAGGTGCTGGAGAATGATGAGCAAAAATAGTAAGCAAGAACTCACTGTTCCATAGGAAGATGGGCAATAATCAATTAACCACACACCTTGGTTTATTTACTAAGAACTCTGAGTATTCTGCATGTGCATAGGCACAAACATGGATCCCTATGTTCTCCTACCAAGGAAGAATCACTGCCCAGCTGCCAAGGGTATGGTCAGCAGAGAGCCTCCTGCTGTCAGCTCCATCAGGGTTGGCCTTCCCTGCAGAGACATTCCAGGTCTGCGGACACTCTTCTTGGAGCAATCTGCATGTGGCAATAGGAGTCAAGTGGAAGAGCAAAAGGTCTGCTCATTTTAGTCCAACATGGAATAACTCTAACACACTATTTGTTCAATATCTTTTTCAGGGCAGATTAGAACACTCCTTTTTTTCTTTGCCCAATCCAACTTCCTCTTTCCATTCCTAGGTGTTGTCCTCTTATAAAACTGTTACACCTCTAACTCCATCTCAGCAGTGTTAGCTTCCAGAGAATCCAACAGCTATCAGGAAGAAAAGGATTTATGTATGAAAACTTACAGCAAATAAGCCTTGGATATAATAGGAGGTCCAGAAAAGCTTCAAGACAAAAGACAGTCTTAAGTTAACTTATCCAAGTTGATTAGAGCTTAAGGAAGCAAAGATAGGGAAGTAAGTTTGTCACTTGGGAATTAAACATATAAAGTGCACATATAACAGGTAAGATTAGCCATCTGGAGGAAACAAACCAAGAAAATGTCTGTAAATGTGTGACTAAGGAATTCAGGAACACAGAAAACCCTAATCAAGGTGATTTGGGAGTAATTTCAAGGAACGAGAACTGTAGTGTGATTGTAATTTCCTAAGCAAAAGGAAGCCTAATCAATGGCATTGTATACTGTGTGGAGAAAGGCTGAACTTTGGAATAGGGATTGAGCAGCTAAAGCTAGAAAACTGCTTCAGAAGGTGCCATGTCTTAAAGCTGAGCCAGCTAAGGGTAGTTTACTGGGATTTTAAAAAAATTATCTAGGTTAGGGAGAGGGGAGTATTTTTATTTGCTTTAAAAGTTCTCTAGGAGCAGGAATTTGCTGCAGCAGTTGAGATATCATTTGAGATGCCTTCGTCCTATAAGGGAGTGCCTGGGTGGGAGTCTAAGCTCCTCAGCTCCAACTTCCAGTTCCCTGCTAATGCACACCATGGGAGACAACAGTGATGAATCAAGTGATTGGGTACCAGCTACCCAAATGGGAGACCCAAACTGAGTTCCCAGCTCCTGGTCATGATCTGGCCCAAGCCAACTGTTGTGGGCATTTGGTGAGTGTTTCTATCTCTTCCCTGTTTCTCTTCTAAAAATAATTTAACAAAAACTTAAATTCTTTAATAAAATGTGTTCCTAGTCAAGCCTGATAGCCTCTCAGTTGTAAAAGGAGCCCTCAGGTTTACCATGGTTGATATATGTTTAAGGTATTTGGTGCCAGACACTTTATATGCATTGTATTACATGGTTCATCCTCACTTTCTTAAGAAGTGTTAACACTTTGATTTCTTGAAGAATGGAACCCAGGATCTTACATTTTAAATGACTTGTCAACAGTCTTAGCTGTTAGGTCAGAGTAATGCAGGCTGTCCACTGAGTCCCAGACGCTAGAGATCACAATTACATACTCATCCCATTAAACTTCACTGGAAGCCTCCAGTTAGTCCTAGGTCAATTGGAAGGGTGGGAAGAGAAGGCAGAAAGCAATGTGGGGCGGGGAATAATTAGCAAGTTGAATCCTCATTTAATACAAGAGAAATGTGATAGATGATGGATAAAATTACATAAAAGTTATAAATGTAAGCACATGCTAGGGGAAAAAAATGGAAGTAAACAGAAGGAGAGACTTCAAAAGAAACTTCCTTAGGGAAGAATTAGGAATTAGTAAGCAGCAGACTGCAGTTTTTCATCATAAACCATGAAACATTATACCACTTTAAAACACACCAATGCTTTGTTTGATAAAAATAAGCTTGAAACATGATGCTCTACTAAGAGAAAAATATTTATGTAGCACAGTCTGAAAGACATGCACGCAATCCATCCCTGTAAATAGTTCACACCTCCAGTCCTGGATTAAGCAGAATACAAGCAGCCACATCCAAGGGCACAAGAAAAGGATTAGGAAGTTGGCAGCACCCATTCTGGGGAGGGGAGGGCTGTGATAGCCACTCAAGAATAGCCACCTCTCAGCAGGGTTTGTGCATTGTGAATGTGGATTAACCAGCATACCTGCTCCCACTACTGTTAAAATATGCCTCTGAGCATGCTCATTAAGGAAAACTGTGATCATTTTTACTTTCCTTCAAGGTGAGAATTTCCTGGTTTGTCTGAGATAAATGTCTGACCTGCCTGACAGCTACTGTCAATTATTGAATTGACATTCTGAGATATCATATATAATCAAGTTCTTTGAGCATGTCAAATATAAGCCAGTCCTTGCAGAGAGAGCTTTTCTCTGCAAACCGGCAAAATTAACATTTCTGAAGCAGCATGATGCAGACCCAGAGTGCTAGTAATTTTGCCCAGAGGAAATGCCACCTTGTGTGTAACCCCTGGGTAAGGAATCATGTACCCTTCTGCTTATGCCACCCTAGCTTCTCTGGGAGCCACAGGCCTATCAGAGGACATATTTCGAGGGTCAAATTAGGACTCTTCTCTTTACATAGTGAGCTTAGTATGACCACAGGCAATAGATTTTTTTCTTTATGCTATCAGCACTTTGCACATCATCTAATAGTGCATCTAATAGAAGACCTTCAACAAATATTAGATGAATGAATAAAGAAATGGGTGATGCTAAATGCCCTGGTGTTGATTAGAAGTTGACACAAAACAACTGTGGGGATCAATACCAAGGAAAATGCTGAACTGGGTGAAATGATGTTCTAGCAATTTTGTTGGAAGCATTAGTGAGTCAAAGATGACAACAGAAGACCATTCCAAGATGGCAGAATAGGGAGGGAGCTTACTGCTCTAGTCTAGGGGAAGATAGTTAAAAAAAAAAAAAAGTAGAGAGGGTGCATTCTCAGGGAAGAGTTAGGGAGAAAGCTGCAGAGGAGACTCCACACAAATTAGAGGGACACTGTGGATCTGTGTGGAGCATGTGGATGCACACAATTCAGGATCCCAGCAACTAAGAGCCTCAGCACCAGCTTTGGAGTGAGGTGAGACCAGACTGCAGCAGATCCAAGCCACTGCAATAAAGTTGGGGGAAGAGCATGGTGTGAGTCTGGCTTGGAGCCCTGTGGCAAATAGTGTACCTGCCAACCTAGAGGGAAGAAAAAGAGGGGGCAATGTTTCTCTTTCCTCGACCACCCAGCACTGGTATCTGTAATTAGCTTAGAGGGGGTGGGCACAATTGTGGACATATATAACAGCTGTGCCAACTTGTGCCTGCATGTCCAGCACACCAGCTAAAAGGAGACGCCTGAGTCTGGCAGAGAGAACTGATGGGGGCTGGTGCTCATGACTGTGGGAACCTTGTGTACTAGGACTATGAAAACACTTTGGCTGTGTGTGAGGGTGCAAGGTGTTGCTGGGTCTTTCAGCAGTCACTATGGGCAGCTCCACATGTTGGGGCTCCCTGATTCCCTGGTGAGGGTTATTGCTGCAAGATCTGTGCTCACACTGAGGACTGCACAGATCCTTTGTGTGGTTCTTCTGGCAGTGTGGATGAATATTGTACCCACTGGGGCTAGGACTCAGTCATTGGTCTCCTTGGAGTAGGGGAAGTGAGCATGAGTCTAGGCCAACAAAGCAGAACATTACCTACTCTCTGATTAAAAAAAAATATTTACCAAGTCCAACTTGGGTGTCACTTTGAACACTCCCCTCTCCCTGCAGCACTGAACAGAGCTCTCTGGCCACACCCAGCTCATGCCTCAGCATATTCACTAAAAGAACAGACCCTCCACTAAGCCACAGAGGCATAGGCCAAAGACAAAAGCTATCACAGGGGAAAAAAATGAACCAACAAGTATCTTCACAAATGCCTAAAAATAAACACAGCAATTCAAGAAACAAGAATAAGGAAGACAACGTGTTGTCACCAAAGGAACACAACAACACTTCAATACTAGAATCTGATGAGAGATTGAAGGAATTCCAGAAACAGAATTCAAAAAATTGATCATAGAATTACTTAGAAGTAATGAGGAACCAATCCACCAATAAAAGAAACCCATATACAACATGAATGAAAATTTTTTTGATGAAATGGAGATTTTAGAGAGAAATCAAAATGAAATATTGGAAATGAAGAATACAACCATCAAATAATAAATGTGGTGGAAAGCCTTAACAATAGATTCAGTTAGACAGAAAAAAGAATAGTTAGAAGACAAATCTCTGATAATTTTACATTCATACCATAAAAAAGAAGAAATTAGAAAACTAAAAAACAATGTTGGAGATTTATGGAATATTATCAAATGGGTATTAGGAGTTCCTGAAGGTGTGGAAAGAGAGAATGGAATAGAAGGCCTTTTTAGTGTGGCCGGCGCTGCGGCTCACTAGGCTAATCCTCCGCCTGTGGTGCTGGCACCCCAGGTTCTGTCCCGGTTGCTCTTCTTCCAGTCCAGCTCTCTGCTCTGTCCCAGGAAGGCAGTGGAGGATGGCCCTGCTCCTTGGGCCCTGCACCCACATGGGAGACCAGGAGGAAGTACCTGGCTCCTGGCTTCAGATAGGCACAGCGCACTGGCTGTGGCAGCCATTTGGGGTGTGAACCAACGGAAGGAAGACCTGTCTCTCTGTCTATCTTTCACTGTCTAACTCTGCCTGTCAAAAAAAGAAGGCCTTTTTAGTGAAATAATTACAGAAAATTTCCCTAATTTGGAGAAAGAAAAGAACATCCAGGTATAGGAAGCATATAGAACTCCTAATAGACATGACCAGAAAAGATCCTTACCACAACACAATGAAATCAAACTCTCCACAGTAAAACATAAAGAAAAGATTCACAAGAGAAATGACAGATTACAGTCAGAGGAACTTCAATTAGACTCACAACTGACTTCTCATCAGAAACCCTACAGGCCAAGAGAGAATGGCAAGACACATTACAAGTCTTAAGAGAAAAAAATCTGTCAACCCAAATACTATACCCTGCAAAGCCCTCATTTATGAATGAAGGTGAAATAAAGACCTTTCATAACAAACAGCAATTGAAAGAATTTGTCACCACTTGTCCAGCCTTACAAAAGAGGCTTAAGGATATGCTACACACATGATATACAGAAACATGGTCATCACTATGTAAAAAGGTGATGGCAGAAAACCTTCCAATGAAAGTACAAAGGAAATCCAAAGAAAACAATGGGAATATTTATGGAAAAAATGGCAGGGCCATATCAGTACTTATCATCATCACCTTGAATGGAAATGGCCTCAGTTCTCCAGTTAAAAGATACAGACTGGCTGAATGGATTAAAAAAACAAAACCCACCTATTCGATGCCTACAAGATACACATCTCACTAACAAAGATACACGCAGACTAAAAGTGAAAGGATGAAAAAAGATATTCCATGCTAACAGAAACCAAAAAAGAGCTGGTGTAGCCATCCTAATATCAAACAAAACAGACTTTCACCCAAAACCTGTTAAAAGAGACAAAGAAGAGCACTATGTAATGATTAAGGGACCAATTCAACAGAAAGATGTCACTATAATAAACATATATGCACCTAATTGCAGGGCACCTGGCTATTTAAAAGAAATATTAATGTATCTAAAGGGAGACATAGGCTCTTATACAATAGTATTGGGGGACTTCAATACCCCACTTTCAGCAGTGGACAAATCAACCAGAAAATCAGCAAAGAAACAATAGAGTTAATCAACACTGTAGATCAAATGGACCTAATGGTCCTAAAGTTGAAGAATATGCATTCTTCTTATTAGTGTGTGGAACTTTCTCTAGGCCAGACCACATGCTAGGCCATAAAACAAGTCTCAACAAATTCAAAACAATCGAAAGCATACCATGCATTTTCTCTGACTACAATGGAATGAAGCTGGAAATCAATAACTCAAGACTCTCTAGAACATATGCAAACATACAGAGACTGAACAACATGCTTCTGAATGAACAGTGGATCATAGAAGAACTCAAAAGAGAAATCAAAAATTGTTGAGGACCCTTGGGACATTCGGATCTGGCTAAAAGGTCCATGAGAGTCTCACAGGCATGGAAAGCCATGACATGGTGGCAAAAACCAATCTAAATGAAAGACCCTGGTGAACAAGACCCCAGCAGAAGGAACAGGCCATTAAGGAGAGAGGCGCCTTTCTCTGAAGGAAGAAAGGAACCTCCACTGTGACACAGCCTTGACTAAACAAGTTCAGAGTCAGTAAACTCAAGGGGCTTCCATAGCCTAGACAGCTCATAGCAAGAGTCTCGGGTGATTGCTGACGTCATAAATAAGAGTGCCAATTGTTAAATCAACAACGGGAGTCACTGGGTACATGCTCCCCACATAGGATCTCTGTCCTTAATGTGTTTTACTATGAAACTTAAAAAAACTACTAGTCGAACAATACCCTATACCTTCTGCGGTTGTGTGAATGCAGCCTGTTGAAATCCTTGCTTAGTATATACTAAGTTGATCTTCAGTATATGAAGGTAATTGAAAATGAAACTCGATAAAGGGCGGGATGGGAGAGGGAGAGGGGAGGGCCACGGGAGGGAGGGAGGTTGTGGGGGGAAGCCACAACAATACAAAAGTTGCACTTTGTAAATTCACATTTATGAAATAAAAAAAAATTGTTGAGGAACAGTTTATTTTCATACTATTTAACTTTTAACAGTATAGAGTTAATCTTATGTGTATAAAGTTAATTGAAAATAGATCTTCGTAAAAAATAAAATGGGAATAGTTGAGGGAGGAGGAAGAAGGGTAGGAGTGCCAGTGGGAGTGCTTGTACAGTGGAAATAATCACTATGTTCCTAAAGCTATACCTATGAAATGCATGAAGGTCTGTATACCTTAAGTAAAAAGTTGCTGGGGGAAAAAATGACAACTGTAAACTGAGACACTATGATTTTTTTTAAAAAAATTTATTTATTTACTTGAAAGTCAAAGAGAGAGGGGCCACACACACACAAGGAGAGAGAGATTGAGCAAGAGAGAGAGATCTTACATCCACTGATTCACTCCCCAAGTGGCCTCAATGGCCACAGCTGAGCCAGGCTAAACTAAGGAGACACATCCAATTTTCCCATGTGGGTACAGGGGCTAAAGGACTTGGGCCATCTTCCACTATTTTCCCAAGCCATTACAAGGGAGTTGGATCAGAAGTGGAGCAGCCTTGAGCTGATACTGTGGTATAGTAGGTAAAACTGCCGCCTGCAGTGCTGGCATCCCATATGGGCACCGGTTCAGGTCCCAGAAACTCCACTTCCATTCCAGCCCTCTGCCAAGGCCTAGGAAAGCAATGTAGGATTGCCCAATTACTTGGACACCTGCACCCACTTGGGAGACCCAGAGGAAGCTCCTGGCTCCTGGCTCTGGATCAGCCCAGTTCTAGCCATTGCTGTCCCATATGGGATACTGGGGTTGCAGGCAGCTGCTTTACCTGCTACACCAAAATGCCAGCCCCAAGGCACAGTGATTTTTATAACACAAGTCTGAGGACTTCAAAGCATTTATAAATATTCACTCCTACCAACCTAACTGTACATATCCTCTATCTGGAGAATCTCACTGAAGCATATTGGAGATTCCATCTTCCTTGGCATATTGATTGCCCAAGTTGACAGTACCCCCAGAGCAACAATATCGTAGGAAATTCATCTTTCATCTATGTTAAATTCTGCTATCCATCTTATTCACTAAGGACAGTGAATTAGTAGAAGAGCTGATAGTGTAATACATACAAGAAAAGTATCTCTTCCACAGGTCCCCATAAAGAGTTTACCTGTTTCACGTTCTGGTATAAGATACTTGTAAAGATAAGCATGGGTATACTAATGAATCAAACTCTCCTTATAAACAGTTCTCCTTCCCCAAATTCTGTCCATGGCTTATCTCCTTATTAGTTCTTTATTCACATTTTTCATTCACTTTCACAATCATTCACTCAACAATTTTTTATCATCTACTATGCTAAATATGCTCTATGAAACTAAAAAATTGCTACAATGTAGCTCCCACCCCAATCTAAACATATTTATCAGAAATAAATATAACAAATCCAGACAATACCTCATTTATTCCTGAATACTCTTCTTTAAAACGACATATTCATTTACTCAATAGGGAGAGCAATAGAGAGAGAAAGAGACAGAGAGAAGTAAAGATCTTCTACCCACAAGTACACTACTTCAAATGGTTGTAACAGTCAGGGTTGCTACAGGCCAAATCAAGAAGACAAGAACTCCATCTGATTCTACCAAGTGGGTGTCAGGGGCCCAGATATTTGAACCATCACTTCCTGCTTTCCCCAGCATATTAGCAGGGACTGGATCAGAAGAGAAGTATACAGTAAGTAGAAAAAACCTCCCTTTCAGACCAAAGGGAAAGAAAGTTTTAAAGTGAGAATATAATTTTCCTCATGGGCATTGTCTACCTTAGAAAAACTACTACAGAACATGCCTGTGACTATAGACTTGTAGTTCAGGCCACCGAAGATTAGAGATGGGACACGGGCACTCCCTTGACTTGCATCCTCTGGTCTGCTTTAACACAAACCAGGAGGAAAAGAAAGCTAGGCATCAGAAGCAATGGGTGGCAGGCCTATTAATGGCTGATCTGTACAGTGATCTACCCTCAAGGAGACCCAACAGGCCAGTCCACTGCAGTGGCTTCAGCAGAAGTCAGCTTGTGAAGAGCCCTGGCAGCTCTGCCAAGAGTTGGATCACTGGAAATGGACCTGCCCTGGAGTCGAAGGATGCCCAGGTCAGAGCCACAGATCTTATTGGCTCTAAGCTGAAAAGCCCTTCACTCAGCCCAGCTTCCAAAGTGACCACTGCAGCTGAGGGGATGGTCAAGTAGGGTCAGCAACATTGCAGGCAGAACTGTAAATTTCTTGTTAGAGATGCCCCCTGCCTTGACCTGGCCAGCTCTCCTCCCAGGCCAGCCAAGTAATGAAAGTCAACAGAGTGCCTTCCCCTAGGATGTTCACACCTCCCTTAGGATATACCCCATGTGAAGAGATAGATAAGTCTGGGCCTCTTAACTTACAAGGCCTAAAGCCCACCAGATTATTATCAAGCCCCTTCTATCAGGTTCTATTTGCCTCTCAATCAGAAAAATTACTTGTAGCTTAGACAGCACCTTTCTTAGCTCCTCTAATAATGACTCTGTCCTTTGTTCTAGACCCTGTCTAGGATACTTGGGCCTCATTCCTTTGTAATCATAACCTCTACTCTACCACCAATGGCTCTACTCCCAACCTGTGTGTACTGATGGTCCTCTTCCCCACTTAATGCTGTATAATTGTTCAAACCTGGTAAATGCCACTCTTAGGATCATTGGTTACTATCCTCACTCTGTCTTTTATGACCTTGTCTAAATATGATCAGAGTCGGCAAACTTGGAAGGCTTCCATAGC
This sequence comes from Lepus europaeus, assembly GCF_033115175.1. Lineage (NCBI taxonomy): Eukaryota > Metazoa > Chordata > Mammalia > Lagomorpha > Leporidae > Lepus > Lepus europaeus. The sequence goes on from NC_084833.1 coordinate 44,485,963, forward strand.
CTTGGCAACTCATGACGACAGCCTAGGGTGGTTACTGGCACCATAAACTAGAGTGTCAATTTGTTGGGTCAACAACAGGAGCCACTGTGCACTTGCTCCTCATGTGGGATCTCTGTCCTTAATGTGCTGTACATTTTGATTTGATGCTATAACTAGTTTTGTGGGTGCAAATTGTTGAAATCTTTATACTAAATTGATCTTCTGTATATAAAGAGAATTGAAAATGAATCTTGATGTGAATGGAAGGGGAGAGGGAGCGGGAGAGGGGAGGGTTGCGGGTGGGAGGGAAGTTATGGGAGGGGGAAGCCATTGTAATCCATAAGCTGTACACTGGAAATTTATATTCATTAAATAAAAGTTAAAAAAAAAAAAAGAAGCAGAGCAGTGAGGACTCAAACCCATGCTCTGATATGAGATGGTAGCATAACCTGCTACACAACATCAGCCCAAAGTCTCAATTTTTCAATTCTGCTAATATATCCATGTCACATTTATTTCAAAGTTATCATAAGTGGTATATTTATAGCTTAATTTAAGTCTTACAGGAGTCTTATAAATAGAAGATGATGGGACATATTGTGCTAAGAAAATTTTTTTCTAATATCCTTTTATTTATACTTATGTAAGCAAAATTTTTGGATATTCCAATCAATCAATGAATATTTAATAACTCCTTCTATTAAGTAATTAGCATCAATCTAGTCTTCAGGATAGAAAGAATAGAAGTAACTCACATCCACAATGTATTTTCAGTTAGGTTAGATAACTGCACATGAAACAATAAGCAAGAAATGTAAGAAATTCCAAAATATATGATACAGTCTCTAATTATTTGAGGATTCAGAGCTATAGTTACCTTTGGAGTTGGGATGCAGTGAGCAGAGCCAGTTTAAGCAGCGCTGGGGAGTTCACTTTCTTCCACCAAGCAGCTACAGGAAAGTTACTTTACTTCTCTAAGCATTCATTGCCCTACCATAAAATGCAGAAGCCAGCTTAAATGAAGTATGAAGTCACTTCCAGATCTGAACTCCTTGCTATTTCTTCCAGTGCATACCATCAAGTCATAGAAGGCTTCATCTTGAGACACTAATTTCATCTGGACCTTTGCAAATGAACAGATGTGGATATCTCTACTCATATGTACATCTTTAATTACATATGTGAAGCATTACAGAGGTATGATAGAAATCATCTTGCGTAGGAGGTCACATACAGCTTTTAAAAAATGCTTATTTTTAAGTGGGCACCTAGATCCTATTATCATTGTTCTTTAATCAGGGAATTGGAGGGGGAGGTAAAATTATTCACAGTTAAATCACAAATGCACTGTCCTTACAACTGCAAATGAGTGTTAATGTTCAAGTATCTCTCCCAAACAACCTCAGTACTAAGACACCAGGAGGATAGAATCTTATTCTAGCTGCCTTGTTTCTAACAAAACAGAGAAATATCCAAGAGGGAGTAGAGAATACCAGTGAGGGAAGCTGGCAGTAGTGTTAAATATACATACAAAAAGCTCCAAACAAGGGTTGCAGCAGTTTCAGCGGAGAGCAGCCCCAGGCTAGCAATAACTTTCAGCCCAATCATTTCTGCAGTTTTTCACCCCATGCTTGATATACAGATACTGGTTGTAAATGCCCCCATCCTGTCAATATGTCACATGTTATTATGTCTTCTGGGGGGACTATATCACTAAGAACTGACATTTGTAACAAGTTTAAAGATTCTAGTAATTTCATAAATGCCTGCCCCCAAACTTTAAAAACAAAATGTATAACCAGATAATAAGAGGAGGCAGGGGGAAAGGGAAGAATGCTAGGTACATCTGACTGCTATCCCTTTCCTTAGTTATGGGACAGAATGGAGGATTAGGTCTCAAATTCAAGGGCAGGGTCCCCTGTTCTAATCCCCAGAATAAAGCAGGCCAATCAACTTCATCTGCAACCTGCCAATGGGTAGAAATCCACAGAAAGTTAACTGAAATCTTAACTGGTGGTTTACTTTCTCAACGACTCACAATGTTAGAAGCTGCTAGAGATAATATTTATTTCACTCAAAGACCAAGGAATTTAATTTGGAGCCTGCTCATCTTCCAAGGAAACTGTCAGAAAGAACCAGTCCTATAAAGGTCAGTGACAGATGGGTAGCAGTGTACTACAATGGCTCAAACTCTAACCTGAAGCCCTCAGATGACTGGGATGTGGTTGCTAGCTTCAACCCTTCAAGGAGACTCCTGTATCAAGGAGTCTCCTTGATACAGAAAGAGACTGTATCGCTGAACCTGTAAATCCCAGTGAAAGCAGAATGACTACAAAAGGCTTTGGAGAAAAGAAGCAAGACTTCCTCAACATTCTGTGTCCTCCAGAGAGAATGGAGATTCTGCCTCGAGATACCACGAAGAGAGAGTATGAAGGCTTCTGACAGGCTATGCCGGCTGCTATTTGGGATTGGAGATCTCAGGCAGATCTATCCTGGCACTTTGCTAGGTGTTAAATACACTATTATTCTCATTTAATCTTTTCCCCAAATGTATGAAATTGTATAATTCTATCTATTTTACAGGTAAGAAACTGTGACTCAAGGAAGTCAAATGAGTTGCTCAAGGGGATTAGCACTCGACACCAGTAGGATTCAAACTCAGGTCGGTCTGAGTCCAAAGACACAATGTACACTAGTAACAGAAGAAATGATGCTCCTAACATTATGAAAACTTGTTAGCTAAGAACAAGCCCACCACAGTGGCACTCACCACTTTGATTTGTATTACGGTTCAGTTTGCCTCTGCAAATTAAAGTCATTTGAACTGTGATGATTCAAGCAAGGGTACATAGACAATATTAAAAATGAAATGCCATTGTAAATTAATGAGACATTGGAAAGCTTTTAACCTCAGGGCTGCAAAACAGCACTGTTAATGCCGATGCTCATAAACACCATCTTTATCATGAAAAGAAGAGATTGGAAATACATGCTACCCATTTATAATGACAAGGGCCAAGAGGCAGCAAAATGCCATTGATCAAGCAAAGGCACCCCTGTGCTGCAAGGTGGCCTCCAAATACCACCAGTCTGATGATCCATCAGCACTCCTTCCCCAGCAAAAGCCCTACCAGAGTCCAACTTAGTAGCCACTTGGTGGAAACACAGCCCAAGGTAAAGCCACACTCACTTTGTCGTCATGAGATTTTTGGCTCCCTACATCATCCCCAAAAGGTCAACAAGGAGGAAATACGTAATATATCTCATTTGTAGGTGCAAGAGCACTTCAGAAAGTTGGTGGAAAATGGAATTTAAAGAAAAGCTGGGCTAAACAAAGTTGAAATAAATGCATAATATTAATTTTCCATGAACTTTTTAAAGAAATTTCATTTAAAAAAGTAATTGCTGGGAATGCTTTGGACATAACAGAATATTAATTTAAAATGGCTTAGATGAAATGTAGCAATAGACTTCATTTTAAATCTTGTTATGGGAATTCACCATATCAGATGTTTTTAACTAACTTTAAGTGTCAGTAAATACCTTAATAATGAAATACAAGCTCCTAAGAACAACATGACTACAGAGTTATTATTCTGAGTTTGAGCTCTCACATTTCAGGGCTCTAGCTGAAGCAAATATGAGAAATTAGATTTGGTATTTTCTGATTCCAGGACATGCCCTAGATGATTTTTGCATGGATGCTGTCTTAATTAAATTTCTGGTAAGAGCTTGTTTTCTCATCATCTGCTTGCAAAAATCATGTGTAAAAAAAATTAACTAGTTGAGGTGTTCCACAAAGGTAGCTGTGGTTCCCAGGCATTGAGGTTTAGCAGACTTATAACAGTTCAAAAGAGATTTAAACAAAACGTGTCTTAACAACTGACAGCCAATGTTCCGTTTGGACAGTAAAGATTTTAATATACCATATGTTGTTATTGTCATTTTATTTTAAAAAGGATATTTTAGCATACACAAAAAGGATGGTCCTTTATTTTAATATTATCTTAGCATTATATATGAATCTACTTTAGTGTTACTAAAACACTTATGAATCTAATTTTTCTCATTTAATCATAGGCTTATGAAAGTTACCAAACTGGGGGTCAGCATTCAGCCTAGTGGTTAAGATATGGGTTAGGAAGCTGGAACACTGTCAGGGTTCCTGGCTCCAGCGCTTGATTCCAGCTTCTGATAATGTGCAGCCTGCAAGGCAGCAGTGATGACTAAAATGGCTGTTTCTGTCACCCACATGTGAGATGCACACTGAGTTCCCAGATCTCAGCTTCAGCTGTTGCAGCTGTTGCAAATCTCAGCTGTTGCAGGCATTTGGCATTCAGGGACTGAATCAGTGGATGAGAGCGCTCTCTCGCTCATGCGCGCGCTCTCTCTTTCTCTCTCTCTCTCTCTCTCTCTCTCTCTCTCTCTCTCAAATTTACCAAACTAAAACAGTCTGCTATGATTTAAATATATCCACCCAAAGCTCATGTGTTGGTAACTTAATTCACCAATGTTACAAGGTAAGGAAGTGGCATAATAAAAAATTATTAAGTTATGAGGGCTCTGACCTCACGAATGATTTAATGTCATTATAACAGAGTTCCTTAGCTATTGTGAGTGGATTTGTGTGAAAGCAAGTTTGGGGGGCTAGTGTTGTAGCATAGTGGGTTGGGCCTGTGCACAGACATCTCATATGGGCACAGGTTTGAGTCCCGGCTGCTCCACTTCTGATCTAGTTCCCTGCTGATGGCCTGGGAAAGCAGTGGAAGATGGCCCAAGTGCTTGGGCCCCTGCACCCATATGAAAGACCCAGAGGAAGCTCCTGGCTCCTGGTTTCTGATCAGCCCAGTTCTGGCTGTTGCAGACATTTGGGGAGTGAATCAGTGAATGGAGAACTTCTTTCTCTGTCTCTCCCTCCCTTTGTCTGTAACTCTGCCTGTCATATAAATAAATACATCTTTAAAAAATAAAAAAGCAAGTTTGGTCCTCTTTCGCTTTCTCACTCTTACCCTCTCTTGCCCTTCTGTCTTCTGTCACCAAGTCACAGGCACAAAGCTCTAGAGGGCAGAACATTTCAGGCATGAGCCCAAGTGTGCTCTCCATGGGCTCCCTGCCAATGGTTATCTGGGATATCTATTCCCCTATAATCTAATGACACATCTCTCCCCCATCAGTGTTGTGCACAAGGGGGCCAAGGAATAGCTCAAATTCCTACTCCAGAAGGTAAAAACATAAACCTTGGTGGTATCCTCATGGTACTAATTCTATGGGCATTCAGGGTGTATAAGTAATGGAGGCTGCATCTAGATTTCAAAGGATGTTGCACACAGTCTGGGGGCCATGGCAGAGACTGGTCACAGAGGCAGAGGCATGGCAGAGGACCCCTACTAAGGCAATCCTCAACACAGACATAGAAGTAAAGTCATCACAGATACTTCTCATGAGGACAATGCCTACTGAAGCCATGGGATTGGTGCAGCTCCCAAGAATGCAGACCTAGAGAGCTACCCATCTTCAAAGGCAGCCAGCAAGAGCTGCAATCATGAGACTACAACCTGAGAGAAGTGAAGCATGGGCTGGACCAAGCAAAACCATGAGAGTAGAGCTGAATCAAGTAAGACGATATACAATCATGTTCTGTAGTCAAAAATGGTCTACAATAATATTTATTTCTACAAATAATACATAAACTTGGCCTAATTATTTTAATTAATCTATTTTATTATCCAGTACTACAATCTATATATTTTGAACACCTATCATGTACCAGTTTACGTAATAGCCCTTAGGGATAATAAATTAGCTATTCTCTGCCACTCAAACTTAAGCACAGTCAGGGAGAAAGACACAGAGATGCCTAACTAAAAGTCATTGTCACAAGTACTATAATAGGCATCATAAATGCACTTGGAACACAGATGAAGAGACCATCCACTCTACAGGTTGAACCAAAGAACTCTCATGACAGATGAATAAATGTTTTTCCAGGCAGAGATGAGGAGGAATAAATTCACAAGCAAAGGAAATAGTAAGAAAATATGCAAGGAACTTCTATTTTTCTCACATTCATCACTCCACAAATATCTAGAACACCCCCTTTATATTATATTTAAACATTTCTCTACCTAAAGAATCTAAGCTTAATGAAGTTTAGAGGAACCTAAAATTAATGGTTTATGTAAAACTGAATATGTAATCTAGATGAGTTTTCACAGTTTGTTTCCTGGAGTCAGAGAGCATTGCAGCTGAAGATCCTGGTTCAAACCCACCCTGCAGCTTCCCCAGTGGCACAATCTCTTCTGGCTTTCCTGGCATAGTTCACTGGTCTATGTACCAACACAGATCAGAACAAAGCAAAGAGTGTACAGGCCCTCTCACTACATTTACCGTAACACTGGGCAAATCATTTCTCCTCTTCAAGCTTTGATCTCCAATCTACAAAATAAAAAGTTTCACCTGGATGACCTCCCCATCTCAACCTACCAGGCTGTTCCATCTACAAGGTTAATGTGACCTAACAGAAAAAAGGCATTTTGGTAACCACTGCTTTGTCTGTTCTTTGTGCAGCATATCTTGATGCGGAGTAGCCATCTCACCAAGTATGTCCCAACTCTGTCAAAGAATCAGGGATCTAATGATAAAATTAAATGGGAAAAATATACATATTTTTCTGCAAACAGGCAATTTACAGACTTAATTTGTGAGCCTCCTGAAGGAAGGGGCCATACCCAAATGACTTTGTATATAAATTTATTCCAGCTCAGAGCCTGAAACACAGGAGATGCTCAGCAAATGCTTATTCAACAGAAATCATATTCAACTAACTACCAATTAGTTACTTAATTAGAATTAATAATATACTAAAAAATACAAAAATATTCAATTCAATTAGTAGGTGAAATATCATTTAATATTAATTCTGTTAACTGTTAAAAATTATAACATGCTTTTAAGGATTTAGCACAACACCTTAGGAGCAGTGGAATTTGGGAGGATTAAAAGAATATTTTAGCATTCAAGGTGACTCTCAAGATTGTAGAAGATAATCCATTGCAAGTAGAATTGGCAGGAGATAGCACGTGACAACTGTGGGTAGAAATATAATTGATAGAACAGCAAGTTTAAGGACACTTTGCCTCACCAAGGTTACTGGAAGAAGAAAATTTTCCACTGGCTGAGAGCCACAAGAGCAAACAAATCTATGAATTAGTCCCTAAGCAATAGCATCTTCTTGTGCCATATCCTTTGGCTGGAGCAGAACACAGAGTTATGAGGGAGAATGAACAGGCAGGTCTACTGCAGAGCCACAGAGACTTTTTCAGCTGAGAATGTCCCAAAGTCTATCTAATCCTTGTTCCACAGCATCCTACTGCTCTTTATTAATATCAAAGCTTTCTAATAAAACATAATGGAGTAAACTGTCCAGGCAAGCAGGAAGACTTTCCAACCCAACCCACCTCTATCCACCCACAGCACTACTATAATACATTCACTACTATAGGCATAACACATATCAAAGACAGTATGATCAGAATGCCCAAATAATGACATAGTGTTTCCTTCTGTTCACTAATGCAGGTAATTTTAATAAAATATTCTTGCTTGGCCTCACAGTCTTCTAGACTAAAGCCTGGAATAGGTATAAAACTTTCTGAAATGTTAGCTGCAGAGATGCTGAAATGAATGGAAAATGTTTGGAAAACCAGCTTGCTACTCCTGGTACCTATTCAGGTGCACTGCTTGGATCTTTTTTTAGGAAAGATCTTCTCAGCTGGGAAAAGCAGTCAGCTGACAGTCTCCATCTGTATTACCTTTAGAATCCACTACAGCCGCATGAGTGCCAAGGCCTCATTCTTCCTGGGCATCCTCCAGCCAAAAGTTGAGTACTGTAGAAATATGAAGCCAGGCCACTAGTCCCCAACATTGGACTCCTTTAACAGACAGGCCACTAGTCCCCAACATTGGACTCCTTTAACAGACACATGCTATTCATGAGCTACCCAGTGACTGGCAAAAACTCTGCGTGGGCTTCATGCTGTATGAGGTTCTCCCTGGCCAATCCTACTTTCTCCCTATTCTTTTTTTTTTTTTTTTTGGACAGGCAGAGTGGACAGTGAAAGAGAGAGAGAGAAAGGTCTTTCTTTTCCTTTGGTTCACCCCCCCAATGGCCGCTATGGCCGGCGCACTGCGGCCGGCACACTGTGGCCGGTGCACCACGCTGATCCAAAGCCAGGAGCCAGGTGCTTCTCTTGGTCTCCCATGGGGGTGCAGGGCCCAAGCACTTGGGCCATCCTCCACTGCACTCCCAGGCCACAGCAGAGAGTTGGACTGGAAGAGGAGCAACCGGGACAGAATCCAGCGCCCCAACCGGGACTAGAACCCGGGGTGCTGGCACCACAGGCAAAGGATTAGCCTATTGAGCCATGGCACTGGCCTCCCTATTCTTTTACAGACACACTCACCTTCACTAATAAGCCACTAGTCCTTCTAGCTCTGTTTTCAGTATCTTCTTTCCAGAGGTCACAAAAGTCACATCAGGAATGTTTGGAATATAACTCCAGTGGGAATACAGTTTCGTTCTATCTGAGCCCTTTATCCTGCTGCCCAGAGCTGCCTCTATCACCTCCAACTCTTCAGATCTGCTAGGTGCGAGTCAGACTCCAGTTCACTGTTTTCCCCTAGGAAATGTACTTCTCCAGATGTCTCCTTGAAACTTCCCACTAAGGCTTGAGGGGTGGGGGTGCTGAAGGGGAGCCTCCTTTTCCCTTTCCAATGAAGGGAAAAGTTTAACAATTCTGTACAATGAAATGTGTGCTTAATCCTTAATTAAATGTTCCTCTCTTACATATCCAACCTCTTATTAGGATAAAATAGGCAGTCAAGAATTCTCACCACAAGATAGCAGTGGTAGTGGTAGTAATGTGGGTTGGAGCAAATGCTGGGAGGTGCTTGACCTTGATGGTGGTGATGGTTCCCCAGGTGTATGCTTATGGTTAAAATATAGATAGCTTTTTACATTTCAGTCATATATTAGTTTTTTAAAAAGATTTATTTATGTATTTGAAAGGTAGAGTTACAGAGAGACAGAAGCAGAGAGAGAGAGGGTCTTCCATCTACTGGTTCACTCGCCAAATGGCTGCAATGGCCAGAGCTGGGTCAATACAAAGCCAGAAGCCAGGAGCTTCCAGGTCTCCCAAGTGAGTGCAGGGGCCTAAGGACTTGGGCCATCTTTTATGCTTTCCCAGGTCATAGCAGAGAGCTAGGTCAGAAGTGGAGCAGCCAGGACTCGAATGGGTGTCCGTATAGAACACCAGCACTGCAGGCAGCAGCTTTACCTGCTATGCCACAGTGCCAGCCTCCACATACTAGCTTTTTTAAAAGAGTTCTCAGCCACCTCTTTGTAAGACCTGTTTAAGTGGCCCAGCATCCCACTTTAGAACAAATGAGTTATTACCACTTATTGTTTTGATCTATGCCAGTGGTCTTCCACCCATGGGATAGAAAGTCCTGATTTAACATCCTAGACACAAAGAACATTTCACTACAGAAATAATGGCTATCACAGGTTGCACCTTCTTCTGTAGCTTATAGAAAAGCTGATCAGCATGAGTTGGGAGCATTATATCACTCTGTCTCATAGCCTCCTCATTTCAAGAAAATAAAAGATTTTGAAAGTTATTAAGATATGATTTTAATCTTTCCTAGAGTGTTTTTCCTCTCTGCTCCTCCCCAACCTCCCCAACCTTTCTCGCTTTCTCTCTCTCTCTCTCTCTCCATAAGTGCTAAGAGAGAGGGTATTGGGAATCTAATTCCTACAGAGAATTCTAGTTAGAGACCAACATACAACAATAACTCTAGGATTCTAACTTTGCACCTCCAAAAAGCATGATTTGGATGACTAGATAGCTCAAGAACATGCTCTTAAGCAGGTTATACACTAACAATTTATAATGATCTTGGATCTCAATTCACATTTAAAAAAACTGGATGAAAGTTCTTATTCAAGGTCAAACAACAATTACGAATGTCAGCTGATTAAAAAAATTCTCAAGGACATATCTACATTGTTCACTGTGATGCAGTCAATCACTGCCAACGCCTTTTGTCCAACTCCATTTTTTTGCCTTTTGGGGATCTGAGAACATCATCCATCAACACTCTAATTTAAATATCATCACCCCCCAACACACACATACACATAGACCTTCACATAACCTTTTAAGTAATCAAATGTAATTGGCAAACAAGCTCTGGAGTATCAATGTCCTTTACAGAAAAGGTGGCAGAGCAGAGCTAAAACTTTGATATCATAATTAACAGAAGCCCCCTTATTGGAAGCTGAGACACATGCCCAGTTAAGATAGTTTAAAAGTCCACTCTTGCCTTGAAAATCAAATAACATGTAACCAAAGAAACCTGAAGCTGGAGTGTGAAGTTTTAGTTTTGAAGGTCGAAGGAACCAGTTGACTTGGATTGTATGTACCGTCACCATCAAAACTACCGTATGCTAGAAAGAGTGCCAGCAGGATCACCAGCAGGAGGAACAAAAGCAAGCTGTGAATACACTGAGGTCAGGATGAGACAGGGGCATTATATTAAAGCCTGATGTGGACTCAAATGTTAGACAAGAACCCAAAGTGATGGGTAGAAAACAAAACACAGAAGCAGAGGAACTAAGTAGCAAGTTGCAGCATCTTTCTCATGGGCAGCATTCTGTCATGGAAGGGTTTCTTCCACTCCTTCAAACATGGCACTCTAGCTCTAGAACTTGATGTGCATCATTGACTTAGACTGGGAATTCGACATATAATGTAAAATATTACCAAACCACCATATATACCAAATTTGGATACTATGAGTCGTTTTGCAAACACTTGTTCTGCCTAAAGTATAATAGGACTCTGATTTAATTTGATCTGTCAAGTTACATTTGTTACTTATCAAGTGATGGTAGAAGTCACCCTTTATCAGGATCCTATTGAAAACATATATTTCATTTTCAGAAAAGCTGAGTTTATAGAAAGAAGAGTTTCAAAAATGTAACTTTAACAATAAGGTAAGAAGACATTCAATTTTCATCATCCTGGCATTTTAAAAAATTGAACGTAATCCAATCTCCTCTTAGTCAGAGGCATACATGGATGCAATTTTCAAGTGTACTCGTTAGACTGCCAAGTTAATAATGCTGACCAGTGGGAGGAGGAAAGATAGTCGAAGTTTTCCTACCGGTCAACATTATTGGCTAAGCTGCTGCTTCGGCTCAATAGCTCACAAGATGCATTTTGTGTCAAGATGCTTAAACACTTAGGAGAGATGATTCATTTTGGTAATAACAGGACTCGAGGCACATAGAGATGGTGAAGGCAATGTGCAAGGTGCTTAATGATAATCGTTACCAGCATCATTGTGAAAAAGGGATTGCAAGTGGAGAGTGCAAAAATGCATCCTTATCAAAAGAAATTTCAGAGACAGTTACCAAAAAACATTCAGCTATGGCTGAAGCAAGGTGAAAAAAAGCTTATGCTATCGAAGCTAAATCACTTAAATTCAGAATAACATGAATTGTTATGGAAGCTAAGTATATCAGGGGTACTGGCAAAGGGGCACCATGTGCTCTCACACTCTCTCTAATATTTAAGTGCCTATTTATTAAAAATATGCATGTAAGTAAAATAATAAAAATATATACATACATCCAAAAAAATGAAATACTAGAGTTAGAGGCCAGCATTGTGGTGCAGCAGGCTAAGCCACTGCTCATCCTCTATCTGAGCAGCAGTTGGAGTTCCTGATCCAGCTTCCTGCTAATGGGCCTGAGAAAGCAGCAGTAGATGGCCCAAGTACTTGGTCTGCTGCCATCCATGTGGGAGACCTGGATAGAGTTTCAGGCTGCTAATTGGAACAGCCTGGACATTTAAAAAAAAAAAACTTTTATTTAATGAATATAAATTTCCAAAGTACAGCTTACGGATTACAATGGCTCCCCCCGCCCATAACTTCCCTCCCACCCGCAACCCTCCCCTTTCCCACTCCCTCTCCCCTTCCATTCACATCAAGATTCATTTTCAATGCTCTTTATATACAGAAGATCAGTTTAGTATATATTAAGTAAAGATTTCAACATTTTGCCCTCACATAGCAACACAAAGTGAAAAATATTGTTGGAGTACTAGTTATAGCGTTGAATAACAGTGTACAGCACATTAAAGAGAGATCCTACATGATATTTTTTTAAAGATTGATTAATTTTCTATGCAATTTCCAATTTAACACCAAGTTTTTTTTTTTTTCATTTTCAATTATCTTTATATACAGAAGATTGATTCAGTATATACTAAGTAAGGATTTCATCAGTTTGCACCCACACAGAAACACAAAGTGTAAAAATACTGTTTCAGTACTAGTTATAGCATTACTGCACATTGGACAACACATTAAGGACAGATCCCACATGAGACATAAGTACACAGTGACTCCTGATGTTGACTTAACAATTTGACACTCTTGTTTATGGCGTCAGTAATCATCCTAGGCTCTAGTCATGAGTTTTCAAGGCTATGGAAGCCTCTTGAGTTCACTGACTTCAGTCTTATTTAGACAAGGTCATAGTCAAAGTGGAAGTTCTCTCCTCCCTTCAGAGAAAGGTACCTCCTTCTTTGATGGCCCCGTTCTTCCCACTGGGATCTCACTCGCAGAGATCTTTCATTTAGGTCTTCTTCTTTTTTTTTTTTTTTCCCCAGAGTGTCTTGGCTTTCCATGCCTAAAATACTCTCATGGGCTCTTGAGCCAGATCTGAATGCCTTAAGGGCTGATTCTGAGGCCAGAGTGCTATTTAGGCCATCTGCCATTCTATGAGTCTGCTGTGTATCCCACTTCTCATGTTGGATCGTTCTCTCCCTTTTTGGTTCTATCCGTTAGTATTCGCAGACACTAGTCTTGTTTGTGTGATCCCTTTGACTCTTAGACCTATCAGTGTGATCAATTGTGAACTAAAGATAATCACTTGGCCTAGTGAGATGGCATTGGTACATGCCACCTTGATGGGATTGTATTGGAATCCCCTGGCACATTTCTAACTCCACCATTTGGGGCAAGTCCGATTGAGCATGCCCCAAATTGTACATCTCCTCCCTCTCTTTTTCCCACTCTTATATTTAACAGGGATCATTTTTCAGTTAAAATTTAAACACCTAAGGATAATTGTGTGTTAATTACAGAGTTCAACCACTAGTACTAGAACAAAAAAAAATACTAAAATGGATAAAGATTCACATTGTACATCAACAGTCAGGACAAGAGCTGATCAAGTCACTGTTTCTCATAGTGTCCATTTCACTTCAACAGGTTTCCCCTTTGGTCTCAGTTAGTTGTCACTGATCAGGGAAAACAAATATTTGTCTCTTTGGGACTGGCTTAATTCACTCAGCATGATGTTTTCCAGAATCCAGTCATTTGCAACAAGATGGAGGAATCTGGAAAACATCATGCTGAGTGAATTAAGCCAGTCCCAAAGAGCCTGGACATTGACACCAATTGGGGAGTGAACCAGAGGATCAGGAGATCTCCATCTCCATCTCCCTCTCCTCCTTCTCCCCTTCCCTCTCTCCCCCTCTTCCCTTTCTGTCACTCTTTCAAAGAAATAAATTAAATATTCTTTGAAAAGGAAATATGAGGGCTTTTAATTGTTTAACATTCCTATAAATTTTTAAACTACTCTAAAAATCTTAAAGAATTTTTAAAAAATTACTCTACCAATAAATCCAGCATTTTGCTGGGTTGCTTTTAAGCTGTGTCCAAAGCTTCAACTAGTTTATTTTAAATGAACTTTCTATTTTGGAATAATTTTAGACACCAAAAAAAAAAAGTTGTAGAGGTAGTATAGAGAATTTCTGAATACTCTGAGCCAAATTTCTCCAAATGTTGGTTTTATATTATATTACCATGGTGCATTTGTAAAAACTAAGGAGCCAACATTGATTGCTACACTATTGACTGTGCTCCAGATTTTATCCATATTCCACTGACTTTTTCTCCAGTGCCTCTTTCCCATCCAATTATCCTGGGCAACATGTTGGATTTGGCACCATCTCTATCAGCCTAGTTGGAAGAGATGAGATTGGAATCTAACCCCAGAACTCTGGGTTGTAATATACCGAGGAACCCCTGAGCTGTTCTGTCTCATTCACTAGCTCTCTTATGTCACCCAGCCTTTAGTCTAGTCATGTTCTACCCATACCACTCACTTGGTGACACGAACTTATAATCCTAAAGCAATCACTATCTTTCATTATTTCATTGAATTGTAAACCAGAAAATACTGTTGAACTCATGTGGTCATACATTTTATTTATTAGTGCTTAAACCTTGTGAAATTCTTCTTGATCTAATCTTAGTAATCTAGTCAATTTGGTGATTTTCTTTTAATGTTGCCTCTCTAATCATTAAAGATAAGGTTTTTGTTTCTTGTATTTTTGTTTTGCCAAAACAAAAGAGAAGGTATGCCCATAGGATAGGGGAAAGAAGAAATATGGAGCAGGGGAAGTTGCTAAAAGACGGAAAGAGTACCTTGAAGCCTTTGTTATGGAGGATGTGAAGTTAGGAAAGATGCAGAAAAGATCCAAGCATAAAGGTGTCAAGGACCTACCACCCCCAGCTCATTAGCTTTATGGGAGTGGGGAAACCAAGAAGACAAAAACCCCCAGAGCGCAGAGAAGTATTTAAGAATTGAGGACTGATACTGTTTGCTGCTCAGAAGTCTGCATGGAGATCTCACAGTGGGCTCTGTGCCCACAGGAGAAAGTTGTGGTTGAACAGAAATGGTGGTATGGCACATTTATGCATAGGGCAGGGATCCAGGGTTTCTTAGGTCCTCACCTTGAGGTTACTAAGTACACTAAGTGATAAAATCTTCAGCAAGGGGCCACAGAAGTGAGAGACAGAATGAGCTCAAGGTCTACTGCCAAGATAGGTAAGCCGATGGAAGCCGCAGTGAGGTCTTGGAAAATCAGCAAGTCCCACTGACAGCATAGAGGATCACACAGTGTCCAAGACAAAATGAATCCATGCAAGCACTAAACATGCACAGAAACCCATACCAGGATAAAAAACAAAGGACACCAGTACCTACAAACAGGATAATATGAATTATATCTCACCCACAAGTAGGTCTGAGCAAAGCAGCAGAGAAAAATAATGCTCAGACCAGACACCTCAGTCCCTAGGTCAGAACTAGGTAGGTTATCATTTTGAGCAGAAGGAAAAGGAGAGGTCTCCAAAAGCCGTGCAGTAGCTTTCAGTGTTGGACAGGCTGAGCACCTGGCTCACCTAAATAAAACTGAATTCACACAAATAATATTTTAAACTAGGAAAGATTCACAGACCTAAAATTCCCCATTTGTTTTCAAAGAACAGGGCATAGGAATAACATCAGATGGAAGAAAATAAAGCTTTATATTCCAAATGCTAGAGTATTCATTTCAACTCCAATATCCAAACACCAATTAATATATTAAGTAAAAATAAATTGTGGTATGATGAGTCTGAAATGTTTCTTTTCTTTTGCTCTTAAATCCAAATCTTGTTCATTCTTCAACCCTTGCCTTCTTCATGTAAACTCCTCTCAGTGATCTTTTATCTGAATTTCTCCCCCACTCATACTCCTACTATTCCAGTGGGCCTGAAGCACTGGGAGGAGGTGAATTACTGAAGGTAAAGTTCATGTATTACTCTTCCTTTGATGTCTCACACAACCCAGCACAAAATACAGCAGCACTTATATATGAGCTGATTGACTTATTGATTGTTACACAGTAAGGTAAAAAAAAAAAAAAAAAAAAAAAAAGCTGCTTGAAGAAATAAAGTAAAGGGGAAGAAGTAAGTTAAGAATGGAAGTCGATCTGCTCTTCTGGGATAGAGAAATATGAAACTATTTATGAAAGCTGATTTTTTTTGCTTCCTCTGACTCATAGTTATTCACAGTTACTGAAATTAATAACGATTAATCACAGGAAAAGGATGAGCCATGTTAATTTCTCTGGACAATTCACACACACACAGAGTACCTGATGTGATCAATTTTCTTTGTGGCACTTAAGAGTGAAAAAAATAGTAACATTAAGTCTGTTGGATATCTGCCCCCTTTGGGGAGCTTGCAATTGTAAAATAAAATAACATTCAGAAAAAAAAAAAAAAAAAGACCTAAATGAATGATCTCTGTGAGTGAGATCCCAGTGGAAAGAACGGGGCCATCAAAGAAGGAGATACCCTTCTCCGAAGGGAGGAGAGAACCTCCACTTTGACTATGACCCTATCTGAATAAGACCAAAGTCAGCGAACTCTAAAGGCTTCCATAGCCCTGGCAACTCATGACTAGAGCCTAGGGAGATTACTGACGCCATGAACAGGAGTGTCAAATTGTTAAGTCAGCAACAGGAGTCACTGTGTACTTACACCCCATGCGGGATCTGTCCCTAATGTGTCGTCTAAAGCCAAGTGATGCTATGACTGGTACTGAAACAGTATTTTTATACTTTGCGTTTCTGTGTGGGCGCAGACTGATGAGGTCTTTGCTAATTATATACTGAAGTGATCTTCTGTATATAAAGAGAATTGGAAATGAAAAAAAAAAAAACAACCTGGTGTTAAAATGGAAATGGCATAGAAAATTAATTATTTTGAAAAAAAAAAATTATGTAGGATCTCTGTCTTTAATGTGCTGTACATTGCTATTTAATGCTATAATTAGTAATCCAATGGTAGTTTTTTCACTCGATGTTGCTATATGGGCAAAATGTTGAAACCTTTACCTAATATATACTAAATTGATCTTCTGTATACAAAGAGAATTGAAAATGAATCTTTACATGAATGGAAGGGGAAAGGGAGCGGGAGGGGGGAGGGTTGCGGGCGGGAGGGAAGTTATGGGAGGGGGGAAGCCATTGTAACCCACAAGCTATACTTTGGAAATTTATATTCATTAAATAAAAGTTTAATAAAAAAAAAATAAAATAAAATAAAATAACATTATGTGAGTGAGGAGAAAAAGAGAGAAAAGTTTAAACCAAGATCTGTCTCTTCTTGTGGACTAAAGATTCTGAGGTGACAGTGGTGTAAATAAGGAAATGGCTAAATTCCATGTCTTCACATGGGTTGTTAAAATGAGATCTGATTGTCTCAAGGTTGAATTTGTTGGAAACAATGATTATGTATGACACTTTATTGCAACATCCTCCAAAGCATATGGCTACTTTATTAGAAATTAAAATTCATTTTCATATAAATCTCAGCAGGATATTACACTAAGATAACTAGAGTTACTCCAGGGGACAACAAATAATTCTAGTTTAGCTCTTCTAAGGCCTGGCACTTGTAAAATAAAATTGAAACTAATTCACTTGTAAGTACAATGGGATACTTGGAAAATGTAAACTATATACTACAAGCATGGGCACAAATGTTATTTCTGTACCACTTTGAGTATATGTATAATTCACATTTTGCCTATAAATTTCCACTGCTTGGTTTTACATTTTTCAACTTAAAAATATTCATTAGCAATATATTTTCTGCCCTTTCTTATTTTTAATTGCAGAGTTTTAGAAAGCATAGCTCTTCACTGACTTTCTGCTCTTTTAATCACAGTGAACAATACATCAGATCATAAAAATAATCATGCTAGTGTGAACCTGCACAGGCACTGATGCACTACAGATATTTCTGTTAGATCTCACTAAGGTTTTATCAAATTTGTTTTACTGCAGTATTTGGCTACTCAGGGAATCTTCATGTTTTTTCATGACAATGTTCAGTACTTACTTTCAAATTGGTCTCCTGAGCTTGTATCATGATTGTTTTTGATAGTGTGCTGCACACTGGAAAAAATGGGTTTGTGTATCTTCAAACCCAACATTCAGTTCCAAAATAACAATGACTTAACAAATATGAAATATAGAGTCTCAAACCTGTATATGCTGCAAGTTGTTTCAATCTGGCAGAACATTATTTTAAGCTAAATAGAGAGTATACAATCGCTGTGGCTTATCTTCATATTTTTATCTTTGCAGATACAGGGGGATATAAGAATAACATTGAATTTAATATCAAGTTTTTTGGAAGAGATGTGAAATAGGGATGACAAAACATTATGTTTTTTTGTTTTTGCAACAAAGAAAGTGCTCTTAATTATATTTATTAAGACTCTTTACTAGTCAAACTAATGAACACTAGACAAAAGCAGTCAACTACTTGCATATCTAAGAAGTGATAGGAAGCTCGCCTGCATGCTACAGCAGAAGATTCACCAACATCCTTAGCATTGCTGCATATTTATTCAGCCAGTGGGCAAATGTTGAGAACCAACTATAGTCCAGATACAGCAGCCCCTGCCCTCAAAGAAATCATAATCCACTGTAGCCAATAATGTGTCACTCAACAATCATAAAGCCATGGTTACCCTAAGTGGATACGCAGAATACATAAAATGGAAATGTTAAGGAAAATATCTGGCTACCAATGTGCCAGGACCAGGAAGGGCAAACTGACACACCTGAGGAAGGCCATCCTGGCAGGTTGCATCAAAATCTGTACCTCATTCCCCCAATGAAAACAGAAAGACCATCTGGTATTCATCATGAACAACCTGTGCAAGTGGTATTGATGAGACAATCCCAAAAGCCCAAGAGCCCACTGATCCCCAGAGTCTTTGGAACTCTTGCAGGAGTAGTCAGTGTCTTCCGGAACTTCCCTGTGGTTATGAACAAGACCTGGGTACAGGGCCTGGAGGTGCATAAATACTGGAACATCTAGCACCCTGGTTACAGATCCTGAGGAAGGAGGGGCTCAAGGTATTCAAGGGCATCGTCCTGCTCCTGGGCCCCATGTGCCTAGACGTGGCCGTCATATTTATCATCTACGATGAAGTAACAAAGCTGCTCTACAAAGCATGAAAGACAAGCCCAGAGGGTCTGTGTGGGGACCATCCCACTAACTTCATCTTTTATTCCAATGCAGTTGTGCCAAAAGGGCCCCTTCAACTAACAACAAAAAATACCCCCAAAACATTCAGTCATCTAGCAGACTGCAAATCCTAACATCCCTTTTCCTAGACAGCAATGAAAAATGTAAAGAATCCAAAGAATCCGACTTAAAGGAATAGCCAAAAGTTAAAATCATGAACTAAGCAAGAAATCCAGAAAATCAGTCCTATTTGTCATATATGTGTGTAGTAATTGAGATCACATTTAAATGGAAACCATCTCCCCAACTCCAAAGCCCTGTTTACAGAGTTGCCTCAGGAATTGCTCTTCCTTACATATTCAGCAGCCTGTAACTCTGAATTAATGACCTTGCATGTAAATATCTTTGTCTTCATAAAAATGCTATTGGGTTAAATAAAAATATTTTCAGTATTATTTTCTGTGAACTATACAGGCTTTGAAGAAACAAAGAAAAGAGAGAGTTGCTAAGCCCTCTCTGTACAATACCTGTCTCCTTGGGAATGTGATTCTCCTCAAGTACAACACTTCTGGGGGAATGGAGAATAAGAGACGAGTTTAATTTCCTTCTGCCAAATTAACTTCCTCTGCTGCTGCAAGTAACGTGCATAATGATAAGCTTAGAGAATGGGAAGCCGGTGTGGACTAGTGAGCATCATCCCCAGATCAGGTTCCAGTTCAAGAGCAGCCACTCCTCAGGGTCAGCAGTGTCAGTGCCAGGAGATGTTAACTGAGATGCATGCCAGTTTATGCAGAAATCACCCTGGAGCAGATGCCAAAGTGCTGGCCTGACACGGAATGCCTCTTCTGTTGTCCTTTCAATATTAATGTAGGGGAAAGAGCTAAGGATTTTGGAATTAGACCAACATTGATTTTAAATGTAGCTCAGGCTATAGACAAATTGAAGATGTAATTGATTTATTTCAGGGCCTCCATTTACTTCTCCTTACAATGGGAGCATGGTCACTGACCACACAAAGTTGTTGGAAAAAATCAAATGAGAACATAAAAGGGCAATTCAAAAAGTTTGTAGACGATGGAATTGAAAGATAAGCTTATTTCAGTGTTAGAATTAGTTTTCAGGGTTAGCGGCTTGGTCAGCAGACATATGATCTGAGGGCTTCAGGAGTAGACAGCACCAGAAGAAATAAACAGGGCATGGCCTGGGAAACATTAGAAGTCAAGAACTAGAGAACCACTGTAATAGCCTATTGAGCAGGACTTATCCCTCTACCTTGAATTAATACAAAAATCGAGGACAAAGTGGAATCAAATACCCAAATTCTAAAGAAAGTTAAACACAACTAAGTGTCAGACACTCACAGTTTTTGCTATCAGGATCACAGTGACTCTATTTCCCTCCCCTATCTATAGAAGAAAAAGAGTGCATATCAGGGAGACAGGAAAATCCAGTGTGAGATGTTAGCTGAGGAGAAAATGGCGCCTGGAGATTGGGAGTTCCAGCAAAAAGGAAAGACAGGAATACCATTCCCCAGCTGTTTATGCCATGAACCTACTACTCTGTTCTGTGTCTGAGCAAGGGGTAAAGAGCATTTGAGAGAAATGCAAGGCAGATAAAGAAGGGAGGGGCCAGCATTGTGGTACAGCCAATTAAGCCACTGCTTATGACACCAGCATCCCCCATCAGAGTGCAGGTTCAAGTTCCAGCTGCTCTGCTTCCATTCTAGCTTCCTGATAATGCACACCCTAGGGTGGAAGAGATGAAAAGCCAAAGTACTTAGGCTCCTGCAACCCACATTGGAGACCAGGATGGAGTTCCTGGCTCCTGGCTTAGTATTGGAAATAGGCTGGTGCTCGCTCTTGCTCTCTCTCTCTCTTTCTCTCCCTCCCTCCTTACTTCCTTTTCTCTTTCTCATTCCCAAACCTCTTCTCCTCCTCTCTCTCTGTCTTACTTGCCTTTCACATAAAAATACTTTAAAAATCTAAAAAGAAAATAAAAAGATTTGAGTAGAAAAATAGTCTCCTGGTATTAGAGTGCAAAAAATGCTTTCTGGGGCGACTACTGTGGCACAGTAGAGTAGGCCAGTGCTTTTATGCCCATATCCCATGTCAGAGTGCCAGTTTAAGTCCTAGCTACTCTACTTCTGGTCCAGCTTCCTGCTAATGCAAATCCTGGGAAGCAGCAGATAATAACCAAAGGGCTTGGGCCCCTTCTGCCACATGGGAGACCCAGATGGAGTTCCTAGTTCCTAGCTTTGGCCTGGCCCAGCCTCAGCTATTGAGGGCATGTCAGGAGTGAAACAGCAGATACAAGTTAGTTTCTCTCTCTCTCTCTCTCTCCCTTTCTCTCTGTCTCTCTCTAATATATAAATATTTTTCAAAACAAGAATTTTGTTTCCAGTGTATCAAGTGGATATTGTGAAACGTAACCAAATTTGAGCCATATTTCCAGGCCACGTATGCAAGAGTTGCCAATTATATGAGAAGACCCTAACAGCAAGAATCTCTGAAAGTGGACCACAGGGAAAGGCAGATAAAAAGAGAAGGTGGTTAGATATGAAAGATCAAATCAGTCAGTCTCCATGTTAGGGATGGTCCCAGGGGACTTGCCACAGACTTTACTCCCTGACCCACAAAGAGCCCATATATGGAGGTCTGGGAAGAAGTAGAACTGAAAAACAGACTGTACTCCCTACCCACTGTAATTGCTCTGGTTAAAGCTTGTTTGGTGCTAAGAGATAATAGGAAAAATGAGGGACATTACATAGGATATGAGATTAAAATCTCAAATTAGACTGGACTTTTTATGCACAGAAGGAACCAGAAAGCCATGGAATCTGCTCAGGATATTGTTAAGGGAACACTTGATGGCAGAGATTGCAGAAAGATAAAACCATTTCTTGCTTCACAGCCAACTGATTTCAGACTACTCAACTGCACCATTACATCACATTCTGCTGTCAATCATTGGGTAAGTTCCAGAAAGAGAGGCAAAGTCAAGAAGATAAGGCAATGGAACAGAGAGAGCAATAAGCGTAAGGTGGAAGTACCAAGACAATTAAAAACAATTTCAATACGGGCCCCGATGTGTCAAAAGCCTGTTTGTAGTGAGTGAGTGAGCAGTCTTGCTTTTCCAGTACAGAGTTGGAAAGATTGTCCTTACTCACAGGTGAAGTCTACCTGGCTTACCTGCTACAACCAAACTGCCAGAAAAAACGCAAGTGCTCAGAGAATACCAGAACTCATTCAGCCAACAGAGGTCTAGGACCAGAGACCACACACCATCTATCTTTCCAGAAAGTGAAGAAAACAAGAGAGAGGATTCTGTGTTAGACTTGGATTCACAATCAGTGCTGCCATTTGTTAGCTGGATGAGTGTGGGCAATGAGTCAACTCTGCTATACTTTACCACCACCACAAAGTGACACTACTGCTACCTTGTTAAGAAGAAATCTACCTATAAGCTTATATATTTTCTATGAAAGCAGTCCTCACTAGGAAATAAATAAATCCCTAATGTTTGCTTATTTTTTAAGATTTTATTTATTTGTGTGAAAGTCAGAGTTACACAGAGAGAGAAGGAGATACAGATGGGGAAACCGAGACTCAGAGAGGATAAGTACTTTGCTAGAATTAGTATCAAAGAGTTACCTAGTGAGGTAGTCAAGTGGAGAACTAGGGTATGTCTGACTATCAAGCTTCGTGTGGTATTAAGCTGAGAAAATAGCATCTCTCCCTGAGGTGTCCTGACAACCCAATAAGAAAAACCATTGGAAAAAAAAATTAAGCATTATGTGCACAAGATGCTGCAGTTATTATCTACAAGCAGCTAATAATGAGGCTTATGGGATTAAATTCACAGCCATTATTCATTGTGATAGGTTGTTCAATTCTGATTCAGATGACTAACGTCTCCCTGGAAGAAGAGATCCTAATGTCTGAAGTACAGTCCATCCCTATGAGATAAACCAGCAGGAAAATCAAGGGTAACTTAATAAATTAAGGGAACAGTATTTTGTTAAACAACAGGGAATTTTAACTACTAAATACTAAAGAAACCACTTATTAACTAAGTTCTCAAATAAAAGCAGTACATACAGCATGGCCCAGAACACAGAGTTCAAGGAAAGTCTAGTTTCTTCTAAGCACAGGCAGACACTCTTTGTGCTTTAGTTTTCTTTCTTATTAATTGGGAATAAATGCATCATGGGTTTTTATAACAAACAAGTTCTTAGAACAAACAGAATATTCTGTGTCCTTCAGAAGGCTAGCACACCATTATTAAAATATTTGTTAAGCATTTTTTCAATAGCTTTACAAATATTAATTCATTTATCCTTAGATTAGTGGTATGTTTAAGTAGTAGTACTATCCCCACTATAGAGGTGAGGAAAACTGAGACATAAAGAAGTTAACTAAGTTGCCCAATATCCATTGCTAGTAACTCATAGAGGAGACACTTCAACCTGAGCATTTAACCTGTGTCCAGAGCCATACTGCCCCAACTGTGATTTGATAAGAGCACATATAAGCAAGGTGAAGTTAGTTGAAGAAGAAGAATAAGAAATTAAGTAGGATGCTTTTAGAGTAAAATTCACCCTCATTAAAATGTCATTGGTCTTTTTCATTATTATTAGGCAATGTTTTAGTCCTATTTCTTTCTTATCTATTAAAAAAGTTATTTTGAATATTGCCTACCATATGCCAAAGACTACACTAGGCAAATATTGGATTGTATGTTCTGCAGTTTTCTTCTGGATTAATTCTTTGAGGTATTTAGCTTTTTGATGCAGTTTAAAATAAGTAAATATTTTTTATAAATACCTTGGATTCTTATAAATAATGGTATAATTCCTCATATTATTTTAAGGCATATATTATATCTACAATCATTTATTTTACTGATAAGCTTGAAACAAGTTTTAAAAACAATTTGGGACATGCTCAATCAGACTTGCCCCAAATGGTGGAGTTAGAAATGTGCCAGGGGATTCCAATACAATCCCATCAAGGTGGCATGTACCAATGCCATCTCACTAGGCCAAGTGATCAATTTCAATTCACAATTGATCACACTGATAGGTCTAAGAGTCAAAGGGATCACACAAACAAGACTAGTGTCTGCGAATACTAACGGATAGAACCAAAAAGGGAGAGAACGATCCAACATGGGAAGTGGGATACACAGCAGACTCATAGAATGGCAGATGGCCTAAATAGCACTCTGGCCTCAGAATCAGCCCTTAAGGCATTCAGATCTGGCTCAAGAGCCCATGAGAGTATTTTAGGCATGGAAAGCCAAGACACTCTGGCCAAAAAAAAAAAAAAAAAAAACCTAAATGAAAGATCTCCGCGAGTGAGATCCCAGTAGAAAGAACAGGCCATCAAAGAAGGAGGTACCTTTCTCTGAAGGGAGGAGAGAACTTCCACTTTGACTATGACCTTGTCTAAATAAGACTGAAGTCAGTGAACTCAAGAGGCTTCCATAGCCTTGAAAACTCATGACTAGAGCCTAGGGAGATCACTGAGGCCATAAACAAGAGTGTCAAATTGTTAAGTCAACAACAGGAGTCACTGTGTACTTACTCCTTATGTGGGATCTCTGTCCTTAATGTGTTGTCCAATGTGCAGTAATGCTATAACTAGTACTCAAACAGTATTTTACACTTTATGTTCTGTGTGGGTGAAAACTGATGAAATCTTTACTTAATATATACTAAAATCTATCTTCTGTATATAAAGATAATTGAAAATTAATCTTGATGTGAATGGAAGGGGAGAGGGAGCAGGAGATGGGAGGGGTGCGGGTAGGAGGGAAGTTATGGGGGGGGGAAGCCATTGTAATCCATAAACTGTACTTTGGAAAATCATATTTACTAAATAAAAGTTCAAAAAAAAAATAAAGGTGCTCAAATGTCTAAAACAGTGGTTCCTAAAGTGTGGTCCCAACATTAGGAATGTCACGTGGGAAGGATGCTGCCTCACCCAGAAACAGATATACCAATTTATCAAGCCACACCTGAGATCTAATGACTCAAGCACTCTACAGAGGAGCCCTGCCCTCTGGCTCCAGGAGGTTCTGATACAGGTTGAGGTTGGTAAACCACTAGCACCTGGTAAAATTGAGCCTTCAGGGCATTTTAGCAGGTGCTAAATATTGCCAGAGGGTCTCAAGGAGAAGATAAAAGACCAATAGAGGATAAGCACTGGCAAATGTGAGGTGCAGTGACAGTGGCCAGCTGACAACTGCCATCTCTTCTTGTAACCAATCTTTTACTGCCCATCTAGAATGCGAGAGGTATGCTGTGGGGAGGTAGGTGGACCTAGGACAAGACTACAAATGAAAAGAAGGGGCCTGGTGATAGACAGGAGACAGTAAGATGTAACCCTAGGCAGATAGCCAAGGGCAAAGGGCCCAAGACTCAATCCTGACTCCTGCAACAAAATGCCCCACTACTCAAAAATAAGACAGAGAAACTGAAAACAAAACAAGATGCAGTTACTGTTGGACCCATCCAGCTCCAGATGCTGACTTTCCAGCAATGAGAAGGTAATCCGTGACTAACTGACATGTTTCCAAAACCCTGTGCAAACTTCCTCACAGTCCAGAGAATATAAAACCCCTAGACAACTTCCCCTCGATAGTATTCCCACTCAGGAACCTCTTCAGCTGTGGGCGCTTTCCTGTGCTTCTCTACTCACTCTCCTTTGTCCATGCCTCTCCTTCTTTGTGGTCATGGGATATGAGCCCAAATGGCTAGAACTACAGATTCCTACATCATTTTTTGATGGCTTATCCAAGATGCAGAAGGGTGAGAAAAGATGAGCGGCTTCTGCTTCTCTTTTTTTGGAGTTCCTTTTTCTCCACCATAGTATTCTATCAATTGAAAACACCAAGCCTCTGTCAACCAGTTAAAGGAGCTAGTGTGGATACTGATCTTAAAGACTCAGAGGTAAGGACTGCTGGGGAGGGCATGATCAACTCATTTCATCTTCCTGGGACTGAGAATGTTGGTCTTGTCCTGCCTGTTTCCTTCCACAAAGATCTATCTGGTGTGTTATTCTGGAATAAAGTCTTGGAGCACTAAAAATCTCTGGCTGGTGCAGCTCCCTGGCATTACCTGAAGTCTCCCTTATTCGATCCAGACTCTTTTGGCCCATTACAGTGTCAGACAGAAATCCACAATCTACTGTCCTCCCACTTCTCATCTAACCATGACCTCTAGACCCACGCTTTGTCCTGAAACCTCCCCACTCTTCCTCAATCACATTCTAGTGGCCCAGGGTCCTTCTCACAATCAGGCTTTCCAGGGGCAACTTAATTACCCACAACAAACCTTTAGGTGCACACTCTGAAAGGCTAGAACAACTGATTCCTTCCAGTTGTCTCCACAGACACCAGTCACCTAATTCCCAAGAGATATGGGTGACTAAACTTGCCCACAATCTCTACAGCCCACCTTTACAAGGTGACCCCCTGGGGCAAGTTTCTTTCCTCCAACCGAGCCCCTCTTCCTGCTAATACCATTGTCAAATCACAATGATTTTTTAAAAATTATTCAGCCAAAGGGTGCTTCTCTCTCTCTGGACACACAACATGCTGTCTTAGGTTAGCAGCCCAGGGCTGACCTTGTCCCACAATGTCTTCAATGTCCCAGCCTCCTTCTTTTGGCCCATCTTGCTTAGTGGGTGATTTTTATCTTAACAATCATGAGAGATCTACTCTTCCAAAGCTTCTTGTCAATGTAAAGGGCAGGAAGAAAAGGAAAGGAGAATCAAGGAGGAAGGGATGGTGCCTGTGCCATGGAGGCAAATTTTTTCCCAGAAGCCTCAGCATTCACTCTCATCTCACTGGCTAGAATGCATCACATGACCTAGCTGCAAAGGAGGCTGGTAATATATGTGTTTTGCTGATTGATCTTATTTAATAGGACATTTCTATTTCCACAGTTTTCCAGGATTAGGGAAAATTAAGAGTGGATTTTTTCTATTAATGCAAGCTTTATTTTTTTAAATAAACTATTTATAAGTTAGTTTTATTTATTTGAAAGTCAGAGTTACACAGAGAGAGAGAGAGAGAGAGAGAGATCTTTCATGCAATGTTTCATTCCCTAATTGGCCGCGATGGCCAGAGCTGTGCCGATGCGAAACCTGGAGCCACGAGCTTCTTCCAGATCTCCCACATGGGTGCAGAGGCCCATGAACTTGGGCCATCTTGTACTGCTTTCCCAGGTCATAGCAGATGGCTGGATTTGAAATGGAGCAGCCTGGTGTCGAAGTGGGATGCCAGCACTTCAGGCCAGGACAGCACTGTGCCACAGTGCCAGCCCCTTAATGCAAGCTTTAAAAGTGCAATCCTGCGCCAGGATTAACAAAATATCAGGGTTCTATTTAGTAAGAACAAAGGGAGAGGATACATTTGGAATAGGTAGCTAATGATGACTTACTTCACAAACTGTTTCAAGGATTAGAAGCAGCTACAATTTTGTGCCAGCACTTGGCCAATGGTGGTGCCAGGAATGATAATGAAGATCAAGTAGGGTAGACACAAACATTTCCAGGAGAATAAATGCTGTAAGACTGCTGGTTAGCCATATTTCTTTAGGATGGTGATAATGGCCAATACCCAGTTAACACTCACTGAATGTCAGCTGCACTGACACTGTGCAGCTATTATCTTCATGAACCCTCACAACTCTCCCATGAGTCTCCCAATCTTCAACCACACACAGCTTTGGGGATGTTTTATGTGGCTCTTGAGCAGGGTAAGCTGCTCAGCCTGGCAGTGAGGAAACTCACTTTCCTTGCAAATCTTTGCCCTTAGAGTTCTAGTTCAGAGGC
This sequence comes from Lepus europaeus, assembly GCF_033115175.1. NCBI lineage: Eukaryota > Metazoa > Chordata > Mammalia > Lagomorpha > Leporidae > Lepus > Lepus europaeus. The sequence goes on from NC_084833.1 coordinate 44,513,736, forward strand.
TTTTTCAGGAGGCCCAGTTGCAGATCCTAGCCTTCCCAGTCATGGCTAGCCATAAGGTGACATAAGAAGAGTGTTCACTCCCAGGGAGTCATGGGAAGGTGCAGAGTCATAGGTAAGAGCATCTACTCCTGTCCTCCAACCTCTTCCTGATGTGGATTCTAGGACACTTTGTTCGCACAGTCCAAAAACTTGAGGGACGCCCCAAGTAGGGAAAAGCAAAAAGTTAGGGATGCCTTTGTTTTTTGTCCTCTCATTTCAGATGGGCAACTGGCCAAGGTTGGCATACATCCCTGTGAAGCAAATCGTCAGGCACTGGTATTCTTTTGACCCTCAAAAAACCTTGAAGAAAAAAAATTTTTGCCTGGTCTTTTTCTGCAACATGGCATGACCAGGACATAAGCTGGAGGATAAAGAGACTTGGCTGCCAAAGTATTAACTATAACACTATCCTCCAGCTAGACCACTTCTATCACAAAGCAGGAAAATGGTCTGAGATCCCTTATGTCTAGGCATTCTTTGCCCTGCAAGATAAACCAGGTCTTTGCCAACCCTGTAAAGCAGACCCAGCACTTTCAGCAGCATTTACCCTCAAGACCCCAGCTGCCTCTCTCCTCCATCTGCTGCAGAGCCTGCTACAGAGTCTACACCAACAACTGCCTACTGCTCCTATTCCCTCATGCTCCCCTTATCTGGGACTAATTGTTGTCAAGCAGGACACCAGATTGCCAAGTTCTATTTTACCAACCAAGGAGACTCCTGGAAGGTTCAGTGACTCCCCATGTGTCCAGATCCCCTTTTCCCTGCAATAGCTTAGATGGATAAAGGGAGACATGGGCAGATGCTCAGGTACCCTAATAAGTACACAGAGGCTTTCCAGACTTTAATTCAAGTCTGTGATCTCTCCTGAAAAAAATCTAGTGTTATTCCTAAAACAAATCCTAACAGGGTCAGAAAAACAGGCTGCTTTGCAAGCTACAGAAACTTTTGGATATGAGCTTTACATAGCTTTTGTATCCTCACCTGATCAAGGAGGCCTAGGGCCACTGTGTCCTATAGGAACAGGCTGTCCCTTAGGAGGCGCTTTGCTCTAAATGGAAACTAAATGATGCTATAGATTGATGGACAAAATAGCATCTCATTACTGTGTCTTAGAGGGACTGAGAAGGTCCAAGACCAAGCCCTTAAATTAGTTCAAGCTATCCATGATAGATCAAGGCCTTGAGGAGAACCCCATAGCCTTTCTATAAAGACTGAGAAAGGCTTGAGTCAAACATACCTCCCTGTTATCTCCCTACTCCATGGAAGGACCGGCAATTCTAAAGGATAAGTTTATTACTCAGTCAGACTCAGATTTTGAGAGAAAGCTCCAAACACAGACTATCAGATCTAAGAGAACAATAGAAAACCTGCTGAAAGTTGCTATTTCAGTCTTTTACAATTGGGATGAGGATGAGACCCAAAAATAAGAAGGAAGGAATAAGAAAAAGGTCCCAGTTCTGGTGTACGATTTATGGCCACACCAGCCTGAGGGTCCCCAGGGGTCTCCCAAGTGCTATGGCTATGGCAAGATGCAACATTTCAAAACATCTCTGTCACCAGAGAAAACCCCCAAATCCCTTTTTTATTTGCAATAGGGATCGTTGGAGGGCTGACTGCCCTTGAAGACTAAGGCCTCTGGGGTTAGGCTCCCCTCCTTGGATGGCTCAACAGGACTGAAGGGGCCCATAGCTTCCCCACTAAAGGCTCCTATCACCCATACTATCACCACTCAGGAGCTCTTGGTGATCCTGTTAAAGGGAAGGAAGTTGATTTCTTCCTAGATACTGGAGCGACTTTTTGAGTCATTCTCCCAAATCCAGGCATATTCCCTTCCCTTAGAAGGACTGTAAGAGGTGGCTCCAGAAAGCCTCTAGCTATACGTTTTACCCAGCCTCTAAGCTGTAACTGAGATATCAAAACTGAAAACTACTCTAAAGCAACTATGGGTTAAAAAATGTTATAAAAGGTGTGTTTCTCTTAATTCAGATGTGGTAGGGGACTGTTTCAAGATATAAATTAAAGGAAACTATAGGAGAAAAAAGTTGTGGAGTATTTTTAATGAGCAAGGTTAAGAAAGAAAATTCAAGAAATGGGGAAAAAGTATATTGTGAAATGTTTGTGGAACTTAAATGCTGTGGGAGATTAGGACAGATGAGAATAAAGAAAATAATTTAAAGTTAATTCCTATATCTGAAAAATCCAGAAAACAAGATTACCCAATTCACTACCTCTTTGTTTCATAATATATTTAACTGTCCTAAGTAATGGAAGCATATGCTGAAAGGGATCACTTTAATTCTGATTAGATTTTGCTCATAACTTTGTTAAAGCACCAGGTAAAATAAATTATTACTTGTGTTTTGAAACCTTTGACAAAAGAATGATTCCAAATTTATGTTCTGCTTATATAAAGGTGTGATGTCATACAAGCCAGGGTCAATCACTGTTAATAGGCTGCAGTGTCAGAGCTGACCCATCCTCCATGACTTCGTACATGTCCTTTGAGCCACAGCCAGCTAAAGAAAAAAAAAAAGGATAAATGGGTGCTTTTGTCATGCCCAAGCTACCAGGTGCTTTCCCTGCTGGGAAATGCAGCTCTCAACCCCAAATGCAGAAGCTATTACAATTAACCCCCTATAAGAGAGAGTAAGACCACACAGCCACAAGAGGGGTTTTCTTCTTTTCACCTAGATAATCCTCAGATGTGAGGACACAGAACCTTGTGGATGTCAGCCCTGTCATTTTAAGAAATACCACCATCTGCCAGCTATGTTATAAGGGCTAATGGGGAGTCTTCACATACCACAAAGTAAACTCTTTGAGCTCTGACCCAATCACTAGAACAGACATTCCAAAACACTGGAAGTGCCCTCCCTGGGCTGTCTCACGCACTACTCTTTGGCATAAATGGTTGTTGAAAATCATCTCACTCTAGATTATCTGCTAGCAAAACACTGAAGTGTTTGTACTGTAATTAATGAATCTTGTTGCATTTATATCAACAACTCAGGACAGGCTGAAACTAACATCAGAGAGAGCTATAAACAGCCAACTGGCTACATAATCTCAACAAAGAAAACAAACATCTCCTAGGCCCTATATTGCCTAGGCTTTCCTAGATGTTTCCCCTCTTAGGGCCGCTTGCTATCATCTTCATACTTCTGCTGTTTTCCCCTCTTGTAATCAACTGACCCACCCATTTTATTTCTTCTTGCATACAGGCAATTCAGCTACAGGAAAACTGCAGCTTCTTCTTAGGGACCTTCTACAGAGACACCACACTGAGCAGTATTTCTGCTGATTCCCCTTGCCACCCTTTGGCAGCAAAAAGCAGCTGGAGCAGGCATTGCTCCTATTCCCTAATGGCAGTTAGAGATTCCTTTTCAGAGGAGTATAGATAGAGACAGGTGACAGCTAAGTAGGGTCAGCAACATTGCAGGCAGAACTGTAAATTTCTTGTTAGAGATGCCCCCTGCCTTTACCTGGCCAGCTCTCCTCCCAGGCCAGCTAAGTAATGAAAGTCAACAGAGTGCCTTCCCCTAGGAGGTTCACACCTCCCTTAGGATGTACCCCATGTGAAGAGATAGATAGGTCTGGGCCTCTTAACTTACAAGGCCTAAAGCCCAACAGATTATTATCAAGCTCCTTCTGTCAGGTTCTATTTGCCTCTCAATCAGAAAACTTACTTGTAGCTTAGACAGCACCTTTCTTAGCTCCTCTAATAATGACTCTGTCCTTTGTTCTAGGCCCTGTCTAGTGCACTTGGGCCTCATTCCTTTGTAATCATAACCTCTACTCTACCACCAATGGCTCTACTCCCAACCTGTGTGTACTGATGGTCCTCTTCCCCACTTAATGCTGGTTAATGCCACTCTTAGGATCATTGGTTACTATCCTCACCCTGTCTTTTATGACCTTGTCTAAATATGATCAGAGTCGGCAAACTCGGAAGGCTTCCATAGCCTTGGCAACTCATGACGACAGCCTAGGGTGGTTACTGGCGCCATAAACTAGAGTGTCAATTTGTTGGGTCAACAACAGGAGTCACTGTGCACTTGCTCCTCATGTGGGATCTCTGTCCTTAATGTGCTGTACATTGTGATTCAATGCTATAACTAGTACTCCAACAATATGTTTCACTTTGTGTTTCTATGTGGGTGCAAACTGTTGAAATCTTTACTTAATATATACTAAATTGATCTTCTGTATATAAAGATTGAATTGAAAATGAATCTTGATGTCAATGGAAGGGGAGAGGGAGCGGGAGAGGGGAGGGTTGCGGCTGGGAGGGAAGTTATGGGAGGGGGAAGCCATTGTAATCCATAAGCTGTACATTGGATATTTATATTCATTAAATAAAAGTTAAAAAAAATAAAATAAAATGTAGCCCTAGGGGCCAGCGGTGTGGCATAGTAGGTTAAGCCACTGACTGCAGTACCGGCATCCTATATGGGTGCCACTTCAAGTCCCAGCTGCTTTACTTCCAATCCAGCTCCCTGCTAATGGCCTGATAAAGCAGTGGAAGATGGTCCAAGTCCTGGGCCTCTAAACCCAGGTGGGAGATCCAGGAGAAGCCCCCTGGCTCCTGACTTCAGATTGGCCGAGCTCCAGCCATTGCAGCCATCTGGGGAGTGATCTAGCAGATGGATGACCTCTCTGTCTCTACCTCTCTCTATATATATAACTCTTCCTCTAAACAAATAAATCTTTTAAAAAAATGTAACCCTATTCAGATAGTTAGGGACACAAAAGGCCCAAGAGACTCAAGCCTGATGTGCAGAGAAACATGCCTGGAACAAAATGCCTCACTAATCAAAAACAAGATTAAGAAACTGAAAAGACATATATAAATATATATATGCAAATCCATATATGTAAAACCCATATATATATATATATATATATATATATATATATATATATAACAGGCTATCAGGATGTACTTGCAGCTGGACCTGTCCAGCTCCAGATACTGACCCTCTGACAATGAGAAGATTACTGATGACTAACTGACAAGTTTATAAAACCCTGCACAAACTTCTTCGCAGCCCAGGGGTTATTATCCCCTGGGCAACTTCTCCACAGTGTTATTCTTGCTCAGGAACCCTTCCCACTGTGGAAGCTTTCCATTGCTTCAATAAAACTTTGCTTCTTTACTCGCCCTTTTTTTTTTGTCTGTGCGTCACTGTTCATGGTCACAGGACACAAACCAGAATGGCCAGCACTGCAGTTAACTGCAGTATTTCTTGGGGGCTCATCTGGGATCATCAGAATGGTAAGTAAAGATGAACTTCTGCTTCTCTTTCTTTGGAGATCATTGTTCTCCACCATAACACTGGGACCCTGCCAGCCAGTTAAAGATGCAGTTAGTGCAGTTGCCAGTCTGCAGGACTCAAGGAGAAGGCTTTGTTGGTCCATCCCCTTTTGCCACTTGGCATTGGGAATGACAGAAATCTACCCAATTCATGAGACTGAGACAAGGTCTTGGGGCAGTTTCAGGTCTCTGGCTGGGGAGGCACACCACTGTGACACAAAGATCCTCCAACTGAGATCAGACTCCAACCACTCATCAAGGTATCAGACTGAAATCTGCACTCTTCTTTGTTCATTTCTACTTGATCATCTCCTCACAATATTTCTCTAATCTCCGTGCCCTGCTATCCTCATGAATTCAGGCAACCCCAGATGTTCGGCCTTCATTCACAAATTGCTTCTCAATAACCTACCTAATTTCCACCACACGGGAAACCTCTTTCTAAATTAGTTCAACCTTCCCAGCATAGGACAAAATCAGGAGCCCAGATATAAGTTGTTATTTTTGTAAGCTAGCAAGTCAAGGACCCACCTCTACAAGCAATTGCCCTTTCTACTTAGATGAGCTACGTTTCTGGAGGTATCTCCTTTGTCATTTCTTCTATTATCCCCTGGAAGAATTGTTCTACTCTCTTTTCAAGATCAGAAGGAGGCTATCATCTTCCCTGTTTGTTCTCTTCATTGGTCTTGTTCACAGGACACAAACCTGAATGGCTAGAACTACCAATTCCTACAACACAGGAACACTGAAAAGTCTTGATCAAACATCCTCCTTTGAGACTAGCATGGAGGATCACCTGGTGCTATCCTGTGGATTCCATGCCTTATAGAAAAGAGGCACATCACAAAAGGAAGTGGAAGGTAAAATGGCAACATTACAGATTCCACCAAGAAGCATCAAATTTTAAGTATTTGCAAAGTGCCTATAAGCCACGGAGAACCTCTGCAGGCCAGATGTAGTCCATAGAAGGCCAATTTGTGATTTCTCATTCTAACTTCTTCATCACAAAGAAGGAAATGGAGTTCAGTGGGGTGACAGCTCTAAGTAAAGCCTGACAAGACCTTCAGCCTCGAATACAAAAGCCGCCTCCTTCTAATTGCTATGCCTGGACAATGTGAATTTTAACAACTAATCAAGGTTCTTCTTTTTCTCAGTGGAAAATAAAATATGCAGTCCAATTTCACTAATCATGGCCAATAAGTTCAAGTATAAAAATTCTTCCTACCTTATCTTTCTAGTCTATTATATCATTCTCTTGATATTTTATTTTAAAAATCATTTCTGCTATTTTGTACTATAAGTGGATTGTATAAAATTTCTGGAAAAAACTATGCATTGATTTCAGAATTTTTTGCACCAAAATAAACTTATCTTTTAATTCCATTTTCCCACAAACTTATTGAAGTGCTCTCACATTTTTGTGTTCTTATAAGCCACCTTAAACTGTGGAATGAGGGAGGATGTATCTAACAAAAACAACTTCAGTTGGCCTTATGATCCTACTGAAGGCACATCATTGTTCTCATCCATAGTGACTCACAACTACTGGTTCAATCATTCTGGTAATTTGTCTCCCCAAATTATCTAATATTTGTCAGCAAACAAAGTTGACCCAATCAACCTGTAACCTTGATGGAATCAATATGACAACTAACTCAGTCAGTCCAACACAGAGTTCATTTAATTCATTGAAACACAGTTTGAAATCAAAGAGGGTGTGAATAGAGATGCTATTTGGGAACTCTGAGAAGAAATTTAATCACTGAGTCTTAGTGACCAAAACGAGTTAATGTACCTTCAAAACTAAGCAAATGACTCCCTTCTCCCTGCAAATGGCCCATCATCATAAATGCTGGCCATTAAGATGCCATGTGATTTTGCACGGACCACCGAAAGGACACAGGGTGGTGATGACACAACACTAATGAACTGAACAGCATCCAGGAGTCATGCAGATGCTCAATAAAGCTGAAGAGGGAGATGGCTGTAAAGACTGGAAAGTGTAAAGTGAAAACTTTACAATATTTATGTAACATACATATTCTATCTTGAGGGGCCAATTGGGAAAATGAGAGAAAGAGAAGAAAGAATAAATATTACTTAAGTTATTAACCAATCATACAAATTACAAAGGGGGGAAACAGGCAGGGCCCTGAGGCGCAATAACTTGCCCACAGTCACAAAGCTTAGCAAGTGCCAAACCAGGATCAGAATCCAAATCTACTCCCAAAGTGTTTTCTTTTTCCACTATGGTATGCTGAGAACAACAGAAATTAGAATTTCAGCTTAAAATAACAGAATAAGCAGATCTAACCGTATTCGAAGTAAAGGAGATATCTGAAAAATACTTATTAAAACAAATGTAAAGTTATTGGAATTTTTTCACTGAACAAAGATTTTTCATGATTAACAACAGAAATCCTTTAAATAGTAAGCTCTTCCCTTTTTCATTGTTTGGGTGACAAAAATTTCATATACAAACACCTTCTTAGGAATAGCAAGTCACATTGACATCATTCTGAAAATCTTCCAGAGCATATTGACAACAATTTCTATAATTCTGACTTTAATATCAAGAGACTGAGCCTCTTCTGGATCTGCTTGGACTGACTATATGACCTTGGTCAAGTCACTTAACCCTCTTCACCTGCAAAACGAAGGGGTTGTACAATCATTAAGACACCCCAGAGTAGTATCTCTGTATATCACTATTGCACAGTGACATCTCATGGAAAGATCATTCCTCCCATTAAACAGGTATGGCAACTAAGATCACACAGCCAGACAAAGGCAAATAGAAATTTAAATCCAAGTCTCCTAAATCTCAACTCAATGCTTTCTCCATGTAATCCTTTCTAATCATGCCATCATTTGAAAGTTGAATAGCAGCACAGTAAGAATAGCTTTTCTCTTCTCTTATCTAGGAACTATTCCCTCACTTCTGATACAATATCCTCAATGTCTTTTGAGCAAGCATCTTTCCTCTGCTCATAGTCACATGTTTTAAAGGAAGGTTACTCCTATCATCACTTTCCAGGTATTGGACTGTGCTTCCATTTTATAGATTCCTAAGTACTTCAGGGACAAACATTGGATCCAACATACACCTAATGAGATTCAGTTATATGACATTTGCTAGAATCATTTAGGATTACTTAGGAAAGCAAACCTGAATCTGCTGAACAGAGCCGCCTGGTAATAAAATCAACAAAAGCCAGAGATAAAGAAAGAATGCTGGTAACATCTTTTGAGCCCTCAATCCAACCTTGCCTGAAGACTACACTAAAACTGCTGGAGCCACTTTTAGATTTTTTTCCACTTGTATATCAAAGAAACCTGATGTCCTCAACCAGCACACTTACACATCATCACTATTTCCTTATTTCTGGGGAAAGTTTTCAGGCTGGCAATCCTGAATCTACCACATGAGTGCATTTTGTTAGCTTGTTGAACTAAGGGAAACCAGAATGAGAAACACAAACAGGGAAAAGGCAAACGTTTCAGGCTTAATTGAATTTGTCAAGAGTCTAGTGAATTTTGCAAATTATTCACAAGATTAAGAAAATAACTCTCATATGACCGTGGTCTTTTCAAAAGAGGAGGAGTGTATATAACACATCATTAATAAACATAGTTAAAATAAGAACTTTATATCACTGCATCTCCTACCACTCTCTCACTTACAGTTTATGTTTTGGATATAGTAAACTACTCCGCTGTGTTCACCATCATGCCATGCCTTGCTCTCTAGCCTGTTTTCTCTCATACTCACATGCCTTTGATGAGCACCAAGATATCCACAGGTTCATAGTTCCTACTAAACTTCTTTTTTCACCATCTACCCATTCCTAAAGCACTCATACTGATACATATCTGTGACTATATCTGCATGTGCCTGTATCCTTCTGTCTGGTATCCTGTTTTCCTCTTTATCTACCTCATGAAATACAAATTCAGTTCCAAGTACAGTGGTGGATTTCACAAATAGCTATAATAGAGTTTTCTATAACAACAAACAATCCTAATATCTCAGTAGCTTAAAGCAAAAAAAGTTAATTTAAATGTTACACATCTTGGGCCCTGCACCCGCATGGGAGACCAGAAGAAGCACCTGGCTCCTGGCTTCGGATCAGCGAGATGCGCCGGCAGCAGCGGCCATTGAAGGGTGAACCAATGGCAAAAAAGAAGACCTTTCTCTCTGTCTCTCTCTCTCACTAACCACTCTGCCTGTCAAAAAAAACAAAATGTTACACATACACTGGTGATCAGCAGTGGGCCCAGGTCACTGTAAGCCTGGGGAACACAGGGTAAGAAGGCAGCCTGGGGGCCAACGATGTGGCTCACTAGGTTAATCCTCCACCTGCGGCGCCAGCATCCCATATGGGCACCGGGTTCTAGTCCTGGTTGCTCCTCTTCCAGTCCAGGTCTCTGTTGTGGCCCGGGAAGGCAGTGGAAGATGGCCCAAGTGCTTGGGCGCCTGCACCCACATGGGAGACCAGGAAGAAGCACCTGGCTCCTGGCTTCGGATCAGCGTAGGTCCAGCCATAGCAGCCATTTGGGGGTGAACCAACAGAAGGAAGATTTTTCTCTCTCTCTCTCACTGTCTAACTCTGTCAAATAAAAAAAAAAAAAAGCAGCCCTAAACTTGGATTTGGTGGGAGAAAGGAGCTTTCAAGGTTCTTAGCTACACATATTTTGGTTTGGAATCAACACAAATCTCTTTTATTTATAACTCCTTGACTAAAGCCACAAGTCCCATGACAAACATATTAGTGTCTATCAAGGGATAGAACCAGAAATATTTGGTGAACTTATCAACACCTCTGTATCAGAATCCCAAATTCTGTGAATTGTTGGGTTAGCCAATAGTCAGATTGTAGGGTATGGTATCAGGAAAGCAAAGGGGGAAAAAGAAAAACAAAAAGAATATTTTGGAGATAAACTGATTCATAATTTTTTTAGGTTTTAAAGTAGTTATCCTAAGAAAAAAATTCAGGACTTCCATAGGCTTATTTTTTTATTTTAATTTTAAAAGTATTAAATAACCTATTAAAGGAATAAACCATGAACTTCTCAGTGATTAAAATCTCAAAGATTTCACTGTGACTCTGGGATTGAGAAATATCCCAGGAAACCGAATCATTACAGAACTTCTCAGGAGATTGTGTTGCCTACCCACATTCAGGAAGAGATCAAAGAAAAGTATAGTGGGCTGACCCAAATGTTGGTCCCATCCCAAGCCCTTCTGGGATTTATAGCCTCACCTTTAGTGATGAAGATTGTAAAATCTATTATATAATGTATTGTGTCCATTAAATAAAATGACATCTGTCAAAACACATAACATAATGTCTGATTGTGAGAAGGAATCAAGAGACATTAATATCTTTATTGCTTTGTAGCCTTAGCACATAGCAGAGCACCTGAAAACGAGAGGGGCTCAATAAATGCAGAGGATGAAAGGGAAGAGAGAAGACAGATCTCTCTTATTTACAATCTTTGAAATCTCAGTGATTCAAATATGTGACATTTGAATCATTGGATATTTAGAAAAACACATTACAAGCACTCTGCCACATACATGTGAGAGATGCAACAAAGAGTGAGTCCTACTCTGAACTTCAGATCCCATTCTTCCTTCGCTGTGTGCCAGTTCAGGGTGAAAAATGAAAACGATAGAGAGGGCACAGAAGTAATCTCCAAAGCTATGTCCTTGTGTACAAACAACTACAGACAATAATAATCTTCAACCTGGCCAGACACATCTCACATTGTCAATGATGAAACTCTGAGGATCAATGGCTATGGTTAGCCTTGTGGCCTATGAGCATCCTCAGCCACAGAGCAGAAATTCAACAATGACCATGTCCTGTCACTCTAAGTCCAGAAAAGGAATTCAGGATTTAAAAATGTTTCAACAACAAAAAGGAATTAAAGAGTTATAAGGTTTTTCCTTAATAGTCACAAATTCCAATTAACTAGAATAAGCCATTCTCTGAGCATATCTCTAATCAGTTTAACCATGTTTCCCATTATTTCCAACCTTAAGGTGCAGGGTTAATAGCAGATATTACTTTAGAGCAAACACTATTGTATTCCTTTGAAAATATCAAAAACATGCTATTTATATAGAAGATAACACAAGTGGGATCAGTGGTATAGCTTATTTTAACATAACACACATATACACACATGCATATACATACATAGAACATACATAAATCTTCCAGTTAGGAAGAGTTGACATTTATAGTTTTAGTAGCTCAGGTTTCCTTTTAAGGTATCATGGTTTGTTTTTTCTTTTTCTTGAGCAGAAAGCCATGGATTTATTACACTCAACCCCTTACTAAATGAGCTGAAGGTAGATTTATAAGGCAAATAAACAGAAAGATTTACAGTATCTTTCTCAGAGCAGCTAGAAATTATGGAAAACTCATTGACCTTTCAAGAGAAGAACTTGGTTCAGCCAACCAGAAACTAAGTGCACCTAAGAGGTTTCCAATTAATCCTTTAATTTAAATCCTTTGTCTTTCTCCAGTAAATACGCTGGGGGACCTGCTGGATCCCTTTCATTCCTTTTGAAGTATTAATACCTGTGGTCACTACAAACAACACACCCCACCACACCAAGCACTGAACAGCAATACTACTGATAATAACTAGAAAGTCCGCGAATTGAGGGTTAGAAAGAGAAGAAAAATAGAATAGACAAGTAACAGGAGTAGCTTATTCTGCAGGATAACCTCGAAAGAGAGAAAAGAAGCTGAGACAGATGACTCATGTGTGGAAAAGAAGATGAAGATGAGTGCTTGGAGGTAGATAGAGCCATTTCTGCAGATAGGGCCAGGATAAGTGCTGTGGTTTGGAAATCAGTTTCAGTGTTGAATGTCTCCCAGAGGCCCATGTGTAAAAGGTTCCAGCCCCAAAGTCTTATGTTAGTAATATTAAAAGGGTAAGAACTTAATCCAACTACAGGTTTTAAAGGTGGGCCTTTGGGAGGTGACTGGATTGCATTGAGTCATTAGGGCAGAGCCTCCATGATTAAATCCTGATGGCTTTATAGGACATCACATGCACATTAATACATGTGCTTCCTCACCATGCATTCATTTGTGCCACCTCAGGATTCTGTCTGCAAGAACGCTGCCACCAGAGACCACACCAATGAGACCCACCAATTCTTGGACTGTGAACCTCCAAAACCGTAAACCAAAATGAATGTTATTTCTTGATGAAATTAGTTGCCCAGGTATTTGTTGCAGTAATAAAAAGCTACTGACTATTTCAGGTGTTCTGCTAGGTTATGCCACAAAGTTCTTCAGAGGGAGAGATTGAGAAAGGGATTGATGAAACATGCCTGAATCTGGAGGAGCCTTATTTTATCTATGCTGACCTAAGATTGCAAGAAGACCCAAATTATTTTCTACAGGAAGAGGAAGTGAAAACAGAAAAAATGTGGCTGATGTTGTGGCCTATTGGGTAAGGCCACACCTTATGATGCTGGCATCCCATATGGGTGCTAGTTCGAGTCCCAGCTGCTCCACTTCTGATCTAGCTCCTTTCTGATGGTCCTGGGAAGGTGGTGGAGCATGGTCCTGGTGCGTGGGTTCCAGCACCCACGGGGGAGATGCAGAAGAAACTCCTGACTCCTGGCTTCTGCCTGGTCCAGCACCAGTCATCATGATCATTTGAGGAGTGAACCAGCAGATGAAAGACCACTCTCTCTGTTTCCTCCTCTCTCTGTAACTCTTTCAAATAAATAGATAAATCTTGAAAAGAAAAAAAAAAAAAAGACAAAATACCTCATTAAGACTCTTTCACATGGGACAGGCATGATGATATAATGGGTTAAGTATCTTCTTGAGATTCCTGTATCCTATACCAAAGTGCCAGTTTGAGTCCCAGTACTCCACTTCAGTTCCAGTTCCCTGCAAATATGCCTGGGAAGCAGTGATGATGGGTTCCTGACACCAATGTCGGAGACCCAAATAAAGTTCTTAGTTCCTGGCTTCAGCCTGGCCTAAGGCTCAGCTGTTGCAGCCACTTGGGGAATGAAGCGGTGGATGAAAGACCTCCCTCTCTGACACTTGACTTTTGAAATAAACAAATAAATCAGTTTTTCAAAAGACATTTTGACAATCTGCTCTCCATTTCTGCTTTATTTTCATGGTGATAAATACATTCTTGGATTATGAATGCAGGCACACCATTTATTAACAGCATTAACCTCAGGCAAATAATTAATCTTCTCAGAGCCTTGGCTTTACAAGGATAACAGTAATACCTAGCTCATATATATGAGAAAATTAAGTGAAATAACAGATATAAAGGAGCATCACAAAGATTGGTGTGGAGTAGATTTGAACAGCACCAAAAACATTATCATCATTTGTCAACCATATGGCTGAATTACAGAATTGATGTGGTTTTATATAGAGAAAACTAGATTTGGCATTAAAGGATACAAGGTGAAATTTAGCATCTGATCCTGAATTCCTTCTTGCACAGACAAAAACTAGGAGTGCAAAATCAAAGAACTGTAACTCTCCAACTGAATTTTCTGGGCAACTTTAGGAAAAAACTCTTGATTTTTTGAGCCTCTGTTCAACCATAGCATGAAAATGACAACATTTTCATTAGAGTATAATATGAGAATACATGTAAAGTATTTAGAGTATAAATGTATAAAATGTACTAATAAACATTTGTAATAGTAATTACTATGGTTAGTTCATTCATTTATCCATTCAAGAATTATTTATCAGGTAGTTGCTATGCACCAGAGAAGATTTGATGCTACAGTTTCAGCAGTGAATGAAGCAGACAAAAAGTCCAAACATCATTGGGCCTATTGTCCATGCTAGTGAGAGTCCCCTGTGCGTGGAAGATATTAAACAATATGAGTATGTTTTAGGACATAACCAAATGAGGAGCCTTAAATGTGGGGTAGGATTTAATCTGCCTGACTTGTGGCAGGCTCTGAACCTGGGGCATGTCCCTTCCCCTCTCTGGGCTTTAATTTCCTCATCTATAAAATATTTCAAGAATGAGAATAGACACCTTATGAGAGCCGATAGCAAATTAAGGAGACAAAATATATTAAAGCACTTTATAAATTACAATGTATTACACAAATGTTTCTTCTTAATATTTATTCTACTTTTGCATACACTTGAAAGTCACATATGCTTTTTATGCAGCCTGATATCAAAATTTGACAAATGGGGGAAAAATGAAGAACCACTGGCTTGTTAATTATTATAAAAGATAAATAAATTTGTAATACATAGGTTAGGCAAGTTATGGGAGAGAAACAACAGATTTTGTAAAAGTTCACTCGGTAACTTAATTCCAGTTGTGCTTTGGCCCTTTACTATATGATATAGAAATGCATTGCATGTATTAAAATTTATTGCAAGTTATATTCAAAAGTGAAAGTAAAAAAATCCAATGTGAATACTACATGAGTACATTTAAAAATACACACATAAAATACAGATTACACATATACAAATGATTGCAAAATATTATTGCACCAAAATAAAGTTTTAATTTTATTTTCCAGACATTTGAAGTGTTTCTGTATATATATATATATATACATGCATATATATGCTCATAAACATACCTGAGTAATATATGAATATACATAATATACACAAACACACACCTACACATATATATACACATAAAAACACAAACACACACACATATGGAAAATAGAATTAAGATCTAAATTTAGTGGCTGGCTTTGTGGCATTACAGGTTAAGCTACCATCTGCAATGCCAGCTTCCCATGTGGGTGCTGGCTAAAGTCCCAGCTGCTCCACTTATGATACAGCTTCTTGCTAATGCACCTGGGAAAAGCTGCAGGAGATGGCCCAAGTCCTTGGGCATCCACAACAATGAAGGAAACCTAAAGGAAGCGCCTTACTTCTGGTTTCAGCCTGGCCCAGTACTAGCTGTTGCAGCCATTTAGAGAGAGAACCAGCAGACAGAACATCTCTCTCCCTCTCCCTTTCCCTGTAACTCTTGCTTTTCAAATAAATAAAAGTCAATCTTTTTTAAAAAAAAAATTGTTTTTAGGATAATAAAATTTTAGAATCCAAACATGAATTTTTTGTTTTTTGTTTGTTTTTAATGTATTTATTTATTTGAAATAGTTACAGAGAGAGATATCTTCCATCTACTAGTTCAGTCCCCAAAGGGCCACATCATTCAAAACTAAGACAGGCTGAATCCAGGAGCCTGGAGCTCCATCTAGGTCTCTCAGATGGGTGGCAGGGGCCCAGGTATTTATGCCATTTTCTGCTAGTGTCCCAGATATGTTAGATGGGTGCTGGATCGAAAGTGGAGCAGCCAGGACTCAAATGGAAACTCACATGGGACTCACATGGGACGCTGATGTTGCAGATGGCAGCTTCACTTGCTGTGCTACAATGCTGGCCCCAGTTTTTCTCATAATATGCCTTTTCCATGAATTTTTGAAGAACCCGGACATATGTGATTTCAATTCTTCTACACCAAAATAAATTTAAGCTTTAATTCCATTTTCTATAATTTTTAATGATTTATTTATTTATTTGAAAGGCAGAGTTACAGAGAGGAAGAGAGAGGGAGAGACAGAGAGAGAGGTCTTCCAACCAATGGCTCATTCCTCAAATGGCCACAACAGCTAGAGCTGGGCCTGCTGAATCCAAGAGCCAGGAGCTTCTTCTGGGTCTCCCACATGGGTGCTGGAGCCCAAGCACTTGGGCCATCCATTGCTTTCCCAGGCCATTAGCAGGGAGCAGATTTGGAAATAAAGCAGCCAGTACTTGAACCAGCATGTTTATGGGATGCCAGCACTGCAGGCAGCAGCCTTACCTGCTGCGTCACAGTGTCAGCCCCTAAAATTTTTTTGACATATTCTTAAATATTATGGCTATATCTATGATCAAGAAAAGTATTTTTGGAGTAATACCATAACTGATCTTTCATTAAGTAATGGATTTCAATTTAAAAAACATTCAAAAACTTTTTATTATTGGATTAAAAAAAAGGATGCAATAGACTTGCGTATGTTCAAGAACACACTAAAAGGAAGCTCCTAGTTTTTATTGCCTATGGAAATAACATTAGTGGATACCAGTGAATAATCGTTTACTACAAATTAGCTGCACTTCAAGAAAGTGGATTTAGAAAAGGAAATCCAAGTTTTGGAAGTAGATTGAGATGCTGCACATGTAGAAAGTACTAAAACCACTTATCTTTTTTATATTACAGCATTTCAAACTTTACATTAGGCAGACTCCTTTTGGCTGCCTATACACCATGCCAAAAGAAATACTGCAGCTCAAGTCAGAGAAATCACCTAGTCTGCCGCCGATTCACAAAACAGCAGCCTAGGAAGGGAGGGCTAACTAAAGATTCTCGAGTGTGAGAATTGCTATTCATCACAACTTGTCTGTAATTGAGAAAGGATGTTTTGTTTACTCTACCCACAAAAAAATGCTGAGCTAGTGTGTCAGAAAGACAAATATACAGTTAAAGAAAATACAGCTTCTGTGTAAGAAATTTGCCAAAGTCTAGAAGTGGAAAAAATGGACACTTAACCAAATGTATTCTGAAAAATAAAAAAGTTACAACAGGAATCAACTGGAGCTATTTTTCCTCTGGATCATTTCCTCTGTGAATCATTGTTAGTGTCAGAAGATCCAAAGGTTAATTCCTATCTCTGTCCTATACTAGGTGTATAATGTTGAGCTTTGCTTTCTTTATTGACCAGTTAGGATTAAATAAGATAACAAGGGTGGGCATTTTGGTGCAGCAGGTTAAGACGCCTCTTGGGACTCCTGCACTCCATATCAGAACACTGGTTCCAGTCCTGGCTATCCTGTGCTTCTGACCAAGCTCCTTGCTAATGTGCCTGGGAAGCAGCACATGATGGCACAAGTACGGGGGTCTCTGCCACCCACATGGGAGATATGGATGGAGTTCCTGGCTCCTGGCTTTGGCTTTTTCTATCCCCTGCTATTGCAGCTATTTGGTCAATGAACCATCAGATTCAGAGAAGGGCAGAAGATGAGGGGAGAAAGAGATCTCTCCCTCTCCCTTATTCTCTCCTCCTCTCCATCTCTCTTTCAGTCACTCTGCCTTTCAAATAAATACATTAATCCTTTAAAACATTTTTTTAAATAACAGTATGAAGGTCTGCTTCTCACATTGCCTGACACCAATGCAAGCTTTCTTTTTTCATTCAGAGATACATAACTAATACCCCAAAGTATCCCATGTCATACCACCAATCATTTACTGTTCAATATTCACTTACTGAACATGCAATCTGTTCTAGGCTCCACACAAGAGACATAGCAATGAACAAAACAGGAACCAATCCAAGCCCTTGTAAACATTTGTAAAGAGAACGAATGCTCATTTCCAATAATTCCTCCCCAACATAAATAAACTTACTACCTTTTCAGTCACACACACACACACACACACACAAATAATAATAATAATTGTGCACAAGGCTGGAAGCATCGACACGGGAACTGCAATCTATCTGATGATCAAATTTCTTTAGCTGGGTTCAGGAAAGTTCACACTAAAGTTGTAAGAAGCCAGATGTCAGTATCAAAAGACAATATGCATCATTTAGCACCAGCAGGAGAAGCGATGAAGAACTTAAAACGGATGGGAAGAAGTTCCTGAATCTGTACAGCAGCTCCTTAAAAAGCTGTTAGCTAGCACTGGGCTTTCTGTAAACCCTTTCAATACCAACAAGAAGCATTCTTGTAAAGATGTGCAACCCATAATTAGACACATTTCAAGGTGCCTTTTTCTACCTTAAAAACTGAAAAGAAATTAATGAGAACTCTTTAAAGATGATGAATGTCTGAGTGAAAAGAACCCACAGAGCACTAAAGTTTATTCAAGGAATCACATCCTCATTCATTCATCGATTCATGCAGAAAGCATTTCCTTTATAACTGCTATGCGACAGGCCCTAGGCTGGGTGTTGGTGACACAAAAATGAAGAGCATGGAAACAGGCATGGCTTTTAAATAGTTCCTAATCTAGAAAATAGGTTAAAAAAAAAAAAGTAAAGAAGAGCCTGTGTGTTAGGCTCTATGATAAGTTCAAACAAAGTGTTATCATAGTGCAGGGAAGGGAGCCACATAGTCAACCTGAGTTTAATGTGGTATAGATAAAACATCCAGAGAACAGACTTTAAATTCTCTTTGCACACAACAGCTAAGCTACCCATTACATCCAATCAATCAAGCAATCCTGTTGATTCCCCCCCTCTCAGTTTTGGCCCTTGTCCACCACTACACCATGTTAAGATGACTGCAACAGGCTGGCAATCAGCGTCCCTGACTGCCTGCTACACTCTGTCCTCTGCCGCAGCCAGAATGATTTCTTAGGAATATAAATTCAATCTTATCACTCTTTTAAAAACCCTCCAACAATCTTCCACTGCCTTTAATGTAGAATCCAAATGTTAATAAAGGTTGAAGACCTCCTGATTCTGCCTTCCTCTGCTCTCACCACTCCCTCTCCATCTCCTATGCTAGATCCCGAGATCACAAACATTCCTTTCCTCTTTTGTAACTCCACGTTTTCAGAGATGCTGCTCCCAGCTCTTGCAACCATTTCCTCTCACCCTTCCTCTAGTTTATGATTCTGTTTTATCATGCACCTTGAATCTCTCATAGTACCTCACACTTCCCCATCAAATATTCAGTATCCTTCACAGTCACTGTAGCCCTGATCTTTCAAGATCCACTTCTTGTGGTATCTTACCTGCTAATTCCAAGAATTAGCCTTCTGCTTCCTCACTATTCAAACACTCTGAACCAATTAATTATATCTAATTGAGCATTCATTATAGTCAAACATTAACACTTATTAAAATTCTATTCCGTACTGGCTTTTGCTTTAAACCTTTTGGCTCACCTTCTTTCTTATAGCAATATTTTAAAAAAGACTATTGAGGCCGGCGCCACGGCTCACTAGGCTAATCCTCCGCCTTGCGGTGCCAGCACACCGGGTTCTAGTCCCGGTCGGGGCACCAGTCCTGTCCCGGTTGCCCCTCTTCCAGGCCAGCTCTCTGCTATGGCCCAGGAGTGCAGTGGAGGATGGCCCAAGTCCTTGGGCCCTGCACCCCATGGGAGACCAGGAGAAGTACCTGGCTCCTGCCATCGATCTGATCAGCGCGGTGCACTGGCCGCAGCACACCTACCGCGGTGGCCATTGGAGGGTGAACCAACGGCAAAGGAAGACCTTTCTCTCTGTCTCTCACTGTCCACTCTGCCTGTCAAAAATTTAAAAAAAAAAAAAGACTACTGAGATGAATATTAGTGCAACTAATTTTATAAAGGAGAAATCCAAGAGATGAAATCCCAGGCTTGAGTTCTAAAAATAATAGTAGATCCAGGATTTCTAATACATATAATCCCTAGTCTTTCCACAAGTTATCTGCTATTCTTCCCTAATTGTTTGGGGGTGTACAGCTCTTGTTATCCAGATAAACTTTACAAAGAAGCCAAAGTCAGGGCTGGTGCTGTGGCATAGTAGGCTAAGCCTCCGCCAGCTGCACCTGCATCCCATTTGGGCACCAGTCATATACCAGCTGCTCTTCTTCTGATCTAGCTCTCTGCTTAGGGCCTAGGAAAGCAGTGGAAGATGGCCCAGGGCCTTGGGCCTCTACACCCACATAGGTGACCCAGAAAAAGCTCCTGGATCCTGGCTTCTGATTGGCCTAGCTCCAGCCATTGCAGCCATTTGAGGAGTAAAGCAATGGATGGAAGATCTTTCTCTCCCTCTTTCTCTCTATGTAACTCTCCTTTTCAATTAAATAAATAAATATTTTTTTAAAATCTTAATTAAAAAATAAGAATCAGAAGGAGCATAACTACAAGGATTTGGAGAAAGGCACCAAGCAAAGCCACACGATTCCTCCTGATGGTATCAGTGATGGTTTATCCCTTTCTCATCCATGCCATTGCCTGAGAACTCATGAGTCTATCAACTGCTTAAGCAGAGTTGCCTAATCTGGTTCCCTGCCTCTAGCACGTCTCCAGCCAATTTTGCCTCCATATGGCTCTGAACATAACTTTCCTAACATAGCAATCCATATAAATTCACTATCTCCTCCCTACCTCAGACTCTCCCCTAGTCACCATGCAGCCTATAACAATGATCTTTTTCTCAGTTATTATTGACAAGATTTTGAGTATGCACCTCCTATATCTAAATATGTGTCTATTTAATTAAATAGATGCATCCCCTATTACAGCAAAGCATCATGCACATTACACTACTACAACAAAATTAAAACTAAAGGATGTGATGTATACAAGCATAAGTGAATGTTATAACATTATTCCACACCTCAGTGCATCCAATTTTGCACATAAAGTGATACCTGTGCCCTATATGGGCACACACTTTTCTACAGGATAAAATGAAACCTGATACATGCTTAGAATGCTTTTCTACACCTGATCACCAGCCATTTCTACATTTTCATTTCCTACTAAATTCCTTAGGTTCCAGCAATGCTAAACTTTTCACTGTCTGGCTTTGAATGGATGGATCCCTCCACTGAGAATGGCCTTTCTGCCCCCCTTCCTTGATGGACCACCTCATTCTTAAGGACACAGCTCAAATGTCAGTTCCTCTGCCCTGCCTCTCACAGGACAGTCTGTGAAGACTCTCAGTGGCCGAATGTATTCCTCCCACCAGGGCACTCTTACAACACTATTTAAATTCTAGGATGAAACAAATCCTATTGAATTTTCATTATCTGATTACAAGGCTCTCTTACTTTTCAGACTGTAGGCTCCTTGAGGATAGATCTATAGATTTATCACCTTTAGATTCCAGAAGTAAACACAGCACTTAACCACACAAATACTCATCAATGTTTGCTGAAAGAATGAGATAAGATGCTGGTCTTAACTCTTTCCTTTATGCCCTTGGTTGGACTTCTATGCAAAATTGCAAACTCCAGGCTACATAATTTCAGCAGGTGCCAATCATCTGGATTACTACATTAATGGTGCTCTCTGGAGTTGTACAACACACAAGTTCTACTTTTATAAACCTAACAATGGTACAACACAAAACATATTTATTTATTTATTTATTTATACATATGTTGCTAGACAAACATGAGTAGATCCAGAGTATTTACACAGATGTATAGACCAAGAAGATCTGAAGACCTGAGTTCTAGCCTAAGCACTTCCAACAATAAAAATAGTTACTCACTCTATAATGATGCATAGTTAGGTCACTATAATCTCAAATATTATAGTGCATAGTTATGCCGATTTAGCCTTTATAAAATGCTTTTATGCTCAATATCTTATTTAACCTTCACAACCAATTGTTAAAGTAGGCCATTATTTAGATCTTACCTAGAAGTCCTATTTGGCCTGTGAGAAAACCAAGACAGAAGAACTGGGTGACTTTCTAAGGCTACCCAGCTAGCAAGTGGCAGAGCCAGTATCAGTAAAATCTCCCTATACATAGTTTATCATTCTCCTGGAACTTGTCAAGAAAAAAAAAAAAAAAGAGGCAAGGAAAATGCTAGGAGGCAGGAATATTTGAGGCTATCTGGCCATCAAGACAAACTCCAGGATTCCTCCTTCTACTTCAGAGCTCTTTCTTCTACATTCACATTACTTAAAGTTTTTCACTTTCTCTTGCTGCTTAAAATATATAGTCTGAGGATTTGCTTAACTTGTAGCAAGCTTTCTCTTTTGAGAATACATTTATCTTTGATAATGTTAGATGGATAGTGATAATTTATAAATGTGTATAAGCTTATGTTATCAATTGCTTTTCTTCTAGCATAAAACTGAGAACTTCAGCACAGGAGATACTATGAGTTTTGTTTGCAAAACAGAAGAGATTGGTGTCTGGCACTATGGCATAGTTCGTTAAACTGCTGCCTGCGATAGCAGCATCCCATATGGGTGTAGGTTTGATTCTTAGCTGTTCTACTTCCAATTCAGCTTCCTACTAATGTACTTGGGAAAGCAGCAAAAGATTGCCCAAGTATTTGGGCCTTGCACCACGTGGGAGACCCAGAGGAAGCTTCCAGCTCTTGGCTTCAGCCTGGCCCAGCACCAGACATTGATGCCACTTGGGGATTGAGCAAGCAGATAGAAGATTCTCTCTCTCTCTCTCCCTCTCTCTCTCTTTGCTCTCTCTGTTTCTAACTCTGCCTTTCAAATAAATAAAGCTTTAAAGAAGAAGAAGAGATGCATAACTTTAGAACACAGGGTAATATATTTCTAAATGTAAAAAAGAACTAAAAAAATAGTTTTAATCTTTTCACCACAATGAAATGTCTTCTATTTGCTAAACTCTGTACTTATTGTAGGGTTAATATTATGGGTATAAAGTAAACTGAAAGTTGATCATTGTAAAAATCAAGAGAGGGAATAAGAAAGGAAGGAGGAGGAAGAGTGGGAGTATCAACAGGAGGGAGGTTAGGGTGGGACGTATCATTATGTTCCTAAATCTGTATATATGAAATGCATGAAATATGTTTACCTTAAATAAAATAAAATAAATGTTAAATGCTTGAGGAGATATGTTTAATCTGATTGGACATTACATAGTGAGTACATGTATAGAAACTGCAGGGCCAGCATTGTGGCACAGTAGATAAAGCTGCCACCTGCAGTGCCTGCATACCATATAAGGCATCTGTTGAAAGACCTGGCTAATCCATTTCTGATCCATCTCCCTGCTAATGTACCTGGGAAAGCAGAAGAAGATGGCCCAGGTGCTTGTTTGGGCCCCTGCCCCCATGTGGGAGACCTGGAAGAAGCTCCTGACTCCTGGCTTCAGCCTGGCCTAGCCCTGAGCAGCCATTTAGGGAGTGAACCAATAGATGGAAGCTCTCTCGCTCTCTCTCTCTCTCTGTAACTCTGCCTTTCAAATAAACAAATAAATCTTTTTTTTTTCCAGATTTTATTTATTTATTCAAGAGGCAGAGTTACAGACAGGCAGAGGCAGAGAGAAAGGTCTTCCATCTGCTGGTTCACTCCCCAAAGGGCCACAATGGCCAGAGTTGGGCCGACCCAGCTGGGCACTTTTTCTGGCTCTCCCATATGGGTGCACTTGGGCCATCTTCTACTGCTTTCCAGGCCACATTTAAAGAGCTTGATTGGAAGAGGAGCAGCTGGAACATTAACCAGCACCCATTTGGGATGCCACCAGCTCAGACAGAGGCTTAGCCTACTTCGCCACAGTGCCTGCCCCTAAACAAATAAATCTTTAAGAAGAAAAAAAAAAGAAAGAAACATTGCATGGTACTCCAGAAATATATACAAGTTTTTGATTGTACTTTTTTAAAATGAGAGAACAAAGTATATTGGAGTATATTGGAGATTAAACAAATACAGATGAGATGATATAGTAGAAGCCACACAGAAACCTGGAGATAATGCAAACAAGAAAGCAGAAGGGAAACGGGTAGCTAATTCCTATCTAGCCTTTAAGTGAGTAAGTCTCAGTATAATTACCTGAAGTCATAGAACCATTCAGTGGGACACAAGAAAAAAAAATTAAAAGTTAAAGCCTTAATATTAATGAGGGAGATATTTTTCATTTAGTAACAGGAAAAGCTGCCAAGACCAGAAAGCTAATCACCAAAACAAATGCTATGTCCTCCTAGACACACAGCTGGAAGGAATTTACCTACCTTGCGGGCATTCAGGTATAACCAATGACCAAGTTCTGGCCAATGACAACTGGCCAGCCTGGCCCATAGAAATCTCCTGTTGACAGTTTTCCATGCCCTTATCCATTCCAAGGAAACCTGCAAAATCATATTGCACATGGTGGGGCACAAGAGGTAGACACCTGAGTGGGTGACTCACAACTTGAAGAGGGTCACCTGTTAGCTAGCAACATCCATTAAAGTCTATGTTAAGGAAAACAAAAGCATCCATTGTTCCAAGCCCCAGATGATTTGTTTTGTTCTATAAGGCATTGATCAAAATGTCTCATCAAAATTAGAGAACTACCTTTTTGCCATGCGATGAAAGAGAGCCATTCTGTACCAAAGAAAGCCAGGCCAGAATAAAGTCAACACGCAGCATTTCAATATTACATGGACTGGGTATTGGCAAAAATTCCACTGGCCTATAAACTCTGAACTTTTTAAAGTGGCCTTTTACCAACACTAACAAGATAAATCTGTTAAAAGAAGTGTCTAAAGGCTTCCATAGCCCTGGCAACTCATGACTAGAGCCTAGGGAGATTACTGATGCCATGAACAGGAGTGTCAAATTGTTAAGTCAGCAGCAGGAGTCACTGTGTACTTACATCCCATGTGGGATCTGTCCTTAATGTGTTGTCTAATGTGCAGTGATGCTATAACTAGTACTGAAACAGTATTTTCACACTTTGTGTTTCTGTGTGGGTGCAAACTGATGAGATCTTTACTAATTATATACTGAATCGATCTTCTGTATATAAAGATAATTGGAAATGAAAAAAAAAACTTGGTGTTAAATTGGAAATGGCATAGAAAATTAATTAATTTTAAAAAAATATTATGTAGGATCTCTGTCTTTAATGTGCTGTACACTGTTATTTAATGCTATAACTAGTACTCCAACAGTATTTTTTTTCACTTTGTGTTGCTATATGGGGGCAGACTGTTGAAATCGTTACCTAATATATACTAAACTGATCTTCTGTATATAAAGAGAATAGAAAATGAATCATGATGTGATTGGAAGGGGAGAGGGAGCGGGAAAGGGGAGGGTTGTGGGTGGGAGGGAAGTTTTGGGAGGGGGAAGCCATTGTAACCCATAAGCTGTACTTTGGAAATTTATATTCATTAAATAAAAGTTTAATTAAAAAAAAATGTGTCCAATATAGAAAGGCATGAATCAGTTTGGGTTCTCTTGCTTGCTTGCTCTCTTTTTCCTTCCTTCCTTCCTTCCTTCCTTCCTTCCTTCCTTCCTCCCTCCCTCCCTCCCTCCCTCCCTCCCTCCTTCTTTCTGGCATAATCTCACTTACACTTTAAAAGCTCACTTGAAAGATGTTTGGAAAGGACTATTGGAGGGAGGTACAATTTGAAGCAGGGTGGAAGCAGTGAAGATAACAAGAAATGGGTATTTGTGATTCGTTTTGGAGGTAAAGCCAACAAGACTTCTGATACAGTAGACGTTGGGGGTGAGGAGAAGAATGAAATCAGGGATGACTTCTAAACATCTTATGACCTGAACAATTGGGGGAGCAGATGTACCATTAGCTGGGACTGGGAGAAAAGTGCATGTACCTCTGCTCTCAGGACTCTGGAACCCACAGGAGTTTGTAGTCCAACAGTTCAGCTACATGATGAATTAATTGGGCTTCTATGAGCTAACGTGGAAGCCTAAACAATGCTTATAACATTTTTATCACAAGCAAATAACTAAAAAAGTCAAATAATAACTTACAAATGAGTTTATAAAACACAGTTTCAAAAAAGAACAGTGATATTTAACCTCTAGTCCTGACTATTGCCCCAGTTGGTTTAATAATAGGTTCCTCTGGGAGCTCAGAATTTAACAATTAACTTCTTGGTTTGACCCACGTTCAACAACCAGCATTTGGATTTGAAATTTATTTTCTTTATGTTATAATTCTAAGAAGAAAACTGTAGGGGTGGAGAGTTAAGAAGAACTTAAGTGGGGGTTGGATGGGGAGAGAGTAGGAACAGATGCTTTTGCAAAATAATCTTCATTAAAAAGAAGCAGAGACAGTTAAAAAGCCCGGGAAGCAGGTTTATCTGCATGAGATATTTGGAGGAAGATGGGTTATGAGTTATTCTAAACAGACCAAATTCTAGAGATTTCTACATAAAGACGAGGTGCAATTTCAGATACCTGGGTGACAGGAGATTTCTCCATGAGCCTTGCAGACTTAACAGAAAAAATAAAGAGAGATACCTCAAGTATTCCCATTTCAAGCATCCTGAGTCCTTGGAGAAAAAAAATAGGAAAAGGCCAACACTGTGGCATAGTGGGTACAGCCCCTGGCTTTAACACCAGCATCCCATATGGGCACCCGTTCAAGTCCCATCTGCTCCACTTCCAATCCAGCTCTCTGCTAATACACCTGAAAAGGCAGCAGAAGATGGCCCAAGTCCTTGGGCCGCTGCACCCATGTGGGAGACCCGGAAGAAGCTCTTAGCTCTTGGCTTCAGCCTGGTCCAGACCTAGACACTGCAGCCATATGGAGAGTGAACCAGCAGATGGGAGATCCTTCTTTGTCTCTCCTTCTCTCTCTGTAACTCTGACCTTCCAATAAATAAATAAATTTTTTTATTGGAAAGTCAGAGTTACACACAGAGAGGAGAGGCAGAGAGAGAGAGGTCTTCCATCCCCTGGTTCACTCCCCAGATGGCCGCAACGGCTGGAGGGAGCTGCGCCGATCCTATGCCAGGGGCCAGGAGCTTCTTTCGGGTCTCCCACTTGGATGCAGGGGCCCAAGGAATTGGGCTATCTTCTACTGCTTTCCCAGGCCATAGCAGAGAGCTGGATCGGAAGAGGAGCTGCCGGGACTCAAACGGGCACCAATATAGGATGCCAGCTCTTCAGGCCAGGGCTTTAACCCGCTGTGCCACAGCACCAGTCCCAATAAATAAATGTTTTTAAAATTGAGTACAGGAGAAAAGGATTATGGTTTGCCCACAATGAATAATCAGAAGAAGCTTTTGATCTCTGTACTGCCAAAAGCAGAACTTCAGGAGGTTGAAGGCAGGATTTGAGCATAAACTGGCCAGGCAGATTACAATGTTCATGTATTTTGCAAAATCCGAAACATTTAAATGCAAAAATAAAGATGCAAAAAGAGTTACCTGATTAATCATTGGATAATTAAAAGTGTAATTAAGCACACTAGCCAATTTTCCCACACAATCTCCTAAACAAGAATTTCCGAGGTCTTATTTCTATGGAAGTGCATTCATGCTCGCCTCTGACTCCATTAAATATCTCCCCGCTGGGCTATTCTGAGGGCTGCTTTCTCTTTGAACTCTGCCCTCTCTACCACTTTCCTGGCATCTAACTGCTCAAAGGATCAGGCAGCTCATCATTACCTCCAGTCACGTGAAAGAAGTATAAATCACCCTGATAACCAATTGCTGTGCTTCTGACTTCACAGTTTTGTTACATGAAACGATTAAATTCATACAAAGACAGGTAATTTTTTTCCAAAATACTTCCTTGAATACAGTTCCACATATATTTTGCTGAGGAAGGAATGAGTTCATCTGTCTAAATTATTATGCTCAGAGCCCACTGCCAACAATACGCCCCTGGCAGAACTGATAAAACCTGGTCCTTCAATCTAAGAAACACTCTTACCTTTCTACCTGACGATTCTCCTAAAAATCAGGAATTCGGGAAGCACACATTCTCAGAGTTTTGGCCTCAGTGATCACATGCTTCTTCAATTTCAAGAAAGATCCTCACTTTAATTATAGTAATAATAGTGTTGATACTCAAACTTTTGTGATCTATCAAATATTTAGTGGTAGAACACAATTTGCTAATTTTTTGACACGTACTGCCTTACTATCATCTTAACTAGGAAATCCAATTGACCATGCTGGTTTTGACAGAACAAAACATAATTTATAACTGCCTGGCAGTAAGGCCAAAGTAGATTACTGAGGACTCAAACAATTTGTACTTTTTCTGATGACTCTCAATGCTTGCTCTACTAAAAATTTCTTTCAGCTGTGAGCTGGCACTATCCTGATCAATTTATTTCAGGTGGGCATATCAGTAAGCTTCAATGGGTTACGTACATGTAAATGATAACTCCCACTCACAAACTCTGCCAATTTCAGTGGTGTGAAAATGATTTCTCACTTGTGCTACCTTGGCCATCACCTGTCAGTTGTTACCCTGCTCTGTACCATCTTCATTCTAAGGCCCTAGCTAAAAGAGAAGCCCTGATCTGGAACACTACCAGTTTTTACGTCAGAGAGAAAAGAAAATATGGCAAATCCTACAAAAACTCTTAGTTTCTACACTGAAATTCATATCATGTCCACACATATTTCACTGGCCAAACCTGAAGTAACAAATATTTGGACTATTAATAATGAAATTGAAGAGAGAAGCATAAAGCCCCCCCCCCCGAGGGGGAGGGGGAAGAGTTGGTTTTCATCTTCATTTCTCTGAGTCTTAGTGTCTTCACTGGTAAAATGGTATTAGTAGTAGCCAGCACTGCCACATTTCTCACAGCTTTACAGTGAGGCTCAAAAAAATGTAACATACATAAAAGAAGTTTGAAAAATTCAGACTACTCTGCAAGTAAAAGATATTATCATTTATTGCTAACTGTAACAGTTTACATAACTGGCAGATTATATGATGCACAGGACATTGCAATGTTCTGTAGTCTTCTAAATAACTTCTTACTATAGGAAGAAAAGTTCATGACACTATATACATACAGACTTCAAAACCAAGAAGTAAAAGCAGGAGTAGGACACACCTATTGTTATACTTTCTCCAGACCTTACTTCTAGTTGAAACTAATGCAAAGAAACTACCTTAAGATCAACTGATTGATTCTTTATACTAAATTGATCTTCTGTATATAAAGAGAATTGAAAATGAATCTTGATGCAAATGGAAGGGGAGAGGGAGCGGGAGAGGGGAGGGTTGCGGGTGGGAGGGAAGTTATGGGAGGGGGAAGCCATTGTAATCCATAAGCTGTACACTGGAAATTTATATTCATTAAATAAAAGTTAAAAAAAAATTAAAAAAAAATAAAAAAAGATCAACTGATTGAAAATGTCATCACAAAGAGAAAAATCTCAGCACAACAGACGCATAAAACACTAAATGCCAACTAAAGCGCTTTTCGCAATGGGAAGTGCACCTGCTGGAGTCGGACAAGGCAAAATGAAATGGCCTTCTGTGAACTGTATCACAGCTGTCAAAAGGCCTTCTGTTTTTTATTGATTGGCTAGAAGTTCTGATCTCTTTCCTATGACAGTCTCCATGACAATCTGCAGAGCAGGAGTCCTTAATACACCACACTTTTGCTACTGGCCTACCAAGTTAAGAAAATCGAATGTCTTTTGTGCTTTTTCCACTGAGAGACTGAATAGGCGTTACAAGATAGCCTGGACAACATGTGTAATACTTTGCTTTAATTTGCAAGCCATTCTTGTTTATCGTGATTTTTACAATATGAGTCATTTTCACTTTATTTACAGTGGGTGAAAAATCACTTGCCTGAAGTAGTTCGTAACTGTCTCATTCTGTTTAGGCTACGGTGAGACAATGAGCCCAGCCTCTGAGAGTCCCAGGTACCATTTCTGAGTTTTTCTACCAGATCACTCCAGAAGGCAATTCTCAAGAGAAAGTTGTGTAAACGTCTAACTTTTAACCAAAGGCAGTTTTTGTCTGTCCCCAAACCACACCCACTTTCTTCCCGTTGCCACAACAGGTAAAGGTCCAGGTAAAGGCCAAGTTCATTTTACCTCAAAGAAGGTAAACTCCTACTCCAACTACAGGAGATTGACACAATTAACCCAAACTAGTGATGATCATGTCATTCCCTGTACCCAAACATTTGTTTAGGGGTATGCGGAGCTGGGATGTAACCCTGGTCTGAACACTATGACATAAGTCCTCTGCACATTGTAATGCTATACATATAGGGGCTGGGGACCCTCTAGGAAGGGCTACCTTTGGAAATAAAAAGAACCACACTGTGAAGATTTATAACCCCTGCCTCTTCTCCTTTCCCTTTTATGGGGATGCTGGTAAGAGGACACCATGACTTCAACTACGGCAGCTACCGTGAAATCACAGAAGCATTAGTGCCAAGACTAAAGATTTACATGATTAAGATGGCAGAATGGAATGAGAGAAAGGCATCTGCTCTAAAGGCTGGTATTCTCTCTACTTGGTTTTGAGCACTTCCAGTTCAGATGTCCAATATTTGATTCATGATTTACCCCTGAGTTCTACTCTTATGTGCTAGGAGGACTCCAGCATTTAGCCATTTCTCCTTAGTTTATACCCTTCTTTCCATGAACAAGTCATTGGGAACTTGTGGAAAATCCCCAGGATAACAGAGAAATGAACAAAGCCCCAGTGCATCACCAACAGTCAAGTTAGCATCACAATTCATACTGGGTAAATGCCAGGCTCATACAGCAAGACAAGCAGGAGTACGTCCAAGAAAACAGTGATTTGGATCTAAAATAACTCAACATGGCCCATAAAATCAGGCCTTATTTAAAAAGGCCAGGTTTACTATCACATATAGTTCTTCGAAGAGCTGATTTTGTGTAATTAAAAGGAGTATCAATGAGGAGACACAGAGTTCCTAAGAGCATTAGCATCAGAAATTTTCTCCCATATTCTTCCACATATTCATAGCTAAAGGAAGGTCGAGGAATGGTGGTATCCTGATTACAATGGACAAGTAAAAGCTCTACAGTGGTGGGTACAGGATTCTAATTATTTTGATGTCCTTCCTATCATTTTTATAATTTTTCAGAGTCCATCCCCACATATAGTAAATTATTTCCTGGCTCATAAAAATTTTCAATGGAAAATGTTCTCAGTTTTTAAAATTAATCTAATTGGTTCATACAAATTTGCATAAGGTAAAATCTAATATGAAATACTGAAATTAATAATCCCCTTCCTGAAAATTAAGATATGACAACTAAGATAGTATTAAAGGGTAAGTGAAAAAGTTCATAACCAACTTGATTATGGGCAACTTGGTTCTCTCAAGTAACATGCTCCTCTAATCAAGTTCAAACCTATAAAGCAAACAAAAGAAAAAAAAAAGTTTGAAAGGAAAGGGAAGAAGGGAAACCCATTCCTTAGAATATATTGATAATGAGAAGGATGGCAGTACTAAAGAAAATCCTCCAGAAGAAATGTAAACAGAGGCTACCTACCAGGAACCGACCACTAGTTCTGACTGGATTTGCAACAAAATGAATATAACTGGAGAGCATTATGCTTAGTGAAATAAGCCAGACCCAAAAAGACAAATATCATGTTCCTGATTTGTGGTAGTTAAAATAAAGAATACAAAAAAAACTAAAATAAAAATTAAAAAAAATTTTTTTTTAGTCAAAGCCAAACAACTAATCAGGGTTCCACAATATAAAGCAGCAAAATTCAAAGGAATTTACCACTGCTGACATCAATTACAGTATTTTACCTCGGAAATATCTGACCCACTTAAGAACCAAATCACTTGCAGGAGAGTGACCAAGATTTTGCAGCATTCATTCAATTCAAGACAGTTACCTTTTGATTAACAAATCACCATGGCTCAATATTTTTATCAGTGAAGACAATAGGAATGATTGGACTGACAGGAACAGGACAAATACAGAAACAGCCCAGCTATCATTTTGTGAATTAGAACTTCTCTAAAGTAATGGGAGTGAACATATTAAAAATGAGTGAAATCAGATATTATAGCATTATACACGCAGAACCAGAATCAAAGCTAACCTTACTCCTCTGGTATGTTGAAATAATAAGTATATGCAATGCTCACCAACAGTGGATTGGAATGCTGAACTTGCAAAGAGGTGTTTGTGAAAGACAGAGGAGTTGTTCTGCTCTGCAGAGTGGAAATGTGGGTCATTGTTGCCTGAGGCCATCAATTCACTGTCAAGGTATCAACCCATGTGCCAAAGCTATGAGTCTGTCATTGTGACTCTTAGTAGAGATGGATAACTGGCAATGCTTGAATCATTCATTAAGAAATTCAAAAAATAAAATTAAAAAACCCATAATTCTCCCTTTGGTAGGTAGAGGAGATTATATTTTGATGTAAGCAAATGTCCAAATGTCATTTAAAGACAGAATTTATCATGTAACATTTAATTGAACTTGGAGACAACAACCTCCTCAAATAAAAATAAAAAATGATGTGTTTATGGTTGCTCTTGTGATTTTCATGTATACTGACAGCAAAACATGAGATCTGATATGTCCCTGCTGCTTCTGTTGCTGTCCTGTGTTTCATAATTGCCTTCAAAGGTCTCGCCTTCCCATGCTAAGCAGTCTGAGTAAACCAAGAGAACAGAGTGCCCTACTTAGCTGATACTATTTTGTACAGAATGCCATCACAACAAAGCCAAGTGAAACCTTTAACCACATGTACCAGGAACACATTTCTCAGCCAATTTCTCATAAATTATTTAATTAAATATCTTACCTTCACAGTAGGCAGGGTCTCCTTGGATAGAGATGTAACCATTCTTGCACTCACAAGTAGCTTTTGTATTCCAGTTTTTGCACTCTGAATTTTCACCACATTTAGGTCCTTCAGCACAAAAGTTATGACCTAGAAGGAACAAATAAAATCCTATATCAGGAAAAGAGAGAATAAAGTACCTCCAAATAATAAAGTATAAGTATAATATATAATAATAATGCTTTATTGTATGTCACTATGCATGAAAACATACCTTAGCAATATATAAGAATGAGCTGGGTAGAAGGTGGGAGAGTGGAAACAGGAAATTTTGGACTATCCCATGCTGAGATACATTTTTCCCTAATATTCAAATTTACCAAGCTCATTCCTACCTAAAAACTCTAAAAATTCTATCTAAAACTCTGATCATGATGCTTCTTTTTAATACCTTCTTACATGACTTGTTTGTAAAATTATTTATTATAAAATTTATAACACATAGAAAGTAGTGTATCAAATAAATGTGATTATATATAAGATAAAATAAGTACATACAGGATATTATCAGTATCCCTTGCCTACATCTCTTCAATAAATTCCCCTCCTAACCACCACAGATAACTATTCTGAATTTTGTGTTAATCACTTTATTCCACATTTTCATAGTTTTATCATAGTTATATATCGTTATTCCTAAACAATATATTTTATTTTACCACTTTTTTGAATTCACATGAATGAAATCATAATTTATATACCTTCTATGGTGTACTTTTTCAATGCATATATGCTAATGCCAACAGCATTTTTCAATGCTGTATCTTCCTCCATTAGTACAAATATTCCATTACACAACAAATGTATATTTAACTTATTTGCAGGTTTTAAATTACAAACAATGCTGTTATATAATATCAATGGAGCACTTTTTAAACCACATTTGATATTTTATTCAACATTCTTTCTTTTTAGAAAAAAAAAATTTTTTGAAAGGCAGAGAAAGACACACAAGAGAGAGAGAGAGTTAATTCCCCAAATGCTCACATCAAAACCTGGGGGCCAGAACTCCATCTGTGTCACCCATGTGGGTGGCTAAGCCACAATACTTGAGACATCAACTGCCGCCCCATAGGATAAACAACAGCAAGAAGCTGGATCAGAGGCAGAGGAGCCAGGACGCAAACTGGGCACTCTGATACAGAGTGCAGGCACCCCAAGAAGTGACTTAAGCAGCTGTGCCAAATGCCTGCCCTCAGTATTCCTTCTTGAATCCCTACCATTCCTTCCATGAAAATTAGTTTTCTTCCAAAAGTATCCCTTTAATGTTTCTTTGATGATGGTCTTTTGCAAAGACTGTGTTCTATTTTGTCTAAAAATATCTATAGAACATCCTCATACTTGAAAAATAATTTTATTAGGTATAAAGCTATTTTAGCTCAACATTTTGAAGATATTATTCCATCGTTTGCTAGTTTCTATTATTTCTGCTTAGTACTTAGTTGTTAATCTAACTGTTACTCCTTTATGGCAACTCCTTTCTTGCGTGGCTATTTTTAAGATCTTTTTTGTTGGTTGGTTGGTTGGTGTTGCTTTGATTTGGTTTTCCATTGTTCAATTTTATTTAAAGGTAACTAAGTGTGATTATTTTAAAATTTCTTGGGATTCCTGAATCTGGGGATTGACGAAAATTCTCAGGTATTAGAAAATTCTCAGGTATGCCTCCTCAATGATTCTCTACCACTTTCCCTGTCCTCTCATTTTGGAATTCTAATTAAATAAATGTTGTTTCTTTGTGAGCTCTCCTCCATGTTAGACTTGCTTTTATATCTTCCATTTCTTTTTTTTTCTTTATTCTGAATTCTCTGTAACTTTCACATTTGTCCATCAGTTTACTCATTCTCTCTTGAGCTGTTCATATCCCATTTCAGTTCTCCATATCAGTTTTAATTTCACTTACCTTATTTTTATTTTCTAGAATTCTATTTCTTTTTCAACTTGCTTAAATACACTTGATACTGTCCTATTGTTTCATTTTTTTAACTTTCTCCTCAAAAATTTTTTAAACATATTTCACATGCATATTTTATATTATGTTGATAATGTAATTAAATATCTTTCATCTTTTGGCATCTGATTTTTTAGTTTGTTGTTCATGCTGAGTATTATGGCTGATCTGTGATTTTAGTGATTTTTTTTAATTTGTGAGCTCAAATTTTTACAATTTAATCTTTGGGGATTATTTTAGGTTTTAGTTTTAAAATTGCATTTCTTCAGAGAAGACATGTTAGCTTATGCTAGGTGCCTAAGGCAACTATCAACCCAAGATCACCTTCAACTACATTTTTGCCTTGAGGCAAGAGAATTGAGCCACACAGGTAGAATAAATTCTAGCTCTAAGTTCGAAGGAGTGCAAAGTTTCCCCAATCTCGAATCTATGCCAACAACCAAGTTTCCTTCCAAAGAGTAGATTTTTCCTACTTTACTCACTGAGGTATATATGCTTCAAGATTCTTGCCTTACACATCTCACAGTATCCACAAGCTGTCTCCTACAGTCTTTTTTTTTTTTTTAATTTGAAAGGCAGAGTTCCAGACAGAGAGGAAGAGATAGGGAGGTCTTCCATCTGCTGGTTCACTCCACAAATGGCTGAAATGGCCAGCCAGGGCTGAGCTAGAATGAAGCCAGGAGCCAGGAACTTCATCTGGGTCTCCCAGGTAGGTACAGGGGCCCAAGATCTTGGCCCATTTTCCCAGGCGCTTTCCCAGGTGCATTAACAGGGAGCTGGATGTAAAGTGGGACAGCCGGGTTTAAAATAGGCACTTATATGGGATACTGGCACTGCAGGCAGCCGGTTAACCCGCTATGCCGTAGCACTGGCCCGTCTCCTACATTCTTACACAGTATCCTGTAGAGGTCAGATTCTAAATGATCAAAGACTAAACATTTTCTTCAGGGCAAATACCACTCCTGTGTACTTGATTATCACAATGGAATTGTTGTACTTTTTCAATATTTATGGTCTCTGATTTCCCCCCTTACTCTGGCCAGCTCCAAGGAGTTTTAAAAAAGAAAACGATTTACATATTTCACAGGCTTTTTAGGTGAACTAGGAGGAATAGGTTATACCTACCACAAAAGTTGTAAAGTCCAAATATGAAGATATATTAAGATAATTTATCACCTTTAAATTGGTACATTTTATTGAATAATTATCATGCTATATCACATATTGTGAGATCATAGGAAATTATGATCCAGAGACCAGGAGACCTAATTTTTAATTCAAGGCCTGCAGTTAACAAACATCATAAATCACTTTGCCTACATACAAGGAATAGATGACATCAATGATTTTCAAATTTTTTATCCTCATAGCCTTAAACACCAAAGAGTTGTTACACAAGGTTCAAGAACCATGCTCCTGGGGCCGGCATTGTGGCATAGTAGGCTAAGCCTCTCCCTGCAGCGCAGGCATCCTATATGGGTGCCAATTCATGCCCCAGCTGCTGTTCTTTCAATCCAGCTCTCTGCTTATGGCCTGGGAAACTTGAGGATGGCCCAAGTGCTAGGACCCCTGCACCGTCTGGGAGACCCAGAAGAGGCTCCTGGATCCTGGCTTCAGATCGGCGTAGCTCCAGCCGTTGTGGCCTCTAGGAAATGAACCAGTGAATGGCAGGCCTTTCTTCTCTGTCTCTCCCTCTCTCTCTCTGTTATTCTACCTTTCAAATAAATAAATAAAATCTTAAACAAAATAAGACTTCTGCTCCTGATATAAGTAGTTGAATAGTTATGAGTTCATGTTTTAATATATTAATAATGTGAAAAATTTCTAGCTTAAAAATATTGAAATCATTGAACTGGAACAGTAAATTCAGTTCCTTTTAGTTTTAGCATTCTAGAACTACTTCCATTTGAAATAGAACCTTAAACTAGCAATATTTAGGATATACTTAGTCTAGAAGATGAGAATAATTTCAATTAAATAATAATACAATTAATGCACCTGTAATATGTCTGTCATTATACTAGATGTTTTAAATGAGAATGATATTATCTAGCTTATTAATGTGTTGGTGAAATACTTAAATGGGCTAAGTCACATAAAGCATTGAACAATTCCTGATACAAACTAATAAAATCAATAAATGGCAGCTACCATGATGACAATAATAATTATAAAAATAAAGTTGATAATGGTGACAAAAGTGACAAATAACTTAATAATCTGGTTTTTTTGGACTTCAAAATAACAAAGGAGAAGCTCAAACTCATCAACACCTAGCTAATAAGTGGCGATGCTAAAATTCTAAGTTTGGTTTAAAAAACTACTAACCAGGTACTTCTCAGTATGTCATATACCCTCTCAGATAGCAAACCCTAGTGCTTAAAAGTGAAAGATGCAGCCATTACTTGAGACATTAGAGAGTAGACACACAGTGCTACGTGATCATGGTGTCACATCCAGTCTCACTACCTATGACCTATTAACCCAATTAAAGTCAGAACAAGAGTTTAACTTGTTAGAAATCTGAACTGTCTGACAGCTGAGAACTCCTCTATGATGGTTTGAAAGGTTTGCAAGAATCATTACAACTAAAAGTACTTCATGTTTTGCTACTGAAGTGGCAATTTTAGCCATCACAGTTCTCTTTGCTAGAGGAAGTGCCTGGACTTACTCGCCATGTCAGAACTGATCAACAATTAAGCTGTCATAGCTTCCTTCATTTTAAAGCCTTGACTCAATGTTACCTGTATGTTCTTCATTTCATGTATTCTTTGTGTTTCTTTTCTCTTTCTATCCACCTGCTTTTGACAGCCAAGAACAAAGATCCCCAAACACTGCTGCAAACATAAATAAAAAACCTCATAATAAATACAAATATACTCCATAAATATACATAGTTTTTGTCAATTAAAAATAAAATTTAAAAGAAATATATGGTATGATGAAAAAAATGTGATTTTCTAGTGCATAGCCCTCTATCAAGCATGTGACCTGTGACACATTCACAATTCACAATGCAGAAAGTGGGGTAAATTGTATTTCAAAGATGCTTAAGGGCTCATGGAACAAAATAATCTTAATGTCAAATTCACTTTGGTTGAGCCTGACCATCATACCAAAAGTGAAGAATTTTTTAAGAGATGTATTTATTTATTTAAATGAGACAAAAAATAGACAAAAGAGAGACACAGAGAGAGATCAAGATCTTCCATCTACTATTTTACTCTGCAAAATGGTCATAACAACCAGGACTGTGCCAGGCTGAAGCCAGGATCCAGGAGCCCCAACCAGGTCTCCTGCATGGGTAGAAGGGATCCAATTACTTGAGCCATCTTTCACTGCATCCCTAGAAGCATTAGCAGGAAGCCAGCCTGCAAGTGGGCTATCAGGAACACAAATCAGCACTCATCTATTATATCACAGAGTCACAAGCAGTGGTTTAACCCATTGCACCACAATGCCACACACACACATGTGGAATTTCGAAAATCCGGGCCTTCATTTGAGCAGCACTTATTTATATTTCTGTAGAAGTGAGTGAGTAGTCATTCATGCAACATTTATGGGGCAACTATTCTGTTGACTGCAGAATCATACAAGTATTTGGGGACAATACAGGGAAGTTTAAAATACTCTCTGTCCTTGGGGAAATTACAAATTTTATGGAGAGATAAGCAAAATATGGGGGTGCATCAAAATGAAGTATTACATGAGATGTGAGCAGGGAAAATGGTCCAAGCATTTCATAGGAGGAGGAATTATTTTCAAATGGCATGAATCTATGGTGGGCAGAGACTGGAAGCTAGGGTGGGCAGATACATGAGAAGGGGAGGGACACAGACACTAGCGGGAAGAGTAGCACTCCAACCCTTGAGGAAAAAGAATGCAAGTTTAGAGAACATGAAATAATATGATGAAAGGATAATGGTGGCAATGATTAACTTTTATTGAGTTAATACTAGGTGGTAGACAACTCAGCTAAGTATTTTACCCACATTATCCCTTTTAATTCTATTAACAACTCTAGGAAACTAAACTATCACTCCCACTTTACAGGTGCAGTAATTGAATCTTGGTGAAGTTAGTACATGTATAAACAGTATACAGAGTCAAAATCCAGGTCTGTCTGAGGGAGACATTTTTATCATTGAGCTATTCCACTGTCCTCCCAGCAGCAACACATTTTTCAGAATCCTATTGACCAAAGGTTAAAGAGGATGTCATTCATGCATGCATATATTCAAACACACTAAAACTGAGGTCTCTTCTCATAATCAAAATGTATATCTTATCCTCCAGGTAATTCCAAACCTTTTTAACCAAAAAAAGCTTAACTTTAACCATTTCATCTTCTTTCTGTGAAGGTCTATGTCTTACTCATTCCTCTCAACCAAACACTCCTCACACTGAGGTATCTAATTGGCATATGGCTTATGGGTGGATGGAAACATGAAGAGAAGAATGGGTCAGAAACTAATGAGTGAATGAATAGATCAATTAAACTGTGGGGGCAGGCCAGATCTGTGGCATAGCTGGTGAAGACACCACCTGCAGTGCTGGCATCCCGTATGGTCGCCCGTCCCAGTCCTGGCTGCTCCACTTCTGATCCAGCTCTCTGCTGTGGCCTGGGAAAGCAGTATTAGATGGCCCAGATCCCTGGGACCCTATACCCACATTGGAAGACCTGAAGGAGGCTCCTAGCCCCCAGCTTTGAATCAGCACAACTCTGGCTGTTGTGGACAAGTTGGGGAGTGAACTAGCAGATGGAAGCCCCCTCTCTCTCTCTGCCTCTCCTGCTCTCTCTCTGTAACTCTGACTTTCACATAAATAAATAAATCTTAAAAAAAAAAAAAAAAACCTGTAGGGGCATGCAATACTCCCTGTTAACAAAATGGAAGGAAAAATTTCACTTACTTAATAGTCACTATATTTCTTTCTTTTTTAAAAACAAAGAGAGAGAGAGAGAGCCAGAGAGATATCTTCCATCCATGGTTCACTCCCTAAATGGCCACAGTAGCAGGGGGTAGGTCAAGCCAAAGCCAGAATCCCAGACCTCCATAGAAGTCTCCCACATGGGTGTCAGAGGCCAAGTACTTGGACCATCTTCAGCTTTTTTCCCATGTATATTAGCAGGAAGCTGTGTTTGTGAAGCAGAGCAGCTGGGACTTGAACCTGTGCTTTGATATTAGATGCCAGTGTCACAGGAGGTGGCTTAGCCTGCTGCTCCACAACACCAGCCCCCATATTTCTTTCTTTACATATTTGTATTAAGGCATAACTTACATCTTCCAAATTCCATCTATTTTAAGTGCACAGTCTGATGATTTTTAGTAAATTTACACAGTTATGGAGCCATTACAACAACCCACCATTCCAGCTGCTCAGCATCATTCTTATACCCTACCTTGGCATCTGAGCTGGTTGCCATGGCCTAAATCCTTAATTAACTCTCCACCTTTCAGAATCCTTCTACAGGCTGTCTTTCTTATCAGATGTGTCTGAATACCATGGCATTTAAGATATACATCTTCCTTTTCTGGAGTTTGTAATCAGCTACTGCCCACAATTTCTCTCTATCAAGTCCTCCAGCCACAATTTGATATATTTTTTTTTCTTCTGCTGGTTATCAATAAAGTCTGATGCATGAGACTTCTCAAAGTCACCAACCTTCTTAAATATCAATTTTCTTTTTAATTAGAAGCTGTGATCACATTATAGAACATACTCATAAATAAATAAATTACCCAATAGTCAAATTCTTTTGCTTGACTATTTTTAATAAGAGACTCTAGAGTTTCTGAAATAATTATATAACTAGAAGCACACAGTGGTATTTTTAACTAGCACTGGTCAAACACAGAGAAGACTTTAATTATTATTTTTTTATTTAACAGGCAGAGTTAGAAGTGAGAGAGAGAAAGGTCTTCCTTCCGTTGGTTCACCCCCCAAATGGCTGCCACAGCCGGCGCACTGCACTGATCTGAAGCCAGGAGCCAGGTGCTTCCTCCTGGTCTCCCTGTGGGTGCAGGGCCCAAACACTTGGGCTATCCTCCACTGCCTTCCCGGGCCAGAGCAGAGAGCTGGACTGGAAGAGGAGCAACCAGGACTAGAACCCGGTGCCCATATGGGATGCTGGTGCCACAGGCAGAGGATTAACCAAGTGAGCAACAGCACTGGCCCCAGACTTTAATTATAAAAGCTGCTACTTATCAGCTTCTTCCAGCACACTAGGCATAGTGCTAAACATGCTACACATACTACTTTGTTAAACCCTCACGACAACCCTAAAGATTACTCTTATCTTACAGATTAGAAAAATGTATATGGTTCTTTACTTGTCCAAGGTAATATGGCTAGTAAGTGAAAAAAACGACAATGTGATTCAAATTCCTGTTAGGACTACTAAGAAAAAAATTCTGAGATTTAAAAACCTGGAGTTATAAACAACTACTAATGACTACTCTCTGAACGTACTTGTGGATTGTAAACCTTCTATACACTGTAATACTTTTAAAAACATCCATTTTGGGATCAACTACAGATTCTGCCATTCTTTCAGCAGAAATTAAATCTAGACAAACACCTGTGTCTGATCATTTCTGGTCTCTGAGAATACTTCCCTTTCTCTAGAGGCAATGATGCAAGAATCTCAATTCACTATAAGAAACCATAAAGGAAACAATACTGACTGCCGGCATATCCCGCTTTCTATTGTGTTATATCATTGTGGCCTGTAGGCCGTTGATATTCCATTAGGTTATCCTCACAGGCCTCTTAAAGTTCACCTAGCTAAAATTAAACTGCTTTTCTTTTTTTAAGATTTATTAATTTATTTGAAAGGCAGAATTACAGAGAGGCAGAGGCAGAGACAGAAAGATCCTCCATCCACCACTTCACTCCCCTGAATTTTGGCCACAACAGCCGGAGCTGGGTCAGTCCAAAGCCAGGAGCTTCTTCCTGGTCTCCCATGTGGGTGCAAGGGCCCAAGCGTTTGGGCCAAGATCTTCTGATGCTTTCCCAGGCACATCAGCAGGGAATTGGATTGAAAGTGGAACATCTGGGGGTACAAGCCAGAGCCCATTTGGGATGTTGGCATTGTAGGCGGCAGCTTTACACATTGCAGCACAGCACCAGCGCCTAAAACGGATTTCTTGATCTGACCTCCCAAATCTATGCTCCACATTTACTCCCCTCCCCATCTATCTGTGGCACTTTTACTACCCATTCTACAAAACTGAGTCATCTTTGCCCTCGCTCCTTAAATACCAGCCTTCTCTAAGTTCTGTCAATTTTGTTTCATAAATATAACTTGAATCTCCCTCTGTCTCTCTCTCCCATTCTACAACAATAAGAAAAACCCATCCTACTCCAAATTGTTATCATATCTCAAACAGACATCGCCTCATTTGTCTTTCTGCTCTCTCTCTCTTTCATGTCACTAATCCATTTCCACACAAAAGGATTTTTTTAAAACATAGATTGGATCATGTCAATCTCTTAAAAATCTTCCAAGGGCTTCATATTTTTATTCAAAATAATAACATATTGCATGCTGGAAAATTGCTACAAGAGTATATCCTAAATATTCTTATTAAAAAATAAGTATGTAAGGCGATAGATATGCTAATTAAATTGATTTAATCATAGCAAATGTTTATGTTTATTAAAACATGTTGTACACTGTCAATGTGTATAATTTTTATCTGCATACTACATTTTAATAAAGCAAGGGAAAAATTCTTTTTAAAAAGGAAAAAAATATATATATACATATTTTTTATTCACAGAAGCCTTCTTTGCCCCCAAGTCTAAATTAAAACCCATTATTCTTTCATATATCACCCTAATGCTCTCATTCATAGCAGTTATCATTTCTATTACGGGATTTTTTTTTTGTTT
This sequence comes from Lepus europaeus, assembly GCF_033115175.1. Lineage (NCBI taxonomy): Eukaryota > Metazoa > Chordata > Mammalia > Lagomorpha > Leporidae > Lepus > Lepus europaeus. The sequence goes on from NC_084833.1 coordinate 44,556,206, forward strand.
ATTTGGAGAATGCCTCTTTCCCCACTAGAAGCTTACCTCTACAAGGGAAAGGGCCATACAAGTTTGTTTGCCTTGTGCATAAGACAATGTCCAACACACTGCCGGCACTCCACTAGCATTTATTGAACTAATGACTCATTCCTGAGAGTGCTTCAAAATTAGAATCAAAAGAGTGTTTTACAGATAAATAAACTCAGTATTAAACAGAGTGCTTTCCCGCAGATGGTAGCAGATGAGTTAAGCACAGATATAAACTCAAATATGATTCCTAATCTCTCTCCATCACCTCATGTCTTAGCCCAGCTATGAATTTAATCATTAAGGAAAATTTGAGCAGAACCAACCTTGGCCTGTGATGAACAGTACTCCATTGGCCATTAGCATTTCCTAGCCCAAGAAATACCTAGAATCTTTCCAAATAAATAAACCCTGTTTCTTTCTCCAGGAACCAGTCAGTCCATTATCACTCATCACTTTAAGACTCAAAGTCAGAAGAAAAATAGCTAGTCACACAACAGAGCATTACCTATAGATGAGCTACGAAGATGAATAAGACCCACTTGGAGCTCACACTTGAGTTTTAGAAGGAGCAATTGTTCAGAGAAAGGCACATAATCTGCTGAAATGAGAGTTCAGGTTTTACTCAGACCATCTCCCTAATTTTAGTTCACAGCAGAGGTGCCATTCACTCATTCAGTAAGTATATATTAAGTACCAAGCACGTGCCTAGGTCCTATGCTAGGCAATAGAGATACAGGCAGGAATATCAAAAGCATCATAAACATTTCTTTATTCATTTTACATTATAGCAGGAATGCCTGACTTCCAGCAATGGGTTATAAGGGATATTATGATGGAGAAGGACAAGATGTTCCTGGAAAATATGTCAGAGAATGGTCCTCACACAAAGTACTAAAGAGATATCTCCTCTTAGATAAGTGAGGTTGACTGAACAAGGAGTTCCAAATTCATGGATCAGCATGAGGTCATGACATGGTCAAGCAAATTAATGAAGACACATAAAGGTGGAGGTCACATTTTTTCTCCATTGGCTGACAGCAGTACAAAATTTGGATTCCCTCTAGGGATCTTCTATCTAGAGTTATGTTATCAGTGAAAGGCCCATAAAACTAATAAAATGGTTTCCATTTTCGTTCTTTAAATCTATTGCCCTAATCTGCATATAATAAGGCTTTCCTATTAGAATGAGGCCTCCACATTGTAATTCTCCAAGTCCCATTCTATAATTATGGCAAAGTCATTCATTCATGCTGCTGCATCTCTCACTTCTGCCCAATGATGGTTTACTCCTGAGACTTCTTCCACAATAAAAATTGAATAGGACACTACCTCTGGGCAGGACTTAGCATCTCTAAAATAGTTCACTTTTGACTCCATATAAAGCACCATTGCTTCCCCTCTATCTCCTTCCCCTAACATATCCTCAGCAGATCAGGCAGGCTGCCTTCAAAGTTATATACTTGGACAATCTGAAAATGCACTCCAGGTTCTTCTACTCTAACTCAAATTTCAGGAAGTCAATACCTCTCATAGTCACCACTGCTCACCCAGCCTTTAAATTCACACACAGAGAAATGGTACACTAAGGAGAGCATGTTCCACTTGTCTCAGACGTATGGCATCATCACTACCAATGGATTGATCAGGAGGGATTTAGCCCAAAAATAATTTATGAGAACTAGATGCTCTTACAACCTTCACAATTAGCATACTTAGCATAGGAGAAGCCTGGGTCCTTGAAAGTAAGGAAATGCCTGTAGCTTTGTGTGAACAGACAGTTGAGCCATCAGGTTGGGCCTCTTAGAGATGAAGCTCCAGACTTACAGGTTCTTAGAAAGCAATTGGTTTCCTTTGTGATAGTCTGCATGGGTTTTCCTGTCCAAGGTAACCTCACCCAGGTTTCAAGTCTCCTCTCCTGGACAACCCGTCTCCTTCTGGAGGCTTCCTAGACCTCAATCCATTGTAGCATCTTCAGGGTCAAGAAATTAATACACTTCCTGAGACTGTACTCTCTTTCAAATGTCTCAATGGTGGAAGTTAGAGTCCAGACCATATTAGCCCATGGTTGCAGGGGGTTTGAGCTGATCCCATCTATCAATATGCGGACGAGGATCTGACTCATCTACAAACTTCCAGGTCCTCTATTTGGGCACCAGCCTACATTCTCATGAAGTGCCTCCTTTCCAAGTCTCTTTTAATCTCAAATATCCTGAAATCCTTTCTCTAAAACCAATTCAATTATAAATTCACCTAAAATGATAGGGAATGCTGGAGTACAGGGGAGGTGGAATCTGCAGTGCCCAGACCCTTTGGGAAGATTTAATTGAAGGGCATAAAATCTTAAATAGTACAAATAATCCCAGCTAATTTCAGTCCAGGCCAGATGACAACGCAAGTGGGCATGAATTAAAATTACAGATAAACACATTGGAAACAGATGTTGAGAAGAACTTTTTTCCCAATATTGAAAGTCATAAACATGCAGCAAAATCCTCCAAAGTCACTGGCGACATTCAAGGTACAATTAGAGCTGCTGATTGTAAGGGGAATGAAACCCTGAGGAGTGTGTCAAGAATTGGGGTATAGGCCGGCGCCGCGGCTCACTAGGCTAATCCTCCGCCTTGCGGTGCCGGCACACCGGGTTCTAGTCCCGGTCGGGGCACCGATCCTGTCCCGGTTGCCCCTCTTCCAGGCCAGCTCTCTGCTGTGGCCAGGGAGTGCAGTGGAGGATGGCCCAAGTGCTTGGGCCCTGCACCCCATGGGAGACCAGGAGAAGCACCTGGCTCCTGCCATCGGATCAGCGTGGTGCGCCGGCCACAGCGCGCTACCGCGGCGGCCATTGGAGGGTGAACCAACGGCAAAAAGGAAGACCTTTCTCTCTGTCTCTCTCTCTGTCCACTCTGCCTGTCAAAAAAAAAAAAAAAAAAGAATTGGGGTATAAACAAATGATTGGTGTGTTTCCCTCAAGCAGTGCTGAGAATGCATGGTCAAGATTGTTGACTTTTTTTCAGCGTTTAACTGAAAGCACTGGAAATTCACAAGCAGCCTTTTTACTTCCCTGGATCTACATTCATGCTTTTATTACTTCTTCCTAGGTAGCAGCATAGATGTCACTCCAATGCCCCTTCTCCCTTTTCTAACTAACGGCCTCAAACTTCAACTGGGCAGACTCCTGCTTTAGCTATTCCCTCAAGGTAATGAGGAGGGCAAACAAATTTCATACTGCCAGCACAAACTGTCCTGAGGCGGGAGAGAAATGCTGCAGCAGTGATTAGAGCTGTTCTTTGCTGCTAGTGACTGAAACCTTGAGCTCCAGCAGTTGCAAAGTAGCCTCTCCCTGCCAATGTCTATCACCTTTCTTCCTTTCACAGGTTTCTTCTTTACCTGCTCTGTAGTTGTTTTCCTAGGGGCATCCCTGCTTCACTGATAGCCCTGTAGATTTAACCACCTGTCCAGCTGGTTACCTTTTTTTAATCTCAAGGGAAGAGGAATTTGTTTGGCATTATCCAAGAATGGGAGACAAGGAATCGAAGCCCATAGATTGGATCCAAATTCTGTTAATACAATAAATACCCTATATCTGTCAGAGCTTGATATTCTTAATTCTAAGGTCTTGGGTTTAACTCTTACAGAGAAAAGATCAAATATCAAGCTAGAGTCTGCACCATCCATCTTGATTATCCAGGGAAGTGGGAATGGGTAGGTACCATATAGGAAAATGAGGATGACTCACCAAGAACAATTAACTTCATAATTAAGTTAACAATTTATAATGCAGAAAAAACTTGTGACTCATCAAAATGAGTTTTAACATTATTTTCTATATTAAATACTTGCAGCCAGACAGCTGATACTAAAAGAATATCATTCAAAAATTCATTGACATGACAATGACAGAAACATACTAGGGGTGGCAACATATCCTCATCCCTACTTTGTCTCCTACATTTAAAGAATCAATTCATAAAATGAGATCATTAAAACAAATGCTACTTTTTAAATGTCAGAGAGCCTTATGTATGTTTTATGAAGGATCTTCAAAAGATTCATTGAAACATGTGTTATAAAAAGAAATATGCAAGCATTTTGGGGACTTTGAAGTAGACTGGAGAGACCTCAGTTAGCTGGTATAGTGTCTGTGATTTGCAGACAGCTTGCATCAGGTTCCTAGGTAACAGGATCTTTCAGCAGATATAATGTGACCAAGGAAACTTTTACTGTACTTGAAGGAGTGAAGTTTACATCTTAGGGCCATTATAGGAAGAGTGATTAACGACCCCATTGTTTACCTCTCCCTGCATTTGGATAACACAGAATGTGGGAATGAGTGGGAAATGTAATTCACCTCCTTAATCGATAATCAGGTCTGTTAGCTATTACTAAGTGTCCTTCAGTTTTCAATGAGGTATTATTCTGTTTTCAGTGTGATTGATAACCTCACATAAATCTGTCTTTAAACTTGACTCAGTACATGTACTCAACTCTACAGAAAGGATAAAACCTGTAACCAAACTCAGGCTTGTGCAGACGCCATCTCAGGCAACTGACTGGTTGTTATTGGTTTTAAATCCTTAGTTTGACTAGCTGAATAAACTCTGACATCCCAACCAGACTCTGATTATTTTGGTCGACAATATAAAAAAAATTGTACCGAATCTTTTAACTCCATTCTTCATGAGCTTTTTGAAACAGATTAGAATCAAATAACAAAATACAACCTCTGGAAGTTTTCTCAAATGCCTTGTCTAAACCTCCCCAAAGTCAGGATTCCAGAGCTCTGTCTGAGTGTCCAGCATGAGTAAAGGGGCCAAAGCACTTGGAACATCTTCTGCTGCTTTACCAGGTTTGTAATCAAGAATGCTGGATAGGAGCTGGGACCATGGCTCATTTGGTTAATCCTCCACCTGCCGAGCCAGCATCCCATATGGGCGCCGGGTTCTAGTCCTGGTTGCTCCTCTTCCAGTCCAGGTCTCTGCTGCAGCCTGGGAAGGCAGTGGAGGATGGCCCAAGTCCTTGGGCCCCTGCACCCATATGGGAGACCAGGAGGAAGCACCTGGCTCCTGGCTTCAGATTGGCGTAGCTCCGTCCATAGTGGCCATTTAGGGGGTGAACCAATGGAAGGAAGATCTTTCTCTCTGTCTCTCTCTCAGTGTCTACTCCATCTGTCAGATAAAAAAAAAAGGGATACTGGATAGAAAGCAGCCTAGCTGGGACTTGAACCACTGCCCATGTGCAATGCTGGCACTGCAGACTGCAACTTAACCCACTGCACCACAACACCAACCCCAAGAAATACTTTTCTATGACTTCTATTTGTTTTTCATATTTTTTCCTCTGCTTTAATATTTTCTGAGTCTAGAGGAGGGGGAGGTTGGACTATTATTCTGACAAGCCTTGGAAAGCTCTGCGGGCCTCTTCTATGGCCAATTATTCAGTTCCTCTTGCCCTCCCTCCCCTCCTTTCCCTTCCCTATGCTTTAAAAAAAACAAAACAAAACAAAACAAAACAGAAAGTAATGAAAATGTGAGAAACACTCAATTTTTATGTAAAGTAATTTTCTTTTCTTTTTTTTTTTTTTTTTTTTTTTTTTTTTTTTTGGACAGGCAGAGTGGATAGTGAGAGAGAGAGAGACAGAGAGAAGCTGCAGCCGGCGCATCGCGCTGATCCGAAGGCAGGAGCCAGGTGCTTCTCCTGGTCTCCCATGTGGGTGCAGGGCCCAAGCACTTGGGCCATCCTCCGCTGCCTTCCCGGGCCATAGCAGAGAGCTGGCCTGGAAGAGGGGCAACCGGGATAGAATCCAGCACCCCAACCGGGACTAGAACCCGGTGTGCCGGCGCCGCAAGGTGGAGGATTAGCCTGTTAAGCCACGGCGCCGGCCTATGTAAAGTAATTTTCATCCTGCATATGGGAAGGCTGGACCATGTGCTTGGTAGATTGAGATTGTCCACAGACACAGGCAGCTAAGTAAATGTAGGGAGGTGGATTCCGATCATCAGGGGTGAGCACCAAGTTGCAGTAACAGCGGAATGACTTCTGCCACCCTCGTGTTGTTGATTACAGGAACGAAAGTGGCTGTGGCTCTCAATGCTCACACCAAAGGCCCTTCAATAAGTGTATTTATCATTTCTCTCTCTCTCTGTCTTCCTACAACCATCAGGTTATTCATCTGAGGGAAATTTCCCCAGGAGAGCACTGTTCCTCAGAAGTCTACATCAAAGTCTTTCTTTTTTGAGAGAAAGGTCTTTTTTTAATTTATTTTTTTTAGAAACCTTTTATTTAATTAGTACAATTTCCTAAGTACAACTTTAGGAATATAGAGATTCTTCTCACCATAGCCACCCTCCCACCCCACCTCCTCCTCCCTCTCCCATTCCCAGTCCCATTTTCCATTAAGATTCAGTTTCAATTAACTTTATACACAGAAAACCAACTCTAAACTAAGTAAAGATTTCAACAATTTGCACACATACACAAAAATATAAAAACTATTTGAGAACAAATTTTACAGTTAATTCTCATAGTACAACTCATTGAGGACAGGTCCTGCATGAGAAGTAAATGCACAGTGACTCTTGTTGTTGCAGCCATTTGGAGAGGGAACCAGCGGATGGAAGACCCTTCTCATGTACTTTTATCTGAAGGGAGGAGAGAACTTCCACTTTGCTCAAGGCCTTGGCTAAATATTGTCGAATACTGCGGACTCAAAAGGCTTCCATAGTCTAGGCTGCTCTTGTCAAAAGCATCGGGTGATCACTGATGTCATACATAATAGTGTTAATTGTTAAATTAACAACAAGAGTCACTGGACAAAGTCTTTCTCATTCCTGTCTGGATACTGTGAAGTTTCCACATTTCATTAGGATTCTGTTGAGCCACCTTACCTTATGACCATTTGGGGAGTAAACCAGCAGACGCAACCTCTCTCTCTCTCTCTTTCTCTCTCTCTCTCTCTGCCTTTCAAATAAATGTTAAAAGCTTCAAAAAAAAGTATTTCTCACAAAATTGCAAGAGATTTCTACTTCTTTTTCAATATAAGTACAAATTTATTGTGTAAAAATGGTAAAATTGCCTAAACTAATACAAAAAGGATAAAATGAAAATTGGCCATAATCCTACATCCCAAGATTATTAGTTTGTTGCTTTTATATGCACATTAAAGCATATATATCTTTAACATAAACAGAACTTTTTCTAGATGCTGTTTTCAAAGTTAATTATGTACTTTGCTCCCAAATTTTTGAGGGCTTTGCCTTCTTTTGTTTATGCATTTGTATGTTTTTGGTTTTTTTTTTGACAGGCAGAGTTAGACAGTGAGAGAGCGAGAGACAGAGAAAAAGGTCTTCCTTCCGTTGGTTCACCCCCCAGATGGCCGTTATGGACGGTGTGCTGCGCCAATCTGAAGCCAGGAGCCAGGTGCTTCCTCCTGGTCTCCCATGAGGGTGCAGGGCCCAAGTACTTGGGCCATCCTCCACTGCCTTCCCGGGCCACAGCAGAGAGCCAGACTGGAAGAGGAGCAACCGGGACAGAATCTGGCACCCCAACTGGGACTAGAACCCAGGGTGCCGGCACCACAGGCAGAGGATTAGCCAAGTGAGCCCCGGTGCTGGCCCCATTTTTTTTGCATTTGTATGGTTTTAAAAGTTTTTAATTTAACATAATTATACAAGTTTAGAGGACATAGTGAGATGTTTTAACACATGTGTACAATGTGTAATGGTCAGATCAAGGAGACTGGCTTATTCCTCACCTTGCACATGTATCATTTGGGGGGGGGGGATTGGGAACATTCAAAATCCTAATTGATATTTGGAAATATACATTTAATTATTGTTACCTCTACTGTACTACAGAACATTACAAGCTATCTCTCCTTTCAACTATTATGTCAGTTCTGAAGATCATTTTAAGAAATACTTTGGAATTAAGAGATATGGGGTAAAACTTATGGAGGGGGCTAGCATTGTAGTGCAGTGAGCTAAGCTGCTGCCTCAAAGCTGGCATCCCATATTGGAGTGCTGGTTAGAATACTGGTTGTTCCACTTCTGATCCAGTTCCACACTAAAGTGCCTGGGAAAGCAGCAGAGGATGGCCCAGGAACTTGGACCCCTGTCACCCATGTGAATGGTGCTTCAGGCTCATGGCTTTGGCCTGACCAGCCCTGGCTATCTGTGAAATGAGTCAGCTGATAGAAGATTCTTTCTCCATACATACATACATATATACACACACACACATATATATACATATATATATACATATATACACACTATATATGTATATACACACATACACATATATATACATACATATATACATATATATGTAATATCTTTCAGATAAATAAATAAATCTTAAGAAAAACTTGTGGAGAGAGTATTTCAAGGCCACATACCTTAGAGCTTTTGTAGATTCATCTTTTTGTTAATTCTCATTTAAATTGTAGGGTTCAATGAAGAAGAGATACCAACTGCTCAGATAGATAAGCCTTTCATTTGCTGACTCCTGCTGCACAGGAGTACCCCAACATGTGGACAAATAGGATGGATGTTCTGGGATTTGCTGTGCTATGGCTGAATATGGAAGAAGGATGTAGTGATGGCAGGTGCCACAGAAAAGAGTCTTAGTCAAAAACAGTGCTCCCTTCATTCCAGCATCTGAATTCTGAAATGGCTATAGTAGAGACCAAAGGGAATTCATGCAATCAAATGTTTAGCTCACTCAACCTCCTACGAAAAATTCTTCCCTACTATATCTCTGAAAACATGCTCCAGTTCCTGTCAAATTATAGAGTTGTCAAAAATTATAAAATAATTCTCCTCTCTCTCTCTCTCTCTCTGTCTTTTGTGCATGCTCTCTTTCTCCCTTCCAAACAAAACCATCAGCTTCCAAATAAAAGAACTAGTGATTTTCTGACTGAAAGGAAGAAACAGGTACAAAGAAGTAGAAAGCTCTCCATTTCACAGAAAGGCCCTAAAATAAAATCTGTGAAGTCTAATTCCTACTCCTCACTCCTCCATCAAAGCTGAGTCAGGTTTGGTAAAGGTGGCTGGATTGCTAGCACAGAGAGCCATGAGTTTTGCTTTTCAATGAGATGTCACATCTCTCAATATCTTCACTGATGAGGAAGAACATGCACAGTAGACAAATGTAAGAAAAAGCAGTGACATCAACTCTATCATAAATTAAGTCAAAGCAAGGAAATTCCTCTTGAATTTCTGTGACCTAATCAATAATTCTGCTCTAATGAAACCATAAATCAGAAAAGATTTGCATAAACTGAGTCCCACTTGGCACCTCAACAAGTAGCAAATGATAGATTTTGCATTAAATTATAAGAACCTCCTAACAACCCTATCAGTTACCAATAAATGTATCCCTGTGAGAATTCTACTCAATCTCAAGGTATTTTTTAAAGCATTCCAGCCACAAATATGTTTGTAGTGATGAAAGCAGATAATCAAAGCATGATTAGCTTGTCACTGATTCTAAGAGCTACCGTTGGCCATCCATGGATAAGATTTTCCTAAGAATTTTACTGAAGCATAGCTCTCTCATGACCAACCACAGAGAAATCTCAGCCTAAGCTGAAAACATGTCATGATAAAATATACATTTGTATATTCCAAAAGGTACTAAAAGACGAGTCAGAAAATTAAGTACTGCCACTGGATTTGTAAGTAAACTTGCACTGGAAAACAGCCACACCCATTGATACATATGATCTATGCTACTTTCACACAACACCAGCAGATTTGAGTTATTTTTAACAGAAATCATCTGTTCACAAATCCTAAAATATTTATGGTCTTTTACAGAAACATTTTCCAACACCTATGCCAGAAAAAAAAATAGGATAAAGTAAAATATGAGGGGCCTTCGAAATGTTCACAGAAAATGCATAGTATGGAAAAACCAGGCAAGGATTTCAAAACAATGTTGACTCAAAATAAAGCTATCTTTCAGTTCCATTTTTCCAGATTTTTGGAAATACCCTCATGTGAGGTTAATGGAACTAAATGACTTTGTTTCTGGGTCCTCTTTAACTCTGGAAACTTAAAGAATAAGTTAAGAAAGATCCAATTTACTATCTGAGAATGTTAAGTATTTGCAGTAGTTATGGTTTCAAAGTAATAGCTTTGAGTTTAACTGGATTTTTTTTTAGAGTTTGAATAAATTCTAGGTTATCTTTATCTAATTCTACCTGAGAGAGGTGTTTCAGAAAGGAAGTGATACTTAATCTTGAGTTTGAAAAAACAGTAATAATCTTGTAGATGAACAGAATTCCAAAAAAGATAAAAAACAATTTCTGCCCAAGAATTAATTAGCAAGAAAGGGTTACCTACTTGAAGCTATTTTTTTTCTTACAGGAAGTAAAAAATTGCATATATATCTAATCCATACATAAGGATCCACCCTCTATCAGATATGAAAATTGGCCCACAGACCAGAAAGCTTCCTGAAAATACAATAATGAGGCTAACAGCTATTATTACAGGAACTATCATTAGTATTGTAGGAACTATCATTTATTAACTTTATCACATGCCTGGTATGATGCTAGGCACGTAGGCATTTTCCCATTTAATCTTCACAGCAGTCTTGTGGAGTAGACACTATTATTATCTTCATTTTACAATCAAGGAGATTATGACTGAGAAAGGTAAATAGGCTATGCAAGTTTCTAAAGAGCAGAGTAGAGTGTCAAACCCATGGTATTAACATCACAATCTTCATTCAACACTCACACCTACTAAGGCCGCCCCAAGCCCTACCCCAAATACAGTCCATCACCAGGCCCACTTACCCCTACAAACACTGCAGCACTGATTCTCTGGAAGAATATGATCCTTTTCTGAGCAGTTCAAAGGAGGGCACGTTTCTGTGATTTTAACTAAAACTCCACCCTGGAAGTCAAACATTAGGGAAACAAAAAAGATGTTTGTAATTTTAGTCGATGACACAATGATAACAAATTATAACAACTAACAGTATTTACAGGAATTCAATGAATAATGGTTAGTACCACAAATTAAACTGACAAGACTCCTGGAATTCCCTTCCAGGGAAAGGCACATTCCTTTTCTATTTTAGAAAAGCCTCAATTTTAACAGCTTTTGGGTGTATTCTATGGAGCAGAAGGTCATTCACTGTGGTAAACTGGTAAATTCTTACCAACTGACTCTTGAGTAAGGGAGGCCTAACCTGTAGCATTCACCAATTTCTGTGGGGTGTGCTGATGATGGTTGATTTGGAGTTAACAACCAGAGAGCATTGGAAAAAAAAGTTGAGAAGTTTTGCACAATGAACTTCTATAAGATAATGAATTCCTGCTCTGGATAACAGGCCTTGGGAACCACAAGACAAATAAGACATCATCCTTGCTCTTGATCAGCTCACCATTTGGTTGGAAAGAGAAAAGAATTTCTTAAACTAGAAAATGTAAGCCAGTAAACTCCTAAATAATGTGCTCTAAGAGATATATAATAATACATCAAGGGAGAATAATTCATTTGCCCAGGTGGGAACAAATTATGAAGATGCTACATTTGGAGAAACTTGAATAATAAAGGAAGAAGAGACTTTCCTATAAAAGGAAGCGGATCAGACCCAAAGCATACAGATATGACTGAACTGAAATACAGAAGAGCACCAGATTTTCTGCAGATTAAAGAAAATCATTTATAATAAAATGTTAAATATTCAGCAGGTGAACTTTTATGACCTTGCTTTACCTAAGGCTCTCTTTGTTGACATGACAAGCATCTGTATTTAGTTTTACACTGGAATTTAAAAGTCAGTACATTAATTATTTTTAAAAAGGTTTGAGAAGGGCTGATGCTGTGGCATAGTAGGTTAAGCCTCTACCCACGGTGCTGGCATCCCATATGGGTGCCAGTTTGAATGCTGGCTGTTCCTGTTCCCATGCAGCTCTCTGCTTTTGGCCTGAGAAAGCAGTAGAAGATGGTCCAACTGCTTGGGCCCTTGTACCCAAATGAGAGACCTGGGAGAAGCTCATGGCTCCTGGCTTCAGATAGGCCCAGTTCCAGCTGTTGCAGCCATTTGGTGAGTGAACCAGTGGATAGAAGATCTTTCTTTCTGTCTCTGCCTCTCTCTGTCTATAACTCTACCTCTTAAATAAATAAATAAATAAATAAATAAATAAGAAGGTTTTGGAGCTTCTTATTTTATCTAAAACATTGAATCTTCCCTGCTCATGCTGAAGGGGAATGTTTATGTCAACCAGGCAGCAAACTTGCTAAAGACTAAAAATTAGTTCACAAAATAAGAGGGAGAATGGGATGGAGTTGAACAACCAAGAGTGGTATAGGAGGCACAGAGCTTCTCTAAGATTCTCTAACACTTTAGTGGACCCACAGTTCTCTGTGTTCACAAGAACTCCCACCACATCAAGCACTTACATTTTTAAATATGAATAGAGATAAAACTTCAAATGTTAAATAAAAATTTGAAACTACTCTTCTTGGATTATTTGCATCATGGCTTCCTCTTCTTTCCTAGAGTTTCCAGCCTGGAAATTCTAGCTGCTAGCATTCTCGTCTTGTCTTGTCTTTCCTTTTACTTTTCCTCTACTTCCTAGTCTTTCCTAAGGTGCCTCTCATTTTTCTTCTGGGCTTAAGATCTAAGAATTGATCCTGCTCTTATCTCCCTGTTCCTTTAGATTCCATTCTCCCTCAGTCCATGCCACTCTGGGTAGCATCTAGCCTCGAGAGTGAGCACAAGTCATCATGCTAGTGTTCCTACAGGATGTGCCTTCGTTTCTGCAATGAACAATCAAACCAATGTTTACAAATCAATAGGATTTAGTTATCTTACTATGAGTGGCATGACCTAAATATAAAGGAGAACACAATGCTGAACTGCTTACCATGATTGCTGCCAAGTCTACCCTTCAACCTTAAAATATGTATTCCTACTTGCTGCCTGCTGGAAAAAATAAGAATGGTAGACACTGTCAAACCCCTTTTATCAGTTCAGTTAGCCTGTCATCAAGTTTCTGAGTGCCTTGCTACTAACAGCTCACCTCTGTCATACTTAGTGGATGACCTGGGGCACAAACACCATTTTCCTCATGCAGAGCCATAAATTCAACCATCTACAAGTACAACAATCCCAATGTCCAAAGCCCACTGCCAATGACTGCCATGTGATGGATGTTCTATACCTTGAAGAACAACAATCTCTCATCTATATTTTTTTAAAATTTGTATTTATCTTCCCTTTTTATGAAATGCAGTGAGATAGAGACAGAGATCTTCCATCTGCTGGTTCACTCCCCAAATGTTCACAAAAGCCAGGGCTGGGCCAGGCTGAATCCAGAGTCCACAATGATCTGTTTCTCTCATGCAGGTGGCAGAGATACAAGTAATTGATCTACCACTTGTTATGCATCCTAGGTTGTGCATTAGCAGTGATCTGGATAGGAAGCAAATCAGCTGGGACATAAACCAGGAATTCTGATATGAGCTGAGTGTCCTTGCACCAAATGCCCACTCCTGGTTTATAATTTGTGTTCCAGAACTACCCGTGGGATCAGGTATGTCTGACCTTTCACTTAAAATTGAACCTTTGGTCAGTTTCTTCCTTCCCCAATCTGGCATTTCCCATGCCCTTTCTGGTTTCTCCTGACAGCATTACCTTAATAAATCACTTTGACAAAAATCCTTAGCTCAGGCTTGCTTCTAGGATAACCCAAGCTAAGACAATTAAGATAAATTTCACTCTTACTATCAAAAATCAAACGTTTAAAAGATATTATCTCTAGGTGGCAAGATTCTGGAGTGATTTACATTTGCTTCCTATCACATTTTCCACTATATTCCAAATTTTGCATCAGGAGTATATATGTGCTATTGTGGAAAAAAAAAGAAAACATTAAAATGCTACATAAGGCTTAAAAATAATCACTCATAAAAGGTCCCCCCCCCCCCCTTTTTAAGGGCTTGCTTTAACTAATGATTAAATCAATCGACAATTCTAATCAACCTTTAAAACAGTTAATGAGTAAGGTCATAATACTGAATGTTCAAATAGAGACAAACCTTTTCATATGAATTTGAAAACAGTATGGACCATGATTACTGTTGCCAAAGTGTTACTAAATCCATTTAGTCCAACTACAAATTCAGGCATGAACTTTTTAGACTTTAGTCTCAAAACTTTATCTCTGGTAAGAAATATTTTTTTTATTAAACTTTTATTTAATGAATATAAATTTCCAAAGTATAGCTTGTGGGTTACAATGGCTTCCCCCCTCCCATAACTTCCCTCCCGCCCGCAACCCTCCCCTTTCCCGCTCCCTCTCCCCTTCCATTCATGTAAAGATTCATTTTCAATTCTCTTTATATACAGAGGATCAGTTTAGTATATATTAGGTAAAGATTTCAACATTTTGCCCACCTAGCAGCGTAAAGTGAATAGCCTAGGGAGATTACTGACGCCATGAACAGGAGTGTCAAATTGTTAAGTCAGCAACAGGAGTCACTGTGTACTTACATCCCATGGGGGATCTGTCCTTAATGTGTTGTCTAATGTGCAGTGATGCTATAACTAGTACTGAAACAGTATTTTTACACTTTGTGTTTCTGTGTGGGTACAAACTGATGAGGTCTTTACTAATTATATACTGAATCGATCTTCTGTATATAAAGATAATTGGAAATGAAAAAAAAAAAAACAACCTGGTGTTAAAATGGAAATGGCATAGAAAATTAATTAATTTGAAAAAAAAATTATGTAGGATCTCTGTCTTTAATGTGCTGTACATTGCTATTTAATGCTATAATTAGTAATCCAATGGAAGAAATATTTTTTGATGAACATTTTTTAATCTACCTGATTATGCTATGTTATTTTGTGACTGCTGTCTTGGCCTCTGAACTGGTGGAAAAATACAATTCTTCCCTTTTTTCTCAACCAGAGTGACTGTCTCCAAATATACACACTTAGCCAATATATAAACACTTTCAGAGCCAGTGTTGTGACCCTGTGGATTAATTCACTGTCAGCAATGTCAGCATTACAAATAATCAATGGTTCTAGTCCCAGCTGCTCCACTTCGGATCCAGCCATGTGCTAATGCACCTGAGAAAGCAACAGAAGATTGCCCAAGTGCTTGGGCCCCAGCCACCCATATGGGAAACTGGGTTGGAATTCAGGGCTCCTGGCTTTGGCAGGGCTGAGCCACAGCCATTATGACTATATGGGGAGTGAACCACTGGATGAAAGATTGATTCCTGCCCCCTTCTTCTCCCTGTCTCCCTGTCATTGTAACTCTAAGTCTGCCTTTCAAATATTTTTTTTAAAAATCCTGTATTAAAAAATATGTACCCACTTATAATTTCTGTATTAATCACTGTGCTTCAACCTAAATGTCTAATAGCATGCAAAACTCACATCTTCAAGTCAAATATTGCTGCCAAGCTAAAGAAATGGTGCAGGAAAGTAATAATTGGACAAAATTAAACAAGACTTCTAGGACATTATATTAATATTGACTTTTTAAACAATAGGTTAAACTCTGGAAAGACTTGGTGAACATGTTTGTAAAAAGAGTTTGCTTCTTGTCTAATTGTGTTGTTGAAGCTTCAAAATGATCCCAGGAAAATGGAAATGGATGGATCTCCAGGTAGGCTTTTGCCAACTAGAGATCTCCGTTTAAACCATAGAGCACAGGAAATTATTTGAGCAATTATTTCCTCAATCCTCTCAAGGATAGTACGTGGATAGTACCATTTTAGAAGCCTAGGAAAAGTTAATTCATTACATACAACAGATGTCATTGAGCATTAAGATTTAGGTCTTGAGAAAGACTGCCTCAGAGAGAGCAAAGACCCTTCTATCCTACACTCATCACCCATCAACCCCTCCCCCCTCTGCTGACAACATCCATTAAATATGTTCCAAAGTTCTTCCAAGGCCTTTTTATAAATGCTACCCTTTATCAAGAGAATCAATTGGCCACAGTCTGATCAAGTTTTTGGTATACTCAAATAGACTGGAAAGAGATAATTCAATCCCTCTTCATCTTCCCCTATAAATTTCAGAAACAAGAAATATTTCCATCAGAACAGCAGCAGAAAGACTAGGAAAAGAGAATGTTATGACATAACCCAGGCTTAGATTCCAACTAGTTCACTAGCAATATACCTTTGTTCTTTCATGCATCAATTTTCATATATGAATAGTACCTCCCTCACAGGACCATTCTGAGAATCAACTGGATATTATATTTAAGATGCTTTAAGTATGGGGTCAGCACTGTGGTGTAGCAGGCAAAGCTGCCACCTGCAGTGCCAACATCACATATGGGCACCGGTTCGCGTCCTGGCTGCTCCACTTCCGATCCAGCTCTCTGCTATGGCTTGAGAAAGCAATGGAAGATGGTCCAAGTGTTTGGGCCCCTGCACCCTCGTGAGAAGACCTGAAAGGAGCTCCTGGCTCCTAGCTTCCAATCGGCCTCAGCTCTGACCATTGAGGCCAATTGGGGAGTGAACCAGCAGATGGAAGACCTCTCTCTCTCTCTCCCCGTCTCTCTCTCTCTCTCTCTCTCTCTCTCTGCCTCTCCTTTTCTCTCTGTGTAACTCTCAAATAAATAAATAAATCTTTTTTTAAAAAGATGCTTTAGGCCTGCGCCACGGCTCACTTGGCTAATCCTCCGCCTGCAGCGCCAGCACCCCAGGTTCTAGTCCCGGTTGGGGCACTGGATTCTGTCCCGGATGCTCCTCTTCCAGTCCAGCTCTCTGCTGTGGCCCAGGAAGGCACTAGAGGATGGCCCAAGTGCTTGGGCCCTGCACCTGCATGAGAGACCAGGAGGAAGCACCTGGCTCCTGGCCTCGGATTGGTGTAGCACCAGCTGTAGCGGCCATTTGGGGGGTGAACCAACGGGAAGGAAGACCTCTCTCTCTGTCTCTCTCTCTCACTGTCTAACTCTGCCTGTCAAAAAAAAAAAAAAAAGATGCTTTAAGTAATACCTAGAAAACAGCAAATGCCCAAGATATTATTGCCAAGACCCTTCTTACTGTATACAAAATATTTAGTAAATAATTGCAGAAGGACAAAAGTGAAAAAAATAACAAATTAAGAGGATGAAGTTATTCACATACACTCATACACATGCATGCAAATACCACTTGTGCAAAAAGAATAACTTGTCTGCACCAATTTATTTTTGAGTTATAAGAACAGTAAAAGCTGAATCCAAGTGTGAAGAGGACATACAATGCACCAGCAACAATGGTAAGCACTATTTAAATAATCTGACATTTACATGCATGCCCATATCAGTTACAGGTCTCAAAGTTGGCCCTGACTCTCTCTGATGACACAAAAGATTGAATCATACCAGTGACCCATGTTAGAGTACCCACTCAAAATGTAAAACAGGTTGATAGCTTCTTTCCATGACAGCATGACTAGCAACAAGATAATAGAGTAGGCAAAATAGCCTTTTATCATCCAAGTTTTCCCTGATGTAGAAGAGAAAAGTAAAGGTTTTAGAATTCAAATCATGTTCCCTTTCCTAGAAAAGAAACAGTTTACAAAGAACATGACATGTGCTTTACACCCAAGGAGTACTGGTATGGTCATGTGTAATAATACCAGCTTGTATTTGTACAAGTCTTACTGGTTTCCATGCACTGTACAACTTCTTCACATGCATTACCTCATTAATTGGTCCAACAGCACCATGTAATAGTGTGCTAGCCCCAGATTATGGACAAGCCTTCCCTCCCATGCCCAAGCTGTAAGCTTGCTTGTTGATCCAGAGATCACAAAGCCCTCATTGCTACACTATTCACTCTGCCACAGACTAAGAAGTCCCTATGCCCAGCATACAATGACACAAAGGGACCACCACACCTGCATAGCCACAAAACTGACTGGATTTGTGCAATCTCTGGATTCCCAGGGGAAGCCAGGATGAGGGTGTTGGGAAATAGAATAGGTAAATTAGAGGGAGTTAACTGCTGGAGTAAATTCTGGTCAATAAGACATAGAATATAGGAAAGAGATTTCCACCCCAATCACAAAAAAGAACTAGTTTTAAGATCTTTGGTATTTCCTTGAGAACCGCTGCAAATCTCTAATTACCTCTGTCTCTCTTCAATCTTTAAAATGCATTGCTTTCTTTTCCCCAGGGATACAATGAGAAGGAAATAAAACAATATTGTAGATAAAACCACTTGCAAAGATGGGCTACTCTGAGACACAGTGGTTCTGGTGAACCTGTCTGGAGATGTCTCACAAAACCAGCTGTGCCTTGCTATAGAGCTGTGACTGCTCTGTGAAGTATTCTCTGCTATTTGCTCACCTGCTTTTCCTTCCTTCCTTTCCTCCATCTGTCCCTAACTCTTACCTTCATAGGTCTGTGCCTCTCTACCTCACATACCCTGCTCGATCACTGCCAACAAATAATATAAATAAAGCATCAACACAAAAGCCCATGCCTCAGATTCTGTTAGGCAGGAACCTAGATTAGACATGCAAGTAGTATTTTTCCACTGTTTCCTCACTAATGTTGGGCACTGTTTCCTCACTAATGTTTGTCTAGGCAGCTCATCAGAAGACACTGAGGCAAACATGTTCTTTTTATTTTAAGATTTATTTTTTATTTATTTGGGTAGAGAGAGAGAGAGAGAGAGGTCTTCTATCCTCTGGTTCATTGCCCAAATGGCCACAACTGCCAGAGCTGAGCCAATCTGATGCCAGGAGCTAGAAGCTTCCTCCAGGTCTCCCACATGGGTACAGGGGCCCAAAGACTTGTGCCATACTCCACTGCTTTCCCAGGTGCACTAGCAGAGAGCTGGATTGGAAGTGGAGCAGCCGGGACTCAAACTGGCAGCCATATAGGATGGTGGTGCTCTAGGCCAGGGCTTTAACCTGCTGCACCACAGTGCCAGCCCCAAACACATTCTTTTTGAAGTCATCCTCATCCACATTCCTCTAGGGCAGGTGGTTATGCCTATAATTAATTTTCTTCTTTTACATTGCAATGAGCAATATGGAGAGGAAAAACATCGTGTGGGAGGAAACAAGAACGCTCACTTAGGCTTCCTAATCTTAACTGATATTCTGCAACACAGCTCTGACTAGAACTCTGTGGGTGGAAAGAATGCAAGGAACTCTGAACATGACTAACTAGATAAAATTCCAGGATTTAAACCCAAGTCTGTGTGACTGCATATTTTGACTTTGTAACCTAATGTTGTATTATAAGAATAATTAACTCACCCTCTGATCCCTAAAAGGGCAAACTAAAGCCACAGGGTAGAAGTCATATCACAAGGAGATAGATTTTTTTCTCTCCTAATTAAAAGAATTATCTGATTACTAAATGAGTTACCTTGTGGGTTAGTAAATTCCCAACACTGTCATGTATGTGTGGTAGTGGGGGCCAGGGAGGTTTTCAAGGGGAAAAATTGTATCCAAAGTCTTACTGATTATTGCAGCTGGTCTCTAAAGATACCTGTCTCACTAATGAATCATGCCTTCCTGTATTCATGCCTTTACACTGTCTCCCTCTACGTGTAAACTTGAGCTGGTCCTGTATAACCAGCAGAATATACAGAGAGTAATGCTACGTGGTTTAGATTATGTTATAAGAAGCCCTGGAGCCTCCATCCTGGTCTTTTGGAAATTTTGTTCTGGGGGAAGCCAGCTGCCATGTGGGAAATAAAGATCACCATGCCATAAGGAAGCTCAAAGAGGCTGCAGAGACAGAGACATAGATACACACACAGAGGGAAATCTGTTACGTTCATCTTACTGAGGCACTACACATGTGAGTAAAGAAGTCATTTGGGATATCCAACCCATGTCAAGCCTTCACAGGATTCTAGCTCTAGCAGCTGGCAGATTGCACCTGCATGTGAGACCCCAAGTAAGAACCATTCAGATGAGTCCATTTACCCCACACCACTTTGAAAAATATTAATACAATATAGGTTTTAGTCACTATGTTTTAAGGACTCTGTTTCATGGTGATGGATAATTAAAATACTATCAAGCAGTATCAGTAGAGAGAGCTCCTTTTGCTCTCCACTCCATCCTAACCCAAAAAATTTGTTCCTTCACCTGCCTTAATGAATTGCAATAGCAGCACCTAACAGAGAGGACATTAATCACATTTTAGTTTCTTATGGTCCAGTCTCCCTGCCTATGGGTCCAAGTTTCTCCCTGGAAAATGGTTTCTCTGTTTATGTAGTCTTTTTTTAAAAAAGATTTATTTTATTTATTTGAAAGACAGAGTTACAAAGAGAAGTAGAGACAGAAAGAGAGGTCTTCCACCTGCTGGTTCACTCCCCAGATGGCCACAACGGCCAGAACTGTACCTATCTGAAGCCAGGAGCCAGGAGCTTTCTCTGGGTCTCCCATGCGGGTGTAGGGGCCCAAGGACTTGGGCCATCTTCTTACTGCTTTCCCAGGCCATAGCAGAGAGCTGGATCAGAAGTGGAACAGCCAAGATTAGAACCAGCGCCCACATGGGATGCTGGCGCTTCAGGCCAGGGCTTTAACCCTCTGCGCCACAGCGCCGGCCCCTCATGTAGTCTTAATGGATGGAAATTCCAGTTACAGGCTTCCTTCCCTACATAGAGGCTGAATGAGCCAAACTTTTCTCCACCATTCATAATCAGCTTGGTCATGTGATTCAAATTTTGCTAATCACCTATTCTTTTCATACACTTTAAATATTATAGAAGTGACTCAAAGAGAGTAAAAAAATTATTGGAAGCCAATCATAATTGCAGAGACAAGCCTGCCAGATTCCTCTCTATGAGACCAGGTTTCCTGCTTCCTAACTTCTAGGACACTTTGGATGCTGCCTAGTCGCCTAGTCCTAATCCTGGCTTTATGGTCTTCTTGAGATTCTGTGAGTCCCCCCAGTCTTACAATAAAATCATCATCTTTGCTGCATTAGCCAGAGAAGGTTTCTGTTGCTTACAAACGAAAATGGAAATGGCTGTTCTCTGTGGCCATGCCATGAACCTGGACATCACCTGAGTTCCTCCTCTCCCAGAACCAATCATTTACCAGTCCTTTCAACTCTACTCTAAATACCTCTAGGTTTCTGTTCCTCTCCATGTCCACTGTCACTGCCTTACATCAGGACCTCATGATTTCTTACCTACACTCACTCAAGTTAACATAGTGCCCTTCAGTCACTATCACTCCCTCTATAATCACAGTGACATCTGAAACTGCAAAGCTCATCGCGATACACACACATTCACACACCTTCATTTAACCCTCAGCTCCACTGAAACCAAGTCCCAACTAATTCTTTTGATACTTGTTCTATCTTGCCAGATCATCCCTCATCATTCTCCCACATATACCCTAAAACTTCACCAAATTCAGTTCCTTAGACAAGATTTCCTCTCTCAAATGTAACGCTGGGCATTTCCTTTTGCTTGGTCTATGCCTTCACCCTTACTCATAAAGGAGAAAGTTACTTGTCAACCCTTACCCATAAAGGAGAAAGTTACTTGTCAACACCTGTCGTTACTTCAAGAAGCCCTGCTTGACTCAAAGGCTCATGATCAGTGTTACTGCTTAGTACAAAGAAATGACCAATAGCTTAACTGTTAACCAGCCTTACTCTGTCTCTCTCTCTCTGTAATTCTACCTTTCAAATAAATAAATAAATCCTTTAAAAAAAATGAAAAGGGGCTAGTGCTGTGGCATAGTGAGTTAAGCCATGGCCTGCCATCCTGGCATCCCATATGGGTGCCAGTTTGAGTCCCAGCTGCTCCACTTCCAATACAGCCCCCTGCTGGTGCACCTGGGAAAGCAACAGAGGTTGGCCTGGGTCCCTGGGCCCCTGCATCCACATGGGAGATCCAGAAGAGGCTTTTGGCATCGGCCTGGCACAGCCCTGGCCATTGCAGCCATTTGGGGGTAAACCAGTGGATGGAAGATCTGTCTCTTCTTCTCTGTCTAGGTAACTCTACCTTTCAAATGAATAAATCTTAAAAAAAGAAAAGGCTAGCCACCCTGAACTATAATTTATTTGACTTGTCTCTCTTCCTCATTGTATGTTATCATTTTCAAAGAAAACAGTGTCATTTATATCTAATTACAGTTCTTTGCCCTGTGCCCAGTATGTATGTGTATTATAAAGATACTTCAGCAATACTGAAAAACATTTGTTTCCTGCTATATTTCCATATCCTAGAACAATGCCTAGCATGTAGTTGTGCTCAATAAATATATGTTGAATGAAAGAGGAAATAAATGAATGAATATACTAAATTGGATTATATTAATGTAAATGGATTTGTGAATAAACAAAAATTAAAATCAAAGGACCTTTAAAGATTCAATCTCATAAGCTTCAAATGATTTGGCCCCCGGCTATCTCTATAGTTGTTGTAGAGCCAGAAACAAATACAATGCTAGTATAGAACATCTGCTTAATGCATGCTTGTTGAAAATGAAATCTATGGCTCCATATATCTAATTTCAAGTAATGCTTGAGAGGGGCAGGCAGGAGGCAACAGGCATTTTCTAGCATTATTTCAGCCATTTGAGAGTAGAGCAGGCACAGTCATATCCCAGATTGATTTCCCTTCCTCTAACTCAAAACCCTTTCCAAGGCTAATTTGCCAATTTCCCTGATTCATAGTAGCTACTATGTCTCTTCCTTCCTCATATCCTTCTTTGATAGCTTCTTCCAAGGTTACCAGTACTATAGCTGAGCACTAGTTATCTACATATTGACAGTCAATGGTCCTCCCTACTCTACTCCAGTCCATCACAGAGGGTTCTGCCTCTCAGGGACACATCCCAGCCCGTATGCCTCACTCAAGAACCCTGCATAAAGCCCACACATCTATCTAATCACTCTCCAGAAGTGATGCGGATCCCAACATTGAAACTTACTCTGCATTCCCGACAGCTCTTGGTTAAAATTCGCTGGCCTTCTGCAAGAACTTTCCCTCCATAGATACATTTTGCTGCAATAAAACAAAACAAAAAATGGTCAGTCATGCTATGCTACAGAATGGCTTCAGAGATGCCCTCCAACTCCAATTCCAGGCAATACAAATCTTTTTTTATTAAAGATGTATTTTTATTTATTTGAAAGAGTTACAGAGAGAGGTAGAAACAGAGAGAGAGGTCTTCCATCCACTGGTTCACTTCCCAGATGGCCGCAACGGCCGGAGCTGCGCCACTCCAAAGCCAGGAGCCAGGAGCTTCCTCTGGGTCTCCCACGTGGGTACAGGGGCCCAAGGACTTGGGCCATCTCTACTGCTTTCCCAGGCCATAGCAGAGAGCTGGATCAGAAGTGGAGCAGCCTGGACTAGAACCGGCACTCATATGGGATGATGGCACTTCACGCCAGGGATTTAACCCGCTATGCCATAGCACAGGCCCCAAATCTTTTTTTTTTTTTTTTTTTTTTTTTTTTTTTTAAGATTTACTTATTTGGGGCCTGGCAGTGCAAGCATCCCATATGGGCACCGGTTCAAGTCCTGGCTGCTCCACTTCAGATCTAGCTCTCTGCTATGGCCTGGGAAAGCAGTAGAAGATGCCTGAAGTCCTTGGGCCCCTGCACCCACACAGGAGTCCCAGAGAAAGCTCATGGCTCCTGGCTTCAGATCAGTGCTGCTCCATTGCAGCCAACTGGGGAGTGAACCAACAGATGCAAGACCTCTCTCTCTCTCTCTCTCTGCCTCACCTCTCTCTGTGTAGCTATGACTTTGAGAGGCAGAATTACAAACAGAGAGAAACAGGGAGACACAGAGAGGGAAGTCTTCCTTCCCCTGGATCACTCCCCAAATGGCTACACTGGCTGGAGTTAGACCAATCTGAAGCCAGGAACCAGGAGCTTCTTCTGGGTCTCTCACCCAGGTGAAGGGTCCCAAGGACTTGGGCTATCTTCTACTGCTTTCTCGGGCTATAGGCAGAGGGCTGAATCAGAAGAGGAGCAGCTAGCACTGGAACTGGCACCCATATGGGGTGCTGGAACCACAGGCAGAGGCGGAGGCT
Source organism: Lepus europaeus (assembly GCF_033115175.1). NCBI lineage: Eukaryota > Metazoa > Chordata > Mammalia > Lagomorpha > Leporidae > Lepus > Lepus europaeus. Next base: position 44,580,239 of record NC_084833.1, read on the forward strand.
TAGCCTACATAGTGCCAGCCCCAATATAAATCTTGCCTAAAATAATCCCTAGTCAGGACTCCTACTGATTTTTTAACATCTACCTTAGACTAAGGACATACAATTATTTAAGCACTGTAGTTGCCAAAGAAACTAGACAATGAATTGATATGGCAAGAAGTTAAAACAAGGAAGACCAGGTTGTCATCATTATGGAGTGCATTAGCAGCATATTTCATTCAGGCACTTCAGGCATAAAATGAATGACTGGATGAAAGGGAACTCATATATTCCATTCACCAAAACTTCAACAGTAATGGACAAAGACGCCATTTCATTTTCCTTGTAATCATAGGAGGTGGGTGATCTTAGCCTACATGATCCTAAGATACTCCCAAGACACCTGAAAACTACAAGCCAACCCAATAAACCTCTACATCAATATACTTAAGAAACTGCCTTTGGAAAGACCAAGTAGGCCTTTTTAAAAATTCAAAACATAAATGGGCTCCTACTTCTCAATTTAGACTAATGTGAGAATCAATCCTTGACTTAACTTGCTGACTCACTTTTAAGTCAGTCAACCTGATGTGACCTGAACATGACTCCACCAAATTCTCCAGCCACTCCAACAAGAACAGGAAGCAAAGGCCCAACTGCTCCCTCACCTACTCCAATGAAGCCCCATCTAGCCCAAGCTCACAGGAAAAGCATAGTGAAGACATTCACTCTAAGAGATCTTTCCCACTAGCTTACTACTGGTTTCATAAATACACTTCACCTCTTAAAACCTCTATTTCTGTATCTGTTAAATATCAGTTGATGAAATTCCATAACTTCCTAGTCCTACAAACTTCTGATTCTCATAGAACACAGAGATGTTAGTAATCATCTAGTCTAACTCCTTCTTTTTAGCCACAGGAAGAGGAAAGCCGAGAGACACTGGTTTACTTAACACACAGTAGATGTTGGGCTGTACTGCCCAGAGTCCCCTTTTGTTGTGACAAAAGCTCAATGCCTATAGCTGCTGGAACGGTAGATATCCAACAGCCCTTAGCTGGATACTTACTTAGGATATGTGCTGGGCTATAGAAAGTTATATGCCCAAAGTCAATTCCAAGGACAATTCATGAAGATGAACACTGGCCACTGTGCCCCAACTCAGACAACTCTGAAAGGATACTCCAATTCCAGAGAACCATGTAAGAATAACTGTAGCATTTGTTGTAACTACATTACAGTTCAACTTTTCTTTGTGCCCAATTCTTCTTTCACTATCTCATTCCTATCCCAGAAATGACCCTGAGAATACTTCCTGTTAAGACACATGCAAATCTCCATTTCAGAGTTTGTTTCCTATCAGGACCTGATCTTCAGCAACCCTACACCTCATCCAAATCTGTTCCACTCTACTGTCCCCTCAGTGAATTTCACAGCAACAACATTCAAGCACCTGAGATACTTCTAACTGCTCCTTCTTAATCAAACGTACGTTCAATGAACACCCAAATCCTAGCAGTGCTCATTCCTTAAGTTTCTCAAGTCAACCTAATTTTCTCTGTTAGCCAACCTCTGCCCCCAAACACAGTCTTCACTGAGGCTATCTCTAACCCTCTTCTTTAGTTCTACCACACCTCCTAACTCTCCTCTGTTTCTGTTCTAGTTTCAATCTTCCCTAGTCTGTCCCTATTAAACAATCAGGCAAATATATTTTTTTTATTATTATTATCAGAAAGGTTCACCCCCCCTAAATGGCCGCTACGGCCGGTGTGCTGCATTGATCTGAAGTCAGGAGCCAGGTGCTTCCTCCTCATCTCCCATGCGGGTGCAGGGCCCAAGCATTTGAGTCATCCTCCACTGCCTTCCCAGGCCACAGCAGAGAGCTGGACTGGAAGAGGAAGAACCGGGACAGAATCCGGTGCCCCAACTGGGACTAGAACCCGGGTACTGGCGCCACAGGCAGAGGATTAGCCTAGTGAGCCGCAGCGCTGGCTAATCAGGGATATATTCTTAAGTGCAAATATGGCCCCCTGCTTAAAATTATTATGGGTCCCTAATGTCCTCAGAATAAAATCCGAGTTCCTTAATTCAGCACACAAGGCCATTCATCTGTCTTGTTCTTACTGCTCAAGCCACAGAGCTCACCAATGCCTGTGCTTTCACTCATACTTCTACTCACCTCCACACATGCTGTAAGCTGTTCCTGCTTTCTCTCTCACCTACAGGCTTTGCTCTCCTCCACAGGAGCACTCAGCCCTATTGACTTTCTACTGAAAACCCCTCTACTTGTATATCTGTCAGTCTTGCCTTAGGCCTAACTTCCCTCACAAAGTTGTTCATGAACTCAAATACTGGTTAATTGCCCTCCCTTTTTTTTTTTTTTTTTTACCTCTATTATACTATGTACTTGGCCCAAAGATCACAAATCATAATGCATCTTAGTTGCCCTTATAATTATACATCTCCCCTGCTCACTGTAACCTTCATGAAAGTAGAACCCATATCTATTCACAATTTATCTCCAGACCCAAGCCCAGTGTCTCTCTAGGCTTACTATTAATAATAACAAATAGTTTTGGAATTAGTTCCCCTCTAGTTGACAGCAAAAACCACTCAAGTTTCCTGATTCTTTGCTGAGTTATTTATGCTATTCAATGCAGCTTTCAGCAAAGATTGCAGAGCAAAAACAGCAACAACAAAAAAGTGGAAAAGTAATATGATTTTCTATATAAAGCCTTTCCTCTCCTTTGTTAAACAGAAAGCTATCTCTGATTATCTTTTATGCCTCAATTTTCTAGATAAATCACTTGTACCACACTCATCAGTCCTAATGATTATCTGGATTCACCAATTGACTTGCATGAGGAAACTATACCTTCAGGGGCCTGGAATTCCTGTCTAACAAATTCCCAAACTCCCAAATGCAGCAGCTGCCAACTTTGCAAGGCGGCTTGCTCCAGAGTGACAGTTCTGCTAAATGCACTGCTGTCAAATCTGCCATCTGCTTCTTGGCCTAGGCTAGGTAGCAAAGAAATAGACTTTTCTTCTTCCCTTGCCCCATTCCACTCCCATGTTTGCTACCCTGTCTAAAGTCATTTGTCTGAGTCCCTTTTTCATCTTTGACAGACTCATTCCAGAACTCCTATTTGGAGATAAGAATGTCTCATTGTCTACATTCACACCACACACAAGGACATGCCCATCTCTCAAATCTACCAGACTAGTAAAAAAAAAAAATTAAATGCCCACTGAACTTCATATCCTCACATAGCAGGATGCTTCTGGGGCTGGTGAATTATGTCAACATGCTACTGAATGCATCAGTTACTGGCAGTTATAGCACTGCCACAGACTGTGTATGTGATTACAACATCAAGTATCTATGAAACTGTAGGACAACTTTCAGGCTTCCACTGGAGGTGTCAAGAACTTCCCTTGCTTTCTCAGATACAGCCCCACTTCTCTGACAGCACCCCTCCTTCTCTGCCACTACCCTCTATATGCCTTACATCAGTCCTTATTATCCAGGCTCTTGATCTACAGCCCAAAGGCTTATTTTTTATGTTTGGGGAAATTCAAGCATAAGGTGAGTCAGGTTCTGGTGCCTTTGGCTCAGGCATTCAGGTCTCCATTACAACAGCTTTCAGTGTGAGTGGAAATGTAAATGGATACCTGAAGCCCTTCATATCACACTGGGGACTTGCAAACTAGAATATTTCACAGTGCCCAACCATGAAATGGAAACCTAGCACCGACACATACTTCTCCATGATGTCAGAAACAAACGTACTGAGGATTTAGAGAACAAGTTACACAGTTGTGTCTTTTTGCACCCACAGATGTCTGGCCTTTCAAATTTGACCTTGATTTCTCTGGTGCAAAGATTGGACACATTTGCCAACTGGGTGCACAGTGAATAAACAATTGTCAGGCACCATTTGACATCACTGTCAGCTGTGGATGTGAAGTTGCTCATCTTTATTTAGGTATTTGTATCCTGCACATACTCCCGTCATCTCTTGGCACTCAGCAGCTTAGAATGTCAGAATCAGCAGTCTTTAAAGGAGAGTGTCAGATCAGAGAGGCTGAAGACCCAAGGATTCTTCCTCCCTCAGTGAGCTAATTTACAGCCCTGGCTTCAGTTACCACCATTCAAGCAAGACACTCATATCAAACCAGTTGTCCCTCAGGCACCTCCAACTCAAACATGCCAAGTAGAATGTATCACTCCCCAAACTACTTCCTCCACCTGCTTCATTTCTGTTAATCACACACTGAGTCCCCCACAGGCTCTTGTTCAAAACCTGGCAACATCTCCCTTGCAGACACTCTGTCTCCAATTCATTTGTCTCATGCAAAACATTGCTTATGTAGTATCTATCATGTGCCAGGTCCTCTGGCTGTCACTCATACACATTCCCTCCTTTGCATCTCCCCAGGCAACATCTACCTGCCAGCTTTATCACCTCCAGCAGGAGTAGGTCCAGATCCCAGCACTCTTGATGCAGTGGCCTTTCTAAAAGCACTTCTTTGATTATGCCACAATCCTGCTTTAAAACCTTGCTTTTGAGTACCAAAACCAATGTTGTGTTTATTTCCATGATTTTGCAGGTGGAATTCCCTCTGGCAGAAATGTTCTTTTTAACTTGTACACCTAGAAAACTCCTATTCATTGTCAATACCTTGCTAAGTTGATACTTGTATAGCTTCTCTCTCTCTCTCTCTCTCTCTCTATGACACACACACACATAATTTTCTTTTTCTTTTTTTTTACTTTTTGTTTAAATTTATTTTATTTATTTGAAGTTGTGACAGAGTGAGGGAGAGACAGAGAGAGAAAGAGATCTTCCATCTGTTGGTTCACTCCCCAAATGGCAACAGCCAGGGCTGGGCCAGACCAAAGCCAGGAGTCAGGAATCCCCTCTGGGTCTCCAACATAGATAACAGGAGCCCAATCACTTAGATTATCATCTCTTGCTTTCCCAGGCACATAAGCAGGGAGCATGATAAGAAGTTGAGCAGGAAGAACTCAAACAAGTACTGAGATATGGGATGCTGACCTAATAGGTAGCTTAACTCACTGTGTCACAACACCAGCTCCACACACAAGTTTCTGATGGAATTAACTATCCCATTCCATGTGAGATCTCTGTATCTTACATAGTGTTCATGTTATACAATATTGTTTATTTTTGTCGAGACTACAGAGTAAGAGGTAGAACATATAGATGAAAAGCATTGGCTCTGGAGCCAGACTATACCCAGGTTTTATTTCTACTCCACCACTGCTGAGAGACCGGACACAAGTTACTTTTCTCTGTGTTTCACTTCTTCATCTGTAAAATGGGGTTAATAGGAGAATCTACTACTTTGAGTTATTAGAAGAGTTAAATGACTTAATTCATATAAAATGGCTTAGCACAGTATTTTACATAGAATAACTGATGTACATGTGCTCATTGTAGTACCCAGAGTTGAGACAGTGTTTGGGAGAGGGATTTCAGTAATGATTACTGGATAACTTCAATAGAATACAATCTTCATCATCTAGCCCTAATCATTTGTGCAGGTTTATTTCTACTTCTCATCTGCAAGGATCCTGTGTTGCCTTTTACCTCTGCCACCTCAACCTCAACTCCTTTGCGAATGCAGTTTTCCACAGCTGAAACTCCCTCTTGATTCTTGATTCTCCTCCCTCCCTTCCTTCTCTGGTAATTCTCAAATCTGCCTACACAAAAAATATAGATTTTAACACATCACTGTCTATACATTCTGACTGAATCGATCTAGGTAGGGCCCTGGGAACCTCCAGTTTAAGCATCTCACCAGGATATCTTAATGTACAGCTAGGTATATTCAAAATGGCTTGAATAGAGCAGACAATCAACAAATGACTGACATAAGGAATTACTCCACTACTTCCTAGCCCATTATGTCCACAGCTAAGGAATTGTTAAGACTCTCCTGAGTATTTCCTGATGCCTCCAGAACAGATACAATAATATGCCAGTTGGAGCCAGAGCTGTATCACAGCAGGTTAAGCCATCACCTGTGACACCAGCATCCCATATGAGCACAGGCTCAAGTCTACTTTTGTTCCGGCTCTTTGCTACTGCACCTTGGAAAGCAACAGAAGATGGTCCAAGTACTTGGTCCCCTGCTACTCATGTGGGAGACTCAGATGGAGTTCCAAACTCCTGACTTCAGCCTGGCCCAGCCTTAGCTGCTCCAGCCATTTGGGGATTGGACTACTGAGTGGAAGATTTCTCTGTCTCTCTCTCTCTCTCTCTCTCTCTCTCTCTCTCTTTCTCTCTCTCTCTCCCCCTTTCAGTCTCAGTAATTCTGCCTTTAAAAAAATTTCCTAGTACCAAAAACTGATCCTTCCACTCTGAAAATGCCCTTTTTCTTGGATACAGCCTGAATGAGTTTTTCATCAGCACAGGACAGATTAGTTTTCTCAGGCAATGCACTACGACAGATACTTAGACAAAGTTCTTTCCTATATTTAAAAAGCTGACCTCATCTGTAAGTGTTAAACTTCTTGAGGCCATTTATGATAAATGCATAAACATTAAGTCAGCAGATAAAACAATCTGTTCTTTGATATCGGTGCCTTTCGTCTGAATCAGATTAAGAGCTTTCACTAGCGTCCCTAGAATACTGCCTCTACTCCCAACCTAAACCCAGAGAGAATGTTAGGAAAAAAAATTGGCCCATATATAAGAAACTTGGGGATGGTATTTGGCATAGAACTGAAGCCACCAGTGGACATGCCTGCATCCCATAGTGGACTGTCACGGTTCAAGTCCTGGCTCTGCTCCGGGTTCCAGGCTCTACAATGCATGCCCTGGGAGAGAGCTGGTGATGTGTCAAATACTAAGGTTCCTGCCACCCATGTGAGATTAAGTTTTCTGGCTTTGTCATGACCCAGCCCTGGCTTTTGCAAGTACCTGGGGAGTGAAACAAGATGGGAGATTGCTTTCTCTGTGTCTGTCTCTGTCTCTCTGTCTTTTAATAAAATGAAAATAAGTAATTTTATAAAGAAATATTGTATTGGTTATGGCGTGCTGATTCAGACTTCGCTGCGGGTGTTGCTTGACATGTGGTATATAGGCCATGTTGCCTTTCTAATCCATGCTGCATCCTGAATTCTGAAATAGATTTGACACAAGGGCTTTGGAGAAAGGATTAGTCCTCTATAATGGGGAACAGGTGTGGGGAAAAAGGGTACTACTCCAGGGTGATAGAGCATAGTTACTTTCCTTTTCTCTCCAGGGAGAGAGTCTCCAAGCACTTGTCGCTGGCTCACTGGTATCTCTTGCCACAACATGCCTCTGTAATCTGTGCTCTGCTACTGCTGCTGCCAGTCTGCCTTTTAAGCTGAAACAGCTCTCTGTTCCTCTCCAGTGCTGGGCTTTGGGATGGACCCTGACCTTCAGATGGATATCATCACTGAGCTCGACCTTGTGAACACCACCCTTGGAGTCACCCAGGTGTCTGGACTGCACAACACCAGCAAGGCATTTTTATTTCAAGGTAAAGGCACCTCCTCCTTTGCATAGGGTGAAGGTTGGTGGGGAAGGGGCGGTGATCCGTCTGGGAAAGCGCTCTTCTGGTGAGTGTGGGGATCGCCTTTACTGTTTCTCTCGGTTTACTACTGTCCTGCAGAGTGCCTAATAGAAAAAGGCATCCTAAGAAGAGGAGGGAGGCACAAGAGGTCCAGTGAAAAGATGTTTAATGTGGAAGAGAAATACTTCTTTGGGGATTTTGGTGAAGATCTAAAATGGAATGAATCTGCAAATCCTTTGAAAGCCATTGCGCAGCCATATTATTTTATGGGATATTCCTCTAGCTATCAATTTTTACCTATAGCTATGGTTACAAATATGTCTGTCACCTATTTGGGAGGCCAAGAACACAGAGCTCAGATGATGCTTCCGGGCTGCCTTCTCTTTTCAGAGTAGCTTACTTGGTTCTGACTGCTATAAACTTAATACTGATTCATGAACCCATTCCACAAGCATTTACAAAGGCAGTATAGTGTGGTTCTTAAAAGCATGGGGTCTGGAGCCTTACCTTCTGGGATCAGCTTCCAGCCCTGATTCTTACTGACTTTGAGGCTCTGGAGAATTAGGAGCTTGATTGTGCCTCAGTGGCCTCATCTAAAATAATGGATCCTTATAACAGCTCCCTCATGGAGGATTAAAGGAGCTCATATATTAAAGTGATTAAAAACAGCATGGCCCTGCAGCCAAGACGTGGGTTAAGAAGCCTACAATTCCTATCAGAGTGACGAGCTTTGATTCCCAGATTCAGCTTCCAATTCCAGCTTCCTGCTAAGGTGTACCCTGCGAGACAGTGAGATAGCTCAACTGATTGGGTTCCGGTCACCTATTTTGGAGACTCATATTGAGTTCCTAGCTCCTGACTTCAGCCTGGCCCAACTCTGGGCTGTTGTGGGCATTTGGGAAGTGAACCAATAGACAGGAGATTTTTTTTTTTTTTATTTCTGTCTCTCTGACTTTCAAATAAGCTTAATTAATTAATTTTTTAAAAAACATTTACTTGATGAAGCTCTGAGAAAATTTTTAAGTGAAAATAAGGAACTAAAACAAAGGAAAATAATATTCAAGAAACAGTGATTTCCACAAATACATAACAGTACACATGAATACATTAAACAGCCCAATCAAAACAAAAAATCCAGATTGTCAGACTAAATAAACAGGACCTAACTATATGCTATTTATATGCAATACAAATGTTCATCTTTTTAAAAAAATGTTTTATTACTTTTTTATTGACAAATTAAAAATTGCACCTATTTATGGTGTACAGCATGATGTCTTGAAATATGTAGATTGTGGAATGCCTAAAGCAAGCTAAATAATACACATCAGGGGCCGGTGCTGTGGTGTAGCAGGTAAAGCTGCTGCCTGCAGTGCCGGCATCCCATATGCGCACCAGTTCAAGTTCCAGCTGTTCTACTTCCGATCTAGCTCTCTGTGTGGCAGAGAAAACAGTGGAAGATGGCCCAAGTGCTTGGGCCCCTGCACCTGCAAGGGAGACCTGGAGGAAGCTCAAGGCTCCTGGCTTTAGATCGGCATACATTGTGGCCAACTGGAGAGTGAGCCAGTAGATGAAAGACCTCTCTCCCTCTTTTGCTCTCTCTCTGACTCTCCTTCTCTCTCTTTATAATGCTTTCAAATAAATAAATACATCATTTTTTTAAAAAAGTAATATTTGGAAAATTTCTAGAAATTCTATTAACCATTAGAGCTCTGCTCTATCTTTCCTCATTCTCCTCTACATCACTCCTCAACCTACCATAGTTACCTTCTAAAAGCTAAAAACAATTTCCATGGCTCCTCTTCCTCCAGGGAGCATCCTAGGCCTCCATTGGGTCATCTACCATCTTCCCATCTGGTTTCTCTGTGCGTTAGTTCATATTGAGGCTAACATTATGGATTCAAAACTCCACACAATGCAAACTACATCCCTGACTCCAAAGTGTGCTTCTCTGAAGCAGGGGGCTCTTTCATCACTACTGCACGCACCAGAACTCAGAGCTGCCTAGTGCACATTTCTATTAGAAATTCTAAGAAATCACAGCCTTTAGGCCCGAGATTCTCAGCCTTTTAATTACCAGAGGTACCTTGTATCATTTCTTTTTAAGTTTCTCTTGGGTAGTGTTCTCAATAATTTATTCATGTTACTACTTTATGAAACTCTGAACATATGAAGCTACCAGTTGTAGCTGCTGAGAAAATTAGTGCTACTTTGCTAAATTGCCATGAATTCTATTAAAGGGCAAAAAACATACCAGTGTTTTAGTTAGCATGTGTATCAACATCTTGGTAAAACTCAGTAACTTTCTTGAAATATCTTTTAAAACCTAAATGTTCAAGTGAATTAGAATGAATAAAAATGACATCTAGTAAGAAGACAATTTTATAATATGTACCAAGGACCTTGAAATGCCAGTCCTGACTACTAATTCTATTCTGAAGACTATCTTAAGGAAATACAAAGTATAAAAATGTGCCTTATATACAAAAACATGTTATTGAAAAGTAATTTGCAATACCAATAGCTAAAAGTGGGAAACAGCTTTGATATCTATCCAACAACCAGAAAATGGTTGTTAAAAAAAGTTATGCAAGGAGCCAGTGCTATAGTGCAGCAAGTAGAGCTTTCACCTGTGATGCCAGCATCCCATGTGGGTGCCAGTTCAAGTCCTGGATACTCCACTTCTAATCCAGCTCCCTACTAATGCACCTAGGAAAACAGAGGAGAATAGTCCAAGTGCTTGGGCTACTGTACCCATGTGGAGACCTGAAAGAAGTTCCTGGCTTCGGGCTTTGGACCAGTCCAGCTCCAGCCATTGCAGTCATTCGGGGAATGAACCAGCAGATGGAAGATATCTTTTTCTCTCTATTTCTCTGTAACTCTGCCTTTCAAATAAATTAATTAATTTTTAAAGAGTTACGTAAAAGCCAAACAATGGAGAATTATAAAGTTCATTAAATGAGGTTTATACAGAATTCCAAAAAGCATAGCAATACATTCAAGTGATAAAAATCAGTCACCAAGGATGTGGGGAAAAAGGTATCCTAATTCACTTTTGCTGGGAATGCAAACTGGTAAAACCACTATGGAAGACAGTTTGGAGATACCCCAGAAATCTGAATCTACTCCTACCATACAACTCAGCCATCACACTCCTTGGAATTTACTCAAAGGAAATGAAATCAGCAAATAAAAGAACCATCTGCACCTCTATGTTTACTGCAGCTCAATTCACAACAGCTAAGACATGGAATTAACCTAAATGCCCATCAACAGAAGACTGGATAAAGAAAATATGGGACATGTACTCTATGGAATACTACACATCAGTTGAAAAAATGAAATCCGGTCATTTGCAACTAAATGGATGAATCTGGAAAACATCATACTAAGTAAATAAGTCAGTCTCAAAGGGACAAATACCATATGTTCTCTCTGATCTGTGAGAACTAACAGGGTGCCTAAAAGGTAACTTGTAGAACTGAAACTGACATAACAAGAAGCAATTACTTGAACGGCCCTGTCAAAGAATGGTTTATTATTTTCTTTTCTTTTTTTATTCTTTTTTTCTACTTAATACCATTGGTTGAACTCTTTTCTTAACACAGGATGAATCATAGGTGTATTAAGTCAATTGAAAATGGGTCCTAGTTAAAAATAAGGATAGTAATGAGAAAGAGAGGAGCTGTACAGATCGGCACACATTCCCACAGACTTACCCATAAGGGTGAAGCTAAAACTTGCCATGGGATTCCAAATCCCATTAAGCTGAGTGGCACTAATCCCATCTTATGTGATAAAGTTATCATATTAAGTGTGGAATTGATCATGTAGATAAGACTAAAAGTCAAAGGAATCACATAAATAAGACCAAGTGTCTGAAAATAACGATAGAATTACAAAGGAGAGAAAGTTCCAACATGGGAAGCAGTCCACACAGCAGACTCATAGAATGACAAACACCCTAAATAGCACTCTGATCTCAGAATCAGCCCCTAAGGCATTCAGATCTGGCTAAAAATCCCATGAGATCATTTCAGGCATGGAAAGCCAAGACACTGTGGTAAAAACTATTCTGCATAAAATTTCTCTGTGAGTGAGACCCCAGTGGAAAGAAGGGGCCATCAAAGAAGGATGCACTTTTCTCTGAAGGCAGGAGAGAACTTCTACTTTGCATATGGCCCTCTCTAAGCACTGATGGAGTTTGTGGACTCAAAAGGCTTCCATTGCTTTGGCAACTCATGTCAAGAGCCTCAGTGGTGGTCACTGACATCAAAAATAAGTGTTGTAATTGTTAAATAAACAACAGAATTCACTGTGCACTTACTCCCCATGTTGGACCTCTGTCCTTATGAGGTGTACTACGAGAATTAATGTTAAAACTTGGCTTCAAACTGAACTTTATAATTTGTGTGTCTGTGTGGGTGCAAACAGTTGAAATCTCTACTTAGTATAGAGTTGGTATTCTGTATATAAAGCCAGCTAAAAAGGAATCTTAATGAAAAATGGAATGGGAGAGGGAGTAAGAGGTGACATGGGAGTGGAGGTGGGAGGGTGGGAATGGGAAACACTATATTCCTAAAAGCTGTACATATGAAATTTATATTCCTTATATAAAAACATTCTTAAAAAAAATCAGTAACCAAAGTAGTATATACAATTGTACAGTATGATTTCTTCTGTACACACAAAAAAATTAAAAGACAAATGAAATTTGTGAAAATTTCAATGATGAATGTTTCCATGTGGTGGGATTATAGATGAATTTTCTATTTATTTTTATTTGTATTTATTTTATTTGTATTTATTTCTATTTACTTTTATCTGTATTTTCAAAGGTTATACAATAAACACCATGCTTTTATAATTAAAATAGTTCATCAAGAGGTTAAAACATATTTCATTTGAAGGATCCATCAAACAACAGCTTCCAAGAGATCAGTCTAGGGAACTCAAAATGATGACAATAAAAATCTCAGATTTTTACACAAATCATTAACAGTACTTCAATTTCCTTCTCTGTTGATTGTTATATAGAATTTCACAATTAGAAAAAATAATCTGTGCCAACTATCTTTCCTCCATGGTATCCAACAAAAATTCTACATCCAGGCACTTGAGCTGTTGGTATTGCCAGACATCATATCCCAAAGCTTTCTCACAACAGAAACAAGAAGGTTCGTCTCTTTAGAACAATTCCAGGTTCACCCTCCAGAGCAATGGGCTTGCTATGACAACCATGAAAAGAAGAAATATTCCAAGGTTTCCTTTGAAAGAGTTCAACAAATATTTGGGCTGGGATGGCCAGACCAACTCTCTCCACTTCCACTGTTGTATTAAATGACATGCTATTGTTGACAAAAGACTACTATGCTTTGAAAACACACTGACATCTGTATGCTGCTTTCAGTAAACAAATGATCTTGAGAGGGATCCATAAGGTGCCACACTTTTTACCAGATCTCTCCTTTTCTGTAGAACACCACATGTTTTGATGAAAAGACTAGAGATAGGGCTGGTATTGTGGCATGGTGTAAAGCTGCCACCTGCAATGCTGGCATCCCTTATGGGCACTGGTTCCCATCCCAGCTTTTCTACTTCCAATCCAGCTCCCTGCTGGTGGCCTGGGAAAAGTACTGGAAAACGGTCCAAATATTTGGGTCTCTGTCACCCACATAGGAGACTCCGGTGAAGCTTCTGGCTCTTGGCTTTGGCCTGTCCCAGCCCTAGCCATTGCGGTCATCTAGGGAGTGGGCCAGTGTCTGGAAGATCTCTCTCTTCCTCTCCCTCTGTTAACTCTGACTTTCAAAACAAATATTTAAAAAAGAAAAGACAAGACTGCAGGCTTTGTAGTCAAAATTATATCTCACCTCTGCCCCTCACCAGCACTGTGACCCTGGTAAATTAATTTCCCTAAACCTAAGTTTCCTGCATTGTCATCATAAAAGTCTTAACAATAGGTCCTGTAAGAGAATCTGATCAAAATCTCAGAGAGACAAAACCCAAAACTGGGCCATTAACTTGACCCTTCAGAATGCAGGAACCTAACCACAGGGAGCTTTGGAGCTGTGATCTGACACATTAACTCCACCGAGTCGTTTGACTCTGGACAAATGACTTAATCCCTACAAACACAAGATCCTCCTATCCAGAATGCGAGAAGAGCAGTTAGGATTAATGTGAGGATGGTTAATAAAAATAGCTCATGTTCAAAGTCTGCCACATTGAAATGATTAAAACATCATGGCTCGTTCTATCACATAACTAAATTCTACCTTAACTTCCGGTACTTCATTTCACCAATGTCAATCAGTTGGGTCCTGAAAAACAGGGGCAAAAAACAAATTCCGAAGCACAGAGGCCCACCCTGACCCTTGGTAAATACTTACGTCGGCAGACCTTACAGCACTGGCCAGTGATATGCACGGGCAGGGAGTCTGGGGAGCAGTTGAGTGGGGGACAGAACATCCTTCGGCATTCCACAGCACCACTCTGAGGGAGGAAATATGGAGAGAAAGTTCTCAGCAGTGTCCTGTGAAAGCTGCTATTGTGGAGAAGGTTCACATCTCCACCCAGAAACCTCACTGGGGAAACAGAAGCAGTGTGAGTTATTCCAAGCTTGTTCCAGGACCACAAATCAAGTATTTTCTCCCACCCAAATGAACCCGTGCCACCTCAATTACTTTTCTGATATACATCGCTGGCTTCATCCCACCTGCCCATGTGGGCTAAGTAGATTAGGCAGAAAATAAAAAGCCTATTTTTACAGAGAACATAAATAACACCTTTTGCAGACCCTGTCAATCATTGTTGAGGCTCTAACAATCCATTTTGTATTTTCCTGGACAAACAATGGCATTTTTTCAGATATTTATCAAGTAATTTCAACTGGACGGGGTTTACATACTAATTTTTTAGAGGGACTCACGTAGTTCTCTGAAAAAGATGAGGGCATATACAAATGATGAATACCCTGAAAGGTTGCAGGGGAGGGCGCCAGCAGAGTAAGAAGGGACATTTTGCAGTTCTCTGATGGATGCCTGGCAAAACATAAAGGAAGCACCTAGAGACTAATCAATTCCCTCCTGAAATTTATTCTAGCAGAGAAAAGCTGTGGATAAATCTAACTACTAGGTTGTTTGAAAACCAAAGCAGTTTCTTTCTTTCTATATACCCCAAACTCCCAATTCCAAACAATAAATTCCCTAATAACAATATTGGAGCAGAATTATGTGCTGTCAGGGGAAAGCAGATTTTAATTTCCAAGTATTTATGTAAGAAATGACACTTTTCCAGCAATGCTTTACGTTTGTTCAGATTGCTAGTGGTGCTAAGTAAAACAATAATACTTCTGAGAGTTACCACCCTACATTAAAGAAGCAGCTTGCTCTGTAATTAGTGATCCCATCTCCCTAGAACTGCTTTTATCTTGTTTGTTTACAAAGACACTTACTCTGCATGTGCAGTTCCTGCAGTGATCACCGTCCACCCAAGAGTCCTGGTCTCGATAGAGCAGTCCACTCACTTGGCAGGTCTTCTCACAATGACAGTTTTCCAATTGACTAAGTCTTGTCTCTGCATAATTCAGCTGCAAACAAGAGTTAATGGAATTCAATTGCATTTGTCCTAATAAGGCAACAAGAAAAATATTCAAGCAGGAAGAGAAGAAAAAGAAAGCAGAGTATTTCACTGATTTTTATTACGATCTATATATTGGGGTGTGTGTGTGTGTGTGTGTGGTTTTTTACACAAGGTAAAATCACTCTAAATTAAAGACATAATGGTTCTCATGGTCTAATGAACACCAAATGAGACATTAAACTATCTCAAGAGCCTCATGGGTGTTCAGAAACACCTATGCTTTAGGAGCACAGGAACTCCAACGTGCTCACATTTATTTCCCATGATCGTTTCCCTGTTCTTCAAACACTAACTAGAATTTCAATGTTCAAAAGTTAGAAAATCGGGGCTGGTACTGTGGTGTAATGGGTTAAAATTCTACTTGCAGCACCAAGCAGCATCCCATATAGGTGCTAGTTTTACTCCCTGAGCCAGCTCTCTGCTAATGTGCCAAAGAAAGCAGCAGAAGATATCCAGAGCCCTTAACTCCTGCACTCATGTGGGAGACCCAGAAGGAACTCTTGGCTCCTGGCTTTGGTTTGGCCCAGGCCTAGACATCTCGGCCATTTGGGGAGCAAACCAGAAGACAGAAGATATCTCTTTCTCTCTCTCCCCTTCTCTTTCTATATAACTCTGCCATTCAAATAAATAACTACATTTTTAAAAAGAAAAAAAACCTCACATATATTAAAAAAAAGTTAGGAAATCATTGGTTCTTTTGGGGACCTATGGATAGCAAAAAAAAAAAGAGAGAGAGAGAGAGAGAGAGAGAGAGAGACTTGGAGTGTCTACTTTGTCCAGATCAGAAAGACCCCAGAAGACTCCATGTGTTCACACTGGTGTGCAGAGAAAGTTCAGAAGAGGTAACCAAACTCCCAGGTGAGATTAGGTTTTCATAAAATAATGTTTTTTTTTTTTTGAGGCCACTCGATTGCTACCATTAATCATAGTCTTAGAATCTCCAATTTGAAGGAAATTACAAAGCTTCATTGTCCTCACAAAAAACTCAGCCCTCTGTCTGCACATCTCCAGTGGAGGGATGCTTATTAACTTCCAAGGATAGTCACATCTGTGTTGGTTATCTATGGATGTTTGAAATGTGTTTCTTGGCTTGAGCCAGGAAATCTCTTCCCCTTTTTACTCCTAGATTTACTTTTGTAATGTAAACCATCCTAAACAACATCAGTATTCACACATTTGAGGTTTGTGTTGTCCACTTTTGATGACACTAGACACAACCAGGTTCCCATAATAGCGCCTCATGAGATGATTCCAACTCTCTCTCCTGATCACTTTTCATATATTCACCTTCAGTTTGCTCTTAAAAATATGGTGGACAAAAAAAAAAGTCTAGGGGCCAGTGCTGTGGCATAGTAGGCTAAGCCTCTGCCTGCAGTACCAGTATCCCATATGGGTGCTGTCTCCTGTCCTGACTACTCCCCTTCCCATCCAGCACTCTGCTTATTGCCTGGGAAAGCAGAAGAAGATATGGCCCAGGTACTTGGGTCCCTGCACCCATGTGAGAGATCCAGAGAAAGCTCCTCTTTCCAGGCTTCAGATAGGCCCAGCTCCGGCCAGTGCAGCCATTTGGCAAATGAACCAGCAGATGGGAGACCTCTCATCTCTCCCTCTCTTTCTATAACTCTGCCTCTCAAATAACGAAATAAATCTTGAAAAAATAAAAAAGCCTAAACACAGTGCTTTCGAATGATCTATTGTCATATCCATAATAAAGAGTAATTCACCAGGTCATTTCCTAAAGGTTCATCCAATAGTTTCTCATTGCTTTCTCAATCATATTTATGCCTCCATGTCTTCCCCATGTGAGGATCAATTCAATCTTTAATCCAACTAAGACAATTCCAAGCCAATATTTTTGGAATAATGGTTCAAGCTGGGGAATGATGACTGCTGTCATCATTTCACACACACTTGTCTGAACTACTCATAACAGAGCCATCCTCTGGAAATCATATCCACAATATTCTATCCTTTACTTTTTCATTTGTTCCATCTTCTTCCCCCAAGACTTTATATATATAAAGTATCTCCTATCTGCCCTCTCTGAGCATAGCAAAGAGAAGAATCATAGACAAACAGGATCCTAGAAAAAGCACACGAAGCATGATCAACCCCCAAAGAACTAGGAGTTTACTCTGGCTAAATATAAGCTTCTGTAACTCCTTCTTATCTGTATGATCTTCTGAAAATTCATATTTTATTTTAAACTGCAGCCTAATCATAGAGTCTCTAGAATCTATCAGGAGTTCTTGGGAATCACTTAAGAAACAGATTAAAATCACTCCAAGAAGCCGGCGCCGTGGCTCAACAGGCTAATCCTCCGCCTTGCGGCGCCGGCACACCGGGTTCTAGTCCCGGTCGGGGCACCGATCCTGTCCCGGTTGCCCCTCTTCCAGGCCAGCTCTCTGCTGTGGCTAGGGAGTGCAGTGGAGGATGGCCCAAGTCCTTGGGTCCTGCACCCCATGGGAGACCAGGAGAAGCACCTGGCTCCTGCCATCGGATCAGCGCGGTGCGCCGGCCGCAGCGCGCTACCGCGGCGGCCATTGGAGGGTGAACCAACGGCAAAAGGAAGACCTTTCTCTCTGTCTCTCTCTCTCACTGTCCACTCTGCCTGTCAAAAAATTAAAAAAAAAAAAAAAAAAAAAATCACTCCAAGAGTGTGGTGAGGTCAAGTGGCCAAAGCATACAAGAGAGCATTTCAAAAAGTTCATTAACTTGAATTAAAATGTGATTTCATTTTGGTGCATAAAATATGAAACTTGTGCATGGTTATTTTTCACAATTTATACCTTCCATGAACTTTCTGAAGACCCCCGTATGGGTCAAAAAAACAACTTAACATTTACAATCTTTACTTCAATTTTTTCTCTTAGTTTCTATAATGCAGGATTGATGTATGACTTTGACTTAAAACTAGTTGAACTAGATCTACATCCCTTCTAAAAGTGTCCTAAAACAGGTTATCTGTGACAGGAAGTGTGCCTGCCTGTAAAAACTTGGACCCCTCGTTGTATCTGAATCAGTCTAAGAAGGGAACTTTTTAAAAACTAAATGATCCAAAAGGCAATTCTGCATCTATCCAAGTTTCCTAGAAATCCAGGAGTTTGCCTTAAGGTAATTTTGGCAATTTCCAGTTCTGACCCAACAAAGTTGAGCTAAGCTCACCCACAAAACTCAATTCAAAGGAAAACATACGTTTTAATATGATGGAAGCTATTTTCAGGGAAGGTTTTGTTTCCCTTTTGAACTTTGCTTCTGTTTTTAATATATTTAGCTTTTTCTAACAACACTGAAAATCCCTAATCTCTACAATAATAAGAGTATATCTGACATATACAAAGGCAAAAGGATATTAAGGCAAAAAGCTAATTTTTCAAAGGCACTTAATATGTAATCTTGCCTTCTCCTTCCCCCCTGCTAGATCTTGTAACAATAAAAGGGAACAAACAACTCTGAATCAAAAAAGTGAATTACATTTTCTGTCATTGGTATTAGCATGCTGAGTTTATACAAATTCACTTTCAAAAACTATTTCTACACTGCCTTCCATTTTCTCCAAGAATGCCTGCAGATCCAAAATAAATATGGTATCAAATCTGCAGCAGTAGTCTGTCTTACCTTTGTTCATGAATTTATCTTAGCAGCCATGGACTTAATCATTCATTCTTTATGCATTGAAGATAGACAGCAGAAGCCTTTTTTACAGTAAGTGGTCAATGAATAGATCTGAGTACATTAGTTGTACAGTAGTTTTTTTATATTTCTTTGAAATACTATTTATTTGACATTTGCTATATGAAAGGGAACAAAGAAATCTTCCATTTTGTTAAACTTTCAAGCTTAATTAAAAAATCATTACTGAGTTCATGGAGACAATGAAAGACTCAAAATTAAATACGTTGCAAGTTTTAATGCCAATCCTAGTGCTGCTTGATATGCTTATGAAGAACCTGAGCCTGGATCAAGGCCCAGCTATTTTACACTAGGCCTCCATCTTGTAACTTGGGCCTGACTGGGCCCCGAACCCTAAGCCAAAAGCTCCTGAAAAAAAAGAAAAATGAGCTCCCCTTGCGATAAGCTCCCCTAGCAATAGCCAATCAACAGATAGCAGAGAAATATCTAAAGTTCCAGGAGTCTTTTCAGGCAGTTAAGGTGATTGACAACATCCCGAAACCCTGCAGTTTGGCACGTACACCCTAGTGGCTCAGATGCTATACTTTAGCCAATCATTTTAAAAAGCATCAACCCCAAAAGCCATCCAACCACCTTTACTAGGTCCATTCCCGCAGCCGGATGCACTAATCGATTTTAAGAGAGGTTCTTTAAATTTCCCGTGGAATGAGATGATTTGCTGAATGGTGCTATAATGTATGGAATGTCTCTGAAAACCCTATATCAACCCCGTAAAGGAAACAGGAGGGGTCCTCGTCAGAAACCCACTGCAACAGTTTGGAGGCGTGGACTCTAGCTGGGGCTAGAACAATAAACCTCTTTGCTTTTTCATCACCAAGTCTTTCGTTGGGTTCATTGAGTCCAATACGAGTTCGGTCTAACACTTACATAGATCTGTCAACAATTTAAACAAAAGTAATCAAGAAATACCTAGCCTCTAGTATCTCTTCCTCCTGAGCTTGAAGGCAGAATAATAGTACAGCAAAGACAGGATTCAAGAGCAGGACAGAGCCCAACCCAGTCACAGTGCATTTGGCCTAGTAGATAGGAGGGTCACTCACTGTCAAAACTATCTAGAACTTCCAGAGTAAACCAGCAGAGTGGCTTATCACTCACTAAGGGAGGAGTTAGAGAACACACACTAAAAAAGGATATTACTTTAAGCAGTTGCCCAAAAAGGGATATTACTTTAGACTATTCTGTGCATGGAAAGAGTGTAGTTTTGCCAAAATACAGAATTCCTCAAGAGGGATCATGACCTCTGTCTCCTGAATGTAAGTGCAAGATGTCCTATGATCTGTATCAAGCAATGCTGCAATCATTTATCAGAAAACCAACCCTAAAAGGAGACCCCTAGTCAGATCCTGAGATGATCTGGTAGATGCATTTGTTTGTTATAACCTGACTTTGGCCACCAATTCCTGTCCATCAGACTTGGCCCCTTGTTTCCACTATGACTCAAATGTTCAGATTCTCTGTTGCCATCCAAGGCCTCTGAGAACCTCACTCTAGAACATGGTCCCAAAAGTAATCCATAGTCTCTTGCAGTCTTCGGCAGGCCTAGCCATTAGAGAAGGTGTACATTTTCATTGGGACCATCTTCCTCTGTGGTTGACTAGTTTTTCTCTAAGATTAGCAATATAAAAATAACTGATACCATTTAATGAATGTCCATTGTATGCCATGCACCAAACATCACTTGCCTGATCCCATGGAATTATTCCAAATAATACCAGGTATTATTGTCACCATTTTTCCATCTTATGAAGAAAGGGCAGCTGGATCAGTTCCAATGATTTGTTCAAGGCCACAATCATCCAAAGATGTGATATATGACAAAAATCCTCAGAATCAGATCGGTGTGACCCCAAAACCCATTCTCTATCTCCATCATAATCTACCTGTCTCTATGCCTATCTTAATCATATCTGCTAGATGACTGAAACAAAACCTCCAAATCTTAGCTCAAACTTCATCAGCTAAACTTTACCACAATTAGCTTATTTAACTAAAGGCAAAATCTGAGTCCAGATAGACTTGGTGCCATAGAATTTTTTTTTGCATCCAGGAACCAGATTTATTTCCCAGTATGCCACACATCTCCAGATTTCATCTTCAATCTGCCAAAAGGCTCAATGACAATTCTGCTTGCACCAAGATGACAGAATGGATAGCCCCAAGAAATTCATCATGTTGATCAACCAAAATGCTATATTCAATTATAAATAGTAATTTCTGAAAATCATAAAATAACAAAGTGACAACAGGGATCCCAGCAGGCAATTTGGCACCAAAGCTGACCTATATCTGTTAGTTTCTGATAAAGAATGGAGCCCCTGAGCTCACACCTTGCCAGCTACACAGGAAACAAGTAGATAGAGTTAGAGACCAAAGTCTACCCAAGATGAATTAAAGGAAATTCTCATATAAAGATGGGACCCTAAATGGTTGAACCCTCAATTTTGGCATTGACTTTCAACTTATAAAGTCACTTCACTGACTTACCTGTAACTGTCATTTTACAGGAGTTTACAGTTGTCCAAAAACTACAAATGTACTGACCTAGCTGATTCATACCAGAATCCTATGAGGTAAGCAGGACAGGTTGCATTTTCTACATTTTATGAACATGGGCCCAAGATTCTGATGGGTTGGCTTAGTCAAGTCCCTTACAAGATAGGAACAGGGCTCAAAGTAGAATTTTTTTTGAGTCAGAAGTTTATCTTATAAATGATAGTATGTATTCTTAAAAATGACAATACAGCAAACTGAAGAAATCTTTACTTAATATATACTAAATCGATCTTCTGTATATAAAGATAATTGAAAATGAATCTTGATGTGAATGAAATGGGAGAGGGAGCGGGAGATGGGAGGGTTGCGGGTGAGAGGGAAGTTATGGGGAGGGAAAAGCCATTGTAATCCACAAACTGTACTTTGGAAATTTACATCTACTAAATAAAAGTTAAAAAAACAAAAAACAAAAATGACAACACAGATAATCTAACTCTTATAATAAAGTAGTCATAATACATAGTGAAAACTATCCTAAATACTTATTATTTGATGGAATTCACAACACAATAATTCTTAAATAAGTCTTTCCTAAGAATTCACCTGGCATAGCCTTATGACTTGAGGACTCAGTCTGACCAGTCTGTGTGGTCTGAAAATCCTTAAGCAGATGGTGTAATACTCTGAGTGTCCTGCCAGAAACATATACATTGTCAACCCAGGACTCAAGGAACCCTCACTTATTTCCAAGGAAAACAAGCAGCTTTTAGCAAAAAGCTTGAGTTAAAAGGCTTTGATCTTGCCCTAGCTTTCCTCCTTGAAAAACTGCTACAAGCTCTATGTTCACACATTTCACTCCTATTAGGTAACAACGGAAATGGTAGCACAGCTCAGTGAAATGAACAAACAGGCATTCTTCCCTTCCTCTCCATTTGTTCATTCTCCTCTTGGTATCTCCATCCATCTGTTGGTTACAGCCACCTCCTTTTCTCTTTCAATCATTCTCTTATTATCTCTTTTGATTCTCTTCTGCAACCAAAAACTTTCTCAACCATGATTCAACTTTAAGTATTTAAGTACCTGAGTCCAAGTCCCAGTTCTGCCATTCACTACGCAAAAGTTATATAATCTTCCTGGCCTCAATCTCAGCATTTGCAAAGTAGGTAATTAAATGAAACTTAATCCATAGGATTGTTCTAAGGATTAGTCAATATAAAAAATGTTAAACTTTATAACTAATATACAGTAAATTCTAAGTGAATGTTACATAGCATGAGTGACTACACAGGTTATTCTATAAGAGTTGACAAACTAAAGCCCCTGGGCCAACTTGGGCCCACCGTTTATGTATGGCATCTGAATTAAGATTTTTTTTTTATATTTTTCAACAGTTGTATTTTAAGGATTATAATTAAATGAAATAGACCCATATATAATATGCTCAATTTTGCTTCTAAAACTGCAAGGGTTCAAAATTTACTAGCTGGCCATTTACAGGGGAAAAAATTGCCAACTCCTCTTCTAGATTATCATAGATTGCAAACTGCAGTAGAAATGGAAGTACTTAGTTGTCGAATTATAATTCTAGTCACAGTTTGGAAAGAACAGACACATAAATCTGCCAACGTGCCAGAGGGAAGGTTTAGAAGGTGGATTCAACCATTTTCTGCTTGCAATTGGCCATAATTAAATATCTTATGCAGCACAAATTTATATTTTATATAATAGTGTTCTGAGGATGGAGCTCACTATGGCTTATGGACAATATATAGCTAAAGGAGAAAAATGGCATCCCTTGCAATGAGAAAGAAAAGGGCATCCTCAAAGCTGCAGAAAGGAGACCTCAACTATCTGAGAATGAGTGGCATGTTTCTTGCTCTAAAAATTTGGTAGCATGCTAAAATAGAATTAACAGTATTGAGATCAAGCTGCTCCAGACAATATGAAGTGAAAGCTTCTATATGCCACAAGCTGGGAAAGCAAATAATTGCCAGCATTTCACATTTCCATTGCACTCTGAAATGAAAAGCTAAAGTGTCGGGTCTCCAGTCTCAGACTCAATCTTTCTCTTACAAAAAGGTTCCATCGCTGCTCCCTTCCAGACAAAAGGGGATTTGATTTGGTCAAAACCTGGTTTGAGACAGAAATAACTGTCTTCAGTGGCAGAAGCTATAGGCCCAAAGCACAGCCCTACCTCCTCAACACTTAGTTACACACCAATTTTTTTCCACATGCCATAACTGAAAGCAGGGAGCAGTCATAGCTGCAGGTGGAACAGGATTAATGTATCATTTTCCCTGTTATTAAAATTCTTCCTTTTGCAGACTCTACTGTCTCTTAGGCCCAACCTAATTCTTTCTTTGCCCTAGGCTGGAACTCATGCCCACGACTGACGACTGATTGGTATCATAACAACAGTGTTAGCCTCATTTTCTATTTTTTCAGTGCCTTTCTCCACAAGGCTCAAGGCTTTTCATTATGAATATACACTTTATGAATAAATATGAAAGCCATTAATTGTGTACATGTTTGGCTCTGCTACTCAGTCTGATCATTTCTGGGGTAGAAAGCATGTCTTGTTCACCATTGTCTCTTCATGCTTAACACAGTGCCCAGCAAAGAGCAGGTCCTCAAAAGAACCATATTAAGTGGATGATGGAGAAGAAGAAAATATGCAGAATAATAAAACCGAAGGTGTTGAAGGGCAAACCTAGTCTCCCTATTTAAGTCAGTCTCCCTATTTAAGTCAGGCACATTTCTAAAATAAATCATACATTAGAAATGTAATATAATGCCTTCCGTGACAGTAATCTGTTCCTAACAATAGCTATTTTGCCTGTCCTGATTATTAGCAATTATTCTTACATCCAAAATGCATTAGCTTATAAGCTGCACTGGTTCAGACCATATATCATCTCACAGTGTTACTAGCTGAATAGCCAGTGGGCAAATTCCTTTCCCACTCCCAGGAAATCTACAGTGATACATATTGCCTCTTGCTTCCAAACATTTTTCAAGTAAACATTTTGGTACAGCTTAATAGTATCATGGTTATGTTTACTATACGTGGTCCGATTTCAAGTAAAAATAAACCATTTTTGTAGTAGCATATTGCAGATGCCAAGTCTAAAAATGTTTCCATTATAACCATCACTCGAAATTCCAGATAGCACAGAGAAAGAAATGAAACATTGCAAGTAAAACTTAGATACCTACTTTTGCAGTCATCTTGGCCAGAAGCTCTTGTAAATCCATTATTCCTTGTACCAGGCTTAAAAAATCACTGCAGGTTGGGCAAGCTCAATAAAGAAAATAACATATAAGTTGATAATGTATTAAAATAACAAATTAAAACAGTAGCTGCTTAACTATGAAATTATTTTTATGCTAAAATTTAAGTGAAATCACAGAGAATTTCAGATCTAGATAGTTTCCTTTTTTAACAAGTGAAAAGAAACATGGAAAAGGGACTCGTTAACTAAAAAAGAAACATGGCATTTTTAAATTAAAATTAAACTCATTTTTATTGAAAGGTGACTCAAAAAATGTGAAGTATCATAGAAGAGGAACAAGCAAACTCACACCAGTCAAAAAGTTTAGGAAATAGTTTTGTAAAATATATACAATTATATTAAAAATATCTTTCTGTAGCAACCTATGGAGCCTACTAATGTAAACTTTATTGCAAATGTTAATTTGAAATGAGACAATCTTTTTTAAAGATTTTGAAATTTTTAAATCTTTTTAAAATTCAATGACACACAGCCGGCGCCGCGGCTCACTAGGCTAATCCTCCGCCTTGCGGCGCCGGCACACCGGGTTCTAGTCCCGGTCGGGCACCAATCCTGTCCTGGTTGCCCCTCTTCCAGGCCAGCTCTCTGCTGTGGCCAGGGAGTGCAGTGGAGGATGGCCCAAGTCCTTGGGCCCTGCACCCCATGGGAGACCAGGATAAGTACCTGGCTCCTGCCATCGGATCAGCGCGGTGCGCCGGCTGCAGCGCGCTACCAAGGCGGCCATTGGAGGGTGAACCAACGGCCAAAGGAAGACCTTTCTCTCTCTCTCACTGTCCACTCTGCCTGTCAAAAATAAAAAAAAATAAAAAATAAAAAAAAAAGATCAACACTTGAATAAATCTGGTATAATTAAAAAAAAAAATTCAATGACACAGAAGTATTTATCAGGGCTGGTACTGTGGTGGAGATGCAAAGATGCTGCCTGCAGTGCCGGCATCCCATATGGGCACCGGTTCAAGTCCCGGCTGCTCCACTTCAGATCCAGCTCTCTGCTATGGCCTGGGAAAGCAGTTGAAAATGATTCAAGTCCTTGGGCCCCTGCACTCACAAGCGAGACCTGGAGGAATCTCCTGGCTCCTGCCTTCAGATCAGCACAGCTCTAACCATTGTGGCCAATTGGGGACTGCACCAGCAGATGGAAGACCTCTCTCTCTCTCTCTCTCTCTCTCTCTCTCTCTCTCTCCTTCTCTCTCTGTGTAACTTGAAAATAAATAAATCCAATAGAAAAATACGTATTTATCAAAATTTTCTTTTACTATTTTCGACATCTCAGAAATCAACATTGTAAATATTCTATATATTTTTCCCATGTGTTTCTCTGATAGTATCAACAAGTTATATAATATTTAAAATTTACTAATAGTGTAAGTTGCTACTTACTGCGATTTAGGTTTGGACACTGTGTTATGTATCCATTTGACATAAAAATGATTTTCCCATCTTGGATGATTCCCTTGATAAAAAAGACACAAGTGACAATCAAGATGACTGACAACCACCAGTTCAAACATCTCCTATATGGTCACATACTCTGTAGGTCAGGTTAGTTCTTAACAAGACTGATTTTTTTTAAGAAGATTCTAATAATATTTTCTTTAACAAGATTCATTTAAAAGCTGAGTTGGCCTTAGTAAACTAAAGCACTCCAAAACATCCTCTTCTAGAAATTCTAAAATATGCATTCATCTTGAGAAAGCCAGAATTAGTTACCACTGGTTAATTCAAATGAGATTAGAGCACTGAGAACTATCAGTAACTGTTCATAAATTATCAAACTGAAGAAGCAATGGTGCCATAATAATGTCTTACCATGCCCTAATCATCCCAGAATATTAAACATTGCTGATTTATAGGACCTTTTTTAAAAGTGAGAAATAAGAAATGGCAGAAATATATCAAATTAAAATGTTTCTAATGCTTCATTTTGTTAAGAAAATAAAACTATATCCCATAATGATCTTTACTACTCAGCTAAGCTGAGCAACATGAGCCTTTGCTGATGAGTCTTAAAGAACTGCTCAATGTCTGCAAGTAGAACGTGGTCTTTCACTGCTGTGATTCAGTATGGAAGAATACACCAAGCTTAAGAAAGTCATCAGGGCTGCCATTTCTCAATGAAAATATTGACTTCACTTTTGGATTTTTCAACCTAAATTTTAAGATTCTGTTTTTAAGTTTGCTGTGGTTTTTTTTTTTTTTTCTGATTTGACAGAAGAGATATTATAGAACAGATGGAAGATGTAGAGGCTGGTTCAGAATATTGAGCTTAATCCATAAATAAAATATAGGTTTAAGAGACTGCTGCAAGTTTTCAGAGAAAGTAACATTTAACATTTATGTGCTTATCTTCTAAATAGAAAGCAATCAGCAAATGCTGTTTGCTGCTTATGATTCCAGGATAAAATATTAATTAGAAATGTTAATAGAAATAACAGGATCATAGCACCTCTTCTGCAGGATTATATACATTTATTAACCTCTTCCTCCTCTGGGATAATGCAGTGTTTGTGATTACAAGAAAAGAGAACCTCACCATGGGGAAGAAGTCTCTGCCCCTGCTGCTCAATATTAATTCATAATATCTTGCAGGGAATACCAGGGAGTGATTAATGGAGCACAATCTAAACTAATCAACTCATTTCTGGAATGAAGTTGCTCAATTTTTCAAAGCAAATTAACTAGTTTGAGAGGCTACAGCATCTTTATAGCACATATGACAATTTTAAAAACCACAGGTTTGGAGCAGGTAGTTAACCTAATGGTTAACATGCTGGTTAAGATGCCCACCCCCCATATCAGATGACCTGGGTTTTAATATCCGGCTCCAGCTCTTGAATCCATATTCCTGCTAATGAAGACCCTGCATGACAGCAGTGATGGCTCAAGTTATTGGATCCCTGCCACCTACAGTGAAGACCTGGACTGAGTTCCTGGTTCCCTGCTTCAGTCCTGGTAATTGTGGGCAACTGAAAAGTGGACCAGTAGATGGGAGCTCTCTGTCTTCCCTCCCTCATTCCTCCTTTCCTGTGTGTGTGCACACATGTATATGTGTGTGTGTGTGTCTGTCTGTCTGTCTGTCTCTCTGCCTCTCAAATAAGTAAATAATGGAAGTCAAGGGACCTGAGTTTAAGTTCTGGATCCATCTCTTTCTAACCCAGTGAACTCAAGGCACTAATTCAACCACTGTGTCTAAGCCTCAGTTGCTTCATCTGAAAAAGAAATGCTATGCTAAAAAGCTAAGGATCCTTCTGTCACTCAAGGTCAGGGTTAAACAGGCACCTGAACTGATACTGTCCCATTATAGAAGTCCACGCTGTCACTACTTTTCAAGTTAAAAAAAGAAGTCAATCAGGACAAAGCTATAGATTTTCATCAAAGAACAGACCATTATAGTGATTGGAATATAACATTAGAAAACACCTGTCTAGTCAGGTTAAATATGGATGAGTTCAGAGTCACCAAACATACTGGTTTGCACAGGACTTGCAACACAGGACATTTCTGTGTAAAACTGAGAGACTCCAAGAGAAACCAGGACAGCTGGTCACCATAGGCAATGTAGAAGTAGGGAAACACATGTAGTAGGGGAGGACTGAGTCCATCTATTATCTGTGCACCAGAAGATACTATATTAGTTTTATTTTTCTCATCCACAGAAAGGGCATCCAGAAATCTACATCGCATTAATCATGGTATTATCTTTCTACCACAAGACCTTTGCCCAGGGATGAAACCAAGGACCCTGCTCTTCACCAGGACCCAGCCAAGACTGCTCACTTTAAGATTTAACTTCTGGTTAAAGTATCCTAATAAAAATGGGAGCTCAGCCAAACCACAAATGTCTCATTTGTAGCCACATGTGCAGAGAGCCCAAAGGTATTCAACTCCCAGATGTCAATCATAAATGTCTATCGTGAGCCTCATCACCACATCACCTGTCAACACTCCTCACATTTTGGGGATAAAAACCCCAAACCAGGAAGAAAGAGAGCTATTTGCTCTATCGACTGGCCCATTCCTCCTTTGAAACATACTTTAATAAACTTTGCTTTACTATCCCTACTTCCATCTCTTTGAACTATAACTCATTACTCCTTCAGCAAAAAAGAATAGAGACAAGTTAGCTGCCAGTTAACACTCACACTTTTCTTCTTTCTGTATCCCTCCTCACTTCTGTCTTCCTACCTTTAATCTCTAGCAGATGTGTGTGTGTGTGTGTGTGTTACACAGATATTCGATAAAGGTCATCATTGATGACTTGAACCAAAACAGAAATAAAAATGACAGCCTCCCAACATTTAGTAACACAGAAATCCAACACAAAGTATTTTTTTCTGAGGAAACATCATGGAGGTCATCCTACATACTTGGCCTGAAAACTTGTTCCTGCCAGATGAATCGAGATGGTAATGTTAATTTATTTGAATGGATGTAACTTGATGCTGGATTAAAAGAAAGTTGGCAATACACTTAGAATACCAAACTATAAGAAGTCAGACTGCATGAGACTACATACATGTTTTGTATATATCCTGGTATCTTTCCCAAAATAAGAACCAGAGGTATTACACTGAGTTGCCATATGAACTATGGACTGTTTTATGACTCAACATTTATCACTAAATTAGCATTTTCTCAGCAAGTCATTCTCTTCATAAAATTACAAAAAGGAGTTATGTAAAGTATGAAATACAAAGTAGCATAAATTGCCTTGTTCCTCCCTCATACCCCCAAAAAATAATCCATCCAGGAGGATTTCCATAAATGAAATGTACCTTCAAGCACTACAACTTCTCCCAACAGAGATAAGGGATGAAAAGATAAAAGTTCTATTATTAACAGGCTAATCCTCCGCCTTGCGGCACCGGCACACCGGGTTCTACTCCCGGTTGGGGCGCCGGATTCTATCCCGGTTGCCCCTCTTCCAGGCCAGCTCTCTGCTATGGCCCGGGAAGGCAGCGGAGGATGGCCCAAGTCCTTGGGCCCTGCACCCGCATGGGAGACCAGGAGAAGCACCTAGCTCCTGGCTTCGGATCAGCACAAAGTGCTGGCCGCAGCGGCCATTGGAGGGTGAACCAACGGCAAAAGGAAGACCTTTCTCTCTGTCTCTCTCACTATCCACTCTGCCTGTCAAAAAAAAAAAAAGTATTTCCACTCATTTAAGTTTAAATGTATGTATACGTAACTGCAAATGCAATGTTAGCTGGCCTATATTAGCTGACCTCACTTGATCTCATTTTTTTTATATCACCTGGACAGTGATTCTTAAGCTTCAAGTTCTTTACTATCCTAAATATCTTGTTTTTTTTTTTTTTTAATATTCAGATTCCTTAGTCAACTCTCTAAATTTGTTTCAGTAGGATTGGGGTGGGACCAGGGATCAAAAGCTAAGGTAATTCTGCCAAAAGTTCAAGGACCTCACTTTGAAAAACTTTGTTCAATGATCAATCATTTGCTTCTTTTGGACCCTGAGAGTTTACTCATTAAAATTTCACAATGGTTAAAATAGCATCCAATTCCTACATACCAACAGAGTAAAATCTTAGATCTGGAACATAATGAAAACCAACAAAATTATACCTTGAGCACAAAAATCATATATTTTCATCTTAATATTCCCTACGTTCCTATTATATTTCACATAGTAGCACAATAAATATTTTAAACAAACTTCTCAAATTATGAATTATATAATATTGAACCACATAATTTTGAGAGCTTTTAGGGTCTGTGAAGATTATGTAGGGCATCAGTCTTTAATCTAGGGGTATACATCAGAATTTTGTAAAAGACTGGAGGAGGTCTTATTTATTTGGGAAAAGTTTCTGAAGTGATCTTGAGACGAAACCCCTAAAATAAATGTAAGGGCAGGACCCAGTCTCTGTCTCCCTTAGCCCAAGGTATTCTTGCCTGTTCTTTATCAAAAGGAATTCACTGAATTGAGGGAGTGATACAGCTGACCTAGCAAGGTTGTAATCTCCAGACTCATGAAGTCATTTGCCTCTCCAATAGATAAAATGCTGTTGGCCACTATTGTCCCGAGGAACATGTTTAGGGAAATTCCAGGTCCAGGCAGAGAAATTCCAGGACTGGGGTAGAAGATACATACCAGTACATGTAACACCCCCACACTTCCAGACAAGCAGCACAACACATCAACAAAAAGAACACAGCATCAACAACCAAAGTAGGGTCATAAGCACCACTGACTAATCAGGAGATTGGACAGGAGCTGAACATGCACCTGTCGGCCCTAATTTTAATCTATAAGAACATTCACCTCCAACTCCTCAGGGAACACGGGAATTAAGCAATAGGTGCCTAGCACCCAGCTCTGTGCTTTGCAATAAACACCTACTTTCTTCTACCACCCTGATGTCAGTGATTGGCATTCTATGCATCAGGCAAGCAGACCAGGTTTGGGAATTCTACAGCAATGCTTCCAACAATTTTAGGGAATTGTTCTACAATAACCTTGATATTCTTATTGCAAACTTCTTTTTTTTTTTAATTTATTTGACAGGTAGAGTTATAGACAGTGAGAGAGAGAGAAAGGTCTTCCTTCTGTTGGTTCACTTCCAAAATGGCCAGAGCTACGCTGATCCAAAGCCAGGAGCCAGGTGCTTCTTCCTGGTCTCCCATGCGGGTACAGGGGCCCAAGCAGTTAAGCAGTTGGGCGATCCTCCACTGTCCTCTCAGGCCACAGCAGAGAGCTGGACTGGAAGAGGAGCAACCGGACTAGAACCTGGCACCCATAAGGGATGCCGGGGCCACAAGTGAGCCACAGTGCCAGCCCTTACCTAGACATAGGACCTATGAGAAACCTAAGGCTCTGATACTATATATAGCTTTATTTCACTTGAAGGAGCCCCACAGTTACAAGACGTTGCTACAAAGAGGACATGTTATTAAAATAAGGTTCCATCATAATTGCCTTCATAGGTAGATGCCAATCAAATATATATAGCTAATATATATAGCTAATTTATATTTGCAGTAGATACTAACAGTTTACTAAAACATTTTTTTCAGGACTGGAAAAACACATGTTTGTAGGTAGCCAAATATTTCCCCCTGTGATCATATTTACACTAAAAATTTGCTAAACAATCCATTTTCTCATTGTTAGTGCAATGCTAAACCTCAGCAGATCTAAGGCTCTACATAAATCCCTAAAGTGCTGAGCCCAAATTAATAAACTTTTACTATTAGAACTGATGGGAGGGAGAAAAACTGATACTTTTATCCTTTTGTTTAATTCACCTGTTGCCAGCCTCTACCTTCAGCAGTCAGCTCACCACCACTGAAAAATAAATTTGCCACAGAGAGGTTGTGCATTGTGAGTTTTAACGTTTGGGGGAACTAATGCCCCTTATTTCCATTGTTCTTAGAACATTTTTCATTTTGCAGTAAGAAACATAGGAAGATCAAAACAAAAAGTAGAAAATTATGCCATTAGGACCTCTCATGTATGGAATAACTAAGATTAGCCAAGGCCTCCTAAACACTCAGAGCTTTCTGATACAAATGAAAGCAGCTTTATCGCTAAACAAATGCTAATTCTTTTTTAATGCACTTATTTCCCTGTAGATCTCTGTTTATATTGAAGAAAATGGTTATTTTTTTTGTATGCTAAAATACTGAAACAAATTACTTTGAAAGGAAAAAGGAAAAGGGGTGGCAGAGTTTCCTGCTGGGCATGTAAATGTATGGATAAAGATGTGTTCTGTTTATAAATTGGCAAGGACCCAAGCCTGGCAATAGGCTAACAAAAAGAAGACATGGGAACTCACAAGGAAGATTTTCTAAATGTGACCAATCATGTATTTCTGCCCTGAAGATAGTTAATAAAATGTTCTAGCTTGCATAAAAGCCAAGAAAGACACTTGTCAACTTTCATTATGATCAATAAAAGCTCTCAGCTCATTAGCATATCATTAGCTGTCCTGCTGTTTACAAAGTTTTAATGCACAGAAGTAATAATCTACAAATATATACGATTCATTTCTGTGACTGACTTTTTTTCATGAAAGGGAAAATAAGAAATAAAGATAGGAGAAATCCAGCTTCTTTTGCTATGTTCCTATAAACATATGTTTACCATCTGTGGCATTATCAGAAGCAGCTGAGGTATAAAACAACAGCTGTAGCACTAAAAAAAAAAAAAAGTTGTAATCAATTTCACTTCCCAGTGAAACTTTAACTCAGCAGTTACAGGAGACAGTGATGTCCAGGTAAAGGCTTTAGACTCAAATACAATAGATCCCAGGTGGGGCGGGGTGGGCAGAGAAAGGGGATGCAGGGAAGAGAGAGAACAACTTGGCCTGTGTGAATGGTTTGAAAAGCTTTGAGATGGGAATCCTCCCTGAGACCTCAACTATTTAGAAACTGTCAGAACACTCAACCCCTGAAGCATCCAATAAGTCAAGGTTTTTTTTTTTTCTTTTTTTTTTTTACCATTTGAAATAGTAACAGCATAATCAGCTTAGAATGCATCAAAGTAAAATGGAGTGGGTAGTCAACCATCTTGATAATGAAAATCTATGACAATCAGAAGATTCAGATAAGCCTATCAGTAGACAGCTATTTTCTCCAATGGATGCTGTTTTGAAATGAAGAAATCCCCAGCTTGTGTTCTGTGCCTCAGACAAGAATTACATAAAGTTAGAGGCTTATGTACCTGGCACTAGACAAGTGGTTTCATCCTCTGCTCTTTAATCAGCAGTAATTTTATTGCACCATCCATAAGGATCAACCAGGAACCAGAAACTAGGTTTGATAAGTGAGGAGCTTTTGCTTTTACTTTGTCCTAAAATGTGCAAGAGAGAAACGTCGGATCACTCTTAGAGGATCTCCAATTAGACTCACAGCAGACTTCTCATCAGAAACCCTACAAGCTAGAAGGGAATGGCGAGACATAGCCCAGGTACTAAGAGAGAAAAACTGCCAGCCCAGAATACTATATCCTGCAAAGCTCTCATTTGTGAATGAAGGTGAAATTAAGACTTTTCACAGCAAACAGAAACTGAAAGAATTTGTTGCCACTCATCCTGCCCTGCAAAAGATGCTTAAAGATGTGTTACACACAGAAACACAGAAACATGGTCATCAATATGAAAGAAGGTAAAGGAAGGAAACCTCACAGCAAAAGATCACAGGAAGCTCAATTTCTCTTTGACATAGAATTAAACTCTGATGCTCTGTTAAAGCAATGTGTTAAAGTAATCTATTATGTTCTCTTGATGTCTGTTAAATTCTAATTGTTCAAAAACAGCTGAATTTTTATTAAGAGCTATGGGTTATTTAAATATGTGCTTTTTTCAAAAATTTGAATATCTGCTGCTCATAAAACTAAAGCGTTGTTGGTTCTGTGTTTAGCTGTCCTCCTATAGGTTCCTATGGACTTTTTCCAGCCACTTTTATTGTATTCAGTACTTTGGGATGGCTCTGTAAACAGATGAAGCCAATAATGTATTAACAGTACCAACTGAGAGAAAGTATGGTTAACTGAGGTTACTAAAAAGAAAAAGCAATTCAAATCCATTGGCAATCTACAAAAAGAGTTAAAGATTTTAAAAGCTATTATTAAAATTGATGTATTGGTCTATTATGCTATATTATATGTGTGTACATATTGTATGTCCACATGGGGAAATTTTATTAAGAGTTTTATTTTAAATGGCTTATAGATAAGATTGTCCATAAATTTAAGCTGCTAAAATCAATCAAAGATACATTTTAATTTGTGGGACCTGAATCTGTGTATCATATGTTTTAGACTTGTTGGTAGAAAGAAACTAAAAACATTTTAGATGGTTGTGCTTAAGTTTACTGGCTAAACAAACTACACCATGTTAGATATTTAAGAGGTGTTTTCAAATACATGATTCTTAAAATTTATAGAAGGCATTGGACCTTCTGGTAAATGTTTTCTTAAGTTGTTATCTAATGGTTGAAACGGTTTGCTAAGTATTCATGTGATATTGCTATTGTCAGCAAGCGATCTAGGACTTGCTCCCTCATTTCTCTATTCTAAGCCCAACTTGTTCTTTCATTTCTCTATTCTCCTCAAGGTAGGAAACTAATTCTATTATGAAGGAATCTGTAGGATGCACAATTTAATCTTTAGACCTTATAAAAGAGATGGCTAACATTTTTCTGCAATAGCATAGCCAAAATAAGAACTCAAATAATAATCTCATAGCTAGATTCACTTCGCCATCAGCGAAGTATACAGTAAGTAGAAAAAACCTCCCTTTCAGACCAAAGGGAAAGAAAGTTTTAAAGTGAGAATATAATTTTCCTCATGGGCATTGTCTACCTTAGAAAAACTACTACAGAACATGCCTGTGACTATAGACTTGTAGTTCAGGCCACCGAAGATTAGAGATGGGAAACGGGCACTCCCTTGACTTGCATCCTCTGGTCTGCTTTAACACAAACCAGGAGGAAAAGAAAGCTCGGCATCAGAAGCAATGGGTGGCAGGCCTATTAATGGCTGATCTGTACAGTGATCTGCCCTCAAGGAGACCCAACAGGCCAGTCCACTGCAGTGGCTTTCAATGTGGTAAGCCTGGGCTTCAGCAGAAGGCAGCTTGTGAAGAGCCCTGGCAGCTCTGCCAAGAGTTGGATCACTGGAAATGGACCTGCCCTGGAGTCGAAGGATGCCCAGGTCAGAGCCACAGATCTTATTGGCTCTAAGCTGAAAAGCCCTTCACTCAGCCCAACTTCCAAAGTGACCACTGCAGCTGAGGGGATGGTCAAGTAGGGTCAGCAACATTGCAGGCAGAACTGTAAATTTCTTGTTAGAGATGCCACCTGCCTTTACCTGGCCAGCTCTCCTCCCAGGCCAGCCAAGTAATGAAAGTCAACAGAGTGCCTTCCCCTAGGAGGTTCACACCTCCCTTAGGATATACCCCATGTGAAGAGATAGATAGGTCTGGGCCTCTGAATTTACAAGGCCTAAAGCCCACCAGATTATTATCAAGCCCCTTCTATCAGGTTCTGTTTGCCTCTCAATCAGAAAAATTACTTGTAGCTTAGACAGCACCTTTCTTAGCTCCTCTAATAATGACTCTGTCCTTTGTTCTAGGCCCTGTCTAGTGCACTTGGGCCTCATTCCTTTGTAATCATAACCTCTACTCTACCACCAATGGCTCTACTCCCAACATGTGTGTACTGATGGTCCTCTTCCCCACTTAATGCTGTATAATTGTTCAAACCTGGTAAATGCCACTCTTAGGATCATTGGTTACTATCCTCACTCTGTCTTTTATGACCTTGTCTAAATATGATCAGAGTCGGCAAACTTGGAAGGCTTCCATAGCCTTGGCAACTCATGACGACAGCCTAGGATGGTTACTGGCGCCATAAACTAGAGTGTCAATTTGTTGGGTCAACAACAGGAGCCACTGTGCACTTGCTCCTCATGTGGGATCTCTGTCCTTAATGTGCTGTACATTGTGATTTAATGCTATAACTAGTACTCAAACAGTATGTTTCACTTTGTGTTTCTATGTGGGTGCAAACTGTTGAAATCTTTATACTAAATTGATCTTCTGTATATAAAGAGAATTGAAAATGAATCTTGATGTGAATGGAAGGGGAGAGGGAGCGGGAGGGGGGAGGGTTGCGGGTGGGAGGGAAGTTATGGGAGGGGGAAGCCATTGTAATCCATAAGCTGTACACTGGAAATTTATATTCATTAAATAAAAGTTAAAAAAAATATATTTAAAATAGAGAATGTTGTTATTTTAACCTGAAAATGCATCATAAGCATTTTTAGTTCTGCAGCAATAAAGCAGGTGTGGTTCTCAGATCCAGGAGGAAGTTTCTACAAGATAAATATTAGGGGCTGGAGCTGTGGTACAGTAGTTTAATCCTGCACCTGTGGCACTGGCATCCCATATGGGCGCCAGTTCTAGTCCCATTGCTCCTCTCCCAATACACCTGTCTGTTCTGGCCTGGGAAAGCAGTAAAAAATGGCCCAAGTACTTGGGCCCCTGTATCCATGTGGGAAACCCGGAAAATCTCCTGGCTCCTAGCTTCGGATTGGCCCAGCTCTAGTCATTGTGGACATTTGGAGAGTGAACCAGTGGATGGAAGTCCTTTCTGTCTCTTCTACTCACTGTTTGTAACTCTACCTTTCAAACAAATAATAAATAAAATATTTTAAAAAAAATATTAAAAGCCTGAAGTTGTGCTCCCACCTGAGAGGTAGTGGCCTCTTTAAGAGAGAATTTTTGCAGCAATCGATTGATCAAGAAGTAATTTCTGTGATGAGATCCTGACTTATTTTCCCTACCCTAGACATGTCACCTCACAAAAGGATGACCAGAAGTACTACATGGCACCTAGTATTCTAAAGAAGAAATAAATTAAACTTTTCGAAAAGTTCCTGTTGGTAAATATACCCATAAAGAGACATTCAATGGGGCTACTTCCACTTGGGAGCAAAAAAAGCCACACTGGTTCCTAGGAAGACAGGCTGGTGGAATTTCCACCCCCTTTTGGTGTTTTTTTTTACTGGGATTACCTATTCCTTTGGACTAGAGACAGCAAAAGACAGTAAATCTTATCCTCTTCATGGGGCATGTATAGTTAAAGGAAGTTTTGTCCCAGTCAGCATAGTGATAATTGTGGTAATGCATGGAACCCTTAATATATATTTTTTGAATGCATGAGCAAAGACTTTGAGTTAAAAAAAAAAAAGGGCTAGGTTTAAATCCTATTTCCATCACTTAGGGGCTACAGGAGTTCTGCAGTTTCCTTCATCATGCTGAGTCCCATTGACTGGCCTATACAATGGTGATAATAATAGCTACCTCATTAGGATACTCTGCAGGTGAGATGTAATTAACTGAGATAATATATGTGGAGCCAGAAAAGGTTTAGAACATAAGATGTATTCAATAATTGTTGGTTCTCTCTTCCACATCCATAACCCACCTCTGCAGCAAAAGTTTGCCCAAGGTTCTGAACATCGTTTGTATTCACTGTCTATATCTGGTATTGAGGGATTTTAAGCACAAATTTTCTTTTATCCAGAGAGAATCATGCACTTATTGGGCTGGGAAAGATTATAGAACTAATTGCTTTCTCTCTCTCTTAATCACATTCTCCTAACTGAAACCAAAGTCTCTAAGAGGTAGGACAAGTGATTATTATTTCTATAGTACCCTGTTCAGCCATACAGGGAGCATTAAATACATAAGAAAGAGAGGGAAGCAGATTTGTGTTATAAACCTACTATGTGCCAGGTGCTTCCAGTATAAATTCTTAAGTAATCTGCATTATTCTCATGATAGACGTGTTTACTACTTTACAAATAAGAAAACAGATTCATAGCTTATGCATTCATTCACTTTAAGAGTATAGATGGTCTTTGACTAAGAACTGTTTAACTCAGGATTT
Source organism: Lepus europaeus (assembly GCF_033115175.1). Taxonomy (NCBI): domain Eukaryota; kingdom Metazoa; phylum Chordata; class Mammalia; order Lagomorpha; family Leporidae; genus Lepus; species Lepus europaeus. The sequence goes on from NC_084833.1 coordinate 44,618,320, forward strand.
CTTTATATTACAGTGCAATCGCAATACACATCCAGTAGAAACTATACTTCAAATTTTGAATTTTGATCTTTTTCTAGGCTAGTGACATGTGGTATCATACTATGAGAGTTGTTAGAATCAAAACTGAGTCACTGGGACAGGTATTTGGTACAACAGTTAAGATATAGTATTAACATACAGTGGATAAGACACCACTTGTGATGCGAGTTTCCCATGTCAGACTGACTGGGTCAAGTCCTGACTGTTTCCAATTCCAGCTTCCAATTAATCTACATTCAGAGAGTAAGCAGGTGATGACTCATGTACTTGGGTCCTTGCCATCCATATGGGAGACTCATATGGAGTTCCCAGCTCCTGTTTTAGGCCAGGCCCAACCCTGGCTGTTGCAGACATCTTGGGAGTGACTCAGCAAATAGGAGATATTCATTCTCTTTCTCTCTCTCTCTCTCTCTCTCTCTCTCCATCCCTCTCTCTCTCTCTCTCTCTCATTAAATAAACAAATAAATAGGAGTCATTTCTACCAAATCTTAACAAAATGGAGTCAGGAGGCCAATAAGGAAAGGATGTTATACATATTGCCTGATATGAGCACTATCACAAAAGACTCTGCCAAAAATCACAATCTTGCACAAAGTTCACTAAAACCCTGCATGGAAAACTATTTCTGCAAGAATGCCTACCAGGCAACTGTCTATTCAACCTTGAACTAATGCCATTCTTGTTATTGATCCTTTTAGCCAAGAATAATTATTTCAAAACAACTTATATAATCTTTCCCATTTTACCATTCAAATAAACCTGTCTTTGTCTCTGTGGATATGACCACAGTCCCCCATGGGACGCAAATCCTAGATTGCAATCACCTTAAAAAAAAAAAAAAAAAAAAAAAAAAAAAAACCTTTCTTTGGGAGAATGGTCTCTGCCAGTCATTTTAGATGCATAATGCTCTCTCATGATGCTGGGGAGCAACAGTAAGCTATAGCTTTCTGTCACCATATGATAAAGAAGGTAAACTACATCTGCTCTGTGATGACCTGTGTTACTAAGCTATATTTGATAGTTTAGGTACACTAAATGCTTTTTTGAATTATCATATTTTCAATTTACAAGAGGCTTATTGGGATGTAACACCATCCTAAAGTCAAGGAACATCTGTATACTGTCTGCCAATTATGTACCTAGCATTATTTTATGCACTTGCTGAATAAAATGGATATAGTTTTGACTCTGTAAAGATCACAATCTAAAAAGAAAAAAACAATAATTAACAAGTAAATACCTTGAAAAACTACTGAGGATCAGCTATGTAATTTGCAGAATTCTTTACTCAAAAATTACTAAAAATGTGAAGATTGCAGCAGCAGGGCATTAAACTAATAATGAGGCCTCTCTCAGTGCAGCATCCTATGGGAATACATAAGTCAATTGCCCATGAAGCCATCCCTGTCTGTACTTTCAAACTCTAATATTAGAGTGTGAGCAAGTATATGGTAGAAAAGTAATTGAAAAATAATTTCCCTTTCCATATCTATATACCTTGAACTGTGAAGTTATAGATCTCCACATCAAGAGGAGGAATTTCTTTCCCCAATTTCTTTCCCCAACTTTGAGTCTAGAGTTAGTTTTATGATTTGATTTGATCAATAGAACATGGTAAAACTGATGGTGTGCCAGTTCCAAGAGCAAACCTCCAGAGCCTGGTGGGCATTTACTCTCTCCCTCGAAACAGTGTCAAGCACCACAGGAACAACTTCAGCCTACCCTGCTGGATAATGAGAGACATAAGGCCCAGTCTCTATCATTGCCCCACCAAAAAGCATGTGGCTGAAATTCAGATAAGTCAGCCCTCAACCATGCCATTACATGGTAATTCTATATTTAAATTTTTGAGGCAAATAGACTTTCCCATAGTAGGCACATCATTATTATGTATTGTACAAGAGCTCCAAATTTTCCACATCTTCACCAATACTTATTTTCCATTTTCAAAAAATATATAACCATCCTAATAGCTGTGAAGTGATATGTCACTATGGTTTTCATGTACATTTTTCTAATGTCTAAGAGAACTGGGAATCTTCATACATTTATTGGCCATTTTATATCTTCTTTGGGAAAATATCTACTCAGATCATTTGCCCATTTTTAAATTTGATTATCTTTTTGTTGTTGAATTTATAGGACTATTCTGGATATTAAATCCTTATCATACAATTTGAAAATACTACTTTCCTATTCTATGAATTTTCTTTTATATGCTTGACAATATCCTTGGATGCAGAAAAGATTAATTTTGAAGTCCAGTTTGTTGATTTTTTCCTTGTGTTTCTCAGACTTTTGGTGCCATATCTAAGAATCCATTGCAAAGTCCAAGGTTGTGAAGAGTTACCCTGATTCACTTCACACTTCCATGGTTTTAACTATTCTATTTAGGCTGTTGTGCCATTTTGGGGTAATATTTATATATGGTGTGAAGTAGGGGCCCAACTTATTCTTTTGCATGAGGAAATCCAGTTCTCCCAGCATCAGTTGTTGAAGAGACAATCATTTCCCCTACTGAATTGATTTTGACATTGTTGCCCAAAATTAATTGATATATGTGAATGGGTTTACTTCGGGACTCTATTCTGTTGGGGTGTGTGTGTAGGTGTGTGTGTATACACATTGGTATATATACCAATGAGGAATATGGTGTCTATACTCATAAGATATATTGGCAATGGATCCAAGATGGCTGAATATAGTATATCCACACTAACTTCAGCTATTTTGGGATACAAAAAGAACAAAGGAAGGACCACATTTTCAGGGGTCTGCCTGATGGAAATTTTCAGCAAAGAAATGAAAAAAAAAAAACAATGAAGACTTCATGGGACAAGAGGAGACTGCCACAGCCTGCAATGTGGCGCAGCCAGCTGCTGGCTTTGAGCTGCCATCTTACCAAGTCAAGGTAGGAAGAAATTGCTATTCCTTGCTTCTCGCAGTTTTATCTCAGAGGGAATTCCATAGTTACCCACGGACTTTCACTTCAGACTGGAAAGTTGACTGGGTTGTAAGCAACTACCAAGCTGGCAGCAGGGAAGCCACCTCGCTTCTTTCCCCTCCTCTACCCCTACAGGATGCCAGACTCAGCAGCAAAAAGTCTTGCAGAAGGCCTCTTTTCCACTCCTACCAGATTCAGTCAGAGTCAGAGGGCAACTTGTGGGGCAAATCACATATTTTATGCATCCTGCAACTGTGAATGTTTTGAGGCATTAGCCCCAGCACCATCTCTATCTCAGTAACTCTTTCAAAGTAAATAATTAAATCTTTTAAAAAATTATAATTGCTATTTGAATTAAGCACCTAAATGTGAAAGCAAAACCTTGAAAATTTTAGAAAACAACATAGGAGCATTTCTTCATGATCTCTGCTTACAGAGTTCTTAAAGAAGATAAAAAATACAAATTCATTAAAGAAAATATTCATAGGTTTTCTATATAAAACTTTAAAATCTATTCATCAAAGGAAATCTTGGCAGCACGATCAATTAGCCAGGAAATAGTATCCATTAAAGATGGTCCTATTTTATATTTTGTGGTCTCTTTCCAGAAACCAAGGTAAAACCAAAATGTACACTATCAACACATATATCTCCTATGTTAGTGTCCTTAAATTTCATCTTTCAAACCTACTAAGTCAAAATCAGTGACATAAGTGTGTTGGTGTGTCTATTTAAGTTTATGATAGGTTACAAGTTTATATAAACATATATATTTGTCTGTGTGCATATACAGATATGTATGTATACATATTTAACCTAAACCCTACAGTTCAGATTCTCAGTGAGTAGATTCAGGTGCAAAAAGGAATTTGAATTTCAAAGCCATATTACATGATTTTGATGTCTTTTTAAGGATTTTTTTTTTAATTATTGGAAAGGCAGAGTTACAGTGATAGGGAGAGAGACCTAGAGATCTTCCATCCTATAGTTTATTCCCCAAGTGGGTGTAACAGCCAAGGGCTGGGCCAGGCCAAAGCCAGGAGTCTGAAATTCAATCCATGTGTCCCACATAGATGGTAGGGCCCCAAGCACTTGGACCATCTTTGCCTGCTTTCCCAAGCGCATTAGTAGGAAGATGGATTAGAAGTGAAGAGCCAGGACTCAAACCAGTGCTCATCTGGGATACCAGTGTCTCAGGCCTAGGCTTAACTCACTGAATCACAGGACTGGCACTGATTTTGATGTTTTGCCAGGATTGAGAACCAGGCATTGATTTCATTATATACTCAAGGTCCCCAAGAAAGCTATAACTCACCAGGAAGTAATTAGGCACAGAAAAAGAAACAGCATTATTTAAATGGGAGTCACTTTGGAACTGACACTGTTAGAATATCATCTCCTGATCCATAGAAATATGGGTACATTATAAATACACACACATATGTACACACATACTGACATGTATATGGATTATCATCTTGAAAAATTATGTCATGTTTTCAAATTTCAAATAATCATTAGGTACAAAAATGTTGAAAACAAAATATAAGAAAAACATATGAATGGACCACCAAGCTTAACAAATAAAATATTACCTCTACAGTTAAAGCCTTCTGAGTATCCATGTAAAATAAAATTTCCACTCCTCTCAGAAGTAAATTATTGAAAATTTGGTGTTTACTATTCCCATGCACTTATCTTTTTACATATATGAATATATCAATAGGTTAGATTATTTCATTTTTGAATCTATAAATGATTTACTAATATATAAATGATTACTAATCATTTAAATGATTTAAATATTTAAATTATTTACATATTTTTAAATATATAAATGATTTTTTTCCTACTACTTGTTTTCTCATTGAATATAACATTTGAAATTCATCAATTTTTATCCATGATCACTGACTTTAGTGTTATTTTGACTGATTCCTTTACAGTTTATTTAAACATTCTCTTATTGGTAGACAATTAGGGTTTTATACATTTCATAATTACAAAAAAATATGGAAATCTCCTGTGATGATGCCTTTATTTCTAGGTTTATAACTAAAAGTTTCTTCAATGTTTATACCAAGGTGTGGGGTGCCTACGTGGAAACATATGCACATTACAAAAACCACCAAATTGCTTTCCTTATTTCTCCTAAAAAAAATTCAAGTTTCTACCACAACGGATAAGTGTCCAGCACTCAGCTGTCTCCCCTGAACATAATATTGTCAGACTTTTCATACTTTTAGCAGACTGATAGGTAAAAAATGGTATCTCATAATATTTTAATTTACATTTCCAAGATTTCTAGTGAACTTGGATTCCTTTTAAGAAGTCCATTGGCTATTTATGTTCCATGTTGAGAAAATGCCTTTTCATCTTTTACCTGACTTTCTATTGAGTTATGAGAATCTTTCTTATTGATTTATAGCAGTTTTTTAATGGATACTATTTCCTGGCTAATTGATCGTGCTGCCAAGATCTCCTTTGATGAACAGATTTTAAAGTTTTATATAGTAAACCTATCAATATTTTTTTTTTTTAATTTTTGACAGGCAGAGTGGACAGTGAGAGGGAGAGAAAGAGAGAAAGGTCTTCCTTGTGCCGTTGGTTCACCCTCCAATGGCTGCCGCGGCTGACGCGCTGCAGCCAGCACACCGCACTGATCCGATGGCAGGAGCCAGGTGCTTCAACTGGTCTCCCATGGGGTGCAGGGCCCAAGGACTTGGGCCATCCTCCACTGCACTCCTGGGCCATAGCAGAGAGCTGGCCTGGAAGAGGAGCAACCGGGACAGAATCCGGCACCCCGACCGGGACTAGAACCCGGTGTGCCGGTGCCGGTAGGTGGAGGATTAGCCTGTTGAGCCACAGTGCCGGCCATCCTATCAATATTTTCTTTAATGAATTTGTGTTTTTTATCTTCCTTAAGAACTTCCGTAAGCAGAGATCATGAAGAAATGCTCCTATGTTGTTTTCTAAAATTTTCAAAGTTTTGCTTTCACATTTAGGTGCTTAATTCAAATAGCAATTATAATTTTTTTAAAGATTTAATTATTTACTTTGAAAGTCAGAGTTACAGAGACAGAGAGGGAGAGACAGAGAGAAAGAGAGTGAATCTTTCATCCACTGGTTCAGTCCTCAACTGGCCAGGGTTGGGCCAGGCTGAAGCCAGGAGCCAGGAGCTTCATCCAGGTTACCATGTGGATTACAGGGGTCCAAGTAGTTGGGCTATCTTCCAGTTTTCTCTCAGGTCATTATCGAGGAGCTAGATTGGAAGTGGAGAAGCTGGGACACAATCCAGTGCCCATATGTGATGTCGGCAACACAGGCAGCAGCTTTGCCTGCCACACCACAATGCGAGATCCTGTATTTTTGTGTATGTCATCCAGAAATATATGGGAAGCTCTACTTGACACTATATTGAAAAATCAGTTCCATTAGTCAATGTGCATGTGGGTGTCATATACAGTTGAATAACTTTTAATAACTGATTTGCCTAACCATTTACTGATTACTCCATTCTTTCTTTATTGGTAAGCAAAGCCACTTCAGTTATACAGGTAAAGTTTCTAAGTTTCCATATATAATGACTGGGTCATTTCTGGCCTCTCGATTCTGATCTTTTGGTTTATGTACTGATCAATAAAGTTGATATCATACACTGTTGAATGCTATAATTTTATAATAAACCATTAGATGTGAAAGGCAAAGTCCTTCACTTTTCCATCTCCAGAAAATGTCTTTGTTATTCTTGGACCCTAGTCTTCCATAATAATTTTAGAATCAACTGGAAGATTCCATCTGAAAAAAAAATGCTATTGGAAATCTATGACAATTTCATCAAATCTAGAGCAATTAGGAAAGTTTTGACATTTTTAATATTTTAAGCTTTCTTCTCCAAGAACTTATTATACCTCTATCCATTTAGGACTTCCTCTATAGTTTTTAATAAAATGTTATAATTTGCTTCATTTATATATTGTTTGTCTTTTCACATGTATTTCATTTATCTTTTGGTACTATAAATTAAATCTATTTAATCATATCTTTATTGTTCTCTGTTACTACTTTTGTTCAGTGATGCAATAATTTTTGTCTGTGGATTAACATTCAGTAGTCTTTTTGAATTCTCTTATTAATTCTAGTAATTTGGGGATTCTACTTTCTATGTTGATAACTATACTATTTGTTAATAATTACATTTTTCTTTTTAATAATCCTTAAGGTTTTTATGTACTTAGCTGGTAATGACATCTAGTACAATGTAAAAGAAACAATGATAAGTATTTTAGTATCATTCTTGATTTTAACAGGAATTTCTATAATATTTAAACCTTACGTATGGTATTTAATATATATTTGTGTATTCTTTATCATTTAATGAAATTGCCTTTATTTCTACTTGACTAAGAATTTAATCATGAGTCAACATTGAATCTTATGCTTTTTCTACCTCTTTCTCTTGAGATAACCATGGAATTTTTTTCCTATCAATGTGGTGAATTACATTAATAAGTTTTTCATGATAAAAACAAACTTTCATTGTTGAGATAATTTTCTCTCTCTTACATAGACATACATACATACACACTAACATACACACAAACATACTGCTAGATGCAATTTGCAAATAGAGTGGGCCCTCTGTATCCACAGGCTCTGCAATCATGAATTCAACCAACCAGGGATTGAAAATGTTTAGAGATCCTACATGATATTTTTTTTAAGAATTGATTAATTTTCTATGCAATTTCCAATTTAACACCAGGTTTTTTTCATTTTCAATTATCTTTATATACGGAAGATTGATTCAGTATATACTAAGCAAAGATTTCATCAGTTTGCACCCACACCTAAACACAAAGTGTAAGAATACTGTTTTAGTACTAGTTGCGGCATTACTTCACATTGGACAACACATTAAGGACAGATCCCACATGAGACATAAGTACACAGTGACTCTTGATGTTGATTTAACAATTTGACACTCTTGTTTATGGCGTCAGTAATCTCCCTGGGCTCTAGTCATGAGTTGCCAAGGCTGTGGAAGCCTTTGGGGTTCGCTGACTTTGATCTTATTCCAATAGGGTCTTAGTCAAAGTGGAAGTTCTCTCCTCCCTTCAGAGAAAGGTGCCTCATTTTAGGATTTTTTAAATAATTGATTACTTCTTGTACAACAAAAACAAAGCCGGAGGCATCACAATACCAGATTTCAGGACATACCACAGGGTAGTTGTAATCAAAACAGCATGGTACTGGTACAGAAACAGATGGATAGACCAATGGAACAGAATAGAAACACCAGAAATCAATCCAAACATCTACAACCAACTTATATTTGATCAAGGATCTAAAAACAATTCCTGGAGCAAGGAAATAGATGGAGCTGGGAAAACTGGATTTCCACATGCAGAAGCAAGAAGCAAGACCCCTACCTTACACTTTACACAAAAATTCACTCAACATGGATTAAAGATCTAAATCTATGACCCAACACCATCAAATTATTAGAGAACATTGGAGAAAACCTGCAAGATATTGGCACCGGCAAAAGCATCTTGGAAAGGACCCCAGAAGCACAGGCAGTCAAAGCCAAAATTAATTATTGGCATTGCATCAAATTGAGATGTTTCTGTACTGCAAAAGAAACAGTCAGGAAAGTGAATAGGCAACCCACAGAATGGGAAAAAATTTGCAAACTATGCTAGAGATAAAGGATTAATAACCAGAATCTACAAAGAGATGAAGAAACTCCACAACAATAAAACAAACAACACACTTAACAGATGGACCAAGGACCTAAATAGACATTTTTCAAAAGAGTAAATCCAAATTGCCAACAGACACATGAAAAAATGTTCAGGATCACTAGCAATTAGGGGAATGCAAATCAAAACCACAACGAGGTTTCTCCTCACCCCAGTCAGAATGGCTCACATACAGAAATCTACCAACAACAGATGCTGATGAGGATGTGGGGGAAAAGGGACACTAACCCACTGTTGGTGGGAATGCAAACTGGTTAAGCCACTATGGAAGTCAGTCTGGAGATTCCTCAGAAACCTGAATATAACCCTACCATTCAACCCAGCCATCTCACTCCTTAGAATTTACCCGAAGGAAATTAAATTGGCAAATTAAAGAGTTGTCTGCACCTTAATGCTTATTGTAGCTCAATTCACAATAGCTAAGACCTGGAATCAACCTAAATGCCCATCAACAGTAGACTGGATAAAGAAATTATGGGACATGTACTCTATAGAATACTATACAGCAGTAAAAAAGAATGAAATCTGTTTATTTACAACAAAATGGAGGAATCTCAAGCAAATCATGCTGAGTGAAATAAGCCAGTCCCAAAGGGACAAATGTCATATGTTCTCCCTTATTGGTGACAACTGACCGAGCACCAAAAAGGAAACCTGTTGAAGTGAAATGGACGCTATGAGAAACAGTGACTTGATCAGCCCTTGTCCTGACTGTTGATGAACAACTTAATACTTTATCCCTTTTAGTATTTTTTTTCTACTTAATATCATTGGTTGAACTCTGTAATTAACACACAATTATTCTTAGGTGTTTAAATTTAACTGAAAAGTGATCCCTGTTAAATATAAGAGTTGCAATAAGAGAGGGAGGAGATGTACAGTTCGGCACATGCTCAATCTGGCTTGTCCCAAATGGCAGAATTAGAAACGTGCCCGGGGATTCCAATTCAATTCCATCAAGGTGGCATGTACCATTGTCATCGCTAGTCCAAGTGATCAATTTTAGTTCACAATTGAGCATAATGAATGGATTAAGAGTCAAAGAGATCACATAAACACGACTAGTGTCTGTTAATTCTATCTGATAGAATTAAGAAGGGGAGAATTATCCAATATGGGAAGCGGGATACACAGCAGACTCATAGAATGGCAGATGCCCTAAACAGCACTGTGGCCTCAGAATCAGCACTTAAGGCATTCGGATCTGGCTGAAGAGCCCATGAGAGTATTGTAGGCATGGAAAGCCAAGACACTCTGGCAAAAAAAATAAATAAATAAATAAAAAAACCTAAATGAAAGAAGATCTCTGCGAGTGAGATCCCAGTGGGAAAGAACGGGCCATCAAAGTAGGAGGTACCTTTCTCTGAGGGGAGGAGAGAACTTCCACTTTGACTATGACCTTGTTTAAATAGGATCGGAGTTGGCGAACTCAAAGGGCTTCCATAGCCTTGGCAACTCGTGACAGGAGCCTAGGGTGATTGCTGATGCCATAAACAGGAGTGTCAATTGTTAAGTCGGCAAGAGTAGTCACTGTGCACTTACTCCTCATGTAGGATCTCTATCCTTAAAGTGTTGTACAATGTTAATTAATGCTATAACTAGTACTCAAACAGTATTTTACACTTTGTGTTTCTGTGTGGGTGCACACTGTTGAAATCTTTACTTAGTATATACTAAATTGATCTTCTGTATTTAAAGAGAATTGAAAATGAATCTTGATGAAGAGTGGAATGGGAGAGGGAGTGGGAGATGGGAGAGTTGCGGGTGGGAGGGTAGTTATGGGGGGGTAAGCCATTGTAATCCATAAACTGTACTTTGGAAATTTATATTTATTAAATAAATGTTAAAAAATAAAAAAAAAGAAAATGTTTGAAAGAAAGAATTTCATTTGTACTGAGCTTGTACAAACATTTTTCCCTGTTATTATTCCCTAAACAATGCAGTATAGCCACAATTTACAAAGCATTACTTTGTATTAGATATTAAACATAGCCTAGACATGCTTTACAATATATGGGAGAATGCATGAAGCTTATATGCAAATGCTGTGCTATTTTATATAAGACTTGAGCACCTGCAGGTTTTGATATCCAAAGGTGTCCTAGAACTAAGTCTCCACAGATTCCATGGGACAACTGTACTTTGTTTAGAATCTTTAAATTTAACTTGCATTCAAAAATAAATTGTCTTGTAAAATTTGTGTCTTATACAGTCTTGTCTAGTCAGCAAATCATGGTCACTCTATCCTCATAACATGAGATGCTGAATATTCTCATCTATTCTCTCCTCTTAAAGAGCTTGTTTAAGACTGCAATTATTTCCCTGGATGTGTACCAGAACTCTCTAGTAAAATTGGCCATTCAAAGTGATAATCTGGTACAATGAAATGGTAGATTAGAAAGATGCTCATGATCCTCTGCTCCTCACTGTGTCCCCACCCTATGCAATGTGAATCTGTACCAGATTCCAAAGGCAGAATCTATTTTGCATATCCTTAAGCTAAGCTGGGTTTGTAACTTGCTTTGGCATCAAAAAGCAGCAAAATAACAATGTGCAAGTTTCAAGCCTAGGCCTCAAGAAATTGCGCCTGTTTCTACTCTAACCTTGGGAACCCTGCTCATCCACCATGTAAACTAGCTTGGACTAGACTTCTGGAAAATGAAAGAATACACAAAGCAGGAAAGAGCCATTCCAGTTAAGGCCACTCCACTATAGCCAGCCTCCAGAAAACCCAGCAGCTGATCAAAGATGCATGAGTGAATTCACTGAGAATACAAGAATCATCCAGCTAAGCCCAGCCCAAATTGCCCACACAAAATATCTTTTAAAAAATGTATTTATTTATTTGAAAGTCAAAGTTACAGAGAGAGAGAAATCAATCTTCCACCTGCTGGTTCACTCCCCAGATGGCCACAATAGCTGGAGATGGGCCAGGGCAGAGCCAGGAGCCAGGAGTTTCTTTCATGTCTCCCATGTAGGTAGCAGGGGCCCAAAGACTTTGACCAATTTCCACTGCTTTACCAGCCATTAGCTGGGAACTACATCTCAAGTGAAGCAGCTAGGACTTGAACTGGAGTCCATATGGGATGCCAGTGTCATAGGTGGCAACTTTTTTTTTGAAATATTTTATTTATTTATTTATTTATTTATTTATTTGACAGGAAGAGTTACAGACAGTATGAGAGAGAGACAGAAAGGTCTCCCTTCCATTGGTTCACTCACCAAGTGGCCACAATGGCCAGAACTGCGTCTTTCTGAAGCTAGCAGCCAGGTGCTTCCTCCCAGTCTCCTATGCGGATGCAGGGTCCCAAGTACTTGGGCCATCCTCCACTGCTTTCCCAGGCCACAGCAGAGAGCTGGACTGGAAGAGGAACAACTGGGACTAGAACCAGTGCCCATATGTGATGCCGGTGCTGCAGGCGGAGGATTAACCTAGTGCGCCATGGCACCGGCCCCACAGGTGACAACTTAACCCACTACACAACACACAACAAGCCGCCCCAAAATATCTCGAGTCAGATAAGACTGCTGTTTCAAGGCATTAAGCTTTACTATAATTTTCTATGCATCAAAACTGATTGATATAATAGAAGTTTAATAATCAGGTCAACTACTTTAATGATTCTAAGACCACTAGGATTTTTCATTTGGGTAATTTACATAATTTTAGGAAAATGTCTATTTTTAATAATTTTTCTATTTTATTGTCCTAACATTGTTAATAAATTACTATTATTTTGTTTTACAGAATATATTATGTTTCCTTTTATTCCTACTGCTTTGTATGACTTCTCTCATTTTTTTCTTCTCAAACTTCCAAATTCATCTTTTCAAGTGACTAAAATTTGGCTTTCTTGATCTTATATATTATATCCTACTCATTATTTTATTAATTTGTATACTTACATGTCTACTATTTCATTCCTTTTTCTTCCTTAGGATTAATTTATAGTTGTTTTTATAACTTCCTAATTTGGATAATTAGCTCATTTCTACCTTTATATATATATATACACACACCTTATATATGTCTACCTTTATATTTCTACTTTTTCTAATATAGGCATTTAAAGATGCATCATTCCACCTTAGAATTGCTTTACTGCATCTCACAAGTTTGATATTTAGTATCTTTATCATCTTCCTGCTTTAGTAATTAATTTATGTTACTACTTTTTCCTAGACCTGTTAGTTATTTAAGGAGTTTTTTAATATTTCCAAACATATCAAGATTAGGATGTAGGAATCTTTTCACTCACAATTAATGTATTCAATTGACTTCAGAGAATATGATCTATGTATTATTCTTTGAAATTTATTGAAACTTGCTTTTTGTGACTTTTTATGTAGGCAATTTTCATGAGATCCCTTGTGCTAGATGTGTCCATTGTTGGCTATAAATTTCATAAATAGACATTAGATGAATTTGTTAAGTGTGTTGTCTAAATCCATATGGCAGGGCTGGCGCTGTGGTACAGTAGGTTAAAGCCCTAGCCTGCAATGTTGGCACCCCTACAGGTGCTGATTCAACTCCTGGATACTCCTCTTCCAATCTCGCTCTCTGCTATGGCCTGGGGAAGCAGCAGAAGATGGCCCAAGTCCCTGGACCCCTGCACCCGCATGAGAGACCCAAAGAAGCTCCTGGCTCTGGCTTCAGATCAGCTCAGCTCTGGCCATTGCGGTCATTTGGGGAGTGGACCAGTGGAATGGAAGACCTCTTTCTCTCTCTCTCTCTGGCTCTACCTCTCTCTGTAACACTATCTTTCAAGTAAATAAAACAAATCTAAAAAAAAATCCATATAGCTTATAAATTTTTTTACCTTCTTTATTTATAAATTATTATGAGAAATATGTTTAAAAAATCACCCTATGTGGTGTTAGATTAACCCATTTTTCCTTGTAATCAACAATCCACATACACATTTAATAAAAATTTCTATTCAAGAATGTCTTACCTACAGAAAAATACACAAATCATAAGGGAATATATTGATGAATTAACTTGAAGTAAATACACTATAGTTGCTACCTATATCAATAAATAAAACTGAGGCAATATCCTAAAAGACATCCTCACATTCCCTGCTAGTGATATCCCTCCTCAGTAGACATAAACTGACACTCAGCAGACTACAGATCACTTTTGCCTGTTTTTGAACTTTGTGTTAATAAACTGATGAGTATATGTTCCTTTCTGTCTCCTTGACACAGCTGCTTATGGAAATTTATCTATATTGCTACTACATATTTTTCCATTTTTAATGCTCTATGGTATTCTACTATTAAAAGATGCAACTATTTATATCTCTCTTCTGCTTTTCATGGATATTTGTTTTGTCTTTAGTTTCGTCTGTTATGAGTACTCCTATTAAAAACATCTTTGTGGGCAGGATATTTGGCATAGTGGTTAAACAGTACATGGGACACACATATTCCACACAGCAGTGGCTGGGTTCATGGCCTAGTTCTACTCCCAATTCTGGCTTCCTGGAAGTGCACATCCTAGGAGGCAGCAGCTGATGGCTTAAATATTTGGGCTCCTCATTCCCATGTGGGAGACCCACTAGAAGATTGCCCAAGATTGGGTCCCTGTACCTGCATGGGAGAGCCAGAGAAGCTCCTGGCTCCTGGCTTCAGATCAGCCTACCTCCGGCCTTTGCAGCCACTTGGGGAATGAACCAGCGGATGGAAGACGTCTCTCTCTCTCTCTTTCTCTCTGCCTCTGCCTTTCTGTAACTCTGCCTTTCAAATAAATAAAATAAATCATACAAAAAAAAGACTTACTACAGGGCACTTATAACCAAAACAGCCCTGGTACTAGAACAAAAACAGACATGTAAACCAATGGAACAGAATAAAAAATCTAGAAATCAATCCATGCACCTACAACCAACTAATCTTTGACAAAGGAGCTAAAATTAATCCCTGGAGAAAGGACAGTCTCTTCAACAAATTATGCTGGGAAAATTGGATCTCCAGGTGCAGAAGTATGAAACAAGATCCTTACCTTACATTTTGTACAAAAATCAACTCTAAATGGATCAAGGATCTAAGTCTAAAACTTGATACCATCAAATTACTAGAGGAGAACATTGGGGAAACTACATTCATTGGCATAGGCAAAGACTTCTTGGAAAAGACCCCAGAACCACAGGCAATCAAGGCCAAACTAGACAAAGGTGATTACATCAACTGAGAAGTTTCTATACTGCCAAAGAAACACAGCAAAGTGAAGAGGCAGCTGACAAAATGGGAGAAAATATTTGCAAACTATGCAGCTGACAAAGAATTAATACCCATAATCTATAAAGATCTCAAGAAATTCAACAACAAAACAAACAATCAAGAAATAGGCAAAAGACTAGAACAGGCATTTTTCAAAGGAAGAAATTCAAATAGCCAACAGACACATGAAAAAAATGCTCAAGATCACTAGTCATCAGGGAAATGCAAATAAAAATCACAAGTAAGTTTCACCTCACCCCAGTTAGAATGGCTGCCATACAGAGCGCAACAAACAATAAATGCTGGTAATTATGTGGGGAAAAAGGTACCCTAATCCACTGTTGGTGGGAATGTGAACTAATACAGCGACTGGAAGACAGTATAGAGATACCTCAGAAAGCTGAAAATAGATATAGCATACTACCCAGCCATCCCACTCCTGGGAATTTACCCAAGGAAAATGAAATCAGCATATGAAAGAGTTTTTTGTACTCCCATATTTATTATAGCTCAATTCACAATAGCTAATATAGGGAATCATTTCTTCATAGTAAAAACTTTCAAAATCCTTTCTTCTAGATATTTCTTTGAAAAGTACACAGCATCATTAACAGAAGTCACCCTGCTGTGCAATAGAATACCAGAAATTCTTACTCCTATTTATCTATATTGTAATACTGAAAAATAACCTTTTACCATCTGTCTCTCACCCACACCATTTCTGGTATCTGGTAATCAACAATACACTCTCAACTTTTATAAAATCAACTTCAATAGATTCTACATATATAGGAATGAGATCATATAGAAATTATCTTTCTGTGCTTGGCTTACTTAACAATGACCATCCATGTTGTTTCTAATGAGAATATTTTATCTTATTTTATGGCTAACAAGTATTCCCACTGTCTTTTTGTGCCATATTTCCCACAACCATTCAGCAGCTGATGGACACATGGATTGTTTCTATTATTTGACTATTATGAATAGGGCTACAGTGAACATAGGTATT
Source organism: Lepus europaeus (assembly GCF_033115175.1). Taxonomy (NCBI): domain Eukaryota; kingdom Metazoa; phylum Chordata; class Mammalia; order Lagomorpha; family Leporidae; genus Lepus; species Lepus europaeus. Next base: position 44,634,305 of record NC_084833.1, read on the forward strand.
CAGTTATTTCTTTCATATGTTGATTTCATTTCTGAAAAAAATGGTAGCTTTATTTTTAGTTTTTCCAGATATCTCCATAGTTTTTTCCACAATGGCTGTACTGATTTACATTCCCACCAATAGTGTGCAAGAGTTCCTTCTCCACATCCTTACCAACACTGGTAATCTTATGCCTTTTTGATAATAGAACAGTCTAATGGGAGTGAGATAGTTTCTTATTGAGGTTCTGATTTGCATTTTCCTGCAGGTAAGTAATAGCATTTTTTTCATTAACATATTGGTCATGTGTATTTCTTCCTTTAGGAAATATCTATGTGGATCTATTGCCCATTTTTAAATAGGATTATTTAGGGCTTTGTTATTAAATGGTTAGAGTTCCTCATACATTCTGGTTATTAATCCCATTGTCAGATGGGTAATCTTGAAATATGGCCTCCCATTCTACAGATATTCTCTTCATTCTGTTGACTCTTTCCTTCACTGTGCAGATGATCTTTAGCTTGATGAAATCCTGTTAATTTTTGCTTTTGTTTTTGTGCTTCAGAGATCTGATCCAAAAAATCTTTATTTCTATCTCCTGAAGCATCTCTGCTATATTTTCTCCAAACTGTTTCAGAAGATTAGATATTTAATCTATTTTGAGTATTTTTGTACTTGGAACAAGACTCATAAGTCTAGTTTCATTCTCCCACATATGGATATCCAATTTTCCTAGTATCATTTATTGAAAAGTCTTTTCTCCAATGCACATTATTAACTGCTACTGCAAATCACAGCACGTTATGATCAATGACGAGTTGGCTGTAGATGCATGACTTTACTCCTAGTCTCTCTACTCTTTTCCCTTGGTCTACGTAGCCATTTTTATCCCAATATCATGCTGTTTTAATTACTGAGGTTTTTTGGTTTTTTTTTTGTTTGTTTGTTTGTTTGTTTGTTATATTTGACAGGTAGAATATAGACAGAGAGAGAGACAGAGAGAAAGGTCTTCCTTCCACTGGTTCACTCCCCAAATGGCCAGCACTGCGCCGATCCGAAGTCAGGAGCCAGGTGCTTCTTCCTGGTCTCCCACGTGGGTGCAGGGGCCCAAGCACTTGGGCTACCCTCTGCTGCTTTCCCAGGCCACAGCAGAGAGCTGGACTGGAAGAGGAGCAACCAGGACTAGAACCCGGCACCCATATGGGATGCCAGTGCTGCAGGTAGAGGATTAACCAAGCGAGCCACAGCCCTAATTACTGTTGCTTTGTAATATATTTTTAAATCAGCTAGTATAATGCCTCTGGCTTTGTTTCTTTTATTCATTATTGCTTTTAGTGGTTCCATACAAATTTTTGTAGCATTTTTTTTCTATCTCTGTGAAAAATCTCATTGGTATTTCATTAGCAATTACATTGAATCTATACATCATTTTCAGGTAATTAGGAAGTTTCAATGATATTGATTCTTGAACCTATAAACATAAGGTATCTTTTCATCACTTTGCATTCCCTTTTAATTTTGTCATTATGTTTTACAGTTTTCATTGCAGAGATATTTCACCTGTTTGGCCAAATTTATCCCTAGGAAATTTTTGGTAGTTATTCTATAAGTAAAATATGATCTTGGCCGGTGCTGCGGCTCAATAGGCTAATCCTCTGCCTTGTGGTGCCAGCACCCCGGGTTCTAGTCCCGGTCGGGGCACCGGATTCTGTCCCGGTTGCCCCTCTTCCAGGCCAGCTCTCTGCTGTGGCCTGGGCGTGCAGTGGAGGATGGCCCAGGTGCTTGGGCCCTGCACCCCATGGGAGACCAGGATAAGCACCTGGCTCCTGCCATCGGATCAGCGCGGTGCCCCGGCTGCAGCGCACCAGCCGCGGCGGCCATTGGAGGGTGAACCAACAGCAAAAGGAAGACCTTTCTCCCTGTCACTCTCTCTCACTGTCCACTCTGCCTGTCTAAAAATAAAATAAAATAAAATAAATGAAAAAAAATATGATCTTACATTTAGAAAACTTCCAATACTCCATAAAAAAAAAAGCAACTAACATATAAATTCTGTGAAGCTACAGGACACAAGGTCAGTGTACAAAATCAATAGTGTTTGGTGCTGGCATTGTGGCACAGTGCATTACACCACCACTTGTTGACACTGACATCCCAAAGCTGGTTAGAGTCCTGGTTGCTTCACTTCCAATCCAGCTCCCTGCTAATGTGCCCGGGAAAGCAGTATAAGATGGCACAGTTACTTGGGTTCCTGTCACCATGTGGGAGACCTCGATGTAGTTCCATGCTGTGGCTTCAGCCTGGCCCAGCCCTGACCATTACAGCCATTTGGAGAGTGAATCAGTGGACAACCCAAACACTTGAGCCTCTGTCACCCATGTTGAAGACCAGGATGGAATTCCTGGCCCCTTATTTCAGCCTGGCCCAGCTGTGGCCATTGGACCATATAGGGGAATGAACTGCACAAGGAAGATCTCAATTTCTGTCTTTCCCTATCTCTCTTAACTCTTTAAAATAACAAATAACTCTTCTAAAAAAAATTCCTTTGGCTAAGACACCTAATATTATGCTGAGAGAAAGTAGTGAGCAAAGGCATTCTTGTATTATTCCAGATTTTAAAGAGAAAACCTTCAGCTTTTCCATACTCCTATGATATTCACTGTTGGCTTGTTATACACACCTTTGTTTATGTTGGAGTACATTCCTTCTATAGCTACTTTCTTCAGTTTCTTTTTCTATTGTGAAGGGTGTTGGATTCCACCTTTTCTGCATTTATTAAAATAGTCACATAACTTTTGTTCTTCAGTCACACATCATATTTACTGATTTGTATGTGCTGAATCATCCGAGCATCCCTGGGATGAATACCATTTGATCAGGGTGAATACCAATTTTTAAATGTTTTTATTCAAAAGGTATAGAATAGAGACAGACATTCTGAATTTTTAATTTCTCATTTAAAATTGTTACATAATACTTGCCTCAACATATTAATGAAGTTATTACTATTTCACTGGTTTTTTTAGTGTTATTACTAAATATGTGATTTTGTTTGCAAACCATGTTCATAATATCACAGCATTCTGAGCTTGTCTGTACAGTTACTCCTACCCGTGAGTTTTCTGCCTTCTGATATTTTCTTCTTACTTGTCAGTGTCCCTTTCTCCCTTTTCCTTTAGCACTTCTTATTTGGCAGGTCTGGTGCTGATAAAGTTGCTCAACTTTTGTTTGGCAGTCTTTATCTCTCCTTAATTTCTAAAGGATAGCTATTTTGGGGCACAGTATTCTTGGTTGGTAACTTTATTTTACTGCAGTACTGTGAAAGTCTCATTCCTCTCTATACTGACCTTTAAGGTTTTGGCTGACAAGTCTGCATTAAGGTGATTTGTGCATTGTTTCTTCTCTCTTACAGCTTTGAGAATGCTGGCTTTCTCTTTAACCTTCGAGAACTTGATTATAGGATATCTTCCAGTGGAATTGGTTGAGTCCCCCAGTAATTCCAAACTTTGCTCTTTTCAAGCTGTCCCAAATTTCCCAGAAACTTTCTTCATTCATCTTCATTCTTTTTTTTTTAATGTTTTCTTCTCCAACTGTAAATTTTCAAATAGTCTGTCTTTAAATTCACTGATTCTTCTCTTTATTCAATTCTGCAATTGTGCCTTCCATCACACTTTTAATTTCACTTAGTGACTTTTGAGTTGATTTTGTTTAAAAAGTTAACCTCTGTATCAATTCTTTCTGTTAGAACATTAAATGCTTTTTCTGTGCTGTTTTAAAATTTAGTTTTCTTAAAGAAGCTGTTTTGAAATTGCTATCCATCTGGGTCCAGCATTATCATTAAGCTGCTGCCTGCAAGGCCAGCATCTCATATCAGATCAACAATTTGAATCTTGGCTGCTCAGTTTCCAAATCAGCTCCCTGCTAATGTGTCTGGGAAGGCAGCAAAAGATGGTTCAAGTGCTTGGGTTTCTGTTACCCAAGTGGGAAACTCAGATTGTGTTCTAGACCCCTGGCTTCAGTCTGGTGCAGCTCTGGCTCATGTGGCCATTTGGGGAGTGAGCCAGTGGATGGAAGTGATCCTGTTTGCTTGCTCTATCTCTCTCTCTCTCCCTCCCTCCCTCTTTCTTCCTCTGTCACCCTACTTTTCAAATAAATAGATCTTTAAAAAAGAAATCTTCATCCAAGCATTTGAAAGTTGCAGTTCCTAAATGGAAGTTTTCTGACAGCTTATTTTGTTCTTTAGTGAGATCATGGGTCCCTGAAACTTCTTTTTTTTTAAGATTTATTTATTTGGCCAGCGCCGTGGCTCAATAGGCTAATCCTCTGCCTTGTGGCGCTGGCACACCAGGTTCTAGTCCCAGTCGGGGACACCAGATTCTGTCCCGGTTGCCCCTCTTCCTGGCCAGCTCTCTGCTGTGGCCCGGGAGTGCAGTGGAGGATGGCCCAAGTAGTTGGGCCCTGCACCCACATGGGAGACCAGGATAAGCACCTGGCTCCTGCCTTTGGATCAGCACAGTGCACCGGCCACAGCACACCAGCCGCGGCGGCCATTGGAGGGTGAACCAACGGCAAAAAGGAAGACCTTTCTCTCTGTCTCTCTCTCTCACTATCCACTCTGCCTGTCAAAAAAAAAAAAAGATTTATTTATTTATGTAAAAGTGAGAGTTACACAGAGAGAGGAAAGGCAGAGAGAGAGAGAGAGAGAGAGAGGTCTTCCATCCGATGGTTCACTCCCCAATTGGCTGCAATGGCCGGAGCTGCACCAATCCAAAGCCAGGAGCCAGGAGCCAGGAGCCAGGAGCCAGGAGCCTGGAGCTTCCTCCGGGTCTCCCATGTGAGTGCGGGGCCCAAGGACTTTCACTGCTTTCCCAGGACATAGCAGAGAGCTGGATCAGGAGTGAAGCAGCCAGTCTCAAACTGGCAACCATATGAGATGCCGGTGCTTCAGGCCAGGGCATTAACCCGCTGCACCACAGCACCAACCCCTCTCTGGAACTTCTTGTTGCTTCCTGGCACACAAAATCATCTGTACATTGAAGGGTGAGTTATAATAATCTAGTTTCATTTGTAGCTATACTGGATATTATAAGCAGTCTATTTTCTCTGAGCCTATAGTCACTTCTGCTAATTTAGCACTAGACAGCATCCTAAGAGGAGGTTTGCCCCAGGTACATTGTTAATGTTTTTCCACTGTTTCAGTCCTATACTATTCCCCAAGCTTAAATCTGTCTCAGATCTATAGTTGAGGTGATCATAAGGAACAGGAAAAATGACTTAAAAAGGTAATTTGTCCCTGTTAGTCTCCCTGGGCCTCTGGTAGGCTCAGACTCCAAAGTCCTGTGTCCACCAATATCATAATGCTAGATCACACCTAGAGTCCAGAGCCCCCTTAGACCAGTACAGTCAATGGACCAGAGTCCACCCTGCTATGGTCTGTCTGCTGCTGAGGTGGGCTCACTGATGATGGCATTCCAACCAGCCATGGTGATGCTGTGTGGGATGTAAGACTAATCAATTGTGGCCACAGAACTCTACTTGGCACTGAAAGAGGTCAAGAGACTGTCTGCAGGCACTGGCTTATTAGGGATAGGTACTGGTAGAATCTGCTTAATATTGGGTTTTACCAGCCTAGCAATGACTCCCAAGATAGGCCTGTGGTTCCTTCCTGTCTGCCCAATGTTGTAGGAGGCACTAGTTGGTAACATCTGGGCCTCACAGTATTGAGGTTCTGTGCAATCTTAGGTGTGCACACTAGACCTACATGATACACACAAAAACAAGTCTATCCCACCAGGTGCAGGTCTATGCATGATACTGGGGCAAGTTCAGAGACCCTATCTACCCAGACACCTAGGGATGGGGACAATGAGGATTTGTCTGGTGTTAGACTAAGCCAGCCCAGCAGTAAGTCTGGATGCTAGACTGGATCACACTTGGGTTACACAGTCATCAGACCCTACAAAATCCAAGGGATATATGCTCGGCCTGAATGAAGTTGGCAACAACACATCCTGGAATGGGTTTATCCCATCAAAGTGCAGGGCTCCATCTAATGCTAGGGGAGTTCAAAGGCTCAGTCGCTAGCATCAGCCTAAAGGTAGAGGCCTTTGGGATTTCACAGGTGCAAGAAATTTTAATGATAAGCCAGGCTCTGAGCTCCAAGGCAAAGTCCTAAGCCATCTCCTCTGCCCTACTCCATAGGAATCATGCTCTACTTTCTAGTGGAGGATGGAAGGGTTCTAACCTCTACAGGTCTATTACTTGGGGCAAGAGCCATGGGTTTCCCGTCTAACTCTGAATTTTACCACAGTGGGCCTGGCATTTGGATTAAATTTCCTTTTTTCCATTTTCATATGGATTTTGCCTTTGCTACTTAAAAACAGACTGTTCAATCTATGTCAATTTTTGTAGAAAAATTGTCTTTTTGCATTGGCTACTTTTTTTTTTAACAGGCAGAGTGGACAGTGAGAGAGAGAGACAGAGAGAAAGGTCTTCCTTTTTCCTGTTGGTTCACCCTCCAATGGCCGCTGCAGCCGGCGCATCTCGCTGATCCGAAGGCAGGAGCCAGGTGCTTCTCCTGGTCTCCCATGCGGGTGCAAGGTCCAAGGAGTTGGGCCATCCTCCACTGCCTTCCCGGGCCATAGCAGAGACCTGGCCTGGAAGAGGGGCAGCCAGGATAGAATCCAGCGCCCCAACCGGGACTAGAACCCAACTGGGACTAGAACCCGGTGCACTGGCTATTTTTAAGATCTTCTCAGTGTCTTTGGTGTGTTATTATTCTGCCAATGTTGTCTATTTGATTTGTATAATAGATAATCCAAATGGTCAAAAGTGTGTCCCCTCCTGGCACCCCCATCCTTGCAATGCGATATTGGCGAACAGCCCTTCATAAGATGGAGCCTATTTATTTACTCCTTGACTCTGGATTTGACCATATGACTTTCTTTGGACAATAAAACATCTGTAAATGTGATCTAAGAGTAACTTAAAAATCACTAATACACGGCCAGCGCCGCGGCTCAATAGGCTAATCCTCCGCCTTGCGGCGCCGGCACACCGGGTTCTAGTCCCGGTCGGGGCACCGATCCTGTCCTGGTTGCCCCTCTTCCAGGCCAGCTCTCTGCTGTGGCCAGGGAGTGCAGTGGAGGATGGCCCAAGTGCTTGGGCCCTGCACCCCATGGGAGACCAGGAGAAGCACCTGGCTCCTGCCATCGGATCAGCGTGGTGCGCCGGCCGCAGCGCGCCAACCGCAGCGGCCATTGGAGGGTGAACCAACGGCAAAAAGGAAGACCTTTCTCTCTATCTCTCTCTCTCACTGTCCACTCTACCTGTCAAAAAAAAATCACTAATACACAATGGTTTGCTTTCTTCTCACACTTAGAATCCCAAGGGTGCCATGTGAATAGGACTGAGATAGGCCAGTGGAGAATGAGAGACCATCAGATGGAATGGGGAGCACCAGTGAATATTATCTATTATGTTTCTAATATAATGCCCATCATCACTTTCCATTATTTGCTAGAAATTCAAATATATATAAAATATACACATATATATGTATGCATACACATATTAAGAAAATATATAACAGTATTTTAACACAAATATATTTTTCTACATTTTTCCTATTTTCTTTTCCCTACCTCTGCACAACTATTAGGTAATTACTTTGACAATATTTTCCATTACACAAATACTCTCCCCACCTGTGTCTAATCTACTATTTGGCAGCATTGCTAAATTTTTATTTTTCACTTCGATGACTATATTTTCATTTTTGGAAGTGCATTTTCATTCAAATATATCTGATCATATTTTCATCTTTACTCATTATACATTCCTTAATTTATTATTTTGTTTCTTTAAACATCTTAAATATAGGAATTTTAAAACTGTCTCCTAACTCAGATTTCTAGAGCCGTTTGAGGGTAATTGAACTGTGTGTTGTTTCATTCTCTGAGGCTAATGATAGCTTAAAACTTGTATTTTTCTGGATTTAAACTATAGCCATCCTGTGAGGTCTGCATTGAAGGTAACTTTCTCCTAAGAAAATCTGCATTTTCTTCATTAGGAATCCTGTATGCAAACCAAGACCACTTGATTTTTTTTTTAATTTTATTTGACAGGTAGAGTTATAGACAGTGAGAGAGAGAGACAGAGAGAAAGGCCTTCCTTCCATTGGTTCACTCCCCAAATGGCCGCTACATTTGGGCTGTGCTGCGCCGATCCAAAGCCAGGAGCCAGGTGCTTCTTCCTGGTCTCCCATGTGGGTGCAGGGGCCCAAGGACTTGGGTCATCCTCCACTGCTTTCCCAGGCCACAGCAGAGAGCTGGACTAGAAGAGGAGCAACTGGGACTAGAACCCTGCACCCATATGAGATGCCAGCACCACAGGCAGAGGATTAACCAAGTGAGCCACAGCGCTGGCCCCCTACTTGATCTTTATGGACAGAGAAAATCTAAGTTTTAAGCCTGCATGAAGATGCGGTTGTAACTGAAATTCTCAGGAAGGTTTTTTTTTTTTTTTTTTTTTTTTCCTTTCTGAAGAAGTAATGGAGATAGGCTGGTTCCTAGAGTGTTGTTCTCTGCTACACAATAGACCTTCACTCTCACCTCTCGCTGCAGGTGCAGTCTGCTGGGTCCTGGCTTTAATTTAGAAGTTTCTATTCCAACTCACAATCATGCATGGAACCCAAGACATTTCTGACATCCCACAAAAACTGTTGAAATGTAAGGCTCTAACTGAAATTTTTATACATTGCTGATGAAATGCAAAATGGTACAGCTTCTTGTTTATAGCTATAGCTTTATTCATCACTGTCCAAACTGGAAGAACCCAAATGTCCGTCAAGTGAGAAATAGATTTAAAAACAAAAAAAAAAAAAAACTGGATGGGGCCGGCATTGTGGCGCAGTGGCACAGTGGGTTAACGCCCTGGCCTGAAGCACTGGCATCCCATATGGGTGCCGGTTCTAGTCCAAGCTGCTCCTCTTACGATCCAGCACTTTGCTATGGCCTGGGAAAGCAGTAGAAGATGGCCCAAGTCCTTGGGCCCCTGCACCCACATGGGAGACCCAGAAGAAACTCCTAACTCCTGGCTGCTGGCTTCGGATTGGCGCAGCTCCGGCCATTGCAGCCAATTGGGAGTGAACCATCAAATGGAAGATCTCTCTCTCTCTCTGCCTCTCCTCTTTGTACCTCTGACTTTCAAATAAAAAAAAAAAAGGAAAAAAAACTGAAGTACATTCATATAACATAATTAGAATACTACTCAGCAATAGAAAATTAAAAATAAAAGAACCATGTATGCACCCAAGGATTATGGGTGAATCCCAACAGACATACTTAAACAATTACATACGTATAAGTGATTCCAGCTGTAACACATTCTGGAAAAGTAGGGTCAAAGAACCAGTCAGTGGTTGCTAGAGACTTAGGGAAGAGAGAAGAGTTGAACAAAAAGGGACAGGGAATTTTTGGAGGTGATGAAATGGCTCTTTATCTTAATTATGATGGTGGTTATAAGACTGAAGACTTTTCAGTCTGTGGCATTGTGGTAGTGGGTTAAACTTTTGCCTTCTATGCCAGCTTCCCGCATAAGCACTGGTTAGCGTCCTGACTGCTCTGCTTCCAATTCAGCTCCCTGCTAATGTACTTGGGGAAGCAGTGGAAGATGATCTAAGTGCCTGGGCACCAGCCACCAACACAGGACACCTAGATGATGTTCCAGGCTCCTGACTTCAGCCTGGCCCAGCCCCTGCCATTGCAGCCATTTGGGGAGTGAACCAGCAAATTGATTCTCTTTCTCTCTCTCTTTTTCTCCCTCTCTGTTCCTCCCTTACTTCCCCCTCAACTCTGTAACACTGTCTTTCAAATAAATAAATAAATATTTTTTCTAAAGTTTTTCAAAGCTCACAAAATTGTACATTTACGGGGCAAATTTTATTGTGTTAGCTATACCTTAATTTTTGAAAAAGAAAAAACATAGGAGTCTAAGTTCTCAGTACTGGCAGACACTTCTCTGTTTTTTGTTTTTTTTTTTTTTTTTCTCTGTCCCATGTATTTGGACCCTAAAGATTTCCCTTCTTCTAAGTGCAATGATGACTTTTGAAAAATTTCTTTTGGGTTTTATCTAGCACTTACAGGCATGTTTAAGCAAAAGAATTCTTAGAGTATCTAGTCTACCATATTGCTGGAAGCAAAAGTTTGACACTCTTTTAAAGAACAAACCTCTCTTTAAATTTCATAGTGCTTTTAAGTTTTTCGATTCATTTTATCATTGCATCCTCATGTTTCTGAGAGCACAATAACTCAGTTGTTCTATTATTTTCTTTATATACAAGAAAACCAAAGCTTGAGGAAGATGAAATATGTTTTCTATTGTATATCTAGACATCTACCCCAAATCAAAATAACACGTTTTCTGAAAATAGAAACCAAGTTGAAGATTAGCCAAAGTACCCATAATTAGGCCAATGAGACACACTTGGAGGATAATTTACATTCTGTATCACCCATGCCTGGCAACAAAGGTTACACAATAACCCTGGGCAATTCACTTTACCCTGACTAGTTTCAAAGCACTCACTTCATAGAATGGTTTTGACAACTAAGTGCATGAAAGAAGAGCACATGGCACACAGTAAGTGTCACTAAGCATCACTTGTTACTATCATGTCATGCTGTTCCCATTCATGTAATTAAATGCACATCCTCAACAATACAGTCTATTGAATACTGCAAACACACATACACACATAAGTTAGTGCTTACTTTGAAAAAGCCATGCTTTTGGTTGCGCTGACCCAGCCATAAATTGCTTCCTGGGGGAAGGTTGGTCTCTGGAGGGTCTATTACACGCTCATAAATTCTATGGAGACAAAGAACACAGTTACTATTAGAGAGGCTCAAGACAGAACCAAGGTGTGCACAGGCTGCTTCAAGCACTTACACATTTGCTGCTGTTCTAAACAGATGGAGCCAGTATGTGGCATCTTAAATGACAGGTAACATCAATGTAGAGATCTGCTTCTTGGCAACATGTGGACATGTTACCTGGGTAGGATGCTCCTAATTTTCTATCAACTCCCCTTAACAGAAGACAAAGGAAGCGGGTAATATTTTTGACGGTCTGCTCTGAGCAGTGATTTCACAACTGTGGAAGTAGTTTATCCAAATGTTGAAAGTGAGAAAGTTGAGATTCAGAGAATATAACCTGGTCAACCAACTGCACACAAGAGGAAGTAGCAGAATTGTAAAAAGAACCCTTATCTGCCTGACAAGAAGCTCATGTAATTTTCTTTACATCCTACTTACTCCTTGACTTTGGTTTATTTAGCTGGTATTCATTTCAACAGTAACCTCAGAGAACCCTTTAAACAAGTGCTTAATGTCTTTTGAGCACTTTCGGTACTCCAAGCTCCACACTAGAAAACAGGAAATAGAGCAATAAACTATCCCTTTAGAATAAAAGTAACATATGAGGCTGGTGCTGTGGCATAGTGGGTAAAACTGCTGCCTGCAGTGCTGGTTCAGGACCTGGCTGCTCCACTTCCAACCTAGCTCTCTGCAGTGGCCTGGGAAAGCAGCAGAAGATGGCCCAAGTCCTTGGACCCCTGCACCCAACATGGGAAGACCTAGAGGAAGCTCCTCACTCCTGGCTTCGGATTGGCACAGCTCCAGCTGTTGTGGCCAACTGGGGAGTGAACCAGTGAATGGAAGACCTCTCTCTTTCTCTGCCTCTCCTTCTCTCTCTGTGTAACTCTGACTTTCAAATAAATAAATAAATCTTTAAAAAAAAGAATAAAAGGTAAAGGTATGTACATGAAGGAAATCATCTGATATATCCAGGTAAACTAACATGGAATAGGCCATAGCTCAAAAGTTGGAAGTCCCTACAGAGCCTACAGAACAATTGAATGCCTCAATTTTCAGCCTTGTCAAGGCTCAGTTAGTCAACCACAAATCTTCAAAAATTATACCTTCCTGAAAAATAGTCCTTGTACTACCAGCTGATCACACACCTTTACTTCATCCCCTGCAATACCTTTCATAGCATATGCTCAGGAGTTGATGGGTGGGGTGACAAAGAGTCATCTGTAGATTTCAGTTCCTTCTCAGACCCTTGCCCACTCCTGCTTTCCTCAATCCACACACACAGAAGTTGCTGAGGAGTCACTCCTCAGGTGTGTCCAGAGGCTTGGACAGCCCATCACTCTTCCTGATAGGACGGAGCTGACTGCCTCCTGCCAGAGGATGATGTATTCCTCCAGCAGTTGTCAGGCAGAAGAACTGAAGATTGTCCAGTTGTGTCAGGGAAAGTGAATGATTTCAAGGCTGTTGCAATTGGGAGCTGTCAACATTGTCACCTCGTATTTAGCTGCACAGTCAACTGCTCTACACTTCTCCACTGGAAACAGGCTGTTTCCTAACAATACATGCAGGTAATCTGCAGACAAAGCTGCAGACAGAGTACATCATGTCTGTACTAATTGTCTTTCCAGTATAAATGGAGGTCTAAAGCATAATCAAGGAAAAAGAAGTTGACAGTGTATGTTTTCTTTAGAGGAATCCAAACTTGTGTGTGTGTTTGTGTTAGTATGAACCATTTCAAACAATTTGTTAAAACTATTTAAACAGAAGAATCAGCTATATACTTCATTTTAAAAAGGGGTTTTCCCCCTCATAAGAGAGGAGAAACTTAAAAACCAAATTTATAACAAAAGAGAAATGCATAAGTTATAGATCAGCTCAAGAGAATTTACTAGTCATTAAAAGTGATAAATATGCATATTATGAAACACAAGAAAGTATATTCAATAAACATTAATGTGCAGACAGATTTTTTGTTTGCCAATTTCATTTCCTTTGGGTAAATTCCAAGGAGTGGTATGGCTGGATTGTATGGTAGAGTTATATTCAGGTTTCTGAGGAATCTCCAGACTGACTTCCATAGTGGCTTAACCAGTTTGCATTCCCACCAACAGTGGGTTAGTGTCCCTTTTTCCCCACATCCTCTCCAGCATCTATTGTTGGTAGATTTCTGAATGTGAGCCATTCTAACTGGGGTGAGGGGAAACCACATTGTGGTTTTCATTTGCATTTCCCTGATTGCTAGTGATCTTGAACATTTTTTCATGTGTCTGTTGGCCATTTGGATTTCCTCTTTTGAAAAATGTCTATTGAGGTCCTTGGCCCATCTCTCATGTTTGTTTTGATGTTGTGGAGTTTCTTGATTTTTTTGTAGATTCTGGTTATCAACCCTCCAGTATTAGCTAATGCAGGGTAACTCAAAGCACTTGTGGCAAAATGGGGTTCTGGTGTCCTAGTTCATGTAGCCCCACAAGGACCTCTCCAGATACCAAGGAAAGTCTGGTGGTGACCCCTTCCCAGCAGCCCTGCCAATTCATTCCAAGAGGCAGTCCTCACAGGGGCAGTCCAAACTGGATAGAGACATCACAACATGAAGAGAATTTTTTTTAAAGCCCTCATGGAGGAAATTTAGTCATGAGGAAACATCAGACAAATTCAAATTGAAGAACATTCCACAAAACAACTGCTCTTTGAAATGTCAAAGTCACAAAAAAATAAAGGCTGAGAATCAGTTGCAGATTAAAAAAGATCAAAGAAACATAAAAACTAAGTATAAGATGGGATCCTGGATTGGATTCTGTGGCAGGAATAAAAAAACATATTGGACATTTTTCTGAGAAAATTTGAATAAGAGCTATCAATTAATAAATATTATTGTATGAGTGCCCAATTTCCTGATTTTGATATTTGCATCATGACTGTCATTTTCCTAAGAAATAGATATGGTAAGAGGAACATATTATTGCAACTTATTCTCAAGGTGTTCAAAATAATTACAGTTTGTGAATGCATAAGTATGCACATGTATAAATATGCACACATTAATATTTAGGGAGAGAGGAAGCAAAATCTGAGCAAACAGCATATGATTGATCTTTGTATCATTCTTGTAACTTTTCTAAGAATGGTTTAAAACCATTTTAAAGTAACAAGTTTTAAAAATAGTGTTAAAAATCCCCCAAAAGGTCTGTAATGGATAAACTGAAAATATAGACAAAACTATATGATATACTGGCCAGTAGGTACTAACAGTACTTTCCCATCACATGCCTGGTGGCAACAGTGAATCAGGCAACAAATCAATGAATGAATGAATGAATAAAAACATATCGCACAGAGATGTTAATAAGACAACATAAACTCATATGGTATTATCACATTCCTACCTTGTACATCTGTACAAGAGGAGTTATGTTGCCCATGTACCAGAAAATACAGTCAGAATCTTGGCAAAGAAAATGCTGCTGATATATGAGGTAAAGTTTGGGTGGACTGGCTCACACAAACAAGCAGGGAGGATACAGTGACCTGTAGCTTCAATGTGGTGTCACCCAAATCAGTGAAATAAAATGTTGAAGCTAACGTGAGTACAATGAACTCCTTTCTTTCTGCTGTAGTGAGGAAACTGAATCTTCTGATACGTACAGCATTCTGTTTAATGAAGTTTCCTTCTCACAAGCAAGTATCTCACCAACTACAATGTGGGCACCATCATGCTGATTATAGGGGTAAACCCAAGAAATTTTATATGGTCAAGCTCTTGCCTTCAAGTCCAATGCCTGCTAGACAGATAGACAATGCATGCATAAATTCTATATTTTAATGCATTACATATAATGCTTTATAGAATCAGCAGAGGAAAAAGAATTCTTCCTGCCATAGTCAAAAAAGACTTCTCAAAGAAGAGTACTCTACAATTGAGTTATAAATGAAGAATCGAATGGAGTTGACATAGCAGACATAACAGCCAGCGTTTACACAGCATTTAATGTGTGCCAAGCCTTGTACCAAGGGATTTCAAAGTGTTAAGTCACTCTTTCCTCACAACACCAGCAGCAGGAGGGTGTTCTTGGCTCAGCAAGGTTAAAGAATTTGTCTGTGTGGTTAACCAGCTTGCAAGTGACAGAGCTGGGATTTGAACCCACACCCCACATCTGTGTTACTGACCACCTTCTTGTTTTGACTCTTCAATCATCAGAGAAGGCATCTCTCACCACAGAAACCCCACCCAAGACATAATTTCCCAACAAGTTAAACTATAGGAAGACAAACACAGTAAATGCTTGCAGAGCAATGAAATATTTGTTACAATCTTCCTTGGATGACTCTGAAAAGTACTTCAGATCTGGTAGTTTTTATCCACATGTCACACACACAGATGTCTTTTTATTTTCTACCAGATAAAGGTGAAAACCTAATTTTTTCAAATAAATTAAAACTCACAACTTGATTTAAGGAAGGAAAAGGAGAAAGAAATTCATGGGCCAAAGCATGTGGCCAATATTGGTTCTCTCTCCACAACCTCCTTGTTTTCTTCTAGACTCACAACCATAATACGTTTCCCAGTCTCCCTTGAACTTGGATGTGACCATGAAATGTGAGCAGAAGGGATGTGCCCCACTTTTGGGCCTCACCTCCCCACCAAAAGAATTTTCTCATGCAAAGAACTTCCTCAAGCATCTTCCACACCGCTCTTTCTCTTTCCATGTCAGCTGATTGGAGAAGCGACTGAGGGATAAGAGCTAGGAAGAACAACAAGGCATAGAATTCTGCACCCCAAATGATGACCTGAAGGCCACCTGTCAACTAGATACAACCAACCAGATTCAACATGCCCTAAAATGCAAATTCTATTATGTTAAGCCATTGAAATTGAAAGACTTTTCTTTAAGTGTGGCTAACACGATTCACCCTAACAAATACACTGAAAAATTAAAAGATAAATCCTTGGGGCTGGCTCTGTGGCATGACAGGTAAAGCCACCACCTGCAGTGCTGGCATCACATATGGGTGCTGGTTCAAGTCCCGGCTGCTCCACTTCCAATCCAGCTCTCTGCTATGGCCTGGGAAGCCAGCAGAAAATGGCCCAAATCCTTGGGAACCTTCACCTACGTGGGAGACCTGAAGAAAGTTCCTGGCTCCTGGGTTCGGATCGGCAGAGCTCCAGCCATTGCAGCCATCTGGGGAATGAACCAGCGGATAGACGACCCTCTTTCTCTCTCTCTGTCTCTGCCTCTCTGTAACTCTGCCTTTCATATAAATAAATAAGTCTTTAAAAAAAAAAGATAACCATTGTGTCTTTCATGCCCACAAAGTCAGGAGGTATCCAAGATAGTGTAGCATGGCAAAGAAAAAAAACTTGGGACTAAACAGACTTGGGTGCATATTCCAATTCTGCATTTTGATAGATCTGCTACTGTGACCAAGTTTTTAATTCCTCTGAATCTCAACTTCCTCATTTTAAAAAAGGAGATATTGCTGCTGACTGGAAGGATTATGGTGAGGATGAGCTGAAATACATTTAACTCCTTTGCTACACAGTAATTGCTGGGTTCTGTAAACCTCACAAGGTACCTGAGAATGCAGAGCTGTATAGGTCACATGATCCACTTCAACTCAAGTGCTGTGACTCCCAACAAGCAAACTCCTTGAGATGGAATTACCAGTATCTTAGACACCTGCTTGGGCTTTGAGATAGTTTTTTTTTTTTTTTTTTCCTAATGACAATATTGTCACAGAGTATCTTTAGGGGTGTCATATTTCAATCTTAAAAGAATTTAGTATCTGGCCGGCGCCGCGGCTCAATAGGCTAATCCTCTGCCTTGCGGCGCCGGCACACCGGGTTCTAGTCCCAGTCGGGGCGCCGGATTCTGTCCTGGTTGCCCCTCTTCCAGGCCAGCTCTCTGCTGTGGCCCGGGAGTGCAGTGGAGGATGGCCCAAGTACTTGGGCCCTGCACCCCATGGGAGACCAGGAGAAGCACCTGGCTCCTGCCTTTGGATCAGCGCAGTGCGCCGGCCGCAGCGCGCCAGCCACGGCAGCCATCGGAGGGTGAACCAACAGCAAAAGGAAGACCTTTCTCTCTCTCTCTCTCTCTCTCTCTCTCTCTCTCACTGTCCACTCTGCCTGTCAAAAAAAATTAAAAAATAAAAAAATAAAGAATTTAGTATCTGCTCTGTCTTCAGTTTCCAAAACTTTGAAAATTTTAATCTTGCTTCTTTTCACTTTCCATAAATTGAAAAGTAACAAGTAAGAATGTAATAGAAAAAAAAGAAATGGAGTTAACAGTATTGATTTCTATTGTTGTTTAGCCTTATTTTACAGAGTGAACTGATGGTCCACATAGACACCAATCTTTGGAATTCTGAACACAGTATATTTCATATGACAGACTAAAATTACACATTTTTTATTATTTTAATGTGTCATTCTTTAGCTTCTTTTAAGATTTTCACAATTTTTTCAATGTAAATCACTCAAAATTCTAAGTAAACTATTTTATACCCTTCAAAAACAATTCTTTGCATTTACAAAAGTTTTGCTTTTGTGATTCATCATAAACTCTCATTAGATTGGAAATGGACTCAGGAAAAAGACGTAGAAGAATACAACTGATGGTATTGTATCTGTGGACAGCATTCACCTTACAAAAAAATTAAAAAGAAGCCATTGCTGAGTACCAAGTATCTTTTCTGTGAGCAACACATGACAGCCCCCATTCCTTTATCTTGTCCAGTTTCAGGCACTTTCCTAGACCCCACTTGAGACATTTAACTGGATTTAGCCAACATACAGAAAAGATTTTTGAGAAAATGAAAATGTCAGCAGAGAGCAGAGGCTCTTATTTTAGGTTGTTATTTCATACTGGCCTTACACATATTCCTTCTGCATTACTTTTCACATACCCCAACTACCCCCATATGTTAGTTACTTACTGATCTCTGAGACCTTTCCCATTTGAAGGGCCCATCTGGACACATTCTCCAGCCCCTTCAGCAGGCGACACTGTAACCACCCTACTCCCACCAGGCTCTCTAAGACTCTGTGCCTTTCCAGGACTGCCTTTCCCAACCTCTCTACCAGAGGGATTTGGCATTTCTGCCATCCCTGGGCCCAGTATGTTTGGTATGTCTGCACTTCCTGACTGCTACTACTGTTTTCTCCTGGGTCTGGAGGAAAGTAAACCTTCACTGCAGGATCCCTATGCCTGCTCAGTCCTCACCTAACTGAAACTCCTTGACCTTCTAATATAAAGTAGCTCCACTTGGCTAATTAGCTCATTTTGCCCCTTTTAAAGCAGATGACCTGCGGCTCACTAGGCTAATCTTCCGCCTGTAGCGCCGGCACCCTGGGTTCTAGTCCTGATTGGGGCGCCGGATTCTGTTCTGGTTGCTCCTCTTCCAGTCCAGTTCTCTGCTGTGGCCTGGGAGTGCAGTGGAGGGTGGCCCAGGTCCTTGGGCCCTGCACCCACCTGGGAGACCAGGAGAAGCTCCTGGCTTTGGATCAGCGCAACGTGCCGGCCGTAGCGGCCACTTCGGGGATGAACCAGCGGAAAAAGGAAGACCTGTCTCTCTCTCTCTCTCTCTCTCTCTCTCTCTCTCTCTCTCTCTCTCTAACTCTGCCTGTCCAAAAAAAAAAAAAATGTCTCTGCCAAATTAGATCTTTTCTGATCATCTCCTCCCACCAGGCTGTAAGGACTTTGAAGGCAGACCTTGTCTGTCTTTATCAAGTTGGCATTTCTAGTGTCTGGAAGAGTACCTCTCCAAGGTAGGTGCCTTCTCCCATACTGAATGCATGCAAGAGTGAAGAAATGAATGAAAACTTCCTGGCACTCCCTTCAGAATAGGAAGACCATAGTCAGAAAGTTATAAAAGCCCTTTTGCAGCAAAAATTTATAACGAGATGAGCAATTTGCAAAATGAATAATCCAGGCTGAGAAAACAAATAGTCAAAACTGACATATTACAATATGCCAATCATCCTGAGGAAAATAGCTAATAAAAACAAGAAAAACATGATAACCCTTTTCAAGTGTTTTTGTCCACATCCCCACTTTATTGGATTTCTATAAGAAGTCCAAAAGAAAGAACAAAAGTAACTCCTCTTGCCGTTTTTCATCCAGGAAACAGAAAAGGATAACAGGTTTGAATCTGTCAGGCAGATAACTCACTAACAGGAAAATCAGATAGATGTACTTCAAAAAGAGATGGAAAAAATAGTCAGTAATCTGGAAATTAATTATATCAAGTGCATGCCTTTTGATAAGCACAAGATGTAATGCTTAAATTGATTGCATTGTAATCAGCCCAAATTTAGCACATTCCCAGACTGGTGTAAATACATTTATTGTACAAATATCTAAAATTGTATTATTTCTTTTGACTGAAGAAAATGTAATTCCCACTTATGTTTCTGAGACTTTGAGCTCACTTGCTGCCTATTAAGTTTTTTTGAGAGAATTATAGGAATTTTGCATGCCATTACTATCAGTATTTTAAAGTATAAGTATCTCATTTATAATACAATACTATGCAAAATTAAACACCCTGTCAAACATAAAACCTACTTGAAAGGAATGAGCAAAGCAAAGAGTAACCGGCACTCCTTGTAAAACTCAGTCACTAAATCAAGAGCCCATCTTAGAAATTTTCTTCACAAAGTACAACCTCTCTTTATTCATGACTTCAGTCAAGAATACCCTTGCTAGCAAGTGTCCTGTCTGCTTAAAAGACCGGTCAATATTCTGTGAAGAACTTGATTTCCCCATTAACAGATAAAGCCCTCAGGGCTTAACACAAAGCAATGTGGTGGTTCAACAACAGTACTTATGAAGGAATATTGGATTTTTATTTACTTGGATGAAGACAGGCCTCTGAAGGGACTCCACGGTACTTTTCCCAATTACATAGAAGAATGAATTTCTAATGTAAATCATGTGATTCGACATGTATTATGCTCCTATCCAATAAGACCATATGAAGGCCAAATGAAGAGGTTTATCTTGGGCTTTGCCTAGAATTGAAGAAACGGTCCTGTGCTCTCTCTGAAGAGGAAAGTTGTAATGACCTTCCTTTGCTAGACAGAGCCTCATCCTCACTGCCTTTTAGCTGGCAATAATGAATGTCAAGGTTCTCCCTAGAGAAAGTTTCCTACACTGAACACAACCTAATTCCCATCTGACTTCCCCTCACTAACATGGCAAAGGGTTACCTTGCATATAAAGCTATAGGCAAGCTCTATGGCCATATGTTGAAAAGAACATAACATATTCTCACCTCTCAGACTCATAAGGCAAAAGTGAGAATAATAAAGTTCTTGATAGAAACTGGAGAAAAAAAATAGTAGCTACATGGTATCACTAGCATTATTCTTGGCACCCAAAAATATTAGCATTCTATGCACAGGTCATTGCACTCTAGACAAGTTCCTCAAATGTGATACAGTATTTTGCCAACTGTGTACACTGATGAGTTACTTGTTGAATTTCCATGTCAGATTGCCTGGTTGTTGTTAATTATTTGTTAACATGAAACACACAGCACACAGGACTTGTATCAGAAGGACATGAAAGGAATGCCCCAAAGAGGAACTCTGCAGTCTCCTCCTACCAATCTGTTTAACAAATCCAGATGACTCCTAACAAATGACAAGATTTAAAAAGGCACCTCTGGCATTATACAGGAGTAAACAGACTCTAATGGGGAGAGGAACTTCTGGATGAATACAGCATGTCCCAAACATGTTTAAATTGAATTCTAAGCTAAATCCATGCAGAGCACAGGAAGACAGACTATAGCAAAGCTCAGCAGGTTTCCAAACTTTTCCTTTGCAGCTGGCAGTAGAGTAAACACAAATGCAAACAAAACAGAGGAGGTAAAGTTGAAAACTGGAAGGAGATGTCTGCTATGATCAGTGAGAAGACAGCAACATTCATATGAACTAGCAAACACAGCAGGAGAGACTTTAGAACCAGAGCATGCAAAGAGAGGAGAGAGAAATCTTCGCAGAAACCAAGCCTATGTGTGACCTGCTTCATCCACTTAGAAAACACTTGCCAAATCCATGCTTTTTCTTACCTAGAAACTAAATTTACTATTTCTTTTTTCTTTCCACATCTAGATCTTCAGTCATACCTTGGGTACTTTCCCTTCTTAATCATATTTTATGACTCTAACATCTCTCCCTCACTACTTCTTATTCAATCTTGCAAGATGTTTCTGATTTGTGGGTAAGAGTCAAATAACCAGCTTATGTAAGTTTTTCCTGTTTAGCATTTTCATCTGTGATTTAGCAGTGTAATAGGATGTGGGCTTCTTGAATCTGCAAGAAAATTTGAAGCTGAAGTGGTGATTCAATCATAGCAGATTTAGTACAACAATATAAGGATTAAAAGAGATATTAATAGGCAAAAATTAAAATTGAATCAAGAAAGATGAAATCTAACATGGAAGAATGAAAAGTTCCATGTTTGGGAGTAAATTTGTTTCTCAAAGAATGTGAGATCTAAGTGCGAACAGTAATAAATATTGAAAAAAAAACAATCGTTTTGGTCAACAGTGAGCTAAAATAAGACTGTCAAAGGGCTCTTGTGATCTTGAACTGTGCCATGAGAGGAAGATAATTATCTCATCCTAATCTGAGTCAGTCTGCCCAGAGATAATCACTTTTAGTCCTAGGAAGTTAGGTGATAAACAGACATACTTCAGACAGAATCAAGCAAGATTATGAGGGTTTGTGAGCCAAATCACATGATGAGTAGTTGAAGGAAAAGAAATGTTCAGTCTGATGAAATAAGAAATGTCATGATAATATCATCAAATATTTGGAGGACTGTGATGGTAAATAATTTGGTGCCTGCCACCTATGTAAGAGACCCAGATGGACTTCTGGGATCCTGCCTTTGGCTTTGGCCATCCCTGGCTGTTGTGGGCAGCTGAGGTAGTAAACCAGTGAATGGAAGATCTCTCTGTCTCTCCATTTCTCTCTTTCAGTCTGTCTGCCTTTCAAACAGAAAATAAGCAAACATTTTTTAAAAGTCAAATATTCAATCAGTGGATTACAAAATATAATATTAATGATTACAAAATATAATATAAATGAAATAGAGAAATATCATGGAGCTAGAATCAGATAAGACACCACCTGTGACACAGGCATCACATATGGGTGCATGTACATGTCCCTGTTGCTCCACTTCCAATTCAGCTCTCTGCTAGTATGCCTGGGAAAGCAGCAGAAGAGGACCCAAGTACTTGAAACCCTGCACCCATGTGGGAGACAAAGATGGAGCCCTTGGCTCCTAGCTTTGGCCTGGCCCAGCCCTGGGCCTTTGCAGCCACTTGGGAAGTAAACCAGTGAATGGAAGACCTCTTTGTTCTGTGCCTCTCCCCCTCTCTCTCTGTAGCTCTGTCTTTCAAATATATCAATAAATCTTCAAAAAAAAAATAACAATTCCCAGTACATAGATTTGCCATGAACATCAAACATATTCCCTCTAGAAGTAATTTGTGAAGTCTAAAATGCTTTTTACAAGTGGAACATTATTAATGTTATCAGGTAAGATTAAATAACCTAAAAGACACTTTAATTTAAAATATTTTCAGATAAGTTACCAGAAACCTCTCATCTAAGACACCTGGCTCAATTGGATTGCTCATAGTACCCATTCTCAACTGTGCAATTTCTATAAAAGAGGAGCTTAAGGGCTGCAATCTGATGGGAAAGAAAGCAACATATGAATCTCCAGAATCACTCCCTGGATGGTACTGATGATGGGACATTGAGGTCATGGTCATTGGTCCCATCTTTTCCAGAGGTTCAGACAAAATGTACTTCTCACAGCAATCAATTATACCCCATGCTGGCTGCCTCCAAAATATTTGCTGATGCTCTCATGAGTGGGTGATAATTTACTGCAAACTCATTTTGTTCTTCACCTAGATGCACATTTAAATGAAAGCCCTAGTAATAATAAATCAAAAGCCTGCTGCCTGTATAAAATGCACTTGGAAATCAGGATTCTCAGGGTCAGAAAGGACTCCAAAGTTCTTCTGATCCATCCTCCATCTGCTACTTGTTATATTAATATATGAGCATCCAGAAGCCATCTGTTATGCAGTGGGCAAGTGTAACGTCCTCACTTAACAGTTGAAAGCTTCCCAGAACAAATGGATGTCCCCCCAAAGGCTTGATGATTGACCATTTCCAAACAACCCATGTGAAATATATCAAGGTCCAGCAGTCATGATAAGAAACAAGGGAAATAATTTGCTCACTCTCTATGAAGTCTTTAGTCACAGATTCTCTCTCTCTCTCTCTCTCTCTCTCTCTCTCTCTCTCTCTCTCTATCACACACACATACACACATATCCTTGCCCCAAACATTGGCAACACTAAGATTCAGCTAAGCAAGGGTCCATATTCCTTGACATTTTGACTTTTTTAGGACTTTGGAAATCATGATAAGTACCCTCATCAATTCCTAAACTTGGCATAACAATAGGGTCAGGCTTGACTGAGGCTCCTGCCCTAGCAACAAGTCATAGCACCACTGCAGCCAAGCGAGCCTACTATGGAAGTAATAGGATTCTGCTTAGGGCATCTCCAGAGCACAGTGAGAGGCACAGAGCATTCTCTGCTACAGGAACGTGTCTAAAGCTATTTCTATTTGAATAAAAGATAAAGTAGCACAAGAAAAAAAATTCTTGAGCATCCTCTCTTTTTGTGAAACACATAAAAAAATGAAGAGTTCTCCATGACCCACTAATAATAGTTGTGTGGATGATTTATGGAGTTATAGAGACATAGATACAGATGATAGATGATTGATAGATAATCACCTGTAAATTTTTTTTGACAAGAATAGTATTGGGTTGGTGTTTGGCATGGCAGTTAAGTCACCACTTGAGACTCCCATATTGTAATGCCTGGTTTGATTTCCAACTACTTCCAACTTCCTGCTAATGCACACTCTAAGAGGCAGCAGATGATGGCTCAAGGACTTGGTTCCCATCCACTCCTGTGAGATACCTGAATGGAATTCCAGGCTCCTGCCTTTGACTTGCTCCAGCCCTAGCTGTTGTGAACATTTGGGGAGTGAACCAGTGGATGGAAGATTTCTGTCCATCTCACTGTCTATGCCTATCAAAGAAAATGGAAATAAGTTTTAAAAAAATTTTAAATGTTATATCCATGGCCTTGAGAGCTTCATATAATGTTTTTGAACAGCAATAAGTAGCTTATAATTTAGTTTTAAATAATGGGACACACTATAAAGAAATATAGAGTAGGATGTGCTGCATCTTCTCCATTTGTTCCTTCCAGATACATTCTTCACCCTTTTTTGGTTTGCTCTGTGCCCAGGAGACTGATCTTTAAGTCTCTAGCAACAAGTTCCTCCCTTGTTTGGTTAGGTCAATCTCAGCCAAAGGGAAGCAACAACATAGGGGGCAGGAAGTGATGGAGGTTGGAGGGTTCATTAATGAACATGTGAAAAGCCTAGCACAGTAGTTGGCACATGGAATTAACTGATGGATGGCAGCTGCTCCTAGTAACAATGGAAATAAAGAGTGGAGAAGTTCCTTACTAAGAAGCACTTTTTGCATTTTTTCCTCTCCCAGCTGCTGCCTCTAGTCCTCCCAATATAAATACAAACTTGACTGTTTTTTTAATAATGTTTACAGAGAGGACAACTTGTGTGCCTTGACTTCTGCTTTGTAGAATGTACACTGAATTATCCAGTTAGTTTGGGGCTCTTTCTTCTAAAAAGCAATTGTCATTTTCTTGAAAGAAATTTCTATTCTTTCATACTATCAGTCCTGTCAGACTTTAGACGTTCACAACCATTGAAGAAGAGTAAAGCAATTTAGATAAAATTTCCTGTTCTGAAGGAAGACTTTTTTGTTATTAAATGTGAGGCATTCAATAGTAACTGCCAGCTGTTTAATCAAAGTTGCTGTTCATTGTGGAGGGAAAATTGGAATTTGCAAAACAATGGGCTACAACTCCAGGCTCAGAAAGTGTCTGATGAAGTTTCAAATCCTTTTCAAACTCCATCTCATCATTTAAACTATAATGGTCCATTTTTGATAAAGCATTTCATGAATGATCATAAGAAAATCACTGAGATAGCTGAGGTCTCCTACTCATCTTTTTAATTATCCCTTCTCTCCGTGGCCCCTTCGTGTTCAGGTTACGAGATATAAATTAAAACAGTTCTCAGAGATGTCTCAAATAAACCTATTATTAAGGACCCATAAGTGACTCCTTTAATTCCAAAGACCAAAAGGAATGATAAAACAGAAATTAAGAAGGTGAGGGAATTATAAGAAAGGAAAAAATCTCATACTAGTAAAAGAAG
Source organism: Lepus europaeus (assembly GCF_033115175.1). Taxonomy (NCBI): domain Eukaryota; kingdom Metazoa; phylum Chordata; class Mammalia; order Lagomorpha; family Leporidae; genus Lepus; species Lepus europaeus. The sequence continues at coordinate 44,659,512 of NC_084833.1, forward strand.
TTGTTAAGACTAATGGGGAAAGAATAGATTCAAGAGTCAGAGGCCTCTATTCTAAATTCTAGGTTCCACTACTAAACATGGGACATGGTGTTGGACAAATCACTTCATCTTCCTAGGATTCTTTCCTCACCCCTCCCATAAAGAAAATGATGTCTGTCCTGCTTACCTATTTGAGGCTCAATGAGATAGTGCACAGCAATTGCTTTGATAAGTATTGACCAAAGCTAACATGAAATGGCATAATTAAAGTGAAATTGAGCCACCCAAATGCTTATTAGTTTTCCACATCTTTCCAGTAACCTAGAAAAATCCTTTTCCTTATGTTCATCCCATGAAGTAATCTGGTGACCTTTTAATAATCTTGCCATTTTGGTTCACAACATGCAGGTTGATTTCTGTTATTTACGAAAGTGTCTTGACTCACACAAAAGTGCATAGTAAGATTCACCAAAAGTCAAACAACTGTATACTCCAGTGAAGCACTGAAAGAAGACTCGAGATGCCCACTCACCAGGGCATATGGAGGTCACATATTTTTGAAAGTCAAACTTCTGATCTTGTCACCTCACCTGTTGTCTACCTCACTTAGATCATATGATATCATTGGCGATTTATGAATTTGTGGACAACTTAGAAGCAGGAATCAAGCCTTATTTGCCTTGGCAACCCAGCTCCTAGCACAGAATATATGCTCAGCAAAAGTAGTTTTCATTTCATTTACTTTTGCACTGATGTACTCAAATTGCATCATTCTAATCAGTTCCTACACGCAACATCTCCCTATAATTATATTAACATTGCCTAGTGGATGGACCTCTGTCTCTTACATAGATTAATTACTCAACAGTACTTCTAATACTAGGTTAACGGAAAGGTTGAAATGCGAATTTTTGTTTGAAAAAGGACATTTGAAATAACTGGTTACCCCAGTAAATGCCTAGCCACATTTCCATGCATAAAATAAAACATATGTGCACATCCCTTTGATTCTTTAACCTCCCCTCATCTTTATATATAGACCTTATAAACAACTCTTTCAATAATACATAACTGACTTAACATTATCAGGCAAATAATACTAATACGCAAGAAATATCAGTTAATTGAATGAATAAGCAAACTACTTGATAAAGTAAGTCTAAGGCCTTAGGATTCTTTCCATATCACCCTACAGAGACACCAGCAATATAGAATTATTTGAGTTCCTGGAAGTTCTATGCCCTCTCTTGCTTCCATCCTTTGTACATTTGGTCCCTTGGTTTGGGACAACTTCCTAGTACCTCACTTGCTAAATAATACACCAAGACCAACTCAGCTGTCAAACTGGAAAGCTTTTCTCACCCTATATTTCCTTGAATTTTATTGAAACATGCCACTTTTGTCTTATTTTGTGTTATGTTGCTGTCAAAAATGTCTGAAGCCAACATGAATTTCTTTGCTTTGTAGCATGTATGGTACTTTTGCCTTGAGTTTGGGAATATTTTTCTTTTATTTAAAATATATTACTTTGACAAAAATATATCTCCAACCTGACTTCACACGTCAGTTTTGTAAAATTTATGATGGATCCGCTCAATATGGAGATTTGGGTTTTCATTTTTTTCTTGCATGGTAATTTTTAACAGCTTTATTAAGATATAATTCGTGTATGATACAATTTACACAACTAAGTTATATACTTAAATATTTTACATATGTCTAAGAATTTCTTAGTTGTGATAAAGTATATCACAAAGCATTTTCCATTTTAACCATTTTAATGGTATAATTCAGTAGCATTAATTACATTCACAGTATTGTGCAACCATTACCAATAATTCTAAAACTTTTTTATCACACCAGACAAAAACTTTGTACCCATTAAGTAATATTTCTCCAACCTCCCTTTCTCTAGCCCCTAGAAACATTTATTTTCTATGAATTTGCTTACTCTAGATACTTCAAGTAACTGAAATTATAGAATGATCTTTATCATCATCATTATCAACATAACTTCCCTATCCTTAGCAATAGGATTACACACACACACACACACACACAACACTCAAGGGGCCATCTGTGGCACAGCAAGTTATACTGCACCTTGGGATGCCTACTTCCCATGTCAGAGTGCCTAGGATTGATTACCTCCTCCATTTCATTCCAGCTTCCTGCTAATGCACACTCTGGGAGACAGCAGATGATAACTTAAATACTTGGGTCCATGCTACCTACTTAGGAGATCCAGACAGAATTTCAGGCTCCCAGCTTTATCCTGGCCACCAACACTGGCTGTTGTAGGAATTTAGGGAGTGAAACACAGATGGGAGATCCCTTTCAATCTCTCTCTTCCTCTCTGCCTTTAAAGTAAAATAAAAAGAAAATAAATTTTTGAAAAATTTCCATAGTCTTAAAAAACACTTATTTGATAAATACTTAACTAAATAATAGTATAGATTTCCCAGTCTTCTCAATTGTAAAGCACTTAAAATGTAGCTGATATACAGTTTGTTATTGCATCAGATAGTATTTTGTACTAAAATCCTCTAGTCAGTGTGTTGATTTTATATATTTTATTTCTTTTTATTTTCAGGAGTTTCCTTTTATTTTTTTAACTTTTATTTAATGAATATAAATTTCCAATGTACAGCTTATAGATTACAATGGCTTCCCCCTCCCATAACTTCCCTCCCACCCGCAACCCTCCCCTCTCCCGCTCCCTCTCCCTTTCCATTCACATCAAGATTCATTTTCAATTCTCTTTATATAAGCTCAACTTAGCATATATTAAGTAAAGATTTCAACAGTTTGCACCCACATAGAAACACAAAGTGAAACATACTGTTGGAGTACTAGTTATAGCATTAAATCACAATGGACAGCACATTAAGGTTAGAGATCCCACATGAGGAGCAAGTGCACAGTGACTCCTGTTGTTGACCCAACAAATTGACACTCTAGTTTATGGCGCCAGCAACCACCCTAGGCTCTCATCATGAGTTGCCAAGGCTATGGAAGCCTTCCAAGTTTGCCGACTCTGATCATATTTAGACAAGGTCATAAAAGACAGGGTGAGGATAGTAACCAATGATCCTAAGAGTGGCATTAACCAGGTTGGAACAATTATACAGCATTAAGTGGGGAAGCGGACCATCAGTACACACAGGTTGGGAGTAGAGCCATTGGTGGTAGAGTAGAGGTTATGATTACAAAGGAATGAGGCCCAAGTACGCTAGACAGGGTCTAGAACAAAGGACAGAGTCATTATTAGAGGAGCTAAGAAAGGTGCTGTCTAGGCTACAATTAAGTTTTCTGATTGAGAGGCAAATAGAACCTGACAGAAGGGGCTTGATAATAATCTGGTGGGCTTTAGGCCTTGTAAGTTAAGAGGCCCAGACCTACCTATCTCTTCACATGGGGTATATCCTAAGGGAGGTGTGAACCTCCTAGGGGAAGGCACTCTGTTGACTTTCATTACTTAGCTGGCCTGGGAGGAGAGCTGGCCAGGTAAAGGCAGGTGGCATCTCTAACAAGAAATTGACAGTTCTGCCTGCAGTGTTGCTGACGCTACTTGGCCATTTCCTCAGGTGTTCACTTTGGAAGTTGGGCTGAGTGAAGGGCTTTTTAGCTTAGAGCCAATAAGATCTGTGCTCTGACCTGGGCATCCTTCGACTCCAGGGCAGGTCCATTTCCAGTGATCCAACTCTTGGCAGAGCTGCCAGGGCTCTTCACAAGTTGACTTCTGCTGAAGCCCAGGCTTACCACATTGAAAGCCACTGCAGTAGACTGGCCTGTTGGGTCTCCTTGAGGGCAGATCACTTTTCAGATCAGCCATTAATAGGCCTGCCACCCATTGCTTCTGATGCCTAGCTTTCTTTTCTTCCTGGTTTTTGTTAAAGCAGACCAGAGGATGCAAGTCAAGGGAGTACCCGTGTCCCATCTCTAAACTTCGGTGGCCTGAACTACAAGTCTATAGCCACAGGCATGTTCTGTAGTAGTTTTTCTAAGGTAGACAATGCCCATGAGGAAAATTATATTCTCACTTTAAAACTTTCTTTCCCTTTGGTCTGAAAGGGAGGTTTTTTCTACTTACTGTATACTTTGCTGATGGCGAAGTGAATCTAGCTATGAGATTATTATTTAAGTTCTTATTTTGGCTATGCTATTACAGAAAAATGTTAGCCATCTCTTTTATAAGGTCTAAAGATTAAATTGTGCGTCCTACAGATTCCTTCATAATAGAATTAGTTTCCTACCTTGAAGCGAATAGAGAAATGAAAGAACAAGTTGGGCTTAGAATAGAGAAATGAGGGAGCAAGTCCTAGATCGCTTGCTGACAATAGCAATATCACATGAATACTTAGCAAACAGTTTCAACCATTAGATAACAACTTAAGAAAACATTTACCAGAAGGTCCAATGCCTTCTATAAATTTTGAGAATCATGTATTTGAAAACACCTCTGAAATATCTAACATGGTGTAGTTTGTTTAACCAGTAAACTTAAGCACAACCATCTAAAATGTTTTTAGTTTCTTTCTACCAACAAGTTTAAAACATATGATACACAGATTCAGGTCACACAAATTAAAATGTATCTTTGATTAATATTAGCAGTTTAAATTTATGCACAATCTTATCTATAAGCCAATTAAAATAAAATTCTTAATAAAATTTTCCCATGTGGACATACAATATGTGCACACATACAACATAACATAATAGACCAATATAGCAATTTAAATAATAGCTTTTAAAATCTTTAACTCTTTTTGTAGATTGCCAATTGATTTGAATTGCTTTTTGTTTTTAGTAACCTCAGTTAACCATACTTTCTCTCAGTTGGTACTGTTAATACATTATTGGCTTCATCTGTTTACAGAGCCATCCCAAAATACTGAATACATTAGAACTGGCTGGAAAAAGTCCATAGGGACCTATAGGAGGACAGCTAAACACAGAACCAACAAGGCTTTCGTTTTATGAGCAGCAAATCATATATAACTGTGGATGACAAAAGACTTTAAGTTGCCATGTTTAAAATTATAAACTCATCAACCAACAAGAGGCACTTGCTTACTTCACAGTATTTTTGAAAGCACCTGTAGGATTTTACAAGTATTTAACCCTTTAGGCCTCTGGGGCTTTCTCATTAAGATAACTATCATGTCTAGTAACACAAGATCATTAGACTTTTTAATTCTCAAACATTTGTATTAATAGCATTTTCCATTATAGAAACTTAAAATTTGGTACCACGTCACATCTTGACAGTACTTCTAATAAAATCCAAATAGCCTGATTAGTTGGTGTCTCTATAAGATGAGAGACATAGGTCCTTCGATTTTTTCAGTTGGGCCCAAAGTGGGAAAACCAAAGTCCAAGATTTCCTGGAAATTTTAGAGTCCAGATTGTTTGAAACTTTGATTTTTTGAATGCCTGTCAAGAATGCCAAGAAGGCTCAAAATCCAAAATATCTGGTTGAAGTATGATTCCTTAAAATCATGACATAACATAGACCAAATTTGATCATTGTTACAAGGTGATTATTCAAATCTTTGAAAATAAGCACATATTTAAATAACCCATAGCTCGTAATAAAAATTCAGCTGTTTTTGAACAGTTAGAATTTAACAGACATCAAGAGAACATAATAGATTACTTTAACACATTGCTTTAACAGATAATCAGATTTTAATTCTGTTAAAGAGAAATACTTGTAACATTTTCCATCTGCCAATGTCTTTGATTTACATTTTGAAATAAACTGTTAAAAATCTCCAATTGGGATAACATTTTGAATAAGATAACGCAAATTTTAGCCTGAGTAATTTCATTTCTGTTGGCATGGTATATCTTTTTCCAGCCTTTCACTTTCAGTCTGTATGCATCTTTGTTGGAAAGATGTGTTTCTTGTAAGCAGCAAATAGATGGGTTTTGTCCCTTAACCCAATCAGCTAATCTGTGTCTTTTAACTGGACAGTTCAGTTCAATGTGACTATTGATAAGTAGTAACTTTGCCCTGCCATTTGCCAAAGATATTTTCTAATATATGCTTTGAGCTTCCTGTGATCTTTTGCTGTGAGGTTTCCTTCCTTTACCTTCTTTCATATTGATGACCATGTTTCTGTGTTTCTGTGTGTAACACATCTTTAAGCATCTTTTGCAGGGCAGGACAAGTGGCAACAAATTCTTTCAATTTCTGTTTGCTCTGAAAGGTCTTTATTTCACCTTCATTCACAAATGAGAGCTTTGCAGGATATAATATTCTGGGCTGGCAGTTTTTCTCTCTTAGTACCTGGGCTATGTCTCGCCATTCCCTTCTAGCTTGTAGGGTTTCTGATGAGAAGTCTGCTGTGAGTCTAATTGGAGATCCCCTGAGAGTAATCTGACGTTTCTTTCTTGCACATTTTAGGATCTTTTCTTTATGTTTCACTGTGGTGAGTTTGATTACAACATGTCGTGGTGAGGATCTCTTTTGGTCATGTTTACTAGGGGTTCCATGAGCTTCCTGTACTAAGATGTCTCTGTCCTCTTCCAAACCTGGGAAATTTTCTGCTAGTATGTCACTGAAAATGCCTTCTAATCCTTTCTCCCTCTCCATGCCTTCAGGAACTCCTAGAACCCGAATGTTAGGTTTTTTAATAGTATCCTGTAGATTCCCAACAATATTTCTTAGATTTCTAATTTCCTCTTCTTTTGTTTGCTTTGACTGTATGCTTTCTTGTGCTCTGTCTTCCAAGTCCGATATTCTCTCTTCTCTTTCACTGACTCTGTTTTTAAGGCTCTCTAATGTGTTTGTCATTAGATCTATTGAGTTCTTGATTTCATTTTGATTTCTCTTCACTATCACACTTTCCTGTTCTACTAGTTTCTGCATTTCATTTTGATTCCTCCTTAAGATTTCATTTTCTCAAAGGAGATTTTCTATCATATCCAGTAAGGAATTCCATACCTCAAGCATTTGTTTTTGAAAACTAATTGTTTTTATCATAATTTTTTGAAATCCGTATCTTGCATTTCTTCCTTATCATCATCTTCATAATCTTGGCTTGGGTGTCTTGTTCATTTGCGGGTGTCATAATGTCTTCCTTGTTCTTGTTTCCTCAGTTTCTGCATTTGTTGCTTGGCATTGTAGAGACATTCTTTGGATTCTTCTTCCCTCACTGTGGTGTTTTTTCTTGTTATACTATGACTGTATTAAGTGGACTATCTGCTTTTGATGGAGCCTTAGAGGCTTGAGATGGGTATGGCCTGAGAGTTTTGTTTGGTTCCTCAGGGTTAAGGGTGTACCAAAGGTGACACTCCCAGGTTAGGCGTGGTAAATCTCTCTCTCTCTCTTTTTTTGATTCAAAAGGGAAGTAATTCCGCACAGCTGAGTGGAATTGGAGGTAGTTAGCAGGCAAATGATATCCCACAAGAACCAGAAATCGGAAGCTCTTTCCCAAGGACCATACAGGGAATCTGTGCTGCCCTCAGTGTGGGTTTAAAATCTCCTGCAGTCTCCCACTGGGTTGCCAAGGTTACCGAATTGTAGCGTCTCTGGAGAGTACTCACGTGAATTCTGTGAGTTCTTTCCCCCACTGTCTCTTTTTTTCACAGTCTCAGTTCATTAGCACCACACATTCACTGGGTCCTAATCTCCTGTTATTTCACCTCCCCACACAGTCAGGTTTTTCTGCTTGGCTGAGGGTGGGTGCAGACCTGAGGTTGCCCTGCTTATGACGTATATCCAAAATGGCGCCTGCTCTTCGTCTTGCTTGCCTTTGAGAGGTGAGCGGAGAGAGAGAGAGACTCGTGCCTGTATCAGTCACTTTTTTTTTTCCTCTCTCTACTAGATAGCCTGGTGAACTTTTCCCCCCTGGGTTTCAAGCCCTGTTCCCTCTAGTCTCCTCTTTCCGCTTTCCTGCCGGTGTCTCGGGCTATTGAGGTTCGGCTCACCTCACGTTCTAGCGCTGGTGTATTGCTTCTGCCCCTGGTGTCCTCAACCGGGGGTTCCCACATTCTCCACGCAGGTCCACTGTGAATCACTAGTTCCGGAAGAGTTTCCTCTGCTGTTTCTTCCCCTACTCTTCCTCGAACCTGCAGTATCTCCACTTTTATTAAACTGTCTCTTCCCAGACTATCAGTGTGCTCCCTTCCTATTCCGCCATCTTGCTGCTCTCTCGATTTTATATATTTTAAATAAAGCCATAGCTTCTTAGAGGATATAATATATATTTACTTTTATATGCCCCATAACATTATGGTGGTTTTAAAAAAAACAAGCCTTGATAAATTCTTTTAATGAAAGACATCAAATAGTTGGATCCTCATCCAAATGTTCTGGCCATGTCTCTTTGTTAGAATTTAAGATTGGCAGAGAAACTTAGAGTTACTTTCTTATGCTTCATCCTTGCCTCTGCATCCAGATTGCAGTGCAACGATGGTTAACCGTTCTGAGCTAGCAGAGTCTTACACAGTCATTTACTCTCTCCTCATTTATGAGGAGGTGACAGATGTGTCCTCAGTTTTACATGGTATGGAAATAAAGTAGTTTGTAAATCATGAGGTTTGATTTAGAGTAGCTGCTGAAGGAATGATACCTTTTATTTCTCATCCTCAATTATGTCCCCCAGTCTATCCCACCTACTTCACCTAGCTAAATTCACATCATTGATCAAATAAATAAGAGGTCCGGCAGCCCTTCCAAGCAGACTATCAGAGATCTCTGTTATGCAGTTACTGCAAAATACCCTCCTATATATCCTTATAGCTCTGCATGACTTTCTCTTTCCATGACTCTACCACTCAGCCGTCTGGCGGTTCTTGGAAAATCAAGGCTATCTACTTCAATTTTTTACTTTGATTTGATCTGATTTGATTTTGCACCAAAAACATCTATACTTCAAAGTGCTCAATAATCAGTAACAGAAGACACAAAGAAGGCAACTTAATATAGTCATTCATTCTTTCCTCAACTTACATTTATTGATTATCTACTAAGGCTTAGGAACAGTACTGCACTCTGAAGAATCCCTGCCCTCTTGAGGGAAGGCTGAAACTTGGAGGTAAAATATATAATAAGCAAATTAGGACATGAGAGATACAAAGAAGAATATATAAGACAGGGTATGAGAGATGGAAAACAACATGATTCTAGATGGTTTCGTGGATGTGATGGCATTTGAAGGAAAAAGGGAGAAAATCATGAGAAAAGTTTTATAGGCAGAACAAACATCAATTGCAAATGACCTAAGTCAGGAGTGTGTGGACACGGTTCCAGGAACATCGAAGTACAAGGAGCCAGATGTGGTTGGAGCGGATCAGGAAATGAAGAAAGTAGTGGAGGGTGGTTGGGGAAACAGCAAGGGTAGATCACATGAAACAAAAAGGCCATTCATTCTATTGACTATCTTTAAATGAGATGGGAAGTTTGGGGCGTTCTGAATAGAAGACAGACATTACCTGCTTTATATGGAACACTTAAGGGTTAAGAATGGACTTGGCATTAGGGAAACCTTTTACACGTGATGGCAATAATACAGGTGAGAGATGGTGATGACTTGAACTAGTGTGGTAGTTGTAGAGGTGATAAAATGTGTTTAGACTGTTGACATGTCATGAAGATAAAATTAATATTTGTTAATTATACTTGGAATGTAAAGAAAAGTTAGGAGTAAAACACTACTCCTAAGTTTTCTGTGGCTTAGTCAGCTAGCTAAGACTAATTTTAAGAAAGGAGTGATGAATTATGTCAAATTCAGCTAATAAGCCACATATAAGATGAAGATGAGAAACTAGCCCTTAGAATTGGCAATATAGAGGTCTTTGATGACCTTAATAAGAGTGGCTTTGGTATGACAAAAATATTACTAGGATTAGCTGAAGGGAAAAGAGAGGGGAAGAAATGTAGACAGAGTATTTGGCAACTCTTATGGGGAATTCTGCAAAAATAAACAGAAAAAATAAGAACATTATCTGGAAAAGAATATGTAATTGAGGGAAAGTTTTGATGCACATGCAACTTAGGATGGCCCTGTTGAGGGGAAATCTGCTTTTGTAGGAAAGAGGGAAAATGATTGAGGTAATATTCAGCAAAAGGGAGGGAGTGGATATAACTAGAAGCATGGACAATATCTGAGTCATGGAAAATGCAGAGTCCCTGGTGCAGAAGCAGGTAGGTTAGTAGAGATGGTGAGGGGAGCCAGTCAAACTCTTCTGATCACTTCAAGGAAGGTATTTCAAAATGTTTGTGGTAGCAGTCTCATAGAATGGCAGATGTCCTAAACAGCACTCTGGCCTCAGAATCAACCCTTAAGGCATTCTGATCCAGCTAAAATGCCCAGGAGAGTATTTCAGGCATGGAAAGCCAAGACACTCTGGCAAAAAAAAAAAAATCTAAATGAAAGATCTCTGTGAGTGAGATCCTAGCAGAAAGAATGGGCCATCAAAGAGGGAGGTACCTTTCTCTGAAGGGAGGAAAGAACTTCCACTTTGACTATGACCTTGTCTAAATAACATTGGAGTTGGCAAACTCAAAAGGCTTCCATAGCCTTGACAACTCATGTCAAGAGCCTCAGGTGATTACTGACACCATAAACAAGAGTGTCAATTTGTTAAGTCAACAACAGGAGTCACTGTACACTTACTCCCCAAGTAAGATCTCTCTCCTTAATGTGTTATACTATGTGAATTAATGCTATAACTAGTACTCAAACAGTACTTTATACTTTGTGTTTCTATGTGGGTGCAATCTGTTGAAATCTTTACTTAGTATATACTAAATTGATCTTCTGTATATAAAAATAATTGAAAATGAATCTTAATGTGAATGGGATGGGAGAGGGAACGGGGAGATGGGATGGTTGCAGGTGGGAGGGAGGTTATGGGGGGGAAAAGCCATTGCAATCTAAAAGCTGTACTTTGGAAATTTATATTTATTAAATAAAAGTTAAATGGAATTAAAATATAAGTTCATTTTGCTGCAAGATTTTTAAATCCATGCACATGAAGGAGTCTTCAAAAATTTTGGTGACAAATATATAAGAAAATTATGCATAAATTTTAAAAACATGTTTTTCAGTAAAATAAATTATATTTTAACCCCAATGTCCAGGAACTTTTTGAAGTACTTCATATCACATTTTCTGGATGAAGAGGGAAGCAAGTCGATCAAAAGAGTGTGAAGAGAGGGAAGGAAGTGTCGAGAGTGTGAGGAGAAAGAAAAAGGAGGAAGTATAGAATAGTGTAGAAGTAGAATAATCACCTCACAGATGAGGAGACTGTCCAGTTTTAGAATAATGCAGGCCTGAGTTTCAGTCCCACCTGCATCCTACTCCTGGGATCTTTCATAGGTTAACCCTCTCTGACCCTCCTACCTCATGGTTCAAAATGGAAATGAAGATGCTTTAAAAACATCTGCTCCAACATCTCACAGGGTTGTTCTGAAAATTAGATTAGACACCCCGCAGACACCTGATAAGATCTTCTCTACCTTTCCTCTGTTTAGCTCTTTTTAACTAAGGCATATACATAGGAGAGGAGGAAATCAGTCTCACCGACTAATTAAAATGTTTTTAAATGGAATTATCCTTTGCTTTCTCCTTTCTGAATCTGTTGGGATTCTTCCCAAATCTAACATTCAATCAAGTCAGCCAACCAATGGGTATTTGAGAATCTCCTCTGTATACAAAGTGTGTGGGCACTGGAATGGAAGGATCACAAGAGATCCTTCCCTTCTCTTAATTAAATGAAAAGAGAAGCTATTCCCTTCTCTTAATTAAATGACATTATGGCATAATCAGGAAAAAAATTGAAAGAAGGGACGTTATCCTCCACCCTGCACACCACATTCTCATTCACAAACATGTTCCCTTCTGTTCAACTCTATGTAAACTTTGCACAGTTTGAGCACACCAGAGATCATCAAGTTCAAATTCCTCATTTTGGAAACAATGCCCACAGAATGAAAGTTCTTGCCAAGGACACACAATGTAGGAAGTAGCGCACAGACAGTCAGCATTCAAGTCTTCTCATCTACTGGCTAGGAGTCACCAAATTCACTTCATATACTCTTCCTCCTCTTGCTTCTCTTTTTCCCCCTCCTGCTCCTACTGGTAGCAACAATAAACTTCTACTGAGTGCTTACTAAATGCCAGACATCAGTCTAAATGGTTTCCATTCATTTCTTCAATTAAACCAAAATACAGGTTTGATTACTACCTTCAACAAATGAGATAACTATGGTCCAAGTGACTTAGACAAAGGAGACCATTGGAAAATGGAGGATCTCCATGTAAACATCAGATTAGCACTCTAGCACTAATCTAAAACCTTTCTCATAAACCACTGTTCATTCTGCCTTCTCCTCATTTCCATGGAAGTCAAGCCTCCCATTTTCAAATCCTGTAACAGTTTATCTGTGCCTTTGCTTACACTTGGGTCCTGGGCATTTCATGTCTTGAAATTGTGGGATATATCTATGTCTTCAAAGTTATGAAAGAATATTTTACGTGAGCTCTTTTAAGGCATAGAATTCTTTCATGTCCAATACAGCTACCTATACATAGTCGTCCTACCCTCATTCATTCATTCAACATGTTACTGAGTATACATTCTGTGCTGGGCATGTGGCCAGTAACTGAGGATACATCATTAAAACAAAACAAGTTCATGGAGCCACCATTCTTTCCTGAAGATAAGGATATGAGTGGAAGAGAATGGGACATGCTATAATATGGTAAGCAGGTGAGTGATGGAGATAATTTCAGAGAGCAAAAAGGTCTTCAATTACCATAGAAGATAATACAGTGATTGACAGCATAAAGAGCGAGCAGCTGGAGAGGGTGCCACAGCCCATCCAAAACTCAGGCACAAGGCAATTTCCAATATAAACATCATTGCCATTGCTCCTTAGCAACAAGTGTCAGATCACCACAGACATAAAATAACAGGGTTTCTGTTGCCAATGCTACACTCTGAATGCTGAAAAACGAAAGCTCAGGGCTTAGCCTTTTCATCCATTCCTCAGCACCATCCTGACAATCTCCTCTTCTCTGACCACACAACTATATTTTTCAAAGGCCTTGTCACAGAATCCATCCTAGCAGAGCTAATGTTATCAGTAAATAATCTCTGTAATTGGAGGAGACCTCATCTGTATTCAGCTGGGTGGGCCCTGGGGGCTAAGGTGAATGGAAGAGGCAGTCTTGTGGGCTTGGTTTGGAAGGTCCCATCCTCCTGCTGGCTTCCCCTTCGATGCACTCAGGGGGTAGGTGAGCAGGCAGACCCTCTCTGGAGACCTGCATGCTGCAGCTTCAAAACCATCTGCTTTCCCTGTGGCCACAGCAAGCTCCTGTCGCATACACAAACTCCTCCCCTACCGTTCACAGTTTGCGTGACGCTTCCAGAAGCTTTGTTTTTTCCTGGTAAGACAGAGAAGCAAGGGTTATTGCCACCCCGTTTTACTGACGTGAAACCCATTCTAACCCAAGGAGTTAAGAAAAGTGTGCAAGGACACACAGCTAGGAAGTGGTGAAGTCACAGAAACACTGGCCTGATGAGAATTAGTCACAGTTAACAGCCCTGGAGAGAGACAGTAGTTTGAAATTTGGCAATTTTAAAAGAGAATAATAAACTAAGCAAATTATTTACAAAAGTATGGCCAAGGTGGAGATAAACTGCAAGGATGGTGTAGTAGCTCACAGTGTAAAAAAGATGAAAGGATTAGGGGAGCATTCCTGGAATAAAAGGGCAAGGAACCCGAAAAAGGCCACTGGATAGAACCTGTGGTCTGCAGTGAACCGACACAGACAACCTGAGGTGACCTCACAGAGGAGGAGTTAGGGGAATGGATACCCTTGCCTGCCTCCCTCCAACATCCTGCCTGTTCTTTCTGCTAATGAAATTCAGAAAGAATCCAGAAGCAAAGGAGCCCATAGACAGAGTCCATGCAAATCAGCCTGCCAGGACAAACCAGAATGGAGAAGGGAAGGCAGAGGATACTTCTTGGGAAGCAAATAAAAGAGGCCCAGTTCAGACTGCAAGCCTTTTCCCACCATCTCTCCCTGCCTCCCCATGAGGGATGATTGTACTTGACACAGAAGTATGCTCTCTCCATACTTCTCCATACAAGAAGAGGTAACACTTTGAATGTACATTCTGCAAATATTGACTCATCTTTTTCATGTGGTCCTTAGCAAGGATGCATATCAGATCAAGGCTCAAATAGCTTATGCATTTAATAGCTCCATCAATACTGTGCAGAAGCCATTCATTTTCCTTTTTTTAAGATTTATTTATTATTTGTTCAAAAGTCCAGAGTTACACAGAGAGAGGAGTGGCAGAGAGAGAGAGGGAGAGGTCTTCCATCCAATGGTTCACTCCATGGCCACAATGGCCGGAGCTGCGCCGATCCGAAGCCAGGAGCCTGGAGCTTTTTCTGGGTCTCCCACGTGGGTGCAGGGGCCCAAGGACCTGGGCCATCTTCCACTGCTATCCCAGGCCATAGCAGAGAGCTGGATTGGAAGTGGAGCAGCGGGTCTCGAACCAGCGCCCATATGGGATGCCAGCACTTCAGGCCATGGTGTTAACCCACTGCACCACAGCACTGGCCCCATGGAGGCATTCATTTTCTTCAATGAAATTGGGATTCCAGATTTCAAAATTACTCCAAGTGAAGCCTTAAAGCCATATACAGGTGTCAGTTCCCACTGCAACATGGCTCTGACTTCAGAGAGGTAGGCAGCAAACCTATCAAACTGTCTGGGATCCAACTAGCAGTGAAAGAATGCCAAGATAATACAAATATATGTCAGTGAGTCAAGATGAGGGAGATCAACAGAGCAAAGGTGGGGATTGCTCCTAATGTCAGGAAGGAGCTTTCCTTCCAGGGAGGATGCTATGAAGTGGGGCTTCTGGAGCAGGGGGTGTGGCAGTAAGCTCCGAGGTCAGTAAACAGAAAAAGAATCCTAACAAGTTGCCAAACTGAGCAAATGAAAAAGAAAGTATCAAAAGCCAGAATTGGTAGACCAAGAAGGCAAGAGATAGCAGAATCAGGAAGTAAGAATAAATGGTAAGACTAACTTAAGTAAAAGCTACAACTGGGCACTGGCCTAGATGAGCCTATTCCAGTAACTGATGTAGAAGGGGCAGTTGTGTTTGTAGAGCCTTTGAGAGGGCAGCAATAGGCAGATAAGTAGAGCCAGTTCCCCAAAGTGAAGGCCTATCCAGAGTTACCCCTGCCAATATGGTTGATGGGCTCTGGAACAACAAGCAGGGTAGCCGTTTAATAATGGCTTGGATCTTTTGAAGATATCCTGTTGGATGCATCAGCAAGAGACAAAAATGATTCCAATTGACCAGACACTGGTATTATTTGTCCTCCTGTTCATGTACGTTCTGCACACATGGAAAAGAATAATTAACATCAAATTCATCATCAGCATCATCATGATGGCATATATTAGATACTTACTTTCTAGGCATGGTGCTCAACCATGCATGTGCTATGACAGATACTGCTGACAGCCTACCCAGCAGTCACTCCCCTCTATTCTTTGCTCAATGTACTTCAATTTTATTGAAGGAATAATATGCATCACCATGGAAGGCAGGCTTACTAGCATATGACAGTCGTTTTCATTGTCCCCTCTGCCAGGGGGTTGTGTCCAGAAACAATGCAAGGGTGGCAGAATAAAAGGATGTGAAGGGTTTTCACTCTGAATGCCATGTCTAAGCTACCAACTCATCCAACACATTGCCTCATATAAACTACTTCTTTAAGTAAACACATATTTTCAAAATGTAAGCCACTATTATTTGCAAACAAGAGTAGCCTCTCTGGTCCATTCCCATGATAGCATTTAATTCTTACCTTTTCTTGAGGAACACACTGGTACTATCCTTATCTTATGATTGAGGCTAAGGACAGGTAAGTAAGTTGCTGGCAGTCATAAAGTTAGCAAAAGAACCAGAGTTGAGATCCCCTTCTGCCCTACTCCAAAAGTTTGTGTGTGCCTTTAGCCACCAAGCCACACTTTCCCTCACTGTGCTCCCCTGATGTCTGACCCTGGACAGCATCAGCTACACTTTAGCCACACAAAAGAAGATTCAACATTATCCCCATGCTCAGAGCTCCTGGTCCTCATCATATTCTCATTTCAATTTTGTTACTCAAATCTCAATGCATGCTAATTACCGTGGTCTCACCTAGCTACACAGCTGAGATAGGACATGATGATCCAAGGGCAGAGGCTCTTGGCTTCTTGCCCTGTTTCTATAGACTGCTGTGGGTGACTGGCAACAGGGATGTATTACAGGGCAAAGTAGTAGTCTAGAGATTTGTAGGTGAGTACTACTCCCTGCCAAGGGACAAAGCTGCCCAGACTATTCCACAGGAAACAAAGCAGTCTTCATTCCTACTCAATATGCTCCTGTCGCAAATCAACAGTGTATCAGGCCTATGTTCAATTAAATGAAAAAGCAAGTTGGACAATATGTATGTTCTGTATGTTGTTTGCTATCTCACTATTGGAACAACATGCATATGCAAAGAAAAAATCCATGGACTAAGAACAAAACAATTAATAACAACCACTCTATGCAATGGAATTAAAAGCAAGGTTATGGGTATTATATCATTTTAGATATCTTGCATATTTCATAATTCTTTTTAAAGAAAAAACATCCATCAAGCTTCAAAATAAGTTATATCAACATAGTATTGGAGACTCGGGAAACTCTATGCAAAGAGCTTAACCTAATGGGCTTGATGGGAGGCCCTGTGAGCCTCAGATGTAGTTTTAAGAAAAAGACCCAGAGAACTTCACCATGGTAATATGTGCACTGTGCAGGTAGACCACATGTAGCCAACTGTGTTTGCTCTCCAGCAAGGGGGACACATGTCCCTTAATGTCACCTGTGATCAGTTCATCTTGGTATCCCACCTGTACATTACCTTCTCCTCCATCCTTCATGCCTGCCAGAGCTCCCATTGACACAGGCTATATATAAATTCAACTCGAGAGCAGGCACAGTTCACCTTGTGCTGTGAATCAGACCAAAAAAGCACCAAAAGCCTTACATAAATTAACTGCTTTCCTTGAGAAAAGAACAACCCTCAAAAGTTCTAAGCAGAAATTCTAGGACAACTTTATCTTCACCTTTCCTTGTGCTGATATTTACAAAGTACACTGAAATTTACAACACACATTCACAGCCAGATTCCCATTTGACCTCCAAACTAGCCCTGCAAAGGTGGAAATGATAATTACTCCTACAGATGAAGAGAGAGAGGCAAAGGAAGAAGACTTAACAAACAGAACCCTCCAGAAAGCTAGTACCAGAGGCAGAAGCCAGAAATGTGTACACCTAGGCAGCTCTCCTATTTATTCAAATATTTGCAAATATTTCAGGCTTTGTGTTATGTGGCAGTTCTATTGACGATACAGTAGAGATCTCTCAGGGTGCTTAGAGCTCATGGAAAAGGCAAGCATCAATCAAAATAATCAGAAAACCCTCAGAAAAACAAACACTATTTTCATTGTGAAACTGTGAAACACAAGAGGCATTTTTCTTTTGACTAAAAAGTTAAGGATGTGAAAGAATGAACTTAGTATTCTAAAAACAGCATGGGAAAAAGTCCTGTGGCTTGAATGAATATGATACATAAATGATATGATACATAAATGTATCATATTCATGAACAAAAAGGCTTGCGGTAAGAAGAAGAGGAAAATCAGTAAAGATGAAACTGAAGAAAGAACATGTGTGTTATCTTACGTGTTGTGATTTGTATCCTAAAACTTGCATGAGGTCATTAAATAGGCTTCATTGTACGCTGGGTATGAAGGGAGTATAAGTTTTCTGTGTGAAATCCTTATGTATCACTCTTGCTGTCCTTGAAAATTATTCAGAGTTCAATGTGCTTATCAGCCTCCTGTACTCTCTTACTAGTTTCTTCAGGCTCTGGTACATATCTCATTGGGTACCAATTAAAGAAGTAATAATGACAAATGTCTTCCTACATCGGGGTCCTCCACTGCCCAGCCTTCTATTTTGCCACCAGTAGTTTTTGATGAGATCATGCAATTTCAGATTCACCTTAAAGAATATACAGAGTTTACCACCTTGAAATAGTGAATATCAAAATTTATATTGGAACAATGTAAAACCACATACATAACATTTGAGGCTAGTGAAATGCATCTATTCCACATTTGAAGAAATGGTCAAATGGCTCATTGTGGTCAGTCATGATTTAAATTAGGTCCTTTGCCATTACACAGCACTGAGGCTTACGCAAGCCATACAAATCATATGCAGACAATGGGCCAAATCACTGTAGCATTGAAGGCATAAACTTCTCAACACCCAAATTTCCAGGACAGAAGGAGTCTTCAAGTCTAAAACCAATACCATACAAGCCTTCTACAAGCTGATGACCCACCCATCAACAACAGTTGAAATTTACAAGGTTGATTTGGGTCCAAGCAGAAAGTAGCCTTGTGAGGTGACCAAACCCCAGGATCAGAAACTAATGCATGAAACTTGGCTTTTAAGGTTTTTTTTGTTTTTTTGTTTTTTTTTTTTTATAAATGGGATACGTTTTATCCCATTCTCTTGCAAGGGAATTCTGAAACACCATCTCACCAGATGGGAATGTACAAGGAGAAAGGAGAGGAGGTGCCAATGGAAGAGGACGAGTAAGAAAAGGGAGATCTGATTGCTCACCCAGATAAACTGTCTCTTAAATGGTTATAGCTGCCACAGGGGGCAGGGGTGGGGTGGGGTGGCAGAAAAAGCAGCTCCCTGAAAAAGGGAATAAGAAAGGACCCCTGGACTTTGGCTTTAGGGTACCACTGCCTTGGACAAGTCACTTCTTTACTCATTATCTCTGAAGTCCCCATCTATAACATGTAAGAATCCACATCTCACAGGGCTAGAATGAAGGTCAGTGAATACATGAATCTTCACCAAAGAAATATGAAACACTAATCTTGATCAGTATAGATTGCACAAAAAAATCTGAGTTTTCCCTCAGCCTGGTATTGGGCTTCTAAAGCTAATATGTCAAAGAATTCAAGAAATTTGCATTAAGTACTTCCCCAGCCTCTTCTTGCTATGCATCAGCTGAAGACAGCATGGAGCCTGGAAAGCAGGTCTGAGGGACTCAGTCAGTCAAGTACTTTCCTGAGGACATTCAAGGATTAACGACAGCCTGGGGCTGTTTACCTGCAATGGAAATAAAATTCCATTCTGGGCAATTCAGGCATTTTGAGTGTCCCAAAGAAGACAGGTGATGGCCCAAACTTGAAGCCTCTAAGTTTATATGTGCAAAATTTACTGTCGGGAAAGTGATAACCCCAGGCTAAAAGATTCTAATGAGTAAAGGTATGATATGACATTCCTGAGGTAGTTAGAGGCAGCATCACACAGGCCCTTTAAGGAGAAGAGAAAGTATTTCCACTCTAATTGCCAAGGAAAACCCTCATGTGAAGGTCCAGGCATATTAACAAGCTGGTTCAGTGGCTCTGGAACTCTCTCTGGGAGAAACACTCACCAGAAGTTAAAAAGGATGACCTAGGGGACAAAAGTCAATTGAACCAGAGGTTAGGGAAGGGAAAAAAATGCACAGAGGGGCCAGTGTTGTGGCGCAGTGGATAAAGCTGTCTCCTGGCACCAGTTCAAGTCCTGGCTGCTTCACTTCCAGTTCAGCTCCGTGCTAATGTGCCTGGGAAAGGCCCAAGTGCCTAGGGCCCTGTACCCACATGGGAGACCTGGATGAGGCTCCTGGCCTCAGATCTGCCCAGTTCTGGCCATTGCAGCCATTTGAGGAATGAACCAACAGATGGAGGCTCTCTCTTTCTCTCCCTCTCTTACTCTGCCTTTCAAATAAATTTTTAAATACAAGAATGCACAGAAACCTTTTCCTTCCAAGCCTCCTCATCCTCACACACCATTTCCAACATACCCGCTTAAAAAATAACAGCTGAACACAGGCAGCTATAAATCTGTTTTCTTGCATCCAATAGCTCTAGCTGCTATTATTTATAACATTAGTTTAATTAAAATTTCCAGGGAAATAGACAAATTTCTTTACAGTGGTGTAGAAAATCAGTTCTTTTCAATCACACTAGGTTCAGCATCCCTGGAAACCAATGAAATATTTGAATTGAAAAAACAGCTCTCATGGCTCATGCATTTTTTACTCTCCAACACTCCTTGCCAACAGATGAAGCATAAAAGGAACAGCAATAACCGACATACCAACACCTATATTTTTTTCCAAAAGGGTTCCATCACATATGCTGTTCTAGTTTGGCTTTTTTTCTCTCCTTGCTTTCCTTTTTAAAAAATAACCATGCTTACAGCAAGAGGCCGGTACATCAGGCCCTGGCTCTGCGGGCTGCCCCCTCGACACCATGAGCTTCTCCAGGGCAGAAGCCACATCTCACTGACGCCTCTATTGCAATGTGTGTATGTCGTGTGGCGGTCCATGCGGGTTTATTCAACATGACACGAAACACGCCTGGCACCCACGCCCCATCTGCTCTACTGGCCTTCAGAGCAAGGGCCTGACTGGGAGCAAAACAGGCACTTCCTCCCCTGGTCTCGGCCGCGGGAAGTGACGTCATGGTGCGCACGATTCATTGGCTTGGCCTAAGGTCGATGACGACATTACTTATTCCTGCTTCCTGCTGGGACAAAGTAGATTCTGGGGGGAGGGCTCGCCAGGGGTACCCACACGGCCCTGGATCCCCCCACGCAGGATGCGACGTTCCCACCGCGTGTGGTGAGGATAAGCATCTGGTGGCCTGCGCCGGGGCTGAAGACCCCATCTTCCCTCAGCAGTGTTGTGTCCTCCCCTTGCCGATTAATTCTGTTGACTCCTTTCCACTCTTGCTGCCTCTAATTGTAGGACTTAGTGTGGCGCTCACCGCCTTTGGAAATGGCAGGCCTGCCTCTTGCTGAAGAAAGGGCGTGCCCGACTCTGGGACCCAGGTATGCAGCCGGTCCACGTCCACCCTATCTGCAACCCAGGCACAGGCGCAGCCTCCAGGCTTGCCCTCGAAGGCCTCCTGCTCCAGCCCACCACTTCTGCCTTGCCAGGTTGCTTTCTGCCCAGAAGTGGCTGCTGCCATCCATGCAGCCTGAGGTTTCCCCTGGTCCCTGTGCTCGGCTGTGGTGTGACCACATGCAGTCTCCAGAGTGGGCTCAGGGGTTCCTGGCGCCTCTGAGACCCTCGGCAGTAACCTGAGCAGCTCTCTTCACTCGTAGGGCCGGTAACATGTTTGTGAGAAACTAAATGCAGTTTGCTCTGCTCTCTGCACAGCCTCCACTGCAGGTGCCGATGGAGCCAGTGGAGACTTGGCAACACCCTGTCAGCTTTTCAACTTCCCAAAATGCATTTGGAGTCAAACCATCTCTAGTTCAAGTGGTGGAGAAACTGCAGATGTGCAGGGACTTTGACAATCCCCTGGTTGTACTTCGCTCCCTTTGTCCAGAGCTGACTTACATGACCTCACACAGAAGAAATGGCTTCTGTCTACAGACCTCAGGGAAGGTGACTCTACATCCTGCCTAGCCATCAGTTCTTCCTGGAACATCTCCTTCTTGCAACTTCAATTCATCAACCAGTCCTGAAGAATCATCTCTGGCAGGAAACTTCTCCCTAACGATGACCTGAAGCCCACCTAGACACTTCCCCTCCTCCCTTTGAGTCAGGTAGAGGGGCCGTTTTCTCCCACCCACCTGTGCGGAGGCTGGGGCTTCCTATCTGGCTGTGGTGGGAGGCAGAGTCTAGCTGACATGGGGTTCAGTGGACAGTAGTCCCGGCCATCTGTGGTGGGAAGCAGTCTGGTTGACCGGTCTGGTGCTCAGTACAGCAGACCTGTCTGTCTATGGTGGGAGGCAGGGTCTCGCTGGCACATGGGGTCTCCTGCATAGCGCAGTTCTGTTCCTTAAGTGGGTGCCTCTCTCACACCTCCCAGTGAAGTTGGAAACTGAGACCTAGGGTGTCACTGACATCTGCAGGGCCATCTGTGCCCGTACTGGGCATGAAACAGACTGCAGGAGAAGAGACAAGAAGGAAGAGCATCTCGGAGTCCAGATGCTGCTACACAACAGATAGCCCCAGCCCCGGGACTCTGAATATACAGGATCGAGCACTGGAAATGGATAAGGCCCCCTGCTGAGCCGAGCACCCCCCACCTCACCCCACCTGAGAGTGCAGCCCCGAGGGCACAGATCCACTTCCCTGGCACTATCACCCCAAGGGCCCTCGCCTTTCCAACTGGAAAATTCCAGGAAGTGCAATCTTGAGGCTGTGGACTCACCCACCAACACGACTGCACCGGCTCAGCCCTGAGACACTTCCCTGCCCCTGGCTGTTAAAAACCATCACTGTTGGAGCAGCGCCCACCCCACCTCTGGTGAGATGCAAACCCAAACGCTGCAAGGTCAGCTATGGACAGAGGCTGACGTCCTGCTAGTGATAGTTTAGGTGTCAGAAGAACTGAGCCTGGTTGGGCCCTGGGGAGGTCACTGGGGTCTCAGGGTTTATCCGGTGTTCCTCTCTGGGGACTAGGGCATCCAAGCAGTCTTGAGAGCAGGAGGGTGGTGGTATTCCCTCCACTGTAAAGTGAGCGGTAACAGGTTGTGACAACTCATAGTGTTCTCACTGTTTTATTTTGAAAGATTTCCTCTGGTGCTGGTTAGCGCCTGGGGTCAGTGCTATTTATGGCGGGAGTGGGTGGCCCTGCGTGCCTCCTCCACAGACTCCGACTTCTCCAAGCCTTCACCTTCAGGATTTGTGATTATCGAACTGGCTGCCTTATCAAATAACTGAGATTAATTAATGACATAGCAGCAATAAAATGGATAAACATTAAAAAACACACATAAAATAAAAAATTGGAGTGAAATCATAATAAAGACACAAGCATCAATATTTCTTCCTATAAGAAAATATTTATTTGTCTTACAACTGTTTTCTCCTCCATTCATCCTCTACAGACCCATGTTCACACAATGCAATAACAACACAAAATGGGTGTAAAATGAAATCTTATTCTCTCCATTGTAACACATTCTAGGACTCACATGGGCAATAAAATCCCTTCTTGTTAATCTACTGATCTTCTCAGATAGCCAATAAACTACCAGATAAAGGAAAAATCCCATTGCATTTCCTTTTAGTCCTTTTCACTAGTAACTTTAAAAGTCCAGGAATGTAGATTGATTAGGGAAAATACAGGATAATTTCATCAACCTTTTGCATTAATGTCTTTTGCCTTTTGCATCAATCCTTTTGCCTCTTATCTCTTCCTGACATTGTGGCCACAGTTAACCAAAGGCATATTGAAACCCATGATGGAGCAAGAAGAAAAGATTAAAGTTCTTGAAAAGACAAATTTAGAAACAAGTTGGCTACTGATGTCAACAGAACATAGGGCAAGGTTAAAGTTCGAATCCAGCTAATGAGGCTAAAATGAATAAGCCACAGGGAACACAGTATAGGTAAAGTGTGCGGAGCTCAGCATGAGACATCCAACACCATCCTGTCTGGGCTGCCTTAACAATTAAGCAGCCACTCTCTCTTTTTCCAAAGAATGTATTATATTGCCACCTAGTTCTTTACATTCATCCCTCTCTTATTATTTAAATCTCTGTGATTTAGCATCAAAGGCTCTTTGTCCTTCAGTATTCAGAGGACGTGTTGTATTTCCCAGTAGCACAACTATCCATCATTTGCTTGCCACAGTGCACTGCTCTATCTTGTAGGTCACTGAGCTACCAAGGCCTCTAAGGCCAGGCAGCCTTCACCCCCACAGGCTGTGTGCCTGGGATATAACACTCTGGAAGGAAGAAAGGGCGCATGGTGGAGAATACAAGAGGCCAACATTCCTTAGCATCCAAAAGGGCATATTCATCATCTCTTCCAGCAAGGAGCTTGGCAAGTAATAAAAAGAGAGGCTGGGGACATCTAAGCTAAGTAGGCTTTGTCTTGGTTTAGCAGCAGCATGCTGCACTAACCCACATACAAATTCAGATGGTTGCAAAACTCTGCTTATCCACAGCAGAAGTGCTCTGTCACAGGTCAACCAGAGTTGCACTGTAGTGTCCTAGAGGAAAAATACAAGTCCTGAAATGAGCATTGTGTTGAGGGAGGCCCAGAAGGCCAGAGTTGGAAAGAGACTTAAAGCCCATCTAGTCCTAACCTCAGATTATACTTAAAGAGCCAAAATCAGGGACTTGCCCAGGGCCATACAGATTTAACAATTTCTTCCTGTTTTCTGTCCAGATTTTGTTATAAAACATTTATCTTTTTATAAAAATAAATTAAAAATTTAACAACTTCTTTCAGTTTTCTATACAGAATTTTTTATAAGATTTATTTATGTATTTACTTATTTAAAAGGCAGAGTGGCTGACAGAATGAGAGATATGAGAGAAAGAAAGAGATCTTCTATCTGCTGGTTCACTTTCCATATGCCCCCAACAGCCGGGACTTTGCCAGGCTGAATCTAGGAGCCAGCAACTCCATCCAGGACTGACAGGTTGGTAGCAGGGACATAACTACATGGGTCTTCATCTACTGCCTACCAGGCAACAACCTATACTAATATTTATGCTAATAGGTAGCGGGAAGCTGGGGCAAAAGTGAAAGTAGGACTCAACCCTAAGCACTCTAATAAGGAATGCAGGTATCCCAAGCTGTAGCTTCATTCACCGTGCCATACTCATTCTAGTCCAGAATATTTTCCTGTAAAACATTCAGAATTTTTAATAAAGAGAAGTAAATAGTATCTATTTTGTCCATCCATATGGGCTTTAGGAGCTCTGGAAATTATTAGCTAAAAATGGGTACTCTCACTTGGCAAAAGTTTAATCTCAAAAGAAGACATAATAAATTTGGCTCATTGCTTACACTGGATACATTTCTGAGCCCTCTTCATATGAACAAAAAAGGAAAAGAGGTCATGTCACATTTTCAAAAACCTGCCAGGACCAACAAAATATCTTATTACATAAAAATTTCCCTTCTCACTCTGTCTCACCTATGTATTTTTAAAGTGATTCCATTGGCGTAAAAAAATATACACCACTGTGCTGCACCACTGACCAGGGAACTAAAACAAACTATTTGAGCACTGTGCCTAGAACCTGGCAAATAGAGTAAGTTTAGAGACCTGATCAGCCTCAGCTCTTACACTGTACCATGGATCTACACAACATGCTAGGTTCTGAATCCATGGGACATAAGCCACAGTTTGCATAGAGGTGAAAACTTGACCAAATTCTACTCATTTCCAGTATGCTATTTTAAAATCTCCTCTACCTGATGGCACATATCTATAGCACTTAACGATGTTGTATCTTCATATAATAGCTTGAAATTTTCTAAAGATTTAGTTTACATAGGCACATTCCTACAACAACCCTAGAGTAGAAGAGCTACTATTAGCCGCATTTACACATGCAAGCAGTTCCTGGCATAGGAATGAGTGAATGAACACAGAAACTAGCACTTTAACACTCCTGCATCATTGCATGAAAATTGCATTTCATAAATGGCAAAAACAAAGTCAAAGTTTCAGAATTCAATTCAGTGTGAGATGAATAACAGAGATCATATGCCTGAAATAAGAAACCTGGAAGACAGCTTCTCCTTCCCTCCTCTCTCCTCACCCATACTTCCTTCTCTCCTGCCCCTGAAGGCCTCTTCTCACTGCCAGGTTGATACTACTCACACATACACACTCTTCTCTCAGAAGACCATGATTGGATTTTTATGTCTACAAAATAAACTTTGCTGCAAGTCCAGCTCTTTTGTGACTGGCAAGTCACATAGTGGCAAAGTGTAAAGCTGCAAAAATTGTCATACCTTTTCGACCAGAATGGCAAGAAATTGAGAGGTTGCTCCACATTCCCTAGAGTTGTCCCTCCTGGGATCTCCCAAACCTCATTGTCTCTACCAGGAATCCAGCAATCGATTATAGACTGCCTTATGAAGTCTCCTGTACTGTTGTCTGATACTTTTGCTTAAATTTAAACATGGGTGTATCCTATCATCCCAAACTGTATCTCATCTCTTCCTAGATAGAGGATCTGGAGCTGTTGTGTTAGTTGGACATGAGATATTATAAGTTTCCAATTTTATTTTAGAGGCAGAAACATACATACACACACACACATACATACACAGAGAGAGAGAGAGGAAAATGGGGAGAGGAATTGGAGGGATAGGGAAAGAAGGAGGAGGGAGGGAGGGAGGCAGGAGGGAGGGAAGGAGAGAAGAATGAAAGGAAAGGAGAGAAGGAGGGGGAGGAGGGAGAGGGAGAGGGAGAGGGAGAGAGAGAGGAAGAGAGACGGAGAGCTCTTACCTGCTTGTTCACTCCTCAAATGCCTGGAATAGACAGGGGTTGAACCAAATCAAAGCTAGAAGCAGGGAACTCAATCCAACACAGATGTAGGAAACCATTTACTTGAAACAGTATCTGTTGCCTCCCAGGGTGCACTTTAACAGGAAGCAAGATTTTGGAGCAGAGCTGGGACTCAAGCATTTCCACATAAGTTGCAGGTGTCCCAACCAGCAGTTTACCAGATAAGACACATGCCCCTCCTCCATTTTTTTTTCATGAATTTTGATGATGATTTATATGCAAGCATGTCTGTTTCTGAAGTAACTAAATCAGTCAGAGAGACAGGAGATTGAGAATCTTGCCCTGGCTTTCTGAGGGGCTATGGCCTTTGATAATCAACTCTTAATTTCCCTCTCCATGCTGTAACAATGTTTGTATAAAACCAACACAGTGTATTTTACATGTGGCTTAACTACCTTAAGGAATGAATATAAGGATCAATAAGATTCGTGTAAATACTTTAGGAGCTCTCTGGAAGGAAGATGCCATTTCCACATATTTCATTATGAAACAAGTACACGTAAAAACAGATACTCATTTCCTGAAATTACTCTGAAATATTAGAGAGAACTTGCCTTATTCTGTGATTTATAGCATGTATAGTTTCTGATTTTACATGCGCAAGACCAGTTGTATGCAAATATTGGATTGCTCTGTGGCTAATATGTAGCATGGATTAAAAGTAAAATCTAAATATGTTTATTGTCTTTACTATAATCACTGAGTTAACTCAAGATGACAATCAGGCCACAGATTTGTGTGTGTATGTGCACATGTGTACATGAACCATTCACACTTCTACAAGTCTGAACAAATGAAATGAGAGCTGTATTTAAATAAGATAGATTGCACTTCAGAGACTTATCTAGCAATGTGGCATAAGGAGGTTGGATTAGGGTGCAAAAAGTGCTGGTCAAAGGCTAGGTGTACACACCATTTGGATGAAACTCACTGGTAAGTCCACCCTCAGCTGCACTGTGACTTCAAGATGACAACACAGGAAGTGAACATTTTCAGTTCTCTCCAGTTCAGCTGCTATTTTGAGTTGTCAAATCAGCCTGCTCACAGACCTGGAGTTTTAGTCCTGGCTTTCACTGATATCCAAGAACCAGGCCAATCACTACAGGGGCCTTGATGGTTTCAAATGAGTTTAAAATGACATCATGAATAAGCCATGATCTTCCTGATGCCAATAAATAAACATGATGGTGATAGATATGTTTTCCCCGATTTGAACATTGCACAATATATACATGCATTGAAACATCAAACAGGACCCCTAAATATGCATAATTTTTATGTGTCAAAAATAAATAACAATAAATCCGCTAAATAAAAAGAAGGAATATGATGAATGGGAAGGATTACCAAGGTACTGACTGCAGATTTTGGCAGATTCAGTCCTTTGAGTAAATGGGGAGAGGTTTCAAAGTGAGCTAAGAACAGAAAGAGAATCTGAGGGAGATTAGTTCAGGTCTCATTCAAGGCTTTGTCGGAAACTATTAATATAAAAGTCAGCTCAAGAAAAACTCAAGGCAATAGATAATCATCCTGGCCACCCAACCGAATGGCTCCTTTTATGTTTCTAGCTTGAAGTATGTTGCTATCCACATATTAGGAACTTCTAACTAGACTTAGCTAAACAGCAGAAACAAGGAAAAAAGCGTGAGCCTCAGAAGCAAGCAGAAAGTGTTGAGCTACTGACTAAAATAGCAGTTGCTTTTCTCGTGATAATTTGTGCAATTAGGTCTGAAAAAACTGTTTCTCAGTTCTAACCTGTTTTTAAAAAGTGGAAGAATGTTGCTACAATAAACTTTCCCAGAGTAGTGGAACTGCCTGGAAAAATCTTTGTGTCTGATTTTAGGAATTTTTATGGTCCCTGACACCTTCTTCGGCATCTCTCTCTGGGGAAGACCCTCTGATGTAGCTAGGACTCCGTCCTTGGCAGGATATGTCAGTAGCATACTATGGAGTTGGTGTGGAAAGGTAGAAAGATTAAGGTTCGGGAAATAGATTCCAGTTGAAAATTTTGGTTCTATGCTTATTATTTTATATGACTGATTTTTTTTTTTTTTTTGACAGGCAGAGGTAGACAGTGAGAGAGAGACAGAAAAGTCTTCCTTCCATTGGTTCATCCTCCAATGGCCACTACAACCGGCGCGCTGCGCCGATCCGAAGCCAGGAGCCAGGTGTTTCCTCCTGGTCTCCCATGCGGGTGCAGAGCCCAAGCACTTGGACCATCCTCCACTGCCTTCCTGGGCCACAACAGAGGGCTAGACTGGAAGAGGAGCAACCGGGACAGAATCCAGCGCCCCAACTGGGACTAGAACCCCGGGTGCCAGCGCCGCAGGCAGAGGATTAGCCTAGTGAGCCATGGCGCCAGCCATATATGACTGAAATTTAGGAGTCACTTACCTTATCTGAGCCTTTCTATTTCCAAATCTGTAAAATGAGCCCAATAAAACTGTCCCAACAGGCTATTGTAAGTAATTTTATGCCTTGCTCATCACACAGCCTATGGTATGTGCTCAGCAAATACAATTCCCTTCTCCCACACCCATGCAATGGAGTACACATACTACATCTGTCCAAACAACTCCAAAAGTCAGCAACATCAGACAAGTAAGAGAAAAGTATCCTAAAGGAGTAAACTGCTCACACTGAATCAGGCTCCTGATCTTGGTGTTCCAAACCCAATGCCAATGAGCCCTGTTGTTGAAATGAATAACTTAGTAGTTAGAATCAGGTACTCAAGAGTCAGACTTGGGTTCAAATCCTACTGCTGAGACAGTCAAGTGAAATCCACTCTCTGGGAGGGTGGCCTAGTTTGCAAGTGTTTGACCAGCATCTTGGCATGGGGCAGAACTTCTGTACTCTAAAGTACACTAGTGCAGACTATAAAGAAACTTGTGAAGATTAGTCTGTTTTATGCCCTAGACACACCCTCTCCTTAATCTTTTCCTCCTCCTTACCCAGACTCTGCTTCAGGTACTTGGTTTCCCAAACTTTCACTAACTGACTTTTTCAGCCAGGTCTCTACCCCAGCTTCCTTCCCCCTCTACATAAACCAGTGGTTTAGGTCAAGGGGGGAGGAGGAGGCTGGTTAACTACCCTTTATATAAATCATTCTGATGTACAGTTAAATTTTGGCACTATATCTATAAACTTTTTGCATAAAAATCAAAATTTATTTTTCCTACAATCTTGTCTTTTAGGAGCGTTTCCCTCATGGCCTACCTAAAAAAAAAAAATGTATTTGTGTTTTGCAGATTGGTCAACAATTGCATATGTGCTCCCTCATCTAAATCTTATGTAAAGGACATGTCATACCATAAGCCAAAGTATGAAAAATATCAAGAAATAAGAAGGAGTATTTAGAATCCCCTCCATCCATTCTTTATATAAATGTGGTTGATTCTAAAGAATACTCTAGGCTACAGAGCTCCCATTCTCCTCCCCCTCTCCTGGGAGAGATCCATGGTAGCTACGAAGGATGAGTTTAGAGACAGGGCCGATGAATCATCATGATGTGCTGAATAAATAACAACACGACCACAAACATGTGCTGAGCACCAGAGGCCACGTACCACCCTAAGCACTTCACACCGAGTGTCTCATTTAACATTCCCAATTAAATATGTGCTGGTGCATGCTGTTTAACAATGGAGATACACACTGAGAAATGCACTGTTAGGTGATCTCAGTACTGTGCAAACATTAGAAAGTATACTTACACAACCTGGATGGCTACTCATATCACTAAGTGATATAATCTTGTGTGACCACCATCAAATATAGATTCCATTAGCAACCAACATATTATTATGCAGTGCATGACTATATTAGCAGTATTATTCCTCTTATACACATAAAGAAATTGAGATGCAGAGAAATGAACCTGCCGAAATTCACACAGCTAACAAGTGATTGAGGATGGCAGAAGAGAATGCTTCCCAGGAACCAGAGAATTTGAGAAGGCATAAAACTCTAGCAGAGATAGATCTCTGGAAAAAATTTCATAGCAACAAAAGAGTAGTGTCACCAGGACTTTTCAGTTGAGAATTACTAAAGAGGTCTGAGGGCCTCTTTTTGGCCTGTGGCTTAGGAGGAGAAGCAGTGCCCTTTTTTAAAATCCCATTTGGGGAGCACATGGGTAATAGGTCAAGGAAAACATGAGTGATACCTGACAGGTCCCGTTGGTTCAAGAGAACTAAAAAAGTCAAAGAGCTCTTGAAGTTGGAAATGGAGAGAGTAGCTAAGAGCTTGCTTTATCCAGGCGGCCCAACCCAGGTGTGAAAGGTGCAAGGAAGGCATTGGTTTCTGCATTAACTCTGCCCACATATGCTATAGCTGGTTCAAGCCATAATTCTTCAGAAGTCCAGAAAGCATCTTAAATAGATCACATCAAAAATAGACAGAGAGTTTTCAATATGGAAGACCTTCTCTTGCCTGGCACTAGCTTCCTGTCCTTCCAGAACATCTTCTAAAAGACACTCCTGAGCCAAGATAGCAAAAGCATCCAAGTGTCTCTTCATCAGAAATTTGGGCTGTAGCTGACTGACCTTGGAATATCCCTCTCTTGATGGATTCTGAAAGGGAGGAGGTTCCTAATATGTTTGTTCTTTATCCTTGGCCCAAGGGAGCAAATCCTGTGGCAGAACAATCATTTTAACTTTGACAACATCATTAATGGGAATGAGTAATGCATAGGCACTGCTTAGAATGCAAAAAGTTTCTTTATAATTGGACTCAAATCACTATCCATAAGGATTCAGTGGCTTCTGGAAAGATCAGAACATTACCTTTGATCACCATTACCCAGCTGTCCAGCCACAGATGATGCAATGGAGACCAATGGTCCCCTCCCTTATTCAGCTACCAGAAAACTGGCCTCCAGTGACAGACATGGGGAACAACCTCCTGTGAACCACTCCAGGCCTCTAAAATGGTCTTGACATCCTCTAACGAACTGGAAGGCTCATTCCTCTGCAGAGCATGGATGACACCAATTCCAAAAGATTCTAAGAACAGCCTCTCTAGAGAAGTCTCCATTTGGAAAAGATATTTAAGCAAAGCTGTGCTTGATGAAGTGAAATAGAATTAGCTGCTTCAGCGGCACAGGCTTCTCAGATTCATTCTAAGGTAGACTGGCTTATTTGCTTCCAAGTGGAACGAGCTCAACAACAATATATCACAGTTAACTGTGATCACAGTACCATGGAATTTCAGCCAGTGCCTGGAGCACACTGAGGTACACTTAATATTCCCCAATCTGTAATCAACCTTTCATACATTTGTTCCTAATCACAGGATACAGTTTCATCTTAATGAACTGTTTTCTTATCACATTATAGTTGGTCATTTCAGCATGCCTAATGGCCCATTTGCTAGGTTAAATTACAGTTAGGGTCCCTTGGTTTTTGTTTCCTGGCAAGGGTTACAGGGGTTTGATTTTTTTTCCCCCTTCCCAGTGCTCAATTTCAAGGGCAGAATAATCACTAAAGATTGAAGACAAGGACATACCTGTTGCAGTCGACGTGGAGCAGGAGATGAGAGGCACTCACTGACACTGCAATCTTGTGCCACTGTCCATCTGCCATTTTGTATGGAAGTGCTTCTGTCCTGGGCTTCCCATTATGTATATAGTGATACCGAATTTCATCCCGCAGACCACTGCTCTCCAGTTCAAAATAGCTGTAGGTAAAGGAATAACAATTTGTTTTATTTTAGTTATAGATATCACAGCCATCACCAATCTCTGCCCCCTTACCACCAGCTTTCTCAGAATATAAAATTAACCAAAAATGACTCAAAGAGCCATGATCTGAAATCAATTGTCTTATATGGAATCCAAAAACCTATTGTCTGAGAGCCCTCATGGTGATACCTCAAGTCCATGAAATAGAGATCAATTGATTCACTATGAAGTAACAAGCCATAAGCTGATTAATGAAGCTTGGTGCAGTGCCCCCCAAATTTTAAAATGCAATTCAGAACTCTTCTATTGTCTACAATTGGCCATTCATGTGGAATGGATTTGTTGATGTTTGTTTTGTTTTGTTTTTTGACAGTCAGAGTGGATAGTGAGAGAGAGAGGCAGAGAAAGGTCTTCGTTTACCATTGGTTCACCCTCCAATGGCCGCCATGGCTGGCGCGCTGCAGCCGGCGCACTGCGCTGATCCAAAGGCAGGAGCCAGGTGCTTCTCCTGGTCTCCCATGGGGTGCAGGGCCCAAGCACTTGGGCCATCCTCCATTGCACTCCTGGGCCACAACAGAGAGCTGGACTGGAAGAGGAGCAACCGGGACAGAATCCGGCACCCCAACCGGGACTAGAACCCGGTGTGCCGGCGCCGCAGGTGGAGGATTAGCCTATTGAGCCACAGCGCCAGCCGTTGATGTTTATTTTTAGAGCCACTATTTTTATTTTTGCAAGATTTAAAGAGAAGTGAAAGTCATGTTGGACGTCAGGGATTTGAATAAACTATAAGAGCGAAGAGATTAATAAATTTTTTGTCCCTTGTCCTAGACAAAAAGTTGTAACTAAACAATACTTCCAAGATGATGAGTAAGTGGAGGAAAGATTGAAGCTACATACATATGAATCAGTACTTCAAATTATCTTGAAATGAAATGCAAATTGAGGTTTTTCTTTCCCAAGAGTGTCATCGTGTTTTCCAGACCCCTGAGATATTTTTAGCACCACCACTACAGTCTCACTTTGCAACACTCCTCAGACATGACCAGGACTAGCACTTTCACAGGTGGCAGAGCTGTTTAGTCGGCTATGCCTCTCTTCTGCAGTGTGTCCTCAACATTGGACCTGATCTCATTGCTGGACATTACATTAAGCATTTCCTATACATTTTCCAATTTACCACCCACAAAATCCTGTAAGACCGGTATTATTATCCCTTTCTAAAGATTAAAAAACTGAAATTCAGGGATTAAATAACAGGCCCAATGCAGAATTGAAACCCAGATTGAAGTCTAATGCTTTGTGCACTTTTAACAAGTTCATTGTCTATCACAGGGACATGATGACCAGGTAGTTAGAAGAGCAACTCACTCACACAAACAACTCAAGAGCTTCTCACTTAGACACTAGATTCAAATCCCTACATTTGGAAGGATCTGCTGCTTCCTCAATCCACTGAGTTGTCCTGACCCCCCTATCCAGACCATGTCTAATCTAAAAGACAAAATGGATCCTCTATGAGAGTGAAATGGATAACACCATGAAACTTGGCCTCTATTGTGCATGACTCCCAAATCTCATGTCAGAGAACAAATGCATATTTCCTGTCTATCTTTCACAGGGAATCTTCCCAAGAGAGTAGTTTATGAGAGGCAGAGAACCAACACCAGCTTCCCACCTATCTCACTTGCTTCATTGTAAAGAATCAGGCCTAAAGACATAAAATGAAGAGATTATTTATACTATAGCAGTCAGTGACTGGGTACAGGTGCAGACTTATTAGTAATAATTAATTTAATACATACACTGAAAAAACACAAATGAGGAAACCTCTTACCATAAAACAAATATATTTTAGGAGAATGCTCTGATTTCCTCTAACCATCTGGAATACTAGAAAAATTAAACAATCAGAGAGCTTAAAAGTCAAGAAAACCGTAGAAACTATCTGGTCATTAATTAATTTGTTCAACACATACTTAATGAACATATACTAAAAGACTAAAAGAAGATTTAAAATATTAATCCTTCTCTCAAGATATTTTGAGTCTAATGAAAGAAGAAATAAAATATGTGTTCCCCCTACCCCCCAAAAAAGCTATAAAGTAGCCTAAGGAGCAAGGGAAGTTGTCATTAAATGAGTAGCGGCCTCATACCAAGACTATGATAAGTGCTTACATAAATATCATTCCAATTAATTTCTTCAAGGTAGATATTATTATATCTCTCTTACAGATGAGTTTATATAATAAACAGAGATACTAAGTACCTTTCCAGGACCATTCAGCTCCTACATTGGGAAGGTATCATGATCTTATACTTGCAATCTTACCAAGATTCAAGCAACATGAGAAATCTCTCAACAACTTTATTTTGAAGTCTATGTGACTCCTTGGGGAAGGGATGAGACTTTCAAAGGACTTGAATCAATGCCAATTAGGAATGCACATAAAGATGACCTGAGGAAATCACAGAAAAGGAAGCAAATGCATTTAACCAGAGGTTATGGTCTCATTGAGCAAATGCTCAATATATTACAAGCACATATTTAAAGATCACTTTACAAAGTACAAGAGCAAGTGGTTATCTTGAGATAGCCACAAATATTTAGCTATGAGAAAAGATCTCTGCCCTAATGTTAGGCAAATGGAAATTTGTATGTTAGGATAAAGTTTCTGACAGCAACATGAGCATATAAAAAAGTGATATATCTCAATTTGGTTGCAAGTCAAGATAATGTGCTTTTGAAGCGTTAAGTTAGATAATGGCTAAAGTGGCCTTCATGGCGATAAAGACACTGCATGGTTAAATGACATCTGGAAAATAGTGTTTCATGAGGATTGGGAGGAGAACAAGACAATATTTCCAGAAAGTAGCCCCCTGCTAATGGAGAACTTAGGCCTAGTTCTGATAGCAACTTGGAGAAGGTGGTCTCACCTTCTTGGCCTGATGGGATTTGATAATTTGTAAAAGAGCTTTGCTACACAAAGTATGGTCTATGGGCCAACCACCAGCACTGTTGCAGCATGTATGGAAACTCAGACCATTGGACCCCACTCACCAGCCACTGAATCAGAATCTGAATTTCAATAAGATCTGCAAATGATTTATGTGCAAACTGAAGTCTAAGAAGCACTGTAGAATACACCCCGTGCTGCTTTATTTCCTGGCCAGATGTTCATGATGAAGGGAACATAAGTTTGATGTCTTGAGGAAGTGAACAGGAGCCATGTGGAGCTGGCAAGAGTGCAAGAACATCAGAAGTGAACGTACACTAGTGTCTCGTAAGCAGTCTACCTCTGATTCTCCTCACTAAACAGTACCCTGGTGCTCTGAGGTCTACCTAGGTGTCCAGTAGGGAGATGATAACAACTATGAGTGATGAAACTACTGGCCAGCTTTTGTGAGTAGCATTGCTCCCTTTGGTCTTGGGCCTCAGCTAACTCTGCTGTGCCAATGAACTGCCATGGCTCCCAGAAAAGCCTGCTCACCCTACAAATATTTGGCAACAGCAGTGATATTCCCTTCCATGTTATTTTTTTTCTCTTTTTCATTCCAATCATCCTCAGCCTCTTTTTTGATACTTTCACCCCTCATCTAAATTATGATCCAAGGATTATGTCTTATTCCTCTATCCAGAGATCCTTTTCCATGCTGGTCAACATGTTCCACACCTGGTCAAATGGATTGATTTTCCATTTCAATATAGAATCCAGGAATAAAGGTGCATGGGCAAATGTAATCTAATGCAAAACACAGTGACCCCATCACCTGCTTGGCTCTGGGCTGTGCATAACCATTAGTGCATCCTAATGTTCACACTTATTTCTCATTGATGAACAACCCAAGTTCTTTCACACAGGATGCTATGGAGGCAAATACTTCCTACCCTACATCTACAGTTCTGAGTTTTTTAATACCAAGCCCTTGCCTCAGTGGTAGTGAGACTCTACCAGCATAAATAATTTCCCAAAGCCTACCTTTTAATATTACGTACAATAAGTATTACTAAGAGCTGAAGCTATATATCACAAACTAAATTTCATTATACATTTGAAATAAAATTCAGAAGCAACAATTCCAAATAATATAGGTAGCTCAAATCAAACAAGATATTTTTATTATTATGTTTATCATTTTTCTCCAAATTGATACCAAGGTATCCTATTTTGAGATTTTTTAATATAGAGTAGACTTGAAAAATAATATACTCAAAATATTAAAATGGTTATTGCAGGAAGAATATGTTGCTTCTGTATATAAGGGTAAAACAGTGAAAGTTAATTCTAGATGGTATCCAGCACAATTTTATTAGTAGGACAAAAAGTTAGGTAGAAAAAGCTTCTTTTCGGCTGGCGCCGTGGCTCACTAGGCTAATCCTCTCCCTGCAGTGCCGGCACCCTGGATTCTAGTCCCCGTTGGGGCACCAGATTCTGTCCCGGTTGCTCCTCTTCCAGTCCAGCTCTCTGCTGTGGCTCGGGAAGGCAGTGGAGGATGGCCCATGTACTTGTGCCCTGCACCCACATGTGAGACCAGGAAGAAGCACCTGGCTCCTGGCTTCAGATATGCGCAGCGCCGGCCATAGCGGCCATTTGGGGGGTAAACCAATGTCACTGTCTAACTCTGCCCGTCAAAAAAAAAAAAAAAAAAGGTTTGAAAAAGCCTCTTTTCCAATTATTCTACAGGATATATACTGACTATTTGAGAAATATATCACACCCCAAATAGCTCCAGCATTAGTGCAGCAACCACCTACAAAAGTGGCCTCTGTGCTCTGAACAAACAATTGCTTCCTGGGAGCCTGGTAGGAAAGCAGGGCAATGTTTATCTGAGGAACAAAGGCATACTCTTACCCAATGTGTATCTCTAAGAGGATTTTTGAGACCAGGAGAAAACCAGGCAGAGCTTCAGCTACTTATTACAAAGGAAAAAGAAGTCACTACATATATATAGGGAATACCTGGGTGGACCTTTTCCCCAAATCCTGAAAATCCCACAAATGATGAAAAAAATCATTCTCCCAGCACAAAACCTAGAATTTTATAAAATCTCAATAAAGTTTAACTCTACTGTTATCAGTGATAATCATAACAATAGTAATGAAAACAATGTGGTTAACATTAATTATATAATAATAGCTAATAGTTGAATACTCATCCTTCCCAGAGAGACAATGTTTAGGTCATTATATTACACATCGAAATAATCTCTACCACAAATTAGTGAGATATTTGTTTATTTATCTGCTTTATAAACACTCATATAGCACTGATTACAAGCTGGGCACTTTTCTACAAATATTTACTTGCTTAATCTTCATTACAATCTTAAAAATTACCACCTCTGTATTATCATTTCTGTTTTATTGAGTATAGAATCAACACTTAGAGAGATGAAATAATTTGCCCTAAACCACATAATTAAATAAGAGAAGATTAGGATTCAAACAAGAGTACCCTAAGTCCAGAGTTCATGCTTTTTAAAAAAAAAAAAAAACATTTATTTGAAAGTCAGAGTTACACAGAGAGAGGAGAGGCAGAGAGAGAGAGAGAGAGAGAGAGGTCTTCCATGTGCTGGTTCATTCCCCAGCTGGCCGCAATGGCTAGAGCTGTGCTGATCCAAAGCCAGGAGCCAGGAGCCTCCTCCAGGTCTCCCACACTGGCACAGGGGCCCAAGCACTTGGGCCATCTTCTACGGCTTTCCTAGGTCATAGCAGAGAGCTGGATTGGAAGTGGAGCAGCCCGGACTCAAACCAGCGCCTATAGGGGATGCCAGCACTGCAGGCAGTGGCTTCACCCACTATGCCACATTGCTGGCCCCCAGGGTTCATGCTTTATGTAGCAACCTGAGATCATACTTTTAAGCACTACTTCATTTTACAGGTAAGAAATTAAAGATCTGCAGCTAATGTAGTCATAGATGGCAGCTCTATGACTTGAATCTGTATCTGGCAGACATCAAGGTGGTTGCTCTCAGTGGCATTACTTTTTACTCTGTCAAGTATTTTAAACAGATTACCTCCGAGTTTGCCAATAATTTTCAATAGCAGTTATTATATGCTTAGTATGTGTGAAAACTGAGACTCAAAATGACTCAGTGCCTTGGATGAAATCAAATAACAGCTAAGATTCAGATCCGGGTCTGCTTACCTCCAGGACCCATAATCTTGCCACCACACTGAGTTACTCTGGGGATGCAGTGGCATGATCCTATCAGGGTCAAAGAAAGCTAAAGTGCACTTGGGTAGCCTCCCATTATAGTCTCCATGCTGCCAAGGCATCCCCCTTCAGACCCACATACCAGAACCATTATGCTCATCTCAGTACTCTGGAGAGAAAGGCTACATTTCCCACTGAAACTCCTTTCCCTCCCTGGCCTTCTCTCGCTGTTGATATAAAGCACAGAAAAAGCCAAAAGCACTGAGAAGGATACTGTGTCCCTTCTCAGGACAGGAGTCTCAAGGAATTGTACTGAGAAAGAGGCAAGAGCAAAAACTTTAAGTAAATGATAGGGCAAACAGCACTAGTATACAGATACTGAGACTTGAATTTCAACCTTACATCTGCTATAAACCATGTAATTTTGGCCAAATCGTGTTCTTGCCTCTTTGTGCCATTGTTTCACTTATCTGGTAAAAAAGTGATTGCATCTGAATCTGGAAAGGCCTTAGAGTCTGTGGCAGAGGGAGGGCATGCAGCCACAGCCTCTTTTACCCGTAACAGTCACCCTTTCACCTGTTGTATAACTTGCAGTTTCTCCTAAGATTTAACTTGAATAAAAAGAATTCCACTACCAAAACTCATTTTAAATGATGAAACTAAATACTCCTTAAGGTCCAGCTCAGGTCTAAATTCTTATAATTCATATATTACCTCACAAGGGATAAACTTGAATAATTGGTTGACCAGTTCATTTCATTCTATTTTTTACTTTTATGTCAACATTCAAGTTCCTGGCTCCTTACCAATCTTCAGGGAGGAAGATGGCACATGTAGCAGACACAACTAATATCCATCTTCTCCCTGGACACAAAACTAGGCTGTATTTCCCTGTCCTCTTGCATCTAGAAGGGGTCACACGAGTTGTTGTCACCAGTGAAATGTGAGCAGAGATGATGTACATGATGCTCAGGCCCAGGCAGATAGGGGAGCATAGATAAAGGCTGGATGCAGATGCTTCAATGGAGGATGCTGAGAGCTTAATGGGCAGAGGGACTACTGGGTGGAAGAAGGCTGGGTCTTTAAATGACTTCAGGAAGCAGAGATTCCCTTCCTCACACAGACAAAATTGAACTGGGATATAATAATCCATTGATACTTAGACTACCTTGACTCTTTACAGAGGTTTAGGAACAACAACAATAACGAAGACCAAAAATGAACTATGGACACAAAACTATTGTCAGTCTATAAACAGAAAGAAATGGAAGAAGGCGTGAACACAGTCACCTCCTGTCCTGCATGTGACAGATAACTTGCATTATGTAGTGTAATAATCTTTCCAGCGTACTGAAGATAGTCACAACAATACCTCCCACTTCACATGTTCTTCTACAATGTCACACAGAGACACCTGTCACTGAAAAGTGGAAACCATGTCTCAACCCCTTGATCTTGGGTGGATTTGTCAGTTCTCTGAGGACAAAAGTAATGCTTGGTGATTTCCAAGGTTGAGACCCTAAATGCAGTTTCTAATTTTGTTTACCAAAATGCTTGTGCTTGAAGCGTTGAGTCACCTTGTAAGAGTGCAGCTATCCTGAGGCTTCTATGCTGTTAGGAAGTCCAGACCATACTTGGGAGGTAATATGGAGATACTCCTGTCAACAACCCAACTGGGATCCCAGCCAACAGCTTGTAGAAGCATTAGATATGTGAATAAAAACACCTCCAGATGGTTTCTCCTGCAGTCCAGCCTCTCCAGCTAAAGCCACAGGTATTATGGAGCAGAGATATGCCATTCCTCTGGGCTTTGTCTAAATTACTGACCCACACAATCTACTAGCATAAGTTTAGGTATATTTTTTATACATCAATATAAATTGAAACACTCAAGGTATACAGAATTTTATCTTTAAAAATTAGAACTATAATTTAGGTGTGTCTCCACTAAATGCCTGGGGTCACTGGTCAGATGAACAAATCTCAAAGTGTCAAATTTTTTGCTTATACAAAGCCCCACACAAGTAAAACCATGCATTTTCTTCTGATTTATAAAAACTGGAACTCTGATAGCTCATTGTTAGTGTATAGGAGCACTATTGATTTTTATGTGTTGATTTTGATTCCTGCAACTTTATTATCTTGCTTTATTAGTTCTAGTAGTGCTTTGGTGAACTCTGTGGGGATTTTCTGTGTATATAAAATCACATCATCAGCCTTAAAAAAGAAGAAAATTTGTCATTTGTAATCACATGAAAAAAAGTGGAGAAAAACATATTAAGTGAAATAAGCCAGGCACAGAAACACAATACGTGTTCTCACTTATATGTGGAATCTAAAACGATTGGACTGATAGGAGCAGAGAGCAGGATGGTGGTTACAGAGCTAGGATATGGGGGAAATGGAGAGTTGATGGTCAGAGGGCAGAAAACCTCAGTGAGACAGGATAAATATAGTGTGTTTGTTCAGTTCTGTTGCACAACATGGTGAACATAGTGAGTGACAGGGAGTAAATTTCAAATGTTCTCATCACAAAGAAATGTTAAGTATTTCAGGTGATGAATGTATTGACTTGGTTGATTTCATTATTCTCTTTTGCACTCATGAATCATTTGGTACCTCATAAATATACACAATTATAAATTGTCAATGTATAATAAAGCTAAAATGTCATTCTATACAAAAATGTAACAATATCAATAAACTATTCTCTTTAAATTCATGGCTTCAGCAGCTACACAAAGAAATAAATACCTAAGAAA
This sequence comes from Lepus europaeus, assembly GCF_033115175.1. Taxonomy (NCBI): domain Eukaryota; kingdom Metazoa; phylum Chordata; class Mammalia; order Lagomorpha; family Leporidae; genus Lepus; species Lepus europaeus. The sequence goes on from NC_084833.1 coordinate 44,700,514, forward strand.
TACTTTGTTATCATTCTCATTAATCAACTAATATTCTTATATTAAGTCCCAACATCTTGGTTTCAAGTTTCATGTTTTCAAAAATGGAAATAGCTACTTCAGTCTTCCTTTCAGGCATTCAAATATCTTTGCCTGGTTCCAGCTCTAAGTACTCGCTCAAGTCAACAGAGAGAGTTGACCATGTTAAAGAAAAGCCTTATTTTATCTGGCCAAATTTCTGGTACCCCTAACTTCTGTATCCTTTATTCAGAGCAAGTGCTGGAGTAGAAAGAAAATAAATACCAGGAAAATAGGCCAGGTAGAGAGGGGCTTCGGAACCCAGCCAACTTGTGTTCAACTCTTAGCTCAGCATATTTAATCCACATGTGACCATGGGCAAAACATGTCCATTCACCTAAGCCTCCTTTTCTTCCTCTAGTAGAAAACAAAACACTTACTTCACAGGTTTCTTTTGAGAATAAAATGACATAACATTTGTAAATCACCAGACAAGGTGCTTAGTGCCCAATATTGGTTATGATCTCCCTTTCTTATCTCTTTCTGCATCCATGGAAACAAATAGCCTTGCTGATGTGCGATGCTTCTGAAAGCTACACATCCTGCCTTTTCTCAGAAAGAAGGGTTGCTTGCCTTCCCCTTTCTCTCTCTCTCTCTATTTTAAGATTTATTTATTTATTTGAAAGTCAGAGTAACACAGAGAGAAAAGAAGCAGAGAGAGAGATGTCTTCCATTTGCTGGTTCATTCCCCAATTGGCCGCAATAGCTGGAGCTGCAGCCATCCAAATCCAGGAGCCAGGAGCTTCTTCCAGGTCTCCCATGTGGGTGCAGGGGCCCAAGGACTTGGGCCATCTTTTATGCTTTCCCAGGCCACAGCAGAGAGCTGGATCGGAAGTGGAGCAGCCAGGACTCGAACTGGCACCCATAAGGGATGCAGGCACTGCAGGCCGCTGCTTTACCCGCTATGCAACTGTGCTGGCCCCTCCCCCTTTCTCTTGTTGAGACTTGACCTGGTGATTTTATTTGTATTGCAAAGTTACATATTAGCCCTGTACTCAATCCTCTTAGCAAACATCTAGCAAGAGATTAATAGTGACAGCAATTACAAACTGCCTCTGTTATTGAAAATAAAACATTCACTGTTAAATTAAATATAAAAATCAGGCTCTTTACATTCATTCAAAACAGTTCTATGAAGTCTTAGAATCCTCATGCTATTAGCCATGCTGGTCCCACTGAAGTAAAGAATAGTCTGACTTCCCCAGACACTGAAACCCAGGAGAAAAGACATAGCACCCCAGGAAAGTGAGGAGAAGAAATGGAAAATAAAAGCAACCATTGAGCTAAATTTATTAGGACAAAATGAAAAGGAACTATTTGTTTCTGTCAGGGCCTGCACAAAAACTCAAATAAAAAAATATTTAAGAATAGAGCCCAAAGCAAAGAGCTTAGAATCAGAAAATGACATCTTATCTGGAGCTTAACGTACAGCTCTCGATCTCCAGGAATTCAAATTAAGAGTTTATGAATATCAAGATTTAAGAAATAGGGACAAAGGTAACAATAGAAATTGTTGTAGTTGTAGTGGCAGGAAAGGCCAATACATGTACAGCACTTCCTATACTTCTAAGGTTTAACTAAAGACAGAGGGGCAGACATTTGGTGCAACAGTTCAGATGGTGCTTTGGACACCATAGCCCATACTGGAGTGCCTGGATTTGAATCCCAGCTCTGCTCCTGAGTCCAGCTCCCTATTAACACATACACTGGGAATCAGCAGGTAATGACTAAAGTATTCTGGTTTTTGCCATCCATATGGGAAATCCAAATGGAATTACTGGCACCTGGCTTCCATCTTGCCCAGCCCCAGCCATTGTGGACATTTGGGGCCTGAGCTAGCAAATGGGAGATCTGTCTGTCTCCCTCTGCCTTTCAACAAATTAAAATTTTTAAAAAAATGACTTAAAGGAAGGAATATGACTGTTAACAAACAGGAATATAGTTTTTTAAAATTTTATTGATTTGTTTACTCATGCTTTAAAATAAATTAATCAATATAACTAGAAAAGAATTCAGCAAAAGTTCTCTCCCATCCTGCAGATCTATCTGCCCAGTACCCAATGTTCCTGATAGACAAATGTCATTGTGTCCTATATAACAAAATTTTTTAGAAAATATTTATTTATTTATTTATTTGAAAGTCAGAGTTACAGAGAGACAAGGAGGGAGGGAAGAAGTGAAGGAGGGAGGGAAGAATGAGAAGAGGGAGAGAGAATCTTCCAGCCACTGATTCACTCCCCAGATGGTTGCAACAGAGATGGGGCTGGGCCAGGCCAAAGCCAGGAGCCAAGAGCTTCATCTGGGTCTCCCACAAAGGTGGCAGGGGCCCAAGGACTTCGGCTATCTTTTGCTGCTTTTCCCAGGCCATTAGCGGGGAGCTGGATTGGAAGTGGAGCGGCAGGGGCCCAAACTAGCACCCATGTGGGATGCCAGCATCACAGGTAGCAGCTTAACCCACTACACTACAAAGCCAGTCCCATACAAACTCTTTTAGAACAACTTTACATTTATAGGAAAATTGCAAAGATAAGCCAGAAAGTCTCATATACCCCACAACAAATTTGCTCTCTTATTAACATCTCCATATTAGGGTAATTTACCCTAATTAATGAACCAATATTAATGCACTTTTATGTATATAGACCATACTTTATTCAGAGTTCCCTAGTTTTTACTTGATATCTTTTTCCTGTTCTACAATCTTATCTAGGATATTACATTAAATTTCGTTGCCATGTCTCCTCAGGCTCCTTTGGGTTGGGCCAACTCAGATTTGCCTTGTTTTTTATGACCTTGACAGTATTCAGGAGTACTGGTGAGGTGTTTCATAGAATTTCCCTCAATTGGGATTTGTATAGTGTTTTCTCATGATTATACTTGGGTTGTGAGTTTGGGAGAGATAGACCACTAAGGCAAAGTGCAATTCCTATAACATCATGTCAAAATACACACTGTATGATATCACCATTGATATTCATCTTAGTGTCAAGCTCCTAACTGATGTCGTGTTTGTCAGTTCTCTCTCCCCTCCTGTTCTCTCTGGAGGAAGTTACTACATGTAGCTCACACTTAAGCAGTGGAGAGTTATGTTGTACTTTATTCAGGGTAGAGTATTTATTATAAATTATTTGGAATTTTACAAACAGAAAATGGCAAACTTGTCACTACCTGGTAAGCTTTACAAATTATACTTAAGGATGTGCTATATACAAAAACAGAGAAATGCAATCAGTACCATGAAAAAAATACAAAGGCAGAAAACCTCATAGATAAAGTACAAAGGAAATTCAAAGCAACCAATAGGAATATTTACAGAAAAATGGTATGAGTAAATCATTACTTATCAATAATAACAATGAATGTAAGTAATCTAAATTGAACAATGAAAAGACACAGGACTGGCTGAATGGATTTAAAAATAAGACCCATCTACATGGTAGCTATAAGAAACATACCGCATCAACAAAGATATACACTAACTGAAAGTGAAAGAATGTGAAAAGATATTCCATATAAATGGAAATCAAAAGTGAGTAGGAGGGACTGGTGTTGTGGCATAGCAGGTGGAGCCACTGCCTGCAGTGCCGGCATCCTATGTGGCACCAGTTTGATACCCAGCTGCTGCACTTCCAATCCAACTCTCTGCTGTGACCTGGGAGGGAAGTGGAGGATGGTCCAGGTCCTTGGGCCCATGTACCCATGTGGGAGACCTGGAAGAGGCTCCTGGCTCCTGGCTTTGGATCGGCACAGCTACGACCATTGCGGACAACTGGAGAGTGAACAACCATTAAGGAAGACAGTATGTAGATTCCTTAGAAGTCTGAAAATAGATCTACTATATGACCCAGCCATCACACTCTTGGGAATTTACCCAAAGGAAATGCAATCAGCATATGAAAGAGTTATATGTACCTCCATGTTTATAGCAGCTCAATTCACAACAGCTAAGATACGGAATCAACCCAGATGTCCATTCATTGATGACTGGATAAAGAAATTATGTTATGTATATATGATGGAATACTATTCAGCCATAAAAAAGAATGAAATCTTGTCTTTTACAACAAAATGAATGCAATTCAAGACTATTATGCTTTGTGAAATAAACCAGTCCAAAAATATAAATACCATATGTTTACACTGATTTGTGGTAACTAATACAGAGAGTACAAAACTACAATGTATATTAGTGAAATTGACAATTTGAGATTTGATTGTTGTTCATAGACCTTGTCTATACTCCTGAGGAACAGCAGTTCTTCTACTTACTACTTTTTGAATTCCTTACTGGAGGATTAAGCTTGTGATTAAGTATTAACTTGAAAGCATGTCATTGCAAAAATTAAAAGAAAAATAAGAAAACAAGAGAGAGGGAGTGTGGGAGTGTGGGAGTGAGGGAGGGTTGGGAAGTATCATGATGTTCTTAAAACTGTATATATGAGGGGCTGGCACTGTGGCGTAGCGGGTTAAACCTCCACTTGCAGTGCTGATGGGTGCTGGTTCAAGTCCCAGCTACTCTACTTCTGATCCAGCTCCCTGCTGACGTCCTAGGAAAGCAGTGCAAGGTGGCCCCAGTGCACTCATGTGGGAGACCTGGAAAAGGTTCTTGGCTCCTGGCTTTGGATCAGCTCAGCTTTAGCCAATGCAGCCATTTGGGGAGTGAATCAGCTGATAGAAGATCTCTCTCTCTCTGTCTCTCCCTCTATCGGTAACTCTACCTCTCAAACAAATAAATAAATCTTTTTTTTTTTTTTAAAAAAAGCATATGTGAAATAGATTCCCTTTATATTAATTAATTAATTAAATAACTGAACTATGGGGCAAAAGGAAAAATCAAGCAAATGCCAAAGCATACTCATGCAACTAAAATAAATTGATCCATACTTTTAAGATATAGTTAATTTCACATGTATTTTGCTTCCTTTAAATAAATGTCTTGAGTCTCCAGTGACAAACTACAAAAAAACAAAGTAATTGGCACACTGTCTTCCAAAGTGATTGCTTTTGAATTATATCACATCCCCACCATAAATGAACTACACTTTCTGTAACTGTTCATCTCCACCGACAGTTTGCATTGTCAGGCTTTTTATTTTTTTAATACTTTAGCCATTCTTGTTAGTATGTAATGATACCTCATTTTAAGTTTTAAGTTAAATTTCCTTAATAATAAATTATTTTTAGCTTCTTTTCATGTTTATTTTCCATTTATACACCTTTATATATCTTTGGTCCATTTTTAATTGGGTTTTTTGTTTACTTACTGTTAAGTATTCCTAATATATGTTGGACAGAAATCCTTTATCTGATGTGCATCTTTCAAATATTTCTTCCAGTATAGGACTTGTTCGTTCATAGTGTTAAATTTTTTTTTTTTTTTTTTTTTTGCGGAACAGAACATTTTAGCTTTAATAAAAATCTAACACTAATTTTTTTATATCATGGATCATGCTCTTGGTATTATAACTAATAACTCACCACTAGAGGCCAGCACTGTGGCACAGTGAGTAAAGCCACCACCTGAGATGGCCTTCCATATGGTTACCGGTTTGAGACCCAGCTGCTCCACTTCTGATCCAGCTCCCTGCTAATGCACCTGGGAAAGCAGCAGAAGATGGCTTCAAGTCCTTGGGTCTCTGCACCCAAGGAGGCCCAGAAGAAGCTCCTGGCTCCTGGCTTCATACTGGCCCAGCTCCAGCCATTGGGGCCATCTGTGGCATGAACCAGCAGATAGATTTCTCTCTCTCTCTCCTCCCTCTCTCTCTCACCTCCCTCTCTCTCTCCCTTCCTCACTCCCTGTCTTCCAAATAAATAAATAAATCTTAAAGGGGGGACATATAGATTTTCTCCTGCTTTTTTCTATATACTTTATACTTAAGCATTTCACATTAAAATATGATTTGAGTTAATTTTTGTGAAATGCATAAGATTTGTATCGATGTTCTTTTTTATATACAAATTGTTCAAGCACTATTTGTACAAAGAATCTTTATGCTATGAAAGCAAATATGAAAATACTATTTTGAAGCAAATATGGCAAAATGTTAAAAGTGTTAGATCCATGTGTGTTAATTGAAATCTTCTTTATATTTATCTGTATTATTTGAAATATTTTAAACATAAATACAAAAAATACTATTTTATTCCACCTCTGTAACACAACTGCTAGCACACTATTCTGCTCTATACTTTTCTTTTTACTTAATGTAAAAAGAGATCTTCCTTCCTTATACACAATTTCCTTTTTATCCTTACAATTTTTAGTTTTATTCATATTCTCCCATTCAAAGTTAAAATCACCTTCTTTATAGTGCAAATCCAGATTTCAACTAGATAAAAACCCATTTGCTCAATGCTAAGCCAGGTTTACACCCTGTGAAAACAAGATTGAAAATCACATACAAGGGATGGCATTAAATATTAAAAGAAATAAGTAACAAGCAGTGTGTAATTCAAAGATCTGTGATACAAATGCCTCTCCAAGACATTTACATGCCACTGATAAGGCAAAACAAATACTTATGGGAAAATGGGCAATACAAGCCTGACCTTTAAGGGGAGAGGGGAGAAGCAGATAACAGTGATCTGGTAAAGTGTCAAAAATAAGACAGATTTAGAAGAATTATTCAGATCAGAGGTGGAGGGAGCATCATGAAGGGACTTTGCAGGAGGGAAGTGGAAAAAAGTAAAGACGTGGATGAAGAAATATATCTGGCAGACTCAGATCACAGAGAAAGAACAAGCACTAAATAATTAGCACTAAAGATGTGTACAAAGATAGCAGAAGAGTTGGGTAGTAGCCGAGAGGGTACACTGAGGCCAGATTCATAGGACCAAGCTCTAACACATGGGCCTTCTCCAACAGTCTGGTGGTTCTCTTAACTATTTTCCACCGTGACAAATAGATAGACGATGTTCACAGGTATAATACACTCCCACAGGCATTGCTGGCTATGCAAATTTTCTAGCATGGTACCTCTAACTTCAGTCCTTGATCAGAAAAGCACATCAAATCAGCAGCACCATCTGGAGTGAGGGTACATGTCAGGGTACTTCTTTACATAAAGGAGTCACAGATTTACATCTCCAGTCTAGAGCTGTACTCTGAGCTGCATACTAATGCAGATGACCATCCTCTCAACAACTCCTGATTTTCCACAAAATCTGATCCTCATCCATTCTAGCCTACAGCAGAAAGAAAACTGAAATGTAAGCATTTTCTTTAATTCCTTTCTTTTCCTTTGCCAGAAAGTTCTCCTGTTTCTACACCTGGGTATCTACCATAACTATTCATGCTCCACTACCGTCATCCTTATGTTAACTACTATCATCTCTTACAACCACATGGATTCCTATCTGATCTGGAAAAATCCACTCTACCCCTTCCAATCCATTCTACAGCATAGCAATCTTTTTTTAAAAATCCAATCATGTTACCAGCTCCTTCCAACCACCCCCACTAAATTTTAAGTCTAGAATTCTTAAACATGGCTTTCTGGATTACATAAGCTATGACACTTTCCTACCTTTTCTTTTTCTTTTTTTTTTTTCTTTTTTTTTTTTTTTTTTTTTTTTTTTTTTTTTGATAGGCAGAGTGGACAGTTAGAGAGAGAGAGACAGAGAGGAAGGTCTTCCTTTTGCCATTGGTTCACCCCCCAGTGGCCGCTACAGCAGGCACACCGCACTGATCCAAAGCCAGGAGCCAGGTGCTTCTCCTGGTCTCCCATGCGGGTGCAGGGCCCAAGCACTTGGGCCATCCTCCACTGCCTTCCCAGGCCACAGCAGAGAGCTGGACTGGAAGAGGAGCAACCGGGACAGAATCCGGCACCCCAACCGGGACTAGAACCCAGGGTGCCGGCACCACAGGCAGAGGATTAGCCTAGTGAACCAAGGTGCCGGCCCCTACCTTTTCAACTGCAGTTTTCTCAGTCTACATCTTGCTCTCTGTACACCAACAGTTTTGTTTTCAAGCATAACATGCTCCTCCATGGCAACATACTTGCCCCCATAATCTTCATCCATTCTTTATCTATTTAACTTCTCATACTTCATCCCTTACTTTAAAGGCTAACTCCCTTGGGGTAGGCATTGAAATTTAGCAAATTAAGCTACTGATTGGAATGCCCATATCCCATATCAAAAAAGTGCCTAGTTCAAGTCTTGCATACTCTGCATCCAATCCAGCTTCTTTCTTTTTCTTTTTCTTTTTTTTTTTTTTTTTTTTTATTTGACAGGTAGAGTTATAGACAGTGAGAGAGACAGAGAGAAAGGTCTTCCTTCTGTTGGTTCACTCCCCAAATGGCGCCACGGCCGGCGCCACACTGATCCAAAGCCAGGAGCCAGCTGTTTCTTCCTGGTCTCCCATGCGGGTACAGAGGCCCAAGGACTTGGGCCATCCTCCACTGCCCTCCCAGGCTACAGCAGAGAGCTGGACTGGAAGAGGAGCAACCGGGACTAGAACCCGGCACCCATATGGGATGTTGGCGCCACAGGTGGAGGATTAACCAAGTGAGCCATGGTGCCGGCCCCCAATCCGGCTTCTTTCTAATGTGCCTATGAGACAGAAGGTGATGGCTCAAGTACTTGAGTCCCTGCCACCCAATGTGAGACCCGGATGGAGTTCCAGGTTCCTGGCTTCCTTCTGGTCCAGCCTCATCTGTTGCAGGCATTTGGGGAAGATTTCTCTTCCTGCCCTTTACCCCAAGACTCTACCTTTCAAATAAATCAATCTTTTTTTTTTAATGTCACCTCTCCAGGAATACCTCACTGACATTCACTCCCCACCAGTAGCTAGAATTTTGTTATGTTACTGTGTTCCCTTACCTCACAGTTGTCTCTGTTTCTGCTTATATATTTTTCTAATATTCTATTCATATCTTTTTCTCCCACTGTATTGCAAGCTCTGTGAACACATGGACTTTGTTTTTGCTCTTCATTGTATCTCCAGTATCTGGCATAGGGCCTAGCATATTATAGATCTTAAGCAAACCTTTTCTTAAATAAATAAATAATAACTAATTACATGAGCACATCTTAGAGCTGATTGTGATACATCAAAGGGTTATGACATTGAAATTTAGAATCATTGTTATAGACAATAAAAGTTCTTCACTGAGTAGGCAATTCAGTAAAAGCACCGTTTAAATAATGATAATATTCATAATAATTGCTAACAGTTTTCAAGTCTTACCACATACCGGCTTGAAAAGCACTTTATACACAAGTAATTCAGTGAATTCTTGGAACAACCTTGTGAAAGGAGGTACTATCATTATCTTCATTTAGCTAGTGAAGAAAGCAAGTCAGAGAAATTAAATGACTCAATCAAAACTATGAAGTTAGCACAATGATGCCTAAGCCAGACTCTCCTGGATGAAAGAAACATGAGGATCAATATAGACACATCTGTCCTGTAACAGAAACTAACACCCACTTACAATAGTCACTGAGAATACTGGCATCATATGCAAAGAGAGACACTGGAGTGAGGACAGTCACCATGAATTCCAAACAGACACACTGAACAGACCCAGAGTAGAGTCGTCCTCTGTCCAGGATACTGATAACTCCACAGTTCTGAAGGTTCAATATGACTACCTTAGGAAACATGGTTTAGTAACCTGTGCTTGCTTCTACTAGGAAGAGTTGAACTCTCAATAAAATATTGTGAAATATATTGTACTGCAAAGTACTTATCATAACTTGCATGCTGTAATAACTCAATAGATGTCAGCTATTATAGTTTTATCATTTTTTAATTATGTTACTTTACTGTGTTGCCTATTTAATGGAAACTCTTATTTTCTATAATGATTCTCAACTTCAATGCAAAAGAGATTTCATGTATCACTATCATCTATAAGGTATGCCACATATAATTTATTACTGTTAACAGAAACAGGAGGTTAATATATTAATTCATTTATTCCAAAAACATGTATTAAATCTCTACTAGATGCTAGCCCCCAATGTGAAGCTCTGAAGACTCAACGATGAGCAAAAACATATGAGGTCCATGTGTTCATGAAACTTACAGTTCAGAAGGAGAAACAGATGTTAACAACATAATCACACTAATAAATGTAAAACTGGAAGCAGATAAGTACTGTGAATGAAAGGAACATTGTTCTATGACAAAGCTTTGTTCTGTTTAAGTCAGACTAGGAAAAGGGCACCCAGGTTGATAAGTACAAAGCTAAATATGTGCATTGTAAAGAATCTGCCACCAACACCTAGGGCCACTGAGAAATGTACTAAGGAATGAGCCTAGATGATGTTACCCAGCTGCTCCTAAGCAGCAACAATTGTTCTTAATGAGACACCTACACAGGTAATGGGATATATGATAAATGTCTACTCTCAGAGGCCATCAATAAGACAGGTATGGCAAGATCCCACTCAGCCTTCTTGCCAGTACAAAGCACCCTCCATCTGCCAGTATCACTGATAGTGGAAATAATGACTAAACGTTCCCGTAGGAAGGTTATTGCCACCACCTCCACCTATTCTGAGTTCCCTGCCCCCTCCTCAGGAGAGGACACCTGGATCAGTGAATTCATCTTAAGTCAATTTGTCTAGAGTTAATACATGTAAGTAAAAATTTGCCTAAAGCAGCTTTATCTAAAACCAAATTTGACTAAAGCCTATTTACCTTCCTATCAGAGGTGAACTGTTATAAATTTCACAAACACAGATTTCATGTGAGTAGTCCCATTAGGGGAAATTATTAAGTAAACTGGCCTTTAGGTAAATTGATTTTAGAATAATTCATTTTGGGCAAACTTGGAGCACTGAAGCCCAGTCTCCAGTAGTTCAGAAGGTAGAAATGACATGGCTCCAGGATACAGAGCTTGTCCTCACAGTCAATAATTTAGAAAGTCAGTATGCCCAGAGTCCTCCCACCTGCCAAGAGCATTAGCACATTTCCAAATTAACCCATTTATCCTGCATTTCCTGATTCCTGTTGTGTTCCCCTTCTCTATCATCCCTTCTGAGGCCTGAAGAAACTTTCTACCCCAACCCCACCCCTCTCTACCCCCCATTATCATGAAGCTGCCTTTGTCTTATCCCTGACCCGCCCAGCCTATCCAGGAAGCTAGAGGGAAAGTTCACACTGACTACAAAGTTTGTAAAAAATGTCCTTCAAACATTATGAAGTCTGTGAGTCATCTTGTGGAAATGCATTTCTAATGAGGTCAGGCAATGCTATTGTAGCGGCACACTATTAGAAGCAAGGTTTGGGTGTGGCTGTGGCTGTTTTGGTTTTATTTATTTATTTGAAAGGCAGAGTTACAGAGAGGTAGAGAGAGAGAGAGAGAGAGAGAGAGAGAGAATCTTCCATCCACTGGTTCACTCCCCCAAACGGCTATAATGGCTGAAGATAGGCCAATCTGAAGCCAGGAGCCGGGAGCTTCTTCTGGGTCTCCCACATGGGTACAGGGGCCCAAGGACTTGAGCCATCTTCCACTGCTTTCCCATACCTTAGCAGAGAATTGGATCAGAAGCAGAGCAGCCACTCTGCTTTTTATTGGTAGTGATCTTAAAGAAGTTGGATGGAGAATAGTGGTCAGGAGGAACCAGGAAGACAGAACCCTATTGGCAAAGACAGAACACTATTCACAATAGCCATGATATTGAATCAAGCAAGGCATCTTTCAAAAGATGAATGCATAAAGAAAATATGGCATATTTACACAATAGAATATTATCCAGTAGCCATGAGATGAATGAAACCTTGTCATTTGCAGTAATATGGATGGAACTGGAGAAAATCATGTTAAGTGAAAAAAGCCAGACACAGGAATATGAATACTAGAAGTTCTCATTTGTCAAGTTAAGCGACATGACAACCTCATGAAAGTTGGAATTAGGGCTAGAATTACGGTGCAGTGTGTTAAGCTGTCACTTGTACACAGGGCTCCCATGTTGTTCTGCCAGTTCGTGTCCTGGTTACACTGCTTCTCATCCAGCTTCCTGCTAATGAGCCTGGGAAGGAAGCAGAGGATCAGTCAAGAAATTAGGCCTCTGCCACCCAAAGAGCAGACCAGAATGGGAGTTCCCGGTCTGTGGCTGTGGCTTGGTCCTGACCCTACTGTTGCAGTCATTTGGGAATGAACTAAGCAATCTCCCTCCCTCCCTAGCTCCTTCCCTCCCTCCTTCCTTCTCTCTCTCTCTCTCTCTCTAACAAATGAAAAAGCAAATATTGTTTTAAAAAGAATTTTGGAGTAAAAGAGTAGTCACTAGGATAGGTAATAAGAACCAAAATACAGTTAGATAGGAAGAAATAATTCTGGTGTTCTATGGTACAACAGGGTAACTATAGTCTACAACAATTTTTAGATATTTCAAAATAACTAGAACAGGGAAATCTGAAGATGCCCAACATATAAAAATGATAAATGTTTGAGATGGAAATGTCAATAACTGTGATTTGATCATTATACTTTGTATAGAGATACCAATTATATTGTACACCATAAATATGTACAAATATGAGTATTATGTACCAGTTAAAAGCTTTTCAGATGTGTAGGTTGGATTGAAGATGAAATTTCTAAATTTCTGAAGATAATTCTTCTCTGGTCATGGACATAAGATTCAAGGACATAGAAATATTTTTTATGTTCTTAGAATTTGAAACTACAACCAAAACTTTCTCTGCAACCAGAAAGTTTGTCAAGCAATGATATTCAAATATTTAGAAAGCTTCAAAAGCCAAGTCTCCTGAAAAAAATGACGTAGTAATTATTTTCCTTGCAAGAAATTTTACAATCACATGGAATACATCCATGCCAAGCTTGGAAATACAGTATTAAGAAAAGAAGTCCTCCTTTGCCATAACATGAGACTTTGAAAAACTACTTCATCATAAGAAGATTCTTCAGCATAAAACTTTACTATTTAACCCACAAAGAAGTTAGATTAACAAAACAAGCAATGAGAAGAGACTAAGATCAGGGCTGACGGACTGCTCCCCATATGACTTCCTTGTTCCACAAAACTGTCCAAGAATACATCTTCTCAGCCCAATTGAAAAGGAGTTCCTCATTTGAGGCCTGGAAATAACATGAATTATTGTTTCCTTTCATTATAAAAGAAAAAATAGAAACTTTATAGTGAACAAATCTGGCAAGCTCCCACCTTAACCAGTGATGAGGATTAACATCCCCAGAAATAAGACCTCAGAAATCTTTCAACTTATGCATAGAGAAAAGGCAATATCATCTCTGTGATATTCTTGCCAAGAATACACCAATTAATCACAAGAAAATGTCATAAACTCAAATTGAGGGATGTTCTACAAAAGAGCTGGTCACACTCTTTGTAAATGTCAAACTCATGAAAAACAAAAAAAGTCTGAAAAATTATCACTTTTCTGATATTAAGGAGAAATATCAACTAAATGCAATGTAGGGTCTAACACAAGGTACTGAAACAGTAAAAAAAAAAAAAAGATATTAGTGGGAAAAAATGGTCAAAAAGGTGTGTAATTTGGTTAGCAGTCCTGCAGCAATGTTAACTTCCTAATTGTATCATTTTACTACAGTTATATAAAATAACAATAGTAGTGAAATCTGGGTGAGGGATATGCAATAACTTCTGTACCATTTTTGCTACCTCTTTAAGTCTAAAATTAGTTCAGAAGAAAAAATTTTACAAAAATGTTTATTTACTCCCCCAACAGGCAGAACCAAAGAAGGTACAGCAGTTCATATCCCAGTGGAAATGTCTATAATATTTTTTGTACCCGTGCAAAAGACAAGAACGGGTTCTCTAGACATTTTCTCTTGAATCCAATTGTTCTCAACAAACATTGGCTCATGGATTCTCCTTATTCCTCCCCCAGGCACTGGATCAATCTTACAATAGATCAAGGGAAGCCATCAACTCACCCTGGTTCCAACTGTAAAATTCACCTTCTACCTGTCACATAGTTTCAGAACAATCAAATTTTAAGGATAACACTTATAAACTGAGACACTAATTTGGAAGGGACTGGAAGAGACTCTCTTGGAAAAGATGATGATGAGAAAGAGATAATGACAGCAAGAAAAATCAATCAGGGTTCTCCCATTCTACATGAGCCCAAATAGGTTTTTCAGAGCAAGAAAGGTCTGAAGGGATTCAGAATGCAGAATTCAGAAGTTCACCAGATTATCACCAAGATAATCTCATTAAACCTTTTCTTCTGGGGCCAGCGCCGAGGCACAGTAGGTTAATCCTTCCCCTGCAGTGTCAGCATCTCATATGGGTGCCGGTTCTAGTCCTGGCTGCTCCTCTTCCAATCCAGCTCTCTGCTGTGGCCTGGGAAAGCAGTAGAAGGCGGCCCAAGTGCTTGGGCCCCTGCACCCTTATGGGAGACCAGGAAGAGGCTCCTGCCTCATGGCTTTGGATCGGCACAGTTCTGACCATTGCGGCCATTTGGGCAGTGAACCAACGGAAGGAAGACCTTTCTCTCTGTCTCTCCCTCTCACTGTCTGTAACTCTACCTCTCAAATAAATAAATAAAATATTTTAAAAACATTTAAAACCTTTTCTTATAGCTATTTCAAGCAAGAATTGACAATGCACAATCCAGTTTAAACCTAAGAAAAGCACTAGGAAAAACTTCTCATAACTGCCCCTAAGGTAATGACATACCAGCTTTTTTCATTATGCATTCTTCTCTGGCTCTACAGTGTTTGCAATGTTGGATGAGAGACCAGATGTCAGATATGAGTGATTTTAATAGATATTCCATGAGTACAACACGCAAGATAAACAACACATGCAGAAAATTATAAATCTTTGGACTGAGAACAGAAAGCACAGTACTTAAACAATAAGCAAAACAGCTACCAATTATTGAGTATCTAACTATGTGCCAGACACTGCCTCTAATCTTCAGGATATGCCCTCTGAGGAAGCATTGCATCTAGTTTACAGATGAAGAAACTAAAGTTCAAAGATATAAATTCATTCAACCAACTAAGTAGTAGGTTCAATATTTGGACCCAAGTTTATATAATACTGAATATACACTTTCTGCTCCATAACACTGTAGCTAAAATATTGTCATGGACATAAGGTTTCTGGACCCAACAAAGAGATAACAAGGTTGTTGGCACTGTGTAGCACAGAGGCAAGGACTGGTAGAAAAGTCTCACCTGGGAAATTTAATACATGGTGCCCACCACGACAGATGGAAGTCACTTAAGCAGAGTTTCTCACATCATCATCACCCTCTTCACAGAAGTAAGGAAAATGATACACATGAACTCAGCAGAAAAGAGACTGCTAGTTTATTACCAAACCCAATCCCTTTTCTTTCTGACCCAGAGAGACACTCTTTGCCCAGCCTCTCCTGTATGTCAGTGTGGCCCAGTGCCTGAGTTTCAGTCAATAAAATGTAAGCCATTGATAATACCACTTCCAAGATAGGCTCTAGATCTCCTACATGCAATCCTTCTCAGTCTGGTTGCTGGACTGAAGACCACCTCTGAGAAACCCTGAGCACTATGTTGACAATGGCAGGATGATAATGTAGAGCCTAGGAATCTGAAGAATTGCTGCCCAGGACAGATGCTGGGCCAGAAATGTCTGCAGTGATCTTTGCGTGAGCAACAGATGTACAAGGTATATCTCTAGCTAAAACAGCCAAGGACAAAGCAGACCCCCGAGATAAGCCCTAAGAATTTATCCAAGCCAAAAAGAAAGCCCTTGCTTCCCACTGCTTCCTTTAGTAACACAATAATGAGCACTGACAGTGTTTACAGAGTTCTATAGTCGTTCTCACGTGAATTTAACTCATCAGAAGATTAAATGTAATTCAATTTTGACACCCAGGCTCTTAAGTTCATGGAAAAACATAGAAAATAACATGAAATTAAGAACTGTACATTAATGTTCACATCATTACAGGCATCATTAGAATCTACAACTTACAGGTGAGCACACTGAGACTCAAAGAAAGTCATGGTTCCTTCTTTCCATGCTCCCACCCTCTTCATGGGCTGTTTCTTGGCAATTGTAGCACAAGTCTCATAGTTCATATAATGCACCTAATTTCCAGTAAGCAATAACAGTCTAAAATCCAGATATTCTGGTTGGATAATGTGCTGTCTCATAAGGAAAGCATTTAACACAAAAAGTATATTTTCAGGGGCCAATGCTGTGGCGTAGAAGTTTAAGCCTCCACCTGCAGTGTTGGGATCCCATATGGGTTCTGGATGGAGTCTCAGCTACTCCACTTCTGATTCAGCTCCCTGTTAAAGCACATGGAAAAACAGAAGATGACCCAAGTCCTTGGGCTTCTGAACCCACGTGGGAGACACTGGCTCCTGGCTTTAGCTTGGCCCAGTCCCAGCTGTTGTGGCCATTTGGAAAGTAAACCAACAGATTAAAGTTCTCTCTCTCTATCTCTGCCTTTCAAATAAATAGATCTTTTTAAAAATTATACCTTCAGCAAATGCTAGATCCCTCCCCCAGCTCTCAAGTACACAAAATCTATATACAGATCCACACTCTGTCCCTGTCATCTTTGCAAAGATCATGTTCATAAGCACAGGCAAATTTAACCCATAGGGCTCAAATACTTAGATGGGTTCCAACCAAAGCTCACTCTTGCTTAGTGTGGTATTATAGTTAGAACTTCAGAGGAGGCCAGCTTCTGTCATCAGTCTTTAGATGATTGTCCTGGCAAGGTATCAATCTCCCAACAAGTTCCTTATCCCGATTTGTCCAATGAAAATTACTTCTTTAGAGATTCACATTCACATGTCCATAGAGGAGTAAAGGATCATCTTGGCAAAGACTTGAGACACTCCTGGAGGCAGAGAATGCTGTCTGTCCCCCAGTGTACAATCTCCTCTCCTTTTGGTAATGCAATCTTAATGAAACATTTGGCCATGGAGACTAAAGGCCCCATTTGTGTTCTATTATGTTCTCTTGATGTCTGTTAAATTCTAATTGTTCAAAAACAGCTGAATTTTTATTAAGAGCTATGGGTTATTTAAATATGTGTTTATTTTCAAAGATTTGAATAATCACCTGTAACAATGATCAAATTTGGTCTATATTATGTCATGATTTTAAGGAATCATACTTCAACCAGATATTTTGGATTTTGAGCCTTCTTGGCATTCTTGACAGGCATTCAAAAAATCAAAGTTTCAAACAATCTGGTCTATAAAATTTCCAGTAAATCCTGGACTTTGGTTTGTCCAGTTTGGGCCCAACTGAAAAAATCGAAAGACCTATGTCTCTCATCTTATAGAGACACCAACTAATCAGGCTATTTGGATTATATTAGAAGGACTGTCAAGATGTGATGTGGTACCAAACTTTAAGTTTCTATAATGGAAAATGCTATTAATACAAATGATTGAGAATTAAAAAGTCTAATGATCTTGTGTTACTAGACATGATAGTTATCTTAATGAGAAAGTCCAGGAGGCCTAAAGGGTTAAATACTTGTAAAATCCTACAGGTGCTTTCAAAAATACTGTGAAGTAAGCAAATGCCTCTTGTTGGTTGATGAGTTTATAATTTTAAACATGGCGACTTAAAGTCTTTTGTCATCCACAGTTATATATGATGTGCTGCTCATAAAACGAAAGCGTTGTTGGTTCTGTGTTTAGCTGTCCTCCTATAGGTTCCTATGGACTTTTTCCAGCCACTTCTATTGTATTCAGTATTTTGGGACGGCTCTGTAAACAGATGAAGCCAATAATGTATTAACAGTACCAACTGAGAGAAAGTATGGTTAACTGAGGTTACTAAAAAGAAAAAGCAATTCAAATCAATTGGCAATCTACAAAAAGAGTTAAAGATTTTAAAGGCTATTATTAAAATTGCTATATTGCTCTACTATGCTGTATTATATGTGTGTGCATATTGTATGTCCACATGGGGAAATTTTATAAAGAGTTTTATTTTAAATGGCTTATGGATAAGATTGTCCATAAATTTAAGCTGCTAAAATCAATCAAAGATTCATGTTAATTTGTGTGACCTGAATCTGTGTATCATATGTTTTAGACTTGTTGGTAGAAAGAAACTAAAAACATTTTAGATGGTTGTGCTTAAGTTTACTGGTTAAACAAACTACACCATGTTAGATATTTCAGAGGTGTTTTCAAATACATGATTCTCAAAATTTATAGAAGGCATTGGACCTTCTGGTAAATGTTTTCTTAAGTTGTTATCTAATGGTTGAAACGGTTTCCTAAGTATTCATGTGATATTGCTATTGTCAGCAAGCGATCTAGGACTTGCTCCCTCATTTCTCTATTCTAAGCCCAACTGGTTCTTTCATTTCTCTATTCTCTTCAAGGTAGGAAACTAATTCTATTATGAAGGAATCTATAGGACACACAATTGAATCTTTAGACCTTATAAAAGAGATGGCTAACATTTTTCTGTAATAGCATAGCCAAAATAAGAACTTAAATAATAATCTCATAGCTAGATTCACTTCGCCATCAGCAAAGTATACAGTAAGTAGAAAAAACCTCCCTTTCAGACCAAAGGGAAAGAAAGTGTTAAAGTGAGAATATAATTTTCCTCATAGACATTGTCTGCCTTAGAAAAACTACTACAGAACATGCCTGTGACTATAGACTTGTAGTTCAGGCCACCAAAGATTAGAGATGGGACACGGGCACTCCCTTGACGTGCATCCTCTGGTCTGCTTTAATACAAACCAGGAGGAAAAGAAAGCTAGGCATCAGAAGCAATGGGTGGCAGGCCTATTAATGGCTGATCTGTACAGTGATCTGCCCTCAAGGAGACCCAACAGGCCAGTTCACTGCAGTGGCTTTCAATGTGGAAAGCCTGGGCTTCAGCAGAAGTCAGCTTGTGAAGAGCCCTGGCAGCTCTGCCAAGAGTTGGATCACTGGAAATGGACCTGCCCTGGAATCGAAGGATGCCCAGGTCAGAGCCACAGATCTTATTGGCTCTAAGCTGAAAAGCCCTTCACTCAGCCCAATTTCCAAAGTGACCACTGCAGCTGAGGGGACGGCCAAGTAGGGTCAGCAACATTGCAGGCAGAACTGTAAATTTCTTGTTAGAGAGGCCACCTGCCTTTACCTGGCCAGCTCTCCTCCCAGGCCAGCCAAGTAATGAAAGTCAACAGAGTGCCTTCCCCTAGGAGATTCACACCTCCCTTAGGATGTACCCCACGTGAAGAGATAGTTAGGTCTGGGCCTCTTAACTTACAAGGCCTAAAGCCCACGAGATTATTATCAAGCCCTTCTGTCAGGTTCTATTTGCCTCTCAATCAGAAAAATTACTTGTAGCTTAGACAGCACCTTTCTTAGCTCCTCTAATAATGACTCTGTCCTTTGTTCTAGACCCTGTCTAGCGTACTTGGGCCTCATTCCTTCGTAATCATAACCTCTACTCTACCACCAGTGGCTCTACTCCCAACCTGTGTGTACTGATGGTCCCCTTCCCCACTTAATGCTGTATAATTGTTCAAACCTGGTTAATGCCACTCTTAGGATCATTGGTTACTATCCTCACTCTGTCTTTTATGACCTTGTCTAAATATGATCAGAGTCGGCAAACTTGGAAGGCTTCCATAGCCTTGGCAACTCATGATGACAGCCTAGGGTGGTTACTGGCGCCATAAACTAGAGTGTCAATTTGTTGGGTCAACAACAGGAGCCACTGTGCACTTGCTCCTCATGTGGGATCTCTGTCCTTAATGTGCTGTACATTTTGATTTAATGCTATAACTAGTACTCAAACAGTATGTTTCACTTTGTGTTTCTATGTGGGTGCAAACAGTTGAAATCTTTATACTAAATTGATCTTCTGTATATAAAGAGAATTGAAAATGAATCTTGATGCAAATGGAAGGGGAGAGGGAGCGGGAGAGGGGAGGGTTGCGGGTGGGAGGGAAGTTATGGGAGGGGGAAGCCATTGTAATCCATAAGCTGTACACTGGAAATTTATATTCATTAAATAAAAGTTAAAAATAATAATAATAATAAAAGGCCCCATTTGTTGCTTTCCTTACAGTTAAGTATGGCCACGTCATCAAGTTCTGAATAACAGGACATGAGTGATTGTTTCCAGTGCTAGTAGGATATTGTCCATGTCCCCTTTTTGTCCCTCATGTTGGCTTAGCAAGTACTTGAGAAAGAAACATCATGAACCAACAGTCTTATTCCTCGACTTTGTAAAGTCACGTAAACTCAGACTGATGAGTTTTACACTTCCACCCTGTTTAAACCAGTTATTTGTTTTAATAATCAATACTGTGTCCTAATAAATATATTCCTTGGGCTTCCCTCATAAGTAGGTGAAGAGAGATTTTTGGAAAAATTCCATAATCTTTGGCTTGCTCTCCAACTCTCTGCGGATGGCTATTTCCTCCCCATGGCATATGGGTAGCATAGGTGCCTTGCAAGGATTTTCAAATACATGTCTGTAGAATACTGGCATCAGGGTTACCTGGAAACTTACTTTAAACTGACATTCCCAGACCAAATTCTCAAAGGTCATATTCAAAAGATTTACAACAATTCCAAAAATCGTATTTTTAAGAGCTACCCCTCCAAGCAACTAAAATATTCAATCACATCTTTGAGACTAAAAGTCCATGTAGACATGGGTGCACGTACAGGATAAAAGATTAAGCCATTTGGTTGCTAATGGCTTCTCTCTACTGTACTGTCCATAGGCAGTCCCCAATATATGATGGTTCAACATGATTTTTCTGATTTACAATGGTGCAAAGTGACATGATTCAGTAGAAACTACATTTCAAATTTTAAATTTTGGTATTTTCCTTAGCTAGCATCTCATGATGCCAAGCAGTGGCAGAGAACTGCAACTCCAACTCAACCAGAAAACCATCCATGTAAACATCTGATCCTCCACAGTGTATTATGTTGCTAAGCTATGGTATCCAGTACATAATGTATCATATCATTTTCAAATGATACATTCAACTTACAATGGATTTATCAGTATATAACTCCATCATAAGTCAAGGAACATCAATATTTCATTTCTATGAGGACTTGATGTCCATCATCCAAGTGCTCCTGATTATACCAGTTTACCAAGCCACTCCCTTGGACTTAGAATGTCAACTTCCGCATGTCCCCTGGAATCTTTCTCCAAAGTTTCCAGTCCATTACTTTACTTAATAATCCAACCTGTGTGTGTGTGTTCCCTGACCCCTGCTTAGCTTCTATTGTCAATTCATCATAGCAATCACCACTGCTCCCCTCATAGCTTGATTTGGTTCTCTCAGCCCTGACTTTGGGGCTGAGACCCTATATGAACCTGACCATACACAGTGACCTGACTAAGCACATAAATATCCATGGTAGAAGCCTCCCAGAAGAAAAGAGTAAACTAGACATGAACTGAACCTATTACTACTGCCTACCCACTGGGAGCTACAGAGAAGACTCAGCTCTTTAATGGATTAAATAAGAGCTCACTGATGGCTCATCCTGATATGCTAAGCAAGTGTTCCCCAGTAACATACAAATGAGCAAGACAGCAGCCCTGATATTCAAATTAAGCAATACGTGAATCACTATAGAACCCAGGCTGAGCCTGTTGGCATGTAAGTTATTGCATCCTTTTTAAAAATTTAATTACAGTGTTTGAACATTATCACATTTTAAAGATCTAGCTGCTGAGGCTCAATTAAAATTCTAAAGTGTCAGAGTGAGAAAAAGCCCCAAGTGGAGATCTAACCTCATCTTGGGTTTTAAATGTATGAAAACAGTTGGACATTTTACAATCATAACAAGTCCTTTTGGAGATGGACATTATTACTCTACAATCAGTTCAAGATGTTTTATAATCCCTCTATCAGCATGTGAAACCCCTGTGTACTTCACATAAGGAGCTAGTTATGAGCTGATAATACTCACTGCAGAGGTGGGAATATATCCACCCTCCCCCAACCCACTCATACTTAAGTCCAATCAGGTACTTGAAATAGCACGCTGTAGTGTGGGACCCTGAGAACAAGATGCTCAGTGGTAAACTCTTCTAGAAATGCTGCTGCTGGTAATTTTCATTCTAGCAGCAGCTGGAGGATAGAGAAAGAAAGAAGGAGAAAGGAGTATTGCACCATGCCTTTGCTTTTATTATCATGCACAGAAATACCCACCTCCTCTCCCTCCATTTACCTTTCCAACTTACACATTTTCTAACTGGCATACTCTTACTGAAGGTCCAGATTAAATTCCATATTCTATATAAAGCCATACTTAAATTTCACTGAAAGAGGAAACGGCTTCCTTCTCTGTGGTTCAAAAGGTTTTTTTGCCTCATTTACTCATCCAATAAACATTGATTGAGCACCTATGAGGTACCAGGCATTGTTCAAAGTGCTTAAAATACAGCAGTTGAACAAAACAAATGATGTTTCTACAGTTGAGTTGCTTATCTAATAGAAGGGTAGACAAGCAAATATGCATACTGCGTTACATGACAATAAAGTCTATAAAATGTAAGGCAGAGTAATGGGAACAGAGCATGGCAGGGTAGAGAAAGGGCACCATTATATATTGGAGAAGGCTTCTCTAACAAGGGCTGAATATGTGAAAGGAGAGCTGGATGAAGTAAGGGGTGAATCCTATGGGAGAAAGGATGTTCTTGAAGAAGTAAGTGCAAAGGCTTGGGGTAGATGCCAGATGAAGATGGACATGTTTGTGAAACAGCAAGGTCAGTGTGGCTGAGCTGAGTGACCACAGGAGGGGCAGAAGATGGGACCAGACGGGCAGGCACGGGAAAGAGTACTACAGACCTATAGCCATGGTAGGGCCTTTTGATTTTATCCTGAAGTAGCAGGGAAGAATTGAAGAGTGCTGAGCAAAGGAGAAACATGACATGGCTCACCCCTTTTACAACATATACCATGGTGTACTGCAATTGTCCATGGGTCTGCTCTCCCAAAAGCTACATCTCAATATCCCTAGCTCCTAGCATAGCATCTGGTGTATAAAAGGTGTTTAATGACTTTTCAAGGAAGGGGATAAGGGAGCAGTATAGACAGAAGACCCTAAACTGGCCGCTGGGAAACAGAGTTATCCATCTTCCGCTTATCTTTCTCAAAGAAGCACCAATCTCAAAAAGTCTGTATAGACCTGCTGTTACCTTACATCAGACTTTACTCAGAAATATCGCTGTTCTCTAGGAGCAGTAAGCAACTGTTCCCATTCCCTTTACTCTCAAACAGCAACGCATCAAGAATCATCACTGAAAATGTGCTGCTCAACATCCCCATAGCCAGAATTCCTATGCCATCAAAATAGCCCTCAAGACATTCTGACAGTCCAAATTCCATGACTTCTACAGTTTGGATTGAGAACCTCCTCTCACTTCCCAATAACACCCACAAAAGATTTTCTTACAGAGTGTGCCTGAAAAGAAGCTCAAGGAACCAGGCAGATTATCACTTTGTCCCCTAGGAATCATGTAGCCACAGTAAATAATGCTTAGTGTCCCCAAGGCACTCTGAAAGATGAAAGACGAAGTTATTTTGAGCTCCTAGAGTTACTATTCTTATATTTCTGTTCTTCAAAAAGAAGTGGGAAAAGATTCCATAAATTTTCATGGCCTCCTTCAAGTTTAAAGTATCTGATTTTTAGTCAGTCATTTCTGGGATCTACACTGACTTGAAGGAGGGAAACTTAACATCAAGAAAGCCAGCAAGTTGTATTTTTCATTGACTGGACTGCTCCCAAGTGATTTATGTTGCCTTTTAATGAAACTTCTAAACAAGCCTTGTGTGGCCTCTCATGTCTTGCTCCCTGACAGCCTCGCCTATTGCACTATGGTCAGGGTTCCAAGACTTTCTGAGGCTGCATTTTTCTGGACTGAAAGCTCAGTGTGACTTGAATCAATGCTGTCTATACAATATTTCCCAATGTTTGTTAGCAAACTACTTCAAATAAATTATATTGAACAACATTTTCCCTCACCCAAAGCACTGCATGCTAAAAATATTTGGGTAGTTCTAGGTCAACAAATTGAAATAGCTAATACAATATATCAGCTAAAAAAAATGTGCCATGGAGCCTGACACCTAGATTTAACTCTTAGCTCTATAATTTTACTAGCTGCATGACCCTTGGCAAAGAAGCAATTATTTGTTTCAGTTTCCTCATCCATAAAGTGGGAATAATAATAGAATCACAATTTTTCAAAGATTAAATGCTAACAAGCATTTGGAGTGCTTAATGCATTGCCTTGATTGCATGATTTTTGAAGAGTTTTAAATATGCTTGAATATTTATTATTATTTTCCAAGACAGAAATTATGTAATGTTTACTACATTTATTTAATCTTAGAACTCCTATTCTCTTCTAAGAGTATCCTACAGACCTATTGGTCTTTGGGGACAACCTGAGGGGTACCACCATGTTGGTTGATGATGTACGTCCTGAGGCACACACTAGAATTACATCAAATTCACAATGTCCAACTCAGCAAAACTGTAATTACTCTCATGAAGGAAGGATGGAGGTATGAGATGAAAAATTATATTGAAATATAACTCATTGGTCAAAATACTTAACTGCACTTCCAGCTTCATTTCAAATTGTTCAGAATTGGCTTTGAATTTTTGAAGTGCTAATTTCTCTCCTATGACAAATGATTAAACTTCTCTGATCTCAAAAACTGGAAGATAGGGGCAGGGGCAGCTATTATGGTAGGATGAGTTAAGCCATGACTTGGGATGCTTACATCTCACATCAGAAAGCCTGGTTCAAGTCCCAGTACCTCCACTTCCAATCCAGCTTCCTGGTGATACACACCCTGGGAGGCAGCAGGAGACAGCTTAAGTGCTTGGGCCCCTGTCACCCATACAGGAGACTTGGATGGAGTTCCTAGCTCTTGGCTTCAACCTGGCCCAGTCCTGGCCATTGTGGGCATTTGGAAAATGAATCACTGGATAGAAGATCTCTCATTCTCTCCCTGGAGCTCTGCTTTTCAAACAGATGGCTTTAAGCTTGTAGGATAAAGGTTCGAAATTTCAACCTATTGGGTACTTTATTTGGTTCTCATTATAATATCACCTACAGTATTTTTCCAGTAATTTTTTAAAATAATAAATTAGTTACCAACATTTAAAAATTGGATGATTTTACCAAAACCCAGGTTTCCACTTCTCACAATACAGAGGCATTTGCTCTTTAGATTGTCACAGTCTGTAGTTCACCTGTTTACTCCCTATTACTTTGAGGTCACATGTTGCTTGCTTTTAGTTTTTAATTATCAATGTAGAGTTATGATAAAAGTAAAATTCTTGTTACCATGTACAAGAATTTCTTCTTATTAAAAGAAGAAAACTAAAGATTTACAGGACTACTTGTCTAATAAAAAATATTTCAAGGAGCAGGCATTCAGCCTTGTGTTTGGGATGCCTGCATCCTACATCAGAGTACCTGGGTTTGATTCTCAGCTCTTGCTATCAACTCCAATTCCTGCTATTACAGACCTTGAGAGATAAGAATGATGGCTCAAAAAAAACACAAGGCCAGTGCCGCAGCTCAATAGGCTAATCCTCCACCTAGCCGCACCGGCATACCAGGTTCTAGTCCCAGTTGGGGCGTCGGATTCTGTCCCGGTTGCCCTTCTTCCAGGCCAGCTCTCTGCTGTGGCCCGGGAGTGCAGTGGAGGATGGCCCAGGTCCTTGGACCCTGCACCTGCATGGGAGACCAGGAGAAGCACCTGGCTCCTGTCTTCAGATCAGCGTGGTGCGCCGGCCACAGCACACTGGCCACAGCAGCCATTGGAGGGTGAACCAACGGCAAAGGAAGACCTTTCTCTCTGTCTCTCTCTCTCTCACTGTCCACTCTGCCTGTCCAAAAAAAAAAAAAAAAGAATGATGGCTCAATTACTTGGGTCCCTGCCACCCACATGAGAAGCCTGGATTGTATTCCCAGTTCCTCACTCCAGTCCTGGTTACTGTTGGCATTTGGGAAGTGAACCATTGAGTGGGAGCTTTGTGTGTCTGCCTGTCTCTGCCTCTCAAACAAATGACATTTAAAAAGAAGAGGAAAAATACTTCAAATTCCAAGTCACTTCATTAACATAAGTAAACCACCTGGCCCTTGCAGCCCCTGGAGTTTGTGACTTCTCTGCAAGGGCAGGAATACTAGTGAAGCTTTTAAAATCAAGACAGTAATGGGCCAAGATGACTGTTCTCAGAGCTCTTAGGTGGCAGTGTGGAGGATACAAGCATTATATGAGCTTTTCTGTTGTTAATTAAAGGAGTTAGCTATTTTGGGACTCATGATTTGGAATTGATGCTTTTCAAGTAAAGAAATAACCAAAGAAATACAGGAGCAGAGAGAGGGACTATCTTTCAAACATTTCTGATGCTTTCTTAGATGGTTTTCCACAATCCATTTCAAAGCCATTTCACTTTTCCTATGACCATAGTGCTCATATTTCCTCAAGTCAGAGTTTGGAACACATAGTCTAATAAGGAATTTTAGGTTGACTTCAGTGGTAAGTATTAGTCTTTAATGTAGGGTTAAGTTTATGAAATTACAGAATCATTGGCATGCACTAAGTAACAGGACATGATATTATCCTAGAATAACTGTCCATAGTAATCTGGGCTGTCGAATCATTGTCGATTAAGCAGAATTCACTATGGAAATAGTAGGCACATGAGATAAGTTTGAAAGAGATGAGAAAATTCCCAATGCTGGCTGATTTGTCTCTTTGAGATTTGCTCTGATTTGATTCTGGATACTCAGCTCTCAGCTTTGGGAAGATGGAACAATGTGTCTTTTTCTTAGTGTTAACTATTCAGTGGTTTGGGTTTTTCTTGACTCAAACCAACAAGTGGTAGGAATGCTGCATTGCTATTTCCAGCATTTAAACCATGATTGTGTAGTTTAAAAAGAAGAGAGAAGGCCAATGCCGCGGCTCAATAGGCTAATCCTCCGCCTTGCGATGCTGGCACACCGGGTTCGAGTCCCGGTCGGGGCGTCAGATTCTGTCCCGGTTACCCCTCTTCCAGGCCAGCTCTCTGCTGTGGCCTGGGAGTGCAGTGGAGGATGGCCCAAGTGCTTGGGCCCTGCACCCCATGGGAAACCAGGAGAAGCACCTAGCTCCTGGCTTCGGATCGGCGTGGTGCGCCGGCCGCAGCGCGCTGGCCGCAGCAGTCACTGGAGGGTGAACCAACGGCAAAGAAAGACCTTTCTCTCTGCCTCTCTCTCTCACTGTCCACACTGCCTGTCCAAAAAAAAAAACCTAAATGAAAGATCTCTGTGAGTGAGATCCCAGTGGAAAGAATGGGGCCATCAAAGAAGGAGGTACCTTTCTCTGAAGGGTGGAGACAACTTCCACTTTGACTATGACCCTGTCGGAATAAGATCGAAGTCAGCGAACTCTAAAGGCTTCTATAGCCTTGGGAACTCATGACTAGAGCCTAGGGAGATTACTGACGCCATAAACAAGAGTGTCAAATTGTTAAATCAACAACAGGAGTCACTGTGTACTTACATCTCATGTGGGATAAGTCCTTAATGTGTTGTCCAATGTGAAGTAATGCTATAACTAGTACTGAAACAGTATTTTTACACTTTGTGTTTCTGTGTGGGTGCAAACTGATGAAATCTTTACTTAGTATATACTGAATCGATCTTCGGTATATAAAGATAATCGAAAATGAAAAAAAACTTGGTTTTAAATTGGAAATTGCATAGAAAATTAACCAATTTTTAAAAAATATCATGTAGGATCTCTGTCCTTAATGTGCTGTATATTGTGATTTAATGCTATAACTAGTACTCCAACAGTATTTTTTTATTTTGTGTTGCTATGTGGGGGCAAACTGTTGAAATCTTTACTTAATATATACTAAACCGATCTTCTGTATATAAAGAGAATTGAAAATGAATCTTGATGTGAATGGAAGGGGAGAGGGAGCGGGAAAAGGGAGGGTTGTGGGTGGGAGGGAAGTTATGGGGGGGAGGGAAAGCCATTGTAATCCATAAGCTGTACTTTGGAAATTTATATTCCTTAAATAAAAGTTTAAAAAAAAAAAGAAGAGAGAAAATTAATCCTTTGGTGTTTTTGACTTCAGAATTTTTTGCAGCTGAATTCTGGCCTAGAAACCAGGACTGCTGGGCTGGCTACACTTAAATGATGCCAACTCTCAGAATGAAACATGGTAAAAAGAGAAATAAATTTGATTAATATGGACTGTCATTATCTAATTTTACCATTATTTCAATCAAGATATAATTGTTTCTGTTTATTCATTTTTTAAATGATTATGTTTATTGTCATCTACTTGAAAGGCAGAATGATAGAGAAAGAGAGATAGAGAGAGAGATAGGGATACAAAGAGAAACAGATGGATCTTCCCACCACTGGTTCACTGAGAGAAACCAAGTAAAGTTTCCTGTGAGTCATTTGGGGGCAGCATGCTCAACTTTTATTCAATAAGCTAAACTTTTCATTTAAAATATCTTGCAAATCTGTCTTTTATTTGGACCCTGTCATGGCCACCAGCCCCGGCTTTTCCCAGTTCTTGCTGTGCAGACTGTATATCTCACAGTTTCTGACCCCTGTGCTTTCCCCATCTTCCTGGGTGTGAGACCCTATATCACACCCATCTTCCGGGGTGTGAGACCCTATATCACACCCATCTTCTTGGGTGTGAGACCCTCCAACTCTTGGGAAAGGCTACTATTGGCTGGAAGAACCTCGATCTGGCTATGTCCAGATGAACTGAAAATGCTTCAGATGTTAACTGCCAATTCCTTTCTGTCACACTGTCATAAATTGCAACCAGTTGAATCAATTCAAAATGGAAGGAGAAGCTAATTTTAAGAGCAATGAAAGGTTTCTGAATTCATTTGTACTACAAAAAAATCATAATTATATTTGCATATATTATGAAATTATTTTGATTTCAAACAAAGGAAAATTTCTCAATAATGGGTAAGCTTATATTGCACATGTCTGGTATTCAATGAGTGATTTTCAATATAAAGTAATATGGCCAGAGGCCAGTGCTGTGGCACAGGGGGTAAAGTCGCCGCCTGCAGTGCAGGCATCACATATGGGCGCTGGTTTGAGACCTGGCTGCTCCACTTTCAATCCAGCTCTCTGCTATGGCCTGGAAAAGCAGTACAAGTTGGCCCAAATCCTTGGACCCCTGCACCCACATGGGAGACCCAGAAGAAGCTCTTGGCTTCTGGCTTCAGATTGGCGCAGCTCCGGCCATTGCAGCCAATCAGGGAGTAAACCAACGGATGGAAGACCTCTCTCTCTCTCTCTCTCTCTCTCTCTCTCTCTCTGCCTCTCCTCTCTCTATATGTAACTCTGACTTTCAAATAAATAAATAAAATCTTTAAAAATAATAATATGGCCTTATATAAATATCATACTGTCATATATGAAGCACTCTTGTGAAATCACCAAGGCAGTTATTACTGTTAGCTCCTCCTCATCTATAAGCACTCCTCGCCCTCAATTTGCATGGTTCCATATTTACTGGCTCTTGGACTATCCCCTGAATATGATAAAGTAGATTCTGCCACTGCATCTTTGTACTTAATGTTTCCTCCATCCAGGATGCTTATCTTTCTGATTTTCTCCTCGCTATCTCCTTTAAAGAGCTCTCAAAGAGCTCCCTCTGGCTTCTTTTCTCCCCTGGCCTATCACTCATCCCTCTGTTTTATTTTTTACCACAGCATTTACTATCAGGTTAAATTTTTTTTCTATGTTTATTATCTGATTTGCCACCACTAGAATACAAGCCTTCTAAAGCCAGGTCCCTTGCTTTTCCTGTCTACCACTGGAGAATCCACCAGTGTTCCCAGCCCACAGGTAAGTATCTGTAACAGACTAGTACCTGAATAATGAATGAATGAATTCTAATTTTGCATATGCATAAACTAAGAAACAAGGAGGAGGCTGCCAACTCCCAATGCTATTCATTGACAGAGCAGAGCCTTAAGCTCATGTCTACTGACTCTGGGCTGTGGCATCACTGTCCTTGTCCACCCTCATCCACCTCTGAAATACTGGGGTGCTTTCCACCCAGAACTCAGCAAGTCAGGGAGTTAAATTTAACTTTCACCATGACAAGGCTCACCTGTACATATTTCTCCCTGCAGAACGAAATGAGAGAATCCATGTTACCCAGAAATAAAAGAATGTCACAACTACTAATTCCAAAGGATATCAAAGAGGTTTTTAAATTCTCCAGGAGAATTCTATTGAACTTAAATGATTTTATGCATAAATATTAATGAAATTGTGACTTTTATTCTAAAAAAGTAAAGGTTAATGGCCACATTTGCCGTTTTTCCATTTTTCTTTTTTTTTTTTTTTTTTTTTATTTTTGACAGGCAGAGTGGACAGTGAGAGAGAGACAGAGAGAAAGGTCTTCCTTTTGCCGTTGGTTCACTCTCCAATGGCCGCCGCGGTAGCGCGCTGCGGCCGGCGCACCGCGCTGTTCCGATGGCAGGAGCCAGGTGCTTCTCCTGGTCTCCCATTGGGTGCAGAGCCCAAGCACTTGGGCCATCCTCCACTGCACTCCCTGGCCACAGCAGAGAGCTGGCCTGGAAGAGGGGCAACCGGGACAGGATCGGTGCCCCGACCGGGACTAGAACCCGGTGTGCCGGCGCCGCAAGGCAGAGGATTAGCCTGTTGAGCCACGGCGCCGGCCGTTTTTCCATTTTTCAAACACTAGACAATCCAGAATCTAATATGCATATATACAAGCATGAGCAATTTGCCCAAAACATTGCACTCTATTGCTGTGATACTTTTTGTCTTCAGTTAAGGTCAAAAGCTATCTGAACAGCTTCTTTTTTTTTTTCTGACAAATATTTAAATTTTATTTAATTAGTGTGTTCCTTGAAACCTTGTCATTTTCTTGACATCAGATCTTTCCATTCATGCTCATTTCTGCCTGGAAATTATTACTTTTCGGTGCACTAACAGTGAGCTCTTCAAATACACACTCTTTAAACTTTCCCTTGAAACTGTCTACATTCTGCTAGGCAAGAAGATAAAAAAAAGATGAAAACCCAGAATCTAGGTGTCTGTTCTGCAAGAGTTTGGAGGCAACTCTAAATGGTGTATATTTTCAGCTTTTTTTTTTTTTTTTCTGGTGAGAGTTGGAGCGGGGTGAGGGCGGGCAGTGGAGAAAGGGTTATTTTATTGTAATGCACAGACCAAGAAGCCAGGCAGCCATTGATTAATTCCCAGGCTCCCCAAGGGAGAGGGGTGAAAATTCTTATGGATTAAAGTTGGGATAAGAGATGTGTGTTCAGCATGTGTCCAACTTTTTGGCTGACTAGGAGACTAGAGACTGATCATACCTAGCATCTGCATTTAAGGCACTGTACAGGGACTCAATTTCAAGTGGTTGACCCATGCACATTCTGTTATTTCCAGATAGGTCATGGGAAAACAATCATTACATGGCTGGTTTTATATATCCCTCAAATATTAAAAGCCAAATTAAAATATTATGCTAAGTGCAATATAAAGTTAGTCAAACTATTCATATAGAAGTTTATTTTCTTTTAACTAATTTCATGAGAAATACATGACTCTAACCCTGTAAAAGGAAATATGTATTTAATCATGACTCATATTCTCTAATCAACAATGCTTATGCTTATAGATTAGAACAGAATAACACTTTCAGCTTTTAACCTTTAACTCTCTTCAAGAAAAAGCCATTATCAAAAGTAGATGATCTGACCAGCGCCGCGGCTCAATAGGCTAATCCTCCGCCTTGCGGTGCTGGCACACCGGGTTCGAGTCCCGGTCGGGGCACCGGATTCTGTCCCGGTTGCCCCCCTTCCAGGCCAGCTCTCTGCTGTGGCCCGGGAGTGCAGTGGAGGATGGCCCAAGTCCTTGGGCCCTGCACCCCATAGGAGACCAGGAGAAGCACCTGGCTCCTGGCTTTGGATCAGCGTGGTGCGCTGGCCGCAGCGCGCTGGCCGCGGCGGCCATTGGAGGGTGAACCAACGGCAAAGGAAGACCTTTCTCTCTGTCTCTCTCTCTCTCACTGTCCACTCTGCCTGTCAAAAAAAAAAAAAAAGTAGATGATCTTATTTATCGGAAAATATTTCCTATCCTTTATTACCCTTTCTGCTTTTCTATATTCCTGCTAATTTGTCAACTAAAAACTTGAACAAAATAAATGCAAAAAAACTATGTGACATGTACAAGACAGTAATAAAAATAAAACAATTTAAAGACATTCACGAATACACGCTACCAAGCAAGACAATGAATTCCCAGGAGCCTGAGCATCATCCTTGACTTTGCCACTGCTACTCCTAATACTCCATACAGAAATATATCCAGTTACTCCTGAATTAATCAGCTTATCTCCA
The DNA here is from genome assembly GCF_033115175.1 of Lepus europaeus. NCBI lineage: Eukaryota > Metazoa > Chordata > Mammalia > Lagomorpha > Leporidae > Lepus > Lepus europaeus. The sequence goes on from NC_084833.1 coordinate 44,732,920, forward strand.
TCTGCACCACCATCATCTGACCTGGTCTAGCATTTTGTATTCCTTTTTTTTTTTTTTTTTTAAGATTTACTTAGTTATTTGAAAGTCAGGATTACAGAAAGACAGGGAGAGATCTTCCACCTGCTAGTTCACTCCCCAATTGGCCACAACAGCCAGGACTGGGCCAGGTCAAAACCAGGAGCCAGGAGCTTCATTTGAGTCTACCATGTGGGTGACAGGGTCCCAATCACTTGGGTCATCTTCTGCTGCTTTTCCCAGGCTACTAGCAGGGACCTGGATCAGAAGTAGAACAGCCAGGACACAAACTAGTGCCCATATGATATGCCAGTATCTCAAGTGCAGCTTAAACCACTATGCTGCAGTGCTGGCCCACATTTTGCACTCTTATTTAGGACCTGGATTCCAGTGGGCCGAAGCAGCTTGCTAAATGGCTTTCTGTCTTCAATTTTGTCTCCACCATGCCATTCTCCTCTAAGAAACCAGTGGAAAATTTCTAAAACACAAATTTAAGTGTCTCATATCATAAAGGCTAAATTCTGTGCATTATTTGTAAAGTCATATGCAATTCAGCCTCTTGCCTGTATCTCTAGGTTCAAGCCATGCCTCACTTGGTTCCTTCTTCCTTACCAGTGCTCTCCCAACTCTCTAACAACACTGAATTTTTCTTTCAATGCACTACAATCTCTCATCTCTTACCCGCTGACTCATGGTCCATCTATAACCCCTCCCATTCATCTTCTTTTGGCTAATTTCTGCCTATCCTTCTATCTCAGCTATCAAGTGTAACTCTCGGTGGGAAGACTGCAATTTCTCTTGGGCAAGGCAGGGTATTCTGCTTCCTGGATTTTTCTTATCAGAGCATTAACCATATTTACAGCTCTCTTTTATTTTTAATGTTTGTTTATTTATTTGAAAGGTAGAGGCAGACAGAGATCACCCTTCTGCTGGTTTACTCCTAAATGCCTACAAAAGCCAGGCCTGGGCCAGGTTGAAGCTGGGAGCCAGGAATTCAATCCAGGTCTCCTATATGGGTGGAAGGTGCTGAACTTCTAGAATTGAGAGAGGGGCCAGGACTTGCATACAGGAATTGTAATGTCTGAATCACTTTTCCAAATGCCTATGCCTGTGCCTACAGTATTTCTTAATTGGGTATCTCCATTCCTGTATACACTATTTATCACATGGTATTTGGTAGGTTTCATTGTTATCTCCAGAATGATGTTGATAAGGGAGCTTACATTCTACTGGGAGTATAGTTCTATATCTAATTGCTTGAAATGTGGAGACCTATTTGTATTTGTCAAAATCAAGAAGTTAATGACAAAATGCCAATTTGCTCCCTTTCTTCCCAACTGGATATAACTAAGCAATTCAAAACATATAATTTTTAGTACTATAAATATCATATTACATATCATTACAGAATAAATTAAACTTTAAATATATAAAATGTTTAAATTATGGAAATACACTGTTAGTTTCCCAGAGAAAATGTTTTTTCTTGGGATAGCTAAATCAAACCATATAACATACTTATGGAATTTCATCCCCTCTCCTTTTATGCTTCATTGTGGTATTCTTCAACAAATTATCTGTGCAAAATAGTTTAAATTTAGCTTAAATTATCTATATCTAAGCAGGTGAAAATGCTATTGAGAAATTACAGATTGCATTCCATTTGACAATCCATTGTTTTGGATTATCTATAACAACCTCCTTATGTGAAAACCTGGTTAGTATTTCAAATGGTGGAAAGGTCCTAATAGCTATCTTCTCCCTTGATGAAGAATTTGGGAAGAACTGGATAGTATCTAAAGAAGTCATGAGCAAAGGAAGGGAAATAACATTCACTGAGTACATTCTCACATGAGATATATATTCATTTAAGTGCTCTTGTTGAATCTTTCCAATAACATCACGACATAATAATCCATACCTTCACTTGACATGGAAGGGCACAGAAGCTGAAGTTAGTTAAAGACAACTGTAAATGCCTACACATCTACAAATTGAAAGAGTCAGAAGTGGAACCCAGGTCTGTCTGGCATCACAGTGGAAAGTTCTTTAATCACAGTAACTCAGAAAGCTAAAGATTATTTTAATTTAAGGGAGAGACCTACTGAGAAAGAAAGCTGGAGAGACAGAGACAGACAGACAGACATTTTTCACCTTCTGGATCATTCCCCAAATGGCCACAACATCCAAGTATGGGCCAGGCCAAAGCCAGGAGCTAGGAACTGAACTCTGGTCTCCCCAACAGGTGACAGGAGACAAAAACAACCATCTTCCATGACCTTTCCAAGAACATTAACAGGAAGCTAGATGAGAAACAGAGTAGCCAAGACTTGAACCAGCACTCTGATATGGGATGCTGACATTGCAAATCACAACTTAACCTGCCACATCATAACACCAGCCCCACAAAGATAATCTTTTGAAATACAAAATTTTGTTTTAATAAAGAAGATGCCTTCTTATGAAATCAAAAAATTCCTCTTCATTTCCTCAAGCATCCTGGAGAAAGTTTTTTCTTAGATCCATAACTTTCAGCTTCCTATCTAATTATGCTTAGATGTAATTTAACCTAAAACTTAGGAAATAAAATTGAAAACCAGAAATTTGCCATTATATCTTATAGAATTGCATATACTGTCAGAAGGTTCAATTAGATTTAATCTGCATTAATTAAGCTCTCCATTATAATAAAGCAATGTAGTAAAACATTTGAATCAGAAAAAAATAAACACTAAATCTGTAATATCATTAAGATAGTTCAACAGCAGAGATTCATCTTTGTTTCTCCCAGTGTATTCTATTGTTTTGTTGAAAACTAAAATCCATCACATTTGAAATATAGGTTAGGATTAATAACAGAGTATCCATCCCATTACAAAAAAAAAGAGTGTATTTCAAGAGCTACCTCCAGGTATGTGTTCAATTGTCTTTATATTTAAGTTTTCCATTTCATTTTATCCTCCCACTTAAATTACCCAGGGGAACTCAATTGGTTCAGCTACCGAGGGAGTTTCCAGATATTGCTTTGCCAGGAAGTTAACTCTGACTTAACAAATCACAGTCTCCCAAATTATCTACCTCTAGTGCTGAGTTGCCATCAGGTAAGAAAGATGCCTGCCTTTGACTAGAAGAGAAATCAGCCATTGAATGAAGTCTCTGCAGTTAATTCAGCAGTAGTCTAGCCTCAAAGTAGCTGGAAGCCTCGCAGAAATTGGAAACAAATGATTTCCAAAACAGTAAATGAAGTATCCCTTGCTGACAGCTGTGGGAAAGTCGTTGATGATGCCTTCCCATGGTGCGAATGATGGCTGGGAAGATGCGCAGATACAGAAAGCTGTTTCCCCATAGTGCTTCATTAGCAAAGGCAACCTTTGACTAGAAATTGAAAATTATCAGAAGGTTTGGGTGATGGTCATTATTCTCCTCTAAGCACAGAACTAGGGGTAAATGACTGTTGTCTCAACAGGACATTCCTCAGCTATCTATCTTCCCCTTTCAACACTAATTTGCCACCTGATCATAATCATCAGCATCATCAATATTACGACTTTTTTTTTTATTAAACTTTTATTTAATGAATATAAATTTCCAAAGTATAGCTTATGGGTTACAATGGCTTCCCCCCTCCCATAACTTCCCTCCCGCCCGCAACCCTCCCCTTTCCCGCTCCCTTTCCCCTTCCATTCATGTAAAGATTCATTTTCAATTCTCTTTGTATACAGAAGATCAGTTTAGTATACATTAGGTAAAGATTTGAACATTTTGCCCATATTAAATTGAATTTATATTGTGTGCCAAGGATTATGCTAGGTGCTACACAAGTCCCTCTAATCCACACAAAAATAACAATATATCATCCATTTCAGCCTCTAGATACAAAAACCTTTGCCCTTCTCACTGTCCTGTGCAGCCTCCCCATAGGAAAACCCCATGTCTGGATCAACATACAGCATGTGAGCTTTGAAATTGACCATGAAAATTCTGGGCGCCTCTAATCAATGATGGAGAAAATGAATCACTTGTTCATTAGATATTTATTGAGTGCTAATATGTGCGTAAGAGAATTACTTGGAGAACCCCCATGAGAAGTACTCTCTTACCTATTCTACTTTCACGAATTTGGGCACATACTTATAGGCAACATCTCAGGCAATCAAGACAGATACGGTCTAGTTACTCCAACACCCATGTACTCTTATTCTTGGAAAATTGCTAGACTGACTCACCCAGTAATGGCCAATGAAATATGATACAGATATGCATGACATTTCTGGGCCTGACCCTTAAATAATCTAAGGAGATTAAGACAAAACACTTTTTTTTATAAAGATTTATTTATTTATTTGAAAGGCAGAGTTACAGAGAGGCAGAGGCAGAGGCAGAGGCAGAGAGAGAGGTCTTCCATCCACTGGTTCACTCCCCAGATGGCCACAATGGCCTAGTCTGAAACCAGGAGCCAGAAGCTTCTTCCATGTTTCCCACATGGGCCATCTTGTACTGCTTTCCCAGGCCACAGCAGAGAGCTGGATGGGAAGTGGAGCAGCCGGGAGTCGAACTGGCACCCATATGGGATGCCAGCACTGCAGGCAGCAGTTTACTGACTATGCCACAGAGCCAATCCCAAGACAAAATTCTAAGTGCAATAGGAACTATCAGGGCCAGCGCTGTGGCACAGTTTGTTAAATCCCTGGCCTGAGACGCCTACATCCCATGTGGGCACTGGTTCTAGTCCCGGCTGCTCCTCTTCTGATCCAGCTCCCTGCAGTGGCCTGGAATAGCAGAAGATGGCCCAAGTCCTTGGGCCCCTGCACCCGCGTGGGAGCCCAGGAAGAATCACCTGGCTCCTGGCTTCGGATAGGCACAGCTTCAGCAGTTGCAGCCATCTGTGGAGTAAACCAGTGAATAGGAGACCTTTCTCTCTGTCTCTACCTCTCTCTGTAACTCTGTCTTTCAAATAAATAAAATAAATCTTTTAAAAAAATAAAGTTTACTATTCTTATTTTTTAAAAAAGGAGCCATTAACCTACCTCTCTTGAAGCATCATGATTCAAGCAAAAAAAAATAAAATAAACATGGAACTTAACATAATGAAAGGTTTTATATATATATATAAAGTTGTGTGTCTATATATAGAGATATCCACAAAACTACCCATTTTGCAAAAAAAAAAAAAACTGTACCCACAAAATTTAAAATATTGAGCATGTCAGAAATCACTAGAAAAAGTTTTCAGCAAATTCAGAAAACTTAAAATTTTACAGTTTGAATTTCTGTCCTCATGAATAAAATCAGAAATCATTAAACAATGAACATTGTTAAAATGTTCATAATACACAAAGCAATCTACATTTTTAATCCACTCTAGTATTTTAAACATTTTTCTAATTATGGTCAGGAGGAAGTCTAATTGAAATTAAAGAAGACTACAGAGAATGAAAATACTGTATAATAACATCAATGAATAATATTCAAACTACTACTCACAAGAAAGCCTCTAGTGACTTTATTAGTAAAGAGAAAATAAATAACTAAAAATTTTAAAAACCAGTAAAAATACCAACAACATGACCCAAAGGAAGGTAAAATACAGATAGTAACAAACTTGAAATGAAATGAAAACTAGGTACTATTTCATTAAAAAGACTAAAAAATTATGCAATCACAATACAAGAGTTGCCAAGAAAAGAATTAAACACATGTATCTCACATAAGAAATTCAAAGAATATGTAACCACAAATGTAAAAGCATTATTAAGTAAAAAGGAATGTAATGTCCAACTATTTGCCACAAAATGCAAATCCCAATGAAATAATTTTTTTAAAAATTTTATTTAGTAAATATACATTTCCAAAGTACAGTTTATGGATTACAATGGCTTTCCCTCCCCCCCATAACTTCCCTCCCATCCGCAACCCTCCCCTTTCCCGCTCCCTCTCCCCTTCCATTCAAATCAAGATTCATTTTCAATTCTCTTTATATACAGAATATCAGTTCAGTATATATTAAGTAAAGATTTCATCAGTTTGCACCCACACAGAACATAAAGTGTAAAATACTGTTTCAGTACTAGTTATAGCATTAAATCACATTGGACAACACAATAAGGACAGAGATCCCACATGAGGAGTAAGTACATAGTGACTCCTGTTGTTGACTTAACAATTTGACACTCTTGTTTATGGCGTCAGTAATCTCCCTAGGCTCTAGTCATGAGTTCCCAAGGCTATGGAAGCCTTTAGAGTTCGCTGACTTCGATCTTATTCTGACAGGGTCACAGTCAAAGTGGAAGTTCTCTCCACCCTTCAGAGAAAGGTACCTCCTTCTTTGATGGCCTGATTCTTTCTACTGGGATCTCACTCGCAGAGATCTTTCATTTAGGTCTTCTTTTTTTTTTTTTTCTTGCCAGAGTGTCTTGGCTTTCCATGCCTAAAATACTCTCAGGCGCTCTTCAGCCAGATCCGAATGCCCTAAGGGCTAATTCTGAGGCCAGAGTGCTGTTTAGGACATCTGCCATTCTATGAGTCTGCTGTGTAGCCCGCTTCCCATGCTGGATCATTCTCTCCCTTTTTTATTCTATCAGTTAGTATTAGCAGACACTAGTCTTGTTTGTGTGATCTCTTTGACTCTTAGACCTATCAGTGTGATCAATTGTGAACAGAAATTGATCACTTGGACTAGTGAGATGGCATTGGTATATGCAACCTTGGTGGATTGTATTGGAAACCCCTGGCACGTTTCTAACTCTACCATTTGGGGCAAATCCGATTGCGCATGTCCCAAATTGTACATCTCTTCCCTCTCTTATTCCCACTCTTATATTTAACAGAGATCACTTTTCAGTAAAGTTTCAACACTTAAGAATACTTGTGTGTTAATTACAGAATTCATCCAATAGTATTAAGTAGAACAAAAAAAAAATGCTAAAAGGGATAAAGTATTAAGTTGTTCATCAAAAGTCAGGACAAGAGCTGATCAAGTCACTGTTTCTCATAGTGTCCATTTCACTTCCACAGGTTTTCCCCTTGGTGCTCGGTTAGTTGTCACCAATCAGGGAGAACATATGATATTTGTCCCTCTGGGACTGGCTTATTTCACTCAGCATGATGTGTTCCAGATTCCTCCATTTTGTTGCAAATGACCGTATTTCACTGCTTTTGACTGCTGTATAGTATTCTATAGAGTACATGTCACATAATTTCTTTATCCAGTCTACTGTTGATGGGCGTTTGGGTTGATTCCAGGTCTTAGCTATTGTGAATTGAGCTGCAATAAACATTAAGATGCAGACAGCTTTTTTGTTTGCCAATTTCATTTCCTTTGGGTAAATTCCAAGGAGTGGGATGGCTGGGTTGAATGGTAGGGTTATATTCAGGTTTCTGAGGAATCTCCAGACTGACTTCCATAGTGGCTTAACCAGTTTGCATTCCCACCAACAGTGGGTTAGTGTCCCTTTTTCCCCACAACCTCGCCAGCATCTTTTGTTGGTAGATTTATTTATGTGAGCCATTCTAACCGGGGTGGGGTGAAACCTCATTGTGGTTTTGATTTGCATTTCCCTGATAGAATAGTGTTATCAAGGTTCATTCTTGTTGTAGCCTGTGTCAGTAGTTTTATTTATTTTCATTGTAGAATAATATTGTATTATTTGCTTATTACATAATTTATTTGTCTATTTCTCAGCCACTGGACATTTGAATTGTTGCTACTTTTTAGCTATCATGAGCAACGATGCTGTGAACATTCATCTACAGGTTTCTTTGTGGACATAATTTTTTTTCCCACAGGTATATACTTAGGGGTGGAATTGTTGGATCAGGTGTCTTCATGCCAAATTGTTTGAGGAACCTCTAGACTGTTTTCCAAAGTGGCTGAGCTATTTTACATTCCCACCAGTGGCGTTTGATGGTTCCTGTCCCTTTATATCTTTTTTACACAAGTCGTCATCTTTCTTGTTGATCATGACATCCTAATGGGTGTGAAATGATATCTCATTGTGGTTCTGTGTTACTGACTGATTCCAAATGATGTTAAATATCTTTTCATATACTTATTGTCCATTTGTATGGCTTCATTGAAGGAGCATCTGCTCAGATAACTTGTTCAATTCTATTTAGGTTATTGGCCTTTTAAGGTGGGTTTATAATAACTCTGTATTATTGATAGATGTGCCTTATCAGACAGCTGGTTTACATTCTCCTGCTATTCAGTGTGTTGTTTTATTTTCTTGGTGGTGTCACTTGAAGCACAAATATTTTAAAACTTGGTGATGTACAGTTCATCTATTTTTCTTATTATTTGTATCTTTATACTTTTTTACAAGTTTTTCATTTAATTATTTGAGAAAAACACGGAGAGCTCCCATCGTGTGAGGTAAGGGTCCAACTTTATTTTGCATGTGGATATCCTGTTGTTCAAGCACCATTTGTTGAAGGCTATTTTCCTCCTGGTGAGTTTTCTTGGTTTAAGATCAATCAACTGTAAATGTGAAGTTATTTCTAGACATATTTCATTGATCTGTGTTTCTATGCTTGTATAAGTAGAGTTTTGATTGTTCTAGCTTGGTAGTAAGTTTTAAAACCAGGAAGTGTGAGTCCTCTGACCTTATTCTTCATTTCAATACTGTTTTGGTTTTTCCAATTTCCTCCTGTTTCCACATGAATTTTAGGACTTGCTTGTCCATTTTTGTATCTGGATGTCTTTTATTTCATCCTCTTGCCTCATTATATTGGCTGCAACACCCAGTACAAAAGTAAATAGAAATGGTGAGAGCAGACAGTCTTATACTATTCCCAATCTTAGGAATAAGCTTTCTATTTTCTCCATGAGTTTGTAGCTGTGCATTTTCATAGATTCTCTTAACCAGCTTGAAGAAGTTCTCATTTTTTGGTAGATGTTCTTTATCAAGCTATGCAAGTTCCCTTCTGTTCCCAGTTTGATCAATGTTTTCATAAAGGTAACATTTGCTTATTGCATACTGTGTGCCAGCAATTAAACTTTTTGATGATCCCATTTAATTTGGTGCAGACTTTGAGGGCTCACCTTGTGATTATAAAATAAATTGAAAGTATGTCAATGTAAAAACTAAAAGAAAAACTAGGAAGGAAGAGGGAGACTGGGAGCATGGGAGGGAAGGGTAGGGAGTATCATTATGCTCTTAAATCTGTATATGAAATACACGAAATTTGCTCACCTTTTATAAATGCTAAAATTTTAAAAACTAAAAAAAATAAAATACTGAAAAAATTTCTTTTGAATTCCAATATTTACACCAGTTCTTTCCTTTTTTGTTTTATGATATTAGCTAGAATATCCATAACAGTACTGCATAATAAATAAACTAAAGGCCCTCATTAAAGCCATGAAGAAGTCACTTACAATCTCTTCTTTCCTTTAATTTTAGTCTTTCTTTTATCTGGTAAATATAATGCCTAACTATAATTTCTAACATCTTTCTATCTCTGGTCATCATGTAAAGCTAATTTGATTCCTGATTTACTTAAAGACAAAATAAACCATGAATAGGTATAAAGTTTTATTGTTTCTTTTCTTTGCCTTTTGAGACAATTTTGTTTTCTTCTTTTTATCTATTTATATAATTGAGAATCCAAAATATTGTTACTGCTGAAATCCTTGAATAAACCTAGTTAACTCACATTTTATTTAGTTTTTCACCGTTAAATAATAAAAATAGCAATATTAAAATAGTAGTAGTAATAATAGTAATAGTAGCAGTAATTTACATTATTTTTGATCACAGATAAATGCCAGGTATTGTTTTAAACATCTTATACTAAACTCATTAAACATTTAACATTTTCTCTTAGCAAAGTGAGAAAGAGTAAAAACATTAACTGATAGAAGTGTATTTGCTGTCTATAAAATATTGTTTTGAGGTATAGATATTTTTGCAATAGCTAGATCCAGATAATTTACATACCTATTAGTTCAGATAGTTATCAGTTCTTCAGTGAGAATATATCCACTTTCTTGTCATTTTTCAAGAATACAGTATATATATATATATATATATATATATATATATATATTTTACAGCCAGACTGAATTTATTCAGAGAAAGTAAATTCATAGAGGTAGGTGACCAACTGCCCATGTGCACGGTGATGGAACATGTGGAAGAAGGTCAAGAATACAGTATATTGTTAATGAGAGTCATCATATTCTACAATAGATTTGAAATTATTCCTGTTGCCCACCTGAAATTGTGTGTTCTTTGACAGAACTCTCCCCAACCTACTCCGCCCCCTGCCTCAGTCCCTGCTGGCCATCATTCTCCTACCTACTTTTATAATATCAACTTTTGTAGATTCCACATATGAATGAGATTACGCACTATTTGTCTTCCTGTGCCTGGCTTATTTCATTAAATATAATGTTTCATCCATGATGTTGCAAATGATAGAATTTCTTTCTTTATTATATTATTCCATTATGTGTATATACTATATTTTCTTTGTCTATTCATCCACTGGTGGATACTTAGGTGATTTCATTATTGCTATAGTTTGGATATGGTTTGTTCCCTCCACAGTTTATATTGACATTTGGTTCCCAATGTAACAGTGTTGAAAGGTGATGGACATTTGACAGGTGATTAGTCATTAAAGAAGGATTATATCTTTCTTGATGGACTGGATTATTTACTGTGAGAGCACCTATTATTAAGCAATACTTCATCTCTTCCGCAAATAACCACTTCTCCTTCCGCTTTCTACCACAAGTTGAAGCAGCATGAGGCCCTTGCTGGTGTCATGCTCTTGTACTTCCCAGTTTGCAGAAGAGTGAGTCACAATAAACCTGCTTAAAGGGCCCAGTCACAGGTATTCTGATAAAGCAACAGAAGATAGACTAAGATGCATATCTTGCTTATTGTGAATAATGCTACAAGAAATGTGATAGCACAGATATCTCTTCAGCATATTACTTTCCTTTGATTACAAACTCAGTAGTGAGATTTCTGCATTGTATGCTATTTCTATTTTCTAATTTCAGTTTTGTGAGGAACCACATATTGTTGTCTGTAAAGGCTGTACTAAATTTGCATTTCCACTGACAATGAGTGAGAGATCACTTTTTTGCATCCTTGCCAACTCTTGTTATCTTTTATCTTCCTGATAATAGCCATTCTAACAGATATATGGTGATATCTTATTGTAGTTTTAATGGTGAACACTTCCTTCCTTATCTAGTGACCATTTGTAAGTCTTTTAAAAATGTCTGTTCAGGTCTTATTTATTTTTCAGTCAGGTTATTTGCTTTCTTGTTACTGGATTGTTTGAGTTCCTTATGTATTTTAGATATTAACCCCTGACCAGATATATAGCTTGCAGATACTTTCTCATAGTCTGTAGACGGTCTCTTTACTCTGTTGATTGCTTCCTATGTTGTGTAGAAACATTTTAATTTGATGCAATTGCATTTGTAATTTTTGCTTTTGTTGCCTGTGCTTTTGAGATCATATCCAAAATCTGTTTCCCAGATCATTGTTTTGGAGATTTCCTCCTATGTTTCTCCTGTGTTTTCATAGTTTTGTGTATTACATGTAAAGCCTTCATCCACTCTGAGTTAATTCTTATGTATTATGTGTGAGAGAGTCTAATTTCATTTGTCTGCATGTGGATATCCAGTTTTCCCAACAATGTTGAAAAAGACTGTCATTTCCCCATTGTTTTTTCTTAATGCCTTGATCAACAATAAGTTGGCAAAATACATGGATTTATTTCTAGGTTTTATATTCTGTTCCAGTCTATGTGTGTTTTTTATCTTAGTACCAGAGTGTTTTGGTTATTACAGATATGTAGTATATTTTGAAGTCAGCTCTTTGTTCTTTTTATTCACAATTGCTTTGGTTATTCATGGTCTTTTGTTGTTCTACATAAATTTTAGTATTGCTTTTCTACTTCTGTGAAGAGTGTAATTAGTATTTTGAGAGGGGTTGCACTGAATCTGTAGATTGCTTTGTGTACTATGAATATTTTAACAATGTTAAATTTTCCAATTCATAGACATGGTGTATCTTTCCATTTATTTATGTAGTATGACATTTCTTTTTTTTTTTTTTTTTTGACAGGCAGAGTGGACAGTGAGAGAGACAGAGAGAGAGAGAGAGAGAGAGAGAGAGAGAGAGAAAGAAAGAAAGGTCTTCCTTTTGCCGTTGGTTCACCCTCCAATGGCCGCAGCAGCCAGCGCACTGCGGCCGGCATACCGCGCTGATCCAAAGCCAGCAGCTAGGTGCTTCTCCTGGTCTCCCATGCGGGTGCAGGGCCCAAGGACTTGGGCCATCCTCCACTGCACTCCCGGGACACAGCAGAGAGCTGGCCTGAAAGAGGGGCAACTAGGACAGACTCCAGCGTCCCGACCGGGACTAGAACCCAAGGTGCCGGCGCCGCAAGGCAGAGGATTAGCCTATTGAGCCGCAGCGCCGGCCTGTATGCCATTTCTTTTATCAATGTTCTCTGGTTCACAGTGTAGGGAGATTTCATTTTCATGTTTAAAGTTACATATATATTTTTTGGTAGCTGTTGTAAATAGGATTTACTTGATTTCTTTTTTAGAAAATTCACATTCAGGAGAGAGAATCACTACTGATTTTTGTATGTTGATTTTTTATCCTATAACCTTACTAAATTTTATTGGTTCTGTTTTGGTAGAGTCTTCAGGGTTTTCTATATATAAGATTATGTCCGAGAGCGGCAAGATGGCAGAATCGGAAGGGAGCACACTGATAGTCCAGGAAGAGACAGTCTAATAAAAGTGGAGATACTGCAGGTTCAAGGAAGAGTAGGGGAAGAAACAGCAGAGGAAACTCTTCCGGAACTAGTGATTCACAGTGGAACTGCATGGACAGCGTGGGAGCCCAAGTTCGGGACACCAGCGGCAGAAGCAACACACCAGCGCTGGAACGCGAGGTGAGCTGAACCGCAATAGCCCGAGACACCAGCGGAAAAGCAGAAAGAGGAGACTAGATGGAATGAGGCTTGAAACCCCGGGGGGAAAATTTCACCAGGCTAACTAGAAGACATACATCATAAGCAGGGCGAACTCAGGTCTGCACCGGCCCTGAGCCTAGCAGAAAAACCTGATTCTGGAGGGGGTGAAATAAAAGGAGATTAGGCTCTAACTTGGCAACACAGTGGGAGACTGCAGGAGAATTGGAGCCCACAACTAGGGCAGCAGAGATTCCCTGTGTGGTCCTTGGGAAAGAGCTTCCAATCTCTGGCTCCTGTGGGTATATCATTTGCCTGCTAACTACCTCCAATTACGTCAGCTGTGTGGAATTACTTCCCTTGTGAATCAAAAAAAAAAAAAAAAAAGAATGAAAGAAAGAGAAATTTACCACGCCTAACCTGGGAGTGTCATCTTTGGCACACCCTCAACCCTGAGGAACCAAACACAGCTCTCAGGCCACACTCATCTCAAGCCTCTAAGGCTCCATTGAAAGCAGACAGTCCACTTAACCTAGAGCCATAGTATAACAAGAAAAAACACCACAGTGAAGAAACAAAATATCTCCAACATGCCAAACAACAAACACAAAAACCAAGCTAACAAGAACAAGGAAGACACTATGACACCCCCAAATGAAAAAGACACCCATATTCAAGATTATGAAGATGATGAGATCGAAGAAATGCAAGAAGCGAATCTCAAAAAATTGATAAGAACATTAAGAAGTTCTCAAAAACAAATTCTTGAACTACAGAAATCCTTAATGGACAAGATAGAAAATCTCTCTCATGAAAATGAAATATTAAGGAGGAATCAAAATGAAATGAAACAACTAGTAGAACAAGAAACTGTGACAGTGACGAGAAATCATAATGAAATGAAGAATTCAATAGATCAAATGACAAACACATTAGAGAGCCTTAAAAACAGAATGGACGAAGCAGAAGAGAGAATATCGGACTTAGAAGACAGAGAATAGGAAAGGAAACAGGCAAACCAAAGAAAAGAAGAGGAAATTAGAAATCTAAAAAATATTGTTGGGAATCTACAGGATACTATTAAAAAAACAAACATTTGGGTTCTAGGAGTTCCTGAAGGCATGGAGAGGGAGAAAGGATTAGAAGGCATTTTCAGTGAGATACTAGCAGAAAATTTCCCAGGTTTGGAGAAGGACAGAGGCATCTTAGTACAGGAAGCTTATAGAACCCCTAATAAACATGACCAAAAGAGATCCTCACCACGACATGTTGTAATCAAACTCACCACAGTGAAACATAAAGAAAAGATCCTAAAATGTGCAAGAGAGAAACGTCAGATTGCTCTCAGGGGATCTCCAATTAGACTCACAGCAGACTTCTCATCAGAAACCCTACAAGCTAGAAGGGAATGGCGAGACATAGCCCAGGTACTAAGAGAGAAAAACTGCCAGCCCAGAATATTATATCCTGCAAAGCTCTCATTTGTGAATGAAGGTGAAATAAAGACTTTCATAGCAAACAGAAATTGAAAGAATTTGTCGCCCCTTGTCCAGCCCTGCAAAAGATGTTAAAGATGTGTTACACACAGAAACACAGAAACATGGTCATCAATATGAAAGAAGGTAAAGGAAGGAAACCTCACAGCAAAAGATCACAGGAAGTTCAATTTCTCTTTGACATAGAATTAAAATCTGATGCTCTGTTAAAGCAATATGTTAAAGTAATCTACTATGTTCTCTTGATGTCTGTTAAATTCTAATTGTTCAAAAACAGCTGAATTTTTATTAAGAGCTATGGGTTATTTAAATATGTGCTTATTTTCAAAGATTTGAATAATCACCTTGTAACAATGATCAAATTTGGTCTATTTTATGTTATGATTTTAAGGAATCTTATTTCAACCAGATATTTTGGATTTTGAGCCTTCTTGGTGCTCTTGACTGGCATTCAAAAAATCAAAGTTTCAAACAATCTGGACTCTAAAATTTCCAGGAAATCTTGGACTTTGGTTTTGCCAGTTTGGGCCCAACTGAAAAAATCGAAGGACCTATGTCTCTCATCTTATAGAGACACCAACTAATCAGGCTATTTGGATTATATTAGAAGTACTGTCAAGATGTGATGTGGTACCAAACTTTAAGTTTCTATAATGGAAAATGCTATTAATACAAATGTTTGAGAATTAAAAAGTCTAATGATCTTGTGTTACTAGACATGATAGTTATCTTAATGAGAAAGCCCCAGAGGCCTAAAGGGTTGAATACTTGTAAAATCCTACAGGTGCTTTCAAAAATACTGTGAAGTAAGCAAATGCCTCTTGTTGGTTGATGAGTTTATAATTTTAAACATGGCAACTTAAAGTCTTTTGTCATCCATAGTTATATATGATTTGCTGCTCATAAAACTAAAGCGTTGTTGGTTCTGTGTTTAGCTGTCCTCCTATAGGTTCCTATGGACTTTTTCCAGCCACTTCTATTGTATTCAGTACTTTGGAATGGCTCTGTAAACAGATGAAGCCAATAATGTATTAACAGTACCAACTGAGAGAAAGTATGGTTAACTGAGGTTACTAAAAACAAAAAGCAAATCATATCAATTGGCAATCTACAAAAAGAGTTAAAGATCTTAAAAGCTATCATTAAAATTGCTATATTGGTCTATTATGCTATGTTATATGTGTGTACATATTGTATGTCCACATGGGAAAATTTTATTAAGAGTTTTATTTTAAATGGCTTATAGATAAGATTGTCCATAAATTTAAGCTGCTAAAATCAATCAAAGATACATTTTAATTCACGTGACCTGAATCTCTGCATCATATGTTTTATACTTGTTGGTAGGAAGACTAAAAACATTTTATATGGTTGTGCTTAAGTTTACTGGTTAAACAAACTACACCATGTTAGATATTTAAGGGGTGTTATCAAATACATGATTCTTTTTTTTTTTTTTTTTTTTTGACGGGCAGAATGGATAGTGAGAGAGAGAGACAGAGAGAGGGGTCTTCCTTTTTGCCATTGGTTCACCCTCCAGTGGCCGCTGCAGCGGCGCATCTCGCTGATCTGAATCCAGGAGCCAGGTGCTTCTCCTGGTCTCCCATGCGGGTGCAGGGCCCAAGGACTTGGGCCATCCTCCACTGCCTTCCCTGGCCATGGAGGAGAGCTGGCCTGGAGGAAGGGCAACCGGGATGGAGTCCGGCACCCCAACCGGGACTGGAACCCGGTATGCTGGCGCCACAAGGAGGAGGATGAGCCTATTAAGCCACGGTGCTGGCCTGATTCTTAAAATTTATAGAAGGCATTGGACTTTATGGTAAATGTTTTCTTAAGTTGTTATCTAATGGTTGAAACTGTTTGCTAAGTATTCATGTAATATTGCTATTGTCAGCAAGCGATCTAGGACTTGCTCCCTCATTTCTCTATTCTAAGCCCAACTTGTCCTTTCATTTCACTATTCTCTTCAAGGTAGGAAACTAATTCTATTATGAAGGAATCTGTAGGACGCACAATTTAATCTTTAGACCTTATAAAAGAGATGGCTAACATTTTTCTGTAATAGCATAGCCAAATAAGAGCTTAAATAATAATCTCATAGCTAGATTTACTTTGCCATCAGCGAAGTAAACAGTAATTAGAAAAAACCTCCCTTTCAGACCAAAGGGAAAGAAAGTTTTAAAGTAAGAATATAATTTTCCTCATGGGCATTGTCTACCTTAGAAAAACTACTACAGAACATGCCTGTGGCTATAGACTTGTAGTTCAGGCCACTGAAGATTAGAGATGGGACTTGGGCACTCCCTTGACGTGCATCCTCTGGTCTGCTTTAACACAAACCAGGAGGAAAAGAAAGCTCGGCATCAGAAGCAATGGGTGGCAGGCCTATTAATGGCTGATCTGTACAGTGATCTGCCCTCAAGGAGACCCAACAGGCCAGTCCACTGCAGTGGCTTTCAATGTGGTAAGCCTGGGCTTCAGCAGAAGTCAACTTGTGAAGAGCCCTGGCAGCTCTGCCAAGAGTTGGATCACTGGAAATGGACCTGCCCTGGAGTGAAAGGATGCCCAGGTCAGAGCCACAGTTCTTATTGGCTCTAAGCTGAAAAGCCCTTCACTCAGCCCAACTTCCAAAGTGACCACTGCAGCTGAGGGGACGGTCAAGTAGGGTCAGCAACATTGCAGGCAGAACTGTAAATTTCTTGTTAGAGATGCCACCTGCCTTTGCCTGGCTAGCTCTCCTCCCAGGCCAGCCAAGTAATAAAAGTCAACAGAGTGCCTTCCCCTAGGAGGTTCACACCTCCCTTAGGATGTACCCCATGTGAAGAGATAGATAGGTCTGGGCCTCTTAACTTACAAGGCCTAAAGCCCACCAGATTATTATCAAGCCCCTTCTGTCAGGTTCTATTTGCCTCTCAATCAGAAACCTTAATTGTAGCTTAGCACCTTTCTTAGCTCCTCTAATAATGACTCTGTCCTTTGTTCTAGACTCTGTCTAGCGTACTTGGGCCTCATTCTTTCGTAATCAGAACCTCTACTCTACCTCCAATTGCTCTACTCCCAACCTGTGTGTACTGATGGTCCTCTTCCCCACTTAATGCTGTATAATTGTTCAGACCTGGTTAATGCCACTCTTAGGATCATTGGTTACTATCCTCACCCTGTCTTTTATGACCTTGTCTAAATATGATCAGAGTCGGCGAACTTGGAAGGCTTCCATAGCCTTGGCAACTCATGATGAGAGCCTAGGGTGGTTACTGTCGCCATAAACTAGAGTGTCAATTTGTTGGGTCAACAACAGGAGTCACTGTGCACTTGCTCCTCATGTGGGATCTCTGTCCTTAATGTGCTGTACATTGTGATTTAATGCCATAACTAGTACTCAAACAGTATGTTTCACTCTGTGCTTCTATGTGGGTGCAAACTGTTAAAATCTTTACTTAATATATACTAAACTGATCTTCTGTATATAAAGAGAATTGAAAATGAATCTTGATGTGAATGGAAGGGGAGAGGGAGAGGGGATGGTTGCGGGTGGGAGGAAAGTTATGGGAGAGGGAAGCCATTGTAATCCATAAGCTGTACATTGGAAATTTATAGTCATTAAATAAAAGTTAAAAAAATAAAAAATAAATAAAAATTTAAAAAAGATTATGTCCTCCACAAGTAATTTGGGTGCCTTTAATTCTTTCTCTTGCCTAACTGCTCTGGGTAGGTCCTACCATATTGAACAGAAGTGACAAGACTGGGTATCTTTTCTCTTGTTGTGGTCTTAGAGTAAAAGATTCCAGCTTTTTTCTGTTGGGGATAGTATTTTCTGTGAATTTGTAATATGTGGTGATTATCCTGAAAATTTTTATATTCTAAATTGGCTTGAAAATATAGTTAGTATCTCTTCCATAAATATTTCTCATAGAATTATCCTGAAAATACATGTAAATGTAATTATATTTAATTGTTAGATATAAATGTAAGAAGAAAAGCACAGAAAATGCTTTAGATAGAAAATACTTGAATTGAAAATTACAGAAAATATTTGGGATAATAGCTTGTTTTCGAGACGGTTGGAAAAAATTTAATTATCAAAAATGTTCATTTAAACTTTATGTCTTAGTTCTGTTTAATTACTTTTATGTTCTTTGGATCAGTTTAAGCCTTTTAAAAATTATTTGGGGATTGGATTAAGGTGGTGGAGTAGGGAAGGACCTTACCATTCTAGTCTAGGAGAAGAGAGTTTTTAAAAAGTGGAGAGTGCTGTCTGTCTCAGGGAAGCGTTAGGGATAAAACAGCTGAAGAAACACAATGCAAATTAGAGGGAAACAGTAGACCTATGTGGAGGGTGTGGACATGCAAAAATCAGGATCCTAGCAGTGGAGAGCCTCTGCACCTGCTTGGAGAGAGGTGAAACCAGACTGTAGCAGCCCAAGCCACTGGCGATAAAGCTGCAAGAAAAACCTGGAGGGAATCTGACTTGGAGTCCTGTGGGGTGTAGTATAGCTGCCAACCTATAGGAGAAAAAACAAGGCCTGGGGCACATTTCTCTCTCCCTGATCATCCTGCAACAGCATCCTATAACAAGCCAATAAAGAGCAGGTGCCATTTTGGACTTATGTGACAGCTGTATCAGCTTTTGTCCACACCCAGCAACCAGCCAAACAGAGACCCCTGAGTCTGGCAGGGAGAACTGATAGGGGGCTCAGTGCTTGTGACTGTGGGATGCTTGTATGCCAGGATTGTGAAAACACTGAGACTGTGGAGCTTTCAAAACATTTAGGATGTATGGGAAGGTTCGGTGTGGCTGGGACTTTGGCCAGTCACTGTGGGAGACTCCACATACTCAGGGCTCCCTGGTTCCCTGGTGAGGGACATTGCTGAGGAATCTGCTTACACCAAGGACTGCACAGACCTTTTGTGTGGTACTTGTGGAAGTGTGGAAGAATATTATACCCACTGGGGCTAGTGCTCAGGCACTGGACTCCTTGGAGAAGAGAAAATGAACTAAGTCTATGACAACAGAACAGAACAGAAAAACCTCCCTTCACCCTTTTATAAAATAAAATCAATCCTTGGAGCAAAGATGATCTATTCAAAACATGGTGTTGGGAAAACTGGATTTCTACATGCAGAAGTATGAAGCAAGACCCTCACCTTACACCTTACACAAAAGTCCACTCAAAATGTGTTAAAGACCTAAATCAATGTCCCAATATCATCAAATTATTCAGAACAAATGGAAACCCTGCATTACATGTGCACAGGCAAAAAGTTCTTGGACATGATCCCAAAGGCACAGGAAGTCAAAGCCAAAATTAACCAATGGGATTGCATCAAATTGAGAAGCTTCTGTACTGCAAAAGAAACAGTCAGGAAAGTGAAGAGGCAACCGACACAATGGGAGAAATTATTTGCAAACTATGCAACTGGTAAAGGATTAATAATCAGAATATATAAAAATATCAAGAAACTCCACAACAACAAAACAAACAACTCAGTTAAGAAATGGGCGAAGACTTAAACAGGTATTTTTCAAAACAGGAAATCCAAATGGCCAACAGACACATGAAAAAATGTTCAAGATCACTAGCTATCAGATAAATGCAAATAAAAACCACAATGAGGTTTCCATTCTCCCCAGTTAGAATGGCTTTCATACAGAAATCAACAAGTAACAAATGCTGCTGAGGATGTGGGGAAAAAGGTACCCTAATCCACTGTTGGTGGGAATGTAAACTGGTGGAACCTCTATGGAAATTAGTTTGGAGATACCTCAGAAATCTGGATATAGACTTAGAATGACTCTACTATCGCACTCCTGGAAAATTACCCAAGGGATGTGAAATCAGCATATGAAAGAGTTATCTGCACACCCATGTTTATTGTATCTCAATTCACAATAGCTAAGAGATGGAATTAACCCGGATTTCTGTCAACTGATGATTGGATAAAGAAATTATGGGATATGTACATGATGGAATACTACACAGTGGTAAAACAAAAATAAAATCCAGTCATTTGAAACAAAATGGATGAATCTGGAAAACATCATACTTAGTGAAGTAAGCCAGTCCCAAAGGGACAAATACCACATCTTCCTGACATGTGATAACAGAGCATCTAAAAGGCAATCTGTAGAAGGGAAATTGACACTTTGAGAAGTAAATACTTGAACAGCCCTTGTATCTTCTTCTTTTTTTTTTTTTTTTTTGGACAGGCAGAGTTAGAGAGAGAGAGACAGAGAGAAAGGTCTTCCTTCTTCCGTTAGTTCACCCCCTAAGTGGCCGCTACAGCTGGTGCCTTGTAGCTGGTAGGCTGTGCAGATCCGAAGCCATGAGCCAGGTGCTTCCTCCTAGTGTCCCATGCAAGTGCAAGCCCCAAGCACTTGGGCCATCCTTCACTGCCTTCCTGGGCCACAGCAGAGAGCCAGACTGGAAGAGGAGCAACCGGGACAGAATCTGGCGCCCCAATTGGGACTAGAACCCCAGGGTGCCAGTGCCACAGGCAGAGGATTAGCCTAGTGAGCCCCGGCGCCAGCCTGACTTGCGCTGGCCTGACTTATTTCTAAGGGTACCATTTAAATCTTGCCATGGGACCCCAAATCTCCTTATGCTGGGTAGTAAGAATACCATATTAAGTGTTAAAGTAATCATATGAATAGTATTAAGGGCTGGTAATAATAATGGATAGAATTAAAAAGGAGGGAGTGCTCCAACATGGAAAGCAGTCCACACAGTTGCCTCATAGAATGACAGTCATTTTAAATAGCACTCTGACCTCAGAATCAGCCTTAAGGCATTCTGGTCTGGCTGAAAAGTCCATAAGAACATCTCAGGCATGGAAAGCTAAGACACTGTGGCAAAAAATGTACTACATGAAGGACCTTGGTTGGTTAGACCCCAGTGGAAAGAAGTGGTCATCAAAGAAGGAGGTACTTTTCTCTGAAGGGAGAAGAGTACTTCCAGTTTGCTTATGGCCTTATCTAGATACTTATGTAGTTTAGGGATCAAAAAGCTTACATAGCCTAGGCAGCTCATGTCAAGAGCCTTGGATTGTTCCTGATGTAATACATAAGAGTGTTAATTGTTAAGTTAATAATAAGTGTCACTGTGTGCTCACTTTCCATGCAGGACCTCTGTTCTCAAAGTGTTGTGTTATAATTTTTTTACAATTATGTCAATGTGCTCATGAAAGATGTATCATTCTTGGGTGCTTCTTTAAAGTTAATTAAAAATTAACTTGAAGATGCAATGACATTGAACAGCCTTTGCCTTGACTGTTGAGGAACAGTTTTTTTTTTTTTTTTTTTCGGTACAAATTGTTGAACTTTTTGCTTAGTATAGAGTTGGTCTTCTGTGTATAAAGTTAATGTAAAATGGATCTTAGTGGAGGATGGACTGTGAATGGGAGAGGGAGGAGGAGGAACAGTAGGAGAGTAGGTGGAAGGTGGGGTATGGTGGGAATAATCACTATATTCCTGAGGTTGTAATTATGAAATGCATGAAGTCTGTATTCCTTAAATAAAAGATTTCTTTGGTAGGAAAATAAATTTAAAAATCTATTGGAACTCATAGAAGAGTTTGGCAAAGTAGCAGGATATAAAATCAATGCACAAAAATCAACAGCCTTTGTATACACAGGCAATACCATGGCTGAGAAAGAACTTCTAAGATCAATCCCATTCACAATAGCTACAAAAACAATCAAATACCTTGGAATAAACTTAACCAAGGACGTTAAAGATCTCTACAATGAGAATTACAAAATCTTAAAGAAAGAAATAGAAGAGGATACCAAAAAATGGAAAAATCTTCCATGCTCATGGATTGGAAGAATCAATATCATCAAAATGTCCATTCTCCCAAAAGCAATTTATACATTCAATGCAATACCAATCAAGACACCAAAGACATTCTTCTCAGATCTGGAAAAAATGATGCTGAAATTCATATGGAGACACAGGAGACCTCGAATAGCTAAAGCAATCTTGTACAACAAAAACAAAGCCAAAGGCATCACAATACCAGATTTCAGGACATACTACAGGGCAGTTGTTATCAAAACAGCATGGTGCTGGTACAGAAACAGATGGGATAGACCAATGGAACAGAATAGAAACACCAAAAATCAATCCAAACATCTGCAGCCAACTTATATTTGATCAAGGATCCAAAACCAATCCCTGGAATAAGAACAGTCTATTCAATAAATGGTGCTGGGAAAATTGGATTTCCACATGCAGAAGCATGAAGCAAGACCCCTACCTTTCACCTTACATAAAAATCCACTCAACATGGATTAAAGACTTAAATCTACGACCTGACACCATCAAATTATTAGAGAACATTGGAGAAACCCTGCAAGATATAGGTACCAGCAAAGACTTCCTGGAAAAGACCCTGGAAGCACAGTCAAAGCCAAAATTAACATTTGGGATTGCATCAAATTGAGAAGTTTCTGTACTTCAAAATAAATAGTCAGCAAAGTGAAGAGGCAACCGACAAAATGGTAAAAATTATTTACATACTATGCAACAGATAAAGGGTTGATAACCAGAATCTACAAAGAAATCAAGAAAATCCACAACATCAAAACAAACAACCCACTTAAGAGATGGGCCAAGGACCTCAATAGACATTTTTCGAAAGAGGAAATCCAAATGGCCAACAGACACATGAAAAAATGTTCAGGATCACTAGCCATCAGGGAAACGCAAATCAAAACCACAATGAGGCTTCACCTCACCCCGGTTAGAATGGCTCACATAAAGAAATCTACCAACAACAGATGCTGGTGAGGATGTGGTGAAAATGGGACCCTAACCTACTGTTGGTGGGAATGAAAACTGGTAAAGTCACTTTGGAAGCCAGTCTGGAGATTCCTCAGAAACCTGAATATAACCCTACCATTCAACCCAGCCATACCACTGTTTGGAATTTACCCAAAGGAAATTAAATTGGCAAACAAAAAAGCTGTCTGCACCTCAATGTTTATTGCAGCTCAATTCCCAATAGCTAACACCTGGAATCAATCCCATTAAGGTGGCATGTACCAATGCCATCTCACTAGTCAATTTGATCAATTTATGTTCACAATTGATCATAATGATAGGTCTAAGAGTCAAAGGAATCACACAAGCAAGACTATTGTCTGCTAATACTAACTGATAGAATAAAAAAGGGAGAGAATGATCCAACATTGGAAGTGGGCTACACAGCAGACTCGTAGAATGGCAGATGTCCTAAACAGCACTCTGGCCTCAGAATCAGCCCTTAAGGCATTTGGATCCGGCTGAAAAGTCCGTAAGAGTATTTCATGCATGGAAAGCCAAGACACTCTGGCAAAAAAAATAAATAAAAAATAAAAATGAAATTATCTAAATGAAAGATCTCTGCGAGTGAGATCCCAGTGGAAAGAACAGGTCATCGAAGAAGGAGGTACCTTTCTCTGAAGGGAGGAGAGAACTTCCACTTTGACTATGACCTTGTTTAAATATGATCAGAGTTGGTGAACTCAAAAGACCTCCATAGCCTTGGCAACTCATGACAAGAGCCTCGGGTGATTACTGACGCCATAAACTAGAGTGTCAATTTGTTAAGTCAACAACAGGAGTCACTGTGCACTTACTCCTCATGTAGGATCTCTGTCCTTAATGTGCTGTACATTGTGATTTAACGCTGTAACTAGTACTGAAACAGTATGTTTCACTTTGTGTTTCTGTGTGGGTGCAAACTGTTGAAAACTTTACTTATTATATGCTAAATTGATCTTCGGTATATAATAATTGAAAATGAATCTTGATGTGAATGGAAGGGGAGAGGGAACAGGAGAGGGGAGGTTTGCGAGTGGGAAGGAAGTTATGGGGTAGGGGGAGAAAGCCATTGTAATCCATAAGCTGTACTTTGGAAATTTATATTCATTAAATAAAAGTAAAAAAAAAAAGAAAAAGAAAACACTATTCTAAGCAAGAATAGCCAGTCAGAAAGAACCACACAGTATACCATTTATATGACATGACAATAGAAAAATTCATAAACATGAAGTACATTAGTGGACACCTAAGACTTCGAGGGAACGGGAAGATTGGTAGTGACAGCTAAAGTGTGTAGATTTTGAAAATTTCTACATATAGTTGTGGCGATAAATTTACAACTCTGAATACCCTAAAACCACCAAACTATAAAAATATAAAGCAATTAGGAATCTAATAGTGTCTATCATATCCCTATGGTGGCAAATACATATTTAATTCATCTAGACCATACATGGTATGACTGGGATCACACAAAAAAGAATCATAAAGTAAACTGGCTGTCTCAGCTTCTAGTCAACAATCTACCATCAGATGCTGTGCAATACGGAAGAGCCCAAATCCTTAGTCATTTTATACATTTAGTAAGCGTCCATGCCAAATGTTTACACAGTATTCCTCTACACATTGTAATCCTGATAAACAGTGAAAAGAGCTGAAAATGACGAAAGGGTTTCATTTATTAAAGATGGGAACATTTGGGGCAGAGAGGTGATCCATAAATAGTCCATTTCCTAAATATATAATTATTTCTCTACATGCTATATCCTCTTAACTAAACGTTAACCTCTTTAAGAGTGGATATCATGTCCTCTATTACCTATAGCAAACGCATTACAGATTCACTGTGCATCCTTTACTTTACTTTGATTAGAATAAACAAACATGGAAGAAGACATCATAAAATTCATAGGGGTTCTATTTTCTACTCCTTCATATTTATTTTGTTTTTAGGTCAAGACCTGAGATTTTCCTATTGCAATGAAAGATGATCAGATGACTCTCCACTCAGTATTCTATTCTTAGGTTCCATTAGAAACTTGCTGGGGATGTAAGAGAAGAAAGCCTCAGATGACTCTGTGTGGCCACATAGAAGTGATTTAAAATATTTCCTAAAATAAGTGTTTTAACCCCACAAATTGCAGCTATGGCTGGCGCACTGCACCATTCCGAAGCCAGGAGCCAGGTGCTTCTTTCTGGTCTCCCATGCAGGTGCAGGGGCCCAAGCACTTGGGCCATCCTCCACTGCCTTCCCGGGCCACAGCAGAGAGCTGGACTGGAAGAGGAGCAACCGGGACAGAATCCGGGGTGCTGGCACCACAGGCGGAAATTAGCCTAGTGAGCCACGTTGCCGGCCAGAAACAGAGTTTTAAGACTTGGCAAGAACAAACATATTTGTTAAGGGATGACCACTCAATATGCACTATCTTCTTTACTCTTTTTTTTAAGATTTATTTTATTTATTTGAAAGTCAGAGTTAGAGAGAGAGGTAAGACAGAGAGAGAGGTCTTCCATCCGCTGGTTCACTCCCCAGATGGCCGCAATGGCCAGGGCTGCGCCAATGAGAAGCCAGGAGCCAGGCGCCTCTTCCAGGTCTCCCACGTGGATGCAGGGGCCCAAGGATTTGGTCCATCTTCCACTGCTATCCCAGGCCATACAGAGAGCTGGATAGGAAGAGGAGCAGCCGGGACTAGAACCGGCGCCCATATGGGATGCCGGCACTTTATGTCAGGGCTTTAACCCACTGCACTACAGTGCTGGCCCCAACTATCTTCTTTACTCTTTAGCAACCCTGCAAAATAGATTACTATCTATATTGTGTGTGTGTGTATGTGTGTGTGTGTTTCTAATTTTTTATTTACATAAGGTGAACAAATTTCATGTATTTCATACATACAGATTTAGGAGCACAGTGATACTTCCCATCTTACCCTCCCTCCCACCCAGATTCTCACACTTCCTTCCCTGTCCTTTCTTATTCTTTCAATTTTTATAATGAGATACTTTCAGTTTATATTATAATCATAAGCTTAACCCTCCACTAAGTAAAGAATTCATCAGGGGCCAGCATGGTGGCCTAGTAAGTTAAGCCCCTACCTGGGCGTCGATTCAAGTCCCAGATGCTCTACTTCCCTTCCAGCTCCCTGCTAACAGCCTGGGAAAGCAGTAGAAGATGGCCAAGTACTTGGGCCCCTGAATTTACATGGGAGACCATTGGCTTTGGATAGGCCCAGCTCTGGCCACTGGGGCATTTGGAGAGTAAACCAGAGGATGGAAGACCCCTCTTTCTCTGTCTCTCCCTCTTTGCCTTTAACTCTGCTTCTCAAATAAATAAATCTTTTTTTTAAAAAAAAAAAGAATTCAAAAATAGTAAGAAGAAAAAGCACTGTTCTTCAACACTAGAGACAAGGGCTATAACCAATTGAAGTTCCAACACACTAAATAACTTGAGTCACAAAGCTAGAACTGCAACCCCAGCCTCTACCAGTCTGAAGCTTATTGTTCTTTCGACTGTTTGTAATAGCCATTCCACATGCTTCTTACTTCTCCTTTGGGAAGTTCTCTTCTGCATTCATTGAGAAGAATTTGAAGATCCATATTTCACTGGCAGACATTTGTATGGCCCTCATACCAAGGAGACCCTCTCACTCAATTCCACAAGGCCAGCAGGGCAAGGACACAACCTTTCCATGATTGTGAAGCTGAGACTTGGCTTCAAGCCCAAAACCCACAAAATGAGAGCCTATGCCTCTCCCAGCATACAGAACACTTTTGAACTAACTTACACCTCTCACAGGCACACACACTACTTTGTTTCCTCTGGGCTGATCTGAAAATAGCCAGTACATCATGCTGACAGCCCAACAAAAGGATCAGGGTTCATCATACCCTTTGAGGCTGACAGCAAATTTAACCACTAAACTTTCACATATACTTCAAGCATCAATTAATAAAAGAAAAATCTGCATCTATCCAAGAAAAAATATGAAAAAGAAACAGAACTGTTAATACTCACAACTGCTGAGATATGGAAAGACACTCTGCTCCAATCATATTGGTGTATGCACTGATTCTTCCCCCCCTTAAAATTGCATTTTCCTATATTTCCTTACCTCTGTGACTGCGCACATTACTTCTCCTGCTTGATAGACTTTTCTCCTTCCCTTACCTGCTGGAATTCTGCCTGTTCTTCTAATGATCTCTCTATGTGGTCTTCCTTAATCACCAACCTAATGTACTGGATTCAGTGAACTTAACACCTTTATGTAATTCTGAAATTAGCTGCACACTGCCTTGTAACACCATACTAATATTTCTTTATTATTAGCTCATTTTTATTCTTTGGCTTCCGACTTCGAGCTGCACTGTAAGTCTTCAGACAATTTTGGTTTTTTTATTCTTCCACAAAACCTGGCATAGCACCTAGAACACAATAGGTACTTCATAAACATTTTCAATGGAGTAATAAGAGGAATTAAAATTGTTTAGGTTACCTAATTATTACTACTTTGACTCCTGTTTGATTTTTTTAAGTTTGATCTTTCTCAAAATCCTATATGAAAATGCTTGAACTCCATAGTACAGCCATGTTTCTTAAACATAAAGCTCATTGCCTATGAAGATTTTAGTTCAAGTTTTTCAACATGGCATTGAATACTTGAAATCATCTGGGTTCTCCTTGCCTCTGTAATACCACCCCTCACTGGCCATCTCAAACTCTCATCTCCTTCCTCACACTTTTATGTTCTAACCATTTACCTGCCCCTCTATTCCTTGTAAAATCACATCCGCCTTCCTGTTTACCCTGTCAAATACCTGCTCATGGTTTTTCCCCTTATATAACTAGCATCCTTTTTGAAGCTGTTCTTGGCTCTCACATACCTCACTAGAACTGACCAGTCTTAACTTCATTCCCTGCATACAAACTTCTAGCATTGCATCTACAATACCAGTTATGTGATCCTTGGGATAAAAATTCTGTATTGTTCACCTTAATATTCCCAGTATGAAATACAGTTCCCGTGTAAAGAAACATACAATAAATGTTTATTGAAGCTTACTAAATACAGCTAGTTAACTTGAATCATGATCTGAAGGTGATGGATAAAATATGGTTTTATCTGAACAAAGTCTATGAGAACCTAGGCAAGAGACACTCGTGAATGTTCCTTGGAGTGCAAAACAAGGAAGCCACCTTGTCCAAAGAAAATTTTTTTCTTTTTTTAAATATTTTATTGAAATACAGTATACATGCCACAAAATGCATATAAGTGTACAGATAAGTGAGTTTTTTTCATCTAATCACACTCATAACCAACACTAAAATTAGTAACAATATGCAAAATAAATTCTTAGCACAAAGCATTCATTACTGTGCTCAATAGAAACAAGGCCTCAGCCAACTGAATGTCCCCATGGAGCTACATCTCTAAACTGCAAGTCATCTCGCATAGTTCATTAACTCTAGAAGATTCTCAAACATTAGAAAGAGCTTTCTTACCTGTGTTCCAGTTCTCGAATAGACAGTATCACTCCTGAGGTCGACGGCTTCTGCTGGACAGTGGCTAGAAAGGTGAACTCACTCTTGTTCCGGAACAGCTGAATTAATTTCTCACTCACATGAGGGGCTGCATGAATCTCTCTTTCTGTATCTAGGAGTTCAGAGGAAAGAGCAGGAGAAATGGGAGGGGAGAAAGAAGAAAGGAGAAGGAGGATAGAAAAGAAATACAGAAACAGAAACCAGAGACAGGACATGAGAAGGAAGAGGAGAAAAGATCCACAGTTAGAAATGTCAGGTCCAAAGGATCCAGATTGCAATTTCATCTTCCCCTCCTATGAACAGTTTTCCTGTTCAGGCACCATTCACCATTCCATACAGCCGCATCCATTCAGCACAACACCCAGCAATGCTATCTCTGTCACCATGCCCACTTGTCACTTTGACAAGATCACAATTGGCCAGACAGTGATTTTTCTGACAGGAGTTTTGACTGGACAGTGAGCAATTCAGCCAGCTGCAAACAGATTAAGTTGCTATAAATCGGGTGAGAGGCAGTCAGATAAATGAAGTCCTAAATTCACAGGATCTTGGGTCTAGCAGCCCAAATGCCATTCAGCAGCCTCCAATTTCACATTACCATGGGCATGTTCTCCCCACCTCCCACCCCTGTACCACAATACATCTGGGAAACCTGCTCTGGTCTTATATCTAGAAGATATTTACTAGTGCTGACTATGCCAAGTGCCTCTACCTTTGTACAGCAAGGAAAAATCAGGCTCATGGTCCCTAAGTGTACCTGGAATATACCTGAAAACATGCAAGAGGTGACTTTCCTCATGAAATATTTATTAAAGTGGAGACTAATTCAGGTAGCCTACAGGTAATCCTGCTACTGGATGGGAATCTTTCTTTCTCCAACACTGGCATTATGGGAGATATCCATCACTTCATATTGAGGGTCACCCTGACATGATAAACTGAGTTTTAACTTATTGTACTATACTACACTTCCTGGCATCAAAAAGTGGCACTAAGGGAGCATAAAGACTATTCAGAGGATGATAAAAGACCACCAAACGTGTGTTTGCTAGTCTCCTCTCACACCCTAATCACCTTCTCTGGCTATATGATAACTATTATATTTTTAAGACTGAATGAGGTACCTTTGAAAAACCTAGAACTTCCAGGACTGCATTACCCAAACAACATCACAGATTTGAATCTGAATCTTGAAGAAGCTCATCCTAAAGAGTGACTTCTAAGAAAGAAATCCTTGGGGGCAGTGCTGTGGCACAGCAGATAAAGCTTGCACCTGCGGTGCCTGCATCCCATATGGGCACCAGTTGAGTCCCAGCTGCTCCACTTCTGATCCAGCTCCCTACCAATGTACCTGGGAAAGCAGCAGAAGATGGCCCCCGTGCTTGGGTCCCTACACCCGCTTGGGAGACCTTGAAGAAGCTCCTGTCTCCTAGCTTCAGATCAGCCCAGCTCTGGCCATTGTGGCCGTTTGGGGAGTGAACCCATGAATGGAAGATCAATAGATCTCTCTCTCTCTCTCTCTCTCTCTAACTCTAACTCTGCCTTTCAAACAAATAAAGAAATCTTTTTTAAAAAGAAAAAAATCCTTGAATTTTGGACCGTGGGTCTCAGTCTTCCCATCTGCAAAATGAAAGGGTTGTAAAGTGATCTCTCAGAGCCTGTGGAGCTTGTCCTGCTATAATTCTATAATTTATTGCCTTAAGTTCATAGAACAAAAAAGCACCACACAGGGCCGGTGCTGTGGCATAGCAGGTAAAGCCGCTGCTTGCAGTGCTGGCATCCCATATGGGCACTGGTTCAAGTCCCAGCTAATACACTTCCCATCCAGCTCTCTGCTATGGCCTGGGAAAACAGTGGAGGATGGCCCAAGACCTTGGGCCCCTGAACCCACATGGGAGAACTGGAGGAAGCTCCTAGCTCCGGGCTTCGGATCTGCACAACTCTGGCCGTTGCGGCCAATTAGAGAGTGAACCAGCAGATGGAAGAGCTCCCCCCCAACCCCCCGCCTCTCCTTCTCTCTCTGTGTAGCTCTTTCAAATAAATAAATAAATCTTAAAAAAGAGAGAGAGAGAGAGAGAGAGAGAGAGAGAGAGAGACCACAGTATTTGCCAGCTATAAGTCTAGGCCACAGATGGTAGAAAGCAAGGCAGGTCCTCTACCATGGAGGCACTCAACCCAAGCAGCACACTCCACCAGCATGACACCTACCTGCATGACAATTGCTTCTCTGACCAAAAGATGGCCTTCACTATTCTCCTCCATCGGGGCAACTGTCAGCTTTTGTCAAGGACTGAGATAACAGCCACTTAAAGAATATTTCTACACCTTTTACAAAATCCAACCAAGACTTTCCAGCATGATATTCAAAGCACATTCAACGTATGAAAAGTTGCTTTGTAAACTAGAAAGTGTTAACGAATGTTTGTTAACATCCTTTCTATTATCATTACTTCTAGGCAGAGATCCTCATAATAAATTTCACTTGGAATTTAATGCTCTTGAAATTACCCTATGTGTTTGCTCTTTTTCCTTTTTCCTCCTTTATTCATTAATAAACTCAGTATATTGTAAGTCAACTGATTGATTTGTAGTGACTGCCTGGAGAACTTACTACAGTATTCTTTAAAAAAAAAAAAAAAAAACAGGAGAGCGGCAAGATGGCGGAATAGGCAAACAGCAAACTATTAGTCCGGAGAGAGAGACAGGTTAATATAAGTGGAGATACTGCAGGGTCAAGGAAGAGTAGGGGATGAAACAGCAGAGGAAACTCTTCCGGAACTAGTAATTCACAGTGTACCTGCGTGGAGAGCGTGGGAGCCCAAGTTCGGGACACCAGCAGCAGACTCAACGCACCAGCGCTGGAATGCGAGGTGAGCCGAACCACAATAGCCCGAGACACCAGCGGGCAAGCGGAAAGAGGAGGCTAGAGGGAACGAGGCTTGAAACTTCGTGGGGAAAAGTTCACCAGGCTAACTAGGAGAGAGGAAAAAAATTAAAAAAGCGACCGATACGGACACAAGTTTCTCTCTCTCCGCTCACCTCTCAAAGGCGAGCAAGACAGAGCAGGCGCCATTTTGGACATACGTCATAAGCAGGGCGACCTCAGGTCTGCACCGGCCCTGAGCCTAGCAGAAAAACCTGACTCTGGGGGGAGGGGTGAAATAACAGGAGATTAGCATCTAACTTGGCAACCCAGTGGGAGATTTCAGGAGAATTGGAGCCCACACTGAGGGCAGCAGAGATTCCCTGTGTGGTCCTTGGGAAAGAGCTTCCGATCTCTGGCTCCTGTGGGTATATCATTTGCCTGCTAACTACCTCCAATTACGTTCAGCTGTGCGGAATTACTTCCCTTTTGAATCAAAAAAGAGAGAGATTTACCACACCTAACCTGGGAGTGTCATCTTTGACACACCCTCAGCCCTGAGGAACCAAACACAGCTCTCAGTCCACACTCATCTCAAGCCTCTAAGGCACCACTGAAAGCAGACAGTCCACTTAATATAGAGCCATAGTGTAACAAGAAAAAACACCACAGTGAAGAAACCAAATATCTCCAACATGCCAAACAACAAACGCAAAAACCAAGCTAACAAGAACAAGGAAGACACTATGACACCCCCAAATGAAAAAGACACCCCAATTCAAGAATATGAAGATGAGGAGATTGAAGAAATACAAGAAGCAGATCTCAAAAAATTGATAAGAACATTAAGAAGTTCTCAAAAACAAATTCTTGAACTACAGAAATCCTTAATGGACAAGATAGAAAATCTCTCTCGTGAAAATGAAATATTAAGGAGGAATCAAAATGAAATGAAACAACTAGTGGAACAAGAAATGGTGATAGTGACAAGAAATCTTAATGAAATGAAGAATTCAATAGATCAAATGACAAACACATTAGAGAGTCTTAAAAACAGAATGGGCGAAGCAGAAGAGAGAATATCAGACTTAGAAGACAGAGAACAGGAAAGGAAACAATCAAATCAAAGAAAAGAAGAAGAAATCAGAAATCTAAAAAATACTGTCAGGAATCTACAGGATACTCTTAAAAAACCCAACATTCGAGTTCTAGGAGTACCTGAAGGCATGGAGAGAGAGAAAGGATTAGAAGGCCTTTTTAGTGAGATACTAGCAGAAAATTTCCCAGGTTTGGAGAAAGACAGAGACATCCTAATACAGGAAGCTCATAGAACCCCTAATAAACATGACCAAAAGAGATCCTCACCACGACACGTCGTAATCAAACTCACCACAGTGAAACACAAAGAAAAGATCCTAAAATGTGCAAGAGAGAAACGCCAGATTACTCTCAGAGGATCTCCAATTAGACTCACAGCTGACTTCTCTTCAGAAACCCTACAAGCTAGGAGAGAATGGCGAGACATAGCCCAGGTGCTAAGAGAGAAAAACTGCCAGCCCAGAATATTATATCCTGCAAAGCTCTCATTTATGAATGAAGGTGAAATAAAGACCTTTCACAGCAAACAGACATTGAAAGAATTTGTCGCCACTCGTCCAGCCCTGCAAAAGATGCTTAAAGATGTGTTACATACAGAAACACAGAAACACGGTCACCAATATGAAAGAAGGTAAAGGTAGGAAACCTCACACCAAAAGATCACAGGAATCTCAAACCATATACTAGAAAGTATCTTTGGCTAATGGCAGGGCAAAGTTACTCCTTCTCAATAGTCACATTGAATGTTAATGGCTTGAACTGTCCAGTTAAAAGACACCGATTGGCTGATTGGGTTAAGGAACAAAACCCATCCTTTTGCTGCTTACAGGAAACCCATCTATCCAACAATGATCCATACAGGCTGAGAGTGAAAGGCTGGAAAAAGATATACCACGCCAACAGAAATGAAAAGAGAGCGGGCGTAGCCATCTTAATATCGGACAACATAAACTTTACCACAAAAACTGTTAGGAGAGACAAAGAGGGGCACTATTTAATGATTAAGGGATCCATTCAACAGGAAGATATAACGATTATCAACGTATATGCACCTAATTACAGGGCACCAGCTTATTTAAAAGACTTGTTAAGGGAATTAAAGGGAGACTTAGACCCCAATACAATAGTACTGGGGGACTTCAATACTCCACTCTCAGAGATAGACAGATCAACAGGACAGAAGATCAACAAGGAGACAGTAGATTTAAATGACACTATAGCCCAAATGGATCTAACAGATATCTACAGAACATTTCATCCTACATCTAAGGACTTTACATTCTTCTCAGCAGTACATGGAACCCTCTCTAGGATTGACCACATACTAGGCCATAAAGCAAGTCTCAGCAAATTCAAAAGAATTAGAATCATACCATGCAGCTTCTCAGACCACAAAGGAATGAAATTGGAAATTGGCAACTCAGGAATCCCTAAAGCACGTGCAAACACATGGAGATTGAACAACATGCTCCTGAATGAACAATGGGTCATAGAAGAAATCAAAAGAGAAATCAAAAATTTTCTGGAAGTAAATGAGGATAACAGCACAACATACCAAAACCTATGGGATACAACAAAAGCAGTGTTAAGAGGAAAGTTTATATCAATAGGTGCCTACATCAAGAAATTGGAGAGGCACCAAATAGATGAGCTTTCAAGTCATCTCAAGGATCTAGAAAATCTGCAGCAAACCAAACCCAAACCCAGTAGGAGAAGAGAAATAATTAAAATCAGAGAAGAAATCAACAGGATTGAATCCAAAAAAACATTACAAAAAATCAGCCAAACGAGGAGCTGGTTTTTTGAAAAAATAAACAAAATTGACACCCCATTGGCCCAACTAACTAAAAAAAGAAGAGAAAAGACCCAAATCAATAGGATCAGAGATGAAATGGGAAACGTAACAACAGATGCCACAGAAATAAAAAGAATCATCAGAAATTACTACAAGGACTTGTATGCCAGCAAACAGGGAAATCTATCAGAAATGGACAGATTCTTGGACACATACAACCTCCCTAAATTGAGCCAGGAAGACATAGAAAACCTAAACAGACCAATAACTGACACAGAAATTGAAACAGTAATAAAGGCCCTCCCAACAAAGAAAAGCCCAGGGCCAGATGGATTCACTGCTGAGTTCTACCAGACATTTAGAGAAGAACTAACTCCAATTCTTCTCAAACTATTCAGAGCAATCGAAAAAGAGGGAATCCTCCCAAATTCTTTCTATGAAGCCACCATCACCTTAATTCCTAAGCCAGAAAGAGACGCAACATTGAAAGAGAATTACAGACCAATATCCCTGATGAACATAGATGCAAAAATACTCAATAAAATTCTGGCCAATAGAATGCAACAACACATCAGAAAGATCATCCACCCAGACCGAGTGGGATTCATCCCCGGTATGCAGGGATGGTTCAACATTCGCAAAACAATCAAGGTAATACACTACATTAACAGACTGCAGAAGAAAAACCATATGATTCTCTCAATAGACGCAGAGAAAGCATTTGATAAAATACAACACCCTTTCATGATGAAAACTCTAAGCAAACTGGGTATGGAAGGAACATTCCTTAATACAATCAAAGCAATATATGAAAAACCCACGGCCAACATCCTATTGAATGGGGAAAAGTTGGAAGCATTTCCACTGAAATCTGGTACCAGACAGGGATGCCCTCTCTCACCACTGCTATTCAATATAGTTCTGGAAGTTTTGGCCAGAGCTATTAGGCAAGAAAAAGAAATTAAAGGGATACAAATTGGGAAGGACGAACTCAAACTATCCCTCTTTGCAGATGATATGATTCTTTATTTAGGGGACCCAAAGAACTCTACTAAGAGACTGCTGGAACTCATCGAAGAGTTTGGCAAAGTAGCAGGATATAAAATCAATGCACAAAAATCAACAGCCTTTGTATACACAGGCAATGCCACGGCTGAGGAAGAACTTCTAAAATCAATCCCATTCACAATAGCTACAAAAACAATCAAATACCTTGGAATAAACTTAACCAAAGACGTTAAAGATCTCTACGATGAAAACTACAAAACCTTACAGAAAAAAATAGAAGAGGATACCAAAAAATGGAGAAATCTTCCATGCTCATGGATTGGAAGAATCAATATCATCAAAATGTCTATTCTCCCAAAAGCAATTTATACATTCAATGCAATACCCATCAAGATCCCCAAGACCTTCTTCTCAGATCTGGAAAAAATGATGCTGAAATTCATATGGAGACACAGAAGACCTCGAATAGCCAAAGCAATCCTGTACAACAAAAACAAAGCCGGAGGCATCACAATACCTGATTTTAGGACATACTACAGGGCAGTTGTTATCAAAACAGCATGGTACTGGTACAGAAACAGATGGATAGACCAATGGAACAGAATAGAAACACCAGAAATCAATCCAAACATCTACAGCCAACTTATATTTGACCAAAGATCCAAATCTAATCCCTGGAATAAGGACAGTCTATTCAATAAATGGTGCTGGGAAAATTGGATTTCCACATGCAGAAGCTTGAAGCAAGACCCATACCTATCACCTTACACAAAAATTCACTCAACATGGATTAAAGACTTAAATCTACGACCCGAAACCATCAAATTATTAGAGAGCATTGGAGAAACCCTGCAAGATATAGGCACAGGCAAAGACTTCCTGGAAAATACTCCAACAGCACAGGCAGTCAAAACCAAAATTAACATTTGGGATTGCATCAAATTGAGAAGTTTCTGTACTTCAAAAGAAACAGTCAGGAAAGTGAAGAGGCAACCAACAGAATGGGAAAAAATATTCGCAAACTATACTACAGATAAAGGATTGATAACCAGAATCTACAAAGAAATCAAGAAAATCCACAACAACAAAACAAACAACCCACTTAAGAGATGGGCCAAGGACCTCAATAGACATTTTTCGAAAGAGGAAATCCAAATGGCCAACAGACACATGAAAAAATGTTCAAGATCACTAGCAATCAGGGAAATGCAAATCAAAACCACAATGAGGTTCCATCTCACCCCGGTGAGAATGGCTCACATTCAGAAATCTACCAACAATAGATGCTGGAGAGGATGTGGGGAAAAAGGGACACTAACTCACTGTTGGTGGGAATGCAAACTGGTTAAGCCACTATGGAAGTCTGTCTGGAGATTCCTCAGAAACCTGAACATAACCCTACCATACAACCCAGCCATCCCACTCCTTGGAATTTACCCAAAGGAAATTAATTTGGCAAATAAAAAAGCCATCTGCACATTAATGTTTATTGCAGCTCAATTCACAATAGCTAAGACCTGGAACCAACCCAAATGCCCATCAACAGTAGACTGGATAAAGAAATTATGGGACATGTACTCCATAGAATACTATACAGCAGTAAGAAACAACGAAACCCAGTCATTTGCAACAAGATGGAGCAATCTGGAAAACATCATGCTGAGTGAATTAAGCCAGTCCCAAAGAGAAAAATATCATTTGTTTTCCCTGATCGGTGACAACTGAGCGCCAAAGGGGAAACCTGTTAAGTGAAATGGACACTATAAGCAACAATGAACTGATCAGCTCCTGTCCTGACTTTAGATGTACAATGTAATACTTTATCCTTTTTAGTATTTGATGTTGTTGTTGTGGTTCTAGTACTATTGGTTGAACTCAGTAATTAACACACAATTATTCTTAGGTGTTTAAATTTTAACTGAAAAGTGATCCCTGTTAAATCTAAGAGTGGAAAAAGAGAGGGAGGAGATGAAGAGCTATGGGTTATTTAACTATGTGCTTATTTTCAAAGACTTGAATAATCACCTTGTAACAATGATCAGACTTGGTCTACGTTATGTCATGATTTTAAGGAATCTTATTTCAACCAGATATTTTGGATTTTGATATTGGTCTATTATGCTATGTTATATGTGCGTACATATTGTATGTCCACATGGGGAAATTTTATTAAGAGTTTTATTTTAAATGGCTTTTAGATAAGATTGTCCATAAATTTAAGCTGCTAAAATCAATCAAAGATACATTTTAATTTGTATGACCTGAATCTGTGTATCATATGTTTTAAACTTGTTGGTAGAAAGAAACTAAAAACATTTTAGATGGTTGTGCTTAAGTTTACTGGTTAAACAAACTACACCATGTTAGATATTTAAGACGTGTTTTCAAATACATGATTCTTAAAATTTATAGAAGGCATTGGACCTTCCGGTAAATGTTTTATTATGTTCTTATCTAAGGGTTGAAACGGTTTGCTAAGTATTCATGTAATATTGCTATTGTCATCAAGTGATCTAGGACTTGCTCCCTCATTTCTCTATTCTAAGCCCAACTTCTTCTTTCACTTCTCTATTCTCTTCAAGGTAGGGAACTAATTCTATTATGAAGGAATCTGTGGGATGCACAATTTAATCTTTAGACCTTATAAGAGATGGCTGACATTTTTCTGTAATAGCATAGCAAAAATAAGAACTTAACTAATAATCTCATAGCTAGATTCACATCGCCATCAGCGAAGTATACAGTAAGTAGAAAAAAAAAAACCTCCCTTTCAGACCAAAGGGAAAGAAAGTTTTAAAGTGAGAATATAATTTTCCTCATGGGCATTGTCTACCTTAGAAAAACTACTACAGAACATGCCTGTGACTATAGACTTGTAGTTCAGGCCACCGAAGATTAGAGATGGGACACGGGCACTCCCTTGACTTGCATCCTCTGGTCTGCTTTAACACAAACCAGGAGGAAAAGAAAGCCAGGCATCAGAAGCAATGGGTGGCAGGCCTATTAATGGCTGATCTGTGCAGTGATCTGCCCTCAAGGAGACCCAACAGGCCAGTCCACTGCAGTGGCTTTCAATGTGGTAAGCCTGGGCTTCAGCAGAAGTCAGCTTGTGAAGAGCCCTGGCAGCTCTGCCAAGAGTTGGATCACTGGAAATGGACCTGCCCTGGAATCGAAGGATGCCCAGGTCAGAGCCACAGATCTTATTGGCTCCAAGCTGAAAAGCCCTTCACTCAGCCCAACTTCCAAAGTGACCACTGCAGCTGAGGGTATGGTCAAGTAGGGTCAGCAACATTGCAGGCAGAACTGTAAATTTCTTGTTAGAGATGCCCCCTGCCTTTACCTGGCCAGCTCTCCTCCCAGGCCAGCCAAGTAATGAAAGTCAACAGAGTGCCTTCCCCTAGGTGGTTCACACCTCCCTTAGGATATACCCCATGTGAAGAGATAGATAGGTCTGGGCCTCTTAACTTACAAGGCCTAAAACACAACAGATTATTATCAAGCCCCTTCTATCAGGTTCTATTTGCCTCTCAATCAGAAAAATTACTTGTAGCTTAGACAGCACCTTTCTTAGCTCCTCTAACAATGACTCTGTCCTTTGTTCTAGACCCTGTCTAGTGCACTTGAGCCTCATTCCTTTGTAATCATAACCTCTACTCTACCACCAATGGCTCTACTCCCAACCTGTGTGTACTGATGGTCCTCTTCCCCACTTAATGCTGTATAATTGTTCAGACCTGGTTAAGGCCACTCTTAGGATCATTGGTTACTATCCTCACCCTGTCTTTTATGACCTTGTCTAAATATGATCAGAGTCGGGGAACCTGGAAGGCTTCCATAGCCTTGGCAACTCATGACGACAGCCTAGGATGGTTACTGGTGCCATAAACTAGAGTGTCAATTTGTTGGGTCAACAACAGGAGCCACTGTGCGCTTGCTCCTGATGTGGGATCTCTGTCCTTGATGTACTGTACATTTTGATTTAATGCTATAACTAGTACTCAAACAGTATGTTTCACTTTGTGTTTCTATGTGGGTGCAAACTGTTGTAGTATTTATACTAAATTGATCTTCTGTATATAAATAGAATTGAAAATGAATCTTGATGTGAATGGAAGGGGAGAGGGAGTGGGAGAGGGGAGGGTTGCGGGTGGGAGGGAAGTTATGGGAAGGGGAAGCCATTGTAATCCATAAGCTGTATACTGGAAATTTATATTCATTAAATAAAAGTTAAAAAAAAAAAGTAAAAAGTAAATCCAAAGTAAACAATAGAAATATTTACGGAAAAACAGCATGGCCAAGTCATTACTTATCAATGGTCATCTTGCATGTGAAGGGCCTCAACTCTCCAGTTAAAAGATACAGACTGGCTGAATGGAAAAAAAAAAAAAAAAAGAACCATCTATTTGCTGTCTACAAGAAACAAATCTCACCAACAAAACTACACACAGACTGAAAGTGAAAGGATGGAAAAAGATATTCTAGGCTAACAGAAACTAAAAAAGAGCTGGTATTAGACAAAATAAACTTTACACAAATACTGTTAAAAGAGACAAAGAATGCAATGATTAAGGGATCAATTCAACACAAAGATGTGACTGTAATAAATGTATATGCACCTAATTACAGGGCACCTAGCTATTTAAAAAGAAATGTTAATGGATCTAAAGGGAGACATAGACTCCAAAGCAGTAGTAATGGAGGACTTTAATACCCCACTTTCAACAATGGACAGATCAACCAGACAGAAAATCAGCAAGGAAACAACAGAGCTAATTGACAGTATAAACCAAACAGACTTAACAGATATCTACAGATTTTTTCATCCTACAGTTGCAGAATACACGTTCTTCTCACCTGTGCATGGAACTTTCTCTAGGATAGACCATAGACCAAGCCATAAAGCAAATCTCAGCAAATTCAAAATAACGGAAATAATACCATACATCCTCTCTGACCACAATGGGATGAAGCTGGAAATCAATAACTCAAGAATCTCTAGAACATATGCAAAAACATGGAGACTGAACAACATGCTCCTGAATGAATAGTGGGTTATAGAAGAAATCAAAAGAGAAATCTGAAAACTGTTGAGGAACAGGTTTTTTTTTTTTTTTTTTTTTGACAGGCAGAGTGGACAGTGAGAGAGAGACAGAGAGAAAGGTCTTCCTTTGCCGTTGGTTCACCCTCCAATGGCCGCCGCGGTAGCGCGCTGCGGCCGGCGCACCGCGCTGTTCCGATGGCAGGAGCCAGGAACAGGTTTTTTTTTTATGCTACTTGTTGAACTCTTTAATTAGTATAGAGTTAATCTTTTATATTTAAAGTTTATTGAAAATAGATAATAGTAAAAAATAAAAATGGGAATAGGAGAGGGAGGAGGAAGAAGAAGGTTAGCAATGGGGCTGGGATGGTGGGTATGGTAGGAAGAATCACTGTCACTATGTTTCTAAAGTTGCACTTATGAAATACATAAAGTTTGTATACCTTAAATAAAAGGTTTCTGGGAAAATAAAAAATACAATAAAAATTGTCAATTACTGATCACTCTTAAAAAAAAAAAAAAAACAAGATGTATTTATTTATTTGAAAGAGTTACACAGAGGAGAGGCAGAGAGAGAGAGGTCTTCCATCCGATGGTTCACTCCCCAGATGGCCGCAACAGCCAGAGCTGTGCCGATCCGAAGCCAGGAGCCAGGAGCCTCTTCCGGGTCTCCCATGCGGGTGCAGGGGCCCAAGGATTTGGGCCATCTTCCACTGCTATCCTAGGCCATAGCAGAGAGCTGGGTTGAAAGAGGAGCAGCTGGGACCAGAACCAGTGCCCATATGGGATGCTGGCGCTTCAGGCCAGGACGCCAAACTGCTGCGCCACAGTGCTGGCCCCAGTATTCTAAAGCTTGGGTCCAGTGAAAAGAAGACCATGACTGGGTCCAGTATTGTGGCACAGTGGTTTAAACCACCACTTAGAAAGCCGGCATTTCATATTGGAGTGCTGGTTTGAGCCTTGGCTGCTCTGCTTCTGATCCAGGTCCCTGCTAATGTGTCTGGGAAGCAGTGGATGATGGCTCAAGTACTTGGGCCCCTGCCACCCATGTGGAAAACCTTCATGGGCCGACGCCACGCCTCAATAGGCTAAGCCTCCACCTGCGGTGCCTGCACACTGGGTTCTAGTCCCAGTCGGGGCGCCGGATTCTGTCCCGGTTGCTCCTCTTCCAGTCCAGCTCTCTGCTGTGGCTCAGGAGTACAGTGGAGGATGGCCCAGGTGCTTGGGCCCTGCACCTGCATGGGAAACCAGGAGAAGCACCTGGCTCCTGGCTTCGGATCAGCGCGGTGCGCTGGCCGCAGCGTGCTGGCTGTAGCAGCCATTGGGGGGTGAACCAACAGAAAAAGGAAGACCTTTCTCTCTGTCTCTCTCTCTCACTGAACACTCTGCCGGTCAAAAAAAAAAAAAAAGAAAGAAAGAAAACCTGTATGGAGTTCCTTGCTCCAGACTTCAGCCTGGCCCACACCTGGCTGTTGCAGCCATTTCAGGAGTTAACCAGCAGATGGAAAACCTTCCTTCCTCTTCCCTCGTCCCCACCTTTTTCTCTCTGTGGCCCTCCCTTTAAAATAAAATAAATTTTAAAATCTTAAAAAAGGAAACAAAAGAAGACCATGATCAATCAGCAATGCCTGCCTAAGGAAAGGGGTGTGAACATCATTTTGAATATTTTCAGAAAAATGCAATTAAAAATGTTGCTTTTGGTACAAAAGTTTTGAAATCTATCCATCATTTTTAACCATACATATTTTCCATAAATTTTTGAAGATCTCTCATATGCATGGATTTCAAAATTTTTTACACCAAAATAACCATATTTTTTAATTCTTTTTTCCCCAAATTTTTTGAAGTATTCTTGTATGTGCCCACAGCCTAGC
Organism: Lepus europaeus; assembly: GCF_033115175.1. Taxonomy (NCBI): domain Eukaryota; kingdom Metazoa; phylum Chordata; class Mammalia; order Lagomorpha; family Leporidae; genus Lepus; species Lepus europaeus. The sequence goes on from NC_084833.1 coordinate 44,775,394, forward strand.
TCTTAGTCTCTCCCGAAAACTGCAATGTTCTCCTGGAGTTTCCAGTCTTGATAAATGGAAATACCTAGTTACTCAAACACAAAACCTAGAAATTGACCTTGATAATTCCTATTTTCTCCACTCTCCCTAGCCAACCCAAGCAAAAGTCAGAAGGACTCCTATGTCTGGAATCTATTCCCTTCTTCCTGACTCCATTCTTCGAACTCTTCTCCATGCCATTATCATCACTTCCTAGCTAGGACATCTTTAACAGTTTCCCAACTACTCTCCCGGCTTCCCTAACATCTTCTCCTCCCCATCCTTTACAGAGCAGCATGGTGCACTTTGTAAGCCTAAGTGTGAATCATTTCAACCATCTGCTTGAAATGTTCCAATAGTTCCCCATTGTTCATGGAATAAAACTCAGTCCCTACAGAATGACCTGAAAAGTCACACACAAACTGACTCTTGCCTCCCTCTGACCCCATCTCAGTCTTCTTGGTTGCTGGAGAGAGCACACCAAGCTCACTCCTGCCTCCACCTCTGGGCTCTCCTCTGACCACAATGCCCTTCTGTCACTTCTTCACATGCCTAGCTCCTCCTCCTTTAGCTCTCATTGTGAATGCAACGCTCTTCAAAGCACGCCCTGCATTAATGTCTCTCCAACATTCCACCCTGCTTATTTCCATGTAGCTTTTCTTAATATTTATCATAATCAGTTTATAATTTCCTAAAAACATCTATCACACCTTTGTTTCCTGTTTTTTGCTCCATGTTATATTTCCTCTCTTCCCACTAGACTATGCACGTCATAAAGGCAAGCATACTTATTTATGCATCACTATATTTGCAATTCCTAGTGCCTGGCATAAAATAGTAATCCAATGAAAATTATTAAATTAATTGATTTTCCATTTATTTTTCACATTTACATTGTTATCTTAGGTAGCCACCTATGTTAGAGTTAGAAAAACAGTATGACACTTTTCAGAGAAACCAAGAGATAAATGGACCTGTCTCAAATGTCAGCAGCTATAAAACTAAAGAAAACAACCTTTGGCACCAATTCAGTATCTCCTGTTTATAGGATACTCCATGTAACAGTCTGTTCCAGTCCTACTATACTTTAGCTCACTCAGCCCTCTTAGAAATGTAAACATTTATTCTGCTAGATTTTCTCATTTATCTTTATAAATTATTGGCACATTGAAGGAAAGAGACCCCATTAGCACTCACCAGAGTGAAATTTAAGAAACATCTATATTGATATAGTGAGACTTTATGAGCCTTCTCATTTTCAGAAAAGCCCTTTCAAGTAAACACTTACCATAATTCAGCTTCTAATAGAACACAAAAAAGTAACCCCACTTTCTGCAACACAGAAGCAAGAACACTGGACCACATTTCAAGGACCTGAAACTATTCTGGGTTTTGCAGATTACTAGCTGTGTGCCCTTGGATAGGATGCTTTACCTCTCTGAATCTCACAATCCACATCTGAAAATTGAGAGGACTGAATTCCATGATCTCTGAGTTCTTTGTTAGGCCTGATATTTCATTTCTGTCTATTTTTTTATCCTACACCTAGCCACATAACAAAGAGGGTACTATGGGTATTCCCCATTCATAAGACATTCAGATATATGATTTTCCTCCTCTTTTGACTTTCCAAATCAACAAAAAACATAAAGTTGTCAATTACTATAAATAGTGATATGCCACCAATTTGTAGCAGCCTGCCTTCATTACTGGAGTTAAAAGAGGGACGAATAAAAACCAATTAATGAGAATCTATAGTGAATATTGTACTTCCACATTCAACCACTATAATTTGTGTTTGCTGTTATTACTTGACAACATTCAATTCTGCTAAAGAGAACAAGAAAAACAAGTGGAATGTATAAAGCTTATAAGAAGTGTTAAATATAGATGGCAAGTTAGAAAACTGTGAAATGTGTTAAATGTAGAATAAGCGGAAGATAAGTGTGAACATAGTGAAACAGGATGAATAAGAATGTTACATAATGCTACTAATCACACCACCTTCAGAATGACAGTTATGACAGCTCCAAATTCAACACCCATCATTGACATCCATACCTTCCCACTCCGGCTCCACAGGTATTCTCCTTAAGAAATGCTAATAAGGGGGCCGGCGCTGTAGCACAGCGGGTTAACGCCCTGGCCCGAAGCACCGGCATCCCATATGGGCACTAGTTCTATTCCTGGCTGCACCTCTTCCAATCCCGCTCTCTGCTATGGCCTGAGAAAGCAGTATACGATGGCCCAAGTCCTTGGGCCCTTGCACCCACGTGGGAGACCCGGAAGAAGCTCCTGGCTCCTGGCTTTGGATCAGCGCAGCTCCAGCTGTTGCAGCCAATCAGGGAGTGAACCATCGGAAGACCTTTTTCTCTCTGCCTCTCCTCTCTCTGTGTAACTCTGACTTTCAAATAAAAAAATAAATCTTAAAAAAAAAATACTAATAAAACTCATACTGTTCTCCAAATTAACTGATGAACTACAGCCAGGGTTGCTTGCCCCTGAGTCTTTCCAAAAGAGAAAGCATGCTAGTGCCGGGCACCTTTCATAGGCCACACCCCTTTCTTAATCCTAGCTCTAGTGCTGTAACCAAACCAACTTCAGGGAACCTGATGAGGGAGGGAGGGAGGGAGGGAGGGAGACTGGAGGGAGAGGGGAGAAAGCATAACTTAAGAATCGATGGGGTAGTCCTTCCCAGCTTGCACCCTATCCCAAATGTAGTAACAACTCCAGCTCTTTCCCTTTCTTCCTCCCAGAAATGTTTAATTGATTTAATAAGCCACATGTTGTAAGTATCTGAGTTGGTACTGCCTGTGAGGCTTTCCATTTTATAACATCGGGAGTATATTTGAAGGTCATTTGCCACACAACAACCACTTAAGATGAACATTATACATTTTCCAAAAGGGGAGAAAAAGAATACAGTTTCAAATACTCAGAGGTTTTGCATGATCTAGTTAATAAGTGCTAAGTCAGCACAAGGGTTAAGTGCTTTTTCTTTCCTGGAATGAAACCACTCTATCCAGTCATTTTTAAAGAACGATCAAAAATCCTAAAGTGATAATTAAATATCAGCAAAAAAAAAAAGTGCTGGGTGAAGGAAAGAGACTGGAGAGTGGAGAAGGAATGAAATTCAATGAAGTTGTTCACACACACTTCTCTAGTACAGAAGCAACTTCGCTGTCCTCTTCCCTGATGTCCAGAGGGAAGACAGGGTCAATTTCATTGCCAGCAGATACCTGTGCTTCCTTTGTGTGAGGCACTGGGGAGATGAAAATAAAAATGCAGTTTCTACTCTGAAGGCTAGACACATAAGCAAGACAGTTTCCTAGTGACAACCAGGAGTACACAGAGAGGCAGTGCGCAAAGGACAGACGAGGCCCCTGGAGGCTGGGAATGACATCACAGAGGATGCATCGTTGAACTTGACTCTTAGAGAGATGAATAAGCATTTACCAGGCAGGAGACAAGGGGGGAAGAGGGCATTCATTGCAAGATTGCTGTGCGAATGTGAACACCCACATGTTTTACACTGTCCTGGCATTTTTCTTTCTCTGCAAGCATATCTTCCACTAAAAGTCCAGCAGCAGAAATAGATACTCAACCTAATATTGGAGATAATTCTCAGCCCCTGACTGACCAAGGGGCACCAAATTAACACAAACAGAGCAGTAGGTAAATTCCATACCAGTGCATTAGCTAAAGATTGGTGAATCAAGGTAGCAAAAGCAGCAGAGCAGCCAGAAACCTGAAAAAAAATAATAATCACAAGGCTGCCTACCTCAGTCTTAACTAACGGAGAATTCAGGTGATATTGTAGCAATTACTCTGAGAACCTGAAGAAGTGGAAAGCTCTTGATACTGAAATGGCACATCCTTGTAGTCTGAGCCCCTCCTAAGTTCATGGTAAGACTGGCCCCAAAAGGGAAAGCAACGCTTGTTAACTTGAAATGGTAGCTGATTTTTCATTTCCAAGTACAGAGGACATTTGCCAATTCACAACCACCAGCCATCCTCACACCAATTCCTGCTGTGGGGAGGGAGGGATACACATGTCCCACTTGTTAGGTCTTGTGGCCCTTCTTTGAGGATGTCAGATGTTATTGATCCAAGCAGCTTCAAAGCAGCAAAAATCACAAGCGGAAAGCAGTGGGGACACTAGGAGACTCCCAGTTAATGTATAAGGGATTCCATCTCCACTAACAAATTCACATTAACATTCTATTAAATCTCCATTAGCCTCAAAAGCCAGAATGATTAAAAAGCAAACACGTGCAGGTTATTATAGTGCCAACGCTCCACACGTGTCACTTACGATAACCTTAGGAGACAAAGTTATTAGCACTTTACAGATGAGAGAACCATGGCTTCCAGAACCGCGATAATATTCTAAAGGACATTGGGCTAGGAAGCCGTGGTACTGAAAGTCCAACCCGGAAGGCTACACCATTAATTGTGCTGCCTCTGTGGCTTACTAGCATTTGTGAGCTCACTTCTTAATACAGCTGGCAAAGGGATAAATCCCCATCATATACTTGGTGCCACAAACTTTCTATTCACTGAGGATATATTGAGTGAATTGAGTAAATGAGTAAATAAATGAATTTGTACACCCTCACACGGTAGATATCAATATCTTCCATTTTATAGGCGGAGAAATTGAAGCCCAGAGAAGTTCCATGACTTGCTCAGGATCACACAGCGAGTGAGTAGAGATGAATTTGTCTCCTGCTTGACAGGGTTGATGGTGAACCTCTGCCTTTGCTTCACCCTCCACTCCTTCTTCCTTCCCACTGCCCTCACTCCTGCAGTCCCGGAGTCCAAGCCTCATTTCCCTTCTTCCTAGAGCCAGGCTCCTCCTCACTTTGGTACATTTCCCTCTGTGGTGACCTCTCTCTCCTTTCTCGCCTTTTTGGGCTCCAGCTTAATTGTCACCCCCTCAGACAAGCTTTCTCTAACCACCCAGGTCAGCTTAGGTTTCCCTGATTTGTCTTAATTGCTCTATAATAATCACCGGGTTTTCCATATGCAATTATTTTATCATTATGATTATCTTGCTTGTTAGATTATAGAACGCATAAGGAATTATTTACCAATATATACCCCATACCTAATACAGTACCTGACACATGATGCCACCTCAACCATTAGGTTCAACTAGGATAGAAACTTAAATGTTTATTGCATTAATAAATAATATCTTGACTCCAAAATATGGAACACAATAAAAAGGTTCCCGAAGTATAACCCCAACCTGTTAAGAAAAATATATTAAAATAATGATCTGCCTAAGGAATAACAAAGCCAGCTAAAGTGTTCCCAACTCTCCCATTAAGGCACTAAACTTTAGGGACATGGGAGATTAATCAATGTTTTATAATTACTTTGTGACTCAATCAAGGGACTGACATTGTGGTATAGCAGGTAAAGCCACCACCTATGATGTTGGCATCCCATAGGGGCACTGATTCAAGTTCCAGCCACTCCACTTCCCCAATCCAGTTCCCTGCTGATGCACCAGGGAAAGCAGAGGAAGACTGCCCAAATCCTTGGACTCCTGCACTCACATGGGAGCCCCAGAAGAAGCTCCTGGCTCCTGGCTTCAGTCTGGCTCAGCCCTGGCCATTGTGGCCATTTGGGGAGTGAATTAGTGCATGGAAGACTTCTCTCTCACTTTGCCTTTCAAATAAATAAAATAAATCTTAGAAAAAAAAAAACATCAAAAGAGATGCCAGTGCCCCCAGAATTTAGCGGACAGGCAATAAAAGGCAGCTGAGTTCTTATAAACATGTGACAGTACCAGTAAGGAAAATCAACACATGCTGTCACTAATAAATTAACAAACTGTAGGCACTCCTCTTTAGGTGGCCTCTCCACACCACCCCCTGAAACTTATCAGCAAGCAAGCCCCACTCCCCTAGCCTTCTATCCCCATTCAGTTGGAATCCTGGGGATAAAGAAAGAGGTTTAAGAAAGAAAAAAAAGAGGTTAAGTATAAATGCCAGTCCCATTTGAAATCATGAGAGAACAGAAAGACTGGCAAAAAGATTTTTGTAATGTGATCAAGTCTAAATGTATAGCAAAAAAGGTATCCAACAGTAGGGAATGTGTAAGTAAATTAGGGTATACACACCTAAAGAACAATTAGGGATGATGACAAAATCATTCCAAAGTCGTGAAAATAGCATAGGACCTGTCTAAGCAATACTATCAAATAGGTACACAATCGTAGGAACAGTTTCATTTGAAGTATATATAAAAGTCATATATACTCATATAATATATACTTTATAATATATATTTTTATAATATATATTTTATATAATTTTCTATATAAAATTATACACAGCAGATAAATAGGAATGGCATTCAAACAAAATGCTACCAACTGGGAGACGACATGGATGAAATTTTTCTTATTTCCAGACATCGGAATTTTCCAAATCTTTCCCAAGAGTTATTGTAAAGAAAAAACAAACACTTTATGCCTAAATGTAAAATTACATTATAGAAACGGGGGAGAATCCAGAAGGCCATGGCAAAAAGAAGAAAACAAGCAATAATCACCTCATTCTCAGTCACATGTATCCTTAATCAGCGAAGACAACAGAACCTGCCTCCAGCCAACGTCCGCGGGGCCCTGCTTCCGGTGGAATAGCACTCCTCTTCATGGAAGCAAGCAGGCTGCTCCCAGTTTTCAGCTGTTTGAACCCAATGCTTACGCCCGTTATTTATGAGTTCGGAATGATGGGGTTGGGTATCTTGGAGCTAATTAGCAGTCAGACCCCTCGTGTCATTTTAACTTGACTGGCAAGTGTCTGACAACCCCAAGGATGTGTCCAGCGCACAGCGTATTTAATTCTACCCACACCGGGCACACCAAGGGCACTATTGCTAACAAAGCGTTTTCTCCGGGTATGTGGGCTCTGCCCGGCCACCTTGTGGGAAGAGTTGCACCAGGCGCTCCTGGCTCGCCAGAGCCCGCGGCCCTCTGTGGAGCCACCATCCCGCCTGGGAACCCACGGGTAGGCTTCGGCTGCACGGTCACCAACCGATTCCACCGGTTATTTGACGACGAATCGGGCCCCTTCGAGGTGCTGAAGGCAACAGAGAACAAGAAAAAACAAGCCGGCGGCGGAGACTGCGCTGGGGGCCCCGGGGCAAAGACCGCAGCTCAGGCCGCGGCCCAGACCAGAGTCCCAGAAAGAGAGGTGAAGGCCATGGTTTGCCAGGCGGTGGGCGTGGGGCAGGCTCCACACGCTGGCAATGTCTTCTGAGGAAGGACCTTCCAGAAAGGTCTAGGGCAACAGGCGGCCCCTGGCTCGGCTCCGCTAGGGTGCGCGGCAGCGAAGCTCCGCCTGGCAGGAGCCCGGGCGGCCTGAGCGCTCTTAAAGCCACAGTCTCCAGAAAGACCGCCAAAACCCGCTGCCTCCCGGTGTTGGCCTGGCTGACTAGACAAGAGGAACGCAGCCGCCAGTGGCGCTCAAGAGGAATGAGGTGTGTTGGGACAAGACCTGGTCAGCAACTTCAAGGTCGGGGAAAATAACTGATAGACCAGAAAGGGGACCACCTCGTGAAAGATTTGAAATGCCATTGGAAGAAAAGGGTGCAGGAGGCGAGTTTTCAGTTCATAGGCCTATAGCTGACCATCTGTCGGAGGCCGTGGTGGTCTTGGAACAGGTCAAGGGGGCCATGGACGTTGAGGCGGCCAAGGAGATAGATTTGATTCTTGCGGCAAACGTGAATTTGATAGGCATAGTGGAAGTGACAGATCTGGTCTGAGACACGAGGACAAACGTGGAAGGAGCAGATCTCACTCCTGGAGAACTGTCAAGGATGAATTAACTGACTTGGGTCAATCAAATGTGGCTGAGGAAACACCCGAAGCTGAAGAACATCCAGTGGCAGACACTGAACATAAGGAAAATGAAGTGGAAGAGGTAACGGAAGAGGAGCCAAGAAGAGATGACTTTGGATGGGTGGAAGGCAATTCAGAATGAAAACCGGGTAACAGTAGAATTTAATATCGAGAAACCAAATGAAGGTGCTGACGGGCAACAGAAGAAAGGATTTGTTCTTCATAAATCAAAGAGTGAGGAGGCTCATGCTGAAGACTCTGTTAGGGACCATCATTTCCGGAAGCCAGCAAAGGATATAATGTCTCAGCTGGAGATCAATTTTGGAGACATAGGCCACCCAGGACATGGTGGCAGGGGAGGGCAAGGTGGACATGGGTGTGGTGGACATCGGAACCGTGGCGGCAGGATTGACAAGTCCAGTGCCTCTCTCCTGGCATTTCCAGCTCTGGCTTAACTGGATGCCATGACAACCCCGGCTCCATTGCGAACCCTCCTGTTCAAAGCTTGTGCATGCTTAAGGATCCCAAATGACTAAGAAAAAGAGTGTCATTCACACCATTCACACCTAAAGACTGAATTTTATCTATTTTGAAAATGAACTTTTCTCACTATACAGAAGTAACAAATATGGTAGTCTTGTTTTTAGAAATGTAGTGGTAGCAGGGATTTTTCATAATTTCAGAGATTATGCATTCTTCATGAATACTTTTGTATTGCTGTGTGCAAATGTGCATTTCCAAACTTGAAATATAGGTGTGAACAATGTGTTCCAAAAAAAAAAAAAAAAAGGAAAGAAAAGAAAAAAGAAAGCTATGTGGGTACTCCTTGTCCCTCCCTCAGAGAACTACTACAGAGATGGAAACTATTCAGTTGCTTGGTTCAGAGGCATAGGAAATGTTGCCATGCTCAAGAGGCACTGCAGAACTGCAATAACCTGGAGCAGGACCAAGGAATGCCTCATCAAGGACTGTTCTTTCAGATAAGGGACAATGTATGGTAGTCATTAGGAAATTAGGCTCTGAAACCCAATTACCTGGTTCAGATTCCAGCTTCACCTCTTACCAGATGTGTGACCTTGGATTAGTAAACCTCTCTCTGCCTCAATTCCTTCATCTGTAAAATGGGACTAAAATTGCATCCATCTTATGGGGAAAAAAATGAAGATTAAATCAATTAATTCATGTTAAATTTTAGAAGTGTCCACTGCCTAAGAAACACATGACTCTGTTAATATGGAACACAAGAGAACATTATTTATGGATTTCCTAATCCCCAAACAAAAGAAAATCTGTCAACTTCTCTATTCTGTTCCAATGCCAGGTCTCTCCTACCTATGGAGAACGCCTCCTCAAAAGTCCGTGCAACTTCATATATTGAGAGTGCAATCTCTAGCCTGCTTAAAAAGTGTGGAGCAGTGGGCTGACCTAATTATAATTAGTTCCCTTTTGTATACATTCTTAATTCTCAGGCACAAAAGAGATATTTTAAATGCTGTGTTGGCCTTGACCTTGCCACATCTACTCAGATTCAATAGTAAACAGTAGGGCATCATGTTCAACTGCCAAGCTCTCTAATTTAGGATTGTTCATTATAAATCATTTTTACATGTAGCTTCAAATGCTGTTTTTCAAGAATAAAAATCTGCCTGCATTGAAATGCACAGTCATTTTAATATGCAAACCTCCTACAGAGATGATGTCTCATTTTAATTATTGTTTCGGTTTAATGGGTTTTCATTAAATTAGAAGATGGAGCAATTACTGGGGTGAACAGCTAATGTTTTAAAGGTAAGCTCCTGTGACTCTGTGGGCAAAAAGACAGCTATAGCACAGACAAGCAAAAAGTAATTCCTCTCCTGGATCAGCTTTTAGTCAACCCAATAGAAAACAGCCCTGGCCATTGCATTGCCCAGCTTCACAACAGAGCTGGCACCCCTCTTTGTGACAGACACACAGCTCTAAGCATATGCTTAGCTAGGGCTATCTTTTTATTGTTATTTATTTATTTATCTGACAGGTAGAGAGAGAAAGAGAGAGAGAGAGCGCTCACTCCTATCCACTGTTCCACTCCCCAGAGCTGTGATAGCCAAGACCAGGTGAGGGCAAAGCTGGGAGCTGAGAACTCACTCCAGGTCTCCGGTGTGGGTGGCAGGGAAGCCCTCTTAGAGAGGTTGCAGGCATTTACCGACCAGATCAAATATATGCCCTAAGCTTGGGGCATCTCCATCACATAACTTTTCCACCAGAAACCCAGGCTCCCCGTCATCAGACAAGAAAGTACTTTTAAAAACCTGCAGCCTGCAAAGTGAAATGTCAAATCACAGGAAGATACTCCCGATGAAAATGTCTTCTCTTACACACACAAGCAATTTGGTAGGCTTAGTGGATTCACGTCTGACTTCCCACCCCGGGGAAACTGGTCCGACGTTAGTATAGGAGGCAATGACCAAAATCCTATTAATTAGCCACAGTCCCAGGCTCAATGAGAAATGACTTTGGTGGCCTGAGCAATATTTCACCCCCAGAAACTGTACAAATTTGGCACTCAGGGACCAAGAGGGCAGCATTACCTCAGACAGAGGTGAAGGAATGAATGTGAAGTAGGGAACGAGTCGGGGATGAGAGGGAAAGCAGCTGTATTGGGGTCTCAGAGGCCAGAGGTGAGGGACCTGACTCAGTGCTGCTGGGGTGAGGGCCAAGCCTGCACCTGCGGAGGAGAGGGGAGCTTGACAAACTTCAGAAGTGTAGTTTCTTTCTCTCCCAATGAGCTCAAGGAGAAAGAGAGGGAAGCCAGAGGGGGTCCCTCTGGGAGTAACCAGGCTATTAAGTTCAGGCAGCCTAGCTGCTATGTATATGCTAAGCAAATAGTGCAGGAGAGGGGGATGAAGAAATCGTAAAGCAGCAGGAACTAAGTGCTGCATAAGTGCCCTCCTTGCTCGCCACCCCAAGGCCAGCCCGATATTTCTGACATGGGGGAGAATGTGGAGTTCCTCACTAGAACGCTTTCTGCTCAGCTCCTTTATTTCCCAGTGTAAAAAGCACACCATCAGCTCTAGGATCACGTGCATTAATCTAATTACACGCCTTGTTAGCTGATTAGTTCCGGAGTCACTACTGGGGAGGTCTCTCTCACTATTTATCTATCTGTGTTGGCCACAGGGTTTCTGTGCTTTCAGGTTCCCAGGGAAACCAGGCAATTATTGGCCTTTTAACCCTGTGCTGAGAAGGGAGGGCGAAGCTTTCTGGATAGGAAACAGGTCACCTGAAACTTGAGGCTTTGAACAGACGCTCCAAGAACCGTGTGCATCTGGCCAGAAAGCGGCTATACATGTGGTTTTTTGCAGACTTGCTGTTCTTTGAAATTGACTTCCTCTTGAAGGATTTCATAGCAACTGTATTATTAACCATTAATGTCACCGTTAACATGAAATCACTGGAAACGCTCTTTGCTCCTGGAGCTCACAGTCAGTTGCTATCTGGGTGCAGGACCTTGCTGGATCAACCTCCTGCCCCTCTCCCTGACCTTGCAAACAGAGCAACAACCAGAGGCTAAAATTATAATCCTCATTTACAGAAGCTTTTTAAACAGAAATGAAAGTGTCAATTGGGAAGGAAATTGGTCTTTGATCATGATTTGCAAATAATTTAGCTCTTGTATGTCCTGGGGTAACAACAGAGTCCATTTTCAATAAATTATTCCTTCAGTGTATTAAATACTGCCTTTGTGATAATTTATTTCAAAGAGTGTCTGGTAAGTTCCCAAAGAGTCTTTGCCACTTGTGTATAACCTACTTAGGCAGCAAATATTCCTGTGGGTTCCCTGAACTACACACACTGAAAGTGGTTGTTAGTTCATCCTTGGGCATCCTTAACAGGCTAGAAGTGAGCACTCGGAGTGCAGGATTTGTAGGTGCCTGGAGTAGAGCTGGGCACTGGTGAGGGTTTCCAAGAGGATCTAATCTTGTTTTGTTTGTTTGTTTGTTTGTTTTTTGATAGGCAGAGTTAGACATTGAGAGAGAGAGAGAGACAGAGAGAAAGGTCTTCCTTCCGTTGGTTCATCCCCCAAATGGCCGCTGCGGCCAGCGTGCTGCACCAATCCGAAGCCAGGAGCCAGGTGTTTCCTCCTGGTCTCCCATGCAGGTGCAGGGCCCAAGCACTTGGGCCATCCTCCACTGCTTTCCCGGGCCACAGAAGAGTACTGGACTGGAAGAGGAGCAACCGGGACAGAATCTGGTCCCCCAACCAGGTTTAGAACCCGGTGTGCCGGCGCTGCAGGCGGAGGATTAGCCTAGTGAGCCACGGCACCGGTCAGGAGGGTCTAATCTTAACCATTCACCCATCTGGAGTTCTGGCCACCTTTCCCATGTCTATCCATGTTCTGCCCATCCATTGTGGCCAAATCCAATTCCTCCAATGTCAATAGGCTGTAGCACCCTAGCTGAGGATAACTTTCCATCTTAATTACAAAATTTAATCATTTGTGCATTCATAGGCATATTTGTAGAGAATGTTCTCTATGAATTAGACAGGCTCAGTCTGGCAAGAAACATCTAGGCAATATTTTTGGCTACATTGCCATAGTTTACATTCTGCATTTGCCAAATGTAATGGTCAGATGGCAACCTGACCTCTTTATTACCTCTCAGCAACCTCGCAAATGGTGTCCTCTTTTTTTTTTAAACAAATTTATTTGAAATGCAGTGACACAGAAAGAGAGAGAGAGAGGCAGAAAGATAAGTCTTCCCCCTGCTGGTTCACTCCCTAGATAGTCACAACAGCCAAGTTTGGGCCTTGCCAAAACCAGGAGCCAGGAACTCCATCAAAGTCTCCCACGTCGGTGGCAGGGAACCAGGTGCTTGGGCCATCTTCCACTACCATTCCAAGGCACATTATCACAGAGCTGTATCAGAAACAGAGTAGCTAGGTCTTGAACTGGCACCCAATACATGATGCTGGCATCCCAAGTGGCAGCTTAACCTGCTGCACCACAATGCCAGCCCTCTCTCCCTTCTTTTTGACACACTGCCCTTGTGGCACCACATTCTTCTGGCTTACTTTCCTACCTCTGAGCCATCTTGAGCTCCTTCATGTGCCCTCCTCTGCCTGCTCACTAGGATCAGAGAGCCTTGTAGAACATATGTCCATCAGTACCCACCTCCATGGCCACCATAACCTGAATACTCTGGGCTACAACAGTGCAGCAGCTGGCAACTAGCCACTTGCTCCACACATGTCTCTTTTCTCTTTTCTGATATTTTCTCTTTTCCTTTCTTCTCTCATGCTCTATCTCACGTAACAATTAGAGAATAGGGGAGATCTTTTCCAAACATAAATCACATCTTAGTCATCTCAATCCCTTTAAATTCTCAAATAGCTGCCTGTGTTAGCTTTGTATGTAACAAATTACTACAAACTTAGTGACTTAAGATATCAGAATCTCATTATATTACAGCTCTAGATGCCAGGGGTCTAAAGTGGGCATGTAGGCAGGGCAGGAGTTCCTCTGGAAGCTCTCGGAGAGAATCAATTTCCTTGCCATCTTCTGTTTTCCTTGACTCATGTCCCCTTCCTCCACCTTCAACACCAGCAGCATAAGATTTTATGATTTCTCCCTGCTTCCATATTCATTTCTCTATCCTTCAGTTTCTATCTGGGATCCAGGATAAGCTCCCCCAACTCAAGACCCTTAACTTAATCACATCTGCAAAGTCCCTTTTACAGTTTAAAGTAATACACTCACAGGTTATGGAACAATGCTTAACACATGATAAGTGTTCATCATTAATTATGTAAGTTGGGATGGGCATTTGGCTCTGGGTCAAAAACAAAAGTGAATGGACTTAGGCTTAAGCAAGCAATCTCTTCCATGCCGAAGTCATAAGCATCATCTTCCCTACTCTTGAAAAATTTATTTTTCTCTGTGGGGAGAATGATGAGGTTGTAAGAAACTCTGCCTAGTGACTTCCAAATGTTGTGATTGGCATCATGTGTTAAAAGCATCAGGGGCAGGCTTATGGACAGTTGGGATGCCTGCCTATCATGAGTGCCCAGTTTGAGTCCCAGTGTTCGGTTTCTGATCCAGCTTCCTGCTAATGCACACCTTAGGAGGCAATAAATGATGGTTTAAGTACTTGGATCCTTGCCACCCACTTGAGAGACCTAGATGGAGTTAGAGGCTCCTAGCTTCAGCCTGGCCCAGCCCTGGCTCTTGCAGGCATCCGGGGAGTGAACCAGCAGATGGAGGATTGATATCTCTCTTTTCCTTCCTCTCTCTCTCTCTCTTTCTCTCTCTCTCTCTCTCTCTTCCTCCCTCTTCCCCTCTCCCCCCCTACCTGTCCCCTCCCTGTATCTCTCCCTCTCTTTCTCCCTCTCTGCCTTTCAAATAAAATGAAATTTATTTTTAAATAATGGAAGTGATCATTAGTAATAATACTATCTTTGCATGGCCAACACATTCTTTATTTAGATATCAACTCAAATAACACCTCTTCAGGGAAGGGTTCCCCAAAAATCCTATCTAAAATCAACTCTCTTCCTAATGTCTCGGAACTCTGTATATAGAATTGCTCTTTGATTTCCTTCATAGTACAACTTACCATCTACAGTTACTCATTTATTAGTGTACTTGGTTACTGTGATTGGTCACCACTGCTGGAATGAAGTCTTTTCAGAAACAGAGGTTTGTCTTTGTTGCATCCCTAACATCCAGAACACTGCCTGTCATGTGGGCATGCAATATATATGTGTTCAATGCATGATTGAATGAGTGTATATGGGCTGTTCTTTCTTTACTACACCTAGACCATGGGTTCCTCCAGGACAAGGTGCTTCATATTCTTCTTGTACAATCGGGACCCAAGACAGTGGCTGGAACACAGCAGTATGTCAGACACTGCTGAGTGATCAATATGTCAATGAGCTTTAAAGCTTCCTTGAAACAAAAGGGCTCCAAAAGAGAAACGGTTTTTCTCCATCCACTCAAATATTGAGAAGGATGCCAAAGTCAAATGTTAAAAAAAAAAAATAAGAGATTCAAAGCAGTAACCCAGGAATTTGCTCCTAACCTGGCTCAATCTCCAGCACACACTAGTGGGTTTGGACAAGTCTCTAATTATGGTGTGATCTTCCATTTAAATGAAAGACCAAAAAGGATGCCGTGGCTAATATCCAATTGCTGGGGGAAACACCACTGAGCCCTTAATACCAACAGCCCTGCATCTCTGCTCCCCAAAGACACTTGCAGCTCATGTCTAGTAAGGAAGAGAACTTCCATTTAAGGTGCCACCTTGCTCCAAGGGTTAATCCTCTCACTCCCATGAAGACTGCACTAGGACTGCCATCCAGGCCAATGCCTGGGCTTTGACAGGAGATCCAGGGCAGGTCCTCCTTGACATCAGTCTTAAGGTGTGAAGATATTTGCTTACATCTTGCTCACTCCTTCAAATGGGTTAGGTAGAGACTCCCTATGCTTATACATCTAGTACATATATGCTTTGTATCCTAATCACACATGACACTCTCTTACTCAAAATCCTTTAAAGACATCCAATTGCCTGTAAGCTACAATCCAATCTCCCTAAAATGGAGGGTTGTTATTTAGTGGGCCGAGTTTCAACTGTGCAAGATGAAAAAGTCCTGGAGTTCCATTCTGTATCATTTCTAAGTGCTCAAGTAGTGTTAAGTACATTTGTGTTGCCAGCCATTTACCAAAGAGAATAAAGTAGCATACTTACCACTACTAAATTGCAGATTTAATAGTTAAGATGTGGGGCCAGTGCTGTGGTGCAATGGGTTATGTTGCAGCCCATGATGCCGGTATCCCATATGAGTGTCAGTTTGAGTCTCAACTGTTCCACTTCCAATCCAGCCCCCTGTTAATGCGCCCGGAAAAAACAGTAAATTATGTCCCAAGTGCTTGGGCCCCTGAAGCCATGTGGGAGACCAGGTTCTAGGCTCCTGATTTCAGCCTGACACAGCCCTGGCTATTATAGCCATTTGGGAAATAAATCAACAGATGGAAGATAGCTCTCTTCTCTCTTCTCGCTCTGCCTCTCAATCTCTATCTCTCCTTTTCAAATAAATTAATCTAAAAAAAGAATTAAGGTGGTAAATTTTATATTTTTTACCACAATTAAAAATTAAACATTGAACTTAATAGAAACTCAGCCCCCTTTATGTGATCAATAAAACCTTGTACAATGGGATCCTGTCAACCCCGCCAGACCCAACTCCCATCTCTTTCCTCCCGTCTAGCTCACCAGACTCTGGGTTTTGGTTCCTTCCTGCCTTCAGGTCTTGAGTCTGCCTGGAACACATGTCTTCCTGCTCCTACCCAGCACCCTCCATCACCAATCTGGCTGCAGCTGAATGTCCTCCCCTGAGACTCCAGCCCCACCAAAGTGGATCTCCCTGTCCATACTCCCAGCTTTTCCTTCTTCGAGCACATCCTGGTGTGAGGCTGCATGGAAACTCAACACTGTGTTCCTCAGATAGCATGAGGAGAAAGTGCTGAAAGGTACTGGAGAAATGGATAGGAGGTGATCAGTTATATGTGGGCCTCAGCAACCCATTCTTCACCTATATAAACCAGGGATTTAGGGCTTTCTGAAGGTGTCTGTAGGTTCTGCCTGTACCCACCATGAAAGTACAATGCCTGTGGTATACAGTAGCATTATAATTTGTCCTGAGTGTGCTTCATTTTAATTTAAACAGTGGTTTCTAATCCTTATTTCCTTGACTGAGGATCAACAAGAGCACTGTGGCACAGCAGGTAAAGCTGCCGCCCTCAGTGCCGGCATCCCATATAGCCACCAGTTCAAGTCCCGGCTGCTCCACTTCCCATCCAGCTCTCTTCTATGGCCTGGGAAAGCAGTAGAAGATGGCCCAAGTCTTTGGGCCCCTGCACCTGCATGGGAGACCCAGAAGAAGCTCCTGGTTCCTGGCTTAATATCAGCCCAACTCCAGCCATTGTGGCCAACTGGGGAGTGACCCAGCAGATAGAATCTTTCTTTCCCTCTCTCTGCCTCTCTTTCTCTCTCTGTGTAACTCTGACTTTCAAATAAATTAATTAATCTTTAAAAAAAAAAAACAAAGAATTGTGGCCCTTCTTCAGTACATCTTGAGTCATACTAATACTGCAAGCACTCTATTTAGCCAGCTCCCACACAAACCCCTCCTTTCCTTGCCCTCCCAGGTCCTTCCTGGTTCTCTCCAGGGCTTCCCAGCCTACTCCATGTTCCTGGGTTCTCCAAGCTCACCCTAGTGATTCTTAGCAGATGTTTCAGGCCCTAGGTACAAATATCACGAAGGTATGGATCCTCTCAGCCCCAAAAGTAACCAGGAAGAACACATCTAGCACAAAAACAGTTCCTTTTCTTTCCCTAGTGTAATGTACAAACACAAAGATACCTCAAAAAGTACATGGAAAATGGAATTAAACGCTAAATTTATTTTGATGCAAAAACTTTTGAAATCCGCACATAGTTTTTTCATAATATGCATTTTCCATGAGCTTCTTCTGAAGACTGCATATACAATAGTGTTCATTTGTGTAATGATATGAAAAAGGCTTGGAAACACTGCCTGTGTCGAGGTGGAATTTGGGGTCAGAAGACCTGGCACTTAGTAGCTAGATGACACTTAATCTCCTGACACTATTGCAGTGCCTCCTCCATGAAATGGGGAGTAATGGTAGTGATGATCTTTTTGTCACAGAATTCACGAGACAAACACACAAGATCATCTACATGACAGTGTTGAAATATTTCTCACTTTCACCTCCCTCCTTGTCTGCGCGTCAGGGCAGATGATACCATGCAGACTGAGCACACGCAGCATGCACATGGGAAGGCTTTTTTTCACCAGCCTCTCAAGAAACTGATAATATAACACTGTGAAGGGGTAGACATGACAGTATAATGAAAATACACACTAAGTGAATAAGTGCTTCCCCTTGAGTCCATCTATAATTTGGTCCAGAAATGGGGAATTCATTAGCATAAGGATAACATGGATTGATAGATATTGCTGGATAAATTAATTAATAAATGAGGAGCACCTGAACCCTGTCTCACCTGAAGAAGCCTACAGAATAACAGTTGGCCTTTTTAGATATATGTTATGTATATATAATATATACACATATTATAATATATATAATTATTTCAGTTTACTTTCTCAGTTCAGGATTTCATCCAATGGGATGAGGTCCTTTGTTGCTGTCCCATACTATGAAGTGTAGGCTTACTTTCCAAGTGGGCTTTGCCTGCCTCTATTCTATGAAATCCCTCAGGCATTCCTAATGATCCAGACTACACATTCTATGAAAAAAAAAGACAACAATAAAAAAGAATGCAATATTTTGATCAACCACAGAGTAATAATGTGAGCATGACAAAAGCAAAAATGACCGTCAGCATTTCTATTTACATGTAACTACCACTGTAGCCCTGTTTTTAATTACACTCTTATTCACTGGATGCTTGGGGTCTGTTACCATGGGTCAGGGTATAACTGAAGCCCAGAGTCTCCAACCAGCATAAAGACATGCCACAAACCCAGGCATTCCATGCAACTTTTCCAAATGAATTATTGGAAACATTTAAAAATTCTTCAAAAATGTCACAATAATAACTATTTTATCTTTCTTATGCCATAATTATGATTTGGAGCTTTGCTTTTCTTATTTCATCCAGGCACACCACAACTCATGAATAAAATATGACAAGTTTGATAGCAGCCATTGGAGAGGGTTCATCCGTAACAGCAGACGTGCTCGGTGTACAAAGAACTGTTGTATTCCAACAGCCTTTGTTTCTAGGATGGGCTTTTATCTAAAAGAAGGACCACGTGTCTTCTCCAGTCTCCCCACCCCCCCTCCCACCACCCCACAAAGCCTGCCTTCAGTATACCTGAAACTGTGTTTACTTTATCTTTTAATGAAGACATTTCTAAACAATTAGAGAACAAATCAAAAAACCAAAGGGTGCTCTGCTCAATGTGGAACTGGCTTAAAACAACACATCAAACAGTTGATTCAAAAAGACACAATCAGAACCCAACTAACTCACAAAGTAGACAATGCATCTGAAAAATCATTGACATGGTTGAGCCCACCTATCAGGACATTTAAAGCCCCCACAGGGTTCTCTTCCAAGAAGTTTCCTTTCCCTTACAAAGGCTGCTGGGTCCCTTCAAAGTTCAAACTCTGGCATGTCTTTCAAAGAAATTAATGTGAAAAGAAAAGGAAAGTAATATGTGGCTCCATAGAACCATCAGCATTCATCAAATGGCCCCAGGGATGTCAGACTTCACGTTTGGAGGTTTCATTTTTTAAAGCAAATCTATAAGCATCGTGTTCTATCGCACAAACAAAACCAGCTGGCTTCCAAGTTCCCTTCCAAATACAAATTTTTCTCCTAGAGATTCTTTCAAAATACATAAGAGCCAAGAAAGATTTTAAAGTTATTCCTTGCTTGGAACTTGAAGGACTAACAGTCGAGATTTAGATCTGAACCAAACAATTTGCCAGACCTTCAGAGCTGTAGGTTTGTTTGTGGAGCTTTACAAGCAATCTCAGATTAAGCTGAGACAACAAAATGTTTTTGACACTCCTCAAGAAAATGAACCTGGAATCATCAGGAAAACCAGAATGTGAAAGCTTAAGCATATGTTGTTGTTTCCCTGTGTTTACTGTGCACAGTGATAACTATTTTTTGGAAATTGCAGGTCTGCATATTTTTTCATCTTCACCCCGGTAGTCTAGGTGCTCCAAGACAGCAGATGGTGGTGAACTGTGACCTCTTCTACCCACTGGAACAGTGTGAAGCCCGAGTGAATGACTGCTATATTGAGGCTATAGTTTCTGAGGGAATAAGGTTAGTTGCATCGTCTAACCTAGTGGCATGTTAGATAAAATGACACCTCATCATTGACTGGCACTTCATGACACCAGACATCCCCAAAGTGGTTACATGCAGACACAAAATTCCTCATCCACCACCACTTCTCTCCCAGGCATACACACTCATATGCCAGACAAACTTGCAGTTTGGACAACAAGATGAATCTGAATCTTTGGCAGATAAATAAGGCAGCAGCTTGAACATGCATGAAAAGGAGATAATTTTTATTCCCACAGGTCAGTGTATAATAGCGGCTTCAGCACTCTGCGAGGCTGCCCATTTGAAGGTGCTGGACTGAGCACGCCTTTCATCAGACCTGATTTTTCAAAGAGGCCAAATGAGGCTGGGAAATTTGGCAGTGGCATTTAAGTCTTTAACAGAAGCTGTTACATGGGGTTAGGCCCCCCAAATTTAAGTTTAGTGGTTAAAAGAAACAAAACATAGAGATGAAATAGATTCCCAGACCAGCTACATGTGTGCCTACATCAATCAGGCTTGAAATTCTGAGATTTGATTTCTTATTTCTTTGTTATTGTTGTTGTTCTTTGAATTGTACATATTTATGGTGTGCACTGTGATATTTCAATACATATATACAAGATTTTATGATTAGTTTAGGATTATTGGTATATCTATCACACCTTAAATATCTAACATTTCTTTGTCTTGGGAACATTCAAAATCCTATCTCCTCATTATCTTGCAATATACAACACATTTTTTTAAATTTTTTTATTTTTGACAGGCAGAGTGGACAGTGAGAGAGAGACAGAGAGAAAGGTCTTCCTTTGCCGTTGGTTCACCCTCCAATGGCCGCTGCGGCTGACGCGCTGCGGCCAGTGCAACGCACTGATCCAAAGGCAGGAGCCAGGTGCTTCTCCTGGTCTCCCATGGGGTGCAGGGCCCAAGGACTGCACTCCTGGGCCACAGCAGAGAGCTGGCCTGGAAGAGGGGCAATAGGGACAGAATCCAGTGCCCCGACCGGGACTAGAATATACAACACATTTTTGTCAACCATAACCCCCCCATGGTGCTACAGAACATTAGAAGTTCTCCTCCTATTCAACTGCACCCACGTAAGTGGTAATCATCTGAGATCTAGTTTTTAAGTTAAAAGATGTCAAATGTCAAATTCAAGGTCCTGGCTGATAGACCTAAGAGCTCATTTCTATCACCATGGGTCCTAATCAATCATTCCCTCTTTCCTCCACTGTTAGGGCAATACCTTCTACCCTCCACTTGCCTTCTTTTTCTACCCCCACCTTTGAGGACAGAGCAGCTACATTCCTTAGATTCACTTTTCACAACATGAAGCATGACCCTAATCTGCATTTGTGTCACAATGTGTACCCAAATGTTTCTGGGGCTCTCCACTCACAGCTCTAGATGTGATAGATCATTGGGATTCTAGACACTGTCTGAATAGCAGAGTTAAACTAGCCACACTAGTCAAGTCAACTAAAGGTATGAGTCAAACAAACTTGAGAACAACACTGCAGGTTCATGTACGCCTATATAAACCTTTCACTGACATGAGAGAAAGGGTTGGCATCTCTTAAATCAAGTGTCAAATCTCCTCTTTTCATTTGTGTAAGAGGGCACAGTTGCTAGCTGAGCTGAGACCCAGATGCTGCACATATACAACCGCTTTCCTCACCTCACACAGCCCCTGCATGTTTTGAGACTTTTTTTTGGTTGTGGAGGGAGAGCATTTCCATTTTTGTTCTGGTGGTAGCCTATAGGTAGAGAAAAATGTCTACTCCTTCCTCTCAAGGCACTTGGGCAGACTTTGAACCTGTATGTTTAGAGGAACAAAAATATGCAGGAAATGGGGTATTTCCTTGGGAAATTTTGTGGATTCTGGACAAAGGGATAAGGGCCAGGAAGCAAAGTATGGAGTAATCAGAATGAGAGTCATTCTCCTACTTGAACTCAAGAACACTCTGCTCTCCCAATGAGCTGAGTTACAAGCCAAAGCAGGGAGGATATTTCTGACACCAAACAGAGAAAGTACCTTCTAAATCCCTGAAGACCTGTATATAGTTGAGGGGCCAAAAGGTACAGCACTCTGGATGTAGGGGAATACCTTCATCATTGATTCAAGCAGAATTTTATGACCCTGGCAATGAAGAACCTCCTCCCAGAAGCTTCTTGAACTTGCTAGAGTGGAGAAAAAGGAACACTCTGCCCGATGGTGGGTGAAACTGTCAGACTGAGTGGTGAGGTGCCCTAAAAGGAACCCCAGAAAGACCTGGGTTCCTGAGATGCTCCAGGAAGCTGGAGATTGTGTTTGAGCAGAGTGAGACAAGAATAGATAGATGTTTTATAGTTAATAGCTATAATGAGGTTCCACTGGTATTTACAGGCTCATGAATTCTGATGGCATTTGGGTCTCATATCAAACAAGCCATTAGTAGCATTAAGTAGGAGCATCGAGGTGCCAAGGCATTTCAATGTGATCTTCTCCTTGAGGACCACAGATATTCTGAATACCTAAGAATATAGTCAGCCCTGTAGAAGGGCACTGAGACAAAACACAGTGGAAAATTACAAGAAAATATTGAAACACTCTCAAATTTGAGTGTGAGGTTCATAAACAGAGGCAGATTAGTGTAAGAGTTGAGTTTAAAGAAAAGGAGAAGGCTGGTGCCGTGGCTCACTTGGTTAATCCTCTGCCTACAGTGCCGGCATCACATACGAGCACCAGGTTCTAGTCCTGGTTGCTCCTCTTCCACTCCAGCTCTCTGCTGTGGCCTGGGAGGGCAGTGGAGGATGACCCAAGTGCTTGGGCCCCTGCACCCACATGGGAGACCAGGAGGAGGTGCCTTGCTCCTGGCTTCGGATCTGCGTAGCTCCAGCCGTGGTGGCCTTTTGCGGGGTGAGCCAGTGGAGGGAAGACCTTTCTGTTTGTCTCTCTCTCTCACTGTCTAACTCTGCCTGTCTAATTTAAAAAAAAAGGAAAGACATATTCAGGCAAGAGGAAGAAGAAACCTAGAAGAAGACAGGAAGGTCCTCATTTGAGACCCAACTATGATACTTGGCAGCTGCATAAGCTTTTGAGGCTCAAATTCCTCATCTATAAAACAAGGAGAAAGGTTCCCCACCTCGCAGATTGTTGTGGCACATGGTAACTTCAATAATATCAGTTGTTTTCATCTTTTTCCTTCTTTCTCCCAACTTACCCAACCTACAGCATTTCCACTGATTTTGAGGTACTGGTTACATAGAAAATAAAATAATACAATACCATAGATTCTCAGTTACAGAAATGTTCTTGATACAGTCAACTTCAACTGGAAAAATTTTGTACCCAGGGAACATTTGGTAATGTCTGGAGACACTTTTGGTTACCACAACTTAAGGATACTACTGGCATCTAGCGGGAAGAGGCCAAGGATGCTAACATCATAGAATGCACAAAGACTTACTCAACTCCAAATGTGAGTAGTGCTAAGATTGAGAAACTGAGGCTCTAACTAATTCACAAATCCCCTCTAACAAAACTCCAAGAGATGGTCTTGCTGGCTCTGGTTTGAACACTGGCAGAGATGAATCCTCTTCATTGTTAATCTGCTCAAATTCAATTAGATTAAGTCAAAATTAGGACTTTTGTCAGCCTTTGGTCCTATTTTGCCCTTTCCTCTGCAGAACAAATTTAACACCTCTTGAGGTCATTGAGTAGCAGATATGGTGTAGGTTATCCAATGTGCAGGGCCTACGGAAAACCAATTGTGAACAGATAGAGTTCCTGTCCTCAGGAAGCTTACACCCTGACAGAGATGATAGACAGAAGAACAAACCACCAAACAAGGTAAAGATTGGTAAGTAGAATTTTAAGATATACGCTGCATCCTCCAAGAGAACAAACACATTTCCTTCTAACTGAGATCATCTAGGGTAAGTCAACAAGACATGGTACATATGAAGAAAGTGACAGAGGCTGAAACGGAGACAAGGATGTCTCTAGATGACAACACACACAGCAGACATGGATATCATATCATAAAAGTACAATGTAGGATCAGCGTTGTGGCACAGTGAGTAAAGCTTCCACCTCAATGTCATCATCCCATATGGGGGCTGGTTCATATTCTGGCTGCTTCACTTCCCATCTAGTTCTCTGCTAATGGCCAGGAGAAAGTAGCAGAGGATGGCCCAAGTGTCTGGGTCCCTGACATACACATGAGAATCCCAGATGAAGGTCCTGGCTTCAGCCTGGCCCACAGTTAGCTGTTGTGGCAATCTAGGGAGTAAACCAGTAGGTGGAAAATCTCTCTGCCTCTGTGTGTGTGTGTGCACGCGTGTCTCCCTCTCTAACTCTGACTTTCAAAATAAATAAATCTTTTTTTAAAAGTGCAATGTATGCTCAAGGATCAGCTGTAGGATAAACAGAGTTTAGAGTCAGGAAAGTGATACAACAGGAGATGAAGAGAGAAAGATGGATTTGTCCTACTAAGGAGCTGAAACCTGTGGGACAACAATGCTGGCTGCTCAAAGTGCACTACCCCAGTTTTTCCCAGGGCTATAGGAAGGACAATGGGCCTCCTGGTTGGCTTACAGGGCTGAGTCTGAGGAGCTGCTGCTTCACAGGACCCAGCTAGGTAGCCTCAAGTTATCTCCAGGTAGCAAGAGCTGGGAGGGGAGAGTAAAATGTGGGCTGGGCTCTTTCTCTGAGGAAATGCTTTGGTGTAGTAACTGAGTAACTTCTCAAACTAGGTTCAAGGCCCATGATGGCCCCAAGGTTCTTCCACAGTAAATGCCTCAGGTGTCTGTGGCCTGAATGAGTTCCTGTCAGGGAACTGTCAGGGGCCTCCTAACCATTTTCCTGCCAAAAGAAATCCCTCTTCATTCGAGGCTGATGGAAGGTCAGTTGCAATGTGCTTCCCTCCCATCTTTAAAAGGGTATTGTGCACCTCCTTGCTCCACAGCTTCTAGTCCCATCTCACTTTCCTGACCCACTCCCTAGTGGGTGGGGTATTTCTCCGTAATGTACTGCCTGAAGTGGGTGGGATGGGAAAGAAGGTGAGACAGGCCCTCAGCCACCTGGCTAATCCAGTTCCAGAGGCTCAGTCCACAGTAACTGGCCTGGGGACAGAGGCAGGGGGAAGGGCTACTATGCTGATAGTAGGTTTCACATGGCAGAGCTGGTACCAGGTCTGGTACTAAAGCATGGACTTAATTCTCTCTCCCTTTTGCAAGTGGGAAGTACCTTTCTCCACACTGTGCTCCTTGGAGCTGAGGAGGGGGTGACCTGGGTGGTTCTTTTCATCCTGCCTTCTTCAGTGTGTCTTTTTGTTAATATACTAAAATCAAGCAATGTGATCTCTCACCGGGCTTCCCTAACTCCTGTACAGGTAGCTTTGTGTGTGAAAAGCTCTTCAAATTGATATCTCTGTGGGGAGCTGATTGGTGAGGGATGTGAGAGGCTCAGTTCTAACATTCAGTGAAGGAGCTATATTTCTCTAGTCCTTCACCACTTCCAGCTGCAGTTCCCAAAGAGGGGACTACAATGAATTTTCAGGCTGTATGGGAGTGGTTTCTGGTTTGCTTCCAGCAAGATGCTCTGGGTTTTTCCCTTAAACACCATTAAATTAGAATAGCCACTACAGAAAATGGTATGGAGGTTCCTCAAATCATTAAAAATAGAACAGCCACATGATTCAGCAATCCCACTAGCATATATCCAAAGAAAATGAAATCAGTACGTTAAGACATCTGCACTCCCACGTTTACTGCAGCACTATTCATGATAGCTAATAAATGGAAGCAACTGATGAAAATGTGGTGTTCATAAATGGATGAATGGATAAAACAATATGATAAATACAAATAGTGAAATACCGTTCAGTATTAAAAAAGGATGAGGACCTAATATCTGTGGCAACATGAATGGAACTGCAGGTCATTACATTGCATGAAATAAGCCAAGCACAGAAAGACAAGTAATGCATGATCTCACTCACACATGGAACTTAAAACATTGTTCCAGCTGGTGCCATGGCTCAATAAGCTAATCCTCCGCCTGTGGCGCCGGCACACCGGGTTCTAGTCCCAGTCGGGGCGCCGGATTCTGTCCCAGTTGCCCCTCTTCCAGGCCAGCTCTCTGCTGTGGCCCGGGAGTGCAGTGGAGGATGGCCCAAGTGCTTGGGCCCTGCACCCCATGGGAGACCAGGAGAAGCACCTGGCTCCTGCCTTTGCGGAGGCCATTGGAGGGTGAACCAATGGCAAAGGAAGACCTTTCTCTCTGTCTCTCTCTCTCTCTCTCTCACTGTCCACTCTGCCTGTCAAAACAAACAAACAAACAAACAAACAACATTGTTCCCATAACTGTTGAGAGAAGAACAGTATTACCTGTGGCTGAGGATAGTAGAAGAGGGAGGGCTGGGGAAAAGATGCTCAATGGATACCAAGGGACATTGAGATAGAAGAAACAGTCTGATGTCCTATTGCACGGGAGGGTAACTAAAGACAATGAGAAGGTATCAACTATTTCCAAAAGAACCTAGAAAAAAGGATTTGGAATATTTTCACCACAAAGAAATGGCGAATATTTGAGGAGACAGGCTTTCTCCAGTTTGAATGTCACACAATGTATACTATGTATTAGAACGTCAATGGTACCCCATAAGTATGCACAATTTTATGTGTTTTTTTAAAAAAATACATTTAAAAAAAAACAAAGGTGATCTGTGGTTCTCCCTGAGCTTCTGAGGTGAGAGCAGCCATCTAGGTGACCAGGCTCTCTATCCTTCTTCCTGCACAGCTCACTGCTAGCCTCTCCCCTGCTCTGTGGACAAAAGAAGGGAATAGAATTGGTTGATGTGTATCAGGCCAGAGATGTTCATATACATACGGCTTAGGGTAGGGGAGCTGTTTCTAAACCACTCTTGGTATAATGCAAAATATCTGAATTGGGAAATAGCATTAAGAGTGCTGTTATTCAATTTTTGTCAGCAGAGCTATATGAACCTGAACTTTCCACTAAATCCAAAAACCAATCAAGTCCACAGAGAGACATTAAGGCTCCATGTTATGATGCACTGTCTAATATAAATCTACAAAATGATAAATCTACAGAGAGAAAATTGCAGAAATTAGGTTCATTGTAATTTTTAAAATTGAATTTTTATGTCACAATTGTTTGTATTATATTCATTATACTATTTCATTTTAATGTCACTATAAGTCAACCAATTATCCTTTCTTAGGAAGGGCTGTCTTTTCATGTGGCATCATATCTTTCTTTTTTTGATTTTAAACTATCTTGACAGTTAATTTATTTACATCTTTATTTGGCAAAAACAAAAAGTTGGAGATAGCTGTATCATTTCTCAGATTTTTTTCACAACTTTAACAAGTCATGATACACAAATTCTAGGAGAAGTTGTCCTAAAGATTTATAAAAAAAAAAAAAGGGGGGTGAGACATGCTTTTGTTAGGGTTCACAAGAGAATATGATATAACTCTGGGGTCCGAGGCATTACTTTGCTCACAGGGAGACAACCTGCCAATATACAGCCAGTCCAAAACAGAGCGGTCTGAAGAGATGGGGAGAAAGTGAAGTTAAGTCATGATGATGTCATTGGAACAACTTAATTCAGAACTCAAGCCACTTCTACTTCTAACTTTGGTTACATGAGCCAACTTAACATTTCTCCTTTTTATTTAAGTCATTTTGAGATGCGTTTTCATCTACTGCAAGTAAAAAAAAAAAAATCTGACATATAAGGTTCTTGTTAAAATATACATTTGGCAATTCCTGTCATTTCCTTTATCACACAAACATTTATTGTGCACTTTCACAGTTCCAGGCACTACGTTAAGCTCACAGATACAACAGAAAATAGACTTGAACTTGACCTTTGAGGAGTAGCCCAGTGGGGGAGACATCCAAGGACACAAAATACCTGAAGATGTATGGCCAGAGCCAAAGTCAAGTATGACAAATGTTGGAACCCAAAGAACATACTGAATTGATTCTACTTTCCAGGGTCCAAGAAGCCATGAGACGAAGATGACATTTGAGTATCTTCTTGAATTAACTCCAAGGGAGTCTTCTCTCCTGATGCCCCCATCTGTTTTTTTTTTTTTTTTAATGCAGAATTTTACCAATAAGAGATATTAAGATCACTAGGCTATGGTATGCATTTGGGAATGCACAGTTTCTCCATAAAAATAATAAAGAATATTTATCAAGCCCTTAGTATACCTCATTCATTCACTCTCCTTGATTTTCCTAGGATTACAGGCAGAAGTTGACAATCAAAATATAGTTTGCCCTATTTCAATAGAAGAGATTCATTTGGAACTTGTGTAAAGCACTTACAGGTTCTCTTTACACATTACAACCAAGTGGCACTTTAATTTTCCCCTCCTGTTTGCTCCACATTTTTCTGTATTAAGTTCATTCTCTTAGAGGGGAAAAATTGAATCATACAAGTGCCATCTGCTAACCTAATACCTTCTACTTCAAATATTGTGTGCATTCCTGCATTTTTCTTCTACTTCTCTCAGACATAGTTAATGACAAAACTCAGCATTTCTCATTCACAGAACATGTCTCTAAAATTTTCTGCTTTAAAGACAATAATTTTGGTGAGGAAAAATTTTGTGGCTTCACCAGTTATAACTTTATTTAACAGAGAAAATTCTCAAAGAAAAGCTAGTTTTCTTGCCATCTTTACAAAGGATGTTTACAGAAATTCTTCCCTCCCACAGTTCCTGCTGCTGAAATGGCTGTTTCCAAAGCTGACTGAAACTAGAGTTGACACCAGATCGTCTTAACAGATGCAAAAAGAGCACTTGACAAAATGCACTATTCATAATGATTAAAAAAAACTCAGAAAACTAGGAACAGATGACAACTTCCTCATTCTGATATAACTATCTAAAAAAAAAAAAAAAGAAAAGAAAAGAAAGAGTTTACTAGGTGGCATCATACCTAATGGTGACACATTGAATGCTTCCCCATGAAGACTGGAATAACCCATTCATCATTACTTCTATTAAGCAATAAGGCAGAAAAAAAAATGAGATGAATAAAAAGAAGAAAATAAGTAACTTCCAATATTCATTTTGAATTTGCAAAAGAAAAATAACCTACCAGGATAAATACGTGGATTTGTCAAGGACTCAAGATAAATGTTCAATATGTAAAAGTTCATTGCAATTCTATAAAACAACAACAAAATTAATAAAAACTAAATGTAATACTTTCAAATTAGCATTAAAAAGGTGAAAGAATAAATTTATTGAAATATATACAACAGTTATCCTCTTAAAGCTATAGAATAATGCTGAGAAATTCTTTAAAAATGAAAGACTAGGGGCTGGCATAATGGCATACTTAACATGAGTTAAACCACTGCTTCCAGTGCTGGTTTCCCTTATAGGCCCAGTTAAGTCCTGGATGCTCTATTTCCAATCCAGCTCCCTATTAATATACCTGGGAAAGCAGCAGATGATTCAAGTGCTTTGGTCCTTGTACCCAAGTGGGAGACCCAGATGAAGCTCCTGGTTATTGGTTGCATCCAGGCCCAGCCTTGGCTGTTGTGGCCATTTGGGGAGTGAACCAGCAAATGGAATATCTCTCTTTCTCCCTGTCTGTAACTCTGCCTCTCAAATAAATAGATAAATCTTTTAAAAAATAAATAAATAAAAAATAAAAACCAAATTGATGGAGAGATATACAATGTTCATGAATTGAGTTGTAGAAAGATCAATATTTTTAAGATACACATTATCCTAAATTGTTATACAAATCTAACACAATCAAAATCAAAATATCAGAAAAATTTTTTTGATGAAATTGACAAATGATTCTAAATTGTAAATTTAAGGGAGAGTAGGGAAGAAATGAATATTATATTCTTTAAATATTATCTATGAACTATATTGAATTTGTTAAAAATTTAAAATTAAAATAAACATCTTTTATAAAAGACAGTTTTTAAAACCAATCATATAATTTTTAAAAAGTTGGAATTCTTTTTTTTAACCCTATGCTCACTAACATCTCTTTTTTTTTTTATTTGACAGATAGAGTTAGACAGTGAGAGAGAGAGACAGACAGAAAGGTCCTCTTTCCGTTGGTTCACCCCCCAAATAGTCACTACAGCTGGAGCTACGCTGATCTGAAGCCAGGAGCCAGGTGCTTCTTCCTGGTCTCCCATGAGGGTGCAGGGCCCAAGCACTTGGGCCATCCTCCACTGCCTTCCTGGGCCACAGCAGAGAGCTAGACTGGAAGAGCAACCAGGACTAGAACCCAGTGCCCATATGGGATGCCAGCGCCGCAGGCAGAGGATTAACCAAGTGAGCCACAGCACCAGCTCCAAAAGTTGGAATTCTTATACCTCTTGGTTTTGGAACTTACCATAAAACTGGAGTAATCAAATGAATGTGGTGATTGCACAAAAATAAAACAATAAGGTAAGTGGAACAGCATGAAGAGTATAAAATATTCTCACATACACACAAATAATTTTTTTCAAAGTCACCAAGTCAGTGAAATAGGATAAACAAAATCCTCTCAACATATGGTTGATATGAACATTTGGAGATCTGTATTTTTAAAACTGAACCTCAACCTTTATCTTATACCACACACAAAAATTAATTCAAGACACATTATAGGCTAAACATAAAAGCTTTAACTGTGAATTTATAGAAGATAAAGTTTCTTCATGACTTTAGAGTAGGCAAAGATTTTTTAAACAAGACATTAAAAACTAACCATTAAAGAAAAGAATATATATTGAGCAGTCATCTTCTGCTGCTTAATCAAAAATTGAAATTTTTGCCCATGAAATATGGCAACAATTTTTCATGGACGAGCATAACAAAGCCAATGTGCTAAATGATAAGAAAACCTTTAATGTCACTGAGCTACTAAATTTACCAATTTATCAATGCCATTAGAGTACAGGGAGCAAAGAGGTAAGCGATAATCACTGTTGGGCTCAGAGACAAGGGCCCTACTACACAGATCCTCTAAGAACTGTGACTTCATCCCATGCACAATAGTAAGTCATTGAGAAAATGGTTTTCATACTGGATTTTCCAACTCCATTGCAGATAGGAAAGGAAAACAGAAACTCTGGCCATAGGAACTTTTGTATCTGGACTGACATGTTGAAGGATTAATTCTTCTTCTTTTTTTTTTTTTTTTTTTTTTTGACAGGCAGAGTGGACAGTGAGAGAGAGAGAGACAGAGAGAAAGGCAGAGAGAAAGGTCTTCCTTTGCTGTTGGTTCACCCTCCAATGGCCGCTGTGGCTGGTGCGCTGCGGCTGGCGCACCGCGCTGATCCAATGGCAGGAGCCAGGTGCTTCTCCTGGTCTCCCGTGGGGTGCAGGGCCCAAGCACTTGGGCCATCCTCCACTGCACTCCCAGGCCACAGCAGAGAGCTGGCCTGGAAGAGGGGCAACCAGGAAAGAATCTGGCGCCCCGACTGGGACTCGAACCCAGTGTGCCGGCACCACAGGCAGAGGATTAGCCTATTGAGCCACGCCGCCGGCCAGGATTAATTCTTAAAATATATATATATATATATATATATATATATATTTGTTTGTTTGAAAGGTAGAGATGGAGATAAGAGAGAGACAAAGAAAGAGAGAGATAGAGAGAGAGAGAATCTTCCATCCACTCATTTACTCCCCAGATGGCCCCAACAGTTAGGCCTGGGCTGATCTGAAGCCAGGAGCTTCTTCATGGTCTCCCACACAGGTACAGGGCTCCAAGCACTTAGGCCATCCTCTGCTGCTTTCCCAGGTGCATTAGCAGGGAAGTGGATTGGAAGTGGAGCAACTGGAACTCAAACTGGTGTCCATTTAGGATGCTGACACTGCAAACAGTGGCTTTGCCCACTATGCCACAGTGCCAGCCCCAAAGGATTAATTCTTAGGACAACCAGAAGCCTCTTTGGCTATGCAAGTGTGAAAACAACTGGGACTTAGCAATTTGAACAGATAGCCACTACAATACAAATTCCCTTGACTTCCAGGCCAGAATTTCTACTATGAAATGATGCTGACAAACAGAACAGGTGGGAGCACGTGGATTTGTGACATTGCAGATCATCTACACTAGCAAGGGAAACCACACACCACTGCCATACTGAAGAAGTTCTGAAGCTTGTGAGACTTGGGTTTTCCTCTAACATCAAGATCACTGTTATATGCACATGAGCACATGACCTCAGGCATTATCTTCTAAATGCCTTCCAAGTTCCTTCTCTCTTTTGAATGAAATGATGCCAAACCAAACAATTCTTCCTTTTCATCATCCCTAGCCTACCTAGTATCTTGCTGACTAAGATAGTCTTCTTGATGAAGAAATCGCATTTATATACTTATTTCTAAATACTCAGCACATTCCATTTCTACTAATAAAACACCTTAGGAAATATTCCCAAACATGCATGATCACATAATGACAGCTTTTATATTCAGAACCTCAAGACAGGTTCATCGCCCACGCAGACTACTTAAAATTTTCTCACTATTCAATTTCCCTCCTGACCAGACTGCCCATAACTTTAAAACAATACGCAACTGTTCCAGAAAATTAGTATTATATGTGCCAGGTGTTCTATAAGAAGGAAGTCAGGCATGTAATTGTGAACAAGACATACTCCGAGCCAAGGGGGAGCAGACCAGCAAGAAGCTCATTGAAGATTCACCACTGGAGACTTCTCCTTTAGAAAGCAAAAAAAGTGAGATTTTTGTTTTTTGTTTCACCCTGAAATGGTGTGAGCACGGTGTTGACTTTGGTCATGGGAATAGTCCAAAAGTCTTTGAAAGGTTATTTCTGGTCTTCAGAGTATGATGATATAGACTCAGAAACAATAACCCTGGAAGCTACATATTCTGGATTTCCAAACTACAAAGAGAAAAAAACAATGTAAAAATCGGTGAACAGGCCACTAAAACACATCTATGGCCAGCGCCGTGGCTCAATAGGCTAATCCCTCCACCTGTGGCACCGGCACCCCAGGTTCTAGTCCCGGTCGGGGCGCCAGATTCTGTCCCGGTTGCTCCTCTTCCAGTCCAGCTCTCTGCTATGGCCCGGGAGTGCAGTGGAGGATGGCCCAAGTCCTTGGGCCCTGCACCTGCATGGGAGACCAGGAGAAGCACCTGGCTCCTGGCTTTGGATCAGCGCAGTGCGCCGGCCGCAGCGGCCACTGGGGGGTGAACCAACGGAAAAGGAAGACCTTTCTCTCCGTCTCTCTCTCTCACTGTCCACTCTGTCTGTCCAAAAAAAGAAAACACATCTAATTGGTCTAGAATATATTATGTAAATAAAATTTCAGAATCCATGCTTTTATCTGAACATCTCATTTGCAAACATGATGGAATCAGAAAAAGACAATGTCCAATACCACTTTCGATAATAATGACCACTATTCAAGTGCTTACTGTGTACTACCTACTTTGATTCCTTACTGCATTCCTAAAAGTGGTGTTGGAATGGTTAATTTTAGGTGTCACTTTGAATTAATTCAGCAAGGCTTACCTAGAGAATTGGTAAAGGGTTATTTCTGGGTGTTTCTGAGAGGGTGTTCCTGGAAAAGATCAGCATGTGATTTAGTGGACTGAGTGGGGCAGACCCGCCCTCAATGTGAGAGGGCACTGTCCAATCAGCTGGGGAATCCTGACAGAACAAGAAGGCGATTTTCTCTGACCTGAAAATAAGCATGCACTTCCCTTCTGCCCCTGGACATCAGGACTCCCTGCTTTGTAGGACTCACAATAGGGGCTCCCTGAGTTCTTAGGCAAATCTTTGAGAGTTATACCATTTACTTCTCTGGTTCTGAGGCCTTTGTATTCAGATAGAGTCAGGCTACTGGCACCCCAGGGTGTCTAGCTTTCAGATGGCCTGTCATGAGATTGAGCCATTTCCCTGAAAAACCACTACGTATCATTTGTTTTCTCTAGAGAATTTTGACTAGGTCGAGTGGCTAAGTTACTTTCCCAAGACCATTACCCTAGTAGGTGAACAGCAGGATTTGAACCCAAAATTGTCTGACTCCAAGTCACATCCATGCCACCTTAAAGTTCTTGGAAAGCTTGGACATTTGTCTAATAACTCCTAAAGACCTTTAGTCAAAGATTGTTGTCAAGGCCGGCGCCGTGGCTCAACAGGCTAATCCTCCGCCTTGCGGCGCCGGCACACCGGATTCTAGTCCCGGTCGGGGCACCGATCCTGTCCTGGTTGCCCCCCTTCCAGGCCAGCTCTCTGCTGTGGCCAGGGAGTGCAGTGGAGGATGGCCCAAGTCCTTGGGCCCTGCACCCCATGGGAGACCAGGAGAAGCACCTGGCTCCTGCCATCGGATCAGCGCGGTGCGCCGGCCGCAGCGCGCCTACCGCGGCGGCCATTGGAGGGTGAACCAACGGCAAAAGGAAGACCTTTCTCTCTGTCTCTCTCTCTCTCACTGTCCACTCTGCCTGTCAAAAAAAAAAAAGATTGTTGTCAAGAGTAAGGTCAAAGGTCCCACAGACCCTGTGTTTCTTTCTCTACCAACTGACATTGCCAAAGAAACCCCCTTCTAGCAACCACAGTCCAAGTGACCAGAGAAGTCTTCCGTAACCCAGAAAACATTGGTTCTAGTGGGGCTCTGCCAGTCACTGGCTCCTCAATGTCTCATTTCCTTGTATCATAAATAGCACAATATCTGCCTTTGCCTGCCTTGAGGCCTCATTATTATTTAAACAATTTGAGTTACAGACTTAAGAGAGGTAATAAATTCTTCCTTATGAAAATGTTTTTGGGGACCAGCGCCATGGCTCACTTGGTTAATCCTCTACCTGTGGCACCGGCATCCCCTATGAGTACTGGGTTCTAGTCCCAGTTGCCCTCTTCCAGTCCAGCTCTCTGCTGTGGCCCAGGAGGGCAGTGGAGGATGGCCCAAGTGTTTGGGCTCCTGCACCCTCATGGGAGACCAGGAAGAAGCACCTGGCTCCTGGCTTCGGATCGGCGCAGCGCCGGCCATAGCGGCCATTTGGGAGGTGAACCAACGGAAGGCAGACCTTTTTCTCTGTATCTCTCTCTCAATGTCTATAACTCTATCTGTCAAATAAATAAAAAAAAAGAAAATGTTTTTGCTTTTTATGGAGATCCAAATGGGCCAGAAGGAACCTTGAGTTCAGACTCAGGTGCATAATTTAGCCATCACTTCCCATGTGTTCACGAACAAGATATTTCCCTGCTTTGAGCCTCAATGGCCTCATCTAGATGATACCCTTGCACAACAACAGAAATTCTGAAACTCTGATTCACTTCCCAGTTAAGACTATACAGGTTCTCTTGATGGGTCTCAAACTTAGCTGAAAAGTAAAAGTTGTTTTATTATTACTTGAACAAGTGGCATCCCATTTGGAAGTGTTGTTTTGGGGTACAGCTAAAAGTTACTGACAGCAGATTGGTATAATTTTTTAACAGTCAACTAAAATTAGTGTGCTTCTAGTTTATTCAAGACTCAAATACTTGGTACTATTTGAAGCACTTACAATGTATGTATGTATACGGAGCCACCATTTTCAAGAAGAATGCACTGGTATGAATAGCATTGTCATCTTCCGCTGATTATGGCATTAATTGCTTTTATCAATGCTTATACATTAATACTAATAAGTTTCATAATTATCAGTAATATATTGTAGTGGGTCACACAGCTAACCTTACCACATCGGGTAATGCATATTTGTATCCACTGTTTGAGGTCTATAATTTTCAATAGTTAGGCTTTAAAGCATATAGGAATTGGATGTCTGATCCACCAAAAAACATGTAGTGAGCACCTATTATCCAACATATTCTATTCCAGGTACTGGGATATTTCTATGAACAAGACAAGATCCTGTCCTCCAAAACTATACATCCTAGCAGAGAAGTACTGACCATAAACACATGAGCAAAACAAGTAACTGAGGTTTCAGGTATCTACAAAGAGTGATGGAGAAGGTAAAATAGGGCAATGTGGTAGAGCATGAATGGGAACATTTCTTTATTCACAACTAAGGATCTTCAAAGATGTCTCTGAACATGTAACATGTGAGTTAAGAACTGAATAATGGAAAGAGGGCTTGTGAAGATCCAAGTGAACTAAATTCTGGACAGAGAACAACAAAGAAAAAGATTCTGAACAGGAATAAGTTTGGAATGCACTATGATGTACATTGTCATTCAGAAAACATATGGTCCTCTTCCTACTCTAGACAGAATATACTACACTGTTCCCTGATGTTGAATTTGGCCATATGACGTTGCAGTGATACATTAAGTATTGTAAGGAGTCAGATGGATTAATAGGCAATCAGGGTGGTCGCAATAGAATTTGGGGTGTAAAATATTTGCTTCCTCCCTCAAAATTATCTCCAGCAAGAACAAACAGATCACTTTCCTTCCTTTGGGATCTCCAAATTTACCATGAAAATAGCACAGGAGCTCTTCCTGAGCTCACAGCTTATTGGGAAAACAAGTTACCTATCCCATCTTTCTGGATGGTTTTTTGTTTTATCATGAGTAGGCTAGATAGGATGGAGAACTATAAATCAGGTCTTTTTTTTATGTTTTCTTTTTCTTTTTTTTAACTTTTATTTAATGAATATAAATTTCCAGTGTACAGCTTATGGATTACAATGGCTTCCCCCTCCCATAACTTCCCTCCCACCCGCAACCCTCCCCTCTCCCACTCCCTCTCCCCTTCCATTTGCATCAAGATTCATTTTCAATTCTCTTTATATACAGAAGATCAATTTAGTATAAAGATTTCAACAGTTTGCACCCACATAGAAACACAAAGTGAAACATACTGTTTGAGTACTAGTTATAGCATTAAATCACAATGTACAGCACATTAAGGACAGAGATCCCACATGAGGAGCAACTGCACAGTGGCTCCTGTTGTTGACCCAACAAATTGACACTCTAGTTTATGGCGCCAGTAACCACCCTAGGCTGTCGTCATGAGTTGCCAAGGCTATGGAAGCCTTCCAAGTTTACCGACTCTGATCATATTTAGACAAGGTCATAAAAGACAGAGTGAGGATAGTAACCAATGATCCTAAGAGTGGCATTAACCAGGTTTGAACAATTATACAGCATTAAGTGGGGAAGAGGACCATCAGTACACACAGGTTGGGAGTAGAGCCATTGGTGGTAGAGTAGAGGTTATAATTACAAAGGAATGAGGCCCAAGTGCACTAGACAGGGCCTAGAACAAAGGACAGAGTCATTATTAGAGGAGCTAAGAAAGGTGCTGTCTAAGCTACAAGTAATTTTTCTGATTGAGAGGCAAATAGAACCTGATAGAAGGGGCTTGATAATAATCTGGTGGGCTTTAGGCCTTGTAAATTCAGAGGCCCAGGCCTATCTATCTCTTCACATGGGGTATATCCTAAGGGAGGTGTGAACCTCCTAGGGGAAGGCACTCTGTTGACTTTCATGACTTGGCTGGCCTGGGAGGAGAGCTGGCCAGGTAAAGGCAGGGGGCATCTCTAACAAGAAATTTACAGTTCTGCCTGCAATGTTGCTGACCCTACTTGGCCGTCCCTCAGCTGCAGTGGTCACTTTGGAAGTTGGGCTGAGTGAAGGGCTTTTCAGCTTAGAGCCAATAAGATCTGTGGCTCTGACCTGGGCATCCTTCGACTCCAGGGCAGGTCCATTTCCAGTGATCCAACTCTTGGCAGAGCTGCCAGGGCTCTTCACAAGCTGACTTCTGCTGAAGCCCAGGCTTACCACATTGAAAGCCACTGCAGTGGACTGGCCTGTTGGGTCACTTTGAGGGCAGATCACTGTACAGATCAGCCATTAATAGGCCTGCCACCCATTGCTTCTGATGCCGAGCTTTCTTTTCCTCCTGGTTTGTGTTAAAGCAGACCAGGGGATGCAAGTCAAGGGAGTGCCCGTGTCCCATCTCTAATCTTCAGTGGCCTGAACTACAAGTCTATAGTCACAGGCATGTTCTGTAGTAGTTTTTCTAAGGTAGACAATGCCCATGAGGAAAATTATATTCTCACTTTAAAACTTTCTTTCCCTTTGGTCTGAAAGGGAGGTTTTTTCTACTTACTGTATACTTCGCTGATGGCGAAGTGAATCTAGCTATGAGATTATTATTTAAGTTCTTATTTTGGCTATGCTATTACAGAAAAATGTTAGCCATCTCTTTTATAAGGTCTAAAGATTAAATTGTGCATCCTGCACCCATTGCTTCTAAATCAGGTCTTTTGATGGGTTTTGTTCCCACCTGGTAACTGAATGCCAATATTATTGTCAAGGTTTTTTTTTCCCCTCTGAAATTGTACTTAAAATATCCCAGTGCTATAAGGTTCCTTGGAGTTTTTCCTCTCTTGGAATCCACCCCCCACCCCTCCACCCCCGCTCCATGCTGCTCTGGCTGGAGGTCTTTGACTCTAATAAATCTTTTTAAACCTTTCTGCTTGTCCACTTAGAAATTCTTCTTCCATATGAGACAAAGAACCAAGGTAATAATAGCAACAATACTTTCTCTGCTGTCATTTTCCCATAACAGTGTAAGTGGATCTAATATGAGCAGAGGTTTAAAACGTGCATGTGCAATACCCTTGCTATTGTGCTACTGCCCTGCCTAGAGAAAAGCCTTCCCTGAGAAGATGCTCCCCTTCATCCTGAGCTCCAGCATGGCCATGCTTGAAGTAAACTTGAGGTTAAACTATGTGAAGAGCCAACTAACTACATTCCCAGCTTGAAGCAGGACCTTCCAATTGAGATCAGCCAAGATTTGCTTATCAGTCAACTTGCAGTCCTGTTAAAGAAAGAATCAATGCTTGCAGTAGTATGCTCTTGAGTTTTGGAATAATTTACTATCAGTAAACACTGACTGGTGTAGTATGTCCTAATAGACAGAAGATCGATCTGATAGAGCTAGCAAGGAAGATAGGTAGAAATGTGGATAAGAAGGAACAACACATGGTAGAATTTTACAAGAAAGATTTTTCGTTTGCTTTTACTTTACATATATTAGCAAGCCATTGGAGCTTTTTAAACATAGGAATAATATCATTGGGCTATATGTAGAATGGGCTATTAAAGTAGAAGACAGGATAGGAATGGTGCACACCTCCCAGGGTTATTATGCGGACCGAGTGGACCAGAAAAGGTCCTGGCATGAAGGCCATACCCATGCAATGCTGCCATTTCTCCCTCATTGAAATATCAATTGTTCATGCTGAGGTGTAGCTTAGGCACCTGCACTCAAAAGGGTACCTGGCAAGGGCAGTTACTCCATTGATGAATTGTTCAATGAATTAATAGTTCTCACTGAATCTTCCCTCCCAATGTAAAAGCGGTGTTTGAGGATGAAGTGTATCTGGATTATGGTCTCTTTTTGGTTCTTTCTGTGTGAGTCCTTTAAAAATGGTCCCTCCAGACTACTTGAGTTTACTGAGCCATTTTACAAGGTCCTTTTGCATTCCATCCCCCACTGGGAGACCTGTGGGAAGTGAGGAGAGGTCAACTCCTCTCTTGGTGCCCAGGGAATGGGGGGGGGGGGGGAGAGAAGTAGGAAAATCCATTAACATGACTGCAGTTACCCAGATGAGTGGCCACCCGACTCACACTGCATGTCACCAGAGCAAGGGGCCCCATCACTCCACTTGCCAAGGGTTCTGATCAGGCACTGCCAAGACAATGACAGGAATGGTAAAGCACTTTTTTTTCCATGCCAGAGTTCCTACTCTCCACCTCGACAGAAGATGTGTAAATAAAGGCAGACAGGCAGCTAGGTTTTTGTCTGCTGGGAACGTTTAAAGAGCTACAAAGCACAGCAGGAAGCCAAAAGAGCATTCATTTATGATGAGCATTTGGCTCCCAATAGGTATGTCCTGCATTGTGTGTCCTACCCAACCACAAATGCAGCACAGAGGACACAGTGACACTGATGGCCCATAAGTTCACCTTTACCTGGGGAGTCTCTTCTCCACAGGCCTCTCTGGGCAATGTCAGCCAGCCCTGGAAGGTGCTGCCAAGCCACCATGATCTCATCAGGGCTCTTTGATGATTGATATGTCCTCAACCCCTGCTCCTTGTCCTATTGAGTCCACTACTAAAATGATAGCCGTGTTGTCCAAAATAGTAGCTAATGCAGTGTGACTAGTGAGCACTTGAAATGTGGCTATTGCAACCGAGAAGCTGAATTTTAATGTTAATTTATATTTCAACAGCCACATAAGGCTTATGGCAGCCATCCTCGTATTGCACAGCACAGCTGTAACATCCTAAAAGAGCCCTACTGACACCTTTTTCCCCAATTCTAATTCCTCAGTGACTTGCCCCTCCAATGGGAGCCATACTTTCAGGAAGTACACTCTTATAAGCAGTCTGGCTCCATTTTGGAGCTAAAAAATCAATACACTGCCACCACCAAGGAACAAACAAAATCTATCCCTTCACCCACAGCACCCAGAAGTTTACAAAATCCTTCCCCACATATTACCTTATTGGCCATTCACACTACCACAGGAACTAGACATTATTTCCTCCACTTACAGGGGACATGGTGCAAGGTCATAAAGCTTATCATGCACAACTTGGAATTTAATCTGTGTCCAACTCTAGAACCCAGTCTATTATTCAACTTTATCAAAGAATGAAATAAAAAAGGAAAACTCTTTGAAGGCACTACACTTTCTTAGGTGAGTACAAGCAGCAAAGTGACCTGAGTTTTGCTACACAGAAGCTTGGACAACCCTCTCCCTCTATCTTGTGTCTAAGCTGAAGATCTCCTTCTTAAAACCATCCGTGATGGCCGGTGCCATGGCTTAACAGGCTAATCCTCCGCCTTGCTGCGCCGGCACACTGGGTTCCAGTCCCGGTCGGGGCGCCGGATTCTATCCTGGTTGCCCCTCTTCCAGGCCAGCTCTCTGCTATGGCCCGGGAAGGCAGTGGAGGATGGCCCAAGTGCTTGGGCCCTGCACCCGCATGGGAGACCAGGAGAAGCACCTGGCTCCTGGCTTCGAATCAGCATGATGTGCTGGCCGCAGCAGCCATTGGAGGGTGAACCAATGGCAAAAAGGAAGACCTTTCTCTCTGTCTCTCTCTCTCACTATCCACTCTGCCTGTCAAAAAAAAAAAAAAAATCCGTGATTCCCATCATCTGCACTTGCTCTGCCACAGCAAACATAGCTCCCTGACAGCACTTCAGCACCGTTCCCATTCATTCAGTCCATCAGAACTGGGCACTTCTGTGTGCCCAGCTCTCCATATGAGACTTTATCTCTTCCCAGAACACCTCCTCCCTGTTCCCAACCTGATGAAAAGTTCCCCAGTCCACTTGCCAAGGCTTGAAGCATCCTTTTCTGGAATGCTTTCCTGGAAAACAAATACATGATTATGGATACACACACACAAACACACCCTGTCCCCAGGCTTCAGCAGAAATATCTGCTGTGGTCTTATAATCCATATCATACTATCTCACACTGGATAGTTCCTGTGGCTTCATTTGTTGAGCCAATACTACACCAATTACTGGAATGCAGCAGTACAAAACTCAGGGAGCTTATATCTAGTATGGAAGAACAACAGTGAACAAATTCACAATAACTATCAACTGTAATTCCTGATGGTTCTGACTCAGAGCATTAAACATTGCCTAGATAATAGCAGCCTTCAGTAAATATTTCAGTTTTTCTGCACTCTGAATTTTTGCACTTGGCATACTTATCAGAGAATCTTATAGGATAAACCATAGAAATAATAAGAAAATTGTTAGTAGAGGTTGTATATAATGGGATTATTATAATGAAAATAATGTTAGTAGTAGAGACATAACATTAATTTAATATGATAAAGGAAATAATAATAGTAGATATTGGAATGTAAAAAATAATGTTAACTATGATATTATTAAACATTATGTTCTAATCACTTCTGAATCTTTCAGCAGAAACTGATTCCTTTAATATTAACAACAATCCTACAAGGTAGACATTACTTCTATCCCCTTGTTTTACAAATGAGAAGATCTGGCACAAAAAGAGTTAAAGAACTTGCCTGGGTCAGCTTTCATTTTCAACATCACCAGGCATTAATGGACTTTTAGTAGCAATTTATCTCAATAAATTATAGTAATTATTAATTTTGTATAAATAAATTCCCTCTCTTTGGCCAGTGGGAGCCCCTTCAGTTTGCCATCTCGTCTTTTTTAGCTCTATCACAGATATCTCTGAACACAGATACCCAGGGCCATCCTGATGTTCACATCCCCAAAATTTTGTAATCAGCTCTATCTAGGGAGCCCTAGTTCCTCTTAATTTTTAAAATTATTTTGGTTTTAGGTTTTTTTATTTACATGTAGTTCTTGTGTGTTTATATGGGGTATAGTACAATATTTCACAGCATGTAGACATGCAAACCAGTCAAACCAGGCAACTGGTCTTTGTGTTTAGAGCCTACCAACTCCTTACTTGTTCTAGCTCTTTTTAATGGAGAACAATTTAGAGCCAAAATATCAAGTGAGACAGCCAGGATTCAAACCAGGGATCAGTCTCCAAAGCCTGCATGACCTCTGAAAAGGAGAAATAGTGAAAGTAAGAGGACAAAAATAAACGGAAGAGAAAAGTCTATACACACATGGGGAATGGAGTGTAGAGGAGGAGAAAGGAGTTCAGAAATTGTTAACTTCTGCCTTAAACATTTTAGGATTTTCCTCTCCTGGTATGGTAAAAATAAAGAACTATGTGATTTTAAAAAGATTAATATAGAATAGTCTATAAATAAACTAATGCTCTACCCTGAAGCATGATAAATGGAGAGCAAGCCGGAAAGAGCCCATGGATCAAGTAAACCATTGTCCTCTCTGGATGAGGAAAAAAGTCAAGATGGTTCCAGAACTGAAAGATCATCCTAAACTCCAGAGAGAGACCAGCTTCAATGCTGGGCTAACAGCCTGACTTTTGTCCTAAGAGAGGGAAGCTTGGGCATCCATGTCTGTGCCACACTGTGTCTTGACGGTCAATTTCTCAGCCAGGGGATTCTTGGAGGCTCCCAGGGCAGGACAAGTGCACCATGTAGGAGATCTTGTACCTCCAGCACCTCCCTGTTCTCCATCTTCCACCCCCTGCCCCTTTTCACTGTTCCTCTTCATAAAACACTTACATAACAGTGGTGTATACTTGTTATCTCTGCTTTTTTAAATTCCTTTTTCTCCTAAGTTTGCACCAAACATGTGATCATACACTGAAGATGTTCTAGCCAAGGTTAAGAGCCTCATCTTGCCAAATCTACTGAACAATTTTGGTCTTCATCAAGGGGATGAATTTAGGAAGGTGCAGATATCAAGTTCCCATACCTTTTGCCCTTGCTGCCTTATCTCTGTGCTCCCATACCTCTGTCTCTGTTTGGTAACTGGTGTTATGGCAACTGATAAGTCCATCTGCTTGGCAAATTGCCCACAAGTCTGTTATATAATAGTTTGGCTCTGGGCAACTATTGTCTATAAACCCATATAAGCAACCGGGGAGCATGGTTTGGTGTAGCTGCATGTGGATGGACGTGGACATACTTGCAGTTGCTTTTGTATGTATGTGGACACATAAGCAGCTATGTGTGTAACATGTGTGCAGATGTCTATATGTGTGTGTCCAACTGCTGCCATGGACACAAAGGTAGATCTCTCCTGTGGCCTCACTGCCATTAGGAACAAGATGCTTTTCCTTATACATTTCTCATTGCCACTGCAAGTAAAGAAGATATAAACCCACAAACAGCTCTGAGCTGCTTTTTACCAGTCAGAATCTGAATCTGCTTGTCCTGGGCCCTAAGCCCTGGACATAGAGTCCTCATCTCCCCCAGCCCTCCACAGCATTTGATCCAACTGTCCACTGCCTTCCTCTTTAACACTTGATGTCCATTGCAAAGTACTCTCTACGTTTTTCTCTTAAATTCCAGGTTGGTTCTTCTCAGTTACCTTTTCTGGTCCTTTCTCTTCTTGATTTTAATTGTTGGAAATCCCAGGGGTCAGTCTGGATCTCCTCTCTGCTACATTCACTCTCCAACACTTAACTTGAATTTTTACCAATTTGGTAGCTGGAACACCATTAAAACACAGTTGGTCTTGGAAGAAGCCTGAGAATTTGGATTTCTAATAGGTCCC
Organism: Lepus europaeus; assembly: GCF_033115175.1. Classification (NCBI taxonomy): domain Eukaryota; kingdom Metazoa; phylum Chordata; class Mammalia; order Lagomorpha; family Leporidae; genus Lepus; species Lepus europaeus. The sequence goes on from NC_084833.1 coordinate 44,819,304, forward strand.
CAGATGCTGCTGCTGCTGTTGCTGATCCAAAAAAAAAAAAAAAAAAAAAAATGACATTTTGAGAGCAGCTGCCCTAAATGATCTCATCACTTTCTTGGCTTCAAATACCACTTTTGTGCTGATTATACCCAAAAATACACCTCTAGTCCTTACCTCTTCACTTAACTCTGGGCTTGTAGGATGCAGTGCCTTCCTCACGTCTCCTGTGGACATCAGACAGACTTCTCAAACCTAACGTGAACTGAATAGGGCTGAATGACAGCAGCACCTATTGTAGTCTTCCTAACAGCATACCAAAAAGGCAGCATTGATTCCACAAGATCCCTGCAAATCCCACATCCAATGCCTCACAAATCCCCTGGTCTACAAAGAACATTCTACTCCTGAACACTTCTCACCTCCTCCTCCATGATGATCCTAATTAAAGCCACCATCCACCTGGACTCCTGCAATGTCCTAGTACCTAATCTCACTAGTGACATTCTTGACCCTCCTCCACATGCCAGCCTCCACAAAGCATCCAATCACATTTCAAAAATGTCAATCATATATCATTCCCTTACTCCAAAATTGTTGAGCTGATTCTCACTCCAGGTAAATACAGTCCAAACATTTCCATACCCTCCGAGACCCAGTATGATCCAGCTTCTACTTACCTCTCTGACCGCTAACTCCTACTACTCTCATTCTTACCCTCACCTCTTTAGTCATCCTGACCGTGCACATTTTGGTGACCTCAAAATCACCAAGGTTGGAACCACTTTACTATTTCCTCAGAATGTTCTTCCCCCTGGTTAGGTTATGGCTTCTTCCATTACATCAAGCAGGTCTCTGCTCTAATATTAACTCCCACTTGAGGCCATTTGCAAGCACTTGGTATAAAATACACTCCCTGTCATCTAAACCTTGTTACTTCTCTTTATCTTTCTTCACAGCACTTATCAGTAATTCAGCCTTATTATATTTTTGTCTGCTGGCTAATTGACTGTGTCTCCATTAGAACTCAGAAGTTCATGAGGTTAAAGACTGTCCACTTCCTTGCTATGTTCCTGTCATCTAAAACAGTAACAGTAAATAGTAGACACTTGAAATTTTATTGATTGAATAGATAAATGAATAGTTCTTGCTTGTATTTAACATTATCTTGTAATTTATTTGTTCATGTGCTTATTATCTGTGTTTCCTGATTCTATAGAAGCTTCATGAGAGAATTTATTCTCTTGTTAATTGTTGTAGCTCCAACAACTGGACAATGAGAGGCACTCAACAAAAACTTGAAAGGAAAAAATAAAGTTCTGTATAGAATTCACCTACCCCTTTTCAAGTCTTCCTCCTGGTCCTAGGGTCCTTGTCTCTTGTTGTCTCTCACTCTCCCCTCCTCTCATTCTGCTTCCTATCTATGTCTGGTTCTGCCCCTCCTGGACTGAGCTCCTGACATGGGCCACTTGTACTCAGACCATGCTATGAATTTGCAGTCAGACTGGAGAGCCTCCTAAACACATTTGGGTTAATTTCCAACAACTAATGAACTACCTGGATCTACATGAATTTGCAGGCTCTTCCAAGAGAAAATAAATCAGGCTAAGCTCCTAGGGAGACTGCCAAATTGTAACCTGCAGTTAGAAGGTACATGCTCTTTTCTCAAAACAAGAAGTGCAATGCATACCCAACGGTTCCCTGAAATGTGTGGAAGGGAGATTGGGAAAGGGAATTGGCAAGGAGAAAGGAAAAGGTGAGCAGGGAGAGGCAAAACACTTCACACCAATTGTGTACCAGTCGCCTTAATTTTCATTTTTTTATTTATGTATGATTCCTATTGCACAGATGAAGACAGTGAGATCCAGAAAGTTTAAATAATTAAAGTTTACCCAGCTAACAAAAAAAAGCTTCAGTTTAATTTCACACCAAAGTAAGACCTACAAAAGTAGGGAGTGACCTTTTTGTTCTCCACTTCTCAACCTAACCCAGTGCTACTCATTCTTCCATTCTTGTTGCAAACCCTCCCACGTCTTGCCAGCCCCAAATAACCTCCAAATCCCCAGACCCCAGACAGCGCTTCCCACCTGAGAGTCATTCAGGAACACCAGCAATGCCTCATGGGGCTCATTATCTTTGCACACATACCTATACTATCTTCCAGCTAGACTCTTCTGGTAATTACCTCAGCAACAAAACTACAGCAAAACACCAAATTATTAATGCAGAATCAAACAACAAAACTCAAGTAGTAAAGGCCTTGGAGGAGCCAAGCCTTGTAAACACACTCATCCAAATCAGCTTACACAGAACTCTTTCAGTACACCTGACACTGCTCAGACCTGAGTCCCAGTCTCTCTCACCCCAGATTGGCTCCAAATTCAGTTTTAGAGGCAGATTATTGAAATATAAGGCCATGAGTACTGAGAAATGTCCAAAAAGGCATCGATTCTAAGATGTGCCATTTTAAGTAAAAGTTTTAAGAATTACAAATGCTACCATCAGTGATTATGTGTGTGCATAGACTATAAGGACCATCATGTTAAAAGATAAAAAAGAAAATGTGAAAATACCTACCATGAAACCTGATATGGAACTAACATAGGATGAACTCAAAAATCCTCTTCCATTCATGCAGATCCACTAAGCACAGGAAGCAAAGGTGAATGTGCAGGAGAAAAGGGCAAACTAATATCTAGGCTTCAAGTGGTCAGATCATCCATATTTCCAGGATAGCTTCTGTCTCCACCAAAGAAACAGGGAAAGAACTTGGAAAGTGATGGCTGGTGGGAAAAAGCTGCACAAGGTAGTGTGAAAGCCCTGAAAAAGCCGAGCAGGAAGCCAGGCAAGTCCTAGAAAGGATGAGTCCCCAAGGACCACAGAGGCGTCTCACTGTGAAACACTTTTCTAGAAGAGATGGTTTAGAGGGGTGGGTGCTCTGGCATAGCAGATAAAGCCGCCACCTGCAGTGCCAGCATCCCATATGGGTACTGGTTCATGTCCAACCTGCTCCACTTCCAGTCCAGCGCTCTGCTACAGCCTGGGAAAGCAATAAACGATGGCCTGAGTCCTCGGGCCCTTGCACCTGTGTGGGAGACCCAAAAGAAGCTCCTGGTTCCTGGCTTTGGATTGGCGCATCTCCAGCCATTGCAGCCAATCGGAGAGTGAACCAAGCAGATGGAAGACCTCTCTCTCTCTCTCCCTCTGCCTCTGACTCTCCTTCTCTCTTTGTGTAACTCTAACTTTCAAATAAATAAATAAATCTTTAAATAAAAAAAAGAAAAGATGGATGGCCCAAGAAGATTGCGGAATGGGAAGGGAGCACATTAATAGTTTGGCAAGACACAGGTTAATAAAAGTGGAGATACTGCAGGGTCAAGGAAGAGTAGGGGAAGAAACAGCAGAGGAAACTCTTCCGGAACTAGTGATTCACAGTGGACCTGCATGGAGAGCGTGGGAGCCCAAGTTCGGGACACCAGTGGCAGACTCAACCAGCGCTGGAACGCGAGGTGAGCCAAACCTCAATAGCCCAAGACACCAGCGGGCAAGCGGAAAGAGGAGACTAGAGGGAACAAGGCTTGAAACTCCGTGGGGAAAAGTTCACCAGGCTAACTAGAAGAGAGAGTGGAAAAAAAAAAAAAGTGACCGATACGGACACGAGTTTCTCTCTCTCAGCTCACCCCTCAAAGGCGAGCAAGACAAAGAGCAGGCGCCATTTTGACATACGTCATAAGCAGGGCGAACTCAGGTCTGCACCGGCCCTGAGCCTAGCAGAAAAACCTGACTCTGGGGGGAGGGGTGAAATAACAGGAGATTAGCATCTAACTTGGCAACCCAGTGGGAGACTGCAGGAGAATTGGAGCCCACACCGAGGGCAGCAGAGATTCCCTGTGTGGTCCTTGGGAAAGAGCTTCCGATCTCTAGCTCCTGCGGGTATATCATTTGCCTGCTAACTACCTCCAATTACGTTCAGCTGTGTGGAATTACTTCCCTTGTGAATCAAAAAAAAAAAAAAAGAAAGAAAGAAAGAAAGACAGATTTACCACGCCTAACCTGGGAGTGTCATCTTTGGCACACCCTCAACCCTGAGAACCAAACACAGCTCTCAGGCCACACTCATCTCAAGCCTCTAAGGCTCCACCGAAAGCAGATAGTCCACTTAATATAGAGCCATAGTATAACAAGAAAAAACACCACAGTGAAGAAACCAAATATCTCCAACATGCCAAACAACAAACGCAAAAACCGAGGTAACAAGAACAAGGAAGACACTATGACGCCCCCAAATGAAAAAGACACCCCAATTCAAGACTATGAAGATGATGAGATCGAAGAAATGCAAGAAGCGAATCTCAAAAAATTGATAAGAACATTAAGAAGTTCTCAAAAACAAATTCTTGAACTACAGAAATCCTTAATGGACAAGATAGAAAATCTCTCTCGTGAAAATGAAATATTAAGGAGGAATCAAAATGAAATGAAACAACTAGTGGAACAAGAAACTGTGATAGTGACGAGAAATCATAATGAAATGAAGAATTCAATAGATCAAATGACAAACACATTAGAGAGCCTTAAAAACAGAATGGACGAAGCAGAAGAGAGAATATCAGAAGACAGAGCACAGGAAAGGAAACAGGCAAACCAAAGAAAAGAAGAAGAAATTAGAAATCTAAAAAATATTGTCGGGAATCTACAGGATACTATTAAAAAACCTAACATTCGGGTTCTAGGAGTTCCTGAAGGCATGGAGAGGGAGAAAGGATTAGAAGGCATTTTCAGTGAGATACTAGCAGAAAATTTCCCAGGTTTGGAGAAGGACAGAGGCATCTTAGTACAGGAAGCTTATAGAACCCCTAATAAACATGACCAAAAGAGATCCTCACCACGACATGTTGTAATCAAACTCACCACAGTGAAACATAAAGAAAAGATCCTAAAAGGTGCAAGAGAGAAACGTCAGATCACTCTTAGAGGATCTCCAATTAGACTCACAGCAGACTTCTCATCAGAAACCCTACAAGCTAGAAGGGAATGGCGAGACATAGCCCAGGTACTAAGAGAGAAAAACTGCCAGCCCAGAATATTATATCCTGCAAAGCTCTCATTTGTGAATGAAGGTGAAATTAAGACTTTTCATAGCAAACAGAAACTGAAAGAATTTGTTGCCACTCATCCAGCCCTGCAAAAGATGCTTAAAGATGTGTTACACACAGAAACACAGAAACATGGTCATCAATATGAAAGAAGGTAAAGGAAGGAAACCTCACAGCAAAAGATCACAGGAAGCTCAATTTCTCTTTGACATAGAATTAAACTCTGATGCTCTGTTAAAGCAATGTGTTAAAGTAATCTACTATGTTCTCTTGATGTCTGTTAAATTCTAATTGTTCAAAAACAGCTGAATTTTTATTAAGAGCTACGGGTTATTTAAATATGTGCTTATTTTCAAAGATTTGAATAATCACCTTGTAACAATGATCAAACTTGGTCTATGTTATGTCATGATTTTAAGGAATCTTATTTCAACAAGATATTTTGGATTTTGAGCCTTCTTGGCATTCTTGACAGGCATTCAAAAAATCAAAGTTTCAAACAATCTGGTCTCTAAAATTTCCAGTAAATCCTGGACTTTGGTTTTTCCAGTTTGGGCCCAACTGAAAAAATCGAAGGACCTATGTCTCTCATCTTATAGAGACACCAACTAATCAGTCTATTTGGAGTATATTAGAAGGACTGTCAAGATGTGATGTGGTACCAAACTTTAAGTTTCTATAATGGAAAATGCTATTAATACAAATGTTTGAGAATTAAAAAGTCTAATGATCTTGTGTTACTAGACATGATAGTTATCTTAATGAGAAAGCCCCAGAGGCCTAAAGGGTTGAATACTTGTAAAATCCTACAGGTGCTTTCAAAAATACTGTGAAGTAAGCAAGTGCCTCTTGTTGGTTGATGAGTTTATAATTTTAAACATGGCGACTTAAAGTCTTTTGTCATCCATAGTTATATATGATTTGCTGCTCATAAAACTAAAGTGTTGTTGGTTCTGTGTTTAGCTGTCCTCCTATAGGTTCCTATGGGCTTTTTCCAGCCACTTCTATTGTATTCAGTACTTTGTGATGCCTCTGTAAACAGATGAAGCCAATAATGTATTAACAGTACCAACTGAGAGAAAGTATGGCTAACTGAGGTTACTAAGAACAGAAAGTAATTCAAATCAATTGGCAATCAACAAAAAGAGTTAAAGATTTTAAAACCTATTATTAAAATTGCTATATTGGTCTATTATGCTATGTTATATGTGTGTACATATTGTATGTCCACATGGGGAAATTTTATTAAGAGTTTTATTTTAAATGGCTTATAGATAAGATTGTCCATAAATTTAAGCTGCTAAAGTCAATCAAAGATACATTTTAATTTGTGGGACCTGAATCTGTGTATCATATGTTTTTAAACGTGTTGGTAGAAAGAAACTAAAAACATTTTGTATGGTTGTGCTTAAGTTTACTGGTTAAACAAACTACACATGTTAGATATTTAAGAGGTGTTTTCAAATACATGATTCTTAAAATTTATAGAAGGCATTGGACCTTCTGGTAAATGTTTTCTTAAGTTGTTATCTAATGGTTGAAACGGTTTGCTAAGTATTCATGTAATATTGCTATTGTCAGCAAGCGATCTAGGACTTGCTCCCTCATTTCTCTATTCTAAGCCCAACTTGTTCTTTCATTTCTCTATTCTCTTCAAGGTAGGAAACTAATTCTATTATAAAGGAATCTGTAGGACGCACAATTGAATCTTTAGACCTTATAAAAGAGATGGCTAACATTTTTCTGTAATAGCATAGCCAAAATAAGAACTTAAATAATAATCTCATAGCTAGATTCACTTCACCATCAGCCAAGTATACAGTAAGTAGAAAAAACCTCCCTTTCAGACCAAAGGGAAAGAAAGTTTTAAAGTGAGAATATAATTTTCCTCATGGACATTGTCTACCTTAGAAAAACTACTACAGAACATGCCTGTGACTATAGACTTGTAGTTCAGGCCACCGAAGATTAGAGATGGGACTTGGGCGTCTGCTAGAACACAAACCAGGAGGAAAAGAAAGCTCGGCATCAGAAGCAATGGCAGGCCTATTAATGGCTGATCTGTACAGTGATCTGCCCTCAAGGAGACCCAACAGGCCAGTCCACTGCAGTGGCTTTCAATGTGGTAAGCCTGGGCTTCAGCAGAAGTCAGCTTGTGAAGAGCCCTGGCAGCTCTGCCAAGAGTTGGATCACTGGAAATGGACCTGCCCTGGAGTCAAAGGATGCCCAGGTCAGAGCCACAGATCTTATTGGCTCTAAGCTGAAAAGCCCTTCACTCAGCCCAACTTCCAAAGTGACCACTGCAGCTGAGGGACGGCCAAGTAGGGTCAGCAACATTGCAGGCAGAACTGTAAATTTCTTGTTAGAGATGCCCCCTGCCTTTACCTGGCCAGCTCTCCTCCCAGGCCAGCCAAGTCATGAAAGTCAACAGAGTGCCTTCCCCTAGGAGGTTCACACCTCCCTTAGGATATACCCCATGTGAAGAGATAGATAGGTCTGGGCCTCTTAACTTACAAGGCCTAAAGCCCACCAGATTATTATCAAGCCCCTTCTATCAGGTTCTATTTGCCTCTCAATCAGAAAAATTACTTGTAGCTTAGACAGCACCTTTCTTAGCTCCTCTAATAATGACTCTGTCCTTTGTTCTAGACCCTGTCTATCACACTTGGGACTCATTCCTTTGTAATCATAACCTCTACTCTACCACCAATGGCTCTACTCCCAACATGTGTGTACTGATGGTCCTCTTCCCCACTTAATGCTGTATAATTGTTCAAACCTGGTTAATGCCACTCTTAGGATCATTGGTTACTATCCTCACCCTGTCTTTTATGACCTTGTCTAAATATGATCAGAGTCGGTAAACTTGGAAGGCTTCCATAGCCTTGGCAACTCATGACGACAGCCTAGGGTGGTTACTGGCACCATAAACTAGAGTGTCAATTTGTTGGGTCAACAACAGGAGTCACTGTGCACTTGCTCCTCATGTGGGATCTCTGTCCTTAATGTGCTGTACATTTTGATTTAATGCCATAACTAGTACTCAAACACTATGTTTCACTTTGTGTTTCTATGTTGAAATCTTTATACTAAATTGATCTTCTGTATATAAAGAGAATTGAAAATGAATCTTGATGTGAATGGAAGGGGAGAGGGAGCGGGAGAGGGGAGGGTTGCGGGTGGGAGGGAAGTTATGGGAGGGGGAAGCCATTGTAATGCATAAGCTGTACACTGGAAATTTATATTCATTAAATAAAAGTTAAAAAAAAAAGATGGCTTAGAGAGCAGAGTAGCAAGTTGGCATGGTGAGGTAGAGCTCTTGCATCCAAAACTGTCTACTGAGATAGCTGGGGGTAAAATATGCACACACAAACCACTTACATATACGCACACCTACTCCCACCACAAACAACAATGATAATAACTGCTTACTAAACACTTGATAGTGCCAGGCACGTACTCAGCATTTTTCATGCACTTTTTTTTTCAGATCCTTAGAGTAACTCTATAAAGTAATTATGGTTATTCTTATTCGATATGCAAAAGAAATAAATTAACCCATCCAACTCATAAATAGTAGGCCTGGAATTCAAATCTAGGTCTTAATTACTACATACACAGAGGTTCAACAGCCCCATACCCAGATATATCCCCACAGTCACACCCACGCCCACATTCTCAAAGCCATGAATGTGCACTCACACACACTGCACACCTGTTAAGTACACACTCACAGTGCCCCCACAACCTAAGCTAGCCGTAGTTCTCCACTGATAGAAGCTTCTTTTGCTCATGAGATCCAGAGGCTCCTGCTTTCTCCCCCTCTTTCATTTAGCCACAGCCATCAGCCTACCCAACATAATGACTTCCCATGTGGTTTCAATTTGTGCCACAAAACATCAACAAGTCTTTTCCAGGCTATTTTAAGCCCATTAAAACCTTGCAACTTGTCAAGGTATGATGATACTCATAGAATATCTGTAGCCCCACATGCCTCATGGAGGCACAGACCTCTTCAGGTGTCCACAGAACTGTTTCTCAAGGTGAAGAGCAAAGTTAAGAGGTGTATGTGTCAAATGTCCTTTCAAAGGCTGTAACAGAAGATACCAGAGAATCCAGACATAAACACAATAATTAACTCTCCACTGGATGGTGGGCTCTGGACATCAGTGGAATAAAGTGCATTTAGAGCCATAGAGAAAAAAAAAAAAAAAACTATGACCATACAAAGCCTTCAGAGAACTATGCATCCTTCTCCTAATTTTTAGACAAAACTATTCAAGATAGATTCAAGTCTAACTGCTTAAGAGATTTAACTCCTCCTTACACTTGGAAGTCAGGAAGCTCTTTGACGGTGTGAAAGACTTTGCCCACTATCATCTTCATCTTGCATGTTCAGGTACCCAACAGAAAGTTGTTGCTCCTCATACTATTGTTCTTTAGGCTGAATGATACCCAGTCTCATTGAGTTTTCCTCTCCAGCAAAACTCATCTGTTCGAAACAAAGAGTCATAAGCCACTCCATGGTACATAGCAAAGCTAGAGGAGTTGAACCATCCACTGCTTTCCTCAGTTTTCCATTACTGAATATGTGAGAGCACCACAAGATAAGATGGTTCAAGTCCAGAGTTCAAGTTCCATGAGGCTCATATTCAGTATTGATCCCACTTAATCCCTATGATTCTTGACTTTCTTGTCTATAAAACAGGGCTTCTGTGAAAATGAAATGCAATGGAATGCTTAACATTATGAAGGACTTCACACATCTTGATACAAGAGTGGATTCTGTCCCCCAGAGAATTGTTCATACATATAAAGTTTGTGTGCAATTTCAGGGTCCACAAGCTCACTGAAGTTTTTCCAAGGACTCCAACTTAAAATTTCTGAGATGCAACAAGCCCCTCTCAGCCAAGCACAACACTGTCAGTTACTATATTAATGCTACAGTATTAATAGTATCTTTTTTTAAAATTTTTATTTTTGACAGGCAGAGTGGATAGTGAGAGAGAGAGAGACAGAGAGAAAGGTCTTCCTTTTTGCCGTTGGTTCACCCTCCAATGGCCGCTGCAGCCGGTGCATCATGCTGATCCGAAGCCAGGAGCCAGGTGCTTCTCCTGGTCTCCCATGCGGGTGGAGGGCCCAAGGACTTGGGCCATCCTCCACTGCACTCCCGGACCATAGCAGAGAGCTGGCCTGGAAGAGGGGCAACTGGGATAGAATCCGGCGCCCCAACCAGAACTAGAACCCGGTGTGCCAGCGCCTCAAGGCGGAGGATTAGCCTGTTAAGCCACGGCGCCAGCCAATAGTATCTTAAATATTTGCTTATCTTCCAACTACATTTTCATTTCCAAATGAAAACAGGAAACTTCAAAAATAACTTTTTGTAAGACCCAGATTCTATTTTTTATTCTGCAACTAACAAGCTATATCACCCTAAATAAATCTTTTCCCACTCTGGATGTCAGTTTTCTCACCTGTAAAGTGAGAAAACTGAGTGGCCTTAAAAGGTAATTATGTTTATGTGAAACCCCACATTCACACATTTGCTTTGCTTTCAAGACAGAGAAGACCCTAACATGGGCTTACGTGATTCCCATGGTGATGCAGGCAGATTGCTGCTACCAGTAATATCACCTTGGAGATGGCTCCCAGATACTCATACTGCCCACATATATGCCCTGCACAATTCCTCACCTCACAGCCTGCCACCCACCTCCATCTCATGCTCTGGGGTTTCTAAACTAGGCAGGAGATATCGCTGGGCTCACATGATATCCATGCACATGCAACCCACAAGCTTAGGTAAGGAGATGCTTCATGGAGGGAATTAGTCCCCACTGGAGTTGGGAGTCAACAAATAAGTTTATCTCTCTTTGCAGATCTCTTTGCAAGTCTAAGAAGCTAGAATCTGGGAAATAAAGCAAAGAAACAGGGAGGACAAATATAAGAGAGTTCATTACTAAGCAGTCCACAGTTTCCTGGAAGCCAATTACTCACTTCCTAGAATGTTTTCATAGAAGCCATATATAGTCACTGCATCTCCAAAACAATCCATTTGCAATCTCCAATAAAGTGTGCAAAAAGAGATGATCTCATAAATTATTGTGTGCGCACTGTGGGTCTGGAACTGTGCTAAAAGCTTTCCACACACCGAATCAACTAACTACAAGAACAATTACCCTTACTATTTACCATTAGCATTAGATTAACTGTTTTAATTCACTAAATTATTGTGACAACCCTATGAAACATTACTATAATTTTTAAGTGACAGATGAGGAAACTGAAGAATAGTTAGCTCTCTGTATCAATGGTCTCTGTATCTGTGGATCCAATCAAATATAGAACAAAAATAATTCAAGAAAAAAATTCATTTGTACTGAACAAATACAGGAAGTTTTCTCTTGTCATCATTCCCTAAACAATACAGTGTAAAATTGCATTAGGTATTATAAATGATCCAGAGATGATTTCAAACGTATGGGAGAATGTGCATAGGTTAAAGCACATACTATACCATTTTATATAAGGGATCTGAGCTTCCACATACTTTGGTATCTACAGAGGGAAAAGGACCTGGAACTGATCTCCCAGGTACACAGAGGGACAACTGCATAGTCAACTGGCCCAATGCTGCACAATTACAACATGAAGAGGAAATACGCAAAATACTCCTGTGAGGCAGATACTACTATCTCCTTTGTCAGATGAGAAACAGATACTCAGAGAGGTCACATCACTTAACAAAAGGCACACAGCTACCACATGACAGAGCTGCAACTTGAAGATCTGGAATACAAATCTTGTACCAGCTATGTCCCTTCTAAAGTATCTTCCAGCCCTGAAAAATTACCTTGTTAAGCCTCTGACAAAGAATAGATTTATGGTGTTAATTCTGGTTAAATCTCAGTACCAATGCAAAGCTTTTTTTATCCATTGCTCTAGTTCTCCCACCTACCTAGTCCCTCCTTGTCAAACTCTATGCACTATCTCCTTGATCTCTTCTAAAAATCATTTTAAAAGTCTATGCTGCTAGACTTCCTCAGGGAGAACCATTCTTTTCCTCTGCTTTAACTTAGGGCCTAGCCTTGGGTCTTACTTTGGCCAATGAAATTTGAGCAGAAGTGACACCTGTCCCTTCGGAGCAGCAGATTTATGAGCAAGCAGATGCTTTGTCTTTCTTACTTTTGCCCAATTTGCCACTGCACTGGTTTAAGTTTCCTGATAGCAATTGTACTAGGTTCTACAAGGTGGAAAATGTGGAGAGGTAGTCATTTCATGATGGACATATGTCACCAGCAAGAAGCACACCCTTGATAGTATCCGTCACTGAAATTTGAGGGTCACTTTTAGCCACAACGTCCACTTTTCTAGGCATTGGCTTCTGAGGTAAGGCAGTGGACAGAAAGTAAGCTGCATCATTAAAGGTTAAGCTAATGTTGATATGTTACAGTAATGGAATATTTGGTAAAGCTGTCAGCTGAAATAATTGGAAGAGAAAAATGTACCTTATGAGTTTTAAAAACAAAGTTAATAGTTAGTGTGTCTTGATTACAAGTGGCTATATTTGACAAACAGTAGAACAATGTCATGCACTGGAGTTTGTCCCTCCAAAATTGTTTATTGAGTCTTACCCCCAGTACCTCATAATGTTACTTTATTTGGAAACAATGTCTATATAGAGGTAATGAAGGAACTATGAGGTAATTAGAGTAAGCTATTATCCACTATGACTGATGCCCTTATAAAAAAGGAGAAATTTGAAAACTGAGATCCACCTGGAGGGAAAATGATGTGAAAAGACGTAGAAAGAACTATCTACAAGCTAAGGAGAAGGGCCCAGAACAGATCCTCTCCCTCACAACCTACAGAGGGAACCAAGTGCCGAAGGATCCAAACCCACTGACACCTTGCTTTTGGAATGCCAGCATATATTACTGGAGAGAACAAGTTTCTATCGCTTGAGCCACCTGGCCTGTAGTACTTTGTTATAGAAGCCCTCACAAACTAACATGAGAGCACGAGCCGGTGCCGCGGCTCACTAGGCTAATCCTCCGCTTTGCGGCGCCGGCACACCGGGTTCTAGTCCCGGTCGGGGCACCGATCCTGTCCCGGTTGCCCCTCTTCCAGGCCAGCTCTCTGCTGTGGCCAGGGAGTGCAGTGGAGGATGGCCCAAGTGCTTGGGCCCTGCACCCCATGGGAGACCAGGAGAAGCACCTGGCTCCTGCCATCAGATCAGTGCAGTGCGCCGGCCGCAGCGCGCCTACCACGGCGGCCATTGGAGGGTGAACCAACGGCAAAAGGAAGACCTTCCTCTCTGTCTCTCTCTCACTGTCCACTCTGCCTGTCAAAAAATTAAAAAAATAAATAAATAAAATAAATAAATAAAAATAAATAAACATGAGAGCAGAAAAAAACTAGCCATCCTGTAAATTGAAATGAAAGGGAATAGAGTCCAGAAATTCCAGGACTTGGACAATTGAAAGAGACAACTCCTTTTAGCAATAAAAGAAAATTTGAAAAAGGTTTTTGGATAAGAGAATTTAAACTCGGGCTTTAGGTAAGGATTGAATCAAGGAGTAAAATACCTCACTAATTGTTAAAACATCAGAACAAACTAAAGGTAGAGCCAATGAAAGGACAAAAGGAAAGGAAACTAAATCTGGCTCTTTCCTAAAATCCTAACAGATTGAAGATAAATAAGGTTCATTGTGAATGTGACTTTTGATACATAAAGGTGGCTGGAATTAAATAGATGACTAAAATGACCACATTTTACTCTTGTTTTATAGCCAAAGAGCCACACTATCTTACACTAAACAAGACTGACTATTTAGGAAACAAAATAACACTCAAGCACACACACACTCACACACACACACACCGCCTTCTATGGGTTAAGAAGTAGATCGACAGTGTTGTTCAGCTGTACACGAATAATATTCGAAAAGAAAGGACTCTCTGAAGAATGTGAAAAAAGACAGACATATGGAAAATAATAGACCGGAGGTCTCCTTCCAGAGAGCAAAAAACATGCTCAATCCCGAAGGGAAGGGATCCCTGTAGCATCTATCTCATGAGTCCCAAAATTGTTCCAGAAATAACCATTGTGTATCTTCTGTTCTTCCCCTGCTCCAAAAAAAAAAAAACTTATTTGTTTTTTTTTTGGTCCTGTTTAAACATTGCACATTGAATGTATTGGGAGCAGATAACTTACCTGAAAAAGGGGTCAAATAAATATCTTATATAAACACCCATCACAGGATCCTGGACTTTGATTCTATTGCCAAGATTAGATAGGATTTTTGGATGATCTCCCTAGAGAGCCATGGAGAGAGTGTACCTTGTGAGCTAAAGGAGATTGAACCAAATATTTGTCATGAGAAGAGAAGGCTATAATAAACTATTATTATCATTCACAAATATTTGCTGCCTTTTCCCGGGGGAGACCACTTCGTTGGACGTGGAAGTTGCTCTGAGCAAAAGCGACAGACTACCAGATAGAAGCTTTAAAGGCCAGCTCAGGTTTTGCTGTGCTCTTTTCTTGCTGTCACAACAGCCAACAATGCTCTACATAAACATGCCCTGTCAGCTTGCTCCAGAAGCCCCACATGTCCCATAATGAATGTGTCAAAAGATATTAGCCTTTGTTGTTTGAGCAGCCACAGTAAGACCAAGCCTAGATTAAATGATAGAACCATAAGTTTCCTCCTCCTTAGAGGGTCCAAGTCAATATGCTCTCTGCATCATAAACATTTGGTTCCACTTTCTTGTTATCCCTATGGGACTGAGTTCTAGAGTCTCAAATTCTAGAATCTGGACTGACCAAGACAATAGAGCTCCATCTCCTGGAAAGTGTATTACTAGTCTTCAGGCTATCTTTCTGCGCCCCGTGCTTTGACTATTAACCACAAAGCTTATTTAGTTAAATTTTTGCATATTTGACCTCACTATATCACAAATATGGTGATGTGATTGATTTCATGAGTGATCATGTTTCAGACAGTTAAATTCTTTCCTTCTTGAGAAGGAACGATTGAGACATGTCAGTACCGTAGAATCTGCAGAAAACTTTCCCTTCATAGTAGAATGTTAAACATGAAACCATCCAATTATTGATTAAGATGGGAACCTACTTCCTCCTAGACCAGAGATTCTTAACTCTGACTGCAAATAAGCATCACTGGTAGAGCCTTTACTAGACTATCAAAATAGTTGGGCTCCCATTAAATCAAATAAGTCATAATCTCTGATGTGGGTCCCCAGTATCGGAGTTTTCTAAGCTTTTCCAGTTGATTTTAACATGCAACCAATGCCAAGGACCACTGCATCAGACAGGAAATCCCTTGAGAAAAGTAGCCGTGACTATCCTCTTCAAACCTGTATCTCTAATACCTAATATTGTGCCTTGCACATAGATGATGCTCAATGAAAGGAGGAAGAAAAAATCTTTTAAATAAATAAAAGAATGGTGGTTGAATGAATTCTGATCCTAAACAGGCCAACCTGTTTGTTGGTTCTCTCCATATGCTATAACTACCATTTCATCTTTTAAAATGTGATGATTTTCTGTACTTGCCAATATAGCATCCACAGCCAAAAGTGTCTCCTCACATTTAAGTTTAAATTAAATACTATTTAAAATTCAGATTCTCTGTTACTTGAATCACATTTCAAGTACTCAGTATTTACATAGGGCTTACAGTTACAGGATCAAACAGTACAGAGATAGGGCATTTCTATCATCACAAAAAGTTCTATTAAATGATGTTTGTCTGCAATAACCAGTTTCATTTTTAAGAGCACTAGGTGACACTGGTTATATAATTCAACCCTCTCTTTTTATAGATGGTAATGAAATTTAATGATAATGAACATAAGGATATAAAAGTAGATCCCAAAAACCAACTGCAGGAGATCAAGAAAGGAGAAGTCAGAGCTGAGCAGAAACAAGCAAAAACACAAACCAACCAACCTTCCTACCTCTGCAAGATCTTAGTCTATAATTAATTTATTTTTTATTAACGCTGTGAGAAGGCTGCACTAGCAAAACTAACACAGGAACTCCTTAGGAGATGCCCTACTATGTCCTAGTCAGTCTGTATTGGAGGCATCACATTCAGTTCAAGACATCAAACATCCTTAGGGACGTAGACAAATGACCAGGGATTTGAAAGAGAAAAAAAATGATGGAGGATTCACAATAGTGTCCTATCAGAAATGGCTGGAGTCACCAGAAATATTTACCTCGTACATAGGAAAGGAGGGAGACCTTAAAATCTGTCTGTCAATTTCTGAGAGATTATTTCATAGTAAAGGAATCTAGATATTTTCTCTATGGAAATAAGTGCTTCATTAAATCATTTCTGCATCTCAAGTGCTACACAAAGCTTTTTTGAGTGCCAACTATAAGTGCCAGGCATAGTACTGGGTGAGTACTGACTTAGGATGAAAAGCAAAACAAAATTATAGAATTCTTTATGATTTGCTGTGGATCAAAAAAATAAAGAAAAACGTGTAACTTTTATTTGTGATAAGAATTCTGAAGGACTAAACACCTGGAAGTAGTGATTGATAATAAAAGGAAGACCCTCAAAACTAAGATGGTCAGGGAAACCTTTGTGGAGAAAGTGGCATTTATGACAAAATTAGCCAGATATAGAAAGTACAGAGACAAGGAGGTCTTCCAGGCAAAAGTCAAGCAGCAAAGATTAATATTGTGGGTCAGGGAAAACCTTGCACAATTCAATGAATCAAAAGGTCAACAGTAAGACTGGAATGATTTAGGCAGGACCAATGGAAGGGCACTACATTAAACCAAAATTACTCTCTCTTTAAATTATTTCTAACAGGGCTAAACATCATTATTTGTTGCCTCAAGATGTAGTGTTATCTCCATCACTAGGGTATGACTGGGCACAGGATTTTGAACTAATGGATTGTTGAACAATCAAGTACTTTCTTTAAAAATCTCTATGGGAGGTATGTACCTTAAGAATTTAAGAGGGGCCAGCATTGTGGCACAGTGGGTTAATGCCCTGGCCTGAAGCGCCGGCATCCCATATGGGCACCTGTTCAAGACCTGGCTGCTCCACTTCTGATCCAGCTCTCTGCTATGGCCTGGGAAAGCAGTGGTAGATGGCCCAAGTCCTTGGGTCCCTGTACCCATGTGGAAGACCTAGGGGAAAAAAAAACAAAAAAACAAAAAACTCCTGGCTTCGGATCAGCACAGCTCCAGCCATTGCGGCCATCTGGGGAGTGAACCATCGGATGGAAGATCTCTCTCTCTCTCTCTCTCTCTCTCTCTCTCTCTTTCTCTTTCTCTTTCTCTTTCTCTCTGCCTCTCTTCTCTGTAACTCTGACTTTCAAATAAATAAATAAATCTTTTAAAAAAAGAATTTAAGAACCATGGTTAAGTAGGTATATACAAAGATGTTACAGTTTTATTTGCAAAAATTTGAAACACTCCAAGTTTCCATAAATAGGGAAATAGATGAATAGATCCCAGTGTTATTCAGCAGTTCAAACTAATGAACTAGATCTAAATATCTTCGAAAGAATAATAGTGGGTGAACTAAGTTTCAGAAAGACCCATACTATATTATACTATTTAAACAAGCAACAGCTAACACTCACTGAATTTTTACTACATTCTCAATAATGTTGTAATACATCATATGAATCAACTAACATAATCCTCAGAATAATGCTACGAGATAGATGCTTTACTCGCCCACATCATAACTGGAAAAAATGAGGCAAAGGAGCTATAAGCTGGGATTTTTTCGTGTGTGTTGTTGATACACTTGCTTCTGTTTTTGTTATTGTTTTTCATGGTTTTTCTTTTTTACTATGAAACCTTTTATTTAAGGTATACAAACCATGCATTTCATAAATACAAATTTAGTAGCATAGTGATTCTTTCCATCTTATCCTCCCTCCTGCCCATACTCCCACAACTCTTTCTCCTCCCTCTCCTATTACCATTCTTATTTTTTACAAAGATCTACTTTCATTTAACTTTGTACTCATAAGATTAACCCTACACTAAGAGTTCAATAAATAGTATAGAAAAAAAAATTTACTCAACAGTCGAGACAAGAGCTGTTCAAAATCATCACATCTCAAAGTGTCGATTTCACTTCTATAGATTACCTTTTAGGCACTCTTACCACAGATCAAGTAGAACATACGGTATTTGTCTTTTTGGGACTGGCTTATTTCACTGAGTATAATGGTTTCCAGCTGGGATTTGAACCTAGGAAGTGTGGCTCCAAAAGCTATACCTTCAATCACCAGGCATATACCCTTACATATTTTGTATATGGACATGTATAAATATGTAAATGTAATATATAAGCATGCACACAAAAGAACACAGATGTACATGCATATAGATTGAATACTCTTTAACAGTGTTAGTGGAAGCCTTTAGAGAGGTTGAGAGAGGAAATGAAGTGGGAGGGGAGTCCAGGGACTTCAACTTATTTTATAATTCTTAGATTCTGAGCAAATATATCTAAATGTCAATATTTGTTGACTCTGGGGGAAAGCTACAAGGTTGTTGATTATTTCATCATTTGGGCTTCTCTGTATTTTCCTTTTGTTTGACAAATAATTTCCTGTCAAGTTAAAAAGTCTAAATTCTAGACCTGATTCTAAAGACCTGTTGTCACAAGAAGTTAGGTGACATACCCAGGAGTCAACAGTCAAAGACCTAAGGCTACAGCCTGGATCCCCTGCAGTGTGGCCCTGTGCCTGCTCTGCCAGGCAGTTTGTGTGCCTTGTTTTTAACAGATTGTAAGCATGAGGATGGAGCTAGTCCAGCTCATCACTACATCTTGGCTTCACTTCTTACACTGGTTGCATCCATGAAGAGTTGCATTTGAATAAAATATCTGCATATCAAATCATATTTTCCCACTGATTTACATTCTAATTTTAGATATGTGTTCCCACAGAAAGGAATTTAGTCCCAATATGTTAAAAATAACTCCCAGTTGGGAGTCATCAAGGTACACTGTCGTCAATGCAAATCTAATTCTTCTACAATGCTCTTTCCAGAAAGCTCTGGTCAAATTGCCACAGGAACTGTATTCTAAGTAGACAATTAGAATAGGGCCAGTGCTCTGTGGCAGAGAAGATTAAGCTGTCACCTGCAGTGCCAGCAGCCCATATGTGTGCTGGTTTGAATTCTGGCTGCTCCGCTTCTGATACAGCTCCCTGCTGATGCACTTGGGAGGGCAGTGGAAGATGGCCCAAGTCCTTGGGCCTTTGCCACCTATGTGGGAGACCCAGAAGAAGTTCCTGGCTTCAACCTGACCTAGCCTAGGCCATTGCAGCCATTTGGGGAGTGAATCAGCAGATAGGAGGACTCTCTCTCTCTCTCTCCCTTCTCCCTCTCTGTATCTCTGCCTTTCAAGTAAATAAAATAAGTCTTTAAAAAAAATCAGACTTATAAAGTGTGGCCCCAAGGTTAAATTTTGATTCTTGTGTGTGTGCTCCTTAAACAGCCAAACAGATTACCAGTTATTCATCTGTAGATACATAGTAGGCCTCTCCAAGTGGAAGAACCATAAAAATTCTATTAAATGGAATTCACCAGCTGAAAATCATGTATTCTGGTTGATTAAAAATACCCAATACAGAGTATTTTGGCAAAGTCCTTTGGTGTCTTAAGAGAGCACCATCCTATTATATTGCACTTATTTATTTATTCCCACTCTCATCAAGTAGGGGAAAATGGCAATGAGGTGGAATGCAGACAGAATAGCTATGGTCACAGGTGAGTTACCAGAACTATCTGGATCTCTGTTTCCTATCTGATTAATGAATACAAAATAATACTTAGATAGAAAGGCATGTGGGAGGATTAAATGACAAGTAAGTAGTTGAACATCAATCTTTTTCTACTAAAAGCCCAGTTCAGATGATGTTATCCTTTCTCATTAGGAATTAAGTACAGTATTAATTGCAAATATATACTGCTTGAAAGAAAACAATAAAAATATTTTTCCAAATTCAAGTACATAATTTTTAAAGTTATCTAAACTATGCTTTACTCTTACAATTTGTTTATTGCCTTTGATCTCATCATTATTATATCCCTCGTAGTTTGAAAGCTGTCTAGCACATGATAGGCACTGGCTAAATATTTATTTAAAAGAAAAAAATTATATTTTCTAAAAAATACTTTTTATTTTTTAATTGTTACATAAAACTATACAGATTTATGGGACACCATGTGATATTTCAATATATGTATACATTGTATTCAAATCAGGGTAAGCATACCTGTGTCCTCATTTATCATTTCTTTGTGATAGAAACATTCTATATCCTTCCTTCTAGCACTTTAAAAAACATATACATTATTGTTATTTGTAGTCCACCTACTATGTAATGAAACATCAGAGGTTATTTCTCTTCTCTAACTATAACCTAGTACCCATTGACCAACATTTCTTTCTACTTCTCCCTAGTCTCCCCAGCATTTAGTAACCAGTATTCTACCCTCAACTTACATTCTTTTCCTTGTTTATAATAAATTTATATTATCTAAGTTAATCCTTTAAAAAACCTTGTATAGTAGACATTACTATTATTGCTCAATGTTAAAAGAGGAAACAAATCCAAGAGGTAAAGCAGTTTGCCCGGAGTCAATTCATTCATATGGCATAAGCTCATTGAATTAGCAGTTCTAAAAGAATTCTTTCCACTTTGCATTCACTGCTGCCTCTATCTCTGCTTTCCTTAATGTACTATTTGATGGGGGAAGGAGTACGAGAATAGATTTTAGTGCAGATGTTAGCAGTAAGCATATTTAGGGAATATTTGCTCTATGATATACCTTTAGTCACATAACCGTTTACTGATTTTCCAGAATAAGCCAGCACAGGTGTTAATTTGCCCCAGAGAGGGACTTGAAAACCCACTCCACTCTCGTAGCTTGCTTGACTTCTCTTTGGCAAGAATAGAAATTCCTATATTTGGAAGATACTGGTTTGTGAATTGAATCACTCCACTAATTGATTAAATGCAAAGTTATACTAAATCACTCCACTCAAAGTGAGGTTGACTAGTAAATGCTCCCAGAGGTAATCAGTGACTAGGCGCATCCAATCAACAGAAAAAACAATTCAGACTTGGGCAATAGTGGGTGGCAGGAAATCTGGAAAATCAACATTAAACAAACCCTTTGGGTAACTATCTCACTCAAATTTTCTAAGCATTAAGAGCTATAGCTCAAGTCTTCAGTGCCGTTTTGAGAAAATGATTACACACAGGCACTGCTCTTATGAAATAGAAACCACATATTTAATTCTTGTTCACATTTAAAAGGTCTGGTTCAGGTGGCACCTCTACTGCAGAGCCTTCCCCATGCCATCCAGTGAGAAGAAACATTCTCAGGATTTTATCCACAACCAACCAGAAGCCAGTTCTCCTCTCCTCTGCATTAGAGTAGCTGAGGTCATGTTTGATTTGACCTTCTGGACTATAACTTTGTTCTGGCTCCAAGGTTTGCCTTAGTCCCTTTGCCTTCTGCTATATCTGGCTGAACCTAGAATGCAAATAGATGCTAAGTGCCTGAATTCTCCCCTTGAAGTAGACTACATTAGCTTTTGTTCTATCTTGTCACATAAAACAAGCTACTTGAAAGATGCTGTCCATTTTTTCTTTAGAAACTCTTTCGAAATAAACCTCCTGAAAAGTAGCACTTTTCTGGCACAGAAACAAAGCAGTACATTAAAGAATATACACTCATGCATATTCTAATTCACTTTTATAAGTGAAACACCAGTGGGCACATCCTCCCAACTGCTTAACACTAAAACATTGTCAGAAAAAAGTATAGTTTTCAACTCTCAGATCTTCTCTGAATCCCATTCAAAGCCAAGACGAGGTATTCCAAAATAATGTCTGAAAATTTAATGCGGATATATGTTTTTTGGCTTAGATAAAATCTAAGGCAGTCTTACACATAGCCACTCATTCTTCCCACACTATCCCCAATCTCAAATAAAATAAAATTTATTTCAGGCACAAGAGAATAAAAATCTTACTTATTTGATTCTTTGTACTATACCAAGACAGCCATGACAAAGATAACTAAAGACAGCTAGCCCCCAAATAAATCCTATCAGGCTCTGAAATTAGAATTGCAGAAATGTTTCCAATTAAGTGAGCTTTCTACTTGTTTATTAACATTGTTAATAGGCAAGTATTGAAAGTTTTCATTCTCTGAACACACATCAACTTGTAGTTGGACACGGGATGGTAAGATGTGGGAAGAAACAAAAATGAATAAAAGGATTATAAACTTGCTTTTTACACCTTTGAAAGTGTTTTTTTTTTCACACACTGCAATTTAATTCTTGCCATCTAATTACCATTTAATTCTTCTTATTTCCAGGATAGGAAACCAAGATTTGAAGACATTAAGAGACATCCACTGGCTTCTTTACACACTGCCTCAAAGTATTTCCATTTACTTACTGATAAAAGGAGGTAATATTACCTTAATATGGTTTTAAAACAGATGAAATAGATTAATACACAATCTGTCGAGCCCTAATCTTCTGCGTCTCCACAGTCTTCTGCTTTTCTTATTATTCTACTCTACCTCTTCAGGCTAAAATCTGACATTAACTTGAAAGGTAGATAATACACCTGAAAAAGTCCAAAGCTAGTCCATAGTACTTTAAAATGTATGTAATAATCTTTCCTGAGAGCTTACCAGGCACCAAGTATAGCTCTAGCACTTTATAAGTATTCATTAATCCCATCTCCACTATAACCATATAGAGTAGGTACCATTATTACCTCAATTTTACCAGTGAGTAAATGGAAGTACTTTGAGGTAGAGAGCTTAAGTAGCTTGCTGGCTGATATCATGCATTAACCTCAAAAGATAAGTTTTTTTTTCTTTTTTTTTTCTTTAGAAAATATAAATTTCCAAAGTACAGTTTATGGATTACAATGGCTTTCCCCCCTCATAATTTCCCTCCCACTCACACTCCTCACATCTCCCGCTCTGTCTCCCATTCCATTCACATCAAGATTCATTTTCAATTATCTTTATATACAGAAGATCAGTTTAGTATATATTAAGTAAAGATTTCATCAGTTCGCACCCACACAGAAACACAAAGTGTAAAATACTGTTTCAGTACTAGTTGTAGCATTACTTCACATTGGACAACACATGAAGGACAGATCCCAAATAAGAAGTAGTACGTAGTGACTCCTGTTGTTGACTTAACAAATTGACACTCTTGTTTATGGCGTCAGTAATCTCCCTAGGCTCTAGTCATGAGTTGCCAAGGCTATGGAAGCCTTTAGGGTTCACCGACTTCGATCTTATTTAGACAAGGTCATAGTCAAAGTGGAAGTTCTCTCCACCCTTCAGAGAAAGGTACCTCCTCCTTTGATGGCCCCATTCTTTCCACTGGGATCTCACTCACAGAGATCTTTCATTCAGGTCTTCTTTTTTTTTTCCCAGAGTGTCTTGGCTTTCCATCCTAAAATACTCTCATGGGCTCTTCGGCCAGATCCGAATGCCTTAAGGGCTGATTCTGAGGCCAGAGTGCTGTTCAGGACATCTGCCAATCTATGAGTCTGCTGTGTATCCTGCTTCCCATGTTGGATCATTCTCTCCCTTTTTTATTCTATCAGTTAGTATTAGCAGACACTAGTCTTGTTTGTGTGATCCCTTTGACTCTTAGACCTACCAGTGTGATCAATTGTGAACTGAAATTGATCACTTGGACTAGTGAGATGGCATTGGTATATGCAACCTTGATGGGATTGTATTGGAATCCCTGGCACATTTCTACCTCCACCATTTGGGGCAAGTGTCGCTCCCCTGCCTGCAGAAGAACAACCAGGAAAGCTGTTGATTCCCCTTCAGTAGGGCTTTATTACAAAGAATAAGAACAGCATATAGAAAAGTAAAAGAGAGAGGAAAAGAAAGTGAAGTCCCAGCCATTCCTTTGTTTGGCATATATATTCTGCTCAACCAATCAGTTCTTAGATCACGCAGGCACCATCCAATCATCCTCCTGTCCACACTGCTTCTCCGTGTCACATGCATTGCTTGGTATTTTCTCATCATGTCCTTGGTATGTTCTTCGCTGCCTGTTATTGTAAACGTTCTTATCATTGCTGCCAGACTCCCTGACGCCGTCCAGAACTGCACAAGGTCAGGTTGACCGGTACGTACACTGTCCAGAGGGCTGTGGGAGAGGCCCCAGCCTCCCACAGGCAAGTCCGATTGAGCATGTCCCAAATTGTACATCTCCTCCCTCTCTTATTCCCACTCTTATATTTAACAGGGATCCTTTTCAGTTAAAATTTAAATACCTAAGAATAATTGTGTGTTAATTACAGAATTCAACTATTGTATTAAGTAGAACAAAAAAAAATGCTAAAAGGGATAAAGTATTAAGTTGTTATTCAACAGTCAGGACAAGGGCTGATCAAGTCACTGTTTCTCATAGTGTCCATTTCACTTCAACAGGTTTCCCCTTTGGTGTTCAGTTAGTTATCCCTGATCAGGGAGAACATATGATATTTGTCCCTTTGGGACTGGCTTAATTCACTCAGCATAATGTTTTCCAGATTCCTCCATCTTGTTGCAAATGAGCGGATTTCATTGTTTTTGACTGCTGTATAATATTCTATAGAGTACATGTCCCATAATTTCTTTATCCAGTCTACTGTTGATGGGCATTTGGGTTGGTTCCAGGTCTTAGCTATTAAGAATTGAGCTGCAATAAACATTAATGTGCAGACAGATTTTTTGTTTGCCAATTTAATTTCCTTTGGGTAAATTCCAAACAGTGGTATGGCTGGATTGTATAGTAGGGTTATATTCAGGTTTCTGAGGAATCTCCAGACTGACTTCCATAGTGGCTTTACCAGTTTGCATTCCCACCAACAGTGGGTTAGGGTCCCTTTTCCCCCACTTCCTCTCCAGCATCTATTGTTGGTAGATTTCTGAATGTGAGCCATTCTAACTGGGGTGAGGTGAAACCTCATTGTGGTTTTCATTTGCATTTCCCTGATTCCTAGTGATTCCTGAACATGTTTTCATGTGCCTGTTGGCCATTTGGATTTCCTCTTTTGAAAAATGTCTATTGAGGTCCTTGGCCCATCTCTTAAGTGGGTTGTTTGTTTTGATGTTGTGGAGTTTCTTGATCTCTTTGTAGATTCTGGTTATCAACCCTTTATCTGTTGCATAGTTTGCAAATATTTTTTCCCATTCTGTCAGTTGCCTCCTCACTTTCCTGACTGTTTCTTTTGAAGTACAGAAACTACTTCTCTAATTTTAATTATTTCCTTTCTCCTATTAGTTTTGGGTTTGGCTTGCTGTTGTTTTTCTAGATCCTTGAGATGCACTGATAGCTCATTTATTTGGTGCTTGTCCAATTTCTTGATGTAGACATGAATTACTATAAACTTTCCTCTTGACACTGTTTTTGCTGTGTCCCATAATTTTGATATGCTATATGTCATCTTCATTTTTTTTGCAGAAATTTTTTTGATTTCTCAGTTATGGGTCTATTTAGGTTTTCTATGTCTTCATGGTTAAATTTAGGTAGATTGAAACAGTAATAAAGTCCCTCCCAACAAAGAAAAGCCCAGGACCAGATGGATTCACTGCTGAACTCTACCAGACATTTAAAGAAGAACTAACTCCAATTCTTCTCAAACTATTCAGAACAATCGAAAAAGAGGGAATCCTCCCAAATTCTTTTTATGAATCCAGCATCACCTTAATTCCTAAGCCGGAAAAAGATGCAGCATTGAAAGAGAATTACAGACCAATATCCCTGATGATCATAGATGCAAAAATCCTCAGTAAAATTCTGGCCAATAGAATGCAACAACACATCAGAAAGATCATCCACCCAGACCAAGTGGGATTTATCCCTGGTATGCAGGGATGGCTCAATGTTCACAAAACAATCAATGTGATACACCACATTAACAGACTGCAGAAGAAAAACCATATGATTATCTCAATAGACGCAAAGAAAGCATTTGATAAAATACAACACCCTTTCATGATGAAAACTCTAAGAAAACTGGGTATGGAAGGAACATTCCTCAATACAATCAAAGCAATTTATGAAAAACCCACAGCCAACATCCTATTGAATGGGGAAAAGTTGAAAGCATTTCCACTGAGATCTGGTACCAGACAGGGATGCCCACTCTCACCACTGCTATTCAATATAGTTCTGGAAGTTTTAGCCAGAGCTATTAGGCAAGAAAAAGAAATTAAATGAATATAAATTGGGAAGGAAGAACTTAAACTATCCCTCTTTGCAGCTGATAAGATTCTTTATTTAGGGGATCCAAAGAACTCTACTGAGTCTATTGGAACTCATAGAAGAGTTTGGCAAAGTAGCAGGATATAAAATCAATGCATAAAAATCAACAGCCTTTGTATACACAGGCAATGCCACAGCTGAGAAAGAACTTCTAAGATCAATCCCATTCACAATAGCTACAAAAACAATCAAATACCTTGGAATAAACTTAACCAAGGACATTAAAGATCTCTACAATGAGAATTACAAAATCTTAAAGGAAGAAATAGAAGAGGATACCAAAAAATGGAAAAATCTTCCATGCTCATGGATTGCAAGAATCAATATCGTCAAAATGTCCATTCTCTCAAAAGCAATTTATACATTCAATGCAATACCAATCAAGATACCGAAGACATTCTTCTCAGACCTGGAAAAAATGATACTGAAATTCATATGGAGACACAGGAGACCTCAAATAGCTAAAGCAATCTTGTACAACAAAAACAAAGCCGGAGGCATCACAATACCAGATTTCAGGACATACTACAGGGCAGTTGTTATCAAAACAGCATGGTACTGGTACAGAAACAGATGGATAGACTAATGGAACAGAATAGAAACACCAGAAATCAATCCAAACATCTGCAGCCAACTTATATTTGATCAAGGATCCAAAACCAACCCCTGGAGTAAGGACAGTCTATTCAATAAATGGTGCTGGGAAAATTGGATTTCCACGTGCAGAATCATGAAGCAAGACCCCTACCTTTCAGCTTACATAAAAATTCACTCAACATGGATTAAAGACTTAAATCTATGACCTGACACCATCAAATTATTAGAGAGCATTGGAGAAACCCTGCAAGATATAGGTACCAGCAAAGACTTCTTGGAAAAGACCCCAGAAGCACAGGCAGTCAAAGCCAAAATTAACATTTTTGATTGCTTCAAATTGAGAAGTTTCTGTACTTCAAAAGAAACAGGAAAGTGAGGAGGCAACTGACAGAATGGGAAAAAATATTTGCAAACTATGCAACAGATAAAGGGTTGATAACCAGAATCTACAAAGAGATCAAGAAACTCCACAACATCAAAACAAACAACCCACTTAAGAGATAGGCCAAGGACCTCAATAGACATTTTTCAAAAGAGGAAATCCAAATGGCCAACAGGCACATGAAAACATGTTCAGGAATCACTAGCAATCAGGGAAATGCAAATGAAAACCACAATGAGGTTTCACCTCACCCCAGTTAGAATGGCTCACATTCAGAAATCTACCAACAATAGATGCTGGAGAGGAAGTGGGGGAAAAGGGACCCTAACCCACTGTTGGTGGGAATGCAAACTGGTAAAGCCACTATGGAAGTCAGTCTGGAGATTCCTCAAAAGATAAGATTTTGTAGCTTACTCATATGAACTTAGCTGTGGTGAAGTAAATCCTCTAAGCCTCTTTCGGCCTTAACTGTCCAACATGGTAACTCCTAGTCACACACAGCAACTGAGCAAATGAAATATGGCCAGTGTAGCTGAGGAAATCCATTTTTTAATTGTACATAATTTTAGTTAATTTTATTTACGATTTAAAGTGAATATTAGATGAAGCAGCAGTTTTCAAGACACAGGACCTCAGTCAATGAAAGGCAGTAACCCTTGCAACATGGGGCACAAAAGACAAGAGCTCTATAATCACCACAGCTTGCTGTTCTGAGGAAGTTTCCAGGCTGAGGCATAGGACAGGGGAGCTTAGGCAAAGCTCAAAGTCTCAATTAAGAGAGTCTGGAGAGATGAGAAAAAAAAACAACAAACCCTACAGACAAACACGACAGGAGACGTACGAGGAGACAGCAGCACAAAGAGGGACTGCAGACGTCCTCAAGATCAGTACTCAGCTTAGCACTGACCAGGGCATGCATGTGAGAAAACTACCCAAGAGCTGAGAGCTGCTCAGAAGACAAACACAGGCCCAGTGCCTGAGCCCAGCTGTCAAACTGGAGAATCCCGTGATTCGTGGGGGTCTGGATATGGGCACTGGATTTGCTTTAGCTCAAGAAATGATCAGCTCTACTCCAGCTACTTGTACTAGCACTTCTCTGGCACATCTAAAACTCCTCAAAAGGATCTTAAAAGATGGATTTTTTTCCCCAGAAACTTAATTGTGTCCTAGAAAAAAGCTCAAGAATATTTATAAGAATACAAAAAAAAAAATCCAGTTTCAAAAAGGTAAAATTCACAATAACTGGCATTCAGTCAAAAAATTACCAGGTGGGGGCCGGCGCTATGGCACAGCAGGTAACGCTGCCTCCTGTGGTGCTGGCATCCCAAATGGGTGCCAGTTGCAGTCCTGGCTGCTCCACTTCTTATCCATCTCTCTGCTATGGCCTGGGAAGGCAGTAGAAGATGGCCCAGGTCCTTGGCCCCCACGTGGGAGACCCAGAGGAGTCTCAAGGCTCCTGGCTCCTGGCTTCAGAGCACCCCAGCTCCAGCCTCCACAACCATCTGGGGAGTGAACCAGTGGATGGAAGACTTGTCTCTCTCTCTCCCTCTCCCTCTCCCTCTCCCTCTCTCTCTCTCTCTCTCTCTCTCTCTCTCTCTCTGCCTGCCTCTGTCTCTCTATAACTCTGCCTTTCACATAAATAAATAAATCTTTAAGAAAAAAATCTTAAGGAAGAGGAGAAAATTAATCAATCAAAAATGAACCAGTACAGACACAATTATTAGAAGTTACAGTCAGGAATGTTAACATAATGATTATAACTCTATTCCAGATATTCTAAGACTGAGAGTCACAGGAGATGTTTAACAGGGTCAAACAACTTACAGAGATAAAACTGCAATAAATAACACTTTTAAATATACTGAGTGATCCAGTAGTCTCCCCCTTATCTACAGTTGCACTTCCCAAGCTTTCAGTTATCCACAGACAACTACAGTCCAGAAATATTATTATAGGACAGTGGAGACTTAAGACATTTTCACAGAAAGGAATCACAGTCATATAACATTTACTGTAGCATGTTTTTAATTTTTTTCTATTTTATTATGAATTATTGTCATTAAACTTTTACTGTGCCTAATTTGTAAAGTAAATTTTATAGTAGGTATATAGTTGTTAGAAAAAACATAATATACATGGAGTTCAGTACTGTCTCTGGTTTCATGCATCTAGTGGGGTCTTGGACTTACTCTCCATGGATAAAGTGGAACTATTGTACCAATGACAGGTAATACAAAAAAAAGTTTCATGATCTAGAAGGCATAGGGTAGAAAGGATCAAAAATCATGCACAGAGAAAAAAGAAAGTAATTTTTAAAGAGAGAGAATGTCAGTATGTTATGGAACAATGTAATTTACACATAACGGGAGTCTCCAAAGAAGAAATAGAGAAGATAAAACAATACATACTTGAAGATGTAACAGCCAAATGTTTCCCAAAGTTGATGAAACTCAGTAAATCCTATAGATGAGAAACATGACAAAACGTACACCAAGGCCCATCATACTGAACTTGTTCAAAATCAGTAACAGATTTTTTTAAAAACAAGGGGAAATGGCTAAATCACCTACAGAAAAGCAAAGACCAGCTATGACAGATCGCTTGTTAGAAGTGGTGGAAGTGAGACAACATCTTAAACAGAAAAAAATTATCAGCCCAGAATTTTATAGTCAACAAAAATATATTTCAAAATAAAAACCTTTTCAGCCATACAAAATCTAAAAGAACTCAAATCCAGTTCACCTATACTGTCAGAATATTAAAGAAAGTCCTTCAGGCAGGATGAGATGGGAGAACAGACTTACACAGGGAATGATAAGCACAGGAAATAGTATCTATACATGGATAAACATAAATATATGCTACATTTCCTCATCTAAATACTTTTAAATATAGTGGACCTATTAAATTTAACTAACAGTGGTCTGGAGTTTGTAACATAAGTTAAAAAAAAAGTATGACAATAATAGTACAAAAATCAGAACAGAAAAGCATTCTATTAAAATATTCTTATAATATACATAAGGTAGCAAAATATCTCTTGAAGCTGGATTGTGATAATTTAAAGACGTCTTCTATAAACCCTGATTCAATCAATAAAATACCAAAACAATGAGTTACAGTTAATGATCCAACAATGGAGATAAAATGGAATTTTTTAAAATGTATTCAATTAATTAATCCAAAAGATGATAGAAAGAAAATTAAACTAAAAAAGAAAAAGAAAGAAAAAAGTATAGATGAGACAAGTAAAAAACAAAAAGCAAGAAGATAAATTTAAATATCATGGGAAGGACATGAAGATCACCTGAAAGAAGCCAGGCACAGAAAGACAAATACTGCGTGATTTCACTCACATGTAGAATCTAAAAAAGTTCACCTCACAGAAGTCAAGAACAAAATAGTGGCTATTAGAGACCAGAAAAGAAAGTGGAGAGTGAGGGATGGGGAAAGACTGATTAACAGATACAAAATTACAGGCAGATAAGAGGAATATGTTCTGCTGTTCCATTATAAAGAGAGCAATTATAAACATTATATATCATATAACTCAACATAGGAGAGAATCTTTTCAGTGTTCTCATCACAAAAAAATTATAAGTATTTGGGATGATGGATAACCTAAGTATCCTGAGTTGATCATTATTTGATGTATATATATTCTAAATCATTATTAAATGTTGATGGAGAACTAAAATTTTAAAAAATGTGTATATACATACACACACATGTATATAAACATGTCAACAATCATATTAAATGTAAATCATCTAAATGACTTAATATAAAAGACAGATTGTCTCACGGATTAAAAGGGAAAACCCAACTGTACACTGCCTTTGGGAAAAGCACTTTACGTATTACAGTATATTTAAATTTCAAAATAGGGGGCTAGTGTTGTGGCGTAGAAGGTTAAACCTCTGCCTTCAGTGCCATTATCCCAAGTTCCAGCTGCTCCACTTCCGATCCATCTCTCTGCTATGGCCTGGGAAAGTAGTAGATGATGGCCCAAGTTCTTGGGCCCTTGCACCCACATGGGAGACATGGAAGAAGCTCCTGGCTCCTGGCTTCTGATCTACCCAGCTGCAGCCATTGAGGTCATTTGGGGAGTGAGCCAGCAGATGAAGATTCTCTCACCTGCCCCATATCTCTGCCTTTAAAATAAATAAATAAATCTTTTTTTAAATTTTCAAAATAATTATGAGGGAAAAGATACCAGCAAGAAAAACACATATTGTATGATTTTATGTATATAAAATTCCATAAAATGTGAAGTAATATATAATATATAATAAGTAATATAATATATGAGTAATATTTTATATATAATATAATGGCAGAAAATAGGTAGTTTCTGGGAATGAAGGTGGGGGAGGTATTTGAGGTGGAGTATAAAAGGGCAAAAGAGTAAACTTTTTGGAGTGATCGCTGTGTTCATTATCTTGACTGTGGTGACGGTTTCACAGGTGAATTTGTATTCCAAAATTACCTAATTTTTCAATTTTACCTCAATAATACAGCCCAAAATGTTAATTAAATGCTTGAAAAATTTGGTGGATCTGCTTTTCAGTTTTTAATTTAATGAAATTGAAATACATATCAAATATTATAGAAAAAAGTTAACATTCAATTTGAGATACATCTTAACTATAAAAACAAATTAATTTGGAAGACTCTGTAAAAGAATGTTAAATATCTGATAAAATAATTTGTGTTGAAATGATCATTTCTGGAGCCGGCGCCGTGGCGCAGTGAGTTAATCCTCCACCTGCAGCATCACCATCCCATATGAGCGCCAGTTCTGGTCCCAGCTGCCCCTTTTGCAATCCAGCTCTCTGCTATGACCTGAGAAAGCAATAGAGGATGGCCTGGGTTCTTGGGCCCCTACACCCATGTGGGAGACCTGGAGGAGGCTCCTGGCTCCTGGCTTCAGATCAGCACAGCTCCAGCTGTTGCGGCCATCTGGGGAGTGAACCAACAGAGGGGGGGGACCTTTCTCGCTGTCTCTCCCTCTCACTGTCTGTAACTATACTTCTCAAATAAATAAACAAAATCTTTAAAAATAAAGAAATGATAATTTCTTTGGTATATTGGGTAAAAGTAGGTATAATTAACTTCACTCATTTCTTTTTACATGTTTAATGCAGCTCACAAAACTTAAAATTAAAGATGCAGCCTGCAATAAATTTCTGTTGGACAGTACTGTACTTGAAAGGAAGATTAATTGGAGAACTTAGGAAACATTATATTCTTCATATTTCTGCTCAAAAAAGGGTAGCCATACTATATGTCGTAGAAATATAATGGTCTCTAAAAGATGTCCACATTTAAACCCTACAGCCTATAAATATGCTAACTTACATGACAAACAGACTATGAAGTGATAGATCTTGAGACAAGTCTATTACTCTCATTTATTTCAGTGGACCCATATGATTACATGGGCCCTGGCAAGGGGTCTTTTAAAAAAAAAAGAGGGGAGGGCAGAAGGTCAGCATCAGAGAATGTGATGACAGAAGCACAGAGAAGAAAGGAAATCTGATAACAGAAACAGACAGTGGAGTGATGAAGCCATAAAACAAGAAACGGAGCAGCTTCTGTCAGCTGTAAAAGACACAGCTCTACCAACACCTTGATCTCAGCCACATAAAGTTCATTGTAAAACAACGAACTCCAGAACAGTAAGATAATTTGTTCAAGTTACTAAATTTGTTATTATCTGCACATATTTTCTGTACCTAGACGTGGGATGCTGCTGTAACAAACATGCATACCTAAAAATGTGAAAGAGGCTTTGGCAATGAGTAATGTGTGGAACCTGGAAAAAACTTTGAGGAACATGATACAAAAAGCCTAAATTGTCCTAAACAGACTGTTAGTAGAAATAGGGATGCTAACAACTCTGCTAGTGTTGTTTCAGAAGGAAAAGCATGGTAGAGAAAGCCTCCTTTTGCCCAAGAGACTATTTAAATCATTTTTCTTTTTCTTTTTTTTTTAAGATTTATTTAAGAGGTAGAGTTACAGACAGAGAGGGAGAAATAAAGAAAGGTCTTCCATCTGCTGGTTTACTCCGCAAATGGCCACAATAGCCAGAGCTGGGCCTATCCAAAGCCAGGAGCCAGCAGCTTCTTCTGGGTCTCGCCCATGGGTACAGGGGCCCAAGTACTTGGGCCATCTTCTGTTGCCTTCTCAGGCCATAAGCAGAGAGCTGGATCAGAAGAGGAGCAGCCAGGACACTAACTGGCATCCATTTGGGATGCTGGCATCTCAGGCAGAAGCTTAGCCTACCATACCACAGCACCAGTCCCCAAAACCAATTTTTAAGCTGAGTCCAATATTGCCTGAGTCTCTGATGTTCTTATTCCAAAGTCCAAAGGGTAGCTATCTGTGCAGCTATGCATGTAATAATTCCTTCCACAAGGTAGGAAGAAATGGTTTGTAAGCCACTGCTCACAGTTTTAGCTCAGAGAGAATTCCACAGCCACCCACTTACTTTTACTTTAGCCTGGGGAGATCACTGGGGTCTGAGCAACTGCCAACCTTGAAGCAGCGAAACCACCTTGCTTCCTTCCCCTCACCGACTCCTGCAGAGTGCCATACTTGCCAAGGAAAGGTTAAGCGGTGCTCCTCTGTTCTGCTCCTAGCAGTGTGGGAATCAGCATCAAGAAGAGATGCCATCTTCTTAAAGAGAAATGAGAGGAGACTCCGGCAGCCTGTGTCACTGGTGATATTGCCTGAGGGAGAACCTTGTAGACTGCACAGATTTTTGAGTGCAGCCAGGAATGCTAGTGAGGGGAGGGTGCCCACCTACACCCATGAAGCCAGAGCACATTGCCTGCTTCACATGCCCCCTACAAGGGCTCCCAGAGTTTAGTAGCACTAACTTTTTTGGTTTTTTGTTTTGTTTTTTTATCTTTTTTTGTTTTTATTTATTTATTTTTAAGTTTTTATTTAATAAATGCACTTTTTCATAGATACAACTTTAGGAATACAGTGGTTCTTTCCCCTCTACCCCACCCTCCCCCCAACTCCCATCCCACCTCTTTCTTCCTCTCTCATCTCCTTCTTCATTATGGTTCATTTTTAGTTTGACTTTATATGCAGAGGACCAACTCCAAGTAGCACCTTCTTAAAAGACAAGTACAGACTGCCATGGCTTGCATGCAAGTGACGAGGAGGTTTTATCTGAGGGGTAAATATACAGTCTCCACTGACTTTAAGTCTGGCCCAAAGTGTTGGCAGGGGATAGGGTGTCCACTTAAACCTGTGAGGTGTTCCATTGATATTCCATGGTAACAGAAAGCCAAAAAGAGCTGGAGTACCCATACAATATCAGTCAAAACAGACTTTAACACAAAAAGAATATTAAAAGGATAAAGAAAGATATTATGTAATGATTAAGGGACCAATTCAACAGGAAGATGTGATTATAGGAAAAGTATATGCATCCAAGGCATGTTGGCTATTTAAAATCAATGTAAATGGCTCTAAAGGGAGATACAAACTCCAATACAACAATAATACACCTAACTTTTATAAGTAGACAGATCAACTGGACAAAAAAAAAATTAACAAAGAAACAATAGAGCTAATCAACAGTACAGATCAAATGGAACTAATTGATATCTACAGAATATTTCACCCCACAGGAGCAGAATACACATTCTTTTCATCAGTGCATGGAACTTTCTCTAGGATAGACCATAAGTTAGGCCATAAAGCAAGTCTCAACAAATTAAAAAAAAAAAAAAAACCAACACTGAAATCATACCATGTATTTTTTCTGACCACAATGGAATGAA
The DNA here is from genome assembly GCF_033115175.1 of Lepus europaeus. NCBI lineage: Eukaryota > Metazoa > Chordata > Mammalia > Lagomorpha > Leporidae > Lepus > Lepus europaeus. The sequence goes on from NC_084833.1 coordinate 44,854,495, forward strand.
GCTGGAAATTAACAATTTACGAAACTCCAGAAATATGCAAATACATATAGACTGAACAACAGCCTCCTGAATGAACAGTGGGTCACAGAAGAAATCAAAAGGGAAATCAAAAAATTCCTGGAAACAAATGAAGATGACAACACATCAAAACCTATAATGGGATACAGCAATAGCAGTGTGAAGAGGAGAGATTGTAGTAATTAGTGCCTACATCCAGAAATTCAAAAGGCATCAACTAGGGGCTGGAAGTGTGGCATAGTGGATAAGGCTGCTGCCTGCGATGCTGGAATCTCATCTGGGCACCAGTTCAAGTACTGGTTGCTCTACTTCTGATCCAGCTCCCTGCTAATGCACCTGGGGAAGCAGCAGAAGATGGCCCAAGTGTTTGGTCCCCTGCCAACCATGTGGGAGACCTGAGAGAAACTCCTGTCTCCTGGCTTTGGCCTGGCCCAGCCCTGGCCATTGCAGCCATTTGGGAAGTGAACCAGTGGATGGAAGACCTCTCTCTCTCTCTGATTCAGTCTCCCTCCCCCCACCCCACCCTATAACTCTGCCTTTCAAATAAATAAGCAAAATAAATCTTTTAAAAAGGCATCAATAAATGATCTAACAACACATCTCAAGGACTTAGAAAAACAAGAACAAAACAAATCCAAATTTAATAGGAGGAAAGAATAATTAGAGAATAAATAAAATTGAGACCAAAAAAAAAAAAAAAGATACAAAAGATCAGTGAAATGTTGAGCTGGTCTTTTGAAAAAAATACACGAAATTGAAACACCATTGGCCCAAGTAACAGAAAAAAAAGGGAGGAGACCCATATTAATAAAATCAGAGATGAAATACAAGATGTCATAATGGATACCACAGAAATAAAAAAGAATCATCAGGAATTGCTACATAAACAGATATATGCCAACAAATTGGAAAATTTAGAAGAAATAGATAAATTTCTGAACACATGAAATCTACCAAAATTGACTCTTGAAGACATAGAAAACCTAAATAGACCAATAACCAAGACAGAGGTTGAACCATTAATAAACAGCCTCCCAACAAAGAAAAGCCCAGAACCAGATGGCTTCACTGCTGAATTCTACCAAACTTTTAAAGAACTAATTCCAATTCTTCTCAAACTATTCAAAATGACTGAAAGGGTGAGAATCCTCTCAAACTCCTTCTGTGATGCCAGTATCGACTTAATTCCAAAACCAGGGGGAAAAAACACAACAAAATAAAGATGTAGACCAATATCCCTGATGAACACAGATGCAAAAATCCTCAACAAAATACTAGCTAATCAAATCCAACAACACATAAGAAAGATCATTCACCTGAACCATGCAGAATATATCCCTGGTATGCAGGGATAGTTCAACATAGGCAAATCAATATATGTGATACATCACATTAACAAATTGAAGAATGAAAATTATATGATTATCTCAATAGATTCAGAGGAAGCATTTGATAAAATACAACATCTTGTCATGATAAAAAACAAAAAAACCTTAACCCAATTTGATACAGAGGGAACATTTCCTTAATACAATTGAGACAATATATGACAAACCTACAGCCATCATCATTTTGAATAGGAAAAAGTTGATCTGGAACCAAACAAGGACGTCCACCTTCACAATTGCTATTCAATATAGTTTTGGAAGTTTTAGCCAGATCTGTTATACAAGAAAAGAAATCAGAGGGATACAAATTGGGAAGGAGGAAGTCAAATTATCCCTACTTGTGAAAGACATGATCCATATAGAGCAAAACCAAAAGACTCCAATAACTGACTACTGGAACTTACAAAAGAGTTTGGAAAAGTTGCAGGATATAAAATCAACACACAAAAATCAATAGCCTTTGTATACATAGATAATGCTTTGTCTGAGAAAGAACTTGTGAGATTAGTCCAGTTCACAGTAGGTGCAAAAATGTCTAAACACCTTGGAATAAATTTAACCGAGGAGGTCAAAGATCTCTACAATGAAAATTAAAAGACATTAAAGAGAAAAATAAAAGGAGACACAAAGAAATAGAAGAATCTTCCATATTCATAAATTTGAAGAATTAATACCAACAGAATGTCCATATCACCCAAAGCAAATTACAAATTCAATATGATCCCAATCAAAATACTCAGAAGATTCTTCTTGGATCTAGAAAAAACAATGCTGAAATTCACATGGAAACACAAGCGGCCCCAAAGACCTTAAGTAATCTTAACAAAAACAAAGGCAAACACATCACAATACCAAATTTCAAGACACACTACAGTGCAATTATAATCAAACAGCCTGGTACTGGCAAAAAATAGACATGTAGGGGGCTGGCACTGTGGCGCAGTGGGTTAATGCCCTGGCCTGAAGCACCAACATCCCACATGGGCACCGGTTCGAGTCCCGGCTGCTCCTCTTCCAATCCAGCTCTCTCTGCTATGGCCTGGGAAAGCAGTGGAAAATGGCCCAAGTCCCTGGGCCCCTGCATCCATGTGGGAGACTCGGAAGAAGCTCCTGGCTCCTGGCTTCATATCAGCGCATCTCCAGCCATTGCAGCCAATTGGGGAGTGAATCATTGGATGAAGACCTCTCTCTCTCTCTCTCTCTCTCTGCCTCTCCTCTCTCTGTGCAACTCTGACTTTCAAATAAATAAATAACTCTTAAAAAAAAAATAGACACATAGACTAATAGAACAGAATAAAATCCCCAGAAATAAATCCACGCATCTACAACCAACAAACTTTGACAAAGGAGCTAAAATAAATCCCTGGATAAAGGACAATCTCCTCAATAGATGATGATAGGAAAATTGTATCTCCATGTGCAAAAGTATGAAACAAGACCCCTACCTTACACCTTATACAAAAATCAACTCAAAATGAATCAAGAATCTAAATCTCTAACCTGATACCTTCAAATTACTAAAGGAGAACCTTGGGAGAAACTGCAAGACATTGACGTTGGCAGAGACTTCTTGGAAAAGACCCCAGAAGCACAGGCCATCAAAGCAAAAATAGACAAATGGTATTACAGCAAGTTAACAAATTTCTGCACTGCAAAGGAAACACTTAAAGTGAAGAGGCAACTGACAGAATAGGAGAAAATATTTACAAAATATACAACTGATAAAGGATTAATATCCAGAATCTATGAATAGCTTAAGAAATTCAACAATCAAGTTAAGAATGGGCAAATGACATAAACAGGCATTTTTAAACAGACAAAATTCAAATAGCCAACAGATACCTTAAGAAATGCTCAGGGTCACTAGCTCTCAGGGAAATGAAAATAAAAACTACATAAGGTTTCACCTTATCCCAGTTAGAATGGCTATCATACAGAAATCAAAAAACAATAAATGCTAGTACAAATGTAGAGGGAAAGGTACCCTAATCCACTGTTGGTGGGAATATAATATAGTACAACCATTAAGAAAGATGGTATGGCAAGTCCTCAGAAATCTGAAAATAGATCTAACATATGACCCAGACATCCCACTCCTGAGAATTTACCTAAACAAAATGAAATCAGCATATGAAAGAGTTATCTGTATCCCACATTTATTATAGCTCAATTCACAATTGCTAAGATATGGAATCAACCCAGATGTTCATCAACCAATGACTGCATAAAGAAAACGTGATATATGTACACTATGGTATAGTACTCAGAAATAAAAAATGAAATCCTGTATTTTGCAACAAAACGGATGCAACTGGAAACCACTAGGCTTAGTAAAATAAGGCAGTCTGAAAAAGACAAATACCACATGCTATCTTTGATCTATAATAACTAGTAGAGTACTAAAAAATGTGATGTCTATGAGTGAAATTGACAATTTGAGATTTGATTATTGTTTAGAGCTCTAGTCTATACTGTTGAGGAACAGTGGTACTTTTCATCTTACTATTTGTTGAATTCTTTCCTAATGGAGGTTAAGCTTATGATTATAAAATAAACTTAAAGTATGTGATTGTAAAAATTAAAAGGGGCCAGTGCTGTGGCACAGCGGGTTAACACCCTAGCCTGAAGCACGAGCATCCCATATGGGTGCCAGCTCAAGACCCAGCTGCTCCACTTCCGATCCAGCTTTCTCTGCTATTGTCTGGGAAAACAGTGGAAGATGGCCCAAGTCCTTGGGCCCCTATATCCACTCCAGGGAAACCTGAAAGAAGTTCCTGTCTCCTGGCTTTGGATTAGCGCAGCTCCACCCGTTGCAGCCAACTGGGAGTGAACTATTACATGGAAGACCTCTCTCTCTCTCTCCCTCTCTCTCTCTCTCTTTCTCTCTCCCTCTCCCTCTCCGTATCCCTCTATCTCTCCCTCTTTTTCTCCCTCTCCTTTCTCTGTGTAACTCTGACTTTCAAATAAATAAATAAATCTTTAAAAGAAAGTAAAAGAAAAAATAAGAAAGTAAGGTAGAGGGAGGGTGGGAATAAGTACCAGAAGGAGGATAGGTTGGGATTTATCTCTATGCTCCTATATCTATATATAAAATACATGAAATTTGTTCACATTATATCAATTTTTTAAAAAATAAAGAAAAAAGTAGGGAAGTAGAATAACTTTACAGTGGAAAAAATTAATTAATTAAAAGGATTCTTAAGAGAGTTATTCCAACAGAAACATTGCCAACTTGCACTGAAGGGATGGCAGTGAACAAAATGAAATAGGACTGACAAATTTCCAAAATTCTACAAGCAGAAAGTAAGCTAATAAAACCATTCAAGTGCAAACACAATCCTTCATGAATAAAGAAAGATGTCTCAAAGAAATTAGCTACAAGCCCAAAGGGCAGCAGATTATTCACAAGTCTTGACATCCAAGAGAGTTTGTATCACTCGATGTCAAAATGGACCATTTTCTTCTTTGCGTTTTGTCTTCTGGATGTCTATAACTGGAAGCAGAATATTTGTTTTCCAGATTCACAGGTCCACAGATAGAAGAGTATTTTTTGCCCAAAAATGGATAATACCCAGAGTCTCACCCACCCACTGATTTAGATTTAGATAATGATATTCAGAAATTTTCAACTAAAGATATAGAAGACATTTTGGACTTTTGACTGATGCTGTAATGAATTAAGACTTTTAGAGATACTGTGATGTGGAGAAAATAAGTTGCACATGGCACAGAAATGGATGTTTGGGGCCAGAGGGCAGATTTTGAGGGAAGCAGAATAATGCTTCCTCAAGATATCTTGTCTACTCCATTTTCTGTTGCTAATGACATAATGCCACAGACTAGGTAGATTATGAAGGAAAAAGGCTTTATTTTGGCTCATATTTCTGTTCCAAGGTTGAGGGCCTCATCTGGTGATCGCTGACAGAATCCTGAGGTATACAGGGTATCACATGCAGAGAAACAGAAAGCACTCTAGAGATTTAGCAAACTGGCTTCTATATTAGACCCACTCCTAAGATAACCGCATTTACCCAATAACCTATTAATCTACTAATGACATGAGTGAACCCATTAATCCATTCATGACAGTGAGTCTAATCACCTCATGGAGGTTGCACCTGGTCCCACTTCTTGATATCACATAATGGGAATTAAATTTCAACATCAGTTTCAGTAGGAACAAATTATATTCAAACAATGGCAAGGTCCATGTGCTGATCTCCAGAATCTGTGAATATGCTACCTAAGATGGCAAAAGGGACTTGCATATACTATTAGAGATATTTTCCTGGGGAGCTCAGGAGCCAGTGTTGTGGCACAGTAGGTTAAGCCCCTGTCTACAACCAAAGCATTCATATGAACACTGGTTTGAGTCCCTACTGCTCCACTTGAAATCCAACTCATGGCCAATGTGCCCGAGAAAGCAGCAAAAGATGGCCCAGGTACTTGGTCCCCTGCCACCCATGTGGGAGACCCAAATGGAGTTCTAGGCTCCTGGCCTTAGACTGGCCCAGTCCTTGTTGTTTTGGTCATTTGGGAAGTAAACCAGTATATGGAAGATTTGTCTCTCTGTCTCTCACTCTCTCTCTGTAACACTTTCAAATAAATGAATCTTTAAATAAATAAATAAAATGGGCAGATTATGCTGGACTGTGTGGATGAGCCAAATGTAATCATAGTGGATAAAGACATAAGGGAAAGTGCTCCTGAATCCAATCGTCATAAGGAAATTCTTCTTCCCCCCAAAGAAGCTGCCAACCCCTTCCTGTTGCTGCAGCCCCATAGACATCCCAGAGACAAGCTGTCAAAACAGAGAACACTCAGAGAGCAGAGTTCCAGCCCAAGGGACCCACACTTGTAAATGAATGAGTGAATGATGAATAAAGCAAGCAGTAAGTCTTTCATAGAGCACATAGGACAAGAAAAGTTAATTCAATTCAAAATATTTATTAATCATCTATTATCTACCATGCACAATAGGTGGTTCTGGGAATCTATGAGTGTCTAGACAGGCAGGACACCTGTCCTCCTGAAGTTTACAGTCCAAATTTCCACAGTAATTCCATCATCAGAGTGTCAACAGCCTTCCTCAGAACAAGAATGTCCAGGGTGCGCAATAGTAAGCAAGCAGCCCTACACAAAGCAAAGAAAAGTCGCCTAGTTTGTATTCTCTTAACCATAGCCAGCTCAACTACTTCACCAACTCCTTAGAAAGGAATCAGTGGAAATTAACATATTTGTAGTCATATATCACAGCATAAAATTAGTAAATCTTCTATATATCATTAATAAGTCTATCCACATAGTAGATAAATCTCATTCCATAATGATGCTTCAGTCATTCTAAAACAATCCTTTTCTCTTTTAAAAAAAATATTTTATTTATATATTTGAGAGGTAGAGTAACAGACAGTGAGAGGGAGAGAGAGAAAGTTCTTCCATCCACTGGTTCACTCCCCAAATGGCTGCAACAGCTGGAGCTGAGACAATCCAAAGCCAGGAACCAGGAGCTTCTTCTGGGTCTCCCACATGGTTGCAGGGGCCCAAGCACTGTGCCGTCTTGTACTGCTTTCCCAGGCCATAGCAAAGAGCTGGATCTGAAAAGGAGCAGCCAGGACTAGAACCAATACCCATATCCGATGCCACAGCTACAGAGAATTATCCTACTGCACCATGGTGCCAGACCCTCTAAGATGATCCTTCTCGGGGCCAACACTGTGGTGCAGTGGGTTAAAGCCCTGGCCTGAAGTGCTGGCATCCCATTGGGGCGCCTGTTCTAGTCCCGGCTGCTCCACTTCCAATCCAGCTCTCTGCTATGGCCTGGGAAAGCAATAGAAGATGGTCCAAGCCCTTGGTCCCCTGCACCTGTGTGGGAGACCTGGAAGAAGCTCCTGGCTCCTGGCTTCGGATCATTGCAGCTCCAGACATTGCAGCCATCTGGGGAGTGAACCAGCAGATGGAAGACCTCTCTCTCTGTCTCAACCTCTCTCTGTAACTCTGTCTTTCAAATAAATAAGAAAAGGGGGGAGTCTCTTTACCATCTAGAAAAAAAAAAAAGATAATCCTTCTCTTATCTTCATAAAAGGCTGAGTTAAAAGTATCCTGCTGGGAATTCTCATCCAAGTTTGCTCAGTATGGATCTAACCAGTTCTCTCTCCTGCTTTACCCTCTACAAAGATCCCCACTGCTCTAAGAATAAAATGCAAAGCCATTAATGTGGCCTAGGCAGGGGTAATAGAAACAACAGTTAAAAACAAGTAAGTACATGGCTTCCTACCTGTCAGAATGGACACTTGCTATAAATCACCAACATATCCAAACACATGCACACCAGCTAAATCAGCTCTGCCCATAGCATCCAGTGAAACCTAGCCCTTGCCCACCTCTGCAGCTACTCACCAACCAACAGATATCTTTCTGTTGATGTCTGCCTTAATACATCCAGTTCCCCAGCTCAAAATGCTCAGGATCCTTACCCTTTCGATACCAGGCATTTGGTTGACATGTCACTATGTCAAGGTAAGCTTTCTCTGATTGCCACCATCTCCTACCTCAATTAATCAGCTCTCCTTGTGCAAGGGTACTTCCAAAAGCTCACAGAAAATTGAATTAAAAGCTGTTTATTTTAGTACAAAAATATTTGTAAAGAGTTGTATGTTTGTAAGGCATAAAAAGGAGATTTTTTTTTAGGTTTTTTTTTTTTTTTGACAGGCAGAGTTAGACAGTGAGAGAGAGAGAGAGAGAAAGGTCTTCCTTCCATTGGTTTACCCCCCAAATGGCTGCTACGGCCGGCGCTGTGCAGATCCGAAGCCAGGAGCCAGGTGCTTCCTTCTGGTCTCCCATGCGGGTGCAGGGCCCAAGGACTGGGGCCATCCTCCACTGCACTCCCAGGCCACAGCAGAGAGCTGGACTGGAAGTGGAGCAACCGGGACAGAACCGACGCCCCAACCGGGACTAGAACCCGGGCTGCCGGCGCCGCAGGTGGAGAATTAGCCTAGTGAGCTGTGACGCCGGCCAAAAGGAGATTTTTTCATTTGAGGTTTCATTTTCCAAATGGCTCCAACAGCCAGGTCTAAGCCATGCAGAAGCCACGAGCCAGAAACTCCACCCTGGTTTCCCTACATGGATGGCAGGGGCCCAAGTTCTTAGGCCATTCTTTTCTACCTCTGAAGCTCATTAGCAGGAAGCTGGATAAGAAGCAGAGTAGCCAGGACTTGAACTAGCTCTCTGATAGGGGATGCTTCCAATTTTAGCAGAGGCTTAATCCACTGCAACACACTGCCAGCCCCTGGAGCATGTCTATGACAAAATGTTAAGAAGTACATGGAAAATGCATATTATGAAAAACTATGCATCAAATTCAAAATTCACTCTTGCTTGGCAGCCTACACATCCCTTTCACCATAAGTATGCAATTATAATTCAAAAATTTCTATGCGATGACTATTTTCCTCGTATTTTAGAGTGGGGACTGTATCTTTTGTACTGGTAACCCTACTATTAGTTGTTGCCTAGGACACAAAGGAATTCCACAATGATAGTATTCATGGAGCATTTATGATGTATCACACACTGTTCTATTTTTTTTTTCTATTTATTCAAGAGACAGGGTGAGGAAAAAAAAGAGGGCACTCCCCTCTGCTAGTTCACTCCCCAATGGCCACAATAACTAGGGCTTGGCTGAGCCAAAGCTAGGAACTGGAAATCAACCACAGTCTAAAATTTGCATGGCAGGAACCCAATCACTTGTGCCATCACTGCTGCCTTGAAGAACCTGCATTAATAGGAAGTTGGAATCGGAAGCCAGAGCCTAGAATCAAACCCAGGCACTCAGATAAGGGATGTAGACATCTTAACTATCTTAACTGCCCAAACTACTGCTCCCACACATTGTGTTAATCAGTTTAATAGATGATCTCCTTTAATCCTACAACAGTTCCATGAGGTAACTGTCATTAGGATAGATTATTTTAGATGAGGACCCTGAAATACAATCAAGCTAAGTAATTGTCCAAAGTCTCAAAGCCAGTAAGCGTCACAGCCACAAGCAGGAGGGCTCCCGAGTGCACACTTTTTAAGAACCATACAACACTGCCTTCATAAATGCTTGCAGAATGAAAAAGTGTCAAGTTTACAGTGGGCAAAACCAAGTAAACTACGCCCTGAATAGAAAGCAGCCCGGAGGCATCATCCAAGCTCTGTGTTCTTGGCCTCCCCAACAGGTGACAGGCACAGATATAGCTATAGCTATAGGTAAAGATATAGTTAATAGCTAAAGAAATATCCCGCAAAAATAATATGCTGGCCAATAGCTTTCAAAGAACTTTACAGAATTCATTCCACTCTAGATCCACACCAAAATCCCCAAGGAAATAGTCCTCTGCCAAACAAAACATCTCCCCACTGTACCTCTAGTGCCTCCCTCCTACTCCCGGGACACCTCTTGCCTCTCAGACACTCTCTGCAGGACAGTAGTAGCACAAAGGAAATAGCAAAGCCGACCCCAACACTCACCAGAAGAGTGCTTTCCCAGATGGATCACTGGCCCTTCCCCACCAACCGTCACCCTGTGCAAAGGAGGAGGTGCCTTTACCTTGAAATAAAAATGCCTTGCTGGTGTTGTGCAGTCCAGACACCTGAGTGACTCCAAGGGTGGTGTTCACAAGGTCGAGCTCGGTGATGATATCCATCTGAAGGTCAGGGTCCATCCCGAAGCCCAGCACTGGAGAGGAACAGAGAGCTGTTTCAGCTTAAAAGGCAGACTGGCAGCAGCAGTAGCAGAGCACAGATTACAGAGGCATGTTGTGGCAAGAGATACCGGTGAGCCAGCGACAAGTGCTTGGAGACTCTCTCCCTGGAGAGAAAAGGAAAGTAACTATGCTCTATCACCCAGGGGTAGCGGAGTTTCTTTCCCCACACCTGTTCCCCATTATAGAGGACTAATCCTTTCTCCAAAACCCTTGTGTCAAATCTATTTCAGAATTCAGAATGCAGCATGGATTAGAAAGGCAACATGGCCTACATACCACATGCTAGGCAATACCCCTAATGAAGTCAGAATCAGTACCCCATAACCAATACAGTATTTCTGCAGTAAAGAGCATGATGTTTTCCTCAAAATGGCATGAAAACAAAGACTGTAAAGCCACAGCTCAGTTTTGGGTCAAATTTTGCCATCATATGAGTTCAACTCAGGATAGATAAGACTGTCAGGTAAATTATGAAAAGATAGTTTTCTAAGTTTTTTTATTTGCAAAATAAGGGTACAGGATTGTGACCCTGATCTCCCAGCCTCAGAGACAGATACAATAGCAACATCTGACACCCCCACCACCAGTAAAGACCTCTATGGAACACACCCTATTAATCAGACACAATCACCTGTAACAAAGTAGAAGGGAATGGAGAGGGAACCTGTCCTTGTTGGAAAAGGGTGGCGGAGGGACAGGCCAGGAAAGAGAATCCCTGGAGTGACAGATGTACATTTCCATCCAGGGAGACTCCTGAGTAGAAAGTTAAATACCTTGACAGCTCTTGTTGGAGAGAACCTTAACACCGAGAAACATGGCCCTGAGCCGCCTATTTCCTCGTCTGAGAAAGTCAGATCCCTAAGGATGTCGGTCTCTCATCCAGGGGGTGTTCGGAATGAATGATTCATTCATGACTACAAAGTGATTTCCAATTATATATATATATGGCAGGAGATCACTCTAAGGGACTGTGTTTAAGCTATTCACGGAGGCCGGGTCTATCTGCACTTAGCATCTCAATAGTGCAATTTTGATTGCGCAGTTGGAAATGTTTTAATCAGCAACAGCTGTCAACTTTCGTCTGAGGGCGATGCAGTCGCTGAGGCAGGATCGGGAGAGCTTGTACCCAATTTGTCCCACAGCGGCTGCCTGAATATTCATCAGGACACTGGGAACTATCACAGCCTCACCTGTCCTCCCACCTTCATCCCTGGCCCTACACACTTGGGAAATGAAACCCACCCTCTCCTTCCTCTTTTCCTTTAGGAAACAGGAGTTGTTGTAGCAATCTAGGCTTCTGTCAACAGATTGGTCAGAACGGGCTCTTTGGAGCTGAAACCTGTCATTGCCAAGACAGAAAAAAGGTTAAATTGGAGAGACAGTGCACTTGGCTGCCTTCTAAGCTTTTGTCAGTTTTCTCCTTGCCTCCTGAACTGAAGGTTTAAATTTTCCCCTCCCAAATGCAGCCAGTTATGGGACCAATTTATCCAAAGACAACTCTTCCCATCATTCACTCTGTACTTATTGCATTTAATGTTTTATCAGGTATTGCTAAGTATTTACTATGGAACACTCATATTGCTAGAAAATATCCTCAAAGAACTTGCAGTCCTATGGAAGAGGGGAGGCGGAGAAGGAACAAAAAATAAAAAATAAAAAACCATACATGCCATGAGGAAAACAGAACAGGGTAATGGCAGAGAAACCAACTTGAGCATGGGGCCTATTCTAGATAAGGGGTTGGAGTAGGTTCTTCTGAGCTGAAACCTGAATGACTAAAAGGGGTAAAATCTGAGGGGGAAACTCTCCATGCCCAGAGAACAGTGATTGCAAATTAGTAACACACTCAGAGTGCTCACAGAGCAAAGAAATGTCTAGTGCAGCTGCAGCAGAACGGGCAGGAAAGGTCAAAAGATAGGCAAATGCCAGATCTTCTAAGGTCTTGTGACGCACAACGGAGATGGATGGTGTTCTAATTTCAATGAGATATCATTGAAGGGTTTTGAGGTTTATGTTTAAGTAAAGGAAAAGTGATATGCTCTGACACTTTATTGTTATGTATTTATTTAATTTGAGAGATAGACAGAATATCTCACTCACTGGTTCATTTCCAAAATTCTGCAATGAGGCCAGGAATGGGCCAGGTGGAAGCTGGAAGCTAGAAACTCAGTTCAGGTCTCCCACATGCATGGCAGAGACCCAAGTACTTGAGCCATCAACCGCTGCCTTCCAGGGTACACATTAGCAGGAAGTTGCAATCAAATGCACTGCCAAGACTCGAGCTCACATACTCTAATATGGAATCCAAGTATCCAGCTGGGCAGCTCAGGCCAAAGTCCTATCCCTCCAATTTACATTTAAAATATGATCTAACTTTCTTTGTATACCTTCCTCATGCTGATTATCTCATACATAGACTCACTTCACAAAGACTTAAAAAGAGCCTACTCTGTGCAACTGAGCTATAGCAGCCCAAGTCACAGCACCAAGACCCTGTTTCTGAGACTGGTACTGTTTTCCTTCAACTGAGCTCCCATGCTAGCAGTTCTGTGATCACCTTGAAAAGACAGGAAAGGAAGTAATATTTCAGTTTGATCTATAGTGTTCTACACCTCTATGGCAGAAATTAAATCAAGGGTGATCTCATAGGACCTCCAAGCCAGTCTTTTGCGGGCCAGGAATTTGTAAAGTAGTCTTGGGAATGTGCCCTTAGCTAGCCATGAGGGCAAGGAAGCATTCCCATAGCCACAGTGCCTTGCACAGAATCTGACACAGGGTACACCCTGAATTTACGACCTGATTAATTACCTAATAGGTGGGCACATGATCATTGCTTTGAATGCAAAGACCTCAGAGCATTATGCATGTCTGGGGATACTATGAAAGTATAAGATGGCATGCAGGCTGAGGAAACTTCCTAAAAGGAATGTGGTTGACTGAGTTATCAACCTCAAATTTACACACACACACACACACACACACCATATTGATACCCTGTGCTGTCAGCTTTGCAATTCCTTCCACTAGAGTGAAAGTAAACCTCCCCATCCCTTGACTCTGAGCTTAGCCATATAACTTGTATGGGCCATTAGTATGTTAGTAACATTGCACAAGCTGACACTTGAACATGTTTGTACAGCAGGGCTGGTATTCTTGTACTTCTCCCAAAGGGAAGGAACATGGCCTTGGTGGCCCACAGGTCTAAGGAGACTGAGACATATGGGGCAGACATCCTACCTGAGTTTAGAACCAAGCCCAGTCAACAGATGAGCCAGCACCAAATCAACCTACTTATGTGTGAGGCAAAATAGGGATTATTGCTTTAAGCCTTAGACTTTTGGGTGATTTGCTATGCAGCATTGTTGAGGCAATAGTTTAACTTATGCAGAGACTTAAGACTCAATATGATGGCTATTTTTAAGAAGCCCAAATCTTCCAGGTGAGGACCCCTGCAGCTGGGTAGAGTTAAGGCATCCTGATAGATTTTGCAGAACTGAGAAAATACCTCAGTGTTATCATGGGATCCCCATCACCAAGGAAGAGAACAGTACTCTCAATCCAAGAAGTGTTGGGAGAATACTGCGCTTCAAGGCAGTTTCAGTCCTAACTCTTCCCTGTACAAATTCTGTGTTCATGGAACGGCTCCATCACTCTGAGTTAATTTCTTCCTTTGTGAAAGGAGATGGTAATTCCTGCCCCCCAAGACTCATGAGTTCTTGGTGACCATGCCACGAGCACTCTAACAGCTCACCCTGGCACATAGGTGGTACCCAGCTGGGGTTTACTTCATCTGTCTTTCATAAGACTATTTGTCCAAGCCATTCCCACTCCCTGGTCCTCATTTCCACTGGAATCATACAAAAGGCACAGATGGCCTCCTTCCTCTCAACCCCTTTCCATGCTCAATTGACCTAGAAGGGCTTTTCTCCCTGGGTTTGATTTATGAAATCTGCATATTCAATCTGCATTCACTTCCCCAGCCCCTCACAAGAGAAGGTGCTCCTCGAGTTTTAAGATAACTCTACTATTCTTGTTATGAAAACACTCCATAAAAACAGAACAAGAAAGAAGAAATCAATTAGGCTTCTAGACACCGTTCTCTTCTCTCTCTTTAATTAGTCCCCTTCAGAATGAAAATGTCGGTGCCAACAGCAAGATGTGTAAAGGATAGCACTTTGCACACTGCCTAGGGAATCAGAAAACCTATTAATAAGGCAGCATTTACATGGCCTCTCCTGAACCTTATGTAATGTGAGAGTATTGGTTCCATTAAAAATTTTTATTTAATGTTGCTGCTTCTTGTCCAAGCATGGAACTCCTGCCCTTTCCAGGGAAAGTCCATTAGAGTGTTCTACTTTGCACATAATGGCTCCACAACTGGCCGAAGCTGGGAGTTAGAATTAAGCAGGATGAAGAGCTCCTGGGGAAGATATAGTTTAAAATCTGGAAGGCAGCACATCAATGTCACAGACACATCTGAGGCTTGGCTCTGGGATCTAGGAACTCTGTCTTAACCAAAACACCTGCTGCTACTTCTGTTGCTGCCACTGCTGCTGCTGGCCACTCTTTGGCCCTGCCCACAGGCCCAAAGTCCACTCAATCCACCTTCAGGGCCCAGGAGCTAGGATCCCAAGTAAATCCTCCTGGGTCTGGCTCACTTCAAGTCTAATCCGGCTCATCTCCTATCGTGGAAGCTGTTTACCTGGTCCATGCAGAGTAAAATGATGCTGCAAGGATGCTCTAAGACCTCATTTAAAAGCAGGATTTCACAACTACTTGATCAGTTCTTAATATCCCAAAAGCAATTTTCCTGAAGATACGCTCTATACCTGTCCAAAGTTGGCCAATATTTTACATGATCTCTGGGAGCTGGGGGCTCATGTTCACAGCTCCATTACTCAAGTCACAATTAATGAATCCCTTGGGAGTTGCTACAAAAAAGGAAGGACGGAAGGAAGGAAGGAAGGAAGGAAGGAAGGAAGGAAGGAAGGAAGGAAGGAAGAAAAAAATTCTCCTTTCCAGCAGGTGGCAGAAAAAGGCATTGGCTGGGTACCTAGGGCACCACAAGTACTCCCTTCACCCCCTACCTTGCTGACAAAAACAAACTAGGAAACAATGGGGAAATATTCATTGAGTTTCATATTATTTACAGTTCCCAGCCATTGGAGAAAATTCACAGACATAGTGTGTTATTACTGCTATTATTGTAGCTTTTAAATTTTCATGATTAGTGATGTACCTGGAAATCGCATAATTATATTTCACCCAGAAATAACAAGAATTGCAGAACAGTGCCCCCTGTCTTGACTCCACTTTGCACTCTAAAACAACTTCCCTGAACAATGGGCTATGTAAGCAGCTTCATTATGACACCTATCATTAGATCTTTTCATATGTAACTGCTTCTGCACTGCAGTCTTGCTTTAATTAAAATGTACCTGATATCATCTATTCATTTCCATTCAAAGGCAGTGATATCTGAGGAGCTTGCTAAGTGAACCACATGTTTATTTCATCTAAGACTGTTAACAGCCCAGACAACAATTGTCTCACTTGACAAATAAACTTTTTTCAAGCAGCTGTTTGGATCCTGATAAACTAATCACCAGCCAGCCTTTGCCACCTAAGAACAGGAGGGGTGTGTGATGTGAGGCACAATTAAAAGGCGTGTCCACAGAAAGCTCCTGCTTCTACCCCTAAAAGCGATGAGAAATTTTAAGTGTACAAACTGAGAGATACTTTCCTCTCTCTTCCCCTCTAGGATTGCTCTGGTAATTTTTGTAGAAGGGACATACAGCCTCCAGTGTTTAAATACTGCCAAGCAGCATTGAGAACACAAGCTCCCCAGGTAACAGCCACATCCAATGGGTCATCTCCTTCCATGGCTCTCTGACTTGGCACAAGCTGTTCCCTCTGCCTGGAATGTTTTCTCAATTTGTCCCTCTGGAAAACTCCCCGGAAAGCCTTCAAGAAATGACTCTGAAATACCACCTCCTGAGTACAGCTTGCCCTGGCCAGCAATGGCCCTGCTTAGAATTAATTCGACCCCTCTTCTCTGTATTTCCTTAACACAAACTTCATATACTCCCTCCTTTCCACCCCATCTTCCTACAAAACTGCATAATAAAAACTGTTTCCAATCTTTACCTGGATAGAGACAGAGTCCTAAAAGACAAGCACCAAGTAACTTTTTCTCTGCAGAAGCAATTCTGGCACCCAGCAAGACATTCAACTGTTTGTTGAATGAATAAATAAATATGAGTGAGTCTTCTCCTACAACCAAAATTTTCCAAGATTTAAAGGAAATGGAGTGTGGGAGCAGGGGAAAGACCCCCTGTTCTTAAAGATCTCCTCCACCAGCAATGTGCCCTGGAACCACTCTGGAGGAGGGCACTTTTTGACGACTTTTCAAAGCAGCGATGAGACAAAAGATTTATGCATATTCAGTCACGATATGCGCTTAGGGATGTCAAGGGTCTGTCGCCTTTTTCCCTGCCCTCCCTTCCTCTGTAAGGGAACCAGCACCCGATTTTCTGTTAGAAGCCAGTAGCGCTAGCCCTGCACCAGCCTCCTGCACCAACCTGGGGATTCACTCCTCCCAGCATGCTCTAGGTATTAGAACCCTCCCGGTGGGCCTGAACTCAAGAAGCAATTATTCCATGCTAGACTGAGCCTAGGCACCTCAAAGCCTGGGAAATTGCAACAGAGATAAGGAAAGGAATGGAGATTTCTTTTGTCCCTGGAGAAATCTACACCCCAAGTAAAGCAAAGTCGCTACCGGCTAGGTGAAAACGCTGGGGAAACGCGGGGTGGGTGGGGTGGGGCACCACTGAGTACTACTCTGGGATCCTCCGGCAGGCCAGCTGCCAAAGAGGGGGCGCCTGGGGCACAATCTCATCCAACTTTTGAGATCACCAAGAGCCAGGGCCTTTCTCTCGCTCTGAATAAACTTGTTCCCTGGCCTGAGAAGGAAGCTATTCCCTCCAGAGAAGGGAAAGAGGGGAAGAGAAAAGCCACAGGGGAGGGCCACACGTCTATTCTGGAGTGCAAAGTCAACAGGGCGCACGCAGGGAGGTTTGCGCCAGCCTGCAGACCAACGACACTCCCTTAATTTTACCCGTTTCCTACCCCACCCCTCTCATCCCTGCTTCCATGTATCTACTACTGAACCCTTGAAGACAGCGGCTGCCAGCCGAACCCCAGAAGACTTGGTGACAGGGGAGTCGCTGGAGGCGGAAGGAAGCAGGTGCGCTCCGAGTCCTCTCAACTGCGTCTCCCTAGGCAGACGGAGTGAGGACTTAAGAGGATCTCGCCAGTTATCCTTGCTGCCACTCCCCGCCCCGCAACCTGTGATTGTAGCCAGAGAAACGTGGTTTGGAGCTTGGGGAGATCGCCCCGGATTGTATCCACTCTTTCAATTTCCCCATAATAATTGTTGGCCCAGGCCTTGGAGACCGGAGGCTGGCGGGGGAGAGAAAGCTCCTGGAGCTCCTCTGGGGACAGTCAGGACAGAACCAGCAGGGATCAAGGGATCCAGGGATCCCAGCGCTCTCCCGCAGTCTCTCATCTTGCCGCGCCCTCCCCGGCCCTGACCGCGCCCGCCGGCCGGAAGCGCTCCCTTTGCGGGTTCCACCACTCAGGGAGCGGTTTCTACCGCACCTTTCAAGTTCGGGGGTGTGGAGCTCGTGGGCCCGCCCTGCTGCAGGTTTTGATTCCCTGGGACCAGAAAGCTGATTGCTGAGGGTTCTACCGCTGGGCCGCGCCCCTCACTCTTGCATCCGCTGGGCCAGGTCCCTACAGAAAGGAGGCGCGCACCGGGGAGCATCTTCCTGCCCGTGAGTCCCACTTCTCACCCCTTCACCCCTAGCAGGACAGAGAGATCCAAGGGACTGATCCAGGAGACCGCCCCTCCCAGAGCAGTGCAGAGCTAGGCTCCAGATCTCCCCCTACGCCGGTGTGGGCATTGGGCACAGCTGCGGGGTTGCCCCCTTTTGCCGGTCCCTCCAACCGCCCCAGCCGTGCTTACCTGTCCTGGCGGAGCACACGCAGAACCACACAACTAAAATCATATCCGTCGGCATCGCTCCGAAGGGTGCCCGCCAACAGAGGCACGCCGAAGCCAGGAGGAAAGAAATGCGCCGGTGTACCGAGGCGCGCCGGGATCGGAGCGGCCAAACTTGCTAGCAGGCGGCTGGGGAGGTGGCTCGGCAGCGCCGGGTGCTGCGCTCGGGGATCGCGCTCGGGAAGGCGGCCCCGGCCGCCCCGCCCCCAGCCCGCCCCCCACCGCGGGCGGCGGCGACTCCAGGCTCGGGCCCCGGCCCCCGCTGCGGCTGCGCTGGCCTCGGAGCTGGAGCGGGAACGCGCGGCTCAGCCACTCCAGCAGGTTGCGCTCGGCGCGGGGGGCTGATCCGATTCGCCTCTTTCGCCCCCAGAGCTGTGAGGGACGCGGAGGCGGCTGCGGCGGCGGCGGCGGCCGCTGCTACGCACAGGAGCAAACCCGAGCCAGAGTCCCGGGACCCTCAGCCGAAAAGGAAGAGCTGGAGGTTCACGGCTTCACACGCTCCAGCCCAGCAAAGCTGCCTTCTCCGCCTTCGCCGCCTGTGCCTCGGCGCTGGGGAAGCGGCAGCCGAAGTTGCCACAGTTCACCCCCCGCCAAGTTCAAAGGCCACCGGCCCCTCTTGGGTGGGGTTTTTGTCCTCTAGGATCTGCAGCCCAACACGGCGCCACAGGGCGTGTCCAGGCCCTCCTCGGGAAACAATTACTCGAGATGCGCTCTGGTGACAAGGTGGCCAGGGGCCGGAGAATACCTGAGGGGGACCATGCCCGGGTCCCCGCTCACCACCTGTGCCTTCTGTCCCCTCTCTGCGGGTGGACGCCTATGACTGGGTCCGCGCTTTGGGGCGAGAAGGCTGAGGTGGAGGCTGCAGAAGCAGGATCCCCTAGCCGGAGTGAGCTGCGGTTGGGGTTTGGGGAGTCTATTTGCAAACCTCGTTCTGCAGGGCAAATGCTGCCACACAGGGGAAATTTCGCACCATTTTTTTCCCCTTGTGCGACTTTCTTGATGATGTTGTCAGACACTCTCACTTCATAGTCACATTTTGGTCTCTCCTGCAAGTCCTCTGGGACACTTTTCTCTGGACAGAAAAGCTGAGCTTTGATTCTGGCCTGTGGGCAAGAGAAGGGTCCTTCCACCTTCTTTATGGCCCTTTCTGGACCTGGACCCCTCCTATAAAGTTCTCTCAAGTTGGAGACCTCTGTCCCATTTCCTGTTGTCCCACCATTAGGGAATGGTATTTATGAATGGAATGGAGAGTCTGGAAGTTAGAAATGACAGAACCTCCCATTTCGACCAAAGGAGCCCACATGATTGAAAGCTCCCAGCTTGTTCACCCTTCTGCTCTCTGGGAGCCCCCTGCCCCACCCCCACCCGACTCCTCTGACACACACACAGGGACCCCCAGAGGAAAACAAAGGGGAACTTTTCTGAACAGAACCTGTTTCCTGGGAACCAATTCCAACATTTTGGAACCTTCTTCCCGGAGGACCTGCCCTGCTCACTTCTTGCGCCCCCTCTCACTTGCCCTGTCCTTAATCCCTACATAATTTAGAGCGGGGAGCCCCAGGGCAGGTCTCCAGACCAGCAGCACAGCTCCTTAGGACAGACGGGTTCTGCTTTCTGACATGCTCCTCGGGTCTTTGCCCGATTCTTCTGGATATTTCTGCATGAAAGCCACTGCCCCACTTGGCCCTTTACACTGTGGTCCCCTTGGCAAATGCAAATGCAATTGCAATCCAAGACACATACCCTGCACTCTCTCTTGAGCTGAAAGGTGAAGAGGTAAACTGATGTCAAGGCTCAGCTGATTTCTCCAATTCTACCAGGATTCAGCTCAGGCCCAGAGGGGATCTGTCTGCCTTGACTCTGTGTTTTCATTACAGAGTCAGGACTTTTTTCCTTCTGCCTGGAGCATGTTACATTTAAAGCTGACATTAAAATCACACACCTTGCAGAAAATAGGATTTCCTCAGTGTAGTTGGGCCCTGTGAACAGGGACACCGCACACCACGCTGCATTGTGAGAACCACCTCTCCCTCTCCTCTGCAGCCTTTAGTGGCTTTGTACTATTGTTTCCAAGGCTCTTTTTAAAAATCCTTTTGATGTATTGAGAACGTGCACACCTCCCACTTACTGGTTCACTCCCCCAGACCCACAAAAGCCAGGGCAAGGCTGGGCTGAGGCCAAAGGCAGGAGCCGGGAACTCAATCCTCACACTCGTACCTGGGTGTCAGACCCAATTACTTGAGACATCACAGCCGCCACCCAGGATCTGCCTTAGCAGGAAGCTAGAGTCCAGAGCTGGAGCCACAGGTCAAATGCAGGCACACTGGTGTGAAACACAGGTGTCTCAACAGCTAGGCTAAATACCCATTTCCTCCAAGGCCCTTCTATTGATCTAAGAAATCCTAGGACCACTAGAAGCTTTAGTGTACCCCCAGAAAAAGGAAAAAGTGGCCTGGGTGAGACCTTTAGCTGTCTCTATCTCCATGTCTGCGTAATTAGCTGGTCCTGTGGGATAGGACTTGTAGCTTGTTCCATTAAGAAAGAAAGCAAGACATATGTTCTATTATAGCTTTGCAGCATCACTTCCATTAACAGTAACAAGAGTTAATCTAGCAAAGTCATAAATCTTTCCTAGATAGCTAAGTACTTCAATCTCTCATAAGTGCATTTCTTGAGTGGGCATTTGCAGTGTGTAGGCTTGTTAGACTTAGTAGGCCTAGGAAATTTCTGTAGTTACAACGAAAGAACTACCACGGTTCCGTATATGCTTAATGTGGGTTGTTAATAAGGAGACTTGGCTTATACAATGGCATGTCCCAAGTCCACCCTCCCCCTCAGGATGGCCTACTTCCATGATTTCTCCAGGACCCAGTGGCTTCCTTTGATCACTGGTCTGCCTCTTCTTCCTGACCCCTAACTAGTAGAGAGCACGAGGGAGCAGTCTTCAGCCTTCTTTCCTCCAGCCACACTCACTCCTTGTTATTCCCATCAACCTCGTGGACTTAAAGAATATCTACACCTGGGTGACTCTAGAATGTGCAACTCTAACCCTAGCCTCTCACTTTTTTTTTTCCCTAAGATTTATTTAGAAAGGCAGAGGTAGAGAGAGAGAAAGAGAAAGACGGGGGTGGGGGGGTGGGGGGGTGGTCTTCCATCTGCTGGTTCACTCCCCAAATGGCCACAATGACCAGGGCTGTGCCAGGTAGAAACCAAGAGCCAGGAAATTCTTCCAGGTCTCCCACATGGGTACAGAGGCCCAAGCACTTGTGGTGCAGCCAAGACTTGAACTGGCACCAAAATGAGATGCTGGCACTTGGCACAGTGGCTTAACCCACTACACCACAACACCAGCCACCTCAGCCTCTCTTTTGAACTCTAAGCTTACATGTACCGCTACCTATTAGGCATCTTGGATGTAATATGGCTATATAATTAAATTAAAATTACTTGTGATTCAAAGAAAATCATTAACAATTTTTGCAAGATGTATCTGATTTGGATTTAGACCTACTAAAAAACTATTACAACTAAATACTAGAAGACAATTTTTTAAAACCAGTTTTATTTTTTAAAGCTTTTATTTAATGAATGCATTTTTCAAAAACCAGTTTTAAAATGCCCAAAGAATCTGAATGGACATTTCTCCAAAGAAGAGACACAAGTGGCCAATAAACATCTAAAAAGATGTTCAACAACTTTAGCCATCCAGAAAATAAAAATTAAAAAACTTTACACTCACTAAAATGGCTACAATAAAAAAGATAATGGTGTTGGTGAGGATGGGGAGTAGTGGGCTAAGCCTCCACCTGCAGCGCCAGCATCCCATATGGACTCCATCTGATTCTAGTCCTGGCTGCTCCTCTCCTGATCCAACTCTCTGCTATGGCCAGGGAAAGCAGTACATCATGGCCCAAGTACTTGGGCCTGTGCACCTGTGTGGGAGACCCGGAGGAAACTCCTGGCTCCTGGCTTCGGATCACCTCACCTGTGGCCATTGAAGTGAGAGTGTTTCCATAAGTCTCTATATGGTTCATTTTCTTTTTTAATGATTTAATTATTTATTTGAAAGTTTGAGTTATACAGAGAGAGAAGGAGAGGCAGAGAGAGAGAGGTCTTCCATGCTGGTTCACTCCCCAATTGGCCACAATGGCTGAAGCTGAGCTGATCCGAAGCCAGGAGCCAGGAGCTTCTTCCAGGTCTCCCACGCGGGTGCAGGGTCCCAAGGACTTGGGCCATCTTCTACTGCCTTCCCAGGCCACAGCAGAGAGCTGGATCAGAAGTGGAGCAGCCAGGACTCAAACTGGCGCGCATAGCTTCTTCCAGGTCTCCCACGCGGGTGCAGGGTCCCAAGGACTTGGGCCATCTTCTACTGCCTTCCCAGGCCACAGCAGAGAGCTGGATCAGAAGTGGAGCAGCCAGGACTCAAACTGGCGCGCATATGGGATGCCAGCACTGCAGGCGGCGGCTTTACCCACTTTCCAACAGCATTGGCCCCTATATGGTTCACTTTTAACATGACTCACATCTCTACTCAGTGTTGACTCCTCAGGGAGATTCCTCCCTCAAGATACTTCTCATTTTGCCCCCAGTATTCTCCAGCCCCTTACCCTGAATTATTTTTAAAGTGCTTATTATATCTGTAATAATATGATTTATATTTTTACTAATTTCTATGTCCCTTATAATGCAAACCCCCCAAGATTTGGAATTTTTTCCCTTTTTTTTTTTTCTATTTTGAAAGGCAGAGTGGATAGTGAGAGAGAGACAGAGAGAAAGGTCTTCCTTTTTTGCTGCTGGTTCACCCTCCAATGGCCGCCGCGGCCGGCGCACCGCGCTGATCCAAAGCCAGGAGCCAGGTGCTTATCCTGGTCTCCCATGCGGGTGCAGGGCCCAAGGACTTGGGCCATCCTCCACTGCCTTCTCGGGCCATAGCAGAGAGCTAGCCTGGAAGAGGGGCAACCAGGATAGAATCCGGTGCCCCAACTGGGAATAGAACCCGGTGTGCCGGCAACCACAAGGCGGAGGATTAGCCTGTTGAGCCACGGCGCCGGCCTTCTCTTATTTTTAAAGATGTATTTATTTATTTGAAAGGCAGAGTGACAGAGAGGGAGAGACAAGGAGGGAACTCTTCCATCTGTTGGTTCACTCCCCAAATGGCCCTGAGGCTTGGGGCTGGACCAGGCCAAAACCAAGAGCCAAGAACTCCATCCATGAGGGTCTCCCACATGGGTGACAGTCATCCAAACACTTGGGCCATATTCTGCTGCTTCCCCAGATGCATTAGCAGGGAGCTAGATCAGAAGTGGAATGATGGGCCTTGAACCAGCATGGGATACTGGCCTCTCAAGCACTGGCTTAAGTACTTTAACAAATGCCTACCCAAGATTGGGACTTTTGTCTTTCTTGATTACCACCGTATTTTTCCACCAAGAACAGTACTTGGGACATTTTGTGTGCTGAATGTCTGAATCAGAGATGTTCTGACAGGAAGCAGCAAGGAGAACTGACTCTTCTCACTGGCTTTCACCAAGGCAGCATCCAGGCCACCCCTTCCCACAGGCCTCCAGAGCTGCCCAATTGCTGACTTCCCAGGGGGCAGAGGGTTCCACAAAGGAAAAGTGAGAAAGATTCCTTTTTAGTTTTCAAACTGAAACCCCATGCTACAGACATACCCAAGCCTAAGAAACTGTCCAATTATTTATTGCCCTCCAAATTCCCCCTCCTTAAGTCAGGTTGCTTTGTCCAAATAGCCCTTCAACTACCTTCATGTTCATGGACACAGAACAAGTTTCTTTGTAAAACAGAAAAACTGAAAGGATGGTGCTGGTATGGCTTGCATTGTTGAAATCCAAGCTCCCAGTATCCGTGAACGTAACCTGACACAGAAATGGGATTTTTGCAGATGTAATTAAGTTAAGCTGATGTCATTTGTGTGAACCCTGATTCAGTGTGACTGATGTCCTTGTAAGAGCAGAAAAGACCCACAGGGAGAAGGCCATGTGGTAACAGAGGCAGAGATAGAAGGGCTGCAGCTGCAGTCACGGACTGCCTGGGGCTACCAGGAGCTGGAAGAGGCAAAGCAGCATCCTAACCCAGAGGCTGGGAAGGGAGTGTGGCCCTGCCAACAGCCGAGTTCACACTTTTAATCTCCGAATCTGCGAGAGGCTAAGTTTCTGTTGTCTTCAGTTTTCTTGTTTGTAGAGCTTTGTGACAGCACAGCCAGAAAAGGAAAGCAAGTGCCAATTCTCTGGCAGAGCCTAGGAGAGAATAAAAACACCCAAGATTCCTTCACAAACCTAGCAGCCCCAGTACTCTGTGGAACTGTGCAAGCTACACTTGGATGAGTATTTTCATATCCTGGTATTCAGGTACTTTCATAAAGTGGGATTGAATGAGAGTATTTGGGCAAGTACCTCTGTTTCTATATAAATAAGTGAATGCTGTATGAACAAATGTGTTCTTTA
Source organism: Lepus europaeus (assembly GCF_033115175.1). Lineage (NCBI taxonomy): Eukaryota > Metazoa > Chordata > Mammalia > Lagomorpha > Leporidae > Lepus > Lepus europaeus. The sequence goes on from NC_084833.1 coordinate 44,879,177, forward strand.
ATTACTACAATCAATTTCAAAGACAACCAAGTCCTATATTCTGCTAAATTAAGTATTGTCCTTTGGTTTTATAGCTTCACTTTGAACAAAGCTAAGTATAGATCTATAGGAAAATAGGTAGAAAAATCAAGACATATAGATAAAGGCATCTCATAATTCTTTGAGTTAAACTGTTCCAATTCATCACATCAATCATATTGGATGAGCTTTGGGTGTCTGAAGGTGTGCACATATCTAGGCTTATTAAGTGTTAAGTAAGTACATGTTGTCATAGGTCAGAAAAAAGCAGGTGCATTACCCTCAAAGAGGTCCTAGATTTTCATCTCAACCCTGCCCAGATTTGGTGCTGGCTATATTTATTAAGTGTTAATAATGTGTTGATGACTGCTGTAAGTGCTTTCCATGGATTAACTCACGTACTTCTCAAAACCACCCACACAGGTAGCTGGGATTAAACTTATTTTGCAAATGTAGAAACTGAGCTATTTAGCCAAAGAAGTGGCTAGGTCAAGCTTCAAACCCAAGCTTGTATACTAAACTACCAAGCTGTGCTGTTTCTCCTGGATGAAGCCTGCAAATTCAGTCTCCTTATGAAGATCTGGTGCATATTCCCCACGTGAGTTCTGAATCAATTGAGAAATAATACAAGAGAGTTGGCTAGAAGCCAAATCATCACCTTTATTAATATAGACTATGTTAGAAGAGCACAATCTGATAGAAAGCCAAAATGAACTGGCCATCTGCCCTCCCACCAGGCGAGACCTTGCTACAGCCATCTGCTCCCACTGATGTGGACAGAGAAATAAGGACCAATGGCTGCCACCCTCCTTCACAAGAAATGAGAGAGTAGGCAGCAGCATCCAAGGTTTGAGGAAGATCCCGCACCAGGGAAACCGAAAGTGGAGGGAAGAGATGATCCCCTACATCAACTTTCACATTGTCCTCTATGAAGGCTCTTTCTGTCATCCAGTGGCTCAGGGCCACCACAAAGCATTTGCTCAGGCCTTCTTTTCCAGGTCTTAAAATGACCCCTTATTGATGTTAGAAAGTCCTATGTGCTCTGTGCTGTTACATTGCTCTGCAACAAAATTAGGAGGAGAGCATCCTTTCAACTTACTTACACTGAGTTACATAAAATGAAGTTTTCCAGAGTAATGCAGATGTCCGAGAGGGATTTCCCATCACAGGATGGTGCTGTGGGAGAGAGATTGTTGAGCAGGGAGAGCCTGTGTCGTTATTTTAGATAGCAACCTATCACACTGATTCATGAAACTGGCCAGGCCCTTCTATCTAAAACAGAAGTGGTCTTTCCCAGTGCACAGGGGCTGCTTTCCAGACTTACAGCCTAGGAATGCTCCTTGCCAACAAAGTTACTCAAGTCCCTCGCATTTTTCAGTGGTTCCCTGGGTCTCCTTTTGGTCACCCCAGTTCATTTTATTCTTGTGTCGGTAAAACTGCCATCTGGCTTCATATGACAGGAAAACTCCCAAGTGATAACAACTTAAATAATAGATGTCTAATACGCTCTGCGGTAAAAAGGATTCCAGAATTGGACAGTCTAGGGTTAATTTAGTGGCTCTATGAAGTCCTCAGGGAGCTGCATTCCTTCCAGAGCTCATCTGCACCACCCCTAGAATGCAGCTCTTGTCTTCACAGTTCCAAATGGCTGTTTGTACACCAGCCATTAAATCCACATTCCAGAAAGAAAAATATGCAAGACAATGAAGGGGCGAAGAAGAACATGCCTAGAAATTCACATATCAATTCCACTTATATTTGGGCAAAGCCTAGTTACATGGCCATTCCTTATGTATCCATTAGCTACTGCTGTATAACAAACCACTAAATTTCACTGGCATGCAACATTAAGCATTTTTTTTTTCATATATCTTCAGGTGAGCTGGTGTTCAGCTCACCCAGGCTGGTCTCAGATTGCCACTTGGGCTTCGGGCTGCAGTAATGAGATGGGTCCTACTTCTCACTTCAGGTCTGACTTTCAATTGACTGTCTCTGTTCCATGTTCCTTTCAGTTTCCTTGGGCCAGTTGACTAGCCAGGACAAGTTATTTTTGTGGCACAAAGAGGCACCAAAGAGCAAGTGGAAATAGATGAGGCCTTTTCAAATCCAGGCTCAATATTGGCACATTGCTACGTCTGCTCATGTGCTACTGGCCAAAGCACAAATGCATGGCAAAGTCCAAAGTCAAGAAACAAGTAGTACAATCCATCCGTGATAAAAATACAGCAAGAAGGCCGGCGCTGTGGCTCAACAGGCTAATCCTCCGCCTAGCGGTGCCGGCACACTGGGTTCTAGTCCCTGTCAGGGCGCCAGATTCTATCCCGGTTGCCCCTCTTCCAAGCCAGCTCTCTGCTATGGCCCGGGAAGGCAGTGGAGGATGGCCCAAGTGCTTGCACCTGCATGGGAGACCAGGATAAGCACCTGGCTCCTGCCTTCGGATCAGCGCAGTGCGCCGGCCATTGGAGGGTGAACCAACGGCAAAGGAAGATCTTTCTCTCTGTCTTTCTCTCTCACTATCCACTCTGCCTGTAAAAAAAAAAAAAAAAAAAAAAAAAAAAAATACAGCAATGGTGTGATTCAGTGTAGGGTAAAGAAACAGAACCAAGTCTAGCTACAAAACCTGGCTCCTAGGGAATATAGAAAAGTCACATTTTGACTGAGTGGCCTAAATTCAGGCAGTTACCAGACTCCTCTACACTTTCTCACCTTGTTCTATCTTTGTAAAATATTGATACTGGCCTGGTTCAAGTTCCACCATAATTCTTACCCTCACTTCAAGACAATGGTTATAGAATTAAGAACTCACCAAAAGGCAAGAAAAGGGAGGGGTGCACATGGAGACTGTCATGGCTATGCTTCCCAGTGTGCTCCACTTTTGAGCAGGCAGGGCAGGATGGTACTTTAAAATATGGTGTACCCTCAGGTGCCAGTTCTGTGTCGTAGGAGGTAAAACCACTGCCTGTGGTGCCAGCATCCCATCTGGGCGCTGTTCGAGTCCCAGCAGCTCCATTTCCGATCCAGCTCTCTGCTATGGCCTGGGAAAGCAGTAGAGGATGGCCCAAGTCCTTGTGCCCCTGCACCCACATGGGAGACCTGGAGGAAGCTCCTGGGTCCTGGCTTCCAATTGGCACAGCTCCAGCCCTTGTGGCCATCTGGGGAGTGAACCAGTGGATGGAAGACCTCTCTCTGGGTCTCTCTCTCTCTCTCTCTCTCTCCCCCTCTGCTTCCCTGTAACTCTGCCTTTCAAATAAATAAATAAATCTTTAAAAATATATATGGTCTATCTCAAAGTCAACACAGATCAAATTCATGCAACCTTAGGAACCTCTCCAGAACACCAGTGGTGAGTGCCACGGGAAATGGAAATGGCAGGCATCTGGAGGCAATTCATGAAAATGAATATCCTTCACAAAGAATCCCAGAATTCCTCAGCTTGTTTCCTGACCAAAAAAAGAGGAGGAGCCAAGATAAGAGATAAAAATATCTAGGTTGTTCTAAGTCCATTTCCAAGACTGCAAGTGCCCCTGCACCTCTCCTGCACTCCCAGACTGCTGTGACCTAGCAACTGGCATGACAACACCTGGCAGAGTACTGTCTCCAGGACACAGCCAAATCTGTGCCTACAGATTAGTATCATCTCCATACTGACTGCTTCAGTTTAAAGGTGAACCCCCGATGGTGCCAGGCACAGGAATCAGAGATGATCCCATGTCACAAGACCCTTTGTTGTGTGACCTGGTGTCTTTGTTTCCGAGAGCTGATTTCATACACTATCACACCACTGTTCTTGCCTCACATCTCTCCCCACTCTGATCCATCATGATGCTGCAATTGAGTTAATTTTCCAAATACACAAATCAGACTCTCAGGGTAAATATCCCACATTTATGGAAGGTGTTGCTATTTAGAAAACAATTGCATCTACAAATTTTAATTCAATCTCATAGCAGCTTTGTGAGATGACTATAATGATTCCAATTTTACGAATGAGAAAACTGAGATTGCATTAATAAGGGAAACAGCTGATACTCAAACCCCAGACAGTGCTTTGTCTCTGGCATCACAGCGGCCTCTCCTCTTTCAGGAAATGCCAACCCACTCCTCAGCGGCCTCCCATGCTCCCAATAGCCTGCTAGCAACCGTCTTGGAGACTCGAGCCCTAAATGACATTTTCTGCCTTAGTTCTTGCTTTCTATCAGCACATGCTGCACTTACCAAATCTGTCCACCATTTATTCTTTAAGTGGTTGTCTTACAATCACACTGTCACTTACTTGCTTTCACCCACCTGGAAAGATCATGCAGCCGCCCTCCTGACGGTCAAACTCTCCCCACGCACCAGCACCCCACTTCTTGTTTTAAAGATTTATTTATTTGTTTGAAAGGCAGCTACACATAGTCAGAGACTTGAGAGAGAGAGAGAGAGAGAGAGAGAGAGAGAGAGAGAGAGACAGGTCCTCCATCCATTGGTTCATTCCCCAGATGGCCGCAATGGTCAGAGCTGGGCCAATCCAAAGCCAGGAGCCAGGAGCTTCTTCCAAGTCTCCAATATGGGTGCAGGGGCCCAAGGACTTGGGCCATCTCCTACTGCTTTCCCAGGCCACAGCAGAGAGCTGGACCAGAAGTGGAGCTGCCATGACCCGAACTGGTGCACATATGGGATGCTGACACAGCAGGTGGCGGCCCCACTGGCTATACCACAGCGCCGGCCCCCCCGGCTTCTTGAAGACCCAGTCAGAATCCCTCCAGTCAGAAAATTTCCTCCTATTCTCCCCCTCAATATGGTCTTGTCCTAAATGCTTTTGTGGCACTTGATAGTTCCCATAATGTACTGTGGCAATGTGTGTGTGTTAAATACCAATCCATAGGGTGTAACCTGGAGGGAGAGACCTAGTCTTAATCATATTTTCTTGTACATTATAACCCTGATCTCTGTTCCTTGTACAAGGCTAATACTCAATATTTGTCTATTCAATTTTTAAAATGTATGTGTAGTATCTACTATGTGCCAATAAATTGCTAGATATTAGAAATAAATAATTAAGATATTGAGTACAGAGTGAATATAAATAAATGAGACTATGAATCAATGAATGATGAAAATTTGACTGTGCCTTTTCTATTCCTGTATGTGTCCATAGAAGGCGGTATCCTCAAAAATGGGACAGAGATGGTTTAAATGACTTGGAATCTCAAAATTCCCATAAAATTACAAAAAAGAAAGCAAGGGCCCAAAGCACACACTGTCTCTGCTTCACATAGTAGAATGAGTTGATCATAGAAGTAAATCCAGCTTCTGTTAGGTTGAGCCATGGTAAAGGCCTGAGAGGTATTTCTCTTGTGAAGGACCCCACCGTGAATTGGACAGCAACTATTCATCCCACTTGCATGGCTTTGTAAATCCAATTACCACAAAGCAGACGGGCATGGAAGAATCTGTGTCTCAGAAGTGACCTTGGAGCTCTGTGCAACTTGAGACTCTGAGTCTCTGACTGCAGCACAAACACCCAGAGAAAGGGGGCAAGAAACATGAACAAAGGCAGAGAACAACCCAAGGGAGCAGGAGGTGAGTTGGGTAAGAAAATAGCAGCAAAGCCCGAGGGGAGGAACAACTGCCAAGCAAATGCAGAGAAGATGAAAGATCAGATGGAGCAATCCAGGACAGTTCTCAGCATGCACACCACATGAGTTCCTTCCAGACCAATTCCTGCACTGCTTCTTTCCATCAGCCCAAAGTAGATTGGACCTGCTATGGATATATGAACTCTAAGCTTCCCACATTTGTTCTTACCTTCTTTAGGGAAAAACCATTTTTAAATGTTATTAACTTACAACAGAGCATTTCCAACTGAAATCCCATGGTATCTGGAATCTGCATTGAAACACTCTGGTTAAGACACCACTTGGGACACCTACATCCCACAGCAAAGTGCCTGGGTTCGAGTCCCAGCTCTGCTCCTGATCCCAGCTTCCTACTATTGCGCACCTGGAATGTAACAGGTGATAGATCAAGTGCTTTGGTCCCTTTCACCTACATGGGGGCCCTAGGTTGAGTTCCCAGCTCCTGACTTCCACTTAACCTAGCACTGGCTGCTCTGTTGCAGGCATCTGCATAGTGAGCCAGCAGATAGACCTCTTTCTATTTTTTTTAAAGATTTTATTTGTTTACTTGAAACAGAGTTACAGAGAGGCAGAGGCAGAGAGAGAGAGAGGTCTTCCATCCACCGGTTCACTCCCTAGATGGCTGCAATGCCAGGAGCTGTGCCAATCTGGAACCAGGAGCCAGGAGCTTCTAGGTCTCCCACACCGGTGCAGGGGTCCAAGGACTTGGGCCATCATCTACTGCTTTCCCAAGCCATAGCAGAGAGCTGGATCTGAAGTGGAGCAGCAGAGAATTGAACCAGTATCCATATGGGATGCTGGCATTGCAGGCAGCAGCTTTACCCACTATGCTACAATACCGGCCCCTTCTCTCTCTCTTAAATAACAACAAAAAAAAATTTATAGAACTTTTAAAAGATTGATTTATTTATTTGATAGGTAAAGAGAGAGAGAGAGAATTTTCCATTCACTGATTAACTCCCCAAATGGCCACGATGACCCGAGCTGGACCAGGTCAAAGCCAGGAGCCAGGACCTTCTTCTGATTCTCCCACATGGGTGGCAGGGCCCAGGGATTTGGGCCATCTTCAGCTGCTTTTCCCAGGCCATTAGCAGGGAGCCCGTGTGGGATGCCAGTGCTGCAGGCCGTGGCTTAACATGCTACATCACAGTGCCAGTCCCAACAACCTTTTCTTAAATTCATTTATTTATTTGAAAGGCAGAGTTATAGAGAGGCAGAGGCAAAGAAAGAGAGAGGTCTTCCATCCGTTAGTTCACTCCCCAGATAGCTGCAGTAGCTGGAACTGCACCTATCTGAAGCCAGGAGCCAGGAGTTTCCTCTGGGTCTCCCACACAGGTGCTGGGGCCCAAGGACTTGGGACATCTTCCACTGCTATCCCAGGCCATAGCAGAGAGCTGGATCGGAAGTGGAGCAGCCAGGACTCGAACCAGTGTCCATACGGATGCCAGCACTGCAGGTGGTGGCTTCACCCACTACACCACAGTGCTGACCCCTCAACAACTATCTTTAATATAATATTTCAAGGTTGAGAGAGAGATAAATGAAATAAACTTGGATATAAGTTGTTAATTGTTGAAACTGAGTGATGTGAAGAGTTCACCATTCTATTCTCTCCAACTTAGGCATGTGTGAGAATTTTCAAAATAAAAAGTTACAAGACACAAGGAGCAAGTGAATATCAGGAATGAAATAGAGGGTGATGACCCACACCAAACTCTGATCCCACCGAGCCCTCTTATTATCCTTACAAGATGACAATTACTGGCAAGATAAGACCTTAAACTGAGTTTGGTATTTGCTGCTCTATGTACACACTGAAATGCAGATTTATGGAGCCAGCATTGTGGCATAGCAGGAAAAGCTACCACCTGCAAGGCCAGCTTCCCATATGGGTGCTCATTCAAGTCCCAACTACTCCACTTCTGATCCAGCTCCCTGCTAATGACCTGAGAAAAGCCACAGAAGATGGCCCAAGTATTTGGACCCCAGTAACCATGTGGGAGATCTTGATGAAGCTCCTGGCTCCTGACTTTGGCCTTGCCCAACCCTGGCTGTTGCGGTCATCTGAGGAGTGAACCAGCAGATGGAAGAACTCGGTCTCCCCCTTTCTCTCTCTGTAACTTTAGCTTTCAAATAAATAAGTCAATCTTTATTTTATTGTGACCAATCCTGAGTGTGTGTGTGAACCTCTCTACCATCTATCTTTCCCATGGACCACCACCCTCTTGGCATGTGGCTTTTGGCATCAGCTTGTGAAGGGATTTGTTTTCCACCGACAGTGATCCACATCAGCCTTCCAGCACTGAAGCTGGTGATGGAGGCAGAGCATCAGTGTGTCACGCCCTCATCTGAGCAGGACAGAGTCAAGTTTCTGAGTTGACCTGAGCAGACAGGAGAGATGATGACACAATACCTCAGCGCCCCATCTCTGGGCAGACAGCATGGGGTTCTAGCCCCTGAAAAGCAGACAGGAGTGACATTTACTCATTTGTTTGTTTAATCTGGGTGATCTTCCTACTGGGCTCTGAGTTTCTTGATATCAGGACTGTTTTATTCAGTTTTGCCTGGGGCCTTGCACACTACAGAAGATATACAAAAGTCTGCCCAATTGAAGATCAAAATCCGAGAAATAATCATGAAAACACACACAAGGAATTAACTTGCTCAGTCCCTCTGTTCAGACTTCAGACCTCTGCATTCATGCACACTCTCTTCCTCTTGCTCTGTCTCCCTCTTCTTCCCTGCCCCCGGTCTCTTTCTCCCTCCCCACTATGGGGGATAATAAATAATTCATCAAACAATAGTGCGTTCTGATAGTTAAGAATATAACAATTTAATTGATATTTGTTTCCACAGCAGCACAATATCTCATTTTCCCAGGAGGGCAATTTTCCATAACTGTTCCAAGTTCCTCACAATAAAATAGATCAATCCTGGGCATACCTGAAGGCCATTGTTAAGAAAGAAAGATGGTGGGTAATGGATCTGTAGCAGACACAATACTGTAATCATTATATTTTAAACACTGACATTTATTTAGGGTTTTGTGAACTCAGACATTATTAGGATAAATTCTAATTTATATCAGTATATAATAGGCAAATATATAATACAATAAATTGCATTTATACACATAAATATAAAATTTGAGGTAGGGCCTCAAGAATAATGACTTCTTAAATGAATAATGCACAGGATATAATATGTACTCTATAAGATATATATATGAGTATTATTTATAACATAATATATATTCTTCATGTACAATTAATGAAAAAATATAAGGACCTGATTAGGGAGCACATCTTTATTCATGGGCAACAGTGCCCACATAAGATGCCTGCATTTAGGACATTAGCCAAGTATACAATTTAAGAATCAACCTATTCCTTGATAGGTCCATAGTAAAGTGCAAAAAAAGACCAACAAATGACACACAAAGCAGTTCTTAGTCAATTACTAAGTATCATCCTAACAATAAATACACCTATAAGGCAAATGGTTACCTGAAGATGTATTTAACCATGGCAAGCAAATCAAACCACTGCTTCCTTCTCAGAGGTGATAAATATCCAATCTGAAAGACCTTTCTCTTCAGCTGCAACCTGCTCAGAAGTGATCTTTCTGGAAAACTGAAGCAAAATCTACGAAACATTGGAAGCTTCCCTTTCACAAATTTTAGGGCTACTTCACTGGGAAACGAGTATCAAGACTAAGTCACCCGCCTTTGCTCCCTGCATTGAAGTGGTCTGCATGGAGTGTCTCCACAGTGAAATAGAGGAAGTGCTCACTTGTTGGCCTCTGTCTTTTGTTGCTGCAAGACAACTCGCCACGAAGCATGCCCCAATATGAGTCACCAGTCTCAAAGAAGCAGGCAGGAAACCCAAGTCCAGGGACAAGAGCAGTAGTACGATCTTGCCATCACACATGTGGAGCAACAGTTATTATGCTGGCCTCTGGGAAGAGGACCACAACCAATTGACAAGAGAACAAAGAAGAAAGAAAAGTCTTAATTTAAGGCATGGGAAAATCATGGTGACAGATGAAGGACAGGAACCTCTGCAGCACAGGTAGATAAGAACAAAACCTTAAAGGAAAAAAACTCCAATGCAATATTAGCATAAAGACAACCCATTTAAAGGTCATGGCATTCCATTCTTTTTAAAGTGCTGCTGAAATATAAGTCAATTACATTTCTTACACAGTAAACACACATTGGAAATTTCAAAGACACAGAGGTCATCGAGATTTTGCATTGACCACAGATTTCATGCAGTACATAAATACAAAGGGAAAATAAACAGTAGCTACTACAAAGAACCAGAACTGGACACATTGGTATACAACAAACACACCCCAAAAGAGATCAAAATATACTGATACACAAGACAAACATTTGCATAAGAAGCCACAACAGTCGTTAAGAAATATACACTTTTTTTTTACCTTTAAGGATATTACAGGGTTACTGTTTTTTCACATATGGCTTTTTTTTCTCTGAATGGGTTTCCAGCATTTGTTGGTATCATGAAATAATCTCGCTAGTGGAAAATGTCCCACCATTCAGCACAGAAAACCAATGGAAGTCTTTCCTAAGCAACTTGTTGGTTTTGTTTTTGTTTTTGTTTTTTTCTCAGTATGAAGGGAAACTTGGGTGGCAGTTTATGACAATACTACTTGTTTCATTTTTATTCATTCATTTTTCCTCCCCACTGACTGTGCATTTTAATTGCATGGAAGCAATCCATCTGGTTGAATACATCTCAGCTCTCAGCGTCCTGGTCAAGCCCAATAGAGCTGTGTACAGTAGATAGATGATGACTAGAAATAGCTGAGATACTGAACACACCCACACCATGGAAAGCCACAAAGTTAAACTTGGCTAGAGAAGTGAACAAAACTAAATTTTCAAGTTAACTGTTTCCAGGTCAGCTCAGAACCTTTCACCTGAGCATAACACTTCAAGCAAATGTTATAGAAAATTCAGAAATTCTTGAGAAAATGAAAAAATGTCCCATTGCTCAGGGAGCAGCTACTGAGTCTGCCTTACTTAGATAAAACCTAATTAACACACATGTGGCTGTCCCCACATATGAAACAGACGAGTCTGAGAGGGGGGTCTCCATTCTCACCAGTGTGTACAAAACAAACCTGACAACGTTCATGGGGTTTCCCCCACTTCTTTTCATCAGTACAGCAATGATCGGCAGAAATTGGGTTGGCATCCAGCATCAGGCTTGAGTTTTAGCCAAGAGTTAAGAGAAAAGCCAAAAACTATTCATTGTGACACAAATTTATCAGTCCCATAAGAGATTGCTAACAGATTTAAGCTCATTTCTTCAACCTTCAAATTGAAAAGGCTGCCAATAATTTTCAAGCCTCATTTATTCCTCCCCACCTCTCTCACTCCACCTAATACCCAATCTAGAGGTTCACTTTTGCTACCACTCTGTGACATCTGCTACAGTAATGGGGATTTCTCATCAGCATGGCTTTCTTGGAGAAATCAGTGTCAATGGCCAACAGGTTGTGACAGCAAACACTGGACTGGTGAGATAGATTCTAGAAAGTTCTAGATTTGGAAATAGGAAAAGAAGGAGAACAAACACAAAGTACAGACAACAGATGTGACAACCTGACATTCAAAATCCATCTTTGCTTCCCTTCCTAAAACCTTTGACAGGCTACTCTTGAAGACCGGAAGCTCACATCGGTGTTGGCAAGTGGCAATGATGTTTAGTCTAGAAAAGGAAGAGCTCAGTAAAATGAGTCAATGCTTTTCTTACAAATGAAGTCATTTTGTAAAAATGTTACATTAAAGCCTTTTGTTGGGTTTCATAGCTGTTGAACAGGATGAAAATGTCACATCAATATAGGATATTTGAACTTAAAACTTTGCCTGAGACCCTGTAATATGAAGACGAATGGATAAGAAAATGATTGAAATGGTTTCCCCTACAGGAAACACTTTTAGGCTTGGATAGTATTACTGTAAGTAAAAAGAAATCCAGACTACTCTATTCTAAAGTCACCATCTCTACAGTGATTCATAAGATATTTATAAGGTCAGAAAACACCACTACTAGTAGACACTACATGAACATATATCACATTTTTAAAATTTCATATATGCATGTTCAGGCTACAAGAAGATAATAAAGGTTACAGCTTTGCCACTCTCTGCAGACATAGGATTTACTCTCATTAGGCTGCAGTTACAGTGAGGACTGTGAATAGGGAACTCTTAAAATTGAATTGGCTAAATGTAGTCTTAAAGGCTATAGTCTTAATTGGCTCACTCACTACTCTACTTACCTAAGCTGTATTTATCAGAAATCTCTGTAAACACAGTGACCTAAAATGTACTGCCAGAGCAGTGAATATTGTGGTTGCTTTCTCCTACCTTCTGCAATTCTTTGATTTCTCTATAACCACAATTGGCATTTACTGTGAATGAAAAAGTTAAGAGTAAAAATTGAGAAGTTACTTCTGTCTTTTAAGAGTTTGTGTCCTACATATAAAATATATACACAGAACCAGGGTAAGCCTTGTTTTCCCAGAGGTTGGAAGATAAGTCTACAGTTTATAGAAAGACATTAAGAGGAGAAGAAACACAAGGCCATGACATTGAACCACTGTGTTCAATGACATGTAGAAACTTGAATGGAGTTCTACTCTGAACATACAAAATCAGGCACAAATTATAAGATGGCTTCTTACACAGAAGAAAATAACCAAAAGGACTCACAAATGTGGCTATTCAACAACAACAAAAAGACAACTGATGGAAGAGAACCCTCAGTTCTCACAGACTTGCAGTGTGCAGAGAGTAAAGCATCTGAATTCGTGGTACACTTGAGGCAGTTGGTCCAAATGAAGGAAACAGGTCCCAGTTGTGACTGGGAATCTGAATTCAACCATTAAGTGGTTGCTGGATCTGCCAGCCTTGTCTTACATCCAAAACATTTTCTGGCTTCTGCTAGCCCTCTAAGCATACCCTGTCCTGAACTTTTAGTGTCTGAGCAAAAATCTCTATTCAGCTCAGTTCTACAATGCTGATGGTTCCAAAGGAACAGTCCTATAGTTCTGTCATTCTATGTGTGCCTTCCTAGCACCCCCCAAAGACAACACACAGTGGATACTTCTCTGTTGGTCAAACCACACGTGCCTCCCAGGGCTCTTCTAGTTGATCTGTTCCTATAGGGTGAAGCACATGCCTAGGAGACCAGCCCTATCAGAAATGTCACCATGGACACAAGCAGACTGCACTCCAAGTGATCTGTCTAGCTCTTCACTGTAGCATGCAACACTAGGTCCTACTTCCCTAGGTAACCACTGTCATGCATGGATGTGAACTGAGATGTGGAGAGAACAAAGAAAAATGGAATGTTAGGGGAAGGCAGAGAAGAAAACCAGGATTGAGTCTGCACTATCCCACACCGTCGGACTAGCACTGGGTGCCCAGTTCCAAATCTTTCACTGGCAGTTTGAGTCCCAGAGAAGACGTTCCCAAGGGGTCGATCATGTTCTTGTAACGCTCCCCACGGTGTTGAGCTAAGAATGGGCCCCAGTCCGGCTGTGGTGAACACACCAACTTCAGCCTCTGCAAAGAAGCCAAAGACACACGTGGTCACAGCAGCAGTGCACCTCCCTCCTGTTCGGACCACCCACACACCCCTTGAGCTAAGAGGCCCCCTACCAAGAAAGGCAATTAGGACAATCAGCCCCCATTAATTAAGTAGGCCAGACAGATTAAAGAAGAGATGCAGTTTGGTTCACTTGAAATTATCTACCTCACTCTGCAAGCAATATTACAATTGCTCCATGTTTGCCTTGCACAAAATTAATAGAGGATAAAGGGCCCAGATTTTAATTACACAGTTTCCCCCTCCAAATGAAGAGAATCCACAAGCTTCTGTCTCCACTGCCAAGTGCAGGGTGTAAGAGACATGTGCTCAATTACTTGTTCTGTAGTCTCAACAGTGGGTTGCTACATCAAAATAATTGAATTTTTGTTTAGCATATTTCTCAAATGTATATAAATGACCAGAAAAGAAACTCTCAACCCCAAAGATACATGGCCGAATGTAAGCAAAGACTTTAATTATCTGTTGACAAAAATTTATGCTTCTGACTTGGTTCAGCAGTGTGGGTTCTTGCAGGAGAGCTAAAAATAATGGGGATGCCTCTGCCCTTCAACTGAAATTCTTATGGAAAACATAATTTCATCGGAATGTTTTCTAGAAAAATGAAAAAAATATTTCTGACTGTATAAGAGGGAATAATTACATGTTTATTACCTATGAAAGTGAAGCGGCTTCTTACAGCTGTTAGTTTAATCTCCCCTTAATCATCAGTGTGCCACCCTTGTGTCTCAAATCAACTATAATAAATTTCTACAGCCAACTCATCAGTTTAGGGAGTCTCAGCCTAGGATTACAGTAGCTGAGGTTATCACAGGTTCTGTTCAGAGGTAAGGAGATTTCTGGGTCAGTTGGTGGGGAGGTTTTCCTGGGGTGGGACCGAAGCATCCCTGGGGGTGATTAGGGCCCCCGTTAGTTAACCTCAAGCGGACAATGAACATAACTTCCTGAGGGTGAAACCTGGAGAATGGTTTCAGTGAAAGAAGACTGTTTCACCTCCCCTTACCAACTCTGTTGCATCCTTAATCCAGCAAAAACAAAGCTACCTCCCCTCCAAGTGCACCTTTGTGCTGTGCACCTACTCATGGGCCTCACCCCCACCCTGCTTCTCCTCTCCTTCACCTGGCTACCCAACAGCAAAGCCTACACAGCTATGCTCCTGTCCCCTGTCTCAGCAGGCATTTCTTCATCTTCTAGACCACTGCTTCTCAAACTTACGTGTACATCAGAATCACCTGCAAGATAGCTAAGCTACACGAGAGTCCTACTTCCCCAAGATTCTGGGTCAGTGCAACAGCTTGGAGCTTAAAAACCTATATTTATAAAAAAGGTCCCAGAAAAATGACGTTACTGTTCCTGATCCAAACCCTACACAGCTCTTTTCTCATCCAACATGTCATTCCCCTGCACCTTTAAGACAGAGGCTGGGTAGGCCAGCGTCGCGGCTCAATAGGCTAATCCTTCGCCTTGTGGCGCCGGCACCCCGGGTTCTAGTCCCGGTCGGGGCACCAGATTCTGTCCCGGTTGCCCCTCTTCCAGTTGGCCCAAGTCCTTGGGCCCTGCACCCGCATGAGAGACCAGGAGAAGCACCTGACTCCTGGCTTCGGATCAGTGTGATGCGCTGGCCACAGCGCACTGGCCACGGCGGCCATTGGAGGGTGAACCAACGGCAAAAAGGAAGACCTTTCTCTCTGTCTCTCTCTATCTCACTGTCCACTCTGCCTGTCAAAAAAAAAAAAGACAGAGGCTGGGGCTGACCAATTCCTCGAACACCTAAGCAAGTGACTTCTCATAAACACCAGAAGCCTGGCCCCACGTCCATGGTGACTGGATAAATGGTGGTCTCCCTCCCATCCACTCTGAAGTGAAGCAGGGGGCCCTTTGCATTCAAAATGGGGCCAGCTAGGATAGAATGAGCAAGACAAGTCTCACCTCACATCGACAAAGCCCTGGCACTCATGACATTCCATGGCCACAGTGACATTTTAATCAGCTTGGTCCCTCAGCCATCCCTAACACAGGCTTCCACAACAGAGGGGGGTCGTGATTTTAAACTGAATATAAGAGGTGTCTGGGAGGGAAAAGGCTTGGACGAACAGGAATTTCAAGAAAGTGGGAATCTGATGTGTGGTTAAAAACAAAGCACCAGGCTTTGAACTGTGGATGAGGAGAGAGGAGGAGAAACTCCCGGAAAGAGGACACACTGATCATTTATTCCCCAGAGCTGTCACTGCACTGAGGAATAGCATAATAACAGCCCAGCCTGCAGACTGGCTGAGCCCCTCCATCAGAGAAACAATACATAATAAAAATAGGTTTAATAGAAACGGTGGCAACTGTAATCACTTAATCACCAAGTCTCCCTCTCGAATAAGTTTACTGAATATTTTGTCTTTTAATGCACACAGCTTTTAGGGGCTCTCCCTTGGGAGAGGAGCTGACAGAATTACCTCAATAAATCTGCCAGGAGCCAGATGCATTTTTATCACAAACATAATTGGGATCCAGATAACAGAACAGGCGAGCATCAGCCATCCAAGTACCATGGACCAGTTCGGGTAGCGGTAAGAGCCGTAGGTCATGGGTTCCCACTGGTAAAAGCTGAAGCAAAGGATAAACTGGGAAGAAAAGAGAAATACACGTGTTAGGCCATGAAGGGAATTATTCACTCACTCAACGGGCATGTACTGCACCTGTGTTATGAGGTTGCTGCTTTTCTATTTATTCTTACATTTTACACTCATGTTGACCTCAAAAAAAGTTTTCCAGATGAAGACACTGAATTGCAAAGAGATGAAGATGACGCACACTTAGCTGCTGACCCTGCATTTACTATCCCACAGGAACTGAGCAAGGTGCACGGCTCTGTGTGCATGCAGACAGAGAAGGCAAGGTGAAAGGATGTGCAACCAAGTAATGAACAGAAGGGGGTGGGAGGGTGTTTTTAAGGAGTAGCGTACTTTCTATAGTGGATAATCAAACGTTTCTATGAGATACAGACCCACAATATTTATATATTTTCATTTTTTAACAATGAATCCATTTTGCTTTCTTCTTGAATGGGGAATGGCCCACATCCAGGAACTGCTTCTCCAGCTGGCTGAGTGAGAGCCAGAGTGGTCCCCAAGCAGTGACTGAGCCAGGAGCTCAGTCCTATAATTAGCTGTGGGACAAAGATAGTGGATGCACAGCGCCGCCCTCCACCCCTGCCCCCAACTGACTCAAGGTGAACAAGGATCATTACCAATCATGAGCCAAGAACCAGAGCCAGGAGGCTGATCTCGGCTTCACCACTTCTCAGTGGACGGGACTCACGTGTCAGACTTATCTGCTATACAATGGATAGATTCACATCCTGTAAACACCACCAGGTTTCTGGACACAGCAGCCTTGCATTTACTCGAAAGTCTCCCCTCCTGACTTCTTTCCTGCCCATTTCTCCTATCACTGCACACTCTGGCTGGCAGTGACTGAGAGAACTCGGATGAGTTGGCCAGTGCAGCTGAAGAGAAACAAGGATTTGCTGAAGATAGAGGCACCTGGGAAGATGCCACAAGGGCCTCCATGCCAGCCAAGCTTCTGGGGAACATTTCCATGAGAAAATTGTGTGGCTGCCTGAACTCCTTGTGCCTGTGACAGCTTTAGCTTAGATTAATTTACACCCCGGGGCTGGCCCTGTGGTGTACCCCGTAGAGCTGTTGCCGACAGCACTGGCACCCCAAATGGGTGTCGGTTCTAGTCCCAGCTACTCCACTTCTAATCCAGCTCTCTGCTAATGTCCCTGGGAAAGCAGTGGAAGATGGCCCAAGTGCTTAGGCTCCTGCACCCACATGGGAGACCTGGGAGAAGCTCCTGGCTTTGGATTGGAGCCCTGCTCCAGCCATCGCAGCCATTTGGGGAGTGAAAAAGCAGATGAAAGAACTGTGTCTCCTCTCTCTGTAAACTCTGCCTTTCAAATAAATAAATCTTTTAAAAAAGAGAATAATTTACAGCCCTGTGTTCCTTTCCCCTCCCCATCTCTCTCATCCTATCTTAAACTATAAAATAACTGCCCAAAAATGAATGGAGGGAATTACGTCAGGAGAGAGAATTCAGAAGTGTCTTTGGAAAAGCATGAAGCACTATACGAATGGAAGGCATCTCTATTTTTACTCCAAAGCCCAGGCTGCTGGGCCAAGTGATGATTTCAATGCAACAATAATTCAATATATTGATTCAAAGCAATATAAGCCTGAAGACAACTATTGAAAAAAAATGTTCCCATGGAAAGAGATGTCTACTGAGGGCCCCCTTTTAAACATTTGCCCCTAGAGTTATAAGCCTTATTAACCAGTCTATTGGAAGTATGGCCTAATGTAATTACGGCAAGCTGCTCCATTTCATTTACTATATAAATAGCAATACATCTGCTTATGTGTGTGCATAACTCAGTAACGTGATCTGACTGTGTATACAATAATTGCATGGAGAATATTTATAGCTCTATAAATCCACACAGGCACATATAAAAATGATCAATTTTATTTTAGGGGCTCTGAAGTAATTTAAACTCATAATCTTAACCTATTCCAGCACATCACAAAAATCCATTTTACAGAAGGGCAAATGGCAAAAAATAAGTGTTGGACTTGGTCCTTTGATGCCTATTTCCAGTCACACAAATATCATACTAACCTTCTCAGTGCAACTTGTTCTGTGCCATAAATTTCCCTCTGCCAGGTCGGCTTTGATAAAACCCTCTCATGGGCCCAATCAACAGAGATGATAATTTGCCACTGAATCAGGTGCACCCTGACCATTTGTTGATGGCAGCCAAAGAAAGTCTGTGAACTCAGTGGTTCGTAACAATGGAATTGGCCAGTTTTGATCATCCCTAGCTCCTGAACAATGCGGAAAGGGAATGCGGTTCAGGATATGTTCTACAACTTCTACATGGCTATCTAATGTGACTTATGTAATCTAAGTCAGTGAAAGCATAGCAGAACTGAGCAGCTTTCTCAAGAAACACAGCAAGCCCCTAGAATTACTCTTCTTTTCCATTTTGCTCAAAAAGAAGTTCTATACTGTTTTAATCCAAAGTTGCCCAAACTCCACATGGAGACAAAAGCACTGGGTTGTTGGAAATGTATTGGAACATGGATGAAGTCTGGACAGCCCCAGATTCAAATTTTGGCTCTGCTACCTACAAGCCTTGTGGCCTCGGGCAAGTTCCTTCACCTTTACAAACATCAGTGCACACATCTGTAAAATGGGGAGAAGAAGTATCTGCCAGGCATTGTGGTCCTATACTTGAGAGACAACAGTCATAAAAAGTGCCTACCTCATGGCACAGTTCAACAAACAGTAGTGCTGATTATCACTAGTGATAGGACTCTGTTAAACAGGATAAAATTCTTCCACACTGACTCTCTTCTAGGACAGGAGGGAAAAGAAGGTAGAATCTAGAATTTGTTCTAGATTTGATTTCAGACAAGCATACATCATGTGTAGCAGTAACTGGAGAAATGAAATGTGAGGCAGAGATGGGGACCGTTCCAGGTCAGAGTCTCCGCTAACAGAACGTCTCTTCCCCCCAACTGGCTAAATCCGAGTTCTTCGTAAACATTTCAGCCTTGAACTGAGTAGACCGGTGCTTATCTTCATCCTTTTCAAAAATGCTCATGCCCCAGATCTAGTGAGGCTTCTCAGACAAATTGCAGCCTCTACAATTAGGGATATAGCTGCTGTTGGAAATGCAGAGGCAGATCGATGAAGAATGGTTTATCTGTCTGAACCTCTAGCTTCTCATAAAGAAACTGAGCCATTTTGATTAAAATTATTTCTATGACTGTTTTTAAAAATAAGAAGAGAATACAGTTTTTCTCTGAAATTATACTTTCACCCTGTCTTCCTTTAGCAAAGCTGGTACCAGGTAGCAAAACAGGGGTGTTAATCTGGTTTCTAGTGCCACCTACTGGGTTCATCAGGAATTACTGTCACCTTCCTCCAGCCTTGCCAACATGATGCCCACACACCAGAAGGCATGAGAGGAAGGCAAGATCCTCATCAATTACTGTGCTTGAAGGGGGAAAGGGGTAAAACTAGCAGCTTTTGGCACAATGATAAAGGTAGCAAGATGTGACTCAGTCCCTGTGCGGGTTTACTGGCACATGAAAGGCTTGGTCATTAAAAAGATGAATGACAGGTGCTCCTAAAATGTCATCATCACTCTTGAGGATGACAAGATAGGTTTCAAAAGCAATAAAAATGAATAATAAATGTCCAATTAATGTAATATTAGTTGCTGAGCCCCTGGATTGAGTAGTGTTTAAGAGTATGGGTTCTGGAGTTCTGGAGTGCCTGAGCTCAAATCCAGGCTGCTGCTAATCATTAGGGGTGCGTCAGCAGCAAGCCACAAAATCCCTGGGCTTCAGTTTCCTCATTGGTACAGTGGAGACAGTCACAATGCCAGCCTTGCAGAGCTGCCATGAAGGAGCCATGAGGGGACACGCAAACACACTACAAACAGGCTGGCAATGTGGTCAGCACGCAAGAACCATGGGCTGATTTTTATCCGTTTTCAGTATATGAGACAGAAAGATACAATAGAAACACTCCAAAGACCTATGTATGAGTCCCAGCTCTGCATCTGGCCAGCTAGACACCATTCAGCAAATCATTTCTCTTCTCTGAACCTGTTTCTTCATCTGAAAGACAAAAACAATACTCACCCCACCTACCTCCCCGGCTCACACTCACGCACACACTGTGTTCAAATGTAAAGCATACACATCCCAGGTGTTGTGTGCACAAGAAAGCATGCTTTCCTTACGGTCAGAATTGTTGGAGTTACAAACGCCCAGCAGACTTTCCAGAAAATGTTGGGCTGGAATCCAATCATCATCTCTATATCCTCACAGAATCTTTGCAAGCCTGCAAAGAGACAAGCAGAGTATGAGATGAAGTGGCAGGGGCTGAGGGCAGGGCAGGGGGCAGGCACTAAAACTCCTCATTCAAGCGCCATTGGCCAGGGATGGCCCCAGCCTGGTGTCAACACGACCCCTATTATGCAGGAACCCATCAGACAAATGACTTGCTGCCAGGAAGAGTAGGGCGAATTGAACATTTAAATAGTTATTAAATACTCTCTGCAGTGAGGTTCAGAAATGTCAGCCCGTGGTGACATCTAAAGAGCTCAGTTCCAGCCAAACCCCTTGTGTGAACTCTGCTGCAGCCTGGAATATTCACAGACACAGCTGTCTTCTGACCTGGACTCACACGCTTAGAGACAGCTCTGCAAAACCAGTTAAGATGGAGGTCAACACTCTTTGAGACGCAGTGGTTTTGAACATCATCTTGTCTTGACTGTTAAGGAACAGTATTTTTTTTCTTTATACTATTTGTTGAACTCTTTCCTTAGTGTAGGGTTAACCTTATGAGCATAAAGTTAACTGAGAATAGGTCTTTGTAAAAAATAAGAATGGGAATAGGAGAGGGAGGAGGTAGAAGGGTTGGGGTATGGGCAGGAGGGAGGGGAAGATGGGAAGAATCACTATGTGCCTAAATTTGTACATATGAAATGCATGAAGTTTGGAAACTTTAAATAACATTTTTTAAAAAAAGGTGAAAAAGATGGAGGTCACAGCAGAGAGTATTACAAAATCCTTGTGACACAGAGCAAGAGCCACTGTACATTGGTGTCTCCCAAAGACACTCTTCAGTGAGTCCATTGATCTCCACGCCACGTAAGATGACAATGGCAGGCAAAAATGAGCATAAATTCCAAGTGTTCACTGCACACTTTGTTGGAACTCAAAGGATGATAGTATTTGAGGACACTCATCAAGTCACTAAAGTAAAATGCAGAGGAGATAGTTACTCTCGTGGTGCTACGTAGCTACCATTCCTGCACTCAGTTCATCTAGGGAGGTCTGTAAACCTCTCCTTGAAAGGAAAGGAGGAATGCTTTAGAGCCAGGCAGCTTTTGTATTCTTTCCTGAGCTTATCAGAAGTGTGGACTTCTCAGAATGATGGGATATCGATCCCTTAAGTCCAAGCTCCTTTGTAGTCAGCAGTTCTGAGTTAAATACAGACTCAGCTTAAATTTTCATCATTCTTTCATGCTCTGAGTGGTTAATGTGAAAAGTGGCACCCTGCCGGTCCAGGGGGTCTGAGGTGCCTCCAGGGAAAGCTGCCATTCCTCCGACAGCTCCTCTATTGCACACATCCTCAGGCTCTCTGTCTACACCTGGGCCTTTTGCTCCTCTTGCTCCTCCCATTCTCTGGCTCTCCCAGCCCCTTGGGTTTCTGGGTTTTTTGCTCTTTGAACCATGAGCAGAAGGTACATTCATTCCTTGGGTGCTCCTCATCATGCCTTCAGTTGCCACCTCTGACCTTTCTGCTCTTGCCTCCTTGTCCACCTTCACCTGAGAAGTGGCCCTTCACCACCCCCACCCGAGGCCAGACGATCTGTCTCCTGGTCCTGTGTTCTCATGTGGAAGTGGGGAAGGAGGGATGCAATGTGAAAAGACAATCTCATACAGAATAAGACTCAGAGATTGTGGTATTCTTGCCAGGAAGGAGAACAACTCAGTCCTTTAAAAAAAAAAAAATGGCCCTGAAAAGGTTCTATACATTGACGCAGGTGCTCATTTTTTGGGAAGTGAAAACTCATAGAGCTGTGTACTCCAGACATGTGCTTCTTGTAGAAAAAAGGAAGCCCTAGGACACTGCTGGCTGGAATGTAAATCAATGCACCATCATGGGAAATAGAATGGAGATGCCTTGAAAAACTAAAAATAGTTACCTTATGACACAGCAATCCCACTTGGGTATGTATCCAGAGATAGATAGGTCTGGGCCTCTTAACTTACAAGGCCTAAAGCCCACCAGATTATTATCAAGCCCCTTCTATCAGGTTCTATTTGCCTCTCAATCAGAAAAATTACTTGTAGCTTAGACAGCACCTTTCTTAGCTCCTTTAATAATGACTCTGTCCTTTGTTCTAGACCCTGTCTAGTGCACTTGGGCCTCATTCCTTTGTAATCATAACCTCTACTCTACCACCAATGGCTCTACTCCCAACCTGTGTGTACTGATGGTCCTCTTCCCCACTTAATGCTGTATAATTGTTCAGACCTGGTTAAGGCCACTCTTAGGATCATTGGTTACTATCCTCACCCTGTCTTTTATGACCTTGTCTAAATATGATCAGAGTCGGGGAACTTGGAAGGCTTCCATAGCCTTGGCAACTCATGACGACAGCCTAGGGTGGTTACTGGCGCCATAAACTAGAGTGTCAATTTGTTGGGTCAACAACAGGAGCCACTGTGCGCTTGCTCCTGATGTGGGATCTCTGTCCTTAATGTACTGTACATTTTGATTTAATGCTATAACTAGTACTCAAACAGTATGTTTCACTTTGTGTTTCTATGTGGGTGCAAACTGTTGAAGTATTTATACTAAATTGATCTTCTGTATATAAATAGAATTGCAAATGAATCTTGATGTGAATGGAAAGGGAGAGGGAGCGGGAGAGGGGAGGGTTGCGGGTGGGAGGGAAATTATGGGAAGGGGAAGCCATTGTATAAAATAAAAAAAAAAAAGAAATCAATATTTTCAAGAGATAATCTATACTCCCATGTTTATTGCAGCATTATTCATAATGGCCAAGTTAAGGAGTCAATCTAAGTAATCACCAATTGATGAACAATAAAGAAAATATGGATTTATACACAATGAACGCTATACTTAGCTTTATAAGAGGGAAATCATGTCACCTGCAACAACATCGATGGACCTGGAGGGCATTATGCTAAGTGAAACGCTAAGCACAGAAAGACAAATCCTGCATGTGCTCTCTTATGTGTGAAATCTTAAAAAGTCACTCAGAACAGCAGAGGGCAGAATGGCAGTCCCAGAGGCTGGGGAGTGGGAAAACAGGCAAAGCTGGGCAAAGGGTGGAATGTTGCAGTTAGGCAGGAGAAATAAACAGCAAGTATTTGAGGTGATAGATACACTAAATAGCTTAATTTAGTCATTGCACATTCTATACATCCATTGTAGCATCACTGTATACATATATATACACACACACATTTATAATCTGTCGCTATCCAATACAAATTTATAATAAAAAGGCATGTACTTCTTCTTGTGTATATGTTAAGCCTCAATTTTAAAATTCACCTTGAAAATTCACTCAGCCACCGCTATCAAAATAAAGGATCCTGAGAACCTTCATGGGCCTCAGCTCCTGACATTGGCTTCTACTTCCTCCAAGCTCAGTGCAAGAGCATCAGCCAGGTCTCATCACTATGAATCTCCAGACCACCTCAACGACATCTTAGCGAACAGTCAAGATTCATAGCCACAGCAGTATGTGGCACAGTGGGTAAAGCCAATGCTTGCCAAACCAGCATCCCATATGGGAGTACCAGTTGAATCTCGGTTGCTCCACTTCCAATCCAGCTCCCTGCTAGTGTGTCTGCGTAGACAACAGAAGATGGCCCAAGTGTCTGGGCCCCTGCCACTCACAAAGAAGACCAAGGGGAGTTCCAGGCTCCTGGCCATTGCAGCCATTTGGGGAGTATATCAGTGGATGGAAGAGCTCTCTCTTGCTCTCACTCTCTGCTGCATGCTGTTTTTCAAATAAATAACTAAATAATTTTTTAAAAAGACTCAGTAGCCTGTGCTGGGAATAATTCATAGATTCACTAAGGACTTTTCTCAGCTCACTCTAAGATTTCTCAGACTGCAACCAGCATTGTGGCATAGTAGGTTAGGCCTCTGCCTGATGAGCCAGCACCCCATTTGGGCACCAATTCCTGTCCCATCTGTTCCTCTTCCAATCCAGCTCACTGCTATGGCCTAGAAAAGCAGTGGAAGATGGCCCAAGTGATTGGGCCCCTGCACCCACGTGGGAGATCCAGAAGAAGTTCCTTGCTTCAGATCAGCCCAGCTCCAGCCATTGTGGACATCTGGGGAGTGAACCAGTGGATGGAAGACCTTCCTCTCTGTCTCTCCCTCTCTGTGTGTCTATAACTCATATAAATAAATAAATAAAATATTTTTAAAAATTAGAACATTTCTCAGGCTACAACTCTAATTTAATTCTATTAGTGGTCAGTCACAGATGTGCAGTGAAAACAGCATAGTACCAGAAGTTAGGATCCAAGAGTTAAACCCTGTTCTGCCTCTAACTCACTGGGTGATCTTAGGTAAAGTGTTCTCCCTGAGCCTTTGTTGGTTTATTGGGGTGCTGAGCCACATGAGCTCCAAGAACGATCCAGAGAAATGAATCCATGACACAAGCAGGTTCCCAGTTGCTTCTTTGGGTCTACAAGCAAGAACCGCATGCTTTGAGCAGGAGATTTCCCCATCTTTCCATTGTTTTCGTTGTGTTGTTTTTTGCTTTTTTTTTTTCCTTTAGTGTCTTATCAAATACTTTCAAATGAATGATCTCTGGAAATTGCATTGCCTGGGGCATAAGTTAGCAGACTAAACCAAAGAAATAGAAGTCAGTGGCCAGCATCCCATATGGGCACTGATTCAAGTCCTGGATGCTCCACTTCTGATCCAGCACCCTGCTGATATGCCTAGTAAAGCAGCAGCAGATGGCCCAAGTCCTTGGGTCCCTCCACCCACATGGGAGATCTGGAAAAAGCTTCTGGCTCCTGGCTTTGGATGGTCCCCGCTCTGGCCATTTGCAGTCATTTGAGGAGTGAACCAGTGCGTGGGAGATCGATCTCTCTCTCTCTCTCTCTCTCTCTGCCTCTGCCTCTCCTTCTCTGTAACTTTGACTTTCAAATAAATAAATAAATATTTTTAAAAAATAGAAGTCAAAGCTGAGTCCCTTAAAAACATATCAAAACAATGAGAACAGGCCTCAGTTCTTTTTTAAAAAAGGAAATCTAGAAACTTCTGTTATCAGGGTCAATCTTGTTGTCAAGCTGTTCCTCTCCACCAAGCCAACTACAAGACACAATAGTGTCTAGGTTGACTGGGGGCACTGATATGATAGGACTCAAGGTCAGACCTGGTGAATCCATAGAGACAGGCTCCACTATGAGAAAAGGGATCACATTCTAAGTGCCAACCTTCCCCAGAACAATGAGCTGGACCTCCAGTTTTGGGAAGGTATGGATGGCACACATTCAGTTTCCAGCAAGAGCCAGCCTAAATCAGATGAGCAGTCCTGGGATTCACTATGAAAAGACTTGGGGCTGGCGCCACGGCTCAATAGGCTAATCCTCCACCTTGCGGTGCCGGCACACCGGGTTCTAGTCCCGGTTGGGGCACCAGATTCTGTCCCGGTTTCCCCTCTTCCAGTCCAGCTCTCTGCTGTGGCCTGGGAGTGCAGTGGAGGATGGCCCAAGTGCTTGGGCCCTGCACCCCATGGGAGACCAGGAGAGGCACCTGGCTCCTGCCTTCGGATCAGCGCGGTGCGCTGGCTGCAGCGCGCCGGCCGTGGCAGCCATTGGAGGGTGAACCAACTGCAAAGGAAGACCTTTCTCTCCGTCTCTCTCTCTCTCTCTCTCACTGTCCACTCTGCCTGTCAAAAAAAAAAAAAAAAAGAAAGAAAGAAAGAAAGAAAAAAGAAAAGACTTGGCTTACAGGGCTAGTTCAGGCTCTGCAAAGTCATCTCCCTCCCTGGACCTTACGCAAAGTCTCAGGGCACATGTCTCTGCCTAGATAGGCTCCAGATCCTATTATTGCTGTGTGTGTTTTGCCAACTTGCAGGTTGGTCCTGTAGATGCACCTCAGAGGCACCAGGTGGGAGCCACGGGGCAACCCTCTTGCTCCAATCCCTTGAGTCTCTAGCTTGCTCCAGCTCCCAATCAGCCCCAGCCTTCCAATTCCCTAGCTCACCTCCAAGTCACTCTCTGAGTCCCTTCCTAGTCCATGGTTATTATCCCTGGCTTTGTTTACATGGCTTCCCTTGCCTGTTCTGTGCTTTCCACTAATCCAAATCCATCTTGTGTCCAATGTCTAACTTTTGAGAAAAGAAACGTTAGGGGAGTTTTGAGCATGTGCAAGAGACTTGCCTATTTTATGACCTTAAGATTGGAGAAGTAAGACAGTAAGACGTGAGGCCCCAAATAGGATCTGAACATCTGCATCTCAAAGACTAGGCTGAATAAGAAGAAAAACAGCAAGGTAAGGGAAAGACTAAAATGGTGAACACACGGCTACTCTGCTAGACTCAACAAACACATCTGAGGCTCAGAAATCAGCCTGCAACAATCTCCATACAGCCAGCTGATCCTGAATTAGGAATTCAAGGACTTGCTTCAACCAACCAATCACTGTGCCCGGGCAACTTTGGCTGTTTCCTCTGCAAATCACATAAGCATGCCTTGGTCTGGACATAGTCCTTATAGAGACTGCTCTCCCTCCTTGTGCGTCCAGCCAGGGCTTGCATCCTGGCCATGTGAGCAGTGAAGACATACAGGGTCCTGTGCTCAGAAGAGAAACCAGACTTAATGCTCTCTGGCCATCAACTCGAAATTCTTAATCATTTTTTAACAAGGGACTCAACATTTTCATTTTGTTCTAAATCCTATAAAGTATATCTCTAATTCTGTATGTACCTATTTACAAGTAAATCACCAAGTTATTCTTTTATATTTAATGTAAAGGCCAGTCCCTGAGAGCCAGATCCTCTGTGTAGACAGGTTTTTCTGCTTTTGGTTGGCAATCAACTCAGTTTAACAAACCCTAGATCTCAGTGTCTATCTCTTTTATACATTTTTATCTTTGAGATGCCACCTTCTTGAGATTTTCCTAACTACCTTGGCTCTCCTTATCTGTGAGCTGCAAAAGGGCTTATAGCCAGGGATACACAGCTTAGCACTGACCTTCTTCTCTGTGTTTTAAATGTGTTTGCTCTTCCTTGGTAGCCACTTGGCAAGCTCTGTGGCTGCAGGAAAACAATCCTACCGTCTGCACATCCTGGTAAGTGGTGTTTAGCTCACATAGCAATGGCTTTCACATGATGGAATATGTCTGTCTTGAGCTCTTGTTGCCTATCTTGTTCACTAAACTCAGCAAAGATTTTTAAATCAAAAGAAAAATAAAACAACAAAAATCAAACAAAACAAACAAAAATTGCCCCCCCAGGACCCTACAAATTCAAGCTTAATTTTTTCCTTCAGGAGTACATAGGGCATAAAGTAAGCACTTAATAAATTCCTGTCCATTTATTTACACATGTTCATATGTGTATGTTATAAGGGGTCTCCAAAAAGTTCATGGAAAATGTTCACTATGAAAAAGTTATGCATTGAATTAAACATTTTTTGGTACCAAAATACATTTACCTTTTTGTTCCATCTTCCATAAACTCTTTAAAGCACCCTTGTAGGGATGGAGTGGAGCTTCTTACTCCTAATGTTTAGTGAGCTGGGAAACGCTACACCCAGAAAAGGGAGCAAAAAAAAAAAAAAAAAGTAAAAATGGAACTCAAGAATAGAGGAAAAAGTAAGCCTGAATATATAGAATTCTGCAGGAACCTTTTGTTTTCTTGCTTGCTTTGCTTTTCTATTTTGCTTTATACTTAAGAAAACTTGCCAAGTTCAGCCAGCAGGATGACAAGAACTGGAGACAGACATATGCCATCAAGTAAAGCCATCACCTGGTGTCCATCTGACATCCCTCCCAAAGATGTGGAGGTCATCTAGGGAGTGGGAGGTGAAACAAGTAGCTGCCTGAACTGGAAAATACAGCAAGACCACGTCACATGGCAAGATCTTGGGGAAACGTGCAACACAAAGCCAGGAAGTTAGCCAGCAGGAGAGTTCAGTGGTGGCTGTACAATCTCGCCTTTTCCCCAGCCAGAAGTTCCCTGCATTGGCTCTCAGGGAAAGGAAAATCACTTTTTCAAAGTGACTCTGCCTAGGAAAAATGTCTCCTAAAGGAATTTCTCCTGCACTACAGTGACCTCCACTTTTAAACCTACATGTCTCAAACCCAGCTATTGACCTTTGGGGCATGCTGACTTGAGAACTTCAATCTGCTATTTCAGTCTACTGGTAAACTTGAAACTGTACCCAACCCATTGCAAATGTCTGAATGACATCATCTAGAATCATTATTAGAAGCAAGAAGAAAACACAATCCATTTGCTTTTTTATATATTCAGGAAGGTAACACACAAAATCAATCAGGTTCATTTTCATTCTTCACAGGTTCAAAGTTGTCTTTAACCAACTTTACACTGGTTTGGGGCAACATCAACTCAATAAAGAATGCACTGTCCTCTGGGGTATAATTTACATATTTGTCTAAGCTTTTCTTTTCCTTTGTAGCAACTATTTTAGCTTAGCTCAACTATTTCTTCCTGAGATCTACTTAGAATTCTATCCAGATCCAACTCAGAGGTTCAAACTCACATCTGACACTGCAGAAGTCAAGTTCAACCTGGGCCCCTCACAGAGTCAGACGGATGATTCCGGAGGCTGGCCCAACACTAGCACTCCTAGAGACCAAATTTTCTGGACAGTCTCAGGAAGATTAGAATAGCCCAGGTAGTGAAGCACTCAAGATTTATTTTTTCCTTTAAAAAAGAGACATCTACTACTGGATTTACATGGAGGAGTAGTAATAGAGAAGCTGTTTAAGTTTTAAAAATAGAAATGTTTAAAAAGCTTCTGTATTAATGACCTTTTAAACCACAGCAGACAGCCCTGTTTTACAGCAAAGAACTGTGCAAATATATCTTTCGTGGCAATCAGCAGTTAGGACAGAAGTAACAGAGGAGATAAATGATAACAGCTGCCTGCGTTTGGGCCAGTGTAGAAAAGAAGCACATCCCTCAC
Organism: Lepus europaeus; assembly: GCF_033115175.1. Classification (NCBI taxonomy): domain Eukaryota; kingdom Metazoa; phylum Chordata; class Mammalia; order Lagomorpha; family Leporidae; genus Lepus; species Lepus europaeus. The sequence continues at coordinate 44,908,256 of NC_084833.1, forward strand.
TGTATCAATACACTGTCTGCAGACCTCAGCTTCCATGTGAGCCCAGCAAGTGCTGAGTTTTTCTTAGAGGCTGCTCCTTGCCTCTCCTTGCAAGGCCTTCAGTACCTGGGCAGGAAGTTAAGACTCGCTGTGGTGGATTTCTGCCATTCTCTGCTCAGGTAGAAAGTACTTTGAAGCCTCACTCTTACTCTGACATCAGATCTTCAGTCGCAACATCACCGTAGGGTCCAGGCTCTTACTAGCCAACAGTGCTGACAACTTGGTCTTTGATCTCAATAGGGAATCTGGCATGGCTGCCCACTCCTCTTGCCAGGAACTAAACTCTCCCTCCAACAGGAATGTGATCTCCAACCTGATACAAATTCCTCTTTCACAAACACTCAAAAATGACTGTGGTATTTTGCTGCTTCTGGGTGCTCAAGTTTTCACAGGTGATTTCCTTCTTACACCATGATTCCTGCCAATTACCTTCCACTTTCATGAGGTTTCCAGGAAAGCAAGAAGCCATTGTGAATATGCTGAGCGAGAGGCTAACAACCACACTGGAGTCCAGACATTTATATCAAGGATACCTGGCAGTCAGGGTAAGCTTTGTTGGGCCCCAAGTTTAAATGAAAGAGCTTTGAAGACCCCTCTGGCCTGAACCTTCTTTTGGGTTCCAGATATTGCATGCATTTGCCACTCTCATATTCTGAATTCCAAGGGATATTCCACATTCCTTTTTAACATAGAGCATGTTGCTATCTCTTTTGTGTTTGAAGTTCAGTTAGATCACCTGAATTGGGGGAAATTTTCACTTCTCTGATATTTGCTATGGTGGTCCTTAGACTCAGCACAGTCCTGAGCAGACCAAGGTACAAAGCAGTCAGTAGTGCCTTGAATCCAGTAAGGTTCCCCTGTGCTGAATGGTAGGGCATACTAGGGGCCAGGAGCTCCCCTGGTAAACCTCACCACAAACACATCTGCACTGTGGGCAAAGATGGCATCACCATTCCTGGTGTACTTGATAGTGGACCTGCTGATTATAGGATGCAGGTTGCTATAGTGAAGGTAGGAAGATTAACTTGTAAGGGAACTGCAAGTTTATTACTGAGAAAATCTGAGATTGAGATATTATATCACAGGCTTCCTTAGTGATAATAAAGTTTCCTAAGCATCTGTGAGCCAAGTGGTTTCTGTTACGCTCTAGCACCCAAAGACTAGGTGACATAGAACTGCAGCTATAAAGACCATGAAGCAATTTCAGGTAGCTTTCTTCCCCGCCTCCTCCCTCCCTCACCTGGCCATTGTCCACAGGCATTACCTGTCCCCAGGACAGACCCAACCCGAAGGTGTGCCACTAGGACTTTCTCGTATTCACCATCAGCCTCTTGTCCCTGTGTTGAATCTGGACCACAAGAGTCCTGAGGCAAGCTTGGAAGTCAAAGTGCAGCTCGCTCGTGCTTCCTAAGTCACTGCAGTTAAATTCTCTCAGTGTCTCATTAAAACGGGAAATCCGCTTCCCATGAAAATGCTACCAACGTGAAAGTTCTACTCAGCAGCAGGCATAGAGACTCCCTTACCGTACACATAGGAGATTCCCACGAGCTCAAAAATGGCGATGATGACAAGTGCGTACGAGGCAGCATAGGTGTCCACAAGCTGAAACATGTAAATTCCACCCTAGTAGGAGGGAGAAACAACCAGCAGCACGTGAGCCCTGGATGCTCAACAGGTACAGAGGTGCACCTGGGTGGGAAAAAGTACTTCTACATTCTACAGCACAATCAGCTAACTGTGAATGACAATAATTAGTTGCACTTCAAAATAGCTAGTGGAGAGGATTTTGAAAGTTGCCATAAAGGGACTGGCATTGTAGTGTAGCAGGTTAAGCCACTGCCTGTGATGCCAACATCTCATATGGCCGCCGGTTCAAGACTGACTGTACCACTTCCTATCCAGCTCCCCACTAATGCACCTGGGAAGGCAGGGGAGGATGGCCCAAGGACTTGGGCCGTGCACTCACACGGGAGACCCAGAAAAGGTTTCAGGCTCCTGGCTTCAGCCCGGCTCGCTCTCGCTCGCTTGCTCTCCTCCCTCCCTGTCTCTCCCTCTCTCTGTTTAACTCTGCCTTTCAAATAAATTTAAATTTTTTTAAAGAGAGGAGAGGCAGAGAGAGAGAGGTCTTCCATTCACTGGTTCACTCCCCAAATGGCTTCAAGAGCTGCAGCTGCGCCAATCCGAAGCCAGGAGCCAAGAGCTTCTTCTGGGTCTCCAACGTTGGTGCAGGGCCCAAAGACTTGGGTCATCTTCTACTGCTTTCCCAGGCCATAGTAGAGAGCTGGATAGGAAGTGGAGCAGCCAGGTGAACCGGTGCCCATATGGAACGCTGGCTTAACCCGCTACGCTACAGTGCCAGCCCCTAAATTTAAATTTTTTAAAAAGTTTTCACATAAAGAAGCAACAATAGTTTGAGATGATGGCTATGCCAATTAACCTGATCTGATCATTACACATCATATGTGTGTGTCACACTGAACCCCATAAATTTGTATTATGTATGAATTAAATATTTTTTAAATGAAGCAAACGAGAAATCAGCTCCAACAAAAGCCCTGGAGCTGGGCTCGTCTTCCCACTCCAAACAGCCAATCCTCCCGTGTCAACAAGACTCAGGTGCAAACAGGAGCCAAAGGGTCTCCTGTGCTGTCAACAGCAGCAACCTACACCTGGTCCTTGTCATGTTAGCAAAGCAGCCTTTGACAGACTCTGAATTAATCAATAGGGCAAACACAAAAGCGATTTAACATCTTATTCTTCTAAGGCAAAAGTCGACATCAGAAGATGTATATCTGAAAGCAACCAGATTTCTTTGTATCCCTTTAAAGAAGGGGAAATTCACCCATGTGTTCGCATTTAATTGACTTTTATATGACCTTTAGATATGTCTGGACATTCCCCACACATCCCCATGTATCTCTACCTTACGTTGTTAAGTCTCCCTACAATAGATGAGGCTTAGAGGCCATCTCAGTCCAATCCCTCATTTCAAAGATGAAGAAACCATGACCCAGAGTGGTGACTAGCTGAAGGTCACAGAGAAAACAATGTATATACTAAGAGAGCTAACATTCGATTTACCAAGTCACTTAGGACTAGCAGGAACTCAAGTGGCCTAGACATATGTGGCGAGTAATCACCTGGGAATCTGTCTAGTTAGTTCACTTGGACTTTAACAGTTTCCACATGCTTAAAGTAGGACACATCTGCCTTGTTGGCTCAGGAAGACTACAACTCAATTACGAAGTTGCTAGAAGCATCTACCGGTAGCCAGCTGACATAGTTCCCTCTGTGGTCAAAATCCCTAATGAACTGGTGTCATGTACGTGGAAATGACAGTGACCTGTCGACATTATGAGCTCTGAGAACTAAGGGTAAAGGACAGACGGCCATGCGCCTCCCACCCGCTCCCACCTGCACCCAGTAGGCAGCTTACCTGTGTGATCATTGGAAAGCCCATGATGAAGAAACAAATGCAACAGCCCAGCGTAAAGACTGGCTTGTGTGTGCGCAGGTACTTGGGGAACTCGTCGGAGATGGAAGTCACTATGGTCTCAATGGTGGCAAACTGGAATGGTGTCAGGAAACAGACAGCTGAGTCAAACTGTCCCCCCCCCCCTCCAGGAGGCAGGAGAAATCCCTTTGCTTGTCCCCCCATGGAAAGCTGTATTTGTATTTGACTTTGGGGTTAGAGTGACATTGCCAGGATGGGTTTAAACTGCCTTCCAGTGATCCCACCCAAGCAGGATGTGAGCTTTAGAAACGGTACTGCCAGCCCCCAGAGACGGCACTCATGTTCCTCCATCAAGACATTTTAAGCTTCACTTTGTATTCATGAGATGTAAATTCCTCCCCTCCCGTTTACCTCACATTTGATCTTCTACTTCAGGAAAAGCCTTCTTTACACCCAACGACTAAACTCTGTGCACCTGTCAGCATGATTTGTGGTAGTGTCAGCTCCACAGCAATTTCCCTCAAATTGACTTCATATTATTCTGCCTTATCCAGCCCCAAAGAATTTGCTTTGCAAAAATGACACCAAAGCAGAAAGTACTAAATCGTCACCCAAAGAACACGAGGGAAGGACAGAGAGCATGGCTCTTCTGCTCTATCTCATGAGCCCCCAGAAATGCAAGGTTACCCCGAGTCCTAGCCATGACACTCATCATCCCTGCACCACTCAGGGGAAATGTGGAAATGTTCAGTTACCTCTAAGCCCACCCTTCTGCTGCATGCTGGACCCAGGACCCAGGGGAGGAAGTCTTCAGAAGGCTCCTGGGACAGGGATTGAGGGGGGGAGGGGCTCACCATAGTGTCAAGTCCAAGAGTGAGGAGCATCAGGAAAAAGATGATGGCCCAGAATGGAGAGAGGGGCAGTCTGGTTAGGGCCTCTGGGTAAACCACAAACGCAATGCCTGGCCCTGGAAGGAATGAGACAAGAAATTTGCAGGCAAGCTCAGGTCAAGGCCTCTCTTCTCAGAGCCCACAAAGCCTTCACTGCACTGAGTTCCCGGGTTATCACATAGTCTATGTTGCTTCCACTGTTCGTTAGTTTTTTTCCTTATCTCCACTCATTTCCCCAATCAGATCTTCAGCTCTGTGAAGGGAAAGGCCAGAAGAGTCAGGTCTACACCTAGAGTAACTTGGAAAAAAGGCACAGAACTAGTGTCAAAACAGACTCAGCACCAACTCAACTCGACTCAGGCCAGGCTGCACCCCATGCTGATAATATGAGAAGCTCCATTTTTGTATTGGATGAGCTGAGGGAGAACAGAATTCCCCTCCAGAGCAGTGGTTCTCAGCCAAGGTTAACTTTGGGGCCCAGGGATAATTGGCATTGCCTGCAGACGTTCTGATCTGCACAGGTGGGGCAGGGTTGTACGGTTGCTGGCACCCAGTGAGTAGAGCCCAGGGCCACTGGTAAACACCCAACAGTGCCTCTCTCAGCACAGAATGACCCAGAATGTCACCAGTGTGGAGGCCGAGAACTTCTGCTCTAAAGGTGAGAAGACCAGAGCGGCACGATGCCTCCCCGTCCTTGAACTACGCTTCCTCCTACTCAGCTCTCCAGGAGAAGCCAGTCACCCCAAACACGGATCTCCTCAACACTTCCAGGATCTCGCCCTGCTTGCTAAACATAAAGCTGTATCAGTGCCCTGGTAATTAGTTGGGTGAGAAAGGGCAAACAGGGTGTGGGGTTAAGATGGCTTAATCCCCAAGAGTCACTCGGATCTGGCCTAAATCCAGACTTCATTAGCTACCAGCTGTGCAACCCTAGATGCGCTGTTTAATTTTGGTAGGCCTCGATTTTGCCCCTCTGTCCAATGGGGATTACATCATTCTTTACCATGTGGTTAGGAGGAAGACGTGAGAAAACACAGGTGAAACACTGAGTCCTGTGCCTCACATACCATCAGCGCTCACAGAACATTGGCTTTTATTATGAGTGAACTTGGAAGTTGGAGGTTGGAGTCAGGTTTTCCTAAGGAATATGGCATGTTGTCTTGGTAGGGGCCTCAGAGCTGCAGGTGTCTCTGGTATGAGCCAGCCACTCCAACCTGCCTCACAGTCTCACGGGGAAGGCTGCTACAACCAAAGATGATTAAAGGCGGCAGTTGTGAATTTCCTTGTAAGTAGACAACTAAATGGTAATGGGCAGAGACAAGTGAATGTGGGCACAAGGGTAATCCACAGCTGGTGCACGTGTGGAAACCAGAAATCTCGGCACCTGGAGCTTTCATGACTCAAGCATAACAGCACCTTTTAAAACCTGAATTCATCAGGCTGTTAGTTCCTAATGTTGCCTGGGGCCTTGGGGTATTTAAAATGTAAAACCTAGAATACCTAAGATGCCCCTGCTTTTGCATTTATTGCACAGAGTGTAGAGACAGCCTCTGAAGGTTCCCTATGTGAGCCATAAAAAGAAAAGTCTGTACTAAACCACAGTTCGAATGGGTCTCCAATGCAGAACAACAAGAAAGCCAGTTCAGAGTTCTGGCGAGAGTCGGGCCTATAAAGCTGACAGGAAGGTCTTGAATGGCTAATACCAGAGGACCACAGCAGCTCACTTTAACTGCAGCTGACACTTCGGGCTTTTTTAGAGAAGAGTAATTTCAAAATATTTTGCCTGCTTCAATTTCAGCCGCCTCCCTCAAGTGCCCAGGTGGAGGTATCATTTCAAGCTATGTTACAGCTGATTCTGCCTTAGCCAAGGAGGCTGGGGAGTCAAGTCGTCAGAGAATAATACTGTGGAATATTGAAAAGAATACACGGCCTGTCTGATGGAAGCCAACTCCCGTCTCCTCTCCCACTGGGAGGCAGCACAGTCCACGGCTCGAATACAGGCCCCATTCCCCAACAAACTACCTCCTACTAGCTATGGGACCCTAGGTGAGTCACTTGTTCTTTCTGGCAAACCTTAGCTTCCTTATTCCTGCAACAGGGGTAATAACAGGTACCTACATTCCTGGAATTCCTATGAGAATCAAGTGAGCTAGTGCAAGTAAAGGGCTTAGAGTATGCCTGGACCTACTAGGAACTCGGTGAACATGCACCGTTATCACTCCTTCCATGCGAGAGCTCCACATGTCAGCAATGTGGGCAGGACCACCAGAGTGTCCACAGTGAGGGCCTTCCCTATGCTAATGCACCACTAAAGACATGGCAAGGGGCTCTGGTGAATGCAATATGTAGGTGGGGCGGCCACTCTGCTGAGATACCTATTACAAATGGGACGAGTTCTCTGAGAATACTTCACCTGAATTCCTGTGCTTTGGGGAAGAACAGTTGGGATCCAGGTGATTGGTGGCTGCCAGGGGGTAGGCAGTCAGTCTTGATGGAAAATGTTCATTTTGCTCTGCAGAGTCTCTATTAGGGGGCAAGGGAACCTAGTGGCCTGATTCATTGAGTTACCAACCTGTACCTTGGAACTCTAAATAATATACACACATTTGTGTTGATATACCCCTGATCTAAGCCACTCCACCTGCTATTAGAAAAGCAACTTTCCCAAGAAGTCATCACCTACACCAACGGCTTGAAATGCTTCCCCTATGTTTTCTTCTAGCAATTCCATACTTTTCAGTCTTTCATTTAGGTCTTTGATCTATCTTGAGTTGATTTGTTTTAAAGATTTATTTATTTATTTGAAAGTCAGAGTTACACAGAGAGAGGAGAGGCAGAGAGAGAGAGGTCTCCCATCCGATGGTTCACTCCCCGGATGGCCGCAACGGCCAGAGCTGTGCCAATCCGTCGCCAGCAGCTTCTTCCGGGTCTCCCATGTGGGTGCAGGGGCCCAAGGACTTGGGCCACCTTCTACTGCTTTCCCAGGCCATAGCAGAGAGCTGGGTTGGAAGAGGAGCAGCCAGGACTAGAACCAGCGCCCATATGGGATGCCAGTGCTTCAGGCCAGGGCATTAACCTGCTGCACCATAGCACTGGCCCCTTGAGTTGATTTTTGTAAATGGAGAGAAGTAGGGATCTAATTTCATTCTTCTACATATTTACATCCAGTTTTACCAGAACCATTATTGAAAAAGACTATCCTTTCCCCAATGTATGTTCTTGGCATCTTTGCCAAAATTCAGTTGGCTCTAAAATACATGGGTTAATTTCTGAGCTCTCTATTCTGTTCTATTGATGAATGTGCTGGTTTTTATGCCAGTACCACGGTTTGTTTTTTTTTTTTTTTTTTGGGGGGGGGGGACAGGTAGAGTGGACAGTGAGAAAGAGAGAGAGAGAGAGACAGACAGAGAGAAAGGTCTTCCTTTTCCATTGGTTCACCCCCCAATGGCTGCCACGGCCGGCGCAACGCACTGCTCCAAAGCCAGGAGCCAGGTGCTTTTCCTGGTCTCCCATGCGGGTGCAGGGCCCAAGCACTTGGGCCATCCTCCACTACACTCCCGGGCCACAGCAGAGAGCTGGCCTGGAAGAGGAGCAACCAGGACAGAATCTGGCGTCCCTCCAGGACTAGAACCCGGGTAATGACGCTACAGGCAGAGGATTAGCCTAGTGAGCCGCAGCGCTGGCCACCATGGTTTAATTACTATAGCTTTGTAATAGGGAAAATCAGGTGAGGGATATATGGGATTTTTTGTATTGCCAGCTAAAAATTTTTGTTTTGTAAATTTAAAACTGAAATGTTATTCAGCTGTTATTATATCTCAGTATATTTTTGTGTTCAGTATATTTTGTATTACTACTTCACAATTTTTGTTTCATAAATCTAAAACTGAAATATTATTCTGAAAAAAAATGTTTTTTAAATAAAGAAAAACATCTTTTTAAGGCTTCAGATCAAGTTTTGAAAATGAGCCATGGCCGGCGCCGTGGCTCACTAGGCTAATCCTCCGCCTTGCGGCACCGACACACCGGGTTCTAGTCCCAGTCGGGGCACCGGATTCTGTTCCGGTTTCCCCTCTTCCAGTCCAGCTCTCTGCTGTGGCCAGGGAGTGCAGTGGAGGATGGCCCAAGTGCTTGGGCCCTGCACCCCATGGGAGACCAGGATAAGCACCTGGCTCCTGCCTTCGGATCAGCGTGGTGCGCTGGCCGCAGCGCGCCAGCCATGGTGGCCATTGGAGGATGAACCAAAGGCAAAGGAAGACCTTTCTGTTTGTCTCTCTCTCTCTCTCACTGTCCACTCTGCCTGTCAAAAAATAAAAAAAAGAAGAAGAAAAAAAAAAAGAAAATGAGCCAGTGATCTACAGATAGCAATACAGATGTTTGGGAAATAGTTCTGAAGACAGATTTCCCAGGAAGCTGCATTTCTGGAGTAGATTTATGAGAACACCTCACCTTCCCTAAGCCGGTTGTAAAAGCAGAGGGCAGCTAGCCTCATCTACAGTCCTATACTCAGCCCCTAAAAACTCTGATATGGCCAACGGTTGGGATGATAATTCTGACAGAAATGTTTCCCTAGAAGGAGTGGTACACTAAATAGAACAGGCATAGGTCATGAAATAGAACCTCTTTTTGACTAAAGGTCAAACTTTAATTACTAACTTTGGGTCATCAAAATGTACTATATGTCTGGGGTGGGGATTTTGTAATCTAAGACAGCACTTGGGATGCCCTCCTCCCATATGGGAGTACCTGTGTCCAAGTCCTGGCTCTACTTCTGCCTCCAACTTCCTGCTAATGTAGACCCTGAGGGACAGCAGGTGTTGGCTCAAGTATTCAGGCCTTTGGCACCCAAGGGGAGACCTGGATTGAGTTTTGGGCTCCTGGCTTTGGCCTAGCCCAGCCCTGGATGCTTAGGGCATTTGGAAAGTAAACCAGCAGATGAACAATCTCTGTCTCTCCACCTCAATATCTATTCTCTCTCTCTCTCTCTCTTCTTTCTTGCTTTGTGTCTCTGTCTCTTTGCCTTTAAATTTAAAAAAATTAAATGTAATGTATTATATGATTATGTGTTAATGTTGCGAGGAGCAGATGGGCCTGGGATTTAATGCAAGCCTGACCCCAAATCTCTACCCTGTATTCTGCAGAGCCTCTATTAGACAGAAAGAAACAAGACTATGAAGCTCATATAAGAACATATGTTGGCCGGCGCCGTGGCTTAACAGGCTAATCCTCCGCCTTGTGGCACTGGCACACCGGTTTCTAGTCCCGGTCGGGGCGCCGGATTCTGTCCCGGTTGCCCCTCTTCCAGGCCAGCTCTCTGCTATGGCCCGGGAAGGCAGTGGAGGATGGCCCAAGTCCTTGGGCCCTCCACCCGCATGGGAGACCAGGAGAAGAACCTGGCTCCTGGCTTCGGATCAGCGCGATGCGCCGGCCGCAGCGGCCATTGGAGGGTGAACCAACGGCAAAAAGGAAGACCTTTCTCTCTCTCTCTCTCTCTCACTATCCACTCTGCCTGTCAAAAAAAAAAGAAAAAAAGAAAAAAGAAAGAACATACGTGGGGCCGGCGCTGTGGCACAGCAGGTTAATGCCCTGGCCTGCAGTGCTGGCATCCCATACGGGCACCAGTTCAAGACCCAGCTGCCCCACTTCCAATCCAGCTCTCTGCTACGGCCTGAGAAAGCAATAGAAGATGGCCCAAGTCCTCGGGCCCCTGCACCCACATGGGAGACCCGGAAAAAAATCCTGGCTCCTGGCTTCAGATTGGCGCAGCTCTGGCCATTGTGGCCAACTGGAGAGTGAACCAGCAGATAAAAGACTCTCCCTCTCTCTCTCTCTCTCTTTCTGCCTCTCCTCTCTCTAACTCTGAATTTCAAATAAATAAATATTTTTTAAAAATGTGTGTTAAGTAAAATCTCTGGATTTAAAAAACTTAAAAAAAAAAAAAAGAAAAGAAAAAGAAAGAGGGGCCAGCGCTGTGGTATAGTGGGTAAAGCCGCCGCCTTCAGGGCCGGCATCCTATATGGGTGCCAGTTCGAGACCTGGCTGCTCCACTTCCAATCCAGCTGTCTGCTATGGCCTGGGAAAGCAGTAGAGGATGGTCCAAGTCCTTGGGCCCCTGCATCCACATGGGAGACCCGGAAGAAGCTCCTGGCTCCTGGCTTTGGATCGGCACAGCTCTGGCTGTTGCAGCCATCTGGGGAATGAACCAGCAGGTAGACAACTCCGCCCCCCTTTCTCTCTCTTTGCCTCTCCTCTCTCCATGTAACTCTGACTTTCAAACAAAATTAATAAATCTTAAAAAAAAAAAAAAAGAACATACGTGAGGGGTGGGCATTGTGGCACAGTGGGTTAAGATGCAACTGTATCACCTGAATCCCACCTCAGATTGCCAGTTCAAGTTCCAGCCACTTTGCTTCTGATCCAGCTTCCTGCCAATGCATCCTGGGAGGTAGGGAAGGATGGCTCAGAAACTTGGGCCTCTGCTACCCACAGTGGAGACCTGGATGGGGTTCCTGGCTCCTGGCTTCAGCCTGGCCCAGCTCTCGCTATTGTGGGCATTTGGGGAATGAACCAGCAGATGAAAAATTCTCTCTCTCTCTCTTTCTCTCTCTCTCTGCCTTCCAAATAGATGAAAAATAAACAAACATTTATTTTTTAAAAAAGAGTATATGTGAGTTTAGATGAGCAGGAGAACCTTTCCCCAGATTCTGCAAGGTCTCCTGGGCCAGGCTCTCTCTCCTTGGGGAAAGGAGCCTAGTGTCCCTGTGCCAAGGCCAATATTAACCAGTTAGAACCTGTGAGGCATCCTCTTCTGTTAGAGAAAGAGAAAGAAATACTGGACAAGGGCAATTTCAGAGCGAGTCACCTCACCGGCAATCGGTGGCTGCTTTTTACATACAAAATAAACAAAATTCTGTTTACATTTCAGGACCATCTCCCCTGAAGCCCCTCCCTGGGGCAGGAAGGAGTTCAGAGCAGTCACCTACGTGACCTGCTCTCAGGGATCCCTGTCCCCGGCAGCTTGGCCACTGGTCCCCAACACTCTCAGGAACATTACAAAAAGCAGCGGACGCCTCCGATCTGCTGGAAAGTAGGGCAGAACCTGTGTGCTTCAGCTACCACCCTGGAGAAAACCAGGTTACAGGACACCTGGAGGTGGCTGGGGCACCCAGAGGACAAAGTCTTCTCACCCTCTCTTTCCCTCACTGCCTCCCAGGGAGTCGAGAATTCTCAACCAGGGAAAAACACTCGCTCAGCTCCTCAGCCCCCAGGCCCTCTAATTCAGTGCACTGCCACAGAACCAAACCTCCCTCAGGGGCTCGCACTCTCTCCAGGGAGAGATAATTACACCCCTGGAACATGCTGGCTCTTTAACTCTTTGGGGTCCTATCTGCACAAGCTGCAGCAGCAATTAATTATCCCTGGGGAGATCGGCAGTCCACTGAAAGGTGACATTTCTAGGGCTCAATTCTCTCAGCCATTATCTGAATGAGCTCCTCAAAGGAAGATACATTCCAGACAAACCCCTCCCACATAGACTTGCGGGTGTCTAGGGCCCACCGTCATGTCCCACAGTACCTGTCCCCGCACCCCGGCATCCCAGAAATGTCAGATTAGAGAATGAGATTATAATGATAAGCCATGATCACAATGAAGACCCTTGGTCACCAAAACAGCAAGCCAGGCTGGGTGGAAATCAAGATTGCAGTAAAAATCTCAAAAACTCTCCCTGCCAATGCTGTTCCGGCAGTGTGGATTAAATGAGATAAAAATGAAAGCCCTTTTTAGCAGAAAAGGACCCTACAAATGGTAGCCAGTAATACAGGGATCACTGGGTAGAGAGTAAACATTTACTGCATGTGCCCCCTCCCATCCACCAACCTCCAAGCTTTCCCCCCACTGGAGAGAAAACTGCAGGTCGGCACTGCTAAGTAAGCAGAAGGCCCTGCGCACATTTGACCTAACAATCAAGAAAGTGCTTTGCAAGGAAAACGCCTCGCTGAAGTCGGTGCTCATTAAGCAGTCGTGCTCGGTTTCTACAGGGTCTTCTATGAGGACTGTCATCCCCCAGCAGGCTGTGCCGACATCAGCTCCACGGGCACTGGCTTGCCTAATGAATCCTCTACTCACACTGAACAGGAGTAGCAGGGATAGACCTTTCTCAGGCTGGAGCTGAATTAAGAGGAGCAAGGAGAGAGGAAGAAAAGAAGGAAAAAGAAAGAGAACTTTCAAAGGACTCTGTCTGGCTAGGGAAGGGCCATCTCTAACCCTGCAGTGAGCTTTCTACCTGAGCTGTCCTGGGCCCTCTGTAAAGGGGCAGCTGGGATCCTGCCTCCCCCATCCTGTTCCAAAGACCAACTTCCCACCGAAACATAAATTAGGAACTTGGCAGACGAGCCGGAGCCTGCCTGGCAACAGCAGATGACAACTACCCCATACCTTGGTCTGCCACGTTCTCAATGTTGACTTTGCGTTCGTTGGCCATGAAGCCGATAACGGAGAAGATAACGAAGCCAGCAAAAATGCTCGTGGCACTGTTGGTGCAGGTGACAATCAGAGTGTCCCTGCAAGGAAAGACCAGAGTTTGCTATTAGATGCATTTTACATGAGCAGGAAGGAACAAGGGGAAGGACACCCAGGAGTGCTCATGTATATCTAAGTACAAAGATGTATACCCCCTCAAAAAAAGATGTGTACTTCCATTTTTTTTTTTCAGATTTTATTCCACTCTTTTTTTCCCTAAAGAAACCTTTTATTTAAGGAAAACAAACTTCATTTGTTTCATAAGTACATCTTTAGGAATACAGTGATTCTTCCCACCATACCTGTCCTCCCACCCACACTCCCATCCCTCCTTTTATTTTGCACACACACACACACAAACTGTTCAACAGTGGAGACAAGGGCTATTCAAAGTCATTTCATCTTGAAATTAATTTCACTTCTTTTTTTTAGAAAGTTAATTAACTTTAAAGAAGCACCCAAGAATGATACATCTTTTGTGAGCACTTAGACATAATATAATACAACTCTTTGAAGACAGAGGTCCTGCATGGGAAGTTAGTGCACAGTAATTCTTGTTAATTTAATAATTAACGCTCTTACGTATGTCATCAGTGATCACCATTAGGCTCTTGACATGAGCTGTCCAGGCTTTGGAAGCCTTTGGAATCCACAAACTCTGTCAGTATTTAGACAGGGCCATAAACAAAGTGGGAGTTCACTTCTCCCTTCAGAGAAAAGTACTTCCTTCTTTGATGACCACTTCTTCCCACTAAACACCTCCATTTCTAAACACGTATCCACCCAAGGGAAGAAACAGCAGTCCTAACCACAGATGTCCCTGGGCTTTCACAAAGCACCAAAAGGCTCAAAAACCTCCCCTAAATGTCTGATCCAGGGCCACTGGATCCACGCTCTGGCACCAATGCTACCGAAATGGTTCCCCACTCATCCACTATGGTCTGAATGTTTGTGTCCCCCAAAATTCACATGCTGAAATATAATTCCCATCTGTCCTCATGAGTGGGATCAGTGCCCTTCTAAGAGCGGCTAAGTGAACAAGCTCGCCTCTTCCAGCACCTGAAGACACAGCAACACAGCACCAAGGTATCACCATGTCTTTTTTTGAGACAGAGAGACAGGGACAGAGAACTGCCATGTACTAGTTCACTCCCACAATGGCCAGGGCTGGGCCAGGCTGAAACTGAGAGCCAGGAACTCAATCCAGGTCTCCTATGTGGGTGGCAGTGACCTACCTATTGAGCCATTACCACTGCCTCTCGGGGTGCACATTAGCAGGAAGCTGGAGGTGCAAGCAGAGCCAGGACTCCAAGCCAGGCACTCTGATATGGGATGCCAGTGTCCCAGAGGGATTCTTAGCACCCGGCCAAATGCACATCCCGTTTTTAGTTTTGTTTATTTGCAAGACACAGAGATAGACAGAGAAGGCACTATCTTTGAAGCAGAGTGAGGCCTCACCAGACACTGAGCATGCTGGCACCTCTATCTTGGGCTTCCCAGCCTCCAGAGCTGTGAGCAATGCACTTCTGTTGTTTATAGCTTACCCAGTCTAAAGAGTTTTTTTGTAGCAGCCCAGAGGGACTAAGTCATCATCCCAAAACTGGAGAAAATCCGTCTCTCAGAGCAGAAATTAAGAAGATGGAGTCTGAAGGTGCATGTGAGAGGAACCATGTGTAAGGACAGGGAAATGCCACCAAGGTATGAGGGCAGCCTAAGGTTAAGGCTGGAATCTCCCAGGCTGGCCCTGAACAGCCATCCTGGACTCAAATGTGAGGCCATAGCTGGGTGGGGAGCTGCAGGTCTACACAGAGTCCTGGTTTTCTCCTCCTGGTTAGCAGCACGACCCTGAGCAAGTCATTTCCTTTGCGCTCTGGTTTAAAATGGCCACAACAGCCCTACCTGCCTCACAGGTTGTTGTGAGGACAGAGGAGCTGGTGCCTGCAAGCCCAGGGCCCAGCACACAGCAAATCTGCAATGAACGACACGCCCTGACTCCCTAGTTTACTGACAAGGAAGCTGTGGCCCAGAGAAGGTGCATGCAAATAAGGGGTCAGAGTAGCTTCCCTCTGCCATGCTACACAGCCTCATTTCGGATAAAGCACGTGGCAAAGCTTCACCTTCTGACAGCGTTCACAACGATTCAGGTCAGCAGTTAATGAGCAGCTGGGATCAAGAATTCAAAAAATGCCTTTTCCTGGCACTCAAGGCTGTTAATAGCTGAATGTGGGTCTTCTCCCAACACTTGCATCCCCTAAAAATTCATGTGCTAAAGTTCTAATTCCTAGTATTTCAGGGTATATTTGGAAATCAGGTATTTTTAGAGGCAATTAAGTTAAAACAAGGCCATTAGTTTGGGTTCTAATCCAATATAATTGGTGTCTTTTATAAGAGGAGGAGATTAGGATACAGCTACCTACAGAGAGATGACCACGTGAGACACAGGGAGAAGGCAACACCTTGAGCTTGGACCTGTGGTCTGAATTGTGAAACAATGAATTTCCATTACTGAAAGCAGCCAGTTTGTGTACTTGTTAGGGCAGCCAGCAAAAACTAATACAAAGACTCTTCCCCATCTGGTATCCGTGGTCCATTTCCACCCAGGCCCACATGCACACACCTTCTGCTCCAATCCCACCCACCTGTTCCTTCCACATACACCTACCACACTCATCTTCACTCATCCCCGCCTGCAGCTCTGTCTGCCACCTGAACCATGCTCCCTTCTCCACTACACCTCCTGGAGTATGGCCCAGGACCACTGTCCCCCAGAGGCCACCCAGACGCCCCAGCTCATAGCTAATTGAGTCCCTTCCTCAGTTGCAGAAATGCATGAGGAAAGTCTGAGCCTTAGTCCAAGTTCCTCGAAGACCAAGTAAATAAACAGATTCTTGTGTGGCTACTACAGTCACATTGTTGACTAAGCATGGCCTGAGCTCACTTTATATGCATGACCTGTAATGCATGAGCAACTGTGACCCTGAAAATAGTAGCTGGGCTGAACCCTTCTAGCTTCCAGGTGACCAGAGGTACTGAAGCCAGGGGACTTCTCCCACTATAATATGAGCAGCACCCACAGTGGCCCTCAGCACCAGGCTTTAGTCCCAACTGGGCAACGTGAAGAGCTCAGGTCCTAGGTGAGTTTAGGTGACAGACGTCTCCACTGCCCTGTTGCTGTGTTTGGGTCTCTGCTCCCTACCCTATATCCTTTCTTAAAGGTGAGTACATTTGTGTTCACTAAGCCTATAGTGCTTTGTGAAGGTGACTGACAATCTGAACCAGAAACCACCCCAGGGATCCTATACCTCTTCACCTCCATTCTAAGTAATTGAGGTCAGGGGTGGGTTTTGAATCTTTCTGTCTCTCCCTTTGTTCACAAAATATTTCACTCACTTTCAATAATAATTAATAATAATAATGGCATCTGCCATTGTTGAGTAATAAATGTGCAAAATAACTCTCTGAGGACCTTGCATACATCATCTCTTACCCCTCACAAAATATCATAACCTGCATTTTACAGATGAGAAAACAGAGGCTCAGAGAACTGAAATATCTTGCCTATGTCTGGGTTTCAGGAAATAGTAAGGTCACGATCAAATGCAAGTGTAGCTAAATCTAAGGTGCTGTTTGCACTGTACTACTTGGCCTTGATTACAAACTATCTCCAGAAAAATGTGGCAAGTGACAGATGACCACACTTTATAAATG
Source organism: Lepus europaeus (assembly GCF_033115175.1). Classification (NCBI taxonomy): domain Eukaryota; kingdom Metazoa; phylum Chordata; class Mammalia; order Lagomorpha; family Leporidae; genus Lepus; species Lepus europaeus. The sequence goes on from NC_084833.1 coordinate 44,924,867, forward strand.
ACTGCCGGGTGATGGCATCCATGGAGTAGCTGGCTCACAAGTGACCCCCTGGAGGACCTAGATGGCTGCACAGTGATCTTCAGAGTCTCAAGTCCATCCTGGAAACATCCCCGAGCCCCCACCATGTGCCAGAGTCAGCAGCGTATGCAGGAGGCCAGAAGCCAGTGGCTAGTCCTTAACAGGTGACATCTCTGAGCCAAAGCCAAATCCCTACTCCTCCTGGGGAGAAGTCTGGATCTGACCTCAGATATCTGATAATTCAGTTCTCTGTCCTCTGACCAAGTTTCCGCTCACCAGCGACCTCTGGGTCTTGGAAACGCCTCCGCATACCTGTAACAGTTGTTGTGAAACTTGTTGTAGGAGGAAAGAGTGATCAGACCTCCCCAGGCAGCAGATAAGGAGAAGAAAATCTGAGTGGCAGCATCTTTCCACACCTGGGAGGAGAAAGGCGGAGAGTCAAGGTTACCGAAGGGGACGGGAAGGGGCGTGTCACCTGTCCATCATCTTCCCATGTGAATGACAGTCAGGGCAAGATGACTGTGGGCACCCAGAGAAATCAGAGACAACCTCACTTGTGCTGAAGAGGCAGTACCTGAAGATTCCTTCATTCCCTCTAACCACAGGTGCAGAACTTGATGAACTGTACACACACCTCATGCTTACACGTCCTCCCATGTAAAACCAAACAGTCCGAAGAAAAATGTACAACAGCAAAATGGATTCATGGATACAAAATTAAAACCATGTTTTAGCTGACATCCTAGGGACTCCAACAACGCTATGAAAAATCTGAAATTCTTCAGCCCCTTACTGGAGTCCAGCAGCAGGGACCAGCACCACACCCTGGTTTTCTTAGGTGACTCCTTTTCATTGGCTTTTTTAAAAAAGATTTATTTATTTATTTGAGAGTCAAAGTTACACAGAGAGAGGAGAAGCAGAAAAAGAGATAGAGAGAGAGAGGTCTTCCATTTGCTGGTTCACTCCCCAGTTGGCTGCAATGGCTGGAGCTGCACTGATCCAAAGCCAAGAGTCAGGAGCTTCTTCCAGGTCTCCCACATGGGTTCAGAGGCCCAAGAATTTGGGTCATCTTCTACTGTTTTTCCAGGCCATAGCAGAGAACTGGATTGGAAGTGGAGCAGCTGGGACTCAAACTGGCGCCCATATGGAATGCTGGAACTGCAGGCGGTAGCTTTACCTGCTACGCCATAGCGCCAGCCCCTTGATTGGCTTTTTAAAACTTTAGGAGGCCACCAAGAATCTGAGCTATAGTCTGATATGATTTATGTGGTAGATCTCCCATCCCCTTTACAAATTAAATCTTGTATTTAAATTGTGCTTAGCATATGCAGAGAAAAGCTTCAAGTGTGTACTAGAAAAGTCTGTGCCTGGCTCAACATTAAAAATAGCCATCTAGGGGCTGGCACTGTGGTACAGCAGGTTAAAACCAGGCCTGCAGTGTCAGCATCCCATATGGGTGCCCACTTGAGTCCTAGCTGGTCCACTTCTGATCCAGCTCCCTGCTGGTGTGCCTGGGAAAGCAGCAGAGGATGGGGCCCAAGGAACCCATGTGGGAAACCCAGAGGGGGCTTCTGGCTCCTGACTTTGGATCGGCTCGGCTCCAGCCATTGCAGCCATTTGGGGAGTGAACCAGCGGATGGAAGACCTCTCTGTGTCTGTCTCTACCTCTCTATAACTCTTTCAAATAAATAAAATAAATCTAAAAAAAAAAGGGCAGCCGCCTCCAGGGGAGATACAGCTAAGAGAACATGATCATATGACTTCATTTCTGGCTGACTGTGTGAAAATAAAATGTTACATACTACTTCTGATGTTTCTCCTTTTTAAAAGAGAGTAAGGGTGGATGGTCTTGAGGCTCAGTGGATGCAGCCTGGGCCAACATCCCATACTGGAGCACTGGTTTCAGTCCTGGCTACTCCACTTCCAACACAGCTTCCCTGCTAATACACCTGGAAGATATAGGCCCTGGAAGATGACCCAAGTATTAGGGCCCCTGCTACCCATGTGGGAGACCTAGACAGAGTTCCTGGCTCCTGGCTTTGGCCTGGCCAGGCCACAGGCATTGCATGCATTTGAGAAGTAAACCAGTAAGTGAAAGATCTCTTTCTCTTTCTCTCTCCCCCACCCCACCCCATTACACTACCTTTCAAATAAATCAAATAATTTTTTTTAAAAAAGAAGTGGGATATGTGCCTATCTCTGCCTCCACCCTCACATCTTTGTGCCACCTGGAATACTGGCATGATGGCTAGAGCTCTAGCAGCTATATGAGAGCTATTCCTTGACAATGGCAGGGCAGAAGCCTGGGTCACGATGACGTTATCAGGTCACTCAACTGGTTTTTGACTGAGTGAAATAACTTATCCTAAGGTGCTGTTATCTGAAAATTGTAATGTGCAATCAAACTCAATCCTACATATTCTTAAATGCCCTGGAAAGTCTGTTTTCTTTACCATGAGAAGATTTACTCCTCATTAAATAATGATCCCCGCATTGGAAGGTTGTTGGATTGTGGATTTCAGAGTAAGATATAACAGGTGCAGAATCTGCAAAGACAAAGCCCACGTGTGTGCTGGGGCTCTGTGGGTGTGCAAGAAGTATTCAAATGCATCCGAGCCTTTTAAAGTGAGCTTGCTTGTGGTTTATCTGAGTACTGTCATTTTCCAACCAGCAAAACTCCACTTCTGATGCTCTATAACTTGTAACAGGTAAGTGGGGTGAGATGGCCAAAAGCTATTGGAGGGATTTCATCCTTCGTTCTCAGTCTTCCTGAGACAATTATTCCAGGAATCTGAAAACCCTCAGCTACTCCCTTCTCATTCAATGTTTCCTGAGTACCTCATGAACCAAGACCACCAGGACCTATAAAAGCAAACAGAGAGTCTCTCTGGGGAGGAGGTCTCATCCCTCCTGCTGAACAATGTTCCAGCGTGGGGCCCACCCCTGAGAGCTGACAAACCAGCTCCACCCCCATGAGGCCCATCACAAATGGAACAATAAGCCCACCGTGGCATCCGTGAGTTTCTCCCACTTGGGTGTGATGAAGTACCAGATCCCAGCTCCAGCTCCGGGCAGGGTGACTCCTCGGATGAGCAGTATCACGAGCACAACGTACGGGAACGTGGCCGTGAAGTACACCACCTAGGAAGCCATAGGCAGAGGGCTGAGTGAGCAGACATGCGGGACAGGCCTGTGCCAGAGTCACTCGGAGTGGGGCAGGGGGAGGGCAGTCTCAGAAGAAGCTCTTGATGGTGAGCCCATCAAGCTGCCAGGCCTGGAGACACAGACAGGGCTCTGGGCCCAAAGGCAAGACCGAGAGAGCAAGAAATAAAACTCTGAGGAGGAGATCTGCGCTTGTGGAACAAGTCAGCCTACAGCCAGAGGGCTGCAGGAGATGTCATCTTCCCCATCACTGCAAGGACAAGTCCGGGAGGGACCACGGTGGGGGCGGGGGGAGGCTTCATGATGCTCTCCTCCCCCCCCCCAACTCCCACCCCTGGTGGGTACCCCACGTCCCACCACTAGAAATTAATCTTTTTAGCTTAAGTTCCCATCCTTGCTTATACAGACACCCTAAGTGAGGATGCCAGATGACGTAAAAAGGCCATGATGTTAAATACCTTTGAATTCAAATAACACTGAACCCCTGGCACTGAGTAACTGTGACCTTGGACAGCACTTATACTCTCAGAACAGAAATTTCTGCATCTGTGACCTGGGGACAAAGGCACCTTTCTTATAAACAATCATGAAGATGAAATAGCTAATGTATGGACAACACCTAGCACAGTTGCCATATATGCTGCTATGTTCACTAAGCATTTTTCAAAGGCCTCTGGTGAGCTGGGTGCTATGCCAGGCCATAAATACATAAAGATGAAGGGAACCCATAGTCTAGAATACCCAGAGCTGATGCCAAATAGTAGGCTATGCACAATCACACACAGAATACAGCCGAAGTCCCGGGAGGGGCATTGTGCCCAACCTGAGAGCTTCCTAAGAGACTCATGCAGATGGCATGTGGGCTAAATCTTAAGGGACAAGTACAATGTAAAGGAGGCAACGAAGTGGGAATGAAGGAATAAGGTAAACAACACAGGTACACTCATTGAAACAGAGGAGTGCCTTCTGCCTCTAAGCCCTAACACTCAACACCAAACTCCTCTTTCTGGTTGCATCCTCAAGGATGCGCTTGCCTCCTTTCCTCTCCATGGACCAGGATGCTGCTTCCCTGCCCTGGGGGCCAGCAGCCTCTCCTTTCTCCTGGTCCCAAAGAACTTGCCTCTGTAGACACTGCAGGAAGAGGAGGAATAACCAGCTGCCTCCTATTTCTGCCCAGTCTGCTTCTCTCTTTCCCTTAAAACCTGAAGGGAAAATTCAGCCCCACCACGGAGAGCCATTATTAAACCCAAGGTCATCTGACATCTCAAGGGAAAATCATTTCACTCCGGGCTGGCCTCTCAGCTGTGGACTGGGGCAGAGAGACAGGGATGCTACAAGGGCAGCACATGACCTAAACATTCTGACTTTCCCACTGTGCCTAAGATAGCAGGAGGTGGGGGAGACCAAGGAACAGCCTTGCTCACCCCTGACCATCGGAGCTTTCTCACTCCAAAACCATTCATTCTATGAATACTGAATCTATGGGCTGAACAATCAAAAATGTTTGCGGGAAGGCCAGAATGAGGGTGAGGCAAATGAAGCACCAAGGGTGCAAAATTTAAGGAGACACCCACTTTCACGTACTGCTCCTTCACACACAGGGATGTGAGAGTGAGTGTCTCTTTAAATTTTGTACCTTAAACACTTGCTTGTGCTGGCCCCAGTGAGCAGATGATGCATTCACTTTGTAGATGGTGACTCTGGTGGACTGAGAAGGCTGACAGTTTGGTTCATAAATCCTTGTGTTGCCTCAAATGTCAGTCAGGAGTGCACCGAGGCTCCCTGCACAGCTACTCCCCCTGTGTCAGGAAAGCTTCAGGATGCACCTGTTTCCGAATGTACTGTCAGAAGAATTAAACTCGAACAGTAATGAATTATACTTGGCAGGAGTGACAATGACTAGCTGATCTGAGCCTCTTGGCCTGACACCTCGCAGCATCTTCCTCACAACAGGAGACCTGAACAGGTGGCAGTGCCCCGCCAGCCTGTGCTAGCTAATTAGGTCAGCTTTGCTTTGTCGCCATAACTCTCAGGCAGAGCAGTCCCTGCGGTCAGGTGAGCTACATCTGACCTTAAGGCTGCCTGCTGGTCCCCCAGCTTCTGGAATTCTAGCTGCTCAAAAGCCTCAGTCTCAGAAGCAGCTACAGGGCATGCTGTGTCCTTGGGACCTAAACAAGAGGAGGTACAGGAGAAGGACTTCCCTATTGCATAGAAAGCAGTGTTCCTGGAATTTCAATCACCACGGCGTTGTCATAACGATCAACTTTAGTTATGCCTTCACCTTGGCTCCCAAATAATGTTCCATGATTAAGACCTATACAGCCCAGGGAAGGATAATAAATTGTGATTTATTATTTATGACGGTATTCCTCATTTAAAAAAATTGATTTCTGGTTGAAAACTGTTCTCGACGAAGGCAAGAGCTAAGCGAGCAGAAAGGTTACTCAAAACTTCGATTTCAGAAAGCCTGTAAAATCGAGCTGCAAGGATTAAATTCTAATTCTAAATCAGAGGAAAGAACTGGATATAATGCCATTCCAAAACGTATAGACTAATAGTGCCAAACGGAATCCTAAAGAATATTTATTCTAACACCTGATTTTGCAAACAAGGAAAACGAATCTCTGAAGCATCTTGTGACTTGCTCCAAGTCATGCAGCTAAAGACAGCAGAGACCCGGCAGGAGGGCAGGAGTTCAAAGTCACTATCCACAGGATGTACGAGTGATGACTCAGCAATTCTGCATTCCCATCTATTCCTAAGAGCTGCTCCTTAGCTAATTATGAATTAATAATGTCATGGAGTGGAAAGAGTCTAGACTTTAATGCAAGACAGACCTGGGATCGAATCCCACCACTGCCAGGTAAAAGCTTTGTGACTTCAGGCAGTTAACTCTACCGTAAGGAGCCTCAGCTCTCAGTCTATAAAATGAAAATAAATGTTACTCTCTAGCCTGTGCTGGTGAAGATTAAATGACCTAATGCCCTGTGAAAGCAATTAGTACAGTGTCTGGCACAACATACTCAACAAAGCTCCCTTTCTCTTCACATCTCCCCAACAAAGTCAATGCCTTTAAAATGTCAGAGTGGCACAATACCCACTCAACACATCAGGTATTCCTAGTAATGAGAATTAAAAGTTATTGGTAATTAAGAACTGATCATAGGCCATGTATTTTACATGCATCGCCTAATCCTTGCAGCAACCCTATAAAGTATTTATTATTACCCCAAATTTACAGATTAAAAAATAAGTCAAGGTTAAATAGCTTGGCCAGAGTTGCACAAATAGAAAGTGACAAAGCTAAAATTTAAGCTCAGATCGGTCCGACTCTGAAGCCACCAGGGCATCTTTCCTTGTGTCATCAACAAGGCTGCATTCTCACCCTCCACGCTTGCCTCTTCCCCTGCCTGTCACACCCCCTAGCCTGTCCACCAGATCACGGTTGAAGTCACCTCTTCTCCAACCCTAGCCATAGGGAACAGTCCTGCCAGTGAGATTTAGCTAAGCAAACACCTAACTCATCTTGCTGAGCAATGACTTAGCTGGGCCTCGTGAAGACAATGCAATGTCCATCCAGGCTGAGTTCCAAGCCATAGAGGGCAGGAACTCCAGAAAACCTCAGGCCACACTAGCCATCAACGTTAAGGGTCACATTAACAGTTTCCTATCTCCCTATGAACCTAGAGAAACAGTTGATCCAGGAGCAAGCATTTGGCACAGTGCTTAAGATACTGCTTGGAACACCTGCATCCCATATTGAAGTGTCTGGGTTTGAGGCCCTCCTCCATTTACGCTGCAGCCTCTTCCAATGCACATCCTGAGAGAGACCAGGTAATGACTCAAGAACTTGGCTCCCTGCCACCCACGAGGGAAATCCAGAGCTCCAGGCTCCTGATTTCATCCTGGGCAAGTTCTCACTGTTGTGGACACTTGGCAGAATGAACCAGCAGGTGAAAGGTATCTGTGTGTGTGTGTGTGCCTGCCTTTCAAATAATAAATAAAATCTAAAAAGATAAGAATAACAATCATTGCAGTCTCACAGTACTCATTCTGAGGAGCAGAATTGTTGGGGGGTCACTTAAACCCAGCTTTCATTTTAGAGGAGGGGAAACTGGGATCAGAGAGTGAAAGCAAACCCCCAGCTCTCCCAGCAAGTGCTCCAACAGAATAAGGCTGGAAGCTGACGGCCTCGATATGATACAGCCGCCTTCCCTTTAGAAGTGCAGAAGCTGAGGACTCCCGAAATAGCTGAGAAGAAAATCAACTGTTCATTTATCACCCAAAAACAAGTAAAAGCTAAGAGAAAACCAGACACTCGGCCAAGTTCCATGGCCCAAGTGGAGATGGATGTCCTTCCGCCGCAAGCCCTGTGACAGGTCCCCAGAGTCAAGAATCCAGGTGTCCCAGCTCCCAGTCTGGCTCTCTCTCTGTGGCTGCTTCTCCTCACATGGTGTGACCTAATGTACGTACTAATCCTGACAGCTCTGCAGAGGCCACCATCCAAGTCCCTGTGGCGTCACATGATAGGGACAGCACAGAAACAGCTGCAACCAAAAGGCATCTGTGAGCACCTCAAGCTGCCCAGAGGGAACAGATTGGTCTCTGTGGCTAACAGGTGCTAGGTTTGGGTGCCTGGTGGAGGACAGGCAGCACGCCTGGATGGGAGGTGCACAGATAAGCCTCCCAGAGGACCAGATCCTTTTGAAGTTGGGTGGTAGCAATGTAACCCCCAGGAAGCCCTGGCTGGGATACCTGGACCAGACCTCAACTCCACAGCCTACAGCCTCAGAGTCTACCATTACATCCTCTTCCCCATTTTTACCCTGAAACATGCATAATGCCTGTTGCAGCGATGACATAGCCCGGGTCGTCATCACAGTGTTTGGTTAGCTCTTCAGTGGGTTTTTTTCCTAGGGCAGCAGGGAGACAGGGACATGTCAGCAAGACCCTTTCAACCATGGCCAGTGTGGCGTGACACTTCCTGGACCCCTTGCTTTCTGAGGCTTGGATCTGGGCATGCAGAGTGAGTCCCATAGTTCCCACGGGGCCCAGCCAAGTGATGGCTCAGCAAGAGGAGCCAAGTATGCTCTCAGCCAAAGTCTCACCAGCAGGACCTGGCTTCCTTTAGTGCCAGGAGTTCCTGGAGTGGAAGAATGTTGGACTGGGAGGCTGGAAGAGGGCCACGGATGGCAAAGAACATTGTAATCAGGAGTGAGAAGAAATCCACTTCAAAATTTTGATCCTTATCCAGCTCCATGGCAGAAGCCAGAATTGACCTGGTAGCCAGAACCGGAGGTAAAAGTCAGCAAGCCCCTGGGTGGAAAAGAGGGAAACTGACCCCAGAACAGTACTCCCACCACATCTCAGGAGCTCTGCATACATTTGCGTCACTCAGTCCTTAAAACAGCCCTGTAGGAAAGGCATTGCTTATCCCCATTTTACAGATAAGACTGAAGGCACTCACTCACGACTCCACAGCTACCGGGGGCAGAATTGAATTAGCATCCACGGCCCCTGACTCTCTTCCAGGTGCTCTTTTTGCCTGCTCCATGATTTAGCCACGTGTCCCAGAGCTTCCTCCTCCAAGTGCTTACTTTTCCCGAAGTCTTGATTCCTTTAGCCAGGGACGCGTACACAATGACCCACGCCAGGAACAAGCAGAAGGCTAGTGGCCACCTGATCTCGCCAGGATATTCAATGCCTGCAGAAATCTTCAGCACAAAGTACCTAAGAACGTGGAAAGAGAGGGAGGGAGAGTGGAGGAAAACATGGAAGGAAACAGATAGACAGACAGACAGGTGTCGCTCTGCAGGCTTCATCTCCCAGCAGAGCCAGGAGCCTTGAACAAACCATCCCCTCCCCACGCCATCAGGGACCTACTCAGATGAGGTTGCTAGCAATGTGGGATCTGCACTCTCCACAACAGCTGTCTTCAGAGACACCAGCTGGATCTACTCTGCTTTTAATGATGCGCTGGGGGCCACTCGCAGCCTGCACAGGGTTCCAAGCAAAGCTCCACCCCTGCCTAGAGTGCCCCCTAAGAAGGGCCACAGAATCCTAAAGCGGCAGGATGATGTCTGTGTGCTTCCAGGGTCTGAGTCTTTCATGAGGATGCGTTCTGATCGGGTCTGCCTAATTTTACACTTAGCAAACTAGTACACAGCAGAAACTGCTCCTGCCAGGAGACCTAGGATGCTGCCCTGCACGTCAGTTCCAGTTGCACTGAGCAGGTCCTGGAGCAGCAGCTCACTACAAGGTGAAAATGGGGCTGGCTAGATTTTATTCAAGGAATACATTCAAAGACAGAGGCATAGCTGCAAGCAAAGGGGGCGATGGTCACCGGCAGCCCCTTCTTCTAAAAGGACAAAGCCACAGCCTGACTGACCACCCCTGTCTCCCTTGCAGGCAAATAAATGATGGGAGGCAGACAATCCCTTGAACTCAGCACCAACCTAGCTGTCCATCCTGTAAGAAACTGCTGGAATGGGTTGGTGGGTGTTTTTCTGTGACCTGTTATCAAAGGGCTGGCCAGAATCCAAACTGCAACGAGGGGACCAGAAATGGCTGTGCCACTCCTGATCTGGCTGCTACCTCACGCCCAGGCAGGCAGGGAGGGACTCCTGGAGAGGGTGTCTTCCAGCACACAGACGTGCTTCTCAGGACGGGGATGGTCAAGCTCTGCCTAGAGCAACCTGGGACTAGGAACTGAACAGGGCTGATCAAGCTAACCCTGAACTTGGGTCCAAGGCAAAGCCTTGACATCATATTTCCCAAGCAGTGAGATAGCCCTTCCTCATGTCCTCATAGCCCATCTGGGTAAAACACTGAGTCCATTGCACAGCACCCTGGCCTCCTCAGCCACTCCATGCTTCCATTACAACCTCAGGCCAGTCCCAAGAAACTTCTATTTCCATTCTTCTTAGAAATTAAGACTGGAGGAGCTGGCATTGTGGTGCAGCAGGTTAAGTCGCCACTTATCAGAGTGCTTGGCTTGAGTCTGAGTTACTCAGCTTCCAGTCCAGCTCCCTGTTGACAGGCAACAGTACTTGAGTCCCTGACACTCATGTGGGAGACCCAGATGCAGTTCCCAGCTCCTGGCTTCAGCCTGGCCCAGACTGGCTGTTGCAGGAATTTGGGAAGTGAATCAGAGGATGGAAGGTCTCTGTCTTTGTCTCTTCCAATCTCTCTCTCTGCCTTTCAAAAAGAAATCTCAAAAATAAATAAATAAATAAAAAGAAACAAATGAAACGAAGACTGGCCACAGAGAATCAGTAAAGATCACCAAAAGCAGGTCTGTGCATCATTTTCCAGTACAGCTAACCCCAGTGGCTGTGGGGTCAGGATTTGCCCTCTAACATCATGACAGAGTCAGTTCTCACTCAGAGTGAATTCAGGGCCCATCCAGACTACTCCTGTTGTAGTTATTTCCAAAAAGGACCCTTTAACCCTTCAACCTGACTCTCCCTTCTGTCCTGCAAGGGGTAACCTTGTGCCCTCTGATTCCATAAAGAGAACACCTGTCAGGAACTAGTGGTAACTGGGAGAAACAGCAGGACAATTAGTAATCCTTTCAGATGACCTAAGCTGGAGAAGGCAATCTTTTTTTTCTACCAAGGGCCATTGGATATTTATAGCATCCTCAATTTATCAATTTATCAATTTAAAACTTATTCTGTGGAGCTGGTGCTGTGGCACAGCTGGTTAAAGCCCTGGCCTGCAGTGCTGGCATCCCATATGGGTACCTGTTCATGTCCCGGCTGATCCACTTCCAATCTAGCTTGCTGCTAATGCTCCTAGGAAAGCAGCAGAGGATGGCTCAAATCCTTGGGCCCCTGTACCCACATGGGAGACCCTGAAGCCAGGAGCACCTGGCTTCAGATCAACTCAGCTCCAGCCATTGTGGCCATTTGGGGAGTGAACCAGCAGATAGATAGAAGACCGACCTCTCTCTCTCTCTCTCTCTCTGCCTCTGTAACTCCATCTTTCAAATAAATAAAATAAATCTTTAAAGAAAAACTTACCCTGCTATAGGTTAATTTCATTTCAAATCCCACCTTAGTTACCTGGGCCTGCCAGACCAAATGATTTTGCAGGCCTTATGTGGCCCGTGGGCCAGATGTCCCCCAATCCTGGGGAAAGGCTATAAGCTGGGAGGCCACTGACAGGTGCATTTTTTTGGCACAAGTGTTTTATTTGAATTATTTTGCTAACATTTACAATGGGAGAGATCACATTTAAAACTCCAGTCATTATGTTCAACTCCCCTTGTGGGATGGAAGCTCTCCACACTGCCCCCTATTCCCGCAAGGCAGTTACCAGCCAAAGCTGAGCATCACCAGCCTCCCTTACACACAGCAGGCAGCTCTTGAGTTTGCCACAGTCCCCACCATTCTCAATCACATCACTGGTTTAGACTTGCCCCACTGAAGGCCCTGAGTGAACCTGAGTCTACAGTTCCTGACTTAAAGCCAGGCTAGAGCTGTTCTTCACACACCCTCCCTTGAACTCTGTGTGCACTGACCTCTCTTCAGAAATAACTTCATGAACATCACTAAATCTTCCTATAGGAACTGAGGATGCCCCATTGTCCTTATACTTCCATCTTGAAGGTACAGACACATAAACATGGAAAGTACAAAACTAAAGTGAAGCTGTAAAATAAAAATAGTTCTTATCTAAACTAAAACGTTGACCAGGGCTTTTTTTCTCACTTTATTTATTTGAGAAGCAGACAGACAGTCTCTGAAAGTCAAATATAGATGGGAAAAAGGATTTGGTGAACTGAAGGCCTGCTTGGATCCCACTAGGCCAAGGCTTTGAAACATTTTTCTTCACCATCATGTCCTACGCTGGCCCTGATTCTGTTCCACTGGCCATCATTCAGTCAACCCTCCTCTCCAGGCCCACGGGCTCCTGGAGGACATTTCAGAGAACAAGCCTCCTCTGTGATCACTCAAGCGGGAAGAGGATGAGGAGGGAGGTACCCCCTCCAGCCACCCACCCAGACCTCCGCTCTGCCTGCAGGGTGTTGGTGAATTCCCTGGGTTTCCCTTAGAATGCTCAAGCCCTCTTACTTGAAATACTCTTCACTGCCACTGACGAAAGTCTTGTTGGCCTGGCTGGTGAAGTTAACCATTGTCAGGTTAGGGTAGGCAGTCATGCAGAATGTCGAGTTCTTGATCTGTATTTTGGGGTGGTCACTGATAACACAGGAATCTGTTGAAGTGAGGACAGAACAGAAACGTGGTGAACTCTGAACAGAAAACATACACAAGTCTCTCTCTCTCTCTCTGGCAGTTTAAAAAGAAAAGCCAAAATCGTTTGCCAAAGATTGGCCAGTAACTTGGAAAAAGAATGAACTGAGCAAATTCTAAAATGTGGAAAGAGGCTTAGAGAAGTTAGATAAATCTACTGAAGTCATACGACTGATGAACACAATCAGGCTTCAAACCCAAATCTTTATGACATTACAGAAAACAAATGCAGAGCCGAATGCATCAGAGATACACAAACCTCTTGACGGGCTACTGCCAGAGAAAGTTTACAAACACTCCTGAGTCTGCCCTGGACCTGAGTCAGCCTGGCACACAGCTGATGCACACACGTAAGAGCTCCAAGATACCTATGCATGTGCTTTCTCCTCTCACATGGCTTAGCAGCGGCCATACCATCCGCCAGTGAGTGGGCACCAGGATCTAACACAAGGATTCTCAACTAGAGACAGTCTCCCCGGGAGGCATTTGGCAATGGCTGAAGACATTTGTAGTTGTCACATCTGAGTGCCACTGGCATTGAGTGGGTAAAAGCAAGGAGTGCTGCTATATCCCACAATGCACAGGCCAACCCCTTACAACAAAGAGCTATCCAGTCCAAATTGTCAATTGTGCTGAGGTTGAGAAGGCCTGGTCTAGGGCAGGATAGGGAGGGACTTAACCATGTGGGTCTTGGTTTGTCAGGCACTGTGCTTAGGTAACCTCATGAAATCCTCATATAACCCACGCTGTTTTCATTCTAAATAGGGTGAATCTGCAGTCTCTCTGACATATTACAAAGCCTCCTTAATGCTTTATCAATACAGATAAATTGACAGATATTGTAAACAAAGAATCCACTGGAACCAATCCCAAAGGACATAATTTTGTAAAGAAGCAAAGAGTAAAAATATCAACAGAACATTTATATGGCCTTTTCCATGTCTCAAGTTCTGTAATAAAGGCTTTATATGCACTGACTTACATAAAGCTCTCTTCACCCCTCCATGTGACAGGCTCTGTTGGTCACTCTAGGTTACAGGTAAAGAATAGGGGACATGGAGAGGAGCAGTTGCTTGCCAAGGTCATGCATCAAGCCAGGAGGCAAATGGGCATTGTCTCTTTGGAGTCCATGCTCTTAACCACTCCATGGTGAAACAGAGAGCAGGGAACATGAACACAAGCACTCACAGGGCCTGACTGGTGACACAATGAAGAAGGCAGAAAGTGGGGAATAATTGGGAGAAGTGGAAACCGTGGCCAACCGGAGAGTACCTGTCAATCAGAGCCACACTTTTCCAGATGCCCTGGCAAAAGATGCAGAAAATCTGAATATTTCCATGAGACCCTTCCATTTTAAAAAGCTAGGAATAGGCTCAAGTTGTTTTTAAATACTGTGGCCAACAACAGAAAAACAAATGCAGCACAGATGCAGTGCATGGACTTCCATCTGATGCCCTCTGTGGAAGGCGAAGTGGGCAAGAGGACAGGCTTGGGAGTCCTCCCCGGCCCTGAGAGCTTGGCTCTGCCCAAGCCCCCATCTTCTGGCAATAGCGCTATCTACTTCACAGGGTCACTTCAAGGACCAAATTAAATCAGAAAATGTCACACAATGCCCAGCCCTCCAGTCTTAGCCATTACCCAATCCTCATCCTTGTAACTTTTCATGGGTTGGATTTCCTGGTCCTCAGCATTATCTCTTACAGCCCACTTGCCTGCCATAAATTACCTGCTGCCTCTCACACATCCCCAGAATATGGAGCAAGGATTAAAACAACCATGGAAAGAGCCCCTTCCCTCTGATGAGTTCTTTAGACCCGGGCTTTCCAACAGTTGTGCTAATGATGTTTGAAGTCAGCTAATTCTCTGTGGTGGGAGGCTGTCCTGTGCATTGCAGGATGCCCAGTGGCATCTCTGGCCCCCACACAGAGTGCCAGGAGCATTCACCCCATTCCTAGCTACAACTGAAAACACCTGGGAGCACTGCCATGGGCCATGGCCCTCATGGGAGCTGCCCTGGGTGAAAATGTCTGCCTTAGAGTCCTTGAAGTATCTTCCCACTCAGTATTATCTTCTTCGGTCACATAACAGAGGTTCAGAACGGTTCTCATGTACTAACTCTCAGAGATATACAGGGCAAGCTGTTCTCTCCCGCAACAGCAACCTGAAAGAAAGCAACTACGGCATCACCCAGATCCCTTTTTAATTCTGTAAGCACAGAAGGTATTTCTCCACCTGCTGCCAAAACAGTGCCTCCATTCCCTAAGACTGGAGAGATCACCAGCACCACGGGCACGTGCCAAATCCTTCGTTTCCAACACCGCCACTGGGAAGCAGGCAGGCAGCTTCCCTAGAGAGCGTCTCGCGATGTCTGTGGATCGCTGCCCGCCGCAGTCGCACAAGGTCGTGGTTCCTGCGGCAATGCAGCAGGGCTCACGGGTTCTCCGGGCTCTCGCTGCAGGCAGCCTCCGGCCTCCTGTCATATCGCCTCTCACCACTGGGCGGCAGGAGCACGCTTCTCAGCGCCGCAGCCCGCGGGTCTGCACGCGAAGGAATAATGGGCCGTCTCATCGGAGAGCTCCGCGGCCCAGCAACCCCGAACAAAGAACAGCGATAATGATCGCGCTAAATTGGAAGCTGTTGGAATGGGAATCTCTTTACTCAGGCAATTATTAATAAATGAAAGCACATGGAAGGCCAGGGAGAAAAGGAATCATTTAATTAAAGTTCTAATGAAAATTAAGCCATTCCCGAAATAGAAATGGTATTTATGTTGCTCCCATTCGAAGTGACCCAGCTAGCTCCGTATTTTCACAAAACTGTCGCTGGTCTCACTTGGCAGGGCACAGCCTACTGGTTCTGCATTACAGACGCCTGGAGGTCGTTACCCTAGAAAAACAGCCTCTGCTACCCCCTGCACCTTAGAAACTCCCAAAGACGCGGCCTCCACACACAAGCAAGAGCCAGGACTTCTCTCGGTGGCTAGAGTGGGTATGGTGCCCCAGCATCCTCACGGGGAATCAGGAACCCCAGAGCGCATGTCCCTAGCAGCACAAAGAGGGATGAGGGACGAACATCTCCCCACCGTGGCTGAAGGTCATGATGGAGGGCTTGCTTATCCTCCCTCTCCTGAAACGAGTCCCTTTGCCCGGTTGTCACAGGACGCGTGTTGCTACAGCGTTGTAGGGGAGAGGGTGAGCGTGGGAGGTCATCTTGGGGACAGTGCTGGGGGAAGGAGTTTTTCCATCTTCTAAAATAGCCTTGCTCAGCATGGCCACTTGGGATTCAGCCTGGGCTACCCATTATCTGGGCTCCTGGTTTGGCCAGCAGAGCGGGGAGGCTCCAGAGCCACCCAGGTCTCTGCAAGTCAGGTCACCACCACCTTCTGCAAGTTACTCTAGAATCTGAAAGGACCAAGACTCTCGCCAGGGGAGAGCCTGGCCCCAGGAACAGCACACATTCAAGTGCAGATAACATAGAGCGTGACAGATGGAAGGGCTGCATGAAGAGACTGGATACTGACACTTTGCTTCTTTGACCAAAAAATGAAAGAAAGAAAAGGAAATCACTGGCTAAGGAGGAGATAGGATCTGGCCAACCTGTCCACATGCTCACAGGGAGCAGTCAGAGTGAGAGATGTCCATTGTCTCCCTGTGCTCAGAGCATGATGGTTTGCACCAGTCTATAGGAGCTTAGCCATGGAGGGTCTTCATTCTGCCCTTCCTGTGCCCTGGGTTATTGTGAGCCAGAGTGGAAATGCCACAACACCAGCCCAGAGGCAGGGTCTACTCTACCACATGGGCCTCCATCCATGTGCCTGGCCCATTCAGCCAGCCTGTGTGTGCTTTAAAAAACACATACACAAAGACTATGCAATAAATACACATCCATGTTAGAAAATGCAGAAAAGTGTGGTTCCCAATTCACCATTGTTATTATTTTTATGTCATTTTCCTATGTTTTATACCCCTGCACATACTGCAAGTAAAGATAACATTATACTATAAATGTATATCCTGCTTTTGCAATTAACATGCTATGATATGGATCTTCCTGTGTTTTATGATGATTCATCTTGAGTGACAATAGAATACTTAATCCTTTGAATGAACCATAATTTATTGGTTCTGTGGAATTAACATGACATGGGTTTTGGTCCCATGTTTATATGCTTCTGGTGTGCGCCAGTATTGTAAATACAGCTGCATTTAATAACCTTGTATCTTCCTTACTTCCATCTCTAATTTCTCCCTTAAGATAGATTTCAGAAGTAAAAGTACTAAATTTAACCACTGTTCATACAAGCTTACTTTTTATTCCATAGAATCTCAACCATAAACATCAGCTAGGGAACACCTGGAATGACATCATTGTTCTGGAACTGACTGTATAGAATCTATTGTAGGAAGACTCTAAGAACCCTGGACGAGCAGAAGGTCTTGGGTCATGAGACCCAAATTCCAGGGCTGGTTCTACCTTACAACGTACAGCTTGAGCCTCAGAGTCCACTTTGTCACCTTCAAAATAGCAATTATGTCACCCGGCATTTGGCACACACAGCATTCTCGCTAAGAATAACAGCAATATTATTTATAAAGCTGCTTCATAGATTGGAAAGCAATTTAGAATGGTGGCTAAGATCACAGCCTTGAGAGGCAGGCAAACCTGGCTCAAATCTCAAGTCTACAAGCAAGCTAACTGTTACTTTGAGCTGCAGATTTTCACACCTGTACATTGGTGATACAATGAAAGGGCTCAACATGGTGCTTGTTGTGAGGTCAGCTATTCTACACTACCACAGTGCTGGACAAGAGTGGGTATTGTTGGTAGAGGAGAACGATGCTTCTCTTCTGATGATGCTATCTCTCCTGAAGATCAGCAAGCTCCCTGGGAAGCAACCCTTGGAATGCCAATCAAAGAAACAGCCCTCCTCCAACAGCACTCCCCTGGAAAGTGACTCCCCTCCCCCCACCTATAATCCAGAAAGGACAAACCGAGCTCTAGGATGACCTATGACCTTCAGGTATTTCTTCATTCCAGACCCTACATCCTACATGGCAACCGTTCTGGCAGGGATTGTTGGTTGTGAATCTAACAGCCACCTGGGTTGGATTCTTTCAGATGGCAGCTTTGCAGACCTGACCACTGGATAAGGGGACAGCAGGGCAAAAAAGGTAGGCCTCTCCATCCCAAAGCTGGATAAGGGCAGCCTAACTAAGGGAGGTGGGCAATCTCTAGCCTAGTGGTTCCAACCCTGGGTTAACCTGAGGAAGACTCTGAGGCTCCACACCCATAGCCTGATTTTCTTGGTCTGGGGCAGACGCTAATGACGTTTTTGATTCTTTAATTCCCCTGGATGTTCTGATGTGCAGCAGCTGGACTTAAGAACCATTATTCTAACCTAAGGAACCATTAATGAGAAAACTGTATAAATAAGGACACCATGGCCCAGAGAGGCTAAGGGACAATGACTCTTGTGTCCCTTATAACACTAGGATACCACTAATGAACCACACACCTAGGGACCTCCACAAATCCTCATTCCCTACCACTGAGCACTTCCAAGTACACAGGGTTTGAACTTAATGAGCAAGTATCTCTAGGTTGAGTTCCCCTGCAGACTCATTCAAGGTCTCTCTAGGTGGAGGCTGAACATGGCATATATGTACAGGCATGTGTATGGAAAAACACCCCAGTATGAATTACCTACCGTCTTTAGGTATATGCATCTCTCTTAGGGTGGTAAGAGGATAGAAAATCATATTTTTGCCCTTAATGGACTCAACAAGTTAAATAATGTTTTCTGTAATGCACAGATTATAAGGGCAAAAGAGTGGATTGTACCTGTACAGCAATCACAGGACACTGTCCTCAGCACAGACCGAGGGAAAGGAGAAGCTCCTTGCTCATACGTTCCCGTTAAAAGTGACTGATACTACCACCTTCTATGTGGAGAGTTTTACCCTTTTATACAGCACTTACCTCTCCCAAATCTTTTCTCCCGACAGCAATCCCCTAAGGTAGGTGGGGTGAAGAATGTTATTATTATTTCCATCTTTCAGATGAGCAAAGTGAGTCCAGAGAGAAGTTATCTGGCCCAGACATACACAGTCAGTGGGGGAGATGTCTGGCAGGTCACAAGCCTTTTTCAAACATCTGCCCTGCTCCTCCTCAAATCTACTCTTGCCCTTAATCCAAGAGGCTGGCATTTCCCTCAAGTCTTCACATCCCAGGCAATCTCCCATCTGAAATGGTCTTCCAAGAACACTCCCCCGCAGACCTGCCCTCATCTAGGTCCTACAGCAGGCATGTTTCCATTGGAGGGCTAAGTCGAAGGCTTTGCTCTCACATTCACCTGGCGACCTGAGCCGTATTTTGTGAAGAGTGACTGGGGATTGCTTCTATCACTCCTCTCCTTGACTTTAGGACCTTCATCAATGCTTTTCAAATTGTGCCATACAGACGAGTCACCTGGGCATTAGGCAGGCAAGAGTGGGGCTTCTAATCACCCTCGAAGTGATGTTGCCAGCCTGACAGATGCACTTTGGAACATAAGATCCTGGAAGACCTTGTAAAACTGCGAATTATATGACTCCACCAAAATCTAATGAGCCGGACTATTTGGCAGGCCTATGGAGTTGCATTTTTTTTAAATGTTCTTGCTTTAGAATATTTAAATTGGGGAATCACCACCAGATGGTCAAGATTAGGGTATTTAATAAGGTAACTCATATGGAAATTGGTACCTGAGATTCACCGGGCCTGAATTACAGCAGCGGCTGTTTGAGCTGCAACAGTGGGTCTCAAACTAGCACCAGAACCACCCAGAGGGCTTTTTAAACCGCAACACTGGCCCCTCCCCCAAACTTTCTGATTCCCTACGTTTGAGGATGTGTGCTTGCTGATTTCCCAGATGATGCTTATCCTCTGGTCCAGAGACCGCACTCTGAGAACCACTAAGTTGAAGTACAGACTAGGCAGGGATAACATTCATCGAAAGAAATGTACTATGTTTTAAGATACTGTAAATAATGTGAAGGCAGAGCAAACTTTTATAATGACTACTACAATGGATTTTGCACCTGACCCAAATCCACGGCTTTGAATAAGTCACCACGGATAATTGGCATTGAGTTTGAAGTACAATACAGAAACAGGGCTAGCTCTGTACCTGGTTACTAGGTATCTGCCTATAGGAAACTGTAAGCATCACCTCCCTGTTGAGACAGATTTGGACACATAACTTTAAGCCTCATTGTTGAAGTGAGTCTGCATTTTTAAAACTATTCATGAGCAAAGAGGAATTTGACTATCCCACTTTTGAGCCATGAGCTCCTTAAATGTTAGAACGAAACATGTTGGGTTGTTTGATTTAATCTCTGTGTCCCCAGCACCTAGTACAGAGGCTGACAAACATGTGTTCAATTAATCTCTGTTGAATGACCCCATAATAGTTCAACCCACACACACCTAAAGCAGGTATATCCAAACTTACCTAACAAAAGTTTGGTTTTATCTTTGCATTCTGGTGTGTTCCAAGGGTTGTTGCAGGAGCCCCAGGGCAGCACAGACACAAAGGAGGCAAACAGGTAGAAAAGTGTGTAGCAAATAATCACATTGTAGTATATGGCTATTAGGACAGAGATGATCAGCATTGCGATGCCACAACCTGCAGAAGCAAAAGTTCTAGAGTTCATTCTTATCCCAATTCCCATGGAATTCTTAGAGTTGACTACAGGGTCATGATCTAGCACAGAGGGATGTCCTAAGTGGGGTGGACTCAGTGTCTACCAGGGACACTGAGGCACCTTAACAGGACCTCAACACCGTCAGAGAGGATCTTTGACTTATCCTCCAGAAAGATTGGAAGGAGTGGGGTCTACTGATCACAGTTCTACTGGAGCCAGCGAGGGCAGTGTAAGGGCCCGGAGAGGCAGGCTGGGAGGCAGGTGGGACTCACCTTGTAGGGCTGGGATGGCCTTCCACACAGACACTGGCCCTTGACTGGCAAACTGGCCCAGCGACACCTCCAGGAAGAAGATGGGTAACCCAGCCAGAGCCAGCATCATCAGGTAAGGGATGAGGAAAGCACCTTGGAAAGAGAGAGTGGGAAGTGAGAGCTCTGGGAGGGAAAGGCAGGGCTCTGGCCCACCTTAGCCCTCTGGGTGGTGGTGGGACTCCCTTTTAATGAGCTAAAGGACAATTAAGCTCCTTTTCCAAAGAAGCTTTTGACATCCTGGCTCAATAACAGGTAACCCCAGTTCATTTAAAAGCCCTCCTCCAACAGTGTAAGGGAATTTATACAAATTCACTCCTTGTCTCAAAGCTCCATCAAACAGAATGCTTGGGGTGATGTGCGGCTTTGCAGTTTCATTTTTGGCAGCACTTTATGTCTCCAAATTACACCCCTCTAGGGATCAACAAATCCATGCCTTTGATCACTGAAAGCAAACTGGGTGAAATCACATCAGAGTCCCAGCCTTCCCAGGATCTAAAACCTGCTAAGCTAATCCTGGGGAGCCATCTTCCACAATGACCCAGGTACACCTTGTGCCAACCAGGGTTGTGTCTGCTCTGTGGGACAAGCAGCCAGCATGCGCATCCCTCCCCCACAACCACCACCCCCATCACACACTATTCACCCTTCTTTTCCATAAGAGAATTCCCTTGCAGCCTTCAAGGTCAATGCAAATGTTCATCCTCAGAAAGTCTCCCTGCTCTGTCTTCCCACAGCACCTTGCCCCAAGCTCTGATCCCTGGCTAACGTTGATGTGGGTGTCTGGACAGGGTGGTGAGTCACCTCAGTCAGTTACCTGCCTTCTCTCCATTCCCCAGAATGCCCACCCTAGTGCAGTGCCTGGGAACCTCACAGACTTGCTGAGGGTGGTCTGGGCTTCTTCCCTCCAAGGATTCTTTGAGGTTGTGTGGGAGGGGCTTGGGGAATTGCCATGATGTTTTAGGAGGTTTTAACCAGGAAGCACTCTTCCATGATCAGTCTGAGGGGTAGAGATTCCATAGCCCAGAACACTATTCAGCAAAGAGAAAGCTGATCTTTCTCTGGTGCCGCCTTCCAAGTGGCCCCTCTCCCAGGCCGGTGTTCCACGGAAGGGCCTTTCCAGCCAGAGGCTCTCCCACAGGAACCGTGGGCCGCCGGGGAGACAACCGGGGGACCCTGCTTTATCCTCCTCTCCTCACAGCTTTGAGAAAGGATGGGGTTGTGAGAGGAGAAGGAGGGGCCGGGCTCTGCACCCTGCGCTAGGGTTTGCGGGCCCCGGGCGCCGTCGCAGTGCGGGAGAAGTCTGCCTCCCGCTCCCGACACCTGGCTCCGCCCGCATCCCCGGTTACCTCCCGGGCCGCACGCCCGCAGCCCCGCACTCCACGGATCTCGGGCCAGCAAAGCGCAGGCACCTGTGTCCCTAAACTCCCTTGGCTGAATTCCCTCTCCACTCCCTTCCCGGGTCCCCACCCCTGCTGGTCCTGGAAGCCTCATTCTGGCCCCGGTAGCCCAGCTCCCGCCCCCAGCTCTGAGGTCTGCCTGCGGGAAACCCTGCAGGGCGCCTATCTCTCTTCGTGCGGCCAGCGCTGAGCCTTCTCTTTCCAGGACACTCCTGATTACAAAAGCTCTGCGGGCCTCAAGAGTCCTTGTCCACGTGTTCTAATCTGGAACCGGTCGGGGGGAGGAGGTCACCCATTTTTGCCGTTTTAGCCGTCCCGTGTAGGCCCACCTGTCCGTCTCACCGCGCCAGACTCCGCCTGGTGCGGAACCAAGAGGCAAAAGCAAAACGAAACCACCTTGAAGTTGCTCTCTGGGGAGCGGGAGCGCGCGCCTCGTCCCTTTGACCGCAGCTGCGACGATGCGGGAAAGGAGCAAACTCCTATTTATTCTTAGAGGGCGCCTGGTCCGCGGACGTGGGAACGAACGTCTGGTCCGCGGCGCCTGAGCGTCGCGTGGCGAGGGGGGAGCAAAGGGGACCCTGCACGCGTCGGTTCCCTCCCCGCGGGGACGGAAGTGCTGGATTGTGGTGGCCCTGCAGCTGGCGCGGGCCTATCCCGCGTTCTCGCCATCTCCGCAGTTAGGACAATGGAAAGGAAACTGCGATTGCTCATCGATTTTACCAAAATCGAAATGTAGCCGGCGTCTGCCGGAGAGGGGCTGTGTGGGAGGCGGGAGAAGGGGGCTTCTGCGGGGGGTTCAAAGGGCAGCCCCTCCCCCCTCGCGCCTTCCGGGCCGCCTGCCTGCTGCGTTCCTCCGCGCGCATTCTTAGTCTGTCCTGGAAGCTTAGATTTCCTCGTTATCGTCTTAGAATGTTCTTAATTCGGACCTCCAGGACTGCACAGCACCTGGCTGTAAAATCGATTAGGTTCGCGTCACTGCCCAAATACGCGACGGCTACACTACAGTCTGCACTCCCATGCGTCGATGCTCTCTAGGGGCGCGACCCAAGGTCCCCAGACTGGATCGGGCGCAGGTGTGGGGGGCTTCTCTGGCTCTCCATCTCCAGGTAAAAGCCTCCTGGATGCAGCGCCCACCGCCTACTGTTGCTTTTGCTCTCCAGCTCTACGCAGCAGCCTCCAGGGGATGAGGCTGGGGACTGCCGAGGCTGCCCTGAGCCTCCCACCTCGGACCCTGCCCGAGGGCTCTGCGTACCCCCCACGCCCCTCGAGAGCCCGCCCCGCCGCGCCGCAGGCGGAAAGAGCGGAAAAGCCATACCTCCCCCGTTCTGGAAGGCCAGGTAGGGAAACCTCCAGACATTGCCCAGCCCCACTGCATACCCCACCATGGACAGGATGAAGTCCAGTTTGCTGGACCAGTTCCCTCGGGCCTTATTCTCATCCCCTTGCTCGTCCTCCTGGGGGCGGAAAAGCACATTGTCGGATAACAGCCCTGGCTAGGTCGCAAGCAGGTCCCATTCCACCCCGCCCTCCGGCCGAGGGTCCTTCCCAGCAAGCAGACCCGCAGTTTTCAACCGAGGATGCATCGGCAAGCAGGACCCCAATTCTAAAGGACGAATGCATCTACAAGCAAGGACGTCACCCTTCAACGTTGCCCTGCGAGTCTTTCAACAAGCAGGCCCCAACTTCTTATCTGAAGATCCACCTTAAACAGATCCCAGAATCCCCTTTGTCAAATCCTGCAGTCCGAACCCACTGGCAAGCAGCTGTCCCCAAACCTTGAAACTAGAGGTTGGTTGCAAGCAGATCCCTCCATCCCCAAGAATTTATTTGGCAAGCAGGCTCCCAACATCATGCCCAAAGTTCCCAGCAAGCAGATTCCTAACCAATCCCTCCCTCTCCTCCCAAAGTGCCGCCACCACACCACCCCTCCCCTGCCTGCCCTTTCTGTGGGTTGTGTGCCAAGGCCAGAAAGAGAGCTGCAATGCCTGAAGCCAGCCAGAGCCTTTGCCTCACCAAAGCCTACAGGAAACCTGCCTGGTCAGCTGGAAGGGGAAATGAATTTAGGGGAAGGGGAAGTTACTTCTGCCCTGGGGCAAAGGAGAAATGCAGAAGGGGGATGGGGTGAAAATAAGAAGAGGGCAAACGGAAAAGGTACATATGGTAAGAGATAGAGAGTATAAAACTTTGGGTTCTGGTCTAAATTTTACCGCTGATCAGTTAGATTACCCCAAGCAACCACTTGCACTCTCTGAACCTCTGTGTCCACATCTGTAAAACAAGGGGCTTGAAATAACTGTCCCTTGAGGCACTGGCCAGCTCCAGCAATCTATGTAATCTTTCATGGCTCACTTCTCCGAGCTCCCACTACGATGCTTTCTTGGGGCTGAACCCGGTCCTGGAATGCCTGACTGCTCACCAGGAAAAGCTGTGGGGTGAGGTCACGTAAGGTGCACTCTGAACATGTTCAGGACACTTGGACTCTGCACAAAGCTTCCAGAGGAAGGCCACTGCCATCCTCAGTCACCCTCCTCCTCCCATTGTAGTAACCTGGTGAGCTTTGTACTATTCCCCTCACTACACACACACACACCCAGAGGGTAAAACAGAAGTCCTGGGGAGGAGCAGGGTGAGTGTCAGAAAACCACAACCAGCAAGATGGGCGGGGCTGAAAAAAGTACTTGCAAGAACCAGAACATCCTCCCTGTACTCCTCCCACCCACACACCACCCCCACCTCTAACCCCACCTCCCAGGCTTCCAGGCTGTAAAGGAGGGGGGGGGGAGGATGGGGAGCTCCAGTCCCTCTTGCCGCAGTGCAGAGGTTAAGCAAGGCATGTGAAATGAATTTTCTTCCACGTTCAGGGTCACACTATGGGGTTCATGCTGTCACAGACGGCTAATGCACATAGACAGAGGTGAACCCCCCAAAGCAAGGGTGAATGGGAAAGTCCAAGTTCATGTTCATTTCTAGTTATTCTAGCAGCTGGGTGTAGGTCTATTGGATAAATGTGAGTGTGTGTGTGTGTGTGTGTGGTGCAAACACTGACGTGACTAAGGACAGAAGGGCTGTATAAACCCTGCATTGCACACAGGCAGATATTCTGGTCTGAGACCCCTATTGCTGGACAAAAACCTAGCCCCTGAGCCCAGAAGAGGAGAGGAAACAGCAGAAAGGCAGGCAATGGGAGAGCTGCAGTCGGTGAAACAGGACTCACACAGAGGATGAGAGAAGGGGAATTGACTGGAGGGAAATGGCAGAAAACAAAAGCTTACATGGAAGAAAGAGAGCTGCCTCTGTCCCTAACCAGGGGCAGAGATTAGCTCACTGGGTGTTTCTACCACTCTGAATGGTAAGGGGGCAAATGCAGGGACAGACCCAGGTTGGTGGGGCCTGGAGCTTACAAAATTGATGAAAGTTTGTTTTGGGAGTTGAGGAGCAAAATTATGATGAGAATATTGGATACCAGGTTTTGGAAGGGTCAGGGCAAAAGATGGGCCCCAAAGCTTGAAGCTTCAATAGCCTCATGCAAACCTACCTTGCATCCAATGAATCCTCATTTGATATTAAACCATTAGCCGCCACCACCACAGAGTTTACTCCGTGTTTTTGTTTTTTGATTTAAGGAAAACAAATAAAGAGGTAAGAGGCAGGAGAGGAATTGTGTCTGAACAAAGCAGGTAGTCTGTCGGATCTGTGCCCCGAATCCCTGGTCCTACCACCGTCCTGGGCTGACAAGTGGCAAGTTGTAGCCCCTCTGGCACGGTCACTGCAGCCCTCGCGCCCTAAACCGGCCACCTCAGCGCAGTGCGAGCTTCTGAAGCCACAAAGCCGTGTCCCGCATCCATCACTTGGCACTGCCAATCGGTCTCCCCATCAGCACACGTGCACCCGCCACGGCCTGGCTCGCCTTGTCTCGCCCCGTGCGCGGCTGGAGAGCAGAAGGCGGCGCGGGCCCCACGCGACTTGCTTACCTGGGTATCAGTGGTGGCCACACTTCCCGGGAGCACTGACGCGATTCCATCCGTGCCCAGCACCACGGTGCTCTGGCTCATGTTCAACCAGCCCACGGCCGGAGTATTGTTCCGCTCCAGGGTGCCCTTGCCCACACTCACGTTCGCATCCCCCTCCGGACCTCGCAGAGCCGGGATCTTACAGTGCAGCGCGTTGCCTGGCCCGGCGCCCGCCGAAGCCGAGACCGCCTGCGCGCGGTGCGCTTCGCTCAAGTCCGGCAGAGCAGCAGAGGCTGCCTGCGCCCGAGGGCTACTGAGTTTGCACGACCCCATTCCAGACCGCTCGGCCTCACAGGCCCGCGCGTCGGCTGACTGAAAAGTTTGGGCGCCAGTTGAAGCCGACCTGGGCACACGTGGCAGCGGCGCGGCGGTGGCCGCGGGCAGCTCCTGCTCAGGGCTGGTCCTGGGCGCGCACCGGCCATCCCAGTGGCCTGGCACCGCCGCCGCCTCCAGGCTGTTGGCCGGTTGCTTATTCATTTCCTTGGGGGCACTGCAATCCTGCAAACACAACGTTAAATTCGTGCAAAAAAATTTAAGTCGCGGCAGCGTTAAAAATACCTGTATCTACACATGGAGACTTCACAGCTCACGTCCAGACGCATTATCTGGGGGCGCAAGTCAGAATTTGGATTTTTCCCTTTCCCCAAGAAAGATTGCAGTCAGTATTTCTCAACTCTGCAGTCTCTGAGTAACCCGATGACAGAAGCAAGCTGATATGCCCTTCCCGATGGAGGACGAAGTAAGAAAAGAGGGAGAAGTGGTTTTTGGAGGGGGCAAAATGGGAGGGTGTAAATAGCCCTACAGCCCAGAGCTCCCCGCCTGTTCTGGATTTCACATCACGGCTGTGGGGTGTGGGCGCCCCCATCACCATTGTAGAAAGATTCTTTAATTTTCCGCCCCATTTCCTTTGTCATTCAACAATGCACATTGCCTTTTTTTTTTTCTTTCCCATAGACAAGCTGTGGCCACAAAGCTGATGCCTTGGCACCAGTGAGCGCTTGAGGCCAAATTGGTTGTGCAAATCCCAGAGCCCCCAAACTCACCCCAGCCTGCTGGGTAGCAGAGGCAAAGATAAAGATCTCGACCAAAACACCACCACCAATAGCAAAATCCCACAACAACAATAATTAACCATGCTTAAAACACAAGGTCTATCTCCCACAATCTACATTCACCTTCAGATTTCCAGAAATGTAAACAAGCCTGAAATTTTTTTGTATTGCATTCGTTTTGTAGGCATTGACTGTTCACAGGAATCTAATATCCTTCACACCCGTACCCTTGCATGAAGACCAAAACTCACAATTAATTTATAATTCTTCCTCCCAATTGGATTTCAAAGGAGAACAACTGTCAGTTGTGCTCCTTTGGGCTTCTTGTGCCCCTCGTCTTAGCTTTGGGGCTTCCTAAATATTAGCATCAATAGTTATTGCTATATTGTAAGAATAATCAGAATACCTTCGCCTCAATCACCTGCCCCCCCCCTCCAGCTCCCTTTCACAAATGCATAGATCAGAACTCCTTAATTTGCATCCAGTCTAAGCGCCTTTACCCAAGCCAGCCTTGCTGTCTCAATAGCCTCTAGGACCCAGGGCAACGCGCCTGTGTAGTGGCATCTGGTTTTTCAGCACCGAGGACAGTGCTCAGAATCCCGCCTTGGAGAGCCACCCGCCACCGACCCCCCTCAGCCCTATAGCATAGCAAACCTCTTTCCGACTGCAGGTGTTGTTCACCAATACAAATACCTACGGCTGCAATAATT
Organism: Lepus europaeus; assembly: GCF_033115175.1. Lineage (NCBI taxonomy): Eukaryota > Metazoa > Chordata > Mammalia > Lagomorpha > Leporidae > Lepus > Lepus europaeus. The sequence continues at coordinate 44,952,469 of NC_084833.1, forward strand.
GCTCACCCTCCTCCCGCCCAACGCACAGGTCTTTCAAAAGGAGATACCCAAAACGAATCTGCCTTCCTATCCCCTCAGACCACTTTCCTATGAAAAGAACAAAAGGAACACTCACCATGTCCGACACAGGCAACAGATTGAACCGGTAGAGAGCGAAGCCACTATTAACTGGGTTTGGCTCCGCAGGAGAAGCGTTTCTATATCTCCTTGGGAAACGCCAGGTTTGCGTCAGTGCAAAGCAAGGTGCCCTTCGTTTGACATCTTCTTGATAATACAAGTTTGATAAATCATTACCCCCTTGGATTCCAATTTTAAAGGGACAACAGCCTAGAGTACGCTTGCTAGTTGTCAGTCGGGCAGGAGGGGGCTGTGTGTTTGGCGTGACTCATGTGGGTCTGATTACTAAACCAAAGCTGGTGGGAGGGGAAGACAGAAGTTTGCCTCCTCCTAATTAATGGAAACATGGGAGGGACACGTCCCACTGCACCCAAAGCCAGGCGCAGACGCCAGCAGAGTGGAGTGGGCTGTCCAGGTAGGAGCGGGGGAGGGGTTCGACCACTATCGTGTTTTTATCTTCCAGCAGATTCCAGGAGCAGAACTGTCTCTCTGAACCTTCAGCAGGCTCCATAACACTAGCCGGAAAGCAATGGAAGGTCTGCTCCTAGACTCACAGCTGTGCCATGGCTGGTACAGACACAGGTTCTGCATTCCCTTGGGTGTACCCACCTTGCCTGCACGCAGACTTCAGATTCCCGCATCCCTACCATCCAAGACAAAGGTTCTTGGAGGGACCCTGGGTTTTCGAATTGAGGTCCTGTTATAACACAATGAAGAGAAAATGCTGAGCAATTGATTGCACTCAATGTAGTTTTTAAAGTTCTTTCGAAAATGTTTTAGAGAAATAAAAAGGATTTCATTTTCACCACTGACCTGGGTTTCAGACCACTTTCAAAGGACACCCGTTTTGTTTTTTTTGTTTTGTTTTGTTTTGTTTTTTGTCTTTTTTTTTTCCTTCATATTCCTTTCAGGAAAAAACCAGAGCCAGGCCTGATTTGTAAGCAAGTGGAGTCTTAGAGACACTCCCCCCACCAAAAAAAAAAAAAACAAAAACCTCGATCCCCAGGCAACCGGGGTCAGCACAGACCCCAGGAAGCCAAGGAGGACGTTAAGTCTGTTGGAGAGGAGGGGAGGGGCAGTGGCCACCGCAATTAACTGGACTTTCCAATTAGTACAAGGCAGGGGTTACTATCATAAGAAAGGGGAAACGCTTTCACAAAGAGGTAGTTTGCAAACTAGAGGGGGATGCTCAGCAAAAAGGCTTCTCTTCTCTCCACCCCTGCCAGCCTCACCCAGGGAACTCCTGGCCTCGGGGTTGGAGTGGCTGTGGAAAGCTGTGGACAGCGCTTCCCTTCCGTGCTGCCCGCCGCCCGGCCCACTGCCTCGGGTCCTCACAGTCGCACTCGGCTGGGCAGCCCCCTTGCGATTGGAGGATAAGGCCGAGGCGGCCGCAGGCAGAGGCTGCAGCGGCAGATTGCGGCGGGCGCTGGGGGCACTGCAGGGCTGCCCCCTCCCGAGATGCCCACCGCGCTCCGATGCCTTGGTTGCTGGGTTCTCCCACCTGGGCCCTTGGAGGGAGGCCAGCTGGAGCCCACAGCCTGCGTTTCTTGAACTTTAGGTTCCCTAAGAGCTTGCGTTGGTTTCAGGGCGCTTTTTACTGTAGTCTGAGTTAACATTTATCGAGGTCTCAGTACTGAATTTTGTGCAAGGGCTCTCCATGAATGGTCCCATTAAGCCTTGGCAGCAGTCTTTGAGAAACTATGCCAATTTTAAAAAGCTGGGAAAGCTGAGGCTCAGAACATCTTTGTCGAATCCCGGAGAAGTCCCCTACCACTCCTAGAGGGTGGTCGCTAGCGCCACGCGCTCTCTCTCCCCAGGGCCCGCTCAGAAGGAACCCGGCAAGGCCCGGGAGGACGGTAAGGAGCCAGAGGTGAGCCCCTGTGAACTCGGGCTGGAAGAGGGTCAGGCGAGCCTGCGAGAATCCTGCAAGGGCAGGCCCATTCTCCCGCCTTGGCTGGCGCTGGGAAACATCCTAGGTTCTTGGTGCCACGAGGGAAGTTTAGGGGGGAACCTGCCTGGCGATTATTCCAAAACAACCCCAATTTCCAAGAAGGACCCAGACTGGGATGCCGGGAGGTAGAGGACAGGCAAGATAAGCGCTGGTGCGCGGCCGGTAGCTTGCGTAGGCCTCCCTCTGCAGTCTGGAGTGACTTACACGAGGGACAATCACGACTTGGAAAAGTTCGGGCCAGTGCTATTTGCATTTGAGCAGCCTCCGCACAGGGCCACGAGTGAATGAAGCCTCCACCCGGTACGAGACGCTCCAGGGCGCACGAGGTTCCTGGCTTCCAGAGGAGCAGGAGGGAGGCACAGCGGCGCGGGAGCTCTGCCGGCCTTCTCGCCTCCCCTAGTCGCGGCCCTGGGCGTGAGTGACGCCTGCGCCCCCGCTCAGCTCCCTGCCCTGACGCGTGGCCCGCCGGCCCTCCCCGGCCAAGTGCGCACTCGGGTTCCCGCGTGGGGCCCGCCGCGCGTCAGCACCTGCAGAGGCGGGTGACGCGCAGTCAAAGCTGCGGGTGTTGAGGGGATGGGGAGGGTGGTGGAGTCGCTGCTAGGGCTTACCACCCTCCCCCTTTAGCCGCAAGATACTGGAAAGGAGGGGCCTTGTGGCGGGTGGAGGGGCAGCCCAGAACCCAGGGGCCTAGAGGTGTCGCTCTTAGGCCAGCGCGGGGGTGGAGTGGCGGGGAACCAGCCGGGCAGGAAGGTTCGGGTGCGAAGGCAGGCGGGAGAGAGCGTGCGGGGAGGGGCGGGAGGCCAGGCCCTGGGGCAGCTTGTGCGCCCGGGCGTGTATCAGCGCCTGCGAAACGCAGAGAATGGAGCCGCTGTGGTTTTGTAAATTTATTTATTTATTTGTTTTTACGGCGGGGGTAAAAAAAATAAAAAGAGGTAAAGGCTCACGTCCTCTGGACACGGGCCTCTGCCCCCGCCCTCCGCAGCCGCCTGTTTGGAGTGATAATCTGACCCGCGCCGCAGCCAAGGAGCTCGTAAATCCGCATCCATCACCGCGCAGCCATTCGGTCGGAATTAGCCAGTCACTACGGCCTTAATTACTTTGTCAAAGATGAAAAATAGTAATTGATTTTGTCCTCGATCACTTTGTTCCTACCCTCCTTCCATGCAGATAAGCAAATAAATAGCTATTTTTGCAAACCCGTGTCCACCCAACTGTATGGCGGTAGCCTACTGAAAGAGACCTCAGGTGACTGCCCTGACGCCACTGTTTGTGCCAAGACCAAGGCACCAGCCTTCGCTGCTCTTCAGGGCAGTGTGCTGGAAAAAGCTGCCAGTGCGCTTAGCCAGGAGGACGGAGAAAGTGGCCCAGCTCAGCGGGCAGAGGCAGGATTTGAACCCAGGCCCGTGTGGATTCCTGGCCACCCCCATAACACTGGGAAATACAGTGTGAGCACTGTGATTTTAAAATGAGAGCCATGACACCTGAAGCTGCTATAGATGATAGATGTTAGGGCCAGGGTGGATTTCCAGTGGCCCTGCTGGTAGGGGCGAAGCCATGAGATATCTTTGTCCCACTTGTCTGCCATCGCCCAGCTGCACTGCAGTATTGTTTGGTGCCAGGAACGTGGGTTCTGCAGACACACTGCACTACCTCCTAGCTCTGGAGCTTGGAGAGTCCTGGTGGCAAAAATAGAGATAAGAAGAATGAACCTACCTCAAGGGGAGGCTTGAGGATTAAATGATAATGTGCATGTGAGGTACCTAAACGGAGACGCCCCAGATTTAGCAAATAAGACAGTTTTCTCTACTCGGCCCAGAAGGTTTCATGTGGGTAGATAGACCCGAATTGGAAAGTCTGACAAAGTAACTCATCATCGTGCCACATTTGCCTCTCCTCATTCAGTGGTTCAGTTAACCGATAATCAAGTATCTTTCTTTATGAAAAAAAAATTATTGGAAAGGTGCTCAAACACAGAAGTGATTTTGCTTAGATTAAGGTAAATCTCAACATATGTAGCAGAAGCCTGGAGTCCTTGCAGTCAGCCTCCCTATCTTCTCCATTCTCATGGAACTCCAGGTGTCAGGGAGACATAGACTACTCAAGGCGAACTTCCCTCAGCACAGCATTGCAAAGGAGTCCATATTTAGAAGTGAGTGATCAGCTAAGGGACCAGTCCCTGCAGAGTGTAGGTCGGGTCTCCAGACCGAGACAGGCAGCACGCTTGCTTCTGATTCAGCTGAAGTGAGGATTCCCGCGTCACTGCAGCACAACACAAGGCTAAAGCAGAGAAGTTCAGAACAAACCGAGGACATTCAAGGTCATCTGTGATTCCACATGCCTGCTACACCACGGAGAAAACCAGGCGTGCTCAAGGTCACTTAGCAAATTAGAAACAAAAGCTGACAGCATCTCTCCTTTAAATAGCAAAACACAGTTGAACCTTTTTTTTTTTTTGATCCGGCAATCACACTTAGGTAGATTCCAAAGGGGGAAAAAGCCACAATGCAAAAATGTTAATTATAGCATAGATCTATAAAGTAAAAACTGAAAAAAATCTGCAGTAGATCATTAGTATATTTGCAATATAGAATGATACATAGCTGTTAAATGAATTAGAACCATGCAAGGGTATTCAAACAGTGCTTAGAAAATAGAATCAAAAGTTTATGAAGTGCTAAAAAACTTTAAATTCATGCATAAAAAGGCTCTTCAAAAAGTTAGTGGAAATGCATAATATATTAAAAAATGGATTTCAATTTTTTTTGCAACAAAATAAACTTATGGTTTAATTCCATTGCCCACAAGCTTTTTGAAGTATCATCACACAGATATTGGAAAGATTTTCATGAGGTATTTAGAAAAGCCAGATACATTAAAGTATATATAATATGATCCAACTTTTGTAAGATGAACAGTACCTAAAACCGTGTGTGTGTATGTGTGTGTGTGCAGTAAAATGTGGAAACTCTAGGATTACTGGTAGGCAATCTGGGCATTGATGTGAGTGGAGTGGAGAGATGATGGGGAGAGAACCAAGCTAAAAAGGAAAAAAGAAGAAAAGACTACACTTTCTAAAATGGCTGTAGTCGTCATATTTTAAATTTATATGAAAGTATGTACAAAATTTTTCAAAGAAAAAAATTCTGCACTAGAATTTACTGCCTTCATTAATGAGAATTAATATTCACTAAACTGACTACTTTCATTTGGAAATATTAACCCTACATCTATTTTACTGTCTTTCTCTGAGGAGTACAGCTCAGAAAAATGAATTCAGTTAATTAAGGATCCCAGCTACCAATATTTGGCTAATCCTCCTTCCTAAAGTCCTTGTGTCTCTATCTCCTAGCTCTGCTGAGGTGGAACCAGGATATAATTAAGACCTTCAGAGGACAGAGTCTTGGAAAATATCATGGTGTTCTGTTCACCCCACCCCCACCCTTGAAACGTACACTAAACTATAAAATGACTTAAATTAAAATCACACCAACCTAAACATTTCTGATTTCTAAATTTTCCATAATGACAATATTAATGCATATATATATTTACATATATATATATATAACACAATATATTCACCTCTTCCTTCTGCTGCCTCTTATTATTCTAGTAAACTTGCTTTCCTCCATGCCTATGGTATAAACAACTTAGTGACCTCCTCCAGGTGTTAAGTCTGTTTATTCATCTGCTCAAATTTCCCAAACCCAGGAATGGGAGACACCAGCCTAGTAATACAGGGCAGGTCTCAAATATATTCATTGTTGGAAATAGGAGGTTTCTGATACATGGAACACAAGAAAATTAATGATTTGTGTCTGCAATGTTGCAATATTGGTAAGATTCTCTTTTTTTTCCTCCTTCTCTCTTCCCTTGCTGCCCTAGTTAGCAGGGGGAAAAATTGAGTTCAACATCAAGCAAACCTAGTAGGAATTCCTACAAGTAGAGCAGAACAGATGTATAGGCAGTTTATGGTGTGAACCAAGGCTATTGAGTGGACTCTGAAGAGGGTTCAGAAAAGTACCACGGTTTGAAGCAGGGCCTGGGCAATTCCAAATACTTTACACCAGTAGAAACTCCCAGCATCGATTAAGCACTAAAACCTTGTGATTTTTGTCAGTGGGTGGTACCCTTGTAAATTGGGCCCAGGGATCATAGGAATTTAGAGCTATAGGTTCTAGTAATTTGCAACATTCAAGTACAGAATGAAGCTATAACAGAACAACAGCCCAGACAGGCCCAGCTCAGTCTACCATGGTGGACATATAACCCATAGTCAAGGAGCAGTGATGGTAATTGTCTCCTGGTATGTCACCACTAGAACCCAGAAATGATCTATGAAATCTTTTGTTGTGGTTGGGTTTTAGAAAAACACTTTTTAAAATTTGTTTATTTGAGAGAGAGAAAGAGAGACACACAGAGCTTGCATCTGTTGGTTCACTCCCAAAATGCCCACAATGGCTAGGGCTTGGCTGGGCTGAAACTGGGAGTCAGGAACTCAATCCAAGCCTCCCATCTGGGTGGCAGGAACCAACTATGTGCGTCATCACCACTGTCTCCCAGGACTGCATTAGCAGGAAGCTGGAATCAGGAGCCAGAATCAGGAAACAAACTCAGGTTAGTGTGTAGGTTTGGGGTAGGTGGGGAATGGAGCCAGGGGGTATACATCTTAAATACTAAGCTAAATGCCCAGTCTGATCCCTGAAATTTTTTTTTTAAGATTTATTTATTTATTTTAAAGGCAGAGTTACAGAGAGAGGGAGAGAGAGATCTATCTGCTGGTTCACTCCCCAAATGGCTGCAACAGCCAGAGCTGGGCCAATCCAAAGCCAAAAGCCAGGAACTTCTTCTAGGTCTCCTACATGGGTGTGGGGGCCCAAGGACTTGGGCCATCCGCCACTGTGCTTCCCCAGGTGCATTAGCAGGGAGCTGGATTAGATGTGGAGCAGCTGGGACTCAAAGCAGCACCCATATGGGATGCTGGCCACAGATTTACCTCCTATGCCACAGAGCGGGCCCCCCTGACATCTTTTTAAATGATTTCTTAGTGTATGCATTCTATTTTGAGTGCCTCTATTTCAGTCTAAACATCTTTGGAAGGTAAGATAATACAGTGAAAACGGGGCTTTAGATATGAGTGATGGGTTTTTTTTTTTTTTTTAAATCAAGTTCATCCACTGATTTAACTGTATATTCTTGGTCAATTATTTATCCTTAGAGTTTCACTCTTATTTCCCATAAAATGGGGTCTTTGTGGGTATTACATAAGATCACGTGTACAAAATCCTTTAGCACAGTGCTTGGTACAGCAAGAGCTCATACTACCTCAAGACCCTCTATTTGCAAGTTATACTAGAGTCTGGAGCTCTCCCTTATAACTGCATCCAAATGACTCCTTTCTACACGTCATACTTCTGGTGTTTTGGCCATGTCTTTATTTTTTTCTGCACCTGTTTCTTGATGGGATGTGAGCCTTGCTTGTTTTGAGTGTGTGTGTGGAGGGAGAGGGATGGGTCATTTTTTCCACCTGAAAATGCCAGGCTCCATCATAACTCCATATGTTTGCACCTGCAATGCCCTCTACCTGACATGGCCTTTCCTCCACACTGAATTCCTAGCTACTCCGTAAGACTTATTGCCGAAAACATGTCTCTTTAGAGACTTACTTCCTTATCACTTAGTCCTTTATAATTATTTCCATGTATGCCTTCTCTCTTTACAGTAGTCACTAGCCACTACTACATTCGGCTGCTGAGATGTAGCTTCTTATGTTTAAATTAATTAAAATAAAGTTAAATATAAAATTTCATTCTTAGTGCCCAACAGTCGCTTACTTTGGGTGCTACAGAGAGCATTTCCATCACTTGGAAGCTGTGAGCTCTTCAAAGGCAGAGGGCATGCTTTATCTTTAAGACTTTGCATTTCCATCTTGCACCGACATATATAATAGTCCCTTAGTATTTTTGAATGTGTGACATAAAAATCATAGAATAGCTTCTTGGTTTCTTATTTAAGTCCCCACACTGCTTTCTCTTAACCATATTTTTTTGTGTTTTTATTGGTTTTCATTTTTAAATTTTGTTATTCTGATCATAAAAGTAATGCATATTTGTCACAGAAAATTTGGGAAGCCCTAAAGAAGAACATAAAAATATACATTACATTCTTCTCCAAAATATATACGTTTCGGTGTAAGGCCTTCTAAATGTTCAAATGTATTGAAATATAACTGAGATACTGCTATTAATAATCTTTTGTAACCTGCCTTTTTTCACCTGTGATATATTGTTAATTAAAGCTCTGTTACATTGCCATGAAATCTAAATTATCATTATTTATTGCTGCATGGGTTTTCACGATATGAATGCACCACAATTTAACTAATAAATAATTGTGCATTTGAATTGCTTCTGATGTTTTTATAAATAGAACTGTATTAGATATCTGTATCTTTCTGTCTATAAATATATCTTTGATAATATCTCTAATTTGGATTTTAATGTAGGTTCCTAAAAATGGAATTATTATGGAAAGGAATTGCATAGTTTTGAGAATTGGATCCATTTTATCTGGACCAGTGTCTGTGATGTCTGGCTCAAGATGCAGACAGAGCTGTTTGGGAAGAGGTATCCAAGCTCTGAGCAGGGAGTGACAGCACTCTGTGGTTTGTTTCCATTCCTCTTCCCAGTGATACCCAGCAGTTTGTGAATACCCCTGCCTCTTCAAAGCCATGGGAATAAGAAGCCATGGCATGATTCTGCAAAGAATAAATCAATTTCCTCTTCAGCATAAGGGAATTTTTAGCGGAAACAATATTATTTGGTAAATACAAATATTTGTAATTGTCAGCATGCTCAATATCCAAATTTTACAACTATTAAGTTCAAACAAATAAGCCCATCTGTTTACACAGGATTTAATTAAACAGTTGTGAGAAATAAGGCAAACACTGTCAAAATGTGCAGGATTTGTGAACACTTCCTCTTCAGTGGAAATGTCTGGTTGCAGGCTGCCTCTGGTTTCTGCAGATTATATGGATGATGATATGTTTTTCCAAGTCATTAACTTGGGCACAGCTTTGGGGCCAAATTAGGAGCTACATCCAAACCATTCCAGGGTCTGGGTGATTGGTAGAGCTGACAAAGGAAAGACCCTGTGTCATTCACCACTGTGGGAGCATTTGTGGAGAGTGATTGCCTGGGAGGACACATGGTTCAATGATTCCATTGTTTCAGGAAGGCCTGGTTTCACTGATACTAAGAGCGAAAGGTGCACTGTGCCCCAATGTGGGCTATTCAAGGGAACACTGTCAAAGACATTTCAAATGGTATTTTTTCCTTAGAGCTCCATTCCTTCAATTTTGGCATTATGGTATCTTTTGTATTATATTATACAAAAAAAAAAAAAGAAGAAAATAAATTTCATTTCGCCAGGACTTTTTCCATTACAAGGGACAAACCCAACTTAAAGCTAGTTGAAGCTCAAGGTGCCAAGTGCCGGATAGGTCAAAGTCAACATGGAGCTGACATCAAGTACAGCAAGATTCTAGGCTGCCAACAGCCTCAAGAGCCTTTCTGTGAGTCCTGGCATCTGTTGGTCCATCTGTCACTTGCTGTCAGACCCTCATGCCTTGGAAGTCATGCCACTCAGAGTTCTGAATTCCTGTGCTCATGGATTGTAACCCAAGGGAAAACAGATAGTAAATCTCTATTCCAGTTGGGGCCAGTTTTAGAAGGACCTAGACAGAGAGCCTTTGATGTAGGTAGATTATTTGAGGGGGAGGGAGGGGTCTCAGAAAGCACCAGTGAAGGAGCAGGTGAAATGAAGAGTCAATAAAGAGCGCTTTGATGGGCGTCAGCGTCGTGGTGCAGTGGGTTAAAGCAGCAGCTTGTGACGCCAGCATCCAGTGTCAGAGCACTGCCTCAGTCCAGGCTGCTCCACCTCTGATCCATCTTCCTGTTAATACACACCCTGGGAAAGCAGTGAGAGATGTGGAAAACCAGGCTCAATTGACTGATCTAACTAGGTCTCTCTCTCTCTCTCTCTCTCTCTCTCTCTCTCTCTCTCTCTCTCTCTCTTTCTCTCTCCCATCTGTCTGCCTTTTAAATAAAAAAAAAAATTAGAGAGTGTTTCAGTGAGTAAGTTATCTATGTGAACAATTGGAGTTCAGGAGATCCTAGGCTATGATTTGTCCCCAGACTCTCTTCCCTTACCGGCTGAGGATTGTCTCTGGAGGTGATAAGCACTCTGTGGCTGGACCGAGCAAGTTTCCACAGCACTGGAGAGAAGAGAAACAGAGACATGGTTGATTAAGGTAGGAAGCTAGCAGTGTGCCAGAAGTCATCAAACACAGCTGCTGGTCAACTCGGAAGGGTGGAGAAAGTACTGCTCAGCTCTAGTTTTTTCTCTATTTCTGAGACCAGTCACATGGTACCTGAATCAGCCCAAGCTTAGTGCCACGTCTGTCTCTTGGGCGTGGTAGGTTGGTATTCTACAATGGAGGTTCCATCAAAACCAGAGAAGTGGGAAGAAGCTTCCCGAATAAAGAGTGGACTAGTAAACCATAGTTATCAGAAGAAGTACAGGAGGGATATTAGACAAATTAATAATATATAATAACAAACATACAATTCACTTCCAAGCTTTAATCCTATTATAAGGTTATAACTACTGAATACTTTGGTAAATCTTTCCAAATTATATCTATATATGTATGTTTCCTTGTCCACTGGGATCCATATATTTTGCACCTTCATTCTTAATACAATATTTTGTAAACAGTTAATATAGAGTGAACACTTTATGAACATTTATATATCATAAAACATAAAATACATCATCAATATGTTTTTCATCTTTTTGTTTGTAAGAGTCACTAAGTGACTTTAAAAAAATATTTATTTACTTGAAAGGCAGAGTTACAGAGTTGGAAGCTGAGAGAGACAGGTCTTCCACTTGCTGGTTCACTCCCCCAGGTGATCGCAATGGCCAGAGATGTGCCGATCTGAAGCCAGGAACCAGGAGCTTCTTCTGGGTCTCCCATGTGGGCGCAGGAGCCCAGGGACTTTGGCCATCACTACTGCTTTCCCAGGCCATAGCAGAGAGCCGGATCAGAAGAGGAGCAGCCAGGACTTGAACCGGCACCCATACGGGATGTCGGCCTGGCAGGCAGTGGCTTTACCTGCTACACCACAGCACCAGCCCCCGACTAAGTGTTGATTGAAAGGGGGATGGATGAATACATAAAATCCCAGCAGTGCCTCCATCCAGAGGGAAAAATTTTAGGGGATGATATATTTCAGTTACAAAGGAAAGCTAGATTTAAAAAAGCACCTATTTTGAAGTCATATACCTCAGGGTTATAATTCAATTCCTTCTTATTAAATATGTGATGTTAGTCAATTTATTCACTCTTGCATCTCATCTTACACATAATCAATGCTAAATGTAATGTCAGTTTTTATCATTATCTGTAAAATGAATACCACATGACTCTTTACCGATAACATTGTTACCAGGCTTGAATTAGGTCATGCAGGTAATATTCCCAGGAGAGAGTCTGAGACATAGCAGATGCTCAGTTAAAGGCAGCCGGGTACTATGATTCCTTAACTTTATTTTAAGGCATACCTTGCTGCCCAGCAAGGCAGGTAAGCACCACAGCAATGGAAGGAGTGCCATATGCTAAAAGAAACTCCCAAAGATTTTTACTCTGCCATAGTCACCTAAAAATTTCACCAGTCCAAAATTCCTTTAGTATTATAACCAAGATTTTAAAAATTTAACCTACTCCTATGATAACTAATTATAGTGTTCATTACATCATGGTATCCACTCAATTATGTTGCTTTCTTCCTTACACCTCTTTGGAGTATCTATAAGTGAAAAGTCTAGTGAGTGAAGACAGAATTGGAGAGGCAGCTTTGTATCACAGGGCACTTGACTGAAGCCTCCAGCAGCAGAGAGACTTAGGCTACAAGAAGATTATTCCCAGGCTTCAGAGGGGATAAGGAAATACGAAGATGCCTGAGACTCACTTTCTTTCCTGGTTTTCAGCTACTCTGAATCCCCACTTCCTTACAGTCACTGATAAGAATGGATGGCTTTGGGGCTGACGCTGGTGTAGTGGGTAAATCTGCTGCCTGCAGTGCTGGCATCCCATATGGGCACCAGTCTGATTCCCAGCTGCTCCACTTCTGATCCAGCTCTCTGCCATGGCCTGGGAAAGCATTGGAAGATGACCCAAGTCCTTGGGCCCCTGCACCTGCATGGGAGACCCAGAAGAAGCTCCTGGCTCCTGGCTTCAGATAGGTCCAGCTCCAGCCCTTGCAGCCATTTGGGGAGTGAACCGGTGGATGGAAGATCTCTCTCTCTCTCTCTCTCTCTCTCTGTCCCTGCCTCTCTGTAACTCTGCCTTTCAAATAAATAAATATTTCTTAAAAAATGAATGGCTTTGTTCCAATTAAATTGGGTTCCAATTTCCAGTCTCTTCCCTGGGCTTTGATGGAAACAGCCCTAAATTAGGTATCAAGGCCCTGAGTCTAGCACTGAGTGACTATGTGACCTCAGACAAATCCCTGACTCCTCTGAGACTCAGTTTCTGCAGCTGTAAAATGGAGAGGATAGGTTTTGTTGTGTCCAATGCTCAAAGGTGAGGTGAAGGTGAAATAAGATAATGAGGTGGAGAGACCTAGGTAAGTTGTGAAATGCCCCATAATCATAAGAACCCAGATCTCTGCTGTCTTATTGTTCACAGATCTGAGACCTACAGGTGTGTTTGGAAGCATTCAGATGTGTTAATGTGTGCACGTTTGCATGTGTGTTGGGAAACAGAAGTGTTTTTTGAAAATGAGCATAATCAAAAGTGTCACTTGCCTAAAGATAGGGACTAAGAAAGACCCAGAATGAGAAAAGAAAAAAAAGAGATCCCTTGAGTTGAAAGCAGCAGTCTGCTAACTGTATTTCCACCATTTGTTCTCTTCTTTTTCTATAGAAACTGAATGTAGCTGGGCACATGGCAAGCCAGTGAAAGACAATACATCTAAACCTCCCTCACAGCCGGGGGAAGTCTGGTCACTAAATTCTGGCCAATGGGATGTGAGTGCACGTGATGTGTGCTCTCATGGCCTGGCCCTTTAAGAGCTTGAGCATAGCATCTCTGTCTCCTGTCAAGCATGTCTCTCCCCCTTCCTGTTGGCTGAGGGATGATGGAGGCTGAAGAGTGCCAGGCATTGAAAATGGCAAGATGCCTCCAGCCCCAACATCCAACCTCTTTTTTTATTATTATGTTAGTATCTGAGCTGTCATTTCTCCTTCATCCTTTTTTTTAATTTTTAAGATTTATTTATTTATTTGAAATTCAGAGTTACACAGAGAGAGGGGAGAGAGGGAAGAAAGGGGAGAGAGGGGAGAGAGGGGAGAGAGAGAGAGAGAGAGAGAGAGAGAGAGAGAGAGAGAGAGGTCTTCCATCCGCTGGTTCACTCCCCAGATGGCCGCAAAGGCTGGAGCTGCGCCTATCCGAAGCCAGGAGCCAGGAGCTTCCTCCAGGTCTCCCACGAGGGTGCAGGGCCCCAAGAGCTTGGGCCATCTTCTGCTGCATTCCCAGGCCATAGCAGAGAGCTGGATCGGAAGTGGAGCAGCCGGGTCTCTGAACCAGCACCCATATGGGATGCCGGCACTCCAGGCCAGGGTGTTAACCCACTGCACCACAGCGCCAGCCCCAACATCTAACCTCTTAACTGTGACATGAATTTACTCAGTTTGAGATCCTGTCATCTAGGGCCCCTTTTTCTTTTTTTATTTTTTTCCAAATAAACCTTTTATTTAAGGAATACAAACTTCATGCATTTTGTAAGTACAGCTTTAGGAATATAGTGATTCTTCCCACCATACCTGCCCTCCCACCCCTCCTCCTCCTCCCTCTCCCATTCCCAGTCCATTCTCCACTAAGATTCATTTTGAATTATCTTTATATACAGAAGACCAACTCTATACTATGGAAAGATTTCAACAATTTGCACACACACACACACAACTTTTTTTTTTTATGTAGTATATTTTTTTTTAACTTTTATTTAATGAATATAAATTTCCAGTGTACAGCTTATGGATTACAATGGCTTCACCCCCCCATAACTTCCCTCCCACCCGCAACCCTCCCCTCTCCCGCTCCCTCTCCCCTTCCATTTGCATCAAGATTCATTTTCAATTCTCTTTATATACAGAAGATCAATTTAGTATAAAGATTTCAACAGTTTGCACCCACATAGAAACACAAAGTGAAACATACTGTTTGAGTACTAGTTATAGCATTAAATCACAATGTACAGCACATTAAGGACAGAGATCCCACATGAGGAGCAAGTGCACAGTGGCTCCTGTTGTTGACCCAACAAATTGACACTCTAGTTTATGGCGCCAGTAACCATCCTAGGCTGTCGTCATGAGTTGCCAAGGCTATGGAAGCCTTCCAAGTTTGCCGACTCTGATCATATTTAGACAAGGTCATAAAAGACAGAGTGAGGATAGTAACCAATGATCCTAAGAGTGGCATTTACCAGGTTTGAACAATTATACAGCATTAAGTGGGGAAGAGGACCATCAGTACACACAGGTTGGGAGTAGAGCCATTGGTGGTAGAGTAGAGGTTATGATTACAAAGGAATGAGGCCCAAGTGCACTAGACAGGGCCTAGAACAAAGGACAGAGTCATTATTAGAGGAGCTAAGAAAGGTGCTGTCTAAGCTACAATTAAGTTTTCTGATTGAGAGGCAAATAGAACCTGATAGAAGGGGCTTGATAATAGTCTGGTGGGCTTTAGGCCTTGTAAATTCAGAGGCCCAGACCTATCTATCTCTTCACATGGGGTATATCCTAAGGGAGGTGTGAACCTCCTAGGGGAAGGCACTCTGTTGACTTTCATGACTTGGCTGGCCTGGGAGGAGAGCTGGCCAGGTAAAGGCAGGGGGCATCTCTAACAAGAAATTTACAGTTCTGCCTGCAATGTTGCTGACCCTACTTGGCTGTCCCCTCAGCTGCAGTGTCACTTTGGAAGTTGGGCTGAGTGAAGGGCTTTTCAGCTTAGAGCCAATAAGATCTGTGGCTCTGACCTGGGCATCCTTCGACTCCAGGGCAGGTCCATTTCCAGTGATCCAACTCTTGGCAGAGCTGCCAGGGCTCTTCACAAGCTGACTTCTGCTGAAGCCCATGCTTACCACATTGAAAGCCACTGCAGTGGACTGGCCTGTTGGGTCTCCTTGAGGGCAGATCACTGTACAGATCAGCCATTAATAGGCCTGCCACCCATTGCTTCTGATGCCGAGCTTTCTTTTCCTCCTGGTTTGTGTTAAAGCAGACCAGAGGATGCAAGTCAAGGGAGTGCCCGTGTCCCATCTCTAATCTTCGGTGTCCTGAACTACAAGTCTATAGTCACAGGCATGTTCTGGAGTAGTTTTTCTAAGGTAGACAATGCCCATGAGGAAAATTATATTCTCACTTTAAAACTTTCTTTCCCTTTGGTCTGAAAGGGAGGTTTTTTCTACTTACTGTATACTTCGCTGATGGCGAAGTGAATCTAGCTATGAGATTATTATTTGAGTTCTTATTTTGGCTATGCTATTGCAGAAAAATGTTAGCCATCTCTTTTATAAGGTCTAAAGATTAAATTGTGCATCCTACAGATTCCTTCATAATAGAGTTAGTTTCCTACCTTGAAGAGAATAGAGAAATGAAAGAACAAGTTTGGCTTAGAATAGAGAAATGAGGGAGCAAGTCCTAGATCGCTTGCTGACAATTTAAAATTATAAACTCATCAACCAACAAGAGGCACTTGCTTACTTCACAGTATTTTTGAAAGCACCTGTAGGATTTTACAAGTATTTAACCCTTTAAGCCTCTGGGGCTTTCTCATTAAGATAACTATCATGTCTCCAAAATATCTGGTTGAAATAAGATTTCTTAAAATCATGACATAACATAGACCAAATTTGATCATTGTTACAAGGTGATGATTCATATTTTTGAAAAAAGCACATATTTAAATAACCCATAGCTCTTAATAAAAATTCAGCTGTTTTTGAACAATTAGAATTTAACAGACATCAAGAGAACATAATAGATTACTTTAACACATTGCTTTAACAGAGCATCAGAGTTTAATTCTATGTCAAAGAGAAATTGAGCTTCCTGTGATCTTTTGCTGTGAGGTTTCCTTCCTTTACCTTCTTTCATATTGGTGACCATGTTTCTGTGTTTCTGTGTGTAACACATCTTTAAGCATCTTTTGTAGGGCAGGATGAGTGGCAACAAATTCTTTCAGTTTCTGTTTGCTATGAAAAGTCTTAATTTCACCTTCATTCACAAATGAGAGCTTTGCAGGATATAATATTCTGGGCTGGCAGTTTCTCTCTCTTAGTACCTGGGCTATGTCTCGCCATTCCCTTCTAGCTTATAGGGTTTCTGATGAGAAGTCTGCTGTGAGTCTAATTGGAGATCCTCTAAGAGTGATCTGACGTTTCTCTCTTGCACATTTTAGGATCTTTTCTTTATGTTTCACTGTGGTGTTTGATTACAACATGTCGTGGTGAGGATCTCTTTTGGTCATGTTTATTAGGGGTTCTATAAGCTTCCTGTACTAAGATGCCTCTGTCCTTCTCCAAACCTGGGAAATTTTCTGCTAGTATCTCACTGAAAATGCCTTCTAATCCTTTCTCCCTCTCCATGCCTTCAGGAACTCCTAGAACCCGAATGTTGGGTTTTTTAATAGTATCCTGTAGATTCCCGACAATATTTTTTAGGTTTCTAATTTCTTCTTCTTTTCTTTGGTTTGCCTGTTTCCTTTCCTGTTCTCTGTCTTCTAAGTCTGATATTCTCTCTTCTGCTTCGCCCATTCTGTTTTTAAGGCTCTCTAATGTGTTTGTCATTTGATCTATTGAACTCTTCATTTCATTATGATTTCTAGTCACTATCAGAGTTTCTTGTTCCACTAGTTGTTTCATTTCATTTTGATTCCTCCTTAA
The DNA here is from genome assembly GCF_033115175.1 of Lepus europaeus. Lineage (NCBI taxonomy): Eukaryota > Metazoa > Chordata > Mammalia > Lagomorpha > Leporidae > Lepus > Lepus europaeus. The sequence goes on from NC_084833.1 coordinate 44,969,554, forward strand.
TATTTCACTTTCACGAGAGAGATTTTCTATCTTGTCCATGAAGGATTTCTGTAGTTCAAGAATTTGTTTTTGAGAACTTCTTAATGTTCTTATCAATTTTTTGAGATCCGCTTCTTGCATTTCTTTGATCTCATCATCTTCATAGTCTTGAATTGGGGTGTCTTTTTCATTTGGGGGCGTCATAGTGTCTTCCTTGTTCTTGTTAGCTTGGTTTTTGCGTTTGTTGTTTGGCATGTTGGAGATATTTGGTTTCTTCACTGTGGTGTTTTTTCTTGTTACACTATGGCTCTATATTAAGTGGACTGTCTGTTTTCAGTGGAGCCTTAGAGGCTTGAGATGAGTGTGGCCTGAGAGCTGTGTTTGGTTCCTCAGGGTTGAGGGTGTGTCAAAGATGACACTCCCAGGTTAGGTGTGGTAAATCTCTCTTTCTTTTTTTGATTTAAAAGGGAAGTAATTCCGCACAGCTGAACGTAATTGGAGGTAGTTAGCAGGCAAATGATATACCCACAGGAGCCAGAGATCGGAAGCTCTTTCCCAAGGACCACACAGGGAATCTCTGCTGCCCTCAGTGTGGGCTCCAATTCTCCTGCAGTCTCCCACTTGGTTGCCAAGTTAGATGCTAATCTCCTGTTATTTCACCCCTCCCCACAGAGTCAGGTTTTTCTGCTAGGCTCAGGGCTGGCGCAGACCTGAGGTCGCCCTGCTTATGACGTATGTCCAAAATGGCGCCTGCTCTGTCTTGCTCGCCTTTGAGAGGTGAGCGGAAAGAGAGAAACTTGTGTCCGTATCAGTCACTTTTTTTATTTTTTTTCTCTCTCTTCTAGTTAGCCTGGTGAAATTTTCCCCACGGAGTTTCAAGCCTCGTTCCCTCTAGCCTCCTCTTTCCGCTTGCCTGCTGGTATCTCAGGCTATGGAGGTTCGGCTCACCTCGCGTTCCAGCGCTGGTGCGTTGAGTCTGCCGCTGGTGTCCCGAACTTGGGCTCCCACGCTCTCCACGCAGGTCCACTGTGAATCACTAGTTCCGGAAGAGTTTCCTCTGCTGTTTCTTCCCCTACTCTTCCTTGACCCTGCAGTATCTCCACTTATATTAAACTTTCTCTCCCCCCGGACTAAGTGTGCTCCCTGCCTATTCCGCCATCTTGCCGCCTCTCACAACTTTTGAGAACTAGTTTTATCATTAACTCTCATAATACAACTTACTGAGGACAGAGGTCCTGCATGGGGAGTTAGTGCACTGCAGCTGTTGTTAATTTAACAATTAACACTCTTATATATGATGTCAGTGACCACCCAAGGTTCTTGAAATAAGCTGCCTAGGCTATGGAAGCCTTTTAAGTCCACAAACTCTGTAAGTAATTGGACAAGATCATAAGCAAAGTAGAAGTTCTCTACTCCCCTTAGAGAAAAAGAACATCCTTCTTTGATGGCCATTTCTTTTTGCAGGGGTCTCACTCACAGAGATCCTTCATGTAGAACATTTTTTTGCCAAAGTATCTTGGTTTTCCATGCCTGAAATGCTCTCACAGGCTTTTCAGCCAGACCAGGAAGACTTAAGGGCTGAATCTGTGGTCAGAGTGTTACTTAAAGCAATTGTCATTCTATGAATCTGCTGTGTGGACTGTGGAAGCCTTTTGAATCCAAAACTCTGTCAGTATTTAGACAAGACCATAAGCAAAGTGGAAGTTCTGTCCTCAGTTCAGAGAAAAGTACATTCTTCTTTGATGACCAGTTCTTTTCACTGGGGTCTCACACACAGAGATCCTTCATGTAGGACATTTTTTTGTGGGGCCTCTTTATTACAGCAGCTTAGACTTTACCCTGACACAATGGACTTTCCATGCAATATTAAACTGAGCCTGCTCCAGATGGGAACAAGAAGTCATTTGTCCAGTTGAGGCAGTGTCCATACAAGTGACTACAGGATTCCCTGCCACCCTGATTGACTTGAAGACCAATGAGCCACTTTTCCTGAAAGCAATTTTCTGTGAACCTGTCCTGTCAAGGTCACATGCATAGGCAAGAAGCATCTGTCTCAGATTGAGAGCAGAGCATGAGTCACCACCAAGACTTCATTAGTCTCTGCTGCTCTTGAGCTAGGCACCCAGAGGCAAAGTATGTGTTTATCACACTTAAGGATAGTGGCTCTTGGTATACCTGATGGGAATCCAGAAACAGTTTGGCATTTTCAACCTATAGCCTCAAGGTATGGTGGTGATTTTCAGACAAAAAAAAAAAAAGGTTTCAAAGAATCTGAGTTGACTAAAGCAACACAGAACCCAGATTCCAAGGCAAATTGGTATCATTGTGTAGCTTGCGCTTTTTAGATGGAAGGCATTACATTCAAATAAACTGCCTGCTGCAAAGCCTGGTCTAAGGCTACTTAAGAAAATCTGGCATTTGCCTATTGATGTGAGAATCTAGAAGCACGGAAGACCCTCCCCCAAACCATTCATTAACTGCTGCCCACTTTCTGAACTCTAATCCTTTAAGAAGTTTTTAATATTTCTGAACAAGTATGCCTATGTACACACAAAGTATGTCCTGTATATTTTCAAGATCTTATGGAAACATATGTTATTAATGATTGAATTGCACTTACCTCAAAAAAGACAGAATGGGGTCCTAACCCCCACTGTTTCAGAATATGATTTCAGAGGCAACTGAGTTAAAATGAGGGCATTACAGTGAGACCCTGATCCAATAGGACTAGTGTCTTACCAAGAGGGAATTTTAGACACAGAAATAGACACCATACAGGGAAATGATGTGAACAGACAGAGAGAAAAAGGCCATCTGCAGATCAAGGAGGCCTGAAACAAATTCTTCCATCATAACCTGTGGAGGATACTAACTCCAGCCAGTACCTTGACCTTGAATTTCCAGGCTTTATAACTGTGGGAGAGTAGGTTTCTGTTATTTATCCAGTTTAGGGTACCTTGTTACTGAAGCCCTTGCAAACTAATTCCACCTCACAAATACACGTATGTACATGTCACTATAGATTGTCTCAGACTTATGGTGGTGAGACTTGCAATTTGTTGACTTTACAATGCTGTGAAAGCAATGTGCATTCAGTAGAAATTGTTCTTTAAGTTTTGAATTTTGATATTTTCCCAGGCTTGCCATTTTTGGTGAGGAACTCTCCTGTGATTCTAAGCAGCAGCAATGAGTCTCATGATCACTAGGGTAATACAACCAACACTCGACAGTGTGCTGTGTTGCTAAGCTATGATGTTTGGAAGGTTAGGTGTACCGAATGCATCTTATCCATTTTCCTTTACTTGTTTTGCAGAAGGCTCTCAGGCACTGGTTCATTCCCCAAATGCCCATAACAGTTAGGGCTAAGCCAGCCAGCGGCAAAGCTGGGAACTGAGAATACAATCCAGATCTCCCACATGGGTTACAAGAATCCATCTTTGCTGCTTCCAATGATTTGTATTGGAAGGAAGCAGGAATTTGGAATGGAGCAGGACTCAAACCCAGGTACTCCAATGTAGCATGCAGGCATTTTAACTGGTTTCTCAATTACTAGGCTAAATGCATGCCCCTGAATTTTCTATTTACAATAATTTCAACTTATAGTGGTTTTTATTTGGACATAACCCCATAGTAAGCCAAGGAACATCTGTATATTAGTATATAGATAATAAAACCAAATACATAAAACTTTACATAAAAATTTGGAGAATTCATAGTTCACCCCAGAACACCCATGGGCCACTGTGGAAGGACCCCTGTAAAGTTTTGTTCTAGGAAACATCCCAAAGCCTATCCTTATGATAATACTAACAAAATCAGAAACAATTACTACTCTAAGCACTGCTCTAAGGGCTTCACATGGATTAGATCATCTAATTCTCCCAACACCAGTAGTCACAAGAAAGTAATACAGATTTTAGTACCTGGAAGTGGAATGCTGATGTACCAGATTACCAACACGTTTGGTAGCTTAAAAGAACAAAATCTGGGGCTGGCATTGTAGTGTAGTGGGTAAAGCCACCACCTGTGATGCTAGCATCCACATTGGTACACTTTCATGTCCCAGCTGCTCCACTTCCAATCCAGCTCCCAGCTAATGGCCTGGGAAAAGCAATAGAAGATGGCCCACGTGCTTGAGCCCCTGCCACTTATATGGGGAACCCAGATGACACTCCTGACTACTGGCTTAGGCCTGGCTCAGCCAGCAGTAAACCAGCTAATGGAAGAAATCTCTCTGTGTCTGTCTGTCTCTGTCTCTCTCTGTAACTCTGACATTCTTTTTTTTTTGGACAGGCAGAGTGGACAGTAAGAGAGACAGACAGAGAGAAAGGTCTTCCTTTACTGTTGGTTCACCCTCCAATGGCTGTCGTGGCCGGCGTGCTGCTCTGATCCGAAGCCAGGAGCCAGGTGCTTCTCCTGGTCTCCCATGTGGGTGCAGGGCCCAAGGACTTGGGCCATCCTCCACTGCACTCCCGGGCCACAGCAGAGAGCTGGCCTGGAAGAGGGGCAACCGGGACAGAATCTGGCGCCCCAACCGGGACTAGAACCCAGTGTGCTGGCGCTGCAGGTGGAGGATTAGCCTATTGAGCGGATTAGCCTATTGAGCCTCAGCGCCGGCAACTCTGACTTTCAAATAAATAAAAATTTTTAACAAAGAACAAAATTTATTCTCTCTCAGTTTGAAATTCTAGAAGTCCAAAATCAGTACCATTGGTTTCAAATCCAGGTAGTCACAAGGCCACACTCCCTCCAGAGGCTCAAGAAGAGTATTCATTCTTTGTGTCTTCTGACTTCTGACAGCTGCCAGCATTCTCATGGGACCACATCACTCCAGTACCTGTCTCCCTCTTCTCATCTCCTCTCTTCTGTGTATAAATAGCTCACTCTCCCACTTTCTTACAAGGACACAAAACACTGAGTATAGGGTCCACGTGGTTAATCCAGAATAATTTCACCATCCCCAAATCCTTAATTACATCTGAAAAGACTTCATTGTATTCATTCATTCATTTGCCGTAGAAGATAATAGTCATAGATTTCCAGGCTCAGGACATGGATATCTTTTGGGGGAAAGGCAAACATGTTTCAGCTAGCCATTATCTGCCTTTGGCGTCCAAAAATTCACATTTACTGCACATGCAAAGTAATTTTCATTTATATCGCCTCAATTTTCCCCAAAATTTCAATTCTTTTAATTAATTAATTTGAGAGGTAGAGTTACAGACAGACGGAGAGAAACGTCTCCCACCTGCTGGCTCATTCCCCAAATGGCTGCAATAGCTGGAGCTGGGATGAACTGAAGTCAGGAGCCAGGAGCTTCTTCTGGGTTTCCCATATGGGTACAGGGCCCAAGTACTTAGGCCATCTTCTACTGCTTTCCAGGCCATAGGACATAACTGGATAGGAAGAGGAGCTAGATCTCAAACTGGCACTTATATGGGATGCTGGTGCCACAGGTTGAAGCTTTACCTGTCATGCCACAGCCCCGGCCCCCAAAATTTTGATTTTTTATAACATCAACTCTAGTTCCCGAATCTCATCTAAATATTACCAGCTTGAAAGTTATAAGTCTTTTTTTAAGTAGAGTTCATGGAATAGTTTTGAGTGACAGAAGGCTAAGGAACCTGGAGTATTATATGGACTGTAATCTCCAACACATCCACTTGGAATGGGAGGATTATGGGTGTAGAGAAAAGTGGGGACTGACTCCTTTGACTAGCTCTGCACCTTAGGCAGGCCATTCTGTTTCAAGGTCCAAGACCTATTCCCCACCTTACTCCAACCATTAAATTGTGGGCCCTGGGACCTGGAGGACAATGTAACTTAATTTAGAAAACTTTAGCACTTTGGCAACATCTTGGAAGATGCCATTGGCCGCATGGCATCCATACCACCACTGTAATATCCTAGACCAGGTCAGACTGTATTCACATAGATTTTCTAAACCTCAAATTGCATCAGCTTCTTAGGTTACCTTACACCAAGGTCATGCCCATCTCAACTCAGCACACAGCAACTCACGTCCACGTGATGGGGGTGAGTAGTGTTCTGGAGTGATCATTGCTTGCCCTGTGTGACGGTTAATTTTATTTGTCAATTTGACTAATCTAAGGGATGCCCAGATAGCGAATAAAATATTATTTCTGGGTGCTTCTGTTGGTGTTTCCAAAAGAGAGTAGCATTTGAAGATCACTCTCATCCTTGGAAGTGGGCATCATCCAGGTCACTGAGGGCCTGAGTAGAAAGACAGAGGGAGGAAGGGTGATTTTCCCTTTGTCTGCTCGAGAAGAGTCATCGCTCTCCTGCCCTCACACAAGGAGACTGCTGGTTCTCAGCCTTCAGGTTTGGGAATTACGTCATTGACTTTCCCGGGCCTCTGACTTGCAGAAGACGGATCATAGGACTTCTCAGCCCCCATGATCATGTGAGCTACTCTCTCATAAGAAATCCCTTCCTCCATCTCTCTACATATCCTATCGGTTACATCTCACTGGATAACTCTAATGTACTCTGAGAGTTTTATCTTGTCTTTAATATTCCAAATAAGCCATCACATTGACCCCTTCAGGCAAAACCTAAAATTTCTTTAAAAGAAGATTTCATATTCCAAAACACCACAGTGAGAAACTCGACTTTCTTTACTTCTTCTTACTAGGGGCTATTCCTGAGTTCAGGGCCTGGTAGCATATTTGTTTGTTGAGGAAGTTAGAACTCAATTATTTTGGAAGTTTAGGAATGAGAATAATCAGACAGGAAGAATAATTTAAGGTATAGAGATAAGAATGAAATATTATAACATCATTTTTAATGATGTAGGAAAATACTTAAGACTCAAGGAAAATGAAAACCTACAGTATGACCTTTAGTAGAAGTATGTAAAGAAAAAACAAACTTAAATAAGGACTGGAAAGAAATGTGTGAATATTAATAAGAGTTGCCTGTGAAGGTAAGGGATAGACTAAATTTTGTTTTATCTCTTTACAAGTTTTCTACCACTGCACTTTTTTAAATGTATTAAGTAATCAGGAAAAACAGTAACACTTTTCTAAAAAGACCGGAAGGACATACATTCAGAAATCACTTGACTTGTTTAAGCTCTTAGCTGTTCTTCCACAGGCCTTCGCAGCTCTGGAGGAATGATAGGCCATATATCGCTGACACCCAGCTTGGCTGTTTTCTTTGTCCAATAAATGTAACTGGAAGCAGTAACTTTGAAGTAACAAAGGCATTGCAAGGCATCAAATCATTCTTCCATCTCTCTTTTCCTTCTGCCATGAGGCCACATGTCCCAGACAGAGGCTCCCCCTTTATCCTAAACTCCCACATGAAAGAAGACACAGAGCAGGGTCACAGTCAACCCACAAGGGAAATGTAATCTAAGCAAGAAATAAATGTGTCCCATTGGCTACTAAAACTGAGGGTTGCTTGTTCTTGAAGTAAAATTTAGGGAAAGCTAGCTGATACATAGACACTCAAACGCAAAACAAGGAAGCAACAGTAAGCCATATAAATAAGCCAACAAATAAACACTAACGAAATGAAAATATTAGCCTGAAGGATCTCTATATTTTCCTTCCAGCTCTGAAATAGGAGCTACAAATCAAAATGTCTACATGGGAACAGAGGGGAAAAACAAATGCACGGAGCATCCCCCAAACAAGTGCTGAGAAGTATCATACCCCTCTGATTGTACTGTTTATAAAAATACTTTTAGGGCAAGCATAGTGCATGGGCCTGTTGAGCTCCATACCCCCTGCCTGTACTCTGTGACCATATCTTGGATCAAAAGTGGGTTTATCAACTCCTGAGCACTTAGATGAGAGAAGCCCTGAGAAAATTGGAGGCAGTTTTGAAATGGGTCCAGATCACTGCTTAAGGCTTCACACAGGTCCCGTGAGTGCCCACTATGGTGAAGAGTCTGGATGTTGCAGTCAGACCTAGTGTGGGGTCCTAGCTCCTCCACTTACTAGTTCCATGATCTTCGGGCAAGTTGGTTTTAATCACTCTCAGCTTCAGTTTCCTCTTTATGAAAAAGAGACGATAAAAGAACCTAACCATGGGTTTGTTGGAAATAAAATAACATGCTTAGCATATCCTTAATAAATATGAGCAGTTACTAATATTATTAGTGTTTTTATTGTTATTCTTTCTCTTTGTTATGGTGTGATCTCTGAAGCTGATTTCATCCCACAAAGATATTTTAAAATCAATACTTGGGCTTAGTAGGTTAAGCCTCTGCCTGCAGTGCTGGCATCCCATATGGGAGCCAGTTTGAGTCCCAACTGCTCCACTTCCAGTCCAGTTCTCTGCTGATGCACCTGAGAAAGCAGTGGATGATGGCCCCTGCCCCATGAGGGAGATCTGGAAGAAGCTCCTGGCTTCCAGCTTCAGATCAGCCCAGCTCTGGCCATTGTGGCCACTTGGGGAGTGAACCAGAGGATGGGAGACCTCTTTCTCTGTCTCTCCCTCTCTCCGTCTGTAACTCTTCCTCTCAAATAAATAAATAAATAAATCTTTAAAAAAAACAACACAGATGCTACAAGTCTTTTTAAAGGACATTTGAAAAGGAGAATCACTAATGTGGCTTCAGCCCCATATTATCCCTGTGCCCTTCCTCAAGTTCTTCTTGAAATGTATTAAGTGGGAATATTAAATAAATTCCATTTTCATCTTTCTGGATATCAATAAAATGCATACTTTTTTCCTCTTTCTCTTCTATTTCTCTCTGTTCTGTGTGAGATGAGAAAAAAAAAAAAAAACTTTAGGAAAGAAAGAGTTCCAAGATTCATAAACCAGTTTTCCAATTACTGAAAGCCTGCAAAGAAAGCTGTGGTAATTGCTCAAGGTGAAGGGAAGGGAAGAGATAAGAAAGTAAATTATCGAGAAGATCAATGGAGACTTCTGAGGACCCAGGGAGCATCCTCTGCTGTCCTACCTGTCCGGCGTGAGGGATAAAACTGCACACTCACCAGAAAATCTATGCGTGTGATGACTGATGGGCTACTTGCCCTCCCCCACCCCCATCTCCCTTCCTCACACACACACACACACACTGCAAAGAATAACTTTGCATGAGATGCCAGCCAACTAAGGAATAGAGGAGTTGAAAGTCCAGAGAGTGGAACTTGCTCTGCTGACTGTGAGCACAGTAAATCAAAACAGAGCAAGAAGCCACTGGAGGAAAGTTAACTGGCGTCAGTTCTCTGTGATTCATTATTTCTCAGTCCTCGCCTTGATTGCAGACTCTGTCATTAGAAGGCCAGATTTGGACAAGGCCAAGGTAAAACACTTATAGACAATCAGCCCAACACTAACTGTTGAATGTCTTTTTGCTGATCTGGTGATGTTTTCTTTTTTCCTTGTCAAGTGAAATTCCCTTGCCTGGGACCATCTGAACACAGGAGTATCCTGTCCTTTGAGCCAACATGGGAATATTCCCTGTAGTAGCCTCCAAGGACTCGCTAAATCGCACTAAATTTTTACTCCATTCAGTGGCCGCATGTGGAAAAAAAAATGCTTTCCCAAGTGGGTTAACTTGGTTTGCTCTTGAAATACTGCTCACATTATGGGATAATCTATTTATTTATCTAATACACATCTACTGGGCCGTATCTCTAGGCCAGGTTTCTCTGAGGATACAACAATGAACTAGACAGATGCAGTCTCTGCCTCATTATGTTTATGATCTCCCAGGGGAAAGGATTATCAAGCTTTTGCGCTAAGAATATGATGAAGCTTGTGTTAAAATAGCTAACATTCACTGAAGGGTAATTGGGAACCAGGTACAAAGTGCATTACACACATTAAACCACCTAATCCCCATAACAATGAGATAAGAATGCTAATGTCCTTATCTCCATTTAAAAGATGAGCAAATCAAGGCACAGAGAGTGCCGAAACTTGCCCCAGATCACTAAGTAGCAAGTAGTAGAGTCGGCTATGAACCTAAGTAAGTCACCCGGCTTCCAAGCTGGTGCTTTTAGCCATTCTGCTGTAACTGAACCAGCTCTAGGTACATAGGGCAGAAGGAAAGAGTTGTTTCATGAGTGCAGGTGGTGCAAGCAGTGATCTTGTCATTCCTACAGGACAAGGAATTTAGCTTGGAAGGGCGGTGTATCCAGCATAAATGCTTTCACCTGCAAGCAAAGGAACCCAGCCAACAGAGTTCTTACGTAAAGAGTGGGTTATTTTCCTACACAGCAAAATGTCTGGTGATAAGCGATGTAAAAAAAAAATCATTTATTTGAAGGCAGAGTTAGAGAGAAAGTGAGAGAAAATGAATCTTCCATCTGCTGGCTCGTCCCCTAGATGGCCACAACAGCCAGGGCTGGGCTAGGCTGAACCCAGGAGCCAGGAACTCCATCTGGTTCTCCTACATGGGTGGCAGGGGCACAAGTGCATGGCCATCCTCTGATGCTTTCTCAGGTGCATTAGCAAGGAGCCATTCTGGAAATGGAGCCGCTAGGACTTGAACCAACACTTCAACACGGGACGCCAGTGTCAGAGGCAGCTTAACCTGCTGAGCCACAATGCCGTCCCCAAGGTACATGTTTCTTAGTGGTGGTTCAGAGGACCTAGTTCTGGTTGGAAACATTTTCCTTTCTTCTACTGATTTATCACAGATCTAGGTCCCACAACAAATTACTGGGGATAAAGCTAGGGGTTGGGAGTTTTGCTCTCATAACTTCCTCTGTAAGAGGAAGGAGAAATCTTCCCATATGTCCCATGAAGAGTTTCTTTTACAAATCATTAGCCACAAGGACATGATATGCCCACCTCTAGACCAGGGTTTGTGCCCACCTTTCTTGAGACCAAGGAATTTCCAGGATTCTGTTGGAAAAAAAAAAAGTGAATTTTGAGTAGGCAAGCCATAGTGTCAACCAGAAAAGAGAACTATGTTTTAGGTAGAAAATCATACATGCAAAAACTTGGCGAAAACCAGTGCATGACAAAAAATGAGGAGTGGGGAGAGGCTCATTATGGCTGGAGATGAGCTTAACAGATGGCAAGAGATTAGGCTGGAATGGGACAAAAGTACAGAGCATGAAGAGCTGTCCGGCCATCCTAAAGGGTTTACACTGAAGACAAAAGGAAACCACTAAAGGACTTTAGGTAGGGCAATGGCCAGAGATGACTTGTTCAGAAAAAGTTATTCTGCAGCTCTGTGAAAAATGTTTGAAGGGACCAAGAAAGATGAGGGCAGGTAAACTAGCTGGGAAGATGGTCCAAGTGAAGAATAATGGTGCCTTGAACTGTGAGAAAGGCATGGTGATAGAGAGAAGGGATTGCCATTTCAAGAGACAGAACCAAAGACCTGACTGGATTTGAGACCAAGAGGCCAAGCAACTTGATGAGAATTGCTGAAGGAGTACTGTTTGCATTTCCACTACTACAAATAGCTTCATGGAGAGACATGACTGCCAAAATCAAGCTTTGGGGTTTAAGTTCACAATAGCAATTACTACTGAAGGAAATCCATATAGTCCATTCAGTTTTTGAAATTTGCTTTATATTTCCATTTGTTATATATGTTCAGGTATTCCATGAGTTACAACAAGTTCCCCATAAACCCATTTTAAGTTGAAAATGTCATTAAATAGAAAGGGCATATAGATACCTAAACTACTGAATGTCGTAGCTGAACAACTCGGTAAACTAGAGTGATCACATATATCATACTACATATTGCTATTCCAGGAAAAGATCAAAATTTGAAATACGGTTTCTGCTTAGAGTGTAGCATTTTTCACACCACTGTAAAGTTAAAACATTGTCCTAGGTCAGGGACCACCTGTACATAGGTTATATCAAGTAATTCCACTAGGCTTACAATATGAATCCACTACTCTTTGCTCCATGGACAATTACTACTCCACAGAGCCATCTACTTAATCTTTTAGCTGTTCTTTTCTGATGTGTGTCTTCATATCTCCAACATGGTTATTCTGCTGTTTCTTGACTTTACAGAGACAGAATGTAGGATTTTCTTGTTGCACTATTTCACCTGAACACATAAGTCCCTTCCTCTGAGCCCCCTCATACCATTATTTGGGGTGAAAATATTTGGTGTTTCTTCAGTATGGCAATGTGAATATTACTTGTTGATGAGACATTTAGTATAATATATTTTCATTCTTAAACAACTTTATGATAACAGATTGTCTAGCTTTCTGTGAATCTAAAAGGAAATTATGACTTTGCTCTTCAGTAGAAATATAAATATTCTTTCAATATATTCAAACACATGTTTTGATGGAAGAATCTGAAAGTCACTTTTCAGGAACATGGATAATAGGGGTATCACCAACTGGAGCTACCAGTGCAAACAATCTACCAGTAGGGTGCACACAACTGCCCTGGCTCTCTTCTCACCATCATCCTTGGAGATGTTTTTACCCAAATTTAATCCCCTACAAGTCAGCTCTCAGGAGCCATGCCACTTATTTTAATAGACCAGAGGGTGGGAAGTGGCTCAGCTGATCTCTCTGATAGACACAAGAAGCTGAACTGCAAGCTGGACTCAACTGTTTTCTATGGGAAGGCAGTATTTCCGCCAGGTGAAGAAGAGTTGCCAGTGTGATGCTCTCAGGAAACGCAAGTCTACAGGATGCAAACCGAAAGGAGCAAGTCCCTCTTCCTTCTCCAGCCCCTTATTCTCTCCCTAGCAATCCTCCTCCCCATGAGCAGGGCCTAGCAGGGAGCCAGCTGGCCCAGGTGACAGGCAGTTTTAGAGTCTCTGCCCCAGTATCTCAAAGCAGAGCACAGAAGCGTTTGTTTGCAGCTGTAAGACAGTAACTGGCCCTTGCTATTTCTTGGTTTCTACATATTCCTATTTTGGGGCATTTTTTAACCTTCTAAGGATGATACAAAGCAAATTTCTCCAGATCTTTAATGTCTGATAAATGCTCAGACTACCATCACGATTTTAGTTTGGCTGAGTATGGCTTTCCCATACGGAAATCATTTCCCTTCGTTATTTGGAAGGCATCACTCCGTTATCTTCCAGCATCCAGTGTGGCCGCTAAGTCTGAGGCCGTGGGAGTTTCTGAACCTTTGTAGCGTCCCTATTTTTGCTGTTTTCTATTTGTTTGATTCCCCCCCGCCCCAGATGCTTTTCTCTTTATCTACATTAACCTTAACTTTCACAATGAATTGTCCTATGTCTGTTTTTCTATTTTTTTTCTTTTTTTAAAAAAATTCATTCTGCAAAGTACACAGTGGGTTCTTTTCAGTTTGGAAACTCATCTCCCTTCAGGTGTAGGAAGTTTTATTGGAATTTGTTGACATCTTTGGGGATTATTTTTTCCTCCTTTCTTTCGGGAATTCCTGTTGGTCATGGGCGCATCTCATTTCCTCACCATTATCCTTTTCCCCTCAGTTGTGTGACCTGACTGTTCTCAGTGTGGTGCCCCACATTTAGCGGTGCCTGGTATCTCCAGGTAAGAGTCCTTTTGGTCTAGCCTCTCCACAGATTATAATTCCAGGTACTGGGAAAGAAGAATATATTTCCTTGGGGCCGGCGCTGTGGCGCAGCAGGTTAGGACCCCAGTCTGCAGCACCCGCATCCCATTTGGGTGCCGGTTCGAGTCCTGGCTGCTCCTCTTCCTAGCCAGCTCTCTGCTGTGGCCTGGGAAAGCAGTAGAGGATGACCCAAGTGTGGGAGAACTGAGGAACCAGAGGAATGGAAGACCTTTCTCTCTCTCTCTCTCTCTCTCTCTGGCTCTACTTCTCTCTGTAACTCCTCTGTCTTTTAAATGAATAAAATAATTTTTTTTAAAAAATCATGGAAAATAAAAAAAAAGAATGTTTTTCTTTAATTGTATGGGGCAGGAGCAAATATGCAGAAGGTCTCTATTTTAAACAGATTTTCAGCCCAGTCTTCTGTTTTAGCATACACATCCCACATGGCAGCCATACCCTGAATTTAGGATGTTCTTTGTTCCTTCAGTTTTCAGTCTGTAGGGCTCCATAGCATGAACCAGCTTCTTTCTTGGTGCCCCACCCCTTTGGCTTTGGTTTCTATTTTCCTGGTCTGCTAAGTGGCTTGCACTTGTCTACCTGCTTTTATCTCTTTTGATCTAACTTTGATCCTATCAGCATAGCTAGAAAACTTCTCAAGAAGTTCCACAGAGATATGGCCATCTTCACAGGGAGAGATGGTAAAATTGGAAAATGTGCTTCAGAGGTTGAGATAAATTGGTCAGTCCCCCATGTCCCCCAAAGTGCTAAAATTGGGATGGATATAAGAACCATCAGAGGGGCTGGTGCTGTGGCGTAGTGGGTGACGCTGCCACCTGTGGTGCCGGCATCCCACATGGGTGCCAATTCAAGTCCCGGTTGCTCCACTTCCAATCCAGCTCCCTGGTAACATGCCTGGGAAAGCAACAAAAGATGGCCTAAGTGCTTAGGTCCCTATACCCACATGGGAGACCTTGCTTTGGCCTGGCCCAGCCCTGGCTGTTGCAGGAGTGAACCAGCGATGGAAGATTTCTCTCTCTCTCTCTCCCTCTCTCTCTCTCTAACTCTGCCTTTCAAATAAATAAATAAATCTTAAAAAGGAAAAAAAGATCCATTAGAATAGATCTGACTTGACAGCTGGTCTGCCCTTGACCCCATGATTGCTCACGGACAACACCACTGGCAAAAGGAAAACTGACATTAAAGGAACAGAGAACTTAATCAGGAAAGTCAGAAAATTTGCTTACAAGGGACTTTACTGTATCTTTCTCTTTTTCTCATCTGCATCTACAGATCAAGATTCTGCAGAGCTCAATTAGCATTGCTTGCAGTCTGCTTTTATTGGGGAAGATTGGTTGGTGCTACTTACAGGACATTGTACCAGGGTAAATGGTGGTTCTGATTGGACTCCTCAGGGGTGGGTGGGGAGCTGAGCCCCGTAAGACTCAATATGGTTAATGGATGTCGAATGGTAAAACTCCAGGCGTTACTTGGGAAGTATTCCCTGAAGGCTTTTTGTTCCTTGTGTAAAGGAAATTAAGTGCAGAGAAAAGTGTATTCAATTTAGATCCATCTGGTCTGTGTTGCTTCTTTGCCTTCCTTTACTCTGGGAGAGAGGACTATTCAAATATAAGCACTTTGTGGTCACTGTGACCCTGTAGGAAGTGTTGCCAACCAAGTATGTTGTAAAGCAGAGTGAAAAACTACTCTAGTTCTAGCTAGTAGTAATCTCAGCTCAAAGAATAGGTAATTATCTAGAGTGCTGGGTACCTGGGACACAGAACTTGGGAGGAAAGAAAGGTTTCCTGGTTTGAGAACATTATATCTAGAAAAATGAAGAAGTGAAACTTGTTAGGAAATTGTCTTTTAAGGTGCCTTCTGGCCAGGACATGGACACTTGGAATCTTTAATGAGCAATGGATTCCAAATAAGCAAACCAAATCCATTCAGTCTTGTTTTCCACATGGCTCCAACTTCAGTCATTTTGGATCACGAGTTCGAGTAGCTGGACAGTGAATACACAAACCACATAAAACATATAGGTTTATACTTATAACATATATAACTTTATACTTATAACATAACTATGTTATAAGTAAGAAATATCAATCCAATGGAACCCTATACTGCTGTAGAGACAATAATGTTTTACTTTTATTAAACATTTAACTGTGCCCATCACTGTTCTAAGTACTTGACTTACAACTTCATTTTTCCCTCCCAGTGACTCCATGAGGAGATCCTATTACTTATCCTATTTTTAGAGACAAATATACTAAGGCATATAAAGGTTGCCTAAATTGTTAAAAGTCTACAGCAAATAAATGATAGAGCTGGGATCTAAAGCCAGGTGTCCAGCAATTAGAGCCTACGTGGAGGTTGGCAGCTACACAGTCAGCTAGTAACATGGTTGTCTCTGGAGAGAGGTACTGAGAGAGAGCAAATGCAAGGCATTTTCTTTCTACTTTAGCAAATGTTGTACTGTTTGACTTTTCCCCTTAAGCATACGTTATTTGTTTGCTTTAAATTTCTCTATATATAACAAAACAAAAAGCAAGGCTGGGGAAGATGAGACAGCAATGTAGCATTTTTTTTTTTACTGTTTTGCAATGAAGATTTTGAGGGAAGAGAAGGCATCCTCTCCATTATGCTAATAGTAGAAATGTATTTAGGTACCAGGTGTGTCTAGGCTGAAGGCCAAGAACTAACTGAATTTCATTTAGAAATCCTGTGGGCAAGTGGGACCATGGGCAGGTATAAAGTGGGCCCTTAGGATAAAGTACTGCATTAGGAATCCTGGAAGTAAATACAAACTACAGCATCTCCAGGCCTGGAGAGTAAGATGATAGTCAGCTGGAAGAGATGGTAGTTGGAAAACAGTGGACCCAGAGAAATTAAAGGAGTAGAACAAGATAAGTTATAGACAAAACAGTTGTGATGTCCTAGAAGGAAGAAAGTAAATGTTTACCTTGGCCAAGGAGCCTCTTAAGTAGTATCTTACAGATGGAGAAGTGATAGACAGAGGTCAAGAAGGTACACAGGCCTGAAGTGGAGTGTGTGGAAGCAAAAAGAAAGAAAAAGCATAAATCCTCACAGCCCCACACTGAGAACCTGATGGCTTTTGCTGCATTATCAAGTTGCAAGGTTTGCCCATGTTTATGAGTGAGGGTGCTGACCTCCCTTTCAGCTCCAGGAGGAAACCCCTCAAAGGGGCAGAGAAGGAGTGAAGTTTCTGGGCAGTGGGCCCACATATGCAGCCATTGCTGATAGAATTCCTTTGTGTGAACATTTATATTTGTTTTTTCAAAGTTGTATTTATTTATTTGAAAGGCAGAGTTAGAGAGAGAGAGAAACTTCCATCCACGGGTTCAAATGACCACAACGGCCAGGGCTGGGCCAGACCAAAGCCAGGAGCTTCTTCTGGGTCTCCTATGTGGGTGTAGAGGCCCAAGCACTTGGATCATCTTCTGTTGCTTTTCCCAGGCCATTAGTAGGAGCTGGATTGGAAGCAGAGTAGCTAGGACTTGAACTGGCGCCCATCTGGGATGCTAGCACTACAGGCCATGGCTTTAACCTGCTGTACCACAGCACAGGCCCTGAACATTTATATTTGACTTTAAATACATACCTAATTTCTGGATGAGGAACTGAGGGGGCAGCGTCATGTCCATCTTGTTCTCCACTATAACCCTTCACCTAGCAACAAGCTGATCACATGGTAGAAGCTCAATAATTTGTTTAATTTGTGCAATAGATTTGTCAAATAAATGTTTACTACTGGGAGAATTATTGCTGTATCATGTGCTGAAAATGTCAAATGCTTTTGGCAGTTTCAATAAGTAATCCTTTTGAGTATAGTACTAACAATTTTGATTTCAGGCATTCATTGAACATTTGTATGTACTAACTGTTTTAAGCAAGAGGAAGCACAGCTCAAGTTTTGCTTAAAATAAAAAAGTGCAAGTACAGGATAAGATTTGATCAGTGCTCATGGCCGTGTCCAAATATCAGCAGAGTCTGTGGTCACAAAAGGCTTCCATAGCCTTGGCAGCCCATGACAAGAGCCTTGGATGATCACTGATGTCAAAAAAAGAGTGTTAATTGTTAAAGGAACAACAGTAGTCACTGTGCACTTGCTCCCCAGGTAGAACCTCTGTCCCTATTGAATTATGATACGAGAATCGACTACAAATTCTCTTCCCAAACTGTACCCTATATGTTGTGTGTGGGTGTGGGGGCAAATTGTTGAAGTCTATGATTAGCATAGAGTTGGTCCTCTGTATATAAAGTCATACTAAAAAAGGTGCATAATGAAGAAGGAGATGGAAGAGAGAATGGGAGGTGGGATGGGAGTGGGGGTGGGGGGTGGGGGAAAGAACCACTATATTCCTAAAGTTGTATCTATGTAAAAATGTATTCATTAAATAAAAATTTTAAGAATTGAAAAAGATTTGATCAGTGCTCTTGATACAGGAGGTAGGAGAAAGCAAGCTAGGTTAGATTAGATGTAGGCAGTTAGCTAAGCATTGGGGGAGCTACATGGTCAGAACAGCCCCTGGTTACTAAGTAACACAAGGACAGGGCACTTAGGAGACACATGTTGCCAAACCAAATACCGAGCTTAAAAAGCAAAAGCCTAGAGACTGAAAGCTAACAGGATAAGAGAGAAAAACCTGTACTTGTAAGCTAATGAGCTGGGCCATGAACAGCAAGAGGAGCAAATCAGCTAAACCGCAGATAACACACCTGGGACCAGCGACGGCCTAACTAGGAGCAATGGGAGATAAGAAGGCAGGTTGAGCTCACCACATGATGAACATTTTTCTTAAAGGACCTGTCCAAACTTTCTAGAGGATATAAAACCCCAGATCACTACCTTTGAACAGCTTTTTTCTCTCTGAAAAAATCCCCTCCCAGCTGCTTTCCCAGAAGTCTTCTCTGCTCACGTCAATAAGGTCTTTCTATTTCAAAAGACCCCTTTGCTGAGCCACTTGACTGCAAGAGCTATCCCTGTTCTTTCAATAGAACTTTGCAAAAAAATCGCCCTTTCACTTCGGCCATCGGCCCCAGACTTTGTCCTGGGTAGAACAAGTTCCCTGGGGTCACTCTCAGTTGTAACACTTTGGCTTGGCTCTGTTCCATGCTCTGGTCTCTCTCCGGCCAGACTTACTCACGGATGCAAACTGGCTGCTGGCAGAATCTGGGACCACACATTCCGTCATTGAGAAAGAGCAGAGAAACAGAAAAAGAGTGTGTATTTTGCCATCAAACAGCATTTCTGAGATTTTCCGTGACCGAATGAAGCTGAACTAACCAGGAGAAACTCACATGTTGATTGGCATAGCCAAGGTAACTCATTCCTGAGCAGGAATTAATCCAGACTGATTGGATCAACCATGGACTATCTCTGGAATTTGGGATGCAGGTCATTGTAACTATTTGGCTATTTTCAAATGGAAAAAGTGGCAAATGGACATTGAAGAGCCATTTCATCCATATAACACCTTGTGAGTTAGATCCTCTGGAGAGATGAGGAGAAAAAATAACCTCGAGTAAACTTCTCAAGACCACAAGGTAGTAGCTGACAACACTGGGGTTTACACCTAGATCTGATTCCATGTACTTAACCACTAGACTCTATGGCCCCAAATGCTGGACACTGTATGAGTCTCTCTGGGTGGTCTCAGAAAAACCTGTTCCTGTGGTCATTGAAGCTGTGGGGTGGGGGACACTTGGGGCCAGAATGAGCTCATTCCATGAGGGCTGGGGACTCTCCAGACAGCACAAGCTGTGCCGATTACCTTCAGAGGCATGAATTCCAGTCTCACTTTGTGGAGCAGCATACACCTGCTTCAGCCCTGACCAAGAAGTTGCTGTAAAAACAGGACAGACAGTCCCTGTTCTTCTGTAGCAGTCATTCATCAAGCACTTACTGAGCATCTGCTCTCTAAGGGCCCATCTGTCTAAACCCAAGCCTGAAACTCTGGATCCAGTGTCCTTGTCTGGTCTTTCATTTTTGTTTGCTCCTGTGTTTATCACACCCAGATGCCTTCTCCTCTCCTTTGAACTTCCTGAACTAATGTTGGTTCTTTGTCTCTGACCTGCACTCAGCACGTTTTCTTTCATTGGATGCATCACTTCAGGATAGTAACTTGGCCTCTTCTGCAAATTTCAGTTAATTGACAATGGCTACCTTGAGAAGGATGGGAGTCTGCATCCAGTCTCAGAAGGGAAATGTGCCATCATTAATTATCAGTGTCTTCCATGGGTGAGGGACGGTATGCATGCTGGAAATCTGACATCCCTGGACTCATTCGCTCACCACTGCTGCTTCTTACTGGACTCATAGAACCAGTTGCCCTGGTTGAATTCCCTGAGAGTGACTTTCAAGCATCAGCATAATACCCATAAGTTCTGGCCCCCTGCCCGCCTTCCGGAACTCTGAGTGAGATTGAGCTGTTTACATGTTAGGTACCAGAATGATGGAAAAGTCTGGAGAGAAAAAAAGCAAGAGTGAAAAAACCGAGTGTAGACCCAGGAGCTCTGAACTGTGATTTAAGATGTCTGGGCTCACTGCAGATAAACACTAAGCCACTCTGTAACCCTGGGCAAGCGTCTGCCCCTCCCTCAGCCTCAGTTTCCTCCTGTGATGTTGGACTACACCAGGATTCTCTGCAGAGGAGAAACCACTTCCTGGCAGGTGATTTGCAAGTCTCTGGGGGCATTTTCAGTGTCTCATAGAGTGGAGGTTGCTTCTGGCATTTAATGGGTAGAAGACGAAGATGTTAGATATTCAACAATACACAGGATAGTCCCTCACATTTCAGAACTATACCACGTACTGCACAACAGTCACGCAGACAAGGAACTTGCTCACAATTACCTGGCTCTGGAAGTGAGTTCTGCCCTAAACATGAACACAAGTCATTTCTGCACAGTACAGTGTGCATTGAATTTTTTTCCATTTTTACTACTCCTCTCAGTACATTTTTTTTTTTTTTTTTTGGACAGGCAGAGTGGACAGTGAGAGAGAGAGAGAGACAGAGAGAAAGGTCTTCCTTTGCCGTTGGTTCACCCTCTAATGGCCGCCGCGGTAGCGCGCTGCGGCCGGCGCACCGTGCTGTTCCGATGGCAGGAGCCAGGTGCTTATCCTGGTCTCCCATGGGGTGCAGAGCCCAAACACTTGGGCTATCCTCCACTGCACTCCCTGGCCACAGCAGAGAGCTGGCCTGGAAGAGGGGCAACCGGGACAGGATCGGTGCCCCAACCGGGACTAGAACCCGGTGTGCCGGCGCCGCAAGGCAGAGGATTAGCCTGTTGAGCCACGGCGCCGGCCCTCCTCTCAGTACATCTTTGAGAACCTTTGCTGGGGAGGGTGTGTGTGTGTGTGTAGACCTCCCTCACCCCTTGCTCCACACCCTCCCTTGGTGATGAGGCCCCTCATGGTTTACATCCTTGTCAATGCAGAGTGTCCTCCTTGTCAATGCCAGATGTCTTCCTGCTTCTTGGTACCTGGCCAACAGCCAAGCGATGACAGTGTCACCAGGCTCACCTTCTATGGCAATGGGCACTTCCTCTCCTGTGCCACAGTGGTCCTCCACTGTGGGATTCCTTCCCTTGGTAGCATAGGCACTGTCAGTAATGAGCTTCCTGTCCAGGGACTTCTCCAGCAGCTCACTGGTAGCTGAAACCTCATGCAGGATCATTTAAGCCTTGATCATGGTCACCTTGGTTATCTTTGCACTCCAGGACCACCGTGCCTTGGCCACCCTATGTAGCCTCATTGTTACTATAGATGACGGCATTTTCCAGGCGACTGGTCTGGTTAAAGCAGATGATTTCCATATTGGCTGCTGACCTCACCACCTTCTCTGTAGCAATGGCCTCACCTGGGTAAAAGAGAGTTCACATGAGGATTGATCGAAACATGGCCAGATCTACCAGGCTCACAGAAGTCCACCTTCCCTGATGGTCACACAGCAGTGGGAGCCACAGAGGTTGATGACATTGCTCTGAGATGGCTGCCTTGTATATCTGGTCTAAGGTACACATGAGGAAGGCCACAGGAGTGTTGAGGAGGGCACTATGCTATTGCATGTGGTGCAGCCTGTGGCCATGCTCACCATGTTCGGTTTGCAATGAAATCCTCAATGAAGTGACCTAGGCACTCCTTTTTGAAGGTCTCCAAGAAGGTAGACTTCTCAGTGCCCTGATTCAGGGCGATGATATGGTCCCTGGCAAAGCCCAGCTCAGCTATGGACCTGTGCATAGACCTTGCAGGTAGTTATCTTGTCTCTAACTTTGTAGCTGGGCAGGTTGGGGATGTTGATATTGGCCATGTCCACCAAGGGGGCATCATCCCTTGGAGGAGTCACCAGAACCTTTTTCATGTGGATCTGGCTGTAGATTTCCTAAATGATCTGATCCATCAAATTTCTGGAGAGGGGCTCCCCATCAAGACTCCCTATCTTGTATCCCTAAAATCCTTCCACACTTGAAGATTTGGGAATGGTGGCTGTTGGCTGATTCTTGGTCCGGTCTAAGCCTTGCACAGCTCCTCTGTGCTTCATCCACTCACAATGGTGATGTGCCAGCAAAAGCCACCCAGCATTTCCGATAGACATCCTCCTGCTACTGCTGTGGGGCTGCTTCACTCTGGCCCTGGTCGTTGATGTCAAGAATGGCACCAAGGTTGTCCAGCTTGCAGAAGTTGATGCATGCCATGATCTCTCACCTGGAACCCTTGGACAGATCCCTGTCCCCAGCATGCATAGATTCAGTAGCTGGTTTTGTCGAAGCATTTGCCTGTGTCGGCCATGCCACAGGCAGGCCCAAGGTCTGAGCACAGGGGACCAGCGGCCACATCACGAAACCCTGTTTCAGAATAGGGTACTTGTTCAACTCAGACTGATCTTCCTCAAGTTCAGCAGTTCTGTTTCAGGCAAGAAGCCAACTTCAGCCTGGATTTCTTACAGGATGTGGGCTTCTTGACCCTTGGAGAGCACTAAGAGGTTGTTGTGAGGGCTCCGTGTATTCAGGGCCTTTGTGGCACATGGTGTGGAACAAGGCAGTAGCCACAATGCCATTGACACTGCAGCATGGTGTGGGGTGGCCTGGATGGAGCTGTGAGCTCACAGCTTCTTCAGGCCAGGCTTGTGGTAGCCCCCCTTGGTGTGTTGGCAAGGGGAAGATGCAGATGGTCAGATACTGAGAGAGGGCTGTGTTGAATGTTTGATGATGGAATTGCCACATAAAGCAAGGGCAAACTACATATTTCAAAAATAGGTTTATTGAGGTCTGATGTGCATCCCATAAAACCCACTCCATTTTAAGTGTTTTCAATTCATTTAAATGTGTAATCAACTCAATGATTTTGGTAAATTTGATGGAGTTGGGCAACTGTCACCAGAATCCAGTTTAAGAATTTATCCATCATCATCCTAAGAAGTTGCCGCTGGTCTTGTTTGCAATCAATTCCTGCTCTCAACTCAGTCCCAGGCAGCCTCTCCCCTGCTTACTGTCTCTCTAGATTTGTCTTTTCTAGAAATTTGACATAAATCAAGTCATTTGGTTTAGAGTCTTTTGAATTTCTCTTCTTTCACTGTTTTTTTTTTTATTCATTCCTGTTGCACTGTGGATCATTAGTTTGTTCTTTTATTCCTGAATATCATTTCACAGCAGTGTTTCACATTTTATCAATTTGCCAGTTGATGGACGTTTGAATTGTTTCCAGGTTTGGGCTCTTAGGAATAATACTGCTGTGAACACTCCTACACAAGTCTTTGCGTGACTAGGATTTCATTTCCCTTTGGCAAATGCCTAGGGGTGAAATTGCTGCATTACTTTATTTATCCTTTTTAATTCAAGAGTTGTTTAAACTCTTTTAGAATTGATTTTGGAAAAACACCACTGCTAATGAGATCTGAGACATAAAAACAGCATCCCTATATATCTGAAATTTTAGCTCTTGTAGTCACAGTGGTATATATAAAATCAAGAATATACATATAATACATACATGATTCAATGTATAGGTATGCTATGCATATGATTCTATGTATAGGAAAATAAATGATTCTATGTGTAGGTGTAGTTTCTGACTATTTCATTATGTATCCAGTTGGATTGTACTAAAATATTTCATATTAGTATATTATAATATTATATAATATATTATATTATAATATATATTAATATATATATAATATAATATATATAATATAATATATATATAATATATATAATATATTATATATATATTATAGTATATTATAATAAATTTATGTCTCCAAGATAAAATCATTGTAATGACTTTTCAAATCCTGTGCCTATGTGACTTATATTACTTTTGAATTTAATTTCAGGATGATAAAAAGGATGTTATGAAATATTTTTTATAGATTGAGATTCTTGAGATGGATTGGGAAGCGCTGGTGATTTCAAGGCCATTGATACCCATGAGTTTTTAAATCTTGTGCTCAAAGAGGTTTATCTGGAAAAGGCAATTTGGCAATGCAAATTTGAAGCCAAAAGCAAATCAAAGCACCAGTCTTGCACCAATAGCTTTGATCATGGCCCAGTTCTTTCAGGCCAGAATCAGAGAGTGCAAGGGAAAAACGAACCCAAGAGAACGATCACGACAGTGTTCAGGGAGAGCTCGCAGTTCTGTTACTCAGCCTTGGTTTCAGGGTGAATCACAGCACTAACTCACAGACTGACCCCGCAGGCTGCACATCTGTCAACTGCAGAAGGGGGAGGGCAGGAAATCCAGCCAGACTAGGTCTGGGGGAGCCTGGGAGCCAGATAATTAGATGCCTCCTTAATCAGACATTCTCTAGTTGTTTGGAAAGAAGAGAGAGTCCTGCGAGAAAAGGCTGGAAAGGAGAACAGAAGGCTTCACTTGACTTTCCACCTCCCTTGCCCAAACTGTCGGCTGCAGTCCAGACTTAGCTCCCTCCCATTAACCTGACCCACCTCCCAGTGAGACAGCAGCACCTGTTGTTACTCAAGGGAATGTGTCTGGGTGGTCTCACCCCCTGCACCCACTTCAAGTGGTTCATCAGAGTTCGCCCGTGTTACTTTCCCCCAGGGGAGTCCTGGCCAAAGAAATGATCTTGAGCCTGTTACACGTCACGTGTTTTCTTGCCCCTCCTTATAAGATTGAACACCGCTCATTTGCCCCTTGGTCTGGTTCCACGCAAGTCAGGCTCTTCCCACCCTCCGGGCTGCCTGGCAGTAAAGGAAGACAGGAGCATTTCCTGGAGTGGATCTGAGCCCGGAAGATCTGGCCCTGCTGGCAGGTGTGGTGTGTTGGCCCAGCGTGGCCCTGGGGCGCTCAGTTGAACACCTGTGAATTGTATGTGACCAGGGAACCCCAAGGTTGCACCCAGCACTCCCCATGGGGCCCCTGTGGGAGACAAAGAATGTGTATTGGAGAACAAGGTGGGAGTCAGTACTGGGACTGGCGTGTCGCCACCCCAGGGGAGGTTATCCTACGATTCTGATGTTTAGGTTTGAATCTCTCTCACTCACTCTGTTTAGACCCTGGAAATTCTGTCATGCAAGTACTAGTTATCTGCAAAGGAAATATCTTTCTAAAGCAGTTGCTGGAGCTCCCAGGAGTCCCTGGAGCTCTAGTGAATGGTGACAGGGCCACTGGCTCCAAGTAGGGACCAGGGTAGGACGGCAGGCTTTTCTTGCTGAGGTTGCTCCAAGCTCAAGTGGCCAAGTGAACAGGTTCTGTGTGCGCTCTTGGGCCTGGTGAGCAGCCCTGAGAGTAGCCCCCATAGGTGTGAAAGGAGGTAGACTCAGAGAAAGAGAGAGGGACCCAGGAGGGAAAAGAGACAAAAGGGGGAAGCAGAGACCAGAAGACACAGAAATCAAGGAAAGATACAGAGAACGGAGTGAAGCCAGGACTGAAGAGAAGCAGCAAAAGCTAAAAGCAGGAGAGGAAAGACAAGATAGGGGAGGGGAAGCCGATGGAGTAGGCTGAGCGGCAGGGCGGAGGTGCAGGGCGTAGGGCAGTGGAACAGAAAGGGCTGCTTTGCTGAGGCCTGGGCCCCTGTAGAAAAGGCCACCTTTCCAGAAAAGAAAGCTGAGTTGGCTCTGCTCCACGTGCCGGGCCAGCCATCCTTCCGAGACCGGACAATCTGAGGGCTGGGAGGCACATTCTTCCCTAGCACTGTGGAAACTGAAGGCCTTGGGAAGCCGGAGCCCAGACTGAGGCCCCAGGTTCCTCTTGCTGACTCAGGGGTTATCGGGAGGGACATGGAGACCCAGTGTGCCCTGCGGCCAATGTGTCCATACCAAGGTCAAATGCATGAGCCCAGGCGGCCACATAGGACTCCAGAGGCTACCTGGCTGTCTTGAGAGTTCACGCAGGGCCCCAGGTGCCTCTATGGAGACAGTCCTTGTCCAGGGCTGGGCACTGACCCCTATCTTCATGGCAAGTGCGGAAGCTGGGCTGAGGTTCCTGTATTATCAGCAGACGTTTGGGTGTTGGTATGCGGCGTCTGCTGGATTTGGGCTTCTGCCTGGGTCCCTGCTTGACTGTGTGATAAAAGCCAGACCTCCAGCGTGGGCAGAAAGAGAAGGGTTGTACAGAGGCTCTGACCATCAGGGCCAGCTTGCAGCAAAGGCCACGCCTGAATAATTTGCCATCACCCACAGCTTGCAACATTCTCAGAGTGGTGTTCTCCTATTTATGATAGAGGAGTCACTGGCTGTGAATAATTACCGGGTTGCAGACAAAGCATTATGGCTGAAGGTGAGAGGAAAAACCAGTAACAGGCCCTTTGAAATCTGGCTCCTGCAGGCTTCTTGTAGCAAACCTCTCTGGTGTAGAGCAATGCACAGCTTCAGGGACCTGCTGGGAAGCTGCTGGCTTCCAGACATCTCCTAAAGAAGAAGAAAAAAGCCAGTCAGTGTGGCTTAGATAAGAGGAGCACACCTAGCCCCCAGGAAGCCAGAAGTGTGTGCCTTGCAAGCAAATGACAGTGCCTGTCTCAGCGCCCAGAAAGGCCCGAATTCGGGGAGTTTAAAAGAATGAAACGATCACACCCCCTGCTTTTACGAAATAGAGCAAGAAACGATGAGGCTATTTTTAACTTGGTTATTTGCTCAGTGCTGATGAAGCACATAGTGCCTGCACCCAGGTAGGAGTACAGAGAAAGCAGTGGAGTGCAGAGGAAGGCAAGCAGTACAGAGGCTGTGAGCAGTGGCCTTGGAGTCAAGCTGCCTGCATTGGCATCTGGCCTCCCACCTCTGTGAACCTCCGAGTCTCGAAGACGTGTTTTCAGGATTCAATGAGATGCATGGGAAGTGCTAAGAACAGGACCGGCAGTGCACGCTCAATAGTCCATCGAACACAGGTGGGTCTTAGAGACTGAAAAGGGAAAGCAGGATCAGAACAAAAAATATAGATTCATTCAAATTCCTTTTCTTATAGGGTAAAGCAGAGGGAACTTCTTTGTTGTGCCAACTCAGGCCTAGGGTGTAAGGCCGCCACAAAGCACACCAAACACCTGAGTTAGAGGAAAGTTTTATTGTCGGGCGGGGGAAGCCCGAGGGGCCGGTGGGGAGGTGAGAGACTAAGAGTAAGAGAAATCAGGAGGGAGAGAGCACCTGTGCTGGAAGCAGGTCCTGTTAAACCTTTGCCAGTGGGCAGGGAAGTAGGGGCAGCAAATCCCACTAGGGTGGGAGTGGAGCTGACACCTGTGGTTGGGCCATCTGGTCACCTGGCTTCCAGCAATGTGGTGGGGTCTAGAGCCTTGGATGATGTAGATCAAGCCACAGGTGGAACTGTGCCATTTTACTAAGAAAGGGGGCCCCCTCTGACTGGCTGCTATGAATCTCCTACTTGGATTTTATTTTGTTTTCCAGCCAACGTGTTTCAGAGTTCAGTTTAAGTAGCTCCCAGTTTGAATGGTTCCTCTGGTTTCATCTAGTCTGCTGGGGCCTAAAGCAGATGTTCAGTGCCAATCAGGCTTCTATAAATGTTATTGCATACTGCAGACAAGGGTGTCTAACTCCTTCCCCAGCCCCGCGCACAATGTGGACAGAGCCCTTCTAGCCCTGTACAGCCCAGCTGCATTTCAAGATGCACACCTATCTTATAAAAGATGAAATCTAGCAAGATCCAAATAAATCACCTGGAACAGGCCCTTCACAGTGAGCCTGCAATGTATGGCTTTTTAAAAATACATTGACCAACCATCACCACAATCTAATTTTAAGGCTTTTCCTTACGCCAAAAAGAAATCCTGTCATTCCCATTTCTCCTCAGTCTTTCCTCTCCATCTTTAGGCAACTACTAGTCTACTCTCAGGCCCCATGGATCTGCCAATTCTGAACGTTTTGCAAAGATGTAATTGCGTAACATGTCCCAGTGTGTGGTGGGCCATTTTACTCAGCCCAGTGTCTTCAAAGTTCATCAAAATCTGGCATACCTTTGGGTGGTCGGTATTTTTTGTATTAGGAATCCTGTTCCCCTGAACAATGATATACATGTACAAGCTTTTTCAGGAACATGTTTTCAATTCTCTTGGTTACCTGCAGTGGAATTTCTGGATGATATGGTAACTGTCCTTGATGAGCTGTCAGACTGGTCAACACAGCATGTGCCTCATTTTATTTGCACTACCAATGTATGAGGGTTCCAAGTGCTCTGTGTCCTCACAAACACTTGTCGTTGTCTTTTTTTTTTTTTTATTAGAGCCATTCCAGTGAGTGTTAAGTGTGATTTCATTATGGTTCTGATTTGTTTTTTGCTGATAATAACGTCAAGCATTTTTCATGTACTTATTGGCTATTTGTGTATCTTCTGTGGTGAAATATCTATTCAAATCTGTTGCCCATTTTCATCCTTTTGTTGTTGTAAGTATTCTTCATGCATTCTAGGTTCAAGTTCCTTAGGGGGTCTTCAAAAAGTTCCTGGAAAATGCTTATCAGGAAAAAACAATGCATAGATTTCAAAAAACTTTTTGGGGCAAAATAGACTTAAATTTAAAAAATTATTTATTAAAATTTTATTTGAAAGTCAGAAACACACATGCATACACACACACACAGATATCTTCCATCTACTGGTTCATTTCCCAGATGCCTACAACAGCTAGGGCTGGGTCAGGCCAAAAGCCAGGAGCCCAGAACTCCATCTAGTTTATTTATTTATTTATTTTTATTTTTTTTTTATTTTTGACAGGCAGAGTGGACAGTGAGAGAGAGACAGAGAGAAAGGTCTTCCTTTTGCCGTTGGTTCACCCTCCAATGGCCGCCGCGGTAGCGCGCTGCGGCCGGCGCACCGCACTGTTCTGATGGCAGGAGCCAGGTGCTTATCCTGGTCTCCCATGGGGTGCAGAGCCCAAACACTTGGGCTATCCTCCACTGCACTCCCTGGCCACAGCAGAGAGCTGGCCTGGAAGAGGGGCAACCGGGACAGGATCGGTGCCCCGACCGGGACTAGAACCCGGTGTGCCGGCGCCGCAAGGCGGAGGATTAGCCTGTTGAGCTACGGCGCCGGCCTCCATCTAGTTTTTGTGGCTGGCAAGGATTCAAGTACTTGAGCTATCACTTGGTTCCTCCAAGAAGGCACATTTACAGGAAGCCAGACTGGATTTGAACCAGGGACGCCAATATAGGAATCAGGTA
Source organism: Lepus europaeus (assembly GCF_033115175.1). Taxonomy (NCBI): domain Eukaryota; kingdom Metazoa; phylum Chordata; class Mammalia; order Lagomorpha; family Leporidae; genus Lepus; species Lepus europaeus. Next base: position 44,998,639 of record NC_084833.1, read on the forward strand.
TCCCATGTGGTGACTTAAGCTGCTGCACCAAACGCCCACCCCTAAAGTTAGCTTTTTAAGTCCATATCTCCATGAACTTTTTGAAGTAACCTCATGTGATTTTCAAATATTTTCTACTATTATATGGATTTTTTTCACAGTCCTTTGAAACATAACATTTTAAATTCTGACAAAGTCCAATTGATAAATTTTCTTTTATCACTCACATGTGTTTGCTGTCATGTGTAAAATCATTGGCTAATTAATGACTTGCTCCTTTTGTGAGGAGTCAGATGGGTTCATAGGCAGGGTGAGCCCAGTGGAAATCGGGTGTAGGGTGCTTGCTCTCCCCTAAGGGTTGTCTTTAGCAAGATCAAAAGTGCATGCCTGCCCACACCTTGAAAGTTTCCACTTTTACCTTAAGAATAGCAAGGAAGTGGCAATTGCATCCTCCTGAGCTCACAGTTTACTGTAAACAAAGTAGGCATCCCACCCGTGTGAGGGCTCTTCAGTTTTATCACGAGTGAGCCAGACAGGATAAAGGATTGCAAATCACCTTGTAACTGCACCGTCAATCAAAATTGTGTTTAAAAACTGCCAGGAACCACTTCAGGTTTTTTCCTCTCTTGGAAGCCCCCTCTACGCCACTCTGCCTGGAGATCTTTAACTCTGATAAATCTTTTTAAATCTCTCTGCTTGTGCTCTTGGAAATCCTTATTCCAAGTGAGACAAAGAGTGGAGGTAACAGTAATAATCTCACTGCTGTCATTTTCCCATAATACTTTGTTTTCTTTTGATAGTCTTAAAGTTTTAGCTCAGACTACTTAATTTACAGCAACAAAGAAACTGACTCAGTGAAGGTAGGATTTGCTTCAAATTACACTGCTAGTAAGTGGGAGAAAAGTAATTTTTTTCCAACACCAGATGAATTTTATACAACCTAAAATCAATATGAGTCTGAGATCAAAGAGGGTCTCAAGTCCTATTTAGAAAATCAGAGTCTGGCTAGCGGTCAAGGTACCAGCTGAGACACGTGTGTCCCACACTGGAGTGCCTGGCTTCTTTTCCTGGGTGCAGCTCCTGATTCCAGTTTGCCAGCAATGCAGACCCTGGGAGGCAGTGGTGATAGAGCAGGTAGTTAGGTGAGGTCTCTGACGCCCCTGTGGGAGACCTGGCTTAAGTTTTCAGCCCTAACCCCAGCCATAGTGGACATTTGGGGAGTGAACCCGAGGATGAAAGATCTCTCTCTCTCCCTCCCTCTGCCTCTCCACTCCCCTCACCCCTCCATCTCCAGAACTCTGCCTTTCAAATAAATAAATCTTAAAAAAAAAGAGGACATTGGTGGTCAGAAAACTTTTTAAATAACACATTCCCAAAACATTCAGTTAATATGAGGCAAAGCTTGGGATGCAGCTTGGTGGTACAGCAAGTTAAGCTGCCACCTGTGATGGCACAGCTGGCATCCCATATGAGAATTCTAGTTTGAGTCTCTGCTGCCCAGCTTCCAATCCAGCTCCTTGCTAATGCCCCTGGGAAGGCAACAGAAGATGGTCCAAGTGCTGTGCTCTTGTTACCCATGTGGGAAACCTGGATGGAGTGCCAGGCTCCTGACCAGCTTGGCACAAACCTGGCATTTCAGCCATTTAAGGAGTGAACCAACAAATGGAATCTCTCTCCCTGTCCCTCTCCCTCTAATGCTCTGCCTTTCAAATAATAAATAATTTTGTTTTTGTTTTTAATGGAGCAAAGCTAGGTTTCAAACTCAGGCTGTCAAGCTCTTTGTAGGGTACTGTATTAGAAAAACTGATTGTCTCTAAACCCCTAAGAGAGGGCTTCTGGCCAGACAAGAAGCTGACGTGTGCTGGACCCCTGGGCCGTTTCTTGTCACATCTGTTGGTAATTTCCCTCGGTGAGGTTGGGCTGAGCTGTGGTGGTCAGAATCTGACATCACAAAGCCTCCAGGTTGTAATGAAGTCCTGATTCTTTGTCTTTCGATCCAATTTTCCACTTGGTTTGGCGAGGGCAGGAGGGTGTCAGAGTCTGTGGCAGAGGTCAGTGCTATAAGGTGTCTGTCTCTGTTTGCATCACTCATCACAGGGCCATGTCACAGGGGACATTCATCTTCATGGATGCCAGCCTGGGGAAGCGCTACCAGGGCTCAGAGAGGAACCAGCTCTGGCTTAGGTTTCCATGCTCCTCACATGGGAGTCTGCATTTTCAATCAGGCGTGTTTATTTCCACGTGGAAATTCTCGGGGGAAGCTGGAGAACACAACTTAGGAGGAGCCCCCAAGTGGGAAATTAAGCAGTACACTGGGCTCCTTTTATTTCCATTTAATTTACCACTGGTACCATTACCATTATTTTGTTAATCATTTCACTAGCAATGATGTAACTGGGGACCAAGGTAATTGCTGGCGAATGGGGAAGATGCTTATTTTCAGTATTTAGTTAGCAAAGACTTTTTCATTCACCTTTTTAAGGCTTGGTGTGAGTTCTTTTCCTCCAACTCAGGGAGCATAGTGCCTCCCTGAAATACTGAAGATATTAAGAGCTCCCTGCAGCTTAATGAGTTCCACACTTGGTTGAGAGAGAGGGCTCTGCAATTTTCAGCTCGAAGCTGCCTGAAAGTATCATTGCACACAGTGAAGTGACTTCCTGAGATTGTACCAGGACTGTGACTTTTCTGTGACCTGCTCACTAGGGAGTGAGTGATGAGGGCTTTGAGCTCAGAGCCCTGCCCTCACTCTTTGAGAGCTGTGTGACTTTGGGCAAATGACTCGTGCTCTCCGAGTTTCTGTTTCTTAATTATCCAACAGAAAGCTGTTACTACTTACCTCGTAGGTTGTTGGGCAGTAAATGAAGTAAGATGGGTAAGAGGCTCAGGACATTACTGGCCCATAATAGGTGTTCAGTGAATACTGTGGTTTTTTTATTTTTCTGACAAAAGTGCTGATACAAAGGACTTTTTCTCTGAGTCTAAAGATTGGAGCCAAGTCCAAGGACGATGTTAAGGAACTCCTAAGTGGAAGAGAAGCACTTTTTTGTTTTTTTAAAGATTTATTTATTTGAAAGAGTTACACAGAGAGAAGGAGAGGCAGAGAGGGAGGGGGAGAGATCTTCCATCCGCTGGTTCACTCCTCAATTGGTCGCAACAGCCAGCACTGTGCCTATCCCAAGCCAGGAGCCTCCTCTGGGTCTTCCCATGCGAGTGCAGGGGCCCAAGGATTTGGGCCATCTTATACTGCTTTCCCAGGCCATAGCAGAGAGCTGGATCAGAGGTGGAGCAGCCAGGACTCGAACAGCACCCATATGGGACGCAGGCACAGCAGGCGGCAGCTTTATCCACTACACCACAGCGAAAAGCACTTTTTTTCTTAAAGTCCTGTTACAACTAAAAACAACAAACAATTTTTAAAAATGTATTTGAAAGGCACAGAGAGACAATGAGGGAGAGATCCTCCATCCACTGACTCACTCCCTAAAAGCCCACGACAACCAGAGCTAAGCCAGGCTGAAGCTAGGAACCCAGAACTCAATCTGAGTTTCCCACATAGGAGTCATCGCCTGTTGTTTCCCAAGGGATGCATGCTGTGGTCACCGAAATGAAGACTTTGGAGGGGCCACAGAGGTGTCGGTGGTGTGCGTTGGTCTCCAATTCACCTGTAGACTGCAAGGCTCGTCTTCAACAGCTGGAGTCCCACACAACAGGGCTGCTGCCTACTGCTGTGCTTCACCCTGTGCCCTCTGCCCTCCCTGTGCAGTGGCCCTCTTCCATTTCCTCCCTGTGCTAAACGTCCCCTCCTTGGGTTCTCTCCCTCTGCCAGGGTTGCTCTCCACTCCCTCGCCCCTTGCCCTGGCTGAAGCCTCCATGTCTATTACCTGCTCCCGAGTCTCGGCTTCCTTGTCACTTTATTTGTCATGTCCTCTCTGGACATGGCCCTGATAGACTGTCACACATCTCCTTGTGCTCCGTACACAGTACACATGGGTTTGAACCTGGTTGGCTGCTTGTTTCAAGGGATTTCAAATTTAAAACATCTCCCACCTGCCTGGGTCTGAATCTGCTTTGCTTAGTGCCATATGTAGTCGGCAAAACTCAGTCGTGGGTTAAGACTTCAAAGTTGGGCCAGGGTAGTGGCACAGCAGGATAAACGGCCACCTGAGACGCCAGCCTCCCATGAGTGCCAGCTCGAGCTCTGCTGCTTTACCACCGATCCTGCTCCCTGCTAATGCAACTAGGAAAGTTACAGAGGATGGCTCAAGTACTTGGACACTGTACCCACATGGGAGACCTGATGGAGTTCCAGGTTCCTGGCTTTGACCTGGCCCAGTTCTGGCCTTTGCAGCCATTTGGGGAATGAATCAGCAGATGGAAGATCTCTCTCTCTCTCTCTCTCTCTCTGTAACTCTTTCTTTCTTTTTTTAACTTATATTTTTAATAAAAATAAATTTCCAAAGTACAGCTTTTGGATTATAGCGGCTTTTCCCCCCATAACCTCCCTCCCACCCACAACCATCCCATCTCCCGCTCCCTCTCCCATCCTATTCACATCAAGATTAACTTTCAATTATCTTTATATACAGAAGATCAATTTAGTATATACTAAGTAAAGATTTCAACAGTTTGCACCCACACAGAAACACAAAGTATAAAGTACTGTTTGTATAACTCTGCCTTTCAAACACTTAAAAAAAAAAAAAGTTTAAGTGCAGACAGGAAAACAAAGCAGGAGTTTTTCTGAGCAATTCTGTGCACTAACTCAAACGATCTTCATCATAAGCCTATTTTGACTATGATCCGCGATGAAAAGGAGAGGCACCTGAGACCTAGAGCAGGGATTCTAAGGTACTCAGTGGCAGGACGTACTCTGGACCTGGATGCTCAGGCTCTGGGACGTGGGTCTGTAGCCACTGCACCCTACTCTGCCTTACACATTCCTCTCCTGAGAACATACTTTTCCTCTCCCATCCTTCCCTTTCCACCCCACTCACACAGGATTAGGGCCCCCGGATTCCAGGTAAAATAGCATCTCCTTGAGGAGACCTTCCCAGTCTCCTACCTTAAATTAGACCCCCAGTGTTCAGGCAGTCCCCAAATCTGAACTTTGTATTCAAAAGTCCTTGGTTGTAGTTCCTCCCTTGTTGCAGAGCAAGTCTTATCTGGCTCTGGCTCCTCTACAGCAACTAGCAAAAGGCTCTGTATATATCAGATGCTCAGAAGCACTTGCATTAAAATGGAGCAAGAGTCCTCAGAAGGTAGCTATTTGTCCAGTCTGGCAATATATCATTTCGTGTAAAGTATGCATAAGTTTGTTCCTGCTATTCCACATCCAGAAACTTATACTAAGGGATAATCGTACAAGTACAAAATGATGTCGATAATGGCAAAAAAATTAACAAGCTATGATGGTGATGAATTGTGAGCTAATTATGTTCTTTTTACATAATAGAGCCCTATGCTAAGCCCGTCGATATGCTTTAGTTCATTCAATCCTCATAACAATCCTATGAAATAGGTTTGCTCGTACCACTCCTAATTAACAGTCAAGTAAACTGAAGAGTGAGTTACTAAGCCAGACCTGAGCCATAATGAACTCCAGAGCTTGTCCTCTTTATATTACGTTATTTCTGAGATCCTCCTATGTATGATTACAAACCACTGATGAACACTGCTAGTCCTCCCTGGGTGTTCATTCCTCCATTCTTAAATGGTAATAGGATTTTCAGCCAGGCACTTGGCTACCAGAAGAATTATTCTGTTTCCCAAATCCCTTGCAGCTGGGTATAGCCAGGCAATTTAATTCAGGTCAATGGGATGTAAGAGAAAATATTATATGGAAACTTCCTTAAGAACAACATGCATTTCTTTTACCTGTTCCTTCCACATCTCCCATCCTGTTTTATTTGTTCCTCCTTCTTTCTCTATTTTTTAGAATGCAAATGCTGCCCTTTGGATCATGAGGTGGAAGCCACATACAACACAGCAACACAATAGAATGACTGGTACTGTGGAGAACCATGCTAATCTAGAGCCACCTACCAGGATGTCTTTTTTTTTTTTTTTTAAGATTTACTTATCTGAAAGGCAAAGTTACAGAGAGAAAGATGGAGAGACTGAGATCTTCCATCCACTGGTTCACTCCCCAAATGGCCACAAGGCCTGGACTGGGCCAGGCTGAAGCCAGGAGCCAGGGGCTTAATCCAGGTCTCCCACATGGGTACAGGGGCCCATGGATTTGTGCCATTTTCTGCTGCTTTTCCCAGGCTCAGTAGCAGGGAGCTGGATCGGAAGTGGGTTAGCTGGGACTCAAACCATGCCCATAAGGGATGTCAGCACTGCAGGTAGTAGCTTAACTCCTCACGTCACAACGCCAACCCCTACCCATACCTACGTTTCTATGTGGGAGAGAAAAGAGCTGGAGCTCCTGTCCTGGCTACAGCATTATTCTTAGGGTTTTCTGTGATCTCGATCTAAACCTAACTCCAGCACACACGTGTGCACACACACATGCATAGAGAACAGCCTGCAAGGATATCAAGACCATGTTAAGAGTGGCTGGCCTGGGATTGCAGGATTTGTAGTGATTTTTACCTTCAGATTTCTCTGTGTATCTGGGGCAACTTATTTCAAAAGCAATAATCTGGAAGAAATGGAAGAAAAGCATCAGGATGCCCTTCACCTTCTGCCCTGGCCCTGCAGTTCAGTGGCCACATTCCTGCCTACAGCCCGTTCATAGCACTCTGACTCTTTTTTTTTTGGACAGGTAGAGTGAGAGAAAGAGACAGAGAGAAAGGTCTTCCTTCCGTTGGTTCACTCCCCAAACGGCCATCTGTGCCTGTCTAAAGCCAGGAGCCAGGTGCCTCCTCTTGGTCTCCCATGAGGGTACAGGTCCCAAGGACTTGGGTCATCCTCCACTGCCTTCCCGGGCCACAGCAGAGAGCTGTACTGGAAGAGGAGCAACCGAGACAGAACCGGCACCCCGACCAGGACTAGAACCCGGTGTACCGGCGCCACTGGCATAGGATTAGCCTAGTGAGCCACGGCACTGGCCAGCACTCTGACTCTTGATAACCATTCACCCTGGTTCTCCAGCTTTCTTGATGTTGATGTCCAAGCTTACAGCTGCAAAAATGCACCCACGAGGGGCCATTCTGTTGGGAGGAGGGAGGGATATGAGTTCAATGTCTTCCTCTTCCCGGGAGGGGAAAAAAAACAAAACCAGAATATGAAAGCAGTTAGTGTCTCCTGGGAGAAGACCTGTATTTAATTCAGTTAATCAATAAATATTGATCAGACCTTTGTGTTCCAAGCACTGTTCTAGGCAGGGAGACAAAGCAAGGAAAAGAGTCCTTGTTGTCATAAAGCATATATTCTACTAGAAGGGACAGCACTCAACATGCACTTTTTAAAAAAAAATTTGAGAGGTAAATTACAGAGGGAGAGAGAGAGAGGAAGGTCTTCCATCTACTGGTTCACTCCCCAAAGGGCTGCAACAGGCTGGAGCTGGCCTGATCAGGAGCCAGGATCTTATTCTGGGTCACCCACGTGGGTGCAGGGACCCAAGCACTTGGGCCATCTTCTGCTTTCCCAGGCCATAGCAGAGAACTGGATTAGAAGACCAGCAGCCAGCCGGGACATGAAGTGGCCCCTATATAGGATGCCAGCCCCAAGATGCACATTTGATTTACTTTCATCTTTAATGGACACCTAAGTGTATAAATGTACGGAGTACATGATGTTTTGATAGTTATACATTTCATTACAGTGAAATCGAGGTAATCGGCATATCAACCGCTTGAAACATCACTTCTTTGTAGTGAAACAATGAAATCAAACTATTTTCAAGTATGGAATATATTTTTAAGATACATCTTTATTTTCCATAGACAGTTATTATCAACTGTTTATGGGATATGGAGTGATATTTTAATACTTGTAAACAACGTTCAATGATGAGATCAGGGTAACTGGTCTGTCACCACAGATATTTTGAAATACTCAGTTAATTATTGTCAACCATAGTTACCTTACTGTGCTATAGAACATTACAAGTTATTCCTCTCATCCATTAATGCACCCATTAATCATCTCTTCCGCATAGCTTCCCAGGCTCTGAGAGTCACTGTTAAAATCTTTTTGTTGTTGCTGTTTTTTGGTTGTCTGAGAAATCTTTTTCCCAGAAACCTTTTATTAAGGAGTACAAACTTGATACATTTCATAATTAAAATTTTAGGAACATGGTATTCTTCCCATCGTACCTGCCCTCCCACCCTTCTTCCTCCTCCCTCTGCTATTCCCATTCTTGTTTTTTACTAAGGTCTACTTTCAATTAAATTTATACATGCATAATTAACTCTAAGTTAAATAAAGAATTCAGCAGATAGTATGGAAAGAAAAAAAACTGTTCCTCAACAGTTAAGACAAGGGTTGTTCAAAGTTATTGCTTCTCAAAATGTCAATTCCACTTCAGATTTCCTTTCCTCTATTAGTTATCAGAGGTTAGGAACAACATAAGGTATTTGTCCTTTTGGGACTGGTTTATTTCACTCAGTATGATGTTTTCCAGTTTCATCCATTTTGTTGCAAATGACCTGATTTAATTTTTTTAACCGCTGTGAAGTATTTCATGGTGTATATAACTCGTAGTTTATCCAGTCTTCAGTTGATGGGCATTGGGTTGATTCCATATCTTAGCTATTGTGAATTGAACTGCAGTAAACATGGGGATACAGATAACTCATATACTGATTTCATTTCCCTTGGGTAAATTCTGAGGAGTGGAATTGCTGGGTCATATGGTAGGTCTGTGTTCAGATTTCTGAGGTATCTTTATACTGTCTTCCATAGTAGCTTTATCAGTTTACAGTCCCACAAACAATGGATAGGGTAACTTTTTCCCCACATCCTCATCAGCATTTATTTTTGTTGATTTGTGCATGAAAGCCATTCTAACTGGGGTGAAGTGAAACCTCACTGAGGTTTTGGTTTGCAATTCTCTGATGGCTAGTGATTGTGAGCATTTTTCCATGTGTCTATTGGCCATTTGGATTTCCTCTTTTGAAAAATGCTTGTTTAAGTCCTTTGCCATTTCTTTTTATTTTTCTTTCTTTTTTTTAGGATTTTATTTATTTGAGAGGCAGAGTTAAAGATAGAGAGGGAGAGACAGAGAAAGGTCTTCCATCCACTGGTTTATTCTCCAAATGGCCACAATGGCTGGAGCTGGGCCAATACAAAGTCACGAGCTTCTCCTAGCTCTTCTATGCGGGTGGAGGGGCCCAAGCACTTGGGCCATCCATCACTGCTCCCCCAGGCCAAGCAGAGTGCTGAATTGGAAGAAGAGGAGCTGGAACTTGAACTGACACCCATATGGGATGCCTATACCGCAGGCAGAAGCTTAGCCTACTATGCTACGGTGCCAGCCCCCTTTGACCATTTCTTAACAAGATTGCTTGTTTTGTTGTTGTTGAGTTTCCTGAGCTATTTATATATTCTGCTTATTAATCCTTTATCAGCTGTACAATTTGCAAATAATTTCTCTGATTCTGTAAGTTGCCTCTTCACTTTGTTGAGTGTTTCTTTTGCAGTACAGAGCTTCTCAATTTGATGTAATTCCAATTGTCAATTTTGGCTTTGATTGCTTGTGCCTTTGGGTCTTTTCCAAGAACTCGTTGCCTATGCCAATGTCTTTCAGGATTTCCCCAGTGTTCTTGAATAATTTGGTGGTATTGGTTCACAGATTTAGATCTTTATTTCATTCTTTAAAAGACTTATTTATTTGAAAGTTAGTATTACACAGAGAAAGAAGGTGAGGTAGAGAGAGAAAAAGGTCTTCTATCTGCTGGTTCACTCCCCAGTTGGTTGCAACACCTGGAGCTGTGCCGATCCAAAGCCAGGAGCTTCTTCCAGGTCTCCCACATGAGTGCAGATTGCCCAAGCATTTGAGCCATCCTCCACTGCTTTCCCAGGCCATAGCAGAGAGATGGATTGGAAGTGGAGCAGCCAGGTCTTGAACCGGTGCCCATATGGGATGCCAACACTGCAGGCAGTGTCTTCATCTGCTATGCCACAATGCTAGCCCCTCTTTAATCCAATTTGAGTGGATTTTTGTGTAGAGGTCTCACTTATACTTCTGCATGCAAAGATCTAGTTTTCCTAAAACCATTTGTTGAAGAGACTGTCCTTGCTCCAGGGGTTGATTTTAGCTCCTTTGTCAAAAATAAGTTGGTTGTAGATGCATGGATTGATTTCTGGTGTTTTCATTCTATTCTATTAGTCTATCCATTTGTTTTTTTTTTAAAGCTTTTATTTAATGAATACAAATTTCATAGGTACAGCTTTAGGAATATAGCAGTTCTTCCCCACCCCACCCCCAACCTACCCTCCAACCCTCACTCTCATCCCAATCCTAAACCCTCTACCATCCCATTCATTAAGATTCATTTTTAATTAACTTTATATACAGAAGAACAACTCTATACTAAGTAGTGATTTCAGTAATTTGCACCCACACATACGAAGCATAAAATACTATTTGAAAACAAGCTTTACAATTAATTCTCATAGTATAACTTATTAAGAACAGAGGTCCAACACGGGGCTAAGTGCACAGCAACTCCTGTTGTTGATTTAACAATTAACACACTTATAATATCAGAGGCTCTTGACATGAGCTGCCAAGACTATGGAAGACTTTTGAGTTCACAAACTCTGTCAGTATTTAGACAAGGCCATAAGAGAAGTGGAAGTTCTCTACTCCTTTCAGAGAAAAGTACCTCCTTCTTTGATGGCCATTTCTTTCACTGGGATCTCACTCACAGAGATCCTTCATGTAGAACATTTTTTGCCACAGTGTCTTGACTTTCCATGCCTGAAATACTCTTATGGGCTTTTGAGCCAGATCTGAATTGCCTTAATGGCTGAATCTGAGGTCAGAGTGCTGTTTAGGGCGTTTGTCATTCTATGAGTCTGCTGTGTGGACTGCTTCCCATGTTGGAACATTCTCTCCTTTTTAATTCTATCTATTTTTATTAGCAGATACTTGGTCTTATTTATGTGATCCCTTTGCACTTAATACCGTCTATATGATCAACTACACACTTAATATCACTTTAACACATAAGATGGCATTAGTGCCACCCAGCTTATTGGGATTTGGATTCCCATGGCAAATTTTTAGCTTTACCTGTAGGGGTTAGGCTGTAGGAATGTGTGCCTAACTGTATAGCTCCTCCCTCTTATTCCCACTGTTATTTTTTATTGGGATCTATTTTATTTTTCTTTTTTAAGATTGATTTATTTATTTGAAAGTCAGAGTTACAGAGAGAGAATGAGAGGCAGAGAGAAAGAGAGAGAGGTCTTCCATCCGCTGGTTCACTCCCCAAATGGCCGCAACAGCCAGAGCTGTGCTGATCTGAAGCCAGAAGCCAGATTATTCCAGGTCTCCCACATGGGTGCAGGGGCCCAAGGACTTGGGCCATCTTCTACTGCTTTCCTAGGCCACAGCAGAGAGCTGGATCGGAAGTGGAGCAGCCAGGACTCGAACAGGTGCCAATATGGGATGCTGGCACTGCAGGTGTTGGCTTTACCCACTATGCCACAGCGCCGGCCCCTATTTGGATCTATTTTCAATTGACTTTATACACCTATAAATAATTCTGTGTTAAGTAAAGAGTTCAATCAATGGTGTTAAGTAGAAAAATAATAATAAACTGTTCCTCGACAGTCAAGAAAAGGGCTGTTCAAATCAGTGCTTCTCATAGCATCAATTTCACTTCTATAGGTTTCCTTTTAGGTGTTTTGTTAGTTGTCACAAATCAGGGAGAACATATGGTATTTGTTCTTTGGGGACTGGCTTATTTCATTTTGTTGCAAATGACCAGATTTCATTTTTTTTGTTTTTGTTTTTTTAACCATTGTGTAGTATTCCATAGAATAGATATCCTATAATTTCTTTATCCAGTCTTCCATTGGTGGGCATTTAGGTTGATTCTATGTCCTAGCTATTGTGAATCGAGCTGCAATAAACACAGAGGTGCAAATAACTCTTTTATTTGCTAATTTCATTTGCCGTGGGTAAATTCCCAGGAGTGGAATGGATGGGTCACAGAGTAGGACTACATTCAGATTTCTGAGTTATCTCCAAAGTGTCTTCCATAGTGGTTTTACCAGTTTACATTCCTACCAACAGTGGATTAGGGTACCTTTTCCCTATATCCTCACCAGCATTTGTTGATTTCTGTATGAAAGCCATTCTAACTGGGGTGAGGTAAAACCTCATTGAGGTTTTGATTTGCATCTCCCTAATGGCTAGTGATCCTGAACGTTTTCTCATGTTTCTGTTGGCTGTTTGGATTTCCTCTTTTGAAAATGTCTATATAGATCCTTGGCCCGTTTCTTAGCTGTGTTATTTGTTTTGTTGTTGGGGACTTTCTTGATCTTTGGTTATTAATTGATTATTAAATTGATACTGGTTATTAATCCTTCATCAGTTGCATAGTTTACAAATAATTTCTCTCATTCTGTTGGTTGACTCTTCACTTTCGTGACTGCTTTTTGCCATACAGAAACTTCTCAATTTAAAGTAATCCCATTTGTTAATTTTGGCTTTGACTGCCTGTGCCTCTCAGGTCTTTTCAAAGAACTCTTTGCCTGTGACTATGTCTTGCAGGATTTTCCCAATGTTCTCTAATAATTTTATGGTTTTAGGTCATAGATTTAGATCTTTAATCCATGTAGAGTGGATTTTTGTGTAAGGTGTAAGGTAGGGGTCTAGCTTCCTACTGCTGCATGTGGAAATCCAGTTTACCCAGCACCATTTGTTGAATAGACTGTCCTTGCTCCAGGAGTTGGTTTTACCTCCTTGATAAAATATAAGTTGGCTATAGATGTTTGGATTGATTTCTGGTGTTTCTGTTCTGTTCCATTGGTCTATCCATCTGTTTCTGTACCAGTACCATGCTGTTTTGATTATAACTGCCCTGTAGTATGTCTTGAAACCTAGTATTGTGATGCCTCCGGTTTGTTTTTGTTGTGCAAGATGCCTTTAGCTATTCGAGGTCTCCTGTGCCTCCATATGATTTTCAGCTTTTTTTTTCTAGATCTGAGAAGAATGTCTCAGATTGTATCACATTGAATCTGTAAGTTACTTTTGGAATAATGGCCATTTTGATGATATTGATTCTTTCAACCCATGGACATGAAAGATTTTTCCATTTCTTTTGAATCTTCTGTTTATTTTTCTAATGTTTTGTAATTCTCATCATAGAGATCTTTGACATCCTTGGTTAAATTTATTCCAAGATATTTGATTTTTTTTTCTAGCTATTGTGAATGGGATTGATCTTAGAAGTTCTTTTTAAGCCATAGCATTGTCTGTGTATACAAAGGCTATTGATTTTTGTGTATTGGCTTTATATCCTGCTACTTTGCCAAACTCTTCTATGAGTTCTAATAATCTCTTAGTGGAGTCTTTTGGATCCCCTATATATAGAATCATGTCATCTGCAAATAGGGATAATTTGACTTGCTCCTACCCTATTTGTACTCCTTTGATTTCTTTTTCTTACCTAATGGCTCTGGCTAAAACTTCCAAGACTATATTGAATAGCAATAGTGAGAGTGGGTATCCCTTTCTGGTACCAAATCTCAGTGGGAATACTTCCAGCTTTTCCCTATTCAATAGGATGCTGGCCATGGGTTTGTCATAAATTGCCTTGATTGTGTTGAGGAATGTCCCTTCCTTACCCAATTTACTTAGAGCTTTCATCATGAAAGGATGTTGTATTATATCAAATTATTTCTCTGCATCTGTTGAGATAATTTGATGGTTTTTGTTGTTCGATTCATTAATGTAATGTATCACATTGATTGATTTGCGAATGCTGAGCCATCCCTGCATACCAGGGATAAATCCCACTTGTTTGGCGTGGATGATCTTTCTGATGTGTTGTTGGAATCAATTGGCTAGTATTTTGTTGAGGATTTTTGTGTCTATGTTCATCAAGGAAATTGGTCTGTAGTTCTTTCTCCACTGCATCTTTTTTTTTTTTTTTTTTGGACAGGTAGAGTTATGGGCAGCGAGAGAGAGTGATAGAGAGAAAGGTCCTCCTTCCATTGGTTCACTCCCCAAATGGCCGCTACAGCGGGTGCTGGCTGCACCAATCCAAAGCCAGGAGCCAGGTGCTTCTTCCTGGTCTCCCATGCGGGTGCAGGGGCCCAAGCACTTGGGCCATACTCCACTGCCCTCCTGGGCCACAGCAGAGAGCTGGACTGGAAGAGGAGCAGTCAGGACCAGAACTGGTGCCCATATGGGATGCGGCACCACAGGTGGTGGAGTAACCCAGTGAGCCGTGGTGCCAGCCCCTCCATTGCATCTTTTTTTTTTTTTTTTGACAGGCAGAGTGGACAGTTAGAGAGAGAGAGAAAGGTCTTCCTTTTCTGTTGATTCACCCTGCAATGGCCACTGCGGCCGGCGCACCGCGCTGATCCGAAGCCAGGAGCCAGGTGCTTCCTCCTGGTCTCCCATGTGGGTGCAGGGCCAAAGCACTTGGGCCATCCTCCACTGGCCTCCTGGGTCACAGCAGAGAGCTGGACTGGAAGAGGAGCAACTGGGACAGAATCCTGCGCCCTGACTGGGACTAGAACACGGTGTGCCGGTGCCACAGGTAGAGGATTAGCCTATTGAGCTGCGGCGCTGGCCCATTGCATCTTTTTCAGGTTTAGGATTTAAGATGATGCTGGCTTCACGGAAAGAATTTGGGAAGATTTCTTCCCTTTCTATTGTTTTGAGTAACTTGCAAAGAATTGAAGTTAGTTCTTCTTTAAATGTCTGGTAGAATTCAGCAGTGAAGCCATCCAGTCCCAGGTTTTTCTTTGTTGGGAGGCCTTTACTAATGATTCAATTTCCATCTTGGTAATGGGTCTGTTTAAGTTTTCTATGTCTTCATGGCTCAGTTTCAGTAGGTTGTATGTTTCCAGGAATCTATACATTTCTTCTAGGTTTCCCAGTTTGTTGGCATAAAGCTCTTTGTAGTAATTTCTGATGATTCTTTTTATTTCTGTGGTATCTGTTACATTTCCTTTTTAATCTCTAATTTTATCGATTTGGGTCTTCTCTCCTTTTTTTTTTGTTAGTTTGGCCAATGGTGTGTTAATTTTGTTTATTTTTTCAAAAAATCAACTCTTTGTTTTGATCTTTTATATTTTTTTATTTCAATTTTGTTGATTTCTTTTCTAATTTTATTTCTTTTTTTCAAGATTTATTTTTATTTATTTGAAAGTCAGAGTTACACAGAAAGAGGAGAGGTAGAGAGAGAGAGAGAGGCCTTCCTTCTGATGGCTCACTCTCCAATTGGCCGCAATGGCTGGAGCTGCACTGATCCGAAGCCAGGAGCCAGGAGCCTCCCTCGGGTCTCCCACATGGGGTGCAGGGACCCAAGGACCTGGGCCATTCTCCACTCCTATCTCAGGCCACAGCAGAGAGTTCCATAGGAAGTGTAGCAGCCAGGACTCGAACTGGCACCCACATGGGATGCCAGCGCTTCAGGCCAGGTCATAACCTACTGTGCCACAGCACCGGTTCCTTTATTTCTTTTCTCCTACTAGTTTTGGATTTGGTTTGCTGTTTTTCTAGATCCTTGAGATGTACTGATAGCTTGTTTATTTGGTGCGTTTTCAATTTTTGATGTAGGCTCCAGTTGCTATAAACTTTCCTCTTAACACTGCTTTTGCTCTATCCCATAAGTTTGATATGTTGTATTGTCATCTTCATTTGTTTCCAGAAATTTTTTGATTTCTCTTTTGATTTCTTCCATGATCAACTATTCATTTGGGAGCATGTTGTTCAGTCTCCATGTGTTTTCCAATGTTCTAGAGATTCCCAAGTTGTTGATTTCCAGCTTCATACCATTGTGGTCAGAGAAGATGCATGCTGTGATATTTTTACACTTGATCTTGGCCAAAAGACTAAGAAGTGAGGGTGTGATTTTGATTTTTTTGAATTTGATGAGACTTGCTTTATTGCCTAGCATGTGGTTAATCCTAGAGAAAGTTCCATGCACTGGTGAGAAGAATGTGTGTTCTATGATCATAAAATGGAAAGTTCTATATATATCTATTAGGTCCATTTGGTCCATAATGTCAGTTACCTCTGTTGTTTTCTTGCAGATTTTCTGTCTGGTTGATCAGTCCATTGCTGAAAATGGGGTACTAAAGTCCCTCTTTACTATTGTATTGGAGTCTATGTCTCCCTTTATATCCATTAACATTTCTTTTAAATAGCCGGGTGCCTTGCAGTTAGGTACATATATATTTATTATAGTCACATCTTTTGTCGAAACAATATTAAAATCATCCCGGGTCTGGGAGGTGGGGTGGACCATATTTGTACCACACCAGAAAAAAAAAAAAAAGCTGCTATCTAAACTACACAAAGTATGAAGAGGAGCAGATTATGACTAGGTAATCCACATGAATAATCATTGTTTACATACAAAAACATGCGAACACATTCAAATTTACTAGTAATGAGAAACTATAACTAAAATATGAGTAAATACTACTATCAAAGATGAATTAGTACTTTTTCATATAAAACATTTGGAATATACTATGTTTTCACCCATTGGACTTGTAACCAAAGGATTCTACAATTAGCTTTCCTAGTAATTCACTTAGAGAAGTACCTACACTCACGTATAAGAAGGCATACACAAAAATGTTACAGCATTGTTTGCCATTGCTTAATAAACAAAACAACTGGATTGGACATGTAGTCTAGCAGTTCAGACTCTTTCATCCCATATTGGAGTATCTGGGTTCAATACCTGGCCCATGTTCCTGACTCTAGCTTCTTGCTAATGCAGACTCTCAGAGGCAGTGGTGATGGCTCCTGGCACCAGCCCAGTCCCGACCATTGAAGGTTTTATGGAGTGAACCTTCAGCTAAAAACATCTCTCTCTCTCTCTCTCTTTCTCTCTCTCTCTCATTTAAAGAAACACAATTTTAAAATTAAAAAAAAAAACTGACAAGTAAGAAACAGCTTCTGCTGAATGCAGAAAGAGTTCTATGTTGTGCAACTATATACAGAAAATTAATGTGATAGAATTAAATATTGCCATAGAACAGTCCATAAGACAGTGAATGATTAGTGGAAAAAAACACATGGTAGAGTAATACATAGAGGATGATGCCATCACAAATGTTCTCATTGAAACCGCACAGAAGAGGTTCTGGAAGCAGGCATTGTGGTGTAGCTGGTTAACTCACTGCTAATCTGTTTCCAATTATCTTCCTAATGTATCTGGGAAGGCAATAGATATGGCCCAAATACTTGGGTCACTGCCACCTATGTAAGAGATCCTGATGGTGTTCCAGGATCCTGACTTTGATCTTGCCTAGCCCTGGCCGTTGTGGGCATTTAGGGAATGAACCACTGAATGGAAGAGTTCTCTCTGCTTCTGTCTCAATTTGTCACTCTACCTTTCAAATAAATAATTTTTTTAAAATGAAGAGGGTCTGTAAACATAAATACTAAATGACAACATGAATTGTTTCTGGGGAAGGGAAAGAATTAGTGTGGTGGAGGCTTAGTCTTATCTATTCTTTTAGAAAAGCTCTATTTTCACCTACTTGAAAGGCAGAGTGCCAGGAAACAAGAGATCTTCCACCTCCCATTTTACTCTCCAAATGCCCACAACAGCCAGGGCTGGGCCAGGTTGAACACAGGAGTCTGGATCTCCATCTGGGTCTCCTCCATGGGTGTCAGGGGCCCAACCACTTGAACAGTCTTCTGCTGCCTCCCAGGATTCACTAGCAGGAAGCTGGATCAGAAGCGGGGTAACTGGGACTCAAACTGAAACTCCAGGATGGGCTGCTGGCATTGCAGGGGGCACTTAACCAGCCACATTACCCACCCTGTCCTGTATTGATTTGCTTAGAAAGGTAATATAGTCATGCATTACTGGTATAATCTTAAAAGAGTTTTTTAAAGTATTAAAATATATTAGTGATCGATAGCTTATAGTGTCTCCATTTCCCAGCCTGCATGGAAAGGAATTCCACCACCATCCATTATAGCATAAGCCCACTCTCTTCCTAGCAGGTCCCTGGTGTGCTCCTGCCCGCTGGAGCCGTCCTCAACATTCTGCTGCAGTCTGAGGCCAGACTTTCATCCTCTGCCTTCAAAGGTTCCATTCATGTTGTTTACAGTGCTTTGACATTTGGTCACCCAGAGCTAACTGCAGGGCTAGTCCACAATTACAGTGTTGTTTTCTTAGTTTTTATTTTTTTTCAATAGGATTGAAAGGTTGAACATATAATGTTAACATTCAACCTAGTGTAAAAACATTTCATCCACAAGACTTTGGAAATTGATTTTTGTGGTGAGCCACCTGGAAAACATTTGTTAGAAGTTGCTCCCCTTGAGTTCTGTGCATTGATGAGAGGTCCCGTGGGTGTTAATTTAGAGCAATGGTTCCCCCGGGGGTGGGCCCCAGATCATCAGCAGCAAGGTCACCCGAACTTCTTAAATAAGCACACTCAGGGGCCCCACAACAGACCTGCTGAACTGGGAACTCTGAGAATAAGGCCAGCAATTGGGTATTTCACGAGCCTTCCCCACGATCCTGGTGCACAGTCAAGTCGGAGAACCTCCAAAAGCTGACCCACGCACCTGCACCGTGACTACCTGATACTTAACTGTGCAAATGGCTGCTCCTCCAGTGCGACCTGCATCGTCCCATTCTGTCCATGTTCCCTGTCCTGTGCGGCCATAACCCTGTGTCCCTCTTTGGCATTTGTCACATGTGTCTTACGTTTGTGTGATCATTTCATTAAGGTTTGTTCTACCGCTGTCACCACACTGTAATTGTTCCCTGAATTTACCACAGCACCACCCAGTAAGCGTGCAATGGATATTCAGAAGGGATGAATGAGTGAATGAATGAATGCACAAATCCTTCCTCGGGTTTATTCCTGACTTTTCAACATGTTTCTGATGAACCTCTAGGAGACATTCTTCAAAAAATTCATCACTATTTTTCTGGGTTTGAAGCCAAGATAACCTTTTGAACCTGTCACATTTATTCACCTCCAGGTACCAGCTGGACACCATGTGCTGTGGATTTTTTGCTGGAATGTCACTCTGGCGGACCAGACATTGCCACTGCCAGCTGCTCAGTGTAGCTCCTACCTGACACTCTCAGGTAAGGTGTGCAGCCTCTCGGTTGACTCCAGTCTCTCCTGGGTCTATTCGATAAAGCTCTCCTAAAATGCTGTGTTCATGAAGTCCAGGTTGCAACTCGTATCCTCTGATGAGCATTTTACAGTGTCCAAAGTACTTGTAACGTACATTAAAATACTAGTAACCACTTACTGGTAGCTTATATTGCAGGCACTGGAGGGATTCTCCTGACTCTAAAGAAGATATGTGTGATTAGTTCTGTTTTCATAGAAGGACAAATACAGAGCTACAGGGGGCTAAGCACCTTGTATGTGATGATTCAGCTACTAAGGGCAGAGGTGGGGTTTGACCTCTGAATCTGGCTGATGCCATGAGCCACCCTCTGTGCTATGATGCCTTCCACTGAACTTTCATCTACTGTCCCTCGTGTCGTAAAAGCGCAGGTGTTTGGATTCCATTGTCTGGTGCATCCTTGTCACTCTCCTATGTCGCTCCCTCTACTCAAAGTCATTCAATGGAAGTAAGAGTGTATGCCGGGAGATGGGCTCAGGAGTCAGGCAGACCTGGGCCCCAACCCGGACTGTGTGACCTACAGGAAATCATTTGTCCTCTATGAGTGTCATTTTCTGTTAGAACTTCATAGGGTTGCTCTGATGACTTTGTATATGAGACAGTACACTTACTAGGGAACTCAGGGTTAGGCACTAATCAACATCAATGATCATCATGTCTATTTCTAGTTCTTTATGAGTGAAATCTAAGCTTCCCACCTTTTGAGACCTCCTGTGATCTGGGCTACTGTTTTCCCCTTTAACCACATTTCTCTTTCTTCTAAAAAGACTAGTCTTTGTCCTCCCAGTGCATATAATCATTGCCTTTGCCATGTGTCCATTTATAAAGATGGATGCTCTTTGAAAAACGAAATCAAACTGCAGAAGACAGGAAATAATATTTTCCCAGTTTCTCATGCACAACAATAACCCCTGCAATACATCCTTGTTCATATCTATGTGTGCATTTCCTACATCTAAATATGCTTTATTATTCATGTGTATAAGAGATAAGCTGTGTTCTAGAACCTGATTTTTCATTTAGTGATACTGAATAGACATCCTTCCATGTCAGTAGGTGTGTGGCAGACCGTCACGAATAGCAGCTGCCTAGCGTGGTATTAGATGTAATAGATTCTACTGATGGGCTGCTCGGTATAACAGATCACCCCAAATCTCAGTTGCTTTAAGTAATATATAGCTCGCATGTCTGCTGGGCGCTGGAGCTTGGCTGACGTAGGCAGAGCTTCAGCCGGCAGTTCTGCTTCAGGTCACAGCTGCTCCGTCCGCAAGCTGTCCAGCTTGTCTCTCCTCCTCTTTCTGGGACCATAAAGCGAAACTTGGGCATGCTCTTTGCGGTGGTTAGGATACGGTTCATCCCCCAGTGGTCAGCGTGCTGGAGGCTTGATCCTCCTTTTGGCAGTGTTGGAAACTTTAAGAGGCAGGTCTAGGGGGAGGTAGTTAGGTGTCATGGGCTCCACCCTCATGGATGGGTTATTGCTGTGTTGAGGGAGTAGGTCAGGTCTGGCAGGAATGGATTAGTTCCTAAGTCAGTAGGTTTTAGAATGAATGAGCCTACCCTTTCCTAATCTCTTGCTTCCTGTCTCACCATTGTGATTCTGTCTGCTGAGACCCTCATGAGAGCTGAGTGTGCCATGCTTTTAAACCTGCAGAACTGTTTATAAATCAACTTTTCTTTATAAAGTACCTAACCTTAGGTATTTTAATTATAGCAACAGAAGATGGACTAAGACACCCTTCTTTTTTAAAAAAATATATGTATTTGAAGGGCAGAGAGAGATTTCCCATTGGTTGATTCACTCCTCAAATGCCCACAACGGCCAGGTGGGTGGCAGGCACAGTCACTTGAGCTGTCACTGCTCACTCCCAGAGAGAACATCGGCAGGAAACTGGACTTGGGAACAGAGCTGTCACTTGACTTCAGGCACTCCAGCGTGGGGTGTGGGCATCCCAAGTGGCATCCCAACTGCGAGCACCAAACGTCTGCCCCTAGAACACTCTTCTCATGGAAAATACAGAAACACGAGAAGGAAAATAGAAACACCTGGGGTCTCTTACGGTTCAGGCTTAAGTTCACTCTGCCCACGTTCCATTGTCCAAGCCACATGTGGCCACATCTTAAGTCAGGAGGTGGGGAAATTGATGGATTTAAGTTTACACAGATGGGGAAGAATTGAGGCAACACTTAAATCCTCTACATAAATGATTAGTTTTGTTTCCAGTATTTAACATTGTGAGCCATTAGGAATCTCCTTGAATATACACTTTGCTTACTCACCCAGTTATCTTCTTGTGCTGCATTTCCAAAGTCACACTGCTGTGTCCAAGGGCACGCGCATCTCAAGTACTCAGGCGTGTTGTTCATCGGCGTTCCAATGAGATTAGACAGATGTAGTAACCATGTGAGTGCTGGCTTCCTCACACTTTGCTACTGCTTTGTTTTACCAATTAAAAACATTGCCCATCCAGATAGAGGCAATGTGCTTGATTTTTAAGTATTTTGTGATAAGTGATATTAGAAATATTTTTGTTTGGCCTTCTATATTTTTTTATAAATGACATTTCCTTGCTTTCTTATTAAACTCACTTTTTCCAAATAAAATCATATTTTCAAAAAACTAGGATGCACTCTCTTAACCTAAGCCTTGGGGAATTCTACGTTCCATGGCCTCACCGCCACCCCCTCTCTTAAGGCAGAATGCAATTAGCAAAGTTGGCAAGAAAGTAAGGCACTGGAGGGGCATTAGAGTCATGCCTTTCCTTTCACTGGGAAAACGCAAGGGGTATGAGATGGCCACGAGAGACAGAACCTGGAGCAGTCGTGTGTGAAGGGTGACAGTTCCTGCTCTTAAGACGCTGACTCATCAGGAAGGGACCTATTACAAAATCAGTGTTATTTCTTGAGTCCAGGAGGACTTTCCTCTATAACCAATGCAGTGGGACAGCTAAATGTCTTCTGATTAAGGGAACTTTTATTTAAAGCTATGTACATCTCCAACCTAAGTCCCACTTGGCAGGTTCCAGAAAGAAAATGGAAAACCTTAAAGCCTTCTAGTGTGGCTAGAAACATTTTGGACTAAGGAAGAATGTCAAGTGCCCTCTCCTTTCTACCATCTCGCCTTCTTCGGTACAGCTTGATAGAAAACCTGAAAGCTGGGGAGACCACAATGATGGAGTTAGAGGCTAAATGGTAAGAGGGTAGCAACAATGATTATAGCTTATATTCACATTGCAACTTTTGGTTGCCTGGCATCCCTGCCTGCTACCTCCCTCCCTATTGATTTAGATGCATCTACTCATTTAATATCAATTCATTTTATATATTTAATCCTGCAATAACCATACAAAAGAGTTATTGTAATTCCTGCTTTACAGCTCAGATAAAGTGAGGTAGAAGATTATGTTTGTCCAAGGACTGCAACTAGTAAATGGTGGAACCAGGATTCAAACTCGGGTTGTCTGATTTCCGAGCTAGTGCTTTTAATCATTTACTTGGATTTTCCAAACAGCACAGTCTATCTCAAAATGGGTTCTAAGGAATAGAATCCTTTAGGATCCTAAGTTTATTACACAGAAAAAGAAATACTGAGATGAGGTTAATAATTCTCTTTATCTCAGTACATGTTTATTTATTTGAAAGCCAGAGCTACAGAGAGAGCGGGAGAGGGAGAAACAGACTGAGGGAGAGAGAGAGAGATTATTCCATCTACTGGTTCACTCCTCTAATGGCTGCAACAGCCAGAGCTGGGCCAGGCTGAAGTCTGGAGCCAGGAAACCCTTCCAGGTCTCCTACATGGGTCAAAGTTCTTGGGCCATCTTCTACTGGTTTCCCGGGTGTATTAGCAGGGAGCTGGGTCAGAAGTGGAGCTGGGACTTGAACCAGAACTCATATGGGATGCTGGTGTTCAGATGGTGGTTTATCCTGCTGTGCCACAGCACCAGCTCATCATCTTTTAAGGTCTAAAACATACCAGTCCAAATGGTGGATTTTAAAGAAGCAAATTAACCATGCAGCATTTCCCAAATACATCTGAATCTTTAAAATCCTGTTTCAAAAAATATTTTAAAGAAGTGACATTCTACTGATCATATTTTATTAAACACTAATATAGAGGGCTTTGAAGGCAGGCACATAGGGAGTCACTGGGTTAGATTGTTATCAGCTCAGGAGAGCTGATGGTTAAATTTTGAGAAATTTTGGAAGTTGGATATTAAACTTAGCCATTATTTACAATTTACTAGGGGGCAGCATTGTGGTGTAGCAGGTAAAGCTGCTGCCTGTGATGCCTCTGGCATTCCACATGAGCTCTAGTTCAAGTCTCAGCTGCTCTATTTCCAATCCAGCTCCTCACTAATGCACCTAGGAAAGCAATGGAAGATGGCCCAAGTATTTGGGCCACTGCCACACATTGGGGAGACCCAAATGGAGTTCCTGGCTCCTGCCTTTGACCTGACCCAGCCCCAGCTGTTGCAGCCTTTTGGGGAGTGAACCAGTGGATGAAAATATCTTTCTCTCTCCCATTCCTTCCTTTCTCTCTCCTCCCTCTTTCTCTCTGATCCCCTCTCCCTCTTTTCTCCTCTTTCTCTCTCTCTCTCTGCAACTGCCTTTCAAATAAAAATATTTTTAAGATTACTATATGAACTTACAGTTAAATATTTATTTAATTTGAGAGGGCAGAGAGAGGGAACTCCCATCCCTAGTTCATTCCCCAGATGCCTGGCAGCTAAGAATCCAATCCAGGTCTCCCATGTGGGCAGCAGGGACGCAATCACTTGTGCCATTATTTGCAGCCTCCTTGAGTGAGGAGTTGGAATCAAACCCAGGCACTCAGAAATTGGATGCAGGTATCCCAAGTAGTGCCTTAACCACTGCGCCAAACACTTGCCCCTATAAACTTCCAGTTGAATAGATGATATTATAAAGGTACCTTGGCATTGCCTAATTGTTGTCCTACATTTGACTAACCTGTGCTCTGATGTGTCCCTGAGCGTCTCTTTCCAACTCCACATTCGGTGATGTCATGTTGGCAGCTTCAGATCAGCAAATGTCAGCATACTTATGGCAATAGAACTGGCAAAGTCTCTGAATCAGGGCTCCTTTGAGGGTAGGAAGACCTGTGTGTAGACCCCTGGATGTTAAACATTCACCAGCATTCTCCAGTGGGCACATATACTGAAAATGATCACTCTACTCTTGGTGTGATTTTGAGAAAAATGATTTGCTTTTGGACCTTCATCCTTTGTTTCCTAAAATTGTGGCAAGGGCTCTAAAATATGGACTGGATTAAAGCAATGATTGCCACTCCTGGACTGCACATCAGAATCACTCCAGATTCCAGAAAGTACCACTCAAGACCTCGAGCATTAGAATCTCCACGGATGGTGCCCAGGGATCTGTCTTCTGAATAAGTCTCCTTGGGGACCAATCATTGCTAATAGCTCACAGACCTGCACTAGGGAATAAGCCATTAAAGCCAGGAATAGAAAAGAATAGAAATTTCCAAACTCACCTTGACCAGTTACGCTTCTCTTCCAACTCAAGCATAGACAGTAGCACCTTGTAAATCAAGCTATCGCTTTTCGAGAGTGTGACATGTTGGTACAAGGCTAAGGGTGGAGAAAGTTCTATGTCCTAAAGGTGTTCTGTATCTACAGTCCTCTACAGATGACTCAACCAGGAGAGAACAGTTTCTCTAGGCCATCCAAAAGACATGGCAATGACTCAGTAACAAAACCCCACTTTGTGACGCTGTTTATTACCATGAGATGGTTCCTGCCTGTTATCCAGCTCTTCACAACAAGACCACAACATCAGGACAGCTAGAGGCTGCTCTGATCCTCTTGCTCATCACCCGTGGCTAAACAAGGCCAGCAGCCAAAGCTGATGTATCAAACCTGAGTCAGACATGATCCATTCTCTCCTGCCCCAGCTCAGCTGTCAGATGAGTCAGATCGGCATCAGTTTGGATTCCATCCTAGGCCGTGTGTGTGTGTGTGTCTGTGTGTGTATGCATATATATACATATATATGTATATATAATAATCTCTATCCACATACATATGTACACTTGATTATAATGTCAACAAACAAGAAGGTACTATTATCATAGTAAAAAAATGCCCTTGTCTCAATTCTTTTAAGGTTTTATTTATTTGAGAGGTAGAGTTACAGACAGAGGGACAGAGAGAAAGGTCCTTTATTCACTGGTTCATTCTTCAAATAACCACAATGGCCAGAGCTAAGCCAATCCAAAGCCAGGAGCCAGGTCTCCCATGTGGGTGCAGGGGCCTAAACACTTGGGCCATCTTCTACTGCTTTCCCAGGCCTTAAGCAGAGAGCTGGATCAGAAGAGGAACAGCAGGGACACGACCCTGTGCCCATGTGGGATGCTGGCACCACAGGCAGAGGCTTAGCCTACTATTCCACAGCACTGGCCCCTGCTCTTGCCCCAGTTCTTTCCAACCCAGCTCATCTGTAGAACTAACCTCTTTTAATTAAGCAATTTTTGTTTTAAATGTTTCTTGTAGTCACTTTTACATCCCTAGATAATGTTTATATCTGTTTTTAATACACCCATTTTAGACATTATCTATGATTAACTTTGTCCATGATA
Source organism: Lepus europaeus (assembly GCF_033115175.1). Lineage (NCBI taxonomy): Eukaryota > Metazoa > Chordata > Mammalia > Lagomorpha > Leporidae > Lepus > Lepus europaeus. The sequence goes on from NC_084833.1 coordinate 45,024,486, forward strand.
GAAGAAGATTCAGTTTGCTTGTACTACTCTGACCTTCTCAGTATACATCAGTATTCTTCCTTTCATAGTGTTACTTTCAATATTTCACACAAGGACTTCGATTGCTCCGTCCATCCACACAAGGTTATGTTCCAAGTTCTCTCTAATGAAAATGATGGGGGGCTGGTGTTGTGCAGTGGGTAAAGCCACCACTTGAGATGCCACCTCCTATATTGGAGCACTGGTTAGACTCTGCTGCTCTGCTTCCAATCCAATTTCCTGCCAATGAACCCGGTAGGGCAGAGGAAAATGACCCAGGTACTTGGGCTCCTGCCATTCACGTGGGAGATCTGCATGGAGTTTCTGGATCCTGGCTTCAGCCTGACCTAGCCTAGCTGTTGTGGTCATCTGGGGGATGAACCAGTGGATAGATCTCTGTTTCCTTCCCCTTCCTTTTCCCTCCCCATTTACCCTCGTCTCTGTTCCCCTTTGGCTTTCTCCCTGTCTCTCACTCTTGCCCTCTCTGTCACTCTGCCTTTCAAAGAAATAAATCTTAAAAAAAGAAGAAAAGAAAAATGATAGCACTCCAACTCTCCCTTCTGCTTTTCCTCCTCTGCCACACACCCCCCCCCCCCAGCAATGTCTTTTGGTGTTGTTAAGGCTAAACGGACATGTATGCGATGGGATCTGCCCAGCCGTGGCTGAGTTTTTGAGGTTAAGTGGAGTGGCATTTGTGAGCTTCCTGGGTAAGAATACTCAGGATTGTCCTCAAACTTTGCTAACAACATGTCAGGAAACAGTAGAGCAGAGCTTGGAATTCTCTCAGGTACACCTTTTTCTATTTAAGGAAAAGATAGGATCCTTTCTTGTTTTTCTTCTTGGATCACAGAGGTTGTTTCATTAAACAAAACACCATAGGACAGCATGAGGAGCCAGGGCAAGCAGAGGTGTAAGGGGAAGAAATCCTATTAGGGTTCCCAGCAGGAGATTCACTGGAGAGAGAGAGTGTACACGTACACACACACACACACACTGTCGCTTTCTCTAAATGAAAGTCAGACCTGGAGCTCCATTCATGTTAATGAGATCTCCACTCCAGTGCAAAAATGGGAAAAATGTGCTGTTTGCTTTCAAAAGACATTTTTGAGGCAAACCTTGATCTACACAATAGGTTTTATTCCTTCAAAAATCTTTTAGAATAGAGATGAGGAGAAAATCACTATGCAAAAAACCCCCTTTCTGTCAGTATCATAAAACCCTATCTGTTTAAAAACAAAGTTATGAGTTCCGGGCAAGATGGCGGAATAGGCAGAAGCACACTTAGTCCGGGGGGAGAGAAAGTTTAATATAAGTGGAGATACTGCAGGGCCAAGGAAGAGTAGGGGATGAAACAGCAGAGGAAACTCTTCCGGAACTAGTGATTCACAGTGGACCTGCGTGGAGAGCGTGGGAGCCCAAGTTCGGGACACCAGCGGCAGACTCAACGCACCAGCGCTGGAACGCGAGGTGAGCCGAACCTCCATAGCCCGAGATACCAGCGAGCAAGCGGAAAGAGGAGGCTAGAGGGAACGAGGCTTGAAACTCCGTGGGGAAAAGTTCACCAGGCTAACTAGAAGAGAGAGAAAAAAAAAATTAAAAAAGTGACTGATACGGACACAAGTTTCTCTCTCTCCGCTCACCTCTCAAAGGCGAGCAAGACAGAGCAGGCGCCATTTTGGAGATACGTCATAAGCTGGGCGACCTCAGGTCTGCACCGGCCCTGAGCCTAGCAGAAAAACCTGACTCTGGGGGGAGGGGTGAAATAACAGGAGATTAGCATCTAACTTGGCAACCCAGTGGGAGACTGCAGGAGAATTGGAGCCCACACTGAGGGCAGCAGAGATTCCCTGTGTGGTCCTTGGGAAAGAGCTTCCGATCTCTGGCTCCTGTGGGTATATCATTTGCCTGCTAACTACCTCCAATTACATTCAGCTGTGCGGAATTACTTCCCTTTTGAATCAAAAAAGAGAGAGATTTACCACACCTAACCTGGGAGTGTCATCTTTGACACACCCTCAGCCCTGAGGAACCAAACACAGCTCTCAGTCCACACTCATCTCAAGCCTCTAAGGCACCACTGAAAGCAGACAGTCCACTTAATATAGAGCCATAGTGTAACAAGAAAAAACACCACAGTGAAGAAACCAAATATCTCCAACATGCCAAACAACAAACGCAAAAACCAAGCTAACAAGAATAAGGAAGACACTATGACACCCCCAAATGAAAAAGACACCCCAATTCAAGATTATGAAGATGAGGAGATTGAAGAAATGCAAGAAGCAGATCTAAAAAAATTGCTAAGAACATTAAGAAGTTCTCAAAAACAAATTCTTGAACTACAGAAATCCTTAATGGACAAGATAGAAAATCTCTCTCGTGAAAATGAAATATTAAGGAGGAATCAAAATGAATTGAAACAACTAGTGGAACAAGAAATGGTGATAGTGATGAGAAATCATAATGAAATGAAGAATTCAATAGATCAAATGACAAACACATTAGAGAGTCTTAAAAACAGAATGGACGAAGCAGAAGAGAGAATATCAGACTTAGAAGACAGAGAACAGGAAAGGAAACAATCAAATCAAAGAAAAGAAGAAGAAATCAGAAATCTAAAAAATACTGTCAGGAATCTACAGGATACTCTTAAAAAACCCAACATTCGGGTTCTAGGAGTACCTGAAGGCATGGAGAGAGAGAAAGGATTAGAAGGCCTTTTTAGTGAGATACTAGCAGAAAATTTCCCAGGTTTGGAGAAAGACAGAGACATCCTAATACAGGAAGCTCATAGAACCCCTAATAAACATGACCAAAAGAGATCCTCACCACGACACGTCGTAATCAAACTCACCACAGTGAAACACAAAGAAAAGATCCTAAAATGTGCAAGAGAGAAACGCCAGATTACTCTCAGAGGATCTCCAATTAGACTCACAGCTGACTTCTCTTCAGAAACCCTACAAGCTAGGAGAGAATGGCGAGACATAGCCCAGGTGCTAAGAGAGAAAAACTGCCAGCCCAGAATATTATATCCTGCAAAGCTCTCATTTATGAATGAAGGTGAAATAAAGACCTTTCAAAGCAAACAGAAACTGAAAGAATTTGTCGCCACTCGTCCAGCCCTGCAAAAGATGCTTAAAGATGTGTTACATACAGAAACACAGAAACACGGTCACCAATATGAAAGAAGGTAAAGGTAGGAAACCTCACACCAAAAGATCACAGGAATCTCAAACCATATATTAGAAAGTATCTTTGGCTAATGGCAGGGCAAAGTTACTCCTTCTCAATAGTCACATTGAATGTTAATGGCTTGAACTGTCCAGTTAAAAGACACCGATAGGCTGATTGGGTTAAGGAACAAAACCCATCCTTTTGCTGCTTACAAGAAACCCATCTATCCAACAATGATCCATACAGGCTGAGAGTGAAAGGCTGGAAAAAGATATACCACGCCAACAGAAATGAAAAGAGAGCGGGCGTAGCCATCTTAATATCGGACAACATAAACTTTACCACAAAAACTGTTAAGAAAGATAAAGAGGGGCACTATTTAATGATTAAGGGATCAATTCAACAGGAAGATATAACGAATATCAATGTATATGCACCTAATTACAGGGCACCAGCTTATTTAAAAGACTTGTTAAGGGACTTAAAGGGAGACTTAGACCCCAATACAGTAGTACTGGGGGATTTCAATACTCCACTCTCAGAGATAGACAGATCAACAGGACAGAAGATCAACAAGGAGACAGTAGATTTAAATGACACTATAGCCCAAATGGACCTAACAGATATCTACAGAACATTTCATCCTACATCTAAGGACTTTACATTCTTCTCAGCAGTACATGGAACCCTCTCTAGGATTGACCACATACTAGGCCATAAAGCAAGTCTCAGCAAATTCAAAAGAATTAGAATCATACCATGCAGCTTCTCAGACCACAAAGGAATGAAATTGGAAATTGGCAACTCAGGAATCCCTAGAGCACGTGCAAACACATGGAGATTGAACAACATGCTCCTGAATAAACAAAGGGTCATAGAAGAAATTAAAAGAGAAATCAAAAATTTTCTGGAAGTAAATGAGGATAACAGCACAACATACCAAAACCTATGGGATACAACAAAAGCAGTGTTAAGAGGAAAGTTTATATCAATAGGTGCCTACATCAAGAAATTGGAAAGGCACCAAATAGATGAGCTTTCAAGTCATCTCAAGGATCTAGAAAATCTGCAGCAAACCAAACCCAAACCCAGTAGGAGAAGAGAAATAATTAAAATCAGAGAAGAAATCAACAGGATTGAATCCAAAAAAACATTACAAAAAATCAGCCAAACGAGGAGCTGGTTTTTTGAAAAAATAAACAAAATTGACACCCCATTGGCCCAACTAACTAAAAAAAGAAGAGAAAAGACCCAAATCAATAGGATCAGAGATGAAATGGGAAACGTAACAACAGACGCCACAGAAATAAAAAGAATCATCAGAAATTACTACAAGGACTTGTATGCCAGCAAACAGGGAAATCTATCAGAAATGGACAGATTCTTGGACACATACAACCTCCCTAAATTGAGCCAGGAAGACATAGAAAACCTAAACAGACCCATAACTGACACAGAAATTGAAACAGTAATAAAGGCCCTCCCAACAAAGAAAAGCCCAGGGCCAGATGGATTCACTGCTGAGTTCTACCAGACATTTAGAGAAGAACTAACTCCAATTCTTCTCAAACTATTCAGAGCAATCGAAAAAGAGGGAATCCTCCCAAATTCTTTCTATGAAGCCACCATCACCTTAATTCCTAAGCCAGAAAGAGACGCAACATTGAAAGAGAATTACAGACCAATATCCCTGATGAACATAGATGCAAAAATCCTCAATAAAATTCTGGCCAATAGATTGCAACAACACATCAGAAAGATCATCCACCCAGACCAAGTGGGATTCATCCCTGGTATGCAGGGATGGTTCAACATTCGCAAAACAATCAACGTAATACACTACATTAACAGACTGCAGAAGAAAAACCATATGATTCTCTCAATAGACGCAGAGAAAGCATTTGATAAAATACAACACCCTTTCATGATGAAAACTCTAAGCAAACTGGGTATGGAAGGAACATTCCTTAATACAATCAAAGCAATATATGAAAAACCCACGGCCAACATCCTATTGAATGGGGAAAAGTTGGAAGCATTTCCACTGAGATCTGGTACCAGACAGGGATGCCCTCTCTCACCACTGCTCTTCAATATAGTTCTGGAAGTCTTAGCCAGAGCTATTAGGCAAGAAAAAGAAATTAAAGGGATACAAATCGTGAAGGACGAACTCAAACTATCCCTCTTTGCAGATGATAAGATTCTTTATTTAGGGGACCCAAAGAACTCTACTAAGAGACTGCTGGAACTCATCGAAGAGTTTGGCAAAGTAGCAGGATATAAAATCAATGCACAAAAATCAACAGCCTTTGTATACACAGGCAATGCCACGGCTGAGGAAGAACTTCTAAAATCAATCCCATTCACAATAGCTACAAAAACAATCAAATACCTTGGAATAAACTTAACCAAAGACGTTAAAGATCTCTACGATGAAAACTACAAAACCTTACAGAAAGAAATAGAAGAGGATACCAAAAAATGGAGAAATCTTCCATGCTCATGGATTGGAAGAATCAATATCATCAAAATGTCTATTCTCCCAAAAGCAATTTATACATTCAATGCAATACCCATCAAGATCCCAAAGACCTTCTTCTCAGATCTGGAAAAAATGATGCTGAAATTCATATGGAGACACAGAAGACCTCGAATAGCCAAAGCAATCCTATACAACAAAAACAAAGCCAGAGGCATCACAATACCAGATTTCAGGACATACTACAGGGCAGTTGTTATCAAAACAGCATGGTACTGGTACAGAAACAGATGGATAGACCAATGGAACAGAATAGAAACACCAGAAAACAATCCAAACATCTACAGCCAACTTATATTTGACCAAAGATCCAAATCTAATCCCTGGAATAAGGACAGTCTATTCAATAAATGGTGCTGGGAAAATTGGATTTCCACGTGCAGAAGCTTGAAGCAAGACCCATACCTATCACCTTACACAAAAATTCACTCAACATGGATTAAAGACTTAAATCTACGACCCGAAACCATCAAATTATTAGAGAGCATTGGAGAAACCCTGCAAGATATAGGCACAGGCAAAGACTTCCTGGAAAATACTCCAACAGCACAGGCAATCAAAACCAAAATTAACATTTGGGACTGCATCAAATTGAGAAGTTTCTGTACTTCAAAAGAAACAGTCAGGAAAGTGAAGAGGCAACCAACAGAATGGGAAAAAATATTCGCAAACTATACTACAGATAAAGGATTGATAACCAGAATCTACAAAGAAATCAAGAAAATCCACAACAACAAAACAAGCAACCCACTTAAGAGATGGGCCAAGGACCTCAATAGACATTTTTCAAAAGAGGAAATCCAAATGGCCAACAGACACATGAAAAAATGTTCAAGATCACTAGCAATCAGAGAAATGCAAATCAAAACCACAATGAGGTTCCATCTCACCCCGGTTAGAATGGCTCACATTCAGAAATCTACCAACAACAGATGCTGGAGAGGATGTGGGGAAAAAGGGACACTAACTCACTGTTGGTGGGAATGCAAACTGGTTAAGCCACTATGGAAGTCTGTCTGGAGATTCCTCAGAAACCTGAACATAACCCTACCATACAACCCAGCCATCCCACTCCTTGGAATTTACCCAAAGGAAATTAATTTGGCAAATAAAAAAGCCATCTGCACATTAATGTTTATTGCAGCTCAATTCACAATAGCTAAGACCTGGAACCAACCCAAATGCCCATCAACAGTAGACTGGATAAAGAAATTATGGGACATGTACTCCATAGAATACTATACAGCAGTAAGAAACAACGAAACCCAGTCATTTGCAACAAGATGGAGCAATCTGGAAAACATCATGCTGAGTGAATTAAGCCAGTCCCAAAGAGAAAAATATCATTTGTTTTCCCTGATCGGTGACAACTGAGCGCCAAAGGGGAAACCTGTTAAGTGAAATGGACACTATAAGCAACAATGAACTGATCAGCTCCTGTCCTGACTTTAGATGTACAATGTAATACTTTATCCTTTTTAGTATTTGTTGTTGTTGTTGTGGTTCTAGTACTATTGGTTGAACTCTGTAATTAACACACAATTATTCTTAGGTGTTTAAATTTTAACTGAAAATTGATCCCTGTTAAATCTAAGAGTGGAAAAAGAGAGGGAGGAGATGAAGAGCTATGGGTTATTTAACTATGTGCTTATTTTCAAAGACTTGAATAATCACCTTGTAACAATGATCAGATTTGGTCTATGTTATGTCATGATTTTAAGGAATCTTATTTCAACCAAATATTTTGGATTTTGATATTGGTCTATTATGCTATGTTATATGTGCGTACATATTGTATGTCCACATGGAGAAATTTTATTAAGAGTTTTATTTTAAATGGCTTTTAGATAAGATTGTCCATAAATTTAAGCTGCTAAAATCAATCAAAGATACATTTTAATTTGTATGACCTGAATCTGTGTATCATATGTTTTAAACTTGTTGGTAAAAAGAAACTAAAAACATTTTATATGGTTGTGCTTAAGTTTACTGGTTAAACAAACTACACCATGTTAGATACTTAAGACGTGTTTTCAAATACATGATTCTTAAAATTTATAGAAGGCATTGGACCTTCCGGTAAATGTTTTATTAAGTTCTTATCTAAGGGTTGAAACGGTTTGCTAAGTATTCATGTAATAATTGCTGTTGTCAGCAAGTGATCTAGGACTTGCTCCCTCATTTCTCTATTCTAAGCCCAACTTGTTCTTTCACTTCTCTATTCTCTTCAAGGTAGGGAACTAATTCTATTATGAAGGAATCTGTTAGACGTACAATTTAATCTTTAGACCTTATAAGAGATGGCTAACATTTTTCTGTAATAGCATAGCCAAAATAAGAACTTAACTAATAATCTCATAGCTAGATTCACATCGCCATCAGCGAGTATACAGTAAGTAGAAAAAAAAAACCTCCCTTTCAGACCAAAGGGAAAGAAAGTTTTAAAGTGAGAATATAATTTTCCTCATGGGCATTGTCTACCTTAGAAAAACTACTACAGAACATGCCTGTGAATATAGACTTGTAGTTCAGGCCACCGAAGATTAGAGATGGGACACGGGCACTCCCTTGACTTGCATCGTCTGGTCTGCTTTAACACAAACCAGGAGGAAAAGAAAGCTAGGCATCAGAAGCAATGGGTGGCAGGCCTATTCATGGCTGATCTGTACAGTGATCTGCCCTCAAGGAGACCCAACAGGCCAGTCCACTGCAGTGGCTTTCAATGTGGTAAGCTTGGGCTTCAGCAGAAGTCAGCTTGTGAAGAGCCCTGGCAGCTCTGCCAAGAGTTGGATCACTGGAAATGGACCTGCCCTGGAATCGAAGGATGCCCAGGTCAGAGCCACAGATCTTATTGGCTCCAAGCTGAAAAGCCCTTCACTCAGCCCAACTTCCAAAGTGACCACTGCAGTTGAGGGGATGGTCAAGTAGGGTCAGCAACATTGCAGGCAGAACTGTAAATTTCTTGTTAGAGATGCCCCCTGCCTTTACCTGGCCAGCTCTCCTCCCAGGCCAGCCAAGTAATGAAAGTCAACAGAGTGCCTTCCCCTAGGAGGTTCACACCTCCCTTAGGATATACCCCATGTGAAGAGATAGATAGGTCTGGGCCTCTTAACTTACAAGGCCTAAAGCCCAACAGATTATTATCAAGCCCCTTCTATCAGGTTCTATTTGCCTCTCAATCAGAAAACTTAATTGTAGCTTACACATCACCTTTCTTAGCTCCTCTAATAATGACTCTGTCCTTTGTTCTAGACCCTGTCTAGTGCACTTGGGCCTCATTCCTTTGTAATCATAACCTCTACTCTACCACCAGTGGCTCTACTCCCAACCTGTGTGTACTGATGGTCCTCTTCCCCACTTAATGCTGTATAATTGTTCAGACCTGGTTAATGCCACTCTTAGGATCATTGGTTACTATCCTCACCCTGTCTTTTATGACCTTGTCTAAATATGATCAGAGTCGGCAAACTTGGAAGGCTTCCATAGCCTTGGCAACTCATGACGACAGCCTAGGATGGTTACTGGCGCCATAAACTAGAGTGTCAATTTGTTGGGTCAACAACAGGAGCCACTGTGCGCTTGCTCCTGATGTGGGATCTCTGTCCTTAATGTACTATACATTTTGATTTAATGCTATAACTAGTACTCAAACAGTATGTTTCACTTTGTGTTTCTATGTGGGTGCAAACTGTTGAAATCTTTATACTAAATTGATCTTCTGTATATAAATAGAATTGAAAATGAATCTTGATGTGAATGGAAAGGGAGAGGGAGCGGGAGAGGGGAGGGTTGCGGGTGGGAGGGAAATTATGGGAAGGGGAAGCCATTGTAATCCATAAGCTGTATACTGGAAATTTATATTCATTAAATAAAAGTTAAAAAAAAAAAGAAAAGAAAAATACAATAATAATGAGATCTCAATACTCATTTTCAACAGAGCTACATCATCAATAATTCAACATCACATTAAAAGGATTATTCATCACACTCAGTGGTGAAAAGCTGAAAGCTTTTCCTTTAAGATCAGTAATAAGACAATAATTTCCATTTCACAGTTTCTATTCATTACAGTGCTGCAAGTCCTGGCTAGAGTAATTAGGATACTAGGGCCTGACGTGTGGGAGTTATGGGGATTTCTTGATCAAGTGTTACAAACTTTTAGTTCAAAGATAAATCAGTTCTGGTGCATGGTGAATGCAGTTAATACTTACAGGATGTTACATGATTAAAATTTTCTGAATAAGTTGATTTTACTTATCACACACAGAAGATAACTATGTGAGCTATTAGATATGTTACTTTGATTGTGATCCTCATTTCACAATGTACATGTATATGAAAACATCATGTGATTCACTTTGAACATATGCAGTTTTGATTTATTAACCATACTTCAATAAAGTTTGAGCAAAGTATAGCTTAAAAAAAAAATAAAATAAAATAAAAACAAAGTTATCAGAGATTTTTTATAAAAATGTTTCTAGGCCGGTGCCGTGGCTCAATAGGCTAATCCTCCGCCTTGCGGCGCCAGCACCCCGGGTTCTAGTTCTGGTCGGGGCACTGGATTCTGTCCCGGTTGCCCCTCTTCCAGTCCAGCTCTCTGCTGTGGCCCGGGAGTGCAGTGGAGGATGGCCCAAGTGCTTGGGCGCTGCACCCCATGGGAGACCAGGAGAAGCACCTGGCTCCTGCCTTCAGATCAGCGCCATGCGCTGGCCGCAGCGCGCTGGCTGCAGCGGCCATTGGAGGGTGAACCAACGGTAAAGGAAGACCTTTCTCTCTGTCTCTCTCTCTCATTGTCCACTCTGCCTGTCCAAAAAAAAAAAAATGTTTCTAATAATTAGTATCAGTGTATGTAGTATTTTGGGGTTTTTTTTAGATATTTTTTTTTTTTTTGACAGGCAGAGTGGACAGTGAGAGAGAGAGAGACAGAGAGAAAGGTCTTCCTTTGCCGTTGGTTCACCCTCCAATGGCCGCCGCGGTAGCGCGCTGCGGCCGGCACACTGCGCTGTTCCGATGGCAGGAGCCAGGTGCTTCTCCTGGTCTCCCATGGGGTGCAGGACCCAAGGACTTGGGCCATCCTCCACTGCACTCCCTAGCCACAGCAGAGAGCTGGCCTGGAAGCGGGGCAACCGGGACAGGATCAGTGCCCCGACCGGGACTAGAACCCGGTGTGCCGGCGCCGCAAGGCGGAGGATTAGCCTGTTGAGCCACGGCGCCGGCTTTTTTAGACTTCTTTATTTGAAAGTCAGAGTTACACAGAGAAGGAGAGGCAGAGAGAGAGAGAGAGGTCTTCCAACCACTGGTTCACTCCCCAATTGGCTGCAATGGCCAGAGCTAATCTGATCCAAAGCCAGGAGCAAGGAGCTTCTTCTGGGTCTCTCACGCAGTGCAGGGACCCAAGAACTTGGGCCATCTTCCACTGCTTTCCCAGGCCATAGCAGAGAGCTGGATCAGAAGTGGAGCAGCCAGGACTCGAATCAGTGCTCAGAGAGAAGCAGAGAGAGAGGTCTTCCATCCTCTGGTTTACTCCTCAATTGTCCACAAAGGCCGGAGCTATGCCAATCGGAAGCCAGGAACTTCCTCCGTGTCTCCCACGTGGGTACAGGGACCCAAGGACTTGGGCCACCCTCCACTGCTATCCCGGGCCAAAGCAGAGAGCTGGATCAGAAGTGGAGCAGCCAGCGCTTCAGGCCAGAGCGTTAACCCACTGTGCCACAGTGCCGGCTCCCTGAGCAGTCTTAACCGCTGTGCCAAAGACTTACCACCATAGATATTTTAAAGGAAGCTGTAAATATATCTAAATAGTTTCATACCATAAACACCGCAGGATTAGCCTTTGCCAATTCTAGAATATACCAGATTATCAACATTTTCGCAAGAATCAATATACAAGTCAACTCAAAGCTATATAAATGATAGATTGATAAATGACACATCCATATGCAAACCCATATGTGGGCTCAGAATATTCTATGATTTTAGGTTCTGAAAGTTTAAAGTATCACAGTGGTGGGGGAAAAAAAAACATCTAAGCATATACTATTGGTATGCAAGAGGTATCCTACTTGAGAAAGGCAAAACAAAGTAATTGATATAGGACATCCAAGAAAAGAACTGGCCAGGTATCAATGGAATATTATAGGAAAACACCAGTCTGGACTATTGGCCAGTAAGTCCTACACTTATTTATTCATTCAACAGATACTGAGTTCCTACTATGTGCCACTGCATAACACGGCAGTTAATGAAACAAAGATCCCTGTCCTCCTGGAATTTGCTTTCTAGTGGGAGGAGAAAGAAAACAAAACAGATCAAGGCCAGCACCGTGGCACACTAGGTTAATCCTCCGCCTGTGGCGCCGGAATCCCATATGGCCACCGGTTCTTGTCCTGGCTGCTTCTCTTCTGATCCAGCTCTCTTCTGTGGCCTGGGATAGCAGTAGAAGATAGCCTTAGTGCTTGGGCCCCTGCATCCATGTGGGAGACCTGGAAAAAGCTCCTGGCTCCTGGCTTTGGACCGGCACAGCTCCAGCCGTTGCGGCCATCTGGGGGGTGAACCAGCGGATGGAAGACCTCTCTCTGTCTCTACCTCTCTCTGTAACTCTGTCTTTCAAATAAATAAAATCAATCTTTTTTTTTAAAAAAAAAGAAAACAAAACAGATACTAATCTTGAGGTAAAACATGTAGTACTGGGGCCGGTGCTGCGACATAGTGGGCTAACACCTCCACCTGCAACGTGGCGTCCCATATGGGAGCTGGTTCCTGTCCTGGCTGCTTCTCTTCTAATCCAGCTCCCTGCTAATGTGCTGGGAAAGCAGTAGAATGTGACCCAAGTGTTGGGGCACCTGCTCTCAAGTGGGAGATCTGGAAGAAGCTCCTGGCTTCAGATCAGCCCAGCTCTAGCTGTTGTGGTCATTTGGGGAGTGAACCAGCAGATGGAAGACTTCTCTGTCTCCCTTTTTCTGTAGCTCTACCTCTCAAATAAAAAAATCTTTAAACACACTCACACACACACACACAAGATCTGATACTTTAGATGGTAAGAAGTACAATGAGAAAAATAGTGAAGGGAGGGGATTGGGGAATGTATGGGAGACCTGCAGCTTTAAATTGGCCAGTCACAGAAACTGGAAAAGTTGACCTCTGAGCCAAGCCTGCAGGAGGTGAGGGAGCGAATTCTGTGGCTATCTGGGGTAAAGCTGTACAGGTGAAAGGAGCAACGGCAAACAGAAGTGAGAGTGTCCAGTGCGTGGACTGCAGGCTGGGCCAGTGTGCCTGGAGGTAGGAGCAGGACGGCAGGAGGAGGGCGCGGCTCCAGAGACGTCAGGCTCGGGGCACTGCACTGTGCAGGGTTTTGCAGCAAATGTCAGGACTTCAGCTTTCATTCTGAGTGGCTCGGAAAGCCTCTGGGAGTGCCCGAGTACAGGAACAATGATCGGATTTTTAAAAGAACACTGGTTGATATATTGAGACTGAAGTAGGGTGTAATTGGGTAGATCAGAAGCAGAAAAACCAACTCAGAGGGTCTTGTGATTTATGTCAGACTACTTTAAAAAAAAAAAACATTTATTTGAAAGGCAAAGTCAAGAGAGTGGGAAAGAGAGCGAGTGCGGACTTCCATCTTCTGGTTCACTCCCCAAATGGTTGTAAAAACCAGTGCTGGGCCAGGCTAAAGCCAGAAACCTAGAACTCCATCCAGGTCTCCCACATGGCTGCGGGAGCCAAGCACTCAGATTATCTTCCATTGCTTTTCAGGTGCATTATCACAAAGCTGGATGGTAAGTGGAGGAGCTGGGACTCGAACTGGCACTCATGTGGGATGCCGGGATTGCCGGCAGCAGCTCAACCTGCTGTGACATGACACCAGCTCCGAGTCAAACCATCTTCATTCAGGAAGCTTTTACATTCTTAAATATTTAGAATCTCAAAGAACTTTTATGTGTGTTATATCTATTAATATAAGAGGTCTTCAAAAAGCTCATATGAAATGCATATTCTGAAAAAAAATGGCCTGGGGTTTTAGATTTCTTTCACACACTCAGAATTTTTTTAATTCAAAAGGTGGAGAGTCAGGGATCTTCCATCTACTGGTTCAATCCCCAAATGCCTGCAACAACTGGGACTGGACCAAGCCTAAGTCAGGAGCCAGGAATTCAATGCAAACCGCCCCCAGGGGTGACAGGAACCCAGCCATCTGAGCCATAATGCCCTGCTCCGCACGGTCCACATTGGCAGGAAGCTAAAATCTGAAACCAGAGCCATCTACCACATCCAGGTACTCTAATATGGGGTCTAGGCATCTTAACTACCAGGCCAAATGCCTGCTCCTAAATTCGTCTTTAATTCTGTAAGTTCATAAAACCCTCTTTCTAGAAATTACAACTGATAAATGATTATTTTTTAAAGCCCTTGCATACTAGCCGAAATTATATGGAAATATATTTTTCAAAACAAAAACCTCTTAGGAGAGTGGTAGTGTGCAGTATTTTTACAAATCTCTTTACGTCTCCTTTCATAAGAACACGGCTGGATTCTCATGACTGCTTCTGCGTTTGGTCAGATACCCATAGCCTCACATGGATAATCTTTAACACTGAACAAAAATTTGACAGCTTTCTTAAAGGTCTGATGCAATGTGGGCATCTGAAACCAAATTATTAAATTTTGTATTGCTTAAAACTCCAGTGATTTGGGACAGATGCTTGGTCGGCATGGGGACCCCTGCGTTCCAACCCTGAGAGCCTGAGTCCACGTCCTGGCCTCGTTCCAGATTTCAGCTTCCTGTTAATGCACACCCTGGGAGACAGTGGTGACACCTCAAGTACCTGGGTCCCTGCCACCCACACGGCAGACTCGGAAATTGTTCCTGGCTCCTAGCTTTGGCAAGAACGCTGGCCATGGCTGTTGTAGCATTTGGAGAGAGAACCAGCAGATAGAAGATCTCTCTGTGTCTCTGTCTCTGTCTGTCTGTCTGTCTCTAACATTTATTTATTTGTAAGAGTTACAGGGTGGGGTGTGGGTGGGGAGAGAATCTTCTATCCAATGGTTCACTCCACAGGTGGCTGTAATGGCTAGGACTGGGCCAGACCAAAGCCAGGAGGCTGGAACTTCTTCGAGGTTTCCCACCTGGGTGGCAGCACTTTGGCCATCTGCTGCTGCTTTTTCCAGGCCATTAGCAGGGAGCTGGATCAAAAGTGGAGCAGCTTGGGGCTGGCCTGTGGCATAGCAGGTAAGGCCGCCACTTGCAGCGCTGGCATCCCATATGGGTGCTGCTGGGTCCTAGTCCCGGCTGCTCCACTGCCAAACCAGCTCTCTGATATGGTCTGGGAAAGCAGTGGAAGATGGCCCAAGTCCTTGGGCCCCTGCACCCAATGGGAGAACTGGAAGAAGTTCCTGGCTTCGAATTGGAGCAGCTCCAGCCATTGGGGCCATCTGGGGAGTGAACCAGCAGATGGAAGACCTCTCTCTCTGCCTTTCCTTCTCTCTCCGTGTAACTCTTTCAAATAAATAAATGAATCTTTGAAAAAAAAAACAAAAAACAAAAAAAAACATGGAGCAGCTGAGAGACGAAGCATCCCAGGTTGCAGCTTTTCCTGCTGAGCCAGCCACAATGCCAAATTCCTGTGTCTGTTAAATTAATATACTAAAAAGTTTTAAAAATCCAGTAATATGTCTTGCCCTTTGAATGGATGTTGGTAACATTAGTAGCATTGTCCATTAGTTTACTGGGTTACCCAGAGCTTCTAAATGTTGACACATACATTATATAATCTTAAAAAGAAAATCACCATTTGGGGCTGGCACTGTGGTGAAGTGGGTTAGTGCCCTGGCCTGAAGTGCCAGCATCCCATACGGGTGCCGGTTCGAGACCCAGCTGCTCCACTTCTGATCCAGGTCTCTGCTGTGGCCTGGGGAAGTAGTAGAAGATGGCCCTAGTCCTTGGGTTCCTGCACCCACGTGGGAGACCGGAAGAAGCTCCTGGCTTTGGATCGGTGCAGCTCCGGCTGTTGCGGCCATCTGAGGAGTGAACCAGAGGATGGAAAACCTCTCTCTCTCTGCCTCTCCTCTCTCTGTGTAACTCTGACTTTCAAATAAACAAATAAATCTTAAAAAAAAAAAAATCCCCATTAGTCTCAAAGCCTTTGAGAATTGCGTAGCCCTCAAGCTCACGCTAGTGGATACATGTTTTTAAAAATTCAGTTATTTGATTAAAAGCTTGCATTTTGCCATTAATAACAAATGCTATCAGTTTTATTTGAAGTTCTGAAGCTCATTTTCCGCTCTTTAGGGAAATATCTGCCAAGGTTTGTCATTCTTTCAAGTAAAAAATTCCTTTTTTTCTTTTAAATCATTTTATTTATAGCTCACAAATCCAATGGCACAGTGCCTTTTGTGGAGGGTTGCCCCAGGGCAATGGGAAAGTCCAAGAGCTAAGGGTGGTGCAGGCTCCCTAGCTCTGCCTAGACATGCAAATCGTGTACCTGGGAAAGCCAACTGGATCATGGGGAAAACCTACCGTGAGAAGGAACTGCTGCTCCAAGCCTATGGCCAAGGTGGCAGTGCTGTACAGCAGACCTGATGCTCCCGGCAGCTTCCAGTGTCCTGGCTGCCTGCTGCTTCCTCGCAGCATGCTCACTCAGTAAACCAGCTCTGCTCGCTTCACTGACCGCTCTGTGAATTCTTTCATCTTGTTACTTAGTAAGACTCCTATTGTAGAAAATATCTTTCGAAAGGCAAACACACACACACACACACAGAGTGAGCGTGAAGGAGAGTCTCCAGGTTTACTCAAATGCCTGCAACAACTAGGATTAAGCCAGGCTGAAGCCAGAAGAGCCAGGAACTCAATCCAGATCTCCACGTGGGTGGCAAGGACCCAAGTACTTGAGCCATTACCTGCTGCATCCTAGGGTGTGCACAGCAGGAAGCTGGGTTTAGAAGTGGAGCCAGGTCTTAGACCCAAGCACTCTGATATGGGATGTGGGCACCCCAACCATTGCACCAAATGCCCAGCCCCTCGTACTTTAAAAAGCTTTATTAATTTGGAAGGCAGGGTGACAGGGAGACACACAGAGCTTCCGTCTGTTTTACTCCTCAAATGCCTGCATCAGCCAGGGCTGGGCCAGGCTGAAGACAGAGCCAGGAACTTCATCTGGATTTCCTACGTGGATAGCCTGGACCTAAATACTTAAGCCATTTTCTGCAGTCTTCCCAGGTGCATTGGCAGGAGGCAGGGAGCTGGGGAACTGGGACTTGAACTAGCACTTTGATGAGGAAAATGGGTGTCCCAAGCAGGGGCTATAACCTACTGTGCCACCAATGTCCACCCCTCATCTTTTTTTCTCTCTAGCTTCTTCAAGTATGTATATATATATATATATATATATATATATATATATATTTGACAGGCAGAGTGGACAGTGAGAGAGACAGAGAGAAAGGTCTTCCTTTACCATTGGTTCACCCCCTCAATGGCTGCTGCAGCCGGCGCACTGCGGCCAGTGCACTGCGCCGATCCAAAGCCAGGAGCCAGATGCTTCTCCTGGTCTCCCATGCGGGTGCAGGGGCCCAAGCACTTGGGCCATCCTCCACTGCACTCCTGGGCCACAGCAGAGAGCTGGACTGGAAGAGGAGCAACCGGGTCAGAATCCGGCGCCCCGACCGGGACTAGAACCCAGTATGCTGGTGCCGCAGGTGGAGGATTAGCCTATTGAGCCGCGGCAAGTATATTTTAAAGGGAGTATGTGAAAATGAATAATTTGGTGGCTACTAGTACAGTTAGATGCCTTGATTTAAGATAAGGAGTCAGCAGTTTTGCACCCAGAATTTTGCCCATCAGTGCACTTGTTAATCCAGTAAAAAGGACAAACAATGTCTGAATACTGTGGCAAAATGCTTTTGCCCACCTGGACTACCTGCAAGGGTTTGTAGGAAGTTACCAGGAATCATTGAGAACCAATGGTCTAGGTGAAAGACAATGGTGTTTTGGACAAAGGTGGCAGCCATGGAAGTAAGACGTATTTTGATTCTGGATATATGTTGAAGATCTTGTAAGATTTGGGTGTGGAGTGAGAAAGAAAAAGGGGTCAAAGATGGCTTTAAGGTTTCTGGCCTGTAATTCCATTAAGTGACATGAGCCAAGAAGATAGCAAGGATAGGGTGTGGGATATGATCAGAAATTCAAAAATTTAATATGTTAAGTTTGAGAAGACCGTCAGATGTTTAAGTAGAGGTATCATGTAAGCAGCTGAATGAGACTTCCAGCGGAAGATAAATGAATGGAGATATACACTGAGGAGCCATGCGTTTCTAGGTATTTAAAGTTATAAGACTGAGGCAGGCATCCAGGTAGGAAGCTGGCGTCTCATACCAGAGTTCAAGCCCAGCTCCAGCTCCTGACTCCAGCTTCCTGCTAATGCAGACCCTGGGATGCAGCAGCGCTGGTTCAAGTAATTGGTTTCCTGACACCTATGTGGGAGACCTGGATTGTGTTTCCAGCACTGGGCTGTGATTTGGCTCAGCCCTGGCCATAGCAGCCATTTGGGGATGAGCCAGTGGGTAGGAGTTCTTTTTCTCTCTTTAATAAATAAAAATAAAAAATAAAACTAACAGACTACATAAAAATGACCAATTCAAGGAAGATGGATAGAAAAAAGATCACATGGCTAAATTGCCAACATGTAAAAGGTGAGATGAGGGGCCAGTACTGTGGTGCAGCGGGTTAAGGCGCTGCCTGTGATGCCAGCATCCCATATGAGCCCCAGTTTGAGTCTTGGCTGCTGCACTTCCAATCCAGCTACTTGCGAGAACACACTAACTGCTTCCATTTGCTGTGGTTTCAATGTGGCCCCTCCGAAATTCAGGGGTTGAAATGTAGTGGCCAATGGGATGGTCTTGAGGGGTGCTTAGACTATGAAGACTGCTCTCCTAGAAATGAGACTTGCACCCAGGAAAGTAGCAGAAGATGGCCCAAGTGCTTGGGCCTCTGCACCCATATGGGAGACCCGGGATGAAGCTCCTGGCTTCTACCTGGCCCAGCCCTTGCCACAGCAGCCATCTGGGAGAGAACCAGCAGATGGAAGATCTCTTCTCTCTCTCTCTCTCTCTCTCTCTCTCTCTGGGAGAGAACCAGCAGATGGAAGATCTCTTCTCTCTCTCTCTCTCTCTCTCTCTCTCTCTCTCTGGGAGAGAACCAGCAGATGGAAGATCTCTTCTCTCTCTCTCTCTCTCTCTCTGTAATTCTGCCTTTCAAATAAATACATCTTTTTTTTTTTTTTTTTAAGGTAAGATGAGGAAGAGAAACAAAAGAAATTGAAAAGAATCCAAGGAGGAGAAAGGAAGACAGGGAAAGCCAAGTGTCTTAGTCCAGGCTGCTTAAAAAGGTTGCCTAAGGGTGACTTGTAAACAACAGAAATCTGTGTCTCACAGTCTTGAGGCTGAAGGTCTGAGATTGGGATGCCTGGTATTCTTGGGTTCTTGTGAGGGTCCCCTCTCAGGTTTTAGGTGGTCAACTTCTCATTGTATCACATAGCGTGAAGACGGGCAGAGCGTGCTAAGGACACTCATCCCACTCAGGAGGGGTCCACCCTCATGAGCCAACAGCCTCCCAGTGGCCTCTGCTTGGGGGTTAGGATTTCAACGTATGAATCTGGGGGAGGGCACATAAGCATTCAGGCTGTAACCCAAGCGAAGCATCCCGAGGAGTGAATTCTGCTGGGAGGTCAAGCAAAATGAGGGCTGAGAATTGGTCACTGGAATCGGCAACATGCAGCTCACTGGTGACCTTGGAAAGAGGAACTTGAAAGCAAGTGGAGGCAAAGGCCTGGTGAGCGGGGGCGCAAAAAAAGTTGCACACAAGTGTTTGGGGTGGTTTTATCACAACAGCTGCAACCCAGAAACAGCCCAAATGTTCCCTAACGGGAAAGGGAGAAACAAAGGAGTAGTATCCTGTTTATACAGTGGAATAATGGTCACTAACAAAAGGGAGTGAACCATGGGCACACAATATGGTGACTCTCTAAAAACAGCGAGCTGAGAGAAGCCAGATGCGAGAACGCACTAACTGCTTCCATTTGCTGTGGTTTCAGTGTGGCCCCTCCGAAATTCAGGGGTTGAAATGTAGTGGCCAATGGGATGGTCTTGAGGGGTGGGGCCTGTAAGAGGTGCTTAGACTCTGAAGGCTGCTCTCCTAGAAATGAGACGAAGGCCCTTTAGAGCAGCTTTATGCAGCATTCGGCTTTCTTGCCCTCAGTCCTGTGCGGATGCATCCACCCTTCCCTCTGGAGGGTGCTCCAACAAGGCTCCATCAGGAGGCAGACGGCAACCCTTGCCTGACTGCTGAGCCTGCTGGAGACTCGATTTGCACTTTCCAGCCCCAGAACTGCAAGGAAATTAATTTCTGTTCTTGTTAAATTACCCAGTCTATGACACTGTAAGAGCAGCACAGACTGAGATACCACGTACATGAAGTTTTCCATGTGCAAAACAAATTTATAATGATAGAATTCAGATCAGGAAGATGATAGATAACAGTTTAATGCAAGCTGGCATAGGAAACGTTGAAGGAAACTTTCTGAATATCACTAGGGGTGATGGTTTCATTGGCATATGCAGTTGTCAAAACTCACCCTATTAAAAATGTGTGCATCTTGGCGGGCGCCGCGGCTCAACAGGCTAATCCTCCACCTGTGGTGCCAGCATACTGGGTTCTAGTCCCGGTCGGGCGCCAGATTCTGTCCCAGTTGCCCCTCTTCCAGGCCAGCTCTCTGCAATGGCCCGGAAAGGCAGTGGAGGATGGCCCAAGTGCTTGGGCCCTGCACCCGCATGGGAGACCAGGAGAAGCACCTGGCTCCTGGCTTTGGATCAGCGTGGTGCGCTGGCCACGGCCGGCACGCTGCGGCCATTGGAGGGTGAACCAATGGCAAAAGGAAGACCTTTCTCTCTCTGTCCACTCTACCTGTCCAAAAAAAAAAAAAAAAAAAAAAAAAAAAGTGTGCATCTTATTGTATATAAGTCACAGCTCAAATAACAGGAAGAGAAAACCAACATCATGGACAACACTTCTTTGAGTGAGCTTACTGTAAAGGGCAAATTGGAAATGTGGCAGTGGCAGGAGGAAGTGGAGTCAAGAGAATTCTCTTGAAGAGAGGAGAAATGATAGCCTATTTATATGCTAATTGGGGAGCAGTAGACAGAGTGTGGTGATA
Organism: Lepus europaeus; assembly: GCF_033115175.1. Classification (NCBI taxonomy): domain Eukaryota; kingdom Metazoa; phylum Chordata; class Mammalia; order Lagomorpha; family Leporidae; genus Lepus; species Lepus europaeus. Next base: position 45,045,426 of record NC_084833.1, read on the forward strand.
CAAGGGGGAGGGGAGAAATGCTGACCCACATCTTGGAGAACAGGGAGCCACCAGCCTTGTCCAGAAGTAGCCTAGGTTCGCCCACAGGCATAGGTTGGAGGCAGTGTAAGGACATAAAGTCGGGGAATGCGACAGCCTGTGGGAATCCTCCTGTTTGGTTCTTTCTCAGAGGCCTAGGAAACAAGGATTTCAGCTGGAAGTGAAAATGAGGGGGAAGTGTTGGAGGTTTGAGGGGAAAAGGTATGAACAGTCTAAGGGGAGTGGGAGACTAACTGGATCGGGGCAGACTTCCACACAGCACAGATACCACCTGGAGACTGGGCAACCCACACAGCTGGGTGTTTCTTTTCAGCCTCAGCAGCTGCACAGGTGGTTATGGATTTGCCTTAAAATAGGCTTGTGGTTTGGCTGAGAATAGGCGAGTTAAAGAGCAGCAAGGGGTTAAAGCTGTATGAAAGGGAGTGTGATAGTGATAAACTATGGATTCTAAACTGGGCAACGTAGCAAATGCAAATATGAAGTGAGGAGGGACAATGTAAGAATCGATGGATTTTAGTTTTGGAGGAGTTGGATTGCTGGAGAGTGAGCTGAAGCTAGGCAGTTCAAATGGTACTTAAAATTGAGATCATGTAGGAGTTGGAATTCTGAGTCATGGCCAGTCTTAGAGAGTGATCAGATAGGAGAGAGGGAGGAAAGGATGACAGCCAGCAAGATTATCCAGTGCAGGGTAGAGGATCATCCAAATTAGACAGGGACTCGCTGGTTAAGCAGCAGCAGTGTGGGTGAGTTAGGAACTACATTTTTAAGGAATGAGGGTGAGTGATGTGGGGGAAGGGGAATGATAGAGACAAAGTAAGGTGGTTGGTGTCTTGATGACGAGATTGTAGATGTAAAGAAGGTGGGGAAGATGGTCTATGGTTGGCAACCAAGAGCAAGGACGCATCTACTTCACCTCCCAGTGTACAGGGAGAGGACAGTCACCACTCAAGACGTTTGCCAGAGAGCTAGATTCTCCACAGAAAAGGGGATATGAAGAATGGCATAGAGATGACAAACGGAGAATGAGCTGGGTGACATAAATGGGACTAAAGGGCATTCTTAGCTCTGATGGTCCCAAAGCAGTGGTTTTAAGGCTGGGAGTGTTGGCAGAGAGGGAACGTGGGTCCTCCCACAAATAAGCAGAGGTCTTGGGCTTCCACCTTCCTTCTGAGTGGGGGTGGGGGGTGGGTGGCCAGGGAGTTCACTTGTGGTATCAACACTATGTAAGACTATTTTAGCTACCATATTTTATCAAAGATACATAACATCACAAAGTATAGGTAATAAAGAGTCATAATCCAATCTAACATTTTTTCCTAGTACTTTATATCAGTTTTTTTTTGTAATCAGACACATGAAGTTATTTTGCTTTATCTAGCATTTACAACATGAGCTTTTCCATGTTGCCGCGAGGACTTGATAATGATACTGCATAAAATTCCATGAAATGAGTATGCTACACTTTGTTAAACTGCTTCCTTTACTAATTGTTAAACCATTACCTTCAATTTTAATTACAACCAACCTTTCCTTTTTTAAAAAAAAAAAATTGAAAGATTGAGTTAGAGGCAGAGAAAGAGAAAGAGAGAGATGTCTTTCTTCTACCCACTGGTTCACTTCCCAAATGGCTGCAATGGCCAGAGCTGGGTTGATCTGAAGCCAGGAGCTTCTTCCCGGTCTCCCACATGGGTAAAAGGGCATAAGGATGTGGATCATCTTCCACTTCTTTCCCAGGTGCATTAGCAGGGAGCTGGATTGGAAGTGGAGCAGCTGGGACTCGAACTGGCACCCATATGGTACCTCAGCACTGCAGGTGGCAGCTTTACCTGATATGCCACAGCACCAGCCCTTCAACTTTTTTGTGTGTATTTAGCTACAGTCTAGAACGAAATGAATGCTAACTGCTCCACGTTAGCCAAAATGTTGAGACCATAACTGCTTCTTGTTGATATCTTCCCCCTTAAGACTTTATTGGAGAGGTCAAATGAATTAAGACATTTGAAAGTGCATTGTTTATTGATCATTCTGCCTGCAGAAGTATACCCTTTCTAGCAAACAAGATGAGCCTACAGTCTAGCAAAGTTTCTGCTGATAGCTACGCAGGGACTTGATCTTGCTCTAGTCCTCATGCCTCAGTACTACACGAGCATCAAACAGCCCAGCAAGGAAGCGTTAAGATAGGCTAGAAACCACTGATCTGAGTTCCCAACTGCTTCTAAGCCTCAGAAGTTACTCCTGTTACCTCCTAGTTCATAGGCAGAGTTCAACTATCTAGTTTAGAAAAGTTCTGTCTGTACATTTCTTGTTTCTATTAAAACTTTCAAATGAAGTGGATAATCAGCTGAAACATAGCTTCAACTTGTTACATAAATGTAGAGCCTTAAAACATTACAATTCAACACATCTGTTTCATGTATGTAAATACTGTATTTTTAAAAGAAATTTAAGTCTCGGTCAATCCTGTCTTCATAAACAGGGCACCTCCAGTTGCTTAGTTCAATGTTGGGGGACGGGGGGTGTGGAGGGGAGGGCAACACAGTCCTGCTGCTGTGTGCAGATTCTCTGCCACGACCACTAATGAGGTACATTTTACTTCAGTATTAGCTATCTGCCCACATTGCAGTTGTCCTTTCTTGGCTGCAACTAAAACCAGATTTTTCCTAAGTTTTCTAAATTTGTTCATTCAGAATTTACCTCCCTATTGTCACATCACTCTCAGTTCTAAGAAACATGTATTCTAAACACTATTAGTGATTAACTTGCTACTCTTATAAGCCTGAAGGGGCAGTTACAAGATATTAAGCCCTAGGCCAAGAGTGGGAAGACTTTCTGACAAGGCCCAGCTAGTAAAGTGTGTTAAGACTTGTGGGCTATCTGATCTCTGTTGCAGTGACTCACCTTGGTCAAGGTAGTGCAAGAGCTGCTACAGCAATCCACAATTAAGTGTGGCTGTGTACCAAGAAAACTACTTACCACAACAGTTCCCAGGGCTCTAGCTTTCCATCTCTGCTCTAGGAAATGCTCGACCTCAATTGTCTCACTGACTGTGCTGTTCATCTCCAGTTGGTATCTTTCAGAGATTTCAAATATAAACTACATTTGTAAGCTACATTGTTTTTGCATTTCCCTTAGAGTGTAGCTAGAATTCTGACAGTCTGCCAACTTGACGCATTTTTGTTCTGCTATACAGAAAAATCTAAATATCTGGACATTCTGGGTTATGCTACAGCCCAGCAGCTTAAATGAGTTTTCTGCTCTGCCACTAGGAGCTAAGTGGCATGTCATCCATCTGGTTTTCATTTCTCAGTGTTGATTGTTCTTAGCAATTCTGTTACCCTACCTTCTCCCACTTTATAGAATGAATGCGGAGACTCCTGTAGACTGATTTCAAATGGGTAACTTCCCTTGATACATTTTAGATACCCCACTTTTAAAGTGTGTTCAGTAGTAGCTGAGGCTATTATTAGACCAGTTTGTGCGATGTGTACTCCCTCAAGAGTGCTGTATTCTTGGAACACCCCTTCCAAAGCACTCGCTCGCTTCTCAACACATTAATACAGGTGACTACCATACTCAGATGGATGCCACACATTAACATAAAAATGTTTTCACAAGAGGAAACAGGAGAAAAAGGTAGTTTCTTAAAGGAAATCAAATCAAATCTCTGGGACACAGTAAACTGCTATCTATAAATGTCCATCTGCCACAGCGTGAAGAGACACTGGCTCGTGGTCAAGGGCTAGAAAATACTTATTTTTCAGGGCAGTTTAATGGCATAAATTCCAATTGCGAACATTTGGATGCTTATGTTCTCAGAAAATGCTCAGGTACACAAAATAGAATGACCCAGCCTGGGAAGGCAAGCTGAAAACTGAGATCCACTAACTGTGGCTGGACCAGAAAAAAATCTCACACGACAGCATCACCTAACATTTACTGAGTGTTTTCTATGTGTCAGGCATGGATCTACATACTTGAAGTGCATTAACTCAGAGTGGCACGTTCATGGGGCAGCAAGACGTTCAGGAAAGTGACAAAGATCACACACACAGCACGTATGAGCTGGAGTCACAGTTTGAACTTGTCACTGACCTCACGGCTTATGCTTTTCAACAGCACTTTAAGCTGCCCATGTACACTGTATTTTGACAAAAACCCAGCAGTCATGGCTCACCTCTCCTAAAACCCTATTTTCTAAAAATGATCCCTTTGCTAAAATTTGTTTTAATTGTTCTGATTTCACAAAGACCTTAATATTGAAATATTTTTAATGTTAGCAGTTGTATATATTTTTTGAATGTGCTCCACTCCATATTTCAAATTAAATCAATACTTGCAAATAACATTTTTATTGAGTATATTAACACTTACATGTTTATCTCTGCACATAAATTTAGTTTGAAAAAGGCAATGTATTAGTAAACAAGTACACATTTATCCCCTTTAAAAATTCTTATGAAACTGAGGACACATATTGAAATTAGATTTCCTGGGCAATACTAGAAATATCTGGCTAAAGCATATGCACAAAGAGGGAAGGAATACAAAATGAGAAGTAGAGGTATGCTACGGGGGTGAGCAACTACGCTGTCTTCAAATATGGTTGGGGTGAGAAGGCTGATGCTCTTGTCTGTATTCTAGTCCCTATACTTGCTCGTCTCTTGTCTTCTGACATTCTAGCACTCAGGAAATCTGCAATAAAATGTACATTACCTTGTGTTATTAGTTTAATAAGATATCCAAATAACCAATTATTACTGATTAAAATTTATAGTAAGAAACACAGTAAAAACAAAAGCCTTTATCTGTTTCAAATATAGGCCAACTGAAATGTTCAATACTGATAAACATACTGTGAAGGTTACGGTTGCTTAAATCTAGCTGAGCAGACATCTGAGGATATAACGACCGAGGTGGCCCAGCAGGATTAGCTGGTCACCTCCCTCAGCTGAGCCCGGGGCCCACCCACTGGCCCACACGCTCCCCATGTGAAAAACTGTAATGTAGCTGTGTTTTTCACTGAAGACTGTAAGTCTGAGTTGAATTATTCAATGCAAGGGTCACAATGAGAGAACGTGGATCTTTCTTATTCTTGTGAACTGTAATTCTTCCATTCAAGGCTTCACCTATGAAAAGCAAAAAACGTGTTTAAGAATTTAAGGAATACAGTTTAGTGGAAAAGAGAATATTGTTTACCAAGCAGGTTTCTCTTTGCCATGATACACTGCACTACTTGAAACTGGTTATTTTTAAAATTGAAAATTAAAAATTTAAAAAAATTTTTAAAATTAGAGCAGTTTTGCTTCATTAGTTTTTGCACCACAGTATCATATCGTTATGAGCTAAATACAGTGGCTACCTAGGGTTTGATCAGGCAGTTTTATTGAACACTGGAATATGAGGGCATATGGGGGTGGGGTGGGGGGTGGAAGACAGGTTTCTCGCCATCAGAGTTAACAGTCAAGGGTGATGACAGGTAGCTACACCATGTACCAGGTATGTGTCTCAAGAATGCGAGGACTGGGAAAGGCAATGATCACACAAGGACTAGTTATCCAAGAGCAGGGCTAAAGTCACGGTCAGCTTTAAGGAGTGTGCAATAATGATATTTGAGGAGGAGAAAACATGCAGAGAGCCTTTTAGGAAATAACATTTTGAGGAACTAAAAATTACAGTTGGGAAAACATTTTCTAGAGGCCCATGACAAGGCTGCTGGCTTTTAAGAAACTGACACTGGAAGTGAGAAATGCATAGGTAGGTGAAACAACACAAAAATATTGCATGTCTGTTCAAAGGCAAAGGATGACCGATTTCTAAAAACTTGTTCTGTATGTTGCAAAGTGGAATTGATTATCCACGTGCTTTTCTGATTATAACAAATTTCATTTGATTTCTAAAAATTTATTTGCAAATAGCCCTTAAAGACAACAAAAGACTACTTACAATTCAATATTCAGCAAATATGTTTTAACATTAAGGTGAAGTTAAGGACTTTTCCAATGAAGCAGAAATTTTTTTTTTTAGATTTATATCATAAGAAATACTAAAGGAAGGCCAGAACTAAGTAAGTATGAGGGGACTTTTTACAAAAATGTGAATTTAAAAAAAAACTCTACATATTTTTTTAAAAAATCACACCAAAATAAACATATCTGAATTCTCCTTTCCAATGAACAACTTGAAACAGTCTATATAATGTGTGTTACTGGGTTTAATTCTACCACTTGTCATTTGTTTTCTATTTATTCACTGTTTATTTTTTTTCTTACTCTCCCATTTCAACTGAATATTCTCTTTCACTTTAGCTCTACTTCTGACTTATAAACTATACCGCTTGGTGTTATTTTTGTAATGGTTGCTCTATCTTCAGCTTGTCAAAGACTACCAACAGTGACACAGTAGTACCACAAGACCTGCCCATACATTTCCATTCCCTTCCAATTGTTGTAAACATTTCAGTTCCCCAAACGCTGGGGACCCCACAATACAAATGTTGCTTTTGCTTCAATTACTTTTTAAATCTTTAAAAGTTTTACTATTTACCATATACAAAGGTACTTGAAATAGATGAGAAAATGGAATTTTGGTGTCAAAAACAATTGAAATCCATGCATAGTTTTAAAATACACTTGTCCTGTGAACTCTTAAGTACCCTTGTAACAATAAATATCAACATTCCCAATACCCCAATTAAGACATGGATAACTAAAAAGTATAGGTATGTGTAAAACCTATTACACTCAAAATGACAGAATACTATTGAGAGAAGTTAAAAACTAAATAATTACTCATTGGATTGGAATACTTCATATTTTTAAGGTGTTACTTTCTCCAAATTTTATTAATTCTGTACAATCTACTCAAAATACCTGATGCAGAAATCAACAGGCTGTCCCTAAAACTTGTATGGAACACAGAAGACCTAGAAAAGCCAATGGTCTTGATAAACAACAAAATTTGAATTATTGTAATAAGTGTTTTTTTTTTTTTTTTTTTTTTTTTTTTTTTTTTTTTTACAGGCAGAGTAGACAGTGAGAGAGAGAGAGAGAGACAGAGAGAAAGGTCTTCCTTTTTGCCGTTGGTTCACCCTCCAATGGCCGCTGCGGCCGGTGCATCTCGCTGATCTGAAGCCAGGAGCCAGGTGCTTCTCCTGGTCTCCCATGCGGGTGCAGGGCCCAAGCACTTGGGCCATCCTCCACTGCCTTCTGGGGCCATAGCAGAGAGCTGGCCTGGAAGAGGGGCAACTGGGATAGAATCCGGCGCCCTAACTGGGACTAGAACCCGGGGTGCCGGCGCCGCAAGGCAGAGGATTAGCCTGTTAAGCCACGGCGCCGGCCAATAAGTGATTTCTAAAAGTACTACAAAGTATATTAATCGAGCTAGTGCACTACTGGTATATACTACAAAGATCAATATAATAGAGGGATGGGCTTTTAGCCTAGTGGTTAAAATGCTGATTAGGACTCTTGAATCATGTATCAGAGTGACTGGGTTTGATGCTTGGCTCTGGCTCCAGAAATTGGGATCCTGCCACCCATGTAGGAAAACTGGATTGAGCAATAAACCTATTGTATAATCAACTGAATTTTTACCAAGGGGTAATGTAATTCAATGATGAAAGGACAATATTTTCCACAAATATTGCTAGAACAAAATATTCACATAATAGTGAATCTCAATTTTTCACACTATGAGTATGCAAAACCATCCTAACTATGAAGATCATAGATTTAAATATAAAATCTTAAAACTGTAAAACTTGTAGGATACAATATAGGACCTTTAAGACTTCAGCTTAATTTATGACATACCAGCAAAACTCAACTGTATGTATTTAATGTGAACATTTTATTGTAACCAAGGCCTTAATAAAGTTAATTTAAAAAAGCCCCTCATTAGATAGTCAATATTTTCCTGATAAAATACGAACTCCTTACCATGGCCCTTAATGTTCTGACAGTTTCTAATCACACCCCTTCACAACCCCACATAACCTCACGTGCTCTAGCTACAAAACCTGGGTATCTTAAAGCTACCTTCCCTTTCTTCTTCCTCTTTGCCTTCATCCAAGCTGTTTGTGTAGAAAGCTGTTTTGACCTCTTTGACTTGAGAAATTTTACTTAACGTAGATGACCAAGCTTATTTCTGTAAATCTTTCTCCATTTGTCCTCAGGAAGTAGACTGCTCCTTCTTTGTTCTCCCAAATCAATTCACGCACACATCTGTGTTACAACATTCTATGTGGTGATACAGAACTCTAATAGAATAAGAGTTATTTGCCCTCTTTTTGATCAGATGTAGTACTGGACGTAATAAAATTAATGCCAAATAAGTACAATAATGTGTTATCAATGAAATCTGATTTCCTCTTATCTCTGAGTAATGCCAAGGACACCTAGCTGGCTGCTGTACCTGGCTGCTTGATTTTGTCAATTTTCATGTCTCAAATTTTATTACACTAATACAACTTTATCTTGGCATGGCTAAAAAAAATTCTCTATAGTTGGGTTTAAATTAATAGTTTTAGATAAAGTGGAGTCGAGCTGGCACTGCGGCTTACTTGGTTAATCCTCCGCCTACAGCGCCGGCACCCCGGGTTCTAGTCCTGGTTGGGGCGCCGGATTCTGTCCTGGTTGCTCCTCTTCCAGTCCAGCTCTCTGCTGTGGCCCGGGAGGGCAGGGGAGGGTAGCCCAGGTGCTTGGGCTCTGTACCTGCATGGGAGACCAGGAGAAGCACCTGGCTCCTGGCTTCGGATTGGCGCAGCGCGCCAGCTGCAGCATGCCAGCCATGGTGGCCATTTTGGGGGTGAACCAACTTTCTCTCCCTCTCTCTTTCTCTCTCAATGTCTAACTCTGCCTGCCAAAAAAATAAAATAAAGTGGAGTCTAGTAGGGAAAATTTGCTGTGTAGGTAACCTTGTTTTAGTGTTCAAAAGATAAGTTTTTAGAAAATAAGTAAAATATAAGCATATTTAGTTATTCTGTCTGTACTGGTAATGCAAGTGTCGCTGAGTGTGTGTCTGTGATACTATCTTTTTTTTTTTGACAGGCAGAGTAGACAGTAAGAGAGACAGAGAGAAAGGTCTTCCTTTTCCGTTGGTTCACCCCCCAATGGCCGCTGCAGTTGGTGTGCTGCGACCGGCGCACCGTGCTAATCCGAAGCCAGGAGCCAGGTGCTTCTTCCTGGTCTCCCATGCAGGTACAGAGCCCAAGCACCTGGGCCACCCTCCACTGCACTCCCGGGTAGCTGTGTTGTTTGGTATACTAATGTATCCAGTGAGTGTATAATGAGCGGTGGGAACGGTGGGTGCATCTGGGTCAGCCTTTGCTCCTAAACTGGTATGAACGTAGCCTGTATGGGGTGGGGGGAGGGTGTCTGTTTATCTTCAGAGCATGAGGAACCAAACCCAAATCCTTTACACCTTGAGATAACAAGAACTATTGCCAGGTGGCTAAGCTGCTCCATTGGCCTCTCTGTCTCATTACTACTCTTTTTTTTTTTTTTTTTTTTTTTTTGACAGGCAGAGTGGACAGTGAGAGAGAGAGAGACAGAGAGAAAGGTCTTCCTTTGCTGTTGGTTTATCCTCCAATGGCCGCCACGGTGGGTGTGCTGCGGCTGGCGCACCGCGCTGATCCGAAGGCAGGAGCCAGGTGCCTCTTCTGGTCTCCCATGGAGTGCAGGGCCCAAGCACTCGGGCCATCCTCCACTGCACTCCTGGGCCACAGCAGAGAGCTGGCCTGGAAGAGGGGCAACCGGGACAGAATCCGGTGCCCCGACCAGGACTAGAACCCGGTGTGCCGGTGCCGAAAGGCGGAGGATTAGCCTATTGAGCTGCTGCGCCGGCAGTCTTTAGTAATGGTAAAGTTTTTTTGTTTTTATTTTTTGGTAGGGGGAGATAATGATAAATCTAAAATTTTACTCTTGAGAATAGACTTGGTATTTATAAAGTAGGAAGAGACAATGTGAATACAGAATTTATCAGACTAAGAATTTGCCTAAAATAATAAGAATTTGGCTACAAAAAGCAAAATTGACTACAAATTAAAGAGCCTAGGTGTTTTTTTTCCTGACCTAGTTTCTAAAGTAGTTCCAAAAGGAAGTGATCTAAGCATCTGAGCATCTGGAGCAGCTTCCTAGACCAAATACTTTGAAAGGAGTTACAGAATGTTAAGCTTCAATTCAGGATTTTTCTTTTTCTATGAAATATAGTGTTCAATTATATTATAATCACTTACATTATAGTTTTATGCTAAAAATTCAGGTCTATTTCATGTGATATGAAAAATATGAGTAAAATCAGGCTATTTATTTCTCATATACACATAGTGACATCTTATATGATGGAGTATCCAGGTGGTGTTTTGTTTCATTTCTAAACCCTAAGCTTTAATAGTTACAATGATTTGTTAAGTTTTTCCTCTTCTCTTTGTGGGGAAATGAAATTTCATTGTTCTGGAGGAAATTTTAAGAATGCCTCATAACAGAATTAAAATGAAATCAATTTTAGTCTTGATTAAATTGCAGCACTGCTTTGTGGTAAACTAACAGCCGTCTGCAGATGATAAAACCAAGGTGGTACAGCTCAGCTCCACGGCGTCCTTTGCAGCCCTCACAATACACACACTTAACAACATCCGTCATTTTCTATCTATTTGACACTGATTAATTACTCTGATCTAGTCTGGTATTGCAGCTACTGCCATGGCATTTTACTTAGGCCTGAACAATTGAAGGGGGTTCAGCAGTGTGAATACATATTTATTACTGTGACCCAACCTGCTATTTAATTAACCTAAATAAGTATGTTGTACGTTATTCTTTGAAATTAACATTATTACAGAAAAGACATTTTGCTTGTGTTTCTTTTCAGACATGACAACAGCAGCATCAGGATATAGAGCAAGTCACTATTTTTTTCAGATGTTTAATACTGATGCTTAAAAATTTTTTGTGAAAATGTAACAAAAACATCTATTAGTAAGTCATTTCAATTTGAGATATATTTCTAAAATACAGAACTCTTAGAGGTATATCCTTGGATCCTGAAACGAAGAAACTGACAAGCTGCTTTACCAACACCATGAAACGTTTTCATTTTGACCCTCATACTTGGGATTGAATAGAACATCTATAACCAAGGCAACTTAAATTATTATCTAACATTCCCAAGGTAACGCTGACAGAGCAGAAACCGTCAGAGCAAATGCACTAAAAGAAAATATCTGCGGCATTACCTCATACACCTCGATAAGAAAATCCTCGGAAATTAATGTACCAGTTGTTAAGATTGTGGATAACACTGGAAATAATACCCATCACCTCTAGTCATCACTGAAATGCGAATCAGAGCAACCAAATGCTGGTTTTTGTTTATCTAGACAAAAGGTGTTTTTTTTTTTTCCTTTTAATTTTTAAAGTTTGGTTGTCTAGTTTCTTTTAAGATTTGATTTATTTGAGAGGTAGAGTTAGAACCAGCACCCATATGGGACGCCAGCACCACAGGCAGAGGATTAACCTACTGCGCCACGGCGCTGGCCCCATGGTTGTCTAGCTTCTAATAATACAACCTGCTAATGAAAAATTCATTCTAGGGAATCAATTTAAAATTCACACTTCAAAATATATTTGCTCCTCTAAGAAGTACAAAATAAAACTTTTAATTTGCTTTTCTTTCTTTAAACTAGATCACTTTATAGAATTTTTTCCATTTTTGTATAGTCAAACCTGCAACTTTTTCCTTTGTTTTCTGAGTTTAAGACTGTATTGCTATGTTTACACAATTTTATTGAATCTCTTCCTCACTAACTTAAAATGTCCCAATTACCAGGTACTGAGTCTTCATAATGGATCTTCTTATTTCTCTATTACATTTCATTTACCTACATTTATTCCCAAGGCACCACAAGTTCACACATTTTAGGTTTGATAAGTTTTAATAAATGTATGCACCATCATGGAAACAAAATATTCCCAGTACTCCAAACAGCTTCTTTGTCAATCTCCTATGCAGCCAGCCCCCAATTTCTATTCCAAGACATCCAGTTATAGTAATACTGTTATTATACATTAGTATTACCACTTTAATTTTGTTTTGTGGGGGTTGGGGCTGAGATGAATGAATAACTCTTAACATGAAACAGATTGTAGACACAGATGTAGAAGCAGAAACTATAAACTTTTTATAAGAAACTCTTTTGTGTCTTCATTAAAAAAATCTTTGTATCACAAAGAGCAAACCATAAATTTGTCTTCAAAACTCATTAAAGAGAGTCAGTTATTCTATCATTTCTTGAAAAGAATATCCTTTTATCATTTAATTACCTTGGCTCCTCTGTCAAAAACCTATTAACCTAAGTGCATAGTTTACTTCTGAGCTCTGTTTTGTCCCATTGTTCTGCATGTCTGTCCTTAAGCTAGTAGGACACTGGCTTTATGAGATAGTATAAGTCCTCCTGCTTTTCTTCTTTAAATTGTTTTGGCAAGGCCAGCGCTGTGGCAAAGTGGGTTAAGCCATTGCCTGCAGTGCCGGCATCCCATATGGGCACCTGTTCAACACCTGGCTGGCTTGACTTTCGATCCAGCTCTCTGCTGGGAAAGCAGTAGAAGATGGCCCAAGTCTTGGGCCCCTGCACCCACAAGGGAGACCTGCAAGATCCTGGTTCCTGGCTTTGGATCAGCACAGCTCTGACCGTTGTGGCCAACTGGGGAGTGAACCAGTAGATTGAATATGTCTCTCTCCTCTCTGTGTAACTTTTCCAATAAATAAAAAAAAAAAAAATTGTTTTGGCTATTCTTGATTCCTTATATTGCCATATAAATCTTAAAATCAGTTTGACAATTTTTTAAAGATTTTATTTATGTGAAAGGCAGAGTTAGGGAGAAACACAGAAAGAAGGTCCTCTACATACTGGTTCATCCCCCAAATGGCCACCGGGGCCAGGGTTGGGCCAGCCTCTTCTGGGTCTCCCATGTGGGTGCTTGGGCCACCTTCTGTTGCTTTCCCAGGTGCATTAGCAGGGTACTGGGTTGGAAGTGGAGCAGCTGGGCCTCGAAATGGTGCCCTCATATGGGATGCTGGCATGGCAGGCAGCAGCTTTACCTGCTATACCACAATGCCAGCCTCCGGTTTGTTAATTTCTACTCTCCAAAAGTGTCTGCAAGGATTTAGATGTGGACTGCATTGAAGCTATAGATTGTTTTGCAAGGGTGGGGACTGATATCCTAACAACATTGAATTGTTCAGCCACAAACACAACGGTGTCTCCCAATTTCTTATGTTTAGAGTTGTTTTATGTTACTAAATCGTGAATATATATCTTAAATACTGGGAGCTTTTCTGAAGTTACTACATATACTGTTGTGTTTTTAAAAATTTTACATTTTGATCTTTAAGACTTCTGTCACCCTCTTATAGTTCTAATAGCTTTTTTTTTGTACTTTGTTTTAGGATTTTACATGTGTTATATGACCTACGAATGAAATTGCTTAATTTCCCCTCCCTGCCTCCTATTGCTCTGATGAAGACATCTAAGAAGAGTGCTGATTAGAAGTGGTCACGATGAACATCCTGGACTCAGTATCTTAGAGAGAAGGCATTCAGTCTTTTATCACCAACAACGTTATCTGCGCTTTTTGCTGGCTTGCTAAGTTACCATGGGTGAATTTTGTCAGATGCCTTTCTTCTCCACATCCCATGAGGCAATCATATTTTTGTCCAAAGGAATTTTACATCTTTTTAAAATACATTTGTATAGGTTCATCAGTATTTTCCTTAAATACTGGTTGGAACTCACTACTGACGCCTCTTTGTTTTCTAAGGTAACATTTAAAGCTATACAGTTTTCCTCTAAGCACTGTTTTAACTATTCTACCAGTTGATCTATTGTTTCATTATCATTCAGATCAGAATGCTGTCTCATTTTCTTTTTTTGTATGCTTTTCTTTGGAATATTTAAAAATCTGTTTACTTCCTAATATTTTGGGATTTTCAGGTATCTTTGTTAATTATGTTTTATTTTACTTAGTTTTGAATATATTCTGTATGACTCCTATACAATTATATGTATTAAGATTTGTTTTATGACTCAGCATACTAGTCTATGGATGTCAAACTAGTTAGTAGTGCTGTTCAAGTCTTCCAACTTTCTATCTAGTTGTTATTGTGATTATATTCCTTTCTTCCTATCTTTTCAATTAAATATTTTCTCAGGATTCCATTTTTTATCTCTAACACTAGCTAGCTTATTACTCATATTTTGTGGTTTAATTTTAAATTTGTTAGCCGCTGTTCGAGGATTTACAGTGTACATACTTATTGCAGTTTGCCTTCAAACATTAAGTTTTGTCATATATAGTACAAGAAATTCATAACACATTTCCATTTTATTAATTCCTTGTGAGGGCTGGCGCTGTGGCAAGCGGGTTAACATCCTGGCCTGAATCGCTGGCATCCCATATGGGCGCTGGTTCTAGTCCCAGCTACTCCTCTTCGATCCAGCTCTCTGCTATGGCCTGGGAAAGCAGTGGAGGATGACCCAAGTCCCTGGGTCCCTGCAACCACGTGGGAGACCAGGAAGAACCTCCTGGCTTCGGATTGTTGCAGCCAACTGGGGAGTGAACCATCAGATGGAAGACCTTTCTGACTCTCCTTCCTCTGTGTAACTCTGATTTTCAAATAAATAAATAAATCTTTAAAAAATTTCTTCTGTTATGGTTGTCATCTACTTTCTCCATGTTTCAAAATCCACATTATTTTTGCTTTAATCAATTATCAATTCAGAAATTAAAAAATAGACTTTTTTATGTATTCACATATTTACCATTTCTATTATTTCTCATTCCTGTTATTTAGATCCAAGTTTCTACTTGGTGACATTTTATTCCCACCAGAACTTACTTCAGTACATGCTTGTATTGCTGGTCTATTACTGAAGAATTCTTTTTACAGCTATTTTCTTCTGAAAAGAAATTTTCAAGTAGCCTTCATTTTTGATACATATTTCTTATACAGAACTAGGTTGTTCATTTCTCTCAGCACATTCAATGACTTAATAGTCCTTGATTAGTATTCTCAAGTTAACCCTTTTTTATTCTTTTCTCGATACTGTCTTTTCCTCTGGCTTATGTTTTATTTTTTAAAAAGATTTAGTTATTTGAAAGTTAGAGTTACACAGAGAAAGAGAGAGAGGAGAGAGGTCTTCCATCTACTGGTTCACTCCCCAACTGGCAGCAACTGCCAGAGCTGTGCTGATCTGAAGCCAGGAGCTTCTTCCGGGTCTCCCATGTGGGTGCAGGGGCCCAAGGACTTGGGCCATCTTCTACTGCTTTTCCAGGCCATAGCAGAGAGCTGGATCTGAAGTGGAGCAGCTGGGACTAGAACTGGCACCCATATGGGATGCCGGCATTGGGATGCCGGCACTGCAGGCAGTGGCCTTACCTGCTACACTACAGTACTGGTCCCTGCCTTATGTTTTTAAAAATTACTGCTATCTCTGTTTTTCAGCTGCTTATTTATGATGCATCTTCATGGGGTTTTATTCCTGTCTGTCCTATTTGGGCTTTGCTAAATTTAATCTGTGGGTTAGTTTTAAAGAAAATCTGGCCAATATTTCATCAAACACATTTTATGTCCTTGCACTGCCCCTCTTCCCCCCAGGGACTCCTATTACTGCATTTCTACAAGAAGAGTGCTTGATATTTTCACACACATTACTGTGAATGTATTCTTACATTTTTTTTTAAGAGGATTTAGTTATTTTTCTCCATCCTAGTCTTCCAGGTGGGTGGCAGGGATCCAGGTACTTGGGCTGTCTTCTACTGCTTCCTCAGGCACATTAACAGGGAGATGGACGGGAAGTGGAGCAGCAAGGACTCCATCTGGTGCTCTGACATGGGATGCTGGTGTCATAAGCAGTGGCTTAACCCACTATGCTGGCCCCTCTTTGCTTCATTTTGATACATTTTATTGTTTTTTTTTTTTTTAAATGTGTTTATTTGAAAAGTCAGAGTTAGACAGATTTTCCGTTTATTGGTTCACTTCCCAGATGGCTGCAAAGCTGGAGCTTCTTCTAGGTCTCCTGAGTGGGTGACAGGAGCTCAAACATTTGGGCAATCTTCTGCTACTTTTCCCAGGCCACTAGCAAGGAGCTGGAATGCAAGTTGAGCAGCCGGGACACAAACCAGCGCCCATATAGGATGCTATAATCACAGGCAGCAGCTTTCCATGCTATGCCACAATGCTGGTCCCCATTTTATTGTTCTATCTTCAAGTTTCCCAATCTTTTTTCTTCTGCATTTAATTCAATCAGATAGCATTTCTACTTCAGATGCTGGTATTTTGTATCTAGAGATGCCACTTGCATTTAAAATATATTCCCATAGTCTCATGATGTACATATAAATGTAGCTAGAATATTTGCTTCAGTATCCTCATCTGTAGGTCTAACAGCTGATAATTTGTTGCATTCACTGTCTGATTAAGAATTTTATGTTAGTGTCTAGCTTTTATTTCTTTTGTTACCACTAAGTTACTACAGTTTAGTTTCTTCATTTAAGGCTGTGTGTAAACGCTGCTGAAGAGCATCCAGGTAGCCGTGGTTCTCCTGGAATCCCTACTGAATAGAATCTAAAAGCACCGTGTACTGTGGGTGGCTGAGATGTGAATAGCTTGAGACCCTGTGTGAACTCAGAATTGTTCACAGCTTAACCAAACTAGTCACCTCACCTTGCACACTTTATCCTACATCTACACATCTTAAAATTCACCTAAAATGCAAAAGAACTTCCTCTGTAGGTTTCCAGAGGTCTTTTCCTGATTAGCATGTCCTCTTCAGCACTCTGCCCTATGATTTACAGCTTCTGTTTATTAGTTACCATCAGAGGTGCAGCAGGGTATGAAAACTGTTAAATTTACTTCTGATCCTTTGTTTAAATTCCAAAAACTAAGAAATGATTACCTTTTTCTTAATTAGAAATTTCCCTTTCAAATGTTTCCTCTTTAGGATTGTGTTACTTTGAGATACTTCAATGTCTGTGCTACACTACTGGCCGTACTACTTAAATACAAGAATATACATTATATAGTGGCGATAAGAGAAATGCAGATGGGCCAGAGGGCAACATTAGAGTCACACAGCTGTTTCATAGGATTGTGAAAGAGCCCAAGGGCAAAGCACGAGTCACTTAGTCTAAGGATTACTGGGTAAAGAATTGTTGGGATTTAGATAATAAAACTCAAATACTATTTTAAATCTCCCTCAAATTATGTGAATGAGTAAGTACATCCTTTAAAACTCTAGCAATAAGATGACAAAATGGACACAGTGAAGAATTAACATGAACAAACTTCCCAACACCAAGATTTGAAAAGGCTTGCATTAAATTTGCCCCATTTTAGTTTTGCTGTGCTGAAGCTTACTGGAGACGGAGAAAACAACACCATCAAGGTTTTCATTTCCATAGCACTGCAACCCCAAAGTGAGAAAACAACAAGGTGCATCTACTGAATTCAATTTATGCATTGGCAAATTTAAAATATTTTATGAAATTCTGAGAAATAGATAGTAATATAATGACCACTTGGAGCCATGGACTCAGCTTCATCAAATATTAACATTCTGCCATAGTTTCATTTAGAAACAAAGCATATATACTTGACACTGAACTCCCTTTGTAGACTACCTGATTCCTAATATCTGTTTTTCCTCAAAGGTCACCACTTCAATGAATTGAGTGCTATCACTGAAGTGTTGCTTCATCTTTTATCATTTATCTGTATGTATAATTGTTAAATGCCATATAAATGGCATATTTTAGGAGCCATTCTGCAAGTTCTTTTTGTGCTCAATACTTCTTCTGATATACACACTTCAATAATTTATTTGCTCCATAGATTTTATTCTATATAACTAACATATTCATTTGTTTGCTGATGGACATGATGATTGATTCCAATTTTTCATTTCTACAAACCATATAGTTGTCAAGATTTTTGTGAACATGTTATGCAAGAGACTGTTCAAAGTCCAAGTGTAGGAAAAAGACTGCTGAGTTGTAAGGATGGTGCCTTTACACGTGCTATTAACAAACTGTTCTCTAACGTTGTTTCATCCATTAGGACTACTGCAAGAGAGTACGAAAGTTCCACCTGCTAACATTATTGCCAGCACTTGGTATTGTTAAACATTATTTTCCCCCAAAATAATGGATAAGAAACAATGTCTCATTGTATTAGAGTTACTAGTGATGTTGAGTATCTTTGTACTGCAACTTGTACATTCAGCTTTCCTGTCTTCTGGGAGCTTTGCAAAGGTAGGACAAGAACACTTATATGTAATATAAGCAGTTTTACATTAAAAACAAAATTCTGGGCTAGAGCTCAGCTTAGGGGTTAAGATGCCTGAGTCCCACAACAGAATACCTGGGTTTGATACCTAGCTCTGGCTCCTGACTCCAGCTGCCTACTAATGCAGGCCCTGGGAGGCAGCAGGTGAAGGCTAAAGCAATTGGGTTCTTGCCCACCTAGATTGAGTTTTCCATTTCTGGCTTCAGCCCAGCCTGGTCCTGGCCCTTCTGGGCATTTGGGGATTGAATTAGTGGACAGGAACTGTTCCTCTGTCTCTCAAAATAACAACAAGTTTAATAATCACATTTAATTTTTAGAGCTAAGTATATGGGTATGTGAGACTTAGAGGTGGTAAAATAAATAAATCAATGAGGTTATTTGACCAATGCTTGAACACCATAAAAACGTCAATAGATGGAGACAGCGGAGTGCATTCTAGACAAATGCTCATATGTTTTGAATACAATAAGTACTGAATGGCATTTTGCTGAATTTGTATTTTACTGTTATTGGTGATATTTCTCTAGATTTAGTAACTTGGGAAATGAAAATATTTTCTTTTAGTTATTGCCTGAAGTTTTCTGAATCTGTGGTACTTCTGAGCCACATGATTCCATTCATTTTAATTGGCAGGGATTAAATGTAAAATAAAAAATTCTTATGTCTTTAGTTAAATGATGTGCCATCTAAAACATAAACAGATGGTAAGCTCTAAGAACGTCTTAACATCTGTTCCATTGCTTTTAGATACAGAGGGCATATAAGAAGTGACTGTAAAATGAATGACTGCTGTTTACTGTAGAATGAATTCCCCCACTCCTTCCTTGTCTTTCTTACCTGCCTTCACTGAAAATGGCTTTTCCAGTAGAAATACCGTTTGTTTCCAATGTGTTTTGGTACTCTGGGGGCCCGTAGAGAACATGACCTGCATTGGTAGAGTTCAAAAGTATCTGATGAAGTACAAGATTTTTAATATCATGGTACATTAATCTACCACATCAAACACAAGCTCCAATTGCTTACAACAGCAAAATGCTTATGATCAAAACACCTTAGGGCAAAAAAAAAAATACAATGCACTTTGCATAATTAATTCTTATGAATAACTCATGATACTTACTTTGTTGTGGCAATTCTTTTCAAAATAGATATCAAAGTAGCCAGCAATTGCCTGTTAAAAAAATGTAAATAATTAAACTAATGACATGATATACCTATTAATTTCTCAGTCTTTTAAGACACGGCTAATGAAAAACCATTTTAAAGACCAAATAGCTCTCAAATTTAGGGCTAGTCTTAAGACATTTGGGTCTGGCTGAAGAGCCCATGAGAGTATTGTAGGCATGGAAAGCCGAGACACCCTGGGGAAAAAAAAAAAAAAGAAGACCTAAATGAAAGATCTCTGTGAGATCCTAGTGGAAAGAACGGGGCCATCAAAGAAGGAGGTACCTTTTTCTGAAGGGAGGAGAGAACTTCCACTTTGACTATGACCCTATCGGAATAAGATCAAAGCCGGCGAACCCTAAAGGCTTCCATAGCCTTGGCAACTCATGACTAGAGCCTAGGGAGATTATTGACGCCATAAACAAGAGTGTCAAATTGTTAAGTCAACAACAGGAGTCACTGTGTACTTACATCCCATGTGGGATCTGTCCTTAATGTGTTGTCTAATGTGCAGTGATGCTATAACTAGTACTGAAACAGTATTTTTATACTTTGTGTTTCTGTGTGGGTGCAAACTGATGAAATCTTTACTTATTATATACTGAATTGATCTTCTGTATATAAAGATAATTGAAAATGAAAAAAAAAACTGGTGTTAAATTGGAAATGGCATAGAAAATTAATTAATTTTTAAAAAATATCGTGTAGGATCTCTGTCCTTAATGTGCTGTACACTGTTATTTAATGCTATAACTAGTACTCCAACAGTATTTTTTCACTTTGTGTTGCTATGTGGGGGCAAACTGTTGAAATCTTTGCTTAATATATACTGAACTGATCTTCTGTATATAAAGAGAATTGAAAATGAATCATGATGTGAATGGAAGGGGAGAGGGAGCAGGAAAGGGGAGGGTTGTGGGTGGGAGGGAAGTTATGGGGGGGGGGGGAAGCCATTGTAATCCATAAGCTGTACTTTGGAAATTTATATTCATTAAATCAAAGTTAAAAAAAAAGATTCTGATAACAAAACAAACAAAAAATTTAGGGCCGGTTACTATTTTTCCTGGAAAAGATGTTATAAGTAAAAATAAAGTAGTATAATTTGTTTTATTTTCCCACAGAAATAATGTCTAATCAAATAATCACTACTTTTGTTAGTAGAGAAATGATCATGCTAGACTACTTGAAAGGTGAGAGACTACATGGAAAGAGGAAAAGTCAGTCAGTCCCTAGTGAACTGAGAGGCCATCTTGAAACCTCTAGCTCCAGTCAATGAGACCCGGGAGAGATTAGCAGATACACTATTAGTCAGATAAATCCAGTCCATATTGTAGAGTCATAAGTAGTATAAATGATTGTGCCTTCAAGCCACTATGCTTTGGATTAAGTTACTGCACAGCAATAAATAACTGAAACATACTCATTTTATACAGAGCCAATTTACTATCTTCTGATGTAGTGCATCCTATTTTAAATAAACAATTTTTTAAATCTTTAATTCTTTTTTTTTGACAGGCAGTTAGACAGTGAGAGAGAGAGAGAGAGAGAGAGAGACAGAGAGCAAGGTTTTCCTTCTGTTGATTCACCCCACAAATGGCTGCTACAGCCAGCGCGCTGAGCCGATCCAAAGCCAGGAGCCAGGTGCTTCTCCTGATCTCCCTTGCGGGTGCAGGCCCCAAGGACTTGGGCCATCCTCCACTGCCCTTCCGGGCCACAGCAGAGAGCTGGACTGGAAGAGGAGCAACCGGGACAGAACCGGCGCCCCAACCGGGACTAGAACCCGGGGTGCCAGCACCGCAGGCGGAGGATTAGCCTAGTGAGCCGCGGCACCGGCCAAAGCTTTAATTCTTTTTCTGGAGCTTCATCCTGCTCTCCCATGTGGGTAGCTGGAGTCCAAGCACTTTGAGCCATCATCTATCACTTTCCAGGATGCACTAGCAGGAAGCTGGATCCAAAGTAGAGTGGTCGGAATTTGAAATGGCACTCATGAGATGCAAGTGTAAGCAGCAGTGTAACCTATTGTGCCATAACACCCACTCCAAGACACAAAATTTTAAATGTAACTTCCCTGAAAATAAAAGTAAATACTAGTACTTGAAAAACTCAGATTTAAGCAAATACTGGAAAAAAAAAAAAACCCACTAAGAGTTATTGTGCTAGTACAAAAAGGTCTCCAATAGAAATGAACATATTCAGAGGAATATGTAATTTTTACTGTTTAAAATTTAAATACTCATTCCTTTTGAACATTAATGAGACTACCTTGACATAATCTACTTTTTAAAACTGGAATTACATTAAGCTTATAAGGTGTTAAGCAAGACATTATGGAGGAACCACTATAAAACGAATTTGTGTACTCTGCTGCTTTTGTTAAGAATGAAGTTCTATTGCTTTTTGTAGGGTTAATATAGATTGGATCCAAAAAATTCAATCTTTAACCTTCAGATTAATCACACTTTATGTACCAAAAGAGGGTCAATTACTATTTATAATTCTGCCAAACAATTACAGAACAATGCAATTGTCAGCTATAGATTATCAAAGAAAATCAGTTAATCAGAATATATAACTTTTTTTCAGTTGATTTCCTAATACTTGTTTTCTTAAATTTATTCCTATAAATCAGTCTAGGTCACTACTATATTCTTAGTGTACAGAACAGTGCCTGGCCCACAATATATAACAAATCCTTGCTGAGTCACTGCGTTTATTATAGTGCTTTCGGCATTATATATAGTTTGCCCAATCGGGATGCAATTTATTTAAGAGCAGGGTTTAGGTGTAAATCCCAATTCTTCACCTCTTGCCCAGTACAACATTATACAGTAGGTTCTTAATAAATTTCGAATTAAGTTTTTTGTCCCTTAAATACATAAAATAATACTTTTTAAGTACTTAAAAAATTCATAGAAAAATGAATTAAAAGATACTATGCATTTCCATGAGCTTTGTGAAGACCTCTCATAGAGCTAGCCTTACCAGTATAATTTATTAAGTCACTACCTGACCTTGGATGTAAGTAATAATTTTCAACTATGAAAGAAATGGAAAACTTGGGACGAACAGGAGAGGAGGATCCCTCAATGCTATGTGTGAGCCCACACACTTCTCAGCCTAACCCTGAACTAACCATGCCCAAGGCAGGACCAAATCCATACAGCAAAGGCTTAGAGAACAGAATTGAAATTTGACATCAATGATACCAGTAGTCAGGACTATCTGTTGAATAAAACATGTGTGGGGAAAAACCAGTAAATAAAGGCTTAGAGAACCGATCTGAGCTTTGAAAAACCTGTAAGACTCAGACTGATCCCTCAATTATAGAGGTGCAGCAGAGCCCCAAGACATGATAGCAAAGGCTTTGAGATGGAATTGAGATTTGAGCCACTGTCTGTCCAGACACTGTGAGGTACAACTTAAAGTCTGACTGCCTGCTAACACCAAACACCAACACTGTCCAGAGGATTTCAACATAAAAAGCCATCAGGAAGACTTAACACTCAAGAGAAAAGACAATCTTGAGATGACCAGCTACTTGTATGAGCAGACAAAAGCTTTAAAGCAGCAATTATAATTATCCCCTATGAGATAACAAACACACTGAAATGAATGAAAACAGAGAGGTTCTCAGCAGAGAAATAAAATAAAAAATGGAAGTTTTAGAACTGAAAAATACAGCAACTGACACCAAAAACTCTCAGTTAACTAGCAAGTTGGAGATGACAGAGGAAAAGATATCAGTGTATATGAAGATGAATCTAGATATTATGCAATTTGAATAAGAAAAAATATTGCAATAAACTGCACAACAGTTGATGAACCTGAGGATCCAACAGAGATTTAATTGCAGGCCGACATAGAAAAGGTATGAGATCAGAAAACCTTTTAAAATTCTAAATCCCGAGAAAACATACCTCAGAAATGAAGGCAAAATAAAAACATCAGAAAACCAACAGAATCCACTGCCTACAGAATTCCTCTTGATGACATTTTTAAAAAAGTGGTTCACTTTGATATTGGAAACTGGGAATATTAAGAACAGTAGAAGAACAACAAATGACAAACAGCTATGTATATGTAAAAAACTAACTTTTCCCCTCTGAATTCCTTAAAAAATAATTAAAGCAAAAATGATTAACATAATTCAGTGGCATTTTTCAATATTTATGTAAGTAATCACAAAGATCTGTGAGAAGTGGGGAGGGAGAGTGGAAGAGTGAGACTCCATCAACGTGTACAAGTGTTTTAAAAATCTAGAAGTAGAGAAGGCTTTTTGAAGTACGACACAAGACAGGAACTATGATCAGGACAATTAAACATTTTAATATCAAAATTAAGACAAACAACAAAAACAGACTAAAATATGTATAGCAAGGTGCCACTGTCCTCTGCCTATTAAACTACTACAAATTAATAAGAAAACAATATACCAAAAGAAATGAACAAAAGATAAAGCAGAACACTTATAAAAGGCAAAATCAAATGATTAACAATCATCTGAAAAAAGCCTTCAGCTTAGAAGAAATTTAAAACAATCGACACAATTTTCCTCTGGAGAGGAGAAAGGGACTGGAGATAAAACTTAATCACCAATGGCCAAGTATTCAATCACACCACTATTAATGGGCCCCATAAAACTCTAACAAGGTTAGGAGAGCGTCTGGTGAGTGCATCTAAGTGCCAGGAGGGTGGCTGTGTACCCCAACTCCATGAAAACAGAAGCTCCTGTGCTTGGGACCCCTTCTAACCCTCACCCTAAGTACCTCTTCAAATGGTCTGGATACCTAAATTTCCTGTGTAATAAATTAGTAAAAGTAAGTGAAGTGTTTTCTTGAATTCTGTGAGCCATTTTATTTTTTTCAACTTTTATTTAATAAATATAAATTTACAAAGCACAACTTTTGAGTTATAGCAGCTTTTCCCCCCATAACCACCCTCCCACCGGCAACCATCCTATCTCCCACTCCCTCTCCCATCCCATTCTTCATCAAGATTCATTTTCAATTATCTTTATATACAGAAGATCAACTTAGTATATACTAAGTAAAGATTTCAACAGCTTGCACCCACACAGAAACACAAAGTATAGAGTACTGTTTGAGTAGTAGTTTTACCGTTAATTCACAAATTTGCATGGAACAACACATTAAGGACAGAGATCCTACACGGGTATAGGTGCACAGTGACTCCCGTTTATTGATTTAACAACTGACAATCTTGTTTATGACACCAGTAATCACCCAAGGCTCTTGTCATGAGCTGCCAAAGCTATGGAAGCCTCTTGAGTTCATCAACTCTGATTTTATTTAGACAAGGCCATAGTCAAAGTGGAAGTTCTATCCACCCTTCAGAGAAAAGTACCTCCTTCTTTGATGGCCCGTTCAAGCCAGGAGGGAATGGCAAGATATAGCCCAAGTACTAAGAGAAAAAAACTGCCAGCCCATAATATTATATCCTGCAAAGCTCTCATTTGTCAATGAAGGTGAAATAAAAACCTTTCCTGGCAAACAGAAATTGAAAGAATTTGTCACCACTCATCCAGCCCTGCAAAAGATACTTAAAGATGTGTTACACAAAGAAACACAGAAACACGGCCATGAGTATGAAAGAAGGTAAAGGAAGAAAACCTCTCAGTAAAAGATCACAGAAATATCTTTGGAAAAATGGCAGAGCCATTTTAATAATCTATTAAAACCAGGTTGCGGTTGTGAGAACTCTGGATTTGTAGCAAAACTGCACAGAAGTGTGTGTCATCTGAGGACTCATAACTTGAGGGTTCTGTGCTAAATTGAGTAGTTGACGGTAGAATTGAATTAAACTGTAACACAACCAGTTGGTGTCATAGAGAACTGGAAAGCTACCTGATGGTATGGAAAACCCACACATTTGGAGTCAGAAGTATTCTGAGTACAGAATTGATTTTCCTTTAAATATTATTTGGCCATCAAAAGTAATCCTTAGATAAATATTCATTAGTTTGGAAAATGTCACAGACTGTTAGGTGAAAAGCAGTTTGAAAATAGTATGTGTGTTTTGGGCACGTATGGTATGCTGAGCAAATGTGAGTGTTTACACATATAACTAAAAAGATGTTGAACAATCTATTGATTTTGGTGCTAAATCTTTGGGCTCATCTTTAACTAGCTTTCCAACAAAAAAAGAACAACTGTGAAAATGTTTAATAGTTAAGCTTAACATACATTTATAATATTGCCTGGAGAGGCATTCAATTCAATACGTGACTCCCTGGAAAGCTAGAGCACTAACATGTAACAGGAACTAGATGAATTTGGGGGGGGCGGGGGGGGGCGGGGAAAGAATGACAAATTTACCTCAAAAAATTTTTTAAAAAAGTTAACACTAACAAAGACATTATCAGGATAAAGTATAGAGGAAAAAAGAGATAAATGGACCAGTCACACTCACAAACTGCTAGGCCATGTGAAAATATACTTTTATAATTATTCTTTAAGACATGTTTATTCTATGATAGCAAAAATCAGAGTTGGAGAAAGATGTCTGTGAAAATAACAAATTGTGATGCCATCAGAAAACATGACCTGAGTCTGTAATGTACAAAATTCATGGGAAGAAATTTCATATTTTCAATTATGGTTAAAAACAGACTGGCAATCATATGAAAGAAGAATTAAATAATTATAATTGCAGACTCAAAATACATGAGCTTACAAAAACTACATGTAATAAAATATCTGAAAATAAAGTTAATTTAAAACTATTCTCTAACCTCCAAATAGATTTACATGAGTTTTAAGATTTTTTGAGAAAAACCACTCACCCACATCCACAAAAGAAACTAACCCTCCTTCTAGCTTTCCAAATAATACAGTGGCAGGGGCCGGGGCTGTGGCTCAGTGAGTTAATGCCCTGGCCTGAAGTGCCGGCATCCCATGTGGGCACCGGTTTTAGTCCCGGCTGCTCCTCTTCCTGTCCAGCTCTCTGCTGCAGCCTGGGAGGGCGGTGGAAGGTGGCCCGGGTCCTTGGGCCCCTGCACCCGTGTGGGAGACCCAGAATAAGCTCCTGGCTCCTGGCTTTGGATCGGCGCAGCTCTGGCCGTTGCAGCCATCTGGGGAGTGGGTCATTGGATGGAAGACTTCTCTTTCTCTGCCTCTCCTCTCTCTGTGTGACTCTTTCAAATAAATAAAAATAAATTAAAAAAAATAATAATACAGTGGCAGTGGAGGGTAGTCCAGGGTAACAAAAAATAGCTTATAAACTTTGAGAGAAAAGGAAACGTAACTTGTAATTGTTGACCTATGGTCAACCATTGCCTGAATATATTACGTGGAAAGTTTTAGAAACAAGTTGTAAATATATTTTATATTATAGTGGTTCAATTTTATTATTATTATCTCTTACTGTGCCTAATTTATAAATTAAACTTTTTCATAGGGATATATGCATGGGAAAAAAATCATAGTATATACAAAATAGGGCTCAATATTACCTGTGGTTTCAGTCAGGGAAGGTCCTGAAACAAAACCCCTCAGATAAGGGGGAATTACTGTATATGTGATTCTTAGTTTCTGTTTTTGAAAAGCCATTTGAAAACAGGTAACAATTAGATAACAAATGAAATATATCAGCTGATTAGGGACAAAACCATTTGTTTTGTAGAAAGAACAAAGTTATTATTCAATTATAGCTTCATCCCCTTGCTAGTATCTTTAATAAGTCTTTTAAATGTTAATTTTAATGAACTTACATTCTGTC
Organism: Lepus europaeus; assembly: GCF_033115175.1. Classification (NCBI taxonomy): domain Eukaryota; kingdom Metazoa; phylum Chordata; class Mammalia; order Lagomorpha; family Leporidae; genus Lepus; species Lepus europaeus. Next base: position 45,072,708 of record NC_084833.1, read on the forward strand.
AGTGGAAGCTGCTGAAATAAGAATAAACCACCACCACAGGAGATTGAACATGATGGCCATGGCAATACATAACTGGAGCTTTAACTTGACACGTACTTGAAAAAGATCAGATAGGTTAGAAGTCTGACCACAGAATACATCTTGTTACATATATATTGCTTGTCAGGGCCACTAAGGACTGCTGAAGTGGGGAATAAAGAATTAAAATTAAGGATCCATAGGAGCTGGATCAATCTGCCAAGGAAGGGTCACAATTAAATAAAATTTTTTTATGATACAGATCAGTGAAATTTTGTTTATGTGCATCCTCTAGGCTGAAAGAAGAAACAATGAGTGGTAAAGAATAATAAATAAAAACAACAATGATAATGGGAAAAAAGCATGAAAGAATACATACAGTGAATTTCTGGGATAGTTTGATCACTCCTGAAATTTAAGAATCCTCCACAATGACTTTGAGGCATATAGGAAATTAACACAAGCATACAGAATTATTGTGCATTCTGAGTATTCTGAAGCATTAGAATACAAATTTCAGAATGAGCTGCTTGTCTTTTTATGTATCTCACAAAAGGAAATAAAATAACACTTGTAAACTAGAGGATTTAAAAACTTGTTTAAGCCACATTTTACTTGTTTTTTCCCCATATATATATATATATATATAATTAAACACAGTCCATTTTATATATGCATTTGGAGAACAATGACTTAGAATAAAAATAAATTTACTTTCTCCTGTATCTTGGTGTGATGAGTCTTTCTTTAAATAGGACTCATCATGTGTACATGTAACAGGATGGCAGCCAATGAAATAAGATCAGACTAGGCCTTATGAGGAAGAAGGAAATTAAAAATTATCATTATCACTATCACCTGCAGGGAGTAATTTATCATTTCTGTTCTTCATTGGTATCATGTTCCAACAGCGTGTGGTTACAGCAGATACAATTAGGCAGCTGGCCACAGAAGTAGGAGGATAATGTGCTTTTGATGGAGTTTATCCAAGCATGGAGATAGAGTGCTTGTAATCCATGCAGCAGAATCACTATAATGAAAATACAGTTCATATTTTGTTGGAGTATTTCTTTCAAAATCATAATATGGAATTGAAAAGCCAAATGGTGCAGAATCAGAAGTATATATATATATATATGTATATAGGTAATGCATAAAAATGATTTTATTATAGTTTATACATCATCATATATAAAGCAAGCAGATGATAATACAAACAGAAGCCATACAAGCTCCTGTATATAGTTCAAGAACTCTGTTAATGATAATTGGTATTTGAACAAAGGGGAATAAGCAAAAAATAAATTAGGTATTATGATTTCTTTCTAGTATTAACTGTATTTTAAATTATGGACTCTTCCTTCTTCAATTAATTTTCTATTTTATCCCAAGAGAAAATCTGCATCTTTCTTTCATGATTCCTCTAGGGTACAATACACATTAAGTGCCATTTACTTCTCAAGGGATACTGCCAGATTGAGTGGTGTTTAGAAATACACCAAGCAATATGGGAAGCAGCAAAACAGACAATAGATCTAAAAATAGTAAAAAAAAAAAATATTTTCACTTAAAAACTCAAATTTACTTTTTATCTTCTTAAAATAGTCTCAGTAACTGAAATTCCCTTTAAATTTAGACTCCTCCCCTGTAAATGGAAAATGGCTCTATCAAAGTGATTTTACACGGTAAAAGATAATCTTTCAGAGTCTAAAATTTAAGCTCTTTAACTTTGGCACATGTAAAAATTGACATAAATTGATATCTTAATTGTTCTATACTTATTCCCAGCTATATGACATGCTGTTATTTTATAGTCAACAGTCATTGAGATGTACTGATATTTCACTTTTTAAGAATCTTCTGTTATATCATGTATATGCAGCAAAGTGCACATAAGGGTGTGAAACACACACTCAGATCAAGAAACAGAACATCTCAGCACTCTAGTACAGTGCCTTGTGTACCTAGTCAATCTTAGACACCTCCATCTCCAAAGGGTAACCATTATTCTAAATTCTAGGGCATACATGAATTTTCCCTGTAACTTCAACATGAATCACATATCATGTAGTCTTCTGTGCCTGGCTTATTTTCCCTTAATATTGTGGTGAGATTCACTTACATTGTTGCATGTTGTTGTAACCCATTTACTTTCATGACTGCAAGGAAATGTGACTACAGTAGTGTTCTGGATGATACATTCCAAGATTCCCAATGATGCCTGAAACTTCAGATAGTAAGGAGCCCCATATATACTGTTTTTTTCCTATACATATTACCTGATAGTTTAACTTTAAACTAGGTATAGTAAGAGATTAACAGTAACTAATAACAATAGAACAATTTTAACAATGTACTGTTATGAAAGCCATGTGAATGGTCTCTCTGACCCTCTCTCAAAATATTTTACTGTACTGTACTCATCCCCTTCTAGCTGACTGGTGTAACTGAAACTCTGGAAAGTGAAACTTCAGATAAGGGGGACTACTATATATGAGTACAATTTACCCAGTTTATTGCTGACAGGTATTTGAACATTTTTGAGAGTTTCAGAAATATTGTGGCTATGAACTTGTTTTTTAACTTTTATTTAATAAATATAAATTTCCAAAGTACAGCTTTTGAATTACAGTGGCTTTTTCCCTCTTATAACTTCCCTCCCACCCGCAATCCTCCCATCTCCTGCTCCCTCTCCCATCCCATTCCATCAAGATTCATTTTCAATTATCTTTACTTGATGTAATCCCAATTGTTAATTTTGGCTTTGCCTGCCTGTGCCTCCATGGTCTTTTCCAAGAAGTCTTTGCCTGTGCCTATATCTTGCAGGGTTTCTCCAATGTTCTCTAATAATTTGATGGTGTCAGGTCATCAAATTATTAGAGAACAGTGGCTATGAACTTGTAACAGACATCTTTCAGTGAATATACATACTCATGGCTACTGGGTACACACCTAGGGATGGAATCACTACAGGTTCCATATTTTTGAATATATTTACCATTTTTGTTAGTTTTTATAACTTCCTGTAATTCTGGCTTTCCATCCCTAAATACATCTGGTACCTTCTTTACTATAGGTTTCCTGGGACAAATTCACATTCTCTTTTTCTGTGTTCATCTGAAAAAATCTTTATTTCAGCTTCATTCCTAAAAGATACTTCAGTTAGGAAGAACTCAGTTATTCTTTTGGCACAATGATGATGTCATCACTGAAGTGTCTCTATCTTTTTTGATTCCATGGTTCTTCTGAATACTCATCTATTAGTCTACCCACGGTTCTTTAGTGCCCTACCCACAATCCCACTGCTTTTAAGTTTCTCCTCCTTGGTTTCTGAAGTTTTCCTAGGATATCACTTCTCCCTTTTCAAAATTCAGATATAATTCACATAGCATAAAAGTTTACTAATTTAAGGCCGGCGCTGCGGCTCACTAGGCTAATCCTCCGCCTTGCGGCGCCGGCACACCGGGTTCTAGTCCCGGTCGGGGCACCGATCCTGTCCCGGTTGCCCCTCTTCCAGGCCAGCTCTCTGCTGTGGCCAGGGAGTGCAGTGGAGGATGACCCAAGTGCTTGGGCTCTGCACCCCATGGGAGACCAGGATAAGTACCTGGCTCCTGCCATCGGATTGACGTGGTGTGCCGGCCGCAGCGCGCCTACTGCGGCGGCCACTGGAGGGTGAACAAATGGCAAAAAGGAAGACCTTTCTCTCTGTCTCTCTCTCACTGTCCACTCTGCCTGTCAAAAAAAAGGAAAAAAAGGAAAAAAAAAAGTTTACTAATTTAAACAAAGTATACAATTCAACTTTCTTTACAGATTTGTGTAATTGTCAACGTAATCTTTTTCTGGAACACTATCATTGCTCCTAAAAGAAATCTTGTTGCCTCTCATCTAGTCCATGTCTATAGATTTGCCTGTTCTGGATATTTCATATAAATGAAATGATATAATATGTGGCTTTTTGTGCCTTCACAGAATACTTTCAAGGTTTATTCATATAATGTTATGTATCAGTAATTTGTTCTTTTTAGTGGTTGAAATAATATTCCATGGTATGGATATATCACCTAGTTCATTCTTTAGGTGATGGACAACTGAATTACTTCCACCTTTTATCTATTATAAATAATGCTGCTATGAACATTTTTGTGGACATGTTTTCATTTCTATTATGTATATTCCTAGAATTAGATGGCATTTTAAAATTACACCATGCAGGTTATTTCATGCTTCATGAATTATACCTTCCTGTTTTATCTATTGTAGAAAAAATTTGGCTATTACCTCTTCAAATATGGTAATATTTTCATGTTTTTCTTTTGGGACTCTCAGTTAATACCCATTAGACTTTTTCTTATATCCACTGTCTCCTACCCTTTCTTTGGCCTCTTAAATCTCTCAGTGCTTCTTTTTGAATATTTTCTTCTGAACAAATATCCAGTTCACTGATCTTCTCATCTCATATTTAGTTCAATTCTAAAATGTATGGTTCCTTTTCAAATCTGCTATATATAGATATTAAAGTTTCCAGTTCACTGAAATTTCCTTTCTCCTTGAATTTAGACTAATGCACAGTTTTAGGATCCATGATTGACAGAATTAATACCTGGAGCTGTTCTTACTGCCTGTTGTTTCAACTGGTTCTTGATTAATATTGTTTTGTGTCCTTTGTGACTGATTAAGTTTTATTATATTTGAAAAAAAATTCTTGTAGCTGTAATTTGTGACCTAAATTCTAGAAAGAATTTTTGCTTCTTCAAGCCAAGATCATCTTAATTCAGTGTCAAAATTTGAGAATTTCAATTCGTGTATCTCTGTTTTGCCCTGTTCTTGGCTTCAGTCTTCCTGTATCCCAAAGCAAAGTGCTAGGGAGTTACAGGGGGTCTATTTTTATATTTCCTACCATGTGGTGCTATCAAAAAGGCTATCCTTCCTCTAGACTGGCAAGTCCCTGTAGGGCAAAAGGAGCCCCAAATGTTAATTCTCATATCTTTGGACTTCCTTATTTTCTAAATTTTTGTTTGATAATGCTTTATTAACAGCTTTCTGAAACCTTCAAAAAAAATGGTATTTTTTTACAGCTTTGGTAGTTCTCAGCAAAATTTTACTGTAGCCCTTCACTGCATTTTTCTGTCCTACCTGTGGTTCTCTGGCCTGTAACTCTCTTCCCCACTCTCTAACTCCTCACTTCTTATGTCTAAATTTAAATGTTACTTTCTTTGGGCAGCCTTCCTTAATCCCATGTAGTAGACTATAATATACACACAAAATGTTCCTGCACTCCCTGTTACCAGCACTCATCACATTCACAATGCTTTGTGTTCAATGTCTTTTCAATGGCATATCCCAATAGGTCTTTTAAGGACAGACTCACCACTCCTGCGTACCTCCATACACCCACTGCCTATGCATGCTTCCTGAATGGTGAAAACAATTGTGCATGGCTATAGAGGCATGAATTATCATCTCAATGTGCAGGGACTATAGGAAGTGAACGTAAACAATCTATAAAAGATTCCTTGACCTAGCACTCTTAGAAATAAATGATAAAATGATACAAGCTCAATTCCTATTAACCTTTAGGAAATGGAGATTATGATGCTTTATATCTAATGTAACTTTATAATTTTATTTAAAACTGACATAAGATGACACCTACTTTCCAAAGAAGTATTCCCTGATAACTCCAGATAAATATAGTGCATATGGTATTAAGATGGTTTTTGAAAAGACGACACACCTAAGGCATGAGCAGGATTACCAAGGGAAACTAAGAGTGGTAGGCCAAGGCACTCTTTTATAGATTCTGTTTTAAGTTCTAACTATTTATATGTTGGCCTCTCCTAAATGACTGTTTTACGGCCACAGACTACATTTTGATTCTTTGTTATAGTCACAGTAAGTAGCAAGAAGCTCACGTAGTATTTACCTTCAATATGTGTTGCTTGAATAAAAAGTAGTCTTGAATATAGTTTGCTATTTAAAAAGTTTTGCAATTCACTGCTTCTCTAGATTTCCCTCTTTTCCTGCTCCCCTTATACAGATTCTTATTGCTTGATATCCATGCTTACTGTTTCCTAATATTGTTTTTTGTTTGTTTGTTTGCTTTCCATATTCCCTGAAAACTACCCAGAAAAGTAAAGTGAAGGTAGTTTACCACTCCTCTACACCCGAGCCCTTCTGAAAACATGCAATATCTTGAGTGGAAACTAAAAAAAAAATCTGTTGATATTCATTAAGCTCTTTCATTTAGAAGCTGACATTTTTCAAAGAAGTTTATTATAAGTTCTGACATGTATTTGAAATTTTAAGTGTTTTATTGTTGCAACCTGAACATGAATGGGTGAGATAATTTCCATTTCTGGGGCTCTAGTATTCAGTTTGGTCCATCTTAGATCCCTGGGGTTGGATGCTGGATGAAAAGAGTAGGAAGAGAAGAGAAAAAAGAAATCAGATTGAACACCATGGTGCAGTGTTTGGGGATAGCCAGGACATACACATTAAGCAAGATCCTTTCCTTTAATAAGTGGTATGTCATTGCATTAGTGATCTAAAATTAAAAACATGACCCCCTGGGAAACTAGAGGCAGAAAGGATATGGTTCCTTGCAGAGACAGCTGATGAGCATAACACTTTAAAAGAAGGTACAGTTGATCTAATTCTTTGACATTCATGTGTACAGATAGGTCTTAAAGTCATCTTTGCACATTTGTGCCTTTAAAAAAAAAATTGGTATGTAATGGAATAAGGAGATCCTTTCTATAAAATCACAAAGTCTTTAATTCCTATAAACAAAAAATAAGAATAAAAGCAATAAAAACAACCCTTCTGTTAAGAATACAGCTTGATGGAGAAAAATCAAAGGAAATATTAATTGGTTTATTTATTGAGCATTTTTTGTGCCAGGCATAATGGTCAATGTGTGAATAATTTTGTACATAAAACAATAACTAGGAGGTTATATATTTGTGTTACCACACTATTTCTGAGATGAAAACGGTTCAGAGAAGTTAAATACCTTGACTAAAACTGTACTGGTAAACTTGGCCCACTGGGTCTAAAGCTGAAAATAACCACAGTGCTACATTACCAGTGTTCCTTGCATATTTTCATCTGTTTTAAAGAGACTGATTTTTAGAAAACTCTTCCATTTTCAAGACTGGTCCTTTCTTGAAAACATGGACTGACTCATTTTGGCAAATATAAAGCATGTTCTGAGCCTTTCTAATTCTTTCCCTGAAGACTAATCCCTCATGTTAATACATACACATACATTAGATGTCTGAAAACATTAGATACTTTATGACTTCCTGAAGCTCTGAATGCCAACATTCACAATGGTTTCTGTCAGGTTAGTCAGAAGAAATCTGAACTGGGAAGATTACTTTCTTATAGGTCATTACTCTAGGGTTAACTGCCAGAATCAAAGAGAAAAAAATACCTGGTCAAACTCAATTATCACTATAATCTAATAATGCAAATTGGCAGCCTCTGTGATAAGACTAGGGTGAAGTCCCCTGACAGCTCCAATCAAGGGCCCACTATTATTGACTGTTTGATAAATCAGCCACGTTTTTGCTTACAGCTGTGCTTGAGCTAGATATTTCAGTCCTGCCTGGGTGTGATAATTTCACTCACAATGTATTCTGACAATTTGCTGATTTCAAGCACGATCCTATACCTATCTAAAATTTCAAGATTCAACTCAAGCTGTATGTTACAACAATTGTGATGCACATTCATTGGAATCAATGAATTTTTTATAGTACAGATTCAGAGGCATTACTCACGTATTGGCTTTCAGCACACTCATGTCTTTAGAGGAGTATTCTACAGAAATATTATTGTGTATTATTGTACTTATCCTTCAAGGTTCCTCATTTTTGCATTCCTTCTGACTAGATTTAAATACTGCTGGTGATTCCTCTCACTATTCCACTCAATGAACCTTAATGTTAATTTTTGGGGGCCAGTGTTGTGGTGCAGCTGGTTTAGCCTCTGGCATCCTGTATCAGAGTGCAGGTTTGCGTCCTGGTTACTCCATTTCCCATCCAGCCCCCTATTAATGTGCCTTGGAAGGCAGCAGACAATGGCTCAAATACTTGGGCCCTTACCACCCACCTGAGAGACCTGGATGGAGCTCTGGGTTCCTGGCCTTAGCAGCCATTTGGGGAAGGAACTAGTGGATGGGAGATCTCTTTTTCCATCTTTCAAATACATAAACCTTTGGGGAAAATAGTTAAATTTTAAAAAGACAAATGCATTTCTTATATTATTTTCCTTAATGGTAATGTTTCAAGGAGAGAGTATAAAAGTTCTCATTGGTACTTCTTTCCCTCATTCCACAATTATCTAATTGATCCTCAAGTCCTGTCAGTTTTACATCCTGAATATTTCCACACATGAAGAATGGGTTGAAATGATTTAGATTTTAAAAGCCCTGTAGGGGTGTAGTTTAGAAGGTTCTAGACTTTTGGAGGTTGGAAAAGCAAAGGCAAGGAATCGAGTGGGAATAAATGTCATGTAATGCATACGGCATATTTGGACTTCAATTAGATATAAAAATCCCAGAATTAGGTGTGATCCTTTTGAAATATGAAATATGAAGCTTCCCTTTTAGTATTCATATATTTTCAGAGGATAAATCACGTATGGGGAAAATCCCAGCCAATAAAATTATTCTTGAAAATTCCTTACTAAGGTGTTGTATTAGAGACTAATATATAAACCATCCCTCAGGCACAAATCACCATTTTTTTTTGGTCTGGGTTCCAGATAAAAGTAGATAATTTATAGTAAATCACTAATTTATATTAAAATACACACTCTTAAAAACAAGAATCACATGCAGTCTAGCAGGATGATCACACCAGAGAAATGCTTAGAAGCTGACAACTGAAGAAATGGAAGATCCTTTTCTCATCTCATGCTCATTTTTGGGTACACATTCAGAAAATAGAGGGCAGAATCAGCTGTGTTACTGTTCTCTTTCCCCGACTACTTGAACGCTTAGTTATTCTGTATGTTATGCCTGCTCATGATGCTACTCCATTGGATTTGTTTTAAAAAATAATCTTTTAGAACAGGGCCATCAAAGAAGGAGGTACCTTTCTCTGAAGGGAGGAGAGAACTTCCACTTTAACTATGACTTTGAATAAGATCGAAGTCGGCGAACTCAAAAGGCTTCTATAACCTTGGCAACTCATGACTAGAGCCTAGGGAGATTACTGATGCCATGAACAAGAGTGTCAAATTGTTAAGTCAACAACAAGAGTCACTGTGTACTTACTCCTCATGTGGGATCTCTGTCCTTAATGTGTTGTCCAACGTGAATTAATGCTATAACTAGTACTAAAACAGTATTTTACACTTTATGTTCTGTGTGGGTGCAAACTGATGAAATCTTTACTTAATATAGACTAAATTGATCTTCTGTATATAAGGATTATTGAAAATGAATCTTGATGTGAATGGAATGGGAGAGGGAGTGGGAGATGGGAGGGATGCGAGTGGGAGGGAAGTTATGGGGGGGGAGCCATTGTAATCCATAAACTGTACTTTGGAAATTTATATTTACTAAATAAAAGTTTAAAAAAATCTTTTAGAAGTAGAACAGGTTGAAAAACATATGCTAGTTTCAAAGTTTTTTATATAATCCTATATTGCCTAAAATGCTTTGTCAAACAGATGTTCACATATCTTGGGAGGTACTTCAAAGTATCCTTTCACAGGGGAAAGAGGAACCCAAGCACTTGGGCCATCTTCTGCTGCTTTCCCAGGCACATTAGCAGGAAGTTGGATCAGAAGTGGAGCAGCTCAGACTTGAACTGGTGCTCTGATATGGGATGCTGGCAACACAAGCTGCAGCTTAACCCAAGGCTGGTCTCCTCTACTCAACTATCTTGAGGCAAATGCTTCACAATACGTCATTTCTTTCCTGGATAATGCAGTACACATCTTTCAGAAAACATGAACATTTTCTTATGTAACTATGTTCTTATCACTCATAACCCAATTCTTAGTAATTTTTTGATATTTTATGATGTTTTCCCCATTAACACCTTGTGTACAGAGGAACTATCTCTTCAGAAGTGTTTCAAGTATTGTCAATGCCTCACAGCATATACTATAATGAAAAGTATTTCCTGATGGTAAGTGAAGAGATTGAAGTGTGGACACCACCACCTAAACCCAACAACAAAGGTTTAAGTTTCAGAATAGCAGGAAGTTCAAGACCATGCTCTAGATCACATGGTCATTTCTACAAGGAGAGAAACCTGAAACCAACTTAAAAATGCTCTCCCAAGACATAAAATTTACCTAATGAAGCCTATTAAGATATATACCAGATGTCCCACTAAAAATCTATGATACAAGTTCAAGACAAATCTTCAATTTCTTAGCAGCACAGATGTTTTAATAATTAGTTTCTTTAGCTGATTAGCTTCACAAGGTCAAAATTAGGTCAACTAACACCAAAAAGTACTAAGAGCTTATTTAATATCCAGGAATGAGTTGCACACTAGGTTTATACTGCCAGAGATTTTTAAAAAGCCTCAAAAAGATTTAAGGAACACAAATGCACAGAAATGGGTTCATATTGAAGTTTTTTCTTAAGCTCAGGAAAATGTAAAGCTTTATTAAAAAGTAAAATGAAAACAGTACTGTGACTAAGGATCATTGAAGTTTGAATTTTAAATAGTTTATAGGGGTTGGTGCTGTGGCATAATGTGTAAAGCCACCACCTGCAGTGCCAGCATCCCATATGGGCGCCGGTTTGAGTCCCAGCTGCTCCACTTCCAATCCAGCTCTCTGCTATGGCCTGGGAAAGCAGAAGCTGGTCCAAGTCCTTGGTCCCCTGCACCCGTGTGGGACACCCGGAAGAAGCTCCTGGCTTTGGATCAGCACAGCTCTGGCCATTGTGGTTAACTGGGGAGTGAACCAGCAGATGGAAGACTTCTCTCTGCCTCTCCTACTCTTTCAAATAAATCTTTAAAAAAAAAAAAGTTTCTAATTACTCTGGGTTTACAGCTGCTATTAAGAGAAACTAAAGACTAGTTTTTGACAGTTAAACCGAATATGGGTGTGACTCATTACCTAACACCTATCAAAAGAGAAGACTCAATTGAGAAGTAGCATAGAAGTTATTTTTGGTTCACTATTACTTTCATTTACTTTTCCTATTTGGAACCCTAGGACCAGTATTGTGATGCAATGGGTTAAGCTGTTGCCTAGGATGCCAGTATCACACATTGGAGTGCAAGTCTGAGTCCTGGCTGCCCTGCTTCCAATGCATCTTTCTGCTAATGTGCCAGGGGAGGCAGTGGAAGATGGCGTAAGAAATTCGACTCCTCTCACCCATGTGAAAGACTAGGGAAGTGTTTCTGGCCCCTGGCTTCGACCTGGATGTTGTGGCCACGTGGGGGAGTCAACTGGAGCTGAACCAACAGGAAGCCAGGAACTCCTTCCGGGTCTCCCATGTGGGTGCCTTCCCAGGCCAGAAACAGAGCAGGTTCAGAAGTGGAGGAACTGGCACCCACATGGGTTAGTGGTGCTGAAGTCAGAGGCTTAGCCTATTACACCACAGCGCAGGCCCCATGGGATTTTTTTTTTTTTTTTTAAATTTAGGATGCAGACCACTGTAAAAGACCTTTGCTCTGATGCAATAAAAAGAAAACACTAGAAAAACTAAACATCATAGTTTTCATTAAAACCATTCAAGAGTCATGCATGCAGAGAAGTCTAAGTAAATTTTCTCCAGCAAGAAATGAATCCTTCCTAGTTGAGCAGAAACAAATAGCAGCTTTATACCTGAAGGCACTGACCCAGTACTGAGACCATGGGGCTGAACAAAGTAACAAAAATGTTGTACCCGTTGGAACTTTGCAGCCAGGACAAGGAGGAACCAGGCCACTTTTAATAGCTGTGCCTAGGCTTTTATGGTGTCCTAAGATTTGGAGCAGCCTGAAAGGCAGAGCTAGTCCTTGGAACAAAATGATTCTCTTTCATATTCCTTTTCAGGAGGTGGATGAATGAAGTATGTGGTTGTGCTGCCAAGCAGGAAGGCAAGGTTGTTTCCCTGCAGTGCTTAGACGTTGGACAAAAACCTGTCATAACACAGTTCCCTGTCATCATACCATGATTTTACCCTTTCCCAGAAAAATGAGGTGGTTTCAGGTACCTCAAGAACACCTGAACAGTGATCTCGGGGTGTAAGTTCCTTCTTCTCAAGCACAGTCAGCTCAGCTGGACTATTTACAAGATTCCATCTGAATCCCACCCTCCCTGTGACTGCCACTTCTCAACTTCTAGATCATGAAACTAGCAAATCCCTATTATGACATTTCTCCTCCCATCCAACTTGAAGGACAGAAAATCAGAACCCCCAAGTTTCATCACTATCCTCACTTTATTTATTTATTTATTTGAAAGTCAGAGTTACACACACACACACACACAAAGAGAGAGAGAGAGAGAGGTCTTCCATCAGGTGGTTCACTCCCCAGATGGCCGCAACGGCCAGAGCTATGCCAATCCGAAGCCAGGAGCCAGGATCTTCTTCCGGGTCTCCCACGTGGGTGCAGGGGCCCAAGGACTTCTTCTACTGCTTTCCCGGGCCATAGCAGAGAGCTGGATAGGAAGTGGAGCAGCCGGGTCTCGAACCGGCACCCATATGGGATGCCGGTGCTTCAGGCCAGGGCATTAAACCACTGTACCACAGCGCTAGCCCCCACTATACTGACTTTAAGATGGTCAAGGCAGTGGTCCTATGCTCAAAACACTGGAAATTAACTGAAGTGGCCCCCATACCAACTCCAGATTAGGTAAAAGGAATCAGCTCCTCATCTTGGCGATCTAGGAATGCCCTTCTAGGGGAAAATACTAGCTACTCTAGTCTATACTTTTAAAATACTATATCTAACACAAAATATAAAATCAAGAAACATGAGAAAAAAGTAGAAAGTATAACTCGAAGACAAATACAATCATAGATGGTTCAGTGAATCAGCATATATGAAAATCCCAAGAGAATGATTATAACTACTATTCTAGAATCAAAATGTGATATCTGGAATGTTTATAATTATTAGCTAATACAATATGGGAAAGGAATAGCAAGAAAGTCAATCAAGGTGTCAATGCTGGCCTCCTCCACCAAAGAAGAACCAGAAGAACAAATAGCTGAAATTTAAGGTTAGGGGCACGGGAAGCCAGCAAGGGGGAGATGGCAACACTGTAAGACCAGACTCCTGAGACAGCAGCAATGAGAGTAGTACAAAGCATGCTGGACAACTTGGTCCCCAGGCTGGGGCACTTCTCATCACAGGGGGTAGAGTGAATGGGATAGTTACAGCAGGACCCATCACCATGGACACTGGCAATGCTTGGGACTAGAGTTCCAGAGACGTTGGAAGCTTGGAGTCCAGCTAGGAAAGCTACCTGGGATCTGCCCATAGTTATGCTTCAGAGCAAGTTCTGGTAGCATCTTTTCCCAAGCTACAGAGTCCAGGCTGTCATAGCACAATGACATATAAGTGATGCCTGCCAGTCATCAACCCAAGGCACTATGAGCCTAAGTGCTGCATACTACACAACATGCTATCCTCAATGTCCCACCCACCTCCTGCAACAAATGTATCACATCTACTGCAGTTGCTACTGGAGGAAAATTCACTCTATGTTCCAGGTGCCACTACTTCTATAGCTGGAGTGACCACATGGTGGATGTGCCATTACCACTGCTGTGAGTACAATATCCACTTGAGCTACTACAGTACCCTCACCCTAAGTGGCCTGTGGAGTTAGAAAGGCTAACTGACCTTACCACTGCAGGCACCACATTTAAGGCCAAAAGAGCTATGGAGACATGATACTATGGTGCCAAACTGGAAATTAAGCCGATGTAGCCCACCAAACCAATACTGTAAGACACATCGGCAGGTTAAAGGCATTGACTATGAAGACACTTCATGAAACAGAGGGGCCAGCATTGCAGTGCAGTGGGTTAAGCCACAGCCCGTGACCCCGGCATCTCATATGAGCATCTGTTGAATGCTGCCTGCTAATCCAGCTCCCTGCAAATGTGCAAGGGAAAGCAGCAGAAAATGGCCAAAATGCTTGGGGACCCTGTTCCCATGTGGGAGACCTAGATGGAGTTTCAGATTCCTGGCTTTGGCCTGGCCCAGCCCTGGCATTTGTGGCCATTTGGGTAGTAAATCAGCCAGGGAAGACAGGTCTTTCTCTAGCTCTGCCTTTCAATTAAATGAGAAAAAAAAAAAAAGTAATAGCTGATACCCGATATGAGAAAACAAGGTAACATGATGTCTCCCAAAGGCACTTGATAAATGTTGAGCAAGGGCCGGTGTTGTGGCGCAGTGGGTTAAGCAGCATGGATACTGATTCAAGTCCCACTTCTGATTCAGCTTCCTGCAAATGGCCTGGGAAAGCAGTGGAAGACGGCCCAAGTACTTCGGTCCCTGCCCTCACATTGAAGAACCCGATGAAGCTCCCAGCTCCTGACTTTGGCTTGGCCTGACCCAAGCTGTTGTGGCCATTTAGAGAGTGAATCAGCGGATGGAAGATCCATTTGACACTGCCTTTCCAATAACTAATTAAAATTTTTTTTAAAAAAATAAATAGCAACAAATTCCAGGCCCCCACCCCCATGAACTAGCTGATAAAAAATTTTAAAATGATAAAGAAACTCAATGACATACAATGCAAAGAAAATTAGGAAAACACTGTGTATATGATATGAATGTATGAATGATAAATGCAGCAGAAATAGGATTCTGAAAAAGCACTCAGTAAGTAAAACACAAAATGTAATTGAAAGCCTCAACAAAAAACTAGATCATGCAGAAAAAAGAATATCTGAACTTCCGAAGGCAGGTTCCAATATTAGGTGTACAAATATTTAAGTCTTGGAAAATTCTTGGAAAGGCACAGAAAAACCAAAATTGGCTGAAAATTTCCCCAACTTAAAAAATGGACACCCAGGGACAGTAGGCCCATAGAAACCCAAATAGACATGACCAGAAAAGATTCTCACCATTGGTATATCATAGCAAAATGACTAAAAGTACAACACTGGGGCAGGTGTTTTGGCGCAGTGGGTTAAGCCACTGCCCATATATGAGTGCTGGAATTCACATACATATGGGTGGCTGGAATCCTGGCTACTCTATGCTTCTTATTCAGCTTCCTGCAAATGTGCCTGGGAGATGGCAGATGATAGCCTAAAGTATGAGTTCCGGCCACCCATATGGTAAACACAGATGGAGTATCCTGGCTCTTGCCTTCGGCATGGCCTACCCCTAACAATTGTTGGTACTGGGGAGAGAACCAGTAGATGGAAGATCTCTGTTTCTTCCTTTTTGCCTTTCAAATAAAATGCAACACAAAGGGAATTCTAAAAACCACACAAGAAATCACCAAGTCACGTCAAAAGGAATTTCCATTCAGACGTTGTGCAGGCTAGGAGGGAATGGCATTAAAGTATTCAAAGTTCTGAAGAAAAGAAGACGGTCACCCACAAATAGTATTCCTAACAAAACTATCCTTCAAATACGAAGGGGAAATAAAGACTTTGGAAGACAAGCAAAAATAGGTAATTCATCACCACCAGAACCAGCCTTATGAAAGATGCTTAATGATATTCTACACAGAGAAACAAAAGAAAGCTAACTATCATGAAAACAAGTGAAAGTATGAAACCCACTAGAAGAGCAGATATACAAAAGAGAAACAGAAAAGCAAACATTGTCGATGCAGTAAAACAACAAATTACAAAGAAAACCAATAAGAGAAGAACACAGAATATTAAAAATTTTTTAAATGACAGGACTAATTATTTTTCAACAATAATCTTGAATGTAAACCGACTAAATTCTCCAACCAAAAGATACAGATTGGGTGAATGGATTAAAAAACAAGATCCATGGGGCAGGTGCCATGGCACAGTAGGTTAATCCTCTGCCTGTGGAGCCGGCATCCCATATGGGCGCCAGTTCTAGTCCCAGCTGCTCCTGCTATGGCCTGGGAAAGCAGTGGAAAATGGCCCACGTGCTTGGGTCCCTGTACCCACGTGGGAGACCCAGAAGAAGCTCCTGGTTTCAGATTAGCGCAGCTCCAGCCACTGGGGAATGAACCAACAGAAGGAAGACCTTTCTCTCTGTCTCTTCCTCTCACTGTCTGTAACTCTACCTCTCAAATAAATAAATAAATAAAATCTTAAAAAAAAAAAACTTGCTCAAGAATTATTTCCATTTAGTGTATTAAATGGAGGGTAATACTATGTCTCATAAGTTAAAGTTATGTCTGAGAGCTCACAAAAGATGTACCACCTTGGGTTCTTTAAAGACAATTAAGTTTCTGAAAGGAAAGAAGGGGGAGGAATGAAGGGGAAAGAGGAAAGGGGAATAAAAAGCAAAATCAACTTCAAGAAACAAAAACATAGAACAGCCCTGGTCTAGACTGTTGGAACAGTCCTTTTAGTTTTTATATTCCATTTTTTTTTTCTGTTTCTTTTTCTTTCTTGGATTAAATGGGGGGGGGGGGGGAGGGAGCGGATGGCAGGGAGGGCAGGTACAGTGGATACTATGTTCCTAATGGTATATTTATGAGATACATACAAATAAAATATTAAAAAAATGCTTAAGGAAAAATAACATTCCTTGTTAAATGGTTTTAAAAACCTATTAAGTGAAGTTTGTATAAATGGAAAAAAGCTATTCCAGTACGTGTCAATACAAAGGAAGAATAGGAGCCAGCACTGTGGTGCAATAGGTTAACCCTCTGCCTGTGGCACTGGCATCTCATATGGGTACTAGTTCTAGTCCTGGCTGCTTCTCTTCTGATCCAACTCTCTGCTATGGATTGTGAAAGCAGTAGGAGGTGGCCCAAGTGGTTGGGCCCCTGCAACAGTGTGGGAAACCTGGAAGACGTTCCTGGCTTCTGGCTTCAGGTCAGTCCAGCTCCAGTCGTTGCAGCCATTTGGGGAGTGAACCAGTGGGTGGAAGACCTTTCTCTCTGTCTCTCCCTCTCATTGTCTGTAACTCTACCTCTCAATTAAAGAATTAAAATAATTTTTTTTAAAACAAGGGAGAATAAGATAAATATTACACTGAAATTAACGCATGAAAATGACTAAGATAATACCAAATAAAAATTTTTACATTCCAAAGACACTTATTTGTATCAGGATGTCACTTGATAAAATGGTAATATTTTCATTTACAAGATAAAAAATCCACTTGCTATAGTAAGAGCATTATTAAAAGTCAATTAATATACATAAAGGATTATCAATGAAGATGTTTTTCTGTACCTGTAAGGAACTTACTGATGCTAATATAAATGCTGCTGGCATATGGAGTAAGAGAACATTATATGATTACACAATGACATTAAAAGTAAATTAGAACTCATGAGATAAAACAAATTATAATCTTACAATTTCTATAAAAATAATGGATTTGGGGGTCAGCTTTGTGGCACAGAGTATCTGCAACATCAGCATCCCATACGAGTGCTGGTTCACGTTCCAGCTTTTGCTGCTTTGCTTATGATCCTGCTCCCTGCTACAAAGGAAAGGCAGTGGACAATGCCCCAAGTACTTGGGTCCCTGCCACCCACATGGGAGACCTGGATGGAGCTCCTGGCTTCAGCCTGACCCAGTCCTGGTCATTGCAGCCACTTGGTAATGAATCAATGAACGAAAGATCACGCTTCTCCTTCTCTGTCACTCTGCCATTCAAATAAATAAATAAATCTTTAGAGATCCAAGAAGGCTGAAGAGGGTATAGCTTCAGTAACTTAAGCTGCTCTGGGATATGAAAAGAACAAAGGAAGGTCTAGGTTTCCAGAGGTCTCACTGATGGAAATTTTTGGCAAAGAAGCGGGGAAAAAACAAAAACAAAAACAGCGTAGACTCCATGGGACAATCAGAGATATGGCTGCAGCCAGTCACACAGTGCAGCTAGCTCACGGCTTGAGCTGCCATCTTACCATGCCAAGGCAGGAAGACATTTCCTCAAGCACAGCCACTTGCAGTTTTAGTGGAGAGGGAATTCCACAGTCATTCACTCACTTTTACTTCAGCCTGGAGAGCTGACTGGGGTATAAGCAACTGCTAGGCTTGGAGCAGGGAAGCTCCCTTACTTTCTCCCCCTTCTCAACCTGTGCAGAATGTCATACTTGGGAGCAAAAAGCTTCACAGTGCCCCTCTGTTTTTGTTCCTACAAGCATCATAGTCAGAGGCAGGGCAACATGAGGGGCAGAAGATAGACCCTCTGTATCCTGCAACTGTGAAGTTTTTGGGATTCAGCCCCAGAACTATTCTCATGCACGCTACATAAGCCAGGGGATTCACCTTGGCTTCTGGGAGTTAACACCAGAAACAGTCCATAAAAAACTATACCCATGCTGCGAGATCTGGGTAATGACTACTCTATACCCTGCAATCCCATGACTATAACAGTTTGTTCTAAATTTCTCAGTGCCACTGGAATCCACCCGGTGGACACAGAGAAGACACTACCTGCATTCCACCTCTCTGGAGTCACACTCTCCTGTATACCTTGTAATCACCCTGTAGGACTGCAACAGGTTCAATTCATGTCCCCTAGTCCAAAGACTAGAGCTGTTGGTGTTACAAGCCACAGTACCAGCTGGACTCTCCTAGCAGGACCTAAGGAAGGGTCCATCAACATTATACAGTCCTAGAGCTACAGCATGTAGTGTCACAAGCCCTAGCATCACCCAGGCTTGCCAGCAGGACAAGGGGCAGCCAGCTTTGTCTCCCTCAGGACCAAAAACAAGGCCCTAGCTATCATCTTTTGCAGGAAGACTGACACCATACTCGCTGTGGACCAGAGATACATGCTCAAGGAAACCCTTATTCATCTAAAAGTGACACTTCTATTGCTATGAATTGCAGCAGACTAGACCAATGTGTCACTTATAGACACAGCTGACACTGGCAAAGACAAAAGAAATCACTCAGACTACACTCCTGGGCTCACCTAGAACCAAAGCCAAAACAACAAGCTAAGTAAGACTCTGCATTCTAGCTAAACCATCAACTCTTTTACAATAAAAGCCAGTCCATAAAGAAGATACCAGATGGGCAGACATCAATTAGGGACACATGAGACATGAAGAAGCAAGGCAGCATGATGCCTACAAAAGAACACAATTACTCTCCAGAATTAGATCCTGAATGGAAGGAAATCTATGAAATGACAGATTTTGGATTCATATAACCTACCAAGATTAAATCAATAAGATAAAGACAATCTAAACAGACCCATAACAAGCAGTGAGATTGAAACAGTAATCAAAAGTCTTCCATTAAGGAAAAGTCCAGGACCTGATGGCATTATAACTGAATTCTATAAAACATTCAAAGAGGAGGTAATTCCAATACTGTTCACCATATGGGTACCGGTTCACGCCCCGGCAGAAGTCAGAAGTGCTGCTCTACTTCTGACTCAGCTCCCTAATAATGGCCAGAGAAAGCAGCAGAGGATGCCTCAAGTCCTTGGGTTCTTACACCCACATGGGAGACCCAGATGAAGCTCCTGGCTTCAGCCTGGCCCAGCCCCAGCCATTATGGCCATTTAGGGAGTGAATCAGCAGATGGAGACTATCTCTCTGTAACGCTGCCTTTTTTTTTTTTTTAAAGATTTATTTATTTGAAAGTCAGAGTTACACAAAGAGATAAGGAAAGGGAGAGGAGGAGATGGGGAGAGGGGGGAAGGAGTGGGGGAGTGGGAGGGAGGGAGGGAGGGAGGGGGGGAGAGAGAGAGAGAGAGAGAGAGAGAGAGAGAGAGAGAGAGAGAGGTTTTCCATCCACTGGTTCACTCCCCAGATAGCCACAACGTCCATAGCTGCACCAATCCGAAGACAGGAACCAGCAGCTTCCATTGGGTCCCCATGTAGGTGCAGGGCCCCAAGCATTCAGGTCATCTTCCACTGCTTTCCCAGGTGCATTAACAGGGAACTCAATTGGAAGTGGAGTAATAGGGACTCATAAATGATAAATTCCCATATGTGATGCCAGTGCCACAGGCAGAGGCTTAACCTACCATGCCACCGCACTGGCCCCAGCATACAAATTTGTGTCTTTGGAGAGTGCTCTTGATGAATTATACAATAGATTCTTAATTATATAATAGATAATGATCAAGAATCTATAAAGAAAAATCATTATGCAAACATAGTTTCCTTATGCTTTCTCTACTGAACTACACTAACTTTTTTGAAGTCCACTTTCCTATTCAGATCTGTTTAATGGCCTCACGATGGCAAAGACAGACTCAAAGGCAACAGGCATTTTCATTTATCATAAATCTGGTAATTAATTCAGTAGCCTGCCAATCAACTCAGTTGCTAGTGAAATCTGAGAAATCACAATGACATAACTTACCGTGCAAATGGATGTCTTCATAATTTTCAGGGTAAAATCTGAAGCAAACTCCAAATCTGAGATAGAAGTTGTATGGCAATCTATGTGCTACACATTAAAAAGAGCAAAGGAAGAATTTAGTATACATATAAAAACAAAACCCCAAAACAGAAAAACATTGATTCCTTTTTTGGCAAAAGGAAATGCTTCAAACCCATGTTTCAAAAAACTTTGTTTATTCACATGTCATTTTTTGGGATTTATTTTCAAATAAATAACATTTAGTATCATTTAGTAATTTCAAATACTATCATTTAGTTACATTTTCTTTAAATTAGCCTTTTTTTTTACTTGGACTTCTTGTAAGCAATAATATATATCACATCATGGCTCTAATCTACTAGTTAAAGCTTTCCTTAGGCAAACTAATGTAAACAATTTCAAATAAATATTTTCTGTGTTCCATCTAAAATCATATTGCATACCACTGTGATTTTCCTCCTACATTTGCTACAAGTGGTACATGAGACAACAGTCAATATTTTTTATAGGAAATGCCAATTTGAAGACACATGCTAATGAAAAGGAAAAGTTGTTTTAAAATTCACTTTTTTTAACTGCACTTGAAGATAACTTTGTTTTAAGATACTGGGAAAAACCACAAATATTGAAACCAAACATAAAAACTAAGATTCAATTTGGGGAAAAAACAGCCAATTATCTTTATTTTTCCACTCTTCTCTGGTTCAAATTCTCTGTTTCACCATGGAGAGAGAAGGGAATCACCTTTCAGCCACTGCAATCTGATGGGAAGTGTGTCGTTAGTTGCCTTGCCATGAGTAGCTTATAATCCAGAGAACACAACTCATGTAACCCAATACCTGAGACATGACATCACAGAATAGTTTGAGAAAAAAATTAAGCCTTTACAATGTGGTTACTTTTATTTTAGGATTGGAGAACACAGAACAAATTGCATTTGCTCAAAATGACAAATATTTTTAAAGGCATGCATGTTTTTAAAACATCTTTATTTTTCAGTCCTAAATTTTCCATTTCATTTATTTATTCATAGTGGTTTTGGGTACTAAGAACAAAGACCCCTAGAGAAATTAGCATTTTCCTCCCCGAAATCCACTTTCTGCTTAGTCTCAAGACTGTATTGATTCTAACTGTATACCTCTACCCTGAACCAAAAAAGCCCAAGTAAATCCCTTAATATCAGTGTACCAGAACACTGATCAGTCCTATAAACATCAAGCCGGTGGTGGTTTGTTTTTCATAAAAGCTGAATGTAATTTTAATTGGCTTGCTCTTCAGAAACTTCATGTTCATTATTCTATGCTAACTTTTTAAACTTTTATTTAATGAATATAAATTTCCAGTGTACAGCTTATGCATTACAATGGCTTCCCCCTCCCATAACTTCCCTCCCACCCGCAACCCTCCCCTCTCCCACTCCCTCTCCCCTTCCATTCACATCAAGATTCATTATCAATTCTCTTTATATACAGAAGATCAATTTAGTATAAAGATTTCAACAGTTTGCACCCACATAGAAACACAAAGTGAAACATACTGTTTGAGTACTAGTTATAGCATTAAATTACAATGTACAGCACATTAAGGACAGAGATCCCACATGAGGAGCAAGTGCACAGTGGCTCCTGTTGTTGACCCAACAAATTGACACTCTAGTTTATGGCGCCAGTAACCATCCTAGGCTGTCGTCATGAGTTGCCAAGGTTATGGAAGCCTTCCAAGTTTGCCTACTCTGATCATATTTAGACAAGGTCATAAAAGACAGAGTGAGGATAGTAACCAATGATCCTAAGAGTGGCATTTACCAGGTTGGAACAATTATACAGCATTAAGTGGGGAAGAGGACCATCAGTACACACAGGTTGGGAGTAGAGCCATTGGTGGTAGAGTAGAGGTTATGATTACAAAGGAATGAGGCCCAAGTGTGCTAGACAGGGTCTAGAACAAAGGACAGAGTCATTATTAGAGGAGCTAAAAAGGTGCTGTCTAAGCTACAAGTAATTTTTCTGATTGAGAGGCAAATAGAACCTGATAGAAGGGGCTTGATAATAATCTGGTGGGCTTTAGGCCTTGTAAGTTAAGAGGCCCAGAGTTATCTATCTCTTCACATGGGGTATATCCTAAGGGAGGTGTGAACCTCCTAGGGGAAGGCACTCTGTTGACTTTCATTACTTAGCTGGCATGGGAGGAGAGCTGGCCAGGTAAAGGCAGGGGGCATCTCTAACAAGAAATTTACAGTTCTGCCTGCAATGTTGCTGACCCTACTTGACCATCCCCTCAGCTGCAGTGGTCACTTTGGAAGTTGGGCTGAGTGAAGGGCTTTTCAGCTTAGAGCCAATAAGATCTGTGGCTCTGACCTGGGCATCCTTCGACTCCAGGGCAGGTCCATTTCCAGTGATCCAACTCTTGGCGGAGCTGCCAGGGCTCTTCACAAGCTGACTTCTGCTGAAGCCCAGGCTTACCACATTGAAAGCCACTGCAGTGGACTGGCCTGTTGGTCTCCTTGAGGGCAGATCACTGTACAGATCAGCCATTAATAGGCCTGCCACCCATTGCTTCTGATGCCGAGCTTTCTTTTCCTCCTGGTTTGTGTTAAAGCAGACCAGAGGATGCAAGTCAAGGGAGTGCCCAAGTCCCATCTCTAATCTTCGGTGGCCTGAACTACAAGTCTATAGTCACAGGCATGTTCTGGAGTAGTTTTTCTAAGGTAGACAATGCCCATGAGGAAAATTATATTCTCACTTTAAAACTTTCTTTCCCTTTGGTCTGAAAGGGAGGTTTTTTCTACTTACTGTATACTTCGCTGATGGCAAAGTGAATCTAGCTATGAGATTATTATTTAAGTTCTTATTTTGGCTATGCTATTACAGAAAAATGTTAGCCATATCTTTTATAAGGTCTAAAGATTAAATTGTGCATCCTACAGATTCCTTCATAATAGAATTAGTTTCCTACCTTGAAGAGAATAGAGAAATGAAAGAACAAGTTGGGCTTAGAATAGAGACATGAGGGAGCAAGTCCTAGATCGCTTGCTGACAATAGCAATATCACATGAATACTTAGCAAACCGTTTCAACCATTAGATAACAACTTAAGAAAACATTTACCAGAAGGTCCAATGCCTTCTATAAATTTTAAGAATCATGTATTTGAAAACACCTCTTAAATATCTAACATGGTGTAGTTTGTTTAACCAGTAAACTTAAGCACAACCATATAAAATGTTTTTAGTTTCTTTCTACCAACAAGTTTAAAACATATGATACACAGATTCAGGTCACACGAATTAAAATTATCTTTGATTGATTTTAGCAGCTTAAATTTATGGACAATCTTATCTATAAGCCACTTAAAATAAAACTCTTAATAAAATTTCCCCATGTGGACATACAATATGTACACACATATAACATAGCATAGTAGACCAATATGGCAATTTTAATAATAGCTTCTGCTTCGCCCATTCTGTTTTTAAGGCTCTCTAATGTGCTTGTCATTTGATCTATTGAATTCTTCATTTCATTATGATTTCTCATCACTATCTCAGTTTCTTGTTCCACTAGTTGTTTCATTTCATTTTGATTCCTCCTTAATATTTCATTTTCACGAGAGAGATTTTCTATCTTGTCCATTAAGGATTTCTGTAGTTCAAGAATTTGTTTTTGAGAACTTGTTAATGTTCTTATCAATTTTTTGAGATCTGCTTCTTGCATTTCTTCGATCTCATCTTCATAATCTTGAATTGGGGTGTCTTTTTCATTTGGGGGTGTCATAGTGTCTTCCTTGTTCTTGTTACCTCGGTTTTTGCGTTTGTTGTTTGGCATGTTGGAGATATTTGGTTTCTTCACTGTGGTGTTTTTTCTTGTTACACTATGGCTCTATATTAAGTGGACTGTCTGCTTTCGGTGGAGCCTTAGAGGCTTGAGATGAGTGTGGACTGAGAGCTGTGTTTGGTTCCTCAGGGTTGAGGGTGTGTCAAAGATGACACTCCCAGGTTAGGTGTGGTAAATCTCTTTTTTGATTCAAAAGGGAATTAATTCCACACAGCTGAACGTAATTGGAGGTAGTGAGCAGGCAAATGATAAACCCACAGGAGCCAGAGATTGGAAGCTCTTTCCCAAGGACCACACAGGGAATCTCTGCTGCCCTCAGTGTGGACTCCAATTCTCCTGCAGTCTCCCACTGGGTTGCCAAGTTAGATGCTAATCTCCTGTTATTTCACCCCTCCCCACAGAGTCAGGTTTTTCTGCTAGGCTCAGGGCCGGTGCAGACCTGAGGTCGCCCTGCTTATGACGTATGTCCAAAATGGCACCTGCTCTTTGTCTTGCTCGCCTTTGAGGGGTGAGCGGAGAGAGAGAAACTCGTATCCGTATCGGTCACTTTTTTTTTCTCTCTCTCTTCTAGTTAGCCTGGTGAACTTTTCCCCATGGAATTTCAAGCCTCGTTCCCTCTAGTCTCCTCTTTCCGCCTGCCCGCTGGTGTCTCGGGCTATTGAGGTTCGGCTCACCTCGTGTTCCAGCGCTGGTGTGTTGAGTCTGCCGCTGGTGTCCCAAACTTGGGCTCCCATGCTCTCCACGCAGGTCCACTGTGAATCACTAGTTCCAGAAGAGTTTCCTCTGCTGTTTCTTCCCCTACTCTTCCTTGACCGTGCAGTATCTCCACTGTTATTAACCTGTCTCTCCCCCGGACTAATAGTGTGCTCCCTTCCTATTCCGCCATCTTGCCCTATTCTATGCTAATTTTTAACATTTTATCCATGTAAGAAAATTAACATTTACTGAATATCTACTTTATGAAGAACAATTACTGATGCTCTGAGAGCAACAGTGTGATTAAAATGAGAAAATATCTAACCTAATGCTGAACAAACTATATATATTTGATTAGCTTGTTTAAACAAATTAAAGAGTTTTTAAGAAAAGCAGGATGACTTTTCTTCACAAAGTTAAGTGAATCAATGTAAATTCAACATAGAAAAAGTCACAATAAAATCAAAGATTAATATGGTAAAGATAATAAAACACAACAAGTGTAACTGAGAAACATACAGACTAGAGCTTCAGCTTCAAGGACAAATACATGGTAATTACTGAATCTGAAAAGACTAGAAGAAATTTGAATGAGAGAAATTAAAGTTCATAGAATATATGATATGAAGAAAAAATCTAGCTGTAAATGAAAAGCTACAAGGCTAGGGCATGGCAGTGAAGCAGAAACAATACTACAGGACTTTTTGCCTTAAGCAAAACAAATAAATGTAAATAATTACATCTATTCAGTGTTAGATTTGAAGAAACATAAGACAAGGTAAATGGCATTCATAAAGAAAAGTGATTCCAAAGGATAATGTAGTCAGCTGTAAATATTATGACTTCAAGTTGTTTTAGAACCATTAAAATTGGAAGGAGACTAAAGATTCATATGTAAAATCAATATATTATAATTTCAAGAACTAAGATAAATGGCTATACTGTGATAAAAAAATAGATTGATAAAATACCTACCTTAATACCACAAGGGTCTGAGATAAGAGTCTTTGGATCTAAAACCTCCACAACAGCTTCTGGAATGACTGATTTCTTCATGCAGGACATGTTGAAGCCATAGACATCATCCCAGAAAGCAATTCTATCAGCATGTTTATTCACATCACTCACTGCTACCAGGCTGATCGTGCAAATGTCAGGGTAGACTGAAACAAATAAGTTGCACAGCAAATTAGCATTATCTCCCTTCACCACAGAATATAGTTTTTTAAAGGTTACATATAAACACCAAACCCATCAGTATGGATTACAAAATTGGAGATTCATGAAGGTATCAGACAAGGGAAAACAACCAAGGTCCATCTAGTAGTCTTCAAAAAAAGAGACAGCATGATAGAAAAAATAAAAGATATGATGCTAAGAATAAAATAAGGATTTTAGTGATGGGTTCCTATTTAAAAGTACTAGGTTTTTACTTCGTATATTCTTCTAAAACAACAGATGGGGAACCTTTCTTAGCCAAGGGCCATTTGGATATTTATAACATCATTCCCAGGCCATACAAAATTATAACTTTAAAATTAGCCTGCTATAGATTTATTGAAACTTTATTCCCTCCTGGAGTTGCCTGAGCAGGACAAACCAAATGATTTTGCAGGCCTTACACATCCTGAGGACTGAACATTCCCCACTCCTGTTCTAAAACATGGAAAGATAAATCATTTTTAAAATGGACAGGCAATTATTTTAGAGGTTGAAATAGGGGTGTGATGCTCTAACCCATATCAGAGTGTCTAAATCTGATGCCCAGCTCCAACTCTTGACTCCAGCTTCTTGCTAATACAAACTCCAATGATGACTAAAGTAAGTCCACCCACATGGGAGACCTGGACTGAGTTCACCTTCAGCTTGGCCTGGTCACCACTGCAAGTATTTAGGGAGTGAACCAGCAGATGGGCTCGCTCTAATAAACAGAAAATGAAAAAATATATATCACATAAAAAATGTGATGGGATTTATAGTTGTATAGAACACCAGTTCATACTATCCTCTCAATATAAAAGGAAATATTTATGGGCATCAAGTATGCCAATCCAATTTACATGCCTCCTACTCTCAAGAAAGTTATACATAGACAATCTTAACAAATGCACAACTACTTGTGAGTTAACAAATACTAAAATAGACAAAGTACAAGGTATTGTTGGAGCTCAAAGCAAAAACAAGTAATTCAAAACTGGCTGTAGCAGGACAGCAGGGCTACCATTAAGGTAAGAACTGACATCACAGGAAGCTAGGAGAAGGGAAGGAGAAGGATGTTTTAGGAAGAGTGAGCCATGTGAATAGTTACTAGAATTAATAGACGGCCCTTATACAATCCAATTAGAGACACACAGTGAGATATAAGGTCTAACAAGTTAAGTAGGGAACAAATAATGTGTGGCTGGGTAAACTATATCAATAAACTGGACTTAAGAGTCCAAGAATAAGGATAATCTAGTGAAAAATTTAACATAGGATAGTAACAGGATTAGATTTTGCTTTTGGTAAAAATCATCTGTATTGCAATGTGGAAAATGAATGGGAAGGTACAAGACTAAAAGCAGAGACAAATTAAGAGATACTTGCAATAATCCAGGCGGCCCGGAGTAGGGTAACGCCCTGGGGAAAGGAGTATTCAAGGGATGTTTAGGAGGTAGAATTCACAGGAACCTGAGGCTGGCTGTGGACATGCGGCAGAGTCAAGAAAGGCAGTATTTAGTTATAGTAACTTACTCTAGAGACTTCCAACTAACCATTATTAAAAGGGAATGATACGGGCACATTCAATAGGGATGAGAGAGTTCTCTGCTTATGGGACAGATAAAAATATCTAATAAGAAGCATAATACACAGGTTTGAAATGCAAAAGCAATTATATGGATTCAAGATATGAATTTCAAGATATGAACATACAAATGGAAATTAAGTAACTGGAGCTCATGAGACCTCAGAATACACAGTGAGTAATAGCATTTAAGGGACATGAAGAAAAGGAGGCTGAGAAGCTGAGGTCACAGAAGTAAGCAGAGAACCAGGTGAGCAAATGTCCTCAGAGTTAAGAAAGAATGATCCAGGAAGAAACCCTACTGATGACAAGTAAAAATCTTATAATACAAAATAAGAAAATTAATTCCATCCTTCACCTATCTCAAATATCAACTTTTAGGAGATTCATCAAATAAAAATATAAATCACATGTTCTCAAAGCAGCAAACTGAGATCAAGTATAAACATACCAAATACACTCAGAAAACAAAGATTCTCATGCTTATTCACTAGCACTCAGAGTGAAACAGTGGAGAAATCACACTTTCCTCCCCAACTTTGTTCCTATCTACAGTGTGGGTGATTTTATTATTTAATGACAGCAGCACTAAATTATCCTTCCAAATAAAGCCCAAGATAATATCTGCTGGCATCAAAGCAACTGCTTCCAAACTTAACTTGTGAGATACCCAGAAAAAAAAAAAAAAGACCTAGGCTATGTCATTGATAAGCATTTTCTCAAGTTTTCCTTAAGAGGGCATGTAAACAAAGTAAGCTGGCAGCACTGAGTGAGAATCCACTACTATATAAACTGATTTGTTTCTATTTCCCCATTTTCCACCAACCGGTAAACCTCCTACTTAAATTCCTGATTGAGATAAATTCTTC
Organism: Lepus europaeus; assembly: GCF_033115175.1. Classification (NCBI taxonomy): domain Eukaryota; kingdom Metazoa; phylum Chordata; class Mammalia; order Lagomorpha; family Leporidae; genus Lepus; species Lepus europaeus. The sequence continues at coordinate 45,101,355 of NC_084833.1, forward strand.
AAAGTAATGATATGCTACTCAAAATGCCCACACGGCCATATAATCAGCTAGAGTGAGTATATTTAGCCTCCATGTTGAAGAAAAAAGAATTTGAAAGTGACATTAGATTTTTGGCAAACTTCCTGATATATCCTTTGTTGGACTAAATATGACAATCATAGAAGCTTTCTCATATTATGCTCTGTAATTTCATCCTTAAAGAGGATCATAATAATGGTATAGAAAGCAAACATTTTTCTGTAAAGTTAGTATTTTAGGCTTTGTAGGCTCATATGGCTTTTGTTAAAAACTACTGCTATTAGTGCAAAAGCAACCATACATGAAGCATGAACAAATGAGCAATGTTGTGTTCCAATAAACTTTATCTTCAAAACAGGTAGCAGGATATACACAGGTAACTCCTGGTACAGATGGTTCTGATCAAGGCCACCACACTGTGCCACCCTCCAGGAGTGCCAGTCATACTATCATTTACAGGAATTAAGCAGCATCCAGAGCTGTGCAGTATATAGACATGAAGATACCTGACACATCCATTTAGTTCTTCTATTGTAGAATATTCTTGAAAATCTCAGAATTTTCTACCACCACCCACCGCTATGTTAGGATCAGCAAACGATGGCCTGTGAGTCAAATCCAGGCTGATGCTATTCAGTAAATATAGTTGCAACACTGCCACTTTCACTTGTTTACCTATTGTCCATGGCTGCTCTGCACTACACTTGCAGAGAGGAACAGTTGGGGCCTAAGAGACCGTATGACCTAAAAACCCCAAAATATTTACTATCTGGCCTTTTATACAAAAAGTTTTTTGATCTTTGGCTCTTCATCAAGCAATGTGACATTTCAATATTATCAGTAATGTCACTAAGAAATAAAAATAAATTTTTTTGTGAGAAAAAAACTAACTTAGTGAAAGTAATAAGACAGTCTTGAAACTATATTGATAATAAGAGTAAACTAAAAGAATACAATTTATTAGCTATTGAAGTATATTTTCGAGCTAACTATATTTCACAAAGATACAAAATAATGGTTTTTGTATTTGGCAGTATTTATAAATGAAATTATTTACCTCTCAGTAAGATCTATAAATATTCAGAAGGGATAATATTTATAATCAGTGTTATAGGTCAGTTTCGCTCTATGTCCACCTCCTCACAGCTGCCTAAATTTTGGGCCACCTGCCAGAATCCTGGCAGATCCTTTATATTCACATCTTGAAACATTTGTCATTTGATTTTTGTCAGATAGAAGCTATAATTGAATAATTATTCCTTCTTTTAGGTGAAATTAACAAAATGCTGATTGGACAAAAGCACCTCTTAACAAACCATTTATAAATTCATGGCTTTGACATCTGTGTCCTTCTCGACTCAGTGCCCAGAATTCATTTGTCACTATAACAGCTCACATGGTGAATAGATAAAGATGGGAAATCCTTTATCCCTTAGAAATGCCTTGCAAACTTTTAGACACTGAAGGATAAGACTGAGATGCATAAAGAATCGATTCCTAGGAAGCACTACAATCACTGTTTGTATATAAATAACCACAGAGTAAAAAGGTTGGGAACAAAAGGATAGTAAATGAAGTCAAAATAAACCGTTCTTCACACAATATATGTGAACAATACAGAGCAAGGTTTTAGTTAATATAGTCAATGATAGCAAAATGCTTGATATGCAAAAAAGGAAATAGACAGCCACCAAATCAGCTGATATTTTGGGAGCCAGAAAAACTTTAATAATGAATTTCCAATTTGTATAATCAGGGCACCTTAATATTATTTGAAATTGGACATATTACCTCAACACTGACGTACAGTGACTAAGCCTAGTAAAGGACAGCTAGACTAATATGTGGCCACAATATACTTTGAAAACCTGTGTATTGAAAAAAAGCAAAAATGATACTGCTATAACACCACTGAACAAAAGCAATGCTAAATGTGAAAAACATAGACATGATGACTACATGAAACCTTTATAACCACTATGAACAAGTGCCAGTGGTTGTTTATATGGAGATTATGTCAAAGTTAGAAAATATTAAGTGCCAAACAAATGACAGGCATTACTATCACAATACTTAAATTCACTTCATAACATTTATAAGTACAAACCTAATGTTAATCTCATAATTCCTGTATTTTACACAGGAGGGGTTATATTTAATATTTATTAAGAAACTACTTTATGTCAAGCATCTCAGTGACTTTTGAATGGTTCTATAAAGCTGGATGATAACATTCATTGTAAAGCTGAAGACACTGAAAGTGACTTGTCCAAATTACTGTTCTCCATCAGCCAATAAGGTGATTAGTCATCAAGGACACAGTTAAGGTCTAACTAAAAATTCCATATGATTTCAATTGTGTATGACACCACATTTTAAGCTTTTCAAATGGAAGAGAGGCAAAGAGAAACCCCATCTTGCTAAGCTATATCAGTAGGCACTTGTTGGAAAACAAAGAGGAAGGAGGGCCCACATCCACACTGGAGTATGGATTCACCTCCCAGATCTAGGTACCTGGGAGGCTGTGGTGAGAACTCAAGCAGTTGGGTTCCTACCGCCCTGTGGGGGAACACTGAATTGATTTCCAGGCTCCAGGCTTCAATGCAGGCCAGCCCCTTCTGTGGCAGGCATCTGTGGAATGAACCAGCAGATGGGAGCTCTTTTTCTGTCTCTCAAATAAATTAAAAATAAAGAAAAAGAAAAAAGAAGAAGGAGAAAAGGGGTTGAGAAAGATTAGAATTTAATAAAATTTCAAGGCAAAGTGAGGAAAATGGAAACATTGTCTTATTTTGTTGAATTAAGTAATGAGATGACAGGACAAAAAATAGTAAGAAGAAAAGCAGTCAAGCAGAAATAAGGAAGGAATAATACACATGATTCAGTTTTCTATGCAAAGAGGGAAACAGCATGGAAAGTATATCTGCAAATTTAGAATGCATAACGGAGCAGTTTTTTATTAGCATAGATCAGGTTTTCCAATTTCAAATGTAATAGAAAATCTTGGAGAGAGAGAGAAAACAAAAACACTTTCATTATGCTTCTAATGAAAGGCAATGAAAACAAATTTCTAGCTATGTGGAAGATGTTGCAATTAATGGACTCCCTAAGTTTTCTTTTATAACGGTTATAATTTACAAACTACTACTGGTTTGGGAGTATTTCCAAGAAATGAATTTGTCTTCCTTCTAAAATTCTTATTTGAAAAGCAGAGAGAAATGTTCCATCTGCTGGTTCACTACCTGCAACAGCCAGGGCTGGGTTAGGAGGAAGTCAAGGGCCTGGAATCCAATCTGGGTCTCCCACATGGGTGGCAGGGACCCAAGAGTTGAGTCATTAAATGCTGTCTCCAAGAGTGTACATTAGCTAGAAGCTGGAACTGGAAGCACTCCCAGGACTCAAACCCAAGAATCATGATATGAGATGCAGCATTTTAACTGCTATGCCAAATGCCCTCGCCTAAGGAGCATATAGAAATAATTCATAACAGAATACAATTTCATTTTTTTCTATTCCTCTCTATGTCAATTTTGATTAGTTTAGTAAAATGGATTTAGCTGGGCTTCTACCACAAATTTATTTTCCCTTTTGTAAATAAATATTTTCTGGGAGAGACTTTGAAAGTAAGTAAATATCACATTCTTCTATAAAAAATTAATGTATTTGTTTGAAAGGTAGAGTTACACAGACAGAGGGAGGGAGTAGGATCTTCTATCCACTGGTTCACTCCCCAGGTGCCCATAATTGCCAGAGCTGGGCCAAACTGAAGTCAGGAGTCAGGAGCTTCTTCCAGTCTCCCCTGTGGATGCAGGAGACCAAGTACTTGGGTCATCTTCCTTTGTTTTCTCAGGCACATTAGCAGGGAGCTAGAGCAGAAGGGGAGCAGCTGGGACTGAAAATGGCATCCATATGCTGCGGCTTTACCCACTACACCACAGCACTGGCCCCAAATATCACATTTTTAATCAGACTTTATTTAGTTGTTTGTGTATAAATGAACTTATTATTTCCAATTTAATTCAAATGGTTACAAGCTAGAAAAAAATTAAAAGTATAAAATATAAATGGGAGAAGTAGAACTATTTCTGGAGGACATGATTATTTACAAGCAAAACCTATGGAATCTATAAAACAACTACTAGAGGGAACCAGTAAACTTAAGATTATAGAATACAAGTTTAATAAAAATCAGTTGTGTATTTATACTAGCAGTAACCAACTGAAAAATGGTGTTTAAAAATTTGCATTTTTCGGCTGGCGCCGTGGCTCACTTAGGCTAATCCTCCGCCTTGTGGCGCCGGCACACCGGGTTCTAGTCCTGGTCGGGGCACTGATCCTGTCCCTGTTGCCTCTCTTCCAGGCCAGCTCTCTGCTGTGGCCAGGGAGTGCAGTGGAGGATGGCACAGGTGCTTGGGCCCTGCACCCCATGGGAGACCAGGAGAAGCACCTGGCTCCTGTCATCGGATCAGGGCGGTGCGCCGGCCGCAGCGCGCCTACCACGGTGGCCATTGGAGGGTGAACCAACGGCAAAAGGAAGACCTTTCTCTCTGTCTCTCTCTCTCTCTTCACTAACTCTGCCTGTCCAAAAAAAAAATTTTTTTTGCATTTTTAAGATTTGCAAAAATTTTAAACTTAACAAAAGATGTGTTAAGAGTCATACACTGAGGGCCCAGCATTGTAGCCTAATGGGTTAAGTCGCTGTTGGCAGCACCAACATTCCATATGAACAGAGGTTCCAGTCCCGACTACTCCATTTCCAACCCAGCTCCCTCCTAGTGTGCTTGTGAAAGCAGTTGAAGATGGCCCCAGCGTGTGGGCCCTTACACCCATGTGGAAGAATGGAGGCAGTGCTTAGCTTCAGCCTAGCCCAGCCTTAGCTCTTGCAGCCATTTGGGGAGTGAACCAGCAGATGGAAGCTGTCTCTTCTTCTCTTCCTATAACTCATTCAAATAGATAAATAAATCTTTTTAAAAATAAATAATATATTGTTCATAAAGGCTAGGAATCAAATCATGTCATAATTCATTTGTCCTAAAGGGGGAAAGAATTGCCACTTCAGTTTAAAATTTTACTCTGTTTATTTAGCATCATTTTAACTTTTTGAAAGGTAGATAGAGAGACTGAGAAATAGAGAGATAGGTTTCTTTAATTTGCTGGTTTACTCCTCAAATGCCAATCACAGCCAGGGCTGGGGCAAATCAAAACTAGAAGCCTGGAACTCAATCTGGATCTCCAACATGGGTGCTAGGGATCCAAGTACTTGAGTCATCATCTTCTACCTCCCAGAGTGTGCATTAGCAGGAAGCTGCACTGGAAGTGGGACTTGAACTAGGTACTTGGATGTGGCATGCAGATGTCCCAAGTACTGACTCATCCATTTCACCACATGCCTGCCTCTCATTTTGTTTTTAAAATCACTTTTACTGAAGTATAATTTAAATGCAGCAAAACTCATCCTTTTGTTGTATAATTCTATGTGCTCTGAAAAATACATACACCATCTCAGGCAAGAGATTGACATGAACTACCACCACAAATCTCATTACTCAATTTTAATAGCATTATTTTAACATCAGCTTTGTAGATAGCATTCTATTACTCTCCGGTTTGATTTTAAATATGTTCCATTAATTCCTGCTATGAAAGACAAAACAACAGAAGCATAAATACTTCCTCCCATGTGCCTTCTGCATCGCCTTTCCCATTTTTGTGAGTTCCAGTATATGTCATTGTTAGCATATAAAATGTTTACATTCTATGTTATTACCCTAAAATACACATTTGTTGTAGTCTTAATTCTAATTATAAAAAAAACTATTTCTCACATTTTCCAACTTTACCTCATCACTTAGTTTGCTGAATGCAAAACACTAAAATTCCTGACACACAGTGTTTAGTTAGTCTTAAGTAGAAACAGATGTAGTATTTAGTAAACCTATCTTCAACTAACTTTACCAAATTGTTTTAGAAGTGAATGAGTACCTCTAAATAACTGTAGAATTACTTGGCAATAACAGGAGGATAAATAGCTAAGTTGCTGGCTGCTTGTATGTTTTTGGTTTTTTTTTGAAAAGGCAGAGTGGACAGTGAGAGAGAGAGACAGAGAGAAAGGTCTTCCTTTTTGCCGTTGGTTCACCCTCCAATGGCCGCTGCGGTAGGTGCGCTGCTGCCGGTGCACCGCGCTGATCCGATGGCAGGAGCCAGGTACTTATCCTGGTCTCCCATGGGGTGCAGGGCCCAAGGACTTGGGCCATCCTCCACTGCACTCCCTGGCCACAGCAGAGAGCTGGCCTGGAAGAGGGGCAACCGGGACAGGATCGGTGCCCTGACCGGGACTAGAACCCGGTGTGCCGGCGCCACAAGGCGGAGGATTAGCCTATTGAGCCGCGGCGCCAGCCGTTTTTGGTTTGTTTTTAAATTAATTGTAGAGGTAGAAAGGCAGAGTGCTCCCATCTATTGGTTCACTCTTCAAATGTCTGCAATGGCAGATGCTTTGCCAGGGCTGGAGCTAGGAGCTAGGAACACCCCATCCAGGTCTCCCATGTGGGTGGCCTGAACCCAGCCACGTAGGCCATCACTGAAGATTCCCAAGATCTGAACTGTCAGGAATTGAACCCACGCACTCTTATGTGGGAAGTGAACACCTTACCTGCTAGGCTAAATACCAGTTTCTTGGCTGTTATTTATCAAGCCTTTACTCCATGCCATGTGTATCTGTATGAGATACTTCAAAAACTTCAAGGAAAATGTGTGAAAATGTTGTGAAAAACTAGGTATGAATTTCAAACCGAAGTACCACCATATAGTGAGACATAAATTGAACCTAAATTCATGTGAAAATAAAGCATGGTTCCATCATGTTTATAAGGATCTTCAATATTCTCCCTCTCTCATAAAGCAATTGTTATTTCTAAAATCTTTCCTTCAGAAATATTTAAAGGAAAACTTTGTTGTGTACTAAAAGAATGAGCATCTAAACAACTGGTGGTATTCATCAAGATATACTCAAATACACAAAGAGGTTAAACATTTCATGTTATTCTTTTCTTTTATCTTGATTTTAACAATTAACACTGAATAGCACAGTTATGCAGGTAGATGCTAACTTCTTTTCCATGTACTTCCAGACTACCTTAACATAAATATTAGCTATATAAAAATATGCATAGGCCTATACCTGAACCTCCTTATTTACAGCTCTCATGATGAGAAACAGCTCTGCCACTGTTAAAATGCTAAAGGTTCTTAATGAATTTTGCTAATTCAATTTAAGTGTATTAAGTAGCTGACAGTTCTTCAGTAAGATCAATGAATATCACCCTGGGAAGTAAAAAAATAGTTATTTGAATCTTTCCTGGAACTTCAAGCATCAAATGAAAAAGATGCCCTATAATAGAAAAGCAAAGTGGTTTAGTGAAGAGCATCTGAAGTCATGCAGATCTGAATTATAATAAAATAGCAAGCCATGGCTACTTAATGTGTGTCATCCAGAACATTTATGAGACTGTTTCTAAAACCTCAAAGGACTGCTGTGAGGATTATATCTGATAACAAAAATAAATAGAGAGTACATTATTTGGCAGGTAATAGACAATGAACAAATTATAGGAAATAGTGTTTTTAGTACTGGTGAAAGAAAGCCAGTACAATTAGAGAAAGATATATCCAAGTGTTGCAAGATAAAACATATTCAAAAATTTTAGGGGCAGCTGTTAGACACACTGGAAAGATGCCATTTGGATGGTCTTACACCTGGCTCTGCTTCCAACCTCAGCTTCCTGCTAATGCACACCCTCTGAGGTAGCAGATGACAGCTCAGGTAGAGCTGGGTCCTTGCTACCCATGTGGGAGCCCCAGACTTCCCAGCTCCCGTTTCAGGCCAGTACGGATCTGGCAGTTGGGATCATCTGGGCAGCACACCAGTGACCCAGGTCCTCCCACACTAGGGGGAGCTAGGTTCACAGCACAGAACATGCACAGTCTTGAAATGGCTGCCAGAAATAGAGCAATGAAAAAAAGATTAAATGGTATTATGAAAATAATTCTACTGTCCGAGAAAATTTTCTCTGAGTTTTATGCTTGGGCCTTACCGATTTTTTTTTTTTTTTAAAGATTATTTACTTGAAAGTCAGAGTTTCATAGATCAAGAAGGAGTAGAGACAAGAGAAAGAGAGACAGAGATCTTCCATCTGCTGGTTGAAATTGGCTACAACAGCTGGAGCTGCACCGATCCGAAACCAGGAGCCAGGAGCTTCTTCCAAGTCTCCCACGCGGGTGCAGCGGCCCAAGGATTTGGGCCATCTTCTACTGCTTTCCCAGGCCATGGCAGAGAGTTGGATTGAAAGAAGAGCAGCCAGGTCTCAAACCAGCGCCCATATGGGATGCTGGCACTGCAGGCGGTGGCTTTACCTGCTACACCACAGCGCTAGCCCTGGGCCTTACTGATTTTTAATTGTACCATAATTGCCAAACTAACTTCATTGAACACTGATGGGCAGGAGGCTGACTATGGTCAAGCATACTATGTCGCCAGTTCAAAATGTCCCTCCTTTCTATCTGAAAAGAAGCACAGAACAGAGGAGACAGTATACGAATCTACAATCAGATCAAATTTATTCAAAGAAAATAAATTTGCAAAGGTGGGTGACCAACTGCTGGCATGCACATTGACAGAACACATGGCTCCATCACTATCCATTATCATCTAAGAGTTTGTCAACTGAACTCTGATCATGGAAAACATTTGTTGAACCTAAAGCTTTGAGAAAGGAAAGGTACAAGGAGAGGGTTGAACAAGGAGGGACAGATGCCATTCAATTCAACTTTAATGACTCAACACCTGTGGTATTCTATATTCCAGAAGCTGTGGAACTCACTGAAGAATCAATAATAAGCAAAAATAATCCCTGCCCTGAATGATATTTTGTTTATATACAACTATTCACAGCAGAAGACCTATACACAGTCTTATTCTGAATATGTCATTAGTAAAATGAAATATTTTCCAGAAACTTGAAAAGAAAGCCTTCCAAATTTACTGGGATTCATTTATACACTGGTTGTGTACGCTGTACTCCAAAAACTTACTAGAAACCAGTCACTACTTTGATAGTCTCACTAAACCATAGAGATGCTAGGTTTATGTAGTTAGATCAGGGAAAGTTTACCATTCAAGTGAATAATCTTGAAATTAGTATGAAATATGCTACTGGGAAAAAAGGAACTGAATGATATAAAGATTAAAAACAAAAAGAAGTTCCTGTTAGATTTCAATTTGAATATCGAAAAGCTTCCAAGCGGTCGGCATTGCGACATAGTGAGTAAAGTCACAGTATACAATGCTGGATCCCAGATGAGCATAGGTTAGTGGCCCAGCTACTCAACAGTGATACTGCTCCCTGCTGATGGTCTTGGAAGTGCAGCAGAGGATGGTCCAAATGTTTGGGTCCGTGCTACCCATGTGGGAGACCTGGAAGAAGCTACTGGCTCCTGGCTTTGGCCTGGCTTAGCCCTGCCATTCTGGCCACCTGGAGAGTGAACCAAAGGAAACAGATGGAAGATTTCTCTTTGTAGCTCTTTAAAACAAATAAATAAATATTTTTTTGATTTATTTATTTTACTTGAAAGTCAGTGTTACACACAGAGAAAGGAGAGGTAGGTAGAGAGAGGTAGAGAGAGAGAGAAAGAGGTAGAGGTAGAGGAAGGGGGGGGGAGAGAGAGAGAGAGAGAGAGAGAGAGAGAGAGAGAGAGAGAGAGAGAGAGAGGTCTTCCTTCCACTGGTTCACTACCCAATTGGCTGCAACAGCCAGAGCTGCACCGATCTGAAGCCAGGAGCCAGGAGTTTCTTCCAGGTCTTCCATGCGGGTGCAGGGGCCCAAGCACCTGGGCCATCTTCCACTGCTTTCCCAGGCCATAGCAGAGTTGGATCGGAAGTGGAACAGCTGGGACTGGAACTGACGCCCATATGGGATGCTGGCATTGCAGGCAGTAGCTTTTACCCACTATGCTACAGTGCCGGCCCCTAAATAAATATTTTTCAAAAAGCTTCCAAAACCTAGTCCTTAGGATTTTACTTAAAAAGAAAAAAAAAAAGCCTCTAATTACAGTTCTTGAGAAAACCATTAACTTAAGAGTGTTGCATGCCATACACAATGTTCTACTTTCAAAAATATAGTGAAGAATGCCTTAAAGTTTTTCTAATGGAAATATCTTTCATCTGTATTGGGAACTTTCTCAGTCATGCATAGTTTATTTGAAATCCAAAGGTTCATCTGGTTCTACTGGACTAAAATTACATTATTAAGAGTAGAATTTTACACTCACCTGATCCTCCTTTTGCCAAGTATTTGTTCTTTGCATAAAGGACAGAATCCAACATAGACTCAAAAAGAAGAAAATAGCCCTGTATAAAAAAGGAAAAGAGGAAATTTCAGTAATGAATAAAATATATAATATTTGCCACATCTGAAATTACTTTAGGCATAAATTCTCCAAACAGTAATTTTTAGAAAACCAGAGTACAAAGCAGACCCATCAAGTTCCTTACAGGAGAATATACTCAGTCTTCCTGTGTCTACTTTCCATACTACTACTACTTCTTTGTTAAAAGGAAAATTGTAGAAAGAAATTGTTAGCAAACAGTACAGCTTCCTGGAATGTTGTAATGTTAATGTAAAGAAGCCATTTTCAACTATGCTCAACTATGTTTTTCCTTGTCCCAAAATGTCAACAGCTCTAAGGCTCAAAAACCCTACTCTAGAACAGCATTTCACAAAGTATTTCCTGCCTGATCTTTTTTTTTTTTTTTTGTTAAAAGGTGTGGGGAGAGGTTTGAGAGTGGAGGGGAAGGAGGAGAAGGTCCTTAGTTAAAAGGTTTGAGGAACACCACATGCCACATTGTCTTCTTGGAGAGTCAAAGTTCACATCAGCACAACAGAAGTTCTGAGTAGTATTATGGTAGAGAATTGCTGAACATGCTAGAACCCAGTATTGCCACTTTCAGAATACAGGATTCTACCCCCCCCCCCTCCTTTTTTTTTTATCACTATCCACATTTTGCAGAACAAATGGTGCTTGAAATACAGTTCATGAAACATGATCCCAGTGTACTGCAGATTTTAAAGCACAGTAATGAATCATCTACCAAGAAAGGACAATAATCATACAAATAGAAAGAATCTGCTGCTACCAGAGTCACAAATACACTGCAACATAATAGTATGCTATACAGATTATTACTAAAATGACAAAATCATGACCTGAAGAGTTAGTGCCTGTTTCCTCTCATCTTTTGCTTTCTAGCGTGCACTCCCAATCGCCTCCATGCCACAGGGAAGGTCAAGTGCTTAGCATACTGCTTAACACATAATACATCTTATTACTGCTTAAGGTGAACCAATATGAATTTTACCCTTAGTTTAGCATTCTAAATAAAAACTGTCCTCATCCAATCATTTGTTCCTCACACAACCAACTCCCAGAAGAGATAAACACAACATTCTTTAACCAGGTGAACAAAAAATGTCGTAAAGGTTTCACTAGAACAAGAAAACAATGAAACCTAGAAACCCAGAATGGATAATCACCACAAGAGATTAACAGCAAATTTAAATTTATAGAAAATTCAGCTCTCATGCTTGAATCACTTATAAAGGAACTTAATTAAATTGCCACCAGCAACTCTACACTGGCTTTTACCTCCCCCTTCCTCCCAACAGTAATTCACTGATAAGAAATAACTGCCTGCAAAATAAAGCTTACTTATTAATGTGTTTATATTAGGAAACATAAGGATTTGGTGGACACTGCTTTTTTGGATAGAATACTTCAATAATATGTCAAATTCTTAAAAGTTAGTTCTCCATTAATATGATCTGTGTATTCAAAGACCAAGGACTTTGTAGAATTCAACTAAGAAATCTTTATCACTCTGACATAATTTATGTAGATCTATGCACACAAATGCTTATAAACAGGCAATCATTAATTGATCAAAGTGAACTATAATTATTCTGAGGAATTACTAAAAGGTGGTTTATGGGGAAAAAATCAGCTGATCAAACATGTCAATAGAGACTGGTGCTATGACACAGTAAGCTGCCCACGCACTGCTGGCATACCATGGAGCAAGAGAATCTTGGCTGCTCTGGTTCCATCTCCTGGCTTTGGCTTTTCCCAGCCCTAGTTGTTGTGGGGGAGTGAACCAGTGGATAAAATATGTTCTTCACACTGTGTCTCTTCCTTTCCATTACTCTGCCTTTACAACAAATAAATCTTTAAAAAAACAGCAGCAGCAGCAGCAGCAAATGATTACTTGGGCCCCTGACTCCCATGTGGGAGACTCAGATGGAACTCTGTGGACTCCTGGCTTCTGCCAGGCCTAGCCCCAGACATTGCAGCCATTTGGGTAGTGAATCAGCAGATGCATTTCCTGGGAGGTAGCAGGTGATGGTTCAAATAGCTGGGTCCTTTCCACCCACATCGGAGACCAGGATTTAGTTCCTGACTCCTGACTTCATCATAGCCAATCCCTGGTAATTGTGGGCATTTGGGGAGTGAATTAGTTGATGAGAGATCACTCCTTGTCAGTCTCTTTCTGCCTTTCAAATTCATGCAAATATACATACACACACATTCATATTTTAAAAATAGTTTGAACATAATGGTCAAATTAATACCACTTCCAACTTGAGATTCTTACCAAGGATAATCAGGGATTTCCACCCCCTCCCTGCCACGGCAAAAACTCAATTTCACTTAATACTCTAAACTTTGGTATTTATGCTTACTTTCCCATATGTCTGCTTCCATTTGAAATAATAAACAATAACTATCTCCCCAAATACCCTAAGATGAACATCTTTTTTTTTTTTTTTAAGATTTACTTTACTTATTTGAAAGAGTTACAGAGAGAGGTAGAGAGAGAGAGAGAGAGAAAGAGAGAGAGAGAGAGGTCTTCCATCCGCTGGTTCAATCCCCAGATGGCTACAATGGCCGGAACTGCACCGACTCAAAAAGCCAGGCAGGAGCTTCTTCCGGCTCTCCCATGTGGGTACAGGGGCCCAAAGACTTGGGCTCTTCTACTGCTTTCTCAGGCCACAGTAGAGAGCTGGATCAGAAGAGAAGCAGCTGGAACTAGAACCGGTGCCCATATGGGATGCCATGCTTCAGGCCAGGGCTGTAACCCATTGCGCCACAGCGCAGGACCCAGATATTAGAAGAAATCAACAGAATTGAATTAAAAAAAAATTTAAAAAGATCAGCAAAATGAAGAGCGGGTGTTTCAAAACAAACAAAATTTTGACACACCATGGGCCCAACTACCAAAAAATGGAGAGAGAAGACCCAAATCAATAAAATCAGAGAAGAAAAAGGGAATATAACAACAGATACCACAGAAATAAGGAGTCATCAGAAATTACTACAAAGAGTTTCATGCCACCAAACAGGGAAATCTATCAGAAATGGATAGATTCCTGAATACATACAACATACCTAGATTGAACCATTAAGACACAGAAAACCTAAACAGACCCATAACTGAGTCAGAAACTGATTCATCAATAATGGCCCTCCAAACAAAGAAAAGCCCAAGACCGGATGGATTCAATGCTGAATTCTACCAGACATCTTTAAAAGAACTAACTCCAATTCTTCTCAAACTATTCAGAACAATTTAAAAAGAGGAAATCCTCCCAAATTCTTTCTACAAAGCCAGTATCACCTTAATTCCTAAACCTGAAAAAGATGTAGCAGAGAAAGAATTACAGACCAATTATCCTGATAAACATAGACATAAAAATCCTCAATAAAATTCTGGCCAATAGAATGCAACAACACATCAGAAAGATCATCCACCCAGACCAAGTGGGATTTATCCCTGGTATGCAGGGATGGTTCAATGTTCGCAAATCAATCAACGTGATACACCACATTAACAGACTGCAGAAGAAAAACCATATGATTATCTCAACAGATGCAGAGAAAGCATTTGATAAAATACAACACTCTTTCATGATGAAAACTCTAAGCAAACTGGGTATGGAAGGAACATTCCTCAATACAATCAAAGCAATTTATGAAAAACCCACGGCCAGCATCCTATTGAATGCGGAAAAGTTGGAAGCATTTCCACTGAGATCTGGTACCAGACAGGGATGCCCACTCACACCACTGCTATTCAATATAGTTCTGGAAGTTTTAGCCAGAGCTATTAGGCAAGAAAAAGAAATTAAAGGGATACAAATTGGGAAGGAAGAAATCAAACTATCCCTCTTTGCAGATGATATGATTCTTTATTTAGGGGATCCAAAGAACTCTACTAAGAGACTATTGGAACTCATAGAAGAGTTTGGCAAAGTAGCAGGATATAAAATCAATGCACAAAAATCCACAACCTTTGTATACACAGGCAATGCCACGGCTGAGGAAGAACTTCTGAGGTCAATCCCATTCACAATAGCCACAAAAACAATCAAATACCTTGGGGCCGGCGCCGTGGCTCAACACCGCCTTGCGGTGCCGGCACACCGGGTTCTAGTCCCGGTCGGGGCACCGATCCTGTCCCGGTTGCCCCTCTTCCAGGCCAGCTCTCTGCTGTGGCCAGGGAGTGCAGTGGAGGATGGCCCAAGTGCTTGGGCTCTGCACCCCTTGGGAGACCAGGATAAGCACCTGGCTCCTGCCATCGGAACAGCGCGGTGCGCCGGCCGCAGCGCGCTACCGCGGCGGCCATTGGAGGGTGAACCAACGGCAAAGGAAGACCTTTCTCTCTGTCTCTCTCTCTGTCCACTCCGCCTGTCAAAAAAAAAAAAAAAAAAGAAAAGAAAAAAAAGAAATACCTTGGAATAAACTTAACCAAGGACGTTAAAGATCTCTACCATGAGAATTCCAAAATCTTAAAGAACATCATCAAAATGTCCATTCTTCCAAAAGCAATTTATAGATTCAATGCGATAACAATCAAAATACCAAAGACATTCTTCTCAGATCTGGAAAAAAAATGATGCTGAAATTCATATGGAGACACAGGAGACCTCGAATAGCCAAAGCAATCTTGTACAACAAAAACAAAGCCGGAGGCATCAGAATACCAGATTTCAGGACATACTACAGGGCAGTTGTAATCAAAACAGCATGGTACTGGTACAGAAACAGATGGATAGACCAATGGAACAGAATAGAAACACCAGAAATGAACCCAAACATCTACAGCCAACTTATATTTGATCAAGGATCCAAACCAATCCCTGGAGTAAGGATAGTCTATTCAATAAACGGTGCTGGGTAAACTGGATTTCCATGTGCAGAATCATGAAGCAAGACCCTTACCATACAGCTTATGCAAAAATCCATTTAACATGGATTAAAGACCTAAACCCACAACCCGATACCATCAAATTATTAGAAAACATTGGAGAAACCCTGCAAGATATTGGCACTGGCAAAGACTTCTTGGAAAAGAACCCAGAAGCACAGGCAGTCAAAGCCAAAATTAACTATTGGGATTGCATCAAACTGAGAAGTTTCTGTATTGCAAAAAAAAAAAAAAAAAAGTCAGGAAATTGAAGAGGCAACTGACAGAATGGGAAAAAATATTTGCAAACTATGCAACAGATAAATGATTAATAACCAGAATCTACAATGAGATCAAGAAACTCCACAACAACAAAACAAACAACCCACTTAAGAGATGGACCAAGGACCTCAATAGACATTTTTCGAAAGAAGAAATCCAAATGGCCAACAGGCACATGAAAAAATGTTCAGCATCACTAGCAATCAGGGAAATGCAAATCAAAACCACAGTAAGGTTTCACCTCACCCCGGTTAGAATGGCTCACATTCAGAAATCTACCAACAATAGATGCTGGCGAGGTTGTGGGGAAAAAGGGACCCTAACCCACTGTTGGTGGGAATGCAAACTGGTTAAGCCACTATGGAAGTCAGTCTGAAGATTCCTCAGAAACCTGAATATAGCTCTACCACATGACCCAGCCATCCCACTCCTTGGAATTTACCCAAAGGAAATTAAATTGGCAAACAAAAGATCTCTCTGCACTTCAATGTTTATTGCAGCTCAATTCACAATAGCTAAGACTTGGAATCAACCTAAATGCCCATCAACAGTAGTCTGGATAAAGAAATTATGGGACATGTACTCTGTAGAATACTATACAACAGTCAAAAACAATGAAATCCGGTCATTTGCAACAAAATGGAGTTATCTGGAAAGCATCATGTTGAGTGAATTAAGCCAGTCCTAAAAGGACAAATATCATATGTTCTCCCTGTTCTCGGTGACAACTAACCGAGCACCAAAAAGGAAACCTGTTGAAGTGAAATGGACACTATGAGAAACAGTGACTTGATCAGCCCTTGTCCTGACTGTTGATGTACAATTTAATACTTTATCCCTTTTAGTATTTTTTTTTTGTTCTACTTGATACTATTGGTTGAACTCTGTAATTAACACACAATTATTCTTAGGTGTTTAAATTTTAACTGAAAAGTGATCCCTGTTAAATATAAGAGTGGGAATAAGAGAGGGAGGAGATGTACAATTTGGGACATGCTCAATCGGACTTGCCCCAAATGATGGAGTTAGAAATGTGCCAGGGGATTCCAATACAATCCCATCAAGGTGGCATGTACCAATGCCATCTCACTAGTCCAAGTGATCAATTTCAGTTCACAATTGATCATACTGATAGGACTAAGAGTCAAAGGGATCACACAAACAAGACAAGTATCTGCTAATACTAACTTGATAGAATAAAAAAGGGAGAGAACGATTCAACATGGGAAGTGGGATACACAGCAGACTCATAGAATGGCAGATGTCCTAAACAGCACTGTGGCCTCAGAATCAGCCCTCAAGGCCTTTGGATCTGGCTGAAGAGCCCATGAGAGTATTGTAGGCATGGAAAGCCACGACACTCTGGCAAAAAAAAAAAAAAAAAAAAGATCTAAATGAAAGATCTCTGCGAGTGAGATCCCAGTGGAAAGAACAGGCCATCAACGAAGGAGGTACCTTTCTCTGAAGGGAGGAGACAACTTCCACTTTGACTATGACTTTGTCTAAATAAGATCAAAATCAGCAAACTCACGGAGATTACTGACGCCATAAACAAGAGTGTCAAATTGTTAAGTCAACAACAGGAGTCACTGTGTACTTACTCCTCATGTGGGATCTCTGTCCTTAATGTGTTGTCCAACGTGAATTAATGCTATAACTAGTACTGAAACAGTATTTTACACTTTATGTTCTGTGTGGGTGCAAACTGATGAAATCTTTACTTGATATATACTAAATTGATCTTCTGTATATAAAGATAATTGAAAATGAATCTTGATGTGAATGGAATGGGAGAGGGAGCGGGAGATGGGTGGGGTGCGGGTGGGAGTGAAGTTTTTTTGGGGAAAAGCCATTGTAATCCATAAACTATACTTTGGAAATTTATATTTACTAAATAAAAGTTTTAAAAAAAGGAAATTTATGAAATACATTAATATACCTAGTTAAAGTTGCAAATGAAGATTCATCCATGTTTTGCTAATGGTCATTGTTCTTTCTCTCAACGTTTCACTTTGCTAAACATCATTTTACTAATAGGCTGCCTATGTGACAAAACAGCATTTAAGTTCCTGGGAACTGTCCTTGGTTCTGAACCAAATCATTCCTACTGATATCAGGAGGCTTTCCTCCAAATGCTCAGCTCATCTGTAGCATAATTCAGACTGTAATTTCACAGGCTGCTGCCTCACCTGTAGGGGTGCCATCTGGAAGCAGAATTACACCTGATATTTTCTCCCATGATGCTCTGGGGACAGTCGTCTTTCAAAAATGTCAATTTTAAAAATTAAATATTGCATTTATATTCTAGAAATTAGTTACTAAATAGGAACATACAGAATCAAATTAGGGACAAGAATATTAACATTATTCATTGAAATGGAAACCCCAGGAGTATTTTTAAAATGTTGTTCATGATATATTCATGTGACACATCAGTAATAAAAGAAACTTGATACTTTCAGCATAAGGTAGGTCTACTTTTTAGTTCAAATAGCTGAATTATCAATACACACCTAGGCAATATTTAGCTATGAAAAATGAATCAAATAAAATGACGAGCTAATCTGCAAGACTGCTGACAAGTCAATAAACCAGAATTATTTAAAGATAAAAGATTACTTGCAGCAAAAAAACAAGACTACAAAACCTACTCACAATTTCTATGTACTATACCTCTGAATCACAGTAAATATTTGATCATATTTTCCCCAATGTTACTATCAATTTCCATAAGATTTACTGTAAACCTAATTTTTATCCAATGTGATTGGGACTGACAGTTGATTTTAAGTAACAAGACAAATGTACATTTGGTTGCCAAAACTGATTGATTCCATTGATTGGATTCTTTACCATTATCCCTGCATAAATATACTCACATGTTATACATAGTTTCCAATTTTGGTTGTTTTGAAACAGAAAAAATATTCTAAGGGTATTTCCAAGCAGAGATTCCTTGAATTCCCTAATTCCCACCTTTTAACTCCTAGTCTTTCATAACTGTTTTACTAACCCCTTCATTTCAAGTTCATTTATTTTAGTGGTTTCCCTTGAGTTTTTCCAAAGTGCTCAATTTCATTTTCATGTCCTTTTTACAATCTTACTCAATAGTCTGTATTTCACTGATCAAACATAAACAGCAGACAAATACTAACAACTCTTGGCAATAGACACATAACACAAATGACAGGAGCTGAATAGTAAGTAGTAGTATACTGGAGCAGCTTAAAGTTTTAAAGAAGCCATAGAAACCTAGGCCATAGTAACCTAGCAGTGTGTTTAAAAAAAAAAAATGAGGAAAATCATTAATTTGGCAAGTCTGTTAAATACAAGTTGGTTAGGGAAGACTATTACATATTCACACGACAAAATATATTTCTATGATGTCACTGCTTCAGGGAACTCTTCCTGATGCTCCAGTAGGACAGGTAACCTTAATAATACTACCTAAGTGAGAGGTTGAGTTGTTACCAATGCACAGAAATGAGAACTCACAAGTAAGGTTTCTTGACTTTGATACTATTTGAAATTTTGTGCCAGATAAAACTTTCTTTTTTGAGGGGCATCTGTTCACTCAGCTGTAGCTGATAAAATTTTATCATGGGGGCTGTTGTATCCACTGCAGGATGCAGCATTCCTTGATGGATGATCACTGTCTTGCCTACTCATCCGAGTTGCAGCAACATGCGATTTTCCAGACATTATCCAAATATTCCCCAGGGCAAACAACTGACCCCCATATTCCACTGAGAACTTCTTCTGTATAGGTATCCAAGAAATAACTGGGTAAGTATTCTTTCCTAATCTACAGTGCCCTCTGTGAAAAATGCAACAAACTTGAGGTTGTAATGTAAACTCTATTTCACTATTAACAATTACAGCAGCCTTAGATATTGAGCTACAAAATTTTTCCAATGATCCCTCAGTCTGTCACTTGACCCTTTCACCTTAAAATGTGCTAATGTTTACTACATGATTTATTACAAATGGTTACATGATAGTTTTCAAGGTAATTAGGTAAAATCCTTTTGAGTAAGACACTTTGCTTAATGACAGTTCTATAGCAACTGAAACAGACTCATACTTGGCATATAATGCAAGGTGACTGAGGATATTGAGAAATAACATGTGTATACCTGTACCCTTTCAACTGATTAGCCACAGAATGTGTAAGAGAAACAATGTTGTTTTGAACATCTACATATATACACATACATCTCTGTTCAATGTTTTTGAACCAAAATTCCCGGCTTAAAAGATATGCACATTTAATATTTTGATCTGAATAATCAAACTGCTGCACAGAAAGACTATGGCAATTTTTACCACTGTAATTGTAGTAGTTGATTGAAGATCAATAGTAACAGTGAAAGGTAAAGCTTATGGAGAATATTTTCATATGCCTGGGAGGAAAAGTACTAATCATAAATTTTAAAAAAGTAGTAAATTTAACTACATTAAAACCCAGAACTTCTGCTCATCAAAAGGCACAAAAGGAATGGAAAGATAAGTTACTGAGTTTCAAAAGGTATCAGTCACCCCCCCAATACACACGTATTTCTATCTTTAGCACAGAATATTACTGATTTTTAATACAAGCATAGAATCTTCAAGAAAAATGAATAATTATACACAATTATTCCACAAAATAGGAAATCCAAATAACCAATAATCAACCATATGCAGAAATGTTTAACTTCATTGATAATTCAAACACAATGGGAAACAACTATATCACTAATGGATTAGCAATTATACAACACCCAATGTTAAGTCTACAGAGGCATGAAACAAAATTTACCACTTTGGAAAAGTCTGGCATTATCTAGTAAAGTCGAAGAGCAGCACATCCTGTGATTCAGCAACTCCAATTATACACCTCTAAGAGCATACTTAAATTTAATAGCATATATGAACAGATGCACTACTGCATTATTATTTCTCTTGGTATATAGCTGGAAAAGATCCAGTGTCCATCAACAATACAAAGGCACCTACAAAAATGAAAATGAGAAGATGGTGGAATAGAGAACTGTATACAGTGGTAGGCTAGGGATAAATAATAGAAAACAAAAAGTGTAGGAAATACATTCTCATGGGAGAGTTAGAAAATTGCAGTGGACATTCTATGGAAGGAAGAGGAACACTGGATCTGTGCGCAAGGTACAGATGCGCAACACAAACAGGGACACAACACATGACTACAGCAGCTGAGAGCTGAACAAAGTACGAGCTTTGGAGAATGAGGTGCGATCAGACTGCAGCAACCTGTGCCACTGGTGATACAGCCAGAGAGTGTGCTGAGTCTGGCCTAGAGCCCCAAGGGGGAAAACGTACCTACTAACTCAGTGGAAAAAAAAAAAGACATTTGTTCCACCCCATCCTCCAAAGAACAGCACCCAGCAACTGACAGAAAGAGGGAGGGCGCCATTTTGGGCACAGGCAGCAGCTGCGGAAACCCTTGTGCAGTGCACAACAAGCTGAGACATAACGCCATCTTCTCAGCAGTGCCGGCAGAGCAGCTGTGGTGCAACCGGCGGGGAGAAGGCTACATTTGACCAATGGCTCTTGTGTATGTATGTGATCCAGAGATTCCCACAGAGGGAAAAATCCATTCCCCACTAACTTTGAGTCTGGCTGGGACTGATAGTGGGCTGGGCATCCACGTAAGACTGTGAGGTGCCCCCAGCCTCCCCAAACACCACAGACTCTGTTGCTCAAACCACCTAGGCAGAGCACAGGCAGCTGGCTCTGGGAACATCTGCCTCTCTAGGGACATGACAGGCTAGTGGGGGCAGAGAGGATCCTCTCTCTGTGACTGCAGGGGCTTTGTGACTGAGAGTGTGGTGACTCTGTGACAGTACAAAAGCATATGGGGTGTAGCTGGGTCTCTGCAATCACTGTGTGTCAATCCACAAGCTCAGAGCTCCCTGATTGCCTTGGGTGGATTACTCTCAAGTGGGTGGGTGGGTGAGGACTGTACAGATCCTTTGTATAGTTTGTATGAAGTGCAGATGAGTATTGCACAGACTGAGGGCTAACACCTGGGCACTCATCGCCTTGGAAGGTAGGAGACTGAGGGTGTGATCACACCAACAGAGGTGACCATAGCCCCCCTCTCTGTTAACAAGGAGAGATCTACCATGCCCAATTTAGGTGTTACCCTGGATACTCACTGCACCCTGGAGTAGTGAGCAGAGCTCCCTGGCCACCCCTCTGGGTATTCACTAGAGTGCAAACATTCCACCTAAGCCACAATGGAAAAGATCAGTTTCAATTCAGTTAAAAGATAAAGACTTACAGAATATATTAAAACACAAGACTATCTATTTGCTGCCTATAAGAAACGCACCTCACCAAAAATCAAAAGCACAATGCAGTTTCAACTCACTCCAATTAAAATGGTTCTCATACAGAAATCAACAAACAACAA
This sequence comes from Lepus europaeus, assembly GCF_033115175.1. Classification (NCBI taxonomy): domain Eukaryota; kingdom Metazoa; phylum Chordata; class Mammalia; order Lagomorpha; family Leporidae; genus Lepus; species Lepus europaeus. The sequence goes on from NC_084833.1 coordinate 45,123,377, forward strand.
ATGCTCACAAGGATGTGGGGGGAAAAGGTACCCTAATCTACTGCTGGAGGGAATGTAAACTGGTACAAGCCACTGTGGAAGACAGTATGGAAATACCTTAGACATTTGAATATAGACCTACCATATGACCCAGCCATACCACTCCTGGGAATATATCCAAATGAAAAGAAATCAGCATATCAAAGAGTTATCTGTACCCCCAAGTTTATAGCAGCTCAATTCACAATAGCTAAGATATTGAATCAACCCAGATGTCCATCAACTGATGACTAGATAAAGAAATTATAGTATATATATACTAGAGAGTACAACTCAGCTGTAAAAAAAAAAAAAAAAAATGTAATCCTTTCTTTACAACAAAATGATACAACTGGAATCCATAATACTTAGTGAAATAAGCCAGTCCCCAAAAGGCAAATACCATGTGTTTTCCCTGATCTGGCCTAACTAATACAGTACCTACAATGTAACGTATTGGAGTGAAATGGACATTCTGAGATTCAATGATTGTTTATAACCCTTGTCTCTACTGTTGAGGAACAGTGTTTTTTTCTTCATACTATTTGTTGAACTCTTTATGTAGTGTAGGATTACCCTTACGAATATAAAGTAAACTGCAAGTAGATCTTTGTAAAAATTAAGAATAAGAGTGGGGGCCGAAGAAGGGTTGGAGAATGGGTAGGAGGGAGGGAGGGTAAGGTGCAAAGCATCACTATGTTCCTGAATCTGTATATATAAAATCCATGAAACTTATATACCTTAAGTAAAATTTTTTAAAAAACCTAAAAAATTATAAATATATGCATAAATGCAAAACAAAAAAATGAAAATGAACAATTATCCTTATAGGTAGTATCATTAAATGTTATAAAATGGCAGATTAATGAAAGCAAAAAAACCCCTACTTTAAAAAAAGCTTTTCAGAAAGTACATGGTTTGCAGATATAAATATAAGCGATAAAACCAGAAATGAAAAGTAAAAACATAATTAACTATAAAGGGCAAGAGAGTCATTATCTCTGGAGTAGGAAGGGAGCTATATTCAGATACAGTATTTGGATGGTTTCTTTCTGTATTTTGGTTGATGATTACACAGGGTTCATTATATCATTACTTGTAACACTGCACCTGTAAGTTTACACAATTTCTTTGTATATTTGACAACTTAAAAAGTTACAAAATAATATAGTGTTCCATAATATAGATGAAAGCATAAGGAATACATATTCATGTCTATTTAAAAATGTTTACATGTATGGAATATCACCCAATTAAAGAAAGAGGCTAATGTAACAGCAGGGTTACAGGCCTGGGAATGAGACTGACTCTTCAATATAAATTCCTAACTTTAGAAACCGCTATTGTACTATATAATCACAAACTAAAAACCCTTGTAGTCTCTTATACTTTATTTTGGAACAAAAACGTGGAACTGGGGTGGGATTTGGCCTAGGAGTTAAGATGCCTGTATCCCATATCAGACTGGTTAGGTTCAATATCAGCCTCTATCCCCTGACTACAGCCTTTTACTGGAGGCCAACAGTAATGGCTCAAGTGCTTGGATTCCCACTATAAGCGTGGGAGATCCAGAGCGAATTCCTCTCTCCTGGTTTAGGCCCTAGCCTGGTCCTAGCCTTTGCAGACATTTGGGGAGTGAGTTAGGAGATGGGAGCCCCCTCTATCCATCTGCCTCCCTCTTCCTGTTAAATAAATAGATATATAGATAGATAAAAATATATCAGGAATCATGACTTTTTTTTTAAATGAGGGACAAAATCAAAGATTATAGGCTGAGTTGTTAGAGCAGCTTAAAAAAATCAACTATGACAGTAAAGAGCTCATGAAAAATGGAATTAAAAGATTAACGAGGGGCCAGTGCTGTGGTGCAGCAGGTAAAGCCACTGCCTGCAGGGCCAGCATCCCATATGCACACCTGTTTGAGTCCCTGAATCCCGGCTGCTCCACTTCCAATCCAGCTCTCTGCTATGGCCTAAGAAACAGTAAAAGATGGCCCAAGGCTATAGACCTCTGTACCCGTGTGAAGACCAGAGGAAGGTCCTGGTTCCTGGCCGCAGATCAGTGCAGCTCCAGCAGATGCAGCCATTTGCAGAGTGAACTAGCAGATGGAAGACAACTCTTTCTAACTCTGCCTTTCGAATAAAGAAATCTTTATATAAAAGATTAACGTGATATAAAAAAATCTGAAACCCATGAAGTCTTTTCATAATATTGCACTCCCCATGAACTTTTTGAAGCATATTTATAGCACATGCTATGGATTTAAAAATCCCTAAGACAGAAACATAAATGAGTAAAAGAAAAAGTTTGAAAAAATACTTAACATTCAAACATTAACCATAAAACAATTTCAGTGCCTTTATTAATATCAGCCAAATAGACTAAAAGAACAAAAATACTATCAAAGGCAAAGAATACTTCATAATGATAAAGTCAAACTGATCAAGAACTCATGATAAATCCTAAAGTATATGCATCTAATAACTAGAAAAATGTCAGAAATAAAAACTGAACTGAAAAGAGAAACAATTTAAACTATAGGTTGAAATTTCACTGTTCTTGTTTCAGTAATTAAGAAAAGATATAAACTAAAATATTAAGTGATCTAGTCAACCAACCTGACTCAAATGACAATATATAAAATTTCATCCAACAATAACAGAATATTGCATATTCATCCTAAATCAATGTGGGACACTCAAACAGACAATTCATTGGACCACAAGACACAGCTTACAATGTCTGAGCAAACTTAAAGGAATGACAGCCTAATCAGAAATGATTAACAGAAAGATTAACCTAAAAAATTTCCTAACACAAACTGAGCAATGTACTACTCAATAATTTATGAATCAAAGCAGAAATCACAAGGTAACATTACGAACTGAACAAATTATAGGAATACAGCTATATCAGTCATCAGAGGGAAATTTATAGATTAAAAATTGATGAGAAAAAAGAAAGATATAGAACCATAGTATAGAATATGCCTACCCTATGCTAAATATAAATGTGATGACTACAATGTTTTTTATGAAGATTTATTTATTTGAAAGGTAGTTACATAAGGGCAAAGGTAGAGGCAGAGACAGAGAGAAAGAGAGAGAGAGAAAGAGAATCTTCCATCTGCTGAGTTATTCCTCAAATGGCCACAATGGCCAGAACTGGGCCAATCTCAAGCCAGGAGTTTCTTCCATATGGGTGCAGGGGCTCAAGCACTTGGGCCATCTTCTACTGCTTTCCAAGGCCAAAGCAGTGAGCTGGATTGGAAGTAGAGGGGGCCAGTGCCATGGTTCATTTGGTTAATCCTCTGCCTGCAGTGCCGGCATCCCATATGGAATGCTCCTCTTCCAGTCCAGCTCTCTGCTGTGGCCCGGGAAGGCAGTGGAGGATGGCCCAAGTGTTTGGGTGCCTGCACCCGCGTGGGAGACCAGGAAAAGCACCTGGCTGCCGGCTTTGGATTGGCGTAGCTCCAGCCGTAGTGGCCATTTGGGGGGTGAACCAACGGAAGGAAGACCTTTGTCTCTCTCTCTAACTATCTGGAAAACAACAACAACAACAAAAAAACAGGAAGTGAAGCAGATGGGACTTGAACTGGCGCCCATATGGGATACTAGCACCACAGGTTTTACCTGCTACACTGCAGCACTGACTCCTATAATCTATTTTGTTCTCTGCTTGATCCTACCTGAAACAGTGCCAGGCACAGTAGCTATACAATATTTGTTACATGAATGAGTACGCCAAGGGATGAATATATGAACATATGTTTGTAACAGATTTAAAATTTTTAGGAAGGATATTCTAGAAATCTGTAACAGATTTGTATGGGGGACCAGTAGTAGGTTCTGAGTAATAAAGGGAAAGATAAAATTTATAATATTTGTTGCAAAAAACATTTATGGATTACTAGTCAAAAATGACAAAATTTTACAACATAAATGACAAATATGTCAGAACAACTCCTATTTAACTGTTATTTCACTTACTCACTGCCTTTCATGCAAGAATAAGACTCACAGTTGAGAACCATGGTGATAACTACCATTTAATAGGTAGCTATTATGTGCTTACTACCATCTGGAATGACTATTTCTTCTTCTCTCACTTTGTAACAGAGTTTTTTTTTTTTTTTAATTTTTTTTTTTTGACAGGCAGAGTGGACAGTGTGAGAGAGAGAGAGAAAGGTCTTCCTTTTGCCGTTGGTTCACCCTCCAATGGCCGCCGCGGTAAGCGCGCTGCGGCCGGCGCACCGCGCTGATCCGATGGCAGGAGCCAGGTGTTAATCCTGGTCTCCCATGGGGTGCAGGGCCCAAGGACTTGGGCCATCCTCCACTGCACTCCCTGGCCACAGCAGAGAGCTGGCCTGGAAGAGGGGCAACCGGGACAGGATCGGTGCCCCGACTGGGACTAGAACCCGGTGTGCCGGCGCCGCAAGGCGGAGGATTAGCCTAGTGAGCCGCGGCGCCGGCCAGAGTTCTTAGTTTTTAGTGTTGTGAACCTCTGGAGTATGCCACTGAGAACAAGATAATTTTCTCTGCATATTCTTGAAGTCTGAAAAAATTTAGTGCAAGTCTTTCTCCCACTAGATGGCACTCTCAATTATCAAAAGACTGACAGCCCATTCAGCCTTTTCCACAAACCGCAGCCAGCTACTGAATACCCAAGTCTATCAAAGGAAAAAATAAACCAACTTAAGATCTTTCCAAGGGCATGTGTGTGCCTTAACTTTACTACTCAGTCAGTTTCCAAGAATGAGGGTAGAGTATTTCAAAACCATTCTGAGTTTTCCACATTGGTTGAAAAAAATCAGTAATTATAACCAAATATTTTACTCTTTATTAAAAGACAATAATTTATAATAACAGCATGGGTTATGATCTTAAGAGACAGGTCCTTTTGAAGTGCCTGGGATAGAATTATACCTCCCTTCCAAGTCAACCTCCTGCTAATGTGCTCTCTGGGAGGCAAAAGGTGATGGCTCAAATACTTGGGTGCCAGCCTAGACCATGTGGGAGACCTGGGTTGAATTCTTGGCTCTTGGCTTTGACCTAGTAGAGCCTGACAGAGCACTGGACAGTGAAATAGTGGATGGAAGATGTGTTTGTGTAACAAAACTTAAAAAAAAAAAAAAAAAAAAAAAAACAGGGCAAGGAGAAGCTTGAAGGAGTGGGTTTATTCCCTCCTGTCCCAACCACAGTGTGAACATACACTTCTGGCCCCCTGTAGAGAATACAGCAACAAGGTACCATCTTAGAAGAGACTAGGGCCTCATTAAATAATAAATCTATTAGTGCCTTAATGTTGTGCTTCCAGCATCCCAAATTATGAGAAATAAATTTTCCCAGTCTATAAGTTACATAGTTTCTGGTCATTTTTAAGGTGGTCTAACCAACAGAGTAATTGTATATACCTACAAGTTACAGATTTTTGAAGCCACAGAAAATATTTATGAACAGTATGACTCAGGACTTAAAGAGTAAGACCTCATTCTTTTTCTAGCAACAATGTGACTTACTTCAGGTGACTTTAAAACAATATTTTGACAGTACATTTTTCCTGATATATACAAGGATACTTAAGAGTTTTTCATAATATATATTTCCCATGGACATTTTGAAGATTCCTCATCATCTAGGACAAAAGAAAATCTAAAATTCTAAGTTGCATTTAGAAATCTCATAGTTTAGCAGTCAAGTTGGTATAAAATTTTTTGAAACAATCATAAGATTGTAAGATAAAACATATAAGCCACATCATCTCAGGAACCAAGAATTTCCACACAGAAAAGGTAAAAATATGGAATCAAACTTTAAGCACAAATTGCATTGGGAATTTGAGAGAAATGAAGACTTATGTTCACGCAGAAATCTATGCACAAATATTTATACAGCTTTCTTTCTAACAGCAATAAATTTATACCTTTCAAAAACCAAACAGTTAAAACTATCTGTGACATATTCTTAACCATGGAATACTAAGTCAGAAATAAAAAGGAACAAACTATTATTGGTATGTGCAACAAATATGAATGAATTTCTCAGGCTAAGTGGAAAAAAGCTGATCTCAAGCAGCATATACAGCATACTTCTAGTTACATAACATTATTAAGACGACAAAATTACAGAACTGGAAAACAGATTTAGTGATTGGTAGGAGTCAAGCATGAGGACTGGATGACAGTGGTGGGGGTAGCTATGAAGGGCAACAGGAAGGGTCCTTGTGGTGACAGAACTCTAAGTCTTGATGATACCAGTATGAACACCTGGTTGAAATGCTACATTCTAGCTTTACAAAATGTGACACTGGAAGAAAGCTGAATAAATAAATACACAAGGGATCTCTGTATTATTTCTTACAATTACATGTCAATTAGTTATAATTTTCCTGAAACAAAAGGCTTAATTAAAATAATATTTATGAAACATACTAAATATGTGTCACATGAGAGTATCACTTGGATCCTGATTCAAACAAATCAAATGTTAACAAACAAAAAGCCCAGGGCTGGTGCTGTAGCATAGTAGGCTAATAAGCCTCTGCCTGCAGCACTGGCATCTCCCATGGGTACCAGTTCATGTCCCAGCTGCTCTTAATCTGATCCAGCTCTCTACTTATCACCTGGGAGTGGAGCAGAAGATGGCCCCAGTGCTTGGACGACCTGGAAGCAGCTCCTGGCTCCTGGCTTCAGAATGGTCCAGTTCCAGCTATTGAAGCCATTTGGAGAGTGAACCAGCGGAACAAAGACCCTTCTCAGTCTCTCCCTCTCTGTAACTTCACCTCTCAAAAAATAAGTAAAATCTTAAAAAAAAAAAAGTAGTGGTATCCAAACCTTAAAAAAAAAAAAAAAAAAAAAAAAAGCAGAAGAAACAATATCTAGTTAAAAGACAAATCTCTGGAAAATTTACAGTCAGACCAAAAAAAAAAAAAAAGTAAAAGGAAATTAGAAAAATAAAAAACAGTGTTGGAGATCTATGAGATACTATCAAATGACCCAACATTCAACATACCGGGCAAATACAGAATAGATTATAAGGCCTTTTTGGTAAAATAATTAAAGAGAAAGGGACATCTAAGTACAAGAAGCACATAGAACTCCTAATAGACATGACCAGAAAAGATACTCACCATGACACATTGTAGTCAAACTCTCCACAGTAAAACATAAAGAAAAGATTCTAAAATGTGCAAGAGAGAAATGCCAGTTTACTTTAAAATGATCTCTAATTAGACTCACAGCTGACTTCTCATCAGAAACCCTACAGATTGGAGAATGGCATGATATATTCCAAGTCTTGAGAAAAAAAAAAACTGTCAACTCAGAATACTGTACCCTGAAAAGCTCTCATTTATGAATGAAGGTGAAATAAAGACCTTCCATAACAGAGATTAAAAGAATTTGTCACCACTCTTCCAGCCTTACAAGGATATGCTGCTACACACAGAAACACAGAAACATGATCATCACTATGAAAGAAGGTGAAGGCAGAAAATCTCCCAGTAGAAGTAAAAAGGGAATCCAAACAATAGGAATTTTAATGGAAAAATGTCAGAGCCAAGTCATCACTTACCAATAGTTACCTTGAATGTAAATGGCCTCAACTCTCCAATTAAAAGATACTGTCTGAAAGGAAAAAAAAAAAAAAAACAAAAAAAAAAACAACAAAAAAAACACATCTATTTGCTGCCTATAAGAAACACATCTCACCAACAAAGATATATGCAGACTGAAAGTGAAAGGATGGAAAAAGATAATCCATGCTGACAGAAACCAAAAAAGAGCTGGTATATCCATCCTAATTTCAGACAAAATGGACTTTAACACAAAAACTGTTAAAAGAGACAAAGGGCACTATGCAATGATTAAGGGATCAACTCAACAAGAATATGTGACTATAATACATATGAACCTAAACACAGGGTACCTGGCTATTTAAAAAAAAATGTCAATTGATCTGAAGGGAGACATGGACTCCCCTACAATAGTAATGGGGGATTTCAATACCTCACTTTCAGCAATGGACAGATCAACCAGACAGAAAATCAGCAAGGAAACAACAGACTTAGTTGACAATATAGACCAAATTGACCTAGCAGATATCTACAGAGCTTTTCACCTTACAGCCACAGAATACACATTCTTTTCACCAGTACATGGAACTTTCTCTAGGACTGGCCACTTGTTAGGCCATAAAACAAGTCTCAGAATAGAAAGAAAAAAAAAAATCATACCATGCATCATCTGTGACTGCAATGGAATGAAGCTGGAAATCAAGAACTCAAGAATCTCTGGAACATATGCAAACACATGGAAACTAAACAGTTCCTGAATGAACAGTGGGTCATGGAGGAAATCAAACTGCTGAGGATCATTTTTTTTTTTCATACTATTTGTAGAACTCTTTAGTTAGTATAGAGTGAATCTTCTGCATTTATAATTATCTCAGATATGTGGCAAAAAAGTATAGCCAATCATTTGGAAAGAAACTTCTACCTAGGAATCAAAGTATCTTCCACATATAAAGTATATTGTACAAACAGTGCTAAACACTCAGATAACAATAGGCACCATGAATAAGGGTCAACAAAAACAGTAAGCAAAAACAAACCTACAAAAATAACTGATATTATAGTAAAAATATAATGTTAATTTATGATTCATTAGAAGAGGTTTCAATATACTAGAAATAAGCAGGCCAAATTTTTAAGGAACCAAAAATAATCCCTAGAAGTAAAAAATAATCGAAACCAAAAATTTCAAGGTTAAGTATAATAAAATTATCGGAAATAAGGTCAGAGATCCAACATGGCTGAATAGGGTGCAGCCACACTGACTTCAGCTGCTCTGGGAGATGAAAAAAACAAAAAGAGGACATTTCCAGGGGTCCTGACAAGGAAATTTTTGGTGGTGAAGTGACAAAACAGACCAGAGGAGAGAAGAGACCATTGCTGCAGCCTGCTGTCAGGCACAGCAAGCTTGCCAGCTGTGAGCTGCCATCTTACCAAGTAAAGGTAGAAAGAAATTGCTGTGCAGTTGTAGCCGAGAGGGAATTCTATTCAGTCAAAGAAGTTGACTGGTATCTAAACAACTGCTGCAGTTTGAGAAGGGACAGTGCATTGCCTCCCTGACCTTCCCTATGCCCCCATTGGCCACCAGCAGCAAAGGTCCCACAGAGGGCTTCTGATCTGCTCCTACCAAGTAAAATTAAAAAAAAAAAAAAAAAAAAACTAGGTTATCCTACATTAAGAAATAATACCCAACTGAAAAGTGATCCCTGTTAAATTTAAGAGTGGAAAAAGAGAGGGAGGAGATGTACAATTTGGGACATGCTCAATCGGACTTGCCCCAAATGCTGGAGTTAGAAATGTGCCAGGGAATTCCAATACAATCCCATCAAGGTGGCATGTACCAATGCCATCTCACTAGTCCAAGTGATCAATTTCAGTTCACAATTGATGGCTCTGATAGGTCTAAGAGTCAAAGGGATCACACAAACAAGACAAGTGTCTACTAATACTAACTGACAGAATCAAAAAGGGAGAGAAAGATCCAACATGGGAAGTGGGATACACAGCAGACTCATAGAATGGCAGACGTCCTAAACAACACTCTGGCCTCAGAATCAGCCCTTAAGGCATTCGGATCTGGCTGAAGAGCCCATGAGAGTATTGCAGGCATGGAAAGCCGAGATACCATGGAAAAGAAAAAAAAAAAAGAAGACCTAAATGAAAGATCTCTGCGAGTGAGATCCCAGTGGAAAGAACGGGGCCATCAAAGAAGGAGGCACCTTTCTCTGAAGGGAGGAGAGAACTTCCACTTTGACTATGACCCTATCGGAATAAGATCAAAGTCAGCGAACACTAAAGGGTTCCATAGCCCTGGCAACTCATGACTAGAGCCTAGGGAGATTACTGACGCCATGAACAGGAGTGTCAAATTGTTAAGTCAGCAACAGAAGTCACTGTGTACTTAGATCCCATGTAGGATCTGTCCTTAATGTGTTGTCTAATGTGCAGTGATGCTATAACTAGTACTGAAACAGTATTTTTACACTTTGTGTTTCTGCGTGGGTACAAACTGATGAGATCTTTACTAATTATATACTGAATCGATCTTCTGTATATAAAGATAATTGGAAATGAAAAAAAAAAAAAAAAAAACCCTGGTGTTAAATTGGAAATGGCATAGAAAATTAATTAATTAAAAAAAAATATTATGTAGGATCTCTGTCTTTAATGTGCTGTACACTCTTATTTAATGCTATAACTAGTACTCCAACAGTATTTTTTTTTCACTTTGTGTTGCTATATTGGGGCAAAGTGTTGAAATCGTTACCTAATATATACTAAACTAATCTTCTGTATATAAAGAGAATAGAAAATGAATCATGATGTGATTGGAAGGGGAGAGGTAGCGGGAAAGGGGAGGGTTGTGGGTGGGAGGGAAGTTTTGGGAGGGGGAAGCCATTGTAACCCATAAGCTGTACTTTGGAAATTTATATTCATTAAATAAAAGTTAAAAAAAATTATTTCCTGTATTACAAGCTGACAAGAGTCATTGCTCATTACTATTACTCAAGGAGTCAGGCTAAGAGAAGGTTCATTTTAATATACAATTCTACAATAAATGGGCTAGGGAAAACGGTAGTAGCAAATCACACACTGGCTCTTAAACAGTCTATCTGGAAATGACATGAGATTTCTAATGAATTCATTGGCCAAAGTAAATCATAGAGCTACATTTGACTTCAAAAAGGACATGTAAGTTAAATTCTCTGTGCCCAGAAACAAGAAGAACAGGTAATGAGTACTAATAGTGGATTGGTAACTAGAAAAATAAAGTAGCTTTTCAGAATAAAAAGATTAAAAATCCCATAGAAATCTCATATAAAAATACACTGAAACGAGCTACAAACATACTAGTAAGAAGTATATTTGTAACTAAAATGAAAACTACAATGAGATCAACTACTTTACATCATCTAGGTTAGCAAAAATTAAAATGTCATCCAGTATCAAGTGTTAGTGAAGGCGCGGAGCGAAGAAAGCTCTCAGCCAACATACAAAAGAGTGTAAATTCACACGAATGCTATGGAAAAATCTGCCATTATTCAGTATTTTTAGAGCCTCATGATCTATCGACATTATTATTTGACATATATTCTAGAGAAATTGCAGGCATTCACCTGGACAAAGAGATTTGAATGCTGATACTGGCATGGTTCATATTAGCAAACACCAGAAAGAAGCCAATTTCCATTATAGAAGGGCTCAATAAACTGTGACATACTTATTCAGATCATCCTGAAGAGAAATGATCATACAAGCATCAACATGTATAAATCTGAAATAAAACCATAAAGTTAAGCACAACTTTCAAGTCAAAGAAAAATATAGGCTGTATAATTCCTTTACATAAAGTTGAAATAGGTAAAAACTAAGCAATGGTATTAAGGATATATACCCAAGCAGAAAAGGTGTAATTAATGAAAATTAAGAAGCTTAGGTACTATAGGTTTATAAATATGTAACCTGTGTTGAAGTACCAAAGATGCTTCCTGAAAATACGCTTTCTTGCACAGTATGGTGAGGACAAGGGTGCTTATTTTATTATTGTTCTCAAATTGTATTTAGATATTTTTCAAACACTCTTTATGTGTTATGTATTTCAAAATGAACAAGACAAAAACAAAAAGGTGCCAATGAAATTCACAAGTCCTTTTTATAGTGCTGTTCACCAAAATATTTTATTTCAGATATATATATATATATATTTTATTTCAGACTTATCCATGTTGATGCTTGTATGATCATTTCTCTTCAGGATGATGTTCTGAATAAGTATGTCACAGCTTATTGAGCCCTTCTATAATGGAAATTGGCTTCTTTCTAGTGTTTGATATTATGAACCATGCCAGTATCAGCATTCAAATCTCTTTTATATTTCTTTCTGGAAAAAATTCAAGAAGGCTTAATTAAGAAGTGTCAAAGAGGTTGGCATTTAGCCTAATGGTTAAGAGACTTAAATTTCACATCAGAGTACTTGGGATTCAATTGCTGGCTCCCATTCCTGACTTCAGCTTTCTTCTAATGCAGACCTTAAGAGGCAGGGCAGTAATAGCTTAAGTAACTGAGTTTCTGCCCCTCACTTGGGAGAGAGACTTGGACTGAGTTTCTGGCTCCCTGGCCTCAGCCCAGCCTTGGGTGTCGTGGGCATCGGAGGAGTGAACCAGAGGATAGAAGCTAGCTGTGTCTGTCTGTCTGTCTGTCTGTCTCTCTCACAGCAACAAAAACAAGATAGAAAAGAGAAGAAAACAGCAACAAGAACAATAATCCTTGCCCTCAAAAACACGTTTTACAGTTATTTTTAGGTAACTCCGATTACTGACTTTAAAAAGTAGAAGAACTCCTACAGTGAAAAGATGTTGTTTCTCTTAGGCAGCAACAGAGGAATAAGAAATCTAAGGAAAAAAATGGGAAGAGGTAGAGAGTTTGAGTGAAGTGTGTCTTATATTCCCTTATTTTGAACTACCAGACATCTGATATTATTTTAGAAAACATTTTTGTAAATGAAACTATGTATACAAAATTGCCTACGTTTATCTTAAACCTTCCAGAATAATATTCGTTAAAACAAGAAAAATATAAACTTTTATCACTTAAAGCAGAAAATGCACTAGGAAAGGCCCCTAATCTTCATAGCAGTTGGTTGAAATGGCATAGCTCTACTGCCAAGCCACACTAAAAGCAACAAAAACATTCAACTCCCAACAGATTAAAATGTGACCTTATGAAAGGCTTCATGGTCACTTCCTGGAAAGTTGGCAAGCCAAACATAAGCTATATTTTCCAAGTGATTAAAGGCTTAAAAACCTGAAAAGCTACTTATAACAATAAAGAGAATTAAATATGAATAAGGACATTCTACCAGTCTAAGTGGGGGGTTTATGAGTGAGTATATGCACAGACAGATAATCCTATTCTGGTGAAGATGGGATGGAAAACTGATTCTTAAATTTCAAAGACAAATCCAGAACATTTAAAAAAAACAAATCTTGTAACAAAACAAACTTAAACAGAAAAATTACAAGGGACCTTAAATAATTCAGATGTGTATCATTTGTGATCACGACTACAAAATACATAGTTCACCTAATGCGTATTTTGGTTGATGGTCCTGAGGAATGAAAATAACAGGAGTACAAACAAGAATCCCCTGTGGTGACTACCATAATCACAGCTGCAGAACCCTGTCCATGTACTTTTTTTTTTTAATTTAACTTTTATTTAATGAATATAAATTTCCAAAGTACAGCTTATGGGTTACAATGACTTCCCCCTCCCAAAACTTCCCTCCTACCCACAACCCTCCCCTTTCCTGCTCCCTCTCCCCTTCCAATCACATCATGATTCATTTTCTATTCTCTTTATATACAAAAGATCAGTTTAGTATATATTAGGTAACGATTTCAACACTTTGCCCCAATATAGCAACACAAAGTGAAAAAAAATACTGTTGGAGTACTAGTTATAGCATTAAATAAGAGTGTACAGCACATTAAAGACAGAGATCCTACATAATATTTTTTTTAAATTAATTAATTTTCTATGCCATTTCCAATTTAACACCAGGTTTTTTTTTTTTCATTTCCAATTATCTTTATATACAGAAGATCAATTCAGTATATAATTAGTAAAGATCTCATCAGTTTGTACCCACGCAGAAACACAAAGTGTAAAAATACTGTTTCAGTACTAGTTATAGCATCACTGCACATTAGACAACACATTAAGGACAGATCCTACATGGGATCTAAGTACACAGTGACTTCTGTTGCTGACTTAACAATTTGACACTCCTGTTCATGGCGTCAGTAATCTCCCTAGGCTCTAGTCATGAGTTGCCAGGGCTATGGAACCCTTTAGTGTTCGCTGACTTTGATCTTATTCCGATAGGGTCATAGTCAAAGTGGAAGTTCTCTCCTCCCTTCAGAGAAAGGTGCCTCCTTCTTTGATGGCCCCGTTCTTTCCACTGGGATCTCACTCGCAGAGATCTTTCATTTAGGTCTTCTTTTTTTTTTCTTTTCCATGGTATCTTGGCTTTCCATGCCTACAATACTCTCATGGGCTCTTCAGCCAGATCCGAATGCCTTAAGGGCTGATTCTGAGGCCAGAGTGTTGTTTAGGACATCTGCCATTCTATGAGTCTGCTGTGTATCCCACTTCCCATGTTGGATCTTTCTCCCCTTTTTGATTCTGTCAGTTAGTATTGGCAGACACTTGTCTTGTTTGTGTGATCCCTTTGATTCTTAGACCTATCAGAGCCATCGAATGTGAACTGAAATTGATCACTTGGACTATGTACTTTTAAGTGATGCTAATGACAAAGAAAGAAGCAAGACAAAATGAGTCAGTTTGGTTTGCTTGACCAGAATTAATAAACTTATTTTTTGCAGTTTTATTAGGCAATTAGAAAGAAGTAAAAAAGAAACAATAGCTTCTACTATCTTATTTCTATAAAATGTGAGAAATTAGACTACATTCTCTTAGGTATAAATATTAGTATCTTCCAGGGATTCAGCTGTTTGTATTTAACTGATACAATTTTGTCAAACAGAATTTCCTATTCAATAAAATGAAACGCACAGCATGAGGATTACACTTAGTTATACTGTATTATACACCAGAAATTTGCAGAGTAGACTTTAGGCACTCTTACCAAACACACACAACAGGTAGATATGTCAGATGATAGCTATGTTAAATTGTCTGTAGTCATCATTTGACTACATATACAGACATCAAAGCATCAAGATGTACACCTTATATAAAATAAATTATATTCTAAATATAACAAAATATTTTTAGGAAATAAAATTGGAAATGTAAAATTAAAGGCAAGTCTGAGCCTAGAAATTCATTAATTTAAAAGGAAAGTGAGGGGCCGGAGCTGTGGTGTAGTGGGTTAATACCCTGGCCTGAGGCGCCAGCATCCCATATGGGCACCGGTTCGAGACCCGGCTGCTCCACTTCCGATCCAGCTCTCTGCTCTGGCCTGGAAAGCAGTGGAGGATGGCCCAAGTCCTTGGGCCCCTACACCCATGTGAGAGACCCTGAAGAAGCTCCTGGCTCCCAGATCGGCACAGCTCCAGCCATTGAAGCCATTTGGGGAGTGAACCATTGGATGGAAGACTTCTCTCTGCCTCTCCTCTCTGTAATTCTGACTTTAAAATAAATAAATCTTTAAAAAAATAAAAATAGAAGGAAAGGAAAATTTACTGGACAACTTGCTTAACAACAGATTTAGCTTTTAGAATTACTTTCTTGTTTAGAAAAATCTTCCAAATGGAATGTGAAATCCATGAACAGCTGCAGACAAAAAAACATATCTAGATTAAGCCATGAAACAGTTAGTGGACCATAGTAGAGAAAACAGATGTATATCTCTGCAATGTAAGATGTTTACACTGCTACACTGGATTACAAGTCCATTAAACATCTGTAGCTAATTTGGGAGAGGAGATTCCTTTTTTGGTACCTCTCCATTGAAAATAGACGTAAAAAGAAACAAAAAAGTATGTGCTACAGCTTAAACATGGCTCATTCTAGATTTTCTGTAACCTTATAATGCCGTTTACAAAAACAAATCTTTGAAAGATGCTGTTTTTACAATGTTGGTTCATGAAAATGTGGCTACAGATTTATAATGGTCAAATATTTGCCAACTGCCCACTATTTCAGCCAAAGTAGGAGTATCAGAAAAATGGTGGATAAACTTTAGAAAGCACATTTGTCCCTTTTTTCATTATGTCATTATTTTTCAGGTTTTCAGCTCAGAAATTATAATGGCAACACCACAGTTAGGAGAGGACTTATAGAATTTAGAAGGGTATTTTTAGTTTACTAAGATGATTCAAAATATTTCAGCACAATCCCTCTTAAAGTCTTATATACAAATTTCATTAGAGAAATAACCATCCAGAGTTGACTGTGATAGAACTGCCAAAGAGTACTGTGTCTAATATCTAGAGCATTTAATACTATGGTTACACTTCAACTCCACTTACACTTAACAAAGAAATGTAGATAATACAAACACTTAAGTTACATCTTTGTTGTGAGTAAAAAGGGAAGTTCCTAGTTAACACTTCCAGGACATGCTGATTTGTTTCCCTTACTGAAGGGCTTCCATCAGCTTGGCTCTCAAACCAAAGACTCCTTTCACCTCAGGATCCAGTGGCTCAACACTGCCTGTGTAACAATGCCTTCTGAATCAAGCAGAGATCACACCTGATAGGCCTCCCAAAATGAAAAGTGCCCTTTATATCAGTTAGAGCCCACTTAGAAAAACAGAAGTAAATAGAGGACAATTGGGAGCAGGCATTTAACTTAGTGGTTAAGATGCATGCGTTCCATATCACAGTACCCAGGTTTGACCCCTTCTTTGGCTCCTGACTTCAGCTTCCTGGAAATACAGACCATGGTACGTAGCTCTGATGGCTCAAGGATTTGGTTTCCTGACATATAGATAGTTTGCCTGGCTACAGGATTTGCCCTGGCATAGTTCCGGCTATTGTGGGCTTTGGTGGAGTAAACCAGTGGATGGGAGTGCCCTCTCTCTCTCAAAAAGAGGAAAATGCAGGAAGTAAGTTATCCAAAAAGATAAAAGCTATGAGCATCATCAAGACTGTGGGGCAACCAGACTTTAGTAACCCCAGGAAATGATACCACCTATAGGTCAGAGGCAAAAGAAGAGGTAGCGCTGCAAGACCATAAGGACACAGCAGCATTGAAGCTGCTGGACTATGACAGTCCAGTCACCCAAGAGTGAGCTTTTGTAGCAACAAGACAAGTAATGTGAGAAGAGAAGAAATGCTCTGGTTTCTTCCTACTCTAAAGCTATAAGTGCTTCCTATTGGCTTCCTCAAACTGAGTGGAAGTCAGTTGTAAAAGGAAGCCTTCCAGGTTAGTCCACATTTGGTGCAGAAAAAAAACAGAAGGGAGCAAAAATGGATCTAAGGACAAAGACTAACACGACTTTCAAAAAGTTCATTCACATAATAAAGTCTCAGAAATTCACCTGATCCAGCTAGTTTCTTATTTCACTCATGAGACTAACTGGCTCCAAGACTTCAACTGCATATTTATACTTCTAGATTATCTTAGATTTTGAAATAAAAAACTCCCAGAACATCAATATCCAGAATACAGTTTCTGTGGTTAGGGCAAGAACTACTCAGCTAGTCACACTGCAATATCAGATATTGAAAAGCCTAAAACCGAGATAACAGGAAAGCTTTGTTCATAAGAAATGTTATCTAGCTCCATCACATCATGCTAATATGGATAATATTAGCGTATCAGTACCTCAAATACCATTAATCTTAACTTCTAAACATTTTAAAATAAATATTCTTGCTTACACAGATATTTTAAAAGCACAATATAAAGCTTTTTAATACACAGTTATTAATTCTGTAACAGCAGACTGCATCTGGGGGATTCCAAGATGGCTGACTAGGGAAAAGATGTACTGCTTCAGACAAGGCTAAAATAGCAGAAAAAAAAGCAAAGTGCATTTTCAGGGGGACAGTTGAAGAAAAGTTTGCAGTGGAAATTGTAGAGAAGGAAGAGGTACCTCATGGAGCAGTGTGGAAGGCACAGACCTGCAACAACTAATGTGGGAACCAAACACCTGCAGCCCAGAACTGGAGGATATGTCAGTTTTGGAGAGCAAGGTGAGAGCAGGCTGTGGCAGCCCATGCCACTGATGATATTGCCAGGAGAGCCTTGCAGACCACAGTGTCTTGAGTCCAGCCTGGAGTTCTAATGAGAGGTAGAGTATCTGCCTACTCCAGCAAAAGAAAAGAATGTTTCTTTCTCCCATCCCCACCAGGGCACATGGCAACTGGTGGGGAGAAAGTGCCATTTTGACCCCAGTAGTGGCTGCGGTGGCTCAGGTGGGTTTGTGTGATCAGGGGATTATACCAGTGGGAAAAACTGGTTTTCCCCACTGACTTTGAGTCTAGCTGGGAGGGTTGAGAAGGGACTGAGCAGCCATGTAGGACTGTGAGGTACCCCAATGCCCTCAAAATATCACAGGCTTCAGGGCTCAAATGGTTGAGGCAGAGCACCCACAGGCAGCTGGCTTTGGGAACACCTTTGCTCTCTCTGTGGATGGGACAGGACAGTGGGACAGTGAGGATCCTCAGCCTTGCATGTTATGACTGTGGGAACACTGTGACTGTATAAGGCATAGGGTATAGCTGGGTCTCTAGGCAATGACCGTGTGGGGTGCCAGAGGCCCAGAGCTCCCTATTGCCTAGAGTGAGTCATTGCAGAGTCTGTGCTCACCCTGAGGGCTGCACAAATCCTTCATGTGGTTCATGTGGCAGCACTGGTGACTACTGCACCCACTGTGGGCTAACCCCAGGCATTGATCACCTTGGAAGAGAGGGGAAGGTGTGAATAAACCAACAGATATGATCATGCCCTCCCCCCTGCTGAGTTTTTCAAGGTGTGCAAAGAGAGAATGGATTAGAAGGCTTTTTAGTGAAGTAATTACAGAAAACTTCCCCAATTTGGAAAAAGAAAGGGACATCCAAGTACAAGAAGCACATAGCACTCCTAATAGACATAACCAGAAAAGATCTTCACCACGACACAATGTAGTCAAACTTTCAAAAGTAAAACATTAAGAAAAGATTTTAAAATGTGCACGAGAGAAACACCAAACTGCCTTCAGAGAATCTCCAATTAGATTCACAGCTTTCTCATCAGAAACCCTATAGGGTAGCCGAGAATGGATAGATATAGTCCAAGTCTTAAGGGGAAAAGAATTGTCAACTCAGAATACTGTAACCTGCAAAGCACTCATTTAGGAATGAGAGGAAATAAAGACCTTCCATGACAAACAGAAATTCAAAGAATCTGTTTCCATTAGTTCTACCTTAAAAATGATGCTTAAGGATGTGCTACACACAGAAACATAGGAAGATATTCATCATTATGAAAGAATGTGAAGGTAGACTATCTCCCAGTAAAAGTAAAAAGGAAATCCAAAGCAAACAATAGAATATTTATGGGAAAATGGCAGGGCCAAGTCATTATCTATTAACAGTTATCTTGAATGTAAACAGCCTAAATTCTCCAATTAAAAGACATGGGCTGGTTGAATGGATTAAAAAACAAGACCCTTCTATTTGCTGCCTGTAATAAACATATCTCACCAACAAAGATACATGCAAGACTAAAAGTGAAATATGAAAAAAGTTACTCCATGGTAACAAAGTAAAAATGAGTGAGTGTAGCCATTCTAGTATCAGACAAAATAGATTTTAGCACAAAAGCTGTTAAAAAAGAAGGGTATTACATAATGATTAAAGGATTAATTCAACAGGAAGATGTGACTATAACAAATATATATGCAACCATAGGGCACCTAGCTATTTAAAAGAAATGTTAATGGATCTAAAGGGAGACATAGACTCAAATACAATAGTGACACCCCACATTCATCAATGGACAGACCAACTAGACAGGAAATCAAAGAAACAACAGAGCTAATCTACACTATTGACCAAATGGATGTAACTGATATCTGAAGAATTTTTCACCTGACAGTCACAGAATACACATAGGATAGACTATATGCTAGGCCATAAAGCAAGTTTCAGCAAACTCAAAAAAACTGGTCATTCCATGCATCTTCTGTGACCACAATGGAACGTAACAACTCAAGAATCTCTAAAAATATGCAAACACATGAATACTGATCAACATACTCCAGAATTAACAGTGAGTCACAGGAAATCTAAAGAGAAATAAAAAAATTCCTGGAAATAAAGATCACAATACAATATATCAAAAATTATGAGTTACAACAAAAAGCAGTGTTAATAGGGAAGTTTAGAACAACCAGTGCCTACATTAACAAATTTGAAAGACATCTAATATCAATGCACCTCAAGGACCTAGAAAAACAACAAACCAAATCCCAAATTACTAGGAGGAAAGAAATAATTAGAAAATAAGCAAAATTGAGGCCGGCGCCGCGGCTCACTAGGCTAATCCTCCGCCTTGCGGCGCCGGCACACCGGGTTCTAGTCCCGGTTGGGGCACCGATCCTGTCCCGGTTGCCTCTCTTCCAGGCCAGCTCTCTGCTGTGGCCAGGGAGTGCAGTGGAGGATGACCCAAGTCCTTGGGCCCTGCACCCCATGGGAGACCAGGATAAGCACCTGGCTCCTGCCATCGGATCAGCGTGGTGCACTGGACGCAGCGCGCTACCACGGCGGCCATTGGAGGGTGAACCAACGGCAAAAGAAGACCTTTCTCTCTGTCTCTCTCTCACTGTCCACTCTGCCTGTCAAAAAAAAAAAAAAAAAAAGAAAATAAGCAAAACTGAATCAAAAAATTGCAAAAGACCAGTGAAAGAAGAGCTGTGTTACTTAAAAAAATAACAAAACTGACATACCATTAGCCCAAAATAAAAAAGGGAGGGGCAAAGAGCCAAATTAATAACATTAGAGATGAAAAAGGAGATCTAACAGTAGATACCACAGAAATAAAAAGAATCATCAGGAATTACTACAGTCATATGTTGACAAATTGGAAAATCTAAAAGAACCAGATTCCTTGACACATACATCTACCAAAATTGTGTCATGAAGACACAGAAAACCTAAACAGACCAATAACCAAGATGGAAATTGAGTAATAAAGACCCTCCCCACAAACAAAAGCCAGAATTTTAAAGAACTAATTCTAATTCTTATCAAGCTATTTAAAACAATTGAAATGGAGGGAATCCTCCCATATTCCTTCTGTGAAGCCAGCATCATCTTAACTGCAAAACCAAAAAAACAACAAAGGAAGAGAGCTATATATCAATATCACTGATGAACACAGATGCAAAAATGCTCAATAAAATACTAGCTAATCAAATGCAACAACACACAGAAAGATCATTACCTGAACCAAGTAAGATTTATCCCTGGTATGTAGGAATAGTTCACCATTCGCAAATCAACAAATGTGATACATCACATTAACAAACTGATAAACAGAAATCATATGATAACCTGAAGAGATGTAGAGAAAGAATTTGATAAAATACAACATCCTTTCATGATAAAAACCTTAAGCAACCTCGGTATCTATGAAAGATTCCTCAACACAATCAAGGCAATTTATGACCAACCCACAGCCAGCACCTTATCAAATGGGGAAAAGTTGGAAGCATTCCCACTAGGATCCAGAACCAGACAAAGATGCCCATATTCACCACTGCTATTCAATATAGTCCTGTAAGTTTTAGCCTAAGCCACTAGGCAAGAAGAGAAATCAAAGGGATAAAATTGGAAGAGGAAGTAAAATTATCCCAATTTGTAGATGACATGATTCAAAAGACTCCACTAAGAGACTATCAGAACACATAAAAGATTTTGGTAAAGTGGAAGGATATAAAATTAATACACAAAAATCAATAGCCTTTGTATAAACAGACAATGACATGTTTAAAAAGATCTTCAAAGATCAATCACATTCACAATAGCTACAAAAAATGAAATTCCTTGGAATAAATTTAACCAAGGATATCAAAGATTTCTACACTGAAATCTATAAAACATTAAAGAAAGAAACTGAAGACACAAAAAAATGGAAAAATCTTCATATTTGTGCATAGGAAGAATTATTATCAAATTATCCATACTATCCAAAGCAATTTATAGATTCCGTATAATCCCAATAAAAATATTAATGACATTCTCCTCAGATCTAGAAAAAAGGATACTAAAATTGAGATGGAAACACAAGAGACCCTGAACAGTTAAAGCAACCTCAAAGCCAGAGGTATCACAATACTAGATTTCAAGACATACCCCAGGGGTATAATCAAAACAGCCTGGTACTGGCACAAAAACAGACTTGTAGATTAATGGAATAGAAGAGAAACTCTGAAAATCAATCCACACATCTCCAACCAACCTATCTTTGACAAAAGGACTAAAATCAATCCCTGCAGCAAAGAGTCTCTTCAACAAATGGTGCTGGGAAAACAGGATCTCCACATGGAGAAGCATGAAGCCAAGACCCCTACCCTCACACCTTACACAAAAATCCACTAAAAATGGATGAAGGACCTAAATCTATGACCTGTTCCCTCAAATTACTAGAGAATATTGGAGAAACTCTACAAGACATTGGGATAGGCAAAGACTTCTTGGAAAAGACTCCAGAAACATAGGCAATCAAAGCCAGAATAGACATACAGGATTACACCAAGCTGAGACACTTCTGCACTGCAAAAGAAAACACGAAAAGAATGGGAGAAAATATTTAGGTACCACACAACTGATAAAGGATTAATATCCAGAATCTATAAAGAGCTCAAAAAACTCAACAACAACAAAACAAACAACCCAGTTAAGAATTGGGCAGGGATTTGAACAGGCATTTTTCAGAAGAAGAAATCAAATGGCTAACAGAAACAGGAAAAAATGCTCTTTATCACTAGCCATCAGGAAAATACGAAACAGAACAACAATGTGGTTTCTCCTCACTCCAGTTAGAATGACTCTCATACAGAAATCAACAAACAATAAATGCTGGTGAGGATGTGTGGTAAAGGTACCCTAATCCACTGTCAGAGGGAATGTAAACTAGTACAGCCACTGTGCAAGGAAGTATTGGAGTGAAGTATATGGAGAGACCTCTGAAAGCTGAAAATAGAGATACCATATGACTGAGCAATCCCACCCTGGGAATTTATCCTAGGGAAACACAATCAGCATATGAATTAGTTATTTGTACCCCCATATTTACTGCAGCTCAATTCACAATAGTTAAGATAGAATCAACCCATATGCCCACCAACTGATGACTGGATAAATAAATTATGGTATATACACACTACAGAACACTATTCAGCCATATAAACAAATGAATTCCTGTCTTTTGCAACTAAATGGATACAACTGGAAACCATTATGTTTAGTGAAATAAGCCAGTCCCAAAAAGGCAACTATCATGTATTTTCTCTGTTTGTAGTATTTAACAGAGTACCAAAAATGGTAACGTACAGCAGTGAAACTGATATTTTGATATTCAATGATTGTTTACAGCCCTTGTTTCTTCTGTTGAGGAACAGTGTGTTTTTCTTCTATGTGTTGAACTCTTTACTTAGTGTAGGGTTAATCTATTAGTATGAAATAACCTCAAAGTAGATCGTTGTAAAAATAAGAGAGGAAGGAGGAGGAAGGGTGGGAGCACAGGTAGGCAGGAAGGTAGGGTGGAAAGTATCTCTATGTTCATAAATCTGTACATATGAATTATATGGAATATGTTTACCTTAAAAAATGAAGAAAAAATTAAAATTCTGTAATAGAAAGAGACCCTATGGGGTCAGCACTGTGGCACTGGCCTGAAGCGCCGGCATCCCATATGGGCACCGGTTCGAGACCCAGCTGCTCTACTTCCGATCCAGCTCTCTGCTGTGGCCTGGGAAAGCAGTAAAAGATGGCCCAAGTCCTTGGGCCCCTGCATCCTAGAAGAGGCTCCCGGCTCCTGGCTTCAGATCGGCGCAGCTCCAGCTGTTGTGGCCAACTGGGGAGTGAACCATCAGATTTAAGACCTCTCTCTTGCTCTGCCTCTCCTCTCTCTGTGTAACTCTTTCAAATAAATAAATCAATCCTTGGAAAAAAAAAAACAAACTATTTTTTTGTGATAAAAGATTGATTACATGACCTAACATCACAAAACAGTACATTTAGTATGACAGTAATGTTGCTAGCATCATATTGATTGATGAAATAGTCCTAATAAGTACTTATTAGTCCTTGGAGGGATTCAGGCAAACATTCAGGGCCTGACAAATTTAGAAAATAGAAAAATAGTAATTATTTGTTCTAATAAACCTAAAAAACTTTATTTTTTTTATTTTTTATTTTTTTGACAGGCAGAGTGGACAGTGAGAGAGAGACAGAGAGAAAGGTCTTCCTTTTGCCGTTGGTTCACCCTCCAATGGCCGCCGTGGTAGGCGCGCTGCGTCCAGCGCACCGCGCTGATCCGATGGCAGGAGCCAGGTGCTTATCCTGGTCTCCCATGGGGTGCAGGGCCCAAGGACTTGGGTCATCCTCCACTGCACTCCCTGACCACAGCAGAGAGCTGGCCTGGAAGAGGGGCAACCGGGACACTTTATTCTTTTTAAAAAAGATGATAAACAGCGAATTTACAAGTGCCTTTCAGAATAAAGTATCATGAAAAGATTATAGTTATTTTTAAAATAATGCTACCATTCTTCCACTTATCAAATATAATTAAATGCAGAAAAAGTGTTACCATATAAGTTGCTTTATTTTTATAAATGAAGAGTTTTTTTTTCTTCTGTGAATACTTACCATCCACTCAGAAATAATAACATCCACTTTTTCTACTGGAAGACGAACTTCTTCAATCTTTCCTTTAATTAGTATAATAGTATCTTCAAGTTTGTTTAGTCTGAAAATTATCATAATGAACTGGATTAGTAAATGAAACAGATTCTGAAAGGTAGTCAAATTACATAATTTCTTGCCAATGGTTCATATTTTGTGGAACAAAAAAAGTATCTTCAAAGTTTATTTTCTGGTCATCATAATTATTTTTCGGTCAGTCCTGAACACCCAAAAAGTGTTTCTGGTTGATACAGCAATACACTGAAGCAACATTTCAAACTGCTTCCTGAAAAGAAATCCTAATTTTATTAAGAATACATGTCAATAAAGTTAGTGTGTTTTTTTAAAAAAAGGAAGGTTACAGACAGATCAGAAACATAACAAATTTTTAAGTTTTTTTTTTAATTAATTTGAAAGGCAGAGTGGGAGAGATGAAGAGATGGGTGTTGGGGGGAGGAGAGTGAGGGGGAGAGAGAGAAAAAAAAAAGAGAAATCCTCCATCTGTTGGTTCACTCCCCAAATGGCTACAACAGGGACAGGCTGAGCAGGGGTCAAACACTTGAGCATTGTACTGTTTTCCCTGGGAGATGGAATGAAAGCAGATTCAAATCAGTGCTCCAATATGGAATGCTGGCATCACAGGTGGCAGGTTAAACAACTGCACCAGAATGCTGACCCCAATAAATGTATGGTTTAAAGAGAAGTACTATGTCAAAATGGTGGCAGAATTAGAAACCAGACACCCTTAATTTTAAATTCTTGTTCCTTTAACACTTCTCAGCTAAGTAATTATCAATGATTTTTTTTAAGCTCTGAGCTCTTGTGTAAAAATAGGTAAGCCCTGCCCTATTTACTTATAGGCTATTTCATTATGAATATCAAATATTTTTGAAATGTAATATTCAAATACCTACTGATGGAGTATTTGAAAAAACTTTGTTGGAAAGACTACCACTAGTGATAGCTTCAACTTTGTTGGTAAAAACTCAATAACCTAAGGAATTACTT
This sequence comes from Lepus europaeus, assembly GCF_033115175.1. NCBI lineage: Eukaryota > Metazoa > Chordata > Mammalia > Lagomorpha > Leporidae > Lepus > Lepus europaeus. Next base: position 45,148,837 of record NC_084833.1, read on the forward strand.
CAGCACCTTAACAGAAAAGCAAACATGTATGTATTGGTTTCTTTCCGGACTCTGAATTCATCCCAAGATTTAGATCTGTATTCTTAGGCCAATACACTAATATTTCTTGATTACTGTAGCTTTAAGTTAAATCACAAAATTTGGTGCATATATCTTTTAATTTCTTTTTTCCCCCCTTAAATTTTTTAAAAATTTATTTTAAAGGCAGAGTAAGAGAGATTAAGAGACAAAGAGGGAGAAATACATTCCATCTGCTGGTTTACTCCCCACATGGTTACAAAACCTGGGGCTGGTCCAGGTTGAAACCTGGAGCTTCAACCAGGTCTCCCACATTGGTGCCAGGGACCCAGGTACTTGGGCCATCATCTGCTGCTTTCCCAGGAGCAATAGCAGGGAAGTGGACTGGAAGTGGAGTAGCTGGCACTCAAATCGGTATTCTGATATGTGATACAGGCATAGCGAGCACCAGCCTCAATTTTTTTTTTTTTTTTTTTGAATTCTATAGGCTATTCCAGGTCATTTGTGCTTCCATGTGTACTTCAGAATTAGCTTCTGGTAATCTTCTGCACTTGTCAGAGTTCATATCTTAACACATACTTTGTAAAATTCATCTCTAAATAACTGAGGGGTTTAGATATATGATATTCAAATTTTGATCTTGAATCCCTTGACTGTGATAATGGTTTTTTTTTTTTTTTTTGGTATTTTATATGTTCCTTAGGATTTCACATTTACATGATTATGTTATTAGGAAGTAAAATTTTATATCTTCCTTCAAATCTATCTCATTTCCTTTTCTTGGTGTTTTGAAGTTGCTAGATACTCTTGTACAATGTTGAATAGAAGTGGGAAGAATGGACATCCTTGTTTGGTTCTTAATTTTAAGGGGAAAGCATTAGTCAGTTATTATTAAACATGACACCAACTATAGGTTTGTTAAGTTTCCTTTTTTTTTTTTTTTTTGGTGTTTCTTTTTTAAAAGACTTATTTATTTGAAAGTCAGAGCTACAGAGAGGTTGAAACAGAGCACATGAGAGATCTTCCACCTACTGATTCACTCCCGCAAACAGCTGAAGCCAGGAGTTTTATCCGGGTCATCCATGTGGGTGGCAGAGGACCAAAACCTTGGGCCATCTTTTGCTGTTTTTCCCGGATCCCCACTGGCAGTGAGCTGGATAGGAAATAGAGCAGCCAGGACACAAACTGGTACCCATATGAAATGCTGGTACTACAGGCACCAGCTTTACTTGCTACACCATGATGCTAGTCGCACTGAGTGTTTCTTATGAATTGTAAGTTTTGAATTTTGCTAAGTTTTTTTCATCTACTAAGGTTAACATCTACTAAGGTTAACCACTCTGTATAATATTTCCTAATTAACAGTATTAATTCTTCATTAAATATAACAAGAAATGTCTTACCTGAGCCCAGAGTTTAATTTGTGGTAAGTTTTATAATTACCAACTTGCTTTCTTACTAGATTTCACTTAGTCAGTTATAGTATTTTTTAAGGTATTTTACCATTTTACCTAAATTGTCATAAATACGAGTATGCAGGTACTCATAATTCACCTACTCCTCAACTTATGTGGGGTTAAGTCCCCCAACACCAATAGTGTAACAACATAGTACAATGTGAAGTACTGGTTGTTTACCTTCCTGATCACACAGTTGAATGGGTGCAGTGTTCCCTGTGACTGCTCAGCACCGCAAATATCACATGGTATCCCAGGTAAAGCTAAAAATTTCATGCACTTTCTATTGAATGCATATTGATTTTACATCAAAGTAAGATTAAAAAAATTTTAAGTCAAACCTTTGAAAGTTAGAGCCTGTTTTCCCTTATTATCCTTTTGTCTGCAGGGTATGTAGAGATGTCTTCTTGTACTCAAAACTGTGATCATTTCTTCTTAAAAAGTGTAGATTTATCAACTTTCCTAATTTTTAAGAGTCAAATTTGTTTTCATTTTTTTACATTGTTTTACTTGGCAATTCATTGATCTCTGTTCATTATTTCCTTTCCTTTTCTTACTCAAATGTATTTTGCTTTTCTTTCTCTACAATTTTAAGATGCAAGTTTTGCTCATGAATTTTAAATCTTTCTTCTTTTCCAATATAAGCCTTAAAAATTTAGATTTCCTTCTATACATGCCTTTATTTGCATACCACGAATTTTGATACACTGTGCTTTGGTTTCAACTTAGTTCAAACTGTTTTCTAAATTTGCTTCCCTCAAGATTTCTCTTTTGATATGTGGGTTATTTAGAAGTGTGCTGCATAACTGCCAAATATTTTGGGAAATACCAGAAATCTTTCTGTAACTGTTTTATAAAATAATTTCAGTGTGGACAGAAGCTTAATTTGTAAGGTTTAAATTTTTTTAAATTTATTAAGACTTCTTTTAGTGTTCCACATGTAATCTGTCTTGATCAATGTTCTATGTGCATTTAAAAAGATGATCCTGCTATCTTTGGATGGAGTGTTAAATAAATATCAATTAAACCAAGCTACTACTAGTGTGCTTAGGTCTTCTATTGTCCAATTAATTTTACATCTCTTTTTATTGTATCAGTTGAGAGAGGAGCAGATAGCTCCAATCATGATTATAAATATATCTATTTTCCCTTTCATTTCTGTCAGTTTTTTATTTCAAATATGTTTAAAAAGTATTTGTTTTTATCTACTTGAAAGACTAAGTGGAAGGGTGAGAAACGGAGGGAGGGAAGTAGGGAGAATGAGGAGGGAAAAGAAGAGTAAGAAGTGAGTGAGAGGGGCCAGCACTGTGGCATATTGGGCTAAGCAGCTGCCTCTGATGCCAGCATCCCATATGGGCACCAGTTCGAGACCTGGATGTTCCACTTCCAATCCAGCTCCCTAATACACCTGCAAGAGCAGCAGAAGATGGCCCAAGTGCTTGGGTCCCTGCACCCACATGAGAGACCCAGAAGAAGCTCCTGCCTCAAGCCTAGCACAGCCCCAGCAGTTGCTATCATTTGGGAGTGAACCAGCAGATGGAAGATCTCTGTCTCTCCCTCTCTGTAACTCTGCCTCTTAAATAAATAAAAAATCTAAAACAAAACAAAACAAAACAAAAAAAACAAAAGAACCAAAAACAAAACAACAAAGAAAGGAAAAAAGAGTAAGAGAGGAAGAAGGGAGAGAGACAATCTAATACCCACTGGTTCACTTCCCAAATACCTGCATCAACCAGGGCTGGGCGAGGCCAAAGCCAGGAGCTTCCTTTGCATCGCAGGGGTAGATTCAAGTTTTTGATCCATCCTCTGCTGCTTCCCAGTATGCACTAGCAGAAACTGGATAAGAAGCAGAGAAGCTAGGACTCAAATCAAGTACTCTAATATATGAGATGTGGGCATCCCAAGTGGCAGCTTAACCTGCTGTGCCACAATGCCTGCCCCAGCTTTATGTATTTTGAAGGTTTATTAGATCATAATAGGCTAAGTGTTATATCATTATATATATTTCCTTAATTATTTGGTAACATGTCATTATCAAATACTATTCTTTATGCCAGATGGGTTTTTTTTGTGTGTGTTTGTTAAGATTTATTTATTTGAAAAATAGAGTTAGAGAGAGGAGAGACAGAACCATCCACTGGCTCACTCCCCAATGGTCCCAACAACTGGGTCTGGGTCAGGTCAAAATCAGGATCCAGGAGCTTCATCTAGGTCTACCACTTGTGTGGCTGGGCTCCAAGTATTTGGGTCATCATCTGCTGCTTTCCCAAGCCCATAAGTAGGGAGATGGATTGGACATGGAGCAGCTGGGACTGAAACAGCACCCATATGGGATGCCAGTACTGCAGGCAGCAGCTTAACCCATTTTAGTTTCCTTTGTATGATATTAATATAGTTATTCAAGGTTTTTCTGATTCAAGTTTACTTGATATATCTTCCCCCATTTTTTCACTTTTAACCTATAGTGTTTTTATATTTTCTTTTTATTCAATCTAACAATGTCTAATTTATTTATTTATTTTTATTTGAAAGATTTATGGAGAGAGAAGGAGCTACAGAAAGAAACGGAGAGGGATAGAGGGAGACGGAGAGAGAAAGAAAGAGAGGAATGGATGAGGGAGAGAAAGAGGAAGGGAGAGAGGGACAAAGAATTTTCTATCTGCTGGTTCACTCCCCAGATGGCCACAACGGCCTGGGCTAGGCCAGGCCGAAGCTAGCAGCCTGGAGTTTCTTCAGGGTCTCCCACATGAGGCAGGGGCTCAAGCACTTGGGCAATCTTCAGCTACTTTCTCAGGCGCATTAGCAGGGAGCTGGATTAGAAGTGGAGAAGCCGGGTCTCCAACTGGCGTAGCAGGAGGAGGCTTAACCTGCTATGCCACAATGCCGACCCCCAATAATCTGTTAATCTGTCCTTTAACTGAATGTCTGGATCAGACATTAGAAAATTAAGGCCTTTCAGATTATGATCCAGTTTTGTACAGACACAAACGAAGGAGATATTTAAAAGTAGTAGTAGCAGCAACAGAGATAATCCTCAAGGCTTAAAATATTTCCTATCCCACCATTTACAGAAAAAATACACCACATCATGCTTTAGACCACTGTGGAAGCACAGCAAAGAAAATTAAAGATGCAGTTGGAAGACTTAATCTAGAGTTAAATGGGTACCAGAAAAAGAGAAAGAAAAGTGGAAACATTTGAGGAGCTGTGGGAATTTTCTAGAACTGATAAAAATCATTCATACACAGACTAAAGAAATCTAATGAATCTCAAATTAAAGAAAAAAAAAAAACACCTCAGACATTACAATGAAACTTCGGGAAATCAAAGACGAAGAGAAAAGTCTTCAACAAAGACAGATTTCCTAAAATGGAGTAAGGGTTGTTCTAACAGGTCTCTTACCAACATCGATAATATAAAGCCAGAAGACAATGGAATGATACTAATGAGGAATTAGAAAAAGATTTGGAGATGTTTTTCTTAAATTGCCAAGTTACAAATATTTTAGACTTGTAGGGCTTATGGTCTCTTTTGCAACTATCCAACTATGTTCTGTCAAAGCAGCAAGAAACAACATGTGAACAATAGGGAATGGCAGTGGCCCAGCTTTATTTTACAAGATCAGTGTCTGGCTTACAGGCTGAAGTTTACTGACTCCATACTACAGCAGTTTCACTAGCAACTTACAAATTCTATACACAGAGGAAAATAACTATAAGAAAAAAGGCAAAATACATTATCTGACAAAAAAACAAAAAACCCAACAATTTGATTAAATCCAAAATACAGGCATTCTTTGGCCAGAGAAAGGAGGGTATTAAGAAACAAACTAGGGGGGCCAGCAAGGCAGCATAGTAGATGGGGCTGCTGCCTGCAGTGCTGGCATCCCATTGGGCACTGGTTCTAGTCCTGGTTGTTCTACTTCTGATCCAGCTCTCTGCTGTGGCCTGGAAAAGCAGTGAAGGATGGTGCAGGTCCTTAGGCCTCTGCACCGGCATGGAGGACCTGGAGGAGGCTCCTGGCTCCTGGCTTTGGACTGGCACAGCTCTGGCTGTTGTGGCCAGTTGGGGAGTGAACCAGCAGATGGAGGATCTCTCTCTTCTCTCTTTCTCTCTCTCTCTCTGCGTAACACTTTCAGGTAAATAAATCTTTAAAAACAAAACAAAACAAAACAAAACAAACCTAGGAAAAGGTTCTAATCTTGGAATGGCTGCCTACCCACCCTCCATATGAAGTAGCAAGACAGACTCAGAAACTGCCTGACAGACTGGTAGAGACCAACAGGCAGAGGAGAAAAGAGGGAAAATTTCCATTCTCTGGCTGTTAGCAGTGTTTCTAATAAACACCTGTCCTTTCACAGAGGAGACCATGGCAGGAGAAAACGCTTTAAGAACACCTTTTCTTCTCACTGAAAGGCCTTCTTATGCTTCTATGGCTGCCCAGAAAGATGAAGTACTCACCAGGAAAGTAATGAACTTGAAGCTGTGAGTTCCCGCAAAGATGACACAAGTAGCTGGAGAACAAGTTTGCGGACCCAGATTCTGAGTGTATTCAGTGAAAGAAATCAGATGTATATTACTGAGAAATACCAGAAAAGCCTGGGGAAGCACTATTGGCACCGATTCTAGGAATAACAATCAAGAAGCTGTATCACTCATTTTATATTACCTAACTAGAAGGGCTTACTCGGGTTGATGATCAATACCTAAGTGGTTGTGAATGGATGCTCCCAGTGGCATGACAATTTATCTGCTACTGAGAGTAAAAATGGGTTGCAGGACGCCTACCCCAATAGCAGTAACTGCCCCATTCTCTCCCATATCTACAAATAAAATCCTGCTGAAGCAACAGGGACTGTTAGCCACATGATGTTTTTGACATACAAAGAAAAGGATAATCAGTGGGTGAAAAGACTTGTGGACAAAACAATGATCAGCTCATTGAGAGGAGCTTCTTTGGATGGTTTTTGAAAAATGAAGTGAAAAAGAGAAGCTAAAAGGGATTTCTAGGGAGAAATTATTAACAAGCTGTGTAGGATACAGTACAAATCCTAGCAGTCAGTAGTATCTGAGTAAGCCTGTTGTTTTCATGAATGACTGCAGAAAACAATAAAATGAAAGAGACCTGAAAAATATATGGCAAGTAGGTATAGACTGAGGAGTAATAAATTAAAACAGCTAATCACAGGACCAGCTCTATGCTGTAGGGGGTAAAGCCGCATCCCATATGGGCGCCAGTTCAAGCCTCGGCTCTCCACTTCCCATCCAGCTCTCTGTTATGGCCTGGGAAAGCAGTGGAAGATGGCCCAAGTGCTTGGTCCCTGCACTGCATGGGAGACCTGGAAGAAGCTCCTGGCTCCTGGCTTCGGATCGGCCCAGTTACAGCTACTGCAGTGATTTGGGGAGTGAACCAGTGGACGGGAGACTTCTCTCTGCCTCTCTGTAACTGTGCCTTTCAAATAATTCAATCTTTAAAAAAACAAAACAAAACAGGTCATCATGAGGGACATTCACTGGGTGGAATTCATCTCCCTGTCTCTCTCTTTCTGCCTTTCAGAATGATGGAAAGGAGGAGGAGGGAGGGGGGGAAATGAAAAACAAACCTGAACCACTACTTCACAACATACACACAAAAAAATCAATGCCTATACATACTTATGCATATTAAATATCTGTTTTATGTACTTTTTTATATGTATATTTAAGATGAAAATTAAGTTCTTATCTAAGATTTTTCAAAAGGATACTTAACACAGTTGCTTCTGATAAGATTACTAAAGTAGCATAGAATTAGTTACTTATAATTAAGGCTTTAAAATCATAAACACTTCAAAGAGAAACAAAATGCAAGTTTCTTAAATGAGCAAAATATTCCCAATTGCCTAGAAAAATCTTCAGAATGGCCATGTTGCAACAAGATCCGTGTTTTCTAAGAGGCCATCTGCTCAGGCTCGTTACTGTCTGCTACAAATGCATCAGTAATTACTTGTTCAAATATGAATAGAACAGGAAAGATAGGATTTCAGGGAATACACAATAAGAAAAAGCTCCATAAATCCTAGTACTTTCATAATGAAAGAGCTCAACACAGATATCAACCACATAAATAACCTCTTTCCTAAGATTGTTAATCACCATCTGATTTTCCATTCATGAAAAATACCACAGATTATATTTAGTTTTCTCAAACGGCAACTCACTAAACCTTCCTTCAATATAAAAGCATCGTAAATGAATCCTATCTTTGGAAACACGAGCTGAAAAATCATAGCATAGCTTTGTTTGCTACAGAAATGATGTATATATTTAAAGAGCATTTGTATTGGATTATCTGAGAATTCCTTAAAAACTAAATTACCAACTTTTTCTGAGTGGAAATTTTGTTAGAACACACACTTTTTTAATGTCCACCTTAAAAGTAGCAACTGAACATTTACATAATGGTACAGGGACATCATCATGATTAATTACCATACATTGGGCTTAGAGACAAAGTGCATGCCCATAAGAATATGGTCTAAGGGAGACAGGACAGAAAGCAGGCAGGGCACTACAGGAGCTCATGTGATAAACCTCAGAGATATCTGAACTTGGCTAGGAAAACAACACCCACAAAGATGTTTAGAGGTCTGGAGGAATGCGAGTGCATACAGCTGCCTGCATGTGAATGTACGGGAGATGAATGGCAAGTTTTAACAACTATGCACAGCTTAGTTCAATGACAACAATACAAGGTAGTGCGCAAAGACAATGTTGGGAGGTATTCAGAGGTGATGGTAAGAAGTCTAGATTTTACTTAAAGACAATGAAGAGCCATTTCACAATCCTTAGATTAAGAAATATAGAATGAAATCTGTTCTCTGCTTTTGTACAATGTGACTTAGATAAAATATATGGTCTATTCTAAGGAACACAGGGATATTGACAAGTAAAGAGCATAAATATTATGCGAATTTATATGCAGAACACATCATCAAGTAAATGCTACTTAAAATAGTGACAAAAACAACTCTAAAGTTCACTTAGAAGAATACATGAATGATAACTGTGTTTTTAAAAAGCATATAAAGGAGTTAGAAATACCCTAATAGATTTGAAAATATAAAAAAGTAATAATTCTTTGGTTTCATCACTTTATTGTCATCCAAACACACATATTTATTACTATTTTGTTTCTGAAGTGCACTGAAATAACAACTTAAATTTTAATACAAAATCTAACAAACAAATGTATGCAGATTTTGGAGAGAATATTGGGGAACCAAAGATTCTGGTCACTTAATGGGAGGCAAAAATGTAATGCAATCATATTGGTGAAGATGTGACAAAGGACCCAATGGTCAGAACTCATCAGGAAAGGTGACAATGGAGGTGGTAGGAGGGAACCAACTCCTCAAGTGCAGAGGTATGTAAAGTGGGCCTGACAAAGGAACTAAACAAGTACTGAAGGAACTGTAAGCTGACATGGTCTCCCGCTCTCCTCTCTTCAAACAGAAAACCTGTATCAGTTCCTTACATTAAAGAATGTGGTCTTGGCCGGCGCCGTAGCTCACTAGGCTAATCCTCCGCCTTGCGGCACCAGCACACCATGTTCCAGTCCCGGTCAGGGCACTGGATTCTGTCCCGGTTGCCCCTCTTCCAGGCCAGCTCTCTGCTGTGGCCAGGGAGTGCAGTGGAGGATGACCCAAGTCCTTGGGCCCTGCACCCCATGGGAGACCAGGAGAAGCACCTGGCTCCTGCCATCGGATCAGCGCGGTGCGCTGGCCGCGGCGGCCATTGGAGGGTGAACCAACGGCAAAAGGAAGACCTTTCTTTCTGTCTACTCTGCCTGTCACACACACAAAAAAAAGAATGTGGTCCTCCAGTCACAAATGTCAACAAAATGCAAGGATCCCCAACCACAAGAAGCAGGGGCAGAAGTATGCACATGAAAAATAAATACAACAGGCAGTGAAAAACACAGGTCAGACCTGAACCCCCACCATGGCTACTCCATACACTGGCCCCACCCCAAATGCATCCTTTGTATTTTCTGGTGTGTGTTCTTAGGACACTTACTCATTCATTTACTCATTCACTAAGTATTTTATACCGATTACCTCCTATTTCCAGGTACCCTTCCAGGTGGATGAGGCATACTGGTAATCAGAAGAGAGAAAAATCTCTGCCTAAACTTTGGGAGCTTTTATTCCAGTGACGCTTACATCTCTGAGTATTTCATTTCTTGTGACCTAACACTTTTAAGACTATAGAGAAGAAAGAAGGATCTTTAAGAAGTTCATAAATTTGTATATCATGAAAAACTATGCATGATTTCAGATTTTTTTTGAACCAAAATAAACCTACTTTTATATTTCTTCTTCTTTTTTTTTTTGACAGGGAGTTAGACAGTGAGAGACAGAGAGAAAGGTCTTCCTTTTGCCATTGGTTCACCCCACAAGTGGCCGCTACAGCCAGCGCGATGCGGCCGGCACACTGCGCCAATCTGATGCCAAGAGCCAGGTGCTTCCTCCCGGTCTCCCATGCGGGTACAGGGCCCAAGGACCTGGGCCATCCTCCACTGCACTCCCGGTGCCACAGCAGAGAGCTGGACTGGAAGAGGAGCAACTGGAACAGAACTGGAGCCCCAACTGGGACTAGAACCCAGGGTGCCGGCGCCAGAGGCAGAGGATTAGCCTAGTGAGTTGCAGAGCCAGACTTTTTTTTTTTTTTTTTTTTTACACTAAATGTACCAGTCATCTCTGACAGCAGTATTATGGGTATTTTTTTGTTTCTTTTTATCCCAACACAAAAACTTCTTTTTTCCTTTCATCCTTTTTTATTTAAAGGAAAGAAGAACTGGGTGGGAAAGTCAGTCTGGCAGCACTAAGAAGAATGGGTAACAGAGAGCAATGGAAGGTAAGGACCAAGTACAAGCAACAGCTCAGTTAAATGCAGACACACGAATGCAGGTGAGGATAAAAGAATGTAAGCTAAGGCATAGATTTGAGAAACATTTAGGATACTCAATAAAATTCTTTCTCCAACTGATTTGTTGAGTAAAGGAAAAGGAAAGGTCAAGTACAAATCCCAGGATTCCGATATGATCTCTGAGAAGACAGTTAACACAGCAGGTTTGTTCTACTCAGTTGTTGCTTATTTCTGTGGCCATGGCAATGACTCTCCAGATAAAGTCTAAAAACCAGAACTCCTAGAACATTCACATAGTTGCTGGGTAGCAATTTACTGATCTGAAGCAGTGGGCAAGCCAGGTTAACATCATGCATGAAGTAAATATGAAAATTCATGATATGCACCTGGTGTCTTATTTGTGTTTACATCATGGCTGGTCACATGACAGGTATATTCCAGCATTATGTCTATAAGAACTATGAACACTTGAGACCCAAGCAACCTTCCCTGGATAGTGCTCCTCACATGTTTTCCTTAGGTTTGAAGCTGGGGATAAAAGCATAACTTGAGTGACTCTTGCAGAGAAGGAATGATGATGTGGGATTCTGCACCTGCCTCTCTGCCTCTGAGTGTCTTTCTTGCTGTTCATGTACTGCATCCTTTGCTGTAACACATATCGGGTGTGAGTACAGCTTTGTAGAGAGTTGTGTGAGTTTTTCCAATTGAACCACTGAACTAGTGGGTGGTCATGGGATCGCAAAGATAGTCTCACTGAGCAGACAGGAAATTAAGAGATCTTAGGGGTGGGAGGGAAAGAGGAAATAAAATCAGTTTCCTTACAACGTGCCTTGCTCACTTTCATGACTTACAACACAGTCATATGGCTTTTGAACAGAAAAATAGATGGTTTTACCATTTTAGCCACATCAGTGGTTCAAGATTCTCTTCAGCTTTAAGTCATTTTAAGAATTACTGATGGTATATTCTGGACACTATTGTGAATCTTATATGTAAGGCCTTTAAATATATGCAAAAGGAGTATTATGAAAAAATTATACATGAATTTCAAACTTTAATACACCAAAAACAAAGTGATCTTTTAATTCCATTTTACATGAGCTTTTGAACTATCCTTGTAAAATTATTATCTTCAGATACCTCAGTTCTACTCAAATACCATTACTAAGTATCTACCCTGTGCAGACACTTAGAGAAGTGCCGGGGATAAGAAGATGAAGAAGCTAAAGCTCCTGTCCTCAAGTCTGGAGAAGGACACTTACATAAGCACTATAACAGATCAAAATACTCCCTAGGCTTCTCTTAATCTTCCTTCCTAACAGTATTCTAGACACAGGCAATATAAAAGATTGCATTCTTAATGTCAAACTGAGATTGAAAGCACTGCATTGAGGCTATTAGATTTGAATGGATCAACTTTCTCATGAAAACTTCTCTGCAACAATCCATGAGTCTAACTAAATGAGTTATTCTATGCCCGTGTCAATGAGAAACCAAAAGCAGCCAGAGTAATGGTAAAAATATTACCAGGAGCTATTTCTGCTTCCTGAGGGTGAACACAGGATGCAATTGTCTGGCCACTGAATAGCTTTGCTATCCTTAGGTAAGTTTATGTTTCTGAAGTGATCATTCACTGCTCAGTTCAATGTAGAACAACAAGAACAATTTCTTTCCCTTCTATAAATCATTTTGAGTTCTATTTGTCCTAACATTTTAGAAAAATCTATATTCTACTTTAATCATTTCTGCAAACTCAGCATAGCCAGATTATTCTTCTTAAACCCTAATAGCCCTGTTTATATCATCAACCCAATTCGAATTCTAATTCTATCCTAAACTCATTTCTTTAGAAATGTCAGGTCATGTTTTTAAATAAAAACATTTTTAAATAAAAACATGAGGTAAAAATTATAATTGTTTTGAACACAACTCAAAGATTGTCATTTGCACATATTTTTTTCAATTTTGAAATGATTTATTTCAAGTAGATCAGACTCTACTTTTTACAGATTTGTTGAAGTAAAATTAACAGCAAGCCATACATATTTCAAATGTAGAATTTAATAACATGTGACTATGCTTCTGTGAAAGCATAATGAACACATCCATCAGTCCCCTAATTTCCTCCTATCCCTTTGGGAATCCCTCTCTTCCAACCTTCCCCAACCTCATTCTCAAGCAACTCTTTTCTTTTTTAAGATTTATTTTATTTATTTGAAAGGCAAAGTTTGGGTGATGGAGGTGGAGAAGGAGAAGCAGACAGAGAAATCTTCCATCCTCTGGGTGACTCCCACAATGGCCGGGGCTGGGCCAGGCCAAAGCCAGGAGCCCGGAGCTTCAGCCAGATCCCCCACTTGGATGCAGGGGCTCAAGGACCTAAGCCATCCTCTACTGTCCTCACAGGCACATTAGCAGGGAGCTGCATTGGAAGTGGAGCGGCCAGGACTTGAACCAAATCATATGGGATGCCAGCATTACAGGCAGCATCTTAACCCACTACGCCACAACACTGGCCCCTCTCAGGCAACTCTTGACTTCCATTCTGTCACTATAGACTTGTTTACGTTGTCTAGATTTCCCTATAAACTGAACTGTAGAGTATGCTATGGACTGAATATTCATTTGCTGAAATCATAATCCCTAATGCAGTTGCACATATTTAAAAGAATAATGAACTAGCTATTAAAAAAAAAAATCCATCCTTAATAACAAGGGTTGGTAAAGGTGTGAAAAAAAAGGAAACCCTAGTCTACTGCTGATGGGAATATAGATTGATACGGTCCTTATTTTAAAAAGTATAGAGGTTCCTAAAAATAAAAAAATCAAAACTACTCTACAATCCAGTAATCCCTCTTCTGGAAATATGCTAAAAGGAGATGAAATCATCACTTAATGAAGATATATGTATTCCATGTTCACTGAAGCATCAGTTAGAATAACCAAGATATGGAAACAATCTGAGTTCCATCAACAAATAAACAATGAAAATGTGGCATTCATTTAGAATGCTCTGTAAGTTACCATGCTAAGTGAAATACACCAGAAATAGAAAAATACAGCATGATCTCATTTATATATGGAACACCCCCCCCTCCAAAAAAAAAGCAAAAGGAAAAGAAAGGAGGAGGCCAAATAGCAATAGAGAATGAAATACTGGTTACCATGGGTAGGATTGGTGGGTAGGAAATGTAGGTCATAGGATACAAAATAACAGAAGTGTAGGATGAACCAGTCTAGAGATCTAAAGTACAACATGAATACTATAGCTAATAAACTAAACTGTATTAGATATGTTTGATGAACAGGTAGATTTTGGATGTTCCTGTCACACACAGACACAAAAAACTGTCCAACGATAAATATGTAAACTGCTTCACTATAGAACCAATTTAACTATCTACATGTATCCCATAACATATAAGTTGAGAGTGGAATTCAAGAGAGAAGAGTGAGAGGCCAGTGCTTGGTATAGCTTCAGGCCAGGGCGTTAACCTGCTGCACCACAGCGCGGCCCCCTATTATTATACTTTTTCAAACTAATTTTCCAGCCAATCTGTGCAAGTCATAATTTAGTAACATTTCAATATATTCCAAAACCTTTGGGAATATTTTCAAATATTAAGATATACTAATTCTATGCTGATTAAAGTTTTTTTTTCCTCACATAACTAAATATTTTGAATCAGAAGAACTTTTTATTTTTTTATTTTTATTTTTTATTATTTTTTTTGACAGGCAGAGTGGACAGAGAGAGAGAGACAGAGAGAAAGGTCTTCCTTTGCTGTTGGTTCACCCTCCAATGGCCGCCGCGGCCGGCGCACTGCGGCCGGCGCACCGCGCTGATCCGAAGGCAGGAGCCAGGTGCTTCTCCTGGTCTCCCATGGGGTGCAGGGCCCAAACATCTGGGCCATCCTCCACTGCACTTCCGGGCCACAGCAGAGAGCTGGCCTGGAAGAGGGGCAACCGGGACAGAATCCAGTGCCCTGACCGGGACTAGAACCCTGTGTGCCGGTGCTGCTAGGCGGAGGATTAGCCTGTTGAGCCACAGCGCTGGCTGAATCAGAAGAACTTCTAAAATATGTTTATGATAAGTACAGAACCTAGATAGTTTGGGATTAATATTTCTTGTGCTGTTGACCTCTCCAGGAACAGTGGATCTCATTTGTTTAAATGGCAATTGCACAAACAATTGAAGGTATTCTCTGCAGAACCCACAAAATGAGGAGGATGTACACAGTAACTGTACCTTAAGATCTAGGAAAACAAACTTTACTAGATTGTAATGGTTAACTGGTAGATAAGGACTCCAATTCAAGCCTGACTCAACCCTGCGCTCTTAAACACATCTTAGCCAGTCTGATAAAATCTAAAACATTGAAAATTTTTATATACTCATATTTAAATTTTATATCCATCAGAAAAGATCAACCAATAAGTCACTAATCAATTCTAAAAGTGGAGCATAAGTCTAAGTGGCAGCACCATTTAAAAACTGCTTTGAGAAGCTTATTAATTACAAATTACTCCTAAGTTTCAAATCTAAGGTACTTTTGTAAAGCACGGCTCTAAAGAAATTTAATTGTATAAGCTATACTTAATTAAAAGCCTGCCTAGTAGAATATAAAACTGTAAAATCTACCATTAATCAATTAACCTAACAACTAACCAAAGAAAAGGAGATATTTTTAGAGAATAAAATTAAGTTTCAGGAGATAAACTAAATCTACTCTATTTCTTTAGCCATTTTGGAATTTACTTAATTAGAAGGGCTAATGTTGTCACAAGAGAAAAACATAATCTTAAGTCTAACTGCTACTCATGAAAGAAAACATTACTGATGTATTTAGTTCTATAGAGTCCTCTTTCAATATTACTCTACGTACCAATGACTTCTAATTTTTCATTAGAATTAACATATTTGTCGACATCACTGGAAAGCCAAAAAACTATATATAGATGATTTTTGTCAATGAGAACTGTAAAAAGATTATTCAGCACCAGAGCTCCAACATGTCTAGCTCAATTCAATTTCAAATCTTATTATGTAATGTTTTTACTGAGATAAAAGTCTTGCAGTTGCATTACATAGGTAAAACAATAAAATATCTTAAATAATCATCAAATTTTAAACTATTCTAAAATGAAGACTAAAAAATGCATCTACCTTATTATATCCATTGCCTGGTACAGTATTTCTGATTGATCAACTCCAAGAACCTTCTTTGCCCCAGCTTTAGCAGCAAACATAGAGAGAATTCCAGTTCCACATCCAACATCCAAAACCACCTGGCATAATAAAAAAACAGATGTTATCAAAAAGGTCTTTTAAATTTTTTTTTTTATTTGACAGGTAGAGTTATAGTCAGAGGGAGACAAAGAAAAAGGTCTTCCTTCCGTTGTTTCACTCCCCTAATGGCTGCTATGGCCGGCGCTGCACTGATCCGAAGCCAGGAGCTGGGTGCTTCCTCCCGGTCTCCCATGCGGGTACAGGGACCCAAGCACTTGAGCCATCCTCCACTGCCCTCCCTGGCCACAGCAGAGAGCTAGACTAGAAGAGGAGCAACTGGGACTAGTACCCGGTGCCCCGACCCGGAACAGAACCCGGGGTGCCGGCACCACAGGTGGAGGATTAGCCAAGTGAGCCACGGTGCCAGCCTTTTAAATTCTATTCATACGTTGTAGTGTTTCTGACCAAGAAAAGATGACAAAAACTTTAAATTTTTCTAGCAAATATGGTAATTCCTACTTGAGGGAAACGGAAGATATTACGATGGACTGTTTTAAATCAGTAACAGCATAATTAGCCATAATCTTAATCTGTTGTCATTAGGCCCAACCATGCTAAATTTAAGAGACATTTTGTGGGGCCAGCGCTGTGGCGCAGTGGGTTAACACCCTGGCCTGAAGCGCCGGCATCCCATATGGGTGCCAGTTCTAGTCCCGGCTGCTCCACTTCCAATCCAGTTCTCTGCTATGGCCTGGGATAGCAGCAGAAGATGGCCCAAGTCTTTGGGCCCCTGCACCGCATGGGAGACCCAGAAGAAGCTCCTGGCTCCTGGCTTCGGATCGGCAGTTCCGGCCGTTGCAGCCAATTGGGGAGTGAACCATCAGATGAAAGACCTCTCTTTCTCTGCCTCTCCTATGTGTAACTGACTCTCAGAAAAAAATCTTTAAAAAAAAAAAAAGACATTTTGTATGAAACAAGCAATTTCAATAGATTTCTTCATAGACATTTATTGTTTTTAATTTCCCTACTATAGCTATGTTATAATTTGGGCTCAATAATTGTAGATTTTAGTAGAAATAAACCTTTTCAAGCATGAATGGCAGGAATTAAGCAGAACTGTTTGATTCAAAACAATTTAAAAATGGTTATAAATGAATTAAGGTTGTAGAATATCACCATATCTTTTCCATCTTCAAAATCAGTCAACTAAATTTAGTAAATGTCAAAAAACTAAGAATAAACCTCAAAATCCAGTAACTCAATTATTAGTAAAAGTATTTAGAAGAACCAAAATTTAAGGTGATACTGGGGGCAACTGGGGAACAATTATTTCTAGATCAGAATCTCATAAGGCTTTCTCAGAATGGGATAGTGAAACCTGCTCAATTCACAGCAAAAACAAAAATAAGTTGCCACAAGAACATTAAAATACTTGGAGGTATACTACTCTGAAATTACTAAAAGTTTCAGTACTTTAAGTCTTTTATTATCAATGGCGAAAAATCTTACATATTTTTCCAAAAATATGAAAACATTTGCCCTTTCCTACTGTAAGGAATTACGGAACATTACTAAGAACCGAGCATTATCTCGGTGATGGGGCACAGCCACAAACAAGACCTAACCCCTCCCCTAAAGGTGCTTACAGTCAAGTGGGAGACACAGATATTAAACAAGTAAAAAATGGCATCTGGAAGTGGTGTTACAAGGAAAATCAAATAGAGGCTGTAAGGGTGGAATTTTAGATAGGTCTGAGAATACCACTCTGATCCAGGTGAACAGAGAACCAAATGACATAAAGGGGTGTGCCAGGAAAAGATCCAGTGTTAGACCATTTTAGTCATGGAGGCTATTAAATGCAAAGCACACAATCCCAGGCAAAGACAGCTAGCATGACTTAGCTAGCTGACAAAAAGGCCATGTGGAGCTAAGAGAGGTCAGAATTAGGCAGGGGTTACATTACACAGAGACTTCAATTTTATACAAGGCAAGGAAAAACTACTGCAAGAAAAATAAAACTATTTTAAAACAGAATCTATTACACTGCTAACCAATTTTTTTTACTAGGTAATATCTATAGCTTAATCATCAAAATATTTCTTATTAATCTTTTAAGAATTTTTATGCACATTACAAGCTGTTTTCCCTTCTCCCTTCTCCTTTTAACCCAAATGGCAGCCTACTATGCTCACTGTTACATGTTCCTTTTTAATTTTTTACTTCATTTAGACCTCTTTCCGTATCAGTTTTTAGAATTCCTTTCCTTTATATAGCTGTGTAGGAGTCCATATTATGGCTGTACCATAATCTACCAATCCAGTTTCCTATTGAAAAATATTTAGGTAGTTTCTGAAATTTTACTGTGATAATAAATGCTATAAATAACCTCATACATAATTCCATTCCCACATGAGTGCATCTATAGGATATATTCCAAGAAGTAAAAACACTGAGTCAAAAATTATATCCATAACTTTAATTTTGCTAGACATAAGCAAATTATCATGCACTGGGCAATTCTATGCCTGAAGGTCCCAATGAATCATGTGCCAGTACCAACTACTTCACAGATGAGATCAGCCCATGGAATTACACAAATTTTTGAATATCTCCCAAACTGGTAATTACAAGGTAATGACACTAGTCTAGTTTTAATATTGATTTCTTTACCCATATGATTTAGCATAATTTTTGATGTTGTAGAGATATCTGTATTTTTATGACAACTATCTACTTATATTCAGTCTCCATTTTTTCATTGATTACATTGATAAGAACTAACATCAAACAAGAGTTCTTTTGAGATTAGCTATCTGTGACATGATTTGTAATGTTTTCTTTTAGAAATTTTTTAAAAAAATAAAAGATTTATTTATTTGAAAGGCAGACTGTGAGAGACAGGACAGACAGATCTTGTCTTCATCGTTCACTCCCCAAATGGCAACAACACAGCTGGTCTGGGCCAGTGGGCCAGGCTGAAGCCAGGAGCCTGGAACTCCATTGGGGTCTCCCATGTGGCAGTCAAAGACCCAAACACTTGCGCCATCTTTTATTGCTTGCCAGGTACATTAGCAGAAAGCTGGGTCAGAAGCAGAGCAACCAGGACTTGAACCAGTGCTCCAGTATCAGATGTCAGTGTCACAGGAGATGACTTAACATATTAGGCTGCAATGCTGGACCCCTTCAGGATATACAGTGATTACTGCTGTACAGAAAATTTTTAATTACAGTTAAACTTATTAACTTTTTTGTCAGTGGTTTCTGAACTTTGATAATTGTACAAACCTTTCCAAAGTGTACTCAATTACATCCTTATACATTTCTTCCTATTTGTGCTTTCATTAATACAAGTTACTTTTTAATCATGACATAAGAGGCAATGTTCTGCTTTTTTTCAGAAAGCTAACAAATTGTTCTGATATCAATTATTAGTCTGTTTTCCCCGTCCCAATTTGAAATGAAACCTTTACCATTTACTAGTATTTCTGCATATATCTGGGTCTATTTTGGATTTTCATTTGTTCCAATAATCTATACATTCACATGAGACTATTTTAGTTACAGAAACTTTGTAATTATTTTAGTATCTAATAAAGCTGATCTACCCTTAATTCAAAAATTTTCCTACAGTGTTTTGGAATAATTTTATACATTTATTGTTCTATGTGAACATGAGAATCAGTTTCTCTGTGATAAAAGAAAAGTCAAAGAATTTTCATGAGAATTGAGCTGAAATTATAAATTAACTTAGGGAAAGCAGACAATTTTATTTGAATTTTCCTATTCAGAAACAGTATAATTTTAAACTTTAAATCATTATTCTTCAATTTTTTAAAAAAAATCTCTATTCAGGTAAGTCCTGCACATGGTTCATCAGTATTTTATCTTCTGTATTATTATAAGTGAAATTAATTATATGCTAAAAATACAACTTAATGTAATTCTCCAAAAGAGAAAATCTAAACAGTCTGGTATTTACTAAAGAAAGTTGTCAAAACACACTATCAGGGGCTGGTGTTTGTTGTGGCAGTTAAGCCACTGCTTGTGATGCCTGCATTCCATATCAGAGTGCCTGGGTTCCAACTTTGCCTCCATTCCCAATTCTAATTTCCTCCTATTGCACAGCTTGCTAATGCACACCCTTGGAAGTAACAGGTGACAGCTCAAGGAGTTGAGTTCCTGTCACACAGATGTGACACCAGGACTCAGATTTCAGCACTCTTATTTGGCCTAGCCCAATTCCAGCTGTTCAGGCATTTGGGGAGTGGACCAGCCAATGGGCAGTATCTATTGTCTGTTTCTCTTTCAAATAATTTTAAAAAGGGGCACTGTTTTGGGCCTAACCTCTGCCTAGATGGTTTCCCGGTAATGATCTGTCCCTACATTCAGCCTGGCCCAGCCTGGCCCAGCCTGGCCCAGCCTGGCCCAGCCTGGCCCAGCCTGGCCCAGCCTGGCCCAGCCTGGCCCAGCTCTGCAGCTATTCGGGATGAAACCAGCAGATAGATCTGTCTCTCCCTCTAATTTTGCATTTCAAATAAATAAGTAAATAAATCTTTTTTTAATAATTTACATGATTAAGATGGTAAATTTTACATTATGTGTATTTTACTGCCACTACCATGACCACAATAACAAATCTGGAGGAAATAAAATGTTAAAAAGGAATGAATGATCTCTATGAAAAATTTGAGTGAAGACAATAAAGAAGGACATGAATAGTACACTTCAGTTAGAGTATGTTTTCTCTGGTAACACACACACACATAATGTGTAAATGTACATACAAATATATCTGATTGTTATTTAACCCCCAATTCTAAAAGGAGGCTCCACAGAGGGAAAGAAACAGGTGAAGAGTCACCCAACAGGTAAATTATAGAATGAGAATTGAAACATAGGTCAATTAGCCTCTAAAGCCTCTATTTTAAATTACCTAGCAATTATTTCTCACATGTAGCTTAGGAGGAGGTGATTATGCAGACAAAACTTGAAAGAATTAAAGAAAGAGGTGGAAATAACAGGATAACATTATTTTACAAAATGATGAAGGAATATGATTTACTTGTTCTAAAAGATGACAAAAAATTTAGCAATTACAACTGTAGATAATAACCAAATGCATAAAGAAGCCACCTAACTGGGAATTTCTCCAATGAACTACAAATAGAAATTAATTATGAGTGGGTGATAGTGTGACTGAACACCAAAGTTAAATTAATATGAGAAACCATATGGCCTCCACAGGAGCTTTGTGAACTGAAAATATATTAACAGGAGGCATGGGGGAGGTGGAAAGAATGGAGGGAAAAGGGAAGGAAAAAAGGAAGAAAAATATTTTTAACTATAAGTACTCTTCAAAAAAATCTCTATTATGCATTTATATAATGTGATATCAAAGCTGGTATGGTGATGTGGTTTGTTATTCTAATAGCATCAAAAGCAAATAGAAAAAAATGGAAATAAAATTTAAGAAACTATGTTATTTCCTACATTTTAAAAAGAATTATATTTTTGTTTAATGAGGAAGTTGAAAATTTTATTATGTTTCTTATTTTGCTACAGAGTTGCTGCTTCACTGTATAAAACAGTATCAGCAAATGGAGTATGCTGCAAAATTAAGAGTATTGTTCTTTCTCTGGCACTGTACAACAAAAACTGTTCTCTATTCCCAGTTACTTCCAATGGAAAGATCATTCCATATTTTGACCAATCCAGGGATGGGTATAAGAAAATTACAATATTACAAAAGGCTTAAAATAACAATGATCTTTGAATTACAGTATTTCTATAATTAGTTTTTACCACAGATAACTTCATGTATTCTAAATACTAGTGTCTAGACCCTAGTATAAAAATCACAAGGTACTGTGAAAAAGATACATATTGCGTTTACTTGCAATTATTACAAAGTTAGGGGAGATTTTCTTCCAGTAGCAGAGTTGAAAGTATTATCTCTTCCCATCAATATTGCTAAAAGTTGCTATTTTAAGTCCTGTTATTCCATACTAGTTCACATAAGGGTTCTACTTTTATTCCTCAATAGATTTTCTGTATTTCTCATAGGCTTCTTCACTCATTAGTTCATCTAGTTCTGAAGGGTTACACGGTGTCATGTTGATCAGCCAACCATCTTCTAACAAGATTTGTTACCCAGTCCTGGGTTTTCTACAAGGGCTTCTTCATTAATTTCAGTTACTTCTCCAGACAGAGTAGAATAGAGTTCACAAGCAGCTTTCACATTTTCCAAAGCACCAAACTTAGCTTGTTCTTTCAATTTTGTCCCAACTTCAGGCAGACTACAGTAACATCTCCCAAACCTTCCTGTGCAAAATTGCCGATTCCCACTGTTCCAATACCATTTTCTGTTGTTATCCATTCGTGTTTCTCTGTGAATTTACGCACCAAAGGCAGAGCAGGTCCCATATGCGGCGTCTGGACTGCGCCCGCCCTCAGTTGCCAAGGCAGAGGTAAAGAGGGTACAGCAGGCACCGAAGCCATGAGCAAACCTGCAGGCTCCACGCCACTAGCAGTGCCATGTTTGCACAAAAAGAATTATATTTAAATAATTTCATGACTACATCCTGGTTATGGCACACGGAAATGATACCATGTGAAAAACAGTATGAGTTGATATGTAACATATCCCACTTGAATTATTACTTAATTACTCTATATTAGCATAATGGTGCTCAAAGCATGGTGGCAGAGTTAGCCCTAGACATAGTAAAAAACCTGATTATTTTTTCTAGTTTTGGGGGCAAGTCAATTATCTTACTAGTTGAAATTTCTTCGTGAGTAATATGGTAACAAATACGTGTCCTAATTATATTACATAGTAACAATGGGACAATATATTTGAAATTAATCTGTTAAATTATCAAAAGCTATTTAAATATATATTTTCTAAATCAGCAGCCTTAGTGTAAAAAAAGTACCCCAAATCATTTAAAAACATGAAATCTTTGGATTTAATACTGTTAACTATAGAAAATTGTACCCTGAATGTGCTTTAACTGATTCTTTTAAGTTTATATAGTTATTTTCATCTAGTTGAAAAGCACAGCAATAGTGAGAGTTAAAGAAACGGAGAATCTTCCATTTGCTGGTTCACTCCCCAAATGTCCGTAACAGCCAGCACCAGATCAGGACAAAGCAAGGAGCCAGTAACTGCCATAAGGGTAGTAGAGGCCCAGGCACTTAAATCATCAGCTACCTCCCAGCGTGTGCAGTAGCTGGATTGGAAGCACAGTCGCTGGGACTCCCCTGCATTTCAACATGGAATGCAGGTGTCCCAAGTAGCTGGTTAGCCCATTATAACACAATGCCCTCTCTATATAATATTTTACATTACGGCTTTGAAAACATAAATAACAAGCAAATGTGTTACACACTAAGTTAAATGCAAGCCGCTTAGGTAAAATACCAAAGAAAAATACTCTTAATTTAAAAAATTAGAAGAACTGGTCCATGTATAGAGAAACACACACTAACACTAAATGTTTATGATTCATCTTGTAATTACTGGTATTCGAGCCTTTTCAGTATTCTTCTGCCTACTGTAAGATGAAAATATATCCAAGAGTATACTGAAGGAGAAACCTCTAACTTCTTGAACCAATTTATTCATCTTATACAAATATTAAGAGAAGATGTCTCAAAGAAAGATAATGAGGATGTTCTCATAACAGCAAAAATCTCAGAATTTTAAAACCAGAGGGATTAAAAAAAATCACTTGACATACAAGGTCCAAACAGATGCATTATCTGCCCAAAATTATATAGCTAGCTCCTGACTAGCCAATATTAGCAATTCCCAGACCAGCACATGCTTAAATTCTATAAAACATATAAAGGAAAAAATGAGATTAAAATCTTGGCATAATCTAACTCAAAACAAAAAACTAGAACAGGGACATAATTTGCTTCACTGGAAACAAAGTAGTTTTTTAAACACATTGTATTCAGAACTTGTGTGCAAATACAAAAACTGAATTTCTTAGTCTCCACTGCACATATACAAAGCATACCAAAAAGCTAAATACTAAGTACTAATAAGTAAGATTTTAAAAATGAAATCATGTATGTCTGTGATGGGAATCAGCAAACACACACAACTGTAAGTCCTTCATGATATACTTTGGCCAAAAGATATCACAGCTCCATATAAATTTCAGAACATTTCTGTATTACTCAGCTAACTCATAAGTGAAACAGTACCCTTATGAAAGAAACATAGAAAATGAAAAATCAACCCAGATTCTTTCCAAGCACTATAAAAATCAGGAAAAAGCAGTCTCAAAACATAAATGTTGTTTCTACCCCAATATCACGTAAATCCCAGAAAATAACCTTAGAGAAGTATCCTTTAAAACGGAGATGAAAAAGGAATTATAAAAATCTGTTACGTTATCAATATACATGTGCTTGAAGCAAAAAGGGTGGGAAAAATTTCCAAGCAGTTTTATAAATGGAAGTGATCATAATATTGTTGACTAAATTAGTGGACTAATTTCCAGTAAGAAAGAATAAACAGAAAACCTGAATATTTAAGTAACTGAGCCAATGCAGACAAAGAGGAAAAGAGAGATAGAAGGAAGGAAGGAGTAAGGAAGAAATAAACAATTTCATAAAGAACAAAGCAGCAAATGACACAAATTTCAAACACACATACACGAGTGTGATCATCTTTGAAATAACTTCAGGCAGTATTAAAAAACTAATTGTAAAATACAAAGTAACTAAAAGAGAGGTGAATAAGGTAGTAAAAGAAAGCATAAAATGCAAATTCTACCTTATAATATTTAACCCTCTTCATTAATAACATCTTAAAATTGTTAATTTTTAATGACTTGATACAAACTAGAATAATAATTAAAAGTGTGCTGTGGGGGCAGGTTGGTGTCCTGGCAGTTAAGAGGCAGGTTAGGATGTCAGGGTCCCAAATCCCAGTGCACGGGTTTGAGTCCGAGTTCCAGTTCCCAATTCCAGTTTCCTGCCAGTGCAGACCCTGGGCAGCAGCAAGCAATGGCTAAAACACTGGGTTCCTATCACTCATGTGGGAAATACAGATTGAATTGAGTTCCTGGCTCCTGGGGAATGAACCTGCAGATCAGAGTGCTTTTTGTCCGTTTTCTGCCTCTTGAATTAAAAATACTTAGGGGTATCTCTGTATTCCTGTCTGTAAAATTAAAAAAATCCAAAGGTGTGCTTTAAGGTTTGTCTAATACATTTGAAATTCAGAGGCATTACTGTAAATCAAAGTACAGTTTAAGTAAAATTATCTGAATGAGGATTTAACTAGGCTTTGTCATTGTAATTAATGACTTAATCTTTTTTAAAAAAGTGTGGAATGACAGCACCAATCAGCATTTCTGTTATCAATATTTTGCACCACAGAACATTATCATAAAAGTCTTCCATGAAATAAAGCTAGAGTATGTTAAATCAACTGTTTATCATGATGATGACCCAACAGAGGATACTCCCCAAGAACAACACAAAATGTGCAATTCTGTTACTCTATTCTAAACCTCTATTACTTACCTTGTCTTTGAAGATATGTGTATTTTGGTATATAAAATCTCTGTAGCTTTCTGTTCGTACTTTATCCTAGGGTAGAGAGAAAAAAACATTTCACAAGATAGGAAAACAATTTTTTTAGAAAAGTATTTGCTATTTTAATCACACAATGCTAGTTTCCACCGCTACATTTTGCCTGGAAAATTAAACTTTAAAAAAAATAATAATAATAAAGAATATAAATGGCAACAACACAAAAACAAAATATTTAAGATCACTGAATGTTAAGTAAGAGCTATTTACATTCTTAAAAACTGCACACATTTTCCTCTTCACATGTATTTTTTACCGTAAGATTTCAAGTGATAATTAAAGCTAACAAAAGATGATCATCATATATGCTCCTTTAAAAAGTGCCTGGAACCTAGAGCCTGCACTTAATGTTAACAGAGCTATATTAAAACATAGGAAAGAGAAAAAGAGGTAAACATAAAAGTTGCAGTTACATATGAAAAATGAAGGCATTCTGAATACATTTTTCTAAGAAAGTCGGTGATCATCCCATATCTCATTTATAATACAGTTTAACTTCTAGAAATTTCTGTACTAGGAAATGATCCTTAAAAGCCTGTAAGCCTAAAGGTAAATCATTTAAGCACCAAAGCCCAGATTATGAGATTCCTACACTGATCTGCAACCATAGCAGGCATTCAACTCTAACATTTATGTTGGTTCATGCACTGATTCTCTGAGACACACACTGACTGCAAATTAAGCAGTCAGGGGCTCTGCTGCCAAGTAAATAATGACTATAATTAAAATAAATATCACAGGACAATCCTGGTTTTGAGTCTCACTATGTAAAAAGAGTTACACCAAATGTTATAGTATTGAAATGTTATACAAACCATAGCTCCCCATAACATTTTTATGCCAATATTGAGCCTTTTTTAAAGGATATCTTAAACTGAAAGTCAAGTCATTTTACTTAATTACTGGACCTTAGAAGGGAAATATTCATAACTAATTAGAAGCATTCTGATTATCACATCTACCTGCTCTACAAAAAAAACTTAAATCTTCCCCTTTATTAACTTTTAATTCTTAAAAGATATTTTAAGAAATTACTAGGGGAAGTTACTGTTTACATAAATTTTTATATATTAATTATCTATTTTTAAAACTTTTAAAGCATACCTATATATACACTTATATTTATATATACTTATATATACATATTTATATGAGTGTACATTATATATATACTTATTTTTAGACATTAAATATGCTTATATTTATGCATATTTATACTTATTTATACTCTGCTTACATGATAACCAGTGATTTTTGCTAAAACAAAACCTACAATGGGTGATTGCAGTCATTTGGAAAGTTTTCACCAATCACACTGGGCCACCACTGATTAACTCAATCA
Source organism: Lepus europaeus (assembly GCF_033115175.1). Classification (NCBI taxonomy): domain Eukaryota; kingdom Metazoa; phylum Chordata; class Mammalia; order Lagomorpha; family Leporidae; genus Lepus; species Lepus europaeus. The sequence continues at coordinate 45,175,402 of NC_084833.1, forward strand.
ACGGAATCCCAACCACTGCCCTAACTCCATGCACTGCTGCTCAAGAGAACTGCAATCTTTCATTTTGGTTCTTTCTATGTGTTCACCCCACTATATGGAAATTCAAAGCGCAACAAATATTGTGCCTTGTGTATAGCACAGCCTCAATTTAAAAACTGAAATTCTGAAAGAAATAACCCACTTAACATGAATATGCAAACAGAAGACTAGCTTTTGCAACCATCCCTAAAAATTTATTCCAAAAAAAAAAAAGACTAACACAAAACAAGGTTTAAAGAGAAATTTATCTTTTCTACCAACCTATTAAACCAAAGAACAAAATTGACCTCTAAAAATCAAGGGGAAAATATACTTTGATTGGTAAAGTACAATGGGATTATTTCTACAAATATTAAGAAAAACTAAAAATGAGACTAAAGATAATAGACAAGGTATGTACTATTTGCTTTGCATATACAGATAACAGTGTTTTTAATTTATAGACTTGTGAAATTTCACAGAACACATGCATTAGCTGCTGGTACAATGGGAAGAATGTAGTAAAGAAACATCGCCAAAACTTCAAATTAACACTATGACCCGTGTATGTGCTACTAGGGAGAACAATGTTTCTCCTAAAAAAAAAAAAAAAAAAAAAAAAAAAAAAAAGTGGTGCTTTCAGGTTTATAATAATGACTCTGCTTTGAAAAAATGAAGTAGCAAGGAATTTCAAAATCTATCCCCTTATAGCTATCTCTGAAATTCAAAAAAGTTATACTCATCTTAACACCACTAATAATTTATTCAAAATCATAATTAAGACATCTGCTGAAAAAGTCATTAAAATACCTAAGACTAAACAAAATGCCAATCCTAAGCATAAAAATAAATCCTGTAAATACGGCTTCTGAATTTTAATTTATAAAAGTTAGATAACATTCTAGTGATAAGTTAACAACGAATAGTTTATATCTGCTAAGAACTATTCTGGTTAGAAAGAGAAGAAATGTAGATTAAGGTGCATTTCACATTCACCCATAGCACATAATTCAAACTGTAATACATAGTTCTTTCTGAATTGAACATATCCATATTTTCCATGAAATCACTAGAACTTAGTTATCTTCAAGAGGCTCAGATGACCATCATCTCCAAGAGGTAATGATACTATACAAAAGCTAAGGGAAACCAAGAAATGGAGAGTGATGTTAGTAAGAATTCTTAAATGGTTCTCTCAAGGGAAGAAGATAGCCCTGGAAGCCGAAACTTTTTTAAGATTTATTTATTTGAAAGTCAGAGTTACACAGAGAAAGGAGAAGAGGCAGAAAGAGAGAGAGAGGTCTTCCATCTGCTGGTTAACTCCCCAATTGGCTGCAACAGCCAGAGCTGTGCCAATCTGAAGCCAAAAGCCAGGAGCTTCTTCCGGGTCTCCCACACTGGTGCAGGGACCCAAGGACTTGGATCATCTTCTACTACTTTCCCAGGCCATAGCAGAGAGCTGGATCAGAAATGGAGCAGCCAGGATATGAACCGGTGCCATATGGGATGCTGGCACTGCAGGTGACGGCTTTACCCTGCTATACCACAGCAATGGTCCCTGGAACTTCTTAATATCTATGAATAAGACGACTTAAAGGTACACAGTCAGATGTGAACACTCCCTAGTTTAAGAGACAGCTATGAAGCCAGAGCTGTGGCATAGAGGGTAAAGCTGCCAACTGCAGAGCCAGCATCCCATATGGGTGCTGGTTCGAGTCCCAGCTGCTCCACTTCCAATCTAGCTCCCTGCTAATGTGCCTGTGAAAGCAGTGGAGGATGGCCCAAGTGCTTGGGACCCTGCACTTACATGGGAGACCCGGAAGAAGCTCCTGGCTCCTGATCATCACAGATCCAGCTGTTGAGGCCATTTGGGGAGTGACCTAACAGATGGAAGGTCTCTCTCTCTCTCTGCCCCCAACCCCCATAACAAGTGTCCAGGATATAGATTTGTAGTGCTAATTATTCAAACTAAGTTTTCCTGATGACTCTAGGAGAACACTCAAATCTACTGGGAGTCTCAGTGCTCTTTGTCTCAAAAGCCCAAAATAATTTCTATAACAAACCTACTAAAGGGCCATGGCATTTAAACTGGGAGGTGATTTAAAGTGATAAACACAGGCTGAGATTAACTCCTGCAACAAAAAATTCACACAACATAAAATTAACAAAAAACAGAGGATGTCAATTTCTTTTAAACAAGTTCACTTAAAATCATTTATTACTTACAAGATACCTGTAATTGGTAATGCTATGTCACTACTCATGTGACAACAAAAAGCACAAATGTGACACTGCTATGTATCAGCAAACTTCAACTCTGATTCTGCAAAACTGACTCAGCACAATATACACATACTATCAAATATTCCTGGTTATTTTAAATGCATACGTTTCAGGAAAATCTATTCTTAGAACTTCTGTAGAATAAAACAATTTTTGAAAGGATTTAGGAAGGGTTTTTTTTGTTGTTGTTGGTTTAAGAAATGAAAAGGTAATGTAGCACTTAAAATTCAGAGATAAACATCTAAAAATTTCAATAATTTTTACATTTTCACATATATTTCTTCTAGTTAGCTATTTTCAGTTTCACTAATTAAAATTAACATCCTACTCTTTTATACTCTGTAATAGAATACTTAATAAAATGTGTAATTACAAGGTAAGAAAAATCTATTTCTACTTTATATAAATATTACCATTATGAAAATAAAGACAAGCCAGACTTAAATATTTGATTTGGCCAATTTAGGAACTAGTACCATACTATCAATGATTTCAAATGCAAAAAAGTTAACACCATAACAACCATGAGTTACCTGTCAAACTTTATACCAAAAATATTATTTAATTGTCTAATGAAAGGCAACATTGCTATCTAAAACACTAAAACTAATCATTTCCTTTGTAAATTAAAGGGAAAATGTGTGATTTAATTATCACTGCTGAATAGTTGCATTTGAGAACACTACTCAGTTTCTTCCAATGTTCTAAGAAGTGATTTCATAAATAATCTTATACAGAATTTACAAGGACTTTGATGCCTCTTTAATCTTTTCAACCTAAGATGAGCCACAAAGCTCCAAAAAGCTTTAAAAAGGAGTTCTAGGCTGTTCTCTTATGCAGCCTGTTGGGTTCCTCCCACCTGACAATAAACCTTTTCCCTTACTCTGGTTTAAAAAAAAAAAAAAAAAAAAAAAGTTCTAAAACAAAAACCCAGAATACCCTCCCCCACTAAAAATTCCAAAACACACCAAGAAGCAGTTCTCCCATTGTACATGTGTTAAGAAGGAACCTATTGAATTCTATTTTCCCCTTAACATGGCTTTGGAACATCTGCGCTCTTTTCTAACCTTTAGCATTTCTTCATGTATCCCATAATGCCCGTATGAGCTGAAATAAACACCATCCTCATCCTCCTGGAGGTCTGCAATGGTAGTAGATGACGAGCAGGTTCTGACATCTGTGTTCATCACAAAATCCTGAGCAAATTGTCTGTAATCAATTTGAAATACACCCTTGAGACAGGTTTATTGGACCATGAAAGAAGGAAAGGCTAGAGGTTGAGGAAGAGAGGGGAGGGAGCGGAGTACTGAGTGGGATGAGCCTTTATATCACATTCTATCCCAAGCAACCCAAAGCTCCCCCTGCTGGATCTTAACGCAATGGCATATTCAAACCCAGTTTGAAAGCTCTTCTGCAAATCACAAAAACAATGTTGGCCGTGGATTATAACTCTTTATATCTTCCAATTGAACAAAATAGCACTTTACCTTTACTGGAATTTATTATTTCTATTGTTTAAAGACATGTTTTAGAAGCTGAGTCAATTTAGCATATTTCAGTTCTGTTAACATTCTTTAAAACCTTCTTATCTTGAGAGGTTAAAATGGACAAAAAGTTGGCCCCTACAGACACTAACACCACCCACTCCCTCTCTAACTCATCTCCCTCTTTGACATAATTAAGCACAGATTTGGCATGCAAGGGAGAGAAGTGCCAAGAACAGAAACTAGCTAGTGTTGGTTATGGAAGAACAACTAATTGGCTCTATCTTTTTTGCTGGACACTCTAGAAGAGTATCAAATAGGTGCTCTGGCACAAGCAACAACCTTACAAACTCAACAGGGAAAACTCTAAGGTATAAATTTCAGGCCTACTCCAGAACTCTCCAATCAGAATCTGCATTTTAAGAAGATCCCCAGGAGATTCTATAAACATTAAACTTTGAGAAGCACTATAGCACTAGAAAGCTAATTTACTCACTACAAAGACTGCTCCATGTTTCTGGTTTTCCGATTACTATAATCACATTTCGAATCTTTAAACACAATAATTTCAACCCTGTTATTTTTACTCAAACCTAAAAAATATTAATCCCTACACTTCTGAAAATCTAGGATAGGAAGAATTTTAAAAATGAATTGGAAACAGGCAAACTGAAAGGAAGACTGTAGGAATCAAAGAACAAGAGCACAGCTGTCAGAATGACTACCATTAGTATAACAGTTATTACGAAAAAGTATATGAGAACAGGTAAAACCATAAAATTTTATATTAATCAACAATATCCACAATATATAAAATGCTACATACATTTAACACTATTAAAACTAAGTATCTACACTGTGCTTTCCAGTATATGAAAGGTTCTACTACTATCCTCTGCTTTGCCATTAGCTATATTATTCTGGGGAATCTAATTTTCTATAAGATTGGTTAATTACTTCATTCTCTGCAGATCCTCACGTGCTCTAGCAAATGCAGCTTCAGCAGACAGGGCCCTGGCTTCCATTTGTTTCAATTTTTCAACAACAGATGTGTTGTCACTGAGTCCATTGGGATATGAGAATGGGACTGACACTGGTTCATAAAGATCTTCTACATCTAAAGAAATAAAGGGACATTATTATCAGGCCATCTTATAACAATGAAATATGCATCATTATGTTAGGAAAAAATATATCCTCTATCCTCATACCCATTATTTGAAAGGCATAGAGAGGCAGAGACAGAGAAGTCTTCAATCTGCTGGTTCATTCTCCAAATGGCCATAACAGCTGGAGCTTGGCCGATCTGAAGACAGGAGCCAGGAGCTTCTTCCAGGCCTCCTATGTGGGTGCAGGGGCCCAAAGACTTGGGCCATCTTCTACTGCTTTCCCAGGTCATAGTAGAGAGCTGGATCAAAAGTGGAGCAGCAAGGACTTGAGCTGGTGCCCACATGGGATGCCGGCACTACAGGCGGCAGCTTTACCTGATAAGCCACAGCGCTGGCCCTTCAGAAGTACTTTTAATGAAATTTTTAACATTCAAGCTGTTTCAATTTGAATTCAGAGTATGCTAATATTCTAAATTTTTATTAGTCACCTAAGTTGAACATATATATGAACTTGAATTATATTGAGTTAAACCCAGGAAGAAAGGAAAAGGTAGAAGAAAAAACCCTAACATTTACAGATCACCCGGTATGTTTCAAGTATACATGCATTATATCTCATTTCATCCTAACAACAAGCCTAAGATGTCAATAAATATTTATCTCTATTTTAAAGTACTGGAAAAATAAATTTCAGCAAAATTAAGTAACTAACCCAAAGTCACATGGATGTTTAATGAAGAACCAAGATTCAAACCCAGACCCGCCCTCCTAGCTCATGGACTCGCCACTTCACAAGATCACCTATCAGCTGTGCCATGATCTACAGAAAAGCAGGTTTTACATTTAGATATTCTTTAAGCGGAATCCTGCCACTTGTGTTGACATGAATGAACCTGGAGAACATTATGCTAGATGAAATAAGTCAAACATAGAAACACAACACTGCATGATCTCACATACATATGGGAATGCCCTCCAAAAAAAAAAAAAAAAAAATCAGAGAATAGTGGCTGCCAGGGGCTAAGGGTTAGGGGAAACAGGGAGATGCCGGTCAAAAACGGCACAAACTTTCAATTTTGAGCTAAGTTGTTAGCATCTAAACGATACCATGGTGACTACTGTTAATAATGCTTACAGTGTATTTGAAATTGGCCAACACAGTAGCTCTTGAGTATTCTCTACCCACACACAAATGTGTATATGAGGTGATGGATATGTTAAATAGCTTGACTGTAATCACAATGCACACATATATGAAATCATCATGTATATCTTAAATGTATACAACTTTCTGGCCGGCGCCGCAGCTCAATAGGCTAATCCTCCGCCTGCGGCGCCAGCACTCTGGGTTCTAGTCCCGGTTGCCCCTCTTCCAGGCCAGCTCTCTGCTATGGCCCAGGAGTACAGTGGAGGATGACCCAAGTACTTGGGCCCTGCACCCCATGGGAGACCAGGAGAAGCACCCGGCTCCTGCCTTCGGATCTGCGCGGTGCGCCGGCCGCGCCGGCCATTGGAGGGTGAACCAACGGCAAAAGGAAGACCTTTCTCTCTGTCTCTCTCTCTCACTGTCCACTCTGCCTTCAAAAACAAAAACAAAAAAAATTAAATGTATGCAACTTTCTTTTATCAATTAAGCATTAATAAAGCTAGAGAAAAAGAATATTCTTCAGGAACAATGTATAGATAAGAATTCTAAATATTCAATGACTTTTCCATTTGGGGCAAAGTAGAGTAGAATATATAAATACTTTACAGTTTATATAGTTGATATTAATAAATATTAAAGTTTTAAATTTTAATTTCAGTACACATAAATCATTTAATGTTGTAGAATAACTATATACAATATAACAATAATAACAATATACATAGCTGGTAAGTTTCACAAAACCCTAATATCCACTTACCAGTCTAACTTTCAGATCAACTTAAGCCTATAAACAAGGCAAATATTATATTTTCTCAATATAGCACTCCAGGAAATATGACAATGTTTTCAGCCCACTCAGTTTATAGCTAAAATATTTAAGAGAATATTTCTTAGAGAAAATAAGCTTGATATAAAACTGTAACAAAATAGAGCTAAAGTTGAAATCTTGTTATAAAAGCCATGCTATATATTACTAACATCTCACTATTCTGCAGAATACTGAGATGTTTTTAAAACTATATATTAGTTCACTATTTGGTTTACAAAAAAATAGTGAGCACAAGAAACTATTTCCTAGACATTAAAGGCTCGTACAGCATGGTTTTTTTTTGTTGTTGTTGTTGTTGTTGTTTTTTACAAACCTCATTTCTATTTTGTTTTCAAAACTCCTCATAACTGTTGGACAAGTTTCTGCTTTGCTTTCTGCTATAGTAAAAGTCATATTAAAAACTCAAACAATAACATGTAAATATTAAAGGTTAAACGTATAAACTTGAAAGGGACAAAGTATTCCATAAACATTAAGATTCAGAGCAACAAATCTGTCACCACAGTCTAATTCAAAACCGTGTTCAGAAAGATGAGAACTGCCAGGTTTACATTCCGTTTCACACTATTCAAATCACCTTTGAAACTTCCTTGAGGCAGATGAGAACTATTACAAAAGATGATCAATTTTTCATAAGACATAACAATTACAAACATTTATAAATGTCACAAAAGAGCCCTAAAACACATGAAGCAATAAAAGGCAAAAGAGATAATCCTTCAATCACATTTCACTCAACCACTGATAGAATTAAATAAAAAATTCACTCTCTCTCTCATGCTGTCTCTCCTCCTCTCTAACTCTGTATTTCAAATAAATAAAAAATAAATCTTTGGGCCAGCTCTGTGGTACAGTGGGTAAAGCCATCACCTGCAGAGCCAGCATCCCATATGGGCACCAGTTCCAGCTGTTCTATTTCCAATCCAGCTCTGTTAATGTGGTGGGAAAGCAGTGGAAGACGGCCCAAGCCCTTGGGCCCCTGTACCCACGTGAGAGACCCAGAAGAAGCTCCTGGCTCATGGCTTCGATCATTGTGGCCATTTGGGGAGTGAATCAGTGGATGGAAGATACCTTTCTCCCTCTGCCTCTCTCTAACTCTGCCTCTCAAATACATCTTTTCAAAAAATCTTTTCAAAAAATTCAAAAAGAAAAGATCCGAATAAAATTATCCAGCACCTCAACCTAATATTTATAGAATACTACAGCCAGTAACTGGAGAATATACATTCTTCTTAAATATAAACAGTATGTTCACCAAGAAAGACTAAGTGCCAGGCCATAAAAACAAGCCCCAATAAACCTAAGTGTTGAAAACGGAGTGCGATCATTGACTACAATGGAATCAAATTAGAAATCAATTATTGAAATGTTTAGGGAGAACATTTTTATCTTGAGAAGCCCATTAAATATCAGTCAAAAAATTAGAAAAGTTTAAAATAGTTTAAATTCAACAATGAAAATATTAAGATTCCAAAAATGGTGGGACATAGCTAAAGCAGTGCTAAGAAAAGAATGTATGCTCTTGAAGGTTTACAATATAAAAGAAGGGTCTGAAATGAAACACTCAAGGTTCTACTTTAAGAAGCTAGAAAAATAGCCAGAATCCAAGATGGCCGAATAGGGGACAGACAGTTGACTTTGACCATAAGAAGATCACAGAAGAACAGGGGAGGAACCACGTTCCCAGGGACAGTGGGAGAGGGGTTTCCAGTGCAAAGTCTACAGAAAGAAGAGAGAGACACCGTGGAGCAGTGAAGACTCTACAGTCACACAGCAGCTAGCAGGAGGCCACTAGGGACTCCTGCAGCCAATGGAGACACCATCTTCGCAGACTAGGGTGAGAAGAATCTGCAGCAGCCAGCATGGCACTAGTGATCTTAACTGAGGGAAAACCTAGCAGTCCCCGCTGACTTTGGCTGCAGCCTGAAGAGCTGGCAGGGGGCAGAGTACCCTCCTAACTCCGTGAAGGGAGGTCACATCGATTTCCTTCCCACGTCCCCACCAAGGTATCCAGTGACAAGTGGGGAAAAAGCACCATCTTCCCATAATAAAGCAAACAATAGCTGCTGTGGACCACACACCAGGGAGAAATCTGTGGTGATCACTGACTTTGAGTCCAGTCTGGGAAACTGGTTGGGGTGAGGCGGGGCACCCACTTGATTCTGTGGAGAGAGGGATGTTGTTCCCTACCCTCCCCTGGCCAGCCTCAGGTGGGTGGGTGGCTGACTTGGGAACACAGTGGTTCTTTCTGTGCGCAGAGGAGCTCACTGGGTAGGGAGTAGATCCCCCGCCTGTTGTGGCTGTGGGAGCCCTGCAGCCTGTGACTGCGGAAATCCTGTGACTGCGCTATAGACCAGGAAACTGAGGAGGGTGTGGGGTGTGGATGGGTCCTTCAGTAATCACTGGGTCCAACTGGTCCAACTCCAGAAGCTAGGAGCCACCTGAGAGTTGGCGAGGCTCCCTAGTCACACTATGGAGCACACAGATCCTTTCATGTGGATGGTGGACCTGAGAGGGTGGGGTGCACAGGCACTCTGGGATTATCCTGGGGAGCTGGCTCACCCTGGCAAAGAGGGGTTGGGTTTGTGAACACACCGTAGGATCATACCCTCACCCCGCGGATGATAGAGATCTACCATGCCCAACTTGCATGTCACTTGGCCAGAGCTCCCTGGCACCACCCAGCACACAACTCCAGATATCCACTGAGGGAGCAGGCAAAAAAAAAAAAAAAAAAATGAATGAAGAAGAAAGAGAGGAGGGAGGGAGAGAGACAAGGGGGAAGAGGAGGAAGAGGATAACAATGACAACAACAAAAGGTAGAAAAACCAAGAAAACAGTGTTTGAGATTTATGGAACACTATCAAATGACCAAACATACCTGTCTTAAGAATTCCTGAAGGAGTGAAAAGACAATCAATTAGAAGGTCTATTCAGTAAAATAACAGAACACTTCCCTGATTTGGAGAAAGATAGAGACAATGAAGTATTGGAAGCACAAAGAACTCCAAATAGACATGACTGACACATTCTGGTCAAACTGTCAACAGTAAAACAAAAATCAAAGATTCTAAAATGTGCATGAGAGAAATGCCAGGTTACCACCAGAGGATCTCCAATTACACTAACAGCTGATTTCTCTTTAGAAACCTGAGAGGGGCCAGTGCTGTGTTACAGTGGGTAAGGCCGCCACCTGCAGTGCCAGCAACCCATATGGGCGCCAGTTTGAGACCCGGCTGCTCCACTTCTGATCCAGCTCTCTGCTGTGGCCTGGGAAAGCAATGCAAGATGGCCCAAGTGTTTGGGCCCCTGCACCTGTGTGGGAGACCCGAAGGAAGCTCTTGGCTCCTGGCTCCAGATCGGTGCAGCTCCTGCCGTTGCAGCTATCTGGGGAGTGAACCAGTGGATGGAAGATTGATCTCTCTCTCTGCCTCTTCTTCTCTCTTTGTGTAGCTCTGACCTTCAAATAAATAAATAAACCTTGGGAGGGAGGGAGGGAGGAAGAAACCCACCCAGGGGAGAAAGGACAGACACAAAGTCCCAAAACAAAACAAATGTCAACCCAGAATACTGTACCCTGTAAAGCTCTCATTTATAAATGAAGTTAAAATAAAACTTTCCAAAACAAACAGAAATTGGAAGAATTTGTCACCATTCATCCAGCCTTACAAATGATACTTAAGGATGTACAAATGTGCAACATACAGAAACGGAGAAATATAATCAGCATCATGATAGAATGCAAATAAAACCTTCTAGTAGAAGTAAAAAGGGCTGATGCTGTGGTGTAGCAGGCTAAGCCTATGCCTGTGGCGTCAGCATTCCTTATGGATGCTGGTTTGAGTCCCGGCTGCTCCTCTTCCGATCCAACTCTTTGCTAAGGCCTGAGAAAGCATGAATATGGCCCGAGCAATTTGGCCCCTGCCCCTGTGTGCGATACCTAGAAGCTCCTGGCTTTGGATAGGCTCAGCCCCGGCTGCTGTGGCCATCTGGGGAGTGAACCAGCAGATGGAAGACCTCTCTGTCTCTCCCAATGTAACTCTACCTCTCAAATAAACACATAAAATCTCTTAAAAAAAAAAAAAGGATACAGATTGGCTGAGTGGATTAACAAGATCCATCTATTTGCCACCTACAAGAAACATATTTCACCAACAAAGATATACACAGCTTGAAAGTGAAGGGATGGGGGACAGCGCTGTGGCACAGCGAGTTAAAGTCCTGGCATCTCATATGGGCGCCAGTCCTAGTCCTGGCTGCTCCTCTTCTGATCCAGCTCTCTGCTATGGCCTAGGAAAGCAGTAGAAGATGGCCCAAGTCCTTGGGCCCCTGCACCCACATGGGAGACCCAGAAGAAGCTCCTGGCTCATGGCTTTGGATTGGCATAGCTCCAGCCGTTGCGGCCAATTGGGGAGTGAATCAGCAGATCGAAGATCTCTCTCTGTCTCTACCTCTCTGTAACTCTGTCAAATAAAAACAAATCTTAAAAAAAAAAGTGAAGGGGGCCAGCACTGCGGCTCAATAGGCTAATCCTCCACCTTGCGGCGCCGGCACACCGGGTTCTAGTCCCGGTCAGGGCACCGGATTCTGTCCCAGCTACCCCTCTTCCAGGCCAGCTCTCTGCTGTGGCCTGGGAGTGCAGAGGAGGATGGCCCAAGTGCTTGGGCCCTGCACCCCATGGGAGACCAGAAGAAGCACCTGGCTCCTGCCATCGGATCAGCATGGTGCGCTAGCTGCAGCACACCCACCGTGGCGGCCATTGGAGGGTAAACCAACAGCAAAGGAAGACCTTTCTCTCTGTCTCTCTCTCACTGTCCACTCCGCCTGTCAAAAAAAAAAAAAAAAAAAAGTGAAGGGATGAAGAAGATATTCCATGCAAATGGAAATCAAAAACAAGCTGGAGTAGCCATCCTAATATCAGAAAAAAAGACTTTAAGACAACAAGTTAACAGGGACAAAGGGCACTATGTAATGATTAAGGGATCAATTCAACAGCAAGATGTGACTATAGTAAATGTACATGCACCCAATGCTAGAGCACCCAGCTATTTCCAGAGCACCCAGCTATTTACAATATTAATGCATCTAGAGACATTTGCTCCAATAATAACAGGGCACTTCAACACTCCACTTTCATGAATGTATCAACTAGACAAGGAAAAAAAAAAAAAAAGAGCCAACCTACACTACTGAACAAATGGACCTGTTACCTGCAGAACATTTCACTGCATAGCTGCAAAAGCTATTACAAACTTCAATATCAGCAAGGCACAACTGACATCTGATCTATTTAACTAAAAAGTCCTGCCTACTCTCTAACAATGAGGAAACAAACACCCTTTGATATCTATATAAGTGGTATGATTGCAAAATTTAGAAATACAGCACTATGGCAGGTCTATTAAATCAACATTTCCACTTCTTCCTAGATTGTATTTTTCAGCCTTCAAGTGTGGTCAGTTACATTCAGTGAAGATGATTAGAAGAAACTGTTGCCACTCTCAGGTTTCATTTGAAAACAAACAGAACAAAAAATAGCTTCCACTCAATGTTCCACTTTCTCTGTCAGCCAGAAGTTAATACCCAAACCACCCTTGGAGGACTTTTATTGAAGGTACAATATAGAGCTTCATCTGGTCTGTATCTGCCTTGATCTAGACACATGAGTGAGGAATCTAAGTCTGTTGTTTGGACACATTACACATAGTAGGGTGTCTTTATTACCATTGCTGTTAGCTTGTCTCCACTTAATTTTGTCATGCACAAGTAATCTTAACTTCTAGATGAGAAGCATTTTACTTCTTTATATTCTTGTGTACTAACAATTTATTTGTAGATCCTTTTATCTTTTCCATGTTGACAATCACAACACCTGCAAATAACGTTGGTTGGTTCTTTCTGGTCCTCATATGTTTTATTCAACTTTTCATGCCTAAAAGTACTGTCTGAAACATCTTTCTACTTTTTTCTCACTTGAATAATCCCAACTTAATCTTTCAAACACCATTCAAGCATCACTTCCTCTGGGAAGCCTTCCTAAACCCTCCAGATTAGATTACCTCCCTCTACACCATCCAATAGAACCCTATGTTCAAACATCATTACATTCTAAAAGCTCATTCTGAACCAATTTTAGACTTAAGCAAAGTGCAATAGTACATTTCTTCCCCTAATGTTAACCAACACCTTATATAATATTAGAAAAAAAATTACTAGTGTTATTAACTAAACAACACACCTTACTCTAATTTCACCAGTTTTCCCCATAATGTCCCCTAACGAGGCTTACACACTACATCTACTTATTTCTTTGGTTTCCTCTGTCCTTCCATGTTTTTATGATCTTGGTACTTCTGAAGAGTACCAATCAGTGACTTTGTAGATGTTCCTCAATCTAGGTTTATCTGAGTTTTTTTTAATGACTGGCATAAAGTTACACATTTTTTCAAGAATAGCAGAGAAATGGGTATCCTTCTCAGTTGTCTGCCAGGTTTCTGCTCTTAAAAGTTACGTCTTTGAAGTTAATAAAGTTTCTTAGGGAAGATACTTCACTTTACACAAATCCTGTTTATCCTTAAATTTCTGTCCACTAATACTAGCTTTCATTGGTCAATCTTTTCTGAAAGCAATTATTGTTACGCTTCTCTAATGGTGGTTTTCCATTTTTCTCTTTCCTTCTGTATTTATTAATGGGAATTTTACTCTAAAGTCAAACTCTAGCTACTCCTCATTTATTTGGTTTATTATTTATGTCAGTATGGACTCAGGAATGAGCTAAAATCCAATTTCATGATCATTTTCTGTGTTGCTCAAATCATTCTAGCTCTGGCACAAGGGGTTCCTTCAGGAGGCTTCTTGTGTTCCTGATAATCACTCCCTTTTTTCTAGCACTTCCTCCCGGAGAAGTCTTGGTTCGTCTTATTGGACAATAGTGTTGGAAACAAAGAACTGGGCACTGAGTGTGCTCTTTGATCATGGGATTTTTCTAGGCCTCCTCAGTAGAAAGCCAGGAAATATACCAACACATGCACATATATCTGTTTCTGTATCTATATATCTGTATTTACATAAAGACCATGAATTCACACTGATACTGCTGCTTCCAATCTATCATCACAGGATTCATTTCATTCTCACTACCTCAAGATCTCTTCCTCTGGTAAGGAGCAACATGGCTCTTATTACCCACAGTATACTGACTTGTTCAATTCTAGTATACACAAAAAGTAGTGTCAGAATTGCTAATCCACACCCTGTGAGAAATGCCTTCCTTTACATTAGTGCTTTTTAACTCATCCCATTACTGAGTCAAAATTCCAGCACATTAGTGGTTCATCCCCTTAACTTTGTAAACACATACATTCAATGCCCCTCAAGGCCTAAAACCTTGGAGAGTACCACAAGTCCTATGGAGCTTATGTTTGTTCCTATATATACATTCCTATGCTGAAATTTAATTTTAAATTAGGCACAGTAAGAGATAACTAATAATAAAATAGAACAATTATATATCATAATAAAATAAAATATATGAATTACTTATTTCTAGAATTTCCCATTTAATATTTTCAGATTATAATTTTTACTACAGGTAACCCAAACTGTAGAAAGGGAAACTCGAGGGGGGGAGGGCTACTGAAGTTCTCTCTTTCCCAACCACTTCAATATGTTATGTTATTCATCTGTAATACAGTCAACTTCATTAGTGTTTTGATTCCATTTTATACCACTTGCCATCTCCTCCAGTCCCATCCTGTTTTTTTCCAATTTTTTTTTTTTTAATTTACATGAGAGAGGGGTGTTGGCTCACCCCTCCAAATGCCTGCTATGTCTGGGGCCAGGACAGGTGGAAGTTGGGAGCCAGGAACTTAATCTCACATGTGGGTGGCCAGGACCCAACTACATGAGCCATCAACTGCTGCCTCCAGTGGCTGCATCAGCAGGAGGCTGGACTTAGAAGCCAGTGCCAGGATTCAAACCGAGGCACTTCAACATATGACTCTCAATCTTCTCCATCAGCACCATAACTGCTAGGCCAAATACTGTGTCTTGATTTGCGGACTATATGAAAGCTACGAGAAACATTACAGTAATCCTAAAAGTTGGAACCAAACAAAAATATACTCAGTGCTACTCTCTCATTGTTCTGTTATCAAATTCCCAATATATACTTTTCCCATCCCTTCCCATATTAGCCCTCCCCTTAAATAACTAATCTTTT
This sequence comes from Lepus europaeus, assembly GCF_033115175.1. Classification (NCBI taxonomy): domain Eukaryota; kingdom Metazoa; phylum Chordata; class Mammalia; order Lagomorpha; family Leporidae; genus Lepus; species Lepus europaeus. The sequence goes on from NC_084833.1 coordinate 45,190,496, forward strand.
TTAGCTTCCCTATTTCTTTTGCACAAATGGCCAACGTGCATTTTCTTGAATTTTTTTTCTTTTTTACAAGAAAAGCACATTTTAAGTGTTATTTTGGGTTTTAACTTTTTTGCATTTAACATTATGTTCTGGCTGTCACTCTTATCAGTTCACAGAGCTATTTGTTTTTTAGCAGGGGTATACTCTGGTATGCTACGGATGCAACAGTTTATATGACTCTCCTATACACGGGAATTTGGTCAATTCCAATATTCTGAAATTACAATACTGCAATGAGTAATTTCTGTGTATAGGTACTTTCAGAATGTATCTTTAAGAAAGATTCTTAAGAGTCAGACTGCTGTGTTAAAGTACAAGTGCAGGGGCCGGCACTGTGGCGTAGCAGGTAAAGCCATCACCTATAGTACTGGCATCTCATGTGGGCACCGGTTCAAGTCCCAGCTACTTCACTTCCAATCCAGCTCTCTGCTATGGCCTGGGAAAGCAGAAGATGGCTCAGGTCTTTGGGCCCCTGCATCTGCATGGGAGACCCGGAAAAAACTCGACTCCTGGCTTCGGATTGGCAGCCATTTGAGGAGCAAACCAGAGGATGGAAGACATCTCTTTTTTCCCCCCTTCTCCCTCCCTCCCTCTCTCTCTGCCTCTGTCTCTCTGTAACTCTTTCAAATAGATGAATAAATCTTTTAAAAAATATAAGTGCATGCATAATTTTGCTAAGCGCTATCAAATTTGCACTCCACAAGCACAAGTCCACTGCCTCACCAACAGAACAATTTGTTATCCAAAAGCACTTCTGCCAGTCTGCTAAAGAGAAATGGTATCTCAGAGTTATTTTAATTTGCATGTCAGAGAGTCTGAACCTTTTTTCACATTTCAGAACTACTTTCATACTTTTGGTAAACAGTCTAATCATATTTTTTGCCCACTGATCTATCAAATATTTGTCCCTTGAATTTTAAGTACTCTTTAAACTCACAAAGGATATTAACACATTACAGGATTTTTTTACTGATACAGATTTCCCAAGTTTTTTCTTAGTGTCTCTTTTCTGTTCTAATATCCCACCTAGGATATAGTACATCTAGTTGTCTTATCTCCTTAAATCCCAGTTGACTGTGGCAGTTCCTCAGATTCCTGGCTTTGATGACCTAGATCAAGGGTATTTACTATCTGTAGGACTTATCACTGATGATGCAAATGTTGATTATCTGGAAAAAACAGTGTTGCCAGGTTTCTCCATGATAAAGTTACCTTTTCTCACTCAGACTGAACTTTTACTGCCTATTTTCTTAGTCTTCTCCTTCACTAAATTAGTCATTTTTATATTCTCAAAGCCAAATATTTAGCAGATACTTGGAAAGTGTTCATAGCAAGAAAATGAGGTGAAATGGTCAGTCATCAAGCCTGGAGCCAGGAGACTGAATACCAGCTCTTCAATCGTTCCACCATCCACCAGGAGTAGATTATAGGAGAATATGGCAATGCACACACACACACACACAAAAAGTAAATTCATGGTCTACTTCCTATCCCAGGTCTCTTTAATTGCCTTAGATCTTAGTCACAACTTTTTCATATAAATTTCTGTAAAATTTATTTAGTTACCGGTAACAATAAATTCTCCTTTATTAAGTATTTACCCTGTGGCAAGGATGTGCTAATATGCATTATCTTTGTAACAATCTTTACAAGGTTAGTGTCATTATCACCTTCCTATGAATTAAAATTCGGGCTCAAAGAAATTAAGTTGATTGAGCTTTGGAGAGTTAACAGTCCAATACTGATCTGTATCCATACTGACCAGCACAAAGTCCCCAATTAATCTGTAACTGACCTAAGAAATCTCTTCCTCTTCTGACCTGCATTACCTTTTCTTCTTCTCATGAAACACATGATTTTACAAAGCACCCAAGTACAAGACTGCAGCTCCCTGTGGACAGGATAATGACATTCATTTGCTCAAGTTCCTAATCGATTTAACATACTACTCTCATCCTGTGAGTGATCAGTAGCTGATTTTGAATTTAAGAAGTCATCAACACCTATTGGGCACTTTGTCATTTACCAAAAAGATCACAATAAACACTCTGAGAAGTGAAACTGAAGTTGTGAAGTAGAGGAATAATCAATCTGATAATCACTAAACTTCAGACCTAGAAAATTCAGAAATCTGGCCTTAATTCCTCGTTTTACAAATGAAAAGACTGAAAACAGAAAGCTTAAGAGCTTTGTCCAAGATCAATAGTACCTCGGTATCATTTTAAGGTTTTGTTTTGTTTTTTTTTTTGACAGGCAGAGTGGACAGTGAGAAAGACAGAGAGAAAGGTCTTCCTTGTGCCATTGGTTCACCCTCCAATGGCCACTGTGGCCAGTGCGCTGCGGCCGGCACACCGCGCTGATCCGATGGCAGGAGCCAGGTGCTTCTCCTGGTCTCCCATGGGGTGCAGGGCCCAAGCACTTGGGCCATCCTCCACTGCACTCCCTGGCCACAGCAGAGAGCTGGCCTGGAAGAAGGGCAACAGGGACAGAATCCGGCGCCCCGACCGGGACTAGAACCCAGTGTGTTGGCACTGCAGGAGCCGGCCTTAAGGTTCTTAATACCACATCTTACCACCATACAACTCAATAACAGTGCTGCTCAAGTAAATGAGTAGTGGGGCCGGCCGTAAGGTTCTTAATACCACATCTTACCACCATACAACTCAATAACAGTGCTGCTCAAGAAAATGAGTAGTGGGGCCGGCGCTGCAGCTCAATAGGCTAATCCTCCACCTGCGGCGCCAGCACACCAGGTTCTAGTCCTGGTCGGGGCGCCGGATTCTGTCCCGGTTGCCCTTCTTCCAGGCCAGCTCTCTGCTGTGGCCTGGGAGTGCAGTGGAGGATGGCCCAAGTGCTTGGGTCCTGCACCCCATGGGAGACCAGGAGAAGCACCTGGCTCCTGCCTTCGGATCAGCATGGTGCGCTAGCTGCAGCACACCCACCGTGGCGGCCATTGGAGGGTAAACCAACAGCAAAGGAAGACCTTTCTCTCTGTCTCTCTCTCACTGTCCACTCTGCCTGTCAAAAAGTTAAAAAAAAAAAAAAAAAAAAGAGTAGTAATGAGACAGAGAGGCCAATGGAGCAGCTTAGCCACCTGGCAATAGTTCTTGTTATCTCAAGGTGTAAAGGATATGGGTTTGGTTCCTCATGCTCTGAAGATAAACAGACACCCTCCCCCCACCCCATACAGGCTAGGTTCATACCAGTTTAGGAGCAAAGGCTGACCCAGATGCACCCACCGTTCCCACCGCTCATTATACACTCACTGGATACATTAGCATACCAAACAACACAGCTACCAGCCACCAGGACATGAAACACTGGACCATATAAGGAGCAAAAAGGGGCAGGAGCTAGACTTCAGGGAAATTCCCCATCTACTTCCCAGGAAAACCATGACTACTCTTCCTCTTTATTAGAATGCACCTTCCCTTTCATTAAACACCCACATAAGGTTAAACACAGTTCAGAGATGGGGCCACTCACCTCCATACTCTAATTGTGCAGTGTGCCCTTTCCGTTTCTCACTTGCTGCTTGCTACCTGCTATTCTCCAAATCCCTTCCTGGCAGGAATTCAAGAATCTGTGTACTGGACGGTCCTTGCTCTCTGATGCCAGTTATAATCAAACATCTGCTGAAATACACATTGTCAACCTATTCTCTGTAGGTGGGAGCCTGTTTAGAACAGCCTTGGTGGGGCCAGCAAGTGGCATAGTGGGTAAAAGTGCTGCCTGCACTGCCAGCATCCCATATGGGCGCTGGTTCAAGTCCCGGCTGCTCCACTTCCAATCCAGCTCTCTCCTATGGCCTGGGAAAGTAGTAGAAGATGGCCCAAGTCCTTGAGCCCCTGCATCCATGTGGGAGACCTGGAGGAAGCTCCTGGCTCCGGATGGGCACAGCTCTGGCCATTGCAGCCAACTGTGGATTGAACCACTGGATGGAAGACCTTTCTCTCTCTCTGGCTCTCCTTTTCTCTGTAACTCTTTCAAATAAATGAATAAATCTTTAAAAAAAAAAAAAATAGCCTTGGTAACTGAGGAGCTCATAACCTCCATTCCACCTGACTAGAGTAAGAAATAGGAAATCAAATATAAATAAGAAAAGAGTATTTAATTTCACTCTTGCAGATCAGATCTATAAAGTATAAGGGATCAACAACATTTTTCCTGGACTCCTTGTTTAATAAGCGATAAACTGAAGCACAGAGTAAACAAAAGAAAGTTGTAGTCACAACATGACAGTGACCCTGCCTCAAGGGAAGATTAAGGGTAAACAAGGACAAGCCCATGAAAATCTGTCCTGCATCAAAATAAAATTCAATAAACTATGTATGTCCCAATAAAAGTATGGGCTGAATATATGACACAAGAGTAGCAAATATTATTAAACCTCAAGTTTTCCTAAAATCGGTGTTAAACAATAAAGAATTATTCTTTCAAGTCTTTTTATGTTTCAAACATCCTATACAAAATCTCAAACAAGTTTCTACTTTTAAGCTCCTCCCTGGTCTCTGTCAGTGTGACTGTCAAACTTTCAGTGACTTAATTTTCTGACTGAAACCAACTAACTGAAGAAGTCTTCAAAGAATTAAAGAGATGATAAAATAGCCCTCTCTTTTCTGTGGGACTTAAGTTCCAAGCTCCCAGTTGATTCCTGTAAAGTATGAGGGTTCTGAATCTTATATATACCATTTTCCTATATACATGTATCTATGATAAAATTTATTAGGTACAGTATAAATAAAAATCATAAAATAGAACAATTTTATCAATACACTGTGATAAAGTATGTGAACATGGTCTCCTTCCCTCTCTCTTAATAAACACAAGTGTTTAAGTACCAAGACAGGTACTAAGTGACTAACAGGCAGGCAGGGTACACAGAATGGATACAGGGACAAAGGAATGATTCACAACCTGCTGGGACAGAGCAGCATGGCTTGAGATTTTATCAAGTGACTCAGAATGGCTCAGTTTAAGAGTTTATAAACTGTTTACTTCTGGATTTTTCCATTTAATATTTTTGGACGACAGGCTGCAAGCAACTGAAGCCACAAAATGTGAAATCACAAATAAGAGGAGACTACTTGTATATCTTCCTGAACACTGTACCTCCACTTTGCTATAAGAGATAGCCCTCTGTTGGGGCCGGTGCTGTAGCATAGTGGGCTAAGCCTCCCCCTGCAGCACTGGAATCCCATATGGGTGTTGGCTCTAGTCCCAGCTGCTCCACTTCTGATCCAGCTCTCTGCTATGGCCTGCCAAAGCAGAAGACGGCCCAAGTCCTTGGGCCTCTGCACCCACATGGGAGATCCAGAAGCAGCTCCTGGCTCCTGGCTTCAGATCAGTCCAGCTCTGGCCATTGTGGCCATTTGGGGAATGAACCACCAGATGGAGGACCCTTCTCTCTGTATCTTTACCTCTCAGATAAATTTTTTTTAAAAAAGGAAAAAAAAAAAAGAAATTGCCCTCTGTCAATTAAAGCAGATACAGTAAGTTCATCTTACCAAATTGAAGTAAAAGGTCATCTTCCAATACTGGCTTCAAATAATCTTCTTTTTCCCAAGGCACTGGGTTGTATATGGAATTCATGTACTCAACTGTAGGGTTCTGGATGTAAAATTAGTTGCATGATTTTGAATTGCATGTAGTCATAAAATCTCCCTAGTGAAAACTAGGGAAATCAAATTAAGAAACAAATTCTATCTGCATTTTATAAAATCAGTGTTAAAGAGTCTATAGTCAATCCGCCATTTCATTAGCTTGACTGGATATCTGGTTACTTAATGTTCTCCAGGTAGAGTTTCATCTTCATTTAGATTTGGGGAAAGTGACAATGTAAATATTAATTTAAATAGTACAAAAAAAAAGCATTTGAAGAAAAAAAGAACAAAACAGCAACCTAAGTACTTGAAGTCACAGCATAAATTATTTCTGATTTTATGGAAATACTGCCTATCAATAATTCCCTTAACCTAAAACTGAATTACTTTTACACATAGCAGTGAATCATCTTTTAGACACAGTAAAAATGACATTTATGTAAGCATGTGTATAAACGTATACTTGGCACTTCATGCTGTGCTAGCTCCTATTGCCTATGATTCCCTCGAGGATGAATGAGAAATTTAAAACAGTTCCTTATATAGTTGCTCATCATCTTTCTTCAGTGCATTGACAGTCACTGTGGTATTTATTTTCAAATCAAAATTGTAAATTAAGCTGCCAACTTACCTTAAGTCTTATAAAATTTATTAGCTTAATGTATCCATAAAATTCAAGTCCTAAAAAGAAAAAAAACCTATTTTAACATAATGTAAGCATGAATTAACCTGTTCTATAAAAACTTCTGATTAGACAGTAAAATGTCTGACCTCTACTATAGTATTCTGCATTTTTTATTAAGAATTAGAAATAGTAATTTTGATATTTTAACTTAAATATTTTGAGAAGCAGCCATAGATGACAAAATTAAGTGCTTTTCTTGTATTTATAAAAATGGGAGATTAATTTTTAGAATTATACTCATTTGTCAGAACAACACAAAGCCAGAAAATTAAGTCCTAGATTTTACCAAGTATTTGGCAGTTAACATGAGAGCTTAAAGTTTCTCAATCTCTTTTTTATGGTGCTTACCAAATTATAATTTTGCTGGGACACAGAATATTCAAAGTTTATTAGCTTACATAAAGTTAGATAGTGCAAATTAAAAATAATGAGGCTTGTTATCTGGTTCTTGTATCTTTCCAGAAACAAAGCAGCATTTAACACAAATGAAAGCAATGACAAACTGCTTACTATTTGTCATGAAAAATATCGTTATGAAGTAGCTTTAAAAACATACTAAGGCCTTTATATTGGTAACTGAAAAACACAAAATTATAACTTAAGTATTATTCCATTCAGTTTAGAAATGCCATTCTAAAAATCGAAGAAAAATGGTTGTCATTGATGTCTTACAAAAGTCAATGCAGCTCAATTTATGATGTATAAACACATTATATCACATATTTATCTGAGACCTAAAAATCTATCTGGTGTTTGAATATTATTGAAGAACACTTCATTAATATTTTTTCTGGTTGTTAATCAGTACAAGGACCAGAAAGCAACTGTGTATTTAGCTCACTTTAGTGTAACAGTATAGTAATTCAGTTGAAGGCTTTAACCACCAAGTATGTTTAAATGCAGGTTTCAATGCAATTATCACCTATTTCACATACTACCTTAATTTCACCATTCCCTTTTTCAATACTCTCTACCACATTTCTTATAAAACTCAATTCTGTAGGCCCTGGAGTCTATGATGTGCCTGGACATGATGAAGTTACCTCTTTTCATGAGGATGTATCTCCTTTTCTCAAGTCCACCTCCACTGTTTCCTTACCTAATTCAAATAGGTCAAAACTTCAATCACACACCAAGGTGTTTATTTTTTTCCTCTTTTTAGTTGTGAAGCCATCATAAGCTCAAATACTGTGAATTGGGCACAGCAGAGAAAGCCACCACCTGCATAGCTGACTTCCCATTTGGGCACTCGTTCACATCCTGGCTGCTCCACTTTTGATACAGCTCCCTGCAAAGGGCCTGGGAAAAGCAGAGGAAAACGCCCCTGCGCCCATGTGGGAAACACAGATGAAGCTCCTGGCTCCTCACTGTTTTGGCCACATGGGGAATGAAACAGCAGATGAAGATCTGTCTCCTTCTCTCTCTTGCCTTTCAAATAAACAAATACATCTTAAGAAAAATATTGTGGGGGCCGGCGCTGTGGCATAGTAGGTAAAGCCACCACCTGCAGTGCCAGCACCCCATGTGGGCGCTGGTGCAAGTCCCGGCTGCTCCACTTCTGATCCAGCTCTCTGCTATGGCCTGGGAAAGCAGAAGATGGCTCAAGTCCTTGGGCCCCCTGCACTTGCATGGGAGACCCGGAAGAAACTCCTGGGTCCTGGCTTTGGATTGGCCCAGCTCCGACCATTGCAGCCATTTGGGGAGCGAACCAGAGGATCGAAGACTTCTCTCTCTGCCTCTGCCTCTCTGTAACTCTGCCTTTCAAATAAATAAATAAACCTTTAAAAAAAGGGGCCATCGTTGTGGCACAGCAGGTTAACGCCCTGGCCTGAGGTGCCGGCATCCCATATGGGCGCCGGTTTGAGACCTGGCTGCTCCACTTCCAATCCAGCTCTCTGCTATGGTCTGGTAAACCAGTGGAAGATGGCCCAAGTCCATGGGCCCCTGCACTGTGTGGGAGGCCCAGAGGAAGCTCCTGGCTTCGGCCTAGCTCAGCTCCAGCCATTGCAGCCAATTGGGGAGTGAACCATCGGGTGGAGGACCCCCCACCCCCGCCTCTCCTCTGTGTAACTCTGTTTTGCAAATAAATAATAAGCAAATCTTAAAAAGAAAAGATGGCCCCAGTCCTTGGGCCCCTGCACCCACGTGGGAGACCCAGAAGAAGCTCCTGGCTCCTGGCTTCAGATCAGTGCAGCTCCGGCTGTTGCGGCCAATTGGGGAGTGAACCAGCAGATGAACACTCTCTCTCTCTCTCTCTCTGCCTCTCCTCTGTGTAACTCTATTATTATTTCAAATAAATAAATAAATCTTTAAAAAAAACTATTAAGAAAAATACTGTGAATATTGCCTATAAGGGTGAGTTATTAACCTTCTCAAAATCACTTGTCAAAAAACTACATTTACAGAAGATATTACTGTATGTTTCATTATTTCAGACTTGTATACAAAGAGTCTGAGAAATTATCAAATTTGAACTCAAATTTCACAACTCAAATTGTCTCAATTCTAAAAACACTCACCATGTTTATGGACCATGCTGTCAATACTAAAGTGATGCTCAGACTTACAGTGTGAAAATGTCTCTTCAGCTGATGTGAACAACCTGGTAAAATCAAGAACACAGCTTCATGGAACAGGCCTTGGGGAAGTCTGAATATGGGTTTCATGTTAAATGTATACTTTTTCATCCAGCTAGTTTCTAATTTTATTTTCAAATCAGATGGAACAAACACTTGCAAACAAAAGAACAGAATCCAGCACTTCTAAAGGGAATTAGTACTACTGGGTCCCATTTTACACATAGGGCAAATTAAATGTGGAAGTTAATTTATTCACCGAAGAACAGCACCGATTTTATCAATGGGCTTTGAAGAGTTCCCTTTAAGAGACCTTGTTTCCCGCAAGGCCTGAAAACTCCCTTCTAGAGAATTCTTTGATCCTCAAGGGTCAACTTTGCTTTCAGAGGCTTTGACCTGGCACAGCTCAGACAGCTTTTAGAAATAAAGCCAGATATGCAACCTTACAGCTCGCACATTCCCAAAGTGCCCTATTTCAAAAGCAATCTTGGAGTGTTCCCAAAGAACCTGCAGTACACACTGTGAGGACCACGCCCTTATGACAGGACCAGAAAAACCGAATGACATAGAAGGCAGCTGGGGACCTCTTGCAGAGGCCTAGCACAGACACTGTAGTTAGACCTCAACAAATGTTTAGCGAGCTAGGCTACTTGCCCTATTCATGGAGCCTATCGCAAGACACAGCACGCCTGGTGCTCAATATCACTGCATGACAACTTGAGGCTATGCAGCCAACTGGCCCACCCAACGGGAACACGGACAGACCATCAATCAGCACCATGCCCAGAGGTAGGAGACACTAGAAAATGTGTATGGAAGTCACACTGGGCAATGTCAGCCATGCCTACTTGCCCACAGCAAACAAAGTCAGAACTTCTTGAGACTAAGAGGCAGAAGTTTAAGTGGAAAGAATGTGCGTTTGGGAAAGATATCACCACTTTGTGGCCTCGGGCAAGCTATTGATACTGCAGCCTCTTTTCCCTAAGTGAAAAAGCCAGCAATCCCTTCCTTTTCGACAGGTGGAGGGGGGTGGGCTGCTTAAGCTGAACAACAGGATGGAACGGGCTCAAACGGAAACGTTTCACCTGAGCTCTCTAATGGTCAAGGAATTACAGAATGCAAAGTCTTGAAGGGCCTTTAGCAATTATCCGCTTCAGCGTGGCTCCCACAGGTGTTAACCAAGCTACCAAGACTAGAATCACCTGAGGGTGTCCCAGAGTTCCAGACCCGACCCGATGTGGCAGGCCCGAGGTGCAGAATTGAGCATGTGTCTTTACTGACTCAAGGGACGAGGGTGCACGCCAAAGTGGGAACCACAGACACAGCGCAAAACGGTCTGATCCTACACAGGGGCCGCCGAGGCCCACGGAAGCAGGCAGCGTAAAACCCGCTGCGCCCCGCGGGCTCTCCCTTCTCAGCAAGCCCTCAGCCCAAGTCACCGGCTCAAGAACTCAAGGGCGGGCCACTGTGGTTCCACTCCAGGCCCCGGGCACCCTGGGGCCGGGGCCGGGTGCTGAGTCGGACGCACCTGTCACAGAACAGGCAGGGGGTCTGCTGCTTGTCGTGGGGGAGCTCGGCCTCGTCCTCATCCTCCCAGGCGGCCTCGTCACCGCTGTCCGACAGTTCTGGCAGGTCCTCGGCCTCCTCCACAGCGCCCCGGCCGCCTAACACACGCACGACAGTCAGCGCCGCCGGACACCTGTGCGCCCCGCAGCCCGACGGGCAGGGGCTCGCGGGATGCACAGGGCACTCCCCGGTGGGCCCCACGGCCGCGTTCGCCCGCCGTCCCCACCCAGCACCACCTCCACCCCGACTCCACCCCCGACAAGGCCCCACGGCCCCGGCCCGCGTGTCAGAAGGCGCCGGGGCGAGCGGAAGGTCTTTCTCCCGCTCCACGGCGGCACACCCTGGGGCTGGGCCGGGGACTGCGGCGGGGGCTGGCATGGCCGGTGCTGAGGGGCCGGGGTACCCACCGACAGCGCACGACGCTAACGAGCACATGGCTGAGACACCCGGGAGCCCCGCGTGCCTGGAGGCGGGGACCGGCTGGGCCACGCGCGCCCAGCCGCCGCCGCCAAGCTCGCTGGGGATCCGGGAGCGAGAGCGCGAGCGCGCGGCAGGGCTTGGGCTTGGACAACTCCGTGGACGTCCCGGATCGAGAGCGCGCACGTTGGCTACCGAGCGCTTCCGGCCTCGAGGCCGCGGTGGTTATCACGTGGGGCTGAGTGGGCGGGGCGAGGGGCTGGGGTATCACGTGGGGCCGAGTGGGCGGGGCTGTGGCGTCACGTGGGGCCGAGTGCCCGGGGCGGTGGGCTGGGCTCCGCCTCCTGCTGCCTCAGGGTGGTCGCCGTGCGCGCTGACACAGCGCCGTCGTGAGCTGTGGGCGTCGCAGTCTTGTGGGAGACGTAGGTCTCTTCCTTGAGCAGCGGCAGGCCTGAGAGGGGTCTCGGCCGGCCGCCCTGAGCCCTGAGCCGGTGAGAGGCCAGTGCAGTTTTACGGTCGGAATGGCGTCCCCTGAGCGTCTGTTTCCTAGGATGAGCGCTTTGTGGAGGTGCGACCACCCCTCAGCGCCCTCTGGTGGCGGAGGAAGCCCGGTGCAGACACAGGTTTCCCAGGCTTGCCCTGAGTAACCCAAGTGAGGAGAGGACTGAACACTGCAAATAAGTGGTCCTCCTTTGGTCTAACTGGAGTGTCTTTCCGGAGACCACCATTTCTAAAAATAGGTTCCACTGTTATTCCAGGAGCACGTACGGTTTGTTAGCTTGATTGTTTCCACGATGAGGTAAAAGGCCATGTGTCACATATCACGCGGCCTGGCCCATAAGGAAAGCGATGCTTTTGTGTTATGGCTGACTGCTCTGAATGCATTCTCTCCCTTAACTGTGAACTCCTGGAGGCCACGTTGAACCATCAAAATGACTTTTTCGTGCAAAAACGTTTTTCATAGTGCTTAGAAAAATGCATCATAGGAAAACACTAAGCATGGATTTCAAAATCTTTTTGCACCCAAATGCAAACTCTTCATTCCACTTTCCCACCACCTTTGTGAAGCCCCTTTACTTTCTATGACAGTGCCAGAGTGTCTGCCGGCTCCCTTGGATAAGAGTTTTGTTCACTGACGTAGCCCTAGTGCCTGGCACACAGGCAGTACTCGGTGTTTGCTGAGTAAATTCAAGAACTCATTCAGGGCCCATCTAATTTTTCCCTTTGTATTTCCAAAATGAACTCATCCAGCCAGGCTCATCTCCGTGTTGCATGCGAGGGGAAACCTGCTGACTCACTTAGTAACAACCAGGTCACCAGCCCAGCCTGGAGGGCTGAGTGGACCAGAATCTTGTCCCTTGAAGCTCACCTCTCACCACTGGGTGGGCCTCAGGAGTGGGCTGCTTTTCTCCACACTGCAAAGATGAACACAGACCCTTTTCCATCATCCCACTTCACTTTCGACATCAGACTGAAAGATTGAACGATACCTGCCTGAAGGTTTGTGGGTAAGGAAATAAGTTAAAACTGGCCACCGGTCTCAGCATATGCTCATGGCGCACCCCCATCAGCTGCCTCTTTTCCTGGAGACCACGCTTGTCAGCACTGGGACCCACTTAGGCTCTTGAAAATCCAGCCACTACGGAACCCCAGTGGGCAGGAGGAAAGTGTCCCATGTGCTTATTACAACTGATTCCAGGACCCCAGCCTGCCCTAGAGTATGCCTCTTTCTCTGGAGGACTGACATGGGGAATATCTCCCTTTTAAGAATATATACCCTCTTAAGGAGGATGGCCTCTATCCTCCAGTGTCCATTGATGCTATAAATGTACTTGACATACTGTAGAATCTGCAATTGACTGAGTCACTCAAATCACTTTGCCTCCCCCAGCACAGAAGCTAAGACAAGTTTCACCGTCATCCTTTGTTCATGATGGAAATTAGCACTGTGTGCTCCTCTTACTGTTCATTCCTCCTTCTGCATGGTCCTTTCCATTGCCATGGTTTTACATGTTTAAATTTTTATTTATTTGAATAGCAGAGAGCCAGAAAAAGAGAAATTTTAATTTGCTTGTTTACTTCTCAAAGATCCCCAACAGCCGGAGCTGACCAGGCCAAAGCCAAGAGCCTAAATTCAGTCCCAGGATCCCATGTGAGTGACAGTGACCCAACTGCTGGAGCCATCACCTGCTGCCTCCCTGGGTACCTATTAGAAAAAAACTGGATCGGAACAGAGCTAGAACCTGACTATGAGAACATTTTGTTATTAATTAGAAGGATCTCAGACCAATGGAGAAACCCAAATATTCCAATTTTATTCATCCACAACTTGTATTAACAATTAACTGGAGTCACTGGAAAATACGCAGATACAGGGTGCTCTTGCAGAGTACATAAAAGTAGAAGCCATGCAATCAGGCTGATCTAGGTTAGAATCCTGACCGACGTTTCCCAGCGATGTTTTCAGCTTTAGCCCTTGGGCAAGAAAGCTGACTACAAAGAGCCTGTTTCCCCATTTAAGATACGAGGTTAATGACAGTATGGACGGTTTGGAAGGTTAACATACAGCTAACACATGTAAAGATAAAACTTAGCAAGCACTTAATAAATATTAATTGCCATTCTTTCACCACGAATACTTGGACATTTTCAAACAATTGAAGAAGCACCTAAGATGTCCATTTATTCCTCTTTTTCATTTTCCCCGTGAACTATATAAGCTTAGCTCTAACTTTTATTATATTTTCCAAAGCAGTAGTAAAGGCACAATGTTCACTTACACAATGCTATATGGTTCATTAGCACCTGGATAACTCAGAGACAACAATGTCACCAGTTTTAGAACAGAGCTCATCTCTGTGGTCCATCAGAGACTGCTGCTGTGACTCTGCAGGCAAGTGTTTCAAAGCTGGTCTCCCAACCAGCGACGTCAGAACCACCAGCAGCAGTTTTAGCAAAAGGAAAGCATGTATTCTGGTGTCCACGTCCCAGAACTTCTGATCTGGAAAGCTTAAGATAGAGCCTAGGAATCTGTTCTTCCAAAGCTCCCTGGTTGAGCTGCACGTACAGCTGGGCTCTGAACCACTGAGACAGAGCACGATTGTGTCCTGATTGGCTCTGAGTGTCCCAGAATAAACAACAAAGTTGAGGCATGCTGACTTTTCTTTAGACCCTGAAATTACCAATGTGGTGCTGGGTGTGGGGTTTACAGTGCAAAGTCTCATGGCTTGAGAGAGCCACTGGCCTTCCCCAGGTCATGGATGCCCTTGTTTTCCAGAAGTTCCACCTTCTTGTCGCTTGGTCTCACCATGTTGTTAAGCATTGCTCTAGCCACGGTCACCACAGGCACAGATTGCCCACGGGCCCAGGATTCTGGTAAAGAACCAAAGAATTTCCTAACCATCCATTCACCTGGGCGAGATTCTTGCCTGTCACATAATAGAACTCTAAAGAGAAAAAAAAGAAAAACAAGAGGAGATGGTAACTTGCATTCTGACCATATTGAGTGCTGTGGACTGAACTAAAATTTGTATGTTGAACCCTTAACTGCCAATGTGAGAGGTAACTGAGGTTAAGTGATGTCTCTCTTAACTCATTTTGTGTTGCTCTTAAAATACCTAAGGCTGGGTAGTTGATAATAAAGGGTTTGTTTAGCTCACATTTCTGAAGGCTTAAGGGCACCAGCATCTGCTCAGACCTGGTGAGGGCCCATCATGGCGGATGGAATCACAGTGGCCAGAGTGCATGCAAGAGTGGCGAGTAGGGGCAGCCACAGTGGCACAGTTAAGCCACTGCCTATGGTGCCGCAGCTCAAATTGGGGAGGCCTGGTTGCTCCACTTCTGATCCAGCTCCCTGCTAATGCACCTGGAAAAGCAGAGGACAATGACCCAAGTGCTTGGTTTTTGCCACCCATGTGGGATACCTGGATGGAGTTCCTGGCTCCAGAATTCAGCCTGGTTGCAGCCATTTGGAGAGTGAACTGGAGAGTGGAATCCTTCTCTCTGTGTGTTTCTCCCTCTCTCTAACTCTGCCTTTCAAATAAATAAGTAAATCTTAAAAAAGAAAAAAAGGAAGAAAGAAAGAAAAAAGAGTGGCAAGTAATGCACACAGAAGAAATATTCAAGGGAACTGCCAGGCTCCCTTCTAACAACCCACTCTGTTGAGAACTCATACAATCCCCAAATACTTGAATTAATCCCCTCCTAGGGTGATGCCCCCACCCTGATACTTAACTAGATCTCATATCCTTTTTAAATTTTTATTCATTTATTTGAAAGGCAGACATGCAGAGACAGAGAGCCAGAGTAAGCGAGAGAGAGAGAATCTCCCATGTACTGGTTCACTCCCCAGACACCACAACAGCGAGGGTAGGGCTAGGCCAAAGCCATGATCCTGGAACTCCAACAGGTCCTCCTATGTGGTGTCAGAGACCCAACTACTTGAGCCATGATCTGCTGCCTCCCAGGGTGCACATTAGCAGGAAGCTAGAATTGGAAGGGGAGACAGGACTTGAACCCAGGCACTCTGATTCGGGATGCAGGCACCCCAAGCAGGGTCTTAACCATCACACCAAACGCCTGATCCAGGACCCATCTTCCACCACCTGCAGCCACTTTGGAGAGGAGGCTTCCAATGTGAGCCTTTGAGGGATACACTCAATATACCAACAACTGCCAGGTGAAGACACAGACAGAAGGCACCCATCTGCCAGTGAGGGAAAAAGCTTCCCCAGAGAGCAACACTGGCAGGCCCCTGATCCTGGACTCTCAGCCTCCAGACTGAGAAAATCCATCTCTGTTGCCTCAGCCACTTGGTCTGTGGACTCCATCACGGCAGCCCAAGCTGATACGGTGGTACAGGAAGACAATGTTTCAAAAGAAGGTAGCTGGTGCCATCCAGGAATTTCTGAATTGTTCTGCAGCTGGTACCACCACTGACCTGTTCTTTCAAAGCCAAGGGGTGGGTCCTTCAGAGAGGCAAGCCACCTCTCGCCTATATCTTTCATATCTTACAATAATACCTCAGATGTCAGCCTCTCCAAAAGGAACATGAGCTCTAGGGACTGACAAGCCACAGAATACTCTCCAGCAGTAAGAATACTTACCCAGGCCTAAATATTGAGTAGCGATCGAATTTTAATTCTTCAACTCTGGCTTCCACTTCCCCCTGTTAAGAAAAAAACCCCACATTTTTAGTATTTAAGTGAGACCAGCACACTTAGGTTAATCTTAAGGGAAAATCATTTAGGGTTCTGAAGATAATCTGTTTCCTTAGGTCTCAAAACTCATAAACATCTTTATCAAACATTTTAGATTCCAAAGAGTCAGAGATATTAAAAAAGGAAGAGATCATTCAATCCTGCTATATGGAGTGTTTTCATAGGATCTTCTGAAAGAGTGAATGGCAGCATCACTGGGCCTCTCATTTCATGAACACTGGCCAGATCCAGTGAGGGTACATGATACACTAGTAGATCAATCATGACAGAATACTCTCCCTTTAATCCAGGTTAACAAAGCAGGCTAGCAGACATCAGCCTTTTTTTGGCTTATAGATAGTTCTGGGGTGTCTAAAACCCACAGACCCTCTGTGCCACTCACTTCTTTAAAAAAAAAGATTGATTGATTGATTGATTTGAAAGCCAGAGTTTGAGAAGGAGAGAGAAATTTTTCATCTACTAGTTCATGCCTCCAATGACTGCAATGACATAGGCTGGGCCAGGCTAAAACCAGGAGCCAGGAACTCCACGGAGGGGAGGGGTCTCCCACGTGGGTGTAGGGGCCCAAAGACTTGAGCCATCTTCCTCTGCTTTCCCAGATGCAATAGCAGAGAGTTGGATCAGAAGTGGAACAGCCAGACTTGAACTAGCACTCATATGGGATGCTGGTGTTGTAGGCGGCAGCTTAACCTGCTGGACCACAACCCTGGCCCCAGTGTCTCACTTAGCAAACCCCACGGAAGTTCAAAAGACAATGAGATTACATCCAGATGCTGCTTTAAACTGAGTTGGTAAGCAACCCATGATTGTTCATGCAATGTGTTAAGCATTGCCATAGCATAGCCAGAAATGCCAGGGGAGCGCAGGCTGCAGGCCCCTCAGAAGGCCTTGCCAGTCGACAGCCAGAGGCAGGCATTCCTCCTTCCTCCTGGCCTGTTCCCACACTCACATGGCCCTAGCCTGCCAGATCACATAACCTTAGCTGCTTATTTTTAAACATCCTTTAAATTTTTTAATCAGTGGATTTTAGTATATGGACAGTTGTACATTCATCATAATCTAAGTTTAAAACATTTTATCACCCTAAAAAAAATCCCATACCATTAGCAGTCACTCCCCATCTTCTCTCCCAGGACCTCGCCAAACACTAACCTACCTTCTGTGTGCACAGTTGTGTCTATTCTGGACATTCCTTATCAATGGAGCCATATAATTTGTGGCCTTTTGTGACTGCCTCTCTGAGATCTAGCATAATGTTTTCAAGGTTCATCCACATTGTAGCGTGTAGCATTCCTTTTTACAGCTGAGTAATGGTCCACTGTATGGATGTACCACATCTTATTCATCCATTCATCAACTGATGGCCATCATTCTAGTAGTGTTCTATTACTAACAATCACAGACTAGGTTTTATGTAGAAATGCACTTCTTGGTTAGCTTTTAACAATGATGTGTTTTGATTCTATCAGCAGTGTGTGTAGGAGTTACCGTAGCAAGCTGAGACTGCCTGCCCTTGAGCATGGGTTTGGGAACTTGGATTTCAGGAGTGCTCCCAGCATTCCCTGGCTGACAAGGAGAATGTCACTGTGCCTGAAGAGCTGGTGCCTACAGGGTGGTTTATGCTGCTTTCTTTCTGAAGCTCTGCAATTTTTGCCAGCCTGGGTGCACCTTTGTGACTTAATCCTGGGCTCAGGCAAATTTCCCTGGTAGACAGTATTCACTCTGGAGAAAGTGGGCTCAGCCTGTGCAAACAGAGCTGAGAGAGGGAGAGGAGGCCTCGTGGAAGCCTGCATCCGCTTTCCTCCAGACTCACACCATGCCCTTCTCCCTTTGCTTTATGTTTTCATTGTAATGCATCAGTGCTGTGAGAATGACTATATACTGAGTCCTGTGAGCCATGTAGCACACTACTGAATTTGGGGATGCCTCTGGGGATCCCCTAATACAAGCGGATTTAAAGATCTTTGAGGTCAAGGACTGTGTGCAATAACAAAAGATCACATACTCTGGAAAGTGGTGTCCTCCCCCACAGAGCAGACTCTGAGGGCACAGAACACACCCCAGTACTCTGGGCTCCATACCCCAGCATCTCTCCCCACAGCACAGCAGGAAGCCCATAAAAGGATGTGACTGATTCTCCCCACAGCTGGCCCACAGTGAAGGCAGCCTGAAATGTTGTTGAGTACAGTAACTGTTCCTAAAGGATGCAGGACTTTCTACATCCAGGTGCGAGGAGGAGAGTTCACCCATAAGGAGACCGAGAACATCGGAGATAAACACTAAGAATGTTACATGCAGGAGACGATGCTTTATTCAGGAGGGAAGATTCCTCAACATTCATCTGGCTTGCTGTTCTTTTAATTAGTCTAATGCATAACCCAGTGCAGCTGGTAAAGCAGGTCAACTTTAGCGAATGGAGAGGTCTCTTTCTGTTTTCCTGGCCTTGCTAAGGATTTGCTGAGTCTCTGTCGTGGCCCAGGTACTGTGGCAGGTCCTTCTGCTGGGTCCTGGAATCACAGTGCCTGTGTTGAAATCCTACCTAGGCCACTGACTAGCTGGTGATCTTATATCATGGTACCTCAGTTTCCACACACATGCACATCAAAGGCCTCAGAACACTACCTGGGGGTGGGCCATTGGTGTAGAGATTAAGAAGTCATTGGAGCACCTGCACTCCATGTTGGCGTACCTGGGTTCGACCTGGCTCTGCTCCTGATGCCAGCTTCATGCTATTGTGTGTCCTGGGAAGCAGGTGGTGATTGCTCAAGTATTTGGGTCTCTGCCACACTCACGGGGGGACCTGGATCACATTCCAGGCTTCTGGCTTCAGCCTGGCCCAATCCCAGCCATTGTGGGCATTTAGGGAGTGAACCAATAGATGGGCAATCTCTGTCTCTCTCCATCTCCCTCACAGATAAAAAAGAGTACGCCTTACTCAATGAATGCCAGATATTATTCTTTTTATTCAATTTAATCAGTATTATGGCTGTCATGTCTTTATTCTTAAAGATGAAAAAACATATTTTCTTTCCAAAAAGATATGAATTTTTATTACGCTAGCAGTGAGAACAAAAATCCTACTTGATAACATTTCTCAGAACCTCCATTCGTATTTGGACAGATACTTTTCCTTTTCAGTACTGTTCTAAACTCTAAAATATTAAACCATTCATTCTTGATTTAACTTCATCAGTGGCTCCCTGATCTTTACCTGGCTCAAAATACCATTTTAGGATAGGAAAGATATGACTCAGCTGTAAGCCATGTGGAAAAGTTCTAAAAATTTATATTATCACAGACTTATCATGAGCAAACTGATAAAGGATATTTACTAAAATGGTTACTCTCTTAATCTCACTAAAAAAAAAAAAAAAGAGGTATCAAGGTATGGTGTCCAGGACATGAAAAGTAGTAATTCCACTACAATTCTGGTACATCTTTGTGACATTTTCCCTTAACAAAGTGAAGAAGGGTGAAGAAGGAGGTAGAAATAGGAACTAATAAAGAATGGTGCAAGGACTTATGACTGGGAAAAACACAATTAAAGCAATCTCAATCTCCAAATATGTTAAAGACTACAGGCAAAAAAAAAAAAAAAGGATTACACTTGTTTTTGTTGTTTTAAAATGCAGAACTGATAACAATTCAAATATAGAATGATGGATTTCAACTGGAGGCCTTTAAGTGGATCTGAGCAAGGTGAGGAGGTTTTAACAAGTGGCTAAACTCCCTACTGCTGCAGATACTGAAGCAGAAGCTGGAGGACCTCGTGTAAAAAGATTTCACGTTGGAAGTCGTCAGCGGAGTGCCCTCTGAGGCCCTGCTTTGTAAACTAAGGGCACTGGGGGTGCACCAGGAGCCACACAAAGCAGAGCCATGGCCTGCACTCCTTCAGCACTGATTCATCCTGAAGGTAAGTCAATGGAATCTTCTTAATAAAGTAAACATGGAATTTATATTTATGTTTACTAAAATGAACAGGGGTATGTTAACAGCATGTACAGAACTGAATGTACACTCGTGTAAATGTACATGGATTTCCTTTTAAGATAAAACAGAAGACTCAAGAAAGTTAAGCTTGTACCTAGCAGACTGCTTCAGCTTAGCTGTCCCAGGATCTACAGGAAACTGAAATATTCCTGTCAGCTGTTAGGGCAACTGAGGGAAAAGTTTAAGAATCACTGTCTCCTAGTTTCTTCCAGTGCTAAGATGCCACACTGGCCAGAGCTGCCGCATCTCATTCCATTGGTTACTGATTAATTAATAGGGGGAAAGATATGGGAAATTATCTTTCAAATAACTCCCATTTACTGAATATATTCCTGAAGGAACAGTCCCTATAGCTAGAAAAATGCATAACACATTTACAGATTGTTGGTATTATACAGTACTCTAATATTTAGAACTGCCAGTTGGCCGGGTTCTCTACAGTTATGAAAGCTGGAAACATGCACAAACCTTAACTTGTAGATATAAAAAATTGCTCGACTTATCAGCTCCTTTCGAAGACAGCAAGTTGAAATGTTTGCACCCTCCAGCTTTTGCCAGCTCTGCAGACTTCAGCACATAATCTCGGTCGACACGAACAAATCCATCCTGAGGGGGAAAAGGATGTGAGTTATTTCCAAAAAGCTGCGAGTTTATTTTAAAGATTGCTACTCAGCTTGGGTGGCAGTCTGCGAGGCCAGGGGGAAGAGGGGATCTAAATAAAATGCATCCGAGCAAGACACGAAAGACAGGCGAAGACCCTGGGAAATACTCCAAGTACAGTCCTCCAGATAGGCACAGAAGCTTCAGCAGCAAGGCAAACGGCAATGACAAAGCAAGGACGATGGCACTGAAACACACACTATACAAAACTGCGCGGAGCCAGGGGAACCATACCATCAAGCTGGGAAACCGCGTTGAGTTACACATTTGTCTTTTAATAATTTTATGGTCTTACAACCTTCTCTCTATCTTCTCTTCTAGGTCAACTCTTCTAGGGATGTTGCCCAGACACTAAGACAGGGGTGTGGAATCTTTTTATTGCCAAAGGCACTCTGAATATTTATAACATCATTTGTATGTCATACAAAGTTATCATCCCCCTCCCCTTTTTTAAAGATTTATTTCTTTATGCGACAGAGTTACAGAGAGAGTAGAAGAAACAGAGAGAGATCTTCCATCCACAGTTTACTCCCCAAATGGCCAAAACAGCAATGGGCTGGGTCAGGCCAAAGCCAAGAGCCTGGAGCTCCATCTAGATTTTCCACAAGGGTGTGTGGGTGCAGGGGTCCAAGCACTTGAGCCAATTTCCACTGATCTTCCAGGCACATTAGCAGGGAGCTGGATTGGAAGTGGAGCAGCTGGGACTCGAACTGGTGCCCATATGAGATGCTGGTATCTCGGTCAGTAGCTTTACTGATTACACCACAATGCTGGCCCCCAAAATTATCTCAAAAATTAGCCTGCCAAAGGGGCTGGCACTGTGGCAAAGTGGGTAAAACTGCCACCTACAGTGCCAGCATCCCATATGAGAGCCAGTTCAAATCCCGGATGCTCCACTTCCAATCCAGCTCTCTGCTGTGGTGTGGGAAAGCAGTAGAAGATGGCCCAAGTTCTTGGGCCCCTGCATTCATGTGGAAGACCCAGAGGAAGCTCCCGGCTCCTGGCTTTGGATCGGCATAACTCTGGCCATTGCAGATACCAAGGGAGTGAATCAGCGGATGAGAGGCCTCTCTCTCTCTCTCTGCTTCTGCCTCTCTGTAACTCTGCCTTTCAAATAAATTAAAAAAAACTTTAAAAAATAGCCTGCTATAGATTCATTGAATTTCAAGTTCCACTTGCAGCTGCCCTGGCGAGACCAGATGAAATGATTTTGTGGGCCTTATACTGTCAGTGGGCTGGCCATTCCCCACACCTGTACTAAGAGAACCAAATATATTTAGTTTCCCAATCTGGGGGTATACTATACAACATACCTTACACATTAGTAAGGAACCCATCCTCAAGTGTTCTTACTCATGGGTTTATAATAAAAAACAAGCACAGAGCCCCTGTCTAGACTCAGTTCAGTGAGGCTGGTGGCTAGCTCTGTCTTCTTAATCACCTGGCAGCATCTGCATATGCCCAGAACGTGGTAGGTGCTCCAAAAATACTTAAATGAATCAAAGTCCAACAAAGCTGAGAAAAGACAAAACTAGTCAGGAAAAAAACCACACAGAACTAAAAGGCAATGAAAGCAGGAGAGAAAAGGATGACACAAACGACAGAATGAAGATTCATGTCCAGGGCCTAACTGAAGGAACCCAGAGCAGGGAATTCTACGGAGTAACAGCTTCCTGGGCTCCCTGTAAATTTGACATCCTCAAACTTGAGACAACTGAAGAGAAGTTTAAAGTCTACTGACACTGAGTGACAAAATTATATAATGATGTCTTACAGTGTGGGATTCCAAATATGAAGACTGGACTACTACCCAATGATTTTTTTTAATCTATATGTTTATATTCATATAAATGTATATATATATACACACACACACACACACACACACATATATATATATATATATATATAGAGAGAGAGAGAGAGAGAGAGAGAGAGAAAGGGAGAGCACTCCCATCCACTGGCTGACTTTTCAAATGCCCACAAGCCAGGTCTAGGCCAGGATGAAGTCAGGAGCCAGGAACTTAATCCAGGTCTCTGAAATACGTGCAATGGACCAACTACCTGAGCCATCACCCGCTGCCTCCTAGGGTGCACACCAGCAGAAAGCTGGAATTAAGTGTGGAGCTGGGACTCGAACCCAGGCACTCTAATATGGGATGCAGGTGCTCCAATGGCATATTAATCACTGCGCCAGACACTTGTCCCTCCCCAGTGACCTTTTTAATTTACAACTGTCACTGTGGCAGCTCGTGATTCTAAATGCTCTATTTGGTGTGGTGATGTATATCTTTCACAGACGTTAGGAGGGACCTCAGGGGGTATCACGTCGATCTCCCTCATGTGTAGGCGGGAGATAAGGTCCAGTGAACTGCCAGCTGGGAAGCAGCACAGCAGAGCAGAACTCCAGATTCTTGAGGCCTTCAGGAGGGCTCTTTCCTCCCACTCATGTTCCTTTTGATCTCCTGCTCTAATGATAAAAATGACTACAAAAAGGTTACATGGCAAAGGGGAATTGCGGTTGCTAATCAACCAACCCTAACATAAGGAGATCATTCTAGATCACACAAGAAGGCCTCACATATCCAGAGGGGTCCCTGAAAACAGAGGATCGAAGCAGAAGAGGCTAGAGTTATGCCATGTGAAGAGGACTGGCCCAGAACATGGAGAAATGGGTCTGTGGGCCAAGGAATGCAGGCCGCTGCAGGTGCGGGAGATGGTAGGAAGTGGGTTCTTTCCTGAAGCCTCCAAGATGGAACAGGCCCGATCAGCACCTTGATTTTATCCTAGTGATAACTCGCAGAAGACTCCTAACCTGTAGTACTGTAAGATAATAAATCTGTGTTTTTAAAGCACTAAGTTTGTGGTAATTTGTAATTTGCTAGAGCAGCAAAAACCCCCACCCAAAATATGCAATTTTAAAACAACAGGCCCAGCATGTTTTTGGCTTTGCAATGAAGTATATTGTAAAAGTATGCATATTGGCCGGCGCCGCGGCTCAACAGGCTAATCTTCCGCCTTGCGGCGCCAGCACACCGGGTTCTAGTCCCGGTCAGGACGCCAGATTCTGTCCCGGTTGCTCCTCTTCCAGTCCAGCTTGCTGTGGCCTGGGAGTGCAGTGGAGGATGGCCCAAGTCCTTGTGCCCTGCACCTGCATGGGAGACCAGGAGAAGCACCTGGCTCCTGACTTTGGATCAACACAGTACACCAGCCACAGCGCGCCAGCCACAGCGCGCTGACGGCAGCAGCCATTGAGGGGTGAACCAACAGAAAAGGAAAACCTTTCTCTGTCTCTCTCTCTCTCACTGTGTGCCTGTCAAAAAAAAAAAAAAAAAAGTATACATATTATAAACACAGAGCTTGGTGGATTTTCTTAAAGTGACATCTTCTGCAACCACCTCCCAGACGGGAACTAGAGCATTACCCTTACCCTAAAAGCCCCCTACAGCCTCCTTTCTCATCACTCACCAGTACATTTTTAACCACATCTACTACCTGCAGCGCAGTGCTATTTATCTGCCTTACCTTAGGTAAAATAAATTTATCTCCTGTCCCACGAACCATCACCTTTTCCTTTTGTGTTATACACGTTGACGTTTGAGCTTAAATAATAGACTTGGCTAACCTGTCTTACAAGCTGGTTCAAATTCAGGTTGTTGCTTTGTAACTCAATGGAAAGAAAAGTAATTTTAATATTCAACACATCCTGAAGACAGAGAGAGAGAGAGAGAGAGAGGAGTGATTCTTCTCGAGTCTTTCTCCAAAATGAAACTTTAATGTGCTGAAAGCATGCCAAGAAAAACAACCCAAAACTGTGTAGGAAAATTCTAAAACACAACAACAAATTTCTCTTCCATACCTATTTCTTCTCCTCACTCCAATTCACCAGAAATCTAATTTTTAATAATAGGTTTGCTATTCACAATAAAATCACATAGTTGACTAGTGAAATAAATTCTGTGATTTGTGTTGTTCTTTTAGCACAAGTTCTTAGAAGGATTATTATAGTTGTTGCTGCTAAAATGCGTTTTCTTTCATCGGCTTCTTTAAAAATAAGGGAAAGATTCAACCAATCACAAGTCTCTAGACCGACGCTGTCTCCCTCACTTAATCCCAGAGCCAGTAAAGGGATAATTTGATTAAACTGAGACCCTAATTTATTTGGCTTTAGTTCTGGATCAACCTCTCCTTAATAGAGTGCTGTCGTCTCCAATTGTTTGATGAAAATTAAAGTGACATAAATACCATGGGCCTTTTTCAATCTGATTAGTCAGCTAAGGCACACCAATACCCCCCCAGCCATCAGCCTCTGGCGTCCTTCCTTTCACCGGCCTCGCCGGCGGCTGACAACCGCTCCTTGAAGGACGAGCACCCACGCCGCCACAGAGACCCCCACACTTACCCATCATCCCTGCTCAATGGGCCCCGTTGACAAGGTGCCCATACCTTTCTCCATTGCTGTTCTCTGGACAAAGCTAAATATTGTTTTATTAGCAATCAATGGCTGCTAATCCAAAACGATTTCACAAATCCTCTGAGCCCTCAAGCTGATTATAGATACGCGTTTTTCCAAGCCCACTACATTTTGAATTTCACTTCCCTCACCCTGATGGCATGGCCTGTTAGCTGCTGAATGAAATTCAAAAGCAAAAGGGTCAACGGCTTTCAAGGACTTAGAAATGGAACTTAAGCAAGGGTCCTGGTTGACTGGCTAGGAGCTATCGACACACACTTTCTTTGAAGTAAAGCAGTTTCCATTTATAGATGGAGGGAGCGATCTTTAAAATCTTATTAATGCCCTGCCCTGTTTTCCAATAGCTCAAATTAAAAAACAATAGAAAAACTAACTAAAACACACTACTCTGTATTTCAGAAACAGTTTTCAGCAAAACTGTACTTACTTTCCCTAACCATATATGGCCAGAAAAAAGAAAGAACACAAAGTCCATCAGGTTTATCATGGCTTTATGATTACATAGCAGGTGTGTTCTACTCTAATCAGAGTTTCTTCCAGAGAAAGGAATTAATGAAATCCTTCCCAATACCCACTCAAAATAAACACAATGTACTAAGCAGAGATATCTACACAGGCTCCACAAACCTCCAGGAAGTCAGATTCCCCAGTTATTCCTATTTTAAGTCTTGTTAAAATCCAGAGTTATTAAGTATTTCCTCTTCTCTTCTTTACCAATGCCTGAAAACTCAGAACAGCACTCTGGCTTCAGAACAATTCACCCTAACAAGGTATTTCAGAGCTGACTGATAGGACAACAAACCATGCCCAATGACTCAAGGTCATGGAGTCTTTCTCTGAGGAGGAAGGGTCTATCACTCTGTAAATGGACCCACTTAGCCACATTTCTGCTTCATTCTGACCATAAATTAGACCAGAAAACAGACATGCTGACAACCAACCAATGGTATCAGCTGAGACCCCATCTGTGTCCTGGAGGGCACCACTATATTTGAGGTACAGTAGCAGGGAAGGATCTAGGTAGGGGAAAGAGCTCTGGGTAGAAAAATAAAATCAGATAATGAGGATTCCTGGGTCAATCTCTACATTAGAATTTTTTCCACTTGGGGAATACTTCTCTCTATATCGCTGAATCAAAGAATTTTGCAGTTGGAAGGGAATTTGTAGTGGCCACCTCTGCTTTCAAAAGACAAGGAGGCACAGTTCACAGAAGCTAACCATCATACCCAAGTTCCCCAGCTACTTGGCATCCAAATAGAGCCTGTGATCTGAGTCCCCTGAGTCATTTAGGTCTGGAGTGGGAAACATCTGGCCTCCACTCCGGCCTTATTAAGGCAACTGCAGGTGGGACTCAAAATTCAATAAATCTATGGCAGGTCAATTTTTAAGTTGACCATTTGGTATGGCCCGATGTTAGATGACGTTAGAAATACCTAAACAGTGCTTGGCAGAAAAAAGGTTCCTCACCCCTGACCTGGGTCCTTGCTCCTTCACAAGCTCCCTCCTAGACATCAGAAACAACAGACATTAGAAGAGGAATGGAGAAACTGTTTCTGTGAAGGATCAGATAGTAAATGCTTTCGGCACTGGAAGCTTCTGTAATGAGCATGCTTACATTGTTAGCATTATAGCACAAAAGTAGCCACAGATAATATGTAGGGTACTGCACATTGCTGTATTCCAATGAAGGTTTAATTATGGATACTAAAATCTAAATTTCTTAAATTTTCAAATGGCATGACATATATTATTCTTGGAATTTTTTAATCTTTTAAAAATAGTAAACTGCCCTTAGCTCACAGGCCAACTAGGTGCTGCTCAGTATTTGGCCCACAAGTTGTAGTTGCAAACTCCCAGATTAGAAGAGTCTATCACTACAACCAGAAGCCATGAGACTCTATTGTAGTACAACAAATACTACAGCAGTTGCAGTCTTTCTTCACATTACTGACATACCCATCCAACAGAATCTAAGACCCAGACTGCTGGAGCCCACTCTGAATGGGTAAGGAGATGAAGAGGAGAAACCCTATCAGACTCCCAACCAAACCCTTTTCTTAACACAAAGGAGAAACGCATTGTTTTTGAGTGGTATCCTTAAGTTTTTGCTCTTCACTCAAGGTCAATGTAGATCTGGTTTTCAAAGGGTACGTCAACCTTCCCTAGCATATAAGTTACTCACTAAAGCAAGTTGAAGAACATATACAACTACCCAGAAAAACAGCAGGTAAGGTCCTCCCGAAAGCAGGTGCAGCAAGAAGAACAGGGCTGGCTGCATCTGGATTTCCCAAGAAGCTTGCTAAAAATACAGACTCCAATCTCAGATTTAGATCCAGTAGATATGGATCAGGCCCATATCAGGAAGCCACTGCACTGCTTCAACAACTATGGCTTCTGAATGTGAAATGAAGATTAGAAAGCTCATGCACCTATCTGAGCACCATTTTCAACAGAAATCTAAGTAGACAGACTTTTATAGGTTGAATTGTGTGCCCCTACAAAGTCTATGTTGAAGTCCCAACCACCTAGTACCTCAGAGTGTGACCTTATTTGGAAACAGGATTACTGTACAGGATCACTGTAATTAGTTCAAATGGGGCCACAGTGAGGAGGGTGGCCCCTAATCCATTATGACTGGTGCTCTTCTAAAAGCGGAAATGTGGACACACACACACACGGGGAAAACACCATGTGAAGAGGCACAGAGAAAGAGGAGACACAGAGAAGGAGTGAGACCTGAACTAACCTTTCTCTCCTGGCTCTCAGAAGAAGCCAACCCTACAGACAACTTCAGCTCAGACGTCCAGGCCCTAGAACCATTAGGCCGTACATTTCTGTTGTTTACGCCATCCAGGTTGTGGAACTTTGTTATGAAGGCCTCAGCAAATTAATGCACTGAAGACCACAGGGCAGTAAATTGGGAGATCTAAACACTGAGATAGAATCTCTGGAGTTCTTGCAGTTTCTCTATTGGAAACTCGGGTTGCAAGGGCAAAATCTGGGGTGCTGCAGTTACAAACCAGCTACGGAATGACACTAGGCTTGCTACCAGATTTGCAGTACCCATCTGATGAGCTGCAGGTGAGTGCCTCTAAAGAACACCTGGCAGGAGTTTGGAAATCCACAATGACCTTCCCAGCAACTCTTGCAACCTAGCACTGATGAGCTGTCTTCTCTTTTAAACTGCCCAAAGTTATCACAGCTTCCAAATTTTATCTTGCATCCAACCCCGATTAGTTTCATTAAAAAAAAAAAAAGAAGAAGAAGAAGATCTCTCCCAGACAGTGTCAGCTTACTTTCTGTCACTACCTCTTAGACCATTAAGTCCTGACTCACTGATGAGACAGCTTGGCTTGCTAGCCTTTTACCTGGTTTACTCATTCATTGCTTTTATCTTTTCAAATGGATTTTAAAGGAGAACAAAAGGTACTGAGAAGCCTGAGAGGTGGGGAAACAATCCTATTTTTTTTTTTTTAAATATATTCTGGATCATGAAGACACCCAATTCTTCGGAAAATTGCATTACACAGTTTGAATGCAATTTGGACTCTTCCCTGGAGTGCTCTACAATGAGATTTGCCTTATGTCATGAAGATCAACTGATCTATGCGTAATGCAGTATTTTATTTTGCTGAGTCACCACCAAAATCAGGTTGGCAGTTGAGACCGTGAAACCTGCAGTGTACTAGGACAAAAGTTTTGGATGCCTTTGGAAGGCACATGGCTTGTGACTGTCTCTAGGACAGAAAAGACTGTACCAGCTGGTGAGTAGGAACGTGACCCTTTCTAACAGAGACACTGTGCCAATTCATGGGCAAATCCAACTTCTCTACACTCCACAGTTCCCAGCACAGAACTTAACACCACACTGTGCTCCAAGGTGAACATGGAACACCTCAACTGAAAGGATAAACAGAATTTATTTTTTGGACTCCACGAGGCCTGCAGAAATTCAGCTGAGCCCACCTACGCAGCTGGTATAAACCATAGCTTCTAACCCTAAGCTCCCCTACAGATTCAGATGCACCGGCCTTATTCATAACCCAATGCTAAGTGCCCATGGCAGAAACAGGATTCTGCATATTTAACAGACACATTGAGCTCCAGCAAGTGAGTTCTGCTAGAGAGACACTGAAGACAACTATAAATTAAATAAGAGGTATTAGCATTTGCCCAGACTCTACACCATAAATTAGGGCTTATAACTATATAGTAAACTATGATTCCTGGAGAGGAGCCGACTCAATTTAGAACACTATTAAAAAGAAGATAAAATGTGCTTAAAGGAGTTTTGCGTCAGTGAAGGCTGAATCATCACCGGGGTTGAATCAGCGCTGCGGGCTGAGTCACCCCCAGAGGACGGCTGAATCGTGCCGCGGTGTGCTGATGTTCTAGCCCAGTTCACAGCCTGCGTGGAAATAGCAAATCACTCAAGTGAGAGAGAACGCTTCAAGTTTAAAACATTTATTAAGGAAAAAAAGGAGAAAAAGCCTACTGCTAACAGCATGAGCCAATTACATTTATTCAGTAATTAGTGAGGGGCTATTGTAATGACAATGATATTTACAAGAGGGAAGATCATACAAATATGTTCGATGTCTCCAGCACTGAGGAATGAATTAGTCTGAAGGAAAGAAGAACTTATCAGTTCTCTTAAAAGGACAGCAAAGGTTAGTGCAGCACAGAGAATCTTAAAGAATCAGAGCTTTTCCACCTTAAGCACTGCAATGGGCAGAAAGACCAAGAGGGAGCAAGAAACGGCTCCGGGCAGCAAAAAGAGGAAGGGAACATCGCTTCTTACCGCCCCGGCCTTTTTTCTGGTGGTACCCAAGCAACAGAATCCAACATCGTGACCTTGAAAGGCAGCAGCGTAGTCATCCAGCTTCTCAAAGTCCACCACCTCTTGATTCTAGACAAGGGAATAGCTGTGTTAATTTAAAGAATAAACGACAAACCATTACTGAAGGGTTTGCCTACGTAACATCAAATGTTTCAAATTTATTTTTCCCAATCAAAAAGCAGTAAAATACACATGTCCTAGGGTACTTCAAAAAGTTCATGGAAAGTAGTATTAGATTTCAATGCAGACATTTTTTAAGCTCTTGCATATGACAGGTCTTCAAAATGCCAGTACTATGGCATAGCGGGTTAAGCTGCCACTTGTGGTGCTGGCATCCCATTCTGGAATGCTGGTTTGAGCCCTGGATATTCCACTTCTAATCCAGCTTCCTACTAATGTGACTAGGAAGGCAGCAAAAGATCTAGGGCTGGCCCTGTGGCACAGTAGGTTAATCCTCCGCCTGTGGTGCCAGCATCCCATATGCGCACCGGTTCTGGTCCCGGCTGCTCCTCTTCCAATCCAGCTCTCTGCTCTGGCCTGGGAAAGCAATAGAAGATGGCCCAAGACCTCAGGCCCCTGCACCCGCATGGGAGACTCAGAAGAAGCTCCTGGCTCCTGGCTTTGGAAAGGCACAGCTCCAGCCGTTGCGGCCATTTGGGGAGTGAACCAACGGATGGAAGATAGTTCTCTCTGTCTCTCTCTCTCTCACTGTCTGTAACTCTACCTCTCAAATAAATAAATAAAACCTTAAAAAAAAAAAAAAGATGGCCCACGTACTTGGGTCCTGTCACCCAGGTGGGAGATCAGGATGGAACTTCTGGCTTCTGGTTTCAGCCTGGCCCAGAACTGGCTGTTGCAACCATTTGGGAAGTGAGTCCAAGAATGTTAGAGTTCTCTGTCTCTCTCCCTCTCTCTGTCCCTCTCTCCCTCTCCCTCTCCCTCACCCTCATCCTGTAGCTGTTTTTCAACTAAATAAATCTTTTTTAAAAAATCATGGATGGGGCCAGCACTATGGCATAGTAGGTAAAGCAACCGTCTGCAGTGCTGGCATCCTACGTGGGCACAGGTTCGAGTCCTGGCTGCTCCACTTCTGAACCAGCTCTCTGCTATAGCCTGAGAAAGCAACAGAAGATGGCCCAAGTCCTTGGCCCCCTGCACCCATGTGGCAGACCCAGAAGATGATCCTGGCTCCTGGCTTCGGACCAGCAAAGCTCCGGCCATTGCAGCCAACTGGGGAGTGAACCAGCAGATGGAAGACCTCTCTCTCTCTCTCTCTATCTCTCTCTCTGCCTCTCCTTCTCTCTGTATAACTGACTTTCAAATAGATCAATAAATCTTTTTAAAAAATCATGGAGAATACATATTATGAAAAAACTATGCATGGTGTTAAAAACACTTTTGCACCAAAATACACTTCTAATTCCATTTTCCCACAAACTTTAATGTCCACAGTACCTGTAAGGTTAACTAGATTTCTAAAGTTAGGTTCAATTACAATTTCTCTATGGACAAATAAAAGATCTGTCTGTAGCCTACCAAAAAAGAGACCACTCAAGTATAATGTGGGGATGGGATGGTGTTTGGAATCTAAGACCTAGGTTCAAATCTTGGGCCTGCTACTTACAAGGTATGTAATTGGGGCTAACTTAGTGATCATGACTCCATTTTTTTTTCAGGTATGGAATGTAGGTGATAATCTTTCCTTTGGTCCAGTCCATGAACCCACCTGCATCAGAATCAGTCAGTGGGTGCTGGATAAACACGCATATTCCTGGGTCCCATAGCAATACTGGTGAAACAGAACCTGTATTTTTAACAAGCTCCCACAGGAATTCTCATGCACACTGAAATTTAAGAACCCCCATCTAACCATGAAGATTTGCTATAAAGCTTCAAAAATGAAAGTCTGATAGATTCCGTCTTCCAGAACTTCAAAAATGTTGGTTTCCTTCCCTACCGTCAATTCCTCCTAAAGAATTCTCCTGGCAATTACATAATGCTGCCGGAGCACACATTTTCACAAAGCACCTGCTCAAAACACGTGCCATGAAAACTTGACTCTCAAAACAAAGGTTTCAACGGCAGGTTCCAAATACTAGGAGTATCTAACATAGTCCATCAAACCAGACTATGAAGACCGCACGTTATCTGCAGAAACCTAAGCAAAGATGTCTGTTTTAAACAGGAAAGTCCTGATGAACCAAAGACATTCGCAAAATACCTGAACATGGACCTGAAGGAATCAAGGATATGTATTTGTGGGATCACTTTTTACCTGGGATATCTATGAAATCGGCAGGGCCAAATCCTGCAGGTGTGGCATCTCAGGATCACACTATATTACTGAATTCACTGCTGTTCAGCAAACCAGTTTAGAGTACCTGGTCTCCATGGAGCTCACTCTTCATACATTCAGGGGTTATCACCAGATAGAAACCTGGTATATCCACCGTAAGTGTGGATATTCCACTTACAGACACAAGCCTGGGAAGCTAAGCAGGGAAAATTCTTAACAAGCAAAAATACGCCCTCTGGTCATTTCCATACACCTGTTGCATTCTGCATTTTCAGATGTACTGACCACATCAATGTGAAGTGCACAGGCCGACAAAATAAGCAAAGTAGTTGAGAAAACTGCCATGGTCCCACTACCATTTCTAGAATCCAACTGTACAAATATGAATCAGCAAAGAGAACTCTTTGGACTTGGCACAGTGCTCCTTACAAGCTAGATCTGGCCACACAGAGCAGTGGCCAGAGAGACGGGTTGTGGGAAAGAGGCTGGCCTGGGCCTACAACCTGGCCAAGGCTTCCAGGAGGGGCTGTCACAGATCAATCAGGCACCGACTGACCACCTCTGGCTGCCTCTACCACTAGCCCCGCACTGCTCAGCCCTCAGGAGTGGAGTAGGGGTTCACCAGGCAGAATCACTGCAGGAACATTTTTTGGTCCCAGCTCAAATACCCACCACATTTTTATAAGCTTCCTCGTCGAAGGTGAGCTTCCTCCGGCCAATAAGAGTGACTCTGGAAAACAATCTCTGTTCCAGGATTTCTTTTAAGAGCACTTTGCCGGTTTCCCCGCTGGCGCCCAGAATAAAGACAGATTTGTTCTGCATCCTGAAGTCTTCCCGAAGCTTCGGCAGCTCCTCGGCCTCGGCCATGCTGGGGAAATAACACAGACAGCTGCTGATCTGAGGAAGGGCCGGCCCGTTCTTACCCCTGATATAAGGGCTGTTTATTTGTCATCGCCTCATCGGTGCCCACGGGAAAAGTGGTGAGTCACCTGCGCGGCCCCGCACCTGTGCCAACAGCCACCTGGGAAGGGATCCGACCTGCAGGGTGCGCCCAGGTGCCACCACCTACTGGCTCCATCGGGCCTCTAGACCCCACAGCAGCCACAGCCCCGGCAGGAGTGTGGGAGCCCGGCTCGGTCCCCTACCCGGCGGGGTCCCCTGGGGCCGCACCGGGCCCCGCGTCCTCACGCAGCAGCAGGAGCAAGGCGGCCACCAGCGCGCTCGCCGCCGCGCCCAGTGCCGCGGGCCCGCGCATCCGGGCAGCCGTCCCTTCCTGAAGCTACCCCTCCGCGGCCCGGCCCGGGGGTCAGCGACGGCCACGCCCTCGCCTACCCGTCTTCCGGGCGACTTCGCGGCGCCGCGGCCTCGCCCCGCCCACAGGGGCGGGACCTGGGCAAGGGCTCGTGGGACCAGTGCCGGCGCGGGCAGATGGCCCCAGCACGTGTGCCGCTCTGGGTGGCGATCGCCCCTGAGCCTTCGTGCCTCACTTTGGGAATCCCCAGGACCCGCACAGGTTCCTTCTTCCTCGCTACCGGGGTCAGCTCACATCTGCCCCAGGCATAGCCTTTGCGGGGTTGACCTTCGATGATCGCCCAAGCTGTCGTTTTAATTGTCTATCAGACGTCTTCATCTCACATTTACCACGTTAAAAACTTAACCCTGCCCGTCTAGCCATCCAGAGATAAAACAAACCTATTCTCTGCATATTGAGTGCCACTGGCCTCCATACACCCTGACCTTCTGACATTGACCACGGCTGGGCAATCCTCTGACCCCTCTCCTAGCCAGCTATTCCACTACCCAGATGAACCACAAACTCCTGTCCGCCCATTTGGCCTTCCAGATATTTCTGTCATGTAATTCAAGCTCTTGCCTTGGCTCACCAGTATAAGTAGTCATCCCTCCCTAGTCCTGGCCTAGGATAGGGTGACCCTCCACATTTCATCCATAGCCCGGGTCAATGGCTTAGACCACAGCTATTCACACTGGGACTGTCCTGGATGTTGGAAGTCCCAGACAGGGATTAGAATGACGAGCAGGAATATGAACAATGGAGATGGATTGTGCTGTGAACATTGGTCATGTGGGGCCCACCGCCCACTCTAGAAGCCGAATGAAAACATTTCCTCTCCTATCTTCTTGGGAGTTACTATGCTACACCTCTTCAAACGTTCATGAGGAATGTGTAGTATGAAAAAACCATACATACATTTCCAAAAAAATTTGCACTACAATAAGCTGATCATTTGTATAATAGTTTAGTTATCTTTATTTGAGAGGCAGAGGGAAAGAGAGGCAAAGAGAACTCTCATCTGCTGATTCACTGCCCAAATGTCTGCAATGGCTGGGGTTCTTGGGAACTCAGTCCAGGTCTCCCATGTGGATAGCAGGAACCCAGCTACGTGAGCCATCATGGCTATCTCCCAGGGTATGCATTAGCAAGAAGCTGGAATTGGGAGTGGGACTGGAACTTAACTCCAAATACTCGGAAAAGCCTGAGCTGCAGCCCCACTGGGGGGGATAAGGGTATAGGATGATGGCATCCCGTGATATGCCCATGATCCACTGGCATGATCTTGTCTATGTTTTGCCTCCCATGATTGCTGCTTGTTTTCACAGCCTGTTCTGAACACTTCCTGTTATTCTATTGAAGTGTTAGATTAGCTTTATAACCTCCATAATGCCTGTAGGTGCCCTTTGCTGTTTTCTATTTGACCACCAGCCCCTGCCTGTGAGAGCAGGCCAGGAGACTTTCTGGGAATTGTCAGGTTGATTTACCATGTCCTGTTCAACAGCACAGTCTACACCTGTAAATCAACTTATAAAAACAGTAATGGCTGAATGTTAACCCTTGCCTTTTCCTTGGTCCTGTTTATCCCTCCAGCAAATGTGACTGTGGTTTATGGCTTTCAAAGTCCAACCCTTGCTTCTGCTCAGGTGGAGGGATCTTGAGGCGTTATCCTGCTCTGGCTTGCTGGCTAAATAAAGGACACATTCCAAATTTTCAGTACATGGGGCTTCTCTGTGACTTGCTTCACATATAAATCAATAAATTATTTTTCTCCTCCCTCAAGCCAACGAGATCTAGTCTGTTGTTTGCTAAGGAAAACCTTGACTGATAAGGGAGCAGATTGGTTCATTCCCCACTTGCCTGTCTCAGCGCTTAGACTCTTCCCTTTGAGTCCAAAATGCAGCATGACACCTTGTCAGCTTACTTTGTCTTAGGAATCCATTTATCAGACCTGTTGATAGATTATTTCATGTACTCTAGTGTCTCCTCTCCTCTTCTTTAATAATAATAACTTTCTGAGAGGCAGAGAAGCAGGGAGGGAAGGAGTAAGGGAGAGAGAGGGAGATAGAGGGCTTCCATCCTCTGGTTCACTGCCCAGATGCCTGTAATGGCTTGCGCCAGGCACAAATTGGGAGTCAGGGACTCAGTTCAGATTTCTCACATGAGTTGCAGGAACCCAGCTAATTGAATCCTTACCTACTGCCTCCCAAGGTGTGCATTAACAGGAAGCTGGATCAGAAGTGCGGACAGGACTCCATTCCATGCACTGTGATATGTGATGTGGTACCTTAACTACTAGGCCCAATGGCCACCCCAACTTCACAGTCAGCATACGATGAAGTGCACAGAATCTTAAGGTTCACAGACAGGATTTTAGAGAGCCATGTATACACCTAGGTAAGGACCACTAAAAACAAGATATAGAACATGTCTATCAACCCAGAAAGCACCTTCATTCCTACTTCCTAGTGATCCCTCCCTGCCCTAGACACTAACACTTGATGATCACTGTCAACCTAGCTTAGTTTTGCCTGTTCTAGAACTTCATTACAACAGAATTATATTGCATAGACTTATTCTTTTGTGTCTTTTTTTTTTGCTAAATGTGTTTTAATATTTATTCACATGTTTGAGTTTATGACTGTCACTGCAGCCCAGGGAACAAAATTGGGTGGGCCTAACTCCCCCCCACATGGCTGAGATTAGGGGACAAGGTAGCATCTCCAGAGAAAGTAAAAGTCATTATTATAGGAAGAAAGGAGAATGGATGCTAAATGGCATGTACAGTGGCCATATGTCTTCATTTTATTACCCCATTTAATGCTGGATATATATGCTGGGTAATTTTTTTGCAAAGGAGAGCTGTAAATAAATGTCACATAACCAAGATATCTGATTGGGAACACAGAGGTTGAATTTGGTAGAGGTAAGCATCTAAAAGAAAATATTGCAATATTTCCCTGTCATTGAACAAATACAACAAAGAATTAGATTCAATAACGTAGGCAGCTGATTTAGTGTATCTACCATGTTCTCAGCAGTAAGGTTTTCCTTTTCAAAGGTGTGTGAAGGTGGAGAGCCTTTTGTATATCCGTCCACATTTCCTGCCTCTGTGCTAATTTTCTTCATGTGTCTGTAATATGACCTTAGAGCACAGAGTTAAGCCTTGGTGCCAGGATAAAAACCTGATATCCAGATCAATAACAAAATCATTAGCAATTCCTGTCCAGTTCTAGAATCTTCTTCTGGAATGCAATCATTCTTGTTTTTAGTAGATAGTGCTTTATGGGAGTACTTCAAAAAGTATTTTGAAAAATGAAATTAAACTATAAGCATATATTTTTGTGGGAAAAAAATGTTGAAATCCATGCATTCTCTTTTTGAAAGGAAAAGTTAGAGAGAGAGAGGAAGAGACAGAGGGAGTGAGAGAGATTTTCTATCACTTGGTTCACTCCCCAGATGGCTGCAATGCACAAGACTGGGCCAGGCCAAGCCAGGAGCTTCATCCAGGTCTTCCACTTGGATGCAGGGACCAAAGACTTGGGCCATCTTCTGCTGCTTTCCTAGGCACATTAGCAAGGAACTGGGTCAAAAGTGGAACAGCCGGGACTCAAACCAGTGCTCATATGGGATGCTGCTGTTGCAGGCGGCAGCTGAACTCTCTAGGCCCCAACACTGGCCCCAGTGCATAGTTTTTTTTTTTTTCTTCATGATTTGTATTTTCCATGAACCTTTTAAAGACTCCTCTTTTTTTTTTTTTAATTATTATTCATCCTTCTTAGCAATCCTGAGTGTTCTCTCACTGATCTATACTGAAGGAATAATCTGTGCAAAAGTACAGATTGTGGTACTACTGATGTTACAGATAGGAGTATAGTTGGTTTTGAGAAAGCAAAAAACCATGGAGGGTAGAGATGGAAGACAGGAGACTGGAGAGGCAAGTAGATCCTGGATTATAGAGGACCTCAGAAGATAAATAACCATTTATAAATATTATTTACATTTAATTTTTAATTTATCTTTATAAATATTATTATTTATCTTTATCTTTATTATTTATCTTAAATTTAGTAAACTTGATTTCCAGTCGTTATATTGATTTTTCACAGTGTTCTTTGTTTAAGGTAGTGGACTATTACCTTAATTACCATAAGTTTGTTAGTACTTGTTACTGCTAATACACTCAATGAAGATTATGAAAGTGAGAAAATGTTTAAAACCGTATTAAGTACAGCTGAGCGGATAGGGACATGGGGAAGACAAATTCATGAAGGTCCGATCTGATTGAGTCGGGTGTGGGAGAAACACTGGTGCGCCAGGCATTTTCCATTCACCTCAGCATTGCTGACCCACTTTCCAGCTCTGTACCCTCTTCTGCGACCCTCAGCTGACCTTGAAGACCTGCATCACCCTTGTCCTCTGGCTTCTGGTGGGATCTGGCCAACAGCAAGCAAGAGCAGGAGACTGAAGGCAGGAAGAGTAAGAAGTTAGAGTCTCAATTCTCCCTGCAGGGTTGCTGGGGGCCTGGCCCTTTACCAAAGCTCCTAATTCCTGTCTCATGGCCTCCCTTAAGGCTACGGTACTCCCTCTGAGCTCTAGTAACCACCTGCTCACCTCACTCCCTTAGACATAGGTGTGGTAATGGCCTCCTGCTGCTTCCAGTACTGGGGCAAGCACCATTCTTCTCAGGTTTTCTTTAACCCTCCCCAAGCCCTTAAATTATCTGTCTAAATTTCTCTCAGTTGCCCCCATGGATGCATGTGCTCTGTTTCCTGCCGGGTCCTTGACTGATGTACCCAGTCTAGCAGAAAGTAGGAACTTTGAAGCAAAACAGAAGTAAGTTTGAAGCCTCTCCAGCCACTGCCTACCTGTATGACCTTGGCCAAGTCCAAGTAGATAAGCACTGTGTTCATTAATGCAGGAAGACTGCTCTGTGAGGCCACCGCATCTATCTCCCCGCTCTAGCCCCAGTTCCAGGGCAGTGTTTCACTCTTAGTAGGTGTTCTAGAAGAAAGTTTTTCATGGATAGGTTTCCATATTTTATAATTGAGCCTGAGAAGGAGAGTAGTGGTCCATTTGTCAGTATTCTGACTTTACAGAAGATGCCCAAGGATGTGGCATAATTTGTGAAGTAACAAGCCTCAGACCTACTCTTTCATGAGGCAGCATGGGAAGGTTGAGGTTGGTTAAAAAAAAGAAGAAGAAGAAAGAAAGAAAGTGGGGCCGGCATGCTGTGGCATAGACAGTAAAGCCACCACCTGCACTGTGGGCATCCCATAGGGCTCTGGTTTGTGTCCCGGCTGCTCCTCTTCTGATCCAGCTCTCTGCTATGGCCTGGGAAAGCAGCAGAAGATGGTCCCAGTCCTTGGGCCCCTGTACCTGTGTGGGAAATCCGGAAGAAGCTCTTGGCTCTTAGCTTCGGATCAGCACAGCTCCAGCCATAGCAGCCATCTGAGGAGTGAACCAGCAGATGGAAGACCTCTCTCTCTCTCTGCCTCTGCCTCTCTGTAACTCTGCCTTTCAAGTAAATAAATCTTAAAAAAATAACAGAAAGTAATAATAAAAGGAGAAAACATAGCAATGAACTCACTCGCAGAGGGAGCCCTGCTTGTACCGCCCCCCACGTCCTTGGAGATCTCATCTCCATCCCCAGTGTCACCCCACCTCAAGAGACAGTTCCCTTCCAGGGAGAAATCCTATTGAGCCAGCATGTCATGTTTCCAGTGCACGGAAAGCAACATGAAAGAAGGCACATAAAGCAATTGGAGCGTCCCACGGAGGAGACAATGAAGAAGAAACCAGCCGGACAGAAGGTTTATGCAAAACAGAAGGAGCAGAGAAGCCACAGACATCTGGAGCCCCCAAAGAAGAAGAGGATGTGACCATTTCCTAGGGCTGCTGTCGCAAATGGCCACAAACCAGCAGTTTATGGCTGAAAGTTATTCTCCCACAGTTCCAGAGGCTGGAAGTCAGAAATCAAGGTGTCAGCAGGGTCTGGTGCCCTCTGGAGACTCTGGGGAATTCTATCTGGCCTCTTTTGGCTTCCAGAGGCTCTAGGCATTCCTTAGCGGGTGGCTGCAAGCTCCAATCTCTGCCTCTGTCTGCACGTGGCTTCTCCATGCTCCTGTGTTTACCTCCTTCCTCTTAGCAGGACATTTGCTGTTGGACTGAGGCCACCTGAATGCTCCAGGATGATCTCATCTCCAGATCCTTAACGACATCAGCACGACCTCCTTTTCCAAAGGTCACACTCTCAAGTTCTAGGGGTTAGGAAGTGGACATAAACTTTAGGTGGCTACCATTCAGCCTATTGCACATGGTAAACAGGACAAATGTTAGGCAGATCCTAAGCAAAAGAGTTGCATGATGAACTCTACACCTGATGGATAAAGAAAGTCAGGAAGAAATGAAGACAAGATTGACTTCCGGTGGAAGCTCTTGCTGAAAGAATCTATAGGAGGAGGGCATGGTCTGAAGCAGCATGCAGGAAACAGGAAAAGGAAGTGCATGTGAAAGACCTTACTTAAAAAGAAATGGGGGCTGGCATTTTGGCATAGCAGGTGAAGTCGTCACCTGCAAAGCCAGCATCCCATATGGGCACTGGTTCGAGACCTGGCTGCTCCACCTCCAATCAAGCTCCCTGCTACATAAGAGACCCAGAAGAAGCTCTGGGCTCCTGACTTTGTCCTGGCACTTCCCTGGTCATTTCAGCTATTGGGGGAGTGAACAAGTAGATGGAAGCTCTCTCTCTCTCTCTCTCTCTTGCTCTCACTCTCGCTCTCGCTCTCTCTCTCTCTCACTGCCTTTCAAATAAATTTTAAAAATCTTTTCTTTTCTCTTATTTCCTTTTCTTTTCTACTGTGCAACCCACTTCAGTGCCAACAACCTAAGGACAGATGCCAGCCAATGGTTTGGGACCATAGATTGCTCTGCCATGGAATATTATGAGACGCCCAGGGGAACCGGCCTGCCATAAATCCAAACCCATGCATAAAAAAATCCTTATTAAAAAAACCAACTTTGTCTATCTGAAGTTCTCTACAATAATAATGAAAGAGCATACATTTTTGAGGTATGAGATTCAGGTAGAAGCTCTGGCTTGCACACTGATTAGTTCAATACACATTGAGGGCATTGGTAAAAAAAATCTGTTTAACTCAGAGGTTTATCTGCAAAATGTAAATGAATCACCAATTGAGAGGGCTGTATAAGCTATTGTTAAGGGTTCAGGCATGGCATCCATACTCCTTGTCTCAGATCTTGGCTCTGCCAGCCTTCAGTGCACAGACTTTGGGCAAATGCCTTAGTCTGTCTAGTCTTGGTTTTTCCATATATAAAGTGCACATGATAAAAATTACCTAACTCACAGCATTTCCAGTGAAGAATTGAGATGATTCAAAAAAACACTCAGCATCCAGCATAAAGTAAGCACTGCAAAATATTAGCAATTATCTTACTCCGGGAAAGGCCTTAAGGAAGTTCACAGTGCTATGGCAGCATGGTTTGCAATGCTGTCCACACATGAACATCCCTAGACCTTATAGACAAACAAAGATATTTGCCATTTAAAATAGCTTGGGTGATGCTGCTACCAAACTACAGGGGAAATTCACTGGGGAAGGACATGTTATTATGATCCATTTCCTAATGGTACAGGCAAACAAAAGAAAATCAGAAGCAATGGGTGGCAGGCCTATTAATGGCTGATCTGTACAGTGATCTGCCCTCAAGGAGACCCAACAGGCTAGTCCACTGCAGTGGCTTTCAATGTGGTAAGCCTGGGCTTCAGCAGAAGTCAGCTTGTGAAGAGCCCTGGCAGCTCTGCCAAGAGTTGGATCACTGGAAATGGACCTGCCTGGAGTCGAAGGATGCCCAGGTCAGAGCCACAGATCTTATTGGCTCTAAGCTGAAAAGCCCTTCACTCAGCCCAACTTCCAAAGTGACCATTGCAGCTGAGGGGATGGTCAAGTAGGGTCAGCAACATTGCAGGCAGAACTGTAAATTTCTTGTTAGAGATGCCACCTGCCTTTACCTGGCCAGCTCTCCTCCCAGGCCAGCCAAGTAATGAAAGTCAACAGAGTGCCTTCCCCTAGGAGGTTCACACCTCCCTTAGGATATACCCCATGTGAAGAGATAGATAGGTCTGGGCCTCTGAATTTACAAGGCCTAAAGCCCACCAGATTATTATCAAGCCCCTTCTATCAGGTTCTATTTGCCTCTCAATCAGAAAAATTACTTGTAGCTTAGA
This sequence comes from Lepus europaeus, assembly GCF_033115175.1. Taxonomy (NCBI): domain Eukaryota; kingdom Metazoa; phylum Chordata; class Mammalia; order Lagomorpha; family Leporidae; genus Lepus; species Lepus europaeus. The sequence continues at coordinate 45,232,400 of NC_084833.1, forward strand.
CAGCACCTTTCTTAGCTCCTCTAATAATGACTCTGTCCTTTGTTCTAGGCCCTGTCTAGTGCTTTTGGGCCTCATTCCTTTGTAATCATAACCTCTACTCTACCACCAATGGCTCTACTCCCAACCTGTGTGTACTGATGGTCCTCTTCCCCACTTAATGCTGTATAATTGTTCAAACCTGGTAAATGCCACTCTTAGGATCATTGGTTACTATCCTCACTCTGTCTTGTATGACCTTGTCTAAATATGATCAGAGTCGGCAAACTTGGAAGGCTTCCATAGCCTTGGCAACTCATGACGACAGCCTAGGATGGTTACTGGCGCCATAAACTAGAGTGTCAATTTGTTGGGTCAACAACAGGAGCCACTGTGCACTTGCTCCTCATGTGGGATCTCTGTCCTTAATGTGCTGTACATTGTGATTTAATGCTATAACTAGTACTCAAACAGTATGTTTCACTTTGTGTTTCTATGTGGGTGCAAACTGTTGAAATCTTTATACTAAATTGATCTTCCGTATATAAAGAGAATTGAAAATGAATCTTGATGCAAATGGAAGGGGAGAGGGAGCGGGAGAGGGGAGGGTTGCGGGTGGGAGGGAAGTTATGGGAGGGGGAAGCCATTGTAATCCATAAGCTGTACACTGGAAATTTATATTCATTAAATAAAAGTTAAAAAATTTAAAAAAAATTTAAAAAAAGTACTCACTGGAAAAAAAAAAAGAAATCTAAAAAATATTGTCAGGAATCTACATGATACTATTAAAAAACCCAACATTCGGGTTCTAGGAGTTCCTGAAAGCATGGAGAGGGAGAAAGGATTAGAAGGCATTTTCAGTGACATACTAGCAGAAAATTTCCCAGGTTTGGAGAAGGACAGAGGCATCTTAGTACAGGAAGCTTATAGAACCCCTAATAAACATGACCAAAAGAGATCCTCACCACGACATGTTGTAATCAAACTCACCACAGTGAAACACAAAGAAAAGATCCTAAAATGTGCAAGAGAGAAACGTCAGATTACTCTCAGAGGATCTCCAATTAGACTCACAGCTGACTTCTCATCAGAAACCCTACAAGCTAGAAGGGAATGGCAAGACATAGCCCAGGTACTAAGAGAGAAAAACTGCCAGCCCAGAATATTATATCCTGCAAAGCTCTCATTTGTGAATGAAGGTGAAATTAAGACTTTTCATAGCAAACATAAACTGAAAGAATTTGTTGCCACTCATCCTGCCCTGCAAAAGATGCTTAAAGATGTGTTACACACAGAAACACAGAAACATGGTCACCAATATGAAAGAAGGTAAAGGAAGGAAACCTCACAGCAAAAGATCACAGGAAGCTCAATTTCTCTTTGACATAGAATTAAACTCTGATGCTCTGTTAAAGCAATGTGTTAAAGTAATCTATTATGTTCTCTTGATGTCTGTTAAATTCTAATTGTTCAAAAACAGCTGAATTTTTATTAAGAGCTATGGGTTATTTAAATATGTGCTTATTTTCAAAGATTTGAATAATCACCTTGTAACAATGATCAAATTTGGTCTATGTTATGTCATGATTTTAAGGAATCTTATTTCAACCAGATATTTTGGATTTTGAGCCTTCTTGCCATTCTTGACAGGCATTCAAAAAATCAAAGTTTCAAACAATCTGGTCTCTAAAATTTCCAGTAAATCTTGGACTTTGGTTTTTCCAGTTTGGGCCCAACTGAAAAAATCAAAGGACCTATGTCTCTCATCTTATAGAGACACCAAGTAATCAGGCTATTTGGATTATATTAGAAGTACTGTCAAGATGTGATGTGGTACCAAACTTTAAGTTTCTATAATGGAAAATGCTATTAATACAAATGTTTGAGAATTAAAAAGTCTAATGATCTTGTGTTACTAGGCATTTCCTAATAATACCCATTTTCTAATAATATCCATAAAGAGAACATACTCTTCACCTTAGGACATATAGTGTCCTGAAGAAAACTGAGTTTCAACTGTCTTACTGGAAAAACAAAACCAAGAAACACATTTTACAGGGGCTGGTATTGTGGCACAACTGATTAAGCCACCACTTAATGCCTGCTCCACTGCCAATCCAGCTCCTGGTTGATTTACCAGGGAAGGCAGAGGAAGATGATCCAACTACTTGGGCTCCTGCCACCCACCTGGGAGCCCTTGATGGAGTTCCTGGCTCCTGGCTTCCCAGCCATTGCAGCCATTTGGGTAGTGAACCAGTGATGGAAAATCTCTCTCTTTATTTCTCTCTCTCTCTCTCTCCCTCCCTCCCTGCCACTTTGCCTTTCAAATAAATTTTTTAAAAAATTTTAAAAAGCCCACATTTATATAGTCCTTTGTATTTCCCAATTACTTTAAAGCACTTTTTACATAATAATGCACTGAATACAATAACTTTATGATGGAGGAATTTTTTTTTTATTTTTATTTTTTTTATTTTTATTTTTATTTTTATTTTATTTTTATTTTTGACAGGCAGAGTGGACAGTGAGAGAGAGAGACAGAGAGAAAGTTCTTCCTTTTGCCGCTGGTTCACCCTCCAATGGCCGCCGCGGTAGCGCGCTGCGGCCGGTGCACCGCGCTGTTCCGAAGCCAGGAGCCAGGTGCTTCTCCTGGTCTCCCATGGGGTGCAGAGCCCAAGGACTTGGGCCATCCTCCACTGCACTCCCTGGCCACAGCAGAGAGCTGGCCTGGAAGAGGGGCAACCGGGACAGGATCGGTGCCCCGACCGGGACTAGAACCCGGTGTGCCGGCGCCGCAAGGCGGAGGATTAGCCTGTTGAGCCATGGCGCCGGCATGACGGAGGAATTATTACCACAGACACTGAAGCAGATGCACAGAGAGGCTAACTAGCTCACGGAAAGTTGCCCAGTTAGAAAGTGGCAGAGCTAGCATTTGAACTACAGTCTTCTGTCTTAGACAACTACATCAGATAGATTATCTCAAGGCTATGGTGTTTCTGAAAGCATGTCACCTCTCTAAAGCTTGGTGTCCTTATTATAAGATGAGGATTGTTATATATCTTACTGCATAGGGGGCTTCTGAAAATTAAGTGAGCTATGGCATGTAAAGCACTTAGCAATGTGTTTAGAACAAATAAATTGCATCTATGTGCTAAGGGAAATTTAGCCATTATTATTGATCATTTTAATACCATTATTCAAGTTCATGGAAATATAGCATAGATGCCAACTTAGGTCTAATGAGAATCTAAAATACCTGAGCTTATCTGTCCAGTTACTGAGACAGACTACCTGGAATCTACTTGCTGGGGTCTGAGGGGCTTCTTGGGAGAATGATCCAGGCATGGAAAGTTTCTTATTTAAAACAAATTTCACTTATTTACTTATTTTCATTTTTATTTGAAAGAGACAGAGAGATGGACAGATCTCCCATTTGCTGGTTCTCTCCCCAGGGCTAGAACGCCATCTGGGGCTCCCAACTAATTAAATCATCATATGTGCCTTCCAGAATGTCCATTAGCAAGGAGCTAGATGGGAAGCAGAGGAGCCAGGATTAGAACCAGGCCCTCTAATTATGGGATGCAGGCATTCCAACTGGTACCTTGGAATACTGTGCCAAACACCCAGCCCAGGCAAGGCAGCTTCATGCAGTAAGAAAGTTAGTCATCAGAAGGAAGGGTGACCCAGAGACCATGTGGGATCTGCTGTCGCATTTACCTCCACAGCCTCTGTTAGTTTCCCACTGTCACATGAAAGAGTCTGATGGCACATAGTGGACTTACAAAGCTAAAAGCCCTGTTTCACTAACATGCATGCACAAAGCTGTGCAAGATACTTAAGCACAAGTAGTGCTGCTTGGAGGACTCCTTTAAATAAAGGAAAAGCTGGGGCTGGTGTTGTGGCATAGCAGGTAAAGCTGCCACCTGTGAGTCCTGATTCTCCACTTCGGATTCAGCTCCCTGCTAATGGCCTGGGAAAAGCAGTGGAGGATGGCCCAAGTGTCTGGGCCCTTGCCACCTACGATGGAGACCTGGACAGAGCTCCTGGCTCTGGCTTCAGCCTGGCCCAGCCCTGACTGTTGCAACCATCTGGGGGAGTGAACTAGTGGATGAAAGATTTCTCTCTCTCTCTCTCTTTCTGCCTTTCAAATAAATAAATCTTCAAAAAATAAATGAGTACATAAAGGAACAATGAAAGGAGATACTGTATGCTTTCTTCATCCAAAGAGTGTTCCCTACGGCTTAAACTTCTCAAGAAACTGGGAGCCCTGAGCTCAGAAAGAGAAGGGAGGGAGAGCTGGGAAGAGAAGCAGTTTCGCCAAATCACGCACATGGGACCTGCTTCCAAGAAACACATAAAGGCATTCTATAGGTTGTGTGTCTCTAGCAGGCCTGAAGGAAACTCAAACTGATAACGCAAATTACAAGCTAGCAATGACTAGAGGAAGTCAGGTTACAGAGTATTTCACAGTTACTGATGCAAGCATTGATTAGAACAACATTTAGGAACAAAAAGTACCTTAGATGGGATTGGGTGGGGAAAGAGAGAGAGCACTGCAGGGAAGAATCCCTGGCAAATCCCCCAACTCCTGGGAGCCGCCACACTCTGGATTTGTTGCAGCTACAAAGCACTAGAGGGCGCCAGAGAAGGTGGAAACACAGTATTTCCCAAGGAACCGCTTGGTGTTGGAAAAGTCCCTCCCATCCTTAAAATGAGGTTTACTGTTTATTCTCTTGATTATCAACACAGGGAATGACTAAGCATGCAAGTTTGCTGACCAGTACTTTTCACTGGGGAGTGGGGTAGTTCACAGGTGAAAAAGGTAAAATAAATAAGCGATGTTAGAGAATGCAAAAAGTAAAGGAGTTTGCTGGTAATAAATTTGTCCATGTACCAAACACTTCTTAGTTGTTTCCTGTGCGCTTGGTGGTGTGTTAGATGCTGTGGGCAGGAAGATAGACAGACTCATAATTTTGTCTTGATCCCATTAGTGACATTGGAAATTAAATTTTTTGTGGTATTTTTATTTTTCCCTAATTGAAATTCTTCTATTCTTTACCTTTCACCTAGTAATACACATCCATGTCCATTCCACATCATCTCCGGAGAAAGTATGTGCAATGTTTGAGAGGAAAGGCTGTGGAGTAAGGCAGCTGAATTCAATTCTTACTTCTTTCACTTTAGCTATTATCCTCCTCCTGCCTTAGTTTCCTGGTCTGTAAAATGGAACCATGGTAGTATAGTACTTACCTCATTGGGTGTTGTGAAGGTTATATGAGATCACCCATGTGAAGTGCCTGGAATCATGTCATTTTTAAGAGCTCTGTCTCTATGAGTTCCTGCTTAGATACAACCCACACAGCAGTCACAGAATCAAACCACAGCAGAGCTGGAACGGAAATCTTATCTAATCTGCTCCCCTCATCTTACAAGTGAGAAAATTAAATTCTGCCACTTGCTAGCTGTGCACACTTGGAGAAGTTCTTAACCTTTCAATTAAGGAAACTACCTCTCCAAGCTGTTGAGAGAATTGAACAAGATGAGGCTGGTGTTTTGGCAAGTGGGTTAAGTCACCTCCTGAGATGCTGCCATTCCATATCGGAGCCATGGTTTGACTCCATGCTGCTCCATGTCTGATCCAGCTCCAGGTTAATGTTCCTGGGAAAGCAGCGGAAGGAAGATGACTTAAGTACTAGGACCCCTGACATCCACATGGGAGATCTGGATGGAGTTCCAGGCTGGCCGGGCTCTGGCCATTGTGGCCATTGGCGGAATGAACCAGTAGATGGCTGATTTCTCACTCTCATTCAGTCACTCTCTTTCAAATAAATAATAAAATAAATCCTATAAAACAAAAGAAACAAAAAAACCAAGGCACCCAGATTAAGACCACCAGAGACCACCCGGAATCAGTGTTCAGTTCTTCCATGCTATGGTGAACCAACGAACTATAAACCTGAGGCTTTCAGAGAAAACTGGCCAAGTAATTTCAGATTTTACCATCACCCCTCTCACCAGACCAAACAAATGGCAAACTAGAAAGACTGTCTTTGCAATGGTCACATAATGGAAGGGACACATCTCATACCTTAAACTTCAAAGTGACAGCTGGAGAAAGACCTCAGACATCACAGCATGCTTGGATTTCTCCCTTTCCATGAGCAGGAAAGGATACCAGAGACTATGAGGTGGACAGCATGAGGAGAGGACATGGAATGTCCCTTGAGACTAAAAGTCCCTCTCAGCCATGACATAAAAAGAAGGCACACACATTGCTTTTCTAGTTGAAAAGAAGGATGAGGAAAGTATGTCTTTTTTTGTTTATTTTTTAAAGATTTATTCATTTATTTAAGGGGCAGAGTTACAGAAAGATATAGGGAGAGATATAGGGAGAGGTCATCTATCTGCTGGTTTACTCTCCAAGCGACCACAATGGCTGGAATTGGGCCAATCCAAAGCCAGGAGCCAGGAGCTTCTGGTCTCCCATAAGGGTGCAGGGTCCCAAGGACTTGGGCCATCTTCCATTGCTTTCCCAGGCCATAAGCAGAGAGCTGGATGAGAAGGGGAGCCACTGGGACATGAATCAGTGCCATAGGCAGAGGCTTAGCCCACTATGCCACAGTGCTGACTCTGGGGTGTATATTCCAGGCTGTGCGCAGAAGCTGGAGCAGGTGCAGGTGTACATCCCACTAGAGACATAAACTCCATGGAGACAGTGTTTACTTCACTACTGTATTCCTGTCATCTACATTAGAGCCTGGCCTTACCAGATGCTCGATAAACACCGAGTCAATACACAAAAACACTCTATGTATCAGAGAAAGTGAAAACATAGCCTTGGAGACAGAGAATGCCAAAAGAAGACATTTCCATTAAAGCATAAGCATTTTCTAAAAAGTCATGCAGAGTGTCCGTGCTTGGCTCCATTATCTATTAGCATTTATGTCTACACAACAGTGGACAGCTGTCACAGCATCTATTCACACTCCCCTGGGACCTTCCTCCCTGATCCCAGCTCAGCAGGGGCCTCTAGATCCACTTCCAAGAAGAGGCATGCAATTCAGGGCTAACCACTCCGAGTGTTTTCTTCCCCTTGCCCTAGTGATTGTGTTACAGGACTCAAGCAGAGCTCACAAGCCATCATGTTTTATTTTGACTGTGACTGCTGAAGAAGAAGGTGTGTGGTCTTTCCTGCCAGCCCTGGATCTGTGAGGATATTTGTCTATGGAGCGGAGTAAAACATCTTTTCCTCTGAGCCTGCTAAGCTTTCTGCTAGGACCACAAGAGCAAAGAGGCAGAGATGAACCAGAGAAAAACAGGGACGGGAGTTTGGTGACTCAGCTTCATTCTATGTTGGCGTGCATGCCCAGCTCCACTTCCAGTCCCAGCTCAAGTATCTCATTCCCTGCCACTCATCAGGGAGACCTGGATTGAGTTCTGGGCTCCTGGCTTTAGCCTGGCCCAGTCCTGGCTGCTTCAGGCATTTGGGGAAGGAATCAGTGGGTGAAAAATCCAGTCTGTTTCTGTATTTTTTTTTTAAGATTTATTTATTTATTTGAAAGACAGCTACAGAGACACAGAACCGATGTCCATATGGGATGCTGGCACTGCAGGTGGTGGCTTTACCCACTATGCCACACCACCTGCCCCATCTCTGTCTTTTAAATAAATAGATCATTGAGGGGCCGGCGCTGTGGCACAGCAAGTTAATGCCCTGGCCTGAGGCACCAACATCCCATATGGGCACTGGTTCAAGACCCGGTTGTTCCACTTCTGATCTGGCTCTCTGCTATGGCCTGGGAAAGCAGTAGAGAATGGCCCAGGTCCTTGGGCCCCTGCACCTGTGTGGGAGACAGGGAAGAAGCTCCTGGCTCCTGGCTCCTGGCTTCGAATTGGCGCAGCTCTGGCCATTGTGGTCAATTGGGGAGTGGGCCAGTGGATGGAAGACTTTCTCTCTCTCTCTGCCTCTCCTCTCTCTGTATAACTCTTTCAAATAAATAAATAGATCTTAAAAAAATAAATTGATCATCAAGTAAGCAAAATAAATAAATAAAATTTAAAAAGAGGAAAAACATACAAATGAACTTAATGATTTATATTAGTAAGGGCCTTCATAAGGAAATGAAGGTCTTGAGAAGTGGTTAAACCGGAGCATTTTTAGGGCAGGTTGGATGAAGAGGGGGAAAGTCATGGACAAGTGAGTTAGGACAAGGGTAATGCGCTGGGGGAACCCCATTCATTCACGTTCCTCCCTGCATCCCTCTGTGTTGGAAGGTGCTCCTCTCCTCCAGGTGTGGGGAGGGCACCTCTCACATGAGGCTCCTATGAGCAACTTCAGGGCAGGTGGGGGAGGTTCAGAGAGCACTTCCTGCCATTTCTCAATTTCCCTCAGCTTAAATATTCAGTATGTGAATGTGCATATTCTGGGGCAATGTGCCCTGAATGTATCAATTGTTGCAAGGTGTCCTGTTACCTGAGGAGGAGGCTCTGTCCCAGAGTGAAGTCAGAGCAGAGTACAGCAGGACCAAGCAGGAGACAGATCAGGGGCTGGTGCTGTGGTGCAGTGAGTTAAAGCCCCAGCCTGCAGCACTGGCATCTCATAGGGGCACTGGTTCAAGTCCTAGCTGCTCCACTTCCAATCCAGCTCCCTGCTAATGCTCCTGGGAAAGCATCGGAGGATGGCCCAAGTGCTTGGGCCACTGTACTCATGTGGGAGACCTGGAAGAAGCTCCTGGCTCCTGGCTTTGGATCAACTCAGCTCCAGATGTTATGGCCATTTGGGGAGTGAACCAGCAGATGGAAGACCTCTCTCTCTCTCTCTCTCTCTCTCTCTCTCTACCTCCACCTCTCTCTCTCTCTCTCTACCTCTCTCTGTAACTTTCAAATAAATAAAATAAAATCTTATAAAAAAGAGAGAGACAGATCAGGCTCTAAAGCGCTGTTGGATGTAATTATGAAGGCAAATAATTGTTTTAAGTTTCAGTCATTTGCAACAAAAGGAATTTCAACTAATACAACAGTTGTATTTATTTCTTACTTTGTGACAGTTACTGTGTGGAGTGCCTTCCATATTTAATCTGTTTTATCTTATAATCCTCACAATAATGCTGTGAGTAGAGATGAGGTAGGTATTAATATTATCGGAAAATGGAGTGTAAAACCATTAACTCATTTAAGATAACACAACTTCTAACTGAAAGAATTGGAATTTGAATGTAATTTTTGCTTTACTCATTAAAATCAGGTATTTGGGGCCAACATTGTGGTGTAGTGGATGAAGCCACCACCTGTGACACAAGCATCCTATATGAGAGCTGATTTGTGTCCTGGCTGCTCTGTTTCCAATCCAACTCCCTGCTAATGTCCTGGGAAAAGCAGTGGAAGATAGCCAAATGTTTGGGTTGCTGCCACCCATGTGGGAGACCTGGAAAAAGCTCTTGGCTCCTGAATTCAGCCTGACCCAGCTTTGGCCTTTGTGGCCATCTGGGGAGTGAACCAGTGGATGGAAGACCTCTCTCTCTCTCTCTCTCTCTCTCTCTCTCTGACTTCCCCTCTCTCTAACTCTCTCAAATAAATAAATACATTTTTAAAAATAACTAAATCAGATATTCCCAGAAGTGACACAAATACTCCCTTGTACAACACATGTTTTTTATGTGTGATTTTGGTTGTCAGTGGCTCCATATAATAGTGGTGCCTTTCTACACCACTCACACCTTCACCATTACAGCCACCATATTTCTCTGCAATTTCATGTTGCACTATAGTACTGACAAGCGTCTCACTAGAATGAATGTTCTGTGAAGGCAGGGAATCTGGTTGATTCACTCTTATATCTCCAACAGCCAGAATGGTGCCCGAGCAGCACACACAGTAAATACCTGCTTGTTGAATGGATGAATGAACAAATGTGGGTTATATTTCCTTGAGTGCATGGGACAACCTGAGAAGCAGAATATTTAGAATTTTACACTTGATAGCATTGGTCAAAATACTTTTTATAAAAAAATTGATTTATTTACTTGAAAGGCAGAACAACAGTTAGAGGGGTGGGAAGAGATAAAGAGATCTTCCAACTGCTGATTCACTCCTCAAATAGCTGCAACAGCCGGATAGGGGCCAGGGTGAAGCCAGGAACTCCATCTTGGTTTCCCACATGACTGGCAGGGGCCCGAGTCCTTGGGTCATCTTCCACCACCTTCCCAGGCACATTAGCAGGAAGCTACACTGGAAGCAGAGCATCCAGGACTTAAGCCAGCATTCTGATACGGGGTGCAGGTATTATAAGCAATGACTTAACCCACTGTGCCAAAACACTGACAAATGATGAAAATCCCATTTGTTTGTACATGTATTTCACATCTTCATGACGCAGGAGATAAACATATGCACCCATACTCATATCCACATGCATATGTGCAGGATGAACCTTGACTGAGAGATACATCAGTTCTACCACTAAAATGAGTTTTGGGGGCTTGTATTTGGTACAGTGGTTAAGATGCTGCCTGGGATGCCCACATCCCACATCAGAGGTCTTGACTCTATTTATTGAGATTCCATTGTCCCTAGGTGGCAGCAGATGACAGCTCAGGCAGTTGGGCCCCTGCCACTCACATGGAAGACTGGGTTGAGTTCCAGCCTCCTGGCTTTGGTCTGATGATTGCAGCCATTTCTCAATTTGGGGATTGAACCAATGGATGGGAGAACTCTCTTCCTCTCTCATCTGCCCCTCTCTCAAATAAATAAAATAAATTAGCTAATTAATTAAAAGTAAAGCCTAGGGCATATGTGACACAGCAGAATAAGCCACCACTTGGGACACCTACATTCCATACCAGAGTGCCTGGTTCGAGTCCCAGCTACGCTGCATCTTATCCAGCTTCCCGCTACTGTGCACACTGGGTGGCAGCAGATGATGGCTCAGGTGCTTGGGTCCCTGCCACCCATGTGGGAGACATTGCTTGAGTCTCAGGCTTCTGGCCTTTGGTCTGGCCCATCCCTGACTGTTGCAGTCATTTGGGGAGTGACCAGTAGATGGATGATCTCTCTGTGTTTGTGTGTGTATGTGTGCATGTGTGTGTCTATCACTCTGCCATTAAAATAAATAACACTTTTTTTAAGATGAGCTCATTTCTGTCAGGTTTTACAGCAGGATTTTGTGAGCAGCTGTTTGCACTGGAACTAAGTGAATCTTCTTAAATTTTGCTCCAGTGCCCTTCCCTGAGGTCAAGACAGGGGCTATGTGCTTGGCACTGTTGTGATGGAACTGGACACAGCGTTGGTGTCCCACAGATCTGGGTCCTCATTCTAGCTCTGCCACTTACCAATTCTGTGGCCTTGGGCAAATGCTCTTGTACTGTTTGTTCTACCATTTCCTCATGTGTAAAATAATTCAGTTTAGCACCCAACTTTTTGTGAGGATCAAATGATAGGGTTATGAAAAGACTGAAAAGCCAAACATGATACAGCAGGGAAGGCATGCATTAGATTCATGCCACTTCTAGGTAAAAGAGATAAAAAATTTCGTTTTGCTGACTGACTTTCTTCTGTTGATTGGCTATGTGTTTAACACTGGGTTAAGCCTAGTGTGAACTGAAAACAATCTAGTAATTAATTGTATGATTTGTAAGAGAGCAGTTTGGTTAAAAATTAGTGACCCATCGGATGCCTTGTCAGAATAAGTTTTGTAAAGAATATTTCGTTTTCTCAGTTACGGAGGAGTCTTACATCATTTAGCATTTTTATAATTTTATATCATTTCCCAGAGTCTTTTTTTTTCTTCTTCAAGTCATTTTAAGGATACCTTTGAATAGGATTTCTAATCAGTTGGCCATTTGTCAAACATGCTTCCTCTCAGGAGCTCTGATTAACATTGATTAATTATTTATAAATGGGAATTCATAATTGAGTAATTACAAAAATGCATTATCAAAACGCAGTCATCTTCTCAGCTCAATAAATATTTCAGTTTCCCTTTCAGACATGTGAGCTTTTGGAAACTAGCTGCTCTGGAGTCTCTTTGTCACTTTCATGCAATCTACTGTTAAGAGAAAGCAATGAAGGGGAGAAAATCTCAAGTGCAGGGGAGGAAGCATTCAGGATTCCAGCGTGGACAAAGACACTATTATCTCCAAAGAGCCTTCTAAAACCTGCATTTAAATTTAAAACTAGCGGGCAAGCTCAACTGATGGAGTGGAAGAGGAAGGATGGGGTGGGAGCAAGACAGTGAGGGGATTTTAATGAAGCCTTGATGCTGTAATGTTGGCAGAGACCACAAGAGAGCAGTGTAGCGCTAAAATTCGAGAATTTCAGCTCCAACTCTGAAATCTTAAACTTCAGTTGTATCTAAATACTACATTAACATTCACAGCTTTGGTATAAGGATTATAGTGTCCATCTATAAGATTATGGACAAAATACAAGCAAGGTTTTTCAATGCTTTTATGCTCAAGCATTGAAATATACATAAAAGTAGCAAGAATTCTATAGTGCATTTCCATACCCATCACCCAGATAATATAATTAACAAATTTGCCAGCCTTGTTAGAGATGTCTCCTTTCTTCTTTTCTCTTATTTCTGAAGCATTTTAAAGTGGATCCCAGACATCATGTTATTGTTTTCTCTATGTGCTTCAATTTGCATCTCTTATATAATTACAGATTATTGCTCTTTATTAACTTCTTTGTTATTATTTGATACTTAATTCATGTACAAATAATTCCACTTGTCTCACAGATACAATTTTATAGCATAGTTGAATAGTAACCAAACAAGGTCCATGTATTGTATTTGGCTGCTCTATTTTGTCTCTTTTAATCTACGTAAAGCAATCTCCTTTTCCCAAACTTATATCTTTACTGATGCTATTGACTTGTTGAAGGAATTGCCTGTTTGATTCCTCATGGTGTTTAGAAGTGACCTTTTATATTTTTAAAACAGAGTCAATATAGCTGTGTTAACTAGTTAGAGTTATTATAACATTTTGGATAACAGGCCTTGGCTTTGGGATTCATTACTCTCAAACAAACACATGCTTTGGAGGCAGATGGGTCCATGCTAGGTATCCATCAGTCTGAGTCACTATTTATTTGCAACATAAAAGTATATGGAATTCCTAGAAGGATTCAGTAACACAATTAATAGCAAGCCTATGGAACACAATATTTGCAACATAATTGGTAACTGTTTCCCTCTAAATTGATTTTCATAAGACATAACCACTTCTGAATGAGATAGGCAATGCACAACCTATGACAACAGCAGACAGTTTATCTTCATCCTTGTCATGGCTAAGAAGTGTAATGAGTTCAGTCTCGCCACATTCATTCTCATGCCAAAAAACCATTTAACAACAGTGGAACTCAGTTGGACTGACTTGAATACAGAAATTCAAGTTCTTGCAGAGCCACTGCAGATGCAAATGTCCTAGTATGTGTTAAGGTGATGTTAAGGAAAGGTTGATTAACAGAGCACAGCAAGCCCCATTTTTCTCATCAAATCCCAGGACCTGTTCCAATAACAACAGTAATGGTAACAACAATAGCATTATTTTGATGACAGGAATTCACCTACACATCCAAGTGTCATCCTGCCATAATGACAATACTTCACAAGGCTATGGATTACTCAGCTGGTGAGAGCTTAAAGAAGAGCACATCAAGACCGGAAGGGGTCAGTGAAGCTCCCTGGTGCAGTAAAGGTCATGTGTGAAGCTCTAACATTTAAGAGCAGTAACTGTTCTGTAGGCTCAGAAAGCTTTCTACCACCATTGCTGGCCTCAATCACTTCAGTCTGAAATAAGAACTCATTGGGGGATTTAAAAGTGGTGAAACTGAAGCCTATTCTTAGATTATACATAAATAGACGAGATTGAAGTCAGCTGCTGGAGTTTCAAGTTTCTTTCGTGGACTTGAAATAGTCTCTTTATAAGTTTTTTTTTGTTTTTAAATCTTACTTTTTAATTAACATACAGCATTCTACCGCATATCCTTTTTGGTACAATTCAAGCTATATGTATACGAGTGAAATGGAATAAAAAATAGTAATTAAATTTTAAAATAGGCATGTGCTGGTTATGTTAAAATAATTATGTATGGTAATTAAGAAAAAATATACAATACACAAGCATTATTGGAAGATAATGTAATTTGGCAATAATTTTGTTATGCAAATACAAGAAAAATAACTCCTATATATCCATGTTACATTACAGATAATTCATTATCTTCTCTAGTCACTATTAAAGTATCTGCTTCGATTATTTTTGCTTATAACAAAGCATTACAGTTATATGAGACAAAAATAGATATAAGATCACTGTTTTAAAGGCATTGTGCTTTTGAAGTGAAAAATGTGCTATAGGTATCTGAGATGCAAAGACTATAGCTAACGGATTATGCAACAACAAAAAAGTGAGTTTTTTTTTTTTAATAGGAAAACTTGGCTAGGATCTGTACCTGTTTTTCTACTAGTGATTTAAATCAAAGCTATTCTAATCCAAAGGGAGGAATGGTCATCACTGGACCACTGTGGTTGGGGCCTCACTGCAAATGAGTTCCACAATTCAGAATTGGTGGTTCTTTTTCTTGAGGGCCATGGACGAGACCACACCTACCAGGGCCAACATGAACTCATCTCATCAGTATTCTCTTTTCTGGAACAACTTGAGTGGCCGGGCAACATCAGTTTTATGGTCATGGTTCAGAAGCAGACTTAATTGTTAATAAAACACCCTAATTGTCAGAAACAGACGCTTTAAGATGGGCAAGTCATTTTTCACAACATATTTGAAGCTCTTGGAATGATCATCCGCCCTTCATTATGAATTCGAGAACTTAAGAGTTTGAAGAGATGGTAAATCATTAGCTCGTCCTCCGGTGTCCACTCAGATGAAGCTGGAGAGTCTGCTGACCTCGAAAACTCATCAGCGACGAAGATCTGGTGCTCCTCTCACTAACTCATTCCAAGAGTTGGCTGACACAGATGCCCAAGTCCTTTTTTGAGCTCCAAGTGAATCGGACATTTTCGTAGTAGTTCCCATGAAGTTCCAAATGTACACAGCATGCTGCTGTGGAAAGATCACTGAACGCGGAGTCAAAAGACCTGGTTTTGTCACTTTTTAAAAAATCTTTGACAAAGTATCCTTTCTTCAATTCATTATCCTCAATTATAAAGCAAAGCTGATAATTCTTACCTATCCCAAGAGAGGTTATAAGACTCAAATGAACAGAGATATACAGAAGAAATATGATAATTATTAAAGACTTTTAAGCCTTGTGATACTTAAGAAATATAAAAAGAAATATTAGGCTTTAGGTCATAATTATGCTACAAGGAATTTTGGTTGTTATTGCTTTTGGTCTGCATTAGAGGTACCCCTCACTGATCCCTAAGGATTCTAAATCGCTAAACAAATTGAGCCATTAAAAAATTATTAGAGCTGTTACATGAAGAGCCAGTGACTGATCTGTCTCAGAGAAGTCTGAAGTTGTGAACAGTTTCTTCTTGGAATCTATAAGCCATATCTATTATGAATGGATCTAATTTCTAAGGAATTTGACTATCTGGAGAAGCACAATATCCTGACGTTCTAGTCAGCCTCTCCAAACTTAAAGGACCATACTGAAAAGCCAAGTTGAGAGGAGAGTATTGGCTGTTTGTATAAAGCAGTTTTCTAAGCTCTTCCACATTTGAGAGTACTTAAAGAAGCTTGTGCAAAACTAAATTCAAAGATAAATGTATTTGGGTCCAAGAAATGTTTGAAATCCATGCATATGAAGGTTCTTTGAAAAGTTCATGAGCAATGAACACTGTGGAGAAACTACACATGGAGTTACAAACCAAATGCGGAAAAATCTCAGTAATTTGAGACATGCAACAAAAAGTGAGGAGGAAAATGTCTTAAGTTCAATCAATTAAACTTAAAGCTATGAAAATTAAATACACAGAAGTATAAAGGTGTGTGCTCCAAACTGAGCTAGGATGCTAATACCCATTTTCACAAGTGAGTAGAGATTTGTGCCTATTCAGCATTTGTCCTCCCCCCCCCCCCTTTTTTTTTTCTCAATCCTAATACTGCTTTGGAAAGACATTACTCTTTATCTAGTTTCTACACACTTTGGATGGTATTGACCTTATCCTTTGGTCTTAGAGTGGTCTTTTATTGCTTTGGGCCACTCTGGAAAATTCTTTCCTCTTTGACCTTATTTGGGAGTTGCCAAGTCCCAGTAAAACCTGGAACTTTTGTCTGAAGGCCGTAGGAAGCATCCATAGGAAGGCCAGGAAGTCCCTGGCCCAGAGTACGGCTGGCAGCTGTGTCGAGACTACCAGCAAGGCAAACTGATGGTAAATAAATCCACAGAGATGAGCAGAGCAGAGATCGGTGCAGAAAGAAGTAGAGCCTAACGTATCTCAGGGGTTTTCCGCCATGAAAGCTAATACATTCTCTGTATAGTCAGGCTATTTTGAAATGTATTTTCTGTTACTTGTACCCCAAATCATCCTGAATCATATATTTAATAGAGAACACACTTTTTACAACATGTATTACCTACTTGGATGCCCACAATGACTCTGCAGAGTCAGTTTTGCTATCCATATTTTTAAAAAATATTTATTTACTTATTATTTGCATTTCAGTGAATGAGAGAGAAATCTTTCATTCTTTGGTTAACTTCCTAGAACACTGCAATGTCCAGGGACAGGCCAAGTTGAAGTTAGAACCAGGAGTCTCATCCAGTTCTCCTAGTAGGTGGCAGAGGCCCAGATGCTTCAACTACCTTCCATTGTTTCTTTTCCAGGCCATTAGCAGGGAACTAGATCAGAAGTGGAGCAGCCAGGACACAAATGCATGCTCATATGGGATACTGGCATTGTAGGTGGCCACAACGTGGCTCCTTGTGATCTCCATTTTATTGAAGAGGGAAGGAGTCTCAAGTTTATGACCTAATGTCCATAGTAAGTAAGCATTAGATCCAGAAAGAGATTCACATGTTCTAGTCTAACAGCAAATGCTTTCAACTCTTTTGTCCAGTTAAAATACCAAATAAAGAAGCAGGCATTCGGCACCGTGTTAAGCTGCCACTT
The DNA here is from genome assembly GCF_033115175.1 of Lepus europaeus. Lineage (NCBI taxonomy): Eukaryota > Metazoa > Chordata > Mammalia > Lagomorpha > Leporidae > Lepus > Lepus europaeus. Next base: position 45,249,465 of record NC_084833.1, read on the forward strand.
GAGATGCACCCATGCCCTATCAGAGTGCCTGGGTTTTAAGTCCCAGCTCCATTCTTCATTCCAGCTTCTTGCTAATGTGCACCCTGGTAGGCAGCAGGTGATGACTCAAGTAATTGAGTCCCTGTTCTCCAGGTTACAGATGCAGATTGAGATCCTGGCGCCTGGCTTCAGAGTGGCTCAACCCTGGCTGTTGTGGGCATTTGGAGAGTGTACCAGCAGATGGGAGATCTTATCTGTCTCTCTTTCTGTTTCTTTGCCTTTCAACTAAATTAAATAGATTTTTTTTTAAAAAAATGAAATACCAAATTAAGTGTAATTTTCTGAATTTTCCTGACCCAGGTAACATAAAATTTTGTCATTATTAAGACATTGTAGGTAATACTACAAAATTTTAAATGTCAGCCTTTGGTCTGCAGCAGTGATTACATTCCTCAATACTTTGGTGCCCCCCCCCCCACCCTTTGAGCCTTAACCTGTGTCTGAGTGTAGAGTAAATCTCACTGAATACAATATTGTGCTAACTCTGTATCGTATAATGAGGCAGCAATGTTGATTAAGTTGTGTGAAAGTTGAGATTTTAATCTCATAACGGATGGTGCTATTAGCCCTGATCTTTAGTGGAAATCTTGGAGTTGCTGCCAACTTCAAAACAATATTTTTGAGCAAAAGAGGAGATATTATACTAAACTTTTTTTGGTGTGTTTTAGTGTTTCATTAAGAGCCCATTCTCCAATATCATATGGGGAGGGGGTGGTGTCTCATTGTGTTAGAAGAGAGGAGAACTTCTGAACAGGGATTTCCCCTGGATGTCCCCTCCTGGAATGACTATGAGAGAAATGATGCTTTGGCCAGCTGCAATGTAGAACACATTCACTAAATCAGACAGAGCTTGGGACTCTCTTTCCCTGAGAAGTTGTTCTCAAGGTGTCCTGGGTCCTACCCCTCCCACATCTGCCCAATCTCCAGATCCCCTCCAAGGGTCATTCCTCTGAGTTCACCCCAGCCCTGAGAGGAGCACCAAAGACAGAGTTAAAACTGAGGTCACATTGGGGCCAATGCTGTGACCCCAAGGTGTCGAGCTGCTACTTGGGATGCCAGCATCCCAAATCAGAGTGCCAGTTAAAGTCCTGGCTGCTCTGCTTCCAATGCAGCTTCTTGCTAGTGTACCTAGGAAAGCAGCAGAAGATGGCCCAAGTACATGGGTCTCTGCCACCCAGGAAAGAGACCCAGATGGAGTTTGAGACTCCTGCTTTGGCCTGGCAGAACCATGCTTGTTGTAGCCATTTGGGGCATGAACCAGTACATGGAAGATCGATTTCTCTCTCTCTCTCTCTCTCTCTGCCTTTCAAATAAAATTTTTAAAAGCTTTTAAAAATGAGGTTATATTCCCTTTGGACTCGGTGCACATCTTGGTGTTTCAAGCTGGCCTGGCAGCTTTATTCACTCTACAAAATAACATAGCTTTGATAAGCTTCCTCACTACATACTGCATTTTCTCTATTATCTGTTGAGATCAGAGTTTGAACTAGAAAGCATTCCCACTTTTTCTAGATTCCTTTGGAGCATGGAACTCAGAGTCTATTTAACTAGAGTGCACCCTGTAGCCATGATCCAGGAAACCATCTCTCAATTCCGAGGCACAGCTCTCTGCATGTAGTAGGTTTCTTAGTGACCATTCCATTGGTTAATAATCTGAAGCAAAGCCAACATGGGCAAACCTTTCTCTTTATAGGTTCATCGGCCTTACAGTTCTTGCCTTGGGCTGTTGTAGTCTTTTGATGAAGGTCTTACATTAACAAGGTCATTTCACATCTACAACTAAGACAACCCTTCCTTTTCTCCCCATTCCAAATGAGGACAATTTCATCCCTATCACTCGAAGATCCCTTGCCCCCAAAAGCTCAGATACCAATTAGCCTCCATTGGAGATTAATAAACAATACAATAATGACAGATAAAAAGACTAATTCTCTGGCCGAGAGAATCACTTTAATTAATTTAATCCTGGCTGAAAGATCAGCTGTGCTCAGGCCTGCTCACCAGCAGGGCCCATTCATCCTAGTCCGGCCCTGCCCTGAAAGCCAGGGTGAGCTTGGGAGCTGGCACTTAAGCAACAATGAGAAACAGATTGTACTGTCAGGCTTCATTAAAGGTCATCATTAGTATTCCAATTTGAAGACGGTTGCTCTAGCTCAACCTTTTACCAATTCTTCCGCGGCGCATTGTGAAGTTTGGTTCAGCTGTGAAACATGAAAATTCTCCCTGTGCTCCCCGGTGGCGGAGGATGGGTATCATTTGATGCCTGTCGCTCTGCAGCTTAAAGGGCAAATCCCTGGGGGAAATGACAGTCCTGCGACTCTATTTGAAAAATCAAGTCATGTGCAGCTGCCTGGGCTTTGGATATTTTCAAGGAATGGAACTCTGTGGGACTCAGCCATCATAATCAGAAAGAAGATGGCTTTGTCATCTTCCCCAGGAGCTTGTTTCAACTGTTCTGTTACAAAAGAGCTGAACATGATTTCCTGGTGGAACCATAGCTAGTGACAACCGGGCGGCACCTGCAAGTGGGAAATTGCTCTTGGCCAAAGGTTCACTAGAAGGAGAAGAAACAACCGTGGTGCCCAGCAACCTGCAAAGCATAATGCTTGCTGGCTTAAGAGAGACGGTTTTAGGCGTACTCACCTCACACACAGGATATGCAATTTTAATATTCTTTTCTGCAAACTCCCCATTTTTAACTACTTTGCCTGTACTGAAGCAAGTTTCGTTTTTAGGTGGTTTTGTGCAGGAGGATAAAGCCTGTGCATGCCTTTTGCAAGTTTGGCTAGGAAGGAAAGCAACAGCCCAGGCTCCACCTGTTTTTGGAACCAGGTCACCTTCATTGAGCATTGCCCCACCATCTTTCTCTTCTGACCTAGTCCATTTTTTTCCCACTTATTTTGGTTCTTTTGACTCCTTCAGCATGCTTGTATCTTACCACACTCAGTACCAGGCTGTGTCATTCCTTTTCACAACTGATGTCTCTTCTGTACTGTATTCTCACCTCCAGATGAGCACACACCCCCAGTTCATCTCTGTGCTCCCTGGCCTGAATTTTTCTCTCTCCCCTATTCCTTTCCTTCCTGCCTTTATTCCTTTCTCCTTTACCTTCTTCCCCTCTTTCTCCTCTGTAGTCTCCTCCCCCCCCCATCTTGTTTTTTTATTTTATCATTATTTGTCTTGGTAAGCAATGTCCAGGAAAGGTAAAGTTAAAATAGGAAGCAATAGGAAAATTGTATGTGCCACCCACGCAGCACTCTATAAATTATATCCAAACACTGGATAATCCAGTAGGTATGTTTCTAATGACAAGCTCTTATGGGAGACATTTTAACAAAATCAGTAGGAAAATGTAAGTTTTAAATAACTGAGCTTGTAAATAAACCGAATTAAGCCTAAGGATGCTTTGCGGCAGTTGCTTCTGTTCATATGTTTTCCAAAGCTGTGTGTTTTGCACGGTCTAGTGTCAACTATTAGGGTAACTTCTTAACCCAACATTCACAGATCCATCTGGTCAACCCACCCAATCCTTCTGAGCTCAGCCCAGAACACTGTTTTGTGGTTTTTTCTGACTTCGCCTTCCTTAATCAGAAGTAATAGTCTCCTACAAGTGCATCTTGGATGATAGCATTTTTAACACGTCATTCTATTTGCTTTTTATATTTCTGTGAGTATCCTCTAAGCCAGGATGGTTTGTTGTTGTTTGTTTTTAATCCTAATATGGCTTACTATGGAGGAACATCAGTAAAGACTGACTCCAAGAAATTATAATCACCACCTGTCCGGCCCTCAGTCCACTGGATTGGAGGTGCCATGAGGACTCCAGTTGTACCTGCCTCATTTATGGCTGCATCCTCAGGACCTACCACAGTGCCTGGGGATGCTGCCCATAATCAAATGGCCAACACTAGCTGTGGAGTTCCCTCTTCATCACACGAGTCTCCATTCTCCAGCAACCTCACATTTCAAGTCTCTCATCTCCACTCCACAATAATACTGATAATGATCTAAATCCCTGATTTCACAGAGTATTGATATTGATATGCAGCTCTGTAGCTCACACAGCCTAGCTCTACATTTTTTTTTTCTAGTGCCACTTAGAAATAGTAATTGGAGGGGCCAGTGCTGTGGCCTAGCAGGGAAAGCCGCTGCCTGCAGTGCCGGCATCCCATATGAGTGCCGGTTCGAGTCCCAGCTGCTCCATTTCTGATTCAGCTCTCTGCTATGGCCTGGGAATGCAGTAGAAGATGGCCCAAGTGCTTGAGCCCCTGCACCTGTGTGGGAGACCTGGAGGAAGATTCTGGCTTTGGATCGGCGCAGCTTCGGCCATTGTGACTATCTGGGGAGTGAACCAGCGGATGGAAGACCACCCCACCCCACCCATCCTCTCTGCCTCTGTGTAACTCTACCTTTCAAATAAATGAATAAATCTTAAAAAAAAAAATAGAAGTAGTAATCGGAGAAAAGTAATGATGGCCAGCAGATGTTGCTGTTTTAATCAGTCAAGGTGATAGCAGTACATGAATATTTGTTACTGTATTTATTTATTTGAGAGGCAGAGAGACTGTCAGAGGGAGACAGAGATCTGCTATCCACTGGTTCTCTATGCAAATGCCCACAATGGCCAGGGCTGGACCAGGTCAAAGTCAGGAGCTGTGAACTTGATCCAGGTCTCCCACGTGGGAGGCAGGAACCCAGTTTCCTGAGCCATCACTGCTACCTTTGAGGATCTTCTTTAGCTGGAAGCCAGAATTAGAAGCCAAAGCCAAGTGTTGAATATTCCAGTGTGGGTTGTGAGCATCTTAACCACTAAACTAAATGCCCACACCTGTGAATATTTATTGAACAAATTATTTATTAACCCTAGATTGAATATGTAGCTCTGTGTTCGGTGTTCTCAGAAGTATATTGTTTTTTTTTTTATTTTTATTTTATTTTATTTTTTATTTTTGACAGGCAGAGTGGACAGTGAGAGAGAGACAGAGAGAAAGGTCTTCCTTTTGCCGTTGGTTCACCCTCTAATGGCCGCCGCGGTAGCGCGCTGCGGCCGGCGCACCGCGCTGATCCAATGGCAGGAGCCAGGTGCTTCTCCTGGTCTCCCATGGGGTGCAGAGCCCAAACACTTGGGCCATCCTCCACTGCACTCCCTGGCCACAGCAGAGAGCTGGCCTGGAAGAGGGGCAACCGGGACAGGATCGGTGCCCCGACCGGGACTAGAACCCGGTGTGCCGGCGCCGCAAGGCGGAGGATTAGCCTGTTGAGCCACGGTGCCGGCCAGAAGTATATTGTTTTGAAAGTGTAAGATATAGAGCCTTGAAAACAGGCTGAGAAAGTCCACAGCAATCCTGTTTATGTCCTTTCTGCACAGCATGGTCCTTTTTTTTTAAAGTTTATTTATTTTATTTGAAAGGCAGAGTTACAGAGAGGCTGAGGCAGAGAGAGAGAGAGAGAAAGAGATCGAAAGAGAGAGAGGTCTGTATTTTTTTTTTTTTTTTTTGGCCAAGCAGAGTTAGCGAGAGAGAGAGAGAGAGAGAGAGTTATAGACAGTGAGTGAGAGAGAGAGAGAGATCTTTCTTCTGTTGGTTCACCCCCCCAAATGGCCACCAAGGCCAGCGTGCTGCGATGATCTGAAGCCAGGAGCCAGGTGCTTCTCCTAGTCTCCCATGCGGGTGCAGGGCCCAAGCACTTGGGCCACAGCAGAGAGCTGGACTGGAAGAGGAGCAACTGGGACAGAATCCGGCGCCCCGACTGGGGCTAGAACCTGGGGTGCCGGCGCTGCAGGCGGAGGATTAGCTCTCTCTCACAGCACAGGCCGAGAGAGAGGTCTTTCAACCACTGGTTCACTCCCCAGATGGCTGCAACAGCCAGAGGTGTGCCAATTCAAAGCCAGGAGCCAGGAGCTTCTTTCTGGTCTACCATGTAGGTGCAGGGGCCCAAGGACCTGGGCCATCCTCCACTGCTTTCTAAGGCCACGGCAGAGAGCTGGATTGGAAGTGGAGCAGCCAGGACTGGAACTGGTGCCCATATGGAATGCTGGCACTATAGGTGGTGGTTTTACCTGCTGCGCCACAGTGCTAGCCCCTAGCACAGCCCTCTTATGCCTATTTATCTGGACATCTGTGTCCTCCTGTGCTTATAAGTCCTAGTAGGTATGTGGCGAACAGATCTAATAACTCATCTATACCTTAATTTAAATTACAAACTAAAGTTCCCCCCATAAATAGTGCTGTTTCTCAAGTGCCCACGTTAGGCTCAAATGCAGAGTAGGCAGTTCACAAATTTCTAGGACTACTGAAAACAGAAGTGGAGAAAGCAGAACCAAATTAAGGCATCATCAGTGGAAGAATTTATGATATTAAGGCAGCAGAGCCTACTTGCCTGCCCTTAAACTCTAAGCAGCCACATCTGCTTCACCTAATCTGCTGTTAAGACCATAGCACCATGGGTTCTGCAGAACCATAAGAGATTAAATTAGTCACCTTTGTACTACCATTCCAGGAATAACAGGGTATTGTTACCGTTATAAAATAATGTTAATTCCTGCAATCACCTGGATACTATTAAAAAAATGGCAAATGCCCAACTGTCAATAAAAGTGACTAAATTTTAATAAATAAATAAATAAGTCAGTGCCCTTTGTTCTACACCACTGGGTTTGGGGGCTGATTTATCACACAGCTCTGCAGCAATAATAGCTGACTAGCACAGTGTTGCACAGGTGCCTCAAGGGACTTACCTGGGGGACAAGCAGGGTGTGGATGAAGTTGGAGAGGATGAGAAAGGTGGCTTGGGACTGCGCCCCACTTCAACCAGAGTGGTGATGCTTTCATCTATTATATAGAGCACATTTTGAAGGAGGAGACCTCAGGCTAAAACATTTTTAAACCAATGTACTCTTTCATTTCTAATGATTTTTATGGAGTTTCTAGGCTTCTATGAATATTCTCAAATTTTGAGTCTCACTGGAAATAAATGTGAATCCCACAAATACTCAGAGGAAGTGTAAACATTCTTACCCACTGGATCTTTTCACAAACACAGACTCAACAGAGATCCTGCAAATCATAAATGAGACAAATGAAGACTGAGAACAACATTTCTCTCCCTCTGGGGAGTCACTGGTTGTGCTGTTCAGCTGCCATAGCACATTTTGGACCCAGGAAAATTCTGTTCCAGGTGGCAGGCTCAATTTTCCTTGAAAATACTTTAGTCTATCTAAAGAATACCTTTATTCCTAATAGTGCCAGATAGAGTGTATATTTTGGTTGCTGTAAGAAAAAATTCTAAGGATAGTCTCTGCTAGTCCCCCTTCTGCCTCTCCCTCTAGAGATCTCCCTGTGAAGATTGAGCTGCTGTGTCAAATATCTCAAGGGAAAGACACATAGAAAAATTTATGGCATTTTTGATCTGAATTTTGACTGCCTCTGGTGTAATCACAAAGGGACTTTGCCTTGCCAAGTATTGGCTAATGTCCTATCATTATTGCAGGCCTGTGATTGAAACACCTGGAATACACCATGTGCTCTTTCAAGGCTCTCCAATGGTTTCTAATCTTTTTTTTTTTTATTAGGCAGAGTTAGACAGTGAGAGAGAGACAGAGACAGAGAGAGAGAGAGAGAGAGAGAGAGAGAGACATAGAGAAAGGTCTTCCTTCCGTTGGTTCACCCCCACCAAATGGCTGCTACCAACGGTGTACTGCGCTGATCCGAAGCCAGGAGCCAGGTGCCTCCTCCTGGTCTCCCATATGGGTGCAGGGCCAAGCACTTGGGCCATCCTCCACTGCCCTCCCGGGCCACAGCAGAGAACTGGACTGGAAGAGGAGCAATCGGGACTAGAACCCCGTGCCCTTATGGGATGCCAGTGCTGCAGGCAGAGGATTAACCAAGTGAGCTACAGCGCCAGCCCTTGGTTTCTAATCTTTACTATGACCAAGAGTCACCTGGAATACTGTTAAAATGTAAGAGATTTTTAGACACCTAAAAGGTTTTCATACCCCAAAGTTCTGGGTCAGTAGGATATCCTATTGAAGTTGGGCTCAGAACCATACATGGAAGAACATTGGAGACCAGCTTGAGGATAAAGCCATTCACAAAGGAAGAAATAAAAAGAGAAATTCATAGAGGCTGGCATTGTAGTAAAGTGGTTTAAGATGCTACCTGAAATGTTGGCATCCCATCTGGGCACTGGTTCTAGTCCTGGCTCTCCACTTCAATTCAGCTCCCTGCTAATGCACCTAGGAAAGCAGTGGAAAATGGCCCAAGTTATTGAGCACCTGCCACCCGTGTGGGAGACCCAGATGGAATTTCAGGCTCCTGGCTTCGGTCTGTCCCAGCCCCAGCTGTTGTGACTATTTGAGGAGTAAAACAGTAGATGGAAGATATGTCTCTCTCTTTATCCCTCTTTCTTTCTGTAACTCTGCCTTTCAAATAAATAAATAAGTAAATCTTAAAAGAAACCATAGAGAAATAGAGGTATATCCCTAGTCAAACTGTGCCCAAAACCTGATCCACCCATGTCTCTAAGAAAGAGAATATATTCCTTGTAATACTTAAGCCAGAATGAAAATTTCTCATTTATAATGAAAGCATCCTCATGGATATGAAAATGCTTTCGGTTTATAATCCTATGACAACTACCAAAAAAAATTTAATTTATAAAATAATGACAGCAACTGTCCATCAACTGTTAACTGGGTAAAGAAATTATGGTATATATATACACTTGGAGTACCACTCAGCTGTAAAAAAAAAATGAAGTCCAGTCTTTTGCAAAAAAAATGGAAGCAACTGGAAACCATTATACTTAGTAAAATAAGCCAGTCCCAAAAAGACAGATACCATATGTTTTCTTAGACCCGAGATAATAGAGTAGCTAAAATGTAATATATTGGAGTGAAATGGACATTTTAAGATCTGATGATTGCTTACAGCCCTTGTCTCTTCTGTTGAGGAACAGTGGCTTTTTTCTTCATACTACTTGTTGAACTCTTTTACTTGGTGTAGGGTTAACTTTATGATCATTAAGTAAACTGAAAGTAGATCTTTGTAAAAATGAAGAGTGGGAATGCAAGAGGGAGGAGGAAGAAGGGTTGGGGTGTTGGTGGGAGGGGGTAGGGTGGGATGGGGTGAGAAGTATCACTATGTTCCTAAATCTGTATGTATGAAATACATGAAACTTATATAACTTAAATAAAATTTTAGAAGTTTTAATTTATATAAGGTGAAAAAATTTAATGTATTCCATATACAGATTTAAGAACATAATGATACTTCTCACCCTACCTTCCATCCCTCCCTCCCTCCCATGCTCCCATCCTCGCACCCTCCATCCTCCTTCCTTATTTTTCATTTTAATTTTTTAAAAAGATTTATTTTATTTATTTGAAAGACAGAGCTACAGAGAGAGTTAGAGATAAAGAGAGAGGTCTTCTATCCACTGGTTCACTCCCCAGATGGCCGCAAAGGTCGGAACTGTGCTGATCCAAAGCCAGGAGCCAGGAGCTTCTTCCAGGTCTCCCATGCGGGTGCAGGGAGCGAAGAACTTGGGCCATCCTCTACTGTTTTTCCAGGTCATAGCAGAGAGCTGGATCAGAAGAGGAGCAGCTGGGACTACAGCCGGCGCCCACATGGGATGCCAGTGCTTCAGGCCAGGCTGTTAACCCACTGCGCTACAGTGCTGGCCCCTCATTTTAATTTTTACAATGACATACTTTCAGTTTATTTTATAATCACTTGCTTAACTCTCCATAAAATAAAGAATTCAACAAGTAGTAAATGGAAAAAACAATTGTTCCTCAAGAGTTGTAAATATTAATCTAATCCCAAAATATCAATTTCACTCATATACATAGCATTTTTTGTACTCTGTATATTAGTTACCACAAATCAGGGGAAAATATGATATTTGTCTTTTTGGTACTAGTTTATTTCAATAAGTATAATGGTTTCCAGTTGCATCCATTTTGTTGCAAAAGACAGCATTTCATTCTTTTTATGGCTGGGTAGTATTTCATTGTGTATATATATAACACTTTTTTTTACAGTCCTCAGTTGATGGATATCTGAGTTGATTCCATATCTTAGCTATTGTGAATTGAGCTGCAATAAACATGGGGGTACAGAAAACTCTTTCACATGCTGATTTCATTTCCTTGGGTAAATTCCCAGGAGTGGGATGGATAGGTCATACGGTAGATTAATTTTCAGATTTCTGAGGAATTTTCATATTGTCTTCCATAATGGTCATACTAGTTTACATTCCCACCAACAGTGTGTTCAGGTGCCTTTCACCACATCCTTGCCAGCATTATTTTTAATTTTTTGGATGATAGCCATTCTAATTAGTATAAGGTGAAACATCATTGTAGTTTTTATTTGTGTTTCCCTGATGGCTAGTGATCCTGAGCATTTTTTTATGTGTCTTGGCCATTTGAATTTCATCCTTTGAAAATGCTTGCTCATGTCCTTTGCCCATTTTGTATTGAATTGTTTATTTTGTTGTTTTTGAGTTTCTTGAGCTTTTTATAAATTCTGGATATTAATCCTTTATCAGTTACATAGTTTGCAAATATTTTCTCCCATTTAGTCAGTTGCCTCTTCACTTTGCTGAGTATTTTCTTTGCAGTGCAGAAACTTCTTAACTTTTGATGTGATCCCATTTGTCTATTTTTGTTTTTACTGCCTATGCTTCTTGAGTTTTTTCTAAGAATTCTTTGCCTATGCAAATGTCTTGTAGAGTTTTCCCAGTGTTCTCAGTAATTTGATGGTACCAGGTCATAGATTTAGATCCTTGATCCATTTTGAGTTGATTTTTGTATAAGGTGTAAGGTATGGGTTTTGTTTCGTACTTCTGCATGCAGAAATCCAATTTTCCAGGCAACATTTGTTGAATAGACTGTCCTTTCTTCAGGGATTGATTTTAGCTCATATGTCAAAGATTGGTTGGTTATAGATGTGTGGATTGATTTCTGGAGTTTCTATTCTCTTTCATTGGTCTAAATGTCTATTTTTGTGCCACTACCAGGCTGTTTTGATTATAACCGCCCTGTAGCATGTCTTGAAATCTGTAATTGCGATTCCTTTGGCTTTGTTTTGTTGCTTAAGATTGTTTTAGTTGTTTGGTGTCTCTCGTGTTTCCATATAAATTTTAGCATCCTTTTTTCTAGATCTGAGAAGACTGTCATGGGTATTTTAATTGGGATCACATAGAATCTGTGCAGGCCAGCTGCACCAGTCGAATGGAACCTGAAGGAGGGAGTGGGAATGAAAAGAGGGACAAGGGCACAGAGAGTAGAGCCAAGACAACAAGGCTGATCAAGGCTCATTTATTCTAAAGTCCCAGCAGTATTTATACATAACCAGCTGCAGAATAGAGAAGCACAAAGAAGCACAAAAGATAACAACATATGTAAGCAACTTATCGGGGGCCTCCGGTAGCACAGATAATTTTAACAGCATGTTCTTGATTAACATCCTCCTACAGGATGGGAGTATGTGACTTTCTTATCCCAGGAGCTCCACAGGCCTAGATTAGCTTTGGCTTATCCAAAAGCTGCCCACAAGAATCTGTAAATTGCTTTGGGACATGTGGACATTTTGATGATACTTTTCTTCCAATCCATGAACATGGAAGATTTTTCCATTTTTTTGATATGTGTCTTCTATTTCTTTCTTTAATACTTTATAATTTTCATCATAGAGATCTTTCACCTCCTTGGTTAAATTTATTCCAAGATACTAAAATTTTTGGTAACTATTATGAATGGTACTGATCTGACATTGTCTATGTATACAAAGGTTATTTATTTTTATGTATTGATTTTATATCCAGCAACTTTATCAAACTCTTTTATGGTTCCAGTAGTCTGTTAGTAGAGTCTTTTGTTTTTCCTCTTTGTTTTTCCTGTTTGCAGGATCATCTGCAAACAGTGATGATTTTACTTCCTCTTTTCCAATTTGTATCCCTTTGATTTCTTTTTCTTAATGTCTCTGGCTAAAATTTCCAGAAATATATTGAATAGCAATGGTAAAAGTGGGCATTCCTATCTGGTTCTGGATCTTAGTGGAAATTCTTTCAACTTTTCCACATTCAATATGATGCTGGCTATGAGTTTCTCTTAGATTGCTTTGTGTTAAGGCATGTTACTTTTTTAAGATTCATTTTATTTATTTAAAAGGTATAGTTACAGGGTTTCCCCAATGTTCTCTAATTATTTGATGGTGTCAGGTCATAGACTTTGGTCTTTAGTTCATTTTGAGTGGATTTTGGTGAAAGGACCCCATTAGGTGAGACCCCAGTGGTAAAAAGGGGCCACCAAAGAAGGATGTACTTTTCTCTGAAGGGAGGAGAGAACTTCCAGTTTGCTTATGGCCTTGTCAAGATAGTGGACCCAAAAGGCTTCCATATCCTAGGTAGCTCATGTCAAGAGCCTTGGGTGATCACTGATTTCTTATATAAGAGTGTTATTTGTTAAATAAACAAGAGTCAGTATGCATTAACTTTCCATGCAGGACCTCTGTACCCAAAGAGTTGTACCATGAAACTTAATAGTAAAACCTGTTCTGAAGAATCACTTCCTTTTAGTGTATTAAATGGAGGCTATTGTTATGTCTCATAGGTTATAGTTATGTCTAAGAGCTCACAAAAGATGTATCATCCTTGGGTTCTTCTTTAAAGATAATTAAGTTTCTAAAAAGAAAGAAGGGGGAGGAAGGAAGGGAAAAGAGGAAAGGGGAACAAAAAGTGAAATCACCTTTGAGAAGCAAAAACATAGAACAGCCCTGGTCTAGACTGTTGAGGAACAGTTCTCTTAGTTTTTTTTATTTTGTTCACTCTTTTTTTCTTTTTCATTCTCAGATAAAACAGGAGATGGGGCAGAAAGGGGTGGGGGATGGATGGGAGGGTGGGTATGGTGAGGAGGATTACTACATTCATAATGTATTTATGAGATACATACAAATTAAAAAGTTAAAAAAAATAAATAACCTCTATGCAAAAAAAATAAATAAAAGGTATAGTTACAGAAAGAGAGAAAGAGAGAGAGAGAGAGAAAGACAGACAAGTCTTCCATCCACTGGTTCATTCCCCAAAGGACTGCAATGGCTTGGGCTGTGCCAGACTGAAGTCAGGAGCAAGTAGCTTCTTCCTGTTCTCCCACTTAGGTGCAGTGGCCCAAGAATTTGGGCATCCTCCATTGGTTTCCCAGGTGCATTAGAAGGCAGTTGGATTGGAAGTGGTGCAGCCAGAACTTGAACTGGTACCCATATGGGATGCTGGTGCTACAGGCAGTGGCTTAACCCACCATGCCACAATGTTGGCTCTGGAATGTTCCTTCTATACCCAATTAGCTTATGGTTTTTTTTTTTTATCAAGAAAGGACATTGTATTTTATGCTTTCTCTGCATTTATTGAGATAATCTATGGTTTTCATTCTTTGTTAATGTGCTATATCACATTTATTGATTTGCATATGTTGAACCAACTCTGCATAGCAAGAATAAATTCCACTTGGTCTGGGTGAATGATCTTTCTTATGTGTTCTTGAATTCAATTAGCTGGTATTTGCTTGAGGAGTTTTACCTTTGTGTTCATCAGGGATACTGGTCTAAAGTTCTCTTTGTATTGTCATTTTCTGGTTTTGGAATTAAGGTGATGCTGGCCTCATAGAAGGAGTTTGGGAAGATTCTCTCCCTTCTGATCATTTTGAGTAATTTGAGAAGAATTGAAATTCGTTGTTTAAAAGTTTGGTATATTAAGCAATGGAGCCATTAGTCCTGGGCTTTTCTTTGTTGGGAGGGCCTTTCTTATTGATTCAATGTCCATCTTGATTTTGTTCTATTTAGGCTTTCTATGTTTTCATGGCTCAATTTTGGTAGATGGTATGTGTCCAGAAATCTGTCCATTTCTTCTAGAGTTTCCAAGTTGTTGGTATATAGCTGTTTGTAGTAATTTCTGATGATTCTTTTTGTTTCTTTGGTATCCATTGTAAAATCTCCTTTTTCATCTCTGATTTTATTAATTTGGGTCTTTTCAATTTTTTTGTTAGTTGGGCCATTAGTTTATCAATTTTATTTTTTCAAAAAACCAGATTTTTATTTCATTGATGTTTTGTATCATTTTTTTGTTTCAATTTCATTTATTTCTCCTCTAATTTTAATTATTTCTTTCCTCCACTAATTTGCAGTTTGGTTTGTTTTTGTTTTTCTAGGTCCTTGAGATGCATTGTTAGATTGTTTATTTCATGACTTTCAATGTCTTTTTTTAAAGATTTTATTTATTTGAAAGGCACAGTTAGAGAGTGGGGGTGAGGGAAGACAGAGAAATCTTCTATCCTCTGGCTCACTCCCTAAGTGGCTGCAACAGCTAGGGCTGGGCCAGGCTGAAGCCAGGAGCTTCATTTAGGTCTCCCACATGGGTGTAGGGGCCAAGGATGTGGACATCTTACACTGCTTTCCCAGGCACATTAGCAGGGAGATGGGTAGGAAGTGGAGCAGCCAAGACTCAATCCAGTGCCCAAATGGGATACTGCCACTGCAGGTGGTAGCTTAATCTGCTGTGTCACAACGTCGATCCCTTATCTTAATTTTTTAAAAGGCTTTTAAAATTTTATTTGAAAGGATGAGATGCAGGGAGAGACAGAGAGAGAGAGAGAGCACATCCTTTAAGTTTTTGTATGTTGTGTTGTCATCCTCATTTGTTTCCAGAAATATTTTGATTTCTCTTTTGAGTTTTTTTTTAAAGATTTTATTTATGTATTTGAGAGGTAGAGTTACAGAGAGGCAGAGGCAGAGAGAGAAAAATCTTCCATCCACTGGTTCACTCCTGAGATGGCCTCAACAGCTGGAGCTGAGCCCAAGTCAGGAGCCAAGAGCTTCTTCTGGGTCTCCCACATGGGCGCAGGGGCCCAAACACTTGGGCCACCTTCCATTGCTTTCCCAGGCCACAGCAGAGAGCTGGATCGGAAGAGGAGCAGCTGGGACATGAGCCAGCACCCATATGGAATTCTGGTGCCATAGGCAGATGCTTAGCCCACTACACCACAGAACCAGCCCCTTGATTTCCTTTATGACTCACTTTTCATTCAAGAGTATGTTGTTCAGTCTCCATGTATTTGCATATTTTCTAGAGTTTCTTAAGTTGTTAATTTCCTGCTTCATTCCAATGTGTTCAGGAAAGATAGATGGTATGATTATTTTGAATTTTAAAGACTTGCTTTACGGCCTAGCATATGGTCTATTCTATAGAATGTTTTATTCACTGATGAAAAGAATGTGTATTCTGCAACTGTGAGGTGCAATGTTCTGTAGGTATTAATTAAGTATATTTGGTCCATGGTGTACATTAGCTCTGTAGTTTCTTTGTTGATTTCTTTTGTTTAGTTGAACTGTCCATTAATGAAACTGGGGTGTTGAAGTCTCCCATTATTATTGTATTGAAGTCTATGTTTCCCTTTAGATCTATTAACATTTGTTTTAAATTTCCTGGTGCTCTGACATTGGGTACATATACATTTATTATAGTCATATCTTCCTATTGAATTGATCCCTTAGTCATTACATA
Organism: Lepus europaeus; assembly: GCF_033115175.1. NCBI lineage: Eukaryota > Metazoa > Chordata > Mammalia > Lagomorpha > Leporidae > Lepus > Lepus europaeus. Next base: position 45,265,062 of record NC_084833.1, read on the forward strand.
CTGCCTTTCTTTGTCTCTTTTAACAGTTTTTGTCTTAAAGTCTATTTTCTCTGATATTAAGATGGACACTCCTACTCTTTTTTTTATTTCCATTAGCATGGAATATCTTTTTCCATCCTTTTACTTTCAGTCTGTGTGTATCGTTGTTGGTGAGGTGTGTTTCTTGAAAGCAGCAAATATATGGGTCTTGTTTTTTAATCCATTTGGCCAGCCTGTATCTTTTAATTGGAGAATTTAGGCCATTTACATTCAAGGTTATTATTAATAAGTAATGACTTTTTCCTGTCATTTCCCCATAAATATTTTTATTGTTTGCTTTAGATTTCTTTTTTACTTTTACTAGGAGATTTTCTGCCTTCACATTTTCTCATGATGGTGACTATCTTTCTCTGTTTTAGTGTGCAGCACACCCTTAAGTATCATTTGTAAGGCTGGATAAGTGGTAACAGATTCTTTAAATTTCTATTTATTTTGTAAAGTCTTTATTTCACCTTCATTTGTAAATAAGAGCTTTGCTGGGTGCAGTATTCTGGGATGTCAGGGTTTTTTTTGTTTTTGCTTTTTTTTTTTTTTTTTTTTTTTGACTTGGACTATATCTTTCCATTCTCTTCTAACCTGTATGGTTTCTCATGAGAGATCAGTTGTCAGTCTAATTGGAGATCCTCTGTAGGTAATCTGGTGTTTCTCTTGTGCATATTTTAGAATCTTTTCTTTATGTTTTACTGTTAAAAGCTTGACTATAACGTGTCATGGTGAAGATCTTTCCTGGTCATTTCTATGAGGAGTTCTATGTGCTTCCTGTACTTGGATGACACTTTCTTTCTCCAAATTTGGGAATTTTGCTACTATTATTTCACTGAATAAATAGGGCTTTGAATCCGTTCTCTTTCACACCTCAGGAACTCCTAAGACCCATATGTTACATCAGTTGATACTATTCCACAAATTTTGAACATTGTTTTTAGTTTTTCTAATTTCATAGATTTTTCTTTTTTTAAAGATTTATTTTATTTATTTGGAACACATACAGAAAGAGGTAGAGTCCGAGAGAGAGGTCTTCCATCTGCTGGTTCACTCCCTAGATGGCCTCAACGTCCACAGTTGTGCCAATCCGAAGCCAGGAGTCTGGAGCTTCTTCCAGGTCTCCCACATGGGTGCAGGGGCCCAAGGACGTGGGCCATCTTCCACTGCTTTCCCAGGCCATAGCATAGAGCTGGATTGGAAGAGGAACAGCCGGGACTAGAACCCGTGCCCAAATGGGATGCCAGCACTTCAGGCCAGGGCTTTAAATCACTGCACCACAGTGCCAGCCCCATCACATTTTTTTCCTTTTGTCTATTTCCAAAGATTTGTCTTCTTGGATACTATCTAGCTATCTAGCTTGGATACTATTTCTTCTGCCTCACACGTCTGTTGTTAAGGCTTTCCACTGTACTTTTGATATATTGAATTTTCATTTCTAATATTTCAGATTCATTTTCATATCTCTGACTCTCAGTAAAATTTTTCATCCATGTTGTGTATGGATTTTGTTAACTCATGAATTTGCTTCTCATTGTTTTTGAGAAATCTTTTGAATTCCTTTTCAGGCATTTCATCAATCTCTCTGTCTTCCCATTCTAATATCGAAATATTGTTGTGCTCCTTTGGGGGAGTCCTATTATTTTCCATGTTCGTCTTTATTGTTTTTCTATGTTTATTTGTAGGCATTTGTGAAACCACTTGTTGATTTTCTCCTCTGATGGCTTTGACCTTTGAGATACACCTCTGTCACGGCTCAGTGGAGTGTCTACTCCTTCAGTAGATACTCAGCGGCATGTGTATGACATGGTAAGTTGGTGGCTTGCAGCTGGCAGCTGGCTGTGCTGCATGACTGTAGCACTGTCTCTGTATTCTCTCCTTGGGTATTTTCTTAAAACAAGCATAATTTAGAGAAGATCTGCACAGACAGGCAGTCATGATGCCCTTTGGTAAGGAGAAAGGATACTTGTCCCTATTGTCATTGGATTCATGTTCCACTATTTTATTGAAGCCTTCTCTGAAAACTGGGCCCACACTGATATTCATCTGTGCAACAGACATGTAATTTAATTGTTCCTGAACAGCTCAATGCTTCAGCATTTCTTTTTCCTAACTCTCCTGTGAGTTCCTCAAAGATAAAGATCCCATCTTGAATCCCTCACATTCCCCCAGAAGGTGCTCAATCAACAATAGCTAATTGTTGGCTGCCTGATTTAAACAAAAGGATAAACAAAAGGGTCAGTTTTCACTTTCAAAAGGGATTATAACTGAGAAATTTCTCAAGAATTCAGAGACTAAATGTGCTACCTGCTGATAGGAAACTCTGTTTTCATTTCTCATGGGAATGTTTTTCACTGAATCCATGAGGAAGTCTACTGAGATAACTCATTGCTGCTTAGTGGAGCAGCAGCTGGGACCTGAACCAGCGCCCATATGGGATTCTGGCATCACAGGCAGAGGCTTAACTCTCCATGCCATAGCTCTGTCTCCAAGAGAACTGGGACACTTAATCACTGTGTGCAAACTTCCAAATTCTGCTGTGTTGTCATACACTTTCACAACACTTTTTTAAAATCTAAAGCTATAAAACTTGCATATCTTAAGACACATACCTAGTACTCTAACACCTAGTTTAAAGAGAGAGTTTAGGTATACAGGCTTAGGAGTGATGAAGAAGATGATGATAATAGGAAACACATGTAGTATTTATTTTCTACCAGACACTCTTCTAAGAATTTTGTCATTATTCAATTTTCATAACGACCCTATGAGGTAGGTACCATTATCTTGTCCATTTTCCAGACAGGGAAACTAGGCAGTGAGGTTAAATGATTCACCCCACATTAGACACAAGTAATAAAACATCTAGTAACACACACTCAATCAGTGTTCGATCTGGGATTTAAACTCAGGGAGTATGATTTCAGAGTCTGCGCTTGTGCACAATTACTGTGGTGTTCCACGTGCTATCATGCAGCTGCTAGTATAGGTTACTAAAGAAGTGATCCAGCCACAGCCACCACCATCACTGCTGACGCAGAAGTCCCCCGATGTGAATCAGCCAAGTCTTTAACTCCTTTAACTTATATTACATAAAAATATATAGTTAGACAATTAGAGACAGTAAAGTCCAGATGCTATAGATAATCTATCTCTTTACGCTACTGGAAGTCTCATTCTCCACTAACCCCCTCCCACATTTTCTTGTTATTGTTCCTTTATCATTCACATAAATCTCTCTCTCTCTCTCTCTCTCTCTCTCTCTCTCTCTCTCACACACACACACACACACACACACACACACACACACGGCATCTTTAGAAAAAACCTGCCTATTATGTTTGTCTTTCTGAATTATTCCGATTCTTTACACTTGTGACTTATAGCTCCTTGAATCACAATATGCCTGAAACAAAAGAGGAGATCAGTTGAAAAACCTGAGGTTTTTTAGAAACTTGCCTGACTCCAGCACTTTAGCACTGCACTGTGGTGACCATCAAAGTGAGAATGTTCCTGACACCACTGTGAAAACTCTGCCTGGGATTGCTATTGTTTCCAAGCTGAAAACAAAACACCAGGCCCTCTTCTCAAAACAATGCCCCAAACCCAGAAGCAATAGGAAGGCAGGGTGAGTGCTTCACATCCTTTCTATTGTCAAACCTCAGAGATCTGTGAGTTTTCCTCCTACTGTCCCTATCTGTCACCGGGGATGCACAACACTTGCACATGCTCATGAGTCCTGTACCTGAGTTATTTATGAGCTGATCCGACAGATGACACATTTCTTCGAGGAAATTTGCATCTTTTCATTGCAAAAACTGAATCACTGCTCAACGCATCAGTGAATCCCTTAAAGAAGTTTTTGTGTTGTGTTTGAGGTTGAAAATATTTTTTGTCTATCAAAGTAAGGAAAATTCTGCTTGGAATTTTGGGGCACAAAAAGGTGAGCTGGTAAAAGGGTGGTAAGCCAATCTTTTGGATGTGATAAACTCAGTTGAACCAACTTCCTATATGGCCTCAGTAAAGGCATAAAAACTCTCCTTGGGGCTCAGTTTTCCTAGCTATAAAATGGGAAGAGTGGACTAAGAATTTGCAGTCTCTTCAGCTGCTCTCTAGAGATGGGATTTAAGGCTTGATCCCAAAGGGTGTTAGTCTAGTTTGTTTTGGGGGATTTCTGATAGCCTGATCAAAACTGCCTCTGCACTGGTGTCACTTATGGTTCAAGGAAAACTGGCATGGAGTACTGTGACTAAAGCCACCAAAGGGCTAGCTGACTTCCTGGAGCTTCCAGGACTGGTGATAGGACACATTTGCAATTACTTCCTAGTAAGCGTTCATACTTGTATATGTAGTAAGTTTAGTTTAAAACTTGTTTTTATTACAGCCTTGTAGTGATATTATAGAGAGTTGCTATGAGTTCCTTCCCAAAGGAAATGAAATTAAAATATACATTGATTTTGATGTCAAAAAATTGAAATTCATGCATAAAGGGGTCTTTAAAATGCTCATGGATAATGTGTATTATGAAAAAACTATGCATGGATTTCAAAACTTTCTGCACCAAAATAAACTTTCATTTTCCCATGAAATTTTTGAAGTACCTTTGTACTTTGTAGTTTGTTTAGAGACTGAATAATATTTCATACAGTTGATATATTTACCATGCCACTATTAATGAATACTTTGTTTTATTTTATGATTATAGACATCATAATAGGCATTCCTGATCTTAGAAACTTAACAAGTTTTGTATCTGTGGAATGTGTTTTTTAAAAATTAGGGTTGCTGGGACCTGTGCTGTGGCGCAGTGGGTTGAAGCCCCAGTCTACAGCACTGGCATCCTATATGGGCGCAGGTTAAAGTCCCAGCTGCTCTTTTTCTGATCCAGCTCTCTGCTATGGCCTGGGAAAGCAGTAGAAGATGGCCCAAGTCCTTGGGTCCCTGCACCCGTGTGGGAGACCCAGAAGAATCTCCTGGCTCCTGGCTTCAGATCAGCTCAGCTCTGGCCATTGCAGTCATTTGGGAAGTGAACCAGTGGAATGGAAGACCTCTCTCTCTTTCTCTCTGGCTCTACTTCTCTCTGTAACTCCTCTATTTTTCAAAATAAATAAAAATAATTCTTTAAAAAATTAGGGTTGCTAAGTCAAATGGAAATTTAATATCTTAAAGTATGTTTAATATTTGTTGCCAGATTACTTTCCAAAAGGGTTGTAGTGATTGACAAATTCCCCCTTCCTGTGTATCTTTTGGAATGACAACTTTCTAGCATCCTCTCCAGTTGACAACGGTACTGTTCTTTATATTTTTGGCCAGTTGGATGAGATAAAATGATATCACACCATTACAATATTAGATATCTCCTTGACTACTGAGATTGCTTGGTTTTCACATATTTTAGGTCTTGCAGATTTCCTCCTATGTGAATTTCCTGTTTATATTGTTTGACTAATTCTAGAGTTCTGTTTTTAAAATTTGTAGAAGCACTAATTATAGTAGGAATATTAAGCTTTTTTGTTCTATATTTCATATTTATTTCTAGGCCAGTGCTTGGTTTTGATTTTGCCATGTTATATTTTACTGTATTAAAAGCATCTGATTTCTTTCCTGACTTCTAGATTTCGTCTTGATTAGAAAAGTCTCTTACTTAATAGATTTCTAAAACCCTTATCTAAATTTTTAATTTTATTTTTAAGACATTGGGATATTTGAACCATTTGTAATTTTCACATAGGATGTACGTTAGGGACTTTTTTCTTCCAAATGGTTATCTATTACCATTTACATAATGACTCATCTATTTTTATTGAATTATAATGCCAAAGCTCATATTCTAAGTCCGCTAATGCATTCTCTTTAGATTTTTCCGATTTGCCTCTAATGCTTCATTTTTCTTTTATTTTTCTATGTTGTGCCAACCCTAGACTGTGAACCAGTAGACTTGTGATACATCTTACTTTCCCTGTTCAGTTGCTTGTGTTAATGAAAAATGAACCAATTAAGTTGAAAACCAAATTATTTTAAATCTAAAAGCTTATTATTCAAATGAAATAGCAAATGGAAATAGGCAATAAGTGAATTTTACATGAATGGTTTTGGAAATACTTTCCTCAATTTCAGCTGAAACTGAGTGTTGATGATTGCTACCTATTCCACAGGTTTCTTGCAAGGAGCTAGGGAAACTGGACATGTAACACTGTCTGTAACTTACAAAGTGGGCTTGGAACCTCTAATGTTGTTAGTCACAGATGTTGCAATATGTGAGGCACCAATTTCTGTATGGACTAGATCTGAATACGTAAACACAATGACATCTTATACAATGTCAGGAACCCATTCTTATTTCTCTCCACTGGGAACAGAGGAATTGTCTACAAGGCAATAAAATCACGTGTTTTCAAAGTGCTGGCCCACTAATTGGGAGGGACTACAGAGAACAAATGGCAGTGATGAACAAAGCGGTGTGGAAAAGCTGCCTCCCCCAAATCCCCAGGCTAAATAGACTTAAGCGTGCATGTTGCGAGCCTGGCCTGGGAGGATGCTGAGAGGATCATGTCCGCATGGCAGGCTGGGTAAAGGGTGAAAGGTTAACAGGACAATCCCAGGACAAGGTGTTGGCCCAAATTAGGTATTTGGAACATTTGCTGAAGGACTTAGCCAACTGATTCCTTTATTTCCAACAGTAAAAGTATTTAGGCAGCAAAAAACACTTTTGTGTAGAAGAATTTGAGAAATCTCGGCCCTCTCTCTTCCAAGAGAACAAGCAAAGTTAAAGTTTCTCTCATATTCAAGGAGACAACTGCAGATAAAAACTACTGATATTTATCTTGTGTTCGAGAAGCAGAATCATATTACAAGACTCCCTGTTTAAAAACTTTCATTTGGAATTACTCTTCTATAGATCAACCAGAATCACAAAATACATACAGTTGCCTCGTACTCTGGCATTTAAATAATTCCAATATCTTTTCTAGTTTTCCAGGAAAATAAATTCCCCAGTGAGATCTAGGCAAGGGCAGGAAGAAGAAGACAATTTTAGAGACAGAGGACAGAAGTCTAATTACATACCTGTCCCTACAAATTCCAAGTTCAAAAAAGTTTCCTTCAGTCAAATCGCAGGGCACTGCGCTGGCTGTTGATTATGTTGTTATTCAAAGATAAATTCTATACCAGTTCATAGAGCTGGTAAATGACATTTCTGAAGGGAGAGAAAATCATTTCTTTACATAACTATGTAACACATCCTGAATCAGCTTTCTCTGGCACTATAAGTGTCATATCAGTATTCTGAGTTCTGAGGATGTTGGCATAGATAGAATGCAAAAGATCACACTAGTAAGTCCATATGAAACTGATGCCAACCAATCAGTAAAGAGTTTACCTTCATTTTACAGTATCAGGTAAGAAAAATTTAATAACCAAAGTCATTGTACATGACACTACCTCTAAACCCTATGAACTACAGAAGCTGGAAAATTAGGTATATGGAATTATGGATAACAGGCACATTTTTCAGGGGGAAGGTAGCAATTATTCACTTTTTAGAGAAATTACAAATAGAATTCCTTCAATTCCTTAACATAGCAAGATGCCTTTATGGATTTAAATCATATGGTGTTCAAAGAACAAAAATGTGTGTTATGTACTTTCTGTTTAAGATAAAATGTCAAAAAGAATTAAGATAAGCTTAAACCTTCAAGCCTTTGCTCCATGAAACACCTGTCATCTGAGGCTTCTTTCATTCAAAAGACAGCTAGCTAGGCTTTAGGTGCTATCTGTCGAAGGAACAGCACCATCTTTCTTGGAAGGCCATCCCAGATGTTCCCACACCCCTGGTCCAGGAGAGTTGCTCTTTTCTCTAAGTGCACGCCTCTAGCAAGCACTTCCTTTCCAGTATTCTGCTGCCTCGTTGTTAGACTGTGAGTTTCTTGTTGAACTCACGTGGAGGAAGAACTCATGAAGCATATAAAATTTGATCAAATGTCGCCAAATGAAGTAAGCAAGGAGAAGGAGGGAGAAGATCCAATAGGAGGCTCTCATGAACCCTGAGCTCATCCAAAGTGGAATGCATTTATTCAATAAATATTTATTCAGTACCCTGACATGCCAGACCCTGTGCAGGTGCTGGGGATAAAGACAGCTTAGCCAGCGTTCCTGCCTTCAGGCAGTTTATAATCTATAAGAATACTGTGAAACTAACACAATGTATAGCAATGGAGATGATGAACCAATATGGGAAAATATGATGAAAACAGGAAGAGACCTTGCCAACAAAAACAGCTGGTCTTCCTCTGTCATTAACAAGCTGGTTCTTTTGATAACCAATAAGTATTCACACAACCTCTTATAGGACAACTTTTCTAGAAAATTATGACTTATTAAGTAACTTATTGAGTAGCAACAAGAATTAAGTATGCTACAACATCTACAGTCTCTGGTATTCAGCAGGAACTCAATTGGGTCCATTTTTCTCTTGCTTTAATAAACCAAGAAGGTAGAATAGAAAATGGTTCTAATGCTGTGACTGTGTAGTAATTATATATGTTGTGGGCCAAGACAGAGCTCATGGAAAATAATAAAAATAGTGTTTGTGGCAGAGAGGATTAGAGGTGATTTTTCTTTTCTTTTCTTTTATCAGAATAGTCCTTGAGAAATAAATAAGAATTACAATTTTTAAACACTAATTTACTATAAGTTTTCCCCCCAAGAGGATAAAAGATACCCCTTATGATAATGGGCACATCAATTTGCTATCTTCCAGAAGAGTTTGTAGAAAATTAGGTCAAGATGTAGTGGCTTCTTTTCACTAAAAGAAAAATGAGAGAAATCTAAAAATTGGAAAAATCTTATTTTCTCCAAACCTAATTTTGCTTGTTACATAAAGCCCCCTTCTTTTCTTTCTGTTTGTGCCAAAGAGTGCTTGCATTTCAAGGGCCCTCCAGTCAAAGAGGACCCTCCCAGAGACACTGGTAAGCCATCAGTGTCGCCCCTTTGCTGTGGACCTCCCTGTCTCTTCCCGCTGCAGTGTCCTCAGGTTTGCACCCTCCAAGGACAGGAAGCTGGCATACATGTGGGACTCGGGGATTGCGAGAGCAGACAATGATTGGACAGACCAGCTATCAAACCCAAACTTCTAAAATGCAATGGCAGCCTAACAAAATTCCTGGGGTTAGGCCCTGAGAAATGTTGCTACAGACCCAGTGCAGAGCGATCACTCTAAATTGCAGATCAGATCAGATCATGACCCTGCTTAAAGACTTCCGGTGGCTCCCAGATGCCCACTGAATAAACACAAACCCCTGTGCAGGCAAACAAGGGGTCTGCAGCTTTACAAGCTCTCCTTTGCCCTCGGCCCTGCAGAAGCTGCAGCCCAGCCAAGCTGACCCCCTTATGGCATCCCAAGCATGGGCCCTCCTGGCTTCACACACTCAGTTTGGCCTCTCTTTCTCAGCAAGAAAACTCTAATTTACCCTTCATGGACAAAATAATGCTCTATTAGGTCAGTGATTCTTAAGCTTCTTGGTCTCAGGACCCCTGTACACTTTGGAAAAAAAAAAAAATCAAGAATTCCAAAGACTTTTGTTGATGAAGATTATCTCTTTCACTATTTGCAATATCAACAACTAAAATGGAAAGGTTTAAAACATATTTATTAATTCATTAAAAACAAATGCCTTATATGTTAGTAGATTTAAATAACATATTTTTATGAAAAATAACCATTTCCCAAAAGAAAACATACTTGATAAGAGTGGCATTGTCTTACATTTTTGCAAATCCTTTTAATGTCTGACTTAGTAGAAGACAACTGGACTCTCATATCTGCCTGTGCATTTAATCTGTTGACATGTTGTTTTGGTTGAAGTATATGAAGAAAAATTGGCCCCACAAGTATGTAATCGGAAAAAACAAAAATGAATGTTTCAACAACCATCTCACATTACTGGATTTAATTCTTTGACTGTGCCCCTCAGCGTTAAAAGTAGTGAATTCTTAAAGATTATCAGCAATGTGGAAATTAAACCATTTTAATGGAATTTTCATACTTTGTCATATTAAAAACCATTGGTGCAACTGGCACTCTGAATGGATCTTTTACCCATACCTGACTGTAGCATTTTGCACTGGTCATTTGGAAAATATTGGTTAAATAAATTATGCAGATCTTCCAAATGTTGACACCTCTCTTTAAACAGCATTAAAAAGCTATTTTTGTTAATATCACGATTGATCTCAGTGGGAAAGTCTTCTTCTAAACATTTTATTTCAAAAGTCTTAAATTTACAAAACAAAAATTTTGAGCTGGCAATATACCGAGTTCCCATATACCCCTCACTGCATTTCCCCCATTTTAAAAAAGAATTTTATTTTAATTTATCTGAAAGGCAGAGTTACAGAGGCTGGGTAAGAGACAGACAGAGAGGTCTTCTATCTGCTGCTTCACTCCCTAAATGGCTGCAGTGCTGGGGCTGGGCCAGGATGAAGCCAGGAGCTTCTTCTGGGTCTCTCATGTGGGTGCAGGGGCCCAAGCACTTGGGCCTTCTTCCACTGCTTTCCCAGGCACATTAGCAGGGAGCTGGATCACCAGTGGAGCAGCCAGGACTGAAATCAGCACCCATATGGGATGCCAGTGCTGCAGGCAGTGGCTTAACCCACTATGCCACAATGCCGGCCTCGGCCTCATTTCCCGTATTAACGTCTCATATTAGTACCTTGGTCACAATGAATGAACCACACCCAGCTTTCCTGATTTTTTTAATCCAAACTCCTCTTTGTCTTCCTCCCAGCTCCCTGCGCAGCCTCTAGCAATCAACAGTCTGTGTTCAGCTTGAGGTTCTTATTTTTTTTAATTCTAGCTCCCATATATAAGGGAGAACATGTGGTATTTGTCTTTCCATGTCTGGCTTATTTCCATCAACACGATGTCCTCCGGTTTCAAGCATTTTGCTGCACATGACAGGATTTCATCCTTTTACACAGGTGAGTTGAATTGTTGTATTGCATGAAAGTCTTCATATTGGAGATACCGTCTTTACTTCCCTCTGAGTTAGCATTTTCCATGCCTCCATATTTGATACGTGTTAAATAAACAAGAGTAAGTGAAGAAGTCTATGCATGCTATAATCAACAGGTCTATGTGAAGATCTATCAAAGCCGCCTCTAAGAGGTTTTCCTGGGGTTCTCCAGGCAGAGTCGACGCCTCCTGGTTTTGTGTTTCCACTGTCTGACATTCTAATACTGAGGATATGGAATTGTAATTATTTTACAAATCCATTTTCTCCAACAGTGCAGTAATGTCTTGAAAAAGACTATTTCTTATGGAGCTACAAGACAGCAAAATAGTTCAACACCAACACTTTGGTGCTAAATTTCCTGAGTTTGAATTCCAAATTTGCCATATGCTGTGTATCATCTATGGGCAATTGATTTCCACTCTCTGATCAGAGTGGAGATCATATTAGCTCTTTCTTCCAGGGATTTTGGAGAGAATTAAACAGGTTAACACATATCTATCAATGAGAATGGTACATACTCAATAAATGCTTTCTTCTATCCCATTCATTTCTTCATCTGCACTGTCTTCCCAGTATCTGGCATGTAGTAGGTGTTCATGAGATATCTGGGGAGTGAACTCCCTGTTTGAAGCCTTGTTCTAGCTGCTCTTGGAGACATACAGATAAACTGAACACAGACCTCTAATCTGGGTGTTTTACAGATAGGCACACATGTAAGTAGTAATGGGAAAGAGGGAAAGTTGAGTTTCTCAGGTATAAAGTCGAAATGATGAAGGCTGTATTCCCAGAAGGTGAGAATACTGGAAAAGAAAATGAAAGCTGTCAAGTGACAGGCATGAGGACAGAGTGAGGCAAAATGGCTTTCAGAAGCACAAATTATAAAGCTTGGTCAGTGTTTCTGCCATGTTATCAGAGGAAGGAGGAAGCTGAGAATGTTCCCACTACCAGAACAAGGAATTCCACTTTCAGGTAGTTCTAAGTTACCACTGTCTCTCAAGTCTGGATGGAATATCCCTCAAAATACATGAAGGACATGAGAAAGTTGTCTCTTTGAGTCTTTGTTGCTCCATTTGTAAGATGGCTTTTCTATGTGTTGAATAGCACAGTGTGTGCAGAGCCTGGCGACACAGGAAATTCTTCATGTAACGTTAGCTGTTGCTGATATGTGTTCAAATTAATCTACGGTTATCACCTAACTACTGCCTTCTAGCTTGCTTTCTTGGGTACCTTGATGACTACACAGGGTTAGCCTGTACTATTGGCAGTGTCTTTGACATTGGAAGATTCTTTTGGTACAGCATTATAATGTAGTTATTGATAATGTAGTTATTCCTCTAGTTGTTGGTGGATGAATCAAGTATTCAGTTCTATAACTTCATTTCTGAAACTCTTAGACCACATGTTTCAGGATTCATATTTTTAAAACAAATTTATGAATGATGTAAAATATATACATTACATAAAACCCAAAGCAGCATCTATAATAGCACCTCAAAATCAGACAGAGTAATATATCTGCCACTAAATATACATAAATTGTTAGACTTAATGGATATAAAGGGTGCATGTAGCCTTGTGTCAATTCAAAAGCTGTCAAATGGTTATGAAAAAATCCTTTGGGGGCCAGCATTGTGGTATAGTGGGTAAAGCCACTATCTGTGATGCCAGCATCCCGTACGGACACTGGATTGTGTGCCGGCTGCTCTACTTTCAATCCAGATCACTGACAAGACCCAGGGAAAAGCAGTGGAAGATGGCCCAAGTGTTTGGGCCCCTGCCACCCACATGGGAAACCTGTATGAAGCTCCTGGCTCCTGGCTTTGGTCTGGCCCAGCCCTGGCCATTGTGACCATCTGGGGAGTGAATCAGTGGATGGAAGCTCACTCTCTCACTCTCTCACTCTCTCTCACTCACTTGCTCTCACTCTCTCTGTAACTCTTTCAAACAAATAAATAAATCTTCAAAAAAGAAGAAGAAAGAAAAAAATCCTTTGGTTTTCTGAACTTTGGAGATTTCAGAAACGCAGAGAAAGAATGTGGGCCTTACTCAGCTTTGGACTAGGCGAGCTGGGGATCTGACCCCATCTGGTAGTCGGCTAGCAGAGGAAACTGCCCAGCTGTAGCCGTTGGTTCCTCCACAGCACCCATCCTCAGCTGCACAGTCCGCAGAGAGGCTGTGCCACCCTGCAGAGGTGCACAGCACACAGAGTAAGCGCTCAGGCTCCAAGAAAGAAAAGCCCAGGGGCTGGGTGCAGCTCCCAGGAAGCACTTGCCTGGGAGGGGCTGGAAGGCAGCAGCAGGAGCGGGGGACACTGCTGAGCTGAACAGCCTCTTGCTGCCCCACGGCAGTTTCTCAGGCCCTTCCCCCTGGAAGGCCGCTCTCATGGCGCCCCGTGTGCCTGACTATCCAACGGCTGGATTGATTAACTTCATATCTTTTAGTGAGGGGGTCACGTCAGACCCACCACAGGCCTAAAGATAGCTCCTGCTGGGCCTGCAGGACGAGGACAAATGCTTAGGCTAAGAGTGCAAGCGCAGCGTGAATAGGCCTAAATTAGGCTGGGCCTAATAACCCGTTTACTAACACCTGTATTAGTTCTCTATCACTGGGACGAACCGCTGTCCGACAAGCCGTAATCCCATAAGCTTTTCATTTGCATATCCCTCATTAGCTGATTGAAACTTGAAGAAGCAGGTCTCTGCAGCTGGTCAGCCCATTCCTTCACACTGCCTGCCTGGGTGGCTTTGGGAATGCAGTCATGTGGGTGGATGTGAGGTTTATATGTGTGCAGGGGATTAAAAGTGTTAGAATGCGTGTGAGCTGATGTCGCCATATTCTCTCTACTGGAGCTCGGTAATTGGATGGGAGGAGAAATGGCAGACCCATTAGTTTTGTCTGTTTACTCAGGAGCAGGGTACTGGAGATTCAATTTTGCTTTCTTTGGCTCCCTTGCCTTTGTGAAGCAGGCCTGCTTTGTCTCTACTGGCCCTGAGCACCTCCAAACACCAGCCCCACTAAGGCGATTCAGCCACAAAAGAGAGACGCTGGTGAGCAGGGGCCGGGGAAGAGAAAATGCAACCTGACTCAAGTGCTACTTGAAGGCAACCCCATCCTGTCTCACCCAATCCTGGGATAGAGAGCAAGAGATAATTGAAATTTATAAACACTTCTGGGGCCCTTTTTTTTTTTTTTTATTATTTTATTAGTTCTCCACGATTGGGATTAACAATCCTCAGCATCAAACGCACCGCAGGCTCCTTATTTGGGAAATGAATGGTTAGACATTTCAGAGACTTAACAAAGCAATTGTTGTATTTGCCGGGTTTGCATAATTTTAATAGGCAAAAAAATAACACGATGAAAAAATCCATTTCCTGTGCTGTTTGTACAGCTGGAGACAGAGCTCCTTGTGCTTGATGATGTAAGAGATGCGCATTGTCTCGCCCCTCACCCCCACAATGCGGGCCCACTAATGTCATTAACAAAACCAGACTGGGCCATTCTGAACACTTTGAAGCTGAACAGTGTCTCCAAAGTGTGTGGGGCGCCACAGACAGCATGATGTTTATTCATCAGTAGTGCTGGGGTGAGCGAAGCCCAAAGATGAGGACTCGCACCAGCAAAGAGACATGCAGAATGTGCTCTGATCCCAAGGCCAGAGCTCGAGACCAGAAAATACAGGGAGAAAACTGGACCTGGGGATTTAATTTTTCTTCCATGAAAACATTAGCGAGGCATAGGAGAATATTTCAGCTCACTTATATTCTGTGAAGGTTTATTTTATAACTTCAATTTCAAAGCCATAGCCCTGTACCTTGTTCCCTCAAACCACCTAAAATTGGGACACTAGAAACTGGTTTATCACTTGCTGAAATATTCCACTTTAATTTGCTCTATGTTTTTAAATGTCTTTATTTATTTATTTATTTATTTTTTGATAGGCAGAGTGGACAGTGAGAGAGAGACAGAGAGAAAGGTCTTCCTTTTGCCGTTGGTTCACCCTCCAATGGCCGCCGCAGTTGGCGCGCTGCGGCCGGTGCACCGCGCTGATCCGATGGCAGGAGCCAGGGGCTTCTCCTGGTCTCCCATGGGGTGCAGGGCCCAAGCACTTGGGCCATCCTCCACTGCCTTCCCAGGCCACAGCAGAGAGCTGGCCTGGAAGAGGGGCAACCGGGACAGAATCTGGTGCCCCGACCGGGACTAGAACCCGGTGTGCCGGCGCCGCAAGGCGGAGGATTAGCCTAGTGAGCCGCGGCGCCAGCCTAAATGTCTTTAGTTTAAAAAAAGAATTAGAATATCTACTAAATGCAACTGTGGGTTTCTGAGTTAAGTCATTAGTAGGGGTTTTCAATGAATTTATTTAATGAGATTAAGGAGTTTACATAAGATCCCCATAGGTAATAGAGAAACAGGAGGCCACTTGCTGTAAAAAGTTTTTCACCATAAAATCAAGATGAAATCTTTAAATATTGAAACAAACAACTGAAAACAAGCAAGCCAAAAACCACAAATAAAAATACCATCCAAACAACACCCACTCGTAGAACACTTAACATGTGTTTAACCAATCAGCGAAACAAAACTTCTACATTTCTATCTCCTACTGCCTTTATTATCATAATCATTTTTTTCTGCTCCCATTAGCATTGCTGGTAAAATTGCTCTGTAGTATTGCTCTGTGTTTGATGATGAATTCATCAAATTTTCAGTCTTCTATTCTTGGCTAGCTTTAAGTTGGCATTAGAAAGAACCCAAGCCTAACAAAGCAGGTAAGATGTCAGCCACAATCCGGCATTACCAGTAAACATTACAAGAAATCTGGTTAGAAAGACCATGAGGAAAAGAGAACAAAGTTTTATTCTGGCTCACAGAATGATTCTTGGAGCTGAGATTCACAGACTCTCAAGAATAGAATGAACCTTAAAGATCCCCAAACCCAGGAATGCAACCAATACTCTAAATCCCCTCTTAGCACAAAAAAAAAAAAAAAAAAAAAAAATCCCTATACCTACTTGTCTGTTCCAGGAATTTGCGACTTATCATGTTCTTAAATTTTTACAATTCTAATCTACAGTTTGATATTCCAGCCACTTTGCATTCCTCTCAGGCTTATCCTTGCATAATTTATTCTTCATGAAGAAGGAATTTCATGTGTTTTAACCATCTGATATCTACATAGCAAGTGCTACACGTGCAGTTCCCTTGACTTGTGACTAGTTATTCACATTTATAGATAGGAGACCTGGAGCTCAAGGAAACTGTGCAAGCCTGTCCAAGGTCACACGGCTACACAGTAGTTCAGCCCCCTGACCTCATCGCTTGGTACACAACAAGCCACCCGAAACTTCCCGGCTTACAACAGCCATTTTATTACTCTCTATGATTCTGCGCTTTGGCTGGGGGCTTATGCTGGCTGCACTGGAGCTGGCCTGGGATGGCCTTGATGACCACTCTGGGCCTCAGCTGGGAATGCTGGGACTGGACCTCTCTTCAAGGAAGCTTCTGCAGATTTGCTCATCAGGTGGCAGCCTTCCAAGGAAATGAAAGCAGAACCTACAAGTAGTGCTGAGGCCTTGTCTCAGAACTCATAGGCACTTCACTTGTATTCTGTTGATCTAAGTAAGTCTCAAGGCCAGCCTGCATTCAATGCGCCGGAAAGCAGAGTCTGCAAAACCTTTTGGCCATTTGCAATTGAGCATAAGGTCTGAGGCCTAGGCTTTTAACACAGAAGGCAGGCATTCTTTTTGTTTTGTTTCGGTTTGAAGATTTATTTTATTTATTTGAAAGAGTTACAGAGAGAGGTAGAGAAAGAGATAGACAGATAGAGAGTCTTCCATCTGCTCATTCACTCCCTAAATGGCCACAACAGCCTGAGCGGAAGCCAGGAGCCAGGAGCTTCTTCTGGGTCTCCCACGCAGGTGCAGGGGCCCACGGACTTGGGCCATCCTCCGCTACTTTCCTAGGTGCATTAGCAGGGAGCTGGAGCAGTCAGGACTCAACCAGCGCCCATGTGGAATGCTGGTGCCGCAGGAGGAAGCTTTACCTTTATGGCACAGTGCCCGCACCCAGGCTCCTGGCTTTTGCTTGAACCAGCACCAATTAAAGTCATTTGGGGGTGGGGCCGGCACCATGGTGCACTTGGTTAATCCTCCACCTGCGGCACTGGCATCCCATATGGGCGCCGGGTTCTAGTCCCAGTTGCTCCTCTTCCAGTCCAGCTCTCTGCTGTGGCCTGGGAAGGCAGTGGAGGATGGCCCAAGTGGGCCCCTGCACCCGCATGGGAGACCAGGAGGAAGCACCTGGCTCCTGGCTTCGGATCAGCGCAGCACCAGCCATAGCGGCCATTTAAGGGTGAACCAATGGGAGGAAGACCTTTCTCTCTGTTTCTCTGTCTCTCTCTCTGTCTATTACTCTACTTGTCAAATAAATAAATAATAAAAAAATTTTAAAAATAAAGTCATTTGGGGAGTGAAGCAGCAGATGGAAGATCTCTCTTTCTCTGTCTCTCCCTCCCTCTCTCTGCAACTCTGCCTTTCAAATAAATAAATATATATATATATTTTTTTTTTCTATAGGCCCGCGAGCTCTAGAGCAGGGCCTAGGACAGTGAGTTAGATGTCGGAGTGGGAGGCACACACGCACAGTGCTGCGCAGCCCAAGACAGTGCGTTGGGGACAGGGCTGAGCTCAGGTGCCCGGCCGAATGCAGGGCAGAATGCAGGCCGCGGCTTGAGAGAGGCCCGCGGTCAGGCCAGCAGGCCTGGCTGCGCTGGGCTTGGTCTGCCTCTCGCCTGCCCCAGGGCACGCAAGAGCCAGCCTGGTGCTCCAAACGGGTCCCAAGTCCTACCTAGAGGCTGAGGCCGGCCTCTGGGGGCCTCAGGTACACCATAAATAAATGTTTTTAAAAGATTTAATTTGTAGTCCAGTTCACAAAAGGAATTAGTTCCATGGCCAGCTTGGTGAGTAATCAGCTCACAGATGCAAAGCATTAACTAAAGACTAGGATGTTGACTGTCAGGAGCAGTTTTAGAAAAACTGGGGATTCTCTACTTCACGTAAGATTGTCAGAGTACCCAGTCAAGGTGGTATTGGCACATGTAAGTTCCTTTTGTACAGTGTGTGGAGGGGAGAAGAGAGGGACCAGTGGCCAGCCTTCAGATAGAGCAGGGTTTGGAGTCAGACTGACCTGGACTATGACCTTGGTGGCACTGCCACTCACTGGTGGTGTTACTTTGGGAACATCCCTCACACTGGGAATCTTGGTTCTTCATCAATGGTAACAGCATTTTCCTAAGATGACTTTTGTGAGGGCTGCATGAGATCCTGCACAAGGTAATAACTTCTTACTGCTCGAGGATGATTGTATTGGATCGAGGAAACCAGGCATGCCCAAATCCCACCCTGCTTTAGCTCCTTCTTTTGAAGATCCATAGCAGAATGGAAATCCAAGTTCCACTTTGGCATTTATCTTTGCAAACCTTTGTTCTAAGTTCTGGAAAAGCTGTGATGGGGAATAGGGTTTTAGCTTTAGGACTAAGCCAAGCCTTCACATTCTTCCAAATCAGAATCTCAGCATTGACTCTCCTCTGGTGGGTTCATAGGGAAAGAGGTCGAGGGAAACTGGGAAAAGGTGTTGGCTAGTTTGCTGTGGGGTGGGCGTGGGAGAAGAGACAGGGAAAGAATGAGGAAGAAGAATGGGAGAACAAGGAATGAAGAGAGAGAGGAAAAAGGATGAGAAGAAAGGAGGAAGAGAAAGAGGAGGAGTAAGACAGAGATGGTTAGGCCCACCCTGATGGACCAGGCCCTGTCCAGGTCTCAGAATACAGATGTAGGAAGCAATGTTGGGGCTCTTTAGCACAGTGATCCTGCCTACTAGTAACCATGATGCATTCAACGTTTTAGAGTCTCATTCTTCGGATCAGCAATTCTTTTTCCCTTGATAGGGGTCGTGGAAGCAAGCCTAGCACTGCCAGCCAGCACTGAGCAGTCAGCTCCCCTGCAGCACTCGGTACTCCCTAACTAGGATTGCTGTTGTAGTTGTTGCTGTTGTTACACGCCTGAGCCTCAGTATCTCCACTATTAGTGACAGGGAAGTTGATTGGTAAAGACTAGGGATCCTTTCGCCTCTGAAATAATGATAGGTAAACTGTAGGTGAATATAAATCTATAGTGAAGTTTACTACTTTCAAATGCTTCATTGGGAGATAGTGTGGTATAAAGATAGAGCAAAAAGAGAAAAATCCTAATTGGGCAAGTAATTTAACTCCTCTGGCCAAATCCTCTGTAACTAGTTTTTCTCCGGCTCCCTTCTCCTGCTTATTCCAACCACTCATTTAACACACCCTATTTGAAATGCAAACTACTGATATCTTCCAAATGCAGGAGCAATAGTGAGCTTATGCAGAATAAAGCCCTCTATGTGGTCAAGGTTCAAGAAATGGTAGTTTATTATTATCACCAAACATATGGTGTAGGATTCTTTATCATTGATTCTGATCTTCATCATGGGATTCAGTGTACTCCTACTTTTTCAGTTTTAATTTTATCAAAGCTTACCCATCACCTCCCACCACCATCCCAAAACTCCACAGTGCCATGTCCAGGTGCAGCCAAGTATAGAAGTAGCACCAGATTTGGATTTAGGGCCAACTATAACTGAACACAGGCTCTTTGGCTTCCTATAGCATTCTGGTCTGTGACTCATGACAAATCATTTACCTTCTCAGAAGCACTCCCTCATCTAGATACTAATTCCATAGCTGTTCTCTTCATTTATATTTGGGCACAATGCTGTCTAGTTAAAAGACTACATTTCCCAGATTCCCTTGCAGCTAGTTTTGCCACATGACTAAATTTTGGCCAGTGAAATAAAATTGGGATTCTCACAGGCCCTTCATTAATCCCTTCCTATTTTTTGGAACACCGGCATGATGGCCATGGCTGACCACTTTTTGGTTCTTGGGGATAATGGAAAAGTATGGAAAGAGCCTAGAATGAAGGATAGTGGTCCCTCCCACCAGCTCTGTAATGACTGCCTCTGAACAGCTCTTATTTAAACCCTGCTTAGACTGATCTTATTTTGGCTCTTCTGTCGCATGAACCAAACCTACATAAGATAACGAACGTTGAAGTGCTTGGCCTAGTGTAAGCACTCAATAATTTTAGTCTCTTTCTCATTGAGTCCATTCTTTTTGCTTTAGTCACAGGACCTTCTTGAAAGTCAGCATTAAACAAATGCACAGATGTGCTTGTACTATCCTTGTTTCAAGGGTTATGTTCAGACTCCAGCGAAAGAATTCTTTAAAAGTACTTTGTATGTGCACAGTGACTCCTGTTGTTGAATTAACAACTTGACACTCTTGTTTATGGCATCAGTAATCTCCCTAGGCTCTAGTCATGAGTTGCCAAGGCTATGGAAGCCCTTAGGGTTCGCCGGCTTCGATCTTATTCAGACAGGGTCATAGTCAAAGTGGAAGTTCTCTCCTCCCTTCAGAGAAAGGCACCTCCTTCTTTGATGGCCCCATTCTTCCCACTGGGATCTCACTTGCAGAGATCTTTCATTTAGGTCTTCTTTTTTTGTTGTTGTTGTTTTTTCCAGAGTGTCTTGGCTTTCCATGCCTAAAATACTCTCATGGGCTCTGTGCACTTACTCCTCATGTAGGATCTCTGTCCGTAATGTGTTGTCCAATGTGAAGTAATGCTGTAACTCGTGCTGAAACAGTATTTTTACACTTTGTGTTTCTGTGTGGGTGCAGACTGATGAGATCTATGCTTGGTATATACTGAATCGATCTTCTGTATATAAAGATAATTGAAAATGAAAAAAACTTGGTTTTAAATTGGAAATTTCATAGAAAATTAATCAATTTTTTAAAAAAATATCATGTAGGATCTCTGTCCTTAATGTGCTGTGCATTGTGATTTAATGCTATAACTAGTACTCCAACAGTATTTTTCACTTTGTGTTGCTATATGGGGGCAAACTGTTGAAATCTTTGCTTACTATATACTAAACTGATCTTCTGTATATAAAGAGAATTGAAAATGAGTCTTGATGTGAATGGAATGGGAGAGGGAGTGGGAAAGAGGAGGGTTGCGGGTGGGAGGGAAGTTATGGGGGAGGGGGAAGCCATTGTAATCCATAAGCTGTACTTTGGAAATTTATATTCATTAAATTAAAGTTTTTTTAAAAAAAGAATACCAATAAATAAATAAATAAATAACTTATCATTGAAAAAAAAAGTACTTTGTATGTTGTATGCTCTGTCTCAACAGGAGGCCTGGGAGCCCTCCCGTCATGGCCATGCCCTCTCCGACCCTCTTTCCTTCTCCCTTCCCCTGCTCACCCCAGCTCTTCCCCCTATGCTTCTTATTTTCTAGCTGCACCACACTGAGTGCAGCTCAAATCCAAGTCTCAAGCTTTTCTACTGATAGCAGAGCAGAATAGGCACAAACTCTCGAAGCTGTAGGGACAGAGCCGAAAGCAGCCTGATGGAACAGCCCCCTTCCCCAATGCCTTGGACATATTGGGGTTTTACCTCAAAAAATTAATTCACATTTTCATTCTCCCCCACTACACACAGTCAGCCCACGGTGTCTGAGGGGAATTGGTTCCAGGATCGCCTGCTGATGCTCAAGTTCTTGGTATAAAATGCTGTACTAGTTGCATATTACGTCCACAAGTCCTCCTGCAGCCCTTACATCCTCTCTAGGTTACTAATAATACCTAATGCTATGTAACTAGTTGTTACACTATATTATTTAAGAAACAATGACAAGAAAAAGTCTGTATATTTTCAGTACAGTTGCATTTTTTTCATAAGTTTTTGGTCCACAGTTGTTTGAATCCATGAATGTGGATCTACAGATGCAGAACCCATGGATGCGAAATACATCGATACGAAAGGCTGATGGAACTACTGTCTATGTGAAGAAAACTGCACTGTTTAAATCATTCCCTTCAGTAGACCGTGACTTTGAGAACTCTGCAGGCCAAAGTCTGGGAAAGAAGGCCACATCTGCCACCTCTCCCTGCTTTGCTATGCTGTTTCTTCTGCCAGCAATGCCTCTCCTTGAACTTTCTCCCATCCAGCCTGCTCTGTACAAACGTTCTTGACGCCTTCAAGCAGCTCTGGTCATTCATCAGCATCTGTAGTACTTAAAAGATTACAGACTGGTGTTGAGGTGGGGAGGTGTTGAGTTGGGACAAGCTGTCTCCTTTGTTGGTCTGAAATGTCTTCCAGGAAATTAGAATTTTGTACCATTGCCACTAATAAAACCATCAGCCTCCATCGTCTTTTAGGTCTAGCACTATACTTAGTCCAGAATGGATGCTCATACAAGATCAGCTCAAATAAATGAATGAATGAATGACCCTCCTCACATCAAAAGAAAAAGGCAGCTTTGTGGTCACCAGACCTCAGATTTCCCCCACGTGTACTGTCTAGTTCGGCCTGGGGCAGTGCCAGCAGAGATCTCCTTCATGCATGTACCTTTCTACACTTTTAAACTGGATGCTGGACCCTTCTTGATGTACCATGGAAAGATAAAGGCAACCACCTCCAAGCAGTCAGGGAAAATCCACTGTCAATGTCCCAGTGGTCTCTGAAATGTCAATACTATGAAAGTTGACGCTAAGCTCCACACACCCCCACATTATCAAATGCCCCTTTGCTTCATGTTTTGTCTGATCTGTCAGCACCATTTACTGCTGAGCGGGTCCCTTATCTTTATTGATCACTTAATTTATCCTTTCTTAACTTCCCTTGCACCGTCTGGTGCCGTGTGTCCGTCTGTTGTGTGTCATGACTGGTTTGCTCTTGAGATAATAGGGGCAGCAGGTGGTGTGACTAAGTCGACCCTGTGCAGAATGGGGGACCATTCCCAGTCCCTGTCTCAACCTGCCAGTGTGTCTACACCCTCCCAGCTGTTCCACATTAAAGCAGTCAACTGTGACTTTACAGTCCGAGTTTTACACAACTGTTTTACAAACCAGGAAGAAGGTCTTTTGTCACAAATCCTTTGTCAGGCAGTAGAATGAGGGGAGAGAAAGCCAGTTCTGAGACTTGGCGCATTTTAATGAATATGCAGATAGACACACACCCCTTTGCCTGGGTAAAGGGGGTGTGGGTGGAGGGTGGGAGGTTGGCTGGGAGGGGAAAGAGCAGGCTGACTCCTTGCTCTTGGAACCATTTAGTAAGAGGAGCGACTGCTCTTTTAACACTAGCGTCTGCTTCAACCAGATCTTCCACTCCACGGCAGCCTTCCTTCCTCATGTAAAGTCAAAATCAGGGCAGTTAGTTAGAGCCGGAAGTCCTAGGGTCAGTCCTCTGGGTTAAGTGCTGTGCAGTTTGGAAAACAGCAAGAAAATCATGCCTTTGAGACCAAAAAGCCTTTATGATTTGGGGTTTGTCATTGCCTAAGAGAAGAAACAAGACAAAGTAACAGGGCAGGGTTTTGAATCAGGGACACCCAGTCTCCAAAGTTAAATGATTTTGACATAATTCAATATTAACAATATTTTCTATTAAAATCCCTATTCCTTAAAACAGAGTTCTTCCATATGACAATTATCTCTATTAACTAGGAATTGACTAATCAAATCCTTTAATTAAAATCTACCTCTACACACACACACACACACACACACTCTACACTTTGGTTATAAGCTTAAAAGCAAGGGGAAAATGATTTAAACATTACACTGTGGAAAAAGTATATTAGATCAGCAGCCAGGGAACTTTGTGTGTGCGATTACTAACCAGCTAGTATGGTTAGACTTACCACTTAAGCCTTGTGAGCTTTAGTTAGGAAGTCATAGTAAGTGCACTTATCTTTAAGATATGTGAATTGGGGAAAGCGGGGTGGGAGCACAAGGAGGGTGGGGCCATGTCTCCTTTCCCCCCATTCATATATGGAGAGGAATGGAAATTCTTCCTTTATTTAGGCACTAGAAAAGTACTTTTCTTCTTCCTCACCTTGATTCCTTGCTAACTCGGATGGGAGAGTTAGAGAGCCTGAGCTTTTAGGGCCATTTTTATCGCCGGCAGTGGGGAGTATTAAAGGTGGCAGTTTCCACAGTCTGCTCTTCTCTCTTCCTGAGAGGCTGGCCAAGGGGATACAAAGGCAATATTCTCCCCCAGCCCTCACTTCTTCATTGCTATGCTGAGCAAAGCTGAATCAGAACCTAGATTTCATCTTCATTTTTATTTATTTTTTAAAAGATTTTATTTATTTATTTGAGAGGTAGAGTTAGACAGTGAGAGGGAGAGACAGAGAGAAACGTCTTCCTTCCACTGGTTTATTCCAAAAAGGGCACAATGGCTGGAGCTGCACTAATCTGAAGCCAGGAGCCAGGAGCTTCTTCCTGGTTTCCCATGTGGGTGCAGGGACCCAAGGATTTGGGCCATCTTCTACTGCTTTCTCAGGCCATAGCAGAGAGCAGGATCAGAAGAGGAGCAGCCAGGACTAGAACC
Organism: Lepus europaeus; assembly: GCF_033115175.1. NCBI lineage: Eukaryota > Metazoa > Chordata > Mammalia > Lagomorpha > Leporidae > Lepus > Lepus europaeus. The sequence continues at coordinate 45,289,569 of NC_084833.1, forward strand.
AGCGCCCATATGGGATGCAGGTGCCATAAGTGGAGGTTTAACCTACTGTGCCACAGTGCCAGCCCCTAGATTTCATCTTCCAAGGCAGAGATACTAAAGATGCAATCTGTCAGCCAAAACATTTATTGCTGATCCAAGATAACTAATGCAGATTCCATCATTAACATTTAGGAATCTATTGCTCTAACCAAGGCTATATAAATTGACAAGCATGAACAAGCTAATTTTTCACATTACAAATTCTTGATACAGGTTAGAGGAAAATGTATAGCAATACATGCTTTATAGGTGAAGAAGTCCTTTAATCAATAATCTAAGACTCCACCATAACAAACTTCAGTGCTGGCATTCCTTATGAGAGTGCTGGTTTGACTCTTGACTCCTCCAATTCCAATTTCCCACTAATGTGCCTGGAAAGGTAGTGGATGCTGGCCCAATTGCTTGGGGCCCTGCCACCCACGTAAGAGATCTGTCTGGAGTTCTTGGCTCCTGGTTTAAGCTGGGTCCACCCCTGGCTGTTGTAAATATTTGGGGAGTGAACCAGCAAATGGAAGATGTTTCTTTCTGTCTCTTCCTCCCTCTCTCCTTCACTCTGCCTTTCAAATAAATATTTTAAATATTTAATTTTAATTTAATATTTAATAATATTTAATTTAATAATATTTAATATTTAAATATTTAAATATAATATAAATATTTATTTAAAATATTTATTTGAAAGGCAGAGTTACAGAGGCAGAGGCAGAGAGAGAGGGAGGTCTTCCATCTACCAGTTCACTCCCCAAATGGCCCAATGGCTGGAGTTGGGTCAATCCGATGCCAGGAGCCAGAAGCTTCTTCTGGGTCTCCCATGTGAGTGCAGGAACCCAATCATTTGGGCCATCTTCTACTGCTTTCCCAGACAATAGCAGAGAGTTGGATTGGAAGTGGAGCATCTGGGACAGGAACAGGTGCTCATTCGAGATGCTGGCACCACAGGCGGAGGCTTAGTCCACTATTCCACAGTGCCAGCCCCAATACATAAATCCTTTTTCAAAAAAAATGAAATAAGAGAGAAGGGGTGGGTTTTCAGATGAGTGGAGAAGAGGCCTGTGTCCCATATCAAAATTCCTAAATTCAGGCCGGCGCCGCGGCTCACTAGGCTAATCCTCCGCCTTGCGGCACCGGCACACCGGGTTCTAGTGCCGGTCGGGGCGGCGGATTCTGTCCCAGCTGCCCCTCTTCCAGGCCAGCTCTCTGTTGTGGCCAGGGAGTGCAGTGGAGGATGGCCCAAGTCCTTGGGCCCTGCACCCCATGGGAGACCAGGATAAGCACCTGGCTCCTGCCTTCGGATCAGCGCGGTGCACCGGCCGCAGCACGCCTACCACAGCGGCCATTGGAGGGTGAACCAACGGCAAAAGGAAGAACTTTCTCTCTGTCTCTCTCTCACTGTCCACTCTGCCTGTCAAAAAAAAAAAAAAATCCTAAATTCAACACCCACTTCCAGCTACCAAATCCAACTTCCTGCTAATGCAGACCCTGGGAGGCAGCAATGATGGATCAAATAGTGCGATCCCTGCCACTTATATGGCAGATCTGGTTCCTTGCTGAAGGCTGGCCTACCCCGGCCACTGTGAACCAGCAGGTGAGAGCTTTCCCTCTCTCATATTGAAATGATCATTTGATCACTGTATAGTGGGATTCTTTGTTTCTTTTTATAGTTTTTTTTTTGCTTGTTTATTTTAAAGTCCATTTTTTCTGATATAAGCATAGCTACTCCTGTTTGGTTTTGGTTTTTGCTTGCATGGAATGCCTTTCACCATCCTTTCACTTTCAGTTTGTGTCTTTACTGGTGAAGTTTCTTGCAGGCAACATATTGTTGAGTCTTACTTTCTTTTCCCTAATCCATTCGGCTAGTCTGCATCTTTTAATTGGGGTATTTAGTCCATTTACATTCAAGGGTATTACTGATAGTAAAGACTTACTCTGTCATTTTGTTAACTTTCTTGCGTTTGTTTGGAATATTCGTTGTTTGAATCTTTCTTGTTGCTCACCCTCTGGTTTGGTGGTTACTGTAATGATCAGGTTTGATTCTTTTCAGTTTCTCTTTTGTGCTTCTTCTCTTCCAGTGGGTGTTATGCTTTCATGTGTCTTCACATAGCAGTTATCTTTCTTTCACTTCTGGATGTGGGATTCCCCTACACATCTTTTGTAATGCTGGTCTGGTGGTGATGAAATCCCTCAGTTTTTGCTTGTCTTGGAAAGTCTTTATTTATCCCTCATTTTTGAAGATTAGTTCTGCTGGGTATTCTTAGGTAGCAGTTTTATTCTTTCAGAAATTGGAATATATCATTCCATTCCCTTCTGGCTAGTTAGGTTTCTACTGAGAAATCAGCTGTTAGTCTAGTGGGATTCCTTTAAATGTGACTTGGCACTATTCTCTTGCAGTTTTTAGAATTCTCTCTTTGCCTTGTACTTTTGACAGTGTAACTATAATATGTCATGGTGAGGGTCTTTTCTGTATGTCTTCTGTATCTGGTGCCCAAATATTTCCCAAGTGGGGAAGTGTTCAGCAATTATTTCATTGAATGTAAATTCAATGCTTCCCCCACTTTTTTGCCTTCAACAATCCTCAAATTTTGAATATTTATTAATTTAATGATGCCCTATATGGTTTCAGAGGTTGTCTTCATTCTTCTCTCCCTCTCCCTCTCCCTCTCTCAGTCTGACTGGGATATATCAAAAGACATATTTTTTCAAAAGGTATTCTTTCTTCTGCTAGATCTGGTCTATTGTTGAGGATTTCAACTGTATTTCTTATTTGACTTATTTAGTTCTTCATTTACAAGTGTTATATCTGATTATTTTTTAAGGTCCTGTCTCTGCTAAATTTGTCATTTATATCAACAATTATTTTCCTGATTTTGATAAACATCTATATTCTCTTGAATTTCATGGAGTTTCCTCTTCTTTATTAAATTCTTTATTTTGCCAATATTCTTTTCTTTGAGGTATGTTGATAGAGAATTATCATATTCCTTTGAAGGCATCATGTTACCCTGCGTTTTCATATTTCTTGTACCCTACACTGAGATCTGTACATCTGGTGGATCTGTTGTCTCTACCACTTTTAAAAGTTGGGTTTCATGGTAAATGATTTCTTCTCAAGATGCACCTTGCAGTGTAAATTTGGTAGGTAATGCTGGCTTTGGTGACAGTTGGGTGATACAATCTCCCTATAGCTTCTTTGGCTGTAACATTGGTCTTATGTGTTATGTCTGCAGAAGTAAGTTCAAGGGGACCCACTCTCTTCAGGGGCCATATGGGGATGAGACTACTCTATAAGCTCAATTGAGTGATAATGGGGGGGTGCAGTGCCCAGAGTGTGGCCAGTTGGCCACTCCAGTGATGGGAGTGATGCTACCGAGAATGCAATGGGAACTTCCTCAGGCACTGATCGGGCTGGATCTGCTGCCCAGGGGATTCTCTGGCAGCCCTAGTGGTAGTGGGGTCTTGTAGCACCTACCCTTGTTCCAGTGCATGCAGATATTGGGGAGAGGCAGTGGTGAGAAAAAGTAGCACCCACCTGAGCATAGGCCTATGAGCAGCTAGACATGGGGGAAGACAACAGATGAACGTGAAGCAGCTGCCCTCGGTCCAGTGGTGGTACCAGGCAGCTGTTGGGAGAATGGCAACTGTTCTCAGACACAGAAGTGGTCCAAACCCACAGGTAACTCAGCTCCAGGAGTGGAGGGGGACAGACCCTAAATCCCAGGGGATAATAGACATAGACTCACCCCTCTGAGCTTGAACCACCTGTGTCCTGTAGGGCAGGGCTCTATGCTGGTTTGGCTGGCCCAGGTTGGGTTTGTAAGGCCACAGTCCTCTATGGTGATGTGGCAGAATGTCTGTGGAGGCCCAGGGAAGGGCACATGTCAAAGTCTCTGGTAGTGTAAGCTCAGACAGTATTTCCTCTTCTCAAGAATAACTAGTAATGTAATATTATGAAGAATTGCCTGAAATTACTAGCCAAAACCTTGTAAACAATAAAATACCATAGACATGAGGAATAAAACCAGAAAACCAGAGCTAGAATTATAATTATATATTATATAATTAACATTGAAAAACCCAAGAAAATAAGCTTAAATCTATTGAAATTAACTAGAATATTTGTTTTTCTTTTTTTGAAATAAAAAACACGTGAATAGAATGCTACAAAATAATAACACTCAATTGGAAAATATAATGGAAAGACAGATACCAGCAGAAGTGGTAAGGACAACAAATAACACCTTGGGTAACCTTAAATATACAGACTTTAAAATAACTACAAAATTTTACTGAGGAACATAAATGAAAACTTGAATAAATGTGAGACCCAGTTTGCCCTTCAATGATTATTATAGAGATGCAAGTTCTTCTTAGAATAATCTAAAAATGTAATGAAATTTCAATAAAGATCCCAATTCATGTTTCAGCCTCAAATATGATCTTAAGTATATTGAGAATAGTATGGTCTGAGACTAGAACATCTTGAAAGGAATTGTAATAAGTGATAGGCACAGTGCTTGCTGTGTAAAAATATTAGCAAATATGAGAGTGTATGACAGGGGCTGGCACCATGGCATAGTAGGTTAAGCACCTGCCTGTGGCATTGGCATCCCATATGGGCACTGGTTCAAGCCCTGGCTTGAGCCCCAGATGCTCCACTTCCTGATTAGCTCTCTGCTATGGCCTGGGGAAGCAGTGGAAGATGGCCCAAGCTCCTGGCTCTTAGCTTCACATAGGCCCAGCTGCAGCCACTGTGGTCATTTGGGAAGTGAACCAGCAGGTAGAAGATTCTCATTCATATTCTCTCTCTCTCTCTCTCTCTCTCTCTCTCTCTCATTCTCCGTCTTTCTGTCTCTAACTCTGCATCTCAGACAAATAAATAAATCTTTTTTTTAAAAAAAGAGTGAATCATTTTTCATTTTTGGATATGATAGGAAACTTTGTGGAACAAAATGAGTTAAGAAACATACTTAATGATATAATGAATTTATTTGTGACAAACGTGACATTTCAAGACAACGAAGAAAGGGTCAATACATATAGTTGGGACAACTGGCTCACCATTGGGTAGAAAACATTAAAGCATTACTCCTTTTGATATGTCAAAATAAATTCCACATGTATTAAATATTTACATATGATGAAAGCCAATATTTTAATAATCACAGAGAGCAAAAGGACATCAGGAGGATGGCTCCTAACACTAGTCTATACAGAATGATTGATAATTTTTTTAAAAGATTTATTTATTTATTTGAAAGATAGAATTACAGAGAGAAGGAGAGGCAGAGGCAGACAGACAGAGAGGTCTTCCATCCGCTGGTTCACTCCACAGTTGGTTACAACAGCTGGAGCTGCACCCATCTGAAGCCAGGAGCCAGTAGCTTCTTCTGGGTCTCCCATGTAGGTACAGGGCCCAAGGGCTTGGGCCATCTTCCACTGCTTTCCCAGGCCATATCAGAGAGCTGGTTTGGAAGTAGAGCAGCTGGGACTTGAACCGGTACCCATATGGAATGCTGACACTGCAGGCGGCAGCTTTACCTGCTACACCACAGCGCCAGCCCCAATGATTGGTAATTAGAACACATATAGGGGCTAGCACTGTGGCATAGTAGGTGCGCCCACATGTGTGCTGGTTTGAGTTCTGGTTGCTCCACTTTTTTTTTTAAACTTTTATTTAATGAATATAAATTTCCAAAGTACAGCTTATGGATTACAATGCCCCCCCTATAACTTCCCTCCCACCTGCAACCCTCCCCTTTTCCCCTCCCTCTCCCATTCCATTCACATCAAGATTCATTTTCAATTCCCTTTATATACAGAAGATCAGTTTAGTATATATTAAGTAAAGATTTCAACAGTTTGTACCCACATAGCAACACAAAGTGAAAAAATACTGTTGGAGTACTAGTTATAGCATTAAATCACAATGTACAGCACATTAAGGACAGAGATCCTACATGGTATTTTTTTAAAATTGATGAATTTTCTATGCAATGTCCAATTTAAAACCAAGTTTTTTTTCATTTTTAATTATCTTTACATACAGAAGATTGATTCAGTATATACTAAGTAAACATTTCATCAGTTTGCACCCACACAGAAACACAAAGTGTAAAAATACTGTTTCAGTACTAGTTATAGCATTACTTCACATTGGACAACCCATTAAGGACAGATCCCACATGAGACGTAAGTACACAGTGACTCCTGATGTTGATTTAACAATTTGACACTCTTGTTTATGGCGTCAGCAATCTCCCTAGGCTCTAGTCATGAGTTTGCAAGGCTATGGAAGCCTTTAGGGTTCGCCGACTTCAATCTTATACTGACAGGGTCATAGTCAACGTTGAAGTTCTCTCCTTCCTTCAGAGAAAGGTACCTCCTTCTTTGATGGCCCGTTCTTTCCACTGGGATCTCACTCGCAGAGATCTTTCATTTAGGTCTTCTTTTTTTTCCAGAGTGTCTTGGCTTTCCATGCCTAAAATACTCTCATGGGCTCTTCAGCCAGATCCCAATGCCTTAATGGCTGATTCTGAGGCCAGAGTGCTATTAGGACATTTGCCATTCTATAGAATCTGCTGTGTATCCCGCTTCCCATGTTGGCTCGTTCTCTCCCTTTTTGATTCTGTCAGTTAGTATTAGCAGACACTAGTCTTGTTTGTATGATCCCTTTGACTCTTAGACCTATCAGTGTGATCAGTTGTGAACTGAAATTGATCACTTGGACTAGTGAGATGGCATTGGTACATGCCACCTTGATGGGATTGTACTGGAATCCCCTGGCACGTTTCTAACTCCACCATTTGGGGCAAGTCCGATTGCGGCTGCTCCACTTTCAATCCAGTTCCCTACTGATGGCCTCAGAAAGCAGTGGAAGATGGTCCATGCGCTTAGGCCCCTGCACCTACAAGGGAGACCCAGAAGAAGATCCTGGCTCTGGCTTCAGCCCAGCTCTGGCCATTTTGGCCATTTGGGGAGTGAACCAGGGGATGGAAGATCTTTCCCTCTCTTTTTTTTTTCTCTCTCTGTATAGCTCTGCCTCTCGAGTAAATAAATAAATCTTAGAAGCAAATTACATAAACAAAATTTTGATGTTAAAAAATTACAAGCATCATTAAAAAAGGCAAATGACAAAAGAAGTGCATTTGAAACATGATGTGTCACCAAAAGAAAATAGCTTCTTAGAGATTAGTAAAACAGTAAGATAAAAATATAGGCTAAAAGCATAAAGGAAAATTTTATAATATATAGAAATAGAAAACATACATAAAATAATCAACTTTTCTATTAAAGGCAACTTAAAATGAGATAGAAATTTTCACTTATCAAAAAAAGTTTAAGATATTACTCCCTGTGTTCATCTTTGTTTTGCTATTGGCAGATATAAAGTTGTGTAACTTTACCAGGAAACAACAGCACTCACAAAGACCTTATATTAAATCCATAATGAGTTCCAAGATGCAGTTGGTTGGGAGAACTAAGTTCTCATGTTTTAGAGCATAGGAGGATAACTATGGTCGATAATAACTAAATGCACATTGTAAAATTGCTAATAGAAAGGATGCTAAATGTTTCTAACACAAATAAATGACAAGTGTTAGGTGACGGATATGCCAATTACCCTGACCAGATCATCACACATTGTAAGTGTGTACTGGACTACCAAACTTTATCCCATGGCTATTATAATCATTATATGCCAATTAAAAAATTGAAATGCTCTGTGAGACACAAATAAAAATTTATAGCCTTTGAGTCAACGATTTCCCTACAAATAACTGTTAAGGAATATGTCACTCATTGACAACTGCCTTCGAATTACTTTGTGTGTGTGCAAAGCAAGGACAATTTATAAATGCTTGAATGATTGGAGCACAAAAATAAGATCACATTAAGGACTTCAAAAAAGGAAAAGCTGTGCTCAAGTGTGCAACAATTTATTTACTGGCTGTTCAATAAAGGATGATTTATAATAATGGAAACATGAACAATTAAATTGTTATATATAGGAAACGAATTTTAGAAATTAATGTTTCTACAACTGTACAATTATATCCTCTGAAGTCATTAAAATGGTGTTGTCAAAGAATATTTAAGAACACAAAAAGATGCTCAGAAAAAAAAGCAGGTTTGGTGTGATTTTGTTTTTAGTAAATTTACAGAAGATACCTACATAGAAAAAAGAATAAAAGTATACAGACCAAAGTGTTAACAGTGACTTTTTTCTTTTTTTCTTTTGTATCTATATCAATTTTCTTTTTTTTTAAAACTTTTATTTAGCAAAATAGATTTGCAAAGTACGGTTTATGGATTACAATGGCTTCCCCCCCGCCATAACTTCCCTCCCACCCGCACCCCTCTCATCTCCTGCTCCCTCTCCCATTCCATTCACATCAGGATTCATTTTCAATTATCTTTATATACAGAAGATCAATTTAGTATATATTAAGTAAATATTTCATCAGCTTGCACCCACACAGAAATATAAAGTGTAAAATACTGTTTCAGTACTAGTTATAGCATTAATTCACATTGAACAACACATTAAGGGCAGAGATCCCACATGAGGAGTAAGTACACAGTGACTCCTGTTGTTGACTTAACAATTTGACACTCTTGTTTATGGCGTCAGCAATCTCCCCAGGCTCTAGTCATGAGTTTGCAAGGCTATGGAAGCCTCTTGAGTTCGCCAACTCTGATCTTATTTAGACAAAGTCATAGTCAAAGTGGAAGTTCTCTCCTTCCTTCAGAGAAAGGTACCTCCTTCTTTGATGGCCCCGTTCTTTCCACTGGGATCTCACTCGCAGAGATCTTTCATTTAGGTGGGTTTTTTTTTTTGTTTTGTTTTTTGTTTTTTGTTTTTGTTTTTGTTTTTGTTTTTGTTTTTGTTTTTTTTTGCCAGAGTGTCTTGGCTTTCCATGCCTAAAATACTCTCATGGGCTCTTCAGCCAGATCCGAATGCCGTAATGGCTGATTCTGAGGCCAGAGTGCTATTTAGGACATCTGCCATTCTATGAGTCTGCTGTGTATCCCGCTTCCCATGTTGGCTCATTCTCTCCCTTTTTGATTCTGTCAGTTAGTATTGGCAGACACTAGTCTTGTTTGTATGATCCCTTTGACTCTTAGACCTATCAGTGTGATCAGTTGTGAACTGAAATTGGTCACTTGGACTAGTGAGATGGCATTGGTACATGCCACCTTGATGGGATTGTATTGGAATCCCCTGGCACATTTCTAACTCCATCATTTGGGGCAAGTCCGATTGAGCATGACCCAAATTGTACATCTCCTCCCTCTCTTATTCCCACTCTTATATTTAACAGGGATTCCTTTTCAGTTAAAATTTAAACACCTAAGAATAATTGTGTATTAATTACAGAGTTTAACCAATAGTATTAAGTAGAATGAAAAAAAAATACTAAAAGGGATAAAGTATTAAATTGCACACCAACAGTCAGGAAAAGAGCTAATCAAGTCACTGTTTCTCATAGTGTCCCTTTCACTTCAACAAGTTTCCTTTTTTGTGCTTGGTTAGTTGTCACTGATCAGGGAGAACATATGATATTCGTCCCTTTGGGACTGGCCTATTTCACTCAGCATGATGTATATCAATTTTCTAAAGTGAAAATTTTCATTTAAAAATGATCCAATTGGGGTCAGCGCTGTGGCATAGCAGGTAAAGCTGCCGCCTTAGTGCCAGCATCCCATATGGGCACCAGTTCAAGTCCTGGTTGCTCCTTTCCTGATCTACCTCTCTAGTGTGGCCTGGAAAAGCAGTAGAAGATGGCCCAAGTCCTTGGGCCCCAGCACCCACATGGGAGACTGAAGAAACTCCTGGCTCCTGGCTTTGGATTTGTGCAGCTCTGGCCATTGAGGCCAACTGGGGAGTGAACCAGCGAATGGTTCAAATAAATAGGTAAATCTTTTAAAAAATGATCCAATTGGTTTCATATCATTTATCTTTTTTGTGTGATTCTGATGTTGCAGATTAACAGGGTAATTTACTTTCATGAATACATGATTCTGTACATCAAGTTTGTGGAATGTTCTAAGCATACTGTATCTAATTACATGACTAAATATCTATCTCTAGTAGACCACGGTGTTCCTTAGTTTCTTCAAGATATAATAATGCCTGGCATCTCTGATTAATTAAATTGAAAAAGAACTTGAACTGATATTTCACCAAAACAGAACTTCTGGTGACAAAAAAACACATCAAGATGCTTATTATTGAGAAATAGAAATGAAAACCACAATTCTATCCCATTTTACATTTATTATAATAGTTAAAACTCTTAAAAATGATAATACCAAGTATTGGTGAGTAATAAATTCTTGTATGTTGCTGGTCCAGCTACTTTGGAAAATTTGGCAGTTTCTTACAGAGTTAAATACACAAGAATCATAAAACTCAGTAACTCCAGGAAGTTACCAAAGAGATATGAAAACAAGTATCAACACAAAGACCAACAAGTGAATGTTTACAACAGCTTCATCCATAATTGCTCAAAATCAGAGAGACATCCCAAATGCCTATCCATTGGTGAGTGGATAAACAAATTGTGCTACATCTCATACAAATACCACTCAACAATGAAGAGCAGGGGGCAGCACTGTAGCACAGCTGGTTAGGTTACCGCCTGTGATGCTGGCAACCCAGTTCAGGTTCTGGTTACTATACTTCCAATCCAGCTTCCTGCTAATGCACCTGGGAAGGCAGCGGAAGGTGGCCCAACTGCTTGGGTCCCTGCCACCTACACAGGAGACCTGGATGGAGTTCTAGGCTCCTAGCTTTGGCCTGGCCCATGCCCAGTCATTGTGATCATTTGGGGATTGAACCAGCAGATGGAGGATTTCTCTCCCCCCCCCTCCTTATTTGTGACTCTGGCTTTTGAATCAATCAATAAATCTTAAAAATAATAAATGTGATAAAATATGAATATATGCAACAACAAGGGTAAATCTTGAAAGCATGGTAAATGAAAAAAGCCACACAGAAATGACTGCATCTTGTATGATTCCATTTATATATCATTTTGGGAAAGAAAAAATCATATCAGAAACCAGACCTGTGATTCCCAGAGGCTGGGAGTAGTGAGAAGGGTGTGATTACAAGAGGGCATTAAAGGACTTCATATGTAAATTGTATCTCAACTAGCCTGACATAAAAACAATAAAATAATATTGATATACACACTCAAAGTGTATGCAATAGGCATTACATGTCTGGAATATTTAACTCATTTTTAAAATTTTGATCATGATTTAAAAGTGGCAAAAACTTTTGAGTATAATAGTAATTTAATGTTAATTGCTTAATGCATACTTTCAATGAACTATGTTTTAAAATTATTTTTAGCTATGTTGTTTATTATATTGACTCAAATGCAATTTTACATCTGTTGAAGCTAATAAACATTAGCATTTGTAATTTTTATGTCTGCTTTCTTCAAGTCATTTTTCTAGTAATTCATTATTACTGCATTTGACAAATTCATAGATCTGTTATGGATTGGGAATAATAAAAAATCAGGTTCTTCAGTACGGACAGTTCTAGACACACCATTCTCAAGACAGGTCTTGAGGCCCATGTCTCTGTACATGGGTGTTGTGTGTGGTTTCCTTTGCATTTGGAATGGGTCATTGTCCATCCTACATGCTCAAGGCCCTTGTATAAGGTAACGATTCTAGAAATTCCATTGCATCTCAATATGTGATGTATTCTTCAGTACACCTCTATTGGTAATCTGTGACTGCATTGTCAACTTTTTCTGAAATCGGAAGTGAAAGGACTTTCATATTGATTAGAATTTTAAGATTTTGGCAGCAGTTTATTAACAAACCAACAATGTTCAGGGTTGCTACCAGAGTCAACGCACAGAGAAGTCTCATCACCCTGATCTTTTTGCCTATCCTGGACACTTCTATGTAACCTAGCAAACAGTTCCTCATGCTGATGATATGTAAGGCCCCTGCTAAACATAAATGGGAAGATGAACAAGCCAAGTCAGTGCCCTCAAAAAATTATAGTTTATCATATATAAGAATTACTCTTTAATATGATGATTACAAAGTCAATAAGATACACAACTGTCAAAAACATCCAACTGTGTTTTTTTCCTTATGTAACAAAGTGATGTCAGAAATGATAAAAATATTTATACCTACAACAGTTAAAAAAAAAAAAGTAAGTGGGCTGACACTGCGGCACAGTGGGTAAAGCTGTCGCCTACAGTGCTGGCATCCCATATGGGTCCCAATTTAAGTCCCAGCTGCTCCACTTCCGATCCAGCTCTCTGCTAAGGGCTCGGCAAGCAGTGGAGGATGGCCCAAGTACTTGGGCACCTGAACCCACGTGGGAGACCTGGAAGAAGTTCATGGCTCCTGGCTTTGGGTTGACCCAGCTCCGGACACTGTGGCAAACTGGAGAGTGAACCAGTGGATGGAAGATACCTCCCTCCCTCCCTCCCTATCTCTCTCTCTCTAATTCTTTCAAATAAATAAATAAACCTTAGAAAAAGTAACCTTTTCCTTAAAATTCATCAAATTCAGCATTAATTTTACCCAAACACCAAATTTTTCAAGGTTTCTTTCCCTATTGATTAAGGTTCTTACTGCACTTTTGGAAATGCCATTCCAAGATGGTAGGGCTTCTATTCCTAATGCATTGAACCTTCGCCTGCAAGGCAGCCATAGTAAATTAGATAGATAGGGGCCGGTGCCATGGTGCAAGGGTTTAAAGCCCTGGCCTGTGGTGCCGGTATCCCATATGGGCGCTGGTTTGAGATCCAGCTGCTCCTTTTCCAATCCAGCTCTCTGCTATGGCCTGGGAAAGCAGTAGAAGATGGCCCAACTCCTTGGGCCCTGCACCCACATGGGAGACCCAGAAGAAGCTCCTGGCTACCAACTTTGGATCAGCACAGCTCCGGCTATTGCAGCCTTTTGGTGAGTGAACCAGCAGACAGAAGACCTCTCTCTCTCTCTCTCTCTCTCTCTCTCTCTCTCTGTGTGTGTGTGTGTGTGTGTCTACCTCTCTCTGTAGTTCTATCTTTCAAATAAATAATTCTTTTTTTAAAATTAGATAGTTAGATTGCCTTTGATGCATATGTGTTGTCTCCATTGCCTTTATCTACTTGCTTGCGATTTTTATGTATTTACCTACTGACAGAGATTTTTTTCACTTAAGATAATAGGTGGGTGTTTGGAATAATGGTTAAGATACCAGTTGGGACACTGGCATCTCATTTCAGTGTGCACTGGGTTTGAGTTTTACCTTTGCTGCTGATTCCAGCTTCCTGCTAATGTGGACCCTAGGAGGTAATGGCTCAAGTCACTGAGTCTCTGCCACCCATGTGGGAGAACTGGATTAAATTCACTTCTCTAGACATTACAGGCATCTGGGGAGCGAGCCAATGGAGGTCTGTCTCTCTCTCTACCTCTCAAATTAAAATGATGATGATGATCATGATGATGGATCCAACATTAATTTCCTCTTACATGCTGATATTTTCAAGTGAAGTTTGCCAAGTTTATATAGAGGTCTAATTTCCAGGCTTTTTCTTTGCTAAAGTGATTTTAATCATTAAGAGGTAATGATTAAAATGCTTTTCAGTTTGAAACTAATACTGTAGTTTGAAAGTCAGTCATCTACACAGAACTTACTTCTGGAGTATTCTTTTCAAGAGGGTGTCTTTCCTGATAAACCCAGGTACTTATAAAATGGAAAATAAGAAATTTATCATAATTCTTGTTTTGGTTTAAGGCACTTTACTGCTGCTTCACAATTACCCCCTTTATGACTTTTGACTTCTCAAAACCTTTTTGTCTGTCTTGCAACTATATTTAAATTGCCTCAGAACTTCTGTGGAAGTAAATGGGTAGATGGCATCCAAAAAGGAAGCTGATTGAATTAGTAAGGACAGGGGCTGGCGCTGTGTCACATCAGGTTAACATCCTGGCCTGAAGCGCCGGCCTCCCATATGGGCAGCGGTTCAAGACCTGGATGCTCCACTTCCGACCCAGCTCTCTGCTATGGCTTGGGAAAGCAGTAGAAGATGGCCCAACTCCTTGGGCCCCTGCACCCACATGGGAGACCCAGAAGAAGCTCCTGGCTCCTGACTTTAGATCGGCCCAGCTCCAGCCGTTGCAGCCAATTGGAGAGTAAACCAGCGGATGAAGATCTCTTTCTCTCTCTCCCTCCCTCTCTCCCTCTCCTCTCCTCTCCTCTCCTCTCCTCTCCTCTCCTCTCTCTGTGTAAGTCTGACTTTCAAATAAATAAATAAATCTTAAAAAAAACTATTAGTAAGGACAGTTTAAGAATGGATTCTGTTAGGTCTTTTGCTTCCTTCAATACTTTTTGTTAAAAAAAAAAAAAGAAAGAAACAGTCAGGAAAGTGAAGAGGCAACCGACAGAATGGGAAAAAATATTTGCAAACTATGCAACAGATAAAGGGTTGCTAACCAGAATCTACAAAAAATCAAGAAACTCCACAACATCAAAACAAACAACCCACTTAAGAGATGGGCCAAGGACCTCAATAGACATTTTTCAAAAGAGGAAATCCAAATGGCCAACAGACACACGAAAAAATGTTCAAGATCACTAGCAATCAGGGAAATGCAAATCAAAACCACAATGAGGTTTCACCTCACCCCGGTGAGAATGACTCACATTCAGAAATCTACCAACAATAGATGCTGGAGAGGATGTGGGGAGAAAGGCACACTAACCCACTGTTGGTGGGAATGCAAACTGGTTAAGCCACTATGGAAGTCAGTCTGGAGATTCCTCAGAAACCTGAATATAACCGTACCATACAACCCAGCCATTCCACTCCTTGGAATTTACCCAAAGGAAATTAAACTGGTGAACAAAAAAGCCATCTGCACATTAATGTTTATTGAAGCTTAATTCACAATAGCTAAGACCTGGAACCAACCCAAATGCCCATCAACAGTAGACTGGATAAAGAAATTATAGGACATGTACTTTATACAATACTATACAGCAGTCAAAAACAATGAAATCCGGTCATTTGCAACAAGATGGAGGAATCTGGAAAACATCATGCTGAGTGAATTAAGCCAGTCCCAAAGAGACAAATATCATTTGTTTTCCCTGATCGGCGACCACTAACTGAGCACCAAAGGGGAAAGCTGTTGAAGTGAAATGGACACTATGAAAAACAGTGACTTGATCAGCTCTTGTGCTGACAGTTGTTGTACAATGTAATACTTTATCCATTTTAGTATTTTTTTGTTCTAGTACTAGTGGTTGAACTCTGTAATTAACACACAATTATTCTTAGGTGTTTAAATTTTAACTGAAAAGTGATCCCTGTTAAATATAAGAGTGGGAATAAGAGAGGGAGGAGATGTACAATTTGGGACATGCTCAATCGGACTTGCCCCAAATGATGGAGTTAGAAATGTGCCAGGGGAGGCGGCAAGATGGCGGAATAGGAACGGAGCACACGATTAGTCCGGAGAGAGAGACAGGTTAATATAAGTGGAGATACTGCAGGGTCAAGGAAGAGTAGGGGATGAAACAGCATAGGAAACTCTTCCGGAACTAGTGATTCACAGTGTACCTGCGTGGAGAGCGTGGGAGCCCAAGTTCGGGACACCAGCAGCAGACTCAACGCACCAGCGCTGGAACGCGAGGTGAGCCGAACCACAATAGCCCGAGACACCAGCCGGGAAGCGGAAAGAGGAGGCTAGAGGGAACGAGGCTTGAAACTTCGTGGGGAAAAGTTCACCAGGCTAACTAGAAGAGAGAGAGGAAAAAAATAAAAAAAGCGACCGATACGGACACAAGTTTCTCTCTCTCCGCTCACCTCTCAAAGGCGAGCAAGACAGAGCAGGCGCCATTTTGGACATACGTCATAAGCAGGGCGACCTCAGGTCTGCACCGGCCCTGAACCTAACAGAAAAACCTGACTCTGGGGGGAGGGGTGAAATAACAGGAGATTAGCATCTAACTTGGCAACCCAGTGGGAGATTTCAGGAGAATTGGAGCCCACACTGAGGGCAGCAGAGATTCCCTGTGTGGTCCTTGGGAAAGAGCTTCCGATCTCTGGCTCCTGTGGGTATATCATTTGCCTGCTAACTACCTCCAATTACATTCAGCTGTGTGGAATTACTTCCCTTTTGAATCAAAAAAGAGAGAGATTTACCACACCTAACCTGGGAGTGTCATCTTTGACACACCCTCAGCCCTGAGGAACCAAACACAGCTCTCAGTCCACGCTCATCTCAAGCCTCTAAGGCACCACTGAAAGCAGACAGTCCACTTAATATAGAGCCATAGTGTAACAAGAAAAAACACCACAGTGAAGAAACCAAATATCTCCAACATGCCAAACAACAAACGCAAAAACCGAGGTAACAAGAACAAGGAAGACACTATGACACCCCCAAATGAAAAAGACACCCCAATTCAAGATTATGAAGATGAGGAGATTGAAGAAATACAAGAAGCAGATCTCAAAAAATTGATAAGAACATTAACAAGTTCTCAAAAACAAATTCTTGAACTACAGAAATCCTTAATGGACAAGGTAGAAAATCTCTCTCGTGAAAATGAAATATTAAGGAGGAATCAAAATGAAATGAAACAACTAGTGGAACAAGAAATGGTGATAATGACAAGAAATCATAATGAAATGAAGAATTCAATAGATCAAATGACAAACACATTAGAGAGTCTTAAAAACAGAATGGGCGAAGCAGAAGAGAGAATATCAGACTTAGAAGACAGAGAACAGGAAAGGAAACAATCAAATCAAAGAAAAGAAGAAGAAATCAGAAATCTAAAAAATACTGTCAGGAATCTACAGGATACTCTTAAAAAACCCAACATTCGGGTTCTAGGAGTACCTGAAGGCATGGAGAGAGAGAAAGGATTAGAAGGCCTTTTTAGTGAGATACTAGCAGAAAATTTCCCAGGTTTGGAGAAAGACAGAGACATCCTAATACAGGAAGCTCATAGAACCCCTAATAAACATGACCAAAAGAGATCCTCACCACGACACGTCATAATCAAACTCACCACAGTGAAACACAAAGAAAAGATCCTAAAATGTGCAAGAGAGAAACGCCAGATTACTCTCAGAGGATCTCCAATTAGACTCACAGCTGACTTCTCTTCAGAAACCCTACAAGCTAGGAGAGAATGGCGAGACATAGCCCAGGTGCTAAGAGAGAAAAACTGCCAGCCCAGAATATTATATCCTGCAAAGCTCTCATTTATAAATGAAGGTGAAATAAAGACCTTTCACAGCAAACAGACATTGAAAGAATTTGTCGCCACTCGCCCAGCCCTGCAAAAGATGCTTAAAGATGTGTTACATACAGAAACACAGAAACACGGTCACCAATATGAAAGAAGGTAAAGGTAGGAAACCTCACACCAAAAGATCACAGGAATCTCAAACCATATATTAGAAAGTATCTTTGGCTAATGGCAGGGCAAAGTTACTCCTTCTCAATAGTCACATTAAATGTTAATGGCTTGAACTGTCCAGTTAAAAGACACCGATTGGCTGATTGGGTTAAGGAACAAAACCCATCCTTTTGCTGCTTACAAGAAACCCATTTATCCAACAATGATCCATACAGGCTGAGAGTGAAAGGCTGGAAAAAGATATACCACGCCAACAGAAATGAAAAAAGAGCGGGCGTAGCCATCTTAATATCGGACAACATAAACTTTACCACAAAAACTGTTAGGAGAGACAAAGAGGGGCACTATTTAATGATTAAGGGATCCATTCAACAGGAAGATATAACGATTATCAATGTATATGCACCTAATTACAGGGCACCAGCTTATTTAAAAGACTTGTTAAGGGACTTAAAGGGAGACTTAGACCCCAATACAATAGTACTGGGGGACTTCAATACTCCACTCTCAGAGATAGACAGATCAACAGGACAGAAGATCAACAAGGAGACAGTAGATTTAAATGACACTATAGCCCAAATGGATCTAACGGATATCTACAGAACATTTCATCCTACATCTAAGGACTTTACATTCTTCTCAGCAGTACATGGAACCCTCTCTAGGATTGACCACATACTAGGCCATAAAGCAAGTCTCAGCAAATTCAAAAGAATTAGAATCATACCATGCAGCTTCTCAGACCACAAAGGAATGAAATTGGAAATTGGCAACTCAGGAATCCCTAGAGCACGCGCAAACACATGGAGATTGAACAACATGCTCCTGAATGAACAATGGGTCATAGAAGAAATTAAAAGAGAAATCAAAAATTTTCTGGAAGTAAATGAGGATAACAGCACAACATACCAAAACCTATGGGATACAACAAAAGCAGTGTTAAGAGGAAAGTTTATATCAATAGGTGCCTACATCAAGAAATTGGAGAGGCACCAAATAGATGAGCTTTCAAGTCATCTCAAGGATCTAGAAAATCTGCAGCAAACCAAACCCAAACCCAGTAGGAGAAGAGAAATAATTAAAATCAGAGAAGAAATCAACAGGATTGAATCCAAAAAAACATTACAAAAAATCAGCCAAACGAGGAGCTGGTTTTTTGAAAAAATAAACAAAATTGACACCCCATTGGCCCAACTAACTAAAAAAAGAAGAGAAAAGACCCAAATCAATAGGATCAGAGATGAAATGGGAAACATAACAACAAACACCACAGAAATAAAAAGAATCATCAGAAATTACTACAAGGACTTGTATGCCAGCAAACAGGGAAATCTATCAGAAATGGACAGATTCTTGGACACATACAACCTCCCTAAATTGAGCCAGGAAGACATAGAAAACCTAAACAGACCAATAACTGACACAGAAATTGAAGCAGTAATAAAGGCCCTCCCAACAAAGAAAAGCCCAGGGCCAGATGGATTCACTGCTGAGTTCTACCAGACATTTAGAGAACTAACTCCAATTCTTCTCAAACTATTCAGAGCAATCGAAAAAGAGGGAATCCTCCCAAATTCTTTCTATGAAGCCACCATCACCTTAATTCCTAAGCCAGAAAGAGACGCAACATTGAAAGAGAATTACAGACCAATATCCCTGATGAACATAGATGCAAAAATACTCAATAAAATTCTGGCCAATAGAATGCAACAACACATCAGAAAGATCATCCACCCAGACCAAGTGGGATTCATCCCCGGTATGCAGGGATGGTTCAACATTCGCAAAACAATCAACGTAATACACTACATTAACAGACTGCAGAAGAAAAACCATATGATTCTCTCAATAGACGCAGAGAAAGCATTTGATAAAATACAACACCCTTTCATGATGAAAACTCTAAGCAAACTGGGTATGGAAGGAACATTCCTTAATTCAATCAAAGCAATATATGAAAAACCCACGGCCAACATCCTATTGAATGGGGAAAAGTTGGAAGCATTTCCACTGAAATCTGGTACCAGACAGGGATGCCCTCTCTCACCACTGCTATTCAATATAGTTCTGGAAGTTTTGGCCAGAGCTATTAGGCAAGAAAAAGAAATTAAAGGGATACAAATCGGGAAGGACGAACTCAAACTATCCCTCTTTGCAGATGATATGATTCTTTATTTAGGGGACCCAAAGAACTCTACTAAGAGACTGCTGGAACTCATCGAAGAGTTTGGCAAAGTAGCAGGATATAAAATCAATGCACAAAAATCAACAGCCTTTGTATACACAGGCAATGCCACGGCTGAGGAAGAACTTATAAAATCAATCCCATTCACAATAGCTACAAAAACAATCAAATACCTTGGAATAAACTTAACCAAAGACGTTAAAGATCTCTACGATGAAAACTACAAAACCTTACAGAAAGAAATAGAAGAAGATACCAAAAAATGGAGAAATCTTCCATGCTCATGGATTGGAAGAATCAATATCATCAAAATGTCTATTCTCCCAAAAGCAATTTATACATTCAATGCAATACCCATCAAGATCCCGAAGACCTTCTTCTCAGATCTGGAAAAAATGATGCTGAAATTCATATGGAGACACAGAAGACCTCGAATAGCCAAAGCAATCCTGTACAACAAAAACAAAGCCGGAGGCATCACAATACCTGATTTTAGGACATACTACAGGGCAGTTGTTATCAAAACAGCATGGTACTGGTACAGAAACAGATGGATAGACCAATGGAACAGAATAGAAACACCAGAAATCAATCCAAACATCTACAGCCAACTTATATTTGACCAAAGATCCAAATCTAATCCCTGGAATAAGGACAGTCTATTCAATAAATGGTGCTGGGAAAATTGGATTTCCACGTGCAGAAGCTTGAAGCAAGACCCATACCTATCACCTTACACAAAAATTCACTCAACATGGATTAAAGACTTAAATCTACGAGCCGAAACCATCAAATTATTAGAGAGCATTGGAGAAACCCTGCAAGATATAGGCACAGGCAAAGACTTCCTGGAAAATACTCCAACAGCACAGGCAGTCAAAACCAAAATTAACATTTGGGACTGCATCAAATTGAGAAGTTTCTGTACTTCAAAAGAAACAGTCAGGAAAGTGAAGAGGCAACCAACAGAATGGGAAAAAATATTCGCAAACTATACTACAGATAAAGGATTGATAACCAGAATCTACAAAGAAATCAAGAAAATCCACAACAACAAAACAAACAACCCACTTAAGAGATGGGCCAAGGACCTCAATAGACATTTTTCGAAAGAGGAAATCCAAATGGCCAACAGACACATGAAAAAATGTTCAAGATCACTAGCAATCAGAGAAATGCAAATCAAAACCACAATGAGGTTCCATCTCACCCCGGTTAGAATGGCTCACATTCAGAAATCTACCAACAACAGATGCTGGAGAGGATGTGGGGAAAAAGGGACACTAATCCACTGTTGGTGGGAATGCAAACTGGTTAAGCCACTATGGAAGTCTGTCTGGAGATTCCTCAGAAACCTGAACATAACCCTACTATACAACCCAGCCATCCCACTCCTTGGAATTTACCCAAAGGAAATTAATTTGGCAAATAAAAAAGCCATCTGCACATTAATGTTTATTGAAGCTCAATTCACAATAGCTAAGACCTGGAACCAACCCAAATGCCCATCAACAGTAAACTGGATAAAGAAATTATGGGACATGTACTCCATAGAATACTATACAGCAGTAAGAAACAACGAAACCCAGTCATTTGCAACAAGATGGAGCAATCTGGAAAACATCATGCTGAGTGAATTAAGCCAGTCCCAAAGAGAAAAATATCATTTGTTTTCCCTGATTGGCGACCACTGAGCACCAAAGGGGAAAGCTGTTGAAGTGAAATGGACACTATAAGCAACAATGAACTGATCAGCTCCTGTCCTGACTTTAGATGTAACATGTAATACTTTATCCTTTTTAGTATTTGTTGTTGTTGTTGTGGTTCTAGTACTATTGGTTGAACTCAGTAATTAACACACAATTATTCTTAGGTGTTTAAATTTTAACTGAAAAGTGATCCCTGTTAAATCGAAGAGTGGAAAAAGAGAGGGAGGAGATGAAGAGCTATGGGTTATTTAACTATGTGCTTATTTTCAAAGACTTGAATAATCACCTTGTAACAATGATCAGATTTGGTCTATGTTATGTCATGATTTTAAGGAATCTTATTTCAACCAGATATTTTGGATTTTGATATTGGTCTATTATGCTATGTTATATGTGCGTACATATTGTATGTCCACATGGGGAAATTTTATTAAGAGTTTTATTTTAAATGGCTTTTAGATAAGATTGTCCATAAATTTAAGCTGCTAAAATCAATCAAAGATACATTTTAATTTGTATGACCTGAATCTGTGTATCATATGTTTTAAACTTGTTGGTAGAAAGAAACTAAAAACATTTTATATGGTTGTGCTTAAGTTTACTGGTTAAACAAACTACACCATGTTAGATATTTAAGACGTGTTTTCAAATACATGATTCTTAAAATTTATAGAAGGCATTGGACCTTCCGGCAAATGTTTTATTAAGTTCTTATCTAAGGGTTGAAACGGTTTGCTAAGTATTCATGTAATATTGCTATTGTCAGCAAGTGATCTAGGACTTGCTCCCTCATTTCTCTATTCTAAGCCCAACTTGTTCTTTCACTTCTCTATTCTCTTTAAGGTAGGGAACTAATTCTATTATGAAGGAATCTGTAGGATGCACAATTTAATCTTTAGACCTTATAAGAGATGGCTAACATTTTTCTGTAATAGCATAGCCAAAATAAGAACTTAACTAATAATCTCATAGCTAGATTCACATCGCCATCAGCGAAGTATACAGTAAGTAGAAAAAAAAACCTCCCTTTCAGACCAAAGGGAAAGAAAGTTTTAAAGTGAGAATATAATTTTCCTCATGGGCATTGTCTACCTTAGAAAAACTACTACAGAACATGCCTGTGACTATAGACTTGTAGTTCAGGCCACCGAAGATTAGAGATGGGATACGGGCACTCCCTTGACTTGCATCGTCTGGTCTGCTTTAACACAAACCAGGAGGAAAAGCAAGCTAGGCATCAGAAGCAATGGGTGGCAGGCCTATTAATGGCTGATCTGTACAGTGATCTGCCCTCAAGGAGACCCAACAGGCCAGTCCACTGCAGTGGCTTTCAATGTGGTAAGCCTGGGCTTCAGCAGAAGTCAGCTTGTGAAGAGCCCTGGCAGCTCTGCCAAGAGTTGGATCACTGGAAATGGACCTGCCCTGGAATCGAAGGATGCCCAGGTCAGAGCCACAGATCTTATTGGCTCCAAGCTGAAAAGCCCTTCACTCAGCCCAACTTCCAAAGTGACCACTGCAGTTGAGGGGACAGCCAAGTAGGGTCAGCAACATTGCAGGCAGAACTGTAAATTTCTTGTTAGAGATGCCCCCTGCCTTTACCTGGCCAGCTCTCCTCCCAGGCCAGCCAAGTAATGAAAGTCAACAGAGTGCCTTCCCCTAGGAGGTTCACACCTCCCTTAGGATATACCCCATGTGAAGAGATAGATAGGTCTGGGCCTCTTAACTTACAAGGCCTAAAGCCCAGCAGATTATTATCAAGCCCCTTCTATCAGGTTCTATTTGCCTCTCAATCAGAAAAATTACTTGTAGCTTAGACAGCACCTTTCTTAGCTCCTCTAATAATGACTCTGTCCTTTGTTCTAGACCCTGTCTAGTGCACTTGGGCCTCATTCCTTTGTAATCATAACCTCTACTCTACCACCAATGGCTCTACTCCCAACCTGTGTGTACTGATGGTCCTCTTCCCCATTTAATGCTGTATAATTGTTCAGACCTGGTTAAGGCCACTCTTAGGATCATTGGTTACTATCCTCAACCTGTCTTTTATGACCTTGTCTAAATATGATCAGAGTCGGGGAACTTGGAAGGCTTCCATAGCCTTGGCAACTCATGACGACAGCCTAGGGTGGTTACTGGCGCCATAAACTAGAGTGTCAATTTGTTGGGTCAACAACAGGAGCCACTGTGCGCTTGCTCCTGATGTGGGATCTCTGTCCTTAATGTACTGTACATTTTGATTTAATGCTATAACTAGTACTCAAACAGTATGTTTCACTTTGTGTTTCTATGTGGGTGCAAACTGTTGAAGTATTTATACTAAATTGATCTTCTGTATATAAAGAGAATTGAAAATGAATCTTGATGTGAATGGAAAGGGAGAGGGAGCGGGAGAGGGGAGGGTTGCGGGTGGGAGGGAAATTATGGGAAGGGGAAGCCATTGTAATCCATAAGCTGTATACTGGAAATTTATATTCATTAAATAAAAGTTAAAAAAAAAAAAAAAGAAATGTGCCAGGGGATTCCAATACAATCCCATAAAGGTGGCATGTACCAATGCCATCTCACTAGTCCAAGTGATCAATTTCAGTTCACAACTGATCACACTGATAGGTCTAAGAGTCAAAGGGATCACACAAACAAGACTAGTGTCTGCTAATACTAACTGATAGAATCAAAAAGGGAGAGAACGAGCCAACATGGGAAGCGGGATACACAGCAGATTCTATAGAATGGCAAATGTCCTAATAGCACTCTGGCCTCAGAATCAGCCAATAAGGCATTTGGATCTGGCTGAAGAGCCCATGAGAGTATTGTAGGCATGGAAAGCCAAGACACTCTAGAAAAAAAAAGAAGACCTAAATGAAAGATCTCTGCGAGTGAGATCCCAGTGGAAAGAACAGGCCATCAAAGAAGGAGGTACCTTTCTCTGAAGGAAGGAGAGAACTTCTACTTTGACTATGACCCTGTCAGTATAAGATTGAAGTCGGCGAACCCTAAAGGCTTCCATAGCCTTGCAAACTCATGACTGGAGCCTAGGGAGATTACTGACGCCATAAACAAGAGTGTCAAATTGTTAAATCAACATCAGGAGTCATTGTGTACTTACGTCTCATGTGGGATCTGTCCTTAATGTGTTGTCCAATGTGAAGTAATGCTATAACTAGTACTGAAACAGTATTTTTACACTTTGTGTTTCTGTGTGGGTGCAAACTGATGAAATGTTTACTTAGTATATACTGAATCGATCTTCTGTATATAAAGATAATTGAAAATGAAAAAAAAAACTTGGTGTTAAATTGGACATTGCATAGAAAATTAATCAATTTTTAAAAAAATATCATGTAGGATCTCTGTCCTTAATGTGCTGTACATTGTGATTTAATGCTATAACTAATACTCCAACAGTATTTTTTCACTTTGTGTTGCTATGTGGGTACAAACTGTTGAAATCTTTACTTAATATATACTAAACTGATCTTCTGTATATAAAGAGAATTGAAAATGAATCTTGATGTGAATGGAATGGGAGAGGGAGGGGGAAAGGGGAGGGTTGCAGGTGGGAGGGAAGTTATGGGGGGGGGAGCCATTGTAATCCATAAACTGTACTTTGGAAATTTATATTCATTAAATAAAAGCTTAAAAAAATATTGAAATCTACAACCTACACAAGACTCTATATGTATTCCTCTTAATAAATTGATATAATGATATAGTCAGGTAAAATATACATTTTTAAAAGTTACATTTTTTTTTTCATCTACATGAAAGGCAGAGGTGAAAGAAAAAGAGAGCAATCTTCTACCAACTAGTTCACTTCCCCAATCCCCACAAAACCAGGGCAGGGCCAGGAGGAAGCCAAGAGCCAGGAATTCTACCTGGGTCTCTCACATGGGTGGCAGGGGCCTATGCAATTGAGAGATTATCCATTGCCTCCTAGGATGCATTAGCAGAAAACAGAGGAGCTGGGACTTGAACTGGCACTCTGATTTGGGATGTAAGTTTCGCAAGTACAGGCTTAACCCACTGTACCTCAATGCTTATTCCAGATAAAAATATTTATTATGTAAGTTAGGTAGTGTTTCTCTTTACATCCTAATGAAATCAGAAATGACTTATTTTTAAAAGTAAATTTTAAAAATAGAAAGAAAAAATTTTCAAGCCTTTCAAACCAGATAATGGATAATATTAATTCCCCAAGAAAAGACTGGTGTGAAAACTTGGAGTCAATCTTAAGAACAATAGTTTAATACAAGGGTTGGCATTTGGCCTAGTAGTTAAGACATCACCTAGGATGCCTACATTCCATCTTGGAGTGCGTGGATTTGGGTACCAGCTCTACTCTCAATTCCAGCTCCCTGCTAATGTGTTCCCTGGGAGGCAGCAAGTGATAGCTCAGCACATGAGTCCCTGCTGATCACATGGAAGATCCTGAGTGAGTTCCTGGCTCCTGGTTTTGCCCTGGCCCATCCCTGCTTGCTGCAGGCATTTGGGGAATTAGCTAGAGGATGGGACTATTTGTATGTCTCTCTCTTTGCCTTTCAAACAAACAAAAAAAAAAACCCCAAAATTTAAGATTTGAATGTGAGACATTTGGACACCACAAACAATAAGCAACAAGTTTTCTTAAGGTCAGCACCAAATATTTTAACTTATAACCAAAACCTGAGGTTCTCATTTAGCCCAGAATACAAGTCTTCAGAGGTGATTATATTTCAAACATTTCTTATACTCCAGAAATGCCTGCCATCACATTCAGAAAGCCAGACTTTCTCTAAATATCTTTAGTTAAAAGTTCCCTGGTTGGTGCTATTTACTGTGGTCAGATAATCAAACAGCAGAGTCTGCCATCTGAAGGACCCAGGGTATAAATTAGAAGACACAGCGAATTGAGTTTGGTGATCTCATTTGAGACCCTGATGGACGTTTGTCTACCACACAAAGGCCTCCAAACAATTGGATTCAATTTGTCACAACTGGCAGTTTCAGATCTCAACAGTCCCAGATCTGGACTGGCACATGTTGTAATTTTTATTCTTCCTCACCTTGGACCCGAGAGACAAAATCCAGTAGCATGAATATTCTGCCCATTCCAAAAGATGAACCTCTTTCCAGTTTTTCCCTGTCTCTCTGACATTCTAGATCAGTTTCCTTAGCATGAGAGAAGCAGCCCCTTGTCTTTGACACAAACTTCAGGAGATCAACAGGCACACAACCATTTCATAAACTATTAGAATGGCTCTAAAAGTACAAGTGGAAAGAACATCCCCAACAGAATTCTGTGAGCTTCTAGAAGGCAGCGCCCAGTGTGTCCATTACTGTACTGTATTCCCCTGCAGCACCTAACTCAGTGGATCCTGCAACAGTCCCTCTGTAAGTGCTACACAGAGTTGACGCGGGAGCTTGGCGTGTTGCTGGGATGTTGTCACGGATCAAAATGCAATGAAGTCCTTTATCTCGAGTCGCCCTTATACTAATTTCAAAGAAAGCCCAATTTGTAATCAGACCCAGACAATGGGGCTTAAGGAGACACAATTGCAATTGCTGTTTGCTGCAAAAGTCATCTAACCCCCATTTTTTGTTGTTTTTTGGATGTTTTGGTTGTTTGCTTGTTTGTTCCCAGAAAAGATGACTGAAGAAAACAAAAATTGTTGTGTAGGCATCTGCAGCGAGTACAGTTTCCATATAATTGCCTTAAGAGTAATTGAATCTGTCCTTTAACAACTCACAAATTATCTCCTGACAACCTGAAATAATAGAGCTTTTTGTTAAAAGGAGAAAGCTTGTGGAGACCAAAGGTTAAACAGGTCTTTTCATCATGATAAATCACTGGTTAATGAGGTCACTATTGTTGGGTATTATGACCATCCCCTTTACCGCCACTACCTCCCAGTTGTAAAGCTGACACGACTATCGATCCGCATTCTTTGAACTTTTCCACAATATTGACTGGCTTCTCTGAGCAGATGTTTCTCCCGGTGCAACTGCAATGGAGACCACCATTCTTAGTGAAGGAAAGAGCTCCAAGCAAGCTCCTGGAATCCAGATGGGTCAAGGCATTTGCAGAGTGGCAGGAAGAGGTATGAGAAAACAAAAGAACACAAACTGATTCTGTGATTAGGATTATTAGTTTGCTGTGAGGTCTTGAGGTGATGTGATGTGGCAAGTAGCTTCTTTAAAGCTTAATGAATGGTCATTAATTGGAAGTAGAATGATCATTTGACTAATATTTTGAATAATCCTTATATATTACAATAGCACACATTATCTCAATCCTAACAAAAACCCTGCAAGTTTAATTTATTACCACTGCCTTTAGATGAAGAGACTAAGACTTTAAGGAAAAAACCATTTCCCTAGGTTCTGCAGATATTAGATGGTGAGAAAACTCGGACTCCAAACCTCATGCTCTCTCTTATTGCCACTGCCATTGCCACCAAGAGAAGAAATTAGCCAGTTACTGCATCCAATTCTAGCAAGAATCAATAGCCACTTAAGTTGTTTCCTTTACAAATGCAATTCCCCCACAAAGTAGTATTCATTTGCACTTGATGGTTGGTCAGAAATAGAACCGTACAATGTTCACAATGGAAGGATTTTAGAGATCAATTACATAGGGAACAGAGACCCAGGGGCAGGCATTTTAGCAACATTTGAAGCCACAATGAATGAATGTCTCATCAATGTCACATTTGTAGTAGTACTCTTAGGGAACAGTGGCCTCAAAGGCATTTTCTATTTTTTAATTATATAATCTCCCTTTATTTTGTTTGCCTGGTCTCATTTTTGATATTGATTTTTAATTTTTTACCTGGATCAAAAAAGAAAAATGGAATCAATAGTCCATGATATATTGTTAACATGAAATAAAATATATACAGTGCCTTGCAAATACTTATGATTAATATTGTACATGCAGGATATTCAGGTTTTCGGCAACAATTCTGCACATTTAACACCTAATATCCACTGCCTTTATGAAAAAAAGTGAAAAACGCAACTGCAGTCACTCAACAGCTAGCAGGCACTCAATGAGCACACTGCAACTGAAACTGAATTTATATCATTAACATTTGAAGCACTGAAATACTTTAAAGGTTTTACTTTTTTGAGTTGCTGAAAAAGAACTCTTCTCATAGGGGAATGAACCTAGAATCACCAGTGTTTGCTGCTTTTTTCCCTTCAGAGAGTTATTGGCAGCTTAGCCAATCTTTGCTACTTCAATGTTGGGTACATCTAACATAGACCAGGCTTCATTTTTGGAAAGACATTGATGAGATTCAGAGAGAGAAACTAAAGTGATTTTAAAAAAAATGGGGGGGAGGGGGAGAAAGAGACCGCTGCATATCCATAATGAGGACACACACTCCTTCTTTGCAGGACTGTATTTGATTCACTTGTACCTGGCAGATAGAAAGCATTCAACATGTTTGCAGAATTAACTTAAACTTCACACATACACTATAGATAATGGCTGAACTATTTCAGACTTCCTTTTGCAAAGCTATCTCACTTCAAATACTTAATTTGTTATCAGAAATTCCACAGGTCAATTGGGTGGGGTATCATTTTGTTTATTTTGAGAGCCTGAAGTAATAGATTCACAAAGCAGGTAGTAAACCACATAAAAGGGAAATATTGATTTCAAAAGGAACTTTTTTTTTTATTATAAAAGGTAGACTATCAAAAAAACTGATAAATGAATGCAGTAAGAGGCAGTCTTGGTTGTGCACATTTCCTGAGGAAGGAGGTTTCCATGCTTGGAAAAAGAATCAAAACCTTCCGTTTTGCACAACAAAGGATGAAACATGGTATTGCAACATTAAGTTAATCTCTCAAGTGCTTTGTCTCTGCACCACCAAAGATTCTGAAATGGGGAAAAACTTTGGATGTCTGGGATCTAATATCAAAGCCCTCATAATTAACTCTTTTCACTTTGTCTGAAAACACAACCCTGGATCCACAGGGGGGATTAGGCAAATGTTAATTAGTAGGGCTTAATTTCCAAACCAAAGCTCAGATCAAGCCTATTCAATAGTCAGCTAAAACCTGGGAAGAAAATAGGACCACATCAGGATGTTCTGAAATATATGAATATCAAATTGTGTTAGCAAAAGAGATATTACGCTTAATTTTATTTTTCATCACACTTAGATGTTGTAGAGAATCTGAACTAGAGGTTAAACCTATTCTCTGGTTTTTCAGAGATTACAACTTAAATAACAGATTCCAAGAACCTTAGGACAGGTCAGACCAGGAGAAACATAATAAGAAAATGGAAATTTTACATATCATTGGAGCCTCACAACAATCTTGCATTATGTAAGCTTTGGCTGGTATCATCACTTCCATTTTCGATGACAAAACTGAACTTCAGGAGGTAAGATGAGAGGCTAGATGAGACCCAAGGACATAAACGTACTAGGAAAGACTATTACCTCTGCTTCTACAATTCTGGGATTGCCCATGCCGATGGTGCAACGTAGTGGTCAGCTGTACAGCACTGCGATGTCTGCAGTGCTGTAGAATACTTCCGTTTAGCCTACGTGATACCCTGGACATGCCAAATGGGTTAAACTATAACCCCCGTGTTTGGCAGTTCACATGCCACAAAGAATACAATATCCAGAAAGGGTGTCCTGCTCATGTGTCTCAGAAAAGGCATAGTCCTTGGGAAGCCATGCCAAGTCATTCTTTTTTTCTTTTTTTCTTTTTTTGACAGGCAGAGTGGACAGTGAGAGAGAGAGACAGAGAGAAAGGTCTTCCTTTTGCCATTGGTTCACCCTCCAATGGCCACCGCAGCCGGCGCACCTGGTCTCCCATGGGGTGCAGGGCCCAAGCACTTGGGCCATCCTCCACTGCACTCCCTGGCCATAGCAGAGAGCTGGCCTGGAAGAGGGACAACCGGGACAGAATCCGGCACCCCGACTGGGACTAGAACCTGGTGTGCTGGCGCCGCTAGGCAGAGGATTAGCCTGTTGAGCCATGGCACCGGCCGCTAAGTCATTCTTGATCAACAACTCACACAGTGCTAATTGGTATTCTGGGTGTCAAAAGGAGGACATTATTATTGAGACTAGTAACTGTTAGGTAGTGTTATAAATGTTAGGAAATGGGCACTCAGTGGAGAAGTGAGAAGCATTCAAAATGTAAGGATAGGGTAAAATAATCTAGGATCACTCCCCACCCTTGAATGAAGAAGGTATAAGAATCCATTGAGGACTATATTCTGAACCTCTTGGGGATAGCTGTCCCTAACTGACTTGATCCTTAATTGATCCTGCGTATAGATACTGCTTTAGAAGGATTTCTGATTGTCCGATGCAACTAAAGAGCACTGACTACTCCACAGGAAAGCTGATGCCTGCCTTAGGTAAATCTTCCAGAGTATGTCCAGAGCACCTAAATGAGCAGACAACTGGTGGCCAGGTCACAACAATAGGCATCAGAGTCAGCCAGACAAGGTTCAAGTTCAGCTGTGCAAATTAATTGTTCAATCTTAGTTTCCTTGGTGATATTCCAGGTTCTATTGTCCTTTGCTTGCACATGGGCCCTGGTTTTTGAATCTCTGCAGAATAACCCGAACAGGTTATTCCACTTTGCACTTTAGTTTCCTTATCTATGAAATATAAATAGTGATTGTGTGTACTTCCTAACCTTGTTGTGGGGATTATAAGAGATACTTAACGCAAAGTGATACATCAGTTCCTACCACATAATAACTGCTTGGTATAGTGATCTATTGTTAATTACTGTTATTATCTTAAGTGTACCAATTGTACTATGTTCTACACATGCATTTTCATCTAAGGAATCATCCCAGGAAAGAAGGGATCCTGGACCAAATGAGACCCAGTTTCCTGTAGGATACCTCCCATAGCCAATGCTAATGTGCTGGAAAGCTCTACAAACTGGAGCTCCTGGACCTCCCGCTTCCAACTGGATGACTTAGGTGACAAATGGAGCAGAGGTGGAGTTTAAAGCACAAAGGTACGCACCTGAAGTGCACACCTGAGCAAAACAAGAGTGTGTCATCTTTTTAGATTTTTGGATTTCTTTTACAGAGCAGAAATTGACTGATGGAAAAACAGCATCATTTCATTTGATATTTCTATTCAAATAACTATAGTGAATATTTGACATTCTTTTTGGCTAGCAAGCATCATATGAATAATAGTGGGAGATACAGCTCTGCTTCCCATAAGAGAAACCAAGGGATGCAGATACATTTGCTCATCTCAAAACCCGTGCTCCCACTGGGCTGTAGGACAGCAGCACCAAGGTCAAGGATCCTGAAGAGATTGAGTCATGATCTCAACAGTGTTTCATGCTTTTACCACTGTACCTGAGCCTGGCCTCCCAACTTGCCCATCAGTGCTGGAAGATACCCTGTTCTTTATAGCATGTTCCTCTCCTGATAAAGTTTGCTGTGGCTTATAGCCAATAGTCCAGCCTGACAGACCAAACTACAATGGACATCCACTATGGCGGAGACACAGTGATTAGAACTGACAAATTATTAGTGATTAAAAAAAGACAAGAGATCCAACGGGTCTTCAGAAGCCTGCCTTCTAATAGGGAACATAAGGACATGACACCTTGGGTCCTCTCTGACTCAATACTGTGATCATTTAGTGCTGACCTTTGACCATAACCTTGCCCTATCCAAATTCTGAATCAAAGGCATGAAAGGAACTGAAACGGAGTGCCTACACAGAGCCTTGAATGCAGATGTTAGAAACAATCGGGCCCTAATTTCCCACAGTTTCCAGCTTCCCTTCCTTAGCTTAAAGCTCCCTTGCACTGTTTTCATGATTGAAAATTGACTTCTTACTAAAATTATCTCACTGAGCTGTGGGAGCAGTGCAGCTGGCTCTAGAAGGTCCCTGAACCCAAAACTCCAAAGGTCATTTATTTCCTGTATAGATAGCATCTTGATGCTTGCTCTCATCTGGAGGGGTTTCTTTTCCAGGAAGCCCAGATTCCAATCAAAAAGTAATAACCACCTACATGTAGCCTCCATACTGGCTGGAGTTCACTTTGCCCTCATCAAAATTCACAAAAGAACACGGAATCACCAACCAATCAAAGGAAGGTCATAAGCACAACAGATCAACCAGGACCTTGGACATGAACTGAACATGCATCTCTCAAGTCCAACTTCTAACTATGAGAAATGTTATCCCTGACCTCTCAGGGAGCCCAAAAATTAAATAATACCTATCCAGCTCCATGATCTTTGCTTTGCAATCAATACCTATTTTCTTTGAGCACCCTGCTGTCAGTAGTAGGCTTGCTGTATGTTGGCCATGTGGACCCAGTTTTGGGAGTGTCCTATAACAGAACTTTGGTCTGAATTTTGAAGGTTGAGAATCATCTCTATTCCTATTATTGGGCAGTGATCTATAGCTGCTTAGGTTTTTGATATCTTGGCCTCTGCCTACTTCCTTGGTGGCTGGTAACTTAACCAGACACTTAGCACCTGGGCTGAGGACCCTTATTAACAGTCCTGTCCACAACCAGGGCATGAATCTTATTCCTAAAACAAAGCCCAGGGATGGGGTCCAGTCAGGAGTGTGTAATGTCCAGGAGTTTCCCCAACATAATCTGGGTTTATGCCTATAGACCCATGTAATTTTTACTAGTGCTCTCTTTCACTCTAAAAAGTGTTTTGGGTTGCTTAATATACTATATGGTCACCCTAGCTATGAAAGGAAAGAATTTTCTCTTCTTCAGCATCAGATACTCAGTGTTCAGCATAACGCTTGTCATGGAGTTGGGGCTCAAGAAGTGTTTGCTAAAGCAGTGGATGAGAAAATGAAAGCACATTTCATAATGTGTCACTTAGGGCTCAATTTCTCAGATATTACTACTACTAACATTTTTAAACATGACTTGCCTTGACTCTCAAATACATTCTTACATTTCTGTAGCCACTAAAATTAGGCCAGCCTGAAGAATTTCCTGCTGGCCAAAATGGAGACAATGTTAATATCAATGATCACAGTGGCCATGGGTTCAATATATTAAAATATATTAAATGTTCATATGGCTGATTCCTTTTTTTTTTTTTTTGACAGGCAGAGTTAGACAGTGAGAGAGAGAAAGAGACAGAGAGAGAGAGAGAGAGAGAAAGGTCTTCCTTTTCCGTTGGTTCACTCCCCAATGGCCACTGCGGCCGGCGCACCACGCTAATCCAAAGTCAGGAGCCAGGTGCTTCTCCTGGTCTCCCATGTGGGTGCAGGGCCCAAGGACTTGGGCCATCCTCCACTGCACTCCTGGGCCACAGCAGAGAGCTGGACTGGAAGAGGAGCAACCAGGACAGAATCCGGTGCCCCGACCAGGACTAGAACCTTGTGTGCCGGCGCTGCAGGCAGAGGATTAGCCTATTGAGCCACGGCGCCGTCCCATATGGCTAATTCTTTTTTTTTTAACTTTTATTTAATGAATATAAATTTCCAATGTACAGCTTATGGATTACAATGGCTTTCCCCTCCCATAACTTCCCTCCCACCCGCAACCACCCCCTCTCCTGCTTCCTTTCCCCTTCAATTCACATCAAGATTCATTTTCAATTCTCTTTATATACAGAAGATCAATTTAGTATATATTAAGTAAAGATTTCAACAGTTTGCACCCACATAGAAACACCTAGTGAAACATACTGTTGGAGTACTAGTTATAGCATTAAATCACAATGTACAGCACATTAAGGACAGAGATCCCACATGAGGAGCAAGTGCACAGTGACTCCTGTTGTTGACCCAACAAATTGACACTCTAGTTTATGGCACCAGTAACCACCCTAGGCTCTCGTCATGAGTTGCCAAGGTTATGGAAGCCTTCCAAGTTTGCCAACACTGATCATATTTAGACAAGGTCATAAAAGACAGGGTGAGGATAGTAACCAATGATCCTAAGAGTGGCATTAACCAGGTCTGAACAATTATACAGCATTAAATGGGGAAGAGGACCATCAGTACACACAGGTTGGGAGTAGAGCCATTGGTGGTAGAGTAGAGGTTATGATTACAAAGGAATGAGGCCCAAAAGTGCTAGACGGGGTCTAGAACAAAGGACAGAGTCATTATCAGAGGAGCTAAGAAAGGTGCTGTCTAAGCTACAATTAAGTTTTCTGATTTAGAGGCAAATAGAACATGACAGAAGGGGGTTGATAATAATCTGGTGGGCTTTAGGCCTTGTAAATTCAGAGGCCCAGACCTATCTATCTCTTCACATGGGGTATATCCTAAGGGAGGTGTGAACCTCCTAGGGGAAGGCACTCTGTTGACTTTCATTACTTGGCTGGCCTGGGAGGAGAGCTGGCCAGGTAAAGGCAGGGGGCATCTCTAACAAGAAATTTATAGTTCTGCCTGCAATGTTGCTGACCCTGCTTGGCCGTCCCCACAGTTGCAGTGGTCACTTTGGAAGTTGGGCTGAGTGAAGGGCTTTTCAGCTTAGAGCCAATAGGATCTGTGGCTCTGACCTAGGCATCCTTCGACTCCAGGGCAGATCCATTTCCAGTGATCCAACTCTTGGCGGAGCTGCCAGGGCTCTTCACAAGTTGACTTCTGCTGAAGCCCAGGCTTACCACATTGAAGCCACTGCAGTGGACTGGCCTGTTGGGTCTCCTTGAGGGCAGATCACTGTACAGATCAGCCATTAATAGGCCTGCCACCCATTGCTTCTGATGCCTAGCTTTCTTTTCCTCCTGGTTTGTGTTCAAGCAGACCAGAGGATGCAAGTCAAGGGAGTGCCCGTATCCCATCTCTAATCTTCGGTGGCCTGAACTACAAGTCTATAGTCACAGGCATGTTCTGTAGTAGTTTTTCTAAGGTAGACAATGCCCATGAGGAAAATTATATTCTCACTTTAAAACTTTCTTTCCCTTTGGTCTGAAAGGGAGGTTTTTTCTACTTACTGTTTACTTCACTGATGGCGAAGTAAATCTAGCTATGAAATTA
Source organism: Lepus europaeus (assembly GCF_033115175.1). Lineage (NCBI taxonomy): Eukaryota > Metazoa > Chordata > Mammalia > Lagomorpha > Leporidae > Lepus > Lepus europaeus. Next base: position 45,324,867 of record NC_084833.1, read on the forward strand.
TAATTTAAGCTCTTATTTTGGCTATGTTATTACAGAAAAATGTTAGCCATCTCTTTTATAAGGTCTAAAGATTAAATTGTGCATCCTACAGATTCCTTTATAATAGAATTAGTTTCCTTCCTTGAAGAGAATAGAGAAATGAAAGAACAAGTTGGGCTTAGAATAGAGAAATGAGGGAGCAAGTCCTAGATCGCTTGCTGACAATAGCAATATCACATGAAAACTTAGCAAACAGTTTCAACCATTAGATAACAACTTAAGAAAACATTTACCAGAAGGTCCAATGCCTTCTATAAATTTTAAGAATCATGTATTTGGAAACACCTCTTAAATATCTAACATGGTGTAGTTTGTTTAACCAGTAAACTTAAGCACAACCATATAAAATGTTTTTAGTTTCTTTCTACCAACACGTTTAAAACATATGATACACAGATTCAGGTCACACAAATTAAAATGTATCTTTGATTAAATTTAGAAGCTTAAATTTATGGACAATCTTATCTATAAGCCAATTAAAATAAAATTCTCAATAAAATTTTCCCATGTGAACATACAATATGTACACACATATAACCTAACATAATAGACCAATATAGCAATTTTAATAATAGCTTTTAAAATCTTTAACTCTTTTTGTAAATTGCCAATTGATTTGAATTGCTTTTTGTTTTTAGTAACCTCAGTTAACCATACTTTCTCTCAGTTGGTACTGTTAATACATTATTGGCTTCATCTGTTTACAGAGCCATCCAAAAGTACTGAATACAATAGAAGTGGCTGGAAAAAGTCCATAGGAACCTATAGGAGGACAGTTAAGCACAGAACCAACAACACTTTAGTTTTATGAGCAGCAAATCATATATAACTGTGGATGACAAAAGACTTTAAGTTGCCATGTTTAAAATTATAAACTCATCAACCAACAAGAGGCACTTGCTTACTTCACAGTATTTTTAAAAGCACCTGTAGGAATTTACAAGTATTCAACCCTTTAGGCCTCTGGGGCTTTCTCATTAAGATAACTATCATGTCTAGTAACACAAGATCATTAGAATTTTTAATTCTCAATCATTTGTATTAATAGTATTTTCCATTATAGAAAGTTAAAATTTAGTACCACATCACATCTTGACATTACTTCTAATATAATCCAAATAGCCTGATAACTTGGTGTCTCTATAAGATGAGAGACATAGGTCCTTCGATTTTTTCAGTTGGGCCCAAACTGGAAAAACCGAAGTCCAAGACTTACTGGAAATTTTAGAGTCCGGATTGTTTGAAACTTTGATTTTTTGAATGCCTGTCAAGAATGCCAAGAAGGCTCAAAATCCAAAATATCTGGTTGAAATAAGATTCCTTAAAATCATGACATAACATAGACCAAAGTTGATCATTGTTACAAGGTGATTATTCAAATCTTTGAAAATAAGCACATATTTAAATAACTCATAGCTCTGAATAAAAATTCAGCTATTTTTGAACAATTAGAATTTAACAGACATCAAGAGAACATAATAGATTACTTTAACACATTGCTTTAACAGAGTATCAGAGTTTAATTCTATGTCAAAGAGAAATTGAGCTTCCTGTGATCTTTTGTTGTGAGGTTTCCTTCCTTTACCTTCTTTCATATTGGTGACCATCTTTCTGTGTTGCTGTGTATAACACATCTTTAAGCATCTTTTGCAGGGCTGGACAAGTGGCAACAAATTCTTTCAATTTCTATTTGCTATGAAAAGTCTTTATTTCACCTTCATTCACAAATGAGAGCTTTGCAGGATATAATATTCTGGGCTGGCAGTTTTTCTCTCTTAGTACTTGGGCTATGTCTTGCCATTCCCTTCTAGCTTGTAGGGTTTCTGATGAGAAGTCTGCTGTGAGTCTAATGGGAGATCCTCTGAGAGTAATCTGACATTTCTCTCTTGAACATTATAGAATCTTTTCTTTATGTTTCACTGTGGTGAGTTTGATTACTACATGTCATGGTGAGGATCTCTTTTGGTCATGTTTACTAGGGGTTCTATGAGCTTCCTGTACTAGGATGTCTCTGTCCTTCTCCAGACCCGGGAAGCTCTCTGCAAGTATCTCACTAAAAAGGCCTTCTAATCCTTTCTCCCTCTCCATGCCTTCAGGAACTCCTAGAACCCGAATGTTGGGTTTTTTTAATAGTATCCTGTAGATTCCCGACAATATTTTTTAGATTTCTAATTTCCTCTTCTTTTCTTTGGTTTGACTGTATACTTTCCTGTGCTCTGTCTTCTAAGTCTGATATTCTCTCTTCTGCTTCACCGATTCTGTTTTTAAGGCTCTCTAATGTGTTTGTCATTTGATCTATTGAATTCTTCATTTCATTATGATTTCTCGTCACTATCACAGTTTCTTGTTCCACTAGTTGTTTCATTTCATTTTGATTCCTCCTTTTCACGAGAGAGATTTTCTATCTTGTCCATTAAGGATTTCTGTAGTTCAAGAATTTGTTTTTGAGAACTTCTTAATGTTCTTATCAATTTTTTGAGATCTGCTTCTTGCATTTCTTCGATCTCATCATCTTCATAATCTTGAATTGGGGTGTCTTTTTCATTTGGGGGCGTCATAGTGTCTTCCTTGTTCTTGTTGCCTCAGTTTCTGCATTTGTTGTTTGACATATTGGAGATATTCTTTGGTTTCTTCACTGTGGTGTTTTTTCTTTTTATACTATGACTCTAGAGTAAGTGGACTGTCTGCTTTCGATGGAGCCTTAGAGACTTGAGATGGGTGTGGCCTGAGAGCTCTGTTTTGTTCCTCAGGGTTGAGGGTGTGTCAAAGAGGACACTCCCAGGTTAGGCGTGGTAATTCTCTCTGTCTTTCTTTCTTTCTTTCTTTCTTTTTTTTTTTTTTTTTGATTCAAAAGGGAAGTATTTCCGCACAGCTGAATGGAATTGGAGATAATTAGCAGGCAAATGATATACCCACAGGAGCCAGAGATCAGAAGCTCTTTCCCAAGGACCACACAGGGAATCTGTTCTGCCCTCAGTGTGGGCTCCATTTCTCCTGCAGACTCCCACTGGGTTGCCAAGGTTACTGAACTCTAGCGTCTCTGGAGAGTACTCATGTGAATTCTGGGAGTTCTCTCCCCAAACGTCTCTTTTTTCACAGTCTCAGTTCATTAGCACCACACATTCATTGGATCCTAATCTCCTGTTATTTCACCACCCTCCCCCACCCCCAGAGTCAGGTGTTTCTGCTAGGCTCAGGGCTGGTGCAGACCTGAGGTCACCCTGCTTATGACGTATGTCCAAAATGGCGCCTGCTCTTTGTCTTGCTCGCCTTTGAGAGGTGAGCGGAGAGAGAGAAACTTGTGTCCGTATCAGTCACTTTTTTTTTTCCTCTCTCTTCTTGTTAGCCTGGTGAACTTTTCCCCCTGGAGTTTCAAGCCTCGTTCCCTCTAGTCTCCTCTTTCCACTTGCCTGCTGGTGTCTTGGGCTATTGAGGTTCAGCTCACCTCGCGTTCTGTTGAGTCTGCCGCTGGTGTCCCAAACTTGGGCTCCCATGCTCTCCACACAGGTCCACTGTGAATCACTAGTTCTGGAAGAGTTTCCTCTGCTATTTCTTCCCCTACTCTTCCTTGAACCTGCAGTATCTCCACTTTTATTAAACCGTCTCTCCCCGGACTATCAGTGTGCTCCCTTCCTATTCTGCCATCTTGCCGCTCTCCCGGCTAATTCTTAATTCAAAGTAGGAATCAAAAGATTCCAAAACAGAACTTCATTTTTGACCTTTGGAAGAGCATAGGGAACAAAGTCATTATTTTAAAAACATAAAGGAATTAATCATTGATCTTGCCTTTTTATTTTTTTAACTTAGAAACCTTTTAGTGATCTTGGCTTTCTTAAAGAACTTATTGTATATCCCTAAGTCATAAGCTGCTTGGAAGTTTGCCTTTGGGGCTGGCACTGTGATGTAGTGGATAAAACTGCCTCCTGGGGCTGACGCCATGGCTCAATAGGCTAATCCTCTGCCTGTGGCACCGGCACACAAGGTTCTAGTCCTGGTTGGGGCGCTGGATTCTGTCCCGGTCACTCCTCTTCCTGTCCATCTCTCTGCTGTGGCCCAGGAGTGCAGTGGAGGATGGCCCAAGAGCTTGGGCCCTGCACCCACATGGGAGACCAGGAGAAGCACCTGGCTCCTGGCTTCAGAACAGCGTGGTGCACCGGCCACAGTGGCCATTGGGGAGTGAACCAAAGGAAAAGGAAGACCTTTCTGTCTCACTCTCTCACTGTCCACTCTGCCTGTCAAAACACACACACACACACACACACAACTGCCTCCTGAAGAGCCGGAATCCCATATGGGCACTGGTTCAAGTCCTTGGGCCCCTGCTCCCACATGGGAGACCTGGAGGAAGCTCCTGTTTCCTTTCTCTCTGTCTCTCTCTCTCACTATTCACTCTGCCTGTCTGGAAAAAAAAAAAAGAAGGGACAATTATACAAGATGCACAGACATCAATGCAGGGACACAGAAGACATGAAGAAGCAAGTTAGTATCATGCCCCCAAAAGAACAAAACAGCCCTCTACAATTAGATGCTGAACTGAAAGAAATCTATGAAATGCCAAAAACAGAATTCAAAATAACAATTTTAAGGAAGCTTAATGTGACACAAGAGAGTACAGACAGATTAAAGAAAAGAGGAAATCAATGAGTGACATGAATGAAAATTTTGCAAGGAGATCAAAATCATTAAGAAGAACCAAATGAAATTTTGGAGATGAAATCTTCAATCAGTGAAATATAGAATATTATTCAGAGTGTTAATAACAGAATAGACCAAGTGGAGGAAAGAATTTCTGACCTTGAGGACAAGACTTTTTTAAAATAACCCAGATAAAAATAAGGAGAAAAGAATCAAAAACAATAAAGAAAATCTACATGAAAGTGGGATACCATTAAATGACCTGATATTCATATAATAGGGATTCCTGAAGAACAGAAAGAAAAAGGCATTGAGAACCTGCTGAGTGGAATAATAGTTGAAAATTGCCCATGTCATGAGAGAGTCATGGACATTCAGATATAAGTAGATTGATGGACCCCAAGCAGATTCAACCAAAAAAGATCTTCTCCAAGGCATAGTTTAGTTACATTTTCAAAATTTAAGAACAAGGAGAGAATCCTAAAGACAGCAAAAGAAAAGGTTCAAGTTACACATAAAGAAAAATGAATTAGATTTACATCAGACTTCTCAGCAAAACAAGACAGAAGAGAGTGGCATGATATATTCAAGGTCTTAAAAGAAAAATACATCCAACCAAAAAATATTACATCCAGTGATGCTATCCTTTAAAAGTGAAGGAAGAGGGGCTGGCACTGTGGCATAGTGGGTTAAGCCTGCAGTGCTGGCATTCTATATGGGTGCTGGTTTGAGCCCTGGCTCTTCCACTTCCTACCCAGCTGTCTGCTAATGTGCCTGGGAATACAGTAGAGGATGGCCCAAGTACTTGGATCCCTATACCCATGTGGGAGACCCAGAAGAAGCTCCTGGCTTCAGATTAGCTCAGCTCTGGCCATTGCAGCCTTTTGGGTAGTGAACTAGCAGATGGAAGATCTCTCTCTCTCCCTCTCTCTCTCTCTCTTTCTCCCTCTCCCTCTCTCTTTCTCTCTCTCTTCTCCCTTCCTCCCTCCCTCCCTCTCTCTCCCCCCTACCAACTGACTTTCAAATTAAATTTTTAAAAAATCTTTTTTAAAAAGTGAAGGTGAATATGGTATTTTCAAGATCAGCAAAAACTGAGAGAATTCACCACCACTAGATGAACCTTGTAAGAAATTCTGAAGAGTCCTGCATTAGAAGGAAGCATGGTAAAATCACATGATACCCCCAAATTCACTAACAGAGCAGATACAATCAGTATCCAATCACAAAATGAAGATGTCAGTTCTTTTCTATCAATACTAAACTTGAATGTAAATGGATTAAATTCCCCAGCCGAAACACTTGGTTTGACTTAATGGATAAAAAACCAAGATCTTACTATATGCTGCCTTCAAGAAATTGATTTCACAAACAAAGATACACACAGAGTGAAAGTGAAGGGCTGGTTAAAGATATTCTTGGCAAATGGAAACCAAAAATGAGCAGGAATAGCTATCCTCATATCAGATAAAACAGACTTTAAATCAAAAACTATAAAAAGAGATAAAGGACATTATATTTTTTTTAAAAAAATTATTTGACTGATAGAGTTAGACAGTGAGAGACAGAGAGACAGAGAGAAAGGTCTTCCTTCTGTTGGTTCACCCCCTAAATGGCTGGAGCTATGCCGATCCGAAGCCAGAAGCCAGGTGCTTCCTCCTGGTCTCCCATGTGGGTGCAGGGGCTCAAGTACTTGGGCCATCCTCCACTGCCTTCCCCAGGCAACAACAGAGAGCTGAACTGGAAGAGGAGCAACCGGGACTAGAACCTGGCGCTCATATGAGATGCTGGCGCCGCAGGCGGAGGATTAACCAAGTCAGCCTCGGCACTGGCCCCAGGACATTATATTTTGATAAAAAGTTTGATTCAGCAAGAAGATATTATAATCATAAACATATACACATCCAACAAAAGACCACCAGATATATACAGAAAACACTATCACACTTAGAAGGAGAAACAGACTCCAACACAATATTTTATAAATTCAATCCCCACCCCTCATCAATGGACAGATCATCCAGATTGAAAATCAATAAAGATACACAGGAGTTGAAACATGCTATTTTGCAAAGGGACCTAACAGACATTTACAGGACATTTCACCCATCAGCTACAGAATACACATTTTTCTCATCACCACAGGGAACATTTTTCTAGGATAGGGCACATATTATGCCACAAGTAAAGTCTCAGTAAATTTTAAAAGATTGAAACCATACCATGTATTTTCTCAGATCACAAAGGAATAAAACTAGAAATCAACAAGAAGAAGAATAGAGCACTTACATACATGGAAATCAAACAACATGCCACTGAATGATCGATGGGTCATTGAAGAAATTAAAAAGGAGCTGGCGCCACGGCTCAATGGGCTAATCCTCCGCCTTGCGGCGCTGGCACACTGGGTTCTAGTCCCAGTCGGGGCACCAGATTCTGTCCTGGTTGTCCCTCTTCCAGGCCAACTCTCTGCTATGGCCAGGGAGTGCAGTGGAGGATGGCCCAAGTGCTTGGGTCCTGCACCCCATGGGAGACCAGGAGAAGCACCTGGCTCCTGCCTTCGGATCAGCACGGTGCGCCGGCCACGATGGCCATTGGAGGGTAAACCAACGGCAAAAGGAAGAACTTTCTCTCTGTCTCTCTCTCACTGTCCACTCTGCCCATCAAAAAATTTAAAAAAAAAGAAATTAAAAAGGAAATCAAAACCTTTCTTGAAATAAATGAAAATACAACATATCAAAACCTTTGGGATACAAAAAAAGCAGCATTAAGATAGAAATTAATGGCATTAAGTGCTTATATTATAAAAAGAGAAATGTCTCAAAGATCCAAGGATGCATTTTGAAGACAAAAAATCCAAGAACACACCATACCCCTAATCAGCAGGAGGTGATAAATAATAAGGACTAGAGCAGAAATAAATGAAATTAAAACTAAAAAATTCAAAAGATCAACAAAATTAAAAATTGGTTTTTGAGAAGGTAAATAAAATAGATAAACCTCTTGCCAGACTTACAAAGAAAAAAAGATAAAAAATTAAATATTTGAAAATAGAGATGAAAAAGGAAACATTACAACTGATACTACTGAAATACAAAGTTTCATAAGAAACTATGAAAAACTATACGCCAATAAACTGGAAAACCTCAAAGGAATCAATAAACTCCTAGATACACATAACCTATCAAGTTTAAATCAAGAGAATATAGCCAATCTAAACAGACCTACAACAAACAATAAGATTGAAGCAGTAATCAAAAGTCTTCCATCAAGGAAAGTCCCAGGACCTGATTGGTTTTGCTGCTGAGTTCTACAAAACATTTAAAAAACTGATTCCAATATTTTTCAAACTATTCCAAAATACTGAGTAGGATGAAACTCTGCAAACTCTTTTTATGAGGCCAGCTTTACTTTGACACCAAAACCAAAGATATAACATGAAAAGAAAACTACAGACCTATAGCCTTAGTGAACATAAATGCAAAGATTCTCAACAAAATATTAGCAAACCAAACCAAAACCATATCAAAAAGATCATACATCACAATCAAGTAGGATTTATCTCAGAAGTGGAAGTGTGGTTCAATATTCACAAATCAATAAATGTCATAAATCTCATCAACAGAATGAAGAACAAAAACCATATGGTCAAGTCAAAGGGTGCTGAGAAAGCATCTGATTAGATTTAACAACTGTTCATGACAAAAAAAAATCCTCCACAAATTAGGTATAGAAAGAACATACCTCAAAATTATAAAGGCTGTCTATGACAATCCAACAGCCAATATCATACTGAATAGGGAATAGCTGAGAGCATTTCTGCTCAGATCTGGAAGACGACAAGGATGTCCACTTTTACTACTCTTATTCAATATAGTACTGGAAGCTTAGCTAGAGCAATTAGGGAGGAGAAAGAAACAAAGAGCATCAAGATTGGAAAAGAAGAAGTAAAAATATCCATGTTTGCAGATGACATGATGTTGTACATGGAAAACCCTAAACACTCCACCAAAAAGCTATTAGAACTGATAAACAAATTCAGTAAATTTGCAGGCTATAAGTGAAACACACATTAAAAACAATACTTTTATATATGCTGATGATAAAATCATTGAAAGAGAAATCAAGAAATTCTACTAACAAATAGCCACACACACACACACACACACACACACAAACACACACAGTTTTTGAAATGAATTTAATCAAAGAAGTGAAAGATCTCCACAATGAAAATTATAAAACATTAATGAAAAAATCAGCAACGACATTTTAAAAAAGGGAAGATATGCCTTGTTCATGATTTGGAAGAATTAATATCATTAAATGTTTATACTACTTAAAGCAATTTTCAGAGTCAATGCAATCCCTATCAAAAACCAATGACATTGTTTACAGAATTAGAAAAAATAATCTTAAAATTCGTATGGACTCACAGAAGACCTAGAATAGCCAAAGCAATCCTGAGGGGGAAAAAAATCAAGCTGGAGGCATCACAATACCTGACTTCAAAGCATATTACAAAGCTATAATAATTAAAACAGCTTGGTACTAGCATAAAAACCAACACATAGACTAATGGAACAGAATAGAGCCCAGAAATTAATCCACGTACATACAGCCAATTGATATTTTACAAAAGTGCTCAGAACATACATTGGAGTAAGAATAATCTCTTCAACAAATGGAACTCACAAAATTGGATGTAGAAGAATGAAATTAGATCCATACCTCCTAGCTTATATAAAATCCAACTCAAGATGGATCAAAGACCTAAATCTAAGACCTGAGACTATGGAGTTGCTTGAAGAAAATGTAGGGGAAACACTCCAAGACATTGGTGTAGCGGACTTCTTAGACAAGATACCCAAAGCACAGGTAACAAAAGCAATACTAAATATATGAAATTATATCAAACTCAGAAGCTTCTGCACAGCAAAAGAAACTGTCAATAGTGAGAAGACATCCAACAGAATGGGAAAAAATATTTGCAAGATTGACAAAATATTAATATGCAGAGTATATCAACAACTTAACAACAACAAAACAACCAATCTAGCTAAGAAATGGGCAAAGGACCTCAATAGAAAGTTCACAAATGAATACAAATGGCCAACAATTATACGAAAAATTGCTCAACATAACTAGTCATTCCAGAAATGTAAATCAAAACCACAATGAGATATCACCTCACCCCTGTCAGATTGGCTAAAATCCAAATCACAGAAAGTAACAAAAGCTGGCAAGGACATGGACAAAGAGGAACACTGCACACTGTTGATGGGAATATAAATAAGTACAGCCACCGCAGAAAACAGTGTGGAGATTTCTTTAAAAAGTAGAAATAGAATTGCCATATGATCCAGCAATCCCACTTCAGGGTAAACACCCAAAAGACATGAACACGTTGTATCAAAGAGATACCTGCACCACCATGTTCATAGCAGCACTGTTCACCATAGCCAAAGTTTGGAGTCAGCCAAGGAGTCCTTCATCAGATGAATGGATAAAGAAAATGTGGTCTATATACACAATGGAATGTTACTCAGCTATTAAAAAGACTGAAATTCTACCATTTGCTACAAAATGGATGCAACTGGAGGACCTGATGTTGACTGAAATAAGCCACAGAAAGACAAATACCATTTTCCCATACATGTGGGAGCTAAAATTGAAAAATAAAAATAAATAAATGTGTGTATTAGTATTGCTGAAAATATAGTTTTGTCTTGTATCTTTGTCAAACCAATGGTTAAGAATATTATATTGTAAAAAATATTATATTGTTACAGTTTTAATGATCTGTGGTTACTTTGAAATTTACTGCATATGGGTGAAATGATCATCTTTCCATTTGAGTATTGTTTATAGTCCTTGCCCATATTCCCCCTCAGCTAGGGTCTTTTTGCTTTTTCCTTGTTAAATTTTTTATTTGGTGCAGTATTAAGCCTTTGACTGCAATATAAATTTTAAATATGCTATCTTGGGGCTGGTGCTGTGGCTTAGCAGGTAAAGCTGCTACCTACAGTGCTGGCATCCCATATGGGCATTGGTTTGAGACCCAGCTGCTCCACTTCTGATCCAGCTCTCTGTTATTACTTGGGAAAGCGGTAGAAGTTGGCCCAAGTCCTTGGGCCTGTGCACCCGCGTGGGAGACCTGGAAGAAGCTCTTGGCTCCTGGCTTCAGATTGGCCCAATTCTGGCCATTGCGGCCATCTGAGGAGTGAACCAGCAGATGGAAGACCTCTCTCTCTCTCTCTCTCTCTCTCTCTCTCTCTCTGCCTCTGCCTCTCTGTAACTCTGCCTTTCAAATAAAATAAATAAATCTTAAGAAAGAAACTTCTTTATGCTTTTCTGTATCTTTTAACGTTAAGAATGCTCCTTTGTAACTTTAAGAAAGTAACTAAAACTACTCTATGTTCAGACTGGTGAACTGTACTTGCAAGTATCGACATCTGCGATTTTCTTCTTAATGTCTAACCTAACCTAGATTGGGGCTGGTGGAGGGCAGGGACCAGGGGACTGCTGCATGTACTGGGCAGTCGTATCTCCAGCCACAAAATGACCCAAAGTGGCTGTCACACAGGCATTGTGAGCACACAGTTCCAGGACAATACTGGCGGCAGAGTTGAAAGAAGGGAAGCTCTGCGTCCCTCCTGGTATGAGGATTGAGAAAAGGCCGCTGTACACCCCGAGACTGACAAACGGAGTCAGAGCGGGTGCAGACAGTGAACTGAAAAGCCAATCGCAGTAACAGAGACAAGAGGAAGGCAAAGAAACGGAATCTGATCGGCCCGTTGCCCACTCTCGGCAGGAGCCCAGGAGGCTTGGAGGAGACAGAGAAGGCCCGGGACACCTTGAGAAAGGCTGAGGATGCTCACAGGGCATGTGTGAGTGTTTTTCTTTGTGCAAGGACTTGCCTTGCTCTGGAAGCTTTCACTGTTAGCTGCACTGTGCAGGTTGGGTTCTTGCAGGCTCTCTACTGTCCCTGGCCTCTGATTCAGGGACCATCCTCTTGGATCACCTCCCGTCTGTCCTCCAAGCCCCTGTGAATCTTTTCCTCACCCATGTGATTGTGCCAGCAGCATTTCCACTAAGCAGCCCATGATGCACAGGGCTCCCAGCTTGCCAGGCCAGAGCGCTGACACATTCCTGACAAACACCCCACCAGCTGTGTATCCCAGCCGAGGAATGCAGCTGCACAGGCTCCCTTCATTGACTCTGCTTCCAAGTGAAAGAAGTAAAATTGGTTCAAAACCATGCATTAGATGTACACTAATTAGCATAAAATTGCTCCTTTGTCTCAGCTGGGAGGGAGGATAATGGTGCAGGGACTGAGGCTGCTGCCCGTCCCTTCCCGCACCCTGAGCTCAGCAGGCTGCTCGATGCACAGAGCCCGAGGAAACAAGGATCAGCCACGCTGCCAGCCGTGATCCACCAGCGGGACCCTCTGGCCTGGACCTCTTTCATCCCTGGTGGAAGCGTAAAACACGACCCAGAGGCCTGCCTGGCACAGAAGACCGTCTGCCCCCTGGCAGTGGAGACAGGTCATCAAGTCATTCCTTGACTTGACTTTCCAATCCTTGACTTTCCCATGAAGAACTTGGGAAAATTCACCAGCCCTACAATTCTCAGACTCAGGTGTACAATTTTGATTCTAAAGTGCACCATTTTCTACATCTTACTACCTCTTAAATAAGGACACATCCTATAATCAATAACACTCTAATTTAAAAAGTAGTGTGTCTGATAATGGAAGAAAGTGTCTTGAATTAGATGAGAGCTTCACAGCAAAGTCAATGGCAGAATGTCTGAACTTGAGAAAGAAAAAAGAGCTCCCACTGATAAGCTCTGCCTATCTCATAGGCATTCCCTCCCAGTCCCAACCCCCCACAGACATGTTTTCTGGGAGGCAGAACCATGTTTATCAATCTGAACACAAGGTTGTATATTGGACATTCTCGAAGAGTGCCTGGCTGATCGACTTGATTCTTTTTTCTTTTTTTTCCTTTTTTCTTTTTCTTTCTTTTTTTTTTTTTACAGGCAGAGTGGACAGTGAGAGAGAGAGAGAGAGACAGAGAGAAAGGTCTTCCTTTGCGGTTGGTTCACCCTCCAATGGCCGCCGTGGCCAGCGTGCTGCGGCCAGCGCACCGTGCTGATCCGAAGGCAGGAGCCAGGTGCCTCTCCTGGTCTCCCATGCGGGTGCAGGGCCCAAGCACGTGGACCATCCTCCACTGCACACCCTGGCCACAGCAGAGAGCTGGCCTGGAAGAGGGGCAACCGGGACAGAATCCGGCGCCCTGACCGGGACTAGAACCCGGTGTGCCGGCGCCGCAAGACAGAGGATTAGCCTATTGAGCTGCAGTGCCAGCCCAGACTTGACCCTAAATTCTGTTTCTGGGACCTTTGATTCTTCTCTTTTTGAGTCCTTATTCTCCTGAACTGTATAAAGTAGCTGCCAAAGTTTCCTTCCTTATTGTTGTAGGATTAATTGAGATAAAGCATGGTACACAAGAAACCCTCAGTGAAAGTCACTGTCCTCTCTATACGTAATTATTATACTGGACACAGGTTCCAGCTACCAGACCTGCCCATCAGATAAGGAACTGAGGGAACTTGAGCAAGGTCGCACAGCTGGTGAACGAGGCAGAGGTTTGGGGCTTCCAGACAGGTCTTGGGAAGCCACGTCTCGGGTCCCATCTTCCGCACACCCAACAACTCCATCAAGATCCTCATCACAGGATCTGCCCTGATCAGTGCGGGGTCCCCAGCAAACCCTGCATTCTGTCTTTCAAGAAACCATGACCCATTCAAAAATCAAGCTCAGCAGACACAAATCCAGAGAATGCCATTAAAAAGGCGAGGCTGCTTATAAGACATTGATTGATTCTAGTGAACATCTGGGTGAGCCATTGTCATCGTGTCAAAAACGCAGGGGTCCTAATGAGCTCTGATAGGAGCCAATGCCTGTGACCCTCTCCTCCTGACACCCTCTGGGGACCACGAGTCCTGGCCTGACACAGCTGCACGGCTACCCCAGTTTGCAGCTATATTGACACAGCCATTTTCATGGTAGGCCTGTTGTAAATTTGTTGTTACATGGTGCGTCTGCCCCAGATTGCACGGTATACGTAAATTTTTGTGTGTGTGGTGGGGCTGGCACGAGGGTTGGGGGGGCGGGGAGTACCAAGGCTGAATGGAGCGTGTGATGGGGCAACCCGCAGGAGACCTAACCCTGATAAATTGTTTACTTGTTAGTGATGGGGCTCAAGACTGGGCTGGGGGCTGCAGGCTCAGCAGGACAGACTAGAAGGTGGACCCACGCCAATTACCAGCCATTGTGGCGTCCCACCCCATGATTGACACCAATGTCTCCCCTCTCACCATGGGTCCTTTTACTATCCGGACCCAACACAAGCCCCACTGTGCTAATACCATGGTGTCTTCAATTTCCTTTGCTGCTAGCAAAAATTAACCTAGGCCTCCAGCCTGTAGAAGACCTAAGGGCTTTATTTTATTATGCATTTTCCCCCAGTTTTTCAAGGATGAGTAAAAAAAATAGAGGTTGCTAAGGCCAGTTGGGCAACAAAGGAAGCAAAGGGACAAACATTATCTTTGGATGACTGACTTCAAAGTTAATGATCTCCCTCACGGAATTGTGCCCTCTGCAGTTCAATGAGGTCTTTGCCATCAGATAAAGAAGCGTCTCTTTAATCCACTAACACTTCTTTGTCCCTTTGTGGCAAAATGATCATTTCATCAGTTGCGGGTACACTCTGCCCAGAGAGTTTTTTAGCCTGAGTGATTCAGAGCAGGAGAGACAGAGAAGGGTATTTCTCGACTTCATTTTTCCTCAAGTGACGGCTGAATAACTATGCAAAAAAATTAAGGCATAATGACCCGGCAACAGTGACAAAACCTAATTAGTCACGGAGGCCACTGGGTAATGAGCCGCAAAACCCAGCTCTTGAGTGTGTAATAACTGTATTTTTCTCCATTTCTTCCCCTTTAGTCACAGCCTTGTGTGGCATTTTTAACTAACTAAAATGGCACCAGATGCAACAGGGCTCAGACATTTTAACTTGAATTAAGAAACCATATGTTCCGATAAGTCATGGTCTCTTCTTTCCCACAGGCTGGGTCCTCCATCTGTGAGGCAGCGCTCCAGCGGTGAGGACGATGGCCGTGGGGACGATCCGAGGCTGGGTCTCGGGTGGAAGATGGCAGCAGGGTCTACACAGCCCTCCCCACATGGAGGTGGCAGCTCCCGTGGGTGACTTCACAAGGGGAGCTCCCGACCTGTTCTGAACGCACACAGTGGCCAGCAAAGCTCAAGTGGGAAGAGAAGGCGGGAGAGAACAGGGGCTGGAAGGACCCCGACAATTGCCTTTCACGTCCCTACCTGCTTCCACGTCTAAGTCCTGAAGCAGGTTGAGGCACGGAGCAGCCAATTCACAGATGTAAACATCCTGGGCTTTTTTTTTTAGCTCTCTTTTGTTGTTGTTTGCTTGTTTTAGTTTTTTTTAAGATGAAGCGAGCCAGGATCAGAGAAGGTAGGAACTTGCCTGGGTCACGGCTCGGGATACAGGACCCATTCTTACAGTCCATCCCTATGATGAGTAACCCATGTGTTGCCTATGTCTGTGCTCAGTACTGTTACTGGTTATCAGAATTTCTTCTGAACACCAGAAAAATGTTCAAGGGAAGAAAGCTGACCCATCACACAGTTTGCCATGCTAGCTCTCTTTAACACTCAGAGAGGGAAGTCCTTCCAAAGTCAGTTTGAGAAAAACACCATGAACATACATCACGCTTACTTTGAGCAAGGGTCATCCACTGTGGGTCCAATGTGAGAGATTTCACATTCCAGCCAGTGAAGGAGACCCTGCCCCCACTTTGTGTGCTGTGTGTCTGCTCTGTCTTTATGAATGTCTTCTGCCGCTGTCACTAACACTGGGATTGGGCTTGCGTTTAGAAAAGAGCAGACAGCGTAATCTTGGTTCTCTGAGACAAGGCGGCTGACTTTTCTTTTGTACCGCTCCACACCCGGGAGATCAAGAAAAAAAAATCCCCCCAAGATGAATTCCCAAGTTAGTCCCTGGATTTCAGTAAGAGCCTCATTTCCTGCTGCGCCTCTAGCTGTGGAATCAGCTAAGGGAATCCTGAATTAAGGAATTCCATATGGAATACGGAGAATAGAATTAATTGCACAACACAGACACAGGTTCGGACAGGGACTCCTGTCCCCTTGGAAAGTCTTGAAATAGCATGCATTAAAAAATTAAAACAAAAACTCCAGGACCTCTTTCTCACGGTAATGGGGATATGATATGAAATGAAAACACAAGCAAAGTCAGAAGTAGCTATACAGTTCTTAGTGATTTATTTAATGTAAATTATACCCTTACCCTCCCCTCCATATAATTGGGACACAGCAAAGGTCTGGTGTCTGGGACTACGTAATGTGACAGCTCTTTGTCTTTCTAACCTAGGTCCAGCTGCATAATTTGCTGGACCCAGTGCAAGATGAGGAAATGCTTAAAAAAATTCTTAGGATTTTCAAGACAGCTAACAGAACATTAAACCAAGTGCCCAGGACCCCACACCCACGAAGCCAGCCCTGCACAGAGAGCGAACGCAGCGGCAGCAGCCATGTGGCAAAGGCATGCGCTCGACGACTATGAACAGACCACAATGGACTGTGGGCCGGCTAGCAGAGCAACTTCCCACTCATAACTGTTCCAAATCGACTCTTTCTTCTCTCCACTTTGAACTTCAGAAAGTCCACTTCTGTGTCTCAGCAGAACCGTATGTAAAACGGGGAGTTTCTCTGGGCAGACAATACCGTTTCTTCTCAACTCTTCCCCAAACTTTCATCTATTCTAGTCCTGGCAAGCTGTGCCGCTCTGCTCATTGGGCCTTTTCCTGCACTCAGGCCAAGTCATTATCCTCTTTTTATATACTGCACTTCGTGCCCTTGTGAACCTGTTGAAAAATAGTGAAAGAGAGTTGAAAAGTACCACTGGCTCCTAAAAATAGTGCCGACTAGGAGGCAGAAAGGGGGAACTCCGGTTTCATTCAGTGCTAAAGATAACACCAGCAGAATGATAGACTCCTCCGAATTGTTTGTCCCCACTGGCCATTGTCCTCAGGGCACTGAATGAGCCTCTTAGCAGCTCTTGAGGGCCTGTCACAGGTAGGCACCCAACAGAGATAATTCCCAGCCTATGGTTCACTGCCCCTTTATAGACACTCACTCATGGCTCTGAAAGGCCTCAGACACTCTTGAATAAACTCCTACTCGCTTCCATAAACTTTTTCTCCCACTGAATTTTCCGGGGATGTGAACAGCTTCCCAGCCTCCCCAGAGGATGCTTCTGAATGCACTCCTGCTCTGAATCAAAGCCTGACAGCCAAGCCTCTTTGCAAAACAAGAGAAAAAAATGGGCCATCGGTGCCCTGGCAGAATCGCCGAGCCTTCCCCTGCAGGTAACGGCCGGCTCCCAGCGGCTCTGGCCCGCTTCCTGCTCCGCGACCTCCTTACATCTTCTTGGCTACAGGAGGTTCCTCTTACGACAGAAGAAGCCTTCTGTCTGTTGTCTGCACCCTGTCCCCTTGGTTTCTTGAAAAGAAGGGCGTCTCCACGGGGCATAGGGACTCTGGACGGCATGTTTGACTTAAGAATGGTCTGGAGGGCCTGGGCCTTAGAGCTCTGTCGTACTGGACTGGAACACAGACCTACCACTTATTAACTTACAGAGCCTGGGACCAGCCCCCTGCCTTTCTGAAGCTCGATTTTCTCATCTATAAATCAGGGCTACCAATAGTCTATCTCGCAGGCTCTTTTCCCCAAAAGGTTGACATAGATAATGTATTCATAGTAGAAAAGTATTTAGCATGGTTCTCAGTAGGTAACAGAGCTGAATAAAAGATACTCTTTATTACTCTAAAATTACTAGGTTTTTCTTCTGATTACCCTATCTTAGAAGCCCTTTTAGGGCAGTTCTTGCCTTCTGAAATTATTGATTACCTACCTACCCTTCAGGTCATCCTAATCTGGCTTCTAAGTAGAGGAGATATAGTTTCTTTCTTAATACTTACAACTCAGTTATGTAAAATGTCCTGGATAGATCCATTTTGTTATATTTTCTCATCCAAATAATGGAAGTGGAACTGTCTGTGACCTCTAAGAGCTCTTTTAGGGTCACTGAGGCAGTGGGCACAAGGATGCCTGGGCAAAAGATTCTACAGGACTTTTCATCATGGTTCTTTCTATTCTGTATTTCTTGCTCAGTTTTTGTTTCACTTTGTGAAATAATGTGAACACTTTTGCTCCTCTCTTCTGGGAGGATCAAGAGAACAGAAGGAGGAAAATGAGGCCACAGATGGCAGTCCCCTCTTCAGTCTCCCAAAGATTCCCACATGGAATGTCATTCATACAATGAGACTTCAAGACGACGTTTTTCTGAGACCCTAATTTCTACATATCAAGCATCAGCAACACTCCTTTGATGGAATCACAGGGGACTTGCTCAACAAGCCAATTGATCTGTTATTCTTCACAACTCAGCAGGGCTGATGGTTAAAGACGTTGCTCCACTGAGCACATCAGCATCCTTCCTTTTTTAAAAAATTTTACTTAAGGTATACAAACTTCATGTATTTCATATATACAGACTTAGGAACTCAGTGATACTTCCCACCCTCCCCTCCCTCCTGCCCACACTCCCACCCTTTTTCCTCCTTCCTTTCCTGTTCCCACTCTTAATTTTTACAATGATCTACTTTGAGTTTACTTCATGCTCATAAGATTAACCCTATTCTAAGTAAAGAGTTCAACAAACAGTAAGAAGAAAAAAACACTGTTCCTCAGCAGTAGAGATAAGGGCTATAAACAATCATCAAAGCTCAAAATGTTGATTTCGCTCTTACACATTACTTTTTTGGTACTCTATTAATTATCAAAGATCATGGAAAATATATGATATTTGTCTTTTTGGGACTGGCTTATTTCACTAAGTATAATGGTTTCCAGTTGCATCCATTTTGTTGTAAAAGACAGAATTCCATTCTTTTTTATGGCTGAGTAGTATTCCATACTGTATATATACCATAATTTCTTTATGCAGTCATCAGTTGATGGACATCTGTGTTGATCCCATATCTTAGCCATTGTGAATTGAGCTGCAGTAAACATGGAGGTACAGATAACTCTTTCATATCTTGATTTCATTTCCCTTGGGTAAATTCCCAGAGTGCGATTGCCGGGTCATATGGTAAATCTATTTTCAGGTTTCTGAGGAATCTCCATACTGTCTTCCACAGTGGCTGTACTAGTTTAAATTCCCACCAATAGTGGATTAGGACACCTTTTCCCTCCACATCCTCAGCAGCATTTATTGTTTGTTGATTTTTTCTTTTTATTTATTTATTTATATGAAAGGCAGAGTTACAGAGAGAGAGAAGGAGTCAGGAACTTCTTCTGGGTCTCCCACATGGGAGCAGGGGCCCAAGCATCTGGACCATCCTCCACTGCTTTCTCAGATGCATTAGCAGGGAGCTGGATTGGAAGTGGAGCAACCAGGACTTGAACGGGCAGCCATCTGGGATTCTGCACTGCGGGCCAAAGCTTTAAACAGCTATGCCACAGCACCAGCACCTGTTTGTTGATTCCTGGTGAGAGCCATTCTAACCAGAATGGTTAGAATGTGGTTTTGATTTGCATTAACCTGATGGCTAGTGACCCTGATCATTTTTTCATGAATACATTTGTATAGCATTCTAATTGACCCCCACCCCCCCTTGAGGACTAGTACAATCTTCCCTGGGGTAAAGTACCAGAGCAGGTTGATCTCAGCCATTAGGAAGAATCCACGCCTCTGCCTCCCCTTCACTCCAAGTTTCAGAAAGCAGGAGGGCTTGTGAGTAATCACCAGTTCTTCTGTAATTCTTTACTGAGCAGCTACTCTGCCTTGTGGACTGTGTGGAGATATAGAAACGAGTCAGCAATAGACCCCATGGCAAAGAATTGTACATAATGAACTCTAAGATGTGCTTTTTCCAAAGTTTCACTATGCCACCTAAGGGATGTAGATAAAATACAGTGGGAGTTCAGAGGAAAGATTAATTCAATATTGAAGATTAGGAGGAGTCAGGAAAATCCTATTGAATTATATCTTAACAGATATCTCCTCAGCCCAGAGGAGGAAGAGAGCTTCCAGGTGGAGAAACAGCAAAGCAGGAAAACATGCATCAAGGGCACGGTCAGGATCCAGGGGCATGGCCTGTGTCCATGCAGTTCTCTAACAGAATTGAATGGAGAGAAAGCAGCCAGGCTCTCGTGCAGCCTTGGAAGTTATGCACTTTATTTGGAGTCACCTTCCTGCTCTTGGTTATATTCCACCAATGCCTACTTCTCTCCATAATACACAGAGTTCTTCCAAGAGGTCTGGGAAGTCAAAGCAGGGTGAGACTGGCCCTGGCCCCCAGAACTCACAGCCATATTTCCCAGCTCTGTTCCCTCCCAATCACAGTGTTTAACATCCACTTTATTACACTGAAATTATCTATACGTGGATATACTTAAAAAGTGTGCATAAAATTATATTAAAATAAGTTTATTTTGATGCAAAGATTTTTAAAATCCATGTATGTTTTTTTCATTAACCCTCTGAAGACTTTTCATATATATGGCTTTCAAAAACTTTTCACCACAATAAACTTAGTTTTTCTTCAATTTCCACAAATGTGCTGAAGTATGCATATATATATATATATATATATATATATATATATATATTTGGTATATTCTACCTGCACATATGATCGATATGACGCCCCATGGGTAATCTAAAGGAGAAAGATGAAGAAAATATTTTATAATGAAACAGAATGTGCTTCAATTTGTAAGTACTTCAGGAAGCTTCAAATAATAGTTACGGGAGGTCAGAGGTTTTCATCTAGGTGTAGAAACACCGTAAGTACAGATAACTATAAAAGCAGACTGACACAGCTGTGTTTTGTTGGGAGACTCAGGTACCAGAAGCAGTGTTGTCCATCAGTGGATGTAATTTTTGGCATTGGTGAAGAACTTTCAACCAAAGACCCAAAACTAAAAAAAGTATAATTGCGCTTTTTAATTCTTAAAGACACAGTAGTAGCTGCATTCCTGGAGAATTCTCAGTGTGTTCAAACTGTGCAAAAGTTATTTGGTGTCTATAAATAAGACAGAGTTAGGTTTTAGCCCTTGGATAAGCATGCTTTTAACCTTGGATGTCTGTTGGGACATTGGGAGGTCTTGTGGGTTGTGGGATAATTCTTTATGCCTGATACTGTCTTGTGTATTATACAGTAAATGACAATGGTACTCCCCAGTCAATGTGATAACCAATCTCTGCAAATGTAAATTTCAAAAGTGTGTCTAAGGAGCAGTATCACCTCCATTGAGAACCCCAGGGTTAAAGGATAGTTGGGGAAGAAAGGTCCGTATCTCAAAAGACAATTAATAATATAAGTAGTCTTTGGGATGAGACCAATGGCTCCTACTTTGAAAGGTAAGTGGAGAGGAGTTGATGATGCAAAGTACCTAGGAAAATACTTGGTACATACCAATACTTGGTACTTGCTTAACAAATAGTAAACATTACTGATAGAGAGAGCAACTTCAGCTGGACTTTGAAAGACAGCAAGAGTGAGGAGGGCAAGGAAGTCATCGCCTGATCAACAGTCTGGAGACAGGCCAATTAGTGGCAGATTTGGGGGTCAAATAAAGAAGTAAGTTGGGCTGGCAGAGAAGGTGAAAGTAGGAGACAGGATTGGAAAGGTGGAACTCATTTAAAAGTCTTTGAATGTTTTGCTGCTTGGGGGGCTGGCATTTATTCTTATTGGCTAAAGGAAATCAATGAGCATGGAGCATCCCTGGACCCAACATAGATGAAAGCGAAGTGCAGACAAGTCAAGCAACACCTAAGCCCTTGCTGCTCTAAACAGCCATGTTCTGGGCCCACTGCTTCTTCTCACACCACTCTATATCTCCATTATTGTGAACTAGGATGGCTTTGGACATAACAGCCTGTCCAGACACCTGTGATTTATGCTTTAAAAGCTTGCTCTGTAAAGTTCAGCTGACACAATTAGAATCCTCTCTTGAGAAATTGAAAATAATGATGCAGGGGCCAGCACTGTGGTGTAGTAGGTTAAGCCTCCACCTGTGGCACCTGCATCCCATATGGGCTCCCGTTAGAGTCCCAGTTGCTTCACTTCCAATCCAGTTCCCTGCTGATGGCCAGGGAAAATAGTGGAAGATAAGCCCAAGTGCTCAGACCCTCGCACCCACTTGGGAGACCTGGAATAAGCTCCCGGCTCCTGGCTTTGGACTGGCCCAGCTCCAGCTGTTGTGGCCATTTGGTGAGAGAATCAGCAGAGGGAAGCCCACCCTCTTTGTCTCTCTGTCTTTAACTATGCCTCTCAAATAAATAAATAAAATTAAAAAAAAGTAAAAGAAAAGAATGCAGGTAGCTGCTACAGCTGAGTAGAAACATCTTGAGGCCGATCTGGGGCTGCAGTACATAGCTGGGGCTGTGAGAGGAAATTGGGAAGAAGACAATGAATAGAGACCTAGAAGATTGGATTGAACATGGACAAATGCAACAACATCCTTAGGAGGAACCAGATGGCCCATAAGAAATGGACCAAATGAGCAGTCTGTGTTCTTGGTGGGTTTCTGGTTCCAGATCCAGTTTATGTACTTCCTTACAAAAATCCGCCTTTCCCAGGCCCCCAGACTTCTCTAAATTCAGTGATGTTTATCCTGTCAGGACGTACAAGGACTAAAGAATTCCAACCCCTTAAAAAGTCTTAAGCATATGAATGTTTCAACTTGGATACAGCCTATGTATGGAAATGATATGCCAAATTATAATTTATAATACTATAAGAAATAAAAAATGGATTCTGATTGGATAATGATATGAAAAATCTTATGTTTAATGTTCTGTGCCTCAACAAGATTTCTACTAAAACTATCAAGGAAAATCAACTGCTGTGGGTGTTGTGGTATACAGTGGGGTAAGCCATCACTGGGACAATTGTATCTGCTGGTTTGAGTCCCAGCTTTTCTGCTTCCAATTCTGCTTTCCGCCAATGCATCTCAGAAGGCAGTGGAAGACGGTCCATGGACTTGGATCCCTGCCACCTTTATGAGAAGGCCTGGAGGAGTTCTGGGCTCCTGGTTCAAACTGCCCTATCCACAGTTGTTGTGAGCATCAAGGAATAAACCAGCAGATTGAAGGTCTCCCTCACTCTGTTTCTCCCTCCCTCTGTGTCACTCTGCCTCACAAACAAACAAACAAACAAACAAACCTTTAGGAAAAAAAGGAAATCAGCTGTTATGGAGGGAAAAGCCATCTTACTGCTGGAAACTAGGGAATGCGGACATTCACATGCTAGCAATTTTGAGGAATTTCTGCAGATCATAGCACAGGCAGAAATACCTTGCTGGGGAGACTGCCAAGTGCCAGGTGGCACAAAGCACTGCTGGAGTTGTGAGTGAAAGTAGCCCCAGTGGGATGCAGATAACAATCACTTGCTGCCATCATTTCTTGGGGAAATCAGTGAAAGGCCAAATGCCAAGCTTTCTAAAGCCTCTAGACAGGCAGAGTGCTGTCATTCCAGAGGATTGAGGATGCTGCTGCAGCATACCTGACAGGGATGGGTGGACTGTCAACACATGGAGCCAACCACCAAAACGATTTCTAGCAAGAACAGTCCTCTAAGTTACGGAAGAGGGTGGTGGTGAGGTTAGTCACACAGCTGCATCCAAAGAAACAACTCACAACCAAAAGCAAATGCCCCTGTTTTAATACCTCTGGTAGTCACTTCTCTCTACCTCATGAGCTGAAGATAACTCTGGTCAGTGAAAGAATGAGAGATCACTGGTCGCCCCCATTGCCATTCGCCTCCTCTTTCTTAATGATTAGATGGTTGGTGGAACACACTGCTGTGCACTTTCCAGAATCTTCTTACAGATACAATTCACAGGACTAAGTTCTAGGCAGTGGACTGTAAGTAGAAGTATGATATTGCAGTTGCCATAAACTTCCCTCAATCTCCTTTTCCCTAAATCCTCCATCCTATTACTTGGCACGTGGATGTGACAGTTGTAACTCTATCATGTACCATGGGAGTAAGAAATATGTCCCTAAGTCTTGACCCTCCTTATAATGGCCAATCCTTATAAAGGAAAGTTATAAAGAGCCTGATGACTTGGAAAGAGCTGCCTTGCCAGTCCTAGGTAAATATCTCTGGACTATTAAAAGAAACAGAAGTTTCTGCCTCATTTAAAATACTGTTATTTCATATTTCATGCAGATGCACCTAATTCCTATGACCATGTATGGCCATTACAGAAATAAGTGCTTAATGTTATCAAGCACCTTATCAATATCCACTGGCTGAGATAATCACTTCCTTCTTATGTGACTTTTTGTCACGATATACTTTCTTTGTGTATTTCCTTATAGCAAACTGTTCTTGCATTGCTATTGTATGTCTCACTTGGTCATAATGGACCATTGAACTTTGTGTATTAGCATTTTATTTTGGACTCTCCCGAAGATGAGATGATCCACAAAAGTATTTCCATATTTCACGTCTCAGAATATCTACCAGTGACAAATACATTTTTTAAAAATTTGGGTGAACACATTTCAGGCACTTACTTATTGCAGGGATTCCCAGAGTCCTTAATTGGCAAATATAAGTGTGCCTGTCCAAGGGAAATATACAATGTGAGAATTTCCCACATTCATTTGACCTAAAAAAAGTCTGACTTCATTTTTCAAGTCAAATCTACTAAAGGAACTATGTTCTGTAATATGGAATGTGTTCCATAGACTATCATTAGAAAAATCTGCCTATATTTTTCTTGCATGCTAAATTTGAACATATTGAGAACACATTTACTTCCTAAAATAAGTCAGGCATCTTTTCCTCTTTTCTTGTCCTTTGAGACAAATAGGTACGTAATGTAGACACACATATACACTTGTTCTCGCTCTCTTTCAAAACATGAATTTGCAGAGGTTTTTCTCCTTGCTCAATTTTATCAAAGATTGACTGCTTGGATTTACTTTTTAAATTAGTTTCTTTTAAACTTTTTTTTTTTTGACAGGCAGAGTTAGACAATGAGAGAGAGAAGACAGAGAGAAAGGTCTTCCTTCCATTGGTTCACCCCACAAATGGCCACTATGGCCAGTGCGCTGCGCTGACCCAAAGCCAGGAGCCAGATGCTTCCTCCTGGTCTCCCATGTGGGTGCAGGGCCCAAGCACTTGGGCCATCCTCCACTGCACTCCCGGGCCACAGCAGAGAGCTGGACTGGAAGAGGGGCAACTGGGACAGAATCCGGTTCCCTGACCAGGACTAGAACCCAGGGTACTGGCGCCACAGGCGGAGGATTAGCCTAGTGAGCCACAGCACAGGCTTGACTGCTTGGATTTACTAAAAGGAATAAAATACTAAGTTGTTCCTTGATAGTCAGGACAAGGGCTGATCAAGTCATTATTTCTCATAGTGTCCATTTCACTTCTACAGGTTTCCTTTTAGGCGCTCAGTTGTCACCGATCAGGGAGAACATATGATATTTGTCCCTTTGCGACTGGCTTATTTCACTTAGCATGATGTTTTCCAGATTCCTCCATTTTGTTGCAAATGACTGGTTTTTTTTTACAGCTGTATAGTATTCCATAGAGTACATGTCCCATAATTTCTTTATCCAATCTTCTGTTGATGGGCATTTAGGTTTATTCCATGTCTTAGCTATTGTGAATTGAGCTGCAATAAACATTGAGGTGCAGATAGCTCTTTTATTTGCCAATTTAATTTCCCTTGGGTAAATTCTGAGGAGAAGGATGACTGGGTCATAAGGTAGGGCTAAATTCAGATTTCTGAGGTATAGGAGAGTATTTTAAATAATATAAATTGTATAGGCCATTTAAAGTTATGTAGAATGTGTTGAATTTTTCCTTGTGGCCTACTATTTTTTCAGTATCATATATGATCCATGAATGCTTAAAATAGTTTGCTTTGCTGTGTACATTTTGCTAATTTTAATCTGCAAATTGTCTTATTTCTACTTGATATCAGAAAACATCAATATCTTTCACTGTAACTTTGTCATTATTAATTTCTCAACAGTTTATGTAACTTTGACTTTAAATATATTTGATGCTTGGTTAGTTGACTCACAGAAATCCTGACAATTAATTCTTCCTTGGGAATTACACATTTTCTCAATTAAATTATCTTATTTATTTAATTAACTATTTTTACCTTGAAAACACTCCAGAAAAGGTAGTTCCACGCTTTTTACTAGTTATCTTTCCTTCCTAGGCTACTTTCACAATGTTCCAACCAATGTTCATTAATGTTCCATTAATGCTGAACTACTTCTAGGTTAATAATTCAGTGCTAATTCCACTTTTAACTATGCCCCTAAACATTGCCTCTTGTGCCCCAGGCAGGGTGTCTAAAACACACATCTTATTTGTTTGTTGGTGAAAAGAGAGTGGAGAGGTTTTGCCTTGAGTTAACAACCTAATAACATCTGAAAAGAGCAAATGTTTCCTGATCATTTCATATAAGCAAAGACCTGTTTTTAAAATGCTACTGACATGAAATGATTTAACCCTTGCAAGCACTGTCTGTTGACCTGACATACATAACTGCTTCCCTCCTCGGCTGCTCTGTACATATCACCACCATCATCTCCTCCTTTGGCAGAGTCTTTTCCTAAATTCCCTGCTGTGAAATCATACAGAGCGAGCCAAGTCCTTCCTAGCCATAGCTGATGGGACTAGGACCCAGGGCCACAACCTATGGATTAGACTGAGCTGTTCCTATATTTTGACCAAGAGACACAGAGATAATGTTATGTGTGGGCTCTTGTACAGTAAGCATAAGTGGATTCCATGCCAGGCGGCCCTGTCCAGCCACATGAATGTTGATAATACAGTCTTGGGAGGCTGAACCAAATACACAGAGAGCAGCAGTATCAAAGGCCATCTGATGCCTGGAAGAGAGGCAGATGGAGCGAGCTGACAAATTCCAGCTCCTATGATGCTGAGCTATACTTCATATATTTTGCTATTCTCAGATTTCCTTGCCACTTTTTTGATAATCCTCATTTAACTTTCACTAGTTTTGGTAGCCTTCAGTTCCGTGGGTGAGCTTTGATTAAAATGGAACCCAGATTAGATGCATTCTTTACCTAGGGGGGATACTTCAGCACATTCTATTTTCCAAAGATAGACACCATCCTATTTCCCATACTACATGCTCTTCTAGGACCTATTTCTCTACTAAAAGATGGTACCTATGTCCTCTGTCATTGAGCCTGGGCAAGTCTTGGTGATTTCTTTGTGGCACGATGGACATGGAACTATGTGACTCCCAAGGAGAAGTCATGAATGTGCCTTGCTTCTTGAGTACTTGTTGGAACCCAACACAATGCTATAAAGGAACCCAAATAGTTAATGGAGAAGTCTGTGAATAGAGAACTGGGCCCACGGCCCACATTCCCAGCTGAACTCCCAGCTGGCAATCAACATCATCTTGCCAGCACAAGGAATGAGACATTTTGAAAAAGTATCTTTCACTCCTAAGTTAATGCCATTTGAAGCATAGACAGAGCTGTCTCTACCAAACCCTCCCCTAAGTGCAAGTTCATGAACAAAATAAAAGATTATCATTGTTTTAAGCTACAGCATTTGGGGATTACTTCTCCTAGGACTGAGTGTAAATGACATAAACACCACATTGAACTACAAGAAGTCATTAATACATAGCTATTCCTTAATAGGAATCCATGAAAAAATTGCACTTGAAGAGGGTATTTTAAGATGGTGTCAATCTAAATAATAGATTCTTGAGATGGCAGTAGGAGAAGCACCACAAGGAGAGTGTGCATGTCATGGTAAACCATGGCATCTTCAAGGACGTCAAGACAAAGAGAAATTTTTTTTTTAAAGATTTATCTATTTATTTGAAAGAGTTACAGAGAGAGAGAGAGAGAGAGAGAGATCACCCATCTGCTGGTCCACTTCCCAGATGGCTGCAATGGCCAGAGCTGGGTCAGGCTGAATCCAGGATCCAGGAGCTTCATCTGGGTCTCCCACATGGGTGGCAACAGCCCACGCACTGACATATGTAACTACTTCACTCTACAACTACCCTGTATGCCTCATCACCACATCTCCTCCTTTGGCAGAGTCTCCTCCCGAATCCTCTTCTGGGAAACCACGCTCACATAGTGAGAGACAAGACCTCACTAGCCATCTGCTGCTGCCTTTCCCAGACCATTAATAGGAAACTGGGTCAGAAGGGAAGAAACTGGGACTTGAACTAGTGCCCAAATGGGTGATGGCATTACAGGTGGTGGCTTTATCTGCTATGCCATGTCAGTCCCATGGGAGAATTTTTAAAGGCAAAAGTGGGGGGGGGGGGCAGCACTGTGGCGCAGCAGGTTAATGCCCTGGCCTGACATCCCATTTGGGCGCCAGTTCTAGTCCCAGCTGCTCCTCTTCCCATCCAGCTCTCTGCTATGGCCTGGGATAGCAGTGGAAGATGGCCCAAGTCCTTGGGCCCCTGCACCCACGTGGGAGACCCAGAAGAAGCTCCTGGTTCCTGGCTTCAGATCGGTGCAGCTCTGGCCGTTGCGGCCATCTGGGGAGTGAACCAGCTAATGGAAGACCTCTCTGTCTCTACCTCTCTCTGTAACTCTTTCAAATAAATTTTAAAAAAAACTTAAAAAAAAAGTAAGAGAAATTTATGTAGCCGCTTTGGTATGAAACTCATCTATCTTTGAGACCGAGGTAGGAATTGGCACCAAATCATTGGAAGAGGTGGGTCACTGGGCACATGTTCTGCCTACAGCATCTTGTCTGATGTGAGAGATAAACTTTGTGCAGGTGGCAGCATCGTGAAGCAGCAGATTAAGCTGCCACCTGTGACACCTGCAGCTCATAAAGGAGCAACAGCTCAACTACTGGCTGCTCTGCTTCAGGTCCAGCTCCCTGCCAATGTGCCTGGGAAAGCAGCAGAAAATGGTCCAAGTACCTGGTCTCTGCCTCAAGTGGGAGACCCAGATGGAATTCCTGGCTCCTGGCTTTGGGCCTGGTCCAGCCCTTGCTGTTGCAGCCATTTGAGGAGTGAACCAGCAGGTGCAAGATACCTCTCTGTCTCTTCCTCTCTGTCACTGTGTCTTTAAAAATAAATAAATTAACCTTTTCTAAAAATCTAAACTTTGTTACAGAAATGTGTGTATTCTTGGGAAGAGGTGTGCAAAGCATAGGGAACAAGCAGAAACCTCTTTTGGGCCTTCAAAGGATCTGGATATTATTTATCCAAGAAAGGCAGGCATGAGTCCCCCTCTTCACAACTACCAGCTATAATTTTGTCTGTGTTTGTCTTTGTGATATCATCAACTTTCACAATGCAAAGGCAGGAATCGAACAATGTGAAAAAGAGCCATTTTGTAATCACACGCCTTGAATGCACTTTGGCATACAGAGGGCAGCTTACCAAAGAAATGGGAAGAAAGAAGAGGGGGAGAAATTTGGTTTGCTTCCCTCTATTCCTCAGCAGAAGCTCCATGAGTGGCTTGGAGGTAGTGGGCGTGGTGATGGGAAGCTATGAGATACTGGCATGGACTGTGTGCTCCCCAGAAGTGATATTACCCTTTAGTCATTACTGTATCCCCAGAGGTTGGCACAAAGCCAGCCATGTAGTAGATGCTCAATACATTTTCTAAACTAGAGAAATAAATGGAAATTCCACAGCATCCTGAGTCAGATCTTTGTAAAGAATAGAAGACCCCTCCATCAAATTAGCTTAAGTCGAATGTAAGGATCAAGGGGAAATTTCCCATAACCCACCTGCAAATGTATAGCAGGAGCTTGTAAGAACAGAAAGAATATTCTCTTTTCTCTATGCCTTAACTCTCAGACTTGGGAAAGCTATGATGGCCACACTACATGCCTACATCTCCAATGACAAACACTGCTGAATGCCCCTCTCTGGCTAAATTTCAAACTCCAGGGAGAGTCTCCGTAAGTGGGCCAGGTGTCCACATTGGTCTAAGCAGTTGTGACTAGGCAGAGTCATGGAGTTTTTCCGGCTCCCTCCCCTAGTCTGGGATTGAGACAGGTTTCTAAAACAGGGAATTACTGGAGAGGAAATGGTGATGGGATGAAGAGTCAACACAGAGTTAAGGGGATTGTATTCTACCTTTGGGATCTTTGGGCTACATCACATTTCATGACCCTCTGAAAACAACTATGGGATATAAAGCATCACTATTACCATGGAAACACCATTAGCAAAATGCTCCCACTGTCTATTTCAAGCCACTGTATCAAATGCAGGGAACACAAAGAAGGATATTGGGTTTTAAGGGGAACCATGTAGTCATGACACATGCTTTCCCTCTTCACAACTACCCAGCTATAATTTTGTCTGTGTTTGTCTTTGTGATATCATCAACTTTCACAACATGAAAGAAGGAATCGAACAAGGTGAAAAAGAGCCATTTTGCAATCACACGCTATGAATGCATTTTGGCATACAGAGGGCAGCTGTTTCTAATAATCAGCATCT
The DNA here is from genome assembly GCF_033115175.1 of Lepus europaeus. Taxonomy (NCBI): domain Eukaryota; kingdom Metazoa; phylum Chordata; class Mammalia; order Lagomorpha; family Leporidae; genus Lepus; species Lepus europaeus. The sequence continues at coordinate 45,355,189 of NC_084833.1, forward strand.
CTGTCACTCATGGGAATAGACAGATTAAATGATTAATGTCCATAGTTAGCAAACGATCAAGATTAGAGTCCTTCCCTGATTGAGAAATGCAAGTATGAACCTCCTTTCTGAACTTTGCACAGAGGCACATGGACACCAGGATGTCAGTTTGGGTTCATCCTTGCACTGAGGCAGGAAACAGTGGTTTTTTGTAGAAAGCCCACCAAAGACTCATGGTCTGAAAGGGTCTCCAAACTTTTAAGGGTTCCCTAGTGGTCAGAAGGGGACAAGGGGACAAGTATATGTGTGTGTGTGTGTGTGTGTATACATATATATATATATATATATATATATATATATATAAGATTTATTTATTTATTTGAAAGGCAGAGTTAGAGAGAGGCAAAGGCAGAGAGAAAGAGAGGTCTTCTATCTGCTAGTTTACTCCCCAAATGGTTGCAACAGCTGGAACCGGTCCGATCTGGAGCCAGGAGCCTGGAACTTCTTCTGGGTCTCCCATGTGGGTGCAGGGGCCCAAGGACTCAGGCCATCTGCTGCTGCTGCTTTCCCAGGCATATTAGCAGGGAGCTGGATTGGAAGTAGAGCAGCAGCTGGGACTCGAACTGGCTCCAATATGGGATGCTGGCACTGCAGGCAGTAGCTTTCCCTGCTACACCACAGTGCCAGACCCCAAAACTGACTTCTAAGCCCCATTTTATTCTTCAGAAGTAGCTCACAATCAAGGAGAAGCTGGTTGTTTATTAAAAAGGTAAATTTGTATGTGTGTGTGTGTGTGTGTGTCAGAGAGAAAGAGAGAGAGAGAGAGCACAGAAAGAGTGATTTACTCTCCAGATGGCCAGAGTTGGGCCAGGTTGAAGCTAGGAACCCAGAACTCCATCCTGGTCTCCCACATATGTGGCAGAGGCTCAAGTACTTGGGCCATCATCTACTGATTTCCCAGGTGCTTTACCAGGGAGCTAGACTCAAACCTGTGCTCTGATATGGGATGCTGACACTGCAAGTGAGGGCTTAACCTGCTGCACCATATGCTGGCCCCTGGCTAACTGCTTTTACTATTTGGGTCATTTACAAAAGTTTAACACACATTGAGTTATAAAGCTAGACTTAGAAAAGAACGACTCAGATATAGTACATTTTAATACTTGCTTGGACATGGATTTCTGATAATAGCTTAACAAAATTCAAGTTAAATGGGCTTTATTTTTTTAAAGATTTTATTTATTTGAAAGACAGAGTTACAGAGAGAGGTAGAGACAGAGAGAGATGTCTTCCATCTACTGGTTCACTCTCCAGATGGTCTCAACAGCCAGAGCTGCACCAATCTGAAGCCAGGAGCCAGGAGCTTCTTCTGGGTCTCCCACATGGGTTCAGGGGCCTAAGGACTTGGGCCATCTTCTACTGCCTTCCCAGGCCATAGCAGAGAGCTGGATGGGAAGAGGAGCAGCTGGGACTAGAACCGGCACCATATGGGATGCCAGTGCTTCAGGCAGGACTTTAACCCGCTGTGCCACAGTACCAGCCCCTGAATGGGCTTTAAAAATTGTATTTCCCTTCCTGCCTTCTAATTACTGTGATAATAGGAATCTCAAAGCCATAATATGGTTTAAGTTTTTATAAAAGTACTTAGTGAAAATTGCAAAAGCCAAGTTTAGAGCATTTTAATTTCCAAAATGTCTCCTGATTGATCATCCTGTTTCTAAAATCTCGGTCAGTCTAGGAGAGAGGTCAGTGCAGAAAAAGACCCAATAAACTCTTCTTGCCTCAAAATACTTTTAAAAATTCTTTTTAAAAATCTTTAGAGGTCCAGGCTGTCGGTTAACTGAGAGAGCGCCTGTGTTGATTGACAGTATCTGTCCAAGGCAATGAACTCCACTTCAACAATGCCTTTATGCTGGTGTGTCAAGTTGTTCAACTGTGACCCTTCCGTCTGTTCCAGCTAATCTGAAAGTCATCTAGACCCGCTTCCCCATTCATTGGAAACACAGCACATTCTCCAGTTAACACACATATGCAAAGTCGTCCGCTGCCAGCAACCTCAGGAGCTTTTTTGAAAAGTCTCACTTACAACATCTGTATAAACATTTACACAACAGAAAAAATCCATTAATGGACTATTGCAGCCTCTCTAACTTAATTGTTTCAAATATTTCTAAGCAAGGGGTCATTTTGAACAGACATTTAGAGGTTTACCTCCTCAAACTAATTTTTTAAAAGCTATGGCCACTTGCCTTTGAAAGTCTGGTGTTCAGTGTTTTCAGATGTGAGAATATGCAGTCAAATTCCAAGTTAAAATTTAAAATGCCTCTGTATTGATGTTTTTAAAGCAAGTTTGGAAAGAGGTGGTCATGTTCATCAGATCTACTTCTGTGGGTGGGGCCCAGTGAATCCGTATCTTCAAAAACTGCCCCAAATGATTTTGAGAATCAACCAGGCTTAGAAACAAGTGGTCTGTTTCACTAAGGTTTATTTATTCTATTTTGTGATTCTACTTTCTCACCTGTATAACTAATGTAATCCCATTAAGCAAATTACCTAGCTGCATGTAAACGTGTTCGAATAAAATAACAAAAACAGGAAAGCTTATTTACATGGTTTACATGGATGTTTTCTTATGTCATGTACAAATCCAGACTGAATCTATGCCAAGTGAATTACAACCTCCTTTGGCCCAGAACACAAAGATAACTGCTTCCCTCTGTTTAACCTGTTTCTAGCTCTCTGTACAGTCTGTTGCTTAGTTCTGGCCTGAACCCTGACCCAGAATCTCTGTATGACCTTGAATGAGCCACTTACCTTCTCTGGAACTTGGTTTGTATGAAGGAGGTAGAAAAGATGAAGCCTAAGGCTCCTTCTAGCTCTGCTGTTCTCCAGGTGTCAGAGACAGCTCCATACGTCCTTTCCTGGGTGACAAAATTACCACGAGCTTTGAACGTGATCTCCTACCACATGGAAGTGGAGCCCACAAAGGCACAAGTATATCAGTGCATGTTAGGAATGCATTTCTGAAGTGTAGGAACTTCAGGGACCACTCTACGTGAAATTTCCCTAGAATCTAAACTTATGCCTCAAGCCCCAATAGCCGTATTTTTATTGCTCTATTCACAAAATGTTCTAGTCTCTCCTTTGAGGTTGTATCTGTGGTCTTTGGTGGTTTGTTCTATCCCGTCTGTCCCATTTCCCCACCTCTTCCTTTTCTGTGTTAGCCTTCCTGGTGTGGTTAAGAGCACGCAAAGAGCCTCTGAGGGGTCGTCTAACCTTGAACAAACAAGACGTTTAGCCTTTTTGATCTTTAGTTTTTTTCATCTGTAAGATGGAAGTAATACTTGCTTGAGTACAAAAAGCAATGACTGAATGTAAAAGCACTTTCTAAACCATAACTTGTAGAGATGTCATTATCTTTAATATAATTAATACCACTGCTGCTGCTATACAAAAATTTATCCTCTCTTTCACTATTGGGAGTAAAATACCATCTAATAAATTGCTATTTGGAACATGTATTAGAAAAGGCAGAAGGAACTACAGACACGTGTATCAAAAGCTTTCAAAGCATGTGTAACTTTTGGCACAATAAATTCACTTCTAAGAATATATCAAAATACATACCCTACATTTTACACAGGTCATTCATCAAAACACAAGAGCCCACGTGAAAACTCATCAAGATCCACAAATAAATCATTATCTGGACATCATGGAGATATTATATAGCTATTTTTTTTGAAAAAAATATTTAATGACTTAGAAATATTAAATTGTGGGGCCAGCACTACGGTGCAGCAGATTAAGCTGCCATGTGCAGCGCTGGCATCCCATATGGGCACAGGTTCAGATCCCAGCTGTTCCACTTCCCATCCTACTCCCTGATAATGTGCCTGGGAAAGCAGCGGAAGATGGCCCAAGTGCTTGGGCCCCTGCTCCCATGTAGGAGACCCAGATGAAGCGCCCGACTTTGGCTTATGGCTGTTGCAACCATTTGGGAAATAAGCCAGCAGATGGAACCTCCCTCCCTCTTTTCCTCTCCTTCTCCCTCTCTCTCTCTCTCCTGCATGTGCTCTCTCTCCCACATTCTCTCTCCTTCCCACACTCTAACCCTGACTTTCAAATAAATAAATTTTTAAAAGAAATATTAAATTTAGAGTTCGCTGACTTTGATCTTATTCCAATAGGGTCATAGTCAAAGTGGAAGTTCTCTCCTCCCTTCAGAGAAAGGTACCTCCTTCTTTGATGGCCCCATTCTTTCCACTGGGATCTCACTCACAGAGATCTTTCATTTAGGTCTTCTTCTTTTTTTTTCTTTTCCATGGTATCTTGGCTTTCCATGCCTAAAATACTCTCATGGGCTCTTCAGCCAGATCCAAATGCCTTAATGGCTGATTCTGAGGCCAGAGTGTTGTTTAGGACGTCTGCCATTCTATGAGTCTGCTGTGTATCCCACTTCCCATGTTGGATCTTTCTCTCCCTTTTTGATTCTATCAGTTAGTATTAGCAGACACTTGTCTTGTTTGTGTGATCCCTTTGATTCTTAGACCTATCAGAGCCATCGAATGTGAACTGAAATTGATCACATGGACTAGTGAGATGGCATTGGTACATGCCACCTTGATGGGATTGTATTGGAATCCCCTGGCACATTTCTAACTCCACCATTTGGGGCAAGTCCGATTGAGCATGTCCCAAATTGTACATCTCCTCCCTCTCTTTTTCCACTTTTATATTTAACAGGGATCACTTTTCAGTTAAAAGCTTCCTTGCTCATCACACCTCTGCGCCTTTGTCTATGCAGTTCCCTCTGACACAGCCGTGCCTTTCAGCTCCACTCCCCTTCCCTGATTCTGCCCATAAGGTAAAGCTCTGCTCATCCTGGTAGGACCAGTGAAAGTGTCTTACCCTCTCTTTTTCAGGCACCAGGTAGAATGAATTGCTTCTTCCCATGAGTGTTTTGTGCTCACCTCTGTTATTGTACCTAACATTTAGGATAATGTGTTTTAGCTGCAGGCACATTTCAGATTGTACCCGGTGCCAAGACTCATGTGTGCTAACCCTCAGACCTTCTCTGACCTTTGCAAAACTGAATACTAACACACTGTGCTTAGGACTCATTCGTTTTTGAATACCTACTACGTGTTAGGCACTAAGTTGGTTCTGAGGATATAGCATTGGACAAACAGGCCACATGCTCACTCATGGAGAAGGTGTCCTACCGGGGAGAGGCAGAAAATAAAGCTCATTCTCTTTTAAGATTTTATCTATTTGAAAATCATAGTTACAGAGAGAGAGAGAGAGAGAGAGAGAGAGAGAGAGAGACGTTCATCTGCTGGTTAGTGCCCCCAAATGGCTGCAACAACCAGGGCTGAGCCAGGCTGAAGCCAGGAGTGTCATCTGGGTCTCTCATGAGCAGCAGGGGCCCAAACACTTGGGCTATCTTTCACTGCTTTCCCCAGCCCATTAACAGGGAGCTGGATCAAAAGTGGAGCAGCTGGGACTGGAACCAGCACCCATAAGGGATGCCAGCACTGCAGGCAGCCATTGAACCCACTAAGTCACAACGCTGGCCCCTCAAGTTCATTCTGACTGGAGAAGGGACTGTACAGCATTCATAACAATCAGTGGTCCCATCTCTGCATGATTTATTTGTTTTTGGTGCTTTTTTAAAAGATTGTTTATCAAAAGGCAGAGCAGCAGAGAAGAAGAAAAAGAAAGATCTTCCATCCACTTATAACTTTCCCAAATGGCCACAATGGCCAGGTCTGACTAGGCTGAAGTCAAGAGCCAGAAACTCCTACATGGGTGACAGGGACATGCGTATTTTGGGCATCATCTTCTGCCTTCCCAGTCACATTAACAGGGAGCTGGATTAAACGCTGAGTAGCCAGGACTCAAACTGGTACTCCAATTTGGGATGCCACCATCACAAGTGGCAACTTAACTCAGTGCCAGCCCCTGATTGACCTTTCCCTATAAAGGGAAACTCACTTCTGGTAGCAACCTAACCCACTGGTCACAGATTCAGATCTTCCTCCAACTGAGCTGGAATCTCTTCGCATGCCCCTTTATAAATGTATCTGGGTCAGTCTCCTGCAACCACACAAAACAAGCCTGTGTGGTTTTCTTCTCTTGATGCTTCCTAGATTTGAAGATGGATCTCCTGGCCCTCATTGTAAATACTGCCAATCCCTTCAGTAAATTTTTTTTAAAGATTTATTTAGTTTGTTGAAAGGCAGACTTACAGAGAGGCAGAGAGAGGGGCAGAGAGGGAGAAAGAGAGAGAAAGAGAGAGAGAGAGAATCTTCCAACTGCTGGTTCGCTCCCCAAATGGCTGAAACAGCTGAAGCTGGGCTAATCTGGCCCAAGAACCAGGAGCTTCTTCTGGGTCTCCCATGCAGGTGCAGAGATCCAAAGACTTGGGCCATCTTCCACTGCTTTCCCAGGCCATAGCAGAGAGCTGAATAGGAAGTGGAGCAGCTGAGACTGGAACTGGTGCCCATATGGGATGCTGGCACTGCAGGCAGAGGCCACTGTGCTGGTCCCTCTTCAGTAATTCTTACCTGGCATGGTTCCAAGACTTCTAGTATACTGTTTCTACTGTTTTGGGAGGATATACTGCTAGAACATACTTCCACTCTATATTTATGATTATTGTCCTAATAGCTAAGATGTATTAAGCATTTCCTATCAGTCAGGTGTTCTGCCAAGATCTTTATAAGCCTGTCTCATTTAATTTTCATAATGACACTATTAGGTACTATTATTATCTCCACTTAACAGATGGGAAAATGGATGCCAGGAAGATTAAATAACTTGTCTAGGGTTGTACAGATGCTAAAAGAAAGAGCTAAGATACATATCCTGAACAAAATTTATAACTACTAAAAATGCTGCTCTTATGGCTTCTGGCAAGAGACCTTTTATTATACATAGGAACATGGGTAACAACTCCTTGTCATATCGCATTTGTGCAGATGCCCACACAGTACCAGTGATTTGCTCATTTACAATTTTTTTCAGTCATGGTACTGCCAAGGCCCCTGGCTCAGTGCCTGACACAACTAGGTAATCAATAAAGTTTCTGAATAAATCAGGCCCATCTTCTAGCCATACCTGTCTTTTACTGATTTGTTCTGTACAGGCCTTCACATTTATGCCTGAAGTATTAACTTTGTCAAATCTAAGTCCTAGCTTTTGACATAATGTAGTAGGCTGAATAATGGCAATCCCAGAGATTTCAGGTCCTAACCCTTAGGACCTGTGTGATTAAGTCAAGGGTTCTGTGATGACTCTGGACTATCCGAATGGAACCTAAATCACATCACAACTACCTTATAAAGGAGACACAGAAGGAAGATTGGTACACAGGTGCAAAGTGACCAAAGAGGCACAGCTAGAGTGTTGCTGTCACAAGTCAAGAAATGCCATTAGCTCTGAGAAGCTGGGAGAGACAAGACCAGGATTCTCCCTCTAGACCCTCCAGAGGGAGCACAGTGCTACTGATACTTTGACTTTGGCTCAGTTTGGCATATCCAGCATCATGAGAGAACAAATTTCTGTTCTTTTAAGCCAAGTATTGGGTCATTTATCACAGCAACTATAGGAAACTACTATAATGGATCCTAATTCCTAATCTGATGAATGAATTATATTGCCACAACCTTCATCTAGAAGCAATGTAAAAGATCTTGATCATCATATCGTCTAGATACAGTCATGTAATTTCTAATTAGAGCCATGTAACTGCCAAAATGTAGGCCAGACCTGAGACCACTGCTACAGTGCAAGCATTGTCAGGAAATGCTTATAGGATGCTGGTTTCACAATAGGAACTAGCAGACAAAAGGGGCTGAGTGGTTTAGTAATGAAGTTGGGGAAACAGTGGGTCAAAAACATTTGTAGTAGTTTCTCTACTAGGAATTCTCAGAGCCATTAATATGCTAACAGACAATGTGAATCTACTAGTAGCGATAAGGTCTGGTGTGTTTCTCAAACTGATTTGCTCACAATCACCCTACCCTTGGCAAAACACTTCTAAAAGCGAGTATTGCACAGACCACTGTTGGGAGAAAAATCTGTCTAACCCAACCAACTCCCATACTGATTATAACACTGTAGTCTAAAGCAACTGCTTTTCCAAAAATCCATGCTTGTGGCACAATCAAGGCTATAACCTGGGTCTCCTGAGAGTTTATTCTCTGTCCTGTTAAAGATGTTGAACCCCGCAAAAGAAAGCACTGAGTGCTACCTTTAAAAGAAGGGAAAGGGATTCTCCAAAGACAACTTTATTGAAGGGAAACACTTTCCACAGTGAGTTAACAGCTTATAGATACGAGGAGAGTGGATTTTTCCTACCTTTTGTTATTGGCATTGACCCTGAAGGTCCTTAGTCCTCCACAGAAGCTTAAGGGGCTTAGATCAAGGGCAGATTTTGAAATTGAATTTATTCAGATTAGGCAAAACCTTCAGTGAGAGGATTTACTCCCCACAAGCTGTTGCCAAGTTGGGACTGCACAGGGTCATTTTCCTGAGCTACAATCAACTTGTTCCCAAGTTGCTGGTAACGTCTGGTCAGCCAGTTTCCCGGGACAGAGGAAATTCAGAGCTTCCTTGCCCTGCGGTGTCATTTTCTATTTCTCCAACATTTTTAGGCAGGCATTTTGCAGGTTCAGTTTTCCAAACAATTATTTTGGAAGATGATCTCAGGGAGAAAAGCCAGAGATTCAAAGTCTAGGCAAAGGTTCCTTCCTCTTTGGTCAGCATTGAATTTCACAGTGAGATTGCTCCCAGCAAGGAGGATGTTAAAGAATCCAGGAGACAGAGGGCAACTGGGAGCCCAGGGTTACAAGTGGTTGTTCGTTTGGGGATTTTTTCTTTTAATGCCATATTTCCCTGTTTGGTTAAATTTTACTCTGCAGGTCTGGAAAAATGCCAGGGATTCTGAGAGGTCTGCATTTGGCAGAGATGATACTGTCCCTCAAAGTGGATGTCTTGTGTCCAGGACACAACATGACCTACCATCTATCGCCAGTGTACCCTACCTCTAAGATGGAACATTTGGAGCGTCTTAAGTTTTGTCTTTTTGTGTCTGCATTCTTAAAATAGCTCCTCCCCTTATTACAAAAGTAATACATGTTTCCTTTTGAAATGTTGAAAATACAAGGAAGCAGAAAGTCAAAAATCAAAAACTTCTCTATTCTCATCACTAGGAAATAAAGGTCATGAACACTTTAGGGCCCAAATCCTCTTAGAGTCAGTATAAACACCTCTACAAGGTGCTGTTGAGGACAGACTTCAGGCTCATCCCTCTGATCCCCATAAGCTAGAAAGAGGCCAGTGGGTAGGCTCTGCCTCAGCACAAAGAGAACTACCAATAATGCACTGGGCTACTGTTTGTAAATATCGTAGATTGTGAAACTGCACAGGGTCTGCAAACCCCATAAACGGATGAGGAGACTAAGGACCTGAGGAGTATCACTGGGCAGCGCAGAGTTCACAGGACCAAGACACTCTCCTGGGTCTCATCTGCCGCCGTTCCCTGCACTCTACCAGCTGTCTCACCGTTCGAAGAATTCCAGTGACAAAATTCAACTTGGGTAGGCCCATTTGACTATGTCCCCAAAGCATGAGCAATTTTTATGCACTAATTTAGCATGATGGGGAAAGAAATCATCTCCATATAAATCCAAATTTCCAAACAACTAAAGGTCAGCTTTTTAAATGCAAAGGCTTTTATCTTAATTTTAACTGATTTCAGTGGAAATTATTCTAGCTATGTCATTTTAAAGCCAGGCATGTTCAACAACATCTAAACTTTTCTTGATGATTCCAAGTTATAATTATGGGCACTGGGTTTTATTCTGTGCTGTGATAGAGACCTTCTGGGATTGGTAAACGGTGAAATCTTAAACAGCTTCAGACTGCTAAGCTGTTATAGTTTTATGTTTGCTTTATATGGATTTTCTGTCTCTCCCTTCACAATCAAGCTGTCAGCTATTATTTCTTGCTGTTCCCAGTATGTCTGAGATCTTCTCTCCATTTATTCCCCATCTGCTATGCTCCTTTAATCTGTTACGTGGAGGGAAGCAGAGATCCATGTTTGTTAGAAGTATTTGTCATATAAGCATAACAGGCTCTGAACGAGAGCTGAGCAGCTTTCTTAGTCACAAAATTAGCAAGCACCCAGGGATATGGATTTCAGTTTCTTAGAAGCCTTGTTAGGTTTATTATCTCTTTAGACTGGCCAATAAATAACATTTAGATAAATGCTGGATGACAGTTCCTCAAAAAGTAATAGAAAATGAAAAGGATGATTTACTTTGGTGCAAAACATTTTTTTGAAATCCATGCATAGTTTTTTCATGACACACATCTTCCATGAACTCTGAGGTCTCCTCGTATGCATGGTTTAGAAAGTTTCTGTCCCACAATAAATTTAATTGCATTTCACCATGAGCCTTTTGAAGTACCCTTGTGGTAGAGTGCTCTTTTAAAAAATATAGATATAAATGGGCATGAAGAATTCAGACATGCTTTGCCTATTTATGAACCCCAGTCTTTCCTTGGGAAGAAATCCAAATCTCTAAGCAACAGAGTGGGTGCTGGGTTCTTTAAGCTATTTCTTTTATCTCTTTCAAATTTCTAAAACCACTTTCCAATTTCAAATCAGTATTTTCTAGACTCAAGTGGACAGCAAATGGAAACACAGCCCAGGCAGCCAGCCCCAAGGACTGGCAAGGACAGAAGACAGATCTCAGGGATCCAGGCTGCTTCTCTCCCCAGGTGTGGCTACCCCACCCTCGCCAAACTTTTTACTTGTTGCTTGTGTGTTTTTATAAATATTTATTTGATCTGAAAGGCAGAGTTACAGAGAAGGGAGAAGAGAGACAGAGAGATCTTCCATCCATTGTTTCACTCCCCCAAAAGGTTGCATCGGCTGGGGCTGGGCCAGGTTGAAGCCAGGGACTTCTTCCAGTTCTCCCAAGTGGGTGAATGGGCCCAAGCACTTGGGCCATATCTGCTGCTTTCCTAGGCACATTACAGGGAGCTGGATGAGAAGTGGCGTAGTCGGGACTTGAACCGGCAGCCATATGGGATGCTGGAGCTGTAGGCAGTTTAGTCTGCTGTGCCACAGGGCCGGCCACTGCTTCTGTATTTTTTGCAGACATGAATACCCATTTCCCTTCATCCAATCTTTAACATGTCTTTAAATTCCTTTAAACGACCAACAAGACTGATTCTCCTATTCTCCCAGATCCTAAATTTCTACAAATATATTCTAAAAGCAAGAGCCAACAAGTAAATGAGGACTGGTAGCCTTCAAGCTCACGTGACACTGAAGTCATTTTTAAAGCTACCATTGAAGTCGTGCTGTGGGAGCCCAGCGATTTGCAAAATGATGCCAAGACCAGGAATTACTCAATGCAAACACCTGCTTCAGAGTGATTATCAAATTATCCACAGCCTAACGATGACCCCGCAAGTTGAGTTTCCTTTACCCCCGTTCCATGGTTGTTTGGATTCACCAGTAAACACCCGCAGACCCACTGCACTCTGCTCAACGCAAAGGTCAAATTAAACAACTCATACCAGAGTTAATGAGGGGCTGTAATAACGACGGCCCAGCAACTTTTGAACGGTGCATTAACAATTTGCAAAGGACTTCCACCCGCAGGATCTCACAGTTAGCAACTGCGGCACACGAAGGCTGCTCCCTGGGAAAGTTGCCACCTTTGAGTTTTCCTAAAGAATGCACAAAACTTTCAAGTAAAAACTGAGGTTAGAACACCCCCCCACACACACACACACACACAAGTCTCCCTTCTACTCCATCCTCTCCCTCGCTCCTCTACCTTTCTTTCCAGCTGTCAGTTGCGAAAGTGTATGTTTTAATTTTCCACGGCTGACCACATCCAAAGCTGTTTTAAGAGGCAAGGGATTCTATTCTTCTCAAATCTCTGTGCAGCCCTGGCTTACCACAGCTGGCTCTGGTACCATTTGCAAATTCTGACTTGCTATCTAAGGCTATTTCTAAGGCTATTGTGAGTGACATTAGGCCCATTTCTGGCAAGAAATCCTCTAGTTGAAATGTATACTATTTTAAATGGCCTTTTTGTGATCATGGTCTCTACCCTTAAACAAACGAAGGGCATAGTTCCCCTGATGGGGATCCCAAGGAGAGCTTGGGAAGAAATCATCATTATCAAGGCGGTTCACCCAGACACACAGGCTTGCTTGTTACCGTATTTAAAGAAGTGGCCACAAAGAAATAGTCATTGGATTGACAATAGGGGGAACCTAGTATGCATTTCCAAGGAATCACATTTTGGGGAGAATTACAGAATAATTACACATATGCTTAGATCGCGAGCATTCAATGAAGCGGACAGTATTTTGAGGATTTAAGATGTTGGTGTTGTGGTCGTCTCTAAGAAACCAGGATAATTCAGACATTCAAATGCAAAACCGCACCATTTGGAGAGTGTAATGCGGTCTGTTCTGGTCACTGTTACAAATTCGGAAAGGATTCCCTGGCTGCAGACATTAGAGGCACTTAATACTTAAATCTGTTTCCAAATGGAAAGCATAGAACAAAAGTGCGGGGCATTAATGAAACGTATCCTGACACTGGTGTGCTGACACATTTCATTAAAGTGTCACTTTGGGAGAGTAAAAAATAATGACAAGAGCTGTGCTGGATGCAACTTGATAAGGCCCTCAGACAAAATATCATTAGCTAATAACACATTAAACATCCATCTTAATACTATCAGGGTTTTCAGATTGGGGTTGAATTCATTTCATGCCCAGGGTGATGTCTATAACCAATTACTATAAATGGTCTAAATTCATTCATCTAAATACTGATTGTTTATTCATGTTAGCTTTATTTTAACTGCCAGCAAGTGAAGTATCAGGAGAAATTATGTTGCAATTGTCTTAAGAAAAATACCTTAAGACAGCAAGTATCTTGTTTACTTAAAAGCCTAGCCATTAGTTGTTTCCTGAAAGAATCTATTTTGTGTATTTTTAAAAATAGGTACTTTTCTCGTTTTGTTGGTAACTAGCAAAATACTTTTCTACCGAATTCTAAAAAGTGAAAGTGCTCTCCTAAGTTTAAGGTGGTTTCTTTTTTAATTAAGAAATTTTGATAAATATAAAAACACAACAAAAGTGGTGCAGAAAAATCAGCATTTTTGGAGGTTCAAAAAGATGTCTAATCTAATGTATTGATTTATTGCTATGCAACTCTCTATTCAGAAAAATGTCCCATGTGTAAATATGTATACTTGGTATTTTCAGTACATTTTTTAAACTTCCCCCTCTAAGATCTTGTATCCTAAAACATCAGAATAACAAATCTTTGCAACTTTAGTAGCTAGCTCAATCCTCTCAACTGACAGATTTATGTAGGATGTTTTCCCACATTTATAAATTTGTTTTGTTTTGCATAGTAGAGTCAGTTCATAAAATGTAGTGAGCCAAGAAATTCTTCCAATAGCCAAGAATCAAGTTGCAAAGTAACACAAAACAGGAGAGACGAAACAGAGAAATTAGTCCACAGCAAAACAAGGGAACCGCACAAGGAACTCCGGGCTGGCAATCTCGCAATGTGAAAGGTTAATCACAAGATTTAAAATCTAATCTTGCTTTCAAAGGCGGCTCATGTAATTGCATACATTGTAAAGGAACATGAGAACAGTGGGAACAGAAAAAAAATTTTTAAACAAGCGGGCTTGATATAAGCTGTAAATTTAATATGAAGGAAAGCAAAAAGTTAGCCTGAGTAAGCAGAGACGGCCGTTAAGGGTCAGCCAGGGAACTGTGGCGGTATAAATGGCTACAAAGAACCATTTCTAAAGAAAAAGGAACTTTTAATTTTGGTTGAATACGTTTTCCAATGGGATACTCCCTAAAGACCCTTTAAATTCCATTCATTCATCTTGCCCAACCGATATTTATGGGAGCCCTATTTTGCACTGATATGATGGGAATACAAAGACAAATGAGACACTAGAGGAAGGAAGTCCTAGCTCTGAGAGCACAAAGCAGAAAGTGAGAGTGCAGGAGTGAAAGACATCACTCCACAGAGGGCTTTAAACTATGCCCTGAAGCACCCGACTTGGCGGGAGGAGGTGGGAATGAGAAGGTGTGTGTGGCAGAGGGAACTGCAGGAACGAGATCCCACGAAGGGAAAGGTTGGAGTGTGTGCAGAAGGCAGGGAGCAGCCGGGGCCAGAAAAAGAGGGTTAAGATCATGGGTCCCAGGAGAGTTGGATTTAATTCTATGGAAGGGGGGAAGCTTCCGTTCGCTGTGTAGGGACCCAGGAATGGTTTGATGCAAAAAGTATTGGAAGAGGTAGAGCCTGGCGGCAGGAAGGGGTGGGGGCAGCCTAGAAGAGGAAGAAGAAAATATAATGTAGGCAGAATGTATTTCAAGGAAGCAAAAATGTAGAAGTTTGTATTCTTGGGCTAAAAAAATACATAGACTTTAAATTCTGAAGTTTGCCACTTCTTGTGAATTGCAAAGGCAGTGTGGAAGTGCCACTGAGGAACATGGAGTTTATGCAGGAACAGTGGAAAACTCTGACCAGTTGGTGTCACTCAGACCCAACACCTGCTCTTGCATCTCTCTTGGAGTGATGGCCAGGAGCATCCAACACCAATGCCAGGGACATCCAACAGACGATAAGCACTCCAAGGCGGGCATGTAATTCTCTACATGAATGTAGGCCCATCCCCTACACAGAACCATCAGCCAATCCAAAAGCACCCCTGTGCCCAGAAGTGTGCTAGCAAGGAAGGAAACGGGCTCCACCTTAACATCAGGGAGAGGGAGATGGCCTGTGCTGGCAAACACATTCAGGGGTCCTTGGTAGTAACTGCATGGCATTAGGATTTGTGGGAGACATTACTAAAATGGATAATGGACAAATGAGTAAAAAAAATAAACTTTGTTTTTATAGGTGCATTTCTTTTTTTGTGAAGGTTTTTATTTAATGAATACAAATTTAATATGTACAACTTTTAAGGATATATTTTTTCTTCCCCCAATTCCTGCCATCCCACCCCCACTCCCTCTCCCTTTCCATTTTCCATTAAGATTCGTTTTTAATTGACTTTAAATACAGAAGATCAACTCTATACTAAGTAGAGATTTCAACTATTTGCACCCACACAGACACACAAAATATCAAGTACAGTTTGAAGACAAGTTTTAATAGAGGCATTTCTTTACCTGTTATATTTACACAGCATTTTATACTTTCCAAGGTGCTTTTCAATATCTGGTATTATTTCAATTCTACACTAACTCCACTCTTGTAGAGTTTCAGGAGCCTAGAGAGGTTGTGTGGCTTACCTCAAATCTCACAGCCATCTGGTAGGGAAGTGAGTGCTCAGAACCTGAGCCTTTTGGCTTTTTCATCACTACCATCACCTGGCCTTTTCCAGTTTATGAGGGGACTTCAGAAAGCTTGCAGATAATGGAATTAAAAGATGATTATTTTAGAGCAAAAACATTCTGAAATCCATGTACCGATTTTTCATGATACACATTTTCCATGATCATTTTGAAGATCTCTCACATAGATGAGAAATATTTATTTATTAAAAGTCTATTCTAGAGGCCAGCATTGTGGCAGAGCAGGTAAAGCCACTACCTGCAATGCCAGCATCCCACATGGATGCCCATTTGCATCCCAACAAGCCTATTTCCCATCGGGCTCCCTGCTAATGTTCCTGGGAAAGCAGCAGAATTCAGCCCAAGTGACTGGGGCTCTGCACCCACATGGGAAACCAGGAAGAAGCTCCTGGCCTACTCCCAGCCATTGTGGCCATTTGGGATGTGAAGCAACAGACAGAAGATCTCTCATCCTTTATCTCTCCCTTTATAATTCAAATAAATAAAATAAAACTTTTTAAAAGTCTATTCTGGGGGCAAGTGTCGCAATGCAGCAGGTTAAACTGTTGCTTGGGATACCTGGGTCCCATATCAGAGTGCAGGTTCAAGTCCCAGCTGCTCCAGTTCTGATCCAGCTTCCTGCTAATGCACACCCTGGGAGGCAGCAGGTAAAGTAGTTATAGGGACTCAGGTTCTTGGGCCTCTGTCACTCATGTGGGAGACTGAGTTCCAGGCTCTTCCTGGGTTTGGCCTGATCCAGCACTAGCTGATGTGGGCATTTGGAAAGTATACCAGTGGATGGAGGACCTCTCTCTCTCTCTCTCTCTCTCTCTCTCTCTCTCTCTCTCTGTCACTGCCTTTCAAGTAGATGAAAATAAATATATCAATATTTTTTTTAAAAAAAAACCTATTCTATAGAAAACATGCTTCTAAATTTGAGAAAATTCTCAGGTTTTCCTGAGTTTTAACAGAAAAATCACAACAGAGCTTTAAATGTTAAATGAAAACCTAGCTCGTTGTGCCCACCTGGAGCCCCCTAGTGGCAGGTAAAGAGTAATCAAGAAAATTTGAGAAGGTTTTAGGATACAGACATCTTGGGAATTTGGGGGGATCTGATTTTATAGACAAATGAGGATACTAACTCACAATTTTCAAAAGGGGCTCATCTAATCCAGTCCATTCACTAAGAAATCAAAGACCAGGAAGGTCAAGCAATGGGTTCAAGCGCCCAAAGCTAGTACTTTCTCTAGTAAAAAGGAACTTAGCATCTTCCTTCTTCTTGTCTCTCTTTTGGATTAACATTCATACCACCCAATGTTCTTCTTAGGAAGTAAGGCACTGGATAAGCTCCAGGTAGTTGCATAAATAATAGTACAGATAAACACATTGTAGCTCCTGCTCTTAATACCTATATAGCCTATGTGATTTCATCTCCCCCATCCCTGCAGAGCCTCGGTTTTCTCATTTGTAAACCAGAGATATAGATGGATTCCTCTTCACTGGGTCGAAACCTTGTTTCAAGGATTAAGTGAAATCCTGCAAGAATGGCACATACTAACCGTTCCTCACATGGTAGTTATCACTCTGTGGAATCAGCAATCTCTGCTTGGTAAACTCAGAACTACTAACCATTAAGCTTCTTATGTGCCTTCTTCTGTATATCAGAAATCCAAAAAAAAAAAAAAAATCAGGAGAAGTGAGTGTTTTGAAGATGTTCTTGTCTCCAGACTGAGAACGGTTATCACATGACCTCTGAGACACCAGCACCTCAGTGAGCCTAGGGGGCCTGATTCTTCTTCCAAGTTTAATGTGAGAGTCCACCTGGGAGCAGTACCCAGGGAATTTATCTCTTGCCCATTGCTCAGCCTCATGGTGGGGTTGGGGAAAAGGAACAGCAATATTTCCCCATATTTCATCACCTGCTCCTAGTACCTCTTCCAATTGAAAAGCCTTGTTGGTACCTCTTCTCCTCACCTGTAAAAAGTAAATAAATGGAAATACCAATACCCAGCTCTTCCTACCCCACTTAGTAGTTTTGAGATTAAATAAGATCTAGTATGAATCCCAGAAAGCTCCAATACTTTAGAGGTTACCAGCACCATTGTGGTTCAATACTCACTTCCTATCTCAATTAGTTATGATGTGTCTAGTGTGTGCCATTCATTGAATACAAAGAACAAATGAACATGGTCCATGCACACGCAGTTCAAAATCAAGTGCTCCCTTGGTTTGCTATTATTCTTGTTACTATTGACTAAATTAGGAAGAACTATATACCATATGTAATAATAAAATATTAGCAATGAAAGCAAGGCCCTACACAGTGCCTTGGATGCAGATGCTAGATACCAGAGAGGTTGTGTGGCTTGCCTCAAATCTCACAACCACTTGGCAGGGAAATGAGTACTCAGAAGTTGAGCTTCTTGATTTTTCCATCTCTACTATCACCTGGCCTTTTCTGACTTATGAGGGGACTTCAAAAAGCTTGCAGATAATGGAATCAAAAGATGATTATTGCGTTTGCTTTGGCAACACATGTACAAAAACTGGAATGATACAGGGAAGATTAGCATGGCCCTTGCGCAAGGTTGAAAAGATGATTGTTTTGGAGCAAAAATATTCTGAAATCCATGCATAGTTTTTTCATGATCCACACGTATGCTAGTGTCCCAATTTCCCAGCCTCCCTCCCTTAGCTTAAATTACCTTGCTTTGCTTTTATGATTGCAAATCAACATTTTACTAAAATTAGCTTACTGAAATGAGGGAGTGGTGCAAGCCAGCCCTATGAGGTCCCCAAACACCAGATTCTTGAGATCATTTACCTCCCCTATAGGTAACATCTTCATGTTTCATCTTGTCTTGAGAGGTTTCTTTTCCGTGAACTCCAGATCCTGAGCAAGAAGTAGCTGCCCCTTGTAGGTAGCTCCAAGACTCACTGGACCCCACTTTGCTATCATCAAAATTCCCTAAAAGACACACAATCACCAGCCAATCAAAGGAGTCACAAGACTGCAGACTTTCGTCTGTAAGAACCTCTACCCCTAACCCTTGGAGAGCCCAGGAATGATCCAATAGTTGCCTGACTCCCAGATATGCACCATGCAATAAATATCTCCTTTCTTCCACCACCCCAATGTCAGTGATTGGCTTTCTGTGCGTCAGATGAATTTTGGGAGTTCTATAGCAACACTTGCAGCAAGTTTTGGGGGTTGCTGTATATCAACAATAGCTATCAATAGAGTGCCTAGTGTGAATTAGACATTTAATGTATAAACAATAAAAGACGCTTTGTTGGAATGCTTAGTTTTCTGCAAATATTATGTAATTAGCTCCCAAGAAACCAATAGGTGGGTGAAGCTTTCGAAGCTGAGATAGGGGGTAGGGGAGTAACTTGTTGGAGGTCTGTCTTCAAGTAGCCAGCAGGCCCAGATCTAGAAGTCAAATTCAGCATTCCTTTCACTACACCATTAACAATTACTGAAAGATTTGTTTCCTTTAAATCATCTGGGGACTGTTGCATGCACTAATTCTGAATTTAGCTTTTATATAACATCACACTGATTGGCTCTTCAGTCCATCACTTGGAATCCCATCTAAGACTCATATTTTTGAAATACAGTAGCAAAAAAAAAAGATCCCTCCAAAGGAACAAAACTATTGAAAGCTTTTCAGATTCTCTGTAGAATTAAATCAAAGAAATCTGGTGGACATCTCTTTCTGTAATAAATATGTTGGCCCAGCATTTCTGTGATGCCTCCATAAGCTAACTTGAATTCATCTCCACAGCAGACACCTAAGTGAATACTGCCTGTATCTTTGTTAGAACCTCAAGGACCTGTGGTACTGACAACAAAATATGGCCTTCACAGAAAGGGTAACTATGTCCCAGTGTGCTTAGAATTTCAGTCTAGGCGAGCACCGTGGCTCAACAGGCTAATCCTCCACCTGTGGTGCCGGCACACCGGGTTCTAGTCCCGGTCCGGGCGCCACAGTCTGTCCCAGTTGCCCCTCTTCCAGTCCAGCTCTCTGCTGTGGCCAGGGAGTGCAGTGGAGGATGGCCCAGGTCTTTGGGCCCTGCACCCTCATGGGAGACCAGGAGAAGCACCTGGCTACTAGCTTTGGATCAGCGCGGTGCACCGGCCGCAGCGGCCACTGGAGGGCAAACCAAGGGTAAAGGAAGACCTTTCTGTCTCTCTCTCTCACTGTCCACTCTGCCTGTCCAAAAAAAAAAAAAAAAAAAAAAATCCCCTGAAACAAGCCCACTGCTGGCTCCCTTCCTTGAAAAAACAAATTGCATGTTTTGCTTCTGTGTAATTATCAAGCATACCATCTTTAACTCTCGAAAGGGTCCAGGTTTGAACAAAAAAACATATAATGACCCTATGAATAGATTGTAGGGGTAAAGAAAAATTTCTCATCTTCTTAGGAATTAAAAAAGAAAATAGTATATTGGGCTAATTCTCAGCATCAATTGTACAAAAACAGACCACGTATCTGAAACAACCATGGTCATACCTGGACAGCCGTCAGCTCAAAACTAGAAGGTAAGTTCTTTGATCATCCCAGATTTCTCCCCATAGGCATTTTGCAAGCCTCAGTGAAGATATGGAGAATCCAACCAGAGAACAAAAGTCTCTCTGGGCAAACAGAGGACAGTTGTAAGGGAGAGAGATAATCAGAGTCTGTAGGGAACAGTACTTTCTACACAGTGAAAGAGCACTGTAAATCTTTATGGGTCCCATGAATCTCAAATTGAACGTTAAACTGCACGTGCACAGGGTACAACTTCACAAGCCTGGGCAAAGAGCAGTTATTGCAATGCTACGAGCTGAACAACTACAGCACCTTGCAAAGATCTGAGGGACATTGGAGTTCTCCAGAGCAGTAAGGTCTAACAGAATAACAAGGGCATTTACTAGAGACCCCAAAAAGGCTGCATCTTAAAAGCAGAGTTACAAAGAGACCAAGATGGTGGAATAGGGAGGGAGCTTACTGCTCTAATCTAGGGGAAGACAGTTTTAAAAATGTAGAGAGTGTGCAGTCTCAGGGAAGAGTTAGTGAGAAAACGGCAGAGGAAGCTCCATACAAATTAGAGGGGCATGGAAGATGTGGATGCACACAACTCAGGATCCCAGCAGCAGAGAGCCTCAGTACCAGCTTTGGAGTGAGGTGAAACTGGGCTGCAGCAGCCCAAGCCACTGGAGATAAAGCTGCAGTAAGAGCCTGGCAGGAGTCTGGCTTGGAGCCCTGTGGGAGACAGTGTACCTGCCAACCTAGAGGGAAAAAAGCGGGCACTTTTCTGTCTCCCCAGCCACCCAGCACCAGCATCCTGTAGCTGGCTGAGAGAGGGCAGTCACCATTTTGGACACATGTAACAGCTGCACCAGTTCATGTCTGCACACCCAGCAACCAGCTGACAGATGTGTGAGTCTAGCTGGGAGAACTGATGGAGGGCTGGGTGCTTGTGACTGTGGAAGCCCTGTGTGCCAGCACTGTGGCTGTGTGGGAGGGCACAGGGTGTGGCTGGGTCTTTGGGCAGTCACTGTGGGCAGTTCCACATGCTCGGGGCTCCCTGATTCCCCTGCACAGATCCTTTGTGAGGTTCTTGTGGCAGTGTGAATGAATATTATATCCACTGGGGCTAGGGACCAGGCATTGGTCTCCTTGAGGAGAGGAAGTGAGCCAACAGAGCAGATTAAACCTCCCCTCTAATTTAAAAAAAAAAAAAGAAGAAGAAGAAGGAGAAAGAGGAGGAAGAGGAGAAGGAGAAGAGATTTACCATGCCCAATTTGGGTGTCATCTTGGACACTCCCCTCACCCTGGAGCACTGAACAGAGCTACCTGGACACACCCAGCACACGCCTCAGGGTATTCACTGAAAGAGCAGACACTCCACTAATCCACAGAGGCATAGTCCAAAGATGAAAGCCATCACAGGGAAAAACAAAACCAACAAGTATCTCCACAAATGCCTAAAAATAAATGCAGATATTCAAGAAACAAGAATAAATGAGACAAAGGAACACAACAACATTTCAACACTAGAATGTGAAAATGAAGAGACTGAAGAAATGCTGGATATGGAATTTAAAAAAAAAATGATCATAGGATTACTTAGAAGTAATCAGAAGCAAATCCACGAATTAAGGAAATCTATACATGACATGAATGAAAATTTCTCCCATGAAATTAAGATTTTAAAGAGAAACAAGAATATTAGAAATGAAGAATTCAATAGATAAAATAAAAAAAATGTGATGGAAAGTCTTAACACACTTCACAAGGCAGAAGAAAGAATATCCAAGTTAGAAAAAAATATCTGGAAATTTTAGAATCAGACCTCCTTCCCCCCCCCAAAAAAAAAAAAAAAGAAGAAGAAGAAATTAGAAAACTAAAGAACAGCGTTAGAAATCTATGGGATACTATCAAACAACCTAATATATGGGTCTTAGGAGTTCCTAAAGGCATGGAAAGAGAGAATGCATTAAAAGTCCTTTTTAGTGAAATAATTACAGAAAACTTCCCTAATTTGGAAGTACAGGAAGCACACAGAACTCCTAATAGACATAACCAGAAAAGATCCTCACCACAACACATTTTAGTCAAACTCTCCACAGTAAAAAGATCTCTGTCCTTAATGTGTTGTGCAATGTGAATTAATGCTATAACTAGTACTGAAACAGTGTTTTACACTTTGTGTTTCTGTGTGGGTGCAAACTGATGAAATATTTACTTAATATATACTAAATCGATCTTCTGTATATAAAGATAATTGAAAATGAATCTTGATGTGAATGGAATGGGAGAGGGAGCGGGAGATGGGAGGGGGTGCGGGTAAGAGGGAAGTTATGGGGTGGAAAAAGCCATTGTAATCCATAAACTGTACTTTGAAAATTTATATTTACTAAATAAAAGTTTAAAAAATATTTTAAAAAATACAACTTCTTAAATAAAAACTTTACTTACTGGCTTTTAGAAGATCAAATACTGCACAATAAGACTGGTGAATTTGACATTGCCTCAGAAATTACTCCCACTGAAGCATTAAGCCTTAAAATTTTTATGGTACACTATGGATAACATCAAGTGGTAACTGGACTATTGCAAGGAGAAGAGATGGTGGGTGGGAGAGGATAACATTTAATAAGTTAATGACTGGAAATTTTCCCAATGCAATGAGAAACACCCACCCACAGAACAGAATGAATTCCAAGAAGGACAAACACAAAAACAGAGCATGTCATAATTAAATTGCTGAAAACTAATAATTGATGATCTTTAAGAGTGGCTGAGTGTAGGTGGAGACATGATACTTAGAGGAATGAAGATAGGAGTTATCACTGATTTCTAATACAGATGCTCCTTGAATTTATGACCCAAAAAACTCATCATAAGTCAATTCACCTAACTTACTGAATGTCAGAGCTTAGCAATGCACTAACATGGAGTACTGGTCATTTACCATGCTCACAGGGTGGATGGAGCTGCCACTGCCCAGCATGGTGAGAAAGCATGGTATCACACGTTGTTAACCTGGGAAAAGAATAACATGTAAAATGCAAAATATGATTTCTACTGAATGTGTATTGGTTCCATACCATCATAAAGTTGAAAGCTCATAAGGTGAACTACCATAAGTAGGGGACAGTCTATACAAACAATGAAAAACCAAATGATAATGGGATGACACTTCTTAAATATTAAAAGAAAATGGAAATGACTTTAGGTCTGTAACTAAAGCTGTAGTTATACCAATAGGCACTTTATCCTATTCTTTTTTAAAAAGATTTATTTATTTATTTATTTGAAAGGCAGAAATATGGAGAGAGAGAGAGAGAGAGAGAGAGAGAGAGAGAATGAATATCTTCTATCCACTGGTTCATTCCCCAAATGGCCACAACAGCTGAGGCTGGGCCAAGCAGAAGCCAGGAGCCAGGAGCTTTTTCCAGGTCTCCCATGTGGGTACAGGGACCAAAGCACTTGGACCTCTTCTGCTGCTATTGCAGGTGCATTAGCAAGGAGCTGGATCAGAAATGGAGCAGCCAGGACTAGAACCAGCGTGCATATGGGATGCTGACACTGCAGGTGGAGGCTTGACCTTCTATGGCACAGTGCTGGCCCCTCTATCCTGTTCTATCACCACAACTATTTTGTCTTATTCTATTTGTGGATAAAATACCATTAAAAATGAAGGCAAAATTAGGACATTTTTAGACAAGCAAAAGTTAAAACAGATTTCCCGTACACTTATACTTTAAGAAATGTCAAAGAAAGTACTTCAGAATAAAGACAGAAAATACTAGATAAAAATGTAGTTGTACACAAAAAAATGAAGAGCACTAGAAGTGGTAATGGGTTTTAGATTCTAGATCATGCTATATTATTATTTCTTAGTTCATATATTATTTATTAATTTATATATAATTATTAGAATTAAAAGGTAATTGGGGGAGGTTACAAGTTGGGTTCAAAGCCCACATAAGTGTATTTTTATATATTAATTAAAAATTTGCAAAATTAAATTTAAAAATTTATAAAAGTACATAGGAAGGGGGTCTGCACTGTGGTGTAGTAGGCTAAGCCTCTGCCTGCAGTGCCAGCATCCCATATGGGTTCCAGTTCGTGTCCCGGCTGCCCCTCTTCTGATCCAGCTCTCTGCAGATGGCCAGGAAGGGCAGTGGAGGATGGCCCAAGTGCCTGGGCCCCTGCACATGCACTGGGGATCTGGACCTGGAGGAGGCTCCTGGCTTTTGACTGGCCCAGCTCTGGCCATTGCAGCTAGTTGGGAAGTGAACCAGCAGATAGAAGACGTTTCTCCCTGTCTCTCCCTCTGTCTGTAAGTTTACCTCTCAAAATAAATTAATTAAAAATCTAAAAAAAAAGTACATAGGGATAAACTTAATAAAATATACGCAGGAACAGTATTGTGAAAACACACAATAATAACAGTACTGATAGATATTAAAGAATGAAATGTTCATATTTAGGAGACCTCACTATTACTAAAATGTCTTTATTCCACAAATTGAGCTATATATTCAAAGCAATAGAAATGAATATTAAAGCAGGCTCAAAAAATGAAAACATTGAAAAGTGGATTCTGAAGTTTACATAAAAATTGGACCCAGCCCTGGTCATTGATGTCATTTGGGGAGTGAACCACCAGATGAGAAGATCTGTGTCTTCTCTCTGTAACTTTGACTTTCAAATAAATAAAAAATGTTGAAAAATTTTTCATAAAAATGTAAAATAATTAGAAGAGCCAAAATAATTTTGCAAAAGAAGAACAAATTGAGGGTTTTTAATATCTGAGTTCAGATTTATTATAAAACTATAATCTAGAGAATATGATATGACAGTAAGGCTAGGCATATAGATAAATGGTAAATGGAGAAGAATAGTACATGTATATCTATCTCTCTCTCTGTATATACACACACATACATACACATATATTCATGAGTGGGTATAAATATACATTTATACATAGATAATCTTCTCTTTAAAAAATCTTTTGCTAATATAATGCTTAATGGAAAGATCACAACCAAGGCAGACTGGTCTATTCTTACAACTTACATTCAAAATTATATTAAAGGCCCTAACCAATGTAATAAAACAAGAAAAAAAGGTGTTTAGATTTAACAAGAAGTAAAACTCTCATGAATGAAATTATCATACAGAGAAAATTATAATAATTCTGTAAATGTGTGTATGCAGTTGACTTTCAAAAAAAAAATATCAACATAATTCAATGAGAAAAAAGAAAATCAGGGCTGGTGTTCTGGTGCCTGCAGTAGCAGCATTCTCTATTGGAGAGTTGGTTTGAGTCCCTGTTGCTCTGCTTCCAATCCAGCTCCTTGTTAATGTGCCAGGGAAAGCAGTAGAAGATGGCCCAGGTATTTGATTCCCTGCCATTCATGTTGGATACCCAGATGGAGTTCTGGGCTCTTGACTTCAGCCTGGCCCAGCCCCAGCAATTGTGGCCATCTGGGGAGTGAACCAGCAGATGGAAGATCTGTTTCTCTCTGTCTCTCCCTCTCTCTTTCAGTCACTCTGCCTTTCAAATAAATAAAAATAACTCTTTTGAAAAAGAAAAATAAAAGGTCATTTCAACAAATGGTACTGGAACAACTGGATATTCCCACGGGATAAAATGAACCTTAATACTGCCTATTACCATATACAAAAAGAAATTCAAAATGGACCACAGACCAAAATGTAAGAACTAAAATGATTAAATTTCCAGAAAGTTAAAAAAAAAAATTCACTACTTTGAGATAATTGAGATTCTTC
Source organism: Lepus europaeus (assembly GCF_033115175.1). Taxonomy (NCBI): domain Eukaryota; kingdom Metazoa; phylum Chordata; class Mammalia; order Lagomorpha; family Leporidae; genus Lepus; species Lepus europaeus. Next base: position 45,380,877 of record NC_084833.1, read on the forward strand.
AAGCCATATGAGAAAAGTGGTAACCATAGAAAATACTATTGACAAATTGGATGAATAAACAGGGACTAGTACTGTGGTGCACTGGGTCAAGCCACTACCTGCAACACAGGTATCACATATGAGTTCATGTACCTGCTGCTCCACTTCCAATCTAGCTCCCTGATAATGGCCTATGAAAAGCAGTTGAAGATGGTGCAAGTGTTTGGGCCCATGCACCCACATGGGAGAACTGGATGAAACTCCTGGCTTTGGCTTGGCCTAGCCCTGTTTTTTGCAGCCATCTGGGGAGTGAACCAGTGGCTGAAGGATCTCTGTCTCTGTCTCTGTCTCTCCCTTTCTATAACTCTTTCAAATAAATAAATAAATCTTTAAAGATAAGCAAGGGTAATGAATACACAAATTGTGATATACTCATATCCCTAGAACTCTATATCCCTAGAACAATAAAAAGAAACACAGATGAAGTTCCAGAATATTCTACAGAGTGAAAGAAGTTAGCCATAAACAGAATGTATATTGTATGATCCTTTACATGATGTTCTAGAGCAGGGAAATTGAGTCAACAGTTGCAGAAAACGAGTTTGTGGTTGGTTGGAGGGGGATTTGGAAGATATGGATGAGTGGAGAAATATAAGGAATATTTGAGGGTGATGGAAATTTCTTTATAAAATGCATTTATTTATTTAAAAGGCAGAAAGAGAGGGAGAGAAAGACATCATTCATCTCTGGTTCACTCCCCAGATGGCTGTTAACAGGCAGTCTCAGCCAGGCCACAGCCCTGAACCAGCAACACCTTCTGGGTCTCCCACAAGGGTGACAGGGGCCCACGTCCTTCGGCTGTCTTCCAGGGCCTTCCCAGGTACGTTATCAGGGAGTTTGGTCAGGAGCCGAGAAACCAGGACTTGAACTGGCTCTGACAAGGGGTGCTGGCATCACAGAGGTGGCTTAACCTCTGTACCACAAAGCTGACCCCAGACATTTTATTATCTTACCTGGAAAAGTAGTTACATGGGTCCATACTCATATTTTGTGGAAACTCAAACGTGTACCAAGTACTGGTAGAAGCATTTTATAGATATTAGCAAACTGAAGCTTGTGAAATAAGCATTACTATTATTTCACACATGAGAAAACACATAGAAGTAACTTGAAACTACATAACTAAGTCACTTGCCCAAAGTCCATACAGCTAGTAATAACAAGAATGAGAAAGGAGTCCAGTGGGGCCAGTGTTGTAGTTGTGGTGGAGCAGGTTAAGCTGCCACTGGAAATGCTGGCCTCCCATATCAGAGTGCTGGTTTGAGTTCTGGCTACTCTGCTTTTGATGCACTACCTGCTAGTGTGCCTGGGAAGGCAGCAGAAGATGGCTCAAGTACACATAGGAGACCCAGATGGGGTTCCTGGCTGCTGGCTTCGGCCTGGCCCAGAGCTGGCTATTGTGGCCATCTGGGGAGTAAAGCAGCAGTTGAAAGATGGCTTTCTCTCCGTCTCTCCCTCTCTCTTCATTATTCTGCCTTCTGAATAAATAAGTAAATTTTTAAAAAATAAATAAAGTTCAAGGAGTAAAGACATTCCTTTATACAACAGTTCTTTTAACACTTTATTAAAAGGTTTTTGCCATGATTAACAATAAATTTTGAAAGGAAATAAATACCTCTATCTAATTTCAAAGTCATATGAGTAGTTAAGGAAATGCAAAGAAAAATAAATCTATTATTTTAAATGATACCTAAGCTTCCCCAAAACTTGCTCCTTTGCACTTTGATTCTGGAAAAGGAGTTTAGCTTTTTTAAGCACTAACAGTGTATAAAACTAACAGTATAAAAACTGGTTTCACAGAAGACATGACCTCTCTGTTACCTGAGGGGATTTGCTAAGGGGATGGGAGTGTGGGGCATGGAAGATGGGGAGTAAAGCCCACCCTTGGCAGCAACTTGAAGGAAAAAGAGAGCCAAGGAAAGCCTACACCCAGAGGCATGTGTGTGAGTCAACATGAGACACGCCATATTTCTGATGAGGTCTTCACGCCCCCCTTGCCTTCAAGTGAAAACTGGAGCCATGAAATCCCCTTTTTGTTAACGTTAAGATATGGTAATATGCCAAGCATTCATGACCGCAGGCATGGAAAATTGATGAAATTACAGTCTGTTCAGGGAAATAATATGGTGATGAGAGAAAGAATCTTTGCCTGTGTCAGGATCCTGGTGGCAGCTTTTTGAAACAGGTGAACATTTTCTTCTCCTTCTGCTGAAAAACATCCCTTTGTATGATATGCCAAGTAGATGTCTATGGGGAAAGGTCAAAGGAAAACGGAGAACAACACAAATAATTGAGATATTTTTAAGGGCATGTAAGTGAGGGAGCATTTCATTAGTATCATTTCAGCAATTTTCTGCTCTCAAAGAAGTAGCCAGATTGAAATCATATCCTTCTACATAATGAGCAAAAGAATGTGATTATGTTGCCATAACATTAAGACTTGAGACAGTCACAGGATGGGCATCATGAAAGTCAGAGTTAAAAAAAAAAATCTCAGTGAAACTAACCCGGTTCTTTCCCATGAATAATTTTCAGCAGAATTCATCAAAAACTAACCACCATTTGATGTAATACTGACAGCTGCCACTCAATCTTCAGCATCACACATTTCTAGTGTATGTTACTTTGAAGTTTTGAGCAACTGAAAAACGTCTTGGTGTATCTAATCATAGAGCACAGTGCCTCCACCTTAAGTAACGTCTTCCAAGGTTCAAAGCAATGCAATTGTATTGGTTATTTCTGCTCAAGAAAGTCAAATCATTGTGACTTAACCACCACCACTTGCTAATTCTCATGAGCTGTGCTGGTTTGCATAGGTGTTGGCCAGTCCCAGCTGGGTCCATTCATATTGTCAGGTTGCTATGTCGACTATGGGTTGATTGGCCTAGCATGACTTTGGATAGCGCAACTTCTGTCATCCAGTAGGCAAACACAAGTTTATTTTCACAACAGTGGCAGAGTTAGGAGAGAAAGAAAGCAACTAAGGTTTCTTGAGATCTAGGCTCAGAACTGGGACACTGTGTACCCTGTTCTATCGGCCAAAGGCACAGACTTAGCTCAAATGGTCGAGAAACAGAGCCCATCTCTGGATGAGAAGAACTTGTGAAATAACATTGCCATGAGAAAGAATTGAAACTCATTTTGCAACCAGCCTCTATAATTACCCAATTGGAAAAGAGATTGCCCCAAATCTAGAATGGGATCCCAAAAGGACACTGGTACTCCATTCTGATTCTTGAGCATGTATTCCTAGAGCAACAAATGTTAGATTAGGTTCTCAGATTAATCCATGAATCTGTTATCCCATAAAATTAAAGAAATGATTATGTATTGGCAACATAAACTAAAAATAAATGACATAGGGACAAAGAAAATAATAATAAAAGAATTTTTTCCATTCAGTTGTTGTTTACATTCCCACTAAACTAGGATCTTTTTGCTTTTTATTTGTTAAACTTCTATTTGGTGGCATATTAAGCCTTTTTACTGCAATGTAAATTTAAAACGTTATCACAGAAACTAAAGACAAAAAAGAAAGGTTGAAGGAAGGAGAGTGGGAGGAAGGGAGGGAGAAAGGAAATATCACTATGCCTTAAATTTGTATCTACAAATTATATTGAGTTTGTTAAAATTTAATAAAAATTAAAATAAAAAGGATATTTAAAAAGGAAAGCAATACACATCAAAAAGATCATTAATTGTGTTAAGTGGTATTTATCCAAGTGATACAAGGATGATTGGATGCAAGCAAATAAACATGACTACATCAACAGAATGAAGCATAAAAATCATGTGATCACCTCAATAGATACTGAAAAAGCATTCAATAAAATTCAGCATCCATTCATGATGTTAAAAAAATACTCTGAACAAATTAGGTGTAGAAGGAACATATCTTAACATAAAAACGCTATATATGGGGGGCCAGCGCTGTGGCGTAGCGGGTAAAGCCACTGCCTGCAGTGCTGGCATCCCATATAGGTGCTGGTTCGAGTTCCAGCTGCTCCACTTCTGATCCAGCTCTCTGCTATGCCCTGGGAAAGCAGTAGAAGATGGCCCAAGTCCTTGGGCCCCTACACCCTTGTGGGAGACCCAAAAGAAGTTTCTGGCTCCTGGCTTCAGATTGACACAGATCCAGAGAGTGAACCAGCAGATAGAAGACCTCTCTTTCTGCCTCTCCTTCTCTCTGTAACACTGACTTTCAAATAAATAAATCTTAAAAAAAAAAAAATGCTATATTTGAAAACCCCTCAGCCAACATCATACTGAATGGGGAAAAGCTGAAAGCATTTCCTCTAAGTCACAAAGACGAGGAAGATCCAGTCTGTGGACCATCTTAGGGCCATGAAATTATTTGGTTTAGCCCTGGCAAGGCAGCCATGGGTGGGACTCAAAATTCAATAAATCTATAGTAAACTAATTTTTAAGTTGATAATTTTGTATGGCCCACAAATGATGTTATAAATATTCAAATGGTCCTTGACAAAAAAAAAAAATTCTCCACCTGGGCAAAAGATCTAGACTCAGAGAAGAAGGTCCAATTTTTTTTTTAAGATTTATTTATTTTATTTCAAAGGCAGTTTATTTGAGAGGCAGAGAGAGAGAGAGAGGTCTTCTATCCACTGGTTCACTCCCCAAATGGCCACAATGGCCAGAGCTGTGCTGATCCAAAGCCAGGAACCAGGAGCTTCTTCTAGATCTCCTGTGTGGGTGCAAGGGCCCAAGAACTTGGACTATCCTCTGCTGCTTTCCCAGGACACAGCAAAGAGTGCGATTGGAAGTGGAGCAGTCAGGACTTGAACCAGCACACACATGGGATGCCAGCAGGGCAGGCAGTGGTTTTTACCGGCTAGGCCACAGTGCCGGCCCCAATGTCCATTCTTATCACTCTCATTCAATATAGTACTAGAAGTTGTAGGCAGAGCAATTAAGCCAGAGAAAAGGGGCTGGTGCCACAGAGCAGTGGATTAATCCTTCGCCCATGGCACTGGCATCCCATATGGGCGCTGGTTCTCGTCCCGGCTGTTCCTCTTCCAATCCAGCTCTCTGCTATGGCCTGGGAAAGCCCTAGAAGGTGGCCCAAGTCCTTGGGCCCCTGCACACGATGTTTAGGCTAGAAATCTCAATCACAGTGAAGATTTTTTGTAATGGTTCTGGAAAGAATTTCTGTTTATTTCCAAGTGCCTAGAACTTAATGCCATTGTGCTGTACACTCTTATTTAATGCTATAACTAGTACTCCAACAGTATTTTTTTTTCACTTTGTGTTGCTATATGGGGGCAAACTGTTGAAATCGTTACCTAATATATACTAAACTGATCTTTTGTACATAAAGAGAATTGAAAATGAATCATGATGTGATTGGAAGGGGAGAGGGAGCGGGAAAGGGGAGGGTTGTGGGTGGGAGGGAAGTTTTGGGAGGGGGAAGCCATTGTAACCCATAAGCTGTACTTTGGAAATTTATATTCATTAAATAAAAGTTTAATAATAAAAAAAAAGAACTTAATGCCATTTATTCCTTTTCTTTAAACTTACGCTTGTGCTGTGGCACAATAGGTGAAGCCCCTGCTTGTGACACCAGCATCCCAGCTAATCTGCTTCAGATCCAGCTTCTTGCCTATGTGCCTGGGAAAGCAGCATAAGATGACCCAAGTGCTTGGGCTTCCGCCACGCACGGAGAACTGGATAGAGTTCCTTGATCCTGGCTGCATGACCAGGCCCCAGCTGTTGGTGACCATCTGGGGAGTGAACCAGCAGATGGAAGGTGTCTCTCTGTCTCTCCCTCTCTCTGTCACTCTGCCTTTCAAACAAACAAATCTTTAAAAAGTAAACTTATGTTTATGATATGTTTCAAACATAAAGAAAAGTAATTTGATAAAATACACCTCTGTGTCTACTGTTCAGCCCTATCTCAATCCTAAAATGATTGGTGTATTTGCTTCGTATTTCTTCTGGAGAAATCAAACATTACTGACACAGTTGTCTCTATCTTTCTCTCTCCCCCTCATCATTCTGCCCTTACCCCTCTACATATAAGAAGGCCTTAAGGTTTAGTCCTAGCACTGTACTTTCTTCCCAGGCTATGTCACTGTTCCTACAACTTAATATCAAAAGGATAGCAAGAGTAGGCAGTGGGAGCTGTCCAACCCTGGTGCAGATAATAATGGGGTGCATTCTTTGTTGGGATTTTAAAAACCAAACCAAGCATGAGTGGGTCTGATTTTTATTAGCATCCGTTCTACACAGTGGCAGTGATAACGCCAAAGGTGGAGGAAAGAGAATCTTTTGTTGATTCCAGCTCTAGATGATGGTTGCAGTTACTACTGAATTTTAATAAAACTGTGTTTCAAATATACACACTTTTCTTACTTTTTCTTTAATACACGTATTCTGCTTGGGAGGCCATCTGATGTGAAAAGTCATGTATAGGAACAAGTGTTACAGCACAGCAGGTGAAGAGGCTTCTTGCAATGTCCGCATCTATCAGAGTGCCTGTTTGGTTTGAGTCCCAGTTACTCTGCTTTCAACCCAGCTTCCTCCTAATGTGCCTGGGAAGGCAGCAGATGAAGGCCTAAGAACTGGGGTCCCTGCCACCCACGTAGGAGAACTAAGTAGAGTTCCTGGCTCCAAGATTCCACCTGGCCTAGCCTGGACGGTTGCAGGCATTTGGGGAATGAATCAGTGGATGGAAGATCTCTCTCTTTCTCCATCACTCTGCCTTTCAAATAAATAAGCAAATCTTTTTTTTAAAAAAAGTCATTTATAATCAGCCCCTCTCCTCCTCCAGAGCAAACAGGAAGACAGCTACATGCATTCATTTTAAGAGAGTCTTAAAAATTTGAAATGACTAAACCTTGCATCAGGTTTATGGTTTTAGGTCTCTTTTCCCTACAGTACTACTCAGTCCTATGTTTCAGTAGGACTCCATTGAACAAATTCAAATTAAAAATTCACTCAAAATTCAGAATTATAGTACAGTAATTGTAAAAGCGATAAAATCAAATCTGAGTTATTTCAAGCCTGTCCGTCTATACAAACATTTGGGGTTTTTATTTACCTTTGAAATGGAAAACAGTGAAACTGAGTGTGAACTGTGAGGAGTTGTACTTTTGTTATACAGGCTTTAAACTTCTAGAGCAGCAGCTACCTGTTGAGTTATTTTAGATACAAATGAAGGTCCATTGTCATTCTGGAGTGACCTTGAGAGTCCAAAGCACCAGAAACATCCTAAAGCAGTGTTTGAGTACCTTAAGACATTTATGCAAAATAGAATTAAAAGATCAGTTTATTTTGATACAGAAGAATATCAAAATCCACACACATAAGTCTTCAAAAAATACATGCCTCTTGGAGACCTCAGTCATCCAGTAAAGTTGAGAAGGCTAATCAGAGTCTTAAGAAAATTCTAGCTAAGCTTTTCCAGGAGACCTCAGCAATGTGGCTTAACCTACTGCCTATTGCCCTTCTCAGAATTAGAACAGCACCCAAGACTGCCTTAAAGCTTTGTCCATACTAGAAGCTCTATGGAAGGCCCTTTCCTCACCTCTGATAGCCTCTAACTCACAGGTTCAAGATCAGATAAAGTAGATTATCAATTTAGGCCAGGTACAGAAGGCTCTGACGGAGTATGGTAATACAGTTCTCCCAGAGCCACATCCTAAGACTCATGAGCAGCTTGTTTCCCCCAGGAGATTCAGTTTTATTAAAAACTTGGCAGGAAGGATCCTCTTCGGACCAGTAGCAGCATAAATGGCAGGAACTCTACCAGGTGCTACAGAGCACGCCTACCTCAGTGAAATTACAGGGCATCCCAAGCTGGGCACATTTGTCAAGCATTAAACTTCTACCTCTTGAGCCTTTGAAGGTGAACTTGAAGACCCATCTCTTATTCCTGTGAACCCATTGAAGATCTTAAGTACCTCTTCCAAAAGCTAAAAGGTAACTAAAGCTTTTGCTTTCATCACATCAAGAATGCTGTACTTTAAGGCAGACATGTTGTACCTACCTCTTCCTTTGATTCTCTCTGGGAACTGTTATTGCCAGGAAAACTCCTTAGTAGTTCTTCTATTATAATGATTGAAGACCCTGGTGCACCACATGAGGCTGACTTTAAAAACCTGACCATAGCTTTAGGTAATCTGGCCTACACTTCAGACCAGCTTTTACAGCAAGTACTTATGTCTGTGGATACTCTGTCCAAGGTAGTATGGACAATAGACAGACCTTGGAATATATATCAATAGAACAAGGAGGAACATGTGCAGTGACTGATGGAATCTGCCACCTCTACTTGAACAGTAGCATGTTCACTGAAAGAGACATTAAAAATCTCTATGCTCAGGCTAAATGGTTTTATAATCTGCACAAGGATGGCCTATCACCACCCACTATCTGGGAGTCTGTAAAATACATTCTTTCCATCTTAGAGGGCACTCCACTTGCAACCTGTTTTGTTCCAGTTTTGCTTATGCTGATTGATAAACTTTATGTTTCAGAATCCAATGACTTCTGAGTAACGATGACCATGCAGGGGACACAGCCATTGGCGGTGACTGCAAGTTCTCCAGCTCATGAAACAAATTCATTAGATGAGATAGGAAGAGATTTCCGGACCCAGGACAGGCAGGGCCTGCAGCCCTGATCAGCAGGAAATAGCTATAGAAGATATGAGCCTATGTCCTTCAGCATCCCCTGAAGGGTCTGGCATCTCTGAGGGGGGATTGATAGGGGATCCAATCAGGGAGCGAGGATTAGGCTCAGGAGCTGGAGGCCACCCTCCACCCCCTGTGTGATCTCACCTATATCCACACACCTGTCAATCAGACTGCGGAACTGGAAGTGGATAAGAGGCCGGAGCATGCTGAGCTGGCCCTGTTTTGTCGCTTCGCGAGCCCGCCCTCCCCTACTGCCCACTGCGGCCACTCTCCTGCCCATGTTCCTTCTCTCACTTGCAGCCTCTGGCCCGCTCCCTGGAAAATCCTGGTATGAAACCCATTTACCCTCCTTGGGCCCCTTTCCCTTAATAAAACCCTCATGTTCGTCTATTTCTCACACTTTCCAAACCCTGAACTAAAAAAAAAAAGGATGCTTGTGGCACCTCTGAGTGAAATAACTAAGTAAATGGTTTAAAATAGATTCCATTATAGTTCAGATTATTGTAACTTGAAAGGTCATCTGTCTGAATGACATTCTTTCCCATGACAATTTCCTCAAAGATGTGATGGTCAAAAGCCCAACATCAGTGACAGAAGTGGAGAGCACATCCATGACACACGGACAGAGTAAAACCAGCAGATTTACTGACTGACACTGACAAACAAATTTGGCTTCTGTTGCCAAATCCTTCCCCAGTGGAAACCTTCTCCCCTTGGGTAAGAACATTTTACAGAAATGTCAGTACCTCCAGACTCCTGGAAGAGAGAGTTAAGTTACAATGTACAATCAGCCAATAGCGGAACTTGAAACTTCATCTGATCATTTGAGGCCAAAACATAAAGTAGAAAAGTTCACAGACTGCAACTGAAAATCATTTTCTGTTTCCTGCATTTAAAATTAAAGGAGAATAACATAACATAAATGGAAAACTAGCTTCTCTCATGACCTTCACAACTGCTCTACTAAAATTCACCACGCTGTCTTAATGAGCCCCACCCCACCCCTCACACACACGCACACGCACACACACTCACACAGCATACTTGGGTTGAACTTCAGCAAAGAAACAATTTGTCACAGCAACAGCTGAAATAAGAAGTGTCGGCAAGATTGATTCCACTTATTATTACAGACTCCAGGACCCAGCAGAAGCACAACGGTTGTGCCTTCTTCTTGCAGCATTGCTGGGGCAGGGGGTGTCAGGTAGGGGCAGTAACCAGCCAAACCCTGACGGCCATAGAAGCTGACAAACCCACTCTCTCCTGGACCGCTGGAGACAGACAGTGCTGCCCTCAGCAGGCTGCATCTCGGTGACAGGACCACCCTGCCCTCTCTGCCCTATTATCAGCCTCATTACGTGCTATTTATGCCTATACAATCCAAGCATCACACAACACCACCACCATAATTGATTCACGAGATCTATCAAAGAGCAGTGTTGCTCATAGATTCCAGGGGTACACCCTCAACAGTGAGGATACAGAATTATAAAGAGTGTGCACACTTCTCTCTTGCTTTTAACTGGACAAGACTTGGGGAGGAAGGGAAGTGGGGGAGGAGGAGGGAAAATGCCCTGTCTGGTGGGGTAGAAAGCACCAGAGCTTCAGAACACTTAGCTACAGATGCTCACAACGCACTATGTCGCCACAGGCAAATCCCTTCCACTGGCTGACTGCGCGTTCCCGAGCCAGAATCTGGAGGCAATCCTTCCTCTCCTCTCTCGTTAACCACCCTCATTTCCAACTGCATCTTTAGCAGCTGCCTTCTGTTAAGCGATGTCAATGTCGTGCTGCAATTCAACCAAGCTAACTTCATTGGCTTCCCAGGGATCAGAGAATAAAAGTCTCCAGTGAGTCACAGAGTCACTTAGGAGCTCATTCCCACAGCAAACAGGAAGATGGTGACCAAACCAGCTGCACCTTCCTAACATCAGTCCCGCTCCCAGATTCCCCTCTGTCTTCTCACTCCATCCTTCTGGGTGCCATGGTCTCCCAGCATGGCTGGGTCCCACCCATCACTTAGAACCAAAGAACCCACACACATCCTCTCCCATGAGCCTCAAGCCTCTTTTCAGTCTTAAAAATGATGAAGAACCACAAGGAGGTTTTGTTTATGTAAGTTGTTTGTTATTCCTCCATCAGAAATTAAAGCTGAGAAATTTTAAAAATGTTTAATTCAGTATTTAGAAAGTTCCAATTTGTTAACATAAGTAACATATTTGAGAGAAAATAGGCATATTTCTAAAACAAAAAATTGGGAAGCAGAGCAGCCCCTGGAAGACCCCCAGGACTTTAGATCACATCGTGAGAACCTCTGATCTAGTCTAAGTGGGGTGAATTTCCCTGAAGACCAGGAGCCATGGGAGCAGTAGACCAGATCAGGTAACACAGAATTAGGCAGAACTGGATTTGCACCTCAACATTATCATTTAAAAACATGCTGTGTGCATTACATAAGCCTCAGTTTGCTCACTTCTAAAATAGGAATAATTATATCTATCATATGGAGTTATTGTAAAAACTTGCCACAGTGCCTGAGACATGAATAGTTATGAATGAGTGAGTAAGAGAGACTTCCTGTGTTACGTGTTATTCTGATACACTTTGGATTTTGCTTTCTAAAAAAAAAAAAAAAGGTAAACATCTACATAGCAAAGTATAGTACATTTGATATTACATATAATACATGCATATGTATGGGTATGAGTTATGGCATGCTATAATATAGTGGAAGCTCCTCCAGCCAGGAGTGATAGTAAGTCATATAGCTGAAAGAGCAATTAAAGTTAAGGGATCATACACAGTAACACACTTACTTTAAATATACCATTCATCTGAAACACGCATATAAACATTCACTTGTCAGTCTTTGAAAGTAGGGCCAGTGCTTTCCTTTGAGGACAAATGTTCTAATGGTGCTCTGTGTCACCTTTTTTTTTTTTTTTTTTTTTTTTGACAGGCAGAGTGGACAGTGAGAGAGAGAGACAGAGAGAAAGGTCTTCCTTTACCCTTGGTTCTCCTCCCAATGGACACTGCGGCCAGCACACCGCGCTGATCCGAAGCCAGGAGCCAGGTGCTTCTCCTGGTCTCCCATGCGGGTGCAGGGCCCAAGCACTTGGGCCATCTTCCACTGCACTCCTGGGCGAGAGCAGAGAGCTGGACTGGAAGAGGGGCAACTGGGACAGAATCCGGTGCCCCGACCGGGACTAGAACCCGGTGTGCCGGCACCACAGGCAGAGGATTAGCCTAGTGAGCCGCGGCACCGGCCTGTGTCACCTTACTTACGTAAACTATTCCCATAACACATCAGCTGTGATTTTGGCTTCATTTTTTTAAGTATAAGATTTCATGAGAAGAAATCTGAATATAAAATTCTTTTAGATGTTTATTATTTTCAAATATATTCTCAGTTTTCTCTACTTGAATGCAAATTTCTTTTAGTGATCAGCTTGGAACTTAGCCCCAAGGATTAAACTGAATTTTTTTTTTTTTTAGTAACAATAGCTCTCTTTCATTTTATACTTCCATGTCATGGATTTACCTAAATATTTACGTAAATTACATAATTACAGCAAGAACTGGCAGGGCAGGCTTACACGTCTGCCAAATACAGCTGTCAACTCCTAGCTCCCAGGGCTGCCATCAGGACAAATGAGAGGTTTGGGAACAAACAGCTGACTCTTGGTAAACACGAGGGTGGACACACACGCACAGTGTGTTATAGAGCGGTCCCCAAGCCAAGAGTGCTCAGGAAGCCTCAAGCATGGGCCTACTCCATAGAAGGGAAGGCAGTGTTTTATCTGAATAAGCTAACTGGAAATCAAAGAGAGCTTCTATATACACTGCCATGGAAAGATTTAAAAGTCTCAAAGAATAATAGACTCAGAACACCCAGAATATAATATGCCCCATGCATTTGCAAACAAAACAAAACCAACCTGGTCGGCTGGCGCCGTGGCTCAATAGGCAAATCCTCCGCCTTGCAGTGCCAGCATACTGGGTTCTAGTCCCGATCAGGGCACCAGATTCTGTCCCGGTTGCCCCTCTTCCAGTCCAGCTCTCTGCTGTGACCCAGAAGTACAGTGGAGGATGGCCCAAGTGCTTGGGCCCTGCACCCCATGGGAGACCAGAAGAAGCACCTGGCTCCCAGCTTCAGATCAGTGCAGTGCACCAGCCGCAGCGCACTGGCTGCAGTGTCCATTGGAGGGTGAACCAACGGCAAAGGAAGACCTTTCTCTCTGTCTCTCTCTCTCACCGTCCACTCTGTCAAAAATAAAAAAATAAAAAAATAAAAAATAAATAAACAAACCTGGATACACGCACATGCTGTCAGTACATGGGGAAAGGTCTGGGAAGGTGCAAACTGCATTCTTGGTAGTGGTCACCTGTGGGACAAGCAGAAATTTAGGATTAAAGTAGAAAGTTTTGCTTTTTTTTTTGTTTATACACTTTTATATTGGTTGATTTTTATAGTGGGGTTATTATAGTAAATCTGTAATAAAATAAGCAAAAAAGTAATACATACCCCTGCCAAATAGAACTAGAGGATAGCAAACTAGCCATCTTCAATTGGCCGAGGCAAACCCATCCTAGTCTCTGCACACCCTCATTCCACTGCTGTGCTGTTTCTCATCTGAGCCCCAACGAACACATTCTGTCCCCTCCCCTCCCTACCTCCCAGACCCTAATGACGTTACAGGCTGGCCAGAGAGAACAACTTTCATCAATGAATTGTTTAAGATGACAACAAGTTGAGCCTGTATAAAAACAGTAAAAGAAAAGATCCAGGAGAGAGGGAGTGGGACCCAAGAGAAAGAAACGAGAGGAGAAATGATAGTAATGCGTCCTGAAGAGGCAGGATCCAATGGAAGAAGAGCACAGTTCGAGGCTTTGATCCTAAACAACAGATGAAATACTCCCCTGATTACAGGGCAGAAGGGTTCTGAATAGAGAAGCTGCTGGGAGTGAAGGCGGCAGAGCAGGGAGCTGGCTGCGGTCTCGTGTGACGACTTCTACTTCCCCCAGGGTGAGCCACGTGCGGAGAGGAAGTGTGCCTCACACACACCCAGCTATGAACCACAGCAATTCTGATGTCACATACCCTCAACGCAGGGCTCACACTCACACCACAGCATTGTACACCTTCACTGCAGGGTGACACGTGGAGATGTAACGCCGGGTGCTCACTCACATAGGAACTCAGATACTGGAGTGTTTGTGCACACACACACACTCACACTTTCCCTTGCTCAGATGTTCCACACCATGGCTACAGATTGCTGGCCAATCCAGTTGTAAGGCATTCTGGGGGAGGCTCTGTGGTTCTGGCATGAGCTCTGTGCTGTCATCTTTCTTTCATCTTTTCTCAGAAGGGTTCCCCTTTTTATTCTTGGCTTTATTTCAACTTTGTCCCCATGTCTCTGTCCTCAGAGTGTGTGGACACTCACCAGAGGCCCACAGAATTTAGTCCCGCTAAGGTCTAATCTCCAGAGGCCTGTGGGCAGCAGGTGAATACTCCTGGGGGACTGCGGGGACTGTGCACACCCAGGCCAGCACTGGGTCCCACAGCCATCTTTAGGAATGTACACCAGTTATGGCTTCAGGCAGCTGATGGCTCAGGTGACACTGTGCAATCATAGGCCACAGTTTCTTGGTTACCATGCTTACAGATGGCTTCAAAGAGCACCTCCTTGTTGACTTTCAGTCTCCCCATCTGTAAGCGGAGGGACTTTCCATCAGTGTCATCCTATGATTCTATGCTGCTTTGGTCTTGACCTTCAAAACTAGCTTTCAATAGAGCAATGCTCACACAGAGGCCAGACCATTTAAGAAAGAGAAACCAAGGTCAAAATTTACCTGTTTTTTCCCAAAGCCCAAAAGATTGCAGGGACCAAATAAAAAAATGGGGCCTGAAGTTTATAGTCTCTTTGTGCCTGTAAGGTTGAGTTTTAGGTATCAACCTGAGTCTTTGAAATATTTCTCTCTCATACACACACACACACACATATGGGATGTGTGTGTGTGTATCCTATTGGTCTGTTCTCTGGAGCACCCTGACAGCTAGTGCCTAAAACATCACTGGGGAGTAGGGGGGGTTTGTGATGTCCACTCTAACAGTGATAAATGCAGCAGATGACTTGTGACTGGCTTTCTGCTGCCATCTCAGAAAAAAGCAAGAATAACAAGCCAGAGATTTCTTTAAAAATTTATTTGAAAATCAGAGTTACAGAGGAAGAGGGAGAAACAGAGAGAGATCTTCCATCCAATTGTTCACTCCCCAGATAGTTGCAATGGCCAGCACTGGGCCAGGCCAAAGCCAATAGCCAGAAGCTTCATCTGGATCTCCCACATGGGTGGCAAGTGCACATACACTTGGGCCACCCTCTGCTGCTTTTCCCAGGTCATTAGCAGGGAGCTGGATCATAAGTGGAGTAGCCAGGACTCCATCTGATACCCGTATGGCATGCCAGCATCGCAAGTGGTGGCTCTACCTGCTATGCCCAAACACCAGCCCCAGGCCAGAGATCCTGATTTTAAAATTTCGTAAGACTTAAAACCATTGTAATATCTTCAAGTTGCTGCTGCTGCTACTTCCTTCCTATTGCCCACGTTATCAGTAATAACACTGCTCAATGGCAAGGTATCGTGGTACATTTCAGATGCAGCATGAAAGGGGCACCAGATCCAGATGCACCCTACTCTGTAACACCACTGAGAAGGAGACAACCCTAAAAGGAATGGTAGGGACCAGAACACAAAGTCACAAGGCATGCTGAATCCCAAAGCCCATGGCAAGGAGGACTGAAATATGCAGGAAGGCAAAGCCCAGGGGAGGCTCTGAGGGCTAACAGCAAAAAGGCCTGTCATGTCCAGGCTGCCTTGAAAGTCCATGACTCCCAGCACTGGCCAAAGGATGTGCAGGCATTGTCCCCATGCCCAACACTGCTTCTATCTCCTGCTCTGACTTTGAGGACGAGGCTGACAGGTGTGCCCAGGATACACTGCAGCTTTCCCAGCCTGTTCTCGAAAAGCCATGATCTGTCAGGGCCAAGTCCAGCAGGCGACCCTTTCATTTTCCGCTAATTCAATTTGGGTAGAAATAGCCATAGCTCCTTGCCTAAATCTGCCTTTCTCTTAGAGAGAAACTTGATATGGCTTGAAGTTGCTAGCTTAATTCCTGTCTCCAATTACAATCAGGAAGCTATATTTTTACTTGATTAGAATTAAAAAATCTGAGATCTGGAAGGGACCCTAGAATATCAAGTTTAGCCTCTTCCCGTGACATGAGGACCTGGAAGCCCACAGAAAAAGCCCCAAATAAAGCAACCGAGAGGTAAGTATTGGGAATAAGAAACTACAGGGTAGTGGGGCCAGCATTGTGGCACAGTTGGTAAGGATACTGCCCACATCCCATATGGGTACAGGCTCATGTCCTGGCTGTTCCACTGCTGTTCCAGCTCCCTGCTAATGCCTTGGGGAAAGAATCAGAGGATGACACAAGTGTTTGGGACCCTGCCACCAACATGGGAGACCTGGATCAAACTTCTGGCTCCTGATTTTGGCAGGCACCCAGCAGATGGAAGCCCTCCTACTCTCAAATTAAAAAAAAAAAAAAAAAAGTCAATCCAGGGTGCTGTAGTAGGACCTCTGCAATATATGGGGTCAGGCGAAGGTGAGGATGGCACTCTGGCCCTCTGGTCTGACCTGTCCCCGTGTTCCTTTTGCTCTTTCAGACGAGGTTCTAACCATTTAATTAAGCAGACCCAAAACAAACACTTTGCAGGTTTTTCAGGTAGAATCAGATCTAGCCCCTTCAGACTTCTACCCATGATCTCAGGGCTGTCTCCTTGGCTGCACAGTAGGTTTACCTGTGGAAACTTTTATTTTTATTTGACAGGTAGAGTTATAGACAGTGAGAGAGCGAGACAGAGAAAGGTCTTCCTTCCGTTGGTTCACCCCCTAAATGGCCGCTACGGCCAGTGCTGTGCAGATCTGAAGCCAGGAGCCAGGTGCTTCCTCCGGGTCTCCCACGTGGGTGCAACACAACACGGGCCACTGTCCTTCTCTTCTTACAAGGACAACAAGTACACTGAAATCCTTACAACCTCATTTATACTTAATGACCTCCTTAAATGCCTTATCTCCAAATATAGTCACATTGGGTTAGGACAGCAATGTGTGAATATTGAGAGGATAATAATTTAATCTACATACTTCTGCTCACTGACTGTAACTAGTTGAATTTCAGCATTTTTATGCAATGTGCCGTGGCAACTTTGTGTATCCTGAGATGTTGGGCTTGAGAGGTGGCCCATGGGATTCTGGGGCCACCAGAGGGCCTAGGATAGCTGTCTCTGGCATTGTGCAGCCTACCCAAGAATTCTTAGAAAGCAGCTCCACTGAGCAAGGCCAGATACCATGCTCAACAGTCTCGGGACCCCAAAGGCAAACCAATGAGCAGTGTGTGGCCTCCACTGATGGCCCAGTGAGCTGAGTGTGACCAAAGCGCTTTTCTGCCCCCTTGGATCTTCCTTGGAGCCAGCTGCAGGCATCTTTGAGATTCTGAGTTCCGGGAATCACAAACACAGGCCATGCAGGTGTAGCGGCAGGTGGTGGCTTCTACCCACCGCCTTCACATATATCAGATGATGCATCACAACAAGCAAGTTAGGGTCAGGCAAGCAAGCAGATTCTGTAAATTAGAGCTTCATCAGTATTTTAAAATGCTCGATATTTATCTGCCTAGAACAGTACCTATCACATAGTGAGCCCCACTAAATATGCTGAATGAACACATAAACGGGAACATTTGATCAGATTTGAAATGCATTTAAATATTAGAACAGAGTTTAACATTAAAGGTTATGAAATTTAACTGAAAATTTTTGAATGGTTGTAAAAATATTCTGAAATTTGTTTCCTGTGTGAACAGATTTTCATTGATTGCTCCAAGGATTTTAAGAACCTATCTATTGGCTGGCACCGCGGCTCACTAGGCTAATCCTCTGCCTGCAACGCCGGTACTCTGGGTTCTAGTCCCGGTTGGGGTGCCGGTTCTGCTCCTCTTCCAGTCCAGCTCTCTGCTGTGGCCCGGGAAGGCAGTAGAGGATGGCCCAAGTGCTTGGGCCCTGCACCCGTATGGGAGACCAGGAGGAAGCACCTGGCTCCTGGCTTCGGATCGGCGCAACACCAGCCGTGGTGGCCATTTGGGGAGTGAACCAACAGAAGGAAGACCTTTCACTCTGCCTCTCTCTCTCACTGTCTAACTCTGCCTGTGAAAAATTAAAAAATAAAAATAAAAAAAAAAGAACCTATCTTAAAGTAGTCTGATCAGAATGGTCTATAGCTATTTAAAAGTTAAAATCCAATTCTAAAAAAGACATGTTCATGGTAATAATTTTCATCCCCTTCCTAAGCAGGTTCCTCATTACATTTTTAACAAATTTGGGAGTTATTTTTTACATATTTGAAATTTTTATCTTCCTAACATTTTACATTCTATCTTTCTTAGAATAACTACATAATATATGGAGAAAATACATTGAAAATTTTCACCTAGTCTTAAACAGACCTCTGCAAATCTATTCAAGATTAAGCAGCTTTATCTGACAAATGGTACCATTTTTATATGTGTATGACATGAAGAAGGTTAGGAAGCACTGCCTTCTCCCTCTCTGAGTTAATGGCAACACCACCTACATTACTGAGCCAAAACCTTGAGCCATCCCGATTGCTTTTGGCTCTTCCTGTTCTAAAGCTGAGCCATTGGCCAGGGCAGGAGTGCCTGCTTTCACATTTATCCCCTCTCTGCCACTCCTTTCCACTCCCAATACTCCCACCTGAAGTAAGCCACAATAATCGCTTGCCTGGAAGAAAAGAATCCCAGCTGGTTTTGCCCTTCTCTGCATGGCAGCCAGAGTGTCCTTGGAAAGCCTTGATTAGACTGCATGGCGTCTCCCCAGCCCCTACACCTCCTAGAACCTTCCAAAGGCCCTTTAGATCCAACTTAGACCTCCTCTTAGGGGCCGAAAATTCTCCAAGGGATCCGGCCTTTGCATCCTGCTCTCTCTAGCAAGTTTTCTGGCCTTTTCTCTTGCCATCTGGAGAGATACTCAGAATAAAGGTCAAGGCTAAGTGGAGAACCAAGCAAGCAACTCCGTATGTCTTGAGTCTAGAGATCAGGGCAATGACTGAGCTGGAGATGTAACATTGGGAGCCTAATAAATACCCATGAGGCTAGATGAGATCATCAAGGAACTGAATCTAAAAAGAGAACAGATTGAAAGCTGAACCATGATGCTCTCCCAACATTTGAAATGAAAATATATTTGTTGGGGCTGGTACAGTGGCATAGCGGGTAAAGCCACTACCTGTAGTGCTGGTGTCCCATATGGGTGCCAGTTCAAGTCCTGGCTGCTCCACTTCTGATCCAGCTCTCTGCTATGGCCTGGGAAAGCAGTGGAGGATGGCCCGAGTCCTTAGGCCCCTGCACCCACGTGGGAGGCCCAGAAGAAGCTCCTGGCTCCTGGCTCCTGGCTTCCGATAGGTGCAGCTCCAGCCATTGCAGCCATTTGGGGAGCGAACCAGTGGATGGAAGACCTCTTTTTCTGCCTCTGCCTCTGTATAACTCTACCTTTCAAATAAATTAATAAATCTTTTAAAAAGAAAGAAATATATCTTAATTGCCTTGATTCTCTCTTTAGTGCATACATACAAAAAAGGCATTGTACCCCATAAATATACATAATCCACTATTTGTCAGTTAAAAAATAAATTTTAAAAAATGTTTAAAAGAATTTGCAAAACAGCAGCACATGGTATAGGAGTAAAAGGAGATTTGGGGGCCTGAGACATCCTCTGAGATGCTTGTTAAAAATATACACTTTTGAAACCTTTCCACTGGAGTTTTGATTCAGTATGAAAATGCACACCCGGCCAGCGCCGTGGCTTAACAGGCTAATTCTCCGCCTTGCAGCGCCGGCACACCGGGTTCTAGTCCCGGTTGGGGCGCCGGATTCTATCCCGGTTGCCCCTCTTCCAGGCCAGCTCTCTGCTATGGCCCGGGAAGGCAGTGGAGGATGGCCCAAGTGCTTGGGCCCTGCACCCCATGGGAGACTAGGAGAAGCACCTGGCTCCTGGCTTCGGATCAGCACGGTGCGCCGGCCGCAGCAGCCATTGGAGGGTGAACCAACGGCAAAAAGGAAAACCTTTCTCTCTGTCTCTCTCTCTCACTATCCACTCTGCCTGTAAAAAAAAAAAAAAAAAGAAAGAAAAGAAAATGCACACCCAAATTTGTTTTTGTTTTTTTTTTTTAAGCAAATACTCCTAGTCTTATCATCAGAGGAGTCTGGGAAATCAGCACTTTGAGCCCAATCAGAAAAATCACCTGCATGGGGTCCTCTTTATATACCTCCCAGGGACCGTGGCCCCCAAATGACACAAATCTGAATCCCCAGAGAACTTTCAGTTTGTCAACTCATGATCCAAACTTGTTATTTTCCTAGGATTCATCCCAAATAAAACACGTAATTTAGCTTTTGAGCCAATGAACTTCTCTCTTCATTTACCAAGGCTGATATGCCCTTTCTCCCACCTTTAAACCATGCAGAATTTACTGCAGCACACGTGGGTTATGTTAGGGTGTGGGCCGAGAGTCTTAGGCTTGATCTAGAATTACAAACAACAGAAGTTTTCAGCGTAGACACACGGGTAAAACGTAAGAGTTAGGGCTCTCTGCCCCAGTTTCTCGGCAGATCTCAGCTTGCCAATCACATGGAGTGATTTTCTGTGAACCTTGGCAAGCACATTTACTCTCCCCCAAAGTTCTGATGCTGGAGATGCCGAGACGGCACTCAACAGCCCGTGCTGCTTCTCCCAACCCAACCTGCATCCTCTGGCTTTTCAGTCTCTGTTCAAGACTCCCCAGATTTCCTTGCTCGGAATGTTAAAAACCAAACTCCCTGTTCATGTGATCAAAATGGGAAACTTTTTGCCCTCTTTGACAGAAATCATTCCATGTTGGCCACCTGATGGGTACTTGGGGTTAATTAGAAAATCCCCATCAAGAGTTCAGAGGCCAATATCAGCTGTCAAAATCCTACATTCCCCTCTTTCCCCTCTTTCAAGTGCAAAACAACCTGTGTCCGAAGATGTGCCGGAGATAAAAGGGCACACACCAGCGTTGGGGGCTTTGACTCAGCTCTATACAAGGCCCCACCACCATGAATACAGCAAAATCTCAAATGAAAGTTTTAATCTCCCCACTGCATTCAGCCGAAAGAGAAAAGGGTTTCCTTTTAACAATCTCCCCCCTTAAACCCTTTGTGTTGCAACGCTCCTGAAAAAAGCGGAGATTTCACTCTGACCCGGCCAGGGCTTTACGCCAAAGAAAGCAATGCACCTCAAACCTTTTGTGCTGAGACAAGAAGGGCTGGCGGCCCGAAGCCACCGCCGTGCAAAAGTGGCAACCCAGTGATGGGACGTGCAGCGGGGACAGAGATGCCAGGCGTCCCACCGGGCTTGGACCTGTTGGCGGTGGTGGCTGGACCCTATGGGAGGAAGATGACCCCAACCACGGGCCCCCACGGCTCCTCACAACTGGGGAGTCTGCCACAAAGGTAGAAGACTTCCCAGCCGGGACACCGGTGTGAAACACGCCAAGAACCGCAGGGAAGAAGCCCACTGAAGTCTTTGTTTTTCACACCGCTCCCAAAAGAGGAAAAAAGGAGCTGCAACAAGAACCCGAGGTCAAACTTGCCCAGGCCATGCTTTGGGGGAGAACCTCAGCGGGCCAAGGAGACCTCCGCAGGTCCTGGCTGATAGCTAGGACGCTGGGACGCAGACTTCCAATTCCCTGCGCTATGCCTACCTTTGGGAGCAGACCCAGGCGGCTCCGGGAGCAAGCGCACCTGCACTCCGCAGGAGGCTTTGGGTGCAGGGCTCCTCTCCCTCCCAGGCCCGCCATTCCCAGCACTCAGAGAAGGCAGAGCGAGGCTTCCACAATTACTTCCTGCGGGCATCATTAAATGCGGCTGGGATGCTCGTGGCCAGAAACGCACCCCCACCCCCACCCCTTCCTGAAAAAAAAAAAAAAAAGTTTGTTGACTAAGTAGAACGTCCCTATTTTCTTTCTCCCAAAGAGGTGCCCTAAATGTTTGAAATTAGCGCCTGCTATGAATCCAAAGCGGCGGGATTAAAACCAGCGGCGCAGCTCTGAGTTCAACACGGTTTTATTGGCGCCTTAATTTGGTGTTGTTTAATGCTGACAGCCCAGTGAATGCCACCTTTTCAAAAGGGTGTTTTTGTCGAACGGCCGGAGTTCAAAAGGTCCTAAGGGAGCGCCGGGCGCTTTCTGCCCGAGCTGTGTGCAGGCGCGGCCCGGGGCCGATTCTAAAGCCGGTGCCTGCCCGACGTGCAGGGAACCGTGACCGGGCGCCTTGCCTCCGTGCGTCGGTCTCCCCCAGTTTGCCGGGTCTGCTTGCGAGCCTTTTTCTCCGTTTCCGAATGCGATTTTTTTTTTTTAACCGAGGCTTACAGCACGGCAGGGTCCCTGGCAAAATCGTCTTCCATTTGTTATTTCCTATTTTTAAAATCTGTAGAAAGTCTACTCTTTTCTTCCCTGGCCGGTTCTTTTTGGTGTGTGTGACTTGGGGTGTGTGCAGCTGTCAGGACAGTGAGAAGCAGCGCGAAGTTGACGAGATGTCTCCAACGCAGAAATTTGAGGACAGGAAGCGGGTAGGATGGGTGTGGCGGCGTCGTTATTGTTTGTTTGTTTGTTTTAAAGAAAAGTAATACCAAAAGCCAAACAGCATTAAAAATTCTTGCACATATCTGTGCCAAAGGGCGTGTACTTTGAAAATAAAACGCACATACCAAGACTTAAAGCTTTCTTCCTTTTTATTTACCACTTGCTGAATAAAGGGTTATAGAAGATGTTCCTTTGATTGTTTGGGGGCTGCAAAATTTTAACCAAATTCTTGCCCCAGATACACACTAGGCACATACCTCCACACCTGAGAGCAAGGATAAATTATCAAAGTGATGAGAATGCTGATCAATGATGCGAATTGCAATCGAATGCTTTGTACGTCTGATTTTTCTTAAGGCAGATTTCTTGAAGACCTGGCAAAGCTTTCTTATATACAAAAGTGGTTGTGTTCCAAATATACTCAAATTAACAACTCCCCAGAACCAAGTGCAAAACAGAAGAGCCAGGCTGGAGGTTACTCTGTAAATAAGGAAAAAACTTGGGGCGGGGGGTGTGTTTGCCCAAATTTCATTTATGTAAATATGTCACAAAAAATGTATAAGCATGCATGCTTTTAAAGACATTTGATGTCTTTTATCATTAGAAAAAAACAATGAGAAAGAGATATAAAACTCAGGGTGTCTCTTAAACTGAAAAAAGCCACTCAGGGAATATAAAAGTATTCTACCCCTCCACCAAATACGGGAGACTGAACTCACACCTTTGTGAAAGAAGACGCCTAATTTAAATGACCTGCAGTTTAGCTGCTTTATCACTGATGTGTCCTTCAGTAAATTTAACATGGGTCTTTGAGAAAAGTTTTCCTTTTACCTTGGGGCTTTCTCCAGAAGTGTTAGGAAAGGAGAAATAAAAAAACAGTACAATTGTAGGGCTTGGAAATTTCAGTTACACCAAGGTGGAAAAGGAACAAAGCAGTAGGCAATGGTGATACCTCAATTGTTACCTTCTAACACAGAAGACACTAACACGCCTTCCAAACTCCACAAATTGAAAATCGAGGTGAGAATCTTGCTCACAACCTAGCAGACGATTTCTTACCTAACCGTGTTTTGTTCTTAATGCAAAGAGAAGGAAGACGCGGTACAAACCACCTGCTGTGCTACCCACCTAGTCCTGTGAGACCGGCTCTTGCCTCTGTGGCAAGGACTCCCACTGAGTTACTACTTTCAGACTCGCTCTATCTGCAAACCCCAGGCAAAGCGGCCTTTTCTGCTCATGAAGTCAGCAGGCATCTCGTCTCTTACAAAGCTTAAAATCTATCAAGCACATGCAGAATAATTCACATCACTGCCCTGAAACTCTTTGAAGCAAATAAAGAGAAAAGGCTAGGGGAAAAGGAGAGAGAGATTACGATTAGATCTCAATTTAAACATGTTAACAGTAACCCTATATGATTCCAGATTTTATCCAGCTGTTTTGGATCTTTAGTGAATGTGAACAAGGGAGCAAACCTGTTTTAAGGATTAGAGGATACAGAGGTTGAAACGGAGTCGAACCCTTCCCTGAACCGCACAGCTCCCACTCTGGCTCCCTGCTCCTCGGCAGATTATTGAGACGCGGTGCCACTGATCTTTCTCACTGTGTATTACTGGGAGGACCTGGTTTTCTTAGGATCACTTCCAAAATCAGGTCCCTCTTACTCTTAAAAACTGTGAATGGCTAAAGTCACCCAGAGGAAGTCCCAGATCATCCTGTCTTGTAGGGTGTTGGGATTGATCTCTGAAGCCAGTCATAACCACTTTTGTCAAGTACAGTACAGTGAAAGAGGGTCTGTTTCGGTTTCATTTTTTTTTTTTTTTTAGGAAAAGACATATGAAAGAAAATGACCAAATACTAGCACATGTAGGGTAAAGTTGCAACTGCTTATCAGATCATCACTTCCCCTAAAAGAGTTAATTTCGATGTTTAACAGAAGCCGATTATTCACATTCAATTCAAATTTAAAGCAAGAAAGATTTAGGTGTAACAGGAGGAAAAAAGAAAAGTTTAAAATGAATGAGAAGCATCAATCACTGTAACTATTGATCAGAGTCATACTGATCATTACGATTGGGATATCACAGGCACTACAATAAAGAAGAGACATTTCATTTCAGAGAGAGACTTGCACCTGAAAAGAAACACTTCACTGTCTTGGAGGGGGAAGAGTGAGTAGGGATGTATTCATTAAAGAGTGCTGTTATACAGGAAACTATCATAGGGATTTCTATGATCTCACAGATTCTACGTTCCCCACTTTTACAGATGAGTAAAATGAGTTTTGGAAAGTTTTATGTTTCTTGCACAACGAAGACAGCAACTACTTGGTGAGGTAAAATTCTGATTCAAACTTAACCTTTTTAAAATATCACGTTGGTGGGGGCTGGCGTGGCACAGCAGGTAAAGCTGCCACCTGTGAAACAGGCATCTCACATGAGCAGGATGGGCACCAGCTGTTCGAGTTCCAATCCGGCTCCGTGCTAATGGCCTGGGAAAAGCAGCAGAAGATGGCCCAAGTACTTGGGCCCCTGCCACCCACCTAGGAGACCCAAATGAAGCTCCTGGCTCCTGGCTTTGGAGTAGCTCCACACTGGTCATTGCTGGCACTTGGGAAGTGAACCAGCAGATGGAAGACCTCTCTCTTTCTCTCTCTCTCTCTCTCATAAATCTGACTTTCAAATTAATAAATAAATCTTTAAAAAATACCATGCTGCCTCTCTACTCAAGAGTGGAAGGCACATTTCAAATGTTCATAGGAGGTAATTTATCTAGGGAAATAGGTAATAAGACCTCTGTCTTTTCCTGCTATCTGTTATTGAATCACTCTTTCAATACCTCATTAAAAATTGATTAGGCATCTTTTACTTTAGGATAGGTAAGTGCTGTGCCCACGGTCTCCCAGAATCCGAGCAAGGAGACTCCAGTCCACACTCATTAAGCACCATTTTTATCCGTATTTGCTGTAGTTGCCAAGAAGAATTGGAGAGATCTGCAAACTGTGCTCTGCCTTGAAAAACAGGCAATGCAGCCAAAAGTGGAGGGGGGGGGGGGGTAACGTTGTGCAAAAATGATACCAGAAGGCGTGAACCTCCTCATTCATTGCGAAATGTGGCATCTGAGAAAGATTGCAGAGTGGCAAGAAGACATCATTGGCCAAGGTGAAGACATTCTAAAAAACGGATAGATTCCCTACAAAACAAAGCAATAGCATCAGTACTATTCCATTAGATTAAGTGCAAACTGCAATACATACAAAGGAAAAAATAGTACTTTTTGTTCATATGGAAAATTTCAAAACTATAGAAAAACTTTCAAAATAAAGAATTATCCATGGAGCCCTCACACTGAAGGTAGTTACTTCTTTCTTCACACTAAATGTGAAATCTACAAAAACAATACACTCTTAATGGTACACTTTAATCAGAGTTAAATCTTACATAAAATTTTTAGCCTGACTTTCTAATCACTTATGGTGGATATATGCTATTAAGAAGTCTAAAAAATCCTTGTTAATATTACACATATTGATTTATATTATAATTTCTTAAACCAAATCCCCATAGTTCGATATTTAGCAATTCTCATTTTTTGGGTTTTTGTTAGTTTTTTGCTATGCTAAGTAGTTCCATGTTGTAAGAGTATATTGTGTCTTGTGTGGACATTTCTTGAGACATCACTTGTTGCCTTCTATTGCATTAGCAGAATATTGAAATCAGGAGTCAGGGGTGGGGCTGGATCACTGACATTCTGACATGGGATGCGAGTGCCCTAACCAGAAGCTTAATCACCAAACATCTACCCTAGTCCTTTCATTTTTTTTAACTTTTATTTAATGAATATAAATTTCCAAAGTACAGCTTATGGATTACAATGGCTTCCCCCCTCCCATAACTTCCCTCCCACCCGCAACCCTCCCCTTTCCTGCTCCCTCTCCCCTTCCATTCACATCAAGATTCATTTTCAATTCTCTTTATATACAGAAGATCAGTTTAGTATATATTAAGTAAAGATTTCAACAATTTGCCCCCACATAGCAACACAAAGTGAAAAAATACTGTTGGAGTACTAGTTATAGCATTAAATAACAGTGTACAGCACATTAAAGACAGAGATCCTACATGATATTTTTTAAAAATTAATTAATTTTCTATGCCATTTCCAATTTAACACCAGGTTTTTTTTTTTTCATTTCCAATTATCTTTATATACAGAAGATCGATTCTGTATATACTTAGTAAAGATTTCATCAGTTTGCACCCACACAGAAACACAAGTGTAAAAATACTGTTTCAGTACTAGTTATAGCATCACTTCACATTAGACAACACATTAAGGACAGATCCCACATGAGATGTAAGTACACAGTGACTCCTATTGCTGACTTAACAATTTGACACTCTTGTTTATGGCGTCAGTAATCTCCCTAGGCTCCAGTCATGAGTTGCCAAGGCTATGGAAGCCTTTAGAGTTCGCCGACTTTGATCTTATTCCGATAGGGTCATAGTCAAAGTGGAAGTTCTCTCCTCCCTTCGGAGAAAGGTACCTCCATCTTTGATGGCCCCATTCTTTCCACTGGGATCTCACTCGCAGAGATCTTTCATTTAGGTCTTCTTTTTTTTTCATTTCCATGGTGTCTTGGCTTTCCATGCCTACAATACTCTCATGGGATACACAGCAGACTCATAGAAGGGCAGATATCCTAAACAGCACTCTGGCCTCAGAATCAGCCCTTAAGGCATTCTAGTCCTTTCATTATTAAGTTGAATATTTTAAGATGTTTCTTGATGAGGCTGGCGCTGCGGCTCAATAGGCTAATCCTCCTCTTTGCGGCACCGGCACACTGGGTTCTAGTCCCGGTCGGGGCACCGGATTCTGTCCCAGTTGCCCCTCTTCCAGGCCAGCTCTCTGCCATGGCCCAGGAGTACAGTGGAGGATGGCCCAAGTCCTTGGTCCCTGCACCCCATGGGAGACCAGGAGAAGCACCTGGCTCCTGCCTTCGGATCAGCGCGGTGCGCCGGCCGCAGCGCACTACCGCGGCGGCCATTGGAGGGTGAACCAACGGCAAAGGAAGATCTTTCTCTCTGTCTCTCTCCCTCTCTCTCACTGTCCACTCTGCCTGTCAAAAAAAAAAAAAAAAGATGTTTCTTGATGTCTGCCTTTGATTAATTATCTTTCTTATCCTTTGCCTTTGTAGCTATTAGTAAGCTTGTCTTGTTTTTTAATAGCTCTTTGCATATTAAAGCTATTAAATAATGGAATGGAACTACATTTGGACCTGTTTGTCAAGGCCCAGGCCAAATTATGCACCATTTATTATGATTTTCTTGATTCCCTCAGGCTACACTCAAGACTTTTGCTTCCATGCCCTGAAACATTGATCAATACTGAGTCATATGCTATTTGCAATCTTTTAGTTTTTTTCTTTTGTTCTCCATAATCGGTTTCCAGAGCAGAGTTCATGTACTCTAATCACTTGACACGTCTGAGTTCTCAGTGGCACCCACTGTGGCTCAGCCATGCTTTGCATTTCGCGGACGGTGGGACGGGCGGAGTTCAGCCCAGGCTCCTCTGCACAGGGTCAGGCTTTCTGATCCATCAGCAGTCCTTCAGTGCTCACGTCAGTGTGCCACCTTGAGGAAACATCCTCCTCCTATTTAACCATCTTCTCATAGATGTATGGACACATAAATAAATGTATGAGACATGATTCAAAGACATCTCGTGGTAAGGAATAAAACCAAGTCTGAAACTTTGATATTTTTGTCAAGAAAAAATCTTTTTTCTGACCTAACTACTTTAATAATCCTTTGTCTTTAGCATAAAGAACACACATTTCCCCAAAGCTTGATTTTATGGATTGATTACAGGTAGTGTTTATATGAGTCACCCCGAAATCACAGCAAAAATCACAATAATAAGAATGAAATTAAATGTCCTATGGCTTTCAACATTTTGTTCCCTCCAAAATCTTGCTCTAAAGCCAATTCTTTAGAAATTATTTGGGTGTCCTTAACGAATGGCTTTATCTTTCCTTGTATTAACAAGGAAAACTTACTCAGTGTTCACACATAAAAAGCTTTTATTTAAAAACATTTGAAATGGAGGTGAACCAGGGGTGGTCTGGAATCCAACCGAGAGGAACACATAGTCCCTGCCTGTGAGGGGGAAAACATGTTCTGTGGATCAACGAAGAGAGAAAGGACTCATCCCTTGTCTACGGCGTTGACATTGCTGTGCAATCAAACGTGATTTAGCTGGGCAGAGGATGAATATGGGGAAGCAGCATCATACAACAGGTGAGAGGCGTGCCTCCCCTTTGGACTTGGGCAGGTACGTGCTTTAGGCTTCGAGCTTCCCCTGGAGAAAAGGCCTGATCTGAATGCCATTAACATAGCTGGGCTTTCGGCCTTCTAAAATGGTCTTTCATTTCCATGTGAATATTGGAAAATGCCCTGTGTGAGGAGGGTGTGTGCGTATGGGGGGGAGGAGGGACAGACCTCTTTGCCTGCATCTCAGCTAATTTATCGGCTCTCCAATGGAGGTCATATCGATATGAGCCCCAACCTCTGTCAGCTTTGTGGGTCCCTTAACCTGAGAACCCTGAAGCCCATTGAGAGCTATTCACACTTGGCAGATTGATTTCTTCAGTCATTTTGTCATAGTAACTGACAATGCACTGCCATCCGAGTGTATCTGGGAGCACAATGCCCACATAAATATTGTTGGCAATTCTGAGCACATCCCTTTGTGGAAACGGTAGGTTCATTTACTTCTGCCACTTGACTTTCTATAGCTCTGTGGCAGGAGAGCATTTCCAGTGGAGTCAGATAGTCGACAGACACAGCAGGGCCTGTTTGGAAGAAGCACAAAGTTCAGAATCCCCTATGCGCACACAATGATATGAATCAAAACTTCAAACACAGGTTAATCTGGAAAGGGAGACAGGAGGTCAACAGTGACATCAAATCCCTGATGGGGAGCAGGTGCAGCCTAAGTCCGAAAGCTGTTCCAGAGAGCTGAGGGCCTGGAAATAATAGGCCCCAAGATCAGGAAGCTGTCTCTATAAACGATCATAATTGCGCAAACTTCCTTACTCACACCAGCCAGCCTGAAAGGTGTGCTCCAAGCCGTGGTGACTTCCTGGAAGCAATGCAGAAAGCTCTGGGGTTGGTGA
Source organism: Lepus europaeus (assembly GCF_033115175.1). Lineage (NCBI taxonomy): Eukaryota > Metazoa > Chordata > Mammalia > Lagomorpha > Leporidae > Lepus > Lepus europaeus. Next base: position 45,410,491 of record NC_084833.1, read on the forward strand.
TGGTCTATGCAGGACTTCTTGGCTGATGCCTCAGCTGGTAATGGAACCATCACTGAATGGAGAGGCTGCCAGGTTGCAGCATGGCACAGACTTGACAGTTAGCTGTGGCAGCCTAAGCCCCTTAACTTTTCCGAGCTGTTTTCACGATCAGTAAAATGGGATTGTGGAGGTACCCACTTTATGGCGGTGACTGTAAGGATTAAGTGAGATAATGTATTCATTCAGCAAATCTTTTTGAATGTTTTCTCTGCATCGGGCACAACATTTAGCACTGGGAAACAAAAATGCTGGGGCAGGATTAGAAGGGCAACATCTCTTTGATGCTAGTGCACCCAGTTGGAATGAGGAATAATTGGCTTCAATGCCAGATCTGAGTCTCTGAGTTGGCTAACGGGGAGTTAAAGAAGCTCTTGAGATTTGAAGAAAAAGAAGTTTGTCAAACAGACCAGCAGAATGGGGACAACCCAGCCAGGGGAGCAGTACTTGGGAAGGCAGAGCTGACAGTACTGCCACTGTTGCTGGAGTACAATGGTTAAAAAGAACATGGGAGAAGACACAGCTGAAACATGTGACGAGGGCCAGGTGACAGAGCGTCATGTGTGTCCCATGCAGAGGAGTTAGGTTTTTTTTAAGACTTATTTTTAAAAGATTTATATATTTATTTGAAATGCATAAATAGAGAGAGAGAGAGAGAGAGGCAGAGACAGAGAGATAGTCCATCCGGTTGATTTACTCCCCAAATGGCTGCATCTGCCAGAACTGGGCCGAGAGCATCTTCTAGGTCTCCCAGGTGGGTCCAGGGGTCCAGGGGCTAGGGCCATCCTCCACTGCTTTCCCAGGTGCATTAGCAGGGAGCTGGATCAGAAGTAGAACAGCTGAGATTCAGACCAGTGTCCATAGGGGTTGCTGGTGCTGCGGGCAGTGGCTTACCCATTACTACACAGCGCCAGCCCCCTGAGAATTAGGTTTTATTCTGCAACCACAGGGAGCCCTGAAACATGCCTGCCCCTGTTGAGCTTGTGCTGTGTACCACACACCATGCTCAGTCACTCCATCCCCTCGTCTCATTCATGAAGACAACAGGCCTGGAAAGCTGCCATAGTGTTGCTAGTCGGGGCTCATCAAGGCTAATGTCACCATGAGACTTGATTTTCCACTTAGTTCCTTATGATGAAAAATAGTGAACCAAGTTTGTGAGTGGGTGTGTGAGAAGACATACAGGCTGAAAAACTCTACCCGTGTCCGGGATCGGCAGGCGTGGATTCACCTCTAAGTGGTTTCTCCATCTCTCTGAACCAACCACTCTGTCACTCTGGTTGGTATGTGTGTACATGGCACCTGCCAAGCCTCGGGTAGAACTTTTATGGCATAAGGGATGGAAACGGCTCAGAGCTGGGAAAGCTCAAGTGCTATCTCTGGCTGTGATGTGGTCCAGTGTTCTCCTTCCTGTCTCTGGGGTGTGTGACCCGACACTCTGAAAAGCTGAAAGAGCCTGACAAGAGTTTTCCAAGACTCCCAAGCCCAGTTAAATGGAAGTCAGAGCCCCTCATTCGATGGGAACTCTCCTATTTCTAAGGCCCGTGGGGAGAGTCAGTGCTCTGGGTGCAAGGAAGACAGTTCTTACAAATCCAGATCCTGGCACCCGCATGTGGTGCAGCAGGTTGAGCTGCCGCCTGTGAAACTGGCATCCCATAGGTGCTGTCTGCTCTGCTTCTGATCCAGCTCCCTGCTAATGTGCCCAGGAAAGCAGCAGAAGATGGCCCAAATGCTTGGGTCTCTGCAACCCCACACGGGAGACTCAGATGGACTTTCTGGTTCCTGGCTTTGGCCGTGCCCAGCCACAGTTGTAGAGGCCATTTGGGGATGAAACCACCCTCTCACTCTCTGTTACTCTGCCTTCCAAATAAATAAGTAAGTCTTTTAAGAGTGAACTTTTTTTAAAAAAGGTTTATTTATTTATTTATTTATTTATTTATTTGAGAGATAGAGTTACAGTCAGAGGGAAAGACAGAGAGGTCTTCCATCGGCTGGTTCACTCCCCAAATGGCCGGAGCTGAGACAATTAGAAGCCAGGAGGCTGGAGCTTCTTCTTGGTCTCCCATGTGGGTGCAGGGAGACCCAGAAGAGCCATCTTCCACTGCTTTCCCAGGCTATAGCAGAGAGCTGGATCAGAAGTGTAGCAGCCGGGTCTCGAACTGGCACCCATATGGGATGCCAGTGCCACAGGTGGAGCCTCATGCCACAGCACCAGCCCCAATAAATCAATCTTTAAAAATAAGAAGAAATGCAGATACTGATGCTGATGCTGGAGTTTACCACTGACTAGCTATGTGACCTTGGGTCAGGTGCTTAGCCCCCTGTGAACTTCAGCTCCTGCGTGTGAAAAATGGTAATAAGTGATACCACCTACCCTGCTGACTGCACAGAGAGGCAGGGCCTGAGACGACAAATGTCCTGGGCATCTGTTGCAGCATAACAACCGCTCCAAACACAGTGTCTTAAGACCCTGACAGCATTTGTCTCGTCCTTGACTCTGAACAGGGCGCAGTGGGGACAGTTTGTTTCTGCTGCACTAGGGTCAGCAAGGGCCACTTCACCGCTGGGGTTGGAACCCCAGGAGGCTCGCTCACTGCAGGTCTGTCTGCTCATGGCAGATGAGGGCTGGATCTCTCAGGGCTTCCTTGCAACATGACAGCAGGTCAAAGTGCAAGCACCTGAGAGAGGCAGAGCAGCAAGCTGAAGCCACATGATTCTTAGGAGCCAGGCTCTGAAGTCATGTGGCATCAGTTCTGCCACTCCCCTTGGGTAGAGCAGTCTCCGGCCCCGCCAAGGTTCAAGGGAGGGAACACAGATCCCAGGAGTGCTGATGTTGTAACAAGGGGCTGTGGGATGAGAGATTGATGGGACCCTCTATAGGAAATAGCTGCATGAAATATACAGCATCAGGGCTGGTGCTGTGGCATAGCAGGTAAAGCCTCCACCTGCAGTGCCAGCATCCCATATGGGTCCCGGTTCAAATCCTGGCTGCTCCACTTATGATATAGCTCTCTGCCGGTGGCCTGGAAAAAAAGTAGAAGATGGACCAAGTGCTTGGGCCCCCACAGCAATGTGGGAGACCCAGAAGCAGCTCCTGGCTCCTGGCTTCAGCTCAACCCAGCTAAGGCTGTTGCAGCCACTTAAGGAGCAAATCAGTGGATGGAGGACCTCTCTCTCTGCCTCTGCCTCTCTGTAACTCTGTCTTTCAAATACATAAATAAATCTGAAAAAAGGAAATATACAACATCATTCAAATGCCTTTGCTAACACTCAACTCCCACTCAAATGCTGTCTCACAGATTAAGCTCTTTGTTCAACATCTACTGATGCACATGACATGCAGCCATTGCCTAGGATGCTTTCAAATACCAGACCTCATTTTATCCATGTAATAGCCATGAGAGGAAGGCCTTGGGATCCCTATTTCACAGCAAACTGAATCTCAGAGCATTTAAAGCAACAGCTTGTATTCACTCACATAATAAATATGTAGTGCACATCTACTTTCTGTCAGGCCAGAGCTTAGAGAACAATCGTAAGCAAAACAGATCTCTCTGTCTCATCTAGTGGAGAGACTAATAAAAGCCAAGCCCTCACCCAGTAACTTCATGGCAATTATGATCAGCACTATGACAGGAAGGTCCTCTTGGAGACTGGAGGTCAGGAAACGCTTCCCTGAGGGAATGGCATTTTCAGTGGTGGCTGAAGAAAGAGTAGGAGTAAGATGAGGGTTTGTGAGAATATGAAAACAAGGCCTTTTCAAAGCCTCAACTTGCCATTCTGTGAAATGGGGAAAACCTCCTGCCCAATTTGTTAAATATTTATAGCTCCAAATCTGAAATAATCAGCTCAATTATGCACACAGTAAAGAGACAAGGTTGTTTGCTATTTCTGCAGAAGGACCAGCAAGGTAGAGAGGGCGGGACAGGAGGTTCCCAGGGGAGAGGGTCTCAGAGCAGAGAGCATGCATCATCAGAACAGAGTTTGCAAGTGGTAAAATGCTTACTACGGAGCCCACTGGCCAGCAGTCTCCTGGCTCTCTTACCCAGCTGCTGGAGCTGTTTGCAAAGAGATTCTGTTTAGGCTTCTGAAAGAAATCTGCTTGGTTTCTCTGTTGGTAGATGCTTAGGCTACTGACAGCTTGGAAGTACAATTTCTCTCTCTGTCTCTCAGCAAAGATAGATATTACTGGGTCCTCAGACAATAGGGAGAGAGAGTTCCTTACAGATAGGTACTATGTAAAAATACCTGACTCATACCATCACAACATCATTCAGTTTTCAGATCTGTTTTAGTGTCAAGTAGTAAAACAGGTGAACTGCAATCCTCTACCTGCATCCCTTTCTTGGGTGCTTATTTACAACCCAAAAATAAAATCTAAAAACAGTCAACTTGGGTCTGGTGCTGTGGCATAGTAGGCCAAGCCTCTGCCTGTGGCACCAACATCTTATATGGAGGTCGGTTCATGTCCCAGCTGCTCCTCTTTCAATCCAGCTCTCTGCTAATGGCCTGGGAAAGCAGCAGAAGATGGCCCAAGTGCTTGGACCCCTGAACCCACATGGTAGACCTGGAAGAAGCTCCAGGTTCCTGGCTTTGGAGCAGCCTAGGCCATTGTGGCAATTTGGGGAGTGAACCAGAGGATGGAAAACATTTCTCTGTCTCTTCCTCTCTCCGTAACTCTACTGCTCAAATAAATAAATAAAATATTTTTAAAAGACAGAGAGAATGAAATTGTGTCTAAAGTCTGGCCATCAGAAATCGTCAAAATAAACACTGAGAGCAGGCTGAAAATAAAAAGGCAGCCAGAAGTTATTCTGTGGGGGGAAATGTCCTCCCTAGAGTTTGAACTTCGGTTGATTCTTTCATTGTGGGAAGAACCGCTTTGCTCCAAGAGCACATGCTGAAGCGCCGCTGTCTGAGAAACAGAAGACCGCACGTGGCGTGGTCATCCACCTCTCCTGAGCATACATCCCATCTCCTACCACGTTCTAGTGCCAAAGGAGGCTGCACCTTACTGCCATCGGGTGCTAGTCAACCAGAGTGAAAGGTTCTAAAGACAGCCAGCTCACAAACAAATCCAAGTCAATGGTAAAACGGATGCTTTTAAGGAAAACTCCCAAGAACATTGTAATCATGGTCCCTTGTTACCAATGTAAAAAAGCTCATGTTTTCAGACTAACCTGCGTTGTAACTGTCTAACCAATCAATCAACACACAGTCAACCACATGGTCTGACTGTGAACTCTAAGTCACATACATGGCAGCCCAGGCTGCAGTGTGACCGCTGTGATCCAGTATGGCAAGAGCTTAGAAAGCAAGGGCAAGAGTGAGGCTGGAGAGATGACACCAGGGAGCCCTACAATACCAAGTGTACCCCAATAGGCTGTTGGTACGAATACAAACTGCCAGAACCATTATGGAAGACAGTATGGAGATTCCTCCCAAAACTAAAAATAGATCTGTCAAAGGCCCCAGCAATTCTGCTCCTGGGAATGTAGCCAAAGGAAATGAAGTCAGCATATGCAAGGCACACTTGCACTCCCGTGTTTCTAGCAGCTCAGTACACAATAGCTAAGATGCGAAATCAACCTAGATATCCATCAACTGATGACTGGATAAAGACAATGTGGTATATATATTCTATGGGATACTCCTCAGCCATCAAAAAGAATGAGATCTTGATACCGGCAACAAAATGCATGTAACAGGAGTTCATTATGCTATGTGAAATAAGCCATATCCACAAAGACAAATACATGTTTTCTCTTATTTGTGGTAGTTAGCATATAGAGTATGAAAATTGTGTAGATGCCATACCATTTGGTGTATAATTATAATCGGTTCACTGAATCATACCAAGCATATGACACTACTCTTCTTTCCCACATTAAAAATAAGAAACAGGGGGTAGTGAGGACCCTTGGGGTACTAGTAACATTTTGTTCTTAATTTGCTTATTAGTTGTAAGTGTGACAAGATAAAAAAAAAATTTGTCTGTATACTTATGTGCATTTCTTAGTATATGCACTGTATTTCAAGAACATGTGTTTTTTAAAAAAGCGCATAGGATTTAAAAATCTCAACCTGTGACCATGAGCCATTCATGTGATTACATTCAAACAAATTTTTATTTGCCCACATATAACTGAATATTTACAATGGGTCAAAATCAAAATATTATAAAAAATTATTTCCCATAGGGATAACAATGAGGCCTTAAGTGTTGGACGTCTGAAATAAAGTGATAAACAAGATAGACATTGTCCCCCTGCCACCATGGAACTACAAGCTGGAATGAATGCACTCGATGAACTTGTAAATTCAAATGTGGTATGTATTAGGAGAGAAGTGCTGGGGCTCAATTTTTCTGCATGGGTAAGGAAAGTTTCCTAGAGAAAATGGCATTTGAAGTATCCAAGGCTGAGGTTTGATGTTACAGGGGAAGGGGGGGAGTGGCAGAGTGTGCCAGACAGACAGATGAGCACATTTAACAGTCCCACATGGAAGAGACAACACTTGACAAATCTGTTGGAAGGAACTGAAAGTTCTAGGTTACATCCCATGTACTGAGAATCTGGAGGAGAGAGATGAAAGCTGAGGCTGGAGAGATTATCAAGGGCCAAAAATATGCAAGGATTTGCATACAGGTAAAGGCATTTGGATATTATCCTAAATTCAGTGGGAAAGCATTGAGGGTTTGTGAATGGAAGAGCAAGAACAGATCTATATTTTTCAAAGACCCCTCTTTCTCTGAAGGATTTGATCTGGAAAAAAAACAGATAGAGGCTGTTTTTGCTGTTATTTTTTTAAGATTTATTTATTTACTTGAAATGCAGAGTTGGAGAGAAAGAGAGAGAGAGAAAGTCTTTCTATGCACTGGTTCACTCCCCCAAACAGCTGGAACTGCACCAACTCGAAGCCAGGAGCCAGGAGCTTCTTCAGGGTCTCCCATGTGGATGCAGGGGACCAAGGACCTGGGCCATCTTTTACTGCTCTCCCAGGCCATAGCAGAGATCTGGATTGGAAGTGGAGCAGCTGGGACTTGAACCAGTCCCCATATGGCATGCTGGCACCGCAGGCAGTGGTTTTACCTGCTACGTCACAGATAGAGGCTGTTGTAGTAACATGGGTAAGAGATAGTGCCAACAAGGGTGGAGGCTTGTTCTGTTCATTCTCCCAGCTTAATATGAATCACACTTTCTACCTATCAATTCATTACATAGCCAGATCAAACCATCACAGGAAAGTTAGACCAAATATTTCCATAAAATAAAGCCAACTTTATTAAATGGACCCCATTCAAACACTACAATTTCTTAATTTATAAAAAATTCTATGGGAATGGGAAAAGTTTTATGTCAAATTATCTCACTTCATGAATCAATGAATTTTTCATCACAAACTGAAATGCTCTTGGCAATGTATCTGTCCATTGTGTCTCTATTTCATCCCTCATTCAACCAACATATCTCCCATACATAATAACTTTCCACCCCACCAACATACCGGAGTGAATGAATAATCGCTTAGAAATGGTAGTGCAGAAAATACACAAGTTTGGGCATTGGACAGCCTTGTACTTAGATGCTGGCTTTGTGCATTGACTTGTTGAGAGGCTAAGGAATTTACTTAACACTGCTGGATCTCATTTTCTTACTTGTCAAAGAAAAGTAACTCTCATTTGTGAAATCAAGCAATGATGATAAACTGTAGTTAGGGTTAAAATGTCAGAACATCTATACCTAACTTTCAAATGGTGAGGATATAGGCACATACTTCAAAATGTTTGGGGAAAATGGAATTAAAAGGCAAGTTTATTTGGGGGCAACAAAAATGAAATCCACAGAATGAGGAAGGCTTCAAAAAGTTCACAGAAAATGCATAATATGAAAAAGATTATTCATGGATTTCAATGATTTTGCACCAAAATAAACTTATCTTTTAATTCCACATTTTCAATTAACTTTTTTAAAAGATTTATTTATTTATTTGAAAGTCAGAATTACACAGAGGAGAGGCAGAGAAAGAGAGAGAGGTCTTCCATCCATTGGTTCACTCCCCAATTGGCTGCAACAGCCGGAGCTGCACTGATCCGAAGCCAGGAGTCAGGAGCTTCTTCTGGGTCTCCCACACAGGTGCAGGGGCCCAATGACTTGGCCATCTTCTACTGCTTTCCCAGGCCATAGCAGAGAGCTGGATAGGAAGAGGAGAAGCCGGGACATCCCATATGGGATGCCAGTGCTTTAGGCCACAGCATTAACCTGCTGCTCCACAGCGCTGGCCCCTCAATGAACTTTTTGAAGTGTCATCATATATGCCATTCATTGTACTTTTCCTTCAACTGTTCTCTAAGTTTGATGTTTTTTTAAAATGCAGAGAGTCCTCAACTTACAACAGATTGATTTAATGGAGATTTTTCAACTTTATCATGCTGTGAAATGGTCTGCATTCAGAAGAAAACAGACTTGGAATTTTGGATATTAATTTTTTCTGGGGCAGGCAGTACACCAGATAATAATGTCTTGTGAGGCAGGGCAGACAATTTTTTGAGGGGCTATCCTGAGCATTCAGTAGCAGCAGCCCTGGCCTCAACCATTAGATGCCAGTAGCATTTTTTTTTTAAAGATTCATTAATTTATTTGAAAGGCAAAGTTACAGAGAGGCAGAGGCAGAGAGAGAAGTCTTTCATCTGCTGGTTCACTCCCCAGTTGGCCGCAAGTGCCCGAGCTGTGCCAATCCGAAGCCAGGATCCAGAAGCTTCCTCCGGGTCTCCCACGTGGGTGCAGGGGCCCAAGGACTTGGGCCATCTTCGATTGCTTTCCCAGAAGAGAGCTGGATGGGAAGAGGAGCAGCCAGGACTAAAACTGGCACCCATATGGGATGCCAGCGCTTCAGGCCAGGGCATTAAACCGCTGCGCCATAGCGCCAGGCCCAACCAGTAGCATTTTCTGAATCTGCCCTTCCCATCTGTGACAACCAAAAATATCTCCAGGGAAGGCACTGTGGTGCATGAGGTTAAACTACCACTGAGGATGCCGCGTTCCTTATTGGAGTGCCTGGTTCGAGTCTCAGCTCCTCCACTTCCAATCTAGTTTCCTGCCAGTGCACCTGGGAGACAGCAGAAGATGGCTAAAGTACTCGGGTTCCCGTTATTCATAGGAAGCTCGGATACAGTTCCTGATTCCTGGCTTTGACTAGGCCCATCACTGGCTGTTGCAAGCATTTGGAGAATAAACCAACAGATGAAAGGTTTTCTGTCTCTTTGTCTGTCTCTCTCTCTCTCTTTCTTTCTCCTCCCTCTGTGTGTATGTATGTTTCCCTCTCAAATAAAAAATAAATCTTAAAAAAAAAAAACCTCCAGATATTAGATATTGCCAAATGTCCCTTGGAGGGAAAATCACTCCTTGTTGACAACCACTGAGTTGTGAGTATGCAGTGCTTTGCCTTGGCCATTCCAAGCAGAGTGACTCGTGCAGAGAATAAGTTTGGGGGTCAAACTGAGAGTGACTTCCTGTAAAACCTTTTTATGAATGGAAAAAAACAATCTTGGCCACCAGGGGAATGGTCATGATCTAATATCTCTTTGTTTTTCTATTCTAGTTGTAAAAAGAAAAAGAAGTAGAAAGCTACCAATAAAGTAAGAATACTAAGAACAATGATGGTGGTGGTAGTAGTATCAGCCATTTCAGCAATTGCTGTGGTAGTAGTGATAAAATATTGATGGTGGGTCCGGCGCTGTGGCATAGCGGGTAAAGCCACTGCCTGCAATGCCAGTATTTCATAGGGGCGCCAGTTTGAGGCCCGGCTGCTCCATTTTTGATCCAGCTCCCTGCTATGGCCTGGGAAAGCAGTAGCAGATGACCCAAGTGCCTGGGCCCCTGTACTTGCATGGAAGACCCGGAAGAAGCTCCAGGCTCCTGGCTTTGGATAGGTGCAGCTCTGACCATTGCGGCCAGTTGGGGAGTGAACCAGCAGGTGAAAGACCTCTCTCTACCTCTCCTTCTCTCTTTGTGTAACTCTGACTTTCAAATAAAAAAAAATTTTATCTTTAAAAAAAATTAATGGTAACTAACATAAACATATATTGGATATTTTTTAATTCTTCAAAATCCACTAATTTCCCCCCTATAATATTCCTTTGAGAAAACTAAATGTAACATTAACTTCCTCCACTTTACAGAAGACAGAATCGGAGGACAAAGGTTAAATGATTGCACAAGATTCCTGAACACTAAAGTCACAGCTGGAGTCATAGCCTAGGCTTTCTCATCCATCACTTCCTCCCCACCGCATCTCCTGGGGCAGGATCCAAATCAGAGAAATCATGTTGTTGGGAGGAAATAAGCAACCAATCAGTCCCAGAGGAGCTTGCCTTGCAGACCCAAGTTCACCTGTATAACAAAGAGTAAAAATAATAATTCTACCTTAGTTTGGTTCTACCTTAGAATTGAATATTTTGGGGGCTGGCACTGTGGCGAAGCAGGTGAAGCCACAGCCTGCAGTGCCAGCTTCCCATATTGGCGCCGGTTCAAGTCCCAGCTGCTCCACTTCCAATCCAGCTCTCTGCTATGGCCTGGGAAAGCAGTAGAAGATGCCCCAGGTCCTTGGGCCCCTGCACCCACATGGGAGACCCAGAGGTAGCTCCTGGCTCCTGTCTCCAGATTGGCCCAGCTCTGCCCATTGCAGTCATTTGGGGAGTGAGCCAGCAGACAGAAGACTTATCTCTCTCTCTGCCTCTGCCTCTACCTCTGCCTCTCTATAACTCTGCCTTTCAAATAAATAAAAAAATCTTTAAAAAAAAAAAAAAGAAAGAAAAGGAGAAAGAACCAAGAGGGAAGTGGTTGTTCCATGCAATGCTGTAGCTTTGAGAGCACCCCCACCCCAGTCTACAACCCCTTTTCTTTGAGCTCTGTATTTCCCACCCCCTGTAACAAGTGCACTCAGTCAAAATAGGTCATGAACATATGAGTTTTATACATCCAATTATTTAATTTTTCTATGGAACAGCAAACAGACCTAAAATTCTTTACAGAATACCCAACTGGGGTAGGCAATGTGGTGCAGTGGGATAAGCCACAGCTTTCGATACTTGCATCACGTATCAGAGCACTAGTTCAAATCCTGACTACCTTCTGATCTTGTTTCCTGCTAATGACCCTGGGAAAGCAGAAAAAGGTAGTCCAAGTACTTAGGCCCCTGCCACCCGCGTGGAAGACCCAGATGGAATTTCCAGCTCCTATCTTTGGCCTGTCCCAGACCTGAGTGTTTCAGCCACTTAGGGAGTGAACGAGCAGATGGAAGATTTCTCCATCTCTCTCTCGCTCACTTGCTCACTCTCGCTCTCTCCTTCTCTGTCATCCTGCCTTTAAAATAAAAATAAATGAATCTTCAAAAAAGAGAAAATAAATGCCCAATGAACCTGTGTAAATCAGAAATTAATCTATATATTTGTTTTATTTCTCTAATTATTTATTTGAAAAGCAGAGAGAGAGACAGCCAGTCAGAAAGACACATATACACGGAGTTCTCACCCATTGTTCTTCACTGCAAATGCCCACAATGGCCAGTATTGGTCCAGAATGAAGCCAGGAGCCTGGAACTCAAAGCAGGTCTCCCATGTGGGTGGCAAGAACCCAACCCATCACTTGTTGCTTCCCAGGGTATACATCAGGAGCAGAGCTGGAGATCGAATCCCAGGAAGGGATGAGGCATGTTAATCATTAGGCCAAACTCCCACCCCTATTTCTGAACCTATAGTGTCTTTTGATGGGACCCTGAAGTAGGGGGGATAGTTCACTCTAGGCTATGTCTCCTCCTCTGAACCAGACACTGCCATCTGAGCCCAGAGCTAAGATCCCTGCCCCCTGGGAAGGAGGGGACACTTCCCAGGAAGAGTTAAGCTTCCTAAGCAAACTTCCCTCAACTCCAGCCCTTCTGGCTCCAGAAAGCCGCTCTGGGAGCCCCAGAGGGGGCTTCTGCTGCTCTGACTTCTCACACACTCTTCTTTCAAATGAATTTAAGCCTTTTCTTGTCCAAATCCCTGCAGAAGAAAAAAAAAAAAAAAGTAATCACTCTGCAGTTTTTCTACTATTATGCAAATAGATTAATCAGGCAATGCTCCTGGGAGAATTAATTTATATTTGAATCCAACAAGGCCTGGGTGCTTGCTAACCGGACCCCCAGGCCAAAGCCTCAGCTAGGTAGCACCTCATATTCTTCCTTTGACGAGATGTGAACTGACAGAAAGACCATGGCTCCCTTTCAATCCGATTAGCCCGTTCCCTCACATCAATGCTACCCCAGCATCGGCTGTGGCGTCCTTCCTTTCACGGGCTCCAGGAACAACGCACAGCTCCTCCTGGATAAACAAGCACCCACGCTGCCACCTCGGATCCCCACTCTTAACCCATCATCCTCCCTCAATGGGCTCTATTCGACAAGGTATTTTATTTTGTTTGTAGGAATCAAGGACTGAAAAAAAAAATTCAAAATCAAGCCTGGCTGTGGCTATGCATTCAAAGCTGCCCGTTCACACACAGTCCCTGGAGGCTCTGGAAACAGCACCCCTGAAGGACCCACCCTTCAATGAACGTCATTCCTCAGGGACGCCCCTCTGCTGCTTCTCCCTCCCTTCAAGTCTTCTGATCTCTTTTACAAAACACACAAAACCAAATAGCAGCCCAGGTTTCCCTGGCTTGTGTGACCTGAAGCTCAGTCAAAATGAACCTACGTCTTAAACCATACCTTTGCTCTAAACTCATGTTGACAACCACTAAATTCTTTCCCTTGCTCTGCATAGAAACTTAAAAAAAAAAAAAAAAAGATTTATTTCTCTCCCCCTCCCCTGCCCTCTCTCCCCTAGAAAATCTCTGGGCATTGAAAAATCTTGGCTAAACAATCCGCCAGGTGGGGGGAAGGCTTTTCTCTGAGCAGCTCTGTTTCTGGAGCGCCTACCTTAGTAATTAGATTAACAGGCAACATGTGAAAAGCTGCGGCCGGGGCTGAGCCACTCCTTGGCGCTTTATGCACATAACGGAGAGCAAAATATCTTAGCAGGGAAGATGGATTTGTGTGCTGCTCTATGATGCAAATGGGAAAGAGGAGAGGAAAACAAAGCATGCTCTCTTTTTAAAACACCCCCAAGTAAGTGTAGTATGTGCTTGGTTTTTGAGAAAGGGTCAGAAGTTACGGATGATTATAAACTGGGGCTGTGGGCTTGTTTGGGAGCTTGGTGGCAAAGGAGCGTGCGTGGTGCTGGGTGCTGTTGAGCGGTGTCGTGACCCTGCAGGTGAAGCCTGTGGTTCTGGATGGACAAAGGCAGCAACACCTTCCCTGCTTCTCCACTCTTTTTCAGTCCCCCCCCAAGGCTCAGAAACACTTTGATTTTAGCTAGATGTGCCTGCTAAGAAACAGTGTTGCTGGGTTCGGCACTGTGGCATAGCGGGTTAAACCACCGCTTGCGACACTGGCATCCCATCTCAAGAGCACTGGTTCAAGTGCCATCTCCCCCGCCGCCGACCCAGCTCCTTGCTAATGTGTCTGGGAAGGCAGTGGAGGATGGCCCAAGTGCTTGGGTCCCTGCCACCCTTGCGGGAGATCCCGAAAAAGCTCTGGGCTTCTGGCTTCTGTCTGGCCCAGTCCCAGCAGTTGGGGCCATTTGGAGAATGAACTAGCCAATGGAAGACCTCTCTGCCTCTTTCTCTCCCTTTCTCTCTTTTGTTCTGCCTTTCAAGTAAATAATTTTTTTTAAGATTTGGTTATTTTTTATCTTCTTGAAAGGCAGAGTTAAGGGGTGGGGGTGGAGGACCTGGAGGGAGAGAGAGAGAGAGAGAGAGAGAGAGATCTTTCACTCACTGGTTCACTCCCCAAATGGCCACAACAGCTAGGGCTGGGCCAGACTGAAGCCAGGAGCCAGGAGGTTCTTCTGGGTCTCCCAAGTGGGTGCAGGGGCCCAAGCACTTGAGCCATCCTCTACTGCCTTCCCCAGGCACATTAGCAGGGAGCTGGATCAGAAGTGGAGCAGCCGAGACTTGAAACAGGACTCACATGGGATGCCAGCATCACAGACAAAGGCTTAACCCACTACACCACAGCGCCAGCCCCAAGTACATAAATCTTTAAAAAAATTTTAAGAGAAAAAGTGATTTACCTTGTAGAAATAAGAGAAAGCAAACTAAGTACTAAGAGTTGAACAACATGAACACTCACACTTAGCTATCTTTAAGGAAAATTATTGTTTTTGCCAAATGCCATTCATATTTTTTCCCGAAGTATCTTGCTTTCTGCTACCCCAGAGGACAGTTCTGTTTTCACACAGGGTAAATGCTCATTTAAGACTAGAAGACGGGCAGGTGTGTGGCCCAATTAAGTGGCCACTCTGGACACCACAACCCACATCAAAGTACCTTGAATTCAAGTCCCAGGAACTCTGCTTCTGATCCAGCTTCCAGCTAATGTGCACCCTGGGTGGCAGCAAATGATGCCTCAAGTACTTCGGTCCCTGTCACTCACATGAGGGACCCAGACTGAGATCTGGGCTCCTGGTGTCACATGACCTCACCATGGCGGTTGTAAGCATTTGGGGAATGAAACAGGGGATGGAAGATCTCTCTATTTGCCTATCTGCCTCTCTGTGCCTTTGAAATAAAGTTAAATTTTAAATTTTAAAAATAAATAAAACTAGAAAAGACACTGAGCAAATGTGTTAGGTTGTAGCATTAATTTTTACTAAAAGGGTCATTCCCTTGTCTGCTCATCCTAACCCTCGTGCCTTTGAACACATCTGAAACCTGTGGCTTAGTGTATGCTAATTTCAGGCTTAGTGGGCATTTGGGAATTTTTTAAATATCATGTTTTTACTCAAAAATAAATGCGACCCTTTTTGCTCCTTCTCTCATTCAACAGACACTCTTTCAGTAGCTAGTGATTACTAGATGTCTGTAGGATGACCATGGCTGTTTAAATCCCTCCCTCACTCCACATCCTTCTGTATCTACAAGAATCTTCTGCAAACTCAGCCCCACTTCTTCACAGGAAACATATAGGAGATGTCCTTCAGCAGCCTGGAGGACTCGGCATCCAACCCACCATAGACCCCTTGTCTCTGCTTTTTTTTTTTTTTTGCCGGGCAGAGTTAGTGTGAGAGAGAGAGACAGAGAGAAAGGTCTTCCTTCCGTTGGTTCACTCCCCTAATGGCTGCCACGGCCGGCGCTGCGCTGATCCAAAGCCAGAGAGATGAGTACTTTCTCCCAGTCTCCCAAGTGGGTGCAGGGACCCAAACATTTGGGCCATCCTCCTCTGCCCTCCTGGGCCACAGCAGAGAGCTGGACTAGAAGAAGAGCAACCGGGACTAGTACCCGGCTCCCCAATCGGGACTAGAACCTGGGAGTAGACACCACAGGTGGAGGATTAGCCAAGTGAGCCACAGCACCAACCCTCTGCTTTCTTGTTCTTCAGTCCTTTCCAGGACACTTGCCTGCCCGGAGTCAGAACTGCTCCAAACACCAGGCCTGCTACCCTCTAACCCAGTAGTTCTCAACTGCAGGCGATTACGTCCCCCATGTGAACAACTGGTAGTTTCTGGATACATTTTTGATTGTCAGGATGGGGTTGGAGGTTGTGCTACTGGCATCTAGTGGGTAAAAGCCTATGACGCTGCTATTCAGCCTACAATGTCCCACATCAGCCCCACAACAAAAACTGGAGAAACTCTGCTCTAACCAGTGCTTCCCCCAACAAACAAAAACAGGGTCAGAGAAGTAAGGGGCAGCTGCTGAGGCTCACCCATGTGTCTAGCTCTGTAAGGCACAGTTCACACATTCTACTTTAACATGTGGCAGTAAAGGACACCATTTGGTAACCACCCAAACCCATACTCCTTTTCCCTTGATAGTAAGGGTCTTACTTGTTCAGACTCTAACACTCATGTGTTTCCAGGAAGCTAAGTCCTTCATCAGCCCCAGGGGCATGAACTTTGATCTGTTTAATCGAATAATGGTGATTCTATTTCCCAACTCAGTGATTGGTCAATTGGCATGATTCGGGCCAGCGATGTAAGAGCAACAATCCTTAGGCTTAAATTCTGGAAAAGATTTTCCTTGTTGATAAAGAATAAACTGATTCCTTCTTCTCATGTTGGACACTGTCACCTATATACGCTGCCTGAAGCTAGGGCAGCCATCAGGGACCATTTGGGTGCAAACCAAAGAGGACAAGTCAAATAATGATGGCAGAGCCGAGAGACAGATAGAACTGAGTCCAATGCCATCAACAAGCCAATGAATTGGTGAACTCTGCAGATGTCTTCTTTCTAGAATTTTTGTTTTGTGAAATATTGATTTTTTTCCTTGGAGTTTATTCAGGGATAGGTCTTTGCTACTTGCAGCTAAAAGAATCGCAATTGATAAATACTAGACCCTTGAGATACATGATTTTTCAAACTGGAGCCAGTGTATAACTGGGATTGACATGGCGGGGGATTCAAAATACTGACAGAGAATGCAATTTTTTTTTTGAGATACAGACAGCATGAGAGACAGACAGAAAAAGAACTCTTATGTACTTGTCTACTCCCCACAATCCTTGCAAAGGCCAGCACTGTGCTAGGCTAAAGCTGGGAGCCAGGAACTCCAGACAGGTATCCCAAGTGTGTGGAAGGAATCCAACCACTTAAGCCTCCCAAGATCTGTATTGGTGGGAAGCTGGAATCAGGAGCTAGCGTGGGGGAATCACACTCAGGTATGCCTGTGTTGGACCTAGACATCTTAACCTCTAGGCTTACTGCCTGCTCCCGCATATAACCTTTTAATTTGATTTTGCTATAAACACGTTGAAGCCCTCTTCTAAATATCCCTTTGTCAGAGCAGAAAACCAGGATCTCTGCAAACTCTTGGCCCCTTGCACTCACAAATTTTACTTTTTAAAAATCTAGGGGCTGGTGCTGTGATGTAGCGGGTAAAGCCACTGCCTACAATGCTGGCATCCCATATGGGCACCAGTTTGAGTCCCGGCTGCTCTACTTCTGATCCAGCTCTCTGTTTTGTCTGGCCTGGGAAAGTAGTAGAAGATGGCCCAAGTCTTTGGGCTCCTGCACCCACATGGGAGACCCAGAAGAAACTCCTGGCTTCTGGCTTTGGATTGGTACAGCTAAAGCCATTGCAGCCACCTGGGGATTGAACCAATGGATAGAAGACTTTCTCTCTCTCTCTCTCTCTCTCTCTCTCTCTCTCTCTCTCTCTCTCTCTCTCTCTGCCTCTGCATCTCTGTAACTCTGCTATTCAAATAAATAAACAATCTTTTTTAAAAAAAAAAGTAGGTTATGGAAATGCTGTATCAACTTGTTGCGACTTTAAATTAAGTAGGTTGGTTGATTCCTAGCACCTGCAGAGATACCTGAACTTCTATAAGGGCTAACTACACAGCTATATCCTTAGTAGTAGTAGCAAAAGAACTCTTGATTTTTAGAAGATAACTAAGTATAGTTGCTAAATTATCTATTTGGATTATAATGACCTCTTTTTCCTCCCAATGACATTCTAAGCAGAAGAATAGAGCTCCAGACTTAGAACTGCAATCACAGACGAGGCTCATCAATCACCAGACCCCAAGACTTTCTTCAGAGGTAGTTCTGAATCAGTACAGAATGATGGCATGAACATAGGTTCTGGAGTTGGACTGAGTTCCAAGCCTCAGCTCTGGTATTTATTAGTTGTGTGTCCTTGGGTGTTGTATCGATTAGAATTCCATCAGAGAAGCTATACCAATGGGAGATATGATAGGCATGGGTCTCATGTGAATGCCGTACGCCATGCATTTGGGCATATGGATTTGTTACAGGGATTTACCTTCATACAATTGGGGGACCCAAGCAGTCTTGGCTGTCATTTTCACACCTGATGCTGGAGCTTATAGCAGTGGGAAGAGATGATGGATGGAAGGAGGGGCAAGACCAGTGGCAGACTGGAGCCCACAAGGGCAAGCTGGAACCCCGGGAGACAGACTGAATCCACTGTCAGTCCTGGTTGTGCCCAGCTTGTTGGTGAGGGTGGCCTGCAAAAGCTGAAGCCCCCCCCCCTTTTTTTTTTGACAGGCAGAGTGGATAGTGAGAGAGAGAGACAGAGAGAAAGGTCTTCCTTTTTGCCGTTGGTTCACCCTCCAATGGCCACTGCGGCCAGCGCATCGCGCTGATCCGAAGCCAGGAGCCAGGTGCTTCTCCTGGTCTCCCATGCGGGTGCAGGGCCCAAGCACTTGGGCCATCCTCCACTGCCTTCCCGGGCCATAGCAGAGAGCTGGCCTGGAAGAGGGGCAACCGGGATAGAATCTGGTGCCTCAACCAGGACTAGAACCCGGTGTGCCGGCGCCACAAGGCGGAGGATTAGCCTGTTGAGCCATGGCGCTGGCCTGGAGCCCTTCTTAATGGAGCTAAACACATACACCACGTCCAGGAGTCCGAGAGGTGGGACAGACAGAACACTTGCAGGCCTGGCTGCTTCCTCACTTGCCAATGGAAGGAGTCAGTGACCAGCAATCGGATGACTATTGCTTTGTTTTCCCCCTCCAAATCACTCTCTTTTATGGCCCTCCCTAACCAGAATTGTTAGGGAAGGAACTCCCTGATACGTAGTTCACCCTAGCCAAGCTGACACAATTCAAAGCCGTCATAGCTTTGTGGCTGCGGCATAGCATGTAAAGCTGCAGCCTGCAGTGCCAGCATCCCACATGGGCACCAGTTCGAGTCCCTGCTGCTCCACTTCCGATCCAGCTCTCTGCTATGGTCTGGTAAAGCAGTAGAAGATGGCCCAAGTCCTTGGGCCCCTGCACCCACATAGGAGACCTGGAAGAAGCTCCTGGCTCCTGTCTTTCTTCAGATCAGAGCAGCTCCAGCTGTTGCAGCCATCTGGGGAGTGAACAAGCGGATGGAAGATCTCTCTCTCTCTGCCTCTGCTTCTGCCTCTCTGTAACTCTGCCTTTCAAATAAATCATTAAACCTTAAAAAAATAAATAAAAAGCCACCATAGCTTAACCTTCAAGTTCTCTAGCTTTCCATGCCCTCTCCCTTAAGTAATGATAATAATAGTGTCTACCTCATAACATTGTTTTGAAGATTATTTAAAACAATGCATGGAAAATAACATAGTACCTGGCATACAGAAAGTACTCACTGAAGCTATCCCTATCATTGTTGGTGTTAATATCATTGATTTTGATTTCCTTCATGGACATTTAAAAGGAAATCAGGTGTAGTAAAAGAATATTTAGTTTCTCGAGGAGAAAAAACACAGCCTTTATTGCGTTACTAAATCTAGGACAGCCACAGTTCCAGACAAGAATACATTTTTCAGTCTTTTAGTGTGGGTACTGTGCAATCTATCTTAAAGGAAAAAGTTGAAGAAACTAAGGAACAGAAAGGCTAAGAAACTGGACCCAAGGTCACATAGAGGAAGTGGCATCATTTTATATATATAAATTATATATTGTATATAATACTAAGAAGAAAAAATAGGGGCTGGTGCTGTAGTGCAGCAGGTTAAGTCATGGCCTGTGGCACCAGCATCTCATGTGGGTGTCAGTTCGAGTCCCAGCTGCTCCACTTCTGATCCAGCTCCCTGCTGTCATGCCTAGGAAAGCAGTGGAAGATGACCAAAGTCCATGGGCCCCTGTACCACGTGGGAAACCCAAAGAAAACTCCTGGTTCCTGGTTTTGGCCTGGCCCAGCCCAGCCATTTGGGGAGTGAACCAGTGGATAGAAGCTCTCTCTCTCTCTCCACCTTTCAAATAAATACATTTTTAAAAACAAATAAGAAGAAAAAATAAAGGGTGATTAAAATGGAATGACTAGAAAGTAACCTTTGCATTGCAATTTGAAGGAATGAGAATTATCCAAATAAAGCCAGCAGAGGAAAAAGCCTATGTAAACACAGGACGGTAAGAAATAGCCTGGCACCTTAGAGGAGACAGGAGACTTGGGGTGGCAGGCATGTGGGAGAGAAAGGGAGGGTGCAGGAGCCAGCAGGGTCTACTCCTACCTGGTTCTAAATGGCACCAGAAGGCCCTGAGTGGCAGGAACCGTGTCTGTCTGCTTATTCCAGTGTTCCCAGCCCTGGAAGTAGTACCTGGTGGCATATGGTAGCACCTCAGTAAATATCTGCTGACTGTAGGAGGGGATAGAGTGGTGAGATCTCATAGATGTTTCTAAATCTCTCTAGCTACTATAAAGCATACAATCTGCCCCACCTTGGTTCCTTCTAGTAACATGGAACCAAACCCCACCCCCACTCCCGCCAGACCTTCAAATCCTTGAATGGAGTCATGTCTCTCTATGTTTCCATTTCCCCAGGCTAATAGCCTCAGCTTCTTGGCTTCAGTTTTCCAAATTCAGGAACCCGACTCAATGTTGTCCAAAAGAACTTCCACAGCAATGGAATTGTTCCGTATTTGTGCCCCCCACCATCGCAGCCACTAGTCGTGTGTGGCTGCTGAGCACCTGAAGTATGGGGAGTGTGGCTAAGAATGTGAATTTTAGATTTTATTTCTATTTCACTTATCTGAATTTGAGTAGTAATTAGTGGCCACTACACTGGGCAGTACAGCTCTAGTTTTGCATTTTTTAGATATTCAGATGGGCATCTCTGCATTTTTTCTGAGCCTCTCACTTTCCTTATCTTCCTCTCCATGAGAACTAATGAATTCAGATGTCCCATGTGTATGTGGATTTAGTATACAAGGTCTATAGAGTAACTGGAGAGGCCTTGGATCTTTCTTAGGGTTGAGCTCATTAAAATATATTTATTTATCCATAGAGTTTCTGTCTAAGTAGCTAAGGGAAGCTTGGCTGGGAATCTCTCAGTGCATTCATTACTCTGAAAAATTAAACATTTACTTAATTTAATGCTGTGACATCAGACATTAATACCTTTGTGCTAACCTTTGAGTTGGCTCCCACCCCACAGAATTTGACTCTCTGTTAAACAACTGTAATCAACTAGGCATATTCACGAGTGATGTCCACTAATGGGCAACAGGACCAACAAGGGCCATCCCCTAACCATTCAAATCAACAAAGAGGATTAGTCCAGGCTATGCAAACAAAAAGGCTATATTGGCCCTGGGGAGACAAATGAACATTAGATGGAATCTTGTGACAAAATCAGGGAGTTTCCCAAATGGTCATCCTCTAGAAAACCAAATGAGGAGCTAACAGTGGTCAGACGCCAAAAGAAGTTAGATCAGTGAGCCAGCAACATAGAAATGTAACTCAGGAAAGATCCTTAGATATGAGGCAGGGGACACTCCCAGACAAGCCAACCTGCACGGCAGTGCACCCATGCTCTGACTGCACACAAGTCACACAGTGTCCAAAGATGTGAGGGGCTGGTGGTGTGGCCAATGTGGGTTAAGCCAATGCTTGCAAAGCTGCCATCCCATATCAGAGCACCACTTCAAGTCCCAGCTGCTCCACTTTTGATCAGGCTCCCTTGAAATGTGCCTTGGAGAACAGCAGAAGATGGCCCAAGTACTGCCTGCTACCCACATATGCGGGAGATCCAGATGCAGTTCCTGGCTCCTGGCTTCAGTCTGGCTCAGCTCGGGTTTCTATGGTCATCTGGGGAGTGAACCAGTGGTTAGAAGATCTCTTTCTTGGCTGGCGCCGCGGTTCAGTAGGCTAATCCTCCGCCTGTGGCGCCAGCACACCGAGTTCTAGTCCCGGTCGGGACGCCGGATTCTGTCCTGGTTGCTCCTCTTCCAGTCCAGCTCTCTGCTGTGGCCTGGGAGTGCAGTGAAGGATGGCCCAGGTCCTTGGGCCCTGCACCCACATGGGAGACCAGGAGAAGCACCTGGCTCCTGGCTTCGGATTAGCGCAGTGCACTAGCCACAGTGCGCTGGCCGTAGCTGCCATTGAGGGGTGAACCAATGGAAAAGGAAGACCTTTCTCTCTGTCTCTCTCTCTCACTGTCCACTCTGCCTGTCAAAAAAAAAATCTTTAAAAAAAAAGAAAAGAAAAGGTTGGCATAAACTTCGAACCACTGACTTCTCTCATCCATTTAACGTAAGCAAGACTGGTCTTGACAGTCTTCTGGTCTGGAGATGTGTGTATGCCTGGTGGTAGGATCTGCCTCCCAGTCCTCTAGTCCCTCCTCAGTTCCTCCTCAGGGACCACCTCCAATTCAACACAAAACCAGGCTTGCTCAAAGGCATCTGTTCTCCATCCCAGAGTCCTTAGTGACTGCAAAGAGAAAGTGGAATGGATTTCATCCCGCCCGTGCACTGACAAAAGCAGCCCCTTCGTGCCTACAGAAAGATCCTGTACTGTTTCCCACCCAGTGCCAGCCAGCCAGCCAGCCACATTCCCCTTCACCCAAGACTCCTTAACCGGAAAGAGTCCAGGACAGAAATTGATAGTTCCAGCTTGGGGATAGGGGAAGGGGCACAGGGTGAGGGAAGGGAGGGACACAGCATGGAAGGGGCTCATTGTGGCTTCACAAGGGATACTTGGAGAAGCTGAAGCAGGAGGCCCAGGATCTGGGGAGTGAGCCAAGGAGGATCGCCTCCTGTTTTTGACCTGGTGTCCTGCCACACCTTAATGTATGGAGACCGGGTCCTGAAAGGATCAGGCATGCCAGGTGGCATTCCTGCGTGGAGGGATGTGGGGTGGCATGCAAAGACCCGGAAACCTTAGGGTTCTCGCTCTCCTCATCTGCGTACCCTGAGGGCAGAGGAGCAAAATCTACATCTGTCCATATGGTCTTCCCAGGGCCAAGCATCTGCACCAAGTGCCCAGCCCACTTCAAGCGTGCACCCCTAGGACCTGGAAATATTACTTTGGGTCATCATCCAGGACCCAGAAGCTGGCGGCTGAGGAGGTCCCCGTGAGGCCACCCAGCCTAGGATGTAAGCCTTAGCAGGTCAGATCTGAGAACTCTCTTAGAGAGCTCCCTGGCTTTACCTACAGGGACACTGAGGCCCCAGGAAACAAGGGCTTTCCCTGAACATACGCTGGAAAAGTGAAATGGATCCAAATGTGAGTTAAAAGAAGAACACTGACTTCGCCAGTCTGGGAAAAAGCTGGTTAAGCAAGGAAAAGTACAGGCAATTGATTGTCAAGGAGAGAGGGAGGGACTCATTAGCTCTTAAAGGAAGCAATGTGAAATGAACTTCCCAGACAAGAGGGTGGGGCAGGAATGATGGGAAAGTAAGAGCATTCAAGGCCCAGATCACCACAATCCAATTTTGATGATTCTTGGCCCAACACTCGCGGAGTTAATATCCCTGGCCTGGGGGGGCGAAGCAGGGGGGAGCCGCCAAACCGCTCTGCGTGCTGCTCTACAGTGATTCTTTCTTTGGGTTAAAAAAAGAAGAAGAAAACACAAAAAACCCACAAAAAAACACAACACACAGTTAACCACCTGTCAGGGCTGAGGATACAATGAGGCTCCTGAAAAAAGAGCTTTTCATGCATACGTAATATATTTGTTCAGCTATTCACTTAATGAAGCTGATAAATGTGATGCGAGACAATAGTCAAGTTAATCTATTTAGTAAAATGTTTTGAGACTTTCAGGCTACCTTAAGGAGGGGAGCGGTCGGCGACATTTTCATTTAAATGCGCTCATCTCCTCTCTAAGGCTGCACAAGGGGTTCGGGCAATCTATGTGAATATAATTTCTTATAAATGTGTCTTTAATGGGTTTAATTCATCCTTGCCAGCTGTTTTGGGGGCTATTTTGTAAGAGCAAAACAAACGTGTCAGGCTTGGAAAGCTATTAAAATTAGTTTCGGTCAGCGAGGCCAAGCTATATTTCCTGCAGACCATCTGCTTGATTGGCACAATAGAAGGATTTTCAAGGAAAAAGAGGGGAGTGAGTGTGAAAGGGACTGGGGGTGAGGGGGGGGAACGCGAGAAAGGGCCGGGGCGGCCGGTAGCTCCTTGTGGCCTATTCTAAAGGTGAACCCCTTAGAGTTGTCTTAATAGAGAGGCTCGCCGACAGGGCCCATACGAAGGCTCTTTCAGCCCCAGCCTCGCGCCCTCCTCCCCCACCCGAGAGAACCCGGGCGCCAGGCGGTGCGCGCTTTTCCTGCCGCCGCCCGGCGTCGTTGCGCCATTCTGGCACGATGGCCCGGGTGGCAGGGCAGCCTCCGGGTCCCACACCTGCACAGGGCAGTCTTAGGGTCCCAACCTGCCGGAAACGGACATTCGCCATCTTTGAGGAGAGCCAGGAAGTTCGTGCCGTGCTCCACCTTGCAGCATTTGTCACTTCGCTTGGTGGCCCGCGCGTACTCGCGCGCTCCGCTCTGCGGCGAGGATGCCGGTAGCGGGGCTGGAACGCACCCTCTCTGCCCTGGCTGGGGAGGAAAGAACCTGCCAGGACGGCTTCTGAGAGCCTTTCCTACCGTGCCAGGGACGCTGTGGCCGCTTTGGCCCGGGCTGGATCTGTTGTGGCCTCCCCCAGCGAGCAGCGGCGCAGGCAAGGGCCTGAACCCCCAAGCCAGGGCTTCCAATTCTCTCTCTTTTCCCCCTGAAAGCGCCGCCTTGGGATAAAGCGCGCGCGTGATTTCTCCGAAATAGACTTGAAGATAACGACATTACAATGACTGGCAGGACGCAGAGACCCGTCGGGCTGGGGTCAAACGGCATTAGTCACAGGTCTTAGGCGCAGCCGCCGCGCCAAGCCGCGCAGCCCCGTAGGCGCTCGCCGAGTCTGAAAAGACGCGTTCAAGGAGATCACTTAAAGTAAGATCCTTTCGTCCGATTTCTTGCTTCCTTTGGACTTATTTGGCCTTTTCACGGGCGGCCAGCCCTCGCCCCCACCCCAACCCCGCCCTTACTTTTTCCTCTTGGACTCCTCAGAGAATTCTTCGGGGGGTGGTGGGGACTCGCTGCAGGCAGCGGGCTCCACGTGGATCGCAGCGAGGAGCTGACCCACCTTCCAAAAAGTGTCAGGGGTGTCTTTTAAAAAGCAGAGAAAGGAGCAGCAGTGAGTCCGGACTGAGGCACAACGTGTGTGTGTGTGTGAAGGTGGGGGCATGGCGCCCTCGACGAACAAGGTGGTAACTGCACGAGGACACCCAGGGAAATATCCCAGCCGGGGAGGGGCCACTGGGAAGGCCTCAGGCTGGCTTCGGGGCTTTTCTGCCTCCCACCCCACAACAAAACCCAAAAGCTGATTTCTGCAGATACAGGCTCTACTCCAGAGTCTCCGGAACACTGCACAGGCGCGTCCTTGACCAGAGCCGCCAGCAACCCCTTCCGAGTGGGAGGGGAAGCAGAGGCGGATGCGCGAGCGAGGAGGAAGAGTGCAAGTCCCATTGAAATAAAAACTTTGTCTCTCGGCAAGATTGGAGCCAGGTGTTCACCTCGCGCAGACTCTTCTCAACTACTTTACTGCAAGACTTCAAAAGGGGAAACTTTTGAATTTCCACAATTCCCCCTTTCCCCTTACCAGGGGCTTCCAATTAACCCTAGCAATACATTTCCCGGATTTAAATGGCCACTTATTTAAAAGCTGCTGCTTTCTGAGTGAGTTTTCGCCTGCCGTCTCTGCCAGGACTCCTGCATCAGCAGTCTGCGGCTCAGGAACTCCATACTTACATCGTCTAAGCATTCATTCGCCTCCAGCACCCGGCCCCAAATAACTTTTTAATTTGAATCTAGGGAGAGCTTTAGCAGGCTCCGTTTCTGGTTTAATGTGATATAAATCGCAGATGCACTTTTATTGAATGGTTAAAGCAGCGACATGGAGATCATCAACACAAAACGCCCTGAACAAAACCATCGAGAGAAATAAGCTGGTTAATAAGATTTTTGAGAAAGCTTTGTGTTAAAAAGCAAAAAGGAAAACCAGCTGAAGGTGACAGTTAGTGCATGGTTAATAGGATCAGGGCGGCCTGGCGGGGCTGCACACTTCTCTTTGGGGAGGTTCAGGCACACTAAAGAAATGAATGGGACATTTAACACATCTGTTATCTCGCCGAGCACAGAGAGAAAGGAGGGACCCAGGCTCAGCGCCACCACAGCCCTAGCCCAGAGGACAGCGAAGAGACGGTCCCCAAGAAGATCTGGTTTGAGGCTCCAGATTAAGGGGAGACCTTGCTTGTGTGGGCCAGCTTCCTTGCAGCTGCACGATCCTCCCAGTTTGCACGTGTTTCTATGTTGCCCTTAATTAAAAAGCTGTGAAGCCTCAGCCATGTTAAGCGCTGTCTCTAGAGACTTCTGGACCTGCTACTGCTTAAAACCTACGGGCTGTGAGTTTCAGCTCACACTGCCCAGACCTCCTTGACGTTGGGGCCAGCTGGCCTTCCCAGCGTTGGGTCACCTTGCCCGGGGTAGCTTCCCCTGCACTAGAAGCCCTTGGAATCCCTGAGTATTGGTGCTGCTCTCTTCTGTGCAGGGACTCTCCTCCTCCCTCCCAGGAACTGTGAATCCATCCACACAGGGACTGGAGAAACTTCGCTGAAAATCGTTTTCCCGATTGTTGGAAGTTTGCAGGAGACTTGTTTTACCACTCAGGGTCCCCAGCTCTCAAACTCCACCAGTCTCCCAAGATGAAATAACCCGAATTAAGCCCTCCCCCTACCCTTGAGAACACACATCCAATAGTCCCAACACATTGATTTAACCCTGCACTCACATCTGCTTTGTGCTTGGGCTGGAGTAACTCATAGGGCTAGTCCATTTTCGTGTTCACTGACTTGAAATTTTCCTAGGTCGGGGAGGGTGATTTTACTGAGAGCCTGGAGATGTATTTCTATGAATATTTATTGATTTATTTTCCAGGCTCAGCAGGAGAGCTGCAAATAAATTTAGTGCGTTCTTTAAATAATTCCTTTTCTATGAGGCAAGATGTCATCTGAAACTTCTAAATAGGCATTTAATTAGCCCGGGCGTTGCTTCGGAACAAAAACCCCCGGCGAGAGCTTTGGGGCGCACTGTATTGCAAAGAGGCGGTCGGTAAGCAGAATGGATGCGCGGGTCTTTGTTGCCGGCCCATTGTGCGGGCCATGCTTATGAAGACTAATCCAATCATAAATTGCACCTCTGCGCCAATCAGAGCGCCCAGAGCCGCCAGCGAATGAAGCTCGAGTGGAGAACTTTGTTGAACTTCATTGTCAGAGCTGTCACTTTTCAAAGCGCTTTGGCGGGCGGGCCGCTATAAAACCATCACCTCGACGGGAAGACCACGGAAGACTTGCCGACGCCCAAGTGGGATCGTGACTTAGGGACGTTCGCTAAGCCCCAGAGAGGGCACTGCGGGGGCGGGAGGGGCGGGAAGCCAGGCGTTTACCCTCCGGCCACTGGAAGAAGGGTTATTCCGCCCGCCCCGCGTCTACCATGATGTTCCCCGGCCTCCTCGCGCCCCCCGCCGGGTACCCAAACCTCCTGCGGCCCACGCCCACCTTGACTCTGCCCCAGTCCCTGCAGTCCGCATTTTCTGGCCACTCCAGCTTCCTGGTGGAGGATCTGATTCGCATCAGCCGGCCCCCAGCCTACCTGCCCCGCAGCGTGCCCGCAACCAGCGTATCGCCGCCCAGGCAGGGGGCCCCCGCAGCCCTCACCGACACAGGGGCTTCCGACCTGGGCTCCCCGGGTCCCGGCAGCCGGCGGGGCAGCTCTCCACAGACGGCCCTCTCCCCTGCCAGCGAGCCCACGTTTCTGAAGTTTGGAGTGAACGCCATCCTCTCCTCGGCACCCAGAACAGGTAAGTAGGGGCAGAGTGCTGAGGGGTCAATTCAGGGGCCAGGCCTGTGCCGAGGGCTCTGGCCTCAGTTTCCTTTGCAGAGCGGGTACTAACAACCATCTACACACGTGCGCACGAACTCCGAGACCCCACGTCGGGCAACAGGAGTCTCAGGTCCCGCGGCTCGCCCGGAATGGACTTGAGCGCGCGCAGTGCTCTCGCGCAGCTGCAAGCTGAGCGCACCTCCCTGCGCATCTGCGCTTCTGCTCCCTGAAGACAGGTTTTTTTTTTTTTTTTTTAAAGAAAAACGCCACGATGAACTATTTCTTGCAACAGTTTGGTACCATGGAGCTGCGAGTTTTTCCCCTGCTCTAGTCCTATCTCCTTTAGCCTAGGATGCAGAGTGGGAGACGTGGCGCAGCAGATTCCTTGGGGCGGAGAAAGAAAGCTCCGCACAGAAAGAGACCACGTTGGAAATGCGTGCTGTACTTTAATACGTGAAGGTTCACACCTGGAACCAGCGGAAGGGTTAATCTTGTCCCACGTGCAGTGGGTTTTGTAATACATTAATATGTGATCGAATTCATTTTCTCGCTCCCTTTTCCCCAGAAGCATCCCCCGCCTTGCTCCAGAGCGTCCCTCCCAAGACCTTCGCCTTTCCCTACTTCGAAGGCTCCTTCCAGCCCTTCATCAGATCGTCCTATTTCCCAGGTAGGTCTCGCCCCGTCTCCTCGCGCGAGGCCGGGCGGCGCTCCCTTGCCCCCAAGCCGTATTTCTCCGTCCACCGCTCGGGGTTACGATGTGGTTCAGAGGTTGCAAGGCGTACAACATTCACGAATCCGTCGCGCCAATTTGATGCCCTATTTAGCACAAGCAGTGACTGCTTGACACTGTGCACCAATTCCCTGCTCTACAAATTAGCAGGAATTGTCATGGTCCCAGTTTGAGGCGGTTCCCTTCCCGGCGAGGAGCTGTTGGCATCCCTTCACGCCGCCGTTTTCCCACAGAGGCAGTGCACTTGCTCACGATTCCCCACAAAGGTTTCAGCACCATGACCAATTGGTCAGCTCCTCCGGGCAGCCACACACAGACCGGCCCTCGGCCCTCCACGCTGCCCAGAGACACCTACCAGCCGGGGCTAATTTCTCATTCAAGGCTTGGGGCTTTTCACAAGACCACATGGGGTGCCCGCTTGTGTGGGATGCCTGGGGTCGTCCAGGGGGGAGAGGAGCGAGATCCTTCCCCAACCCCAACCTTCTCTTTCCAACCGCTTCTCAGACCCTCCCTCCCTCTACCACTGTAATGGTTTCAAGACCGTTGAGCTGGTAAAATCGCCAACAGCCCTAGGGAAATGCGCATGTGGGCCCCAGCCTGAAGGGGAAGACGTAGCTTCCACCAAGTTCCCATCCTGGAATCTCACTGGTGACTCCAAGGATGACTCAAACTCTGCAGCTGGTCACAAGGCACACGGACTAGGAGAAGGGGGGAGCCCCTAGACAGAGAAGAGACGCTGGGCAGGGACCGCGGGGGAGGGGATGTGGGGAGCCCAGGACAGCACTCCGAATATCAGGAGGGAAACAAGCAATTGATTTTTTTTTTTTTTTTGTCAAGGAGAGCAAATTCACCAATCCCTACCCCCACCCCGCACTCCACCATTCATGCTGCTGCTGATAATGGAATTTGCTCCCTTTCTACCTCATCTCAATGCTCTAACAAAAACAACCCGAGCTTTATAAATAGCTTTTCATGTCCATTTAATGAAAATGATTCGGGGAAGAGAAGCCTCTGCCATCAGTATTCTCCCAATAGTCCTGGCCTGCAGTTGTGTTTAGTTTGAAAGTGTAAATCTCTTTTGTCCCAGTAATATAGGGCTTTCGCTGCTTGTTCTCAGTCTTTTTCTGTTAGTTCATTACTACACAATTACCATTCACGCTTCATTAGAGGCTCTGTGTCTTTTTAGGTTTTTTCCCCCCCTCTCTCTTAAAGGGAAACTCTCCCCCCTTTTTATCATGCCAATACCCATTGGGAAGCGGTCAGTGTGCTAATTAGCTGCCACTTTTCATGTATTCGGCAGAATTCTTTATGTTTTGTGGGGGAGGGGAAGAAAGATTAATATAAAAAGAGGAATCGAAAGTGAATTCTCCTCCATCACATTTTCATCAAAAGTGCAAAAAGCCGCCCAGGTGATAGACGTTTTGGGGGGTGGGGAGGGGGCGCGGAAACTCTGGCCTCGGCTGCTTAACTCTGCTGTAATTTACTTTTTATTTGCGGCTGTTTTGGCCGGCGTACGCGCGTTTGTTTCTCTAAAACCGTTGCACGGAACAACGAAATGGACTACGGTGGGGATTGTTGTCTGCGGCTTCGTGCTCCCACCTAATCCGGGTTTGCACGGTTGAAAGAAAAAGTCATTTGGGCGGAAAGAGCCGTTTGGTCTTGCAGGTTCTCCAGCGGGAGAAAAGGAGTGGGGGTGGGGTGCTTTAAAGAGATGAAGGGATCCGAGCGGGAGCGAGAAAGACTGGGAAAGCCGCGGTGGAGGGCGGACGCCACCGGGTCTCAGCGGGAGGCCGCCCACTCAGCGGCCACCTCCCTGACCCCCCGTAGCGTCCTCGAGCGTCGTGCCCATCCCCGGGACCTTCTCGTGGCCGCTGGCCGCCCGCGGCAAGCCCCGCCGGGGCATGCTGCGTCGCGCAGTGTTCTCCGACGTTCAGCGCAAGGCGCTGGAGAAGATGTTCCAGAAGCAGAAGTACATCAGCAAGCCCGACCGCAAGAAGCTGGCGGCCAAGCTGGGCTTGAAGGACTCGCAGGTGACGGCCGTGTGCGCCCTACCCCGCACCCTTCCACCCCCGCGCCTCGCGTCGGCCACTGCGGGGAGGGGGGTATCTCTGAAGTCGTCCCATTGTACAGATGGGGAAACCGAGGCCAATGGGGGCGGAAATGCCCCCGCTAGCTTCTTCGAGGCTCCTGGGGACAGCCCGCTTCCCTCTCCCGTGCTCACCAGCCTGGGTGCCAGAGGGTGGAGGGGCGGGAGGGGGGAGTCAGGGTTGCGCGGGGCTCAAACCCACTTCTGGGGTGCGGAGACAGCGAACGGGGAAAGACGGCCCCCCTCCACAGTCCCGCCGAGCCGTCCCGCACCCTTCCCCAAGACCCCAGCACTCACAGTGGCTTCTCCGGGCGCCGCAGGTGAAAATCTGGTTCCAGAACCGACGCATGAAATGGCGGAACTCCAAGGAGCGCGAACTCCTATCCAGCGGCGGCTGCAGGGAGCAGACCCTCCCCACCAAGCTCAACCCGCACCCGGACCTCAGCGACGTGGGCCACAAGGTCCCTGGGGACGACGACGAGGAAGACGAGGCCCCGGGCAGCCCCCCGCACCGCCTGGCCTTCCACGCGTCCCCAGAGCCTCGGCATCTGCGGGACGCGCGCCTCGACGGGCCGCTGCCCCCCTCGCCCGCGCACTCCAGCAGCCCTGGCAAACCTTCGGACTTCTCTGACTCCGAGGAGGAGGACGAGGAGGGCGAGGACGAGGAGGAAATCACCGTGTCCTAGGACCGCACCGGCACGCGCCCGGTACTGGTTCCAGGTGCTTTGGCATTGAACAGGTGCGATCCAGTCTGCGCCAGTCGCTTTGTGACCCGGCGGGGATGCTGCGGTTCCCCACCGCAGTACCTGCACCATGTCCAGGGTCCAGCCTTCCGTGGCCCCAGGGCGACGATCCCCACCCTACCCCCCCCACCCCCCCCACCCCCGCCCCAGCACCACCTCCGAGCAGCCCTCCCTCCCTCCTTAAATCTCGGGCTTGGTCTCAGACTTAACTCTCCATTCTACTTTGTTGATTGCAAAGCATTTGGAACTCAGTTCCTCCACCCTATGGCCTGCACTACCTCTGAACCAGGCCCTGATGGTCTTCAGCATCCTCAGCCCCACACGGAGCTACACCAAGCGCATAACTGACGCCCAGCCCCCCTGACGCCGTGGGTCCCTACACCTGCCTATCCTACACTGCGAGGGCCTCCTACCCTGCTGCAGACTGGGGTACCCCTAGCCCCGACCCCGGCTTTCCCATAGCCAACCCCTTAGGAAGTGCCCTGAGGACCTGTGTCTCTCCGTCTAAGGAACAATGTGAATATTGACTCTATGTTTTCATTTCCCAAATGCTTTTGGAGGGGGGAGAGCAAGTTCTCAAACTTGGGGGTGGGGGAGGATCAGTCTGCTCGTGTGTGTGTGTGTGTGTGTGTGAAAGGTTTTCTTTTTTTAATGCCTGCATCCACAGTATATGGACAGCGGACTCTACGATGTGCCCTAATATTTTATTATTTCTGGGGAGGGGATTACCAAGTGTCTAAGCACAGGGGACACTGTGTGGATGGAGGGGTCCACAAGCCTTAGATTTTTTTTTTCTTTCACCGAACTTTGCTGTCTTTGCACAGCTTTTATGAACTGTATGCTATTTTGTACACATGTGTTGTATGGCTATTTTATACCAAGGTTATTGTGAATAACTAAAAAAAGACTGTCTAGAGTGCTTTCTCTCCTTTTTGCAATGGTTTTTAAACTTTAAAAAGGTAGCAGTTTAATTGCATAACTTATAAAGAAATATTTTGTATTTTTGCCATGTACAGAATTTTATATATGTACATATGTATCAAATGAACAAATACCAAATAAAAAGTAGAATGGATACAATGACCCAGTGGTGTCATTAATTCACAGGGTGCAGGGGCCAGTGCTGTGGCCTAGCAGATGGAGCTGCTGCCTGCAGTGCCTGTGTCCCATATGGGCACTGATACGAGTCCTGGCTGCTCCACTTCCAATCCAGCTCTCTGCTATGGCCTGGGAAAGAAAGCAGTAGAAGATGGCCCAAGAGCTTGGGCCCCTGCACAAGCATGGGGGACCGGGAGGAAGCTCCTGGCTCTTGGCTTTGGATCAGCCCAGCTCCAATCATTGTAGCCATTTGGAAAGTGGGCCAGCAGATGGAGGATCAATCTCTCTCTCTGCCTCTCTGTAACTTTGCCTTTCAAATAAATACTTTAAAAAAAAAATTCACAGGGTGCAGAGCTGAAAGGAACAATGCTATGCAAGTCCAAATGCTGGGTTTCTCTTTCATCTTAAGGGATGCTGAGGTTCAAGAGGGAGTGCACTTGTCCGAAGATCCCCAGCTAGTAGGTAGCCGTGCTGCAACTAGAATCCTCCTCCGGCTCTCCATTCCGTGCACTTTCTGCTTTGCTGTATCATAAAATAACCACATTTCTACATCAGGTGTCAAGTGGCTCCAGTAAAATGGCACCAAAAAAGCTAAATCCATAGCATCCCTTCTCTCTTCTGTGAGAACTGAAATCATGGGGAGAAATCCTTGAGTGGGAGTCTAAGCAGCTCTGGTCTTCCTGGTTTTCCTTTCTCCCCCTGAACACCTACTGCCCGGACCCCAGGAAAGCTTCCAAGCCAGGCTCCGCTCCTTGACTTTTGTGTATGAGCTCATGCTGTCAGGAGTGCCACCTAGAGCAGGCACTTGGGAGTCCAGATCCAGACTCTGGTGTCTCCCAAAGAAATGAAGAGTTCTGGAACGACCTGCGTTCAGCAGGAGCGCCTTAGCTAACCAGCAAACTGAGCCCTACAGGGCATCAGGTTAGGGTCATGGACAGGGCTTTTGTGTCCTTTAAGAGATTGGCCTCAGCCCCTCCATCACACAGATCCAAGTGAAAAAAAAAAGTGGTGATGTTTATTTTTGGTAGTCATACTTGAAGTTTAAATCTGCTCCATTCCAAATTAACTCTGCTTTCAATTAACACAGTGTAACCACATTCAAATTAGAATGGAAGTCACAGAACTTGAGACTAAACCTCCCCATACATGAATCAATGGAGATAGATTTTTTTTAATAGAATAAAGAGTCCATTTCAAATTGTTTGTTTTATTAATTGTGTTGACAAAAACTAGAATCTGTTCTTTTATAAACATAATTAATATTTCATGTTTGGCTGGTGCCGTGGCTCATTAGGCTAATCCTCCGCCTGTGGAGCCTGCACCCCACGTTCTAGACCCGGTTGGGGTGCCGGATTCTGTCCCGGTTGCTCCCCTTCCAGTCCAGCTCTCTGCTGTGGCCCAGGAAGGCAGTGGAGGATGGCCCAGGTCCTTGGGCCCTGCACCCGCATGGGAGACCAAGAGGAAGCACCTGGCTCCTGGCTTCGGATCAGCACAGCGCGTGATCGCAACGTGCCAGCCATAGCAGCCATTTGGGGGATGAACCAAAGGAAAAAGGAAGATCTTTCTCTTTGTCTCTCCCTCTCTTACTAACTCTGCCTGTCAAAAAAAATTTTAAAAAACTTCACTTTTGTTATAGAATGTCATAATTAAAGTTTACATATATATTTTAATAGTTAGCTTTACAATTGCCAACTTGTCTTAAGTATTAAATGATAAATTTTATAAATTGACAAAATAAATAATAGGAATATTTAGGTGCTGGAGTGGCTATGCCAACACAGTGCAAATGCAATATACATGGACTTGGAGTGCAAAAATGGGGTTTGAATTCTGCCAATATTGCTTTTATGTAGCTACTAATTAATTAATTGCAAGTGATTGTAATTCACATTCTTTAGCAATATAGTCAAGACGGCTATACCAAATGTCACATGATTATTAAGAGTATAAAAGAGACAACCTTTGTAGAACATTGTTCAGTGCCATGAAAGTAAATGGCGAGAGTGGCAAGATGGCGGAATAGGAAGGGAGCACACTGATAGTTCGGGAAGAGACGGTCTGATAAAAGTGGAGATACTGCAGGTTCAAGGAAGAGTAGGGGAAGAAACAGTAGAGGAAACTCTTCCAGAACTAGTGATTCACAGTGGACCTGTGTGGAGAGCGTGGGAGCCCAAGTTCGGGACACCAGCAGCAGACTCAACACACCAGCGCTAGAACGCAAGGTGAGCCGAACCTCAATAGCCTGAGACACTGGCAGGAAAGTGGAAAGAGGAAACTAGAGGGAACAAGGCTTGAAACCCCATGGGGAAAAGTTCACCATGCTAACTAGAAGAAAGAGGAAAAAAAAAGTAACCGATATGGACACGAGTTTCTCTCTCACCGCTCACCTCTCAAAGGTGAGCAAGACAAAGAGCAGACGCCATTTTGGACATACATCATAAGTGAGGCGACCTCAGGTCTGCACCAGCCCTCAGCCAAGCAGAAAAACCTGACTCTGGGGGTGGTGAAATAACAGGAGATTAGGACCTAGTGAATGTGTGGTGCTAATGAACTGAGACTGTGAAAAAAGAGATGTTTAGGGAGAGAACTCCCAGAATTCACATGAGTACTCTCCAGAGATGCTACAATTCGGTAACCTTGGCAACCCAGTGGGAGACTGCAGGAGAATTTGAGCCCACACTGAGGGCAGAACAGATTCCCTGTGTGGTCCTTGGGAAAGAGCTTCTGATCTCTGGCTCCTGTGGGTATATCATTTGCCTGCTAACTACCTCCAATTCTGCTCAGCTGTGCAGAATTACTTCCCTTATGAATCAAAAAAGAAAGAAAGAGAGAGATTTACCACGCCTAACCTGGGAGTGTCACCTTTGGCACACACTTAACCCTGAGGAACTAAACAGAGCTCTCAGGCCACACCCATCTCAAGCCTCTAAGGCTTCATCAAAAGCAGACAGTCCACTTAATACAGTCATAATATAACAAGAAAAAACACCACAGCGAGGGAAGGAGAATTCAAAGAATATCTCTACAATGCCAAACAACAAACACAAAAACTGAGAAAACAAGAACAAGGAAGACACTATGATGCTCCCAAATGAACAAGACACCCCAAGCCAAGATTATGAAGATGACAAGATGGAAAAAAGGCAAGATACGGATTTCAAAAAATTTATGGTAAGAACAATTAGAAGTTTTCAAAAACAAATGCTTGAGCTACGGAATTCCTTACTGGACAGGATAGAAAATCTCCTTCGAGAAAATGAAATCTTAAGGAGGAATCAAAATGAAACGCAGAAACTAGTAGAACAGGAAAGTATGATATTGAAGAGAAATCAAAATGAAATGAAGAACTCAATAGATCAAAGACAAACACATTAGAGAGCCTTAAAAACAGAGTCAGTGAAATAGAAGAGAGAATATCAGACTTAGAAGACAGAGAACAGGAAAGTATACAGTCAAACCAAGGAAAAGAAGAGAAAATTAGAAATCTAAAAAACATTGTTGGGAATCTACAGGATACTATTTTAAAAAACCAAACATTTGGGTTCTAGGAGTTCCTGAAGGCATGGAGAGAGAGAAAGGATTAGAAGGCCTTTTTAGTGAGATACTTGCAGAGAACTTCCTGGGTCTGGAGAAGGACAGAGACATCCTAGTACAGGAAGCTCATAGAACCCCTAGTAAACATCACCAAAAGAGATCCTCACCATGACATGTAGTAATCAAACTCACCACAGTGAAACATAAAGAAAAGATTCTAAAATGTGCAAGAGAGAAACGTCAGATTACTCTCAGAGGATCTCCAATTAGACTCACAGCAGACTTCTCATCAGAAACCCTACAAGCTAGAAGGGAATGGCGACACATAGCCCAGGTACTAAGAGAGAAAAACTGCCAGCCCAGAATATTATATCCTGCAAAGCTCTCATTTGTGAATGAAGGTGAAATAAAGATCTTTCATAGCAAACAGAAACTGAAAGAATTTGTCACCACTCGTCCAGCCCTGCAAAAGATGCTTAAAGATGTGTTACACACAGAAACACAGAAACATGGTCATCAATATGAAATAAGGTAAAGGAAGGAAACCTCACAGCAAAAGATCACAGGAAGCTCCAAGTATATATTAGAAAATATCTTTGGCAAATGGAAGGGCAAATTTACTACTTATCGATAGTCACATTGAACGTTAATGGCCTGAACTGTCCAGTTAAAAGACACAGATTGGCTGATTGGGATAAGGAACAAAACCCATCTATTTGCTGTTTACAAGAAGCACATCTTTCCAACAGAGATGCATACAGACTGAAAGTGAAAGGCTGGAAAAAGATATACCATGCCAACAGAAATGAAAAAAGCTCAGGCTAAAATTTGTGTTACCTTATTTAAAATGTTATCCTAATTGTGTTACTAGACATGATAGTTATCTTAATGAGAAAGCCCCAGAGGCCTAAAGGGTTGAATACTTGTAAAATCCTACAGGTGCTTTCAAAAATACTGTGAAGTAAGCAAGTGCCTCTTGTTGGTTGATGAGTTTATAATTTTAAACATGGCAACTTGAAGTCTTTTGTCATCCACAGTTATGTATGATTTGCTGCTCATAAAACTAAAGTGTTGTTGGTTCTGTGTTTAGCTGTCCTCCTATAGGTTCCTATGGACTTTTTCCAGCCACTTCTATTGTATTCAGTACTTTGGGATGGCTCTGTAAACAGATGAAGCCAATAATGTATTAACAGTACCAACTGAGAGAGAGTATGGTTAACACAGGTTACTAAAAACAAAAAGCCATTCAAATCAATTGGCAATCTAAAAAAGAGTTTAAAGACTTTAAAAGCTATTATTAAAATTGCTATATTGGACTATTATGTTAGGTTATATGTGTGTACATATTGTATGTCCACATGGGGAAATTTTATTAAGAGTTTTATTTTAAATGGCTTATAGATAAGATTGTCCATAAATTTAAGCTGCTAAATTTAATCAAAGGTACGTTTTAATTCATGTGACCTGAATCTCTGTATCATATCTTTTAAACTTGTTGGTAGAAAGAAACTAAAAACATTTTATATGTTTGTGCTTAAGTTTACTGGTTAAACAAACTACACCATATTAGATATTTAAGAGGTGTTTCCAAATACATGATTCTTAAAATTTATAGAAGGCATTGGACCTTCTGGTAAATGTTTTCTTAAGTTGTTATCTAATGATTGAAACTGTTTGCTAAGTATTCATGTGATATTGCTAATGTCAGCAAGCGATCTAGGACTTGCTCCCTCATTTCTCTATTCTAAGCCCAACTTGTTCTTTCATTTCTCTATTCTCTTCAAGGTAGGAAACTAATTCTATTACGAAGGAATCTGTAGGATGCACAATTTAATCTTTAGACCTTATAAAAGAGATGGCTAACATTTTTCTGTAATAACATAGCCAAAATAAGAGCTTAAATTATAATTTCATAGCTAGATTTACTTCGCCATCAGTGAAGTAAACAGTAAGTAGAAAAAACCTCCCTTTCAGACCAAAGGGAAAGAAAGTTTTAAAGTGAGAATATAATTTTCCTCATGGGCATTGTCTACCTTAGAAAAACTACTACAGAACAAGCCTGTGACTATAGACTTGTAGTTCAGGCCACAGAAGACTAGAGATGGAACTTGGGCACTCCCTTGACTTGCATCCTCTGGTCTGCTTTAACACAAACCAGGAGGAAAAGAAAGCTAGGCATCAGAAGCAATGGGTGGCAGGCCTATTAAGGGCTGTTCTGTACAATGATCTGCCCTCAAGGAGACCCAACAGGCCAGTCCACTGCAGTGGCTTTCAATGTGGTAAGCCTGGGCTTCAGCAGAAGTCAGCTTGTGAAGAGCCCTGGCAGCTCTGCCAAGAGTTGGATCACTGGAAATGGACCTGCCCTGGAGTCGAAGGATGCCCAGGTCAGAGCCACAGATCCTATTGGCTCTAAGCTGAAAAGCCCTTCACTCAGCCCAGCTTCCAAAGTGACCACCGCAGCTGAGGGTATGGCCAAGTAGGGTCAGCAACATTGCAGGCAGAACTATAAATTTCTTGTTAGAGATGCCACCTGCCTTTACCTGGCCAGCTTTCCTCCCAGGCCAGTTAAGTAATGAAAGTCAACAGAGTGCCTTCCCCCAGGTGGTTCACACCTCCCTTAGGATGTATCCCATGTGAAGAGATAGATAGGTCTGGGCCTCTTAACTTACAAGGCCTAAAGCCCAACAGATTATTATCAAGCCCCTTCTGTCAGGTTCTATTTACCTCTCAATCAGAAAACTCAATTGTAGCTTAGACAGCACCTTTCTTAGCTCCTCTAACAATGACTCTGTCCTTTGTTCTAGACCCTGTCTAGCACACTTGGGCCTCATTCCTTTGTAATCATAACCTCTACTCTACCACCAATGGCTCTACTCCCAACCTGTGTGTACTGATGGTCCTCTTCCCCACTTAATGCTGTATAATTGTTCAAAATTTCTCTACAGACAAACCCCTCTACCTACAAAAGATGAGTGACTTTTCCCCCAGTCTTGGCTGGAATCAGCTTTCTGGTCTGTTGGGTATTCCCCAATAAACCCTTTCCCTTAAAAAAAAAAAAAGAAAAGAAAAAAAAAGAGGGAGGTGCCTTTCTCTGAAGGAAGAGAACTTCCACTTTGACTATGACCTTGTCTAAATATGATCAGAGTTGTCGAACTCAGAAGGCTTCCATA
Organism: Lepus europaeus; assembly: GCF_033115175.1. NCBI lineage: Eukaryota > Metazoa > Chordata > Mammalia > Lagomorpha > Leporidae > Lepus > Lepus europaeus. Next base: position 45,449,603 of record NC_084833.1, read on the forward strand.
GCCTTGGCAACTCAGGACGGGAGCCTAGGGTGGTTACTGGAGCCATAAACTAGAGTGTCAATTTGTTGGGTCAACAACAGGAGCCACTGTGCACTTGCTCCTCATGTGGGATCTCTGTCCTTAATGTGCTGTACATTGTGATTTAATGATATAACTAGTACTCAAACAGTATGTTTCACTTGGTGTTTCTATGTGGGTGCAAACTGTTGAAATCTTTATACTAAATTGATCTTCTGTATATAAAGAGAATTGAAAATGAATCTTGATGTGAATGGAAGGGGAGAGGGAGCGGGAAAGGGGAGGGTTGCAGGTGGGAGGAAAGTTAAGGGGGGTAAGCCATTGTAATCCATAAGCTGTACTTTGGAAATTTATATTCATTAAATAAAAGTTAAACAAATGCAAATAATGATTCTGGGTACTTGGCATCCCTAACACTGTTAGCTCACAGAACAGACAGTAAGTAGCAAGTATTACACAGGTTTATCCTTCCTTGACTAAACTGGTAACAATCTGCTTAACTAAAATCAACCAATAGGAATTCTCTAATAGAGTGTTGTATTTTGAAATATTTTGCAGTTACGAAAAAAAAGAGAATCTCATTGGCCATTTAAAACCTTTCTCATATTCCTAAATCTCCTATATCACCATGAGACCTCTTCCTTGTGGCCAAACAAGGTCTTCCAGCTTTGGTGTTAAAACCCTTTTGTGGCTGGCGCCGCGGCTCACTAGGCTAATCCTCCATCTGCGGTGCCGGCACTCGGGGTTCTAGTCCTGCTTGGGGCGCCAGATTCTGTCCCGGTTGCCCCTCTTTCAGTCCAGCTCTCTGCTGTGGCCCAGGAAGGCAGTGGAGGATGGCCCAAGTGTTTGGGCCCTGCACTTGCATGGGAGACCAGGAGGAAGCACCTGGCTCATGGCTTTGGATGGGCGCAGTGCGCCGGCCATAGCAGCCATTTGGGGGGTGAACCAACGGAAGGAAGACCTTTCTGTCTGTCTCTCTCTCTCACTGTCTGACTTTGCCTGTCAAAAAAAAAAAAAAACTACTTTTGTACTCTAAGAGATTGCTAAAAGCCTAAAAAGAGGTTTTGTTCCTATGGGTTTTATCTATTGATATTTACTGTATAAGAAATTCAGATTAAAATCTTCATAATTCATTTAGAACAAGAAACCATGATGTGTCAACATAAATATACATTTTATGGAAAATAAGTATGTATACATTACAAAATGAAACAAGAAGAGTGGCACTGTACTACATCTGCACATCTCTTTAGTGATTGGCTTCATAAAAGAAATCCGGATTCTCTGGCCTGCTTCTGCAGCCTCTTGTGAGACAGACATTCACAGGAGGACTACCCAGCCTTTTCAGATTGCTGTGGCTGCTTTCTGATGCAACAGAGAAACTAGATAAGTGGTAGTTTTCAAAGGTAAGTTGTAATTTGGAATCTAAACTTTCTGTCAATGGACTTTTCAACTATTTAACTTACATTAAAATCTATTCATTTGTCTTGTATTTTCATATAGGTCTTTGAGCACGTATGAATATTTTGCAACAAGGTGCACTGGATGTTTGGGAAACATTGGCTCACCAAGTCTGGAAAGATATTTTCATTGTTGGCCTTTGTCATCCATCATCAAATATCACATTTCTTAATGGTAGCACCTGTCTCATCACAAAAGTCTTGAGAAGCTATCAAGCTTATGGTGGCAGATACAAGCTTTCCAAAACTGAGATTTTTACTTGAAAGCCAAACTTCATGACTGAGTAGAGTGCTATCAGTTTTTATTTCCAGGTGACAGGCTAATTTTGCTTTTGATAAAACGTCTCAGATATTCAATTCTGAGAAATAATCGTTTGTCTGTTGGTCCATTTTTTCAAGTGAAAAATGGAGTTTCATAAAAAACGTGGTTAAACAATTGCACAAGTGTTTCATCTTGAGGCAATCATCACCCCTCCATGTACAACAGAAGTCTTGTCTTTAAGTTGTAGCTCACAGACAACATTACTTAGAGGGATTTTTTTCTTTTAATTATCTTTTTAAAAGTGTATTTATTTATGAGAAAGGTAGAGCAACGGAACAGAGACAGAGCAAGAAATCTTCCATCTCCTGGCTGACTTCCCAAAAGGCCACAAAACGTGAGCTAGACCAGGCAGAAACCAAGAACCGATTCCAGGTCTCCCACATGGGAGGCAGGGGCTCAGGCATCTGAACCATCATCTGCTGTCTCCTAGGATGTGTTAGCAGGAAGCTGGATCCAAAGAGTAGCTGCCAGGACTGTGCTCCAATATGGGAAATGGGCATTCCAAGCAGTGGTTTAACCCGTTGGGCTACAACACCCACCCCAGTGGAAGTCTTTTATGCACACTTCCCATTTCATCATTCAGATTGAAGAAGTTATATATTGTATACTCAAGGGTTGTCATTCAGTAACGGGTCTGCCTCGCCAGACCCGTTAAATGAAACTGGCTGTGTGTGGGCATCGGTAAGGGTCATAGAAAATGCAGTGACCACTAGGATAATTCAGTGCTACTGCCGTGGATTGTTTTAGGATACACTAGCAGCTTCCATGTTGCTGTTCATCACTTTCACCCTCTCAATACAAACAGCAACATAGTTGTTCTACAATACATCAAAAGTTTCAAAAAGATACTCTCCTGTAAATATTTCACAACACTTGTGTTTATGTCCAGGTTTCAAATAAAAGAAACTCTTGTTTGTGCAAATATTAAGTGAATGCAAGCAGAACAGAAAGTCCAGGGATGTCTGCATATTTGTCCATTTCAAAGCAAAACTACAATTTTGTAAGTGATTTATGAACTCAGTCTTTGCTGAGTTAGTCTAAGGTTGGGAAGTGGCACTGTTGGGGCTAGAGCTGTGGCATATTGGATTAAGCCACCGCCTGCAGTACTGGCATCCCATATAGGCGCCAGTTCTAGTTCTAGTCCTGGCAGCTCCACTTCCGATCCAGCTCTCTACCACAGTCTAGGAAAGCAGTGGAAGATGGCCCCAAGTCCTTGGGCCCCTGCACCCACGTGGGAGACCCAGAAGAAGCTCCTGGCTCCTGGCTTCAGATCGCCACAACTCCAGCCACTGTGGCCATCTGAGGACTGAACCAGTGAATGGAAGACCTTTCTCTCTCTCTCTGCCTCTCCTTCTCTGTCTGTGTAACTCTGACTTTAAAAAATCAAAATAAATCTTAAAAAAAAAAAGAAAGTGGCACTGTCATAATTTAACTGCCTTTTGTCCAGCTGGCATTCAGCATCGTAACTGGATGGAGCTTTCTCAGTCTCTCCACTATTGAGGGCAAGCACTTCCTCAGCCAATGCCAAGTGAAAACCTAGGTGCTTTAGAAATGCCCCCGTTTCGGCCGGCGCCGCGGCTCACTAGGCTAATCCTCCACCTTGCGGCGCCGGCATACCGGGTTCTAGTCCCAGTTGGGGCACCGATCCTGTCCCGGTTGCCTCTCTTCCAGGCCAGCTCTCTGCTGTGGCCAGGGAGTGCAGTGGAGGATGGCCCAGGTCCTTGGGCCCTGCACCCCATGGGAGACCAGGAGAAGCACCTGGCTCCTGCCATCGGATCAGCGTGGTGCGCCGGCCGCAGCGTACCTACTGCGGCGGCCATTGGAGGGTGAACCAATGGCAAAAGGAAGACCTTTCTCTATGTCTCTCTCTCACTGTCCACTCTGCCTGTCAAAAAAAAAAAAAAAAAAAAAGAAATGCCCTCGTTTCTAGTCTGAACAGTTGAAACAATTTTTAAATTTTTAAGAGCACACCACATCTATGTCTCTAAAAAATAATCACTTCAATTCCTTTCTTTAAACTCTGAATGATTGGCCTTAAAATGATTGTGTTAACACAATCTATGACAAACCTACAGCTAGCATCCTATTGGATGGGGAAAAGTTGGAAGCATTCCCACTGAGATCTGGAAGCAGACAAGGATGCTCACTCTCACCATTGCTATTCAATATAATCTTGGAAGCTTTAGCCAGAGCCATTAAGCAAGAAAAAGAAATCAAAGAGGAGGAAGTCAAATTATCCCTATTTGCAGATGACATGATCCAAAAGACTCCACTAAGAGACAATTAGAACTCAAGGAGAGTTTGGTAAAGTAGCAGGATATAAAATCAATACACAAAAATCAACAGCTTTTGTATACACAAACAATACCATGGCTGAGAAAGAACTCCAAAAATCAATCCCATTCACAATAGCTGAGGGGAAAAATCAAATACTTTGGAATAAATTTAACCAAGGATGTCAAGGGTCTCTATGATAAGAATTAAAACATTAAAGAAAGAAATAGAAGAAGATACAAAAAAATGGAAAAATATTCTACATTCATGGGTTGGAAGAATCAATATCATCAAATTGTCCACACTTCCAAAAGCAGTTTTTGCAGATTCAATAATGCTATACTAATCAAAATACCAAAGACATTCTTCTCAAATATAGAAAAAAATGATGTTGAAATTCATATGGAAACATGGGAGACCCCAAATAGCTAAAGCTATCTTATACAAAAAAAAAAAAAAAAAACAGACGTATCACAATACCAGATTTCAAGTATAGGGCAGTTATAATTAAAACAGCCTCGTACTGGTACAAAAACAGATGGATAGACCAATGGAACAGAATAGAAATGCCAGAAATCAATCCTAGCATCTACAACCAACTTGTCTTTGACTAAGGAGATAAAAACAATGACTGGAGCAAGGACAGTCTCTTCAACAAATGGTGCTGGGAAAACTGGATCTCCACATACAGAAGTATGAAGCAAGACCCCTACTTTACACCTTACACAAAAATCCACTAAAAATGGATTAAAAACCTAAATCTACAACCTGATACCATCAAATTATTAGAGAACATTGGGGAAACCCTGCAAGACATTGGCACAGGCGAAGAGTTCTTGGAAAAGACCCCAGAGGCACAAGCAATCAAAGCCAAAATTAACAGATGGGGTTATATCTAATTGAGAAGCTTCTGTACTTCAAAAGAAAACATTTAGGAAAGTGAAGAGGCAACCAACACTATGGGAGAAATTATTTGCAAACTATGTAACTGATGTGGGATTAATAATCAGAATATATAAAGAGATCAAGAAACTCAACAACAATAAAACAAACAACCCAATGAAGAAATGAGCAAAGGACTTAAACAGGTATTTTTCAAAAGAGGAAATCCAAATGGGCAATAGACACATGAAAAAATGCTCAGGATCACTAGCCATCAGGGGAATGCAAATTAAAACCTCAGTGAGATTTCACCTCACCCCAGTTAGAATGGCTTTCATATAGAAATCAACAAACAACAAATGTTGGCAAGGATGTAGGTAAAAAGGTACCCTAATCCACTGCTGGTGAGAATGTAAACTGGAAAGCCACTATGGAAGACAGTATGGAGATATCTCAGAAATTTGAATATAGACCTACCATACGACCCAGCCATCCCACTCCTGGGAATTTACCCAAGGGAAATGAAATCAGCATATGAAAGTTATCTGTACCCTCATGTTTATTGCAGCTCTATTCACAATAGGTAAGTCATGGAATCAACCCAAATGCCTATCAACTAAAGACTAGATAAAGAAATTATGGGATCTGTACACCATGGAATGTTACACAGCAGTAAAAAAAAAAAAATGAAATCCAGTCATTTGCAACAAAATGGATGAATCTGGAAAACATCACACTTAGTGAAATAAGCCAGTCCCAAAGGAACAAATACTATATGTTTACCCTGACCTGTGATAACTAATGGAGCACTTAACAGGCAATCTAGAAGTGAACTTGACACTTTGAGAAGCAACGACTTTGCACAGCCCTTGTCTTGACTGTTGAGGAAGTTTTTCTTTTTATACTATTTGTTGAACTCTTAATATAGAGTCAAACATTTGTGTATAAAGTCAGTTGAAAATAGATCTCAGTAAAAAGTAAGAGTAGGAATAAAAGAGGGAGGAAGAAGACGAGTGGGAGTATGGGTGGGAGGGTGGGCACAGTGGGAAGAATCACCATGTTCCTAAAGTTGTAATTATGAAATGCATGAAGTTTATAACTGTAAAGCTGTGTAGTTCTGCATACATTCCTGTGGACTTACTCCTAAGGGTACAATTTACATGTATTTTATTTATTTGACAGGTAGAGTTACAGACAGTGAGAGGGAGAGACAGATAGAAAGGTCTTCCATCCACTGGTTCACTTTCCAAATGGTGGCAAAGGCCGGAGCTGGGCTTATCTGAAGCCAGGAGCCAGGAGCTTCCTTCAGGTCTTCCACGCAGGTGCAGGGGCCCAAGGATTTGAGCCATCCTCTGCTGCTTTCCCAGGCCACAGCAGAAAGCTAGATTGGAAGAGGAGCATCTGGGCCTCGAACTAGCTCCCACATGGGATGCTGGCACCGCAGGTGGAGGATCAACCTACTATGCTACAGCGCCAGCCCCAGGTACAGTTTAAAAACTTGCCATAGAAACCACAAATTTCCTTAAGCTGGGTGGTAAAAATATCATCTTAAGTGTTAAAGTGATCATATGGATAGGATTAAGGGTCTGGTCATAATAATAGATAGAATTAAATAGGAGTGAATGCTCCAACATGGGAAGCAGTCCACACAGCAGACTCAGAATGACAATTGCTGTAAGTAGCACTCTGACCTCATAACCAGCCCTTAATTCATTCCAGTCTGGTTGAAAAGTACATGAGAGCATTTCAGGCCTGGAAAGTCAAGACACTGTGGCAAAAAAATGTCCTACATGAAGGACCTCAGTGGGTGAGACCCCAATGGAAAGAAGTGGTCATCAAAAAGGAGGTACTTTTCTTTAAAGGGAGGAGAGAACTTACACTTTACTTATGGCCTTGTCTAAATACTGATGGAGTTTGTGGATACAAAAGGGTTCCATAGACTAGGCAGCTCATTTCAAGAGCCCCGGGTGATCACTAACGTTATACGTAAGAATGTTAATTGCTAAATTAACAACAGGAGTCACTGTGCACTAACTTCCCATGAAGGATCTCTGTCCTCAAAGAGATGTATTATGGTTATGTCTAAGTGCTCACGAAAGATATATCATTCTTGGGTGCTTCTTTAAAGTTAATTAACTTTCTGGGGTCGGCACTGTGGCATAGCAGGCAAAGCCATCGCCTATAATGCCAGCATCCCATATGGGTGCCAATTCAAGTCCTGGCTGCTCCACTTCCAAGCCAGCTCTCTGCTATGGCCTGGGAAAGCAATAGACAGGTCCTTGGGCCCCGGCAACCACATAAGAGACCCAGAAGAGGCTCCTGGCTTCTGGCTTTCAATTGGCATATCTCCAGCCATTGAGGCCACGTAGGGAGTGAACCAGCAGATGGAAGACCTTTCTCTGTCTCTCTCTGCCTCTCTGTAATTCTGCCTTTCAAATAAATAAATAAATATTTTAAGAAAAAGATAATTAACCTTCTAAAAAAAAAGTGAAAGTAACTTCAAGATGCAATGACTTTTTTTTTTCCAGTTTAGATCTGTAATCCCACAAGTATTAGTTTTTTTTTTCCATTTTATTTTTTTTATTATACTTTTATTTAATGAATATAAATTTCCAAAGTATAGCTTATGGGTTACAATGGCTTCCCCCCTCCCATAACTTCCCTCCCGCCCGCAACCCTCCCCTTTCCCGCTCCCTTTCCCCTTCCATTCATGTAAAGATTCATTTTCAATTCTCTTTGTATACAGAAGATCAGTTTAGTATATATTAGGTAAAGATTTCAACATTTTGCCCATATAGCAACATAAAGTGAAAAAACTACCATTGGATTACTAATTATAGCATTAAATAGCAATGTACAGCACATTAAAGACAGAGATCCTACATAATTTTTTTTTCAAATTAATTAATTTTCTATGCCATTTCCATTTTAACACCAGGTTGTTTTTTTTTTTCATTTCCAATTCTCTTTATATACAGAAGATCACTTCAGTATATAATTAGTAAAGACCTCATCAGTTTGTGCCCACACAGAAATGCAAAGTATAAAAATACTGTTTCAGTACTAGTTATAGCATCACTTGGCTTTAGACGACACATTAGGGACAGATCCCACATGGGGTGTAAGTACACAGTGACTCCTGTTGCTGATTTAACAATTTGACACTCCTGTTCATGGCGTCAGTAATCTCCCTAGGCTCTAGTCATGAGTTGCCAGGGCTATGGAAGCCTTTAGAGTTCGCTGACTTTGATCTTATTCCGATAGGGTCATAGTCAAAGTGGAAGTTCTCTCCTCCCTTCGGAGAAGGGTACTTCCTTCTTTGATGGCCCCGTTCTTTCCACTGGGATCTCACTCACAGAGATCATCCATTTAGGTCTTTTTTTTTTTTTCCATGATATCTTGGCTTTCCATGCCTGCTATACTCTCATGGGCTCTTCAGCCAGATCTGAATGCCTTGAGGGCTGATTCTGAGGCCAGAGTGTTGTTTAGGACATCTGCCATCCTATGAGTCTGCTGTGTATCTGACTTTGAACAGCTTGTCTTAACTGTTGAGGAACAGACTTTTTTGTTTACTTGTTTTTGTGCAAATTGTTGAACTCTTTACTTAGTATAAAGTTGGTCTTCTGTGTATAAAGTGAATCAAAAATGTATCTTAGTGGAGAATGGGATTGGGAATGGGAGAGGGAGGAAGAGGGGATGTATGAGTGTAGGTAGAAGGGTGGGTGTGTGGGGAAAATCACTATATTCCTAAAGTTGTACTTATGAAATGTGTGAAGTTGTATTCCTTAAATAAAAAATTTCTTTGGGAAAAATGATTGTGTTGCTTTAACTGGAAGTATAATATTATCAACAACTGGTCTCATGTATGACAACAAAGTTAAATGATTAACAGCAATAAACCTGAGGGAAAAGATAATGTTCGACATGTTTTCTTTCTTGTTTAGTTTCATCTAGGTGTTTACTGGTGTGTTTCTCACTCTGATGAGTAAGAGAACTATGACATATTACTGTCATTTTTTTAGCATCTTTAGAAGTAGCAAGTACAGCTATCGATTGAGAAAGTGAGTCTTCCAGTCTCCTTTTAAAAGCCAACAATCCATCCTTAAATATAAGAAAAATTTATGACACATACATTTCCTTTACTTTAAAATACAAAATTCTAAAATTAGAGAAGTTTTTGGTTGAATCCTGAAGTGTACAACAGTATCAAGGAATTTTTTTAGTAGTGTTAAATGAGACAGCAGGGTGTACTCATTGTGTTTCTGCATAGACTCATAGAAAACTTTGGAATTTCAAAATAACCACGTCTTGGATCAGGGGCTTATGGATGTTATAGCAGGTATAACTGACAACACAGGAGAATGCAGCAGAATACTGAGAAAAACTGAGTTCACATCTAAAAATGCACATGGAGCTAAAACTACTGCCTAGAGAATTATAGGAAAGAGAGCACACTACACACATCCCATTAGCCCTTGTCAGCAAGAGAGAACCTCACACACCCAGCCTCTGGAAATGCCACTGTACAATGTGGGCGGGTCTTTGGGGGCCCCAGGGTTCCCAATATTTCCTCTCTGTTCCCCGATAGCCACTACCCTCCGTCTCCCAGTCTCCTGGAGATGTCTAAGCTTCATCCTTGGACTTCTCACCTGCTGCAGTACCCTTAATGTTGGTGTCCCTCAGGGTTCTATCCCTGGTCCTCACCTCTTCTGTCTCTCTGAGCTACTTAGAAGATCTTCCCTTCTCCTCCCTGGTTTCAGTTAACATCTGTATGACCATGAACCCTAATCTTCCATGCAAAGGCCTCTCTTCTTGTCTCTAGAACAAGATCAAATAACATTCTGAACATCTGCTCTTGTGAAGTCCCCAAAACTTGCTAAATTCCAGTTGCCTAGGACCAAGTACCATGTCCTCTAGTTGCAACAACCCATTCAAATAAAACAAAAATGACTTGCCCTGAACTTCATGAACGCCTTTGTCTCTCTCGCTACAAACTTGGAGACCAGAGTGCCATTCCTGGCCTGCTCATCAAATGCTCATTTAAAAAAAAAATCTATTTGGGGCTGATGCTGTGCCATAGTTGGTATAGCCACCATCTGCAGTGTCAGCATTCCATACGAGTGCTGGTTCGAGTCCCAGCTGCTCCACTTCCAACTCAGCTCTCTGCTATGGCCTGGGAAAGCAGTACCCATGTGGGAGAACCAGAAGAAGCTCCTGGCTCCTGGCTTTGGATCAGCACAGCTCCAGCCATTGTGGACAAAAATCAGTGGATGGAAGAGATCTCTCTCTCTCTCTCTCTCTCTGCCTCTCTCTAACTACCTTTCAAATAAATAGATACATTTAAAAAAAAAAGATTGCAGGGGCCAGTGCTGTGGCATAGTGGGTAAAACCACCACCTGCAGTGCCAGCATCCCATATGGGCGCCAGTTTGAATCACGGCTGCTCCACTTCCCGTCCAGCTCTCTGTTATGGCCTGGGAAAGTAGTGGAAGATAGCCCAGGTACTTGGGCCCCTGCACCCATGTGGGAGACCAAGAGAATCTCCTGGCTTTGGATTGGCACAGCTCTGGCCATTGCAGTCATCTGGGGAATGAATTAGCAGATCGAAGACCTCTCTCTCCTTCTCTGCCTCTCTGTAACTTTGCCTTTCAAATAAATAAAGAAAATTTTTTTAAAAAAAGATTTCTTTATTTATTTGAAAGGCAGAGTTATAGAGAGAGAAGAGGGGGGAAGAGAGAGAGAGAGAGAGAGAGAGAGAGAGAGAGAGAGAAAGAGAGAGAAAGCTCTTCCTTCACTGGTTCACTTCTCAAATGGTCACAACAGCCAGGGCTGGTCCAGGCTGAAGCCAGGAGTTCCTTCTAGGTCTCCCACATGGGTGCAGGGGCCCAGGGACTTGGGCCATCTTCCACTGTTTCCCAGGTGCATTAGCAGGGAGCTGGATCAGAAATGGAGCAGCCAGCACTCAAACCAGTCCCCTATGGGATGTGGGTGCTGCTGCAGGTCACGGCTTAACCTGCATTGCCACAGCACCAGCCCCCATCAAGTTCTCATTGTAACACACTAGTGTGATAAGCAGCATACATACCAGCTGCCATAACAGGAGACATCAGACCACATACAGAGTGAAAATGGGTGGCAGTTACATTCTGTGGGATCTCCACCTACTCCCCAGAGAAACCATGACTATTCCTCCCATGTATTAGAATGCACCTCTCCTTTCATTAAATAGTACATATATAATGCCAAATGCAGGTCAGAGCCTGAGCCACTCCCCTCTGTGGGCCTGTGTGACTTTGGAGACTACGTTTTCTCAGTTAAACCCTTGCACCTTGCAAGTAGCTCTTCACCAACTCGCTCCTGAATTCTTTCTTGATGTGAAGCCAAGAACCTGGGCACTGGGTAGCCATCCCTGGCTGTCGGGTGCCTCTGGGTCCAATGATTAATATTTTATATACAGTATCTCCTTAATCCACACTGTGACTACTTTTTAATTCTGTTTTACAGATGAGGAAACTGACTCAGAGCTTCCTGGTTATCCTGGCTCCCAACCCAACCCTCTCAGCAGCACTTAGAGCATCAGGGAGGGTCATTGGAGAAACCTGTCCAATGTCATAAAAGATGGCATGGCTTTTATATGGTAGGGTGAGGAAACCTTGTGCTGTGTTGTTTCAAGACATGCACGACAGAAAGCACAGAGGAGATTGTTGCCAGGATGTATTTGTGGAGAGTGACATTGCAGGTGCTTCTACTCAGAGCAGCACATTGAAGCCAGTAGCCCCTAAGTAAAACATTTCTGACCTGCCTGGTCTCCTTTCTTTAAATATAGAAGACTAACAATACAACAGCTACTTCGGGAGTCATAGCATGCCAGGCGTAACATGAACACTTTCATATACTTTGCAACTAAACTTTCCATTCTACAGCCTGCCTACACATGCGATGGAATGGGAGACCAAGGCTGTATAACTTTCCCACAATCCCTCAGAGGTGAGATTCAAGTACACTCTCTTTATGCTAAAGACTGAGGGACCATAAAACCCCCATATCCACCCCTTCTCCCCACTGCTACCAAGTTCAGCCTCTGCAAGGATCCCTGTTGGTAGACAATTGTTCTCTTTGTCTTACAAAATGCCTTTAGAGCCACAAGATCCAAATGTAGAAAGGCAAAATTAATCTGATTAATCATTAATGAACTATTGGATATAATGATAATCAAATCAATATCCGTAAGTTGCATATAGAAATAGTTTTCTCGCCAAAGACCCACAAAAGTCGGCAACTTTATACTCTCCAAAAAGAAAGATATGTCCTTAATTTAAAGCTGGTGGTTTTACTTAAAAAGAAAAAAATTTACCTTCCGATGCCAATGCAAACACAGCAACATGGGATCCTCTCCAGGTCCTGGAAGAGAAGAAAGGGTATTAGGTAAAAACTAAGGCAATCATATCAAGTGTTGACTCCAGCCAATAAAAGTATTAAGATTGGGTCACTAATTTATGCAAATGTACCACAGTAATAGAAGATGTTAATGTTAGGGGAGTTGGGGGACGTGTAGGCCATGTTCTCTCATATCTTTGCAGCTTTTCTAGAAACCTGAAATCATTTTCAAATTAAAAGTTTATTTTAAATTTCCAAATGTGTTTGCGTAGGTGTTGCTAAGAGAAAACATGACTGTTTGCTTTACTGTTTACGTGGCAAAAATAGTCTTAGAATAAGGTGCTTATTGAAAAGAAAAGTGAAGTTTCAATTCATCCTTCGATACTCTATAGCAACAAAAGTATACCCTGCCCCCAGCCCAGCCCAGCCCAGCCCAGCTTGGTTCTATTATTTAACCAGTCCCTGCCCCCGGCCCCACTGCACTGCACCCACACCATCAGGGTAAAGCCTGCTGGAATTCCTTCTGGCACAAACGTCTTGTTTTAGGACTATGTTTAGATTGCGATTAAAAGAGGATTATTTACACCACACAGTCAGCCCCATGTGAAAGGCCACACCGCCCCCTACATTTTACTAAACTTTTCTGTCAATACCACCCAGCAGTCATTAACAAATACACCCCAGCAGACATTAACAAATTAAGCAGAGCAGGTCACCAGGCAAGAGAGCTGAATTGTGATGGCTTTGAGCAAAAAGTGGCATTTCAACTCTTGCTGCACCGAACCCGGCCTGAGTTTGGAGATGTGAGTAGGGCTAGGATCTGTATCCCACCAAAGTTCTCCCCTTAAAGCTGAGGTTACAGGATGAATAAGAATCAACAATTACTACCAACAAGACCTTAGGCAGACTAGCTTAGGGAGGCCCACTGTACTTCCTAGAACTTAAGAAAGCAGATCCCCCACTTTTGGGGGAGCTCACGTCTCATCTTCTCATGCATTACCTTTGTTTAATTTCTATCTCACGTTCGTTCCAAGTTTTAAAGGTTTACCGTCTGTGTTCCAATTTTTTTTTCTTTCCCCACAGTTTCATGAGCTAATCAGAGCAGGTCTTGTTCCCGTTCCCATGCACTTTGCAGCTCAGAAAGGCTGCCTGATTTCCCAGGGTGGCACAGCCTGCCAGCTGTGAAGACGGGACTAGAACCATGGGTTCTCAGCACTGAGTCAGGCTGTTCCGTTTAACACGAATTTATCGAGTGCCTTCTCTGTGTCTGGATGCCTCATTGCTCCTGTGGATAGTGTGTTACCCACAACAAACAGGGACACGGGTGGGCATCACAGCATAGCAGGTTAAATCACCCCTCCGGCTACCTATATCCCACATAGGAGTGCTGCTTCAAGTCCTGGCCACTCCACTTCTGATCCAGTTTCCTGATAATGCAACTCAGGAGCAGTGGACAATGGCTTAAGTCCTTGAGCTCCTGCCACCCATGTGGGAGGTCCAGATGGAATTCCCAGCTGCTGGCTTCAACCTGGACCAGCCCTGGCTTTTGTGTCCATTTGGGGAGTGAACCTGTGGATGGAAGACCTATCTCTCTTTCTGTGTTACTCTGCCTTTCAAATCTATCAATCAATAAATAAAATGGGTCCTTGCTCTCAGGGTACAATCCCATGGGAGAAGAAGGGAATGATCAAGTAAATGAACAAACACATACATAATTTCAAATTGCGAGACCACTGTAAGGGTAATAAATAGGGCTCAAAGGTCTCTTTAGGGGGGGTGACATTTTAGCAGACAGGGAAGGAGGCAGCGGGACTTGTATTGTGCAGAGTGTGTCCCCACTGCTTGTTACAGTCCACAAAGGGAACAACAAGGTAGCATTTGCAAGCAGGGAACTAGAAACTCTGTGTGGTTAAAGAGAGGGAGAGCCTGGGCCATAGTGAGAGCCAAAATTGCATCTCTCAGAGCTTTGTAAGGTTGTGGGTTACGTGGGGTCTAAAGATCCCTACTCCAGGCTCTTGTCTCTGACTCACAGAAGCATTCTAAGTATAGGAAGAAATACAACCTAAAAGTGGTAAAGTTTATTTAAAAAGGTGAGGAAATCACACACATATACTACACACACACACACACACAGGCATTGCTCAGGAACAGAGTGGGCCAGGAAGGGACAGATTGAGGGGAGAGAGAGAGAGAGATGCTTCAGTACCCTGCTTCCTTGGAGTCCAAAGGAAGAGAGAACCCCTCTCAGCTTGAAACTTCTTTCAGTTGAAAAGTGGAGTGGTTACATGGTACCGCCCCAGGTCCCAGGTGAGGGGAGGTATATCCTGGGGAAGGAGTCCTTTGCCTGACAGGTAAGTGGATAGGATTACCTATGCCAAGAGAGGTATGGCTTCTAGCTCCTGGCCCTAAGACAGCTACCAGTCTTACCCCATATTAGCAAGATCACAAAGGACTTAAATTTCATTCTGAGTGGAATAGGAGAGTATTGAAGGTTTCAAGCATGGGTTGACGGGACTTGATGTGTGTTTTTGAAGACTTACCCTGAACACTATGTGAAGGTTGAATTGAAGAATGAAGAATCAGTCGTCTCAGCAGGTGAGAGTGGAAGCAGAACGCACAGATGGCACAGATAGAAACCGTGGCAGCTTGGACTAGGGGTGTGATGGCGAAAGTGAAGAGAGGTTGAGGCTCTCCAAGTAGAACAGAGACTGCAGGAATGAATTAAACGCGGGAGATGGTCGAGATGGAGGAACGTGTTGTTCAGTACAAAAAGCCACCTGCAGACCTCTACGTGCATGTATTGATGGAAAGGAAAAGACACACTTGTGAACAAAGATCCTATAGGCTACATAGTCTAAGGAAGTGGGGCAAATTCTAGGTGCAGGGGAGCGAAAGTTGCAAGCGGCAGGAGTGTTACAATGTATGCATATTTCTCTCCTGTGTAGGTGGACAAGGTTGGGATGGCTCCAAGATCACCAGCATCTCAGGCCATCTCAATCCTCCTCCACTTTCCTCAATACACAGCTTTCTCCCACTCTGTGGTTCCAGTCGGCTGCTCTGGCATTACAAATGAACAAGTGCCAGTGTAGTTAGATATCTAGTAGGTTCTGAGGAGCATTGGCTATGTACACTGGTGTGTATGTGTGTGTGTGTGTGTGTTTGAGGACCACAGATAAAGGTCTGGGGTACTCCCATCTGCTACACCCCATGCCATGGCTGACAGTCTGTGTACTGAGACAAGGCAGCCACACAGACGAGTCATCAGACAGGAAGATAGGACAAGGCTACAGCAGCACAGAATTTGGAGCTTAGGGAAAAGATGTGGGCTGGAGTGACCTGGGTGGGGAAGCTTTCTGAGACACAGACCTGAGGACACACTCCAGGAAAAGCACTGAAGGGAAGCAAGGAGGAAGAAGGTACCTGAGGGACATGGAGAGAAAGAAGTGGATCTTAGTAAAGACGGGTGGAGGAGGAGCCAGCCTTGGGGCCTAGCAGGTGCAGTGGCTGCCTACGTTGTCAGCATCCCATATGGGCACTGGTTAAGCCCTGGCTTCTCCACTTCCAATCCAGCTCCCCGCTAATGGCTTCAGAAAGCAACGGAGGATGGCCCCACTGTTTGGGTCTCTGCCACCCACATGGGAGACCCGGATGCCAGCCCCGGCCATTGTGGCCATCTGAGGAGTGAACTAGCATATGGAAGATCCCTTTCTCTGTGTCTCTCCCTCTTTCTCTATAGCTCTGACTTTCAAATAAGTAAATAAATCTTTAAAAAAGCAGAGGCAAGATGGGCTCAAGGCTGTAGACTCCAGTCTGGAGGTGAGGGCTGAGATCTCTGGCTCAGGGCCGAGTTACAGGGAGACACAGTAACATCATTTAGGTAATGCATTGTGCGTGCATATGAGATATTAGTCTACAAGTAGTACATTGACTTCCTAAGTTATTCCTCATAACTTCCCTATGAGATGGGCTCTAGCTAACATATTCATGTCACACTTACACATGTGAGGGTTAGAGGAGATGACACATATGCCTGGCTAACCCAGGCTGAGTATTACCAGTACCGTGTGTGATGCACTCCTGTAAGGGAGACCTCGGACTGCACCACTTAGGGTTTCCCCAAATATACAGAATGTCCACTTCCATGTCTAAGGACAAGGAGCCAGCTTGAAGAGGCTCCCACTGGCTAAATCTGAAATAATTGTGCATGAGGAGTAAGGGGGACAGGTTTGTGGCGTAGTGGGTTAAGCCTCTGCCTGTGCTGCCTGGCACCCATAAGGGTGCCATTTCAAGTCCCAGATCTCCACTTTGCTTCAGCTCCCTGCTAATGCTCCTGGGAAGGCAGCCAAAGATGGCCACTAACACCCACGTGAGAAACCCGGATGAAGTTCCTGGCTCCTGGCTTCAGTCTAGCCCAGCCCTGACCGTTGTGGTCATTGGGGAATGAACCAGCAGGAGGAAAATTTATTTTCATGTCTTTCCCTCCTCCATAGCTCTGCCTTTCAAATCAAATCATTCTTTTTTTTTTTTTAAAGGCGTAATGGTGATGATGAATCACACACACACACAGATCATACAGGCAATCTTCACCTTTATGCACAGTGCAAGAGAATTTCTGTTCCCTCAAAAAGTGTATTTGCTCTCACCTAATTATTCACTAGTGGTATCAGAATTGCTACGTCAGTATCACCACCACCCATTAGTCAGCTTCTCACTACTGCAGCTAACTCCCTGCAGCCAGCTGCTTATGAAGGAGAAGCTCGTTAAGCTCCCAGCTTTGGGGGTGTGAAGTTCAATCACAAGGTGCAAGCTCTGACTCGGTAGAGAGCAGAATGCACGCAGAGGGAGGATCCTCCGTCAACCAGGAGACAGGGAGTGGGTGGGCCCCGACTCAGGCCCTTACAACAACCCACTTGCGAGAACTCAGGTGGTCCCTTGGCAACTTCTTTCCCAAGGCACACCCCCCATGACATCTCACCAAGTCCCTCTTCCTGAAGGTTCTGCCAACTCCCAGCAGTGCCGCCCTGGGGACCATGCCTTTGACACCTGGACCCTTGGCGGGGGTGCACCTAACCTGATACGCAATCATCAACACACCCACAAAGCAAAGTGCATGATACATGCAATAAATACATAAGATTGGATTATCAAGTTGCTACAGCAAGGTGTTTCCCTTGGTGTTACTTCTAAGCTATCTTTCATTCATGCTGATAGGACTCTATGTCAAGAACACCCTCCAGAGTTTACCTCTGACCTGCCTGGAACCCGGCTTCCTCCCAGCTCGCCTCATCCACACCCCCTTTTCTGCCAGAGGCCAAGTCCTTTCAATGACTCAGCATCCTTTCATTTTTCTCTTTATTCTCTGTCCTTACTGCATTTATGATAGAATCCAGGTTCTGCTTGAGGCACCAGCCCTGTAGGGAGGAATTAGTCAGGCCTCCTGCTCACAGTCTGCCTGGAGGAGACACGGGGACCCAGGCCATGGCAGTAGGGGACGGGGGAGCTCGGGATTGCTGGGACAACTCGGAGGATCTCCCCAGCCCTGGTGGGAATGAGGGGACACTGCCTAGCTGGGCCTCATGCTACAGGACGAAGAAATGCTTGCCTGAGGTTTTCCTCTGTGGAGTGAGGAGAGTACTGTCGAAGGCTCACTGTGAGGGTTGGAGGAGGGGGCGCATGTGAGCTGGCTAACCCAGGCTGAGTATTACCAGTACTGGGTGTGACGCGCTCCTGTAAGGGAGACCTCGGGCTGCACCATCCAGGGTTTCCCCAAATACATGGAATTTCTGTGTCCATGGATGCTCAGTTTTGCCTCTATAGCAACCCTTCTTTCCTCCTGGTGACAACTCTTCAATTTCCCTTTGCAATCAGCCAGCTTTCTCCTCTCATGATCTCTGCGACCTGGTGTGGCTGATTACCCCCCAACACCTCCCCAACCCCATCCCCCTGGTGCCCAGCTCAATGAATGGGCACAAGACTCAGGTGTGTAAATCAAAACCGGGGTCCCCTGCATAACCTCCAGAACCTGGTAAAGATGAAAATTAGAGACTCCTGGTGCAAAGAAAATGATCATGAATTTCCACTGGAGAAGCAGAGCACGAAACCGGCTGCCCCTCACCCGACCCATAACCTCGGCATCTCTCAGACTGGAGGAGAAGGCAGGCTTCCAACTGGGTGGCTTTGTGAGTGGAGCCGAGGGGCCCAGAGGCAGCCACTGTAACCAAAGACACCAGCCGAGCTGCTCCATCATCGGGGCACTAGGGCAGGTCCAGGGCTGTCCTCAGGACACAGAGCAGGTGTGTCGAGGCAGCTGAGGGCATTCTCATGGGGCACAGCCTTTGACACCTTAGCATCCCAAGGCCAGAGATGGCAATGAAGCCCTAAATGTCATGTGGCAAACCCAGGCATCCTGGCGACAGCCCTACCACGGTAACAGCACTGGTTTGCATCAGGCAAATGGCCAGAAATAAGTTCTGACCGGGCACTGTTTTGGTACCTTTTTATAAACGGGATAAGCGATGATCACAACTACTGCCTATCGGGAGCTGCACCACGCCACATGCTGTTCCTGGGGCTTCACGCATCTTCATGCATCCAGCCCTTGCGGTACCTCCGTGAGACAGGCCCAATTATTGTCATCTTCATTTCAAAGGCAGGGAGGCTGAGGGGCTGAAGGGTTCAATGCCACGGATCTAAGTGAGTGGTAAGCTGGGGTTAAACCCCAGGGAGGCTGGCTCTGGGGCGCAGGGCCTCAGCCAGCCCCCCTGCACGGCTGCAAGCCCCTGGTTGTGTGCTCTGTGGGGCCACAGCAGACGGACAGAAGTTGCCTCTGGGATCCCACGCACCATGCAATTAGCAGGTGGGTGGTGTCTTCCTTCTGTGGTGGAGCTGCCAGGCACGTGCCCGATGGTGAGACAGACACTCAGCGCAGCTGGACCCTGTGTCTCGTCCCCCTAACTGCAAGTCCGGAGGGGCACTGGGCTCCCAGTGGGCACACGTCAGAGACTCAGCACAATGATCAAGGACCCCCGGGAGCTGCTTCTCCCCACATGATGACAACATGAGGTCCAGGGTCACTTTCAGATGTGACAACGGTCAGAGGCAAACGTCGGGACCTCTGTTAAGAGAGAAGAAACTTTCCAGAAACGTCCCCAGACTCTCCCTTGAGTCACCCCAGAGGCCCGCTCACCACTCAACCCCTAGGAAACGGACTGTGTGGTTCAGGAAACCATCAGCACTACCCTGGGTCTGGGGGGCGGGGGGGCGTCCTGCTTGAGTCGCTTGACTTGTGGGGGAGGGACAGATACCTGCACGATCCTGGGGCTCAGTCAGGAAGGAAGAACGGGCAGGGGATGTGGACCAGGACGTCCACAGCACCGCTTGCAGGAGATATGTTCATGCCCATTTCCTAGATGAGTGAGTTGAGGCTCAGAGAGAGGAAGGCTGCTTGGCCAGAGTCACAACATGCAAACAGCAGAGTCCTGACTTTACTGTGTAGCCTGTGCACCTACCTGCTTCCCCAGCTGCCTGGGAAAGCAAGGTGGGTTCCAGATTTTTTTTACCTTAATTTCTATTTCTTTATGCTCATTTTATCTGACAGACAGAGGAAGAGACCCACCATCCACAGGTTCACTCCAGAAATGACCTCAAGAGTCGGTGCGGCAGCAGGCTGAAGCCAGGAGCCTGGAACTCCATTCAGGTTTCCCATGTGAGTGGCAGGGGCCCAGATACTTCAGGCAACACCACTGTCTCCCAGGATGCCTACGACCAGGAAGCTGGGTCAGAAGTGTGGAGTAACCAGGACTTGAACCAGGCACTCTGATATGCGATGTGTTCATCTTGAGAGGAGACCTAACTGCTGCACCCAACACCTGCCCCAGGAAGCTAACTTCTTGATCTGGCTGTGCCATGGGCTCAGGGGGCTCTGGGACAATTCCCTCCCCTGCTCAGAGCCTCACCTGCAGGGCCAAGGAGTTAGCAGAGAGGTCATGGAAGTGCGCACTTAGGTGGCAGCTACTGGTGGAGGTGTGGTGCATGTAGGAGCAAGACTCCAGGCTTTGGAGTCTCCCAGGCCCTGGGTTCCAATCCTCTGCCCCTGGAGTGAGTCCTTGTCCTGGGCCGTCTGCCCGTTACTCTGCAGAAGAGGACGATACCAGCCTCACGTGTATGTTACACCGTTCGCGGGAACCCAAGAAAGCAAACCGCTTGGTTTCAGAAGACATCTGACACTTGAATACTCGAACTCCTTTTCCTACTCCCTTTATAGGGAAGGCAGCTCCATCCTTAAAGCAAAGGGTAGAGGGGAAAATACCGTGCTTAATCACATGAGGGGCATGTCTTTGTTTGTAATCCAGCCTACCTAAACTTGAGAGAGAGGGAGAGAGGGAGAAGAGGAAGAGAGGGAAGGAGGGAAGACAGGGAAGGAGGGAAGGGCAGGGGGGAAGGAGGAGGGAGGGAGGGAGAGAGAGAGAATTTACTGCCTCAGTTGCTGCCTGACGAAGGATTGGCATTGCTTGGGCTTTGCTGCCCCCTGGTGGCCAATGGGAAGTAGAAAGGGCTGCCCCTAATTGCAGCCCTGAAATACCAGAAGATCTGGGATTCCTGGGCCCTTCAGCATTGATTCAGCAGTGAGAAGGGAAGGCTAAGCATGATTTCCATTTTTTAAATACTTTTTGGGCCAGCGCTGTGGCATAGCAGGTAAAGCCACCACCTGCAGTGCCAGCATTCTGTATAGGCACCTGTTCAAGTCCCAGCTGCTCCACTTCTGATCCAGCTCTCTGCTATGGCCTGGGAAAGCAGTGGAAGATGGCCCAAGTCCTTGGGCCCCTGCACCCACGTGGGAGACCCGGAGGAAGCTCCTGGCTGTGGATCGGCTCAGCTCCACCCTTTGAGGACAACTGGGGAGTGAACCAGCGGATGGAAGACTTCTCTCTCTCTCTCTCTCTCTCTACCTCTCTACCTCTCCTTCTCTCTCTGTGTAACTCTGACTTTCAAATAAATAAATAAATAAATATTTTTTAAATTTTTTATTTACTTGGTGGCGGGGAGCGGAGAGTACTCCCGTCTGACCTGTTGATGCCTGCACACGAGGCTGCCCGCTGAGGCTCCACACTGCTGTCTGAAGCTTGCTTGGCACCCTGCTTAGTTTTTCTCGGCGAGCATCTCATGCTGCTGGCAACTTTACTTTTCTGGGCACTCCTCTGCAGCTCTGCTCACAGCTTCATGCAGGGGGCCCAACCCAGTGGCACCACTCAGCCCGGCCTCCCCGGACTTCCTTGGAAATCCCGGTGGACGCTGTGTTGACGCCATAATGTTGGCATCCAGCACACCTGCAAAAGTAGCATTGCGGCTGGCACGGAGATCTGCAGCCAGCGGGGGCCACGGTCAGGCCCGCTTGGGTCAGGGCTGCAGTGGCCTCGGAGAAGAACTTGGCCAGCAAACCAGGACCCAGAGCTGGAGTCCAGGCCTCTGGGACCAGGATGGGAGGGCAGCCCCACAAACCTCTGAAATGCCTCTGGGGTCTTTCCTCTCCCTGGGGCTGATTTCCAAGTGAGCGGTTTCCCCACCTCGCATTCCTGTCCTCACCAACCTTTTTCTCTGTCTTCCCCGGGCCAGGCTGCACATCTGCCAGCCCCATTTGGCTCCTTGTTCTCACCGTACAGCTTGCTAACGGCACGGCAGCCTGAACACTTGGCTGCCCGGAAATCTCCCCGACACACCCATCCTTCGCCTTTAAGTCTGCCTCCCACATCGTGTCAGGAAACGGACACAAAAGATGCCTTTAGAATGGCCTTTAGCCCAGGTTCCAATACAACGCTGTTTTACTTTGGGATCTTTGTCAACACGGCTACCCACGTTTTTTTCTGCCATTCGTGCCTTCGTAATTGTTCTCTGCTTCTATATCCTAGATCGCTCAGGTCTGCTTCTCCAAGCTCCCCCACTCCTTTCCAGTAAAGATAACTCCCAAGGCCCCTCCACATCTTCAGCCCTGTTCTATGACCTAAGCACTCACCATCCCTAAGGACAATTGTGAACTTCACCTGCAGTGAGCCCCATGTTTAGCAAACTTTGGTGTCTGACTGCTTTCATTCACCTTTAACCCAACGTTTGAACAGCCCGCATCAGGGCTGGACCACGGTGCAGTGGGTTAAGTCCCTGAGATGCTGCCTGCCATGAGGAAGCCCTGGTTGGAGTCACAGCTGCTCTCCTTCTGACCCAGCTCCCTGCTAGTGTGCCTGGGAAGGCAGCAAATGATGGCTCAATGCCTGGGCTCCCACCCACCTGGATGGGAGACTGGGGTAAAATTCCTGGCTGCTGGCTTCAGCCTGGCTCAGCCTTGGCTGTAGAGGCTATTTGAGGAATGAGCCAGAGGGTGAACGATCGATCTCTCTCTCTCCATCCTCCTCCTCCCCATCTCTCTGCCTTCCAAATAAATAAATCTTTAAAAACTTCATCCACATTACCCGTATCACACTTTCAGTTCTCCTTCCCTGCAGGAGATGTGTGAGTTGTTTCCGGTTGCTAAAAATAGTGCTGTTGGGAACACTTGTGTCTGCTTCCTGGTGCAGATAGCCCAGTAGACTCCTTTCTGGGAGAATTCTTCTAGGGGGTCTTGGCAGAGGCTTCACAGAGGCTGGTGAGAGCCAGGGCTGTCAACAGATCACAGCTCACTCCTGCCAGCGCCTCCCTCCACGGAGACACTCTTCCCTTGTCTTCTTATAAACACACTTGTCATACTGAATTAAGGGCCCACCCTACTCTAGTATGACCTCATCTCTCTTTTTTTTAAGGATTATTTTATTAGTTGAAAGGCAGGGTGACAGAGTGAGAGATATCTTCCATCCACTGGTTCACTCCCCAAATGGCCACAATGGTAGGAGCTGGGTCAGGCCAAAGCCAGGAGCCAGGAGCTCCGCCTAAATCTAACACATGCATGGCAAGCACTTGGGCCATCTTCTGCTGCCTCCCCAAGCACATTAGCAGGGAGCTGGATTAGAAGTAGAGCGGCCGGGATTTGAACCAGTGCTCAGATGAGATGCCCCACAACCTCATCCTAATTAATTATAACTGCAACCATCCTGTTTCTGAATGAGGTCACGTTCTGAGCTACTGGGGTTTGGGACTTCAAAGTATTTTTTTGTAAGACACCGTTCCACCCAAAATAACGACTGAGATATACGGTCATCAAGAGGGATTGCCTTGGCAGATCTGAGAAAGGGTTAGTTGGTGTGGCAGCGTCGGAGCACACGTGAGGGTGATGACGGCCTGAGTATCTTAACCTCTATTCCAGGCCCCGTGCCCACGGAGAGAAGAATTCAAAGTGCAGGCCCCCATGTATACAGACACACACATAAGTGCGGACTGCCCACACGCAGAGATACTCACCACGAGAGGGCCGGGGGTTCCCCAGGAACATGAGAAAGAGAGGGGTCTCTGCAAGCATGAGCTGTGGCAAAGACACCCCCCACCCCGTTCTCAGCCTCTTTGGTGCAGGAGGGGGTGGTACCCTTAATGGGATAAACAATGGGGGTGGGGTCTTAGCATGCACCCACTCCCAGATGAGACACAGGAGCATCCTGGGAAGGGGGGTAGAGCCAGCCCACAATTAAACACATAAGGGTTTACATTGCAGAATTCCAGCCCACCTGACTGGAGTGAGGAAGGGGCGGTATCTCTCTCCTCCCGGTATCTCTGCCCCAGGTGCCTCATTTGCCTATCACTGCCCCAACTCATGAGATAAAACGTGCCAAGAAAGGGAGCAAGGTTTCCAGTTTCCTGCTGGGTAACTGGGGCTCCATATCCTGTTGGAAGCCTGTGGGGTGTGCCTCACAGTGTCCCTCAGAAGGAAGGGGGAGCTGGGCTCAGGCTGACCCTGGGGGCAACCCATCCCCAGCCCTGCGGGCTGCTCTGGTCCTGGGCTGGGCAAGCTTCCGCAGCACTGCAGAGCAGCAGCAGAAAGAGCAGGTGCCTGAGGAGGGGCGGTGTCTGCCGGCGTGCCAGCTGTTGTCCGCGGTGGCTTCAGGTGGAATCCGGCACTGGTCGGGGATCAACAGGGTCTGCTACAGCCCGTCCCTGCCCTCACTCAGTTGTCTCATTGCCAGTGGAGAGCTCGCTCTGTAACTGGGCCTTCAAGGTCACAATCACTTAGAAAAGGTTCAGACTGCGAGAACTGGTGAAACAGGCTGCAGCTTCCATGCTACAGCTGAGCCCAGGCTGGAAGCAATATTCATCGCTGCTTTCAAATCCTCGATTCTAAATATTCCCCCTCCTCAGCCAGCAGGGTTAGCCTGCCTGCTCAGAGGGGTGGCCTAGACCTACATTCCTGAAGCGCATTTTACCCTTGTTGGGTTGTGGAAGCCACAAATAACCATGAACTTAACACCTAGCATGGAAGTGCCAAGGCTTCGAGTGCGCCAAGTTCCAGGCATGCTCCACGTGGGACAGCAGCAACCCTAGCTCCCAGCACCGTGTGCACATTAATGCTGCCCGCAGGCAGAGTAGCCCCTTTCCTAGCCTGATGGTCCTCCAGGGTCAGCAGTTCCAAGCGATCAGGTAGCAGCTGCAGTTTTAAGTTCGCTGGTGGCGAAGCTTTCCCTCCTCCCGCCTCTCCTCAGCCACACACATCCCAGGGACAAGCACCTCTCGTTTTGCAGAGCCTTGGGCTGTAGGGAAGAGAAGCAAGAAAGTGCCCAGGTGTGCTGGCGAGAGGCCACTCCCACTCCTCAGTTCCCAGCGGCATGTATTCCAGCTGTGGGGCACTGAGCAATCAATGGCCTGTTTCCTGGGGGGCAGTGGTCCCACGCAGGTCTGTCCCAAGCCAGCACTTCAGCTGAGCCGCTAAGCGGATAATTCAACCTCCAGCTTTATAGGAGGAACAGGTAGATCCCATTATCCTGAGTCCTTTGTCGATTTCCCTTTGGTCTTCAGAATTCCATGGAGTAACGCAAGTACATTGGGTTAACTTGAAGACTATGCATTCTATTCACTTGACCTATTTGTCAATGCTTGCACTACCTTAATTCATGACTTCATAATAATTCATGCTTCTTGTTCTCCTTTATTGGCTACATGCCACCCTTTCTATTCTATCAATTTTAGAATCATTCTTTCAATGCCATAGACACTAAGCTGGGATTTGAGTGGGACTGCAACAAATCTGGAGTCCATCCTGGAGGAACTGACTTTGTCAAATCATTAAGTCTTTCCGTGTATGTTCGTCCCTACCATTTATTTGGGTTTTAATTTCTTTCAACAACGTTTTAGATTTCTACTGAGTTCCTGCGGATCTTACACCGATTTGATTCCTAGGTATTTGATAATTTTGTGCTTAAATTGGTGTTCTACATTTTTGAAAAGCCTTTGGCTATACATTTGAGAAAAAAACTCATGGAAAATGGAATTAAGAGTATGAGTTCAGTTTGTTGCCAAATGCATTTTTTCATAATACATATTTTCCATGTATTGTGAAAAAATACATGGATTCCAATATTTTTTGTACCAAAATAATCTCTCATTAAAACTTTAAAAAATTTTCTCATCTATTTGAAAGAGAGCGAGCTTTGGAATTGAGGACACTGAGTTGCCAAATAATTGTCCTGCCTACTCTTTACTTTATGGACATGCATTGAAAACCACCCATGCTACATGAACTTGGGTTCTGGCTCCCCCTGGTTAGGCCACTGTTACGCATTACAATGAGCGGCAGTTTCCAATCCCGTGCAGCAGAGCCAGCTCTGTGGGACGAATCTCATGTGACCCCCGAAGCACTCCCTTCCAGCCTTTCCAGTTTTAGTTGCTGTTGTGAAAAGTGAATGCTAAGACGGGATGTCAGCTCCCATTGCCTTTCTCTGCTGTGGATGTCAGCTGCCATGAGGAAGGGGCGCCCTCCGATCAGGGGGCGCCCTGGCAAGCCAGGGTTTGGATCTGGAAGATGGAGCTGCAACTCCAACTTCTCACCTTCCTTGACGTCTTTCTCTGAGCTGTTTTTTTGTTCCCCCTTGTACAGTGAGAGTAAGAATACATCCAAAGAGCATCGTGCAGGTTATACTGCGGTACGTGGAGACAGTCTTGGCCATTACTAGGTATTCAGAACATTACAACAATCTTTCTCATGCTAAGCAGTATTGGGCATGGAGGTTGCTTGCTCCTCAAGGTGTGGTTGGGGACCAGGGCACGGGCACGGCCTAGGAGCTGCTTAGAAAGACTCTCACTCTCCAGGGCCACCTGGGCCTCCAGAATCAGCATCTGCTTTTCCAAAGGTTGGGAGGACTGGAATTGTGCTTGCAAAGATGAGCTTGCAAAGGAGATGTGTTTCCTCCATCTAGAACAGAGAGACCTCCCAGGGCTTTAGCACAGATGAGGCAAACCACCAATCTGAATAAATAAGCATCGATTTTATTGAATCATGAATAATTTAAGATGGGTACAATCATCAGCTTTATTCTCCAGGACATGGAGCCTGATCTCCAGCAGATCACTGGCAAATCCAAAAACCCTCATGACAAATGAAAATTAAATAGGGAGGGAGGGAGGGAGGCGGGGAGTAAGGAAGGAAACAAGACCGTACACAAAATACTGGATTCCTAGTTTTCTCTTTAAAAATGGCTAGAAAAAATTCATCAAAATGCAGCACTTTAATTATTTACAATTTCTATGTTACAATGAAAAAATGTACATCTTATAGAACATATTTCATAAACTGCTCCACTGGGAACAACCAGGTCAAAACAGCAAACCTTCCACTCGGTATCCACAAAGTTGGATTATTTTTCCTTTTGAAGTAGATTCACCACAGACTGGAATACACAGAATTCTGAAGTGTACGCATCAAACAATACAATGTCCCCAAGGTACAACGCAAGTCGAGACAGGTCACGTTCCTTGTCCCACTCCCACCCTGCCCTCCCACCTCCCCCACCTTAATAAAAAGGCATTCCCATTTCATTATGGCCCGTAGAAGTCTTGGCAGCTTGGGAAGAAAACTTTTGGCTTCCATCGGTAGCTCAACATAAATGTTGCATAGAATTTCAGACATTTCTAAATCCGCCTCACTGTAGGACAAGGCAAAATGGAAGCATTTCAGACAGAGCCCTAAAGGAGTTCAAAGCCACTTTGTCAAAGGTGAGTGACAAACTGAACTAAAAAGATGACCCACGTGAGACATGTGCACGTTAGACAACCCTGCTGCCCGAACTTTAGGAAGGACACTGAGTTGTGAATCGCACGGGGGCTACTTGGAATCGCTGTCCACCAACCAGGCAGCACCAGGTCCGCGGGTCTGGCTTCCGAGCTGGACCCGGTGAGGTGAGAGGGATGAATGGGGATGGGAGCAGAGAAAGGGAAGGCGTGGGAAGAAAACAACCTCAGACAACACTGGCAGGTGTCAACTCACAAGGTGACAGGGACACCTGCCCACGGGGAGGAGGGAATTCTTCCTCCCTCCCAATTCACAGTACAAGAGCATCAGGTCATAGCTGGGAGACACGGGGTCAGAGACCCGCCACCCTTGGGGTTTACCAGAAGGCTCAGGGTTTGTGCTCCCCTCTTCCACTCCCGTCACAGGCTAAACATAGGGTTTGGATGTTTTGTTAAAAAAAATCAAGAGAACAAGACCTGCTCACACCCAGAGCCGCAGGGAGCTGGGCGGAGTCTGAGCATAGGGCGGGGTCTGTGTTGAAAGGCTTTCTCTCCACCCACTGGTGGACACGCTCTCCAGTGGATGTGAGGAGTTTCAGGTCAAGGTCGTACGGTAGGAAAAGATGCCAAGAGACAAATCTTCAGGAACAGAAGCACGGACATGGAATAAAAACCCTGATCAGTGACGGAGACGCCCTCGTGGGAGCTGAGATTCTCTTTGCAAAACAGAAACAACTCACAGATCTACCACGGTGAGGATGAAGCCACGGCACGCGGGGTCTCCCTTAGGCAGGGACAGCGATGATGTCATGGAGACCTGCGTGGGGCACACCACCAGCCAGCCAGGCTCTCAGCTGGAGACTGCTATGAACTGAAACATGGATCCTTATTTGTTTTTTCCCCACGGTCATGCAGCCATACAAATGAGTCTTTTGGATGAGAAAAGTCACAGCAATTTGAGTTCTCCTAATGAACGGATGACTTTTTTTTTTTTTTTTTTTAGCCCTGTTTGCTTTGATGGGAAAACAAAACCAAACCAAAAACCCCACGCAGGCACAACAACACTCACGTAAATGAACATGGTTAGTACAAAACCAGTAAGGCATCGCTTTGGGGAGGTCAGCACCGAAGACGTCGGGCAAGGCTCGTCTGGACTGGACGGAGGTGGGGGCTGGGGCGGAGGGGGCTAGGGCAGAGCTCCCTGGCTGAGCTGCCTCGGGTCGCGGGTCCCGCTGGGTCTGAGGAAAAGTGCAAGGTTTTTGCGAGGCAACCTCACCACCCCACTGGGAGCAGCTGGGGCCGGGAGGCCTGAGGTGTCCACACACATTCTCGGCCCTCGAGGCCCAGTAACGGGGGCGAGTGTGTAGAACCGTGAGGCTGGACAACTAAAAACCAAAATGGAGCAGGACCAAACCAAAACTCAACTCCTGTGGCTTCTACTTTCACCAAAGGATCGATTCTGACCAAGAGAGGAAGGAGAGAAGAAAAAAAAAATAGTCTTTAAAATCAATAAGTCAGAAACGGAGACACTCAACCTCATTGGAAAGGGGTGATCGGTTCTCTGAAGTAGAACAGTTCTCACTATACACAGTGTTAGCAAAAACAAAACCTGATTCATCGCGACATGATAGGGAAACACACATGCAGGTCTGCACGGGCGGCCGCACCTGCCGCCCACATTCTCACTCCTCCACTCACTCTCACGGGGTAATCGGAGGCTCAGGGGCCTGCAAAGGGCTGAACTGGAACAGGCAAAATACCTCTCGAGCAAGGAGAGCACCATTTAAAAAAAGTGAAAAATAAAAAAAAAAAAAAAAAAAAAAAAAGCACGATTTCTCTTCTCCTAAGGGTTTCCTGCATCGCAGCTCTGTAGTACACGGAGCAAGACCAAAGCAAGCGCCCGGGTTAGCACCAGATCTCTCTGAGGCCGGCGCCGGCAGCGAGACCCCAGGGTCTGAAGTGAGAGGAGCCACGCCGTCTCCATTTCCAACTTTGCCCCAGCCTCTCCCATCTCTGGGCAGCTCATGGCAGAGTGCGGTTTGATTTCAGAGCTTCGGGCGGGTTCTTTCCAGCTCAGCGGGGATGGCCCCTTCCCGAGAAGCATCCTCAGTGTTTTAGGGCGCTCACAGCAACAAGGCAAAACAATAACTGAAGGAGAACAGAAAGTAGTGCAGTCCTCGCTGTGGAAGTAAGGTGGGCCCCAGGCGGCCGGCCCGCCCGGGACACCAGCACGCGAGCGAGGCAGGGGGACGAGGGGTCCCGGGATCCTGCAGCTCCGAGGCTGCGGCTGGGGGGCTGGCTCAGGAAGTCATCTTCGGGATAACGTGGGGGATGCAGGTGGGGCAGGGCGAGGAGGAGAGGAGACGGCAGGCTCCAGAGCCGAGCCCGTCACAGAGTGGACTCCAGGGACGAGTCCAGGAAGTCGTCCTGATGGCTGTTGCTGTTGGAGTCGCTGTCGTAGCTCTGGGGGCTGGAGTAGTTGGCGGCCTCCTGCAGCCTCATCAGCATGTTCATCTGGGGGAAGAGCGGGGCAGCATGAGCGGCCTTTGGCCCGATCACCCCCCACCCCCACCCCAGCCTCCTGGGCGCTCACGCCACCTCTGGCACACTCACCCTAGGAGGCAGAGGGCAAGGGCACGGACACCGCACCAAGCCGCCAGGGTTCAAAATCTCAGCTCCAACACTTAGCAGCTGCATGACTTGGGCAAGCTGCTTAACCTCTTTGGACCTGTCCCGTTATGTTATGGTATGGGTTGAGTCAAGACATCTAGAGCACCAAAAACTTAATCCAAAGACCTCTGAAATCGGTTTTCTATCTTACCCAGGTGTGCGTGGCTGGGTAAAGACGCTGGTCCAGTGTCCCTGCACCTGTTACACGGGCATCAGTGTCACTGACAATGTCCCTGGTGAGCAGAGAGCCTCCCTGGGCACCTGGCTGTGGCCAGAAGTCAGTATGGAGGCAACCGCGTGCTCCAGCTCCTGGCAAAGCCTCCACAGGGAGGCCAGGTGGAGAAGCCGTCAGGACTACAGAGAGGCCCGAAGGAGACTCAGCGAACTTTCTGCACACGACCTCCCGGATCTGAGCCGCCAGTTCTTATCTGCGGAATGGGAGACCTGCAGCCGTTATCTCACAGGGGTGAAGTGGGGACAAAATGACACAGTACGTAGTAAACCCCCGGAAGCCTGGCTCACCCGGGGCACAAAGTGTGCTTACGAGATGCCATCTGCTGGCGGAGCATCTAACTTGAAGGCATTAGAGACAGGGTTCTTCACTCTTCTCTGCTCTTTTGTTTTGGCGTGGAAACCTAAAACCGCTTTTATTTTCTTTGTAACTATAAATTGTGTGCATCTGGCATTTCACATAGCAGGAAAGTTAGAACGTGGTATGACAAATTCCGCTGCCCCTTGAGATGCTTTGCAGACTGCCCAGGTGAGGCCACAGCTGCCGGGTCTGCTGAAGTCCAACCCCACGACCACATGCAGGGGGGTCGAGGCTTCCTTTTTCACTTAGCAAACATTCCTGGCACACCCATGGAGGTGGTCCCCGAACCAAGGCAAGCTCCAGCCTCAGGGAGCCCTGGGTCCCCCCCCCCCCCCCCAAGAGAGATGTGTGGCCCTTGAGAGAACGGGATTTTGCGGAAATACCAAACATCCAGCTTGGAACATGGGCGGAGGCTGGACTGATACAGCTGCCTTTGGGGGGCCTGGGTTGGGAGGAGAGATCCGTGAACCCCAGCTCTTACCTAAGCACCTTGGGAACTGAGTCCATGAAGGAAATGTTCCTGGCTTGTGAAGGCTGCCCTGGTGGGCTAGCCGCTCTTTCCTCCAGTTATCCTGAACTCTATTTTTCTGTACATTAAGACCCCCCCCCCCCAGCCTGCCCATTACCAAAAATATCCCCAGAACCTTGGCCATGAGCAAGGTTAACATTAGAAATGGCTTGTCTAAAATACGTGTTCTTCCTCTGGAAAACCACGGTTGTAAATGCTGTAAACTGTTTTGCACGTAGCAGCACAAATAATGAATCCTGTTAGAACAGGGATGAGGAGCATCCAGCCTGTGGGCTGTATGAGCCCTGCAAAATAATTTGGCTAGGCCCTGTAGGCGGGATTTGAAATTCAATAAATTGGGGCTGGTGCTGTGGCATAGTGGATAAAGCTGTTGCCTGCAATGCCGGCACCCCTTATGGGCGCCGGTTCAAGTCCCGGCTGCTCCACTTCTGACCCAGCTCTCTGCTATGGCCTGGGAAAGCAGCAGAAGATATAGCCCAAGTCCTTGGGTCCCTGCACCCACGTGGGAGACCCGGTAGAAACTCCTGGCTTCGGATCAGCGCAGCTCCAGCCATTGCAGCCAGTTAGGGAGAGAACCAGTGGAGAGAAGACCTCTTTCTCTCTGCCTCTCCTAATCTTGCTGTGTAACTCTGACTTTCAAATAAATAAGTCTTAAAAAAGTATATGAATTCTCACAGAGCGGAATTTGGAAATTAAAAAAAAAATTCAATAAATCTATAGCAAGCTCATTTTTAAGCTGATCATTTTGCACGGCCCCGCAAATGATGCTATAAATATTGAAATGGTCCTTGGCAGAGAAAAGGTCCCCCAGCCCCTGGTTTAGAGCATTGTTCCGGTTTAAATCTTCAGCAGGCCACACAGGCACCCACCAATCACCGCAAAGGCAGAAACCTATTATATTTTTATCAAGCAAATCAATGAGTCACTGGGAAGTTGTCTTTCACTCCCACTACATCTCTTACAAACATTTTCTTTCATTAGGTAATGCAAGTAACATTCCCTGTTGTGTTTTTCTTTATGCTACGGCTGCCAAGGAAGCTCGGGGCTAAATTTCAGGCATGAAAACAGTCACCGAATGATGGGAGGTTTGGGTATATCTGCTTCCTCCTTCTTCTACAGGGCTTTTGCTTGGGTAGGAATCCAGCAGGATGACCATGCTGCTGCACTGTACTGTAACTGATCAGAAGTGCTGTCACTGGGGCCGGCATTGTGGTGCAGCGGGTTAGCCCCTGCCTGCGATGCTGGCATCCCCTGGCTGTTCCACTTCTGATCCAGCTCCCTGCTCATGCACCTGGGAAGGCAGAAGATGATCCCAGGACTTGGGCTCCTGCATGAAGCTCCTGGATCCTGGCTACAGCCTGGCCCAGCATGGCTGTTGCAGCCATTTTGGGGAGTGAACCAGCGGATGGAAGGTCTTGATTTCTCGCTCTTTGTAACTCTGCCTTTCAAATAAAATGAATAAGTTTAAAAAAAAAAAGAAAAGGAGAAATTCCGTCATCACAAGTCCAAGTATTCCTGAGAGGGACTTTGCTGCTTTAACAATGGCAGAGTTAGATGCACGAGCAGCATCAAAGACATAGCTCACTTCGCTGGCCGTGGGCCCTGTATTCAGGTCCCTGGGCCTCCGTGAGTTCCTCCTGCCCCCGAGCCTCTTCCTGCCTCTCTCCTGGGCTTCTGGACCTTGGTGACCTCTTCCTCCGCTCGGTTAGCAGTGCATGATATCAAAGGAACAGAACAGCACATGATATAGGAGGCATCCCAAATCAGAAGGCAAACGTGGTGAACAACAGGTATGGGAGCATTTTGGGGTGGGGAGAAGCAAGTTCCTAACTTCTTACCTTACACCTTTAATTCAGACGAGTTAAAGGCTTTCAGCTACAACTATGGAAGAACATGTTGGTGGATGAGTAGCTAATCTGGGGGAGGGCCCAGACTTCCAAAGCAGACTTTGAGTTTCCAGAATACCCGGCGTCAGCCCGGGATACAGGAAGCGCCCCGTGAATGCTGAGCCCAGGACTCACCAGCGGGTCTCCTTCGGCGTCGCTGGGGGGCACTTGTTTGCTTGCTGAGCCCTCCCGAGGCATGGAGTAGCCATCGAAGCCGACGTCCTCAGGCCGGAGCTGCAGCAGGGGAGGCCACTCGTGCTGCTGCGGGCTGGCAGCCCACGGGTACGTGTCCATCACCCACTTGGCGGGATCCTCCCAGGGAGTGCGCCTTCCATACAGCTGCGATCGGACAAAAGAAAAGGCACCGTGTGGAAGCGAACAGAGCCCTCTCTTAT
The DNA here is from genome assembly GCF_033115175.1 of Lepus europaeus. NCBI lineage: Eukaryota > Metazoa > Chordata > Mammalia > Lagomorpha > Leporidae > Lepus > Lepus europaeus. The sequence goes on from NC_084833.1 coordinate 45,483,139, forward strand.
GGCCCGATGCTGCAGCTTCCTGGAGCGCTCCCCAAGCCCAGCGCCATGCCTGCGCTTCCAGAACTCCTTCTAAGGAAGCCATTGGAGAGGCACACAGCTCAAGCTGCTATGAACCTGTGGTTACAAGCACAGGCTTTGGCCTGAGGCCTACCTGGGCTCTCACCTGAGCCCTGCCACCCACTCGCCTCTGAGCCTTGGTGGTCCAATTTGAAACACTGGCCCGGAGCGGGGAAAAACAACCAGCCAATTGGAGACATTTGCCAATTTCCATGGTGTAAACACTCCCACTGTAGCTGATTCCAAACTATAAACGTGCTGCCGCTGAATGAGGAGTTGGGAAAAGAGGCCAACTATTGGCTTCCAGTACCAGCTTCAGGGCCCCACGGGGTGCACCCACCAGAAGAAACAGTGGGCTGGGCAGCAACATTGCTGGCAGAGGTCCCCAGCGGCCCTGCACAGGGCCTGACTCTCAGAGCCCCTTTGTGGGATCACTGGTCCCTTTCACACAGCAGATGGCTAAGGGAGGCTGCATGTGGGCAGTGGAAGCACTTCTTCTCCCCAGTGATGGACTTGACACTTGGTCATAATGACTAACTTGCTTTTGAAATATTAAGCTACATTGTCACATCCAAAAATTTCATTCATTTTGATTTACGTGAAAGGCAAAGTGGGGAGGGGAGAGAGAAAGAGAGAGAGGAGAGAATATCTTCCATCTTTCCATCTGCTGGTTCATTCCCTTAAATGCTTGCAACAGCCAGGGCAAGGCCAGGCCAAAGTCAGGAGCCTGGAACTTCAGTTGGGTCCCCCATGTAGGTGGCAGCAACCCATGCACTTGAGCCACCATCTGCTGCCTCCCAGGGTGCATATCGGCTAGGACTTGAACACAGACACTCCAATATGGAATGCAGGCGTCCTAACTGCTGAACAGTACCCTAACTGCTGTACTCAAACGCCCACCTCCATTATCATTATCATTGAGTTTTATAAGACCAACACCATGGGGGACGGCACTGTGGCACTGCGGCATTGGCATACCACATGGGTGCTGATTCTTGTCCTGGCTGCTCCACTTCCGATCCAGCTCTCTGCTATGGCCTGGGAAAGCAGTGGGAGGTAGCTCAAATGCTTGGGGCCCTGCACCTGCGTGGGAGATCTGGAAGAAGCTCCTGGCTTCAGATCGGCCCAGCTCCAGCTGTTGCAGCCATTTGGGGAACAAACCACTGGATGGAAGACCTCTCTCTCTCTGTAACTGTCTCAAATAAATAAACTAATCTTAAAAAAAAAAAAAAAAAAAGACCAACACCACAGCTCCAAGGCGCCAAGCTCCTGCTATGGAGCCTAAGTAGCCAGTGAAAAAACGATTTTAGTGGGTTTAGTGGCAAATCCAAGAAATCACATGTGTTCGTTAAAGAACAAACCCAGGGCAGACCACTTCCCAAGGTGAAGCTGTGTATTGGGTGGTGAGCTGTGGCCTTTGTATCTTTCCTCTCGTCACCGCCAGCACGTCTTACAGCTCACGGTGCAGCAGGCTCTGTGAGAAGCACCTGGCAGCTGTCTCCAAAGGCAAGGGCTATTCCGCACATGCTGCCCATGCAGAGCCAGGCCCAGGGCAGGAAATCGAATCTGTGCAGCTCTGAGCGGACGCAGGGGAAACGCTTGTGGCCAGGCAGCGTCCTCTGTGGCTCTGAGGGGCAGCCCCTCTGCGGGGCCCTCGGGGTACAGACTGACGCCTCCAGGAAGCACCGCCGCGGCAGCAGGGCTCCAGGAGGAAACAGGCGGGCCACAGCCTGTCTGTCCACTGTCTGTCGGTCTGTCTGCCCCTCTGCCCTCCCAGGAATCCTGCAGCTGAGTCAGGGAAGAGAGCAAGGTGCTGAAGGCTGTGCAGAGCTGGGCTGTGAGCCGATGAAGCCGCGTCTTTGGGAGACCTAGTTGAAGGAGCTGGGGCCATCCTGTCCCACCCCTTATTCCCTACGTGAGGATCAAGGCGTAAAGCAAGGTGTAAAGACAGAGCCAGCCGTGAAAGGTACAAGAGCAGAGCTGGATGGAACAGAGGACTCCCGCTTCCTCCTCTCCACCCCTCCTGATCAACTCCACTTTGAACCACTCTGTCTCTCCACAGGAGCCATGAGACCTCAGCCAGACCTCGGCACCTTTACTGAGCTCGCTGCCCGCTCTGTCGCGATCACCCGAGCCACCGAGGCACCTTTAGGTGTGCTTGGTCAGGGAAGCCACACACGCCACCCCCGTCCCAGACAGGCCCACCGCTCTGCCCAAGTGGCTGCCTCTGCCCCCACCCAGGACACCCAGGCTCCTGTAACCTCCCTCCTTTCCCAGACAGCCGCCAACCCCACTCCCCATCTAGCGCCCTGGCCCGTGCCCCTTAGCTAAGCTTTCCATAACCTGGGCTGTCTGCCCTGTGAATCCCGCCAGGCATTCTACAGGCTGAGCCGGAAGGGAGCATGCGCAGGGGCTCGCGAGAGTGGCAGGCGAACGCAGACACAGCTGCTCCAGATGAGACACCCCCGCCCATTTCAGGAGCCTCTCCCTGCAAGGGCTTTCCTTCTGCAACTGACTGTCTCTCCCAAGCCAGACTGCACACGTGTGAGGCCGAACCCGGCCGGTCTCCAACAGCTCTTGCTTCCGTGTCCACACCCTCGCCTGGATGAGGCGGCGCGCAGGGACACCAAGCCACCAGGGCCGGGACCCTAGGAGCGCATCAGGTCCTCAGAGAGCGCCTGGCCTGGCAGCTCGCTGACGCCTGCCCCGCATTTCTGACCCCCCACAACCGCCAGGTGGTGGGAGGACCCTTTGGGTTTCACAGAAGGCAGCCTGAAACCACACTCTTCCAGCCCCAGCTGTTCAGTGTGCGGATGCGGGAGCCGAGACTTGGAGGCGGGAGAGCTGCCCAGTGGCTCCAAGCAGGTGGGGCAATCTGACCAATGGGCCCATGCCCACCCCTCCACGGCTCCCGTTCCCTGCAGCCCCCAGGCACACCCTGCTCACGGAGCTCTTCTGAGCGACTCTGTAGACTTCTGACACTTGGGCAAGCATTCCTGATGACAACTCCAGGGGAGAACAGGCCCAGGGACTGAGTCATAAGATAAATGCACATGAGACGCACGCTAACATCATCCGCAAGAACAGCATGTCTTTTTACAAGCCTCCCTGCTGGCTGCTGGGCATGTTCAGGTCCAGGTGATGAATGGCTAGGTAAGCACCATGGCAAGCAAAGGAGACAGCACAGAGCTCCTTGGCTCCACTGCAGATCCCCAAGGGCAGGAGCAGAGACAAGCAGGCAGGCAGGCAGGCAGACAAGCACACAGCACATTCACTTTCTCCAGGGCAGGGAAGGAGCCTGGCATCCCTAGGGTCAGAAAGAAAGGACAACACGGAGCCATGACACTGGAAGCCAAAATCTGGGTCTCAGGCCTGGAGCCCCACACACACGGAACCATCAATGCACACAGTCAGAAAGCACCTCCAAGCAGTACATACACTCATTCATTCTCTGATTCATCCCACCAGGAAGACTCTGAAACCCAAACTGCAAAGCTACCTGATATCCACTAGGGGGCGACACCACATTGCCTCCAGGCAAGGATGTGCTGCTGGCAAGGGGCTGCCTGGAGGCTGAGGGCGAGGCCTGGTTCCAGCCGGGTCTCCCTCTGTCCCCATTTTGGCTCTACCACCATAAGCAGCTCCCCTTTCTGGTTCCCTGGCAGAACCACTCTAGGGACTCCATGAAAGGCTTGCTCGCTCTAAACTGTGGGATGCTCACCCACAGCCACCTGCCTGAGGCAGGTGAGGAGCAAGTGAGCCAGTACAGTCCTGAGCACAGGGCAGGGCTCGTCACAGGGTGTGCAGAAATGGACTTCAAAGATAACGTTTATGTTGGTAGGAAAACAATTTGAAACTATACATAATTGTTTCTTTTTTTTTTTTTTTTAATTTATTTGACAGGTAGAGTTATAGACAGTGAGAGAGAGAAAGGTCTTTCTGCCATTGGTTCACTCCCCAAATGGCCGCTATGGCCGGTACTGCGCCGATCTGAAGCCAGGAGCCAGGTGCCTCTTCCTGTTCTCCCAGGCGGGTGCAGGGGCCCAAGCACCTGGACCATCCTCCACTGCCCTCCCAGGCCACAGCAGAGAGCTGGACTGGGAAGAGGAGCAACCAGGACTAGAACCAGTGCCCATATGGGATGCTGGCACCGCAGGTGGAGGATTAACCAAGTGAGCCACGGCGCCTGCCAAATAATTTTTTCATAATACACACTTTCTGGGTGGAGTTACAGGGCCCTCCGGCAAGGCCTGGGCTACAGCGCTGACTCAATCACCCCCTGTTCACCTCTATAAGATGCTCACTTGGGCCTGGCGCTGTGGCACAGTGGGCTAAGCCTCTGCCTGCAGTGCCAGCATCCCATATGGGTGCCAGTTCGAGTCCTGGCTGTTCCACTTCCGATCTAGTTCTTTGCTATGGCCTGGGGAAGCAGTGGAAGATGACTGAAGTCCTTGGGCTCCTGAACCCACATGGGAGGCCGGAAGAAGCTCCTGGCTCCTGACTTCAGATTGGCGCAGCTCCAGCCATTGTAGCCACTTGGGGAGTCAAACAGCAGATGGAAGACCTCTCTGTGTGTAACTCTGCCTCTCAAGTCAATAAGTAAAAGATGCTCACTGGGCTGCAGGAGCTATCGCCTGCCAGGCCCCTGGACAGTGCCCGCCAAGCGGCAGACCCTCAGTAAACGTCACCAGCTTTCCTTCTGCCATGAGATCGCAGCGAGAAAGGGTGGCTGGCTGCTGAGCCCCACGGTGGGGAGGGCTAACCCTGGCCACTGCCCTTTGCTGTTCCCGCACTCTTGAAAGATCGTCCTTCACTCCTCACAACACAGGCAGCTATGATTTCACAGGCAGCCTCACACGGCACTTGAGTCTCATTAAGACTGCAGCGTGCCTCTGTCCCTGCCCAGCGGGCTGCTCCCAGCCCTGCCAACGTCCTTTCAACCTGCGGCCTCGCTTGCTCTTGCTGGGAAGAGAGACCCAACCGATGCTCCTCTCTGGTAAATTCCAGCAGCACCTCTCTCCTGGACGGGAAGGGAGCTGCTTTCAAGTTTACATGCAAGGGAGCAGGGCCTTGGCACTGCCAACCTCGGGCGAGCAACAAGAGCTTGCAGGTGGGCAGCTCCAGGCTGGAGTCAGGGTAGCTCTTCCCTCCCAGTTAGGGCTGCCGTGGGCAGGAGAGGCCTTTAGTCAGCAGAGCTCATGAATTCTCCCAAGGGACTCTAAGGCCAGTCCCCTTCTCTCACCAGAGAGATGTAGAACAGAGGAAGCTAGGACAAGACAGACACGAGGTGGCCACAGGAGCCAAGGACGCCCCCTTGCACCTGCTCCAACCTCTGCTCCTCTTAAGCAGCTCGGGTCTCACCAGGGTGTGGGGCAGACTGCCAAGGGGCCACCAAGTGAGGGCAGAGGGCAGAGGATTTCAAATGAGACACGGGAAGAACCCAGGAGATAGGGCGTGCTCCCATTGGTCTAGGAATACAGGAATGGCTGCGTGGCTGCTGGGGTTTGTGGTACTAAAAACGCAGCTGACTACATTATGGTCCACTTCCCTGGGCCAGTGATGTCATCTACCCAGGGAGATTCCACCACAAAGATCTGAAGTCGTTCACACCCTCTGTGATGCAGCATTTGACAAGAGCTTTGCTAACCCACACGTTGGTGTTGGCCGCTTTCTTACTTCTCTCTGCTTTCACAAGACATCGCCTTCCACCCTGGCTTGAACATGCCCCAGTTCCTTGACACACACAAAAGGCACACTATCTTCCTCTTCAAGGTCTTCTAAGGAAAGTCTCTGAAGACCACCACCACTGCTACAAGTTATGGATACCAGGCAGCTGAAGACTTGCCAGGCTCAGCCAGATGTCCTGGAATGACAAGCAGTATGGTCACACACAAGTGTGCAACAGTAACACTGCTCCTGTGCCCTCCAAGGTCCACAAACCAACAGCATCTGTGTCTCCCACTCCCCAGTACTGAACAAACAAAGCACCCTGGGCAAGTGTGCTGAAATGGATCTGGGATTATTCAGCCCCGTGCGCTGCCTGCTAATTGCTCTGTGTGCCTGTCGCAGTCACATGGGATTTCTTAGGCTGTCTCCAGACTCAACAGTAAAACTGTCCCAAGCTCCAGGTTAATACTTAGATGCTGGGGCTGGCGCTGGGGCATAGCAGGTAAAGCCGCCACCTGCAGTACTGGCTCCCACGTGGGCATCGGTTCAAGTTCGGGCTGCTCTACTTTCTGTCCAGCTCTCTGCTATGGCCTGGGAAAGCAGCAGAAGATGGCCCAAGTCCTTGGGCCCCTGCACACGTGGGAGACCCAGAAGAAGCTCCTGGCTCCTGGCTTTGGATCAGCGCAGCTCCAGCTATTGCAGCCATCTGAGGAGTGAACCAGTAGATGAAAGACCTCTCTCTCTGCCTTTGCCTCTCTGTAACTCTGCCTTTCAAATAAATAAATCAATCTTTAAAAAAAAAAAAATACTAAGATGTTAGTGAAACTGTGCTGAGTGAGAAGTGAAGAATCTGTGCATTCTAGCTTCTGTAGGGCAGGAGGAGCTTGTAGCTTTACGGCCCAAGTCACCTGTAGGGGTCCTGATGCGAGGGAATGAGGACTACAAGGTGTGAGGGTTCAGTACCAAGAGTTCCACCTGGAACACATGGGTTCAAATTCCACATCCCTCAAGTTTCAGTTTTCAGACCTTGGACAAGTCACTGAATTCTCTTTGAGCCATTGAAAAACAGAGACAAGAGGCAGGCATTCAGCCTAGGAATCTGGACACTAGTTAAGACTGATACTGGTCTAAACAGTATGGCCTAGGAAGGTGGACGCTAGTATGATGCCCATGACCCATGCTGGAGGGCTTGGGTTCAGTTCCTGGCACCGCTCCTGTCTCCAGCTTGCTGCTAATGCAGACTCTGAGAGGAGGCAGAGTCACTGGGTTCCAGCCAAGCGGGGGACCTAAATGGAGCTCTTGGCTCCTGCCTTTGGACTGCCCCAGTCCTGGCCATTGCAGGCTTCTGGGGAATGAATCAGGGGCTGGAAGCAAGCTAGTGAGAGAGGGTAAGCTTAGGGCTGGCACCGTGGCACACCGGCTAAACTGCCAGCTGGGACTCCCGCATGCCATACTGAGCTGCCAGTTCAACTCCTGGCTGCTCTGCTTCCAATCCATATTCCTGCTAATTGACGCTGGGTGGCAGCAGAAGATGGCTCAGTGTGCGTGGGTCCCTGCCACCCATGTGGGAGACCTGGATGGAGTTTGCCTGTCCCAGCCCTGGCTGTTGCGGGCATTTGGGGAGTGAACCAGTGGATGGAAGAGATCTTGATAGCTCTCTTTCTGCCTTTCAAGTAGATGAACATAAACTAATATTAAGAAAATAAGTAAATAAAAGGTAAGTTCAGGGCTGGTTCTTACAGCGATTTAAAGTCAGCACTTGCGATGCTGGAATCCCATGTTGGAGAACTGGTTCCAGTCCCAGCTGCTCCAGTTCACTTCTAGCTCCCTGCTAATGCGCCTGGGAAAGCAGAGGAAGATGGCCCAAGGACTTGGGCCCCTGCCACCCACATGAGAGACCTGGATGGAGTTCCAGGCTCCTGGCTTTTGTTGTAGCCATTTGGGGAGTGAATCAGCAGATGGAAGAGCTCTCTCTGTCTCTCCCTCCCTCTCTGTCACTCTGCCTTTCAGATAAAAAATAAACAATTTTTAAATAAAAGCTTATAAAAGAAAAATAGAGAATAAAAAAAATATTTCTGTCCAAGACCCAGGACTACTCCAGGTTTTGATCCCAAGAGCAGATATGAAATGCCACACACACACACACACACACACACGGTTCCACCTCTGGTGCACTTGTATACTGAGCACTGCACAGCCAGGATCTCATTTAATCCTGGCAACCACCCTTGGGGGCTGAAGCCCGGTATCACCCCCTGCTATCAATGAGGGTACTAGGGCACACAGAGACGGAATGACTTGCCTGGGGCCACACAGCTAACAGTGGCCAAGTCCAGCTTTGCAACTGAGCACTCCTGCGCTGCACCAGGGACTGACGGCCTCACCAGGGAGGCGCTGTTGCCCACTTGGCACAGAAGGGACCCTCAGCTTTGCAGAGACCAGAAAGGATGTGTGGCTCACCTGGAGTCCCTCTCGCACGGCTTCCAGGAGGTAGGGGATGATGGAGTAGTTCCACAGGTCGGTGAACCACACCCGCGAGCCATCCACGTCGATGGGGCAGGACAGGAAGAGCCTGGGCCCTGGGGAGTACAGTGGGGACACATGAGAGCGGAGATGGGGGCCTTTCAGGAGGGGAGGACTATGCCCAAAAAGCCCCTCCTGGGACAGACACCAGCTGCTGGCTGCTGGCTGTGCAGGGAGATGGCCCAATTCCCTTATTCCCTCTGGGTCCCTCTGTCCCTGGGGACATAGGCCCCAAGCTGGGAAACATGGCACACACATGATGCTCCCAGGAATTTGGCCCTTTAAGAATGGAAGGTCTGAAGGAGCAGCCAAGGTTAAGCCCCTGGGGTACGCCCCCCTCTGATTACCTGGGGGCCTTCTACAACAACAACTCTAAACACTCGAGAGACAGTGTGAAGTGAAAAGAAAGGAAAATGCTACTGGACTCCAGGATGGAAGCGCACACAGCACACCGATGGGCACGGACAGAGAAAGCGAGTATGTCGGCTGGGTGGGGCGCCGGGCGATCTTCGGAGTCCCTCACCTTGAGAAATGCTGTTACAGCCACCGTTAGAGCCAAACCCGCCCCATGGGCACCTGCACCCTGCCGGATGCTTGGGCAGGAGCCGTGCCCTGGGCGGGCAGTTCCTGCATCAGCCCAGGGCTGGGTGCTTCCCGCCTGTCATGGTCACTGTGGCTGGTGCCCTCTTGGTCTGTGGTTGTCCCTCTGCCCCCTGCTGTGACCCCATGGATGGGTCCAGCATCGTACAAGCTGTGGTCCTGGCCAGGGTGCAGGGGAAGCCAGGGCTCTGGGAGCGTGCCCTTGGCCCCGCCTGCCGGGTCGTCCACCTACCGATGGTGACGTCGGAGGAGCTGTGCGCCTCCAGGAAGCGGTTGAGGTGATGCCAGACCTTGGGGATCCAGTCGATGATCTTGACCAGCTCCACGTTCCGCACCCGCCCGCTGATCTCCGTCTCCATGAGCTTCCTCCTCAGGAACCGGCCCAGGAAACCTTTCACGGGCTCCGTGTGGTTGGCACAGAGCACCCACCTGGGGGAAGTCAGATGCTTCTCAGGATGACGACAGTGAGAAAACAATGGTGCACTCCAGGACCCAGTGCGGAAAGGGTCTGTGCTCACGGTAAGATGCCAACCACCAACGTGGAGCTCCCTGTACACCAGACACCAGAACACAGCTCCCGAGTCTCAACTCTCAAGGCCTCGCAGCAATCCTATGACCACCATCTCCATTCTACAGCTGGAGATGCTGTAGGCTGAGTGAGGATCAAACAGCTGATGGCCGAGCTAAGACTTGAACCAGTGCAGCTCTGGACTCTGAGCCCTACCTACTGAGGCAGACTGCCTCTTGGGCTCCGTGTCAGGCTCTGGAACTGTAACAATAGCTAAGATCAGTCTCCAGCCCCAGGGGATGACAGCCCGGGGGAGGCCACGCACAACAGAGCCTAAGGGAATCAGGGAAGGCTCCCTGGAGGAGGCGCTGTCTGGACTGAGACTAGGGGGTGATGGAGCAGCACCAGGAAGCAGGGCAGGTGTGGAAGTTGGGTGGGGGTGGGGAGCACGCTGCAGTCTCTACAGAGACTTGGGGAACTGTGGAATGTGTGATGCAGCTGCCAGAGGTTCCAGGGTGGAACCCAAGTGTGGACGTGACCTACCAGCCCCAGCAGCCCAGCTTTCATGCTGCAGGTAACGGGGAGCTACTGCGGGACTCGTAAGCATGAGGGCTCTAGGCTCAGATCTGCCACAGATTCTAGAGTGTTCTCTCCGGACAGCCTGCAGGGGTACAGCATTGGAAGATGACTGTAACGATGCACTGGGTGATGAAGCGGCAGTGACGGGGGGTTGGGGGTGCGGGGGGACTCGAAGGACATTTAGGAGAAATCACGGCCAGCACTGGAGCAGCCCGGCGATAGGGGGCCTGCAGGAGTTGACAATTCTAGGATAATGGCGACACAGACCCCTTTAAATGGACTTCCCTCCAAGATGCCTGCAAAGTGGCTGGAGCAAGGAGCTGGGGGGCAGGGGGTGGCCCAGCAGACGGCTCTTCACCCTCATCCAAGGCCCCGCATGAGAGGCGGAGCTAGCTGAGGCTCAGGCCAGGGCAAAGAGCATCCGCCGACGCCAAGGCCGGAAGTAACATAACCTTGCAGGAAAGAGTAGAATGTGAGAGTCCTCAGGGTGGTGCCAGTGCTGGGGCAGTGGGGTGGGAAAGAGAAGCCACGGGATTCATGGCAGTCAGACCCCGAAGGCCCACAGCCCTGCGACGTGGGCCATTCACCCGGGAGATCTGTCACTGCTCATGCTGACTCGGGACAGAGACACTCTGACGGTAATGCACAGGGACAGCGTGATGTCCACAGCTCTCCTGTCCAGAGCCGCCTCCCTGACGCTGCCACAGCAGGACTTAGAGTCCAACCTGGCTGGCTGTGTGACCTCACACAAGACACTGAATTCCCCAGGCTCAGTTTCCCCATCAGTAAGAATGACACATGTAGCTAACTGAGGCCAGAGTGAGAATAAACGGGCTAGGCCGGGCGAAGCTCTTCACACGAGGCCTGGGATGCAGTATACACTCCAAAGAGGCTTTTCCACGCCTCGTTTCCTGCTTGCTTTCTTGGTGAGTCTACCGTCTAACAGGACGAGGGAAGAGACACCTTACCTGAAGTTATGATGAAGCTGCAGGTTGGGGGTAGAAGAGGTAGCCTGGTTCATTGTGCCAATGATGTAAGGGCTGCGGGAGAAAGCAGGAGAAGCTGTGGCTCACAGGCAGGTGTATAGGCAGCAGCCTCCGACTCCCGCCCGACATCTCGCCATCGCCTGTACACATGGCCGCCCGTCAGAGCGTGGGGCTTCCCCAGGGCCCGCGAGGGGCCCACAAGGCCTCGGCTTGGCCGTTACCATTTGTGGTACTTGCAGTTGAGCAGCCCGTTGAAGATCTCGCCCAGAGAGCCGACGTGATGCAGGTTGTCCAAGATGATGACAAGCGGCATGTCCACGGCGTTGTTCTCACTGTTGCACTGATCAGCCAGGTTGGACAGGTACTGGCGCAGCTCCTACAGGGGCCAGGCAGGCCGGGGAGGGCAGGTTGGCAAAGGAGAGAGGCTGGAAGGGGCCTGCACGAGGGCGCGATGTGGACATGTTCTGAGTGTGGCAGGGAGGGCATGGGCTTGGTGGGCAGGGCGTGCGGCAAGGCCATGGGAAGAGCAAGGCCTGGGTCCTGCCCTCTGCCATTGACCCGATAACTGATGCATGGGCATCATTTCCAAAGCATTTCTTTATTTTCATTTTACTGGAAAAGGAGGGGGAGACGGTGGGAGAGACTGGGTTGATGGGAGAGAGGCATCAGATCTGCTGGTTCATTCCTCAAAGGTCCGCAACACAGCTAGGGGCTGGGCCCGACTGAAGCCGAGAGTCAGGAACTCAGTCTAGGTCTCCCATATTTGAACCATCACTGCTGCCTCCCAGGGTGCACACTGGCAGGAAGCGAGATGGGAAGCAGAGGTGGGACTTGAACCTGGCCACTCTGCTATGGGTTGGGGGGGTGGGGTGGTCCAAGTGGATTGCTCACCACTGTCCCAAACACCCAGCACCACAGGTGGGATTTTAATCCTTGCCCTACTGGTTCTCTAAAAATGCCACTCTTCTTGACATTTCTTAGTATGCCCACCTCACAGCAGGCTCCTGCAGGCAGGTGTCTCATGCATGCCTGTGCCCTCACAGCCCCTGCCTGACAGCCGTGCACACAAAGCCCTCCCACAAATCAGTGCAGCAGAGCACAACACAAGGTGGGAGATGCGGCCTCCTGCACAGAGGGCCTGGGAATGGGTGGGCGCTGGTCAGCCCAGCATGCCTAGGTGAAGGGACGCATGGAAGAAAAGGAAGTGGACAGGCTGGCGTTGTGGCCCAGGGGGTCAGGCCGCCACCTTCAAAGCCATCATCCCTACTACAGGTGTCAGTATGAGTCTGGTTTAAGTCCCTGCACCTATATGGGAGATGTGGATGAAGCTCCTGGCTCCTGGCCTGGGGGGTGAAACAATGATGGAAGATCTCTCTCTGTCTCTCCTTCTCCCTCTCTGTAACTCTGCCTTTCAAATAAAAAAAATCGAAAAAAAAAAAAAATGGAGAAGAATACAGGTGCAATGGGGGAAGAGGCAGAACAGTGAGTGAAGGACCGGCCAAGGAAGACACAATGAGCCTGGCAGGGCTCTGAGGCCCTTACAGACATACACTTCTGTAGCTCAATAGCCCCATGAGGTGCTCCATTTTACAGATGGAAAAGCTGAGGCACATCAAAGTCAGGAGATTGGCCTGAAACCACACCAGGATGGGTTCAGACTGGGGTCCTAGCTCCAATGTGTCCCCACCACACCAGCCTGTCCTAGACTGTGGCCAGGCTGCCCAGCAGGTGACATTTCCTCTACCTCACTCAAGCACCCTCCCACCACCAGGCCTCTGTTTTAAGTCCAAAATGTGGCTTACCAGCACTAGGGGAAGGCCAACTTTTTGGCTTAATAGTTCTTTCAGAACCCTTTTTTTTTTTTCTTTTTAAATATTTATTTATCTGAAAGGCAGAGCAAGAGAGACACATGTTTTCTCTCCACTGGTTCACTCCCTAAATGGCCTCCATGGCCAGATCTTGGCCAGGCTGAATTCAGAAGCCAGGAACTCCATCTGGGTCTCCCACATGGGTGGCAGGGGCCCAAGTACTTAAGCCATCATCTGCTGCTTTGCAGGTGCATGAGCAGGGAGCTGGATGGGAAGATGCAGAGCAGCCAGGACTCAAACCCACGCACTCTGATATGGGACGCAGGTGTTCCAAGTGGCAGCTTAACCCACTGAGCCACAACACCACCCCCTTTCAATCCCTCTCACTGTGGGGTCTTGGACTGACCATGTGTCTTGTATCCTGGAGCTTGTCTTCCCTTACTCAAGCCTGTGGCATATGGCTGGTGAGCTATGATTGGTAAGCAGATGCCTTGCCAAGGGGCACGTGTGGGGGCCTGGCCTCCACTCCCTAGCTCCGTCCTAGGAGAGAGGGTGCCTTCCTGAGCTCACACAGGGGCTCTCCCTACAGCCATTCTCTTGCCCTGCTCCTATATCGAGATCACGGAGGAGCTTGTGAATAGCACAGATTCCTGTCCCACATAACCAACGGACACAGCTGATCCGTGAGGAAGGTTTCAGAGCAAACTAGGCACTCTGGAAGGTGGAGGAGCCATTTCCCATTCCCCTTTGATTCTCCTGGCCCTTTGCCCAGGGCTGGGGGAGTAAATGATCCATCAACTTTCACTGCACGGACGGCTGCACAGGTCTGAGAAAGCACCTCGCCTGGGGCTGGGTCTAACCTCATTCTAATGAGTTTCCATCATGCGCTGTGGAGGGCAACGCAACCTATTTTCTGGCCATTGGGTTCTACCGTCCAAGACACATCAAATGTGAGCGCCAGCGCCACCACTGAGTACCACCTGAGCAGCCTTGGGCACATGGCCCATCTGCTGTAAGCTTCTGCTTCTTCCTCTGCAGAAGATATTGCTCCCCTTGAAGATGTTGCTGGGAGGAAGTCAGTTTGCTGGTCACGAGCAAACCAGTGCGAGCTATGGTGTTATGGTGGCTATTATTCTTAACTTTGCTATTGGTGTTCACGCAGGGTCTGTTCTGGAAAAACAGTGACTCCCAGGAGGCACAGGAAAAACTCTCGGGAAAGTGAAATGGATGCACCTGGGGGGGTGGTCTGAAAGAAATGCAGGCCCAGTACTGCCCACCGGGAGGATGGGACCTTGCGCCTCCTTCTCCTGGCTTCCTGTAGCCACCAAGGCCAAGCTGAAAGGCAATGCTGCTCTCCTCCCGTCAGGACGGGGAGGGGCCCAACTCGCAGCAGGTTCGGCATGGCTTCCTTACCTTGCTGGACTTGTGGTCCACGTTAAAGGTGGCAATGACCCCATCCGTCAGCTCCCGGCCCTCTCGCAGCACCATGTACTCGGACAGTCGGTTGGCCAGGTAGGTTTTCCCGGTGCCGCTGGGGCCGGAGAGGATGATCCGCCGGTGCTCCGTCAGCAGGGACACGTAGCGCTGCAGGATGGGCTTGGGGATCAAGGACTCGAACACCAGCGAGTCCAGGCTGTTCTCTGCCAGGCCTGCATTAGAGAGACAGACGGGAAGTGTCTGAGGTCGGGTAGGAAGGGGAGCTGTGTGAGCTCCCCTAGCTGAGAATGTCAAGTCCTGAGGCTAGCCCTTCTCTTGGGATAGCCTGAGACCCCTTTCCACCCAGGTACATGGGAGGCAGAGGAAACTGTCGCCTTCCTGCTCACTAGCACCACGTGCAAGTCCTGGTCGACTCCCCCAGGTTCTGGGTCGCCTTTAATAGCTGCGCCTCCAGTCTTTGTCCTCTGTAGCAGTCATGAGCCCCGCTTGTCTCTCTAGGTTTATTATACCTATGGCACGTGCCCAAAGCAAACCTGTGCCTGCCACTGCCTCTTCCCCTTGCTGCCCCCTCTCCGCCAGGGGACACTGCGACCCCCACAGAGATGGACCACGCAGGTGGCACCGCTTTCATCTTTGAGATGAGAAAAACATGCAAGGAGAGGTTTGCGGCTGAGAACACGGGCGGACCCAGGCTGAAGTGCTGCACGCCGAGGCCTTGGTCCTCAGCACATCAAGTGGAAACCTATTGTTCCCTTTCCCTGCCTGGGACGACTTTCTTAATCAGGGTGTTTGGCTTTTAAAGAGTTGCTTTCCTGAGACTTTGTCCAAGAGAAGATTCAGCCAAAGTTGGCTGTCCAGAATCTAAAGTAATTTCGTTTAAATCTCCTTTCCAGAAAACTAGTGTAGGCAAAAAAAAAAAAAAGGCAAAATAGCATCTTCCTTCCACACAATTATTCACTGCAAGTAGATTCACCCTAATGCACTTACACACTTGCTTCTAATCCTCCCCCCAGCATGAGCCCTAAATGCAGTGGCTGTTTCAGAATGACCACCATGAATGTCCCCAGATGCCTTATCTGCTGGGGACAGGCCTGCATTTTTCCTACCACAGAGCTCACACAGCTCACATTGGATCAAACCTTGATGCAAAGTACAGAACCAGGGTTCCGACGCTTCATCACAATGACGTTAACCAACGCTATGGGAACTGCACACTTTAGAAGGCTTTTCCCTGTATAGCTATTGTTCGGTCTTTTGCTATGAAACTCTCAGGGAATAGCTAGCTTGAGGATGAACTCGCCTTCAGAATGTGGAATGTCACACCCTGTCCTGCAGCCACGGCAGTGAATCGCTGGGGTTTGTAGTGTCCTGGTGGTGGTGGTGATGGGGTGGGGGTTAAGTAGCACCTCAGGATACAGAAGAGACGGGCAGCTGATGCCTTTGGATGCTAAAACACGAGGCTGTGCTGACAGCAGTGGCAGGTGGGGCTCTGCGGAAGCAACATCTCCACCAGAGGCAGGGGGTCCTGTCACCATTCCTACAGAGCTCTGCTCTGCTCTCAGCACCAGGTCACCCCGCTTACCCTCGGTGCTAGTGCTGCGCACCTGTAAAACGCGCAGGTGAACGAGGCACACCTGGCAGCCTGGAGGAAATGCAACTTGAGCCCAAGACATAAAGTCTCTTAGTCTCTCTCTTCCTCTCTCTCCCCTTCAACAGCTCTTGTAGGGGGACAGCTGGCACTCCTTCCCTGCTTCTCCTTGTAGTGTCTGTCCTCTTCTGTCCTTTGGGGAGCTCCTTCCAGGTAGATCACGTGGAACTGTCCCAGCCCCTTCATGCACTCACAGGTGTGGCCTTGGTCAAAGCCTCTCTGGGCTGCCTCTGAGATTCAGTGATGGGCATCTGACTCACGGTGGGCCTCAGCCAGCCCTGGGATTTTCTGTGACACTCTTCCAGAAAGACCTCTTCCTTCAGGTTCCTAAGCTAGAAGGATGATGGAAGGCTCCCAAGGCCTATATGGGCGAAGCTGGGGGAGGCAGGTCCCGAGGACACAGCTTGAACGTCCCGATCTGGCTGCGTCTGAAGTGTATTCCCAGAGTGCTCTGCTACCTGAGCCTATCTGTCCATCCGTTTCTTTTCTTCAGCTACTTTTGAGTGGATTTCTGCCACCTGGAGCCCAAGGGCACAGCTGTGTGAGGCCCCAGGGAAAAGGTAATGCTTGGCACCCACGCAGCAAGACCTTGACGCTTGCTGATGGGGAATGCTGGGTGCTCCTGGAAAAACCTACCAACCAGGAGACAGAACTTACATCAACCAACTCCAAACCTGCGCTGTTACAAGGCAGGATCAGTGCCTTTCAGGGAACTAAGACACTGGACGACACCAAGGATGACCCTAGGACAGCATTTATCAAAGTCTCTTTTGCAGGTGGTGCATGGAAGACAGGAAATGAAGGGGCTTGTGGTCAGATAAATTTGGGAAAGATGGGAGCGAGCAGCCCTTAACTAGCAGCAGTCAGGACGTCAAAGCACAGACCTCTAATGCACCAGTGCACCTGTGCTCCCCTGGCCCCTACACCCCGAATGGGGTAGGATCCAGTTTCCCGGACTTACTTGGCCACAAAACCCTTTTGGCCACAGAGGAACCTGTGGGCCTGGATTCCATGACCTCTCTGGGCAGTGAGGCAACGGAAGCTCCTGCATCACTCCGCGTGGGCAAGAGCTTCGGCAGCTGCACCACAGTGCTCGGACGGCTGCTTGCAGCCTACGGCAAATCGTGGTTTCCCCATCTGTAGAATGGGACCACGTCCAAGGCTTGCTGGCAAGACACATTCATCGGGATAGGGAGAGCACTGTTTCCACAGGGTAATTAAGATTCTATCGCCCTGGAGTCATGAGGCTAATGGGATCTTTTGTTAAATAATTTCAGCAATGAACAACAATGATTTATTTCTGGCCGCGGCTGAAAAAGCTCCAGACTATTTAACTCGCTTAGGTAAGAGAAACTGGTGGGAAGAAAATCAAAACCACCACCCACATATGTACGCCAAAGCCAAGTTGAGCTCACGATCCTCTGCCCAGTCCCAGTCCCAGTCCGTAGCGCTGCCATCCCGACAGCTGCGCCCTCTGCAGGCGGGCCCAGGTACCTTTGACAGTGACGGAGATGGTGGTGTTCTCGCCCACCAGATAGCCACAGGGGAGCAGCTCTGGCGTTTCCGAAGTGTTGCTGCGCTTGACTTCGCCAATGCTATAGCCCAGGACACTGTCAGAATTCAGCCCTAGCTGACTCACCGGGTCCACGTGAATGATGTACTCCTGGAGGGGAAAAACAATCAAATGAAGAACCCATCGAAGAAGTGGTTTAAATCGGCACCTGACTCAGGTTTTCATTGGGTGATTTGCAATCAACTGCTCTTTGTTCTCCGATGTGTGAGAATCCAGGTGCGGATGGCGGGGAGAAGAGCTGCCTTTCTACAGGATCATATCCTAGGAGTACGGGCCTCTTAAAATTGGATTATTTGGCTCGGGACTGGAAGGAAAACCCCAAGGAACTCCTAACAGGATTCCAAGCATTTAGACTGTTTTTCCTAAGTTCCTAAGCTGGGCTGAAGCCTCAAAGACATCGAGACCTTGGAATGGTGCTGGAAAATTCACGAAAAAAGCCTTCCCAGAAAGAAATCTTTTCACCACCTCCTCCTCCTGGCTCACAGCAGAGACCATACTGAGAGCACAGAGGGCAGGATTCAGAGACGCTCCAAGGAGCAGCTCGAGGGCTTCAGACAGAGAACTGTGTGTGGAATTCAGGAAGTGTTGTCTTTCAAGTGAGGGACCCAAGGCTGCAGGGCAGTGAACTTGAACCCAAGGTGCGTGGGCTGTGAGGACTGGAGGAGACGCCCAGTAACAGGCCTGAGCGTTCTCGGCTCCTCTGCTGTGATGTCGTAGAAGCTCTTTCCAGCCCACGCCGCTGCCCCTGTAATCCAAGGATGCGTCTATCGCTCTTTGTGCCTGAGTAGCAGAATTGGCCCTAAGCCGCCCAGTTCTTATCTCTTTCCTTCTACACTTCTGCACCGGCTGCCGAGATGGGCAACGATACAGTCAGAGAACGGAAGTTCCTCTGTGTAGAGCCACCTGCCTCTGGATGCTTCCAGAGACAGTAGGGGACCAGTTAAGTCAGGTTTTAAACTCAGCCCAGGGGCCGGTGCTGTGGCATAGTAGGTTAAGCATCCGCCTGTGGCATTGGCATCCCATCTCAGCACCGGTTCAAGTCCCAGCTGCTCCACTTTCCATCCATCTCCCTGCTAACCACCTGGAAAGCAGTAGAAGATGGCCCAAGTCCTTGGGCCCCCGCACCCATGTGGGAAACCCAGAAGCTCCTGGCTCCATTTGGGGAGTGAATCAGAGGATGGGAGACCTCTCTGTCTCTAAAAATCTTTAAAATAAACAATTTAACAAGGTCAGATAAAAAACTAGACCAGTGCCACCTGCTATAGATTCACTGCCTTAGGCAACCTCAGCCTCAGTTCCCTCCCATTTCAATGAGACAATAAAGGGCATAGCATGGCCTCTAGCACAACGAACAAAAAAATACCCAAGGGCTACCACCACCACTCTGGATAGGATTGATAATGAACACTTAAGCCGCTGGTTGACTTTAGGACAACAGAAAAGCTGTACTGAGAGTTTCCTTCAAATGAAGTTGTGTTCCGTGGTTCACCTTGGTATTCATCAGTCATTTCCCCTGTCAGACTCAATCCAATGGTGTGATTAGAAAAACAGCTGTGCCAACGCCCTTGACACTGGCCATGGATCAGATGCTACCCTCTGTAGCCTAAGTCAGACTCTAAGGCAACGGCACAGGATGCTGGCACAACGCAGCAGATCCCCAAGGGAAGGGCAGAAAGCTGATGGCTTAGCGCCAGCCACAGATCACTTACCCCCAAGCACACTGAACAGGACCCAGTGGTAAGGTAAAAAGTGAATGTGGACATTAGCAGTTCACTATGAGAGGATCAAAGAATTGCTCAAATGGCTCTCGCTAGCTGGCCAACCACTGCCAAGGGCAGACAGAGTGAGTCTGTACTTACCATCCTCCTTCTGTTCCCTTGAGGGCCAGGGGCCAGGTTCCAGCCACAGAAGAATGGTGAGACAGGGGCAGGCCCAAGAGACAACCTGGTTCAGGACTCTCACTTCCTGTTCCCGCCTAAGCCCAGCCCCCCATGCCCAGCAGGTGTGCCGCCACCCCGGTCTTCTTGAGGACTTACTTTGAACAGGCGTCTAACCACCCCATCGAGCACATCCCACTTCGTCTTGCCACTGACTCCAATGCAGCCAATAAGAAAGAGGTGTGGTCTGGAGTCCTACGGGTAAGGAAATGTATGCAGGTGAAAACCAGACGCCCAGCTGAGGACCTAGACTGCCTTAGAACTCCACCAGTGGCGTCAGAGGGGAGCGGAAGTCCTACTACGTCAGTACCAGGCACAGCTCAGCCTGAAATTTCTCCCTGCTCTCCGGCTACGACAGCAGTTCATGGGTCAGGAAGATGGACAGGCTCGCCTTCTGCTAAGTGTGACCCGCACCACTGCGTGGCTCTCACGCCCTTATCTGTCATCTCTCCCTTTTCAAAAATCGCTTGTGAACTCACCTCCTCCAGGAAGCCTTCAGCAATTAACCCAACCAGGCACACAGCTTACACTGCTTCACGGGTTCTGAATACAGCTTACATAATGTATATTCTGCACTTGCTTATATTTTAGTTTTCATTCTTCTTGTCTTATTTTTATATCAAGTTCATCTCCTTGCTAGATCTTAAAAACTTCAGGACAGAAGGAATTTCTATTTTTTCTTTTCTTCTTTTTTTTTTAAAAAAAAAGTTTATTGCTTTTCTTCTAAGTAAATGTTAAAACATGTTCAATTCAGTGCCACTCCAGGAAGATGCTACACAAGAATATCTTTTTCTAATTCTTTGGTATCTCTGCCCACAGGGCTCTACATAGTGGGGCTAACTGATCTCACTGATGAAAGCTGACAGAACATTCCATTCTGTTGGGTTTTTATATATCTGACATGCTCAGAAGAATAAGGAGTTAGGAGGGGAGAGGGTGAGTGGAGGGGGCAGAGGCAAAGGGCAGTTGAGGAAAATCAGCAGAACCAAGAGCACCAGTCTTCCAGCAGGGTGACCTGACCCACCGCCGGCCTGTGGCCTCCAGTGAAGTGATGCCTGGATCTGGGGCTTCTTCATGGTGAAATGGAGGGGATAACCCCTGGTCAGCCAGCCTCATTTGGATGCTGCAGGGATCCAGAATGACAGATTTTTTGACAGTGACCTATGAACTTTTGTAGAACGTCCAAACTGAGGACCATCGGAATGAACCAGGTTCCCAGGTATTACCTGCACTTACTGCAACAGTGAGTTTTCCCTCTCACAGGCTGTTGCTCTACCAGCTAATTCTGAAAATGGAGTTATCTGTTGTGTCATCCTAGGCTGGGCTGGCCCCTCTCAGTGAGGCTAACGCATCAGCCACAGAGTGGAACCCCCGAGACAGACAAGTCTGGCTGCGCTGCTTTGCTTTGGTGGGTGCTGCGGGTTCATCCAGCTAGTCTGCTAGCTAGGAATGCTAAGAAATAACACACAGAACACCCAGTTCTTGGTATGCCGACTCATGAGACCGTCGTTATTCAGAGCATGACTGGCAATGCCTAGACCCTCCCAAGTAATCTCTGGTGGTCGTGCAGACTCTGGAAGTCTCAAGATTCGGCCAGAGAATGGAAACTGACTTCAGACATGCAGAGTCCCCAGCCCCAGTGAGTCCGGACACCCCATCAGCTCCACTCTCAGCCACCTGTGTGTCCCTTGGACTTGGGTGCCTGTCTTTCAGCGTGTGTTGGCTGCCTCGGATGAGATCAGACTGGTGCTCTTGTGCAGATGAATTCAGCCAGCTTCCGTCTGTGCCTTTTACGCCAAATGTGCTTAGCTGCCTCTGCGGGGCTTTGGGATTCTATTAAGTTCAGAAAAGCCATTTCTGATGGATGTTAGCATTTAGTTAATTGCGGGAAAGTGCAATGGGGGGCCACAGTTAGTCCTCTTTAGTAGACTTGCAAACACAAGAGAGGAAAGTACTGCTTACTCCCTTCGACTGTGTCAAAATGCCACCAGTATTACAGTTACAGTAGTCCCCCCTTATCTGTAGTCACCTGTGGGCAACCATAGCCCAAAAATAGTACAAGGAAAATTCCAGGAAAAATAATTCATAAGTTTTAAATAACTTTTGCTATAACATATTTTTATGATTGCTCTGTTCTACTCTTAGTTACTGTTGTTAATCTCTTAATATACCTAATGTGTAAATTAAGCTTTATCATAGGGATGCATGTAAAGCAGAAAACATAGTCTACTGCAGGGTTTGGCTCTGTCCATGGTTTTAGGCATCTACTGGGGGGGGGGGGATCTGTGGATAAAGGGGGACTACTGTAATTAGGGAAAGTATTAGTAGCATTCCCGAATCATCCGAGGTTCCGAGGCGATGCAGTTCCAGGAGAAATCACTACGCTAGGTGGATCTCCCTGGGGCAGGGACAGGCAGAGCAGGAAAGGGATCCAACTAACCTCCTTCCACTTCATTGCCTCCTGAAAGCTGACAACTATCTTAACATGCCTGCCTCCTTCCTTCCGAGCCGAGCATTCACCAGTGTCATCCAGCAACACGTCTGCGAATGGAAAACATCGACAGCCTTAGGCACACGGGGACAGCAAAGCCGGCCTGCCGACACCCCCGCTGCTCGTCGCACAGCAGCGGGCCAGACCAGGTGTCGCGGTGCAAGGGAAGTAGGTAGGGTGGGCGGGAGGGCAGAATGGATAATGCAACCACAGAAACCAACGGTGGACCAACCAAGGAACCAGCCGGCTGACGATGCACTTTGCTGGATGGAAGTGCGAAGGAGAGACTCAACCAAAATGATAGCAACAGCAGCGCCATGGATAAAAAATAAAAGCGTCAGCCTCGGTATGCTTGTAAAGAAAACCTGGACCGTGTTCACTGATGACTGCGCCTGCCTGGAATCCAGGAAGGCAGGAAGACCGTAGACCAAGCCATCGGCCCGACTGGGACCTGCTACCATGGGCTTTGTACGCAGCATTCAGCTCGCAGGTCAGCCTCTTAAAATGGATCAAACAGAACTCAGCATGGTGAGCAAGGGGATCTGAGCTCAGGGCTTGGAGAATCTGGGCCGCTGGAGCAAAGCATGAGAGCAGTCTAACGGCTGGGCTCATGCTGGCAGCACACACACACCCAGACACACACACGCCCCAAGTGCACACACGCCTGTGCCTCTCCGTTGGCTCTGCTGACCTGCGTTATCTTGGGGCTCTCGCTTGGAGACCAGAGTGCCAGCTGCAAGGGCAGTCCTGCCCCCCAAAAGCCCTGTGGGCCACTCACCCAGGCTGGTTGACTCGGTGAGGTTCAGACTGTGTTGGGAGAGGCCCATGGACTGCCTCGGGGAGGCAGAGATGGACACCTGGGAGGGGGCCCGGCTGCAGCCACTGCCTTGAGACTCGGACTTCAGCCGGTCATTCTCAGCCTTCAGCTTCTCTATTTCACTCTGCAAAGAGTAAGGGGCGACATTCACTTACTGGGTTGGATGGAATGAGGAACGAGCCCTTTCTGCAGACAGGATCCGAATAGTCCCAGCCAAGGCAAGAAACCCCGTCAGCGAGATACAGCAGCCTCTGCTGTGTGCACTGGCAGGCCTGGCTGCAGAGGCTCCGTTCTCCCAGAGACTCGGCCTTGGCAAAGATGCCGCAAACATGTCCGAGGCTCTGCTGTGCGAGTCCTCAGTGAGCAGGTCTTAATCTCAGTTGTGTGCAGCGCTCCGAGTTGGCAGGTTTCAGTACTCTAAGACCTCTCCGAGCCTTTAAGGGGCTGCTTCGTGTGAGAAGCTGTGCACGTCCTCGTGTGCAGGGCTTCCCCAATGCATGTGACCAAGGAGCTCCCTCTCACAGAGCCCTCTGGGAACGGCTGCTTCCGGGGTACTGCTTCGGGAAACAACTTTCTCCAGCGAGCTCCCCAGGAGTCTGACATTCTCCCATCATGGGTGAAGAACCAACTACGTGCAAAGCACTGGTGCTGTGTCCACAGAACCGGGTGCAAAGAGCTGCACGGAAGACCCAAACATCTTCACTCCACGGAAGACGGGGTTGGGAGGGCTGTAACCAGGAATCTATAGGAATGCTCAGGGAGGGCAGTGACACTGCCAGCGGCAGGACCTGTTAAGGCTGTGCAGAGGAAGAGGCACCGGCTGCACCTGGAGAGGAGGGCCCAACTCAAATGTGCAGAAGGATCTCGCCACTGGGGGAAAGAATAAGACAGAGGATGTGCAGGGCACGCAATGGGAGTCTGTGTGGCCGGTGGGCAGAGTCTGGAAAGTATAGCTGGGGAAGGTGATGTGGACCAACAGTAAAAAGGACCGTGGGAGGCCTTCAAGGCCAGGTGAAGGGCACCGTTATGCTTATCTTTTCAAGAGATCGGGAAAGCAGGGGGCAGCCAGCAGCCCTCCGGGCTTGGTGCATAGCAGCTTCTTGGAAGCCCTTCCCAGTAAGCCCTGGGCTCAGCCAATCCGCCTGGGCTCTCACCTGCATCCTGTTCATGGCCTCCCGGAGCTGGTCGAGCTGGTGGGCGGAGCTGAGGGCTTCCAGGCGGATGTCTGTCAGCTTCATCTCCTTGTCTCTCAGCTCATTCCGGAGCTGCATGACTGTCTCGGCCTCACTGTCCATGCACTCTGAAATTCTAGGGCAAGAGGAGCTTCACTGACAATAGTGCCTCCGAGTTCATCTCCTTTTAGTCTCCCGCGGTCTATTTGTCATCAGGTCTGGTCAGCAGTTATTAATCAAAGTCAGGGTCCTGGTGTCTCAAAGCACCTGAAATTCAGAGTTCACTACCTCTCTGTGTTCTTTCTCTGCAGAGCTCTGGCATTCAGAACGGTTTTTGGTGCAGAGTAATAACTTCTGAACACCACCCGCCCTCCACCAAGTGCACACAGCTGGCTGCTCCAATGACACCACAACACCCCTGAGAAGCGAGGTCTACAGAAACTCCAAGTGAAACAGCTGGCTGAAAGGGGAAGAAACCTAAAGAAAGGAGTTTGCCTATTTCTGACGATACTCTAAACACTGCCTTCAACATGTCCAGGGAGATCAGCTTTTGTGAGCCCCCATGCCCCATACTTGCCCCTAAACCCATGGCAAGAAGAGGACCAGCTGCGGGGGGTCAGACACGTGGGGGCACCGCGGGACAGGGAAGCCAGAGTTTGATCTGGAAGCCGCAACAGCTCAGCCAGCACTGCCTTCCTTCCCCTTCTGCACATCAGAGCAAGATGGCTGAAGGGCCCCAACGGGTCCCTCTTGCCTAAGAAAAGGCTACTAGGATCCAGGGTCCTTACTTGATGGGGTTTGCCCTTCAAACGCCTGGGAGGTCAGCACACATGGAAGATCATAACCACATGATGGAGGGCAATGTTAAGAAAACAAAGTTGTCTTTTCAAAAAAAAAAACATGGCCAGCACTGTGGCATAGCAGGTAAAGCCACCCCCTGCAGTGCCAGCAACCCTAATGGACACCAGTTCAAGTCCTGGCTGCTCCACGTATGATCTAGCTCTCTGCTATGGCCTGGGAAAGAAGTAGAAGATGGCCCAAGTCCTTGGGCCCCTGCACCCATGTGGGAGACCTGGAAGAAGCTCCTGACTCCTGGCTTTGGATCGGCACAGTTCTGGCCATTGTGGCCACCTAGGGAATGAACCAGAGGATGTAAGACTCACTCTCTCTCTCTCTCTCTCTCTCTCTCTGCCTCTGCCTCTCTGTAACTCTGCCTTTCAAATAAAATAAAGAAATCTTTTTTGAAAAAAAAAAAAAAATTGTCCTGTGAATCTCAAAAATCACAGGATCTGGGGTACTTGGGTGAGCCAGGAGAGAAAGTTTTGACATTTCTTGGAATGTAGACACAAACAACAACCCCAAACAAACCAAAAAAACCCAGATTCAAGTTCACAAACTCACAAAGCTGAAACTGATTATGTCTGAAAGACATGATCAGCACACGATCCGACAGAAATGTCACATGAGCCTGCTTGCCTAGACCCAAGTGCTGGATCTGGGGCCAAAAAAAACCTGACCCATGAGACTGGTTGGGGGTGAGGAAATTTTAACTGCCAAAGGAAATCCATTTACAAAATTGTTCAACAAGATGTACCTTTATTTCTGGGGCAGTAAGAAGTAGAAGGAAGCTTTAACTCTTGAGTAGTCAAGCCTTCCTTGACCTGCGCCCGCACAACCTGGATTCCAGATATAAAGAGTAAAACCGCCTCCCATTTTTATAAAGCTGTCAGCAAACAAGGAAGCTTCCCCGGTTCAAAATCCAAGGAATTCTTGAACATATCCTAGTTATGCCCTGTCATACCTAGGAGAAAACGGGAGCCAACAGACTGGGGACTAAAAGGCCCAGAGAGACAAAAATGCCTTTAGAATTCAGATCTTCCTGTCCCTGGCTCTTTGTGCTCTGAATAGCCTGTGGCTTGGGAGGTTTAATTATAAGCTGTGCTTTTTTTTTTTCTTTTTGGTCTGGGAGGCTTGCAGGAGGAGCCTGCAAAAAGCGGTTCTTTCTTGAGAGGACGCTGGTTTCCTGGTTTAAATGGAGTGTAAAGTCCCAACAAAACTCCATGGGACGCTCCTGACTTGGCCACCATGGCCCTTCTCGGTGCCGAGAGTGGAGGCTGCAGTTCACTGCAGGGAACACGCCGTTCTGGCTTGTGCCGTGTCCTGACAGTGTGCCCAGCCCTCCATGGTAAGGCATGGACTCGGGTCCCGTCTGCACGGTCTGTACCTCTTCCCCAGGACGCTCTCAGCAAGAGACAACATGTCACTTTGTGGACTACACACTCTACCTCGCAGAGCTCGGCCCAACAGCAAGTTTCCGAAGGGGCCACATCTGAGTGGTCTGAGTGCCCGTCCCTGTCCAAACTTGTGTTGAAATGTTATTCCTGCAGTCATCTATGAACGATGCTCAATGAGGAGGTTATGGGGCGAGGGTGATCCCTATCCCTGCAGCAATGGCTGCGGAAGAGAGACCCAAATAAGCACGCCTGCTCTCTCGCCATGCAGTTCCCTCCACCAGGCTGTAACCCAACAGGAAGGCCTCGGCAGGTGCTGTACAGGTACCGGCGCCAAGTTCAGAACCATAAGCTAAATAAACCCGAATTCTTTAACACGACCCAGTCTGCGGTATTCAAGTATAGCAACAGAAAACAGCCCAAGACAAAAAAGGCAACAAACAAAAATAAAGAAAGTAGAGAGTAGAGCTCCTCCAGGGTTCCTCTGACATCAGCCAGCTCTGAGAATCCCAAGAGCGAGACCACAGGGAGGGATGTCCTGCCACACAGAAGGTGCTGAAAACAAGTTATTCCGTAGCAGCCTCCGCCAAGTTTTTTTTCCCTCTGTGGAACCCAAGACACAGCCTTCTCCCTTGGTGCCTTCCCCGGCTGCACTCATGCTATGCCACTGACCGGTCATCTCACTGCACTTGACCGGTTACCCCGTGCTGCTGGCCCTCCAGCACTGGCAGCATTCTGTGCATCGCTCTAGCGTCTGATCAGACTGACCAGCGGCGCGTGCTCACACAATACGCAAACAACTGGGCTAGGCACGTGAAGTAGCTGATTCCATTTATGTCCTTCTAGAATTATCTGCATTTCTAAAATGGGGAGTCTGAGGCACACAGAATAAGATGCCCACGGTCACACTATGTAAGTAGGTCAGAGGCAGCATTACACCTGGCAGGTCTATTTAATTACAGAACCCAGGGTGTAGTGGGTAAAGTGGTGTAGTGGGTAAATCTGCCACCTGCAGCTTCAGCATCCCATATTGGTGCCGGTTCAAGTCCCAGCTGCTCCATTTCCAATCCAGCTCCCTGCTAATGTGTCTGGGAAAGCAGCAGAAGATGGCCCAAGTCCTTGGGCCTGTGCACTCATGTGGGAGACCCTGAGGAAGCTCCTGCCTTTGGACCAGCCCAGCTCTGGCTGTTGAAGCCATTTGGGGAGTGAACCAGAGAATAGTTCTCCTCTTCCTCTCTCTCTGTAACTCTGCCTTTCAAGAAAATAAATAAATCTTAAAAACAACACCAAAAAGAACCCAAGCTCCTGAACTACCCCCAGTGGTACTTAAGACATGCTTGTTCACTTCATGGACCACTCACTGAAGCAACCATATGCACATTTTTTTTCCTGCTCAGCCTCTAAACTCGTTATTTCAGCATATTCTAGCCACTTTGTCCAGAGGCAGGGCTGAAGGCATACCTAATTTTAAATGCTTTGAGTGTGGGAAACATTGCCTTCCCACAGCTACCATTCCTTTCGCCCACAGGGTCGGAATTTTCTAAGCACAACTCTTCTGCCTTTGGTTTCGCCTTTGAACTCTCTCTCACATCTAGACTTGCACATTCTTACAAACCTTTCAAGGTTGGAAATCAGCATGTGCTCTCAGCCCACCCTTTGGAAAACCAGACCCAAAACAAACATCTCCAGTGTCCATGGATGCTGTGGAATCTAAGAAGGAGGCCAGGGAGCCAAGAGCCTGCCCCGCCCAAACCCCATGGGGAAAGTGGTCTGGAAGAAGCCGCCTTGCTCGGGCTTCTGTGCGGCCAAGGGCATCCTCACTGCTCTCCTCATCCCACTCGGCCGCCAGCACCACTTGGCCCAATTCCTACTCCTCCCTCTCAGTACTGAGTTTCCCCCCACCTCACTGGCTGCACAACTCTCTCCTCATGAACTTCAACATCAGAGCGTCCCAGGGCTCAGCCCCTGATACTCTCCATTCTTCTTCATCTCCACTCCCTGGAAATCTCCTCCAGTTTTCCAGCTTGCAATACCACCTACAAGCTCATAGCTCCCAAATCTATACCTCCAGGGATTCCAGGTTGGCCAGCACCTCCACCAGGGTGCCTGCTGAGCATTTTAAACTTATTGTGGCCCAACCAGAGAGCCTGGTCCTGACCCCTCCCTGACCTGTCTCTCCCACTCATGCCTGGTACTCAAATCTAGGAATATCCAAGGATGATGCTTCTTTTGCTCTCCTACTCCGCAGCTGGTCCATCACCACTTTTCTTCCAAACCTGAGTCCATCTGGACTCCTCACTAACCATCAATCACTCATTCATGCCACCAAATATTGGAGCGCCTGCAAAACCAATAGAGTGACTACCTCCATGGAGCTTATCATGTAGAGCTGGGGTAGGTGCAGGGACACAGAACAAAGAACCAAGGGAAATCTGCATGTCAGGTGGTGACACGTAAAACAGTGAACAATAAAAGCCGAGGAAAGGGGATGACAGGCGTGCTGGCTGGTGGCGGAGGACTTCCTGATGCCAGGGGCATAGGCCAGGCCTGGCTGATCAGGTCACACTGAGCACAGACCTGAAGGGAGTGAATGGCTGGAGGAGGGGTAAGCAGGCAGAGGGCACAGCAAGGACAAGGACAAAGGCCTTGAAGTGGGCAGTGTGACCGGAGTATTCAAAGCAGTTGTCAGTGGCCAGAGAGGCGGAAGCTGGGGCAGTGCTAGCAGCCTTATGGGATTTTCGTTCCTCAT
The DNA here is from genome assembly GCF_033115175.1 of Lepus europaeus. NCBI lineage: Eukaryota > Metazoa > Chordata > Mammalia > Lagomorpha > Leporidae > Lepus > Lepus europaeus. Next base: position 45,511,922 of record NC_084833.1, read on the forward strand.
CCACAGACAATGAATTCACATGACCTCAACCCTCCCATGTCTGCCCACTGCACCTGCAATCGATGCAACTTCATGTTGATGTCCCAGCTGCATGCGCGCAGCATGGCCTGGCTGTCTCGGTGCCTCTTTCCCACCACTCCATCCCTCGAGCACCCCTCCCTACCCCCAGCTCCTCAGCCTTTTCCTCATTCTGTCCCTTGTGCTACAGACTTCTCGGGTCGGGCAGGACACCCTGCTCACTGTGAGGCTGACCCGTGTTCACCCATTTCATTGGACTTCTTCCCTTGTCATTGGGACGGCCCTGAGACCTGGGTAGTGGAAAGAGGAAGGCTGTGTACCCCTTACAGACCATGTCCATAAAGCCCTCCCCTGGGATCCTCCCATTGCTCCCTCGTGCCCCTGCTGGCTGGATGCAGAGCCCCGAGCCAGGACTTGGGTGACAGATGGCAGGAGCCTTGGGCCTACCTCACCCATAGGGCAGGCAGAGTACTGACTAGGAATGTCTGCCTGGGGCTTGCAGTGAGCCTGAAATAAACCATCCGAGTTTATTACAGCAGCCAGAGCTACTGGCCAGAACTAGCCCAGTGCTTCCTCCTGTTACAAAGATCTCAGCTGAAATGCTGCCTCCTCCAAGAGGCCTTCCCTGACAGCCCATCGAAAGCTGCTGCCAGGAGTATGGCAGTTAGGTTGTCACTCAGAATGCCTACAGACCCACATCAAAGCACCAAGTTCAAGTCCTGGCTGCTCCACTTCTCACTCAGCTTCCTGATAATGCACACCCCAGGAGGCAGCAGATGTTGGCTCAATGCCTGGGTCCCTGCTACGTGGGAGACCCAGAGAGTGGGCTCCTGGCTTCAGCCTGGCCCAGCTCTGGCTGTTGCAGCCATGTGGGGAGTGAAGCAGCAGGTGGAAGATCTTTCTGTCTCTCTGTCTTCCAAATAAAATGAAAATAAATAGAAATGCAAAAAAAAAAAAAAAAAAAAAAACCACTTAAAATAAAGCTGCTGTCAAGGTACTCTGCATCCAGGCACTATTATAAGTCACAGCATTAGCCCTTGGTGCTGATTTTTCTGGTTTATTTGGGATTCATCTGATATACAGGATCTGTCAGAGTAGGAGTTTGTCTGGTACACTGCTTCAGCAGAGCTGAGCACAGTGCCTAGCACACAGTGGAGGTTCAGGAGCCCCCCGTATCCCAGGGATGGCGGTCTGGTTGCACCTAGAAGAGGGCTCTGCTCCCGGAAGCTGCTGCATACAAAGTTTCCACCAGTAAACACAGAATAGGATAAGTTCCTCCATCCTCTAGCCAGGATGCTGTGGGGTGAGGACAAAGTGAGGCCCTATGCTGTTTATGTCTCTGGCAGCCTGCAGGTCACACGGGAAACATTCTTGCAACCTGTCACTCAGTCTTGTCACTCAAGGAAACACAGTGGTGGGGGCCAGTGCTGAGGTGCAGCCACCTAAAGCTACTGCCTGCGACACTAGCATATGGGAGCCAGATAGAGTTCCCTGCTAATGTGCCTGGGAAAGCAGTGGAAGATGGCCCCAGTGCTTGGGCCCCTGCACGCACATGGGCGACCTGGAAGAAGCTCCTGGTCCCTAGCCCAGCATGGCCCAGCCCTGATTGCTGCAGAGCCACTTGGAGAGTGAACCAGTGGGTGGAAAATCTATACATATAAAATTCTGCCTTTCAAATAAATAAATAAATCTTAATAATAGTAATAGTAATAATAATAATAATAATAATATAAAGAAACACAGGGCGCTGAGCAGGTGCTGCAGGGACGGGTTGAAGTCCAGATCTTGAGCAATCCTCTTGCCCCCTCTGCTCAGATTTTTGCCCTCACCCATGATGAAAGTGCACATCCCTGCGGCGACCCTCTCACCAGGGTGGTCCCCAAGAGAAGAGGAGCTGATAATCTAACGACGTACAGTGGAGACCCTGGTAGGGCCACGGTTCGCTAGTGGGAGGAGTCACTTAAACTCCACGTCTCCCTTCCAGTTCCTGTCTTCACACAGGTGAACAGGGCCTCTGTATTCCCTGCTCTTGCCTCTAGAGCCTGGGCCTTGGACTGTCTTCCTGTCTCTCCATGGAGGAACAAACAGCCTGGGCTCAGTGGGAACCACGGGGGTCAGCTGGTACCTTGTAGCCAAGGGGAACAGGATCTAAATAACTGAACCCCCAAGCAGCCGTGCCCCTAAGGAAAGGTGCACAAACTGCTCTATAAAACATGAAATCCTTGGATGAAGACAATTGCTACTTGATTGTCCCCGTTTTCAACTTCCATTTTCTGAGCTCTGACCTCAGATAAACAGCCATCACCAAATTCTGACCAAAGAAGAAAAGGCTCATCTAAGTCTTCTCACCTAAATGGACCAGAATTTCGGCAAAAAAATCGCCAAGACTAATAACATCATCTCCCCCTCAGAGCAAAAATGTTTCGAGTTCTTTCATGTCTACATACTTTGTTCCATCCTTAGGCGAGGGTAAGCAGACAACAACCTCAATCCAAGATGGCATACAGAGAAATGGAAATAAAGCCAGGTTCAGGGGTTTGCTGAGGCCAGCCAGCTGACTATGGACACTGACACCATCAGAACTGAAACCCAAGTTTCCTTTCTCTTTCAGCATCGCCAGCCCTAAAACATTAACAGAATACACACAGTTCTGCCAAGCAAAACATGAAGGGTTGCAAGGCGCAGATGCACCACCACAGGACCTGCAGCCACGCTGATGTGAGAGGGCTCCTAGGAGACAAAGACGGCCCCCGAGCAGGCAGACTCACAGGGAGTTGGAGTGAGAGTTCCGCAGCAGCGGAGTGGAGCCCGTGGACCCGTTGTGCGGCAGCTTCGGCGAGGAAGGCAGTGATGAGTCCGTCATCTCCTCTATGTCTGAATGCGAGGATGCCGACTTGGGGGACTTCTTCTTTCCGAAAGCTTGCTTGAAGGAGCTGCGTAACTGAACACACGAGATCATCAGCCTGGCAGGGGCTGCCACCGGCGCTCAGACTTGGCTCAGCAGGGACATGCACACAAGAGAGCAATTAATTCTCCCACGTTTCCCCCGCCAAAGGACAAGGGTCCCCACAGCTCTCTCGCATCAGTGCATTAAGGGAAGAGGAGTTATCTGGTGTTGACAGCTCGGGAGACTGGACCTGTGGGTGACATTCCATGCCTACGCTTGGTTCAAGACTAATGCCAACCGCAAGACAGAGCCTGGCTCAGCAGATGGGTGTCGGGGAGATGAGGTTACACAGCAACGAAGCAGGATGCTCAGACACAATGACGGATGCGCATGGGGTTAGTCATATCAATGGATGGGTTAGCTTGGTGTCTGATATTGAAGTGGGTCTTGCTTACCTCATTGACCTGCCAGAGAAAACGCAAGCAAAAACAGGGAGGGGGGGAGGAAAAAAGACAATTTTTAACAGAGAAAGCCAGTGACAGGGAAAGCTTCGGAGTTTTCAGACACAACACGGCTAATAATAAACACCACACATGGAGGAGGTTTCCAGTAGGAACACGAGTCGTTGAAATTACTGGGGATATCTTCTTCCATGATGGAAGGAAGGGAGTAACAGGGGGGGTGGGGGCTTACAATCTGTGTCCTGCTGGCTTCTCCTTGTCAAATGACATGGATGCTCCCACCCCCTTCCATGATGCTCACTCTCTTTTGCTTCTTATCAGTCATCTCTCTATGCCTTCGGTTTCTGGAGGGGGGGACACATGTCTTCTTTCCTTAGCAGGGCAAGGTCCCACATGGCTGGAGAGCTCTCAGAAACATCTGCCTAGGAGTTCCTGCAGTCCTTCTACACGAGAAGGTAATCTAACAGGTAGGGAACTAGCTACTTATTACTCCAAAAATGGAGAGTTACTTTTAAGGGATTTATTAACCGGGTTGGGCCAAGGACTGGTATGTCACAACCTCCCCAAAGCATAAACAGACCTGAAAATTTGAACAATTAAATGCAATGTCTTCTTCTATGAAACCTATGATCAACATGTATTTTTCTAAGCCAAAATAATAATGATAATGAGAATGGAAATAATTCATCTTGAAATTACTTTAAAAAGTAACTGCCTTAGCCCATGTCATGGTGCAGTGGGTGAAGCTACCATCTGGGATGCTTGCATCTCACACTGCAGTGCTGGTTCAAGTCCTGGCTGCTCTGCTTTGGATCCAGCTCCTTGCTAATGTGCTTAGGAAGGCAGTGGAATATGGCCAAATACTTGGGCCCCTGCCACTCACATGGGGGACTTGGAGAGAGTTCCAGGCTCCTGGCATTGGCCTGGCCCAGCCCTGGCCATTGTTGCCATCTGGGGAGGGAACAAAAAGATGGAAGATATCTCTCCCTCTCTCTCTCCCTCCGTCCCTCCCTCCCTCTCTCTCTCTCTTTCCTTCTGTCAATGTGCCTTTCAAATACATAAATAAATCTTTGAAAAAATAAGTGCCCTTTTTTAAAAGTCTTTCTTGCTTCTGAAAATATATTCTAGGGGTCCCCTTAGCCACTGAGAAATTCATAAAATGGGCCATTCTGAAAACAATAGGAGATTTTCCTCTGTAACACATCCAGCTCACAGCAAGTCTAGATCCCATTTCCCTCCTGTGTTCCACTTCTGATCATATTTCTAGAGAGCTGTCACAGAAACAGGAGGGTGTGACATACAAGCCAACAGCCTCAATTCTTGCCTCTGCATCTGGTAAAACATCAGGTGGAAGGAGCAATTACAAAGATTAGGCAGAATTAAGCTTTGGGATTAGCTGAGGATGGCAGTTACCCATCTTTCCCGATTTCACTGACAACCAACAGTTATCTTAAAACAAGGTAAACAAGCTTTTCTTTTTCTTGAAGCAAATGGACAATTACTATCTTTATAGAAAATAACTCTCATCACTTTGATAATCAAATCAGATCATATTTGTCATCTGCATATCAGAGATGGCAGCATGAGTTAATCCTATCTGTTTAGTCAGAGCAAATGAGTCGACTCAAAGCTATTAGAAACGTAAAGAAAAACAATAATTAGCATGATGAGAGGGTCACACTCTACTGGCCTCTCAGCGTGCCCCCAATGCAAGACACATCAATAACCAAAACACCAAATTCCCAACTCCTCCATCACTAGACCTCGCCACCCATCCAAGATGACACAAGATGAGTGACAGGTGCGGGACGAATGAGGACACTGGTGCTGCTATGAGAACACGATGTCGGCGCTGACAGATGGGACCCTGTGAGCACAGATCACCTTCAGATCAGCACGGGGGATCCCTGCACTGAAGGCAGAGCATAGTGATGTCACGCAGCGCTCTGCAGCCACAACAGCAGAAGGAACAAGTGGGCAGGAGAGTGGGGAAAGCCATTCAGGAAACCACTGTCTGGAAACGCAAGCAGCTCTTGGGACTATGGACACGTGGAGAAATGCTACAACAGATACGGGTCCCCATTTTGAGGTAGAATTCTCAGTTTAGAGCCGCTCAGTAATTCTTAATATCGACAGTATGAAACGGTCAAAGTTTTCAAAGAGAAGGTTGGTTTGATACGGTCCCACACAATTACAAAAATAAACAGATAAAGATCATGGTTAACAATGAGGTCACTAATTTGTGATTTGTGCTAAAAAAAAAAAAATTACTTTGAAACTAAGAAGAAGTCACTTAATTGGTGACACTGCTCTAGTATCGGGAACTTTGTGGCCAACATCTAATGAGGAAGAAATGATACATGTACGGAATGGGGGAATGAGTCCTTCACATGAAGTCTCATGAAAGAGAAAAACTATCAGGTGGAGGTGATTTTGCTGAGCACAACAACGGTTTCAATGGAAACCTATGCACAAACTGCTCCTGGGGTCTACTCCCAAGGCTCTGTGTGCTGAAGTTAAGAGCTAACACACTTGGTTCTGTGACTGCATAGTGGTCCCTGAGATAGTCTCTGGCTACACACTCACCCAGTTCTTTCTCTTCTTTTTCTTGGAGTCACTCTCTATGTTGCTGCCCACGCTGGAGTGGCTGGTGGCGCTGTTGATGCTGGAGACGCTGTCGGAGGAGTGCTGCCTGCGGATGCGGAGGTCTGAAGCCTGGGAGGCGCCGTTTCCTGGAGACCAAGGCGGGCTAAGTCAGTAGCTGCTTGCTTGGGCTCAATCCTCTCTCCTAAGCCACGACCCTCACACCAGAGAGATATCAGGTATTTTGCACTGAGACATCACCTGGGTTCCCCCTCCTGGTTTTAAGGTCCTTGAGTAGGTACTCTGCCTTCCTTAGTCCATTAAATGAGGTCTATCTCTTCCGCACTTGACAAATGAGAAGCCAAGGGAGGCACTGGGAGAACTCCTCCCATGCCAGCTCTGGTAAGCTGCAGATAGGCACAAAGGGTTTCCTAACGGCGGCCACAGCCACTGCTGTCCTCAGCCTCCTCTCTGTGCTCTGTCTGCTCCTGCAACGCGTGGTCTTTTTCAGCCTCTTGTTGTGTGCCATGCCCGCCTTCTCTCAGGGCCCTCTCCAATGCTATGCCCTCTGCCTGGAATTCTCTTCTCTTTTCACTCGGGCCAGCTCTTGCTAAGCCATGCCACCCATCATCACTTCTTCAGGAGGTGTAACATCCAAAACAATGAAGATACTACACATAACAGTGCTATCTGAAAGAAAGTTTGCCCACAGGTTTCCGCTGGATCCACAGTCCAGTCTGGAAGAGCACTGGTTTTAGAGCCAGGCAGATTCAAGGTCTTGATCTGTTTCTGCTCCTTATACTCTCTGCCCATAGGAAGTGACTGTCTCTGAAACTGCTCTCATCAGTGCAGTGAGGAAGAGACCAGTGTCACAGGTGCAGAAATAAAATGAAATAAATAAAACACTTTTACGTAGTCTTGAGAACCCAATAAGTGATCCACAAATGCTAGATATCAGTATTTTTTGCAGGAGGTCACTCACCTTCATGCCCACTTTTTAATTTTAGTCCCAACTCTGATACACAAAGATGAAGCAAATGACCCAGAAAGTTTTTCTGGACAATAAGAGATGGCCCTTTTCAGCTGATTTCTTGCTGGCGTGTAAGCATCAAAGCGTTAGCGAAGTTAAGGGCTGTAAAACTCTCTGCCAACAGAAGTCTATTCCTTGCATTTGGGAAGATACATCCAGAGAAGAGGATGGGCTGCAAGAGCCATCTTTATCAGGGCAAGAAGCAAACGGAAGTTGCCTTCTAGGACCAGTCCTACTGACCCGGAAGTAGATTACACAGGGGTCCAGCCGGGAAGGTTGCATCAGTGCTGTCAGGGGAGGGCCCCAAGGGCAGGCAGGCTGTTTGTCTAAGGGCTGCTTATCTTACTTTACCTTTGCAGTTGAGCTCTGGCGTGTTAATTACTCCATTAATGGCAGCCTGGGCAGCTGCGTTCTGTTTCTTTAGCAGCTCAATAGTTTTCCTTAACTCATTCAGTTCTGAATCCTGGAGCACAGAAAGAGGTATGGATCACCTTCCACTCATTCCACACACGTTCCACTGAAGTATGAGTTAGGTTCAACAGAGGGGGTAGTGAATGAGATCAGGAAAACCTGCCTTCGGCATAAAGTAACATAGAAGAAGAATAAGACTATACACGTAGAAGATCTGTCATTCATTTGACCGAAGTCACACTTTTCCCTAACAGACCAATTATTGACAATTAAGTTCTGGCAGGTTCAAGGACTAGACTAAACTCTGTATGATGATCTAAAGGAAAGATAAGAATATTTTTAGGTTTCTTGCTTATGTCCAAGCAGGGAGAAAACAGCCTTACCTTCTGCTCAGCTGTCATGGTCAAACTCTGGAGCCTGATGGTCATGTTCCCCAGACTCTGTTCAAAAGCTGCCACCAGGTGGGCCTGGAGGAGGAAGACACAGCTCAGTTATGCTACGGTGCAAGGCAAGAGTGCCGGAAGGTGCTGCGGCCTACAGGCAGGACCCCTCATCAGGGCCACTTGATCTGGCCCGTCTACCCCTTCAGCTGCTTCTTGAATCCCACTTCCCACTACTCTTTGGGATCCAGTTACTCTAACCCCCAACTCACTCAGACGCCCTGTGCTCCTTCCCACCCCAGGGCCCTGTGCATCCCGCCCCTGCAGTCTGGAATGCTCTCCCCACCCTGCCTGACTCATGTTCACATGTCTGTCTCAAGAGCTCTCAGCTCATGCCTTCATCACACCTCCAGCCCAGACTGGTTCCCTCCATTCAGTCTCACAGGCACAGCCTCCTTCTGACGCACACCCTGTGCTATCACAGTCAACAGTGATTGTCGGCTTATGTCTGTCGGCTCTGCTCTACTGCACGGTGCTCTTTTGCTCACCAAGTGCCAAGCTCACAGCAGAGGCTCATAACAACCATGTTTGTAGAACGAAGGAACAAAGTAGCTGGCTTACTTGGCTTGTTATGATCCTGCCTAATAAAAAGCCACTGAAAGGCCCATCTGCTACCTCCTTGGAGAAACCTTTCCCAGTGCCCCAGGGACTTAGTTTCCCCACAGGCTCTCATGCACATCTATACACTTCTGTTGGATGTGACGTCAGATGCACCACTACTTTACCTATTACTAGGACATTTTTAAAAAATGTGGTAATTGTAACTAAAGTATACATTCCAGTTTCAGAGATGCTAAAACATGCAAAAAAAAAAAAAAAAACCCTATGTATCTTAGAATTGAGAAATGTATAATTTTCCTGCCTGCCCCTTCTCTATAACTATCTTTAAGGGCAACAGACAGCTTTGTGTCCCCATCCTAAGCCTTCTGCCTGGGACACAGAGGAGCAGGTGAAATGTTGATTGACTTAACAAGGATCTTGGTAATGACAGAACCAGAGTAAAGAATGGATTTTTTTCCTTTTTCTTTTTTTTTTTTTTTTGATTATTTATTTGAAAGGCAGAGAGATAGAGAGAGAGGGAGAGAGAGAGATATATCTTTCATCCAGTGTTTCACTCCCTAAATGGCCACAATGGCTGGGGTTGGGCCTGGACAAAACCAGGAGCTTCTTCTGGGTCTCCCACATGGGTACAGGGACCCAGGCACTTGAGCCATGCTGTTTTTTCCCAGGGGCATTTGCAGGGAGCTGGGTTGGAAGTGGAGCCGCCAAGACTCAAACTTGCACCATATGGGATGTCGACACTGCAGGCGAAAGCTCAACATTCTTCACCACAGTGCCAGCCCTTAGAACGGATGCTTTTTCAAACAGTCATGCTAAAGAACTCCTAGCCATTGATGAAGAACCCATGAGCATGCCAGGCCCTTCTAACTTCCAAAATCCACCTGCATCAATGGAACAAGAGCCTGTCCTTTAGTTAGAGGTATTGGGCAGACAAGATGGGGGTCACCACGTCTACTTTGCTCACCCCTGCCTCTTCACTGCTGGTCCAAAGCAGCCAGATGTGTGCTGGATGAGCAAATAGAAGGACCAAAGGGAAAAGCAGTTAGATGGAAGAGGCGGTGTGGCATAGGAGAAGCAAACAGAATGTAGTTAGAGGTCTTCAGGTCTCATCCCAGTTCCTTCTGATTGCTCTTAACACTGAGTGAGTCATCTAATTTTATGAGAACAGCATCTATCTTCCTCCCAGGGTTACTCTGAACACTAAAGAGATAAGACAGGTGAAAATGGTCTATAAATTTGTGAGGAACACAAGGATGAATGGACATTGTGGTGAAAGAAAGGTTTGGGAATGAGAATGTGACAAAAAATATGAGATGAATATATGAGGGTTTTCCAAAAAGTTTATGGGAAACAGAATTAAAAGTAAACTTATTTTGGTGCAAAAAATTTTGAAAACCATGCAAATGAGTCTTCAAAAAGTTCCTGGAAAATGTGTATTATGAAAAAACTATACATGTATTTCAAAAACTCTTACACAAAAATCAACTTCATTCATTTATCCAGCTTTCTGCTATGGCCTGGGAAAGCAGTAGAAGATGGGACAAGTGCTTGGGTCCCTGCATCCACATGGGAGACCCAGAAGAAGCTCCTGGCTCTGAATTGGCACAGCCCTGGCCATTGCGGCCAACTGGGGAGTGAACCAGCCGATGAAAGACCTCTTTCTCTCTCTCTCTCTGCCTTTCTTTCTCCCTCTGTATAACTCTGACTTTCAAATAAATAAATCTTTAAAAAAAAAAAACAGTATGTTTTAGTCTGTCCTGGTGAATGTAGCAAAGCCAAAGCCAATCAATTCAAGACGGTTTCACAGTAGGTGAAAACAACGGACCAACACACGGCCATGCAGACGGATGCCTGCCACCCTCACCCTGCACAGCAATAACCGGGCTGGACTGACAGCATTCTGCCTCCACTTATTCCCATGCTGCGTCTGACTGCCACTCATGCTTCCCATTGTGGGCACTCAGATTTTCTACGCAATTAGAAACCCAAGCCCAAACCTGACCCTGCGGAGACTGCTAGTGAGAAAGTGGTTCTGTAGGCTCACGGAGAAACACATTTGCTCCGAGGAACCAGAGGATCTCATTTTGCTGGCACAACCAGGAACATATGGGCTGCACGGGCTGCACTGAGCTGGGTTCAGAGCCACAGAACAGCCTTCACACCAAGCACCATTCTCCCGTTCCCAAGGAAAACAAACATGAGTGGTAGGAAAACACCCGGAGAAAGCAACTCGGAGGAGTTTGAGCTAGAAAAGCAAACACAGCTCGGTCTGTGACAAAGACGGCAGACAATAAAACAGGCTAGCACCGCTGGTTGTGTGCGGTAAGATTCAATATTGACTTAAAACAGTACTGGATTCACTGGCATTTAAAGAGAGGGCAAAACGCACTTTTGGACTAAGTTCTGGGACACGGGGTAGAGTTCGAATGGCCAGCACGAGATCACTGGAGCAAGGAACCCGAGGGCACTGATGAGTAAGTTAATGACTACGTGCTGATCAGTGAAGGGCAGCAAGGGACACTGGCAGTCTAAACCAGGAGAGAACCTCAGAATCTCTAGGGGGTGGGGGGCATTGCTGTCCAACCTCACCCTTGGGGATTATCCCAGGAGACCCTGGTTCACTGGGAATCGATTTGGTTTCAGATCCAGAAGCACACACCTGGTTACCCAATGATGCATCTGCCCTTACAGTGCCTTTGCCGATTTTTCTGAATAGGATCTAAGCTTCGGAATTCGGTTCTCCCATCTATTTCTGATGCTGTTTTGATAACATCACAGGCGGTTGGAGAGGAAAATAAAGGACTACACAACATGCAGCCAGCTAGTATATTAGAGCTTCGGGAAAAAAAATTATATTTGTTGAAAATGGAAGAGGGATTAAGAGGTCGAGAGAGAACGAGAGCAGCTATCAACTGTTGAGGTCAGGCACCGTGTGCAGTGCTTCACGTGCAGACTTTAGGACAGACGGTTTTTTTGAATGGACACAGGTGGGAATCGCCAGGGTTCAAATGCTAGGTCAATGATTACTGTGCCGTGTTGACTCAGTGTCCCGGTCAAAGGGGACACTCTTTTGAAGCTGCCTTCCATGTTAACAGTGCACTACAGTGTCACGCAGGGTCACACAGGCTGGTTCCTGCCAGGCTTCAACATGGCCATCTGCGGTCTCGGGCTGGGTGGTGAATTCCTGAGCAGGGCACCTTGCTTGAGAGGCGCCCTGGCACCTTCCAGTACTCTCCGAGATCTCAGGCTCTGGTCACGGCAAAGCTGCAGGACGGCAGATCCCCTGCCTCTCCTCCGCCTCCCTAACCCAACATCCACACCTCAGGCAGGACACCTTCTAAAGAGCAAAGCGGATCATCTCACTGCTTGCTTATTAGAACTCACTGACAGGGCTCTCCTAACTTCAATGGAGCACTCGGACCCTGCCTGACGGTTCAGACACAGCAACCTGACCCCGGCCTTTCCTCGAAGCTTTCTGCCTCCCCACCTGCTTCTGATCTCCATCTCTGTCTCTGTCTCTCACCCAAGCTGTGGATTCTAACTATACCAAGCTACCTAGAGTTCCAAATGTACCAAGATCCTTCCCCCTTGGCCTTGGCCTAGACTATTCTCTGGTCACAATGCTGTCCTCCCTATGCATCTTCTCCTATACAACATCCAGCAAATGCCACCTCCTCCAGGAAGTCCCTTGTGGGACCTCCTTGGCATCCCCACAGAGACTGATTTTGGTGTTCCTCTGTGTACCCACAGCCTCCTCCCTTTATCTGCAGCAGTTACCGTGTCACAGCAATGCGGTTTGTTTTGTGTCTCTGATGGTGCAGAGACTGAACACAAGGATGACAGTGGCTGTGCTTGCTTTGCTATTGAACCCACAGTGCCTGGGGCGTAGCTGGCACTCAGACAGTTGTTGAACTTTATGCTGGCTGGCAGTGCCTCCTGAACATGCCATTGTGCACATTATAATTACAAAGCAGATTGCTATTTACCACAAAGCCCTACGTTTCTTTTTGCTCCCTTTCTTTTCTTTCTTCTTTCTTTTCCCTTAAGGGCAAAATTTGCAGGAAGAGGAGGAGAAATGAACAGCTTTTTTTTTTTTTTTTTTAAGGGGGAGAGAGCGAGAAAGAGAGAAAGAGTGAGTGAGTGATCCCACCTGTTGGTTCCCTCCCCGTATGCCTGCAGTGGCTCCCTGGTTGGGAATAAAGCTGGGAATTCAATCCAGGTCTCCTACGTGGGCAGCAGGGACCCAACTACTTGAGCCAGTCTGCCACCTCTCAGGATCTGCATCAGCGGGAAGCTGCATTCAGGAGCTGGAGCCGGGAATGGAACCCGGGCACTCCACTGTGAGACGTGGGCACGCCAAGCACAGTCTTAACCCCTAAGTCAAATACCCACTCTGCAACCAACATCTTAATGAACACTTAACATATTGCAAGTGCTTCCTGCTACTGCACCCTGGGAGGCAGCAGGTGATGGTTCAAGTGCTTGGGTACCTGCAGCTCACGTGGGAGACAAAGATGGACCTCTGGACTCCAGGCTGAAGTCCTAGGTATCATAGTTGTGAGTATTTGGGGAGTGAACCAGCCTATGGAAGACCTCTCTTTCATTCAATCTCTCTTTCAAGTGGATGAAAATAAATATTAAAAACATACACACTGGAAGCCGTGATCACCAGACAATAGTAGAAGGTAAGCTCATCACCCCCATGGCACAGAGCACAGCGGGCTTGGAGGTTACAGTCACAGGCAGAGTGGCGGCTGACATCCACAGCCAGGGGGCTGCAGCCTGTGTCCTTATTATCGCGCTGTGCTGCTTCTCGGGTGCTCGGAGCCCAGCAGGCAGGGGTGGCTGCACTTAGCCCCGGCAGCTGCCACCCCGCGTTTGTACTCACATTTGCCGTCAGCTGCGTCGTCAATGCTGACACCTTTTCTTGGGAGGCATCCAGCTCCCGCCGAAGTTTGCGAATCTGAAGATGACCAGGGAGAGCGTTACTCACTTCAGGAGTCTATTCCCAGGTGGAGCTTGGCAAAAACGACCCATAGCAGCAAGAGAGAAAATACCACCAGCAAATCGTTGCTTACCTCCGACTGGCACTTTTCTTCCGGCTGTAAAGATAACAAAGAGGAAATCAGAGCGGTGGAGGAGCAACGCACAGCACAGGCTGGCCTGTGAGGAGGGCCTTACTTGGACACACGGAGCAGTCTGCAAGCTGCGTTTGTTCCTGCTATATTGCTTTAATTAAGCCGTCCCATCAGTCACACACACATGGCTTATCATTTTAAGGGGTAAGAACAACATTCCAAGTGTTCTGGTTGTAAGGAGCCCCCACCCCCATATGGAGATGGAAGCTGGGCAGGTGCACAAGAGAAGGGCGTGAGCCAGACCCAGCAAAGACAATCACAGAACACCCGGTTCCATCTGAAACACTCTTTAGTCTAAGTACGTCGCAAGCCATACTGGGGACATACTTATATGAGGAAATTGTTGCTAAGCGGAGTTTCAAATGCCATTGGTTGTTCTGTGTTTTACTTGGCTTTGTCATGCAAGGGGCAAGGAAGACTGCTCCTAGGGTCACTCTGCCCCATGTGCTCTTCCCCGTCCTGTCCCAGGACACTACGGCAGGAGCAGTGGCAGGGCAGAAAGGAGAGGCAGCTGGGAGCTCCTGGTCAGCCAGCCCAGAAATTCCAGAGGCTGTGAGCCTAACTGTGGCCTTCATCTTCCTGCTGTCCTACCTGGAATCCCCCACAATTCCCTGTGTGACCCTGGTGAGTGAGGGTGAATCCTGAGGCCTCTCTGACTGGCAGGGTCTTCCTTGCTGGCTCTGAGGCTCTGGGGACACAGGCACCGGCCAGTGAGAAATTCTAAAACGCTCTCTCTTCTCCCACAGGGGGAACCCACACAGGCTGGAGGAACCTGCTACAGGAGGAGCCTTGCTTTCCTTCTCCTCTGGTTCCCACAGGGGCCTACAGAGCACACATCCCTGGGGCAACCGCTGTGGTGCAGTGCGCTAAGCCGCTGCCTGTGATGCCAGCATTCCATATACAAGTACCAGCCTGAGTCCCAGATGCTTTGCTTCCAATCCAGCTGTGTGTGTGTGTGTGTGTCCCTCTCTCTTTCAAATAAATAAATAGATAACCAGAAGGAGGAAGAGGAGAACATGACAGCAACAGCAATATAACCCTTCCTGCAAACGTTCCAAGTGTCCATGCCCTTCTCTCCAACTGCCACTCCAGCTTCACATGGTGATAGGGTGACAGGGGAGCCGAGGGAGCGAGTGAGAACTCTGTTCCGTTCTTGGGTCCTTGTTGAGCATATTCTAATCTAACCTTACCTGCAATAAATCATTATTTTAAAAAGTCAGCATCTGGCTCCGGTGTTTCTTCCTATCAGTTCAAAATTCAAAAAATACATCTCAGTAGATGCCAGAGACCCCACATCCATCAGCGAGGTGGGGGGCTGCTTCTTGTCTGACCTTCCTTACCCTGGGTCCCCTACAGCCCTCCATCCAGGGCACACATTTTTAAGAACATGGGCCAAATCCGTTTAATCCTTGCAGTAACTCCGTAAAGGAGGTTTGTATTTGAGATTCAGAGAGAGTACCTTGCCTAAAGTCACACGGCTGGACAATTTCTCTGTCCAAGTAATGCTTTCCAGAGGAAGAGGTATGCACCTCGGGGCTAACTCTGTCCTCCCATCCCCCTTTGCCTGTCTATCCATCCGTCTGTCCCCAGTATCACCCCCTCTCAAATATTTATTGATTTCCTACTATGGACCAGGCACTGTTTGAAGAACTTAGGATACAGCTGTGAGCGAGATCAAGTCCCAGGTGTGGCTGACATTCTGGAGATAACTAAGATTTATTGAACACTTACCACGTGCCAGAGACTTCCTGAGCACTTTGCAATCATTATTTCAGTTAATCTTTAGCCAGCCCTTGGAGTGCGTACTGATACCACTGACTTCTGGTTTACGTGTGAGGAAACTGAGGCACAGAGAGGGTAAGTAATTGGCCATGGCCACGGCTGGCAGGTGGCAGGGCTGGGACTGAGTCTAAAGTGGTCCTGTTCTACTATAGCTCCATCTCACGGAGACTAGCCGGAACTCAGGGCCCGACTCTGGGTCTGATGCAAAGAATAAAGGTAATGGTGAGAAGTCAACAGCTCTCCAACAACTGGGAGGCTCGTGGAGGACTGTCAGCTCAACTGTCCACACAGGATCATCCCTACCTTTAAATACCTTTATCAATAGCCCCTAGGGACCAGCGCTGTGGCGTAGTAGGTAAAGCTGCAGCCTGCAGTGCTAGCATCCCATATGGGTGCCGGTTGGAGTCCCAGCTGCTCCACTTCCAATCTCTTTGCTGTGGCCTGGGAAAGCAGTAGAAGACGGCAGAAGAAGATCCTTGTTCCTGGCTTAGGATTGGCCCAGCTCCAGCCATTTTGGCCATTTGGGGAATGAACCAGCGGATGGAGGACCTCTCCCTCCCTCCCTCTTTCTCTGCCTTTCAAATAAATAAATAAATCTTTAAAAAAAAAAAATAGGCCCTAACAGTCCTCCCCCTGCCCTGTCCACTGTCCATCACTATGCCCACCTCTCCCTGGGGTTGGGCCCCATGCTCAACAGCAGCCTGGAGAAATCATGTCTTCCCGTCTTGGCCCTGGCTGCCATTGCTCTTCGGTGAATCTGGGAGCCCCGTGTGAAGCTGCAGGCCTCTAGCCACTCAGTACTTCCCCTGGGAACCCAATCACTACACCCCATCAACCAAGAAAACAAGTCTGACACCAGATGTGTCCTTTTAGATTTTTCTCTGCTCAACACTGTGTTGCCTTTGCTTCAGTTTGGGACTAAGATTGCAGGCAAATTTCAGGTGGAACAAGCATTCTTGAATACTCAAGAATTAGAGATTTCCAGGGAAGAACCTATGGCTATCTATTCAGTGCCTTTAACATCCTCTGCTATCATGGAGGCTCTCTGAAGTGAATCTGGGCAACCTAAGAGACTTCCAAGATCTTGTTTTAGAAAACAAACAAGACCTCATTCACCTCACCACTCACAAACATACCTGAGCACTGCTTTCAGAATTTTATCATCACCCAGAAGCTAATAACAGAGTAAGTGCTCACGCACCACAGCTGGGTGGTGGCAAGATTCTAGCAGACTTAACACACTACAGACTGGCTCTTGCATGAAAACATTCACATATGAGGCTACTTTTCTTTAAAGTCTGCAAAAGCAACCTCTATTACAGAGAAGGCATGAGTGGACAGTCACTAGGAACTGCCAGCAAGGGTCATCTTTGGTACCCACATCTCAAGAGTTTCATTCAAGAACAAAGAACCTAGTGCATCTACTGGCTGACAGGTGGAAGGCCAACACCATGCTTTCTTGGACTAGCCAACCCCTCTCGCAAGGTTACTCTACAGAAAACCTTGCAAAGGAGATTCAGGGCCTGATGGTGCAATTTCAGACACAGTGACTGGCTGCAAAAAAAGGAATTGTGGAGTTGCATACATGAGATGCATAGTTGCATAAGCGAGAGTTTCCAGGCCCTTCACATCAGACCAGTTCAGCAATCACAGAAACCTGTTTGCTCCCTCTAGTCCTAGAAAGAACACCTAGGCCTTGGTCTCTTCAACTTCATCGTGCCATGGCCTCCTACTCTCTGCTCTATGCACACAGCCCAGAAACCCAGCATTATCAAACTCTGATTATCGAAACATTTGTTTCCACAGAATGAAGGGCTAAGGAATTTCCAAATCACAATCACACAGTGGCTTTTCTTCCTACAGGAACTGCCAGATTATTATTATTGTTTGGAAGAAAAACAGTGCAGTGCTATAAAAAGTAAGTACTATTGAACAAATCCAGCAGTACTAAAACTCCAAACGTCTTTGATTACATTTGGCTTGGGATCAATTAACTTCTCATCCATAATAGCTGGCATTTATGAGTGCTTGCTTTGAGTTGTGCATGCTGTAGTCACTGCTTTACATGCACGTTCCGATTTCTTTCAAACCCTATACTTTGAATATAACGTGCTAGGCTCTTCTAGGAACTAGATACACAGAAAAGCCTTTGTGCTCAAGGAATTCATACTTTAGTGATACATCATCTTTATAATGCAGCATCTTCATTACAACTCTGTAAGGTGGGAATGATAGAGAAACTGAGGCTGACCGAGGATTAAGAAATTGCTCAAAGCCTTGGTTTTCCAAGGCTGCCAGCAGGTGGCCAGGGCTTCCCACACATAGCATAGTGTCCCTTTAACAAGGCTGTCAGTTCCTGATTGATTGGTTAGCACTTTATAATTAATAGCTGTTTGTGAATTTCAAATCTAGTCTCAACTTATTGATCATCACATAATGGAAATGCTCTCTCTACAAGAAATGCTTATATTTCACTCTTGACACTTTTGATAAAGGACCCCAGCTCTCATGATCATACCCACATAGCATCGATTTATACTCACCGTAGAATAAATGGATGACGTGCTGGAAACCAAGGAGAGCGAGGATCCATGAACTATTAAAAAAAAAAAAAACGAGAGAAAAGGTGAATTGCTCAGGTGCCTACTGTGCAACCAAAGAAAGGGGCAGCGGTGGGCAGTGGAGGGGCCGGGGGTAAGAAATCAGCTGGACACCATTATAATCAAAATGACTTCAACTCACCTGGACCCAACTTTCTTGGCTTGGTTATAGCTCAGTCGCAAATAACAATTCCCTAAGAAAGTCACCTTTTGCTAGGAAAGTCTCATTTTTCTCTCCTTTACAAATTTTTTGACTGTCAATATAATATAAAATTACTGGATAATAGTCTTCAAATAGAGTGACATGTTAAAAAGCACATTCACTGTCCTAACCGGCAGTGACCTACAAGTTCACCACCCAAGGATCCGCCCGAGTGACTATTCCAACATCTGCCACTTTTTTCTACTGTATTCCTCTAGGGTGGAGGTGGTGTTGTATGTATGTTTCACACCCTGTGATCATCTGTCACTTGGATATGCAAAAAGATGAGCTGATTGCTTTGAACCTAAGCAGCCGTTGGCCATTTAGTTCACTCTAGATGACCATGCCGCAGAATATCTGTTCAGAAAACATATCCTGGGGCCAGCATTGTGGTGTAGCAGGTTAAGCTGCTTCCTGGGACAACGGCATCCCACATGAGTGCCTGTTGCTCCAATTAATATCCAGTTCCCTGCTAATACACCTGGGAAAGCAGTGGAAGATGGCCCAAGTGCTCAAGGCCCACCCACATGGGAGACCAGGATGGAATTGCTGGGGAGTCAACTAGTGGATGGAAGCTCTCTCAACATCTGTCTCTCTGACTCTTCGTCTGACTTAAATAAATCTTAAAAAAAAAAAAAAAAAAGAAAGGAAGGAAAATGTACCCACAGAAACATACAGATTCTTCATCTGACCTCTAGCTTTTCTACAAAGAACAAACCAAGGGCCATCTGCCCTCTATTTCAAGCTGGTATCTTTTGACGTGGGACCACCATTGTATATACCCTTAGCACCCCTTCCTGGCCAGCAAGTGGAGACATTTTGTTATCTGTTCTAATTTCTAAGCAGTTTTTTCTAGGACTGGGTATTTGGCTGCCTTCTCCTTTTGGGAACCAGGTTTTGCGTTTTTCGGCAACCACGTGACACCCTGTTGAAAGACAGAAACATTCCTGCGCTAAGACTCTAGAGGCCTTTCAGCTAGGAAGATTTCCTGATGTGAGCGCAAGGCCTCTACTCCCACACAGTGTTGTAACCCGCGGCCTGAAAGCGGGAGGCTGCAGAATAACTTCCCACGTGTCCTCAGTGGCATTCGCCTACCACCCAAGAAGTGAAATCAGCTTGGATTAGCAGTGGGCAGAAGCTACCTGCTAGCCAGGCACTGCCCCGTTGTCTTCCCACCTGCCCGCCCCATCTTCCTTCATGTGCTCCTGATACACTGAGACCTGCACTTCTCTCCCAAGCATGCTCTAGGAGGTCCACCTTGCAGTCTCTGCCCACATGGTTCTTTTTGCCTTGGACACGTTTACCCAGACACCACCTGTCCAAATCCGGCTTGGTACAAACGATGACGTTCCCACGGAGCCTTCCCTCATTTCCCTGACCACCTGCAGCTGCCGCCTTCTCCTCCTCTTCCTCCCTCTCAGGGCTTCCTGCTTCCTTTAAGAGCCTCCCCATGAAGCTTCGGGACAGCTATTACAGCCTTCCTCTATTAGTTGCTGTCCACTGCTCTGAGGCTGTCCCCACTCAGTCACTCACATCCACTCTCGTTAGTAATGGCCTGAGTTCTAGTTCTCTTCTTCCTTTCATCCATGACCACTCTGACTCATGCTCCATGAAGCACCATTTTAAGGGGCTAGTGTTGTGCTGCAGTGGGTTAAGCCACCTGCAATGCTGGCATCCCATATTGGAGCTCCGGTTCAAGTTATGGCTGCTCAGCTTCCGATCCAGCCTCCTGCTAATGCACCTGGGAAGGCAGCGGGTGATGGTCCAAGTACTTAGGCCCGTGCCACCCACATGAGAGACCCGGATGGAGTTCCTGGCTCCTGGTATTGGCCTGGCTCAGACCTGGCTGTTGTGGCCATTTGGAGAGTAAATTAGCAAGATCTCCCTCCGTTTCCCTCCCCGCTTCCCCTGTCACTCTACCTTTCAAATAAATAAATGAATAAATCTTTGAAAAACTTAATGTAAGGTGCTGCTGGCCAGTAATGACTTTCAGTGCCACTATGTTCACAATAGCAGCCTCACAGTCCAAAAAAACAAGCTGCTTTAGCATCATGCTACAGGCAGCAGTGGGGAGACTGTGTTGGAGGCCAAGTTGGGTGAAGAGATGTGGGTCATGTGTCAATCACACTTACACGTGGTTGCCGGGGGCTGGCTCCAGGAGGCCTGCACAGGGCTGCTGGCAAAAGGAGGGTTTTTCCTGTTACATTGCTACATCTCATACATATAAACTTCCTGACACAGCTTTAGCTATAACTCAGGGCATCCGTGGGCCACAGGAAGAGAAGAGCACATCTGGCAGGCTTAAGGTAGAGGCAATTAATTTTCTCTGTAATTACTCCCCTCCCTTCATAAATAGCAAAGAGCAAGGCTATGGTCCAAAGAAAGAGATGACTTGATCTCCAGCATCAACCCCAAACTGCATGTGGCCTGCCTGAACCGCTGCAGTTGGCCCTCCTTCAAGTGAACTGAGCCAAGTCTGAGCCTGGGTTATGCAGTGTGGATACTTCCAGACAACAAAATGCTCATGAGAGTTGAACAGCTACAGCATATCATGCCATGTGCCTCCTTATATCTGTACTTCCAAACTCTTACGGCCACAAGAAACCAGAGGATATCCAAGTAGCTCGGCCACCTTCGCCATGGAGGAATCTGAAACCCAGATGACTGGCTTACGGCTATACAACAAGATCTGCTGACCATATGTCCTGAGATCCTTGCGTGATCATGTTTATGGTTATTTTACTTTCTTCTATTTTAAAAAGTCCGTTGGTGTCTTTTAGCATGATTTGCTAATTCCCCCCACCCCCACACCCCTACCCCCAGGTAATCATCACATAAGCATAAACTGGGACTGATGTTTGAGAAGAAAAATGCTTTAGGTAGGGGTGAAACCATGAGACAGAATGAAGCAACCAAGTGCTTCTGATGTTATATCAGGACATCCCCTAGAAACAGACAGACACAGACACACACACACACACACACACACCACGTATGGCTTCATATTAACTAACACATCTTTCTCTTGTGCTACTGCTTGGAGTGAACATCATCACAGAGAATTTGCATTTAACAGTACCAGACTCGGCAGGAGTTTCTACTCCAGGTTAACAATGAGTAACTGAGCAGGTTAAACGAGGGGTGGGTGCTCAGGGCAGTGGTTAGGACACTGGTTGGGATGCCCACATCACATAAAATGCCCAGGTTGTGTCCTGCCTCAAATCCCAACTTTGGCTTTCTGCTCATGTACACCCTGGGAGCCCCATGAGGATTCAAGTCCTAGGGCCCATGTGAGAGCCCCGCATTGAGTTCCTGGCTCCCAGGCATTTGGGGAGTGAACCAATAGATGGCATGGGATATCTCTCTCTTAAATAAATAAATACACATTTTTTTAAAAAAAAGGGTGGTTAAGTGATATGACCAAGCACACACAGCCAGGCAGGAGCAGAGAGAGTGTGAATCTCAGTGCACTCTAGTTCCTGTAGCACAGCAGGATGCTATGGAAGGAGCTACGGAGGAGATGCTGTCGTTACTGCCAGCAGACCGCCCTGTGTCTCAACCAGCCAAGGAAGCCCAGCAAATGAGGGACCTGAGCTTGCCTCAGCCCAAAGAAACAATCCAGCTGAGACAAAGCAGGACCGACAGAGGGTTGGGAAGCCAGGGCTGAGAACCCAGTTCTGGCTGCATGAAGGCTTTGACTCACTTCTCCCTCATTTTTGCCATTAAGCAAAATGGGGACGATAATGGCCCTTGGAAAGAAGGACGTGCTATAACATGACAGTTATACCGACAGCTACCACCGAGTGAGCACTTACAAGAAGGCCCTTTCAAAGCCATTTGCTACACGCTTTCCAGGATTCGTCTGAGCTAATCTTCACATCAATCCTCTGAGGCAGGTGCAATCACTTCCCACATTTTAGTGAACAGGAAGTGGGCTGAGCAGGGTCAAGTCCCTCACCCAAAGTCACGTTGCCAACAGGGGAGGGGCCGGGATTTGACTCATGACTGTAACTCAGGGGCCAGAAACATAAGGGAGAAGCAATACAAGGTTTCCTGTTTTGCCCTGTGGATCCATATAAGCTGACAGGTGGGGGGGGGGGTTGTCGAGGGGGGTTTTTCCTGAGTTGCAAACTGCACTAGCTCTTAGTCACGATTGGTTAAGTTACAAGGTAGTTTTTCTCCAGAGATATCCAGTTTCAAAATGCCTCAAGCATCCCCCTAAATGTGTGCTATTAAAGTTGACTTTAAGACAGCATAATGCATCGGATGCAAATTAATTTACCTGAAATAGCTCTGAAGCTGTGCATCTGGGCTATGCCTGTACCTAATCTACATATTGATGATACCTGTTTCCCTCAAAATGGAAAGTGCTAATTAAATTGCACAAAAACCTCACACAAATCCTTGGGCTAATTTTCCCCAAATTTCTATCCTGCTTTATGGCCTACGATACACCTGACTATTTGGTTCTGTTTGGTCCAAGTGTGAGATAATGAATTTTTTCCCAAATGTTCCCGCAACAATGGGAGTTTGTAAACTCCACAGAAAACAAAATAAAGTCTTCATGCAAAGGAATTAGAAATATCAAGTCACACAAACCTTATTGTGTTTTTCTGATGGGATAGCATTAGAAGAAATAGAAGCAATCTGATGCCAAGTTCCCCAGCAGACAAAAATGCTACGTGTTCACAGAGTGTTGACTGCGGCCCCTGTCCCTTCCCCCAAAACCTCTGTGCTTCAGCTCCTTGTCACCATGAGTCATTAGGTGGACAGAAGTCTAGACACTGCTTGTGGGCAAGCACTTTTTATCAATGTCATCGTGACAGCCCAGATTTTCCACAGTTGGGCTGCCTGACAGCTTGATGCCAGACAGCATGAATAACAGCTCTCCGACGACGACGGCACTGTAAAAGCCCCGGACCTCTGGGAGACGGCGTGTGCTTGTTTGGACAAGTTGCCGTCCTGAATGTGGCTCGTTCAGGGGTGCACATGATGGAGCAGACGAACACAGTGCAGGACATACTCTGCGTGCGAGTGGCCACCAGGGAGCTTGAACCTCCTCTGCCACTTTCAGCTCAATACTTCCTCCACTATCACTGCCCAGTGTGGTTAAACCGTTGACTCCTTGCTTTTAAATCTAGCAAAACGTGCCCAAGAACACAGGTTCTTCTCCGGCTTAATCCCCTGTCCCAGCAGGTTCCATATATGGATTTACAGACATGCATCTGTTCCCTGGATGTCACTGAATGCAAGGAATCCATAAATCAGGGGGAGAGTATTAAGCAGTCAAGAATGGGGCAACTGCTCTGTAACTAAATTCTTCCAAACCTCTGTGAAAAACAACACCAGGCCAAAGCAGACGCATCTGTCTTGGACTTCTCTCCTTTAGGACTGGCGATTTCTTAAACAATCCTGAGTTCCTTTGTTCTTTCTAACCAACCAGGAGGCTACTGGGCCCGTTTCCCTTGTTTCATACAGGAACTGGGAGCAGAGGAAAGTACCTATGATTTGCCTCCTGCCCCAACATTGTTTTATCACCGGTGGAAAAGGCACAGACAGACGGCCCACATCCTGGGCTTCACTTGCCCCCAGAGTGCCCAGCCTCTGGCTGGGGACTTTGAACTGCCAGTGCCGAAGCTGTGTCTACACTACTGTATTAACATTTGCCTGGCAGGTTTTTCTCAGTTCTCACACTTTCAGGAGCTAACTACTACTATCATTCCTATTTAATCAGTAAAAAACCAGCAGAGGTCCAGAGAGGTGAAGCAACTTGTCCAAGATGACACGCCTAAGAAGTGGGGGGGGGGGGGGGGGGTGTGTTGGGCACTGTGGTATAATGGGCTAAGCCATTACTTGGGACACCTGCATCCCATATTGAGGTTCTGGGATCAACTCTCCCCCCAGCTTCCAATCTAGCTTCCTGTTGATGTGCCTTGCAGGTAGCAGATGATGGCTCAAGTACTTGCACCTCTATCACCCACATAGGAAATCCAGATGGAATTCTGGGCTCTTGGCTCTGGCCTGGCTCAGCCTTGGTTGTTGTGGGCATTTGGGGGAGGGGCCCAGCAGATGGGAGCTCTCTTTCAGTATTTCACAAAAGTAAATAAAAATGATCAGCAAATAAACATCAACAATTAAGTAGTGTGAGTGGGGCTCAAGTTCTGCTAATCTGGCACCATAATCTTGATCACTGGTCATTGAGAGTTGCCTCTAAAACAAAGGGAAGCAAAAATGACTCATGAAGACGGCAGACAGAATGGCCCACAGAAATTTTCCCCCACAATTCTGATGAAAATGAATGAAACAGAACCCAACCCAAAATAACTGGTTAGCAATCAACGAAGGAAAAGTGCATCACTGAATGCAATAAACTTAAAAAACTGGTGCTTGAGGGGCTGGCATGTGGCGCAGCAGAATAAGCTGCTGCTTTGGGCACCCACATCTCATAGTGGAGGGCTAGTTCAACTTAGCTTCCTGCCAGTGCATCCTGGGAGACGGCAGATGATCAAGTGCTTGGGTCCCTGCCATCCACATGGAAGGCCTGGACAGAGTTTTGGCTTCTGGCTTCTGGCTTTGCCTGGCCCAGCCCTAGTTGCTGCTGGCATTTGGGGAGTGAACCAGTAAATGAAAGATCTCTCTTTTCTCTGTGTGGCTTTCAAGTAGAAGAAAATAAATAATGAACATTCAAAAATGAAAAAAAAAAAAAAAGAGAGAGCAAGTTTTAAAAAAATAGCAGTGCTTGAGAAAACCAGTTTTGGAGCAGAGCAGCAAGGCAGGGTTTCCCAGGCCTGCAAGCGATGAGGGTAAGTGTGCCAGCACAGGGAGATGAACCCTCCTGTGACACACTCTGCCAAGATGGGGTGCTGCTGGCTAAGCCTGAGCTCACAAGTACGTGCCAAGAAGCTGTGGCCCATGTCCAGGAGAGAGAAGCCTGGGGTGCAGCTCAGTCAGTGCTGAGGGTCATCATTGTTTTATCAGCAGCTCTTTCCTACAGTCCTGCAAGGTTAGTTAAGGGTCAGACCTTACTAATCCAAGTTCCTTCTCCCTAACCCCTGGAGGAGGCGGGGAAGCTGGAAGCACTACCAGGTAGATCTTCTGGTCAGCGAAGTGGACAGAGCATGGAAGACCGCACACCAGGCAGGCTCACCTGGGAGCTGGTGAGTCTTCTTACCTTCTTCAAACCCATCTCGGAATGAGCCGGAACGGCTCATGGTTCTGCTCTTCTCATCCAAGGACATGGAGCTGTTCCGGAAGCGGCTGTCGGTGTATGGGTCGTACTGCCCGTCAGCATTGGAGAGGCTGTGGGTCCTCAGCATGGTTGGGTTGGACAAGCTCATCTGGGTGACAGTGGTGGGACTTGCTGGATGACAGCCACAGAAGCAGAAGGTTAGAAATTCATAAATGTGCTCTCATCTCAAATGGGGACAGAGAGATTGCTTATTGTCAGTTGTACGTGTCCCCGCCAGCTTCTCTTGTCTATTTCCGCAAAGGTAGTCACATCAGTACTGGAGTTATACACTTAGCGTGAAAAACGAGGGAGGAAAGGCGGGTCAGTTCCAAAGCCAGGCTCTGGGCCTCCGCTTTCCAAGTTGGCGCGTTCAGACAAGCCAGTGTCCCCCTTCCAGGCATGAGCTAATTACTCCCTGGGCTCATCTGGAACAAGTCTCTCTAAAGCCAAAAGCCCAAAATAGTCCAACGAGGCTTTTGATCAGATGGGAAGCATTTGTGCATGACAAGAATCTCCTGCCTCAAAGAGTTATGGCTGCAAAAGAACAATATGAACCCAGGTCTCACTGCCTTGGCTGGCAGTGTCTCACAAAGGTGTACCAAGAGGTTCAGTGCAAAGGGGGTTTCCTATCAAAAATCCTGCTTTGTTGTAATAAATTAACATTTGCATTTACCCATTTAATTGAACAAAAAGGGAAGGTCAAACCTCTCCCAGTTGCAAGCCACACGTATCCTTAATGGCTGAGTTCATTATTTACAATATTAGGGAGGGGTCGCCTCCCTAAAGAGCCAAATGAGACTGGAAAAGATCTTCCCCGTCCATCAGTCCTCCCAGGCTCAGCTCCCAGCCTGCCACCTTCGTGTGATCTCTGCCAATAATTCTAGCCAGCGCTCATCTTTCCTTCTTTTAACTGCAGGCAATACTTGCTATATTCCATTTTTATGTCATTTTATATGAAGCTTGGATTGTTGTCTTTTACCCTATTTTATGAACTGGTGTGAGTGTGTTTGGCTCTCTGGAAAAGAATCCACTAACACGCCTGCAGAGACTGTCTCTCATTCTTCTCCTTTCCCCACTGTGCTGGTCAAAGCACTAGCCAGGGGCAAGCAGTCCCAAGAATATTTATTCAATCAAAACTGAACTTTCATTTCCAACTTAATAAAGCAATGAGGATGACCAAAGATGGAACATGCTGCAAAACCCACTTCTCAAGAGCGGACGGTTTGCTCTTCGCTGGAACTCTCCCTATATCAACCACATAAAGAGAATGATGATTGATCAGCACATCACAAAGGTTGCTACTCTCTTTCTCCTGCTATCCATCTTGTCATCAAATGAGATTGTTGAGAGCTGATGAGGTTGGAGATGGATGTGATCACATGTGTGTGAATAACCACGGATTGACCTCCAACACAAGATCACCTCTGTCTCACGGAGCTGCTCGGCACAGCTGATGACTAGAGGGTACTCACCGAGCTGGGAAAAGTTGAATCTCGTTCCGGAGGGAGAAGTTACACTGGAGCCGGAGGAGAAAGGGGAATTGGCAGCAGTGTCCTGGAGGCCTCCAGCAGAGTGGGACCGTAACCATTCTTTTGCGTCTTCTTGCGTGCGAAGCTGGGAGGCGGGAGTATACCTGAACAGACAGAAATCAAGCCCGAATCAGCTATGAACAACACATTGAAATGAGCCCTGTGGAGCTGATGATACACGTATAGAAAGAAAAACAGACGTTCAAAGATGATTTTAAAAAAAATAAAAACCAGATCCATACACACCCCCAAACTCAGGAAGCGTCTCAAACCTTTCCTGTGACTTGGCTGTGTTTGGGGAAAATTACAATCCCTTTCGGTTTGGAGGGAATGCGTAAAGGGAGAAAGACTGCTAAATGCTCCAGAGAACCGTCACTGGGCGTAACTGTAACATGTTCGTTCATGACAGTGTCATGTCAAAGCCCCATCTCGACAGCACTGCAGCACACAAAGAGCTGCTGTTGGAGCTCCGAGGCCGTTTTCACTAGGCTAACTCGTGGCCTCTGCATTGTGGAACGCCAGGAAGGGGCCGTGAGTCACAGAGTGTTAGAAAGCAGAGGGAAGTCCAAGGACATGGAGACTTAGAGTGGTTGCTGCTATCCGCAAGGCTTCAATAAAGCAGCCTGCAGTCACTGGGCTTCCCGGGAGAGGGTCTTCAGAAGTCACGTGGTCTGTCTCCCCATTTATTCCAAAACGTATCTCAAAGTGATTTATTGCACAGCTACAATGTACCCGGAGCCCTTAGGGGCATTCTCTCTCTCTCTCTCTCTCTCTCTCTCAGAAGCCTCAGACTCACTCAGCCACACAGGGAAGGTCCCCATTCCACATTCAGGGAAGGTCCAGAGCCTGCCCTGGGTCACAGAGCTCAGATTTCCCTTCGGGTTTGTCTGATTCCCAAGTGCGTGCCCTTTGCGTGAGGCCATCGGGCTGCATGTGGAGTGTCTGAAATGCCTAGGTGGCCAGGATACCCTTGGACTACTGGGTACTGAGTGGACAGACACTTTTGCCAGTGTGTGGCTACTGAATTCGGGTGTGCATGGATGGAGAGGGCTGGACAGGGAGCATCCGAGTGAAAGGCAGCACAGATCAGCAGAATCAACCCCGGCAATCAGTGGGGTGAGAGAGCTTGCAGCCAGAGCGCCCTCCCATACGAGAGACAGCATAGAAAGGTCTCTCCCTGTGTGCTTGTACTATGCTTTGTGTTCCTGCAGCTTTCCAGGACAGAGCGGGGGCCTGAAAAGAGCCCCTCACACATCCTTATTCTGAATTTTTAAAAACCAGCTTTAAAAAAAGCCAGAGTGACAGAACTTTAGTAAGCAAGATCTGCCACAGAAATATACCCAGGATTTCAAAAGGCTAACATCTGGCGGCAAACTCAAGCCCCAGGTCTGACTTACTCGAGGCCAATCTCATGTTAGGAATGTCATCGTTTAAAAATCCAGCTTAGGGGGTCAGCGCTGTGGCACTGTGGGTTGACGCCCTGGCCTGAAGTGCCGGCATCCCATATGGGCACTGGTTCAAGACCCGGCTGCTCCACTTCTGATCTAGCTCTCTGCTATGGCCTGGGAAAGCAGTAGTAGATGGCCCAAGTCCTTGGGCCCCTGTACTCCTGTGGGAGACCCAGAAGAAGCTCCTGACTCCTGGCTTTGGATCAGCACAGCTCCAGCCATAGTGGCCAATTGGGGAGTGAACTTTGGATGGAAGACACCCCACCCCCCTCTCTCTGCCTCTCCTCTCTGTGTAACTCTGACTTTCAAATCAATAAATAAATCTTAAAAGTAAAAAAAAAAAAAAAAAATCCAGTGTGGGTGCTGACATGCCACCCTTGTAAGCACGAAGATGCTCTGAAGTACAAAAGGCCTTGCCAGCTCCCTGTTCAGGCCACTGGATGTCTGCTGGGAGACGCCAACACTTTCCTTCTTGGATTCCTTGAAGTGGCTTTACTCAGAGCTCCCGCTGAACAGGAGCACTGATACCTACCTCACATTCCCACCCGGACTGCCCTTCACCTGATGAACCACAGACACACAGGACAGCAATGAGACATTTCATTCCAAGTTCCATTTTCTGGGAAAGCACTTCACGCCGAGTGCAGGGGGAAGCCGATGCTACAGAGAGCAGGGGTTGGGACAGCCGAAGTGACAGCGGCAACCATGAGAAGGCAATCGCGGGGAGGTGTTAGCGAATGGAAGTTCCTCTGGCCGCCAAAGTGACGGGGGTGGTGAGAGCAATGGTGACTTGTAGCATCTGCTTTTACCAGGATGAGCGCTGAAAACGAGCCTAAGCCATGACTTGCACGTGTGGGAGGTCACTGCTTCCTGGCAGTCTTTTTCCATGGTCAGCAAAAAGCAGCTGCACCTGTATCTTGGTGGGCATGGAGAGCCGACACAATTTTCGATGAGGTCATTTAGACAGGTGCAAAGTACCTGTCCTCAACAATTGTTTACAGACAAAAAAGATAAATATTTTCAATTTGGAGGAAATACTTCTCTCCTCATTTGCTCTGGTCCTAGCTAACAAGGTAGTGTGCGTAAGTCATGGCCTTTCTCTTGGAAGACAGCCGTGTGGACAGGATGGTCGTGGTGAGGAGCTCAGTGATAAAACCTAGCGGCCCCAGAAGCAGCAAGGGGCTGCTCCTTGGGCTTGCCCAGGGATGGTTTTCACGAGATGGTTTTACCACGCTTAGCCTGAATAAGCACAGCCCCCGCTCAAGCAAACAAGCCAACAAATGGAGATGAGAACAAGAAGGTGCCAGGGAGCCATCATCCACAGGGTCCCGCTGCAGTGGCCAAAGCAGGGGCCCCAGCCCAGCCTGCACCCCCACCAGCCACGACAGAGCCACACAGCCAAGCTCCGAAGCCAGAACAGACGCACGGAGGAAGCACAGATACCTGAGTCCTTTCTTAGGCAAAGTGTTCCTATCAAGGTGCGGGTCACTGTAGGAAAGTTGAAACAAAAATGAGAACTTGAGAGAAGCATAAGGGAGGCAAGGGGGAGAGGGCTGGAGCCTGGGGAGAGAGACTCACATGGTCGGGGAGTGTTCCCTTATCCAGCAAGGCATGCAACACAGCCACAGCCACAGCGAACAAGACACCCAGTCCTCAGCCCCAGCTGGCGCCGGGGCGCACGCTACCCCAAGCCCGAGCGTGAGCCCCAGCTTTCCAGGGACCCACAGTGCTCCTCCACCTCCGGCCCTTTCCCTAAATGCCATAGGCGGTGACTTCAAGTGGGAGAGAGGACTCGTTGGAGAGTTGAGAGGCCAGCAGTCTGCATATTTGGAATTCATCTGGAACGAAGTGAATTCCAGGTCCCTCTCGATTCCTGCAGCCTTCCCTGGGCGTCGCTGGGAGCTGAGCCCCGGGCCTGAGTCAGGCGTGTCACAACTTGCTGACTGATAAAGTCAAGGCATTTGGATTTCCAAAGAACAAGGGTTTAAAGGCTGGCTTTGCGAGTCTCACAAAAACAAGGTTTTTGCTGTTGATGAGGCGAAGAGGGTTTTCATCCTTTTTTTTTCCCCTAGCATGAAACAACATCTGCTTGCTGTGTTTGGCCAAGCTGTCCCGCCCCCACGAATTTAAGGTCAAGATCCCTCCCTGAGGCCCACCCACAGCTGGAGGCCAACACAGGCTGCTTCCTTCGTCAAGTCTCCCCCACTGCACAAACTCTCTCTCATGATCATTAGAGGAACTGGGCACACAGAACACAACAGCCTGCAAGACACATGAGCCCATAGCAGCCAGGCCCTTTGAGAGGGACAAGAGCCAGCTGCGCGGGGAGCGGGGCAGGGAGGCAGAGGTGAGGCCGGCTAAGAGCAGGTGGTAGATCAGTGCCGGGCTGTGGTGGGAAAAAGGAAGGAGAGGCAGGAAGCTGCAGGGCAGAGGGGTATGGGCAGGAACATGCCACAGGGGGCCACAGGAGATGCCAGGGAGAGCTCCGGCCGCCCAAGGTCAAGTGTGGGGTTTGAGGCCCGAAGGGGCCAGCGCAGGCCCACCTCTCCTTGGGCTTTAGCGGGCAGCGGAGCAGACATTCACTGGCATGTCGGGGTGCACAGACCACACTAGAGCCACAAACACAAGCGGAAGCCTTGGGCCAATAGCCTTGCAGAAAATCATCGGGCTCCACAAAGCGGGGGGGCCGAGGAGGCCTGGGGCTTGGTGGGTGCGCGGCCTACGATGTCATTACCTGTCCTGTTTCCTGGGCAAGGTACTTCTGCAGAACTTAGGGCTAGCAGCAGGGGAAGAGAGAGGGCTAGAAGTCCAGGCAGGTAGAAAACAAGAGAGGGAACATTAGACTGGAAGCAAGGAGAGGCGTGGTTACGTACAGTGATTCGAACATTCTTCTCATGGCTTTCTTCCCTGTATGCACACGTTCACTACTGCAGTGAAATCCGGAGCTCGGGGGATAATTTTAGGTTCTCGATTTCCCACCACGATGGCCAGCAGGCTTTTCAGGAAGGGGTGTGCCATGATAACCACGGACTCTACCAAGCATGCAATGACGTGGACACGCTCTGTGGTGGCCAGGGGCCACCAACTGGGCTCGTACAAGCCAAGGGGAGGGGGAGAGAAGCAGTGGACAAACAGATAGAGCAGTGGAAGGATTTCAAAGGCTGAGGGCCACTTCAAACCATGGCATAGATCCGCCCCGAAGGGACTCTGGGCAGCTCTAACCACCAAGGATAACCACAGAGGAAAAGACAGAGAACAGGAAGAAGAGCTTAATTCCATCCCAAACTGGCTTCCCCGTGAAAGACAGCAGTCATCACAATGAGAGCAAACTCCCTGGCGGAGGTTAATTAGCCCTGGCGCTTGCAACCAGAATCTTTTTACAACTGGGAGGGGGGCTTTCCCAGAGAGGGTGAGGGGTGGGGTTCGGCACAGCACCGACCTTTCTGACAGTGTGGTCTTCACACTGTTGGTTCTGACAAAGGGAGTCAAGGAGTCGTCCTTGGAGGAGCTGAGCAGGCCCGTGGAGGAGTTGTGGCTCAGGCCCCCTCCGCTGCCGAGGGAGATGTCAATGGACTCACAGCTGGTGTGGAGGCTGCTGACAGACTGGAAGCCCAGGCCGTCCTTGCTGACGGCCGAGGAGCTGCTGGCACTGGTGCCCCACGTGAGGCTGTTGGAGGGGCCTGAGTGGGCGGAGCTGGGGCTGGAGGCTAGAGGAGACTGGTTGAGGTCCATGTTCTTGCTGTAGAGAGGGCTGCTGCCGCCGCTGCTCAGGACGCCGCTGCCCGAGGGCGAGTCCAGGGAGCCGTGCTGGGTCATGGTGGCGTGAGGGTTCGAGATGACCACCGAGTTTTTCATGTTTTCAGCCGTGGCGATGGGCCCTTGCTTGGTAGGCTTCCCACCGAAGAGTCTGTGGAGAGACAAAGGGCTGTGTGGGTCGGCCTCCCAGCGCAGAGGGGCGCCGAGCTGTTAAAGAAGGGTGGAGGGGTCCCCAGGCAGGGAGACAGGCATTGGCACTGGGGTGGCTAGCGGCCCTCCACGGGGACAGGGCAGCCAGAAAGCGGCCCCGACGCTGCTGTGTTGCAAGGCGCTCTCTTCAAGTTCTAGACTGTGGCTGAGCCTAAGGTGATGGGGGCTGATCATCTACAGGCCTGTATGCTCTAGCCCAAGATCTTGTTTCCCCTAATCTTTTTTTTTCCCCCAAATGACTACACAGAAAAGTGTCCTGGCCCGGGAAGACAGAGGGAAAAAGAGCTGTCTTCATGGTCTTCACCATCACAGAGCAGCACGCACCCTGGCCACGACAGACAGCTCAGCTCCAAGGGATCTGGTCTCTGATCCCACAGTGTCAAGATCAGGGGTCTAGAGCTCCACCAGCTCAATCCCAGGGAGAAGCCTGCCCAGCCAGGTGCAGTGATCAGAGTCGGATGGCTTGTACTGCCAGCGACAGACAAAGCAATCTGGCTGGGCTCCCAAGATGGTAGACCGGACACTGGGAGTGAACAGTGTCTCTATGACAGACACACAGGCATGCCACCTGGTGTCATTTTGCCTGTGCTATCAGACTGACCCTGAGACCGCCTCTTCCACTGGCAGAGTCCCCTGGGGGAATGGTGAGACCCTCTGAGAGCCAGAACCAAGGGCTCGACTCCACCCACTAAACCCACATGGGATAAGCAACTCCGGAAAGGAACAAAATTACTGCGCATCAAGACGGGCAGGGTGCCTTTCACCCCGCTGCTTTCTGTGGTGTGGATTTCATCTTGGTCCTTTCCAAACAGCCCTATGCACCTCAATTATTGTAAAGACAAACACATCCTCTAACCACCCATCAATCCTCATGGCAGTGTCTGGTGGAGAAGAGAAACGTTTTTCTCCTGGTGACACAATGACAAAACTTGGCTGCAGAATGCTTACACACTCCCACTGACAGGGACCTCACTACTTCACAGGGTAATTCGCTCCACTGCCGAGCTCTTCTGGTTGTTAGGAAACCAAA
Source organism: Lepus europaeus (assembly GCF_033115175.1). Taxonomy (NCBI): domain Eukaryota; kingdom Metazoa; phylum Chordata; class Mammalia; order Lagomorpha; family Leporidae; genus Lepus; species Lepus europaeus. The sequence continues at coordinate 45,545,236 of NC_084833.1, forward strand.
GTGGGACCCACGTTGCTCCTCACACCTGCTGTGCATAACCACACAGAAGTCATCCCACCTTGTGTCAGTCCCCCACACCATTTGAAGGGAGCTGTCTATCGCCCTTCACCTAAGAGTTCTCTTTTCCACCCCAGTGCACGTGAAGAGAACTGAGAATGCCTCAATGATTGAGGGGAAAATGTCATTCACCAGGAATGGACTGAAAGGTGCTCAATGCAGAACGGGAGGAGCCGCCTGCATTTTCAAGTGTCCTATTACATTAGCCCGAGGGTCTCATAAAATGCCTTTGTAGTTACTAAAAAGAAATCCATAATACCAAAGAGTGCATATTACCTATAATACTTAGGGCAAGAAGCACAGAAAATTTTCATTTACAAGGCAATCTGTTAGAACAACAAAGAGAAGCCCAACAGGACCTTCCCCCTGCAGAATAATCATTACTGAAACTCTAATACTCAAGTCTAGACAAAGAACAGTGAACGAACGGCTTCTTCACACCCTGCCCGTGCAACGCCGCTTCCAAAGTCTCTTCAAGCAATCCTGCGCGTCCCCAATATGTGCCCGTGCGTGTGACGCTTGCTGTTGTCGCATCGGAGTGTTCTATCCCGGAGTCTTACTCTTTTCTCTGGTAGGGAGTTTCCTGGGCAGACGGGATGAGCTCTAACCTAACTAGACGCGGTTTGGGGCTGCTCCAGTGGGGATTACAGTGACATGCAATCAAAAGGAAAAAGCTGATTGCATTATCTCCAAAAGACACTGTTTAAAACAAAACCCAGCAAATAATATTTGCACACTCAAAACTTGTACCCGGTGTAGCAATGGGAGAAAATGAGATCCTAACTTGCAGTATAAATAATGTGAGGATATTGAACTATTTTAGAAAAATTCTGGCATAGGTCTATGCCACAGTATGGAAACTCAGTCACAAAATTACAAAGACAGGAGAAAAAATTTGTTTCCTGTGAGCTACTACTCAGCCAGGTCTAAGGTGCATCAGGCCTCGTTTTGGATGGTAGCCAACTTCTGCTGAATGCTTACTTACTGTGGCCAGACAGGGCTACAAAGCTGAACTTCTATGAGACCCCGAGGAAAGCATCATTCCCATTTTACAGATGAGGAAACAGCCAAATTGTTAAAAGCATCTACGTGATAGGTAAAATGGACTCGGGATTTGAACCCAACATGACTGACTCCGGAAGCTTCTGTTTCTTAATCCCACCATGGGAAAATAATCTGCCAACTGAAAACCTGCTGGCAGGGTCTGATCAGACAGCCTCACCCAAGGACTGCAGTGGGGGAAGACAGAGGCTGCTTTAACTAAGAAACAGGAAACTTATTAATCCAGGCTGTCAGCCCCCCTATTCCAGTTCTGCTCAGCACCACAGACCCACTTACCTGCGGAGCGTGGGAGAGGCCACATCTGGGTATTTGGCCCCTGGCTGCAGAGTGGCCTGAGCTGAGCCGGACACGGGCTGAGCTGCTGGGTTCACTTTCACCGAGTTACAGGAGGCTACGCTCTCGTTGTCTGATGAGATGCCTTTCTCCTTGTCCGTCTGGTTGACGAGGCCAGGCAGAGAGCTGCCGAGGGCCGTCTTGGAGGGCTCCCTCAGCTTGGGCACCGGCAGGCCTGCCGACTTGCTGCTGATGTTGGAATCGATGCTGCTGGTACTAGACCGGTTCCCGGCCCCGTTGCGGCTGTTGGATTTACTGGGCCTGGGCAGGCTCCGGTACTGCAGGTTTGTCCGGGAGCTGAGGGACAGATACCCATCGTCCTGATTTGGGGCCCCATCCATGCTCGCCTTCCGACCAGCAGATCGACCCACCAGCGCGGAGGACTTGGGGATTTTGCCCAGCGTGGCTGACCGGCTGGTGACAGTGGCCCCGCTGGCTGTGATCACGGCCAGCCCGGCGGCCGAACCGCTCTGCTTCTTGAACCCAAAGCTGTTGGCGTTGGCAGTGGGCGTTCTGGAGCTGCTGGCAAGGGGCTTTTTGGATTCATCGCCGCTGCTGCGACCGGCGTCTGATGGGGAGCGCTTCACCTGCGAGGCTTTGGGCGAGAGTCTTCCTTTCTCAGACACCTTTGCGTCGTCCGTTTTCCCTACAAGAGAAGCCACCGAGGTCAGCCTGCAAACCAAGACCCCGCCTCCTCCAGCCTTCTGGGTAAGATGCTCCCCCCTTCTTCTGAAGGCCTTGCTCTTCCCTCCAGGAACGCGGTGCCTTTGCAAAGCAGAGGAAGAGCTTTTAATGAAGATAATCTCATCTACTGTTGTCACGGTGAGCCTTTTGGGAGATGTTGCTGATTTTATGCATTTGCAGAGCAGTCGAAATTTCCCAGGATAAGGCAAAGCCTGGGGGATGGGGAAGGACCCTGCCTTTTACAGACCCTTCATGCACTGTCCATTAAAAGGCTACTTCTGGGGTGTACGCCTGTCCTCATGTAAACCCTAGATCACGGGCACCGTGAGTTCAACACATCAACATCTTATAAAGTCACGCCAATGAATAGCTTGCACCCAGTGCACTAGTTCCTAGCTAGCATAGACTTCAGCTGATTCAATATGCAGGGGTAGCTGAACACTCCTAAGAATGTGAGAGGCTCACACATGTCGGTACTTCCATTTAGGAAAAGGGAGGGAGGTGAAGCTGGATGCAAGTCCACGTTCGGCAGGGTACAGACCCTAGGAAGACACCTACGGCATCAAGCCCCTGCTAGGATGACCACGGCTTTGGGCAGCAGCTTGACAACTGCAGATGCAAGGCGGCGCTGGCCTCTCACTCACCTGTGCCTGGGGTCTTCAGCGTGCCCGCTGGGGCAGCCGGCTTCGTCCTCGGCATGGTGATGCCCACCTGTGCGCTCATGCCCCTCCGCCACGAGCCCGTCTGCGAGATGACGGGATTCTTCTTGCCCGATGTGCTCTTGTCAGACTCGTCGGACACATCGGAAGGATTGCGCCTCCACTTGGAAGCTGGCTCCATCTTTATGCCGCTGTCTGACCCTCCGTCTGATTTCTTGACGTCATCACCTGACCACAGCGAGTTCCTCTCCACCTGGGAGTGCTTCTCTGCATCTGTCTGCGGAGAGAGACGCCCGGGGTTAGCCCAGCCCAGACCCCAGCCTGGGAAGCCCCTCTCGCCGCAGGCCCACAAGTCAACGCCCCGGAGCAGTGAAGGGGTAAAGACAGATAATCACTCCAAAAATATCGGGGCTCCTGTGCTGACTAGCCTGGGCTTTTCTTGGCATGAAAAGTGAAGAAACGAGCTGTCTTCTTAGAAGGGAGTGAGGGAGGAGCAGAAAGGGTCCCAGGGATAAAGAGGAGACACGGCAGGGCCGGTGGGGACGTGTGGGAGCGAGCCACCCATCCTCTGTCACTTGCAGCCAAGCCTCCTCCAACTCCAGCAGCCGATCTCCGACCCACATCCAGCCTCCGCGCCTGTTTCCCTTTGTTCTGCTGTCTTCCTATCACTCTGCTGGCAGCACGGTCCTTGGATCCAGCTCAGCACCACAGTCTAACACACCCACCAAGGGAGCGAGGGAGCGAGGGAGCGAGGGAGCGAGGGGGGCCGCCAGTTCCACGTTGAATCGGGAGAGCCGCGAGCTGGAGGGAACGGGTCCTCCAGCCGCACTTCCCCCTCAGTGCTAAAAGTCAGCAGAGCCTGCTCCCACCCCCGCCGGCTTCATTGATATGCCACTGCTTGGCTGTGATTCCGTTCAGACACGGGATCTAATGAGCCAGCTTTCTTTAGAAGAGCCCTGACCCGCTGGCCACAGAACCCGGGAGGGGGCAGAAGTGTGATGTTAATGATTGGCTGCACTAAAAGGTGTAGAGAGCACTGGAGGCCTCCCCGGGGTCTGTGGTCGGTCCCTGCGTGCCAGAAGGGACAACACAACCAGCAGGGAGGGAGGTCAGGGTGCTTACCCTGGGACACAAGTCTTGCAGCTGCCAGGCCTGGCTGCCACAAGCAGACAACACCAGCAAGGAGGGGATTAAAATGAACACCTGGCTTGTCACCCAAGAGTAGCACAAGAGCCTGTGTCCACGAGATGCAGCGGCTACATAGAGGCAGGCAGCCCGAGGGTAACGCCTTTCTCTCTCTCTTCCCAACCCTTCCTCCCTGGTGGATTCCATTCATCCATCACAGCCACCTCCAGGTGCCCTGGTTTGGTCACTACTGGAGCACACACACATCCCAGCCAGGGACACAAGGAGGACAAGACCAGGCTCCCTGATCACGAAGCTCCCTGTTCAGCTGTGGCCAGGGGAACCAGCGAGGGGAGTGCCCACACGTCCGGACACAGAGCAGAAGCAGAGTCAAGGCCGTGAGCAAGTGAATGAGCCATGAGAACAGCTTCTCAGGTTACGGAAGCGCTTGTCCTCATCTCTCAGGGAGGGTAAGGAAGATATCTCCTAAATCACACAGATGAGCAGCAACTGAAGCTACCCGCCCCCACCCAGCGCTTCCTTCCTCCGAACACCTGCAGTGTGGTCATTCAACCAGACCTCACTCAATGCCCACTGTTGGCCAGGCACCATGGAAGCCCTGGGGGCCTGTGGATAAGCAGATTCCCACCCCTCATGGAGTTTATGATCCTGGGAAAAAGGCAGGAGTACATACACAAACACAAGTCAGTGTGCAACTGTGGGTGATGAATGTTATTATAAGGCAAGGGACAAGGAGTTTGAGAGAAATACAGACACGGACCTAACTTAGGTGGCTGGGGGAAGGGATGGTGCTCAGGCAAGGCCTTTTGAATGAAGTGCTATAAAGACTGAGAATAAACTTTGTAAGGAAGAGTTTAGGGAATAGCATGCCAGGCAGAGGAGCTGCATGTGCAAAGGCCCTGAGGCAGGAGACAGCGTGGCATTGGAATCATTTACTCAACAAGTATTTAGTGGGTGCCCCCATGTGCCAGGCAAGCTCATTCACACTGGGGAAAACACAGGAGCAAGTACGAATCAGTGACCTTGTGGCACTTATGTACAAGTGCATTCTAACATCTTCCTGGCCTTTTGGCTAAGATCCAGTGTACTAATATATTCTAATATGGCCCAAAGGGTACAAAAAGTCAGTGCATCGGGGCCGGCACCGTGGTGCAGTAGGTTAATCCTCCGCCTGCGGTGCCGGCATCCCATATGGGTGCCGGTTCTAGCCCCAGCTGCTCCACTTCCAATCCAACTCTCTGCTATGGTCTGGGAAAGCAGTAGAAGATGGCCCAAGTCCTTGGGCCCCTGCACCCACGTGGGAGACCTAGAGGAGGCTCCCGGCTCCTGGCTTCAGATCGGCGAAGCTCCAGCCATTGTGGCCATCTGGGAAGTGAACCAACGGAAGGAAGACCTTTCTCTCTGTGTCTCCCTCTCACTGTCTATAACTCTAACTCTCAAGTAAAATAAATAAAATCTTAAAAAAAAAAAAAGTCAGTGCATGCCACACTCTAGGTTACTGTATGCTTGATTCTTTACAGCCTCCCCACCACACACACACAAAAGCTGCACCAGTGCTGCTGGTGATGGCAGCAGAACGACTAAAGTCTACTGGGCTCTTGCTATGTGCTAGGCACTGAGCCTCCCATGGGGCCTGTATTCTAATCCTCATGAAAACCAATGAGGAAGTCACGGTTCACATTCTCAACTGTGCAGGCAAAACCTGAGGCACAGAGTGGAAAAGGAGGCTGCCCAGGCTCACACAGCAAGGAAGCAGGGAGTGCAATCGTAGAGTCCGCACGTGAACCACTACACCACCCGCCTTGTCTTCCTTGATGGATACGCTCAGGGCAGGAGACATTTCTGCATGTCCAGCAGTGCCTCATACAACACCCACACCCACGAGATTCTCTTCTCAGACTGGCTGGCTGCTGCTCTCCAACCCTGCCCCTAGCTCCTGCCCAGTCTCCGACAGGGAACCCTAGCATCCTGATTCTGCTGATGGCAGAGACAGAGCTCAAGACCCAGGCCCGAGATAGTGGCCTGACTCTCTTCCCCCTGGGACAAATGATTAACCAATCAGTCCAGGGCGCTACCTTCTCTGCTGGGCGTGTGTCCTGGGCCACCTGCTGGCTCTGAGTTCACATCCCCTGAGCAAAACCTCTGGAGCCCTGTGCCAGGTCGCGTGGTGATGCCCCTCGGGATTCGAAACCAGAGAATCCTAGCCTCTCCGGCAGGAGGGCCAGCGGGACAACTACATGGGGAGTTCCAAGGGCTCGGCCCTCCTCCACCTTGGCCTCTCCGTGCCTGGGCCAGCTGCTCCCCTCTCGACGGCCCCTCTGCTCTGAAGGACGTTCTTACTGCACCTGCCTGGACCTGGACAGGAAGGCGGAGAAATAAGCCGCATGTAAGGGCGCTCCAAGGGAAGGCGAGGAGTGGGAGACCTGCCTGATGCGGAAGAAGATGACTCTGCACTTGGACAGGCAGGAGCTCAGAGCCCGGGCGCTGCCACTTGGGTGCTGTGGGTGGCCCTGGATAAAGGTTCTTCACCTCCCTGAGAGTGTTACCTCCCAAATAAAACAGGAATGCTAACAACTGTCTCTCGGTGAGTGGCTGAGGGATTCAGTGAGCGGGCTACACGCGGAGAGACTCAGTCAAGAGCAGCCGCGCTCATCACCAGCTGTCCCCCTTGGAGCGTCCCCAGCACTCTGATGTCCCTCTTGACTGCTGAGCCCACTTCTGTCCTGCCAGAGGGTGAACAGGGACTGTCCTTTCCTGCTACTGCATCACACGCTTCTAGAAATCAGCGAGAGCTCCCCTTCGTGTCCGTGTCTCCTGCAGACCTACAGTAGAACTGGGAGAAGTTTGCGTCCAGGAAATAACAGAAGTAATTAACTGGCATCAATATCATCTCCTGCCACTTCCCTGGACAGGCCCTGAGCCCTGCGCTGCACATGTTCTTAGCTTGCCTTAGCCTCTGAGGCTCTGTTATTCACACCAGGAAAATGCAGGTTGAAGGAGGAAGACTAACTGCCCAACGCCAGCAGCAGCACCTCCTGGCGGCAGAAGGGACCCCCTCCTTGTCCCTGGGCAAACCGTTCCGCGCAACCACACCACAATCCTAGACCTGAGGGACTTAGGCTCACTTGAGACCATGCTTTCCTTGAGTAGCAAATACTGAACAGACATGCAATTGTCATTCTTCCCTCGCAAGTGTCCATGTGTGCATGTCTGTGTTTAAACATCGCAGGCACACTGCAAACGAGAGACACACTTCTTTACACCTCAGCACCTTGAGTGGTGCCTTCCACAGAACCTAGAGGGACCACGGAAAGGTCAAGGACACAGATGATGTGGGGGACGGATATGTGTGTTTTGTCAGAGCCTTCTGCTGACGGCACACTGGCCCCGGGATAAAACACTGAGAAATACAAGATGAATTGCTTTGAAACTACAAAATCCAGGAAAAAAGTAGTCAACTTGTAGTGACTGGTGTGCTGTGGGGGAGGGGGCAGGGGGAGGCAGACAGGCAGGTGATCCAGAGGACAGGGGCAGGCAGAGGGAGGGAGGAGGTTGTCCCAGGGCAGCCGTGGAGGCTGGGTGCTGTGAGTGGCCCATTCAGAGCAAGTGCCACATGGCTCTCTTGCATTTACAATCACCCTCACCCCACTGCACAGGCCTGGGTACCATCATTTATGGATGAGGAGGCACAGAGACCCGAGAGGCTGACTAGCTGATCCAGCTACAGCAGAGTGAGGAGCTCCACTCAAGACCAGCTGCCTCCTCCAACGTCCACACCTGCCCCCGATGCCACCATCTGGGGCTGCCCCCCAAAATTCACCAGCTCCCCTGGAGCAGGGCGGTGCAGAGGCTGCAGGGCCTCGAGCTTGGGGACTCCCTGCCCAGCGCGTGGTGGGGCAGTGAGTGCAGAGGGCGGGTGCTGGGCAGCCAGGCACGTGTGCCCTGTCCAGGGTGCACTCAATGCTCTCCAATGCCCCTGAGGCAGCAGGGTCCCTCCTGGGCAAAGGGACCCTCCATCGCCAGCCAGAGCTCCTCCATCAGCATCGTCCCCTCCTCTCTGAATCGGCAACTGTGCTGCTCCAGACAGTGACCCCTCTGTCGCGTACATGTAACACCCACGTGGGCCACCTGTCCTCAACTCACTTTCCTGACGGATGCACCAAACTGCTTCTTCCTGCCCCCCACCCCCATGTCTTGTGTGGCACAGGGGGAACCCACCTGTGACAAGCATCTGAGCTACAGCACAGGAGGAGCGGCTCATGGGAAGGGGGCAACACACACCTCCCAGCCACCTGATGCTGCTCAGAGAGGAGTAATGGCCCTTAGCATTCCTTGGCCCAGAGTGATATAGAGAAGAGGGCGGAGGCTGCAAATTACACTGACTTAAATATTTTTGAGATGGTCCCTGGATAGGAACGAAGGAACTGTCACCAAAAGTCCATTTAAAGAAACCACCGCATTAGGAATCTTGGTGACTACTGGCGCAAGGGTGCATTTAGCTTTTTTTTTTTTTTTTTGACAGGCAGAGTGGACAGTGAGAGAGAGAGAGACAGGGAGAAAGGGCTTCCTTTGCCGTTGGTTCACCCTCCAATGGCCGGCGCAGCTGGCACGCTGCGGCCGGTGCACCACGCTGATCCGAAGCCAGGAGCCAGGTGCTTCTCCTGGTCTCCCATGCGGGTGCAGGGCTCAAGGGCTTGGGCCATCCTCCACTGCACTCCCGGGCCATAGCAGAGAGCTGGCCTGAAAGAGGGGCAACCGGGACAGGATCGGTGCCCCGACCGGGACTAGAACCCGGTGTGCCAGCGCTGCAAGGCGGAGGATTAGCCTAGTGAGCTGCGGCACCGGCCCTTAATCACTGCATTTTAAAGAGAGCAGCTGGGGCATACGGGACCATGAGTGATCTGTCTGAAGGGGATGGATATCTGCTAATTGTTGCCGGGCACAGCAATATGTTCTTATTTTCCAAGAGAAACTAGAAATACATTTTCAGTGAAATAAGACAGTTTTTCAAATTCAATATGGGATCTGGTTTAGAAGAAGAGTAACACAGTGGGCTACATAATTCACATTGGCAGGGGGCAGGACCCACAGATGGACAGTTCCCAACCTCAGGGCAGGACATGCAGAGTTTCTGTCTGGGATTATCAGTCTCTGTTCTGTGCAATCAGCATACACCACTGGACAGCAGTGGCTCACTGCCAAGGGGACACACCTTCCAGGCTAAAAACCACCTTCTTACTACTTTTCTGTTTGCTTTTTAGATGACATATGGGAGCCAGCATTGTGGTGTAGTGGGTAAAACCACTGCCTGTGACACCAGCATCCCATATGGTGCTGGTTTGAGTCTCAGCTGCTCCACTTCCGGTCCAGCTCCCTGCTACTGCTGCTGGGAAAGCAGTGGAGGATGGCCCATCTGTCTTGGGCCCCTGCCATCCATGTGGGAGAACCGGAAGGCGCTCCTGGCTCTGGGCTTCAGATCGGCCCAGCTCTGGCTGGTGCAGCTATGTGGGAAGTGAACCAGCAGATGGAATCTCTCTCTCTGTGTAACTCTGCCTTTCAAATAAATAAATAAGTCTTTAAATGAGCTATGAATTAGAGGTCCTGGGAAGAGATGTCATCTGCCACGGCCACAAGAGCGAGGCTCCCTATGCTGACTTCCTTTCCTTGCAGGTGGAGGCCAGAGTCAATGAGATGAGAGCACAGGCAGCCACAGGTTGAGCCTCATCTCATCTCCCTGGGACTCTGCCCACTCCAAACAGTCCTCTCACCCTACAAGGCCAGCGCCCCCTGCTGGTGGAGGCCCCGTGTATCTTACCTGCACGTCCAGGTTTCTGCGAGAGGAGGCAGGTGTGTTGGCGTAGGAGCTGATGGAGGAGCTGGTGTTGATGTCATCGGTGCTGAGGTTGTCTATGGTGTCGCTGATGCCGCTGCTCACGGAGCTGCTGTCATCCCAGCTGCCAAGACAAACACATCCTGAGCGTCAGCTCCTCAGCTCGCACTGACCACATGCACCATCCCCGGAAGGACCCAGACGACAGCATAAAGCCCCAGACAACGTTTTTTGCCTCTTCAGGGGTTCATCTCCAAGAGCAACATCCATCTGTGCTGTCTTGAATGACTGCTACACACCTTCCCCCATAGTGCGGATGCTTCCACGGAGAAAGGTGGCTGCACACACCACACCCTATGCCAACTTCAGCTTCACCTGGGGAACTTTATAAAACCCAGTTGCTCCTCCCCAGTCCTAGTAGCAGCGTAGTAACAAGGAGTTAGGTGACTAGAGCGGACAGGGTGCAGGCAAGGATTCAACATCAGCCCCTCCCTAGGGGTCGGAGTGGGCAGAAGAGCTGCTGGTTGAGTTCTCTGGCTCCAGAGGAAGGAAAACGCAATAGTCAGCCTCCATCAGAGCTCTGACTCCACGTGTAAAACCGAGTACTTCACTGGCCAGCCCTCACACCAACTGAGCCCTTCTCCTGCTGCTCAAACCACTCTCCTAGCAACCCCCCTCCTTTCCAGCTCCTGACCTCCCAACACACCACTGCATTTAACTCAGTACCTGCTCCTATCACCTCTACAAGGACACTTCACAAAGTCTGTGGAAAATACTATTAAGAGAGACTGGGACAGTGGGTATTGTGGTGCAACAGGTTAATCAGCTGTGGCTTGGGACACCCACGTCCCATATCAGTGCCTGTTCAAGTCCTGGCTACTCTGCTGTTGATCGGCTTCCTCTAATGTGCCTGGGAGGCAGCGGATCATGGACCAGGTACTTGGGTTCTTGCCACCCACACAGGAGATCTGGGTGGAGCTCCGGCTTCTGGCTTCAGCCTGTTCCAGCTTCAGCTGTCGTGGGCATTTGGGAAATCAACTTGTGAATCAAAGATCTGTCTTCCAAATAAATAAAATAATTACATCTTTAAAAGGTTTATTTTGATGAAAAAGTTTGAAATCTACAAATAGTTTTTTTTTTCCCAGAACATACATTTTCTGCACATATCTCGAAGAGCCTTCATACTTGCAAAATATATCCAGATGGGCACAGTCTGCTGTCCCACAGCTCAGGGTGTTGTCCACTCTGGCTGGGTTACTGCAAATAGAGTAGAAGCTCTCTGCATTCCACTCTGCTTCTGAACAATCCATTCTCCCCATGGCAGCTGGAATGATCTTTGTGCAATGTGAATCATGTTCTCTCCTTCCACTGCTGTAGACCCTCAGGTAACTTCTCAGCTACTTAAAAACCAGACTCCCTACACTGGTTCCTGCTACCCTCTGATCTGGCCTCCCTCTCTGGTCCTGTTTTCTACCTGCTTCTCCATTGTGGGCTGGGGCTTGAATCCCATGGGCTTCTGTTCCTTCCAGGCCAAGACTGTTCCCGTCTTCAAGGCTTTGCATTGGCTGTCCCTGTCCCTTGATACTTGTCCTGCTTCCTTGTCTTTCAGACCTCGGAAGTGTCACCTCCACAGAAAAGCCACCCGTCATCACTACTCATCAACATGCATCATGCTCTATTATACTATGTGGTTGCAGGGTGACGTGTACACACTTGCTGAATGAAACTCACAGGACTAAACAGTCTATAAAGTAAGCTTCTAAACATCACTGTGACAAGTGCAATGCAATCAATGCCACCATTTTTCTATTGCACAGGTGGGAAAATGGAAGCTAAGAAAGGTGAGATGCTTGGCACAAGGCCAGACAGCTCCTGAGAAGTGGAGTGGATCCAGATCCAGCCATTCTGACACCAGGGTCATCATCTCTCCTTACTGTGATGCTACAGAGTTTTCCATTTTGTCGGTGCTCGGGACATATCAGATACGACACGGGCCACTTGCCCAGGAGAAAGTCAAGGCTGGAGAGGTGGCAGGCCCAGGTTCAAGGTCACATAGCCAGGAGTGGCAGATCCGACACCAAAGCCCTGACTTCATCACATTACTCCACCAGCCCGCCTTCCACCCTGTGTCTTGTTGAAAGCCCTACAAAAAGACAGCACGAAGCCTGAGAAATGCCGGGAGCCGAGATTTCAGAAGCCACGAGAACTCCCCCTTCCCTGCACACACAAATAGCCCCAAAGAGGCTCCAGTGGTTGCAGCAGCGTGTAAGACACCTGTTGCACATGCTGAGCTCTGCTGATCAGGCAGGAAGACAAAGGCTTACTGAAAACCTGTTCTCATCACCTCTCCCTTCAACACTCCCCTGTACCTTCCACAAGCCCACCTGCAAGGTTCCCCAGCAGGGCCAGGAAGATGAGTGCAGCTGGCTCCCAAGATTAGGCAGGAAGTGTGAGGGCTCCCAAAGCTGTGTACATGGCTCAATGCACATGGGTCCCCAGGGTCTCAGAGCTCGCAGAACTCAGCAAACCTCCCTCCAGTAATTCTGCTTCTTCTGCCCAGCCTGCCACCTACTCCAAATTTGCACGTGAAGGCCGTCTCCAAATCCTTCAGCACCCTCAAACCATCCCCTACACCGATTCCTACACAGTCCCACATATCTGCGTTCACTTCTAGACACCTTTACAGCTTTCCACTTATTCTCCGGGTGGAGGTCTGTCCAACCTTCCAAATATATGCAAGGGCCTGCCTATGGTCACAACTCAATGCTCACCATGAATCAGGCACAGGGCCACATACCATACATTTATTATTATGTATGTCTCCAACCCTCCTATCATACCTCAAGGTAGGCAATATCCTGTCCATGGGACCAACGGATCAAAAATAAGTTCCCCCACCCATGTGGTTCGGTCAGTTTGGGAACTGGCTGCACAATTTCAGAACACATGCTGTTTCTACTTCATACTAAGCTGCCTGTCAAAAACAGGGGCCGTTCCCTGAGCAACCACGCCACGTGGCAGCTATTCAACGTTCACACTCACTCACTCACTCCCATGGGTGGCTGCTATCCGTGTTTCACAATGTAGACGCTGGGCAATGCTGCTACAACGCCAGGCCCATTGTGTGGGCCACGTCCCCTCTATCTCAGAGACGCTGAGTGTGCTTACTAAACACTTCCATGTGTGGAGGGCAGGGCAGGTTTCTGACACAAACTCACCACCAGGAGTGCATCCTGAGCCCAGGTCCCCTGCCCTACCTATTCCTTGACAGGTCACAACGTCTGGGCCTCAGTTTCACCTAGGCCGTGAACCACACCTGGGGCTCTGCTGGAGAAGGCATGGGTCACGGATGGAAAGGACTCAGATTTGCCGTTATGATCACAAGGAAATCCCAGGGCTCTTTTATTGCATCTGCCCTTTGGGGTTAGGATTGCAGCCTATGTGAAATTTCTTATATTCTGATGAAGAAGAAAAGGCTGATGGGAGAGTGGCATGGCTGGTGGGGAGCAAGAAGGTGAGTGAATAACAGATGCCCATGAATCCAAGACCCAGATTTTGTGCTTTGAAATTGTACCCATTCTTCACCTGTGGCCTTTCAGCACCAAGCTGTAAGGGCATGTGGCCAGTCCACTGAGACATCAAATCACTTAGTTCCAACTTGTCCTCTTCCCAAAATCCAGGGTAAAGATGATCACGAGCTGCCAATCAGGGAGCCCCAAGATGGGTCCTAAGGAAAAGTAGCTCCCCAAGTGATGCTCCGTGCTAACAGCGCTGGCAGACCAGGGCACGTGGGATAAGCTGCCTCTCCTGGCCTCCGTGCACCAACACCTTAGCAATGCTGCAGCCCAGGAATGACCTCCTTAACTTTGCCTAAAATCATACTCCCCAGACTCACACGACCACCCAGGAGATGCTGCAAAGAATGAAACACGCATGAAAAATGCCAGGGAAGCCGAAAGCTGGGAGTGGCTACTCCATTCTCGGCTGCCTGAGAAGGAAGCTCACCCAGAGGATGGAAGAGCCCTTAGGACATGGCTCCATTTCCTGGACTCAGGCATTCCGTGATGCCAGCGGCAGCTGGGGGACACCCAGCAGGGAGAAGTAATACTTTCCCTTCTCTGTGCTCCTGTTTTGTTGTTTGGTGCACTGGTGCCCACCAAGGGGGAAGTGCCATTTGTCTGTAAAATGACTCCAGACACGCAGCTGCAGGTCAGACGGGAACTAGGTGGGAAGCAGGCAGAGTGCACTGGAGCAGCAAGGACATTAGTTGAAGCCAATCGAGTGGTAAAGGAAATGAGGTACAACCTGGGATGAGGCACAAAAGTCCATAGACCCGAGCCAGGTAATAAATGTCGAAAGAGGTTCCAATAGGTGATTAAGGTGGAAACTTGAAAGAAACCAGGAAAATTTATGTTTACTGTGGCGAAATGAAATTCCAGAGGAGGGGCTCAGGACCCCAGGGGCGCAGCAGAAGGAGCCTGCAGGGCATTCAGACGACTCTGGACCCATCATTAGGGAACACGCTTGGATGATCCCTGGGTGCTAATCTTGGATCTGACTCAGAAAAACTGCGCCTAGCCGAGATGATATGCCTACTACCTTCAGTTGAGAGTAGCTAATTTTAAAATGTGGGGAAGGTTGAAAAAGGTGAGGGGTTAACGTCCTGGCCTGAAGCGCCAGCATCCCTGTGGGCATCGGTTCAAGACCCGGCTGCTGCACTTCCCATCCAGCTCTCTGGTATGGCCTGGGAAAGCAGTGGAAGATGGCCCAAGTCCTTGGGCCCCTGTACCCGCGTGGAAGACCCAGAAGCAGCTCCTGGCTTTGGATCAGTGCAGCTCTGGCTGTTGCGGCCAACTGAAACATCGATGGAAGACCTCTCTCTGTCTCTCTTTTCTCTCTGCCTCTTTGCTCTCTGTGTAACTCTGACTTTCAAATAAATAAATCTTTAAAAAAAAAGGTGAGCAATAATGAAGTGAATCATGACATAAATACTTGAGATTAAAGCTGTGTGATACTATGGAGTAACACTCAGGTGAAAGAAAAATGAAATCCTGTCTTTTGCAACAAAATGGATACAACTGGAAACCATTATACTTACTGCAATAAGCCAGTACCAAAAAGACAAATACTATATGTTTTCCCTGATTTGGGGTAACTAATAGAATACCTAAAATGTAACATATTGGAGTGAAATGAACATTTTGAAATTCAATGACTGTTTACAGCCCTTGTCTCTTCTGTTGAGGAACAGTGGTTTTTTCCTTCATACTACTTGTTGAACTCTTTACTTAGTATATGGTTAACCTTATGAGAACTCAGTAAACTGAAAATAGCCCTGTAAAAAGAGTAGGAATAGGAGAGGGAGGAGGAAGACGGTTTGGAGTGTGGGTGGTAAGTATCACTGTTTGTTCCTAAATCTGCAGATATGAAATACATGAAACTTGTATAACTTAAATAACATTTTTTAAAAAAGTTATTTTTCAAAATGTTTGTTATTTCTTGTTTTGTTTTGTTTTTGACAGGCAGAGTTAGACATTGAGAGAGAGAGAGACAGAGAGAAAGGTCTTCCTTCCATTGGTTCACCCCCCAAACGGCCACTACAGCCAGAGCTATGCCAATCCGAAGCCAGGAGCCAGGTGCTTCCTCTTGGTCTCCCATGCGGCCACAGGGCCCAAGTACTTGGGCTATCCTCCACTGCCTTCCCGGACCACAGCAGAGAGCTGGACTGGAAGAGGAGCAACTGGGACAGAATCCGGCGCCCCACCTGTAACTAGAACCCGGGGTGCCGGCGCCGCAGGCGGAGGATTAGCCAAGTGAGCTGCGGCGCTGGCCTGTTATTTCTTAATAAAAGTAAAAAATCTGAAGATGGCGGAATAGGCAGGGAGCACACTTAGTCCGGGCGGAGAGAAAGTTTAATATAAGTGGAGATACTGCAGGGTCAAGGAAGAGTAGGGGAAGAAACAGCAGAGGAAACTCTTCTGGAACTAGTGATTCACAGTGGACCTGCGTGGAGAGCGTGGGAGCCCAAGTTCGGGACACCAGCGGCAGACTCAACGCACCAGCGCTGGAACGCGAGGTGAGCCGAACCTCCATAGCCCGAGATACCAGCAGGCAAGCGGAAAGAGGAGGCTAAAGGGAACGAGGCTTGAAACTCCGTGGGGAAAAGTTCACCAGGCTAACTAGAAGAGAGAGAAAAAAAAAATAAAAAAAGTGACTGATACGGACACAAGTTTCTCTCTCTCCGCTCACCTCTCAAAGGCGAGCAAGACAGAGCAGGCGCCATTTTGGACATACGTCATAAGCAGGGCGACCTGCTTTTTTCTTAAGAAAAAAAAGCTGTGTGATAATTGGGTTGATCTCTGTGTATTTTTAACAGAAAAACACACTTGAGGGTGATGTCTGGCAGTGGCTTGTCTGTTTGGGATGCTCACATCCAGTATGGGAGTGCCTGGTTAGTCATGGCTACCCCACTTTTGACAGAGTTTCCTGCTGATGCACACTCTGGGGGACAGCAGATGATGGCTCAAGTACCTGAGTCCCTGCTGCAGACCCTGATGATGCAGTTGCTGGTGCTGGCTCTGACCTGACCCAACCCTGATAGCTGCAGGGGAGTGAACCCGTGGATGGAAGATCTCTCTGTGCCTCTCTGCCTTTCAAATGAAAATAAACAAACAGCTTTTTGAACAAGAACACATAGCATATCTAAGAATATCAGCAGTCTGGTGATTTCAATTTTAAATGAGTAGAGATTTTTGACTTGAAAGTATTAAGATGAAAGACTTAAAAACTGGCTGAAGATTGGATTGAGAATTTAAATGTTTAAGATCACTGATGACTTGTGTAATGTGTTAATAATGGTTAATTTGGTTTGTAAGTGTTCTCAGATGATGGGGAAAGCTCTTGCTGGTTCAGTTGCTAAGCCAGGCCCAGTGTGTGAACAGCTGTGGAGCCCAGGTACGTTACATCTGTGAGGGCAGCACAGTGCTTCAAGTTTCTAAAGAGCACAGACTGTTCAGTAGCTCAGTCTGCTAAGCCTGCATTAAGAAACTACTGGTCAATAACAAGTGGAAATGATCTTAACTTATCAAAAACTTTTTCATTTCTAGGTGAGATTTATAAGAATCTAGGCTAAAAAATTAAAACTTCAGGGGCTGCCATTGTAGCACAGTGGACTAAGCCTCTACCTGCGACACTGGGATCTGATACAAGCGCTGGTTCTAGTCCTAGCTGCTGCACTTCCAATCCAGCTCCCTGCCAATGGCCTGGGAGTCCAAGTGCCTGGGCCCCTGACACCCGCGTGGGAGACACAGACGGGAGCTCCTGGTTCCTGGCTTCGGCCTGGCTCAGCCCTGGTCTTTGGGGAGTGAACCAATCCATGGAAGATCTCTTTCTATCTTTCTCTTTCCCTCTGTAAATGTGCCTTTCAAATAAATAAACGAACAAAAACAAAACTTCAGGGGCCGGTGTTGTGACATGGGTTAAGCCACCACCTGCCACACTGGTGTCTCATATGTGCTCCAGTTTGAGTCCCAGCTTTTCTACTTCCAATCCAGTCCCTTGTTAATGCACCTGAGAAAGCAGCAGAAGATGATCCAGGTCTTTGGGCCCATGCACCCAGATGGGAGATCAGAACGCATTTCCAGGCTCCTGACTTCGGCCTGACCCAGCCCCGGTCAATGTGGCCATTTGGGGACAGAACCAGTGGATAGAAATCCTCTCACTCTCCTATCTCTGTAACTCTCTGTAACTTTCAAATAAGTACATGTTTAAAAAAATAATAACATCAAAACTTTAATAAATCAAATATTAAAACATAACTAACTCTAAGCAGTTATTTTTGGACACAAAAAGGCACTCCCCAGACATGACCAAATATTCAAGCAGATCTCATTTTCTGAAGGAATGAGTGATATCTATACGACTGATCTGAAGAGTAAGTAAACCCAAGACAGCACCCATGCTCTTCTCCTGATTTCTCTACTCCGGTGTACCTTCCCTCTGCATTGCAGACTGCTCCACAATTGCAAGAGAAACATTCGCAGAGACAGCTTGTGTTGGACTGCCTTGCAGAACCAACACAACCGCCCAACAAGATCTCCTCCTGGAAACTAAAAGGGGTGTGTGACTCACAGCTTCCCTGGCTTCCCCGGCTTTTTAACTTTTTTCTTTTAAATTCATGAGCATGTCAGGTGTGCCTGACAAAGTATCAGGATGAGACCTCTAGAGAAATGGCAAGCAGAGGCTGGGGTTCAGCTGAGTGCTTAGACCTCCACCCAGAAGCCCCTGTCCTGAACCAGAGCGCTGGGCTGAGTCCCTGCTACTCCACTTCTAATCCAGCTTCCTGCCGATGCCCATCCTGGGAGGCAGTGGAAGATGGCTCAAGTACTTGAATCTATGCCATCCACGTGGGAGACTGAGATAGAGCTGTGGGCTCCTGGGATTGGCCTGGCCTGGCCCCGCTGTTGCAGGTGTTTGGGGAATGAACCAAAGGATGGAACATCCCTCTCTGTCTTTCCACCTCTCAAATAAAATGAAAAACAAACCAGGAGAAGCTTCCACTGACTCATCGGAATGGTCAACACCAAAGCTACATTTCCTAACCAGATAACGACATGCCCTGTATTCTCCGTCAGTGAAACGTCCTACCCTGGTCAAGTTAGATGGCACCACGAGGTGGGAGGGATCAGATCTGAAAGTGCCCGCGGGTTGGTGGAAGGAACTCCAGCAAACCTTTTCTATTTTTCTTCAAGACTCATAAACTCAACATTTCTGGATGCTGGGCCAGGGGCCTTGAGTTCATCTCATCTGGTCTGTCAGGGCCCTTCTAGCATCAAGCATTGTGGGGACCCAGTGAGGACTTGGAACTGTCCCAGCCAGGGATGGCACGACCAGTGGATGTGACAAACAAGGACCCAGCTCAGGCACAGATGGAAATGTAAAACAGGGAGGGGCCACAGTGCCACATGGCAACTGCAGTGGCTCCAGACATCACTGCTACAGCCTCCAACAACTCCAAGTCACAACACAGGGAAACAGTGTGGTGTGTTCCAAAGCCCAGCCCCGCAGTGGCTCCCTGCTAGGGGGCTCTCTCCTTCAGGATCTGGAGAGCTGGGACCTGGCCCTATGAGAGCTCAGACAAGTCACTTCCTCTCCAGGCCACAGAGTCCTCTCCCAGATCATGAGGGTGTGGGGCTCAGCCACTCCAAGGGTCCTCTCTTTTTTTCTTTTGTAAAGATTTTATTTATTTGAAAGACAGAGTTGCAGAGAGAGACAGAGAGAGTGAGGTCTCCCATCCAGAGCTGATTTGATCTGATCTGAAGCCAGGAGCTTCTTCCAGATCTCCCACATGGGTGCAGGGGCCCAAGGACTTGGGACATTTTCTCCTGCTTTCCCAGGCCACAGCAGGGAACTGGATCAGAAATAGAGCAGCCAGGACTCAAACTGGTGCCCATATGGGATGCAGTGTTGCAGGTCAGGGCTTTAACCTGCTGGCCCCTCCAAGGGTCCTTTCTAAGGCCAGTGGTCTAAGGTCAGAGCGAGGTTGGCACAAAGGCAAGTGGGCAAGTTGAAGGTCCCCACGGAAGCATCTCCTACCACCCAGGGAAGGCTGCCAGCGGGAAGCTCCATGTCCCCTCTGGGCCGCCGCTTTGCTGATTTCATCACTCAGATGATGACTTTTAAAATCCCACACGGAATTTTTAAAATATTTTACGCAGGTACCTATATGTTCTATGTATGAGACAATGAGCTGGCCCTGAGTAGCAAGGACCTGTTGGGATAGAGGTGTGCCCTCCCATCTGACACAATCCCAAAGTGAGCTGTTTTATGTGCTGGATGCCATGGGCATGGCCCTGCCATTTGAGCCTGTAGACCCTGGTGTAGAGGCATTGCAGACCAACTCGTGACAGAACCTGCATCAGATCATGCTATGTCTCCACCAACAAATAGGATGCGATCTTGCCTGTTACAGTGTTACCACCTGTGCCAGGCTCTGTTCTAGGCACATGACATCTATTATTCCACTCCCATGTCCCCCAGGATGAAACGGAGGCTTAGGATCCAGAGCTCATCAGAAAAGACAGTACCTGGAGTGGCATGTTACAGTATACACAGACCAGCTGGGAAATCTGTTAACCAGGATAAGAACCAAAGAGCCGGCATCCACAGTCTGCGAGTGTATCACGAAGAGACCCCGTCTTGGTTAACATTCAGCGTGTCGACCAGAACCAGGCTTTCTGAGCCACAACTGGCGCCCTGCTCTCTCTTGGAGACACACAGATGTGGAGGGGAAAGGGTCTACATAATCACCAGAAAATCCATTCAAAACTGGAAGGGCCCATAAAACCAGGAGATCCAGTTTCAGAGTCTCGAAAGAGCTGCTGACATCACTACACCAGGAATTCAAATGCCACTCGGAGGGCTTAAAGTCCCATTTTAACGGCCCAAATCTCAGCTATCTGCTACGAACAACGCAGGTGAAAGAATCATAAATTACCCCAGCTTCCCACACTTCCTGTTTTGCCCCTCTGTTGTAAGGAGCGAGCATTCCACAGAACTGAGCCGGTAACCCTGACTACACCCGGACCCCTGAGAAAACTCATCTAGCGTGGACACATTCTTAATTTTGAGCTCTTCTGGGGGTGGGGGTGGGGGGTGGAAATCTAAAAGGAGCAGGACCCTGACATGGTCCTGAATTAATGCGATGCTACATTTACAACTGCATCACTCGCGGAGCAAAACAGCAAAGCAGAACGCAAGGCTCAAGGGTTGATTAAACAGATTTTTCCACTAGGATTTACATGCCCTGGCTCCCAGCTAAAGACCCGGAGAAGAGGAGTTATTGAAGGATCCAGAGGGAGGCTCATTACACTTTTCAAATGGACTCCCAGTGAGATAATGTTGTTTATTCAAGGGAAAGACATGGTAAATGATGTTGTAAAAAAATTAGATTGCGGACATGTATTCGTTCTTCTCTGCTCACTCATAAAACCCCAGCCAGGGAGCGCAGATAAAGCACTGTAACTCTGGCGCTAAAAAGCAGTCTTTGCAGAGCAAGGATCCTAACCCCGCCCCCAAACTCCAGTAAGGAGGCCCTTACTGTCCTCAGGGACAGACTGACTGGCCCCACTTTCTTGTCTGCCTCTCTCCAGGTGTCTAAACTCCCTGCACAGCCACGACCAGCAGTGCCAGGTCTTACCTGCTAGCTTTTCCAGTTCTGCTCCGGAATCACAGCAGGGCCAGGTCCCGTGCCCTCTGCCAGACAGCTGCATTCAGCTGCAAAAAGCCCAGACTGGTGGAACTTGTTTTCTGGCTATTGTTCAAGGCAATTGTTCCCCTGAAACCCCAGGGCCTGGCGGAATGAGATCCTTTGGTGTGGATGAGTGAGCAAGCCTGACCGTAGGCTTAGCAATAACCCCTGGGGAAGGGAAAGGGTTTGGCTCCCTTCATTTCCCACCAAACAGGTATGTTAACTATTTCCCCGCCAGGAGGTGTTTCTCCTCTGAGCACCCCTGGGGCCCATTAAGGAAATCTGCCTTCAAAGACTGCAGCAGCACCCCTGCAGAGACCCACCTTCCCCAGTCCACCAGGGCAGGATAATAAAGTAATAGTCAACTTCAGCTGTGGCTTAATGTGGTTCCAGAACACTTTCACTACATGCATTATTTCATTTAATCCTGGCGGCTCTAGGAGAAAAATACGAACTTGTATTAGCGACTTACTCTTGTGTTACCCAACACATCTTCGCCCAGGTCCCACGTGACGCGATACTAATACTATACTCATTTTAGAAATGAGGCAATTGAGGCTTGCAGAAAATAGGACCAAGGGTCATGTAAGTAGGACATGCTGATGCTGGGATTTTAAACGTAGACCCAAATTGTTCAGTCACCTCGTTATGTAGTCACTTTACCCACATTAAGGAACATTTATCATGTGTTATTACATGGACTTCAAAGTTTTCCACACTCCAAAATCTAGATACCTGAATTAAAAATCTAAGCAAGTTACTGCTCTTGGATTCTACCTTTGGGACCAGCCTACATGCTTTGCAGTTCTGGTACAAAATGGCTCAGAACCTGAGCTTGAATTCATGCAAGGGCAGATTTTAGAGACTAACACCAGCAAAACCTAGGCTCACTGAGCCGTGGGCACCCACTGAGCCCAGGAGGTGCTGCACGGAGGCAGCACAGGCTCTGCAGAAAAAAACGAAGAAGTGTGTGTGAATCCTCACGCTGCCTGTCCACCTCACTGCCAGGAGGCCAGGATTGCCCTGTGCAGAACAGCGCTAAGAACACCCAGTTCCCACAGGTCAGACTGCGTGTGTGTAGCTTTCCGGGCATACTGGAGAACACCAGATCCTGTCCAGGGCAGTCCAGGGTGCAGGGGACCTGCAAGGACAGCAGGAAGGAGATGAAGGCCCACATTATGAGTTAGATGATGACGTCCAGTGCAAGAATTTGCTTCCTGCTGCCATACACGGTCAGTGTCCCAGGGAGAAGCAGCTTCTTACAGACGGTACCAGGTGCAAAGTCAATCCCTTTAGGGTGGAGAGAGGGAACCAACCGTGAAGCCCAGAAAGAAGGCTCCGCTGGGATTTGGCAGTGATCTGAATGCTCCGGGCTTGAGTTTCGCCCCCCAGCACCTTTGTCCCACTTTGGTAACTCATTCCTTGGACAAGTAGGTGGTCCCCTGAGTAAGCCTGGAATTCCTGCCCCTGGCTTCAGGGGTTTGATCGGGTTAGGAACGACACAGCTTTGGTGTGGATGCCTTAGACCCTCATTGTTACAAGAGGCACCAGCCTGTCTGCTGACCTCAGCCACACAAAGCGCTCTCTCCTCCAAGGCTCCTCCAGAGAGGGCTGCTCAGGCTTGGGCCACTGCCGGCTGCCTTTTGGCAGGGATCTCAACAAATCCATCCAGGTTTCCCCTGAGCATGGACAGAACTCAGCCTACTGGAGTTGAATGAAAACACGAAAACAACGGCAAACACTTACACAAGGTGAAAAAGGTTGCATAATGGGTTCCAGGCACAATTATATTAATGGGACCTTCTCATAGATGTGGAAACTGAGGTTTGCAGAAGTTAGCTGGCCTGCCCAAGGTGCCAGAGCTAATAAATGGAGCTGGATTTGAACCCAGATCTGCCTGATTCCAAAATCCAAGTTCTTCTTAGCCACACTGACTCAATGCAAAAAACAGAGGTGAGAATGCTTTTAAATAGACAAGGTTCATGGAAG
Source organism: Lepus europaeus (assembly GCF_033115175.1). NCBI lineage: Eukaryota > Metazoa > Chordata > Mammalia > Lagomorpha > Leporidae > Lepus > Lepus europaeus. The sequence goes on from NC_084833.1 coordinate 45,568,244, forward strand.
AACTCAGAATTTCCACTTGCTATCTGAGAAGAACATGCACACGAGGCATTTTAAAAATCTCTAAGTAGGAAAGGGAAGGGGCTGGTGGGACAAAAAGGGATGTGGAGTCTGCAGATCCCATAACCTCCCCTGATTCCACGTGCTTAGTTGCCACTACATCTAAGAGTGTTGAGAGTCTGAATTCACAAAACAGATCCAAAATTGCCCAGGACAGCAAAGGAGGTGGCTGTCCTCCCCAATCCAAGCTGGCCTCATTTTGCAGTTTGTCAGAACCCTGCTCTTAAGTACCTGCACCTTCTGGGTGAAAAGGGAAGGGAACTCAGGTCAAGATACCACCACAAAAAATCAACCCTGCAACCCCAGTGTGGTTCAGCCCCGGCTAATCAGGCATCCCCAGCACACATGTGGCAGCGAGAGCCTGGCGCTGGAGTCAACATTAACACACGGGGTGCACATCTTCTCCCTCCAGGACTCCCAAAATTCAGCTTCATGGGAGGCAGCCCAAGGCCAGCTCCAAGGCTTTCAGAATTCCCAGATGGGGCTTCCACTTGGATCACCCCTACCTCCACCACCCACCACTCCCAGCCCCCATCATGGGGAACAAAGCACAATTCCAGCCAGATGTGTGCAGGGTCCAGGAGCTTCAGCAAGGTCCAGGGACTGCCAACTAGGTCCTGCCGCCGAAACAGGGCTGCCTTGTGACACACGGCCGTCTGCCTCCCAGAAACAAGCAGTGTCTGGGAAGCCCTCACAGGCTGTGCCTAACAGGTCCTCCATCCAGCCGCAACCACATGTAAAAATGTACAGATAGAACCATCCCAAGCCGCTGCCACCCTTCCCCCCACCAAGGAAGGCAGACTAGCGGAGTGGCCCTGGGCACCATCCCTTCTTTGCCTCCTAGTAGCTGTGTGACCTTCACCAAGTTATTTCACTTCTCTTAGATTCCACGGCTTCATCTCAGAATGGTGGGTCATCATCCTGGCTTTGCAATAGGAATCAAATGAGACCATGTCTGCCAGGTGCCTGGCACACAGTAGGTGGTAAGGAACGTTTTCTGGCTTAAAGACAGAAAAGTACCCCTCCGGCCAGCTGTAAAGTCCTCCCTGCCATCTCTCCTGGAGCCCAGTTTCCAGAGGAAAACCCAGCCAGTAATTTGCAGTATTAGTAAACACAACCGCAAGTTCACCAGGCTCCTTCAGATTCCACACAAAACCTGCAAGTCACTGTAACCATGGCCCTTGGTACCCTGGTAGCCTGGGGCCGCACTGCCTCTCAATTTCACCTCTGCCCTCTAGGCTGAACAGTCTCTCCACGCACCCCCCCACACACACACACACACCACAAAAAATAAAAAAAAACCTGGAAGACGGACTAAGACAGCTGGGTAATCAACACCTGGTTATTCAGGCTCAATTGACTAATTTGATAAAAGAGTTATTGACATTGCTCAAATATCTAGGCAGAGCAAGGACATTTTGGGAAATGTCCCAGCTTCCTCTGAAACCATCAAGGTTAGAATGCAAAGGGGGTGGGGAAGGGTGGGAGGAGAGATGGTGCTAGATTACCCGAACCCCCACCTCTGGCTGCTCTGCCCGGCTTATCAATACCAGCCAAGAAGGACGAGGCAGTGCACGCGCCGCACCCTGCCCCTGGCCCCCAGACATTTTAGGAGATCGTCCCTACCTTGTAAGGTTCCTAGGCCAGAGCATTTCCCTACATTGCGGTCCTTGGAGAACAGCGGACAAAGAAGCTGAATGAATCTCACAGGATGGCAGCTCCCTCAGCCAGCCGAGCTGGCCCACACTGGCCCAGGGAATCCCGGCACCCAGCAACTTAGCTACTGGAGGACTAGCGAGCTGGGATCACCCTTCCCCAGCCCAGGAGAGAAATCCGATCCCCCAACAAAATTAACCTCTAAAGTGCTGAAGGAGGGAGAGGTCAGGCCTGAGTGCTAGTATCAAGTCAGCTGTGAAAAGTTTCTGCAAAGCAAAAGCTAACACCAAACGCGGAAACGATTACCGTAAAACACCGAAAGGAAGGGCCCTTCCCGCGGTCCCTGGGGAATGTGTATTACACGGTCAGGCTGAACAAACTCTAAAAGTGAAAAGATGTTTCAAATCCCCATGGACTTTGTCGAAAACATCGAAGAACATCTTTTCAGTCCTGAGTGCTACTTTTTGTGACACAAATATCATGGCCTGTAACATTTCTGAGCTCATCCCTTCCACATCTGAATGCAAAAGCATTTGATTAACCTGAGGAGGGAACTTCTGAACCCGACAGGGAACCCACACCTGTCTGAACACTTACCAATGGCACACGTCATTTCCAGTGCTGTCGATTTTGATACAGGGCCAACCAAATATCTGCAGTGGTTAATTCCTTATGCTTCTCCTTTTCTAAGAAAAACCACCTAATTCTGTGCATGGCTATGTTAAGCATTATGGTACCGAGGCTGGAAGAGGAGGTGGGGAGGGAGAAAGCCCCCGTTCTGGGATGGGAAGGGGTTGCACGGAGTAATCCCTATTAAAACCTGTAATCAAGGAGTTCAGAAGTAGCAGTGCAAACAGATGCAGTGAACAAAGTACAACTGTACTACCAGGGAGAAGTCAAAAGCAAAAATCTGTGATCGCCACAAAGTTTTGTTTCCAAAAGAAGGATTAAGGTGCTCTTCCAAACCCCTTCTCCCTCTCCAAAAACCCTACGTGTTGGCTCCAGGCAGCTTTCAAAGATTTTCCCTGAGAAAGTCTCACCCAGCCTGGGCTGCCCCTCCAGTGGGATGGCAGGTGTGTGTGTGCGTGCTCGGGAGGAGGGGGGGTAGTTAGGAAAGGAAGCAATAACCAGCTGTGTGGTCAGCGTTTGCTCAGCAAACAGAAGCTTTTCAGAGGGGAAAGAAGAGTCCATTCCTCCCCGGCCCCAGAGGGAGGGATGAAAGTTTGGCTCAAAGAGGAAAGGAGGGCTGGGATTGTGTCCCAGGTGAAGGAAAAAGCAAACGTGTCTGGGAGCAGAGATGGTAATCTCCAAGGAGTACCAAATGAAGTTAATCATCCCCCAGGGCCGCCTCCACTTGAAAACCTGCTGTGAGCACAGGCAGTGAGGGATGGGAGGTGGAAGGCAGGGCTCAGGGAGGGGTGGAGTCCCAATTTATTAAGACAAAAAAGTACTCTCCTGACCCTGTTCCTGGAAGGAGTTCATCTTTACAACCCGACTTGAGAACCTGGCTGACCTCTGGGTTGGTTTGGGGATGTGTATAGGGAGACACAGGTGCACAGCTACACACAGGCATACAAACACATACTAAAAATTTTCCATTGTTTTCCTATAGTTGTTCCTTGCTTTAAGGGACCACAATAGGTAAAAATGCTGATTAACCATCACCATAAACTAAAGGATGTCTCTTAGTTGCATATCACTCATTCAACTTAGTTGAATGTCACTCATTCAACTAAAGGATACTTACAGAGCACCTGGTGTGTGCTTTACGTGCCAAGGGTGTGGCAGTTAGCAAAATAGACAAAAACTCCTTACTCAATGAAACTTACCTTTTGGTAGTAGGACTGTAACATAAATGAGACAAAATGTTCATTTAATGGTATGTCAACCATAAATGCTGAAGAGAAAAAAATGATGTAAAGAAGATAGGATTTGTCAAGGCAGGCATCTGAATTTTGACACAGGGAGCTAGGGAAAGCCTGCTGAGGTGATGGATTTTATTATAAACCTGAAAAAGGTGTGGGAGCTGGAGAGGTGAGCATCTGGGAGCCTTCCCAGAGAGAACAGAGGGTCAACGCAAAGGCTCTGAGAGAGGATTCCACTCCCATATTCACTCCATGAACGAATGGATGGAGCGGAGATGAACTGGGAACCACAAGGAGCCCGGGAGGAGGTCAGAGGTCAGGCAGAGGGTTACGGGGCACGGGGAGGGTGCACAGTGGCCCAGGAGAGCAGTGGAGTCACTGTGGTCACCTTGGCTTTTGCTATGAGTGACAGGATAAACTGGAGGGTCAGTAAATGTCACCTCCCCTTTTTATATAAGCTCCTGTCAATCGCCTACAGCGGGAAACAGCCCATTTGGAGTACGCACACGTTTACAAGGGGGATACAGGGCACGAGACAGGGACTCAGTCTTCTTTCTGTGGTTACAAGTAGCAATCACACAGTTAAGAGGAAAGCTCTGAGTCCTTGTAGCTACAGGTTCAGATCTAGTCAGAGAATTTCCGTGTGGTGGCAGAGAATGATCAGTGTGGCCAGGGAGAGAGGAGGCAGCAGGTCAGCCAGCTGTACAACAGCAAGTGCCCTTTGCCTCTTGTCAAAGAGCCACACTTCCCCTGTCCCTTCCGATCCTGGCTTCCACACAGGCCAAATTCCAAAGACCATGTGTAACTCAGACCATTCTCCTCCAAAGGATCAATGCTATCAGCAGTGGTAAGGTTCCCCGGATAACTCACAGTGCCAGGTTTTTAAACCAAAAAGTGGTTAATAAACTCCATTCAGGTATCAGGAAGTAGAAACACATGTCCTGGGAACACAGTAGAGAATTAGAATGGAAAACTGTCAAAATGAATGGCAAAAAAAAGTCTTCACTTGTGTTCAGTGAGCACTTTACTAAGACTGCGTGACCCAGCCGTCCCCCACTCTTGGTAGACTTTGTCTACTACTTTACTAAGACAACGCCAGTGAAGGGGCTGGGCTCCTCCTCTGCTCCTTCTCTGGCTTCACCAGCAGCACCAGCTGGGTGGCATCCACACAGCACCCATCTCATCCAACAAAACAAAACCCTTGACCCATGCTTGTGCTGCCCTGCCCCCCCCCCCCCCCCCCCCGCATCCCACCCAGGCTCACATCCCATTATCATTTTCACTCCCCAGGCAGCCTTCTGTCTCCTCTCCTCCACAGAGATCACTGTTCTCCCCAGGAACAGCCTGCTTCTTTCCTGCCAAAGCCAACGGCCAGCTCTCCAACCCTGCCCCACCTGCAGGCCCAGCAGCAGGTGGCAGCACCCAGGACTCCTGGCTCCTGGCTCCTTCCATCTCAGGTTTCTATGCCATCATTGGCACCTGGTTGCCTCCTCACTCTCAGTGCTCACCCTGCTTCTCTCCTGCCCTGACACTTCTGGTTTTGGTTTGGCTCAGCCCTGGCCACTGTGGCTATTTAGGGAGTGAACCAGTAGATAAAGACTTTTCTCTCTCTGCCTCTCCCTTTCCCTCTCTGTAACTCTGCCTTCCAAATAAATAAATAAGTCCTTAAAAAAAAGAAAGAAAAAATATATACACACATGTTCAGGGGACCCACTGATCTCCAAGGCTGCTGTTTCTGGGTTTCCCAGAACCAACTTTACACAAGGTCTGGTTCCACTTTAATATGATGACTCTTTATTACCTTACTGGGAATCAGTCTTATCTCTCATCGTGATCACTGTCTTCTGGCTTGCTCATAACAGAGCAAAGAGAGAAAGCAATGGAGGGAGGCAAGCTCTTCTAGACGAATGGACAAGAATGGGAAGGTAACGGGTTGAAAGGAGCTCTGTACCCGTGAGGCACATCAACTCGCCTGGAGTGGAATTTTACTGCTTGTGCTTTGTAGTAGACAGCAGAAGGGGAAAAATACTCCGAGGATGTTCAGCAAAGTCTTCAAAGCACTAGAGGCTTTGTGATTTTTCAACAAAAACTGTACAAACACAGGCTGCTTTGAGATAGAAAATGAACAATATTCTACAAATAGTCGCCGAGTGTCGGACCTGCCCTGGGCACCAGACTGGACACGGAGGATAGAAGGGCAAGAAAATCAGGTGGCCTGGCTGTGCTGTAGCTACTGACATGGAGGAGACAGACACCCAAAGGCTGTGATGGACGTCAGGTGCAAGTGAGGAAGGAAATAAACAGGGAGTTGTCAAAGATTCACAGGAAGCACTGACTCCAAATAGCACAGCCAGCAAAGGCCATTCCCAGGGAGATGTGTGAGAGACGAGAGGGTGCCAGCAGCCATGAGAAGGAGGCGAGCCAGGTGTTCCAGGCAGAGAAGGGCAGGGGGAGGCAAGAGCTAGTGCGCTGGACCGGTTGACAGGTGGCAGCAGCCTACTCAGCTGCTGGAGGGAGGTCAAAGGAAGACAAAGTCTAGCAAGGGAGGGGACTGCTGAGCCACGCACCAGCGGAATCACTGGGTCTGGCCCCACCAAGGCAACTGCGGGGAGGACTCTAGATGCCAGAAGTCACAGCAGGCTAATTCTTCAAAGTTTAAATCTGATCATTTGTCCGGCCTGTGGGTGATGTTATAAATATCCACATGGTCCTTGGCCGAAAACAGGGTCCTGGGTGGAAGCTTGGTGTGGAGAACCCTCAAATCCAGTAAGAGCCACCAAGCCTAATAAGGTAGCAGTGAGCATCTTTGGAGGTGACAGCGAGATGCCGCACATCTCCTTCTTTCTTAATTTCCTCTGTTCTTTTGGGGGAATCAGAATCCACAGGAGAAGCAAGGCCTCCCTTTCCATTAAGGTTCTTAAGCTTGGTCCTGGACCACCTTACTTTTTGCATCTATACCAGCGGTGGACCCTGCCCTGGTTTTCCAGCAGGTTAGTGAAACTGTCCTCCAATTTTACTACATAAAAACAGTATGAGGGGTCTGCAATGAGGCACAGCAGGTAAAGCTGCCGCCAGCAGTGCCAGCATCCCACATGGGCGCCAGTTCGAGTCCTGGGTGCTCCACTTCCCATCTAGCTCTCTGCTGTGGCCTGGGAGAGCAGTAGAAAATGGCCCAAGTCCTTGGGCCCCTGTACCCATGTGGGAAACATGGGAGAAACTCCTGGCTCCTGGCTTCAGATCAGTGCAGCTCCAGCAGTTGTGGCCAACTGAGGAGTGAACCAGTGGATGGAAGCCCTCTCTCTCTTTCTGCCTCTCCTTCTCTCTGTGTGTAACTCTTTCAAATAAATAAATATTAAAAAACAAACAGTATGAGTGGCATGTCAGTTTCAAACACCTTATCTTGTGGAGCTGCAGTTGGTGTTAGCTCTAGTTAGTTAATTTCTAAGATGGTCTGGAGCCCACATCGCCTGTCCCAGGCTCAATGGGAAACCAGAGACTTGTTAACAAAATCTTGGACAGAGAAGACTGAAGAACATACTGACATGGGTGCCAACATCTTCAACTGAAAAATCGTAAATCCAGACTTCCCACTCCCAGTCCAGGGTCAGACATGACTGTTCCGACAGGCTGCCAATCATCCTTATCAACTCCCAAATGGCCTTTCCAACAAAGGACATGTGAGTCCAAGCAACATCATTCTCAGTCATAACAATAATTAAGATTTATAGGATTTGCTGCCTACAAATCTCATCTCATTTAATTCTCAGAACTGTTCTAACATGCACTGTTACCCCGTGTTCTAGGAACTGAAAATCTGGGGCTGAGAGAATTCAGATGATGGGCCCATGGTCCTGCAGCAGACAAGCCAGATCCTGTTTGGTTTCCGTGACAGCACACTACTCAGGACAGTGATGGCCTCTGGGTCACCATGGCAACAGATGACACTGAGACACTCAGTGGGCAAGGACCTTTAACAGGTTATCCCCGAGTCCTCAAGCTGCTCCTCAGAGTTCTGGGCTTGATCCAATGTGAATCCTCCCTTTTACCAAACCCCAGTCTACAGTGGCTCCTCCTCTATTCCCAAGGACTGGTGAAATATCGACTGAGTATTGATTTTTATGTGCCACGCACTGTGCTGGGGCAACAGTGGTAGCCAAATGAGAAAATGCCCACCTCTGTTCTCACGGAGCTTGTTGTCTGATAGGAAGTGCGGGTATCAGACCAGGACAGGTGCCATCAAAGAAAGGGATTCTGAGCTGCAATCCGGAGCAAGAGAAGACCATCATCCAAACAGTCAGACACACCTGTGCTCAGGCTGCCGGACAATGCTTGAAGCTGACAATTTTGGTGAAAACTTAAAAACTTCTCCCTACGGATAGCTTTCCTAAGTAATAGAATCTAGATTATCCCATAAAACTCCATCCCAAACACCCCTGGCCAACAACAAGGGCTGCAACAATTCCCGTATGGTAGGGTACGAGGAGTAGCTAAGTTCAGCAGGTATTTCAGGCAAACAGTTTGGAGCTAGGGCTTCTTACATACTGGGTCATGACAATAAACCTTGTTATTTACAGGACAATGTTAAGAGACATAAATCTATGTGGCAATTTGGTCCTTTAGAATGCAAATAAAAAAAATTAAAGGAGACTTACAAGAAAATCAGGGGTTATAAGGATCTTTAAGTTTTTAAAAAGTTAAGAGAGGGAAGGAAGGAGGGTTGGAGGTGGAAGGGGAGATAGAGAGAGAAAGAGATCAATCTCATCCAATGGTTCATCCTCCAAGTACCCAGAAATTCAACTGTGCTATCCCATGTGGGTGGCAGTGACCTGATCACTTGAACCATTATGTGCTGCCTCTCAGGGTACACATTTGCAAGAAGCTGGAATTGGGAGCAGAGGCAGAACTTGAACCTAGTTAACTCTGATATGGCATGTGGCCATCCCAATGGTACCTTAACTGCTACGCCAAACCCAGATCACACAGGATCTGGGTTCAAAATGGTGTTGTGGGTACAGAGGGAGGATTCTGAGAATTTGGGTATTTATTTTTGCAGCTGGACAATCACTCCATTAAGATGAATGGGTAATGAATAAAATATTTCAAAGCTACTCTTTGGTCTTCGCTAATGTAGGTTAAGTTCCAAGGACATCCTGAGTGTGTCCTTGGCAAGAGAAGACAATGAGGGGGAGGGGCAGGTGGGCGGAGGGGGGGTGAGGAAGGGAAGTACAGGCAGGGAGAAGGAGACTGGAGAGGAAGCCTGCAGGTGTGCATCACTGGCAGCTGCGGGCAGACTGGGAACTCTGCTCTTACTTCACTTCCTGCACCTGAATCAGAGAGGCGCCCTACAGGGCAGCGAAGACCAAAACAGGAGCTGGGGACCGAGCTCTGATTCTGTGTCTGTCATCATCACACGCACCTTGTCCCAATCACTTCCTCACTGTGGCTCCAAGGCCACCCGGCTGCTCCTGAATCCACTGCCTCCTCAGAGGCCCTCTAAGACCCCTCCAAGCAGGAGTGCTTTGATTTTTAAGTCGACACGCTTGGATCTCCTGCTGAAACCTCCGAATTAAGTTCACATGCCTTGTGAATGTACTCACCGTCCATCTGCGCCCTGCTGGGGACACTCCTGGAACTTTCTAGTGCAGGTACTGTTATCTGTAAATACCTCACCCCCAACCCCCTTCCTATAACTCTATGAGCTCATTTCTCTTGTAAGAAAACCCGTTAGTCTAGGGTCTGGCACTGTGGCGTAGCTGGTGAAGCTTCTGTCTGCAGTGCCGGCGTCCCATACGGGCACCGGTTTGGATCCCAGCTGCTCCATATCTGATCCAGCTCCCTGCTATGGCCTGGGAAAGCAGTGGAAGATGGCTCAAGTCCTTGGGCCCCTGTATCCACATGGGAGACCTGCAGGAGGCTCCTGGCTCCTGGCTTTGGATAGGTCCAGCCCCAGCCGTTGTGCCATTTGGGGAGTGAACTAGTGGATGGAAGACACCTCCCTCCCTCCCTCTCTGTAACTCTGCCTTTCAAATAAATAATTTTTTTTAAGAAAACCTGTTCTCTACCTTAGTGCTGGCTGTTTCACTGTTTCCCTTCTCAGTTTATAAGGACTATAAAATAGTTTGCAAAAACTTCCACAGTCTCTAAACCACAATCTCATCTAAGTCAAAAGGGAAAAAAAAAAAAAAAAAAAAGAAACCTCTGGCAAAAAGCCCAACTCATTCCAGGTATTTGTCTAGCCCGGAAGCTGACTGCAGAGTTACAGACTGGTTAAGAATTAACCCCTTCCATTTGACCCTTCCTCTCCAAGAGAAGGACTTCTGAATGGGGCAAGAGAGGTGAGCCAGGGTGACTGGCAGCAAGTGCTCGCACACTCCAACCAAGTGTGTGCCTGGGCCCAAACTCCAACACCCAGTGAGCCGATTTCATTGTCCATGACTTACAGTTGCCCTTCACCCCACCCCCGAGCTGCTCTTAGGCCCCCCAGCTCGTAAGCTCTAAAGCCCAAACCAGGACACAGGTCTGCCTTATTCATAAACCAGAGCCCTTCTGGGGAACTGAAAAGCTCCCACTCCCTGAGTTCTTGCCCCGGCACCACCAGTCGGATTTACTTCTCCGACATTCCCCATGCAGCAGGAATGAGGATCCCCACTTGATAGAAGGAAACTGGGGGAGAAGTAGGTTCAGTCACTTCTGCAGGGCCACACTGCTCATCAGACCTGGGCTTTCTGATTTCAACACCCATGCTTGAACCACTCTTCATCACCTGTGAGGCTCTGCCTTGAGCCTGGCACTGGGCATGCTGGGGATGCCTTTCTTGACCTCACTGATGGAGTTCTAGGGTATGTTGACAGCAACCCTAAGCCAGGGCCCCTTCCCTCTCCGTTCTCTTCTTCTCTAAAGGAGTGGGTGAACCCACGGGTAGGTAACAATAGGGTGGTTTCCAGTTCTGTATGTTCATTTCAGTTAAGAGAAAAAGAAAAAAAAAAGACCAAAACTCTCAATCGATTCGGAGCACAGTGGACACTGCTGTTAAACTCACAGGTCCCACTGGGCATGCACAGCGGCTCTATTCTCCAGCCACCTGTCTCCCGGGAACAATGGGTTCTGGACACAAGAAGTGTGTGGTTCAGGGCAGCCCCGTCACCACTGGCTGGAACACACTCGTCACTGTGTTCCCCTAACAAGACAGCTTCTGCACACACAAGTGTCAGAATTGTAAGGAGAACACAGAAGGCGGGCGTCAGGGGCAGCCCGCAGTACTGAGCACGCATTTTGCTGTAAGGATGGTCTTTGCATTGTCATCTCTAAGAACAAAAAGAGCTGACACCCTCAACACCCACAGTAGGGAAAGTGTTAATCAAGTTCAAGTTCGGCTCCTCCAAAGAATGGAAGACTGTGTGATTACTAAATATGATGCTGATGAGTCCTGACAGAAAAACAGGCTCAGGATACACTGTCAGACTGTAAACTTGGATTGCAAGACACTTTCCATTCTTAAGAGGCTGCAGAGTGTAGTAGTTAACATTAAGGACCATGGAGTCATCTTCTCTAGGTTCAAATCCTGGCTCTGCCCCTTTGAGCTCTCTGCCTTGGGTTCCTATATCCTGAGTAACATGTGTCTCCATTTCATCATCTGTACAGTGGGTTCTTCCTGCTAGAGATGCTGCAAAAACCAAAAAACCAATACATGTAAAGAGCACAGAACATTACATGGCTCATAGTATGTGCTCAGTTAAGGTCTGGTCTTTTTAAAAATCAAATGTATACATGCTGGGGCCATCATTATGTACCATGGGTTAAGCTGTTGCCGGAATATTGGCATCACATGTGAGCACTGGCTTCAGTCCCAGCTGCTCTACTTCCCATCCAGCTCCCTGCTAATGTGCCTTGGAAAGCAGAAGAAGGTAGGCCAAGTATTGGGCCCATGCCGCCCAGGTGGGAGATGCGAATGGAGTTCCTGGCTTCAGCCTGACCCAGCTTTGGCCACTGTAGTCCTTTAGGGAGTGAACCAGCAGACGGAAGATCTCTTTCTCTCTTTCTCCCTCTCTCTCCAACTCTGCCTTTCCAACAAATAAAGTAAATTTTTAAAAAATTTTTGGAAAGCACAGAAGTGGCTCTTTCAGCTACACATAATATTATGACCTTTTTCTATTACTCCTACTGTTTGCTCATCTGTATTTTTCCATCTTTCCTAATAAAATGTGTGTTGTTTATAATAAGTAAGAAAATAGTAATTTTTTAAAAATCCTAAACTTTGATCACACGCAGAAACCTCATCCAAACTGTTTTTTGTTGTTGTTGTCATTGTTGTCGTTTTGGTTTTTGTTGTTGTTGTTGTTAAGAGCTGTAGGTCAGACCAGGTAGTCAGGAAACCTGGAATCTGGAGAAAGTGCAGGGTGTTCCCTGGTGCTTTCTAGTTCAGTAGCTTACAGCAACAAAGACTCTGCACCCAGCACAGAGGCACAGGCAGAGCTGGGGAGAGGAAGAGAGCAGAGAGATGGGAAAGCCCGATTTCATTCGGAGCAATCCACTTAGTTTAAAATGTCAGGAAGTTTAGCGGATTAAGGGTATTACAGTCGCTATTCATAAAGGTGTTTTGTTAGAACTTCCAAATAGCAATCTGGTGAAATAAGCCTTGCGCCGCCTTAAATGAAAGCCTGTTACAGTACTTAAGATTTCCTAGAGTAGGAAAAAGACCCCCAGGTATTAATTTACCTGAAGAGCAGCTGCCTGGAAGATACTGTAATGTATCCTATGCAACCGATGCTATAAAACAGGCTACCAGTTGCAGAACTGGGAGGTTCAAGCTCAGATCGCCCGGTGCAAGAAGTGCAATTAGCAGTAATGAGAGGTCTGCCTGCATTCTGATAAGAGCCACAGCTGCACGCATATTACAGGCTGGGGTCCCTTTTCTACCAAATCCAAGGACATTTACAGCTGCTGGAATCCAGGAGACAGACGGCAGGTTTCCATTTCAAAGTTCACAAATTAAAATAACAAGGGGCTGCTACACTTATCTCACAAAGGCATGTGAGATGGGAAGGCTGCGGCCTAGGTCTAGTCCGGGGAGAAAAGGAAGAGACCCACTGGCTCTTTCCAGAGCCCTGATTTGCACGGCTCATGCTGTGCTGTTTAAGCCACTGGATCTAAGTGTTCAGTCTTGATCCATGGATGCTGACAGTCCTGTAAATGAGGCTGTAAATCAAAAGTCTGCAAAAACAAATTCCATTTTCCTTCACTGCTTCTTATGGGCTCCCAGGAGGTGTCACAAGAGAAAAGACGTCTCCGGCACTAGTGGAAGTGAGAAGTCTTCCAGCACGGAAAAGGGATGGGGTCTGTGGAGAAGCCACATCGTGGGCCCACTCACAAGCAGAGCTGCAGGGGCGGAGCTGGTCTACCTGTCTGAGCACTCTCCTCGTTAGGCTGACGGCAAGAGGATACAACAGTGAATGAGCCAGGTCCCTGCCCTCAAGATGCTTAGAGTACACAGGAGGTCATTCATCAGACAACGTGTCTGGGCTCTGATGAACTCAGCTGCTATGGAAACAACTCAGAGGGATGCGTCGTCCAGTCTTTAGTGGACAGTGGTCAGGGAAGGCATCTTGGAGGAGGTGATATTTAATGTGAGCCCTGAAGGGATGAGGAAAGGATGGACTGGACACCTCTACAAAGGCTAGGAGGCAAGAGAAAAGATGGTTTGCAAGGAATGGCAAGTAATTCAGTGTGGCCGGGAAGAGGGGAGAGGTGTAAGAGAGTAAGGGGAGCCCCATCTCATAGCAACGCCTCGTAACTAAGACTGGACTTTATCTCAGGGGGAGCAGGGTGTATGGGAATTCACCTTCCCGGAAGAGGTATGGGCAGCAAGGATATAAACAGTCCACAGGGAAATCACTCCAGTTCTGTTCCAATCCCGAAACCTCACTCTCTTCCTTGCATTTCCTTGTACACGGGCTGATGATCTAGTAAGCTGAGGTCCCTGCTGATGTCCATATCTGAACAGAAACCGTGGGGGCACTGGGTTCAATTCCCTGGGTGAGCTCAGGGAAAGGGGGTGGGGCGCAGGTCACACAGTGGAGCAGCAGATCCAAAGTTGGACCTCAGAACTCTACCTCGCCAGACATCTCTCTGCTTTTCTCTCCAGCTCTCCCCATTACAGACTGGGAATCCCAAGGTCACAGAGGTCTCACAGACACGTGTGCAGCCACGTGGGTATGGGAAGCGTCACTTGCCAGTGAATACTCCTGGCACAGAAAAGATGGCTCAGTGGTGGGATGGGAGTGACAGGAAGTGCAGGCAGGCAGTGTGATTTTACCAATTGAACCAACAGCAGTAATACCACAGCCTTTGAGAAAAAGAATCGATTCTATTTAAGCAAAATATTGCAAGGTGATGAAAAGCTCCCCACATTATCTTATGCACAACATTTATCAGATGCCAGCAAAATCAAGCATGTGCAGGCACACACAGCATTCTGTGCAAACGGGTTATCTAGTCAAATAACCAGGGGGAAGAAAGAGATCTGAGCAACTTCAATTTTCAACTGCCATGAGGATCAAAGGCAGCAGCAGCAGGGAAAGAAATGCACAGGTCTAAATTTAGTCCTCTCTCATACTGGGCAGCTCCTTTCCCAAGTCTGTTGGCTGCTGCCTGGACACAGCCGTGGTGGGAACGACTTTCCTCCGAGCCTCCATCTTCGCTGCAGCAGAAGGCTAAGGGGCAAGCTGAAGATGCTGATGGCAAGCATGCTAGTGTCCCTAAAAACTCCGACAGCCATCACCGGGGTGGTGGGGTGGAGGGAGTGGGGTGGGGAGAGCTCTCGGAATGACTTTGAATCTCAAGAAGCAGCTGAAGAGAGCAGAGAGACAGGTGAGGGCAGACATTCATACACAGACACACACACCTGACTGAGCTTAAAGCACACAGAGTTTGGAAGCACTTGAGTTCTGCTCCCTTGTTTCCACAAAACAGGGCTCTCATAGTGACCACTCACTCTCACGTGTGCACAAGGGGTAAAAGTATAATAATGTTCTTCTTGTATGTTAGGGAAATAAATATCTTTAAAAATATTTATCATTTATTTGAAAGGTAGAGTTACAGAGGCAGAGAAAGAGATAGAAAAGAGAGTTCTTCCATCCTTTGGTTCACTTTCCAAATGGTTGGTTGGAAGCCGGGAGCCAGAAGCTTCTTCTGGGTCTCCCATGTGAGTACAGGGGCCCAGGGACTTGGGCCATCTTCTACTGCTTTCCCAGTTGCATTAGCAAGGGAGCTGGAGTAGAAGAGGGGCAGCCTGGACTCGAACCAGTACCCAGATGGGATGCCGGCACTGCAGGCTGCAGTTTAATCCACTGCTCCACAGCCCCAGCCCTGGAAATAAATATTGTTTACAAACCCCAACCAGCACTGTAAAGCAAAGGGTCCGAGCTGGGCTACATTCCAGGGTCTCATCTTGGAAGCCATTGCATCAGAAGTCCCAGCTGTGCCTGCTGCAACACCACCCTGTACCGCCACTGCCACTGCCACTGCTGATCAGTGGGCTCACACACCAGGCTCCACGCCAGTTCATAATGAGCCTGACTTACCTTTCAAAGGGGGAGAGATTTCTTCAAGGGCTGGCTTTCATCCTCTAGCCAACCTGTCAAACCTATCTGCTCCTGGTGACCCGGGTGTGTGGCACTCCAAGACATTCTGCTGGCTAAATTTAGACATTGAGAGCCCTTTCTAACCTGTCACTTCACTCCACAGCAAAGCACAGCTGCTTCTTCAGTGACAAAATCCTGCCGGCCCCACCAACGTGGGGAGATGGGGCCAGCCCTGGAGGGGCTGCAAAGGCTCCTCACCCTTGCCCTGTACCTGGAGGAAAAATTCCATTCATGCACCCAGAGCACACGGGCAGAGGCTACGCAGCCAAAGCCTCTGGGGAAAGCGGTGCCACTCTTTCCCTTAACAATCCGTCTTTTGTTTCACAAAGCTCACACCTCCAAAGTCCCTACAAATGCTTTCTGGTAGAGAAGAAGAAAATAATCTTAGGAGACCAAGGGTCCAGTCTCGACTCCACACACAACTAGGTACCAATTACTCAGCCACTCTGTATCTTGGTCCCTCATCCTTAAAATGAGAATCTCATGAGTCAGAAGGATTCAATGACAAAATTGAGGTACTGTCCATGGCTCACAGTTGGTGCTACATAAATGCTACTGCTGCTGCTACTTTCAATCCTGCCTCTGCCACTACCTCTACTACTATCACTGGTGCTGCTGTTACTATAACTACCACTGCCACCATGACATATACTATACTACCATATACATACATATACTATACTACCACAGCTGCTGCTGCCTCTATCACCACTACTGTAGCCAATGCTAGTACTTTCACTGTTGCTGCTGTTACTGCTGCCATCGCTACCCCTGCTACTACTATTACTATCACTGCTGCTCCTGTTACTATTGCTTTACTGCCACTACTGCTACTGTTGCTATTACTATCATTGCTACTGCTACTTCTAATGGTGTTACTACCACTATTGCTATTACTATTGCTACTTCTGCTATCATTGCTGCTGATACTGCTGTTACTATCACACTTGCTGATGTCACTACTGCTGTTACTACTAATGGTACTGTTATCGTTGTTGCTATTACTATGGCTACTATTACTACCATTGCTGCCACTACGGATCCTACCACCGGCACTGGCACTGATGTTACCAATACTACCATTACTAGCACTGCTACTGCATGAATTCACCAGGACGAAAGGGATGGAACACAGGAAGTATCAGGCCCACCGCCGCATGCTGAAAGCTCAGAGATGTCGGCTTGCTGTCCCCATGCTCTTCTTACTGACAATCTCTCATTCCACACAGGACTTATTTCCTCTTATTCTGCTCTTAAAGAATGATCAAAACTAAGCAGAACCACTTGGAACTGAAATGGTTCACAGCAGTTACTGAATGAGCTTCTCTCGCAGGACAGGTACATGCCAGGCCGTGGCTTTTACAGCGTTAAGACAGGGAGGGTCTCGACTGTCAGAGAGCTCACAGTCTGGAGAGAATGAACCAGGAGGCACTTCTGTCCCCACTCCGCCGTGGAGTCGGAACTTCCTTTCAAGTAACAGCTCTCAGGTTGGGGCTTGCCACCAAGAAGGATCTCTCAGATCTGCATCAGTGTCCCCTAAGTCACCTGGTAAACAAGCAGCTGAGCCGGGAGTGGAGCTGAGCCCTATTCTAGAAATCTCTTTTTAACCACTACATTATACCTCTTCAAGCTCAAGGTCCTGCATCAAAAGCAGTAGCATTAGGGGGAAAAAAAAAAAAAAAAAAAAGAAGGGCAGATGAGAAACCTCAACTCCTCAGAGCGCATCTGCTGGTGTCTGGAACAAATGCCAGGGTCAGTGGAGTCCCTCATGGGGGCATGATGCTTGCAACTTGAAAAGCAACCCAGTGGGTTCAGATGCTCTCTTCTTTCAGCACTGGCAGCGAGTGGTATCTGTGAGAAGGGCAAGCCTGGACTCTCCTGGAAGGAGATGCTGGAAGCATCAACTGTCACTTGATAAGAACATCAAACTACCCCGCAGCAGATCCCATTTCTTCGAGTTCCAGCAGCGCCGGGTGGTCACTTCCTCAGGGCCAGCAGGGAGACCGTGGGCTGCTCTTCCTAGGGCGGGGTGAGTTCCACAGCTGCATCTGACTTACAGGAAGGGGCATTGGAGAGATCAGGGCTGCGCACGCCCATTCTGCAGAAGGGAAACCCAAGTACAACACAGCTGTGGAATATGCAAGGAACGTGGATTCTGAAACTCAAGGTAGGCTCACCCTTCAGTGTCACAATTCTGATGTGGTGAACACACAGAAGAAACAAATGAAGCTGTTATGGGGCTGGTGCTGTGGTATACTGGGTAAAGCTGCCACCTTCAGTACCAGCTTCCCATATGAGCACAGGTTCGAGACCCGGCTGCTCCACTTACAATCCAGCTCTCTGCTATGGCCTGGGAAAACTGTAGAAGATGGCCCAAGTGCTTGGGACCCTGCACTGGCATGGGAGACCTGGAAGAAGCTCCAGGCTCCTCGCTTTGGATTGGCACAGCTCCGCCTGTCACAGCCATTTCGGGAGTGAACCAGCGGATAGAAGAGATCACTCTCTTTCTGCCTCTGCCTCTCTGTAACTCCAACTTTCAAATAAACAAATCTTTTTTAAAAAAGATGAAACTGTTAGAGGTGACATGAAGAGGTGCGCAGGGCCAGAGTAGTAACTGCTGCTGGGAATCCCAGGTGACTTGTGGATAGGGTGGGGGGTCCCCACTTCTGGAGCTTAAGGAGCCCTGCTGTTTGAGAACCAATTTTCAGGAAGCAAGGTTGGTTGGTGGCTACCAGAGACCTTCATGCTCTCAAATAGCCACAGGACAATATCCTCCATGTGACATAGCCAGAAGCTAGCAAACCCTAACACACGGAACACAATGGCTTTGCTTCTTACAGAAGAATGGGAACAGTGGCTTCTAACTCTTCATGGCTGGCAACACAGAAGGCTTTGTCTTCCCACGGCTCTGGTCTGGCTCTTCCCAAAGGCGGGGAAGCAACTATGATTGTTTTACTTACTGGATTCCAGCAGAACTATTCTGGAGATGGAGGGAAGTGTGCGTGCAGAGAACCCCATAGTGGCAACCTTCTGTCCCAGCACTTTGAGTCACTGGACCCTGGAAACTGCTCGGCGCAGAGTGCAATCACTGGAGACAACAGACAACACTTGTATTGGAGGGTCTGAAGACCTGAGTTCTAGTCTTTCTCTAGTATTTGCTTGCTGTGTGACTCTAGAAAAAAGACACACCCTTTCTGAGTCAGTTGCATCATTTAACTTGAGGCTGGAGGTGAGTTCCTAGATGGATAGGTAGATAAGATGGCCCAACAATACAGCCCTCATTTGAATCCTGCCCCGTCAATTACCAGCTCTGTTTCCCAACCTGTAGCATCTAACTCTCCAGGCTGTATTGTAAATTATTTTGTGGCATATTTAGAGCACCTAACAGAGGTGGGAGCTGGGGAAGGGGGATACTACTTGCTATTTTTCACTCTAGGTGACGTCAGGACCCCAGCTCTCCCTCCTTCCCTGGCTCCCTGCTGGGGTTGCAATAGAGGCCTGGGTCAGCTTTCCTGGTTGCGAATACAGGGCTTGTTGCTTAGGACACAAAGCATTTGTCCAGCCTTGCTTCCTCCCAGTTGGTGGGATGGCCGCTGCCCTCTCTGGTTTACAGCCCACTTACTGGGGCACCAGTACGCTGTTTGCGTAGTGTTTAATCATTAGGAGGTAGCTGGGCCCCGGGGCCATTTGCCTCAGTCTCTCTGCGCCTGTTTTCCAAAGGCTTCTCTTCAAGGACACAGGGCTGACCTCTGACACTGCAGGTTGGGGGGTGGAGGGGCAGGGGGTGGTTATTCCCAAGGGCACAGTGGGATGTAGCTTCTGGAGTGGAGGCTTTAAGGCTCAGAGTGGTGGATCTGTGAGCCTGGAAAACAGGCTGTCAGCCTTCAAGGATGAGATTTCCTTTCCCAGGCTCTCTTTCTTCTCCGTCCCTCCCCCGCCCTCCATCGTCCTCCCACCACACCTGGATGGCTCCTTCCCTGTACCACCTGTGATTCCCATTTGTTTTCCAAGATCCAGCTTGAAACCGAACTCCTATAATGTAAAATCAGGACCCAGTCTCTTGTTTGTCTCCCTTAGTCCAAGGTGTCCTTGCTGGTTCTTTATCAGAAGGAATTCACTGACTTGAGGGAGTAATCCAGCTGGCCCTACAAGGTTCTAATCACCGGGCTCAAGGGGTCATTTGCTTCTCCAATAGAAGAGAACCTTGATGGCCAGTGTTGTCCTGGGGTGGTTTATGTAGGGGGATTCCAGGTCCAGGCAGAATGTAACTACCACCTGCACATGACCCCTCCCCCCACCAATTGGAGCCCACCCACCCGGCCATCATAAATTCCCTAAAGAGCACAGCATCACTGACCAAAGGAAGGTCACAAGCACCACTGACCAACCAGCAAATTGGACACAGCTGGACCTCTCAGCTCCCATTGCAATTTACAGGAACCTTCACCTCTAAGCTCTAGGAAAGCCTAGGAATTAATAGCTGCCCAGCTCCCTGCTCTGCACTTTGCAATAAACACCTGCTGTCTTCCAACACCCCGTGTCAGCGATTGGCTTTCTGTGTGTCAGGTGAGCGGACCCAGCTTGCGGGTTCTACAGCAACACCTCCAACTGGTTTGGGCTGTTGGCTCTAGCTGAAGGCCCATCTCTTCCAGAAACACTTCTGTCTACCTCATGGCACAGTGCTCCTGGACCTGCTCTCTGGGCAACCTTTGGCATGCCCCACTGTGCTGTCCCTTCCCTCACTGGCTCACCACCTGATCCATGAGACAGGAGGAGAGCCCTGGTATCTTTGGAGAAGGCTCCAGCACAAACCCATGTCCCCACAGTGCTGGCCCAGCACAGCACCACATACAGGGTCTCCAGGGAGTGCTACATATGTATGTGTGGAGTCATGGACTGAATGCTTGTGCACCCCTCACCCCCAACTGTCTACTGACACCCAACTGCCAAGATGATGGTGTTGCAGGCGGGGCTTGTGGGAGCTCATTAGGTCACAAGAGCAGAGCCCTTATGATTGGGATGTATGTCCTTAGGAAAGGGACCCAGGAGACCTCATTGTCCTCCTCCTGCCATGCGAAGTTATGAGAAGTCAGTAGTCTCAACCTGGAGGAAACCCCTCACCAGAACCAACCATGCTGGCACCCTGGTCTCAGATTCCACCCCCAGAGTCGTGAGAATGAAGGGTCTGCTGTTTATAACCCACTCGGATCCATGGTCCTGTGTGATGGTAACTCAAACTAAGGCAGGTTGGACTGTCACACCACAAAATCACCTTAGCCACGCTTGTACCTGATCCTTATCGGAGACCTAGTGTGTGCCACCCAGTATGTTAAGGACCAAGCCAGGGCTCAGAGTGAGAAAAACAACGTTCATACTGATCTTATATGGCTGCAGAGACAGGACTGCTCTGGCTACAATAGGAGCTCCGTTCAGTAAGTGCTGACGGAGCACCTACTAAGTGCCAGACCCTGCGTTAGGGGGTCCTGGAAACTCAATGACAAGTAAGATAATCCCTGTCTTCATGTCTAGCATGGGGGAAATAGACACTGTCAAGACTTGTTTAGATGTTAAAGGGTTGGTTGGAGCCAGCGCCATGGTGCACTTAGTTAATCCTTCGCCTTGCGGCGCCGCATTCCCATATGGGCTCTGGTTCTACTCCCGGTTGCTCCTCTTCCAGTCCAGCTCTCTGCTGTGGTCCGGCAGTGCAGTGGAGGATGGCCCAAGTGCTTGGGCCCCTGCACCCATATGAGAGACCCGCAGCAAGCTCCTGGCTTCGATCGGTGCAGTTCCAGCCATTACGGCCATTTGGGGAGTGGACCAACGAAAGGAAGACCTTTCTCTCTGTCTCTCTCTCTCTCACTGTCTGTAACTCTACCTGTCAAATAAATAAATTTTAAAAAATGGTTTTTTGGCCGGCGCCGCGGCTCACTAGGCTAATCCTCAGCCTGCGGTGCCGGCACACCAGGTTCTAGTCCCGGTCGGGGTGCCGGATTCTGTCCCGGTTGCCCCTCTTCCAGGCCAGCTCTCTGCTGTGGCCAGGGAGTGCAGTGGAGGATGGCCCAAGTCCTTGGGCCCTGCATCCCATGGGAGACCAGGAGAAGCACCTGGCTCCTGCCATCAGATCAGTGCGGTGCGCCGGCTGCAGCGCGCTGGCCGCAGCGGCCATTGGAGGGTGAACCAACGGCAAAGGAAGACCTTTCTCTCTGTCTCTCTCTCTCTCACTGTCCGCTCTGCCTGTCAAAAAAAATTTTTTTTTTTTTTAACAAAAAGGGTTAGACAGGGTCCTTTGGGTGGTCCTGAGGGGCTAAGGAAGGGGGATTTGACACGAATGCAAGGAGAGGGCAGCTCCTCTCTGCAAGGAAGCTCAGGATGGTGTTCAGAGAGAGAGGCCATGGGCAAAGGCATGAACACTGACAAGCACCACGGACTGTGCTGGATGCTGCCGGGCGGGAAATGAGAACTGAGGCTGATGGGGTAGCAGGGGCCAAGGCTGGGGTGAGGGTGGGGGCGGGCAGGGGCGTTACTGCAGGGGTCTGCACTTCCGCCCGTCTGTGATGAGGAACCACAAAGGCGGTGCTGGGGGTGACACACTGAGGAACTGGGCTGGCACAGGATGGTACCACGGAGCAGAGAGTGTGCCAGGAACCACAGGCCACTGCAGGGTGAGGAGGGAGAGAGGCACCGCTCCTCCTCCCTCAGGCCTGCGTCATTAGCATGACAAGTGCCGCTGGTGCACAAAGGCCTCCCGTGCAGACGTCCTGCAGGGGACAGTCAAGGTCCCAGGACCTGCCAGAGCTCCCCCAGCTGGCTGGCTCTGCTCAGTAGCCCTCTCTTCCACATCATTAAGAGCCGGGCCAACGAGAGGCTTCCTTGGGGCCTTTGTTTGGAATGAGCAGCAAGGACATTTAATTGTCCCAGCTGGAGGCCCTGCTTCAGTCTCCCCACGGCCATCCCAGGGCCGCTTCATCCCCCAGCTAGTGCCTTGAAACATAATCAGTGTGTGTTCCGAGGCCCTCCTCAAATTATGGTTCTGATCTTCACTTCCAAAAGCGGAGCTGGAATTATAGCTTGGTTGGCTCCCGGAGTTCAAATTCACAAGGTCATAAACCCTTTCATGTTCGGTTTCAAGACCTCTGCTGGGGATTTTAACACGTTTGCACCTCTGATGGTAAGTCTGCTGGTTCCAAAGAGTGGGGCCCCCTGCCAGGACACAGAGTGTGTTGACTATTTTAGCTTTTGCCAGTTACCCCCGGGCCTTCAGGCCTTAAATATCTCCTGCTTTAAGGGACAGAGTTGTGGTGCAGCAGGTTAAGCCACCACTTGTAACACAGGCATCCCCTATCAGAGTGCTGGTTCAAGTCCTGGCTGCTCTGCTTCCAACCCAGCTCCCTGCTAATGCACCTGGCAAACAGTGGCCCAGGTGCTTGGGCACCTGCCACTTATGTGGGAGACTGGAATGAAGTTCCTGGCTCCTGGCTTCAGCCTGGCTATTGCGGCCCTTTGGGGACTGGAACAGAACATGGAAGAACTCTCTCTCCCTCACTCTCTGTCATGGTGTCACTCTGCCCTTCAAATAAATAAAATAGATCTTTTAAAAAGTATATGTTCTGCTTTTGGTCCCGCCAGAGTTCCCAAAGGACAGAGCAGCAGGGAGACAGGAGCTGAGTGAGATTTCCCAGAGCTGAATTGCAAAAAGAGGGGTACGTGGTGGCATGGGGGTGACCCAGGCCAGGGCCACAGCACTGGACCTGGGGCTGAAAGGACTCCCACCTATATTCTTGCCTCCTGTTGTAGGCATTTTAGCCTTTCTGTACCTCACTGTCCTCACCTATGAAAACAGCATCCTAACCCACTATTAAATGAAGACTGCTGCTACGCATTGAGGGCACACACCAGGCCCAAGCACTGTGCCGTCCTCCTGTCAGCACAGCCTTATTTAATCTTCAGAGTAGCCCAGCGAATGGCAGAGATGGGGATACTGGGGCTCAGGATGGCTAACTGACTTCTATCACAGAGCTGGCACATGGCAACACTGCAGTCTGAACTTGTCAGGAGGTCACCGGTTAGAGGTATTTTTCCAGAAGTGGCACTGGGCTGGGTCAACCCTCAGTCTCCCACAGTAGAAACTCCTGGACACACATACATCCATTTTTGGAAGGCAGGCTGGGGCCACAGAGTGTTTGTTGCAAGGATTGGATGCCACGGTTTACCCCAAGCTGAGGCACTAGGGTTCACTTGCACCAGCCATGAATGTGCTGTGCTTTGGACAGTGAGTACCCCAAAGACCTTGGTCCCCAGGGTGGTGCTGTGGGAAGTGGTAGAAACTACTACAGGAGGTGGGGCCTGGTAGGAGGTCCTTGGGTCACGGGGGCGTGCCCTCACAGGGTGGCTGTCAATCTTCCTCCTCCTGTCTTGTCACGTGATTGTTCTTCTGCACACTCTCTGCCATCCATCTTGGAGCCTTCACCAGAGCCTGCGTGATGTCATCTGACATGCAGTGAGCTAAGAGAACTGCTTGTCCCTTCCTAAGTAGCCGCTCCTGGTGTCTTGTAGCAGCAGTTGGCCTCTGGCTACTGCTCGGTTCTCGTGGGTCTCAGCCCTCTGCTGCCTCGTCGGGGGGGCTGTGCTATTTCGTTTTGGCCCGCATCACGTGGTCAGCCCTGCAGCCCGGTGCCTAGCAGTCATTCATTCACTCCTGACCTGTGTGATGAGCAGCCCCTGAGCCGGGCGCTGTGCAAGGAGAGGAAATTCCCCACAAACAGAACTGGCCTGGTCTCTGTCTTCCTCAGACTTCCTGTCTCATGGCGGAGGTATTACAGAAAATAAACGAAATTGACACAGATAGTCCAACTGGATGTGAGACAGTTTCTAAAAGAAACTAACCACTGGCATCTTCTTTAGGTAGAGTGGTCAGAAGAGCTCCGAAAGGTGAGGTTTGATTGATCTGAGTCAGCCTTGGAAATAGAAAATGCTGGAAGCACATTCCAGGCAGAGGGAATAGCATGTGCAAAGGTTCTGCAGGGAGAGCAGGCGTGAGTTCAGGAGAGGAAAGCAGAATGAGGTGAGACCAAAGAGGAGGGCAGGGGCTAGCACACGCGCTGACTTGGAGGCCATAGTAAGGAGTCATGCATTGTTGAGTCACTGAAGTCAACCTTGAGGCAGGAGGCAGGGTGCACCTCAAGTGGACGCTAAGAAGTTACAATGGCTTCAGGGCGGAGAATGCGCTGTGTGAGGGTTGCAGTGGGACAAGAGGAGACATTGATCAATTACTTGGAGGAGGGACGCAGAGACCTGCCAGGGGAACGTGGAGAAGAGGCTGCTATTCTGGCCGCTCCCTCCCTGTCTAGAGAGAGAGAGAGAGCACACCAAGGAGCCTACAGATCCAGAGTCACGCATGCTATGTGCTACAGAAGAGCAAAGGCTGGATGAGAGACCCCCAAAACCTCCTGCCTGGAGCGAGGATAGGAAGGGGGAAGGCAGCATGGCTTCCCAGGGAAGGCGGGACCAGAGCCAGTTAAGGAGCGGGAGGCAGAGTTCCTCAAGTAAAGGAAGCACTTAGGTTGCTCCTGATTGCTCTGAGATAGGGGGAGCTGGATGCACGGACTACTCAGCATGGCCCACTCTCCCGTTTAGACAGGTGGTGTGGAGGCTCGGACACTACACTGGCTTTAGACACAGGCAGACCTGGGCTGGAATTCAAGCCTTGCCCTCGCTGCCTACATAGCTCTGAGCAAGTCGCTTGGGCGCACTGACCTGGAACTCCTCGTCCGTGAAACAGGGGTAAGTCCTGTCTTGTTGGGGACTCCGGGAGGTTAAAGCTAAATGAAGCTCTTAGACGAATACCTGGAGCATGGTGGGTGTGGCTCCCAGCTTGCCAACAGTCCTCTGGGGAGGGCAAGCAGCCTCCTAAGGAATCTGCTCAGAGCCTGCCTGAGCTGCTACCATGTGGACAATGGAGAGATGGGCTCCTTCTCTCCACGGGGACTCTACCAGTGCACCCTCAGCTCCCCACGCAGCGCTCAGCCTGCTTCCATTAGAATGGGGGGCACACTGGCTTTCTAGTCACCTCTATACCCCATGAAAGGAGACCCGACATACTCCTGCCTGCTGCGTGTCGTCACTGGGGCTCAGCTCCTGCACAGTCATGGCTACCTACAAGCTGCGCCCAGACAAGTCCACCAGGCAGCCAGGGAGACTTTTGCGAAGCCTTATTTGGTCACCGGGGGAACTGTAGGATACTGAATCCCTCTCCCTAAATCTCAGGGTGAGGGAAAGGGAGGGTGACAACAGAAATCCTCAGGGTGGAGGTCTGAGTCGCTGAGCCGTGCAACCACCTCATTTCCCTGCGTCCCCATGTGATCTCCACACAGTTTCGCAACATCCTTCAACATGTCACACTCTCTCTTCAGATCTCGTTTCAGGCAATCGTACAGTACTGAGCACCACGATTAATGAGGGAGATAAATCAGAGCGCCCGGCGGACGAGGGAAAACAAGGGGTCGCAGCTGGAGTGCACAAAGCCAGCCTCCTCGTCCTGCAGGCCTGAGACACAAAGAAGCCACAGGCGTCCATGGCAGATGCCACTCCTGGGAGACAATGACCCTCAAGGTCAACTGGAGCGATCGTGACAATGGCAACTCTGAAGTCTTTCCTGGAGGTTCTGGCAATAAAACAGCTACACATTCTCGGGAGAAAAATACGACATCCCCAGCTCCTGGCAACCCCAAGATCCTCCTAAGTAAAGGACGGAGCTCTGTGTGCAGCAGAACCTGGCCTGAGCTGACCTCTCAGGCTAACATATTCCTCCCAGATGGGAATACAATACCCAGGGAAGGGGGCCAGGGCATCCGGACGTGGGGACACCTGGGAGCGCCACAGTGCATGCTGGACCCTAAGCAGATGCTCGCCAGGTACTCACGCAGCTCCAAATGAGGCTCAGTTTTTGGAGGGAGGGCAGTTGAGCCTGAGAACAAAGATGGAGGCAAATACGATGACTGAGAGCCACGGTTTTATGGAAAGGAGACCCAAATTCAAATCCTAACTTTGTTCCTGGTAGCACTGTGGCCTTGGTGAAGGAATGTCACCTTCCCAAGCCTCAGTTTCCTTATACATTAAACTCATTGTTTCCTTGTATAACTTTCTCTAAAAAATTTTTTTAAAGATTCATTTATTTATTTTAAAAGTCAGAATTGGGGATTCGGAGGGAGGAAGAGGGAGGGGGAGAAAGAGAAAGAGAGAGAGAGAGATCGATCTTCCATTGCTGGTTCACTCCCCAGATGGCTGCAATAGCTAGTGCCCGGCCAGGTCAAAGCCAGGAGACAGGAGCTTCTTCAAGGTCTCCCTCATGGGTAGGAGGGGCAAAAACACTTGGGTCGTCTTCTGCTGCTTTTCCCAAGCCTTTAGCAGGGAGCTAGACCAGAAGTGGAGCAGCCAAACATGAACTGGCACCAATATGGTATGCTGGTGTCACACGGGGTGGCTTTACCCACTATGCCACAATGCAAGCCCCTCCTTGTATAACTTTTAAAGTGCTGTTTCGTCCTCTTGGACTATGGCACACCATGCAGAGTCTATCCACTGCATGAAAAATCAGTGCAGGGAAATCCCTCCAACCCCCCAAACTGCTTGTTCTTGAAGTAGACCACCTGCTCAGCACTGCACAGGCTGCACCCGCTGTTGGTGCTGATTGAGGGAACAGTGTCCATCCAAGTCTAATTAAAGCTCAAGTCAAAACACCCACCAAAATAAATACAAGTCACTGCTTATCAGTGACTTGGAATGCCGCTATCATGATGAAAACAAGACTACAATTCCATGAGCTTCATTTCTTAATATAATTTTGGTGAAGGTCCAATGGGAACAAGTCCATTGCAATGTATGATAGAGTTTCTCCAAAGTTCCAGCAGGTCTAAGGCCCACCACCCTCTCCTCCAGGCATTTCCTTCCCCTGGGGGAAGATCTCACTCTGGTCCTACAGCCCCAGGCTCTCCTCTGCACCTGCCATCAGCAACCATGGCCACCCAGCTCTCTCAAACTCCTCTAAACGCACTGTGACCTGGAGCAGGCTTAGCTGCAAAGCATGGTAAGGATGGACACCCCTCTGTAAGAGGTCAGCGGAGTGCAGAAGAGGGGGCCACTCAGCAAGGCAGCTGCACATGAGAAGCCCACTCCTAAATGTGATGCTGTCATGTGCTCCATGTGTTATTACGGCTATCAGGGAAGAGGGATGTGTGGAGTCCCTGCCCTACCTCGATGAGCTATGCCTGTGAGTCACTCGGTTAACCCTGCCCTTCAAGTGAGACACAAGAGCAGAGACTCACAGGAGTTTGGGGAGCTTGGGAGCCTTCACCCTCAGCCAGTCTGACCACACAGTTGAAGGAATGTGGGTGCAGAGAGGAGAAAGCATCATGCTCAAGATATTCACATGGAGCAGAGCCAGGCCCAGGCCAAGTCTCTGGTTCCTAATGCGCTTCAATCCCTTACGGCAAGGAACGCACTCATCGCCACGCAGGTAATGCACACTTCCATCAGAGTCACTGGGAGCTCATGCTTCCCAGGTCCACGAGGAGGGAGGGCTCCTTGCTCCCTGCAAGGGCTTCCTTGTGCACCAGACATATCTCAATCAGCTCTTAACATTCCCATAACAAATCGTGGTGGGGCTGCTCTTTAATACTGATGGAGGATGTCAGAGGAAATCCCAAGCGGATGAAGAGCTAAGTGGGCTGATCTGACACTTGGATAAAGTTGCTAAAGGATCTTCCAAATCCCCACTGACGGGAAAGAATTCTCTGACATTTTACTAGGGTATCAGCAAGTTCCCCATGCAGGACCACAGTCAGCCCCTTGGGGTGCTTCCTGTGCCCCCCCCAACTCCCACAGCCCAGGATAGAAGTCTCTACAGCACTTGCTCCATCATTACCTTTCTACTGCTTATGTAGGTTCCTCTCTTCCCCTACTTGACTGTAAGCCTCTTTTACAACAAATTATTTATTGGGGCTGGCACTGTGGCTTAGCAGGTAAAGCTGCCAGCATCCCATATAGGTGCTGGTTTGAGATCTGGCTGCTCCACTTCTGATCCAGCTCCCTGCTATGGCCTCCAAAAGAAGAAGACAGCCCAAGTCCTTGGGCCCCTGCACCTGCGTGGGAGATACAGAAAAAAGCTCCTGGCTCCTGGCATTGGATCGGCCTAGCTCCAGCCATTGTGGCCATTTGGGGAGTGAAACAGAGGATGGAAGACACCTCTCTCTCTGCCTCTGCCTCTCTGTAACTCTGCCTTAATGTAGTCCAAATACTTGATTGAAATAAAATTGACCCACAGCATTGGATAAAATTGCCTAACCCATTCAGTTGTCACGTTCCTCATTTACCTGCTCTCTCTCCCCTACACGGGAGTCCCAAGGGGCCATGTGATCAGAGTGGGTGGGTGGCAGCATGCTGGCATCTGATAGGCATACAGTAATACGTGATGACTTGCATCATGCACAGTTGGGGTCAGCATTAAGCTCAGGCTGTCATTTGTACACAATAAAACGGTGACAGTCATTAGTGAAGGCCACCGCATTGTCTTCCCCTTGCAGGCACATAGCAGACCTGCACTTCCTGTCACCTTTGAACTTCAGTGTAGCCATGTGACTTCCTTTGTCCAGTGATAGAGCAGAAGTTACATGGGCTGTTTCAAGGCAGAAGCTTTAAGAGAGCGTGTGGTTCCCTACTTTCTCTTCTTCCTGGTCATAGGGATTACCAGTGTTCTAAATGATGGTCCCTCTGTCCCCCTAGGTCTCAGAGACAGAATGACGGACAACACAGCCTCCACTGGCCTGCAATGGAGGCAGAGTGGAGGGTGAGTGTGTGGAGTCACTTGTCTGGCAGCATAACCTCTCCTGTTCTGATTGAAACGAAGACTTTCCCAGGTGTGTGCATTCAAGCACAGGTGTTGTTTTCTGTTATAGGGCACAGGTGCAGTCAGACTGGGACTTGGGGCTGGGACCTGTGGTTTGGGTTATGGGAGAGTAAGCACTGAGAAAGGTGGCCTGTGTTGGCCTTTCTCTCCAGCCTCTCATGCTTGCTTTCACATTGCTGGACATCAGTTCATCCATACTTGGAACAACCATGAAGCCTATAAATTACCTTGCGACAACGGCTGAGGGGCAGCACTTTGGGGTGTGATAATGCCCCTCCCCCGAGGCAAGCCACATTTCTGTTGTCCTGCCACCAAGTTAAGAGGCTGAGATTCTGAGCCACAGATTCTGAGATTCCTATGGGGACCCCGTCCACAATGGGTTTTTTTTTTTTTTCCCCCATTTTAAAGTGAAAATAGCGCATGCCCAAGAAACAATGGCAGGCACACTAGCCTTCCTCTGCTCCTTCCAAGCCCCTGGGAGAACTCCTTTGTGGTTTACAGTGCAGATGGTTTGCTTCCTGTCAGCACCACCCCCTGTCCGGCACAGGTGGCCCCTGCCTACCCATCCCACAGAGGCAGCTCTCGCTTGCCAAGGAAGCCAGTGGCACCAGCGGGAAAGCAGCCCCTGGGAAAGGCCAATGAGTAATTATTACCCTGTTACCACGGAGACAGATTTGCCTCCAAGGGCCCTTTTCTGAGCCCAGGGTTGAAAGTGACTTTCACTCTCTTCTAGTCCGTAGCTATGCACAGGCTGGAGGGGGGGAGGGGAAAGGGGCGTGGGGAGCAGAGGAGGCGATAAGGCCACCTGAGGCTGGTGCTGTGCTGGAGGCATCTTCTCATCCCAGAAGAAAAGACATCACCCCGTAACCCTGGATTGCCTAGGTCACTGAAGGGAGGCATCAGCCCTTCCCCGGGGACCTGGAGACCGTGGGCTCCTCTCACTACTCACAGAGCACACTGCAGGAGGTCAGAATTCACTAACAGATGAACCTACAAGCAGGCCGAAGAGCAAACCCATCCAGCTTTATGTACGAGAGGACTTGTCCCTCTGGGCCTGAGGTCACTGCCAGGAAAAGGTGGTGGCAAGCCCCCCCCCCCCCCGCAGCGTCCATATGTAAGAAGTCTGGGATGGGATGAGAGGCGCCCAGAAATACAGCCTTTGTGTTGCTCCTGAAGAACTGAATTTATGGAGCTGGTGTTGCAGCATAGCGGGTAAAGCTGCCAGCTGTAATGCCAGCATCCCATATGGGCACTGGTTAAGAGTCCAGGCCGCTCCACTTCCAATCCAGCTCCCTGCTAATGTGCCTGGGAAAGCAGTGGAAGCTGGCCTCAGTGCTTGGGCCCCTGCACCCACGTGGGAGACCTGGATGGAATTCCGGGCTCCTGGCTTCGGCCTGGTCCAGCCTTGGCCATTGTGGCCATTTGGAGAGTGAACCAGCAGATGGAAGATTTCTCCCTCTCTCCGCCTTTCAAATAAATTAATTTTGTTTTCAAAAAACAAAGAACTGAATTTACTCTTCCAGCCATTTGGGCATGCTTGTGTTTTTAGTGACTGGGGGCTCATTTAACGAGAGGACATCAAGACTAGGGCTTTGGGTTCAGAACTGGCAGACTCTCCAGAGGACAGCTCCCTTAAAGAGGCAGTAAGTAAGCTGGTTAGAGTACGCAGTGGGCCACACAGGCCTTGGCTTGACCCGCAGCTTGGACTCCTGTTGGGGGTGTGATTCAGACAAGGTTACAGCCCCTCAAGAGCACCACTGCTTCAAGTCCAGGACACCAGGGCCCCAGCTCCCCTTAAAGGGTCAAGTGTCAACGGGATGATGCTTACAAGGTGCGTGGTGCAGCTCCTGGCATACAGCAATCCATCAGGTAATGGATCCTAGTATTGTTCAGTTTCTGATAAAAGTTGACAGTGGTTTTCTATTGCTGCCATATACATTACTATGAACTTTGTGCTTAAAAACAGCAAAAATGCATTATCATCATAAGTTCTGAGCGTTTGAGGTCTGACATGAGTTTCACAGACAAAAAGGCGTAGTTACTGGCAGGGTGCCCTCATTTCTGGAGGCTTCAGGGGCAGGACTGCTGCCCCTTAGCCTTTCCCCTCTCTCTGTGTCCTCTGGCAGTAGACTCCTTACTCTAACTTCAAAGCCAGCAACAGCAGGTTGCATCCTTCTCATGCTACATCACTTGGACCTTCTCTTCTGTCTCTCTCCTCTGCTCCTAAGAAGGTTGTCACAGGGCCAGTGCTGTGGCATAGCAGATTAAGCCACCACCTGCAATGCCAGCATCCCATATCAGCGCAAGTTTGAGTCTTGGCTGCTCCACTTCCAATCCAGCTCCCTGCTTATGGCCTGAGAAAGCAGCAGAAGATGGCCCCAAGTCCGTGGACCAGTGTATGCACGTGGGAGACCCGGATGAAGCTCCTGGCTCCAGCCTGACCCAGTACCAGCTGTTGCAGTCATTTGGAGAGTGAACTAGCAGAAGATTCATCCTCTCTCTCTCTCATTCTGCCTTTCAAATAAATCAATAAATCTTTTTAAAAAGAGAATGCTGTCAGTTCATTGGATCCAGCTGCAGAATGCAAGGCAATCTTCCTATTTGATGCCAGCTGATAAGCAGCCTTAATTCACTCTTGCCATGCAACATTACATAGCCACATATTCTGGATCTAAGAGGAAGTGGAGGTCTCTTGCCCTATTTGTTCCTTCTCTTCTGTAGATCCCAGCAGGAACTATGCCTAAGGAATAACTGGCTTGGGGACCTACCCCTGAACAAGGGCTTGTTGCCAATTGCACCTGCTGGCTGGGGCCCTCTGCCCTGGATGTAACTCTTCCCTCCAGGTTGGGCCTGAACCCATGAATTCAATGTTTGGTGCCAGAAAGGCTGCTTTGTTCCACACAAATCACAAAGCCAAGTGATGCCTGGGCTCTTGGAGCACTTATGACAATCTGGGCGAGGAAGGAGGGTTTGGCTTGGCAGGCTGCTTGAATACCAGGCTGCATAGCTACATCCTCATGCCATGGGGCTTACCCGAGAGCAGCCTCTTAATTTAGGGCAAAACTGGGATGGCCGGAGGGCCAGGGTCCCAGACACAGTCTAAGAAGTCTGTACAGCAACAGAAAGAGCCATTCCCACATCTCAAACATTCACAATTTGGAAAGTAATGAACTGCTTATAACAAGAAGGAAAACAAAACAGAGCTCTCCTCTCTCCTTGGTTTCCTGGCAGTGTTGGAGGGACATTTTCAGTCTCAGGCTGATTTTTTTTTTAAACCATAGGGCATTTGTTTTTTTGTCCTTGGAAGGTTTAAAGTAATGCGGCTTTATTGCCCAAATGAAAGCCACTGGCATTCAGTAAGCGCTCTGATGGTTGAGGAGAGAGCTAACGCAGTTCCAAGGTCATCCTCTGCAGGGCCCTTCTACCTGCTGGCGCTCTCCACGGCATTTACGTGGCCCCGGGATGCTACAGTACAGTCCCAGCCTGAGAGGGGCTCAGGACCATGGTGAAACTCTGGGGTGACCAAGAAAGCCACAGTAAGGGGAGACTTTCCTGGAGCTGAACTCAGAGCTTTCAAGAGCACTTAACTCCCTGGAGTTCAAGCACTCTGGATGGGTTCTGAGGGGGACAGCTGGCAGAGGTGCAAAAACCATTTGACTTTCTGACAGGCTGACGTATTCGTCCACTTTCTGCTGCTATTAACTGAGTATCACAGACTGGGGAACTTTATAAAGGGAGAGGTGTATTTTGGCATGCACACCTGGGGGAGGGGGTGAAGCAAGGTCAATGGCCTGCAGCTGGTGATGGGCTTCCTGCTGGCAGAGTTCCACGGTGATGTAAGGAACTACACAGCAAGGAACAGCATGCATCTCTTCTGAGTTCCTCTCCTCATCTTTTTTTTTTTTTTTCAAAAGATTTACTGATTTGAAAGAGAGAGAGATCTTCCATCCACTGGTTCACTCCCCAATTGGCTGTAACAGCCGGAGCTGAGCCGATTTTTAAGCCAGGAGCTTCTTCTGGGTCTCTCATGTGGGTGCAGGGGCCCAAGGGCCTGGGCCATCTTCTACTGCTTTCCCAGGCACATTAGCAGGGAGCTGGATTGGAAGTGGAACAGCCGGGACTCGAACCAGTATTCATATGGAATGTCGGTGCTGCAGGCTGGGACTTCAACCTGCTGTGCCACAGCTCTAGCCCTCCTTCCTTTGTCTTAAAAAGCAACTAGAATTCAACCATGAGGTTACACCCTGATGACCTTCCTTAATCCTAACTACCTTCCACCTCTAACCTCTAAATACCAGAGTCAAATTTGGTTTGTACCCTCTTAATATACTTCACAGTGGGGACTGAATTTCATTCAGCACATGAAGCTTTGGGGATACACTCCAAACACATCCAGACCCTAGCAGCCAGGCCTCCAGGCCTTAGTCCAGAGCCCTCCGTGCCAAAGCTCCCGTGGCTGTTATCTGGGGCCTACGACATGCGTTAAGCCACCTCCATCTGTCCCTTTTGATCCTCCCTTCTCAGCTGCCTGGCTCTGGTTTGCTGGATGGAGCCCCTGATCATTATCAGGAGAAACCTGGAGCCCAGGGGTGGCGACCCCGAGGCGTGACAGGAGATCAAGAGCAGACTGGGCATTCTGAATTCACTATCTTCATTCACTGCTTCCCCAGAGCCGGCTGGTGACATGCAAGGCCCACAAAGTGACATGGCCTCTATCTCCCAGGCTCTGAAGGTACACATTCCTATCAGTCACTTTTCATAACCCGAAGATACCCCAGCCATTTCCTGCTGTAAACGGCCAAGCTCTGCTGCAAGGGTCGGCATCCTTTACTGGCAACAGCTGTTCGCCAGCATAGCATGGAGGAGGTTAATAATTTGCTCCTTCTCACTGCCAGCAGCCACGCGCATGCTTGTCTGCCCTCTCAATAGAACCTCTCCCATTTCCTCTGTAGGACCCGTGTTCTACTGCTCACGTGTGAAGCCACAAGGACTGGGCTGTCTTTTTGTACAGAATTTCCAGGAAATACCTTAGCTCTAGAACCTTTGTTTATGAGGTTCGAAGGGAGGAGTTCTGGCCACTTGTCTGATTGTTTGAAGAAGGTGTTCCCAATTGCAGAGCTGAGGATACTACTCACACTGCAGCCACTTGCCTCCCCACCATCTGTGACTGTCTTCCTTTATATTTCACGTTAAA
Source organism: Lepus europaeus (assembly GCF_033115175.1). Lineage (NCBI taxonomy): Eukaryota > Metazoa > Chordata > Mammalia > Lagomorpha > Leporidae > Lepus > Lepus europaeus. The sequence goes on from NC_084833.1 coordinate 45,602,555, forward strand.
ACGTCTCAAGCCAATATGCTCCTCACCACAGGCAGTATCTGTAAAATCACCACTTGGATATGTTCATTGCAAATTTGTAAAAATATTACAATTAAATGTAATTTAATGTAAATGTTGAAGTGATCTCCTGCACTACCAACGCCAGCCTCCCACTTTGGGGAACACTCACTCAGAATAGTTTTTGTAGGCAATTTACATGAAGAGCTTTACAGAAATAAACCTGCTGCTTCCACTCAGCCAAAGATGAAGCATCACTATGGTCTGCTCACAATAACTGTGCTAGATAGAACAGCACAAAACACCTCTTGTCTACAGCTCAGAACTTACACAAACTAGGAAGAACGGGGCTGGCATTTGGCCTGAGGGTTAAGCCACCAGCGGAGACACCCACTTTTAAGATATCCTCTATTGCAGTACCGGGGTTTGAGTACTGGCTCTGACTCCTGATTCCAGCTCTCTGCTAATGAAGACTTGAGAAGGTAGCGCTGATGGCTCAAGTAAACAGGTTCCTTGTACCCACTTGGGAGATCTTGGTTTGTGTTCCTGGCTCCCAGCTTTAGCTTGGCCCATTACTGGCCACTGTGAGCACTGGGAAGTGAACCAGCAGAGGACGGCTCACTCGCTCGCTCTGTCTCTCAAATAAATACAAATAAATCTCACAACTACTGATTTAAAATAGATGAAGGGATTTATAATCACTATTGAATTCTATTTTTACAAAAGCCACCTGAGTCCTTTCTTTAACATTTGGTTATCCATTCGGTCTTAAATAAAATAAAAGATCACGCCTGAGCACTCGAGTGTGGGCTGGAATGGAAGACACAGTTGGCTACTTGGTCAAACCATACAGACCGAAGTAAAATAACAAACACCATCCATGTGTGCACTTCCACCCCCAAATCCTCCACCTCCAGATGCGGACAGAAGCTCAGCTGTGGTCTATAATAATGCCATTAGCCCTGCAATGAAGCATTACATTAAACTGCTGAGCACCGATTCTGCTGCTGCTGCAAAGGGGAGCACACCTTGTAAGGGCTGCGTTTGTGCTAACAGCTTCACTCCCTGCTGCCTGTTTACAGGAAACCATGCATGAGCAAAATAATCTGGCAAACTGTGGACTCTCCCAAGGGGGTGCTGCAACAACTGCTTATTTTTCCCCCGATAATATTTACTATAAAGATTTTAGTGACAGAGAGTTTATGCCTTAGAAAGAGCAGTTTTTAAAAAAAAAAATTTTTTTTTTTTTTTTAAAGAGAGCAGTGATTGGTGCCAGAATTGTGGCACAGTGAGTTAAGCTGCTGCTTGCAAAGCTGGAATCCCATGCTGGAGCACTGGTTTGAGTCCTGGCTGCTCTGCTTCTGATCCAGCTCCCTGCAAATGTGCCTGGGAAAGCAGCAGAAAGTACTCGGACCCCTGTCACCCATGTAGGAGAACTGGTCAGAATTCCTGGTTCCTGGCTTCAGCCTGGCCCAGCCCTGGCTATTGTGGCCCTCTCGGGAGTGAACCAATGGATGGAAGATCTCTCCCCTCTTTCTGTCACTTTGCTTTCCAAATAAAAATTTTTTAAAAAAGAAAAGAACAGTTGCCAAACGTATTAATTCTAGGAAGGAAGCAGACTTGAGCTGGGGCTCCAGAGGGAAGCTTTTTGTCATCCCTCATATAAATCACCACCCTGGACCATGGGGGGCTCTCAGGAGGGCACAGCCAAGTCAGCAGCAGAGACTGGGCCAGGTCCCAAGCTCCTGACAATGAACTCAGTGCTCTTGGACGCCTCTCTGAGAAGAGGAAGTGTCCTCTTTAGCAAATGCCATTTCTGGGCGTGATGTTAGTGCCTCTCTTGTGTGCTGCCACGTTCCTCTGAAGCCAGAGAACCAGAGACGGCACTGAGCTCTTGGTAAGAGCCTGGCCTGCGAGATGCACAGTGGGAAGCCGTACTTCTGCCGCTACTTGGCTTTCTGACGCGTGAGGGTTAGCACCCAAAAAAGCACACAGTCATTGCAAACCACTCGCAGTCGAATGCCATGTTCTGTCTCATTAACCCAGATGTGGAAAGAGGTCAAGTATGCCAGAAAAATCCTTGAACAGCCAGATCATCAAAGGGCATTGGGAAGCTGTACTGAGATCCAGAAAGACAGCACATTAGAGCTGGAAGGGACCTTGGCAATGGTACAGTCCACATCCCTTCATCAGTGGCTTGCTCAAGGTCACAGAACCGGTCCATGTCAGAGTAAGGACTAGAGAAACTTGGAAACCAAACTCTCTTTCCTGTTGCGTTGCCTGAAGTTCTGTTCTTCTCTAGTGGCGGTGGTGGCAAGAAGCCTGATCAGCCCCTTCACAATGACAACTACTCAGCAGGTGGTGTGCAACCACATCCACAAGCCTTGCCTCCTCGTGCTGGGCCACAGGAGACGTTAGGGAGACGTCCTCATCCCCTAGGCGCCCAGGCCGGGAGCACTGCCTCAGTGCACAGCCCTCCCATGCCTCACGGCTGCAATCCCTGGAAAGCAGCCTCACGAGAGAGGAAGCAAGACAGATCCCTAGAGCTGCAGAGATGCAATAGCAACAGTCATAACAACCGCAACAACCAGCTGAGCCTGAGCTCCTCGTGTGGCAGGACTCGAGACCCCTCAGCGGCCCTCGCCTACCTCCTGGGCCAGCTCCTGACCTCAGGCACCGCCACAGGGGCTCCCTACCTCTCCCTGGGTTGAAGCACCCCCCATGCACTTTCCCATGACTCTCGTTTCCCAGGCCACCCCGGCGTCATCCCTGCATCCCGCCAACCCCACGCGGAGCAAGCTTACCTGTCTGCATCTCCAAGGCCCAGGGAGGTGTTGCGTTGCAGCGTCTCCCGCACCACAGCCATCCCATCAGGCAGCCGGTTCAGGCGCCGTGTGTACAGGCCGAGCCCGCCATCGGTCATGTACCTTTCAAAGGAGAAGAGGATGATGCAGGTGAATGGCCAAAAGCAAGTTGCACACAGGCTCACCTTTCACAAGCTCCTACTCTACTGGGGAGGAGCCGAGGATTCCCTGAGGTTCTGCCCCTGATCAGAGCCCAAGGATAACTCAGCCACTGATTCGGCTCAGAGGATCACCGGCTTGCTAGCAAGCAAGCAAAAGACTTAATTAATCCCAACGCACAGGAATCTATCAAGCAGAAGGAAACCAGTGAATACAATGATCTGTCAGATGGACTCCTGACATTCTTTAATGTCAGCAATTAGACAAGCAGGTGTTTTACCTAAGGAATCTAAGTGGAACTGACAAGTCATTAGAGAATCAGGCAAGAATGTTACAGAGCAGAGGAGAAAGCAGGCAAGCTTTGAAGAGAGGAGGAAAAAAAGGGTAGGAGATGGTAGAGCCGCTTTCACCATCAAGGGCGAGTCCCTTTTCTGGGCCCGCGATTTTTCACCTGAGACATATGGGACTATCACAAGGGCGACATGAGAACTCGTGAGACAAGGACGGCAGAAGTGTGCTGCAACTTGAAGAAGACTATACACTTAGAGGATACTGCTATGGCTGTCATGATGGTAAAGGATCCACAATGGTGAATTCCATCTTGGAAACCGATGTCTTAAGGGGGTTGTTACAAAATTCTGTGAACACCACTAATGCTAATTTACTCTTTTCCAGATCTTCTGGCGAGGCTACAAAACTATCTTCTGGTGAAATGAGTGCTGTTCAGGAAAGGCAAGACTCCTAGAACTTTCCGTTGAGCTGGCTGACACTGTACTAACAAGACAAGTTCTTAAGAGCTTGGCTACCTACAGGATGCAGTGCAGGTGCATAGTAGAGGCTCCTTACATTTCCCTTAGCTCCTTCACAAGACCCAGGAAAGGAGCCTTGTTGTGTCTTGACCCTCATCCTCTGAGAACAGAAGGTGTGAAGAAACTTGGGCAGAGCCACAAACCAAATTGGGATCCCTTTAATCCTTGTATGCACCCCAACAGATCACCTGCAAGGTATCTGATGATGCAAATATTTCATCATTTCGGTCATTGTGTGTAATAAGAAGCCCAGTGAGTCAATTTCCTCAACACAAAATCAGCTGAGTGAAATCATGGAGCATTTTATTGCACACACATGAGGCAGACACTGAGGGTCCCTGGTCCTTGAATTTCTTCCATTTCTTCCATTTCCAGGTTTTCTTAGAGGAACAGAATTCTACAATGCTGTGGAGGCTGCCCAGAACCAGTAGGTCCAAGCAAGGGGGCAAGGGAGAGTTTTCAGGTGAGAAGCACAGCTTCCAGGAATGGAACAAAGGAACATTGCCTGAGGGCCGCCTCCAGGTGACCACGCATGAACTCCTCACTTCCGGTGACCCCCCCTCCCTTCACCACATTAGTGACCAGCAACGAGCCCATGTGAAAGCAATGGAAAAGCTGCTGCCGCAGGGCAAGTCTGTAGTTGTGCTAAAGTTTTCGCTCAACTCAATCGGTTTACAAATGACCACTCTGTGAATATACTGAAAGCCACTGAATCATGTGCTTTGTTGTTTTAAAAAAAATTATCATTTGAAAAGCAGAGTGGCAGAGAGAGACACACACAGAGAGGGAATGATCTTCTCACTGGTTTCTAATCAAATGTACGGCAACAGCCAGGGCTGGCCCAGGTTGAAGCCAGGAGTTAAGAACTTTCTCCCAGTCACCTGCATGGGTTCCTGGGACCCAAGCATTTGAGCCATCATCTGCTGCCTTTCTAGATGCATTAGCAGAGAGCTGGATCAGAAGCAGGGATCCAGGACTCAAATGGGCACTCTGATATGGAATGTAGGTGTGCTAAGGTGCACAACGCCCACCCCAAGAAGCATATAACTTTAAAATGGCGAATTTTACATGTGAATTATATTGCAATACAATATAGCCCATGATTAAAGCTAGAGTTGAATGATTATTTGTATAATTGCTTTTTAATATTTATTCCCTATCCTAGACAGTAAGCTCCTTGAAGGCAAAGATGATTCTTATTATCCCATGGGCCTAGCACGTGCTCAGTGCTCATTAAATACTATCTTGGGATCAGGTGTTGTGGTATAGTAGGTTAAACCTCCACCTGCGATGTCAGAATTCCAAATGGGCACAGATTTGAGGCCCAGCTATTCCACCTCTGATCCAGGTCCCTGCTAATATGCCTGGGAAAGCAGTGGAAGATGGCCCAAGTAGTTGGGCCCCTGCACCCATGTAAGAGATTCAGATGAAGCTCCAGGCTCTTGGCTTCAGCCTGGCCCACCCCGGGGCCATTGTGGCCATTTGGGAAGTGAACCAGCAGATAGAAGATCTCTGTCTCTCCTCCTCTTTCTGTAACTCTGCCTTTAAAATAAAATTTAAAAATCTTTAAAAAATACTATTTTTGTTGAATGAATGAACACATGAATGAATGAAGCCTTAATACACATCTATAAGGTGAGGTTTAGCAACAAATGTTTTGCAAAGACACTGATCAGAGCTTTCCTTTCTCCTTAAATGTTGGAAAACTTGATACCTAAGACACATGAGAAAGCAAATTAGCCCATTTATCTTCCAGTGGAACCACTGTCTGTCTATCCATCCATTTACCCACTCCCACACCCAACAGATGTACGGACTCATGGTACACCAGTGAACCACACACATCCACCCGACAAACAACACAAGGAGAAAAAACCCCACCCATTAAAATGCAGTAACTGCCAGAGGCCGAACTTTCTAGAAGATCAAATGTCAAATGTCCTTTCAAGGAGAATCTGGTGGAAGCACTTCCACATACAATCTCTCGCACCATTAAGCAAGGCAGTTACTTTTGATTTCAGCAAAGTCTTTTCTGCCAGTTAGATAAACAACTTTTTTTTTTTTTAAACTGGAGGAGATGTTGTCAAAGGACAAACAAACTAATTTTAGCACTCATTTCCCTGCTGGATTTTTATTGCTGGTGAAACAATATACACGGCTGGCAATTACACACTGCCAGAGATGTTGACAAGGCCACACACACACACACACACACACACACACACACGGGCTTCTGCTAGGGCTGGAAAAGAGAGCCAGGTGAACAATGAAGAAATGGGGTGTGGCGGCAAGCTGCAGCCCAAGCCCAGTAATCACCCAAGTGCGAGATGCTTTTACAAAAAAAAAAAAAAAAAAATCAACCTGTGTGTGTATGTGGCAGGGGGAGCCTGGAGACTTGGGACTGAATTTAAAAACTTGGTTTGTCAACTGTTTCTGGGAGTTTTGACTTGGTTTAGGCAAAGGGGAGGGAAAGTAAGGATAAATTAGGATTCTTTTCCTTCTTATAGGCACTAAGAGCAGAAAGCCAGGGAGCTGAATGTAACTAGTCTGATGATAATGACTGCAAGTCTAATTCATTCATTGGGTGTGGGTGGGGGAGGGGAGGTGGGGCAGCATGGTTAGGAAAATGGGAAATGTGACACTTTTCCCTCATACTTGTAAAAAGGAATTCAATCTTTTTAATTAAATCTTTAAAACAGACTCTGTTGAATCAGACACAACAGTGGAGACAGAATTGTCATTAGAACCAGCTTCACACTTCAATCATCTAATTTCAATCACTTACTTATAAATTCTTTTTTTAAAGAATTTGTTTATCTTATTTGAGAGAAAGCAGAGAGAGGGAGGGAGAAGTGGAAAGAGAGAGAAGGTAAGAGAGGGAGAGAGAAAGGGAGAGGGAGAGAGAGAGAGAGATTCCATTGGCTGGTTCACTCTCCAGATGCCTCTAACTGAAGCTGGGCTCTGGGGAACAAAGTCTCCCATGTGGATGGCAGGGACCCAACTGCTTGAACCGCTGCACTGCCTCCCAGAACACTGAGTTAGCAGGAAGCTGGAATTGGGCGTGGACCCCAGACTTGAACCCACGCACACTGATATAGGATATAAACCACCCAAGTGGTATCTTAGCTGCGACACCAAACATCTGCCTTGCCCTTATCTCTAAATTACTCTAAATTAATATTTTTTAAGTAGATCCACTATTTCTTTATTTATTTTAAAGGCAGAGAGAAACAAAGGGAAAGAGACCTCGCATCCACTGGCTCACTCCAGATGCCTACAACAGCTGGGCTCAGCCAGGCTGAAGCCAGGAGCCTGGATCTCAAGCCAGCTCTCCCATGTGGGTGTCAGGGACCCAGGCACTGGAGCCATCACCCGCTGTTTCCCAGGATGCACACTGGCAGGAAGCTGGAGTCAGAAGCAGAGCTGGGATGCAGACCCAGGCATCCTTTCATGGGGTTTGGGTGTTCTAAACAGCATCCTAACTGCTGTACGAAATGCCTGTCTCATCTCTAACTCATTAAACCAGTTACGGGGCTGGCACTGTGGCGTAGAGGGTAAGGCCTCTGACTACAGTGCCGGCATCCCATACGGGCACCGATTCGAGTCCCAGCTGCTCCACTTCCGATCCAGCTCTCTGCTATGGCCTGGGATAGCAGTAGAAGATGGCCCAAGTCCTTGGGCCCCTGCACCCATGTAGGAGACCCAGAAGAAACTCCTGGCTTCAGATCAGCTCAGCTCCAGCCATTTTGGCCATTTGGGGAGTGAACCAGCAGATGGAAAACCTCTCTCTCTGTGCCTCTGCCACTCTGTAACTCTGCCTTTCAAGTAAATAAATAAATCTTTTTTTTTAAAAAAAATAAAACCAGTTACAATAATCATATTTACAAAAATCTCTGTGTTCATCTTTAAATAACTCCCACTCTCAATGAAAGTATATTTTTGGGGGTGACGCAAATTTGCATAGGAGTTGGCTACTGAATACATTAATGTAGACTGCCTCGACCAAGTTAATCCCTTAAGAAAGCATAATTTGCAGGTGACGCAATCACTGGTGTGCTCATCTGAGACACGGCCTTGGGCCAGCAGTGTTAATGAGCCTGGTGCTTGGGGAGGCCAGGAGAAGGCCTTGTTCCGTCTCTTGGGGTTTTGCGGCGAGGCTTACCCTGGGTGGAGATGAAATGACTTGCCTGAGGTCACAGGCACAGAACCAGCTGAGCCAGGGCTGTGTCTCAGAGCACCAGTGCCACACTTGCCTTCTCCATGGGGAAAGAAATAATTAGGGCTGGAGCCTAATGAGGTGCTGGTAACATCCTGATGTTTGCTGAGTGGGTGCCTGCCTAAGCAGTCACGCTACTGAACAATTCCCACATTATCCTCCCAAGCTGGAGGGCGACAGGTTGGGGGATGTCTGCTTCCACCTTCCAGAGCCGCCCCAGAGACCCATGGCTGTAGAGAGCAGGAGCCTTTGCTGAAGGGACAAGGTGTCTGTCTGAACCTGGGACTGCCTGGGGTGGTCCACGAGCAGCAGAGTTAGGAAGATGGCTCTAGTGTTAGAGACAGAGCTCAAATACTCCCTGTGTGCCTTGCCTGCTGAGAAACCTACCACACAGTGTTACTAAGAACTAATGGTACTGAGTGCTCACTCGGTACTGTGCTAAGTGCCTCACAGAAATCACAGCATTGTGTCTTCAAAAGCATCTTATCAAGTGCACTATCATCTCTACAGTTCAGGCAAGGAAAAGCAAACTGTGGTCAGGATCACAGGAGAGGTAGGTGGGTTCCCATCCCAAATTTGTCTCCTTTTGGTGTCATTTCTTTAAGCTTTAGTTTCCTTATCTGCAAGACAGGTGAAACCACAGATCGGGGCCAGCGCTGTGGTGTAGGGGATAAAGCTGCCACCCGTGGCACTGGCATCGCATGTGGGGTCTGGTTCATGTCCCGGCTGCTCCACTTCCGATCCAGCTCCCTGCTGATGGCTTGGGAAAGCAGAAGATGTTTCCAGTGCTTGGGAAGGCAGTAGAAGATGTTTCCAGTGCTTGGGCCCCTGCATCCATGTGGGAGACTTGGAGGAGTCTCCTGGCTTTGGATTGGCCCAGCTCTGGCCATTGCGGCCATTTGGGGAGTGAACCAGCAGACAGAAGATCTTCCTCACTTCTTCCCTCCCTCTCCCTGTAGCTCTGCCTCTCAAATTAATTAACCAATTAATTAAAAAAGAAGCCACAAATTAACCTCTTAGGGTTGTGGTACATGGGCTGAGACGCACATGTATGGAAAGCCTGGCACATTAGGAATATTTCATATTTACTAACTGTGGCACCTGTTGTCAACCTGTCATTAGTGATTGTCCACATCATAGAACAGTGACTCTGCATGATCTCCTCCCCCTTTCAATGCCACAGGTACTGTGTACCAGGCTGGGTGCCCAGCTGGGGCCCCAGTGAAGTTCAAAGTCCACAGGGATTAAGACATGCAAACAACTCAGCTACTACATGAAGAGCGGCACAAGATGACAGGGGCAGGGGTCACGGAAGAGTACCACGTGAACTGGTCCTGAAAGGTGCCGAGGAATCTGTCAGCCACAGGAGCACCCATCTGGGCACACGGGTATCAGGAACAAAGGCAGAGAGAAATGCAAGAGAAGGGTCTGTTAGGAGAAGGGTAAGCAGTTCACTGTTGCTCTTTCACGGAGAACAAAGCCAGGCACTGGGCACCACAAGGTCTGGGGCACAGTGACAAAGAGCTGGGTTGCCAGGTGGGTTGGAAACCCAAGCCTAAAAGGAGAGACAGGAAGGCAGGATGCCAGTGAGGAGTAACCAGCTCTGGCTTCTGCTTCAAAGACAACACTGGCTTTGGAATACCTCCATCATTCCGCACTCCATGTTTGGCAGGCATTTTCTCATCGATATTTCCTTCTACAGGTTTTTCAGAATACACCACTTCTAATCCTGTGTGAGTCATGCCAGACCTTTGGAGAATGACCAGACTTGCCGGGTAGGCCTCGCCATCCCTCCAGCCAAGAGAGACTGCGAAGACAACACGCCTATTACAAGGAACAGTCTCAACAAAATACAGGTGAATGACACTGGTTATGAAAAAGCTTTGGAATCCAATAGGACCTGTTAGAACAAATACATGAGATTTCAAGTCCAAGCTTTAGTAAATAGATCTTGTCCCCTGGTCGAAACGTAATGATGGAAAGATGTGGAGCCAGGTGAAACTGACTTTGTGAGTCACCTGTGGAGGGAGGTGGCTTTGGACTCTCACAGTTCACAGTTCAATGTGGCCAGCCTAAGGAACACATGCTGATGGCCACTGATCTTTGAAGAAATCCCCTCTGTTCAAGAACTGGGGGAGAGGCACAGGGATGGAAAGAGAAAGAAAAATGACCCAAGCCGCTCTAGTCAAGTGCACAAAACAACAACAAATCTTCAGGTGCAAGAAATGAAAGTATAAATGGGGAAAAAAGAAAATCTAACCAATCCTAGCTGATTCCCTTTCTTCAAAGGCATGTCAGCCTGTCTAATATTTTTTGGACACACATTCGGTTCACAGGCGAACACAGCACAGAAAAATGGAGCAAGATTATATATACAAAATATCCCTTGCCAACATCAATATAAACATAGGAACATGGACATCAGCACATGCTATGTTGCACGAGGTTGAGAAAAATGATGTGGGCTGATAAAAAGCTCTTGCTCTCAAAATTTTCACCAGCATCCAAACCCCTGAACAACACAGTCTTTCACAGGGCTCCTCTACTCAGTGACAATACGGGCGGCGTGACATTTATTCTCTGAGTTTATTAGGATGTAAATGGAGTTGCTGGACAAACCTGTAAAAGGATCCCTTTGGTTTAGGGCCCCTTAGAAGTCAGATGAATAAATTCACTCTGGGTCAAAGAAGGACAAATCAACCGACCAGCTAGTGTGACAAAGCCGCCTAAATCCTTTAGAAGAAAGCCGACCTTTGCGAAAGAAAAGGAGCTGCTGCTACATTTAACTTATGGGAAGAAGAGAAAGCATCTGAAATGCAAAAATATGACTGGAAAAAACTGGGTTCATTTTTAGTGCTAATGGTAAAACAGCAGCACTAAAATTTAGGCAAATAATTAAATCTCTGCTAAGGAAAGATCTGTAACCCACTTTGTCCTCAAAAAATTTTAGGTGTGACTGCTGAGCAAAAGTGATGTATTGCACTTATCAAACTCCCTCTCCCACATGACCAGCACGGAGACATTATCACAGTGATCCTGATATTCCACTCATAGCAAATTCTCCTAGATTTAAAAATCAAATAAATAATGGTAAGTTCCCAAGAAAGAGCATGGTGTTGCAAGTTCTTAAATATAGATCCTACCAGGCAGACACATGATGAAATGAATGCAACAGAAACCTGGGGAAAGAAAAGCCTGAGGTTCGAATATCTTTCCCAGTGGGGTCTCCCTGGAATAACAGGATGTGGACTATACATAATCCATGCTGGACTGCAGGGACACTCCAGAGACATGGGCTGGGCTGCAGGGAGGAGAAGCGAGGCACGCATCAGTGTGCCCTAAGGGCAACTCTAACACAGATTCCCACTTGCTTGGTTTTCAGACCTCTGGGAGAAGCCTTGCCACACTGCTGGCTGGGGCGGAGGACCGTGTGGGTATACAGCACCCAGCCCCTTCCCTACCTTGCTGCTTGGCGTGGAGCTCCAACACCATTTGGCACCGTCTCCCACTCTCCTCAAGGACATCAGCAAGCTGCTATCATCTTCCCCTTTTTAGAAGACCATGGAGGTTCAATTCTCATCTCTACCAAAATCTTGCCTGGAGCAGCCTCCTGTGGCCACACTGCAAGCCGCCTCAGCTCAGAGCACCGGACACGACCAAGGACAGCACCACTGAGAGGTTTCCTCAGTGGCCATCAGCGTGTTCCCCAGCTTGGCTGTATTTCTCCTCCATCTCGCCGAGTCCTGGCTGCAGACAGAGCCAGGTGACCGGGAGAACCCGGCTCAGTCTCCGGTTATAGTGCAGCAGGAAGTCAGGGCTGCTGCAGAGTGAACAGCTCTGGAGACTGGGAGTCGACTGTGGCCGGCCCCTGTCCCCAGAGCACGCCTCTCTGGGGAGCAAGCTAAAGATGTTGCTAAGAGAATCAGATAAGGACTCGGCTCCATCAGGCTATGGGGACAGAAGCCACAGTGAGAAAACACAGGCCTGTGTTCAGGAGGAGTCAGAGGGCCCCAGAGGCACCCTTGCAGCGCCCTGGGGGAAGCTGGTGCCGCAGACTTCAGCCATTCCTACTTCCTGGAGCGAAGTGCTCAAGGGTGGCGTGGGAGAGAACAGCAGGCGCTGTTCTCTGGTCGGGGGTCACTGTGATGAGACCAACATATGCCTCACCAAAGACCAGCTGCTGCCACCTCCCCTAGTGGCTGCTTAGAGAGACCTGGACTGTCCCCCAGCTCCCGATCCAATTCTGCCTTTCAACAGGCTCCCTGCTGACTCTGGCGCACACTGGAGACTGGGAAGCCCAGGACTCAGGCAGTGGCCTCTGTAGGTGGGGACACTTACGCATACTTACTATGTCCTCTTAGATGCCACGGTTCTACAATATATGCAATATTGCAATAACATGACACATTTCTATTTATATAAGACAGATACAATCAACAGGTTTAGAGATCACAGTCTAACGCAGACATTTCAACATTTTCTAAAGTCATGGGCCCCCTTGAAGGGGCTGTGAAAGCTATGGTCTCCAGCTCATACATGTGCAAAATTTGCATCCAGTTTGAGTCGGTTCCCAGCTTCCAAAGGTTCCACATCAGCAAGGTCTCCACCAAGGCAGAGCCAAAGTGGGTCCTGGATGAGGGGGGCCCTCAGCCTATTCTGCAGTGGCTTCCACACTACAAGACCCGTTTGTTTGCTATGAGCAGATCCAGCAGCAAGCAACACAGGGCATTGCTCTGATTTCAATGCCACTCCCACTTTTAGGACACAAACTCAGTCTCTCTACTGTGTGGGTCCTACTCTCACCAAGCTCCTAGCAGAGGAGTGATGGACCAAGTGGGAAAATTTCTGCATGGTGCAACACATGCTACCAAGGTTTGTGTGTTGTGTGCAAGATGCTGAATTTAACAAAATTCCAGCTCACACTGATTTCCAGAGCATATTGGTTTGGCTTCCCTAAGGATCTTTACACAAAGGAGCTATAGAAGTACCATTTAAAAAATTTATTTTCATTTACCAGAGAGAGAGAAAGAGAGATATCTTGAGATCTCACCTCTGCCTACAACAGCCAGGGCTAGGCCAGGCCAGAGTCAGGAGCCTGGAACTCCATCTGGATCTCCCACAGGGGTGGTAACACCCAAGCACTTGGGCCATCCTCCACTGCCTTGCCAGGCACATTAGCATGGGGCTGGACTGGAGGCAGGGCTGCTAGGATGCAAACCCATTACCATGCTACAGGACACACACATCACAAGTGATAGCTTAACCTGCCGTGCCACAATGCCAGCACATCGCTAAGCACTTTAAGTTAAAAAGTGTCCTATAAAAATTTTTTGTTTTTTTAAAGATTTATTTTATTTGAAAGAGTTACAGAGAGAGGTAGAGAGAGAGAGGGAGGTCTTCCATCTGCTGGTTCACTCCCCAGATGGCCAAAACAGCTGGAACTGCACCAATCAGAAGCCAGGAGCTTCTTCCAGGTCTTCCACATGGGTGCAGGGGCCCAGGGACTTGGGCCATCTTCTACTGCTTTCCCAGGCCATAGCAGAGAGCTGGATCAGAAGAGGAGCAGCTGGGACTAGAACCGGCGCCCATATGGGATGCCAGCACTTCAGGCCAGGGCTTTAACCCACTGCACCACAGTGCCATCCCCTCAAAAAAAGCGCCATATAAATTACATAAACACACAGAAAGCCCAGGAACATAATACTACTGTATTCTTCACCCCTACTTAAATAAATAGACACCTAAGACTTCCATCACAATTCTCGACTAAGCTGCTTCAGAATGGGAGCTGGCAGGGCGTGCTTCCAGAGAAAGGCTTCTTGCTTTGGAAAATCAACAGTCCCCACGTCCAGAATTTTGGCCTTGCCAGGATTCTCTTTTTTGTGGTTCAACCGTCAGTGTGGGCTGGCAGGAGATATTTCCAGCACCAGTAGAAAGCTTTGAAAGATGAAACACATCCTAACACCCAGCAGACAGCTCTCCACACAAAGCCGCTGTAAGCACTTTCTGGGAAGGAAACGGATGGTGACAGGAGATGGTCTGATATCCCCGAATGTGCAAACCTCAGAAGTCACCTGAGTTCTCTGAGGAACCCAAGAAACATGCGGATGTATTCCAAGGTCTTGGCTTCCTGGATGCAGGCTGTCTTCGGGGGGCGCAAACCCCACCATTTTAAAAAACAACTTTGTTTTTTAGAGCATTTTGAGGTTTGAAGAAAAACTGTACAGAAAGCAGAGTTCTCTTACACTCCCTAAAGTCTGCCCTATTATTAACACGTTGCATTAGCATGGTCCACTGTTACAACAGGGGACCCAATAGCGATACATTCAGATTTACTAAATGTCACAGTTTATGTAAGGTTATTCCTTCTGTGTTGCACAGCTCTAAGGGTTTCCACAAATGCAGGACTTCATGTACTCACTTTATAGAATCACAGAATATAATAACCTCATTGCTCTAAAATGCCCTACAGGAGCCAGCATTGTGGTGCAGTGGGTTAAGCTACCCCCGTGATGCCAGCATCCCATACGAGCACCAGTTTGAGTCTTGGCTGCTCCACTTCTAATCCAGCTTCCTACTAATGTGCTGGGGAAAGCAGTGGAAAATGGCCTAAGTACTAGGTCCCTGCAACCCATGTGGGAGACCCAGATGGAATTTCTGGCTACTGACTTCAGCCTGGCCTACCTCCAGTCGTTGCAGCCATTTGGAAAGTAAATCAGCAAAGGAAAGACTCTCTCTCCCCCTCTCTCTCTCCCTCTCATCTCTATAACCCTGCCTTTCAAGTTAATCAAATAAATGTATGGGTTGGTGTTGTGGTATGGCCGGTAGTGCTGTCACCTGCAATGCTAGCATCCCTTATGGGCTCCCATTTGTGTCCCAGCTGCTCCACTTCTTCTATTTTTTTTTTTTTTTAATTTGACAGAGTTAGACAGTGAGAGAGACAGAGAGAAAGGTCTTCCTTCCATTGGTTCACTCTTCAAATGGCCACCATGGCCGGAGCTATGCCGATCTGAAGCCAGGAGCCAGGTGCTTCCTCCTGGTCTCCCATGCGGGTACAGGACCCAAGCACTTGGGCCGTCCTCCACTGCCCTCCTGGACCACAGCAGAGAGCTGGACTGGAAGAGGAGCAATCGGGACTAGAACCCGGCGCCCATATGGGATGCCAGCACCATAGGCGGAGGATTACCAAGTAAGCCACCGGCGCCGGCCTCGCCACTTCTGATTCAGCTCCTTGCTAAGGGCCTGGGAAAAGCAGCAAAAGATAGCCCAAGTGTTTGTGTCCATGCCACCCATGTGAGAGACCAGGATGAAGCTCCTGATGTCAGTGTGAGCCAGGACTGGCCATTGTGGCTATCTGGGGGGTGCACCAGCAGATGGAAGATTCTCTTGCTCTCCACCTGTCTCTCTCTCTAACTCTGTCTTTCAAATGAATGAATAAATCTTTAAAAAAAAAAAAGCCTAAAATACTAATAACAATGCCCCATGTCTGACTATCCCCTAGCCCTTCATTGTTAACGGACAGGTAAGTAATTATCTTATGTGGGTGGTGAACCTGAGTTAATTTGCCCTCAGTTTCCCTAGGAATGAGTCACCCTCAGGTGATGATGGAGCAACAGCATTTGAAATTTGAAATCTTCCCAGTAACTGGTGTTGGTCTGCTCTGTTGGTGAGTAACCTCTGTGTCCACAGAGCCCCAGTGGGAGCTAATCCCTGATGCGCCCCCTGTGGCACGTTAGGACACGAGAAGAGCCGATGGAACTCCTGGTCTTGACTTAGAAGCCTAGAGGTCTCAGCAGTGTGCACGTGTGGACAGCCAATGGCTGGCGAGCAGCCTGACTCAGCAGCATCAGGCATGGTATGAGCAGAGCACTGTGGACAGCACACGGGTGCCAGGCAGGGGACCCCCACACTGGCAAAGCCTTCAGGACGTCAAACACTCCTTCCTCCCAAACACTGGCAGCCCACGGAGCCGCGCTTGCCAACCCTGTCCTTCCTGTGGTTTCTCACACGGCTCCCCAAGCCCCAGGTGACACAAGTTCACTTTCCACACTAAGTCAGCAGAACTAACACTGGCTTTGAGGACCACGTGTTCCCGGTAAAAGATGACGAGGCCCCCTGGGGGTGGGAATCAGCCATATGGTGCCTCTGTCTCTTCTGGCTTCATGCCCACCCCCACGCCCGGGGTAATAACCCCCGAACTGGGGAGAAACCAGGCACTCTGGTTCCTGCAAGTTTCACCTTGTCTGATTGAGGGAGACGGCAAGGTGTCCCAAGAACAGATGGAGTCAGCGGGTGACTAAGTCGTAACTGAGAGGCATCAGACCTGGGGAGCGTCACCCCACCTCAGGGTGCTGCAGGCTGCACTAGGGCCAGGAGTGGGTCTTGGCCCCAGAGGAGGCCCAACGTCTTAAGGAAGTGACATTTGTTCCACAAACGTTTATGCAGTTACTGTGGTGAGGCTGGGGATGCAAGGACCAGATTCAGACCTTGACCTTGAGGGGATTAGTGTTTGCTTGGGACAGAGATGTGCAGAAGTCTGCTAGGAGTTCAGGAAGAAAAGACTCCTTGGAGAGAGGAAGGCTGAAGTGCCTGGTGAAGGCACTTGTCAGGCAGCCCTGGGCTGGGGCAAGGAAATCAAGGAGCTCATAGACACACAAATACAAAGGCTGGAAAAAGGGAAGGTGAATTCAGTGTATGCTTTTAGACAGTAAATGTCTACCAGGTGGCATTTTCAAAGACAGTGATCAGTCTGGGCACTCATTCTAAGTGGGATTCAACAACTATACCAACAACAGAAGGAAATATTCACAGGTATCTAAGCCCCTGGCCACCCAGGGTATAGGATTAAGCCAAAGTTGAGTAGCTCAATGCTGAAATGACATGGCACTAACTCCAGCCGGAACAGTAGACACAACAGCTGACCACACAGGACCCCTGACCCTATTCTCTCTTCCTCCAGTTTATGTGAATAGGGTCACTTCCGGAACAGCATGCAATTGCACTGGGACGGAGCTGGTGATGTCACTGCCTGTGATGCTGGCATCACATACGGGTGCCAGTTCTCATCCCCGGTTGCTCCACTTCCAATCCAGCTCCCTGCTAATGCGCCTAGAAAAAGTAGCGGAAGATGGCCCAAGTGTTTGGGCCCCTGCTACCCATGTGGGAAACCCGGATGAAGTCCTGGCTTTAGCTTGGCCCAACCCTGGCTGTTGAGGCCATCTGTGGAATGAACCAATAGATGGAAGATCTCTCTCTGTCTCTCGCTTGCTCTCTGTAACTCTTTCAAATAAATAAATAAATAAATATAAAAAAACAAACAAGAGGAAACAGTACACAGGCAGTGAGGAGCCCCAGTTCTCTGGGGGAATGGGGCCATCTCTGGGGTCAGGCAGAGTTTGAAAAATCACATTCAATATCATAGATTTATCAGTTTACTTTTTAAAAGATATTTTTATCTATTGGAAAAGCACAGAAACAGAGAGAGGGAGACACAGAGAAAGGAAGAGATCTTGCATTTACTGACTCACTCCCCCAAAATCTGGGACTGAAGCTGGGAGCCAGGAACTCAATCTAGGTACCCCACACAGGTGTCAGGGACCTAAGCACTTGAGCCATCTCCTGTTGCCTCCCAGGGCGCACATTAACAAGGGAGCTGGAATGGGAGGCAGAAGTGGGACTCCAACCCGGGACCTGTGGTGTGGGCTGTGGGTGACCCAAATGGTCTTAACTGCTAGGCCGATGCCCAGTCCTCAAACACTACTACTAGGCTATGTTACCTAAGGGTCCAAGGAGACCGCCAGGAGGATGCGGGCCTTCCAGGCAGTTGAAGCCAGTTTGTGGGAAGTGCCACTAGGTCCCATTCAAGGGAGAGCATGGCTGTAGCAGAGGCCACTGTGTTGGAAATTATGCTAGAGCCACACTCTGTGCGCCCCAGAACCTGAGCTGAAGGTGGCTTCACTGCCCCCAAACTGAGTTCTTCATTGTCCATAATAACGGACAGTGACAGCATGACGGTGCTGTGAGTGAACCTGTAAGAGGGGCAGGGTGCAGGACAAACCACGCTGGAGAGACATCTGTCCCCACAGCAGGGCAGCTGCAGGGGCTAAGCAGGGAGGAGTCAATGCGTGAGCATCCAGGCTGCAGACAATGTACAGTGGGGGCAGGGCGGTGTGACCTGGGAGGGGTGGGACACCCTGGCAGAGAGGGCAGGGGGCCAGGGAGCTGAAACACAGGCCAGTGACCTCCAGGGGAAGGCTCAAGCTAAGCTGGACGCCCATGGGCTACTCAGGTTACAGTCTACGAAGGCACCCGGGGCTGAGCCCTAACAGCTGTGTGACGCCACACAGGCAAGAGAATGAGGACCTCGACTTCGTTCAAACGCTCAAACTTCTTACCAGGGCGGTAGACAGATAGGCTGAACTCATAACACAAACAGGGCAGGGGGCAAAGCCAAACTCCCAGACTCTGCAGTTTCAGGGAGCAAATTCACTATTCTAACATTTCACACTTCCAACTCCCGCATGTCCAGTCTATGAACTAGAGTGGCATCCAACAAGGTCTCAGCTGGTGTGTACACAGGAAGTTTACAGGGGCTCCTCAGATCAGAACCCGGGGCAGGAAGGAAGGGGTACGACGCTTGTGTTTATTATCAGAGGCCTGGGTCAGACAATGTTCAGAGGAATCTACTTGGGTGGCCCCACTCTCACTCCCAGCCTAAGTGTGATCTGGGAACACCTGGCTTTCCAGAGACCCTTTTCATGTGACACAACACCTGACTCTGCTCCGCCTGTAACCGGACCACAGATTCCTATGGGGACCTGGACGCCCCGGATCTCACCCGTGGGGGACCCTTGAACATCATTGCTCTGTGCTGTCCCCTCATGCAAGAATCCGGGAACACAGGTTTCCAGATTCTGCTTGCATACCCCAGGAAAAGGGAGTTCCAGGGCTTGCGTCCTTGCAAATCAGGCCACATCAGTTTGGACAGGTGTACTTCTTACATGTTTTCCTAATGTGGACTAGTGGTCACCTTGGTGTTTAGGACAGGAAAAGTGCAAGGCTAACTTGCACTGACAGTCCAGGTTCGGCCCTCTGCAACTTACTCCTCTGTATTTCCATGCCAAGCACATTTAATTTCCACAAACACTTCTATCATGTTTTGGGTTTTTTGTTTTGTTTTGTTTTGTTTTTTATTTTTATTTTTGACAGGCAGAGTGGACAGTGAGAGAGAGACAGAGAGAAAGGTCTTCCTTTGCCGTTGGTTCACCCTCCAATGGCCGCCGCGGTTGGCACGCTGCAGCCGGCGCACCGCGCTGATCCGATGGCAGGAGCCAGGTGCTTCTCCTGGTCTCCCATGGGGTGCAGGGCCTAAGCACTTGGGCCATCCTCCACTGCACTCCCTGGCCACAGCAGAGAGCTGGACTGGAAGAGGGGCAACCAGGACAGGATCGGTGCCCCGACCGGGACTAGAACCCGGTGTGCCGGCGCCGCAAGGCGGAGGATTAGCCTAATGTTTTGGGTTTTGAACCCTGCATTTTCCTTGACATCCTTCCCTAAACAAACCTCTGCCTGATTCCAAATACTTAAAACCTGGCACTGAGAAAACATTCCTTGGATAGAAAACCTAGAGAAAGTCTTTGGGTCTCACAGCCTAGAGACCCAGCAGGTAGCAACACCAAAGCAGAAGAGGCTTGGATCTCAACTGCTGGCCTCTCAAGCTTCCCAAAGTGAGCTGAACTCTTGAGCAGCACTGTGACCCTGGGCAGGTGACTGCGGTCAACCTCAGTTTCCACATCTGTAAGATGGGACTAACAACACGCTATAGGCCTCCCAGGATATCTGTAAGCTTTCAATGAGACAATATCTGGCAAGTGCCTGCCACGTATAAAGGGCTCGATAAACATGAGTTGCATTATCAGCCATGCTCCTTCTCCCCATCTTCATTCCACACATATCACCAAGCATACACAGAAGGTCTGGAGGAAGCTGGAAATGCAAATGGAATAGAAAGACCCAATCCCTCTGTTTCAGGATGTCCTGGCCTTGGGGACAGTCACACAAACAGACGACCCAAAAGGAAACGAGAAGAGCCATCTGGGAGGTGCCGCCAGGTTCTTCGGAAGCAGAGGGGGCCTGATGACCGCCCAGGAAGCGGGGTGGACCTGTGAAGGCCGGGGCAGGTGGGTGGGCACGGAGCGGGGCACAGACGGAGCAGCCCCACACCAAGACCCAGAAGTATGAGTACGATGTCGACATCACAGGGAAGGTCTGAGGTCCAGGGTGGCAGGGCCAGGGTGGTAGGCACGCGAGCAGTACGGGGATTGAGGAGATGGCAAGAAATGAAGAAATGAAGCCAGGCAAGTTGCTCATTCATGCAAAAGGTGGGGCCCGCTGGGTATACTGGGGAGTCACAAAGGGTAAGAAAGACAAGGTGTGTGCCTGCTTGGAGCTTACACTCCAATGTGGGGACCAGGGAGGGAAGGTGCTGCATGTCGTGCTGGCTGGCACAGCGGGGTGGAGGCAGCGGGCTGTGCTTTCCCAAGAGGATAACAGCAACATCTCCCATCCCATCTGCTGTTTCAAGGTGGCCTGGCCATCCTCCCCTGGAGAGGCGGGGCTTATGGTCACTCCTCTTGGCAGTGGAGGGCTTGTGACTGCCTTGACCAATACAGGAAGATGGAAGTGACACTCTGACCTCCCTGGCTGCATCATGAAGGCGATGCAGCTTCTGCCTTGCTCACTGTAACGCTGTAACACAGAGCCCTGAGGAGGCGGCCGGCTGCATGGAGAGGCCACTGTGGGTCTGACCTTCAGGTCATCCAAGCGCACGCTGTGGCCATGAATGAACAAGCTTTGGAACTTCTCTCTCTAGCCCTGGAATCCTCCCAGTGCAGGCTCCAGGTGGTGCGGGCCAGAGATAAGCCATCTCCACTTGTACCTTGTCCCAATTCCAGTGCCCAGGCTCCATGGACAGAATCAACAGTGGTCCAAGCTGCTTTGGGTGGCATTATTTGTTGCACAGCACTGTAACTAGAACAAGGTTACCCAGCAGGCAAGGGGGAAGCACTGGGTGCTCTCGTCAGGTGCAGGGTGGCTTTGCTGGAGGGGCGCTGGGATGAGGAGCAAGGAGGCCAACATAGGGATGGAGGCTCCTCCTGCAGATGGGAAACAGAGCAGCGAGGCCATCAAACTCCTAGGACCAGGGAACGGCAGAGTCTGGGCAGTGGAGACACAGGAAGAATCAGGCCCTAGGAGGCGAGGATGGTGGGGAGAAGCGGAGCTAGATTTTATACAAGTGCGTGCAGCCTAAGGGTGAGCCTCAAGTGAGTGGCTGAGCTCATGTCCAAGACAGGTTGCCTGCAGCTGAGTCCTGACTCCCAGATACACTGACTCAGGGACCGGAAGCACACAACAAGGAGCCCCCCCCCATGGCCCCGTGTCCTCGGGAGAATGAGAAGAAGAGTTCCCACATCGCTGAGACACAGTGAGCATGAGAAGACATAACGCACATCAACACTGCTCACAGTGACTGGCTGCCATTTAGAAGAGCTCAGTCAACTCTAAGCTGCCAGTATTGATATTTTTATGATCACTATCATTAACTACTGGACATACACACAGTTAGAGGCTGGGCAGGTTCTTTGTACCCAGAGGGTCTGTCTGTAGGGCACTGGACAAAAGCCATTCCCAGGGTACCTCCCTGACATCTGCAGAGTCCCCAGCGCTGATATAACAGCTCCAGCAGCCAGCAAAGGAGTGAGGAAACCCAGCCCTTAGCTGTCCTCACTCTGCCTCCCTCCCTCCCCAACTCCATGGCTGAGCAGTTGTAATTAAGAGTCAGGCAAAAGTCACTCGACTCTTATAGCTCCAGCTGGCGGTGCATGGTTCTGGGGTCTTGGGATGGTGCTGGGCTGGTCACTGTAGCTTTTGTTTGGGTTCGCAGTAGGAGAGGGGCAAAGGGAGTAGAGTTTCCCCAGAGAAACTCAGATGTCACATCCACAGAGGCTGGAAACCACAGGTGACTGCAATGCCCACCGTTGCGAGCTCTCACAACAGGAGGAGCGGTGGTAAATCACACCGCACACTTGGCCTTGGATCTGAACTTTCCTGCCTTTGACCACCGCATCGCTTTTCACTTCCAACACACACACCGCCAGATCTGCCCCTGTTCACTCTCACCACGAGCACCCGGGGAATGTTGACACAAGTGTTTCTAATGCTACCATCAAGACCTGTGACATTTAATGGAAATTATATGAGTAATGATGCTTTTGAGGGAAAGACAAATGTCTGCCTTTGCCCCAGTCCAGCCCCCCAGTCCTTGCACAAGTATATTCCAAGTAGTAGGTTTTTTTTTTTTTTTGATAGTTATTTATTTGAAAGGCAGAGCAACTGAGAGAGAAAGACAGAGAGGGGAAGAGAGGGAGAGAGACAGAGACAGATCTTCCCCCCTCTGCTTCACTGCCCAAATGGCCTCAAGAGCCGAGGCTGGGTCAGCCCAAAGCCAAAAGCCTGGAATTCCATCTAGGTCTCCCATGTTGGTGGAAAGGGCCCAGGCACCTGGGCCATCATGCACTGTTTTCCCAGGTGTATTAGCAGGGAGCTGGTTTGGAAGTAAAGCAATCAGGACTCAAACTGGTGCTATTATCAGAAACCAGCATCGCAGGTGGCGGCTTAACCGGCTACACCCCAAGGCCAGCCCCGTCCAGTATCTCAGTTGCTATGCAATGGCTCTTACCCTTCTGAACACCACCTACCCACTCTCTTTAGGGTTGACCAAGGCTTCCTATATCCAGCAGGTTCCCACTCTTCCTTCTCGATCTCTACATATTCAGAGAATGAGGTCCAGCATCAGGGAGAGCCATACGACAGAGTGCTGGCGAGCACAGGTTTTGAATTCAACCTCTCTGAGCCTTTGGTTTTATGGTGAATACCTGGGTTACCTGGCCACGGTAACTTAACGTGTCTGAGCTTTGGTCTCCTGTGCTGTGAGAGAGAGACAAAAAACCAGCCTCTATCTCAAAGCACTGACAGCCAGAGTGAGACGAGGTGCACGAAGAGCTCAGTCCAGGGCCTTGCACGTGGCAAAGACTCCCAAGCCGCGCAGCTGTTACAAACCACAGTGCCACCTGCAGCAGAGCTGTCACTCAGCTCCTCTGCAGCTTCTCCCTGCTCTGCAGCGCCAGCACCCCCTTCACTCTGCCCCACGTTTCTAACGATCTGAGTTGACTCTACCCTCAAGGATGTAAGAGTTCTAATTTCAGAACTGCTGTCTGGGAGATGACGAACACAAAGCACTGGGTCCTGAGATGCCGGCTCCAGCGAGGCAGTGGGGTTCAGACTCCAAATCCCACTGTTTCCAAGTCCAAGATGTGAGTGGAGGTTTGCTTTATAGCTGGCAGCTTCTGCAGACACACTCAGGCCTCTCCTGAGTCGCAGGATCTCCTAGCCCTTTTGGGTCTCAAAATCACCCACTCTCCAGAGGTCCATGCTGCTGTATCTGTCTCACTCTGCAGTGAACTCCGGACAAAGAGGAAAGGTCAAAAACCTCCACTTCTCAGGGAGATTTCTTACCAGGTCCTTGGGGACCAGGGAAGGGATGCAATGATCCTCCCAAGGCATGCATGATTTGTGGTCACATCCCAGGCAGGAAGCATCAGCTCTGAGCCCGCACAGATGGCTATCCAAGCTGGGGTGCTGCTTGCTTGTGTTCTGGGATATAGGCCCTCATTCCCATGGTTCATACTGCAAGTCTCCTTGCAGACTCTGGAGGTGGCTAACTGTGTGTGTTGACTTGGTGAGGTCAGGATACTTGATATTTAATCAAACACTAGTCTGCATACTGCTATGAAGGTATCTCTTTATTTATAAATTTGGGGGAGGCTTTTTATGAAAGGGAGAGTTACAGAGAGGGAGAGACAGTCTCTCTCTCTCTCTCTCACACACACACACACACACACACAGATCTTCTATCTACTTGTTCAATTCCCAAATGGCCACAACAGAACCTGGAACTCCATCTGGGTCTTCCATATGGGTGCAAGGGCCCAAGCACTTGGACTATCTTCTGCTGCTTTCCCAGGTGTATTAGCTGGGAGCTGGATCAGAAGTGGAGCAGTCAGGACTCCAACCAGCACCCCTGTGGGATGCTGGTGCTGCAGACAGCTGCTTTACTCAGTGTACCACAACTCTGTCCCCTGAAGGTATTTCTTAGATGAGATTAGCATGGAATCCAAATATTTTGAGTAAAGCAGATTATTCCTCACCAATCCACTGGAGGCTTTAAGAGGGCAAGACGGCTGTCCCCTGAGGTTGAGAAAATTCTGCCCTCAGACAGCCTTTGCTCTTGAGCAACAACATCAACTTTCCCCAGGGTCTCCAGTCTCTTAGCTTGCCCTGCAAATCCTGGACTTGCTATTCTCCACAAGAACATGATCAAGTCCTTTAAATCAGTCTCTGTCTCTGCACACACACATGTTCCTGTCAGTCCTGTTTCTCTAAAGATCCTCAACTAATACACGACCAATGCTTACTCAGCCAGGAGCTGCTTGGTCATTGTGGTCAAGAATAAGAAACAGCATGAAAACGTCTTAGTAAATGTCCTAGGCAGGAGAAAGGCAAAGAGGTGCAGTAACTGCAGAGGCTAAAGCAGTCACCCTTCTACACACCAAACACTTATCTATGCTGCTTCCTTTATTCACCATCAAACAGATAAGAGGTAGCTTATGACCTAACCTGTGGGAGACAGAGGTTTAGAAAGCCAAGTCGTTTCTTCAAGTTACTGGCAAGGAAGGAATGCAAAGTCAGCGCTACAGTTTCTTCCATCGTACCCACCCATGTCTCCAGAACAGCATGGTGGGAGGTTCCCAAGGTCCCAAGAAAACTTCAGTCTCTTAATCTTGATCTGTGTCCAGGCACACAGGGCCTTCTTTCTGAGTCTTTCAACAAGGGCTTACTGTCGCAGGGCCAAGACTCCCAACCTCATCCAAATGTTTCTTTTCCTATTCACCTCCATTCGAACTTGGTATTATTCTCCAACCTTGCTGTCATAAATCTGTTGAACTACTCTCTTGCTGCTGGCCCTTGGAAAATAACTGCAAAGGGTGTTTTCAACCTATGTGACCTACATGCTTAAAATAAAAATAAGGGGGCCAGCACTGTGGTGTAATGGGTTAGGCTGCTGCCTGCAATGCCGGTATCTCATATGGGTTCCGGTTTGAGTCCCAGATTCTCCACTTCCAATCCAACTCCCTGCTAATGTGCCTGGGAAAGCAGCAGCAGATGGCCCAAGTCCTTGGGTCCCTGCACCCATGTGGGAGACCTGGAAAAAGCTCCAGGTTCTTGGCTTCAGATCAGCTCAACTCCGACCACTGCAGACATTTGGGGAGTGAATCAGCAGAACTCTCTCTCTGCCTCTGCTGCCACTCTGTAACTCTGCCTTTCAAAATAAACTAAAAAAAAAAAAAAAAAAAAGCACACATGGACTGCGCTCTCCAGATGAGAGCTAAGTCAAAGTTGCACAGCAAATCTGAGGAGCTCAGGGAGTATCAGGGACACCTCAGTGTTCTCTCTTCAAGGAATGCTTGCAAAGCAAAATGAGTAGAGAACGAAGGTGCCTGCAGATTAGTGCTCTCCGGCAGAGATGGCGACCCAGAGGGTGGCAAGAGAATGTCCAACCGCAGCAACGGAACACATCACCTGGAAATTCTAGCAATCAAATGGGAGGCCATCTTTTATTTCTCTTCCATGAGCTTGAAAAACCAGGCAAAATTACCTCTTAAGGTCTTCTTTTTCTTTATTAAGAAAAGAACCATATTGCATAAAGCCAGAGTGCAGGTGTTTGAGAGACCCTCACACGGAGAAGAGCTGCAATGCACTCACTCAGCATCCCTGCCCCCTCCCAGCCATTCAGCACCACAGGGGTGGGATCCATTATTCCTGCCATGTGTAAGGCCCCAGGGGTAACTGTGAGTTCAGGGGTCCCAGTTTTACCTTGGTGAGGACCTCCAAAGAAAGAAGCTGGTACTAAATGAAAGGAGTCTCAAATGGCCTCACCCTGAGATTACGTCCCTGGCTGCCTCCTTGGTCTGTCACGCTCCAGGGCAAAGCCGGGGGGACTCAGGAGTCACTTGTTACAGACTTGCCAACTTGAATCAACCAGAATGCAGTCTCTCCGAGTGTGGATTCATGGACCCTCATGGTGTTCCCTGGCTTAAACACATGCCGCCCATCTGAGAAATGCCCCGATGATGACATGGTTTTGTTGACGTCCCTTACCATTGAGTAGTCCTGTGAAGGTCAGGGAGTCCTTCCTGACAGGACAGCAGATGGTCCAGATGGCAGGAAGGAGCAGGAAGGAGAGCCTTGCTAAGGGTGATGAGTCACACCCGGGTTCTCTAACCCAGCACCATGACTGCGGGCTGCAGTATTCAGTGTTCACACCTCCCATGTGGTAACTGGTTATGCTCTTATCTCAACCTCCCAGTGACTCCCATGAGAAGTCTTGCTGGATTCTTACCAACTGGAGTTTGGGAATAAGTCATGGTGGGAGAGAATGAGATGTACAGTATTAGATACTTGCATGCCACACTGGGCACTTAGCAAGGTATTACACACATCATATCTCGTTGAGTCCTGGCAATTATCATTGCTATGAGGATAAATTGGAAGGATCTGCAATGGCCCCTGCACTATTTTCATGTCTACCTTAGAGCCTGCTATGGTTTGAAAGTGTCTAGTAAAAACTCCTGTGCTCCTGGGGGCCGGCGCCGTGGCTCACTTGGTTAATCCTCCGCCTGCGGCGCCGGCATCCCATATGGGTGCCAGGTTCTAGTCCCGGTTGCTCCTCTTCCAGTCCAGCTCTCTGCTGTGGCCTGAGAGTGCAGTGGAGGATGGCCCAAGTGTTTGGTCCCTGCACCTGCAAGGGAGACCAGGAAGAAGCACCCAGCTCCTGGCTTCGGATCGGAGCAGCTCCGGCCGTTGCGGCCATATAGGGGGTGAACCAACAGAAGGAAGACCTTTCTCTCTGTCTCTCTCTCTCACTGTCTATAACTCTACCTGTCAAATAAAAAAAATGTATATTATAACTCAAACAGTGGTCAGATAGGGACGAATGCATGGTGATGAGGTCACGAGGTCTCTGTCCTCATGGAAGGATCAATGTTGTTACCACGAGTCTACTGTAAGTGCCGATTCAGTTCTCTCTTGCATTCTCTTGTCCTTCTACCTTACCTGGTGGGGTGGTGTGGCTGGCTGAGACCTCCCAGCCTGCAGAACCCTAAGCCAAGTACGCTTGAACGCAAAGTATCTTGTCTCAGGTTGCACTACTGCAGAGCTGCACGTCTCGCCTCCCAACGCTAACAAGCATCACCACCTGCTCTGTGTTAGAATCAACCGCTGACACACAGAGCGGTCTCCCCCAGTGAGCCCTGAGCTTCTCCAGTGCAAGAACTGCAAGGCTGGGGGACTGAGGTTTTCCTGAAGCCCCCAGATGTATATCCCTCAGGCTGCCACTTCCTCTGCTTAGGCATTAAGCCAGGCCTCGCCTCAGGGTGGCCTGAGATGATGTGGGAACACTGCGTCGTACTCAGCCAGAGTGAAAGCTGGAAAGGGACGGAGGGTGCTAAGGACAAAAGTCAATTATTTCCCAACCAGTGCCATGTGCTGCAGCCTGGTAGCTGGCCTTATTTTCTCCTTCAGGCTGAGCTTAATGGAAAATGTTTCCTTAACCCCACCACGTGCCTGTTCCCCTGCCTTGCTCTTACCCAGAGCTGTGCCCTTGCTCTTGGGGCTCTGTAACAGCTTTTGGTGAGCCTGCGCCCTATCTTCTTGAATCTCCAATCCATCCTAGACACCAATCTCACCAGAACATGCCCCATGCCCTTATGTCCTCACTCTACTGCTCTTGGTCTGCCCAGCACCGTGTTTATCCTTCCAGGTCCAGCTCACACAGTCTGAAGATGTTGCATCTGCTGCTGGTGATGAGAGTGGGTTTGTTACAGCAGTGAACATCTGCTCAGTGTTTGGTGCATTCACACGCATGGTTTCACAGAAACCCCACAACCACTCTGTGAAATTTAATAGCTGAGAGTCAGGGAACCAGCCTCAGAATTCAAGTCTGACTCCATTCTTTCCATTGCTGGTCCCAACAGAATGCACTGCTTCCTCACGGGTCCCCTGAGCTCACCCCTTACACAGACTACACAGAGCCCTGTTCCAAGACCTTCCCTCCACAATACTGAAGTCTTGGCCACCTGCTGCACCTTGTTCATGTCCCTTGGCCTCCGTGTCTGTAGCACAGTGTTGAGCATACAGCAAACTCAATAAACACTTTCTCAGTGGGATTTTACTGCCTTTAGCCTGGAGCCTCCCCAGAAGGTAGGCCAAAGAAAGCACTTCCAGTTTCCCATCTAGGGAAAGCCTGTGCTTTGGAATGTTAGGGGCCATGGGATATCACTCAGAGGGAGGGCGGGCAGGCAGGGACCCTTTAGGGGTCTCTCAGCTTCCTTTTCCCAAAGCACCCATTTTGCTCCCTTCTCCTCTTCCTTCTATACAGATGTGAGGCTAGAGGAAAAGACTCAAACTTCAAAGCAAGCTGGGAAATTCCCCACAAGCCCAGCTCTAACGCTAGACACCCTCATTTTTCTCCCTTCCTCATAAATCACTAAGCCACCATTTGCTATTGGACATGAGTGGCAGTCTAGGCTGCCCATGTCAAAGTTGTATCCCACTTAATTTCTCCGTGGGGGCTGTTCTCCAGTAAATCTTTTTCTTTTAATCCTGGTTTCTGCCTAGTAAATCTACCCAATACTAGATAGGGCTGGCTTGGGGATGATGGAGGATTTCTCATCTCCCAGTGGCTTGGTAGCTCAATTGTTCTTTCTCTTCTGACAATATTATCTATCCAGTTACCTTTCCCACACTCAGTAAATCAAGTGGGTCCACTGTGGATGGGAGAAGAGATGGACAGTTGATGGTCACCCCCCACCCCTGGCCACCAAGGACAACTATCAATCAGCCACACCACCCATGTCAGATGACATCACCCCACACAGGAAAAGCTGTTATGAGTTCTGCAACATTTGGGGCAATTAATCCTGCCCCTGCCTGACTCTGTACTTGCTTATTCTACCCAGAGAGCTGCCTAGGAAAACAGGAGTCACTGTACTTACCTGGGATATTCAA
The DNA here is from genome assembly GCF_033115175.1 of Lepus europaeus. Lineage (NCBI taxonomy): Eukaryota > Metazoa > Chordata > Mammalia > Lagomorpha > Leporidae > Lepus > Lepus europaeus. The sequence continues at coordinate 45,631,723 of NC_084833.1, forward strand.
CACCAAGAAAAACATCAGATGGGGAAAAGCACTTAGTTTCTGTGAATTCATTCCCCATCAAAACCCAACAGCGAGGAAGAGAGAGAGAGTGAGTGAGCGAGCACAGGGAGGAATGGAAAGACCCCTGGATTGGACCCAGCCCCATCAGAAATCCACTGGGCTACTCAAGGCCACCAAGCTTCATCTCAGAGCCTTGCTGCATTTTTCTTAATGTCTGTGTGTACTAAGAGGAGGGTTGTGCATTGGGGTAAGTGATTTGCTGTGACATAATAAGAAATATGTCTCTGATGCTGGTTCCTAGCACAGTGCTCCTAAATCCTGAGAATCTCCTGAGTGACAAGGGTTCGAGGAGCGCCTTTGAGATCTGTAACAAGTTCCCTTCGATCCTATTTGCGTTTCTGCTACTGACCTCTTAGGATGGGGGCTGCTTCCCAGAGGAAACAACTGGGTGATCAGAAGGTTGCAACTCCTCTGGGCTGGAGACGGGCTTGATCCCTAATAGTGCTCCACAAAACTCTGAACTGTGGGGTCATGAGAGCTTTCAGACTGGTGAGCAAATGCAGATGCCGGCAGGGTGGTATGTCCAGGGAGGGCACAGCAGCTCTGTGCCATGCCCCATGCCTGGCCCTAAGTACTTCTTCACCTGACTGTCTGTATCCTTTATAAAATATCCTATAATTCTATAAACCAGTGCTAGTAAACCAAGTGATTTCCTAAGTTTGGTGAGCCACTGTCAAAGAAGAGGAGGGGGTCAGAGGAACCCCCATTGTGTGGCTGATTTGGACAGAAGTGTGGATAACCTGAGGATGCATTCCTTCCAACTGGCATCTGAAGCATGCAGAGAGCTGTAATCCTAAACTACACCAAATCCTCATCCTACACTGAACGCCAGGTAGACAGTGTCAGAACTGAATTGCACTGCAAGATGGCAGGTGCCCAGGCTAGTGTGGCGGACAAACCCACACACGCTCAGTGCCAGGGGTGCTGCGGATAGAGAAACACTTTCTATTCACTTGCCAAGGGCTCAAGGATGGGTCTGTCCACAGAGCTGAGTCCTCCCCTAATTCCACCAAGACCAGCCCAGAGGTCTGTTGACCACGTGAACTTCCAATGTTTCAGGAGCCCTGCGAGCTCAGACCTCTATAGCGAGATCAGCCCGGAGAAACAAGAACCTATGCTTTCCTCTAGACGTCAGCCACACCCTGCTGCAGTCTGCCAGGAACCAGAGCCTCTCAGGACAGCGTCTCCTAAACTAATTCATCTTGGCTCCAGGGTGTGCTCAGGCTATGGGGAATATTTTGGCTACCTCTCCTATCAGTTTGCCAGGAACAACAGCTTGTCAAGGTCACCCAAGGTCTGGTCTGGAAAGAAAGGGGGAAAGATACACAGATAAGAAATCGCCTCTTTGGGGATCGGCGCTGTGGTGTAGCGGGTAAAAAAAAGCTGCCACCTGCAGTGACAACATCTCATATGGGCGCCAGTTCGAGTCCCAGCTGCTCCACTTCCAATCCAGCACTTTGCATTGCCTGGGAAAGCAGTGGAAGACACCCAAGTTCATGGGCCCCTGCTCCCATGCAGGAGACCTGGAAGAAAGTCCTGGCTCCTGATTGGTGCAGCTCCAGCTGTCGCAGTCATCTGGGGAGTGAACCAGCGGATGACAGACCTCTCTCTGCCTCTCCTTCTCACTGTGTAACTCTGACTTTCAAAATAAATCTTTAAAAAAAGAAAAAGAAATCGCCCTTCATGCCAATCAGTGCACCCTTCTGACTCGGAAGCCACCTGCTATGTTCTCCGCCGACTTGGTGACACCACACACATTTGTCCCACAGAAGAAAGGAGAGAGGAACAGAAGCTCCTCTACCTCCCATTGCTGGCCCATGACAAAGGGCCCCCAGTAGGCTGAGCTGTTCTCTTTTCCAGGACTGCCGATGCCAAGCCCACTGGGACAGAGGCAGCTCCCAGCCCTTGTCGTCAGAGAGTACAAGACACAGACAAGGGGAGGGAAGACCGTGTGGCCAGGGCCTTGAGCTAAGGGGCACTTCAATGTTAGCCCTTGTTCACTTAGAGGAGTGTGGATGGTCTTGACACAGTTAAGGTCAGGTTTGGCATTCATTCAACAAGTATTTACCAATGATTTACCACGGATCAGTGCTATGGCAGCCAATGAAGATATAGGAGAATTCAAGACAGATTTGACTGTAACCTTTAGAGCTTGCAACAGGCATAAGTTTTGTCCCTTCCTCAGTGCACATGCACACACACACACACGCACACACAATTCCAACACGGTGCTGCCAGTGCTATGAGGGATACTTGAAGCATCAAGGAAAGCCAGAGAAAAGCCATCAGCTCTGCATGCATGGACACAGAGAGGCTCCAGGCAGAGAAGGGAAAGGCCCAGGCATCAGACACACAAATGTCTCCTTCCCAGCACAATGAACTGTGTGCACATCTGTGGACCGAGGGACCCTGGCCACCAGAAGGCCACCACTGAAGGCCATGCTGCTCAGGACCTGCTTTCTCTCCCACCCTCAACTGCCACCTCTGCTAGCAGCTTCCACAGCCCTCCACTCCACCCCCTGCTGGGAGTCCCAAAGCAACAAGCGCTTCTTGCAGCCGAAGGCATTGGGGGCCACAGCCTCACATCCTGAGCTGGTAACAAGCTGCACATTGTAGGCGAAGCTGGTTTTCTCGGAGTGTTCTGGAAAGAGAACCACTGAGGTTCACAGCTTATGACAGCAAGTTATACAAGCCCAAGGTCCAGCCATGGTGGGCACTACGACCTCACCAAGCACAGGCTATCAGATGCCTACTGTGTCCTACTCTCAGGGTTTAGAAAAATGATGAGCACTGTCCACCTTTGAGGAGGTTCAACTTGGCGGAGAAAAGTTACACACATACCCTCCAACCCCCCAGACACACACACACATATACACACACACATAGGGGAACAATTTAGAGCTTCCCAGTCTCTTTGCCAAGTTCTACCTTGAGTTTTTTCTTTCTTCTGCTTTAGAATTTTTATTTATTTAGAGAGAGACAAACACAGACGGCAGAAAGAGAGCTGCTATCCACCGGAGGGCATCCCACCAAATGCCCTCGTCCATAAAGGCTGTGCCAGACTTAAGCTAAGAGTCAGGAGTTCAGTCTAAGACTCCCATGTGGGTGTCAGGGATGCAACTACTTGAGCCATCACTGCTGCCTCCCAGGGTCGGCATGAGCAGGAAGCTGGAGCCAGGAACTACACCCAGGTACCCAGGTACTCCCCTGTGGGGCACAGGTGCCTTCACTGCTAGACTCATTTTCAAAGGTTAAGAACCTATTCCAGTTCTTGGCAGAGCCAGGATTAAATCCCAAGTCTCTTTGCTTCTTTAGACCATGCTCTCTCCTCACCATCATCGGGCCCATCTCCAACACTTCACACACAAAGCGAAGGTTTTCACGAAAGTTTAGGCGAGAACCAAGGCATTGGAAACACAAGCCACAGAGCTAACTGAGCAGGCGCGTCCCAGAGGAGGGGTCTCTGCAGGCCCTGGAGAGGAAAGGATTTCCCAGGAGAAGTCACGTGTCCCAAGGCCAAGGGCTCGGCCAGAGCAGGAACCAGGCTTCGGGGGAGGGTGGGCGGGCGGCTAGAGCAGCCCAGGACATGCGAGGGGGCTATGGCCGGAGCTAAGTCAGGGAAGGCACGTGAAACCATTAGGAGCTTTGTGCGCTCATGAGGATGTTCAGGCCTGTTCCCACAGGCAGCAACCTTCCGATGTTGAATTGAAATGGTCATTTTTTTCCCATGGAGGGATGTATACTTTGGAAGATTACAGAACTCAGTGCCGCCTTTGAAATGAAAATTAAAAAAAAAACCTTCCCAACATATGGATGCTGAGTCTGCCCCTTTCATTTTATCACATACCATACCGCCTCTGACTTCTAAAGTACGAGCAGAGGAGTGACTTCACGGAGCAAGAGTTAGGAAGAGACATCTTCAGCTGTCAGCTTAATTTCTTTTCCACTATTGCCAACACCCAGCATGTTAATCTAATACAAGGAAGCGATGAGGTCAGATGACAGTGTGTGAAGTGTATGCCTGGCATACACCAAGTACAATGTAAGGATCTGATACATGGGCACGTCCACAGGTGCGCACACACCCACCACACACACACACATGTGTGCGCATGTGCAAAGACAAAAGGCCTTTGCCGTGATGTTCTCAGCTAAACATCGCAGCAATAAGGTGACTTCAGTCCCACCTCATGGAGAATCCAAGGATCCACACAGGTGCCTATGCGTACACCCAAAAAGACAATGAACCCAAGACACCCAAAACTAGCTGTAGTGCTGGCCAAGGCGTGGCCCGTGGTGCCATCTCAGAAACCAGGTCACAGGTCTTCAGAGACCGGGAATCTGCTTTCATATCAGAAGCAAGTTTTATGGCCAAATTGACTTCCAAATAAACTTGCTGTAAACTTTTACGAGAAGGTTCCTCAAAGAGCCTCTCCGGTGATGGACACATTATTCATACATCAAGGCTGTGTTTCCACTCAGCCAAACAAACATCTGGAGGAAAACTTGCACACTTTCACTGCTTCCCAGTGCCTGCACATTTGAAAGGTCGAGTAGATTCTGGCTAAAATCTCATGTCTTTATATTTGCCATTAATCAACCTAATTGGAGAAGGTGGGAGCTCACACTGATCACAGTGCTTTAAGGCTTAGGGAAGTTACGCAACCTGCATTGTGTCCTGAGATAGGGCAGGGTGTACGCCCACGTCTGTCTGAGGCCTCGTCTCCTTCCTTCCATCACATCCACTCAACAGTGACTTTGCGACTGGTGTTGTGGCACAGCGGGCTGCCACCTGCAAAGCCAGCATCCTATATCGGAGTGCCAGTTTGAGTCCTGGCTGCCTCCTGCTAATATGCCTGCGAGGGTAGTGGCCCAAGCACTTGGGTCTGTCTCACCCACGTGGGAGACCTGGAGGGCTCTCTTGTCTCTCCCTCTCTAATGCTCTGTCTTTTAAAGTAAACGATCTTTTAAAAAATGATGAGATCCTGAAGAATGAATGAGCAGCCTTTCAATACTTCCCACCCTGTCATGTTTACATGAAGAAGAAACAAGGAGAAAAAATACTGACTGACTTGCCCTGGACTCACACACGCAGGCAGACTGGTAACTGGGCCTCAGAGCGGAAACTGACGAGCACTTTGAGTGTGACAGCCAGAAGACTGCTAAGTGCCATCAGGGCTACCTCTCCTCACTCTGACGGTACACTTCCACATGAAAAGAATCAGGAGAAGGGAAAAACCAGACCCAGATTCTCCAATTTCAGTAACTGGGTGGCTTGCTTACATTTCTGCATTTTATCTACACTTGTTCTCAATGCTATCTCACACACGAAAAATGTAAGCTTTACTAAGCAGGCACTCAAATGTAAACACTGGAGCTTTTTCACAGGGATAAAGGCTCTGGTTTGGGTAAAGCAACCAGGAGTTTCTCACTGACATACCAGGCTTTAGTTGTGAGTGTTTCAATGTCTCCACCTTGTGGAAACCGCCAACCCTACATCAAAATAAGATGTTTCAAAAAGTTCATGGAAAAGGGAAGTAAAAGTTAACTTGTGGGGATAAAGCCTCCACGTGCAACACTGGTTCCAGTCCTGGCTGTCCTACTTCCGATCCAGCTCCCTACTAATGTGCCTGAACACCTGCTACTCACATGTGAGACCCAGATGGAGCTCTACACTTTTGGATTTGGCGTGGTGAGCTCGGGCCATTGCGGCCATTTGGGAAGTGAACCGGGGATGGAAGTTCTGTCTCTCATTCCCTCACTGTAACTCTGCCCTCCAAACAAATAGATAAATACTTAAAAGAACACTCGTTTATTTTGGTACAAAATTTTGAAATATGTTTATACTTTTTTTTCATAATATTCAGTTTCTTTTCTTTTCTTTCTTTTTTTTTTTGGACAGGCAGAGTGGACAGTGAGAGAGAGAGACAGAGAGAGAGGTCTTCCTTTACCGTTGGTTCACCCTCCAATGGCCGCTGCGGCCGGCGTTCTACGGCCAGCACACTGTGCTGATCCGAAGTTGGGAGCCAGGTGCTTCTCCTGGTCTCCTGTGCGGGTGCAGGGCCCAAACACTTGGGCCATCCTCCACTGCACTCCCGGGCCACAGCAGAGAGCTGGACTGGAAGAGGGGCAACCGGGACTAGGGGCACCCCAACTGGGACTAGATTAGCCTATTGAGCCACGGCGCCAGCAATATTCACTTTCAACTAAAGTTTTGAAGCCCCTTCATGAGCACGGGTTTCAGCTGTTTGTGTGTGCCAAAATGAGGAGGAACCTCTTATTTAGGCTTCAAAGGCTAGTGCAACAATAAAATAAACTCTTTATTAAGGATACAGAAAGCTCAAAATAACCAGGCTTTTTCAAAGTATACAAAATGGGAATTTGTAATGGTAAATTTGAGGGTCATACTGGATACCAAGTCTTCTAAATAACTATAAAAAGATTAAATTATGTACAACTCAGTTTTAGTAAAAGTTGTAAGTTGTCTTGACTCACATGTATGGAAATCTAGAAACAGAAAAAAGGGGCCAGCATTGGCAGAGCAGTTAAGCTGCTGCCTGTGATGCCAGCATCCCATATGATCACTGGTTCGAGTCCAGGCTGCTCCACTTCTGATCCAGCTCCCTGCTAATGTGCCTGGGAAAGCAATAGATGATGGCCCAACTGTTACCCTTCTGGAAGATCCAGATTGGAGTTCCAGGCTCCAGGTTTCAGCTTGGACCAGCCCTGGCCATTGAAGTCATTTGGGGAATGAACTAGTGGATGGATTATCTCTCTCTCTCTCTCTCTCTCTCTCTCTGTCACTGTGCCTTTCAAAGAAGTAAAATAAATTATATTGTAAAAAGAAAGAATTCCAATAAAAAAAAGTAAAAGAAATAGGCACAAAATCAAAGCAGCTCTATGGCTAAACCTTTAATTAAATAAAAGATTTCCAGTTAAATAGGTAGAACTAAGCAAAATTCAACTAATTTTGAAATAAGCTCTAGTAGTTGTGCTATTTCCCCGCAGCAGTAAAATGGGGGCAAGATGGGACAGTACAGTGTTTTAGGACAATGGGCTTTGGCAACACCAGCCCTAAGCTACAGGGCTGTGCACGCATTATGTAACATTCCCGGGCTTCAGGTTCCTCATCCACGAAACGGAGATTTCGATAACAACAAACTCAAAGGGTGCCATGAGGTCACAACAGTATGTGTAAAGCACCCATCACAGCACTTGGCACCTGGCAGAAGTCAGCGCTATCAACTTATGGAGGCCGACACTGGCAGAGTGGGTAAAGCCGCAGCCCATACTGAGGTAATGGTTCAAGTCCTGGCCGTTCTGCTTCTGAACTAGCTTCCTGCTAATGTGCTTGGGAAGGCAGTGGAGGATGACCCAGATTCTTAAGCCCCTGTCACCCATGTGGGAGACCCGTACATAGTTCCAGGTTCCTGGCTTTGGCCTGGCCTAGTCCTTGTTGCTATGGCCATTTATGGAGTGAACTAGAGGATAGAAGATCTGTCTTTCTCTGTCTCCTCCCACATCTTCCCTCCTCCTCTTTGCTTTTCAAATAAGAAAAAAAAAATTTTTTTTTTAAACAGTGAAGAGGCTGGCATTGTGGCACAGTGGGTTAAGCTGCTGCCTGCAATGCTGGCACCCATATGAATACCGGTTTAGGTCTTGGTTATTCCACTTCTGATCCAGCTCCCTGCTAATACACCTGGGAAAGCAGCAGACAATGGCCCAAGTGCTTGGGCACCTGCAGTCCTTGCATCCATGTGGGATACCTGGTTGAAGTTCCAGGCTCTTGGCTTTGGCCTGGCCCAGGCCTTGCTGTTATAGCCATCTAGGGAGTGAACCAGCAGAGTGAACCTCTTCCTCTGTTTCCCTCTCCCTGTTTCCCTTCTCTCTCTCTCTCTCTCTCTGCCTTTCAAATAAACAGATAAATAAATCTTTAAAAAAATATTGAAAACACTGACTCCCCCTTGGGGTCTTGTTGACTATTGTTGTGGAAATGAGTGCCTTGATTCCTTTATTTTAGTTTTATTTTTTTTGTAAAGTAGTAAGGTTTTACTGGGGACAGGGTATCTGTCAGAATGGAAGAGACAGATAAAGAGTGCCTGGTCACTTGGACTAGGGGAGAGCCAAGTTACATGGCTGAATAGAGAGAATGCACCAGGGCAGGCCAGGCACGCGGCTCAGCAGAGAGCAGAGAGCTGAGCAGAGGCCCTGATTCTTGTTCCTGATTATTCTTGTCTGTAATGCTCACTGCTAGAACATGAGAGATGGAAAAGGCCTCAGGGAACTTCTGGGCAATGAACAGATGAAGGTGTTTCCAGCAGGGAAAGAGAGATCTTAAACCTCACCTTTACACAGAATCTCAATGTGCAACTACAAGTTGGAAGCCAGGCCTCCTGCTATGCGCCATCTGGGATTTTCCATCTTAAAGGATTCCCAGGCATCACTCCCCTGAACTTCATTTACAGGAAAAGCTGAAGGAGGAGGAGGTGGGCTTGTTCACTCACCAATCCCAGGTGCATTAACCCAGCAATGCTTACAAGTGCCTGTGATGGCCATTGCCAGAGGTGTACAAGCAAGACCACGCTTCCTGGTGCGTATTGTTGCAAGCAGGTGGCGCTGGAGAGATCAACGCACATCAACTGCATCAGCTGCAGCGTCACCACTAACACAGGTGATGGAGGTGATGAGGGGACGAGCAGGACTCACAAGGCCTGCACACTGCAAGGTGGAAGAGGCGGTGGTGGGCAGCAAGAAGACCTGGGAACTAGAACCCAGGTCCAGAAGGAGAGGACTGGAGCCGTGAGGCTGCTGAGTGCACCATGGACGAGACAGAGCGACAGAAGGGACAGCAGCAGTGGGAGAGAGGGGGTGGGGGAGAACGATGTGGTCTAAAACGCAGGCAAGGGGCAGGGCCTGCAGGCCCAGCTAGGCTGCGCCAAGAGGTCAGGAGTCCATGCTCACGGCCAGGTTTTCGGGTTTCTTTCCCAGTCTCACTCACGAGTTACGGGCCGAGGCTGGACAATCTACGTCCTGGCCTCAGCCCAGCGGCATTCCCCTCCACGCCACACAGCAGAAACGGATGCGACTGATCTGATCCCTTCTGGGGAACTTAAACCAGGCCTGTGCAGGAAAAACCAGCTGCCCCCTGCTCTGCAGAGAGAGAGAAGCCCCGGGTACTCACCCGCTTGTAATGTCATCAGTCCGGATGTTCTTGCTCAGAACATCCCCGTCGCTCATGTAGCCGGGGGCGTCCACGCTGATGCCTTCCAGGTCCACGTCCTCCCCCGCCTTGTCGGACATGTCCACGTGGCAGATGCTGCTGCCCCTGGACGCCAGCTGCCTTCTCAGAGGTGCAGAGTATGCGCAGCGGCCTGACTCGGTGTTGATGAACCGGCTGGCGTTGGCCCGAGGTGGGTACCCACTGCCCATCGAGGGGGCATCTCCTGCTTGGAGCCGAGGGCTGGACTGGCCAAGTCTCCAGGACAGAGGAGTGGGCCTCCCCGTCAAGCTGAGGATGCTGCGGCCACTTATCTCCGTGGTCACGTTGGTGTCAAATGTGGTTTCCAATGTGCTAAAAACAGAAAGGCAGTCTCGGTTAGGCCCACATGTGCCTGGCATCCTATGCATACCGTATGTTCTGTAAGGTTTTACAATTCTGAAAAATTTCTCATACATGAAATAGGGTAGGAGAACAGGGATTGATTTCCTTTGTCAAGCATGAAAAAAGGAAGCTGCACATATATGAAACATTTCAAAACCCACAATGGAGACCTTTTCTCTTTAAAATATGGCACAAGACACTCACTACCAATTACTTTCAGTACATGATCTTGAACGTTGGAAATTGCTTTCCAACCCAGGAAATGCAGAAGTGCGGTCGATACGTTCTGGGATACTGCATCACAGCTCCTTTCTCACGTGCAGGACACATGAGCCCACCTCGGAATTCCTAACACCACACTGGACACCCGCAGCTCCCTCCTGACTAAGCAGGTATGGAGCGTTCTGATTCTCTCAGGACCCTTAAAGTCCATTGGCCCTAGACCCTTTGCTTCTTCCATATTTGCCCAAAAACAGTAAAAAGATGAGGAAATGCCTGGGCCTGAGTTCCCTAATAACTGGAGCTACATGGGTGGGAATCTTGCAGGAAGAACAGCTCCCCCGGGTGCTGGCGAGATGCTCAGGCAGCTGAGCATTGCCACAGCCCTGTCGGCACCTGTGCCCCTCAGACCTGCACTAGGATTTCCTGACCGAGCAATGACAGTGAGTCTGTCCTGCAGAGGAAACCACGGAAGCTTCCCCTCCTGTCATATTACTATTGGAGCTCAAGCCAAGCCATCCGTCAGACCGTGGTACTAATGCTAAGTCACTTTCGGTGATTACAGTGGAAGGAGGCGTGTTCTATTCCTAATCACAGGAAGCTTTCCAATTCCCTCTCCTCTGGAAGAGCCAGTCTAGGGCTCACAGCTGTTTTTCTTTCCCTCTGATCTTGGAAGCGGTCTTGCTTTGTGCATAGAGGACTTGGTTCTGGGCCCTGGTCCTACTGGATACAACACCCACAGCGGTTAACTCCAAGCAGCCACCTTTGTTAACAAGGGGGCAGCCCTGTGGTCTCCTTGCCTTGCTCATTTATCAAAGAAACGAATTGGAGATGCAAAGGAGACTCCTTGGGAGTGAAGCAGGGGTACCAGGCCTTGACTTTGATTTTCAAAGCCAAACACAAACTGTAAACCTTCATTCTCCCAAGATCAGGAAGGATATCCCAGGGTTGCTTCCTCCTCAACTTCTCGCTCAACCTTGACAAACGTTTCCAAAGTAATCTAGACTTCATCCAACTAAACCATAGTTTAAACACGATCCTAAGATTTTACAAGTATTTCCTTATGTGTTATAAGCACATGCATGACTAATAATGTTACACAGTGTGGCACGGTGAGGAATTCAAGTTATTCAATTTATCAAGCAGGTCAATCGCAGTTCGCTTGCTCATTTCTTATTTTTCAAAACAGTTTTCAAAAGTATTTGAGAGGCAGAGAGACAGAGACAGAGAGAAGGCTCTCTTCTGTTTGCTGGTTCACTCCCCAGATGTCTGCTACAACCTCGACTGGGTCAGGCTGGAGCTGGGAGCGAGGAACACCATCCAGGTCTCCCAGGTTGGTGGTAGAGACCAATCAGGTCATCTCCTGCTGCTTTCCAGCGTCTGCATTATCAGAAAGCTGGAATCAGATGCCCAAGTCTGGAATCATATCCAAGTACTGCAATGTGAGACATCGGTGTCTTAACTATGAGTCTGCGTGTTTGCCCCCATCTGCTTATTGCAACAGCAAAATATAGTTAGGGATAATGCAAGCACAGTTTAAATAGAACTGGTTGGGGCCGGCACTGTGGCGCAGCAGGTTAACGCCCTGGCCTGAAGTGCCGGCATCCCATGTGGGTGCTGTTTCGAGACCCGGCTGCTCTACTTCCGATCCAGCTCTCTGCTACGGCCTAGGAAAGCAGTGGAAGATGGCCCAAGTCCTTGAGTCCTACATCTGCGTGGGAGATCTGGAAGAAGCTCCTGCCTCCTGGCTTCAGATCAGCGCAGCTCTGGCTGTTGCGGCCAATTGGGGAGTGAACCATCGGATGGACGTGCTCTCTCTCTCTCACTCTCTCTCCTCTCTCTGTGTAACTCTGACTTTCAAATACATAAATAAATCTTTAAAAATAAATAAATAAATAGAACTGGTCTATAATATCCTCCGTTGAATGCATTTAGCAATCTGCTGCTTTGGGGAGGAATCTCTCTATACTAATTTTTGTTCTCTATATTTTTCTTCTCCCTGTTGTGTGGCATTCGTTATGAATTTCAGCACTTTTGGGGAGCAAGGTTATCTATTTATCCCGCTATTAACTAAATCAGTGGAGATCATGCGAGCACCCAGCTAGTCCAGTCACGGAATCCGTGCGGCAGGTACCTGTGTGTAACCTGAGTTCCCCGTAAACTGGACATGGTCTCCTCCAAATTCTGCCGCAGGTCAGCGATGTTCTTCACTGTCCGCAGCCGCCGAGCCTCGGGGTCTTCCCCTGGAGAGAGGAGGGTTAAGCCTTGATTAATCCTCGAACAGATCACGAGCATCGTCAGAGTAGCAATCGTGCGTTTGGAACCACGTTCCTGTTCAGTGCCTGGCACACTGTGCATGCTGAAAACCGATATGAGAATAAAAGGATGCACGGGTGCCCAAAGGAAAGTGTTCAACCCAAGGAGGCGCTCCCTCCAGGGCCCTTCCAACATAGGTAAGGTCTAGCCCATGGGAGAAGCAAAGTGCCTGGCAGGAGATGCAAACATTTTCACACTGTCTCAAAAAAGAGACGCACAAGCTAGGTCCAATCGCTTCCTGGGAATCACCTCTTGCCCATGCAACTGTGAGAGGCACTCTGCTGTCTCACCCATAGGTGACACAGAGGCAGCTGTGCAGAGGCCCCAGAGTTTGCAGTGGCTAAGAGATTTGTATGTCCATCACGGATATTTCTACAGAAAGCAGTTTGCCTTCTTCCTTGTTGGCTGTATTATGGCATTGTAAATTCTAGCTCCTCCACCTCCTGGCTGTGTGACTATGGGGAAGGTGCTGGTCTTTTCCATCCCCGATTCCACATTCCTAAAACAGGTGCGGCAATAGCATTGCCCTTAAAGGACAGTTGTGGGGGACGGAATGGGCTAAAGCCTGGAGACCCCTTCTTAGCCCGGTGCCCACCACAGGCCACTGAACCCAAGCCAGGGACCGAGGGCGTGGCTTCCGGGGTGGGGGGCATTGTCTTTCTTCTCGGACAATATTTTCCATAGACATCTGGCCGTGCACAGTTGGAACTGGTGCTAAAGTGGCAACGGGAAACACACCACACCCCCAGTGGAGCCCACGTGGCTCTCAAGCGGTCTTACTTCAAGTTCTCTGGCTGTTCTGTTTCAGTTGGCCTTAGGAAGGCAACAGGAGAGGAGCAGCCATAATAGCAATTACAGGAATCGAACACCCCCTACCCCCGCCCAGAGTAATTTCAGGGAAGGCCGAGACGGAAGGAACCACACACAAGGGTCTTTAGAAGCCCGTGACTGTTTTCAAGTGTTGAGCAACACTTTTAAAGAAATCCGCACATAGACTACGGTACATGTGGACTGACAATAAGTGTGACTTAGGTTAGGTACTAAGGAGAACTTCCAACGGCTGCCGTTAAAAGCACAACGGGCATCTAAGAAATGTCATGGAATTAAACTGTTCTTCTGAGATGGCCAGCAGCTTCCCTAGGTTGTTCTGTATTTGGTGGTGCTGAGAGCCTGGGGGATGGACTAAATGACAGCTATGCGATTTTATGGGGGAAATTTACTGTGGCCCACTCTGTAATCTTGAAACTACAACTGTTTCCAATTTTCTTCCCCTTTGCAGTGCAGGGAAATTTGAAAGGCATTCTCCTCTTATCTGAAAAAGTGCTTAAACTTGCATTTCCCACCCAAGTCTTTAAATTACAGCTATAACATAGGAAAGCAGTGTTGAACGTCTATTCCACCTTCCCCTAACGGCCCGGGAGGAATGCAATTGTATCTACCTCCCGGGCCATCAATCAAACGTCTTTTGCTGTCCCATTTTATCTAAGCTGCCTAAAAGGTACTGATCCCTCGGACAGCTGTAGGCCCTCGAGTACACATTTATGAGGAAATGAGGTCTAGACCCAGATTCTCAATTGACTTCCATCAATTAATTTAATCATACACAAACCGTGTAAGTAGATTTATTTACCCATGTCTCTACTAATGACAGATTTGCCTGTTCCAACTCTCCCCTGGAAATTCAGAGATCTCTCAGATGGGGTAGTGTACAATCTTTACTTTTGGTAACTCCCAGACAAATCTATAGGCACCTTTGAGAGAGTTACTGCCCATCAGGTGTTTGCTCCAGGCTGGGCTCACAGACCTTTTTTTTTTTATTATTATTTTTTGACAGGCAGAGTAGATAGTGAGAGAAACAGACAGAGAGAAAGGTCTTCCTTTTTCCGTTGGTTCACCCTCCAATGGCTGCTGTGGCCGGCGCACCGCGCTGATCCGAAGCCAGGAGCCAGGTGCTTCTCCTGGTCTCCCATGAGGGTGCAGGGCCCAAGCACTTGGGCCATCCTCCACTGCACTCCCGGGCCACAGCAGAGAGCTGGACTGGAAGAGGAGCAACCAGGACAGAATCTGGCGCCCCGACCAGGACTAGAACCTGGGGTGCTGGCGCCACAGGCAGAGGATTAGCCTATTAAGCCATGGTGCCGGCTTGGGCTCACGGGCTTTAAACATCCACAGATAAAGATTTGAATCCCGGCATTCCAATTACTGGCCACTTGACCTTGGACAAGTCACTTACCCTCTCTCAGTCTCATTTGTAAAACAGGGCTAACAATCCTCCCCGGAAGAGTCCATGTGAGACCCAGATGAGGTGGCACAGAGGACATACCCAGTATAAAATCAACAGGATGTGTCCTGTTTTCCCTGTAAATGTCAGTGCTCTGTTGCCCTCGTGGGTGCCCCATGGGGAAATGTCTGCCCCCTCTCAGAACCACCCTACAACACACAAGGGAGCATCCCCAGGGTAGTGCTGAACTCCACCTGCCGCCCTTAGGCACCCACACTCTGAGGTGCCCACCTGGTCTCCTTGCACAATGGCCTGAATGTCAGACCTGCCCACCAACTCATAGTCAGAACCAAGTCAGAACACAGTCAAGCACCAGTGGAGACAGCAAGGTCCTTTCTGCTTCTAGGAGACACGTGAAACATCACGGAAGCTAGGCCATAGCCACCTGCAGCAGTCTTTTTTTTTTTTAATATTTTTTTTTTTAAATTTTTTTTTTTATTTTTTTGACAGGCAGAGTGGACAGTGAGAGAGAGAGACAGAGAGAAAGGTCTTCCTTTGCCGTTGGTTCACCCTCCAATGGCCGCCGCGGTTGGCGCGCACCGCGCTGATCCGATGGCAGGAGCCAGGGGCTTATCCTGGTCTCCCATGGGGTGCAGGACCCAAGGGCTTGGGCCATCCTCCACTGCACTCCCTGGCCATGGCAGAGAGCTGGCCTGGAAGAGGGGCAACCGGGACAGAATCCGGTGCCCCGACTGGGACTAGAACCCGGTGTGCCGGCGCCACAAGGCGGAGGATTAGCCTATTGAGCCGCGGCGCCGGCTTAGCAGTCTTAAGCTTGTCAAGGGCAGCTGTCCCTCCGGACACTGGCTGTGAGCGGGAGACACCGCGTTCTGAGCAAA
Source organism: Lepus europaeus (assembly GCF_033115175.1). Lineage (NCBI taxonomy): Eukaryota > Metazoa > Chordata > Mammalia > Lagomorpha > Leporidae > Lepus > Lepus europaeus. Next base: position 45,647,039 of record NC_084833.1, read on the forward strand.
CCTGACACAGTCTGCAGGCTGCCGAGGTGTGTTACAGAAGGAACCGCGGGAGGAACCCGGGCCTTTTATTTGGAAGAAGGCTGAAGGCACGTGCTCCCACATGGACAAGAATGGGAGCTGTCCACGGGCAGCAAGAGGTCAAGTTGTATTCGGTGACTGGAAATAAGAGAATAAAGAACTGCGTTATCTGTGGAAGCCAACAATGGTAACACATGGTCAGGCTGCCTGATGAAGAGACAACCTTCCTGTCTCAAGAAATATTTGAGCACAGGCTAACGACGACACATCTACAAGCTGCAGAAGGGCTGCATGGACTGAATGATAAACACGTGTGCGTGCGTGGTTTCTAATACCGCTATGATCTGATCCGGGAGGTAGTTCTCCACTGTGATGCCACGTGCACGGCAATGCATCACAGGAAAATCCGTGTGTGTGCATAAGCAAAAATCTAAGCTGTGGGTCAGGCAGTCTCATGAGACACTCACCACTCACCGTCATTTCAAGGGTCCTTCAGGGCGTAAGTCAAGTTCAACCTCCTGACACTATTCTTCCTTAAAAAAAAAAATTCCCCATACAGTCACACATGTGAGTCCTCCTGCATGGACAGAGTCACCCTGGCTAAGGAATGTCCATCAGCAACGAGCACCGTGGAGCACCACTGAGGGCAAGATCAGGCCCCCAGGCCGCACAGGTCTGTTGCCTGGACCGACCAGCAGCATCTCCGGCTGCAGTCCTGGGGCCCAGCAGTCATGGGAAGAGAAAGAGAAATTAGTGGCAGATCACAGGCTGCAATCTGTCAACGATGAAATGTAAGTAATATCTGGGGTGTTCTCTGACAGTTTTGCTTTTCAAATGTGGACTGTACCGAGACGCACTGTCTGCCGTGAACGCGCACTCCTCCACAGGACACACATCTCATCCGCGCCGCGCTCTTTGATGTGTGCACAGGAGAACACGATCCAGGGTGTATGTGGAGACCCGAGCAGTCATCTGAACCCCACACCCTTCTCCTCCTTTCTGGCCCCTTTCCTGTGCTATCTGTGGACTCAGCTATACAAGGCCCGCGGAGGAGGAGATACAAAATCAATTCCAAATGTGCGGCCCTGAACCATTCTTTGAAACGGATCACTTACGACTGGCTTGAAAAATCTCTGTGCCATCACTATGCCTAGCCAGCAAGGGAGCCAGAAGGAAACCGTTAAATCACCCAGACCCTCTGAAATGAATACTCAGAGAACAGCGAGATAGGTAAGATTCAATGACACAGGCTGCAGACCAATTCCATAGCCGCAATGGTGCCCTTGCGATGGTGTGGGCATGGATCGTCAGTCTAATCAATGGATTTGAAATATGGACTCAGTTTTTAAACCAGTTCTGGAAGTGATAAGACGGAAGAGTGACACAGCCTCTGCAAAAATGGGGTCCACTACTCTCTTCCCTGATTAAAGCTGCCGGAGTTCAGGGCGGAGAGTCTGGGATGGGCAAGACAGAGAAGGCAGCAGCTTGGGGTACACAGTGGCACAAACTCTGACTCAGGTGTAACTTTTCTTCTTGAAAATACAAAACCTGACAGTAGACAGTATAACATCAATAGGTTCTTTTTTGTAAAGATTTATTTTATTTATTTGAAAGACAGTTACAGATAAAGGTAGAGCCAGAGAACGAGAGAGAGAGAGAGAGAGAGAGAGAGAGAAAGAAAGATAGAGAGGTCTTCCTTCTGCTGGTTCACTCTCCAAATGATCACAATAGCCAGAGCTGGGCTGATCCGAACCCAGGAGCCAGGAGCTTCTTGTGGATCTCCCACACAGGTGCAGGGGCCCAAGGACTTGGGCTATTTTTCTACTGCTTTCCCAGGTCATATCAGAGAGCTGGATCAGAAGAGGAGCAGCCAGGACTCAAATTGGTGCCCATATGGGATACTAATGCTGCAGGCCAGGGCGTTAACCTGCTGCACCACAGCACCGGCCCCTTAATAGGTATTAACATGTGGAATTAACCACATGACAACTGCAAATTTTTTCTCTTTATATGCATGGTATCCATGTAATCACCTTTGTTTAGGTGCTATTTAAATAAAATTTAGGGTTTTTTTTAGGGGGGCAAAAGAAGCAATGTTATAATCTTTCCAACTAGCAGAGGATTCTAAGAACACATTTTTCATCAGTGCTTCCATAGAGGAAAGAGGAAAAAAAAATCCAATATTCTCAAGTTCCAAATCTTGACAAAAAGGAAGTTGATGAGAAAAATAAACAAGGAGATACACAGTGAAGGGTTCTGAAATAAATGAGGTTCAATGTATCTTAAAGATGGGATTTGCTCACAAGAAGGAGACTTCTTTACAATTGTGGGGAGGATTAGGGAGACTGTGAAGGAGAGAGAGAGAGAGGGAGAGAGGGAGAGAGGGAGAGAGAGGAAAGTAATGAGTAAAGAAAGGGAGCTGTATTTAGCCTTGCAGTTGACATGCCTGATGGGTTTGCGTCCAACTTCTGGCTCCTGATTCCAGCTTCCTGCCAACGCAGACAACAGGAGGCAGCACTGATGGCTCAAGTCAATGCGTCCCTCCACCCACGTGGGACCCTGGGCTGAGATCCCAGCTCCCAGCTTCGGCCCAAGACAGGGATGTTGCAGGGATCGGGGCGTGAACCAGTGGATGGGGCTCTTTCTCTTTCTGTCTCTAGCTCACTCTGTCCCTCTGCCTCTCATCCACACCAACAGCTTGTTTCGCTCATCACTCAATTCAACAAGCTGGGATCCTGCTGATCCAGCAGAGGGTGGCATGGGAGCCCCGGAACCCCCAGGGCTCTGTACTCACCAGTGAGCTCTTCCAGGGCAGGCTGTCCACTCTTGGTGTAGTGGCTGGGCTCCAGGCTCACACCTGCTGAGCTGGACTCGGCAGTCACATTCCCTTCGGTGTCCGTCTGGGACCTTCACACACAAACCAAGGCAGACACATCGGTCACCAGGGGCAATGGGCACACTTGGACCACTGCGGTCTTACCATAGCACCCATCACCACCTCCTTCAGCCAGAAGCTTCAGGACAGAGCAGACCTGCCGACTGATGCTCAGTAAGGCATCAGCCACAGGCGGAGCAACTCCAGAGAACAGAGAACCACCCAAGTGGGAGAGACGGGATATTCATCGCCCAAATGGAGGCTCTGCGTCCCTCAGTGGGGAACGCGTCTCTGAACGCCCCCTCGGTGAGCAAGGTCTAGCCAGACATGTGCAGGACAGTACAGGATGGCTGGATGACTCCACCTGTGCCAAAGAGCAACTTCTAAGCAACCAGCAAAGCCAGCCAGTCAAGCAGAAAGATGACTCCGCTGACAGCTTCCAGGCGCCCCTCCCCCACCCCCGCACCCTCCTGACTTGGCGCTCTCTGAAAAGGTGACGGTGAAACCGGCTGGGAGCGGGTGCCAAGCAGGTGTGCTTGCCTCCAGGTCTCTGATTCAGAGCTCAGATCTTCTGACATGAAAGGTCTCACGGATCATTCTTCCAACTCTCGACTGGCATTGGCCTTCCCCAACCCTTCTCCAGCCCTTATTTGTCAAGCAAATTGAGGCAACAGCTTCACGCAATATTTTCTTGCCACAGTTACCTTTGCTCTCTCAGGCATGGCATGCAAATGCGTAATTACACTCAGACGCACAGCCCTGCGTGCAACATTAACTCATTAATTAGCATCCCGAGCTCATTCAACCAGATTTCACTACCTATGAAATCAGTGTCTGCCAAGAACGGGGCTAAAGGGGAGACACTGATAAACCTCAAACCACGTACCTACTGGTCCATCCTTTGTCCTTCCACAGAAGCTATCTGTTCCCAGTGCCTGCAACGTCTGCCTCTGATTTCCCAGTCCCAGGGTTACTCTCCTGCCCGAGGCCCGCGTCCAAACCTCTCGGTCGCTCTGCCTCAGCCCCCTAAGTGCTTTGAAACCGCTCTGCCCTCTCTCCCCTGAAGGGTGCAAAGGGCAGCCAGGTACAGGAACCAGCCCACAGATGTATTCCTATTGGTCACCAGGAGCCACCGGCACAGCTACTGAGCCACAGACCCTTGGTCTGCTTAGCATTTCCGCATTTTTAAATTAGTTCAGTATTTAAAAATTGGGAGATTGCTCAAGGAATATCTGGATTTCTGCCTTCTCCCAGGAAAAACAAACCATCCTGGAAAGACTGAGCACTTGTCCCTGAAAGGTGCCACCTGCTGGTGCAAGCGGGTGATGCACCCTCTGGAGCAGCGGTTAAGACACTTAACCCTGGGGTCCAAGCAGGCTTAGGAATCCAGGACTTCTATTCCAGACTCTTAAGTCTGGTCTGCTGTCACCCCCGATGTTTGTAATACAGCTGTGATAACATCACCCTGTGATTAAAGGCCACCAAATGTCTCCATCCACAGAACAAGGCGCAAACTCTCTCCTGTGGCCGGTGATGTCCTGGACTCTGGGATTCTTCCTGCCTTGATTTCCAGCCCGTCTCCTGCCACTCCCAGCCTTTGTACACAGCCTCCGTGTACGCCTCACCCACAAGTAGCTTCTCTCCACTCCCAGATCACACCTCTGCCTAAAGGCCCTTGTCTGTGTTCTTCTTCGGTTTGCTTGCCATCTGCTTCCCGCCACAGGTGTGGCATCTGGGCTGGAAGACTTCCCTGTCTCTGTCACCTCCACCTCTCCGAGTTTCTACGGCAGCTCCAGATGCTCTGGTTGCCTATTTATCACCATGTGATCTAACTCACCCCAACCAGATCCCGGGCTGGCTGAGGTTAGTTCAGATTCACACACCGGGCAGGTAGGCACTCAAGTAGGGTGTGTGCATGGGATAAAAGATTGTTAGACGTGGAGTCTGCGCGTTCACCTTCAGCTCGAGGGTCCGTGGCTCAGTAGCTGTGGAAATCAAAGTCAGTTCACCTCTTTGAACCTCAGTGTCTTCATCTGTTCAATGGGGGTGCTGATTCTAACTCTACAGATAGTACAGAAATCAAACGTGACGCGGCACAGAACACCTAGCACACAGTAAAGTAACAGAGCAGCCAGCTGTTACTTCTGAACGGACCAACAGAATTCATTTCGGGTGGTTTTTAAAATGACCTCTCTCCCTCTTCTCCTTTGGTAACATCTTTAGCACTGACAAATTCAAGATACAACATTCCAAGTTACAGACAGGGAGCCATGAACTTGAGAGAGACAATTTCAGAGCAGGAAGGGGACATGAGCCGTTTTTTTTTTTTTTTTTAAAAAAAGCTTCTAATGGAATTCAATCTCTCTGCTTTACGGATGAAGACAATGAGGCTCAGCGAGACAAAGCCATTTAGAGATTTTTTGTTTTTTTTAAACAGGCACAGCTAGACAGTGAGAGAGAGAGAGACAGACAAAGAGAAAGGTCTTCCTTTTTCCGTTGGTTCACCCCCCAAGTGGCCGCTATGGCCAGCGCATTGCAGCCGGCGCACACCGCCAATCCAAAGCCAAGAGCCAGGTGCTTCTCCTGGTCTCCTGTGCGGGTGCAGGGCCCAAGCACTTGGGCCACAGCAGAGAGCTGGCCTGGAAGAGGAGCAACCAGGACAGAATCCGGCACCCCGACTGGGACTAGAACCCAGGGTGCCAGCGCCACAGGCGGAGGATTAGCCTAGTGAGCTGCGGCGCCAGCCGCCATTTAGAGATTTAAGACACTATGGGTGGGGCCGGTGTTATGCGGAGCAGATAAAGCCATCGCTTGTGATGCCAGCATCCCCTGTGTCTGTGTCCCCGCTGCCCCACTTCTGAACCAGCTTCCTGCTAACGGCTTGGGAAAAGCAATGGAACATGGCCCAATTACTTGGGAGAACTGGATGAAGCTCCTGGCTCTTGGCTTCAATTTTGCCCAGTCCTGGCCATTGTGGCCATCTGGGGAGTATACCAGCAGATGGAAGATAGATATCTCTTTCTCTCTCTCTCTCTCTCTGTCTCTCCATAACTCTGACTTTCCAATAAATCTTTTTTTTTTCCCTTAAGAAGATAATATGGTGGCCAAGAGCCCAGTTCCTGCAAGACTCAGGCTGAGTTAGGAGATGCTGTGGCTGACGGCTCTGTGACACACAGCGAGTTGGTGAGTGACTCTGCGCTTCAGTTTGCTCATTTGCAGAGTGGGGATCTAAAGCGTATCTAGCTCATGGAGCTATGGGACGCATCAGATGAGCTAAGACACGGAGGGCCCTTAGCACACACAGGGTGCACACTCTATAGCTGTTCTGTGGTCAGTGCCCAGGACCACACAAGGTGTTGTGGGCTGACCAAGGCCCAGGCGTGCCGGCTGTCCACCAGGGGCCTTTCCTTCCAGCCTCTCTTCCCCGGCTCACCTACCGAGGGAGGCCCCTCCGAGACATCACCCAGCATGAGCACAGACACGAACACGGAGACTGACACATCCACATCAGGGATGGTTTCTCCCGACTCTTACTTGTCATAGATTTGCCCTTTATCATTTTCAGCTTTTCCTCTCACGAAAAAATCTTGAAATGAAAAAAAGCATGAATGTTTTATAAACTTTCAAATGATTAGAGCTGAGAGAGAGAGAGAGAGAGAGAGAGAGAGAGAGAGAGGGAGAGAGAGAGAAAGAGAACAGGATGGCTGGTGATCAAAGACTGGCCTATATTTTAATTTGGAAAATGCAAATCAAGTCTCAGTAAAGAGCAGCTTGAATCTGTAATGCCTCCAGAGCACGAATGCTTTAGGCACTGTAAAAGTTTCATGGAGAGCAACTGTAAAAGCCACGCGTGTAGGAGCACTGGGTCAATCGCTATGCCATGGCGCTCTTCTCACCATGGTTAGCTGAGCTGGTGACTTGGTTTCATAAAATGATGACCGTGTCCCAGTTAACCACATGGATGTGACCCTCCCTACAGCAGAGGGCAAGCAGGAGGAAAGGAAGGAGGGACTGGCTGGGGACTGCCGGCTTCGTTCTGAAACTGCTCATGCCTTGCTCACCAGCCACTGGCAGGAAATGCCAGAGCCCCTTGGAACACGACTCCGGCAAGCAGAGGGGGAAGCCACACATATGCAGGAAGCTGAAAGGATGGGCGGGAGTCCAGGTACCTGAACCGGTAAAGACACGTGAGCATATGTACACCCGCATGCTACATGTGAATGCAGATGTGGTCCACACCTCCCTGTCACTGTGGATGCGTGTCCACACCTGTAGCTGTGTCACTGTGTGCACAACTGCGCACGAGTGTGCACTTAGGGTGAGGGCTGTACAATGAGTATCTTGAATATAGTATTCAGTCCTCAGACCCCTTGTGCTGTGTACAGGTATCAGTCCTTCACCGGGGCAGCGTGGACCATGCATGCACAACAAGATCTCCCAGAGCGCTGCGAGCCGGAGCTCTGGGCCAGAGCAGTGCTGGGGAGCCCCCATCCGCCTGGAGGGGACTCAGCCACAGCACCTGCAGCCAAGGTGCCTCATTCCCTGGAAGGGTGTGGTGCAGGCTGAGCAAGCGGTGACCCTCACAGCCGAGGGCCGCCAGGTCCCCAGCTGTCCTCAGGGTGTGCTAGGGGAGACTCGAGGGGTAGAGGACACAAGAGGGCACAAGGCTCATCTCCTAGTTACAACACAAGGGCTCCCTGCTCTGGAACCGGCCCCTCCCTTCCCACACCTATCCCTCTGGCCCTCCTGGGAGGCTTGGCAGCAGGGACTGTGGGAACCTGGAGGCTCAAGGCAAACATTATCTTGGAGCAAGGGGGATTCTGTGTTTCCCTTCAAGTACATTTGGGATGCACTCTGGGTGACACCTGCCTGGGGAGCTCCTACCCGTCCTGGGGTCAGGTCACCATCTACTCCCCTCTCTTCGGTGCTCACTGGCCCTCCACCAGCCATGGCCCGGGCACTGACCCCTTGAGCACACCGTGTCTGCAAGTGGTGCCTCAGCCCTGTGCTTGCAGGGTCCCACGGGGCAGTCCACCTGCGTGCCCTCCCGGCCCCCCCGGGAGCCAGCAGACGGGCGGCCGCTCCTACCTGTACAGGAAAGGCGCGACCGTGGCAGTGTTGGGGTGGCTGTATTGCTGCTGGGGCTGAGGTAGCTGAACACTGACAGTATTGCTTCCCGTGGTCTGGGTGGTCCCGACGGACCCGCTGACGGTCTGGCTGCTGATGCTGTGGTTCAGCGGGGTCCCTCCCGGGCCTTTGCCCTCCGAGGAGGCCAGGCTGGAGGAGGAGCTGGAGTGTCTGCCGTCCAGCTGGGGCTTGGGCGGCGGGAGCCCCGAGCTCGGCTTCCCGCTGCGGCTGCGCTCCCCTTCCTTGGACGGCGCAGGGGCACTTGGGGACTTGCCGGGTGTGCTCTTCATCCCCGGTTTTGGTATCCCACTGTGGGAAGAGGCCGTGGCCTCCTTCTTGGCACTGCTGAGCTTGCCCCCTTTGGGGATGAAGCTGGCGATCTTGGAGGACTTTTTCGGCATCTCGGTCACGGCCGCACCGCTGGGCTCCTCCCTGGGCTCCTCCCGGAAGTCCGGCCTCTCGGTCACAGACGCCCTCTTGGCGAGGTCCCTGCCTTTCTCCTTCTCCTTCTCCCGCTGCTGCTTCTCTTTCTCTTTCTCATTGCCTTTCGGGGAACCCTTCTTGTTGGTCAGCGCCCGGCTGAAAGTCCTCTGGGCGATGCCCTTGAGAGCAATCTTGGGGCTGCTGGACGCGGCGCCCGCGGCCGAGAGCGCGCGGCCAGCAGCCTCCAGCTCTGCGCTCTCTTCAAAGCTGGGCAGGATCTCCAGGCGCTCACAGCTCGTGTCCCGGGAGCCCGGGCCCTCGCCTGCCTTGGAAGCCCCTTTACTGTTGAAAAGCTTTAGCTTTTCCAGCATGGATTTCTGATTGTTGGGGGCTGGCTTCACGGCCTCGGGCGTGGGCCTGGGGACCTCGGGCCCGGACGGCTTGACCGAGAGCATGGACGATGTGGCGCTGTGCTTCACGCTGAGGGACTTGCTGCGCCACGGCTTGGAGGCCACACCAGGCTGGGGGATGGCAGAGGAGGTACAGCTAGCGGGGCTGGGGCTGCCGCTGCTCTCCAAGGAAGCGGGTACATTTTCGCTCATCCCGGGCTGGGGAGAGATGGAGCTTGCCAATGGCTCTGCAGAGAGAGAAGAGAAGGAGACCTGAATCCCGTCGGCTGACCTGCAGTGAAGACCGGGGTCTGGGCCACAGACACTTAGCCCATCACTCCCAACTCACATGTCCTTATCTGCCTTGTGGGTTGCCTGTGGCCAAACTAAATCCCAGCTCAACTCCCTCCTTCCCTGTATCATCTGGCATTCACATCTCTCCTAGACACAATTTGGTGCTATGTACTGTGCACAGGTATGCGTACCTTAAATCCTAATTAACATGCAAATTCACAGAAAAGCAAACCGACAAAAACGTGCAGCCCTATGGTGGTAGAAGAAATGCATAGGAAATAATTTCCTTTCCGAATTACTCAACCCACAGCCACACTTCCCAGTTACGTGAAAGAATCAAGAATCTTCCAACGGGGCCGGGTGTTGTGGCGTAGTGGGTTAAGCCACAGTTGTGATGCTGGCATCCCACACCAGCTTGAGTCCTGGCTGCTCCGCTTCCGATCCAGCTCCCTGCTAATGTGCCTGGGAAAGCAGCAGCAGATGGCTTGAATGCTTAGGACCCTGCCACCTATGTGGGAGATCTGGATGGAGTTCCAAGCTCCTGGCTTTGGCCTGGATCAGCCCCAGCCGCTGCGGTCATCTGGGAAATGAACCAGCAGATGGAAGATCTCTCTGTCTCTCCCCCTCTCTGTGTCACTCTGCCTTTCAAATATATAAATAAATCCTGAACAAACAAGGATTATCCAACTTTTAAGGAAATAATACAGCAGAAATATTCAAATAAAACAGATCCCCAAAAAACAGACAAGGAGAAAACAAGCACAATCTCTAGAGAATATTCCATAGAAGTTACAAAGTCCTACCAAAGCACGGCAGTTTTCATCAGCACACACTTGATTCGGGCAGCACTTTTTATAAAAAGAAAGGCTTTTCCTTTTCTTCTAAGAATACATGGTGTGCACACGACTTCCCCGCAGGCGAGAAAACACGCGAGTTATTGCAAAGGCAAGGCTTCCCCCTGGCGCTCAGGGGGTGTTTCCCTGGCCAGACTCTTCTCAGAAAAGCCTGGAGATATTTCCAAGCCAGAGCCAGGAAGATTCCGGGCAGGGTGGGCACCAGACTGGGGTTCTGCTGGCACTGAGGTGCCCCGGTATCCCAGAAACGAAGCCTGTAGCGCTGGGCTCCCAACACAGCTGCTGGAGAGGGTGTCAGGGAAAGGGGCCACAGCTGAGCCCGGTGCCCACGTCCACCCACGCCCACGCGCTGTGAGTGCAGCACGCGGGTTGCACCCCTCTGGCCCCCTAAAAGCACATCTGCAAAGTCGCAGGGACCGACTTACCGAGCGGCAGCCACTTTCTCCCTCGGTGATTCCCTAGGAACAAGCCTGCAGCCGGAGACGCTGCCCTTCCGATTGTCACAAGTGTTTTCGGTTAAACTGCTCATGTTTCTAATTAACTTTTGTCATCCACAACTACTCCAGTGCCCAGAAGCCTGGCGGGATTAACGGCTGCTGCTTCTCCTCTTTTTTTTCCCCTTTCCCCTAATACCTATGTTCCGCTGCCTTCCAGCAACAGAGTAAACTGTATATAGAGCGGCTTTTTATGATTTAAAAGTCAACGGCCGCTGCGGCCGAGTGAAGGCAGCCCCTGTGTGGGGCGCGAGCACCGAGCCGCCAGCTCCGTGTGGAGGAGCTGCCTCCTCTCTCCACGGCTGCTCGGGAAGCCTCAGCTCCAGGGTGATCCAAAGCAGACCTCCCAATGTTTTAAGACTCATACATCTTCCTGCCTTCCTGGGGATTGGGGTTTGGAGATCCTCCCTGACAAAACGCACGGGGAGTTGCTGGAGCTTTTCCTGGGGAAGACTCACAGACTGACTTGCAAACAGGCTCACAGAAGCCACGCACGCTGCCGGCCGGCTGAGGGTCTCCAAGGCTTGACGCTGCCCACCCGAGGGTGAAGAGGGGCTCACTGTCCCTATTTCAGCAGAGAGGAGGCTGAGACTCAGGGGGCGCTAATGTGGGACCCCACATCACATGGCTGGAAGTGGACTCATGTAGGATTTGAACCCAGATCTCTGCCAGAGAGCTCTCTGGGACTGTGTCACAGCTGATGAAGAGTCCCTATGCACAACAGTCCCTTAAACTATCAGAGCACTTTTCAGGCATTGCCTTTTTGAAAAAAGATTGATTGATGTGATTTGACAGGCAGAGTGATGGAGAGAGATACAAAAAAAGAGAAAGAAACACTTCCTGTCAGCTAGCTCATTCCCTAAATGGCTACAACAGCCAAAGCTGGGCCTGGCTGAAGCCAGGAGCCTGGAGCTCCATCTGGGTCTCCCACATAGGTGGCAGGGACCCAAGCCCAAGCACTTAGACCATCTTCTGCTGCCTTCCCAGGAGCATTAGCAGGGAGCTGGATTGGAAGTGGAACAGCTGGGATTCCAAACAGCACTCCAAAATGGGATGCTGGGTTGCAGGTGGCAGCTTCACTCCAGGCACTGCCTTTTGCTATTAGCACAAGCATGACCTCTGTGGTGGTCCCAAGCAAGCCCTGCCAATGGGAAGGAAGCAGAACCTATAACAGAGGGTGGCTCTCCGGCTGAAACACCAGTGACCAAGTGCCATCTTTTAGGATAACTGCCGTTCCCCTTGCCTGGGCTCAGAGCTGGGACAGAAATAAAGCACTCGCCCACTCAACACATTCAACAGTCATCCAGCCATATACTCAGTCATCCAGCACCCAACGTATGCCAGACACTGTTCTAGGTACCTGGGGTCCATTGGTGACAAAAAGAAATGCAGTCCTCTATTTTCAAGGGGTTTCCATCCTAGCGAGGAGGAACTGAGGGGAGTTCATTTCATAAATAATTTGCTGGGAAATAAATGCTAAGGAAAAGTCAAGGGGACCTGGGAGCAGTTTGCAATATGGTCCTCGCAGGAATTGTAAGCTCACACCCAGAAGGACACCCTCTCTTCCCCAGAGAAGTCTGAGCATCGCCCCCAAGTGTACGTGAATCAGTGTGACATCGTGCTTAAAACTCCTCTGAGACTTTCAGAAACAGTTTTGGCAACCAATGCCCCCACCTACCATTTCTATGCATTTGAAACCCTCAGAACCACAGCTAGAAATGAAGCAACAATCAACTGGCTAACAACTGACCCAGCAAAAAAGACACCTGGCTTGTCTTGAGTGAAAGAGCCAGAGTCGCTGAAAAGTGTGTCTCCTTCAGCGAAAGGCGACAGGTGCAGGGGAAAGGCTTATACAAACGTGGGTATACCAGCTCCTCAGTCACTCCTAGGGCTGTGCCAGAATGGCTTCTGACTTTCAAATTCTAATTCAAAGACCTCCTCCTCTTTGCACCATCCCCTATCCTAGGGCCATCGGTGGTTTGCACCACATACATATTCCTCTGCTCTGTGCTCTGTCCATATCTTCATTATAAAAGCCTTTGGGAGGGCCACTGATTTTACACCATACTCCAAAATCAAAGAAATAGCAGGTGGGGCCACTGCCTGCGGTGCCGGCATCTCATGTGGGCACTGGTTCAAGTCCTGGCTGCTCCACTTCTGATCCGGCTCTCTTCTATGGCCTGGGAAGGCAGTAGAGGAAGGCCAAGTCCTTGGGCCCCTGCACCCACATGGGAGACCCAGAGGAAGCTCCTGGTTCCTAGATTCGGATCAGCGCAGCTCCGGCCATTGTGGCCAATTGGGGAGTGAACCAACGGATGGAAGACCTCTCTCTCTCTCTCTCTCTCTCTCTATCTCTATCTCTTTGTGCAATTCTTTCAAATAAATAAATCTTTTTTCTTTAGAGTAAAGATCTGAACAAGCACAGAACTTGCCCTCCAAAAATTCACTGCACAGGGGTGCAGCCAACCTTGAAACAAAAGAACAATGGGAAGAGCTCCATGGGACTATAATAGGTATTATGAGAACCAAAAGTGGGTGCTAATTCTCCCTGCAGAGTCTGGGAAGCCTTCCTGGAGGAGGTGATTCCTGAGCTATCAAATGGTGTTTTCTCTACATTGCTTTGTTATTCCATTTGTCCACGATCTCCTCCAGGGCACCCTTGTGTCCCCAAGCCTGCCACAGCACAGACATAGTCAGCGTATGTCTTCTGAGTGGCTGGTTGGTAGTGTTGACAGTTCCAATCACACTGAAGGCAACAAGCTTTGTGCTAAGTCATCAACCTGACATTGAGCCTGGGCTGTTCTGCAGAATCCCGGGGACAACTGAAGGCAGCTCATTAGAGCCAGGACATGCAGCACCTGGCGGCAGTTCTGGATTCGGGTTCTAGGCAGAAATCTTCCGAGGAAGGCGACAGGCAGCAGGGCTTCTGAGGACCACATCACCAATACTTTGTGCTCCTGTCACAGCCAGAGATCCCCTAACCAGTGAAGAGGGCTCAGGTCGTGAATGGCCTTGGGTCAGGGAACTTGACACATTTCGGTCATTCCCGGGCAAGCTTATGGTGCCAGCGATCTCAGATCCTGGCTGAGTGGCTATTTGGGACCTGCTCTGTCTCTGGAAAGAAGCCACTTCTAATACCGGAGTCCTGTGGGCTCCAGGGTGAGGGTCTCCTTACCAGGCTTCTAAGGCAGTGAGATAAATGCAGGAGAGCAGGGTGGGTAGGCCAGGGCCAAAGCTTTGTCACCAACAAAGGGTGTGAAGCTGGATCTGCCATTTTGCCTCTTTGACTTCAGTCACCCCACCTATTTCTCTGGAGTCCTTTCTGCTCTGTTTATTTATTTATTTTTTTAACAAGCAGAGTTAGACAGTGAGAGAGAGAGAGAGAGAGAGAAAGGTCTTCCTTTTCCATTGGTTCACCCCCCAAATGGCCGCTACGGCCGGCGCTGTGCCGATACGAAGCCAGGAGCCAGGTGCTTCCTCCTGGTCTCCCATGGGGTGCAGGGCCCAAGCACTTGGGCCATCCTCCACTGCCTTCCCAGGCCACAGCAGAGAGCTGGACTGGAAGAGGAGCAACCAGGACAGAATCCGGTGACCCAACCAGGACTAGAACCCCGGGGTGCCGGTGCCGCAGGCAGAGGATTAGCCTAGTGAGCCGTGGCGCCCACCTCCGCTCTGTTTCTGTCCAGATCTCAGCGAGGCTCTGAGACGCCCTGGGAGGCTGGGCCATGGCCGCTACGTCCCCACGAGGACACCCTCATTAGCTCCATCATTCTGTGCTGTAACATACAGGGTGGTTCCCTCTCTTCAACTCTTGCCCTGCACAACTCTCACAGGTAAGGTTACTATCAGGTGGAGGAACCGGCTTGGTCCAGGCACAATCAGCCTTGAAGCAGTGTTGCCTGTGAGGTCAGAAATGCAAGGTGAAAACGCACCTGGGGAAGGCAGGCAGGCACATTCTTCAAAATGAAGAGCACCTCCCTCCCTAATAAACAACAGCCCTCACTTCTTTCCTCGTGGATGCGAACCTCTGGTGGGGCAAAGGGCTCTAAGAGGCAGAAAGAAAAGTGTAAAAGAGTGATCTGACATCTGATTCCCCGAACAATGCAGTGTGGGCCATGGAAACACGTGAGCCATTTTGGGTGGCACACGGGGGAGTATTTGTGTTTGAAAAGGTATACATTTACTTTATTGCATATTACAAAGACAAATAGCCCATATGTAAATTAACAGATGCATGGGCATTAAATACAAATTAAAATTTGACCTGATTTAAGGAAAATATAAAACAAATGAGTGGCTCACAAACTTGGCAAAAATCACACAGGCTTGCAACTGGGGAAATACTGTTACATTATACCAAGACTTCCTCTTTTATAGTAAATGTATTATTTTGTCAAATGTAATTGACCCAATAGAAATCTAACCACACAGCCCAAACAGGAAACTAGGATCACAACACATCCAAAAATGGCCACTTTTTATTTTTATTTTTCCTAAAAAATTTTTACTTGAAAGGTAGAGTGACAGAGGGAGAGACATAAAGAGTTCTCATTGCCTGTGCATTCCCCAGTTGGCTACAATGGCCAGGACGGGGCCAGGCCAAAGCCAGAAGACTGGAACTCCAACTGAGTCTCCCAGGTGGGTGGCAGGAGCCCAAAGACTTGGGCTATAGTGTGCTACCTTCCCAGGAACATCAGTAGGAAGCTGGATCACAAGCAGAGCATCTAGGACTCAAACCGGCAATCTGACACGGGATGCCAGCATTGCCACTGGTAGCTTAACCCGCTGCGCCACAATTCCGGCCTCTGAAATGGTTACTTTTTAGCTTTATATATTTATACGCATTTGTTTATCATATGCTATTTTGCTGAGAATGGACAGATTTAGTGACATGACTGGGCCTTGCTGAGCCAAAGAGAATTTAAAAATTACATCTCTAACAATTTGTCCACCACTCAAGATAGTAAGAACAATATATTGTATGAAAATCCGAAAACATTCACTTAGATCCATGTGTAAAACTAAAAATATCAAGGCATACTATCATGTAGGATAAGGTCTGATTTATTCCACCCTGGTCTGTTCTAACAAATGCTAACCACATTGCCCATTAACATATTTTTCTATCCACTGGTGGGTCTTTCTTGGCTGTCGGAACACCTCAGTTCTAAGGAGACTAGCTTATGAAGTTCACCCACCACCAACTGACAAGCCACCACAAGAAGGAAAAGTCTCATTTGAAATACTGCAGACAGGATGCCTTTGAAGAACAGAAAAGACTTTTTTTTTTTAAGTTTAGAGAGAGCGTTAATCCTCCAGTGCGGAGGGAAGACGTTTGGTTTTCCTGGCAACCAGCCTTAACCTTCCCTGACAGGACCCCAAAGCTTTCTAAATGAAAATACTGTCTACGGCAGATAAATAAGCATTTCTTCCTCTCTGCCTGTGCACGGGCGGACACCGGCCCCAGGTCTGTCTCGTCCCCAGCTGCTGTGAGGGAGACGTTGGTGGTCTCTTCCTGATGCCAACAGGCATGGAGGGAGAGCGTCCCAGGCCAGCTGATCCCAGCTCCTGCTGCTGCCATGTGATTCTGGACCTGCCCTGGGGAGGTTTCTGGCCTCGATCCTCTCCAAAAGCCTAGAGGGAATAGGCCTGGTCATCGGGCCTGGGAAAATGTTTGCAATTTCCTACAATTTGTCAAGGTGTCAATCTTGAGCATTCAAATTTGTCAGGATAATTGAAACCAGTTTTTTCTTCCTTTCCTTTCCTTTTTTTTTTTTTTCCCCTGGCAAAGTGTATGTTTTCAGAGTGGCCCAGGTCAGTTTCTTTACAATGCCGTTAGCCACTACTCTACAGAGAACATCAACTTCAGTTGGTCTACTTAATGGCTCTGCCAGTGGAGCCTTCTCAGCACCACTGTATCAATGTGTAATGTTAAGGGCCTGGGCTTAATCACAGTCTGACTTGCGCAACTCCTTCCTGGAGAGGATTTCCGGAGCTCCAGACAGAAGGAACAGGAAAGTGGCAGAATATGGAGCCAGAGGGAGCCGGGCTTTGGACCCACATACTCCAAGGATCTTAGGGTGCCTATCACACCACAGCCTCCTAGGACATCCAGGCTAGAATAAAGATAATGACCGATATAACCAAACGCGGCTTCAAATACGCTCTGTGAATCCAGACCCTATCAGAATCCCAATGGAATTTTCTTTGGTAGAAACAGAGCAATCCATCCAAAATTCAGATGAAATCCCGAGGGCCTGGAATAGTGAAAACCATCTTGAAAAAGAACAAAGCTGGAGTTCTCACACTTTCTAGTTTCAAAGCTTCCTACAAAGCTGAAGTATTCGAAACAATGTGGTATTGGCCTAAAGAGAGACATATTGACCAATGGCTGGAGTCCAGAGACAAACATTTGTTCATGTAGCCACACGATTTTCGACAAGAGTCCCACAACTATTCAGTGGGAAAAGGATGGTCTTTTTGACAAATGGGGGTGGGAAAATTGGATATTCAGATACAAAACAACAAAAAAAGATAAAAAGAAGTAGGGCGGCAACCTTACATTGTTTATAAAAATTAAGTCAAAGTGAATCAGAGACCTCAATGTCTGACAATGGATCAAACACCTAAACATAAGAGGCAGAACTATAAAAGTCTCAGGGGAAGGATTCATGACATTGGATTTGGCACTGAGCTTTTAGATGACACCAAAATCACAGGCAACAAAAGGAAAAAAAAATAGACAAATTGGACTTTATCGAGATTAAAAACTTCAGAGCATCAAAGCACCCTGACAATCGCCACAGTGAAAAGCTGACAGTTACAAATCACATGTCTCACAAGGGATTGGTATCTGGAATGTATAAAGAACTCTTACAACTCAACACCAAAAAACGACCGGATTTTCAAATGGGCAAAGGACTTGAACAAGCATTTCTCAAAAGAAGATACACAAATGGCCAATAAGAACATGAAAGACATTCAATATCACTCATCATTAGGGAGTGCGAATCAGAACCACGGCAGATACCACGTCACACTCACGGGGACAGCTATCACTTAAAAAACAGTGTCCCTGGCACGTGCCGGCCTGTGCTGTGGTTCGCAGCTGTATTCAGCTTACTCACAAGAATGGCTGATGCACTATTAGATGCCTAGAAGTGGTTTTTTGGGGGAAGAAAAAAAAAAAACAGTAAATAAACAAAAGTGATTGCCCACACCATACCACACCCCTCTGTATGGCTCAAAATTAAAATCAGGTGTGCCAGACTTGTCCCCGCTTGGCTAATCATGTCAGTTGTTCTCTCTAGAGCTAAGTGAACTCACATGACTGGAAGTCTCGAAGATGTTTTTAATGTCTTCTACGTATGGTGGGAATTTTGTTAGACAAGGTTGCTTAAAATGTACAAATACTCCACCATCTTATGATGATGTGCCAAATAAATAAAATAAAATAAAACACAGTACCCTAACAGCCTGAAGCCTTTTCTGTCCTGTAGGAGCCATGAACTTCACAGTTTGCCACTGACTTTTTCCCCGAGGGGAAATGGTGAGGCCCTCGAGAGCTGGCGAAATGACAGGCATGTTTCCCTTGTATATGTAACAAGCTAAACCTTTGTCTTTGGTAGCTTGTTTTGGCTAAAACCAAGTGAAACCAGGGGTAAGGAGGGCATTATTTTCTCTGCTGGTAACTAAAAAACAGTCCAAGAAGACAACGCAGTGTCATTTTCCAAAGCAGTTTTCACTAGAATTTCTCCCAAGAGTGTTACCAGGTAAGCGTTCAAGTCCCACGGAGTGTTGTACAGAACTTGTTAAGCTGAGCAAAGGGGAGCTCACCGGCAATGTGCCTTATGCTTCGCCTCTTGATGACACTTCCTTCAAAAAGAACAAATTCTTAAAGTCCATCTCTCCCTTCCCTGCAGAGTGTCTTCAGTAAAAGATGTCCAACACACATCTTAAAAATCCTCCTCCTCATCTGGGTAGGGAGACAAACAGCTAGCATTTGAAGAAAGCGGTCTTTAAAAATAAAAGGTATTTCCACTCTTTATCTTTCGTTTCTTAAAGCTGTACCACCCTCAGAACACATCCTCCCTCTCTCTTGAACTTCTTTGTTCAAAATCCCTAGGAGAAAACCTTTGCTTTACTTGGTGAAGCCATTTCTCTCTCTTGTACCATATATGGTTGTAAGAAAGCACAAAACTGGCTGGGGAAACATCCTTGCTTTTTTTTTTAAGGGTGTAGGAAATGTCACAGAGAGATCAGAAACACTTCATATGGGGCAAATCCCACTTTTCAGGAGGCCAGGGTCTACAACCAACAGCTTTCTGGCAGGGTGACACAGTTCTACTAGTGTACATACACCCCACGAAGGCAGAGCTAGTGAGGATTTCTGCAAACCTCCTCCTCTCAGATGCCAATCCAACCTTCCCGCTTTCTCTTGAGACAAAAGATGGGCATCCCCAAACAGAGACCTCCAAACCAGAGTTCAACCAGAATGCTTTGCACTGCACAACAAAGAGATGCATTAACAAAAAGGAGGGCTCCACAGTACGCTGGGTTTGGGAAACAGGGCTGAACAGTAAGCAAATGGCTTTCTGGTCGACGGGACTTGTCAAGGCCTTGGAGAGTTGCACTGCAAGCCTCAAAATGGTAATAGGAAGGTTTGATCCTGAAGGTGATTTGCCACAGAGCCATCTTTCTGGGACAGCTTAAGAAAGAAGCCCACCATGGGATGTGTTTTGATAAACACTGTCCTTGTGAAGAGGGCAGAAAAACAGCCCAAGTCAGAAAAGACAGCTGCCCGCCAGGTCACAGCCACTAACCAGGGGAGCAAGGGGAAGGAGGAAGACACAGCTCGGTCTCCCCCATGGAGTGACACTCCACTCCCGTGACACCTCCGTCCATGATAGCCACTTTGAACCATTACAAACCCTTACTGTGTTAAGTGCTCACTTTATGTAGAAAGGATTAGTACATTGCTCTGCCCCAAAGCTCCAAGGCTAAATGCAAACAGACAGCAGGGGCTAAGACCAGGCAGCAGCATGCCTAAAAGGATTTCTACCAACAGTGAGGACCATGGGACACAGCCCCCATGAAAACTGATGGGATCTGGGGCTATGTTAACCTGGGAAAGACATTGAGAACAAGGGACGGGAGGATCCTTCCCCCACTTAGATCAGACCACAGCCAGAAGAGTGAGATCTTAACATTCTGGGCCCAGGTGGTCCCCTTAGAGATCAGAGAAACTAAGTCATTCTTTTCCCTCACATGAGAACGGAGCCCTGGGCAGGTAACGACGCTTTCAAGGTCTTGCATTCAGTAAGTGACATGACTGTTATTGAACTTGGGACTCTGGAGCTGATGCAACGTAGCTTCCCTGGCTCCACCCCAGACTCTGGGGATGGACCCGGAAGCTGGAGTCTAACCAGCTCCCCAGCTGACTGCGGTACACAAGTTCAAACAGCAGGTGCTAGAGACATGAATTCTTAGAACGCCAGGCTGAGAAACTGTAGTTAGCTCAGATACAGAACAGAATGTCGAGGGCTCTAAGTCGCTGTGAATGAAAAGTGGCCACAGGGACTGAGACACCCAGCTAAGGGAACAGACACTCGGGAGAAGGCAAAAGAACTGTTATTAGCAAGGTGGCTCCTCTTTTGTTCCTTTTTCTATCCGATGACCCTGGATAAAAAATAAATGTGAAAGTAACGACTGTGAGAGCCAGGCCGTGACTCCAGAGGAATCTGAACCAGAGGAAGCAGCACTGGGGCGAGGGCGGAGGGAGGCAGCCAGGGCTCCACGGAGCATGCTCAGGAGCAGCTGCAGAGGGCCGAGAGTGGAGGATGCTTCCAGCAACTGTGGAAAGGGAAGTCCCGCCAACCTCTCCCGCTCGCTCTCTGCTCCACTTCTACCGGAGCAGCTCCTGTTACATCTCGGATTTTTATTTGGCAACAAGTTTCCATGGCAAAAAAAAAAATGGATAACCATATTACTAACATGTATGTACTAAGAAGAGTAACAGCCAACATTTCCATAGCATCTCTCTGTGCCAAACACTTTTATAGTAGTGACTTTTTCAACCTGTGGGATAGATCCAGTGAGTATACAGTAATCACCGGATGTCACCACGGAGGGCACAGGCACGGGGGCTGGTATGCCAGAGACCAGACACATTCAAGTCAGGCAACTCTATTTCAAAGGCCCCACACCTAAGCTGTACTTCTGGTCTACCACGAGTTGAGAAAAGACTACAGTGGGCTCTTGGCGTTCACGCTCTTCTCTCGACACAAGAGCAGAGCGTTCATCAAGTCTTCGGTCCACAGCTTTTAGAGACACTGATGTTTGAGGAGCTTACCTCCTTCCCCGAGGAAAAAGAATTTTTTCCCTCCAGGAGGTTCTTCTTTAAAAAAAAAAAAAAAAAAAAACTAATGGGAATATCCAACAGCTTAGCCAGCATTCAAATATGGTTTTTGTTCTTCAAGATTTAGGATGCGGGAAAAAATGTAATCTTTCTGCTGTTATTTTTTCTGTCAATCAAAACCAGAAGCCAACCAAAGAACTAGCTCATTGTGTTTCTCTGGGGGAATCCATGCAGAAACCGAGAGCTGAATTGGACTATTCTTCACTATCTGCGATTGTGTTAAGCCAAATGTGCAGGAACAGAGGGAAGAAAGCAGTCATTTATCCTGATTCTGCCAAGTATGCAGACACTCAGGATCGGATAGATCAAATGATTTCAGGGCTCCACGCATGTTACTGATCCTCACGGTCCTACCAGACTTCTTGGGAGCCTGTCTTCCTGATGGAAAAACAGAATTCTTCTGGGAAAAAAAAAAAAAAAAAAGGGAAACTCACTGAGGTAGAAAATGCCCCCAGAGGCTGCACACCAGCTTCACTCACCCAAGTCAGGAAGCAATTTCCCCAGGTGCCTGTTTTGTTTTATGCAACAGGCCTGGCTGTGACAAGCTGGTGGTAGACTGTCTTTATAAATGGAGCACTCACTTGGATGAAGCCTAGGGACTGTCACTTAGGCTAAGACACTAAGACATCTTTAAAAAATCAGGTCATAATGATCAGGTCGAAAGAATTCCAAGAAAATCATCTTATTGGGCTCCATGCTACTCAGGTCACTCTGAGAATTATGCAAATTATAAAATTCTATAGATGGATTCAAGTCCAATTTAATATCCTGGTAATCTATTTTTTTTAAAAAAAGATTTATTTGAAAGGCAGAGAGGGAGAGACAGAAAGAGAGAGAGACAGAGAGACAGAGGGAGATCTTCCATCTGCTGGTTCACTCTTCAAATGGCCACACCAGTCAGGGTTGGTCCAGGCTGAAGCCAGGAGCCAGCAGTTCCATGCAGTTTTCCCATGTGGGCGACATCTTCTACTTGGGCCATCTTATGCTGCTTTTCTGTGTCTGTTACTAGTGAGCTGGCTCGGAAGTGGAGCGGCCAGGACTTGAACAGGTGCTCTGATAGGGGGGCGGTCTACACAAGTGGCGGCTTAACCCAATGCACCACAACTCTGGCCCCTATCTTCATAATCTTGAGCTAGTTACTTAGTGTAGTTAAGCTTCGGTTTATTCATAAACAAAACATTAATAACTACCATTTATCGAATGCCAACCATGTGCCAGGTGCTGTGCTTTAAGTAATTTCACAAATTCCTTTAATTAATGATTTCATTAATTCACACAAGTATCTTTTTTTTAAAAAAGATTTATTTATTTATTTGAAAGTCAGAGTTACACAGAAAGAAGGAAACGCAGAGAAAGAGAGAGAGAGGGGTCTTCTCTCCGTTAGTTCACTCCCCCAATTGGCCACAACAGCCAGAGCTGCACCGATCCAAAGCCAGGAGCCAGGAGCTTCTTCCGGGTCTCCTATGCGGGTGCAAGGTCCAAGGACTTGGGCCTTCTTCTACTGCTTTCCCAGGCCATAGGAGAGAGCTGGATCTGAAGTGGAGCAGCCAAGAGTCGAACCAGTGCCCATATGGGAAGCCAGGACTGCAGGCAGCAGCTTTACCCGCTACACCACAGTGCCAGCCCCGACACACAAGTATCTTAGGAAATAGACTGACCATAGATCGAGTCTATTAGCAGTTTGCCCAAGGTAAGCAGTAAATTAGCAAATGACACAGTAAGAGTTTGAGCATGGAAGCCCAGGCTCTTTTCAACCACTAAATGGAGATGGTGACCAAACTTTCTTCCTTCCCTTTGAGAAGCAACAGGGCAATGACATCACAGAAGCTACAAACTGAAAAACACTCTCCATTCAGATGAATTCTAATGTGTCCCATTAACTGGGTTTTCCTAAAGTGAAGCCTAGAGGTACAGAACCGCAATGGCACTGCTGTCTTTCAGAAGTACTCCAAACACCCTTTCCGACCCAATTCTACGTAGGAAGAGAAAATTGCCCTTCTGGCGCCAGTGTGCAAGCAAAAGCATCCAGGTTTTATAAGCAGTTCCCATGGCCCCACCTAGGATAACCACAGGTCTCTGGCAAGTTCCTCCTTGTTGCTGCTCTGAGCCAGAGCCCTGTGCAAGACAAGCTTTGGCCTCTGTGCCTCCTCCACCTCACCAGGCGTACGGGCGGCAGCCCAGGAACACAGAGCCCTCAGTGTCTGCAGCGGTGACTCAGTCACTCCTGGCCACACCTGTGCTGCTGCTGTAAGACTCAGGGGGCTCTTCCCAGGAACCACGGTGAGCACGGAGACAAGGAACTTCTCACTCGCTGGCAGGCGTAGCGGATCTAATGTGGAAAGCAGGCTTGCTCACAAACTGGCTTGGAGGTTGCAATTCAAACTTACACACAGGCCCACGCGTATTCAGTGTCGTTCCAGTGGACCTTTGTCATTCTGAATAATGATTTCTGCATGTGTGGAACCCAGGGATATGGTTGGGATTCAACATTACCCGTCCTTGTTTCTCCTTGGAAACCTAAAGCAACCACAACATTATATGTTTGTTCCTCCATCACCCTGCTCCATCCCATCCCTCTAACATTTTTTTTTGATACTTCTTTTGTTTCAGATACTTTCCCAGGTGCTCAGGATACAGCAATGGATACCTGGTCTATGCCTTTAAAGGATTCCACACCTTGTGTATGGGACAAACCATAGCACAAAGGAACAACATGGTGTGAGGCTGTTGTGATAGGGGATGGGAAAGGTCAATGGAGCTGCGGATCACCACAGGGGCTACCTGAGCGTGGGAGCAAGTGGGAGCCAGGAAGTAACTCAGGCTGGTTCTAGGTCTTAACTGCCCCCACATGGAACTTCTAGAGCTGAATTCTTTACAAAGCAGTAAAAGAAAACAAAGTATCCGGGCACCCATGCCAAGCGATTAAAATCAAACTCAGGAGGACAAAATATATAGATTCTGCACTTGATCAGGGTAAAAATCTGGTCAGCCAAATGCATTCACAGGACTAATCGCAAGCAGGATTCCAGGGTCACATTCATTCCACTCAAGCAGAAGGAAAAATGGGATACATTACTCCATTGCTCAATTACTCAGACTCTTGTTCCCGGCTCAGCCAGCCTGCAGATCCTCTCTCCATTCAGTTGCATGTGCACTGCATTTATTTCCAGAATGAAGAATCTTTACAAGTCACCTCCCAGTCCCAGCTGGAACAAAGCAGGCACGCAGACCTGACTCGTCCATTCTGTCCCAATTTTGGCAGGCAAACCATATACGAAGCTGATGGCTTCAAATACTGTTAAACTGACTTCTGACCCAGCGACTTCCAGTTGTCAATCCAGACACTGCAACATTGAAACAAACAGCGAAACTTCCTCAACAAGTGTCACATTTTGTGTTAAAAATGTGAGAGCCAGAGACCCCAAATGCAATTGTATCCTCCCAATTTCTGACTTCAAGGAAGACAGGAAAGCAGGAAAAGACACAGGTTGTGGCCCTACACGGGCTGGAACAGGTTTTCTTCCCGGAAAGAGCATCATCCAGTCTGTTTTACAGAGCCATGAATTCAGGGCCAGGGAGGGAGAGTCCCTGGCCTGGTACCACACAGCTGGAGAATACGAAGGTGGGACTTGAGCCTGCAGCTGTCCAGGGGGCAGCTACAGATTTTTGCTCCAGCCTCATTTTCCTGCCTGAAAGCTAACAGAACCATGGAAGCTAAGCTATGCAGTCAGGGGGAGTATGTGATGGGAAGGGGTTGCAGAAGATTTCTGTGAAGCCACCATCTGTTAGGTTAAGGGGATCAACAACGCTCCAGTTAGGTGGGAAAGTTGTCTCTGGTAGGAAAATCCACGACAAGCTACATGTGCCAGGAGCTGAGGCCCTTGGGAACATCACCTGTCTTACAGAGGATGCGAGAAAGAACTGCTGGGGGCCAGGAGGGGTGTAGCATTTCCCTCCCCATTACACTACCCTCCCCTTAACACACTGCCACAAAACTGGCTGGAGAATATGCAATGCTTGCTACAAGTGGCTGTCTCTTGGAAATCAGTGTGGAAGTCTGCTTCCATGCTCAGGGTGCTGGGGCGGAACAGAGACGACGTTCACGGAAGCTGGGAAGAGCACGGGAACGTGCAGGAAGCCTGAGATGGGTCCAGACTTCCAATCGGAGCTCTGGAGGGCAGGCAGGAACCTGCAAGTACCCAGGCTGGTGAGGGCCAGTCTGGGTCGCCTGCCTCTGCGCCTCTTCCTCCTGGCCTGGGTTGTTCTCCCTTACCTCTCACAGCACCTGCACCTCCCTAACCCAGGCTCCCAGTGAGGATCAGGGCCCAGCTCATGCCTTCTCATCTCCCCATCCTCTGCCCCATAGCACTCGGCCCTCTGAACTTCCTACCATTCCTGACACAGATGCAGCTCTCCCCACTAGAACAGAGGTCAGTCAGCTGGGACCTGAAGGCCAAATCCAGTCCAATGCCTGTCTTTGTAAATAGTTTTATTGGAACACAGTTATCAATGCTCATTCACTTACATATTGGTTACAGCTGCTTTCTCACTATGGTGGAGGCAGTGAGCAGCTGCAACAGAGTGTGTATGGCCCTGTAAGCCCAAGATACTGACTGTCTAGCCATTGAAAGGCCAAGTTTGCTAACCTTTACTCTAGAAAAATAATTCCTTGAAGCCAGGAGCCCTGGTCCATTTTTTTTTTTTTTTTTAATCTTCAATACCTGACATAGAATAAAGGTTGTTTAGAGAGTTGTCACTACATCAGCCTATCACAGTGCAAACACACTCATTAGAAATGCTTTAGGGCCGGCGCTGTGGTGCAGCGGGTTAACACCCTGGCCTTTAGCGTCAGCATCCCGTATGCGCACCGGTTCAAGACTCGGCCACTCCACTTCCGATCCAGCTCTCTCCATTGGCCTGGGATTCAGTAGAAGATGGCCCAAGTCCTTGGGCCCATGCACCTGTGTGGGAGATCTGGAGAAAGCTCCTGGATCCTGGCTTTAGATCAGCACAGCTCCACCGTTGTGGCCAATTGGGGAGTGAACCAGCAAATGGAAGACCTCTCTCTCTCTCTCTGCTTCTCCTCTCCCTGTGTAACTCTGACTTTCAAGTAAATAAATAAATCTTTTTTTTAAAAAAGAAATGCCTTAAACAACTGACAAGAGCTGTTCTAGTTAATTGTATTTTCTATTTAAGCAGGCTAAGAGTAACAACATACACTGGTAGGTTTCAACGCACACTGATTTAGCATGTTATTTCATTACTCTTTCTTAGTAAACTTGGGTCTCACTAACAATTCTAGGTGATGTTTTAGGCTGCACTGCTGATCGTTAGTGCCTGAAACACAAAAATCACAGACACAGCCTTGGATGTTATTTAGAAATAACGAAATTTGTCCTCTGGTTAAATAATAAACTTATTGTTGCTTTGGTACCCACACTGAAATACTACTTTATTTCCCTATCATTTGCTCTTTATGATTTTAACCCTTAATAACAGTTCAATAACTTAAGCATAAAAATTTATATGAATAAAAGGCACTATGCTAAGTATTTTACTTGTGCTGCCTAATTTACTCCTCAGAAAAACCCAATGAAGCGGACACTGCTACACTCCCTTTTTACAGATTAGAAAACTGAGGCTTAGAGAGACGAAGTAGCTTGTCCAGTGTCAGAAGACAGATACAGGTCTGACTTACAGTGTTGAACTCCCTAGGTCACTCCCTTATCCACTCTACCACCAAACAGTAAATGTTTATTAAAGTCTTTAGGAGATGCTTCAGTATTAGAGTCTTTGTTTATCAAGCTCTGGAATAGTTATGGAGAGAAAAGAGAATGTGACTTAGTTCTTGACCTCAAGGTGCTCACCTGCTCAGGAGAGACAGACAACCACAGAGTATCTGAGGACGACCAGGAAATAAACACGGGGCACTGTGGCCCTCAGGGAAGAGATCTCACACTCAGTCCCTGGAGGAAAGGATTCCTGGAAACAAAACCTAACCTGAAACGTATCAAAAGACAAGTGGGACACTGGTGGGAGAAGAACGCGGACAAAGCATTTGCAATGCACAGCAGCACGGAGAAAGGCTGGGTATGGGGGGAGTAGAGCCCTCACGCAAAACAGCTACTAGATACGCGGAAGCTTCGAGTGAGAAGAGAGAACGGCCAGAAACGCGGCCAACATGCAGGGATCCACGGAGGCCGGGGCAATGAGTCTCCGACAGCCAACGAAAGAGAAGAAATGGTGATCAAGTGTCCCAAGTTCCACGTTGGGGAGTACGCCTGACTGTAATTCCCACCCCCCAACATTGTCTCCTATCCCTTTATGAACAATGGGCAGCTTCTCACAGAGGCTTGCCTCCTCAATGCCCTACTGGAAAGTAAGTCCCTGGTAGACGCCACGACCCACTTAGCTCCTGGAAACCATGGTGGCTACCATCAAGTCTGCACTCGGTAAATGTTCACTGAACAAACGCACTGGGTTAGTGCAGTGAGGCCATGCTCTCATTTTGGGGTAAAATGAATCTGTACCTGAAGGCAGTCAGCAACCAAGCCTTGGAGAAGGGGGTATGTTATGAAATGTGAAATAATATGATGTTAACACTTGGCACCAGAGTTCCTTGTAGAAGTGTCTTTGGTTTAGGAAATATCTTCAGGCCACTCCAAGCATGGAAGATGCAGCTCTGGGAGTGTGGCCCAGAGGAGATAAGGAAACAGAAGGTAGAGGGATGGTTAAACAACACAGCAGGAGCCTAGAATCTTAAAACCAAAACAGAGATGGCCATAGAGAATTCCAAATGGCAAGGGAGGTGAAGGGATTTTTCACATTGTGAACATCCATTACTAAAATTCAAGCTGTTTGTACTACAATAGTGAAACTGCTCCAAGGCCCTAAACTTTCAGAAATAGCCCACAATGCTCAAAGCCTGTGTCAGTCTTTTGAGTAGAAAATGAGCTGGGGCAGAGCCAGGGGGTAAGAGTGGGATATGGTGCAGAGGTTGTAGATACCAATTCAAGGATTTCAGCAACACAGAGCCTCTACAAACAAGTAACCACCAGTAATGTAACTCGTCCTCATCCCAGCGAAACGCAGTAAGCCACACAAAAGGCTTCCAGAAAGATCAAGAAGAACACTAGATCTTCTCCCACATATGCACTGCAGGATCAACTTCACTTGACTCTCAAAGAATCAGGGCAGTGGTGGATTGGCCAACGTCCAACAACCGACTCTGAAGGGGAGATAAAAGTTCTGATTTATCGTGCTTGCTCATTTCTGCAGTGTTAATACTCCTACCACAGCACATTGGAAGCTGCCAGCATGACAGACACAGGCTTGCAAAACTCCCGAAAATTTAAAAACCAGTTCTCATGAGCTGGTACAAGCTGGCTCCAGCCTATCTCTGGCACAAGGAGTCCACAGTTCACGTTTAGGTTAAAAGCAGTTTCCATGGATTAAGTCGTGGCTTTGCCAAAGGCAAGGCTTTATGCACAGTTACAAGCAGCTTTTGGAGACGGCACTACTTCCAGGAGGGTGAGCAAGCACAGCGAAAAGCAAAGCACAGAAATGGCCACCACCCATCAGGTGACCACCGGTGAGCACAGGACACAGAGGTCAATGGAAACTCTGAGGGCAGCCGTGTGATGGTGGGAATGGTCCCTTAGAGCGTGGTGGCGTCCCGAGGTTGCTCTTGGAATTGGTCACAGGCCTGGAACTAGAGCTGGGACTGCCTCCCTCTCCTCCGTGTCTCCCAGCCTCATCCTCCAGAGAGGCGCAGTGCAAACTCGGCTTGTGACCGGGCAGAAGCACACGTGGGCAGCTCGGGCTAATGGTTCAGTTTACCAGCTTCCAAGTTGTAGCCTTTCTGACCATCTCTGTATGAAGGGGTAGGGCTCTGCTGGGGACTGAGAGCTTCGGGAAGCCAGCCAGAAACCCAGCTGACTGGGTAAGACCCAGGTGGGGTGGCTGGCAACACAGCACTGTGCAGACCGACTTCTACCAGAGAACGTCCGAGGGTGTGGGTGGAGGCCATGGGCTATGGGGAGATTCCTGTTGGGGAAGGGATCCCCCCACTCCCATGTTCATCAGCAGGAAATAGGAGGGGCAGGCAGGGGAGGTCCTTTTATGTTCTTAATAAAGCTCCAAACACAAAAATACAAAATGTACCGAGCCATGCCTCCCTTTCACGAAAATAAGATCAAATTAGGCATCCTAAATGTTTTTCAAATGATTTCTGCCCTGGTTATGTTACACAAAACAGGGCAGAGTGATTCAAACCTGCTGTCAATACACAGAAAAGGAAAGAAAAATGCCAGCTATTCCGCAGCTGTCCGGCCGGAATCCTGGAGGAGCGGCTTTTACGAAAACGCTGATGCACAGAAACAAGGCGGACTCGCCGAGGAGGAGCTCAAACAAACCAACCCGAAGGGGCTCAGCGCAGGAGGGGAGTGTTACAATAGCAGCTGGCAATGCAAGGGTGCCTTGACCCACTCATTCCATTCCACGTCCTATCCCTGCCTTCGGTACAGCCATGCACTCTGAATGCCCCTTTAATCTAGCTTCTCTTGGAGTTGCCAGTCCCTGGAAAACCAACTCACTGGGTCAGCCCATGGTAGTAGGGCACGTTCCTTGGAGGCGCTGGCTGGGTACAAGGAGGAGGAGGATCTCAGTCCCCTGGATGTTGACACCAGGGTGAGAAGAAACACTGCCCACAAGGGACAGGGTTCCCAGTAGAGCTCACAGCCAGAGTTCATAATGGCCACTGTGATGGACTCCGAGGGACATCTTCAGTCATTGCATGCCCGTCTGTCTAGCCTTGCCAGGGTACAGGGACATTGACACTGGCAGTAACAAGTCTCAAAGGCATGGGTCAGAGGAGTCAGGCATTCTAAAATATTACATTTAGACAAATTTTCCATTGTATTTAAACATTGTAGTGGGGGCTGGCGTAGTGGCTCAGCTAGTTAAGCTGCCATTTGCAACACCGGCAGCCCACATTGAGTCCCGACTGCTGTTTCCAATCCAGCTCCCTCCTAATGCACCTGGAAGAGCAGGAGACGATGACACAGGAGCTGGCGCCCCATCCTCCATGGAGAAGACCAAGATGGAGCTCCAGGCTCCTGGCTTCAGCCTGGCTTGGCCTCTGTCATTGTGGCCATTTGGGGAGTGAACCAGCAGATGGAAGATCTCTGTCTCTCTGTCTCTCTATCTGCCTTTCAAATACGTAGATGGATAAGCCTTTCTTTGGAAAAAAAAAAAAAAAAAAAGGTTAGTAACCAGCAGCACAGACATTAAAGTCCAAATGTGTTTACGTGGAATGTAAACATTTGCTCAATGCTGAGGGTGTTGGAAAGCAGAGTGACCTTCTCAAGATATAGAAACACACAAGAACCACTTTCTTGCACTTACTCTGTAAGAGGTAATACGTCCTAGAGTCCAGACATAAATTCCATTTCCTTTCTATTTCAAAAACATTAGCCTCAGTTCATCTTGCATTTGACAATTCACTAATCTTTATTTAATGGGACAACGATGAAGAACTATACCAAAAATAGACATTTTACTTAACAATGAACGTAAGCACCAAAAGAAGCTACTCAGTCAAGATCTAACCTGGTAGAAATTCAATGAAGAAGTTCCTGCACCCCATCATCTCGGCCAATTTGGGTGGCCACAGCAGCAGCAGCAGCAGCAGCAGAAGTTACCACCTGCACATTTTGCTAACGGATATTGAAACTTACTGGTGTTCAGCTGGCCCAGGACTTCACCTCCACAGAGCTCTGTCAGGTTCCCTGCATCCACAAAAAAACCTGGACCAAGGCATGCTGTCCCTTTTGTGGTAAGGCTACCAAGTCAGCAGAGCTCCATGGGCAGAAATTTGTGAGTGGGGTCTTTCCCCCTCTGTTGGAGCTCTGCTCCTTGAGCTCTGAAAATCTCATAGCTCTCAAAACTGATTTCTGTCCTAGGTGGCCCATGAGGACACACTAGAGTCACCCACTGTCCAAGGCTGATTTGGAACTGGCCCAGAGTTCTCAGAGTGAGTTGAGGGTAAAACATTAATTATTTATAAAACCTGGGTCTAGATCCCATTTCAGCCACTGGTGTCCCAATTCTTTCAACAAGGATTTATTGTGCTTAACAGGCAATCTGCCCGTCCCATAGAACATAGCATTTGGCACCAATTTGCTGGGTAGAACTCACAGCCAGTTCACCTGCTTCATAAAGTCAGGCAGAGGCGTGTGTCTCTCTCTCTCTCCCTCCCTCCCTCCCTCTCCCTCTCCCTCTCTCTCTCTCTCTCTCTCTCTCTCTCACACACACACACACACACACACACACACTGCACTTTCACTTCCTTGACCATCTCATGTCTCCTCTCACTGCTTAGTTTTTTAACAGGAGGCCCACTCTGTCTAGAAAAGTCTTTCCTTCTTCTCCATAGTTCATTCACCTTTCAGTTTTGACCTCATTTCTTCCAGAATGCCTCCCTGATTCTTCCAATACTGGATGAGAGGCTTCTACCAGAGCACCCTAGACCCTTATCATAGTTGGTTACAAGTGTGTGTGCTCCCATTAGATGGGAAGGTCTGTGGTCCTGTCCCCTCTGCCGAACATAGTGTCTGCCACACATGGGGAGTTCCGGGGCCATCTAGCCTAGGAAGTAGACCAGAGTTCACTTCTGGCTCACAAATATTTGCTAGGTCCTGTCATTGCCCTGAAGGAAATCAAGATCAAAAAATAAATGTGTTAGCAAAGTGTTGAAACTGAGAAAACAAATGAGATGCAGAATAAACATTACCTTGCATAAGAAGAGTATGGGGTGGGAGAGAGGCAACTGTCAGTCACAAAAATGAATTACAATTATCAAGACTGTTTTACATCTAGCTGTTTTTTTTTTCTTAACAAGTTGATCTATCAGAAAACAAGCTCCCAAAGCCCCTCCAATCTAGGACCCTATAAAGCTGCAGGAAGTGTGCACTGTTCCTCTAAGCCCCGATTCTACATGAACGCCACTCCTTTCCCCCAGTCTCTAAGCTACCACTTTCTTCTCTGAAAGTCTAAGGCTCTGATTGCCTGGACAACTCATCTGGCACTTGCTGGTTCTGTTCACGGCTGCATCTCCAGCAACTTGCATCAAACCTAACACAGAAGAGGGACTCAATGATCAGTGAGATGAGTGAAAAGTAGCTTTAATGATAGTATGACGGGTAACAGCAAAATAGAAGCACTGGAATCAGGCACACATTCTCATTCAAATCTCATCTGGCCCTTGACAGCAGTATGATGTAGACAACTTACTTAACTCCTCCAAGACTTAGTTTCCTTATCTGTAAAGTGGAGATGATAGCACTCACACTTCCTGCTGAGATGTGAGGGATTGAACAAAACTATGTATACAAAGAACCTAAAGCATCTCAGGGCTTAAGTGTAAGAACAACTCAGTAACTGGACAATGAGCAGTTGTGATTCTCATTATCCTTCATATGTTGCAATGACCCTTTCTGTTCATAGCTCATCATTCAACGTGAAGTTACTTATAAGGCAGGCTTTATAATGACAATTAACTGTTAGTTCCTCCACGTCACTAAGGTACAACTCTTTAAGGTACAACTCTTTGGCAGGCCTTTGTTTTCAAAAAGACCATCAGAGAAATGGGAGAAGAAAAAAGATCAGCTTTCCCGAGAGATTCCACAGAGACCTGAACACAGACAAGGCAATCTCAGGAGGTATTTTACAGCTAGAATTTCCTCCTACCCTCAATCTCTTCTCACCCTCGAGACTGAATCTTTGCTCACCAAGGATACAGAAAGCTGTGCATTGAATCAATTGACGACTCAAAGTTACAATCTGCTTGTATCTGGATCAAAGGCTAAGAGATAAATGTCTCAGCTATTAAAATTCCCAAGCCAGCACAACAGCTCTGTAAGCTGTGGGTCCATAGGGGAAGAAAGTTTATCTGCCTCGATATTCTGTTTGTTGCCTGTGGAGCTCCTGGAATGGGTTAGTGTCTGGACCCAGGCTCCCAGAAGGGGAGGGGCATTTCCTATCTTGGGGACCATCCCATCTGAACTAAAGTTAAAACAGATCCAGCGAAAGGAGGACCAGAAACTCTCTTCTTCTCCAAAGTCACAGTAAAAGCAATGCCCTCTTTCTATCAAGGAGAAACTGAGGACCAAGGGGAGGGAGGCACTTTAATAATACTGCTGAGTAAGAGGAGAGCTGAGGTCAAAACGGCTCCAGGCCGGCGCCATGGCTCAATAGGCTAATCCTCTGCCTGCAGCGCTGGCACACCAGGTTCTAGTCCCAGTCGGGGCGCCAGATTCTGTCCCGGTTGCCCCTCTTCAGTCCAGCTCTCTGCTGTGGCCCGGGAGTGCAGTGGAGGATGGCCCAAGTGCTTGGGCCCTGCACCTGCATGGGAGACCAGGAGAAGCACCTGGTTCCTGGCTTCGGATCAGCGCGGTGTGCTGGCCACAGCGGCCATTGGAGGGTGAATCAACGGAAAAAGGAAGACCTTTCTCTCTGTCTCTCTCTCTCACTATCCACTCTGCCTGTCAAAAAAACAAACAACAACAACAAAAAAAACGGTTCCAGTTATATGCTGCAGGATGAGGTTTTGGGCAATGAGGGGACACAGCCACAGCCACAGTGGTCCTGTAGGTTATGCAGGCTCAATGTCCCTGATCCCAAAGTTTGATCGGAGACATTTTGGGATACTCAATCTGTAATAAAGCTGAAAAATTCTTGTCGCTCAGGGATCCTGCAGCTGTTGACCTGCCAGAGGGCGAGGCATCACCCATATATGCGTGAGGACGCTGGGGTCAACAAGCCTACTGCCTGCCAGTCACACATCAGGACAGCACGTGCAGTTATGCACATTGCGTAATTCTTGGTAATGATGATAAACAAGCATTGGAGCACTTCAAAAACTTCATGGGGAAAATGGATGTGTAATGATGACTGCACTGGAGATCAGCTTGGGAAGCCATTTTTTTTTTATTTCATAAATGTGAATTTACAAAGTGCAACTTTTGTATTGTTGTGGCTTCCCCCCCCAACCTCCCTCCCTCCCGTGGCCCTCCCCTCTCCCTCTCCCATCCCGTCCTTTATCGAGTTTCATTTTTAATTACCTTCATATACTGAAGATCAACTTAGTATATACTAAGCAAGGATTTCAACAGGCTGCATTCACACAACCGCACAAGGTATAGGGTATTGTTCGACTAGTAGTGTTTTTACGTTTCATAGTAAAACACGTTAAGGACAGAGATCCTACGTGGGGAGCATGTACCCAGTGACTCCCGTTGTTGATTTAACAATTGGCACTCTTATTTATGACGTCAGCAATCACCCGAGACTCTTACTATGAGCTGTCTAGGCTATGGAAGTCCCTTGAGTTCACCGACTCTGAACTTGTTTAGTCAAGGCCGTGTCACAGTGGAGGTTCCTTCCTCCCTTCAAAGAAAGGCGCCTCTCTCCTTGATGGCCTGTTCCTTCTGTTGGGGTCTTGTTCACCAGGGTCTTTCATTTAGATTGTTTTTTGCCATCGTGTCATGGCTTTCCATGCCTGTGAGACTCTCATGGACCTTTTAGCCAGATCCGAATGTCCCAAGGGTTGATTCTGAGGCAGGAGTGCTGTTTTGGGCATTTGCCATTCTATGAGTCTGCTGTGTATCCTGGGGAAGCCATTTTTAAGCCACTTTATTGAGATACCATAAAATTCACTTATTTAAAGTGTATGATCAAATCATTGTTAATATATTCACGAGACTGTGCAAATATCACTCACCACAATCTAACTGTGGAACATATTCATCAAACCAAAAAGAAATGTTTAGCCATCAGCAATCATTCTGCATTCCGACCCCAAGCCTAACAACCAGCAATCAACTTCCTGTCTCCTGAGATTTGCCTACCCTAGACATTTCGTGCAAGTGGAATCATGAATATTTGATCCTTCATGACTTGCAAGTTATTTACATTTCTTCTTTAATTCACTGACTTGAGACACATAGTGCGTCCATCAGCTGGTTCAATCCCGAGATGCTTGCAATAGCTTGAGTTTGAAGCCAGGAACTGGGAACTCAATCCAAGTCTCCCATGAGTGGCAGGAACTCAACTACTTGAGCCATCAGAGCTGTCTCCTGTGCATTAGCAGGAGCCAGGCCAGCAACAGAACTCAAACAGTCTCATGTGCGACGAAGGCACCCTAACTGGTAACTTAACTGTCAGGTCAAACATCCACCCAATCATTTTTCTAAGGACAGATTTTAGCTGTAGACTTTCTGGCTCCTCACTGAACTATTATCCAGAGCTGCATTGTCAAACACTGGAGACATGGCCATTTAATTAAAATTTTGCACATAAAAAATTTGGATCTTCATTCACCCTAACACAGTTCAAGTGCTTCATAGCCACACGTGACTAGCGGCCATCATACTGGACAGCATACAGGACACTGCCTTCACTACAAACCATTCTGTTGGACAGTACTGATCCAGAGCATATGGAACATTAATTTATTGATTGAATACAGACCAGATCTCTGTGAGACATCTGCTCCTGGTGCTGGGAAGGTACCCGCAGCAGATGGAGAGTAAGAATGAGCACACGTCCAGGGGACAAGGAAGGAAGGAAGGAGTGGGTGGCAAGCCAAGAATAGCCAAGCCCCTCCTCCCAGCCCCACCTCAATGTTACTGCCAGTGCCCAGAGAGCTCCCCCATCCCCACTCCAGACCTCAAAAGCTCTCTGTTTAGTTAAGCTCATCCAAAAGGCAGATATGCCAAAGCCTTTGGAAAGACTTCAAGGAATCCAGCCTCTACCTTCGCCGTTTGATGATTTCTGAAGTGTCTCACACCAGAAGGTGATCAGAAGGGCTCCTTAATGAGACTGAACAGTTCTGGTCAGTTTCTGGCCAGAAGCAACCACTTCAGTTGCCAAGATATGACCACTAATACTGACCAACGCCCCAAGGCCAGAGCCATGGCACCGTGGCAGGCTCAGGCAGAACAGAGTTCAGACAACATCCTGCCCCTTTTCTTGAGCTGTTCCTTAGTTTAGCTACAACATCTTTCATCTGTGCAAAGACGCTAGTTCCTGGAAACAGGGAAGCAGGTTGATTCAAATTGTGGGTCTGGTTGCATTAAGATGATCAGAGAGCCTGGACTGAAGGAGGAAGACAACCAAAAGGAAACAAAAAAAAATCACATTCAGACAAAGATCCTTTACTAATCAAAGAAGTCTTTGTTGTAAAACACTGTGGAAAAATCATCAATTATGACTTTTTAAAAGCTGTCTTGAAGTATAATTAAATTGGTCTAATTTCCTTTTTAAAAAAACTCTGCCAAAGTGGAAGATGGCCCAAGTACTTGGGCCCCTGCCACCCACATGAAAGACCAGGATAGAGTTCCAGGCTCCTGGCCCAGCCCCGCCTGTTGTGGCCACTTGGGAGTGAACCAGCAGATGGAAGATCTTTCTATGTCTCCGTCTTTCTCTGTAACTCTGCCTTTCAAATGAATGAAACAAACCTTTTCATAAAAAAATTTTTTTAAAAAAACTGCTGAAAGATAGATCTTCTTTCTTCTATAAAAAACAAGATGACAACCTAATAAATGTCTCTCCCAATGTTTGCTTGTCTCAATCAATACTTCTCTCTCAATCCCTGCTCCACCAATGAGTGGCAGTGAAGAGGATTTCAAGAATCAATAGGTTACATTTCTGAATGCAAAACTGGCCTGAATGTTTACAGAACTGTGACAAATGTTCATTCACTAGAAATACCCTTTTTGTGAAGGCCTTTCCTTCCTTCCCAGTCTCTTGATTTTCAAAAACATCCATCACCATGGTTTAACTAAGAGAGACGAGACAGAACAAGAGGTGGTTACCCGGGAGCTGCAGACTTGGGATCTGAGGGCACCGACCGGAGTGCAGAATGGGCCCTCCGCGGTTCTTGGTCCAACGGCTGCAGCTCCTCTGTTCCTTGCAGTCATCGCCAACTTCTGGACACTTATGGATTCACTGATTCAACAATTTGGGATATTTCCATCTGTTTTCTGTCAGGTACTTTTTGTAACAACCTCATGTTGGTGCTATTCTCATTTCCTTTTTAGAGCTAAGGAATTTGAACTTGAGAAGTGTTAAGACCCATCAAAGTCATGTGACTAACAACATATCTCAGTTCATCTCTTATGAGGTCTTCTTCTCATGCGACTACAATGAAAACAGACTATTATGTTGACCAGTGACATCAACCCAGCAATAGCTACTGACTCTGTTTCACTCATGTATTGTAGCCGAGTGATTAAAAATAGTCCCAGGTCTCCACCTCGCTCTGGATCATGTATTTATTTGCAGTGTGACTGCTGCTCTATTCTCAATATGAAGAATCACTTTGCAACCTCATGTGGTTCGCTTTCTGCAACCCAATGAAGGAGAGAAGGGACGTCCTCTTTCAGAGCATAGACCTCAAAGGGCCTTGTACACTTCAGACCTCTGTCTTGGAACTTTCACACCACCATAACAGCCGCCTAGACTAGGCGTACGGTAATGGGAAACCATGCGCAAAGAGCTGGGCTGTCTAAGCTGGAGCCACTGCAGACCAGCCAGTGTCCAGTCAAGCTCCCAGATGACCTCAGATGCAGGACAAAGTCCAGCCAAGCCCACTGAAGCCTGATGCACCTCGGCATGAATGTCCTGTGGCTCTCAGGGGCTGGGCGGTAGGGGTGAATCAGAACCTGCTGCGTCCAACCGGTCAAGGCCAGAGGACCCAGGGAAGGTCAGTCCCCCCAGGGGTCAGTGCTAGGAATTTCCTATTGCCTAGGCAGTGCCAGGGTTGAAGGCACGCTGGCAGAAGGAGACACAATTTCTGTCGGGAGCTTTGAGCCTGCAATGGCTCAGAGCTTGGCGAAAAGAGCGAAAGCCTGGAGTCAGGTGGTGAGGATCAGAATCCCATGTGAAAGTCATTCTCCCTCACAAGGACTCCCCGTTTTGACTCTGAGCCAGAAGAATTTGAGAGGCACAAGGATCTTGGCACCCTAAGTAGGTTTCTTACTGAAGGCCAGTCTCATTCACACAGAACCACGGGACAGACTGAGTCTCCAGCACGGAAGTCTTTAGAAACATGGCCCACTTTCTTCTCCACAAGGTCTAGATGACTCCCGTCCTGTGGGCTCTATCCCTGGCTTTTTTTAAATGAATGTTGCCCCCTACAGCACGTCAGTGGAATAGATTTTTTCAAAATAATTCTGCAGGGACAGCTGCCTGAGGATATTTGTATCTGGCTCTGGTTGAGGGCAGGGAAATGAATCCAAGTGTTAAATGGCTGAAACCACCCATGGATAACTTTGGCTAAACAGCCATGATTTCTTCTCAGTAGTATCCTTGTCCTGTGGCTGTGTTGTGGTTTGAATGATAGTTTGGGTGTCCCCCAAAGTCCTGTTCCTCAGGGTCTTAGGTTAATGGATTGAAGATGGGAGCCTAATTGATTTATGGGATCTGAAGGTGGGGCTTTGCAGTTATGAGACTGGATTAGGTTGGTGGACACAGTCCCTGTGATCCAGTCATTGTGCTATAAAGAGGCACAACGTGGACGTGGAAGGTGAACAGGCTTCCTGTTTCTCTGCTTCCTAGCTCAACACAGGGACCTTGCTCTGCACAAGTCCTGCCCCCTCATCAGACACAAGGCTCCTGGGACTGCCCGCCCAGTCCAGCACTCTGAACCACCTTCCTCCACGAGTAGCTTCTTTCAGGGAACTCGACTGAGAGCAATGAAACGTTGTCTAACAACACAGGCTGCTCTGATGGCCTTGGAGTATGAACTTGGCAAGCTCAAGACCATATATCTGAAGTTAATAAAGAAAGAAGGGAGGGTGTCACTTACCCCCTGCTATACAGAGGGGTTTGGAACTCTCTGCCTCTTAAAAACGGTGCCAAGTCTATTGTTGTCTTTTTAAGACTGGTTTTAAAAATATCATTTATTTTTATTTTTTTGAAAGAGAGAGAGAGAGAGAATCCACCAGCCAGCTGTCCACTGAATGACCAGGTGGATAGCCCTTAGCTCAGGCCTGCTGTCAGTTCTTCACGGCTCATGAGAAAGCATTTCTACCAGGCTACATGAACTTTCCTCCCAAGCTGGGAGGAAAAATGCAGGGAGACCCTGCCTGGAAGAAACATTCCATCTGCAAGTCAGTACCTTCCCTGATAGATTGTCAGACCAGGAAACCAAGAGCCACTGGGAGAGGTCATATACAACTTGGACAGCAGGGGGCAGCAGAGACTGACTGTCCTGGGCTGTTCTGCAGCCAAAGGATGTTTAAAAACCTGTGCTTTCCCCATGGTGTCATCACAGGGCACAGATTCCTTACTCCAATTCCCATTTCAGAGAAGTACTGTGGTTGTCCCACTACAGCTAAGAGGAAGGAAGCGCCAGAGGTGCAGGGGCCCTTGCCGTAGTTCTTGGCAGGGACATAGCCAGGCCCCTGAATTCCATCAGCAGTTAAAAAGTCTGTGCATTGTCTGGGCTGAAGTTATGGCACAGGGGCTTAGGCAACCACCTGCATCTCATATGGACGCTGGTTTGAACCCCCGGCTGCACCTGGGGAAAAGCAGCAGAAGATGCCTTAGGTTCCTGCACCCACCTGGGAGACCTGGCTGAAGGTCCTGGCTCCTCGTGGCTTTGGCTGGACCAGCCCTGGCCGTTGAGGCTATTTGGAGGAGTAAATCAGTGGGTGGAAGAGCGCTCTCTCTCTCTCTCTCTCTCTCTCCTCCCCCCTTTCTCTCTCTGTAACCCTACCCTTCAAATAAATAAAAAAAGAAATTTACAAATCTGTACATTGTCCACAACATTGGCAATCAGCTTAGCTGCAGCTAAGGAACCACCACAGGAGCTCCTGGGACAGCACGGATGTGAACTGCGTGCTCCATGCCACGGCATAAGCCGCCGTGCAGCCTGACCTCTCATCCACCAGTCACGACACCTGCTGAAGGCGTGTCCCTCAGTGCTGACTGCCATGTGGACACACGATGACCACTATCTCAAACATCTGTGCGACCTTCTGTGCACCGCCAGCATCCAGAGGCTGGTCCCCGTCACACGGGCTGCCTGCTGGTGGCCTGATGAAATGTGCAGAGTGGCAGGACCCATGTCGGCAAGCTGCAGCATTCTATCCGTTAGGTCATTTAGGCCTGAGGATGCTGGGTCCTTGGCACAGAAAGCCAGCTAAGGGCGTGTTCACAGAGACCGCTGTCCAGCGTGTCCCGGCTGCAGAAGCTGGCCCCTGACCATTCAAGGCTCTTCCCTTATCAGACCAGCGCTGCACTCTTGCAGGGTATTACAGGCCGTGCACACTTAGGGGAAAAATTGATTTCATTGATCGCAAAGTGTACTGATTTTCTCATGCAATTGAAAACTGACAAATACCTCGCTCGGGGAAGAAAAATATTTTAAGAAGAACGTTGCTATTAATAACTAAAGTAAGCCCTGACGGCAGATGACACCTGCATAAATATGCCAACAAGAGCACCCAGCGATGAAAATACCTTCCCCTGCCAACGATCCTTGAAATTAAATTGAATTCACGTAAGTGTGACGCTGTCCACCTAACAGATGGAAGGGAGATTTTTCACCTACAGATCATCAATTTGTCATTTTCTATTCCTGACATGAAGCTAATCAAACAGATATTTCATCTTCCTAAAAGATTTATTTCCTTTCCCTTTGTGTCTGATCATTCTCCCTGCTACAAAAAGTCAGGTTGATTGCATTTTCAAGAAAGGATAGATAGCAGAAAATCCCAACAACTCACACATTGGTTTTGAAACACATTCCTATTTAGAGAAAAGCAAAATGGCTATAGCCTTCTAATTAATTTTTCTCTGTGCAAATGGATGGCTTTAGCATTCAAGGTTATTATTTTTAAACATTAAAGCAATTTTTGCATCCACCGCTCTGAAGGTTCTTCGGAATGACATAGATCTCGGAATGACATAGATCTCGGAATGACATAGATCAAGCAGATGGCCCCCAAGGCGGTAAGAGAGACTATGCCAGATGTGGATGCCTCCTCCTTGGTGTTTGCTGTTGATTTAAGGCTGGAGATGAAGGACAAAAGCAAGAGTGGGGTAAGGGAGCAAGGCCCGTCACCTGGGCTCCTTCCCAGGTGGCTGTAATAGTGCTCGCCGTCTCTGACCAGGAGAGCGCTCTCCCACACAGAGAGAATGAGCCAAAAGATGGCTCTGCACCTCAGGGCAATGGTGGCCCACATTCCCTGTGGGCCACCCCCTACCTCCTGTCTCCTCTGCTTCCAGATCTGCACCTCCTTTTTCAACCTCCATCCTGAGCATGAGGAATGAGAAGTGAGTTTATTTTGGTGCAAAAATGTTTGAAATCTCTACAAATGTGGGGTTTTCAATGACTTCATGGGACATGTAATTTAAGAAAATGCAACTAAAAAAAGAAAATGCTAAGCACAAATTTCCAATCTTTTAATTTTGTTTTCCATGAACTTCTTGAAGGATCTTCATGGTTAGCCTTAGCTAATCCTGCCCCCTATTTCTATTAGCTCAGTTGAAACAAAATAGCAAAGAAAATTTAAGAAAATAAGAACTCCACTAAGGATTAGTAAAGCAGTGGCACAAAATCAAGAGAAGACACGAAAATCAATGCAGGGGGCCTAGTGTTGTGGTACAGCAGGTTAGGCAGCTGCTTGCCGACACAGGCATTCCATATCTGGTTTGAGTCCCAGCTGCTCCGTTTCTGATCCAGCTGCCTGCTAGTATGCTTGGGAAGGTAGCAGAAGATGGTCCATGTTTTTGGGCCCCTGCCACTGAAATGGAAGACTTGGATGGTGTACCTGGCTCCTGGCATGGCCCAGCTCTGGCTGTTGAGGCCATTTGGGGAGTGGACCAGTGAATGAATGAAGATCTTTTGTCTCTTCTTCCCTCTGTCACTCTGCCTTGCAAATAAACAAATAAATTCTAAAAAAATAATCCATGCAAGTAGGTCTACCCAATATAATTTGGTGACTCTGATAGTAAAGGTGAATACGTGTATGACAAAACATGTTGCACATTTAAATGGTTCCCACTGACTGAGCTCCTGTGGTATGTCATGTCTCAGTCTGGGGGTGGCTATGTCATCTGCATGTTCCGTAACAACATACTACAGAGTAGTTGCTAGGGACTGAAGGGCTACTAGAAGGCAGTGCTCCCTTTCAAAGGGAACCAAGAAATCCTGCTAGGACAAGGGTTCTCAAACGTTAGTGCCCTAAAAATTACATGGCATGAATGTAGACTGCTGGCCCCTAACTCTGAAATCTGAATTAGAAGGCCTAGGTCTGTACACCATCAGGGTTTGAGTTCCTAGCAATGACCCCAAGGGGTGGTGGTTTAGCGGTTTCAGGAAGGATACCTTAGAAACAACAGCCTTGAATTTAGTAGGGTTCCCACACCATATCATGGGATTTGAGCTGTGAGCCTTAGACTATTGACAATCACCCGTGGGCACGTTGCATATAATGACAGAACAAGGATATGGCTTAGGCTTTATTTTGTAAAAAGTTGCCATGTGTTTGGGGACTTCTCATCTATTCCATGAGACATTGTTAATAATAGATTTTTAAGAACAAAAGGAATTTATGGTGTGAAATGCAACCTATATGCTAACCATACAAATGAAAGCTACCCTTAGCGTTGAAGCCGTAACCACCACTGGCTCACTCGTCGTGGAAGGGTACCATTCTCAGGCAGCAAACCAACTGAGCACACACTATTTCCAGTGTTCAGAGCTTAGCAATTTTCTCACACCTGGCAAATGACACCCATGGTGCCAATAACCCCTAGCTACAAGGAAGCATCTAAAAGTCAAACCCTTCACAGAAATGTCTGCAGCCCATGGAGAGGTGAAGAGGACAGATCATTTGGGTTGGGTTATTCCAAAAACTAGAAAGAATATGTCATAATTTTCTCCTGTCATTAAGACTAGAATAGCCTGTTGCCATGTCACAGATAAATAATCTGAAACTCTGAGTGGTGAGGTGTCTTGCTGCTGGCAAAGGTTCAGCAAAACCTTTTCCTCTTTTGCAGTAGAATCTGACCTTGGGTTAACCTTCTAACTCTTGGTAAAGACAGAAAGTCATCTAGGTCACCAACCAACGTCACTAATGGTAAAAATGACCTTTGAGGGTGAAACCACATCTGGACGGGGAAGAACTGTAAGCGAAGTCTAAATGTGGCTTTGGGACCCCATCATTGTGGGCTTCTGTGAGTGCTGTGATCACCAGTTGGGCCATAGAAGGTATGCGTACAGAGCTGTTAGATGAGATACAGACTCCTGTGAGCTAAGTGGCTTTTAAGCTAGAGTGACTCGTGCACCTGCCCGATTCAAGTCCTGTTCCCTCCATCTGAGATGTTACCTGCTGGGGAGGAGGACAGCAGCTGGATGGCTGTAAAGACCACTCCCAGGGAAGACAAACACCAGCCCCTGCCAGAGAAATCTGATCTCTGTCCACATCTTCCTCACTTGTTGGCCATTTTTCTCTCCAGTACTCTGTGAAGTCCCCACATTTGGCAGCTTCAACCCACCCTGGCCTCCTGGTGTCAACACGTGGTCTAGTGTTAACTGAATTCCATTTCCAGAGAATCCTTTAAATTCCACCAAGTCAACCTATTGTGTATCTCTATGCCTCTTCCCTAAACCCTCTAACAACCAGGGGCTCTGGCCAGAAGGTCACGGCAACTTCACAGTTGATTCCCAAGCACAGATGATTGTATGTCACTGAGAACCTCTGCCCCACACACCCTCTGCAGGCCTCCCAGAACACAAGTTTAACAAAGCTGTGATCGCAGACATGGGCTCTCAGATTAACACCTGGGCCAGAAGAGCAGGCTGAGCCATTCCTTGTCCACCTTCCCTTCCTTCTCTAAGCAAAACTCTGGGGATAGAAATCAATGCCAACAGTCGCTCCTCTTGGAAGTCCTCTCTGTACCTTCCTAAGACCAAGTTTCCACTCACAACTGTGATCACTTCTCTATTACTGGGCATGGGAGCCCCTGGGAAGCAGAGTGTGTGTCATCACCTGCCTTGTCCCTACACTGGCCCACTGCTGGGCAGTTAGCAGGTGCTCTATAAAGGATGACAAAGTGAACAAATGAAATAGACCTCATGAAACAGAGCCCCCTAAATTCTTTCCTGCATGACATGGGATGCTAAATTAATTCCCTCTAGTCACACTGTACTATTACATCAGAATCCTAGTTAATGCCAGGACACAGACG
Organism: Lepus europaeus; assembly: GCF_033115175.1. NCBI lineage: Eukaryota > Metazoa > Chordata > Mammalia > Lagomorpha > Leporidae > Lepus > Lepus europaeus. Next base: position 45,691,192 of record NC_084833.1, read on the forward strand.
TCTCCATGGCTACATCTTCCAGTCCCTAACTCAGAAAATAACCTGCTCCACCAACCACAACGTGACCATGCTTATACAGATCCCAAACCCACGGCCCCAGGGCTACTCAGATGTGACCCAGTGCTGCCCCCAGCCATGCCTGGCTCTTCTCCTGCACCCAGGACACAAAGGACTGAACAAACAGCCAGGGAGGAACACGGAGAAGGAGAGCCAGAGGAGGGGACCCACCAGGAAGCACAGGTGACACTCACACGAGACAAGCCCAACAGCCAGTGCCAGGGGAAGAACTCAGTCACACTTCCCAGAGGCTCAGTGATGGACGATTTTAGATTCACCCAGAGAGGGAAACTGAGTCTGGAGAAGTGAAGTATCTCATGAGCACAGAGCTTGCTTTCAAGCCCAGGGGCTCTGTGGGCTCTGCTGACGCCATGGTCCTCACAGTGAGTACCAGGGACCAAGGCCAGCTTTATCAAATGGTTTCTTAAAATAACTCGTGTTTTTGGTCCCACAGTGACAAAGCAGTATCAAGTGTGTAGAGAAACTAGTCCTCTCATACACTGTTCATGGCGATAAAATAGGTATAATCCTTGGAGAATATAACTTGAAAGTCTTAAGATAACTCTAAACTCTGTGTACACTTTAATGCCGAGATTCCACTGACTCGATTGATTACAACTGTATACAATGTGAAAAGATAAACAAGGATGTCAATCTCAATACTATCTATAACACCAAAAAATTAAAAGCCATGTCAACGGCAGTGATTAAGGAAAACCCATACAACAGAATACTGTACAACTATTATGAAGAGAGAATGACCTATTAGTATGTGTGCGTGTCTATGACTGGTGGTTTATATTTATTTAAAATTCCATTCATTAATCCATTCATTTATTAGACAGGAGAGCCAGAAAGAGAACTCGCATCTGCTGGCTTACTTCCCGAACAGCTGAAGCCAGAAGCTGAAGTCTGGAACTCCCACGTGGGTAGCAGGAACCCCATCACCTGAGCCATCACTGCTGCTCCTAGGGTCTACAATAGCAGGAAGCTGGACTCTGGAGCCAATCAATGGGTATCAAAACCCAGGTACTCCAATATGGGACGCAGGCATCCTAACATCCCAACAGGCAACTTAACAGCAAGGTGAAACACTAACCCCTATTCATAATGTTCATAAAGTCTTACCAGTATGCAGGTGTGTTTGTATACACAGAGCTCCTGAGGAATTAAACAAGTAATTTCTTATAAGACGCTTTATCACAGTGTCTGGCAAATAGCAAAACAAGAGGGAAATTTTATATATCAAAATGTGATAGTACACACAAAAATAATACAAGCTAAGCAGTTAACAGCAGCTGTTTCTAGGATTACATAGGGTTCTTTATCTTCTCAGAAATTTGGGTTTTTAACATTTTACACGATTTTTTTTTGAAATATAATAAAGGCATGAAGGCTTTCTATAAATGAAGAAAATTGCATTATTCAGGAGACAGCACCTTCCATATGCAGTCTAGGAATGCCAAATGTTTCAAATTCATATGATAATTTACAAATGTACTAGATTCCTGGCAGTGTTAACCTACTCAGAAGATGCAACCCAGAGGGTGGAAGGAAGGGAAAACAATGTCACAAATGTTTAGGATGACAGCTATGTCCTTGCTCTGAAAACCCAAGATTCTGGTCTGGGGCCTTGGAGCCATTCCTAATCAACAGAGCAAGTGGTCTGGGGCCTTGGAGCCATTCCTAATCAACAGAGCAAGTGAGCAACCAGCGGACCTCCCAGCTGTCCCTGTGCACGGACTTCTCACAGCCAAACCTGCTCTGCTCTCCCATCGCCCAGGTCAGGCAAGGATGCCACAGGCAGCTAGCAGGGGCTCCTGCAGACTGGCACGACTCCCTCCAGACCTCACAGGCCGATCGGAAGTCAGTCTCCGGGGAAATGGTACAGGAACACTTTCTGATTTCTATATACACTTGGTCACCGTGTTACAGAACAAGCAAGATATTCGGTGTGAGCCTCGGGGTTTCTTCCCCTGGGGTGGAAGTATTATCTATCCCTTGTCTCCGGCTTTGCATCTCAACTGACTATTCCACATAACCAGAACCAAATTCAGTGAGGATGGCAAGAGGCAGCACGGTTTTTAAGACGGCTTAATAGGCTAATTCTCCACCTGTGGCGCCGGCACACCGGGTTCTAGTCCTGGTCGGGGTGCCAGATTCTGTCCTGGTTGCCCCTCTTCCAGGCCAGCTCTCTGCTGTGTCCAGGGAGTGCAGTGGAGGATGGTCCAAGTCCTTGGGCCCTGCACCCCATGGGAGACCAGGAGAAGCACCTGGCTCCTGCCTTTGTATCAGCATGGTGCGCCGGCCGCGGCAGCCATTGGAGGGTGAACCAATGGCAAAGGAAGACCTTTCTCTCTGTCTCTCTCTCTCACTGTCCACTCTGCCTGTCAAAAAAAAAAAAAAAAAAAAAAAAAGAGAGAAATCTTTGATTTCCCCAGAAAGTATAAAGTGCTTTATGGGTTTTGAAAAGTTGCCCAATTCTTGATCTTTCTTAGTATTTTTTAATATTGAGACTAAGTGTTGTAATAGCTTCATCAATTATGAAGAGAATAATAAATAATAAATTTAACTTCTCGACGTGGTGGGATCATTCCTAGGACTGGAATGCCTGGGTCAATGGGTCACACATTAATGTCGATGAGTCACATGTGACAACATGCATGAACTTCAAGGACGTTTCCCTAAGTGAACTGATGCAGTCACCAAAAGACAAATACTATAGGATTTCTCTCCCAGGAGCTCTCTACAGCAGTTAAACTCATAGAATCAGAAGGTGGAATAGTGGTTGTGAGGGGCTGCTTGGGGGTTAAGGAGTGGGAAGTGATCGCTTAATGGGTACAGAGTTTCTGTTTGGCAAGATGGAAAAGTTCTCAGCGTTGGTTGCCTTAGCGATGCAAGCAGAGTTCACATTACTAAGCTGCACACTAGAAGCCCGTGAAGACGGTTAACGTCCTTTGTACTTTACCACAGTTCTTCCAAAGCCTATGGATGGGCTCGCCTGAGAGTGGAACGCCAGGCCAGAACCCAGTCGGGGCCTGACACACTCAGCCCAAAGCTTCACTGACAACCAGGTCACACTAAGGACCGGCCTCTTCTGCAAACAGCTCCCACCTCAAACACCCTCCAACCCCAGTGAACTGCAGCTTATCAGCTCACAAGTGGATCCCTCCCCATGAAGGAGCTTCCCAAGGCAAGGGATGAGACCCTCTGTACCCAAGACACCTGCGGGGTCTGATGCAAGGCCGGGCAGTTGAGTCATTTCCGGTTGCTCTCCACACACTGTATTTTGCATATACACTGGTTACTCTGGGAGCCGCAAGTAAGAGGTCAAGTTTAAGACAGAAGGTAGAGGACCAGGAATAATGGAGGAGGAAACACCGCAGTCTCCAGCCCTTTACCACAGGCCTGCCAGCACCTGCTCCATAACTCCTGCAGAGAAGCAGAGAAAGGTAGCAAGTGCACGCTCCCCCACGCCGGAACCATTGCCAGCCTTCTTATTGTTGTAAATTCACATGGGCGATCTCACTTGCTTCTCCTATCACACTTCCTAGGGGACAGGACAGAAGCAATCCCAGTGCTGAATATGGGTATGAATTCTAGTGCTTAATCACCGGTGAGAGCAAATGACTTCATCTCACTTAGCCTCACTTTCTCTCTCTGAAAACTGGGTTCACAGTCTCTACCTCACAAAATGTTTGCAAAGATCAGGTCAGCTACCCCGAACAAGATCTCTGGCAAGCAATATGTACTTAGTAAGAGAGAATGACTTGCACTTCTCTCTTCAGATACTAAAGTCTTCTCCTGGAGCAGTGCCTCTTAGAATTCCCAATTACAGTGTTTTAAGTGGACCTTGGAGTACGCACCTGGCTTAACACTTCAGATACTGGCTAAGACGCACACATCCCACACAGGAGTACCTAGGTCCAGGCTCTGACTCCTGACTCCAGCTTTCTGTTAAGGCGGCAGTCACAGCTCAAGTACTTGGGTCTCTGCCATCCACATAGGGATTCCAGATTGAGCTTATAGCTCCCTGCTTTGGCTTGGCCGAGCTCCAGTCGTGGCAGGCGTTGGGGAGTGAACCAATGAATGGGAGCCTTCATGCTTCTTCACCTACTCACCTCTGTTCTCTTTGCCTTTCAAATAAACAAGAACTTTTAAGAAGACTTACTGCTCTTTGGCTACTGGCACACACAGGAGGATCCCTGCTCACTGTAGGGACAGACTGGTGGCTGTCCCAGCACTGGTTCGCAGCATTTGCCTGGGCTGCCCCACTGGCCCTGCGACTCTGGAATGCAGTAGTCTCCCATGCCCATCTTCTCTTGCCTTTCACCTTTATTTTCTCAGTTTCTGGACTTTGGTCTCATATTCATTCTTTAGACATTTTTATGACAACATCTTCCCAAGTGGCCAAAGGCTAAGAATGAACAGGCGCACCAAAGGACAGGAACTGCACGGGGCTGGCTCAGCACCTTCCCCCTGTCTCACCTCAGGTATGGACTGGCACATCCTTAGTCAGTCCTCAACATGCAAGGCTTCATGTATCTGTTTCCAACGTCCAAAGAAAGCACAGTATTGATCTTTTCCGGAACCAAAGCACTTGAATTCAAAGCCAAGTCCTCTCACTATCTCTGGGATGCCCTCATCAATGACTTAACCTTTTTGGATTTAGCTTCATCCTTTGTAAAACAAGGCACACAGCAGGTACTCAAAAATTTTAACTTTTATGCATTGATGTAAGGAATAAAAATCTATCTACATAGATAGATATAGATAAATCTACACACACATACATAAATGCAGTGTGAAAGCACTAGAAAGACATGTGTAGGAGGTTCTATATTGGTATTTTTGAAGAAGCACGTAAAGGAGAACTTTTATTTGAGAGTATATATATATGTGTGTGTGTGTCTATATATACATAGATACCATTTTACAAGCACATATTATTTTTTGTAATCTGAGCACACTTTTAAAAAGAATACGCTTGGGTATGGTAAAGAAAAGGGAAGAAGGGAATAGGAAAAAAAGAAAGAGCGGGAGGCAAAAATGGTTTGCATTAGGCAGAAACCAAAGGCTGGATCACAAACTCCTGCCTGGTTGAGACGTCTCGTTGGGGCTTTAGTACTCTTGTGGAATTCCCAGTGTCTTGGTGGGAATCCTTCTGCCAACCAACAGCTCTGCCTAAGTTTCCTTCATGTGCTTACTTTTTAGGGGAGAGGCAATGTTTACCCAGTGATCCAGTGATTCCGGGTTGCAGGAGTGGGTGGATAGGTGCTGGGCTCCTTCATGGCAGGAGGCTCCCCTATGCATTTTGGGGACATCAGCTCTCCCGGGTCTCAGGCAAATGGAGGGACAGCTACAGGAATCCTCTGCACTACCAGGCAGGAGATGCTTCCAACAGACTGAGAACACCCTCAAAGAAGGCTCGCCTACTCTGCCTGGCTGGGACGGAGGACGGCCCTGCCTCAGTTTCTCAAGAGACGCAGGCCGAAGCAAGTCAGGGTGTTTTACTGCCTTCTGTGCAGGCCCCTCCCACAGGGCTAGTCACCTTTTTTCCCCATCCACAAAGCTCAGTACTATGAAGAGTGAAAAAATCACATCCTTTTAAGGCAAGACTCACACCATCACAACCCCAAAAGCAACGTTGTCCACTCCTTATATGTAACCAAGATCTCCACTTAGCCAACCCACATTCCTGATGTTTCAAAGGGTTGAAAATCTCCTTGGTCCTAACTCCCCTTACATAATTTCTGATGAGCAAACAGCTTATCAGGTCACAAAATGCACTCCCCAGGAAGCTTGCATTTCTGGGAAGCCACCTACTACATGGAACATATTTCACAAAGATTTATTTTCAAAGGCCAAATGCTGCATTGCTTCTAGCTGTAGTAGCCAGGTGTCTTAGGAGCTTCCATCCAAACATATAGTTATTCTTGCTGGAAACTATACAGATAGCACTATTTCCCCAGCTTTATTAAGGCTTCTGCAAGCCTAGTATGCCCTTGTCACCCATTCTCACCACTCTATTTGCAACCCTCCCCCCCAATCAAACTCACCCAAAGGAAATAGATCGATGAAGGTAGCCTCCACAGGGGACCCTCAAGAAGAGACTCACCTTTGTCGTGGCTGCCTGGTGGCGGTGGCGGGGGTGGGGAGGTGACTGGCTTGGACTTGTCATGGTTGTTAAAGCTCTGGCTGCGTCGGTTGTTAGCAGTGGCTGATCCTCCGCGTGTTTTGGCCTCACTGCCTGCAGCGGACACTCTCGCGGTAGGACCTGGAAGTCTAAAATGCAAATGCAACAGGGTAATGCATTGAGTCTCAGGAAAACAGCAGTGTCTCAGAAGGAAGGAATTGCAACCATGCAGGATATAAAAGAAACCACAGCAGACCCTGGGTCTGTGGAGTTTTGCCAGCCAAGGGAACTGGGGGAACCACTACAACGAACCAGGCTTGTAATGACCCCAGCAAAGTCCTACAGCAAATGTGAACTGCTTTCCTCTGAGCAAAGTAGTTCTGAAAGGAAAATGCGTGGATATGTTTGCTGATTAAAAATACAAAGCTTATCTTTGTTTTTCCTCCGGGACGAGCATTCTTACTTTGCAATTAGGGCTAAACCATGTCACCACTCATTCTGCCAGGTCTGAAACATACAAGGCCTCAGAAGGCCCTCACCTGCTTTCCCTCATGTACATCTCTTCTGGTAGGTACAGTGTTTGCCACAATCCAGGGATGTCAGGATCAGAAAAAGGGCTCAACTTTGTAACAGTAAGAAGGCGCATTGCTACCGCGCAGAAGCCAACACATCTGCAAGGAAAACTTAAGGCCTAGTTGGAAACACTTGTCCAGACATATATTTTCCTTCAGCACCTGACAACCTGTCTCTCTGGGCACTTCTTTGAGGCTGAAGCCAGCTTTTCTGCACAGTAGATGGATAAAATCATACATTCTTTCTGTAAAACCAGCAGCAATCTGTTAGCCTAAGACACATACACACACACATTTTCCCTTTAAATAAAACACCTCATTTTGGGTGGTTTGGGAAATCGAGCCACCAGACTTCTTTGTAATACGTCTAAAGACATCACAGCCCATTCCCCAAAGAGTTAAGCCTAAGACTTCTCCCAATCTGAATTTTGGTCCAGGGACTTACTAAGCAGGCTGTTTCCAATAATCAAAGTTGAAAGATGAAGAAATGATGAAACATTTCATTATATTTTTCAGCTAAAACCCACTTAGCTGTGTTTAAAAGCCACTGGAATCTCAGCCGACTAGCATTAGATCTGGTGATAAGTCTGAATTTTCAACCCATAAAGCTTTCAGCTTTCCCTTTCCATGCAACTCTGTAAGCACCAAAGAAGTCTTTGGTCTGGAAGCGTTTTAGATGGAAGCAGGCAATCACTTTCAACTTTTTCTTGTTGGCTGAGCAAGAAAGATGGTTGGAGAGTAAACAAAGAACATAAGCTGGTGTTAGAGGACTATAAAATTTATACAGTTAAAAAGCTGGCCCAGTTCCTTGACTGGGAGCTCTGAGAGATGGAGGGGGTTAGCTCTTCCCCCAACAAGTGGCAGTGAGAACTTTAAGGCAGAGCTTCCTGCTGCACTGGGAGGGTCTGCCTCTCTGTTAATTTACCCTGCCTTATTTGGAGAAAATATTCACCCCACAGAGACAGGCACAGAACGGGGTGCAAAACAGGGCCAGCATCTATGCTTCGGGGCCAGAGGTAGCCAGCACAAGTGATCAAAAATATCTAGCGAGAGGAGCCTGGTACCCCTCCATTCTGCTTCCAGTGCAAACCATGTCCTCCAAGCCCGTCAGGTCAGTGATATGTGAGTTCTCACTTTCAACAGCAGAGTTTCTGTGGGGGCTGACAGGGGGCTCCTTGGAGCTGGACTTATTTAACACAACCAGAGCCTGCAGGAGTCTTTATGTCCACAGATAGGTCTGGAAAAGGATTACAGGCTTGCTCCAAGATGATGTCACAGCAATGGTATTAAGTGGTGCAGGGTAAGGCAGGTCATAGCATTCGACTTCAGTGGGGAGGCTGCAAAGAGCTGGGAAGCACAAAGCGGTGAGGAGGGGAAAGGTGCTTTCTTTTCAAAGTTGAGAAGCCCCCAGTGTGCCGCCCCAGCACTGGACCACATGGGATTTCTGGACAGCCCAGGGATGGGACAAGCACCACTTTAAATCAGGTAGGCAGTCTGGTCCCCTGTGAGGCAGCACGGTATGTCAAATAGAGTATGGGCTTTTTCATACACTAAACGTTGGGCAAGTGTGAGATTCACGTTCCACACTGAAGAGTGAGAATAATTATAACCTATATGATGGAATAGCTGTAAATTTGAAATCAGACTTAACATACGCCTTGTAAGTACTCAGTGTTAGATTCCCTTCTCATCCTCTTTTCGGAGCACAGACTCATAAGGAAATCAGACATTGTCCTAAAGGAAACACACTACAGTATACAATCAGATAAATAAAAGAATAAAATAGATGGGTCTACATCTAAGTTTCAGGAAAAAGCTAGACAAAAATCAACATGGAAGACTCTGAAACCAACATTTTCAAAGAGACAAGGAAAGGCTTTGGAAAGCAGAATTTGTCATCTCCCTAAGAACATTCCAGAAGAGAAATTACTGCATCCAATACTTGGGGCATCTCTGCATTAGTGGGGGCCGCATTCTCTAGAGTGAAATATTCCTGGTTTTGGATAAGCTGATAAGACAGCTCTGGGTTTCCCAGGTATGTATCTGATGAGGTTCAGGTGCTTCTTTGACAGGACTGCACATCCTTCTAATGGTTTCTGGATATACAAGTTTTGTGCCAAGTTTTTCTACTTTGAAAGGTATAGAAACAGAGAGTAAGTGAGCTCCCATCTGCTAGTTCACTGCCCAAATGCTTGCAACTCCCTGGGACTCAAGTTGGGACGTGGGAACGCAATCTAGGTCCCCCATGGGGGTGGCAGGAACCCAATTACTTGAGTCAACACTGTTGCCTTCCACGGTCTGCATTAGCAGGAAACTGGAGTTGTAAGCCAGAGCTGGGACTCAAACCCAGGCACTGTGATGGGGACATGGGCATCTTAACAGGCTCATGGGTACCTGCCTTGTGCCAAGTTCTCTGGGACATGGATAAGAAGTTCATGAGAGGCTGGAACACGGCTGATACGTCCAGTGGAGGATGCTTGGCACATGAGCCTCCAAACGTACCACAAAGCTCACGCTAGCTCATGTCACTCTCCACCACCATCATCACCACTGCACCCCGGTCAGGACAGCCCTTTGGATTTGATCAAATTGGAAAATAAGGTGGAAATTAAGTAATTTCAAGTTTCAGAGAGAAACTACAGTGAGTGACTCTTTAAACTCAGTTTCTGCTGTGAATGGACTCAGACTGCTACTAGCTGCAAAGTTGGCCTCTCCATCTGCCTGAAAATGTCAGCACAATCCACCTCACCTATAATGGCCTCACATACAACGAATGCACGGTGAGTGCGAAGTAAGATCTCATCCTCTAGGAAAACAAAATGCTGCTTGGGATGCTAAGTCAATTCACAAATGAAAGCATTCAGATGGAATTCTAAGTACAGGATTCCAAAGACAGGGTTTCAGAGGCAGAGGTGACCACAAGAATCTAAGATTCCCAAGCCATCACGGGAGGCCACGGGCTTTTCCACAAACAGAAGTTGGGGTCAAGCTAGAACACTTAATCTTACTGAGATCGTATGGGGCTGGCTGACCTCAGCCAATATCAATGCTACTTTCATTGATAAAATACTTTCAGTTCAGAAGTAATTCAGAAAAGGAAAATGATGATCTGGAGAGTCAGCCGGATGGTCTGCGAAGGTCCAGATAAGAGACCTTAGAGCAGGAACCAGCATAGTGAAAGGCAACTGAGCAGAGAACTAGGAGATCCAAGTCTCAGGCAAAGGGAAAGCTTGTGAAAACTACAGAGGAAAAACAGAGCTGGCGTGTGCTAGGACTCGGGGGACCGAGCGAGCAGGAGGAAGTGAGGCCGTAGAAGCAAGGAGTCAGAGCAAGACCTTGTAGGTCACAGTTTGAAGACGCTGTCCTACCCTCCAGGGAAGAAGCATTAATTAAGGAGGCTGAGGGCAGAACATCTTCTAGTTTAGCAGTGACACAGACGCTGGGCCTCTGGCTACCATTTTGAAGTTCATTAATGTTAACATCCTCATGTACCATGGGAACTTCCATCAACTCCTAGCCAGGAAGCTTCTGCTGCCTGCAGCCCTAGAATCCCAACTGCTGCAGAACTGGTCTTGCTCCTGCAGTACAGCTGTGGGTACCACAACAGATGCTGCCCACTGTGCCTGCCTCGCTGGAGAACAAGGGTGAGAGGGGGAGTGCGACAGGCTGTGTCACATACAGCACCAGGAGGTCCCACCAGCTCCTTTCCAAGATCCATGTCCAAACACAGTTAGAACATGACAGAGGGCACAGAGGGGTTCTCTGAAACACACATGTGTTGCTTAAAAGAAAAAAAAAGTTTAAGCAAAGTGGTGTAACAGAGGCAGGAGAAAAATCCTGCTGCTACCCGAGCCACGGTCAACTTCTCCAACATGTGCAGAGGCGAGCCGGCAGGGCAGTAAAACTGTCATTCCTGCTACGTCACCTACAAGTGCATCCTCACTCCACGCACTGTACGTGCTGGTGGGGAGAAAGCCGTGCTTCCCCCCAAAACCACTTCAAAGGCTGGGGGTAGAGGGTGACCCCTCCCGGGAAGGATGGTAGCTTGTGTGCACATGCTGGGGTCGGGGTGGGGGTGGGTCGTAACTGGAGCTGCATGTTGCCAGACAAGATGATTAAATGCTAAATCTCTAACTCCCATGACATCTGCTTTTCAGGAGCTAGGCAGAGAAGCCTGAACTCCAAGCCCACCAATTCCATCCCACAAGAGGGTCACATTGAGACCCACTCTATGTGACCTGCTAGAAGTGGCCTGGTTGCCTTACCTGGCCCAGATCAACTTCAATCACCACAGTGGCTGTATTGCTTATTTCCAGTGCAGTGGTTATACGCCAGGTACTAAGGCATTGACAATTTTATTAATCCTTACACTCATAACAAAATGCATTTTACCAGGAGGGAAACCCAGTCACGTAGGGATGAAACAGTTTGCCCCGGTAGCACAGCAAGTGGTGAAGATGGGCTTCCAATCAGGTGTGACTGCATCTCTCAGCCACACACAAAATAAGACCAACACCTGGGTCTCACTGGGGGATGCTTCCTGCTCTGCTCAGTATCCCTGGTGTCCATCAAGGTGAGGAGCTCTGGCAGATGTTGAATCATCATTTGTTTCCCAGCAAGAAACTCATTTCCAAAGTATGGTGGTGGGGGGGGTGCTCAACCTGAGGGGGTGAGGCTGTTTATTTTGGTCATCAAATTTACTGCTACAGTCTGTGGTGCTTAATTAGCTAAAATTCTTATCAAAATCATGCTCAAGGGTGCAGACGGGGAAGTAGGATATAGGTAAGGCACAAAGAAGTATTAGGCAAATAATGAAACACCACGCATTTATTGGCCTCAATAGAGAGAAAATGCACACAAAAGTAACCCTAGTCAGGGATGCAACCCTACAGGGAGCCTATGCCCTGGCTTCAAGCCTGGAAGCCCTGGACCCAGCACAGGGCATGGACATACCCCGTCTTCTCCCTCTTCCTCTCTTCCCACTGCCTCCCAACCCCTGCCTTCTTCCATCATCTGGTACCGATAACGCATCTTGCATGGGATGGGCATGTGCTTCCCATTAGACATTTTCCCAGCTAGCTCCCGGTTTCCTTTCTCCTCCAGGACACAGCACATCGTGGGAACAGACACAAGATTTCAGGTTTCCTGCGAGCTCAGCTTCCCTTCCCCTTACATGTACCGGGCCTTGGCATGAACTGGAACGCAGCCGTTTGCTAGAGCACTGGGCGGCTGCTCTGTTTTTCCAGGAAAGCAGTCCTCCTTTGGCTGGGCTACCAGAGGCACTGAGGAACTTAGGTCTCCCTGTCCCACTGCACCGAGGCTAACAGGCCAACCTGTTCTCCAGAGGAGCACACGGCCAGGCGGCTCCTCCCTCGACAGCCAGGCCGATCCTGAGCTGGCCTCTGAGAGAAGTCAGCTCTGGCTAGAAAAGATACCTAGAGCCCGGCCCAGTGGGCAGAAAGCAGGTGTTCAGTATGTATTGGAGACCTGAATGAGATGAGAAATGACACGTAGGTTGCTTCATGTGAGATTTCAATGAAAAAGTACCTTATTAGTCATAACGAGATTTTTTCACCCAGCAGCAATTTCTATTAGTATGCTTCAAGGGCAATGTGAGAGGAAAAGCTGAAAGTAATGTTTGAAACATGAGATTGAAAAAACCCACATTAATACCAGATCTCCAGGAAGAGGAAGATAGTGTAGCACCACGGTTAAAGCAAGGGTGCTGGGGTTAGAGCACCTCGGTTCAAATCCTCGTCCCCACCCTCCCCCCTCTTTCTATGTGACCCTGAGTTTTAGTTTACTCATCTGAAAAATGGGAGACAATCCCAAGACCCCTCTCATGGAGACTGATGTGAGATTTAAATAAGATAATGCAATTGGTGCATTCAATAAAGGTTAGTTGTTGACACCTTTAGAGTGGCAGCAGATACAACAATGGCTTTTCTCATCCCTACAATGGATTCTCACAGAGTGCAGCATATGAGCCAAACTGTGAATTAAGAGACCAACTGAGTGCACAAGGCTATTTTTGTTCTCAGGAACTGAGGCAGTCTCTCCATGGTGTGCAAGAGGATATAGCTACATGGATGAGAGAAATATGGGAACTTCGGAAAGTTCATGGAAAACAGAATTAAAAGATACACTTAATTTTGATATGAAAAATTTTAATTTGTGCATAATTTTGTGCATTTTCATGAATCTTTGGACTTTTTGTATTTGTCAATTTCAATATTTTTTGCACTTTTTTTTTAATAAAAACTCATTTATTTACTTGAAAGGCAGAGTTACAGAGAGGGAGAGACAGAAAGAGAAAGATCTTCCATCCACTGGTTTACTCCCCCAAATGGCCACAACAGCCAGGGCTGGGCCAAGCAAAACCAGGAGTCTGGAACTCCATCTAGGACTCCCATATGAATGGAAGGGCCAAACACCTGGGACATCCTCTGCTGCTTTCCCAGATGCATTAGCAGGGAGCTGGAGGGGAGGTGAAGCAGCCAAGACTTGAACCAATTCCCATATGGGACATTGGGGTTACAGGCAGCGGCTTAACCCACTATGCCACAATGGAGGCCCCCAACATATCTTTTAATTCCATTTTGCACAAACTTCTTGACGTACCCTCATAGCTGCCTTGCTGTTTGGTCTCTTCTGACCAATTTGGATTCATGCTTCAGGTCTTTATAACTCAAGAGAAAAATCAATCCCATATTAGTACTTTTAACAACAAGAAAAACTGCAAAAACACAACGCACATAAATGAGATGCAGGTGAGGTGGGGTTAGAGCCAGGAGGAAGCAGGGAGCAAAGTCATCACAAAATCACCCCCAAGAACTACCTCGAAACTCACCTCTCCCTAAATCTGAATGGATTCTGATAAAGCAATCACAGTCAAAAATCAATGTAATGAGACGTATCATGTGCACCTCAACGTCATTTACAGTCCCCCTCCCCCCCCCCCCCCCACTCTTTCAACAATCTCAGGGTCCCTTTCAAAACTCACTGCCATTGGGTCATTAGCCAGAGCATGTAAGATTTTCTGGAACTGCAAACATGACATGGGAAACTCAGCCAGAGCAGAGGGAAGAGCGGAGCAACGGGTTGGGTTTCAACCATGCTTTGTGGGACACAGAGAAAGTCTAACCTAGAGATCTTTTTCTGACCCAGAGTGAAGCGGATGATTTTGCTTTGAGATGAGTCCTTGGGTGACGCACTGCGTGACAAGAAAGAAAAAAGTGGAAGAGATGAGTGAGGAGAGAGAAGAAACATTAGGCACACAGGTAAATAACAAGAGGCTGGTAATGACCAGAATGCCCCTAGGGTTTCTGCCTCTGCACAATTTTTCCCACAATATGCAGCTTTCTTTCTAGATCTGACTCAGCAGATAATATATTTCCAATATGAAAAATTAAGATCAAGATTATCTAAGAACTTCTCTGTGTGTTTTCCTCCAATATGAAATTTCTTTTCTGCTTCCAGTTGGCTGTCACAGTACACCTGAAAGCGAGGGGTCTTAGATAAGCAAACAAACTCGATCCCTTTGTTCAATGTGGAAATGTTCCACTCACAAGCTTGTTCTACTGGGTGCCTTTCAGACGAGCATCCCGCACATCCCATAAAGCTGATCCTAAAGAAGGGCACCGATGTTTGCAAGTTTTGCTGGTTTAGGGAATTTTGCTCTTAATACTGCAGAAATGACCATTTCAAGCTAAATTCTGTTTTTGTTTTTTTTACAGGCCATAAATTTGTACATATGAAGAATCTTGGTTGGGCTTAATAAATTCAAATGTTAAACATACAAAAAAATATTTCCTCTCTTGTATCCATGTATCCTATATCATGTTCACTAAAGAATCTGAGGTGAGAAAAACAATGTGGGTTTCACTAGCATTCAGAAGTGAAGAGAATGGAATGTAGGGACAAAATAAACCAATTATCTGGGTTCTTCATGCAATGAATGGATAGGGACCATATGCATGTCTAGTAGACACAGATGAGGAGGGGAGCGAGTCTTGGAGCCTATGCTCTGGGCCCCTAAACTGGAGAGCAGTGTCACGGGGTGAAATGTGGCCACAAGGTAAACTGTGGGAAGAAATGAAGGGGTAAGTGGAGTCTCCCTATGGCTGTCACGGAGGAGTTGGTCTGATTCCTTCATGCCACTGTTTCAGATGTCCTTTGCCACCTCCTACAACTCCTCTATTGCAAACTTCAGGGAGAGTTACTATGTTTTCATGTTGGCTACCCAAGGAGGTACAGAACCCAGATGACTTGCAAAATAGTTCCTAGGCATGTTGGTTTCTGGCAGAGTACCCGCAAGACCAAAACAAACCAGCTATTTGGCGCTTCCGTCACATTAATGGTCAATGGTCCAAACCATCACCCTTGGGAGTTTAGTTATCAAAGATAGAATTAAGGGCTGGGAATATAATAGAACTGAGCCCGTGATATAATTTTATTATTCTTAAATGTATAGTCAGAGTGTTAGCGTGAGCTATCACATCCCTAAACCTTGAAACATGGTTCTCCTTTGGAAGTAAAATCACAAAGGACCAGTACACATGGGTAAAACCAGCCATCTGCAGAGGCAGTGCAAGCTGGGCAAGGTAAACGGGTGATGAGGACACACAACAACTCTGATGCCAGGCTATGTCACCATTCTGCAGAATCCGGGGCCACGATGGAAGGAACTACTCTGCACAGGAGAATGGACAATCGTGCCATGGCTGTGACTCTTCTTCAGGTACAACATTCAGGAATACTAAAATGTTTTTCTTCCTAGGAGATGGGTACTCCGACTGGAACATCTGGCTCTTTTAAGAAAACAAATGCTTATCATGAAAATGATTGCCTCAGGCTACCATAGCCTGGTGACATAAGCCAGTGTTTCTCAATGCACATACCTTGGGACAGTCTGCAGGGAGAGACGCTTTATGAAGCACAATGAACACCGGCCAAGCTTGAGAACACTCCTTTCTCTGTCCCCATCTGAAGACCCACTCTCCATGGCTTCCTCATCTGGGTAACACCCACCACTTACCTAACTGCTCAGCTGGAAGCCAAGGCTTTTCCCCCTCACCCCAGAGCGTATCTGTTTGCAGGTCTCGTGGCTCAGCCTCCCAACTGTCTTGACTGGGCCATCTGCATATTGCTGGCACCACCCTGCCCCGAGACACTGCCACTGCGAGAACAGCAGAAGCCTCTTTACTTAGGACGCTCCTTCCCTTCTTGCCCCTGCACAAGCTTCTTCTCCCCAGAAGAGGTGACTTTTTTGAGACTATACATCAGGTCAAGTGCTCCTCCTGCTGAAGGCCCGCCCATAGCTTTCCGCCATCTTTAGGAGGCAGTCCGACCTCTTCACCCCGTCTAATCAGCACTCAGGGACCTGGCCTCCGTTCCAAGGCAGTGCACAGCTCCAGGGGCCACCGGTCATACCCGCAGCAGCCCTCTGCTTCCAGGCTACCTTATCACCTTCCCTCCCCTCGCACCCACGCAGCTGTAGCCACACTAGCTCCTCCCACTTGCCAAGCTCAGTCTGACCACAGGCCCTCTGGCCCATCTACTTCACAACTGACTTTTCCATGGCTAGCTCCCTGTCATCCATCTCTCTTCATTGTGGGGCCCTATCCTCAGAGAGACCTTCCCATCAGCCCAACCTCAAGGAGTGGCCCAGTCCCCCTGCCTCCCATCATCTTACTCACACTCACCAGTGTCTGAGCTTTTTCTTCCCTGTTTATTTGCTAATTTGTTTGCCTCTTGCTGTAGCATGAAGAGAGCAGGAACCTTGGCTATCTCATTCCTCCTTAATGCTCAAGGGCCTAGAATATGTGTGTTGCATATTTACACTAAATAAATGACTGCACATTGGCAGGTTCAAGGATCTCTAGAGACCCGCAATCACAGTTATAATAACTAAGCCCAGATTACCTCCCAGTGTGTCCTCTACAGGAGCCTTCCCCTGCAGCAGAACCCAAAGCGACATCTTAGGGCAGGTGCACTCTGCAGAATGCAACCCGGGAAATGATGTCTCCAGTCATTCAATCAACCAGGCCCATCAGGGAAGCCCTGACCAGGGAATGACTCCCACATAGGCATCCTGCAGGGAAGGGCACAGTGACTCTCTGCTCAGCTGTCGCGTTGCCGGGTCCTCTCTACTAGTCCAGGCATCTCTCTCCGTCCACAAATCTCCAAAATGTGAACTGACAACAATTAGATAATTAACTAGGGGGTCTGATTTACGTGACACCCAGTCCTGCCGGTTTTAACACCATCACCACTGGGAAATCACGTTTCTTGTGGGGAAAGGAGCTGAAACTACCTCTAAGGCATCTCGTGTGTCTGAACAGCTTTCTGCTTTGCCCAACTAGACTAGGCGACATAAGGTGGCAGGGTGCGCAAGAAACTGATTCTTAGTGCTGGTGCTCGGGGAGCCAGGGAAGAAATGCCATGACTGTTTAGCTCATAGTAGATGAAATCAAGCCATTTGTGTGATCAGTGATATTTAGATGTTTTAAAGATCAATCACTCCAAAAACATTATCATCAGCTTTTCTGTGGAATTTTACTATGAGTGATAAACTTCCTCATCCCTAATCTTCTCCTTGTTTCTGTCATTAAATGATAATGTTTTGAGCAAAGTTGCTTAGGAATGCAAATTCAGCTATCCCCACCGTAGCATTGCCTTGGCACTTGGCTTGTACACCTGTCTATGGTGAGTCCAACTATTAAGCATCAGTTCCCTCCTGGAACACCAATAAAACCCAAAGGTCCTACTCCTGCACAGTGGGCTCTCTGTGACTAAGTTCAACACGACAGCTCCCACTGTCAGTCCTACAAAATCCAGTCGCATTCCAAGTGACAGCCCCATCGGGGGACGCTGCCCCTTCCCAGGGAAGGCGCTGCCCCCTCTGCTTCAGTTGCCGGCTTTCTTAGGCACTTTTGGCATTTCTCTCCCAGCAAAGCAGAGACGCCTCCTGGAATAAAAGTACCACCTCTGCTACGTAAAATGACTCACGCGTGTAACTGAACACAGGCTCGCAGGCGTTCAGCACACAAAACAGGTTTGGTTTGCAGTCTATTTTAAGCGTGTGTGTGGAATGGGTCAGAGTTATGGCAGTAGCAGCTAACTGGCTTTGGCTGCTGGTGATTCTAACCTACAGAAGAAGTCCATGCCTTGGCCAGGGACAACCGTCTATTTCTAGGTCATGCAAATTTCCCACTGACCACTGGTAGCACTTGGCATTGAAGAAACTTAAATGGAAAACACACACAATACAGGCTAGAATCTGGCGGAAGACGTTGCCAGAAAAACAGAATTGCCATTCAGAGAGGAGTCCCCACCTGGATTGCATTTCGGCTTGTGCTTTTGACTGCTGATGTGGCGCTGGCTGGTGAGGCTGGCACGGGGCTAGGGGAGTAGCTGGCACCTGTTGCTGAGGGGCACCAGCCTGGCACTGGGAGGGAGCCCCGGTCGCCTGGGACACGGCAGGTGGCAGAGGCGAGGAGAGGTGTTGCTTCTGCGGTTGCTGCTGCTGTTGCTTGTAGCGGGAGAGGCTGAAGAAGAGGCCTAGAATGGCCTTGAGGTTTCCATTCCTGATTTCTACAAGACAGGAAAGAGATCCCGGTGAGACAGGGAGTCCGTCTTCTTCCCATACGTTCAACGGGCTGCCGCAGCCCTCACAGGAGTTTAATTCCTGTAGGATATGAGACTTCCTGAAATGCTTACAGGAGATCACAATTAAAACCAGGCTGAAACCACAAAGAAATTAGCTTATTCTCCCCACTGGGATTACAGTGGCTACACCAGGCAAGTTGCAACTGGATGTCTGGCAAGGGCCCGGAGGAAATTCTCAGAAAGGACAGCACCAAGATAGCAAGCAGCCTCGAGCAAGACTGCGCTTGCTCCACGGGCAGAGCCACCGGTCTGGGGACAGGGATGCCATCCAGCGCTTGGGGAGGCTCCCCAGCTGCTCTGCCAAGTTCGTGTTTGAGATGCACGGAGGGAGCCGAGTAGCTGATGTCCCACTTGCAAACCCCCTGCCCTGCTTGCTGGATCCAGTTGTCCCCTTTCGTCTGCTGAAGAAATAACCCTAATTTGGGTTGGCTGTAGGGCTAGGCTATAAGGATTTGCTGCCACATAAAGGACTCATACAAAATATTTATTTTATCTTAAAAGGAACCAGAACAGAGTAGGAATAAGAATTCTTTCTCAGATGTTGAAATGCATTTGCCTCAAGGCATGCACGGGGAGCTGCGGAGAGGAATAAAATATTTATTCACAGGCAGAGACCACGGTTCACAAAGGGATGCTCCTGGGACAATCCCTCCTCTTATGCAGTCAACATCAGACACCAATGGCCAGAGTCTAGACTGAGTTGGAGGGTAAAAGATGAGGGACACCCAGTATAAGGGGCAGAGGACAAGGAAGAAGCCTCGGGGACAGACACACTCAGGCCACTCTGCTTTGCTGCCACCTGGGCTGGATTTCCTTTTCTGAACTGGCAGAGGGGAACAGAGGGACACAGGGCCCAAGGGAGCTTGCAAGGCCTCATTAAGAGGGCTAGGGGAGGAAAGCCTGGGCCAGAGGGCAGCATACATGTTGAGGTTAGCCCAGAGCCAGGAATATAGACTGTGGGCCTAGGAACAAGCATTTCTCCCAGGGACCTGCTGATGGCCACAAGTCCTTTGAGAAACGAGCCCCACTGCATACGGAGGAGGAGGGGAAAGGCAGCCTCCCAGCTCCGTGGCCCGAGTGTGATCTGCTGATGCGGTCAGATCCAGTGACTTCCCAATGGTCTGAACACATGGACAAAGCAAACTTCCAGAACCCTGCCTTCATGCTTTACCGCAGCAGCTTCTGATCATGGAACAAGGCTGACAAGAGCACAGAGCTTGGAAAACCCAAGCCATGAATCTGAATCTGAACTTGAACTCTCACCAGCTGTGCAACCCCGAGCATGTTCCCTTCACCTCTCTGGGCCTTAGGGAAATGGCAACCATGGCACTACGTGCTCCATCACCCAAGGCTGTTGCAAAGATGAAATGAGAGTGCAAGGGTGAAAGCACACTGTAAAGCCCACCCCTCACTGGCCTTGCCCTTGATACCAAGACCGGAGCCGCAGGACCCTCAGTAAGATGCCCAGACCGTTCTATTTTCAAAATCAGGGCTTTTCCTATGAGGACCATATCATTCCCTGGGGAAGCACCACCACTTTGGAGAGTTCTGACTCTCAATTAAGAGGGAGCTCTTAATTATGCCAGGATGACAGGTGTAATCAGGACAGAGCTCTTGCTTATGCATCACCCAGTGCAAGGCAGGCAGGCAGCAGAGAAAGCCCCAGAGAGGTGGAAAATGCCCCCTCCCTTGTCTCTTAGGGTGGTTCAGCTTTGCTCCTTCCGCATCCTAAGGACACCAGAGGAGAAGCACACACCTGCGGCACGCTCCACTTCCGTTTCTAAATGTTCTTACCACTACACGCAAATCAGAGTACGAGGTTCAGATGGGAAAATGGAGGTGTATGAGATGAACCCTCACCCGTGGGAATCCTGGACAGTGACGAGAGCGAGGGACAGAGTGGAAATGAGCTGACCAAGTGCTGACATGTAGGAGAGCCTCTAGAAGGAGCTTGGCTACTGAATTCCCTGGGAGAGAGAAGCGAGCGCTAGGCAGGGGAAGAGATGAAATCCACCTAAGATTCCTCCTTGGTGTCTTTCACAGTGAGCAGGGAATGCCACATGGTTTATAACAAGGGCTATGGCCTCCTGGTAGGTATCAGGTGAAGCTTTGTACACGCATGATCTCATTGACTCCTTACAATGTGAGACTATCACTGTCCCTCTGGGAAAACAGAAGGCCCAAAGGGTTTTATGAGCTCTCCAAGGTAATCGCTGGGGCTGGGATGTGGATGGAGGTTTTTTCCAGCTCAAAGTCCAGTTCGTTGACACTGTGTCACTTGGCTTACTTGTGTACCCATCATGGGTGGGGGATTTAAAAGCAAACCAGATCCTATTTTTTTTTCCTTAAGCTGGCTCGAGGGCATATACTCTATTCTTCTGGTGTGTCAAACATTCCATAATACTTCTATTTTAAAACCACACAAGAAAAACAGAGCAAGGGAGAACTAACAAGTCAGCATATCCCAGGGCTCCTAGGTTGCCCAGTGCAAAAAATGCAGGCATACCCACACTGGCACCCTCTGCAGCCTACCAGCCCATCCCTACTGCACACAACAGAGACAGCCTTGTCGTGGTCTCCACCTCTGGGGTTGAGTCACTTACTGTTCGTAACTGTTTAATGTTTCCTAAAACTTTTACTATTTCTCAAAGAGTATGATGTCCCACTGGTAAACATTTTTTAAAATTTTTACTTATTTTCAGTTTATTTGAAAGTCTGAGAGGCAGAGACAGCCAGAGAGGGATCTTCCAACCATTGGTTCACATCCCAAATGCTCACAACGGCCAGGGCTGGGCCAGGCCAAAGCCTGGAGCCCAGAACTCAATCTGTGCCTCCCATGTGGGTGGTAGGAAGCCAACTCCTTGAGCCATTACCTGCTGCCTCCCGGGATGTACGTTAGCAGGAAGCTGGAACTGGCAGTGGACCTGGGACTGAAACTATGATACAGGATGCTGATGTCCCAACTGGTGTCTCAACCACTGTACCTGCTCCCAAGTAAAAACTTTTTCTTAGCAGGCAACATTTCGATTGTAAAGATGACTGATTTGAAGCCAGAAAAACCTGCCTGGGATTGAATCTCTTTAGTCCATCATTGACGGACCTGGAGAGTTTGCAAGATTCAATCCCTCTGTGCCTGATCCCTCATCCTTTAGAACAGGCGTGCCTCCTCCTGCACCTTTCCCATTTGCTTGTTTAAGATTAAGTGAGAAAACGATTGCAAAGCCCCGGATCCTCCCACCTGCAGCCTTCTCAGAACCCAATCCTGGGTTCTTCACACAGAGCAAGTCTAAGGAGTGGCTTATCCCCTGCTGGCCACAGTCCCTGGCATCCTGAAGGACCTCGATCATGAAATATCTCAATTAGTAAGCATTCAATGATGATCTTCTTTCTGGTTTTAAAAAAAGCTTTATTGAGGTATTATATAATTTGTACCCTTAAACTTTAGTGGACAATTTCATGAGCTTTAGTAAGTTTAACAAATCCTGGTTTTATAATATTTCCATCATTCCAGATTCCTCATTCTCAACTGCAGTCAATTCCCAAACCCACTCCCAGGCAACCACGAATCCGCTTTCTGTTCCAACAGATTTGCCTTTCCAGAACATTTCATATAAATGAGATCTTGCACTAGGTACTCTTTTATAACTGGCTTCTTCCACTTAACATAATGCCTTATCGGTTTGTTTGTACTGCTGGCTGCTACCTCATTATATGGCTACCACATTTGATTGATCCATTCACCAGCTGATGGACATTTGGACCGTTTCATTTTCTTTCCGAATCACAAACATGCAGGAGTGGTGACTGCTCAGAAAGCCGCACAGTGAATGCCATGTGTGGTCTGTAACAGAGAGGACCCAAAATAGCAAGTCTGCTAAGCCAGCTCCACAGGAAGCCGAAGACAGACTCCAGGAGCCCACAGGAATGTTCTCCTCGTGCCATTTCCCAAGGCTTTGGAAGAGGGGCAGCATCTTCTATCCGCTCAACTAACCTCACCTGTCTGACGTCCGGAGAAGGACATCAATGCTGACCTAGAGAGAACAGACCTGGCCATGGTGACTCTAGCTAGCTGGTGGCTCCCCCAGCCCTGGGACCCTGTCCTCCTTCCTCTTCCTGTGGCCAGGTCCATGCAAACTGAACAACAAACTGCAGAGGCCATATTCCAATTCCACTAGAATGTAGTATTGCCATGATCTTGGGTTCTATGGGTTCTGACCGTTGACAGTCCCATCTGCATAGATACTGTAGGTAGTGTCAAGCTCCATGGGCAAGATAAACAGAGAAGTTACTTTCTTTCAACAGTTTTTAAAAGTTGATTTCTCTTTATTTGAAAGGAAGAGTGACAGAGTGAAAGCACGAGAGAGAAATATCTTCCATCTTGCTTTGTTCACTCCCCAAATGCCCACAACAGCTGGGGCTAAGCCAGGAACTATGAACCCCATCTGGCTCTTGCACTTGGGTGGCAGAGACTCAAGTACTTGAGTCATCACCTGCTCCTAGAGCACACATGAGCAGGAAGCTGGGTCAGAAGCAGAGGCGGGACTCCCTCCCAGGCCCACTGATGCAGGGTGTGGGTGTCCCAAGCAGTGGCTTAATCCACTGCACACAATGGTGGCCTGTCCTTCAACACTTTAAAAGAGAATCTTCAGGCCTGGTTGACAAGAGCACAGCCATGGGAGCAATCTGACATGAAGAACTCTGTGTACATCCAAAGGGAGCACTAGCACACACCAGAGCCCCAGGACTCCTATTTAATTCCCTTAATGCATGGTGGGGTAAGGCCTGCCCATCTGATGGGGGACTGTGGATTCTACAGCACTGTTCCTGCAGACGGGCTGGGGACAACATTCACTGCCTCACTTTCCAGCCCTCTCTTGCTGCCCTTGCTGTACTGTTCATCACGCCTGCCAATGGCTCCACCCACAGAGGAAGCAGGATGGGAGGGTGGGAGCAGAGCCCCTTCTGATGAGGGCCTGCAACAGCCCCACTCCATGTAAGAGGCAATGGAAACGTTCTACTTGCTGCTGTCACCCTAAGGTGCAGGACCGCCCGCTTTCTGGCCCAGGACCTAAGTCTCCGGTCATCAGGGCAGCAAACCCAGGACTGCGAATATCAAGCTTGCAACTAATTTCACTTCAAAAGTGCACACTCTCTCTTTCCAGGAGTCATCTGGAAGGATCTCAACTCCTCCACTCTGCAAGGCTGATAAAGAGCTAGACCTTTGCCCCATCCTGTTGCGTATTCCCCACCCCCTGTGTCACTTCCCTTCAGTTTCTTCTCTGTCTGATGATGGCATACTCTGCCTGTAAAACCTTGAGAAACACCACACCTCTACGAGGCTCCCCAGGCTGCCCCAGGAAGAGCGCTTCTGTCTGATCTTCACAGGATCCCGAATACGCACCACGAGCTCAGCTCTCTTACTAACTGCATGACCGACATGATGGTCTGTGCCCCCCAGTATCGAGCACTGAGCACAGATCACCCAGCACTTGTCTGCTGAAAGCAGCAGAATGTACCTTCCCTGAGACCTCTGCTTCTCCATTACAGGAGGATGGGCTGAGAGGCAGGTAGCACAAATGAGAAAAGAGCCCATCCTTCCTCCCGGGCGCAGGTTTCAGGATGGTTGTGACAGGTGGAGTGTGGGTTGCAGAAGAGCTGGGGGGGGGGGTGTGTGTGTGCATCTCCAACATCACCCCCCAGGCAGCAGGAGACCCAAGCCCACAGGATTCTGGCAAGACTCCAAGAGCAAATAGAAGGGTTCAAAGTTCAGGAGCCCTGAAGGGGCAGGGAGGCTTCGTCTGGGGAAGTGCCCAAACCAGCAACATCGCCACAAGGTTCCCCGGGGCCTGCCGTCTCTGCCCCAGCACCTGCCGTCTGTGCCCTAGAACAAAGACTCTGGAGCAGGCAGGTGGGGCAGGCCTGAGCAGCTGAAACGCATCAAGGACAGGTGCACACACCCTCCTGGCTCCAAAGCCAGCCTGAGTCACTGGGGAGGGGTGGAGAGGTGTCTCTGGGGCTTTCCAACTGCCAGGGTTTATTTTTTTTTCATTGGAGGAGGAGCCTCAGGGCACTCAATCATCTTCAAAAGGAACGCAAAAAGCATTAAAAGTACATTATTTTCAAAACATTATGACGCTTTTCCAGTAGTTCTGCAGGTGGCTAGAGACAGGAAGTAGGGAGAAGTAAACAATGCCAGGCCTGTGAACAGCTTAGCCTGTGGGCCTCCCTTCTCCCATGCACACCTTAATCTCTTCGGGCCTTGGTGTGTCCTCATCTGTATTATGGGGATAATACTCACACTGACCTCGGGGGTTAAAGAAGATACAAATGTGCACAGCTCATAGCTTGGTGCCTGACACAGAGAGTTCTCAACAAATGGCTTTTGCTCCAATAATTTAACGGGAAGTGAGATATTCCCTGTATTCTGAAATTGTTGATAGGGCCCCAACTTGAGGATAAAACTACCCTGGCATTAGGAGGTGACAGAATCCAGGGCCAGCCACCTTCCCGCAGCAGTGCAACAGCTCATAATCAGCAGTCTTACTCCCAAACACCATCGTCACTGCTCCCAGAAACATCCGGCAAGAAGATCTAGATGGCAGAAAGTGGTTGATGATCATGGGGTGCTTTCTCTTTCCCCCACCAAGGAACACAAAGGTGGGGTCCTTGGTCTCCCTGAAGTTAAAGGAGTACCTAGAGAGTCACTGAAAGTGGGGGTGCTGGCAAGAAGGGGGGCTGGCATTCCAGCCCCACGTTGTGTCCCATTGACTCAGCTGACCTGCCTCTAGGCCACGTGCTGTGGGGAGGACATCGGCTGGCTGTGTGATGAGGGGCTGCTGCCATGCGACAGGAAATCTGTCCCACCCACTGCAGTGGGAAACGGAGCCCAGATGTTCCTGCTGGATCCATGGAAGATTCTGGAAGAACCATGAGACCGAGCTCAAACAGCCCACCAGATCTCACAAGAGACGCCAGTGCCCAGAGCAGCCCAGGAGTGAGCCCTGGCCAGCAGCGCATGCTCAGTGGATGACTGGGACAGGGGTAGTTATGGCCAGCCACGAGGGGCTGGTGGCTTCACCTTCTCTATGGTGCCCTAGTCCTGGAGGCTCAGGCACACGAAGCAGGGAAGGGAAAGAGGAAGGCCAGGAAGTCCAGCCACCACACCCTTCACGTACCTCTAGCCACTCCCACCGGGAAGCTTCGGGGAGGGGGGAGGTGGAGTGCTCTGAGTATGATTTGAAGTTTAAAGACAAACAAGATCAGAGCAGGTGTTGTGGCACAGGGGTTAAGCCATTGCTTGAGATCCAAGTATCCCTTATCAGAGTGCTGGCTCAAGTCCTAACTCCTCTGCTTCCTACTCAGCTTCCTGCTAACGCACCTGAGAAGGCAGTAGATTATGGCTGAAGTCCTTGGGTCCCTGCTACCCACATGGGAGAGCCAGGCATAGTTCCTGGTTGCAGGCATTTTGGGAAAGTGAGCAAACATAGAAGATGTCTCTGGCTTTCCCTGTCACCCTGTCTTTCAAATCAATAAATCCTTTTTAAAAGTCTATAAGAAAATGAACAAGGCTGAGTCACAAGCATGGATATAGAGCTAATAACTGAACACTGAAGTGGGACTCAGCCCAGCACGGAAGACGGGGTTTCACGCCACAGTGGAGGCAGCCCCTGAAATGCTGTAAAACCACTGCACAGTCACCCCCCAAGGAGCTCACGCCCCAGCACACCTGTCCCACAGGTGACAAGGGTCGTCCCCACATGGAGAAGGGGCCGGGAGCTGAGTGTCTCTCCTCACAAGGTGTGCCTCCGTGGACCACGCGTCATCTTCTCCACATTCCAGGTGGCATAGAGTTCTGTCTGATTCCTCTCACTCTACATGGCAGGCCCAGATGTTAGCCATCTGCCATCATGAGCTCTGAAATCCCACAGACCTGGGCTCCAATCCTGCAACCGCCCCTGTCTAGGCAGGTGTCCCATGGTTGTCACTTATAACCTCTTTAGGCAAAGCTTCTCCCTTGTAAATGGAAGCTGTTAGAGATTCCAGCTTCAGGGGCCAGTGCTGTGGCTTAGTAGGCTAAGACTCTGCCTGTGGCACCAGCATCCCACATGGGCACTGGTTCCTGTTCCAGCTGCTCCTCTTCTAATCCAGCACCCTGCTTATGGCCTGGGAAAGCAGCAGAAGATGGCCCAAGTGCTTGGGCCCCTGCACCCATGTAGGAGACTTAGAAGAAGCTCCTGGCTCCTGGCTTCGGAGGGGCTCAGCTCCAGCCCTTGCGGCCATTTGGGGAGTGAACCAGTGGATGGAACATCTCTCTCTTTGTCTCTCCCTCTTTTTGTCTCTAACTACCTCTCAAATAAATAAATAAAATCTTAAAAAACAATTCCAGCTTCAGTTGTGAATACCGGAGCTGATACAGATAGAATCCTTAAAAGCAGAGTTGGCTGGCGCCGCAGCTCACTAGGCTAATCCTCCACCTGCGGCGCCAGCACCCCAGGTTCTAGTCCCGGTTGGGGCGCTGGATTCTGTCCCGGTTGCTCCTCTTCCAGTCTAGCTCTCTGCTGTGGCCTGGGAGTACAGTGGAGGATGGCCCAGGTCCTTGGGCCCTGCACCTGCATGGGAGACCAGGAGGAAGCACCTGGCTCCTGGCTTCAGATCGGCACAACGCGCTGGCCGTGGTGGCCATTTGTGGGGAGAACCAACGGAAGGAAGACCTTTCTCTCTGTTTCTCTCTCTCACTGTCTAACTCTGCCTGTCAAATAAATAAATAAAATTTAAAAAAGCAGAGTTGGTGCGTACTCACAACAAACACCTACTGCATAGATTCTGAAAGCTTTGGGTAGAGAGGGTGGGACAGATGGGAGGACAAGTGAGGCAGAAGGCAGGACAGAGAAGCTGAGTGAGCAGGGGACAGAGCAGGCTTGCAGTCTGTGTCACCTAGAAGTCTTGCTGCTGACTAGACTCTGTCAAAGTCCTTGCTGCTGGGGGCAGGGGGCTGGAGGTGGGGCGCATGCTTGCCTCTCGGGTCCAATCACCCCCAGGAACTGGGAGGACCGTGTCATGCCACCTACTGACAGTACAAGAACTCTCAAGCAGGACAAAACCACGTGTTCCCCTGAATACCACCACCAACTCCAACAGCGTGTATTCCCTGAGCTCATTCCCACACTCGAGGGCCCACACTCCAGAGCTGGGGTCGGGGCTGACCACAACACATGCGCATCTGAGACTACAGTAGTGCAGCCAGGCCTGGCACGCGCACTGGAGTTCCTGATCTGAGCATTTCAACAATTCCACTCAGGACACAGCACATTCAGGAGGGCCAGACAGTGGCCATTTATACCACCCAGCCCCACTATCAGAAGAGACACCAGCTCAGACACACGGCCAGGAAAACCAGGGGTTCACCATGCAGCACAGTGAAGGCAAGGACCTGGCCCCCAAGGAGACCTCCTGTTTGCAAACTTACCTGCCCCCTTTGGTTGCTTCCTTCTTCACGGCTCCTCCTGACTTGACCTTGACCACTGAGGTCCAGGGTGACGTGCAGCTTTTCCAAAGGAACCTTGCTAGGGCACGGTGGTACTGTCTGAAGCCCAAACTGCTTTACCTGCTCTGGGAAAACCGGAGGCAGGTGCAGCCTAATGAGTTTGGGAGGCTGCCGGGGCCCATGGCAGCTGCTCATATTGACAAACAGGAGAGAGCGCGCAAGTTCCCAGGTTGAGCCGTTGCCTGAGGAGGCTGGGCCTGCAGACCAGCCATCTCCGGACCTACACTCAATGGCAAAGCACAAGCAAACGCTAATGTGCTAAGCAGCCTCCAAGTTTAAGTTCATTAAAAACTACTCTGGCTGTAAAAATGAAGCATTACATTACTAAATGCACCTGCTTTTCGTTTGTTCTTTCTCGCCTTCTTCATTTTTTTCTTAAAGCAAGGAAAAGTGCTGCTGCTTCTAATGAAAGTGAGAGACAAGGATTCCGCATTTCTCCCTGGGAGCCGTACAGTTTAGATACACTCCACGGCTAGGTGCGCTCTCTTCCACAGGTGAGGCCTGGCTGGACAATGAACTCCATCAGCTGACAGGTAAATCAAATCAGCCTTGTTTCTGTGAGCCCTCCTCACCCAGGGGCAGCTCTTGCTTGGCCACCCCGCCTGGTGTCTTGCCCATGTGGCTGGTAGGGCTGGATCTGCGTTCTCGCAGTGATTCTTGGGGTTGTCCTAAAGTTAGCATCCTCAAGTCTAGACAAGCACTGAGCTGCCTGGAGGAAAACAAAACCAGAAGAGCCCAGCAGTGCCCCCGGACTCCTCTGTGTTCAGGCCATCAGCAGGCAGCAGGAGAGCATTTCCGGGGACGAGAGGGCAGCTCCAGGCTAAGCACGTGACTCACCTTCTGCAGACAGCCCCTGGATGTTGATCCCCTTCGCTGCCAGGAAATTCAAGCAGGCATCTATGTTTTCAATCTAAACGGGGAAAGAAAAAAACAAGATGCACTTAATGAGCGTCCCGCCATCTCCACGGTCACCTCTTACCAGGAACAAAGGGCAAACAGAATGTTGTGAAAATGGCCAATGGAGGGATGCACGCAGGTTAGGTGTCCTCTTTGTCTGTACTTGCACGGGAAAAGGTTACCTAATATCTCGCCCGCACGGTGCCAAAAGTCAAGGCCTTGCATTGCTCACGGCTGCCAAAAAAAACCACGGTGGAACTGGAGCTCTCATCTTGATCGCTGTCTGCAGCACAATCTTGAGAACTTGAGCAGTGGCCAGCAAGCTGGAGGAGGGGATGAGGCTGGTGGACCCACCCATCTACCAACAGCTGGGAGAAATCTCCAGCTACCAACAAGGCAGGTGGTCAAATGCAGAAACAGTGAATGGGATTTTCAGCAGGAATCTGGGTAGTGTTTCCTCCCCAAATTCCCAGCATGGCAGGCCCCGCACATGGCCAGAGAGGGCTGTGGCCTCCTGGACCCCTCTGTCCTTTGTGCTGTCCCTGATGAGAAGGGACCCACCAGCCAGAGTCTGGGAGGCCTTTCACGCTTGCTAGGGCTGATGCTGCTGGCCAGGGCAAGCTAAGGTCCAGTCTGCATAAGAGAACAATTAGGTCGTCTGGCTCCGCAGCTCACTTGGCTAATCCTCCACCTGCTGCGCCGGCACCCTGGGTTCTAGTCCTGGTTGGGGCACCGGGATTCTGTCCCAGTCGCTCCTCTTCCAGTCCAGCTCTCTGCTGTGGCCCAGGAAGGCAGTGGAGGATGGCCCAAGTACTTGGGTGCCTGCACCCACATGGGAGACCAGAAGGAAGCACCTGGCTCCTGGCTTTGGATAGGCACAGTGAGCTGGCCGTAGTGGCCATTGGGGGGGTGAACCAACGGAAAAAAGACTTTTCTGTCTCTCTCTCTCTCTCTCTCTCTCACTGTCTAACTCTGCCTGTCAAAAAAAAAAAAAAAAAAAAAAAAAGAACAATTAGATCATTTCCCAAAGGTCTGATTTGAAGTTGTCGGGGCTCATTACTTTTTGGTTTAAAGGAAAATGCTCTGGCCTGATCAATGTCTCTGGTGACCACAAATGAAACACATCACTTTGGACTTGGCACAGGGATCTCTGAATTTTACATAGTTTACATCTCACAGTGGGAACCCTGTCCCCCTCCCCCAACAAACCTACCTCACATGACTTCCCGGGCCCCATCGTCATTCATCCTCATTCATCCTCATGAACGCAAACCAGGAGTAACCCACAGGGTTTCTGTTGAACTAGCAGACAGCTGTCTTTCACAGTGCACATGGGGCTACCCCCAAACAGTTTTGGATGTCCCCGCACAGTCAGAGGGTGGGAAGCATCCACATTTTAAGAGCGCTAATCTGAGCAGAGCCTGACTCCAAGAAGTCTTCCTGAAGCTCACCCCCACTTTCCCATTGAGACCTAGCATTTTGCTTCTCTGTTCCCTTCACATCTTCCAACAGTGTCCAGCTATGGGGCACAGGAGTAAAACTGCACCCGTCTTCCAGGAATCCACTCAGCTTGAAGTTACCCTGCCCTGGCTTTTGGGACGGGTCCTCATCCAGACATTTTCTCATCTCTAAAAAGGGGCAGAATGTAATTCCCTGCAAATTAAGTAAATGCCGATGCTCCAAGTGATGCCTACCACCACACAATCATTCCTCACAGAGACGGAAGAAAAGTGAGATTGCTTTTAATCCCTCCTTTCCTTCGGTCCAGCCTCAGGATAATAGACAGGACCATGAGGTAACATCACCCTGGAGATAAGGGGGAAGTGGAGAAAAAAGAAGAGAATGTCTGGGAATACCTTATGGGTGTATTCTGGAGCAATCTGCCTGCATTTGTAAGTAATACAAAACTGTATCTCTAAATGTTCTTCTACCCTACTAGGAACCCTGCTTTTGATAGAAAATGTTACCTCTCAATCCTTATTTCTACTGTTGCCCACAGTGGTACTGTACAAAATCACTCAAAAGGAGTTTTTTTTTCCATCCATAAAAAGGCACTGACATTTATTTCATAATAAAATGTCCATGCCACACCCTGTCTCTTCCAGTGATCCTATTCTGTCTCTCTTTAAAATATTCATTATTTTATGTATTTGAGAGGCAGAGTTACAGAGAGAGGGAGAGAGTCTCTCCATCCATTGCTTCACTCCCCAAATGGCTACAATGGCCAGAACTGGGCTGATCTGAAGCTAGGCACTTCTTTTGGGCTTCCCACATGAATGCAGGGGCCCAAGCACCTGTGCTATCTTGCACTGCTTTCCTAGGCCATTAGCAGAGAGCTGGATCAGAAGTAGAGCAGTCAGGACCCAAACCAGTGCCCATATGGGATGCTGGCACTGTAGTGGAGTCTTAACCTGCTATGCCATGGCACCAGCCCCTCTCTTTCTCTTTTTAAAAATGTATCTTGCACTGCGGCCGGCGCTGTGGCACAGCAGATAAAGCCGTTGCCTGCAATGCCAGCGTCCCATATGGGCGCCGGTTCCTGTCCTGGCTGCTCCTCTTTTGATCCAGCTCTTTGCTATGGCCTGGGAAAGCAGTAGAAGATGGCTCAACTCTTTGGGCCCCTGTACTCACATGGGAGACCCTGAAGAAGCTCCTGGCTCCTGGCTATAGATCAGCTCAGCTCCAGCTGTTGTGGCCAATTGGGGAGTGAACCAGTGGATGGAAGACCTCTCTTTTTGCCTCTCCTTCTCTCTCTGTGTAACTCTGACTTTCAAATAAATAAATAAAGCTTTAAATATATATTATATCTTGCACATGGTTGATGAGATGTATTGGCAATTACTTCACCATGGATAATGAGAAAAAGAAAAAGTTGACCATTCCCCCAAATCTCTACTAACACAAAATTAAAAATGCTATACTGGGGATGTAGCAGTTAAAATGCCTTCATTCTCCTTTGGAGTATCTGGGTTCCAGTACCAGTTCTACTCCACACTCCAGCTTCCTGTTAACGCAGGCCCTGGGAGGCAGTAGGTCATGGCTCAAATAATTAGGTTCCTACTACCACGTGGGAGAGCTGAATGGAGTCCCCAGCTCCCAGCTTCAGCCTGGCCTAAGCCCAGACACTGAAGGCCTCTGGGGAATGAACCAGCAGAAGGTGAGCTCTCTTTCTCTACCTGACTCTCTACCTCTCAAATACATTTTTCAAAAGATATGTTGACATTTATCCTGGAAAGTGTCACGCACGTAGGGTGATGAGGGCAGCAGCAGTGCGCCCCCCTGAAAAAGAACAAAGAACACAGACCCCAGCACGTTCTGGAACAGCACTGCTCCACCAACAACACGGTTGCTGCAGAGTTTTCTTGCCAGGCAGCACAGAATACATTTACTTGTCATATTTATGGAGCCTCCAATGCATACAGCGTCATTTAAAGCACATGGCAATGTCTTCCTGCCTGACTAACCTTCATACATTTCAATTCAGCCATCTGCTGGGCTGTCTTTTACCACTGAATTCTATTAAAAGGGTAGAGAACTATAAATGGATTACCTGGGATACTTCTTCCTCCTTTGATGATTTTTTTAAAGTCCTATCATTCTTTTCTAGAAATTCATAATTTAGATCAGCAGTTCTCCATCGGACGGGGAGGAGGGTGGAGGAGGGGGAACAACCTGGCAATGTCAGCAACACTCTGGGCTGTCACCATGGTGCAGGGTGGGGGACAGGTGCTGCTGGCATCTCATGGATTGAAACCAGAGATGATGCTAAACACCCTGCAACACATGGAAAGAAAGAACCATCCAATCTAGAGTGTCGACGGCCTGAGCTGAGAAACCCTAAGTCATGGGACTCTTTTAATCATTCACTCTGTTAACACAATCGTGCGGATGCCTGCTGCGTGCCAGGCTCTGCACTCAATTCTTTGGATGTTGTTGGTTTCCGCAACTATTACACGCTGGACAGAGTGAGGTAAGGGAGGTGGGAACATCTGACCAAGCAAGGTTACACAAGTCAACGGCTGGCAGCGCTGGGGCTGGGCCCCAGGCGTGCTCCTCCTTGTCACAGGAGCCTGCGTTTACGGCACCTTCCTCCTTAGGGACCACAGAGCCACTGGGCACAGGCACCCTGATGCCCATCTGCTTGGAGAACTAAAGCAATCAACAAGGGAAGCACAAAGAGGTTGCTTCACCAGGTGAACCAGGAGGTGCAGAGGCACCAAGATCCTCTTCTTCTACAAGGAGGTGCAACCCAGCCACATCCAGATGGCCGCACTGCCCTCCCAGGAAACACTCACCCTGAAACTAAGAACCTGGTCATCATTTATAAGACCATTTATAAGCCCACAGACTGCCTCCGATACCTCCGCTCTCCTGTGAACTCTCCGTTCACGGAAGGAGCTCAGAAAACATTCCTCACGTCTCAAATCCCCTCTTTAATAATGTTCCATTAAGGTTAAAAATCACTCCTGACAAGACGGCCGAGACCCCCGCTCTTTTCATCTGCACCCCGGGAAGAGAGTGAGGCTGGGAAGCAGAGAAGGGGTCAGATGTGGATTCCAACCTCCTGCCTCATTTGGAAGGAGATCAGAAGCAGAGACTGGTGCTTTGATCCAGGCCCTTGTGTGATGAAAATCCACCTTCAGGTTCTCCTCCGAATCCAACACAGGTACACAAGGCATCTTCCAGTGCTGCTGACACTGCAAGCTGTCGCCGAGACACGGGCCCGTCCCAGCAGCAGCACCCGGATATCCTGGCACCGACCGTAAGGAGGCTCGTGGCTCATGTGTGATCCAGACACGCAGCATGAGAGGATCTGGTTAAAGTCGGGAGGCAGAGCCCAGCAAAGTATGTAAATATGATCAAAGTTGTTCATTAGCACATAGCAGCCAATATAAACTACTTTCCAAAATTAGCCAGGAAAAAAAAAATCTGTAGGAAGGCTGACATTCCAATGGTGCTGAAGGAGGGAGGGGATTGGGTGAGAAGTTTATTACAGTTGCTACCATAGATAGGGGCCCAACAGCTGGAATGTGCAGCATTAGCTGGGCTGAAGGTGGGAAACCCCAAAGTGGGATCCCCATGTGCCTTGGGGGTCCCTGGGAGCAGAACAGTGCTACACGAGGAAGGGGAACAGAGAAAATGGGCAGACCAAGGCCAGCATGCTCTTGTTTGAGCCAAATGTGGCCTCTCCTGCATGCAGCCCATGAATTTTTAAATACAGAGGGGCTGCAGGCAAGCCTTTCTCCCAGTCATAGCAGAGACCTCCAATTCAGGGTTGGAGAGATTCTGAATGGTGTCTGAACTTGAGGCTTGCAAAGCAACTTCCACAGCTCTGCATATGTTCACGCTCTGGTCTTGGATACCCAAAGGACACCCCCACCCAGGGCTGCCAGAGAGCAAGGAGAATCAAAACAAATGCCCAACAACTGGAAGGAGAATAAGAGACAGGAAGCAAACGGAGAAGTTGGCATTTCAGTCATGGTTAAAGCGGCACTGGGCCTCAGGATAATGTAAAATATGCAAACCTCGGAAGTACTGCTGTCTATCTCCCTGGTAGCTTAGAGACTGATCAAATACCATCTGTTGTGGCAGTTGTCATGGCAGCATTTTTCTCTGAATACCAGTGTAGCCCAGTGCAGAGTACAGGAAAATGATGAATGCGAACGAAGACCATCTCTATGGCAGCTATCACAGCCCAGGGTTATGGTGCCCTGGGTATACCGAGTAAATAAATGGGTGCCAGTTTACATGCATCAAGAGGTTCTCACCAGACCCTTGGAGATCCCCATCCTGGAAGGAGGGGCAAACTGCTGTTACATTAAAGTCAGGCATGGTCACAGCCATTTTTTTTTTTTACAATTGTGAAATGTCTGCAGCTTAGGCAATGGGAGACCCAAATTCCAGATGAGGCTAAGTGAGGTCTTCCAAGTTCTGGTGACTTTATAAGTGTAGCGTAGCCAGGGGTTGGCGCCGAGGTGCAGCGGGTTAAGATAGTGCCTGAGGGTGGCACTGTGGTGCAGCGGGTTAATGCCCTGGCCTGAAGCGCTAGCATCCCATATGGGCGCCGGTTCTAGTCCCGGCTGCTCCTCTTCCAATCCAGCTCTCTGCTACGGCCTGAGAAAGCAGTGGAGGATGGCCCGGATCCTTGGGCCCCTGCACCCATGTGGGAGACCCGGGGGAGGCTCCTGGCTCCTGGCTTCAGATCAGTGCAGCTCTGGCCGTTGCAATCAACTGGAGAGCAAACCATCAGGTGGAAGACCTCTCTCTCTCTGCCTCTCCTCTCTCTGTGTAACTCTGACTTTCAAATAAATAAATAAATATTAAAAAAAAAAAAAAGATACTGCCTACAACACCTGCTTCCCATATGAGCACCAGTTCATGTCCCAGCTGTTCCATTTCTGACCCAGCTCCCTGCTGAGAAACCAGCGCAAGATGGCCCAAGTACCTGGTCCCTGCACTCACATGGCAGACCAAGAAGAAGCTCCTAGCTCCTGGCTTCAGCCTGGCCCAGCCCAGGTCATTGCATTATTTGGGGAGTGAACCAGCAGATAGAGGCTCGCTCTCTGTCTCTTATTCTCTCTTTCCAACTCTGCCTTTCAAGTAAATAAATAAATCTTAGAAAAAGAAGAAGCATAGCATAACTTCTTTGTGAAACTTATACATCTGCTCCACTTCCTTCCAGAAGTGAGTGGGATCTCTTTGCCTGATACTGCTTCTGGCCATCAAAAATCATCCTCATCAACCATTTAGTTATCTCTTCCTTCACCCACACCTCCTGAGCACCTAAAAGGTGTCAGCCAATGTACTGGTGCTTGGAACACAAAAGTGAAAGAAACCTTGCAGAAACTACAAGTCTATGGTACACGAACAGACATTAAACAAGTAAAGCACAAATCAGTACATGACAAGTTGTCACGGTTCCTATAAAAAAAGACAGTGCTGGAAAATATATCTTGGAAGGTCAGATCCAGTCTCGGGCAGACAGGGAGAGGGAAGGGATGGGATCAGGCAAGATTGTGTTAAGGAAAAGACAAGGGGGGTGCACACAGGGCTGTTTGTCTAATTTGTTCCAGCATCAAGGACCCCCAATAGGGTACAGCACATAGCACATACTGGAGAACATTTCATTGACTGAAGAAATAAAGGGAAAGGAGTTAGCCAGCACCAAGGGTTGGAGAGAAAGAAGGTACCAAGCCAAGGGAACCTGAAGTGGAGGGCCTTGATGCGAGAGAACATAGCAACTCTGGGAACCCAGAGAAAGCCAGAATGGCTGCAGCACAGCGGGCGAGGGAGAAGAGTACTGACAGCTCACAGGAGAGCGGCAGAGTGCTGGCCACAGAGCCAACCAGGCAGCTCACATAAAGGAGATTACAACAGGAAGATGAGAAGGGAGGAGTCTCTCCAGTTCTTGGGGAAGCCTCGTCAGTACTATACCCACCACGTTACTGTGGCAACAGCAGCCAGATGGAGGAGGGGCTTCTATGCTGTGTTAGGGTTGGCTCCAGCAGTGGCCTTGAGGGAGGCTCCAGCCAACGTCTTGGTTGAACTCAGAGAAGGCCGAGTAGGAGGGTGCATGGGAAGGACAACAGCCGTGACCACACATACGAGGAAGGTCTGCTTCATATCTGATACCCACTTCTCCACTACTTTCAAACAAAAAAGAGGAAATGCGAAAGAAACTTGACCATAGAACAAAACCAAGAAGCAAAATGCACCACGGTGAACCGTCCTGGCTGTCATCTCACCAGCATTATCATTCCTAGGGGCCATGACCTGATGTGGGATTTGCCCAGTGTTATTTCTTTTTGTCCACCTGCATCAGTGTTGAGTCCTAGCATCATCACATGGCTCCTGGGCAACAGTGTGGCCCTAGAGAGGCAGAACCCCACAGGGTACAGCTTTCAGGGCCCTCACATGACATCTTGATTTTAGAAGGGGATCCCAGAAATGAGGCAAATGTCCAGGGGTGCTTCAAATTCTCCCGGGTAGAGAAGTACTGGGGAACATCTGGGACCTCCCTCTGGAGGCCACGGGGGCTGCTGCTTGCTTGGCAGGTGCATAAAGTCAACTTTGTCCAGTAGTACCAGAGGCTCTGTGCCCCTTGTCCCAGCTTTGGTGAAAATGGAAACCTTAAGAACATGGGAGTCAGGGACTAGATGTTCCTTCTGAGTAGTACCAATGTGTTTGGTTTTTCTTCCTGCTTTGTTGCCTTGCTCAGCTCCCTCCTTTAATTTGGCAAGGTTATCTATCACACTGCTTGTAATATTTATGCCTTCAGCTTTCCAAGATGTTGTCAGAAATTCCTTTTTTAAAGAACTTCATAGGAGTCTCTCTGCTGTTACCGCAAATGGGCAAGTCCATATGGATACAAATAATTCCTTCTAGAGAAGAAAGAGGTGCAAAACAAGAATCTCAAGTTCCCCCAATGACTATCATTTTCTGCTTTCTCCAACTGCTGAGAACATTTCATTTCCCTATCCTTGTCTGACTTCTCAATTTCTCCCTTAAAACAAAAGAGAGAAACTTGGGAAGGGAGTTGTAGTTCAAGTTCCATAAGAACCCCTTGCACTGAGCTCTGTTCCCTCGTAGGTGTGGCAGCTGTGTTGAGAGGATAACCTCCCACGCTGACCACTGACCAGTGTTGTGGGAAAGGCCTGGCAGCTGTCTTTGCACGCATTCAGTGGGTACACCATTGTGAGGAACCCTTCTGCTACAGTCTCCAAGTAACACTCTCTATTTCCTAAAGGCATCATTCCAACTGCAAGTTAGGAGCTAGCCAGGAATGCAAAAGAAGAGTGTGGTTATTTTGAAGATGTCACACAGGCTATGGGTTCAGAAGAATTTGGATTCACATCTTGATTCTGTCTTTACTCAGACCTTCAGCAAGTTACATCAGTTGCCCGATCTGAAAAATGGGCACCCTAACACCTACTACCCAGGGTGATGACTGTCATTAGACAAGAGGATGTATGTGCATCATTTAAGAAGTGTAAGACAAACAGTAGTTTTTGCTACTATGTTGTAATTCAGGATGTCAAGGTCATGGCATTCCCAAGCTAGGCCCGGGGCTGGCCCCCAGCAAAACAGATTTGGACAAGGTTACCTGCCTTCCATTCCCTCCTCCCAGGCTTTCCCTCAAGGCACCAGGAATCTGAACCATCTCCATCACATCAGGTCCCACCTGCCCTTTGGAAACCCCTCTTTTGCAAAGATGCTGATAAACTAACACCAAGGCAGCAGGGACTGAGTGGCTTCTCCCTGCTACCTCTTGCCCATAATTACTAGGGGGCAACATATAGTGAAAGAGTATGAATGTGAACTTTTCCACACCTGGTCCTAGCCCCCTTAAAGACCACCCAGGAGACCCTGGAAAAATTATTAACTGCTTCAAGCCTTGGACTTGTCCTGCAACACAGGACTGCTGATACCGATCTCACAGCATTGCAAGAGGCTTAGTTGGGGAGCTACATGTCAGTGTTCTGGAACTTTCCACAGTCAGAATTTTTAAAAGATCCATATAAGTCCATAAAGGCAGAATTCCAGAGAGCAGTGGCATTTCCTGAAAGTAAAAGATCACTTTGGAGTTCTGAGACCCCCTGAGACTAACTGAATCACGTGACAGGAGTCAAGTCTTTGTACAAATAGGTGCTTTGTCCCTAGAATTCATTTCCATTCTGTCAGAATCATTGCTGCCTATCTAAAAAGCATTCTGGTCAAAGTCTCCTCCTTTATCACGGTACGTGCTAAACCTAAAACTTTAAATGGTTTTGATTAAGAAGAATCAAAAAATCCACTATGGAAAAAGGTACGGAAGTTCTTCAAAACATTAATAAACCAGGAACCACCATGTGACCCAGCAATCCCACTACCAGGCATAGATCCACAGGAAATGAAGTCAGTATCTCTGACAGACACCTGCGCCATGTTTATTGTAGCATTCTTCACAACAGCCAATACACAGAAACACACCTAAGTGTCTACCAACAGATGAATGGATAAAGAAAACTTGGCACAATATTATTGAGCCACAGAAAGAAAGGAATCCCTGCCATTTGAACGAACCCAGGGTACACGATGCTAAGTGAAATAAGCCAGGCAAAGAAAGACAAATAATGCATGATCTTACCAAAATGTGGACTCAAAATAAGATGAATTCATGGAAGAGTGTAACAGTGGTTGCCGCAGGCTGAGGGGTGAGGACCATGGAGACATGTTGGTCCAAGGGTTCCAACTTTCAGGTACAAGATGAACAAGTTCTAGGAAGGTATGTCATAGCACAGGTGCTGAGGAATGGGTTCATTAATGTAACTGTGGTCAGCATTACACAATGTATACTTACACCTCAACTATTAAAAAAGGAAACTTCAAAACAAATTTTTATAGAAAACTTTGGGTTTACTCACGTAGAAAAAGGCAAAGGTAAGCTCAAACTTTAACCAGAAAACCCTAACTTTTGGTCCCTTTTGAACCAATGAAGATGAGTGGGACTGTGGACACATGGAAAATTCCAGACAGGAACCAACTGGAACCCAGCAACTCCATTCATTCCCTGGAAAATACCGATCAGGCATCTGCTCTCTTGCTGGCACAGAAAACACAGTGGCAGACAAGGCAGTGTAGTGTGGGCCTTTCCTCAAGGGACAGCCAGCCGGGTAAGGCTGCCTGTAAGTAAACAATTACTCCACTAAACATACACATGCAAGTGTGCTAACAACATTCATCAGCTCCCCACTCAAAGCTGACACTGATTCACTATGCTCTCGCTGTAACCCTTGCCATATGTATACAGCCAAACCTGAACATCACCACAAAGTCTTCAAGAGGCAGTAGAACCACATAACATTAATTAAGACAGAGCTTTGGTGTGCATACTGTCCCTGTAGTAGCATAAATTCTCAGTTTGGGAAGGGTTACTAGAAGTTATAACTGCATCCACAAAACAAGCACACGCAAGGAATTACAGTAACATAATAATTGGTAGAGGAAGGCCAAGATCTAGACTCACTCACTAGATCGGTGACCAGTTCCCTTACATGAACCTGTACAACTCAGCTTTGTGGCTCAGCCAATTTGCCAATATCTGTGGCTCATGCTACAGATGGGTTGCTTGTGAACAGTCAATTCACAAATTTCAACTGTGCAATTCCAAGGATAGCATGTACATAGCGCAAAGTTTGGCCTGACAGCAGCCCCAAGCAGAAAGCAAAGCCAGTAGACACGTCTGAATGCTTTAAATATTTTTCTTTTTTTAAAGATTTATTTATTTGAAAGTCAGAGTTACACAGAGAGGAGAGGCAGAGGCAGAGGGAGAGGGAGAGGGGGAGAGAGAGAGAGAGAGAGAGAGAGAGCTCTCCCATCCACTGGTTCACTCCCCCAGTTGGCCGCAACAGCCAGAGCTAAGCCAATCCAAAGCCAGAAGTCAGGAACTTCTTCCAGGTCTCCTACGTGGGTGCAGGGGCCCAAGGATTTGGGCCATCTTCTATTGCTTTCCCAGGCCACAGCAGAGAGCTGGATCAGAAGTGGAGCAGCCAGGTCTCAAACCGTCGCCCATATGGGAGCCAGCACTGCAGCCGGCGGCTTTACCCACTATGCCACAGCACTGTCCCCAATGAACGCTTTAATTCTCAATCCTGAATTGTGCAAGACTTTGCTCCCTCACTCTGTTAATGGCTGGCATAAAGTTGTTCTGTTGCTCTCTACTTTTATGTATCACTTTATATTGTTAATGTCTATGGGAAATGTACTTCAAAAATTATCACTGTTTCCACTCCCACTAACAAATTCTGCTAACAATTAGTGAGTGACTGTTATATGCCAGGCACAATACTAGCAAGTTTTCACATACATTACTTCCATCTATTTTACTTCAAAAGTTGTTTGCAAGGGGCAGGCATTTAGCCTAGCAGTAAGACACCCATGTCCCAGGCTGGAGTGCCTGGGTTCAATACCTGGCTCTGACTCCTGACTCTAGCTTCCTGCTAATGTGCACCCTGGTAGCAACAGCGATGGCTCAAGTAAAGAGTCCCTGCCACCCACACATGGGAGAGCTGGATTGAGTGCCCAGCTCCTGGCTTTGCCCCAGTCCAGTACTGATGGCATGCGGACAGTAAAACAAGACTGGGAGGACTCTTTCTCCCACTTTCTCTGTGTTTCTCTCAGCCTCTCAAATAAATTCATGAATTTAACAGTTTTTTAAACTTTTAAAAAGCTATTTGCAGGCATGGCCAAAGTATTGTGCTCGAATTATAGATGACTGGTGATCTGTTAATATGCATCTTATTGGCCAAGAGGTTCAAATCCTCAAATCTGTAATCAAGGCAAAGAGCTACCTGCCAAACAATCAGGAATTAGGAGATTAAAAAAATAAAGAATAACAGTAATAGCGAAAATAATTCTCAACTTTGCTTATTGCCAAAGCCAGAGTGTAAGTCGTGGTCCAAGGCCACTGGAAGAGGGGAACAAAGCAGACCAGGAAGGTCTCTATTGCAGGTAAGCCTTGAGCTTGCCAAGACTGCACAAAACCTAATGTACCAGTGAAGAAACAGTGGCAACTTTTAACTTGTCGTGTAAAGCTAATCTCTGTTGCTGTGTATGTTCTTGTCAAACATTTTGTTGACCTAGATAAAACTGCCATTTTTTGTAGGAAAAAAAAAAAAGGTTAAATATTGGCCATTCTACATGGTCCTAGCAATGCCTCAGGAAGGCACTGACCCCTCCACCCCCCACCCTTCTACCTCAAGGGTTAAAATTAAACTGCTGGGTGACCATAAAAACAGAGCACTTTACAGCCACTCAGGATGGAATCCCTGTGATCCCCTCTCATTGGCGATTCACTAGATGGGCTATGCAATGCATGGAGAGGAAAAGAGAGTCGGAAGAAAGACCCCGCCCCAAAGCCAAGCCCTGAAGGCCCCCATGACCCAGTTCTGGTTTCTGCTGTGCAATCCCTTAAGAGAAACAGGATGAGCCGTGGGGAAGGCTTTAAGGGCATACTGGCTTATCTCACAACCTGGCATCCAAGGAAAGCACCCAGTGCCTGCAGGGACACCCAGGACAGTGTCCTTTTGCCTTCAAAGTCCTTCCAGGGAGCGCATACACAGGAGAAGATTCTGTCAGCCCATCCAGCTCTCTGTAACTGCTACCACATCCACAGCAAGGTGGGAAGCCCTCTTACCCGTAAAAGTGACTCCGTAGGTCAGCTCACGGCGTTGTCATTACTGGGGTGGTCTTCACTCAGTGGAGTTTTACAAAGAGGAGGTTTTATCAGCAGATATGGAAATCAATTATTTCAAATGACCAGAGGTGCAGTCTGGGGACCTGTGGATGGCTCAGTGTTTCTTGGCCATCTTTGACCAAGGTACTTAATTTTCCCAAGACTCTGTTTTCCATTCAGTAAAATGGGTTAATTATTATATTTCTTGAAAGCCTTCTAAGAAGCTAATATTTGAGGCTGGCGTTATGGTGTAGTGGGTAAATCCTCCACTTAAAATGCTGGCATCCCTTATGGGCAATTCTGATTCAGCTCCCTGCTAATGGCCTGGGAAAATCAGCAGAAGACAGCCCAAGTGTTTGGGCCACCAAGGTGGGAGACCTGGACAAAGCTCTTGGCTCCTGGCTTTGGCCTGACCCAGCACTGGCTGTTGGGGAGTGAACCAGTAGATGGGAAATCTCCCTCTCTCTCGTCTCTCTCTGTGACTCTTCCAAAATAAATAAATAAATAAATCTTTAAAAGAAAGAAACTAATATTTACACTGCTACGAAACAGGACGCACAGGGTTGAATGATTTCAGTTCATTTTCATCACTACATGAGGCAGCAGCTGTTGTTGCCACTTTCCAGATGGGGAAGTGGAGGCACGGAGTGTTTAAGTGCTTTTCCACATCAATCATTCCAAGGAAGAGTTAGAACTTGAACACAATGCAAAGTGCTTTGTAAGTTGTGTGGCCCTGCACAAACATGGGGTAACATCAACGAAGCAACAGGGGTTTCAGCAAAGCAGAGAGATGGACAAACAACCACTCTGTCATCACCCCTGCCCTCTGCCTCCAACAATGTGACAGGAAACTGACAATCACTGCACTCAAACCAAACCAATCTTTCCATCAAAAGGACAAACAATCAGAAGGAAGGAAGGACTTGTTTTATCTGAGTGACTATCAACATTTATTACTTACACACCAAAATGCTCCCCAAACAGGGATCTTCTAAATGCTCCCCAAACAGGGATCTTTCAAACTATCAAATGCCAGTGTTTAGTTAGGATTCTTAGAGTCCTAATAAGAATATAAGAGCTTGGGAGTCAAAAGCCTTCAATGTCTGTGAGGGAGTAGGCAGGTAACAGACAAGTGAAAAAAGCTGGATATAAGATAATAGAAAGGGGCCTGTGCTATATAGTGGGTAAACTGGCATCCCATAGAGGGGCCAGTTCGAGTCCCAGCTGCTCCACTTCTAATCAGGCTCCCTGTTAGCACACCTAGGAAAGAATGGAAGGTGGCTCCAGTACCCCTGCACCCATATTGGAGACAAGGATGAAGCTCCTGGCTCCTAGCTCCTAGCTTCAGCCTGGCCCAGCCCTGGCTGTTGCAGCTATCTGGGGAGTGAACCAGCAGATGGAAGATATCTCTCTCTCTCTCCATAACTCCTTCAAATAAATAAATCTTTAAAAAAAAAAAAAAGACAATAGAGAATGGTGGGCACTGCAGCAAACGCAGTCCACAGCTACCTAACGGAGGCAGCTACTCCTCAGTTTCAGCCAACGTCAGCCTGCAGAGAGTCAGCCCCATTGTTAGACCTAAGAAAAGGTGGAAGACAATTTTTGTGAAATACATTGATTTTAATCCACCTGTCAGCATCTGTTCTGTTTTTGTTTGCAAAGGTCTTTTGGGATCTGACCTTGGCCTGCTGGCCAGTATTCTCTACCCTCTGCTCAAGTGTGACCCTGGCATTCAACACCTGATGGGTGCCCAACATGCAGGTGTCACAAGGTAACCTCAACTGTACCTCAATTGTGCAAGCTGAAACAAAACAAAACAAAACCTTTGCTGCTAGGCTGAACTGTCAGAACTCCTTGAAGAAATACGCAGGAAGGTGGATCCCAGCAGGAGGCCAAGATGGCCTTTATACAAACCCTCAGCCACAAGGCTATAAATCAGCATCCAATTTCTCTTTCCATTAGGAATATCTACAGCTCTGTGCAGCCCTCCAGCACCTTCGTCACCCTCACACTGGCTGAGTTCTTCCACCTTCTTTTGTACCACG
The DNA here is from genome assembly GCF_033115175.1 of Lepus europaeus. Classification (NCBI taxonomy): domain Eukaryota; kingdom Metazoa; phylum Chordata; class Mammalia; order Lagomorpha; family Leporidae; genus Lepus; species Lepus europaeus. The sequence goes on from NC_084833.1 coordinate 45,735,326, forward strand.
TGGCCACTTAGAGCGCCTCAGTCCCAGCACAGGTGTGATGGGAATGTCTTCATCAAGTAGTCTCTGATTATCTAGCAGGTGCCAGGTAGAGTGGGCAGGTGGACAGAAGCAACCTCTGTCCTCAAAGCTAATGTCTAGTGGGGATACAGGTAGTTAAGCACAAGGTACTAAAGGGTTATTACCCTGATGTTTCAATGGATGAAGCCAAGAGTCTCAGATTAAATGAGCTGGGAAGGGTGGAGAAGACACTTGCAAACCCCCAAGGGACCATGGCCATGTACACGATTCACAGTCTATCAATTTAGAACACACAATAATTCTCAGACAGAATACCTGAAGCATCCTAACCTTCCAAGAAAGCAAAAATTTTGTTAGCGGCAAGCATTTGGCTGAGCAGTTACGGTACCCATGTTCCATATCAGGGTGCCTGAGTATGATTCCTGGTACTGGCTCCTGATTCCAGCTTCCGGCCAATGCAGACCCTGGGAGACAGCAAGCGATGGCTCAAATGGGAGACACGGATTGAGTTCCATCACTACCTACATGAGAGGCTATAATTACCAGTGTCACTTCTATACCTCCGTGTCATAGCCTTTTTGCTTCTTCAGTTGATTTCCTTAGATGTAGAATAGCATGACAATTAATAGAACAGATGCCAGAGTTGGGCTTCCAGTGTGCAAACTCCACCTTGCCATTTGTAAGCTATGTGGCCTTGGACCAGTTAGTCCACTGCTCTGTGTCTCGATTTTCTCATCTGTAAAATGGGAATGATGATTTTTCTCTGTTCTCATTGGGTTTGATGAGGATAAAATAGTACAGGTAAAAATAACTCAAATAGTATACATCCAGTAGGTATTAGGCATATACTCTAAGTGTGTGCTCTATATGCTATCAAAACGCTGAGAATCAGGGACAAAGGCCCTCCAGGGTGAGGAGGAAAGGGATGAGGCTCCCAATCATGACTTACAGCTGGCCCCTGGGTGGAGCACAGGGCGTCATGTTTATATTCTCTACACATTTTAATAGAATGAACAAAACATCTCCCTCACTGCACTGGGATGGTTGGAGAAATGAGCTAAAGTATGCAAAGCACCAACAACAGCACCTTATCATCATGTTTATTATCAATGTTAATAACGTCTGGTGTTGCAACTTCCCTAAAGACTCGAAAGAGCTCAATAAACTAAAAACAGACCACACTTCCTGAGAACTCTTAAAATTTCTTTTTTGAGTCCTCTGAATAAAGCAAGGCGGAAAAGAATGAAGAGGAGGAAATATATTTCTAGAATCGTGCTAAGAATCCATTTCTCGAAGTTCAGGAAGAATTTCCAAGTGCGCTGCCAGTGCGCAGACCACAGCTCAGCTGTGGGTGATGAGATCAAGAGGAATGGCACAGTACAGTCCTCCAGCCACACCAACTCATTCAGGCCAGCTCCCCCCGATGCCTCTACCAGAGTGCTTCAGAAGGGTTGTAGAGGGGGCGAGTGTGGTGGTGAGGGCAGGCGCAGTCACCGCGTGGGACACCTGCATTCCAGACCTGACCAGAGGGCCAGAGTTCCACCTCCACTTCCCACCCAGCTTCCGAATGCCACTTCCCACACAGCTTCCTGGGAGGCAGCAGACAATGCATTCCCGCCACCTACATGGGGGACCTGGATGGAGTTCCCGGCTCCTGGCCCTGTCCTGGCTGTTGTTGACATCTGGGGAGTGAACCAGAGGATAGAAGATGTACGTGTGTGTGCGCACAAGTGCGTGTCTCTTTCTCTGTCACTGTTTTTCAAATGAATCAATAAATAAAACTTAAAAGGGTCATAAAGGGGTTGGCACTGTGGCGGAGCAGGTAAAGCTGCCACCCGCAGTACCAGCTCCCATATGGGTGCCGGTTCGAGTCCCGGCTGCTCCACTTCTGATCCAGCTCTCTGCCATGGCCTGGGAAACCAGTGGAAGATAATCCAGGACCTTGGGCCCCTGCACCCATGTGGGAGACCTGGAAGAAGCTCCTGCCTCCTGGCTTTGGATTGGCGCAGCTCTGGCCATTGCAGCCAACTGGGTAGTGAACCAACAGATGGAAGACCTTTCTCTCTCTCTGCCTCTCCTTCTCTGTGTAACTCTGACTTTCAAACAAACAAATAAATCTTGTTTTTTAAAAAAAAGTCATAAAAATAAGAATTAAAAGATGAATTTATTCTGGTACAAAAAAACTCGGAATCTCTGCACAGGTTTTTAATGATATGCATTTTCTATAAACTTTTTGAAGACCCCCCCTCAATGCATGGTTTTCAAAAATTTTTGCACCAAACTTACCCTTTTTTAAAAAAAAAATATTTGTGAAAGAGAGCAAGAGCACTCCCATTTGCTTCTGGCTAGGGCTGGAGCCAGGTCTCCCACAAGGCTGGGAGAAACTCATTTATTTGAGCATCATCACCGCCTTCATGTTTTGCACTGGCTGGAAGTTGAGTCAGGAGCTGGAACCAGGAATTAAACACAGGCTCTCCAACATGGGACATGGGCGTTTTAACCACGAAGTTAAACACCCACTCGAAAACCTTATCTTTTAATTCCATGTCCATGAACTTTTTGAAGTCCCCGTGTACCCACCCACATCTACTAAACACCTACTATATGCCAGTGATCTAAATGACAGGTGCTCGCAACACTCAGGTGACAACAAGGTTATCTCCTTCCTGAAGACAAGGAAACAGAGACAACCACGAGGATGTGTTATACTAAAGCAAAGGACAGCACGCTTGGGGACACAAAATTAGGGGCACTTAATTCTGTCAACTCCTCGAGCAAAAAATAAGCCTGAATGTTAGAGGTCGCACTGAGCAGGAAGGGGAAGCAGAAGGCCAGAAGGCCGTGAGGCTGGACAGCATGCTTCACGGTACAATGGTATGAGTGTCCACAGGCCTCCTGCTGCACCACAGGTTGTCTGCTATGGCTGGGGTGTGCAGTCCGAGTGGCTGCAGGGCAGGAGGGTGGTAACTACATCTTGAAAGGCCTTCTATTCTGTGCTCCAGACCATGGAGTGGAAAAGGAGCTGGTAAGCATTAAACCAGGGCTGTCGCTGAACAGGAGGAAGACATGGAGATTGCTGCCCTCTTTGAAAGAGAATGATAGGGGCTGGGACTGTGGCACAGTAGATAAAGCCACTGCCTATACTGCCGGCATCTCATAAAGGTGACAGTTCGAGTCCTGGCTGCTCTACTTCCAATCCAGCTCTCTGCTATGGCCTGGGAAACCAGTAGAAGATGGCCCAAGTCCTTAGGCCGCTGCACCCCTGTGGGAGACCTGGAAGAAGCTCTTGGCTCCTGGCTTCAGATCGGCACAGCTCAGGCTGTTGCGGCCATGTGGGGAGTGAACCAATGGATAGAAGGCTTCTCTCTGTCTCTGTCTCTCTCTGCCTCTCTGTAATTCTGCCTTTCAAAAAAAGAAGGAAGGAAGGAAGGAAGGAAGGAAGGGAGGGAGGGAGGGAGGGAGGAAATGACAGCCAAAACAAATGTGGTGATGGGGGGGGGCTGACCTGGGTGAGAAGCATCGGGGGGCTTCCTGCTGCTCTCGGCCACTTTGCTTTAAAGTCTAAGTGGCCCGTGACTTTCTCTTCACTCCTTCTTGGTGCTGTTACACGGATGTGCTCTTAAGGCTAAGTAAAAATAGGCCCATGGCTCAGGGAAGAGGCAAGTCAGCTGCCCAAGGATTCAGACCCCGCCCAGGCGTGTGGTCGGCTCTCTGGCAGCTGCAGGGAGGGCTCCGGGTCACCGGGCCTGGAAACCTGATCCCGTCACAGACAGCCTTCTCCTGGCCCAGGAGGCTCTGTGGAGAATGTGGCGGGAGGAACCTGGCGCCACTGCTCCTGGAGGCCATGTACACGGGCCACCTTCACTGGGGTCACCTGCTCTTACTGCAGCTCCTGAGCCCCAATCACCAGGTCAACTCAGGCCCTTTGCAGAAATAGCCCCTCCCCACTGGCTACCTCTCAGCTAAACCTCACTGCTCCAGCAGTACCCACGGATGCAAAATAAGGAAAAGGACTGGTGAGGGGAGGAAGGGGGCCGTTTTTATTATACCCCTTCTTGGACACAGTGGTGAGCATGATTATCTCTGAAACTAGAATTTGGGGGTTGAGCCTCAACTCTGCTTCCTCCTGGGTGAATAACCTGGGGCCAAAAATCATCTTTTAAATCTCTGCTCCAGTACGCAAAATATAGACAGCGAATGCATCTACAGCACAGGGCTATTTGAGGAGCAACTGTCCTTGTTAGCTAGCTTGTTAGTTAGCTCTTAGCACAGCCTGGAACACAGCGAGCGCTCAGAGAACACAGTCCTCGCCCGGAAACCCCTCCCTGGAGCTTGGAGGTGTTGTTCATTTCCCTGTTTCCTAGGAGATGAAATGAAGCTAGGCCTAGTGCATCATCCAGGGTCACAGTGTCAGGATGGGATGGAGCCAAGACTCATGGACCACATTGCTCTGTGACATCAGATGGTGGGCGACAGGAGCCTTTGAGCTCAATTCAGAGAGAGGTAGGTGGGAGCCTCTGAGCTCAATACTCTCATTCAGAGGGAGGTAGGTACACAAATAAATTCAAGTCCCCTTACCCCAATGATGGGGCTCACCATGTCCCACACGTGTCTGTTGCTTTAAAACTGTACAAGTACCTTGAAAAATCATCATCAAATGAGCCAACGTCTGCCCATAGTTACCCTGCACCCAAAAGCGGTAAGCACTTCACACAGATTATCTCACGGAAGCCCTCAACAACCCCCATGAGGCATGGGCGGGCACATCCTCGCTACCCACACTGGTCCCAGAGAGCCTGGGGGACATGCCTTGGGTCACAGGCTGGCAGCCTCGCAGCCTCCAACCCACCTGTGTCTCATCACAGAGAAGCTCCAGAGAAAGGAGCACTACAGCCAGAGCAGAGATGGGGTCGGGGTCGGCACTGCGATCTTCGTTCCACGCACCGTCACGCTGCGTCTCCCCGGGAGCTGGCCCTCTGCTGGGCCGCCCACTCCTCATTACAGCAGCAACTCGGCTCTTAGCACTTCCACACATGTGTTCCATGTCTGATTTTACACGTAGGGGGAGGCCTTGGGGCACACCAGGTTAAGCCATCATTTGCAAAGCCGGCATCCCATATCAGGGTGACAGCTGAGTCCTGGTTGTGCTGCTTCCTATCCAGCTTCTTGCTAATGCCACTAGGAGGGTGGCAAAGGATGCCCCAAGTGCTTGGGCCCCTGCCACCCATGTGGGGGACCCGGACGGAGTTCCAGGTTCCCGGCTTCAGTCTAGCCCAGACCTGGCCATTGCAGTCATTTGGGGAGTGAATCAGTAGATGGAAGATCTGTGTGTGTGTGTGCGCACGTGAGCACATGTGTGCACCTCTCTGTGTATGTATCCTTCTCTCACTGCTGCTCTATCCTTCAAACAAATAAATCTTTAAAAAAAAAATAAGAAGAGATTTTATTTGGGGAAAAGGGAAGGGTTCTGCTGATGCAATAGGAGTCGGAAAGTAACTGCCCTCCCCTTCTCTACGTGCACCCTCCTGCTGTCCTGGGAACACGGGTGCTGCTGCTTCCCTTGGGCCCCTGAGAGGACAGGATGAGGGGCCGAGCTGTGCCCTAAGCAGCAGAGGCATTGAACATGGAAGTGGAGTGAGTGGCGGTGGGGAGGGCGGGGACACAGGAGTCAGGCTCTGGGGTCCATGATCCACTCAGGGTGTGCAAAATTCTTGGGTTTGTGCAGTTTGGAGAGGCAGATTTCCAAAGGGTTCCACATCACCCCAACACAAAGCAGTCAGATGAATCATCATTGTCATTGTAGGAAGTTGCCATTTATGGAGCCCTGGTCTCACACCAGGAGGACGGGGACAATAAGAGCACCTGCCTGGGAGGATGGCCCGAGAGGAGACCGGTAAGGCACTTAGAGCACCACCTGGCACAGGGCAAACACTCCACGGCTCTAGTTTTATTTGATCGGTTTAATCACCACTGCTCAGCACTACGGTCTTCACTACCTCATTGGCCCTGCGCCTGGGAAGGCAGCGGAAGACAGACAGCCCAAGTGCTTGGACTTGGACATCCATGTGGGAGACCAGGATGGAGTTCCTGACTCCTGCCTTCAGCTTCACTCAGACCCGACTGTTGTGGGCATTTGGGGAGTAAATCAGAGGATGGAAGGTGTGTCTGTCTGTCTCTGTTCCCCTGCCTTTTAAATAAATCAATCTTTACCTCCTTAGTCCTCATGCATACACAGTGTATGAGCTATGCATTATCAATCCCACTTTATAGCACAGGATACAGAGTGTCAAACAATTAGCTCAAGTCTGCAGAAGAGCAGAGAAGGGACCCAGACCTGACCAGGCTGCTTGTGGGTCTGGACAAGAGGTGCTAAGGGAAGAAGGCGGAGAGAAGTCCCCTAGGAGCCCAGGAAGATGCCTGGGGGAGAGCAGGCCTAGGGCTTTTTACTGAAAGGGCAAGCAGGTCTCCACAACTTTGCGCCTCCCAGAGTCAACAACAGAAAGCCAAGGCTCTTAAAATAACAATGATTAAAAAAGAAAACCACCCCCTGCCACTGGCTATTCCCAGGCTCCAAAGTGAGCCAATGCCTTGGAGGAGGAGGCGGCGTCTTAGCACAGTGAGTTCAGGCAGCCAGGCAGCAGCTCCCCCAGCACACGCTGGCCAAGCTCCAAGCAGTGCTTCCCTTCCAAACGCACAGAGAACTCTGCTGAGCGCACCACTTGAAAGCCAGAAAGATGCCCCTGGGTTGCCATGGCAATGTGAAACAGACAAAACATTTTGAACCAGCTCTGACGCACACATGAACTTATTTAAGGGCCAAGAGCACGCAGGCGGTGGGGGAGAGGGGACGGGGCGGGGCATGTTTCTAGAGCTCCATCTCCAAGGATTTGGCCCCCAAAGCATTTAGGTCAGACTGAGATGAGGCAAAGCACTTGTTAAAAGCAAACCGAGGAAGGGGCGCTGCAGCCCAGCCTCTCTGACTTTTAGTGACAGCCACTGGAGGTCTCATTTTAAGAGAGCTGAAGGCTACAGGTGCTGGCAGACAGGCAGCAGGGCCTGAGTGCTGGGGACAGCACTCCACGACCTAGCAACCTGCTTTCTCACGTGAAAGGTCAGGAGCGGAACACAGCCTGCAACAGAGCTGTGTGTGCAGAGGGCAAATGGGCTCATGGGTGTGACGGAGCCTGTGAACCGCAAGGCACGGTGCGGGTGCTTGTCCCCAGTGACGTGACAAACATTAACATCTCCCTGATGCTATGGTTGAGCTTCCACCTCCAGGAGCTGATGGCCTTGGGGTTCACCACGCAGGGTTCACCATGGCTCTGGGGTCTGCTGCGGGTTGCTCCCCAGCAATCTGGGGGACAGTGAAGAATGCAGAGGCTTGTTCCACATCTGAAAAGGCCTCGTGCCTGTGACACCTGTTGTGCCCTGGACTCTTCCATGCCCACCACTCACCCCGGCACAAGAAGGCAGAGATGAGAGGCCGTGGGAGCCTCACCAGACACCACTCATGGGAGTTTGTTGATTGACAACCCAATGCTCGCAAAACCTTCCTGTGCAGGATCCCTCATATCTCCAGAAATGGGTCTTAAGCCTGCTGTCCCTGCTTCCAATCCTCTTCCACACCTCATTCTCTGGGGCGCAGACTCCCCCCTTGGAAGTTACCCTGGAACCTCCCTTTGCCTCGGGGGAGAAATGGGCTTCCCATTGGTGCCTCAACAGACGCCAGTGGCCGCAGCTGCAGTGCTGTAATGTTCTCACTGCTCTCAGGCCTCTGGCTCTCGCCCACTCATTCTGAGTTCCCAGAGGGCGGGGCTCACAGCTGGTTCACCTGCGTCCTCACCTGGCCTGGCCCAGCGCCTGGCAGCAGTGGGGACCATGTGACTGACAGGCTGACAGTCTGCTACGCCACGCCCATCACGTCCACACACCACCACCCTTGCAGTCCCCTAGCCTCTGTTTCTCAAGGGTCTGCTGTCACTTCCCTGTCTTCCAGAAAGAGAGCAGGACTTGGAGTAGAGCCCGGGTGCAGGGGTTAAGGACAAAGAAGGGAGCTCCTGGACAGACTGGTGGGCCAGGACTGAAAAGTGGAGGAAGAGCTGCCCTCTGCTCAATGCCTGCTCCTTCAACAAAACACAGGAGCCTGTCACGGGTTAACGGATGACACAAATTGGCCTCTTGAAAATTGAAGTACTACCCATTCCATGCCTACTCTGTGGTTAAAGGCCCTTGAAGATGTGCTGGGCAGTGACCACATGAAGTCCAGGCTGGCTGTGTTGGGGGAGTTAGTTACTTCCCCCATAGAGTGCACCCCCCAAGTTCTTGTCTCATCGTGCGCCATCTTCCTTCAGTCAAACTGGGGCTCTCCATACACTTCCCTCAACAACAACAAATGTTTATCATTGACCACCCTAAACAAAGCTGAATCAGGAGGTAAGTCACCTAGGAACTGGGGTTCACGCACTATGCTATTTCCAAATTACCCGTCCCGTGAGTAGAAGTGCTTTCTCGCCATATATGTGGGTGTGTACGCACACACGGGTATCCTAGGAGCCAGAACAATGCCCAGGTCTGTCTGTAAGAACTGCCCATGTGACCTGGCAAGCTCTGTGTGTGGATTTGTCACCACCGGGGAAGGGACAAAGGCTCTGTTGTCCTTATCACCATCTCTCTCATTTCCCACCGAGTGCAGGGACTGTGGCAGAGATGCTCGTGTTCTCCTGGCTCACATCCTGTCTGCTAGGTTCACAAGACTGTGTCTGCTTCCCCACCCCTGAGCTGGAACTCATTATCACAGACAATCGTAAGATTTCTACCCTGTGGTCTAAAATAAACTCAGTCCATCAAAGAAAAAAAACAAGCAAAGCTAAGAGTTATGGAAAAACCACAAAATTGCATTGGTGCAACAATAGTATTGATAAATTATGGCCGGTGCCGTGGCTCACTTGGCTAATCCTCTGCCTATGGTGCCGGCACCCTGGGTTCTAGTCCTGATTGGAGCGCCAGGTACTAGTCCCAGTTGCTCTTCTTCCAGTCCAGCTCTCTGCTGTGGCCCAGGAGGGCAGTGGAGGATGGCCCAAGTGCTTGGGTCCCTGGACCCGCATGGGAGACCGGGAGGAAGTATCCGGCTTCTGGCTTCAGATCAGCGTAGCGCCGGCCGTGGTGGCCATTAGGGGAGTGAACCAACGGAAGGAAGACCTTTCTCTCTGTCTGTCTCTCACTGTCTATAACTCTCTTTCTCTCTCTCACACTGTCTAACTCTACCTGGCAAAAAAAAAAAAAAATTTAATAAAAAGAAAAAGAAAAATTATACATTTGCAAGTAGAATTAAGTTTGCACAGAAGCCTGTGAGGTGATATTGCTTCATGAGCTTGAAAGTGGACTTTAACAACAAGCAAAACCTCCAATTGAAGGTGTAGAAAATACCAATGAGCCAGATAAGGTCTACGACTTCTAGAGTCCAGTTCTACCTCTGCGTTCTGCTGGGCTGGCACAAATGCATTGAAATCTGTCCTGGAGGGAAACAGTGCATCGCTTTCATGTGAAGATACGTCTGCATGTATCAAATGCTTGCACTAAAATTAAGTCTTCAATCGTCCATATTTTCTCAATTATTAATACACCAGACAGCTGCAGTAGCTCTAGCAAAAATAGCAGCCACACTTTTCCAAAAGTCAAGGCAGCCATGAGATGTCTGCCTGGGGACTTTCCTGAGTAGGAACAGGACAGTCTCTGGTGGGACAAAAAGAACGAGAACCTCCAGGGGAGCAACAAAGCAGAGAAACTGGTTTCAGTAGGGAAACTGGAAAATGACACTCCCCCCAACACACACACACACACACGTGCGCGCACACACACACATGCACGCACACACCAACCTCTTTGAAACAGAACCATTTCTGTGCATGAAAAAAGTGGACGAAAAAGCCTGCCTTTCTGCCCAACTTAGGGGGATAACAAACAATTCAGAACATTAAACAGTAAGCCAAGGAGCGCCAATCACTTTGGCGTATTCTGAAATGGGACCTAGCAAATTGTGCTGACCTACATGGGGTGGGGCAAGGTTAAACAAATATGCCTTTTTTAGACTCCTGGAACTAAATAAATGCCTAGCCCCCCCCCCCCCCCAAAAAAAAAAACAAACTGTAAGTTACCAGCTTTGCATTTTAAACAGATTTTTGCATCCCCTTATGAGAGTCGGATCATACATATTCTTCATGTAAATATTCATACCTGAGAAGTGTTTTTGCAGTGCAAAACTAAGTCATCAGAGATTTGCAATTCAATGTTTTCTGACCTCAACAATGATCTTGAATCTTAATTCAAAATTACGCAGCAGGACACGCAATGAGAACCAAACAGATTTTGAAGGATAAGCTTTTGGGGTTTGCTAAGGCTGCTGAGCCAGTGCTCAAATGCTCTGCCCCCATCAAGGTTCGGTGGAGAATAGTTCGGATATGAACGTACCCTCCACATCGCCTGCCACAGTTCTGACTTCGCATCACTCTCACCGTTACATCTTGATGAGTAAGGTACCAGCACCTCATCTGCCCTACAAGTGCAAGTCCTATACGTGTGCCACGTTTCCCACCAGGGCTGCATATCCAGTGCCTAAGACCCAAGACGGTACTTCATTTTGGCTGTCTCACAAGATGTGAAAATCAGCCATTTTTCAATAAATGCCAACACATGTCAGAGAAACGCAGCACGGCTACTTGGAAAAGGCTGTTCGTTTATTAATAAAATCTCCCTGGGGGAAAGCGCCTGGTGTGGAATGTTTTGGGATGGGCAACGTTATTCAGAGGCAGGCTTGCTAACACAACACAAACAGCACCCAGGTACCACTTACCATTTGCGATCTGTTCTTCGGACAGCCATTGATGTCTTCAATCTTTTCATTTGCTGAGGAAGGAAACACAAGTCAGAGACTTAAATAAGCACCAGAGAGACACTTTCCATAGCGATGTTCAGGACACTCGAGGCCGAGCGAGTCCTAAGGCCCGGGCTGGGGTTTGTCCAATCAACGCAGGCATGTGAAATACTGAGACGCATCTAGCAAGCTTCAGGACTTACTCATCAAGCCGCCAGCCCCCAGGGACAGCTGGGGCAAGGTCGTCATCATTCAAACCACAGACAACTGCATGGGCGACAGTTCTGGAGTGATGGGGCACGGACTGGGAAAGAGAGTGAGCCATGAGTGTGCTCTGAGCGCTTCGAATGGCAAGGACCCCCAAATCCTCCCTACGGAAGATGCAATTGCTCAGAGCATACCAGTCCAGCCCCAGCTCAGCTCCTAGGGACAAGGCCGTGAAGGAAAGCGTCTCATCTCATCCTTAGCCAGACGGCCTAGCACTGCTTTTGTTGGTCCTGGTTCTATTCCCCAAGTGGTGGCAGGCCAATGCGGGGAAACAAGCAAGTGATACTCCACGCAGCAAGTCTATAGCCACACATATGTTTGAGGCCACGAAAGAACCCAGCTACTTGGAGAAGTGATAGAGAGAGGTTGTGCTGAATTAATCGAGAGCTGCTAAGAAGGAGCCACGGCCCAGCTGCTCAAGGTGAGCATGACTCGTCCTAAGTATGGATGAAAGCACACAGCCTGCAATAATCTATGAAGAAGTTGAGAGTGGAGCAGCACAAGGCAGTAAGCATTGGCGCCGGAGCACTGGCTTTGGGGGCAAAGATGTGTCAGTTTGAATCTCAGCTCCAAGGACCCTCAGCTGTGTGACCCTAGCTGGGTCCCTCCACCTCTCTGAGCCAGCTTTCTCATCCTCAAAATGGAGCTAATACTACCCACTTCAGAAGAGGAGAAGTAAGAATGAGACACAGGATACCAACAAAAAGCCTGGCACAATGTCTAGCCCGCAGTAGACACTCCTTAGAATTAACATGGACCCATTAGTATAGACTCTTACCGTTTACGTAAAATAAGTACAATAAAAGTTTTATCTTTGTTGTCTCTGAGTTAAGGACAGAAATTCAGGTCTCCGGAGCAAAGAACTAGGAATTTACCTCCTCCGCCCCAGTCCCCTGGCCCCACATCAGCAAGCCCTCACCCAGAGATGGATGTGGCATGTTCAGGGCCTCTGTTCCCCCTGCACCCTGCATCGGCCTCTATTACGTGAGTCACCATCTAACATGCATTCGTCCTTTCCTTGTGTCCCTCAACTGTACTGTGAGGGCCTGGTAGACATATGGTATATTGCTCACATTTGCATCCTTAGATCTCAGTAACTGCTTGCAAAACCGAACTTTAAAAAAAAAGATGTATTGATTTGAAAGGCAGAGTGACAGAGAAAGAGGAGAGAAGAAGCAGGTAGGGTGAGACAGAGGGAGAGAGAACATTCCATCCACCGTTTGCTCCCCAGATGGCTGCAAAGGCCAAGGCTAGGTGAAGCCAAAGACAGGAGCCAGGAGCTCCATCCTGGTCTCCCACATGGCAGGTAGGAACCTAAGCACCTGGGCCATCATCTGCTCCCTTCTCAGGCACATCAGCAGGAAACTGATCAGAAGCAAAACAGGGGCCTGCAACGAGGTACAGTGGATAAAACCACCACCTGCAGTGCCGGCATCCCATATGGCCGCCGGTTTGAGTCCTGGCTGCTCCTCTTCCAATCCAGCTCTCTGCTGTGGCCTGGGAAAGCAGTAGAAGATGGCTCAAGTCGTTGGGCCCCTGAACCCATGTGGAAGACCCAGAAGCTGCTCTTGGCTTTGGATTGGTGCAGCTCCAGCTGTTGCAGCCATCTGGGGAGTGAACCAGCAGATAGAAGACCTCTCTGTCTCTGTCTCTGTCTGTCTCTCTCTCTCTCTGTGCCTCTGCCTTTCAAATAAATAAATAAACAAATAAATAAATATATAAATCTTAAAAAAAAAAGCAGCAAAACAGCCAGGACTTGAACACGAGATGAAGTTTCTCAAGCTGCAGCCTACTGTGCCACAGAACTGAATTTTTAAAAATTTCACATCAGATTTTTAACAAAACAATGCCTAAAACTTGCACAAGAATGCATTAAAAACTGTCTGAAAAGGGTAATAGAATCAGTGTCCCAAGTCTCCAAAATCATAGAGCACTTGAACTTAAATATAGCTCAGCATGATCACCAACGGGGCTTATTGTTTTTACCTTGAGACAGAGGTGAAAAACAAGAAAGCAAGTGAAGAGCAGGAAACTGATTGAAAATCTAATCACCATGAGAGCCTGGATAGTCTACGTGCAACCTAATCTATAACTTCCTTAGGACTCACCAAAAGTGATTGATGTTGAAGTTCATGACCCATTTGAGGAAATTCCAACCTCTGCAGACTCTGTCTAGTTGTCTTAACTCTGCACGACCTAGGAACGCTGGGATAAGAATCTTAGAAAGCTTTGCTCCCAAAGCAGGTGCCATGAAAAGCACGTCTAAGATACCCAGTAAATGGGCTGACTCCTGGATATCTGCTCCTCATTTTACCTAAATATACAGTTAGGCAGAAATGCTACCAGCATTTACTACAACCCCAGAGCTTAGCACAGGAGCCTCTCAAATACTGGTTGATTGGAAACACTTCAATGAATCAAGGTTTTACTGCCTATTCTGAGACAGCTGTCCTTTCATCTGTAAATACAGACATTCATACTGAAGGCGAGGGGGGGGGGTAGAAGGACACTAGACAAACAGCAGTGCTTCGTACATAGAAATCATGGCAGGCAAACACCATGACCTTGGATTATAATACTCATCACTGGTAAAAACAAATATATGGCTTTTGAGAGTCAAGGCCAATCAAGGTATTTTTCAATTGGATATTCATGATGGTCAAAGTCATAAATCATTAGCTTCTGATCAATACCCAGTTCAGCATTAGGTCATTAGTACTCATTACAGTGAAGGACGGTAACTACGACCCTAAGAAGTCACTCGGGACATTTTAAAGATTCTCCGTATACCATCTGTATCAATGAAACCAAAAGGCCTGGTCTAGCAGCTCCTCTAGTTCTTGTTCACGGTCTGTCACCTACACCCAGAGAGGAGCTCTGAATTCAAATGTCACAGCTCCTTTGGGCCTAATGCTGCTATTTGACAGCAATCAAAATAAACCTATGGGGTGGAGTCTATGTGTGAGCACTCAAAAGAGTACTTGGCAAGAGAGCAATTTAAACAACTAATCCAAACTCAAAATAGATGCTTAATAAAAATGCAAAACCAGTCTTTGGCCTTCAAGTCCCCAAGTTCATTCCATCTAAATACTGTTAGATTCCCAAGAATTTGTATGGTTGTCATAAATAGTTAAGGCACCCCCAGCAGTTCTGAATCTTTGGAAAGAAGGAAGAGTGTGGTCTTCAGAACTGATTGATTCATTCATTCAATCAGGGTAGGGGGGTCCTTGGAAGGAGCCCAAAAGCAGATCAGTAAAACTACAAAGGCATCTGTCCCTAAAGTCCTTGTGTGAGATTTGAACTTGCACTAATTGATTTAGCCCAGCATGTGCAAAACATTCTTGCCCTAGCAATGCAGTGACATGCACACAAGGTGACAAGCACCAACGTATTGATTAATTAAGTGACTTTTCAAAAGACCTCCCCAGAAGGAATCAGGGAATTTTAACATCCTGGGCATCTATGCCCTTGCCAGCCCTGGCCGTTGGCTGCCCTGCCAAATGGGAGGAGGGGGAGAGAAACTGGTCACTCAGAAAGACAAATGACTTACCCAAGGTCACACAACAGCAGGCCATGCATAGAAAGAAGGCGGATTCCTACATGTTGTCTGAATTTCCTGTGCTTAAAGGATGCCCAAATGGTGACAGAAAATAAGCTGCTTCCAAGGTGAAGTCTTTCCCCTTCTCTCTTCAGTCCCTCTTCTCTCCAATCCTCTTGTTCATCCTGTTTCCATCCCGTTCTTCTCTGTCCTTCTCCTACCCCTACTCTCTCCAACTCTCCTGCTCTCTCCAACCCTGCTGGAATCCTTTCTGAGTGACAGTGCTGTGAGCAGAGGGAGGGAGGCCTCTCTCCCCTCTCTCTCTCTCTCTCTCTCTCTCTCTCCTGGCCTTGTAAACCTTTCTAATAACTCATGGAGATGGCATGGTGATGGGCTGGCAGGCAACTGCCGAATTTAGGCAACTCACAATGCAAGAAGATAATCACACTAATAAGAGGCTGCACCAGGCACTCAGGCCTTAGCTGCTGAAGGAAGGGCATACAAAGGCAGAAGGCAAAGATGGGAGTGCTGATGTGTGGACGTGTGGGAGAAGCAGAGGATGCACAAAGCTTCGAAGTCACACACCTAAGGTGAGCTGGCCTTTGTCCATAGCATGGTGCTCATTCGCCAGTCTGGCCACAGTCCCCTCCCCCAAGGAATGCCTCCCCTGACTGCTTCACCTTGCAAAAATCCCGCTTTGGTTTGAGATCTTGGCCTATATATGAATTCATCAAGGAAGCTTTTCTTGATTCTTTCCACAGCCCCTGGTCCTTCACCCTTCTGCACTGTGCTCCTCCCAGGCCAGACAGGGACGATCAGACTGACAGCCAGTTTTGATGGGACTTCATCCACTTTTTATTTTGAAATAACTTCAAGCTTCCAGAAATCATGGGAACCCTCCGGGGGATACCCATCTAACTTCGTCCATTTATCACCTTGTTTTTCTGTCCTGAAACGTTTCAGAGCAAGGTACGCAGACTGTACCCTTTGACCATCACACTTACTGAGTGCTTCTAAAGGACAAGGGTATTGTCTTCCATGGTACAATCAACACAATTCAGAAAATTGAACATTGATCCAATTCCAATATTCCAATTTTGTGGATTAACACAAAAATATCATCCTAAGCATTTCACTGTGCTGCGCAGGACACAGTCCAGGATCCCACACTGCATTCACATCTCTTTAGTCTTCTTTCTTTTGCAGCTGTCTCAAAAACTGACATTTTGGGGACAAAACAATTTTTTCTCTGCTTTTTTTCTAGAATGTGCTACAATTTGTGTTTGTCTGAGAATCCCCATGATTAGTGTCAGGCTTTTTCCACCCCAGACTGGAACACGTCAGTGGTGCTCTGTTCTCCCCAGAGTGGCACCTCAGGATGAACATGACATCCGTCCATCTCTTGCCAGGGACGTGATTTTGATCAGCTGGTGTCAGGATGCAGACTGGAGACCTCCTTCTGGGGTTGCTACACCTGCCCTTGGAACTGGAAAGCAACGGTGGAGATAAATGCAAACATCCCACCTCTGCTCAAGCTTCTTCCTCTGAATTTCAGCCTCTGCTGAAGATTCCTGCCTTAATCCTCACCATGATGGCTGGCTGCAGCTCCCTCTATATTCACCATCACCTGTGTTCTCCTGTGTAGCTAGCCCTGTCTTCTCTACTGAAGCATCTGTTTCTTGCTGATCAACTTCTTGCCGGGACGGATTGCAGATTTCCATTTTCTTCAGGGGTTGCAATCCAGATCACCCTCAGTTTATTTTGGTGCTCTCACTGTTCTAGATTAGATTGTTCTTTGGAGTCCTGGAGGGCAGAACTGGTACTTGTGGGGATTCTGACTCAAACAAAGAGCAGCTGTTAGGTCTAGATGCTCGTACCTTCCCCAAATTCATGAAGGACTCCCAACTTCAGTATGATGGCATTTGGTGGTGGGGCTTGTCAAAGGTGACCGAATATGGAGGGAAGGCTTTGTGAATGAGATTGGACTTTTAGAAATCACTTGTCCTTTCTGCCAGAGGAGGGCACAGTGAGAAAACAGCCATTGGGGCTGGTGCCTTGGTGTCCTGGGTAAAGCTTCCCTACCCATGACACCAACATCCCATATGGACACTGGTTCACATCCCTGCTGCTCCACTTCTGATTCAGGTCCCTGCTATGGCCTGGGAAAAGCAGTGGAAGATGGACCAAGTACTTGGGTCCCTGCACCCAAGCAGCTCCTGGCTTCTGCCTGGCCCAGCCCCAGCCATTTGCAGTCATTTGGGGAGTGAACCAGTGGATGGTTCACTGTCTCTCCCTTTCTCTATGTAACTCTTTCAAATAAAAAAAAAATCTTTAAAAAAAGAAAAGAGCCCTCTACGGACAGGGAAACAGAACCTCACTAGACGGTCAATCTACTGGCACCTTGATCTTGGACTTCTCAGCCTCTTGAACTATAAGAGATCAATTTCAATTGTTTATAAGCCACTCACTCTATGCTGTTTCACTACAGCATAACAGATGCAGACAGAGCTTTGAAGAATTCCAACTCTCCATCATTAGGATGAGCTCTGGGGAGCTGCCCACCACAGGAAGTCATTAATAAAGGCTGCTCACTGCTTCTGATGGAAGTCCATGCACCAGGTTAGGGCTTTTAAAGGTTCTTTCTAATCCTGAAAATTGTAGGTTCCAGAAGGAGGAAAGCATGGACACGACAGGGTGGAGACTCACACAAATGAGATTCTCATCCCTAATCCTCCCTACTCCTCCTAACATCACTGCATGCCAGGCACCCTGCCAATGCCATGAACTCAGAAAGGAAAACAACCTGGACCAGGTCTAGAGAAGACCCAGGCTTAAGATGGCAGCCAGCGCAACGATGGCAGAGGGTCCCCCCAGCTCTGTCCGGGGGTCTAAGAGAGCAAAGTATGAGTAGGCGTTCGCCAGTGCCTTTCTTTGGAAAGGCCAAGTGCTACCACTAGAATTCTATCCAGCACAAGATGGACGGGGCAGTCATTTGGGGAAATTTGTGTGGACATACAGGCAGATATACAGACATGCAAACAAACTGATAAGAATTCTACTACTATAATTTTAATGATTCGTGACTACTTTAAAATTGACTTTCTATGAGTAAAGTTGAACATATGTTTATTTGATTATTTTTTATAGCCCTGGCCTGTTTTTCCTATTAGACCATGATATTTTTACTTTTTATTTGTTTAACTCTTTATACAGCCAATTAGCCTTTTAGGATAATGTGAATTAAAAATGTTATCTCAAATGAAAAATAAAGATACAGACATACAGATATCTGTAAATACACACATATGAGTATGTGCATATTCAATGCTTGTACACATACAACACATATATAAGTATGTCTCCTTACATCTTCTTTTCAAGGGTCTATGTATGGGGGAAGGCAGGGATTTCAGAAGTAAACAAAAGTCAAATAATCAATAATTCAGCACCCCGGTCAGAAAATGCTGCCCCTCCTCCCTCACCAGCAGAGTTACATTCGCCGGATGTGCGAAGGTTAGGGGCTCTGAACTGGCTGAAAGAAGTCACCTTGGAGACTTTGGGTCTCTGTTCTGCACACACAGAGCACAGGCTGAGTCCTGGCATGCCACAGTCCGGGGTCACATGCTGACATCTGGTCTCACTCCCGGGGTGCTGGTCTGCGGGATTCTCTCCTGGGTGCTGAGGGCAAGCCACTTGGTGGCCCACGGTGCGCCCTGCATTGCTGGAAGTAACTTGAGCCTGTTTGGGTCCTGTGTGCGGAGGCTGACCTCAGTCACGGAGATGCAGGGAAGCATCTTCCTGTGCAGGGATGTTAGGTGTGCTGGCTGACACTTGGAGCGCTGTGGTTAGAAAAATCATAACATGCATGCTACCAGGCGTCTTCTGAGCCCAGGGCAGACATGACTAATCCATCACGGCATACTCTGACACTGACAGCAAGATCCCATCACCTTTCTGTGTGTGCCTCACCAGGCAGTTTCTATCAAATGCTATCCAGGAACACATCATAGTCTGAGAACATATGTCATGACTGACACTTACCACTTTAATCTGCCTTAAGGTCAGACAAAACTACTATTGCTGCCCCATTTTAAAGGTGGGAAAACAGAGGCAACAGAGGTGAAGTCACTCTCAGGTCCCAAAATAGGGAGGAATGGAGCTGGGATGAGATCAAGTTCTCTCACTATGATCCATTTCCCACTTTATCTCTTGTCTGTGCTGAAGGCTAGCAAGTTTCCCATCAGAAACACCCTGTACAGGGGCTGGCTCTGTGGTGTGGTGTGGTGTGGTGTGGTATGTTAATCTGATGCCTGAGGCGCCAGCATCCCAAATGGGGGCCAGTTTGAGTCCCAGGTGCTCACTTCTGATTTAGCTCCCTGCTGATGCTCCTGGGAAGCAGTAGAAGATGACCCAAGTGCTTGGGCCCCTGCACCCACATACAAGACCCAGAAGAAGCTTCTGGCTCCCAGCTTTGGTCTGGCCCAGTCCTAGCTGTTGCAGCCATTTGGGGAGTGAACCAGCAGGTGGAAGACCTCTCTCTTCTCTTCTCTTTCTGTAACTTTGACTTTCAAATAAATAAAATTAAAAAAAAGAAATACTCTGTATTGTCCCAAGACACAATTGATGTAGGCCACACACCTAATTTGACCCTGGGCCTCCAAACCCATGCACAAGTTGCATTTTCCAAGGAAACTATCAAGAAAAGGGGAACTCCTCTTCCAAGGCTGGAGTCTTGCACATTCATCTTTTTAGTCCCATCAAGCATACAATGCTGGCATACAGTCGGTGCTCAATAAATGGTCACTGAACTCGTGGGGAGGCAGAGTCATACAGTAGGCCCAGCATCTCTGGATGGAGATGTGAAATAGACACAAAGCAAAGAACAGAAGGCTTGGATGCAGCTTTCCCTGGGTCAGGCGTCCACACAGACTTCATCTGTGGTACCAGCCTACTGAGCCTGACTGGCCTCCAACCTCTGCATCTGTGAGATGGAGGGACCATCACCTACTTCAGGAGGATACTGAAGAAAGCAAGGGACGAAAATCTCTAGAGAGTTTCAGTGTAGCTGTTTTGGCAGAGGTTAAGATAGCACTTGGGACACCTGTATTCCATATCAGAGCACCTGGGATCAAGTACTGTCTCTGCTTCCAATCCAGCTTCCTGCTAACGCACCTGGGAGGAAAGAGGTGATGGCTCCAGTACTTGGGTTCCTGCAACCCGCATGGAAGACACAAATTGAGTTCTGGGTGCGTGGTTGTTGCAGGCATTGAGGGAGAAAACTAACTGATGGAAAACCTCTCTGACTTCAAATAACATGAAAATAAATAAAAAATGTAAAGAGCTTGGTACAAGGGATGACAATGACTGGGTAGGGCTAGAAGAGGAGGAGAGTAGCAAACAGACTTCCAGGTGACTGCAGTGACGTCTACGCCCTGGCATTCATGCCCATGGCCTGCTTCTAACCCACAGACTGCGGCCAAGGTGGCCACCTTGCTTCTAACCCACAGACTGCGGCCAAGGTGGCCACCTTGCTTCTAATCCACAGACTGCGGCCAAGGTGGCCACCTTGCTTCTAACCCACAGACTGCGGCCAAGGTGGCCACCTTGCTTCTAACCCACAGACTGCGGCCAAGGTGGCCACCTTGCTGGCAGACTTCCTCTAGGAATGTTCTCCCCTGCTAGGTGGCCACATTGAGAGAAGCACATGGCAAGGACCTGAAACAGCTTCAAGGAGGTGAGGGTGGTCTCCAGCTGACAGCCAGAGACACCAGCATCCACTGTTCCGTAATCGCAAGGAACAGATTCTGCCAAAACCCGAGTGTAAAAGCAAATTTCTCCCCAACCACGTCCTTGAATGAGGATGCAGCCCTGATTGGCACCTTGAGGGCAGAGCACCTTAGTACTTAGTCTTGGCTAGGCAATTGCCTAGACTCCTGGTGCACAGATATTGTGAGATGATAGACAGATGGTCTATAACTTACAATGGTGCAACTTTTTTATTTATTTAATAATGAGTTTATTGGGGAATTAAATACTTTTTAAAAAGATGTTGTTTATTTACTTGGAAAGCAGAGTGACAGAGTAAGAGAGGGAGATATACAAAGAGAGACAGAAATTTTCCATCTGCTGGCTCCCTCCCCAAATGGCTACAACAGCTAGGCTGGGCCAGGCTGAAGGCAGGAGTCTGGAAAGCCATCCAGGTGTCCCAAGTGGGTGGCATGGACCCAGGTACTTGGGCCATCATTGGCTGCCTTCCCCAGCTGCATTAGCAGGGAGCTGGACTGGAAGCGGAGCAGCTGAGACTCGAATTGGCACTCTGGTACGGGATGCTGGTGCTGTGCAAAAGGTGGCTTAACCCACTGCATCACAAGGCTGGCTGCAAATGCATTTTTGACTCATGATATTTTTGGCTTAAAATAGATAACCAGGATGTAACCTCATCATATACTGAACAGCATGTGTATGTTGTTTTAAGCGGCTATGTTCGAAAATCCGTTATACGACCACAGAAAGCTGATGCAGGGAAGGGAGGGAGAAGGAGAGAAGGAGAAGAGGACTGAAGGTACCAGTGGCAAGAAATCTTTCTCTCTGAGTGGCTGTGGCGGCCCAAATGCTTCAGCGCAGGCCCACCTGCCTGCCCCTTCAGGTATGCTGCCCATGCTGTGAGCAGAGCTGCGGCCACAAAAGGCTGCCTCTCACTCCCAAGGACAGGCAGCTTGTCCACAGTAACACAGCCTCCCCCTGCGCCTGCCCGCTTGGCATGAGCTGGCTGCCAAGGCTGCCAGCGACAACAATCAGCCTAATGCCGTCTAATTGACCTCCTGCCTCCTCCTCTGTCGGCTGGGAGCTCTCAGGCACAACCAGCGGGGCTGTTGCCCTCAGGCTCCAGGCAAAACCCCGGCCAGCCTCCACCCGCCTGCCTCCACCGGAGAGACCCTCCCCACGCAGAACTCCACGGCTCCAGGTCCCTTCCCCTGGAATTCCAACCAGAACCAACCAACCCTCTCCGGAGGTCTAGCCTTTGATTTCTCAGACCCAGTTAGAGCGGGCAGGATTGAAAACAGCCCTACGTTGCTTTCTAAAATATGTTTTGAAATAGATCCAGAGTAAAACCCAGAAAAAGTCCCATTGAGGGTGAGGAAGACAGGAGGAGACAAAAAGGGGGCAGGGTGTCCCTCCCTCAAACCAGCAGCACTTCCCTCTTGGGTGGGCACTCATTTCTGCTAGGATGATAGAGATTGCTCTGTGCACGACCTCAATGGGAGAAGCAAGCTGGACCCCACACAAACCGCATCAAAAGACGGGGTCAACTTGTCAACACAGGAGACAAAGCGCTGCCCTTCTCTCTGATTTCAGCATTCCACTGCCCTTGCCCCACTGTATCGTAACCCGCCCTCCGGCAAGAGCCCACTCTTACCTACAACCTGGATGATCTGGGCCAGGAGGACGCCATCCGTCACATCTTGCTGCAGATCCTTGATGAGACGCTTGTGGCCGGATTTGGCCAGATAATGATTGGCCCAGTCCGTGTAGATCTGCAAACAAGCAAACAGGCAACTTCAGGAACCCACTCGGAGCGCATCTCAGCGTAGGAGGCAGCTGCTCCAGCCGGGGCTGCGGTGCAGCAGCCACTGTGGCGCTGGAGAGCTTGGGGGGCAGCCGGCACCATTCAAATGCAGGGCACTGTGCCGATCCTGCATTCAGCTCACCATCGCCTGGCTTTCTGCTATTGAGAGTGCCGCCATCCCGGCCCAGGGAAAAGCTAAAGAAAGCTTCAAAACACTCAGAAGCCTGAATGGGACAGGGGACACGGAACTAAACAGTCTGCTCCCGACGGCTCCAAACACATGCAAAGCTCCCCCGCCCCTTCCCAACTTCTTCTCTTTATTGAGAAGACGTATGGGGAGGTTACCACTCGACAGGCGTGTTTTAACGGGCCATTTCAGGATAAGCAAGCCTACTGAGTTAACTCAGTTCTCAGGAGCCTGAGCCCTGCCCCCCCCCCCCATGACTTTTGTGCCAGTGGAGTTATTCACAGCCTCACCAGCATCTCAAATTTAATCAGTTTAATTTCAAAGCCAGGCATCACTGACGCCACTGGGATGCTCTGTGAACAAGACCCAGGCAATTCCGGCATCATTCAATGACAACATGGGGATGTGTGGCACCCCACACAGCAAAGGCTGGGTGCCCCAGGGAAGGAGAAGAGGAGAGCCCGTCAGGGACCTCCTCCTTGGTCACAGAACCCCCAGAGCAAAAGAGTCCTCCCTTACAAAACAGGCAACAAGTGCCCGGAAACAACTCTCTCCCCAGCTGCCCGAGCCCAGAACAAACGAAACCAAGCAAAACACCTGCCCATGGACGTGGAGGGCTAAGTTCCAAGTGCGAATTTGTGAGTTGCCAGGAGGCTGTGTTGGTCGACACGTGGGTGCTTGTGTGTCAGTGCCTCTTTTCTCCAGCGATATCACAAATGACTGCTCAAAAAGGGAACTGTCCCCTCAACCGTTAGAGGCAAGAGGTTCATGTGTGAATCCACGCGACAACTCCACCAAGCTGATGGAGGCGGCCACCCTACCTCCCGGAATCCACGTGGCGCACACAGCAACAGACGCCCTCTCCCTCCTGTCCATGCTCAGCATAAGCTCACACCATGAGGGGCTGCCCCTCAAGGTGCCTGGAATGGGACAGGAGCAGCAAAGCCAGGGCCCCCACAGCAGCCCAGTTATGCTACTCCAAGTCCCAAGCAAAAACAGGAAGAGCTGCACAGCACAGCTAATCAAGAGGTGGGAGGGAC
Organism: Lepus europaeus; assembly: GCF_033115175.1. Taxonomy (NCBI): domain Eukaryota; kingdom Metazoa; phylum Chordata; class Mammalia; order Lagomorpha; family Leporidae; genus Lepus; species Lepus europaeus. The sequence goes on from NC_084833.1 coordinate 45,758,813, forward strand.
AGCCCCGCCCACTCCCCCAGGGTCTCTGTCTTCCACTGCAGACACTCACAGGCAAACCACCCACACTAGGGTTCTAGTTCACACCTCAGCTCCAAGTACCCAATTCTTCAACCCACTCCCAAGTAGTCAAAGACCAAATCTCTAGGAAAGCAAGAGCCCCTTCAATTTTCTAAGTGCAGAGAAAGTGAAGAAGTGGAATGTTTTCTTGACAATTCCCGTGGCTAACCCAAAATGTAAACGATCTTTAAATTGTGGAGAGCCAGAGGAGGAGAGAAAGGAGAAGAAGCATTAAAAGGAATAGAAGCAAAGCTGGATTCAAATCCAGTTCTGTAGGCCCCACAAAGTAGGGGTTTGGGTCTGGTTCATTCAAAGTCATTTTCCAAAGTACCTACAACAGCAAAAGGCATATTAGAACTTCTCAATATACATCAGTGGACAAATGGATAGATGACCTCAGGTGAGCTACTTACCCCTCCGAGGTGAAGGTTTTTGCAGTGAGGGTAGGCACAGCAGGATAGGTCACAGCTTGGAACACCTGTGTCCCTTACTGGAATGCCTGGTTCAAGACCTGGCTACCTTCCAATCCAGCTTCCTGCCACAGCAGCTGGGAGACAGCAGGTGATGGCCCAAGTACTTGGGTTCCAGCCGTCCTCATGGGAGACTGGGATGGAGTTTGTGGCTCCTGGCCCTGGGGCCCTGGCTGTTGTGGGCATTTGGGGAGTGAACCAGCGGATGCCTGATCTCTCTCCTCCTCCTCCTGTCACTCTGGCTTTCAAATAAATCAATCTCCTTTTTTTTTAAAAGCAAATAAACATTTTAAAAAATTTTAAATTGTGAGTGTGCACAATCCAGTAGAAACCCAGGTTAAGCAAACTTGGAGCCATGATGAGGCCATGCAGGCAGCAGGTGCACCAGGGAGAACCTTCTAAGGCTTGGTGGTCAGATATGGCCCTGCTCAAGAAGGGCACCTCTTTACTCCAAAGCAAAAACTCTTCTCTGCACATTAAACTACCTACTCACCACTGCCTAAGTCATCGTCTCCGAGCTCAGCTTTAACCTAACCGCCTGCCCAGAGCATCACCAAGTACTTCCCCCTTCCCAGTGGATTGGAGGCTGAGCTTTCGCGCTTTGCCTACAGGCAGTCTGATCATCCGTGCACTTTTTACAGGACAGATCCAATCTTTGCAGGGGAGGCAGCATGAGTGCAAGCTAGAAACAATCTTTGGAATCTGACCAAATCAAGTTGGCCCTTGGCAAGTTCATTTTTATTAATCTTTCTGTTCCTCAGTGTTATCCTCTATAAAAATGAGGATTATACCAAAAAGATTATAAGGCAGGGGCTGGCAAAGTTCCACTGACCACCTGTTTCAATAAACAAATTCCACTGGGATGCAGCCATATCCGTTCTCTCTCTGGCTGCTTTCACGCCACCAGATCAAAGTTCAGCAATTGTGACAGAGACCTCTGGCCCACACAACCTCAAATATTTACAATCCAGCACTTCACAGAAAAAGTCTGCCAATGTGCATTATAAAGACTAAGTGAGAGGGGCCAGTGTTGTGGTGCAGCGGCTTAAGCTGCCACTTGCAATGCTGGCATCCCGCATTGGAGTCCCGGTTACTAAAGGCTTCTGATCCCTGCTGACGTGCCTGGGGAGGCAGCAGAGGATGGCCCAAGTGCTCAGGCCCCTGCCATCCACGTGGGAGGCCAGGATGGAGTTCCAGGCTCCTGGCATCGGCCTGGCCTAGCCCTGACTGTTGTGGCCATTTGAAGAGTGAACAAGTAGATGGAAGCTCTCTCTCTCTCTCTCTGTCTCTGATTCTCTGCCTCTTAAATAAATAAATCTTAAAAAAAAAAAAAAAAAAACTAAATGAGGTAATATGCCTACAATTCCCCAGTGTGCAGCAGTAATGACAACTGTGCTCAGGAGAACTGGTCACACCGCACACCTCTAAACTCACACCACTTCCTCCGCCTGAGTGCCCTACCCAGAGCCACCCTGCCTGGCCCAGTTCCAGTGCACGTCCCTCCACGTGGTCCCTCTTGGTGTCCTAATCAGAACCATAGCGCACACAATGCAGGGGCACGAGCAAAACCCACATGGGGGCACTACCTTCTCACTCCCACCAGCAGGTTTTGGCAGCGAGCACATGGTGCTCACCTCTGCCCGCCTGGCAGTGCCTCGGAGGGGAGCTGGGCCCCGGCGGGAGGCTGGTAAGTGATTGCTGGGTTAAGCTGAAGAGAGACAAGCAAGGGCGGATCTGGGGGGACTGACTGCACTTGAGACTTCCTTAAGGGGGCTCTCAGCAGCTCCTCAGACCAGAATCTCTTTATTGATTGAAGGGAGGAGGGAGCAGGGAAAATAAATCACTACATAGCTCAAGCTCGTTAATCAAGACCCGTTAACAAGGATCATTAATTATCTGGGGCTTCCCTGCCCCTCCCTCTCCCCAGCTCTGAACTTGTGGAAGAAATGAAATCACAGCCAAACACCGAGATTTATTATCTTCAGGACCAGTTTTCACTGGCCACATGAAGCATGGACACAAGTTCAAGTGCATGCTATGAAAACCATTCTTTTCACAGCGACCTTCACCATCGTCAGACTCCACCAGGCTCAGCAATGACGTGCAAGTGGGGTCGTGTGTCTGAAAGATTTACTTTTATTTATTTTTTTTTAAATTTTTTTTTTTGGACAGGCAGAGTTAGACAGTGAGAGAGAGACAGAGAGAGAAAGGTCTTCCTTTTTCCATTGGTTCACCCCCCAAATGGCTGCTACAGCCGGCGGACTGCGCCAATCCGAAGCCAGGAGCCAGGTGCTTCCTCCTGGTCTCCCATGCGGGTGCAGGGCCCAAGCACTTGGGCCATCCTCCACTGCCTTCCCGGGCCACAGCAGAGAGCTGGCCTGGAAGAGGAGCAACCAGGACAGAATCCAGCGCCCCAACCGGGACTAGAACCCGGGGTGCCGGCGCCGCAGGTGAAGGATTAGCCTAGTGAGCCGCGGTGCCCGCCTGTCTGAAAGATTTTAAATAAGGGCTGAACATGTAGGATTTCCTTGTCCAAGCCTCGGTCTTCATGGCCTCTCACTCCCCCAGATTATGGAGACTGGAGGCCCCTGTTTGCTTTTTCCCAGGGGGTTCACCGGTCTTTGGGCACCGTGGGTCCCAGGCCAGTACCTGGGTACTTTCTGCACAAACTGGCAAGACAGAGAAGCGACCCCACATCATGACATCACTCCCAGGAGAGAGCTGTAGGAACATTTCTCCCCCATGCCTGAGATGGAGTCCGCTGATGCAGGCACCTTCCCGGCTCCAACCGCTGCTTCGGGCTCAGGGCACCGCTCACCCCACCCCTTCCAACTGGGGCCTCTGTGTTCCGGAATCGCTCTGAGAGCAAGAGAGGGGCTGCTGTCAGAGACTTGAAAAGATAAAAGGGGGAAGGAAGGAAGGCAGAGACAGCTGAACAGCGAATGCATTTCCATTCGCTTTATTGCCCCTGACAGATTTTCAAGGAGTGTGTCATTTGTTTGCTTAAAACTCCACATCATTCTATATCAAACAGGCTGAAAGCCAAAAGGGACAGTTTTGACAGATCAGGTAAAGTGCCTGATTATTAGCTGTAATAACAGAAATGGATAATAACTGCACTGTGTAAACCAACAGGGATCATCACGCTTGGACTACAATTAGCCCTCCCGTGGAAGGGGAGGGGAGGAGCACTCTCAGTAAGGAACCCAAGAATTATTCCCAAAAACACTGCACCTGAAGTGCCTGGGGCAAGTACACTGGAAACCCCAGGCTGGTCAGCGAGGCAGTCTGAGAGAGCCGGAAGGCAGACGGACGACGGCATCAGGAGAGCAGCTCCAGGAGAAATGGAGTAAAATGCACACCCCGGAAGGCAGTGCCAGCATGGAAAGGAAAGATTCATGTAAACCCGCCAGTCAGCGCCCAAGGCTTCTGCTGCCGACTGACTGCAGAGGGAACGCCGCCGTCGGGCCTCCCTCTAGATGCGGGTCACATCATCGAGATGCTATTGTGTCCATGACTGGGCAGCATGTGGTTCCACTGCGGGGTTCCGATCGCTCTGAACTACCCGGCAATACTGCAACCCCGGAAGAGAGGACGTTCATCCTGCCCTTGGGTGGCACAGAGAATGTCACTGCTGATTCTATGGCTCACACTTTAAGATCAAAATGCACTATTTGTTGTCAAGGGTAAAGCTGGAGACACATTTCAGTTCTGCCACCCTAGCAGCCAGCAAGCAGCATGGCGCCCACCCTGAGGGATCCGCACATGTCCACGTGACCATCTAACCGCATGGGGCGGGGACGGGAGACAGACATCAGCTGGTGGCCTTTTCCCTACCTGGCCTCTCTCCATATGAACACTTGTCCCTCTTGTCCCCTGTTTTGGTATTGACAAACAGCGGATGAAATGGTATCCCCCAGCCTTATACATTGGAGGAAGAGGTAGAACACCGAGAAGCAAATCTTTTGTTCAAGGTCACACAACACAGTGGGGGCTGAGCCTGAATACTGGCTTCTCAGGAGAGGAATTCGGTTCTGTTCAGTGGCCTCCGAGCACCCACGTGCCCACGCTGGAGGCCAGTGGCCCTCATTCCACCCCTGCCTTTGATACCTTCTGCATTACTTCGCATCTGTGGTTTTCTAACGACCCCAGTTACCAAACAGGCAGGTGCCCCGCGGTCCCTCTCTCAGGCATCAGCGTGGACATGGGGCCGAGCTCTGGCTCTGCCCTCCCAGCTGGGTGACTCCTGGAGAGTCATGACCGCTCTGATGGTCAGGGCCCCTTGCTTGTGCAGTGACACACAGCTGTTTCATGCAATAAAGAAATCAGGCACGCAAGTGGTTAACACAGCATCTGGCACACAGTAAGTATCCAGCAGCTGTCACTAATATTCCAATTAATAAACCATTGGCAACCTACGGTTTGGGGAAGCAAGCCCTCCTAGACTGCCCGGAGTACACATTTCTGAGAGCCCCACACTTCCAACTATTCCACTAGGAAGCCTTTCCAACTGGATGATAACGAGCCCTGATTCTAATTAACACAATTTTGCTTTCTCTTGATGGCCCATGGACATCACTATAAACACAGCGTTGGGACATATGCGAGGATGCCCCCAGGTCCTTGAAACTTCCTTCAAAGACCCCAGACTCCACGAATTGTGTATAAAGTGAGAGCAAGTCCTGGTCAAGCAAGAACCTCCATGGGACTTTGCCCGCCAGGAAAATCAAGCACAAGAATTTTGTGGCGCCCACTGAGGTATCCCAGGGGTCAGCTGGCCTCTGGCCCAAGAGGGTGTGGTTTCAGGAGCACAGAGAGATGACTGGGTTCTGTGCCCCCAGCACAGGCACCTGAGCACATGAGGGAGTGTACTCCCAGCCCTTGCTCTTGACAAAGGCCCTGTGTGACACAGCTAACATGACCCACAGGAAGGTAGTGGCCGGGGACGAACAGGCAGATCCTGGGTATCTCCCTTTTCATCTGCAGTAACCTGCCTGCACACCCACCACAGATACACCCTCACGCCGCCACCCACACACACGCTTTTGTCTGAAAGGGGAACACCCATGTCCATCCACAGAGCAACTGGATAGAGAATGGTGGAGCTGATCGCTAACCTGGACTTCCATCTTTCTCCACATCCTGGCACCATCCTTACTCCCACTTTACCTCTGAACAGTGAGTTAAGATAAGCTGCTCTGAGCTGCAGCGTGCCCTAGTGCACCAAGCAAATACTGCCTGCGCATGTACCTGTGCTAGGCGCAGCTCTTGCTACAGTCTTGTGTCAGAGAGTAACTGCCCATTTGCCTAATGTCCACGGTGAACTGATTAAGAGAATATCTTCCAGGATCAGACCCTTTCATTTCAAACACACCTCAACCACTTCCTGGCAGAGTGATCCTGAGCCTTAAACCACCTGAGCCTCAGTTCCCTCATCTGTGAAGTGGGTCAACTACCTATTCAGGTCACTGTGCGACTGAAATAAGATACGCTAACAATGCCCGGAACCAAGCTAGGGCTCCATACACAGTGTGTGCACTCTGCAAACAGTGGATTCCTCTCCTTCCCAGGTCACAGGCATTATTCTCCCATTTGACAGATTACAAACCTGAGGCCCTAAGAGGTAAAGTGACTTTCCCAATGTTACCTAACAAGTACGCAGGGTATGAAGGCAGTGATCCGGGCTCCTCATGATGCCGCATGGCCCCACCTGAGAGGCCCACACAGGAAACAGCAGCCCCGTGGCTGTGTGGGAAAGCAGCGAGAAGAAGGCTTATTGCACAAGAGCCATCACAGTGCCTCCTGCCTCCCGAACAGAGCCGCTCGCTTGTCACTCAGGACTAGGAGACCGGGGAGGGGGGTGGACACTTTCCCATGTCACCAAGGCTCAAAGCAAACACAATTTCACAAGCACGTCCATAGAGTGCCGATAGAGCATGAGCTGCAGGGCTCCGTGCGAACGCGGAAACGCTCAGGGTAAAGTCCCCCAGTTCTGGCCCGGGACCCTGCGCGGTAACGGATGCCAGGGCCGTGCCTGGGAATGTCCCACAGCCACACAATGGTGCCATTGTCTGTCGGGAACACCAGCAGGCCGCAGGTGGCTGTGCCTTTAGGAAAATAAGCCAGGCAGGTGAATGAGCTGGGAGGGCCTGGCGGTATCTCAAGGATGAGGTTCGGGCACCCACTTCCTCCACACCGCGGGTTACCCTGCATCTTCCTCTCTCACAGGGTTTTCCTGGACAGACAGTGCTCCTGCACCACGTGTCCCAGGAGACAAAGAGCTCTCCCACTCATTCCCTCACCTGATCACTCCCACCTGTGTACTTCAGTCGAAGGCCTACTGTGTGTCCAGGGTTTTACACTTGTGCTCTCATCCACAGTCTCTCCCTGCCCTGGAGTGGCAGCTCTGGGAGGACAGGAATTCCCCTCTATTTACCTCACTGAATTGTTCTAATCCCCTAGAAGAGCACTTGGCACATAGTAGGTGCTCACTAAATAGTTGTTACGTTAAACACGGGCTCATCCCCATTTTACATACTGGGAAACAGAGGCTCTAAAAGGTTAAGAGCCAAGGAGAAGGTGAACTTGCACTTGACCTAGGCAGTCTGGCCCTGTAGCTACCACCTCCCTACAACAGGTGACTCCAGGTTTCTGCAGGGCCTCTCTAGAAAACCAAATAAGGACAATTAAAGAAGACAACTAATAGTCTCCCTGCCCGCTTGGGTCCTTTTCCCACTCTCTCGCCTCTGAATCCAAATCTAAATACCTCCCCACCACAATGCCTGCCGGCTCCACGCCAGCCAATGCTGGGGCTCCGCGTGGAATTTACCGAGTTCTCTGCCCTGTGCTCACTGGTTACTGAGCAGACTTCACATTCTCCGTCCTTGGCTCCTTTGGAAGCCAATGTCCACCAGTGCCACCTGGGAGGACAGCCTCACGCATGGGGCTGCCGAGCACCAGGGCCTTGGGACAGACCACGCCAGGATTAGCTCCGTCCGGTCCTGCACACCTCTCCTACAGACTGCGGGGGGGGGGGGGGGGGGGGGGGGGTGGGGGGGGGGACAGATACCTCTCCTCCCCCACACCCAGGCAGCTCGGATGCTTCAGCTTGGTTTTCTTAGCACAGGCTTCCCTGGACGCTGGGCCCCAGGCGAGACCCTGGCATCCTGGGTGTGCTCAGACAGGTTGCCTGACATCTCTGAGTCTCAGATTGTTGAGTGGGAAGATAGAGATTACAGCTAATGGGTTTTACATCTGTTTTGACAGGGATTACTCAAGGCTTTGTGGCCTTGGCTGACTTCCATTCTCTGAGCCTCACCTTCTGTATCTGAAAAGTGGGCTAATTAATTACGATGAGGACTAAATGTTTAAGTGCTTAGCCCAATGCCTGGCATGTAGGTGGCACCTTGAAATGTTCATTTCCTTTTGCACTCAACCTCCAAGTCCCCTCCCATCCTCCGCAGCTCCCTGCCACTTTACCTTCAGCCCCTGCTGGCAGGTTTTCCACTTTGGGTGCCCTCTCTTATCCCCACCATTTATCAGAATGCTCCCCTTTCCCAGACACCCACCCTGACTGCAGCCTCTCTCCCTTCTCCGAAATTCACAAACAAATCAGAGTGCCCCAGCTCCCCAGCCTCAGGGCCTTTGCACATGCTCGCCTTGCTTCCTGTGCTGCCTTCTCTACCCCATCCCCCAACAAAAGCCCATGCAATGCTGCAAAACCCAGGCCAAGTGACAACCCTGGAAAGCCACTCCCAACACAGAACAATCTGTTCCCCCTTGTTTCCAAAAGCACTTTGCACAGGCCTTTGTCCAGGCTACCGCACTTCAGCTAACTATTCACATCTCTCCATTCAGAGCTCCTCCAGAGTAGAAAAACAAGTTTTACATATCCTGGCAACACCAGCACCACACCTGACTCACTACAGGGGCTCCATAAACAAAATGATGGACTCAGGGGGAGTGGGGAGGTGGGGAGGGGTGGACAGAAGGAAGGAAAGTGGATGCGGCCAGGGACAGATGGAGAGAGAGACAAAGACCAAGGTCAACACACCAGTGAGAACTCGGATGGATGGACCCATGCTGAATGGGTAGGAAAACACACCCGGAGGAATCAGTGAATGAGAGGATGAACGAGTGCGCTCCCCTTCACTGTCTACACCGCAAAGTCCACAAAATCCTTCCCAGGTCCTTCAGTCCACTCCCTGCAGCAGGCACGCAAGACCGTGGCTAAGTAACGCTGAGAGCAGTGTGCTAGGAGGACCCGGCTGACTTCAAGGCCCAGGTGCTACTGAAAAAAACACAGACTGCTGGAGCAGCCCGCCCGAGCATGCTGGCCCCCGGCTTAAGAAACATCACTTCACTTGCAAAAAATGTCAGGGAATTTGGGCCCTTATAATTATCACCACTCTATTACACTTCCCTTATGTAAACTTACAATCAAATGATATTTTTAAAGGCAGCCCTACATACTCAAAACTCCTTCGGGCCTCATTATTTTAGGCGATTTAACAATTGTTCGCTCTCTGGAGGTTATGTACATGCACGCCATCTGTAGGAGGGAAACCCTGCCAGAAGGGATACCCTGGAGGTGGGCATCAAGCTTGGGAGGAGGGGTGACACCACCGAGAACAGCAGGCGCTCCACCACCGGCACCTTCCAGGGAAGGCCGTGGTGCAGTACTGCTGCTGAGCACCACAGGTGAGCCAGAGAAAAGCTGCTTACTACGTTCCCTCCCCAGCACCTCTTCCAAGGAGACTTGTTTTGTAAAATGATGAGTATGAGTATGCAAATCTTGCAGAGCTGGAGACTGAGCTACGATGCTTTGCATGAGAAAAAGGGAATTCAAGAGAAGATGCAGGGTCTGGAATGGAAGAGGGGGAAGCAGCAGAGAGGCTGCCTGGGTGGGAGAGGAGGCAGGGGACCAGATGGAGGGGCGCTTAGCAAAGTCACCTTCCAGCCTAACCCTCCCCTTGGAAATCGGCAGTAAAACCGATACTCTTGATACTCTAGCTGGGGCTTTCTAGGGCACTCGGAATCCTCCGGAAGCTTGGGAGGCGCCAAGTGCTGCGTCCCAGTGGGTGAAGGGACAGGAGAGTCGGAGCAGGGTTTAGTCCCAGGCCAAGTGGGAGGACGGTGAGCTCACCGTGTCCCTTTCCAGCACCTCGCAGGCAGCTTGTCGCGGGGCACCTGCTCAGCGAGGCCAGCGCTGGCACAGAGCCCCTCCGCGCTGCCTCACTCTCCTTTTGCACAAGTCTCTCGATCCCCTCTCCACCACAGAGGCACCTGGCTGGCCCTGGACCCGACCGTGTCTCTCAGGCCAACCCGAGTGATCCAAACTCACCTGGGCCAGGTTCCATGCCATCAGGGTTGGCAAGGCCACGGAAGGCAGGCAGCTGGGACGGGGAAAGGTGAGCGCAGCTCCCTGGTGACATTTACACCTCCCATGGAGTCCTCCAGGGTCCAAGGCCAGGAGGTGGATGTGAGGAAATGCAATCACCCAGGCTAGCCTGGGAGACTCGCCTGCTTTTAAATTGTAAACGAGTTAGTGCCATTCAGATCACTGCAAGCGAGTGGCTATATAAGGTGTGCATTGCTTATTACAATTCCTACCCCCTCCGGCACACTGAGTGCATTCCTGGTGATTCTCTGAAGGTGTCTTTGACCCCAGAAACCTGAGCAGGCAGCCTATGGTGGTTGAAGGATTTCCCCTGGAGCAGAGGGGTCAGGTTTCTTGAAAGATTGTTCAACAGCCTGAGTTATCTGGGAGAAGCAGATCCCCAGAGGACTTCAAGGAGAGTCCCCTTTTCGGGGGTGAGGGGCAGAGATGGGGCATACAGCAAAAGCAAGGCAGTGTAGTCCTCGCCTCTGTTTTCACCTCGTTAAAGAGTAAGGTGGAGCAGCTTAGGGCCCCCGGGAAATGTATGCTTATGTATAAATATGCGTCTGAATAAAAATGGACTTTTTAATATAAGAGATGTACCAACCATGAATAAGAAACCGCAAGCACTGACGTGGAATGAGTGATTGAAAAATGTCTAACTCCCTCCCCCAACCCTCACCCCCACCCCCCGCAAGCACACGCTTTGATGAACAGATATTCCTTGTTGAAAATCTATAAACCCGAGGCCAGCACTGTGGCGTATCAGGTAAAGCCGCCGCCTGCAGTGTCTTATGGGCGCCGGTTTGAGTCATAGTTCTAGTCCCCACTGCTCTACTTCCAATCCAGCTCTCTGCTATGGCCTGGGAAAGCAGTAGAAGATGGTCCATGTCCTTGGGCCTCTGCACCTGTGTGGAAGACCCAGAAGAAGCTCTTGGCTCCTGGCATCGGATAGGTGCAGCTGTGGCTATTGAGGCCAATTGGGGAGTGAACCAGCAGATGGAAGACCTCTCTCTCTCTTTCTCTCCCTCTCCTTCTCTCCCTGTGCGTAACTCTTTCAAATAAATAAATAAATCTTAAGAAAATAAAAAGAAATTCTATAAACCAGGGCTGGTGTTGTCTTCAACAACACCAACAGCCCATGTGAGCACCGGTTTGATTCCTGGCTGCTCCACTTCTGATCCAGGCCCTTGCTAACACACCTGGGAAAGCAGTGGAAGATGGCCCAAGTGCTTGGACACCTGCATCAAAGTGGGAGATGCAGAAGAAGCTCTTGGTTTCGGCCTGGCCCAGCCCTGGCCACTGGGGCCATTTGGGGTAATTAACTTGCAGGTAGAGGATCGATCAATCTCTCTCTCTCTCTCTCTCTATCTCTCTTTCTCTCTCTCCCTCTGTAACTCTCACTTTCAAATAAATAAGTAAATAATCTTTTTGAAAAATTATTCTATCAATCATCTATCATCACTTCCTGGATGTTACGTGAGTGACAAAGGGGAAATGTCACTCGGCCATTACATATAAAATGTGAAGCCAGATCCGAGATGAAATTCTGCCATCACCTCTCAATATATCCCGGTCCCAGCAAGTCCCTCAAACACTCCCACTGCAGTTTTTCATCGTGAAATGGGAACAGTAATGGCGGGTGGCGCACAGAGTTAGCCTGGAGGAGGCGGACCACTGGCAGCCCCTGTGAGCACAGGCGTCTGTATTCCCGAAAGGTAAGGGCGCTCATGAAGGCAGGCTTGGGAAGATCGGACATTCTCCTAAGTGGTCAGGGAATTCTGTCCCATTGGGCAGGGAGGCCCAGGACCTGTCAAAGACGCTGATGTGCCATTGGTGGGAAAGTTGCATGCTAAAGGCTTGAAGGAAAAAAAAAAAAGAAACCCTGGCCGGCAGGCGGGCAATTCCCAGCAGTGGCTGGCAGGTCCCTGCCCTAGGAACGCACTCCCTGCTCCTCCCCTTTTGGGAGCCTCTTTCCTTTCTCAGCCACTCCATGACCCAGACTCGGTCACAGTGGGAGTGACCTCAGTGGCCCAAGTCCTTCTCCAGCCAGAGGTCAGCGCTCCAGGGCATGGCAGAATTGCTGTGTTTTCATGTTAGGCTTGGATAGGCAGCTGACCAGAAACCAAGCTCACACCCAGGAAAGAAGGGGCGTCTCCCCTACCCAGGGACAACCTGGCCCAGAGCACAAAAGAACAACTGGCACAACGAGATGTTTTTATTGTCCACAGTCCTGGAAGCAAGCCCCGCCTAAGTCAAGAAGCATAAAGTCCCAAGAACAACAGCGTGGCTGTTTCTCCGAGACACATTGCCATCGGAACCTCACCACCGTCCCGGGAAGCGTGCACGGCCAGCTTTCTCCCTGGGTCACAGCCGAGGCCCGTGACCTTGGCGGGCCAGAGCAGGACATCCGGGCTGTGACAACACTCAGGCCAGGTCACACACACCACCAGAGTGCGGGCCGAGTTCTAGGATGACAACTAGAGGGAATCCTCTGTTCCTAAAAAGGGAGCTCAGTGTCTACGCAGCCAGGTTCAACAGGGGATGGAAATCCCCATGCACATGCAAGATGAACTCATCAAAAGGTCAGCTTTGAACCTACATCCTGCTTTACCGGGGCAGTGAGCCTAGGCCCCCAGACTTAGCAGACAGCCACCCAAAGACAGCCCCATTCATCGTGGGCAAAAGAAACCCAGGTCCTGTACCCCAGTAGTCTTCCACCTTTAATGAGCCAACAAGAGAATATCAAAGATTCAGAGGACTCGGGAGGACAGCTCACGTGCAAAATGGCCTCAAAACTGTGTCAAAAAGTAGCTTCGTGCAGGGATCCCCACCCTCCATCACATAGCACATCACTCATATCCTTGCTTATAAGGGGCCACACGGAGTACCTGCTCACTAAAGCAAATGCTTTGGAAGCTTAAACACTTCACCATCAATCATGCCAAGGTCCGTTATGCATGGTAATCATTAAGCAAAAAAGCACACAGTTCCCTAGAAATAAGCCCCTGACACATCATCCTAGAATTCGAATGCTGGGTTGGATATTGGGGGCGGGGGGTGGGCAAGGAGAGTGGGGGTACATTCTGGAAGGGGAAGGATGAACGGCATCATTTTTGCACAAGGAAGCAACTGAGGAGGAGCCCTCCCTGTCATAAAGCTATGCCCCCATCACCCCCACTCAGCCCACACCCATGACATCCTGACTGCCACCTGCCCCGGAGCTACATCAGTTACCTGAAGGTTAAGGAAGCATGAGGGAAGAGAAGCGCCTTTGCCTTTTAGCTCTGTGAACACAAGCTCCCAAACGGATTCTCCACAGCAAAGGAAAAGCCAGCGAGGCAGCTGTCTTCCAGCTTGAGAGATCCCATCGAGACTGCCCTGGCCAGGGGAGGGACAGGGAAGGGACGCCCTTCCTGTGCCACTCCAGGGTCTCACTGGACAGCAAATCACTTCCAGGGGCACCCAAGTTAGTCCTTGGTGACTGGAGAGCTCCCCGACAACTCTTCTTTCCAAGGCTTAACAAAAACCCATCTTTCTCCCAATTTGCACCTGCTGGGGCTCAATGGTTAAAAAAACAGACTGAAACCAGCTGCACCTGTTGCTAACCGTGACCCCACCACACCCCTATCTGGATTTTGGTTTATGCAATTGTGTTTTCTCAGGCCACCACCAAGTCTCAGACAAATCCCTCTCTACCTGCTCTAAAAATACACCACCCAGCCCTCAAGTCCGGAGAACAGATGAAGATATAAACAAAAACCAATGAAGAGGCGGCAGCGACATCAGCAAAATGTTCCGCAGAGGAAACACCCACCCGGAGGGCTCACAGTCCCACCCAGCATGGGAAAGAAAGGAGAACCACCTCTCACCACAAGCCCCAGTCAAAGAGACTTCTTGGTCTCCCCCCAGAGACCCTGCCAGCGTCCCTCATGGTCGCTTACCACTTTATAATGCTCGCAGGAATCCCGACTCTGACCCCGAGTGGGTACCCATAGGTTGATGCTTATGGGCATGGCTTGAGCCAGGGCAGCACAGTCCTCAGCAATCAACAGCCTGGGCCCTCTCCGGGGGTGTTTGATTCAAAGCAGTGTGGAGGCGTGAGAAGCCTCGCAGGTTAATTTTAGCTGAAGTCATGTACCCGCTGCGGTCAGATTTTCTTACACAGGCCACCTCCTGAATAGCTGCAGCTTAGGTTACCCCAACCCGTAGAGTGGGGGCGGGGGCACAGGCGCTCTGGCCCCTGCCCTGAGTCCAGACTGCTGAAATTCTTCCATCTCTATCTCCCCTGCCAAATCCCCCCACCCTCCGAAATAATCTGGCTCTGTGCTTGCATTTGCATGACACACTTGGGGAAATAAATCAATCACAGTTTCTTTGGCTGCCCCAGGCAAACAAACCTGCCCTCCTCCCACCCCCGCTACCCCCTTGGCCCATTCTGGCACAGGCCGGGCAAAGATGCGCTATGCTGTGCAAACTTCGCCCAGGCGGCAGCTGCTGAGGCCACACAAGAGCTTTCGATTCTGCAGGGCGGTTTGACAACCTTCCTTGGCACTTGAGTGGCACGGTGCAGCCACTTGTCCCGAGTTTGGCCTGACCCTTACTCTAAGTGGCTGCCCCCACTGCTCTCAAAGGCCCAGAGTCTGTGTGTTTCACCCACAGGTCTCACCCCTGGCAAGGAAGCCGGAAGCCATCGCTCCGTGTTGCACAGGTTTGGAAAAGGCGACCCAGGCATTGGCAGGGCACCAGGTTCCAGGTTTCAAGCAGGGGACCAGGGTCGACATCAGGAGGAAGAAAGGTCCCAGAAGCAGCAGTCTCGTTCTGGCCTCTTCCCCAGCCAACCTCAGAGCCAGGGGCCTGTCAGCTTGGCTGCAAACCAGGCCAGTTTGATGAGAGTTCCCTGCTGGACCCAATTCTGGTCTGGTCACGAGACTGCCTTTATTCAAAGTGGACAGGATCACAGAAAGGCTATGAAAAATCTAAACAAATGCAGATTATCCTTCTATGTCTGTGCTGGTGCAAACAAAATGCTGGTGTGCTGTGCCTAAAATAGGCAACAAGCCCAAGTCCAGACAGGACTCCAAGTAGGATGCTATGCAGTCTTTGCTCCGCCTTAGGTGTACCTGTTACACTCCCTCGACAACCCATACCTCTCCCAGGTAAAACTCATTGCATGTGAAATTATTTCAGTCATGTGGGTATTTATTGAGCATGTGCTCTACGGCAACCACTTTCCAAGCTTGAATAACTCAACAGTGAATAAATGATCTCTTGAGGCTTTGGTCCATTGAGGGTAAGGGGTAGGAGAAAGAGACCAAACGGCAATAAACAAATATGCAAGCCAAACCAGAGCCTAGTGAATGCTGTCACACTATGGCAGAGAGTGAATGGTGAGAAGCAGACAGACACTGAGGGAGAAAAATCAAGAATGACCTCTCTAGGAGGCAACATTTGATCCCAGTGGGTAAGAGGAGACCCTACGGATAAGAAGGGGACAGCCACGCAAAGACTCAGGGCGGTGCGGGGTCCCACTGAGACCAGCAGCACCAGCATCACCTGCCAACTTGTTAGAAATGCAGATTCTCAGGCCCCACCCCAGACCTGCAGACTCAGAAATCCCAGGGGTAGAGCCCAGCAGTGCGGGTTTGAACGAGTCCTCCACGTGTGGCCCCTGCACAATACAGTTCAGGATCTTCTGAGCTACCAGAGGAGCGCTCGAGGTGGAATATTCCAGTCTAGAGACAACAGGTGTCTATTTTGCTCAGCAGTAGAATCCCTAGCCACTATCTCAAGGCCTACTCCACAGTTGGAATTCAATAAATCTTTTTTTGACTGCTTGACAAGCTTTAAGTACCAGCCCCTTTACAGCCCAGATAAAAAAATCACAAAAAGATTTTTCTTTTCATCACAAAAGGATTATCCTTATAAAACTGCAACAAGAGCACCCAAAAGAAGAGAAGGCAGCCTCTGAGAATTCCAGGTGGCCAGTGGAAAGCTTTCCACGGGGACAGAAACTGCCAGCCATTGAGATCAACTCTCCCGATGTAATAAAACTTGGCATCACAAAGTTGGCAATTAGATTTCCTGGAAAAGGCTAAATGCGGTAGCCTTCTGCTTCCTGATTCTGAAGCTCAGTAAGAAAGGCATTAGTGTGTGGCAGCTGGGATAATCATTTAATTGATCTTTTCCACCCACAGAAGCCTCCCTGCCTTGCTCCAGCCCACTGACTTGTAAATCAATGTCACCTTCATTGTGAGCATGAAAAGGCAGGGCAAAAATTCTCCCTTCCCACACCAAATTGTAGTCAATTTCCTAATGGGGCCTGGGTGAGACTCTAAAATGGGTGCTCCCATTTCTCCCCTTCTGACTCCTGCCGGGCCACCCACACAGCTCCATCCAGGCCAGTGGGCACCCCGGTGACAGGCACAGTGGGACAAGGATTCAAGGCCCCGAACTGGACAACATGTTGAAAACAACTAGAAAGGCCTTTGGCAGGCAGGAAGGGTTCGGTAAGTCATATACATTATTCTCCTCCTGCTCACGAGTGCTGTGTGTAATTCTACCCATTCAATCAACAGATACCCATTAATTAAGCACCCACCATGCGCCTTAATGGGGCCAGAAAGATGAGCAAAACTGACCTGGAGCTTATCTTGAGGGAGTGACAAACAGAAATCAAAGAAAGATACCGAGTAAGACATTATTAAAAGATGTCCAAGGGCACTGGTGACAAGTGCTTCAAAGGTGAAATACATGACATCATGAGAGCCTGTGCTGGAAGAATTCCACCTGCCCAGAGCTTATTGAAATACAGATGCCCAGGTCCCAGGTAGGTACAGGGCCCAGACATGTGTGTTCCATAAACTTCAGAGGGGTTTCCTACTGTTGGACTGAAGGCTACAGACAAACAAAACTGGAAGGCTAGAATGATCAAAATGGTAACGGATCAGAATCAGACTACAGAAACTAAAACTAATTTTCTTTTATAAACCAAACCGTCATATACTTT
Source organism: Lepus europaeus (assembly GCF_033115175.1). NCBI lineage: Eukaryota > Metazoa > Chordata > Mammalia > Lagomorpha > Leporidae > Lepus > Lepus europaeus. The sequence goes on from NC_084833.1 coordinate 45,775,728, forward strand.
ACAACTGACTTATCAGTATAAACTAATGTTTAACTTACTCTAAATATAATATTTAGATACGTATATATGCACAGGTTAGTATACACATATATCCTTCACATTGTAAAAAAAAGTATTTATTTGAAAGGCAGAGTTACATGGAGAGGGAGACAGAGAGACAAAGAGAGAGAGAGAAAGATCTTCCATCAGCTAGTTCACCCCCAGATGGCCACAATGGCAGGGCTGGGCCAGGCTGAAGCCAGGAGCCTGGAATTCCATCCATGTCTCCCAAATGGGTACAGGAGCCCAAGGACCTGGGCCATCCTCTGCTGCTTTCTCAGGCATATTAGCAGGGAGTTGTATTGGAAATGGAGCATCCAGAACTCGAACTGGTGTCCATATTGGTTGCTAGCATTACAGGCAGTGGCCTAACCCTCTGTGCCACAATGCCGGCCCCTACACACATATATTTCTTTGTTCTCCAAGCTGAAGGGTCTAAAAGCAATGATACCCCAGTAGTAACAAGCACCTCTAGCACCCAGATCTTGGTTGCTAACACTATTCTCTAACCAATAAAGGACTCAGGGCTCCTTGGAGAAATAGAGGATTGTTGCACTGGTGCAGGAAATAATCAAAATAACTTGAAGCACATTATAGAGTCACAAAATAAGGATGGATCCCCACACCAAAACACAAAGGAACAAAGGAGCCAACTGAGAGAGCTCCCAGTGGCCAAAGCTGGCCAGCCTCAAAACAATTTGCACAACAAAACAAAGTAGTATACGATGATAACTCGGAAATTGAAACACGGCCCTGGATTCATTCTAAGGTTAAAAAAAAAAGCGCTGTGGTGTAGTGGTGAAGGTGCCATCTGGGACACCTACATCCCACACTGAAGTGCCTGTGCTCGCGTCCTGGCTCTCCTCCAGAATCCAGCTTCCTGCCTATGTACATCCTTGGAGCAGACAATGGCTCAAGCAGCTGGGTCCCTGCCACCAACATGAGACTGGCATTGAGTTCCCGGTTCCTGGCTTCTCCTGGCCCAGGCCTGGTTGGTCTGGACATTTGGGGAGTGAACTAGAGAATGGAACATCTCTCCGTCTGTCTACCTGCCTCTCTCCCCGTTTCTGCCTTTCAAACAAACATAAAAGGCATGATTGAATAAATAAATGAGGAAAAGAGAAAACACTCCCATGCAAAAATAACACCAGATAACTTCTGTAGATATTCTGCTCTCAAGGGTCAGTGTGGGCTGCACGAACAGTACAGCAAGGAAAGGAGGGAGGGAGGAACTTTACAGTGGAGAATCCTGACAAACACTGCCTTAGCCAGGACATCAGAACCAACACAAGCATTAGCAAGTCCTGTTGAGAGACATGAGGTGATGCCAACAGCAATTCCCTTCTGGGGTCTTCCTCTCCAACACTCACAGCCCCAGTCTAACCACAAGAAAAGCATCACACCAATCACAACTGGGGAGCAAAGTGTGTGTGGGGGGGTCAATACATTCTACAAAATGCCCGAGTAGCACACACCTCCAAATTGTCCAGGGCATCCCAAACAAGCCAAGCCTGAGAAACTGCCAGAGCCCAGAGAAGCCTAAGGAGACCGACCACTGCTTCTAAGGGTACCCTGGATGGGGTCCTGGGACAGCGAGAGGACATTCGATAAAAACTACTGATATCTGAACACAGGCTTGGGCTCTGGCTGCTGCTGTTTCAGGGACGGTCCCTTACCTATGGTATGTGTGCTAAGTTGTTAGCAGTGGGATGGGGTCTGCGGCAACTTTCCACATCACCTTCATGACTTCTCTCTGAAGTTAAACCCATGCTTAAATGCAAAGCATATCTATAAAAGGACAAGTACAAAGCACCCCAGTTGACAGTGCTGTGCAACAAAGGTTGACAACCCAATTCTTCATCCCGCTGGGGATAACAAGTGTATACAGCTGTCTCAAGGGCTGAATGCTAACCTCACGTTTAAGAACCACAGAAGTTCGGAAACTTCCACGTGGGGGTGTATCCACACACACACACACACACACTCACAAACATACATGGGAATATGTATATAAAGTTTATACCCTAGTTAGTTTGTACAAGAAACTCTTCCTGCACAGTGGATTTCCTAGAATGCTCATTAGTAACTATTAAGGATAAAAGGATTTAACACACAAGAAGCCATTCAAACCTCCAGAATTTGCTTTGATCCATTCAAAAGGACCATGAAAGAACGGTTTGTGCCCAAAGAACAAGTGTTGGGAATCTCCCAGCTAACAATCCTGAGCCCTCACTCAAAAGATCCCATTTGTTCATTTGTTCTTAAAGATTCTGCATTTGGTTCTTCCTCACCATAGAAAAGAAGGAAGCAAAACGCCTGAGGGTCCCTCCAGTTGACCAGGTGAAAACACGATGTGAGACATTATAATTAGTCTTATCAATTAGAAAACACCTGATCCTAAGAACTTCAGTAGTCTTGGAAATGTCTCCAAAATGAATTATATACTCAGAGGCCCAGATCTGAGGATCTTTACGAGAAAAAAAGAATCCTACTTAGGACAGGAAATACAAGCCGGTTTTTACCAGCAATAGGTGGCAGCATTTCCGTTCTCTGGGCCACATTCCACATAATGACACCGACTATTAATAGACAATTAGAAGATGATTGTTTTTAAAGGTCCCATCATATCTCTTGTTTTCCATTAAAGGATAAACTCTGTCTACAAATCACTTTTGCCAGAGATAACAAAATCACATCTTTTTACATGTACAAAGAAAAAAATAATAAAGTGACAAATTAATTTCCCCAAATGTAATAAAGCTAACTTAATCATTCTTTTGCTGGCCATCTGCTTCGTAGATGCAAACATAACTGCATTTTCTGCTGCCTGATAACTTGCTTAATTCACTTAGCTCTTGTGACCCTGCTTTTGTGCTCCGTTCTCAATGAGACTTTCCTTTGGTGGCTTCTAGACAAGAGCTGACTGCACCAGAGTAGTGTGTCCCCAGGGACTGTCCCCCCTCCATCTGGCTGTCCCCAGATGAATGCATTTGTAAGGATGGCTAGAGTTTTAGCTGAACTGAATCGGACAATGGGTACCAGTGAACACTTCCTGTGTGTCAGGCCCCGAGTCCTCAATATGCATCTGTCACATTAAATCCCCTCAATCCTACAGTTAGTTTTTATGCCTGATCCCACTTCAACTCATCAAGGCGCTGGGGTTCACAGAGGTGAAAACCCTTGTGTAAGGAGTCATAGCCAGGTGCCAACACCAAGATCCTTTAACTTGACAAGCCATCAGCCAGTACAAAGTTAACTCAGCATGACAGAGGGGCTGCTTCTAAACCTTGGCTTAACCAGAGACATCAATAACACGGATGTAGGTTATCGAAGTGAGTGTGCGGCAAATGAACAAAATGCAGCATTTCAAAGGGTGTATCAGACAGACGGCCAGTCGCAATGCGTTTCTACGCTATCACATGGAGGGCATAAAAAGTGAAAGTGTGCAGTGGACTTCTTTGAGTTTAGCACTGGAGAACACTGCACTGTGAGCACATCCTCTTCCTCTCAAATCTAGGGGCAGCTGGGAGCTTCAGTAGGGTCACTGGGGAGCCTAAAATGAACACCTCTGTAGTTAGGGATCCTGCGGTCTGGGGTCTGACTCCTCCTCTGAAAGTAGGGAGAAAGGAGGGCACGGCTGATGGCTTTGCCGGTGGCACCAGGAAACGCTTGCAGGTTGCCATTGGCCTGCAGCCCCTATCCTTGGGGCAGGGATCTGAGTGTCTCTTGGAAACAGGACACATGGGGGTACATCCTGGGACTCACGAAGGGGTTTCAAAGCACGCACAAAACAAAGGCCCAGCTTTCAGGAGAGCAGGAGCAAGAAGGTACCATCCAAGTGAGTAGCTCCCAGTGGGTGTAGGAGGAAGGCTGACAGTTTCCCCTCTTCCTCCATAGGGTCCTGTGCAGAATTCCACTTCGGAGCTTTGATTCCTATGTAGGAAGGACAGTCTAGTTTCTTATTTGAGAGTGTCTTTCACAAATTACAGTGATCAATTCTGCAGGCTGCCAGAACTTTCATCCTCCAGCAGGAAGCCTTTAAGGAGCTCCATGCACTATCCACACATTGCACTTGCTCAACATTCTGGTGGTGCAAGTAGTCCCAGTTCCAGCTGTGAACTAGAGTCGTGCATCAGAGGCCCTGGGGGAGCCTGCAAAACACACAGGTGTCTGGGCCCCCCTTTAGAAGAGTATGAGCCAGCAGGTCTGAATGAGCCAGCCATCTGCATTTCCTTGCCATTCAAAGTTCTCCAGAGGAGTCTGATGATGTCAGGGTTAGCGGACAGATCACCTAGAGAGCTACCGGAAGTTATCTCTGAAAGGAGGAAAGAGGAGTGCTTCACTGGCACTCAAGTTACTTCTTAATATTCAGAAAAATCTCTATTAAAAAGCAGCTGTGGCAGCAGCATCGAAGCGTGACCCACAAAGAAGAATCTCCAGCATTGCCTTCTCCTGTCTATCAGAGTATCAGCATATGATAGCAGCACGCAAAAACAATACCAGAATACTAAAATAAGTTCTCCACCTCCTCTCCAGAAGCGAGTCTCCATTTTAAAGAGAGCCGAGATTCAGAGATGTGACCTGGACTAAGGTCCAGCAGTTAACAAGAAGCAAGGCCGATATTCCACCAAGAGCTTCAGCTTTCAAAGCCCAGGTGCTCCATCATCATAGCTTCTTCCTTCTAGGAATCGCCATGAATGTGAGAGATCAAGGGGTTCAGCCTCCCGGGCCCTAGGCCCGATCATGCTCCAAACTATAAGTCGAAGAAGTACAGGTACTTGAGATGTAAGGGGTCTGATGACAGGAGAGGTGAGCAGTGCAGCACCATTTCCTACCCAGAACTTCAATGTCAAGGCCACTACGAAACAGTTATCACTTACAGGGCAACATCCCTTTGATGGAGAAACTGAAGTCAGGCAAGGAGTATTTCCCAATGAGAAGTTCACCGGAGAATTCAGCCATCTATAAAACGTGTTAGGTTAGAAAGCCAAAAGGAATCTTGTCTGGCATTTTAGGGGCCTTGTTTATTTTCATACAAGGGTACGGGAAAGAAATTCTATAAACACAGAACACAGTAGCTACTAAAGCAAATTCAGCATGAATGAGCTTTTAAAAACTGCACGTTCAATCCACTACACAACTCCAAGTGGCTGAACTATCAGGGGAAAGTCAATAAATAAAACCCTCTGTGGGGACATTCCAGGTTCAGAAATGAGACGCGCACGGTTTCATGGAAATTATCTAGGCTTTGAGACCGGGCAAAAGTCAGGCTGAATTCTGGCTCTTTCACTTACAAAACCGAGCTGGTGACTCTGGCAAGCAGCTTCACCTTTTGACCCTCAGTGTTGCCTGCTGTGAAATGCAGATGTGAAGGCCCTGGTTTCCAGTGATCAGGCCTGGGAGGGTCAGTAGCCAGAACGCAAGAGTTCCTCAAGATTTCGTGGCTCATCTCCTTGAAGAACCTAGATGAACACGGTTGGCTATTTCGAATAAATGGAAAGAGACAGCCTGATAAATAAAGGCAGCTCGCAGCTCATGAAATTTTCATGTCAGTGACAGTTCAGGTTTGGCCCCAGTCAATAGGACCCAGAAATAGCTGTCACCTAATGGCCATGTCCTCTTGAAAATGGGTTACTCGTCTGAGACCATCTCCCAGAGGACAGCTGCAAATACCATCAATACTGGCACCAAGCAACAGCCTTATTTATAGCCAAGGGACAGATTCCCAAGATAGAAGAGGCCAGGGAGGCGGAACCCCATCTCCAAACTCCCATGTTCCTAGGGGAACAAAGGTTGAGTGGGGCTACTGCAGACTAGGTTTTACAGGAATGCCCGAGAGAGCAGAAAAACAATGAAAGTGAGAAAATTTGAAAAGGAGAGGATTGAAAAGAAAAAAGCCACGAGGGGAAGAAATGTGGGTAGAACTACGGATGCCCAGCCCTGCTGAAGCAGCCACCACCTGCCACTGAGGCTGCCCTGGCTTTTCGGCTAACATCTACTCTTCCAAACAGGGAGACCTTTCATAGCCTACCAGCACAGACACTGGCTCAAGTGAGGCCGCCCAAAGTATCCCCCAGACCACACCTACCATGCAAGCATTCCCAGCACCTACAGAACCAAGTCCCAAGTCCTGGACTTTCAAAGACTGCTAATTGAGCAGGTGCCTCTGGTTTCTCACTTTTCTCCCTCCCACCCCCAACCCCCAAACTCAGCCCAACACAACTATTAGCGATTCCTCATAGAGAGCCACTTCTTCGCAGCCTCTGGGCCTTTACTCCTACAGTGGGAATGCACCTTCTTTGCAAACTGGGGCCCTGTGGATTTCTCTGACAGCAGACAGCACTGGGTTCAAATGCCACTCTTCCCCCCAAAACTGTTCCTTGGGCTTCTCATCCAGTTACTTAAGTGTCTTATCTCCTGTTTCACCTGCTAAGATCTTTGGGGCCAGTATCCATGATCATTATCTCCCCATTCTCTTGTAAGCTTAGTGTCAACTCAAGTGCCAATAATTATCTATTAGATGGATGGATGGTCAATGAGAATGAAGAATGGCTGCATTTGATGAACTACAAAGAAAGCAATCACAGAACACATGATTCACTTTGTCATTTGTCATCCAACACAGCCAGGAAATACAAACGTCCTGGTTATCACAATACTCTGAGTAACAGGGTCTTCCTTTCTAATACCATCTAGATTCAGCCACTGATAAACCACCTCCTCAAGAATGGAATAAAATCTACCTTGCATTTCAAATGGATGAAAGACAGTCCTTTGCTGATGATTCACCAAGCACTTCCATATCACAAGGTTCAGGACTCAGAACTGCAACGGCTACTACACTGTGGTCTGTGCAAGGGATAGCTCAGAGAGATTAAAAGAATCCTAAGGGCTGGGGCTGGCAAAGCCACCACCTGGGACACCAGCATCCCATATGGATGCCAGATCTAGTCCCAGCTGCTCCACTTCTGATCCAGCTCTCTGCTAGTGCACCTGGGAAAGCAGCAGAAGATGGTCCAAGTGCTTGGGCCCCTGCCTCCCATGTGGGAGACTCAGATCCAGCTCCTGGATTTTGTCTGGCCAAGCCAAGGCTGCTATTATGGCCATTTCGGGAGTGAACCAGTGGATGGAAGACTGATCTCTCTCTCTCTCTCTCCCTCCACCCCGCCTCTGCCTCTCTCTCTCTCTCTAACTGCCTTTCAAATAAATAAAATAAATCTTAAAAAAAAACCCAGAACCCAAGGGGGTAGAATTGCAGCACAGCAGGTTAAGCTGCTGCTTGCAAGGCCAGAATCCCATATCAAAGTGGAAATTTGAGTCCCAGCTGCTCTGCTTCCGATCCAGCTCCCTGCTGATGCACCTGGGAATGCAGCAGAAGATCGCCTAAGCATTTGAGCCCCTGCCACCCATATGGGAGATCTGGATGCAGTGCCTGGATCCTGGCTTTGCCCTGGCCCAGACCTAGCTGTTGTGGTTATTTGGGGAGATAAAAAAAAAAATCCCCTTCTATCTCTCCCTCTCTCTGTCACTCTGCCTTTCAAATAAATCTTTTCTTTTTTAAAAAGAATCCCAGCCAACTAGACATGTTTGGTAAAGCCATAACTGAAAATTATTTTGCATATTCCCTTCTTCAACTGAGTCTTATGAAACCAGTGTGAATACTGCACTTTCAGCCAGATGACCCTACAACCCAACAGAGACGAGAGAAACAACCAGGCCTAACTCTGTGCTGTCCAGCTCTTCCCACTCTGACCCAAGGAGCAGACCGGAATTCACAAAGTCAGCTGTAAAACTCAGCAAACTGGCCACGGCTCACGTTATACCATCCCGTTCTTCCCCACCTCCCTCCACTCAAGCGCTCCTTTTCCCTTGCCAGATGTTTCTAGACAAGGCCAATGTGTGTTGACCATGTCCCAATTGTACAGATGGGGCGAGGCAGGGGAAACACACGTCAAGCGGGTCAGGTTGCTATTATTTTTAACTTGGCTCTTTCCGGCATTCAGGTGGAAGAACCAGTTCTGCTGTACACAGAGTTTTTCCACTTTAAAAGTAGCGAGGCGAGTCGGGGCCTTCCTTGGCCTGCATATTATCCAAGCCACTGGAGGAACTCCCCAGGTATTCACCCGACAGTTACCTGGGCCAGAGCACTCTGCTCTATCTCAACTCATGTGCCAGGTACACCTCAATGTAGCCTCACAACAGCCCGGCAGGTGGGGATTACTACCCCTTATCACAGAGGAGGACACTGACGTTCCGGAGAAGTGAATTTGCTGAAGCCACACACAGGATTTGAACCCACACCAGTCCTCAACATGTAGCTCTGCTCCTACCATTTCAGCAGATAACTTGGAAGGACAATGCTCTCTTGGTCTCTGCTTTTGTTCCGAATTGTGCAGCTACGGGAGCCCCTGCAGTGTAATGGGGTGCTCTCTGCCTCAGAGCGCCACTATGGGGCATGAAGACTTAGTGCTCCACTGTGCGGAGCGCAGACTTGCCTGAGAAGCAGCCCCCAACCTGCCTGCCATCTTAAGGCAGGGCAGGGCTGACACACTCTTGACCACCAGGGGCTCCATCTGAGTGAAGCAGATGTGCTGTTGATTCCGTTGTATAGATTTGATAGATGGCACTAGCACAATATGCCCACCTGGGAAGATGTGGGTGCCAACAGTGAACAGAAGGGAGTGCATTGCAGAAACATTAACCTTGGCAGTCTCCTGCCACAGTAAACCACTGCTTGAGCTTTAATGAAATCTTGCACAAGAGCAGAAACCTCTGTATCGCTGGTAAAAATAAACTCCAGCCTGGAACACACAACTGTCTTTGCACAAGGCATGAGAAACCAGGGAAGGTATAGGAAAGAGCTCTTTTTCTGGGATCAAAATGGTTGTTTAGTAGAATTAGGGAAGAAGCAGCTGCTCACCTGTCTGTTTTCTGGCTAGGGTCCATGGCTACTTTGGAAAACATGTATTCTAAATTTGTGCACCTGAGGTTTTTCCTAGAAGGCTGATTCAAGTGGAAGAGCAGAGGTCCTGCATGTGCCCACTCAAAAACCAGTCTTGTGAATGAATAAATACTGATGTGATATTCTTAACCTACACCACCACAATGAGGCCTGATTAGTTTACTAAGTATCTGGAATTAGTCATTTGCCCAAGCCAAACTGAAAAGCACAAACATGGTCTTATTTAAACCATGCAACAGCAAGAGGCAGTTACAGAACACAACAGGTTGGAGGAAATCCCCATGAGCACTGCACAGGTGTGAGACTTTTCCAGAAAAATGAATAGCACAGGGTCAGATGGCTCAGACGGGTACAAGAGGCCTCCAAGGCCTCCAGCCCAATCCATTCCTCTCTGGTGCAGGGATCCACTGTAGGAGCCCCATACCAAGTCTCCCTCAAACTCCCAGGGATAGAGGCTTCCCTACCCACTAAGGTAGGTAGGAGCCCCTTCACGTGACTCTTAAGAAGTTCTTATTTCCACTGAATTAAGTTTCAGTCCTAGTCTGGTGCAGGGAACCCCAGAGATTGGTCCTTCCAGCCCTTCAGAGGCAGAAGGTGGCATAGTGTCTCTCCCATGGGCCTCTGTATCATGAAAGTATTTCAAATTTCTAATAAAGACCATTCATAGAGCAAGGCTTTGGTCCTCCAGGCCCTGGCTTTTGTCCTCCGAATGATGATGGGTAAAGATGACAATGACAAGGATTAAAACAAAAGTAATGACTTTATCTCTTACCAATGAAGTGCACACCATGTGGCACACAACACATGCACTTCTTTTTTAAGACTGATTTATTTGAAAGGCAGAGTTACAGAGAGAGATAAACAGAGAGAGACAGACAGACAGACAGACATCTCCTACTCACTGGTTCACTTTCCAAATGGTCACTCTTGCTGGGGCTGGACCAGACCAAAGCCAGGATCCAGGAGCTTTATCCAGGTCTCCCATGTGGGTACAGGGGCCAAAGCACTTGAGCCACCTTCTGGTGCTTTCCCAGGCACATTAGCAAGGAGCGGGTTTGGAAGTGGAGCAGCTAGGACTCAAAGCGGCATCCACATAGAATTTGGGTGTCACAGGTGGCGGCTTAACCTACTACACCACAATGCAGGCCCCTACACACACTTCTAATGCAATCCCCACACCCACCCTGGAAGTGCAATCCTGTACTGTTTTCATCTGCATTTTCAAGACAAAGTGGCTGAACGTCAGAGCTAGCAGGTGATGGTGCTGGGACCTGCAGGCAGCCTCAGTCCTGAGGCCACCCCTCTCTGTCGCCATGCCTACAGAGAACAGGCATATTCCAGGTCAGCCACATCCGCCTACAGCAGTCCCCAATGTAACCAGCCTGGCTCATGGCACACAGGGCTACCAAGGCCCATAGGCCTGACCCCAAACTTCCATTGGTGGAGCCCAAAACTGCCTTCCTCTTCGGAGAAGACCAAGATCCAGAACAGCCAAGGCAGCACTCTGCCCGGAGAGGTAAGCCTCACAGAGAACAGGACAAGGCCCAGGGAGGCCGTGAGGATGAGCTTTTGACCATTTAGCCCTGCAGAGGAAATGTGGGGTCTGGAGCAGGCGCCGTGGAGGGAGAGGTGCCTGAGGCCCATCCCCTGGCAGAAGCGGGCTGGCAAAGGAAGCTGCCTTCTGGGGGACCCACTGGGTGCAGAGAGGAGAGCGGCCAATCTGGGGCCACAGCTAGAAGGGCAGGCCGCACTCTTATCGGTTGATTTTGCGTCCACCACTTGCCACTCTCCATACGGCATGGCCCCTCTGTTGCCAAACTGGTTGGACTAAGTCACAGACAGTAAAACCAACCTGTCTGGCTGCTGTGCCCCTGATCAAAGCTGACTCATTTCAAAGGCCAACTGTCAGCAACCTGGGAGACTGCAATCAGACAAGGAAAAATAAACCATAAGGTCACTTCAGAGGTTAACAAACGAACCTCCCTGAATAAATAATGTTGCCTTTTGTGCTTCTGAAATCCTCCATTCTAAGAAGCCCAGCAGCAATCTAAGCAGACAGTAATTAAAGAATCCACCTGAGTCCTGGGGGAAGGCCCTCATTGTGGTCGGCCTCTCACTTGGCCCAGGATTGGGAACTGTTCTGAAGCTGTGAGCTTAAATAAATCACCCCAGGCTAGAGACCAGCCTGGGATGCCAGGTGCTGGGAGAACCCAGCTTTGCTTCCTCACACCCTCCAACGAAAGCACAAAGGGTTTCCAAAAGACACACAGACACCCAGACAGCTACACACACACACACACACCCATCTTGCTTTCTTTCCCTCTCTCTGTACAAAGACTCGCCAAGCCATCAAGCTAGACTCATACCAAGCTCACGCCTCAAGGTAGTTTAGTCCAACATCAGTCCAGGGCCTGCATTTCCATAGTAAAACTATTTTGCCAAGACAACAATTTTCTGAGCAGGTCCCAGGGTGACAACTTAGAAATAGGAAGAAGAATTCATTCCCATTTGATATGTTGGAAAGAATCAAAGTTCTTGCTTCTCTAACTTCTGTGAAGCCTATGGATATGGCCAGGAGGGGGCAGGCTTGCCCGGACTCCTGGAAGCCACCCAGGGTCCTGCCTGCAAGGCTGTGGGCTGTGCAGTCCAGAGGACCCCAGCAAACCCAGGCTCCTCAGAAGGGGGCCCAGTCCCCCCTCCCCATACAGAGCTGCCAGCAAGGACAGCACATTGCATTCTGCGGGGAGAGCTTCAGTGTCGTGCCACAGGGGCAAGGGACACGAGTCATGGAGGGGTGGGTGCATGCGAGGCGGGAGCAGTGTGGACCCATCCCTAATGTCTCACCTGTATCAAAAAAGCAGGTCCTTCCAGAAGACGGGGCTCCCCTGAGTTCTAGGAAGCTGCCAAGAGACAGTCTCTTACCCGACTCTGAGGCTCTGGGCTGGGCAGTTAAAACAGTTTCTCCCTGGGATTACTCTTGTGCAAAGGGGTGTGCGCCAGCCCCTCCTGACTGCTGAATGTCACTTGAGGCCACACAAAGTACAGTCTGCCAGGGCTCTGGCGTCCCCACCGGTGCATGTGGAATAAAGCAAGGGGAGACAAAGAGAGGGGCCCAAGAAGCCCCTGCACGCCTGTTCTCACTGCTTCCAGGACTCAGTCCTCTTCACTGTGGAAAAACAAGCCAGAGCTGGACTGTCCTGCCCAAGGCAGGCCACAGTCTTCCTGAGGCTCAGGGTGATGCCCCAGCCACCCCCCGGTCCTGACACCAGCCTGCAGCCATGTATAGCAGTCTTGGGAGATCCCGTATGTATCACGTAGGGCAGCTGATTCCAATTCACGCTATTTGCCCATACAAAGATCCACGGGGTAGTTCCCTCTGTTCACCTGGGCTTGCTGCTAATTAGCAGAGCTCTGGCCACAAGGACACAACCTACTGAGTGTCTGTAGAGCTAATTTAGTGAAGGTCTAAAACCCGGAGTGTCCTCTTCGCTCTTCCTTGTTGTCTAAATCCTACAGAAACATTCAGGGCTGGAAGTCCCCCACCTGTGAACCTGGGATCGCTGAGGGCATCGGTGATACCCCAGGGCCTCTGAGACGTCACAGGGGCGTGAGGATGCCTGCTACCCATCAACAGGAAAAAGAGGCTGACTGGCACAGTGGCCAGGGCCTTCAGTGACTTTGAGAGTTGTTTTGTGCAACTCCCCTGTTAAAGCTTTCTTTTTTGAAAAATGTTTATTTGAGAGATGTGAGGGAGAAGGGGGGGAGGGGGCGGGGGGAGAGAGAGGAGGAAGGGGAGAGGGATAAAGGGAAGAGGGAGAGAGGGGGAGAGGGGGAGAGGAAGAGAGGGAGAATACCCCCATTTGCTATTTTACTCCCAAAATGCCCGCAACCACCAGGGCTCAGCTTGGCTGTAGCCCAGAGCCAGAAACAATCCAGGTGGCCCACGCGGGTGCAGGAGAAGCAGACCCCCGAGTCACCCCTTGCACCTGCACATGGTCCTCACTAGCAGAAAGCCAGATTCAGGAGCCAAAGGTGGGCCTCACGCCCAGGCCCTCTGGTGTGGAACCTGGGCGTCCCAACAGCCGTCTTAACCACCAGGCCAAACACCTAGCCTCAAACTTCCAACATCGTCCTGTTACCCTCGGGATGAAGCCCCCATGGCCAGCCAAGCCTCTGCCCGCCTCCCTGTCCTAACCCCCTCCCGCTCTCCCTCTGAGTGAGAGAAGGGAAGTGTGTGGAGGAGCTCAGAGAACGCCGGCCAGCCCAGTCCCAGCACTGGAAAGCTACGGATTTAGGGATTTTTGCTTCTGCGAATCCATAGATCAATAGGACAGAGTCAAGCGTACTAGGAAAACTGCCGGCTTTGAAGTCAGTAAAACCTAGATTTAAAAATCCCCTCCGCCAGCCACTTGGTAACCCCAGGCAAGTTAACTGTTGTATCTGAGCCTCAGTCTTTGTGAAGTACGGATCCTAGGAAGGGACCTATCAGATAACCATGTAAGGCACTCCGCGTATCACAGGGTTAGTTCTGGACCCCAAAACCCCAGCTGGGGCTTCCAACGCAGAGTTACAGTAAAGCAGTGTTTCACCCGCAGTCAGCAACAAGCAGGAGGAGCGCTCTGACAGCCTCCCTCCCAACAACCCTGCTCCTGCACCGACCGCCGCCCCCCCACATCTTTTTAAAGCCATTTTCCCCCAGCAGAAGAGACTGGCAGTGATGATTTCAAACCAGATTTATGCAAACCCATAACTAGCATATTAAAATTCCGAATGTCATCTGGGGAAGATGGGCCAGATGCTTGGAGAACTGCAAAAGCCTCTAGCTCCCTGTGCTGACAGAGAAGCTGGAGCAGCCAAGGAGTTCACGTTCGAACCTTCCTCTCGCTGGAGAAGGAAGCACACTGCTGTCTCTTACAGAGCAGATACTGATTGGCCTGAGTCGACGGGGACTCTGCTGGATGAGCCTTCAGCTGGTGCCGGATGGGCTTTTAAACCCTAGGAAGGGACTGTGGTCTGGGTTGATGCTCTGGGCCTTCTGGGTGGGTCTGGAATGTGTTTCCGTGCTGAGACCTTTGCCAGAGACCAGAGGGAGGGGATCCCACTAGGACCAGCACCAGAGAAAAGCCCCTAGGGGCTAACTCATTAGGACCAGGTGCATACTCACTGACTTCAACTGGTCACAACCACCTCCCACTGATCCAGAAAAGCTGAAAAGGGAAGGTGTTTCCAGAACGCCTACTGCCTACTATGCCACAGGCCCACACTGAGTCCTTCTGACAGCCTGATGAAGGCCACTGTTATTCCCACACAGGGGAGGAGACCTGCGCTCAGAGAAGCAGCTGCCCCCACAGTGGCAGAATAGGTATTTGGAGCAGGTATTTCTGAATCCGCAAATCCACCCATTGTCCTAGAATTAGCTCCTTTCAACCAGAGCAGCCACTTTTCTTTGTCTGTCTCCACAAGGGCTGGCCCACTCCCACCTGTTACCATCACCAGAGTGGCTTGGGTAGGAAGAGAAATCAGATCACTCACATCATTGTCAAGGCATTAAAAATAGTTAGGGAGAGAGAGACTGAGAATGAGTGGTGCGTGAAAGATGACCCTTGGCCATAGTCTAAGATTGAAACTATTCGTGAACTAAGGAAAAATGCTATTGAGAAGGGACTTCACTGGTGGAAATGAAAGGTTGAAACCACTGAGATGCAGGCATTATTGGGGAAAGAGTTCATGTTCTTGGAAAAGCCAACAAAGAAGAGGAGAATGAACAAAAATCTCAACGACTGCTCTAGCTTCCTGGCTGCTCTCTGTCTCTGGCCTTTGGACGCATCACAGCCACATTCTCTGGCCAGGCCTAACTGCACACCTCCATCACCACACCACTGATCACAAATCCCCGTGCCCTCTCCCAACACTCAAGATCAAGTCCACAATCCCTTACCCTAGCATTCAGGCTCATCGTCACCTGGCCTCATCCTCACCTTGACCCTCCCTTCCCATCACAGATAGGCAGTGAGGATTAGCAAGTGGATACGCTGGCTTCAGGGTCAGCATGAGCTGGGTTAGCATCATGGTTCAATAGTGTGACCTTGGGTAGGTTGCCTACGCTCTCTGGGGCTGAAGTGGGGGAAAAATATCCCACCAAAAATAAGAAGCTCCTGCATATACTACATTCTCGGGACAATGCATAGCATCTAGAAAGGACTGAGAAGAAAAGGAGATCAGGGATTGCACGCCCAAGAGCCAGCAGACAGGTCGCTAGCATTGCACTGCTCCAACTCTGATTTTCTCTGATGGAGAATCTCCCTGCCACAGATCCTTCCTGTGTTTTCTCCTTCCTGTGACCTCACAGGAATGTACTGCTTATTGCCACTTACTCTGCTTCCTTGTCTGTCTAACCCCTTGGTGGTCATATTGTTTATAGACACCCATTTCAGACCTCTCCTGGGTTATCCTCACCTCCTCCCACCCCCACACTGCATAGCCTGCAAGGCTAATGCATTTCCCAGACTCACCTGCAGTGGGGGTTCTGGGTGTGACTTAGGTTCTGCTAGTGAGCTGCACCGTAGGGGGTCTGGAAGGCAGGAGTGAGGAAGAGGAGGCTGGAAAGAAAACTCCCAACAGATGAGAGTGTTTGTGGGAGCCAGACTCCAAGTTTCACCAGCTTCACAGGAGTAAGGGGAATGAGGTGGGGGCAGAGCGTAGCATAACAGCATCTCTGCTGGATTTTACCTAGGCTGATTTGGCTTCAAAACCAAGAGTCCAACTGCACCTGCTAACTTCTATTCTTCCACCAAGTCTGCCCCATTCCCTGCTTGGGCTATCTAGAGTGGTTCCTAATTCCCAGACTGACGTCTGTTAATTAATTCCTCAATTTGCTCTTCGGCTCCACGAGCCCAGTAACTATGTGCCGCATTATCTATGTGCAGTTTAGTTTAGCACTTCAGCTCTGCTCTCAGGAGCTGTTCTCAAGAAGAGTCCATAGGGGATACCAACAAATATTCATCCTTGGGGCCAGCGCAACCTGAGTGGGACCTTCTCACGACACTTTCCAAAGCCACTACTGCCTGTAGAACTGACAGATGCCCAATGATGCCCTCGGCCAAGGAAACATCAAAGTATCTTCCAAACCTTATGCTGGGGAAAGAAAAACACCATCAACATTCATCCCACGGCTACTGGAAAGACAAAGTGGCTATGTCTCCAAGAGAAATTCTCACTCCCCTTGCATTTAACATAGGTGTCAAGCTCTCAAACTTTCTGACCATTCTGCGAGCATCAGTAGTTACTTCTCCTTCCCCCAGTCTGTCCTCCTTCCTCTCAGGCCAGTAAGAGTTAGAATGACTTTAAAATCCATGTCCAAGTGTGGTAAATGTACAACAGCTGGTACATTTTATACAGGTGAACATTGCATTTTAAAAACTGTGTATATACATTTATGATTATCGAATTTGCCCCATGATGGGGCATTTCCTTTTGCATTTATGGTTGAAATAAATAGTTTCCTCTCTAAATAAATGTGCTCAAATCATGTAGTCAGGTTGAAAAAAACTAGTATATAAATAAGCAGTACATGTGGTCGATGAATACGCCAAAGATTACAGATAGGCTGTAGGAAGAACTAAGCTTGGGTGACATTGAGTTACATCAATTCTCACAAATATATTAACTAGGGAATTTCAAATATCGAATCTCAGTTTATCAGGGCACTGTGAGATGACTCTGAGAATGTTCACAGCTCATTTTAAAGAACTGCCTGCTTCTCTGGCTCTGGAGAATAATTTGGTCTCACAGGAAAACTGTTGGGTGGAGTCAGGAGTTTCAATAGGCTGGCAGAGATGGGGGCAGGTTATCAATCTGTTTGCCTCCACTCCAGGGCCCAGGGAGGGAGGTCAGTAAACACACCTGCTCCACAGGAAGCCAAGCAGGAGAGAAAGATATAGCTACACTTTTAAATTAAATCATCAGATTTAATGAGTGTCTTTACTGAAATCACTTTCTCTACATGAAGTCTTTCATATGCATAACCCTAGAGGCTGGGAGGCTGGCAATAAATTATTCAAATAAACGGATGTTAACTGGAGCTATGAGTAACCCCAGAATTCAAGTTCACCATTAGATGAGGGAAGAAAGGAGGTTGGTAATTTCCCTCCGCCTATCCCGTAAACACGCTGCTGGCACTTAGGGCCCCTGCCCCCACAAACCCATCATCAAAGGGCATAGAGGAGTGTGTTAAGTTGCTGCCAGCCACAACGGCAGCCCGTATTAGAGCCCCAGTTTGAGCTCTGGTTGCTCCACTTCCAATCCAGCCCCCTGCTAACGCACCTGGGAAAGCAGCAGCAGAAGGCTGCTTGGGATTCTGCCACCCACATGGGAGACCCAAATGGAGTTCCGGGGTCCTGGCTTCAGGCTGGCCCAAGATCTTACAGTTATGGCCATTTGAGGAGTGAACCAGCAGATGGAAAACCTCTCCCTGTCTCTTCCTCTCTCTCTTTCTGTTGCTCTACCTTTCAAATAAATACATAATCATTTAAAAAGAGAGAGAAAATATTAGGAACAAAACCAAAGAAAAAACTCAGGCATTAGGTCAGGCTGAAGCCGTATCGTGGCCCTACTATGGTCATTTTCAGCAGAGATGTTGCAAAGTATATCCTAGAATATGTCTGTAAGGGAGGAAGTCTTCTGAGGACTGTCAAGAGCCTACTGGCTCATGATGGTTTTTGAAGGGCAGGCTCACACCTGCTTTGTCAGGCAAATGCATTGTGTTTTTCTACAGCTGTGGGGACCTAAGAGCATGGAAGACTATTCACTAGCAAGGATCTGAGAGAGGATGTGAGGAAGGCACCAGCACACCATGTAAGACACAGAACAGCTCGCCTGGCATGGATCCTAGCAGCAGGTAGAGCATGAAGCCAAATACCCTGTGGGTCTGTTATGGTCATGTTCAGCAGAGATGTCACGAAGTATTTCCTAGAACACGCTTGGTAAGGGACGAAGTCTCCTGGGGAAATATTGCCATGTTCAGGGCAGAGGGAGGAGGGAGCCTCCTGTGCGCCAAGAACACAGACATCCCCTTTCACAGGCCTCTCTGTTCAAGTACTTTGTCATTCTTACATGTAGCAAATATATCCTGGGCCCTACGATGAACCAGATACTGAGGGGGGTATCAGAAATTCAGTAGGGAACCATACAAGCGTGGCCCTCAAATCTGGGATCTTAGGCACAAGCTGGATGAGATACATGCTGGACGAGTGAGTACACTGATGAACAAGGCAGTTCCGGTGTGTGACGTGCCACTAGGGAAGGAAACAGTGTGTGCATCTGTGAGGCACTGGCCCGTGGAGGTGCTGTGTTGGGCCGTCAGGGACAGCGCTCGGAGAACAGAATGAGAAGGAGAAGGAAGCATCAAGTGACAGCCAGGGAAGAAGGTTCTGGACAAGGGGCATGGCCAAGACAAAAGCCCCACGGTGGGAAGGAGCCTTAACTTTGGGAGAACAGAAAGGAGTCCCAGGGGCCTGCAGCTGATGCAGGGGCCGCATGACGCAGGGCATTCCAGGCCTGCACGCGTGGGGTTGGATTCCATTCTGCATGCAAGGGGCAGCCAAAGAAAGGTCCAAACAGCGAGCAACAATGTTGTCCATGAGTCAGTGTGGCCACCTGTAAGAAGAATGCACTGAGCGGTGCGGTCAGGAATCCAGGCCACTGAAAAAGTCCAGGTGCAGGAGGCTGTGGCCGGGGGATGGTGGTGGAGGCGGATGGAAGAGAAGAAAAGCAATGGTAAAAGAGTATCAGCACAGGGCATGCCTCCACACTGTCTCAAGCTTCCTGCAGGATTACCTCACTCAACTAAACTGATCACATGGCACAGACACCGGCAGCAAAAGACATCTTCAAATGTAACAACAATCCACTGTCACGATACCATGCAGGCACTGAGCCGCTGCATCTCCATCCTTCCTGAAGAGAAATGACAGGGGGCAGGAGTTTGAAGCACAGCAATGAAGACGCTACTCAGGACGCCCACATCCCATCACAGAGCGCCGAGGTTCAAGCTCTGGCTCTGCTTCTCAGACAGCCTCCTGCTAACGCACACCCTGGGAGGCAGCAGGTGATGGCCCAAGTGCTTGGGTCTCGGCTTCCCATGCGGGCTACCTGGATGGAGTCTCTGGCTTTTGGTTTTGGCCTGACCCAGTCCCACCTTTGCAGCCATTTGGAGAGTGTTTGGAAGATCTAACTGTCTCTGTATCCTACCTTTCACATAAATTTAAAAAAAAATGACTCTGTTTGGAGCTTTCTAGCTCCTCTCTTCCAGTTCTTCGTAACAAAAAGTAATAAAGAAATGGAAATGCTAATTACCCTGATTAGATCAGTACACCCTGCATACATGTGTTGAAGTATCACAATGCACCCCATCAGTATGTGCAATTATTATGTGCTATTCAAAAAGAAAAGAGGAAATCAATCTTAGCCTGTCTAAAAAAAGGAAAATGACTCAATCAAAACTGAGCTGTCAGGTGCTCCCTGTCTTCCACTGCCTCCCCCATGCCTCCCAACCTGAGCCTATTCTTGCTCTGCAGTTTTCAAAACTCAGCACCCAACACCTCCCCAGAAGGTACTGTAACTTCTAAGGGAGAATGTGCTCTGGCACTATGCTTCAGTAAACCCAGAAGGCAAGCTGAGATAAGAGTATTAAAGGTGCCTATTAATGAAACTGGAAGTCTCAAATAAAGCAGACGACGTGTCCCAAGGGGAGACATAAACCAGAACCTTCATCCCAGCAGGGGCTGAGCGAGTTCTACAGTTGCTGGCAAGTTCTCAGAGAGGCCTCTGCTTCCCAGCCTGCTCAACGTGCAGCAGAGCGGCGGTGTGGGGAGGAGCAGAGGTTTCCCTCTACGGCTCTGGAAGCCTGATGCCCAGGCCACACAGTGAGACCACGGGTTCCTGTTTACCCCTGCAGCAGATCAGGGGGTCAGCGTTGGCACTAGGAGCCCAGGAGCTGGCTGAGGCCCACAGGAGGAGGGCAGGAGGAGGGGCCCTTCCCTTTCCCTCCACTGCTTCGAACCAAGGTCCCCTGGAACTTAGGTGGTGACGGGGATGCCAAGGGACCCATGATAGGCAGGAATGTCACTGGCAGAGGACTCTCAAAGCCTGCGACACAGACTTAAGCATCCAGGTGCTGGGAAAACAGGCAGAACGGGAGGTTTGTCCTTCTGTCTCTGAACTTAGTTCTATCCCATGACCACTAAGGTCTGTAACTCTCCATGGGTGGGCAGAAGCATCTCCCCGGGTACAGGGTGGTCCTCACCTGTAGGAGGTACTGGTGCAGAGGGAAATGTTTGCAATATATCTCCTGAGGCAAGGTGCTCCATCAGCCCACCTTTGCTCACTTATGCTGACCACATACCCCCATGGAAAGTCCTCTTGGGTAGGGAGGAATGACCAGCTCCACACTGAGGGGTGTCTAGGAGGCCCAGAGTCACGTAACCAGAGCGGAGCAAACCGAAAGTTGAGTGGATCAAGCCCAGGCCCCTGGCTTTTTCTGCACCTGCCACTTGCAGCCACCCTCACCTCCTGCCTGGTGCCCTCTGGGGAAACCAAGGGCCGATTTTTGGTCAGTTCCCACCTGGGCTCCCACCCAAGCACTCAGCAGGCCCCCAGCACTTACCTGGCGTAAGAAAGGTGACCGGTATCAGATGTTCCGCCTTGAGAATGCTTTTGCGGGAGAGGCGAGGAGAACCTTACAGCACCCCCAACCTGCCAGAGTGTGTATTCACCAACGGCAACAGACCGGCCTCTCTCATCTGCAGATCAAGAGGCTCCTCTGAACAGCTCTCAGGCTTCCTCCTACCAGGCCAGTGGGTACTGCGGGCAAGCTCCGCACCTGGGCCAGGAAAGGAACTTGGCAAGCTTGACGTGGGGCGGGGCGGGGCAGCCAGGGAGGAGGGGTTCCAGGATGGAGTGCCATTGCCTTGCTCTCCTGTCATCTGGCAGCTGGTGAGGGAGGTGGTAATGGTTAACCAGGGGCCAGCATCACAGCTCACTAGGCTAATCCTCTGCCTGCGGCGCCGGCACACCAGGTTCTAGTCCCGGTTGGGGCGCCGGATTCTGTCCCGGTTGCTCCTCTTCCAGTCCAGCTCTCTGCTGTGGCCCAGGAAGGCAGTGGAGGATGGCCCAAGCGCTTGGGCCCTGCACCCACATGGGAGACCAGGAGGAAGCACCTGGCTCCTGGCTTCAGATCCGTGCGGTGCGCCAGCCGCAACACGCCAGCCACAGCGGCTACTTGGGGGTGAACCAACGGAAAAAGGAAGACCTTTCTGTCTCTCTCTCTCTCTCACTGCCTAACTCTGCCTGTCAAAAAAAAAAAAGAAAATGGTTAACCAGGGAAGGTGTTCCCTCCTCCTCGGGAGTCCCCCCGCGGGAGTGCTATCCACCCTGGGAAGGACCTGTCTGTAGGACTTGTCTACAACCTGGCACCGTTCCTAGCAGTGAGTTGTGAAGAGTCTAGATTCTTCTAGGCAGACTGAGCTAGATCGAAGTCATGGCTTTCGCTGTCACTAACCACGGAACCCTGGATACGCTATCTTCTGAGACTCGGTTTCTTTAACCAACACTGGGGACAATAATAGCACTTACGTCACCAGGCTGCTGCCGCGCAGATAGATGAGATAACGAGCACAAAGGTGCAGAACAGTGTGTACCACCTGGCAAGGTTCCAGTTAGCATGAGCAGATGAAAGAGTACAAGCAGCGTCCTTTTAGTGAGGAAGCCACTGGAGCTGCAGCTCCCCCCTGCAGGTGGCAGCAGCTCCAGCGCTAACAGCCCTCCTTTTCTTGAACAGAGGGAGAAAGGGACAACTGTTGGGCATCAGCTCGTGGTGTCACCTCACAGACAACATTCTCATGCCTCTCCCAAGGCAGCAAAGATGCAACGGTTTACTCCCCAGGCAGGTGCCTCCTGCTTCTGAACCTTAATCTATTCCACACTCCCTGCTGAGCCAGGATCGCTACAAAGGGCCAATCTGAGGCTCAGAGACGTCAAATCGTCTGCACAGTGTCACACAGCCAGTGAGCTAGAGCTGGCATCCACATGATAATGAGAGCACCTTTGAGCCCGCCCTTGTGCTGTGACACGTGCTGAGCCTTTAGCGTATACTAACTCCTCCACTTGGTAGGATGGAAGGGACAACGAATAGCCCTACTTCACAGGTGGAAAAAACTGAGGCCCAGACAGGTTCAGCAAGGTGACCCTGTGAACCACTGGGCAGGGACAGAACCGGCATGTTGGCTACAGAGGACATCCCCTAACCTTTGCCCTACTACCTCGCAGTTTGGATAGCCCGTGCTGTGCTCACTGTACCACCCTCTCTCTAAGAATGAAAACTCAAGGGTGCTGAGGACACACTTCTAGGAAGAGACTACTGTGTCGGGATAAAAAATGTACTGGCTAGAAGTCAGAGACTTTGGGCTGTGACCTTAAGCCAATCACTTTCTCCCTCTGGATGTCAGTTGGCCCAAGTATAAAAGAATTGGTTTGGACCAGAACACTGCCTCGAAAACTTGCTGCTCTGACAGCATATGGTTGTCTGCCGTGAGCCTTCCTCCTCGCTGAGGAAGGCTGCTGACAGGCCCTTCTCCGTGCAGCCAGAGCCCGTCTAATGGAAGGAGACAGCATGCGGCCAAGTGCATGAGGGCCGCCCACAAGTGAGCATCTGAGGCTGGGAGATCCCGGGCAATCTACCAGGCCCTTGTTGTTCCCTCTTGGCAAAGACAGGGAAATGACTTGCTTTGAGGTCATAAAAACGGTCATAAAGCATTTTCCCAGATTCAAAAGTCCCGGTTTACAAAACGCTCTTGAACTCAGCCATGAGAAGGGTAACCAGAGAAGAAGTCGGGACTTTGCAGGATTCCCAGAAAGCAGTCTGAGAATGTAAAGAATCTTCATTACTTCTCCATGCTTCTTACAGCTGAGAGTCTGGCCCAGCAAGGGGAGAAAAGCCCCAGTACTGACTCAAAGCAGCTCAAAACGGTACCACGCTGGTCAGCACGGCTGTATGCTAGCTGTTCGCCAAGTCTCCATCTCTCCCACCGGACAGAAAGTCTTCGAGGATATGAGAGATTTGTCTCCGTCTAAACAAGTAGACCAACTACGCATCTCCAAGATGAGACCTGAGTAAGTAGCCTTCTACACCAGCTCACCTCTCTTCTCTATTTAAGTGCCTCGATCCAATTCATACCAACAAATGTTTATTAAGTATTTGTGATGGGCCAGGCAGTGTGCCATTTGCATATGCTGATGCACAGTAAGCTCAATCATCATAATGGCTGGAAATAAAACAAAAATAAAATCTTTGACATGGGGGCTGTAAGGAGAGGGTCAAAGCTTCCCGCCATGGTTCTACTACAACTTGGCCCCCCAAGTCATGTGTTTTAGTCCTCAAAGTCTTATGTTAATGGTACTACAAAGCTGGAGACTTAATCCAGTTATGGTGTTTGGAGGAAGGACCTTTGGAAAGTGATTAGATTGCACTGGGTTGATACAGGGGAGCCCCCATGATTGGATCTTGCTGGTTTTATAAGGACAGAAACACATACACACTCTCCCTGTCTCTGGCTATGTAATCCTCTGTGCTACCTCAGGACCCTGCCAGTAAGAACACTATCACCAGAGGCTGGACCAATGGGGGTCTACCCACTCTTGGCCAGTGAACCTCCAGAACCATGAGCCAAAATAAACCACTTTTCTTTATAAAGTTAGCTTGCCTCAGGAGTCTCAGTATAGTAGCAGAAAGCTGACAAATACACTTCCCTTCCCAAAGCTGTGAGAAGGTCAAAGCTTTCAGATTTTAACTACTTGCATAAAATCTGTTGATTTTCATCCTCTGGAATATTATTATGTATGCACAGGCAATTCGTCCATTCAACAATTATTTCTTGGGCATCAACTCTCTAGTAGGCAGTATGCTAACCATCCTGAGAGGTTCACAGAAGAAAATTGACATGTTAGTGACTTGACTGGAAGGCTAATTGCAGATGTCCGCGGTCACCAACTGTAGACCAGAGCAAAAGCATCCGTGTTCCTCATTTGTTCTGTCAACACTGACTGAGCACCTACCTCACACTTGCCAGTGGGGACGCACTCAGAAGTCACCAAGCAGGGTTCTGTCCTCACGGAGAACAGCAATCTGAGAACCAGCCAGCTATCCACCAAGATGGGTGTGATGAACAGACAAGGGCCTGAGGCTGTGCCAGGCACACCTATGAGAGACAGAGGATGGGGAAGGTCTCCACAAAGGAGCTCCAAGTAGGGGAAGTTGTAAGGCATGAGAAAGAGTGGGTCCTGGAAACACTGGCGAGAAGGCCATTCCAGAGCAAGGAAACACCACGGGCCAACTCCTCTAAGTAGGGAAAGGGCACAGTGAGGCCAGGGAATGGGAGGAAGGATGTGCCATGGGGGCCTGGTGACAGCCTGGAGGTGAGAGAGCGGAGGGAGCAGAGAAGATCCTGCTGGGTCTTCTGATCTATGGTAAAGAGTTTGGATCTTATATTTTGTGCAAGCGTTGTTAAAGCAGGAGTGAGACTTGGTGGCATTTCTACTTTGACACCACTCCAGTGCTGTATGGAGAGTGGCCGGGAAGCTGGCAATAATGAAACTATGGAGACCGGTTAGGAAACCACTACAGTTCTCTGAGTGAAAGATGAAGATGCTCTCATCTACAAGATCATTAGTTGGATGTTTGATCTACTGGGGAGGTTCAAATGGAAGCACCTGCTATTACAATGGAGGAATATAAACCAGGAGAAATGCAGAAGAGTTCAAATGGAAGCTTAATGGGCAGCACCTGTGATTAGAATGCAGGCATGTAGAAATGTAGAGAAGTCAAGAACAGGCCTCAGGTTCTGCTAGCACAGCTGGTAAATACAGAGACCATTTACTACAGTGCTTCCCAATCAGGAGCAATTTGCCCTCTAAGGTATATCTGGAGATTTCTAGAGACATATCAAAACTGGAGGTTGCCACTAAGCACTCTACAGTGGGTGGAGGCCACGGATGCTCGCAACAGCCCGTAATGCACAGGGCAGCCCTCCACAGTAAATGATCTGGCCCTAAATATGAATAGTACAGAAGTTGAGAAACTCTTGCCAAAGTGGGAAAAGTGAGGGTGGCGCCCCTTTGAGGGGTTACTTAGCACTATACCTGGGACACATTAAATAGGAAATATTCAAGTTAAATTGTCCTTGGAACCATACTGCTTAGAATAGAGCAAATAAAAAGCAGGTCTGGCATCATGATTCTTTTGAAGAGAAGGCAATGAGTGTCTCTCTTTCTCTCTCTCTGTCTCTCTCTCTCTCTCTCTCTCTCTCACACACACACACACACACACAACACCAGGAAAACCTAGCAATTCCTAAGTCTCTCTCCTGCTAGATAAGTTGTGAAAGAAATTTAATGAAAGCAAGACAATGTCTTTGTCCTTGTCCTTCACCCTATTTGTAACTTTTCCTTTCTCCAATTCTGCCTCTTCTTCCAGCCCAGCTCCAAGTGCTAGCTTTGTGAGATTGCCTAAAGACACCCATCTTCGCTGGGTCAGAATTCAGAGGATCGGACTTTTCCAGTACCTCGTTAGGTACACCATCACGCTATCACACTACATATCTCTAAGATTTCTGACATCCCTTTGAAGAAAGGATTCTACCAATCTGCCAGACAGAGACACTGAGCTCAGACAAGTAACTTGCCCAAGGTCACAAGATTTGGGCCAAGTTCTTTTTGCTTTCAGAAGCAAAGCATTACATGGGCAGCCTCCCTTTGATCCCCAGCAGCGCTTCCTGAACAGCCTTTGGATGATTTCTGCGTCTTGCCTTAGAATGCAGTCCTCTGGCACACTGCTCTCCGGTGCACATGAGTGGCTGGCTCAGAGTCTTGCCCCGTAATTTGTAGAAATGTGTTCCCTTTGGGCGTGTCTGACCTCCTCAGCTAGTCTACTGAGAACTCAATGGCGGGAGACCATGCTGGGGGGGACAGAACTTCTTCCCTTTCCCTGTGTCTCAAGTTTGCACTTGGATTCCCGGGAGAAGGACGCTCCATTAGTATTTCTGGCCTCCTTCTCCACACAGGAGAAACCATGTCTAATGCAACCTGGCCCAGACCAGCACAGTCAACCGTGTGTTCCTGGGAATCTGCACTCATGGGTCAACCAATATTGCTGAACAATCACAGAAGTAATTTTTAATGACATAAGTAATTAAAGCTGCAATTTAATGACATAAGTAATTGAACATGTAAAGACTTCTTATCATGATTCCCTAAGCAACATAGTACAACTATTTACACAGCATTTACACTGTATTTGGTATTTTAAGTACTCTAGATGTGACAAAGCAAAAGGAAGGATGTACCTCGGTTATTTGCAAATACTACACTGCATTATAAAAGGGATGTGAGCATCTTCAGATTTGTGTATTGGAGTGAGAGGCAGAGTCCTGGAACCAACCATTCCTGGCAGATTCCAAGGGATGACTGTACTCTCACCGGCCCCAGCTCCCTGGTTAGGTGGAGCGACTGTGTTTAAAGGAAAGCATCAGATGCTGTCCAATCCTTTTAAATCCCACGACAGTCCCTCTGGCCCTCTCTCTGTTTAGCATGTCCGTCTGGGAGTCCTGCAGTCAGACTTGTGAGACCCACTCTGTGGGCCAACTCAAGGCAAAGAAGGTACCAGCCACCCCTCAGCCCCAGGTCCCAGTCATGCTCCTCACCGCTCACAGATGTCCCAGGTTTGGGAAGTTACAAGGTGTGTGTCCAGGTTAATAAAAGCCACTGATCTTAGTCCTTGGGATTGGAGGAAGGAGTAAGGTGCAATCTTCACTTACACTGGTTTACATCACCCTTTGCATAGTTTAGGTCAAGTTCAACAAAACTTGAAAATGATATAAATAACCTTAACCTACTGCCAAAGCCAATCGTTCATGTCCTGTTTCCCTCTTTCTCCTCCTGGAGCGCTGTCCTGACTTTCTGAGGTCTCTCAGTGCCATGATTAGGGTCTTACATTTCCCAGGCTACAGGTCTTGAGAATCCTCTAATTTTAATTTGTTTGAAAGGCAGATGGGGGTGGGGGAGAGAAAAAAAGCAAGAAAGAGACAGATATCTTCCTTCTACTGGTTTCCTCCCCAAATACCTGCAGCAGGTGAGGCAGAGCCAGGATGAAGACAGGAGCCCAGAACTCAGTCCAGGTTTCCCATGTGGGTGGCAGGGACCTGATCCCTTGAGCCCTCACTGCTGCCTCCCAGGCTGTACATTAGCAGAAAGCTGGAGTCAGGAGCAGAGCCAGGACTCAACCCCAGGCACTCCAGGTGTCCCAAGTGACATCTTAACCACTGTACCGAGCACTTGTCTCTTGAGAATCCTTAAATTCCCCTCCACCCTGGCTCACCACTCACCACAGCACCCCTACCTAAAGAACACCTTTCCTACGTTGCTACCTTAGCTTTCGACTTACCCTATCTCAAGAAGCCAGCTCTCTGCCGTGGCCTGGGAGTGCAGTGGAGGATGGCCCAAGTACTTGGGCCCTGCACCCCATGGGAGACCAGGATAAACACCTGGCTCCTGCCTTCGGATCAGCGCTGTGTGCCGGCCACAGCACGCCATCCGCGGCGGCCATTGGAGGGTGAGCCAACAGCAAAAGGAAGACCTTTCTCTCTGTCTCTCTCTCTCACTGTCCACTCTGCCTGTCAAAAATAAAAAAAGAAAATAAAAAAAGAAGCCCACCAAAGCACAAACACGGGGACATCTCCATCACCCCTGTCAGCAGAAGGGACTGATAAAACGCTCAAAACCTGGAACATCTATGAACATCACCATGCCAGCTGATAGTTTATGCCACGGGAATCCACTAGGAACAGGCAGTATGGCTATAGCTTACCTACTTCCAAGCAGGATGCTAAGATTCAGAATTAAAGGTCCTCATCAGAATCCACAGCCCTTGATTCCCAAAGCACAGCAGGACCTCGCATATAATAAAAAGTGAGTCAACTCTGTTTCCATTAAGCTGGGCCCCAGAAGCCATCCTCTTCCAGCCACTGCCAGTCTAGGACATACAGGGAAGCCTGAGGTAGAGCTGGATCTCACGATAAAACATGAATTCTGATATAAAGGCCTGATGAGCTGCTCCAGGGCTCCATCCAGGCCCCCTTCTCCCATGAAGGTGGGTGTGTGAGGAAGGAGGGCAGGCAGGCAAGCAGGGTGCACCTCTATGCTCCTTGCTTTCCCAAGGAGCCACCCAGGAACCACCCTATCAGAAAATTCCTGGAATAACTGCCAGGATCCAAGACATCCAAACAACTACAGAGCCCCTCAAATACCCAACTGATGTTGAATTCAGAGTGGACCTCTGCTGGGCAGGAACCAAACTGCAGCCACGACCAAGAGATTTTGAACCTAAAACAAACCCAGGCATCCCAGCAAGCTACTGCTTAAATCCACACCAATCATTTCATTCACTTCACAATAAGTGACCCTGTGTCTGAGCTGATCCAACAACTCTGCATTACATTGAAAAACTGAAATGATGACTTTATAGTTACTCCAGTATCTAAACACACAGTGCCAGGTGCTACGTGGAGAATGCAAAGTGGATTGAGCCTCAGTGGCTGCCCACCCAAGGGCTTAAGCTTTACCAGCTGCCTGCAGAGAGTCCAGGAGAGCTAGAAGCAAGGTGGGGACATGGGAATGGGGATTCCTTATCCATAACTGCTTCTGCTACTGTGGAAACATAACCAATGGGGCACAGCGACTGCAACTCCTTGCAACTGCACCATATTTGGCTTTAAAGCTCTAATTGTCCCCTTGGAGAAGTCCACTGCAATCACACACCAACCTCTTCATTCTTAAAACATACAACTCTTCTGGGAAATAAGTGAAAGGGACAACACAGCAAACTCTGCATTGCTAACACTGTTTTGTTTTCTTTTTCTGAACCAATGTGCTACCCCAGAAGGAGCAGGAACAGTCGTTTTTCCCTCCTTACCTGGTGTAAGGTGGGTGTGCAGTCATCCTTCACTGGGAGATAGCATCTTGAGAAGGAGAAAGGGCAGGGAGCACATAGCAGGTATTCAGGAAACTTAATGCAAAACAAACCAAATTGTCCTGGGTTAGAAATCTATGTATTCGAACAAGGGCCCTCTCCAACGAAAATGCATTTCAACTTGGAATAGTACCTAACAAGAGAGGCAGTGAGAAAGCTTGTAGGACTGAAAACTACCACGTCTCCAGCACACATTCCTCCACAGAGAGCAGCCAGACATTACTTTGTGGAGAGAGCATTTACTACTGCAGCCAGTGCTTAAAAATAAAGTCAACCGACGCAATAAACTCACTTCATTTAATTTCAAAACATGAACTCATTGCTATCTCAGGAAATATCACCTTACTCTTTAGATTAAATGTTATCCCACGTCTAGGAGGCATTCAACAGTGAGAAAGTAATATACTTTACTTGGCTTCTCCAGGCTCAAGTTTCACCAAAACAAGCTTGGAACAAAGATTAGCCAAGCCCTGGGTAATGGGATATGGCAGGGTTACGTCATCTGCGGCCCATTTCCAAAGATACATGGCTTTTCCAGGTGAAATTCTAAGTGCACTCTCTTCTCACTCTTTATAATCTGTGTTACACCACTTTGCTGGATGGGCAATGGCAGGTGCACTGGACCAGGGTCCAGGCCACGAGGCCTCGAGCAAGTCATTTCAGCTCTCCGGGTCCCTCTTTCCTCCATCATGACATGAATTGTTGGGGGACCTCTTGTCATGGGCCTCTTCCTGAACTAACATCCCAGGGGCTCAGTCCTGGATTCTGCTGTCTAACTCTTCCTGTGGCTGCCCCAGCACAGCCCCCTACCTCATCTTCCAGTCCAGCATTCAAACCCTGTGTGAGTCTTAAGATTCCTGAGAATGGATGGAAGATCAGTGCGTTACACAAGTTCACTGCTCAGCAACCCCTTCCCAGGCACCAGTAAGGGAGAGAAAAAGAAACAAGTCTTCCTTCTTGATGTGGTAATGATGATGATGGCAGCAAAATTTTTACTGAGTGTTTTACTTGTTCACTTAATTCTCATAAACCTCTACTAGGTATGCAAAAACAGATAAGGAAACAAATGGGCAAAGAGTCTGAAGAGGGCAGGACTCGGGATTTGAATCTAGGTCTGTCTGACACCATACTACTTCTTACACTTGGAGTATTACCACCAGTGCACCTCACTTTGCCCAAGACTGGCCTGATTCATAACAGTATCCCATTGCAATTATTAATCAGAACTCTTTCCCTCTCAAAAGTGTCCTGACTTGCATAATAAATTATACAGCCACCTATTTGCAATGCCTCTCTGAGGAATGATAACAGGAACTATTATGACATAAGAACCACGTCACTTTCACAGGGAAGCCCTCCTTAACCACGCGAGATTACAGAGTCCTCTCACCCCCTTAGTCTGCTGCATTTTTCTCCACAACTTTCATCACCATAAAAAGATTATATATACACATATATAAAGCATATGTGTGTGTGTGTATATATATATATATATATATATATAGCTATTTCCTCTACTAAAATGTCACAGCCTCTCCACTTCCCTGGATGCTACTCATAACCTCAGAGCCAGCACACCTGCAGCATCTGAGTCAAAAAGAACATGAGTGAGAGTTTAGCTCTGTGGTTAGGATGCCCACATCCCGGATCAGAGCGCCTGGCTCCACTCCCAGCTCCAGCTCTCTGCTAAAGTGAGGCCTTCAGGAGAAGGCAGTTGGGTCCCTACTACCTAAGTGGGAAACCTGAACTGAGCTCCTGGCTCCTGGCTTTGGCTTGGCCTAACCCCACTGTTGCACACATTGGGAGAATGAGTCAGGAGACGGAAGGGCGCGCTCTATCTCTGCATTTCAAATAAATTAAGTTATTTTTTAAATTAAAAACAAATAGAACAACCCTTGGGAATAGCCCCTGGGACATCCAGTCAAGCTCTTCTGCGTGTCCTGGAGTGCCTGAAGAGACTCTGTATAAAAACCCAGTCACCTGCTTTCTGGGTGGCTGGCATGATGTGACAGAAGCCAGAAACACAACAAAACAAAATCATGCTCTTTTTTTCAATTCGTTTTTGCCAGCTCCACACAAAAACAAGTGCACATGGAATGCAAGCTCTCTGGGTTGCCAGAGGGACCAATTACAGATCTCCAGATCTCTATTAACACAAAAATAAAGGAAAATGTGTTACCTCAAAATGTCATCCAAAGGACATCACTTACTAATTTCAGGATTTTTCTTTCCTCCTCTCTGATATCCATTCTTTATTTTCCCAGTAATTAACCAGTCAACCCCTTCTTTTGCAGCGATGGTTCCCATTCCAAGCAGTGCGTCAAGGCTAAGGGGGCTCACTGCTCATGACAGAAATAAACACACATGGAAACGTTCCTGTGTATTGCAGCCTGGTTTCTCCAGGAAAGGATGGAATTTCTCGCCCCTTGAGATTTTGAGAACAGAAAGTGGCTATGATTTCAGTACCCATGAGATGGTAAAATATATGCCAGTTATAATTAGTGGAAAGCAGGAGAAAGTCTTAGAAGTTGCTGAGACAACTGAGGTTTGCTTTGTGATGCAGTGTATGCACCAGCTTGGGATGCCCTATCCCACACTAGTGTGCCAGTTCAAGTCCCAGCCACTCCACTCTGATCCAGCTTCCTGCTACTGCATCCTGGGAGGCAGCAGAAGGTGGCTTAAGTTTTTGGGCTGCTACTACCCACATGCGAGGCCCAAATTAAGTTATGGGCTCCTGGCTTCAACCTGGCCTAGCCCTGGTTATTCTGGGTATTTGGAGAGCAAACCAGTAGATGGAAGATCGACCAATCTTCCTCTAACACTTTACCTTTCAAGTACGTTAACATAAATAAATAAACATTGACAAAAAGAAGCTCCTGAGAGCAGAAATTACTGATCATTTTTAGCAGAAGGGGACAGCACCTCCAAGCAGGCATCAGTGGGCTTCATTCAGAAAGAAACCGGGAATTGCTAAGATGCGCATCAGCCTGTGTACGTACAGAGGAAGACAAGCTGAGATGCGCTGATGGCTGTGTGCAACAGCTTGATGGTGGTCCTCACTTCACAAGGTGTCCATATGTCACATCACCACTCTGTACACTTTAAATATATGTCATTGTATTTGGCAAGGACAGCTTAATGAAGCAGGGGGAGGGCTTTAAAGGAACATCAGGATTTCGAGACACAGTTCGCAGGGGCCACAGCACCTTGCCTTGGGGAGGGAGCAACAGAACCGCAGAATGGCAGCCGGGGCCCTTTAACCCATTGACCTCTTTTAATCTGCTTGTTAGCCAGGCTTCGGACAGGCCCAGGGGGTCTTTGACCAGTGCCTCTCTGAGTACAGGTCAAAGGTCAGAGGCACATTCCCACATCATCATTATTCTCAATTATTCTCCAGTCATGGCCACTTTCTCCTTCATTCTGAGGAAGGCCCCTCATACCACGTTAAGTGTTTTCCAGGACATCGAAGGGTGATGACCCAACCCACCCCCACCTTGGGCTCCTCCTGGCTTCCAACATCTCCCAGAGCCAAGAGGATCCTGGGGTGGCCCCTCCTGGAGAGGAACAGCTGGGGGAATACAGCGCTGCCAGGGCACACGGGCGGGCCCATGCGGACAGCCCTGGCTCAGCCTGCCTGCTCCTCTCCAGGAGGCAACAGAAGAGAGGAATTCAAAGCACAGTCTTTGCCTTCAGACAAAGCAGGGCTTCCAGAGTTTCTCCCCCCAGAATCTGAGGCGACACTTAACTCCCCAAGCCTTCGCTTCCTCATCTGATTAATGGAGAATGATAAGATGAGGGGACTTCAAAAGGTCCATGGGAAAACAAGAATAATAGTTTAGTGCAAAACAAATTTGAAATCCACGCACAGTTTGTTCATAACGTGCAATTTTTCCATGAACTTTTTGAGGACTCCTTCATATGCCCAGATTTCAAAATTTTTTTGCATCGTTTTATTTTGCATGAAGTTTTTAAGGGGCTCTCCTGGTTTCTGGTTCACAGGATTATGGTACAGATGAAACAGAACAATGCATGTAACATTCAATATATGTTCACTAGCCATACGATTATTCAGTAGGGTTTTTTAAAATCTTTTCTTGATGATAAATACAACAGATGGCCATTGTGCAAAGTCTGAAATATATGGAAAAAATACAGACAAAAAAAAATTCCTGGTGATCTTCCCCCAGAGCTGTTAGCATTTGGAAGACTTTCTCTTGAGTCTTTTCTAGGCACACAGACACATGAGTAACACCGCACAACCCTGTAATCACTAAGCAACCAGTCACTGTCCATCAACCAACTTCTGGACCCTCGCAACCAGTCACTGTGCATCAACCAACTTCTGGACCCTCGGCTCAAACCTGATGTCCCTAATTTGCAGTCATTCTGTAAGGTGCTGTGGTCCCAATGTGCAGATGAGAACAAGGCTGAAAGAGGCTCCGTAACCAGCCCCACGTAGCACGGACCCTGCTTGGCTCCCGAGCACAGCTCCAGCTGCTGGTCTCTGATAGGATGCCCAGGCTCTGTGCACTGGCACGGGCTGCCAGGTTGGCTTCTCAGTGCCTTTTCTCTCCCCATTCTCGGCTCTACCTGTTCTCAGAGAATACCAGCTGCTCCAGCAGTGGTCTCTTTGTTTCTCCTTGCCTTGCCTAAGCCCAGAGAGTCAAAAAAAGAAACTGGGGGCCGATAAGGATGTCAGAACACCCACGTCCTGTTCTGTGGCTGTGCCCTAAGCTTATTCCCTCCCAGCAGGTGCTTTAGGCCTGAGCAGTGACCTCCTGCCACCTTCTTTCATCAAAACCCCGTGACCCTGTCGGATGGGATTTGAACAGAAGTAGGCTCTACCAGCTCCTGTCTTCTGTCCTGGGTGGGCAGGTGCATTTCTGACCTTCCCCTGCAGAGATAACACATAAAGATCCAAGTTCTGCCTCTAATTACTCTTGGCCTTATTCTCTTTTTTTCTTATCCAATTAGCTTTAAAAAAGAACATGAAGCAAAAACCCTTACTACCATTATTCAACCACAACAGTGAACGTTCCAGCTGTGGGTTAACTGATTTCATGTTTATTGAACTGCATCAGTGATAAAAGTTCAGGCTCCCACCTCTGGCCCCAGGCTCCATTCTGGGGCTGGTATTCAGAAACAATTGGCTTCCAAGATGTTCCCAAGGAGCTCCTTCCTTCTAAGGGCCACTAATGATTCAAAGGTAAGACAGGCTGCCCCTCCCTCACCCACCCCATCAGAACAAAACATTCACCCAATAGCACAAGGCACACTGGGGGAGGCATTGTGTCTCCTTAAGAATAGAATAATAATAATAAAAATAGTAATAATGGTTGCCCCCATTTAACAGACACCAATTCTTAGATTCTGTGCTAGGTCTTGCTCCTTTATTATCTCATTTTATCTTTCCACAACCTGGAGAAAGAAGGTTGTAAAACTATCCCTTCCGGAAGAGGGAAATTCATTCAGAGGTTAGTAGGTGGCAAGGCTGGAACTCAAATCAAGCATCAGCTACAAGCAAACACGGCTTCTCCAGCGGGGCTGTGAAAGCAGAGTAAGCATACAACAAATAACAAGGAAGTCAATCTATCAATAAATGAATGGACAAAAAGCTAGATGTGTCAACTACGTGTGTGTGTGTGCGCGCGCGCACATGCGCATGTGTGCATGTATCCATGGCAGAAAAGCGGAGCCCCATCCCTGAGGATACATGAGGCTGTCTTAATGTTAAGCCTCATTCGTGCCTTTTCCAGCCCAGCTCTGGGGGCGCTGGGCGCACAGGACAGTAACTCTGGCCTCCCCCAATGCTTCCAAGTTGTCCGGCCCCTCAAGCACCTGATGGGGAGGGGTAATTTGGTGGACCACAATTACCTTGGGTGGTCCTCACAGTTCTTTTGAAAGGGGAGAGGTCTAAAAACGCAGACAGACCCAATAAAGGTTGACCTTTGACCAGCACTCCAGAGGCTGAAGGGGCAGCAATTCGGCAGCAGCCAGGACATTGCAGATCTTCCTGGAGTCACCTGCCACCAAGCTCCAGGAGCCATCGCCTAGGATATCCCACAGCTTCCTGCCTGGCAAGTAATTCCTCATCCTCTTTGTTTCTGGAAATCATTTAGGCCTGGCAACCTGACACTGTCCGATCCAGAGCGCGACCCCATCTTCCTGCACCGCCTATCAGAGTGGCATCTCAGGTGGAGCTTGGATTCGAGAGGAACTGTGAAACTCCAGGCTCTCCTACAACCGTCTGGTTGGAGAAAGATTCCAGGAAAGGATTAGGGGCTGGAATCATGACATAGTGTGGCAAAGGTGCATACCGTCTGCTAACGTTACAGCACATTAAACGAAGTTGTAAAAGAGTGGCTTAAAGTTAGACATGCCAAACATAACACACAAAGTATGAAAAGCAAGGTGCCATTTTTCCAACAAATAAGTTCATTATGTGAAGAACCGGTTCAGGCTGATTTAGCTTCTGCCTATCTAATACAGCTGCTGTGAGGTGTGGTTTTTTTTTTTTTTTTTTTTTTGGTAGCATCTTTAAAGAGCTCATCCCCAAGAAGCATGAATTCCAGTTTATTAATATCTATTCGTTATTATGTGTGCCAGGCAACCTACAAAGAGTATTTCTTATCCTGGCACCAGCTCTATCTACAAGGTGGGAACTTGCCTCATTCTACTAAGAGGAAACCGACATCCGGGAAGATTAACTGACTTGGTCTCAGTGCAGACTGACTTCAAGGGGAACAACTGAAACCACCCCCCACCCACCCACCCAAATCATAAAGCAAAACCCAGAGAGCCAGAGCGGAGCGGGAGCCTTCTGATCACATTTCCTCCTTGAGATGGGGAAAACCACGCAGGCTTACTGCAGCAGCTCGGGAAAACTCTCACCAGCTCCACCGGGAGCGATGGGCGGTTATTTTTGAAAACAGAGGAGGAGTAAAA
Source organism: Lepus europaeus (assembly GCF_033115175.1). Taxonomy (NCBI): domain Eukaryota; kingdom Metazoa; phylum Chordata; class Mammalia; order Lagomorpha; family Leporidae; genus Lepus; species Lepus europaeus. The sequence goes on from NC_084833.1 coordinate 45,811,748, forward strand.
GTACCTGCAGCCTGGATGGTTCTTGGGAACCTGAGAGAGAACCAAGCCATTGAGAGAGGACAGAGACGGGGACCCAGGGCACTTCCACGAGAGGCTCCTGTTCCACCCCCTCCCCCAAAAGAAGCCAAATGGCAACACTGGCATGCAACCCGAAGTCTCCAAACACAAAGCCGGGGCCGGGGCGAGGCAGACCACGCTGACCCTGGACGCTGACCCTGGACGCGCTGTGAGACAATCCCGGCGCGCGCAACCCAGGGGACTCCGGGCGGATGGTCCACCCCACTCCAATCACTCACACACACACACACACACAGCCTGAAATCCATCTTCAAAACAATAAGGGAAATACCAAGTACGAGATGGCTCTCAGGGACTTTCCACCCCGGGAGACAGTTCCTGGAGCGGATGGGGAGAGGCGGGGTTTACAAAGTCGAGCAGCGCCCAGGGAGCGAGGTTTGCAATCCACCTTACCAGCTTCATGGTGGTGTTATTCTGTTCCCAGCGCCACAGCATCACGCTCATCTTACTTCAGGGCGAGGAGGGCAGGGGGAGAAGGAAAAGCACAGGGAAGGGGGGAGGGGGCGGGAACCCAAAAAAAAAAAAAAAGAGCGAAGCACCTGCCCGCGGGCGGAGCAGGTCGGGACGTCCCGTCCCGGGTGGTGCTCTCGGCCGCGGCCCCCGCAACTGCGAGCATCCCCGGCGCCCGCGGCCGCCCAGCGCCCGCTCTGGGGGCCAAGGCTGCGCGCGGGACCCCCGACCCAGGAGCCCGGTGCCCGCGCTGCGCGGCTCTCGTGCCTCGCTCGCGCGCTCCCCGCCGGCCTCCCCGCCTCCGCCAAGTCAAACAACTCCCCCTGCGTCCCAGCGCCCGCTCCACGCAGCGCGGAGGCCGCTGGGGCCGCGGCGGCGGCGGGGCGGGGTGGGGGGTCCGAGGCCAGCGGCTTCCCGTCCCCCTCGCTGGCCCGCGGGGCGCCCCGCGTGGCCCCCAGCGTTTCAATGGGGCCGTTCGCCACCGCTGCGGGTGGGAGGGAGCGGGAGCGAGGGTCGGAGGCGGGGGAGGTACTTAACTCTTTCGGGGGAGGGCGCGGGAGGCGGGAGCGCTTTCGGTAAAGGGCGGGGGTACGCTGGGGAGGAGGGGGCTGCGGCGGCGCAGGCTGTGGCCCGGGTCTTCGCCGGTCCTTGCGGGTCCTGGGACCAGCCCGCGCCTGCCCCCACGCGTGCTCAGCTCCATCCGCATTTTCTTTTCTGCACCGAACTCAACCAAGTTGTCCGACAGGGGCCACTCCCGGGCTGCCGCCCCCGGAGCTGGGGAAACTGTGGCTGCAGGATGGGTGCCCGACCCACCCAACGCGCGCGCACACACACCCTGTGCCTCAGCCAGCAACTTTTAGTTCCTGCTTGGGTGTTTTCACACACACACCTGTCCCCTGCCTGCGGCCGAGAGGACATCCGTGGCGCTGGCGAGAGGAGGAGGGGGCAGGCGACTGCAGGGCAGGCAGCCTTGTGGCCTTTGTTTCCGCCTCTGCCTCCTCCACCTGCTGCAGGCTCTCTGGTGCCTTCCTCGGAGACTTCGGGGAACTGGGCACCTCCCCACCTTCCTACCCATCCCTTGGCCTGGATCCAGCATCCTCTCATCTGACAGTTTAAATTCCAGTGTCCTGAAAAAGGCTCAGGAATCCTGCAGCTCCCCAGGGGTGGGCGGCACTGGCCCCTTGACCCGGGGGGCTGTGTAGGATTCGAGCAACAGTCACTGGAATGGAGGTCCCGCCTCTCCCCCCTCGGATAGACAGCTGTAATGAGAGCTCACGAAGGGCCTTGTTCCATATTCATTTCAGTAACCAACAGTGCTCAAAATAAGGCAAGGTGACAAAATGGGTCCTCCTCTTGGAAAAAAAATAGTATTGAAAAAGTCAATCAAAATATTGCCACACTACCTAAACTTCTCAGGATTGCCTTTCCCCTTATAGTTAACAAATCTCATTTTTCAGTGGGCCATAACCTGATCCCACCCCCACCCCTCACCTACCTTGCACTCTGCCTTATCCCCATCAACTCCAGTCCTTCCCACCTTGGGAACTCTGCTCCTGACAGTCCCTGTCCCTGGAACACCATTCCCCCCAGAGGCTGCCTATGACGTCACTTCTAATGCACCCCTCCCCGGAGGGACGTGTCCCCATACTCTTCTCTCCCATTCCTGTTGACTTTCCTTCATTGTGTGCTCTCAGTGTTAGCTGCTTGCATTCTTGTTTCTGCTCTGTCTTGTCCACAAAGATCACAAATTCCTACAAGCTTGTCTGTTTCTCCTCTACCACGTCCCCAAGTGCCTGGGACAGTATGTGGTCCTGCGGCCGGCCCAACAAACCTTTCCCAGATGATGGTCTACACAGCTTCCTCTACAGCAAGGACTGAGCTGGACCCTGGAAGCACAGCCCACACCCTGCCTGAGGCCCTGATGGGCTGAGTATCCTGGGATAGGCCCTTCTATGCACATCTCCACACGTACCCCTGAGAGTGAAGCAAAGGCACCAATAATTGCTGCTTCCAGGGAAAGAGCAAGTCCTAAGGGAACTACCATAAAGGGGAGAGCATGTGCCAATTGAAAAACCATATTTCATATTCAAATATATATTTGGAAAACACATCCTAAAATAACCTTTTTTCCCAAAAATAAAGTTTGACAAAATCTTATTGGCCAAGAGAGCAAAACACAGACACTCTACTGCAGCTTTTTAAAGACAGGGTCTTTGCAGCTGGGTGGGAGGATGTAGAGTCCAAAAATGTTCTGGTTGTGTAAAAATGCTGCAAGACTGGGCATTTGTGCATTTTCTGGGGAAACATGTATAGGTTCGCTATACTTTCTAGGGGAGCCACACATGGAAAAACCACACATATTCATGACTGAACAAACACTTAGTTTCCAATCAAAATCTTTGCTGGCCCAAGATGGAAAATACCAGTCATGATGTGGAACAGGGAGGTGAGGGGAGATACAGCTTTAATGAAAGGGAACAGGCCTGTGACCTTGCCCTTCAGACGTCACACACTTCAGACCATCGGTGTGTGAGCTGGGTTAGCAAGCACTCCTTGAGCATCTACCATGATGCCTGTAACTGGCTCTATTGAATCAGGGAGGGTTCCCTCTCCAGTACATGGTCTCATTGGCAGATGGATACAACATAATGGGACAAGTACTGCAACAAAAGAGCACCATGCAGGGTGCAGCTGGGCCATACAGAAAAAAAAAAAAATCCATGGCCAAGACTGGGGAGGAGCCGAGAAGGGCTTCGCAGAAGTGACACTTGCCTGCACCTGGAAGGATGCAGTCAGGTTTGACAAGAGATGAGAACAAGACAGAGCAGCACGCATAGGGTGTTGAGGGATTGAGGAAGGACAAAGGTTCCACTGAGTCGAAATGCAGGTGGCAAGAGGCAGAAGATGGAGCTCTTTGGCGGGTGAGGCAAAGTAGGTGACTGAGAGGAGATTCTACTTTGGTTCTTAGCACCCATGGAAGTGATTGGTCCAAGTTCCCAGTTTAGGAAATCTTAGCTAGTAGCAGCAGGAAGATGGTTTTGAAAGGATGGAGGCTGGAAGATGGGAAACCAGTTAGATGTTGAAGTCCTGAAAGAGATAGAGAATGAGGACCAGAACAAGGAGACATATATGGAAAAGCTGACTGACATCTCAGGAGTCTACCCATGCCGTGCATGGGGTAGGGGATCCAGAAAGTCAAGGCTGTGCGTTTGCTCAAGCAGGTGTCAGGACCCAGCTAATTTGCAGACCACAACTGACTGTTTAAAACCTTCCATGCTTTGGAGAGCTACTCATTGTCTCTCCCAACACCTCCCTCTTCCTTCCCTCCCGCCCTGTAATCCTCCCCTAGGGCTGGGTGGGGGTGTGAATTAGGGGAAAGAGAGTTGCCTGTGATGGCCACATGGGACCAAGCCAATGGGAACACTTGTGAAGTTCTCTGGAGTATGGCTCCTCCCAGTTGTCAGCCTCTTTTTCCTGCTCATGGGCTCCCCCATCACCCCCATCCCCTGCACCTGAGAACCCAGTGCTGCCCTTGATAGGCAGGGACACTCCCTGAGTGTGACCGCTCTGGAATCCTCCTGGTAGCCACAAGGGGGACCCCAGGGTCCCGGGATTGTAGAGGCTGAATCTGCCTTTCACGGACTGCCCTTTGCTCCAGACCTTTGCATCCCCAGGATCCGAGATAGCTGTCCCTTGTCGCTCAGCACTCACTTATTCCCACGTCTGTCTTCCCTCCCCTTCCCTTCCCTGAGTTGTCAGCACCTGCCCTGCTGTGGTAGGCACATGCTAACCATCTCCTGAAGGACAGTGGGAGAGTCGAGTGTCCATCCTGGTTCCCCAAGCAGAATGGAGAGGAATGGGACCAGAAGGCAGGGCTTGGGATCTGGTGCCCCAAAAGGTGCCACCAGGGTTTCCTGGGCAAGAGCTGCCCCTCCATGGAAAGTTCCTTCACACTCCTCAGTTCTGCACGCCCAGCCCCTGTCTGATAAACTAATTTGTGTCCAGCTGTTAATGGCTTAATGTGTTTCCCAGAGAATGTATTTCAGTTTAGCAGGGGTCTTCCACTCTTTCAGCCAAAATGATGACTAATAGGGAAAAGTTCAGACATGACGGGGGCCAGGCTGGGCTCTCTAGACTGCTCTGAACACACGATGCGGGCTGATAGGTCTCCACCCACGTGTGCGGCTCGCTGAGGGGGGATGTCAGCTTTTACAGGCCCTAGAAGGACAAAGAAACGATGAAATGCAAGGTGACCCCAGGGGGAAGAGGCTGGGGAATAAGCTAAAGATTTTGACATAGGGAGTTCTTGCCTCCCAGATAATTGGGCTTGAATAGTAAAATATGAGCATACTTCAAAACGTCTGGAGGGAGATGGAACTAAATATCAGTTTACTTTGGTGCAAAAAAAATGTGAAATCCAGGCATGCAAAGGGTGTTCAAAAAGGTCATGGAAAAATGCAGACTAGGAAAGAACTATGCATAGATTTCAAAAATTTTTTCCACGGAAACATACTTATCTTTCCATTCTCTTTCTCCGTGAACTTCTGGAGTCCCCTTATACCACAGAAGACTTTCGCATCACCTATCAAATGACAATCCCAGCCGTGCTTGTGGCTGCTTATTAAGTGTGGCACAGGGTACCTTTCACCTACTCATCACAGCAGTGCTAAGAAGGCTCATTTTTCCCAGTTGGCAGATAAAGGCCGAGAGATGGGAAGCAATTGGTCCTGTTTGACCAACTTGGAAGCCACCAAGGGGCAATCACACTGGGGCCAGCCTGCCTGCCTCCCCTTCTCTGCAGAGTGTACGTGGCTCTCCTACTACACACAGGAAACAAAATCTCAGAGATGCCATCCTTGGGATAATGAAGACAACTTGTGTGTAGACTTGCTGCAAGGAGCTAAAAGACTTCAAGTTTCCTTCCCATGCTGGGTGGGCCCAGAGATCTCAGAAATAAAAGAGGATATCTAACAATTAAATGACTCCCGGAAGTCCACAGCTGGTAGGCTTTCAGGACTGCAGAGCCAACGCTAAGAGAAGCACTAATCCTTCCCGGAGCAAAAAGGACTGGTGTCTGCGAGCCCAGTGACACGGAGGGCCCGAGCACAGGACGTCCCAGCTCCTCTGTGCCAGCCTTGCAAGGTCAGTCCAGGAAAGTGCAGTCTGAAGGAGGTCGCAGGCCAGTGGAGGATTTTAAGTAAGATGTACGGCTTTCAGGGGGACAGACACAATGTCACAGCGAAAACCCACAGATGAATGAGTACACCCCTGGAAAGGGCCGGACTGGCTTAGCAAAGGAGTTTGCTCTCTGCTTCCTTTTCTCTTGAGATACAGGACCATATGAAGCATCTCCCCAGGGCACATACTAATGCACAGCCTGTAGTATGCTCCCTCAGCAGTTTAAATTGCTGCTCCCTGGCTCCCCTCACAATCCTAACACTTCCTTCCTCCTGGCGGTGGGGGTGAGGTGGAGGCAGAGGATTTCTGAGTGGAATGGCATCTCCCACCACCCCTCCCAGCGTCCCTGTGGGCTGCTTACTCTCCTGGTCTGGGTCCTGCGTGGTCATTGGGTCTATGCTTTGCTCAGCTATTCCTTCAGCCTGGAATGCTTGTCCTTCCATTCTCTGATAAATAATACCATGTTGACCACCTCCCAAACCTGTTTCCGATCAGAACTGTTCACACAACCCTCTGCGCCCCCAGTGCTCTGTTTCTATCTTCCCAATGGCCTCCTCTTGCACTTGAACGTAGAGGTATTTCATTTGTTGTTATGGATATGAACACTGATGTCACTGCTGTTACCTCTGGAGAGCAAAAGTTGCTTAGGAACAAGTCTCCACCTTACCACGTTTGTACACAGAATTGTACTTGATTTACCTCTGACCCTCCCACTTTGAAGGGGCTACAATTTGCCAGTTCTCTGTTCTTCATCCTCCAAGGCATTGCACCTTCAGCTCTGACCCAGGGCAGGGTAGGGAGACCTGCGCACAGTTTTACAAGTGCCTTAAAGATTTATTTTACAATAATTAAACACAATTAATAAATTCATAATATCAGGCCTGAAGGGGGTTTAAAGGTCACACACTTCCATTCCTAACTATCTGGAAGAATCTGAGTCCCCTGAGTAGAGCTTTTCACTATATGATGCAAAATGTATCGAAAATAAACTCAATTGAGTTGGGAGGCAACAAGTGCTGGGGATGATGGCATGCTGGGCAGATCCTCAAGAAGAAATTGGAAATCCAGAATGTTCTCACTGGGCTAAAGTTTTACTTGTTCACTGGGAACCTAGATACTTAGCATCAAAATGTTATTCCAGGTGCTGTGGTGAAAGGGATTAAGCAACCACTGGCAAATGCGGGCACCCCCCCCCCCCATCAGAGCACCAGTTCAAGTCCTAGCTGCTCTGCTTCCGATCCAACTCCCTGCTAATGCACCTGGGAGAGCAGCAGAATATGGCCTAAGTCTGTGGGGTCCCTGCCGCCCACATAGAGTTTCTGGCTCCTAGCTTGGGGGAGTGAACCAGTGGATGGAAGATCTCTCTCTCTCTCTCTCTCTGTTACTCTGCCTTTCAAATAAATAAAATAAACCCTTTTAAAAATGTTACTTGAAGGAGATCTTTGGAGCATGAGGATTATGTCTTATTTTTCTCAATGGTCCTTAGACAGTGCCAAACAAAGAAGTGGGGTTCAGAGCCAAAGCAAATTTTAGGAGGAATGAATGAATGAATAGTTGAAGATGAATCAGAAAACTCCAGGTAAATTGTTTTTAATTTAAAGCAGACAAACTGGTACCAAACAATCCAGGACATCTCCAAAGAGCAGTCTGAGGGTTACCAGGTGCCCCTGGTATTTATTTGCTCTATTCAACATCTCGGGCCTGGGGGTGGCTCCTCCAGCCCTCTCCTTCCACCATCTCAACGAGGCAGATAAGGGTTGAAACTGCGCAATCTTTGGGTGACCTCTGACCCCCCCCCTTTGAAGGGGCTACAATTTGCCAGTTCTCTGTTCTTCATCCTCCAAGGCATTGCACCTCCAGCTCTGACCTAGGGCAGGGTAAGGGGACCTGTGCACAGTTTTACAAGTGCCTTAAAGATTTATTTTAGGCTTCTCTAGCCCACTCGGGCGGGTTGGAGGTTCATGTAAGGTAAAACAGCGTAAAGGAAAAAGCTCTTAACAGAAAACCCTGCCGCAGAACCATGGGCATAGAAATATAGGTAACTACTGTTGAAGTTCACCTGTTTCTGACTTCTGTCCTGTGTTCCGGTTTTGTATCTGAAAGATTCAGAGAGACGTCTGGCAGGGAATTGCCCTCCGAGGCTCCTGGGCTGTACTGATTTGCTGGGTTTCATTTTGTTTTGCTTTCAGCGGCTGTGGTCTGTGAGGGAGCGGGTTGCTGTGGTTTGGTTTATTTTGCGTTCCCTGTGGGATCTGATCTTTCATTCTTGGCCAGTTCTGGCCACTGGGGATTCAGGTTAGCAATTTAAGAGGTAGCCTCCTTCCCGAGGGGCTGTGGTCTAGGCTCCCTGGGAACTGTGGAGGCACAGAACTCCTACCTCGGAACCTTTTTCAGTAGGGAATGCGGTCGCTTTTTGCCAACAATTACGCGATTGAGCAATTAAAGGAACACAAGCATCTTCAGAGTGGATTAAACAGTTATGATGTGATAGAGGCCTGGGAAACCAGGCAGTAGGTCAACCGATTCCATTTTTGTTAGACAACCTAATCCCCCCAGGACATGGCTGTACACACAGGTGCACACATACACACGTGCACGCACACACATACATGCTTATGCAGCAGTGCCCACAATCCACCTTCGGTGCCGCCTCCTTCACCCAGCCCAAGTCAGGTGCCTTGACTGAACCACTGGGATGAGGATGGGTGCTGGCACTGTGGATCTGGGCCTCAGGACATGGGAGAGAGCAAACGGAGGCAAAGAGATGTCTGAGATGCACCAGCCAGGGCAGTGTATATACCCAATCGCTTTCTATTTGAAAGTCAACAGAGGACAACCCAGAAAAATCACAGAATGAAGGTGCCATTGTTCAGCAAAGGACAACTCCGAGTGCTAAAGTCTCGCTTTTGGCACCTGTGCAAGTCCATGAAATGACCTTGGTCCTAGCAACTGCGGTGGGGCTGGGTGTGGCCGTTCTGCACAGTCCTCAGCTCTCAGAGCAGAACTAGCAGAAGGGTTCTCCAGAGCCGGCCCAATGCCTTCCCCCAGCTTGCTCCCTGCTCGTGCTTCCAGCAAATGTGACCATCAAGAGCTCCTCCTGGCCTGGTTTTACGTTGCTCAAAACAATTTCACCTCAGTCACCCTGGCGTTTCTGAGAAACACCCTAGGAACTAAGCTGATGACCAGCATGATCCCATTTTCCTAACCAGGCCACTGAACCACAGAGGGGTTAAGGGACCTCTCCAAAGCTGCACAGGAGGAGGACGCTTGGCATGCCAGCTAAGACGCCACATCCCATCTGGGTGCTCCTCTGCCTCCAAGCAGCTTCCTGCTCACGGGCACGCTGGGAGGCTAATGCAGGTTACAGCTCAGGTACTTGGGTCCCTGTCACTCGGGTGGGAGACCTAGATTGAGTTCCAGGCTCCTGGATTTGGCTTGGTCCAGCCCTGGACGTTGCAGGCATTTGGGGGAGTGAAACTGTAGATGGAGCATCTCTCTCTTTCTCTGTCTTTCAAATAAAACAAAAATAAAAATAAACGTTGTACAGCTGTTAGGCTTTATATCTACTGGCTCCTATCCAAATCCACTCTCCCCAGGTTCTCAAGACGAGTGGACTTCACACAATATTATAATTATTTGTTGGGACCTGTGCTGCGGCATAATGGGTTAAGCTGCTGCTTACAATGCCAGCATCCCATACAGGCGTCTGTTTAAGTCCTGGCTGCTCCACTTTTGATCCAGCTCTCTGCTAATGCATCTGGAAAAGCAGCAGAAGATGGCCTAGGCCCCTGCGCTCACATGGGAGACCAGAAGAAGCTCCTGGCTCCTGGCTTTGGGATCAGCCCAGCCCCAGCCATTGCAGCCACTTGGGGAGTGAACCAGTGGATGGAAGATTCTCTCTCTCTCCCTCCCTCCCTCTCTCTGTCTCTCTGTCTCTCTCTATCTCTGCCTCTCCCTGTCTCTGTAACTATATCTTTCAAATAAACAAAATGAATCTTTAAAAAACTTATCTTTAAAAAATATTATTTGCAAAAGCCAAGCAGTAAAGATAACTAACACGTCCATAAATCTTCTATGTGCCAGGTACCATTCTGAGTATCTGGATGCAATACCTTCTAGAATGATCTCAGTGCCCTTACAACAAGCACAAAATGTGAAAAAATTGTTTGAGATCGTACAGCTGGTAACTGACACAGCTTGAATTGAAACCCTGCTTGGCTACAGAATTTACATTCTTAACCTGTGTTGCTGTATACGTGTCTGTGTGGCAACCTCATGGCCAGAACCTGAGATCAACAATGTAAATGGACTCAACCAGGCATTTCTTCTGTTTAAATTTGTATTTATTTGTTCCAGAGACAGAGAGTTCCCATGTACCTAGTTCATTCTCCAAAAGCCTGGGGGCTGTGAACTTCATCTAGATCTCTGGGCACCAAATGCCTGCCCCAAACAGTTAGACAAGTGATTGGTATTTAATGTGGAGTTTTCTTTTTTTTTTTTTTTAATGTTTCCAATGATTGGTGCTACCTGTAGGATTCCATTGAATGCACCAAATTCTCTTTCGGACTGTACAACTGCAGATAGTGCTTTAAGTAATCCTGCAACCTGGGGCAGGTCACGAATCTCACGTCCTCTCAGCCTCCTTTTCTGTATAATGGGCACGATTAAACTTACCTCTCAGGGTTGTTTTGGGAATCAAGTGAGAACCTCCAAGGGAACGCACTTGGAAAACAATAAATCTCTAAAAGCGGTTTCCTAGAGCTAATTGAAAAGAAACAAAGTTCAGGAGGTGGAATAAGCTCACATGTGCATCTTAACTGCACTACCCAGGGGAGGCTTAAACACCAGTGAGCCTTCTGGAGTTCCCAGAAGGAAGGGATTGGAAAGCAAGGACCTCCCCAGTAGACCCGCTCTGCAGCTCCTTGGGTAGGGCATTTGTCTGGGAAGCACTCTAAGGAGCCCACTTCGGGATGGTCTCCCACCGGGGAGCATCTGGTTTGTATTTTCCCAGCAAGTTCCTCACCTTCCAGCAGCCTTCGGAAGTCACCTGAAGTTCACACAAGGGTTTCCCTCTGAGTTTTGAGCTTACGGCTAGAGGCTTCAGCTTGCACTACAACCACTGCAGCTACCTGTCCACAAGCTACAGGACGTGTGCAGAAAGAAAGAGGCCTTGGGGCTTTCATGACCTTGTGTAGTTTGCCTTCCCTTAGTGCAGGCTCTCCCAGTCACCCAGAAAGTCAGTCTCTCAGAACGTGCAGCCGGCCCGGGATGCAAAGCCAGGGTTTGAAGTATGGCGCCCCTGATGATGAGCCCCCCCCTCTCCAGCAAGGAGCAAATGGGCAGGGAAAACCAGTGGGATTCGGGGTACAGCTGCGGCCAGATCTGTGTCTTTCTCCCTTCAGACGCCACTATCGTATGGAGGTAGGCCTAGGGTATTCACAATCCTCTTCAGTTTATTCTGATTACAGAAATTGCCAGCATTTATTGAGTATTTATATAAATGCTCAGACACTAGCTAAGCCATTTAAGTGAATCACCATCTTCAAGGCACAGCGGGTTAAGTCCTCCTGTGACACTGGCATCCCATACGGGTGCCAGTTCAAGTCCTGGCTACTCTGCTATTGATCCAGCTCCCTGCTAATGTGCCTGGGAAAGCAGCAGAAGATGGCCCAAGTACTTGGCCCCTGACACCCATGTGGGAGCCCCAGATGGGGTTCTAGCCTCCTGGCTTTGGCCTGGCCTAACCCCAGCTGTTTTGGCCATTGGGGAGTGAACTAGCTGATGGAAGACCTCTTTGTTTCTCTCTCTCTTTCTCTCTCTCTCTCTCTCTGTCACTCTTTCAAATAAATAAAAATAAAAATAAGTATTTAAAAATAAATCAATCTGGCGCTGTGGCTCACTTGGCTAATCCTCCGCCTGCGGCACCAGCACCCCAGGTTCTAGTCCCAGTTGGGCGCCGGTTCTGTCCCAGTTGTTCCTCTTCCAGTCCAGCTCTCTGCTGAGGCCCGGGAAGGCAGTGGAGGATGGCCCAAGTCCTTGGGCCTTCCACCCGCATGGGAGACCAGGAGGAATTACCCAGCTCCTGGCTTCAGACTGGCACAGTGCGCCTGCCACAGTGCGCCTGCCGTAGCAGCCATTTGGGGGGTGAACCAACAGAAGGAAGACCTTTTTCTCTGTCTCTCTCTCTCTCACTGTCTAACTTTGCCTGTCAAAAAAAATTTAATCACCATCTTCCATCCTCAAAATAAACCTTTGAAAGTGGCACCACAGGCATTTTTTTTTTTTTAAATTTTTGACAGGCAGAGTGGACAGTGAGAGAGAGAGAGAGAAAGGTCTTCCTTTTGCCGTTGGTTCACCCTCCAATGGCCGCCGCGGTAGGCGCGCTGCAGCCGGCGCAGCGCGCCGATCCGATGGCAGGAGCCAGGTGCTTCTCCTGGTCTCCCATGGGGTGCAGGGCCTTTTTTTAGTACAAGTGAAAAGAAGCACAGAAGAGCTAAGCAAACTGCCAGTTGTCACACAGCTCAGAAATGGCGTAGCTGGAATTCCAGCGGAGATTTGTCTGACCCGATAGCCCGAAACCTAATGTTATTGGCCTTTGGGCACATCTCCTGAAACTGTTCCCTGAAATTCTTTCCACCACCCCACAGAGATCACAGAACAGACCTGCCCTAGGACAGCCCTTGGGATGTGGGCGTTTGAAGACAGTGCTCTCGCTCCCTGGGTCTTGTCTCATCCAGGACAAGCCCACAGTTCTTTGAACAGGTCTGTCACCATCCCAGCCCATACGTGAACAGGCATTCTATGGAAGGGATGCCGCTTTCTGTGGGCTGAACTTGCACACCCCACTTGCCGGGGTACAATCAGGTGAGCGGAGCAAACAGCCCTGTGTTTGCAGCCATGCCCCCGGGGAAGAGGGTGCTCAGCCCCTTCCCACAGCAGGTACTGGGGAGGGCGTGCTGACTGCTTTCTCATCTCCTCCTCCCCATGAGAACACGGGAAACGGCGCCTTCCCCTCCGAGATTGCCTCCCCGCCTCTGCTTTCTCAAGGAAATGCTTTTCCAAGACGCACTACATCCTGGATGGGAAAGTTCCAGCCCCGCGCGGCTGCTCGCTGCCACCTGCAGGAGCCCCCATGCCCTGGCATCTCTCTCTGTTCCCCAAAATGGTGGAGACTCCCTGGCCCAGCTGGAACCCTCAGCTCTTGGAGTTGGTAGGGATGGAGCCCGCCAGCAAGGAAGAGATAGAGATGGGCGTGTCTTCACTGCACAGACTCCAGGTTATCTACCCCGGGGAAGCTAGCAGGTGCTGGACCAGGAGCCCAGAGATCTGTGCAGCTGGCCCTCGAGGTCCAGGCGCATCCTCCAGATACAAATTGCTCGAATGCAGGTTCTGGTCCTCCCTGGTCATCTGTGTGACCCGGGGCAAGTCACAAACTTCTTTGTGCCCTACTCTCCCATCTGCACCCCAGATTGTAATGGTGCCTGGTTCTCAAGATCACCGTGGGGACCGCGTGAGTTCAGGCCTGAATACAAGGCAGAGGGCCTGGCACAGGACCGGTGTTCGTGGATGCGTGTGCCCCCATTGCTAGCACTGCTTTATACAGCTTGATTAGGGATCGAGTTCACAAATGGAGGGAGCATTTTAAATTCAGCGAGGACTTTCATTATTCTTTTCTTTGACCCTAATAGTTCAGTGGGGTGAGAACATCAAGACTCACCGCTGCAGTTGTGTAGGTGGAAACACCAACGCCCAGAGAGGTCAAGGGATGGGTCCAAGTTCACATAGTGGATGCACGATTAGATCTCAGACCATCTGACCTCCCACCTTGGGGCTCTTGAGGCATGGCTATGCTGACGCTCAGCATGGACTATCATCAGATTCCCATGTTATCTATCTGACTTACTGATTAAAATCAAGAGCTCGACTCATGATCCTGGACATAAGATTTGCAGGCTGGGACAGTCCACAGGCTCCCTCCCTCCATTTCCCGTGGGGTATCCCAGGATGAGATTGCTATGTCTTTCCATTTCCTGGCGTGGCTCGTGCAGGGGTCCACAGCTGGTCCAGTCCCTGCCTGGGGTGTGTGTCAGTTTATAGATGGACTCACTCCCCAGTCCATCATGCCCTGGGACATCAGGTTCAGCTATGGCTCATCAGGTGACTCCAAGCTGGGACTTGAGTGGCACTGAGTGTTCCTGGGGTCTTCTACAGGCCTACCCTCCAGAGCCCTCTAAGCTCCAGGAGGGGGCCCAGGCTCTCTTTTGCAATGACCCAAGTCTCCTGAGGGTTCTAGAAGACAGCAAGGCAGGGTGGGGATGGGAGGTGGGAGGAGAGGGTATCTGGCTGTTCCAGACACACCCTTCTAGTTTGCCACCCCAGAGGGCCTCTGAAAGGAGATTCCCAGGGATTCCTGCCCAGAGCTGGGAGACACCCTGTTCCATGAAGTGGCCCTAGAGTGTCTACTTTCCCACCATCACCCATCTGGGCCTGATAAACTCCAGCCCTGCGCCTGCACTGACCTGCTTGCAGGCTGCCTGTGAGCCCCTGGGAAGCACAGTTGTTTATCTCGGGCCTCCTTTGGCCCAGGAGCTGTTTCTCTGCCTCCCCAAGAGACGTCAGCCTAGGTCCTCTCACCCTTATCATCCAAGGATGTCCCGATGACATCAGCTTCCCGAGAGCTGGACAGTTCCCTTCACTTCAAAGCCTGCCTTGCTTTGCCCTCCCCCATCCTCACCCCCATGTTCACTCTTGGATTCACCCTTTGAACCCCAACAGCACATGAAACTTGGCTCCCCCGAGCATGGTGTGGTGCCTTCGTCCCAGCCCTCTGCAGTAGACAGAGCCAACGGGGCTGAGGATTTAAAAAGAGGGTTTCTGGTTACAAATGAGCAGCTCTAAAGGGGCAGAAAACTGTCTGGCTACATGACAGAATCACTCTTAAATTTGTTACGGGGGGCTGGCACTGTGGCATAGCGGGTAAAGCCCCACCTGCAGTGCCGGCATCCCATATGGGCGCTGGTTCAAGTCCCGGCTGCTCCACTTCCTATCCAGCTCTCTGCTACAGCCTGGGAAAGCTGTAGAAGATGGCCCAAGCCCTTGAGCCCTTGCAACTACATAGTAGACCTGGAAGAAGCTCCTGGCTCCTGGTTTCAGATCTGCACAGCTCCAGCCATTGCAGCCATCTGAGGAGTAAACCAGCAGATAGTAACTCTGCCTTTCAAATAAATAAATAAATCTTTAAAAAATTTATTACGGGATCAAGCAATACATTCTTATTAAATTTTTATTTTGAATGGCCACTAAGTACCAGGTTCTTTTTAGGGACTTATTTACTTGAAAGACAGAGTGAGAGAGAGGGGAGAGGAGACAGGGGAGAGATATGTTTCATCAGCTGGTTCATGTCCCAGATGCCTGCAAAAGCCAAGGCCCAAGCCAGGAGCCAGGAACTCTATCCTGGTCTCTCACACGGCGGCAGAGGCCAAGCACTTGGGCCATCTTCTGCTGCCTTCCCAGGTGCATTAGCAGGGAGTTGGACCAGAAACAGAATAGCCAGGGCTTCACCCGGATGGCAGCCTCACAAGCCGCAGCTTAACCTGCTATGTAACAATGGGGACCCCAGTTCCAGGTTCTTATTCTGAGTGCAAGGGAAGGAGAATGAAGACTAAGACAGACAAAGCCAGCTGCTGCCTTCAAGGAGCTGACAACCCAGGGCAGTATAAGTGACAAACATGCGCCAGGCAGAGAAGTACTCAGTGCTCCCGTGGGGTAAGGCTCAGGTGTGCCTGCAGAGGAGCGGGGAGAGCCGCGGAACGGGCTGCACAAGGAGGTTTGGCCCATACGCAGGGACTTGAACAAGGACACAAAGTGAGCTGTGTGGAAGACCTGATCAAAGAGCTCTGGGCAGAGGGCACGGGGCTGAGCAGAGTGTGGCTGCTATGCTCAAGGTCAGCAAGCCACTGGGGCCAGAGTAGAGGCAGAAGGTGAGAGGACGTGGCTGGAGAGAGGGAGGAGCCAGCTTGCACAGGGCAGGAGGCGGCCAAGGCAGCCTGGGCGCCAGAGTCAACCCAGACAACCATGGGTTCTGTGATAGCAGGAGGGAAGAAGAGCTCCACTGGACTAGAGCCGAGGGCAATGGGACGGACTCCTCTGTGCCCCAACAGACTGAAATTATTGACTGTATCTGGCCTTACACAGAAAACATTTCTTATTCTCTACTGTTGAGACGTGAAGAACGGCATGGCACCGGGATTGCATTTCCAGTGTTATGGGAAGTTACTGGAGCATTCTGAGCAAGCAGTACCACCTGATGTACACATGTCCGCACTTACTCAGGCTATACCATGGAAGGGTGACAGCTGGGCCTGGGGAGGCAGCCAGGGGGGTGACAGGGAGCTGGGACAATGTCCCAGGAGAGGGTGGGGGCTTTGTAGAGGGCGGTGGCGTTGGGTGTGCTGAAGACAGATGCATCTGGGGACACAGAGCGGTCAAACTGAATGGGTGTGAGACAGTAGAGGAGGGAAGAACGCCCCTTAGGATCTGAGCATGAACAATGGGGTGAATGCTGGTGCCACTTACTGACCTACAGAGGACCAAGGGGGCAGCAGCGTGCAACATGGGCTTGAGGAGTCAGAAGCTCTGCTTTGGCTGTGATCAGTCTGAGACGAGGATTAGACATTTATCTGCCCATTCACGCAAAAGGCACACTCCTAATATATAAAGAATGATGGCACTGGGGCCGGCGCTGTGGCATAGCAGGTAAAGCCGCCGCCTATAGTGCTGGCATCCCATATGGGCACTGGTTTGAGTCCAGGCTGCTCCACTTCCTATCCAGCCTTTGCTACGGCCTGGGAAAGAAGCAGAAGATGGCGCAAGTGCTTGAGCCCCTGCACCTGTGCGGGACACCCTGAAGAAGCTCCTGGCTTCGGCCTGGCCCAGCCCTGGCCACTGCAGTCATTTGGGAAGTGAACTAGCAGTTGGAAGACTCTCTCTTCCCCCCTGCTCCGCCTCTCCCTCTTCCTCTCTGTGGCTCTGACTTTCAAATGAATTAAATAGAAAAAAGAAACAAAGATGGATGATGTCATTGATGCTAATTTGAAAAAAAGAGTGTATTGAGAACTTACTCTTGTATACATAGTATTTGATATTTATTCTCACAACAATCTATAGGGCAAAACTTCCCCATCTGGCTCTCCCATTTGCCTGATTAGAAAACCGAGGCTTAGAAAGATTGAGCAGTTTCCCCAAAGCTACGTATGGAGTTCCACAGTGGTGGAGCTGGGAGACAAAGCCGGGAGTCCAGATCAGCACAGCGATTCCTACCCAGGAGTAGGCCTTTCTTTTCTTGCTGTTTCCTTTAGGGCATTATTGTTTGGGGACGTAATGGACAAATTGAGTTCTCCCAGGTTCCTGGAACTGTTTCTACAGACCAGAGACAATAAGACACTGTTGTTTCGCATCTCAGAATTTAGTCAAGTTGAATAAACACGCTTCCATGATAACATTTTCCCTTATACTCTTAAAATTATGAAAGTAATATATCTTTGTCAATCAAAATTTAAAATATGTAAAAATAGAGAAAATTCATAACATTTCCAATCCTCAGGTATGGATATGGTTGAACACTGTGGGACTGTTTGAAGGCTACACTTGGCTGCTGTGTGGATAGCAACTGTTTGCTCCCTGTGTTCCGAGCTGTGGGCTCAGAAAGTAAAGAAGACCCCCAAAAGAACCAGCACCCTATATGGCAGAGGAGCCAGGTGATAACAAAAGGGACTGACATTTATCAAAGCAGCATACAGCTTTGTGTTGAGAATTGCGCCAAGTGCTTCAACTTCATGAGCTTATTTAATTCATGCACCCATTCTACAGTTGAGGAAACTGAGGCTTTCACTACTCCCAAGCAACAGAACTGAGATTTTAACCTAAGTGTATCAGACCTGAGAGCAGATGTCCTTGAACTAGGCATATTCCATGCCTCGAGAAAAACTGTAGCCCACTTAGAAGGCAAGGAAGGGCTTAACAAGTATTTCTTGTACACACAAATCAAAGTTAAGGAGTCTGATCATTCAGAACAAAATTAAGGAGGGACAGAGCAAACTGGAGCCATGCAGGAATGAGCGACACATTCATCCATTCATTCATTCAACTTATATTTATTGACACCTGCCATGTGCCTGAGATACACACACTGGGGACCAGCAGTGAACGAGACAAATTAAAATCCTAACCTCATGGTACTGACATTTGCGTGGATGGATCACCACACATGGCTGAATCTGGCTCCTCCCCCAACCCCGCCCTGGCCCTGGAGGTCCGCCCCATTGCACTGTGTTGCACTCACTCATCTCCTGACAATCCTCTTGTTCTCAACTATGAAGGATTTCAGGAATCGGAAGGCTCACTAGAGCACACTTCTATTATACTCTTTAGACCTCACATTGTCTCTGATCAGCTTATTTCTACTCAAATACCAGTCAGACCCGCAAAGTAGGGTTTCTAACCTGACGTGGCAGCCCGGCAGAGGTCCCCGTGGATGAGAGTATTCTGTACACACAGACATTTTTTGGTGGTTGGGGGGCAGCGGCGGGGAGCCCTTTCTCCAGTGGAGTGTGTAACCTCTGAAAAGGTAGAAACCCATGCTCTCATCTTTTCCCAGCTCGGCGCGATTGCCCATCATGTGTGCCTGTTGACTCTTCCTGCGCTAACAGGCTCACACGGAGCTGAGGCTGAGTGGCCTTCGGGCTCTGCTTTCAGAGACTCCGTGAGTGCAGCCTAGGTATTTTTCCAGGCACAGCATAAAACGGAACTGAATTCATTGACTTCCACATCGACTCAAGGGGAATGTTCCAGGCCCTCAGCTGCTGAGAAAGGCAAGATCCCCCCCACTGGGCTTCACACAACCCTCTTTCCCTTGGTTCTTATTTGAGTCTCACCCCTGGCCCCGACTCCACACCGTGGCGCTACACCATCTCCCTGAGTACACACACTCTTAGCCTGCTTTGAGCCAAAGATAATAAGACTGTTCTGATAGTTGAAGGCAAGAACAGGCTTCCTAAGCAGGTTGTTCATCTGCCAGAATTCCTGCTTTGTGGTGCTCATTCTTCGACTCCAGATACCAATCACCATCTCTATAGGGCAGAGCAGTGGAACAGAAAATACAGACAGTCTCCTGTTATTGCATTTTGTTGAGAGCTGGCAGCCCACGCCAGTGGAACGTTTGCGGAGCAAGGTCTTTGTGAACACTCGTACCTTCATTGCTTCAATAAACGCACAGCAAGTATCTGCCATGCTCATCCACTTTCTAACCACTGAGGACAAAGGACTGGGTGAGACAGACATGGATCCTGTGCTACTATGGCTCATGCAGGAAACAGATGGCACAAGCAAAGACAAGTGGGGTAAAAGGAATGAAAAAAAAAAAAAACCCACAAAGCACCATTTGGAACATGTCACCAAAAGACCTTATGCAGTTTCTTCTTGTTGAGGAGCAAGGAAGATGTCCCTGCTGACTGATAGAACAGCTCTGTGGGGACTCAAATAGAACTTGTTTAGGCCAAAGTGCATGGAGAACAGATCGGGAGCCCTCAAGGACTGTGCAAAGGCCCTGAGGCCCAAACTAGTCCATGATGTTGGAGGAACTGGAACAAAGTCTGTGTAGGCAAAGTAGTAAAAGTGAAGCCACAGATGTCCAGAAACCAGGCTGGAGAAGACACTGGGACTCTGCACAGAGAGAGCTTTGTAGGTATTTGGGGAATTAGGAGCAAGTTTCAGAGAGACATGTGTATCATGATCAGATGTGAGGTTTTTAAAAGATCACTCTGCCCACAGCATAGAGAATGGACTGGAGATGGACCCAGGCTGTACTGAGGAAACCAGTTCAGAGGTGTCTTCGGGAGACTTGGGGAGAGACGCAGGTGGTTTGGACCAGGATGACAGTGAGAGACAGGAAGACATGGATTCACCTAGAAGAAAACAGGGAGCCTGACCCAACAGAATGCACAGGTGAGTGAGGAAGAGGCTAGGGTTAGTCCTAAGCAAGCATTTCTCGTGGTCCTAAAAGCAGTCCTCATCCCCCCAACCCCACCCCTCCCCTGGCAGATGGCTGTTTGCAGGATCACTTCAGTGGTGGTCACAAAAGGCCAGGTTTAAAGCTAATGACTGGATCAGGCCCTCCTGGTAGAGACAAAGTTGGCTCTTTGGTTTTAATGCTGCCTCCTCAGAGTGGTCTTCCTTGAGCCCCTTGTCTGTATTGCTCCCCACAAGCCCAAAGCACATTACTCCATCTTCTTCATAGCACTTGCTACTTGCCGACATAAATGTATTTATGTATCCCTTTAGCTGTGTTTTGTCCAGTATGGTCCACAAGAGTGTCAGCCCCATACAACATAAAGCCTGCCATTCTTGGGTCATGGAGCCAGGCACATAGCGGGTGCTCAATGAAATAAATGAATGAATGACTCCAGAAAGACCAGCGGCTGCCAGACTGCCCTCTCCTTGGACAGCTTGGATGTCCACGTTAGCCTCAACTCCAGACCTCAGTACGGGCTAAACAGCCCTTGTGGCCGAACTCCCCACCAGTCCCCTCTGGCCTCCATCTCGACACTGGGCTCAGGGCAGTCAGGGTTTTCTGGGAATCAGCACCCCCGTGGGGGTGTCCTTTCCTATACTCCCCAAAGAAGAAGAACCACAGCACTGGCGTTTTTCCAAACTCCACACCTGGGGACACAAAGTGAAGGTGATGGGATCCCAGGACGGAATTCCCGACTCGTGCCCACGCCTGCAAGAGCTCACGAGCAAATATTGCTTGCGCTGCTGATTCATTGCTGTTCCCCCCTCTCTCCCCCAAGTTCTCCCTACAGATCTCAGGGCCAAAGTCAACTACATGTGTAGTTCATAACTGGTTCTTTTTAACCCAGGATATTGGACAGGATTTGGTTCACTCAGCTAAATTCCTACTTGGAAAACACACAAGATTCTTCTCTTTTGCCCTTTTAAATTTGGTTTTGAGAAGAGGCTGTGCAGATAGGGACTGCATTCTGCAGAGGGGAAAGAAACAAGGTGTGCTGGAACCCAGCAGGGTCCTGGAGAGCCCACAATCGGGTCTCCAGGTCTCGCAGTGTTGAGTCAGTGGCTGCTCTGAGTGTGTCTTCTGGTTCCCTTCAAGGTGCCTGCCATCTCCCTGAAGCCGGGAAGAAGATGACTCATCACGGACATCCTCATCCAGTCATGATTTCAGCTGAAACCAAGATATGGTACTGGTGGGATGAGGTGAGCTGTCGGCTTGCAGACCCAGTGCATTGTCCCAGAGCTGGGCTGGGAGTGCGGTTGGGACAGGGACAAAGAAGGGCTGGATTGAACCAAATGTTTCTTTCTTTACACTGGCAGATCGCTGCCAGTCCAGATGCCCTTGGACTGCTCACTTCATCGGGATGATTCGACTCCTGGAAATCGTCATTGCGGAAATAGAAGCGAACGTTTACATCACAAGGGAATTCATAAAAACCCACTCTGAGAGCTGTTACGGAGGGCTGAGCCCATGAGAGCCACAGAGCCATCCCTGACCCTGCCACGTGCGCAGCACCGCCACATCCCAGCCCCAGATGTGAGAGCATGGTGGTCTATTGCAGGGTCACCGTTCACTCCGTGGCGGGCACTGGAGGCGGGTGGTACTGTCTGTGCACGGGGTCTTCAAAACATCCACAGAAGATGTGAATTGCGAAAAAGAACCATGCCTGGATTTCAACATTTTTTTTTTGCCCCCAAATAAACCTTTAATCCCCTTCTCCATGAGCTTTTTGATTTCACGAATAAAGAGACCGAGGAATCGGGAGACATTAAACGGTTCGCTCAGGATCTCAGAGGCACTAAGTTCCAGACGTGGAGCCCACCTGTGGCTGCTCCATGCTGTTGCCTGCCTGTCTCCAGCCAAAGACTCGACTCCACCACAGGCAGGAAAAGTGAGTGGGTTTGGTGCTTGTCTGTTTCCCCGAAAGTTTCCTCAACTACTTCTCACCATACTAAGTCAAAACAACACCTGAGCCCGAGAAGCTCCTTCAGGTGAGAGGGCTGAACAAGGTTATGACTCAAGCATCTTGCAGGCGCAAAGCCCTCCGATCCTATCCTGATTGATCGCACAAAAGCCCCTTCTTCCTCTTTTCAGGTTTGAAGAACATCCTGCAGCAATTTGGAGCCCATGGCAGGGTTTCTGTCAAATCCTCAGAGGGGGTAATTATCTCAGATCAGCAGCCGCCTGGGGAGGAGGGGAGAGTGGGTTGGGGCAGCTGCTCGGCCCCTCTGGTGAGCCATGGCTTCCTCTTTGGCAGCCTGCTGGGTCCTGCCTCCCAGCCTGAGCCCAGCCCAACTGCTCAGCCCACCACTGCCACGGAGGCTGCTCCTTGGGCCCAAACCCACTCTTCCCTCCTTCTAGCTCCTCTGCCCCCTCCCCAGTCCCCAGGGACCTCTGCTGTCCCCAGTGGAGAAAGAGCTTCCTCACCCATTTTCCCCAGCTGCTTCTTTTTTGACCATTCATGTCTCAGCCCAAGCAACCCCTCTTCCGAGAGGCCAGCCACTTGGTCACTTTGTTTCCAGCAGCCTTAACATTATTTGAAATTCTTTTGCTTCTGTATCTCATTGTCTGTTTCCCTTGCATTAAATATTAAGCGATAGGAAGGCAGAACCCCTCCTGTCTGGTCCATTCTTGCCTGGTGCCTTGACGGGAGTAGCAGGTGCTCTAGAACTGATGTGAACAAACTCCTTTATGCTCCCACTTCCTAATCTGCAAAGTGGAAGCGATAATATTTCCATTGTGACATTTTTTTTCAGTGCTGTGAAAGACCAGGTTCCAATACGTGGGAGTTTATTGTTATTATTATTGCATTGAAAGAGGTACTGTAGACTGGGGTGGGGTGGGGGGCGCTACCGCAAGCTCTATCTGTACCTGGCCTTCACTCTGAACTGGGCATTTGACCTTCAGCACACGGCTTAGCTTCTCTAAGGCACAGTTTGCTCATCTGTGACACAGAGATAATAATAGCACGAACTCCAGGAGCTATGTGCAGATTAAATAAGCCAATCCACAAGAAGGATTCAGAACGATTCTAGCACATTCTATGCCTTCAATCAATGTAAGCTCTTGGTGTGGGCCAGATATAGGGCTTCACATTTTCCATTACACCTCCCAGCCATGCTATTCAGCCTCCAAAGCACTTTGACACAAATCCTCTTAGTTCTTGCTTCTGAACTCTTATGAGGGACAGGAATTACCCACTCTATTTTATAGTTGCTAAAACCAGCAATGCTCAGAGAGGTCAAGCTACAAACCCAAGATCCCACAGCTAGCCGGAGGCAGAAGGGCACAAGCCTTTGATTCAGTTCAAATTCTTCTCATCACCACCCTATGCTTGCGGCCTCGCCCTGGCTACAGATCCGGAATCTGAAGCCATTGCATGGGCCAGCATGGAGCTGCTCTGCCACGCTGCTCCAGTCTTCCTGCTAAAAAGAAACGGAACTTCTAGGCCAACTGGGTCTGTCCCCAGTCCACTCCCTGTGAGCCCAGTCAAGGGTTTGGCAAAGCCACAAAGGCAGATGGAGCCTGTGGCTTTCACCATGAGAGCCCATGGTGCTCGCACGCTTTGAACTTCCCAACAACATCAAAACTGCCCCACACTTGCCATGGGTGGGTCAGAGCCGGGCGCTGGCACGGTGCCGGGGGGCTTTCTCTACCGCCTCAGCTGGGGTGGGGCGCGCCCGCAACAGCAGGGTCCTCCCAACGGATCAGCCTGGCCCACCAGCCCCTCCCTGGGCCGGCCCTTGCCTCCCTGCAGCCTCGCGCCCCCTGTGGAATGGTTTCCAGGGTGGCCTGCCCGGGCCTTGGCAGTGCCTCCCGTGCCAGCGACAGTTCGGAAAGGCACTCTGTGCTGGAAGTCAGGAATCCAAGGGGGACTGGATGCAAATGAAGTGAGGGGGGAAAACAAACTGTGCTCACCCCAAAGGAACTGGCGCCCCATCAGTCTTTTCAACTCCCAGCGGGAGCAGATTTGTTGTGACTCATGCGTCAGACTTGAAATAGTTTCACGCGGCATACAGATTAGCCCAAGGCACAGCAGAGGCCAGTGCAGAGTTCCCAAGAGGAAGACAAGGCTGCCACTCTCAGAAAACACTCATGGGCTGTTTGTTGGAGGCCCGCCCTCTTCCACTCCTCCCTGGAGCACCAGGGCACCAGGCAGGTGGTGTGGCGAGAAGGAAGTGGTATGCGGCGGCGGCAGGGGGAGGGGGGGTTTGGCCATCCTCTTCCTCAGAACCCTTCATCACAGCCCCTGCCCACCACCTGCCCTTCCTAGCAGTACCTGCAAGGCTCCCCACAAATCGGCCCTGTACTGGGCTGGGTAACCTCTTCCCAAAAATCCATGTCCTAGCCCCTCAGCATGCGACCTAATTAGGAAAGAGAGTCTGCAGATGTCAGTAGTTAGATGAGTTCGCCCTGGATTGGGTTGGCCGTAAACCCCATGACTGGTGTCTTTATATCCAGGCCCCGTGAAAGGGAAGACAAAAAGACTGGGTGATGCATCTACCAGCCGAGCGATGCCAAGAACGGCTGGCAACCAGCTGGAGCCGGAGAGGCATGGGGCAGGCTCTCCCCCAGAGCCCCCTGAAGGAAGCCCCCTGCCTGCACCTAGATTTTGGGCTCCCAGCCCGCAGGGCTGAGGAAGAAATGTCTGTTGTAAGCCACCCAGTTCCTTGCACATTGTTGTGGCAACCCTAGGAAATGGATCCAGGGCCCAACCTGCGGGCTAGCCCTTCTCCCATCAGCCACCCTCCTCACACTCCGTGTATGGGAGGAAGCTGTTGCATATTTATATATATATATATATATAATGACAGAGTTCAGGTCTCATTTACACCATGTTGGCTGCTCTGTGACTTAGGGCAAACCAATTCACTTCTCTTATTTCTAGTTGTCTGATCTGTAAAATGAGGACAGTAGTAGGATTGATGTGGGGTTGGACTATGAACATAGGCAGGTAACAAGAGGGAGACCCTATCAGCTACCAGACTCTCCTTGAGGAAGGCATTGCATTTGTTCAGAAAATGCAAATAAACCTCTGGCAGAAGGATGTGTTCCAAGCACTGAGATAAATCAACAGGCAGGCCGTGTTGATGGACAGGATGGATGTGCAGTGTGAGCTGGGCTGACCATGGCAAGAGCTGGCTAGTCCAGGTAAGGAATGTAAAATCAATGGGAAGAATCCAAGAGAGAAGAAGGGCCAGCCAGGGAGAGAGTGGCGGAAGGAAGGAGCAACGCTCCTCACACCAATGTAGGGTCGATCGGGAGAGTCTGGGAAGAAAACAGAAACCTCTAGCCGGTATTTGCAGTTGTCTGTGGCAAAGCACACAAGATCAGCTCATTCCTCTACAGCTACAAATTATCAAGTCAAATCTAAATTGGGTACCAATGCTTTTATAATCATGGAGTCTTTTGATTGGAACTTGGAGAGGTACTGAGTTTGGAGGCTGGGTTGTCATGGGAGTAAAACCAGAAAAGCCCATGTAGATCCATGAGCTGGAGAACCAGGAGGGGTCCTGGGGGACATCTGGTCTACTTGCACATGCAAGCGGCCAGCACACCGCAGGTGCTGCAGAGGCATCAGAACAAATGCTGACCTCCACCCTGGCCCTCATCTTCCTGATCACACCTTGCTCCCACCTAAGCTTCGGGTGACTTCCCCTTCCCCCACCACTTCTTCAGCTGGGTGAACCCTACCCATGCTTTAAGAATCAGCTTCCTTCCACAGGAAGCCTGCCCCACCTACCCAACCAGAAAGGCGCACGCCTCCCTCCTCCTGCCTCTCGCGTGCTCCCATGTGATGTAACAGGTACCATGTGCCCTTTGGAGTGAGTCAGCAGAAAGCAAAGCAAAAGGCATGCAGAGGCAGACACGGGAAGATGAGCTCAGAACAAAGAGGAGGACCAGCAGGGGGTGGGGAAAGGGGAGACATCAAGAGGAGGGGTCGCGGAAAAGCTCAAATGGCCAACTTTGTCCACGGTCATTTGTAGCCACGACTGGGCCAGAGGGACAGAGGGGAAAGATGATATCTTCAGCGGGGCCCCTTTGTGATGCTGAAATTCAAGCTTTTCCCTGATTCCTGAGGGCCGTTCCAAAGCCCCGCGACAACAACTGCTTCGTTGGCAGGCGTGGTTTCCTGGAGGCCCTCTGCAGCCACGTGGGCACCAATTACCAAAACCTCCACCCTGTCTCTGAACAAATCAACACGCCCACCAGGGCCTGAAATGGGCACGCAGCGCCAAGCTGGAGCAGGTGAGATGCTGTGATCCACCCACAGAGGGTTCTGGAAGGAGCGCTCCAGGAGCCTGGAACTGGGGAATGACCCCCTGTGCCCTTCAGACAGGAGAAAACAAGGTAGAGATTCCACCTTCACCTGTCCTACCTTCAGCACCTGTCTGGGCTACTGGGAGCCCAAGATACAGGAACTCAGACATGTTCAGCTGTTCTCAGGGAAACCCTCGCACAGGGAGAGACAAAAGAGGGGCAAGACACTGCAATGCGGGTGGCAAGGGAGTGTGACGGCCCAGAGGAGGGAGCCTAACCCGAAGGAGGGATTGGATGGCTGGGTCTTGAAGGATGAAGAATTAGGAGACTTCTCAAGTTTACAACTCACTACCACACAAATATGCACACCGACTGCTTCAGAAATACACATCCTCATTTCAGAAATATCGATACGTAAGGAAACATATGACTTGGGGGGAGAAAAGATTCTATGATAGTCAGGGAAGGAAGCTTGAGGGGCTGGGGTTGTGGCGTAATGGGTTGTGCCACCACCTGCAGCGCCGGCATCCCATAAGGACATTGGTTTGAGTCCTGGCTGCTTCACTTTCAAGCCTGCTTTCTGCTAATGCACCTGGGAAAGCAGTGGAAGATAGCTCGAGTGTTTCAGACGCCACCACCCGCTCCTGGCTCCTGGCTTTGGCCTGGCCCAACTGCTGCTCTTGCAGCCATTTGGGGAATGAACCAGCAGATGGAAGATATCTCCTCCCACCCCCATGTGTGCATGCGTGTGTGTGTGTGTGTGTTGCCCTCTCTCTGTAATCCTGCCTTTTAAATAAAATAAACGAATCTTTAAACATCAAACAACGGCCGGTGCCGTGGCTTAACAGGCTAATCCTCTGCCTTGCGGCGCCGGCACACCGGGTTCTAGTCCCAGTCAGGGCGCCGGATTCTGTCCCGGTTGCCCCTCTTCCAAGCCAGCTCTCTGCTATGGCCCGGGAAGGCAATGGAGGATGGCTCAAGTGCTTGGGCCCTGCACCCGCATGGGAGACCAGGAGAAGCACCTGGCTCCTGGCTTCGGATCAGCGTGATGCGCCGGCCGCAGCGGCCATTGGAGGGTGAACCAGCAGCAAAAAGGAAGACCTTTCTCTCTGTCTCTCTCTCTCTCTCACTATCCACTCTGCCTGTCAAATAAATAAATAAATAAATATCAAACAACAACAAAAAAGTTTGATGCAGAGGGAATAGAATATTCAAAGGCCCCAGGGTAAACTCATGGCCATGACACAGGCACCATTCAGAAGGTACACATGGAGGCCTCAGTGAGGCAGGATGTGTCTCAGTCAGTTCTGAATGCTGTCACACAATAGCATCAACTGAGTGACTTAGATAACGGACATTTATCTCACAGTTCTGGAGGCCGGAAGTCTGAGATCAGGTCCGGTTTTTGGTGATAGTGCTACTCCTGGGTCATAGACAGATGTCTTCTTACATGCTGGAGAGAATGACCTCTGGTCCCCTCATCTTCTTATAAGGGAAGTACCTGACTTGAGTTTTGCCTCCACTTCTTATTTTTTTTAAAGATTCATTTAGTTACTTAAAAGACAAAGTGAGAGAGAGAGAGAGAGAGAGAGAGAGAGAGATTGTCCCTCTGCTAGTTCACTCCCCAATGACTGCAATGGCTGGAGCTGGGCCAGGCTAAAGCCAGGAATGTAGTACTCCATCTGGGTCTCCAACATAGGTACAAGGGCCCAAGGACTGGGGCCATCTTCCTTTGCTTTCTTGGGCACATTAGCAGGGAGCTGAATCGGAAGTGGATCAGCCAGAATGAAAGCCGGCGCCCATGTAGAATGCCAGCATCACAGGCAGTGGCTTAACCCTCTGTGCCACAACCCAGCCCCTGTCTCCACTTATAACCGAGTTTCTTGCTAGTGCTACCCTGGGAGGCAGTAGGTGATGGCGCAAGCACTTGTTCCCTGCCACCCAGGTGGCAGACCAGGACGAAGTCCCTGGCTCATGACTTTGGCCTGGACCAGCCTGGATTGTGATGGGCATTTGGAGAGTGAACCGGCAGATAGAGGATGTCTATCACTTTGCCTTTCAAGTAGATGAATATAAATAGACATTAAAATCAACAAAATATAGGTCACAAAAAATATAGATGCTAACCATTAGGAAAAAAGACCAAAAGGAAACTTAACAAAACACAGTTCCTAAGTTATGACTTTCCAACTTTACCACAGCGCAAGAGTGAGAAACAATTGGTAAAACCTGGACTAGCAGCGTGCTGCGTGCTACCTTCTCATGACAGAGGGTATGGACAGCAAGTCACTTCAGGGCAGGCCACTTTCCATTGCTAAGCTATGGTGCTTGCCAGGTTAGGTGTATTAGACGCATAGTACTGCCAACTCTGGACGAGTTGAGCAGGATGTCACCCCATCGGAGTTCAAGAGGCACCGGTATTCACAATTGTTACTGTGGGGTGCCATCACATCTGGCTTTTAATTATCTTTCTCCCCTGTCCATATGGTCGAAATGGTCCACATGTAAGATTTTTAAAAGGAGAAAGATCTCTGTGTATGTGAGGGGTGTGTGTGGCAGTGAGTATGATTGTATGAGCATGTGTAGGTTGGTATGTATGTGGTGTGTACAGGGTGAGTGGGGGGTGAAAGTGTGGTTTGTGTATATGAGTGGTGTACATGATTGTCAGTGCATATGTGTTTATGTGTGGTATGTGTGTGGCATGTCTGTGTGTGAGGTGTGTGTGTGGTGTGTGAGTATGGGGTGTGGTGCACATGATTGTAAGTATATATGTGTATGTGTGGTATGTGTGTGGCATGTAATTGTGAGTGTGGTGTGTGTGGGGGGATGTGGGGTGTATGACTGTGAGTATATATGTGTGGGCATGGGATATGTGTGGTGTGTATTGTGTTTCGGTATATGGAGTGTGTGTGGTGTGTGTGTATGTGTGGGGTGTGGGGTGTATGACTGTGAGTATATACGTGTGGGCATGGGATATGTGTGGTGTGTGTTGTGTTTGGGTATATGGAGAATGTGTGGGGTGTGTATGTGTGGGGTGTACGGCTGTGAGTATATATGTGTGGGCGTGGGATATGTGTGGTGTGTGTTGTGTTTGGGTATGTGGAGTGTGTGTGATGTGTGTGTATGTGTGGGATGTGGGGTGTATGACTGTGAGTATATACGTGTGGGCATGGGATACGTGTGGTGTGTGTTGTGTTTGGGTATATGGAATATGTGTATGTATGGGGTGTACGGCTGTGAGTATATATGTGTGGGCGTGGGACGTGTGTGATGTGTTGTGTCTGGGTGTACGGAGCGTGTGTAGTATGTGTATGTGTGGTATGTGGTGTGTGCTTATGATAACTTAGGCAAGATCAGCGTGGCCCTACAGGTGAGACTGAGTGCACAGGTATCCCGCCCACGTTCCTCTTCCTCTTCCTCTTCCAGCTTCCACTCGCCGGCTGTTGCCTGAGCTTCTCCAGAGGTCACAATCAATCAACAGGGACCATCCTTTTAAATAGTCACTTGGAGAGACACGGGCACGTTCACCTTCCAAGATGGGAATGTAATTAGTCCTTGGGGTCAAAGGTTCCTTTTTAAAATGTTTGATCAATTCTTTGTCAGCAAATCAGCATGGACAGATGTGACTGGTGGCCTGCTTTTAGAGGGATGGTGAGAAGCAGCTCCAAGGTAAAGAGAAGAGGGCTAAACTCTGGGGAACCTCTGAGGTCACAGTGCCAAGGAGAGAGCCCTTTCCTTCACAGGGGAACATCTGAGCCAGTGGTTGACTACACAGGTCAAGTTCGAGAAAGGTGGCCCGTGGAGTAGCAGATTCATTCGGGGACCTGTCTGATCCCTCGCTGGTCTGCTCTCTGAAGCGATAGCACATGGGCCCAACTTTCATGGGGCCCACATTCTACTGGGAGAGAAACAAGCAAATACAAGGGGACAGCCAAAAGCTTGTGGAAAATGGGGCTAAAAGATAAGCTTATTTGGGGGCCCAAAAATATTTGAAATCCTGGCAGAATTTTGTCACAATTTGCATTTTCCATGAATTGTCTGAAGGCCCTTCAGACATGCTATGAAGGCCGGCAGTGATAAGTGCCATAAAACCAATGAAAGGACATGAGTGGGGAATGCTGGGAGCCAGCTGTTTTAGGCGGATTGGGCAAGGGAGGGCACAGATGAGAGGTAAGGGAGCGAGCTCTGTGGTTAAAAAGCATTTAAGGCAACAACAGTAAAGCTTCGAATTGGGAGCATACTTGGAAAACTGAAAAAGACTGCAAGGAAGCTATGTCTCTGGATTGGAGTGACCTCTGGGAGAATTCCTGGGACAGCCCTTCCTGGCCAGCCAGCTGTCTGATACAGGTCGCCTTCCCCCGTGCCAGGTATCAGTCCAAGGAAGCTGCTCTTTCCTCCTGCCAGCTGCAATCCAAGAGGGAATGAGGCGTGGAAAACCTAGCCTTGTTGACTCTTTGGGATGCAGGGCTGCTTAACAGCTCAGGCTTTGAAGTCAGACACGCTGAGTAAATGTCCCAGCTCTGTCACTTCCCTGCTGGGTGCCCTTGGGAAAGCTGCCTGGCTCATATGCAGGCCCAATTCTATGCAGATAAATTGCTTCTTTTAGGGCAAGGTGATGATGGTGGTGGTGGGCAGGGGGGATGGGATGAGGGAGATGGAGAAAGACCTGATTGGCAGCATTCGCCAATTTCCATGTTGTAAATCCTCCCACAAGAGCCAAGTTCAGCTAGCATCGCAACATCACTAACATGGAACTGGGAAAGAATTGTACACAACTGGCTCTTGTGACCCAATACCTGCCAGCCTCAGTGTCTTCATCTGCAAAATGGACTTCACCTCCTAGAGTCCTTGGTGAGAATGTGATGTGACACAAATGAAAACACTTTCCTTGTGAGTGCACGGTTAATGCTCCATCAATGAGAGCTGCAATGCTTGGTAAGGGTGCCGCATTCCAGCCTGAAACGTGTGTGCAGAGCTGAGTTCTGGCAGGGCTCAGAGGAGGGCTAGGGCTCTCTCTGCCCCGCTGTGGGAGTTCTGGGCTAGTAGCTTTTCCTGCCTGGGCTTCAGCTGCCCTACCTGAACCAAGGGAGAGATCTCGGATATAGAAGTTCCTTCCCTACTGGCCCCTGGGGCCAATTCTGCCAGCAGCACCAGCAGAATGGCTGAGGGCCCCCAGGGCAGCATGGGGGTAGCATAGAGTCCGCCATATCTCAACACACACCGAAAGCTGTGCAGTCTGGGACGGCAAGCCCGCGGGAGTCCGTTCCTGGCAAAGGCTGAGGAATTCTCTCTGATAGGTCAAGGACAAGGGGAGAGAAACGCTGGGGGGAGAAACGAGCCACAGGAAAGGGGTGAGGGCAGAAGTTCGCAAAAGTGAGAAGGTGCGGGAATTGATGGTCTTGACATTGCAGAGGGGAAGGCTTTGCCGCCCACCCTTGCCTGGGAAGAGCGGAGAGAACAGGGACAGAAACTGCTGCTGATGCTCTGGGTGAGAGGAGCGCTCCAGGAGCAGTGATGAAGACCCCACAGGGAGACCTGGGAGGCAGAAAGACAAGGAGCTTCGGAGTAAACAAGTGAGGCCCAACTGTGTGCAATCGAAAACTCAGTCTTGCAAAGCTGAATTCTTGGTGCTCCCAATGTCCTCATTAGCATCACTTTGAAGTCCAGCAGACTATAATTTTCAAGAGTGGAGAACAAAGCTTCAGCTAGCCCTTGGCTCCCGTGGCCAGTCAGCAGGAACAGCGGCTCTGGCATGGCTCCCCCCAAGCCACAGACATGAGGCAGGCCTCCCCGCAGACGACAACCAGCCCCAAAAGATTTTGTGGACTCTGCACTTTTTTCTCATCGAAGTCCCCAGGGCGAGCCTGAAGTCCTTCTCCGGGAGACACAAGAATATTGAGTCTGTCGTGATGCCCTAGTTTGCCTGTCTGAGCTATTATGGTTTGGAACTTGACTTTCCTCCCAAACAAGTAGTGTTCTCAAGCAGCCTGAGGATCCACAGCTCTCGGGAGTCACAGCGAGGAGGTAACTTCACCGAGTTTCCATCTCGGCAATCCCCATCCTAACATTTTTGGGTCAGATATTATTCCCATAAGGAGCTTAATTCAGAAGCCCCTGACATGCAGGGAGACGAATGAGGAAGTTCAAGATCACGTTTCGTCTGCACTTGAGCTCAGCTCTGACAGGTGAGCTTAATTCCTGGCTGCCTCCATCTCCTAATCACGCAGCTCAGGACGGACAGATAAAGTCATCATCAAAAGTCACGACATCTCAGTGCCCCAGGGAGCTCAGTGGCAGCAGCCAGGGACCGAAGGGACAGAGACCCATGGAGGCAGATGGGGGCAGAGACACCCCGCCCACATGTCACACCTGGTTTCCCCACCTTGGTGGTGCAGTGGGTTCCTGCACCATGAGGTGAGGAACTGTAAAGACTACAGTATATGGTTGCATCTATAAACACTGTCAACCTCAGAGCTGATTAAGGAATAGACCGAGACAGGGATCCACCTGTCACACGCTCAGTGTGATGCTGCCTCTGAAGATGAGAGGGGGTTGGAAATTCTACGAGCATCTTTCAGTGGGTGCTTAAACCATCCGGCGGTAAAACTTCAAAGAGTAGGGAAGATCTGTGAGTGGCCTAGAAATGGCACCGGCTAAGGCTTCGAGCCTGGCTGTTGCCAGTTACCGGCTCTGTGGCTTGGTCCAGCTCTGCCCCACCTGTGTCTGTGGGGATCCTCCATCATCTTTGTCAGCATCATTCTCCTCCAAGCCCATGCCTCCTTGCTCTGCACCTCCCGAGGGAGCTGGTGCCCAGACTCCCCACCCCCAGCCCCACGGACGGATAACGCCACCAGCCTCTGAGTGTGGCCCCTGAACTCCACAACGGAGCATGTTGCCCACGCTTACCACTTAGGATTCACCATATCTCGTACTCCTTCATTCGACAGCTATGAATGCCAGAACAGGCCTGGCCTTTTTCTCTGGTAGGGGTGTTGTACCCAATTTGCAGATGAAGCAAAAAGGGTGAAAGAGTGGGAGGCAACAGAGGGAGGATTCAAAGCTTTCTGGGGCTCTGAGATCCTCAGCTGTCTGGGGACATTTCTTTGTCCTTCTCCCAGACTCCTTGAAGGTAGGATCCAGGTGGCTTGTGCCTCAATAAAATATACACTCAATAGCAAAACTGGCATTACTGGGGCCAGCACTGTGGTGTAGTGGGTAAAGCCTCTGCCTGCAGTGCCGGCATCCCATATGAGTACCAGTTCGAGTTCTGGCTGCACCACTCTAATCCAGCTCCCTGCTAATGGTCTGGAAAAGCATCAGAAGATGGCCCCAGTGCTTGGGCCCCTGCACTTACATGGGAGACCTAGATGGAGTTCCTGGCTCCTGGCTTAAGTCTGGCCCAACCCAGATGGCTGTGGCCATTTGGAGAATGAACCAGCAGATGGAAGACCTCTGTCTCTGTGTCTCTCCCTCTCTCTGTCTGTAACTCTGCCTCTCAAATAAACAAATCAATCTTAAAAACAAAAACCTGGCATAAGTGTGCTTTGCAGCCCTTGCTACTTAATCTGTAAACTGTGGATAAACAGGCCGGCCTCATGGTCCCCAGGGCTGATGTGAGAGCGCAGCGCGCATGTGCGCATCTGTAAGGGAAGACATGAGGGGAAGCAAACATGACAGGGAGGCGATTTGCTCTGAAGGAAATCTAATCCTCTGGCTTTTCCACTCCACAGGCCAGCACGGCCTGCAGCCCCAGAGCAGCCTCATTTCACATCAGAGCCTGGCCCGCGAGGCCTGGAGACGTCTTGGTGCATGACAGGGGATCCCACAAATGCCACACTCAACTGCCCACGTGCTCGGGTTTCCTGGGCAGCTCACCATCTCCCCACGGCCCGGGGCCCAGGGTCCTGGGGGCAGTGGGCTGGCAGCCAGGTCAAGACTTGCAGGCACTTCCAGGTCTCTACCTGGGCATAGATGTCTTGGGTTCCAGACAGGAGCTTGACACTGGCTATTTCCTGGAAAGGAAATAACAGCCGAGGGGAAGCATTAAGTAAACAATCTAGTCCAGCTTGATTTTTAGTTGCAAAAAACCAAAACAACTTGAAACCAGAGCAAGACCACTGCCTGGAGACAGGGAGGAGTAGAGGAGGCCAGAAATGGGCCGAATGCTGGAGGGCCTCCCCTCGGGGCAGCCTGGGCACTGCATGGGCTGGGCCTCCCCTGGGGACAGCCTGGGCACTGCATGGGCTGGGCCTCCCCTGGGGACAGCCTGGGCACTGCATGGGCTGGGCCTCCCCTGGGGACAGCCTGGGCACTGCATGGGCTGGGCCTCCCCTGGGGACAGCCTGGGCACAGCATGGGCTGGGCCTTTCCTCAGGGCAGCTGGGGTACTGCATGGGCTGGGTGTCCAGGCTCCTCACATGTTTCAGGTCCCGTCCACTCCCGGCTGCCTTCCTCAGCCCCGTCTCATTGTCATCCAGTGTGGGAAGGGCCCAGTCCACGCAGGTGGTGGATGACGGATGTGAGTTCTGTCCATGTACGATCTCAGCTTCCCTGAGCCTCAGAGTGCACATCGATAACCCAGGCAGAATCAATCCCACCTCAGAGTATTATTGGGAGGGAAAGCAATATGAGTGGTGAGAAAGTAACTGGGACATAGTAAGTGTTCAATAAAAGAGAGGCCATGATATTCATCAGGATGGGCTTTTCTTTTCTTTTCTTAAGAAGAGAGAAACAGGATGAG
The DNA here is from genome assembly GCF_033115175.1 of Lepus europaeus. Lineage (NCBI taxonomy): Eukaryota > Metazoa > Chordata > Mammalia > Lagomorpha > Leporidae > Lepus > Lepus europaeus. Next base: position 45,846,520 of record NC_084833.1, read on the forward strand.
AGCTTCGTTTTTTAGCTCTGAGCTTTGAGGCCCCTCACCAGCAGGAGCACTGCTTAGGGTAGGGACCTGGAGGTGGCTACGAGTGATCAGCACTGTGACACGATAGGGCAGCAGGGGCTAAGGGAGAGCAGGATCCCTAAACCACACACGGAAGGGACACACGGCAGAAGGACTAGAAGAGTTAGAATGTAGAAACCAATTCACAAGTAAATGGAAAAAGCCATTTCTAATTTTGCTATCGGCATCTACTTATCAAATCCTCCTTTTTCTGTCTTAACCCTCCCTCCAAGCCTTTCCCACATTCTCCAAGAAGGCAAGAATAATAAGCACACTCCATAAATAATGAGCGCAAGAGAGAGAATTACTGCTGAGCCATCTAATTCCGAATTTCTAACCACGCTCTACTTCCATTGACGTAAGATTCCAGGCATGTGTGACAATCAATTTTACTCTAGTTAAAAAACAATGCAAGGCAACAACAACAACAACAATAACAACACATGCACACACAAACCATAGTCATTACTTGCAGGAGAAATTCAGGAACCACGCGCAATTGGCTTCCATATGTCATAGAAATCTGTTGTGTTCCACTTGTGTGCCTGTCAGGATGTGGCACTGTCACCACATTGTCTTCTATAAAGGCACGCAGAGGAGGGTGTGCAGAGAACAAAGATGCATCCCAGAACCAGCTGAACCCGGTGCAGCCCTGGGCGCACGGAGACCAGGAAGAGGTGCCGAGGCCACGTGTGACCCTGCAATTCCATTTCTCACTAAGTGTCTGTCTTGGACAAACCGTTTCCCTTTTCTCTGCCCCACTGCCTCCATTTCCTAATCTGTAAAATGGGCACAATGCTTTAAGAAAATCGGGTTGGTGAAAACACTTTGGAAACTGCAGGAGTCGGTAGCTGTTTGTCACTGTTGCCAGCCCTGAACATAGCCAGTGCTTTTTGGGATGGCCAGTGATCCCCAATACAGCCTCATTGCCATACCTTTCTAGGGTCCAAATCCAGGGGGAGGGAGCATGGCAGTAGGTGGGGAGGCAGGGATATGGAGGACTAAATCAGGGTCCAATTCCAAGGCCAACTTACTCATTAGCCACAGCAGGCACCATGGTTGGGACCCATGATGCTCCTGGGGTTCATGGAAATCTTTTCATTTTTTTTTTTTTAAACAGAAGAATAAGCTAAATGCAACCCAGTCTGGCTGATAATTGTCTTATCCCAATACGTCATACACATCTTTCATATACTGCTTCTTTAATGAAGGAAGGGGTGCTGGTTATGTCCATGAAAATCATAACATGAGTCTTTTGCTTTCATAATATGCATTTTCCCATGAATATTTCGAAGATCCTTTGCATGCATGGGTTCAAAGATTTTTTGCACCAAAATAAACGTCTTTTTTTAAGTTTATTTATTTATTTATTTATTTGACAGACAATGAGAGAGACAGACAGAGAGAAAGGTCTTCCTTCCGTTGGTTCACTCCCCAAATGGTCGCAACGGCCGGAGCTGCGCCAATCTGAAGCCAGGAGCCAGGTGCTTCTTCCTGGTCTCCCATGGGGTGCAGGAGCCCAAGGACTTGGGCCATCCTCCACTGCCCTCCTGGGCCATAGCAGAGAGCTGGACTGGAAGAGGAGCAACTGGGACTAGAACCCGGCACCCATATGGGATACCAGCACCGCAGGTGGAGGATTAACCCAGTGTACCATAGCACCGGCCCCATAAACATTTCTTTTTCTTTAAAAAACAGTCATAATGCCACGCTGGCCAGGTCTGTGCTCCTTGCTAATGAAAGAAAACGGGCTTCCCTGGCCACTCTTCCAGAGCTCAGATCTGTGCCGTGCCCCCCAGCCCCCACCGCGTCCCACGCGCGCACCGATGATTGTTCCCACTAGACATCACAGCCTTCTGCAGACAATGCTGGGTCAGACAATGAACGGGAATTGTAGACTCCTAGGCCGGAGGAAAGCGGAGATTCCTGCGGGAGGTGGGGTCGCCAGGGCTGGTTACACGGGGGTGGGGGGCTCTGGAATCCTGTCCCACCTGCCTACTGGGCTCATCTTCCCAGTGGAGACCACGTAGCTGGGCACAAGGCTTCCAGAGGCCATTTGGTAGAATTTAGCAAAATTTAAAAAGCACACACTTTGCCCCAACCATTCAGGGATCCACCCATCTTACAACCCTTCGTGTGTGGCTGGGCAAGGATACAGGTATGAGCACGTTGTTCACACAAGCAAAAACCAGAGCAACGCACGTGTCCACCAGGACAGCAACTGCACATGGACTGTGCAGAGCTGAGAGCCATACAGCAGACGGCAAGGCAGCCGTCATGGGGAGCACCCTAGGACTCTAGGCCAGGAGGTGCCTACTAGATGGTGAAGGGTGAGCAGAGGCCTCTGTTGGATGGTGAGATGGTGAAATTTCAACTCGGCAGGAAAGGATGGATGCATTTGAACACGCTTGGCATGGTGCAAAAGTTTCTAGAAAGATGCAGGAAGACTTGGTCATAGAGATGACTGTGGGGGCAGTGGGAATGTGGCTGATTAGGGAAAACAACAGATGCGTTCTATGCACGTTACACTCATGTTGTAAATCAGTTTTTAACATTCTAGCCACTTTAAAAAATATTGTTAATTTTTAAATTTTATTTGAAAGGCAGAAAGAGAAACAGAGAGACAATATCTTCCATCTGCCGGTTCACTCCCCCAATGCTGGCCACAGCCAGGATTGGGCCAGGAGACTCCATCTGGGTCTATCCCATGGGTGGCAGGGACCCAAGTACCTGAACCACCAATGACCGCTTCCCAGGATGTGCACTGGCGAGAAGCCAGATCAGAAGTGGAGGCTCTAGGACTTGAAACAGACACTCTGATACAGGCTGTGGGCATCCCTAGCAGCGCAACTTCATTGCTGCACGAAACACCTGCCTCATACATCTTAAAAAAAAAAAAAAAAAACCACCCACGCCCATGCATATTACCTTCTGAAGTAACAGAAGTAACAGTCCTGATCAAAACTGGAGGCAAGACAACTAACCACGGCCTCAGGGAGAGCCATGCCCCTCTGCCCGCAGCCCTGGCCACCACCTCCCACGTGAGTGGTGCTGGGATCGGACTTCCTGGAAGGAAGTACCGTGCCCAGGACCATGGGAGAAGTGAAAGCCAGCAGCTGGCACTGGGGCGCATCTCACTGGGTCTCTGGCAGGCACTGGGGCGCATCTCACTGGGTCTCTGGCAAAGTGTGCCGCTCGCATCCTCCCCTCTGCCCCATGGGCCTGGGACCCACCCCTTGGATCAGCCGTCACTCCAGGCCTCTTTCTGGCAAGACTTTCCCTGTTAACACTGGACGAAGACAAGCCCTGGAGGCAGAAGTCGACTTTAAGACCACATCGCCACCTCGCCGAGTGACTGCCCTTCCCTGGCCCCTGCTTCTTCACTTGCAATACGAGAGCAATCCCATCACCCTTCCTGGGCCACTCTGAAGAAGAAATGAGATGACATCTGCGAAAACCTCCAGTGCCCTATCTGGCACATTCCAGGCGCACACACTAGCTGCTCAGTAAAACCAACCGCATCCAAAGACAGTGGAGATGGAGGGGACACTACCTCGCTACCTCCTTGCACCTGTGAGATGGGCTCAGCACCAGGGTCTGAGGAGGGGGATGGCCCGGCCTCACCCAACCCTCCCCTGCTGCTGGGCCAAGCAGAGTCTCCAGGCTCTCTGGGAAAGAAGCCACTGGGAGGACTGCCCGATGCTGCACACTGGGCCTGTTGTCCATCAGTGGGAGAGAGGAGCTAAGGCTTCACGTTCGGGTCCAGAGGCCAACCCATTCCTGGGGCTGGAGAGGCTGCTCTGGCTGAGTCCTACCTTTCTGTGGGCCTCATCTTGGAGCAGCGCCTCCTGTCCCTTAGTCATACCCAGAGTTGTGTCCTCTGGAGAAACCCACAGAGCAGCTCCCTATCCCCAGAAGTGACAATTGCCGGCACTAGGCATTCCCTACTGGAAGCTACCTTTGGTGAAAAGGTAGCAGGTAAGGGTCAGGAGGGAGAAAGCACCAAGGACTCACAGCAGGAGGTGAGGACCCAGTGCCCCACCCACCCTGAGGCTATCCTGGGCCAGCAGAGAGTGATGTCCCCAGACCCATTCCTGCCCTGTCTCCTTGCTGGACCATGGTGGTGGGTGGTCCCTGCCAACAAGGTGGGTTGTAGATGCTACACCAGACCCCTGACTCTCAAGGTCAAAAGCACTGCCTCACTTTGCTGCTGCTCCCATGGCAACCACCTCCTCTCACCCCTGCAGAGCCCAGGAGCCTCACACCTGTGTGAGCAGATACAGAAGATTTCCATCACATTCTAGAAGAGAAGCAGGCCCACAGAAGTTCAGCCATTTGTCCGATATCCCAAACAGGGGATGAGAATTCAGACCAAGGCACATGAGTCCTCTCACAGTGCTCTGTCTCCTAAACCTCCCTGGTCTCTCGTTTGCTCTGTGTACTGCTAGGAGGTTGCAATGTACCTGGGATACTGCGCAAGTCTCCATGCATGTATTCCCGTAAAATGCCACTAGGTGGCGAAAGCAGCCACAGCTTCCAGGACAGCCGTCAAAGTGGACAGGAATGGGGTCCTTGGTTCCTGGCTACCAGATTCAGCGCTTCCGAACTGCAGCTTCTAATCCATGAGCAAACTGTCCTGGGAAAGGGCAGGGCAGCCACTTGATTCCCTGTCTTTAGGAGGCACCAGGACCAAAGACTCCCACTCTCTAGACTGGCATCTGGGGCTGTCAGGCCAGGCCTTGGTGGAGGGCCCACCCACACAGGCACCGGCAGAGCAAGGAGGCCTGAACTGCTGGCCACCAGGAACCACCTGGGGCACCTCACGTGGTGGTGGTAGTGGTGGTGGTGGTGGGGGAAGTAGGTAGGCCAGGAGCCCTCATAGCAAACCTCACCCTTGCCAATCCAGACCTCGGCGATGACCACGTGGGAACACAAGTCTATGCTCACCACAGCCATTCAGTGGGCATGGACCTGTGCCAAGTGCCTAACGCTCACCTCCTTTGATTCTCTCAACAAGTCAATGAGGGACGCTGTTGTCATCACCCCATTTCAGACAACGACACTGAGCCTGCAGCTGGGGAGGGAGCCAGCGGGATGGAGGGGTGATCTACAATGTGATGCCCAAACTCACGCTCTTCTGCAAACGTTTGCCTGGGTTGGCATTTGAAGGGCCTGGAACAGGAAAGCGAGAGAGGATAAAGCAGTCAGAGGTGCTCAGTCCTCCAGGAGGGGGCCTGTAGTGCCAGGAAAGGTGCACCCCCGTCTGTGAGGATGGCGCCACTGCAAGGACTAAACTGCTCTCCCTGGCTGCAATTTCACACCCTTCCCACCACGAAGTCACACCACCTGCTGGCTGCCATTGGACACAGCACAGAGGAGCAGTCGGGGGCATGGGCGCTGGGGCCAAGCTGCACTGGCTGGGTGACCTGGAATGCCATGCACCCACCTCTTTGGCACAAATGCTGAGGCCTACCACACATTAGAAGCACTTGCTGTGGATTAGTTCTCTCTGTCCTGAGATTCTCGCTGGCAGTCCCCCCCCCCCGCCCCCCCCATTGCTTCATACACAGCTTTGTTCATAGCAGGTGCATCCAAATTGGGCACAGTGAACACTCCCCAGCAAGCTTGAATGGCTGCCCTCCAGGGGGCGCCACCTTGGTGCTTTCCTTGCTTTCAATGTCCTCTTCAGCTGCCCTCTGAAATTCAAGTTCATGGACGCTGCATTCCGAGCGCAAAACAAGTGCAGGGTCCTCTTATTAGCTCTTCATCCCCACTTGGCTGAGTCTGGAGCAGCCAGCCCCCCCCCCCAAGGCATTTTTCCTCCCTTGGGACACTGTCAGTCCCCTCTTGCTCAATCACTTCTGCTCAAGCTCAGGCTTATGAACTAACTGTAGGGGTCTACCAGCTGGCCAAGTGGGAGACGATTGGGAATGGTAGGGAGTGTGGCAAGCAGAGCGCGCTGTCTGAAGTCATTTAAAAAACATTTAGAACACTCTGCTGGACCAACAGGTGCCTTTGCAATGCACACCTGATCCAGCTTGGAGTCCAGCAGCTTGCAACCTTGACCGGAAAACGTTGCCACGAGCACTCAGTACAGAGGGGGCGGGACCTGAGTTTAGCCTCTGCTCTGCCGCTTCCAGGCTGTGCGACCTTGGGGCGCCTTCTCTCCTGGTGCATTTTCACACCATTAAAACGGGACTAAAAAGAGACCCTGTCTTGTGTGGTGGCGTGATGATGGAGAGTGGGATGGGGCTCCCAGGATGATCTGGGCTATGTAAATGTTCAATAAATGATTTGAGATTCTGCCGGCCAGAGCGGGAAGATTTCAAGCGGGGAGGGAAAGGGTTGGATGCATTTCTCATTACACTGTTCCTTTGGATACTACTGTGAGTCTTTGCCAGTGGCTGTCTCTTCTCCCAGTGGGCACTAATATGGGACCCAGGGGACACAGCCTCATTTACCAGGCTCTGAGGGTGGTGCTGGGCTCCTGGGACACTCTTGTGTGTGACTGCGGGCAGCTAGGAAGCAGCAGGCAAGCATCAGAGCAGCAGAAGCCTTGCTTTAGTCTTTGCTGGAGTGCAAACACCTTCAAAGAGCCATCGCAGAAGCCCACGCCCTGCCCTCTTGTGTGGCGCCCTCTACAGGACACATCCCTCCTCACAGTGGCCAGGGACAGTCCTCCTTAGCCACGTTCTGCGGCCAACGTCACCTGCCCAGTCTGGTGTTAGAAGGCTAGGTTTAGGGGTCCATGCTGGCTGCTCCCCCCTACAAAGCTCCCTCACACGTTCCCCACTGGGAAAAGCCACCATCACCAACCTCTGGCCTCCACATTTTCTCCAGAACCCAGCAGATGGAGTGATCTTTCATCTCCTGGATGTGCCTCTCCCACATCTGTCACCCACAGTTAAGATCTGCATCTATAAAACTGGAACGCCAGGCCCGGGGCCAGGCTGGCAGGCTGCAGATGGGGCCAGTAGCTGGTGTCTGGAGATCCTTGCCCTGCCTGGCCTGCACCCCACAGCGTGGAACACAACCTCCCTGGCACGGACGCGGCAGAGGGACCCCAGTCTGGGGGCATCTCAGAGGGGCAGATGGGCCTGCCAGACCCAGGCTCTGCAGAAGCCCGAGGCGGCTCTTCTCACCAGCCCTGGTGGCAAGGAGGCTGCTTCAATCCACGAAGTTTCCAGAGAACTGAAGCTTCTTGTTCCAGGCACCCAAACCTTTATTTTAGCCATTTTATCTGTCAGGTTCTATATTATGCATTCACACCTTTCTCCCAAACAAGTGGATGTGAAACAGAAATTCACACTGCTCGTCGCCAAAGGACTGCTAAGATGGTGCCTTTGTGGGTCCCCACCCACCGCTGTCAGAGTGTCAGGAATTTCCCCATCAGCTGTGTCTCGGGCTGCCACGGCACCTGCTGATAACTCAGCCCCCCTCCTCAGCAGCTCTGGACCTGCTGAGGTCTGAGAAATCAGACCCTAACTAGCAATGGCTGCCACTCATGGGCACGACACCCACACACGGGACTTCCGGCTGAGTGCTCTCCATGCTCTAGGCCATAGGACCCTCCCCAGCACCCTGGGAGGTAGGACCCCTTGGCTCCATTTCTCGGATGAGGAAACTGAGGTCAGAGTAAGTGCCTTGCGTGGGAAGGAGCATGGATGGTTCTTGACTGTCATCTGTGTGATGGTGACCACCAGGCTGTCCAAACCTCCGCCACGTTACCCTGGCGTGACGCTGTCAGCTGCATGTGCAGGCCTCTGTCCTCCCCTCTCTTTCTCTTCCCTCCCTCCTGAAATGCTGTGACCTGGCCTGATTTTCTCCCCAGGCTGGAAGAGCCCCGGAAAGCACGGGTGTTGACCCATGAAAGCAAACTCCGCCCCTGCAGCCCTCTCCCTCCCCGACGCCACCGTAGACTGCGCACTGCACCTGGGCTACAGAAGCTATTTAATAAACGTAAGGCACACTCCCCTCTCCCCTTGTGTGTTCTCATTTCCATGCTGACTCTCCCCCTTCAAACTGGGCTGCGGGTGGAGGACCCTGCTTGAAGTTTTCTGCGTCTGCCTCCAGTTGCAAGGGCTGCCCCTCGCTCTTACCCCAAACCGCGAGGGTCCCTGTCCTCAGTTCTCCTGTGAGGGCGCCCTCGGGACTTCTAGCCACCCTTGGCGTCAGCCGTATGCCCCGAGGAGCTCCAGAAACACTCCAGTGGTGCTGTCTTGGGCTGCACGGTGAGGCCGCGATTCCAGGGAGCCAAGACGAGCGCTCCTCCCGCCTGGCACGCCGGTGCTTTTCACAGGACTGTGGGAGGCTGGTCTGTGCGAACCGCGCTGGCACACTGATGTCTGGCAGGGAGTGTGTGGGTAGCTAAGGGCCCCTCCGAAAACAGCTGCCAGGTGCCTTACCTACCCTGGGGACGGCTCTGCCTGTGCTCTCCCTAACCATGCCTGAAATAAACACCAAGGGGAGCTGCACCCAGCATCTGGAACAGCGAAGCTCAGGGAGGGGGGTGGACGTCACAAGGGTTGGACTTCAGCAGGGGAAGAGCTGGGTTTGAACCCCGGCTCTACTTTTTCGTAGGTGGGTGACCCTGACTTTGTTCTTTCCCTCTCCCTGTGGAGTGACATGAGCTCTGCAGGGCAAGAGTTTTGTGGTAGGTTTTTTTTTTTTTTTTAAAGCCCCCAGATCTCTCCAAATAACTTGTATTTTGAGTTCTGACTCCAGATGGCTGGGGAAGGCAGGCTGGCAAAGCCATCATGAGTGTAGACAGCTGGCCCAAATCCCAGTCCTGCCACCAACTAGCTCTCTGATCCTTAGTAAGTCAATTACACGGAGTCCCCCTCGGTCATCCGTCCTGCAAAGTGGATATAATAGCAGACCTTCCCTTATAAACTCACGAGGAGGCTGACACGAGAAATCTTCAGCCACCGACATGCTCGCCCCGCCGTGGACAACCCACGAGGGATGATTGTTCAACTTGAAGCTGGCACCCGCAGTCAGTCAGTACGCTTGCTTAGCACATCCCCAGCACAGACACCAGAGCAACGGGAGTCCCAGGACTACAGAATGGCACAGCCCAGAGGAAGTAGAGCGTTTCCCTGGGTGGGTTACACCCCAGCAGCCCAGTAGGTCAAGGTCTATTAAACACACTAGTGGCGGTCTTGCTCATCTCTTCCTTCCGCTTCACAGAAACTCCAGGAGTTCGGACAAAGAGCCTCTCCCAACCCCTGCCCTGTGCCCAGCCCGCCAGTCCCGGAACCCAACATGAGGTGACCTAGGAGGCTGATTGACAGCAAGTGAACAGCTTTAGTTGTCTCAAAAGGAAGCTATTTCAAATCCTAGCAGCAGTGGAAACTGTATTCGTTAACATAATCTCCACAGCACCAACTACTTCCAGCTTTTGCTTTTATTTTAGTTTTAAAATCATGGCTCAGGATCAAAAGCTACGCCCGGTTTCTGTCTGGAGCTGGATGAAGCACGGTCCCTGCTGCATCCTGTGAGTGGATGACACGTTTTGGACATCACCGCACCCCGGGGGCCCCTCTGCCCCTGGAGCTTCCTTGAGCCAAAGGCTCCATTTCTGAAGGCTGATGCTGGCAGCCTGACAGGTACTGGCAGGTTGGGTGGACGCTGGCCCCGTGCCGGGCAGGTGGCAGCACACGGCACCCAGGTGGGCAGCCCTCGGCACTCAAGCTCCCTCCTCCCCTGGTTCGTCAGCTGCCATTTGTTCTCCCCATGCCTGCCTGCAGGTTATTTTTACCATGCGGGGAAAAAAAAGTGATGCTATTTCTCACATTCTACCCTGAAACTGTGACACAAGCTCCCTTTAAAAGCACCCAGCAGATGGCTCGTTCCTTGTGCTCACAGAAGCAGCAAACCTCCTGGGCATGCCGGCAGCTGACTCAGTATGCATCCCGCAGGAGGAATGGCATCAGACGCCTTTGTGCAGAGAAGCACAGAGGTTAGGAGTTCGAGTTCTGGCTCAGACTTGGTGACGTCCTTCTCAGCAAGTGAGTTAGCTGTGGTTTTCTCCATTTCCTCCCATGTAAGAGGGAGTTCATCAGGAGGCTTCCAGCACGGCCCTGCTGTGAGGATTAAGTCAATCAGTCGAGTGCCTGGCACAGAAAAGGTGCTCCGTAAGTATTAGCTAGAACCATTGTTACCTGTGAGGCAGAAGCGCTAAGGGCTGGAAAGGTATTCTATAAGGCTCTCTCTCGGATGCCAGGGGAAGACGGGTGCCTTAAAGGCATGTAGAACCCAGTACCAGCCATGGAGCTGGCTGCAAGAATAAAGAGTCCAGGCTAAGCTCAATGCCATCTAGCAACGAGCAACACAGAACTTCCAGGTCCCAACGCCCATGGAGAAGCTCAGGGCTTCTGCAGTGGTTCTGAGCAGGGCTGAGGCAACAATTGCAGCTTATGTTTAGTGAGCACCTACTATGTGCCAGGTCCTAGACTAAGCGCATTACGGACCTATTCTGCTTTACTCCTATTGACACCACCAGGAAGGAGCGCCTCGATGATCCCCATTTTACAGACGAGAAAACTAAGGATCAGGAGATGGAATGGCTGGGTCCCAGGTCACACAGCAAATCGGAGCCTATGATCCTGTTCTGGTTCATGCTTGTAACAACTACTGGGTAAGGTTGGAGGGAGGCCGGAGGCTGCTCTCTGTACTGCCATGCTTCCAGCCTGAGAGGTCTCCTGGGCTTGCCACAGCTGGCAGAGACAGCATGAGGTTCATGACTGTTGGAGACCTGGGTCCAACACTCTGAGTTACAGAAACTGATGGTAGGAAGCACAGGAGGAGACCCAAGACCCCTCATCATATTTTTTTGTAGGGAGGATGTGCGAACCTCTCCTGTCACTGCCCCACCTCTTTACATTACTCACTCGCCGTAGTCTGAAAGGCTCTCGGAAAACACTATGTGTGCGAGCTGAAAGGAGGCAGTCCCTACCCCAATGCTGGCCGTGAATGCTCACGCATGAATTAGCTTACATCAGATTGCGTGTGACCAGGGAAAGGGCCCCGGGGGGCTACACTGCAGGACTGCAGCATGCATGTCTCTCAAGATTGATCAGCTCAGTGTCCCCTTCCCTCGGGCCATCGTCCCCACACTGCAGCTCATGAGCTCACTCGCACTGAGGTCTGGGGCTTGCACTGCTTTATCATATTCTTCCTTGAAAACACCGCATTTCCATTGTATCAGCAGCATGTAAGTAATTGCAAGCTTGCCTTCGCCAGTCGGGTCATAACCTCACCAATCACTACGTCCAGGAAATTGGCTCCATTAAAGGGCAATGGGCTCCCTTGCCTGCCTCCTCTTCTCAGCAGGCTCCCCACACCTGCCTGCCCCTGTCCTGCCTTTGCTGGCTCTTGGCTTGCCACTTCTTCTCCAGTGTCCATGTCCACCTCTATGTCAGGCCCTTACTGCCTCTCTGTGTCTCTTTCCTCCTCTGTACAATGGGACTCATAATAGTGCCTGCCCGATAAGACCATTGCCAGCATTACACTAGCTCACGCATGCAAAATTCCTGGACTGGCACCTAGGGCACGGTGAGCACTTGGCTGTCACTCCCATTGTCACCATGACTATCGCAACTGCTGCCCTCATCTTCCCGTCATTGTCAGCAGGAGCAGGAGCAGGATCACCCACAGTGCCTGGGCAGGCCTCCCAACTCCATCTTTTCCAGCTTCTAAGGATCTCTTACGTGCTCTTTCCAACCTGTCCTTTCTTGCTTGGAACTGGATGGTAGCTCCCTGCTTGCCAGGATTGAAGCTAAACCTCCCTCCTTGGCCTCTAGGGCCCTTTCTTTCCAGCCTCAGGCCTATCTGGCACCATCACTTTCTTTCAGGTGCTTGGTGAAAAGAGGTCTCCTGCCTCGCCAGCCTTCCCTGCAGAGCCCCATGCTCGTTCCTGCCTCAGGACCTTTGCATCTCAAAGCCTCAACCCCTGCAAGGGAGTGAGGAGATCAGAAACCAGCCCCTGCTCAGTCTCCCCCAGAAGCCTCAGTCCTGTGTTTGGACTAACAGTGCCAAGGCGGCCCAATGCCCACAGGACCCAGATGGAGCATCTCACAGCCTCGGCTGGAACCTGAAGGCCAGCGTATGCCTCCTCCGGTTTGGTCTCCTCCATAGCACACAGACCAGGCACATGGGTGACAATGACGCATGGGCTCAGGACCCCAACAGACATGAGCCCAAAAACTGGAGCTGCCATGTGACCAAGGTCAACCCTCCCCCCCATCTACCCAGCTTCTCTTTCTCGTTTAACTCACCTGAAAAATGGATTTGAGACCTAACCCATGAGGGCGAGTGAGAGGACTGACCTTGGTGTTGTGAAGGAAGCACCAGTACAATCCTAAGGGCTCAGCAAGGGCTTGGTCAAGGCCCGATCCCTTTGTGGGCCTCCAACCACCAGCACCTTCTGATTGCTATTCTACAGGAAAGCAGAACACGGCCTAACAGCAATGTAACCCACCTGCTCCCACAGGAGGCAAAGTGGTTGGCTAAAGTCTACTTTCTCCAGTGAGAGGCCCACTCCTATCCTCTCCCCCAGAAATGCTCTCTCCTTTCAAAGCTGCTTTTGTGTTCAGGACAATAAAACTCCCCTCCATACCAACAGCACAAAGGCATGGGCTTCAGCTAACAAAAGGCTTGGGAAGGTAATGAAAATCTCAGACTTCAAACTCAGCGAAGGAAGAATGGGCGGTGTAAGGCTCATAAATCCTCAGAGGTCAACAGGATGCTCTTTGTCCCCGACCCCGAGGAGGCTGGGCAGGATGGACTTGGATAAACAGGCAGGCTAAGGTCTGCAGGAGGCACCCTGGGGTCTGGACCAGATCACCGCTGGGCAAGGAGGGCCTGAGTCCCGCTGGTCCCCACGGACGTGTGCAGACAGGAGCTAGAAGCAGAGTCCCGGGAAGGCTAGGTGACCGCAGGCCTCCGGAGCAGCCTGGGATACATTTTCACACAGTCACTCCTTCTGCCTGGCCTCCTTGGGCTGCACACCCAACCTATCTGAACCTCATTCTGCACTGACAGTTACCACCTCACAAAGGGGCTATGGTACTCAAACGAGACCCTCTTCAAAGTTCCTCACCTCTTGGGCATTTGCTGTGAGCCAGACTCCACATGGTTTGTGTGAATAATGTCTTTGCAGGGCCTGGTGCTGTGGCAGAGCAGGTAAGGCCGCTGTCTGCAGTGCCGGCATCCCATATGGATGCCGGTTCAAGACCCGGCTGCTCCACTTCCGATCCAGCTCTCTGTTATGGCCTGGGAAAGCAGTAAAGGATGGTCCAAGTCCTTGGGCCCTTGCACCCACATGGGAGACCTGGCTCCTGGCTCCATATCAGCGCACTCTGGCCATTGAGGGCATATGGGGAGTGAACCAGTGGATGGAAGACCTCTCTCTCTCTCTCTCTCTCTGTAACTCAGCCTTCCAAATACATAAATAAATCTTTTTTTTTAAGTCTCTCTTTAAAAAAAAGATAGTATATGAAATGTGTCCTTTTAAAAAAAATAGCGTCTTCATCCTCTCGGCAGTACCTATGAGGTTCCATCTTACAGAGCAGGAAACTAAGGTTCAGAGAAGTTTAGTATTTGCCCAAGGTCACAGAGTAGAAATCGATCTTGACCCCAGGCCTGTTTAAATTCCCTCTTCAGCATTATCCTTTGCCAACAATAAAATAGTACACAAGTATCTGGGGTCACTGCTTTTCACCTGAGATAGAAGGAGGAGAATGCTATAAAAGACTGCCCGTGGAGGGGGCATCGTGGTGAAAGGGGTTGAGCCGCCCCTTGCAATGCTGACATATCATATAGGAGTGCTGGTTGAATGTTGGCTGCTCTGCTTCCAATCCAGCTCCCTGCTGGATTGTACCTGGGAAAGCAGCAGAAGATGGCCCAAGTGCTTGGGCCCCTGCCACCCACATGGGTGACCCAGGTGGAGTTCTGGGCTCTTGGCTTCAGCTTGGCCCAGCCCTGGCTGTTTCAGCCATTTGGGGGGTGAACAGGTGGATGGAAGCTCTCTCTCTCCCTCTTTTGCTATGCCTTTCAAACAAATAAATATAACCCCTCACCCCCCCCCCCAAAAAAAAACCCAGACAGTAATGGCCATTAATATCACTACAGACAGAGAACTGGCATGCTGGCAGAGCCAATGTGCAGGGGCACAGGACAGGGATGGGGTCCAAGCATTCCTGGCCTTCTGTGTCTCCCCCATGCTCCCCCACCCTAGAGAGAGAAACATACACGCTTGTTCCATGCAGGGCTCTGCGACTGGCCATTCATGTTCACATTTGCCATTGTACTTGGTATCTCATGTGGACCCCTGCAGGCAAGGAACACTGTCCCCACTTGATAGATGAGGATAACCAAGGCACGGAGAGACAGACTGATTTGTGCAAAGCCACGTTGCTAGTCATTATCTCGGTGACACAGCCCAGGATTGCCACCTGGGTTCCCTGTCCGCAAGCCCCCTTTTTCTGGTTCTACAGAGGTGCACGAGATGCCTTCCTGGGACTCCCTGAGCGACTCCCCCACTGCTACAGGGACCATGGCTTGCTGAACGGGCTCGCTGTCCCGTGCAACAGCGTGTCTCCCTGAGCACTGTCCTTGGAGGATGGGGATCCCATCTGTCTCCCCCACCACTCAGTCCCCAGGGTGCAGGCATGGGACCAGCAGATACTCAGCATACATCACCAGCTGAAACTACACCTCCAAGCTGCCCTGCCCACCGGGGAAGCTGAGGGGAAACACACAGCCCCAGGAAGAGGCGTGGTGTGGACCACATGTGGCTAACAGTGGCGCCTACTGAGGGTGGCACATGGCATTTCACATGTGGGAAGCCATAGGAATAAACAGGAACCCATAAGCCCTCCCCCCTTCTGCCCATCCCCCATTTTGGTGACACATAGGAACCCAGCTAAGTCCCAGGGATCCCACTGGGGCATCCTTTGTGGATCCCTCAGGTAGGGTTGTCAGATTTGGCAAATAGAGCATGCCCAGTTAAGTCTGAACCTCAGATCAATAACAAATACTTTGCAGCTTCAGTGTGTTCTGTGAGTGACACCTCAAGAGCTTGCCCCTCTACCCCCCACTGTGTGGGTTTGGGCTTTGTCATATATCAATATTCCCTACATACTTAAACATAATTTTTAAAAAATCATTTGAAATTCCAATTTACCTACATGCCTGGCAGTATCGTGAGCTATGGGACACGAGGTGTGATTCCTCCAAGCAGGCTGAGAGATGCCCGTGAAGACCAAGAGACCCGGAAGGGACATGTGTGGCCCCCAGCACCTGCACACAGGCCTGGCCCAGGGAGAGGCTGAGAGCTGCCGTGGCCCAGGGGAAGTGGGTTCAGGCAGCCTTCCTGGCCCCCGGGAGGAATGCAGAGCCCTCCCCAGCTGCTCTCCGTTAAGCAGGGCTGGCATTTCGGAGCGCGTCAGAGGCGCTGGCTCCCTGCCCTGGAAGTCAGCGTCTGGCCTCTGAGCCAGCACTGCCTGCCCAGCCCCAGCCCTCTCACCTCGGCAGACCAAGGGCCCCAACAGGCCCATTGTCGTCCCATGCCGTGGCCTCAATGCGGCCATTGACAAGCTCTGCGACAAGCCCCCCCCCACGGGAGGCACTTCCTCCTCCCTGTCGAAGTGCCCTTGGCCGAAGCCTTCGCCTGTGTGGGTGGGGGGTCTGGCTGTGGCGAAAGCAGCCGGCAGCCAGAGCACAGCGCTGAAGGCGGGATTGTTGACAGAGGGCACAGATGTGGCCCGCGAGTCACGGGACCCCGGGGTGCTCGGCCCACGCCGTGCAGCTGGTGGCCCAGGGGCCTACACCTGAGGATGAGAGAGCCAGTCCCGGTCACATGCACGCTGTGGAACTGTGGGTGACTCAGTGCCGCCAGACACGCGTGCACTTGAGCCCAACCACTGTCATGGCCTCGCTGCACCCAGTTAGGCAAACGGCTCCATCGCTCTGGCCTCTCCTCCTTCATCTGTGAGATCTGTCATGCTAGTTGCCTCTCTGAAGACAGAGGCTGAACCAGATGGATCATGTGAGGCTGGTACACAGAGGGTGTTGAATAAATGTCCCCGTCTCATCTTCCCCATCCACTGAAGACTCCCAGAATCTTGTTCTCCCACAGGAGCAGATTGCAAAGGCTGCTGCTCTGGGAATGTCTTGATCCAGGCAGCCCACGGGGCCACCAGGTCCCCTGCAGGGCAGCAGCTCCAGTCCAGGCCCCTCTCGGCTCAAATGCAGAACTCCTCCCATCTGCAGAGCCCTTTCTGGAAGCCTGCCCTGGGGCTCTGAGTGCCTCAGCTCCACTCTGCACTGCCAGGTCTCCTGGGCCCAGGTTTGCTCCTCCGCCCTGATTTCTGAATCAGCAAAGAGAGACAGATGCTCAGCTCCACGGGGACTGTCAGGCAACACAGCAGCAACCAGTATGGGCCTGAACATAGGACAAAGAAACACACACGTGGGGCTCACTCTCCTTCACTGGGGACCCCTGCAGAATCCTTCTCGGTGGCTGAGACCCTATGTGATCCCCACCCTGCCCCCGCCAAGCTGGCACACACAGCCCCTGAAGCAGGGACAAGAGCTAGGGCTTCCTGGTCACAGAATCCTCCACTGTCTACTCACCAACCAAATCCAGAACACGCTGCCCTCTTTGCCTGATCGTGCTTCCATCCAAACCTCAGCTCCTCGTGCTTCCTCGAGGACCCCATGCCTGCCTGCCCCGACTCACTCAATTCTCTTCCCTCAGTCCTGCAACTGGACCTTCTACTCTGGACCAGGCCTTGTCAGTGGAGGGGCTGCAGACCACCTTCTGCTCATTCGCCTGGACACACCTGTCAAGAATATGAATGCTGGGGCTGGTGTTATCACGCAGCAGGTAAAGCCACCACCTGTGACACCAGCATCTCCTACAGGCACTGGTCATATCCTGGCTGCTTCGCTTCTGACCCAGCTCCCTGCTAATGGCCAAAGGAAAGCATCCAAAGATGGTTCAGCCCCTGCCACCCATGAGGAAGACCCGGATAAAGCTCCACACTCCTGGCTTTGGCCTGGTCCAGAGCTGGCCACTGTGGCCATCTGGGGAGTGAACCAGCAGATGGACAATCTCTGTTTCCCGCTCTCTCTCTCTCTCTCTCTGTCTCCCACTCTCTCTCTCTGCAACTCTACCTTTCAGAATAAATTAAAAAAATTTTAAAAAGCCTATGAATGCTTGGTGCTCACCCCAAATCTGCAAAATCAGTCTGTGGTCAAGGATTTTGCAAATGTCACAGGCCCCCCAGTAACACTGAGCGTGCTGGAATTCCAGCAGCTCTGTTGTGGAGGAGGCGGCGAGCCTCTGGCCCCACAGGACCATTTCCTGCATGCTTCCCTGACTGCTAATAACCAGCTAAAAGAATGAATTAATCGGTTTTCTTATTGCCAAATTACATGACTATAATTGAGCACTGCCATCTCATTTCTCAATTTTGTTCCATCTTGGACTTTTTTTTTTAAGTTTCCATCCGTATATTACAGGTGAGCACCACACACACACACACACACACAAGATCTACTTTTATGCAGCACATGTCACATGCCAGGCATTTGTCACCTGCTTCCTGCTCTCGACCTCACTGGATGCATGGAGCTGCCTGGGGAGGGGGCCGCCACCCATCTGCAGAGCCACTGAGGTGCAGGGGCAGTGTGAGCCACTCCTCAGAGGTTCCACTGCTTTAAGTGGGCAGAGCTGGAATTGAACCCTGGTCTGCATGGCCTCATCTACTTGCTCTTTCCTGCTTAGTTACCTGACTCATCTGAGGACAGCTGGTCTCCTAGTCAGGAGCTCTCACCCCAGAGTGTGCATCGAGATCTCCTGCAGAGCCCTAAGAGAGACAGATGCTGGGGCCCCGCTCTGGGTCCAACTCTGTCCGGGCGACATCTGGGCAGGTGCATTGTTTTGACAGCTCCACACGCTGCTGGTGAAGAACCGCTGGACATGGCCCAGGGTCAGAAAGCTGGTTAAGGTAGGTTCTAGAAAGAGAACCCAAGGCCCTTGACTCCAAAAGCAGTACCCTTTCAGTCACATGTGCTGTGGTGCTGCCAGTCACCATATTTTGCACCCCCTCAAGGAACATCAGGACATACACACACTCACGGACACTCGTACATGCTCACAGACGTACGCGTCCATTCACAAACACTCTCTTGGTGTTAAGTTCATGGTCTTTCAGTGCCCCTGTCCCCACTCAGAGCCAGGTCTGGATGAGAAGGTGGTTGGAGTGGTCCCCTTCTTCTAATAGGTAGATGGGGTTCAATAAGACAAAGATAGGGGGGGCTGAGGGAGGGGACAAAAAGCACTCCCAATTTCTTCCACTACCTTCCTGCCGTCAGCAGACCCTGGAGTGAGTTTGCTATACCATCACCAAGTCCTCCACATGGGAGGACATGGGTGTGCACGAGGACAGGCAGCATCCACACACTGCTGATGCTGTGAGCAGCTCTTACATATCCCTGACTTATAAAGACCAAGGTAACCAGACTCTGGCAGCAGCATGAGACAATAACTTCACCAAGCAGCCTGGTTCCAGAGCTTTGCTCTAATCAATAGGCTTCCCCCAAGCCACAGCACAATTCAAGGAAACACTTATCAGGCACACAGATTACATTTGCACAGCACCTGCATGGTGAAAAGGCTTTTCTCTGCGTGTTAGACGTGGGGAGAGAGAGCCGGAGAGCTCCTCCCCTTGGTATCCTTGGATGCATCCTATCTCCTTAACACCCACATGCTGGGTGTGATTTGGGGGACTCGAGGTGAATTGGAAAACGGCAAAGGACTATGGGAGTTGGGCTCTGTTCAAACCGTGGGAATTCATAGACATCTATGAGAGGGCTGGGATGGAGCCGCCTCCAGCTCCTGAAAGCCGCACGCTGGCGCCGCCTGGCACACTTGGTAGAGTGGGGAGCTGCAGGTCACCAATGCTGGGCTCCCAGGTTAAAAGTCCAGGTCTCTCTTACTTCTGTGGCCACCAGGTACATGAAAGCCTCTGGTCATGGTGGCAAAACACGAGCCTCAAAGTCCAGGGCACAGGTGACTAAACAGAACAGACAGAAACACACAAAAAGGAGTACCCTGGATTCTGGAAGTCTCTTTTAGGAGAGCTTCTTCCAAGGCTGCCCTGCCCATCCTCCCTCAGGCCCCCAGTCACAGAGTGGGGGGGTGGTGATCTGAGGGTCAGGCCTGTGCCATCAGACAGAGGTGGTGACACTGCTTTGTGGGAGGAGGTTTCTCTTGGGTACATCTTTTGAGGGGTCAAGGACATAAATGCTCCTCTGCTTCTTAAACTCTCATTTGCATAAATATCTTCTGGGGTTCTAATAAACTATAAACTCTAATTCAGAAGATCTGGGATGAGGCTGGAGATATGGAACTTCTTTTGTTTTTTTAACGGATGTATTTATTGATTGAAAGTCAGAGTTAGAGAGCGAGAGAGCAAGAGAGAGAGAGCGCTTCCATCTGCTGATTCATTCCCCAGATGGCTGCAATGCCCAGGGCTAGACCAGAAGGAATCCAGGAGCCAGGAACTTCATCCAGTCTCCCACATGGGTGGCAGGGACCAAGTGTCTGGGCCATCTGCTGTTGCTTTTCCCGGGCCATTAGCAGGGAGCTGGATTGGAAATGGAGCAGCCAGGACACAAACCAGCACCCTTATAGGATTCCAGCATTGCAGGCGGCAGCTTTACCTGCTATGCCACAACACCAGCTCGATACTGTACTTCTAACAGGCTCTCACTGCTGGTCCTCAGATCATACATTTTTTAAGCATAGGTTTAGACACAAAAAGTAGGTAGAAAAAAAAAAAAGAGAGAGAGAAAGAGAAGCTGAAGACAAAGTGGAACCTATGCTTACTGCAAGCCTAATTCTCACTTCCACATCGCGTTGTGGGCATCTCAGAGCCAGCCCTAAACTGAGACAAAGGAAGCATGTGCTCATGGCTAAGAATCCCACAAGCTGGGCAGAGACAGGCCCTTTCCCTGCCAGCCTGACTCACCCACTCCTTTGTGTACCAGCGTCTAGTAATGCAGCAGAACCACCCAAAGGGCAACATTCTAAACCATTAGCAAGGGAAGCGAGGAGAGTGCTCAGTGCTCAGCGGATCTGCAGAAACAGTGCAAGTTAAGAAACTTGGACTGGCAGCCAGACCTGGATGCCAGCTCCAGCTGTGCCTGAACCCATGCCACGAGTGCCTGTCATTCATCCAGTGAGCAAGCGCTTACTATGCACCAGGCTCTGCTCCAGAGGCCAGGGCTGCATCTGTGGCCCGGGCAGGCAAAGCCTTGCTCGCATGGAGCTGACAGTCTGGTGGAAGCAGACCTAGGATAAACAAACACACAGTATGTCAGGAGAAAACTGCTCTGGCCCTGGAGAAAAATAAAGCAAGGTGAGGAGATATAAGGATACATGGGCATAGCTATTTTATATGGAGTGGGGTGATCAGAAATAGTATCGCTGAAAAGGTGACACCTGAGTGGCCACCGAAGGGGAGGGTGCGAGCGCCGTCAATATCTAGGAAGATATTTTAAGCAGGAAGAACGGCAGGAGCCCTGGGACGTAGCTTCCGGCGAGGTAAGAGCACAGGGTGTCTGAGCTGTGGCCTCTCAGGCCCCAGGGTCTGCAGGTCAGGGACAGGGATTTGGAAGCCTGTCCTGTGTGAACAGGGGCAGAACAGAAGGCCCAGGCCACCGTCACAGCCCCTTCCCTATTTTAACAGCCTTAGGTACCGCTCTTTCCAACTCTGCCTCAAGGAGAAAATTACCAGTTGTTTTTAAAGAAACAAAAATAATCTGTCCTGTTAAGGGAGTGATATTTTAAAACCTCTGAACGGATTTTTCCTTCCCTGGCCTTTTTATTGATATATCTCCTCTCCTTCCAGTTCTAAAATAAGCACCCTGTCTGCCCTTATGCTAATCCAAAGGCAACAGACTGCCGAGTGCCCTGGGCCTGGGGAGAGCCAGGCAGAGGTCGCCTGGAAGCCACTAGACAGGGAGAATGCGCCGAGGCTGCCCGGCCAGCCCGGCCTTGCCCGTGGCCTTCTGCCTCTGAGTTCAGGTGCCGAGACACTCGTTAAAAACAGCCATGGAATGTGGCAAGCGGTGGTATTTGCCAATGACAAATTTCTAACCAAGTTCCAGTTCTTTGGAATGGAAAACCAGCGGCTTCCTGTTACAAAATGTACCAATAGCTCATGCCTAATACTTGGGTGTGGCCAAGTCCTATACTTCAAATCCAAATTCGGCTACAAATATAACACAGCTGGCATATTTTTAGCCAGGTAAACATTTCTAGGGGCTAGGCCAAGTTCCTACCACTTTCTGCCCTGCAGCCCAGGGAAGGGATGATTCC
Organism: Lepus europaeus; assembly: GCF_033115175.1. Taxonomy (NCBI): domain Eukaryota; kingdom Metazoa; phylum Chordata; class Mammalia; order Lagomorpha; family Leporidae; genus Lepus; species Lepus europaeus. Next base: position 45,867,971 of record NC_084833.1, read on the forward strand.
AAAGAGGGGAAACAGGCATTAGAGAGCAAAATTACCGAGTGCTCCAGCAGTCAAGACTCCTGGGGACCATCTTCACTTTCGGTGATCTTCCTGGGATGAGCCAATTTTTCTTCCCCGCTGGGGAGACAGCATGTTTTAAGAAACAAAGCCCCAGGTAACTTGAGAAGGCAAGTCTTCACTGGGTATTACTGCTTCTCACTTGCTAGGAGACCATATGTAAGTTCTTCCCAGCCCCCACCCCCAAGAAGAGCACCTGGCACATAGTAAGTGCTCAGTTAATAACAGCGATCTTGGGGCTGGCACAGTAACGTAGCAGGTAAAGTCATGGCTCGCAGCTCCAGCATCCCATATGGACATCAGTTCAAGTCCTGGCTGCTCCACTTCCAATCTGGCTCCTTGTTAACACACCTGAGAAAGCAATGAAAGACAGCCCAAGTGCTTGGGCCTCCACACCCATGTGGGAGACCCAGAAAAAGCTTCTGGATCCTGGCTTTGAATTGGCCTAGCTCAGGCCATTGTGGCCATTTAGAGAGTGAACCAGCAAATGGAAGATGTCTCTCTTTCTCTCCATCTCACCCTTTCTCTCTCCTGTAACTCTTTCAAATAAATTAAAATTTTTTTTCTTAAAAAAAAAAAAGCAGTGATCTGACCCACACCAGGCATTGTTATACATACTCACTGCTTTAACTTACACAGCGCAGTGAAATGCTACACTTTTCCTGGGGAAACTGAGGCCAAGCAGGGTTGACTGGTGCTAGCTGTAGTTCAACAAGTATTTAGTGAGAGCCTACTGTGTACCAGGCCCCAGCAGTTCTGAGAAAGTTAAACACTTGGTAAATAAATGGGATGCTATGATCATAGCTCAGGTCTCTCTGACTTCCAGCATGGGGCATGTGCAAGGCAGGGTAGAAAGAATTGAGGGTGAAAACCAGAGAGTTGGCTCCATGCAGTCGACATACCCACCTCCTCTGGGCTTCCTACATGAAATGGATCAAATGTCACCAGTCCTACCAAGTGGGTCAGACTTAAAGGAGATGATGTATGCAAAGCATCTGGCTCATGGGAGGTGTTTGATGGTGGCTTCTTGCCACAATTACACCACCCACCAGGTGGTCCTGGTTTTCGGATTCTGAACCACATGCACAACCTTTCTAACCACTTGGTAGAAGGAGGAGAAACCAATTCTTTACACCAGGAGCCCTTCAGAAGAAAATATGTGATCACTGGACCAAGTAGGAAGAACACTGACCAGGGGTCAGGAGGCCCGGGGTCTGGTTTGTGCTCTGCCCTCCTGGAGGGAGGGGCCCAGAGGAAAGCCACGCCCCTCAGTGGGCCATGGGCTCCCCGGCTGTTGGAAGAAGCTGCAGGAACAGATGGCCCCAAAGATAGCTCAGATAGCCCCAGTCTCGAGTTCTTACAGACATGGATCGCTAAGCTGACAAGCAGAGTGAGCCTGGTTATTCTAAATCCAGCTTTGTCACCTAAACGCTATTTTTTCCTCCAGGGCCCTGCCTTCCCCCCTCCAGACCGGAGTTCACACACCGGAAGGTCTGATGGCTCTGTGAAATTCGCAGCCCACACGTTTTGACGCAGACATGCGTCACTCCCAGGTCTGAAAGGAATCAAAGCGTGAAATGGGGACTGTCTGTAGCACAGAGCCGCGCAGTGTGGGGCAGGGGACAGGAACGAGCTGCCCCCAGCTGGAAGGCACCTGCACCCCACCAGGCCCGGCCAGCAGCCCAGGGTTGACCTGGGGGGCAGCAGCCACAGCGGCGTTAAAGGGAGCCCAGGCCCAGATTGGAGCAGGATGTGCGCAAAACCAGATGGGGCTCCTGGTCCTGTAACCGCAGGGCCTCGGGCCATGGGCTGGGACAGGCACAGGAGGCCCTGGCCAGAGGAAAAGAGCAGAGAGGGCCAAGGCCAGGAAAACAGGGAGCAGATCCAAGGAGAAGAGTGCCTGGAGGCTTGAGTGTGCAAAGCAGCACCTCGGTCTGGGATGCAGGCTTCTTCCAACCACCAGCAAAGAACGCACAGTGGTTAGGAGCACAGGCTTGGGATCAGAGACACACAAGCCCACACTTGCTGTGTAGCCAGACAGGCCTCAGGCCCTTTCAGGCTGGTCTTCTCACTGACTCCATTTTCTCTCCTGCCCCACAGACAGATCAATATCAGCTCAGAAAGTGTGAGGATTAAACAAGATTATGGATAAATGGTTGCTGAAATCCTTACTGCTGGAAGCATTATCCCCTTCTAGTTTTTTCTAAACCTTCCCCTTTCCCTAACCGACCCACACACCCTTCAGGTTCTCCTGTCACAGTGGGGAAATTTGCCAAAGCTTACCAAAAGCCATGGTGCTCCCCACTCAGTCTCCTGCACCCCCATGATCACGTCCTCTTCCACTGGGCACAGCCACACCGTGGGGATGTCACAAACAGCCTCATGTGAAGGAATCTGCCCCCATACTCCACTCAGCCCGACAGGGCAACTGTCCCTGAGACCTGGTGTTGGGGAGCTTTGATAATGGCCTTGGCCAGCATGCAGGTCACCCAAGGTCACGTGACCCTCTCCCTTCATACCCTAAGAGGGAATTTTGCACAATCCACATACTGTAGCTGCAGCTTGATTTAAAAATATATATATATTTGTTTATTTATTTGAAAGAGTTACAGAGAGAGGGAGAGTTTTTCTATCTACTGGTTCACTCCCCAGATGGCTACAATGGCCAAGGCTGGGCTAGGCTGAACCAGGAGCCAAGTCTCCAGTCTCCTATGTGGGTGGAAGGGTCCAAGCACTTAGGCCATTCTTTGTTGCATTTCCCAGGTCATTAGCAGAGAGCTGGATTGGAAGCGGAGCAGCCAGGACTTGAACTTCCATCCACAGGGGATGCCGGCGTCGCAGGTGGTGGTTTTACCATAACGCTGGGCGCTCTGGAGCTTTATGAGCATAGATCGGGCTCAGTATCCACTAACTGACTCTTGTCTTCCACTTCTTTCTTTTATCATCCCCCCACCCTGCTTTTCTTTGGCAGAGACTAGCTAAGAAACTACCATTCAGTAACTCTGTAACAGCAGGAATCAACAGAGATACCTCCCTGATTCATGAGAGCCATTGTCTAGTTACACAAACCAAGAGGCCACAGAGCAGGCTACAGGAGCCACGAGGGAGTCACTGTGGTCAGCTCGCGGTGCTGGCTGAAAGCTGCCTGGAGGTGGTACCACGGAGCCTGGATTTGAATGAGTAAAGGGTAGGCAGACTTAGCCAGGCAGCAGAGGCGGAGGTAACAGGCAGAGCTGGAGAGGGGAGGCAGGGAGAGGCACCTTCGTGTGTATTCCGTTCCTCCTCAATGCCCAGCCTGGTAGCATCCAACCTTGGGTTTGGGCCTTTTTTAATCTCTTCATTAAAAAAAATTTCTTCTACATCTGTGATCTTGGAAACATCTTAGATTATTATTAGAGATTACTGAACAAAACTGGATCTTTTGATTTCTACAAAATGCCTGCAACCCTCTCATGAAAGAATAAGATATTAAGCCAAAGTGGTCACACTATACTGGGAAGGAGGTAAGGAGTTCGATCCTAAACCTGGGGAGCTGAACTTGGCCATGCTGTTGGGAGTTCCCTCCCTCTCTCTCTCTCTCTGTCTCTCTCTCTCTCTCTCTCACACACACACACACACACACAGCCCTACACCTGCACGCACCTATTTCATTTATGTTCTCCTCATTATGCCCCAGATACCAAGTGTTTAGGAACGTAAACTATTCAGCTAGGGCTTTCTTTTGTTTACCAACATCTCACCTTGGAAAATTTTCAATCTGTAGAAAAGTTGAAAGAATTGCACCTACCTTCACCTAGATTCACCAGTTGTTAACATTTTCTAATGTCTGCTTTCCCCTTTTGCAGACATACTTATTTTTCCAAACCATTTGCTAATCAGACACCTCACCACCAAATATTCCAGCATATATCCCCCAAGAAAAAGAACACTTCCTTTCACAACCCCAATTCCTTTAACTCTGACAGAACAATACAATTTAAAACGTGATCTACGCTCAAATATCTCCAACAGTCTCCAGAATAACTGTGATGCATTTACGGCTTTGCTCACTCAGGGTCCAGCCAAGGATCTCCCATTTGCTTTGGTTTGATTGTATTAGCTCTCCGGTCTCTTTTTTTTTTTTTTTTTTTTTTTTTGACAGGCAGAGTTAGACAGTGAGAGAGAAAGAGAGAAAGGTCTTCCTTTGCCATTGGTTCACCCCCCAAGTGGCTGCTACGCCAATCCAAAGTCAGGAGCCAGTGCTTCCTCCTGGTCTCCCATGTGGGTACAGGGCCCAAGGACTTGGGCCATCCTCCACTGCACTCCCGGGCCACAGCAGAGAGCTGGCCTGGAAGAGGAGCAACTGGGACAGAATCCGGCACCCCAGCCAGAACTAGAACCTGGAGTGCTGGCGCCGCAGGCGAAGGATTAGCCTAGTGAGCCGCAGCGCCGGTCCGGTCTCTTTTCTACAATAACCCATCACATGCCTTCTACATTTTTTGTCTTTCATAAATTGATAGAGTTACAGGTTCCAGGACTATGGTTTTAGAGAATGACTCCCAACATGCCCTTCCCTGTTGGCTTCCTCATGCCAACAAGTGCTTTAGAATCAAATTCCCCATTTTCCCTTCCTCTTTCTAGAATGAGCCCTGCAAGTTACTCTGAGTAATAACACTCAGTGGGCCTGGCAGCCTCAGAGGGCTGCGATTTTACACTTCCTAGAAGAATTTCAGTAATATTATTAAGCAACCGGTATTTATTTAGTATTGACGTAATATTTTCAATATTTCCAAACTCTGGGGTTGGGAGGAGGTGTCACACAGAATATTTATATCCCAGGCCAAAATAAAGTTTAAAGTAATGAACTTTGATTCAGTATTTTTTTTTTGACAGGCAGAGTGGACAGTGAGAGAGAGAGACAGAGAGAAAGGTCTTCCTTCAGTTGGTACACCCCCCAGATGGCCAATGCAGCCGGTGTGCTGCGGCCCGCGTACCACGCTGATCCGAAGCAGGAGCCAGGTGCTTCTCCTGGTCTCCCATGCGGGTGCAGGGCCCAAGCACTAGGGCCATCCTCCACTGCCTTCCCGGGCCACAGCAGAGAGCTGGCCTGGAAGAGGAGCAACTGGAATCCGGTGCCCCGACGGGGACTAGAACCCGGTGTGCCGGCGCCGCAGGCGGAGGATTAGCCTAGTGAGCCACGGCGCCGGCCTTTGATTCAGTATTAACAACGCCTTTTTGGGTATTTTTAAAAAAATTATTTATTTATTTGAAAGGCAGAGTTACAGAGAGGCAGAGGCAGAGAGAGAGATCTGCCATCTGCAGGTTCACTCCCTAAATGGTCGTAACAGCCACAGTTGAACTGATCCGAAGCCAGGAGCCAGGAGCTTCTTCTAGGTCTCTCACGTGGATGCAGGGACCCAAACACCTGGACCATCTTCTACTGTTTTCCCAGGCCATAGCAAAGAGCTGGATTGGAAGCAGAGTTGTTGGGTCTCGAACTGGCGCCCATATGGGATACCAGCACTGCAGGCGGCAGCTTTACCCGCCACACCACAGCCCCGGCCCCTCAGGTATTTTTTGAAAGTGCTTTCAGGCCAGCACCGCAGCTCAATAGGCTAATCCTCCGCCTTGCAGTGCCGGCACTCCAGGTTCTAGTCCTGGTTGGGGTTCCGGATTCTGTCCCGGTTGCCCCTCTTCCAGGCCAGCTCTCTCCTGTGGCCCGGGAGTACAGTGGAGGATGGCCCAAGTCCTTGGGCCCTGCACCCCATGGGAGACCAGGAGGAAGCACCTGGCTCCTGCCTTTGGATCAGCGTGGTGCACCAGCTGCAGCGCGCCGGCCATTGGAGGGTGAACCAACGGCAAAGGAAGACCTTTCTCTCTGTCTCTCTCACTGTCCACTCTGCCTGTCCAAAAAAAAAAAAAAAAAAAAAGTGCTTTCATGCTTGCCACTTAAGAGCCTTGAACGTGGATGTCAAACAGATAGGAATTCAAATTCGGGATCTATCACTTATCAGCTGTGCTGCTTGGGAAAGCAGCTTAACCTCTCAGAGCCTCGATTTCCTCAAAGCGCATTTAAGGGGTGAGATGCTTAAACCAGCCTTCTTAATAACTCCCTCTGGTAGTCTTTACAACTCTTCAGAACTCAGAGCAGGTGTCAGTCTGTATAACTGCAGCTCAAAAAGACAGAAGCCAAGAAGCAAGAGGCAGAACTAGAACCAACGTTGCTGACCCCTAAAGCTGTCATTTCTAGGTCTCTTCAGGAAGTAGCATCTTCTGCAGAGGGTATTGTGAGGGTTTTTCAAAAAAAGAGATTTATTTATTTATTTATTTGAAAGTCAGAGTCATGGAGAGAGAGAGAGAGAGAATATCTTCCATGCACTAGTTCCCTCCACAAATAGCCAAAACAGTCATGGCTGTGCCAGGCTGGAGCCAGGAATTTCTTCTGGGTCTCCCATATGGGAGCAGAGGCCAAAGCACTTGGACCATATTGCACTTCTTTCCCAGGCACATTAGCAGGAAGCTGGATCAGAAGTGAGGCAGCCAGGACACAAACTGGTGTCCATATGGGATGCCGGCACCATTGGAGGAGGCTTTACCCACTATGCCCTGATGCCAGCTCTTGTGAGAATTTTTTTTTAAAGTTTTCTCTTTATTTTTATCTACTTGAAAGGCAGAGACAGAGAGATAGGCAGATGGATAGACTGATTGATTGATTGATGGATTTGCCATCCAATTGTTCACTCCTCAAATGCCCACAACAGGCAGGGCTGGGCCAGGCAGAAACCAGGAGCCTAGAACTCCACCATGTCTCCCATGTTGGTGACAGGGAACCAAGCACTGGAGCCATCATCTGCTGCTCTCAGGGTGCGTTAGCAGGGAGCTGGAGCAGAAGCAGAGCAGCCCGGGTTCGAACCAGCCCCTCCGATATGGTGTGTAGGCATCACAAGAATCAGCTTCACCCATTGCGCCACAACGTCCACCTCTGTTGTAAGGATTAAGTGAGATGGCAAACATCTGGCCCTATGCATCAGGCTGGGCTGGAGGCTGTGCTCAGTCGGAGGCAATGACTAATACTATCATTATTTATATTGTGCCACGCTTCCATGAGTAACTGATTTTGTTCAAAGGCCCCAAAAGAACCTTGGGAAGTTGGCTCATATCATCTTGACCAAGCCCCCCATTTCTGTTGTATCTTCTCCCCCAACAAGATGGGACCAGGGGAGGATTAGAAAGATCCAAAATTCTCTGAAAGTATTAAGTTTCCACTTGGAAGGAGAGATAAAGTATTCTAAGGCTCTGGGCCTATTGTTTGCAAAACACAAGAGCAGCTCTGTTTTCCTTGGGAAAGGGGGCACTGAATCATGAGTCATTCTTTAGGTTCTGTGTGGGCGACTTGAGGTTCCTGTGAAAACTTTTGAGTCATTCACCATCGCCTCGTGTAGACTGAAGCAAAAAGCCTGAGCGAGTTGTGTTCCCAAAGTCACATGGTCCATTCTTCCGAAGACATTCTAGGAACACACTGTCCATCTCCTTGAACAATGCAGCCACAAGACAGAGTGGCCATTGAAACTGGCCCCATGGCTTTTAGTAAAACACCACTGGGCAGCTGGCCAGGCCTTGGGGCACCTTAATGGTCAAACTGATCACAAGGCCCAGCTCCCACTGCAACCGTGCCAGATGTGAGGGAAAGGGGCTTTCCTTTTGCCCCCAGAACAAACAAGGAGCTAGTTAGAAGCCCACTGCATGAGACTGCTCCATTCTTGGTCCTATCTGGAGCAGTGCCGTCAGACTGGCCAGCTGCATAGAACCACCTGTGCAGAGTCAGCTCACACTGGGTACAGCAAGGAGGCTTCTCAAAGGTCGGAACGTGTAGCATGCACCCCAGTTCGGTTGGTATTACAGAGACCGCGTGTCAGGGACCAAAGTGTGGAGGCTTCAACAAACAACTCTGAGTATGATTTCTTGGGTGACATGGTTCTTCATTTGCTCTTGCTCCCCACACATCTAACCAGAGCCCTGCTAGGCTCTCTGCTTTCCTTAGGCAAGTCATCTACTCTTCCATGGACTCAGCCCTATGCATGAGAGGCATAGAGATCGGGTGGAAAAACGTGGGCTTGGAACAAAGCTCATGGTTTCCAAATTTGGCTATGATCTGGGGTAATAAAAATAGGTACTGCCACATACTCCTTGCTTAGTATGTGATGGGAAACTGTGCTCAACAACCTACCTGTAAGATCTACTTAATCCTCAAATTAGGCATCAGCATTTCTGCTTTACAAATGAAGACACAGAGTTTAGAGATGCTTAGTAATTTGCCTGTGTTACTCAACTTTTCATGACTATAGCTAAGACACCTGAGACAAACTACGTAGGAAAGAAGGTTTATTTCGGCTCACAGTTTTGAAAGGTCGCAACCCAAGCTCAGGTGGCTCCACTGATCTGAAATCTGGTGACAGTGGTGGCTGGCTGGCAAAGCACTTCAGGAGGGAGGGTGACATGGCAAGGCAGGACACAGACATGTCCATGTGCCTTCTTTTTATAAAGCCACCACAACTCCAACTTGGGGGATCTACCACAGCAACATAATCCTGGCTGATCACTTCCTAGAGGCTCAACTTCCGATGCCACAGATGGATCATCTCCACCTTTAATCCACTAGCCAACAGCATTGATTCGTTAATTGTTAATCTAAGACTTTGAGGACCAAGCCCCTAACACATGGACCTTTGGGCGATATCCAAACATATACTCAAACCATAGTATTGTCCAAAGCCTGAATCCAAACCCAGGTCTGTCTCCCAGTGAAGCCTCATCTACCATATGCAAAGGACTCCAAATGATCAGGTCCCTCGGCCTCAGCCTGCTCACATAGAACACCCAGGCCCTGTTACACTTCACCCAGTCTCTTGAGTCTCCAATTAAACAATGCGCAGATAAAGAGCACCGCAGACTACCTGGCACCCAGCAGCTGCTCCATAAATGCTCCCTTCCCTGCTGCCGGAGCTGATTCTAAGAAACGAGAATGTCTGACCTTAAGCCAAAAGCACGCTGGGTGGTTTGGCTTTTCCAGACTGGCTGCAGCAGCTTCCCTAAGGCCTAATTAAAACACCTCTATCAAGGCTCCATCCCTCATGTCTTAGAAGTAAATAGAATGGGACACACAGATCTGGGGCTTCAAATCCTGGTCCCAGAGGAAGACAGTGTGAGAAGTGGGAAGTAAACCTAACCATTATCAAAGCTGGACTTGGGGCCATAACTCCTCCAGTCTCGCCTTTGATGTGTGTGTAAGCTCACACACGTTCAATACTTTAAGCTGTTCCATGTGTATATATTTGTGTATGCGTATGGATATATGTGTATACACACGTATCCAGAAGTAGACGTATTTATATACACACATAATGATACCCTAAATAAGCCACCAGTACGACCCTTCAAGTGTCTTTAGAAAATTAACCCATGGAATAAGCAACAATATGTGAACTATAAACATCCTCACATGTTGGCAGATAACCACGCTACACATTCCCCTCCAAGAACTGAGAAAGAGAAGAAAGGGAATAACACAATAGCAGAAAAATGCACTAATCAAATCCATAATCAACTCTGATGATGCGGCAAGGATTCTAATCAAAACACAATGGGGCAAAGTCGCAACAGGTTGAAAGCGAGGAGCTGTGCTCTCCTCCCAGGGGGCCTCTCCAGCACTTTCTAAACATCTAAAACACCCACGGAGCATTTCAATCACCTCTAATTACTTTTGTAAAGAACTGAGTTTCAAGTTGAACACCAGCTCCTAAGAACAGGAAATATCAAAGTATTGGGATGATGTCTCTCCCCAACCCAACACTGCAGCTGCTCCTTAGAAACAGGCTAAACTCTCCCCACACCGCTCCGGAGTGCTCCTTCTCTGCAGTTGGCAGAGGGGGTTTCTGCACTAACCCAGAGCATGCCTCTAAAACAACTCTTTGCACATGGTCATAACTGATATGCCTGTTAACGCAGCAGAAGCTGTCAATGTCCATTCTTGGGGAAGGGCTCTGCTGTCTCATTACCAGGAAGGGAATCAGGGGAGGTGGGCTGCTACACGCGCAGTTTCTTCTGGCTGCGGGGTGGGAACCAGCTGTAGACTTGTGGGAGATGCTCTAGGCGAGGGGCTCAGATGGCTGAGCTGCCAGTGAGGCTGCACCCCACAGCAGCTTGCTGGCTGAACTCTTCGCACATGTGACGGAGTTGCACAGCAGGTGTGGGGGCAACTGGCATGTCACTGGCTGGAGAGTTACTGAATAGTAAGACACGCTGTGAGAGCTGCCTACTTTCCCCTGTAACTATCACGTTGAATATTCAGACTTGCAGGCTAAGAATTACCAGCATTCCCCAACGGCACGTGATGAAGCAGGTCCCTAACGGACACCATTTCTCCAGCCTTCTGTAATCATCCTGCACATTTAGAATGACCACCTACCTGGGGAGTCAGCAGGCAAGTCCAATCCTCGCTTCACTCTCTTCATCACCTTTCTGAAAGGATGATTCCAGATCCAGGGCAATTATTTGTTGCATGAGTGCCAGCAACTCTCGCTCTAGGCCATTGCATGGCCCCGCTTGTTGCCCTCCCCATCAAGCAACACCTGTCCACCTTTGCAGCCCAGCACTTCCGGACCCTGCACTGCTATCTCTCTCTGCACCTCTCCAGCCACTGTAGCCCCTGCGTATCTTGGGTTGCCAGCGCCAGGCACACCTCTTATTCCTTCCTGGGTATATCAGCTATGCCTCCCTCGGCTGTGCTATAAAGGCCCCAAGGTCTAGGGCCATAGACAGGCAGTGATGGAGATGGGGAGATGGTAGCCTTGAAGTCAGACTGACCTGAGCACCATGCTGGGGGACATGGAGCAAGTTACCGTATGGTGGTGGGCAGCACTGGTCTTTTAACTCAGGGCCTGCAAGCTATCAGGCAGTCTCTGTGATTATCACCATATAGAATCACAGTCAAGGGCATGCAGTCCAAAGCCAGACTGTCCAATTCCTTTTTTTTTTTTTTGCATTGCATTATTTATGTATTTGAAAGGCAGAGTAACAGAGAGAGGGGGAGATGGAATGAAAGATCTTCCATCTACTGGTTTACTCCACAAATGCCTGCAATAGCCCAGGAACTAGGAATTCCATCCCTGGCTCCCATGTAGGTGGCAGGGACCCAAGTACTTGAGCCATCACTGACTGCCTCCCAGGTGCATCAGCAGGAAGCCGGATTAGAAGAGAAGCAGGACTCCAAACCAGACATGCTGATACAGGATGAAGGTGTCCAAAGCAGTGGCACCACAGCGCCTGCCCCAGATTGTCCAAGTTCTCATCCTACCTCTGCTACTCACAAGGTAACTAAAATGGCATTCGTCTCAATCTCCTCATGTGTGAAATACGGATGATCAGACTTAGTGGAATGATATAAGAATAAAATGATTGGAGGCCACCAGGGTAAGCTGACACCTGCAATGCCAGCATCCCACGTGAGCACAGATCCCAGCTGCTCCACTTCTGATCCAGCTCCCTGCGAATGTGCTTGAGAAAGCCAGTGGAGCCTGGCCCCTCTACACACATGGGAGCTCTTGCCTTTGGCTTGACTCAGCTCCAGCTGCTGCTGTGGCTATTTGGGGGAGTGAACCAGCAAATGGAAGATCTCTCTCTGTAACTCTGCCTTTCAAATAAATAAATCTTTTTTAAACAAAGGAGAATGAAATGAGTTATTTTATATAAACTACTTAGAACAATTCCTGGCACGCAGGAAGTGCTATGTAAGGACATAGCTATGTTTTTGTTATTCTTCCGTTGGTATTGTCACAGAAAATGAGGTGTCTTCTCTTCTCTAAGTGCTCCTGTGAGGTCATGTGCAAATGGTCACACCCTTCCCTCATCTTTCCACTGCCTGGTACAGTACTGGGCATGTGACAGATGCTCCATCAGCCCTTGTAAACAGATTGTGACCTTCCCTAAGACGTGAGAGAGTAAGCCATGTCTTTTCTTATTTAAACACTACTAAATCTATGTTCAATATGCCCTATTTCTTGAGACACCAACATACACAGCAGATTGTATTAAGTGTTCCTTATTTGCCAGACACCGCACTAAACACTTCACATGTTTCTTCTCTTAATGCTCACAATTCTAGTAGTTGTCTATGCCCATTTTACAGATAGGAACACTGAGCCCTACAGCACCTAATGGACCAGGTCACCCAGATAATATACAGATACAGGACACCACCAATACCCTTCTGGCCTCAAAACCTGTGCAACCAGCCACTGCACAGCTCAGCCTTCTGCAAAAGTTCCCCTGAAGAGAAAGGATGACAGAGGCCTCTAGACATCATTTGTCATTCAATTAATCATTTCCTAATTATTTTCTAATGATTAGTGTTTGGACCAGTCAAGCCTGTTCCTCAAACCATAATTAAGACTTTTCTGGGGGGAATGGATGGATGCCATGTCAGTCAGAGTGTGGGAGAATCCCCACCCAAAAAGGCAAAACCCTCTTTTGCCAAAGTCACCTTGATATGAGGGTGGGATGGTGAGACAAGGATCTGCCACCCATCACAGAAAAGAGCCCCCAGGAGCCCAGATGCTGGTAACAGCAGGGCAAACTGGTGAAAACCTGGTGAGCCCCCTGGAGAGGGGGGGTCCCCTTCACAGCCCACCCTGGCCATCCTCACAGTCAGTGCCCAGGCCCCCATGGAGGGCAGCCCAGGTGCTGGGGACGGAGTGGCAAAACCCAAAGGAGAAAGCATCGTCTTGAGGGGACAGGGCCAGGCCAGTGCCGGGGGGAAGCTGGGGAGCATGTTTCCAGGGCATAGGATCCTGAGTCGCCTTTGCCTGCTCGCTGGGGGTCCTCCGCCGCCCTTTGTTCAATGGGCAGAAAGCAGAGCGGCGCCCGGACAGGAAAGCTGCCCGCATATTACTCTGCCTCTCACCCTCCGGCCTCCTCCCGGGGCTCAAGGGTGTGTGTGGCACATCCCAAGTCCCCGAGCGGCCTCCCACGCGCTGCCCACTTATGCCGCCCATAAGCCTGTGTCCACGTTGGCAGGGGAATCTGTGCAGGAGTGCACCCTGGACTCATCCCGTGACTGACCGCATTCGCAAACCCTACAAGAGACAGGCCCTGGGAGCACCGGAGGGAAACTCTGCCTTCCTCCCACACACCATCACTCAAGGCTGTCAGCTTCCAAAAATGTTTAGCAAGTGCGGCAGCAAGGGGCACGCTTATCAGCCTGCTGTGGGAGCTTAATCTGCTGTGAGGGCCTTCTCCAGCCCGGAGTTCCAAAAGTCTGCTTGCAATTAGCTCCCAGCTCCAGTTCCTCCATCCGAAAGGCTAGGAATGTGTGGAGCTCTAGCCTCTGATCAGAGAAAGCTCCAGGAGAAGGTGGAGACGGCGTCAGGAGAGACGCGCTTGCCAAAAAGGTCAGCTGGTCTGTTACCACTTCCCCGACACCCGCCCCCAAACCGTCGCCCGCTCTGGCTTTCCCGCCTCTCCTGACCGGGACAGTCACATCCGTCAGGTCAGCCTGTCCCCAAAAGTCCCTGCTGACTGACTGCCAAGGGGGAAAAAAAAAAAAAACAGCGTGTGCCCCTACTCCCTCCTACCAGATTGTGGGGGCGGGGCGGGGGGTACGCAGCGGGGAGGGCAGGAGGCCAAGAGAACCTGATTGGCCCCAGCTGATTTCCTTAAAAGAGGCTGCACTACCCGCGCGCGCGCGCGCGCGTCACCGGGCCCAGCTGGGTGATGCGGCTCTGTCTGGAAAGGTAGCCGTCACCACTTCTCATCAAGCCGTCTCCCACCGCCCCCCTCACTCACCAGGTCTACCCACGCCGGGATGGCCTCCAGAAGGGAGGGGCTTAGCTTCGCGCCGCCATTCCGAGGCCGCCGCCGCCCCCGCCCCCAGCGCAACCGCCAGCCCTGGTGCGCTCCGGCTGCAGCCCGCAGCACCTTGCCCGGAATCCCGTCACCGCCCCTAAGGACAGGCCATGTTGAAGGCTGGGGATAGCAGGTTCACTGCCACCCAGCTACCCTTCCCTGGATCTTGCAGCAAGGCCAGGGGACGTCGAAGCCGGTGGGGCTGCGGATCATTCCCTGGCAGCGACAGAACCTCTAGGGAACCGATAGACACACAGCTGTCGCCGCATAGACTGCCTGCCTGCTTAGAGCCAAGCCCTCCACATGCAGGACCTGACAATTTCCAGGGCTGCACACGTTTTATGAGAAACCCTGGCCGTGTCCCCAGCCCTGGATGCCGCAGGCGCGCCGGCATCTCCGCAGAGCTCCTTAGGCCAACCTGGGGCGCCCGCGCCACACCCACCGGCCGGTCCACTCCCCTCTCGCGTGCCCCCCCCCAACCTGCGGATCGCAGCCCAACGGATCCCCTCCCCGCGCACATGGTATCCCCTTCCCCCATCCGGGCCGTGCCAACTCCCCTCTCCCCCGCCCTGCCCCTCTCACCTGGGTATCGAACCCGTTTTCCACCGAGCCGCTCTTCCGCAGCGGGGGCCCCTGCCCCGCCGGCTCCTGCAGCCCCTGCGGTTTCAGGGGGGTCTGGCCAGGATAGGCCGTCTTGCTCACCTCCACCTTGCTTCCCAACTTGAGGTAGCAGGGCTGGGGGCCAGCGCGGGCCGGGGGCACGTGCAGGATGGGCGCGGCGCTGTGCACGGGTTTGGGCAGTCCCGACTTCATCTTGGAGGCGACCAGGATGGCCGGCATCTTCTCCCGGGGCTTCGGTTTGACCAGCACGTCCCTGGCAGCGGCGGCGGAGGCGACCGCTAAAGGCAGCGCGGGCAGCAGAGCAGGCGCCGGGCCTCGGCCCGCGAGGCGCCCACCACCAGCGGCGGAAAAAAAAGAAAAAAAGAAAGAAAGAAATCCCCGGGCTGGGGAGATGAGAACAGCCGGGCGAGCGCGCCTTCGCGGTGCCCGAATGGGGTGCGGGAGTGGTCGGTGCGCTCGGCGGGCCCCCACCTGGCCGGGTGCTGCGGCCGGGTCGCAGCCCTCCTCCGGGGCCGCCTGTTCAAGAGCTCCGGGCGCTCGGGGGCTGCTGCCTCTTGCAATTTTCCTCCTGGGAAACCGAGGCTTGGACGTCCATATTAACTTGTCATTGCATCTCCGAAGTCAGGAGCCCCCTTTGGAAGAGACCGCGGCGGCGGGCACGCACGCGTCCCGCTCCGGAGGCTGCGGGTGTGAGCGCGTGAGGGAAGGAGAGAGTCGCGGAGGAAGGCGAGAGGGAGGGCGCACGGAGCCCAAGACGTCTCCGCCGAGAGGCAGCGGCCGCCCTGTTCGCGAACACCGCAGTGTCCCCCCTCCACGCCCGCGACGCGGCAGGGGCGCGGTGTGGAGAGCCCCGGAAAGGTCTCTCTCGGCGTGACAGTCAGTCACCGCTGCCCACGAGCCTCTCGGACAGCCAGCACCTTCGCGCCCGCGGCGCTCCACATGCTCCGTGCGCTACAGCGCAGCCAAGGCCGTTGCGGCGGGCGCGGGCACCGGGACGCGCGGCTGGCGGGCTGGGCAGGGCTGCGCTCGCGAGCGGTCGCCGCGCTGCCCGGGAAGCCTGCGGCTGGCTGCGGGGCTCCGCGCAGGGGAGGACAGGCTGCGGCCGGCGCGGCTGCGGCGCGCGCTGACAGCCCGGGCCGCCCCGACGCGCCCATTGGTCCGCGGCGCGCCAATCGGCGGCCACGGCTCTCCCTGCAAAGGGGGCGTGGCCTCAACTCCGTGGCCGCCGCGGAAACTCTGGGCCGCTCTTGGCTGCGAGTACAAAGCCGGCTGGTGGCCGTTCTGCGGCACGGCGCGGGCCGCGCGCTGCCCGGCGGGCCGACGCCCCCGCGTCCCTCCCGAATTCTGCATTTGAAAAATGCCCTCTCGGACGCAGACGCGCGCCTCGGAACCCACCCCCCCCGCCCCCCCGGGCTCGGTGCAGGGGAAGTTTCCTTTTTCAAACGGCTCTGGTCACCTTAACGGTTTGAGCTTTCCGGAGGCACGGCCGCAGCCTCGCTGACCCTGGCTGGCAGGGGGCAGGGCCGTTCGTGTGTCCCGCGTGAAGGGCTCAGCCATTTCTCTCCCGCCTGCTTCTCCTGGCGGGCCGGGGGCCTCCCAGCAGCTTCCCCTTGCAGCTTTCAAAGGCTGCACGTTGCACTTAACTATTTGAAGTGTTTATAGGCGAACACGCCGGGAAGCTTCCCGCCCAGAGCCGGCTCCTCCTCGCCACCCGCCGCCTGCTCTGTAATTAGGGTGGCCGGGAGAGATTCCTGACCCCAGGAGCCCCTCCCTGACGGCGCCACGGACGCACTGGCCCCACAGGTTCCTCTACTGAAACTCGCCGCAGGGGCACTGTCGGTCGCCTTCTGGATTCCTCGCTTACTCAAAGCCCATGCGCCTTGGAAGGCAGTAGGGACGAAGCAGGCAGGCCAGAGCCCTGCAGGTTCAGGGACAGGAGCCACCGCCCCGGTAAACTGCCTGGGTTTGAATTGGTCGTATTCTTCGACCTTACCTGGTGTTCACAGGTAGGAGGCTACCTGGCGGTTTGAGTGCATTAATCCAATGGCACTGTTTGGATTAAACGAAACGGCATACAACGGTGATTTAGTGCCCTCCCTGGAAATGTTGAGGACTAATGAAAGTTGCATCCCTATTATAATATGACACCTGCTCCCCTCTCTCTGCCCCTAACCACTCATATTCTCCATAAGCTGTTTGTCTCTCTGTAACTTTATGCCTACCATAGCTTGATTTATGGTGCTGACAGCACTGATTTGGAACAATCTAGATGCAACAGACTGAATTTTGTGGACCCATTCCCATCCACAAGTTAAATCCCTAATCCTCCATGTGAAAGTGCTTGGCAGTGGGGCTTTGGGAGAGAATAAGATCATAAGAGTGGAGCCCTGATGACGGGACTGGTGTCCTTATGAAAGATGGGAGGCAGACGTGATGTCTCTGAGGATGCAGCTGGGAGGAAGCAGGAGGAGGGTCCTCACCACGAACCTCAGCATGCTGGCATCCTGACCTCAGATTTCTGGCCTCCAGACCTACGAGAAATGAACGCCTATTGCTTGCGCCACTCAGGCTATGGCATCAGTAGCTCAAGCTGGTGATGGGAGCAGACCAAAGGAAAGTTAACCTCTGCAGCATTAAGAAATGACTAGGGGCCTTCCTATCACAGGCAGCCCTCCCTCCTATCTTACCTTCCACCTATCCTATGTAGCAACTTCTTACTCTAGTTGGCTGAAACATACACACCCCGTAAATAAGCCTGTTGCAATTATCTTTCCTCTCTGAAATTAAGTCCCACGTGGGCCCTGCCACTTAACACTCTGCCCTTGGCCATCTGATGCCACCGCCCGTACTGTCGCCTTGCTTTATTTAACTTGTTTTTTTGCTTCATGTGTTTATTTTCTTCGTAGGGAACAATCCTCCTTAAGTTAGGAATTGTGTTTTCACTTTCATTAGATTGACTCAGTACTAAGCATAATGCTGTGTTAAACAGCAGGCTACTCAAATTGTTATCGAATGAATACATGATGTTAGCAGCAATTTTCCGGGAGGAGAGATTGCCTTTTAGATTGAGGACCAGAACGACACAAGAATGATATGCTGTGTTCAGTCTTGGCACTCTCTTGCTCGAAATGATGGTTCTGAAAACCGTACAAAGGCTTGTGGAAAGACATATGATCTTCAAGTTCTAAAGATGATGGAAATATTCCAAAGCATTCCCACATCTCTGATGCACTGGTTCTCCGAGTATGGTCCCTGGTACAGGAGCAGCAGCATCCGCTAGAAAGTTGTTTCTCAAAACGTATTGGATATAAAGCTCCAGGAGTGGGGCCCAGCCATCTGTGTTTTCACCCTGGGATTTGGATGCATGGTGATGGTCGAGAACTTCTAGCGAATAGACCATGTGTCCACTGCATTTCCAGGGTTGATTTAACCAAAATGCACATAAGAAGCACTGAGGATCTTGTTAAAATCAGATTCTGTAGTTCTGGAATGGATTGGAGATTCTGCTTCCTGAATCAGCTCCCAGGTGATGCCCAGGCTAGTGGCCTGTACATCGGATGGTGAGGAGGAAGGTGAGCCCACAGGCAGCACAAGGGCTTCCCCTCGAAGCGATGTGTAGTTACATGACTTTCTGTTGTGCTGTGCAGGAAAGGATCCTGAGGGTGCATCGATCTAAAAGCAACCTGATCCATTGATAATGTTAGTCACGGGTACAGAAATGAAGAGTGTCACGCATACTGTATATCTGCCAACTTTGATTTCCTGTTTCATACTGGCCGCCAAGGTCGCCCTCTTTTTATTCATTTGCTTGTTTCTGAGACCCTCAAATAGATACAAATATGGAAAACAGTGTATTTTTTTATTAAAAGTGCTTCTTGAGGCAGGGGTTGGTGCAGCAGTTAAGACGCTGCTTGGGGCACCCCCACCCCCTATCTGAGTGCCCAGGTTTGAATCTCAGCTCCGCTCCTAATTCCAGCTTCCTGCTGATATGTACCCTAGGAAGCAACAAGCGATGGCTCCAGTACTTGGTTACATGCTACCTCATAGGAGACCCAGATCGAATGCCCAGTTCCTGGCTTTGGCCTAGCCCAGTCTCAGCCTTTGCAGGCAGGCATTTGGGGAGTGTGTCTGTCTGTTTACCTTTCAAGAAAACAAAATAAATGAATAAAAATTCAAACAAAGACAAAAATAAAATCAATACATTTGGCAAGCCTTGGTAGCTGTATCAGTGAAGAGCATCTTCTCTGAGGAGAATAAACTATCTAGCTTTTCAAAAAACCTTTTCTTTCTTTTTAATTATGTGGGCTACAGATAAGGATGACCACCAATTTAAATCCCAACGTTGACAACTCCAGTTTCTTTTTCTCCTGACTCTAAGGTTTCAGAATGACCCGGATATCTCTGACAGGCTGACCTGAAGCGTATCCTCAAAGCTCCCAGGGCCACTGACCCATCCTGAGTCTGAACAGTTCCTGGCTTGTGGGAGCTATCCCAGATCAGAAGGCACCAGCCTCACCCCTGTCTGATCCTCAGCCTCGGCCCCTCGTGACTAGTTGAGCATGAATTGGACTTCAGAGCTGACCTGCAAGTGACCAGCCCTATCAACCCATCCTTCTTCTGAATGAGAGACCCCTGTCTGCCTGACCTCCCAAGAAGACAGTGCTGTAAAGAGCCTGGGCATCCAAGCCCCTGTTGTCACAAAGCAGGCAGGGATCTGGGAGAAAAGGCAATAGCCTCTTGGAGATCATCAGTTATAAATGACAAAGGGAAATGCTACAAGGCTGGCGAGTAATAAAAAAAGCAAAATATTCATGAGTTTATTGGGGAGGCAAAAAATGACACTAGATTATTTTTAAAATGTGCTTTTTCTTAATGTTCTACAACACGGGTTGGCCAATCATGACACCTGTCTCAGAGACAGCACGAATGCCCGTCCTTTAGTCCTGGCTGAGTGGAGTCCTGCCCATCTCATACTGCAGAGAAGCTGAGAGAAGAACCTGAGGACATCTCTTTAGACAGCATGCTCCTCCACTCACCCTACCCCAAATTACTTCCAATCACAAACTTACTTGCAGATGGGTCTGTGTGCAGATCAGTGGGCACAGTGGTCATGTTTGTTTGTTGAGTGTTGCATACTGAGTCATTGCCTGCCCATGCCCCACAGCTACTGGAGTGGGAAAAGTGTGTGTGATTATGTGTGTGTGTTTATAGGCACACGAGGCAATGATCCTAAGTGTCAAACAAATCCATAGCAAACTATTGATTAATCAACGACTCTCATTTATACAATGAATACACTGCTGAGAGCCATCCACGTGCCAGGCTCTGGGTATGATGACAGGGACAATGTAAGTTCCTGCTCGCTGCTCTCAAAGCGCAAAGGATACAGCTGCTCTTCCTCCACCCAAGGAGCACCCTTTCGCACTACCAAAACACTGAGAACTCACTCTGCAGCAGGGGAAGCAAATAAATGAGTGAAGCAGTGATCCCCTCTTTGCCGTGGTTTCCTGTTTGTGGTTTCAGTACCCACAGTTAACTGTGGGCTGAAAATCTTATTTGCTTTGACTGTTTTGAGAGAGACCACATTCACATCCATTTTTGGCAGTAGATTGTTATTCTTGTTCTATTTTATTGTTGTTGTCAGTTTCTTGTGCCTAATTTATAAATTGAATAGGTATGTATGTACAGGAACAAAAATAGTATACGAGGGAATACAAGGGTTAGACATCCGCTGGGGGTCTTGGAGGGTATTCCCTGCAGACAAGGGAGGACTACTATGGTATAACAAATACTGAAACGGAGGCAGTGCAAAATATGCAGTGATACACCAGGCACAGAGGAGGGTCAGCCATTCATGGAGTTGTCCAGTTTGTTGATTAACTTTCTGGCTGGCAAAACACTGAAGAGTGATGGAGAGAAATCTGCTGTTTCCACCCTTAGTGTTGAAAGTCTAAGAGATATGAGTTCCCTCTTTTATGAGTCTAGGAAACATTCTTTTGTTTACATCTAGTTTTATTCCACAAAGGATTTGAGGACAGCCTATATTCAATAAAATCAATAGGTAAACCTAAATAAGAATAAATGTAATACAGAAAACATTATTTTTATGTCTATTATTTTCATCTACTTGAAAGGCACAGAGAGACAAGAGAGATTGAAAGATCTTTCATCCACTGGTGAAGTCCTCAAATACCTGCAACAGCCAGGGCTGGGCCAAGCCAAAGCCAGAAGCCAGGAACTCCACCCAGGTGTTCCACATGCATGGCAGGAGCCCACGCCCTTGAGCCATTACCTGCTGCCTCCAGGAAGCCTCAGTAGGAAGCTGCATCAGAAGCAGAGCTGCATCTGGTACGGCCATTGGAAGCCAGGTGTCCCAAGCAGCAGCTTACCCTGCTGTACCACAGTGCCTGCCTCTCATATTCTAATTTAAAATCAGACTGTGACTACCTTTGCCTCCTGCAGCTGGGAGAAGGCTGTGTAAATACTCATAAATCAGATCAGTGGGGAAATAAATCTATTCATTTCTTTTTTTCTTTTTCTTTTTTCTTTTTTTTTTTGACAGGCAGAGTGGATAGTGAGAGAGAGACAGAGAGAAAGGTCTACCTTTTTGCCGTTGGTTCACCCTCCAATGGCCGCTGTGGCCGGCGCATCGCGCTGATCCGAAGCCAGGAGCCAGGTGCTTCTCTTGGTCTCCCATGTGAGTGCAGGGCCCAAGGACTTGGGCCATCCTCCACTGCCTTCCCAGGCCATAGCAGAGAGCTGGCCTGGAAGAGGGGCAACCGGGATAGAATCTGGCGCCCCAACTGGGACTAGAACCCAGAGTGACGGCGCCGCAAGGCGGAGGATTAGCCTGTTAAGCCATGACGCCAGCCCCATATTCATTTCAAATCCTGCCAGTTCTGGGCTGGATTCAAGAGAGTGTCTGAGCATGTGGATGGCCAAAGGCCAGCCCAGAGCTCAGGGGTCAAGCTATATTGTAGTCTATCAGTGAGAAAAAATTCCCTTTTGTGCAGGAAGATTGGCCCGACGTGCTCCCAAAAATGGAGCAGCCGGAATGATGTGAAGAGACTCCTGAAGAGGATAGAAGAAGCAGAGCAAACTAGCAAAACCCTTTCATTTCCCCCCAAATAGCAATAAGCCTGCTGTGTTACTGAACACTTTGAGGAACTAGAGCTTTGAACATTCTTAAAGGGGAACAGAAGTTGATTGGCGGTGAGTGTTCGGCACAGTGGTTAAGAGGCTGCTTGGGATGCTTGTGTTCCATATCAGAGTGCCTGGGTTCAGGGCCTGGCTGTGCTTCTGACCTAGCTTCCTGATCATGTACACTTGGGAGGCAGCAGGTGAAAGCCCAAGTGCTCAGGTGGGAGACCCAGATGGAGCTCTGGGATCCTAGCTTCAGCCTGGTCCAGCCCTGGGTGTTGTGGGCATTTGGGGAGTAGTGCATCTTCTTACTGAGACATCCAGTGGATGGAAGTTCTCATTCTCTCTCTCTTTCTCTCTCTCTCTCCCCACTGTCCTTGTCCCCTCAGCGATTTGTGGAATCCTGAACAGGGAATTGGATTTCTCCTTTGATACTGGATAGGATTATTGTCCAAATTTAATTAAGAATGCCTTCAAATAGGTGTGAGGATCAGGGGAAATTTAAATAAAAGATGATTATCAAGACTGTAAGTGAGGGGGCAGGCATTGTGGCACCGCAGGTTAAACAAGCATTTTACACATGTTACCTGTGATTCGCATAACAGACCCATAAGGTTACTGTCATTTTCATTTTACAGAAGACAAAGCTGAGACCTAGAGAGGGTTCTGTCCCTTACAGTAGAACCCACCGCTAACGAGGTGGAAAAGCAGGATTTGAACCCTGGAGCCTGGATTCTGGACTCCACACAGTGCACTGTCACAGGAATAGGCTTCTTGATCCTGACAGCAGAAAGGAGCACTCCCTGGTCCCTGCTGGGCTTCACTGGGAGGCAGACAACGGGTCCCAGCAGCCCTCCAACAGGAAGCCTACGACTCGTCTAGGGTGCCTGTTGAAGCCCAGATTTCTGAACCCCACCCAACAGATCTGGAATTCTGAAACTGGGAGTCTGTAGTTCAGACAAGCCTGCTGGTGACCCCATCAGCTGTCTGCAACCTTTGCTTTGCAGCCTTGGCTGTCCATTCGAGTCACCTGGGGAGGGAAAAGGCAGAGCCTTGTCCAGGTCCCCCCAGCTCCCACAAAATCAGACTCAGCCAGGGGCCCAGCTAAAGCTCCCCAAGTGCAAGCAAGCAGAAAAGCACGGCTTTAACACTTTACAGTGCGGGGCTATTGAATCAATAATTTGGGTAACTTAAATCCACGCTAACAGCCAATCTGCAAAGTCCTAGGTCTTTCTAAGGCCTACTTTCTAAGCGAGATTCTCTTTTTTAATAGTGTAGCTGCACGTGCAGCCCAAATGCAGCCAGGTAATTGTCCACATGCTGGGGATGGCATCAGGCAGTCTGACCGTTACTGGGTGCGGGGCCTCCAGGCACTGAGCCGCGATACTCCCCACGCTCCCTCGCCGCATTTCCTCTTTTGGTTACTGCTGTCATCCTGGAAGCCTTCATGCCTACCCTCTGACTCTGCCCCAGGCACGGAGCCTGCTGAGCATCCGCAGGGAGAGGCGCTCCTGGCTGATGCCTGACACCCGCCCCCCTCCCGGGGAGAGGAGAGGCAGGCAGTGCCGGTGCCCGGGCTCAGGACTCTCGGAGAAGGACTGGCAATAGGGTTAACTCTTGAAGGTCTGTGCTAATGAAAGGGTGTGCTGGTGTGAAAAGTGCCTGCCATGGATAACTTTAGAAATTTAGAACTTCAATATGCATTTTGTGGGTTTTTTTCCTTATTTAAAATCTTGGAGATATTTATCATTATTTATCTGTTGGTCTATTGTTAAAATCGGTTTGCTAGTATGTTTATATATGTTACACACTACATATGTTTAAATAAGTATGCTTATAAACAGAAGAAAAAGAATCACATGGAGTTGTTAACAGTGGTTACACTTATTTTTAGTTTATATTTTTATTTGAAAGTCAGATTAAGAAAAATAGAAAGTGACCTTCTACCTGCTGTTTCACTCTCCAGATTCCCAAAACAGCCAGGGCAGCAAATAATTCCATCCAGGTCTCCTGTGTGGGTGATCAGGGACCCAAGTACATGAGCCATCATCTGCTCCTCCCAGAGTGTGTATTTGCAGGAAGCTGAATTGGAAGTGGAGATGGGACTTGAACTGAGGCACTCTGATATGGGATGTGGGCATCCCAAGTGGTGCCTTAATCCACTGAGCCACAACTCCCAACTCAACAATGGCTACTTATGAATGCAAATTAGGGGACTCTCAATTTTCATTTTTATACCATTCTTTTAAAGGACTGGTATTATGGGTGATTTTAGCTTCCTTTTATACCATTCTTTTTGAAGGGTTGGAATTATGGGTAATTTCAACTTACTTTGCCATGGGTTTTTCTGTATTTTTCCAAAGAAATATATTTATTTGTTTTAATCTTTCAGTTCTCCAAGAAACATCTATTAAGCCCTGTGCAGATGTTGATGATGATGGAAGCACAGGAAGCTTGCTTACGGCCTGTTCTCTGCCTTTTCATGCTGGAGAAGTGAGTCCCTCCTCCACACACACAAAGAAAAACAGCATTAGCTGTCAAAGATTAAAATCCAGTTTTCACGAAAGGCAAATTATCTACAAAGCAAAGTCACTGCCAAGTGCAGTTGTCTTCTTCCAAGATAACTAGACACCCTGGCCCAGTCTCTTTGCCTTCCAGGGAAGTGGCTCCTAACAGAATCATTCTCAGGTGCTAAGACCTCTCTTGAGTAGAGGGATCGGAGGTGAGCAGTTGGTTTCATGACAGTCCCCTTCCTGCAGAGGGAGGACAGAATGCAAAGTGCAGAAGGGAATTCTAGTTAACACTACCCTTCGGCTGGTCTAAGAGCTGTCAACAAAACAGACACCCATGAGGATCTTTTGTGTCCTGAGATCACTTAGAGCTATATGAAGATTTGAGATCCCAAACAGCTGTGTTGATTGCTGCACCCTCTTGAAACTCAAGGCAAATCAAACCTCCGAGCTCTATGGGCGGAGAAGAACAAAATCAACCGAGATTGTCTTTTAGTTTTTGGCTGGGAAGATGGAGTTTTACAAACAGTAAGGCGAGACGTTGTTAAATCTTCTTCCAGAGAATTGCCTGGCAACCTTCTTGAAGCCCCACATTGCACAAGGATCTTGGACAGTCACAGATACATGTTATCAGCACTCTCTCCTTGAGGCAGTCTGGAAGTGCCTCCAGTATGAAGTTAGGCTCCTTAGGCTGGGGTGAAGGCAAGCGAGCATCCTCACCGGCTTCCACACAGACCGCCTTTTCAGACTTGGGAATGCTGAACGAGCTCGCATTCAGAATCACTTGCCCGTTGGGGTTTTATCCTTCCTGACCCCAGGGCACTGTGAAGGGCTGGGTCTGGGGATGAAGAGTCCACTTTGGAAAAGCCACTGGCTGGCCAGGCTGACTTCCAGTCGAGTTCTCAAAGACAGGCTTTGAGAATCCTCTCCCAGGAACATGTCAGCTCTTTTTTTGCCTTTGATCCTTTAGGCTTGACTTTCTCTCCTGGCTGGGTCCCCACGGCCCCATTTTCTTCTGCTTTCCCTACAGCGGGATCTGGCAGAGCCTCCTGATCGCTCCTCTGTGCTTCCTGAGTGCAGCGCAAGCTGGAGTCACGCAGATCCGGGTGTGAATCCTGACTGCACCTCCTACTAACAGTTCAGGGATCTCTTGCTCTGCTCCCCAGCTTTCTCAGCAGTAAAATGGGAATGATGATAATCATGTCAGTTGTGATAATTTGAAATAATGAGACTCAAACCTTGTAGGTACTATACTCATTCAAATAATATTTTAGTGTTCCCCAATGAAAAGCAATGAACCAATCACTGCCAATACAATGTTGGCAAGAACCAGTATTCTTTTCTTATAGAATCTGAGAAACGGACAGTAATTGCAAAATTACATTGGTGCCCAGATAACTAGTAAATGAGGCAGGTACTATGTTAACAGGTGAGGAACCTAGAGCCCTTTAGGCTGTCAAGGCAGCCAGGCATCTCTGGAAAAGTCATGTCTGGGGCAAGATCTGAAAGGTAAAAATGGTGACCAGGCAAAAATGGGGCTTTCATTCCTGCCTACAATGCACAAAGGGTGGAGGTTTGCAAACAGCCGGGTCCCCAGCCTCACCCTTGTCCTCCCTCTGAGTCCTGGAGAACAGACAATGTCAGGGTTGCAGTTGTTCTTCCTGTAGTGGCTTAGAGAGGTGGAAGGAGTCCTGTAGGTGTGCACAGGTACCGAATTGCTAGTGTATAATGTTGGCCTAGCCACTTAACCACTCAGCCTCAGTTTCTCACCATTGTCGTTAATGAGCCTCACCCCCAGGGATGTGGTGGGAAGATTAAATGAGAGAGTCAGTAAGGAGGGGA
The DNA here is from genome assembly GCF_033115175.1 of Lepus europaeus. Classification (NCBI taxonomy): domain Eukaryota; kingdom Metazoa; phylum Chordata; class Mammalia; order Lagomorpha; family Leporidae; genus Lepus; species Lepus europaeus. The sequence continues at coordinate 45,894,019 of NC_084833.1, forward strand.
GGGTATGGCGGCTGGAAGCAGGTGCACTGGAGTTGGGCTACAGAAGTGACCATATGGGTTTGAGCCCTGCCACTTGCTAGTCATGTGACCTTGCACAAGCAGCTTAACCTCTCTGTGCTCTGGGGTTCCCATCCATGACATGAGGTTTGTAAAAGTCCCTCCCTCACAGGGTTGCTGGAAGGATGAAATGAATTCACACACACAAAGCACTAAATTAATGACCAGCACATGGCTGGTGGGACCACTATAAGTATCACATATCCTGGCATCAGGTAAGTTTTATGGCCATGGTGCCTTTTCCACCTGACCCAGCCTCACCGCACGACCTCCTGGCATGGGCATGTCTGAGTGTGTGGGAACTCCCATTGCTAAGATCTGGACCAAACACTCAGAAGCTGAGGTCATGAGCCCAGTGCAGATCCCAGCCTTTTTGGGAGGAACTCATGGGTCCTGTCTGCCATCATGCAGAAGGGCCCTACCTGTATCCCTCGAACTGAGCTACCCATGATGGACCAGGCAGGAAAAAGAAGGTAGAGAGAAGGCGAGGAAAACTCTCTTTCAAGACTTTTGCAGACCAGGAGGCATGCAGAAAAGGTGCATCCTCTCTCACTGAAGCTCCAGACCACATCTGATCACTCCTTACCTGTCTCCTGCCCAATCTGGTTCACAATTAGTTGCACAGTCAAGGCTAGAGTTGCAAGGTAAAGCCTATGGGTATGTCTGTTTCTCCCAAGACATCCATTCAAGGTGCTGCACCTACTCTCTGCTAGGGTGTCAACGCAGGTATTCCTCCCACCACCACCAATGGCTAACTTTAGCCCAAATAATCATAGTGCCCAAGGCTATTATCTCCAAGGGAGATGCCTCTTTGTGAGAAATAGGCTTTGCTGTCAGCGACTGCCTCTTCAAGCTGGTATCTTTATGATCCTTCCAACTCCACAATTAAAACCAACTTGCCAGGACCAGCCTGGGTGTCCTGGTATCCCAGGAGCTGGTGGCAAGGTATGGGGCAAGAACAAAAGTTCTATAGGCCAGGAGTCTTCATCTCATTTAAATTTCTTCAAACAACGCCTGGAAGCAATATTTTCTCCTGTTTCACAGATGGAGAAACTGAGGCACGTAGCCCTTGCTGAAGGTCACACAACCAGGAAGCAGAACTGGGGTCCAAATCCTCCCTTGCCTGGTTCTAAATTCCATGCTTCCTCCATTTGCCATCACCAAGCAGGCCCTGAATCTCTGAACGTGCTTCTCATTTGCTAAAGATCCATCAAATCATTGCCTCTCACCGGCACGGCCACTGATTCCGTGTGGGGCCCTGAAAGGGTGCCCTGGGCGGCTCTCTCCTTCCTTCGACAGGTGGCAGAAGACCTGGGGAGGAAGAGGTTGCTCCTGCCTTCTTCACAGGACAGAGGTCTAAGCCCTAAAGTATTGGAGTTCAGGTCTGGGAAAGCTCAGACTTCAGAAAATCTGCAGTGTGCTCTTCCCCTTCCTCCTTTTCTTTACCCCCGCACACACACACACACACACTCACACTCACACACACTGTCCTCGTGCAGCTTGCATCTGGTGGAAAGGCGTGCCAACTGAGGTGTTGAAATCCGTGGAGAGTCATGATTTGGCACCTGTGGAGTACTTTTCAGCACTTTGGAATGACAGCTTACTCATCCCCACGGCCCTTCCAGAAAGGTTGTGTTCGTGCCATCCCGGAGGGAAGAAATCCGAGGAAAGGCTCTGAGTGGTCAGGGCCAAGGTGGAGTTGAACTTCTCACCCCTGCTCCGTGGGGGGAGCTGCAAGGCCTCTCGTAGTTTCCTCCTGCTGTTTGAATTCCGGATGACCTTGGGAAAGCCACTGACCCTCTGCAGGCCTCCTCGGCTGCAAAATAAGGGGGTTGTCCAGTGGCTCTCGAGGACTTGGCAAATCCACGGGGCACCTTGGGATACGGCAATGGCAGCTGGCGGGGCCCGATGACAGCTACCACTGACGGAAGGTCTTGGGCACACTTACTCGGTGCCTTATGATTAAATTTCGCACTTTTTAAAACAAACCTGCAAGGTCAGCATGTCCACCTCATTATAGAGATGAGAAAACTAAGCTTCACAGAGGTCAAGGGATTTGCCCCAAACACAAAGTGATACTGCTGAACCCGGAGCCCACTCCCACGTGTACCGATGACAGCCACTTCTTCCCAGGAGGCAGTCTGTCGCCTGGGTCGTGTCTGGAGCAGGGCCATGGCTTTGCGGTGCTTCTGCGGCTGCCCCATTGGTGCTTAGCCCGGGGCTCTGTGATAAGCGGGTAGTGAAGGTGCTGGGAGCAGCTTGAGCACAGGTGCTGGGTGGGCCAGGCAGCTTCCCAGGGAGGGAAGGCACAGAGCCAGCTGCTCTGGGGCTGACCCTGCAGTCACTGATAATGCATTAAGCAAGAGTGCAGTGGGGAAAAGGTGCAGGAGGCCCTTCCCACATTCCTCCCCACTCAGCACGGAGCTGCTGTCAGGGACCATTGCCGTCACGGCACGTCTGCACCTTCCGCGTGCTCTTCCAAAGATGCTGACCTACTTTCTGTCGGGCGGCAGTGTGTCCCAGCAAATGTTCTCACTCGAGAGGCTACAGGTGGGTGCTGCGCCCATGATCTGCTGGATAAAACCCAGCCTTCCAGCCGGAGTCCCCAAGGCCCTTGCTGCCCTGCCCTTCCTCGCCTACCTCTCCAACTTCCTGTCCCTAGTTTTTCTTTGGTCACTTGCTGCCACCATTTGCAGACACACTGCAGTCTCTCACGCCTCCATGCGGGACAGGTAGCACAGTTCTGAGGTTAACCCAGCTCTTGGAAGACGGACCTCCTGGGATCCTATTGTATTTCTGCAGTGCTGTGTAATCTTGGTCAAGTAACTCAATGTCTTCATCAATTTCCTCATCTTTGAAATGGGTGCAATAGCAGTGTCTATTTTGTAGGAAAATTGTGACAGTTAAAGAAAAAATAGTGTGTTTTCAGAGGACATTCCAGATGATTCTGCCATGCAGGCAGGGTTTGGAATGCCTGGATCAAACCAGAATCTCCACGAGGGTGGAGCAGTTGTCTTATGTGTCTTCAAGTTCTTGGTACTTATCTGGCACACAAAGTTAGCATCCTGGGAATAGTTTTTGAAGGAATGAATGAGTCTATGTATTTGGAAGACTTAAATGTAAACAATCCTGCCCCCAAAGCCAGACACCCAGCCACTATCGAGAACTAGTTTCCACCTAAATTGGCAACCCACGATCCTGGTCATCAAGAGGTTGGCTTGGCTGAGAACTCCAGAAGAGAAGCTGAGTTGAACTGGGCCAGGAATGAACAAGTGGACATTTAGTACCCATCCCCAGACAAGCTAGGAGCAACAGACTAACTGGGACTCGTGCAACACAGAGAAGAGAAGGAGCCTTCCACCAGAGACAGAGTTTTGGGTAAGTCACTATTTAGATGTTTACTCTGCATTTCTATTTTTTTTTTTTTTGGTCAGGCTTTTGTCCAAGTCTCAGGGCCCATGCCAGGTTCAGACTTGAAATGAACAAATGCATTTCCTGAGTCCTCACACCTAATTCCAAATGGAAATGATGGGAAGTGTTTCTGACCAGCTATACTGCTGGGACAAAAATTATTCTTAGCACAACAGTGTGGGTGGCAAGCCAGGCTTTGTTCCTTCCTTGTGTGATTGATGTTCAATTAGGCTGCTGAAAACTAGGACAGCGTTTCTATGTGTGGAGGAAAGGTTGGAGGGGGCACGATATAGCATCTCAGTGTCAGGTAGCATTTTGCTTTTCCTTCTTGTGCTATGCTGTCTTGAAGGGCTTCATCCAAGGAACTGTTTGCATATGGAGTATAATGGAATTCAATGAAGAGGGCCAGAGTGCTAGCTTTGCATTAGTCAAGATCAATGGGGAAAGAAAGAAAGAAAAAAACCAGGCCATTCAGTGTTTTTTAGTAGAACTCAGGTGGTAACCCAGAAGAGACAAAACTCTCACAATACATGGCAACAGAGGGCATGTTTCTCCAGCCTGCACGATGCATTCAATCAAAACCAGGGCACCCAGGCTGCATTAAAATGTATGCAGAGGCCCGAAGGAAGCAAAGCTGGGAAAGTCAACATTTAGAGAAAAGGCTGGAAGCAAACGTATTCCAAAGGACCACTCTGTGTTAGGTGCACTGTGGACAGCATGTCACCTTTGCAGAGTAGAGCATGGCCATTCCTTGTTTACAGATGACAAAACTGAGATGACAGGGAAGTTAGGTAATCACTTCCATAAGCAAGTGGCTGAACTGGGCTGTAAACTCTGAAGATGGATTCCTAAGTCTGCATCCTTTCCCACTGTGTCATGTCTTGGGCCAGAGAGCGCTGACTCAGGTCCTCAGGGAAGGCCACCTGGGGTTGCCAAATAAGGGGAGGTAATTGGTGACACCTGGCTGGGGGAGTGAGCGAGGAGGCAGCAGCTGGAGGGGATGGCCTCACCAGGTGTTCTGATGCCAGTGTGTTCCCTGGCTTGGGAAAGTAGGAGTGTGCCCCATTCAAGCCAAACAGCAACCGCTGTCTGGGCCATGGCATTGGCTGGCGCATTGCCGCTGGCTGCTGCTACAAAGGGCAGCAGGTCACACCTGGGAATACAGGCTCCAGGAACAGTGGAGAGCTAGGCCCAGGAGCAGCCCCCTTTCTAATCAGAGAGGTACAAGGGAGAGCTAAAATGACAAAGGACCCCCACTGGAGCTAAATGGATGTAGGCAAGCTATGGCTGTCGGTTACTGAAGTAGCCCACCCTCCAAATCTGTCTCCATGGGCCCAGGCGGCTCTCAAGCCACATTCTATGGAAAGAAGGACCCGGATGCCACCAGCTCGACCCAGTGACTAAGGCACATTGAGGGTATGACATAGTGGCTGATTCAAGATAAAAGGACGCTGGCTGTACCTGTTTGGGATGAGATGAGTTACTCTTACCCTGAATCTCTGTGGCTTCACGTGTAAAATGGTGAAAAAAACGAACACTTAACTCCTCTGGACCCCAGAGTCCCGTGGGTCCCTGTTGTGTGTGCTCTGCCTTTAGCAGTCACCACCTGTGATGCACTGCCTTCGCCGGAGCCCTTTCACCCATGCATGCAGAGTCCCCTGTGCTGGAGCTGCAGGCATATAGACAGCCCCACTCACTCTTCTTGAGTTGGGATGAACTCTGAGGTGGCATTTAAGCCCCAGAACTGTCCCTCCCACCCCCAACCCCACCCCCCCAGGCTGAGGCTGGGACCATGCCTGAAATCACCCCCTTGCTTGCCTTCTTCTTGGTCCCCATCCTGCTCTCCCTTTTTGCTTTGTCCTGGGAGCAACTCTAAGAAATCTCAGATCCTCTTAGAGGCTGCTTCTGAGCAAGCGAACCTAAGATGCCACCTGGTTGGGTTGTTGTAAAGATTAAGCGATTTCCTTCATGTAAAATGCTCAGCTCAACACCCGGCTAAGCAGTGGCCTATAAATGGTCACTGTTCATGTTTAGATGGAACCTGATGAAATTGCCAGTAACGGCTACTTTTGACTCAAAAGCAACAATTCCATCTGGAATGACCTAACATGCTGGTATGGCCCAGGCTCATAACAGTCTCCCACCAGCCAAGGTGAAGACGAGACATGGCCTGGCCCATGGACCCTAAGCCCAGTGTCCCTTTTCTCCCTCCTTTCTGAAGGGGACATCACCTGTCCTGTGGACCCCAGCCCAGTGTCCCTTCTCTCTGATCTATCCTTCCTAGAGCAGGGCTGGCCACAACTGTTCCCTTGGTCACTGGTGCTTGGGCTTGACCAGGCTGGGGTTGGGACGGATGCACTTGTTATTTCACCAGAAAACCATGTGAATCTGGGCTCCACCTGACACAGGAGACAGGGCGGGGAAGCCATCTGTGTTTGTCATAAATAGGAAAAACGTTTTCAACTGTCCCAAGAGCAGCGTTTGGTACACATATTTTTTGTTTTATTTTCCTCAAAAGATGACTTTGGTGGCCTCTTCCCGCCAGCTGTTGTGAGCCTACTCTTTGAAGGGCTGTGGTGTATGTCTGGGACATTTTGGCTTCCAAGGCTACACAAATGACTACCGGCTTCGTGTTTGCATGGCAGGCTCCCGGCTGACAGGGACAGAAAACGAGCATGGAAAATGGCTGTTTGTGTTTCCTCTGGCTGTCCCCCTCCAACCTCATGACAGCGCGGAAAGTTTATGTTACAAACAGTCCATTCCCTATCTCGGCCAAAACACAGCGTCCCCTCCCCTCCGTCACGAGAGGACCCTGTGTTGGGTGAGACTCTGTGCAGGGGTATGGCTTCCAATAGAGAAGCCAAGGCCCATACTAGTGAGCAGGCAAGTGAAAGAGAGAAAACCAAGGGTACCAAATGGCCCGCTCAGCTGACAAGGCCCAGTCCTCGCTGACTGGGGAGCTACAGAGCATGGAGAGAGGGTCTTGACCAGGTGCTCTGTGGAACTTGGGTAGGCAGAAACACCTGCCCAGTGAGGGTGGAGCCTTGGCTGTGCTGTGACCTCAGCTATTACCCCATCATGCAGAACTTTTACCATCTGGTAGAATTCATATGCTCTTTGCTCATTTATCGTCCATTCCTGTTCCTTCCCTTCCCTCAATACACACTTGGGTGTATGCTCTATAAGAGTAAGGATTTTTTTTTTCCCTGCTGCATCCCCAAAGCCCAGAACACAGGACGGGTGCTCGATACATATTTATTGATGGAAGGAATGAAATATAATTGCCTATATGGTCAATATTCAAAAGTACAGAGGCAACTAATGACACTGAGGCATGAGATAAGATTGGATTTTGCTCAATGTACTATACATTCAGCTAAGGCAGGAGACACTCGATCCAAGCGTAGAAGGATTTGCAACAATAAGAAATGAAACAAGGAATGGTTTTGCTTTCCCAGAAAATACCATTCATGAGAACACGCCTATAGATGTGGCTGTTTTGTCTATAGACCACAGCCTATTTAGATGTTTCTGGATATTCATATGTTTAGCATTAGGTAGCATCAAGCCGTGAGCATTCTCAGACAAAAGCAAGCAAGAGAAACATTTGCTTGAGGAGCCAAATGGCCCAGCTTCTCAGACCTGGGTTTCCAGGGAGTACAGACAGACAGAAGTGCCGGTGAGTTCCACGCTAGTCACAAAACAGGGAGGCCACTGGTGGGCTCCATTCTGGTTCAGACAAGACCCAGCACCCCCATGGTGAGGCCCTCTGCCCATATGGGGATTTCTCCCGGAAAGTCTGTGTGATCTGCACGAGCTGTCATAGGGATCCCATTGATGTCTCTTTGGCAGGAAGAGAGCCGCCCCCAAAACACACAGAGGGCCCACAGATGTCACGCTGGCACCCTGCCAAGGAGTCCCAGGCTGAGTCTCTTGTGGTCATGACCAGCCCATGAAAAACCCTGCAAGCCACCAGGCCAGAGAGTGGCAGGACCTGAGCCATGTGAAAAACATTCTCAGCCTCGTTCTAATTGAGGGCAGAACACAGGGACCTTGGAGCTTTTAGTTGTAGGCAGGGTCTTCAAAAAGTTCATGGAAAATGTGTATTATCAAAAAATAAAAGCATGGATGTTAAAAAAAAAATCATTGCACCATAATAAAATTATCTTTTAGTTCCATTTCCACAAACTTTTACAATATCCTAATTTATTCCAACATCATAGTGTCAGCCAGAGAGGGGTCTTGAGCTGGGATAGATTCAGTGTTAGCGAAATGCATGATGGAGGGTGGGTTTTAAAATTCTTCGTCTTTGTCTCTAAGGGTATTGTGATCCCAGGAGTGGGGGTGCTGTTCCTGTGGTCTGGGGCTATAGCAGGCTTCAGCCATGGCACAGGAGCAAGAGGGGACTAGGTAGGTGTGCTAAGGTGGGCGAGGTGAGAGGCAGAACCAAGGAGGTTGTCCTGTCTGGCCAGGGTCCACACAGATTGGCTAGAACTCCACTCTAGCCACCAGTAGCACCCGAGGACTTGAAATGCAGCAAACCTGAACCAAGGCAAACTCGGTGAACTACACATGGAACTGCAAAGATTTCATATGGGAAAAAAAAGGTAAGACAGCTCATTAATCATTTTTATATTGATTTTATGTTAAACGGGAATCTTTCGACTCTAGCAAGTGAAAAGAAATACATGGCTAAATGAATGTGATTTGTTTCTTTTTATCATTTTGCCAACTAGAACATTTACAGTTACATACACAGCCTGTGCTCTGTTTCTGTGGGTGTGCTCCTCAGAGTGGCAGCATCCCTGGTGACATCTCAGGCTGCGCCCCAGCCCCACTGAACCAGAGTCTGCATACTTAACAAGATTCCCAGGTGACTCCGGGACAGTACTGGCCGTCATTCCCCAGGACGCCTGCTTCACTGCGGGCCGCCAGGCCAGCTTTGAGGATGATGGCTGAACAGAACCTGAGCAGACAAGCTCTGGTCTGTGCAAGGTTACAGCAGCTGTCCTAGCTGGAAAGTTGAGGATTTGGGTTCTATTTCGGGCTCTGTCTTGACATTGCTGTGTGACCTTGGTCAAGTCACAGCCCCTGTATGGGTCTGGTTTTCCACCTTGCAAATGAAAAACTTGGAGTAGAAGACCTTCAGAATTCCTATAGGAGATTTCCCTTGGATCAGCCGGCGTGACTGGAACCAATTCCTTTTCCCAAGGCTCCCAGACAAATCCTAGGCAGGCGTTTGATTTGTTTTCATCTTGACTTTTACACTGACCCCATTCAGAGTGGTCGCACACAGCGGAGAACAAATACAGACATCCCCTTTGTCCCTGCCTCCCTTTGGTTGTGTGACCCTCACGTTAGTCAACGAACATTTTGGTTACAGCGTATTGAGCACTCACTGTGCCCAAGGACGGGCTCTACATGCGTTACAAGGACTGCCCACGTTAACACACTGACCCTGAAAGCTAGGGCTCACTGTGACTATTCTAATTAAGCAACAGAGAGGTTAATTAAGTTGCCAAAGACCGTAGAGTTAATAAGGGATCAACCTCAAGGCTCCCTAGACGTCGTAATGGGTGAGGAGTGTGGCCTGGAGGGACAGCCCAACACAAGGGTGGAGAAAGGGAAATCCTAGGATAGATGTACGTGCATCACGTTAGCACACAGGGCCAAACTCTAGGTTCCGTCGGCAGTGTTTGGTTCTCGTGTGATATTCAGTATCACGATCTGGCCACAATGCCCATCTCTCTTTCAACTCAGCACCCACACGATGAAAGTCTCACGGGAAACACATGTGCTACCCTCCCTCCGATACCTGCACACACACACACATTGTGGCAAGGCTGATGCCCACAGATGGGGCAGGCTGATGAGCTGGATTTGTCACTCAGTAAAATCATCTGAAAAGTGGTAATCCTAAAATAAGCCCTTTCTTTTTTGAGAACGCTCTCCTCTCTCATGAATAAAATTTTCTGTTAAAAAAAAAAAAAAACCTGCTTATACAGTAATCACAGTGTTACCACCCAAGCCAGAAATCAAAGGCAATTTTAGTCCACTGATTGTGAAAACAACCTGGGGAGGATTTGTCCTGCCTGACTGAGCACCCATCCTCTCCACCAGCCCCACCAGCCAGGCTGTGTGCAATTTGGGGGCGAGCTCTCAGCCCCTAGGGAGGCTCACCGCCTTTGTCCAGGGTCTGATTCCCACGCCCCAACCTTGCACTCACTCCTCTTCCCAAGCTCTTGCTCCCATTCCTGGTTCCCAGCTCCCTTGTCTCATCTGCTGCTGATGTCTTTACACTTAGCCCTTGGAACTGGTGAACTAGTTTGATCTTGGTATCCCAGCCTTCCTTGCTGGCCATGATTTGCATCGAACGTACAGACAGACTGTCCACCTGCAGCTGCATCAGGAATTGGCTGAGCCTGGCCTCCATGACTCTGTCTTGGCATTGCCACACAACTTGTCATCCAGAGAACATCTGCTTTGATCAGGGGGGCCAAGGATGGGGCCCTGAGCATGGTCACATCAAAATCCTCCCTCCTTGTAGATGCCCAAGGTCTCTGGGAGCTGCCTGTAGCGATGTGAATGGCTGCGCCTCTGTGAATTAACTTCCAGCCAGGGAGTATGCTCACAGACCCTCTTCCTAAAGTGTGATGAAATAGATCTGGTTTCTAAATAGGTACTATGACCATAAGACTTTCTTTAACCCAAATTGAGCTCTTTGAGCAAGAGGAGGGGAAGCTAAGAGGCCTTTGTGGGGTTTCCCAGGCGAACTGAGAGCCAATGATGCTCTCAGTGCTGACGCCTGCTAGGACCCAGGTGCTGGACTGTGTCACACCTGCTCATTCCTCCTGTGTCCAGTATCACCCTGGATCATCCACAGAAGCAGCCCGGAGAGCACAGGAGAGGCGTATACCCCTGGGTGACAGGAAGCACTGTGCACAGGGCAAAGAGGTCGCCTGAGACCTCCTGACAGCACAACTTTCCTTTGAAATCCCTCTCTTATTTTTAAAGATTTACTTATTTATTTGAAGGGCAGTTGGGGGGGGGGGACAGGAGAGAGGGAGAGAGAGAGAGAGAGAGGGAGAGAGAGAGAGAGATTGAGAGTCTTCCATCCAGTGGTTCATTCCCCAAATGGCTGTAATGGCTGGGGTTGCATCAGACCAAAGCCAGGAGCCAGGAGCTTCTTCCAGGTCTCCCACATGGATGGCAGAGGCCCAGAGACTTGGACCATCTTCCACTATCTTCCCAGGTGCATTAGCAGGGAGCTGGATGGGAAGTGGAGCAGCTGGGAAATGAACTGGTGTCCATATGGGATGCCAGCACCGCAGGCGGTAGCTTAACCCTCTATGCCATAGTGCCACACACAGTAGGGAACAGACGCAGACATGCCCATTGGCTCTGCCTCCCTTCGGTTGTATGAACTGCACTTTAGTAAACAAACATTTTTGTTTCAGCATACTGTGTACTTACTATGCCCAAGGATGGTCTCTACATGCATTACAAGGACTACCTCCTGTTAACACACTGGCCTAAAAGCTAGGGCTCACTGTGACTATTTTCATTAAGCACAGAGGGGCCAATGCTGTGATGTAGCAGGTAAAAAATGCCCCCTGTAGTGCCAGCATCCCATATGGGCGCCAGTTTGAAACCTGGCTGCTCCATTTCTGATTCAGCTCTCTGCTATGGCCTGAGAAAGCAGTGGAGGATGGCCCAAGTCCTTGGGGCCTTGCACCTGTGTGGGAGACCTGGAAGAGACTCCTGGCTTCAGATCAGCGCAGCTCCAGCCGTTGCAGCCAGTTGGGGGGTGAACCAGCAGATGGAAGACCTCTCTCTCTCTCTCTCTCCTTCTCTCTCTCTCCCCTTCTCTCTCCAACTCCGACTTTCAAATGAATAAATAAATCTTTAAAAAAAAATTAAGCACAGAGGGGTTGATTAAGTGGTCAAAGATCCTAGAGTTATTCCTTCGAAATCTTAAAAGAGCATCCGACTTCTGTTATTCTGCTTCATCACCCTCCTTGTCCCACTTTAATTTTTTCAATGAATTACCTATTTTTTTCCTTAATCAACTGACGCTGAGGAAGACGCTTGCTGCAGGCTCACCCTGTGAAGTTGTGTGCCTCCCGATACCACAGTGCGGTCTGAGAATCCTGACATTATGGCAGCTTCTCACCAGTGTCTGCTGGAACAGCTGAGTTCGTACGGATCCAGGTCTAGCTCAGGGTCTGGGCTTGTCCAAGCATTTGACTTTCCCTCTATTGAGTTTTTCCTTCCTTTATGTAACAAAACAAGCCAATAAGCCCCCACCCAGAGGGGCTTATGATCATGCAGTTCGAGGCTCCTCATGTGGAGATTACTTTAAAAAAAAAAAAAAAGATTTATTTATTTGGAAGGCAGAGTGACAGAGAGAGGGGAAGAGACAGAGAGATCTTCCATCTGCTGGTTCACTCTCCAAATGGCCACAACAGCCAGGGCTGGGCTAGACGAAGCCAACAGCTCAGGACTCCATCTGGGGTCTCCCACATGGGTGCAGGGGCCCAAGCACTTGGGTCATCTGCTGCTGCCTTCCCAGGCCATCAGCAGGGAACTGGGTTAGAAGTGGAGCAGTGGGGACTCCAACTGGCACTCTGATAGGAATGAAAACATTTCAGGCAGTGGCTTCACCCACTGCAGCACAATGCTAGCCCCACACAGAGATTCCCAAGGCTGACATCGGGCCACTTCTGGGGGGATCTCTCCCCAGAAGCAGGGTGTCTGTTCATGTAGATTCCATCTCTCTCGCTGATCTCATTCTAGGACCTCTCTAGAAACTGGAAGGCTTTAGCAGGCACACTGCAGGGCTGAGCTCTGTACAACCTCCCCGGGAGGAAGGACAGGAAGCAGGGCTGGGGCACCGAGGAGGCTCTCCCCGAATTTCCTAGACTCTGCTAAGCATGAGTGAGGCCTGACCCAACCAGATGGAGGAGGCACTCTTCCTGCGTCCTCATCTTCTGTGATCGGTGTCTCCCAGGGCTTCCTGCAGCCTGGCAAAGCCCTCCAGCACCCACTCAGCACCCCCCCCCCCCACACACACAATGACAGTCTGGTCCAAGAACAGGTTTTTGTTCCCCCTCCTCCGCCCCCAGCCTGCAGCCATTTGCCTTGTCTGAGGGTTGAACACACTGCTGTGTTGAATTCCTCCCCTCCTCCCCCTCCCTCCTGCAGATTTAGAATTTCCCTGGAGATGAAAAGATAATTTGAAAATTAACTCCTCATTGCAGCCCTTCTCCATAGCTCCAGGGAATAGTCTGCGATCAAACCCCAGAGGCTCTGGGAGATAATGGTGGGGAGGGGCTCACGGGGCCTCTGGGTTGCCCGCAGAGCTGCGTCTTGACCTGGCTGGGAGGACCAGGGGTGTGTTGGCTTTGAGATAATCCCACGTATCAGGCGTGCCCTTTTCTGACTGTGTGTAATACTTCAATGAAATGCTAAATTGGAAAAACAAACACAGGACCCGAGAAGAAAGGCGGAAGCCTGGAGACGTGCTCCCGGGATGAGAAATATTTCTGGCTCTTGTCTCCATTAATGGTTCATGCAGCAGAGAGCTGCTGTGTGGTTACTGGGGCTGCCAGAGCTTCAGAGACGCTAGGCTGGAGGCCTGCCCCCTGTCCCCGCCTCTGCAGAGAAGGCTGTGTGGACAGCAGGTTAGTCTGGATGCTCTCACACTCCTAGAACAACAGTCAGGTGGTCCCTGAAGGACAGGCAAATAGGGGAAGGAGGTCGTGTTGGCATGACAGACCAACCCATGTCCAGTCCCTGGCTCTGCCAGTTTCTAGCCATGTGACCTTGGGAAAGTTACATAAACTTGCTAATCTTCAGTTTCCCCGACTGTAAAATGGGACTAATAATAGTGCCTGCCCCATATGGTTGCTGTGGGAATTACTTGTGCTGCATAGAAAGGGGTCTGGCCCAGGGCTGAGCGAAACCTAAGTACTCATTAAAGACTGAAAGTTACGATCGAGTGCAACCCTTTTCCTTTACGTGAAGAAACTAAGATGCAGAGAAGGGAGCATTTTGGGATCACAGAGTTAGACTGTGACAGGGACAAGGACCAGGTCTTGTGGGGCCTCCGAATGATGGTGTTCTCCACGGTGACGTGGCAGGACTGGCCGTCATGCTGATAAGGCGAATCCTCAGGGTGAGGATTGCTGGGAGGGTGTCCACTGAGACCTGTGAGCCACCCCCGAGACCAAACCCCAAGAAGCTGAGGAGGAAAGCAAGACTCTGATTCCATCAACACGGCGCACCTGCTGGGGGCCAGGAGCTGGGGGCCACACATCTGAGAGTTGTCACAGGGTGATTACGATAGGAGGTTATTCAGAGGTCAGCAAGGGAAACATCACAGGGGACTGAAGCTGTCCGGGGAGTCAAGGAGGTGACCTGGTCACAGCAGCAGTGACACTGATGCTGAGGCCGGAGAGTTCATCACCACCAAGGGAGGAGGGCAAAGAAGAGGCTGTGTGAAGACCCTGGGGCATGTCAGGGCCTGGACCTGGGGTCTGGGGAATAGGAGGCGGCTGGTGTCGCTGGAGCACAGGCAGCCAGGAGGAGCCATGTGGGACAAGGGGAGTAGTGAGCACACAGGACACGCTGAGCCATGCTGGTAATGCCAGACATAATTCTACAGGACCCAAGGAGCCTCCCTTGGCCTTTAAGTTGGGAAGTGACAGGAGGGGCTTTAGCTGTTAGAAAATCCCAGAGCCAGGGAGGGTTCCTTGCAATCTCACACACCTCCCAGGACCAGAGCCGCCCTGGCTCTTACATCTTTGTTTGACAGATAGGGAGACAGGACCAGAGAGGGCGAGGGACTTTCCCAACATCTCTCAGCAGCTGCCCTGTGGCATTTGCCTCACCCCTGTCTTGTGTGGCTATCTCACCAGTTTGTAAGAGCCGCTCGAGTGCTAGGCTCTCCATTGGCATGTCCACATCTTGTGCCAGTAGGCACTGCATGCATCTTTGTGGAATGAAGACATTTAAGTGCATGGCTATTTATAGGAAGCCTGAATCTGCAGCCCCTTCCCTCTCTTCTTCCCTCCTCCTCTTCCTTAACATGATCCTCTGGCCTGCAGGGCCCAGCTGCCTGGCCGGCCATACCTGCAGAGTGCTCGAGCTGAGACTGGGAAGAGCTGTGGCCACAGAGCTGATGCCAGGAGGAGCTGTGAGAAAGCCTGCAACCCCATCCCCACGCTGGGGTCAGGAAACCCCATTGGTTCCCTGCAACTGGTCCCCACGGAGGGATGACGTCATAGGCCCTTTGAAACGAGAGGAAGACTCCTGCTAGGCTGGAGATGAAGGTGATTTAAAGGCACCCGGTGGAGTTTCTGAAGTGAGAGGGCAGGAAGAGCCACCCAAACCCTCCAAGCAGTGAGGTCCGCTGGGCCTTCAGGGAGGAGTTGCCGGAGCTGCTGGCAGAAGAACCCAGGGAGAGCATCATGGCCAGGACCATTCTGGGGGTCAGCACCAGGGTCAGCACGTGAGTCTTGCTCCCATTCCATCCCAAGCTTGCGTCAGCCACAGGGAGAATCTTTGGAGCTTCTTGAGAGCAGGATTTCTGGTCCTAGCTTTGCCTGAACCTGTGACCTTAGGGACAAAGAACTTAGACTGGGAAATGAACACCTGCGCTGTGTCAGGAACCATGCTGGAGGACCGTGAGTTTTCATGGCCCCACCTTTGTCTGGGTGCCTTGTGGAAGCTATCTTGGGCCATAGGGGTGAGTCATCCCCGGAGCCCAGGATGGGGCACTCTGACCTTGAAGGGCATGAGTGTTTTCACGGTCGGTCACACCAGAAGGGCCTCAGGACTGGATGTGGGGACTGTGTGCCATCCCCTGGCATCTGGGGGAGTTGGGCTGGGCCTGCAGCATGGAGGTTCCCTGAGGAGTTGGGGCAGGGTAAGGGGTGGCTGTGTGGAAGCTGCCACTGTTCACTGTGGTGGTTGCAGTGGCAGGTCAAGAAGAAACAAGTTGGTGACAGGCAGCTTTTAGACAGCACTTGGGTGTTCCAGACTCAAGGGGGTGTGTCTGAGAACCCCTTCTCCCTCGCCCTTCTGCAAGGTGCAAACAACCAACCTGACTGTTGGATTAAGGCAAGCCCTTCTTGTTCACCAACCAGGGGGCTCAGACACAGCTGGCGGTGGTGACAGCTTTGCCAGCAGAGCAGTGACACACACCAGGCACTGATTTGTGAGTCAGTACCCTGTGGAGCCCCTCAGAAATGACAGGGGGACCTTGTGACGGGGCTAATGTCCAGTAAATCCCCTAGGTCATAATGGTTGGCATGGAAAGGAAGTATAACCTTGGCCTTCTGTATCTATGGTTCCCACATCTGCAGATGCAACCAACATGGCTGGAAAATGGAAAAACATTTGCATCTGTACTGTGCAACTATTTCCATAGCATTTCCATTGGGCAGGTATTACAAGTCGCATAGAGACCATGCACAGTACACAGGAGGATGTGCATGTGGTCTATGCAAATCCTGTACCATTGGATATCAGGGATGTGAGCAACCACAGATTTAGTGCCCCTGGGAGTTCCTGCAACCAATCCACCATGGACACTGAAGGACAACTCTATCATTTTTTAAGTTTTCAATTTTACGTATTTATTTGAAAGGCAGAGAGGAGAGAGAGAGAGAGAGAGATCGATCTTCCATCTGCTTGTTCACTCCTTAAATGCCTGTAACAGCTGGGATTGGGCCAGGTAGAAACTAGGAATCTGGAACTCCATCTAGGTTTCTCACCTGCAGGCAGGGACCTAAGTACTCAAGCCATTGCCTGCTGCCTCCCAGGGTGTACATTTGCAGGAAGCTGGAGAAGGAAGAGATTGGACTCAAACCCGAGGCGTTCCGGTATGGCAGGTGGGCAGCCCAAGTGCTGGCCTAACCTGCTGCACCACCGTGTCTGCCACACGGGGGATGACTTTAATTCTATCTTCGAGTTCAGGGATACATGGATCGTATATCACTTCCCTTTTCTACCACAATATCCTTCAAGGTGAGTACAGCTAATTATTATGCCCACTTCACAGGTGAAGAAACTTACGTCCAGAGAGGTTATGTCAGTGACTTTCAGTTTTAGGATCTCAGAGATGAGTGCGTTAAAAAAAAAAAAAAAAAAAAAAACAAAAAACTGGGAGGGAGCCAGTGTTGTGGCACAGTGGAATAAGTCTCCACCTGTGGTGCCAGCATCCTGTGTGGGCGCCGGTTCATGTCCCGGCTGCTCCTCTTCTGATTCAGCTCTCTGCTATGGCCTGGGAAAGCAGTAGAAGATGGTCCAAGTCCTTGGGCCCTTGCACCTGCGTGAGAGATCCAGAAGAGGCTCCTGGCTCCTGATTGGCCCAGCTCTGGCCATTGCAGCCATTTGAGGAGTGGGTCGGTGGATGGAAGACCTTTCTTTCTCTTTCCCTCTCTCTGTAACTCTACCTCTCAAATAAATAAATGAATAAATTTTAAAAAAATTGGGAGAGTATACACGGGTTGCTAACTTTAATTTTCCTAAATCAAGAAATTTAAAAATTGATGTGTATATATCTACATTCACCATCACTGTTTGGTAAAAGAAAAGATATTTTAATGCCAAAAATGTAGCAGACATTAACCAGAATAAAGGACAGACTATTAAACTTTATAAAGTGATATTGTTGCAGCCCAGTGGAAAGTCCTATTCTTCTCACTTCCTGGGTGATTGGTCAAAAATGGTCTTTCAGTAGTGTTAGCTCGTGGAGCAGAGGTTGGGGCCTTAGGGGCTGAATGACCTGTCCATGGCCATGATCACCCAGCCAGCAAGAGGCCCTGACTCCAAGCCCTGCCTTCTGGATGCCCCACCTGCTTCTGTTCCACCGAGGCCAAGGCACTGGAGGCCCCCAGAGCCATCCACGTGCTATCCAGGGCACTCCAGGTAAGCATCCAGGCCTTGTCCAACTGGGCTTGGTGATTGATGGAAGGAGCTACTGGTGACACCAGCACAGAGGACCTGGGGGAGCTCAGTGCCATACGTCTTTCTGTGCACCAAAATACAGCCTGAAGAACTGAGTGCTTGCTAGGACACAAGCAGCTAAAGAGGAAGGTGACCCAGTGCAGCCTTGGAGCACCGCGCATCACCCACTCTGCCTTCCTAGGCCGCTGCTGTGGGACTTGGGGCTCCCCCCGCCGTCCTGCTTGCAGGAAGCACAGACCAGTTCTCTCTCCCCAGTGCACAGGCTCGTACGAGTCCCAGAACAAGCCACTGATGGCTCCCCGTGCTCAGAGAACCACACAGCACTCACCCTTTGAGGAATGTTCCCATTTTATATTCATAGGAAGCAAAGCAGCTCCTGGAACCCTGCTCTTCTAAATTCCAGCCCGAGCTGACAGTCTACAGATCCAGAGAACTTTGAATCTAGTCCTTCCCATCTTAGCTTGGGAGCCTCTTCACTTCTCCAAACCCCAGTCTTTTCATCTAAAAAATGGGCTAAACAATCTGAGCCTGCTCGCAATCTCACAGGGACTAAGGAAGCCACGTCTATGCGGCACCTGGCACTGTGCTGGGCACATTGCTCGTACCAGGCTCCATACAGATTTCCTTCCTCGAGCAGTTTGCGTCCTCTCTAAGGCCCAGTGCCATCTCTGTCTGGGCGGTGGGGGGGGGGGGGAGTGGTTGGATGATACACGACAATGCACGTACATAAAAGGTTAAGCCCAGTACTTAGCACCCAGAAGCAACCGCAATTAGCCTATTCTCATTATCAGCCTCTTCTTTCCATCTTCCTTCCTTCCTTCCCTGTAAAGATGGCTCCTCCTCCAGCTGGATAACCAAATAGTGCCCTGGGTAGGGCATGCCATGGGGTGAGTATGTGAGCGAGGGGCTGGCAGGGACAGTGAGCCCATTGCTCTGGCCTGCGGCTGGGAGGTGGTCAGCAGCCTCAGAGCCCTGCAGCGTGAAGCCCACTCCATGGCCTGCCTGCCCCACCCTGAGCGGCTTGATCAGGGTCACTTTGGGAACGCAAGTGGTCTCAACAATCTGGACGCCCATCTCTGCCCTCCTGAACGGCTTCCTGGCTGCTTTGTCTGGAGCACCGGTGAGGACACGTGCCATGCAAAGGCCCCCTCACCCTGACTTCAGACGCTGGCCAGGTGATCTCAGAGCTGCAGGCCAGTGGCATGCAGCAGGGAAAAGGGGCTCTCCCATGGGGGGAATGTGTCACTGGACCCTTGGCTGCCTGTTTGGGAGGATTTAGGCTGACCCATGGGCCATGAATACCGAGCAAGCAAACTAATACGCTTCCCAAAGACACACTCAACCTGATGCCAACTCCACCATTTCACAGAGTGCTGCAACCGCTCCAGAGTTGGAGACAGCCCTGGGTTCAAAAGGGAGCTCTCCCACTGACTATGGGTGTTTGCACACCATTCAAAACCTCAACTTCCTGATGCATGAACTAAGTTGTCACTGTGGTGGAAACTAGACTGGAAATTGATGATAGCTCATTGTCTATTTGATAATGACCCAGTCAGGGCAAAGCACATGAAGAAGGAGAGCCAGGCAGGGGACAGCATCTCCTGATGCAAATCCTGGCTCAGTCTCTCATGAGTCAATTAATTGGTTAACGTCTCCATGCCTCAGTTTCTCTCCCTGTATTCAGGGGTAGTGACAAAGCCACTTCAAAGGGCTTTATGCTGTGTCATCATTTAGTGAAAAGTGCTTGGAACAATAGCACCTACTAAGTGCTCACTGCAAGTTGGCTATTAATAACAGCATCAAGTGATTTATCAGCAGTTTGGATCAATTCCTGCAGTGCGGCCTCTGGGAGACCCGGTATCGCGATGCCTTTCGCAAATGACAGACGGGCAGAGGGCGCGAGACCTGCACCCTTTGCCTGCATGAGCTCATTCCTGAGCAGAGGAGCTGCGTTTTGTAAGAATCTCCTTTACTGGAACATGCTGGCCCTCTGCCAGTCACACTGTAGACTTCACCACTGATCCTCACAGCCACCCTCTGAAGCAGGCGTTATATCCCCATTTCCCAGAGAAGGGAATGGAGGGTCAGAGAAGTGAAGTGGGCTGCCCAAAGTAGAACTGCAGGTAGGAGGGGGCGAGATTCTAACACTGGGAGCCGGTGTTGTGGTGCAAACAAGGTAAGCCACCAACTCAACGCCAGCATTCCATATTGAAGTGCCTGCGCCAGTCTCAGCTGCTCTGCTTTTAACCCAGCTCCATGCTAATGCACCTGGGAAAGTGGTGGAAGGTGGCCCACGTCCTTGGGCCCTCACCACCCATGTGGGAGACCTGGATGGAGTTCCAGAAGCCTGGCTTTGGCCTGGTCCAGCTCCAGCTGTTGTGGCCATTTAGGCAGTGAACCAGAGGATGGAAAGTCCCTCCCTCCCTCTCTCTCTCTCTTTCTCTCTCTCTCTCTCTCTGATGGTCCATATTTCAAATAAACAAAATAAGTCTCTAAAAATAAATAAGATTCTAACATGGGGTCTGTCTGGCTGTCCAGCCAAAGCCGCCTCGTTTCCCTAAGCAGAGTGGGGGTCTGTGTTGCGTGAGTACGGGCAGTGTCCCTGAGACTCATTCAAGCTCCACTGGCCAGGCTTGGGCAGTGGATACCAAAAATAAAGCTGGAGGTTTGGGGGGGGGGGTAAAAAAGCCCTAAAAACAATAAACAGTGATTCAGACTGAGTCGGCAGTCACCAGTTACGGGAAACGGGGCACAGCGACAGCCTTAGTCACAGAGGAATGGCCGAGGCCCTGACTCACGGGCAGCAGTGGGTCACGCTGCTCAGGACAGAAGCCAGCTCTGCTCTCGCTGCCAAGAAGGCCAGGGAAAGCTCGGCTGGGTGTGTGTGTGCGGGGGGATGGATCGGGGAGGAAAGGGAGGCTGAGCCACAGCCAGAGCCAGCGCCTGGGAGGGAGGAGTCTGAAAAACCGTGGCTGCCAAGTGTGACGGCCCCGCCCCCTTTCTGAGCTCCCCTCTTTCCCAAGCTGACTTCTCTCTGTTCTCACTCAAACAGCACTCCTCCCAGCCCAGCCCAAGGGGATGACCCGCTCTGCCCAAATGCCCAGGGATGTCTGTGCTCCTGAGAGCCCCCTCCCCACCCAGCCCTTGCCCAGACTGTGTGGCTCTCCTCTGGGGGGTCTTCCTTTGTACCTTCAGCTCTAAATCCAGGATTTAGGGAGCACACGCTATGCATGAAGCCCCATGGGGGAGGCTGGAACTGCACTGAAGGATTGGACTCAGCCCCTGCCTTCAAGGACGCCCACAGCCCACAGCCCACAGTCTGCTCCTATGGGAAATCAGGACACAGGCAAGGACAGGAAGTGCACACTGGCTAAGGGGCCCTAAGCACTCTGGGAACCCTGGGAAGCTCCCTGGAGAAGGTGGTATTTGAGCTGAATCTCAAAGAGTAATTAGTCAAGGGGTAGTGAGGGTGGATTGGGGAAGAATAGAATAGTTTCTTAGGCCTGTGGTGTGGCACAGCACGTTAAGTTACCACTTGCATTGCTAGCATCCTATAAGGGTGTTGGCTGCTCCACTTCCCATTCAGCTCCCTACTAGTGCACCAGGGACAATTGCAGAAGATGGTCCACTTGCTTGGACCCCTACACCCACATGGGAGACCTGAATGAGGTTCCTGGCTTCTGGCTGGCCAAGCCTGGCCATTGTAGCCATTTGGGGAGTGAACCAGTGAATGGATGATCTCACTCTCTCTGTCTCTCTGTCTCTGTCTCTCTCTCTATAACCCTACCTTTCAAATAAATAAAGCAAATCTTAAAAAAAGAGCAATTTCTTTACTAAACTCTCAAAAACTTAGGTAATACAAATTTGTTGTATAGACAAATGGAGAAAAATGAATTAAAAACAGAGAGGCAAAATAAGATCTCCAAAATCCTATTAAAGGTAATTCCTTCCAGCCCTTTCTCTAGTTCTATATATATACATATGCATTAAAACTAACCCAAAACATGTTCATCTGTTTTGCAACCTACTTTTTGTATCTGTCAATGTATTGTGGGTTCTTTCCATGTCAATAACTCTCAGTCGACTTGATATAGGGGTCCTGGCCCGAGAGAGGCTTTGTTTGGCTTGGGAAGGCAGCTGGGAAATTCTGAATGCGCACATCAGGCACTGTGGAATGTGCTGCTCAGTCCGTCATAGGCCCCACCCTCCCTGTCTCACACTGAGGACATCTGCCTCCCTGATGGCATCACCTGCCTGTGTTTTGAGGCCTCAGTGTTTTGAGTCCCTGGGAATCAACATTTGAATGGCTATGTGGTCTCCCAGAATCTGACCCACCTGGGTTGACAGGGCATCTTATGCATCAAACTCTTAGGCACGGGGACTAGTCTCGGCTGCTGCCTTCTCTTCTGTATCTGTGCGTTCCTCAGATGGGGGATCTTCATCTGATGTTCCTCTCCCTCCCCTTCTGCCACAGAGCCTGGCCCAGTGCTCTCATGAGCTATGCACAATTGTGGGGCCCTAAACAGCCAATGGACGTTGAAGAGGGACGTTGAAGTCAGGGTCAGGCCTCGACTCCTCCTAATGCAACTTCATCCGGGTCCCGTGGTGAGACTGAGGGCGTGGGCTCTGGAGCAAGCCTGCCTGGGTGCAGATCCCAGTTCCAGCTCTTGCTAGGGCTGGTGAGTTACTTGGGCTTCCCAGACTTCGAATTCCTCTGTGCATACTGGGAACATGAATGGTTCTCACGTTTCCGTGGTGTAGTCAAAGGCCTTATCGCCACGTAAACGGCTGCTTTTCTTCTGACCGTCTGTCTTGTGCTCTCTGCAGGTGTGAGTTGTGACTCTCAACTCCCGCTGAGGGAAGTCCCCCAAGCCACCTTCCTCTCCCTCCTGTTCCTGGGGGAGAGTCTCTCCCTGCAGAGAGGGGTCTCCGCCTGGTCCCAACCTGACCATGGGGATGCAGGATCTTCTCCTCGAAGGAGAAGGCTACTGCAAGTATGATTACTGCTTCCTAGGCCTTGGGGAAAACCACGGTGGGTTAAACCAGGGCTCAGCCAACCTTTCTATAAAGGGCCCAACAGGAAATCTTTTTGGCTTTGTCGATCAGAAGGTCTCTGTTGCCATCACTCAGTTCTGCCCTTGTAGCCTGAAGGCAGCCACAAGCAATCTGTCAGTGGTCACAGCTATGTTCCGATAAAACTTTATCTACAAAAACCTACCAGCTAGGTTTGGCCCAGGAGCCATAGCTGGCTGGCTCCTGGGTGGCCGGACCACAGACACTTGTAGTCAGGGCCTGTGGCCTTCTGCTCCGCTGTGAGCATGAGAACCTTCTTTCCTGCCTGCAGCCTCTGTTTTGCATTAATCAACTGAGGAGACTGACAGGTAATATTTGAGAGCCGTTGTTCCATCTCGATCCTTCCAGGCCTGGTAGGTTGTGCGACCTTGGGCAAGGCCTGCTCCTCTCTGGGCCTGTCTCCTTCTTAGTAAAATGAAGAGGGTACATGGGTTACTGAGCCCTGATCACTTGCCTGGGAAGAGCTCTTGGACTGGGAAGGCCCCTGAGCTGGCCACAAGGCCATCCCACTAGACAGCCTGACAGCATCTTTGTGGCCAGCAGCCTTTATTTTGCCCATCAGAAGCAATGCCCTGACCACACACACACACACACCCAGAGTCACAGGGCACTCTTGTGGCCTTTATGTTCTAGGAAATGTCTTAAAGATCTGAAGAGAGGCAGGAGTCAGGAAGCTCTCCAGGCCTAACCAGATGCTGCTTTTATCCTCATAAAAGGGGGGGGGGGGCAGCTGCTCTGACCTCACCCACATCGAGGCAATCCTTAGAAGATGAATCAAGTGGCCAGTGGGAACGACAGCATCCTTGTGGCTGACCATCGATGGGCAGGACTGGGCCAGCCTCAGCGACGCCACCATCAGCCTGGGCAGCTCCACTGGGCAGATGCCTCCACCCCACAGAGCACAGGACGTCCACGCCTTCCCCGGGGTATTGGAATAACAAAGGCTGTGTCCCAGCACCATTGTACAGTGGGGGGAAGGCCGGAAGCTGAGCTGCAGGAAACTGGTTGCTATGGTTTCCTTGAGCGTAATGCCACAGAAATTGCATTCTAAAAAAAATATTTTAAAGGCCTCTGTTGTTTCTCTCTGGGAGAGGTAAGGAGGGATATATTTACTTCACTATTTATGATAAGCAACGCATTGAGCTGGCTTCTAAATCCTCACAGCAAGCCACAAGCTTTGGTCCTGTGAGCACCATTTTGCAAATGAGTGCAGAAACAGAGGGGCCGAGACAGCTGCTCACACACACACAGCCAGTTTTGAACACAAGGCCGTCACATTCTCCCTTGCCAATACATGCACACATACACACACTCTGGGAGCCAGGAGATCTGTAACCCAGAATATTCGCCATAGGAGGCCAGGTTCCGGAAAAGGGAGTGAGACAGAGGAGCCAGGGGACAGGGAAGGAGCAGGAGGGGAGTTCAGACTCAGCTGGCTTCTGCTGGCCTAGAGCAAGGCTCTCAGTGCAGGGGAGAGGAACACAGGATTTAGAATCAAAGGGCCTGGGGTTCCACTTCCTCCACACAATCAAAGCCTCAGTTTCCACAGCTGTAAAATGGGTGTGACACTCATATCTGTCTCATAGGGTTGTTATACAGATGAAGTGAAATAACACATCAATTAAATAGTACAGAGTCAGCCTTCAATGTATGCAAGCATCCTTGCTATTGTTACCATCAATTATATGATTATGAAAACTCAATTATGAATTAAGAATTGCTGGGCAAATATCAGTTAATTTAAGGGAGACTTGGCTTTTTGGGGGCTGACCCAGTGGAGGGAGCAGAAACCCTCCAGGGCCCAGGAATGGCTGCACAGGCACGATACCCCACAACCTACACAGCTCCCCGTGGTGGCCCTGTTTACTCGGGGATGGGAGGATTGTCTATGGTGCCCCCATATGTGCTATGTGCTGTTCCAGTAGGCATGTGATACACTTTCTGCTCTCCAGGAGCTCACGGACCGTGAAGGAGATAAAGGCGCACAGAGACTCAGGGACAGTCATGCCTCATGCAGCAAGGTGAGTGCCATATAGGAGCCTATACCTGTGTGTGTGTGTGTGTGTAATGTGGGGCACGGAGGGCTTCTCAGAGAAGGCAGCACTGTGAAATCAAACCTCAAAAAACAAAACTATTTTAGCAAATGAGAAGTGGGGAGGGCAGACTGGGGAGAAGGACCAAGGCCAAGTCCACAGGGCATTTCTGAGACATGTGATGAGAGTGTCCGGTGCATAACCAGGGTGGAGAGTGGGGGAGAGCTGGAGAGGTGGGTTGGAAGTGAGGGCTGGGGCCAAGTTGAATAGAGCCCTTTAACACCATGATGAGAATCTGGAGGTATCCTGGGTGGAGCCGAGAGGAGAAAGCTTCTGTGCGTGGTGGAGCGTGTGACCAGGGGGTCTCCCGGGGCCCCAGGGGCTGAATGAGAGGAGCTACGGCATTAACTCTGCCCCTCTGCGAGCCACCCCGTGGAGCTCTCTGCACGGGATTCTCAGATTCTTGGCTTTAACCCTCACCCTCCACAAAGTGGTACAACAATCCCCCAATTTGCAGGTCGGGGAACTGAGGCCCAGACCTGAGCCCAGAAGGGCTGGTTCTGGCCCCTTGCTGTAACTTCTGTGTCCTACTGCAGTCAAGGGAGCCCAGGAAGGAGTTGTGATGTCTGAAGGAGGCAGAGGCTGTGGGAGGAGGCTGCCCAGGAAAACCTGCTCTCTGGAGACCTCACTCCCTGCTGTCCCCACGTGTTCACCTCTCTGGGCCTGTCCTGCCGCCTGGAGCCTGGCCCAGGAAAACACTTGAGAGCAAACTGCCTACTACAGACCTGGGAGGAGGAGGCAAAGGCATTCGCCCTCTCTCTCCTGGGAAACTTCACCTTTGGACTAGGGTGCTTATAACCTTCCACTGAGAACATTGCTGGCTAGAACCGTGGCCATTCCTGCCTGCTGAGAGCCCAGAGGGGCTTGCGTGCCTTCTGACGGCTCATGCTCATCACCCTCTTGGGCGTAAAGCAGCTGGAGTGGGAATGAGAGTGGTGATGGGGCACAGGGGTCCGCAGACCAGGTGCAGCAGGTGCACAGGCCATTCAGGTGCTCGCAACCCAGAGGTAAAGCGGTGGGCTGGGGCCAGCAGGAGAGGGCAGGGGTATAGCTCCTTCCACATCTCCAGGCCGGGGCACTTGGCTGCGCTTCCCAGGCCTCACGGCGACCTGAGCTGCTTTCCAAGTGCCCCTGAGTTGCTGTTCCTTAATAATTTCCATGGCTATAAAAGGCTGGTTCGGCTCGGAGGAGGCGCCTGGCCCCAGAAAGCAGCAGGCTGAAGTGTCAGAAGAACACAGCCCAGACGACAGGGCAGGGTGGGACCTTCAAGCCAGCTTGGGGAGGCTGGCTCTGGGCAGCCTGGCCCACCCTGGCCCTGGGGTCCCGACCCTGAGCCCCGCTGGCCGATGTTCACTGCCGTGCCCAGGGTTAACACGCTGTGGAAGGAAGGTAGCAGGCCCCCAGGAAGAGCAGGATGTAGGCCAAGGGTTTGGGTGCAGGTCTGTGTAAATACAACCAGAAGACAATGCACGAACAGTCTCTCCTCCATTTCAAACCACGCCTGAGATTCATGTAAAGTGGGTTATCGTGTCCCTCCGTAGTAGCTCCCACTCGTCCCAAGGGAGCGCATTGTTATAGGGGCGGTGCCCCAGAAACCCATTCTCAGAGAAGCTGGGTGCCCAGGGTGGGGAGAGGAGAGGGCTGGAATCCCGCTTCTCTGGGTTTGAACTGCAGCTTGGGAACTCACGCGCTGACCTGAAGGAAATAACTTCTCTGCTCTTCCTTGGTTTCCTCGTCTGCCAAACGAGGATACTAACAGGATCTACTTTTCAGGATTCGCGGAAGAACTAAATCTCTGTGTAAGGCCCCTAGCCCAGGGCCTGCCACCCAGTGGGCGCTCAGTGAACGCAGCCATAAGCTGCGGAGCGGCCTCTCCCGCCCTCTGGGTCTGCAGGCGGAGATGGGAGGCTTTCTCATCCCAGACTTGCCCTGTGGAAACCCCTCGCAGACGCTGGCGTGCAGCCCGAGCTGTAAGTCCTTCCCTCTTTTCTTTCTGTCCCTTGCCCAGGCTGCTCAGAGGGTCAGAGCCAAACTTGATGCTTATTCCAGCACTCGGGCCACGGTTGTCTTTGACGTTCTGTTAGATCAACTAACTGTGTTGTATGCATGTAATTTGTTGCAACCTGTCTCAAATTCCTCTTGGAGAAAAGCCAGGGGCAAACAAACCATACTTACAAACCTGCACAAAACTCCTTTCCTCTCGAAGGCCTAAATCCTCTGGCTTGCAAGATACCCTAAGCTGCCAGCTGGGAGCTGTGTGGTCCCCTGGCCCCTGCTCCTCACTGTTCCTGAGACACAGGGCACTGTGCCTGCCACGGACGCTTTCCGAGCCTGAGCCGGTTGCTGAGTGAGATGCCAGCTCTTGGTTTCTCTCAGGCGCCTTCCCCACACCCTCCCTCTGCCACTGGGTCGGTGCCAACCGCCCTCAGCGTGCCCCTCCTGCCTCCCTCCCCTGGGCCAAACACATGGGGAAGAAGTCTCGGTGGTCATCATTTGCAGGTCATCTGCCAGGGGCGGCTTCACTATTGCACACTCCCTTAAGAGGCAGGGCCTGTCATTATGCTCGCTTTATGGGTGGAAAATTAACACTAGGAAGTGGAATAACTTGCCCAACCAAGGTCAAGTTGGTGGCAGTGCTGGGAATAGAACCCAGGTGGACCCGCTTGGACCAGCACTGATACCAGCTAGCCCTGGCCTCACTGTGAAGGCTCTTCTGTAACTTCAGGCTCTGTGACTATCTAGAACAAAAGCCCTGCAGAGGAATTTAAACAAGCACACAGATCCAAAATATTTTTTGAGCACTGAACCAGAACTTGGCATTGGGCTGAGGACGTTGGCCAAGGCTGTTCGAGGCCCAGTACTTTTATTGAGCACCTACCGTGTGCCAGGCCGCATGCTAAGCACCTTCTATTTGAAGCTCCCTGGACACGTGGTGCTGGTTTCACCCCTCCATGCCCTTGCTTGCTGTTCCCTCTACCTGGATCTTGTTCTTCCTCTTTTTCATCTCACTCCTAGGAGTTCAGATTGAACTCAACAATTGCCCTAGGAAACTTGGATTCCCACAGTGCTTGGGGAGTACCCACGGCTGCTCAAAGGGCCTATTTTTGAAGGCCTTTGAGACAGAGCAGTCTCTTTGGACACAGATCATGCTTTATATAGGCTTGTACTTCCCACAGGTGGAACAGCACCAACCACACAGCAGTTTGTACACGTTTGTTTTACCTAAAGCAGGAGTGGGCAAACACCAGCCCATGGGTCACATCCAGTCTTTGGCCTGTTAGTGTATAGCACCTGAGTTAAGAATGATTTTTGCATTTCCAAAGGGTTGTAAATAAATAAAACAAGTAGCAGGCATAGCACATGGTCCTGTAAAGCCTGGGATATTTACTATCTGGCCTTTTATGGAAAAAAATACATCACCTCCTGCTGTGGCATCCTGCTGAAACTAAGTCTGGGGTGGGAAGGGCAGTGGAGCCAGGGGCACACGTGAGGGATGGGCTGATCCAGGGGGCTTCTCTCCCTGCTGGGGAAGGACAGGCACCCCCAGGAACAGGAGCAGAGCAATGGATGCCCACAGGCAGCTGGGACAGAGGGTGGCTGGGGAGAGACTTCCCGGAGGGAGTTGAATATAAAGGGTGAGTCTGGGGCCCACCCCAGCCGTGGCACAGCGTGCTAAATGCAGCTTGCAATAATCCTGTATCGATAGCTGCTTTGAGTCTCTGCTCTTCTGCTTCCAATCCAGCTCTCTGCAAATGCTCTGGATAATGGCCCAAGTACTCAGGCCCCTGCCAATCAAGTGTGGAGACCCGGATGGAGTTCTAGGCTGTTGGCTTTGGCCTGGGTTAGGCCCAGCTGTGGCAGCCATTCGGGGAGTCAACCAGCAGACGAAAATATTTCTCTCTCTCCCTCACTCTGCCTTTTATATAAAGTAAATCTTTTTTTTAAAAAAAAAGGGTGAGCATGGTTTCCAAAGTCATCATAAATAAGAGATATTTCCCACTGAAGAAATGAACCTAAAACCTGAATGAAATAGAAGGCTCTGTATAAAGAGACTCTACCTGAGCAATTGTTCTATAAATTACGGAGGGTTAGGAGAGGGCATGTCAAAAACCTCATGGAAAATGGAATGAAAAGATAAGATTATTTTGGTATAAAAGTGCTAAAATCTATGGATACAAAGGGTCTTCAGAAAGATCGAGGGGCTGGCACTGTGGTGTATTGGGTAAGTCGCCACCTGCAATGCCTGTATCCCATATGGATGCTGGTTTGAGTCCCGGCTGCTCTACTTTCGATACAGCTCTCTGCTATGGCCTGGGAAAGCAGCAGCAGATGGCCCAAGTCCTTGGGCCCCTTCACCTATGAGGGAGATCCAGAGGAAGCTCCTGGCTCCTGGCTTTGGATCAGTGCAGCTCCAGCCGTTGTGGCCAATTGGGGAGTAAACCAACAGATGGAAGACCTCTCTCTCTCTCTCTCTCTCTCTCTCTCTCTCTTTCTGCCTCTCCTTCTCTCTCTGTGTAACTCTGACTTTCAAATAAATAAGTCAACCTTTAAAAAAAAAAAGGTCGAACAAAACATGAACAGTGAACAAGTATGTGAGCACCTGCTTAGGGAGGTGACACATAACGAGTTTCTAAAGTGCAAACATTGGTGGAGCAAGAACAAGAGCAAACAGTCTCCCACTAGGCCAATCACAGGCACTAGATCAGAGACAGGTGGCCAACAGCCCCAGGGGGTCATCACCACCAGCACAGGCTCCTATGGAACTGCAATGCGTCTCTCCACCCATGCTCCAGTCCCTGTCCCGGCTTGGTGCCACGTTGATGCTTCCTGGAGTCCCCAGATCCTTGGCACAGCAGGGACTTTGAAAGGGGAAACCCCCGAGGGCTGCTCTGGGGTGGGGAAGCGCCATAGCTGCACTGGCATTCCAAACTCCACTGTAGCTGGAAAGTGCTTAGGCCAGGCTGCTGGGGCAGACAGGCTGTCATTACTTCTCCACGGCTGTTAGCTCTTTATTAATAATTTCCTGTGGGCTCAGAGGTGCCCACAAAGCCACAGCCTCACCTCACTGGCTGCTCCTGCCTCCTCCGTGGCCCAGTCTTAGCTTCAAAGGCTGGCCCTTTCTTTGGGTGCGGAAGAACCAGGCAATTAGCACCCACCTCCTCCCTCCTCTGCCCAGCCAGTCAGAGAGTCGCTTGGTCAGCAGCCTCTCCTACGGGCCTGGCCTCTGAGAACTTCAGACACTCAGCAAAAGGCTGTGAGCCATCCCCAGAGAGGGCCTGCAGTGTGGCTGGCAGCTGCTGCTCTGCATGTGACAAAAGAGAGCACACTGTCCCCTCCTGAGCCCAGCTGACCAGTTTCTGCTGAGCTCACACTGCCTGTCAACTCAGTGGAGGAGACACTGGGGTTACAGCAGCGACGGGGAGAGGCCTGCTTCCCGTTCTGGCCACTCTGGGGGAATCCAACAAGGCTGCAACCGCCCAGCGAGTTCAGGGTGAGGGGGAGAGGCAGCAAACCAGACTCCGGGGAGTTGAGCTAGTCTTGCTCAAGTTGCCAAGGCCTAGGTAGAAATCTGACCGATCTGTGGGAGACACTGGAGGTGAGTGAGGAGAGGGGATGAGGAGGCAGGACACAGTGTAGGTGCCCTGGGGGCTGAGGTTGGCAGGCTGGATCAGAGGTTGCAAGGTGAGTGATGAGGAGGCAGCAGAATCCATGGGCTGCTGGGGGCAGGAGCTAGGCCACAGGGGACTCTGTGGCCCGCTGAAAGCGTGAGGACTTTTCCCTGAGTGCATCGCTGGCTGGATACAAGGGAGCAGTGCCACTGATTGTACCTGGATGCTTAAGTACAATTTCATGTCTGACCCATGGAGCATCACCCAGCACAAGGGAGGAAGGAGTCCCATCCCACCCAGGCGGACCCCAGCCATGAGCACATGCCTTGAAACAGCACAGAGTGGCTTGGACTTCACAGAGATCCAGCTAGGGCAGGACCCACCAACCAAGCTCAAGCCCCTCTGCCAGGCGCCAGTGGCTCAGAGCCCCTGCTCATGGGGACTGGGGTCTCACTGGTGGGGGAAAGCGAGGAGCTGTCAGGGGCTCCACACTATGGCCTGGCCCTCAGCAGGTGATCTGTACAGCTAATACAGCCACAGCACACCAGGCACAAGACGCTGCTTTATGCCATTAGCTCATTTGCTCATCCTCTGTCTCTGGGAGACAGGTGCTATTATCGTCCACATTTATACTGATGCCACAATTAAGACACAGAGAAGGCAAGCAATTTGCTCAAGGCTGTACAGCTGGCATGTGGTGGAGCCACTCTTCATGAACGAGTGAGGGAAAGAAGAAAGGAATGAGCAAGGTCATCTGGGACTTCATAATAGGAAAGTGTTCAATGAGGTGAAACAGAGTTGATGAGAGTGAGGGAGTGACAGTGAATGGGGAGTAAACAGTGGTGCTCAGCTTGCAGAGGTGACCGTTGAGACAGAAAGACACAGGGCAGCTCCTGGTACTGAGGAATAACGCCATACACCTCAAGGTACTGGCTGCACCTTCTCTTTGCAGCCGGTGCACCTGCTACTGCTAGCCAGCTCTCTAATTGCAAGGCATGGCACTCACGTGTCCATCCATCCAACCATCTTCTTCCCTTTCATTTTACTGCAATCCCAAGAGCATGGACAAGAGATGAGAATCCAAGCTTCCCTGCTTGTCTCCCACAGGCCTACTGTGGAGAGAGAGAGGGAGACACCCATCAGGAATGACACAGGATGTCATTCTGTTACACCTGTGCTGCGCGACAGCAGTCTGTGTCATACGCTAGGGAAGAGAGCCAACACTCTCCCCCTGACATAATGAGAAGATGAGTGAATGGGAAAGAACCTGACCTTGGAGAAGCCACAGCTTGGGCACAGGCGAAGTGGCTCAGTGCCCCTAACTCCAGCTCAGCAGCAAAGCAAGGATGAGTCAATGGCTTGAATGAGAAGGGACGGGAAGAGGGGGCCCCGCCCTGGATTGAGATGGTGCGAGGTCATCATCAAGCTACAAACACGCTTCAAATTGCCAGGCTACAGGACCCACGCTGACTTTTTAAGGCAAGGGATGGGAACCTCGTTTCATAAGTGAAATGCAGATCTTCTTTTCTTTATGATGAGATAAAAACCTGTTCTTTTTTGTACATTCCAGAACATTCCCCAACCTGCTCGGGGTGCCCACATCCCCTCTGCTTTGCCAGCATCGTCCTCCTGCCCTGGGAGGCCAGGGGGAGGGGCGGGCTGGCACTAAGGGCCTGCGATGAGGGAGCTGGGGAGGCCTGCACTAAGATAGGGTCTCCATGGCTTAGAAGGGAGCTCAAACACCTGGAGATGTGTGACCGTGGATTTTAAGGCCCTTTCACGGCGTTTGAGAAATACTAACAAAGGACTTGTGCTTTGTTGAAATCCCTTTTGCTTCTGGACTGTGTTCTTTTAACCATGACATGGTTCTGGGTCGCAGGCTGTGTGCTTTTAGCTGATTGCACGGGAAAGAAATCTATAGGGCACACACTGGTGCTTGCCCAGTGAGCTCACGGGATCCTCAGAGACTAGGCATTGACCTGCCTCATCCCTCACTCACACAATCACTCACTCATTCATTTATTCAACAGACTCTACACAAGCAGCTTTATGTTCTAGGATCTCTGCTGGGCACAGGTCATTCCAGATGGTTCTTCCTCCAGCACCCCCTCCCCCATCCGCCTGCTAGTGCCAGCCCCGGGCCCCACTGTCCTTATCTTCACTCTTTGTCCCCACTGCCTGGTGCCCTCACAGCACACCCACAGGCATTGGCTGTCCAGACTGGTGTTCCCAGGCCTAAAGAAGTTGCCCACAGTCAGATAACGCTTTGCTATTGCTTGGTCCTGCGTCTGTCTTCCCTGCCTGCCTCTAAACAACAGTCAAGGACAGATCACAGTGAGATTTCAGTCCTTGGAGGCTGGCTGGCCCAGGGGTTAGCATGGTGCAGGCACCAGTGGATAATGGCTGAACTTCTGAAAACCTGTTTGATCTCACTCTGTCAGTCAGCAAACATACCCAGGCACATCCTCTGTGCAAGGCATTGGCTCTGAGGACCCAGTAGGGGACAAAGTGCACACTGTCATTGTGCCCACAGAGCTAGCAGGTGTTTCTCCCCCCTGACAATGGGACAGAGGGGGCGGAGTCTGGTTAGGGTATGGAGGAATGGGGAGGGCCTTCCAGAGGAAGTGGCATTGAAATCAAGTGGAATCAGTTAGAATCAGCTCTTGCTTTTTTTTTTTTTTTTAAGATTTTTATTTATTTATTTATTTGAGGGGTAGAGTTACAGACAGTGAGAGGGAGAGACAGAGAGAAAGGTCTTCCTTTTTTTGGTTCACTCACCAAATGGCCGCAACGGCCGGAGCTATGCCAATCCCAAGCCAGGAACCAGGAACTTCTTCTGAGACTCTCAAGCTGGTACAGGGGCCCAAGCACCTGGGCCATCTTCTACTGCTCTCCCGGGCCACAGCAGAGAGCTGGATTGGAAGAGGAGCAGTCGGGACTAGAACCAGTGTCCCTATGGGATGCCAGCGCCGCAGGCAGAGGATTAACCTACTGCGCCATGGCGTCGGCCCCCGAATCAGCTCTTTTTGACACTAGCTGCTTGTAAAAATAACCTGTACAGCAACATAAAGATGCTGGTGCCAAGGCCTCACCCAAGAAATTCTGATTCAGTGGGTCTGGGGTGAGCCTGAGCATCAGCCTTTTTTATAGCTCCTCAATGCTTCTCCTGTGAGAGGCCAGGTGGAGTCTCACTAAGCTGGATAAAGGTGGCAGTGGAAAGGGGGTGGGGTGAGCTAGAGGAGCCTTCCAGGGTGCATATGTCAAGGTCCTGAGCATTGTCTGGGCACTGAAAGGATAGGGCAGTGCAGAGAGAGACAGAGAGAGCGGGCACCATCTCAGCCATGGGTGTGGGTGCCCACTGAACTGGCACCATGACATCGCGAGCTCTGGGGCTACAGGGAGAAAGCAAACATTCAGGGCTCAGGTCACCCATATGTGAGGCCATCACCCCAGACGTCCCTCGATGACAGCCGTCCTGAGTGGCAGTTATTCTCTGCTGCACGTGGGCTTCTGAAAGAGAAGCTGGGAAGAACCCAGGAAGAAGCCCAGGCAGGTGGGTGCTGAGATGGCACTGGGGTGGACTGGTGTCTGTAAAGGCTCAGTGTGGTGTTTCTGTGTCAACTCAGATCCTGCTGACTGTGCATGGCTTCTGCCCCGGACCAACTGAATCAGAATCCTGGCTGCTGGGGATTTGGTGAATCTGAGCTGAAATGCTGGAAGCCTGCGGATAGAGCACTTGACTGTGAAATCAAAGAGAACCAGATTCAGATTCTGCCTTGGTTATTTGAACTGGCACATTTGTTTAACCTCTCGTAATCTCAACCTCTGCTGATCAGCAGAAGTGGATTTTATAATATCTCGCTTGTGGGCACGTGGGGGGCTTGCCACTGACAATGTGAAGGACAAACATCTGGGATGGCAGGTTGTTGTTGAGGGTGGTGGTTCAAGATGGTAAGAATAATGCTGAGATTTCCTTCTTTGAAATTATGCTGTGATTCACAGCCCTAGGGTGAAATAATCTCCAATTACGCTTGCAAATGGACATTAGTACCATATTCACTTCTTATATTTGGTTGATTAAAAATGCTCTTTGTGGGGCTAGCATTGTGGCATAGCTGGTCAAGCCATCACCTGTGATACTGGCCTCCCATATGGGAGCACTGGTTTGAGTCCCAGTTAGTTTCCTATCCAGCTCCGTGCTACTGCACCTGGGAAACAGCAGAAGATGGACCAAGTACTTGGGTCCCTGCCACCATGTGGGAAGACCCAGATGGAGTTCCAGGCTCCTGCTTTGACCTGCTCCTGCCCTGGTCATTGTAGCCAATTGGGAAGTGAACCCGTAGATGGAAGATCTCTTTGTCTCTCTGTCACTGTGCCTTTCAAATAAAATAAACCTTTAAAATTTTTTTTTAAATGTTATTCATGAGAAGATTGACAAGAACATTCTGCCAAATGTTTCTTTTTTAAATGGATGCAACCCCGCTATTGTGCTCCTCCAGGAATAGACGGTGACAAGTTGGAGACACACTTCTGCTCATACACAAACCCGATGAAGCCAAAATCAAGGGGTGATGGTACTAATGCCTAACTGAACGTCTATGATCTCTCAGAGCTTTTACATACGTTAACGCTCACAACGATGCTTCCAGATCAATACTGATGGAACAAGGACAGGAGCCATCAGGCTGAGCTTCCCACAGGGAGGAGTCACGGGAAGGAAGGGGGCTCGGGAGCCGCCAGGAAGCTCAGTGGGGGTGTCAGGCTGCCTCCCTGCAACCATGCCTCAGTGCCCTGGAGCAGCATCTGCCCCAGAGACCTGCAAGGATCTGGGAAACAGAGAGAGGGGACCTTGGCCTGCCAGGGCAGCCTGGCGATCCGCCGCGGCCCCAGGAGTGGATGCAGGCTTGCGTCCGTGTCCTCTGATGGGAACGGGAGTTTTCGCTCTTGACTTGGCTCTGGGCTCCACAATGGCTGCCCTTTGCCCAGCCCTGCAGCTCAGCCCTAGGCCTGCAGGCACCCCTCCCTCCCCACCCTCACAGGAAATGTGACAGAGATGACAAGTCCCTTGGCCTTCCAGTCTCACAATTCCTAGGTCTGAATTCCAGTTCTTCCAATTACTCATTAGCTCTGTAATGTGGGCAACCTCCTTGATTTCTCTAAGCTCTGGGTTTTTCTTCTGTGGAACAGAGAGTTAACTCTCTCTCACACAACCACCCTGAGGATGCAACGTGAGAATGGATATAAATATGTCTAGCACATGGAATACAGTAGGTGCTCAATAAGTGCTCATCCATTCCCTCCCATCGTAGGAGCAGATGGGACTCAACCTTCTCCTCCATGGCAAGGGTTTGCTGGCATCTCGAAGCCTCCACTGTGTAGCTAATGGGTCAGACTGAGGTACACTGAGGCCCAGGAGTTAGGCGGTGTCTGACTTTTCGGCTTCCTGTGGGATCTGGCGCTCTATCAGCCACCCCTTTTTAAGGCTTGCTGGAAGCTCTAAGGATGGAAAACTCCATTCCTGTGCTGGTAGACCCATTTCTCCAGCCAACCCTGTTAGCACGACATTGGCTTGAAGGGTGCTTGTCCTAGAATTGGCTGCAAATTAGGCTCAGATTCATGACTTCCCCATTAGGATGATACGGACCCATCATAGCCAAGGTGGGACAGGAACCCAGACTGCTAACGCTCAGGGATAGCATCAGGGGCACGCAGGCCATCCTAAGAAACTGGCCAGTCTGGTTTATCTTGAGTCTGGGGCCCCCAGGGTTTGTCTCCATGCCCAGCTGTGGGACCTGCATCCATGTCACAAAAAAGTCAATTTTCTTCTCTTACCCATAAGAGCCTTCAATCAAAACATACTTGGCTAGCAAAGAGGGAGGCCCAGAAAAGGAATTAATCCAGTCTGAGGTCTCTTCCAGTGACTGAGATAGGCTTTTGCCTTCCCCCTTCATGCATGGTTTGGTTCACTATCTGTGAAGTCAGGAGACCCTGTGCAAGGAAAGAGAGAAGGTATTGTTTGACAAACCAGGCCAGATCAGTTGGCCATGGCTCTCTGGTGCCCTGTGCTGTGGATTCCAGAGCTGTGTCTGGGCTGGGCAGGAAGGAGTGCTGTCATTAATTAGTGATGTCTGCCATGGGTAGGGAGTGGCAGCCGCATGCCACACGGCTGTCATCCCTGCCCTGGAGCAGAAAGCATGTGTTTTAGAAGGTGAGTCCACACGCCTAACATCAAGGTGTATGGGCGTAGTTACAGTCGAGGTCCTTTGTTCTACTGAGAACTTTGATGGAAGCTGAGATGGCAGTGGTGGTTGGGAGCAAAGGGCTGAGGAGACCTTGAATTGTTCTGAAGAATGTTCTAGAAGGAAGGAGACGAGGCTAAGAAAGCAGAGTGGGAAGAAGAGAGAGCATGTTCCTGGGATGGAGTGAGGCTGGGGTGTCAAATGGTCATGCAGCAGACATGAAACATCCAGCGCTGTGCCAGGTGACTTGGGGACCAGAAGCACTGGATTACAGGTTCGGGAGTCCTTAACATTGCCACTTCCCAGCTTGGAAACCTTGGGTCAGTTTCTGACCCTCTCTAAGCCTTGGGTGTATTTGTAAATTAGACCTAACCACAGGGCCTAATTCGTAGGGTGGTGGATCTAATCAAAGTAGATAATGAGCATAAAATGCTAGCACAATTCCTGCCATGGCAAAACAGCTTCTAAACACAAGCTCTTGTGATTTTTATTTGACACACCATATCTAATAGTTGGTATGAAATTACACGCATTTCTAAAATACATATCCCCTCTTTGTCTCTCCAGCGAATCTTCTAGTCCACCGTACACACACACACATTGCCTTCTGCTAGAGAGATTGCATTTCCGATTGAGTAAATGTCACGCAGAACACAGACGGCACTGGCAGTGTGGGAAAAGGGCCAAAAACGGCAGGGGAAGAGTGTGGGATGTTAGGGGGCTGGGCGGACGGCTTACCCTTACCACCAGCCGCCAACCAGGAGAGGCCTGAACCCGAGGAGGGCTTTGGAGCACCCGACGGCCTGCGATGTGGCACCGAAGGCACTTGTCTGTGGTTCACTGAGTCGGGAGGCCCTGGGAGGGCATCTGGATCAGCCAGGGCAGGAGGAATGTGGCAGTGAGAGAGAGAGAGGAGGGCACAGTAGGCTGGGGAAGGTGGTCAGGAGGTACACCGTCCACCTGTCACTGGGGCTGAGACTGAGTGGCTCAGGGATGAGTGAGACAGGCAGGTGCTGCTGTAGAAGCCAGGTCCTGCTGCAGGAATCCCTGAGCCGCTGGGAGGAAGCAGCAGAGGGGAGAAAGGCTCCAGGGCAGGTCTGTCTGGTGCCCTCGGGGTACCAGGCCTTCAGGGCTGTACACCTGTCACTCCAGCTGCCTGGCAGGAACTGGAGGCAGAGAGGCCGCTGGGACTCTGAAAGGCCAGAAGGCAGGTAGAAGGCGCAAAGTCATCCTCTCCCTAAGGAGGCAGGGATCCAGCCTGACATGCAATGTGCCTTTCTACCCAGGGTTCTCGCAGGTGTTCCCGCTGCTTGGCTCACCGAGCCATCCTTGCCACTGTCCCACCCCACTGGTGGGCAGTGAGGTCACCTTGGGGAGGCAGCTGCTTTCCTCTGAGATTCCGAGTGACTCTGACCATCGCAAGCAGTCCTGGGTCAACTGCCAATCACAATATTGTCCTTAAGCACTTGGGACAACACCTTTTGATCCTTGATAACAGGCAAGCTAGAAATTTAGCATTCATTAGATCATTTTCCCCCTAT
Source organism: Lepus europaeus (assembly GCF_033115175.1). Lineage (NCBI taxonomy): Eukaryota > Metazoa > Chordata > Mammalia > Lagomorpha > Leporidae > Lepus > Lepus europaeus. Next base: position 45,932,016 of record NC_084833.1, read on the forward strand.
TATCTTTGAAACAAACAGGTTTAAAAACACATGCAGAAGTTGATCTTTGTCTTCAGGATTTTTTTTAAAGATTTATTTGTAAGTCAGAGCTACAGAGAGACAGGGAGATAGAGAGAGACCGTCCATCTGCTGGTTCACTCCCCAGGTGGCTCCAACTCCTGGATCTCCCACTAGGGAGGAGGGGCCCAACACTTGGGCCATCTTCTGCTGCTTTTCCAGGGCCATTGGCAGGGAGTTGGGTTGGAACTGGAGCAGACAGGACTAGAACCGGCGCTCACATAGGATGTAGGTGTTACAGGCAATGACTTTACTCATTACCCCACAACTCCAGCCCCATAAATTAAAAAAAAGAAAGATTTTAAAGGTGGTATAAATTATAAACTAGGCCAGTGGTAGCAGATATATGGATATTCCCATTCCTGCATTCATGCCAGACATTGCTAATCAAACACAGAACACTTTTCATCTACATTCCAGGCATCCAGAAACAATTAATTGGGGTTCAACATGTGACTTGTTCTGGGCCTGGTACTGTGGTGTAGAAGGTTAAGCCTCTGCCTGCAACACTGGCATTCATATGGGAGCCAGTTTAAGTCCCAGCTGCTTTACTTCGGATCAGCTCCCTGCTAATGTGTCTGGGATAGCAGTGGAAGATAGCCCAAGTGCTTGAGCACCTGCACCCATGTGGGAGACTTGGAATAAGCTCCTGGCTTCATCTTGGCTCAACCATGGCCATTGTAGCCATTTGGGGAGTAAACCAGCAGATGGAAGACCTCTCTCTCTCCCCCGCCTCTCTCTGTAACTCTGTCTTATCAAATAAATAAATAAATCTTTAAATGTGACTTGTTCCTTGATCATCCCTCCCTTCAGAGTTATGAGACCTGACTTCTGCTGTCAATTCATTGAATGTCTTAGTCTCCTTATTCCTTACATGAGACAAATGTCACACATTCCACTTAACCACGGATTCACGTTTGAGTTGGATGAATACAATGAAATCAACAATGAAATCCACTGAGCAGTAAGTGTCAGACTTTTTCACACCTGTTCTCTTACTTAATATTACAATAATTGTCTATACTGGGCATAACGTCTTCACACACGAAGGCCTTTGAGGCACAGCACATATAAAGAACTCGTCCCAAAGCACATAGATAATAAAGGGGAAAGGACAGGATTACAATCTGGTTCTGATTTGGCTTCAAACTCCTGTTGTTACCCTTACTGCTCAGTTTCAGTCTGACAAGTCGAAACACTGTACAAACAGAAGATGTCCATGTCTCTTCACATTAGGTGCTTTGACTTGGAATCTTCCCATCAAGAGATGCACACTGCTGTGGTGCACATCACAAACGGCACCACAAATTGCTGAAAAACAGAAGCAACCTAAGTGGTATCAACCCCAGGTCCTTTGCCTCTCTTATAATGGAAACTGACAAGAGGCTGATGCGCAACCCAGATAAGGTTTACTGGGGGCTTATGTTCAAACACAAGGGAGACTGCACATCCGGGAGAAGTGCTGCTGCTTGGGTTAGTGTGTGTGTGTGGAGGGGGGGGGGGGGGGAGGAGCTAGGAAGAGGATTTTCTCTGGGGAGGCGCACTGGTTCCCTCTCGGCCCGTGACACGGTAATCTACACCAGGCCTGGAGTTCCGGCTGCCCGCCCCGGGCACCTGACATTTGGGTTTGCAATTGACTCAGTGTCCTGTGCAGGAGCTGTTGCTGCTGTTTCGCTCACAACAGGCTCAGAATGGAGGTGCAGCTCACTACCCCACCCCAGGAAGATCACACATCATGTTGCAATGGGCTGCTCTGGGCATGCGTGCAGGTTTGGGAAGCTCCTAGTGGGGCACTGGTGGGTTTTTTCACTGTTAGGGTCTGGATGCTCATCATGTCAGCAGGGCCTTGATTTCATGAATCCCGGTTTATCCTGTCTCACAAGCGCCCATTGCTAAAGCATGGGAGGCAGGGTGTGTCCTGTCAGCACAACAGGACATCTTTCAGTCTTTAAAAGGAGGGCCATTCTGAGCCATATCACGACATGGACGAGTCTTGAAGATACTGCACTAGGCGCAAGAAGTCAGATGCCAAAGGACGAACCCTTTGTTATTCTACCTACGTGAGGTGCCTATAGTAGACACATTTATGGAGACACAAGGCCTAATGTAGTTATGGGGGTGGGGGGGACTGGGCACCAGAGTGGGAGTGATGGTTTATGGGTAGAGAGTTTCAGTTTAGGATGATGCAAAAGTTCTGGAGATGGTTGGCAGTGATGGCTGAATGATCACATGAATAAAATTAATACCACTGAACTGCATGCTGAAAATGAATGGTGAAATTGCATGGTGAAACTGAACGGTGAAAATGGTAAATTTCGTGTTAAGTGTATTTTACCACAACTGAAAAAAAAAAAGGAGTGACACTGCACACAGTTCCATTTGGCCTCAACTTTTTGAGCATTTCTACAGAGAAACACTCTTCTTCTTCTTCCTACTACTATAATAAGAAGGGCGACTCTCCATTCTCTATTAGGGGCATCTTATCTCCATGCCTATATCAGAATCTTAGAGTAACGGATATAGGGGGCTTAACATTATAGTCAAGACTACAATGCTGTATTTAGAAAACAGAGTTCCCTATTATTTTGTAATACTCCTTGTCCAAATTCTCTAGGCTGGCGGGAAGGATTGAGGAAGACTGAGACAAGTGTCCCAAGCTAGAGCTGGTTGGGTCATCTGACTTCTCTTGGGATCTGCTGTCTCCTCCCCAGCCCCCAGCAGACCTCCAATTCGTGCTGACATTGCCAAGAACGACTATCTGCTACCGCCCACTTGCTTTCTTTGGAATCTACCTTTTGTTGCCACCTGGGGGTCAAGTTCAGGAGCCGGTGAATCAGAATGTCCAAGCCAGGAAGTGGTGAGTGATAGCAGTGACTCATTCCAAGCCACACCAGAAACACAGGTGACAGAGGCCGCACCCGCCAGGGAAGGCAGCCCTGCTGGGGCGGCTGCTGGGACCCAGTGGCTTGGTGAGGTCAGCACAAAGCAAGCCTGTTCCCTCCGCTGCAGCCGTGGTGTTTGTCTGGCCTTGCCTGTGCTGCCTAACCTGAGATTTTCTGGGGCACTGAACCTGTGTTTACTTTGGGCAGCTTTGCCTGCCAGACTCACGCTGTGGAAGGGAAGGCAAACATGGCGAGAGAAGGATGCCTGGGGGACTGCTCTCAGGAACATTTTCTCTCCAAACAACACTTGTTTGCCTTGACAGGCTCAGTCTCTTAATGGTAGGCAGAGAAATGATCACTAGACCAATATTCATAAATAATAATAATAATAATAATAATAATAGATCTTTGTGTAGGATTCACTATGTCCAAGTATTTTTTTTTTTTTTTGACAGGCAGAGTGGATAGTGAGAGAGAGAGAGACAGAGTCGAAGGATGCCCAGGTCAGAGCCACAGATCTTATTGGCTCTAAGCTGAAAAGCCCTTCACTCAGCCCAACTTCCTAAGTGACCACTGCAGCTGAGGGGATGGTCAAGTAGGGTCAGCAACATTGCAGGCAGAACTGTAAATTTCTTGTTAGAGATGCCACCTGCCTTTACCTGGCCAGCTCTCCTCCCAGGCCAGCCAAGTAATGAAAGTCAACAGAGTGCCTTCCCCTAGGAGGTTCACACCTCCCTTAGGATAGACCCCATGTGAAGAGATAGATAGGTCTGGGCCTCTGAATTTACAAGGCCTAAAGCCCACCAGATTATTATCAAGCCCCTTCTATCAGGTTCTATTTGCCTCTCAATCAGAAAACTTAATTGTAGCTTAGACAGCACCTTTCTTAGCTCCTCTAATAATGACTCTGTCCTTTGTTCTAGGCCCTGTCTAGTGCACTTGGGCCTCATTCCTTTGTAATCATAACCTCTACTCTACCACCAATGGCTCTACTCCCAACCTGTGTGTACTGATGGTCCTCTTCCCCACTTAATGCTGTATAATTGTTCAAACCTGGTAAATGCCACTCTTAGGATCATTGGTTACTATCCTCACTCTGTCTTTTATGACCTTGTCTAAATATGATCAGAGTCGGCAAACTTGGAAGGCTTCCATAGCCTTGGCAACTCATGACGACAGCCTAGGATGGTTACTGGCACCATAAACTAGAGTGTCAATTTGTTGGGTCAACAACAGGAGCCACTGTGCACTTGCTCCTCATGTGGGATCTCTGTCCTTAATGTGCTGTACATTGTGATTTAATGCTATAACTAGTACTCAAACAGTATGTTTCACTTTGTGTTTCTATGTGGGTGCAAACTGTTGAAATCTTTATACTAAATTGATCTTCTGTATATAAAGAGAATTGAAAATGAATCTTGATGCAAATGGAAGGGGAGAGGGAGCGGGAGAGGGGAGGGTTGCGGGTGGGAGGGAAGTTATGGGAGGGGGAAGCCATTGTAATCCATAAGCTGTACACTGGAAATTTATATTCATTAAATAAAAGTTAAAAAAAAAAAAAAAGCTAAAAAAAAAAAAAAAAAAAAAAAAAAGAGAGAGACAGAGAGAAAGGTCTTCCTTTTGCCGTTGGTTCACCCTCGAATGGCCGCCGCGGTAGCGCGCTGCGGCCGGCGCACCGCGCTGTTCCGATGGCAGGAGCCAGGTGCTTCTCCTGGTCTCCCATGGGGTGCAGGGCCCAAGCACTTGGGCCATCCTCCACTGCACTCCCTGGCCACAGCAGAGAGCTGGCCTGGAAGAGGGGCAACCGGGACAGGATCGGTGCCCCGACCGGGACTAGAACCCGGTGTGCCGGCGCCGCAAGGCGGAGGATTAGCCTAGTGAGCCGCGGCGCCGGCCCAAGTATTTTTTTTAAAACTACTTATTTATTTTGAAAGTCAGAGTTACAGAAAGTTCAGGGAAAAGAGAGAGAGAGAGAGAGAAACTTCCATCCTTTGGTTCACTCTCCAGATGGTCACAGAGGCCAGTGCTCTGAAGCCAAGAGCCAGGAGCCTCATCCGGGTCTCCCACATGGGTGGCAGAGGCCCAAACACTTGGGCCATCTTCCGCTGCTTTTCCCAGGCCAGTAGCAGGGAGCTGAATCAGAAGCGGAGCAGCTGGGACATGAATGGGCACCCATGTGGAATGCTGGTGTCGGCTTTACCCACTATACCACAGTGCCAGCCCCTGTGTGCAGGGGTTCTACTAAGCACGACACACAGGTCCACTCACTGAAACCTCACAACAACCCATCTTCTGCTCAGGAAGGGGTTTAAGATTGGGATGTCCACATTCCAAGGTCTAGAGCAGCCTGTTTTGCAGTTCCACCTCCATCCAGGCAGCGTGGATCTGGTGCTATGGCTGGTGGCTAAAAGTTTGGACTTTGGTATCAGGCAGAGATTGGCCAGCATTTCAGCTCCCCTGTCTTCCAGCCACGTGGCCTTGAACAAATGACATAGTTTCCTAAGACTCACTTTCTTCATCTATGAAATATATAGTATATAAATATATAAAATATAATAATCACATCTATGTTGATGTGATTGAATGAGTTTCTAGGTGCACAGTTCTCACCATAGAATGGTGGCTAGAAGACAAAACTCTGGAGTCAGATAGTCTGGGTTCAAATCCTGGCCCTGCCACTTATTAGCTGTGTGACCTTGAGTAAGTTACTTAACATTTCTGTGCTCAGTTCTTAACTTGTAATGTAGGCTAAGAATAGTTCTTGTCTCATAGGATGCTTGTGAAAAATGAGTTCATTACAGAAGACTACCTAGCACAGAGTAAAATCTGTTGCTGGGACTAGATGACTGGAGCACATATGCAAGTTCTTAGCATAGGATTGGGCGCACAGTAAGTGCTTGAACAACAGTAGCTTTTATTATTAATGATAACTGATTTAGAAACTATGTTTCCTCACCCAAGTCCCCACCTATGGCCTAGAGCTAATACCCAGGTTATCTATCACCCCACACCTTTGTCCCCGATCTGATGAAGTCTCTGGAAACTTGCTTCCCTCTGTCACCCTGGCCTCCTGTTCCTGGTGAGGGTGCCTTGCTCGGACCTGTTGCTTGTGTCATCCTCTCAGGACACTGAACCCTCCTTCGTGCCCTCTGTGGGGGCTCCGCAGCCCCAGGGCAGTGGAGAGTCCTTGCTTGGGAGGGGAAGGACGGGCTTGGTCTTTGTGCTTCTGGTCTGGCCACCTGCTGTCACTCACGGATGTGTCCCTGGCCCACAGGATATAGGGAAGGAGGGCCTTGAGGGCACCTAAGCGAGGGGATGGCGTTAGGACAGGTGGGACACAGGCAGCTCGTCCCTAATACTCAGACACGGAACCCATCAGAAGATCAGGCCACACGTAGAGCACAAAGATCATGAGCGCTGAAAACAGGCTTGAGTTTAAATCCTCAAAAAGATACCTACCCTTTCTGTGCCGGAATTGTTTTTATATGAGATGCATAAATCGTACCTGTTCAATTGTGTTGGAGAAGCAGCAACAAGCAAAACACATGCATGTACCTGCCACAAAAGGCACGCTCAGGAAGGAGCAGCTTCTGCGACTCTCGATACTGGAGGGCGGGGGGAGCCCTGGCCTGACTCCTCTCCCTTCTCTCTTCAGACTCCTGAAGAGTTCCCGTGGGTTTTAATACTCTGATGGGTACCCCAGTTGAGACCACTCCCCTCAACTTTGAATCTGCCATGCCTACTTCTTAAAAACAACATTTGAAGATTTACTTGAAAGGTGGAGTGACAGGGTGAAAGGGAGTGAGAGGGAGGGAGGCGGGGGGGCGGAATATTTTCCACCTGCTGGTTCACTTCCCAAATGGCCACAGTGGCCGGGCTGGGCCAGGCGGAAGCCAGGAGCCTGAACTCCTCCTGGGTCTCCCACGTGGATGATGGGCCTAAGTACTTGGACCATTGTCTGTTGCCTTATCAGTTCATTAGCAAATACTGTCCGCTCTACCAGCAAGATCTGTCCTGAATCTGAATGCCTCTTAGCTCCTCTGAGCTACCACCTTAGTCCCTGTGGTCTCCCCTTCCCGCACAGAGGCCCCAGACAACACCACAGTGGAGCAGCAGGCCTGGGCTGGATGCGTATTTCTAACACAATCCCTGTGACGTGGATGTGCCAGGGTCCCTGGGCTCAACCTCTAACAAGTCTCTCTGCCTCCACTCTCACCCTTTATTCACTCCCAGCCCCCAGCGAGACCAAACTGAAATGTCGACTGGCCCAGATCACTCCTCTAACGTGAAACCTCAATGTCTCCCCTTCAGATTTCAGAGTGAAAGCCAAGGTTTAAACCTGGCCTTCAAGCCCCAGCACAGCCTGCCTCACTCCCCCCAGCCTCATGTCTGTCTGTACATCTCCCCTCATCCACGGCACTTTGTCACAAGGCCTCTTTCCTGGCCCTCAAACACACTGAGCTGCCTCCAACCTCAGGGCCTTGGCATCTCTGGCCCCTCTACTGAGCTGCAGAGTCCAGCAAAGCATGAAGCTACACAAAAACAGGTTGAGGCAGAGTCCCTGATGAAGAGGGGGGATTGACCCCAGCCTGCCTCCTGCAGCCATTCTCCCCAGAAACTGTGCACCCCCTACCAGATGCCAGATTCCTTGCAAGCCAAGAGATCAGTGGACATCCTGTCTTCTTCACCCAGGGCGCTCCAGGCTGCTGCTTTGCTCTCTGTAGCCAGCCCTGAAGCTCAGGCCTGTCTGGTCATGCTGGCGAGGGGCTGGGGAGGGCAGTGGCTCTGTCCAGGAGCTTGGGTGTCAGCCTGCGCAGTCTCAAATCCCAGCTCTGCCAGCAAGTCAGATAGTACTACTGTGGGAGAGTTACAGGAGCTCTCTCAGCCTCAGGTTCCTTGTCTGTAAAATGGGTGTTTTACTCCTTCATCAGATAGCAAACACGTCTGTATATATGAAGAGCCTAAGTGGTTCCTGGGACACAGTAAGCACCCATTAATGGCAGCTATTACTTCACACCCACCATCTCTGGTGTCTCCCAGCAACGACCAGCACAGCGGAGTTGGATGGGGTGAAAACAGCACGAGATGCCATTGCAAGGCACATCCTGCTTCGGCGCCCAGCTCTGCCTGTCTTTGATTAAATTGTGTTGTTTCAGTTTTCTCATCTGTAAAGTGGGGCTGACAGTAGCAGCCTCCCAGAGGGTGATCCGTGAGCTCATAGCTACACAATTCATGGCATTCAGTAGAGACTCGATCCATGCTGGTCCCCTGCCTCTTGTCCTTTCTCCCCCTCTGAGGGCGCCCCTGTGTTCACAGTGCTTCCCCCCCTCCTTCTCTGTCATGCTGAATAAATGAATACATTAGGTTGGTGCAAACAGAAACTTTCAGGATCCAGGCTGGTACATTTCCCAGGTTTCACTGCCATCCATCATGAAACATTAACAAGAGCACTTAAAGAAACAGCCACATCAGATAAGCTGAAGCCCCTCGTTTGCCTCGTGGTTCTTATGCCAACTTGTCACATGCTGTTAAGGCTGAGGGCAGGAGAGGCTGAGCTGATGGAGGAGCCCAAGACAGGCCAGTGATGGAGGTATTGAATTGTGCATAGCTAGGGTTTGCTGCCTTTCCTGAGGCCTTGCAAATCAAAACCGATGCTTGTAGTGTCAGAAACAGTGGGAAAAAACCCAACACCCAGCAACAGGGAACCAGGGAAGGAAATCAGAACCCATGCAAACCGTGGACTGCTTTGCATCTGTTAAAGAGAAAGAAGCATATTTATATACGCTGTCATGGGCAGCTGCCAAGTGAAAAGGCAACGTGGAGAATGCTGTATAGGGGAGGATCCCATTTATGCTTAAAAAAAAAAAGGCCAGCAAGCTCTGGGGTCGCATAGGGGTACTTGTGTGCATGAAAGCCTCACTGCACCCCAAGCTGCTAACCATGGGGCCCTCGAGTGGGGCAGAAGTGGGCTCAGGGCAGCGTGCAGATCACGGCCACACCTGTTCCTTACACCATGTACACTTCTATGTGAGCGACTGTTTTACACGTGTATTACTTTAGAAGCTAAGAGAAGAAGGTGGAAGGGAGGGAGGAAGGAAAAAAAAGAAGGAGGGAGGGATGAGGGGAGGGAGGAAGAAAAGAAGCAAGAGATAACCAGTAGTTCTCTGTCCACAAGCTTAGGGCCATCAAGGCTGCTGGGGTCTGCAGGAAGCCCCGACTGCTCTATGCGTACCATGGCTTATTCAGAGAAACGTTCACACAGATGCTCTCACTGCGGCTCCTGGGCCTGCTTCAACACTCTGCAGGGGGCTGGGCCCACCACCCTCGCCAGAACCCATCCCGCAGCTCAACGACGTCTCAGGCCAGGGCGGCCCTGGCAGGACGCTGGTCCCAACGATGCTGGCGATGAGCCAACATCCCTCCAAGCACCCCCTCTCAGAGCTCCCAACCCTGAGAAGGACTGAAGGAAGGTGTCCATTAGGCGGAGCTGGTGTGACCCACACAACCGCCATTTGGTCAGTTACTGTCTGGGACTCATTTTTTGCATCGGGATTATTATCTGATGTGGCCACTCCAGAATGTGCTGTGGCCCACCATCACCTACAGAATGCACAGGGACCGCCTTGCTCTGGCGCGTAAGCTCCTCAAAGCTCTGACCTAAGTGCTTGCCCTCCTAGGTGGCAAGAAGCGGCAGCACTCCCGGTTACGCTGTTCCTCCCACACATAGTAGGACCTGGACTTGGCAATGAAGGCTAAGGAGGATGACAGACTGGCCATCTCAGCTTCCGGTTTCCTCCCGGATCCCCCACAGGCTCTGACATGAAGCAGGATGGGTACTAATCCAAACTAAAGCAAGTGCCCATGCACTGGGCTTTTATCTTTTGCGACATGGTGCTAGGGACTTCCCATATATCAACATACCAACGGCTCACAGTGACGTTTCAAAGTGGGTAGCGTGTGCTCTCTGCACAGACAAGGGAACAGAGGCCCAGCAAGCACACAGGGAGAGAGGGCAACCCTGCCTCCCGGAGGCGTGTTCTGGGCCACTCTTCTCTGCAGGAGCCCAGCCACGTGGGCACCTGTGCAGCCACGGTGGCCTGCTGTGGTACAAGACGTTCCAACAAGCTTGGCCTGAGGACAGGACGCAGCGTGTAGCCCACTGTGCACACAGGTCTGGAGTTTCCATCCCTCTGTTCCGCGGGGAAGGTCCTTCAGGCCCTACCTCCTCCCCAGCGGGGCCTGGCAGGCTGGAAATCGCTCGAGCTAGGCTCTTACTTAATCTCTGCTCTTACAGGACCCTTGAGAAAAGACATGGTCCTCAGAGACAGGCTGTGCAAACGCCTTCCAGGAAAGGGCTCTTCCGCATGTCAAGAGGGTCTGTAGTGTAGACCTAATGGATTTCTACAGCTGACTTGGTGAGGTGGTCTTCCCTCCCAAGAACGGCCTCGAGTTAGCCTAGACGATGGGATGCAGGTTCTGCCCTGGCTACCCGAACTCCGAGACTGTAAGCACACAGCTCTTCCTTTGCAGGCTAGCATTATTGGGAAATCATTTACACAGAGAAATGCACCCATCTGAAGTATTCAGCCCAGTGAGTTTTTACAAATGTGATGCTTCTGTAACCGCCACCACAACCCAGAGGTAGGCACTTCCATTAGCCTAACTGTTCCACTTGGTGATTCCAGTAGCTAAAGATTCACAGCCTTTTCTAGGATTTCGTACAGAGGGGACCATTCCGCGTGAGGTTTGTCTCGTTTGGCCTCGATGATTTTGAGATTCATTCGCATTGGGGTATGTGTGTGTGTGTCGGTGGTTCGTTCTTGTTGCTTGCTGGGTAGTACTCCATTGTAGGCAGACCCCACAACTGGTGAATCCATTGGCTTGTTTCCGGATGGGGCTGTTACGAATAAAGCTGCTAGGATCCTCTTGTGTGGCTCCGTGTTTTCCACCTAAGCATGGAGATACTGGGTTGTTTGGTGGGGACGTGAGCCTACTACGGTAGCCCTAGAGAAATACCACAATGGAGAGGCTTCAAACACAGACATTTATGGTCTGAGGTTCTGCAGGTTGGGAGTCCCAAGTCAAGATGCTACAGGGCCGTGCTCCGCTGAGGCCTCCAACAGAGGCTGCCTCCCTGCCTCCTCCGGCTTCCAGCAGCCCAGTCCCAGCCTGTGGCTGTGGCCGCGTCCCTCTGCTGTCTGCCTCTGTCCTTGCGTGGTCCTCTGCCCTCTGTGTGTGCGCCTGCACGTGGTGCATTCCCCTCCATGGGTGCCCGGCTCCAAGTTTCCCTCTTATAAGGACAGCACTCATATTGGACGGGGGCCTAATCCAATGACCTCATCTTAACTTGATTACATCTGCAAAGACCCTATTTCCAAATAAGGCCACATTCGCAGGTAGCGGAGACGAGGACTTCAATATCACTTTTTTTGGGGGGTAGGGGATACGATTCAACCCATAACATAGAGTAAACATACACTTAACTTTCTAAGAACTGCCAGCTACTTTCTAAAGTGCTAGCATCGTTTTACATCTCACCAGCAATTTAACAAAGCTGCAGTTGTTTCAAATCCTTGACAACACTTGGTATTTCTCCCACTTTTGTGTTTTACCAATCTAAAGAGTTTGTCCAGGGATCTCACTACAGTTTTATTTGGCATTTTCATGATTATCAGGGATACTGAGGGTCTTCTCATGTGCTTATTGCCATTCATAGATCTCCTGTGTCTGGTCAAGTTTATTTTCTAAAGCTTATTGATTTATTTGAAAGGCAAAGTGCCTGAGGTGGGGGGAGGAAGGGAAGGAGGGAGAGACAGAGAGATCTTCCATCCACTGCTGGTTCACTTGCCAAACGGACCACAATGGCTGGGGCCGGTCGAGGCTGAAGCCAGGAGCCAGGATCTCAATTTGGATTTCCCACATGGATGGCAGGGCCCCAAGTACCTGGGCTATCTCATGTTGCTTTCCCAGGCACATTAGCAGAGAGCTGGATCGGAAGTAGAGCGGCCAGGACTCGAACCAGCATTCTGAAATGGAAGGCTGGTATCGCCAGTGGTGGCTTAATCTGCTGGACAATGATGTTGGCCGCTGTTCAAATGTTTGATCCAATGTTTAGTTGGTTTGGTGGTCTTATCATTAAGCTGTAAGTGTTCGCTGTAGACTGAATGTTTGCATCCCTGCAAATTCATGTGTTGGAACCTAATCCCCAGTGTGATGGCAGCTGGAGGCAGGGACTTTGGGAGGTGATTAGGTCATGAGGGCAGTGCTCTCATAAATGGGATTAGCGGCCTTATAAAGAGGCCCCAGAGAGACGCCTTGTGCTTTCCATCACGTGGGAACACAGTGAGAAGACAGGAAGCAGGCCCTCACGACACCAGGTTGCTGTCCCTTGGTCCTGGACCTCCTAACCTCTGGAATTGGGAAAAAACAAATGTTTGTTGTTTGTAAGCCACTCGATCTATGCCATTCTGTTACAGCAGCCTGAATGGACCAAGACAACTGCCTCAGAATACACCTTCCAGGGCCATTTTCAAAACAGGAATAATCGTTTTGTTTCTAAAAAGCCCCCACAGCTATTTAGTTCTATGTCAGATTAACAGTGGAAGGGTGGCAATGTTAGCCCCCTGAGCAGATGCAGCTATCACACCGCACTACATCCTCTTGAACCTTAAGCTGGAGAGTTCAGTGGCAAGGGCGCTCCTCACGGCACAGTTTATGCCAGAGAGAAGCTGGAATTAATCACAATGCCCCGAAGTAAGAGTTGTAAGTCCACGTGCTAGGATACGAACTACACAGCCACCAAAACAGGTGCCGTGCAAATGAACACAGAAAGAGGTTTACAACTGAGCAGAAAAGCCAGCTACAAGACGCAAAGCATGGTAGTGTCCCTCAAAGTGTTCATAACTGGTGCTGCAGTGGTGACACAGCAGGGTAAGCTGCCACCTGCAGTGCCAGCATCCCATATGGGCGCCGGTTCAAGTCCTGGCTGCTCCACTTCCAATCCAGCTCCCTGCTAATGCAGGGAAAGCAGCAGAAGATGACCCAAGTGCTTGGTCTCCTGCATCCACGTGGGAAACCCAGAGGGAACTCCAGGCTCCTAGCTTCAGGGTTGGCCCAGCTATGGGCACTGAGGTCATTTGGGGAATAAACCAGTGGATGGAAGATCTCTCTCCCTATGTCTCTTCCCTCTCTCTGTAACTCTGCCTTTCAAATAAATAAATCCTAAAAATAACGCTCATAACCAGCATAGAAATATATCAGGTAGGAACTACACCAAAATGTGAATAGAAATTGTTTCTAGGTGGTGGACATTTGAGTAATTTTTATTTTTATTTTATTTTATTTTTGGTGTACTTGTATTGCCCGATTTCTTTACACTTGGCTAATAGCAAGTGTATAAGAGTTGTTGTGTTAAGGCCAGGGTCTGACTTAAACAGGGCAAGCAATTGGAAACCCCTCTGTTATTCTGAAGGCCACACAGCCTATGACCACCCAGGGCCCGCCATCACCAGACCGCAGCTCCGTCAGCAGCAGTAGTGGGATTGCCGCCTGCACCCAGCCGGCACCAGGACTGGGATACTCGAGCATGACCCAGGGCCCCTTGCTCCAGACTACTGGGCTCTTCCTGGAAGCCAGCAGTGCGCAGGCAGTGGTCTCACAGCCAGCTCCCCGGGAAACCAAAACCAGCCCAGACTTGGGGCGCTTGCCGGTTTTGGTGGTGTGAACACCTCCACCATGGCTGATCTCAGGCTAACAGTGTGATATCACTGCACAGGGCTTGGAGAAGAGGGGAGCAGAGCAACCCTCTTACATCATTTTATACGGTTTTTCCACCACAGGGAACAGTAGATCTAAATAACTTCGAGAGCATCGAGAGTAATAAAGTAATTAAGAATCGATGAGTTTTGAGTATTTATTATCTTCATTTTTAATATAAGGCATTTACTTGTCAGGTTAGGCAATTTAAGTTTTAATAACGACTGTCTCCAACAAGTAGCTCACAAGATCCCTGAGAAATTAGCAGGCGGCTCTTGCCCTTACAGGGTCCTGGCCCACAGCTGCACAGGGAAGCCTCAGTGTGGTGATAGTTCCGTAAAGTGAGACTAATCCTATCTAACTCAGTCACGGGGGTTTTAATAGAGAAGCCCTAGCGCCATGTCTGGCACATGATAGGTGCTCAACCACTTAATTTCCAAACCTCTGTGAAGTAGACACAGTCGGGGGAAAGGGAGTCTCCAGCCCTCTGCCCAAGTCCCACCTTCGGTCACAGAGCAGGGTGGGTCAGAAGGACAGGTGCGCCACAGAGCAAGTCCTAGCCCTGCCACATTCAAGCTGTGTGATTTCGTGCGAATTACTTAACCTCTCTCTGTCTCATGTTCTATGTCTGTAAACTAGGAAAACTAATAAGACCTATCTTGTTAAGATGGAAGATGTTATAGTGAAATCACCCAGCAAAGAGTGCCTGGAACATGGCTGCTATTTGAACATTGTTATGTGACTCGCTCTCTTGGTGGCTGTCCCTGGCCAGCACCCTCATCGTAAAAGATATTCCAACCTAACCCTGTCCTGGGAGGCTCCCCAGGCCCTGCACCCTAACTTTTCTGAGCACCACCCCCATCCTCCGATCTGCATAGTTTTGGTGCACCTGACACGTAGCACCGCAGGGTCTGAGCTCAGGCTTGGTCATAAGTCCACAGCCTTTCTGGCTGTGTGTGGCTGCCCACTGCCTGTCTGACAGAAGACACAGAGCAGGAGGAAGGCAGCTTGCTGGGCCTCCTCTGCCCCACTTCAAACAGGCCTGATGTGCTGATAAGAATATGCGTCTTAAAAGAGACAGTGCTTCCAGCGCATGCCACCATTTTTCTCTGTGGGCTTCACATGCAGCCCTGCCAGGTCAGGGACAAGAGACAATTGGAACGCAAACCACGTCGGTATAAAGTGACACTCAGAGATGCTGGCTGTGCGATTCCTGGCATTTGCTAGGAGCCCATTAGCATTTCTGCTGATGGGGCTGAAGCCCCCAGCCCTGGCCTCTCACTCAACCCCATTTGCAAAGCCAGGGGATAATCTGCAAGGTGGGCACAGGTCCAGAGAAAAACTCAGCGTCAGGCGCTGTCATCAGGCCAGTGTGGTCCCACTGTGCTGGCAGACAATTTACCCCAAATGACATCTCGGTGGGCGGCAGGCTTTTGTCTCAGGGGTTAGGATGCTGTTTGGAATGCCTGCATCTCATATCAGAGGGCATGAGTTTGAGGCCCAGCTCTGCTTTTGATTCCAGCTTCCTCCTTATGTGTACCCCAGGAGGTAGCAGGTGATGGCTTAGGTAGTTGGATTCCCCAACATTCATTGGGAGACCTTGAGTGAGTTCCCAGCTCTTGGCTTTGGACTGGCCCAATCCAAACATTTGGGAAATGAACCAGCAGATGGAAGATCTCTGTCTGTCTCTGTCTCTCTCTGCCTTTTAAATAAAACAATGACACTTAGAGGGAATAAATGACATTGTGGTGCATATCGGAGCTCCTCCTGTTCTCTGCTCCAGCCACGATGCAGGTTTAGAGTTAGACTTGTTCGTTACCATCTGGGTGACTTTGGATGTGTCACACACACCTTCCCTGGGCTTCAGTTGTCTCAGCTATAAAATACTGATTACCTCTTCACCCAATCAGAGCTATGGTGGTGATTGAACGAGACACGCTCTTGAATCATATAGCAAGCACCAGGTGCTTAAGAAATACATTTTAGCTCCTGTTCGTTCTCATCACTCTCCAGCCTGCTGTATAGTTGGTTGCCAGGCTAGGGATGGTGAATATCTGGCATCTCTACCACCCCAAACCCCTACCAGGGCTGTGGCAGACATTATGAATCTATTTGTACTGCGGTAGGCAGGATTACACCCTCCCCACTCCATTCCTACCAAAGAGGTCCACACCCTAATCCCTAATATGCTATCCGAATGATACCTGCCATGGTAAAAGGGGCTTTGGAGATGAGGTTACTTTAAGGGTTTTGAACAGGAGATCATCCTGGGTGCTCCGAACGGACCCAGTTACTCATGAGGGTCCTTACAGGTGGAAGAGAGAGGCAGGAGAGCCGGCCTGCACTGGCCTCTGCGAAGCCAAGAAGAGGAGCAGGCTCTAGAATCGGACAAGGACAAGGACACAGGCTCTCCTCTAGAGTCCCCAGAAGAAACGCAGAACTCCTGCACTTGACTTGAGCCCTGTGAGCCCTCGGTTGCACTTCTGGCCTCCAGAATTCTAAGAGAGTGCGTGTGTGCTGTTGTAAGCCAACCGATTTTTGACATTCGTTACAGCAGTCACTGGAAATCCATAAGCGGAGACTTCAGCACATTTGTGGAAAAATGGAACTAAAAGATCAGTTCATTTTCGTGCCAAAAAAATGTCAAGATCCATCCATATGCAGGGTCTCCAAAAGTTTATGGAAATGTATAGCAAAAGCCACATGTGGATTTCAATGTTTTTGCACCCAAAACTTATCTTTAAATTCCATTTTCCAGGAACTTTCTGAAGGACTCTCATACGACCTTCCTTACCAGTGGGAATATATTTGGCCTGAGAATTCTTTTATTTTTTTTTAAAGCTTTATTTTTTTTTTTATTTGAAAGGCAGAGTTACAGAGAGAGAGACAGAGACAGAGAGACAGAGAAAGTGTCTTCCATTGCTGATTTACTCCCCAAATGACTGCAACAGTTAGAACTGTGCCAGTGTGAAACCAGGAGCCATGAGATTTCTCTGGGTCTCCCATGTGGGTGCAGTAGCCTAAGGACTTGGGCCATCTTCCACTGCTTTCCCAGGCCATAGCTGAAAGCTGGATTGGAAGTGGAGCAGCCGGGACTTAAACTGTTGCCCACATGGGATGCCAGCACTACTGGCAGCAGCTTTACCCACTATGCCACAGCACTGGCCCCAAAATTCTTTTCAACACCGTGCTCCAGACAGCTACCCCAAATTCGATAGAGCAAGACACCAGATGCATCTTCCAGGCAGAGCCCCACCTGGACCACAGATAATGCCATAAACTGGTCCATACTGCTGTGTTCTGATTCCTCTGCCCAGGCCTAGTTACCCTTCTGTCTTGATTTAGGACATTTTTCAAGTTCCACCTGTGCCATCTATTTTCTGCTTCTCTTGTAGCCCAATAAGCTGAGGTCCATCCCATGGCCATCTTCCAATCTCTGCCTGTGAACTCGATCTTGTCACAACCTCAGAAAGACCATTATGTCTTCCCTAGGGCTTTTGTCTCCAAGTTCCCACAGGGCCCGGCTTCCACGGTAGCCCTGTGACCCACAGCGGGGGCCTCCTCAGAGCCGAGGACCCACGTGAATGCTGGATCAGAAGCAATGTTACACCACAACCTGCCTGCCAGCTCCCACTTCCTGCAGCTCCAGCAGAAAGGCTTTGCCGCTGGAGTTCTCAGTAGACACATCTCTACTGGCCTGGGGCCACTCTGGGAACTAGGGCTTCTTGCTTTCAAGGAAACAAAAGCCCCTGAAGACAGACATTCTTCTCCTACTTGTGTGTGCAGAGGAACTACAGATAAGGACAAGCCTCCCAGGGGGCAGGCACCAAAGGGGAGAAAAAAATGACTTAGAGTTCCAAATGTCCTGACATCTCCCCAGCATCTGTTTCTAGAGTGCACCCTATGCAGATGGAACCACACATGCGCCCTCCTGCTGTGTACATACACCTTTTCCCTCCAGGACAACCCAACCCATGGAAAGGCTGTGGGCACACACACCACCCCAGCATGCCAGTCCATTGGCACATATGTGCATGTGCACACACACAGGCTGCCATGTATGTGTGTATGTGTGCACACACACCACCCCAGCATGCCAATCCATTGACACATATGTGCACGTGCACACACACACAGTAATCCCTACAAGGAGTGAGCACAGGTTGAGGTATAGCACACAAACATACAGAAGTGCCTACTTACCAACCTGAGACACTTAGGCATTTAATCACGTGGAGATGGCTGACCACCTGTTAGTGGGATGCATGGGATATTTGGGATGCATGTGCCCAAATATAGCACAGGGACCTAAGGCACTGACGTATCCATCCTGCAGCATATATATA
Organism: Lepus europaeus; assembly: GCF_033115175.1. Lineage (NCBI taxonomy): Eukaryota > Metazoa > Chordata > Mammalia > Lagomorpha > Leporidae > Lepus > Lepus europaeus. The sequence goes on from NC_084833.1 coordinate 45,950,056, forward strand.
CTTGTGGGTGGGATCAAGCCCTCTCCACTGTGCTGCACCCCCCACCCCACGTGCTCCGTAGTCCTATACCAGATGGACAGTCACGCAGAAGGCATGCTGGCACACAATCTCCGAATATCTCAGTGAAAACAAGCAAAAGCCAAGTAAATAGAAGCAAAGGGCTTTGATGCTTTTGTTTCTCCAGAAAGCACCGCCACCTGATGCAAGGGCCTAGCTGCCCACTCTCTCGCAGCAGGCAGCCACTGTGAGTGCAGGGTTGGTGCGTGCTGACAGCATGGTAATCATTTCCCAGGGGCCTTGTGTGCCCACGTTAACACACACTCGTGCGCACACACCCCTGACTGTTTGCAGCTGCCTTGGCTTTTTAAATCTCTCACATAATACACTTTCAGTCCAGCCCCCCTCCTGCTCAGCTGGGCTCAACTATTTCGGGAATTGGCACAGACGCTGAGAGCAAAGATATTATTTCGAGATGCTCCACAGAGATCAAAGCTGCTTGATCAAAGCCGTCGACTCGTGCACAGCGCCTTAGCGCATCTAGAGAGCCCAGGTGGAGAGGCAGAAGTCAAAGTGGACAATTTAGCAGACAGAGAGAATCCCGCAGTGGTATTCCAAGTCTGACAAGGCTCGAGCAGACGGCATCAGGGAGGAACTCCTGAGGTCATGAGTGCCTGGCTGGTCTCCCCCCATGTCCAGGCAGAAGTCTGGACCACGCAGCCCCAGAAACACAAGAATTTCTTTACCTAAAAGCCCTCCAGGAAGGAAGATTACCTAACATTTTGTTGAGTGATTTTCACACCTAGGAAATGGCTTTGTCTCCTGGTGCAGGTCTGATGGGGTGTTCCAGAACTTAATTGGAAGGAGGCCCCGGGAAGGACCGGCCAGGAGTTGAAGGGTAGGATCATCGTGGATACAGCCCCACTGGGGGAATGTGGAGGCACAGGGATCTCCAGCAGGGTGCCCTTGGGGAAGAGTCTTCACCTACAGTTTTCAACTGAGCAAGCTGCTTCCATCCCCCAACAGTCCTAAAGCAGTCATTCGTTAATTTTGTCTGTACTTCTTAAGTATTCACGCTGAGCACTGTTCTAGGCACTGGGAATGCAGCGTGAACAAACCAAAATCCCCACCCCCAGGGAGCTCATATTTCTGATGGAAATGGGAAGGATGAGAGAGACGGATTGTAAATACATGCACACTGCAAATAGCTGCAAATGCTAGGAAGGCAATGAACCAAGAGGAGTGAGAGTCAGAAGGTGGAGGCTGCGGGCAGGGAAGGCCGTGTTCGTCCAGAGAGGGTGGGCGCAGACGTCTCTTTGAGGGGTGAGGCTTGAGCCAAGGCCTGAAGGGTGGGAAGGAGCTGGCTGAGGGACCAACAGGAGGAACAGGCCGATGGGAACAGCAAGTGCAGAGGCTGGGATGGCGAGCACAGGCTGTGTTGGGAGGAGGCCAGTTTGCCTGCAGTGTGGTGGGCACAGGGAGCAGGACAGGAGGCGAGGCTGGCCAGCCCACTCAGGCCAGCTCCAGTGTTCTGGGGGATCATGGTGAGGAGTGCATCCTATTCCAATGGGTTAAAGAGGGCAAGGGTAACTGCAGAGAAACCATCTTGGAGTCTCTTGCAGGACTCCAGGCAGTGGAGAGTGGACCCCTGGATCCCAGGCGGTGGCAGTGGAAGTGGAAAGCGATGGATGGATGTCAGACGCATTCTGTAGGTAGAAATATCTGCTTTGCTGATGTATTGAATGCACAGGGCAAGGGAACTGGAGAACCCTGCCATCAGTCAGCATCAGAGTCAAAATGCTTGGAATCAAAAATTCCAGGGCTGGAAGAGAGGCCTTTGAAATAATACTTTATCCAGGTTTTCAGCTTACCCTCTGCCCCCAGCAGGTGGGCACCGGCCCCTGGTGCCGGGAGAGGGTGAGCTAGCCAGCCTCTGGGGGCTGCCCAGGGTGTGGGGGCGGCGTGCACAGCCATGGTCCCAGAGCGCTCTCCTTTGAGTGGTGCTGAAATCTGCTTTTCCAGAATGTCCATCCTGGTTATGTTCCTCCCCAGAGGCCAGGAGGGGAAGGCAAGCCTCCCTCTCTAGGTGGGGACTTGGGGGACCTGCTAACCGACCCCAGGCCATCATCATTTTTTCCAGGGTCAACATCCCTGGTGCCTACAGTGGCTGGGGGCTGTCTCTGGCCTCACATCAGTGCCCCATGAGCCTTCACAAATGGGGGCCCGTGTGGGTCTTGGACTTCAACACACACAGGCTGGGAGAATCCCCAGAGAGTCAGAAACCAGGTGTCTCCTTTCCTGAGCTGAGCACGTGCCTCCCTTAGCTCACAGCCCAGCCACGTGGCCCAGCAAACTGCCCTGTGAGCCTTAGCCGCTGCTTCCCCAAACTACCTTTTGTCCCAAAATATTCTCTCAGGTCTAGGAGATGGGTAACACCACACAAAGCTGTCTTTCTAAAGTTGGCCCTGAAATGATGGCTCCATAAGACACTGCATGGGAAATGGGGTATGTAGGTGAGTTAATCTGGACAGTGCTATATGCTATTGCATATGGTGGTATCATGTATTGCATACACTTATCTATGTATATATATATATATGCATATTATATATATATATAGTATATATATATATATACTATATATATGTATATATATAGTCAGCCCTCAGAATCTGCAGATTTAAACAGCTATGGATCAAAAATATTTGAAAGAAAAATTGTAACTGGGTTGAACAAGTAGATTTTTTTCTTTACTAATATTCCCTAGACAACATAACAGCTTTTTACACAGAATGATGCTGTATTGGATATCTTAAGTAATCTAGATACGATTTTTAAATTTAGCTTTTTATTAAATTTTTGGTTAATGTGTATTATTTGTACCTTTTTAAAAAGACCTATTTATTTATTTGTTTGGAAGACAGAGTTATAAAGAGAAAGAGTGAGCTTCTGTCTGCTAGTTCACTTTGCAAATGGCCACAACAGCTGGGGCTGGGCCAGGCTGAAGCCAGGAGCCAGGAGCTCCATCCTGGTCTCCCACATACACAGCAGGGACCCACCTACTTGGACCATTTTCTGCAGCTTTCCCAGGCGCAGAGGGAGCTGGATTGGAAGTGGAGAAACCAGGATTCAAACCAGTGCTCACATGAGATGCCATTGTCACAGGCAACAGCTTACCCTGTTGTGCTACAATGCAGGCTCCTATTTGCGTCTTTCTATGAGGGACCGTGCAATATTTCAACGCATGTATGCAGCATAAACCAGTCAGATTAGGCACTTAGCATTTCCATTTCCTTCTTTTGATGTTTGGAGCCCACTAGCTCCTCCCTTCCAGTCCTTTATATAGCAAATAATAGATTATTGTGAACTAAAGTTGTCCTACTGTGTGGGGAACACTGCAACCTATTATTTCTATCTGACTGTGTATTGATATCCATTATCCAATCTCCTTCTCTCCCCTCCCTCCACCCCTCCCAACTTCTAGTAAGCACTATTCTAAGTTCATATCGACTTTTAAAAATTTCACATATGAGAGAGAACATGTGCTATTTGTCTTTCTGTGTCTGGATTATTTCTCTTAGCATAATGATCTCCATCCAGTTCCATCCATTCTGTCTCAAATGTTGGGATTTTATTCTGTATGATGGTTGAATAACATTCCATTGTGTGCAAATACCACACTTTCTTCTTTAAGTGTTTACTTTATATCCATTTTTCTTTATCTGTTCATTGATTAATGAACACCTAGGTTGGGTCTGTATCTTGGCTACTGGGAGTCGTGTGGCAATGAACATGAGAGTGCAGGCATTGCTTTGATACACTGATTTTACTTCCTATACCCACACACTCAGGAGTGGGATAGCTGGTTCACACTGTTGATCTGCTCTTGGTCTCCTGAGGACCTTCCATGCTCTTCTCCATCATGCCTATACTAATTTGCATTCTCACCAATAGTGTGCCAGGGTTCCCTTTTCTCCACAGCCTGGCCAGCATTTGTTAATGTTTGTCTTTTGAATAATAGCCACTGTAACTGGAGTGAGGTGGGGCCTCATTGTCCTTTTGATCTACATCTCCCTGGTGACTAGTAAGATGGAGCATTTCATTCTATATTTTTTGGCCATTTGTGTTTCTTTGACTGTGTTGTGCCTATTCAGATCCTCAATTTCATACTCTATCGCATATTTTTTTGTGGTTGTTGAGGGTTTTTTTTTAGTTCCTTATATATCCTGGATAGTCATCCTTTGTCATTTGAATAGTTTGCAAATATTTTCTTTAGTTCTGTTGGTTGTCTCTTCACAGGAGGATGTGGTAGGTTTATGCAAATACGATGCCTTTTTCTATAAGGGAGATGAGCTCCTACAGTCGGGGGCAGCCGTGGAGGTCCCTGGAACAATCTCCCATGGACATGAAGGAACGACTGTGTGTACAATACAGTAGACTCTACTAGGATCTTCCCTGGGAGTTCCACAGTGCACATGAGCAGGCTGTGAGAAGTCTGGTAGGAACGAAACCCATCAACCAGATTGCCCAGTACATTGCTTAGATGTATTGACCCCAGCAAGCTTTCTTCCAGGAACACCGATTATCAATAGCTCTGCTTTCAACATGCTTTCTCAGAGATCCAGTTATGGAATGGAATTCGTCATCGGGATAACTTAAGCCTCCAGTCCCACTTCTCCCAGACCATAAAGCACAAATGGCTGGTTTTAATTCAATGATCTACTCAGTGGTTCCTTTCTTTCTTTATTGGTACTTACGGAGCTGGCTTCACTTACGTGCACAAACTGATTTTAGTAAGTGGGCAGGAGACCGGGTTTGTCACCTTCCCACCTTCCCTTCTACCATGCCAAATTCACATGAGCCACCCTTTGGCTGTCAACCCAGCCCCGGAGGGAGTGGAATGTTTGCACTCTGTTGCCTGTTCCTGGTGAGATGTCCAACAGTTAGGCTCTTCCTCCATGTTCTATCCACTTCCCACTCCATCTCCCTGGTCACACCCAAGGACAGCCAGTGGGAGAGTCACCAGCTCCAAGCGGGCAGGTGGAGAAGGCTGCTGGTGGGAGAACAGGGCACCTGTGAGCTGGCCCAGCCCTCACTCTGCAGTGGACCGCCTTGAGACATCTGGGAAATCACTTTCCTCTGAGCCCCCATTTCCCCTCGTGTGGAAGGAAGTAGGTGGCCACTGAAAACCCGCTAGGCAGTGAATTTGTTTCTGCTCCTCCTGTGTCAGCAGCCCATGTTGTCGGTTTGGCAAGTGTCCTCCCTGCCCCGCCACACAGCCTTATTAAAAACTGGAAAACCTCTTGAAATAAAAATATCGTTTACTGCAAAAAATATCCAGGACTATTTTGTGATCCCACATAGGGTGCCAGATCTCCAGGACAATTGTTAGAAGGTTGAAAATAATAATGATTGGGAGCAGCCTGGAGGCACAGCAGGTTAAGCCCCCACTTGAGACACCAGCATTCCGTCTCAGAGCACTGGTTCCATTCCCAGCTGCTCCACTTCTGATTCAGCTTCCTGCTAATGTACCTGGAAATGCACCAGAAGATGGCCTGGGTGCCTGGGCTCCTGCCACTCATGTGGGACCCCAGGATGGAGTTCCAGGCTCCTAGCTTCAATCTGGCCCAGCCCTGGCTATTGAAATCTTTTTGGGGCGTGAACCAGTGGCTAAGGGATCTCTCTCTCTCTCCCTCTCCCTCTCCTTCTGCCTCTGTCTCTTCCTCTCTCTCTGATGCTCTGCCTTTAAAATAAATAAATATAAAATAGTCATGGAAGGGTCTCAGAGGACTTGATGTGGGGCCTTGCACGCTGTGCCCTCATGTGGGGCTGCTCACAAATTCTAAAAACGACCAAGCCCTCTTCCAAGCACAGAATCTATTTTATCTTCCACATCAAACAGCAAACCTGAAGTTGTGCCAGAGGTCCTCAAGCTTGAGCCACGTTGTCTGAACCGGCTTTCTAGGCATAGTGAGCCGTCCTCATCCTCCCCTCCCAGGAGTCTAGTCTTAGATGCCAGCCAAGAGCCAGCCTTGTGAGCAGGAGTTTCTAAGAACATCAGTCTCTGGCCTGCTATGTTAACTCTTATCTGCACGGGAGCTGGCACCCTCTATACTCCCAGATAAGGAAGTAAAACTTAGGAGATGCATCTAACCACTGGTGTCTATATGGGCTCCTAACTAATTTTACTAGATTTTAGTTTCTTCATAGGTGAGAAATAGGGATGAGAATAGAAACTGTCTTATGCCGTCCTTGCAATGATAAAATGAGTGAATGTATATATGTCCCTGTACATAAACCATTCAGAACAGTATCAGGTACATGTTAAGGACTGGCTGTGGATAAGATAATATTTGTGCCATTGATTTAAATCACATGGCTAGGAATTGGCAAATTGAGGCTTCAAACTTTGGTCTGCTTTACTCCATTACATTATTGCTTCCAGAATGCTCCGTTTTCCCAAGTACAGGGCTTGCCGTTTTGGTTCATGTGGTAGGCAGTCTGTCTATGAAGGTCCCTGGCTTTTACATATTATTGCTGACTCTGTGAGTGAAACTGATCTCCTTTCAGCCCAGGACCAAACTTCCTGGAGAAGGGAAAGATCAGACAACCTTTGCCAAGTGCTCACCAAGATCAGGCATGTGGGCCCCAGGGGTGAGGTCACATAGAAATCTAGTAGCTTGGGGCCGGTGCTGAGGCATAGTAGATGAAGCCTCCGCCTGTGCCAGCATTCCACATCAGTACCGGCTTGAGTCTGGGCTGCTCTACTTCTGATCCAGCTCTCTGCTTATGGCCTGGGAAAGCAGTAGAAGATGGCCCAAGTGCTTCGGCCCCTGCTCCTATGTGGGAGACCCAGATGAAGCTCCTGGCTTGATTCTGGCCCAGCTCTGGTTGATGTAGCCATTTAGGGAGTGACCCAGAGGATGGAAGACCTCTCTCTCTCTCTCTCTCTCTCTCTCTCTCTAACTCTGCCTTTGAAATAAATAAATAAATCTTTTTAAAAATAAATAAATTGAAATCTAGTAGCACCTGCTGAACCATAGAGATTTATGAGAGAGAGTCCTAGAAAAGGGGGGTTCAAGGCACACAATCCTATTCCACACCCATTATCAATGGGAAACAACATATGCCCTCCAGGGTTACTCTGAGTGTTTAGTAGGAGAGCATATGTAGAGTGCTTGGTGCACAGTGCTCAATGATAGTGATGATTATTTAGTCTGAAGTCTGTATGGAAATGAAAGCAACTCATGGTTTATACCAAGAAGGCACCTAGAGAGTAAGAGAACAAAATGCCCAATCACTAATCTCAAACCACCTTGTGTGTGTTAGTACTGTCAGGATGAGCTGGGAGAGGGAAACATGTTTGGGGTTCATGGACACAGAGGTGAAGTGGGGCTGGAGAGAGAGGCGTGCAGAGAGTGAAGGTGGAGGCATACAGAGAGCCGGTAGGAATACAGAGAGCAGAGAGGCCAGGCCAGGCAAAGTTCTCGGGCTCGCTTGTGGCCAGGAGGCCAGATTCTGACTCAATGCACCAGGTGGCTGGCACAGGTCACAGCCAGGGGCAAGCACTACTTAGCTCCTCCAGGAAGGAGTTGCAAGGTTGCCTGTTAGGTTGGAGCCAGGCCCAGATCCCAAGCTGTGGCCAGCTTATGTTCTGCAGATGAGAGGTAGTCAGGCTCCCAAAGACCATGGCAAATTGATTTTTTTTTTTTTTTTTGGATGGGGTAGAAAAGAAGGCCCAGAGGTACTTTACCGGATGCTCCCTAAACGGTTTACCTGGGAAGTGCTGGGGCCAAATCCGACCAACTTGGATACTTTCAACTCCCAGCATTGGAGCTTCCTTCTTTTAACAAGAAACTCATCATCACATTTCAGAAATCTGGGTCTATACCACATGGACGCTGGATCAGTGAGGTCTTGCACGTCAGCTTGACAGGTGTGAGTCAGCCTAAAGTCCCAGCATCCTCTGGAGTAGGTGAAAGAAGAGCTAAGGATCGCAGAGATCACTTAAGCCAAAGGATGCCTTTGTGGACTTGAATCCCTTTTCTCTGGCAGTAGGAAGTAAGTCAACAGCCTACTGGATGCAAGCCCCGTGGGCCACAGAGCCCCTTTCTCAGTTACAGATGTGTCCTTCTAGAAGGAAGTGCACATAGTGAGCCACAGACCCCGGACCCCCTTTTAGGCAAAGGAAATCCCTCTCTTCCCATTGATGCCCAGGGCTAAGCCCTTGCTTCTCTAGGGGGAGATAAAGGCATAGAGAAACAGACATGGAGGACCCAGAATAGAAAGACACAGATAGGAACAATGCAAATGTCTGATTTCTCCAAAAATGACCAAACACACACCAACCAAATCTATTGTTCTGCCCTGGTGAGACTCAGACCTGTGGAAATAGAACTCACAAATAAGCTTCTCTGTATTGATTGCCATTTCATGGGCATGAGCCCATGAATCAGCCGTTGAACTTGACACGAACCCAAAATCCTTTTGAGGCTTTGCTGCTATGCAGGCTCTAATCGACAACTGAGACTGCCTCTTAGGAGAAATTTCAGCCCCCTCCTCTCCCTCCTGGTAGCTGCTGCCCATAAGGCAAGAGGTCCTGGGTTAGTAGAACACTAATTCCTCTGACTCCAGTCTCTATGGTCTCTAGAGTAATCCATGTAGCAAGCAAATCTGATTATGTCACTGGCCTGTATGAGCATTTCTGATGATTGTTTGCTTCTTCCAGGATAAAATCCACACTCCATAGCTTGGTTTACATTGTCTGAATGCCCCAAGCTTGCCTACTGATGCAATCACATCATCTATCACTCCTGACATTTAAATTCTCCTCCAATTTTCCCCAACTCCTACAAATTCTTCAGCTAGGTTAATAGAGACATTGCTAGGTACTAGCCAAGAGCCATTTCCATTTCCTCCTGGGGATACGGCTTGAAACGATTAATAGAGGCCCTAAATAGTGGCAGAGCCACAAGAGACAGCCATCTGGAGCCACCCAAATAGGATCACCAGTGCTGGAATATGGCATAAACAGGAAGCGCATTTGATTATATGGAATCACTGGAACTTGGGGGACATTTGTTACACAGTTGGATTTTCCAACAAATACACACAGGTGCACTCTGGTAGCCCATAGGCCTTCTGCATGTTGTACGTTCTCTCCTTACAATCTCTCTCCCTTTATTTTTTGCCTAGATAATTCTTAAGTTACCCTTGGATGTTTTGGTTTCACCTATCCTGGGAATCCTGCCTGTGTTACCCAGGCTGAGCTAGGAGCCTCATTTCTGAAGTGCCCCAGAGTTCCCTGCTTTTCTTCTGCCAATGCACCTAACCCAGGGAACTTGAACTGTGTCTTCCCTCACCCATCTCCTCCGGTTTCCAGGCTCTGGAGTGGGACTGTGTCCTGCTCATTTCTGTATTCCGGAACATGGAGCCGTTCCCAGAGTAGAAGGTCAGTAAATGTTTTCTGAATGAGTAAGAAATGGACAGATAAATGGACTGAGTGAATAGACAGCTGTGTGAATGAGCTGTCCTTTGATAAAAACACATACACTTACACAAGGCCACCTCTCTCACAGGTGTGTGCTGAGGACAGTGTGGACAGGTAGAAGCCTGGCCCCAGCGTAGGAAAACCATACAGCAAACCCGCTGCGTGGGAGCTGTGCAGGAGCCACTGAGTGTTGTGGACACAGGAACCCCGGCATGATGAGAAAGAAGAACGGGATACACTTTGACTAAGGATCTACAATGCGTCGGCCAGCCTAAGCATAATATGTCAGCCAGGCTCGCCTCGCGGCAACCCTGTTAAGTTCGCTGTGAGTAGCCCCATTTGGCAGACAAGGAAACAGCTCAGAGACATGAAGTAACTTGCTCCGGGCCACACAGCTGGTAAGTGTCAGAGCTTGGAGTCCAAACTGGGCCTGTCAGTCTTCCGAGCAGGGGCTCCTCCTCCCAACGCATTTCAGTTCACGAAGGCCGCAGCCAGACCGGCCCCATTCCTCCATGACGCCCAGTGCCTGGACCCTGCGCCGATGTGAGTCCCACTCATCAGGCCAGGCCTGAGCCCAGCGCTCAGAATCCTTACGCTGGCAGCAGTCTGGAGACTGCAGGGGAGAACCAGGGAACAGGCTGCTTTTCCCAGGCAGGCCTGAGGACAAGGCTGCCCCAGACTCTGCAGAAACAAACACTGGGAGGTTGGGTGAGGTTCCCCTGATTTTTCAGAGGAGGGAGCCAGGCGGGAGCCAGCACATTTCCCAACCCCCAGGCAACCGCTGACCAGGCCTCCTGGGCTCTGTCTCCACGGGCAGCTGCAAGCAGCACAGCTCCTGGCGGCCAAGCGCCCTTCGGCCCTCCTGGCAGGTAAGGGCCCAGGACTCTGAGTGCCAGGGACCACCCCCTCTGTCTGGGGAGACAGAGCCAGGAGCTCGGCCAGGAGCCCCAGGCCCCGGTCAAGACTTTGCTTGCCTCAACAGCCTGGCAGCCGAGCAGAGGCCCGTGCGTGACTGGTGGGAGATCAGGCAGGCAAAAGTCTTTCTGGGATGTGGCTAAGAGGAGAGGTAGTGGGGAGAGACCGGGAAGAGTCGGGGGCCCAGAATGAGCCATTTCAGGGAGGCCCTTATCTTCGAAAGGCCTCGGCCAGGCACCACAATAAAGAGACGGAGCGTCTGTTGCCAAGGAACTGAGTCTGGAGCAGGACATAAGGCAGCACCCTTCATGGACAAGTGACAGACTCTCTGGGCCTCAGTCTCCCTGTCTGTGAAATGGGACCCATAGTGCACCCGAGATGAGTTTGGATGAGAAGCATATGGGTAAAAGCATAGAGCAAAGTGCCCTGCTCCTAAAACGGGCCTGCAGAGTGCTGTGTGGAGCTCGACTCTCTCAGTCTAATGGAGCATACGGCAGTCAAGCCCCTGGGCTTACAATCTTAGATTGTACACAGCGGTTTCTAAACCAGGGCTGAGCACTCAGTAGGAGAGCGGCATGGGGACATCTTGATGGGATGGGACCAGCAGCCAGCGGTAATAGTTTTAGGGTGGATGTCTCTCCTTACTGGGCTCACTCCACCTCTCTGAACTGACCAAGTTGAAACCACAGTGCAGGCAACAGCAGGTGAGAAGACATTGGCCCGTGTTGTAAGCTCGTGATAATGAGTCTGGGTGGGCCACAGTTGATAACAAAAGAAAAAGCCCCTTGACTCATCAAGGCAAGTCTTCAAATAGCTCCTACCGAGACAGCACTTGCAGTTCCCAGAGCTCGGCCAGGAGCATTATTTCATTTGGGAACCCAATAAACGTGTGTTGAAGGATAGAGCCTCGCCACAGCCTCGTGATGTGGGTCCTGATCTAACTGATAAGGGCACCAAGGCATGAATTAAATTGCTGGATGATAAATTCTGCTTGATGCCAAATCCAATGTTCTTTGCCCCGCACCGAACCTTCCCTGTAACCAGATGATAATGGAGAGACAGCCAAGAAATCCAAGCAACAGAGCTGTCCTCGGTGCCCTGGTCTTGGAGGTGGGTCTTTGAAGCAACATATGAAGGCTGTTTCCCACAATCCCACCCCACTGCCTGCGGTGTGTTCCCTAGCGAGACGAGAAGGGGGCAGTTGGCACAGCTGGAATGCAAACAAACAATGGGTCTGGTGAGAGATTGGCTTGGGTCTCCTTTGCTGATGGAGGGTGTGCAAAGTATGGAAAAAAATTACACAACCCTGTCATCTCCCGGGAAGAGAATGGCTAATTAGATGTCTCACAGCACACAGGCTCCTAATCACTGAACAATCTTCACCCTCGGATTGCAAACCCCAGCCACGAGCCAGGCACTGTGCCCAGCGAGGCAGCAGCTCCCGGGACTCCAGCAGTTACTGGGGACACTGCTCAGAGGGCGCCTTCCAGGTGCCAGGCTCTGTGCTGGGGGTTTGTGTCCATCAGCTCCCCACCCGACAGTGACGGTGCAATGAGCTGTTTGCTAGATGAGAAAGGAGAGATGAGGGGAGGTTATCTGAGCATCCTCCTCTGGGGGAAGGTGAAAGGTGGTTGATGACTCTAGAAACAAAAAGAAAGCTCACCCTAAGTCCGTACAGAGAGAGTGCTTTTTGCTTTCTGTCTTTCCTGGGCATTATGTGGGATGAAATAAATGCTATATCCTGGGTTGGCAAATCTGAACCTGCCCTCGGAACACAGACCAATGTTTTGCCAACCTTTTACCCTCTGTTTTTTTTTCTAGCAATGGGACCCTTTGTTTAAGTGTGATCTTGTGTAGAAGCATGGTAGATAAGACAAAGCCGGGGAAGACACCCAGACAGAAGTGGGGCCTTGCATAGCAGCCTCTGCTTGCTCCCCTCTTGCCTTGCCCTCACCACCATCACATCTCCCTAGAGCCCAGGTGTTCCTTGGAATCCAGTTTGAAAATCACTTTTCTTTGTTGAACTCCTCCGTCTTGCATGAGGGAGAACAGATTTGGAGAAGCTAACTGACCTGTCCTGTGGTAGAGGGCAGAATCAGAAATCTGAGTTCCTGCTGCCCAGGTTGAGTATCAGCAGCTGGGCGAGGCAGCCTTGTCTGCTCTAAACCACTACTGAGATAGAGATATTAATACAGAGGGATGAAGACAACAATATGGAATTTATTAAGCATTCTTCATGCCAGGTTGCGTGGATGTAGTGGGGACCAGAGTTGAGGCGGCATAGATCTCATTCCTCAAGTAGACTTGGGGACACCGATGGAGGCCCCAGGGCTGTCCTGTCACCCTGAGGGCAGAGAGAGTTGCAGCAGAGGTACCTGTGACAGCTCATGAGGATTACAAGAGTGGGAGAGAGAGGTTCTGGACTGATGGGACAAGGGTTTAGGGAAGGGGTAGGAGGGAGTGGATGGGAGTCTTCCAGGAAGAGGAGCTGTGAGAGCAGAGACCAAGAGGCAGCAAAATGCAGGTATGACTTGGTGAATGCACTGGGGCCTTTACTTCTCAGACCTGTTCAGGTCCTTCCTTGTCCCTGTGCCCAACAGGCTTGTCCTCCCCACCCAACCCCCATGCCCATCTAGGACGCCTTGGAGAGCTCAGCCTCTTGGGTTCTAGCAACTGTCTTGAAGACAGGAGAGGGCAGTGGGGGAGAGCAGGACACAGGAAATGAATTCCCCTAGGCTGCATGCATGTGTGTAGCTCCACTGGGGAGCTACCGGTGACATGGAAAACTGTGAAACCGCGCTTGCAGGTTGGGAAGGGGGCACGTTCCACCTCCAGGGAGTCTTCTCACACAGCTGCTGTGGTATCGTTAGTATTACTCTCAGAAAAGGCCTCAATGAGCCTCCCTGGTCCCTGATCTGGAATAAGGAGGAGAAATAAGAGAAACCTAGATTGCTTGGCCTCAAGTGATGTTTGGGTCTTGCTGGGCGAGGGGTTAGGGGGTGGACTTCATGGCAGGGGCTCAGAGATAGTGGGAAAGAGGGGTGGACAGAGAGATGACACGCCAGGGGTTGTGCTTTACAGAGACAAGGAGTCAAGGAATGGCCACCACATTTCTAAGAATATGCAGTTGTTTCCAGCCCTTTCCTATGTTTTGAGCAAAAGCCAAACAGCTTCAAGAACCTTGTGTCAATGGCCACTTTGGAATGAAGAGGGGCATGGGAGGGAGGGTTCTAGTTGCAGGTGCTTAGAGCAAAGCCAGGAAGATGCAGCAGGTAAGCCCCACAGGGGTGGGGACGGGGAAAGGATGCTTCTTGGAGGAGCTCAAGGCTAGCAGGCAAGGAGACTTTGGGTATTTGGGTCTTTCTACGATTATGTGTGTGTGTATGCTTGTAGTATACATATGTATGTGTGCACTCATGGGTGTCACCACTTGAGCCACTAGGGAGCTACATGTGAACATAGTTGATGACTGAATTTTCCTGTGTATCTGTGGGTGCACGGGTCTGGGCCAAGACTTCAGGAGCTGTGGGCTACACGTGTGTACAAACGAATTCAGACAAGAGCTCAGCATGCGAGTGTAGGGGAGAGCAGCGTACTTGGACATGTGTGCACAGGGGTGCCAGAGGCCCCCTACCGGTGTGTCTTCCTGGCTACAGGGCCCCTGGGCAGTGGGAGGGGGGCATGGCTGTCCCCCCACCCCCACCCTCGGCCATGCTCGCCCCAGAGCCCAGCTCCTCTACCAGAACATTGGCACTCTCCATTCCTGGGAAGGAACAGCTTGTCCGCTGGCACCTCTCCTGCCTGATGAGTCCAACTCCCCTGCCGCCAGGCTGCGAGGCACTTCCTGACCAGGACAGGGCCAATCCCGGCGGGCAGAGCAGGAGGGGGACACATGGGCTCCCAAAGTGCTCAGCCCTTGAGGATGAAAGCAGCCGTCTCACCAGGCGCCAGTCCAGCAGAGTGCTCGGCACAGCTGCTGCTCCCTGCACCTGCCCCCACCCACACTCCTGCCTTACCCTGGTCCCTCTCTGGCACCAAGGAAACTGCAGGTCTGGTTGAGCAGGCAGTGGGTGGGAGGGGTGGGCTGGGTCCAGATTCCCCCTGCAGAGCCCACGCTCTCACCCTGCAGGCAGGGTCTGCCCTTCAGGGGAGACGGGGGCCCAGGACAGGACATACTCTCTGGCTCCCTTCTGCTCTGGGCAGGCCCTGGGCCTGGCGGGGGGTGGGGGAGGGGCTACCACTGCAACAAGGGACTTAGGAGACAGTGACCAACTTTCCTACTTTGGAAAAATGCCTCGCTTAAAGGCACAGTGCACATTGGCCTCTGACCAAACAGCTCCATCTGTGGGACTGCCGAGGACAGAATTGCAGATGGCCAGTGGGCATCTAATTTCACCGGTGGAAAACCTCACATCCATGGCCTGCGTGGTCCCAAAGTCCGCTGACCACTTGGCCCAGTCCGCAAGTTACGTGGATCCTCTGATCTCTCACTGATCCTACATACCTCAGCCCATCTCGTCTTCTTCCCACACCCTGTTAGCACCTGAGGGCCTACTGTGTGCCAGGCCTTCTGCCAAACCCTTTCTCATTTAACCCCCATAACCATTATTATGAGGTTGGGATTATTCACATTTTACAATTAAGGAAACAAGGACCAGAGGGTGTAAAGCACTTTCTTGGGGACACACAGCTGTCAAAGTTGGCATCAGAATGTGAAGCCTCTCTTCTCAATAACTAACCTGTCACAGCTAAGTCCCATGAGAGTCCTGGGAGGTAGAGTGCAAGGAACCCAGGACCAGAGACAGAGCACAGAGATGGTAGGTCATTTGCCTGACAGCACATACAAAGGGGCATAGGCGGGATACGAACTCAGGTCCCTGGACCTGTCAATGAGCTTATTGGGTGAACACCTGAGATTGCATTATAAGCGTGTGTGCAGGGTGCATGTGCTTGTGCAGGGGTGGTTCTTCCTGCTCTTAGTCCTCAATCCCTCAGCTTCAGCCCAAGTTGGTCTCTTCCCTGCTGTCCCAGAGAAACCATGCTCTTCTTAGTCCTCATGTCTCTGTGCCTCTCTGACCCTCGAATCTCCCCTTGTCAGGTTTCCTGTGGTCCTCAGAGAATACCTGTGTACGTCCTCCCAGAGCCCCTAGTGTCCCCAACCCGACCCTGGAGTTTTCAGGGGGTTTCTCTTTGGCCCCATCTGCATGTCTAATCTAGGGCTCCCCAAGACCACAGTGTAGCACAGGGCTGGGCCTATGCAAGAGATCAGCCCACACTTGTTCTTCTGATGATGAGGATGAGCCTTGAGACAACAGGAACCTATGTATTCTTTCACCCATCCAGCCTTTCTTCCTTCCATCCATCCACCTATCCATCCATCCATCCACTCATTTATCCATCCATGTGTCCACAAACATGTATTCAGCACCTGGTATGTTTATTTCAAGGCACTATTCTTTTTGTTTATGTTAAAGAATAAATGACACAAAAATACCTTTCCTTATGGGGCTTATAATCTAAGGAAGACAAAAAGACAATAAGCAATAAATAACTAAAGAATACTCAACAGCATGATGACTAACAAAAATTAAAAAAAAAGAGGGGCCCGGCACTGTGGCATAGTAGACTGAGCCTCTGCCTACGGTGCCAGCATCCCATTTGGGCTCTGATTTGTGTTCCGGCTGCTTCTCTTCTGATCCAGCTCTCTGCTTACGGCCTGGAAAAGCAGTAGAAGATGGCCCAAGTGCTTGGGCCCCTGCACCTGCATGGAAGACCTGAAAGAGGCTCCAGCCTCCTGGCTTTGGATCGGCGCAGCTCTGACCATTGCAGCCTTCTGGGGAGTGAACCAGTGGATGCAAGACCTTTCTCTCTGTCTCTCCTCCTCTCTATCTGTAACTCTGCCTCTCAAATAAATAAATAAATAAATAAATCTTTAAAAAGATCAGCATAAGGTAAGGGAAACTCAAGAGCTTATTTGAAAGGTGGTTTTAAGAGAAGGCTTGAAGGAGAGTGACAGTCCTGTGTGTATCTGTTGGAACAAGGCTTTGGGTAGAACAATGAGCAAGAGCAAGGGCCAGAGGTGGGTGTGTGCCAAGGTGGCTAGAGTGCAGTGCCCAGTGTGGGAGCCATAGGACAGAAAGTCAGATTGCATGGGGCCTTACAAGCACCATCAGGCCTGGCACTTGGAATGTGAAGGTGGGCGTGGGAGGTGGTGGGGAGTTCCTCCCTCCCAGACCTTTGGGTGGCTTTTCTTATCCTCTAGTTCTCCACCACGTTATCTGCCCTGGGAGGGCTTTTCTAAGACCACCTTGCTGGAGTGGCACCCTCACGCCTCACCATGCACTTGCAATCACCACTGCCCTATTTAATCTTCCTCAAAGCAGGTATCACCTAGAAATAAACTAGGGCACGTTTTCTTGGTTCCTGTGTCTATCTTGTGTCTCTGTCCACCAGTGGAAGGTCCTCAGGGCAGGCCCATGCTTCTCTTGTTCAGTACGGAGCCCCTCACTGCCTGGAACAGTGGTTCACCTCGATGAGCTGGTTACTGGGTTACTGTCTCATGAACCTATTGAGGAGGCAGGGGCATGCTTTCTTTGCAAGTCCACCCACCCTACTCCCGCTGCCCCCATCCTCCTCAAACACCCCCCAACACCTCCCAACACCCAGTGCAATAGGATATGAGATTGAAACTCAAGTTAGAGCAAGCTGAGAAAAGCCATTTGCAAAGCTGAGGCTTCCCCCAGGCCCTGCTGCCCCAACTAGTTCCCCCAAATAACTAGCATTTTTTTTTTCTAGAAATCCATGGCTTTGCCCTGCTGGTCCAGTCAGAAGGCTGTGTTATCCAGAGATGTACAGAGAGAAAAGGGAAAATCAGTGACAGAAACCCACCAGCTGCTTCCTTCATATAGGTTTTATCAGATAGACCTCAAATGAGCATGCGGCCTTATGCCGTTAGGCCCATTCTGTAGATGAGGAGACTGAGGCTCGGAAGTAACCATGCCTGTCTCCATCCTATATAAGTACATGGGACAGGCACAATTAAACCTTAGATCTGCCCGACGCCAAAGCTTCATGCTCTTCCCACTCTCTATTCAAATCCCTCAGCCTCAATTTAGCATAGAAACCCGTTCCTTGGAGCACTGGAAGGAAACAAGAAACCAAGAAAAAATAAGGACCCCATCTTGATAGGGCTGGGGTTGCCCGAGAGCTTTCTCAGCCTGTCTGCCCGAGGAGCCATCCCAGGTCCAGGGCTGCCCAGCCAGGGGCATCCTGCACCTTGGACCCAGGGCGTGCAGGGACAGCACTGTCCTCCCCTTCTTCCAGGTCACTTGGAGCAGCCCTGGGGTCCAGCTCACTGCTGGGTGCTCCACAGGGCGTCTCCGGCTGCCTGCCCGCCTGCCTTCCAGACTAAACATTGCCTCGCCAGCTCTCCCGCCAGGGCAAAGTGGCCTGGGAGAGGCCCCACAACAGAAGTGAAGGATAGTTTACGCGTGTCTGTGGACACCCTTGGGAGAGAGGTGGGCACGTGCCCAGGCGTACACACACACAGGGAAGAGCAAGCTCATGGACACCGCTGGGGGAGGCAGATCAGCACGTAATATTACACACACACACACACACACAGGCAGACATCTCTGAACACTGATAAGGAGAGGTGGGCCCACGTTAAAACACAAACACAGAAATACCCAGACACCACGTGCCCCGGGTTTCTGGACCGCGACACAGATGGGAAGGCCCAAACGTGGACCCACAGGCCCCCGCTCTACATGGCTGTGTTTTGGAGGAAAACAGAGGGCTGGGGCACCTGCCAATGTTTTTACTGTGTGCTGCTTGTAAACAGCTTGTGCAGCCTAGAGAAATGGCCCTGAGCTGTGTGGGCTGCTAGATAAAGTAGGGATGATGAAACAAACAGCCCGGAGCGTGCAGTGTGGAGGAGGCAGCACTCTGCCCGTGGGGTCAGGGGTGGGCGTTGGGGGCAGGGCAGGGCAGGAGCCCCCAGCAGTGGGAGCAGAGGCAGCCGCAGCTCCTGGCCGATGGCTCCCGGCTTGTTTCCTGAAATACAACACAAGCATACCCTAGGTGGTTGCTTAGCTAAGATCCAATGAAGTGAGGATTTGAAGCCCAGTGCTTTTCTGATGAAGCTCACAACAGCCTGGGTAATCAGGGAACGTGAGTCATTCCATTACCACCTTCCCTGCTGCCCCTTTTGAGACTTGAGTCATTACAGCTCAGAAATGATTTATGTAATATCACGTTTGCATTTATATGTATGTAGATCTCTGTGCATTTGAATACGACTTGCATCTGTAGTTAACAAGAATCATAAGAGCAGTAGCCGATCGTTATTGAACATTCACTCAGTGCTAAACATTGCCTAAGCATTTTATAGAGAGTATCTTACTTTCACACTAGGAGGTGTTCTATGCAAGAATTATTAAATCCATTTTACAGAGGAGGAAATAGAAACTCAGAGGGGGAAGTAAGTTTCTTCAAGTCAAACACTTAGTAAATGGTGGAGTTTGATTTTTTTCTTGATTTTTTTTTTTAATTACTTATTTGAAATGCAGTGAGACAGAGAGATCTTCTAACCATTGGTTCACTCTCTCACTCTTTTGTCTGGGACAGACAAAAGCCAGAAGCCAGAATTCAGTCTGAGTCTCCCACATGTGTGACAGGGACCCAAGTATCTGAGCCACCACCTGCTGCCTCCATGGTAATGTTAACAAGAAGCTGGGACCTGGGGCCAGCGCTGCGGTGTAGCGGGTAAAGCCACCGCTTGCAGTGCCAGCATCCCTTATGGGTGCCGGTTCGAGTTCCAGCTGCTCCACTTCCCATCCAGCTCTTTGCTATGGCCTGGGAAAGCAGAAGATGGCCCAAGTACTTGTGCCCCTGCATCCACATGGGAGACCTGGAACAATCTCCTGACTCCTGGCTTTGGATGGACGCAGCTCTAACCATTGCAGCCAATTGGGGAGTGAACCAGCAGATGGAGGACCTCTCTCTTTTTTTTCTGCCTCTCCTTCTCTCTGTGTGTAACTCTGACTTTCAAATAAATAAAATCTTTAAAATAAAAAGAAGCTGGGGCCAGGAGAGGAGCTAGGACACAAACCGAGGCACTCCTATATAGGATGTGGACATCCCAATGCCAGACACCAGCCCTAGAGTTTGCATATGAATACAAGTTCCTGTAAGTGCTGAAGAACTGTAGTGACTGTATAAATATGCATGAAACTGGCACATGGTTAATACATATATTTATCCTTATATATGACTTCTTTCTTTTTGGCTGAGGGGAGTCGCCTCTGTGTTGCTGAGCCCAGAAATCCCAGACCTGGAGCACAGAGCACCCACTGTGAGTTTTCTGCAGCTTTGGGGCGTGCAGCCACCTGTTGCCTCCATCACGATTTATCCTTTGGACATGATTTTGTCCATGAAGGCATGGTGCTGGTAGCAGCACCAAAATCACAAAGAAGAGGGGCGTGCTGAATGTTAAAAATGACAGCTGACAGTGGCCAGCGAGGGCTTCAGGGGACAGGTCCTGGCACCAGAGGGCACCTGGGAATGAGGGGAGGCCCCGATCAGAACCCTCCCTGTGGCTGGGCGTGACGGGCCATTGCATGGAAAGTTCTGCGGAGTTCCCCACGGCGGCTCAGAGGGGAACAGGAAAGCCCAACCTACGAGCACACACCCCTCTCAGCACCACCCACGTCATCTGGCCTGCATCCAGACACACACCCAGGAAGCCAGCAGGATGTGTGCTGGAGAGAGAGCAGGAGCCAGAGTGAACCCTCAGTGTAAACCATGGGCTTGGGGTGATGATGATGTGTCATTGTCACAAATGTACCCCTCTGCTGCAGGGTGTGGAGCATGGGGGAAGTTGTGCACGTGCAAGTAACAGCAGACATAAGGGAACTCTGTATTTTCTGCTCCATTTTGCTGTGAACTTATTCTGAAAAATAAAATCTATTAATTGGAGAGAGAGGGAGAGTGTGGGGGCCCGGGTTGCGGTGTAGCCAGTTAAGCTGTCACTGGGCCACCAGCATCCTATACCGGAGCACTGATTTGAATCCTAGCTGCTCTGTTTCTGATCCAGCTCCTTGATAATGCATCTGGGGAAGCAACGGAGGATGGCCCAAGTGTCTGGGCCCCTGCCATCCAGGTGGGATACTCAGATGGAATTCCGGGCTCCTGGCTTCCACCTAGCCCAAGCCTGGCCATTGTGACCATTATGAGAAGTGAAAAAAGCAGATGGAAGAGCTCTGTCTCTCTCTCAGCCCCTTTGCCTTTCAAATTAATTAATTAATTTTTCTAAGAGAGAGACAGACGTCTCAGAAGACAAGCACTGGCCAGCACTAGGTCTGAGGTTTCAGCTGTGTTCTGAGCAGCCCAGGGGCCATGAGCCACTGTCTGTGAGCTGCTAGGGGCTGGGGCTGGGGCCAGAGACGCCTGCTGCACCCCTGACCCCACACACCTGAGCTGCCCTGATTTTACTGCCTGACCAGCTGTGGTTCTGCATAAGCCTCCTTTGAAGAAGGCCGTGCCCCAGGGCCTTCTGCTCAGAGGTCCAGCAGTGGGTGGGAGAACAACCCTGCTTGGTGCACAGCTCCCTGGCAAGCCCTTCCACAAAGACGCCCCTGAAGGGCAGCTCACAGTTAGGTGCTAATTCCAGGCTGGGCATGTATAAATTGCTCAGTAATAGGCCTGTTGTGGTGGCGCATGAATACGGCTGCTACCTACAAGTCCAGCATCCCGTATTGGAGTGCCATGGTGAGTCTCCAGCTCCTCACTAATGTGCTTGGGAAAGCAGCACAGAAGATGGCCCAAGTACCTGGGCCCCTGCCTCCCATGTGGGAGACCTGGCTTCAGCCTGGCCCAGCCCCAGTTATCGTGGCCATCTGGGGAGTGAACCAGTGGCTGGAAGACCTCTCTCTCTCTCTCTCTCTTTTTCACTCTGCCTTTCAAATAAACAAACAAATAAATATTTGTTTTAAAAAAAGAAAGTGCTCTGTAAGTGTTTGTTGCATGAAGGAATGGCACGTTTGGGTCTGACAACAAACCCTCGAGGAAGACAATGCAAGTTTGGCTTTGTGCATCCTACAGTTGCTCACAATGGGCCAGGCATTATGACACACACTCACATGCATTAACTCATTTAATCCTCATTACAAGCCTTTGAAGGAAGTGATGTTATTATTGATTAAACTGAAGGTCACACGGCTGGTAAGTGGCAGCTTTCCACTGGGGCAGCTCGGTTCTTATTCACATGAAAAGGTGTTTCAGACTCAGGGAAACCTGGGCTAGGAGGATTCTACTGACCCCTCTGTGTACCAGGGAGGGTAACTGGTGAGAAGAGGCCAGTTTCACATCCCAAGAACAGCTCAGATCTCTTCCCATATCACCAAGACATTGTTTCTACAGTGCAGGAGGGCATGACGTAGCCAGCAAACAACAGGATCCTCCTAGACTGGGAGGCCAAAGGCAGCTGCTCCTGGGAGACCCGTTCACCAATGGCCTGTGAGATGCAGAGGTGGGGGCAGGGAAAGTGAACACAAAGGCATCTTCAGAGTAATAAGAAGCCAAATGATCGAAACACATGTTTTTCCCTAAAGCTTCCCATCCCATCCCATCCACACTGGCACACTGGCGACTCCTACCCAGTTGTGAAACTTTGCCATCTGGGTTCCTGTGACCTTGGAAGTGTCTGGCCTGAGTCTAGAGGAAGATAAGGAGATGCTAAGTGTTCAGGTTATTACCACTCCATCCATTTGTCCATCCATCCACCTACCCACCTACCCACCCATCCACCCATCCACCCATCCACCCATTCACCCACCCGTACACCCACCCATCTACCCCACCATCCATTCACCACCCACCCATCCATCCATCCATCCTTCTGTCAATCCACCCATCTACTCCATCCATCCACCCACCCATCCACCCATCTACCCTTCCACCTATCCATCCACCCAGCTACCCCATCCATCCATCCACCCACCCATCCACCCATCTACCCTTCCACCTATATCCATCCACCCACCCATCCATCCACTCATATACTCTCTCCCCTTCTCCATCCATTGCTCCATCAGCTGGGAATACAAACAAGGGCTCACAATTTGCTGCTCTTAAACTGCTTGACCTCTGGTCTTTCCCCTAAGACTGACTGACAGGTGAGAATCCGATAAGGACAGGCTGTGACAAAGCTCTCCAAATCTTGAAGTGCTCTACCTATGAGAAGCTGTTACATTGCATTATAAAGCAATAAGAGATTTCTGAGACTTTAAAGGGAGTTTATATTACAGAAAGATCAGAGCCACCGTTGTGGCTCACAACTTTGGAGCATGGATGAGCCCATGGTATCCATTGCCTTCTCCCTTTCTTAATTTTTCTCCAAGTCTGACTTCCTCATCTATATATAGGCTACTGCCTCATATTAACAAATGTAAAGCCTCTCAAATCCTTTTTGGAATAAACTTGAAACATACAGGAAAAATTATCAGATTGAACTCATGCAGATGGAAGAAGGCAGGGATTTGGCTTAGGGACTGAGCTGAGACCCCACACTGAGAGCTTAGCATTCTCTATCAACGTTTACCCACGTCCCTGGGGACACAATCGCTATCTGCCTGAGGCAGGAAGACAGCCCTTCAAGAAGTGGCTCTCAGTGCTGGCTTTGGGCATCTGATGGAGCCCCCCAGACTCAGTGTCCTCCTCAAAATAGGGATTCTATTTGTTCCTGGTCTGCGGTGCTCGTGGGAGGATACGATGATCTCTACAGGTTATTGGTACTCAGGAAGCACTGGCTGGCATTGCTGGTGGATTTCAGTTACTGGTGCCTTACACGGAGTTTAAGTCTGCACTAGAGCCCATGTGGGCTGGCCAAGCAGTTCCTGCTTCCTTGCTTTCAGGCCACTAGGGTAGGTGGGAGTAGAATCTGAGAACACAAAGTCTCACACGGCCAAGAAGCAATCAATCAATAGTTATAGACATTGAAAGGCAACAGCACCCCTGGTACAGCCTGGGTGACGCCGGCAGAGGTTAGACGGTCTGCTGAGTCCTTAAGGGGGCACGGAAGGGAAGACCTGGTCCCTGCCCTCAAGGTGCTTGAGGGGACCCACAACTCCAGCACCTGGATGAGTGAGCTGGTTTGGCTCCTTCTCGCCTATGCTGTGTCTTTCACCCATAGCACTGTTCCTTCCGTCCACCCTCCTGCTGCAGGTCTTCCTTGGCTTGTGTCCATAGCCTTGCTCTTGACTCAGCCCTCATGCGTCCCTGTGCCTCCTCTGTCTCACGCTGCTGCCTCCCACTGCACATTATCCTTAGCTGTGTTTCCACACATTGGCCCTCGATGGACTTTGCTTTCTCATGTTCTCCCTCCTCTGCTTTCTCTCTCTCTCTCTTTTTTTTTTTTTGCAATAATCATAGTTTATTTATATTATAAGATTTCCAGGTAAAACATTACTTGCTATAATTTACAGATGAGAAAAACTGAAGCTCAGAATGATTAACACAGTTACTCAGTAGTAGAATGAATGTATTAATCACTGTAAATCCCATTCCCTTTCTTCAGCCCTATGTGCCTTCAGATTCCCAATCTTCCGGGAGTTTCCAGGGATTATCATGTGTGACATTATTATATGCTCTGAGAGGCTAGGGGGAAATGCTGGATCCTAATAAATCTATAATTTGCACACAATTTAACCTTGGCTGTTAATGTAACACTAATGCCATTCGTAAGCTGAATTGAGGGGTTTAAAGATGACACTTCAACTCTCAACTGCAACTTTTGTTTCCATTTTTATATTTGGAATTGATTAACTGTCTTTTTCATAGTAAGATAAATGGCTAAACTATGCCTGCCTCTTATCTTTAATAAATAAATCTCATGGTGTTATCCGCTTTAAAAGGGTCCTATGATGGTGTGGCAGGCAGTGTAATGGCTCCCTGGAGATGTCTGTGCCTTAATCTTGGGGACCCATGAAAAGGTTACTTTGCATGCCAAAAGTCATTTTGCGGAGAAGGTTAAATTACAGATCTTAAGGTAAATACGGAGATGACCCTGGATTGTTCAGATGGGTCCAACGTATTCTTGAGGCTCCTCAAAGATGGAGGCAGAGGATGAGAGAGCTATGTGGCAGCGAAGCATAGATCACACCGATGTAATCGATGAATAGATCGATTGACAGATCCCTGGCCAGGGTCCATGCAGCATGGAAAGTGAGGAGTCTGGAGAAACCAGAAAAGACAAAGAAATAGATTCTCCCCCGATGCCTCCAAAAGGAGTGCAGTTTCCATTGTGCTGAGCCAGTTAGTGGACATTTGGTGCAGTAGCAAGAGGAAGCTGGTATGGCTGGCTTCAGAAGAAAGGAAAGGAAGCCGTGTTCCTTCGAGAAGAGTCCATGTTTCCTAGAGTGTGTGCAGCTGGGGGTTGAAGAACTGTGTGCATGCATGTGTGCATGTGTGTACACATGTGTGGGAGGAGCCTTGTCCATACAGCCTGTGGAGGACTTCACACCCCACCCACACCCCAGATCACAGGTGGCCCAGGCCAAAATGGACACTCCCATCCCAGTGACCCTTCATGTGAGATGCTGAAGTGGACTTGGCCTGGGGCCCCTCCCTCTGAGAGGCATCAAGGGCACCATCGTGTCCGTGCACTAACAGGCAGTGCAAGGCAGCTGGCTTTGCAGGGCTTGAGCCCTCTTTGCACAGTGACACACCTGCCGGGCTTCGGCCGGCATCCTGGGCTCTGGGAGAGAGGCCACCGCGGTGAACGAGATGGGAAGATCCCAAGAGAGAAGCGATGGCGCAATGCATCTTATCATAAACGAACACTTGAAAACTGATCGTGCGTCTGCTCAAAGGACGCCTTATCTTTCATTTGCTACACAGGGGCTCTGGAAAGTCCCCACACAGCTCATTCGCTCTGCTGGAAAGCAGTAGAATGAGACGATGTGGAGGGAAGTGTGGGGTCTGAGCTGACTTTGAGAATGGCCTCCTGCCTGCTGAGTGACAGGGCTTCTCACTGATCTTTTCCTCATCTGTGAAATGGGAGAACAAAGCAGTCCTGGGCGTACAAGACCACGCACAGCACAGGTCCCGGATCAAAGTGGGCGTCAGTAGTAGATGCTATCTCGGGGTTGCAGCCAGCTTCTTGGTCTAGCATTAACAATGAAGAAGAAAGAAGCAAGGCTAGGATGCTGTGCTCAGTTATCTTGTGTGAAGAATCTCCGCTGAAAGGTTTTCAGAAGACACAACATATTTTTTTTTCCCTCGGTTCCCCGTATGTGTGAAGCTTCCCTTCTAAGCTAAGGTTAGGAAACCTATGATCTGAGTTCCTCCTTGGAGTCCTTCTCAATGGACCTGTTTTCCTTCCCCACCCTCAACTGCATTCTCAGCCCAGCCCTACCCATTCATTAGAGGCCCCCGGGCTGATGTGTGAGAGCTGAGCTGTGAGTACAGAAATCTGCTATCGAGATGTACCTGCTTCCTCCTCCCTTCAGGGCAAGGAGGACCAACCCGCTGATGGGGCAGGAAGCCCGAAGTATGGGGTCAAGTGCAGTGAGCTCTGTCTAAACAGAACTGGCCATCTTCCGGCTGCAACCTCAGGTGGCAGATGCCCCCGCTCCACCTAGAAAGGCAGCGTGTCTGTGCTCACCAGGTGGGGCTGCCTCCCGCAGAGCTCACGGTGGCCAAGAGGCAAGAACTGGTCCCCAAGCCTAGCTGAGCAGGGATGGCCCAGCCATGAAACAACCATCCTGGCTTCCTCTGGGTGGCGAGAGGTCTCAGTTCCCACGGCAGACAAGGGGGAGACTTGGGAAAGAAGTCAGGATGGGGTCACCCCTTCGGGGGCCTATCTGATTAGGAGCTGAGGGACACTTGGGCAGTGTTGGGAGCCATCTCCATTGTGCCTCCCCAGCCCCCAGGGGTGTGAACCAGGAGGGCTTCACTGCATGGTTGGAACACGGGACACAGCACAGGTGTGGGCAGTCCCTTCTCTTCCCTGGCTGAGGGCAGGGCGCCAGGTGTGATGGGAGTGTGCCAGCTAGAACAGCAAGTCTCACACTCAAATGCACATGTTATGAACCCCTCAAAGTCTTCTCAAAATACGCGTGCCGAAACAATGGATCCGGAGGGGGCCCAGGGGCCTGCATGTCTAGCAAGATCTCAGGTAAGGCCATGCTGCCTGCTCCCCTTCGGCAGTGCCTGCAACCTGATAAGCATAAAAATAAGGAGTAAGACCAAGGCAAGACCAGGGTCGGGCAGAAGGCTTTTCTCTCGGCGAGCACCAAGTGTAGGTGCCCTGTCCCCTGGTGGAGGCAGTGGCAGGGCTCTTACTTCCCCACGGCCTTCGGGGTTCCATCTGTGTGCACCCCAAAAAACAAATGGGGCCAGGGCAGGGTTTGGAGATGTGGGTTAGACTGATAGTAAGTGCCTCTTAGGGCAGCCTAGGTGCACAGCTGCAGGGCTGGGACTGAGGAGGGTCAGGGGAAGCAGCTGGGAGTGGCAGGTGCAGGCAGGCTGACGAGAGAGGTGCTGCTGGCATCAGAGAGGAGCACTGGACACTGAGTCTGGGCTCCGGTCATTGTCAGCTCCAACATGGGGGGCAAGCTAGCCCCTCGGAGCCTCAGGTCTTCATCTACGGGTGAGCAGGGTCGTGTTTATTCCTCAGGATTAGGGTGAGAGGTAAATAAAGACCTGGACAAAAAAAAAAATTAAAAAAAAAAAAAAGGCCAGTGTTATGGCTCACTAGGCTAATCCTCTGCCTGCAGCGCCAGCACCCTGGGTTCTAGTCCCGGTTGGGGCACCGGGATTCTGTCCCGGTTGATCATCTTCCAGTCCAGCTCTCTGTTGTGGCTCAGGAAGGCAGTGGAGGATGGCCCGAGTGCTTGGGCCCTGCACCCGCATGGGAGACCAGGAGAAGCACCTGGCTCTTGGCTTCAGATCAGCGCAGCATGCCGGCAGTGATGGCCATTTGTGGGGTGAACCAACGGAAGGAAGACCTTTCTCTCTGTCTCTCTCTCTCACTGTCTAGGCCCGGACATGAAGCCTCCAGCAAATCATCTGGCACCCAAGAGTATCCAATGTCCCATACATTTTGAAATTAAAAATAAATAAATAAATAAGTAGGCTCGGCCCTGCAGTCTTGATAGGCAAACAAAGGAGCTTGGCTTGTGGTGCCACGAGGCCACTCGAACCATTCCTACCTCTGCAGCACAGCGGGCCCACCCCCTCGAGAGCTCTGTCAGAGTGATTCTGAGTGTTTACTAGAAAACACACTGATAGAATGCGAGCCTTCAGAACCAGGGCTGGGTGCAGCCTTCTCACTAATTCTGACAAACTGATTGCACAGGCCCCTGGGCTTCCTGGAGGAAGCCACCAGCTGGCCTCTCCTATGGGCTGTCAGAAAGCAGGCTGTGTGGGGCTGTACATTCATTAACAGGGCAACCCCGAGTAGCAGCACGGCTCACACCCAAATCCCACTCTGGCCTTGGATCCCCAGACCTTCCAGATCTGAAATGCGATGAAGAAAAGAAATGACTCGCTTGGCAGGCTCTTTCTAGAAGCCTTTAGAAAGAGGCCGCTTTCCGGGCCAAGCAGTGCTGTGCTGGAGGCAGGGCCGCCGCCCGTCCAGGGAGGTTCTGCACTCTCTTCCTCCCCACGCTCTCTCACCTGGCACGCTCCCTTGGACAGGCCCTCTACGCTAGGCACAGCTTAGGCCACAGTTCATGACTTTTTCTTACCATTAAATAAGATTTAGAAATGGTATGAGATCCAGACACTTAAACATTTCCACCAAATCATTTCTTTCCTCTTTGTGTATTTTTGTAAAGTAAATAAAAACAAAACCTGTTTTTCACCAACAGGCAGGAGGGCATGGAACTACAGCAGAGAGGAGTCCCCCATTCAACTCCTCGGAAGAGGATCTCAGACGGGGCCGGCCGGGCCGATGGCATGCTTGCCCAAAGGCTGAGACCTTGGTGAGTGGCAGGGGCTGGGGGCGGCTGGCTGGAGACGCATCAGCCCTTCCTGCTGGTAAGTTTTATTCCAGGATGTCACTCTCCCTGTCCCCTCCCTGGGGCCGCTCAGAACTTGAGTGACAGTCCCGTGTGGTTAGTCAGAGGTGTGGACCTGGACATGGGCCCCTGGGCTCAATCCCAGCTCTTCCACAAAGTAACTCGGGTAAGTTGATGAACTGCTCAGTGCCCGTGTCTCCACCTGTGAAACGGGCAGTGGGGGAGCCCCGTGCCCATCATGCGGGCTGTTTGTGAGTTTCGGAGATGTTTAGAGCACTGCTGGGCATAGAGCAATGTGCAACTTCTTCATACGTCCCCAGTCACTGGCGCCTGACACAGCCTCAAACCATTGATCCATCCGCCCCTGGCCCAGGCCTTCCTCAGTTCCTGCCTCTGTGAAAGACAACGTCTTCTTCCAATTGCTCAGGCCCCAAAACTTGGAGTCATATTTTTAAAATTCATTTATTGGAGGGGGTGGCATTGTGGTGCAGTGGGTTAAGCCATTGCTTACAACACCAGTAACCCATATTGGAGTGCTGGTTTGAGTTCCAGCTGCCCTGCTTCTGATCCAGCTCCCTGCTAATGCACCTAGGAAGGTTACAGAAGATGGCCCAAATGCTCGGACCCCTGCCACGCATGTGGGAGACCAGGATGTAGTTCCTGGCTCCCTGGCTGCAGCCTGACCCAACCCTGACAGTTGCAACCATCTGGTAAATGATCCAGCACGTGGGAGAACTCTTTTTCTCCCTTTCTATAGCTTTGCCTTCCAAATGGATATTGTAAAGATTTGTTTATTTGGGGGGAGAGGCGAGAGAGCAAGCTCACCCATCTGCTGGTTCATTCCTCAAATGCCCACACCAGCTGGGACTGAGCCTAGGGCTAGAACCAGCAGCCTGGAACACAATCCGTATCTCCCACGTGGGTGACAGGAGCCCAATGTAGAGCCATTACTGCTGCCTCTCAGGGTCTGCCTTAGCAGGAAGCTAGAGAAAGGATCTGGAGCTGAGGATCAAAGCCAGACACTCTGGTGTAGGATGTGGGCATCTTAACCCGCATCTCAACTGCCACGCCCAACGCCTGTGCCTGGAGTCACTTTTGAATCCTCTTTCTCACTCTCCGCATGCAATTCACTAGCAAATCTTGTCAACCCGAAATGCATTCCATGTGGGGCCACATCTATCTTCTATTACACCCCTGGTTCCCACTGTCCTCTTCCATCCTGACCATGGCAGGGCCCCCTATTCTCCCTCTACCCCTGGTCTGGCCCCCATGCCCTCTGCACACAGCCTCTGAAGCAGTCCTTTCCAAACCCTGAAGCCAGATGTGTCCCGCTGTGCAGGACCCCTGCCCCACCTCACTGAGGGCGAGAGCTGACGTGGTGCTGGAACTTAAAGAGTGCTGTGTGATCCGGCCCTGCTGCCTCCCTGGAGCGATCGTCCGCCTCTTTATGCTCTCTCCCCAGACACACTCTGGAAGGCAACGTCTGCATTTATCAAAGGATAAATAGAGGAATACAGTGACGAGTGGTACTCAGCTCTGCCTACAAGGTCAGAGGAGGGAGCCCAGGGCCTGCACGCATGCACATGCTGTGTGCGCACACACACACATACACACATACACATACACGCACATGCACACATGAGAGCAACATGGAGGAGGATCAAGAAGAGGGCGGCTGTGAGCCCTTGGAGGTGAAGTCAGCAGGGCTGCTGGGGATGAAAAGGGACAGAGAAACCATAGCAGAGGTGGGGTGGGGGACGAGAAGGGGAGCAGGGAGGAGGTCAGAGGAGGGCTTGTGGCGGCTCGGCGCTGACGGGGATAGGGCCTGCCTGGAGCAGAAGTTCCAAGGCTAGTGCATGGGTGGGGCCGGTCCCCCGCCCCCTGGTAACTCATCCGCTCAGCCGATGGCCACCCCGGCGCGGTGCCCAGGGCCAGCTCTCAACCAGAGACGACAGATCACAGAAATCCAGGACCAGAGTGAAGGTCCTGAGAGAAGACGACTTGCCCTGCCCTTGCAAGGCCCAGGCGCCAGCACAGAACCAGAGGTTTTGTGAGAGTGCTTCCTTACAGATTCCCAGGGGCAGCGTCCCGTGGCACAGGAGGAGACACGCGGCTGTTGCTGCCCGGCTGCCACCCTCCGCGGCTGTGGCCGAGCAGCGGCTTCTTCAATAACAATGGCTCGTGCCTACTGAGTACCTGATGGGTGCCTGCTACTGCCACCAGCACTTTTATATGGACGGAAAGCAACCCTATAAAGTTGGCGCTGGTGTTAGCCCCATTTTGCAGAAGTGGAAGTTGTGGGTTAAAGAGGCTAAGTAACTCGCTCAAGTCTCACCCTGCTCGGGGGCAGAGGGAGACGTGAACCCACTTATTCTGGCTCCAGGCTCCATGCTCTCAGTCTCAATGCCATTCTGCTGGTGATGACACTAAAGGTTTGGGGGAAATCAATGAGATTAATAAACACGGAACTGGTTAGAGGTTCTGCTAAACGTTGACCATTGTTGCTGTTTGTCTGATGTTACAGCAGTCGCTTTCTTGAGTGGGTGCTGTTGACACCCCCATGGGTGCCCTGGGTCTTGTCGGGCGGTTGCCCCCAGTGCTGTGTCCCCCTTCCCAGGAGCCTCCTGTCTCTGGGAGATGACTGCGCTCAGCAGAGCAGACCCAAAGTGCTGGGTGCTTTCTCCAGGGAGCAAACCTCTCCCTACAGGGCATGGCAGTGGGGGATAAACACCCCAGCTTCCTTGCACCTCCCAAGCTCCCTCTGGGATGGAGCCACACTGCCCACACCAGACACCCATCCATGAACACATCTTTGACTGGCTTTCTCCCAGCTGCATTTCATGCCACGTTCCCTCCCAGGGCTTCCTGGAACTGCTTCCCCTACAACTGCTCACGTGGAAATGCAGGGTTTGTGTTGGAGGCCCCAGCTCAGCCAGGGCTGCCATTCTGTTTGGAGAGGACGGAGAGGAAGAGGTATACTCCCTGGGGCTTGAGGCTTGTTTCGGACAGCTCCTGCCAGGGGAAGAGCTGGAGAGAGGCGGAGCACACACCAGCCCTCAAACCGAAGGGCAAAATCCCCGGGTACTGAAAAAAATGGCCCAAGTCGCTCTCACTGCTGTCTCTCGATCAGGCTAGCACCTTGGTGCACACGCCACCTGACACTTCAAAGACAGGCTGGCCAAGGATTCTGGCAGGAGCCCTGCCACCTCTGGTGTGGATGGTGGGGCAGGCCTTCCACCTCCAGGAAGCGAGCCCAGTAGGAGCACAAATGAGCCCCTCTCGGCTAAATCCACCGAGGCTCTGTCTTACAAGGCAGTTTGCTTTTCCTGCGCTTGCCTCCCATGCTCGTCTCCTCCAAGGCCACGCTAGTTTGCTCACTTACTTAATCCCCAGCACTCTGCACCTTCTCCGGGCCCCTTTGTGTCTGGGCTGCGGTGCAGCGTCTCTGCCTTCTGGACACAATTTTCCAAATGAACTTCCAAACACAGAAGAGCCCAGATGATTAACAATAAGACAACATCATGGTTTGGCCCGACAGATGAAAGGAACAGGAGGGAAGGGAGAACACACGAGAAAGAATGAATTTTCATCAGCTTTCTCCAGCCAAGCGGTTTGCGATTTCATTGGAAAGGATTTGTAGGGGGAAGGAGACCAAGGAGCAAGGCAGGGGGTGGCTTGGCAGTGTGGTTTCTTCTTGAAACAAGCTGGCCACGAGGGCATAAAGACAGGCCATGCAAACTAGACTGAGAGCTGGCCTGTGGGATGGCCAAGAGGGCTTTGTCACCTCCACGAGGGTGGCCTGAGTCACAGCCACTGGCCCAGACCCAAAGCTTTTCCTGCCATTCCATTCATCTCAGAAGCTGCGGAAACGCCGAGAGGAGAGAGGGCAACTGGCTGGAGCTGCCCCCCGGGATCCAAGTAGGGAGAAGCAGTCAACATGAGACTTACAAGAGAAAAAAAACAAGACTCCCAACAAAAGCTGGCCAGGTGAGAACGTGTTCCCCAGAGCCAAGGGGAGAAAAACCAGGGGCAGGTGCTGTTGCACTGTGGGGTATCCTGCTTCCTGGGAGAAGCAGGTTGCTAACCTGGCGCTCAAGAGCTGGACTATGGGGCCAGACTGGCAGCAGATTCCCCAAGCTCTGTCGCACGCAGGCTGGGTGACTTGGGCAAATGACGTCATCTCTCTGTGTGCCTCAGTTTGCTCATTGGCGACCTGGGACTGACCGTAACCATTACACTTCACCTTGCAGAGTTGTCTGCGAGAGCTATACGCGAGTCGACACTTGGGAATCCACTGTAGTCACCACCCGACGTGTTAGTACTCATCGCTACACCTCAGCAGTGAAAACTCACCGGCACCACACCGGCCTCGCCAGCGCAAGAGGAGGAAAGGGAAAAAGGCAAAGCAGGATGAAAGTGGGGCAGACGCAGGGGCCCCCTGAAGCCAGGAGATTGTCACCCTTAGCGCCAAGCGACTCACCTGCGCACAGCTCCCTCGGAGCGCGGACGGCTCGCAGGTGCAGCGTGAAGCCGGAGGGCTCCCTGGCATCTCCCAAGTCCTCCCAGCCCCAGCAGGACTGTAGACCAGAAGCAAGGCTGGGGCCGGGGCCGGGGCCGGGGCCGGGGCCGGGGCCGGGGCCGGGGCCGGGGCTGTGCCTTGGCTAAGGGAAGGACATACCCTGTCCCTACCCCCGAAAGCGGCTCTTCCATCTGGCTGGCAGGTCGCTGCCTGCTTCTGCCCTGGCGGTGGCTGGGAACAGGCCTCCAGGACGCAGAGGCGCATGTCACAGGCGTGGTTCATACGTGGAGGCCAGCCCTGTGGCCTGTCTGTGTGGCGGGCGGCATGTCCTCGACTCTCCTACTCTTGAGAACCAGACCCTGTCTCTGCCCCCGGCTGAAGAGAGGGGCCCAGGCTTTTCTCTGCGAGAGGGACTTCCTGGATGACGGACAGCAGAGGCCACTCCTCCACTCGGCTCAGGCAGATGCCCGCAGCCCCGAGCCCCGTAGCTGCCTGCAGGGAGTCCCCACGCTCCCCAGAACTTCTGCAGGAAATGCCTGCTCTCTCAGACTTGTGCAGCCTGGGATGAAGCAGGAATTAAATCAGAGACAAGGGGCCACTATCAGTAATTATTTCTGAAGTAACAAGCAACTAATTGGGACTTCCTGTTATTAAAAACCTATACAGTACTGCAGGCAGTAATTATGCGGCAGTAATGAGAATTCCGGCACCAGCTGCCACACGGCTGGTGCCCTCGTCCTGGGCAGAGGGGTCCGGAACTGGAAGAGAGAAAGGGCTTCTCCCAGCCTTCCCAGGGACAGGGGCGAGAGCTGAGGTTTCTGCTGGGAGAGCCAGTGGGACAGGGCTCCAGGGCAAGACCAGGCACAAGTGCGAGATGCCTCAGAGCCCGGGGGGGGGGTCCCCAGATTGGCTGCTGTGCCCTGCAGAGTGGTGATGACATCACACTTGCAAGAATGGCTGCAGGATGCGGGCGAAAAGAGCTGAATCGACCGTTTTATAAATAGATCTATCGAGCACTTCGTAGGTGTCAGGAGCTCTGGGAGATGCGGTTACGCACGTCGTTTGAGCTGCGCTGCCTAACAGCCTTAAAGGGGGTGCCACGAGCACCTGTTTTACAGATCAGGGAAGCCTGGCTCCGGGAGGCAGAGTCACTGGCGGGAACTGCGCTGGCCACCCAGGAGCAAGACGCCAGACTTGAAATACAGAAGGGAGGGAAGAGCTGGGGTCACGCATCTGCAGGTGACAAAGGCGAAAGGCAAGTGCGGGCGGCCGTGGGGCCAGGTGGGCTGTGGCCACTTTCAAGCTGCCAGGGGAGCCTGCCCAGGTAGCCGTGTATTCTGCGCCTTGGCGTTTGTGTCCCTGGAATGGGGATATTCACACCTGCCTGGTGGTCTCCCAGTACCGAGCACGCCCCTGCGGCATGTAAAACATTAGGCTCTGGGCTTGGTGCGTGGTAAGAGCTCCTCCAAGGCAGGCACGTGTTCTACATGTTTTTTGGATGCTCTTGGAGATAGCACCGAGGCTCTGCTGAACCTCACTGAGCTGGGCAGAGTTTTCGCCATAAGGAAAGCTGTGAAAGTCTCAGCAAACAGTGTCTGTCGGCCTGGATCCCCGGAGAAGGGGCAAACAAACCCGGCGGCTGGCTCCACGCTGGGGCCGCTGCCCTGGTGTCCAGAGCGGTGGGAGGCTGGCCCAGCTCCCAGACAGCCTGTCTCGGGCCCGAGCACAGAGCCGTTGTCTCACCAGCTTGTAATGAGCTGCGTCTCCATCCTGATTAGGGGAACAATCCTCCACAGAGAGACTCAGGGGGAGGAAGTGACAGCATCGCGGGGACAGGGCATAACCTCGCCTCCCAAGGAGGGCTGGCTGCTGGGGCCCGAGACGGTGCCCATCCCCAGGGAGGCGGCTGAGCAGATCCCACTGGGGCAAATCTGGGTCACAGTGGGAAATGCTCTGGGGCCGGCCCAGGCCTCTGTCTGCAAGCCCAGGAGGCAGCTGCTCGCTTTCCTGGGTACTGGTCCTGCGACGCCATCACCGGCATCCAAACCATCCTCAAAGGCACAACTTACAGCACCACATTTCCAAAACTGTGGATTGCTGCCCATCACTGGGTCACAAAAACAGTTTAGTGGGTGAGTAATACTATTTTTTAAATAACAGGATTTTTCTTTTAAAGAATTTTAGAGTGCAACGTACATGGTAAGGACGCATATTGTTTTGTGAGAGTTTCATTTTCTTAATGTGCACATAGCTGGGAGCTGGGTTATGTTGGAAAATGTATCTTTTACTGAACAGTATGGAAGAGGCATTCTTGAAAGCCACTGGTTATGAACACAGGCTCTGAGATCAGACTGACTGTAGAACCTTGCTCCAGTTGTAGGAATTCTCCAAGGATTGGTTTCCTCATCTATAAAATGGGGATGATATACAGCCTGTATCACAGAGTTCTTGCATGCAGCAAATGAGTGAAGACCACAGGGTGCTTACAACAGCACGGCAGGGCCCCGCCCTGTGGCATAGCAGGCCAGGCTTCAACCTGTGGTGTTGGCATCCCATATAGGCCCTGGTTCGAGTCCCGTTTGCTCCTCTTCTGATCCAGCTCTCTGCTGTGGAAAGCAGTAGAAGATGGCCCAAGTGCTTGGGCCCCTGCACCCATGTAGGGGACCCAGAAGAAGTTCTTGGCTCCTGGCTTCGGATCGGCCCAGCTCCGGCCATTGCAGCCATTTGGGGAATGGACTAGAGGATGGAAGACCTTTTTCTCTGTCTCTCCCTCTCTCTGTTTGTAACTCTACCTTTCAAATAAATAAAATCTTTAAAAAAAAAAAAAAAACCAGCATGGCAGATGCTGCCACCAGGGCTCTCTGGTCCGCCTGCTGCAGATAGTTCAGTTCTCCCCCACAAGCCAACACCTTCCTGAGTCTCTCCTGAGGCTGCTGTCTGGCCACAGATAGAACATGCTCAGGTGCCAGACAGTCCAGAGGTGCGCTGGCATGAATGCCCTGGAAGCGACCCTATGGTCAGCCAGGCCAGGAGACTGTGGATGGACAGCGCAGCCCCCTCGCCCCTCGGTGTGGATCCCAGTGTCTTCCCTGCAGTTTCTTAGAAGGTGCTTAGGGGACTAGCCCCAGCTGCCTCTCCCTGCCTCTCCCTGCATGTCTCATGCTGCTCCCTGGAGACCCTCCCCCGAAACCTCAGGAACCTAAAGCCTAGTCTTGGCCTCTGATCTTATTTTGGTTAAGCTTAAGGCGAATGATTCTGGTGCAATAACTATGCATGGGGTGTATCCCGAGATGGGGTCCATGCAAGTGCTTCATGTGTGTCCACTCATGTAACCCTCACTCCAAGCCCATGAGGTTGGAACTGTACCTGTCCCCTTTCTCCAGATAAAGAGATGGAGGCTTAGCAAAGATAAGCAGCTTGCTTGAGGCTATGCAGCTCAAAAGGGAGGAACTCCATCCTGAATCCACGCATACCATCAAACCTCTGCATCCCACTTAATCTACACCATCGACACCACCTCCTTGCCAGTCAGCCACAGTGGTCACTGCTGCTTTAGAGATGTGGGGAGACAGACACTACCGGGAGGCAAAGCACCCAATTCCGACGCTCTTCACTGCCATGCTGGGTCCAGGGCCTGGCATGCTGACCGTGGCCCCGGGCATCCTGGGACAGCAGGCTGCCTTCCAGTACCCTAGAACAGGAGGGCACATGGGAGATGTCCCTTCCCTACAACAGACATAGGGCAGCTGCTCCTCCCGTCTGTGCCACACAGGAGAAAGCGACTTTCAGCAGGCTTCCAGATTGATAGGACTCAGTTTTAATGCTTGCATCTCACTTTGCAACCTGCTAAATGGGCTGGTGACCTGAATCAAATCCCTCTGATCACTGTTGGCCTTAACTTTCCTCTCCCCATCCTTAGCCACGTCCTCCAGAGTATCCTGAGTTGTAAGTGCTTTTGACCTGAGCTCCATCCACATAAAAGGCACTGGGATTTCCCCTGAACACCTGCTGCGTGCCATGCTCAAGGCTAACTTTTCCGTGCCTCAATCTCCTCATCTGTTGAGATAATCAGAGTATCCTGTTTAGGGACGGTGTAGAATCAGACGAGCCAACATGCACAGCACCCCATAGGAGACAAAGGACTCCTATCTAGCATCTATAAATCACGTTCAAAACTCCATGTTAAAACAATACAAATAAACAACCCAGTCAGAAGACGGGCAAATGACACAGAGATACATTTTTCATGTGGAGGACATACAGACAGCAAATAAGCATAAAGGCAGGTTCAACATCACTGGCTATTAGACAAACGTAAAGCAAGACCACAGTGAGATGTCTCTTTACCACTAGGACGGTTGAAGCACAAAACAGTGACAACACCAAATGCTGGCAACAACAGGGAGAAACTGAATGACTTACATTGCAGCTGTGAGTGTGAAAGGTACAGCCACGCAGAGACAGCTTGACTCCGTGTTAAAGGAGGGAACACACACGTACCGTGTAACCAACAGTGACACTCCTGAGCATTTACCTACAGACAGGAAGACCTAAACTCCATGAAAACCTGCACACCAACGTTCAGAGCAGCTTTATAGGTAACGGGCCCAACCCAGACACCACTCAGACGTCGTTCACGGTTAAACCACCTCATCGTGGTGCTGTGTCCACGGAACAGGGCTCGGCAGTAACAGAGGAGTGAATTATTCATAGACAACTTGAATAGGTCTCAAGGAAGTGACACTGATTGGAAAAAAAACCAACCTTAAAAGATCACTTCCTGTGTCTCCCATGGGAGTGGCAGGGACCCAATTACACCATCACCTCTCTCTCTCTCTTTTTTTTTTTTTTAAAAAGATTGATTTTTCATTTGAAAGGCAGAGTTACAGAGAGGCAGGGGAGACAGAGAGGAAGGTTTTCCATCAGCTGGTTCACTCCCCAGATGGCTGCAAAAGCCGGAGCTG
Source organism: Lepus europaeus (assembly GCF_033115175.1). Lineage (NCBI taxonomy): Eukaryota > Metazoa > Chordata > Mammalia > Lagomorpha > Leporidae > Lepus > Lepus europaeus. Next base: position 45,987,964 of record NC_084833.1, read on the forward strand.
AGCTGATCCAAAACTAGGAGCCAGGAGCTTTTTCTGGGTCTCTAATGTGGGTGCAGGGGGCCAAGGACTTGGGCTGCCCTCCACTGCTTTCCCAGGCACATTAGCAGGGTGTAGATCAGAAATGGAGCAGCTGGAACTCGAACTGGCACCCATATGGGATTCTGGCACTACAGGCGGTAGCCTTTCCTACTATACCACAGCACTGGCTCCTGAATAAATCAATCTTAAAAAAAATTTTTAAATGATTGAGACAGAAATGCTAACCACCCTGATTTGATCATGAGACACTGCATACCTGTACTGAAGTATCATAGTACATCCCACAAACATGTACAATTAAAACTTTTATAGGCCGGCGCCGCGGCTCACTAGGCTAATCCTCCGCCTTGCGGCGCTGGCACACCGGGTTCTAGTCCTGGTCGGGGCACCGATCCTGTCCCAGTTGCCCCTCTTCCAAGCCAGCTCTCTGCTGTAGCCAGGGAGTGCAGTGGAGGATGGCCCAAATGCTTGGGCCCTGCACCCCATGGGAGACCAGGAGAAGCACCTGGCTCCTGCCATCGGAACAGCGCGGTGCGCCGGCCACAGCGCACCTACTGCGGCGGCCATTGGAGGGTGAACCAACAGCAAAGGAAGACCTTTCTCTCTGTCTGTCTCTCACTGTCCACTCTGCCTGTCCAAAAAAAAAAAAAAAAAAACTTTTATAAAAGATTTATTTATTTATTTGAAGGTAATGAGAGAGAGAGAATCTTCCACCTATTGGTTCACTCCCCAAGTGTTCACAATGGCCAGGGCTGGTCCAGGAGCCCACAGTTTCATCTTGGTCTCCCACATGGGTGGCAGGGTCCCAAGCACTAGAATCATCTTCCACTGGTTTCCCAGGTACATTAGGACAGAACCGGATTGGAAGCAGAGCAGCCTAGGCCTGAACCAGTGCTCCAATATGGAGTATGGCCATTGCAAGGTGTGGCTTAACCCACTGCAGCACAATACTAGCCCCCCAATTAAAACTTTCTTAAAAGTTTGAGGGTGAGAAAAGCTATAGATAATCCAAACCCAAGTGTTTTGTCACATGTACTGTGTAAGTCCTAGGACATGGAAGGGAGGGCTAAAAATTCCAACTGAGGCAATCAGGGAAAGCTCCCTAGAGGAGGTGGCATTTAGGATTGATTTGTAGACTGAATAGGTGCTCAGGATGTAAAGGAGGAGGCAGTGGTGCAGGAGAGAGCGATCCAGGCAGAGAGAAGCTGCTGAGCAGGGGTGGGAGGAGCTGCTGGAGTGGCTGTGAGGGAGCAGAGGCCGGCCAGAGCCGGGAAGAGCAGAGGGAGGTCAATGAAGGCAGGCTGCGAACCACGGGATGGGGCTGGGCCGTGCTACAGTCTGAAGGGGTCCTGGAGAGTCCATGTGCTGGAGGCTCCCTCCCAAGTGCAGCAGAGCTGGTGCGTGGTGTCTGGTAAAGGAGCCTGGGTCACGAGGCCTTTGCCCCAATGAAGGGGACCAAGGTCATGACCACAGGAGCGGGTTGATCACCCAGAGAATGGATTTGCCATGAAAGCAAGGTAGGCCCTCCCATGCTCTCTCACACTTGCCCTCTCCTGCCTTTCCACCTTCTGCCACGGGATGGTGCAGCACACCGGCCCTCACTGCATGCTAGTACCATTCCCTTGGGCTTCCCAGATTCCCGAACAGTGAGTTCAGTGATGCCAGGGACTCAGAGCAGCAGCAAACAGACTAAAGCAGGCTCGCTCTGGCTTTGGCTCACTGTGGCTCCAGAATTCTGCCTTAGAGGCTGAACGGTCGATGTCTCTAAGTGCACGTGCGATCATGACAGTGTAGAGAGCAACAGCCAGCTTTCCATCGAAAACAAGCCGGGCAGAGCTCAGCAGTCGGCCCTGTGGGCCCAGAAGCTACAAGACCTTCCATCTGAGGACCCTCAGACAGTTTCTCAGGGGCCTTGAAGGCCCAAAGCCTAGCATATTCTGAAAGCAAGCTCCTACCTTATGGGAGTCCTAGAGCCCCACAATAATTATCCTGACCTTTTTTGGATTTTTTTTTAAGAGATTTTATTCATTTAATTGGGAAGTAGAGTGACAGGCAGAGAGAAGGATCTACCATCTTCCATCTCCCTAGATGGCTGCAATGGCTGGAGCTAGGGCGATTTGAAACCAGGAGTCAGGAGCTTCTTCCGGGTCTCCCATAGGGGTGCAGGTGCAGGGGCCCAAGGACTTGGGCCATCTTACACTGCTTCCCCAGGCCATAGCAGACAGCTGGATCAGAAGAGGAGCAGGTAGGACATGAACTGGCACCCAAAGAGAATGCTGGTGCTGCAGGCTGAGGCTTAGTCTACTATGCCACAGCACTGGCCCCTGGAATTTTATCTTTTAGCAGTTAAGTCCTGAACCCTATCGTACATGTTCCTATGGCTCTTCCTTCCCAGACAATAACCATTGTGTGGTCAGCATATGCACCTGTTTGGATCATTGCTGGACCCAGCTTGCAGTTGGCCACATAGAGGTGTTCACATTCCATTCCATTTGGCCCAATATTGAGGTATGGAGCACCTGCTGAACTCAGACCCTGTGCGAGCAGTGGGATCTGAGAGAACAAGACGCAGCCCTGACTAGAGAAGAAGAATGAAGCAAGGCGCACCACACATAGGGTGATGATGGTGCCCCATCTTCTGGAGATAAAGGAATGAAAAGATTCAGTAAGAAGGGACATCACGGGGCACGGCCCCCAGTCATGTTTAATGAGCTTCCATTGCAAAGCTGTATTGCAGTAGTTCAGTGAGACCTGGATGACCCTGATGAGCAGTGGAATGCATCCAAATACGTAAAATTCTGGGGCCTAGTGTCATGGCAGAGGGGAAAGCCACTGCCTGTAATGTTGGCATCCCAGATGGGCATCGGTGTGTGTCCTGGCTGCTCCACTTCCAATCCAGCTCCCTGCTAATGGCCTGGGAAAAGCAGTGGAAGATGCCCCACATGGTTGGGCTCCTGTACCCACCGGAAGAAGCTCCTGGCTCCTGGCTTCAGCCTGGCTTCTGCCCTGACTGTTGCAGTCATCTGGGGAGTGAACCAAAGGGTGAACGATTGATCTCCCTCCCTCCCTCCCTCTCTCTTCCCCCCATCTCTCTCTCTCCCCCCCTTTCCCCTCCTCTCTGCAGCTCTGACTTTCAAATAAATACATAAATCTAAAAAAAAAAATTTAAAAATTTGGAAAGTGCCAAAACTGAAAACGTACTGATGTAAGGAAAGCTGAGGTGGTGTTTGGTTCTCCGTGGGGTCTCCGGAGTTCGGAGAACGTCCTCACGGGTCCATGTCCACTTTGACTTTCCTTTACCGGAGCATCCTCCAGGCCCTGGGCTCAGCTGATGCTTTTGGGACATGGACTTGGAGCTGAGAAGCCAGCTTTTCCAGATGGGTACTCAAGCCTCAGAAGCAAGGACTGGATTACAAGGGGGCAGCTGAGAGGAACTTCAGAGCTCTTCTGGATCTCGACTGCTTTCCCTGGAGGTCTTCTGGAGCCTGCTGGTTCTGAAGAGGTTCTCACAGTGGACTAGGAGGCAGCCTGGGGAAGGGCGCCGATGGGGGTCCGGGCTCTGCGTTGTCCATCTGCGTCAACCCAAAGAGGCCAGTGTAATATTTTTACACATCCGAGGTCTGAATGTTGGAGAAAGGCCCCATGGTTTGAGGTTTAGAACCCACTATGGTAGTCGGACGTCATCATTATGCAGTATTGCTTTTGATGGTTTCCTACATCCCAGACTGCATTAATAGTGCTTTGTGTGTATCAGCTCATCTGACCCTCGCAGCAACTCTGCAAGGTAGGCACTACCGTCAGACCCATTTGATGCAGTGAAACACTAGGGCACATAGACAGCAAACGACAGATCGCGGCTCTGACGCCATACGGCAGGCTCCTGACCTGCATCATTTACCACCGTACAGTGCTGAGGAAGCTGTGGGGCAGGAACAGACAGGGACTCACCCCAGACCCCGCAGTGGGCTCAGAGCAGAGCCCAGACTGGAATCCAGAGTCCTCAAGTCTCCTCTGGGTGTTTCTCCCTTCTGACAGCTTTTCCTCCTCCCTTTCTCATCCTCCCTAGAACCGACTCGAGATCAGCTTTAAATAGACCGTGTCTTGGTTACCAAGCATCTGTGGTCCCATGCTGAGAGCAGCTGAGAGAGATGAAGCTGGGCCGGCCGATCTGCTTTAGGGACCCCCATCCTGAATGAGGCCGGGGCTGTCTGTTGGCCTGGAGCCTCACTCCCACCTGCTGCCCTGGATGAAATCAAGGCCCTTCACGACCTGCTGTCTGTCTGTCTGCCCAGCCTCCCTTGAAATTCTCACAATTGCAGATATGGGATTGCCCTATGCCTTTGCCCCTGCTGTACTTGCTGCTGGGAACATCCCTCCCGCCTGCTGCTTCTCCTCAGCTCCCCTCTCTCCAGTCCCTGAGCTGCTCTCCGAGGCAGAAGCAGTCACACCTTCCCCAGCACGCTCCACACCATGGCTCGGCTCCCTCTGTCCTGGAACTACGCATCGGCTTCCTCTCCTTGATTGAAATGTGCAGGCGCTCTCATTTACACTTTGCTAAAATCAGCACGGTTCTCACAGGCGCCACTTCTGCTTCATTTGGGAGTGTTTCTTGCCTCCCAAAGCTCTGTTACCGAACTGGGAAAGTGTCCTGAAATCAATGTCACGGTAGGACACGGGTAATACAGGACTTCTGTGTCTCCCTCTGGGACCCTGAGCTCGCCGGGGCTGGGATCCACGGCCCGCATGTCTCCAGACCCCTAGCGGCAGCACGGAGGAGGTGCCAGGCAGTGAGCAGTCCGGACGTTTGCAGGCTGGATGACGCCCTCTGTCCCCAGATCTGAGTGAGAGGCATCCTGAGGCCCAGGAGCGCCTCCCTACCCATCACCTGTTAACTTTATGCATGAGCTTTGAGACATATTCCTTGGAGAGAAAAGCAGGTACGAACAACAGGCTCGTCCTCCCCCTCTAGCCTGCCACAAATGAGGCCGACCGAGCCCTGCAGGAAGCAACTCAGCATCAGGTTCCACATCACAGACGCTGCCTCCACCAGCCCCTGGCCCTGAGTTCTCCTAACTTCTCTGCACTTTCTGGCTATACGCTCCCATACTCTGACTATTCATTCAGGCGCCAACCACCTCTGTAGGGCCACCAGCCTACATCGCCAATGGCAACTGCCTACTAGTTCTCCTTTCTGGGCTTTAGCTCCCAATGCTAGGAGCCTTTAAGGAGTCCACGGAGAATGCATACAATGATAAAAAAAAAACTATGCATGGATTTCCAAAATGTTTTGCACCAAAATAGACATGATTAATTTCATTTTCCATGAACTTTTTGAAGCACCCTTGTACAATACATGAAGAGCTTAGACCTGATAAGATCTAGCGAGTGTCATGGGACTTTGTCTGTTCCTTGCACACAGCAGACATTGCCAATCAATCACAGGAAGCTTTTCTTCAGAATTCAGCTACAGATGGCCACTGTCAACTGGGCTGGCTCACGAGCTGGGTCACGTCTCCAGTTGTGGGCCTGTATGTCCTCTAGGGGACTTCGGCTCAGCATTTCTCATAGACCTTTGGATCTAACAGCCGGACAGCCTTGCACCCAATTATGCTGGATAGTCCCGTCTTTACATAATTCTAAAATTGCTCTTCAATAAAAGAATTTTGCAAATGAGATAATTAAGCAAAAGTTTCTGGACTTGGGGGTGGTGGTGGCAAACACTTGGCCAGCCACTGGATTCTGGACCCAACAGGTATACCCTTGACGTGGCCTCAACCAGTTGGCCGTCTGGCTTTCCTATCAAGTGTCCCAAGTTAGGGAGCAAGGGAATAGAACTGGCAGGAGATTCGTTGCTTGATAAACATTTCCTGAGTACCCACTGCCTTCTCAGCACTGCTCTAAGGACACACAACATTAGTGATGGCCCTCATCGCCAAGCAGGCGATAGACTGAGCGGCACCCTAGCTGCGTGCTACATTGAATCTTCCACGGCCTCAATGTTGGTACGTTTCCCTTTCTGTAGCAAATTGCCCTTCCAAAATCCATGCTCTCTCTTCTTTGTGTTTTACTTAAATGACACATAATTGAGTGAGCCCTGATTCCTGCATCCCTGGGTGGAAGACAGCCACCCACTAACCAGAAATAGCCTTAGGCCATTGTGTGAATGAGAACGGGATGCTATTTATATATGTGAGGATTTTTCTCTTACAGAGGCTTATATAATCCTAACCAGCACACTTTCTCTCTGCAGTCAGTCTCCTTGTGACACTGGCCCAGCCATACCTTGGTAGCTTCCTTGCTTTCCTTCAACAGGATTCTTCGATTTGGGTACCCAAAGGAAATTTGCATCGGTCAGAAATCAGCCCTTCCTCACTGTCAGATGCCTTCAACTCAGGCTGCATGAGTTTTTTTTTTTTTAATTATGCGAGGGACTAAAAAGCCCTGATAAAACAACTCTCAAAATCTGAATGCAAATGTCATGCTTCCCTGAAAAATTCCCAGGCCCTGCATTCCTTTCTGGGGAAATCGACCTGGATGTAGGACAACCTCTTAAGCAGCCAGAAGCAGCCTTGTCTGGGTTTCGGTACCAAGTGGTTTTTGGTCTCAGAGGGCGCAGGCAGAGTCACCGCCACCTGGCAAAGCGAAATTAGCACGCGACGGAGGCCCAGCTTCCCATTGGGTCAGCAGCATGAGTCAGAGTGCCATGGAAATAAATAAATCCCATTCATAAATTTCCCAGTTTAAGAGCTTGCAAAGTCATAAAGTCTGCACAGAGCCAGAAGACCTACAATTGTCCAATTAGAGGTTTTATCCAGGAAAATGCACATTTGCAAAGACACTGTTTGGTCCTCATGCCAGGAGTGTAGCTGGGCTGGCTTGGTATGCTGGGCCTCTGGACTTTATAGCAATTTCCACCTCAGTGAGACAGCGCAGAGGCCTGCTCAGAGCTCTGTCCCCAAGGTGGGATCTACGAGGGGCCCGGTGATAGCCAAAGCCAGCTGTTCCTATGGGAACTTGAGAAAGGTTGGAATCTACCTAACACAGATCCCTTGGAAGGAGAAGAACTCACTTTTATTGAATGCCTACTACTGACTACTGCTGAGTTCCAGGTCCTGTTTTGAATACGCAACACGTACATATTATGGTATTTAACCCCTGTCACTTCCCTGTAAGGAAGGACCTGTTTCCTACCCACCCTCCAGATGAGGAAAGGGAGGCTTGGAGAGGAAACCCAGCCATGCTCAAGGGCCCACGGCTCGGTGAGTACCAGCACCAACATCTGAACTCAGGTCTCACGCTTCTGAAATACATCACCCTCGCCACACCACTGCCTCCTGTGCTCCGAGGGCCCTCAGCCCCTCTCTGTCCAGCCACATGAGCTGCCCTGGCAAGGAAAGGACACACAGATGAAGGCTAGGCAAGGGTGTGCCATTGCCAGTGAGGACCCATGAAGAAGAGTCAGGTCAGAGAGAGAACTCCCAGTGTTTGCTAGCCATGGTGTGGAGTGTTTTACATAAATTAGCATGAGGAATGCTGAGAACAGTCCTGCAAAATAAGCTTCATTTTTCCCACTTGAAGCCTGAGACCGCTGTAACTCGGAGAGGTACGAACTGTCCCAAGGCCACACGGCTAGGAATTGGGGTCGCGTGCCCAAATAGAGTCCCCGCTCAGAAGCACGCTGGGCACTGAGCTTCCTCACCTGCGTGTGCACTGTATGGCTGCTGTGCTGGGGAGGGATTTCTCTCTTGTCACATCCACCTGCACCTGCACACAGTCTGTGCACTTCCCTGAGAGCCCTGCATGTTGAAACTTCCGCATGCATATTTCCTTCTAGGCCTCATGCCAGCTGAGTAACCTTGCATCCGTGACCTTCCCAGGGAGACCATGGTTTCAAGTCTCATGGAACTCAGCATCTAGACCAGAGGCTGGCAAACTGTTCCTGCACAGAGCCAGGGAGTAACATTTTAGGCTCTGGGGGGCCATCCGGTCTCTGTGTGGCAAATACTCAACTCTGACATTGCAATGCAAACACAGCCACAGATCACATGTAGAGCAAAGCACATGGCCAGATTCGGCCCGTTGGCCTGGGTATGTAGACCCCTGAACTAGATGGACAGGATAACCCACAGATCAGGATTCAATTCCCATTGTGTACGTGTTGCAAAGAAGAGGGAGTCACCCTGGCCTCCATGGGGACAGTAACTTGGACAAGGTGACTGCATGGGCCAGGCATCCAGGCCTCCTACTCTCTCCTTGGGGCTCCCATGTGGCCTCCCAGTCATCTGGGATTCTCCCCAGAAAGTGGATGGCTTCTCTAGAGACTTAACAGGCACTCAGCTGCCCAGGGTCATTGCAATGCCTTGACTTAACCTCTGACTGTGGCAACAAGTGTCCACTAGAGGCAGTGTTGTGGCACAGCAGGTTAGGCTGCTGCCTACAATGCCAAACCCTACAGTGGAGCTCCCAGCTGCTCAGCTTCTGATCCATTTCCCGGCTAACGAGCCTCCAAAGGCAGCAGAGGATGACCCAACGACTTGGCCCCCTGCCGCCCATGTGGGAGACCCACATGGAGTTCTGGGCTCCTGACTTTAGCCTGGTCCAGCCCTGATCACTGCGGTCATCTGGGGAGTGAACCAATGGAGGGACAATCTCTATCATTCTGCCTTTCAAATAAACTTTTAAAAATCTTAAAAAAAAAAAAAAGAGGTGTCCACTAGCAATTCACTGGTTCATTTCTCTCCAGCAGAGCCTGGCTCTTGGCGCTCCTTCCGACAAGCCACCACAGCAGCTGCAGCAGCGTGCACAGCGTTAATGTATGAAAATCGCAGCTCGTGAAGGCAGAGCCGGAGGAGGCAGAGGCACGCTGCTCCGGAGATGGCGTGAGCTGCTATTTGCTTCTCTTGCAGCCGCAAAAGGAAATGCTGGCGAGCTCTTCGGAGGAGGGGTGGTTGGTGGGGAGGGGACGCCGTTGGGTTTAATAGCAGGAATACGAGTCATCTGTCCTAGTGTAAAATAGATGTGTGTTTAGACACGGAAAAACGCTCTGGATCCTTTCTTTCCTCCCCTTGCAGGCATGAAAAGCCTTGAGCAAAAACAAAATGCTGCTGATTTGGAGTCTATTTTGGGCTCCTGGTGCTGATTGTCTGCTTCCAAGGCCTGTGCGTGTGCTGCTCTCAGAACGGCTTCAGGGAATTGAAACTGGAGTGAATGAGCACCTTGCCGCCGCCATCGGAGCAGAAAGCAGTCCCTAGCGGCACGGCCTGGCCTGTGACCGCTCGGTTCTACCCTCCTCCAGATATCCATCCACCTCCCACCCCTGCCCGCACGGCGCTTGCTGGCACCGCAGCATGGCTGCCTACCCTGTGCCAGGAAGCTATTTGCCAAAGGAAAGGACTCTGATAAAAGGGACAGAAATAGCCGGCACGGATGGAAAACATTTTGTGGAGAGATCTGTTGACGAGAGGGGAAATGGAGCTGTGAAAAAGATAGGAGGTGAAGGACACAGAGGGAGAAGTGGGAAGCTGGGGACAGTCTAGCAGGCCCAGGGGCAGCCAGCACACCGCCTGGAGGCCAGCACGGCCCACAGGGATGGCCAGGCCCACGGGCCGAACCTTCTCTGTCAGCATCTGCAAACTTGTGACATTTCACCAGCCCCAGAGCAGTGAAGGAGGCAGGTCGGCAAGCGCCGTGCTGTAGGATGGTACTGAACAGCAGGTCCATGAGGAGGCAGAGGCCAGGCAAGAGCTTGGCCTTTGGAATGGTAGGCCGCCACCATCTGGCCCTGCCACTTACTGACAGTGGCCTTGGCCAAGTCTCTCAGGGCGCCAGTCCTGGTGTGGCACTCAAGGACAGTGCAGTGTCATGGGACTGCAATGGCTGCACGTGCACGCCTTTCACCCGGTGGTCTCCTTCAGGTCCTTCAGTCTCGTGGAGACACGGCCTGGAGGGGCCTCTGTGTGCCAGGCCCTGTCCCGGGCACCCAGGGAGAGCTCCATGAGGAAGACAAAGCTCTGTCCAAGTACCTAGTGTGATTGCTTAGCAAATAGCAGAGGAGGGGGTGCCATCCTTAGCAATGTAACCAACACTGGTCATCTACAAACAGCCAACTCCGAGGACCCCGGAACACCCACCCTGGGCCCCAGAGGCATTTGTTCTATCCATTCCGCCTGCCTACTGTGTGTTAGATCCTGGAGAGGAGATGACAGGAAAGGCTTGGTCTGCCCTTGGCAAGCGCACAGCCCAGTGGGGAAGACAGGCAGGGATAAAGGACCAAAGCAGAGGCAGGTTTCACAGGGGCTCGTGAACTTGCCCTTGTGAGCAGCAGATCTTTGAGATTCCCAGTCACGAAGGGCGTACGAGTGTTTACAACAAGGCAAATATATGCCCGCTAATCATGCTCCTGCATTTGCATGAATTAATAAGCGACAATTATATGTGCGCATTGCAGCAATTGCTAAATACTCTCCCCAAATAACTGGCTGTGCACCACAATGTTAGCAGTGATCACTGCTGGGTGGTGGAACTGTGAGTGATTTGTATTTTCCCCAAAACTTTCAACAATCGGTATGCATTCTTTTTGCAATAAGAAAACAAAACACGAGTGAGAAGAGAGCTGTCCCCAAATACCCTGCTGTGGGACGGCTGTGCGCGGGCCTTGAATTCTGCTGGGAGCCTCGCTGTGGCTCCAAGGCCGTGGGGAGTCATCCAAAGTCAGCAGCGTCAAAAGAGGAGATTCTGCATGAGAATGTGGCAAGGCTACCCAGGCTCTGGCCCGTGGGTCTGCTCCCTTGCTTACATCCTCACTCTGTGGGGCTGCATTACCAAGGTGTACTAACCTGGGGAGGGGGAGGGTTTGGATGGAGGGGATTCAGTCCCCAAATGACAGTTTGCCAAGGGCACTGACCTGGACCTGGACTTGACAGCCTGCTCTGCCATGCATGAGCTGGGAGACCTGGGCCGGCCACCTCACTCCTCTGAGCTTCCGTTTCCTTATTCTATGGGACTGAAAGGATAAGCAGGGCCTCTGGTGTGGGTACAGAATCAAGGCAGGCAGGGGCTTGAAGTCGCCAGGGGAGGGTGCACTGCACAGAGGAGATGGGTACAGAGACCCCTGGATGGAAGGCCGGAGGCTCTGGGCAGTGCTCTGTGCAGGAGGGAGCCCAGGCAGCTTCGGGAGGGTTGATAAGGTACGGATTCCTCCTCACCGGCCTGGCAGGACCCGGCACCTTCCAAGTGCCTGCCAGGGGCCAGCCTCCTCCGGCATTCTTCCACCTGCCCAGCAGGGGGAGCTCGACCATAGGACCACCTTGGGCTATTTTTTTTCTCCCCACCTAACTAACTAGACATAAGCCCCATGGTAGCAGGGACCTTGTCTTACTTGCAGCCGTTTTAAAAGATACTCAATATCAATACTCAAAAATGCACAGGAAGGAAGGAAGGAAGGGGGAAGGGGGAAGGGAGGAGGGAGGAGGGAGGAGGGAGGGAGGAAGATGAGGGTGTTTCTAATACAATGGCTGCCCAGCCCGATGGCCCTGGGAAGACCAAACCTTAACCACAGAACCTGCCACGGGAAGCCACGCTCATGGCGGCGGCTTGCCCGGCCCTGCTGCTTGCTCCCCCAGGGAAGGTGTGGTGGGAGCCCTGCCACAGGCCCTTCAGACGGCGGCCGGCAGCGCGGGGCCGGTTAATTAGCCCGCCACCCCGGAGTGCTGAAAGCCGCTTGGAGCGCCTGGCTGCCCGCATGCCAGGGGCCGCCCACACGCCCGGGCAGGTGAGGAGCGATGGGCCCCCGGGCCCCGTGGAGCCGCCAGCTCCAAAACCACCCAGGGAGGCCGCCCCAGCAGGCGAGGAGACGGGCGCCGGTGACCCGGCAAGCTGCTGACCGAGTCTCTGCCCTGCTTTCTCAACCGTAAGGCGGCTGTGAAGATGAAATGAAATGACACATGTCAAACGCTGCCCAAGGCAGGCAGGCGCGGAGATCAGAACCAGGGGAACGTTAAAATCAGAGCCCACCGACGAAGCCGCCTTCCCAGGCAGGCGCAGGTGCAGCGCATGTCCACCCCGCACCCCCACCCCCGGGTGCCTGCCCCGCGGCGTCCTGGGCCCTGGAGGGAAGGGAAGGAACGCTGGGATCCACAGACCCAGGACCTTCCCCAAGAAGGAGGGTGGTATGTCCAGAGACGTGCCGAGAAGGCACAGGAGAGCTGGGGGGGTGGGGGAGGGGGGAGTGCTGGGAGCTGGCAGTTTGGATGGGCAGGGGGTGCAGCTTGGGCACCCTGGAGAGGTGACTTCTGGGAGAAGCCGGGCACGAAGTGGTGCCGGTGCCACCCAGGCCATGGAAACAGCAAGTTCATGCCCCAAAGCCAGGGCAGAGTCCTCGCTGGATTTCAAAGTCAAGCGCAGTTCCCAAACAAGGCAAAGAGACAATTAGATTTTGTCGAAATGCGATCTGTGGCCAGTTTTCCAAAAGGCTTGGGGCTGCTCCCTGCTGGGTTGGTGGCTTGCTACTTCTGGCAAGAGTCAACAAATCATCATAGTTTCCTCCAGGTAACTAGACTAATTAATACCAGCAACAAGAGTCGCAGTCATCGGCCTTTAGTAAGACCTCACCAGGTCCCAGGCACAATTCTGGAAGCTTTTATGCACGCAGTGACTGTTCCCATTTTACAGATTGAAAAACAGAGGTGGAACGAGATTAAGCCTCTTGACCCAAACCACGTAGCCTGTAAGAGGAAGAGCCGAATACAGTCACAGTATAACAAGAAAAAACACCACAGTGAGGGCAGAAAAATCCAGACATTTCCACAATGCCAAGCAACAAACGCAAAAATTGAGGAAACAAGAACAAGGAAGACATTATGACACCCCCAAATGAACAAGACACCCCAAGCCAAGATTATGAAAATGATGAGATAGAAGAAATGCAAGATACGGATTTCAAAAAATTGATGATAAGAACAATTAGAAGTTTTCAAAAACAAATGCTTGAGCTACGGAATTCCTTACTGGACAGGATAGAAAATCTCCTTCAAGAAAATGAAATCTTAAGGAGGAATCAAAATGAAACGCAGAAACTAGTAGAACAGGAAAGTGTGATAGTGAAGAGAAATCAAAATGAAATGAAGAGCTCAATAGATCAAATGACAAACACATTAGAGAGCCTTAAAAACAGAGTCAGTGAAACAGAAGAGAGAATATCAGACTTAGAAGACAGAGAACAGGAAAGTATACAGTCAAACCAAAGAAAAGAAGAGGAAATTAGAAATCTAAAAACTATTGTTGGGAATCTACAGGATACTATTAAAAAACCCAACATTTGGGTTCTAGGAGTTCCTGAAGGCATGGAGAGAGAGAAAGAATTAGAAGGCCTTTTTAGTGAGATACTTGCAGAGAACTTCCCAGGTTTGGAGAAGGACAGAGACATCCTAGTACAGGAAGCTCATAGAACCCCTAGTAAACATGACCAAAAGAGATCCTCACCACGACACATTGTAATCAAACTCACCACAGTGAAACATAAGGAGAAGATTCTAAAATGTGCAAGAGAGAAATGTCAGATTATTCTCAGAGGATCTCCAATTAGACTCACAGCAGACTTCTCATCAGAAACCCTACAAGCTAGAAGGGAATGGCGAGATATAGCCCAGGTACTAAGAGAGAAAAACTGCCAGCCCAGAATATTATATCCTGCAAAGCTCTCATTTGTGAATGAAGGTGAAATAAAGACCTTTCATAGCAAACAGAAACTGAAAGAATTTATCGCCACTCGTCCAGCCCTGCAAAAGATGCTTAAAGATGTGTTACACACAGAAACACAGAAACACGGTCATCAATATGAAAGACAGTAAAGGAAGGAAAACTCACAGCAAAAGATCACAGGGAATTCAAAGCATATATTAGAAAATATCCTTGGCAAATAGCAGGGCAAAGTTACTACTTATCAATAGTCACATTGAACGTTAATGGCCGAGAAAGTATGGTGAACTGAGGTTACTAAAAACAAAAAGCAATTCAAATCAATTGGCAATTTACAAAAAGAGTTTAAAGACTTTAAAAGCTATTATTAAAATTGCTATATTGGTCTATTATGTTAGGTTATATGTGTGTACATATTGTATGTCCACATGGAAAAATTTTATTAAGAGTTTTATTTTAATTGGCTTATAGATAAGATTGTCCATAAATTTAAGCTGCTAAAATTAATCAAAGATACGTTTTAATTCGTGTGACCTGAATCTGCATCATATGTTTTAAACTTGTTGGTAGAAAGAAACTAAAAACATTTTATATGTTTGTGCTTAAGTTTACTAGTTAAACAAACTACACTATGTTAGATATTTAAGAGGTGTTTCCAAATACATGATTCTTAAAATTTATAGAAGGCATTGGACCTTCTTGTAAATGTTTTCTTAAGTTGTTACCTAATGGTTGAAACTGTTTGCTAAGTTTTCATGTAATATTGCTATTGTCAGCAAGCGATCTAGGACTTGCTCCCTCATTTCTCTATTCTAAGCCCAACTTGTTCTTTCATTTCTCTATTCTCTTCAAGGTAGGAAACTAATTCTATTATGAAGGAAACTGTAGGATGCACAATTTAATCTTTAGACCTTATAAAAGAGATGGCTAACATTTTTCTGTAATAGCATAGCCAAAATAAGAACTTAAATAATAATCTCATAGCTAGATTCACTTTGCCATCAGCGAAGTATATAGTAAGTAGAAAAAACCTCCCTTTCAGACCAAAGGGAAAGAAAGTTTTAAAGTGAGAATATAATTTTCCTCATGGGCATTGTCTACCTTAGAAAAACTACTACAGAACATGCCTGTGACTATAGACTTGTAGTTTAGGCCACCGAAGATTAGAGATGGGACTTAGGCACTCCCTTGACTTGCATCCTCTGGTCTGCTTTAACACAAACCAGGAGGAAAAGAAAGCTAGGCATCAGAAGCAATGGGTGGCAGGCCTATTAATGGCTGTTCTGTATAGTGATCTGCCCTCAAGGAGACCCAACAGGCCAAGTCTACTGCAGTGGCTTTCAATGTGGTAAGCCTGGGCTTCAGCAGAAGTCAGCTTGTGAAGAGCCCTGGCAGCTCTGCCAAGAGTTGGATCACTGGAAATGGACCTGCCCTGGAGTCGAAGGATGCCCAGGTCAGAGCCACAGATCTTATTGGCTCTAAGCTGAAAAGCCCTTCACTCAGCCCAACTTCCAAAGTGACCACTGCAGCTGAGGGGATGGTCAAGTAGGGTCAGCAACATTGCAGGCAGAACTGTAAATTTCTTGTTAGAGATGCCACCTGCCTTTACCTGGCCAGCTCTCCTCCCAGGCCAGCCAAGTACTGAAAGCCAACAGAGTGCCTTCCCCTAGGAGGTTCACACCTCCCTTAGGATGTATCCCATGTGAAGAGATAGATAGGTCTGGGCCTCTTAACTTACAAGGCCTAAAGCCCAACAGATTATTATCAAGCCCCTTCTGTCAGGTTCTATTTGCCTCTCAATCAGAAAACTTAATTGTAGCTTAGACAGCACCTTTCTTAGCTCCTCTAATAATGACTCTGTCCTTTGTTCTAGACCCTGTCTAGCACACTTGGGCCTCATTCCTTCGTAATCATAACCTCTACTCTACCACCAATGGCTCTACTCCCAACCTGTGTGTACTGATGGTCCTCTTCCCCACTTAATGCTGTATAATTGTTCAAAATTTCTCTACAGACAAACCCCTCTACCTAAAAAAGATGAGTGACTTTTCCCCCAGTCTTGGCTGGAATCAGCTTTCCGGTCTGTTGGGTGTTCCCCAATAAACCCTTTCCCTTAAAAAAAAAAAAAAAAAAAAAAAAAGAGGGAGGTGCCTTTCTCTGAAGGGAGGAGAGAACTTCCACTTTGACTATGACCTTGTCTAAATATGATCAGAGTCGGCGAACTCGGAAGGCTTCCATAGCCTTGGCAACTCATGACGGGAGCCTAGGGTGGTTACTGGCACCATAAACTAGAGTGTCAATTTGTTGGGTCAACAACAGGAGTCACTGTGCACTTGCTCCTCATGTGGGATCTCTGTCCTTAATGTGCTGTACATTGTGATTTAATGCTATAACTAGTACTCAAACAGTATGTTTCACTTTGTGTTTCTGTGTGGGTGCAAACTGTTGAAACCTTTACTTAATATATACTAAATTGATCTTCTGTATATAAAGAGAATTGAAAATGAATCTTGATGTGAATGGAAGGGGAGAGGGAGCGGGAAAGGGGAGGGTTGCAGGTAGGAGGGAAGTTATGGGGGGGGGGAGCCATTGTAATCCATAAGCTGTACTTTGGAAATTTATATTCATTAAATAAAAGTTAAAAAAAAAAAAGAGGAAGAGCCGGGAACTGAGCGCAGGCAGCCTGGCTCCAGGGTCGATGCACTGACCACCATGCTAACTTCCTCCCAGTGTGGATGTGACAGTGAGTATTAGCAAGAAGGGACTGCCTTGGGCTGCCGAAGCTTCCCCTGCTGTCCTAGCAAGAACACTTCTGAGCTGCCTATCTGATCCTGTGACAGGGGTCAAGTGCTTTGGTAAAAGACATGAAATCTTAAAGCAGACCTAGGTTGCATAGGCCCAGCAAAGGGATGGCTCCGAATTCTGATCTCAGGTGCCGAGGAGAGCGACTGAGCAAGGAAGGTGGTGCCGTGGCCCTCCCGGCTGCAAAATAAGTGTGTGTGTGTGTGTGGGGGGGGGGGGGGTGGAAGGTTCTGGATTCTCCCCCAGTTCATGACTTCAGAGACAGAGCCCTGGAGGCTGACCGAAGTCGTAAAGCGCAAGTTAGGACTTTTCACTCGACACCCAGCTCACCTGGCCACAGTGTGGCAAGCTGGCCACGCTGCTGGGTGGTGGGCGGAGAAGGCCCCTGTTCCTAAGTGCGTGGCGTGGACCAAAGGAGCCTCTTCCGGGTCTGTATGCCCAGGTGTCTGCTGGTGTCCTCACCGTGGCCTCACCCAGGCCTGAGGGGCGGACCCTGCTACCTGCCAGCCCGCCCACCCGCCCACAGAGAGCACCTAATGGGTGGGGGGGAGTGCCTGCCTGCACGGTCGGGAATGCCCCCTGCAGCTGTCGGCTCTTTCCTTCTCTGCACCTCCTGCTTTGTGACTTGCGAGCGTATCCTGCCATTCAGCTTTGGGAAGGGCTGATTTCCAGTGGGAGGGGGAGGCGACATCAGAAGTGTTGGTCAAGGCACCCTTTGCTAGTGGCCTTCCCTGTGCTGTGGGATTTAAAAGAACAATTGAGGTAAATCCCACATGACCTAACAGCCATCATTTTACAGTGGACGATCTGGTGACACTCAGGACGTTCACAGTGCTGTACGACCACCACTTCTCTCTCGTTCTGAAACTCCGTTGTCACCCAGGGAGGCAGCCAGCCGCCGTAAGATCTCCCTTTCCATTCCTCCTCTTCCTGCTGCCCCTGGGGCCTGGCCTGTTCTGGACAAAGGCGTCACGTCACGCACCAGGTCGTCCTCTGAGTCTGGCTCTGTCCCTTCGCGTGATGTTTTCAAGGGGCCTCCACGTTGGAGCTTTTATCCATGCTTCACCTGTTTGCCTGGCTGCATACTACTCTGTGACGTGGACATAGCACATCTCGTCTGTTCACATTTTGGGCTACTCCCAGTGTTTGGCTGGTTCAATGGAACCGCGATGAACATTCATGTTCACCCTTCTTTTAAAGAAACGCTTGTTTTCAGTTCTTTTTGGGCACACTCCTAGGAGTGGAATTGCTGCATAATGTAATAAAATCCTGGTTAGGCTCCTTGAGTCAGCATCACACTGGTCTCTGGGGTGGCCGTGCCATTGCGCACTCTCACCGGCCATACAGGAAGGCGCTGCTTTCTCTACCTCCTGTCCCACACTGGTTATTCTTTCAAAACATTGCACACATCCTAGCCTGGTGTGTGTGGCTTTGATGTGCTCTCATTGTAGCTCTGATTTGCTTGCCCCTGATGACTAAATGATGTTAAGCATCTTTTCATGAACTTCTTGGCTATTGGCACATCTCTTTGGAGAAATGTCTACCCAAGTCCTTTGCTCATTTTTTAATTATTTTAACTGAGTTGTTTTGTTGTTGAGTTATTTACATACTCTGGATCTAGATCCTTCTACAAAATATGCTTTGTAATTTTTCTCCCATTCTGTAGGCTGTCCTTTGATGCCAAAAGGTTTACATTGGTGAAGTCCAGTTGAGCCATATTCCCTTCTGTTGCTTGTGCTTCTGGTGTCATAGCTGACGATCCATCACCAAGTCCAAGGACAGGATTTACCTCCTGGTTTTCTCTCAAGCGCCTTGTGCTCCTCCTAGCACCCTCTGGGGTGACACACCACCACGGGCCCCATCTTCAAGAAGAGGAAGTCGAGGTTCAGGACACTGACGTCACCTGCCTGAGGACACCCTGCCAGGGCGGACAAGGGGCAGGGTTTGAACCCGGGACGTCAACCCTGGAGCCCAAGATGCAGATCTGGCCTTCTGCCCTGTATCCCCTCATCTTCCACCATAGAGCTATTCCACAAACCCAACGCTGGCCCCAGACTTCGAAGGGAAGGTTGAAGGGAGGCAGATTTCCACCTGCTACCTGCAAGGAGTAGGCGTACTTCTGCTGCCCGGAGGGAGGCCCAGGTGAGAGGAGCTCGGAGGCTGGAAATCTTGACGTCTCAAAGCTGAGCCTCTCCCACCCGTGGTGGCTGTGCCTCTGCACGCCCCTGCCTTATAGAGCAGCAACGCTGCAACAGTGGGGCAACCTCTGTGCACCTGCGCACTTCAGACCTGCCCATCTGAGAGGGGCTGCAGCAGTCCTGTCTCCCCAAGAAGCAGCACAGTGTCACCAGTTCCTGGCGGCCCGGCTCATTCCCCGGACAATGGGGTGAGAGGCAGCCCTGAGCATCCTGCTGTACACTTAGCCTGATTCCTTGCACTCAAGTTGGCAACAAACATTCATTGCTGAACATTCATTTTCTGTGCTGTGGGGACCACAGAAATCGTCTTTTCAAGAAGATCTTGGGCCAGTGGAAAGGGAGGGGGAGAAAAAACCAACGAGCTGAGACAGGGTGAGGCAGAAGGGACCTAAGGACAGAGATGGATACAAGAAATCAGATCTGAGAATGTCCTTCTAGTCACTAAAAGTAAGGCTCTTCCCATGTGCTGGGCACCCCTTTGCATCATGAACAGACAGACAGGCTCCTTGTCCTTAAGGAGTTTACTCTCTGGTGGGGAGGAGAGATAATACACAGAATCAGCACGGGATGGGGTCA
This sequence comes from Lepus europaeus, assembly GCF_033115175.1. NCBI lineage: Eukaryota > Metazoa > Chordata > Mammalia > Lagomorpha > Leporidae > Lepus > Lepus europaeus. Next base: position 46,007,274 of record NC_084833.1, read on the forward strand.
AGGGGAGGCAGCCTTTGGCTGGACCCACAAAAAATGAGTAAGATGTTAATATGCAGAGAGGGAGGAGACCACTGTAAGTGAAATGCATGAACAAGGGCATAGAGGGGAGACCGCTCCTTGGCAACAAGCAGGCATGGTTGCTTATTGCTTTATTACTTAAATATTGTTCTCTGATGATAACCACTTCATCCCTAGAAATCTCAAAACATGAAACAATGCAGCAAGCATTCAGCATAGTGGTTAAGACGCTGGCATCCCATATCGAAGGTACCTGGGTTTGCAGCCTGGCGCCAGCTCTTGGCTCCAGTGTCCTGCTGATGCAGACCCTGGCAGGATGTGGTGATGGCTCAAGTACTTGGGCCCCTTTCACCCATGTGGGAGACCTGGGTTGTGTTCTGACTTGGCTCTGGCCCTGGCCCAGCCCCAGCCATTGCAGGTAACTGAGGTATAAACTGGCAGATGGTTTCTCTCTCTTTCTACCTCTCAAATAAATTAAAATTTACAATTGTAAAAAAAAGTATGAAACAAGAAGTAAAGCATGCACAATTGCCTCCAGGGAAGGTGTTAATGCCATAACCATGCAGAGGCTGAAACCCTGGGACATCTCTGAACCCCTGGGCCCAGGCACCCATGCTCAGCTCCTGGAGAGCAGGTGCTCGCTGAGCCAGAGCCTTGCTTTTTAACTCCAGGGCTGCCTGTCAAACAGAAGATCCTCGGGGGACCCAAGGGCTGGATCTGAAATGGAACTTGATGACTTTGGCCCAACTCCACATCTCCTAATCAGATCCACTTAGAGTGGAATGAACGAGGGCCCTCACCTTGGCATCTCTAGGGCGTGGCTGGGCCAGGGATGGGGGTGGGGGTGAGAGGTGAGGGGAGTTCAAGGAGGCAGCGTCTCTTCTCTTTGTCCATTGGGGTGGCTCAGGAAAGGGAGTGAGGCCTACTGAGAGAGGTTTTCAGGAGAAGGAAGTGAGAGCAAGCATGTGAAGTGGCCCGTAGAGCTCTGGGCTCCTGGGTCAGGGTGGCTGTGGCCACGGTACAGATCCATCGTAGGATTCACAAACACCACCAAGAATGGGGCTCTGGCCACACCTGCAGCCCCTCCAGCTCTGCTTGCTCCAGAAGCTGCTTCGAGTCCTTCCCCTCCCTCCGGCCCCCATGCCCTGTCTGGCCCATGTCCAACACTTCCTTACTGCGTCCTGGAGTGACACTCTCGGGGGCATCCTTGGCTTAGCCCAGGGTGCTCTGAGCCCACAGAGAAGCCATGGTGGCCTCCTGGGCTCCAGAGATGTGATGCCCAAAGGAAGAACTGTGGTTGTGACAGGTGCCGAAGCCCAGAGGAGGACGTGCAAGGCCCAGGGAACCACACGAGTGGGCGGGCCCAGGTGCTGCTCTCTCCCTCGCTCGCTCACGCTTTCACCGATTCAGTGTTTACTGAGCACATATTCCGAGCCAGGAACTGCAGATACTGGGATCATTGCTGTGAAGTGGCACCTTGCCTCTGAGAATGCATCAGCAGCAGCGGGGAGACGGGATAGGCATGACAGTACAGCCTTGGGGGGGGGGGTGTGCAGGGGAGGAGGGTTGGTGACAGAATAAGGTGCGATGGGATCTGAGTGGGTTCCTAGAGGATCTTGCTCATTTGTTGCGAAAGAGAGGGTGCCACGGGAAAAGGGTTGCCGCAGCAGGGGCCGCCTGTGCAAAGGTCCGGCGACGAGGAGGGCTGTGGGGACTTGCAGGGACGCACAGAGGCAGCACGGCCACCTGAGACGCCTGCCCATGGAGGCTGCAGCTGACAGCAGGCTAGGCTCCCAGTGGGTCTCAGAGCGACAGAGTAGAGGCTGAGCCCAGGGACCAGGGGGCAGAGACCCTGGCTCCATGGCCTGCTCAGCCATGCCCTCTCTAAGCAGTGCCGAGAGAGAGAGAGAGAGAGAGAGAGAGAGAGAGAGAGAGAGAGAGAGAGAGAGAAAGGGGGCAGGTGTGAGAACACCGTAGAACTGAATCTGCAAGGAGACTTTGAAGAGCTGAAGAGTCGTCCGCAGCCACACGCGGCAAGCCCCCGCGTGGCTCCATGGTGGGTGGGTCTTCCCAAGCATCCTCACCTAGGACCTGATCTGTACTCCCCTGGCTCCCCACTCTGCGCGCTGCCTGGACCACTTGCTGGCTTTTCTTCCTCTGGCTGCAAGGAGCCCACAGTCAAAAGTGACGAGAACCAGCCGCGCCTGGTCATCCTGTCCTAGGCAACGGCTGGAGGTTCAAAAGAGGAGAAGAAGAAGTATCTACGGAGCTGTCAGCAGAGAAACGCTGCACCATGATGGAGACAGAAATATTTACTTTGCAGGGATAAATATTACAGAAACAACCTTCCATCGTCCGCCTCTGCTCTGCGGGAGAGTTCTCTCACCAGGAAAATGTTCGAACTGCTTGCAAAAGCCACAGCAACGGAACACGTAGATACCTTGGTTCATCAAACAAACAAATGTGCCTTTGTCACATCCGGGAATTTCTGTCTCCCAGGCAACCATGAAAATGTGTGGCCGGCGCAGTGGCATTGCGGGTAAAGCTGCCGCTTGCAATGCCGGCATCCCATATGGCATCCAATGCCGGTTCCAGTCCTGACTGCTCCACTGCCCATCCAGCTCATGCTCCTGGGAAAGCAGCAGCAAATAGTCCAAGCGTTTGGGCCCCTGAACCCATGTGGGAGACCTGGATGAAGCTCCCGATTCCTGGCTTCTGCCTGGCCCAGCCCTGGCTGTTGTGGCCATCTAGAGAGTGAACAATTGGATGGAAGATCTCTCTCTCTCACTGTGTGTGTGTGTGTGTGTGTCTCTCTCAAATACAGACATACATACATACATACATATTTTTTAAAAAGGGAGAAAGACAGTGCATGGACTTGAACTTAACCTACCTGGATTTGCCTTTTGGATCCTTCCAGGCCACCATCCTTTTCTACGAACAGGGGCCAGTCCTCACGCTCCCTGGATCCTAGACAGAGCTTCCACAAGTGTCTTAGCAATATGGCTGTAAGAATGGGTATGGCCAGGAGGAAGTGCTGGGTGGCTCATAAAAGTGGATTTTTTGTTATTTTAAGATTAATTAATTATATTGAAAGGCAGAATCAAAGAGAGAGAGAGAGAGAGAGAGAGAGAGAGAGAGATCCTCCATTCACTGGTTCACTCTCCAGATGGTTACAATCATCTAGGTTGGGCCAGGCTGAAGCCAGGAGCCAGGAACTCTATCCAGGTCTCCCACATGGGTGACAGGGGCCCAAGCACTTAGGCCATCCTCTGCTGCTTTTCCAGGTACATTAGCAAGAACTTGAACCAGCAGGATGCCAGCATCACAGATGGCAGCTTAACCTGCCACACCACAACACTGGCCCCCGAAGTGGGTTTTCTTTCTCCCGTTCTCTTCCAGGGGAACTTCCTGTATAACGATTACTTCTGAGACACTTGACATGACAAGCAGTAACAAGGCGAGGCATTTGTCACAAGCTGCAGGCCTGTCTCTCAGGCACGGGGGTGGCTGGGAGAACTATAGTAACTCAGCCAAGTGGTGCTCAGAGAAGCCCTCACATTTACCGGGAACCTTGAGGCTAGAGGTGGAATTCAGCCGTGGAGAACTCTGCAGACCAGCATCCCTGCCCTCCTCTAACAACCGTAAATTAGGACGGCCGCCTCGGTTAGCTCTGAGATGGGTGTGCGGGACCTGGAGTCCCGCAGTCTGTCTTCCAGGTGCACCTGGCCTTCCTCCAGCAGAGGTCACCTGTGAACAGGAACCAGCCCGTGTTCCCTGGGCGGAAGTACCAGGCCAGCAGCTCCTTTCTCCCAGCTGCTCTTGGACACCTGGCCACACCTGGCCACACCTGGTGCCTTGTCAGTTGACGCTGGGGAGGGGATAGGAATGACCATCTCCACGGTGTTGTGGACAGCCCGCGTCACCTTTGGAAAGCCCTTGCACACAAACATGGGTGAGGGGTGTATTCCAAACAAGGGGTGGACTGGGGCAATCATTTTACTGGCATTCGTGGAGGTGGGAAGAAAGGCGGCAGGCCGTCAGCTTACCAGTGTGGGGAAATAACACAATGTGGGCCCATTCCCACTTGCTACCACAGACATAGGCAGAGGCATGAGCCCCCCGGTGATGAGGGCAGCCCTTCCCCATCAGGCTCTGACTCCTGGGCTCTGAGGAGCGGAGCCTGGCAGGGAATTGGGGCTTTGGAGACTGGTCGCTGCAAACTAACCTGACACGGGGGACACCATCAAACCTCCAATGCAGCCCCCGCCAACGGGCTCCCAGACAGAGGGGAGGAGAAGCTGTTCACGGTGGAGCTGATGGGAATCTTAATACCCCAGAAGGTGAGGGAAATGGGAGGATGGCATTTCTAAGGCTCTTGTGGGCTATGGAGTAGATGGAGAAGCAAGGGCTTCACTGGCAGACCCTGGGGTCAGAGGACCACTCGCAAGCCCACCCGTGCATGAAGCTCCAACTGTGTGGCACCTGTCATCGTCGTCTGTGTTGTCACTCGCTGTGTGGCTCTGAGCAAGTGACCTGACCTCCCTGAGTTTTTGTAAAATCCTCATGCAGTTCCATTGTGAGGTACAGGATGGTGCATAGTAGGGACTCAGGTAATGGGGATTGGCATCCTCATTGCCTGATTGACACGGGATGACAGAAAGGGGTTGACCCTTGGCTCAGGATGAAATAGCAGCTCTGTCCCCTCTGGTGCCACTACCCCCTGCCCCTGCAACCCCCATTCACTGGTGCAGGGGATTTGCTGAGGTGGGCGAGACGCCAGATCCAGTGCTGCTCCTCTAAGTAGAAGGACACCTGGCCCAGAGCCAGAGCTCCGCCAGAAGTCTCCCCAGAAAGGCACTCCCGCCAGGGCTGGAATGGGGGGTGGTGGTGGTGGGAGTAAAGCTAATCAGTAATGAGGTGCTCTGTACCCTCAAGGGAGAGGCCCAGCCTCAGCCTGCTCCCGTTCTTTTTGGTCAACTAGAGGAAAGTCAGCACCCCATCCTGGAACATCTCCAGATACTCGCAGCTGCAGTGGACGAAGGCTCCACTGTAATAAGCACTGATCCCAGCCTCAACTCATTCCCCCAGAGAGCCCCACTCTCCCCGTCACAGCAAGAGGCACTCTGAAATGCGTGTTCATGCCTCCCCCTACTGGCGGCTATTGTCACTGCACTGTCCAAGACCCTGGCCTCAGCAAAGGTGTACCAGGCATCCCACACCCTCATCTCCCCTGGGAGCCTTGGGGAGTAGGGGTGCAGAACAGGCTCTGATAGCAGTGGTCCCAATCTGCCTCCACGTGGACAGCAGAAAACAGAAAACATCTCTAGTGGATGACATCATAGTGGCAGCTAAAATTTTTTTGTTTGACTTATTAACTTTGCTTTATTTGCTTAATATTTAATTGCAAGGCACCAAGGCCTGAGTCAAGCATGTGGCCTGCTCACCTCCCATCACTGGATCAAGATGCCAGGGGGGTGGTTGCTACCCTTGTTCTCCCTGTGTTCCGGAAGCAGAACCTGAGCACAGGTGTGCGGAAGTTCTTATGTAAGCCTATCTCCAGGGCCTGCGTCCCAGTATCGTGGGGGCTCCCCAACTTCAGAGGGCGTGCACAGCACCTGGATGCCTGTTACAATGCAGATTCCAAGGCCATGCAGAGGCTGGATTGCGTGAGATTTGGCTAAAGCCCAGGAATCTGCATTCTACCAAGCACACCGATGAATTCTGACAATCAGTCGCTGGATGCTGCCTGGAGACAGACTACAAGACACCAGGCTGCATCTCCATCCCCAAGACTCAAAAATCAACTGAGGTGGTCATTTAAATTTACAGTTATTACAGGCAGGGAATTGACTCCGCTCTGCAAAGGTCCCTCCGTGTCAAAGGCTGATCCCACTTTCCTCTAAGGTTTATGCACAAAACCTACCCAGACTGTGGTGGAGCGCTGGCCACAGTGTACTGGTGCCCAGCTCCATGCTCCACCAGGAAAAAGTGGCAAGCAAGGGAGGTGGAGGCTTGGGGAGATGACGGAGAGCGGCAGAGGCCCTGCCCCTGACTGTCAGATGGGCTTGGGATGTTCACTTCCTCTTCCTGGTCTTGGTTTAATCCATCAAAGCAATGAGAGCTTAGCATTTCTTTGGGCTTCCCGAGAGCTCTCAAAGCTTTCAAAGTCAGCTGCCGCAGGTCTGTTTCTGCTGACAGACCCAGATGTTACATTAATTAAGGCTTTGCTGTTCATGCTCTTAATACCTTGTCTAAGTAGGTGAGCAACTCAGCAGCATCTACACCAAGCTTGTTTTAGGACACAACAAGGGATGAGATGGATGGACAGGGGTCAGGTGGAGGGACAGGATCTCTGACACTCCACAGTCACCACCAACGCATTGGCTTGGCTCCGAGTGGAAATCTGACTACGAAGCAGCCCCATCCGGCTGGCAGATCAGACATGGGCAGCCTGGATTCTACCCCAGAGCCTTTGCTGAGGTGCTGCGTGAGTCCCTGCCTCCTGGAGGCCTTTGCTTCTCTCTTTGCCAAGGAGACACCAGGCTTCGCTTTCCATGGTGGCTGCCTTCTTGGACTCTGAGATACATTAGATCACCTGCTCTAGGCAGGCCAAGTGGCAGGCACAATCCCTGGCCAAAAGTCTTAGAATTCTACCCTGTTTCTGATTTAGTGCCCAGGCACCACCCAAGTTCCAGGGCCATCAAAACTTGAAAAGCAAAAAAGTTGAGCAAGGGTCACTGAGTGAAGTGAAAATCCAACGCATGTCTCAGAGGGCGGTGATGGGAGAGGCCTTGTCCTGCCCTAAGGGACACCTCGGCCCCCCAGAGCTATCCCAGCTTGTTGGGGAGACCCCAAGGGTCGCTCTGGTTTTCAACAAGGCTTTGCACTCTCCAGGGGTGACTTGGCCTCCCAGCATTGGGGGGTCGGGCACAATTCCTCGGGGGACTGTCCTGATGCCCCACCAAGGGTGTGTGAGGAGACAAGACGCAGTGCACTCGGCCCAGTCAGAGCTCCCAAAGTGTTGGCCACTGCTGTGCCTCTTGTTAGTTTTACCAAACAGTCTCCCTAGGGCTTGGCTCATGTCGCCCCTCTGTGTTGGAGGCTGGGCATCCAGGGTCTTTCTGGGCTACTGAGTTCTTTTGAAGTCACCTTGGAGTGACTAGAGAGTCCAGCACCCCTTCCCTGGAGAGCCAAACACCAGGGAGCTATCCCTAGGAGGCCGTGGACCCACCACAAAGGCTTAACCCAGCCTTGAGCCCGGAGTCTTTCTAGATGTGCAATGAAGGAAATTCTCAGGATTCAGGCTCTCAATCCATCCGTCCAGAAATGTTCACGAGGGACTGCAGTAACTTCACCCCCAACCCTGCTTCCAGATCGCCTCGCCCTGTGCCATGAGATCCCCTTCAACCGCCTGACAGAGGTGAGAAGAGAGGTGGTGTGCCAGGTGTTCAGGAGAGGGGTAAAGGCATTGCTGTCTGCGTGGAGGGAAAGCTGCTAAAACTCAGATGCTTCTTAACCAGCAGAGACTCCCAGTTGGAAAGAGGGCAACACAGAGACACTGGTGTTAAGGGAGTCAAAATCAAGAAGTTAGCTGCAGTGCGAGCCCATATCAGCATGCGATCCGGAAATGCTAGAGTGGGAGTTGATGACAATCCAGAATCAATTTAGCATAAGTCGTCTTATAAAGTGCTTTCTGGAAATGCTATGCAGTAGATACAGAAAGCTCTTCTATGCTAAGCTAGGCTTGTATGCCAGTCATTTTGATAACCTATGTTATCTTTCTCTTCCAACCTTGATACCAGTAGCTTATTAGGAATCTGTAGTGTGTATGTGTTTGGATGGCTTCCAGGATACTTCAGTTCTTTTTGATTTCACCCAAAGAAGAATCCCTGATAGGTTTCAAGTATTCTCAAGTGTTTTGGAAGACTGAATCAATGAGATGAATCCCAGCATCAAGAACTGACGTGCAAAGTAACTTGTAGGAAAGGAATGTAAAGGAAAATAGCATATTTTGGCTACAGCATAATAATTAAGGCAGATCATTAGTTTTCTGGTTTCCAAAAGTTTGAGTTGCAGTAAAAGGAAATTTGGATGATTTTGATGTGCTGTTTTAATTTGCAGTAGGAAATAAATGTGTCTATGGAGAAACTTCTTTAAATAGATCTACTTGAATTAAAAGAACACTGGATAAGGATATCTGTAAAATGGGTATAATCGTAGCACCGTCACGGAAATAGTTGGAAGACTAAACAAACACAGAATAGAGGCAGGAGGCAATCTCCCCGGGAGGTTGGATGTTTGCGTCTTGGATGGCGTGGCGCCCAGACCAGTGTGGGGCTAGCAGTGTCGGGAAGTCTGCAGCAGAGACTTCAGCCCCACATCTCTGGGAGCACCATGTGTCCTCTCCAGGGTGGCAGCTGGTCCTGGTGCAGAAGGACCCCTGGTTGGCCAGCACCTAATGCCAGATCTCACTAAGCAACGTCCACAGGCTGTGGGGTCTTGGCCAAATCACTTAACCTCTCTGAGCCTCCAAGCGATTAGAAAGGGTGCAGGACAGAGAAATTCAATGTCCAAGAAGCAGAAATCTTAGGAAGGGCATTAGACAGCCACAGGCGATGGAATTTAGGGTTCATGGCAACTTAACTTAGGTCTCAGAAACTCCCCCAAATCTATCTAAATTAAACAGAGTGATGGAGATGATAAAGTGTAGCATGTGCGTGCCCAGTAGGTGCTCATAAAACACTGAGTGCCACTGGGAGGGAGAAATTCACTCAAGGCGGTCTCATTGCTGATGACAGCAAAGGTCCGCCTCCGGGGGTGGCTTTTGCTGGGAGCATGGGGTTTTAGGCCAAGGTTGGCACCAGCACATACAAGGCCCAGACAATTTCCTGCTTTCCTCCACATAGCAGATGGACCCTGCTCCGCCCCTGCTCCCTGTTTTGCACCCGACTCCCCACTGCCATCACCAAGGGAGGCTCAGTCAGTGCAGGAGGAAATACATCCAGACGCGTGGCCTCACTGGGCGCTCGCACTGCAGATCACGTGAACAGAAGGAGTCGTCACTTTGATGAAAGTCAACAATGAAGGGACACCCCCACACACACACACACACACTTTCTCTTCTCTTCTCTTAGGAGTGCCTGCCGTTCTGATCGTAGAGACCTGGGCTGCAAATCAGAATCAGAAGGATGCATGAGGTTTTCCAGCCCAGAACCGGCCAAGTGGATTCAACAGAGCATGCGTCTCAATGGAAAAAAAGGGTCTGTGCTCCGAGAAATTGGGACAACACTGCACATACATCCTCTCCATCCTTTTTAATTCACCCTGCAACTGGGGATTTTAAAAGCTCCACAGAGTCCCGCATCCAGAAAGCTGTTCAGTTTTGTTTAACCTAGAATTTCTCAAGGTCATTAATTTGGGAACCCTCCTCCTGATGCACTGTGCCCCTCACCCCGCCCCCCCATAAGATGTATTCGCATGAACATTTCTTCCACCCGCTCCACCAGACTCAATTCCAGCGCGACCCTGACTCCTGAGAGTCTCCAAATGTGTGTCCAGGACCCAAGGCCATGCAGCCAATCACTCTTGGTAGTACTAGACCAGCATCTGGACAGTACTTAGAGTTCTCTGCTAACTCCCACACTTCCCCATTGGCTGCTTTATCAAATACAATGACCGCTGTTGACATAGCTGCAGGTGTACCCCGGGGCCAGGACCTTTGCAAGTGTTATCTCGGTGGACCTCACAGCCCACCTCTGACATGCAGGCTTCTCTGGTTCTTTATAAAGATGAAGAGAGCCTGATTAAAGTGCACGTGCTCACACAGCCGGCAAGGGGCAGAGGCAAGATGCGAACCCCGAAAGTCTGACTCGGAAGCCCGCCGTGTGAGCCATGCCCAGCCCCGGGATGGCTGCAGAGCCCGCAGCCTGGCAATCTCAGGGTTTCTCGAGAGCTTGCCGGTAGTTATCAGATTGCTCAGGAAGCACAGCCTTGCTCTTTTGTTTTCAAGTAAGGCAATAACCAAAGGAGGCCCAAATGGCAAGAAAATAGCAGCTTTATTACCAGCGACTCTGAACGCAGCCGTGAGAAACAGCTTCCACAGAAAAGCTAATTAGGAAGTCATAACTTGGAAAAGCCCCAAATGCAATTCTGATGAGGATCAAACTTAATAGCAGCACAGCTTCTGGTTCCTGCAGCAGGAGCGAGGGGCGTGGCTGAGGAGCAGCCAGCGGCGGGTGCCATGGGCGGGGCCTCAGGGCTGCCTGCCCAGCTGCCCTCCCAGGGGCAGAGGAGCTCAGGGCGCAGTGAGCTCACGGAGAATGAGAGTCAACCAGACACAGCAGAGGAGAGAGTATGAAAGCCAGGCTGTTCCACAGCAGGGGAACATGCAGGGTCCTGTCGCTCAGCTGTGTGATTCTGGTTAGCAGTAACCTACTGCCTATTTCAAAAGAGCTAGGATCTGGGGGCCGGTGCTGGGGTGTACTGGGTTAAGCCATAGCCTGCAGCACCTGCACTCCACTTGGGCACCAATTCACATCCTGGCTGCTCCTCTTCTGATCCAGCTCTCTGCTATGGCCTGGGATAGCAGTAGAAGATGGCCAAGTCCTTGGGCCCCTGCACCCATGTGGGAGACCTGGAAGAAGCTCCTGGCTCATGGCTTCACCCTGGTCCCAGCCCAGGTGGTTGCGGCCACTTGGGGAGTGAACCAGCAGATGGAAGATCTTTCTCCCCGACCCTTCTCTATAACTCAGCTTCTCAAATAAAGAAATAAATAATTCACTTTTTAAAAAGAAAGGATTGTGAATGTTCTCATCACAAAGAAATGACCAGCTCATTATCCTGATTTGATCATGATACATTGCATATATGCATCAAAATATCCCATGGGACCGCATGAAGATGGACAATTATTACATGTCAATTAAAAGTCATAATAATAAAAAAAGATGGGCTGTGGGGAAGTTAGAGGGCTGGGACGTTCTAAAGATAGCGGCTTCTGGTCTCCAAGCTCCGGGTCACAAGACTGGACAGCATGTCCATACTGAATAGGTGGGGCTGCCCGTGACTACCAGAGCCCAACAGCAGCGGCTTTGGTGTGTGGGTGGAACACCGCGGCCCTGTCTGCCGCCCTCAGCACCCTACTTTCTATGCCAGAGACAAGGCAGGGCAACAGGGATCCAGACTCCACCAGCAGGAGGCAAATTCTGAATGAAGGAGGTTCAAGTTAAAATTTCAAAATAATTCCTGCTCCTATAACGTTTGATAGATCATCAGGTGCTTTCTTGGGCATTTGCTTTTTTTTTTTTTTTTTAAGATTATTGATTGATTTGAAAGACAGAGTTACAGAGAAAGATGGAGATACAGAATGAGAGAGAAAGAGGGAGGGAGGGAGGGAGGGAGGGAGGGAGGGGGAGAGAGAGAGAGAGAGAGAGAGAGAGAGAGAGAGATCTTCTATCTGCTGGTTCACTCCCCAACTGGCTGCAGTGACTGGGCTGGGCTGGGATAAAGCCAGGAGCTTCTTCAAGGTCTCCCACATGGGTGCAGGGTGCAGCTGCTGCTTTCCCAGGCCATTAGCAGGGAGTAGGATCAGAAGTGGAGCAGCCGGGCCTCAAACCGGTGCCCATATGGGATGCCGGCATCACAGGCAGCCACTTCACCCACTACACCACAGCGCCAGCCCCGGACACTTGCTTCCTTAGTCTGCACAATACTTCCATGCAGTGGTTGTCTTTATTCTACCTGACATCACATGAGGAAAACAAGACCCAGAGAGGTTGAACGACTTGGCTGGGGCAGTGGTTACGACACCCTTATCTTAGGACACCCACATCCCATGTCCGAGTGCCTGGATTCCAGTCCCAGCTCTGCACCTTCCTGCTCATGCACACGCTGGGAGGCAGTGGTGACTGCTCAGGTGGTTGGGTCCTTGGCCACCCATGGGAGACACAAATTGTGTTCCTGACTCGTGGCTTCGGTATGGTGCAGTCGCAGGCACAGCAGGTTTTTTTGGGGGTGGGGGACAGAATCTCTGTCTCTCTTGCCTTCTCTTGAAGCAGAGATGTGGTAAAGTGCACACAGTTGAATTTTAAAAGTCCTGGGTTTCAGTTCCAGCCCTGTCCTCACCAGCCGTGCAGCCCTCCGGCTGCCCTTTGTGGGGGACTTCCGCATGGCAGGTACCACGCTAAGCACCTCTGGTGTCCGGCTTGCGAGAGGAGCATTAGCAACCCCTCCCACCTGGCCGGTGCCTGTCACTGTTCCCATCACCGGGGGAGCTGCTCTTCTCCTTGAATCGGGGCTGGCTTTGCAACTTGCTTTGCCTTCTAGAACATGGCAGAAGTTAATGCATGCAGCCCCCAAGCCAGGCTTTCCGAGGCTGGTTCACCTCTCTGCTCATTTCTTTCAGGAGTCCCAAAAAGCCACTGAGTAAGAACCTCCTGATTGTTCTGGAGAAAGAGGCCCAGCTGGCTTCTAGCTGATGGGCTATGCATCTAAGGATGAGCCTTCAGCCCACCCGGGAGACAGCGGCCACACTACCCAGCCCAGCCCCAACTGCAGAACATGTTGTTCAAGGGTGATTTGTTTTCAATCAGTAGATGGCCTAAAGAATGCTTAATTTGTATTCATTCACATGGTCCTCATATCAATTTCATGGAGGAACTGGGGCACAGAGAGTTTTAAATACATGATACACCCAGTAAACAGAAAAGCTGGTTTAAAACACACACGGGCGAATCCAGAGTCCACATTTATAAACACCGTGTTAAGCTGCCCTTTTGTAGTGGCACCTCTACAGAGACTGCCCCTTCCCACTGTGGTCCCAGAGGCCCACCACGCTCCCCTTCTCCCCCAGAGGAGGCTCCCCTGGGGGCTCATAGGAAGTGAGCCAGACCTAAAGGAGCTTTAGGTAATCCTAGCTTGATGCTGCCCCCAAGTGGCCATCAACTGTCCAAGCCTTCTCCCAGTAGGGAGCCCCTCCCCAGGGTTCTGGAATGCAGTTCAGGATCCTATCCCTTCAGCTTGCTTGGTGACCCCATCTCAGGCTTCCCAAGGGACCAGCAGCTCCAATCCTGTTCTTCTGGGGTCCCACGTTGGCCAGGGCTTGGCATAGCACTCACTGCTCAGAGAAAAGTGCCCTGCCTGAAGTTGAGGTGCTCTACACCCCCATGGGAGAGCCGATAGAGCACCCGGGGAGACACAGTGGCCCTGCCTGGGCAACCACAGGTCCCGGGCTTCTCATCTGGAGCCCAGAATGCCATCAACGCCCATGAACCACACAGACAACATCTAATCAACGGCAGCCGCATTTCAGCAATGGAAACACGAGGGTTTAGACGTTAACACACAGTGGCTAAAGAAAGGCAAGCTCACAAAGCATTCAGCTCACTTCTCGTGAGCCACAGATCATGACGCTCAAGGGAGCCCAACAGCTAAGGGTCTAGAGTCCCTGAAAGACAGATGCGGGCTCAGAGTCTGGCTCCGTCAGGCTAAACCATAGGCTGCGTGAGTGGGACGAGTCCCTTAGCCCTGCTTGGATTCAGTGTCTTCATGTGAGAAATGCAGATCCCAGTAGCATCCCTCGCATGGATCTAATGTGTGTATTACACGAAACAAAGCCAGACAGTGCTTAGTGCTGTATCACCAAGTGATCAAGTAGCTCGGAGTCATATTTTCTGTGTTCAGTAGCTTATGTAAGTTCCATGATTATTTTATACCATAAAAGTAGTATGTGTCTATTATATGAAATTTGGAAATCAATAAAGAAGAAAGAAAGGAGGGGGAGAGAGGGAGAAAGAGGGGGAGAGGGAGGGAAGGAGAAGGAAAGGGAGGGGGGAAGAAAGGGGGAGGGGGAGGGGAGAGAGGGGGAGGGGAGAGGGAGAGAGAGAGGGGAGAGGGAGGAGAGGGAGGGAGGGAGAGAGAGAGCGAGAGCAAGTGCGCAATCATTACAGAGGGGATTTAAAACTCAGTGTCCATGACCCCCTAGAGGACCTGCAAGAAGGTGCATGAACTTGGATGGGAAAATGTTATGCTTATTTCAGGATCTAACAAGGATGCAGCATTTCTGTTTATTATGAGTATCGGCATCAAAGCAAAGCCCTTTAATGACACAGGTAACTTTGTTGCTGATAGAAATCTCATGCCACCTTTTAGTTGCTGCAGGTCTTATGAGATAATTTTTGCATCTCTGCTGTCTGCATAGGTAGTTATTTGACTGTCTCATAGATGTTTTTATGTATGCTGAGAGAGGGAGAGGGAGAGGGAGAGGGAGAGGGAGAGGGAGAGGAGAGAGGCACTGCTACATTACAAAACAGTTTTAATACTTTGCTACCTATCTTTCAATCTCATTGGGGTTCTGGGTGAACATTCTATATTCCACACATTTCAAAGCTTATTAAGAAGGGGCCTGTGGGCTTGTCACGCAGTCACAGAGGGGTCTGTCCACAAAAAGGAAGAGCCACCCCTAATACGGTCCCTCCAGCCAAGCCCAAGAGCAGTTCGGTTTTCCTGTCGGTAGTTAACCATTTACTTATCTCATGTGGGTGCCATCAGGTTGAATAATATAATTTTATGGCCTGAGTTGCTGCTATTTCGAACACAACATACGTTTTAATGGTGGCATGATAGCCCTTGCTGCCGGCACACCATAACTCACCGTTCCCCTGTGGTTTGCTGTTGTGCGTGACTTGATAAATGACGTTGGGAAGGACTGCTTTCCCCGCAGAGGATCTCCCATGTTCCAGGGCACTTCCTTAGGCAGCACTCCCAGGAGAGGCAGGGTGACCGCAGTCAAGGCTCCGGCACCCTTCCTTGGCTCCTGGGCAGCCATTGGATACACAGTGCACCAAAAAGGATGCATAAGAGAAGGCTTTGGATAGGGGAAGAGGGGGAGGCTGAGAAAGTCAATGGGAGGGCAGCATCTCCATGGACAGGTGTAGAGGCTGCGCCCTGCTCAAGGTGCTAGGCGTAGGCTCAGCTTGAGGTATTCTAGCCGGGGCCAGGGCTGGGCAGCCCAGAGGAAGGCATCCCCCTGGGAAGGCTGGGCCCCCGTTGCCTGGCGGGGGCCCCTCCACACCCGCACAGAGGGCTGCAAAGGAGGGGCCACATTTTTAACCCGGAGTCTGGATCTCTAAGGATCTTGGAAGGCAAAGGTGTGGGTTCCCAAGCAACTTCTACTTGCAGCTGGAAACAAGTGGACAGTGACCTTCAGTGAGGCCTTCCATGTCAAATGTGTCCAGGGGCAAGGTCACGGCAGCTCGTTGCTCCTCGGGAGACACGGCTGTGGGAACGGATGCTGTGCTGCACTGCCCAGACCCCTCAGGACAGCAGCACGCGTCCCCCCGCCACCTGTAGGCAGCTGCTGGCCCATGGCTGGCATCCCCTCCCCCAGGAAGCACCCTGCCTTGTCCGAGGGGATGGCCCCTGCCGTGGCCTGACTCTCTCCTCCCAGTGGAGACAACCGTGCAGCTCCACTCCCCCAGCTCCATTGCTGCCCGGGGATCTGCAGAGGCCTCGCTGTGAATACTTCGTGGCCCAGCTTTGCCTCTGCCTGCCTCTGCACCTCGGGGCCCCTCCCTCACCCGTCCCGGAGGTCACTGCCCGAATGCACCCGACTCCTTCTCCCAGATCTCTGCCGCAGAGTCCATTTCTCAGGGAACCCAACTGAAGACAGTTGAATATATTTATATTCCCAAAACCAAGAAAGGGAATAGATCATTATAACATGCACAGGTGGATGAGATTTTTTTTTTTCACTCTGAAGTAGAGAACTAGTTTTTTTAAAAAAATCCTTGCTGGTTAAACCAACAAGAACAAAACACTCATCCAGTCAGAAGCCTTACCTCTCCCTGCATTTATACGTGGGGAGAGAACCCCAGAGGACAAGCGCCTGGCTCGTAGTCACCCTGCCCACGAACACCAGAGCTGGGATATAGAGCCAGTCCGAAAATCCAGGGCTGACGGTGCATCCACCCCACAAGGCTGCCTCCTGCTGGCTTTGGGTTGAAGGTGACCCGGTTCTCTAGACCAAAGTGTATTCCATCCGTGGGAGACTCAGGGCCAGGGAGCCTGGCGCCTCCCCCAGGGCTCAGGCCTTTCCTCTGCCATCACACCCACACACAGGGAGAAGGGCAAGCCGGCGTGGGCCTTGTGTCAGACACTGTTGGCTCTGCTTCTCACTAGCTGTGTGCCATTTGGAGAACGCATTTTTCTCTCTGAGCCAGCCACATTTTTCTCATTTGGAATTTTCTAACCTAATTCTCAGAGTTGCTGTCTGGATTAAATGAAAGCAGACATATTTGAGACACCATTTGAGACAGTATTTGAGACACTACTAAGAAGGTAATAACCCAGCATTGCTTCCCTCTGGCCACCCTTACCTCTCATTGCTTCCAGGGCTTAAAGCATAGAGCTTCCAAAAATAGCCGGTGCCGCGGCTCACTAGGCTAATCCTCCACCTTGC
Organism: Lepus europaeus; assembly: GCF_033115175.1. Taxonomy (NCBI): domain Eukaryota; kingdom Metazoa; phylum Chordata; class Mammalia; order Lagomorpha; family Leporidae; genus Lepus; species Lepus europaeus. The sequence continues at coordinate 46,023,751 of NC_084833.1, forward strand.
GGCGCCGGCACACCGGGTTCTAGTCCCGGTCGGGGCACCGATCCTGTCCCAGTTGCCCCTCTTCCAGGCCAGCTCTCTGCTATGGCCCGGGAGTGCAGTGCAGGATGGCCCAAGTCCTTGGGCCCTGCACCCCATGGGAGACCAGGAGAAGCACCTGGCTCCTGCTATTGGATCAGCGCGGTGCGCTGGTTGCAGCGCGCTACCGCGGCGGCCATTGGAGGGTGAACCAACGGCAAAAGGAAGACCTTTCTCTCTGTCTCTCTCTCACTATCCACTCTGCCTGTCAAAAAAAAATAAATTTACATCAAAAATAGAGCGAGTGAGCGTGCGAGCAAGAGAGAGTGTGCTGTCGCTGCTATTCAACAGGAAATGCTCCATCCTTCTCTGATTAGCAGGGGAACAGACTTCCCCACTCCCCCAACCAGCCACCCACCCTCTGCCGTTCTACTGGGTGCAAGGTCTTTGAGCCTACCAGCAGCAGGTGCATGGGAGTCGGCACTGCCCACTCCGCGGCTCAGCCCAGATGCGCCAGCAGAGGGCAGCACCATTCTGAAAAAAGCCACACAGGGGTTGCAGCCTGCTGTGGGCCCCTCTTTCTCATGACTTGCAGGCTAGCTCCCGCAGAGAGGTTGAGCCTGCCTCAAATCGCCTGGGCCTTGTCCCCTGGAGCCCTGGCAGCTGTGCTGTGTCTCCCAGAAAGGGAACAGCCAGACCTGTGGCCCAAAGCAGCCAGGGGGCTGGATTCAATTTGAACACCAAAGCATGTCTGAATGTGCTGTTCTGTTAAATGAGTCCATTTGTTAGCGACAAAACCTCCTGAGGTGGAGACTCAAACCAGACGGAAGCCTCCAGCCGTCCAAGGGCACCGTGTCCTGGGCATCTGACGATCTGCTTTGCGGATGCCTCCCTTCTCTGGGATGGAAGAGTGGAGGAGGGGAGAGAGAGAGACAGTGTGCGTGTGTGTGCTCAGATGAAGGTGCTGAGCCCTGGGTGATGGCCCTGGGAGGGAGGATGGGCTGAAGCAGGGTTCTCACCTCCACACCTCCCTTCTCCACCCACAGGGAACTGAGACAGCCCCAGCAGCAGGCTCTGCACTGCCCCCTGGCAGCAGTTTCTGCTGGAGACAGTGAAATTAACAAGGGATGATCCCAAAGCTGGGGTATCGCTGGGGCTGTTGACCTCGGATCTCAGGCTTTCCGGAAAGAGGCCATGATTTGTGATACCAGCTGGGCAGGGGTGAGGCCGGGCATCAGAAGGGGCTGCCCCTCTTGGGTCCTGAGCAGGGCTCTCTGGAGGGCCAGGGGTGGCCTTCCTCATGCAGGGACATGACCCTGCAAAGACATGACCATGAACACGGGCAGGCGCAGGGCAGCCCAAGCCTACTTTTTTTTTTTTTTTTAATTTGACAGGTAGAGTTATAGACAGAGAGAAAGGTCTTCCTTCCATTGGTTCATTCCCCTAATGGCCGCTATGGCCGGAGCTACACTGATCCGAAGCCAGGAGCCGGGTACTTCCTCCCGGTCTCCCATGCGGGTGAGGGACCCAAGCACTTGGGCCATCCTCCACTGCCTTCCTGGGCCACAGCAGAGAGCTGGACTGGAAGAGGAGCAACCAGGACTAGTACCCGGCGCCCCAACCAGGACTAGAACCAGGGTGCTGGTGCTGCAGGCAGAGGATTAGCCAAGTAAGCCACGGCCCCCAAGCCTACCTTTCTACTTTGTGGATACAGTAGCCAAGAAAAGGGATTCCTGGGGCTGGTGTCCTGGCTCAGCAGGTTAACCTGCTGCTTGCCATGCCAGCATCCCATATGGGGCATTGGTTCCAGTCTTGGCTGCCCTGCTTCTGGTCCAGCTCCCTACTAACGCACCTGGGAAAGCAGCAGAGGATGGCCCAAGGGCTTGCGCCCCTGCACCGATATAGGAGACCCAGAAAAAGCTCCTGGCTCCTGGCTTTGGATCAGCCCAGCTCCAGCCGCTGCAGCCATTTGGTGAATAAACCAGTGGATGGAAGACCTCTCTCTCTGTCTCTCCCTCTCTGTTGCTCCGTCTCTCAAATAAATAAATAAATCTTTCAAAAGTATATGAACAAAAGAAAAAGGGATTCCACGCTCTCGTCTGGAGCGGGCTGGTCTCAGTGCCTTCCCACCCCCACTCCCTCTGCAATGTCAATGCTACAGCAGCCAGCACATTCCTGGGAGGGTAGAGCGGCTGCCCAGGAGACAGTCCTGCAGAGAGGGCTGCTGCAAGGCGGACCCCACCCCCACCCCCACCCCCACCCCCACCCCCACCCGGGCCAGCCTGCAAATGCAGCTTCCTCAGAAGACAGCACAGAAATACTCGTCACTTTCTCTCCAAAACGCCCCGAACTCCTGGGAGGCTGAACAAGGCAATGCTGTGCCCTTCACTCCACAAGGTGTTTCCACCGAACGTGGTTCTGTGGCCTTGTGGCAAACGGGGCTCCTGCGTGTGTTCCTTGATCTGGGGCAGGGAAGGGGGGAGTGGGTCAGGCTCGGAGGATTCAGCTCAATGTGGGTGGGAGGTGGGGCAGAGGCCAGAGGGGGCAGGCGCTGTGCTGGGGGCCTCCCAGCCGAGAACATCCGGTGCCCAGTGCCCAGGCATCCGGGTGCGGACTCAGAAGAGCTGCAGAGGGAGGAGGCTGTGCACTCGATGACTGTAAACTGTGAATTCCCCGCAGACGCTCTGCGCGCAGCCCCTCTGGTGGCTCCATCTGTTCACGGATTCCCAGTTCCCCAGCCCCAGGCACAGCACCGAGCCAGGGGACAGGGGAGCAGGCTCTGTCCCTGTCCCTCCACTCCCTCCTCGTCACCAGCACCCTGGGGGCCCCGCCCTCCTCCCAACGGATGGGTCTCCTGCTTTCTCTGGGGACCCAGGCCACTTCAAGCTCAGCCCCGGGCATCTCTGGGGAGAGCTCAACCCTCATCAATAATTCACCAGCTTCCTCCCTTCCTCCTCAGACAAAGGGAAGGGCGTGTGCAGGCCATGGGCACCCAGGGCTGCAGAGGCAGGGGGCGAAGGGGAGGGAGGAGGGTGGAGAGAGGGGGCTCCCAGGGGGAGAGAGCCAAGAGGCCAGGAGGGGTGCAAAGAGGCAGGTGAGCACAGCGGGGGGCGCCGACAGTCCTGTGATGCACCTGTGATGCACTGGCTCTGACCGAACCCCACTGCTTCCGCTGGGGAAACAGGAGGATGCGGGTGGCGGCTGGGTTTCACAGACTCAGTCTTCACAGTTTCTTCTTCTGCTCTGACAAGACATCTGCTTCAGCTCCTGCGCTGAAGAGCGCCGTGTAACCTCCGCCAGCCCTGCCAAGTCCAGGGTTCTGCGGCGCCACCGCATGAAGCTGACAACCCAAGCACCTGCAGCCCAGGGGCCAGGAGGGAGGCCACAGCAGAGGGGTCCTGGGTGGGGTCCTGCAGGGAGCTGCCGTGTGGGGGCCACAGCTCAGCCCGGGGCGGCTGTCCTGTGACCAATAGGAGGCTCAGCCAGGCCTGAAGACCTCACCCCTTCGCCCCGCTCGGGGTTCTCTGTGCTGGTCAGGGACTTTGCAGCAGAGGCTACAGGAGAGACCACATCCAAGAGAGAGGATGCAGGGCTCTATGCCTGGCAGTACTCACAGTCTGGTTTGCATATAGATGGGACTCGATCACAATTACAAATCAGCTGATAACCTCTACTTGCTCTTGAATAAATCCCATGAAAGGCAAGGCGATGAGAGAGTGAGGTCAACGCTGGAGAGAAGCAGTAGGGCGGGGAGGGGGAGAGAAAGTCCTGGCCATTCCAGAGCAAATATTTATCCAATGTGTGCACACAGGGCAGGGAGTGGAGGTGGACGGTCCCTTCCCTTGGCAGCTGACAGCAAAGTGAGCTCAAACCTCTGCCCCGGAATTCAGTGTATCTGTCTGTCCTGTGTAAGACAAGTTATGCGGGTCTCAGTTTCCACCTCTGCAGAATGGGAATTGTTAATCTCACATTCGTGGGGTGTTGGAGGAGTTCCCGAGGTTTTAGATAGATGGGGCTGTGCATGGCGCCTGCACACAGTATGTGCTTAATACATGCATAGCTCCTTTCCCTTCTCACCCCTTAGTAGAAGGCAAGGGCCTGGAGGGAGCCCAGAGGTAATCAGGGAGGGGATTCTCAGCCTGGAATCTCTTTCTGTGGCCAGCTGAGCAAAGGAGCATCATGGTTGGTTTCTCCCTCTCCTGGTTCATATACTGTGCTTGTCACCCAAGTGCCCTTCCTTGTTCCTGGACAACATCGCAAGCAGGTCTCAGTTTCTCTGGCCACCTTGGGGTATTAGAGCAATCTCATTTTCCAGTAATAAAAGTGCAGTGCAATGTAAATCAACACAGGGCTTTTCCACCCAGCCCTGCGAGTGGCCCCGCCCACCCCACCTCCCCCAAGGCCCAGGTGTGAGCCCAGCGCCTCCGGTCTGCAGACCAGCAGCGCAGAGGAGGTAGGCACTTGCTGCTCTGCTCTCCTAGGCACCCTCCTGCTCCTCTCTCAGCGGCCCCTCCAGAGCTGCAGGCTGGGGAGGAGGGCGGGCAGACTCTCACAGCACTCATGGTGCTGTTGGGCTTGGCGGGCCAGAGGAGCTGACCCTCACTGGGGAGTTTGGGCTCTTGGGCAATGCCCACTGGGACCTCCATGCTGTGTGTCCCCCTCGCTGTGGGGCAGCCTCTCACTCCTCATCTGGGCTGCCCCCAGCACAGCGGTCATGCAGAGTCCAGTTACTGGGGTCCCCTCACCTGGCAGCAGCTTCCCATCAAGATGGCCTCGCCTGGCTCCCACCCACCATCCACTTTGCCACACTGTTGGCCAGAGAGCTGCTCCCTCTCCTGCTGCCTGCCCACCTTGCTCTGAAGTCAGGGACATTGCTGTCCACTCTGTTCACCAAGTAACACCCCCTCCACACCCCTGGGAACCCTTGTCCTTCCATCCCATGGACAGCAAAGCAGTGGGCGGAGCCTGGAATAAGAGCCACACCTTCATGAGGGCAGCCTCCATCTCTCTGGGTGGCTCCGGAAGGGTCTCCCAGTTCTCCCATTTCTGGGCTTCCTGTGTTCCCCTGGAGGTAGGAGCCCCAGGGTGCTCACCCCACCAGCCAGTCCAAGGAGGATGGACTGCCCAGCCTGTGTCTTCATAATGTGTGGATGCTTGGCCTCAGTGCTGGACCCTAGCCTCAACACCAAGACAAAGAGAATGACATTAATGTCCCAATGCATTTGCAAAGAGAAGCCCGTTCTTGGTCGGAAGGCTGAGACAGTCACCTGCTTAGGGGCCCAGATGCCCAGAGAGACCTTCTCTCCCCAGGAAGACACACAGTTTCACGTTTCTTTGCTGTAACCCTGGCCCAGGCCCCAGAAAGGAGACAGTGGCGGAAGCCTTTGCTTAATCCCAAACAGTAGCTTATCTTTGAGGAGCTTGTGTTTAAACACTCACCCTAAGAAAGTGTTCTGAGTGTACTGTTATAGTTGGATGGCAGGATTTTGGTAAAGGCATTCTCTTTGGTTATGGAGGGAAACCATGAACTTGGACCACACGGTTCGTAAGTCCCCACTCCTCCACTAACCTTGTATGACCTCTGCCAAATGATTGATGTCTCTGCCTCGTTTCTGAATCTGCAAACTGGAGACCAGAACAGGCCCTGCCCCCCAGGGCATGAGACCACGCGCCTTAGAAGGCAGCCTGGCCCCCAGGAAGGGCTGTGGCAGTGTTTGCCACTGTAACATGCAGGGAAGTCACCAGACTCCCTCCCGCTCAGGGCCCCTCTGATTCTCACATCTCTGCTATTTCAAGATTTTGCTTTCACTGTTATGCCCTTTCCTTAAGTTTCTTTCTTTTATGTTCGCCTGTGAACTGCTCTTTGGAGAGCCTCCCTACTGACAGCCATGAAATTGTGAAGCAACGGATGTCGGGACTAAACCTACCTTACTGACTGAGGTATTAGGAAGGAGAGGTGACAGCCACAGAGCCAGGCTCCCAACTCTGGACTCAGCCCTCATCCTCATCGGCGAGGTGATTTGCAGGGGGTCCTTAAGCCTGCTGGAGGCTGGGCTCCCCCACCTGTGAATCAGAGGTGGTGCTCCTGTCCACTACACCTGTTCCCGTCCTCGGAGCATTTCCTATGGACCAAGTTGCAGACTCTGAAACTTTTACTATCCAGGCTAAAGGGCCTTGTTTTAATTAGCATGGAATGAGAGGCCAGAAACAGCTCAAAAAGCCAGCCCTTTCCTTGTAGTGAGAGTGGGTTCTGGGACCTTTGACCTATACCATGGTTACCATGATCATTATTACGATGTCTGTGAAATGCCAAGTCCAGCAGTTTAGGAGAATGAGCAGGGTGGGGCTCGCTCTCCTTCTCCCCTGGACTCTCAGACCCCCCTCTTTTCTTAGTAAGGGGCCCCAGGAGAGCCAATGTTGAAAGACAAACTCAGGAGGCCAGGACAAGAGGTAGGGAAGACCCCGACTGCAGCTGGAAGCCAGCATCTGCCTCCCCGCGCCTGGTTGCCCGGCGTGCCCAGTATCGATGGGCTTCAGGCACCTGCTGCTAGGGCTGTGCTGGAAAAAGCAGTGGTGAAGGGAGGAAAAAAAATAGAAAACAATCAGCTTCAGTGAACAGATCCAGAGTTTTCAATTAGCAGAAAGGAGATATTCTGGCGTCAGCAGTTTTGTGTTCCATGGCGAAGTCCTGTTTTGATTTGGCATGACATGTGAGACTGGGCGAGGAGAGCTCAATGCTTCCAGCATCTTCGCAGCTCGCAGTCTGCTGGACCTGCCTCTGGCCCTCTGTTGGGCTCTGCAGGTGCTTCGCAGCCCAGCTACCTCAAGTTAACTATCACTCTCCAGCGCCTGGAGAGCTGACCTCCTGAGTGACAGCGGGATGTTCACGCACAGTGCCCACCCACAGACATCCAGCAGTGCCCACACGCTGGACTGGCGAGGCCGCTGTTGTGCACACAGGTGTACAGGGATCCCCCAAATCAACAGCAAAGGCAGCAGCACCTTGGATTCTGTGCCTCCCACTCAGAGTGGAGGTGAAACAGCTACATCTGTGTCTCCAGCATCCACAAGTCAACTCTGCCGTCAATTCCACCTGCCGTGCCCCAGGCCCTGAGTTAGGACTGAGTTGGGAGTTGTCTTGTGGGAAGGATCCTGGAGGCCCCTCCTTTTCCATCGGTGGGGGAGGGATTCTGCCCCTTGGGGTGGGAAGTGATGTGTGTTAGGGATGTAGCCTCCCATGACAGGGAGTGAGAAATGAAGGAAATAGAGGAGAATGGAAAGCTAAACAAGTGGAAGTACTTACATCTACTTTTAGGAAAATGAGAGAGGCACCTTTACTACACTCCTCCAGGCAATTCAAATAATAGAAAACACTCCCCAATACTTACTATGAAGAACACAGACATTTGGACAATAGAGGGTGGTTACCATGGTAACTAGCCCCTCCTTCTACACACAGCCCCCCCATTCTCTGTGAAGCCACCCCACCCTGCAGGTGGCTGTGGAGAAAGAGACTCTGAGAGGCAGCAACAGCCAACCACACTGCCCGGCTGCCAGGCAGCTTTCCCACCACACCCCGCCGGCTCAGCCTGGCCCACTGGCTCCACACCTGGGCCCCCAGCCTGGCCCACCACAGGGCCTCTGGCCACACAGCCGGGCCCCTACGGGTCAGTCTGGCCCTCAGCAGAGTCTCAGTTACCAACCGACCAGGCAGGAAAGAGGAGGGAGTGTGCTGGCTGGGGCTCTGGCCTCCCCTGTCACCTGCTCTTCAGAAACCCATTGGGGTTTCTTACAGACCCCAAACCAAGGCCAAAGGGGGAGATTCCTTTTCCAGCACACTTCTATTTGGTTTCCATGCCTGCTTGAGCACAGATTGGGGTCGGGTGGAGAACTGTGTTCCTTGGTTTTAAAACAGCTCCATGGAGTTTTAGGGTTCCTTGGAAGGACCCCATGGAAACTTCCCTCAGCGGAGAGAGGGGCTCCCTCCCCCAAGCCACTTGGCGCAGCTCTGCTCTCATTTGCATTACAGAGTTATTGTCTATAATTGCATAAAAAGTTTTTGAAGACAAATACCTGAAGAGTTTTTTTGCTTTAAAAGGTGGAAAACGGGCCAGGTTAAGCCATGGCCTGCAGCGCCAGCATCCCATAGGAGAGCTTGTTCGTGTCCCGGCCACTCCACTTCCAATCCAGCTCCCTGCTAATGTGCCTGGGAAAGCAGCTGAGGATGGTCCAAGTACTTGGGCCCCTGCACCCATGTGGGAGACTTGGAAGAAGCTCCTGGCTCCTGGCTTTTGCCTGGCCCAGCCCCACTCATTGTGGCCATTTGGAGAGTGAACCAGCGGATGGAAGACCTCTCTCTCTCTGTCTCTCCTTCTCTCTCTCTGTAACTCTGCCTTTCAGATAAATAAATTAAAAAAATAAAATCAGAGCTGGAAACATTTCGCCAGTGTTGAGTTTCCTCCGGGTTTATCTCCCCGAATGGTTAGGACCCACAGGGAAACAAAGGGAGCTACTGCTTCCCTTACTCGGCCTGTTCATTGCTTGCTCAGTTGTCTGAGACGCAACTCCCAGCTGCCCTGCGCCACCCCCTGAGAGACTGAGGCTTCCAGGCAAGACCGCTACACTCCAGAGGTGACGCTGCCAGCTCCTGGCTGAGGTGCAGATGGCCCACAGGAGGGGCTCTGCCTTGGAGGCCACTTCCAGGGCGAATGTCCGTCTCTAAGGAAGAGGCTCCCGAGGGAAAGGGGCAGAGCACAAGTGCAACGAATCCCGCAGTGCCTGGCGGGACCCGAACCGAGCTCCCTGGGAGGCGGGGTAGAGACACACAAGTGCCCACCATGAAGCCTGAAGGCAGCTGGATAGCAGCTCGGCCCTTCCGGGAGCTCCCTACCCTGGCACGGAGGGCCATGGCGTGGAGCAGGCACCCAGGAACCAAACAGGTGTGGATGAGAACCACGAGCCCTGAGCAGCTTTGGAGGAAGGAAGGGGTCTACAGCAACTGTGGAACTCCCAGGCTACCGTGCTGCCCTCTGACAACAGGGTGGACTGGTGGAGAGTGACACACTGGCTCCGGCCTAACCTGTGCTAGGTGCTCTGGGTGCGTGGACCCAAGCTGTCCTTGCAACACCTCAGCGAGGCCACCCATTGTGATTCCCGTCCGCATCCCTCTGCTTCCTGTTACTCAACGGGGAAATGAGGCTGAGAGCGAGCGTGGAAGGTTCGCCTATGGCCTTGCAGCTTGCACGTGGTAGAGCCAGGCTCCTCGCTACCGCTGCCTGGCGCCAATGCCTGCATCCATCCCACTGCACCCCAACTGCCCCCCAGTTTCCCTCGCTTTCTCCTTATTAGCTCTAGGAGGGTAGGCTGGCCGGGTAAGCAGTCAGGAGGGCAGGACCTGGCATGAGGCTGTGCAGGAAACCCCATTTCTTCCCCAAAGCGAATTGTCTCCCCAGTTTCCAAGCCACCTGCATAGACATGTGCCCTGGGTGGATCATGATCCTCAGTTACGTCGTCACTCCAGAAGTCTGTGTCTGGCTCATAGCACAGACCCCGTTCTGCTTGTATTGAAGCGATGCACGGGAGAGAAGTCAGCATTAGAGGATCAGGGACCAAAGCCCACCTTCCTCTGTGGCCTCTCCGATTGCTTGGTTGAAACGGCAGCCAGCTCTGCCCACACTGTTGCTACCTGGAGTAACTAGTCATGCATTCATCCAATCATTTAGTCAGCAAACATTTATTGAGCACCAGCTGTATGTCAGGCACAGTATTAAGCACCACCCACCTACAAGATGCTCGACAGAAATAATTAGAATGAACAAAATGTGAATCACATTGCTGTGGTGAATACATTCACAAGCTTTGGCTGGGAAAGGCAAAATACGTGGTTTACATTTAAACAAGACTTTTCATAGGGCTACAAAGTGCAGCCATGTCCATTAGGGTGTTTGACAGACTGTCTTCCTATCCAAACATACCATCCCTGAAGTCCCTGGGATTGAATTGAATTGAAAATACAAGAGGAAGAGGAGGTGACAGGCCATTTGGTACAGGTGAGAGGCCTGCCTCAGAGTTAGCCAAAGGTGGAAAAGCGAGGGCCAGGAACAGAATCAGAAGTAACACTCGGATGTAACCCCGAATGGCCCCAGCTAGGAGGGCAGTCATCTTCACCCCTTCTATAGCCGAAGGAACCAGGCTCAGGAGGCTAACTTGCAGGAAGTCACACAGCCCCAAATGGCCGAACACCTGACCCCAAAGTCCATGGCTTTTGACCCCTAGGGCAGACTAAAGCTTTCTCAAAAGAGGAAGACAGGAGGAGAGACTGCATGAATGGGATCAGGTCAGAGTCAACACAAGGGAAACGTGGTAGATGGAGAAGCAAGTGCCCAAGGAAACAAGTGTGATGAAGCCGATTGGCCGACAGGGGATTCTGGCTACACGGCCGGTGGCACACATCGTCCATGGCTCAAGCCAGGGCTCCTGGAACCTCACAGACACATTTAGAAAGGCTTCCAGGAGGACGCCCAAACTTCCCAGAGAGAAAGAGGGATGACCAGACTACGCAGTCATTTTATGTCTACCGTGCAGATAAGGAAACCCGCCTCCTGGGAGGCTGGCCACCTGGCTCTCCGTCACATCAGTGGGAAATGGTGGAGCAGAGATGTGAACCCACGTGTTTCTGACCTTGAAGTTCATTGTTTTCCATGCCCTTATTCCAAAAGTGACCAAAAAGGACAGATGAAGGGACTCTTAGGATCTCTGAATGTGGAAGAGACCTACACTTTCTCTAATCAGGTCCTCACAGCAGGTGGTTAGAGCCATGCTCGACCAGCCACATGGAAAGCCTATTGCAGGGAGGTGGGCTTCAACCTAAATGAAGGGGCTTTCCCTGTCCTTGGTGGCCCAGGTGGCAACCTTGGGGTCTGATTCAGGCAGACCTCCTGGCTCAGCCATGCTCTGAAGACCAGACCTTGGACAAATGAAATTTCCGGCTCTTCACTGATAGAGTGGCAGTTCTATGACGTAACAATGTCGATTTATTTGGAAAGTAGAGACAGAGCAAGAAAGAGAGATGGGGGGTGGGGAGAGAGAGAGAGAGAGAGAGAGAGAGAGAGAGAGAGATCTATTGATCTTCCATCTGGTGGTTCACTCCCCAAATGCCCACAATAGCCAGCACTGGGCTAAGCCAAAGCCATGAGCCAGAAATTCAGTCTGGGTCTCCCATGTATGTAGCAGGTGCCCAAGTACTCGAGCCATCACCTGCTACCTCCAGGGGTGCACATAAGCAGGAAGCTATTGGGAGCTGAGGCAGGAGCTGGACTCAGACACCCTGAAACGTGGTGAAGGCATCCCGAGTGGCAGCTTAACCCTCTGTACCACAGCACCCACCTGGTTCTGTGGCTTTTGACAGCGAGTGCTTCAGTTCAAAAAGACTTCGATCGGGTTTTTTGAGTCCTTCTCACTAAAATGGGCATATTAAGAACATCTCCATAGCTTGTTAATAATGAAATGAGATAGTGTATATGGAGCACTTTAGCACAGAGTCTGGCTCCTAGGAAACGCTCAATAAACATCAGCTCACCTTGAACAAGGCGACAGCGCCAAGCTGCCTGTGGGGCCATGAAAACATTCCCGAACGTTCTGTGACTTGTTCTACTCCTTCTGCAAAATGGGGTAATAATCGTACGCGTCTACTTTAGAAATGTCACCATGAGGATTCAGAAAGACGTGCATGTTAAATGCCCAGCACGGGGGCTGGCAGATGGTGAGTGGCCCTTCCAGGGCACCTGTTCTTAGCTCCATACGGGGCCAAACTTGTCGAGAGTTGGCCAACAGCAGATAGGCCTGCACGGGGAGGAGTGAGATTCCCCATCCGTGGCACTGCTCAGCCAGAGGGCAAAGTGCATCTATTGAGGGTGGGCGGGTAGGATTTCCGCACGAGGTCGATGGTCGGCCCTGCTGACCTTGCAGACCCGGGCTGTCTTCCCATGCTGTGACTCTCAGTCTACATGAATAAGGAAGACACAGACCCATCAGTGCAACAAACCAGGAGTGCAGCAATCCCTTCCTAGCCTAGTTTTCAAGATCAAAGCCCCTTCTGAGCCAAAGGCAATTACAGATAGAGCCATCGTAAGGCACAAGCATATTTCAATTGAAAAATGGCATCTTCCTGGCCATTGCCATATGGAGCCAGGACACCAGGTGGCCCAGGGCTGAGACCAATCTCAGGGTCCAATTGGAACTAAATAAAATGACCCCCTGGAGGAAATGGCTCCAGTGAGGCCCACAAATCCCCCTGACATGTCATGTTGGCATGTCCCACATCAGCCTGGGCCTCACGCTCTGCCGGATGCCCGAGGCCCTGTCCATTCCCTCTGGTGGGACAGAGATGAGGGGCCTCAGCTGTGAGTGCCTCCGTTGTGTGTGGGAGGAAGCCACAGCCTCGGTAGAGGATCTGGGCCTCAGCCTACTGCTGAAGAGAGCCCCAGGACAGCCTGCTTCTCATGGGGATTCTGCTGTCAGCTGCCAGTCCCCAGAGATGGCCACGTGACACGGTACCTTCATCTGCATACTACCTCCTTTCAGCTCCTTCCTGCCACTATGGACTCAATCAACACAGCCCGTCTCTCTCTCTCTCTCCTTCCTCGTCTTCTGGGATGGCTGGGCTTTGCCCCTGCCATGGGGAAGCAGGCTATGTTTTTGGTATAAAAGATGATAGGGGAGCAGGTGTTTAGCCTAACAGTTAAGACGCCTGCATCCTGTATCAAAGTCCTAGCGTTCAATTCCCAGCTCTGGCTCCAGACACCAGCTTCCCACCAGTGTGGACTCTGGGAGGCAGCAGTGACGGCCCAGGTAATTGGGTTCTTGCCACCCATATGGGAGACCCCGGTTATGTCCCTGGCTCCTAGCTTCAGCCATGGGCCAGCCCTGGCCATTGTGGACATTTGGGGGGTGTGATCCAGCAAATGGGAGCCTCTGTCTCTCTCTGCTTCTTTTTTAAAAGCTGGTCTAGTTGATGCTGGGAGATGAAGCTGTGTCTGCTGCCAGGGCCCTGTACGAGAACTTGGCTCTGATTCCCTTGTCAGCTACCCTCAACTCAAAGCAGCGGCAGAGCCTGCCTCCACTGCAGACTCCAGGAGCCATCACATTCCTGACCTGCCCCAGCCAGCTCCCACCACGCCATTACAACATAGTTTAGTATTTAAGAGTGTTCAAAAAAAAGTTAAAAGAGACAAACACTTGGGAAATACTGAATTAAGGAAAGTTAACAGGCTTCTTTTATGCAGGATTTGCCGGAACTTCTAATAAAATCAATACATTGAGGATTTCTTTTCTTTTCCTTTTTTTTTTTTTTTTTAAATTTCTTCTCCTCTCCCTTCCTCTCTCCCTCCCACCCTCTCGCATTGAGAAGCCCCGATCCAGGCTTTGGCTATATGTCAGGTGCGCAATTTCCTTTAGGTTCTGTTTTTCCTTATCTAATGTGAAGGATTAGAGTTACCTTCAGAGTTCTTAACGAGAATTTGCAGCTCAATGCACACATGGATATAAAATGGTTAGTACTAAGGTAATAATGCACACACAGTAAGTGACGGCAATGGTTGTTGTTGTTGTTGATACTATTATGATCTCATTGTGAAGAATGCAATGGAGAAGAGTCCCTGGGCTTGCTTTTAGAAGGAGTGAGGAGGGCAGAGGAGGGCAGCTGGGAAGAGCAGCCCAGTGTCTGGGTGGGATGCTGGGAGAAGCCCTGGGTCAGGTGGCTGTCACGGAAGGAAGGTGGGTGGTTGCAGCCACTGCAGCCGAGGTAGGCAGGAAGAGTCCGGGGCTCTGCGATCCGACAAAGAAAAAGGCTTTGAGGGCTCAACTCAGCCCTGCGTGGATAGGACTGGGAATAGCCAATCGTGTTTACCCCCTCAGTGGCTGGGAACAATTGTCCCTCTCAGCCGGCCTATTGTCTCCAGCAAGGCAAGCACATAACTCCCATTGGCACTGATGGGATTATGCACTCCTATCAGGAGAGACACAGAGCCCAAGCTTGCACAAGAGATGGGGGAGCAGCGGGTCCCCCTCGGCGACCTATCTCAGCGCCGCCACTGACTTGATTATCAGCTAACACAGTGAGGCCTCTTTCAAGAGAACCATTCAACCCTGAGCATTTGTAGCCTGGCTGCTCCTTGATAACTTTTCAGGGAGGACACTGATTGCATCGCAATGGGGAAGCAATGAAAAGGCTTCAAAATGCCCATGACATTCGATCTTGAATCAAAATGGCAGCTGATAATGGCTTTCCAAATGGCCGTGTTGCCCTGGTGGCCCTCACTCACTAGGCTCCCATCCCCCAGAAAAGAATGTTGAAAAACATTTGGACTCCTCTGTGTGTTGTTCAACATAATTATCCAAAAGTTGCCATTGTGTACATATGTGTGGTTCCTTTCTGTTAACAGGAAGTAGAAAATAGTGCTGCAGATTGCACCAAATAAATTAAGATTAGGATTAAGCATAATTAGAACAAACATTTCATGACATGATTTGAAAATACCAAGTTTGAACTACCTTAATTGAACAAAGCATCTGAAATTAGAAAGAATCACCTATAAATTTTATCTGTGAACTTTACCCAATACAGCTGGAAAAAATGGTAGTCCCAGCATCTTCAGAGAATCCACTTCCTCTGTTCTGCATGCTTCCCCACCGGAGCCCAGAGACGCTATTTCTAGGACCAAGCCTGGCCGATAACAGGAATTTGCATAATTCCAGCAAAGAATACTACCTGGCCCCATGTGTTTAAGCTACTCACCAGTGCCATGGTGTAGTAGGTTAAGCCTCCATCTGCAGCACTGGCATCCCATAAGGACACCAGTTCTAGTCCTCACTGTTCCACTTCCCATCCAGCTCTCTGCTATGGCCTGGGAAAGCAATGGAAGACGGCCCAAGTCCTTGGGCTCCTGCACCCATGAGGGGGACCTGGAAGAAGCTTCTGGTTCCTGGCTTTGGATCAGCCCAGCTCTGGCCATTGTGTCCATGAGGGGAGTTAACCAGTAAATAGAAGACTTTCTCTCTCTCTCTCTCTCTCTCTCTCTCTCTCTCTGTAACTCTGCCTTTCAAATAAACAAATAAATCTTAAAAAAAAAAACAAACAAACAAAGAAAGGGACTTGGGATACTTGGATTTGACATTGTGTATTAGGTAGAATGCTTTGGGTTCCTCAGTTATGAAGTGGGGGTGATAACGGATCTTCCTGAAAAGGTTGCTGTGAGGTTGGCTTGGAACACTGCCTGGCACAGATGGGAAGTTTGCTCACGCTGGCTGCTGCTATCGCCGCCACCACCACCACCCCAGCTGTGTTGTCCTTCTTGTCGTGAGATTGCTGAGAATTCAACAAAACACCACATATGGCCGCGCCTACCTACAGTAGTATGATCTTGTAGTTCCACTTGCTTTCCTCTGCACACGAAATGAGAAGCTCTCCTCGATCCCCAGGGACCCTCTTTATAATCTCTTTTCCATGATGAATCCCACAATTTGAATGATTCTGTGTCCTAAACCAGTCGAATTTTTGAAAGTAATTAACGTATGTCTCCATTTTTTTTTTTAATTAACCAAGGGCATTTATGATTCCCAAACCAAACTCATACCCTCCTGTAAATGACCACAGTTACCATGCTGGCTTATAATTCTTGCCACAAGAAAAGATGTTTGTGCCCTAGGTCATGTCCCTACAGTCTGGTGATGATGGAATGAAAGACGTTAGTCGGGCTTTGAAGCTGAAAATGTCTCCCAATCCTCATTATTTTCCCACAAATCCAAACATATCCACTTGGTAACAGAGGCTAATCTTAGATCCTAGCTTAGAGCCCAGGATAGGGGCCATGTCAGGATTCTGCCCACCAATCGGGTATGTGACCAGAGACAAGTCATTTGACTTTTCCTCACCAGTTCAATAGGAAGAACGTGAACCCTGGAAGGCACATTGTTGGGGTCTTAAGCCTGAGACTGTCCCCTGACCAGCAGGGGGCAGAACAAGCATTACCCGACAAGGTGAACGGGAGAGGTAAGGTCGAGGGGTCAAGCACATCACAGCAAGAACCCATGAGTTCTGTTGAAGCAGGAACCGCTTTATTGAGGAAGTGTACAGGCTTATAAAGCTTATGAAGGACATGCGCAGTAGGGGAGCCAATCAGCAAAAAGGTCATGCAGGCACAGGTGGACCACGAACAGGGGCACCTTAAGCGAAGTATAGGGATCACGCACTGTCCATGTATCTGGAAATAAATCGGACCTATCACTGCAGGTAGTCCGATCTCGTGCGGTTTAACCGCTGCGGCCGCAGACACACCCCCCAATCATCCGCCAGGTGCCATGTTGTTAGGGACTATTTTAGACAATGCCCAACAGCACATGAGGGTTAGAAGTAGGTGCTGAACAGATGTCCCATCTCCAGGTCATTTCTCAGGCTTTATTGGGTATTGACACATCCTGGGGCCTTGTCAAAGTACAGACTCTGATTCACATGCTGTGGGGCCTGGGATTCTGCATTTTTGTTGTTTTTAAAAGTTTTATTTATTTATGTATTTGAAAGTCAGAGTTACAGAGAGAGAGGGAGGAAGGGAGGGAGGGAAATCTTCCATCTACTCATTCACTTCCCAGATGGCTATAACAGCCAGGGCTGGGCCAGAGTGAAGCCAGGAGCTTCTTCCAGGTTGTCCACGGGGGTGCAGGGCCATCCTCCTCTGCTTTCCCAGGTGCATTAGCAGGGAGCTGGATCATAAACAGAGCAACCAGGACTTGAACTGAAGCCTGTTAGGGAATGGGATGCCAGGTCTGCAGACAGCATCATAACCCACAAAGCTGCAGCGCCAGTCCTGGGACTCTGCATTTTTAGCATGCACCCAAGTGAGCCACTGCTTCTAGTCCTTGAGCCACACCCTGAGAAGCAAGGATTTAATCCATGCTTCAGATGGGGCTTAGAGAAAAAGGGGCACTGGGTTCAAGCCAGGAGTGCTGAATTCTGATCCAGCCTGCATGGTACAGTCTAGAGAGAGAAGTCTTTGACTTGAAGGTCAGGAGGGCCTCTTTCTAGCCGGGCAGCTTTTGGGAACTTGATTAATTTTGCTTTTCTCTTCTCAAGAGGCTGGAGTCAAAACTGCCTACCCTTCATTAGAGGGCCCGAAAGATGAACAGGGACTGTGTATACCACCTACCTTACCTAGGTCTCTGCACATAACAGGCACCAAATAAATGTTAGTTCCCTACTGATGGCCCCTACCCTTCAACCACAGGGCTCTGTGACCCTAATCAAGTTGCTCAGCCTTTCTGAGACTGGGTTGAAGCCCATGAGCCAACCCTTCAGTTCTGTGTCTACTTTGCTCGTCCTGGTGCACCTGGGGCTACCGCCTCAGGCTGTCTGCCCGCTCCAGAGACCTCATCAACATGTCATGCCCAAGAAGTCTTCATGCACTTAATATCAGTGGGCCCCAATGTTGTGGACTTGCCTGGGGCTTGGCTAGCCAATGGAATATGCTCCCCAAGTTTGGGGGATTAACTGAGAATCCTAATAATGACACCTCCAAATCAGGCCTGGACGTCAACAGGGAATGGAGTTGGGCTTAGGAAAGACGAGACCCTGTGATCAAAGGAGGCAGATGAAACTGCTGCCGTTAATTTATTAATAAGGGATAAATAGAATGCTAATTAAGGCAGAGCTTGCAAGATGGCAAATTCCCAAAGTAAAACTTTAAGGAATGCTCAAATGATTATCATTTTAATTAAAAGTATATCACTCGACACAAACGGCAAGCCACCCCATCCCTCCACGCAGACTGCCTGAAAGGTAGAGCTAGCTGTGGTTTCCAGGGGTGCAGAGCTGCGAGCCGGTGCGTGAGCCCAGGGCAAGTGGAGCTGCCTTTTTCTCCTGGCCCTCCCCTGGGCTGCTACTATTAGCTGTCGGTGTTGGGCTCCTCATCCATTCGTGCACCCTTTCTCTGAGGGACAAGGTACATCCACACAGCTGGTGACAGAGGTTTCTGTCCACACAGCCGGCGACTGAGGCTTTCCCAGTGGACGCTGCAAACACTAGGGAGCGAGTCTTTGTCCTCTGCCTCACTTTCAACTCCAGCAGCTTCCCATTCCCCCCATTCCTGTCTCATCTGCTGTCCCCGGGGCCCTGCCAAGCCACCCTCTGCAGCACTGCCTGAGCAGTCTTGCTGAAATGCAAACCCATGACATCCCTCACTTGCTTGGAACATCTCCACCGTCTCCCTGCTACCCACACCAACAGGAGCAGCCATGATGAGTGGAATGCTCACTGTGTTCCAGCATTGGCAAAGCATCCATTTTGCACCCATATGAACCCTGCAAGGTGCATATTAACCGCATTTCCAAAGTGAGACAACTGAGGTTAAGAGATAGAAAACTGCTGGACCAGTCACGCAGTGCAGAAGGGGTAGTGTGAGGATTTGAATCAAGGGTCTAACATGAGCTTCAAAGCTCACTGCTGAAGCCAGTCCTTAACCTTTAGCGAGCACTGCTGCCATGGCTCCTTTGGTTGGATGACAAGGTCTAAGTTTCTTGCTTTGGGAAGTAAGGTCTAAGGATTTGCCTCGTCTACTCCACTGTAAGCATCTGCTGCTGTTTAAGACTTTCCACCTGTACCCCTGAGGCTCCAAGTTTGTGCCAACGCTCCTTCCCTGCTCCCCAGGAATCCCCATGACCCCCGCATCTCCAGGCCTCTGCACATGCTATGTGCGCCTCCTTTTCTTGACCCGTCTCCTTGGAGATCCTTTTTCATCTGTTGGGTAGGTTTGCCAGCTTCCTTCTGTGTGATCTGCACTTCTCTGTCCTACTCCTTCACTGCTGGCCCTCCAAGATGCACCAAGCTCCCAGGACACAGGGACTGTGCTACTCACATCGGCATCTCCAGCCCCCTGCACAGGACCTGGCGCAGAGTAAGTGCTTAATACAAGTTCGCCAGTCATTTGACCAGTGTTTAGTCATACCCTGAAATCTACACTGTAGATACAGCATGGGACAGAACAGGCTAGATTTTTACTCTTAGGGAGCATGGGGTCTGCTGGGGGAGATGAGTAATGCCATAAACAAGCCAATAAGTTAACAAGATGACGTCAGAAGGAGGCCAACGCTCTGAAGGCACTCAACCTGAGACATGCAATAAGGCATAACTGGAAAGAAAAGAAAAGAGGGCCCCTAAAAGAGTGCCATGTGACTAGAGACTTGAGAGATAAGGAGACACACAGGTGGAGGAACAGCAAGTGCAAATGTCCTGAGGGGGTAACACAACTCGTGTGTCCGGAGAAACAGGTGCCTGGAGAGTAGAGCAGTGAGAAAGAGAGCAGTCTATGTCTGGAGAAGGTTCAGTATGAGATTCCAGGGGGACAATTATTGAAAGAACAGGGGGGACCTGGTTCCCGTGGGCTCCAGCTCTCACCAAGCCCTGCAGATGCCCAGCGAGGAGGGCTGCCAGGACTGCCCAGCCTGGTGCCCTGAATGCATGGAAGTGGTCAGCTGGTGACCTTCCTGGGAAGGTGAGGGGGGTGTTTACACCAATGGCTGTCACCCCCTAGGGGAGGGGGTGGATCCAATTTTTCCCCTTAGCGAGAATTTGGCAACATCTGGAGATACTTATAGGTTGTGTCAATTGGAGGGAGTGGGGTTGCTACTGGCATTCAGTGGGGAGAGGCCTGGGATATGGCTGCGAAGTGCAGGGCTGGGTGGCCCCATGGCAAAGATTTGCCTGGCCCCCAAATCAGCAGTGCTGAGGTTAAGAAACCCTGGGTGACACCATGGTGCTGTTTGAAATGCCGATGGCACCTGCCTCCAGACAGCTCCATGTTAGGACATAGGGCAGCAAGCAGTTTTTCCCCAAAGTCAGACCCATGATTCCCCTTTGACCTCCTGCTCAGGAAACCTTCTCACAACCACAGAGAAGACCAGGAAGCACGCACTACGCCTTTCTTGACCGAGGGAACCCCACTCAGCACCACTCTGTGTGGACACTGGCCCTTGGTTTGCAAATAACAAGGTCAAAAAGAGCACACCGAGCTCAGAGTCCACAGAACCAGAATCACCTCTGCACCCCAACACCAGCTGGCTCCTTCTCTGTTGGGCTCTCTGGGATGTTTCCTTCTCATGACATTCAGGGACCCCTGAGACCAATTACATCCCTTGCTTATGTGGGGCAACCCCCTGAAGGTGCCTTGTGTTATGAGAAGCAGTGACCCCCTAAACTTAGCTCAACAAATGTACATCAACCCCAAGGAGGCAGGGGCTTGGTGCAGGCCAGAGCCATTGCCTTTAAAGATCGTGGTTTGCATCCCAGCTATGCACTATGGTGAGTTGCTTCTTATTGACCTCAGTTGCCTCATCTGTGAAATGGGAACAATAACATGTCATATTGCTTTTATGACTAATGATCATATGAGTTACTTAGTAGATACTCAAAGCACTGCAGCTGGTGTTATTGTTATCCTAACGCCTGAGCTGGAAGAGGTATCAGAGATCAGTCTGTCTTACCTTTCCACCTCACATCAGGGGACTCTAGGAAGTTTGTGGAAGATGGAATTCAACGATAAGGTTGTTGGCTTCCACTGCGGCTGCCACCTGCTCCACACTGCCCGCCTCACTCCCTGTGTGTCCTGAGGAAAGTGGCCATGCTCCTGCAGAATTTCCACACAAGGATGTCGACCACCATGATCCGATTGCAGTGGAAATTCAACAGGAAGAAGAGAGACACTGCAGAGCAGAGTGGAAAGAATGGACGCACAGCAGTGAGCGGGGACACCACACCCCATCCCCGTGGCCAGGGCCTACAGGAGGTGCCAGCTGCAGAGAGCTGTGTGAGTGCAGAGGGGCAGCCCGTGCCACCGGGGATACTGCATGAGGGATTCGTGCAGACCACACTTTGATTCCAGCCTGCAGCCCTAGCTGGGAGGCGGGGTCAGCA
Source organism: Lepus europaeus (assembly GCF_033115175.1). NCBI lineage: Eukaryota > Metazoa > Chordata > Mammalia > Lagomorpha > Leporidae > Lepus > Lepus europaeus. The sequence goes on from NC_084833.1 coordinate 46,044,722, forward strand.
TACCCGCTTAGTCCAGTGAAGGAAAACACATTTCTTTTTCCCTATCCCCCAGCAACAAATGGGGAGAAGCCACCATCTTGACACCAGTCAAGGCTGTGTGGCTCTCACACGCATGACCAGGGGATTTTACCAGGGGGAAAAAAATCTGCATTTCCCACTGACTTTGAGTCTGGCAGTGAGGGTGGACAGAGGGCTAAACACTTAGGATTATGACGTGTCCCCATCCTCTCAACTTCCTGCAGGCTCCAGGCTCAAACAGCCAACGCGGAGCACCCACAGGCGACTGGCTCTGGACAAGACTCTGCTCTCCTTGTGGACAACACAGGCTTGTGGGTGGGGAGAGGGGTTCCTCTGAATATTAGAAATAAAGAATTCAATATGCCAAATAAAAAATGCAGTAGAAAGCCTTAACAACAGACTTGGTGAGGCAGAAGAAAGACTACCTGAGCTAGAAGACAAATCTTTGGAAATATCTCAGACCAAAAAAAGAGGAAATTAGAAAAATTAAAATCAGTGTTCCAGATTTACGGGATGCTATCAAACAACCTGACATACAAGGCTTAGGAGCTGCTGAAGATGTGGAAACTGAGAATGGATTAGAAGGCCTATTCAGTGAAATATTAACAGATAATTTCCCTAATTTGGAGCAAGAAAGGGAATTCAAGTATGGGAATCACATACACCTTCTAATAGACATGACCAGAAAAGATTTTCACCATAAAACATTGTAGTCAAAGTTCCAGCATAAAGATTCTAAAATGTGCATGAGGGAAACACCACTTACCTTCAGATGGTCTCCAATTAGATTCACATTTGATTTCTCATCAGAAGCCCTACAGGCTAGGAGAGACTGGAGAGATACAGTCCAAGTCTTAAAGAAATAAACTGACAACCCAGAATACTGTACTCTGCAAAGGTTTCATTTATGAATGAAGGTGGAATAAAGACCTTCCACAACAAACAGAAACTGAAAGAATTTTGCACCACTAATCTAGCCTTACAAATGATGCTTAAGGATGTGCTACACATAGAAACACAGAAAGACAGTCATCACTATGAAAGAATGTGAAGGCAGAAAGTCTCCCAGTAAAAGTACAAAAGAAACCCAGAGCAAACAATAGAAATATTTATGAAAAAATGGCAGAACAAACTCATTACTTGTCAATAGTAACCTTGAATATAAGTGGCCTAAGTTCTCCAATTAAAAGATACAGACTGGCTGAAAAAACAAGACCCACCTATTTGCTGCCTACAGGAAACATACCTCACCAACAAAGATACCCTCAGATTGAAAGTGTAAGGATGAAAAAAGATATTCCATGCTAATGGAAAGCAAAAACAAGCATATGTAGCCATTCAATAGATAAAATAGACTTTAACACAAAAACTGTTAAGAGACAAAGAAGTACATTATGTAATGATTAAGGGACTTAATTCAATAGGAAGACATGACTATAATAAATGCATATGTACCCAATACCAAGTCATCTGGTTATTTAAAACAAATGTTAATTAATCTAAAGGGAGACATAGACTCCAATACAGTAGTAATGGGGTATGGGTGCCGGTTCACTTCCTGGCTGCTCCACTTTTGATCCAGCTCTCCGTTATGGCCTGGGAGAGCAGTGGAAGATGGTGCAAGTGCTTGGGCCCCTGCATCCACATGGGAAACTTGGAGGTAGCTCCTGGCTCCTGGCTTCAGATTGACCCAGCTCCAGCTGTTATGGCCATTCAGGGAGTGAACCAGTGGATGGAAGATTCTCTCCCTCTCCATCTCACTCTGCCTTTCAAATAAATAAATAAATCTTAAAAAAATAATAATGAGGGACTTCAACATCCCACTTTCAACAATAGACATATCAACTAGACAGAAAATCAACAGAGAAACAACAGAGCTCATCTATACCATGGACCAAATGGGCCTAACTGATCCACAGAACATTTCATCCCATAGAATACCATCTCTTCATCAGTGCATGAATCTTTCTCTAGGTATGCCATATGCCAGCCCATAAAGCAAGTCTCAAAAATTCAAAAAAATTGAAATCATACCATGTATCTTTTCTGATCACAATGGAATGAAGCTGGGAATTAACAACCTAAAAATCTCAGAAAAATATGCAAACACATGGAGACTGAACAACATGCTCCTGAAAGAACAATGGGTCATAGAGAACTCAAAAAGGAAATTTAAAAAAATCCTAGAAATGAATGAAAACAATACAACACAAAAACTTATGAGATACAACAAGAGCCATGTTAAGAGGGAAGTTTACAGCAATTAGTGCATACATCAAGAAACTGGAAAGACATCAAATAAATGAGCTATATATATATCTCAAGAAGAACAAACTAAAATTAGTAGGAATACATAATTATAATTAGAGAAGAAATAAACAAACTTGAAAACAAACAAAAAATACACAAGATCAGTGAAATGGAGAGCTGGTTTTTTGAAAAAATAAACAAAATTGATACACCATTGGCCATTTAACCAAAGAAAGAAGACTCAAATTAATAAATCAGAGATGAAAAACAACATGTAACAATGGATACCACAGAAATAAAAAAGAATCATCAGGAATTACTATAAACAGCCGTATGTCAACAAATTGGGAAATCTAGAAGAAATTGATAGATTCCTGGACACATACAACCTACCAAAATTGAGGCAGGAAGACATTGAAAACCTAAGTAGACCAACAACCAAGACAGAGATTGAATCAGTAACAAAGACTCTTCCCCAAAATAAAAGCCTAACACCAAACATTTCCGCAAATGGTGGAGTTAGAAATGTGCCAGGGGATTCCAACACAATCCCATCAAGATGGCATGTACCAATGCCATCGCACTAGTCCAAGTGATCAATTTCAGCTCACAGTTGATAACTCTGATAGGTCTAAGAGTCAAAGAGATCACACAAACAAGACAAGTATCTGCTAATACTAACTGATAGAATCAAAAAGGGAGAGAAAGATCCAACATGGGAAGTGGGATACACAGCAGACTCATAGAATGGCAGATGTCCTAAACAGCACTCTGGCCTCAGAATCAGCCCTCAAGGCATTCGGATCTGGCGGAAGAGCCCATGAGAGTATAGCAGGCATGGAAAGCCAAGATATCATGGAAAAAAAAAAAAAAAAAGACCTAAATGAATGATCTCTGTGAGTGAGATCCCAGTGGAGAGAACGGGGCCATCAAAGGAGGAGGTACCCTTCTCTGAAGGGAGGAGAGAACTTCCACTTTGACTATGACCCTATCGGAATAAGATCAAAGTCAGCGAACTCTAAAGGCTTCCATAGCCCTGGCAACTCATGACTAGAGCCTAGGGAGATTAGTGACGCCATGAACAGGAGTGTCAAATTGTTAAATCAGCAACAGGAGTCACTGTGTACTTACACCCCATGTGGGATCTGTCCCTAATGTGTCGTCTAAAGCGAAGTGATGCTATAACTAGTACTGAAACAGTATTTTTATACTTTGCGTTTCTGTGTGGGCACAAACTGATGAGGTCTTTCCTAATTATATACTGAAGTGATCTTCTGTATATAAAGAGAATTGGAAATGAAAAAAAAAAACAACCTGGTGTTAAAATGGAAATGGCATAGAAAATTAATTAAGTTGAAAAAAAATTATGTAGGATATCTGTCTTTAATGTGCTGTACATTGCTATTTAATGCTATAATTAGTAATCCAATGGTAGTTTTTTCACTTTATGTTGCTATATGGGCAAAATGTTGAAATCTTTACCTAATATATACTAAACTGATCTTCTGTATACAAAGAGAATTGAAAATGAATCTTTACATGAATGGAAGGGAAAGGGAGCGGGAAAGGGGAGGGTTGCGGGCGGGAGGGAAGTTATGGGAGGGGGGAAGCCATTGTAACCCATAAGCTATACTTTGGAAATTTATATTCATTAAATAAAAGTTTAATAAAAAAAATAAATAAATAAAAATAAAAAAATAAAGAAGAACTAGCTCCAACTCTTGTCAAGTGACTCAAAGCAATTGAAAGGGAGGGATTCTTCCCAAATTTGTTCTTTGAGGCCACCATCACCTCAATTACAAAACCAGAAAAAGATACAACAAAGAAGGAGAACTATACACCAATATCACTAATGAACACAGACAACATCCTCAACAAATACTAGCTAGTTGAATCCAACGCATCAGAAAGATAATTCACCCAGACCAAGTGGGATTTATCCCTGGCACACAGGGATGGTTCAACATTCACAAATCAACAAATGCGATACAACACAGGAACAAATTAAACAATAAATCACATGGTTATTTCAATAGATGCAGAGAATGTATTTGAAAAAAATACAACATCCTTTCATGATAAAAACCTTAAGCAAATTGGTTAAAGAAGGAACATTCCTTAACACAATCAAGGCAATATACAATAAAATCACGGCCAGCATCATATTGAAGAGGAAAAGGTGGAAGCATTTCCACTAAGATCCAGAATGAAACAAGGATGCCCACTTACACCACAGCTATTTAATTCAGTCCTGGAAGTTTTATCCAGAGCCATTAAGCAAGAAAAAGAAATCAAAGGGATATAAATTGGATAGAAGGAATTCAAATTATCCCTATTTGCAGATGACATGATTCTATACATAGGGGATCCAAAAGATTTCCCTAAGAGAATACTAGAACTCATAAAAGTCTGACAAAGTTGCAGGATATAAAATTAACACACAAAAATCATTGGCCTTTGTATACACAGATAATGCCATGGCTGAGAAAAAACTCTAAGATCAGTTCCAAGGTATAAATACCTTGGAATAAATTAAACCAAGGAGGTGAAAGAGCTCTATAATGAAACTTAAAAAAAATTAAGGAAATAGAATAAGACACAAAAAAATCTTTCATGTTCCTCAATTGTAAAAATTAATACTATCAAAATATCCATACTACCAAAAGCAATTTACAGATTCAAAGCAATCCCAATTAAAATATCAATGACAGTGCTGTGGTGCAGTGGAGTAAGCCTCTCCCTGTGGTGCCAGCATCCCATTTAGGCGCCAGTTTGAGTCTCAGCAGCTTCTCTTCTGATCCAGCTCTCTGTTATGGCCTGGAAAAGCAGCAAAAAATGCCCTAAGTGCTTGGGCCCCTGGACCCTGGTGGGAGACCCAGAAGCAGCTCCTGGCTCCTGGCTTCAGATTGGTGCAGCCCCAACAACTGCAGCTATTTGAGGATTGAATCAGTGGATGGAAGACCTTTCTCTCTGTCTTTCCTTCTCTCTGTCTGTAACTCTACCTCTCAAATAAATAAAATCTTCTAAAAAATACCAAGGACATTCTTGTCAGATCTAGAAAAAACAATGCTAAAATTTACATGGAAACACAAGAAACCCTGAAAAACAACAAAAACAAAGCTGATGGCATCACAATACCCAATTTCAAGACACTAAAGGGCAGTCATAATCAAAACAGCATGGTACTGGCATAAAAATAGACTTGTAGATGAATGGAATAGAATAGAATCCTCAAAAATTAAGCCAGGCACCTACAATCAACTAATCTTTGACAAAGGAGCTAAAATCAATCCCTGGAGAAAGGAAAGTCTCTTCAACAGATGGTGCTGGGAAAACTGGATCTCCACATACAGAGATATGAAACAAGAGATATGAAACACCTTCTACAAACAACTCAAAAAAATAGATCTAAATCTATAACATGATACCATCAAATTACTAGAGTAGAACATTGGAGAAAACTCTGAAAGACGTTGGCATTGTCTAGGAATTCTTGGAAAAGACCCCATAGCATAGGCAATCAAAGCAAGAATAGAAATATGGAACTACATCAAACTAAGATGCTTCTGAACTGCAAAGGAAACAAAGTGAAGAGGCAACCAACAGAATGGGAGAAAACATTTGCAGCTATTCAACTGATAAAGGATTAATATATCCAGAATCTCTAAAGGGCTCAAGAAACTCAACAACAAAACAATCCAGTTAAGAAATGGACAAGGAACTTGAACAGGCATTTTCAAAAGATGAAATTCAAATGGCCAACAGACACATGAGAAAATGCTCATGATCTCTAGCCACCAGGAAAATGCAAATCAAATTCACAATGAGGTTTCACCTCACCCTAGTTAGAATGGCTCTCATACAGAAATCAATAAACAATAAATGCTGGCAAGGATGTTAGGAAAAAGATTCCCTAATTCGCTGTTGGTGGGAATGTGAACTAGTACAGCCATTGTACAAGATAGTACGGAGATTTCTAAGGAAGCTGAAAATAGATAATACCATATGATCCAGCCATCCTGCTCCAGGGAATTTATCCAAAGGAAATGAAATCAGCAAATGAGTTATCTGTACCTCCACGTTTACTACAGCTCAATTCACAATAGCGAAGATATTGAATCAACCCAGGTGCCCATCAAACAATGACTGAATAAAGAAAATATGCATATATACACTATGGAATACTACTCAGCCATAAAAAGGAATGAAATTCTGTCTTTCACAACGAAATGTATGCAACTGGAAACCATTATACTTAGTGAAATGAGCCACTCCCAAAAAGACAAATACTGTATGTTTCTCAATCTGTGCTAATTGAGTACAAAAATATAATGTATATTAGCAAAATTGACATTTTGGGAATTGATTATTTTTTTACAGCTCCTGTCTCTATTGTGGAATTTTTTTCTTACTTTTTGTTGAATTCTTTACTTAGTGGACAGTTAATCTTATGATTATAAAATAAACTGAAAATATGTCATTGTAAAAATTAAAAGAATAAGAAAGGAAGGAGAAAGTTTAGAGTGGGAAGTATAATAAAAATAAATTGGTGGCAAAAAAGGGTGAGATTGTTTTGGTGGTTGGAAAAATTTTTGAAAGCCATGCGGTGGTCAAAGAGTTCATGGAAAAATGCGTATGATGAAAAAATATGCCTGAGTTTCCAGTATTTTTTACACCAAAGTAAACTTATTTGTGAATTTAACTTTTCCAGTACCTTTTTGAAGTGCCTTTAGAAGGAAAGAAACTGAAACTCCAAGAACGAAAAGATGGACTTATTTTCCTGGTTTTGAGGGGGAGTGACAGCAGACATTACAGTCACCTGTTAGCAATGAGAAAAGTGAAGCCAGGTGTGAACCCAGGCAAGGCTGAAGTTTGGCCTTTGTGTACAGTGCCAGGCAGCCAGCGCTGGCTGATGGCACAGGGTGCAATGCTGGCGGGCTGCCCCTGGGCTCTGCAGCCTCAGATTGAAGCCCCACAGGGCTGCACCACAAAGCCAATGCTGTCAAAGAGCGGCTTTGCTGCCCAGCTTGGCGTTTGGCTGGAACTCGGCCGTGAGTGTTCCTGCTTGGAAAATGCGCAGTCCCAGCGCTCAGTCCTTGCACTTCTGTTCTTTTGCCTCTTTCTCCTCTACCATTTCCTTGGTGAGTTCATCAACTTCCACAGCCTTTAATGCCATCAGTATAAACTTATATATCCCATTGATTCTAAAACACACACGTTCCCACATTTTAATATCTCTGTGGCTGGATGTGTCCTAGGTTAACTCACAATGCTTTTTCTTAGTGGTAAGTAAGATGATGGTGTTCTTATAGTCGGTAGCATTTTAGAATTCTAGACTCATAAACCACAACATGTTTTCCAAGTCTCTCATCAGATGGGCGAGACCAGACAGGGCTCCCAGACTTGTGCAGGTGCTTAAACCCCAGGGCCACAAGGCAGTGGTACTAGGAGGGTGAGCACTGAACTGACAGTGGGTGTAGGAGGTGGGCCTGGTGGGCGGTGTGTGACTACGGAAGGCAGTTCTCACAGGAGGGTTGGTTAAGAAAGCCTGGGTTGGGCCCGGCTGCTCCCAATGTGTGGGATTTATCACGTCCTCTCATCTGTCTTTAGATCTTAGAGAAATGTCCTCTTCCCCAGGCTCCCGATTCACAGTCTGGGTGTTCCTTTCTGATTCTGGAATCTTGCATCTCCCCCATGGGGCTTAGGATGCTGGGCAGCCAGGTCACAAGGAGAGAACCATGCACACACAACACACAGTCCCGGGAATCAGCCTGCATTTGTTTCTCCTAACCAATGGCAGGGCATGGGAATGGGGGAGCGCTCCGGGAGCTTTGTGAAAGCTAGCCACGCTCCCGCTCTGCGGTTTGGTGGTGAGATGAATGATTCATCATTGTTTTGAATCAAGGAAGCACAGCACACGCTCAGTGCCTCCCCCTGCCTGCAACTGCACTTTTCTAATCTGACAGGAGGCCAGGAAGGGGACAGGACGAGGAACAAATGACAGCGGCAGGAAAGCAGGGCGTTTGGAGGGAGAGCTTCTGCACAAACCCATTGGAAATCAGCCTCCGCGAGCCCCGGCCTCGCCTTCCCCCTCCCTGGCCATTTGGAAGGGCAGTAGCAGCAGAGTCGTTTGCAGTCTGGGGAGGCTGCTGAGGGAGGCACGCACAGGACCACATCCTTTTGTCCCATCATTTTCTGAAGTGGCATGTCACTCTGTTACCTGTAGGTGTCATCCGACTTTGAAGACCGGAAGTCCCCTCAGCGCACCCCCAAGCCAGGGCTGGGTGCTGGCAGGAGTGCGGAGACAGTGGCATTTCAGGGTGCCCACAGAATGGCTGTAAAATAATGGCCCCCAACTCTTTGGCGTTCACAGACCGACACAGTTTTTTAAGAAACGTTGCTTGCCAAGGACGCACACTGAAGAACAAAGAAATAAAAAACATGATCATCTCCTAACACCATCATCTCGCAAAAGAAAGATCATTTAGCAACCACACATCCACACACACCAAGCAGGAGAGACCCTTGATGAGAGAATTTAGGTCAGCAGCAGCCGGCCAGCTGCAAGCATACAGACTTTGGTGTGGAGTGCCTAGAAGGGTCCTTCCTTTTCCAATGCATTTGGGGACCTGTGGCACCTCTGCTGTGGCCTCCCTCCTCAGATAGAGCATGGGGAATGGGGCTAAGGTTACTGAATTCACCATAAAGTGAAGACGTAGGTGCAGAAGGACACACGGCGCCATCCACTTTCCTGACATCTGTACTGAACGCACATACACAGGTCGTCTCGCTGGTGCAGGACACGAGGCCTGGTGCCAGGGGGTGCAGCCTGCTTCCTGACCTCAAGTGTGTATGGACTTGATGAAGGGGACGTGAAAACTTCACCTCCTCCAGGAGGGCCTCTGAGATCACCCCCATTTAAAGGGGAAATTGGGACACAAACCCCCATACCCAATAATTCTGTAACATGTCACCTTTTCCCCTTTCCTTGGAGTTCTTTGTGGACATGACCAGAGCCTCTCACACAGTCATCTCCCCCAGGGAAACAGCGCTCAGCTGGGGAGTTCCAAGAGGATCCTGCCTAGATGTTGTGGCTTCTGAATGACACAGTATCACTTACGGAAACAAAATGTGCTTGCGGCTACTTATCTCCGGCTCTAGGGCTGTGGCGGTTGCAGGACGGTCATGGGAGACTCAGAGTGGGAAACTCAGCAGGTCTCCATCTCTGGTTACGCCCTGGGAAGCTGTCTGCCCAGCAAAGCACACTGGGGCAGCAGGAGGGGCACAAGGGTCCTGGCCTGGTCACATGGGCACTGCTGGGGGTGACGGGGGAAGTCACTCATGGTCAGGACCAGAGCCCGGCATCAGCACTCCATCCACCCCAGCCAGGTGGTAGGGATGTAGGACACTGCCTCTGTGTGGGGCACAGGGCCTTAGTTTCTTGGGACCTAGATGGAGAAATCCTGATTGGTGTCTCAGGAAACAGTCAAGACAGAGCTGGGGTGCGGGTTTTCAGGGTAAGGGTGGGGAAGTGGGGTGCTCCCACCTAAAGACCAAGAGAGGTGGTGTTGAGGGCTGGAGAGCTGAGGCACCTGCCCTACAGATGCAGGCTCACTGGACTGGTGCTTGAGAAAATCAGGGGCACAGGAGTGGGGCTATTGGCAGAGAGAGAGAAAGAGAGAGAGAGGGAGAGAGAGAGAGAGAAAGTCAAAGAGACAGAAATTGAGAGAGATAGTGGGGCTGATGCATGGAAAAAACTACCCTTTCCCTCCCCACAAGCAGCCAAGGGGGCAGGAACCCCAGGACCTGGGCCTTCACAGGGATGCTGGCCCATGGGGGCAAGCTGGAACAAGCCGGCAGCTTGCAGGCAGCAACCGAATAGTGAAGGAGAGGAGGCGGATCATTCCCTATGTCCCCGTCATGGCTGATCTTGGAAGGAGAAGGGGAGAAGATTTCTCTCCAAATCAAAGGCAGAGTTGGAGTTCACACAAGGGGCTGGAGCTCTGGACAGAAATGGGACTTGCAACATCGAGGGATTGCAAGGTACTATCTGAATGAGCAAAACGTTACAGGACCTCCTTGAAGTTTTAACTGGGGGCAAGAGAGAAACTTCCCTATGATATTAAGATGAAGCTGTGGTCTGTTCTTCCCAAGAGCTGTGCTTGATGAAAGCCTACAGAGGGGCAGGCATTTGCCTGTTGATTAAGGTGCCTACCTCTTGGAGGGCCTGGGTTCGATTCTTGACTCTGACTCCTGACTCCAGCACCCTGCTATGCAGACCTGGAAGGCAGTGGTGATGGCTCAGATACTTGGTCCCTGCCATCCATGTGGGAGACCTTGACTGTGTTCCTGACTGCTGACTTTGGCCCCAGATGTGGGCCACTGTGGGCATTTGGGGAGTGAACCAGTAGGTGAGGATTTGTGTGTGTGTGTGTGCATGTATCTTTGTTTATCTCTTTTGGCTTGTCAAATGAATAAATAATTAAAAACCCCATACAAAAACATGAAGTACACAATGAATCAGGGGCCAAGAGGAACCACTGCGGTGAGCTGGCGGAGGCAGCAGAAACCATGCCAGTGGCCAGGGCAGGTGTCCTGGTGGCTGTGGCCATGTTGTCAGTGGGCAGCATGAGCATAGCAGTGCCAGAGGGGGACAAGGCTCTGGGGTGCAGCTGTGGGTGGTCCTGGCTGGGTCCTGCTGATCCCCAGCCTCCCCCATATCTGTCTGTTCCTCAGCTTTTGCCTGCTTTTCCATACCTCAGCAGGAGGGCTCCCTTGTAACCAGGAACCCAGACTGATACTCCTGTCTTTCTTGGTTCTTTAAATCAGTTGACAAAGCCAGGCTCAAGTATCCCCTGGCATCCTGGGCAGACGCCCAGAAAGCATCCTTGCTCGTGTGCAGTTGGAGGCTCCAGATGTCACCTTTACCCATGAGGGACACTTGGCCAGGTAATTCTTACCTGGACCCCATCTTTGGGCCTTGTGGACTTGGAGGCTATGTTGCATGGTGATTATGAATGCTGGCTCTGAAAGCAGAGCATCTGACATCATCCTCTAGCTTTGCGACACTGTGGCCAAGGGACCTTGAAGAAATGACTTTTCCTAGTCTGTAAAATGGGTCCAATAATACTCCTAAAGATAATATCAGGATTAGAAGGGACTGCCACTTTTGAAGCATAATACATCTTTTTGGTACACACTAACACTTAATGTTAGCTAGTAACAGTAGTAGAAGTGATAGGGCGAGGACACCAATAGCAACAGTAAAAACTCATCCCTGAAATCTCATGTGAAAGAGAAAGAACCTTCTGGCTTGTTTAAAACAGTAGCTTTAGGGTTTCTTTGTTATACAAAGTGACAACGTTTTATTCCACGTCCTAATAGAACATTCTGAATTTGAAAATTACACCAAAAGCTACACTTATAGTAAGGTTAGAATTAAGTGCAAAACATAGGCCTGTGCAGACTGAAGACAAGATCATTGCGATGACGTGAGGGGGTCACAGGACAAGTGTTTTCCCCTTGGAAATTCCCTGTCTCTCTATTTGGATAAAAGCTGTCCTGCAGGAGGGACAGTGGGGAAGAGCCCTGAGACGGAGCACGTTCTGACTGGGAGGAGGTAGCTGGAACCCTCCCAGTTATTCTGGCCCTGCAGTAATCCTTACAAAGTCAGAAAGACAGGTCACCCCTGTGACAATGCAGCAACAGAGCCATGCCGTGGATACTCTTAGCTTAGAGAGGACAAACCCTTCCCCTGGGCAAGGGTTCTCGTGCCTACCTTTGCATCCCCTCATAGGGCAGTGGCGAGGGTGTTATCAGCAGAGGTGGGGCTTCTCAGTGGGACACTGACATCTGGACCTTGTCTCCAAGATGCTCAGACCATGGCATCCCCTGGGTCTCCTCTGGCCACCAGCTGCCCAAAAGCCAGGAGCCTTGTTTGTCTGGCCCCAGGTTCCTTCTCCAGTGGCAATCCCTTCTCCAAGGGGTCATTCGATAAGTAGCTGGGATCACTTTTCAATGAGGGAGGAAGGGGAAACCTCCCACAATGGTGTGAGGGTGGGAGTCATCTCCAGGAGACACAGGGTGGGAAGGTGCAGGATGGGGCGGCCTCTTAAGCAGTGGGGTGTGTGGGTCTCCGGCCACTGCGTCAGTGGCAACAAGATGATGCATCCTGCAGTCCCCTATCCAAGGGAGGTGCCTACATCACAGAAGTGGCTGGGCCTTTGCCCAGTCTCCAGGACACACAAGTAAAGGTGGCCACGTCACGTCCCACACTGCCCAGCTCAGTTGGCAGACACGTCCAAATGGCAAATGCTGACAGATGTGCAGCCAGGCATTCATTCTTCCAGTCACTATTCTATCTGCTCAACTGACACTAGTTTTCTGGGGGACGCCGTCAAATACCAGGGCTCCAGCATGGTCCCTGTCCTCGAGGGACTATGTCTTAGCACAGGGGACAGGCTGGTGGATAAATAACCCAGTGTTGTAGGTGTTGGGAGAGAAGTCAGTCTGCAGGCTGTGGGGTCACAGGGGAGGACTATCTAACAAGCTTGGGGGTATTTGGAAGACTTCTTGGAGGAGGAGAGAAGACTTGAGGTAAATCCAAAAGGCAGAGCAGAAGCTCCCTGGGGAAAGAAGTGGAGGAGTGGATTATAAGACGAGGGACTAAGAGAGAACACCAACATGTGGGAAGCACAGGGAGTGGCTCTGGCAAAGTGTGGGGTGTGAGATTGGGAGGGGAAGGGTGAAGGCACAGGGCTCCATGGAGCGAGGGTGCTGGAGAAGGAGGCAGGTGCAGAGGGCGAGTTGCCCCAATGAGCACATCCTTGCAAATCCTGGTGACGTTCTTGCAAGCACAAGAGGTAGCATTAGGTCAAAGTGGACCCTGCCCTCAAGGAGCATGAGAGAAGGGACACAGGTGGCAGCACAGAGTGGTTCTGAAGAGGACACGCTACGGGTCGGAGTTAGTGAGAGAGGGCCCCGTGCCAGAGCAAGCCAGAGCGGGGCCTCCAGCGTCAGGCAGAACCTGGACAGGGGAGCACTCTCCCCAGGCAGATGCTTCACAGGGGCTGACTCATCCAATCAATGAGGACGTGCTGTCCCCCTATTTTCCAGGATGGAAAACAAGTTCAGGGAGCTTACATAGTTTGGGAGCTGGGAAGTGGGCCAGCAGGGTCACAGAGCCCCAGGGTGCCTGACTCCAGGGCCTTTGTCCTGCTCTTGACATCCACTTGCCCCTGCTTTCCTGGCCGAGGGAACAGGAAGCGTCAGGAGACCTGTGGAAGGCAGCAGGAGGACCAGGAGGAGGCAGAAGGAGGCGGAGCCAGAGAATGAGGCGGAGAAGGGGGCATGGAGTGATGGTCAACAAACCCACTCAGGCTTAGGCTTGGCCATCTAACAGCCATGACCAAGCAGCTCACTCTCTGCTTCTGTTTTCTCACTAAAAAAATGGGAGCCAATGCTTACTTCCTTGGAGGTCATTAGAATTCAACGAGATAATTCGAGTTCAGTGATTAGGACATTGTGAGTCCTCCAACATGGATGCTAGGATTGTTTCCATCACAGTCATCCTCATTCCCAAGGTTAAGTTTAAGATCTGAGAGGTAGGCTGGGCCAGGAAAGTGCAGGGAGGATGTTGAGTGCCTGGGAGACATGCGATCTTGACCTTGGCAATGCTGGAAATTTGCAATGGAAGTTTCTCAGCAGAGACAGGAAGTCACAGCTTGGACAGTGTTTGCTCTCCTTTTACAGAGCAACATAGTGACTTCCTTCTGCAGAAGTTTTATGATTTTTCTCTAGGGCAGGAAATTGTGTCTCAGTGGAGAGAAGCATTGTCAGTGCCTGTCGAAGCTGGCCATCAAGTGCTTGGAATAGTGACTGTCTGAAGGTGGGGTGCAGCCCCCAGGAGGCTGAGAAGGGCCCCTGGGCTCCTGCAGGGAAAGGGGAGGCTGTGGACCCTTGAGCTGACCAGCAAGAGAAGATGCTGGAGTTACTGCTCCCGGCCCCTTCCCGCTGACTCAGTGAGCCCCTTGGACGTGTGAGGCAGCATCCTCTCATCCATTTATCACCAAATCAGAAGCCTCCAGAGGCCGGATTCTGGTAACCATAGAAACAGGCGCTCTCTGGACCACTCCTCTCTATTAAACAAGAGGAGCCAGCAGGTCCTCATCTCCAGCAATGGGCATAGCGGAAGCTGAGGCGGGGAGGCGTGGCTGAGGGGTCTGCTATGGCCATGTTTGCCACCTGCCTTGCACCCTCTTGCTAGCCCACAGAATGGTGCTGGCTGTTCGCACAGCTCTGGGGCTGCTCAGCTACCTTTGAGGAAAGAGGAGAGAGATCTGGCAGCTCTCCGTGCACCAGCACATCCTTGAGCTCACTTGCTCTCTCATGACCTCTCTGTGAAGGGGGCCTTATGCTCACATACTGACCGAAAGAGACAGCCCAAAGAGGACAAATGACCATCCAAATGATGCAGCCAGGATGCCACTGAGCTGGGTGCAAACTGCGGTCAGTGCAAATGCTAAAACCCCAGCCTGAGCCTCTGCTGCACAGGGCCTCTCAGCCAGAGGGAGGAAGGCTGCCGCTGACCCCTGGCCCAGAGCCGTGGAGAGGGACAGCCCCGAGTTTGCATCTCTGCCTGGGTGCCCTTGGGCAGTAGACTGATCCTCGCTGTTTTCTCGTCCGGAAAATGGATCTCATAGGCCCCCTGCAGGGTGGCTGTAAAACTGAGAGAAATCTTAGCCCCCGGCCCTCTGCAAAGTGCTGCCGACGGCAGCGAGGACTGGCACTTACCATACAGAGCTGCATACAGGAATAGCAGCTCCTTAAAAACTGCGCTAACGTAGCAGGCAAGTCAAGAGCGCAGCGGTGAGCTGAGCATCTCTGCCCTCCTCCCTGAGACTTGTCCTTGCAAGCCACGCTTGACTGCCAAGCACAGAGGTCCCTTCGCTCATTTTATCCTCCCTCCAAAGCACCGAGGCCAGCGTCACTCTGCACATTCCAGGAGAAGAGGCAGAGACTCAGACACCAACCGCCCTGCTGCGGGTCAGCCAGCTCCTGCTCCTCAGAGGGCTGCAGAGCCTCCTGCTGCTCCTGCCCACGACCACCCAGGAACTGGGGACTGGCCCTCGGGCCCTTGGCTCCCGAAGGAAGTCTCATCTCCCCCCTCGGCCCTCACACCGTCTTCTCAGAGGGTCAGCCCAGGGGCAGCCAGCACTGACTTAGTCACTCTTCTGAGCCCAGTGGTAACCACCGGCCATGCAAGGGGAGTGCCCCGAGCTGAGGACTTCATTAGGACACAGAGTGGCAAGGTTCAGCTTGGGGTCTGCAGGCCCCTGGGCCTGTCACCTCTTCCTGCCTCATCACCAAATGGCTGCAGGCCCCACGCCCAGGCTTGTGGAGTTCACATGAACCAGGCAGGCAAGCACATGGGCCCCTTGTAGTGATTCCAAGGCTGGCCTTCCATTGCTCCGCCATCAAACACCACCACGGCTCACAGTGAGGGCCAGGGGAGTTGTAAAAGCCCCATTTGCCACAATTAGCAGATGAGCAATGAAACAGCAGTGGCAGCCAGCGGCAGCCTCTGCTCTCCCGGGACCTACACCTCTGCTTCCTGTGAGTGCCAGCGTGCACGGAAAAGAGCAGAGCACCTGGTACCCAGAGGCACCTGGAGACCCCGCCCGACATGGGGCTCTCACTTGGGAAGGTGCGTTTCCCTGCTCCGTCTTCCTGAAATCCAGGCTGTCTTTGATGTGACTGGGGAGTTCCTGTCTTCTGCCAGAGGCCTCAGCTTAGAGTCTCCAGGGATAAGATGGAGTAGGGGAGGGGGCTTATAGGGTGAGGGAGGAAGAGGAGGGAGGAAAGGGGAATGGCATCTGCACTGACCCTGGGGCAGGAAAGAGCTGTCACTGAACGGAAGCAGGCAGTGTGGCTGGGACACAGAGCAAGGAGGGCTGGACAGGTGAGGCAGAGACAAGCAGGCTATGGGGAGGATTTTTCCGGGGGAGATCAGCCTGGCATCCCACAGCTTTCTCCCCTTCTGCACTGGCAAGTCCTTTGCTTCTTTCCTAGATTACAGCAGTGTTGTTTTTTTTTTTTTATTTTTATTTTTTTGACAGGCAGAGTAGACAGTGAGAGAGAGAGACAGAGAGAAAGGTCTTCCTTTGCCGTTGGTTCACCCTCCAATGGCCGCCACGGCTGGCACGCTGCAGCCAGCGCACCGCGCTGATCCGATGGCAGGAACCAGGTGCTTCTCCTGGTCTCCCATGGGGTGCAGGACCCAAGCACTTGGGCCATCCTCCACTGCACTCCCTGGCCACAGCAGAGAGCTGTCCTGGAAGAGGGGCAACCGGGACAGAATTGGTGCCCCAACTGGGACTAGAACCCGGTGTGCCGGCGCCGCAAGGCAGAGGATGAGCCTATTGAGCCGCGGCGCCGGCCTACAGCAGCATTTTCTAACCCATCTGTGGACGCCATACTTGTCTGAAAATGTCCAGGGTCAGCTCCCAGGCTGCAGTTGGGTAAAATGCCCACGCGTCTTTGCTTTAGCAGGTGCATCCCACCAAATAGGGCTAGGAGCAATCACATCCTTCTGGGGGATTCTGATGTCAGGGATGCAGCCACCCTGCCAGGATCCTCTCTGTCTCCTTTTGTCCAGCAAAGAAGGGGCATTAGGGCCCTTGGGCCCAAAGAGAGACAAAGCACTATTGCCTCAAACGCGTCTGTCCTGCTCAGTTAATCAAATCTGCTTTATGTAGCACAAAATAAACACAACCCTAATTAGCAGCCCATGCCACAGCTGAGTTATCCACCTCGCTTCTCAGATTCCGGCAGCAGCATCCCCCGAGAAGGTTCAGCTTGTCCCCGAGAGGCCTCCCTGGCATTTGTGGAATGCTTTCTCCTCTGGTGTTCACACGGTTTTGCCTCATTTCCTGCAAGAAGCAACTGGCTGAAGGCTGGTCTTGCCCAGGTCTGGTCCACACCCAGCCGGGTCTGATTAAGTGAGCTGGGAGGAGTCGTTCAGAGCAGCAGCGCAGGAGGGGGCCATCAGGGAGAGCCTTCCTGATGCAGAACTGGAAGAGCCATTCTTGCATTCCTCACTCTCCCAGCAACTCTCCCGGAGTGCCCGCTCTGCATGGGGGGGGGGGGGGACGTTGTTGGCGGGCTTCCAAGAGCTACCTTGCAGGGCTCCCAACCCAGGCATCTTCCAGCTCCGTGCTCTTGGGCAGAGGACTTATCTGCTTTGCTCTTCAGCTGCTCCATGCATAAGCTGGTGACGGTAGGACTCACCCGGGACAATGAAACAAGGCATCCAGCACACAACAAGCATCCTATGAGATCTGAGCTCCATGAAGGCAGAGACAAGCTCTGTCTTATTTGGCCCTTTTACCCCAGCACCTACATGGAACACAGGTGTTCCATACAGATTGAGGGAATGAGTTAATGAAGGGTGGCCACTCTTCTCCCTGTCGTAGTCTGGGCTGCTACAACACAGAGCCTCATACACAGCAGAGAGCTACTTCTCACAGTTCTGGAACCTATGCGTCCCAGACAGGGTGCCAGCATGATTGGGTTCTGGTGAGGGGCCTCTCCTGGGTGCACACAGCCGTCTCCTCATTGTGTCCCTTTTATAACAGCACGAATTCCATTCATGAGCACTCCACTCTCACAATGCAAACCATCTCCCCAGGGCCCCGCCTCCCAACACTGCCCCTAACACTGGGAACTTGGGGGGCGAGGACACAAGCATTGCACCCACTCGTGGTTACAATATGCAACTCTTGAGCTTTGCGCCATGAACACAGAAGTGAACACGTCAGACCTGATTCTGCCTTCATCACGTTTGCCGTGGATCAGGAGGGAGGACTGTGGCACAGCTAACAGGTTTGTTGAACGCTAAAGGAGTTAACTTGTCACATGGCTGTTTACTGACAGCTGCAAGGGAAAAGTCCCGCAAGGGGCAGGGGACTCTGTGGTCACCGAGGACATCTGCAGACATGGCCACGGCTGTCAGCAGTCCACGCACAGAGGTATCATGGGAGTGTGGGGTGCACAGTGACCTCAGAAAGATGGCAGCATAGCTGCTGCTGGGCACCAGGGTAGGGCAGAGGGACCCAATTTCAGCAGGGAGAGGGGACGGGGCAGGAGAGCTTCTGGAGCTGAGGGTTGGATAGCTGAGTTGAAGTCAGCTGCGCCAAGGTGATGAAGGAGGGGGAGAATGGGTAAAGTGGGGAATCAGAAGAGAGGAAGCAGGCACAGTGGCTGCCAGTGAGCCCCATGAGAGCAGGTGTGTGTTGAGGGAAGAGAGAGAGGGAGGAGCAGGAGACAGTGCTGGTGGACAAGGCAAGGGGCACATCCCCGCAGGTCCAGGAAGCCAGCGGTGGTGTGACTGCCCTCCAGGGCTTCAAGCTACCACCACACCCCAATCTTACAGGCAGCAGCACCTCTGGGGCCAGTGTCTGCGTGCCTGCATCCTTCCACAGACTGCCCTGAGTCCCCAAGCACTGCCTGTCCCCTCTCAGAGCCCCAACTGCCCTTCCTGTGACAGTTCGTCTGTTCTCCCAGCCAGACCTTGGTTCTGTAAGTTGTGCAAAGACAAGGGTTGTTTCCCCTCTGCTCCGTGTGAGTTCTCAACATTTAGCTTGAGTCTGCAATGCCAGAGACGCACAACAGAAAGCTGGCTGAATGATGAAAGGCTGAGTGACTGCATGAACAAGGCATTTGCTAGATTCTTCTAGGAGGCTGTCACCTAGGAAAGTTTGGTATCCACGCCTCTCTCCATTCCCCATGAAGAACGGAAGCCCAGACCTGAAGGAGGAAGCTGACAGCCCACCCTGCCAGTGCCTCTCCTGTGACCCTCCCCAGCCCCGCACTGCTGTCCAGGAGGCACTGTCTCCTGTCCCAACTCCACTCCCTCGCTTCCCACAAGGCCTGGTTCTATCCCTCTCACCACGCACGTGGCATAGGCTGGAGGTGACTTGACACACAGCTCTGTCTTCCCTACACTACGTCTCTGCTGAGAGAAACAGAGCCCACACAGAAGTCACACGGAGCCAGAGACCCTCCCATTTGCTAGATGCCTGCAAGTTTTTACAAGCTACGGCCCTAAAGCTATCACATAACCAGTATGAGAAACCAAGAGCGTGGACCATGGGGACCACAAGAGGGCGGTCGGAGGGGATCTCTGGCATGGCTTCCTCACCTGTCCACATCCAGTGTCTGCTGCAACCTCCCCACTTCCTGGAAAGTTCATTTTATTTAACTTTGCGGACAAGCTCGCCTAGCATGGTATCTTTCTTCTTTGTTCACTGATCTTAGCATTTACCCACCAAGCTCCATAGTTACTATGCATCACCTCTTGGTATCTCTGGGGGACTGGCTCCAGGACATTCCCATTAAAACTAAAGCCCCTTCAGTACTACAGCACAATATTCCTAAGTCACCTATACACATCTTCCAAACACTTTAAATCATTTCCTGTTTACTTATAATACCTAACAATGTAAATTCTACGCAAAGTAATTGTCATACTGGATTGTTTAGGGAAGGATAAGAAGTCTACATATATTTTGTAGAGACTTGGTTTTTTTTTTTTTTTAATATTTTTGATCTGGGATTGGCTAAATCCATGGATGTGCACCTGTGGATACAGATGGCTGGCTGTACTCGGGTGTGTTTAGGTGGTGACTGTTCTGATACTCAACCTCTTGGAGCCTTGGAGAAGATGAATTAGCAGGGAGCTGAATTGGTAGTGGAACAGTGAGGATTTGAAGTGGCACTCGTGTGGGATGCTGGCATTGCAGGCAGTGGATTAACCCACTCTGCTACTGTGCTTGTCCTTGTTTGCATTTTCTAAAAAAAAATTTTTAGGGGCTGGCGCTGTGCTGTAACTGGTAAAGCCACCACCTGCAGTGCCGGCATCCCATATGGGTGCTGGTTCTAGTCCAGGCCGCTCCTCTTCCAATCCAGCTCTCTACTATTGCCTGGGAAAGCAGGAGAAGATAGCCCAAGTCCTTGGGCCCCTGCACCCACATGAAAGACCCGGAAGCAGCTCCTGGCTCCTGGCTCTGGATTGGCGCATCTCCAGCCATTGCGGCCAATTGGAGAATGAATCAGCGGATAGAAGATTTCTCTCTCTCTCTGCCTCTCCTTCTCTCTATGTGTAACTCTTTCAAATAAATAAATGTTTAAAAAATCTTTTTAAATGAGTTGTCTTCATTATTAAGAAAGATGGAAAAGTGACAGACAGAGAGACAGACAATGCATGTTTGGGGACAAGGAGGCTGGGGCTGCCGCTCCCTCTCAGGCACCCCTGGAGCTCCCACTTGACAGATGAGGAAAGTGACGCCTGGAGATACACAGGGTAGCAGAGTACCAGCGCCTGCTTTCATTTTCTCCTGTGTGCCAGACCCTGCGCTGTGCACTTTACAAACACAGCAGTGCTCACTCTCTGAGGGTCATGATCGCCACCCCCACCCCCGGTCCCACAGTACAGATGAGGAGACTGACACATACAGAAGTCACAGCACTCGCCCAGAATCACCTGCCTGTCATACCCTGAGCTGGTACCCAAACCTAGAGGCCATGCGTCCAGCCACTATCGTTTCCTTGCTGGAGGAAGTCTGCAGTTTGGCTGGGGAAGGACACCCTAGCATTGCGATCTCCCAGCCAGTTTGCTGCATTTTAAAACAGGGGCTGCATGAGCACAGTCAAATGGCTCAGGGCCCCACCCCTCCTCCTCGGGGCTGCTGCTCAGTCCTGAGCACAGTCTGGGCCTGCCTGGGCTGCAGCCACCTGCTGTGCCATTCTCCCAGGCCTTAGGGGTGACTGTCAGACAAACACCCCACTTCAACCAAATATCAGAGAGGCAGCCTCTCTGCATGCAAGGAAAGTGGATCATGGTCAAATTGGCAGCTTCCAGGCCACGTGGGATGGAGCCATGGCTGAGGGCCTCCCTGCAGACTGAAGGGGAGAATTGGGCTGGGGAGCTAACAAGCATTTGCACCCGAAATGCCTGTAAAATCAATGCCAGACACACAGTAATGCCAATGAGCTGGTGAGTGGGGTTGGGCGTTGTGGCGCAGTGGATTAGGGCACCATTTGGTCTGCCTGTATCCCACATAGGAGTGCCTAGGACTGAGTCCGGCCTCTGCTTCTGATCCAGTTCCCTGGAGATGTGCCTAGGAGGCAACAGATGATGACCCAAGTACTTGGGTCCCAGACACCCATGTGGGAGACCCAGATGGACTTAGGGGCTCCTGGCTTCAGCCTGACCCAACCCTGGCTGTTGTGCACATTTGGGGAGTCAATTAGTAGATATGAGATCCCTCTCTACCTCTGTTACTCTGCTTTTCAAGTAAATAAGTCTTTTTAAAAAGAGCTGTTGAGAGACACAATGAGTGAATATCCTCTAGGTGAACACAATTGTTCTTCCCATACTGAGGACAGCAGTCCCACCCCAAGCTTGAAAATAAGGAAATGAAGATTTTTCCTATTGTAGGCACCATGCAAGACACACACAGGGCAGGCTGGACTCAACTCATGCAACAGCACTACAAGGATGCACAACAGTAGACCTGGACACTAACTTTGGTGCAGGTCTTAGCATTTAAAAATATAGCTCAGGCTGCAATGGTAAGGCTGGGTAGAGATTGGTATATTAGCTTTCTTGGGCTATGCCAGCCTCTCAATGTATCTTTTGGAGGTTGCTGTCTAATCCATATCAGTTGGCCAGCAAAAGAAACAAAAGAACAAACAAAAGACCCCACAGACATTTCTTATCTCCCAGTTCTGGAGGCCAGAAGGCCAATGAAGGTGTCAGCAGGGCCACGCCCCCTCTGAGACTGACTGCAAGCCTGCCTCCTGCTCCCAGATGCAGGGGCAGCCATCCATCACTGGTACTCCTTGGCTTGCAGCTGCATCACTCTAAATCCCTGCCTCCTTGTCACATGACATTGTCCTCCCTGTGTCCCTCTCTCTTAAGTATATTAACATATGGGATTAAGGGCTATTCCAATATGACCTCATCCGAACCAATCACATCTACAATAACTTTATTCCCAGATAAGGTGTTTGGACTTCAGTATATCTTTATTTTTATTTATTTGGAATGGAGAGGGAGGTAGGGGGAGAGAGAGTGTGAGGGAGGTAGAAAGAGAGAGAGAGAGAGAATTATTCATCTACTGCCACTCACTGTTTCACTCCGCAAGTGCCCCCTACAACCAAGGCTGGACTAGGCTGAGGTGAGGAGTTAGGAGTTCCATCCAGGTCTCCCATGTTCCAAGCAAGGACCCAAATACTTGAGCCATCACCTGCTGCCTTCCAGGGTGTACGTTATGAGACACAGGCTCCCAAGTGGCACCTGAACTGCTATGCCAAATGCCAGCCCCTCAACACATTTTTGGAGGATGCACTACAACTCATAACAGTTGGCCAGCAAAAGAAATGAAAATAACAGGGTCATCAGAAAGACAAAGAGGTAAACAGTGTTGCAAGCATCACCAGGCACCAGCCTATGGGCTGCATAGGAACAAGGGACCATTCCTGTTCTCGGCACTGGAGCCCCAGGAACCAGCACCAGCAGCCCACCCTCACCATGGAGATACCTAAGGCTCCATGATGGGAGTGGAGTGGCTATGCCTGGGTGACCCCATTCTGGGATCCGACAGGACAGCCAGCAGGGCTTCTCTAGGTGGCACCAGCCACCACTGCACGGCATGGCTCTCCACGCTAACAGCTCTGGCCACGACTGAATCACTCCACATTTTACTGGCTTGTCCATAACCGTGAGTCTCAACAGTTTCCGGTTGAGGACAGCACCCCTTTGAACATTAGAACTGGGGATGACATTTGCAAAGGAGATTTGTAACATCATGAAACAAGTCAGTGATAAGAACACCACGGGCACCGGTGCCACAGCACCAAGTCTCACTCTGTCTGTAAAAGTGCCCGCTTACCACTCTTGTCACGCACGCCAAGTCCACAGAAGCACCTGCAGAAATCACACAGCTCCAGCTGCCTCTCTCCACGGCCCCTCCCCCACTCCCGCCTGGGTCACTGCGTGGGTAGGATTCCTTCTTCCCCTTTCTGTGCTCTTCTCCATATCTCCAAAGCGAAGTTCTCACGTTGTTTCCCGTCGATGGAAGGGATTCAGTCTTTGGTTCCGGGACAGCAGGCTCTATGCCCTCTTTGCAACATCACCCAAACGAGTGCCACAGCACATGTCATCAGCTACTGCAGACAAGAGTTTCACTTCAGCCTGATCCAAGTTTGGTGGCATGGCTGCAGGGGACGTCAGCAGCAGGTGCAAGGCTGGGCCATCGTTCCCAACCCTGACCAGAAGGATACCAAGGTACTTCCAAACATTTATTTTTCTGCCACAGGCTGAACAGAAAAGTGGTTTCCACCTAACGCTGAATTATCCAGCAACCCACATGAGCTGTTTTGCCCCATTCTAAGTATTGAGTTCACCCTTTCAACCTAACATAAAGCGTGAATACAGAACAGTTGCATGGTGATGTTAGCCTTCTTCTCTGGTTCCAAGCCACTCGGGCGGCTGGTGGTTGGCACCTTTGCAGCACTGCCCATTACTTCCTCTCCTGCTCAGTGTCTCCTCCTGTAATGCCAGCGCCAGCCTCTGCCTGTAACCCAGCCCCAGCCTCTGGGCTCAAGGAAGGAAGCTGCCAGCGACAGGTTTGGTGTCCACCTAATGCAAGAAGCGGCCGTTTTCCCCAGAGAGAAATAAAGAGGAACCTGCACACTGCTCAGCGCTGACCACACACCCCGGCTCCCTCCCACCCCTTTGAAAGGGCACCTCGGGGTCCCAGCAGAACTTCCCATGCACACAGCTCTCCAGGGAGCGTGGTGGTTTCTTGATAGGAAGGGAAGCAGAGAGTTTGTCTATTTCTCTTGGAATCTGTCCAGGCAATGCAATGTCAAAGACTGGGCCAGGGTACAGAAGGCATTAGGCAGGGACCCGAGAGGGCAGTGTGCAGGATCCTGGCTGTGCACCCCATAACGTATTGTTCCTGGCTCCGTCCCTTCCCATTTGGCAAGCGGGCTTTGGACTGGACTTTGTTTTTCAGTCTGGCCTTGATGTGCTCAGCGCCCTGAGGCAGAAGGGAAAGGCTGGTGGCTGTGCCAGATGGCAGGGCCCGAGGCTGGGGAGGGGCATTGCAGCCCTGCAGGGCCCCTGCAGTGGCGAGGCCCTGCCACCGAGTCACCAGCAGGGAGGGAACCCAGGCCTGGGAGCCATGCTGGCCCTTCCCCCCAGCACCGCCTCCCAGGCCCGAACAGAAGGGCGATGGAGGCTGGCAGAGAGACGGCAGTTACCGCTTGGTGAGAAGCAAACAGCGTCTGCTCTCAGAGGCTCTCTGCAGGGGAAGGGCTGTGCGACGGCTCCTGCTTCCCAGCCTGGTGCACCGTGCCATGCCATGCTGTGCCTTGTGTGCTGGCCCTCGCTGCTGCTTGTCCCCAAGTGCCTTCCTCCCTGAAAAAAAGAACAGTTGTAGCCTCATTGATGCACAGCTCCCACACTGTTCACCTGGTTAAGGCGTGCAGTTCAAAGGCTTCTAGCAGATTTATAGAACTCTGAAATCACCAACATACACAATCAACGTTAGAATACTTTCACCAGCATCTCCACCCCCTACCCCCAAACCCATACCCAAGAGCTGTCACTCACTTTCCCCACCACGCTCCCTTCCTTAACCTTAGGCAACAGCTAATCTACTATCTGTCTCTGAGCATCCCAGGGTTTGCCTGCCAGGCACCATGGTGCAGGGGGGGCCACCAGTGCTGTGGGATGAACAGACAAGTCTAAAACCTCCACCTGCTCCCCAGCTCTGCCTTCTCTCTGCCAGTGCATGGGTCTCCTGGCTGTTCTCTCTGATGAGAAACCTGGATGGGCCACACCTGCTGGCCACCTGTTGGCTGGGCCACCCATCAAGTCACTTAAGCTTGCTGGGCCTGGTCCTTAGCTGTAAACCAAATCAGACCCAGCTCAGGGCCTAGAGGGAGGATCCAAGGGGCATGTGAACCCACCGTGTATACCACAAAGCCCTGTGCAAACAGAGCATAATTCCAGGCTGTTTGAGTGTGCTAATGAGAGTGAAGGGCTCCTCTTCCCCTGTTGACACCTCAAAGTCCTCCCCTTCCTTGCCTCTCTTCCTCTGAGTTCTTCGATCCATGCACCTGTCACTGGCTGCCAGGGACAACTCATGAGACGCTGCCAGGAGAAGCAAGAACAGAAGAGCAGCCCACTCCCCAGGGTCCCTTAGTGGCAAAGCAAAATGATCAGCCCTGGACTGGGTGAGCCGCCACCCCACAAATGCTGGCACTGCCACAGACGTAGAGCTGGTCAGTGATCAAGAGCACACACACTAGACAAGGACTGTCCCGGATTGAGGACTTTCTTGAGTCCCTGTTTTCCACGTCCAAGGTGCATCTGGGAGCTCGCCAACCTGCAAAATAGCCTCTGGGTTTCCAGACCCATCCAACACTCTGCTTGAGCTGGAGTCATTTGACCGCCCTTCCTGGAGAACACAAATGCCCAGAGGAAGAAAGACCCCAGCGATGAGAAGAGACCTCCAGACCCACTCTGGTGAGACCTAGCCTAAAATACCCAGCTCAGAACATGTCTTTCCAGCTGGATGTTTTTGGTAGGTTTAAAGCGATTCCAGCAAATGTCAGAGCCTCAGCTGCCCAGTACATGCATATATAATTCCATTTTTTGTGAGAGTTCTGAGGCTGTATTGGAGGGAAGCATGGATGAAATTCATGGAACCAGTGAAGAGAAGGGGGGACAATCAGCAATCTTGGGCTCACGACCGTGGCTGCTGATTGCATTATCATTTATTGCAGCTCCTGTTCTCACCTGGGAGAAGCATCTTGTGATCCTGGGTTGAATAAATATCCCAATCATCAGGGCTTGGAACACAAGCCAGATTCAGGCGAATCTTAAATGCATTTGCATCTAATCCCTTCTAATCCTTTCTCTGGAATGGTGCAAAAGCCGAGCAAGCCTTCCCAGGGTGTCCAGGATGCGCACGCCCCTGCCCTAACTCTGTGATGTGATTATCCAAGGGCAGGTGCCTCCTCGGAGAGCGTGGAGCCCCAGCACTCCTGCTAATGACAGAGTTCCTGCCCAAGAGGATGCTGTGCACATGCATGTACACGTGCACACACAAATGAACTCCAGGGGATGGACCTCTGCAGCACGTCCACTCGGGAGGGACTTACCCACCCGCCCCACCCTCACAGACCAGAAGAGGACTCCATGCGTGGCCCAGAGCAAGGCACTGATATGCCTTCATGCTTCATCCTTTCCCTGTTTTGCTTCCTCTTTTGTCAAATGTAAATAGTTTCCCCGTATACTGCAGGATTTCTGAGGGCTCAAAGGCGGACTCCGGCCCAGAAATGGGATAGACCCTCCATAATTTCATGCCCCCGTCATGTAACTGTTTTGTTCTCTTTCTCCTGAACACTTAGTAGGACCACAGGCAACCTACCAAATATGCAGGAAGCTAGTGAAATCCAAAAGGCTGACTTCGCAAGGCACGAGTTTTCCTCCGGGTGTAGACAGTGGGACTTGGGAGGCTATATTCCTTTGTCCATTTATTCAATAAATTAAGAGTCAGCCATTGTTATAGGCATTTGGGGATTCAGTGGTGAATAAAACATTTATTGAGAGAGCTAGATCTTAAATCATGCTGCTCATAATCACTTAATTAAAATTCTGATGAGCGATACAAAAGGCAGACAGGTGGCTGTAGGAGTGTACAACGGGGGGCTTAACAGCCTGGGTGCAGGCTGGTCAGGGAAGGCCTCCCTGAAGAACTAATATTGACATTCAGATATGAGGGGTAATTGGGAATTAGCCAACAGGAATGGGGCTGGGAGTGAGGGCCCAGGGAGAGAGAGAGATGTGTGCAAAGGCCCTGGGGAGGGGAGGCACCTGCCAGATCTGGGAACCAGATAGGATTGGCAAGAAATCTGAGGGGCTGGGGTTTCACTTGTGTGGGTTTTCTGCTTTTGTTTTGCATGTGTGTGTGGGGGAGGACAAACAAAAGCAAAAACCAACAAATCAAAAGGCCGCAGAGTCCTGGGGAAGAAGGGCCTCTGGTCTCAGCAGTCCATGAGTCAGCCAGGGCTCAGACCAGGGTGGGAGCGGCTGCAACTGTAGAGGAATCAGGGCCACAGCCTTCAGAAGAGACTCCGGGATCCACGAGGCTGAGCAAGACCGGCCCATGGGGCAGCCCTCACCCCCGCCAGCTGTGCTTATTAAAAACAACTCCCTCCCCCATGGCAGCCGACCCTGTCTTGGCTAGAAAAGGAAATAAAGCTCCTTATCTCATCAACGGCTAATCGATCTCCCAGAGGCAGCTTTTAATGCAGGCGACTGCTTGCTTCTCAGAGCTCATTCTGGCTCTCTGGGATTACCCACCGTCCTCCCAGGACCACCAAGCTTGAAACTTGACATTGCCACTTCCTAGCTGTGTGACCTTAGGCAACTCTCCTACCCTCTCTACGTCCTCACCTACAAGATGAGCAGAACAATTTATTTATCATAGGGTTAATTTAAAGATTAATTGAGATGGTCCCGAAGCACAAGGACACACAGGTAGATAGCCTCAATAAATGCAAGTTTGGTGGCAACGAAGACTTCCCGAATGTCGTTATTCTCATGGGAAAAATGTAAGACCCACCTATGGTGCTCCAAAAACAGAGCTAAGTGTTTCACATATTTTATCGTGAATGCTCCCGCAAGTTCAGTATTACAATTCCCATTTTCTACAAGAGGCAACAGGCTCAGAGGAATTAAGTGGCATTGCTATGTAATGATGGAGTGAGAATTCAAACTCAGGCTTCGAAAGCAGACCACCTTCCACATTTCTCCACCCAATTAGCCACTTCTCATCAAAATCCTATACAATCCTGTTAATCACAGTGAATGAGGAGGAGGCCCGTGTACACTGCCTGATCACTGATGTTCAGGTTTTTAATATCATCCCTTGTCCCAGGAGCACTCCCCAGGGGACCCTCATTACCATACAATTCTTTGGGGAAAACGAAACAACAGCTGGCCCTGCCAATCACCATGGCAACACTCCTGTAACTACCAGCATCACGTCGACGGCAAACATTTCTGTATACATATGTGTTCTATATTTGTACTTAAATGCGATATTATACACTGACTTGTGGGTGACACCACCCAGGGCTCAAAAATCCCTGCCTCTCCCCAGATGATTCCGAGACCCCGCCGAGCCCACAGGTGGGGAGAGAGGTTGCTACCGGGAGAACAGAGCATTGCTAAGATCTGTCTCACGTGCTTTACCATGGGGCCAGGGGCAGGCACTGTGGCTGTGAGGCGTGTGCAGTCACACAGCGCCCCCAGTCCGGGAGGCCTCATCCACATTTGGTTTACGACTATGCTGCTGCCATCTTGAAATTTTTAACGATGTTCGAACCAGGAGCTCTGCACATCCCTTTTGCTGTGAGCCCCACACCTCCTGCGGCCAGGGAAGAAGGAGCAGTTGCTGTGTGTGTGCTTCCTCTTTGGGGGGTATTTTCTTTTTTCTCCCTCCCAGATCCGCCCAGGCCCCGAGCACTCCATCCATGGAGCTCCACATCAGCACCCAGGTTCTTTCCCCATGGAATGTGACTCTGCAGGTGTCACCCTACAAACCATGGTTGCTCTGTGTTTCCAGTGCCTACCACGTGCCAAGCACCACATCCAACTGAGGTGGACCTGACTGTGATCTGAGAGATGGACTGGCATGATTGACTCCATTTCACAGTTGAGAACACTGAGGCTTAGAGAGGTTCACTGAGTTGCCCAAGGTCACACAACGTCTCAGCCACAAAGCTGATGAGTCTTCCCTAAAGCCCTTGAAGCCACCTGCCCCCAGAACCCTGTCACTCCCTCTGCCCAGGCTGCTGCTATGTCTGACGTGGGCCTAGGCAGTTCTACCACTTGGGACAGCCGAGCTAGAAGTCCCTTGCTAGTCACATGCCCAGATTTCCTGGCTTCTCTTACTTCTTCCAGATTTGAGGAAATTCTCTCCTGCATGGTGTGGAAACTGGCTTCCCAACAGGCTAACAATGGCACTAGGGTGACCCTGAAGTGCCAGAGTTAGCTTCCCACTGGGTAACTCCAACCAAGGGCAAATACAAATGAGAGGAGGCTGGGCTCCTAGCTTCCTTCTCCTGCCTGTCTCCGTGGACTACTGCATGACAGGGGCCCCTGAGCTCATCCAGCACAGTCCCATGGGCCATGCTCAGCGCTCTTGTGCATCTCCATGGCTCTTTGAGAAGTGACAGCCAGCAAGGAGACACACAACTTAGCAGTGCTCCAGGTCCTTCTTTGCCCTCCTTCCCCGTGTCTTGCCTTCACTGCTGTGGCTTTGCACCCCCAAATGAAACGACTCACTGGGTTTTGGGCCCAGGCTCTGGTCCTAGAGAAGAACGCTGGCCTCCCACAGCCCAGGGTACAGCTGGACCTCCTACAGGCTGGATGTGACGATCGGCCTCCTGCTTTGCAGGCAGTAGTAATTTCTGGATCTTTGCTGCCCCATAGCTGTCAGAGCATCCCCCATCTGAGAGACACAGGGGTCATTACAGCCTGCTGCCCAGCCTGTCCTCCTTCCTCTTCCTTTCCCCATTCCACAGGTGCGGTCCTGGCATAACAGGGACCCCACTCCAAGCCATGGTTAACTGGTCCCCTGGGGACTCATCATACAAGTTGGCCCAAGGAATGCCTCCCTTCCTTGGGATTTTTAAATTCGAGACTAAAGGATTCAGTCTCTGCTTCTTTTGACATTATCTTGCCCAAACCCGCATCCCTAGAGTCTACAATACAAAGAAAGAAACCTGGGGAATGGTCAGCAGCCACGCTTTCTGCCCTGTGGACTAAGGTGATCTGTGGCATGGGAGAAGAATTCCACCCCCAGGCAGAGAGAATGAGGCAGGAAGGACAGAGAGAGCCCACGATGACCCCGGATGCTCTCTGGGCCCTGAGCTCTGCAGTTCCACCTCCCCAGGGCTGAGTTGCCCTGTGCTCACCCAGCATCCTCCCACGGAAGGTCCCCTGTTGCCCGATCCCATTCCAAAATTGTCCCAGTGAGCACACTGGGAGCTGGAAGGAAGGAGTGAGAGAGGACTGAGCTTGGAGTCTCAAAGACCTGGGTTGAATTTTGAACTCTCTCACTGTCTAGGTGGAGACTATGAGGAGGAACTTCAAACCCTCCGTGCCTGTTTCCTCCTTGGGAAATCAGAGGAAGAATATCATCGTTCAAGGTGAGCGTGAGCATCTAAGGAGACCACATGTTAACATGCTTAGCACAGGACCAACACACAGTAGTGGCCCAAAAATGCAGACCCCCATTCCCTGTGTTACCTGTCAGTGGGAAGGAGCGTGTGTAGGAGCAGTGTTTGCTTCAGCCCTGTCCCCATCTGGCTGGGCCACACAGCACCATGAGTCACCCCAAACTATCCTCATTCCCGGCCATTGGATCAGAAAAGAAAACCTAGAGGCTTTTGCCTGAAATCAAAGCTTCATAAACTCCCACCCCGGAAGCCGACCTCATGGGTCAGCACGGCTTCCCCAGACAGCTTCGAAAACCTCTGAGGAGCTGGCGCCGCGGCTCACTAGGCTAATCCTCCACCTTGCGGCGCCGGCACACCAGGTTCTAGTCCCGGTCGGGGCACCGATCCTGTCCCGGTTGCTCCTCTTCCAGGCCAGCTCTCTGCTGTGGCCAGGGAGTGCAGTGGAGGATGGCCCAAGTGCTTGGGCCCTGCACCCCGTGGGAGACCAGGATAAACCCCTGGTTCCTGCCATCGGATCAGCGTGGTGCACCGGCCGCAGCACACAGGCCGTGGCGGCCATTGGAGGGTGAACCAACGGCAAAGGAAGACCTTTCTCTCTGTCTCTCTCTCTCACTGTCTACTCTGCCTGTCAAAAAAAAAAGAAAAAGAAAACCTCTGAGGAGTGGCCATGTAGCATGGGCTGGGACGTTGTGTGGCAGGAAACTCCCCTCCTCACAAATGCAGCACTCTCTGTTTTGCTAACTCTGGCATGACTGAGGGACATCGTCTTCCTGCTGCCTGCGCCAGGCTCGGAGTATCTGACAGACCGGGGCTGCCAGGTTTCTCTTACAGTGTGGTCGAAGCCTTGTAAGCTCTCCCAGGTCACCACCGCGAGCCCGGAAGAGAAAGGCCCCAGCTGGATCACATGCTATGGGTGGGCTTACTTTTGTAAGAAACTCCAAAATGGCTTCCAGAGTGGCTGGAGCAGTTTGCATTCTCACTAGTGACCAATGGGACCTCCTGTGGTTCCTGTCCTCACCAGCATTTGGTGTCGCCAGCATTCTGGATTCTGGCCATTCCAATAGGTGTGCCACGGTATCCCACTGCCATTCTTACTTGCATTTCCCCAATGACATATGTTGTGGAGCATCTTGTCATATGTGTACTTGCCATCTGCTTATCTTCTTTGGTA
This sequence comes from Lepus europaeus, assembly GCF_033115175.1. Lineage (NCBI taxonomy): Eukaryota > Metazoa > Chordata > Mammalia > Lagomorpha > Leporidae > Lepus > Lepus europaeus. The sequence continues at coordinate 46,076,487 of NC_084833.1, forward strand.
AGTGGTCTGTTAAGGTCTTTGACTAATTTTTAAATCAAGTTGTCTGTTCTCTTATTAATAGGTTTTAAGAGTTCTTTGTCCACTTTGGCCAATAGTTCTTTATCACCTTGTCTTTTGCAGTCTCCTATGTGTCTTATCATGTCTTCCATATCTATGGCTTATCTTTTTATTCTTTTGTCAGTGTCTTTCAAATTTTAATTTACAGGGCTGGCGCTGTGGCATAACAGGTAAAGCTGCCATCTGCAGTGCCAGTGTCCCACAGGGGCGCCAGTTCAAGTCCCGGCTGCTCCACTTTCAGTCTGGCTCTTTGCTGTGGCCTGGGAAAGCAGCATAAGATGGCCCAAGTCCTTGGGCCCTTGCACTCATGCAGAGGACCTGGAAAGAAACTCCTGGCTCCTGGCTTCAGATCAGCCCAGCTCTGGCTGTTGTAGCCATTTGAGGAGTGAACCAGCAGATGGAAGACCTTTCTCTGTGTCTCTCCCTCTCTCTCTCTCTGTAACTCTACCTCTTAAATAAATGAATAAAAATTTTAAAACAATTTAATTTATAGCAATCACACCCAAAGGAACTGAAAATTTATGCTAACACCAACACCTGCACATGGATTTTACAGTAAGTCAGAAGCAATCATTGTGTTCTTCCACAGGTGGCTGGACAAATAAACTGTGGCACGCCAAGCCAATGGGATATTATTCAACTCTGAAAGGAAATGAACTACCAGGCCAAGAAGAGACACGGAGGAAGCTTACATGCATGTTACAAAGTGAGAAAAGCCAGCCTGAAAAGGCTACATACTGCATGATCCCGACCATGCAACAGCCAGGAAAAACCAATCCACAGGGACAGTAAAAACTATCATGGATTGCCAAGTGTCATAAGGAAAGGAGAGGTGAACAGGCGGAACACAGAGGAATTTTAGGGCAGTGAAAATGCCCTGCATGATGTCACTACACATTTGGCCAAACCTGCAGAATGAGCTACAGTAACATGGGCTTCAGGTGGTAACAATGTAGCGCTGTGGGCTCATTGATTATAACAAATGTACTGCTCTAGGGTGCCTGCTGAGGGGGAGGTCGTGAGTGTGTGAAGGGATCTCTCTGCACTTCCAGTTTTCCTATGAACCTGGAACTGCTCTTAGAAGATTATTTTTTAAAACAAGACAAAATTCACTTTAACAAGCACCATGTTTATGCAATGCTTTGTGTCCACACATGATCATAAGATCAGGCTCATTTCAGAGATGAAAGATGGAAAATTCTTTGACATTCTTCCAACCCAGAGGTGAAGTCTGTCTCCCATCCCCTTGAACTTGGGTGGGCTCTGTGCCTACTTTGACCAATAGAATACGGCAGAAGGGACACTATGCCAGTTTCCACGGCCTGGTCTTTGAAGCTGGCAGTGTTTGTTCCCTGGTTTTGAAACTCTATCTTTGGGAGCATTGAACTTCAGATCCTGATGCCAGCAGGCTAATGCAGCCAGATAGTGTCTCCAGCGACAGTCGCAGCTGAGCCTGGCTTTCAGGCCATCCCTCCAGTCAGAACAATTTGTACGTGAGTGCAATCATCTTGTCCCCTCCAGACTAGCTCGTCGCCCACTGAATGCCATGAGTGACCCCAGTCCACACCATGTGAAGTGCAAGAACTGCTCAGCTGCCAGAGATAACGGAAACAATCATCGTCACATCCAAGAGGAGAGCAGACGCAGGCAGAGCCAGGTAAATGAGCTGCCTGGGCAGCTAGCTGGGCACCATGTGGAGCTGGAACCCAGACCTCTCCCTGGTTCCATTTTCCTGCTTTGTCTTTACTACACTATGAAGATCTACAGCCACTTGCAGCAAAGGGCGCCATGAATTTTAATTGTCACTAAAGTAACATCATCCGGCACTTCCATCGCCCAGTGTCAGCAGAGTTCTTTGGTTCTATTCTAAGAGCTGTATGCCCATCTTCCTATTTAATCCTCACAACAGCCCTATGGGTTAAGCACTATTCTAATCTCGAACTTACAATAGGAAAACTAAGGCACAGAATGATGAAGTGATTTGTAAAAGGTCAGGTATCCAGAGGAGCAGAGAGGAATTTGAACCAAGACATTTCGGCTCCTGAGACTTCGTACTTAACCACAGAAGCACAGGGAATAGCCCGGGTCTTCAGTCGGAGATAATCTGAACTCAGGGCCACATGCGGCTTTGACCACACATCTGTAACTCCTAAAAGGTCTCCAGAGGCCTCCAGGAGGCTTGAGACCCACCCATCATTCACTTACGCACAGAGCAATGTTCAAAAGGACACAAATGCTTTATATCCAGTGGGGTGAAGGGAAGCATCTTTTTGTCTGCCAGCAACTCTAACGGAGAAGCCGGGCCACCCAACGAATGCCACAATTAATTTCCCAGTGCGCGATATTGCCTGTGGGGAGAGGAGGCGCCGGCTCATTTCTTATTCATGAAGTCACACTGGCAAGCTTCATTTGCATGAAGTAATTTCTGCTGCTGTGACTCCTCTATAAAATAAATCCATTTCTCTTACAGGATCTGGTCTCTCCACACCGAGAGAGATGAGTAAGCAATATAGGCTGTAGGAACACGCTCCTCGGACCTTTTAAATGTGTCTGTAGCTAACAATAAGTGATTTGTAGAGGAAATGCCTCGGTCTCAGAATCCCCGAATGTGTATCTCGCCTCAGGATCTGTTCTGGGGAGTGGGCTTAACATGGCTTTCTGCTTGGCCAAACGGTGGGACTTTACAAGTAGAGAAGTTGCAGAAGCTGGCACCATGGTTCAAAAAGGCAAAGGAAAAAGGGAGCAAGGGGGCAGGTCCACAGCTTGCAGGAGTGTTTGGAGATGGTGATGACCCTTGCACAACTGTGTCCTGCAGAGGTGCCCACGTCCTCGTTGCTGGCGACTGTGAGCGTGCACATATGAAATATGCAAAAGGGACATCCATCCCCAGTGGGATGGGGAGAAGGCTCCTGAGTAGAGAGAGTACCCTGAATTGGCTGGGTGAGCTCTACCTGCTCTCATGAATCCTTCTGACTACAATAGGAGAGGGATGTGGCCACAGGTGAACGCTCAGAGAGAGGCGACGTCTCTGGCTTTGCAGACAGGAAGGGAATTGTCTTACTCCCTTCGGGCTGCTAAAACGAAATAGCTTAGACTGGGTAATCTGTAAGAAATAGAGATTTATTGCTCACAGTTCCAGAGGCAGGCGAGTCCAAGGCTTAGCAGGTTGAGTGTCTGGTGAGGGCTTGTTCTCTGCTCCAAACACAGCAGCAAGTTTTAAAGTGTAGTGTAGAGGGAGGACTTTTATACCATTAATGTTCTTATGCCAGGGGACTAGACTCTGTAGCAGAGAGAGATCCCAGCAGGGCAGGGATAGCTGGAACTTTCCAGTTCAGGATGCTTAAAAATCACGTAAGCACAGCACAGCGCTGCTGCATAGAGGGCTAAGCCTCTGCCTGCAGTGCCACCATCCCGTCCCTGCTGCTCCTCTTCTAATCCAGCTCTCTGCTTATGGCCTGGGAAAGCAGTGGACCATGGCTAAGATGCTTGAGCCCCTGTACCTGCTTGGGAGATCTGGAAGCTGCTCTTGGCTCCTGGCTTCAGATCAGCTCAGCTCTGGTCATTGTGGCCATTTGGGGAGTGAACCAGCAGATGGAAGACCTTTCTCTCTGTAGCTCTACCTCTCAAATAAATAAATAATCTTCAAAAAAAAATTACATACGCACTTAATGCCAGCTTCCCTCTGACCAAATGCATTTTCCCAGAGATGCAGAGATGATAAAAAGATCAAAGCTTCATCACTTTTCCAGGTCATTTGCAAAGCTCCACCCGCAGAGTAATTAGGGATGCCACAATAACGCTATGTAACAAACTCCAGTATATGTTTCACTACATGTCCCTTATCCTCCCTCACACTGACCTGACCATCTTCTCATGGCCACGAAACAGGAGCAAAAGCAAGAGTCTTTTTCAGCCTCAGTTGTAGCTCCTAAAATACCACTGGCCACAACATGTCACTTGGCCAGAATTGGAACCAATGGTGCCTTAGTGAAAGGAACTGCTCAGTGATATGGTAAAGGGCATAGATTGTGTGTGTGTGTGTACAGAACTGGGGCCGTAGACACAGCTAATCTACTATAGAGAAGTGTAAAATTTTGCAAACTGGGTCATCTGTATTTGAAATTTATTAAGTACCTGCCAAAGGCCAGGAGCTCACCTAGGGGAAATGGGGATAAACACAGCCTGCCTCGTGCCTGGCACTTACAATCTAACAACCTCTGCAATGAGTGCTCAGAGACAAGAGAACACTCACCGGGGATGCAGCCACGAACACGACACTGCTTCGTTTACGCCACATAACAACCCCAAAAGGAGGGCACTGGGCTCATCCCTATTTAATAGACAGGGAAACCAAAGCTCATCAAAATTAAGCTTTCTACATAGCCACATTCCGAACACTGAGGCACACCTACCTCATTCTAGAATTCTAGAATCATTCCACTACACTCTGGAAAGCATCCATTCTTTGAAGCAACAGGCCTTCACTGCCGACATGTGTCAGTCATGCGCCACATCTTCTTAGAAGTGGCTTGTGACACTCTGCATTCCCAGCGTCTGTTGGACATTTCCAGCGGCAGACAGGATCGCTACCTACTCCACCTTCACCCTGGCCACGGTGTCATCATGGTTGAGAGTTACTAACTAGCTCCTTAAACAACAATGACAACAGCAACCCTCCAGGAGAAACAATTCGTCATCATTACCGTAACCTCTGGTTCCCTTCCATCTGAAGTTCCCGGCCTTTTATTTATAGCACCTTCAAAGGGGTTCCACGTCATTAACTGCTCACTGTTTAGGCCAATTAGATGGGGTTAACACTCCTGGATAAATCACCCCACCCGGGTGGCAGAATCAGCCGTGCCTGCCCAGGGTGCTGGAGCAATCTCACAACAAGAGGTGCGAAGTGTAGGCTGGCCGGGCTGCGGGGGCTCACGTGAAATGTACAGGTTATGGACAGATGTAGACTGTGGATTTATTTCAACGAAACAGATTTAAACACGATAAGAGGTTCAACGAATGGTTTAACCATAGTATCTTGCTACTAAGTGAGGGAAAACCTCTGAGGAAAAGCTACTTTAATAACAGAGCTGTCAACCTAATTAAACCTGGCTGAGCAGAGCTTTGTACATCTGATTATGATGTGACATCTAACAGCATTTGCCAAACCCGGATTCGAGCTCCTGCGGGGGAAGACCTTAGCGTCCTGTCTCTCAAGCACAGCAGACAATAGCAGCTCAATAAATAGATGAGTGGGCAAGTGGGTGGGTGAGTGAACAGACGGATAGACAGGCAGACAGAGATGAAGGACTGTAATAGGATAAATATGCAAGCGGACAGGGAGAAGTAAATGTTCACTGAACAAAAGAATGCATTTGTGATTATTTTAATACTTACATAAAGTTCCAGCAGATTCCTGCAGGTGCGTGGAAACCAGAAAAAAGCATTTATGGAGAACCCTCTGTCAACACTTGAGAGATGATGGTACTTCAAATGGTTTACAAAAAATGAAATTAAAGGTCATACTATTTTGGTGCCAAAAATTTTTAAATTCACACATATGAGGGATTTTCATGTAGCTAATGGAAAATGCACATGAAAAATTATGTGTAGATTTTGATTTTTCTATCCAAATAAACTTACCTTTTAATTCCATTAAATTTAAATTCCATTAAAAATGCACATGTATTTATGGGTGTGTGTGTGTGTGTGTGAAAGAGAACTTTTATCCACTGGTTTACTCCTTAAATACCCAGACCTGAAACCTAGGGTGGTAGTAGGAGCCAGGAGCTCAATTCAGGTCTCCCATTTGAGCATCAGGACATCAACTACTTGAGCTATCCACCCCGTCTCCCAGGGTCTGATTAGCATGAAGCTGGACTCAGAACCTGCAGCCAGCATCAAACCCAAGTAGTCCAACATGAGATGCAGGTATCCTAACCTGTGGCCTGACCTCTAGACCAGACACCTGCCTCTCCACCAACTTTTTGAGGCACCTTCATAATGTGTCCTCTCATTTAGTTCTAAGCGCACCTCTCAGTGGTTAGCCTGATGATGCTCCGTCTACAAAAAGAGAAACTGAGGCTTTGCCAGGTCACTTAGGGAACTGGGCCACAGAGCCAAGGTTCAAACCCAACTTCCTAAGTTGGGTTTGAATGCCTGTGCCCTGGCATTCTTACTGTCTGACCGTCTGGTGTGATAGATAAGGAAACAGGCAGAGAGAAGTAGAATGACTCAGCAGTATCAGGGCCCCACGTGGCATAAGGACAGGACCACTGCAGGATCTGCTGTTCTCATCTCTGGAAGAGCCACATGGTGAATGGGGGTAGCGCAGTGAGACTGGCACCACCAGGCCGCAGACACGGTGCTCAGAGGCTGCACTCGGGACCCCAGCACCTGGGTTTGAATCCTGGCTCTATCGCCTCCCAAATGTATATCCTTATGCAAGCCAAGTGCCTTAGCTTCCAATTCCATTAGATTAAGACAATGACAAAATGCCCTCAGGACTATTGTGGCCACTCAGCAAGCTCTGACAGTGTGTGGCTCAGGATATGCAACAGGGAACACCAGCCACCTCTCTTCTCAGAGTCTGCTGCTCCCTGCTCCAAACCCAGCAGCCTCGGAGCCACGATGGTGCTCAAGCAGCCAGTGTCCCACGGAAGACATTCTGCCAGCCAAGGTTCCACGTGCTTGGGAGCACAGCACTGATCTAATCAGGACATTCTGGGCGGGAACTGCATTTCCCCTCCGTGGCTTTCAGGTCACAAGTTCAGGTGGCGGGCTCACCTCCTGGTTAGCAGGATTCACTCACTCCCACCCCATGATTAAAGACTCCTGGAAGCTCGGAGCTGGGCGGACCCTGGAGCCCAGGGCTGCAGCGTTTCTCTAACTGTCAGGAACCACTGTCCCCGTCGTGTTCTGCTACCTTCAACCTCTGTGGTTGGGGCAAAGGCCTGAGCGAAGGGTGTGGAAGGCAAACCCATTACTGAATGCCTATTACATGCCCAGGCCATGTCGCATTTCACAAACACTCCTCCATGCTTCCCAGGTGCTGGGCGCAGTGCTGAGCACTTTATAAAACGTCACTCCTTCGGGGAATGTGTGTGTAGCCCAATGGCTGAGACCTCGATTCCCCATCAGAATGCCTGGCTTTGGTCCTCAGCTCCAGCTCCCGACCTCAATTTCCTGCCAGTGCAGACCTTGGGAAGCAGCAGTGATGGCTCCTGCCACCCATGTAGGAGACCTGGGTCGAGTTCACTGCTCCTGGCTCTGGTTCTAGCCAGGCTCCCTGGGCATTTGGTAAAGTAACCTAGCAAATGGGATCTCTCTCAGTCTCCCAATCTCCCTCCGTCCCTCCCTCTCTCTCTCTCTCTCTCCCTGTTTCTCAAAATAAAAAAATTAACTCATGCAATTCTCCTAGCAGTCCTGTGAGACAGGGACTGTTATTATTGCCACTTTACAGAAACAGAGAGGCACAGAGAGGTGAAGAACCCTTGTCTTCTATGCGTTGGAGTGGAAACCCACTGGGCTGGGCACTGGCAGGCTTTCATCCTCAGAGCAATGGGGGAGGGGCCATTATTACTCTACAGATCAGGGATTGAGGACAGAGAGAGATCAAGTAACCACAAACAAGTTCAAGTCCAAGATCAATTCCAAGCACACCTGGTGAATCCTTCTCTCATGCATGTATTTAGGCTTTCTGAGGGCAAAGGTGTAGCTTTGCCTATAATAACCCTGGAAAAGAGTAAGAGCTTGGTGAATGAAAGGACAGAGGACAGAATAAATGAATGAAGTTTGTTCATGTCTGGGTACTTCCTATGTTCTGCAATCTACAGGTGTCATGCCATTTAATGAATGAGTTGTATGTCTCCAGCCAGCATCACCTCCTCCAGGAAGTTTCCCTTTGCCAGGATTAATCGAAGGCCCCCTCTGTACTCAGAGCTGGGTTTGCTTCCCTCCCTTAGAACAGGAAATGCACACTCTGCTGAGGTCTGCACACAGCCCACCACTCCCATGCGAACCTGTGCATCTGGATGGCAAGGGCCAGGCCTGCTACACTGTTGGCTGCTCAGTTCCCAACAGAGTCTGGTGCTCGTTTGCTCTATTGAATGAAAGAAGTGGTCAATGTGAGATAAGGACAGAACAAACACAGCAACAAAAACTGCTTTCAGGGCCGGCGCTGTGGCATAGCAGGTAAAGCCACTGCCTGCAGTGCCGGCATCCCATATGGGTGCCGGATCGAGTCCCAGCTGCTCTGCTTCCCATCCAGCTCTCTGCTATGGCCTGAAAAAGCAGAAGATGGCCTAAGTCCTTGGGCCCCTGCACCCAAGTGGGGGACCCAGAAGAAGCTCCTGGTTCCTGGCTTCGGATCAGCTCAGCTCTGGCTGTTGCGGCCATTTGGAGAGTGAACCAGCGGATGGAAGACCTCTCTCTCTCTCTCTGTCTCTCCTTCTCTCTCTCTGTGACTCTGCCTTTCAAATAAATAAACCAACCTTAAAAAAAAAAAAACCTGCTTTCCCTAGGGGTGGCCCCACTATCACAGGCTGAGCTGACAGCTGAATTCATGCTGCCCCAAGGGGCTGACAAGTGTCCCCTCCCAACTGTCCAGCTCACAACCCTCTGGACCCCCACGACCTGCAGCCCTGCCTCCTCACCACAAGCACCAGGTGGCTCCTGACCTGCTCCCAGGATGCTCTGCAGGGACAGAGGAAAGCATGGGATCAGTCGTCGTGGTCAGGAGCTCCCAGCACCATGGTAACCCAGGGGCCTGGATGGGGTCTACAGGAGGCAGATCCAGGGTGGGGAGAGGATTGGTAAGAGGGTGGTGGGACTCCAGAGACCAGTCACATGGGCTCTTGTGCCCTGCCCAGCAACCCTCCTCCCACTGGCCAGGCTGCCTGGGGCACGCACTCAGAATTCTAGGTTACCTGGTAGTTTTAACCCGGATGTACAACAGCATCACCTACAAAACACCTTGCAGGAAGCTGGGGGTGGGGTCCTAGCGTCCTGATGATAACCAAGGTCCACAGAGAAGCTGATGCACGTGTGGCCTGTGTTGAGAACTCCTGTGTTCAGAGCACACACTTCACAGGCAGACACACCTAGCTTCGCAACTACGGGAGACCTGTGCACCCTTAATTGCGAATCTTAGCTTCTTCATTGGTAGAAAGGGGAGGACTTCATCAGGAGGTGTGACCATTAAATGACATTGACATTGCCTAGTGGACAGCATGTATTTATTAAGTGCATAGCGAGTACTAGTAAACAGTAGCTCAAAAAAGAAAGGCTTGGGGCTTAGGAAGAACACGAGTGTATGGGCCAGAATATTGTCACCCAGGAGCCAAGAGTTCAGAGAGCCCAGGGGGTCCTGGCTGAGTCCCTGGACAATGAGACACATAGCAGGAAGCCCCTGGCTGTGAGTGCTCCCTCACACGATGGCCTAACATGCCCCTTGCTGTCCTCCTGCCACCTCCCTCGGGGCCTTGTCTTCTGTTCCAAGGAGGGCCGTCCCTTCTCCAGGTGTCACAGCTGCTCAGCTGCTGGGGGCCTGCGTCCCAGTGGCCACTGCTCTGCCAGGCTCCCACTGGTCTGCAGTGTCATTAGTGCCCCAGCTGCAGACCCAGCCGGCCGGAGGGGAGATCAAACAACTCCCCACTAAGAGGATTTGCAAAATGCACACTACCCAAGCGTATGCAGCTCCTGGTCTGATGCTTTCCCACCCTCCCCCCCTTTTTTTTAAAGGGGCAAAATAATTTTCCTTTCTCACAGAGAACGGAGTGGTGAACTCTACTCCCTCGCAGGTGTTCACTGAATCTAGCTGCTTTTCTCCAGGTCAGACCAGTTGCTGGAAGGCAATGCTTAGGAGGGAACCACAGGAAGTGCAGCAATTGTGCCCGGCAGCTCTCCAAGGAGACCCCGATCTCTCCAACCCTCGCGCCCCCTGCACCACCCCACAGCCCCCAGCCAGCCAGAGTGAGCTGCGGGAGTGAGCTGGGGGCTTCCTGTTCACAAGCTCCGGACAGAACCAGCCTCTCCAAGGACCGCAATAACAAGTCATGTTTAATTATACATTATAACAATATCTCCTGCTCGTGGACACACTGTTAGAGAAGCTTCAAGAAGAAAGCCCAGTCCCTGACAGCCATCTCTCGGAGATAAGCACCATGGGCGTGTTCCCTCCTTTTTCAACAGATACAGACACAGGTAGGGGGCCACACTGTTTCAAACAGCGTGCTCTACGCCTTTTTAAACGACCACTAAAATATCTTTGGCCGCCTTCATTGTGTTCGTAGCTGTGGTGGTGGTGCAGACGCCTTCCATCGTGGGGTAGGGTTCCGTCGGGGGCGGGGAGGGGGGAGGAGGGGAGGGGGAGGGTTGCAGAGGAGGGAAGGAAAGCTAGCTCCCCGCCCCCCCGCCCCCCCCCCCCCCCCGGGTTCCTGAGCTCAGCACTGTGCCTGGCATTCGCTAGCTTTATTTTGTTTTGCCCTGAGAACATGGACAAGCCCTGCTATGACGACCAGCCTGCTTTACAGACTATGACTCCAAGAGCGCATTAGAAGTCGCCCCAGCGACAGAGCGGGCAAGGAGCCGAGGAGAGACTCGGACCCCGGGCTACCTCCACACCCCCAACTCAACTGCTCTTCTCTATGGACGTGTGACCTTTAACCTCTCCTCGGTGGGTGGACATTTTTGCATTCATTTGTTTTGCAGTAATAATAAAAATTATCTTGAATATTTCATTCACATGACAGGTTTGCAACATTTTGGAAAGGAGACTTTTTCTACCTGTACCCACTAGAATCAGCTTTTGCCAAACAGAGAAAGTCAAGATATGTGGCTTAAATGAGACATAGTTTTGTTTTTATATAAATAGCTCTAAAGGTGGACAGAGCTTCTACGGTACCACATGGAGTGTTCTGGGACTTAGATCTCTTCCAGTTTACTCTCTGCCGTCCCTAGGATGGATTTTCAGCCTCCTGGTCCAAAATGGCTGCTAGAACTACAGCCATCACATTCAAATTCCAGGCAGCCAGATTGAGGAAGTGACAACGAATGACATGCTTCCTCTCTTTAACACACTGACTGATATATAACTTAGTAATCAAGGAACATGTCTACATTTCGTGAGAAGGGAAGCTCAGAAGTGTAGTGTTTCACAGGATGGGAAGAGGCCCCTGGCTAAATACTGGAGTTCTGAGGCCATGAGAGTAAATAGAAAATGCATAATTCCGTATATTCACCTCCTTCCCCACGCCCAACAGCGTTTAAGACACCAGCTTCGGGTCTCAGGGTCTGGAGGACTTGGAGGTGGGGCTTCAGCAAAGGTGTGGATCTTTGGTGAAGGGGTACTGGGACCTTGGATCTTCACAGTGCCAGGGACTGTCCCTTGGGAGAGACAGTCTCATCACCTCTGCTGTTGGGGGCAGGGGCCTGCTGGACGCTGCCTGCTTTGCCCAGGGAGAACAGGACCCTTGGACAGCAGAAAGCATTCTTTGTTAGAATTCATTTTAGGGACCACTACTGAGCACTAACCAGCTGCTAAGTCCCTCCTGTGCGCATCTAATTTAATTATTAGAACAATGCTAGGATTTCCACCTCAGAGGGGAAGCAACTCAGCACGTGTGAAACAGCTCCCAGCCGGGAAGGAACAGAACTGGGAAGAGAACCCAAGGTCTCCAATGCCAGCGTCTCTGCTCTAACCCTGACCTTGTATTTGTGACACGTGTTGAAAGCAGGATCCCCAGAGGTCTGCCTAACCTGCTCTCAATGGCATACCCTTTGTCCCCAGCCACTCCCGCCCAGTAATGCCTGCATATTGGATCAGTAAGAGGGGTGACAAAGTCCCAAATGCCTGGAAATGCTGTTGTTGCTGTTGTGAGTTGTCACACCTCTGCTTTTACAGGAGCTTTTTTTTTTTTTTTTTTTTTTGTCATTTTGTATCTTTTCAACCAATGGATACAAAAAAGCAAATTTACTAAGGTACAGGATGTTAGGAATCCCTGAAACCTTGAACTTGCAATTCACCAAAACCATCGTACTAACTAGTGCGTTTTACACCTGGAGATACCGGGGCAGACAGAGGGGCAGTGCCGTGTCAGGGATCAGTCAGTGACACCACAAGCTGTCCCTCTTGCTTCGGGATCTCCCAGGGGCTGCAGCCAAGGTCATGTTTACAAGCTCACTCATGGGACTGATGGCAACAAACCAGTTCCTTACAGCCTGTTGGACTCCGGGCCTTAGTGTCTCACTGGCTGCTGGCAAGAGGCTGCCCCCAGCTCCTGCCCTGAAGACCTGGCTAATGTGGCAGCTTGCTTCACCAATGTAAGCAAGTCTGGAAGGCCACAGAGAAAGAGGCCAGCAACACGGACTGAGACAACCTCTTATGGGAGGGACACTGTATTGCGTCACCATGTTCCACCTGTCAGAAGCAAGTCACTGGGGAGGGGCTTGCCTAAGAGGTGGGGAGGAGGCAGGGACTATGAGATAGTGTTATGCTAAAACAGGAAATATTGAGAACATGTCACAAACTGCTGACTGCACAACACCAACTCCTTTTCCTGTTTTGTGAAACTGTTTATTTTTATTTAAAAAGATTATTTATTTCTTTATTTGAAAGGTAGAGTTACGGAGAGAGAAGAGACACAGAGAGATGTTCCATCCTCTGGTTTACTCCCCAAATGGCTGCAACAGCCAGGGCTAGGTCAGGCTGGAGTCAGGAGCCTGGAACTGCATCTGGGTCTCCCACATGGGTGCAGGGGCCCAAGCACTAACTCCATATTCCATTGTTTTCCCAGGCACATTAGCAAGGACCTGGATTGGAAGTGGAGCAGCTGGGACTCAAATCAGTGCCCAGATGGGATGCCAGCACTGTTGGCCACAGCTTAACCCACTGTACCACAGCATCAGCCTGAAGCTGTTTCTTTACCTTGGGAGCAAAGTGTGACATTGGAAAGCCTTTCAGCACTGACTCCCCAGCACCACTTCCACACAAGTGACACGTCCAGTTGAGCCAGACACAGGCTCAGAGAGCAGTAGAGGCACAAGGGACCTCAATGCCTTGTAGGGGCTGATAAAGAGTCCCAGAGAGAAGAAGTCACTTATCCAGGCCAAGTGCTTGAGCCCTCTTCCTTGGTCCCTGTGTCCAGAGCCGCCCTGGGTCAGGTGGGTCCGCTCCAGTCCTGCTCATACTCTCAAGTCCAGAAGAGAACACCCAGTTGGCCACAACCTTCCTGGACCTCTGGTGGGACCTCCAGTTACTCTCTGAAGCTGCTCAAAGCACCCTAGAAAGTACTCCAGTGGGTTCTGGATGGCTCTAGATCTGAGGAGCTACAAATATTGCTGCGCTCACTCACTACCTCGGTGGAACCCGGAGGGGCTGATGGCTGCGTGAGTCTTGTAGGATGAAAGAGGAGGAGGATGCCTGAGGCAGTAGGCCAAGGCCTGGAGGGTGCAGAAGGCAGAGGCCTGGTGGTGGAGGTGTTAGCAGGTGGCTCCCGAGGCACGGAGTCTCAGGGTGAGGGGTATAATTGGATGCATCGAAACCTGCCCCGCTCCTTGGCAGGCAGTCTCAGCTCCACCCACAGCTGCTCCAACTCCATCCGCATCTCTCTGGTTGGCCTTGCACCCTAGAGGTTACGCTGGGCAAACTTCAGAGGAGGGGTGTTGTGCACCTGTTGGGCAAGGCTTCTGCGGGGAGATACATTGCTGTACCCCAGTCCTGCAGGACTGCAAAGCTCTCGCCACACTCGGCGTGGGCTGCAGACATAGGGCCAAGCTTTCCCTGTTGGTGTCGGTTGCAGGCATGTGGTGGAGAGCCCTTGCATTCGCTTCTGCCCAGCCTCCTTTCTCCAGCCCTGCAGTCTGCCTTGCCATGGCCTAACATCAGCACAACTGGGAACCAGGCTCTGTTTGTGCCAGATCATCTTCATGTCACGCATCTCAGCCCTGGCCACTCCGGGCGCTGAAATTAGGATCCGTGCCCTGGCCTGCCCATACCATTTCTCTCTTCTTTCTTTTCTTTATACAAAGTCCTTAATAGACACTTCCTTATCAAGACTTGTTCTACCCGTGTGCCCTTCCTTCGAGAATCTGTTCCCATGGAAAGCCAATTCAGTGTAATAGGTGGGACTGAGTTTGCTGAATTCACATATTAAATGTCTGGAGATTGTATCTCCCCAAAGGAGTGGCTGCACTTGTAGAATTAAGGGGGCCAGAGGAGAGAGTCAGGGTGGATGGGTCTTTCATGTCTCTCAAACCAAGCCCCCTGTGCTGGTAACTTCTGGTGGTCTGGCCCTAGGCTAGATGAGATGCTTCCTTTTCTCCTTTCTCTCTCCTCTCACTTGAACTTGAACCCCAGCAAGATAAGTCAGAGGGTTCCAGAGATGGAAAGTCAGGATCGGCAGGAGCCTCAACTATCACCTGGCCTCAACCCCCCTCCACATGCCCATGAAAACCTTCTGCAGATGGGGAGACATCGCCTTCGCTGATGCTACCTAAGGTCACACAGCAAGTTTATAGAAAAGCTAACAGCCAGGGCTCTGGACCCCTGGGCCTTGGCTTTGTCCTTTGCACCAGGCTAACTTCCAGAGGGGGTCAGTAGAGTTTCTTGTGCTTAGTTCCAGGTCAGGGCCAGCCAAAGTGTAGAACTGAACAACAGAGGCACAGCCTGAGCCTCTAGAGCATGGTGGCAGACTGGAGCTCCCCAAGAGGCAGGGACTCGTCCTGGCCTTGCAGCTCATGTGTCTTGCGCATACGCTACACACAAGTCCTCCCTTGGTCCTGCCTGGATGGGAGCTGGCTGGGGCAAGAGGCACCGCAGGACAGCAGGCAGATAAATGCCGGACCCCATGCCTGCTGCCTTCACACCTGCTGGTCCACTGTCAGCACTTTCTCTGCCTGATTCCGGAGGGCCGCTGGCTCAGAAGGGAGGGGTTGGGTCAAGGTAGACAAAGCCCATTGCTCTCTCCCTCTGGGAAAGAAAGAAGGCCAGAGCTGGCACATTCCACAAGAAGGGTCCAGGCCTGCAACCAGAGAGCAACCAGCCCAAGGTGCAGAACAGACTCAAGAGTCCAGGCCCTCAGAGTCAAGAGCAAAAGTGTCCCTTCCCCCGGGCATGGGAGTGCCTGTTTACAGATCTGCTCTTCTGGGGAGTGCTTTCCAGGGCACCATAGATTGTGTAGGAAGAGATGCTTTCTAACAGCCACAGCTGTGCAATAACAGAACTGGTTCCCCTGGGTGTAGTGACCGCCCTGTCAACAGAGGTGTATAAGAAGCAGTTGGACCAGTGTCTGAGGATGCTGCAGAGGTAACTGATGCTGAACAGCCTTTCGAACTCTTGGGGCAGGAAGCAGCACGATGCAAAAGAAAGGGCCAGGCTTTAATTAATATACTCCATTCCCTGGAGGCCTGAGAAGGCTCAGAGATGACGGACACTCTCTCTCCATCTGTGTGTGTGTGTGTGTGTGAGAGAGAGAGACAGACAGACAGACAGACACTAGGTACAAATCTAAGAAATCTAAGGCCTGGCAGGGTGTGGAGGAGACAGACCAGTGCAGCAAGACTCAAGAAGCTTCGAAGAGGTGGTGCCTGAGTTAGCAAGAATGTGCTTGATGCCCACTCCACCGTGGTCTGTCACCTCCCAGAGCTGGGACGCAGTGGCTAAGACCTGTTGGGTAACTTTTCCAGCTTTAGAATTGAGAGCCTTTGTTCTGCACTGTGGCTCTGCTGTTTCCCAGGGCCAATGACAAGTTCTGAGTGCCTCCTCCATCCTCCTGAACCAAGGTGCTCACAGGGCTTCCCCATCCACACAGGCTGTTAGGAAGATTTTACCGAATCAGACAGCAGACTCAAGGATGCAGCACCACGCATGGCCAGCTTGGCTCAATAAATGGAAGCTGGTGGTCATCTTAGGACAGGGGTGTGGGGCCAGGCAATGGTGCATGAGATGGGACGTGGAAATATTAGCTGCTGCTGGTCCAAGCCCCCCCTAGGGATGGCCCCCACAGACACGCACGCATGGACACACCTGTGTGTGGGGCCTCCATAACTCCCCAGCACACTGGGCCTTAGGTAAAGGCTAGAGTTGGTCCCCTTTTTCTTGAAGAGGGGACTTACTTACTTCATATTTAAAGAGCTCTAAGCTGTGCTGGGTGTTGCTCAGGTGACCCTGACGTGGATTCCCCACCCTGTCCCTGCCCACCTGGCTGAGTCAGCCTGGCTTCTTAGCCTCTCTGGACCTCGGTTCACCCATTCCCACAGCCCTGCCTTGCAAAGAGCCCTGGGGAAGGCAGTATTGTGTGGTCAGAGTGATCCGCTAACTCACAAAGGCTCATCCTTTTCCAGCCATCAGCATCTGTCTGCCACCTTCACTTAGAGGGAGTTTATACATATCCTCAAGCACTGCTTTGGCCCTGGTCTGACTCATGGAAAGTTGTCTTCTTCTAGTTTAGTGCCAACAATAGCGTAGGGGCCACGGGGAACCCCAGGATGGCACAGGACCATCGAGAGCCCAAGTAATAGGCATCGGATTCTGCAGCACATCCTCACTCCTAGGGGTTCAATACAAGGGCACAGAGGGCTCATGGGAGAAATTCATCTTGGAGTAGGTCCTGGAGTCCTCTTCCCGGGGGCTTTGAGATGGGCTTCAAGGTCCCTATGTATAAAATAGGAATAAAAATAGTACTTGCTCTCATGGATTGTTGTGGAAATACAATATGATTAAACCACACTAAATGTAAAGTTATTGATGGAGTTCTTATGCATAACACACTTTCAGCACATGAGTAATGCCTTATATACTCATTTATCCTTCTCCATGAAAAGCATTGACAAGTTCCTGCCTGAGCTAGAGATCATTTGCCTAGAATTCTGTCTTTGGCAGTGACACTAAGAGACAGGCTGTGGACAACAGCTACTTGTAATTAATTATTTACTATGTGCTGGGCATTCCACTGGATGCTTTATTTCTTCTAAAACCTCCTGGATGTGGCTGCTACTACCCACCATTTTAAAGATGGAACAACAGAGGTTTAGATGGGTTAAGTAATTTACCTGAAGTCATTCAATGAATAAGACTTGAACCCAAGTGTCTCTGTGTCCTAAATCTCAGCTCTTAACCACTGCTCAGGTATGCAGTGGGGAATAGTTACAAGACAAACGTGAGGCCTGAGGTCTTTTATAGAGTAGGGGCATAGATGTCTACACCTGGGGTCTCACTGAGTGACGTGGCTTGTGGATCAGTAATAGCTCTCCCAAGAATCGGCTCCTTCCCACAGAGACCTCGGGCTGATCTTCAGACCACAGTTCAGTGACCGAGACCTAGAGCCAAGAACCCGTCTGGCCCTGGACTCTTCTACCTGGTGGAAGCCATCTCTGTCCCTGTGCCTTAAGTACAGGTGCCCAGAGTGAGATTCCCTGGAGCCTCTTGGAAAGTACTTGGTATAACACTGTTGGAAGTACTGGCAAATTAAGACAGTAGTGGACCACAAATTGACCATAGCCCTAAGGTCTGTACCCCCACCAACTCTCCCAGCAGTCACCTATTCGGGGCAGGTGCCACAGCTCACCATGACTGAGCTCCCACAAAGGCCATCTGCTGTCCCCGTACCAGTGTCCCTCTATGCCCCGTGTCCAGCCTCTGTGTGCAAAAGGCATGGGCAGTGAGTGAGCAGCCCGAGAAAGAATCCAGCCAGGAAAAGCGTGAGCAGAAAAAGACGGACAGACAAAGCCCCAGCAGCAGCACCTGCTCTGGGAGGCCCGAGTCTCACCTCTAATCTGGGCTTCTGCAGTCAATGGGGGAGAAATGCCACAATTTACATGACAAGGGCCGGAGGAGAGAATTATGGCAAATCAATTCTGCATGAAGTGATAAAGCCGAGTATTTAATGTATGCCGTGAAAGGTAGAAATCCAATTCTCATACCGTCAGATGATGCTGATTAAAACTGACTTTCATGATGATTTTGCCTTCTCTTGGACTTGGAGAACAAACAGAGCCCACAAAGCAGGGTTGTTGAACACCATTGTAAACAGGCAACCGAATAAAGGGAAGGGCTGTGGCTACCATCACCCACGAGCTCCTCGGTAGAGGCAGCGACTTGGGGGGGGGGGGGGGCTGCAGCTCTCCCATTTGCTGAAGCTGCCCAGGGCAAACAGGGTGGAACATGACTTTGGAAGTCCCCTGGAATACAAACCGTGTCCCCATCAGCTATACCTAACCTATAAGTCCTGCTTCCTGCTTCAGTCCCTTTTCCACTTGGCAAACGAGTGGGGTAGAGCCCTGGCAGCGTCCCTCAAAGCTTGCCTCGAGAAAAGGTGGGTGTGGGGGGTCCTCTGGTCAAATACTCACAGGCCAGGCCTGCTGCACACCCCACCCTTCTCCCGGAGCCTCACAATGCAAATCAGCAGCTCAATGTCCCTGAGAAGTCAGGCAGCAAAGGAGCATGTTTGGTTTTGTTCAACCCTGGGCTTCCTTGGACCATGATCAGCAGAGTTTTTGTGTCCAGAGCCAGACGGTAAATATTTCAAGCTCGCAACTTTGCAACTCTACTGTGAACTGTGAAACCAGCCACAGGCACTACCTAAATGAAAAGCTGTAACTGTGTGCCAACAACGTTGTGGATAAAGAGGCAGCTGGCTGGCTGTAGTTAGCCAATGTTTGCCCTAGACCATGAACCATAGCAGAGCCAGCCTTCCTTTCCGGGCAAAATCTACAAACAAGCCAAAGAACAGAGCAGGCAGGAGCTGAGCTCCCAATCCCAGTTCTACCATCGAAAGAGTCTGACATGTTGGGTAGATGACTTAGGCTGTTACAGTTCTCGGCAGGTCGGCACTCGCTGTCCGAGTGAGGAGGCTCAGTATGACGGTTTATTAAAGGGATATCCATGCAGCTCTTGGCCCAGCTTCTGGCACATAGCGGTCAGTAGCTGTTCATGGTTCGTGATGACAGCTGGGTTATTAGTAATACTATTGTCTAGCAGCGGAGTACTCTTTAATACACTCAGAAGCAGCAGTCTCCAGAAAGGCCCCATCGTGCTTGCATTCTGGTAGGAAGTGAGGGAGACAAGGCCATCCACCACTAACACGCCTCCAGAGAGCGTGCTGGTGGCAAAGCCCCCCTCGTGGAATTTCCAGACTCTCATCATTAATTTCCCATCAGAGTGCATCCTCCCTGACCTTGCTGTCAGAGAAGTTTCTTTAGCTTCCATTCAGCTGGGTTAATTACACCTGACATAGTGACCAGGACACCAAATGAACTGCAGCTCAGCTCACAGCCACCCTCCAGCTGGCTGGGGCAGGCCTGCTGAAAACCTGCACCCCACCCAGCTCTGTGGGCTCAGCCCAGATTGCCAACAGCACTGAGGTGTCCGGAAGCTGAGAGCCACGGGAAAATGTGCACCTGTCTCGTGTAATGAAAAGTCATTCCTCTGCTGGCCAGCAAAGCCTGCTTTTTAATTATCTCATTATGGGGGCGAAGCCTTGCTTCTAAAGTTGGCGTTGTGTTTGCATCCAAATTTCTGACCTGACAAGTAGAGGGGACTTGCCCCGAGACAGGCAAGAGATGCCTGGCGATGTTTCTGGAACCCATGTGGAACAGCATGTAGGTGTGCACGTGTGCATGTGGGTGTGCGCGTATAGGCACAGCATCGGGACTAGAGTGAAAGGCAAGATCAAAGCCTTTGTCTTGGTCGGTCAAGGCTTAGAGTGGGCATTGTGTCCTTGTCGTTTTTATCTTTGTAACTCCTGTGCCTGACACATACTAGCTGCTTCAGAAATTCCCATCAACTGATGCAACCATACGATGAATCGATTCTTTCATGAAAAGCACCTCCCTCCCTTTTTCTTCTGCATCAGTCTGCAAGGTCCTTGCTGTTTCTCTCTTCAGTGAACTGCCTGCTCTGCCCATGGCTTTGACGTTGTCTGCTGCCAGCCCCCTCCCTGCCAGTGCCCATCTCCTCACATTCAAAACCCTGCCTCAGCAGTTCTCACAGGCACCCGGCCGTGGCTCTGCCTGTCCAGTGACCCTGAATGACCAGGGCTCCCCCTTACTCCCCCTTGCTTTGCTGATGTGGAGCTTTGCTTACACACTTCCCTCTGCCTTTCCCTCCCGCTGCCCCTATTGGCTCCCACCTCCACCATGCCTACAGAAGGAGGTCTCGCTCCCGTGCCCCACCCTCTCTCCCGGGCACCTGCACACTATCTACCATTGACCCTGAACATTTTCTGTGGGATAAAACTTTTAAAAAATGGCTTATCGCCCTCAGAAAGGATCTTTGAGTGTTTTGAGGGCTCTGAGACATCTTTCTGGGAAAGAGTTTTGCTTATGGTCGAAAATGCCTGATTAATTATAATAGTAACAAATTAGCTTTTGTCTTGAATGGTGTTTGCACTTGACAAAGCACTGTGGCATGGGATCCAGGGCTATGCTGAAGGCCCAGCCATGGGGTGGAATCCAAGGCCTACATTTTAAATTCTGGCTCACCTCTACTTGGCTGAGAAACATGGGCGAGACCCTCACCCCCTCCGAGCTTCTCTTTCCTCATTTGTGAAGTGCAGCTGCTTATTATCCTGACCTGCCCTAGCTCAAGGGGAGACCATGAGCAAGAAATGCGGTGATGGATGTAAAAGCAAGCCCTGGTAGACTTCAAGCCCCACAACAACAGAACTGTCCTAGGGCCTGCTCCGTGCCAGGCTCCATGCTGGGGACCCTCGTGAAGGCTGGACATTGCCTGCATGGGTCTCCACTCTATAGATGAGGACGTCGAGACGCAGAAAGCCACAAAGATCACCCAGACCCTGTTCCATTGGCCCAAACAGAATGCGACGTTCCACTCTGCCAAGTGTGGGCATTTTATTATTTCTATGACTGTAAGGTAGGCGCTCACCTCTCAGGGGGCAGCAAGCCCACTCAATAAATCCTTCTCGATGAACTGTTTGAATGCAGAAGACATAATAAATAATGCAAATCAAATCGATGGTGCTCCCTGCTCTCTAGGAGTTTCCAGCGTACTGCAGGTGGCAAACGCTGCAGGAGACAGAGAACAGCAGAGCCATGCGTACGACAGGGTTCACAGGGTTTGCGATTTTTTTCTTGGCAATATGCTCATCAGTGCCCACCTGCCGGCCTTGACGGAGGGCTGCTGAGTACCTGGTCGCCTAAGAGAGGGTTTCAGTGTCCTTATCTGAGAGGATCATTTTGCTTGACCCATGCCTGGCCACACTTACCTCCTGGTGACCTGGCACAGAGCGGGCAAAGGAGCCCCTGGAAATGCAATGTTGCGGAGATATGGAAACTCCCCTCCATCAAGCCTCCCCGACACCCTAGCCGGGTTTGGGAATTGCTCAAGTAGGCGGTGGCAGCTGTGGCTTGCTGCTAGAAAACAAGGTGCCCTGACCCAGAGCTGAGGGCAGGGAGGGCTATCCTGGGCACTGGATGCAGGCATGTCCTTCATGTCCCCAAATCTAGGCCAGGGTGCGCTGATCCCTGAGAAGCTACATGAAAATGGTCTTCCTAGTAAAGTCATCTGGGAAACAGACACGTGTCAGTTTGGGGTGGACTTGGACTTGATTCTGTCTGACAGTGCTTCCCAGTGTACTGGATAATGGGATCCTCCCCATGTCCTGCAGAGCTAATGTTACCTGGAATAAGGGCTGGGGGAAATGCCCTTTCTTTTTACATATGAGGACCCTGGGACCCAAAGTAGTGAGAAGAGAGATGGATGCTTAGGATTAGTTGAGGGAGAACTGAGGCCAGTCTCCAGGGCTCCAGGTTATAGCAGGAGCACCATGGCTAGCAACACAAACACCTGTAGGGGCAAAAGAGCTGGCTGTTGGGAAAAAAAGCTCTGGATGGTCTAGCTTGCATTGCCTTACACTTACTTTGCTGTGGGCTTGGAGAAATGGGCTTTGTGTTTTGTTTTTGTCGTGGAGAGGCAGAGAGAGAGAGAGAGGTGGAGGGGAGAGGAAGAGGGAGGGAGGGGGGAGAGAGTGCACAAACAAGAGAGAATCTCTCCCATCTGCCAATTTACTTCATAAATACCAGCAATGGCTGTGCCCAGGGCCAAGGCCAGGAGCCAGGACCTCAATCCAGGTTTCTCACATGGGTGGCAGGAACCCAATCACTTGAGCCATCACCTTCTACCTTCCAGGCCACACGTCAGCAGGAAGTTGGAATCAGGAGGGGAGCCAGGACTCAAACCCAGGCCACCCCACACAGGATGCAGGTGCCTTCCTAGGCATCTTAACTGCTAGGCCCAATATCTGCCCCTCAAAAAACACTTTTTGAACACAAGATAAACAGCAGTAATAAGAGTGATGCGATCTTAGTAGCTACAGACAATCTCAGGGAGCAGAAGGGAGTGCTGGAGACTGTGGCTCGCATGAGTGGACTGGGGGAGGGGCAGGGCGCTTGCCTCTTGCTGGACCCTTGTGCAGGCAGGTGCGATGTTTGGCTCCTTTGGTTTCTCAAGAGACAAGACAGATGTTTGCAGCACAACTCCCGCAGAGCAGCTCTGTTCAGGCTGGACGCAGTCTGCATCCCCATTTTCTCCCCACCGTCCGTTCCTCTCCAGCACGGGCATCCTCTGCCTGTGGTGGGCAGAACCAGCCAGGTGTGCAGGAACAGAAGTTCCCTGCCCAGCTTGCTTTGCTCCCAGGGAATCCCCATGGAGAGATATTGGGACAACAGGGCTCAGCAAACAGCAGTCTGAGGCATCAATATTGCCGGCTTTGAGCTAACGTGATAGCAGGGCGGCCTGTAATCCAAGCAAAATGGACCATTGTGCTGTGATTGCTTCTCCCGCTGGACAAAAGCCTGCAAACACTTGGTTTGCCGTTTTTTTTAACCCCTGTCTTTATGGGCCTTGTTAATTTAATGCAGTCAGCCACCCCACCGAGCCTTCAGAAGCAGCGATATTTGCATTTCAGGATTTCAAAGCCTTTCTCCTCTGTTGGGCTGCGCTGCAAAGACAGGCTTTGTCCTTGTCCTTGGAGGAGGAAGGAGAGGTGAGAAAAACTACCCTAACCCTCTGACATCACACAAAACGCCCCCACCCAGCGGCTCCACACGCTGCTGCTCGCCACATCCCAGAAGCCGGGACTCAATCCCGGGACACCTTGGGGTGGGAGGAAGGGTGGTCCAGAAGGTTCCTGTCCCAGTCCCTCAAGGGCAGCGGGGCGGGGGAGCGGAGACCTCCCCTGACTCAGGAGTCAGCCCAAGGTCATGTGCGCTGCTGGCCCGGCAGGCTGAGCCCGGGGATTGCACATTTGAGCAGCGTGGCCGTCACCGCTAGGGAGCCTTCCTTGTGGGCCGGGCACAAGGCCAGAGGCTTCATCAGGCTTCCTGCATTTCAGCTCTGAGGTTTATGTTGGCCATTTCACAGGTGGGAAAACTGAGGCTGTGATTTGGCCAAGATCTCCGGAAAATGAAAATAAAGACTCTGGAAAGCCATGGTGCCTTTTTGTTTTCAATCTGTCCCCACAACATAGACTTTTAGTCCCATGAGTGAGAATAGATTTCTATTTAAAAAAAAATTATTTGTTTTTGAATTGCAGGGTCTGGGGGGGAGGTCTCCCATTGACTGCTTCACTTCCCAAATGCCCACACCAACCAGGACTGGGCCAGACCAAAGTCAGGAAGCAGGAACTCCATGCAAGTCTCCCAAGTGGGTGGCAAGGACCCAGCTATGTGAGCCACCACTTGTGGCTTCCCAGGGTGTGCAATGGCTGGAAGCTAGGATTGGGAGCAGGGCTGGGAACCGAACCCAGGTGGTCTGGTATGGGAGGTGGGCACCCCAAGTGGTACATTAACCACTGTGCCAAGTGCTCGCCTCCACTTTTCTTTTTCAACATATATTTTTAATCGTGCAGTAACCCACAAATATACTCTTTTATCAAATGTACAGATAAGCCCAACACTCCTTTGATGGCCCTCCCCCGCCCCGTCCCCACCCGCCTGCTCACACACCGGAGTGTACTCTTCCTGGCCCCAAAGGCGAGCGCTGGGCTCATGTACAGTCTCTTTCTGCTGTCATGTCCCTTAGCAGGGCCACGCTGAGCTTCCCTTGGCTGCCCTGTCTCCACGCTCACAAAGGGCTGTGGGGCAGGCCTCGGCCACTTCCTGGGGGTATCTGCCAGGGATTCTCCCGACTGGGGCGGTGGGGCTGCGGCAGGCACAGGCCTGCTTGCTCTGCAGCCCTTCCCTCCTCCACAGCTCAGAGCCAGACTGCCTGGTTTGGGTTCCCTGCCACCAGCAGGCCCACGAGGGTAGGAGGTTTATGGTGACATGCTCCAGACAAGGCCATGGATAAGGAAATGAGGCAGCATTGTGCTGAGGGAGGAAGGGGGCCGTGGGCCCCAGAGGACCCTGGGACAGGGACCTGGAGGTGGGATGTCCTTTCAGAACCATCCCAACTTGAGGGAAGCTGGACTTGACTTTGTCCACATAAGCCAACTACCAGCAGAAACAAAGGGGGGCGCCATCTTGGCTGTGACCTGTGGCTCTTGGCAGCAATCAGAAAGGCACACCACTGTATTCCACACGCCACAGGGGAACTGGGTACACCTGCCCCACACAAGGACCCTGGGCGATGTGTCCCAGCACTGTGGTCCCCACTTCCCATGTGGCAGCCAGGATGGCAGCCTCCCTCCAGCCCAACCCGAGAGCCTGGGCTCTGACCGGCAGAATGTGGGCAGAAATGCGGGCAGTTTCCAGGTTGTGCCTTATAGGGATGGGCTGTGCTGCCGAACCACTGTAGGCTTTTGCAGGCGAGGAGTGCTAACCTCAGTGCTGCTTTGATCCATTTTATCCGGGGTTCCTCTGGAAAAAGTAAGTATTGAGTAATCCACCAGGCTGTGGAGTACGCACTTTTAAATAAGTTCAGTAGGTACACTGGCCTGCAGCCTCTTCCCTCCATGCCTGTACCCATTTATCCCCCCCTGCCAAGCATGTACACACGTCTGTTTCCCGGATGTGACTTGGCCTGAGCCATCCGTCTGCACCCTTCAAATCCTGCCTCCGTTTCTGACTGCTCAGGGGAGTTCTAGCAGCAATTTAGGACACTGTGACAAGTATGCAACAAAACAGGCAGGAAAGGGACCCAATTACGTCCCCTGCTCCTGTCTGTCTTCAGTTGGTTCTGACCTTGACAAACCCAGTTGGAAGATCAGCAGTAAAGACAGAGTTCTGAAAGCCAGGCTCCAGTGCCAGCCTGGCTGTCGTCTCAGGAACCTGGGGAGCTTTCGCGGGAGTCCTCCGTGCTCTCATCTGGAAAATGGGGCGCCCTGGCCTGCAGCTCTCCATCCAGGCCTGGGAAAGAAAGCTCCAGTGGGGCACAGCTGTTCCGGGAGGCACACAGCTCAGCAGCTGGGGATCCCACGTGGGCAGGCGGGCAGCTCGGCGGCCTCTGCTCGGTAAATGATGGTTTGGGGGCAGCACTTCATCTTCCCGGCAGGGACCACAGTTTATTAACAGCGCCGCCCGCATCAACCTGGAAGCCAGGGCCCTGGGGAGGCAGCATCTGTGCAGGGTGGCGGTGCCATTCCCTGAGGACCTGCTATGGGCCAGGGCTGACAAACACCTCCCCGTTTAATCTCCCTGACAACCCGCAGGACCCAAGCAGGGCTACCAATGAGGACACTGGGGCCAAGGCGACGAGTGCATTTCCAGACCGGGGTTTCAAACCAGCCTCCATTTAGCCTGGACTCAGTGATCAGTGCAGTATTGCTCATCATCAGATCAATGCCTTATGTTATATGTCACATCCAGTGCAGAGACTATTCTGAGTACTCCACATACATAAAATACGAAGGTCTTAGGACACCTCCATAAGGCAAATATTCTAACTTTCTCTTTTACAGATGAAGACATTGAGGCACAGAGTGGTTAAATAATTGAGCAAGGCCACACAGCAAGTCAAAGTTGGATCTGGGATCTCAACCAATGCTCTGGCTCTGGTCCCCACATGTTCATCCGCTATACTGCAAGGCTTCTCTGTCCCACGTTCCTGTCCACACTCTCAGCTGATTCTAAAAGTAGTGGAGCTGACGCGCATTGCAGAGAACATGACAAAATCTCCCCATTCTACAGACAGACAAACTGAGACCTAGAAAGGACCAGAGTCTTATCCAATGACGCATAGATGGGATTTGGAAATCCAATCACAAAGTCAAGATCTAGAAAATGGGAAGAAATTAAAAAATGAAGTTTAAAAGCAAAACACTCTTCACTCCTTGACCACAGTTTCTTATCTCAACACAGTAGGAGTTCTTGGGAATCTGGGAGCCTAACTGTGGTATTCAGCAAAGGCCCAGGCAGGAGAGGGAAGCTGAGAGCACTATCTGGGGAGAGAGGGGTGCAGTGAGGCCGACAGTGGCTCTGGTGGCCAGACGGAAGCCAGGGGTGACCTCAACCAGACACCATGGGGCCTCCAGTTCTGCCAGATTCATTTCTGGTTCCCTCCCCTCCCCAGGCCTCCCCCTGCCTGTTACACTTGTGCTAGTTGAAAATCAGAAGCAAAGGCCTGTAGAGGATGCACAAGGGGAGGGCTCAGTCCTGAGAGGCAGGAGGACACTGTGGTTACAAGGACAGAGCCCGGCTCAGCTCTATCCCTTACCCTCTGGGTGGCCACGGGCAGCTGCTTAACCTCGCTGGTGACATCAGGTGGGTCACCGTGGCCCCCTTCACCAGTGAGGACCACATCCACAGACAGACCTACAGGAAATGGCACCTGCCCAGCCGAGAAGGAGGCACTCAAGACACGGTCGCTGCTGCCACTTTTTATTAGTATGGCTGTGCCCTAGCCATGGGCACAGGCCACGGGCCAGTCACCCTCTGAGGGCATGCTAACCATTTTCTCATCTCAGCTACCTGCTGCGGGGGACATTATTGTCTCCAGTTTACAGATGAAGAAATGGAAACTCAGAAAGGCTAAGGAACCCACACAGGGACACAACTCCTCCGTGGCACCCGTGGCTGACACGGAGTCCTCTTCTCTCCCTTAGCAGGAGATACAGAAGGGTGCTGAGGACACGAGGGTGCAGCCAGCACTAGAGGCCACTTGCTGTAAGTGCAGCAGGCACATTCCAAGGAGTCTGGAGAATACCCAGGGACCCTGTCCTGAAACAAGAGAACGAAGCGGGATGGATTTGCTGTTTGCCCTCACCGTGCCCTTTCTCCTTGCTGTGTTCTGACCTGGGGTTTGCGGGGCTGACTCTTAAGATGGCTCTCCTCAGGCTCCCATGGCTTCCGGGTCCATGGGAAGCACTTCGAGCCAAGGGAGAGAGGAGAGGCGGAGGGTTCCTGCCCAGCCCTGTCCCTGCCTCCTCCCAGAGGTCAAGGCCACTATGGGGCAGCCCCCACCCACGCACTCTCACAGTATAAATGACATATTCAAAGCATGAATTCTCTTTAAAAGATTATTTGAAAGGTAGAGTGAGAAAGAGAGAGGGAGAGAGAGACAGAGAGAGACAGAGAGAGAGAGAGAGAGAGGAAGAGAGATCTTCTAGTTATTGGTTCACTCCTCAAATGTTCACGGCAGCAGGCCTGAGCGGGCCAAAGATAAAAGCCAGGAAGCCCATCCAGGCCTCCCACGTGAGTGGCAGGGGCTCTGTCCAGTACTTGGGCCATCTTCCACTGCCTTCCTAGTGCCTCAGCGGGGAGCCAGAGGAGAAGTAGAGCAGCTCCTCCAACAGGGAATGCCAGTGTTGTGAGCGCTGACCAGCCCCTACAGATGGTACTTCTGAAGAAAATACAATTTACCATGGGAAACTATGCACTGTCCAATGTTCAGTCGAAAAATCAAGCTACAAAGTCATACCTAATGATGATCCCAATTTGGATTACAGGTACAGATATAGATATATAGATACAGAAAGAATCATAGCAAGAAGAGTACGGAGCGAGAGTCTCGGGTTTCTAGGCTAGGACACGCACACACGTACACAAGCTTTACTATAGAAGGACTCATAGTGGAGTTCTTTTCTCTTTGTATTTCTACAGCTTCTAAGTTTTCTATAGCAATTATTGGTATTGCTTCTAAGTTTTTAAAATTTATTTTCTTTATTTGAAAGGCGGGGGGGGGGGGAAGGGAGTGGTTGTAGGGGGGAGAGAGGGAGAGGGAGAGAGAGAGAGTGAGCTTCCATCTGTTGGCTTACTTCCCAAGTGACCACAACAGCTGGGGCCGGACCATGCTGAAGCCAGGAGCTGGGAACTTAAACAGGGTCTCCATGTGCATGGTAGGGGTTCAACCTCTTGAGCTGTCGCCTGCTACCTCCCAGGGTATGTGTGAGCAGGAAGCTTGAAGCAGCAGTCAAATCAGGACTCCAACCTAGGCACTCTGATATAGGACTTGGGCATCATCCCAAGCAGGTGGTTTTAGCCACCATGGCAAACACCCAGCCCTACAATTGAACACTTGTATACCTGAAGTGAAGCAGGGGGCAGGTATCTCGGCCCAGTAAGATGTCCCTGGCACCTCCTTTGCTCCTCTCTGCACGTGTCCATGACTGGCCTCAACTCGCAGACCCCTCCAGGCTCCACTGACGGCTCATTCAGAGCCCTAGAGTGGGCACCCATGCATTCACAAATCAGAGTGGTCAGAATGAATGGACAGTGTCCCAGTGCATCTCTCTACCACACAAGCAATTCATCGTCTGGGACTACTTCCAAGAAAGGCTCAACTGCTTTGAGCAGCAGCTGGCTCTGGCACCTGCACACCTCCCACCTTGTTTCCACTTTCAGAGACAAAAGCAAAGTGAAGCTACAGGCAAGTCTGGTCACCCCCAAACTGGAAACAACCCCTCCCAAGCCTGTCATTGCCAGCCACGTCTCAGGGACAGGCACGATTCGGGCATTTGTCGGAAGAAATAAAGGATTGTGGACAGGTGCAAATGGATTTTCTACAGCAAGGTCAGAGGAGGGGAAATCCCACCATACAAAGAAAATGAAATCTCTAAACCGTTATGTTGGCCCATCACCCAGTGCAGGCGGCTCAGAGTTTTATAAATGCTGCCTGTCTTCCCATCTGGCATGTGGCTATAAAATTTAAATAAAATACCAAAGACACACAGCAGCACCACCACCACCATCATCATCTTCATCATCATCACTCTCTCTTGGAATGAGAAAGTCAACTAAATGAACTCTCTGCTGTGAGCTGAATTTTAATGAAACTCACATTTCCATATATTTCTAGATCCTTACATCTTTCCAGAAAGCATCACACAATATAGGGGCCAGCTGGCTTGCCTACCCAGTCTTCACCTGTTTAACCCCTCTCTACCGAGTCTCTTCTAGGGCCAAAGACTGCTTTGAATTCTAAGGTACTACAAAGAGTAGAGGAATCAAACAGCTGTGTTTGAATTACGGCTCCACCACTAGTTAGGTAAACCTCAGTTTCCCCAACTGTAAAATGGAGATTAAAAACTTACATTCTGGGGTAGGTGTTTGTGGGGCAGCTTATTAAGCCACCACTTGGGATGCCCCCGTTCACATCAGAGTCACTTATTCGAGTACCAGCTGATCTGCATCCTATCCAGCTACTTATTATCTCACCTGGGAAGCAGTGCATGACGGCTTAAATGCTCGGGTCCCTGCCACTCATGTGGGAGACCAGATGAAGTTCCTGGCTCTTGGCTTCAGCGTAGGCTAGCTCTGGCTGTTGAGGGCATTTGGGGAGTGAGCCAGCGGATGGCAGATCTCTCTCTCTCCTTTTCCTTCTGACACTCTGCTTTCCAAATGAATACTTAGAAAAACACCTACACTCCAGGATGGTTTTACGGGTCAAATGGGAGGATCCCTGTCAGCATGAACTGTCCCAGCTGGCAGCAGATCCCCAGATAAACACATCTTCAGCTTTATCACCTTCCATTCTTAGGTTCAGCTCTGCACTGGGTTTGGTCACTTTCTCAAAATCCCTAACTAGGGAACTTTCTTTCAAGTTCTCTGTTCTACAACTTTCTAAAACCCAAAAACTCAGACTCTCTTTTATAATGAATCTAAAACTATAGAGGGATTTTTTTTTGTTAAAAAAAATCTGGTTAATTAAATTTAACCTAATAGCAATTAAAATAATTGAAGTTGGCTATGTATTACAAAGAATTCAAAAAGTTTTTGATTTCACTGTACCTTTAGGTACACTCATATCTGGAAACAGAATGGCTGCAAGCCTGTGGCTGCCACTGCACAGTAGTCCTCCCCTCCTG
Source organism: Lepus europaeus (assembly GCF_033115175.1). Classification (NCBI taxonomy): domain Eukaryota; kingdom Metazoa; phylum Chordata; class Mammalia; order Lagomorpha; family Leporidae; genus Lepus; species Lepus europaeus. Next base: position 46,106,738 of record NC_084833.1, read on the forward strand.
CAGGGGGCGTTCTTTGGGCAACTGACAGCGCTCTAACCTTCTCACCTATGGTTGACGCAATGGCAGGGGAAAACAGGATCTCAGTGTCCTCTTACCCCAAGGCAAGTAGAAAATATCATTCTATGGTTTCCTGGGTTTTCTGGTAAAACAGTTTCATGCTGAGTTATCCTGTCAACCGTATTCCAGAGCAATCCAAATCAATAGGACTATTCTGTAAGAGCCCCATCAGGACGGCACTATCCCAGGCTACTCTAGGAGAGTAGCTCTAAAACAAGCTGAAAGCTAATATTATTATGTGAGTTTAATTCCATGAAAATTAGTTCCATTTTGTGGGTTGGCTGAGAAAGTCATCACCCAATTAAACATTCCCTGTAGAGGGCATTCTGAGATGGGGAACCCAAGGGAAGGGATGCAGCCCATTTCTAAGGGTGGGCCTGCCAGCTGTGCCTCCCTTTTTGCACCCAACAGTTTGCTTCAGATCACAGCAGCAAATCTGGATGAGGCTGGTTCTCAACACCCCAATCATCCGGGAACAGACAGAACTGGTTAAACGCCCCATGAGCCAAATCTCCCAGGTGACAGCTGTCTACACAAGGAACACTCATGATGGAAGGAAATTTAGATAGGATTCCTACTTTTCCATTCTTCCTATGAGAAAACGAAGGCCCAAAGAGGGGGAAAGGACCTGCCCAAGGTTGCCGGGGAATGAGATGAGTGTCAAGGCCAGGCCCTTTCTCAGAGGGATGCTCTGCGTTGGCTTCACTCTGTTCTACCCAGTGAGGCAGTTCCTTATTTCCACTTTGACTGCATGTACCCTCTGCTCCAAAGCTCATTAACAAGAAAGTTCTGCAGCGAAAATTCAAAACCCATCACCCCCAGGAGTGTACCCTTAAATCTTTCTCCAGGATCCCCAACCTCTCACAATAGCAACAGAGCTCAGCTCAGGGAAAAGGATATTCTTTCAAAGCAGGGATAGCATCTTTTTTTTAACAAACAATCCCATTGGAGTGTAGCCTGCAGTCAGCGCGAGGTGGAGCGGGTGCTCTGGGCTGCTGGGGTCCCACACTAAGCAGGTTGTGTGCTGGGTCTGGAGGGTTGTGGATTATTACCCTATGAAATCAGAAATGTCTCCATTATCCCCTCCATCTTTTCATTGGATTCAGGATTTTCGCACTGAGAAGAAACATGTCTTGCCTGATGGCTTCTTTTCTCCAGGTTAATGCACATTGGTTCAGCTTTCTCTTTGGGTACAGCACAACAGGGATACTCACCTGCCTGCTCCCTGGGCACAGTGACAGCCCCCTGACTTCAGCATGGCCAGAAACGTACCGGGTCTGACCTCGCCTCATTGCTGCAGCCTCAGCTCTCTGCAGAACTCCGTCTCCACGTGCTGCCGTCCTCACAGCTCCCCAAAGGCTCCTGGACCCCACTGGCCTCCCCTCCTGCACTCCTCCCTGATCACCACTCCTAAGGTGGTAATGCCTATCTGTCCTTCCAGACCCAGCTCTTTCTAGAAGCTTCCCACCCCTGGCCCTCTCCAGGGAATAAGACCCCCTAGAAGCTCTCAAGGACCTGCTTTCTCCTCCTGTGGTTTTTACACCAAAGTAAGTGTTCTTTCGCTGAAGGCAGGGCATGTTTCCGAGTCTCACTCACTAAAGTAACAAGAGCAGCGAAGCAGGGCTTCTACTCACCCCATCTGCTGGGTAGTGCTGCCTGAATTGCTGTGTAGAGAAAGCTGCTGAAGTAGCTTAGTGAGCTCTGTGTGCAATGATCCAAAGGTCAATGAACCAGAGCTGCCACGGGCATGGAATCTGAGTGTGAAGCCAGGTGTGCCTGTTTACCCATAGTTTGTGAGCTGCCCAAAGGCCTCTTTGTAGCTTTGATGGGACCACACGCAATGCATGAAATGTGGCATGTGCTCGTAAATATCTGTGTGGATGGATGATGAGCACAGCATTGACTGCTGACTGAGTGCCCATTGAGTACCTAGCAGCATGCTAGCTAAGTGTGTAAGGTATGGTACTTCATATTCAAAACCTTCCTGTGACGTCATGGGTATCTTGACACCTATGTAGAAGAGGACGAACCAAGGCCTGGACAAAGTAAGGTAAATGGATCAGGACCACATAGAATGGAACCCAGGTTTGAACCTGCTCTGCCTAATTCTACAGCTACTGCTTTCTTTCCTTTTCAAAATATTTATGTATTTATTTTATTTTAAAGATTTATTTTATTCACTTGAAAGTCAGAGTTATAGAGAGGCAGAGAGGGAGAGAGAGAGGTCTTCCATTCGCTGGTTCACTCCCCAGATGGCTGCAACAGTTGGAACTGTGCCAATCTGAAGCCAATCCAGGAGCCAGGAGCCTCCTCTGGGTCTCCCACATGGGTGCAGGAGCCCAGGGACTTGGACCATCCTCTGCTGCTTTCCCAGGCTATAGCAGAGAGCTGGATCAGAAGCAGAGAAGCTGGAACTCAAACTGGCACCCATATGGAATGCCGGCACTGCAGGCGGTGGCTCCACCTTCTATACCACGGCGCCGGCCCCTTATTTATTTATTTTGAAAGGGAGAGGAAGAGAGAGAGATAGAGGGGGGGGGAGACAGAGAGGTTCTGCTGGTTCATTCCCCAAATGGCCACAACAGCCAGTGCTGGTCCAAGCCAAGGCCAACTAGCAGCCTGGAACTCCATGTCAGTCTCCCACATGGGTAGCAGGGCTCCAAGTACTTGGGCCATCTTCTGCTGCCTTCCCAGGCACATGCGCAGGGAGCTGGCCTGTTGGGGAATGCTGGTGTTGCAGGTGGCAGCTGAGTTCCCTGTGCCACAATGACAATCCCCGCTATTGCTCTTTCAACTCAGCCACACTGGAAGCAAAGAAGCCTCCTTCAAGTTCAGCGTCCCAGCCTAGGCAGTACCAATTTGGGCCTCTGTTAAGGGGCATCTGGAAACAGCTGACTCGAGAATATTCCCAGAGAATGGGGCTTTCCCTTGGCTTTAGGGTCTCCATGAGACCAAAGCATGCACTTGTTCTGATTCCACTTAGGACCGAGGTTTGCAGGAGTCTGCAGAGAGAGAACAAAGGAGCAGCAGACAAAGTGAGGTGGGGTGGGCTCTCCACAACTGGTGGAGGCCAAGGCTGCTCCTCAGGCCTGTTCCACTCCCAGGTGCTGTGAGCCTCAATTCACTCCATTTCAGTTTGTAGGATCTCATCTAAACAGTAAGGGAGTTGGGTTTGTCAGTTCCCATGTTTCTTCTGTCTCAGGCAGTCAACATGTGACTACAGAGAAAATACAAAACAGACACAAAATACCCAGAAAGCACTTGTCACCAGATCCACTCGTTAAAGTAACCATGGCATAGTGTACAGTTTGGAGGTCAGAGGACACACTGGTCTGAGACTTAGCTCCTGGTTCTACAACTACTGATCCTGCGTGAGTTTCTTTCCCAGAATCTCAGCTTCCTGGCTTATGAGGTGGAAATAATTAGTCTAGTGCTTAGGCCGATGGCTTTCCAACATGGTTTGTGACTAGCAGGGTTAGCATTACTTGGAAGCTTGTTAGACATGCAGACTTTTAGGTCGTGCCCAGACTCACGGGATCCAAAACTCTGGGCTTATGCTAGCACTCTGTGGTTCAGCGGGCCCTCCAGGGGATTCTGATGTATGCTTAGGTGTGAGAACCACTACAATAGGCCAGTGGCTTTCACAGTTATTTTTCATCATAACCTAATACACACACACATACACACACACACACATACTCCTGAGACGAGATACAGGCTTTATAAATATTCTTCCCTTGCTTCCTGATATTTGCTATTCCATTCCATTGCATTTTGCCCTATTGCATCTTTTAAATACTGGTTCCAACCCATGAGATTGCTTTCATGACCCATTAATGGCCTGCAAACTATGGGTTGAAAAGGAACACTGATTTAAGCAATCCTGTCCCAGTTGGGCTGCTCGGAAGCAACATTTGTAAGAAAAAAAGAATCCTCGCATATCACCAGATGCACAGCAGGTTCTCAATGAATGGTAGCAATCATCATCACCTGTATTATTAAAAATAATGCAGCAGATATAAATTTATTAGGTATTGCAAGTGAAATGAAACTCGTGTGCCTGAAACCACATAAAACGCACAGGTCCCAAACCACTTCTTTTCACATGTGTTTATGCATAAGCTCAAGTTCATCTTTTCCTGGGAAATCACTCTGAAAGTTATAATTATTCTGATTCTTGGCAATAAAATAATCATAGCGCAGGAAAATCCCGGTGGAGGAGTGTTGGCCATGGACCAGCAAGAGGGGAGGCGGGGTCGGAGAGGACGGTGCCGTGGGGACCCAGAAGGGGGTCTCCGTTGGTGCACTGAGCGCGGGTGGGTAAATTTCAATTTTCCTGTGGCATTTACTCTGCACCGTAGCTGCCAACAAAACAGATCTCCGCAAAGGGGACCAGATGGCCGCAAAGGAGCCAAATGGGAGGGTTCTGGTTACAAATTACAAGCGCGGCACCTGAACTCTCGCAGACAGAAGCCGTTACAGTGCTAATGGTCCCCTCCTGGCAAATCAGCCTTGAATTTAATTCTAAGGACCTGGAATGATGAATCCCATCAGAAGGCCACTGCAAATCTCAGCTCCTCGCAGGGCATGTGGGAGGGCAGGACGCTGCCCAGAGGCCCTCTCCTCCAGGCTGCCACCCGGGAGGCTCCTTGTTAGGTGAGCTCATCCTGGATCCCTCCTTCCCCAGGAAATGGTTTCAGTGCCGACCCTTTGGGGAGTCACCCACTACCTGCCAGGCAGGCAATGTGCTGAGTCCTTTATTTGTTAGCCAAAAGGAAGTTGGAAATGAAATTTTCCGATGAGGAAAGAGGTTCAGAGAGGTTAACCCAGTCTCCCAACATCACAGAGCTGGGACGTAGGGAATTTAACTGGATTTAACTTAGGTCTCTAAAGCCCAACTTTTTTTTTTAGATTTTTTTTATTTATTTATTTGACAGGTAGAGTTATAGACAGTATGAGAGAGAGACAGAGAGAAAGGTCTTCCTTCCGTTGGTTCACTCTCCAAATGGCTGCAACGGCCAGCGCTGCGCCAATCCGAAGCCAGGAGCCAGGTGCTTCCTCCTGGTCTCCCATGCGGGTGCAGGGCCCAAGGACTTGATCCATCCTCCACTGCCCTCCTGGGCCACAGCAGAGAGCTGGACTGGAAGAGGAACAACCAGGACAGAATCAGCGCCCCAACCGGGACTAGAACCCGGGGTGCCAGCGCCGCAGGCAGAGGATTAACCAAGTACGCCACGGCACTGGTCCCATAAAGCCCAACTTCTAAGTCAGCCGTTTCTCCTGAGGCTCTCCAGCTGAATCGATTCCTGGCTCACAGGCAGAGGAAGGAAGTAGTATTTGCTGAGTGCTGACTACGTGCAAAACATTTTACTGTGAGCTTTACGAAACTGTCTACATCTCAGTCCTCTTTCAGACAGAGATTATTATCCCATTTACTACAGATGAAAAAACTGAGGTTAAGAAACAAGAGGGGCCTGTGCCATGATGCAGCAGGCCAAGCCTCTGCTTGTGACGCAGGCATCCCACACTGGGGTGCCAGCGTGAGCCCCAGCCGCTCTGCTTCCACGTCCTCTCCCTGCTGGGGTGTCTCAGAAAGCTGTGGGGGACAGCCTGACCACTTGAGCCCTGCCATCCGTGTGGGAGACCCAAACAGAGTTCCAGGCTCCTGGCTTCGGTGGCCCAGACCTGGAAGTTGTGCTCATCTGGGGAGGGAGTGAACCAGTGCACGGAATCAATCAATCTCTCTCTCTCTCCCTCCCTCTCCACCTGGTTCTCCCTCCCTCCCTCTCTGTTACTCTTCCTCTCAAATAAACGAATGCATAAATCTTTTAGCAAATAAATAAAACAATTTTGTAAAGAAAGGTGTAGCATCTTGTCCAGGTCACTCAATTTAAAATGGTACAGCCACTCAGTTTAAAGTGGTAGAGCCAGGATTTGAACCCTGATCTGTGGGTCTATACCTCTATGCTGTGCTGACCAGCATCTTGGAAGGACTTCTCCTATTCCCTTCCAATGCACCCTACTGATGACCACAGTGTTAATCATCCCCAGGCACAGCTCCGGCTGTAGCACTCTCTTGCTCAGAAACGTTCCGTGACTCCCAAGTGCCTAGAAAATATAACCTAAATCTCTCAGCCTGGCTTTAGGCTCGGTCTGATTTCCATCAGCCTTTCCAAGGGTTAAACCCAATACTTCTCTTCAAGCACCAGTGGCACTGCCACCACCCCTGGCTCAGTCGTCGTCTACACCACAGCCAAGGCACTGGTTCTACTCTGTTGGTGGATATCACCACTCCTCTCCTGTGGCTGAACATCTTCGATGGCTCTACAAAGACATCTGCTGTAACTGCTGCCACCCCTGGACACAGAGGTCACTATCCTCAACTCGGTCTACCGCAGGGTGAGTCTGTCACCAGGCCTGGCAGAACACAGCGTCACATCCCCCAGGGCACAGTGATGGGGTCAGGTACGGGAGAGTCACCCGGATCAAGCCAATCCACTGCACTCAGAGCTAACCCTGGCCCTGCAGCTCTGATCTGTGGGGTTGTTGGCTGCCAAAGGGGAGTCCACATCTGAGAAAGCAGCTATGCTCTGAATGACATGGTGTGTCACGCCTGGATCTAACCTACCCTGAAAGGAGATCTATGTCTGGACAACTCAATACTACAGAGCGATGTATTACCACCATGTTTAAGCCAGTTTGGGTTGGGCTTGCGAAGACCCACACCTGGAAGCCTCCTTATAACAAGCAGCTATCACAGATGTAGCTCTTCCCTGCCCACAAGGATCCATGAGGATCCCAGCCCACACTTCCCCACACTCATTTCCTGTCACCTCCCTTAGTCCCTCCCCCAGGCACGTGTCATCTCCTATGGCAACACACATTTGACACACCCAGCACCCTGTCACCTCCCTTAGTCCCTCCCCCAGGCATGTGTCATCACCTATGGCAACACGCACTTGACACGCCCAGCATCGCTCACGCGGCTCTCTGCTTTCGTAACTTGCACAGTGACAGAGCTCCTCAGTGCCAGATCAGGATCCGGATCCACACTCACCTGTCTCAGTGCTTGAACTCATCGCCACTGGGCAGGGCTGGGGCGCTGGGAGGGAAGACCGAGGAGCCCCCTAAGCCGGGACAGCTGTTGTGGGTTAGAGAAATGGTTCAAGAGTGGGCTCAGGAGCCAGACTCCTGGGGTTGAAATCCTGACCCCACGGCTCACTAGCTCTTGGACTTGGATATCTGCCTCTCTGTGTGCCTCGGTTTCCTGGTCTATCAACGGTGGTTATGGTAGACTCTACCTTGAAGGGTTGAAGGGTTAGTGCAGGACTAAATCATTTAACAAGGAGTGCATTCAGAACATGACCTGAGACAGAAGGTGCAGTCCAAGTCTTAGCTGTTCCCAGTGTCAGCCTGTAGGAGATAGGGAGCCATGGACTATTCTTGGACTAGTTCACAGGGCATGTGCAGAGCAAGGCCTTGTTGTATTCCATGTGAATGTGGGGCTTTGACTCAGCGGGGCATGGCCGACATCTGTGCACACATAGAGGACCCTCCACCTAATGCCTCCTCTCCCTGGACCTTGTGGGAAGGCGCTCTGGGGACAGCTGCGGCTGGGACCTCAGCACCGCTTCCAGTATGGCTGTCACAGGGCTGACCTCTTGTCCGTGAGCTCCCAGAGCTACGGCTTCCACCCAAAGGCCACCACAGCACCCCTGCAGCCCGGGGAGGCTGCTGCCTCCCAGCTGCTCTCATTTGGCTGGGCTCACAGGCTGCTGAGAGCAAGATGCCAGGCTCATGGGTGCCAAGCCTGCTGCTCCTGTGGGATGAGGGGCCAGGCAGGGGTCACGGAGCCAGAAACGAGAGAGGAAGTGGCAAGTGGGCCTGGCACTTCTCTGCCTCCTTCCCTTCCTTAATTCCTCGTGCACCTGCTGACTGTGCCCGCCCCACCCCACTCCTGTGTCTCATTCTCATCAGCTCTAATTATGTCTTGGAGGTACCACGTGAGTTGGCAGCTGGTCTATAAGCTCCTTCAGCACAGGGCGTCACGTACATCACTGGCTTCCACTCCGTGCAGCCCAGTCATGCCCTTCATCCCAGCATTCCATCTGCTTCTCTCCATGTGGCATCTCCCACAGGGATGACCACTCTTCCTGTCCCCTCCCACCTACACCCTGCAAGTCACCCTCCATGGCAGCCCAAGTGACCTTTTAAGCATGCAAATCAGAGGGTGTCACTTCCTGCTTAACTCTTCCCCAACAGCTTTGCATCCTGGTTAAAATTAAACACAAACCCCTTATCACGGCCAGTAAGGCCCTCTGCAACCCAGATCCGCCCACTGCCTCCAGTGGCCCTGGCTCTCTGTCTCACAGGTGGCTCTCACCTTGGAACACCTGCCCTTGCTGTTCCCTGTGCCTGACATGCAGATCCTTAGGGTCTCATGCAAGTGGCTGCATCTTGCTCCGTGGGCACCATCTGAGAGATGCGGTTTTGGACCACCTAACTTGAATGCACCTGCGCCACGGTCCATCCATCCCTACATTTGCTCTCCTCACAGCAGGCATCACTACTCCCTAAAGGGCCGAAGTTTCTGTTTTCTTCCTCCTCCTCCTCTGAGTTTTCCTTCTTGTCTCTTTCCTCAGTAGAATACACACCACGAGGGTAGAGACCCTGCCTGCCTTTCTCGCCCTTGATCCCAGAGCCTTGAACTTGGGCCAGGATGTGGTGGAAACTGATTCAGTATTTTGGAATAAATGCAGGGTCTGAACAGTGGCAGGATCTCTCCCCTGCCTTGGTCACATTTTACAACAGCGGCGCACAAGGGTCTGGCAGAGAACAGGACAGGACAGGACAGCTGCTGAGCAGGTGAGCCCCCTGCAGACAAGGCCTAACCCTGGGGAGGGAGAATCGGCTTGCTCTGGGAGACTTCACTTCAGGCAGGGGCACAGAGCGAGAGCAATGGTGTCACGCCCACCCTGGTTCTTGCTTCTGTCTAAGAAGCTAAACGGGTTATTTATTTATTCCCCAAGCCTTGGTTATTCCGTCTGGGAACTGGGCACAGTGATAGTTTCCTTTCAAGGCTGCTCTACACAATAGGCTTCCCTTGCTCATGGTCATGATCTCACACAGGCATTTGAGGAGTAAATGAAAGGGCACCCCAGTGCCATCACAGCAGCTGGCCCACAGCTGGCACTCCCAGGACAGGTGCTAGGAATTGAGGATGGCACAGGGGATAGCCCAGGTGTCCACACACACACATACACACACGCCTTTCCTCTCCTCTCCCCCATCAATAACAGCAGAGCCTTCTGGCCATAATCTTCACAGCTGGGTCCCCACCTGGCTGACAAGCACTGCTGGGTGCAATCCTGTTGCCTGGACGACACCACCTCATGTCCAAGGTGCACAAACCCCAAACAGCAGGAGCAGGGCCGGCCTGGCCAGGCACGGCCTCCTCCCCACCCCTCTCTGCAGGGCCGGCTTCACCATGAATATGCACACTCAGGCCTCAGCCACTGCCTGCCTTGGAGGGAGGATGCCCTGCCTTCCATAGGTCAAATACCATGGCAACCAGGCAGGCCAAAATAGCCACTGCCCTTTGATGCACCGTAGCTGGCTGCAGGATGAGGGTGCAGAGCTCTGGGCGGAGGACCGGCTCAGCAGCGCAGGCGTCACCCCAGCCCCCCGGGTGCCCCACAATGGCCCCTCTCCAGCAGTACAGAGGGGCGATGCGCAGTCCCAGCCACCGGAGCGTGGCTGCCCGTGTGCGTGGGTGCACTTCCCAGCTCGGGGGTTCTCAGACAACCTACCTCCTGCTGGGGTTCACCTTCTGTAAAATGCAGTAATACCGGTGCCCCCTCACAGAGGGGCTGTGATGACATTCATTATGAATCCAGCAATGATTCACGGATGTGCGGGGTTTAACGCCTGTGCTTGCCTTGTGGGGGTCGCAGCAGAGTAGGAGCTGCACCGTCAGGCGTGATGGATTCAATTTCTTGTATGGCAAATGCTCTGAATGAAAGGTACAGGGTGCAAAGAGGGCACGTGATGGTCTAGAATGATCCTCCTGTCAGGGAGGATTTACCTGCTGTAGGGGCTGGGATAGGACAAACGTGTCCCAGCTGCATTTCCACCTTGCCTCACCCCTCCCCTCTCCCCACCCCACTTCTCTGCATCACAGCCACAATTGCTTTTTATGCTTTTTGAAGAACTCAGCGTAGGTCATTTATTTTTGTAAATTCTCATGTATTTATTCGTGTTTGTTTGAAAGACAGGGGTCTTTCAGCCCTGGGTCACCCCCACAAATGCCCACAACAACTGAGGCTGGGCTAGACGAAACCAGGAGCCCAGAACTCAATCCAGGTCTCCCACGTGGGAGGTAGGAATTATGGAACCGTTACCTTTGGCTCCCCTGGTTCACACGAGCAGGAGGCCAGAACTTAAAAGCAGAGCCAGGATTCGAACCCAGGGACTCTGAAGTAGAATGCAGGTGTCCCAACAGACATTGTGCCAGGCACCTGCCCCCACAAATGCTTTTTAAGTAAAAATCAGATCCCATCCCTCGAGTGCCCAAAATCCTTCAGGGCCTTGCAATCGCACTCAAGTCCAAAGTTGCCACGGCAGCTTACCCGGCCCTGCCTGCTGCCTGGCCCTTCCTGGGCAGCTCTGCTCCTTGTTCAAGGGCTCAAGCCCAGTGGTTCTCAGGCTCCACTGGCACCAGATTCACCGGGAGGAGTGCTGGTCCCACCCTCAGAGTCAACCGCTTGGTGATTCTGGGAGGGGCCTGAGAATGCATTTCCACCCCGTGCTCTTGTCCTCAGACAACTTTTGAGTCCAGCTGCTGGAACCACATAACCTTCCCTTAGCTCCCTGAAGACATCAAGGTGGGGCCCACATCAGGACCTTAGCACATGCTATTTATTCTCTGTCGCGAACGTTTCTCTACCTCCCGACTTGCCCCTCTCCCGCGTGCACCCCTGCATGCCCTATCAAATTAACTGCCCCCTCCTTGGAAATGCTACCCTCAGCTGCTTTCCATCACACATCCTGCTCCTCCGTGATCACCAGCCCCGGCCTGCTCCCCCCACAGCCCCAGCCCACTCTGCTGCAGCTCCATGACTGGTCTGAAGGCCACGTGCTTCCTCCTCAGACGGGAGCCGCAGCGAGTCCGTGTCCTCAGCTAGCACCGAGGCAGCTGTCTGCTGCCAGCTTCCACCCTGGTGCTCCGAGGCCATTGGCTCCAGCCGCCCAGCAGCAGCCCCCAGCTGCAGCCCCGGCTCCTCTTCCAGCTTCCTGGCCGCCCCGCTCTGTAGAGCTGCAGCCTGGGCCTGGCCTTTAGCTCCCCCGGTGCTCAGAGCAGGGGCGGTGCCTCCCGGTGCGGTGTTCACTCTGAGCTGCAGAATCAGAGACCCGCGCTCCGGATCTCCGGGGAAGAAGCTGTGAACCCAGGGGTGGCAGAGGATGGTGTCCAAAACTGCCCAAGGAGGCTGCTCAGAGTCAGAAACGGGCAATTAATCAGGACAAATCCTCCTAATGGCCTCCCCGGCATAAAGGAGTTCGATTAAGGCACAATGGTGATGGGCAGGCGGACTGATGGCTCCGGATGGGCCCTCTCCTCCCCTTTCTAAAGGGCTGACTCTGGCCTTGAGCGGGAGACAAAACCTACAGGAGTCATTTAAGAGGATAAAGGGTTTATCAGTGAAGGGTTTAGATTCTGGGCTGGAAGGAGTTCAGGAGGGGGGAGCACTGTGGGGGCCTCGGGGCTGGTGCCAAGGCCAGGCCACATGGCTGGGCAGAAGCAGCAGAAGCTCCAAAGCACTCGGTGCCTGGGGTGGGAGTGGGGGGACCTCGGCGAGCTCCTTGCCTGGGCCCAAGCTTTTCCTCCCTCTGTATCTGCAATCACTTCAGGTTTTCTTTTCAATACTTGTGATGGGCCAGGCACAGCACTGAGCCCTGGGGATCTAGACGGAGCAAAACAGACAAGGGGTGTGCTGTCCAAATTTAGAGGGACGTTCACAGCCATGCACAGGTGAATACGGGCAGGGTAACGTAGCAGCTACCAGCCGAGTTCCTGGTGTCAGAACCCCCGAGTCCCAACCCCAGCTCTGGCATGCATCAGCCATGCGACTTTGGCTTCCTGTGATACTGATCAAATTATTTCTCTGTGTTTCAACATCTGTGAGATGGGGCTACAGCCAAGGGCTGTTCTGGCTTGAGCTATTCCATGTGAAAAGCTTTTGCCTCTGGTAAGCACTGTTGAAATGTCTGCTATCTGATTGCTGTTATGGGAGTCAACACAGGAGTGGGGGAGAGAGAGGAACATTTCTCAGATGCTGCGCTGGTGGGCGCTGTGTGGCTGAGGACAGAATCATCCCGGGGAGGGCTCTACGCAACAGCGATGGAGCCCCATCTTTGGAAGACAGACAGGGCATGGGGCTTTCCCTGCCTCCTCCATCCATGGTCCCCTCCATGCCTCACTCATCTCCAGGTCTCAGCCCTGTGCACACTGACACACGGTAGGCATGCAGCAACAGCAACTATTCAGAGCCCAACACCCATCTTTTTTTTGTTTTTGTTTTTTTGTTTTTACAGGCAGAGTTAGACAATGAGAGAGAGAGAGAAAGGTTTTCTTTCCGTTGGTTCACCCCCCAAATGGCCACCATGGCCGGCGTGCTGCACTGATCCAAAGCCAGGAGCCAGGTGCTTCCTCCTGGTCTCCCATGTGGGTGCAGGGCCCAAGCACTTGGGCCATCCTCCACTGCCTTCCTGGGCCACAGCAGAGAGCTGGACTGGAAGAGGAGCAACCGGGACAAAATCTGGCGCCCTGACTGGGACTAGAACCCAGAGTGCCGGAGCCACAGGTGGAGGATTAGCCAAGTGAGCCACGACGCCGGCCCCAACACGCATCTTAAAAAGGACTTCCTTAAATGTGCCTTCCTTGGACTGATTTCGGGAGGACAATCAACATAAGTGAAAAGTGTAGGAAGGAAATGAAGAGGGAAGAAGCTTTAGGTTCATACACACACTTTTTTTTTTTTGGCCACCCAAAAGATCTGGACAGACAGGTGTTGCCTAGTCACAGGGTGACGCCCACCATGCAGTGAAGATGAGACAGCCGAGTCTGTGGTTACGAGGAGACTTTATGGTGATGTTTTCCTGTCAATTCCTTCAATGGTCCCTTGCATTGGGTGAAGACCCCACCCTTGGTCTAGTCTACAAGGCCCTGCGGATCTGTCTTTGCCCACCTTAGTAGCTATTACAGCTCTCACTCTCTAGACTCCAGGCTCTTCCATTTGCTAAGCTCCTTCCTGCCTCAGGGCCTTTGCACAAGCTGTTGCCTCCTATAAAACTCTGCCTTTTTACCTCTCTCCCTCCCTCCCTCCCCTTCCTCCTTCCTGGAAACTCTAGTCTATTTCTGGTCTCAGCTGAAGTACCCTCCTTGCAGACCTGCCTTCCAGATCTACAGACTAGGTGTTAATTGTGAACTGCTCGCTCAGCAACCTACACGTCTCCCTTGCTACACCCAGAGCACCTCTAATAAATTCGTTATTGGCAAAATGTTTACAGATCGTTTTCACCACCTCCAGTCTGAGATCCACTCTGGTGCTCCAGAGCTGACGGTAACAAGGCACAGAGCGAACAGCGCGTGCTCAGTTGATATCTGCTGGCAAGAGAGAGGGATGCGGGGAAGGAGAGAGGATGGGTGCTCTCTGGGGAGAGGTCCGTTACAGGGAGACACGCTTCCCTTCTGTGGGGTTGCAGGCGCTGGGCTGTGTGGGAGACTAAAAAGTGTCTAGGGCCAGTGCTGTGACGTAGCAGGTTGAACCCCCGCCTGCAAGGCCAGCATCCCTCACAGGTGCCTGCTTGAGTCCCACTGTTCCACTTCCCATCCAGGTCCCTCCCTGCTAATGCACCTGGGAAGGCAGCAGAAGATGGCCCAAGTGTTGGGGTCCCTGCTCCCACCTGGGAGCCCAGATGAGGTTCTAGGCTTCTGGCTTTAGCCTGGCCCAGGCCTGGCTGCTGTGGCCATTTGGGGAGTGACCAGCAGGCTGAAGGTCCCTCTCTAACTTCGGCTTTCAAAGAATTAAATAAATCTTAAAAAAAAAAAAAGTAAGTGTTTAGAATTATACATGAGGCTCAAAGGGGGGAATCGGGTTGGCTGGGTGGGGCGTAGAGAAACAGAAAGAGGTGGGGACCACACAGAGTTCCAGAACAAGAGGGAAAGGGAGGTGGGTAGTCCCTTTGTGCCCTGCACTTCTCCATGCTCTGTGCTCCAGGGCAGAGCTCACTGGAGAAGCCCCCACTAGGCGGCCACAATCGGCCACACCTACCCCGAAGCCCGCAGGTTGCTGTGAGCCAGGTGTAACGCTGTCCCTCGTCCAGGAACTGCTACAGACCTCGGCCCCTCACCCTGGCAGGCCCAAATGATCACCCACCAGTTGGCACCAGAAGGCCCAGGTGGCCGAGCCAGGCGACTTCAGAAACACCAGGTGCAGGCCTGTCGTGGGCAGAGCCCTGTTCTTCAGAGAGCCCATGCCACCTGGGGAAGACTGCCCACAGCCCCATCCCTGCCTGAAACCAAACTTTCCGTGATGAATGACGATGCCGCATTGTTATGCGGGAAAATCTTGTTAATTTCAAAACTCAGAAGGGCAGGCATTCATTGCAAAGTCGAAACAAGACTACGCACGTGCTGCTTCTGATATTTTGATTAATGGGGCATTGTTGCCAGCTGGGAATCAGCAAAGGTTCTGCAGTGTGTGGCTGCTTTGAATAAGCCATTACTGGATTAGGAGAGGGGCGCTTGCTGTTTGTCTGCAGGATGTAACGGATGGCTTCAGGGCTTGGCACAGTGTCTCTGTCCACTCTCTTGCTACCGGGTGGTTTTCCTCCAGCGCTACAAGACTCAGGGAGGCTGCTGTTTAAACACTGATGGGGGGAGGGGTGCGAGAGGGAAGGGCATAGGTGGCATGGCGGCTCTGAATGCTGCCAATCGCTAGCGACCTGCCGCCATTCGGGCGTCCGATCATCCTACGCTGTGTGGGGCAATCAGGTGCTGGGAGACTCCCTATGTGCTTGGAAGGGGACTTTCAAAATCCCTCGACATCACACCACTGCTCACCCTGCGGCTCCCGGATGGCGGAATATGCACCTCCCAGGGCTCTGTAGGGGCTATCACTGTCAGCCCAGAAAGTCCTCGTATTCCTTGCCAAACACTTAGGCCATGAATTGTTTTTAATGAGAGCTCACTCTGGAATTGAAATTGATACCCTGTTTGGATCAGCATCTCGTCGTGTCATGCCTTTCCCTGGGAAGCAAGTAAAGAGCCCGCTGTCCAGTGCTCAGGGGTCTTCGTAGTTCTCGCTGCAGTGCAACGAAACCACACACAGTCAGGATGCGGCATGGGGTGCAAGAGTTTGCAGAAGGAAGGAGGGACCCCTGGCGCCCATGTGTTAGCATAGCTATTGGCTTGGGACACGGCAGGCAGTGTGATGGCCCAGCACTGTCCTCAATACCGTACAGCCTGGCAGAGGGGACACATGTGGTCTCAGCTGTTAAGAGTAAGGGTCTGGGCCACTGTCGTGGCATAGCAGGTCAAGCCACTGTCTGCAGCACTGGCATCCCATCTGGGTGCTGGCTCAAGTCCCGGCTGCTCCACTTCCGATCCAGCTCCCAGCTAGAGCACCTGGGAAAGCAGCAGAAGACGGCCTATGTGTCTGGGTCCCTGCCACCCACAAGGGACACCGGGAAGAAACTCCCGACTCTTGGCTGCAGCCTGTCCCAGCCCTGGTCATGGTGGCCATTTGGGGAGTGAACCAGCGGATGAAAGACCTGTCTGTCCTCCTCTCTGTAACTCTGCCTTTCAAATTAATAAATAAATCTTAAAAAAAAATAGTGTCCAACAAAGGCTCTTTATCCTGTGTTCCTCTTCTCCCCGACTCCCCCCCCCCCTTCCTACATATGCTCCCCTCCAGTCTTCCTTTGCCCAGGGGGAGGGGAATGACTGCTGGGGTGGCAGCCCCTGCCCGGCAGGTGGAGGAGCCTCAGCCTGGAGAGCTTGCCCTGTACCCACAGCCTCAGGTGAGGCTGCCACCTAGCATTCTGCCTGTGGCTAGTCCTTCTCAGTTTCAAGCCCAACCCCCACGCTCCTGGGATGCTTCTGCTGGGGAGAGTCTCCCTCAGCACAGAGGCCAGCTGGGGGCAATGTCCACGGGAGCGTATCCAACCCAAAAGCCGGGGCTGGGGGAATCAAAAATAATTGCTCAATTTTAGATTTGCTCAAGGCTAAGTGAATTTAATAATCCATAGATCATGTATTACAAATTGCATTTCACAGTTTGAAAAAATAATCTCATACTGTGTACAATCCTGGGTGGCTTATTTTACAAATAAATAACTGCACTCGAAACAGCTCTATTTCCTTAGCAGTCACTCTGAGAGCAGAGCATCGACTCTGCCTCCCCGCTCTCACCTTCCTTCCCAGTCCCGAAGAGGCTCTATTCATGAAACTCATCATTACATGGGAAAAGAGAAAACGGATGGCATTTATTGAGTGCTTACTGTATGCTAGGCAATAGGCATCATACTCTGTATATGTTGTTGCATTTAATGTTCACCATATGAAGGAGTATTATCCCATTTTATAGACAAAGGAGCCGAGAGTCAGATCAGTTAACTTACTCAGAGTCACATAAGTACTACTTATAGTCCAGACCCCATGAAACAAAGCGTCCAGCTAAGCTGTAAAGTTCTCATGGAGAACCGTGTACCAGGATTCTAGTATAAAACGGACTTGGGATAGGCAAAGGAGCCAGACATTCCAGGGTGTCTTCGGTCAGGGGCCTTTGCTCTCTGGATGTCATCAGTTCTAAGGATATTGCATATATTACAACCCATGCAATGAGGCCTGCTGGGGGTGCAGAACTAACACCCAGGGCTTGCTGACAGCCTTTAACCATTTCACCACTATGCTGGACGACAGCTCACACTAAACCAGGGTGCCAGGGTATTTGGTCAGGGTAGACACAGGCAGATGGGATGGTCTGAATTCCTGTGTACTGCTCATGGGGATGGAGGGGGGGGGGCGGGGGTCCCTGTGCCTTGTCTCTCTCATCTCACGGCAAGAACACAAAAGAAGAATCCATTCATGGAACATCAAAGATAAGGAAGACAGGGGCTGCTGTTGTGGCATAGCTGGTAAAGCTGTTGTCTGCACTTTGGCATCCCATATGGGTGCCAGTTCATGTCCCCGCTGCTGCACTTCCACCCTAGCTCCCTGCTAATGGTCTGGGAAAAGCAGCAGAAGATGGCTCAAGTGTTTGGGCCCCCCCATCACACATGTGGATGACCCAGATGAAACTCTTGGCTCCTGGCTTTTACCAGACAGCTGTCTGGGGAGTAAACCAGTCTCTCTCTCTCTCTCTCTCTCTCCTCCCACCCCTGTGGATGCGCATTTCGAATAAATAAATCTTAAAAAAAAAAAAAAGACAGAAGCAGCATTCGACTTGAGATGTTTTTACAAATCAACCCAATCCCAACTCAATCCAGCCAGGTTCTTCTGTGACTTATTCTCTTAGTAAGAGACAGACATGGCCCTTGTCATGAAGCAAGCTCACGTTCTAAGTCAAGGGGGCTTAATATTTATGCTACCTACTTCACAGTGTTTCAAGGGGGCTTAATATTTATGCTACCTACTTCACAGTGTTGTGAGAATCAATGATAATAATTAATAACACCAAATAAATAATAATAACAATGGCAGCAAATAAATAAGTACTGAACGCTGGACCCTGAGTGTCATCTCATCTTCCCCCCGAACCTCTATGCCCATGTCACAAATGAGAAAGCCAAGGTGTCTCTAACAGACTGCAGAGCCGGGCTCTGAGCCCCGCCCCATACACCTGTTCAAGTGAGGGTGGGCCGGGGCGCTCCAGACACCATGGGGCAGGATGTGGGGCCACTGCAGGGTGGTCTGCGGGAGGCTGTTAGCTAAGGCTTGGAAAGAATTGGCCAGTTCAATATCAGAGAAGCCCAGTAAGCCAGTGCTGTTCCCAGTTCACTGTGTCTGGCAAGGGCCTAGGGCCAGGCTTAGAAGAGCCACAGCCTCTGGGCAACAGCAGGACTCACCAAGATAAGTGAGGGGCAGAGCCACCTCGGCCCTGGGGAGGAGAGGCCCAGGACTCCATTCGGGCCCAACCGGCAGCCCCATCTCCTCACTCACTCATGCTGCGCTCCCTGCCTCACTATCCATTCCCTCTCCTTGGAGACAAACTGAGTCCCAGGTGCCTGGAGGCTGCTGATGGCACTTGAGGGGCCAGGCTCCCCCTGGCTGTCTCTCTGCCAGGTCCACGCTATCTCAACATCTATCTGCTCCACTCAGTTGTCCACACAGACCCAGGCCTGGAGTCACAGCACCCCCAGTCTGCAGATATGATGAATATATTCAAAGGGGCACTGGTGCTTATCATGACCTGGTCCTCTCTCCCTCCCACACTCTGGCTCCCGCATGCGCAGTTGGCCAGGCGAGCTGCTTGCATTCATAAGGCCCGGGCGGCCAGGCAGGCACCCTGTGAGATGCAGTCCTTGCTCTTGTTATCAGATCCCCTAAAGCAATCACCAGCCCCTGCTATCACCTGGCGGGCTGGAAGCAGCTCATTAAAAAAGCATGTTACAAAACTCTATTTCCTGGAGAGCTTCCCTCTAAAGCAGATAAACAGGGAGTTGTGTCAACTTTCATTTAAACCCAAAGGACTCCTGGCCCTGCTCTGTGTGCTGGCTGGGCCTTGCTTAGACCACACACCAGGAGAACCAGATGCGACATTAGCATTTACATTGCTCCTCTCCCATCCTTAGAAATATGGGGGAAACTCTGGTGGTGGGAAGCTGGGCAGGGGTGGTCCCAGACCCCCCTCCATCCCCCACCATCCTGTGCTTCAAACCAGGCAGCCTGACCCCATTTCTATCATCCTAAGCTGAAGAGGGTAGCTGGATGTTAAGCTAGATAACCAAGACTTATTTTCCTCACATTGCTTCCCACAATCTACAGATGAGGTGTTCTACTGAGTAAATTAAGATCTGGAAGAATTCTTGAAAATACACCAGGAGGGGGCTGGCGCTGTGGCGCAGTGAGCTAAGCCTCCTCCTGTGGTGCCAGCATCCCATATGGGCACCAGTTTGTGTCCTGGCTGCTCCTCTTCTGATCCAGCTCTCTGCTATGGCCTGGGAAAGCAAAGATAACCCCAGTTCCTGTGCCCCTGCACCTGCGGGGGAGACCCGGAAGAAGTTCCTGGCTTTGGATGGGCGCAGCTCCAGCCATTGCAGACACCTGGGGAGTGAACCGGTGGATGGAAGACCTCTCTCTCTACCTCCCTCTGTAACTCTCTCAGATAGATAGATAGATAGATAGATAGAGATAAATAAATAAATAAATAAAATCTTTTTTTAAGAAATCCACTGCATGGTGAAGTGGAGTGACTTGGGGTTTTGTGCCACTGTTGACGCACACACCCAAGAACTTGAATATGCCACAGAGATTTGGAGCAAGTGACTAATTTCTCCTTGGCCTCAGTATTCCTTGGCTATAAAGTAGGGATAACAGCTTCCCTTGTGAGTTGTTGGAACAATTGTATGATGGAGTTACTCTATCTCAAGAATCTAGTGTGATACCAAGGGCTTCCCTGTATCTCACTGGCCCTCTTAGTACAAAGAAAAGCAGAGGTCCGGAGACAATGAAAAGAATTCCCAAAGGCCACAGAGCTGGTCAGAGGTGAAGGGTGAGCACCTCTACCCACTGACACTCCCTGCCTTTTCCCAGCAGCATCTTGAAATTCTGCTGACTCAGCCCCGGTGAAGGGAATCCAGCTCCACGATCTACTGTGGCCGTGGGCAAGTCCCTTCAAGCACCTTGGGTCAGCGTCCTATGAAATGGGAGCCATGGCAACGCACAAGGTGTGTGGTGAGGTTAAACAACTTAGCGCGCCTGGTGCAGCCCAGGCTTTCAGGGGTGCTCTCCCGAGCCCTCCCCTTTCCTCACTGTGTCCAGTGCGGTGCTGTGCTCTGTATACAGTAGATGCTTCTGGGCCACCTTCCAAAAGGATGTAGCCCGCCCTTCCACCTGATTACGAGGTGGGCCCCGTCTGTCAGCAGGAACACATCTCGTGGCTCTCTGCACTGCTCCATCGCCTTTCTGTAGCCCGTTTACCACAGGCCATGGTCCACAGGTTCACTCAGCGCCCAGCTCTCCGCTGACAAATCCCAACGATGAAGATGACGACAGTGGAGGTGACGGGGGTGACCGTGGACACGGTGGTTGTGTAGTTAACTTCCACTGGACTCTTACCCTGGGCCAGACACAGTGCTGGTGTTTATGCAGATTTCCATCTGCCATCCTCATCACACCCACGTGACCCACTTTATAGTTGCAGTCACTTAGCACCGGCGCCCCAGAGCCCATAAAGCGATGGAGTAGAATTCACAGCCAGGCGTCCTAACTCACGCAGGCTGAACCACCAGAAAAGCCTTCAAAGGGCTCCCAGAGAAGCTCTTACTCCGAATCATTAATAATAGCGAATGAAAGCAACAAGAACAATGTAATCGTGAAGGCGATGCTCGCTGCTCTAACGGATAAAACTCAGACTCCTGGCGGCTCAACACAAAACAGATCCATTTTTTTGTTCAGTAGGCTTGACAGGGAGAGCTCAGGGCAGACCCGGGGAGCAGGGGCCTCTGCTCTAGAGCCACTCTGGATCCAGCTGCAGCACAGGCCTGCACCCCAGCAGGAACGTTACGGGGACCGGCCCGGAAGAGGCATTGCGGCCCTTCTGCTCCCGTACCTGTGGCCAGGCCGTGGCTTTTCCTGGACGCAAGGAGGGTGGGGAATGACGCCCCCGGGGTGTGCAGGTGGGGCAGGGCTTCTGAGTAATAACTTCACTGTGGGAGGGGAGCATGAATCTTTGGCAGACAGCCAGTCATTTCTGCCACAAACAATAATTCAAGTAACAATCATGAAAGTAATAATAGAAGCTGTGTCTTACTGAGCAGTCACTATACACACACCCTAGTATTTAGATACGTTATAACTACTTTTCATGACTCTAAAATGGACATTTTTACACCTATGTTTACATTTTCACTTTCATTTTCTTAAAATTTGGAAGACAGACACAGAAAGAGAGGGGCAGAAAGATAGAAGGAGCTAAAGCTTCCATCTGCTAATCTACTCCCCAAATGCCTGCAGCAGCCAAGAGCAAGACCAGGCTGACGCCAGGAGCCTGGAACTCAATCCAGGTCTCCCATCTGGGTGGCAGGGACCCAACAACTTGAGCCATCTCAGCTGCCTCCCATGGAGTGCATTAGCAGGAAGCTGAATCAGAAGCAGGGTAGTTGGGACCTGAACCCAGGCACTCGGATACAGGGTGCACCTGTCACAAGTGCTAACATAAGTTCTGTGCCAATGCCTGCACCACACGGTGCCTATATTAGAGAAGAGGAAATTGATACTTTAAGAGGTGTGTAGAATTTGCAAAAGCTCACAGCTAGTAAGTGACAGATCCACATTCCAAGACAGTAGAGCTAAGGCAGGCTGTAAAGTATGGGAAGAGCAAGGCCAGGGCAATGACAGTGAGAAGATAAAGCCGAGGGAAGGAAAGGAGCAGCGAGAGGCCTTCCTCGGCCGGCCTCTGACCACAGGCTGCTAAGAGCTGCAGCAGGTCACTGGGCGGGAATGTTTGCTCAGCACGTGGGACTTCCTGCAAGAAGATTACAAGAACAAACTACTGGTCTACGGCAAGGTGAAAAACAGGAATAGTCTTGCCCATTTCCTCCAAAAGTCTTTTCTTCTGCATGGGTCCAACTCTATGGAGAGCTGATTCTTCACTTCTACATTCTGTCACTCAGCCCCTTGGTAGTCACTAGGAAGCCCAGAGACTGCCTCCTGCAGAGTGGTGCTGCTTCCAAGTCTTGAAGGAGGGGAGCGACTCAACAAGGCTGAGCCCCACCATGTAAGGCACGCAGGTCACGCCTATACGAGGGCTTCAGCTCAGAGAGCCTCACAAGGGCGGCAGGACTCGGAGGTGGCAGTGCCTTTGAGGAGGAGGTGGTTTGAGCAATGTGATGCCCAAGGTTCCTGTCTCGGGCCCAAAGCTCCCGCTCTCCCACTGCATTAGCCGGGCTCCCTCTTACGCTATATCTAAACACGGGAATCTCTGACAGTTTGATGGGCATGAGTGCATGTCAAATCTCACTTCAAAAGGCTCACCTGTCTTCCCACAATGGAAGGGGAAGCTGAGATCAAACTGCCAAGAATGTAGACCCATCCCCTCCTGCAGTCTCTCTGGCTGGCTGAGCGAAACAAGCCCCACGTCTGAAGTGGGTGGCTGGGAGGAAGAGGATGATGCTTCCTATACAGCCCACTACTGTCTCCATTTTAAAGGCTGGAACTCTAGGGCCGGGGACACAAAAGGAGAACCAGTCAGGTTCAGGGTGAACCCCAGGCTTGGGGCTTTTCAGTGATGTAGGCTGCTGCAGACCACCCTGCCCTGCCCCCAACACACACACACCCCATTCTGGTCTGGAAAAGCCCTCAGTGCCTGGGTGCCTATGAGAAACGCACCTCCATTGTAGCCATCCATCCGCACCAGAGCCGTGCCTTGGTGGAACCCCTCCTGTGCAGCGAGTCTGATGGTTCCAAACCCACACGTCATTATCCTTGCATATCAGCTGGCCTCATGCCAGGGGGTCAGCAGCTTGCCCAAGCCGCCCACAGAACCCACACAGGAGCCGGGGGACCTGCTTGAAAGGCTCGAGCAAGGAACAGGAAGGGAGGCCCGGCCCCCCATGCCTGCGCCCTTTCCTGAGCCCATTAGCATTCCTGAGAGGGGCTCTGGGGAGAGGGGAATGCCGCTGTCTCCCTCCCCCGTGCCCTTGCCCTCCATGATGGACCCTGTCTCTGCCACAGAGGATGGCTGCAAAGGGGGAAACTGCAGGTCCCAGTCCGTGCTGTTCCCTAGCAGCCCTGCTCCCCTTGCCAAGCCATTAGGAGGAGGATGGCGATGATGGGGCCTCAGGGCAAGCACAATTAGGCCAGCACATCGCTATCTCTGCAAATGGCATGAGCGATGGGATTTAACAGCTCATTATTAATGGGAAAATGAGATAAGGACTGGGTTTCATGTCCAAAGGGGAGCTCCCAGACCAAACTGAATATGTGCTCATGCTTGCTTCCAAACCAATGGCTGACAGGAGGGTGGATTCTACTCCTGCCCAACTTAGCACCGGCCCCTCTGCTGCAACCAAGGTAAAAAATGATCTGCTGCTGCGACCCCAGCCTCTCCTGGACAGTAACACCTGCAGATCTGTTGCCCGCGAAATGGGATACAAAGTAGTAACAAGTCACAGCCGTCTTCCCCAGTACCTGCCTCAGGGTAGCAGCACTGGGTCATTTCAGAAAGACAGCTGAGGCCGGGAGGCCGGCGCTGTGGCTCAATAGGCTAATCTTCCGCCTAGCGGCGCCGGCACATAGGGTTCTAGTCCCGGTCGGGGCGCCAGATTCTGTCCCAGTTGCCCCTTTTCCAGGCCAGCTCTCTGCTGTGGCCAGGGAGTGCAGGGAGTGCAGTGGAGGATGGCCCAAGTGCTTGGACCCTGCACCCCATGGGAGACCAGGATAAGCACCTGGCTCCTGGCTTCGGATCAGCGAGATGCGCCGGCCGCGGCGGCCATTGGAGGGTGAACCAACGGCAAAGGAAGACCTTTCTCTCTGTCTCTCTCTCTCACTGTCCACTCTGCCTGTCAAATATATATATATATATATATATATATATATATAAAAGAAAGAAAGACAACGGAAGTCGTGTGGATGACTTCTGCCCTCTCTTAACCAGATGGCACTGTTGTGCACCTCCCACTGTCTGTACACGGGGCACGGGCTGTCTGGTGGGGTGTGTGCGTCCAGTGTCCTCGTAGCTCGTCTCCAATTTTATCTCCTCACAGCGGCCAGTGCAATCTGATCATGTGCTTCCCCTTTTAAAACCTTTCAGTGTACCCCAGTACTCTTATGCCAATGACCAAAATCTCTGATGTGACTGGGGGACCTTGCATGAGGAAGCACCAACCCGCTCTCCCAGCCAATCGCCACCATCCAGCCACACTGGCCGGTAGAGCCCACGAACAACCCTGTGTCCTCCCTGTCCTGGGGCCTTTGGATTTAATCCTCTCTCTGCCCAAGCCACCTCCTTCTGACCCTCCAGAATCTAGTTCAAATATCAGTTTCTCAAGAAAGCTTTCCTGGGCCCTTTTATGTGCTCTTATGTCAACTTGCATCTCTTCTTTGTATTGCTTGTCACCATTTTTAATCATAGTACATAGTTAATCTTGTGGTTAGCTATTTACTGCCTGTCCTCTATATCACTCTGTGAGCTCCAAGACCACAAGGTCTAACTGCACGCTTTGTGGACTGGTTTCCAGAACATTCTGTGAATTCTGCTTTGTGATGGACCAGAGGTGTTTCACAATGTGTATGCAGTATAGATGAAAGAAAATAGCTTGAATAGGTGTTGGGTGGAGAAGGTTATTCCGATTCTCCATTCATTCACCCACCCAGTCCCCGTGTGTTCACTGAATGCCCTCATGCTGCTGGCAGGCATGTGGGCTGGGTACTCAGGGTTCAGCCGTTAACAAGGCAGGCGTGGCTCCCTCTCTGGGGTCTGCACCTGCCGGTTGCCACCCCCATGCCCCATGCTTGACTGCACTGGCTGTGTGGGGCTCCAGGTGTATTACCTGCTTCTTGTGCAAACTCAATGCCTAACATAGCCAGTATCCCAAACACTCCTGGTGCCAAATAAATGTCCGGTGAAAGAATTAATGACTGGGCCGGCGCCGCGGCTCACTTGGCTAATCCTCCACCTGTGGCGCCAGTACCCCAGGTTCTAGTCCTGGTTGGGGCGCCGGGTTCTGTCCCAGTTGCTCCTCTTCCAGTCCAGCTCTCTGCTGTGGCCCGGGAAGGCAGTGGAGGATAGCCCAAGTGCTTGGGCTCTTGCACCCGCATGGGAGACCAGGAGGAAGCACCTGGTTCCTGGCTTATGATTGGCATGGCGCGCTGACCATGGCGGTCATTTGGGGGGTGAACCAATGGAAGGAAGACCTTTCTCTCTGCCTCTCTCTCACTGTCTAACTCTGCCTGTCAAAAAAAAAAAAAAGAATTAAGGAGTGGAGCTATCCAAGCCTCCCATTCAACAAGGGGTAGGGAATGTCTGGCCTGCAGGCCATATAAGGCACATGAAATCCCTTGGTCAGGTCCTACCAAGGCAACCACAATAAATCTATAGCAGGCTGCTTTTCACATTGATAATTTTGTATGGCCCACAAATGACGTTTAAATATCCACATGGTCCTCAGCGAGAAAAAGTTCTCCACTCCTGCACTAGACAACAAGCTAGAGCATGACCCAGCCCTTCCTCCCTTCTCCCCCGCTCCAACACTTCCCTCCATCCCACTCTGTTCCAACCACACTGGCCTCACCTTGGACAGCACTAGGAGCTCTAGGGCACAGGCTATGTCCCACAGAGAAAGTCCTGTAACTCCAGCAGGATCTTCCCTGTCCTGGCCATCACCTTCACCAGTCCCCAAACCCAGACTAGACTGGGATTCTTTTTTTTTTTTTTTTTTTTGGCAAGGCAGAGTTAGAGAGAGAAAGGTCTTCCATCTACCAGTTCACTCCCTAAACAGCTGCAATGGTCAGAGCTGAGCCAGGCTGAAACAGAGCCAGGAGCTTCTTCCATGTCTCCTATGTGGGTGCAGTGGCCCAAACACTTGGGCCACCTTCCAGTGCTTTCCCAGTCCATTAGCACAGAGCTGGATCAGAAGTGGCGCAGTCAGGACTCGAACTGGTGCCCACATAGGATGCTGGCACTGCAGGCAGAGGCTTAACTTACTATGCATGGCACCAGCCTCATGGACTGGGATTCTTGCTCTGGCTTCCCACAGCTCCCTGAACGCCACTGCTGATTGTCTTCTCTGCCAAGTAGTAGCTTCAAACATCAGCAACCACATAGATAGAGATTACATCTCTCTACATACCAGCCCCTGGCTTGACACACACTAGGCTTCAAATGGGTATTTTATTTATATTTATTTACTACATTGTTCTTTTTTTCAGCTTATTTCATTTACTTGAAAGGCAGAGTTACAGAGAGTGAGGGAGAGACATAGAAAGAGGAGGGAGGAAGGGAGGAGAGAGAGAGAGGGAGATTTATCTTGCATCAGCTGCTTCTCTCCCAAAATGTCTGCAATGGCTGGTGGGTTGGGCCTGGCCAAAGCCAGGAGCCAGGAACTCCATCTGAATCTCCCACATGGGTAGTGAGATCCCAAGGACTTGGGTCTTCTTATGCTGCTTTCCCAGGTGCATTCGCAAGGAGCTGGATCAGAAGTAGAACAGCTGGGACTCAAATGGCTGTACCATAACACTGGCCCCCTTGAATGGCTATTTTTCACATGAGTGATTTAACAGGCATTTGACTGGTGATTATATGTAAAGAAAAAATTGCTTTCATCATTTGGCTTTCAATTATGTAATTTCAAATACATAAATATTTTGCTAAAGGTCTGAGCATAAAAAAGAGAAATTGCTTTTTTAAAAAATCATATTTGGAATTAATTTTTCTAACCAATTTGCATGTTATTCTCAATATCCTACATCGTCTTTGACTATACCTGCAGCTCTGGGTAATGAGGACTGATGTTCAGAATGAAAGGAAGATTAAATCATGCTCAGCACATGTAAGAAAAATGGATTCTGACATTTTTTAAGGATTTTTAACAAGGGTTGGAACAAAAGGGAATTTGTAATTAACCCTCAGTTACCTAGAAATTGCATCCATCACCGCATTCATTCACAAAAATATATTGCTTGATCATGCAGTACATGAATGATTAAAGGACAAATAGGTGTATGTCCACTTGGAGAGGACAGGAAATAACCACGGCATGACGCTGGATTCACACAGGCCATCCCTTCCAAACCTCACCTCTGAGAGGTCAATATTATCATTGCCATGATACAGTGATACAACAACAAATACATATTTGGTCTTTGTTCTCAGTTTCTGGCACAAAGCTTCCAAAACCCTTGGGATTTCCTGGTTATGAAGGGTGAGAGGAGTAGCTTCTGTCACTCGTAAGTCCTCTGGAATTATGCCTAGACTTGTGCTGATGAGGTCACTCTTAGTGGGCCCATAGTTCACTTCTGGTTTGGGCATTGTTTTCCAGATAACCCAATGATGTGATTAGAAGGTTGGGACTTTTGGGGCTGGCACTGTGGCATAGTAGTTTAAGCCTCTGCCTTGGGCACCAGCATGCCATACAGGTGCCGGTTGGAGTCCTGGCTGTTCCTCTTCCAATCCAGCTCTCTGGATATGGCCTGGGAAAGCAGTAGAAGATGGTCCAAGTGCTGGGAACCCTGCACCCATCTGGGAGACCTGGAAGTAGCTCCTGGATCCTGGCTTCACACTGGCCCAGTACTGGCTGTTGCAGCCATTTAGGTAGTGAACCAGGGGATGGAAGATCTCTCTCTCTCCCTCTCTCTCCCTCTCTCTCCCTCTCTCTCCCTCTCTCTCCCTCTCTCTCCCTCTCTCCCTCTCTCCCTCTCTCCCTCTCTCCCTCTCCCCCTCTCCCTTTCTGTGCCTGTAACTCTACCTCTCCAATTAATAAATAAAAATATTTTTTTAAAAAATGAAAGTTGGGACTTCTACCCCCAATGCCACCTCCAGAGAGGGTGTTGTCTAGAGGATGAGTTAACCAAGTTAATGGCTGTATTAGTCAGCTTTTGGTAACTAAAATACCTGAGACAAGCTCCTTAGATAAAAAGGTTTTGTATTGTTTTTCTCAGCTTACAGTTTTGAAGCCTCACTGTCTAAGATCAGGTGGCCCCAGCAGTTCAAGCACATGGTGAGGCCAGAGGATGGCGAGCCAGGAAGTAGAGAGAGAAGGTAGGCTGAACTTGACTCATATAACCATTACTTCCACTAGAACTGTCTTCTGAGGGCAAGCCCCCAACAATCTACTAAGCCCGTCACAGACACAATAATTGGATTGCCTCTACCCTTAATCCACCAACCATTAGCATAAATCTACCAACCACTAACCACTAACATAAGACTTTGGGAACCAAGCCTCCAACACATGGGCCTTTAGGGGACACCCAAACCATTATCCAAACCCTAACAAGAATAATAGCCAGTGATTTAGTCAAAAATGCCTCCATAAAAATGCCTACACTGTGGGGTTTGGAGAGCCTCGGGCGGGTGGGCACATGTGCATGCCGGGAGGGTGGCAGGCTGTAGTGCTGTGGGAGTCCGGCTCCTTCTTTCATCTGACTAATGACCTCTACTCTTTACAATAAGCCAGTAAATGGAAACAAAAGGCTTCCTTGGAATCTTCGAGCTATTCTACAAATCACTGAACCTATGGAAGTGATCCTGGGAACTCCCAATTTATAGCCAGTGGGTCAGTTGTCACTAACCCTGGGTAGTTAGTGACAGAATTGAGTCATTAGACACCCAGCTGGTGTCTGGGGAATACAAGAACTGATTACTGTTATGGCAAAACCCACACATTTGGTCTCCGAAGTGTTGTAAGCCAAACCAGACCACAGAAGCTGAGAAAGCAAGACTCGGAAACAAACAATAATTTTCCCAGGATTGCACAGCTGATAAGGGCTGGAGACAGGATATGAGTTCCAGTCAGCATGTATCCAAACCTGTGCCTCTCCTGACCCCCAGATTTCCTACCAATGATGGCGAATTGGTGAGGGGAGAATGGCCAGGAAAATCGACCATGGTAACACACCATGGAGAGTGTGAAGAGGCAGGGGACCAAGGCACCACTGCTGTGTCTGATACATTACTGAACCTTTGGAAGTCTCAGTTTCCTCTCTGTAGGCTGGGATGACAACAGCACCTGCCAAGATTGGCGAGATGATTCTTCTGGAGTACTTTGTCTATGCTAAACCACAAGGACAGGGCCACAGTGAAAGACTCTTCCAACCCTGAGAATCGAATGATGACTGAGTAGGATAAGGCATGGGTAGGGCTGAACCAGAAGTCAAGTCAAGCCTGAGTCAAACATAGGCTCTCTTTATGTTATTGTTGAGAAGGCTGCTTGGAGCCTGGCACCAATGCAGGCTCTGCACTTTATGAATTCAGTTCAGAAACACTAAGTCACCAATACTTATGTTGGCACAAAGAGTGATATTATGTGGGAAAACACACATATTAATGACTCAAAAGTGGTTCCAAAACCCCGTCTCTAATTGGAGATGTTTTTGGAATATTTCTTCCATTTATTTTGCCTATGTCTTTTTTTATACATGCGCAAGAGTGATATGCTCAAAACCCATGTCTAATTAAGTATTAAAGAACTCTTGATAAGTAGAAAAATTCTGAGTGATAAGAATGCATAGTTTAATTGGCAGTAGTTTTTTTTTTCCCTGAGAGGTACATAATATCATAGTGAATTTTACAACCAATGCCATTTGAGATTCGATGAAATGCAGTAGCTTATTTACAAACAGGCATTGGGTACATGACCCATTTGTGGGTTTTAACAGCCAAAAGAAAG
This sequence comes from Lepus europaeus, assembly GCF_033115175.1. Classification (NCBI taxonomy): domain Eukaryota; kingdom Metazoa; phylum Chordata; class Mammalia; order Lagomorpha; family Leporidae; genus Lepus; species Lepus europaeus. The sequence goes on from NC_084833.1 coordinate 46,136,402, forward strand.
AATTCACTGTCAAGTATAATGGATCACTATCTCCAATAGTTCTCAGAGTTAATTTTGCTGGAAAACATGATGTGGAGGAGAAAAAGGGAGCAGGAAGGGCGGGGCAAAGAGAAAAAGGAGGTAGAACATGCGGTGGTACTGAAGCGAATTGTGTATAATTTGTCTATTAATAATTACCATAATTTGTATAATGTTAATAATACAGATAGGAACAAATACATAAAGAATGAGCTCAAGACACTGTGCAATCTCCAGCAAGCAGGCAAAGATTCTACTGCATTTATTATGATGTGTGGGAAGATGGATTGCATGAATGTTGAGTTGTTGACAAATTATCAAGGATTGAAACAAAATACTTTGCTGGCTAACCTTAAGTAACCAGAGAGTTATGAACGTTGGACAGTCCAGTTGAATGAGAGATGGTGACTGACAGACCACAGCATGCACTGGCTACCCATTCAACACTTGTCTCCATCTGCTGCCTGCCAACGGATATCACTATATATAGGGGAAAAATGAGGACCAGTGAAAGAAGTGGAGAGATTTTGAAATCATGGAATCTTTCCAGCTTTGCAAAATGTAACTTTGAAAAGTCCCCCAGAACCTTTTGCTCCTTTGCTGTGCCACTTTTGACTATAAAGGTATAAGAGACTCAGATAGCTATGGATGTCTCCACCTATAAGGTTGATAGACATCTCTTTTTTTTTAATATCTGAAGGCTCATATATAACAAAGCCAAGATGGTGACTCCCACCTTCCAGTCTAGAGTAAGTTGGTGTTGTAAGACGAGGAAATGCTCGTGGACCTGGTAACACAGCACTTATCCACTGAAGGAGCTGAACAAAGAATGTCCATTACTGAGCAACAGCACTCGGCAAGTTCATGTGCAGTCTGGAAGGTGACTGCTCTCGCAGGTTCTGGTTTCTGTGCTTCTGATGCGAACTCCACTCCTTTCCTCTTCCCAAGATCACACTGCAAGACTCCTCACCTGCCTTCCTTCTCTCAAAGTTCTGAACCCTGCTTTTTCTAACCATCAATAATACAACAGTGGCCATTCTGACACACACAGGGGCCGACTTCAAGAATGGAATTAACCAACAAAGTATATGAGAAAAATTGATATTCTGAGATCTGATTAGGGCCCTTGTATATACTCTTGCGGAATAGTGGTTTTTCCACTTACTACTTGTTGAAATCTTTATTTTGTGGAGGGTTAAACTTGTGACTATAAAAAAAGTTGCTCTCTGTAAAAAAAAAAAGTTGCAAGTATGTCATAGTAAAAATTAAAAGAAAAATAAAGGGGCTGGTGCTGTGGCATAGTGGGTAAAGCCGCTGCCTGCAACATCACTATCCTGCGTGGGTGCTAGTTTGTGTCTCAGCTGCTCCACTTCCAATCCAGCTCAATGCTAATGCACCTGGGAAGGCAGCAGAAGATGACCCAAGCACTTGAGGCCCTGAGCTCAAGTAGGAGTAACAAATCAAGTTCCTGGCTCTTGGCTTCAGCCTGGCCTAGCCTTGGCCATTGTGGCCATTTGAGGAGTGAACCAGCAGATGGAAGACCTCTCTCCCTCTCTCCCTCTCTCTCCCTCTCTCTTCCTCTCTCTTCCTCTCTTTGCCTCTGCTTCTTCCTCTCTATAACTCTTTCAGATAAATATTTTTTAAAAAGGAAAATATAAGAAAAGAAGGGGGAGGGTTGGAGAGAGGGATGGAAGGAGGGTAGGCGGAAAGTATCATTATGCTCTTATATCTATATATATGAAATACATGAAACTTGTTCCTCTTTGTAAATGAAAAAATAAGAATGGAATTGAAAAGTTCAATTTGAAGCAACAACCATTTGAAATCTGGGTATAGTATTTTCATAATGTGAATTCTCAATGAACTATTTGAAGACTTCGTTTTAAGTCTATGCTGGGAAATGCCTCATTTCTCCATCATCAAATTGCACAGAAATGACTGCCAATGCCACTTTTCCCCTTCAGGGTTCAAGATGCCTTAATTTCTCTAATGTCCACCTCCTCAGCAGCACCAAGCATCTACCAAGTGTAATGCCTGATGCCTGTCTCCAGGAGCACAGAGCAGTTTGTAGCGTCTACCTCGAGACCCATGGAAAGTCCTACCTTCCATTCCTTATGGCAGAGGCTGCACTGTTCACCAATAGCCTTGTTCTCCTCTCTTCCAGCCCCTTCTGGCCAAGAGAGGCCACGTGATTCAGCTGCCCAAACCGTGTTGCACAACATGATCAACATTACTCCAAGCCTGGCACCAAACTTCCTGAAATGCTCTCTCTTCCTTTTCCAATTGGCCAGACTCCAAAGATCCAGTAAAGGACTCTGAGGGTCCTAGGGGATGGATTTGATGAGAGAGTCCTGGGATGGAAGAAGCCTGGGTCCTTGAATGCTTATATGGCTCAGAATCCCTTCCCCCTCTACACACACACTGATTCATTTTAAACTACAGCATCAGCAAGAAACACACCTTTCTCCTGTTAAAACACTGAGACTTTAAGGTTTATCTGTTACTTACTGACAAATATATTTCTGTTTTGACACGTTCTTACAGTGCAGATTTTATTTGCGCATGTGATACTTTTAACACCGCAGTTGGACGTGAGACCTTTTGAAAAGCAATGATCTGTGTTGGAGTTTGGAGGAAATACAATTTGCCAAAGGTAATCACCATTGCAAGGAGTTAATGTAAAGCCCCCCTTAGATTCGGGGGCCTGAGCGGGTGGTCCCTGTGGAGCTCACATCTTTCAACAAGCAAGCCTGTTGCCGCTCCCTAGATGCTCGGTCCTCCCCCACTCCTTTCAGTTGAGCAGGTGGGGGTTTGGATAGAAACTGTGCTGGCATTTGCTGCTCTGAGAGCAGATTGGTTTTGCCTGCCTCCAAATTCAGTTTTAAAAAGTGACAGCCCACAGTTCCACCTTCTCCCTCCAGGCAGGTCAGCAGCGCCAGACCTCCGACTGCTGTTACAGAGCACAGGAACAGAGCCCCGGAGCTCAGGCTGGTGGGGCCCTGGGCTTTGCCTTGGTGGTGCCCCATCCCATGCGGGCACCCCCTCTACAGCAGTCTGGTGGAAGTGCCCGCTCTGTGCTCACTTGTCTTCTTTGATGGGGAGCTCACCATCTAATAAGTAACACATCCTGGTGTCCAAGAGCATTGCCAATTAAAAGCTGAAACTAACCTCCAAAAATACCCTCTGCTACCCCAATATCTTCCCTTAAGGGGGTGTCCCCCCAAATCATTATCCCATGTCTACCTATTGGCACTTCAGGCTTTTGAAGAACTCTTGTCTTACCCTTACCTCTGCCACAGTCCTTTCTTCTCAGTAAGGTGTGAATCCCAGGACCCTTTCTCTGAATCCACTCTGGCAATGTTCTGTGCGAACTGAAGTGGCAGGAGCTACTGGTCCCCAGGCTGAGCGACATGGAGAGCAATGGGGCTGCCATGCAGCGGCTGCAGGCCACCGTGGTTGAGTGTTTCAGGCACTTGGGGAATTTGCCTGGGAGTCACCCACAGCCCTCGTTAGCTCCTGTAAGCTTTACTGGGAGGAGTCCAGTAAAGGAACACAAGAACCTGAGCAGGGCAGGTCATCTGACATGATTTCATACTGGACTGTGCTTTGCGAACTGTAGCGTTCTGCAGGACCCAACGCAGTTCTAGCTGCAGGGACCCGTTAGCCACCTCCTAGGAGCCCCAGCTCCACCCTGTCTTGATGTCTGCTGCCCTTGCCAGCACCCACCGACAGGGGGCCTGGCCCTCATTCCTCACGTCTTCTTGGTGGTGGCTGTCCCCAGCACCTCCCAGCTCCTGCTTTCCTGCCTCCACATGGGTCAGTCGTGGTCTCTTCCTCAGATTTGTTCCAGGACTCAAATGTCAAACTTCTATGTGGAGAGAACTTGGGATCTTCACTTCACCCCTGTCAACCCCATCATGCAGTGCTCCAGCAGCAGGCCACCCTGGCAGCTCAGAATAGTCTATAGTTGAGTTCTGACGCATCAGCACTGGCCGGAATATGGGCCACAGGACAGCAGAGTGGCGATTTCTACTGGGCAAACTCTGGGTTTCTAGAAGACGCATGTGGCCTGGCCTGTCTTACACCACAGCCAGGCTTATCAAGGTTTTTGACAACCACATCACATTGTAAGCTACTTGGTTTTGGAAAAATTCCAAAGTTGTGCTTTTATGGGTAGCTGCAAAGCCACCACTCCCCACCCTGCCCCATATGTGTGAATCCTGAGCTATTACAATTCATGTTGGTTGACCCTGCTGAAGGTTTTAACCCTGCAAGCTACAGTTCACTCTCCTTTTTTTTTTTTTTTTTTTTTTTTACAGGCAGAGTAGACAGTGAGAGAGAGAGACAGAGAGAAAGGTCTTCCTTTGCCGTTGGTTCACCCTCCAGTGGCCGCCGCGGCTGGTGTGCTGCGGCTGGTGCACCGCGCTGATCCGAAGCCAGGAGCCAGGTGCTCCTCCTGGTCTCCCATGCGGGTGCAGGGCCCAAGCACTTGGGCCATCCTCCACTGCACTCCCGGGCCACAGCAGAGAGCTGGCCTGGAAGAGGGGCAACCGGGACAGAATCCAGCACCCTGACCTGGACTAGAACCCAGTGTGCCGGCGCCGCAGGCAGAAGATTAGCCTATTGAGCCGTGGCGCCGGCCATACAGTTCACTCTTAATCTAAATTCTATCTTCTGACATCAGGCTTTTCACAGAGTTACATTCTCTGCTCTGGAGGTGTGCACTTAGCCTAGTAGTTACGATGTCCATGTCCCACCCTGGAGCATCTTGGTTCAATTCCCAGCTCCCAGCTACTGCAGACCCTGGGAGGCAGTGGTAATGCGCCAAGGAGTTGAACTCCTGCCTCCCGCATGGGAAACCTTGGTTGTAGACACAGCTCCCAGCTTCTGCTCTGGTGCAGTCCCTGGGGTTGTGAGCATTTGAAAAGTGAACCAGCAGATAGGGGGCATCTCCCTCCCTCTCTAGAGCTCTCTGCTTGTTAAGTGAAAGCAAAACAAAATCCCTGCTTTTGTAAACCCCAAGGCCTCCTGGGGGTCCCAGCAGAACCATCAGGAGAGGAAGCAGATCCAGAAGGTTGGAGTCAGCATACAACTCTCATCCTTCTCAGGCCAGAAAAACTGCTTAACACAACAGAATTCCAGGTAACAGTTTCTCGGAGCGATGGTTTCTGAGAAAAATGCATACACAACTCAGAAAAGGTGGAGCCAGCCCTGGCCTGGCTTCCGGGCTCAGTGGTTGGCCTCATTTTCAGTGCATCAGGATGCTTGGACGGTCCCCAGGGCCGCGTCCTGGGGCACGCTGAGATGGGCACACTCCATCTCCCTGTCGCCACTCCAGCAGCCATTAGACGTGGCAAAGAGCTGCAAAAATGACTGCTGACCTCCTTGCTCCGGGAGGCAACAGCCCGCTGTGCCACTTTCCACCTCGGCCTTTAACCAGCACCGATCCCACAAAGCTCCAAGAGATGGGCTGTTATCCCTGGCACCGCAGGACCAGAGCTGAGGGCTAGTGGGGAAAAACCAGTTGCCCATGGCTTCCAGGCAGGAGACGAGACACCCCTCCACCTGCATGCCTGCCTTGCCTTTCATAAGACTGAGATGACGCTGTAAAGGCTTAACAAAAGGCCACAAAGTAGTTTTCCTGTTCCGTCTGAATCTTGGCTCTGGCCTTCAGCTAACAGTAACAAGCGGCAAGCAGCCCGTGCTGTAGAGGGGCCGCTTGGCTCAATTCCGCAGCACTGCCTCCAGGAAGCCATGCAGGTCCTGCGACCCCTGGCCCTGTGCAAGCCTGACTCAAAGGAGGCAGCTGGGTCAGGGCTCTCCCAAGAGCTTACAGAGCAATGGCAAGAAAGAGAGGAAGCAGGGCACACTGCTCCCATTCCCCATCCGCCAACTGCGGGGCCCCACACAGGGACTGGAGACTGGCTTGGTCCCACCCCCCCCACCCCCGCCCGGAGCTGGATGCCTGCTGAGCTCCAGAAACTTGCGAAAAATAACCCTCCAGCGTTAATGGAGCAGAATGAAGTGAGAAAGTTCTTGGGGGGAACTGTCATGTATCCAATACTGTGATGACTTGGGGGAGGGAACGGGGTTGGCTCATGGTTGGGCTGGGTGCGGTGTACTCAGCCAGGGGAAGGCTGGTGAAGTTCACAGGGCTGGAGCTGTCTCAAAAGGACCCCAGCTGAGAAAGGCAGTAAGGAGAGGGGACTGCAGGAGGGGAGCAGTCAGCTGGGGAGGGGTGCATTCCTGAGAGGCGGGGGGGGGGGGGGGGGGGGCGGGGGTGGTGGTGGTGGTGTGTGTGCTGCATCTCAGAGAACACATTAGAGAGGTTCCTTCCCTGGGAAACTGCCTTCACCAAGGCATGTGGGTAGCCAAGGAGGAGCCTCTGCCCCTCCCTCCCTCCCCTCAGTCCAGGAGCCAGAACAAGGGGTAAGGAGGGCAGGCGGGTAGGAAGTGGAACAGGAGAGGGGGAGGACAGAGGAGCCCGCAGCTCACTGGTGGGAGGGGTAAAGTTCAAGTTGAAGGGGAAATGAAAAGTTTCCATGTAGGTGTACTGGACTCTCTAGTAACAATAGGAGGCTGCGGCTTCTCTTTTTCAGGAGCTGAGGGGCTGGAAAGGATAGTGTCTCCAGGTGACAGCGAGCGGGTCTGGAGGCTGGTGGGAAAAGGCAGTGAGCATTTGGATGGAACCCTGATGACTTCAAACTGCTCAAGGAATGGGTCGCAGCTTCAGAACGCCATCTTTTGAAACCCCGGATTCCTTGTCTATTACACACACAGCACAATGCCCACCTCCCGGAGGAGTGTAGGGGATGAAAGGTAAAATGTTACGTGCACTGGTGGAGGATCTGACAGCTGAGTGTGCCCAGTCAGCGATGGTCTGTCTTCTACTCCTAACCCCTCTCACTGAGCAGGGTCCCTCCTGTGACCCCTGGGCCAACAGACAGCCAGGACAGTGTGGTGAGCCAGAGTCCAGCTGCCTGACGTCTCCCAGACGGTTAACGGCAATGTCAAAACTGAGACCCAAATCCCCGGACTCCTAGGCCAGCCCACTTTCTGCCAAGTCCGTGAACACTCCAACGTCAGCTCATGAAGATTTGTTGACTGGTTAACTAAAACATCATCAGAGGCCTTTACACACATGCCTGGCCTCTTTGCCAGTGCCAGGAATTGCCAAATAAATGAATGCAGTGGCACAATTTTCCATTTACCCAGCCAACTTGACCAAGAGAGCACCCCTGTGCTGGGAAGCAGGAGTGGAGCTGGACAGGGGTGTGTAAACCACCACCTCTGTGCCCACTGAGCTCCAATCAGCCAGGAGCAGCCAGAAGGCTGCGAGGGCATCTGGGGAGGTTCTAGAAGGGCTTTCCAGAGGGTTAACGAGCTCGTGCCATGGTGGACACAGAGGGAGGCCCCTCGGGACCCTCCTCTCTTGCCTCTCTCTTTTTGGGGTAATCAGTGGTGAGTTCCCTGGCCCTGTGTTCAGGCTCACAGGAAGTCCTCCTACCCTCACTGGTGCCCCCAGGCACTTTGCTGCACTGAGCACAGGTCTTAGACACGAGCTTTCTAGGTACAAATGAAGCAAGAACCATGTGGAAAGGAGGTCGCCCAGGATTCGTTAGTGCAGCTCTGCTCACATTCCCAATGGCACAGTCCTGCTGATCACAGTCCTCTACCTGCCTGATTCTCTGCCGTGAATGTTCACGATCAGAAGACGACTGGCGGGCATAGAGGGAGGAAGACTGCCAAGGCACAGGACTTACCTGCAGTGGGCGAAGTGAAAAGGGCTGAAGGGTTACTTTCTGTTCAGGGCACAAGACTTCACGCTGAAGTAGCCCCACTGACCCGTGATCTCGAAAGAAGAACAGCGACTGCATTTTTTAAACTCAGGCAATCCAGATCTGAATTCAGTGGCCATAGAAGTAAGAGAAAAGCCAGTGAAATGCAGCCAAGGCAGATATGGAGGATGAACAATGCAAGGAGAGGATTCCTGGCCATAGCTAATTAGAGCAGCCCCGTTTGCAGCCAGCAAAACTGCCAGTGGCTCTCCACGCTCAGCACCAAGGCTGCCCACCAGGCTACCCCTTCCAAGCCGAAGGCACTGGTAGACACAGGGCCACAGCTTCTGAACAAATTGGGAGTGTGTGTTTGTGTGGGTGTGTGTGCATATGTATGCGTGTGTGTTGAATTTCTTGCCAGGATTAAAAATTAATCATGATGTCTGGGTTTTCTTAAAAATTGGAAGATCCCAAAGACTTAAATATAAAAAAGGGAAACTATTATAACAGAAGAAGAAAAATCACCAGAGAATTCTCTTTATTTTTCTGATCTAGACACTAGGATCCAGAAATATAGATGAAATGACTGATAAATTTGTTACATAAATGTAAAAAATATCACGAAGTCAAAAATTCAAACAGAAAATGGGTAAAATTACAACTTCTATTGGAAAGGGATAATCTGTCTACTGCATAAAGAGTTTGAGAAATCAACAAGTAAATGATCATAATCTAAGAGGAAACAATCAAATAATACGAGCTGATACATTATAACAATGAAATACCAGTGGGTTTTAAGCACAGAAAAGATGCTCGGCTTCCCTCACAATCAAGAAAATAAGAAGTTTCGGTGTTTGGCAGTTGAGATACCCGCATCCCTTATTAGAGTATCTGTTTCAGCTCTGGCTCCTGACTCCAGCTTCCTGCAAGTACAAACTCTCCCTGGGAGCAGTGGTGATGACCGAGAGACTGAGCTGCTACCACCCACATGGGACACCTGGACTGAGTTCCGAACTCCTGGCTCTGCCCTAGCCCAGCTCTGCCCCTTACAAGCATCTGGGGATTCAGTGAGCAAATGGAAGCCCTCTCCCTCTCTCTCTCTGCCTATCAAGTAAATAAAAAATAATAGCGATTAGAAATTAAATTTCACTTAGATATCTTTTTTCATGTGTTGGGATGGCAAATATCCAAAACTTTGACAATTTACTGTGGGAGACTGCAACTTCTCCCGGGGGACATTAAAAAACAAACAAAAAACCAGTTCTTTGTGCCTCAGACCAGAAATCCTCAGACTTCTATCACACATTCCAAAAAACAGATGCCTTTGGGAGGTTCGTGCCTGGATTCCGAAGACAGCGAAAAGAACTTTGCCTGGATGCTATCTGGCATTTAACTTGACCATGATGCTTGCCTATGATCAGGCAAAGATTCCAGTTAAAAATAAGAGTCACTTCCTTAGTAATCCTACTTGCATATTCTCTTGGATTCTTTATTTATTTTTGACAGGCAGAGTTAGACAGTGAGAGAGAGAAACAGAGAGAAAGGTCTTCCTTCCATTGGTTCACACCCCAAATGGCCACTACGGCTGGCGTGCTGTGGCCGGTGCGCCACGCTGATCCGAATCCAGGAGCCAGGCGCTTCCTCCTGGTCTCCCATGCGGGTGCAGGGCCCAAGCACTTGGGCCATCCTCCACTGTCTTCCCGGGCCACAGCAGAGAGCTGGACTGGAAGAGGAGCAACCGGGACAGAACCAGCGCCCCAAATGGGACTAGAACCCGGGGTGCTGGCACCGCAGGCGGAGGATTAGCCTAGTGAGCTGTGGCACTGGCCATCTTAGATTCTTTATTAAAAGAGGAAGGACAAGCTGGACATCTGGTGCAGTGACTGACATCTTGTGGGACACTTGTATCCCATATTCGTGTGCCTGGGTTTGAGTTCTAGCTTCACTTCGGATTCCAGCTTTCTAGTCATGCACACCCTGGGAGGCAACAGGAGGCAACTCAAGTCCTTGGGTCCCTGCCACCCGCATGGGAGACCCAGATTGAGTTCCTGGCTCCTGGTTTCAGACTGGCCCTCTCCCCATATCTCTGTCTGCCTCTGAAGTAAATTTTTAAAAACTTCAACTGTTTAAAAAAATGGGAGGAGGTGGCACCATGGTGTAGTGAGTAAGCCATGCCACCATCCCATACGGGTGCTGGTTCAAGTCCCAGCTGCTCCTCTTCCAATCTAGCTCTCTGCTATGGCCTTGGGAAAGCAGTGGAGGATGGTCCAAGTCCTTGGGCCCCTGCACCCACATGGGAGACCTGGAAGAAGCTCCTGGCTCCTGGCTTCAGATAGGCCCAGCTCTGGCCATTGTGGTCATTTGGAGAGTGAACCAGCAGATGGAAGATGGATCTCTCTCTCTCTCTCTCTCTCTCTCCCCCTCTCCTTCTCTAACTCTGACCTTCAAGTAAATAAATAAATCTTAAAAAAAAAAAAAAAACAGAGCAGGGGCATGGAGATAGAGATTGGGGTGGTGGGGAGAGAGAGAGAGAGAGAAAACAGTGGAAGGAGGAGAAAGGCTGGCACACTGCATCCTACAGCGCACCAGGAGCCTAGTAGAGCTCTATGTGTGTTATTTCTTGGAAATCCCCACCACAAGCACACTGCCACCCTCTTTTCCCAGGGGAGGAAACAGACTCAGAACCAGCACGTGACTCTTCTGACTGATGTGTGCAGGGAGGAGCTGCACAAAGGAGTCATAGCTTGGGTCTACTTGGAGGAGCAGCTTATTTTGATACAGGTCTTGTTGGCTGAGTAAGTCCAAGGAAAGCTGGAAGCCAAGGGCACTCCAGTCAGCTGCTGAGAAGTCTCAGCCACATTGTAGCAGGGCACCAGGGCAGGGATTTAATTTGTCTCCCTCTTTGATCACCTTCTCCAGTGAGAGAGGTGCCAAGATCATCCTTAAATGGCTGCTTTGTATGAAGCAATTGGCAGTGGTCAACTCATCTAACGCCATTGCTCGCTCTGATTTGGGGAGGAAGCACAGCCAACCCTCTGTACTGCATGAATTACCAGGTTCTTGGATGGCCTAGTGGGGATGGGGTCAGATAGGACCTCAAGAGGCACACGAGTTTTCTAATAGAAAAGTCAGAGAAGGAGTCAATGAATTAGAAACCAAAAGAGATAATTCTGTCCACTCTAAGCCCACACAGAGGGCTCACTGGTCACAGCCTATTTGATTTCTCTCTCCCCACACCCTGAATCGTATTCCTTCCTTGGCAACATTGCTGTGAGACTCTGATTCCTGCTGACTGGTCCCTACTTGTTAGTGGAACCACTTGTGGGTCGATATTGTTGTCCTTGGCGAGGAAACACCTTTGTCCATCAGAGATAATAGCAGAAAGGCCAATGTTGTTTTCTGTAACCAAGGAGCATCCCTGATTTATTACTGCATAGAGTCCTTCATGGAATATCAGGTTGTGATGGCAAAAATTCCCAGAGAACAGTGCTGGGGAAGAAAGTCGTTAAGTGACCCAGGAAGCTGGGCTCCTTGACTGCCAGCAGTGTTTACTCAGCCCAGAACCCTCCCGTGTGACCCTGCTGAGCCCTGCTCTGGGGAGAAACAACTTTTTACACCTAGAGCTGTGATGCCATCTGGATTCATGGGCTGCAGTGGCTGCTGATTAAAACCACTGAGGAAGGAGAGGCCTGGCAGGAAGCTGTCAGATTTTGCAGAAAACCACATTCCCAGAGTCTTCTCCCAAACCAAACTTGTGTTTCCTTTCACCATGACTCAGAATCAGTGAGCTAGTGTTGTCAAAACAGTGCATTTCCCCGAAATAGCATTCCAGTTCATCAAACCTCACCAAATTAGGACCCTCACCAACTCAAAAAGCCATCCAGTTCTCTCTGCCCTTCTGTCATTGAAACAAAAAAGCAAAAGATAAGAAAACAATCTCATCTAGGGGGTTGGAGGGTAACTTGTAGCAAGTATTTTGGGCTTGACATCAGCCATAAGGAGCTTTTATTTTGTGCCTTTAAGATCCTTTACATTCTCAGTCATCAAAAGGGACTTCATGTTCTACACTCTATCTACCAGAGTGTGAAAAGGAGCTCAAAACTAGGAAGAGTTGACAGCAAAAGGGGTTTCTGGATAATTCTCCATCCTACAGAACCATCCTTGAACCCAAGTTCAGCACTTAGTTTAAGTTTCACTGTGCCTTCTCATTGCTGGAAGCATGATTCTTGGCCATTATTCTATGACATAATGGAGCAAGTTCACATATTATGCACAGAAGACAGCACAGGAGATCCAATTCTAGTCAAGACTGTAGACTGTAACCGATGGGCCACGTGTTCCTCTAATGCTCTAGGTCTCAGTCTCCTCCCCATAAGAGAGTCAGCTGAATTGGCACAGACAGTCCTGGGATGGGAGGAGAGAGGCCGGCACGGCACAGCACACATTTGTAGCTGGAAGAAGGAAAGGGCATTCGTAAAGAACAGAGCGTAGTCCCGGTCAGGGCGCCGGATTCTGTCCCGGTTGCCCCTCTTCCAGGCCAGCTCTCTGCTGTGGCCAGGGAGTGCAGTGGAGGATGTCCCAAGTCCTTGGGCCCTGCACCCCATGGGAGACCAGGATAAGCACCTGGCTCCTGCCATCAGATTGGCGGGGTGCGCCGGCCACAGTGCGCCTACCGCGGCGGCCATTGGAGGATGAACCAACGGCAAAAAGGAAGACCTTCCTCTCTGTCTCTCTCTCACTGTCCACTCTGCCTGTCCAAAAAAAAAAAAAAAAAAAAAAAAAAAAAAAAAAAAAAATCTTTGAAAAAAAAAAAAGAACAGAGCGTGATACAAGCTTGCCACGCTTGGGAAAGTAGCGAAGCACATTTGCTGTTCTTAGATTTGGTGACCCTATGTACTCTTTTGGGTTGGATTGGTTGTTCCTTTCTCCAGGACTGGCATTTCCTTGGCTCCATATTTTCTGTTCATCCTTAAAGGTCCAGCTCAAAAGTCATCTCCTTAATCTCCCTTCTATGAATAATCTCTTCATTGAACGATCCCAGCAGCAATTTGCACCTCTACGCTGAGATGTGTCACTTTGCCTCCTCTAAGAGATCTCATCCCAGCCCGTAGTCTCCTAGGCACAGGTTGCATCCCATATCTCTTACCTGACAATGCCTAGTGGAATGCCGCTGGTATAGGAGTTGCTTAGGTTACTGTAGAAAGACTGGCTGAATGAGTAAATGGAATCCCACACTATCTGGACAGAGCAAAAATTACTCCAGTTTAACTAAGATCAATATTTTTATTTTGAAATTCTTGCTTGGATGGTCTTAGAAAAACACTGGACTAACTCTGTTCCAAATTCTATGGCTTTCTCAGTAATGGATCCCATGCTAGGCCGCTTCTGAGAATGCAACAGAAACTTTAATTTCTGACAATCAAATCTTTGATGAGTGTCACACATAGTGCTCCTCTCACAGCCTCCAAATAAAGCACCCACAACATTTCAACCCAGGCCTGCCGGAAAAATGTAATTCTTCTCTTACAGCCCTACCTCCCAGGAACTAGGAAATGATACGTAGAAAACCCATAATCTTTATCCAACACAAATAAAGGGGGAAAACAATACCCACGGCTCCCTAAAGCTGTGCATTAGCCACACTGCAGAATGTATCTCATTGATATTAATGTGCTTACAGCTTATTACACAAAAATTAATTAAAAACTGAATAAGGCAGAGCTCAAAATTCTGCATGTCTAATTTCCCCGCCAAAGCAGCTCAGACAAAGAATAGCTAAAATTCTAAGAGCATTAGTTTATCACAACACAGCACACAACGCCATTTCAGATCACTTTCTGTTAAAAGGAAATGGGGACTCTTCATAAATCTGGCAACCTGCTGTCCTCAAGAGGGTAGCTAGGTCCACGTGGACTTGAAGCTATTATTCTACAATCCTCAGCTCCAGCCTGGGTCCCTAGAGAATCATCCAGTTATTTCTGAGTTGCAAATAGACCATCACTGGTAACATGGCTAACCCCCTGACCTCAGCTATCTCTGGACTCTCAGGGATGACTCAGGAGGAAGAAGCCCTGTGATTAGACCAGGCTCACTCCCACCTATCTGGGTCCAGTCACTTGTGCTCCTTGGAGTAGCCAGGTGGGGTAGAAAATGAGGACACTGGGACTTAGAGAGATTTGGTGAGCAACTTGCCGTCCGCGAGTCATAGGCACCTGACGTGATCCCAGCTTGCAAAGACTGTGTCACCAGCTCAATGAATGTATACTGTGCCTGGCTCAGACTGGATGCTCAAAAACTTGTATCCCCACTCAAGACAAAACCAGAGTTTTGGTCCAGCAGCTCAGCAGTTTCATACCTGCAAGCCTCTTGCCAGTCAAGTCTGGCGGACAGCAATCCCTGAAGGGAGGAGCCATATTTCACTCATCCCTGCGCTTCTGGGGCCTCACACAGTGCCTACAACACAAGCCATGGCTGACTCTAGAAGAAATGAATGAAAGAATGGGAGAGAAGAGCCACTGGCTGTTGGGAGCTCACCATGGAACTTTGCACAGAGCTTATTTAATCTACACAACAACCCACAAGGTAGATACTATAGATACCATAGGAAATTGCCTACATTCCACCCTACATAAATACAACTAAGTGTAATGTGTCAGGCACTGAGAAAAAATTATAGATTTAGGTTGGGATGTAAACCCAATAGACAGCGTGATTTAAGTATTTTGAGCTTGTGGAATAGGTGGAATTACGGCTAGGCTAAGAACAGTTAAGTAACTTGCCCAAATTTTTGACCCTTTTAGACTTTAAAACAATGACCATTTCAAGTGGAACAGAAACCCATTATTGTTAACAGAGGAAGCAGGACTCAAATTCAGTCCCGCCTGCCTCAATAATCTGGTGAGTGGCACTACCTCTTAAATAACGAATCAATGAATGGCAGGGAGAGGGCAGAGAAGAAAGAGCAGGGGAAAGAGGGAAAGAACAAGAATGAGCAGGGGAGATGCTGGCAGGTGCAGCGGCTATCTAGTGCCTATAAAACGAGCCCTCTGTGATTCAATCTACACAGTTGCTGCTGTACAGACGTGGCTGGTCTCCAAATCAGGCAGCACCAGGCCAGTGTGGAAGACTTCAAAGAGGAGGTCTTCTCCCTTATGCTTAACCCAGAAAGGCCATACGGAGGTTTCCTGTTAGGATGGGAACAAGGCTAAGTAGCACCCACTGAAGCCAGAACCCTGTATGTGCTGCCATGCTCTGCTGGGCTTGGCACCATGGGGACATTCCTTCCTGTTCCATCAGCTTCTAATTGCTCTCAGGGAGGTGGGAGCGCCCCCCCCCCTTCTGACTGGTAGCCCACCTTGCCGGTCAGACCCAGCCTACTTTTCCATTAAAATCACTGGTGCTTTCACCATCATAAGGCAAATGAGCTCAGCAGAGATCAGGGCAAATAACACTCCTGCCAGGGGTTGCTCTCCTGACTGTGCCATAGCAACAAGGATACACAGAAGTAGGATGAGGAGGGCTGGCTCTCAGAGAGCACAGCATGGGCTGGGAACCGAGGGCCCAGAGCTCCAGGCCTGGCTCTGCCTCCTTGTGTGAGCTTATGCAAGTCTCTTCTCTCTAGGGAAGGTCATGGGCCAATGCTGGGCTTGAGCCTCTCTTACAAGCCTTAGAACAACTTTTTGATGCAGGTATAGCATTTCTCGTTACAGATAAGGAAACCAGAGCTCAGAGAGATTAAGTAACTTGTACAGAGTCAACCAACAACAACAAAAATGGGGAGTCAGAATGTGACCCCAGGTTTGTCTGGCTTTGATCCATGTTCTCACCACTGCCCTACTGGGGTTGTGTCCTCATTTGGAATGATGGTCTTAACCTCCCATGCCAGGGAAAATCTCTCTTAAGGTACTTAGAGGAATCTTTGGATTATTGTGCTCCTCCCCTTCCCTATCTCTGACCCCAGTTTTCACCTTCATATCCTCATGTCAGATAAGTAAAACTTAATGTTGATCTTCAAATCCACTCATTTGAAACATGTGAACAGTATCCTAAGCAAGGGTTGAATGTATTGCCTCCCTAACATGTAACAGAATACACTGATGGCAATAAATGATAAGCTGTTCATCCAAGTGACACCTGAAAGCATTCCACCAGAGGCATGGGAGCCCTGTCTGGGGAGGAGCTCTGTGGGTCTCTGCTCTCCCCATCCCCCCGCCCACAGACCTGCATGTGCCTTAAACCTGTGTTATCTCCTGACCATCCATGATGGATGTGGATGTGGGGCTGCGATAGAGGCAGCCGAGTGATGGGAAGCAGGTGGATGAAGGAGGCAGAAGTTGAGCTCTGAGAACCCCGAAAACACGGCTTGTAGCTGGGAGGCAGCCAGAGAGGGCTACAGTGCCTGGGGTAGGAGACTCATGAGCATGAAGAAGTGGAGAGTAGGGAGGAGACAGGATCCACTGGGCAGTGAGCACATCCACTGACAGCCAGCATCAAACCCAAGGCCTGGCTCCCCACCCTGTGAGGCTACTGAGAAGAGCTGGGGCAGCACCATTCTCAGGGATGTAATCAGGGTGTGACAGTAGGATGAATTCAAGAAAGGGTTAGGGAGAAGCGCTGGCCCCAGTAATCACACACTGTGAAGATCACCTTTGAGATTTTGTTTTGTTTTCCTTGTTAGTTTAGTTTTTGATCGAAGCATAACATAATGAAGCAAACGGTACAAATCACAAGTGTAAAGTGCAATGAATTTTTAACACTGAACGGCTACGAGGTAGCTGCTTTATCCTGGAAGCCCTCTTGGGTTCCCTTCCAGTCACTCTCTTGCACCATGAGAGAATACTACCCTGATCCCAAAAAACAGGGATTGGTTTCTCTTGTTTTGAACTTTATAGAAATGGAATCACACATACATATATAACCTGTGCCTGGCTTCTTTTGCTCAGCATTAGGCTTGCAAGATTCACTATATTATTGCATGGAGTTTTAGCTCACTCATTTGTACTGGTGTGACTTAGTCCACTGAATAAAGATGCTACAATGTATTCATTCCATTCTTCATGGATATTAGGATATTCAGTTTAGAGTATATATAAATACCACTATGAACATTCTAGCATGTAACTTTTACCTTCACTTCCCTTGGATATATGCTTAGGAGTAGAACTGTTCAAGCATAGTATATATGTATATGTTCAAGTAGTTCAAGTGTGTTCAAATTCAGTGGATACTTATAGTTTGCCAAGAGAGTTGTATCAATTCCCACTCTGACCACCAGTTGTGTACAAGTTTTAACTGCTCCACATCCACGCCTAGAATTGGCATTCTTACGTGTCTAATTTCAGTCCTTCTAGTATGTGTATGAAGCATTCATATTTTGGGTTTGCCCACACTGCACAGAAGCCCATTAGTTAATGCCATTTCTAAAGGCGGCGACATGGGAGAGGCGACATGGTGTCATAGACACTGCCTGGACTCTGGCTCTGGGTGTTGGCCCTCCAGCTACTGACTTCAGACATTAGGAAAGAGTCGCCACTAGTCAGGGCCTTGCTCACTCATAGGACCCTCACAACAAGCTGACGAAGGCAGGCAAGGGCAGAACTGTTCTCAAGAGCTTATATAACTTTCCAAGTAGCTGAGACAGAACTCGTTTGTCTCCTGATTCCAGTCCAGTATCCTTTCACTGAGCTTACACTCACTCCCAATTCATTTATGTCCCATTTCTAAAAGGAAGCTATTGAACTCCACAATCTCCAATGTTTCTTCCAGTTTAAATATGGTGGATTTACTTGTTTCTAAACGTATGGTGGGGCTTATTCACTAAGTCCGTGAGCAAATGGAAGATTCTTGCGTAATCTTGCCTAAGAGGAAACTTAGCCAAGCTCATCCGATAACTCACAAATGCCGAAAGAAGTAGAATTTTTGTGAATACTCAGCTATTGGAGGTTGCAGGGACTCAGCAAGAGTAGCAGAGCCTCAAGGATATCAGCTTGTGACATAATTCACTTTCCAGACATATTTTATCATCCAGAGTTTCCTGCAACTAAGGAGTTTCCTTCCATCCTTTCATCCACACATCCAAATAACGAACCACCTATTTGTCCATCCACTCAACCATCTACCCATCCTTTAATTTTGCAATCATTTGTTGAACATCTACTCTACCTGTTCCCGAAGTAGTTTCTGGGCTTGCAAAAATGAATGATAAAAAATGCTTGCTATCAAGAGACTCCCAGTATAGGTAAAATGTCTCACCCTCCACACACCTCTTTATCCTCTCAACGGAAATAGGTCTTATCCCCGTATCATTCTCAAATTATCCATTGCTAAGTAGGGGACAATGTATTGCTGAGATATATGGAATGAACAAGTGAATGAACAATTCATTTTACAAAGATTTATTGACGTGAATGAGGAACAGGCCTTTCTATTACCAGCCCATTTCTCCTCACTGGTCTGAGAACCAAGTCTTGTCCTTATCAGCTACAGTCCACCCTTATGCCAACCGGAGTGCAGAGGAGCAGTCATAGCTGCACCAAACTCTTTCCTCAACAGTCCTGATGTGTGAACACAGCCAGAGATCAAGTTTCACCCACACACCCAGGAGAATCTCATTCCTGAGGCTCCTCCGCGTCAGATGCATTCCCTGGCTTTCTCATTCGCTCATGGTGCTTTTCTGCAGATTGCTCTTAACAAGGCTCCTTGCCTCCATGGAGTAAAGCAGTCACATGCTTCCTAAAAAGAAAATAATTGTCAAACCCAGTATTTTAACAAGAGAAGGCGGGCAGCCCTGTATGCAGGGGCCTTGAAAAAGGGGAAGGCAGGCCGGCACCGTGGCTCAATAGGCTAATCCTCCACCTAGCGGTGCCAGCACACTGGGCTCTAGTCCTGGTCGGGGCACTGATTCTGTCCCGGTTGCCCCTCTTCCAGGCCAGCTCTCTGCTATGGCCCAGGAGTGCAGTGGAGGATGGCCCAAGTGCTTGGGCCCTTCACCCACATGGGAGACCAGGAAAGAAGCACCTGGCTTCTGCCTTCTGATCAGCATGGTGCTGATCAGAAAAAAAAAAAAGAAAAAAGAAAAGAAAAAGGGGAAGGCACACAAATTCCAGCACAGTGTCAGCTTCCCAGTGCCACTAACCCCCAATCATCAGGCCTCAGTTCTCACAGTTCTCTCATCAGAGATGCATTCAGGTCCACAAACATCCCCTGAGCTCCCATTATGTTGTTACCTTTGGATCCTCCTTCTCTCTTACCTTCCAAATACCATTAATCACCAAGTCATGAAAATCTTATATCTCTGAAATCCACCCCCTGCTATCACTCCATGCTGCCTCCATCTGACATGAACCTACCATCCTCCTACCTGAACTCCTGCAACAGCAACCCAACCAGTCTCCCTGCCTCCACTCTGGGCACCCAGCCACACAGCAGATGCAAATCTGATCACAGTATCCCCCTGCCACAAGCCCTCTAATGGCTTTGAATGACTCCTTGAAAAATACTCCAGGCTCTACCAATGGTCTACAAGGCCCTCCAAGATCAGCTACCGCCTTCCTTTCCAGCCCCATCTCAATCCATTCTCCCTTGAGTTTCTTTTGCTCCAGAACCACAGCTCTCTATCCTCTGTATGCCTCAACTCTCTACCATCAGACCTTTATTCACACTGCCGCCTCTATGTTGACTACATTCTAATTACTCCTGGTCTCTTAAAGTACATCTACCCATCCTCGAATAAGTTTCGGCCAGGACAACACTCTTCCAGTGAACCCTCACTTGAGGCCAAAGTAAAGAGCGATCCTCGCAGTACTTGCACATTCCCTTCCGGTGATGCTGATCTCATGGAGAATTCTTCTTTCAGTCTGTAGCCCCCTTCATAGACTGCAGGCTCCCTGAGAGCAGGCACCAGGTGCATCCTATCCACACCAGTCTCCAGCCCCTATGATACAGCCTGCCAGAGAGGAGCCTCTCTCAAACACTGCTGAAATGAGGGATTAATTGATAGGTTAATTGCTTGATTGCAAGCACTGAGCTTAGTGCCAGAAAGTCAGAAGGTCTTAGGAAGACACCTGGTGGTCTATGGCCACAGCTTGGTGAGCCTAGGGAGATGATTTTGCCTCCCTGGAACCTTCACTGACTCGTCTTGGCAGTCATGATAGCATTACCTGCCCTCCTGCCCCATGGATGATGTGCCCAAACTGAGAGACTAGTTGTGAAGATGCTGCACAAAGTGGCGGTGAACCAAGGACAGACCCAGAGCAAGACTACCCCGTCAAGGAAGCCCCATCTCTGGTCCTCTCCCCAGGACTTCCTGTGCATCTCAGGGTCAACTTGAGATTGAGCTAAGGGCCTCCCACATATAACACAAGCGACCCAGGAAGAAGGAGGGAAGCTGAAAAAAATTTACAGGAGACAAAAGAAAGTTACCTCAGCCACAAAAAATAAAGAGGTAACTCCTGGCCCTGTCTTTGAGGTCTCACAATGAAAGAGAATGACCCCAAATCCTATGTGTGAGAAGGGGAGATGCTATTGATGGCATGTGAGCAGACAGCAGACAGAACTAGGGCTTCAATTGCTCAGGAGCTCCAATTCATTGACAAGGAGGCCAAGAACTGAAGCACCTTTTGCTGAGACTGCAATGGTTTTCAAAGTGTAGTCCCCAAAGCAGCAGCAGCAGCTGGGCTCTTGTTAAAATGCAGATGCCCAGGTCCCACCCAGCCTTTAATGCATCAAAAACCCTGGGGGGTGGGGCTGGGCCATCAGAGTTTGCCTGAGCCCTGCCAGTGCCTCTGCTCCATGCCGAGATGTGAACACCCCTGTGCTACTGAGCCCAACAGAAAGTACAAGAGGAGGCGAGGTGAGGACAGAGGCCTTCCCATCTCACAGGGGTGTGCTCCTGTCCTCCAGCACCACTCATATGGGCCTCCCCTGTATTTCAGCCCAGCTGAAGGTGGATCTCACAACAGGCAACTCTGTGCACGTTTGTGCCTCCTATGATTGCCAAAAAGCACTGAATCCCTAGAACTCAAGCGGAACCTTGAGAACAGAGGCTCAAAACTGCAAACAAATGTTCACACCTGCCTGCCCTCCCTTCCACATTAGCTCTGGAAAGACTGGCTATGGCAGTCAGTCTCACAGCCCATAATTGAAGCAGTCTAGAGCCTCTCCGAGCTGAGTATGAATGCTGGACCAAACGTGTGTCCACTGTTGAATGTTTTGGTTTTCCATTGACATCCACTGTAAAGGAAAATCCTGAATTCCTCCTGGTTCCCTTAAAGAGAAAAGTGTCTCATTTTCTGGAGAAAAGACTAAGTCCATACATATATGAGGGTACTTCAAGAAGTTCATAGAACGAACAACATTCATTTTGATGCAATCAGGATTTTGAAATCAATGTACAGCTTTTTCAGAATAAGCATTTCCAAGAACTTTTTGAAGACTCCTCATATGCATAGATTTCAAAATTTTTTGAACCAAAAAATTATCCTTTTTTAAAAAGATTTTATTTGTTTACTTGAAAGTCAGAGTTACAGAGAGGCAGAGGCAGAGAAAGAGGTCTTCCATCCCCTTGTTCACTCCCTAGATGACCACAATGGCCAGAGCTGCGCTGATCTGAAGCCAGGAGCTTCTTCCATGTCTCTCACGTAGGTGCAGGGGCCCAAGGACTTGGGCCATCCTCTACTGATCTCCCAGGCCACAGCAGAGAGCTGGATTGGAAGTGGAGCAGCTGGGACTCAAACCAGCACCCATATGGGATGCCAGCACTGTAGGTGCAGCTTTACCCACTATACCAGAGTGCCGGCCCCGAAAACATTATCTTTAAATCCTGTTTTCCATAAAGTTTTTCAAGTACCCTCACACTAAAGGGACAGAGCAAACAGGGAAGGCAAGAGACAGAAAATCCTTGCTCCCTGTATGCAGTGTGATATGGAGTTTGGGGTGCATACAGGGCAGCACAGAAGCCGTGGGATCAAAGAAACCTGGGTAGGAAAGCAAAGGGCCTTCTGCCAAGGAGTGTGTTGGGCGATGACAAGCACTGCCCACGTCTTCAGGAGTGGAAAGCACGATTCTAGTTATTTCCAACTTATTTAATTACTTTTACATTTTAATTCTGATGACTAATCCTTGGGTATAAAAATGCTCCCAAACTGGGCCATGTACTCCCCCAGCCTTTTTGGGGTTCCATGTACAGCCTGACAGCCCAGTTCAGGGCTGTAGGGACAAAGTGCTCAGCCAGGTGGGAAGGCTTCTCTCTAGAGTAGACATCTAGGACGGAAAGAGTGGACATCAGCCAGGTACCCACGACAACCAGTGCTTACAAAGGATCTGTATTTCCAAAGAGCACTTTGGTGCAAAAGACCAGAAACCTTTTTTTAAGATTTATTTTTATTTATTTGAAAAACAGAGTTTACAGAGAGAGGTAGAGACAGAGAGAGAGGTCTTCCATCTGCTGGTTCACTCCCCAGATGGCCGCAATGGCCAGAGCTGTGCCGAACTGAAGCCAGGAGCTTTTTCTGAGTCTCCCACGTGGGTGCAGGGGCCTAAGGACTTGGGCCATCTTCTACTGCTTTCCCAGGCCATAGCAGAGAGCTGGATTGGAAAAGGAGCAGCCAGGACTAAAACCAGCACCCTTATGAGAGGCCAGCGCTTTAGGCCAGGGCGTTAACCTGTTGTGCCACAGCACTGGCCCCCAGCAACTTTCAACGAGAGAGTGAGCCAACATTCCGACTACTGTAGGAAGAAGCAAGGAGTAAAGCTGGGTTCTCTATGGACAGGTGGCATCATTTCAGTGAGGCAGGGAACGTTTACGATCAATAACCGGACATTTCTGGTACTGACACCAAGGATTAGACAGCTTGCCAATGCTGAGGCAATTGCTCCTGCCCTTGGTCATGCTGCCTGTTACAAACACTAACTCTTGGCTGGCGCCGCGGCTCACTAGGCTAATCCTCCGCCTTGCGGCGCCGGCACACCGGGTTCTAGTCCCGGTCGGGGCACCGATCCTGTCCCGGTTGCCCCTCTTCCAGGCCAGCTCTCTGCTGTGGCCCGGGAGTGCAGTGGAGGATGGCCCAAGTCCTTGGGCCCTGCGCCCCATGGGAGACCAGGAGAAGCACCTGGCTCCTGCCATCGGATCAGCGCGGTGCACCGGCCGCAGCGCGCTACCGCAGCGGCCATTGGAGGGTGAACCAACGGCAAAAAGGAAGACCTTTCTCTCTGTCTCTGTCTCTCACTGTCCACTCTGCCTGTCAAAAAAAAAAAAAAAAAAAAAAAAACCACTAACTCTTGTCTACAAATCTGGCCCCTCCTGCCCTGTCTCAGGCATTTGGAAAGTCAGATTGTTCTACCGGTGCTCGTTTCTATTGGCCAAAGCGGCATCATTTAAATTCTCATTTACTGGGAGCTGGACCAAGTTTAAAAGCGAGCTGAGAGCCAAATACTAACATATTATTCTCACTCTACAGATGAGGAGACTGCAGCTCAGCTGGTATGTGGGGAGCTGGACTGAACCCAGAAAAGCACAGGACCAAAGCCTGTTCTCTCACTCACGAAGCTCTGCTGAGCATCCCCCGGTTCTTTTCATATACTGTCCCTCTGACACTGCTACATCCTAGAGTGCCATTCCTAAGTAAGGAGGCTTCTTCATTTAAGTTCTCACTCCTTGGCCAAGTCCCTCGTATCCACTAGGTGCTCAGGAAACATGTGCTCAATGACTCTGTGTCAAGGAGCCTGTGAGGTCTGGTCTCACGACGCAGGCTGTGCAATGCAGGGCAGAACCCCACACAGCCTCTGCTCCACGTCCCAGCCCGTCTATCTCTCCCTCTGAAACTATGGGTCTTCAGGAGCTTGGTGAAGAATGCACGTTTCAAGAAAGCTATGCATCAAATTCAAAAGAATTGGCACAATTCCACTTTCTCATGAACTTTTTCAAGTGTCCTTGTGTATCTTCATTATTTATGTCTGAATGTGCTTTTCTGCGTAGCAAAAGAAAAAAGGAAAAGACGCCATCTGGGAGTCATCAGAGCGTTAGCACAGGGGAGTGGCCAGGAACACAAATGCTTGAGCCAAACGCCCTGGACTCCAATCCCAGCTCAGCCAGGCAGCCTGCCTGCGCCTCGGTTGCCAGGTTTATAGGAGGGGGATAACATCTGCTTAGGAGGGTCAGGGTGGAGATGAAATGAGCTGCATCTCGCAAGTGCATGGCAGAGTGCCTGGCACACTGAACACTATTTTGAGTGTGCATCAGGTGTGTGATCAGGCAGGGTTTCAGGGATGGAGAACATACGCCCAGCAGGCCACACAAGTCCACAGCATTATTTGGTCTGGCCCTACCAAGGCAACCATGGGTAGGACTTGAAGTCCAATAACTCTACAGCAAGCTAATTTTTAAGTTGATGATTTTGTATATCCTGCAAACAAAGTTAAAAATATCCAAATGGCCCTTGGCAGAACAAAGGTTCCCCACGCCTGTGAGATGGAAACCAGCATATCTCCTGGGGCTCCCCGGGAGAGGAAGGAGGGCGTGGGGTACAAGAGTTGTCTGGAACAACAAGGATCACACCTTTATAATGTGGTCAAGGCTGCCCCAGCCTGTTCCATAGTCCTCAGAATGGCCCCTCTGCTGTGTGTGCTCCCCAGAGCCAGGCAGAAGTGGATGGGATAGGCAAGCCGCTCCATCAAGAATGCATAGGTGGGGGTACTGGGACATCCCAGGGCCTTCCCCTGAGGGCTCCAGGCTCCTGTGCACAGCAGGAGAGCCAGGGCTGCTACTGCACCCTGCTGAATCCTGCGCTCCAGACCCAACCCAAAAGACCCAGTCATTTCTCTCCAATTCTGGGCAGCATAGGCAGCCCAAACTTTGAAGTCAACCAGACTCGTGTTCAAATCCCAGCTCTGCAACAGATTCCTTGTGAGGCTGCGAGTCACCACTGTCTGCGAGTCTCAGCCTTTTCATCTGTAGAATGGGGGCAGGGGTTTGGGGGAGAACTAAACTGAGTAACACAGGTAAATCCTGGAGGCTTAGAACCAGGAGCCCCCCAGGAGGGTGAGCAACTACAGAGGAAGGGAGGGCTGGCCGCACAGGTCAGAGCCACGCAGCTCACAGCCTCTATCGTCTGGGTGTTAGAGAATGAGCCCCTGCCTGGCACCATTTCTTCTTCTTCCAAGCCTTTCGTGGCCCTCCAGGGAGTCTAAGTGACAGGAGGAGCTGGGGACTTGGGCTGCACTCACCACCCAAGAACAAAGCGGAGAGACTGGGGACAATGAGCCCACAGATCAGGAAAGGCCACACCTCAATTAGTTCCTGTGCTTCAACCAATCCAGAAGTCACATTCGGTTAAAAAAAAAAAGTGATGGAGGACAGGATTCTCTGGGTTCGTTCTTTCTTACTTTCTCCTTTTCAAATGCAGCAGCACTGTTCAGCTTTCTGCGTTTGCAGAAGGAGCCCACTGTCTCTCCAGCTTCCTCAAGGCCCAGATGACAGGCGTGACATGGGGCAGGCCAATGATTTGCTCACCCAGGGAAGCTGATGTCCCCAAAGGAAAAAGCTAAAGCATGTGATTTACATGGGCTTGATGTACTCATTAAAGGTTTCATTGAAGTCACTTTGCCACTGATCCTCAAACAGCCCCTATCCCCCCCCCCCCCATTTAATTAATGGAATAACCTTTAGCTTTTCAACTCATAAAGAAAGCCAAGTATAAAAGAGATAGTTTGGGGGGGGGTGTTTGGCACAGTGGCTAAGATGTTGCTCTGGACAACTGTATCCAATATTGGAGTGCCTGCTTCAACTCCTGGCTCTGCTTCTGATTCCAACTTCCTGCTAATGTGCACCCTAGGAGGTCCCCTGTGGAGCACCGAAACTGAGTTTCAGGATTCTGGCTTCTGCCTGGCCCTGCCTTGGCTGTTGGGGGAATTTGGAAAGTGAACCAGCGTATGAAAGATCTCTCTCTTTCAAATATGTGTGTGTGTGTGTGTGTGACTATAAATATTTATTCACTTCCCCGTCCTGATCCTACCAGGCAGCTAGAAACCCCAGCAGGAATCAAGAGTCCTGAGGGTACCTGTCTTTAGTTTGGACTGTTAGCACCTTCAAAAAAAAAAAAAAAAAAAAAAGAGGCTGTAGACTTTGATTCAGTCTGGCCAAGGTTCAAATCCAGACTCTGTCGTTCACTGGCTGTGATCTTAGGTAAGATACTTACTCTCTTTAGATCTCAGTTTCCTCATCTGTAAGATGGGGATGATTATTGACTTGACAGTTCACAAGGTTGCAGTGTGAGGTTCCAATGGGTGTGAAACATTTGCTGTCCACTTAGACGGTCCCTGGCACACGTAGGTGACCGACAAAGGTTTGCAGCTGGCTCTTCTGGAAGTCTCAGGAAGGAGGGTGATGAGTCTTGGGTAGCAGGCTCTGAATTGCCAAGGGGCTTCCCAGATACCTGGGCCCTGGCCACCCACGTGGGAGACAAGGAGGGAGTTCCAGGCTCCGGGCTTCGGCCTGGGCCAGCCCCAGACATTATGACCATTTGGGAAATGGAAGATTTCTCTCTGTCCTGCCCTCTGTGACTCTGCCTGTCAAATAAATAAATAAATCTTAAAAGGGGCGGAGACTCCCCAAGCAATGGTGAATTGTCATTTTGCTTTAACAGAGACACAAAACCATTGTTGGGAAGCCCTAAAAGTCTCCAGAAAAAAATTATTTGGAGTGACTGCACACAATTACCCATATGTAATCGAGGCTGAGAATATTTTAGCTGCTTGCCAGGGTCACAGTTGGTCGACTGTCCCCCTCCCAACCTCCCTACTTCCTGTCTTTTCCCTGCGCACTTGCAACATGAAATATAAATAATTAATGCTTTCCAATTATCCAAACCAAAAATAAATAAAGCTTCAACGATGCCTTGGAGTTCCACACAAATCCACTGTCTGGAAGAGATGCATGCCACGTGCAAGTGTGTATTCCGCAAAAGCCATTTGTGATGGGGCTGCTCGGTGGGTACCAGGGTTAGTTAATGCTCGCTTCATTAGGATGACATCAGGGCAGATGGGAGCTGCCGGCACCGGGCTGTTTTCATAGGGAAATGTGCCTGAAGTCCCAGGTCAGCATGGTGATAAATGGGCTTGCCGACCATTTGCTGGGAGCGCACATCTTGGGGGACTCCTGAGGTCAGGAGACGTCTGCTGTTGAGCTACACAATTTTCTCTACTTATCGGTCCCAACCACATCACAGACACATATTTGAACAATGAAACAAAGGACAACAGGCATTATCACGCCCCAGCCGGAGAACGGAGCGGCGCTAAGCCAGACAGTGCTGATTGGACAAAGCCAGGGATGCACAGAGCGCTGGGTGTGGAAGAGAAGGCAGGCTGGCAATTGCTTTTTTAAGGACAAGGCAGAGGGGGGTGGTGGGAGTAGAGAAAGGAAGGAGACACAGGGGACCAGGGGCCGGTGGGGCATTCTCTACAGAGCATGCGTTCCAGTGGCCTCCGTGGCTGACTCTGCCCTCTCCCATGTAGCCACAGGGATCTCTCCACACACAAACCTCACATCCACGTGGGAGAGTCAAGCTGCAGCTCACACTTACAAACCCTTCTGAGTTCTAGGACCTGCCTCCCTCACAAGCCCTCCAGCCTGCGTGTCACTCTGGCTACCCTGCAGCATGCTCACGCCTCTCCCCATTTGCAACACTCTCTACTCCTTCCACACGGCTAACTACTGGTCATTCCTTTATGTCTCCACTGAGACTGGCTTCCTCCAGGAAGTCTTTCCTGATCAACACTCAACAGGGATTTGAAGCTACCCCCGGCCCCCTGACAGCACAGCCCAGTTCAGCTGTATTGCTGATGCCAGGTCACCTGTCTCCAGACTGCAACCCCACGGAGGCAGGATATGCCCTGCTTGCAGTGTCTCCGGCATCCCACACCATGGAGGAGCTGCTCACAGCTGTTTATGAACTGAATGAGTAAGTATGTAGTAGAGGAGGGGCAGCACTGCAGAGCAGGCCACACACACCCTGCGAAGTAGGGTCAGGACCTCCCCATCTGAATGAGCCTCCAGCTGGCAATGGGCGATGGAGATTAAATAAGTTGATGAAGTTAAAAGCCATACAGGATGCCAGGAGAGAGTCTGGAAGTTACTTCAAAGTCAGACAGTGAAGGTGATTATGGAAGTTAGTGTGTGCAGCACAAGAGAAATGAAAGAAGGTTCTGGACAATCAGGAGCAGATCGGAGAGGAGGTGGTTCTAAGAAGTTTCCTGAAATGACTATGACTGGGTGCTGCTGTTTCTATGGGTAGCTCTTACAGGTCAGGAACAAAGCAGAGCCTACGGTCCATGGGGCAAGGAGGCCCAGGTCCCCCACAGGGCGATGGTGACTGCAGATTCCAGGAAAGCAATGTGCAGGTTAATTGGAGAAGGAAGGTGGGATGAGGGCAAGGAGGCAGAGACCGCCAGCAACAGGAGCCCATCTCAAGAGAATGCACCATCCCAGAGGGCCAGCCAGAGACGTGTCAGGAGAATGTGAGCAGGCCAGGCTGGAGAAGAGAGCTGTGCCTCGGTGCTGTCTCCCTCATCACTTCAGAAAATCCACCTGCTGCCTCTGTCTTCTCTTGCCTCTTCCGGAAAGCACTCCCCTCCAAGGTTGGCTTGGCACATTGCCAGTCTCAGGATGCTTCCTCCCTCGTACCACTGAGCCTCCCCGCATCCTATTAGACAGGATCCTCACTTAGCAGATGAGGCAGCCATCTCAGCTCACCTAGCGAGTAGGTGGCCATGCTCAGATCCAAGCCAAAGACGAGCCCAAAGTGTATGCTCCCTCCAGCCCAGGGGGCTCCCAGGGGGTCCCAAACTTCCTCCCATCCATGAACTGTAAGGCCAATACAAAAGCCAAGTCAGCTTGGCTGATCCCAGAAGTTGGCAAGCTATGTGCCACCTCTCCTACCTAACCAGGAACTCAGCAACTCTTTCCTGGTATTTGTTTCTTTGTATCCAGCATCCAATTGCTCATCCTTCCCCACTCCTGAAGCCACACGTCTCCTGCCCTGTCTCAATGACCTTGCCTTTTGACCTAATAAGTGATCCATGGCAGGGTACTTACGAGTGATGGCTGTATCACACGGCAGTCCTCCTAAGTGACACCTGGGCACTTTACAGAGACCCAGTGCCTTCACCTGAAGGTCTTAATAAATAAAAAAGAAGCAGAGACAATAGCGATAGTCACTGTCACCCAATGTGCCTACTCTGTGCTGAACATTTGTGAATCAAGTCCTGCCAATCCCACTTCACAGAGGAGATGTGGGAAGACCATGTAACTCACCCAGTGCCACAGCTAGCAGGTGGCGGGTAGAGCTTCCAACCTGCGCCTGGGTCTCCAGCATGACTATCTCCCTGCACTGAACTCTTCCAATAGAATAGGGTTTTCAAAGGACCGTGTGGGGATGCCAGGAAGCTGGCATGGTTTTCTGGCAGGATGCAGAGAGAGGGATTCCCAGGACAAATCAACCTTTTTATGGCCTCCACATCACGCCTTTGTGTATGGATAAACGCTGCTCTGAATGCAAAAGGGGCTCGGTGAAGAAAAGAAGTAACAATGACAAAAAGGAAGGGATCATTTGTCATGGAGGGGGAGACCCAGGTGGGAAAGGAGAAGGGGAGGGAGTCCATCCAATGTCAGGATTTGGGTGAGAAACCATCAATATCCCGGCAGCCACCTCCCAAACATCTGCTTCCCTGTTTGTCCCAGGGGGACCTGGTGGAGTAAAACCTACAGCCCTCAGCACACATGCCCCTGAGCGCTGCTGTCCTTACCCACGAGTGGTCAGAGCCACGAGGCCCCTGGGCTTTCCAGAGCAGATAATATCAGCGCCTGTCTCCCAGGGAGAAAGCAGGAAGTGCTTGTGTGGACAAGTCGGCCACCCTGCCTCTGTCCTGGGCCCCCGCTCCTCACCCACCATCTCGTGTCTCGAGGTAGATAGGGAGAAGGGCAGGCAACCCAGGTGCTCACCAATGGGCTTTTGAAGACCAGACACACAGCACTTCCAAAGGAACACTTTCCAAAAAAAGAAAGAGGGAAAAAAAAGCCATGTTCCCCTGCGTTCTGGGATTCCCTATTGAATAGGAGTGTGAGTTTAAAATTTAATCATGAATTCATTGGAAGGAAATAAATCAGGGAGTCAATGTTTAAAGTGTAAAACTGCTGAACTCTTGGGTTGTGTTCACTTGATTTAGCATCAAAATTAAGAGTTAGTGTTTTCCAAGAGCAAAGACGGAGATGCATCTAAAATTTTCTTAAATGACAGATGCCTTTAGTTTTTTTTTTTTTTTTTTAAGAAATAATCTGATTTGCAATGCAGTCTACGATAGAAAAATACCTCACTCTTCCGAACCCAGGCTTGGAGCTGCAGCTATTGTGTCTGTGGAAGCATCTCCAGGAAGCTGGAGGTTGATTTCTTGCTATTTGGCCTCACAGGCTTAGGCAAATGAATTCTGGTCTCTACAACAGCAGGCGATGCTTATCATGAGTGAGGCGCTGGTAAGGCCTGGGGGAAACCAGGGGTGGGTGTCATGCCCCCGGCCAAGTTCAGGCCTCCCCCACCCCGGCTTCCCCTGGGTGACACAGGGGCTCTTCACTTGACTCTCATCTCCACCAATGAATTTCAACCCGGAGCTACTGTGGTGAAACACTAGGTGACCACATCACTCAGGATTCTAAACCTTCCATGACCTCCGGGCACTCACAGGAAGAAAGCCCCACCCCGAGCAGGGCCCTGGACAAGTGGGTCTCCCCATCTCTCTATCTCCCCTCCCGCTCTGCACGTGGGCTCTCCATCTCGTCTTCACAGCCCCACCGTGGCCTCGTGTTCCTCCCTCTTCCTTCACTCACCTCTCAAACCGGCCCCTTCGCTGTTTCTCACCCAGGCTCCACCTGCTCCTACCCCACCTTGGCACGTGACTGTTTCTGCACAGTGAGAAGCAGTGTTCCCTTAGAAAGCCAGACCCAGATCGGGCCTCTTTCAGCTCCGCACAGATGGCAATGCCCAGGGAGGTCCTTCCTGAGCACCCATCCACCCTAACAGCCCCTCTGCTGGCCACATGCACGACCCCTTACTTTATTGTCCCCCACAGTACTCATAGTCACCAGGCCCACGAGAGCTGTCTGGTTGTCAGCTGTCTCCCATGGCTTAGGAGAGAAGCTTCCGACACCAAGGGCCTGGCTCGTGCCGTTCTCGGTTCTACCCTCAGTGCACAGGGCAGTGCTCACCAAGTGTACAGAGCAAATGGAATGAAGGCTGGCACGCTGTTCTGTTTACTATTCCCACATACAGTGAGCTGCTGCCTGCCTTCCGGCCTCTGAGCACACTGCTGCCTTCGCTGGCTCCCATTGCCGCCTGCTAGGCTCACAGCTAGCTTTTCTTTAATGCCTCCTTCTCTGGAAAACTCTGTGTGCTTCCCCGCTCTCCCCATGACCTCGCACCCAGGCCTAGTGCCAGTTCTATATCCCTTGCCACCTTTCCCTGTACCCGAGTGTAACTACTGGTGTGCTTTGCTATCTCCCCTGGACATTCTGATCTCTACTTGGGTGGGGGAGAGTATTTTCTTGTGCATCTTAAGCACCTAGTAAGGGCTTGCCACAGAGTACACACCCCGTAGTGTTTGCTGAGTGAGCAAATAAATGATCATTATAGCTGACATCTATTGAGCTCTTACTGTTTGCTGTCACTGTTCTGAGCACTTTGCATAGATTAACTCGTCATCCTTTTAACACCCCTTGCAGGCAGGTGATAATACAACCCCATATTTCAGATGTAGAAGCAGAAGCCCAAAGAGGTTAAATAAGTCACCACACACTCCCACGATGTAAGTAGCTGAGCTGAGTTTGTATCCAGTTCTGGAGTCCAGGCCCTTCGCCCCCAGCCACTAATGCCTTAGGAAGGAGTGAATGAGGGACTAAGGTTGGGCCTGCGACATACCCATTCCCCTCCTTTCCCTGTGCACCTTCCTCTGTGCACCTTCTGTTATTCATACCCCCTCCCACTCTGCATGAGCACTCACACATTCAATCAATCTCACTGAGGACCTACCATGTACCATGCACCGTGCTGTAGCATAGGCATCGCTACACTGAGTGACCCTGGAGCCAGCCACACACTGCTCAACCACGGGAGCACACACAGGCAAATTATAGCCAGGGCCATTCACTGATGCATTCATTCCCTTAACCAATAAATGCCTGTTGATTGCTTACTTGGTGCCAGATATTAGGGATAAAGTGATATCTACTTATATAGAAAGAAAGTAAATAAGCAAATACAACATCAAGATAATTTCAAAGTTATAAATATTCCATTTTAAGTGTAATGAAGAGAAAAAAAGAAAAAACCCAACAGACTTTGAAAGAAATATTCAAAGAGCTGTGAAAGCATACCGAATGGGACCTTGATCTAGCCCACAAGGAGAGGAACTAATACTTATAAACTGTTTACAATGTTTCAAAGCAGGAGCTGTGTATGTTTCAGCTCATTTATTATTCATAGCAACACTATGTAGTAGATGCTATTGTTATCTTCATTTTATACACAAGGAAATTTAGGCACAGAAGGATCAGTAACTTGTTCAAGGTCAAACCACTGTAAGTAGCAAAAGTAGATCTAAACCAGTGTTGTCTCTCTCATTGCCCAACACATTATCAAGTTAGCACCTGCTCTTAACCATGTAGAGAAGTAGAATGGGGACGTGACCTTGGGGGTGAGGGCAGCACCGCTTCGAACTTCAGTATTCTTAAATGACTCCTGGACCAGACCAGAGCCCGGCAGTCTTATGTAGAGTGGAGGAGCTTTGGAAATTATATGAGCCATTTCATGTACAAGTGAATGGGACCACATTTCTCAAGTGTGGTTCCCATGCCAACTGCTAGGTGTTTACATTTTCAGAGCGATCTGTGGCTCTCCAAAAGCACCATAAATCAATCCTTCTAGAACTTAGTGTTCCATGAAATATACCGAAAAATGTGTCATGCATACTCTTGAGTGTGCCATGGTCACACTCCGAAAAGCAGGTATATAGAGCACGCCTGCTGAGAGTGAATTCAGAGTGGATCTGATATGGTTTGCCCTGCATCTCTTTGATTTGTGGTCACTCTTCCTCGAGCTACATTGTTCTGTATGTTGAAGATCCAGACATAGCCCTCCCTGGCCCTAATGTCGTTAAGGCCAAATAAAGCTGAGTTGCACAGTTGTGATTTCATAAATGTGCCTAGTAAATCTGACAGTGAAACATTTTATTAGGCGGGAAGTGCCATACATTAGTTATTTATTTGCCCATCTAAACATGAATAAAACAACGTCACTCTGCAAGGGTACAGTTTGAGTCCACGGCTGTTGACTCATGGCTGCTGTGTGGACAGTGGGATTTGGTTTGCTCTTTATGTTTTACATTAAAATGCCCAAGAAAAATAAAATATGGCATTCAATGCTTGGGTCTTAAGTCACTTAACATTATAAGCATCTTTCAATAATGCATTAACATATAAAATATATTCTTAAAGGCAAACAGAAAGAATTAATATTTAATGGGCAACAACCCACAAATGTCTTGTAGAAGCATTCTTAGCATTGATTGTTTCCTAAATCCATTAGGCTCTATTTTGGTCTCCAGCGCCTGGAGACAGTCTGCTCTGTGGCAGGAGGTGTTGGAAGCTCAATAATTTAGAGGTGGCCAAGGCTTTGGTGACCTTCAGCTTTTGCCACCGGGTGCTCTTGTGAGAAGGCATGGCTCTTGGCACAGCCCCTGCCAGCGTTGAGATCCCATTCTAGCTGGCTGGATGGGATTCTCTGCTGGGATCAGATCTGAATTCATCATGCTCGTACAGTACAGCTAACCCACCAAAAGGTCAGGCTGGAGTCACTGGCCATCAAAGGGGATGGCGAGGATTGTGGTAGCTGTGGCTGTCATGTACACAATGGATAATGCATCTCCTATAACCCTAGAGGACACCACACACAACATAAGCTGGAAGATGTCAGTGACGTGTCCGGAGGAAGAAGTGCTTTTCCTAATTCTAATTCTTACAAACCACTGCCTAGGCTATGACAGCCTCATCCTCAATGGCCTGCCCATTAGGAGTCATTATTCCCATTCTACACGTGTAGAAATGGACTTAGCAGGTAAGTGGTTTGGCTCCAGCTATATGGTTGGCCAGAGTGGTGCTGAGGTGCAGACCCGGTCCACCTAAGAGTAACTCCTGTCTTGTTTCCCTTACGTGACATTGGATGACATATGAGCCAGTTGGCAAGAGAGACCATGCTGACTCCGGGAGACTGAAGGGAAATACCAGCCGGAACAGATGGGAAAGCCAGGGCATGGCTTCCCTCCCGCCCAGATGGAACCCCCACAGCCAGCAACAGCCATCTCCAGAGGCTCCAGGAGACGCGACCTACTCCCTTGATGGAGACCTCTGACCTCCTCTCCCTCGGTGCTCCTCCTGTCTCATGGCCATGGACTCTGCAAATCTCTTACTGCCCTGAATCCCAGCTCCCCAGCTTTGTCCCTGCTGTAGCAAGGACTCAGTCTTTTCCCTGCCTATCTCTCTGAGACACACTTCCCTGCCTGCCCCCTGGGCCCTACCACCTCCTGAAAGGTGTGCGTCTTCCCAAATGCACCCCGTCTTTTCTGTAGTCTGCTGTCCCTCCTTATATTCAAGCCCTAACCAGGGTTGGACCCCTTCTCATCTCCCTCCACCTCCAGGCTGACCATCACAGCTCTAACTGCCCTCATCCTCGGTGGAGATTAAGTTTCTGCAATGACCTCTTCCCCACTCTCTCACTTCTGTCACTTCGCAGTCCACGCACACCCTGTAGAAAGCAGGTCAGATCTGGTCTTTTCCCTCCTCAAAACCCTCCAATGGCTCTCTGTGTCACTCAGTGTCAACACCAAAATCCTCGGGGTCACCCACAAAGCCCCAGGCACTTATCCTGTCCCCTGCTCTTAATCCCCTCCAGCCACATTTGGCTCCTTGTCATCCCATAAAATCTCCAAACACCTTCTCCTTGCAGGGCCTGTTGTATTTCCCATTCCCTTCTCTCCCAGGCACCTAATGCCCTCCCCCTCCCCCACTCCCTCCCCCACCCTGAGGTCTCTGCTGTGATGCATCCCCAGTGGTGGGGCCCTCCCTGCCCAGCCAGCCTGTGCAATGCACCAGCACCACCCCATTGCCGCGTTTCTATTCTCTGCGTCCAACCTCATTTTTATTCACTGCACCCATCACCGTCTGACATGCACTAGGTTTTACTCCTTTTATTTTTCTCTTATTTTGAGTTCTGACAGCCTTGCTCGGTGTAGGCCCAGGGTAGGTGGACAGGGGCACAGGGTTTGTTTTCCTCCGATTATCCACTCCCCTGAGTAGCGTGCCAGCTCCCTCAGCACACGACTTGCCACCTGTTCAGCTCCTCAGTGCCTAGACACCCAACCCCGGTATGTGGTGGTCTACTGAATGATTGCATTCGTGAATGAATGGCAGAGGGGGACATGCTCAAAGGCCAGGGAGCTAGCCGTCCAGAGCAAAGTAGCTCTGAGAGCTTTAGAAATGCCCAAGGCCCACCCTCCGGGCCCCATCCACCTGTGCCTTCTGCCAGTGATGACCTCGACACCTTCCCTGGAGGTTGTTCTTGAGCAGCTGGGCACTCACCCTGAGCAATCTCCAGCCTCATCACGGAGCTGTCCTGGGGAGTTAGGTTTGCAAAGCAGTGAAATGCTGCAGGGTTGGATCTTTTGGGAGCTTAATGCTCTGTGAGAGACAGCCCTAGAGGCTGGCAGATTTAGTCAGTGGCAAATGGGAGCTGAACTCACCTCTTTTCCCCCATTGCTCTCCCATTCTCCCTCATGGGAAGCCCAACGTACCAGTCCAACAACGAGCAAGCCAGACTGCGGGACCCACCTCCATGTGGGTGCTGAGCTCTGGGCTAGTGCAGGGATGGATGGGAAGGGCCATAGAGAAAGGACAGGAGGGCTGGAGCAGAGGTGTGAGAGGCAGTGGGCTCTGGGATGCCTCCCCACTCTCCTTCATGCTGACCTCACCTGGACTTCCAGTCGCCACTGGACTCAGCCCGGACGCAGCCTGTGGATAGCAGGCAGCACACCTGCTCATCCCGGCCTCCAGTGTTGCTTCAGTGCAGCTGCCGTCCCACGTGTACATGCCTGAATCTGTCATTTGGGAATGTTAGCCAGCTACTGAGAACCCCTCACCAGATACTCTCATATGGAAAGACAGTTGGCATTCAAGAGCGTTGGCAGTGCAGACTAAATGAGCTTCTCCAGGTCCTGACGTCCTGGCCTGGGGGCTTCTGTCAGTGCTGGGAGAGGCAGTACCATAGGTGTGGCAAAAAGCAAAGAAACCCAGGCAGATCCGGTTCCAATCTCTGCTCTGCCATTGGCTCTGGGCATTTCAACCTTTCCAAGTCTCCTCACCTCGAACTGATGAAAGCACATATAACTTAGAACCAATGAGGGTAATTCACAGAAGCGGCACGCTCAGGGCATCTGGGAGCTCCAATCACACTGGATGCCTGGAGGCCGTAAGGGTGGGAGCCTTGCCTTGTTCCTCTGTGTCCCCTGTCCACCTGTGCTGCACTCGCACAGAGCAAGCCCAACAGTGAGGACTTGCTGAGCGGCGTGGAATCATGCAGGGGCTGAGGGGTAAATCCAGCCTCAGGACTCGCAGGAGAGAAGGAAGCAGCCTGCATTACTTCCCGGGAGACTCCCATTCTGGTAGTGTGTGTCCTAACAAGTAGAGAGCTGCTGACTTTCTGGAATCCCACTTCTGAAGGTGGCAAGCAACGCAGTGCAGGGAGAGGCAGTTTGGAATTTTTTTTTTCCTTGCAAAATTCATCACAGACACTCAGCGGAACACACAGGGGAAAACAGAACTGTGTTTGGACTTCAAATTTATCTTCTTAATATCCACTTCCCCATGCCCTGGAACGGGGCCAGTGAGTCTCAAAGAACACATTTCACCGGCGACCTTGAAAGCGTGATTCAACATCTCTTTTTGCAGTAATAAGATCTTTTAACCAAAAGTGACCATTTTGTGAGGCTGATACATTACAATAGAGCCAAAAGGCAAACTGAAGCTCGTGGTTATTAAAGCCCTGGGAAAAATCAATGGCCACTGAAGCCAGCATCCAGCTGCGACTTCAGCAACAGTGACCTGGAGTTCAGGACTGGCGCCTGCCAGCGGCTGGGGCTGGATCCAAAGCGCTGTTCTCCCACCAGCTCTGAGCAGGGCTGCGGGCGAGGGCGGGGCCTGGCAGCTCAGTTGCAGGAGTTTCTCGGGGCCGAGGCTGGCCATGCACCTCTTATTCCCAAACTGTTGTGTCAGAATTAAAGGGCAAGGCGTGAACTGAGAGCCAGAACTCAGTTTCAGTGGGCAGGGGAAGGAGCCCCAGGAAGCAGGTGAACACCGGGAGGGAGCAGCCGTTTGGGGACAGGAGAGCAGGGGGTGCTGGGTGGGATGACAGGCGACGGTGTAAGCAGGACTGGCACCACACTTCTCTGTGGTGGCACAGGCATGGTGTGCGGCAAGGCCAGGTGTATTTAAAGAGCCAGACAGAAGAGGAAGCCAATACTGCCATCTCCCAGGGCTGCTTCTCCAAACGGCAGCCCTGTAGGCATCTCGGGGCTTCGACGGTGCCAGAGGTGCTCACGGGCACCTGGTGCGCAACCCCGTGGGCCCCAGCCAGAGTCAGGGACAGCGTGGTGCTGACAGAGAGGGTACAGTCCACTGCCACATGGTCTTTGCTGTTACTGTCCCTGTCCCATCCCACAGAGGCACTCCTTTTCTTCCTTCCTCAGCCCCTCCCTAGCTGGAGTATCAGAGCTCCAGTAGAGGCCCATGTTTACCATGTATGGCCCAGACTTCCCATTTTACAGGTGGGAAAACTGACGCCCAGAGTAGAAATATACCAGACCTAGTCATATGGCGAGAGAGCAGCTAGGCTCATGCTAGAACCCAAGTCTCTTGATCTATAGTCCACTGATCTTTCCTCTGTGATGCATAATTTAGAGGTAATTTTGATTCAAGGTGCAACTGTAATCTGTTTTTAAATCATAAAATCAGTACTTGCTTGCTGTGACAAATCCAAATTTAATACATGCAAAAATAAGAATGCAATACAGAAAAAATACACTCCATCCCTCCACTCACCCACAAACATACACACACCAGAGATAAGCATTATAAAACATTGTTATGTGCTCTTCTCTTTCCGGTCCCAGGTGCTTCGGCAGCCGCAGGTTACGGTGCAGACATGGCCAAGTCCAAGAACCACACCACGCACAACCAGTCCCGAAAATGGCACAGAAATGGCATCAAGAAACCACGATCACAAAGATACGAGTCTCTGAAAGGGGTGGGCCCCAAGTTCCTGAGGAACATGCGTTTTGCCAAGAAGCACAACAAGAAGGGCCTGAAGAAGATGCAGGCCAACAACGCCAAGGCTATGGCTGCACGTGCTGAAGCTATCAAGGCCCTGGTCAAGCCTAAGGAAGTAAAGCCCACGATCCCGAAGGGTGTCAGCCGGAAGCTTGATCGACTTGCCTACATCGCCCACCCCAAGCTTGGAAGGCATGCCCGTGCCCGCATTGCTAGGGGTCTCAGGCTGTCCCGGCCACAGACCAAGGCAAAGGCCAAGACTGAGCCCCAAATCAAGG
Source organism: Lepus europaeus (assembly GCF_033115175.1). Classification (NCBI taxonomy): domain Eukaryota; kingdom Metazoa; phylum Chordata; class Mammalia; order Lagomorpha; family Leporidae; genus Lepus; species Lepus europaeus. The sequence continues at coordinate 46,174,891 of NC_084833.1, forward strand.
GCAAGGTCAAGGCTCAAATCAAGGCCCAAGCTCAAGCTCAAATCAAGAGCAAGGGCAAGGGCAAGGCCCAGGCTGAAACCAAGCCCAAGGCCCAGGCTGAATCCAAGCCCAAGGCCCAGAGTGAAACCAAGCCCAAGGCTCAGGCCCAAGCCAAATCCAAGGCCCAGGCCCAAGCCAAGCCCAAGGCTCAGGCCCAAACCAAGCCCTAGGCCCAGGCCACACCTGCAGCCCCAGTTCCGGCTCAGGCTCCTCCCAAAGGTGCCCAGCCCCCCGCAAAGGCTCCCTAGTAACAGCCTATGCCTGCCAATGCAAGGGCAGAAGGACTGGTGTGACCCCTGGGCTGCTATCTGCGTGGGGCTAGTGTCCTCCTGTGCTGTTTGTACAAATAAACCTGAGACAGGGAAAAAAAAATAATACATTGTTATGTGAGGAAGATAGGAATGAGGGCAGTGCTTCCAACACACACACACACACACGCACGCACAGAGGGAAAGAGAAAGAGGATTCTCCAGTCTTCTGTAACACAGCCTTGCCGAGGGCTACCCGCTCTTGGCTCGCATGCCTCTGAGACTGTGAGATCATTACCTCTGGAAGCATCCTGTCTACTTTCAGACAGCTCCAGTGGTCGTGGAGATCCTCCTTTAACTAGGTGGAAATGTGGCCACCTGCAGCCAGCCGTCACCAGCTCTACCGCAGTCTTGCAAGAACATGACTGGGTTCACTGTCACTCAGTGCCTTCATCGGGGACCCAAGCCACAGAGAACAATGGCAGAGAGATACATTCATTGTCCCCGCACCCCTCAGAGCTCCCCCATGGAAAGAGGATGTGATGTTCAGTGAATACACATGAGCCCCACTTTGAGAGAATTCACCTTCTCCAAGTCCAAACAGCCCATTCACGAGCAGAGACCATCTGCTTTGTAACGTGTATTTTTGCGTTCTTTTGGAAGGTAGGATTCTGCAGTAACAGAGAGTGCCACTGACTTCTACCTAAGCACCAACTCACACAACACTCACTGCCACACAAGGGCCACCCATTAACCTAGCGCCAGCCAAATTCTCCTCAGCCATGAGCATCTAAGGTGTAGGCTGGCCAAGAGCAGAGTCAGACAACTGATGCCCCCATCAGAGGAGGTACTAGGGAAAGAACAGAGCCAATGACATCCTGGCCACAACTGAGCTGTGGGCAAGATCAGACTGACACTGACAGAACATGCTAAATAACATGATGTCTTTTCACAGAAAATGCACACACCATAATACATGTGCACATGTTAATAACACATGACATGCCAATCTAAAACAGAGATGGCACCGAGACTGAATCCTGGCTGCTTGGCCACTGGTTGGGTATGAATCCTGCTTCTAGGAGTCCTTGCTGTGCCATCTTGGATGACAGTATAGACAGTGGCTCTGTTTACTTCCCAGTGTACAAAAAAGTGCTCGAATGTAGCTGGTGGTAGTAGCAGGTGCAAATAAGAAGGTGCTACTGATCCGAAGACATCCTGTACCCCTTGGCCCCTGTGTGCTGCCAAGATTGGCTATCATGATAACCATTATCATTTATTAGGGCCATGACAGGTAGGGTTTTGGTCACTTGACAATGCATTACTCCAGCTTACACTCACAGAACCCCAGGAGGCTGGCATGATTACTCATTGTATGGATGAAGAAATTTCCAATTCTTGCCTTGGGCTAACTCAAAACTCTGCCAGATTATGACTTGTGGCAAACTGCGAGGCAGGAACAGGGTAGGAAATGAGACTCCGTTCTGTAACAAGAGTGCTTGGGGGCGGGGGGAGGGAGGGGCAGAAAGAGGAACAGGGACTCTAAGGGCAGCAGAGGGCCAGTGGCTAGGATGGAGGCTGAAATAAACGACAGAGCCATCCATGTGATTGGTTGCCTCTGGTTGACATCTGGATACCTACAGTGGGCTCAGGGACGCTGCCCCTCTCCCTCTGCCCCGAGCACAGGGATAGGGAAGCCTGCCAATCACACGCTCAGCAAGTCACAGGCTCCCCTTCACGTTCTTACACAATGGTGTCTCATTGGCCAGGACCTGGCAGACACTCCTGGCTTTGATCAAAGGTCAGGAGAGACAGCAGCATTGCAGGACAGTGCCCTTGACCCTTCTCCATAGACCCAACTCCACCTGGAGTGAGTTCATCAGAAGCAAGAAACCTCTGCATGCCAAGTGCCCTGCACAGAGGAAGCCTTCGATAAACGCACGCTGACCGGACGGAAGGGGAAACAGGGGGAAGTGCTGTCCATGGTAGCGGATGTGTAGCCCTGTCCACAGGCTTCCTCTCCCCATGAACGTCTGCACGCCAATGGGCAGGTGTGCATCCACACACAACAACACACACTCACAGCTGTCCACAGCAACACAGCCCCACTCTTCCTCTCTGCTCCTGAAGCACAGCACGGGAATCTTTCAAGACACTGTGTGACCCTGCAGAGGCAATAGCTGCCCACACCTGGAAAGTCATTGAAACTGGCCTGCTCGCCACGCCACAGACTGAGAAAGGCCTGCCTTGGGCAAGCGGACCCAGGAGCTCCGTGGTTCCCTGTAGTTTGGACTTTACAGGGTCACAGGCTGCTCCATCCACACACACGGCAGGCTGCGTCCAGCCCGTGCTTGATTCTTCCTTGGCTAAAGATGGCCTTCCTGAACGTGGTCTACAGCCCTGGCTGGTGCGGTTGCCGCTTTCTCTCCTACTTTCCTGCTTGAAGACTCAATACTGGCCACCCTGAGCCTCTTCCAGATCCTCCTGCCACCACCCCACCGGACACCTGGCTTTTGTCCATGCTGTTCCCCCCGCCTGCTAACTGCTGATGGAGACTGCATCTCAGGGAAGCCTTATTTCACCTTCCCTCCGCAGCCAATTCTCCCACTTCCCCCTCCAGCGGCACCGTTGTCTGCGAGGCCTTATGACAACTCTCACCAGTCTCTAAGTTCTCAGAGAAATGAGAGCTGTGATTGCTCAAGCTTCCTATTACATCTCTGGAGTTGAGTGCAGGGCCTGGAATGCCGTGCATGCCCAGAGAATATCTGCTAAAGGAATAAAAGAACAAATGCCCCCTGGTCCTGGAAACAGTCACTCCAAACAGCATTCATTTGAAGGTTGTGTTTTTATTATTGTTTTAATTGTATTCAGTTATGGGGTACAGGATGACAATCTAATTCATCCATACAATGTGCAATGATCAAATCCAGGGAATTAGCATTTGCATCTCCTTAGACATTTTGTAAATATTTTTAATTAACACAAAACAACAATAAACTATCATGTAGCTTATGAATAACTAAAGGAGAGGAGTTCAGACTCCAAACACAAAGCAACAATAAGGAGATGGAAACATTAATTATCTCGATTTTTAAAAAATATTTTTATTCATTTATTTGAGAGGCAAAGATACAGACAGAGAGAGGGAGAGACAGAGAGAAAGGTCTTCTACCCACTGGTTCAGTCCCCAAATGTTTTTTTTTTTTTTATAATGGCCAGAGTTGGGCTGATCTAAAGCCAGGAGCCAGGAACCTCTTCCAGGTCTCTCACACGGGTGCAGGGGCCCAAGGATGTGGACCATTTCTCACTGCTTTTCCAGGCCACAGCAGAGAGCTGGATCAGAAGAAGAGCAGCCGGGATATGAACCGGCGCCCATATGGGATGCTGGCACCTCAGGCAGAGGCTTGGCTTACAAGCCACAGTGTGGGCCCCAATTGTCTCCATTTGATCTGGACACATTGTATACATGTATTGGAATATCACAACTATGTAAGATTATTGTGTGCGGTTATCTTTTTAAAATAAAGGTTTTCCCCCCCTTATACAAGTATTATCTATACCTAAAAGAGAACCCAAAAGGAAGTGGAAACTATCATCTCTCCCAGTATGAAAAGTGATCCCCAAACATCAAAATCAGGGGGCAGGCACCTCGGCACAAAGCAGGCAGAATGCCGGGGGTGCTGTCTGTGAGGTGACCAGCAGGAGTGGGACCTCAAGGTGTGCGCAGGGACCGCCTGTGTCTATCCCTGCTCCCCCCCCCCACTCCTCCAGGAGGCAGGTCTTTCACGCTGTTGCCTCCCAGACACCCTGGCTTCATAGCTCAGAGCAATAGAAGATCCTGACACAACAGACTACCCGAGTTCATGCTTTCTAAGTGAGATTTGACTCTTCAGAAAAAAAAAATACTTTAAGCTGAAAATTCTGTTTTGAAAGCAATCCAGCTCTCTGCTATGGCCTGGGAAAGCAGTAGAAGATGGCCCAAGTCCTTGGGCCCCTGCACCCATGTGGGAGACTCAGAAGAAACTCCTGGCTTCACACTGGCCCAGCTGCTGCCACTGTGGCCATTTGGGGAGTGAACCAGCACATGAAAGATCTCTCTCTCTCTCTCTTTCTCTCTCTCTCTCACTCAGCCTTTCAAATAAATAAATAAATCTTTAAATAAAAGTAATAATCTGGATCAAAAAAGCTCTGAATTCAGTACATTTCAAATTGAAAGTGAGCAAATGACTACTGAGAAAGAAAAAAAAAAAAACAGGCTCAGAGGACAGAAAAAGGCAAACAGTCCAAATTAAAAAGCCTTGAGGTGTAACTCAGCTACAGTATCGTCTCCTCAGGTTTTTGTCTACAGAAGGTACTTTTCATTTCAAGGAAGAAGAATAAATTTTCACTTGACAGCTAACATGATTCCCCTTGCAAAATTAAAACCCATTTTACCGGGGTTGTTTGGATTTTTCATTGTATTTTATTGACACATATAATTTCATGCTACAGATATAGCTCATATTTTATAAGCCTGTAAACAGACAAAGGAATCCACACCTTCCCCTCTAAATCAATGGAGCATAGCACGTGGAATGGGATGGAAGCATTTTAAAACCATGGACCAGCCCAATTTAGTTAACAGCCCAAGTAGGGGCAGAAGCTGCCAGCAAAGGCCAGTGGGTCTTAGGGGCCTCCCAACAGTGGTTCCTGAGCACAGCAGGGGAGGGTGACACACACAGGCCTGACCAGCAGCTTGACCCAAGGCCTTCCAGACAACGGCTAAGGAGAGTGAAGCGGACTGTCTGAGGACATCGTTCCCAGCGCAGTGTGTGCAGGACAAGGAGCAACAGTCCCCATGTCCTTTTTCAGAGAGAAAAGAGGGATGGACGTGCGGGAGGGGGGATGCCACTCAGCTGCAGAGGGTAACTCATCTCCTTCACTGGTCCTCCCTCTGTGTGTGACTAATGGCTTTGCATGTTTCTCTCCGGAACAACAAGCCATCAACCTGAGGGAGGCAGTGCACCTTGCAGGCCTCCAAGGGGGCCACTGGAGAGAACACAAGCAGGAGTTCCAATCCTTGCCCTGGAACTCACAGGGACTCCAGCAAATCATGTCAGCCCAGGGAGCACTGGTCCCTCCCACTGCAAGCTAGAAACAGAATCGGTTTCAGAAGGCTGTCCTTCTATGCACTGGGTCAGGTATGGTGGCTGCCAGATCACATTTGACCCCTGCAACAAGCCTGATGAGGTAGGGACTGGGTCATGGTCTTAAGCACAGCTCCAAAGCATTTACCAGTCCTCCAATCAAAAGGTGGGGCCTAATCCCCACCCCCTCCACTACTCTTTGTATGAGACAGCCTTCTAGGCTAATTTTTTAAAGATTTATTTATTTTAAAAGTCAGAGTTGAGAGAGAGATTGATTGATTGATTGATTCTTCATTGGCTGATTCACTCTCTAGATAGCTGCAATAGCTAGCACTGGGCTGGGCTGAAGACAGGAGCCAGTTGTTCCATCTGGGTCTCCCATGTGGGTAACAGGGGTCCAAATACATGGCCACCTTCTGCTGTTTTGCCCAGGACATAAGCAGGGAACCGGATTGGAAGTGGAGCAGCTGAGACTTGAACCAGCGCCCATATGGGCTGCCGGCATCATAGGCGGTGGCTTTACCCACTATGCCACAGCACCAGCCTGCCCCAAGGCTAGCTTCTAATAAAAGGTGGCTCACCAAACGCAATACAAGGTCTGTCTGTGAGCCTCTGCCCTCCCCAACAAGATGTGCCCACTTGCGTTCAGCCATCATGTTGTAAGGCAGCCTAGGCCATGGGGAGAGGCCACGGGTAGCCCAGCTAGATCCCTAGCTGACCACTGCTGGTAGCTAATGACCACTACCAATGACAGAGACAGGAGTGGGTGAGTGAACCCACAGCTGAGCCCAGCTTCAAGTTGCCCAAGATGGTGCTGAATGGAGCAAAGAAAACCATCCGTGCTGAGCCCTGCCCAAGTCAAAGATTTGTGAGCATGAGAAACGTTGCCCTTGCTTTAGGTCATTGTGTTGGAGTGGTTTGTCATATAGCATTAGATGTCTGGAAGAAACTGCTACTGCATCTACTTTACAGGAGAGAAAATTGAGGCATGGAGAGATGAGGCCAACTGCCTCACACAGCTTGCAAGTGGCATAGTCGGGATTTGAACCCAGCTGGCGAAGCTTCTGCCCTGAACCACTATTCCACACTGCTTCCCCAAGTGGATTCTCCAACACCAGAGCAAAGGTTTACAAAGATCGAGTCATCTCCAGCCCAAACTCTTCATTCTGGACTTGCTGGCCAAGAGTCTAATGTATTCATGGTCTTAAGCACAGCTCCACTTAGTTTGCACTTGGTATTTATTGTTTAACTCCATTTCAGTATCTTTTCTTTCAGGAAGAGTAACTATAAAATGAACACATATCTGGTTAATCTCCTAAGGTTTGAGTTGCTGGGAGGTAGGGATGGAGACGCAGGGACAGGATTGATGTTAGCATACTCTATGTGTTTATTATTCATTCTAGATGCACTGGAGAATAAACTGAGAGAGAAAAGTCACAATTCGCTGAGATTTAACATCAGGCTTTGTTACAAGGCATCATAGAAAACCTCCTTCTCTACCAGCTCCTGCTCCTCCCCCCACTACCCTACACTTTACCGCTAGGCATTCAAATACCTATTACTTTTGTACCGCAATGCCATTAGCGATACCCAAATTCAAGATCATGTCTCACTCTTCCTACTTGTCATAGGCAGACATTAACAGTGAATGTCTTGCTCACTGTGGTAGTCTCCTCAAATGCAAGTTTGCTCTTAATTACTAAGAAGGTTGAAAATACCTTGTCTGTCTCTTTTGCCATTCTGGTCATCAAAACTCATTGAGTGGTGATGAAGTGATATACAAGACTGATTTTTCCGGCAAAGGTACATGGACAGCACAGGTAGAAAGCAAGTGGAGGGCATGGGGAACAGGTAAAATGGTAGCTGGGATTGGCCAGAGCTGAAATCCTAGGAAAGATCTGACCAGGTGCTAAGGATGTGGCAAGGCATTGAGGTTCAAGCAGAAGAATGGAGCTGAGAGGAGGTGGCATGGTGAATGAGCACTAGAGAATGGAGGCCCTGGGACCCAGTGACTCCCGTGAGATGCTGGACCCCTGCTGACTTGGTCTGGGATGTCTATGGACCAATTAGCCAAGCTACCCTTCAGCTTCTCCAGTCTTAAGTCGGGGGTGATACTGCAGCAGCCACTATACCTCAGTAACAGGGATCCCTAGGGACAATGTTGTCACTCACTGCCCAGGATCAGTTAAGACAGTGCATTTAAGAACTTTGTATCATGTCTGGCATGGGGTCATTTCATAGTAAACAGTGACTGTTCCTCACACTCACCAAGCCTGTCCTATCTCAGAGCCTCCTCAACATTGTGCTTGCCTCCCCAGGCCTTCCAGCTCCTTCTCAGCAGGCAGAATCTGCCTCCACTCCACGCCCTTAGAGAAGCTTTCTCTGATCATTTCCCAGCCACCCCCAACACCCCTTGCACTACCTCACTTTCCTCACCACAGGCAAGCCATATGACTTACTCATTAGTCCTTGATTACGATGCAACCCATCAACCCAATCTCGCCACTCCCTGACCACTTGGTTCATTCTTCCCTTCCCAACCCCAGCTGAAATTTAATGATTTCTTTTTTTCTAGCTTACTGCTTCTGTCCAGAGGCTGAGACTATCTTGTTCACCCTGAACTTCTCTGAGTCCCCAGGACTAACACATGGTAGGAGCTCGATGAATATTTACAGAAGGATGGAATTCATATTGATTATTCTTCTGCAGGCAGGGAAGCAGGTTGAGGAATCTGTGACAGATCTCAGAGCTATGCACGGAGGATGAAAAATGGAAGCAAGGCATGATGAGTTCTTGCCGAGGGAGACTCAAGAGATAGAAATTGGGGGCCCAGGACTGTCCACCATGAAAAGTCACAGAGAAGCAGCAGGGGCAGCAGTCAAGGAGGCCAGAGCAGAATCAAGCCTCAGGCTACTGGCACCCACACAGCTCATCTCCAAATAAAGCGATATCCACGAGGTGTCCCAGAGGGTTATCATTTAATCAGGCTCCATATATAAACTGTCCCACAAATTTATGATCCTGTACAAACAATCACTTCCTGGAATGTTTGCACAAATGCTGCTGATTATGAAATTCTGGCCAAAGGACAAAGCTATCACATGGCCAGGGTCACAGAGCAACCCAGGCCATGGAATAGGAGCAGAAAGATTCTGCCTCTGACCCCAAGCTGCAGTTTGCCTGATGTGACCAGCTCACAGTTGAGAGACGATATAGGAACCCAGCCAGTTCCTCACTGCTGAGAGCTTAGCCCTTTGTGCAGGGCAGGAGGATCCTGGGGAAGTTCAAGAGGTCTGGGCCAATCTGTCCACGCCACAAGGGCACAGATGAGACGTCTGGGAGTAGCAAGCTCTGAAAAGAGTAATGTATTCAAGATTCACAGTACCACAAACACTGTGGAAGCACCTACTGTGTGCCATGCATTGCATTGGCCTGCTTATGTAGAGCATGCCATTTAACCCTTGTAACAGCCCTGTGAGATGGCTGTTGTTGATCTTCATGGCTCAGAGGAGGGTCCCAGAGGGAAAAGGATCTCACTAGCATCACTAGTCTGATGGGTAGGACAGTCAGATTCAAATCCAGGCACGCTGAGTCCAAATTCTGTGCCCTTTATGATATGTTACACAGCCTGCGAGACACAAGATGCACTGGCACATCACAATGAGCTGCAACTTAGCTCATGCAGGTGAGTGGCGAATGTCTTCATTTACCCAGCTCCGCCAGACGAAAGGCCCTGTCTTAACAACTTCTACCTCCCAGGGGCCCAGGGTCTTGCCTGGTGCACTGCAGCCATTTATCAGATGTTGGCTGAATTGACTGATGGTGGATTGACTGCTACCAGACAGGAAGAGCAGCTGGCCAGCCACTGCTCACCCCCTACTTGCTCACAGATGAGCAAGTTTATGAGACTCGCTTTCATCTGTGGAGACTTCAGGGAAATTAATGTGACTACGGGAAGAATGGCAGCCTGGATCAAAAGGCATAGCCTGAGAAAGTAGGCAACAGACCCAAATGTCATGTCAAAAATGAGCCTGGCTCATAGCAAACTGTCGGGGACAGAGTAGGAGAGCGTAAAGTCTAGAGTAGAAAGAACCTGGCTTCAAATCCCAGCTTCTCAGCAAGTTCCATGACCTTGGCTAGACACTCAACTTCCTGAACGGCAATATCCTCGCCTGCCTTATGGGCTTGCTGTAAGGATTGCAGATCATGTACGTAAAGTCTATGGTACATGGCACGTGTTCAATAAACTATGGCTCTTGTTAATTTCAGAGGTGATCCCTACTCCAGAACACTAAGAGTTTCAGATGTTATTTTGCCCAACCCATTCAGACATCTGATGTTGATTTCATAGCAGGTTACTAGGAAAGCAGTGTTCAATGGTCGAACAGCAATTCTCCAAATCTACCACTGCCACCCACTTCCCCTCAACGACCTTCTCAGACACAAAACCCCACCTATCTGCAAGTCGGTCTTTCTGTGACAATTGCATCACAGGAAGTTTAGAAAAACAGATTCTCAGATGCAAAATGTGTTACATGGGTGTTTTTAATACCCAACAATTAAAATCTTCGGAATGACAGAATCAGCAGGCAGAACCCAGCTGCAAAGAAGCCAAACTCAACACATCCAACGTTAAAACTACTTCTGCTGGGAGCTGGGGAAAGTCAGCCTCTTGGAAGGATTCTCAGATGAGCCATAGGCTTGGAAGGAGAGTCACAGATGGTCATTCTCTTGAGACACTAGGAAGTCTTACAAAGCATTCTCAAACAAAGACTTAATAGTGTGACACTGTGTCTGACACACCTCATCTCCCTGGCCTTCCATCCCCAAGTCCAACATTTCCGACTTGAAGTTTTCAAGGTAGCATCTTCTAGTAAGTGGATCTGTCTTCTATGATTGTCATTGTAGGTGCAGTCAAATCGCCTGAAGAACTTGTTCAATTAATTATTTTTACTTTTATTTCAAAGGCAGACAGACAGAGCTTTTCCATCCACTGGCCCATTCCCCAGATACTCACAATAGCCAGTGCTGGGCCTGGCTGAAGCCAGCAGCCCAGAATTCCAGGTCTCCCACATGGGTGGCAGGGACTCCACCACTTGAGCCATCATTCGCTTCCCAGGGTATGCTTCAGCAGAAAGCTGGAATTGGGAGTGGAGCCAGGAATTGAACCTGGGCACTCCAGTGTGGGATGCAGGTATCCCAAATAGCATCCTAACTCCTACACACCCTGGAGGGACTTGTTAATGAGCAATTTCTGGTTCTGAAAGACTGGGCAGGGGCCTAGAATTCTGCATTTTCCACATGCTCCCAGGAGATGCCATGTGGCCTGCACACTTAGAGTGGAAAGGCACAAGGGAAACAAGTCGGTGCCTAACGCCTAAGGTTCACTGCAGGGAACCAAATGCTTGTAGGTTTTTTCCCCTGCAATGAGATTTTTACTATAAATGGAACTCTTAAATTAGACTTGAAAATTAAAGAACTCTATTTCAAACTGTGGCAAAAATGAAGACTTGTAGAGAATAAAGAACTTTGTAACTGTCACCTGAGCCAGAGTGAGACATCTTCACGGGCACTGGGAGGGCCCCTGCCCTCTGCTTACGTCACAGGCACTCGGCATCAAGCCCCCCGAAGCTTTACCCAACTGACCCTGTCCCGGCTTCCTGGGCTCCAGAGCCCCCTTCAGCCTGGCAGCCTCACTCAGCACCAGCCAACTTGCCAGTCCTTCTGTCTTTTTGCTTTTGAAAGAAAATGTTTTTCTGTTCCACTTGGTTGGCCAAACAGGGAAGGGAAGGAAAATGTCCCCAGGAGGGAAAGATGTTCGCAGCGCAGCAACTTCTCTTCCATGAACTTCCTCCCAGGCCGGGCTCCAGCAGTCTGAGCTTCCCGGCCACTTCCTAACTACCCAAGCGTTGCCCCCACGCATGCCCTTCTCCTTGAAATGCATCTCTATCCTCACCACCTCCCTGGCTCCACACAGCGTGGTGCTCCTTACCTAGCCCAGACTCTCAGCCCGGGAAGTCCATGGATTCCCTCTGTCCCAGCCAGAGGCTTCCCTGCAGCCATTAAGGCCCACCGCATCTGGCTGACTTGGTTCACAAATGCTTAAGACCACCAAACAGGATGAAGACGAGCTGACATCAGAAATGTGAACTGAGGAGCCGGTGCAGGGCACAGCAGGGGAAGCCACTGCCTGCATTGCCGGTACCCCAAGTCAGAGCACTGGGTTGAGTCCCAGCTGCTCTGCTTATGATCCAGCTCCCTGTGAACAATGCACCTTGGAGAGCAGCAGCACAAAACCCCAGTACTTCAGCCCCTGAACTCCCAGATGGAGTTCTTGGCTCCTGGCTTTGGCCTGGTGAAACCCCGGCTGCTGTGACCATTTAGAGGATGAACCAGCAGATAGATCTCTCTCTCCCTCTCTCCTTCTCTCCCTCTCTCTGTCTCTCTGTCTCTCTCTGTCTTTTGCCCTTCACCCACTGCCTTTTCAAGTCATGGAGATAAGAGTTTGCAACTTATTTCAAAACCTCACTTTAGTTTTGCCAACTCGCATTTTCTCCCCATCAAACCAAGGTCAACGTTGTTGATGAATTTCCAGATGTTACACAATGGCTTAATGAAAACTGCTGAAGAAGCCTCGGGTGGAAGTTAGTCTTAAAGCTGTGCCGTTCCCAACTTGAACTTGATAAAATGGGCTCCCCACTGTCACATGTTGTGTCTGAGAATTTGTGAAAGCACATCCTGCATTTCCACTGACATTCAGATTCAACAGGCACTCGGGGAGCACCTATCATATGCCAGGACTTCTTTTTTGTACATGATCCATTGAAATCAACTGTATGAGATAATTCCATTCTTTCCACCCAGGAGAAAACAGGCTCAGAAGATGACCGCTTGGCCAAAACCACATAGTTAAGACATTCCAGCGGCCCCTGATTTCAAACCAGACTCTCCTCATTATAAGATGGCATCAGCTTCCCCCATCAGAGCTGCAGCTTCTGTGTACCCCACAGTGCCTGATTCAATGAAGACACAAAGCACGTCTGTTAATTGGATTTGCTTTGCCTTGTATTCATGCTTTTAGGCAACTGAACAAAGCCTTGCTCACTACAATTTATTGCATTAATTTAAGATAATTGTTTTTTTAATACCAAGGGGTCAAAATACAACTATATTTAAAAAGAGATTGAGAAAAAAAAGTTTGGGTAGACAGAACAAGGTCATTATTAACACCATGCGCATTCACTTATCCACTTATTTTCAAAGAACTTAAATATGGAAGTAAAGGCAAGAGGTTAAAAATAATATTTTTATTGTTCCTCATGAAGTCAAGGCTAAGGGAGACAAAAAGGACAAGCAAACACAGGTGCCTCAAAACTCATATTTTCAATTGACGGATTAAGTTTGAAATTGGTTATGAGATAATAGATATGTCTGATAAATGAAAAAATATAGGAAATAACACCAGGTATGTGATGGCTGACTTAACCAGGCTTTATTTTGCAAGCTTTCTATATGTTCCTGGAAAGCATTAACTTGATTTTACCCATCCTGAATCCCGGCTGGAGCCAGAAGCAAGGAACTAAATTCAGGTCTCTCGTGTGGATGGCAGAGGCACAGCCACGTAAGCTATCAACTGCTGCTTCCCAAGGTATGCATTAACAGGAAGCTAGAATAGAGAGTGGAGATGGGACATGAACCCATGCACCCCAAAATGGGACATGGGCATTGCAAGCAGTGGCCTAACTACTAGGCCAATCACCTGCCCCGAGTAATTTTTTTTGATTCTATAAACTATTTTATTGGCTAAGTATTTTTGAACAAAATTTTACATGAACAGGAATTTGATTTCACAATTGCACTGCACCAAGAACCTGGTTCCTTCCACATCCTGACCAACTTCAGGAATTGTCAGAATTTTTATGAAAAAATTCTAAGGAGTGGGAAATGTTATTACATTTTGGTTTTAAATTGCATTTTCCCTGGTTACTAGAAATGTGGAATTCCCCTCTGTGTATTTATTGGCCATTCTTACATCTTCTTTTGTGAAGTGCCTATTCAAGCCTTTTGCCCATTTTTAATTGAGTCAGTTATTTATTGAGAATTTGCAGGAAATGTTTATATATTCTGGATGCGAATATTTTGTCAGATGTATCTATTTTGAGTATTTTTCTTCCAGTTGCTGTTTCAACTCACTCTTGTAGAAGTATATTTTTGACAAGACTGCAGACAGATTCACACATACTATTAGAGTCCCAACTTGGGGATAACAAAGCCCATGGTGAGAGTATCAATCCAGGGGCCAGCACTGTGGCATAGCAGGTAAAGCTGCCACCTGCAGTGCCGGCATCCCATATGGGCGCCGGTTCGAGTCCTGGCTGCTCCACTTCTGATCCAGCTCTCTGCTATGGCCTGGGAAAGCAGTGGAAAATGGCCCAAGTCCTTGGGTCCCTGCACCTGTGTAGGAGACCTGGAAGAAGCTCCTGGCTCCTGGCTTCGGATTGGTGCAGCTCCAGCCATTGCAGCCAATTGGGGAGTGAACCAGCGGATGGAAGACCTCTCTCTCTCTCTCTCTCTCTCTCTCTCTCTCTCTCTCTGCCTCTCCTCCTTCTGTGCAACTCTTTCAAATAAATACATCTTTAAAAAAAAGAGTATCAATCCAGAGAAGGCAGCTCCATCAAACATTCCATACCAGATGCTTTGGTAGATTAAGGCTGAGAGTAAAGGCTCCATTTTGTGGTCTTCAATCTGTCCAGAGGGTCTGTTATACCCTGGGTACATGGAGGATATCATGGGACTCATGATCCCATTAAGAGCAGGATTCACACTAAGAGCAGAACTTCTGTGGGGGAGCCAAGGAGGTGAGTGACACATGTGCAGAGTCCATGTGAAGAGATATCCATGACCGCAAATGTCCGGCAATGAAACTGCCAATGACCATATGCAGCCCTATGCTAGATAATTCCACAGATACTTGTGTCAATTCACATTTGTCTCTGTCCCTCACACTGTCCAAGTCAACATTCGCACAATGATAAATGTAGTAAAGAATGTTCAATGTCATAATTAAAGTGAGCAAGGGGAAAATATGAGTCTTTGTAACTTTAACTCATTCTGTTTACTAATGTAAATGCGCATGTTTCATAGAAAATTTAGTAATACAGATCAGCAGAGAAGAGGGGAGAAATCTCATAAACTCTATACCTTAGTAATATTTTAACATTTTAAGGTATACCCTTTTAGTCTTTTTGTTCTGCATATAAAGCTATATCTACATATGTACATAATGTTTATATTTAATTCATAAAATGGGCTCTTGGGATAATACTGTTTTTGCAATCTTCTCTATGTCTGTGCTATGAATATTTGTCATGGCAGTGCAGGTCTTCTATTACATAATGCTAAATGGCTGGATGGCTCTCAATTGAATAGACACACTAGGGTTTATTTAGCCAATTTCTGATTGCTGAAAATTTAGGTTGTTTCCAATTTTTCCCTTACATGCAACACTAGGAGACACATTTTTAATAGCTAAATCTTTCAGCACCCAAGATGATTTGCTTCGAATAAATTTCTGGAAGTGGAACTGCTGGCTTAACAGGAATGTGAGCGTTTGGGGCTTTGACACGTCTTGCACAACTGCTGTCTCACTGAAAGGAAAAACCTTTAGCATTCATTGGGTCAGAATGCAGCTGGCGCTGCGCCGGGACCTTTAACTGCCTCCCCTCACTCCTTGCAGTGACCCGGCGCGGATGGTATTACCACGGCTTCACAGAGGAGGCCTCTGGAGTTGAGGTGCATGATTACTAAGTGGTAACCTGGGAGCAGAACCCAGTCGTGCTGTTCTAAAAGGGGCTAAACTATCGGGACCAGGGGTGGGAGGCAGCAGACTGCTACACTACCTCAATGCCTCAATAGCCACACAAGAAATGATGTCTTGCTTATACCATAGTCCAGGGCTGTGGTCGGGTGGCAGCTTTGCTCTAGGTAGTCATCCAGGTACTCAGGTTCCTTTCACCCTGTGAGCCTCCTCTGAGTCCTCGAGGATCACCAGTAGGGTTTTGGATGGTGGAAGGGTGGAGATGGGCCTGGAAGTGGCGCACATCTCTTCTGCTCATTTCCTATTAGCTAGTAGTCATTGACACAGCCACTCCTGGCTGCACCAGAAGTAGCGCAGGCAGTGGGGCTGTGAGCCCAGAAAGGGGAGAACACAGACATTAGCGTATTGTAGCAGTGTCCGTCACAGGGTGGGGACACATAGGTCTTCTTCCTAACCTTCAGTTAACTGGAACAATCCATGAGTCCTTTATCCTGAGCAGACTGCTTGCAGTCACCCATCCTGTGCTCAGTCCCAGCCCCAGCCTCCCAATTGTGTGCCTATGGGTGTCACAGCAGTGACTGTAGCTAACAGTGGGCGCTCTCCGCACATGCAGTGGAACAGTCAAAGGCTGAGCACCCAAACTTTGGAGCCAGACTGCCTGGGTTCAAATTCTGGCTCTGTTGCTTATGAGCGGTGTGCCTCAATGTCCTCATCTGTAAAATGGGGCTAGTATGCGACCCTCTGCCTTCAGTGGTTGTGAGGACTGAATGGGTTGTAGCTGTGAAAGCACTCAGAACAACGGCTGGCACAGAGCACAGCTTCTCCGAGGGATGGTATGCCACACAGCGGGCCAAGTGCCTGGAAGCTGTTAGGCTGCTTCAGCCCACAGTGTCCTCCTCTGCAAAGTGGGAGGGAGGCTGACTTCCCACAAGGCTGGCGATGCAATGATACCAAGTCACCTATGGACAGCACAGCCCGGCGCCCTGCTGGGGTGAGCTGCTCCGCGAATGGCAGAGAATGCTGGGCTCCACCACGTGTCCAATTCATCAAGGTTTGCCGGACGGCGTAATTGCCTCACCCTGTGCTGCTGTCGAAGGTCACTGGCAACAATTCCGTGCTCTCATTCAGCATGGGCTGCGGGAAAAGGCCGACTTCTACGCTCACCTCCTGTCCCTTTGTGCACAGGGAACACACGAGCCTGCTCGGAGGACACTGTGCCCTTCCCCCCTCAGGCTCCATTCAGTGCAGACTGAAAAGGAACTGCCTTTCCCAGCTGCCTCTCTAAAATATTCAAGCCGCAGATGGATTCCAGTGCACGACGCAGCCTCTGCAAGCCCAGGGCACTTCTCTTTCCAGCAGCATGCCCACCTGGCAGTCAGGCAGCAATGGCCCCAGCGAGCAGCCTGGGACCAGTCCCAGCAGGCTGGCATAGGGCACACCGCCTGTGGCTGCCTGGATTCTACCAGGCAGGTGGACTACAAGCCTCGTCAGTCCTGATGGCATCTCTGGTTCGCTTGTATCTGGTGTCCTCCTGTCCCTCTCCCTATCCCAGCTCCCGAGATGCCACCTCTAGCCCACTTTCCCCTGGGCAGGAGCTCAGGGGGTACTGAGATGTCCCACTCACTTTCCAGGTCTCCCCATCACATAAACTGTTTTCCATGCTAGTGGGAAGGACACAGGCCCTGGAGTATGGAAAGTTCACCAACACCTGTACTTTACCAGCTACACATTCATTCATCCATTCACTTAAATATTGACATAAATAAATCTTTCAAGTAAACGTGTACAGAATGTCAATGTGCTGTCACCATGCTAGGTGCCAGGATCAGTCCAGTAAATCATGTTCCTGCTTTCATCAAGCTTCCAGTCCAGTGGGGGAGAGGAGGAGAGAGACAAGGAGGTAGGTGATGAAGGGACTGAGTGATGACAGTGACAGCAGGGGTAAGCCCCAAGGAGAGAAGATCCCCTCATTTGCAGGAGGGGCAGTCAGCAGAGGGAGGGGAGTCAGCACAGGTTTCCCAGATGAGGTGATGCCTCCCCTAAACTTAAGGTACGAGCAGAATCAGACAGGCAAAGGTAGGGAGGCCAGGGCGGGCTTCTAGGCAGCGGACGGAGTACAGGCACGGGCAGCAACAGGGCACCATGGCAACCTGCTCCGAACGACTCAGTGGAGAGGGAGCAAAGGTGGGGCTGCCTAGAGTTACAGGGGTGTAGGTTGTAGCTACAAGGTACCCAACTCAGCCTGCTTTGTTTCCCCAATTTCAACACTAAGAGTCCCACACCCCAGGAACCAACCCCCAAAACCTGCCCAAAGTAGGAGGTTGGACACCCTATCTGAGTTACTCTTGGTCATTCCTTAGCACGAACTTGGACAAGGAACTTAGCAAGGAACTTGGATATTTTGAAAACCTGACAAGGAACCTGTGGAAGACCATCAGCTCACAAATGATGTGATGAGATTTGCATCTGTAATCTATGCAGACTAGCTCACCCTCTGCCTTTGCCATCAGGACAGTGGGTTCACCTTCCTCTATGAGCAGCCTCTGGCATTACATCATGAGATAGATTACACTTCAGAGTGCACTGGCCACTAGTGCTTTGCCATGAACTTGAAGATCCTGCCATGTCCTGTTGGCCTGCCGTCACAGAGGATGTCACAGGGAATTACCGCAGATGGGGTTCTTCCCTCCTGCACACACACTACTCCGAAGGCACTCTACTTTCTGAGCAGCTCATTAGATAACAGAACGTGGAGATTCCAGAGGTGATCCAAAGTGGCACAATTGCCAGTTAGTGCCTTCAAGACTTTGAGAGTCACGGGGATGAGCAATCTCACGCAAGGAGACAGCAGGAGCCTTGGGAAATCCAATATGGAAAGGATCCCACAGCAAGGAACCTGACGGATGTCAGCACCCTGTGTTGTGTTCACATCTCATTAAGGCCAACTAAACTCTGCCAGAGTACAAAGCAGACATATTCCATTATTTATTCATCTTATTTGTTTGCAGGGAAAGATGCTCCTTGCACGGTGAACTGCAAGGAACGCACAACAACAGAGGGGTCAGGGGAATTAGACAAAAAGAGTGGTGCAGCCTGCATGGGAGACCTGGAGGAGGCTCCTGGCTCCTGCCATCAGATCAGTGCAGCTCCGGCCATTGCGACCATCTGGGGAGTTAACCAATGGATGGAAGACCAAACTCTCTCTCTCTACCTCTCTCTGTAACTCTGCCTTTCAAATAAATGAATAAATCTATTTAAAAAATAGTGGTGCAGGAGCCTGGGAGGTAAAAGGCATCTACACATCTACAACTGTAGTGACAGTAATGATCTAACTTTCTCCTATGTCCACAATGGCAAGCGCTTAGAGCTGTCCCAGATATTCATGGAAGCTGGCTTGCCACAAAATTGGTTGGAGCTCACTGAGTTCTTGGGGCTGCTGGGGGTGGAGAGGCTTCCCGGGAAGGCTTTGTGGGCAGCTGTGAAGATCACCACGTGGCTGGACACCGTGTGCAGATTGCAAAACAAAAAGAGGGAAGATGAGGGTGGATCTCGAAGGAATGCCAGGCAAAGCAGGTGGACTGCAGTGAGTTGGAGGAAAAAGGTCCCAGAAGCAAGCCCGGGGCTCTGTCAGCTCCCTGGGGGCATGGCAGGCTCAGAAAGATGCTGGAGGATGAAGAGTCAGTCCAGCAGAGGCGGAGGCAGCTAACCTTAGCAGGTGTCAGGGAGCGAAGGAGGTCACCACCCTCTCTTGTCGTCCTGTCTCTGCCCCTTCCCCCACCGCAGCCCCTGGGGACTCTGCTTCCGAACATGACTCGGCAGAGGGGAGAAGACACATTTGCCAGTGCATGGAGAATGAGGAAGGGGTGTGCACCTCCTCTAACCATCACTTGCAATCCCTCCCCTTCACTGTCCTTGCCTCAGCACCTCCCTTCCAACTTCCGGCTGCCCTTCAGTTAACAGACCATGTTCCCACTGCAAATTCCAAACTCCAGACCCCTGCCTTATTGACTCCCTCAGTGGCTCCTCACCCAGTCACCAGGAGCCCGTGTCCCACCCCCTACCCCGATCCACAGAGCCTGTCTGCTCCTGAGCCAGCCACGCTGCAGGATGCTCTCACCCGCAGCTACTGGGTCTATGGAGCTGACCTCACTGGCCCCCACAGTCCTTCCTCCTCCACCAATGCTCAGCGTGGGTAGCAGCACAACCAGGAAACACCTGGGGAAGTGATCCAAGCGAGCTTGAGTGATTCACTGAAGGCCACTCGGCGAGGGGGGAGGGAAGCCAGGGCTTACACCCAGGCCCAGGGAGAAAGTGGACACACTGAGTTTCCCCACAGGCTGGGAAGATGACTGGGAGGATGCACCGAAGCCCACGCCCTGCAGAAGCTCAGATCCAGTCCTGGCCAGCGACCTGCCTTGTGGATGTGCCATCTCAGACGCCAGAGCGCCCTAGTGGCGCCCCAGACCTGCGTGCGGATCTCCTGTTCTCTCGCAGCAGCCCGTTTACAAATGAGAGCCTCTCCACCCCACCCCCACCCAGCCCTCCATCTGCACTGCCAAAGCCGCGCCGGTGCAGGACACTTTTATCACGACCAGACCTATGGTTGCAAAGAACACAGCACAGCTCTTCGTGAACGGCGCATGCCGGTTCCGTATGTGGCTGCTATCAGCGATTCGGTGCACACCGCTGCCGCCACCGCCCTGCACCTGCCAGGCAGCTGATAAGGTGCCTGACAAGCAGCAGCGTGGGAGGATGCAGCAGAGGCCCCACCGATCCAAGGGCACACTGCCAAGAAATAGGCTCGGGCTAAGGGGACAAAGAAGACCAAAACAATACCCGCGAGGCGCGGACGATTGGACACAAGAAGGAGGCAGGCACCCTCCGAGAGTCCTGCCCTGGGTTTTCTGCTGGCCTCAAAGAGTGCATTACAACTTGGAAGCCAAAGATAAATGACATGTGCAGGGGGGCGGGGCTGTGACAGCCGAAGTGCAGGAGAGAGATGTGTTGCAGCACGCATCACTTCACTGCACATGGAGCTTGTCTCTGGGCAGGCACCACGAAGCCCTTCCCTCTCTCCCCAGAGAGGGGCTGTTTGTTCAGAACCCCGACAGCTCCACGCCTTGTCAAGTGCTGTCTCACTCTGATCTTCCACCTGCCGCCTCCCAGCCTCACCTCCTGAATCCCTTCCAAAGGCCGTTCTACAAAGGAACCTTTGCACACTTGGTATTACTCCTGGAGTCCAGCTGACCCAGACTCCCATCTCCTGCAGTTTATTAGCAACAAAAATGTCTCTTCTGATGTCCCAAAGAGAAGAAATGAAATAGAAACCCTGGAAGTCTTGGGGGAATGGCAGACGCATGGCCTGGGCAGAAAGAGACATGGCTTGCCTTTGCCAGGATGTGTTTTAAACTCATAGGGCCTTTAGGGTCTTGGCTGTAAAATGGGCATGAGAGTGTTTTATTTTGAATATTCAAGTCATCTTTTAGAAACCTCTTGCAACTTAAAGAGCTATGATCATACCAAGGCCACGATCCCCAGTCATTCATTCACACCTGTAGCAGGCTAGGCAAGGCACTACATGTGAGGAGCATATAGATAAAGGGTTGTGGTCTTTCCTTCAAGGATCCCGTGGCCAAGTAAACAGACATGACAGCATCCAAACACAGCGGGTAGGACACACGTGCCCCAGCCCAGGGCTCTGTGGGAGCCAAGAAGGGTCCCTATGTTTGCCTGAGAACAGGAAGAGCAGAGCAGGCTATGGGGGAGGCAGGTGCACAGATGGAGCAGGTGGATAAAAGCCCAGCAGGTGGGAGGAAGAGCCGCTGTGGAGGCAGGAGGCTACAGGAAGGCATGGGGCAGCTCCCTTAGGAGAGTGCAATCTGCACTTTGAAGCTCCTAAAGACGTAACCCTTCCACACCATGGAGTAGAAAACAAGGTTTGGAAAAACGGCCGTTTGCCTAGACTCAGGTCTTCCTTCTGCTTTCTGTCTGGGATACGCTCCTTGTGCAGTGCATCCACGGCCGTCTCTGGATCACCTCACCACTCAGGGTTTCCTCACTCAGAATGCCCTTCCTTCGGAGCTGCCTCATTCCCACCATCTTCTCGACAGCTGAGCTCAACCAAGAGCCACATAAGGGGTGACCCAAGAAGTGGTGCATAGGCAACTGGACAACTCGGGGGAGTACATGCTTGGTGCCTGCTGTCCTCATTGAGACCCTGCTCCAGGGTCATGTTCTCCTGGAAGCTTTCCCTGACCACTGCCTCAGGCCGAGTGTCCTCCCTTTGTTTTCTCAGATACCCAGGGCTAATATTTGAGCACTTGTCACACTTTGATTACCAATTACTCTCTTCCCTGCCAAGCTGGGGGTTCCAGACAGTGTCTGTTATGCAACAGAGGTCCTCAATGTGTAGTTCTAGATAGATGGATAAAAGATGAAATGAACAAAAAAAATATTTCTTTGATAACAGTGTGACATTCTAGAAAGAACTTGAAACAGAATGAAAGAAGTTGGGAGGCCGGCGCTGCAGCTCAATAGGCTAATCCTCCGCCCGTGGCACTGGCACACCGGGTTCTAGTCCCGCTCAGGGCACCGGATTCTGTCCCGGTTGCCCCTCTTCCAGGCCAGCTCTCTGCTGTGGCCCAGGAGTGCAGTGGAGGATGGCCCAAGTGCTTGGGCCCTGCACCCGCAGGGGAGACCAGGGGAAGCACCTGGCTCCCGGCTTTGGATCGGCGCGGTGCACCGGCCGCAGCACACCGGCCGCAGCAGCCATTGGAGAGTGAACCAACGGCAAAGGAAGACCTTTCCCTCTGTCTCTCTCTCTCTCTCTCTCTCTCTCTGTGTGTGTCAAAAAAAAAAAAAGAAGAAGAAGAAGAAGAAGAAGAAGTTGGGGTCAGGACCGGATCTACTACTCCCGAGCCGTGTCATGGCAGGTGCATCTGAGCCCTCTCTGAGCCTCCATCTTCAGTGGGGCAGGGGTCCCTATGCCTATATGACCTATATCCAGGTTGTCCTGAGATTTCAGTGTGATCATCCTTGTGAAGGTGCTTTGGAAACTACCAAATGTTATGCACCTATTATCTGTATTTACCTATTAGGATGTTTCACTGGCAAGTAAAACAGGAAGAGTATTTTTTTTTTTGACAGGCAGAGTGGACAGTGAGAGAGACAGAGAGAAAGGTCTTCCTTTGCCGTTGCTTCACCCTCCAATGGCCGCCACGGCCGGCACGCTGCGGCCAGCACACCGTGCTGATCCGATGGCAGGAGCCAGGTGCTTCTCCTGGTCTCCCATGGGGTGTAGGGCCCAAGGACTTGGGCCATCCTCCACTGCACTCCCTGGCCACAGCAGAGAGCTGGCCTGCAAGAGGGGCAACTGGGACAGAATCCGGCACCCCGACTGGGACTAGAACCTGGTGTGCCGGCGCCGCAAGGTGGAGGATTAGCCTATTGAGCCACAGCGCCGGCCAAGAGTACTTTAACATACCTTCAACAGCAAGGGATCATAAAACTAGAAATGCACAAATAAGAACAATTTTGAGCAAGAAAGAACTAATGAAATAGAAAACACATTTTTTCCCTAAACATAAGAATTTTCTTCAAACAATCTTTATGAACTAAGGCCTCTTCCCCTGTGACGTGTGTGACTTTACATTGCCAAGCTCTTAGCTGTCACATCCCATCTGAAAGAGAACTGAGGAGAGCTGCTAACTTTAAGAAAAAAAGTCCATGGCTAAATTGTGATCATCTGTTTAAGCAACTGTTTTAATCTATCGATATCTAATCCTTTTGCCTCATATTTTGTGAAATTCCCTTCAACCCCCTACCAAGATATTGCTGGTGATATTTGTGTTTTTAATAAAAATGTATCCTGAGAGGGAAGGGTGATAAAATGATTGTAATCAATCCCCTCCACACACCCTCACCACCAGCAGGTAAATATAAACAGACAAAGGAATGCCCAGTGATCATGACACAAGATTCTTGTGCTGAGAGTTTACAGGGGCGTTTAGCACTACACTAGGTACAGCGACAGGACCTGAACACCTGCACAGACGAAAGAGTTCACATAAATTCCACCCGTCCACACCGCAGCACCCAGCAGTTTTCCCACTGAGACTACAAACTGCACCCTGGAGCAGCACCAGCTGATGGATCTCTCTAATATCTAATGTAACAGCGAGGAGAGGCTGGGAGAACAGTACATTCAGGCTGATGGAGGTAAGAGCTGAGCTTGTGGGGGGAAGAGATGGATTTGTAAATTCAGGCACTAGGAGAAAGACAAACACCAAAGCATTTTGCTGGACTGGAAGAAAAGGCAGCCCCACGCACTGACCTGCTGTCTCATTGAGCCTGGCATCTCCTCTCCTGCCCCCTGCCCAGCCCTCCTCTGGGATAAAACTGGACACCCCTGATTTTGAGCAAGTACATCGGGGGAGCTGTGATCCTGCACAGGTCTTCCCCCAGAACTCACGGAACAAAGAGTTTTCACCTGGATTTGTAGAACTGGGACTTTTCAAGTTTAAGGAGTCATAAAGAAAACAAGTGACTGAAACAAACCAAGAATTTGGACAGAGACTGGCTACAGGTAGCCAGGCTCAGGCTGGCTTCTGGAAGCAGCATAGAAGTATAAGAATCCATCATTGTCCAGAGGAGTTTCCAAGGTGTTTGGAGAGTCCTGGTTCAGACTCCGAGGCTGGGCAAGAGGGTGGAGGCACCTTGCTGTCTGGGGCACCCTCCAATCAGAAGGGACAGAATTAAGGTGGGTATCCTGTGCCTGGAGGACAGAATCAGAAGAGGTGGGGCAAGTTCTCTATAAAGGGGACAGCTGAAATACAAGGGAGGGGTTAGATAGCCAGGAGGCCCAAATACTTGGGGAACAAAGTGGGGGAGGGGGAGTTTGCATACCCTCAGAGTCTAGATTTGGCACTTTCCTGGCTTCATGGTATCTCCAGATGAGCCTTTTTAATCAAAACAATAGAGGAGTTAGAAAAACAAAGAAGTTGGTGCAGCTCACCAGCTCCTGTTCCTCTCTAGTCTGCAGACTAAGCAATGGATATGTCAAATACCTTTGAAGAATTGCAGGTAATTGTCCAAAACAACTGGCTTCCACCAAAAGGCACAAGTGACTGGGATCTCCTAACTATGGGTCACCAGAGCATGTACCATGGCGCCTTCTGACCGTGCAGGTAGCTTTCCCTGTGATCACACACCAGGTACTGAACAAATCATCTGTCAGTGGGAACAGCGATGGCGAGGCACGGGGCAGTGGTGGTTATGGAGGTTATTTTACTAATTCTTTAAGAAAAATTCTCATTGGATGCATTGGATACTTAGATTCCTAAATAACAGTCATCTATTAGGGATGACAAAGAGGTCTGGGTGCCAAGTTAACATACACATAGTAAATAACAAGAGACCAAGATGATGTGTGAAGTCAGGAAAACATTGGTTTGGGTGACAAAAAAACCAGATCGTTGATACATATGATAAATTATAGTCATAATACAGTATCATAATTGCTATAAAATACACAAGACTTTTGCTATCTGAACATCTAAGAAAGATCTACCATTATTATAAGGTAAAAACCATTACCAAAATAACTCAATGCCTTGCTTTCACATAGGTGACCTTGACTAAAACTCTCACATCCTTTCTGAAGGGAAAAAGGTCAGCGACTTGGGGAATATTCAGTTTCTCAGCCTCCATTGTCTCATCTGTAGAATTGGGGGAAATGATACCTATTTCTCATACTATCCTTTCATTCAACATATAATAAACATTCTTTGGGTCTGGCCGTGTGTAGCTATGTTCTAGGTCCGGGAGCTACAGCAGTGACCATGACGGTGCTTTTGTCCTTGTAGATTTCACATCTCAGGAGAAAGACTATAAACTAATATATAAATAAGCATACAACATCCTCTTAGGTAGGAAAAGCACTGTGACAAAAAGGTAGCCAGAGAGTGGGAGGTAGGGTTCTGTAGGAGGGGCCAGCTTAGAGGATGCGATCAGGGGAGGGGACCTGCATGAAGTGAGGCAGCCATCAGGGTATTGGGGAAACTTTTCTAGGCATAAAGACCAGCAGGCGCAAAGGCCCTGACATGGGAATAGTTGGTAGGTTCAAGTAACAGAGGAAGGAGAACAGATTGGAGTGGCCAACAGAGATCAGACCTTAGAGTATGCTTTAGACTTCCAGTGGGGGTGCATGAGTTTGGAGCACAGGTGAACAGTGGGATCTGGAGTCATAAACTTGTCAGTTATCAGCATAGAGGTGAAAGGGAAGCCAAGGGGATGGGTAGGATCATCTGCAAACTCACAGGGAAGAGCAAAAAGGACTAAGGATGGGGTCCTGAGTGTTTAACCTTCAGAGCAGGAGATGATAAAGAAGAAACCACACAATGGGAGGAAAAGCCAGAGAGAGGCTCTGGTTTGTGAAGATGACATGGGGTGGTGTCCGTAAAGATCTTAGCACAGTGTCCAGCAAAGAGGCTACTTCAACAACCGTTATTTGCCTCCCCTTGAACTCAGAGAGAACGAAGTCGTGCAGGATTTAAAATAGGACTGGAGAAGGAAGTCACGACCCCCACTTGGATAAAAGGTGCAGTCAGGCTGGTTAAGGCTAAAGTGAACTTTCCCTAGCTACTCCAATCCCAAATAGCCAAATACTCTGCAATGGCTAGAACTCTCTGGGGATGGAGCAGGAGGTCTTGGTCTCTCCACAGTCTCGTGGGCAGGATTTTGGAGCAGGGTCAGAGTGCTGTTTGGAAGCAGTGTTTTCTATGTACTTTCCTCCAAAAAGGAGGAACTCTGTGTTTGAGCCCCACCTCTTCCTTGTGCAGGCACCACCCCCCGACATCTGGAGGGAACACAGCCAGCCCACTTCATGGTCCCTCTGCCCCAGCCAGAAATGAGGACTTGCTGACAGCCACTTAATATCCACGCTCCATCTGAAGAAAACACAAACCCAGCTGTCATGGAACTTCCCACAAATGCGGCCTCTCCAGTGAGGAACCAAGAGGATGGAGCAACAGAGGAAGCTCCCAGGCCTTGAAGGATAATGGGACTCGATACGAAGAAGCGGCTGCATGCAATTTCTCTGTCTCTTGGGACCCTGGGGCATGGGCAGGTGTGTACCCAATGTCATAAACGAGGACACTGGGCCCAGAGGGAGAGGGGACTCTCCCGAGAGCAGGTGATGCCTCCCATATGAGTGAGCAAAACTTGTATCCAGGTTTCTTTCCTTTTGTAGGCTTCATTTATTTATTTTACTTGAAAGAGTGACAGAGAGATCTTCCATCTACTGGTTCACTCCCCAAATGACTACAACAGCCGAGGCTCAGCTGTGATGAAGCCAGGAGCTCCATCCCACGTGGGTGGCCACCCTCCACTGCTTTCCTAGATGCTTTAGCGGGAAGCTGGATGACACGCAGAGCAGCCAGGACTCCAACTGGCACGCTGATGTAGCACGCTGGTGTCACAAGTGGTGACTTAATCCACTGTAGCACAGTACCAGTACCTAAGACCAAGGCTCTTGATTCTTCCCCTACAGGATCAGTGGGAAAGTTCACTAAGCTATAGACACCAGGGAAGTCAGCTTTTGGAGCTGGACGAGTTCCACTTGACCTGTGACTCACCCACAACATCAGTGAGTCAGCGTCCCCAGCCCTCAGCTACCCTGCCTTGTGGTGAGTGCCTACCCACCTTCTTAGAGGACTGTCATTAAAAATCAGAGACTGCAAAGTGCACAGCACAGTCCTGGCCCAGAGGGAGCACTCAACAGATCTGAGCCAATTTCAGCAGCAATAACAATATTGCCCACGATTTGTAAATCACTTCCCTTTTTGGATGGCAGGTGTCCTCGCCTAGGAACCGAGGGAGAGTTCACGTAGGATCATCTGGGAGGTGGGAGAGCCCGGTCACTCAGAATGCAGAATCTGGCATCAGACCCTCAGGATTCCAGTGCTGGCTCGAAACGCCATCGCCCCAGCAGAAAGCGGAGGTGATAAACAGGACCTACCTGGCAGGTTTTCGGCAGACCAAATGAAATCATGTATTTATGTCTGGCCCTTAGTAAACACTGGACAAACCTTGGCTATTGCCCTTGTTGCCACTTTTCTGTAATTTCCTTTCCAATGACGGCAAGGATTATAGAAGCCATCTCACAATGTGACATTGAGCAAGTCCCTTATCCCCTGGGTCCCTCAGTTTCTGTACGTGGACGCTTGGATGAGATGCTCTTAAAGGAACCTCTGCCTCTGATGTTCTCTGCAGGAGGTAACAGGCAGCTCAGGAGCAAATGGCCAAGCAAATGCCCTAAGGAGCCATGGAATCCTCCCAAAACTCAGAGGTGGAGAGCCGGGCTGGCTGCTGTTACGCAAGCTTGGAAGCCATGTCTCCTGGCTCCTGTCCCCTTAACATGAGCTGTCAGCAAAGCTGGCCCTCAAAGCAACTGCAGATGATGAATCTGTGCATGGTGGGGGCCAGCAAGCACAGGCACCATGCTCCCTGAGTAGTGACAAAACTCCAGGCTCGCTCAGTCCTGTCCTGAGCAAGCATGTTCCCAGGCCACTTCAGGACACAAAGTACCAGAGGAAAGAGACAGAGACGGCTACTCTCCTTCTCCTGGAATTCCTTCCTGAAGAAAATATTCTACTCCCCATCACCATTATTCGCCACGTGGTCCAAAATATTTAGCAGAACTAATTGAGGAGCGGGCAAACATGTGTCACAGGGGGCCTGCACTGCTTGGAGTCACCCGCTATTAGATGACACACTCTCACCTGCATGACAGCTGCCTGTGGGTGATTAGACTCGGGCCCTGCTGCAGAGTAGGAGGAAAACTTGCTGAGCCAAATGTTCCTTCCAGTGCAGCCTCCTCCCTCCCGCATCTCCCAAGACCAGCGTGATGGAAGGCTTGTCCAGCAAGGAGACTGAACCATTTGCTCATTAGACATTCTTTCACCTATTTGGGGCCAAATTGGTATTTGATGCAACAGGAAAGTGTGTCGAGGACGTTATTAATCGGGCTCAGCAAAGGAAAAGGTCATGGGGTGACGGGCACAATTACGGGATGCGGGCAATGGGCCAATGACAGCGTGGGTCAAGAAGGAGGCAAAATCAATGGCTATGAAATTACAGAGGGTTAGGATAGATGGAGGCAACTGAAAGGTTGATCCTCCGCCCAAACCAGAGCCACACGAGGCTTCTATCTGTGAGCATCTTCAGCTGTTTATTATTAACAGCAAAACTTCTCGGATCCAAGGCATCCAGTACAGAGAAGAGAACTCAAAAGCCTGCAACCAAAGCCTCTGTGCCGACAGCCACTGGATCCTGAAGACTCCACTGGAAATGTTACCAGATGGGTGCAAGCTCCCACAAGGAAAGAGATGTCAAGGTGCCCAGCAAAGGAACCCGGAATTGTTATTTTTCTGTTTCCTCCAGCGGCTGCTCGATATTCTCAAAGGTCGCAGGAGGACCTGGGTTTTCTAGGGACTTTTCCAGACAGAGGTGCTCAGGGGAGGAGATGGCCCCCGAACTGCTTTAACTGGGCATTGATTCTTTGGAATCAATGTGCATTTAATTCTACAATAAAGTGGTAGTGAGCCATCTAGAAGATCTCCCTGGGGCACACAACTCAAAGAACATCTTAAAGGAAGTCACAAAAGTTTGCAAAGGATATTGTGCCAGAAATAAACCACACAGCTTTAAAACTCTCATTCCCCACGAAGGTCTGGCTAAGGATTTCTTTGTAAAAGGAATCACATTAAGTGATAGCTACAGAAAGAACAATCCATCTTGTTTACCCAACACAGGGTAGACCAAGCAGAAACGAAGTTGTGGTCATTTTATAAAGGACTTTAGATTATTAATCTGAAGCCTCAATGAAAGCTTTCATTAAACTGCACCCTAGGAATTGATTTGCAATGGGTGGTTCCAGCGTGCTATACAAAGTTGCTGCAGAAAATTAGTCATCCTAGACTCCCTAAAGAATACAGACATGACATCCGGGCATCTGTTAAGTTTGCTCAAAAACATATGCGAGCCTTTTTTTTAAAGAACCGTAATTACATCCTGCCGAAACCTCCAAGGACCCTGCTAACTGCCTTTGTATTACAACATCCATTTCCCACTTAGGAGGCTGCGCTCTGCTGTTTAGCTACGTGTTACAATCTGCTAGCCCCTCCAGCCACCCTCTCAGCTACAGTCTGCAAATAGTCAAGGCCTTCCGTGCTCAAAGACCAGACTTGGAGGAAGAAAGAGCTGTAACGTGGTGTGCGCGTTTGCATCCTTTGTTAAACTATAACCGGGAATTGGGAACTGAGAGGGACTTCAGCGTTAAGGAAGGCAAAGTCTCTCCTTTTCAAAGGGTGCCACTGAAGAGGGAAGTAGCTTGTCCAATGTCACACAGCTAACACCTGAATCAGTATACAGTGCTGTGATGAGACAGACAAGCAGTCCGTGCTCTGTCACTTCTTTGCTAGGGGACTTTGAGCAATGCACTCAGCGTCCCTGAGATCCAGGGCCTTCATGAATAAAATGTAAACTCTATCAGTGCCTGGAATATAACGAGCAACCAGCGAACACTGGCTGTTACTAGCCTTTGCATTTTCATAAACATGACCTCACTGGGTGTCCACGGCAACCTTACAGGGGAGAAAGGGCTGGGCTCGCCTGGTCACACAAGCAAGACGACGGAGGCTCACACGGCTGAAATGACTCTTCCAAGATCACATACTCCCCAGGCCCAGTTTCTTGTAACCCGGATGAAGTAGATGGGGTGGAATAGGGACCCCTTCAGCATCCCACCAGCTCCCTTCAGTTTGCCTAGAGACAAATGAGGAAGCCAGGAGAAAGATTGCACATTTACTTGTAGTCATGAGCAAAATCAGAGTGGCTGCCAGTCTAAGGACTTTAAGTTCTGCAGGGTCTCTAGGTCCTGCTGGCTGTCCCCTGCCCTGGGGAAAGGGAGAGCACACTTGCAGCTGTGAACCTGCTACCGGACACTGGGGGCACGTGTGCGGGGGGTAGGGGAAAGCATATTGCTCAGGATCCTGCCGCATATTTTAAAGCTGACATCAGAGTACTTGCCAATGCACCATCAGCCTGCCCTCCTGACCCCCAAATCTGCCCTTTGGGAAAACCTAATTGCCAGCTCTGAATGACACCGGAGCCACGTGAGTGATAAAGTCATAGACAGTCACTTGGTGATTATGTGCGCTGATGGAAGGAAGAACGCACTGAATGAATGAATGTATGAACGAATGCATGTACATCGGTGCTATTTGCTCTAAGCTCTGAAGTGTCATACAGTGATGTCTTCATTAATGCATCTTCGAGATCTCAGTCCCACTAAGCATGTCAGCCAAGAACAGAGCCACAATAGAGCCACGCAGGGCCATCCCTCAATATAGAACCTCAGTGTCAGACTTCTCTGGGCCCAGCTTAGGGATGGACACACACAGCTCAGGCCATGGGGAGAGGGGCTGCACTCTGGACCCCCAGGATGGAGCCCATTCAAGTGGGAGACAAGACAGAGCAGGCAGGAATGGGGTCTTCCATCCATCCTGTGTGACAGAGCCAGGGGGAGCCCTCCAGAAAACAAGCACCATGAGCACCTTATACCCTGGGTATTTGCACATCCATTTGTTCAAACAGTTCTTGGAGAACCTACAAAGTGCCAGACATGAGACCACAAATACAAACATGAGTAAGCCTTGGCCTGAATCCTTGGAAAGTTCATTATCAAGTAGGAGCAACAGCTGTCCTCAATACAATGTGACAAGTGCCGTCGCATCTCAGTCAGCTCAAGAGGCCCTGGAAGCACAGAGCGGGTGCCCACCTCAGTGGCGGTGGGTGGGTGGGTAGGGAAGGTTCCATGGGAGAGGTGTCTCCCAAGGTCATTAGCATCAGTGGAAGGTCGTTCTTGTCAGAGAGACAGTGCTATCAAAGGCTCAGAGGCTGTGAGGGCATGCTGAGGGGCCAGGGAGTTACAGGTGGTGCACTGTGGCCTGGACTGAGGGCCTGGCCCTGGTTCCACCCCTCTGAGTGCAACGATTCGGGGCTGAATTTTAAGACCTAAATACCAAAAGGAATCCACCAGTGGAAAGAAACCAGCTCTGGAAGTCCCCAGATACAAAGTAAGGAGCCAGCATGGCGCTTGGGTGAAAGCTTCTCCCAGCTGCTGGGCCACAGCCATGAGACACGGGCTATCTGGGAGTGGTGGGGGTGACAAGGCGACAACATGGAGCTTCCCTGTGTCCAGCTCTCACTGAGCTCATCTTTAATGTTTAAAAAAAAAAACAAAAAAAACCTTGAAAAATGTATTCTTCCCCATTTTACAAATGACAAAGTTGAGGCTCCCAGAGACGTAATTTGCATATGGTTCCTTTGTAGTCACTGGACCCATGATTTTATCTGGGTGTTTGACTCCAGACCCAGCCCTTCCCAGAACAATCCTCTGCCTCCCATCCACCTCTCGCAGCTCTTGTAGACCCATCGCAGGGTCTCAAAGCATTTCTTCTACTCGGCCATGCCCATTCTTGTCCAGCCAGAGGCTCCTGGTGCCCCTGCTCTGGGGGAGCTGGCTGGAAGGACCAAGCAGGAAGGAGGAGCAGCAGCCTGGCTCCCCTGTGGGTAGGGGGAGACCATCTACAGCCCTCAGCCAGCCACCGAGCTCCTGACCTGGGAGGGCCCTGCAGAGGGCATGGGCACTGGGCACAGCTGCTGCCTCTTAGAGCCAGGCGCCGCCCTGACGTCATGCCTGCTGGTAACCCGACCCTGATGACTGCTCCTTCCTTGGCCCAGCTGGGCCCATCGTTCCGACTCAGGGGAGAGGTCACCCCCCGAGGGGAAGGGGCCAGGTGGAGCTCTTTCTAGTGGCGGCTGAAATGACAGATAATTTTGATCATTGACATCTCCCATAAGACTTCGCTGTTCTCAGCGCTGTGCCAAACTCCCCCTCTCTGGCTGCTTCTAGAATCAGGCCTGATTTCACTTCCTACCGAAAGAGCAAAGGTGACCCTTCTTTGGGATTAGCTCATTCTGAAAGGCGTTAGTTGGCCAAGAGCAGGACTCTGAAAAGCACACGGCTCTGTGTGGATGCTTGTTCCTACGGAGTGGGGGGTGGGGGGGTGATAAACACTCAGGCATAAGCCCTTTATTTAATCACTGACACATGCACGCTATAAAATGGGTGTGAATATCATCCACACACTGCATTTCTTTAAATGCAACTCTGAAAAAGCAGACCGAAGGGAAAGCATGACATTGGAAACCTCTTTTTAAAAAATAAATAAATAAACTTATTTGAAAAGCAGAGTGACAGAAACAGGGCGAGAGACAGAGGTCTTCTATTTTCTCCTTCACTCTCCACGTGGCCACGACAGCCAGGGCTAGGCCAAGCCGAAGCCAGGAGCCAGGAACTCCATTTGGGTCTCCCACATGGCTGGCTGGCAGGGGCCCAAAAGCTGGGGCCATCCTCCACTGCTTCCCAGACCATGGAGCCAGAGTGGAAGCAGAGTAGGACTCAAACTGGCTCTGACATGAGGTGCGGGCATTGCAGGCAGCAGCTTAACCCACCGTGCCACAACGCTGGACCCTGGAAACTTCTTTACATCCACTAATTATGGAGTGTGGCTGTGACTTCAGCACTGTCATCAGTACAGGAGACTAGAGGATAAATCCAAGGCTCATCTTCTGTCCTCTAACATCCTACAGTCTAACGGGAACCGCCCACTGCAACTGCCACTATCACTAGGAATATTTACTGCCCGCTGGGTACTTGCTGAGGACCTGTTTTTATCCCATTTGATCTCCTAATAAGCCCAGGATATGACAACTGCTGTGCTGCCCCATCTAACCAAAAAGGAAGCGCAGACATGCAGAGGGGAGGTGACTTCCTGACGGTCACTGAGCAAGGATTTTCATCGTTTGGACTCCGCAGTGCATATTCCTAACCTACCTATGATTCAAGGCACTAACATAATTGAGTAGAAAAAAAGAGCAAGAGAGAGTAGGAAAGAGCCAGAGAAGAAAAAATCAGAGAGAGGGGATAAGGAAGTTTCAAAGAGGTGGAAATACGAAATGAATGTTGCAGGGTGCCTATGGATGGCTTGGTGGAGAAAACAGGAGAGCAGGAGGAAGGCGGATGACGCTGTCTCTGCTCCCGCTAACAGGAAGCCAGCCGTGTCCCAGATGGCTCAGATATAAGCCATTACTGCATATGGGACCATGTTTGGCTCATTCTTTGCAAAATAGGGAGTGATGTGAACCCCTTGCCCTAAAAAATACAAAAAAAGCTCACGTGCCCTTAATGTTAAAATTTTCCCCAGCGACCTCCCTATCAAAGGTAGCACAACAAAAGTCAAAATATCGTTGTGTGGGTAAACTCACTAGCTTCGTATTGTGAACCAATTCATGAAAAGTAACAAGTGTTTCTGCAAAGTTCTCTACAGAACTCCATAATATCTTCTGTAATGCAAACCACCCTCCCATGCAATCAGAAACAGCCCTTAATACTAAGACTTGCGAAACAAGAGGCTTGTGGGTGCATGTGACTGTTACCATGGCATCCATCTCCTTCAGGTCACTGTGTGCCTTGTAGTCTGTGTTCCAGGACACGTTGACCACCTCCTGTGGACAGGATCTTCCAGGCTCTGGGCAGACATAGCAGGAGTCTCCAATGTGCCATGACAAATGACAGGAGCTGAAGGCCCCATCACACGTGACCAGAATCAAAGTAGGAAGACAGAGATGGACAGGGTGACACAGGCTGCTTCCTGAACACCAGGCAGGGCTGGCTGACCCAGGGGATGAGGTCTGCCTGAGAAATGAGAGGGTGGGCAGCCATCTGATGAAAGGGGTAGGATGGCAGCAAAGAGATGGCTTCCATGAGATTGCACTATAGTAAGAAATATAGATTGGGTCTCTGTCCCTCGTTCCCAATGCAGAGATTCTAAAACTCTTAGAATTTTCTTTTGATATTCAAAACAAGTTCCTTCCAACTATATCTGAGGGGAAACAAATGTGAGAGCCGTAGGTGGGCTTCCAGTGGCTTCAAGATGGGGGCTGGTTGCCACGGGAACCAATCGTGGGACTTTTGGTCCTATATCCCAACCTCTGGGGAAGGGAGCAAGTCTGGAGACTGAGCTCATGACCACTAGCCAGGGAATTTGATCAGCCGTGCCTTTGCAATGGGACCTCTTTATAAGGCATAAGCCTGGGCTCAGAGAGCTTCCAGACTGGGGAATGCTTTGAGGTGCTGGGAAGGTGGTGCCCAGAGAGGGGATAGAAGCAGCTCCTTCCCCCATCCCTCTCCCTGGGCAGCTCTCCTAGTGAACCTTCTTCCTGAGTTCCCTGAGCCATTATGGAAAGTTACTGAATCCAAAGGAGAGGCTGTGGAAACCCATGCGTTACAGCCAGTAAGTCAGAAGTCTGGCAGGCCAGACCTGTGACCGGCGTCTGAAGTGGAGACAGTCTTATGGGATTTGGCCCTAACTCCAGGGAGATGATGTCAGAATTGAACTGGATTGAAAGACATTCAGAGTCAGAGAATTGATGAGTGTGGGGAAACAGAACGCCACATGTTTGGTGTCAGAAGTGTTCTGTGTGGGGACCAACACTGTGGCGGAGCAGGTTAAGCCACCATCTGCAGTACTGGCACCCCATATGGGCACTGGTTCAAGTCCCTGCTGCTCCACTTCTGATCTAGCTCCCTGCCAATGCACTTGGAAAGGCAGCAAAAGATGGCCCAAATCCTTGGGCTTCTGCATCCACATGGGAGACCCAGATGAAGCTCCTGGCTCCTGGCTTTGGCCTGGCCTAGCCTTGGCCATTAAGGTCTCTTGGGGAGTGAACCAGCAGATGGAAGATTTCTCATTCTGTCTCTCCCTCTCTCCCTGTAATTCCAACTTTCAAATAGATAGATAGATAAATATATAAATAAAGTGCTCTGTGGGTAGAAGATGATTGTGGTCATAGAGCTTCAAACATACCTGGGTTTGATCCCTATTTCTTCAGGTGTTAGCTTGGGGACCTTGGGAAAATTATTCCACTTTACTTCTCATTTGTAATATGAGAACAACCCATACTATCTAATTGTTGCAAACATTATAGAACAGTGTCTGGTATGCAGATTATGCCCAAACGGTAATTAGCTGTCCAACGATTGGGGGACTGCCTGAATGGATGGCTAAGTAAGTGAGTTAATAATTACATCGTACTTAATACTTAATGCTTGTTTTCTGTTTTCCTCTTTGTTGTCCCAACAGGGCCCTTCCAGTGACTGGTGGCCACAGGAGAAGGGAGCCCCTGCCTTCATTATTTGCATCTTCAAGCCCCGCCCCCTCCCACACCCTGTTCTCAATCCCCAGGGCAAGTTGGCTCTCTGGGCCCGGCATAATGGCCTCAGAATCACGGAAGGTGTGCAGGGATAAAGGCACTCAGAGCAGGGGACGTCACCCTACCTTCCAAGTGGAAGGATGCACCCTGAGAGCACCAATAACACAAACCAGGAAAGCTGAGACCAAGGAGCAAAGAATCTCCCGGCAGTGCAGAAGTAAGGGCTGGCACTCCAGGAGGCAGCAGGCTGGGGCTAGAACTCAAGCCCTCTCTAGAGTGTGACTGTTTTTCTCAGCTTCTACAGACAAGGAGTCAACCCACTGGTCAAACCTCAGAAACAAAACGTCATCCGTCATGGCTCAGAACAAGCTCGGAGACAGATGAGAGCCCACTTTTGATCGGTACGAACACAATATACCAGATAGCATGCTGAGTACTTTATAGACAGAATCCCATTCCATATAACTCTGAGATACAAACTATTAGCATCCCTATTCCATAGGTGAGGCAGTAGGGCTCAGAAAGGTTAGGAAACTTCCCTAAGATCGTTCTAACGGCTGCAGTTGTTTCCGCCTCGTGATTGAGCCTCCTCCTGTTGTCCACTGCTTCCCTGGTCTGTTCTACTCAGCAGTGTGTGGAATCTATGTCGACACTTGTTTAATTATTCATTTAGTGACCCGCTGTGCCTTTGGACTGCGAGCTTTGTGAGGACGAGGACAACCCAGTGAGGAAGACACACATTGAACAGAGGACTCCGTCCTGCCTGGATCACCCACCATAGAGAGCGCCTCCTGCTGGCCAGCCTTCTTTCCTCCCCGTTCCTGTCAAATTTCACCCAGTGGATTAGCGATGCCAACCACTGTCCACTTCCAACTCCTTTTTTTTTTTTTTTTTTTTGACAGGGAGAGTAGACAGTGAGAGAGAGAGACAGAGAGAAAGGTCTTCCTTCTGTTGGTTCAACCCCTAGTGGCCACTCCGGCCAGCGCACCACGCTGATCCGAAGCCAGGAGCCAGGTGCTTCTGGTCTCCCATGCGGGTGCAGGGCCCAAGCACTTGGGCTATCCTCCACCGTACTCCTGGGCCACAGCAGAGAGCTGGACTAGAAGAGGAGCAACAGGGACAGAATTGGCACCCCGACTGGGACTAGAACCCAGGGTGCTGGCGCCATAGGCAGAGGATTAGCCTAGTGAGCCATGGTGCCGGCCCCAACTCCTTCTAAGTAATACACCCTCAAAGCCTAGATTCTGTACCATGTGACCCTGTGCCCACCTTAGGCTTAATTGATCGACACCGGGTCAGATTCTGACTGTATAAACAATTAAACTCACATATATACCTATCTACTTACCTATCTATATAAACTACAATATATACTCATCTACTTATCTATGTATGTATGTGTGTGCATATACATAAATATCTGTGTGTATACATATACAATATACATTTATATAATTCTGACACTCATTTAAACCAGCAAGAAAGACTTTGTTCAAGACAATTGTAATAGAAGTATTGCAATAGAGGAGAGATACAGGTTCAACCCCAAATACAGCAAAGACAGCTGGGAATTTACAGTCATAAGCATAGTGATGGAGGGGTCAATGGATACAAAATTACTAGGAGACATCAAGGGTAGGGGCATTCTTCCTAACTGACCTAATGAGTTCTCACTCAAGGCAGGTCAGGAACTTGCATAGCAAAGTCAGGGTGAGGAACTTGAACACATATGAAGCGGAGAGGATGCTCTCCAAATTGACTTCGCAGGATTCTTGCTAAGACTGGGCTGGGCAGGCCAAAGACAGGCTGAGGGTCAAGGTCATGGAAAAGATAGCCAGTTGAGCAGGTGGCTGAGAGAAGCCCATCCAAGGTTTGGTCAAGGTGAGTCTTTGTGGACAAAGACAAGAATGAGGTGGGCCAGTCAGATTATCTGATGACTCCAAACTAGGAAGCACAGAGGGAAGTTCCCAGAGGACAGTAACTTGAAAGAGAAAGGTGGTTATGGGTGGGAGTAACAAGGCTCAGCCTTGAAGTTAAGAGGGAAGAGAAAAAGTCATGAATAGCAGCGAAGGGAGGGTATTTGGAAGAAGAGGAGGAAACTGATTCCCTGAGAGAAGCTGATAAATTACCTGATAGTGCAAGGGGCACAGATGGCCAGCACCTCATGCTGCCTTTTGTCCTGCCCTCACGGAAGCCAAGCTGGCACTCAAAGGCTCAACCTTAATCAAAGCTCTTTTTCTTAAGCGCCATTGCATTTTCCTGGGGAAGCATAGCGCCATGTACCCTCTGTTCCGGGCAAGCCCGGGAGTTTCTAAACCCACGCTGCATCACTTGTCTCCATCTCAGAACATCCATGGGTTTGACCAGAACACTGCCTCCCTGCTCTGAAGCAGCCCCTCATTATTGGCTCTCACAATTTGTCCCTTTGTGCTGCAACATGCAAAGGCGCCGCTTGCACTGATGTATTCAGCACACCCCCTTTTGGGCACATCTGAGCCACACAGTCCTCGCCTCTTATCTCACCTCAAAATGATCAGCCCACACAGACATCAAGGAAGCGACCCTCCAGCTCACCTGCCACCATGGTCCCACGGAGACTCAAAGGGAAAAGGCTTCTCTCCGCCAGGGGTGGGGGAAATTGCAGATTCACCGGGATAAGGCTACGTCTTCCTAGCTAAGAACCCTGCACACACAAAGACCCACAAATGCAGGACATTCGCAAAATCAAAGACAATTAAAACCTCTTCTTTCTAGGATGCTCCTGCTCCCTGGCACCAGGAGTCCGGCTCAGAGAGGCGAAGTCAAGCCCTGACTCTCTTTGCACTCCGGCATCCAACACGCTGTCAGGCATTCATTCAACAAATGTTGACTGATCTCCACTATGTGCTAAGCACTGCCATCTGTGTGTGCTGAATACAGCAACAAACACGGACCTAATGACAAAGAGAGACTTCAGGCAGTCCATTAAATGCAGTTTCACATGTGGGTTGCACCGGGCATAAGAGCTACAGCTCTTTGTGTTAGATTTTCTCATGTTATTAATAATTTTTGCTTATTGTATTTTGAAACTATAACATTTGAATTTAAACATAGAATCATATACTCACTGGAAATCTCTCTTCTACATCCCACCCTTTACTGGGGGAGGGGGCGTGAGACAGAGAGGAGAGCTGGAGGAACCTCACTCCCCAGCCTAAGAAGTAAATGGAAACCTGAATTCTGAACACAAAGGCACCGCATTCCTAGGTGTCCGGATTGGAACCTGCACGACGGCATCACAAGAGATGCAGGACATGGGATCCCACAGGTCGTGACCAAGGCTCGGACTCCTGTCCCTGCAGGAGTCGAGGGGGCCTGCCTGCTGGACACTGGCGAGGCTCTGAGTCTTCACTTGGGCTTTACTTGCTCATCTTAGCCAAGAGACAGACACACAGACCATACACACCCAAACGTATTTCTCAACCTCCCTCTCCAACGTACACAGCCACACAGCTCTGGGCCATTCCTCAAACGACCCAGTTCCCATGTCAGGAGCCACCCTGACCCGGCTTCATCAGCCACCTGCCTCAGTCCCGATCCTTGCCTTTGTCCTGCACCCCCAGTATGAACTTGGAATGTAGCTGCACAGCTTCATTGTGGCTCCTTCTCTTTGGAAGAGGCTGTACTGTAAAAACATCCACTCCCGCCCTGCCATCCTCATCTCCTCCCATTTCTCTTCCCCACCCCCACATCCCTCTCTCTCTAATTATCCCAAAGAGAAGGAAGATTAAAAATTAATGCCCTGAGGATAGGAGTCAGAAATGTCATTATTTTGATTCAAACCTTAGGCATGGAAGAATCTGATCTAAGATTTAGGAGCAAAGAAACCGGGACAGAGTTTGGAAAACCCTGGTTAATTGGAACTCACCTCTAGGTAACCAGATTTTTGTTTCTGGTGCTGGGGTTTTAGGGCATGCCACAAAGTGTAACACCTGAAACATAAAATATATTCTAGGGAAAATGCAACTAGCAAAGCCTGTCTCAGATTCACACAAGAGGTTTGCCTTAATCCCTATATGTCAGAGCCCTGTGTGTTATGATTTAACGTGGGGAATGACGAGGTCAAGGCAGTTCCTACAAGACTGCTACACAGCAGGAGATTCGGTTGTTTTCATGGACTGGATTTCTACAGCAGGAAAGCAGACTTTTAGGAATTTGCACGGTGACAAAAGTTTAAACCAGAGGGAATTTGCTGGGCCCTTCAGTCTACCAGAAACGTAAATAAAAGATGGAGCAGCAGCCTCCCGTCCACCCAGCCCCATGTTACTCCCCAAATATGCCTCTTAGAGGGATTTTGCCAAATAAAAAAAGGGAAACAGATAAGAATTCTAATAGGTATCAATCCATACTTAACCATGGGCTAAGCACTGTGTTACATACTTCAAGTACATTACTGCTCATAGTGCTCACCAAGGATTTTATTAATAGCATCCAAAGTCCCTCCGTGAAGACGCAGAGGTGAGAAAGGTTAAATAAATTACTGAGCATGACAAGGGCCCAAGGTTGTATGGTTTACAAACACCAAACAACCTGGGTGACAGCACTGCTCTCCCTCCCTCCACTTTAAAACCATGCGTTAGAGACTTCAGGAAAGGAATGGACGGTGAAATAGTTCCGATCTACAGGAAAAAGTCTGAAGAGACAAGGTCAGCGAAAGCACTTTGATAAGCATGGCAGTCCGGGCTGCCCATGGAAGGTGGCCACAGGCGAGCTGGCCTTCCTTCTACCTCAGTGTGCTTCACCCCTTGCGAAGTCCTTAGGGAGGTTACAGCTCAGGTTGTTGTAGGCAAAATATCTTTTTAAAAATATTTATTTGTTTGCTTGAAAGTCAGCATTACAGAGACAGAGGGGGAGAGAGAGAGAGAGATCTCCATCCATTGGTTCACTCTCCAAGTGGTGAAATGGCTAGGGCTGAGCCAGGCTGAAGACAGAAGCCAGGAGCTGCTTCCAGGTCTCCCATATTGGTGCAGGACCCAGGCACTTGGGCCATCTTCCACTGCTTTCCCAGACACATTAGCAGGGAGCTGGATCAGAAGTGGAACAGCTGGGACTCAAACTGGTGCCCATATAGGATGCCAACATCACAGGTAGCAGCTGTACTCACTATGCCACAACACCAGCCCCAGGCAAACTATCTTAAGCCACTGACTTATTGTTCATCACGCATCTGCCTATGAGTTCTGCTCTAACAGAACACAACAGGTTAGGGGCCTTAAACAACAGAAAAATCTTAGCTCCCATTTCCGGAGGCTGAAGTCTAAGACCGAAGTCCTGGCAGAACAGCCTTCTCCTCACGTCCTCACATAGACTTTCCTCTGGGCCTGTACCCCTGGCGGGTCTTCCTCTTCCAATAAAGACATCAGTCATACGGAATGGGGCCCCACCTTTACGACCCCATAGAACCTCGATTCCTGCCTTAAAGGTTTTATCTCTAAATGTAGTCACATTGGGAGTTAGCATTTCAATACATGAATTTTGGAGACACAAGTCGGTCCATAACAGCCAGCATCCACCCTAGCAGCAGCCCCACACATACACCCTATCCGCCCTGCTGGGAGCTGTGTATTCGGCTTTCCCTCCAGTGTGCTTCCCACTCAGTTCGCTACAAGCACCTCCTCCTCCAGAGAAGCCTTCCTGACCTCTCCGAGCCAGAAAGACACTGCAACTGCTGAGTGAACTTACTCCTCCACTGGAAGTGCCCAGAACGTGGGAACAGCTGCTAAGCCATCATTGCAACCTCAATGCCTTTTGCTGAGGCTGGCTGGCACACAATCAGTGTTCAATACATAAATGTGGATGGGATGGATGCATGAGCAAAGGCAAATATTGTTCTGTGTCACATTCTGCCCGCTGTGATGAAGGCAGGAAGGGAGCCTGAGCCCTTTGTCAGCCTCTCCCCACAGCTTGTGCCTGAGCGGGGGCTCAGAGCTGCCTGAATTGAGTTGCATCTGGCTGCACTCTCTTTGCATCCCTCTTCAACGACCTGTGAAATGTGCTGTGGTGTATGCTCAGTGTCCATCCTGTGAGCGCTTGGCTAACATCCCCTCCATGCATGCCAGCAAGACAGGTGAGCCGTCCAGGCAGGGACCTGTCAGCAGGCAGATCAAGCTGTTACTGCTGCGAGCTCAGCTCCACAGGGGCAGCAGCTGCGCACTGGTCTGGCCCAAGCAGCAGGCGTTCTGGTTCATGTGGAACGAGTTCAGAGAGCTAGGGCTGGAGCTGCACCCTCACCTGACATGTGAGCATCCATCCAACCAGACTCCTAAGCACACCTTCAACCCTCACAGCTCAGATCACCAGGCACAGGAAAGCCCCTCTCAAGCAAGTCAGCCTCGCCACTGGCCTGTGACCAGCCTTGGGGAGGGGGCTGGCATGCAGCCCTGATGTGCTGAATGATATGGACATAGCTCTTGGGATCACAAACATCTGTAAGGTGTCATACAAGTCAATCCTATGACAGAGTGTGTGTATATGTGTGTCCGTGTATTATGTGCACGGCTGCAGAAAAATTGAGAAAACTGATTTTAAAAGGGAAACTTAGTTTTAAAAACTTAGAGTGATATAATCCTACTAGAAAGGTGAAATTAGAGAGAGGTCCTAGAAAAGTCCCTTAATCACAGCTTTTGCACCTCTAAAATGGGTTAACAATGCCTAGCTCAATGGCTTAGGAGGGATCTAAATGAGCTAACATATGAGGAATGTCTAGGACCTCACTGACACACAGCAGTCACTCAATACACATCAGCATCTCTATCCTTAGCATCCTATCCTTTAGCCTGACTTTTAAAGCCATCCCGAACATCTTGAGAAGTTCACTAAATCTAGCTCCCTTTACTTGGGAAAATTACTTCAGATGTTGCTGAGTCTTATTTTCTTTCTGTGTCTAACAGTTTTCCTGCTTGCACTGGTATAGACCCCGTATAGAGGTGCTTCTACCGTGTGAAGCATTAGAAGTTGTCATTGCTTCAAGCTACTCCATCCAGAGTCACCAGTCCCCTCCAACCACGGATGTGCTGAAGCTGGGCTATAGCTGAGTTCCACCCCCTCCATCAGCTGGGTCTAGTCCCAAACACAACTCCTCTTGCTTCTTCCTTCAAATTATCACTTTGACATGCCTTCCCCTAGTCCACTCCCCAGACCCAGCCTAGTCTTCCTTCATCAACGGCTTCTAGCACTGAAGAGAGCTCCTACGTATCTCCTAGGAGGATTGCTTCACGACCATGACCACAGGGAAGGAGGAATCTCAAAGCAACAAGGAATGTTCAGTCAATATTGATTGGGGCTTCTACGAGCCAGGGCATGAAAAGGAGAAGAGAGACAAGAACAGGTTCCTCCCTCAAGGAGCCAGCAATCTGGGTTCAGTGGTGCTGTGTGGAAGATGTCTGGGACACAGGGAGAATGCAGTGAACTGCTACCCAGGCTGCACTTCAGCCAGGCATGCAAACAGGAGGAGGAGCCCCTCTGCTTGGAGGATGGACTGGGGATCTGAGCGTGAGAGGTGCTCTGAGGCACAGGGTACCTAACCGGCACTCAGGGAGTAGGGGCAGGGCTGCTCAAGGGACAGCAACCAGCAGTTAGCAAGAAGACAGGATGAGAGAGAGAGGGAGACGATGGCAGTCCCAGCGATCGATCCTGGGACAGTTGGAACATTGGTTTGGATCAGCCCAGGGTGGCGTGTCAAGAAGTGATGGGGACTTCAGCAGGTGAGCCTAGTAGGAGGTCTGTAAGTTACTGGGCGGGTTGTTACAAAAGCCTGAGCCACTCTCTCTCTCTGCTTCCTGGCTGGTCACTTGAGCATTTCAATGTATAAGTTCCACCACTGCCATCTGCATCCACTGACCCCCACCAGACCCCAAACCAGTGGGGCCACCCCATCCTCAGTTTCCAAAACTGTGAGCCAGCTAAGCTCTTTCTCCTTACAAAGTTAGGTGCCTCAAGTATTTCATTGCATTAGCAAAAAATCTGATCCATAGACACACTTCATGAGTACTTACCAAGTACCTAGGCTGGCTCCAGGCATCACGTAAGCTACGTGTAAATATCATGCAGGAAGCAGCTCAAGGAGGTTGTAGACATTTCCAGGCTTGAAGCTGAAGCCAACAGGACTCTGATGAGATTCTAGCTTGTATTCATTACACCCTAGAAATTGGGCACAATGGAAAGTGCCACAGCTGGGGGAGAATGGCTCCTTCTGAAGACACAGTAAGAAACTAGTCTGTGGGCTGCCTACAGCCAGTCTATGGGACGAGTAACCTAGCCAGGAGTGGAGGATGGAGTGAAGGAGGAGAAAGGAAACAAGAGAGCCAGCCCAGAGGCTGTACCACGCTCCAGGCAAGAATTCCTGGGCCTGAAACTAGGGTGGCAGCAGGGATACGAGAAGGAGACAGGTGCAC
Organism: Lepus europaeus; assembly: GCF_033115175.1. Taxonomy (NCBI): domain Eukaryota; kingdom Metazoa; phylum Chordata; class Mammalia; order Lagomorpha; family Leporidae; genus Lepus; species Lepus europaeus. The sequence continues at coordinate 46,218,890 of NC_084833.1, forward strand.
ATTGTTGGCATGCGAGCAGGCGGGGACTGATGCTGGGCTGAACAGGCAGTAGTCACAGAAGGTGGAGGGAGAGGTCAAAGGACTCTGAGTTGCAGCCTCAAGGGAGAGGGAAGTGGGGGTACCATGAACAACGGCGCACCGAGGCTGATGGCACAAGTATGATAACATATTCTTCTCTGAAGGGCAGCACTTGGCAACCCTGAGCAGCTCAGCCAACCACGGAAATTTTAATTACACTAAGCCCAAATTCAGCCTCTCCAGAGTCATTAAAAAAAAAACAAAACCCTGACTCCAGGAAGGAAGCTTGCATGCTGAGAAGCTGACAGCCAGGAGAATATTCTAACTAAACCGTCTCTGTGACCACCGCGCCATCAAGCATCTTTTAAAAAGCCCAAGCGATTCTTAGTTTGCGGTGTTCAGCCTCTGTGAGAAAGCTCTCTCTGTGAAGGACAAACTTCTAAGGAGAAGTGGAGAAAAATCAATCAGAGAGTCATTCCCTTGACTAATCAATAGGTATCTGTCAGGGAGATTTTACTTCTCCCGTCTGTGCTAGTTCAGTGGGGTCGTAGGGCCCTGAACAGGACTTAACTCACAGAATTTTGTCTCCATAGCGATTCACAGCCCCCTGCCTCTCTGGTTTTTCCCTGACTTGAGCACAGAATTTGGATTTGACAGGTGCCGGATGCACCGAGGGAGCTGCTGTCCACACGTGGCACCAGGCATCAGTGGAGTAGGGCTGAGCTCTGAGCGGCACCCAGCCCCACGTGCCAGTCTGCTCTTGGGGAGCCTCCACCAGAAGATGCTTCCTGGGGAGACGCCCCCTCGCCTTCAGCTAGAACCCAGTCTGTCGGGGGGCAAGAGAGTGTCTCTATGTTGACATGTGTGACAGCTGCACAGGTGGACAGGAGGTAGAAGAGACGCATTGGGAAGCATGCCCTTCACTGGATCTAAGGCACACCTCCCTTAGAAAGGGAATGACAGTCTAACTCTAAATAGGAATTGTCCCCATCCCTAACCCATGACATCACTCTGTCCTATTTTGAGCTTGGGCTATTGTCTGCAAATAGATGATGTAATTATTTGTTCAGAAAGGCACTATCCAACATGGTAGCCACTAACCACATGTAGCTCATTAAGTTGAAATGAGTGAAAACTAAACAGATTTAAAGTTCAATCCCACAGTCACAGAAGTCACATTTCTCTGGGGCCAGGCAGGGCTGATGGCTACTGATTTGTACGGGGTACAAAGATCACATTTCTGTCACTGGACAGTGCTAACGTAAAATCAAAGCTTCCAGAAGGAAGAGTCTGTCTGGTTTATATTCAGCTCCTGGAAAAGTGCCTGGCACACGGAAGTACTGCATAAATTCTGGGAGAAGAGATGGATAATGGAATTTTATAACATCACAAAACAAAATCACAAGCCAGAAGCAAAAACATGAAAACATTCTCAATGTGCACATATAATGGATTACTTAAATCAAATGTGGCACTTCTCTCGTGGGACTTGGTCAGTAAAAGGCAGGAAGCAGGAATGTGTAAGTGACTCAGGCAGATAGATACCCATGCTGTGTCAAGCGCAGATGTGAAATTCCTAAAAAGATGTGCGGTGCGATCCTGTTTTATTAAAAAACACAAACCAGAAGAGATCGACAATGAAATATACCCAATGGTTGATATCAGTCACTACTCAAGAGGATTAGAGGAAAGAGGAATTTTGTTCTGTATTGTTCCTTAATGGTTTCATTTGTAATGCATATGTGTTACCTACTGGAGCATTTACACATTTTTAAAACAAAATTATACATAGTCCTCTAAGAGCAAAAGGAAAAGAAATTGCACATCACAGACTGTCCCAAGGACACATAGATCACTCCTCAAATAGTTACCGAATGCCACATCCCTTTCCTGCCTTACAGCGTTTAATCTTAACACTGTCCCTGCACTTAAATATTGTTGTCCTCTGTTGACCATGGAGACTCTGCAGACCAGAGAGCTTAGGCAGCTTTCCCAGGGTTGCACAGCCAGCACACCATACCATTGGCATTTGAACCCAGCTTTCTGATTCTACAACTCATGGGCTCTTTGCCACAGAAAACATGCATAGATACCATGCAGAGAGCCCAGATCCCAGACAAGCCATGAACTAGCCACTCCATTCACATGAAATCCCAAATAAGTGCCATGGCACAACCAGATGCTTGAGAAGTGGCTTTTGTTACTCAGGACAGTAGGAAACACATCCGTGTTGAAGCCAGCCAACCCTCTGCCTTGTCTCTCAGCTTAGCCCACAACTGTCCGTCCCCAGATAGCACACACACACACACACACAGAGCAATGGTACAGGGAGCTGGCGCCAGTGAGCACTCGGTTGTTGGTGGTGGAGGCTTCCCAGCTCCCTGGCAGATGCCTCGATTGCGCCTTTGTTGGATTTTCAGCCAATCCCCCATTGAAGAGGAGTTTTCAGCTCACTGGAGCTGTCTGAGCCAAATGCTATAGATTCTATAGCCTTTCAGTGGCAAGGACAAGGCATTCCAGGCTGCACGCTGGGAGGCTTGTTTCCCTTCACACTTGACACAAGCGGGCTGTGTGTTTACCCACACACACACACATGCACACACCAACAAAGCTGCTGCAGCGGTAGTATTTCTCAAAGCTCAGAAGCTGTGCTTCAGCAGTGTGTCCCTCCATCACGCCTATCAGGAAAAACAATGTAATTCCTTCTAAGCAAAGTTTCAACCAATGGCTGGAAAATTCGGGAGAAAATGAAATGTAATACTCTATTAAGCCTTATTTTGCCAGCACAAGTGAGAGCTCACCCAAGCATGGCAAGTCATTAAAATGGATCTTACATATATCATTATAAATTTAATAATCACCATGACGGCTAGAGTTCAAGTTAAAATGAATGTCAGCTGAGCATGACCAATTGCTGTTACCCCAGCTGCCACAGAGCCTCACTTGGGGTTAGATTCTACTTCCAGAGGCTCCGTAGTACATGTGAACCCAACCCAGCCAGAGCCAAGAACAGATGGGAAATATAGACAGCTACACCTAGCCGAGGAGAAGCCGTCATAATTGCACATTATCTCAGTGTACCAGCCCAATTAAAATTTCCCACAGTGTCAGAGGCCCCAAATGTTCCTCCACTAAGTGTCTGGGTACCAAACTTGGCTGATACTTGGTCCAAAGCCGTCATGGGTTCTGTTGAGAGCAATTGTCAATTTTCCTCCGCTCTCTCAGAAAGTGCCCCTAGAAATGGGAATGGGCAGGTTGAGTGGGTTACACATTTAATAAATCAAACACCACAAAGCAAACCCACTCATCCAAGTTCGTGAGTTAGTGGGCGTTATTTCTGAATTTTAGTGAGTGCGGTTTCAGGAGTGGATTTTTTCTTTTAGGAATAGAATCAGCATATTTTTGTAAAATATAGGTTTTTTTCCATTTATTTTTGTCCTTTGAAAGTCAGAGTAAAACCGATCCACACACAGCATCTGAAATTACAGGGAAGAGATTTGAGGCCTGTTTCCCCATCTGCAGGTGTTTCACACCGGGAAGAGACAATCTTTGAGACACACGAGAAAAGGCGTATCTACACCACATGAAGAGAACGCCACAAGTTTTTCTACCACGCATAACATTTCAAAGGAAATGGAAGGAAGTATTTTCAGCTTAACCCAGACTCTGGCTCTGCGTGAGCTGTATTTAACTCCTGCTACTCCCTGATCCTAGCAATGCCCTGGGAGAGAGGAGAGACAGCTACAAGTTTCTTCCTAGACAACCAGCTACTCCTCGCTACTCCCCAGCATGTTTGGCTTTTAAAGACAAGTTGAACTTTAACTGGAAGACACAGGTCCTGGGTGGCTGCGGTTTTCAGACCCATGAGAGCAAATGACCTACACTCCACAGGCCACTTTAAATGACTGTGACATTCTCACAGATGGGGCCAAAGAGTGCAATGAGACATGTTTTTGATCCACAAACACAAGAGCCAGCAGACCACACAGAGAATGACCCAAAGCAAACCACCGCTGTCAAGAGCAACATTTCCAAACAGTGAGGAGAGTGATCGCATCCCAAAGATGCTTCAGTACCCAGAAGCTCACGTGTGCCTGGGAGTATCTCAACTCCTTTTTCTGTTAACTTTCTTAGCTCAAGTTTACAAAACCTTTGCCTTTCTGGCTCCCAGGATTAAATGATTTGCTTCTTGACCACCAACACGTCAAGGTAGAAATCAGGACATGCAAATCATAGACCATGACATTGCCGCCATCACCAGAAAAATGCAAACAAACATAATCCAGGAAGAGCGGAATTCAGATGGCCCCATGCGCCTGCACACTGACCCACACTTAGCAATTCACACTTAGCCTCGCGCGCCCGAGGGACAAACCAGCTTCTGCCACTTACCCTCTTCTGATCTTCCAGTCCATGGGTAACTGGCTTTCTCTTCTGCTGCTGGCTGGACTCACACACAGATTCCATTTCCCAGGAATGAAACTCCCCTTTCTCCTTCAGCGATGCTTCCAAATCCACAGAGGAATAAAATCACCCAGGCAAAAGCGATACATGCACCTGCCAGCCACAGCTCCCACCAGCCACGAGAGTCAGCGCTGCCTCTTCAAAGGTCTTCCCGTCTTGGTAGAATCCACCGGGGGACGCCACTCACCACCGCTGCCTTGGCAATGAGGGCAGCTGCTGCCGGCATCCTGAGAGCTGGGACTTAGGGCTTCGCTTTAGGTCCAGGACTCGCTTTGCGTGAGCCCAAAGGACAGATCTGGGCCGAGACGAGTCCATATCCTGGGGCACGTGCCGCATTACTGCCCCAGAAATCCTGTCCGTCACTGTCTCCTTGGCACGGATAATTTATATGTCAATAACAATGTAAATGGGCATTTAATCCACTGAGCTGATAGCATCCACATCCCTCTCTGGCAGCCTCTGGCTCCCATAAATCACCGCAAACGCTGCACGGAGCTGCGCGCCTCACAGTCCCCGCACGCGTTCACCGCAGCCGTGGCTCCCCTCCAGGCTGTCATCCTCCGCCTTCGGGGAGCGAGACCCACACCTGAGAAGAGAACAATCAGCAGTCAGATTTGCCAGCTGTTGGGAGAAGGGCAGCTTCCAGCTGTCTTGCCCACTGTCGGCCACCACACAATGAGGCCCTAACGAAGCAGCATCCGGCGATCATCCCCTGAGCACATCCCTGGACAAACAGTATCGAGGGTCCCCCCCCCCCAACTTCCGTTCATGACATAGCTCACCGGGGCTGGAGATGAGTTACCTTTCAGAGCTACGTGGGGTGCATCACCACCACCATCACCATCACCATCACCATCATCACCATCATCATTATAGAAAAAACAAGGCACCAGGGGATGAGCCAGGGAAGCAATGATCTGTGAAGCAAAAAGCACCAGCATCCTCCCCCAGTTACAGCTGCTGGAGGCCGTGGATGGCAGGTGAAATGCCAGGGCCCACCGGGATGGTGAAAAAGAGCGCTCCAGATCATCCGAGGGCTGCGGAGCAGCTGGCCTACAGGAACGCATTCTGCCAGGGAACCTGCAGGCAGAACAGCACCCAGTCACCTCCTGGCTGACGTCACAGAGGCTTGGAGGCACAGGGAGGGGGGAGGAGGGAGCCTTCTGCACCAAGGATGGCATTCACGATGGGTGCACCCTTCCACAAGTGGGCCAAGAGAATCCCCCCATGAAGATGCGCCAATAAATAAGGGTAGATGCCCCATCCCACACACCAGCACTACCAGGAAAGAAAAAAAGGGAGGCAGGGGAACCCCTTATTAAAAGGTACCACTCTCTTGCCAGCATTGCTAATCAAGCAGTAGCCATTCTCCGATTCAAGCCGCACCAGCCTCCAGGAGAGCCGCAGCCAGATCCAGCCGCAGCGGGCACTAGACAGAAGCCCACAGGCCCTCCCTTGCAGCTGTCCGGGCCGGTGGCTACTTTGGAGCGAGGCCGAAGCCACTCCCTGTCCCTGTCACAAAAGGCTTTTTGCGCAGCTCAGTGCCAAAGCAGGGGAAAAGGCAGACAGGAGATGCAGCCACAGGGGGCTTGTGAGGAAGAAGAGGGGGACTGGTGGATGGTGGACACATGGGGGAGGAGCTGCAGAAGGACTGTGACTTCACAGGTGAGTCCTTCATGCTCAACACTGGGCCACAGCAGATTTCTGCAAGGGACTTGCCAAGCCACTAACATTCCGAATGTGGTAAGAATCCATGAGGGGCGGAATGTGCAGAACAGAGGCATCTGGTACACCCACAGGGACTGACGTTAGAGGCGCCATGACTGAAGCCCTCTGCTTGCTCCGGACACAGCTGAACTTCCAGAGAGAGCGGTAGCACCTGCTAGCTGCTCACCACCACCATCTCCACGGTCCTTGGCATGGGTGAAACCTCTGCCCCATTCTTCCTAGCTCCAGATGACAATGCAAGTCAAGTCTGGCAAACTGGCCCCAAGCATTGCCTTTACCTGATCTCAACTGAGACCTCAAACTAAGGACTAAGGACTGAATTTCAACTCTGAAACATGCTCACTGCGGGATCTTAAGCAAGATGAGTTACCTTTCAGAGCTACGTGGGGTGCACCACCACCACCACCACCACCATCATCATCACCATCATCATCATAGAAAAAACAAGGCACCAGGGGATGAGCCAGGGAAGCGATGAACTGTGAAGCAAAAGCACCCCCCAGGCTCAGTTTGCTGGTCTCTCAAGTGGGGCTATTGGCAGCCCATAAGAATGGAAAGATAAAGATCACCCCCTGACCTGGGAGAGGTGACCAAGAGCTTACCGCCAATGCACATTGAATGTTTGCTGTGTCAGGCCTCCTTTACATATTCACTCATTCAGCAAATCTCTGTTGAGGGATTGCTATGTGCCAGTCATTTCCTTCTGAAGGGGGATTTACAGCCGTGTGTTAGCAGTAAGATAACTGAAGATAACAGAAGCCAGGTTACTTGCCTCAAGTCACACAGCTAGGAAGTTGTGAGTCTGAAATTTGAACCCAGGTCTGACTTCAAACTTCTTGCTCATTTGTCTGCTAGGCTGGAAAAATCACTGTTAATTGACTTCCCGAGAGCAGCCTGAACTCAGAGTCCACACTTTGGAGAGCCGCTGGCTCTCCTCATGAATAATCATAAAAGAGGAAAAGGCAGATGCCCAGAGGGCTCTCCGCCTTGCAAAGCCCTCTCCAGAGAGGCTGCTTCTTTGGCAGCCCTGTGCTCTCCCTGTCTGAGAACAGCTCTGAGCTCTGCACTGGGCCCCTGTGCAGGAGCTCTCTCCCGGGTGAGACCCTGTCACATCCCATCACACCAGCCGGTGCACACGCCCCGGGTGCACATAGGGACAGACGTTTCTCGCAGCAGAAATGCCTCCCCACCAGCGGGAAGTGGGAGGATGTTCAACACCTCCTGTGAGCCTTTTGTGCTTGCTTTCAGGAGTCAGTCTCCACCAGGGCTGGACCACTGCCGTCCCACGCTGGAGCCAGGGTGCAGAGGGGTCACCCAGGATGCTGGTGTCAGCTGGCTGCCATAGCTGATCTGTTTCCCCACTGGGGAGGGGCACTTCATGAGCAAGTCTTGATGTCAAAGCTCTGGTTTCTTACTGCCAGGGAAACCTTGGGAAGTTCAAATCCACAGGAATGAAACAGAGCTGAAAGGCAGGACCAAGAGCACAGCTAACTGGATTCCGCTTGCTGGATTGATCCCTCGGCGCAGTGATTTATCAGCAGTTTCTCATCTCCGTGCTGTAAGTCAGCCAGGAGCAGCTGTAAGCAGAAGGGGGGAGGGGGAGGCATGGCCATGTTGCACCCTAAGATGGGCTGGGGGGCGCCTGGTGGGCAAGCCCAAACTTTGCCTTGGAATTCAGAAGACAAGCCCAGCTGTTCTAAAGACATTCTGAACACACTGCCAAGGCTTCCTCCTGCCTGCTCCGCACACACACTCCCAGAGGCTTCAACTGTGAGTCCTTCCCGGCAATCCCCAGGAAAACAATAAACAAAACCTACAGACTGACTTGAACATGCAGGCAGGAAAGGGTCTAGTGTCCCCGGAGGGCAGAGGAGCTTGCTCAAGTCCCTTCCTGCACAACTCTATTCCCTTCCAGATGCCCAGTTGGGATTCCATATATGTTTTGGCAAAAACATCCTTCTTAAAGTATCCATAGTTTTCCAAACCGGGTCAGGCTACTTCCTTCTCAATCCTCTCCCTCTCTCAGCTGCTCCCGCCTCCCACTCCCTTTTCCTGGGAGCTGTAAGGAGTGGAGAAACTGGTTTTAAATCTGGATTTAAGGTTGGTGGGTGAGAAACAGAACATCATCGCTGTTGGAGTGAAGCTTCCGCAACAAGGGTGCATCAATCTTTCCACTGGTCTAATTAACACTCATCACCAACCCGACATTCTTAATTAGGTTTCTGTGCCAACAGGGGAAACGGAGTAGCTTCTTGGAAAGCGAGCCTTTCGTTAATCAATCAATCAATAAGTTACAGAAGATACACGAAGTGGAATACCGAGGGCATGGTGGTTTCTGGGCCGGGTTTTTAATTTGGGGGCCTTCTTGGTCCGAATGGGCGCCTGCGAGCGAGCCACTTCTTCCAAGCGGCTGGGGAGAGCTGACCCATCCGCCAACCCCAGCGCCTTTATCTGCACAGGGCGAGCGCACCAGGAGCCAGCGAGCTCGCCTGCTCCCGCCTCTTCCCCGAAGAAAAGAAAGAATCGCACACAAAAATAAGTCACAGGGCCCCAGCTGGGCAGCACGGGCTGTCACTGCTGCCGCCGGAGTCCCTTTGCCGGCAAGAAAGGAGTGGGCTCTGCGGAGCGCACACCTCGGAGGCACCGGCCAGCGCTCGGGCGCCCCCTCCCAGCCGGCAGCCCTCGCCCAGCCACCCGCGGCTACCGGGAGCGTGGGAGAGGAGAGTCCAGGGAATCCAGGGCCGGCCTCCTTGCCCCAGGCTGGGATACACCCCCAGCACGCGCGCAAACACACACACACGCACACACACACACGCACGGACACGGTGAAGAGACACACAGACTGGCACCGGAAGCACAGACACTCGCAGGCACAGACACACACAGACTTAGAGACCCCCAGTCCCCCGCCCAGGTCCAGACACCCCAGGAAGCTCAGATAACAGAGGAGGAAGCGCAGACAGGTACTAGACCTACAGTCGGAGGCAGACGGGGCCAGACAGCGCACACACACACACACACGCTCATAAATTCACTGCGAGACAGGCACACAGAGAGGAAGGCACACACGCCCCGAAACACTCAGACACGCCGGCAGGGGATCGGCGAGCAGCGGCATTCAGACACCAGCATCCTGAGGGGGCGAGCCAGACACCCGCGCCAACGGCGAACCAAGGGGACCCAGGCGCGGGGAAACACCCAGAAACACAATCACGTAGACACACGCAGACACTCCACACACACGGGCTCGCGCAGGCTCAGGCACGTAGACACCAAGGGACACACACCCACTGGGGACCGGTGCGTGGACCGCATAGCCGGCGGCTTGGGAAAGTGCGCCCTGGCGCTCGCAAAGGAGCCGCGAGCAGCGCGCGGCGCGCCCCAGCCCCGCATCTGCTCGGAAGAGTTTCCCAACGCATCTTTGAACACGGGCCCGCCGGCCAGTCCAACGGTCGCTGAGCTGTGGCCAGCCGGCTTCGGCGGCCAGCAGCCCTCCGCCCGGCTCCCAGAACAGAGGTGGAACCTCCGGCCAGTCAATGCTTAGCCAGCGCTCTCTCCGCCGCAACCCCCGCCCTGCCCCGGCCCCTGGAGCCCAGCACAGAGCATCCCCAAGTCCTCTGCTCCAGGCCCATCCAGTTGCGGCGGCAAACTTTCCCCACCCGAGCAGAGCAGCCCGTGCCAACCCGCCCCAAGGAGGGGACGCGGGCGGGCTCCTACCTGTGCCCACGCCTGCTTCTCGGAGCCGCGGTCTCCAGCCGGTCTCGCCTTGTACTCCAGCCCGCGCTCCTCAGCCGGGGCCGCTGCCTCTGCAGCCGCTCCTTGCCCTCCCGTTACCTGGGAAACCGCCTCCTCCTCCCTCCCGCCAGCCAACCCAAGCGGTTCACATGGCGCCTCGCAGCCAATGGGCAGCCTTGCCATCCCGGTCCCCTTCCAGGGTTCCAAGCCTTTCCCAGGCTAGGGGACTGAGCGCAAGGGTGAGGCAGAAGCCTCTCCCCACCCGCTGCTGTTCGAAGGCGGGCCCGCGGCGGGTGAGAGTGGCCGGTCAGCACCCTTCTGCGGGACAGACGCAGCTGAAGCTTGACCAAAGACCGCACTGCCAAAAAAACCTTAGTTGAAAGATGTCTCTGGGCACCCGGTCCAGCTTCCTGCTAAGCGCGTGGATGCTCAGGACAGAGCCCCATTGGGAGCTGTCCGTCAGTTAGAACACCTCTCCTGCAGGAGCGCTGGCGGTCGCCCAATGGTAAGCGCCTTCCCTGGGGTAGTCTGGGTTCTTTCCAACACGGAATGGAAACCCACATCCACCGCAAGAATCAATTCCGTTCTCTGGGACGCTCAGAACAAGGTTCTCTCAGCCGCCAAACTTCCAGGCCTTCGGAAACTGGAAGGCAGCACATCCCACGCCCCGGGGGTGACCCATTCTAGAGAGCTTATCATCTTCTTGTCTTCTTTCCGGGGCCCTCGTGTCTCTTTCACGGAGCAGTTTGGTCATCAGTGCCCATATGGGAGGAGCTCAGGAGCACAGGACAAATGGCAAATAAGACTTGGGCTGGTGAAAACTGACATTCCCTCATCTGCCGAGTCATGCTCTGGACCCAAGACCTGGAGTGAAAGGGAAGACCAGACATGTTTGGAGAAACACTGAAGTGGATCTCCCTGTCATATGCCTCTATTATCCAGTCAAAACTTGATCCATCACACAGTGTGCCCAGATGGTCCTGGCAGGAGGGTATCCTGGCCTTTCCAAAGCCTACAAACTCTGCCAGTCTTTCCAGGGCCCAAGGCAGATCTCCCATACCACCGCCTGGCAAGGACCGTATGAAGCCAGCATTCTCAGGGGCATCGCATTAGAACAGGAGCTCGGGACATTAGGTGGCTAATCCTGCTGCCGGGTCTTTGGCTGGGAGGTGGAAGGAGACCAAGGCTCAGGCAGGGGGATGCTCTTATCTGCCATCAGAGCAAGAAGTATTGATAAGGACCAGAGAGCATGCAGCCGGAGCTCTGCTAGCCCCAACCACCATTCCCTGGGCCAGGTGGCAGGAAAGGGGGGTGCCCCCAACTTCTCATTAAGAGCAGAGGGTCCAGCAAGGATGTGGGGATGGCAGAGGCTAGAGAACTGCAGTTGAAGCGGAAATTTAAGCTCACTCAAACACATCCTTATAGGTTACCTTCCCACATCTTGCCCCAGAGGAGCCCATAGAGTCTGATGAAATGAAACCCTTGCCTTTCTTAGCCAATCCCTGCAAGTCTCTCTGAGGTCATTCAAGGAAGAAGACCATTAAGGAGCTGTCAGGGGAGTCGCATCATGTACCCAGTCATACAGAGTGTGATATAGTCAGAACACAGCCCTGCACCAGCCAGCCAGAGCTGGAATCCTCTCTCCATCACTTGTCATCTGTAGGATCCTCACTCTGACCCTGGATCTCCTCATCTATAAACCAGGGATGCTAAAATTCCTCTCCACAGAAATCTGAGGATCAGATAGGATCCTGGATGACCACATGCTTCATAAACAACATACCGTACAGAGAAGGACTTCCAGCAAATTGCCCCCTATGGTATATCAACATTTTGTGTTCACTGAGCTAGACTATGGTCCCCAGTGTTTGGCGAAACACCAGTCTAGATGTTACTGTGAGTGTATTGTAAAGACATAATGAACATTTAAATCAATACACTTTGATTAAAGCAGATTACCCTCCATAAAGTGCATGCGGGCTTCATGCAATTAGTAGAAGGCCTTTGGAGAAGAGTGAGGTCCTTGGGGGAGTAGGATTTCTATGCTTGTGTACATCCTATTGGTTCTATTGCTCTGGGGAGCACTGAATAACACAGATCCTTCCTACAATGATACGGATTTGTCAGGAAAATCCAAAGAGTGGACACAACCAGATCCCTGGGTTTGCAGCCTGATCAGCAGTCTGCAAATTATCAGTAAATATATGTATGTTTACCCAAATCTGGTCCAGATGATGGTAGGCTTATTTTCCCAATGGTTTCAATCTACCACTCTAGGCAACAACCTATCACCTCTTGGAGGTGGGCATCCTTGAGACCACTTGTCTAAATTAGCTACTTTTCTTTTCTGCCCCTCTGCCTCCTGCCCCAGTCTCTTCTTGAATACCAGGATCCAGGAGGACAGTCTGTTCGATAGAGATTTTGATCTTTCCCCCTCTCTCTCTCCTTCTCCCATCCTCTCATACATCCTCTGTGATTTCCAATGAGAATTTCAGCAGCAAAGGCCTTAATATTTACTGCCAATTGCAAGATCACTTTTGTCTCCATTAAGGATGCCCACAGTTTAAAAAAAAAATCTCATGCACAGGTGGGTGTTTAGGCAAGGCAGATTGGGCCACTGCTTTAGACACCCACATCCCACATTGGAATGCCCATTTGAATCTTGGCTGTTCCGCTTCTGATCCAGCTTCCTGCTAATGCACCTGAAAAGGTACAGATGGTAAACAGGGTACTTGGGTCCCTGCCATGCACATGGAAGACCAGGATAGAATTGCTGGCTCCTGGTTTCATCCTTACCCAGTCCCGGCCATCGCTGCCATTTAGGTAGTGAACCAGCAGATGGAAGATCTCACTCCCTTTTCCTCTTTCTCTTTCACTCTTTCAAATACATAAACCTTTAAAAAAAATTAAAAATCATGTGTAATCACCTACTTAGGATCCTAACTGCAAAACTGACCCTATTACCCTGAGGTAAGACTTACTTCAACTCAGACATTAAAAGAGAGGAAGCATAATATATCCAGGCCTTCAAATAACTAGAAACACAAGCCTCTCTCCACAACTCCTGGTATGAAATCTACTCTCTCTGATCCCCTTCTGTGTTTATTCAACCTTTTTCCTGGCCTAATACACCTGCTAGCCCAGGTTACATCAGGGTCTCCTAGTGTGGACACCCAATACAATTTTCCAGCAACCTCCAGAGCTCAGTTTAAATTCTCATGGAAGAATGTAACGGTCACTGACCTTTGGGTCAGATCAGAGGTCAGCCTGCAGCAGCAGCAACAGTAGGAAAGGACCTTAAAGGGTTAGACAACCTCAGACATTTGCTGTGTACAGTGATAGGGCAAGTAGCACACTTGTTCCTGTTTGTTTCTGACACCTAAACTGAGCCCCTCCTATCTCACTTTTCTCATTCAAAACAAACTTTTTACAAAGCCCTTCTTCAAATACCTTCAGGCAATACCTGAAGGAAGTGTGTGTAAAGCACTTTAGAAAATTGAAGTCTGTCCCTTTTTTCTATGAATTAAGGAAAATCTTTTCTGACCTCAGGAAGACTTGAGGCAGAAAGTCCCCAATCTGAGGTCTCCCTTGAGCACCCAGGTATGGTGGATAAAGCTCAGACATTGTCTTACATGAGCTGGACCCCAGAGAGCTGACCTCTTAAGCAAAACATCCTTCTCTTGTGTCTCTGGATTGGACACAGAGCCAGCTGGCCAGCAGAACAGAAAAGTAAATGAAAACTACCCTTCACGTCCTATCTTTTTGAATTGGTGAAGTTCATGATTTTGGGGACACAAATCTAAATGCTTTTTCCCAAAGTCCCTGGCAGAGTTAGTTGTTCCCTTCCCTGAAACCCCACGGCACTTGTATTTTGTTCCCATCTCTTACACAGCATTTGTCGTACCATACCAAATTACCTATTCACAGATTTATCCCTCTCACTACTCTTTCATTCACTGATCATTCACCAAATCCTGCTACAACTTATATTCATTCAGCATTCTCAGAGCAGTAAAGAGGTAGAGATAGTCCCTGTTCTCATGGCAACAACAGAAGATGATGCAAAATAAACATTTACTCCCAATAATGTGAGAGAATCTTTAAAGCTCTGACGAGAACGTAACGAGGATTGTCTGATGGAGAATAAGCAAGTGAGATCTGCCTTTGGGTAGGTGCAGGTGACTTCTTTGAGAAGAGGAAATTTAGACTGAAATCTGGATGTTGAGATGGAAACACCTGTGAAAGGATCAAGGAGAAGAACATTCCAGAAACAACTGCTAGTGCAGAGGCTTGAGGAGGATGGCAGACATGGCAGACTCAGGCTGGGCTCACTTGTGGAGCAAAGGGGTGGTGCATACAATTGCAGCGCAGTGACTGAGGGGGCCCAGGACGGGATGGACTCAGAGCCCGATCATAGCGAGCCTTTGGGGCCACTGAAAGGGACTTGGGTTTTATCCCAAGTGCTACTGGAAGACACGGCAGTGCATTGTGTTTGGAAGTGATCTGATGTAATCGATCACTCTGGCTGCTTCATGGAGAGTTGACAAGAACAGGAGCAGAGAGTCCACGTAAGAGATGATTACAGAGTCCCGGCCGGAGTCCGCAGAGACGACAGCTGCAGGATGGAGCTGAGGAACACGTTGGAGTCAGAATCAACAAGATTCCTTGAAGAACTGGGAGCTGAATCATGTAAAATCTTGTAAAATTCTGGATTTTTTTTTACTGCAGTTACTAGAAGGACTCCCTCAATGCAAGAATCATATGCTACTTCTCTTTTCTATGTCCTGCACTTGAAAAAGAGCCAAGCACATGAAGTGTTCATTGAATATTTAAAAGGCTAAATGGATGGATGGATGGATGGATGGATGAACGGACAAACAAATAGAAGGGGTGAATCCTTCAGAAACACTTTGTTCACGTAGCCCTGGGGAAGCAAGTCTATGGGGCTCTCAGGAACAGAGTGTCTATACCTGGTGTAATACCAACTCGTCTCACCTAACATCCTTCTCTGCTCTCAGACTTCACTCACTTTGTCTCTTGCAACATGTAGGACTAACCTCACTCTAACTCCCTCAGCCTGTTTTTACCCTCCTCACAGGCCACTTAAGTTTATGGTGTAGTCTATCCACATAATTATGCCTCCTTGCTCTCTTAATCATTTATTTGAACCTTATATTGAGTGCCTACCTGTGCCAAGAGCTTTCATGATGAGAACTCATGAAGAATCAGGACAAGTCTTGAGAAGTCAAGGTTTACAAAGAAGGCTGCAGCCTCCCCAGTCCTCACTCAGAGCCTGGTGCATGCTTTGGTTTGCTCACACCTTCAACAGGCCTTGTTATTTCGTTTCCAAGCCCACAACAACCCAGAGGAAAGCATTGACTGCTACCAGATGGCAAACTGACAACTGTAAGAACTCAGTCAACAATCTGGCATCAAGCAAGGAGACCAATAAACCTACAAAAAAAAAAAAAAAAAGCAAAACAAAAGGACTGAGCAATCTGGGCCTGGGCCTTTTGTTTTGTTTCTCACAGGTTTATTGGAAAATAAAACATAGGAAAGGAAAATAAGAGCTGATTCCCGCACTGAGGGAGCGCCCCTTAGTGAATGGACAACCAACAGCAGACCTCTCATCCATTCTTTAAACTACTTGGATCCACCACCATGCTGACTCTGAATCCCACAAAGGTCTTGTGAAGCAGGGAAGATTTTAGTACCCTATAAAGCTTTGTGTATCAGTTGGCTGAGTGGATTTTAATGGACAAGCCCAAGGATACTAAAATATTTCTATTGTCAAAAATGACTCCAGCAGGCGCTGTGGTGCAGAGGGTAAAGCCGCTGCCTGCAGGGCCGGCATCCCTTATGGGCACCAGTTTGAGACCCGGCTGCTCCACTTCTGATCCAGCTCTCTGCTATGGCCTGGGAAAACAATGGAAGGTGACCCAAGCCTTTGGGCCCCTGCACCCACATGGGAGACCTGGAGGAAGCTCCTGGCTCCTGGCTTCAGATCAGTGCAGCTCCGGCCATTGCAGCCAATTGGGGAGTGAGCCAGCAGATGGAAGACCTCTCTCTCTCTCTCTCTCTCTCTCTCTCTCTCTCTGCCTCTCCTTCTCTCTGTGTATAACTCTGACTTTCAAGTAAAATAGATCTTTTTTTAAAAAAATGACTTAAATTCTGTATAGCCAATATTTTATTCTGATAGAACTGTTAGGTAGGAAGTCAGTTATGAGCTTATACATCCAAAAAGCCCTTTGTTCCAAGAGGAGCAGAGGTGGCGAAGCAAGACCCATCTCCTTAAAAACCCCCAGCCTCAACTGGACTGTGCGCTCAGCTCTCTGCATCTTTGCTGAGCCACCCACCTGGCCTGGTCAGGTGTAATCTCTCCACTGAACATGTAACTTCCCTCCTTCCTCCTCCCCAGTCTCTCAGGCTCTGTCTGGAGAGGTGCCCATCCGTCCTTACAGATGTCCCTTCCCTAATAAACCTTGCTATTTTACCTCCCACTACTCTCTGTCTCACGCCTGAATTCTTTCTTGCGCGAAGACAAGAACCCTGCGATTTCTCCGGTAACAGAACTATTACAGTTCTTAAGCAAATCTAAGGTATGCCAGTTTCTCTAAGCAGGTGACTTCATTTAAGGCCCACGATAACCCTGTGATGTAGGTACTATGCCCACCCTCATTTTGCAAAGGAGAGGGGCTCAACAGGGAGGAGTACCTGGTCTTTTGGTCACAAAACTACTTAGAGGCATATCTTTTACAGCCAAATCAAAGGCCAAAGGAGAGACTAGAGTTCTAATTTTTAATTCCTTTTAATGCTTGTCATGGATTTGGACACATAATAAGTGTTCAGAATAGAGGCTCGGAGCTTATTCACCCAGCAATCCGTCCCAGGAATTCTGCCGGCCCTAGGGACACTTTGGCGAGTCAGCCAGACAGAACCTGTCCTGGGGTGATACAGCATGAAGAATGGATGGATCTGTTCCACGGCTTCGGGGGAGAAAAATCAATGTGTTGTGATCCCATTAAATCACAATTATAGATCTTTGGGAAGCAGCTAAAGTTGCCCCCTTGGAAAGCCTGCACGCACATAACGGAGCTAAAGGTTTGACTGTGAAAAGAACCCACAGCCCTACCTGTACTGGCGCTCAGGCAGCCTGCAGTCCTCCTTTGGGTAGCCACCTTTCTGCACCTGGATTAAAGGGAGACTTAGTGGACTGCTGGATCCCGCCACGCAGTGCTGCTGGGGAGTGCGGGGGAGGGCAGAGATAGATTGTGGGCAACACTCTGCTCTCCTTTCCCTCCTACCCCCGGCAGGATCACCTCAAACATTTCTTTTATCGTCTTCACCCGGCATCAACACAGTGGAGTAGCTAGAGTAATTTTAAAGAGTCTGCTTACCCAGATGATAATGGGTTGAGACGATGCAGCATTGTCTGAAACAGACAGTAGCTGGGAGGGAGTGCGGTCAGCTGCCAGGGGGTACGCCAGGGGTGGGCTGGCTCTGGTTTCCTAGCCTCCAGTGCCTAGCACTTCTGCAAGCATGGGAGGATGCTATGCAAACCAGCTTGCCGAGAACACCCACGGCAGCTTCAGCACATCGTGAACCAGGGAGAAAGGCTCAGGAGGGAACATTCTAGAGAGGCTAGAGTGGGGAACAAGATCCAACCCCCAGGTTCACTTCAGTAGGCTCTGTCTACTTTCAAGATATCTTAAGCCAAGTGGGGATATATGGGCACTATACATGGGTTTAAAACAAATACCATGAGTATTTGTGGAGCGCCTACTGTGCTCCCTGGGCACGCTGCCCTTCCCACAAGGAATACCACTGTGAGTCTGACAGGTGAGTCTTCCTCCTTCGTGGGAGCTATATTCTATCAGTGGAGCCAGTCATCATACAGAGAAACACATGCACAGTCTGGGTAATCTTACATAGTAATGACCTCCTCGAAAGAAGTAAAACAGGCGGATGTGACAAACAGTGCCTGAGGTTGGGGGCGGAGAGCAGCATTTCACAGGGTGAGCAGGGAAGGCCCCTCTGAGGGGGTGATGCTTCACATGAGGCCTCGGGGAACTGGCCAGGTTAAGGTCTAGAGGGAGAAAGCAAGCAGCCAGTGCAAAGGCCCTGGGACCACAAAGCGTTTGATGTACTCAAGAAGCCAGTATGGCCATAGAGGAGAGAATAACAAGAGTGCGTTACAAGATTAGGCCAGAGAAGCTGGTTCTAAAGGCAACGGAAAGTCCTGGAGGGTATTGGGAGACTGTTTTCAGAAGGCTGCTCTGGGCCGGCACTGCGGCTCACTAGGCTAATCCTCTGCCTGTGGCACCAGCACCCTGGGTTCTAGTCCCAGTCGGGGCACCGAATTCTGTCCCGGTTGCTCCTCTTCCAGTCCAGTTCTCTGCTATGGCCCGGGAGTGCAGTGGAGGATGGCCCAAGTGCTTGGGCCCTGCACCCACATGGGAGACCAGGAGGAAGCACCTGGCTCCTGGCTTCGGACTGGCGCAGTGCGCCGGCCGTAGCGGCCATTTGGGGGGTGAACCAACGGAAAAAGGAAGACCTTTCTCTCTGTCTCAGCATTGCTGAGATCAGATTGGCAGGGGTAAGAGGAAGAAGAGAGATCAGTTAGAAAGCAGCAGCTGAAGTGGCGCCGCGGCTCACTAGGCTAATCCTCCGCCTTGCGGCGCTGGCACACCGGGTTCTAGTCCCGGTCGGGGCGCCGGATTCTATCCCGGTTGCCCCTCTTCCAGGCCAGCTCTCTGCTATGGCCCGGGAAGGCAGTGGAGGATGGCCCAAGTGCTTGGCCCCTGCACCCGCATGGGAGACCAGGAGAAGCACCTGGCTCCTGGCTTTGGATCAGCGAGATGTGCCGGCCGCAGCGGCCATTGGAGGGTGAACCAACGGCAAAAAGGAAGACCTTTCTTTCTCTCTCTCTCTCTCTCTCTCTCTCTCTCTCTCTCTCTCTCTCTCTCTCTCTCACTATCCACTCTGCCTGTCAAAAAAGAAAGAAAGCAGCTGAAGTCAACAGGCAGGAGCACCGGTGGCTGAGAACAGAGATGGAGATGAGAGGACAGATCCAGAATGCACTTCGGGAAGAGAACAGAGAAGTTGGGGGGACTGGGTGGCTCTGTGACCACACACTCTGTGTCTCCATCATGATGGGAGCTTCTCTGAACACGTGTCCCATCCTCCTCTCTCCCTTGGGTGCTCACCTCCAGGACAGGCTACAGACAGAGGCTGCATGTCAAATCAAGGCAGAGCCACAGAGGTCAGCCTCTCTTAGCTGCCACAGCTTGGCAGGGCCAGGGGGCATCTTAGCTAGGCCCCCCAGGCACTGGGCTGCACTGGGCTCCACGTCTTAAGAACTCATTTAGTCTGCACAGTTGTCGCATAACAGACACTTTTCCCATTATCCCTAGTTTGCAGGAAAGGAAACAGGCACAGAGAGGATAAGTGACTTCTCCAAGGTCACACAGCCAGTTAGAGGGGAAGCTGGGAGTCAAACTCAAGTATTCTGGCCAGCTAGATCCTGATGTCAACCACAGCTGAAATCCTGAGTTCTAAAGATCAGACCCATTCCTGAGAGGGGACTGTGTGCAATAGGTGCTGCCGTCACGGCTGCTGTTGAAACCGCAAGGAGGTGGCACTCTCTGGTCTAAGCTGCAGCTCTTCCGCTTCATATTTCTGTGATCTCAGCAGAGAGCTGTGCTCTCTCTCTCTCTCTCATCTCACGTTTCTATCTGAGAGGGAGGGGGAGGGGAGGGGAGGGGGATGGGGGAAAGGGAGAGAGGGGGACGGGGGAGAGGTAGAGAAAGAGGGGGGAGAGGGGAGGAAGAGAGGGAGAGAAAGGGAGGGGGGAGAGGGAGAGAGGGGATGAGGGGGAGAGGAGAAGAAGGGGAGAGGGGATGAGGGGGAGAGGAGGAGAGGGGGAGAGGGGATGAGGGGGAGAAGGGAGAGGGAAAGAGGGGGAGAGGGGAGAGAGGGGGAGAGGGGATGAGGGGGAGAGGAGGAGAGGGGGAGAGGGGATGAGGGGGAGAAGGGAGAGGGAAAGAGGGGGAGAGGGAGAGAGGGGATGAGGAGGACAGGAGGAGAGGGGGAGAGGATGAGGGGATGAGGGGGAGGGGGAGAGGGGGAGAGGGAGAGAAGGGGAGAGGAGCATAGGGGGAGAGGAGCATAGGGGGAGAGGGGGAGAGGGAGAGAGGGGATGAGGGGGAGAGGGAGAGGTGATATCCGATGTTGGTGTTCTTATGAAACAATGATTATGACGCCAGAGGGAAGGTGGTCTCATGAGCTAAGGGGATCCTGGGAGAGCAAGGAGAGGCAGAGGAGGTGTCGGGCGCCTCATGCAGGAAGTCCATGTCCGGTGGTGCAGAGGCTAAAGGTGAGGACTAGCCAGGGGCCGAGTTTCTCCCCAAAGACAGCAGGGAGCCCGGAGAGATTTCAAGCAGGAAGAAGAGGGTGCCGGCCAGATGAGCTGTGTGGAAAGACGTCTCTGGTGAGCAGTGTGAAGAACGGGTTAGCACAGGGAACCCTGCACACAGAGGCGCTTGCCGCAACACAAGAAAGCGAGATTGGGGACACAGACTACAGACTCAGGCTCTGGGAGGAATATCCACGCATGTCCCCAGGAGAGTGTGGGGGCGCCCGGACCCCCTTCTCCCCAATCTCGAGAAACCCCATGGTCTAAAGAGAACAGGTGTGTCCTCCTGCGGGCTAAGTCAAAGCCTCGTGTCGCTCTTTCGGAATGGGGCTTGCGTCTTGGACATGTGATCATGTGGGCATTCTGCTTCGCTACATTCTTCAAAGGGAAGGCTCTTTGCTTTCGGGCTGAGGCCCGCCCACTCCGGCTTCCTGTGTGTGGATCATGAGCTTCTCTGGGAAGACAGGTGTGGGGACCTTGACCTGCACGTTGGGAATATTGGCATTTCTTGTTTCTCCACGGAAAGGGGACCCATTCAATATTTTCCTTGCTGTTGCTTTGGTCCTGCAGCATCAGATGAAAGTAGCTGAAGACCAGTGTCAATTCTTTTCATCACACCGAGTGCCCCATGGCCCCCTAACTACTTATGCCAAGTTGGCTGAGCAGGGACAGCCTGCTCCCACGAGGATTCTCTTGGATGGGTTCCTGGCTGCCTCCTAACTAGTGCTCACTGCAGATGCATGCGTGTTCGTGCACACACACACACACACAGCCCTGCACCTACCAAGCCCAGAGCCCAACCTGCACACAAGGCCTTCTTCAAGGCATCTTTGAAGTCTGGTGACGCCACCCACAGAAGCCATAGTCTCCTCCCCTGGGGTTCACTGATGGAAGCATGCATATTCCAAACCCTCAAAGCAAAAGAAAACCTTTTCTTTCTGGGTCAGTAGGTTAGCTCTGTGCGAAAAGACCAAAGACCTAACTTTCCTGGAGAAACATCAATGCTAGGGCTGTGGCCATGAATCTCATTGCCTTCCTTCATCGGCAGACATCTCCCAGGGACCCGGGGGGCTTGGCTCCCTGTGACGTATAAGTGGGTTCTTGTGAAAAGTCTTCAGCATCAAGGAATCTCGGAGCAAGACTCTATTTCTTCTTAGTTTTGGTCCTGAGAGTAGCATTTAAATATTTAGGTCTAATTCTAGCAGGATTACTAAGCATTTAGGCATAGAGTGGGGTGAGTTTATGATTTTAAATGTAGAGACCATTATTTTTGCCATCAAATTGAAAAAAAAAAACTTTTAAAGTACTAGTTGACACTACTGGTGAGAGCATAAGGAATCAAGTTCAACAAGTATTAATTAAGAACTTACTCTGTGGGGCATTGCTTGAGGCAAGAATCACTGTGGTATAGGAAATAAACAGACATACTTCACAGAGTGCACATTCCAAGGTAATTCACTGTGCTAGAAAGATCTATGCCTCCTAGGTAGGAGAATGCATCAAAACTGCAAATGTGGAAAATGTGTCTGTGTGCCCTTTGACCTGGGCAATCTTGCACCCTTATCTGTACAAGACAATAAAGTTGTGTGAAAGAGTAAAAATTTAGAAAGCAAAGTGCAGCTTATAACATTAAGGGGCCAGCTAAATGCATTAGGGTTTACTTTGATAACTTAATAACTGCTGCTGTTAGAATAATGTAGAACATTACTGATTTGGGAAGTGGTGATACATTGCTACAAGCAAAAAGTAGGTTACAAAGCAGTAGGGAGAGTATGATTGCACTTGCATAAAAATGTGTATGGATGGAAAACAATCTGAGAGGTTGTCACTTAGCTTAGCAATAGTCCCGGAGCACCTGCTGTGTGTCTTCACCCAGGATTACAGAAGTGAGCGACAGAAACCAAGTCCATACCCTCCTGGAACTTGGAGGAGTTATCCTCTGTGAGCGGTGGAATTAGGGGTCATTTGTATTTTTTTCCCCCACTGTTTTTTCTGTGTTTTCCACGTCCTCTAAAATGATAAAAATTTTAAAAATAAACTTTGGTGATATTGTGTGTCCTGTTTGGGGATGGAATAGGAGCCCTGGGAACTGAAGCCCCCCTCTTCCCTCCTGCCTCCCTCTGAGCAGGCAGCAGGCGGCCTCTGGCCACCGGGCTGACAACCGGAGGGCGGAGACTGTGCGAGCTGGGGGCGGGCTGCTGAGGGAAGACTGCCTCTCCAGACAGGACTCCGACAGGAAGTAGGGAGAACAAGCGCACAGTGGGAGCCCAGGAAGACAGGGCCCAGTTTTTCTCCATGAGAAGTGCAGCAGAAGGTTACCCTAAGCTCCTCTCCATGCTGCCCTCAAGATGCGTGGGGGTCAGCCAGCCCAGCGCAAAGGCACAGGACCAGGACCAGGTGAGAACCTTCTGCCACCTGCTGGAACCCATCCACTGTCTATCCCTCAGCACAATGCTGAAAGTCATCCTAGGGTCCTCTTGGGGCACATCTAGGTAGTTAAGATGCTTCTAACACGTCTTGTACAAATGTGGCCAAATACAATTTTGAGATGTTAGCCAGAGTTTTACTTTTTCCCTCCCAATTCCTTACAGGCTTGGATATGAAGTGCAAGCCCTCAGTACTGGTGGGCACTCTGAGAAGGAGGCCCCCTGCCCCCGTGCACACCAGCCTCCAGGACCAATCCTGGGTTGGGGGAACTTGAGAGGTTGGGAGACCCCTGGCTGACTTGCTCAGGGAGGCTCAGGGAGCTGGTGCCCACAGGCCCTGCCCCTGGGGGCATTGACCCAGTGTGGGGTGGGGGGCACCAACTCTGGTGGCTCCTTGAGCTCTTGGAAAACCTCAGAGCATATGAAAGATCTGAACTTTACTATGCCCTCCAAGAGGGGTACGTGAGGGCTATGCCCTCCAAGAGGGATCCAGTGAGGCAGACAGGTGTCAGAGAGATGGCATGGACATGAAGAGGATGGTGAACAATGATGAGGGGCCACACTGGCCCCAGGAGCTCTCAGGGGAGGCTGGTGAGCATGGATGCCAGCCGCAGGAGCAGGCAGGACCTGGCTCTTCCCCAGCAGATGCCAGCACAGGCCAGGCGACATCAGCGCTGGCCATTTTCTTGTTTGTTCTCTGATCCAGTCACTGCCCATGGCCTAACTCTGCCCTCTACATTGGGAACTACCACATTTCCCAGGCTTCTCGGCCAGCCAGCATCCAGGTAGGGCAGGGAGAAGCTAGGGTCTGTCTCCACTCCCGCTCTGCCAGTCCGGAGTGAAGCTCCTGCTAACCAGCCCCTCCCTGTGTAGTCCCATAGCCCTAGCCAGGCAGCCCCCTCCATGATTCTACCCAGGGCTCCTGGCGCTTGGCCTCCATGATGGCCATACACCTGTGTCTGTCCCTTCGACCCTCATGTTCACAGTGGCTGTCTCTGTAGCTGATCCCTGCCCCCCATTTGGTTCTCAGGAATCCTATTTCCTGGTTACAACTGAATTCTGTTTTCCTAAGTGAGCCTCCCTCACACCTGCCTAAGGTTTCAATGCCACGTGAGGTCCCTGGCAAGGGATCACAACCTCAGCGGGCAGGAGGGAGGCAGAGGATGCAATGGGCCTGCAGGAAAAGCCCAGGAAACCTCAGGGTGATTAGGTCTCCATGGAACGGCTCCACCTAAGCAGGATTCTTGGTGCCATCGAGAGTAAAGGGAACGAAAGTTAAAGAAAAAAGGAATGGATCATCTTTGCACACCAGAATATGTAGCTTATGAAATTCCTGCCCACAAAGTGAGTTATAAGCATTAAGTGAGCATATGCCATTACTTTAAGTAAAATGTATATGTAGACAAAGACACAGAAAGGAATACAGAAAATGAATTCCTTATGATGGGATGGGAAGATAATATGTGATGTTTAAAAAAAATAGTTACTCTTTCAAAATTATATTCTCATATAAAATAACTCATAAGGGTCACCCAGGAGCCTCAGTGAAGTGGACACTTCCTCCATCCCAGTGTCAGTGTCCATGGAAAGTGGCAAGGATTCTTCTCCGGAGCAGCCCCAGATGAGCAGGGACATCGGAACTGCATGGAGAAGTTCACAGAACTCAAGGTGTAAAGCTAAAAATACAGGTGAGCAGCAGAGACTGGTGGAGGTGCTGAGATACGCACGTCGGAAACGAGCGTCTGCGCCTTCCTGAGGCCACACCGTGATGAAGCTAGGTCAGAGAGAAGGCTTTGGTTACACAAGACTGACTAAGCTACAAAGCCGAGGCACACCAGGAGACAGTGGCCTGCCGAGCTGGGGGTCACCTCCCTGCTGGGGTTAGGGGGCTTGGCCCTGCTTTCGAACAAACTGGTCCTTGGTATCTCATGGAAGACGTAATCCTAGGAGAGAGGGCCTGGCCTGCACTCGTGTCCTGATACCTAGGCCGATGGGTGTGGGTGGGAGTGGGGGTGAGAATCTCTGCAGGCGACTTCCACCATGAAACGTTTAAGAAGTAATAGGGAGGGCGGTTGCCATGGCTCACTTGGTTAATCCTCCACCTGCGGTGCCTGCATCCCATATGGGTGCCGGTTCTAGTCCCGGTTGCTCCTCTTCCAGTCCAGCTCTCTGCTGTGGCCCGGGAAGGCAGTAGAGGATGGCCCAAGTGCTTGGGCCCTGCACCCGCATGGGAGACCAGGAGGAGCACCTGGCTCCTGGCTTCGGATTGGCGCAGCACCAGCCGTGGTGACAATTTTGGGAGTGAAGCAATGGAAGGAAGACCTTTCTCTCTGTCTCTCTCTCTGTCTAACTCTGCCTGTCTAATAAAAAGAAGTAGTAGTAGTAGTAATAGGGACCAATGGGAGACCATGGACTTGGCAGCTGGCAGACCTTGTTTTGATTCCTGTTACTCACATATTACATATGTGACCCAAAGCAGCCCTTAACACCTGGGGACCTCAGTGTCCCTGTCTGTATAATGGGGATGATAATAGGACCTACCCTGGAGGATTTGTGGGAGCTGTCGATGAGTTAAGGCTGGTGGGGTGTTCAGCATGTAGGTGCTCAGTGTTCACTGTTGCCATTTTATGGAATCAGCTAATGTTTTCAAATAAACCAAAGCTGCCCAATGCAAGAGATGTTGAGCCCCAGACCCCGTTCTAGTCACAAAGAGAAATTCAACCCGTGTGGTGTTCAGGACCGGTTGTAGGGGTAGCAGAAGAGCCATGGAGAGCCAGATGCCAAGGCTGGCACGGGGACACTTGAGCTTCCGGTTACCGAGGATAATGCGAGTCTCTGAGAGTCTCCTTGGAGGTCCTCCCCTATTTCCAGACAACCCTTTCTTCAGCAGTTGGGACAAACAGGAGGCACAGGTCGCTTAGAACTCCGCTTAAAACAGACGGCGCATCCTTACCCAGCCCACTCGGCTCAGATCTGCACCTGGGTGTCCCTCCCAGTCCAGCTGCCTCTGAGGCCCCACACCCTGGCCACCACCCTGGGCCTCGGCAGATGGGATCTGCAGGTTCAGCAGGTGTGTGTGAGGCCACGCAGCCAGTCGCAGGCCAGTAAATTACAGACCCCAGCCTGATGCGGGCCCAGGCTTGGAGGAAAAGCACTACTGAAAAGTCCGATGAAAACTTTTAGAGCCTTCCCTGAAAAAATGCTCACAGCGGATACAGGGTGTGTTCTACATGGGAGTTCAGGGCATTTGTGAGGCTGCATGGACCTTGTAGGGTCTACAATTTGGTGCACGACAGTCTTTTAAATCCCTGAATAGGAAATTTCAAGTGACATCTGCTTAGGGTACGTGATCACATAAAGACAAACAGAACACACTCCTCACAGAGCCTCTCCCCTGGTCGGGGATCTCACGTGACCCTTACAGACTTCAGAAACTCGTGGGACTGCACAGTCCCCACTCACAATCCAACACACCAGCACTCCCTCACACCCCGGCCTTCCTTCTGCAAGTTCACCATCCCGTGCGACATCCCCAAGGCACACCCCAGCTGTCCCCTCAACCAGCTGGGCAGTCTAGGCAAGCCACACTGCAAAGCTGTCAAGGCAGAGGCAAGAGGTTACATAATTCCAATTAGCAGGAGCCCCAGCGCCTCCCAGCAGCTCCCCCCACCCCATCATCTCTCCCCTCCGAGGGAATGACCACAATTGCCTCCGACATCCTGGAAACAAAAGCCGACAGAATAAACGCCGTGCTCCCCGGCAGACCTCAGGATTAAAATGTAATCTCAAAATAAAGTCTAATAACTTTCCCCCTTTTGAACACACTTGGAATAAAATTAGCATATAAATCAAAGCTTAATTAGGACATGGTAACAAAGAGCCGCACCGGCTGGCATTAAGGGTTTCAGGCCCCAATATGATACATCAAATAAACACCGTAATGAGAGAACAAAATCCAGGCAGTCTCCCGGTAATCAATCACTCAGCCAGGTTTAAGCATTGCAGCTTGAGGGTCACCTCTGTTTTCCATCTCGTGCATCTCGCCTTCCAGCCAGTCTCTCCCGAGGGACTCCACGCACCGGCTAGGCCTCGTCACTGCCACATCTCTCCAGTGCTTGGCTCTCGGTGGAGGGGAGGGGGAATGGCATGCAAGTTGCTCAGAACAGCAGCCTGTGGGCTTCCAGAATGCCAGACTTGCCTTGTACTAGGTTCATTAGTCCAATCCAAATACCTACTGGGACAGAAAGCCAGAAATCCCTTTAAAAATGTCTCTTCTACTTTCACCATGCTCCAGCTGCACCGGCTTCCTTGTTCTTCCACACGGGCGCACACACATCAAGCAGTGGCCAGGCTCAGGGCCTTAGCACAGGCTGTTCCAGTTCCCTGTTCCTCCCTCACTTCGTTTGGCTATTTCTAAAAAAAGGCTTTATCAGAGAGGTTTTCCTCATCTCTTAGCTAAAATATTACCTCCTGTCACTTTTTAAGTCCCTTAGCTAGAGTGTGTGATGGATTCTTAAATAGCACCCTGCTACCTGTGATGGTTCTGAACCAACAGTGGAATAGTAAAAAGACAAGGCGGATGAAAGAGAACAAACCATCCTCTTATGGTTCATACCTGTGGGCAAGCAGGTGTCTGGGTGCCAACTTGCAGCCCAGCCAGTAGGGGTCGCCTAAGAGGCAAGGCTGGAGGGGCAGGGCTGGTGGGAGCTTGAAGTGGGTGGGCTCACTCCCCACAGAACAGAAGGGAGGAAGAGCAGAGCCTTGCATTCCTTACCCCCAGTTCAGAACAGTAAAGCGGCCCCTCTTGCCTGGAGGACTGTTCCACGAGGGCAGGCGCCCCCGCCACCTGGGAGGGACCCTAGGAAGGGAAGTGCTACTCCTATCTTCTCACCAGTGCTGAGTATGGGCTGTAGGCCAGACACGGTGCTGGGCTCTCCACTGGATCATCTAGACTGCATTTTTTTTTTTTTTTTTTTTTTTTACAGGCAGAGTGGATAGTGAGAGAGAGAGACAGAGAGAAACGTCTTCCTTTTTGCCGCTGGTTCACCCTCCAATGGCCGCCGCGGCCGGCTCACCGTGCTGATTCGAAGCCAGGAGCCAGGTGCTTCTCCTGGTCTCCCATGCAGGTGCAGGGCCCAAGCACTTGGGCCATCCTCCACTGCCTTCCTGGGCCATAGCAGAGAGCTGGCCTGGAAGAGGGGCAACCGGGACAGAATCCGGCGCCCCGACCGGGACTAGAACCCAGTGTGCCGGCGCCGCAAGGCAGAGGATTAGCCTGTTAAGCCACAGCGCCGGCCCTAGACTGCAATTTAAAAAGAAAGCAAGGGCACATTCCAAAATCACAACTGGACGTCCTAGTGCCCAAACTAGACAGCTTGTCAGAGTTTCAGCAGCGGCTTCCAGTTCACAGGATTAGAAACATTTTTTAAGAAACTAGCATAGAATCAATCATTTTCCATTGCTCCATAATGTGAACCTTGCTAATAGAATGTAGGGTAATGAGATGAATGTCTACAGACCTATAATTCATTCTGCATAACATTTACACACTTCGCTCTGCTGAAGTCTTGTTAAATGGTTTCCGTCAGCGCAGCACAGCCTAAAGAGGAGGTGGAGAGCCTCCTAGCAAAAGGTCTCCAGACAGCGTTTTCAAGAGCGGTCTGCATTGCCTCTTTTTTTCTACAGAATGAGACACGTGGTATCATCGGGCAGACAGCTCTGGAGCTTTGACGTCTCGGTTTGCATTCAGGTTGAAAGCAAGCTCCTTCACTGTCCACAAGGGCCTGCATGACCCGGCTCTCCCCCTGGTCTGATACTGCTGCTCTCGCCTCACTCACTTCTCCATACCAACCCTCTCTGTGTCAAACAAGGAAACCAAGTTCATCCCCATCCCCGCCCCCGCCCCCGCCCCCACCCCCACCCCCAGAAGCTTTTGTAGGGCAGGCCCACTGCTGACAATCCTGCCCTATCCGATTCTCCCATAGCTGGCTCCGATACCTCCTTCATGTCACTACCCGAGCAGGCTTTAGCCGATCGCGGGAAGGTTTGCCACCTTTAGCGCTGCCACTCTCTGGAATTATCTCATGCTTTAGGTTGACTTGGCCTCTTTCAGTGTCTCTCCACACTGCAGTAAAAGTGCCATGCCGGGCCATGTCTTCTCACCAGCTGAGCGTACAGCCTCCCTCCGGAGGTTGGGTGCCTAAGATGCTAAGCCTGCCTCCCTGAGTCACTGCCTGGAGGAGAGCTTCCAGATGACCGTGAGCAATGATCCTGGACTTCATGTGGATTCGGGGTTTTCTTTACTACACCAGCAAGCCAATCCTCAAGTAACCCAATACCTCTTGACCATTTTTTTGGTAAGGTTGTGAGTGCTAATCGATCGGTATTCTGGATAGGAATCCTTTCTCTTATAAAAGTTGTAAATATTTTCTCTGGGTCTTTCACGGTTTAACTTTATGGTGCTTCATGTCATACAGACTTTCAAAGCTTTTATCTGGTCAAATCTGTCAGCCTTTTGTGTCATAATATGGACTTTATAGATTTCCTCTACACCAAGATTATTAAAAACACACTCCAAAATGTCAAAATTGTTCTATCATTTTCTAGCTACAATTAACTTTCCTAGGTATTTTATAGATATTGTTGTTATAAATTTGTCCCCAGGGATGGCCCAACTAACACTAATATTCAGGGAGGTTATCATGGCACTGCAGAATTCCTTATAGCCAGCACCTTAAGTAACAATTCAACCAGTGTTTTCATCCTTATACTCACTTTTGTCTTTTTGCCTCCAATATTTGCACCCCTCATTTCTTAAAGATTTATCTATTTATTTAAAGAGAGAGTGATGGGGTGCAGGATGGGGGGAAGGGAAAGAGAGAAAGGGAGAGCGGAGAGAGAGGCAGGGAGAGTGATTGATTCCCATCTGCTGGTTCACTCCCAAATGACTACGATAGCTGGATCTGGGCCAGGCTAAAGCCAGGATCTAAGGACTCCATCCAGGTCTCCCATGTGGATGGCAGGGACTCAAGTACTTGAACCATCATCTCCTGCTCCCCAGGTGCATAAGCTGGGAGCTGGATTGAAAGTGGCGGAGTAGCCGTAACTTGAAGCAGCACTCTGATGCGGGTGGGAT
Source organism: Lepus europaeus (assembly GCF_033115175.1). NCBI lineage: Eukaryota > Metazoa > Chordata > Mammalia > Lagomorpha > Leporidae > Lepus > Lepus europaeus. Next base: position 46,248,810 of record NC_084833.1, read on the forward strand.
GTGGGCATCCCAAGCAGTGGCTTAGCCCACTGCACCCCAGCTCCCACGCTACCTCTCCTTCTGGATCTCCTCTCCTGACTCTGGCTGGAACCCCAGTCCAGCTTGACTAATCTCAGGGATCACAGCCATCCTTGTACGGTCCTTGTCTGTACCAGGGAGGCTTCTACTGTTCCATTAAATGAGGTGTTTGCTGCCCGCTTCTTATACTCTGCATGCTTCAAAGCTTTCCTTCCCTTCAGAACTTACTAAAGGTTTTCATTAGGGGGGCTGGCACTGTGGCATGGACGGTGAAGCTGCCACCTGCAGTGCCAGCATCCCCTATGGGCGCCAGTTCAAGTCTTGGCTGCTCTGCTTCCAATCCAGCTCTCTGCTATGGCCTGGGAAAGCAGCAGACGATGGTCCAAATCCTTGGGCCCCTGCACCCACATGAGAGACCCAGAGGAGGCTCCTGGCTTTGGATCGGCCCAGCTCTGGCGATTTCAGCCATCGAGAGAGTAGATCAGCGGATGGAAGAGCTCTCTCTCTCTTTCTCTGTATCTGCCTCTCTGTAATTCTGCCTTTCCAGTAAATAAATATTTTTTATATAAAAAAAAGGTACAGAGGAATATGCTTAAGTGATTTTAAAAAATTTTTAACTAGCCGGCGCCGTGGCTTAACAGGCTAATCCTCCGCCTTGCGGCGCCAGCACACCAGGTTCTAGTCCCGGTCGGGGCACCGGAGTCTATCCCGGTTGCCCCTCTTCCAGGCCAGCTCTCTGCTATGGCCCGGGAGTGCAGTGGAGGATGGCCCAAGTGCTTGGGCCCTGCACCCGCATGGGAGACCAGGAGAAGCACCTGGCTCCTGGCTTCGGATCAGCATGATGTGCCGGCCACAGCGGCCATTGGAGGGTGAACCAGCAGCAAAAAGGAAGACGTTTCTCTCTGTCTCTCTCTCTCACTATCCACTCTGCCTGTCAAAAAATAAAAAAAAAAAAATTTAAAAAAATTTAAAAAAAAAGAAAATTGGCTTTAAAAAAAAAGTTTTAACTAGGAAAATATGTTGAATTTTGTAAAATGGATTTCATCCCTCATAGAGAAAGTCATATGGTGTTTCTCCTTTAGCCTACTAATAAAACAAAGTTATTAACAGATTGCCTAATGTTGAGCTACATTTTATCCTGGAACAAAAGCATACTTCATCATAACGTGCCATACTTTTAATACTTTTCTGGATTTGATTTGCTAACATTTTCCATAGAATTTTTTGCAACTGCATTTCTAATCATAGCTGTGTGGGGCCAGGGCACTTGAATGTTAGGAAAACCTGCTGTGGAAAGTGGCGGACCCTCATGAAGTCAGTGGCTTATTGAAAAGACATGAGGCAGAAAGCAGCAGGATTTGTGGGCACACTGAGGCCAGGGGTTGAGCCCTCTGCCAAGCCAATCTGCTCACTCACGTAAGAGGCATTACCCCGTCCTGCTGACCCCCTGGGAACTGGACAACACATGACAGATTCAAAGTTGGATGGATGAGTTCAATTCTGAATATGCCAAAGCGCCCTCAACCATCTCAGTAAAAGATTTACAGAGGCTGAAGAATCAAAAGAAGAAGCTCAGATTGTGCCACGTATCCGGGTAGGACCCTTCTACTGAGAAAGGACAGAAACACAAATGACAGAGGAAGGGGTCGCGGGCATTTTTCCTTTGGGATTTTCCAAGTAAAGGGGATTTTATCTTGAAACGTGGCTTCCCAGTGGGCTCATGATAATGGAAAGGAGTCTGGGCTCAAATCTGGAATGGTTCATTTTTATTTGGGTTCATTGAGTAGACAAGAAAGCAGGGCATGATTTGAGATGAAAAACAGAATATAAGAGAGTCCTTTTGGATAGTGTATGGCTACCTGGTGTGTTCCTATGATAAAGGGAAGAAATACTCTCACTGCCCATTCGGAGGCTGCACTGTCCACCCGTGATGACCGTGGGCTGGGCTGCTGAACCCATTGGATTAAGCAGAACAAATACAAGGAAGGAGGCCCTGTGGCACAGAGGAACTTCTCAGCTGCCAGTGCCCATGGACAAAAACTGCCCACTCCCTTGTTAGCCTCACTGCTACCAAAGACAGTGTGAATTCCGTCCTGATGGGCCAGAGCCCAGGATTTTCAGCGGGAAATGTTTGATGAACTTATTCCATTAAAAAAAAAATACTTTTTTGAAAGGCAGAGTTACAGAGAGGGAGAGACAGACAGAGATCTGCTTGTTCACTCCCCAAATGGCCACAATGGCCAGAGCTTGCCAGTCTAAAGGCAGAAACTTCCCACATGGGTGCAGGGGCCCAAGCACTTGGGCCACCTTCCACTGCTTTCCCAGGCACATTAGCAGGGAGCTGGATCAGAAGTGGACCAACCGGGACTTGAACTGGAGTCCATATGGGATGCCGGCGCTTCAGGCCATGGTTTGCCCACTACGCCACAGTGCCAGCTCCTGAAGTTACACCTCTTTAAAGGTCAATGGCTATTTATAGAGTGCTCTCTTCTGCTTCTCACCTCCACTGGGACTTCCTGTCCTCAGGAAAATCTGACCATGACTTTCTTTTTCCTCAATGAGATGTGGACTTAGTCTATGCTGTAGCTCTTGGGGCAGGGAGAGGGTGGCTGTGGGAAAGGGAGAAAGGTCGGGAGGGCAGAGGGAGGTAGAGAGAACCTCCACTCTCCAGCAAAGCAGAACCTGCCATTTTCAAGATTTAGATGTAAACTGGAGAGATCTAAGCCACACTTTCCAGTTCAGCTTGGACCAGAGGCCGGGTCTTACGCCAGGCCCCTCTGCAGGAACTCGTCAGGTTAGCTCTCATCCTTGTCCTGCCCCCTCTGAGCATGTGCTCAACTGTGCCAGGAAGGGTCAGGGGCCAGACACCTCTGAGCACAGCAGGAGCACGGGGGAACCGAGGTCCCTTCCTCCACAGCAGCCCCCAGACCACACCCAGATGCTTTGCTGGCTTCAAGGTCCCCGCAGGGTTCATGCCAGTTTTCCACCCTCTTAACTGAGTGTCTTCTGCTGTTTCATTTTTTTAGTTGGCTGAAGCACTTCCTTAAGGAGTTAACTTTTTTACAGAATTATACAGGTAGCACACTTGTCGAATCTGCACACTTGTTGAATCTTTCTTTCACCTTCAAGTGGGTATAGAATTTCAGAGTCTCTGTGCCTTCTCCCTACAAAGTCCCTAAATATTCCTCCTCCTCCTCCTTCTGGCTTTTAGCGTAGCAGATAAGAAATCCAATGTCAGCGTGACCCTCTCTCCTTTGTAGTTATTTTCTCTTTTTTAAAGATTCTAGACTTTTCTCTTGTTAGAATTCCAAAATTTTAGGCCGGCGCCGCGGCTCACTAGGCTAATCCTCCGCCTTGCGGCGCCGGCACACCGGGTTCTAGTCCCGGTCGGGGCGCCGGATTCTGTCCCGGTTGCCCCTCTTCCAGGCCAGCTCTCTGCTGTGGCCAGGGAGTGCAGTGGAGGATGGCCCAAGTGCTTGGGCCCTGCACCCTATGGGAGACCAGGATGAGCACCTGGCTCCTGCCATCGGATCAGCGCAGAGCGCCAGCCGCAGTGGCCATTGGAGGGTGAACCAACGGCAAAGGAAGACCTTTCTCTCTGTCTCTCTCTCTCACTGTCCACTCTGCCTGTCAAAAAAATAAATAAAAATTTTTAAAAATTAAAAAAAAAGAATTCCAAAATTTTAGATGTGTAGAGGTTTTGCCTGGATAAAATTGAGCTTTGTTAAATCTAAATTCACATGTTGTTTTTCAGTTCCTTGGCTATTGCTTCTTCTTCCCGCCCTCTTTTCACTAAGTCATAGTCTTATTTTGTGCCTCTTAAGCCTACCAGCTCCATTTTATACATTTTTTTATTTATCTTCATAATTTCTACTTAATAGTCTTTTTGCTCTCAGTTCTGGGAAATGCGTCCACCTGCCTTCTAATTCGCTAGTCCTGTGATTAGCTATCTGTTACTGCCTCTGCGCACTTCTTTTGTTTTGTTCCTAGAATTCTTCACTGTTGCCTCATTGCCTCTATTTTATGCCAGGCTTCTCTTGTTTTACTGATTCAGCGTCTTTTAAAATACAGCTTGACTACCTTCCTTGGAGCTGCTGTTTCACAGAGTTCCGATGTAATTTGTAATTTCTGAATGAAGACATATGCTGGTGGCAGCCATAGGTTTCGTCAGCTACCATAGACGCCACTATGCGGGTTCCTCTACAGAGCCAGGTGGCTTGAGCTGGAAGGTGTGGCTTTGCAGGGGGCCTCTCCAGGGGTTCATGGGCTGAGGGTGGGGCGTGGACATGTGGCCTCCCTCAGGCCCATAGGTGGCATCAGCCATCAAACTGTGGACTGGACCCTTCACCCAGGCTGGGCGCCGAAGGCTACAGTCAGATTGTCCATGTCAGATTGGCGCCGCCCCCCAATTCCTTTCATTCCTCTCTCTGCACAGTGACCCCTTGCTCCCTGCCTGCCGTCCCCTGATGCTCACAGTGAATCTCATAGCTACTCCCACATCTGCCCTTGGTGAGCAGGGCCGGTCAACCCTGGGCAACCCATCCCACGTCGAGTGACTCCTGGCCTTGGGGAGGGAGCAGGGCCATCCCAGGGAGGGGCACAGCCTTCAGGCCTACACAGCTGGGTGTACCCCACCCTGGACTATGAACCTTCAGGTTGCAGAGACCGAGTCTTAAGCCTCTTCTATTTTTAGCACCTAACACTCTGCAGACATGTTCTGCTGCTTGGTGGGTGACAATCAAACGAAAGGTGCACACTTTAGGCCTCCAGGCTTTTCTGCCAAATGTGATGGTGTTTCCCACTCTGCTGTCACTCCTGCCCATGCCCAGGCTCATCATCTCCAGTGCAGAGTTCAAGGCTCAGCTCAAATGTCAACTCGAGGCGCATTTCTCTGCCTGTGCCCTGTGCCTCCAGACTTCTCCACGGCACCCAGGCCACTGTAACGTCACAGTAGGCTCCAAACAAACTTGTAAACTGTTAAGTGCACAAATAAATGAACCCTCTCCTCTGTGAGCCCAAGGCTGGGATCTCCCCCCATGCAGGTTCACATCACTGCTGACTCCGCTTCAGCTCGGCACCTGGCGCAGCACAAACCCTGTGGAACTGAACAGACTGCTACCCAGAATATTATTATCCACACCATTGGGTATGTCTGTACTATTTGCATGCTCTAGGACAGGGATGGGGAAACTTTATTCTGCCAAGGGCCATTCGCAATTTTATATTTCACAGGCCATATGAAGCTGTCAACTCAACAACGAGCCTGCTATGGATTTGTTGAAGTTTGAGTTCAACCTGTAGTTGCCTTAGCAGAGCCAGACAAAATAATTTCCCAGGCCTTATACAGCCCATATGCTGGGCACGCCCCACCCGCTCACGGAGGTCAAAACTTCCAAATGGTGGCTTCCCAGGCAGTATAATGTACCTCGGAGTCAGGGAGGAGTGTGAAAGAAAACTCTTTAGTGAGCACAACCCTGGATGTGTCGGGCACTGGACTAGACGATGTGTACCTCACGGTGCTATGAAACACATACTGACAATAATCTTACTTTCACACACGTAACTCAGACCAAGAGATGGTATGACTGGCTTTACACTATGGAGCTAAGAAGACGCAGAGCTAGGGACTGAACTCAGGCAGTCCGGTTCTGGAAACGGGGCTCCTAACCACTACAGCGTCCATGCCTCCTTTTCGTGTCCATGTCCACCTTGACAGGTCCTATGCCCTCATTGTACAGTCAGGGGCTGAAGCTCACACAACACACATGATTTTCCTCTCTTCCAGTCAACATTTGCAGAGGACTAAGCACGGTGGCACAGGCTGCAAAGCCAGATGTGCCTTCTAAACCCACAAGGTCTCTATCACACACCGCCTCCTTTCCCAGCATCCCTGAGGTGAGCATGCAGAGAGCAGCTTGCTGAGCGTTATCCTACAGTACCCAATGCACCCACAAGATCGTGCTAGGGAAGCGGCAGGTGCCAGGAACACTCCTGTTCTTGGGCGTCCTGAGCAGATCAGAGCCCTGGGCAGGCAAACTTTGAGACGCACCAGTGAGTGGATGGTTTGGCCTTCAGTTACTAAGGTCTGGATGTGAGTTAAGACTTTTCTACTCAGCACCTCTTTATTCTTTCCATAATCCCATAGGACATCTATTATCTGTATTTCACAGATAAAACAGGGGCTGGAAAAAATACAGCTACTAAACTAACACAGCAACAACAAAAATACAGCTACCGCCCAAAATCATACACACACACACACACACAAATACAGCTACTGCCCCAAATCACTCAGCAATGAGTGGCAGAACTGGTTTTCTTTTTAGGCCATCAAAGAAGGGGGTACCTTTCTCTGAAGGGAGGAGAGAACTTCCACTTTGACTATGACCCTGTCGGAATAAGATCAAAGTTGGCAAACCCTAAAGGCTTCCATAGCCATGGCAACTCATGACTAGAGCCTAGGGAGATTACTGACGCCATGAACAGGAGTGTCAAATTGTTAAATCAACAACAGGAGTCACTGTGCACTTACATCCCATGTGGAATCTGTCCTTAATGTGTTGTCCAATGTGAAGTAATGCTATAACTAGTACTGAAACAGTATTTTTTTTCATTTATTAAACTTTTATTTAATGAATATAAATTTCCAAAGTACAGCTTTTGGGTTACAGTGGCTTCCCCCCTCCCATAACTTCCCTCCCACCCGCAACCCTCCCCTTTCCCGCTCCCTCTCCCCTTCCATTCACTTCAAGATTCATTTTCAATTCTCTTTATATACAGAAGATCAGTTTAGTATTTTTACACCTTGTGTTTCTGTGTGGGTGCAAACTGATGAAATCCTTACTTAGTATATACTGAATCGATCTTCCGTATATAGATAATTGAAAATGAAAAAAAAAAAAAACTTGGTTTTAAATTGGAAATTGCATAGAAAATTAATCAATTTTTAAAAAATATTATGTGGGATCTCTGTCCTTAATGTGCTGTACATTGTGATTTAATGCTATAACTAGTACTCCAACAGTATTTTTCACTTTGTGTTACTATGTGTGGGCAAACTGTTGAAATCTTAATATATACTAAACTGATCTTCTGTATACAAAGAGAATTGAAAATGAATCTTGATGTGAATGGAAGGGGAGAGGGAGTGGGAAAGGGGAGGGTTGCGGGTGGGAGGGAAGTTGGGGGGGGGAAGCCATTGTAATCCATAAGCTGTACTTTGGAAATTTATATTCTTTAAATAAAAGTTTAAAAATAAATAAATAAATAAATTTTTTTAAAAAAGAAAATTAAAAAAAAAACTGGTTTTCTTTTTAAATATTTATTTATTTGAGAGACAGAGAGATTCTTCCCATATGCTGGTTCATTCCCCCAAAAGCCTGCAGCTGCGAACTCAATCCGGGTCACTCACTCAGGTGGCAGAGGCCCAATTACTTGAGCCATCATCTGCTGCCTCCACAAGTCTGATTTGCAGGATGCTGGAGTCCAAAGCAGAGCTGGGATTCAACCCCAGGCACTCTGGTACAGGACACGGTCCTCTCACCCAGCAGCCAAATGCCTGCCCGCAGAGCTGAATTTTGGTCCCAGGTGTGTCTGATGCCAAAGTCCATCATCTTGACCTGGAAGTTTGGCCCCAAGTTCACCTTTGCTCTAAAGACATTTTCCTATACATCTGGTTCACAGCTGCCGAGTTGTAAAAAAGAAAAAAAAATGATGGGAAGAATGGGGAAAGAAAGGCAGAGTTGGCTCAGAGAGGAATCAGAAGGGCAGCCCAGGCAAGAAGTAGGCAGCGGGGTGGGGACCAGCACTGGCCAGAGCACCATTACGTGGGCCTAAGAGAGGCACAGGGGAGAGGAGGCCTCAGAGAACTGTGTTCTGGAAAGTCCTGAATTCACTATGGAGTCTGGTCTTGGCATAGGCGAGGAGTCAGGGGCACTGGCCACACATCCCACCTTTGTGCTCCACAGAGGAGGGACCCGCCCAGGTCTCAGCCTCAAGGTCAGAAACCAGCAGATGTCCAGGCTCACAGACACAGCCAAAATGTACGGCCAGTCGCCGAGCCCCCAGTAGAAGGCTGGCTGCTAGGACAACAGCAGCGGCACTGCTGGCGGTGGCATTGGCTGCAGAGGGCCCCTGCGGGCTGGGATTTGGCTCCACCTCTCAGACCTCACGCACTCAGTCCAGCAGTGCCCCACCTCGAGCCAGCTCTGTGCTCCTGGGACTCAGAGTTCGTGGCTCACCAAGACAGCCCACCTGCCAGGAAGCTGCCAGTTCACACTCACATCACCCAGCTGAAAGCATTCCTTTGGCTATTGTCCTGCAGGCAGGCAGCTCCTCCCCACCCTCCCGGGGTGTGAACCCCTCTGAGACCAGCCCACAGGGCTGGATGGAGCAGCTTGGAGGTGCCCAGGGTTGCGCTGCTAACTGCGAAACCTGTGCAACCGTAAAAACCACAGCACCTGTGCTAAAAAGTCCCCGCCTGATCAGTGCCCAGCCATCACACACCAGTACACACTGTGTTACTGATCAGCAGAGACAACCACCAGGACTGGGTGAACCAGTGTATCTCTCTAGAAGTGACTATCAGACCAGCTCTAATGATACCAGCATTGCAAAGTGAGTGAAGCATCAACGTGCTGAGTGCCCTGGTCCCCCAGAAATGGGAACCTGGTAAACTCCAAGACACTCAAATGCTTTCATTTAAAACATAGAAACATCGGAAAGCCCCCATCTGATTTTCTAAATCAAAGTAAATTCCAGGCCAAGGCAGCGAGAGGGCAGCCAGGTGCTGGAAAGCAAACACCTACACAGCACCCCTGTCCCCCACCTCCATGGACCAGTGCATCACAGCCCCTGGGGAGAACAACCTGCGCCAGCCAGCGGAGGCCACAGGGGCCTACAAAGGCTTCTGCTGGTGCGGGTTCAGCCGCTCAGCCTGGGGAGTTCCCATGAGGGGGCTGAAAATTGCAGGGCCAGACCCCGGAGTGCTGGGGGGCCGCCATGCCTAGAGGCTTGTGGCTCTAGCAGCTCTGTGTGACCCTGGCCAAGTCACTGCCTCTCTGGGCTTCAGTTTCTTCCTGTGTAAAACAGAGAAAGAATCAGAGGATACCAGCGATTCTTTAAACTTTCTAGCATTATGATCCTCTCTGATAAAAGCCAGGTATTATCTCCCGAGGGGGGGAAAAGAAACCACACATACATAGCATAGAAGGTTAAGGCTGGTTCTGGCACCACCCGCCCTCCCACAAAAGACCCTAGTTCAGGACTTAGGGACCAAGAGATCCCTTCAGGACTATTTCTGGTCTCAGCAAGATCAAGGAAGGTTCTGTTTGCTGGTTCTGGTTGATGCCGGCCTGAAGCAGGGTGCAGACTCAAGCCTAGGAAGCCATGGAGGCAACAATCAAAAAATGATGCACTCCAACTTCCCATGGCTCCAAGCCCTGGGTCACCAAGCACTCAGGACCAAGCAGGCCTAATCTGGAACCCACAGCAGACACGGGGGTGCCCACTGGCTAAGGAAGGAGCAGGATTTCTTTGCTGTTGTTCTGCAGTGACACCATGGCCCTGGATTCCTGGGGTCCTGCTGCACCCGCAGCAGAAGCTGAATACATGGCTCTCATCGACTCAGCAGCAAATGCGGGCCCCATGCTCCCCCTCCCCAGTACACAGGATGCTTTGTGGTTCTCTGGGCAGCTCATGGGTTCATATGCTTCCCCATATGTCCTGCCCAGGAGACATCTGTCGCTAACTCCAGTCCAAGCTGCCCGTTGGCTGTCAGGCTTGGAACAGAAGTTCAGGACCCACTGACACTGTTAATTAGGTTAGCCATTTCCTGCTCGAGACGGCAAGTCAGAGCTCGGGTCTGTCTGAGTGGAAAGGCATGTCTTCCTCAAGGGAAGAGTTACAAGAGAGACTCCACGTGGGAGGTGGGAGGAGGTCTCCATTCCATGGCTCTCTCTCCTGGCAGGCGGGCTCTTACAGCCCCCTCAGGCTGCTTGCCACTTGTCTGGGTGCGGCTGAAGCCCCCAGTGCATCTAATGTGCAGCCATGGCTGACAGCCACTGCCTCCAAGAAGCCAAACATTGACTAATCCAGCAACACACCTCTCAGAAGATCCAAGGAGCCCTGATGCAGAGGCATCTGTGGGGCGTGGCACAAGCTATGTGCAGCACCCAAGAAAATGCACAATTCCAATGGGGGTGGGGGGGTGGGATTCCAGAAGGGCTATTGCAACTTGAGTCCTGGAGGCAGCAAATGGCTACAAGCAAACACAGCCAGGGTGGGGGCTGGGGGTGGGGGAAGGGCACTCCAGGAGGAGGGGGCCACTTGAGCAAGGACCCAGAGGCGGTAGAGCCTGCTGGGGAGTGGCGTCCCTGTGCTCTTGGGGGCACATCCCACCAAAGGGACTCTCAAACGCCTTTTACATTGAACCTGGGCCCCAGGTTTCCTGCCTCTTTGAGGTGACTGGAAGCATTTCTGACTCCAGCGCTTAATTCTTTGATCTTGTAAAAGGACGGTTTCAGAACTGGAACTGTAAGGGAAGGCGAATTGGATGATAGGTTGCGGAGGAAATGTAAAGGACTTTTCACAGCAACGTTTTAATTTGCTTCCCAGGAAAAGTGTCCTTGGGAGGGGGGACACGAGCAATGCAAATGATTTCTACAAAGGAGGTTAGGGATGAAGGTTCTGCCCAAGCCACAGAGCTGGGTGGCAACCCATCACCAATTCAGCTCCCCCTGAGCACCCTGCCCTCCAGCCACTGGCTCACCTGGAAGGCTGCGGAGAGGAGCCACAGGGCTATGACCAGGCCAGAGAGGGCAGTGACAGAAATCCTCGCAGACCACTAGACACGTCCATTCGTTAGGCCGGGAGGCGAGAAACCGAACACCAAGCAGAGCCTGGCCCTGCTGTAGCTTGATAGATGGGAAAGCACATTAAACTGGATAAGCCTGTAGTGGCCCAAACCACAGGAGCAGTGAACGCACGCTTAGATGTCCAGAGACTCTTATCTGGCCATCATAAAGGATGCCTTTGAAGGCCGTTTACTGACATGGAAGAATTCTCCCTCTGTGATGTTAAGTCAAATCTTAGCTGAGTTCATGGCGTGGAGACGGAATTAATTCACTCCTCCAGTAAATGTGCCAGGCTCTGATTGGGCACTGTGGAATTAGCAGTGAACAAAGCATGGGAGTCTCTCCTCTTTCTCAGCTTCCACTCTAGAGGGAGAGACAAACAATAAACACAGAAGCAAGTAAAAAATGGAGCCAGACAGTCTTAGGACAGGCCGGGCAGTAATAAATGCAGTCAAGGGAACTAGGAGGAATGGTTCTCCTCTATGTTTTACTATATTTGCTTTTAAAAATATTTAGTCTCAGAAAAAGATATTTTTAGAAAAAAAGCAATGCTCAAAAAGTGATTGAATCAAGAAATGCCGTTGGCCTGCAGCTTGGACATAAGCTGGGGTCCAGGCGTGTGGCTCTGTTGGTTGACGGATATGCTACTGCCAAGAGAGGGACATTGAGAAAAGAAGTTAGGGACCCAGCCCACAATGACGCAAGGCACAAGGCAGTCACAGAGGCAGCAGCCCAATTCCTAGAACCAGGCACAGGTTCAGGAATTTGGCATTAGTAGGGTTCTTAGAATTAAGGTAATACTGATATGATAGCCCATGCACCCAGGTCCACCCCACAGGTTTCAAATGTGCCTGAGGGCATTTCCCCAAGTGAGGCTAGGCTTCGTGTCCAAGTCTATGATGGTGGTAAGCCCACGGAGCAAGAGGGGAGAGTCCAATATGAGTTTCCAAAGTTTAGCTCTGCCCCTCTTTAGTTAAGTGATCTTCAACAAAGCAGCTACCCACTCTGGGACTCTGTTAATCCCGTGCACATTGGGGAGTCACCCACCTCCAGCATTCTCCAAGGGCCTGGCACCTGGCAGGTGCTGGGTGGTGGAAAGTTCTGCTCTCATCCTTATTCCTTCTCCCTCTGCCCATTCTTGGAGCAGTCTGGCATCCCACCAGACTGCATTTCTCCACCTCAGCTCCAGTGAAAGTCCTCCTCCCTCTGGCCCTTCTTGCTGAGGTCTTGGACCATACTGCTTGTGTAGACAAGAGTCTCAAGACTGCAAGTCCACAAGGATTTTGCTTTTGGGGGTAGAAGAAAGTTGGAAGTTTTGGGGCTGCCCAAGCTGGACCAGTTCTTCTCTGCTCTTTGCTGCCCCCTGTTGGTTCAGGGCCTGAAGAACCAATGGTCCATTTTGTATATTCACACTTTCTGCAGAAACCATGACAGGTAACTCTAGGCAGTTAAAAAGAAACAGAAAACTCTGGAGATTTGGAGACACGCATGCTAAAGCTAGTCCTGCCCTGCCACACTTGGCTGCTTTGGGATGCTAATGGCTCTGAGGCTTTGACAAAAAGGGCAAACCAGATTTTGCCTTGACCTACCCTGGGAGAGGGGAGGTGGAGGGGAACCCCATGCTTAACCAGAAGAAATAAACTGGAACAAGTTCTGCAAGAACCTCTCAGGAGTGTTGTCCCTTCTACTCTCAGGCCTATTCAAGGTTTTATCAACCAGTCACTTCACTTCTGCTGAGTGCAGACCCAGCCTCAGAACCCTTCCCAACACAGCTGCACTCAGAGCAGGCATTCCTGGTCATTGATCAGAGTTGGCATATCAGATAAGACCTGTTTTACCTCTGGATGCTCAACAGTTGAGCCTGTAGCCAAGGAGAAGATGTGAATTTAAGCTTCTTGCCCTGTGCCTGCCCCCAGACAGCTTTCTCCACACTCCCTGAGCACATTCTAATTGCAATAGGGTACCACTGGGATCCTTGAAATATATTCACTGTTTTATTTAGCAAATTTCCTAAAGTGTCATCAAGTTGGGGCTTCGACACAGGGTGTGCTGGTATTTTCCAGGGAGAGCAAAGAAAATTGCTGTTATGTAGGAAGATTGCCCAGCTGGGTGGCCTGGGCGTGGCAAATCAGTGGGTATTTGGAGCGGGGTGGGCTCCCGAAGCTCAGGACACTAACTCCTTCACCAGCCAATGGTATAGCATTTTACTCTTTTAACGGCCAGTAATGCCTTGCCAGTGTGAGAAGCTGGCTCCTGGGCTTGGCTAAGCTCGCAGGTGGTATCAGTTGATGTATTTCCCCCCACCCAGGATTTCTTTTATGACTGAACTGGGCTGTGAGGCACCTGATGCTTCCTGGTTGGGTGATGACAGCACAAGGGAGAACTGTCAAGCCAAATCCTTGAGTTTAAGGTTTCGAAAGCTTCCCAGGCTTGTGAGTTCCAAGACCTGGGCTTTGAGCATCAGACGCCTGGGTCCTACAAGAGGCAGAGCATAAAGCTGATGCTGTGAATGAGAGATCTGGAAAAATAAACAAAACTGTGCCTCGCCTGAATCACTCCTTATCACAGCCAGGACTGACCAAGCATTCCAATGCTGCTGTCAGAGGCCGAGGGACAGTAGAGATCTGAGGTGCAGGGCGACTCCTGGGAAGAGGGCCTGAGCCCTGTGCCCCTCCCACCCAGGGTTCAGGCCAGGTCTCAGGACAGGCTACATTGGGCACTTGAGAAAAGACACAACGAAACCCAGGCAAGTGACAAGTCTGGCTGAATTTGCACCTCCCAGGACCCAGCAGAGAAAGAAACAGTGAGCAGAAATGGTTGCAAGAATGTGAGTTCCCGTCTGTTCTATACTGTTCTATAGAAACCTGATCTCAGCCGGCACCATGGCTCAATAGGCTAATCCTCCACCTTGCAGCGCCAGCACACCAGGTTCTAGTCCAGGTCAGGGCACCGGATTCTGTCCCGGTTGCCCCTCTTCCAGGCCAGCTCTCTGCTGTGGCCAGGGAGTGCAGTGGAGGATGGCCCAAGTACTTGGGCCCTGCACCTCATGGGAGACCAGGAGAAGCACCTGGCTCCTGCCTTTGGATCTGCGCGGTGCGCCGGTCGCAGCGCGCTGGCCATGGCGGCCATTGGAGGGTGAACCAACAGCAAAGGAAGACTTTTCTCTCTCTCACTGTCCATTCTGCCTGTCAAAAAAATAAAAAATAAATAGAAACCTGATCTCAGTCAACTCAGTGAGGTTTTATTCAGTTTGAGGTCTTGCTCCCTTTCTTCTAGGGTATTTGTTCTGTTTTACTCCACCCAAGAGAACGGAGGCATGGAGGAAGCGGGGGTCTGTACCTGATCACCACCATTCCATTGTCATTGGCTGAGATGACCTGGCCCGTCTGGTCTCCAGCCATCTGTTCACACTGATGGATGCTCCAGCCACCTTGGCCCAAGTCTTGTATCCTGGTGTGCAACACTGCATTCTACACTTTCCATGCTTTCTGCGGTGTGTCAGGGCCCTGAGAGGCTTCTACTTAGCGCCCACTGATCTTAACTCATGTGCAGGGTAGCCCTGCACAGCTCACACAAGTTATAGGACCTCTCCGTGACTCAGTTTCCTCATCTGTAAAATGAAGACAACAATAGTACTTATCCCACAGGGTTGCTGTGTGCGTTAAGTGACTTAGTGCATGTCAAGTGTCTAGAACATTACGGAGTGTCGGTTCGTAGGATTATTTGCACTGCTAACAAACAGGTGAGTGTTAGAAAGGCTCTGTATAAACACCCAATGTTAAGAGTTATCCAAGGCAGGTCTGGCGCTGTGGTGCAGTGGGTTAAAGGCCTGGCCTGAAGCATCAGCATCTCATATGGGCACCAGTTCTAGTCCCGGCTGCTCTTCTTCTGATGCAGCTCTCTGCTATGGCCTGGGATGGCAGTAGAAGATGGCCCAAGTGCTTGGGCCCCTGCACCCGCATGGGAGACCCAGAAGAAACTCCTAGCTCCTGGCTTCAGATCGGCACAGCTCCAGCCGCTGCAGCCATCTGGGGAGTGAACCAGCAGATGGAAGGCCTGTCTATCTCTCCCCTCTGTAACTCTCTCAAATAAATCTTAAAAAAAGATAGTTATCCAAGGCATTCTCCTGTGACTTCCTCAGTGGGAGATAAAGAGTGAGGGTACAGTCAGGGCTTTCAGGATAGAACATAACACAAGAAAGCACTGATAACCCAAATCCAACCCAAAAGAACAGTCCTGGAGGCTGTCTCTGTGCAAGGCAGGACCCCTTCAGTTGCAGGAGGGCCAGAGGAAGCCTTGGTGTAGACGGGCAAGTGGCCAAGGCAACGGGTGAAACAGTAGAACTAGAAATCTCCAGGGGCCTGGGACACTGGCTCTTTAACCAGCACTCTCATAGCACTTTGTTCTTACTAGCCAGGAATGCCTTTCCAGTGTGAGCTGGCCAGCTGCTGGGCCTGGCCAAGCCCACAGGAGGGTCCTGTGCATGAAACCATCATTGTCAAGAGGCTGGGCCCACCCAGGTAAGAGGAAGAGGAGCTGCTGGCTATATGGGGTGTTTGCTGAGCTCCCCCTTGGCTGAGCGTTCAGCCAAAGTCAAGATAAAGAGGACATAGGTTTGAGTCCAAGTGTACCAGATGTCCATCCTGACCAAATAACTTTGAAACCAACTTACATGCCCGCTATGTGCAGGACCGGCATCCAATCTGAATAAGCTTTGGAAGTGGGGCTCTAGGCCCATCCTCAATTAATAGGCCTTAGCCCACCTCCACAGCCCTTGGACTCTGTCATCCTCAAACCGTCCCCTTGGCCTGATGCCCTAAAGTGCTTCCCTAGCCAACGACTACCTTCTGCACTTTGGTTTCCAGCTGTAATTTTCCCTTGGATCACATCTGTTTCTGCAGAAACGGGCCGGCTCAAAGACAGCACATAAACATCCCCTCCCGGGCCAGTTATTATTGACCGGTAGTGCCTTCCTGGAATTCAGTGCCTGGAAGCTGGCCCACACTGGGGGAGGAAGGTCACTTTGCACAGGACCAGGAAATAGAAGGAGCAATGAGTGTGGGGTATGTTTATCATGTTCCGGGCCCATCAGCCCAAATACGGATTCTTCAGCCCCTATGGAAGAGAACTGAACACATATTTAATCAAGAAGGGAGGAAGGAATAGAGACGGGCTCTGAGAGGTCCAACGAATGGCCAGAAGTGGTTTCACCAAGGTCTGGAGGCCATCGCCGGGGCTTCCTTGGCGACCAATAACCATTTGCCAGGCAGTGTCCTAGGGCTGCCTGTCCAGCCCCACCGGTTCCTAAAGCCGAGGTGAGTAACAGTCCTATGTGGCCTGGCACAGCGTCACTCTGAACACAGGGCTTCCATCCCACACCCCAGAACACTCTTCAGTCATGGGCAGACTGGTACTGTTGACACCACGCTAACAGGAGAAGGGTACGGGCTCACCCTTCCCTGAGCTCAGGACCGATCCTGCAGCTCCATCACCAGGAGCACACAGCCCTCAAGAGCCAGACTCTGAGCAAGTCAGTGGCTCTTAGATGAAATGTGTGACCGAGAGCCCAGGGACTTCCGATTCCCCTGGTGCTGCCTTGTGGGTGAAGACGCAGAATGGGGGCTGCAGAGAGAGCTCCATCTGGAGCCAGGGCTCTTAGTGGCTCTTAGCTTCCCCAGGAAATGACTCCCACGAGACTGCATCCACAACGGCACATCTGCTAGCGACTGACTCATCACGGAGGAAGCCCAGATAAGAGGCAAGATGCTCTGCCTCACAGGGAGGGAAGCGACACTCCCAGCCACAGGAAGACCCTTGCCGTCAGACCCGGGCATCCAACCCCTTCCTTTCTCCAGCTCTGTAGATCTGTAAGGGCACCACTGCCCGCATAGAATCCCAGCCAACCGCTCTCACCCAGCAAGCTACCTGCATCTAAGAACACTTGGTGCCCTGAAGACACCCATCGTCAGCACCCAAGAAAGAAGAAAATATACCTTCCTGCTTCTCTGAAGATTTACTTTCCAAAGCTAGAAATAAAGACAAGGAGGGAGATGAAAGCAAGGGACAGAGTAAAATCGTTTGCATTGTTCAAACAGTCAAGATGGACTATCCAAGGGCAAGGAAGAAATTGCAAATGATACGCAGCTCTCTGGTTTGTGTCCTTTCCACCTGCAACTTGCTGTAAGGAGAATCCCCACTTGCACTCAGCGACGGCGCTCCTGGTGCCATCTGTCAACCTGGGAGCTTAATTGTTGGTGATAGTATTTTCCTGTTATTCAGGCACCACGCAAACAGCATAAACATGATTTAACCACCCTTGCCAGGAATCACAAACTTGTGTCGTGCACACTGAACACTAAGGCTGATTAGCACAAAATTCAATTTTCGTTAATATCAGCCCAAGACAAGTAGAGCATGAAATTAACCTGATGTGTTAATATTGTGCTTCACAGCTCCTACTGTATCCTGTGGACGCTGTCACTGGAGACAGGTGCTGCTCTGCATGGGGAGGAACGTAGCAATCAGCACGGATTGAACTGGCCCACGAGGTGGTGCTCCCCGCAGCTGTCAGTGTCCGAGATGACACGGTAGTAACTGGGTACAACGGTGGGAATTAAGGACTAGTACTCTTTGAGGTCTTCTACAATACGAGGGGTCTGGAATTTTAAATCTTGTGAAAACTTCTAGACGCTACAAGGGTATTTCAAGAAGTTGGTGGAAAATGGAATTAAAAAGAGAAATTTATTTTGGTGCCCAAAAATTGGAACTCTACACATAGGAGGAGTCTTCAAAATGGGAAATGGATATTATGAAAAAACTCTGTATGAATTTCAAAATTCTTTTGCACTGCATTAAATTTATCTTTTAATTCTACTTTTTCACAAACTTCCTGAAGTACCCTCCAGCCCATTGCTTGTTTTCCTACAGCCCTCTAGCTGACAATAGTTTTTACATCTTTAAGTGGTTGAAAAAAAAACCAAAAGAATACTTCATGATATAAAAATTACATTAAATGTGAAGGTCAGCATTCATAAAGTTTTATTGGAACCCAGCCATGCCCCACCATTTTGGTATTGCTTATACTGCTTTTAGGGCCTTGCAGGAAACTCCAATAGTTGTAACAGGGACCTTATGAACTCGAAAGTCCTAAATAGTTACTATCTGGCTCATTACTAGAAATGTTTGCCAAGTGCTGATCTAACACGGCCGTAGTTTCCAAATGCACTCTTTGGAGAAGGGACTAGAGCATCAAGAGAGAGAACTGGGTCTCCAGGTTTCACCAAAGCAGCTGCCCTCATACCAGATATGCACCGTGTACTCGTGTTTGCAAAAAGGAATTACAGTGGAACAAGGTCCAGCGTATGTGTAACAGGTGAAATTGTGCTCCTTTCAGAGAGCCACCCTGTGGTTCATGAACGGTGGGCTGCAAGGTGGTTCCTGGAGACCCGAGGTGAGTGCAGGATGCAGTTGGAGCAAAGACTGTGTGTGCGTGCATCCCCACCCCGCTGGGGTCGGGGCACACATGCAGTGAAATGTCTGATCATCTTCAGGAAGCACATTCCAGAAATGTTCCCATGCATATGGTCTTCCCTTCCCTGTCTTACAAACACTTACTCATTTTAAAACAAGTGTGTGTGTGTAATCAAACTCACCACAGTGAAACATAAAGAAAAGATTCTAAAAGGTGCAAGAGAGAAACGTCAGATTACTCTCAGAGGATCTCCAATTAGACTCACAGCAGACTTCTCATCAGAAACCCTACAAGCTAGAAGGGAATGGCGAGACATAGCCCAGGTACTAAGAGAGAAAAACTGCCAGCCCAGAATACTATATCCTGCAAAGCTCTCATTTGTGAATGAAGGTGAAATTAAGACTTTTCATAGCAAACAGAAACTGAAAGAATTTGTTGCCACTCATCCTGCCCTGCAAAAGATGCTTAAAGATGTGTTACACACAGAAACACAGAAACATGGTCACCAATATGAAAGAAGGTAAAGGAAGGAAACCTCACAGCAAAAGATCACAGGAAGCTCAATTTCTCTTTGACATAGAATTAAACTCTGATGCTCTGTTAAAGCAATGTGTTAAAGTAATCTAAAAACAAAAAGCAATTCAAATCAATTGGCAATCTACAAAAAGAGTTAAAGATTTTAAAAGCTATTATTAAAATTGCTATATTGGTCTATTATGCTATGTTATATGTGTGTACATATTGTATGTCCACATGGGGAAATTTTATTAAGAGTTTTATTTTAAATGGCTTATACATAAGATTGTCCATAAATTTAATCTGCTAAAATCAAAGATACATTTTAATTTGTGGGACCTGAATCTGTGTATCATATGTTTTAAACGTGTTGGTAGAAAGAAACTAAAAACATTTTAGATGGTTGTGCTTAAGTTTACTGGCTAAACAAACTACACCATGTTAGATATTTAAGAGGTGTTTTCAAATACATGATTCTTAAAATTTATAGAAGGCATTGGACCTTCTGGTAAATGTTTTCTTAAGTTGTTATCTAATGGTTGAAATGGTTTGCTAAGTATTCATGTAATATTGCTATTGTCAGCAAGCGATCTAGGACTTGCTCCCTCATTTCTCTATTCTAAGCCCAACTTATTCTTTCATTTCTCTATTCTCTTCAAGGTAGGAAACTAATTCTATTATGAAGGAATCTGTAGGACGCACAATTTAATCTTTAGACCTTATAAAAGAGATGGCTAACAATTTTCTGTAATAGTATAGCCAAAATAAGAATTTAAATAATAATCTCATAGCTAGATTCACTTCGCCATCAGCGAAGTATACAGTAAGTAGAAAAAAACCCTCCCTTTCAGACAAAAGGGAAAGAAAGTTTTAAAGTGAGAATATAATTTTCCTCATGGGCATTGTCTACCTTAGAAAAACTACTACAGAACATGCCTGTGACTATAGACTTGTAGTTCAGGCCACCGAAGATTAGAGATGGGATACGGGCACTCCCTTGACTTGCATCCTCTGGTCTGCTTTAACACAAACCAGGAGGAAAAGAAAGCTAGGCATCAGAAGCAATGGGTGGCAGGCCTATTAATGGCTGATCTGTACAGTGATCTGCCCTCAAGTAGACCCAACAGGCCAGTCCACTGCAGTGGCTTTCAATGTGGTAAGCCTGGGCTTCAGCAGAAGTCAGCTTGTGAAGAGCCCTGGCAGCTCTGCCAAGAGTTGGATCACTGGAAATGGACCTGCCCTGGAGTCGAAGGATGCCCAGGTCAGAGCCACAGATCTTATTGGCTCTAAGCTGAAAAGCCCTTCACTCAGCCCAACTTCCAAAGTGACCACTGCATCTGAGGGGATGGTCAAGTAGGGTCAGCAACATTGCAGGCAGAACTGTAAATTTCTTGTTAGAGATGCCACCTGCCTTTACCTGGCCAGCTCTCCTCCCAGGCCAGCCAAGTAATGAAAGTCAACAGAGTGCCTTCCCCTAGGAGGTTCACACCTCCCTTAGGATATACCCCATGTGAAGAGATAGATAGGTCTGGGCCTCTTAACTTACAAGGCCTAAAGCCCACCAGATTATTATCAAGCCCCTTCTATCAGGTTCTATTTGCCTCTCAATCAGAAAATTTAATTGTAGCTTAGACAGCACCTTTCTTAGCACATCTAATAATGACTCTGTCCTTTGTTCTAGACCCTGTCTAGCACACTTGGGCCTCATTCCTTTGTAATCATAACCTCTACTCTACCACCAATGGCTCTATTCCCAACCTGTGTGTACTGATTGTCCTCTTCCCCACTTAATGCTGTATAATTGTTCAAACCTGGTAAATGCCACTCTTAGGATCATTGGTTACTATCCTCACTCTGTCTTTTATGACCTTGTCTAAATATGATCAGAGTCGGCAAACTTGGAAGGCTTCCATAGCCTTGGCAACTCATGACGACAGCCTAGGGTGGTTACTGGCGCCATAAACTAGAGTGTCAATTTGTTGGGTCAACAACAAGAGCCACTGTGCACTTGCTCCTCATGTGGGATCTCTGTCCTTAATGTGCTGTACATTGTGATTTAATGCTATAACTAGTACTCAAACAGTATGTTTCACTTTGTGTTTCTATGTGGGTGCAAACTGTTGAAATCTTTATACTAAATTGATCTTCTGTATATAAAGAGAATTGAAAATGAATCTTGATGTGAATGGAAGGAGACAGGGAGCAAGAGAGGGGAGGGTTGTGGGTGGGAGGGAAGTTATGGGAGGGGGAAGCCATTGTAATCCATAAGCTGTACACTGGAAATTTATATTCATTAAATAAAAGTTAAAAAAAAAACAAACAAACAAAAAAAAACAAGTGTGTGTATATTAGTAATCAAGTAAACCTTTTGTGGTAGATCAGTATCTGTATCAAACCCCTGGAACCTAAGGATGGTAACTTTCTTCGGGAGCAGGTCCTTGCAGATGTGAGTCCGTCAAGGATCTAGTGAGGAGGAGATAGTCCTGGGCTATCTCAGTGGACCTTAAATGTCACCCTTTATATCCTTCTAAGCAGAGCCTCTGAAGCCTACTTAGAGACACAGAGTAGGGGGCACTTAGAGGAGAAAGTGATGTGACAGCAGCAGCAGAGACTGGATTGACGTGGCCACAAGCCCAGGAATGTGAGCACAACCATCAGAAACTGGAAGAGGCAAGAAATGGATTCTCCTCCATTTCAGATATCTGCCCTCCAGAACCCTGCAAAAATACATTTCTACTGTGCTAAATCACCAAGTTTATGTTCACTTGTTACAGCATCCTCTAAGAACTAATGCACAATTACAAGAGAATTTTATCATACAGAATCCCAGAATCTAGATACAATTATTTTCATTACTATGTACTAAACTCCACGAATCTCTCAAAGCCCATTCAAGGATTTCCTCTCGTGTATTATGATATGGCAAGAACATGAGGTAATTTGTTTAACGCATCTGACAGGACACAGACATCAATAAACGGGAATGCCTTTCTCTCTTATCTCTAACAGAATCAATTGCTCCTTCCTCAGAGGTCCCATGGCACTTTATACGTATTTTACATAGCAGTTGCCTTTGTCAACTATCCCTCTGTGGTTTTGATGCAATCACCCTATTGGTAGGCTATGAACTTCTTGGGTGCAATGGGAACACATCATTCTTCTTTTTCTTTAACTCCCACATAGTAAAGCTCCCAAGTCTAAAGTATGTATCAAAGAATGCTGGCATGTAGGTGGCTACCATCCAAATCAAGGGGTAAAACATTTCCAACAAGCTGTACGGTTCTTCCATGCCCCTCCCAGCCTACACTCCCTGTACACAGAGTAGCTACTACTAGACTGACTTAACATTATTGGTTTTGTCTGTCCTTGCATATCATGTAAATGAAATCATATATGCATATGGCCTCTCCCAAACAACATTCACATCTTTGAGATTTGTCCACGCTGTTGTGTGTAGCAGTGAGATCTCCACTGTTGTATGAAAAGACCCAACTTACGTATCCATTTTATTATGGATGGACTTTGGTTGTTTCCAGTTTGGAACTGTTAACAACTTATGCTGCCAGGAAGCGTCTCCTATTTCTCCCCATGGAAGAAAGCATTCATTTCTATTGGATATATACAGGAGTAGGACTTCTGGATCACAAGGCAGTGTACAGCTAGCTTTAGTAGACGCTGCTGAGTAATTAACTGTGTAGCTTAACTATCTTGTACAGATTTTCATTTGTTCTAGAAATACATAAAATTTAGAGCAATGCACCAATGTTTTTTAACTTCCTTTTTTAACTTCAGTCATTCTAGCAAGTAAGTTATATTCACTAAGTGAAAATCTGAACTATGTGACTCCATATTTATTCCTGACCATGGTGACCAGATTCAACCAGGTGAACTACAGGCCAGGTACCAACGAATAATATCTGCATGAAAGGAGAGTTGACTCTTTTTCTCTTGTGAGCACTCTTGCTCTCTCAGAAATTAAGGCAACAAAAAAAGCACAAAACAACCCTTCACAGTAGCAAATAAAGAAAAGCTGTAGTGTTTGTGAGGATTCAATGCATGTCAAAGATATGAGAAACTGCAGAAGAGGAAGCTGTAACAGTGAAATGACGTCGACTTGGGGGGAAGGAAGCCGGCTGAGATCAGGACCCTGAGGGTAGCTATAAACCAGAGCAAAGATCCCCAGGCCGTGTTCTGAGGATTCTGGAGAGGACTTGAAGCCAAAACTCCCTTCTCCCAGCTCCCAGCTCCACTGGGCTCTGGGGACAGGGCCCACTCTTGAACTACTATGATATTCCATTCCCCTTTATGTCCATCAATACCTTTGCCCATCCTCACTTTAGTTAAAATGGCTTGAGTGAGCTTCTGTTCCATGCAAACAAAGAAGTTCAACTGCCATGTCGTGTCGCTGGTGTGCTGGCAAATGCTTTACAGCCAATTGCCTAAGAATCAAAAGCCCTGATGTGAAGTGTTTGCCAGGATCTGTGGTGTAAATATCCTGCCACGGCCAATTTTAAACTACCAAGGTAACATCACTAAACACAAAAGAAGGGGAATAACACGTTATTTATTTTGGCCATACGGATGCAATAAATGTAAATAACTTCAAGAGCATAGATAGCGGGTGCTCTGATTTGAATACTTGTACCCCAGAACTCAGAGTTAGAACCTCAAAGTCTTACATTAATGGAACTAAGAGGGTGAAACTTTAACCAAATTATGGAGTTGGGAGGCGGGGCTTTGTAGAGTGATTGATGTATTAGGTTTTCGGAGTGGAGCCTGGTGATTACTTCCAGGTGGCTCTATGAGAGAGAGAGCTGGACCTGTACTCTCCCTGTCCTCTGTGCCATCTTAGCACTCCGCCAGCAAGAACGCCCTCCAACAGCACCAACTGATCCTGGACATGAACTTCCGAGCTGTGAGCTAAATAAACCTGTTTTTCTTTATTAAGTTAGTTACCTCAATTATTTCATTGCAATAATGAAAAGCTAATACAGTTGTAAAATCATTAGCTGAATACACTCAACTGGAATATAACTATTATCCTTTTAAAATAAAATTCATTTAGTTGTAAGTTTCCATAATTTATTTTTATAATGGCAGTGATTAATGATTGGCTTGCAAAATTCCTCAAATTGAACAATCAGCTCTTGTGAGCTGACACAGCCATGGATGTAGATGTTCACTAAATGACTGAACCATTTCCTGACACTGCATTATATTAGGCGCTCAACCGCCTGGCTCCTAAGCCAATGGTGTATCTAAGTATGAGCAAAACAAATCCTCTATTAACAAAGTAACACTCAGTTTTCCACAGATTTCCATTGGTTTCATGGAAAAAGACACCTCATGGCTGTATTTACCCAGACAAAAGGGTTGCAGTGTTGTAAGAGTTTGGCTGGGTTTGTTTTATTCTATCTAACAGCAGAACACAAGCAAGTATCTAGCAGATTAAGTGGTAGCAGAACTTCTGACTCAATCAAGTGGTCCTTATATTAAAAGCCTATAAATATCCGAACCTTTCCCTGTGCCCAGAACTCTGCCAGGAACCATGATCACACGATGCAGTAAGAATTGAGGTTTTTACCCTTAAAGGGCTTTCTTTTAAGAAATAATTTTACCGGGGCTGGCGCTGTGGCATAGCAGGTAAAGCCGCTGCCTGCAAGTGCCAGCATCTCATATGGGTGCCAGTTCAAGTCCCAGCTACTCCACTTCTGATCCAGCTCTCTGCTGTGACCTGGGAAGGCAGTGGAAGATGGCGCAAGTCCTTGGCCCCTGTACCTGAATGGGAGACCTGGAGGAAGCTCCTGGCTTCAGATGGGCGCAGCTGCAGCCGTTGCAGCCATTTGGGGAGTGAACCAGCAGATGGAAGACCTTTCTTTCTCTCTCTGCCTCTCCTCTCTGTATAACTCTGACTTTCAAATAAATAAATAAATCTTTTTAAAAAATTTGCTTATTTATTTTTGAAAGGGAGAGAGAGGGAAGAAGGGATGGAAGGAAGGGAAGGAAGGTGAATCGAGAGAGAGAGAGAGATATGTTACAGTCTCGGATTTACTCCCCAAATTCCTGTAATAACCAGGGCTGGGCCAGGCCAAAGCCAGGAGTCAAGAACTTAATCTGGTAATTGAAAATGAATCTTGATGTGAATGGAAGGGGAGAGGGGGTGGGAGAGGGGAGGGTTGCAGGTGGAGGGAAGTTATGGGGTGGGGGGAAGCTATTATAATCCATAAGCTGTACTTTGGAAATTTATATTCTTTAAATTAAAGTTAAAAAAATATAAGATGGAAAAAATAAAATGTGTTGGACACATTTGGGTTATAAACCAGCAAAAAAAAAAAAAAAAAAAAAAAAAACACCCTTAATCTGGGTCTCCCATACAGGTGGCAGGAACCCAAGCGCTTGACCTATCACAAGCTCCCTTCCAGAGTATATATTAGTAAAAAGCTAAAATTGGGAGAGGAGTCAGGACTTGAGCTGATGCATTCTGATTTGGGATGCAAGCATCCTAAGCAGCCTCTTATCCACAGCACCAAATCCCTGCCCCATTAAAACATTCTAAGCAATAATGATACTGCTAATCATGGCTGACATTTATTAAATGCTTACTGTTTAAGTGCCTCTTTTCTAAATGTTTTGTACAGATATACCCAGTTAACCCTATCAACCAGCCTCTGTGGCACTGTATTGTTTTCTGAATTTTACAGATAAGGAAAAGGAGGCATGGGAAGGTTCAATACCAGCCCAAGGTTAAATATGAGTCCAGTACCCAACTCACAACAGCAGGGTGCTAAGCACTGGGTGAGCCACTTTAGGAGAGTTAGGTACAAACACTGTTGAACAAGGAAATGAAGATGACAGTGAGAAGTTGCGTGTGAGCCCACTTTAAGGTCTAACCATTTGGACTTGGAAGACGGGCAGAATTTGGAGAGAGTGAGAGGAAGGGGTGGTAGATTAGGGGAGGAGGGGATCGCACGAGGGAGGCCCCGGGCAGTGGGGTGGTGGTGATGACCACTGCACAGCCGGGGAAGCTGGAAGACTCTGACTGAGCTCAAGAGCTTTGGATCAGAGGTTGAAGACCTTGCTGGGGGATGGGTCCATGCATTCTCTTGACTGTAGTGATGATATTACAAATCTATGCACATATCAAGACTTACCAGATTATACACTGTAAGTATGCACAGCATATCACATATCAATTATACTTCATATGTGCTTTTATTTTTTAAAAGATTTATTTATTTGAAAGTCAAAGTTACAGAGAGAAAGGGGGAGGCAGAGAGAGAGAGAGATCTTCTATCTGCTGGTTCACTCCCTAAGCAGCCTCAGTGACCAGAGCTGAGCAAGGTTGAAGCCAGGAGCCAGGAATTCTATCTGGGTCTCCCAAGTAGGTAGCAGGGGCACAAGAACTTGGGCCATCTTCCACTGCTCTTCCCAGGCCAGGAGCAGCTGGGACACAAACCGGCACCCGTATGGGATGCCAGCCTCACAGGCAGTGGCTCCACACACTACGCCACAATGCTGGCCCCAATAATGCTGCTTTTAAAGCTAAAAAAATAAAGATAGCTTATTGTCTGATTCCATACATACACATTCGGGAAAAAGCAAAATAGGGACAATAAAACAGATTGAACCATTGGCTGGGGCTAGGTGCTGTGGAATGGGCATGAAGGAGTTGGTGGGTGGAGAGTGATGGTGTTGCCATAGCCACTGAGATCTGTTAATGCCAGCATCCCAGCATGCTTAGGTTTGATACCTGCCTCTGGTCTCCTGCTAACGCAGACCCTGGGAGATGGCAGTGATGGCTCCAGTGATCAGGCACCTGATACCCATGGGGGAAGATCTGGGTTGTGTTCCAGTTGGCCCCAGCCATCATGGGCATTCAGGAAGTGAACCAGTGGATGGCTACTGTTTTCTCCCAAATTAAATAATAATAAAAAGAGAAGAAATGCTCCATATCTTATGTTTGGTATCTCTGTTGCGGAATGCACAATTGCATTCTCTGGTAAACATCCATAAAACTATATACCTGGCTGGCGCAGCGGCTCAGTAGGCTAATCCTCCACCTTGCGGCGCCGGCACCCCGGGTTCTAGTCCCGGTTGGGGCACCGATCCTGTCCCGGTTGCCCCTCTTCCAGGCCAGCTCTCTGCTGTGGCCAGGGAGTGCAGTGGAGGATGGCCCAAGTGCTTGGGCCCTGCACCCCATGGGAGACCAGGATAAGTACCTGGCTCCTGCCATCGGATCAGCGTGGTGCGCCGGCCGCAGCACACTACCGCGGCGGCCATTGGAGGGTGAACCAATGGTAAAAAGGAAGCCCTTTCTCTCTGTCTCCCTCTACTGTCCACTCTGCCTGTCAAAACAAACAAACAAACAAAACTATATACCTAGCAAGGGCAAGGAACATATATATTAATCTGACTCTTTGTAAAAGGAAAAAGATTACACACACACACACACACATCTGCATTTCTTTGTTATCAGAGGCCAGTAAACAAATCTTTCTCCTCCTGATTTGGCTGGAATGCTGGAAAATTCAGGGCAGGCTTCGTGGGAGCGGTGGCGACTTTGTCTTTTCATATTTAATATGCCCTTTGGACCAGCAGCCAACCCCAGGACGGGGGGGAGGGAAAAGGATTGCTGGGCTCCGATTGACAAATGAGGAGACTGGGAAGTCTTGGAAGGGGCGGAGTCACGCCCAATGCAGGACGGTCTTCCCTGGGCACTGCTGCCCCACTCCCAGCTCCTCAGGGTCCCTCCTGCTTAGCAGGGGGTGCTCCTGTGCAGCCAGAGAGCAGAGATCTGAACTAAGAGGTGTACCCCAACCTGGAGGAGGCTCCTCGGAGCCCGCCCTCTGCCTTCAGTGAGCACACTGAGAGGTCACATGGGCAGCGTCTGGGTGCACCCCCAGGGCTTATCGAGGGAGACCCTTCACCTCCCAAGGCCAGAGCCCCAGTCCAGTAATGAGGAAAACTTCAGGCAGACACACGCTGAGGGACAGTCTATAGGACGGTCACTCCTCCAAACAGTCAAGGTGTCAACAACATGGGAAGACAGAGAAATTGCAGCGGACTAGAGGAAACCAAAGGGACCCCAGGGACCAGGTGAAGTGCTGAGTCCTGGAGGAGATCCTGGAGCAGAAAAGAAGGCCTTTGTAGGGAGACCAGTGAAATCGCATAAAGATTGGAGTTTAGTTAATAACAGTAACATGCCAATGTTTGTCCTGGACTTTGGTGACATAACACGTTGACCAGGGGAGACTGGGAGAAAGCTACCCGAGAACTCTCAGTGCCACCTTTGTGACTTCTCTGCTGAACTCAGATTATTCCAAGATAAAAGCTGACTTTGAAAAGTCTTGGGGAAGCACTAGACACTCTAGTCCTTCCTGTTGAATCTTCTCCCGAGACGCAAAGGAGACACTTCAGTTTTTGCCAGGATAGTTTATTTTCAAGCCAAGGACAAGAACGTCTCTGCTTTGCCTCAGAAAACCCCACACAGGGCAGCTCAATGACGACAGCTGTCCAACTCCTGCCCCCACCAGAGCCCCTCTGCCTTCTCCCCCATCAGGCGCTTAGAACTCCATAAAGGCCTCCTGGTCATGTATGGATCAGGCCAGCTGAAGGTCAGAGGGCAGCGGTGGCCTGGCCAGCTGCTCTCCTGAAGCCTGGCTGGTCACAATTGCCTTGGGTGGGAGCACCACTGGGGGCTAGGCTGGAGGAGGGGTATCCTGACCTAAGGCCAGGGGATCTTCCAGGGCTCCTGTGAATGGAATGGAATGAGTGAGAGAGAGAGAGAGAGAGAGAGAGAGAGAGAGTGTGTGTGTGTGTGTGTGTAAGAGAGAGGACACACACAGACGGGAAGACAGAGAGACAGATGGAGCTGAGCACTGAGTGAGGAGGTGATGGTGAGCGACCTGAAACAGCCTCCTGGAAATAAGCTCTCGTTAAGGAAGCGGCAAAGTGGTGTTGACCACGCTGCTGTGTGGGCCTTTTTACTATCAGGAAACAGAGGAAGGGAGGGAGCTGTCCTTCAGACCCAGGACTAACAGCCTTCCTGCTTCTCTCCTGCTCCCCACCCCGGCCCCAGCCTGCTCTCTGTGGCCAGTTCTCCACCCCGGCCTCAAAACCCCCTGCAAGCAAACCTTGCTCC
The DNA here is from genome assembly GCF_033115175.1 of Lepus europaeus. Classification (NCBI taxonomy): domain Eukaryota; kingdom Metazoa; phylum Chordata; class Mammalia; order Lagomorpha; family Leporidae; genus Lepus; species Lepus europaeus. The sequence goes on from NC_084833.1 coordinate 46,277,809, forward strand.
ACTGACTGCAGCAGCCGCCAAGCTCCCCTTGGATCTTTTCCAGACGTTCCTCTTCCATCATCCTTCTCCTCTGGCTCCTTTTCCCCCCTTAATTTTAAATTTGAGAGGCAGAAAGAGCCAGACACGGAAAGATCTCCTGTCTGCCGGTTCACTCCCCAGATGCATACAATGGCCAGGGTTGAGCCAGGTCAAAACAGGGAGCCCAGAACTCAATCCGGGTCTCCCTAGTAGGTGGAAGGACTCAAGTACTTAAACTGTCACCTGCTACCACCCAGGGTGCATATGAATGAGCATGCTGGATGGGAAGCCAAGCAAAGTGTCGGGACTCAAGCCCAGGCACCCCCATACAGGATGTGGGTGTCCCACATAGCATCCCCACTGCCATATCAAACATCTTCTCCATGCTCTGTCCTAAAGGGCTTATTCTGCTTCCTGAATGTGGTCACTCATGCGTGGAGGCCTTTGCCTACAAGGCACACCTACAGAGCACCTCCAAGGTCAAGGCCTGCTCCTTCAGCTGCTGTGGCCCTGAGTCTGCACGGGGCAGCACGGTGAAGACCAAACTCCCACGTTTTGCTCTGAGTCACACTGATACATCTGCTCACGAGAGGAAGGTCTCCTCCATGGGCTCACTCAGGGAAACTGAACGTGGGATGGGGGTATCAGAGGCGATTTGCTCAGGAAACAGAAACCACACCAGTCATTTTGGCAGAGGAAATAGTTGTTAACTAGGCATCGGAGAACCGAGGAGACGACAAAGGAATTGTGAGACTTTATCGAGAAGCCTGCGGGAAACCGTTCACTCAGCTCTCACTGCTGGCTGCAGGAACAGGGCGAAGAGTCTGGGGCTACAAGGACCCCAAGACATGAAGGAGCCTCCTCCACCCCAGAGATGGAGCCCAGGCCCTGGAGGAAGGTCAGGAGGCCAACCCTGGGATATCCACCCAGGGACAATGAGACTGGTTGTGAGCATTTGGAAATGAAATGAAAACCAGACACAGCTGTTTTGAAATCAACAGCTGACTGCCAGATAGAGATGCACATTTAGGATGATGCTGGCAGCGACTGGAGACAAACAGGAAGCAGCACCACCACCCCCATTCCAGGTAGCACCCCCTACTGGTAGAGTCTGGTATGACTCTAGCTGGCAAAACAGAAATGGGTTTGCAGAATCCCAGGCCTGGGACCATGCAAAACAGTAGAAAAGAGTAGGTGTCAGTTTGAGGACATAGTTGCTTAAGAACCAACAAGAAGCCACTGGAAACAGAGAAGGAAGAAGAGGATTAAACTGCTCAAATGACTGCTCCATAGATAAGCTGTGTGAGTGTGTGTGTGTATATAAACATATCCCATTTTAATGATCACTCCCAATTTCTAATGATAATGTCTAATATTGATTAAGATGCTGCCTGGTACCAGAGAAACATTAAATTCTTCATGTTGGTGATTTAATTCACCCTTACAAAATACCAAGGGAATCTTAATTTTTTCAATGTGAAACCTGTGACGGATAGGTGAAGCTGCTCACAGTGCTCAGAAAACAGCGGCTCCCAGACCAGACCCCTGAGGCTCACACGTGCTCTCGGGGTCTTCTCTTGCCTGCTGAGCTCCACAGCTGCGAAGCCCTCCATCGGCTCCTCTCCCTTCCACCAACCTTGCCAGACCCTCCTCCAGCAAGAGCACTAACAGGGGCCTCTTTCTGATCAGATGCCTGAAAGCATGAACCACGATAAAGCACACAACCCCCAAAGAAAAGCAGAAAAGAGTACCCATACACTGACATATAGTATACTACACGGCCTGTAAAACGAAGACGGAGAAGTCCATGCATTAACATGGAAAGATAATAGCAGCTGGTAATGATAGGTTCCCATGTGCTGCGTACTGTGTAATAGGGGTTTTGTGTGAACATACTTAATCCTCAGAAGCACTTGATGTAGTAGATGCTATCATTATCATTCCCATTTTACAGATGAGAAAACCAAGGTACAAGAAAGGTTACAGAATTGCCCAAGGTCATGCTGGTATCAATTGACAGGGTCAGGACTTGAACCAAGACAATCAGGTTTCAGGGTGCATGATGTTAACTCCCACATTATTCCAACTCCAGCAGAATGTAAAAATTTATTTGATGCACTATTCTGTAGAAAAAATAAACAGGATTGTGCCCTGATGATAAAATGTGTGAGTGAAGGTGTATGTTTTATTTTAATTCATAGTGAAATCTCTGGAAGGCTTTATAATAAAATATTAACAATGATCTCAGACATGATTTTATTTTTTTATTTTGTTTAAGTAGCTATGTGGTTTTTCCACAATGAATGCATTCTTTGTAGTAAAATTTTAAAGATTTTCTTTCAAGAAGTGTCATCTCTGGGGAAATAATCTGACAGTTTAAAAAGCTTCTTAATATTTTGGGCGGAATGAAAGAGGAAACTTGTGTCTCCAATCGACACGCACGATAGGAAGAGATTCAAAAGCATCCACTTCACCGTGGCTCGATATTAACACAGGGCCTGACAATCATTCCCACACCTGCGTGAGCCCAAAAGCGAAGTCCCAGCGTTGTTTTCAGTGTGTTCCCTTCTCCACGGCGCTAGATGGACGCTTTACAATGTTTTTTAACCTGAGCACGATTATTCTGCTTCGAAGCGCATTCCTCAAAGACCCTGATCAAGATGTCTTGGTCCCTATGAACACTCGGCGTTTGCACGCTGGGTAGCATTGTTTAGCTGTGATATTATCCTTTGCATCGGGAGTATTCTCCAATCTCCCCAAGCCAAGTGTTGCCTTGGAAACATCATGATTCTTATAGAGATCTAAGCAAAGGGAAATAATAAAAATATTAAAATCTTACACTTAAAGTCTGTCTTTCAGGCCACCAAGGTGCCGTGCTAAAGCTTCTCTCTAGATAAAAAGACCGGCAGAATGGCTCGCGCCGTGTCCTCTTGATAATTAGCAGCTAGAGAGAACACATTGATCTCTGTTCTCTGGAAAATTCTGGTCAAAGCAGGTTTCCACCGGAATTTAGCCGATCGCCACGGCCAACGTTTTCATGAACAGAAAGATTTAGTCCCATAGCTAAAGACACTGGCATGCACAAGGCCTCTGTGAGATGTAGCCAAGAAGCATCTCGCCATAACGAAGTCAGCACCCACACACTCCTGCCATGGACAAACCTTTCCTGTGAAAGATCAGATGTGAGATACTCTCTGCTCTGCAGGCCACGTGGTCTTTGTCACAACTACTGGACTTTGCCACTGTAAGGAGAAAACAGCGACATCACACCAAGGGGAGTGAGCACGGCTATGGTCAATAAAACTTTATTCACAGAAACAGATCCATGGGCCAGACTCAACCTTGAGGCTGTAGTTTGCAGCTCCCTGCTGAGCAGAGGTCCTCTGGGTGTGTCTGCAATACTCCAGGGTTACTCTGCAGCAAACTACAAAGGCCTCAAGTCACGATCATCAGCGTATTTAATCAAGGTGTTGCATCCCTCAAGCAAGGAAACAGGAAAGCAAATGAAGTCCCTAGAGTTTACATTTGCGAGGAAAGGACATAGTAATCAAACACAGAGAGATATGAAGCTGATAACTAACAATAGAAGGCTTGGCAGGGAGGCAAGGCAGCTCCACTGTTGTACTCTGGAAGGTATGCCGGGGCTCCCAGGGGAGTGGAGAGAAGGAGTTGCAGATGCAAAGATCTGGCTGTCTGAGATGAGAACCCACATGTCAAGAGCCTGGGGCAAGGACAGGCTGAGTGGACTGGAGGAACACAAACACCTGGCTGGCTGGCATCAAACAACATAGTAAACAGGGAGATAAGGCTATGAGAAGAGGCGGTCAAGGGCACTGCAGGTAGGACTTCACCTTGACCTCACCTTGCTGCTATCAGCCGTCCTGGCTCTCACTGCAGCTTCACGTTCACAGTCTCTGGGCCTGCACCTGCCAAGTGTGTCTAGACTTGGAGGGCTTCCAAAGGTGCTTAAGGTTGAGCAGGGGCCGTTCTCAAGTAAACACATTTATTTTTACCAGAACCAAAAGCAGACAGACTAAAACAAAATAAATTAATGCAGTGGTAAGATTTTAAGCATCTGATCAAGTGTCTTCTTAGCACCTGCGGTTCTTCAAATCCATGTTTGGACCAAAAATAAGGAAGCAACTGGCAAAGTGATTCAGGGCCAGGTTCACAAATGAGAAAAGAAAGCCAGAACTAGTTAACTCCTTTAGCTTGTATGTCTTCTGTCAAGGACAATGATCTCCAAACAAGAAAGCAAAAAATACACATATTTAAGACAACATTGATGTACAAGGTTTAAAAAGAAACTAGTAAGATAACTTTAGCTACTTTAAATGAGAACAATGGGCCGGGGCATCACCAGTATGAGTGAATGGATGAATCTCCAGACTGAAGGACTCACTGTGGGTCCAGCACAGTAAAAGACAAAAATTCCCCACCAGTGCTTTTCACAGTAAAATTCCAAACAAAGAAAACCTATAAGGTCCAGAGAAAAAAACCTACTACTCGCAAAATACCAGGATCAGGCTGACAAAGGACTTCACAAAAACAACACATCCAAGAACGGTGCTTCTTAAATGATCTAAATATGGCAAGGGACTTTATTTTATTCTCTGTCACTGACTGCTGCCACACACAGTACAAAATAAAAAGTAAAATAAATCAAAAAATATTTTCAAATACATACCAGTTAAACTCTCTCCCCTAATTTTGTTACGAGCTTCAGTAGATGCAAAGTGACTCCAATCAATATGAGAGTTCCATGATAATCACTCTGTTTCTGTAATCATCACAGACAGATGACAAATAGTTTGCAGACTGGCGCTGAGCCACAACCACACTTTGAGTAGCAATGTAGTAGAAGAAATGGCTGCAGGAATGTCTTCAAGTTTCTATGTCTCTACTTAGGATTCTACACTCAAACTACCAGTCAGGTGTAGGAAGAGCAGAGTGGTGGGATGCTCACACTTGCAAAACGAAGACCATGTCTCTTCTGAATCCCCTCTTGAAAAGCTCCAAGCATTGCTTGAGAACAAGGAAGGAGCAAATCAAGAATGTCTAAGGCAAGTCCCCAGCAAGGGGGACTAACCGATGGCGCTGGCGCGCTCCAGCCTCGCCAGCTCTACAATCAGGACTCCTGGTGAGAGTGTGGCTTCCCCTGCAGAGCCCTTGTAGCAAGGGTCTCCTGCAGCTCCCCCAGCTGAACGCCACCACTGTTCACCTGAAACAGGACCCAGGTTACGTGCACTGCAGAGAGAAGCGGCCTCTTCCAGGCAAGGCAGGTGCCAGGAAGGGGCGAGCCCTGATTCACCCGCGTCTCTGCCGTCCACTCAACCAATCTAATGAGCTCTGAAGCCCCCCCACTGTAATCTCTGCTTCCGTCTCAGGATTGTTTTCCCTTTGAGACTGTTGGAAGGGCAAGGGTAGAAAGTGACAGTGGGGTTCCTGGCTTGGGGTCTGCTCTCTCCTAGTGCCTGCTGAAGCTTGGCTCACTGTTTTCTTTCCACTCTGGCTGTCCTGGAGAACACAAAATCTAAAATATTTGTATTCCGTTTGCGTTAACACCATATTTTCTGCAATTATCCCCGCTGCTAAAATCATTTTGTTGTATGCTTTTTGATTGAGAGGAGGGGTTAGGGGACCAAATTAATTCCTTGGCAACAAAAATCTAATTAATCAAAAAAACAGTTCTTAGTCACGCAGAGCCTTTCCAGCCCACGGAAACGGCAACCAAAAGGGGGTAGGGACACAGCCCTTCAGTTTAAAGACAAAAATCAGGTGCTTCCTAAGATAGCGGTTTTGATGAATACACAGGTAGGAGGCAGGACAGCACAGGGCTACGAGGGTCTTGGGAGCCAGGCTGGGCCGGCTTTGACCCCCACCTCTGCCACTCCCTGGCTGCACAGCCTTGGGAATGTTTATCAAGTTGCTCTGCCCCTCTGGCTCGGCTTTCCCACTAGTAAAATGGGAGTAATGCCATCCTCTCACAGGGTCGAGTGGCAAGACGAACTAAGAGGAACTGAAGCAGCTGTGGTATCTCGGCAGTGCTTGTCCTGCTGAAATGTGGACAGCCTCTGAGCATCACCAGGCACTGCCACCCTTACATAAACTCCAACATCTGGGAAACAGTTTATAAGTTTTTTAAAAAGCTGGGTCTTTAAAAAAAATGTGACTATCTACATATTTGAAATGCATGAAACTTGTAGGACTTAAATTTTAAATAAATTTAAAAATATATTAAATAATTATAGCTTCAAAAAAGAAATCACTTGGGGGAATTGTTACAATTTTCAATGTAACAATGTTATCCCTTGTGTTAACAAACTCAATATATGACCAAAAAATGTAACTATTTACTTGTTTTTTCTAATTTCTTTGACAGGCAGAGAGACAGAGATCTCCCATTTGATGGTGCATTCCCCAAATGTCCAAAACAGCCAGAGCTGGCCAGGTCAAAGGCAGAGCCAAGAAGTCAATCCGAGTTCCTCATCTGGGAGTCAAGGACTCAAATACTTAGCTAGCCTTGCAGGGGACACATCAGCAGGAAGATGGAATCAAAAGCAGCAGTGGGACCTGGACCAAGGGACTCCGATACAGGATGGAGGCTTTCCAAGAAGAATCTATATTTTTTTTTTAAGATTTATTTATTTGAAAGGCAGAATTAGAGAGACAGAGAGCTCTTCCATCTACTTGTTCATTCCCCAAATGGTAGCAACTGCTAGGACTATGCCAGGCTGAAGCCAGAAGCCTGAAATACCATCTGTGTCTCCCACGTGGAGGGCAGGGGCCCAAGCACTTGAGCTATCCTCCACTGCCCTCCCAGGCACATAAGCAGGAAGCTGAATTGAAAGTAGAGCAGCCGGAACTTGAACCAGCACCTACATGGGAGGTCAGCCTTGCAGGCAGTGGCCCAACCTACTGCCACAATGCTGGCCCCTCCAAGAAGAACCTTAACCATTGTGCCAAAACTCTTCCATCAAAAGCTGTTTTTTTTTTTTTTTTTTTTTTTTTTAATGTGGAGCTATATACATCTCCATACCCTAAAGGTACATTCTGTAGGGATATTTATCATGTGTCATGCTGTTGCTTCTAACTGTAAAAAGATAGCAATCTAAATGCCCTAAAATAGTTATTGATAAAACACATCATGAAATGAATAATCACTTTTCAAATCACTGCCAAAATGAAATGTCTGTTGATAAAATATGTTCTTCATGGTTAACTGGAGGGAGGCATAAGAAGCCTGTTACCAGCTTATAAAATATAAACCATATTTATTTTGTCAAAATATTTTGCATCTCTCTCTTTCTCTCTCTCTCTCTCTCTCTCTCTATATATATATATACACACACACACACACAAAATATTTTATATCTCTACAAACACACACACATGGACATACACACAGAGGAAATTTGCTGGAACTATGATCACAATTTTTTTTTCTGGAGGTTTGTTTTGTTTTGCTTTTGAGTGTTTGTTTTCTTCTTTTGACCATCTGTATTTTTAAATGTCTTTATAATGAGCATACTCTTCATAATTTAAACATTTTATAATTTTAGTTAAAATTTTTTTTTAAAGAAAGTCCTAGATTTCCTAACGCAGCTCAGCCTCATTGCTCTCTGGATGTGACCCCGGAAAGACTCATGGCCAAGGCTGGAGGTTTTGGAAGCACAGGAGCAGCCTGGTAATCTGGGTCCCTGTCCTCAGCCTGGCTCCCTGCCCCCACCGATGATTTCCACCCCAGCTGCCAGTGCTGCCCCTCCCTGGTGAGCAGGCGGTAGCCCCTGTGAAAGCCAATTCCAAGCCAGCCCTTCCTGGAGGCGTGGGCTTTGTCTGCTGGATTTTGTCTTCTCTGGGGGTAGTGAAGCCGGTGAAATGCTGCTGGCCTGTCCTTCTGCTTCCTGGGACTCCTTTGGGAAGTTGTCAACTCCCTGCACGCTCCATGGCAGGACTGGGCTCCCGCCAGCTGCTCCTGGTCCCCCAGCCCTCCGCAGCCACCTGCCCACTCAAACCCATTGCTTCCCTCCAGCGCTCTCAGCCGGTATCCTCTGCTCAGCTCAGGAACCTCTCTTCCTGCCCCCGCAACCACACACTCCCTCATGTGACATGGACCCCTTACAGCCGCTACTGGAGCTCAGGTGTAATGATGGGCATGTCACCAGCCAGCCACCCCAGCCTTTAGTCTGACAGCAAAATGGTGACCAAATGTACTTTGTTTGGCCCTTGCACTGGTGTTTGAAAATTTCAGTTGGTTACCAACAAATTTATCAAGAGTTAACATTTGGAAGAAAGCTCTGAATCCTAGCTTCTCTTGGGGGAACAAAAAACTCTCTGGTTTGCCCCCGTTAGGGCAACATACTACTGTTGCTAAAGGGTCCATACGCTTAGGAAAGCGCAGGACTCCGTGTGCCCCGTCGTCTCCATCAGGCCTGCTTCCCCCATCTATTGTATCTGTCTGGTCTCTGAAAGATGGACTTTCAATCTTTGCCTTCAAAAAGGCGCAAGCCCATGAGGAAGACTTCCTTGGATTAAGTGGGAGCCTGCAGTACCCTCCGGCACCTGCAGGGGGCAGCCTTCTCTAGAGGTGCTGGAATCCCGCCCTGTGGTCAGCAAGGAGTGCTACGTGGCGGATGAGGGGAGCTGCCCCTCTCACGCACATCCACCCACCTAACTGCCCTAACTCTGCCAGGCCCAGAGGTCGATGGGAACAACATAGCACGAGGACACTTTATCTGGCTGCTTTTCTCCTTCCTCTACTTCACTTGCAGGTGGAAGTTCTGGTTCAAACAGTAGCCAGAGAGTCAGGTACAGCCCCTGCAGTTGGCAAAGCCCTCCTAGCCAGGATCTCCTTGAACGCTCACCGCAGCCCTCCGTGGAGAGGAAGATGATGTCGTCTCCAACACTTCACAGATGATGCAAAGTGCAAGTCTTCCACGGAGGGCTGCTGAGGATCCGTGCCAGGCTCTTCCCAGCAAGGGAGGCTGCCAGGTCAGAGTTCCTTCTGCAGCAACTCCCAGCAGCCCCCAACAACAAGGGGAAGACGAGCTGTAACATTTCACAGAACTGGGGCTCAGTCTAGGGTGTCCTGGCTACAAGCAAGACCAGAATTGCATTATGTTAAAAGGAAGGGAACAAGGGGCTAGTGCTGTGGCACAGCAGGTAAAGCTGCCACCTGCAGTGCTGGCATCCCATATGGGCACCAGTTTAAGTCCTGGCTGCTTCACTTCCAATTCAGCTCTCTGCTATGGCCTGGGAAAGCAGTAGAAGATGACCCAAGTCCTTGGGCCCCTGCACCTGTGTGGGAGACCTGGAAAAAGCTCCTGGTTCCTGGCTTCAGATTGGCCCTGCTCCAGCCTTTGTGGCCACTTGAGGAGTGAACCAGCAGATGGAAGACCTCTCTGTCTCTGCCTCTCTGTAACTCTGCCTCTCAAAAAATAAATCTTTTAAAAATAAAAATAAAAAAGAAGGAAAGGGAGGGAGGGAGAAGACCAAAGGCAGATATATAGGCATAGACTGTTATGTAGGACTTCCATACATTCTAAAATCTCTTATTTACTGGAAAGGCAGGCTGCCCGGCATGCTGCAGGTGTTTGAAATGGATCAGCTATCGGTGCTGGGAGAAGAGGGGCTAGGATGGGGCAACCCACAGCATCCAGAGAAGGCAGAGGCAGGTCTTGCTTGAGATAGCACTCAGGATCCCAGCAGTGAAACCCTGGGTGAGGAACTCCAAGAATCACAGGGTGGTTTTGTTTTGTTTTTTTTTTTTTTTTTTTGGGGGGGTCATTAAAAATTTTAAGTACTCCTGCCATTCCAGATGGTCCTTCCTATTTACTGCTGTGGTCATCAAAGCAATTGTCAAGCCAGGTTGGAAAGGAAGTTAGGCCAACTATCAAGAATCTGAGTCACCCAAAGTAACAGTGCAGGTTTTCAATGAGTACGTGAACGGATGGATGAACACACAAGCTCACTGTAGGCTACCAGATGCTGAATCTGCTTTGCCCCTCACCGCACCCTCGATGCTCAGGACTGTCCCCTGGGATAAACCCCATTGAGGAGAGGGAATCATGGGCAGGGTGAGCTGATGAGAACTCGGGCCTCCAGAGCTGCAGACAGAAGGGGCAGTGGAAAGAAACCCGGGAAGAAAAGCTTGGAAGACTCGATGACAAATTTGGTACTGAAGGTGGAACAAAGCGAGAGGGTCCAGGCCTTCCCTGAGGCCGTGGTCTGGGTTATTACAAGCTGGACGGGGCTGGGCCAGCTGTAGGGGAGGAGAGAGGATGATGGCTGCAGGGGGCACGGACCCACTGTCGCTGGATATTCTGAATATTCGTCAGGGACCAGAAGGGAGGCAGCAAGGCAGGAAAGCAGGCACGTGGAGCTCGCGAGACCGGAAGGACTGCCGCGGAACACCGGGACCGGAAGGGCCATTGCGGGACACCGTCTAGCAGGCAGCTGGCTAGACGGACCTCATCCGCCAGGGAGTCCTCCACAGAGGTGACCACTAAGGCTGCTGTAGGAGAGATGGGAAGAGGGCAGTCACTGGGGCAGGGGGCAGTGCCAAGGAGGTGGGCACGTGCAGCCGGCAGATGAACACACTCCACTGGCACGACTTTCAGCTAAAAGCTGCAAGGCCGTGCCATGCGAGGGAGGGATCTGGCACAGCACTCTGGGTGCAGTCAGGCAACCCACGGTGCAGAAGTTCCAACTAAGGCTACAGGGACACCAAGACTATAGGAGCAAGCCGGGAGATGGTGGAGAGAGACGCCAGGGGCAGTGGAAGACGGGTGTGCAAGGCAGCCAAGCCACAGAGGGCAAAGCAGCAGCACAAGAGATTTCTTCTGGGGAAGAGAGCAGAGTGAGTTAAAACCCCACGACAAATATTTTTATATCCAAAGACAGGACAGAGTGAGCAGGAAGACGCGAGTTCTGCCATCCATGCGGGCCTGCACCCCAAGGCCGGGTGCCCTGGGGAGGGACGTGCAGAGCACTCTGGGGCTTCGCCGGGGCCTTCAGACCCAGGAACCCTCAGGGTCTGCTGCACCCCGAGACCCCGATTCACCATCCCCCCACCACGCTTGCATGCATAAGTCCCCCTTCATTAATGCCCAGCATGGCCTCACCACCAGCTGGTGTTTCACTTCATCTATTAGTTAATATCCACCCCTCCCCCACTGCCATAATACCACCACTATAGAACACTATTCATATTACATCAGGCTTGTGTCCCCCAGATTCCTATGTGGAAGCCCTGGCCCTCAGTGGGCTGGTATTAGGAGGTAAGGCCTTTAATGTGGTCATAAGCATGGAGCTTCATTGGGGGAATGGTGTCCAGAAAGCGAGAGAGAGAGAGACCAGGGCTCTCTGTTTGCCCTGAAGGTCAACATACAATGAGAAAGCCAGGAAGAGCTCCCTCGCCACACTCCAGGTCTGCCAGCACCTTGATCTTGGACTTGCCAGCCTCCAGATCCAGGGGAGAGAAATGCTGCAAGACCAGCTACCCCTATGAGTTCTGAAGCAAGTGAGCCAGCAATTTCTTACTCTGTTCAAAACATTTGCTATCTTACAGTTTCTGTTGAATCTCGGGAATCCAGGAGCAGCCAGTTGGGTCCTTTGGCTTTGAATCTCACATTTTGCAATCAAGAATTTGGCTGCAGTTCCAGTCCCCCAAGGCCCAACCAGGAAGATCTGCTTCCCAGCTCACCGCTGTGGTTGTTGGATGCAGGTCACCCTCAGCTCCTTGTTCTATGGGTCTCTCCATCGAGCAGTTCACAACACCTGGCAGCTTGCTTCATCTGGGCACGTGAGAGGCGAGAGACATGGCAGTCAGTCCTTTGTGCCCTAATCGGAAGTGACATCCCATCACTGTTGCTTAGAAGGGAGTCCCTAGGACTAGCTGCTAGTCAGGAGCAGAGAATTATACAAGGCTGTAACCACTGGGAGTCGTGGTCCTCAATGAGCCGTGTCAGGAGCCACCTGCCACACGTCTACACCCTCCATCCTCACAAGCAGGCTCCCCGACAGCAAAAACCTCATCTGTCTTGTGTCCAACACACGGTAGATGTCCAGGGATAAACAAACTAGAATAGCCACGTGTTCCTGACATGGTACCCTAAAACACAGGCTTGACTTTTGAAAAAAATTTTAACTGACAAGATAATTATATATGTAGATATTTATGGAATACAATTTTGCAATGTTTTGATGACATGTATCAATCAGTCTAATTCCTATTTCCTTCGCCTCTCCTTCTTATCATTTTGGAGGGAGTACAGATATTGGAAATTTTTCTTAGCATTTCTGGAGTCCACATGACGACATGATTGGTGAATGACTGACTGAAATGTCAGTTGGCTTACCTCTGATGTAGTTCCTAAATTACTAGATAACATAAGTTCAGTAGACCGAGAGGCATCTGAGTCCCATGAAAAATAAGAATTTGGGGGCTTAATTACCCATAAGTCCTGCTTTCCAACCTTGTATCTAGGGGGCCCCTTTGAAGATGCTTAAGAAACTTAGGAATCCCTGGGAAGACAGATGCAAGAGGGGCTGGCTGTCCCCAGAGGAAGCCGTGGGAGGCAGGCCTTACCCTCCTGCCAGGTTGTGGCAGGGGCTCTGGGGGCTTTAAGTTTTACATTTGCATAATTGTTTCCTCTTGACTGGCTCCCCTCCCTGCTAAGACGGATGTCCTAGAAATGCATTTCCCAGTGACAAGTATATTGTCCACGAAGATCAGATCTGTGCACCTCGGCCTGCTGATTGGCAGGCCTATTAAAACACAAAGAAGACCCGAAATGAGCAATTTTGGGGACCTGGAGAGGGGGCTGGTAAGAACATGTCCTCCCCCATCCCCACACCCACCATGGCTGTTAATTGCAAAAGGGAGCCTCGGTAAATTACATGGAAAACAGATAAACAACTCGAGCTGTGTTTATTAAAGAAATAGCAAATGGCACAATGCCAGCACTGCTGTAATCAGCGTATTTATTTCACCCGAGAAAAAGCCTGTCTGGGCTTCTTTAAAGCCTGATAAACTCATTATGCTAAGTTTCAGCCATGGAACTGAGGTTTTATATATGTTAATTCATTTTAGTAAATAATTACTCTTTTTGGGTGAGAGAACGCATGTCTCTATAATTTAATAATTGGGAAGGTTATTAACGTGTGATTAATAGGAGTCATAAGCTAATACTGAGAGTTTAAAATGATTTTTTCACTCTGAATAAGTATAATAAAGAAGGTTGGTGGGGAAAGCGAAGGGGAAGAGTCTCCCTCCCCCTTCGCTGTTCAGGGTTGGGGGTGTGGCAGGTGCAGTGGGCGAGATGATCTTTCCTCTTTGCCTGAGATCTGCTTCTGATACCACTTGTGTTGCTCCCTGGAGCTTAGAAAGGTGCCTGTGTGTGTCTGTGTGTAAGGGGTAAGGAAGACCAGAACTGAGAAAGAGAGACAGACACACGCACGCACACACACACACACAGACTTGAGTGACAGATGCCTCTAGGCCTGAGGCTCCCCAGTGCTCAGCCTGCCCCCGTGTTGATCAATGAAAGTTTCACCAATCCACAGTGAAATGAGAAAAATGCGACCATTAAAGTGACTTTTCCAGAGCCAAAATGCACTCAATTTTCCAGAATTCTGTGTTCCTCCTTCACACAACTGGAAAGTTAAAAAGCTCCTTTTGTGACATGACAATGGCAATATCTTCCCCCACCTCCTTACTTGGAAAAATTAAAGACTAGAAACTTTGGACCAGTCCCTCTCAATATTTTCTTAGCACTTTTTGTTCAGAAATATATCAGTGAGTAGAACCCCAGCATTTGAGGACTCTCACATCAGACCAGAGCCATTCAGCCTCAAGGGTGGGCTCACCTTGAACCAGATTCCCAAATCTGATTTATTTTTCTGGGCTATTTCCTTGTTTGTTAAATGGGAAAACCGATGAACCTACATGCTAATCCAACAATTCAAATATGCTAAGTGAGCAGCTACTTTGTGATAAAGCAACTGACGCATTTTGAAGTCATCTGTTGGGTAGGGAGCATCACCCCTATAAATTGGGAAGTTTGCTGCATCCAGCCAGGCAACAACCACAGTGTCTGGGCCTTCCAAGGGGTCAGGGAGTATTTGTTGGCTAGATGAATGGACATGTGGCATCTCGTTGCTATGAGACAATGGGCATCAAGGTTCTTTACGTAGTTCAATATTGTTGGTGATGGTGGTGTTATTCCTGCCAGGAAATGGAGCTGCCAGGCCCAGCTGGGAAGCCCTAAACTATCAACAACCTACAAGAGGCCATGTGATCTACTAACCCTCCTTCCCCCACCATTATCACTCCTGGGCCAGATATGCTGGCAACCCACAGAGGATACCCCCACCTCCAGGACCACGCTCCGGCCCCTGTGTCCTGATCTCAGCCATTCTCAGGCCTGACCTTTCCCAGCCCCGCCCACCTGCTGGCTGGAATGAGCTGTGCTGGCCTAGGCTGTAGATCCACAGGTTCACAGCCAGCCACTGTGTGCCTTCCTTACTGCCAGCCCAACTACAACCTGCTTTTTGGACATGCTGCTTTGGACAGAGGCTGCGGGGCTGGTGCTCCTCTTGCCAAATACATCTCCTCTCTCCTAAAGGTGCAGTGAACCCAAAAACGTACAAGCCCTGATGTCCCTGGGCATTCACGTGCCAGGCTCAGATCACCATTCCTGTAAATATGGCACACCTAGAAGCCACAGAGCCAAAAGGTTCATAATCAACTCTCTCAGATGAATTTAGCTTGTTTCTAATGTACCTAACAAATGACTGTCATTGTACTCCAGGCAGCAGGAACAGCAAGTACAAAGGCCCCGAGGCCCTAGCACACAAGAATGCTTTAGACATGGGAAAATGATGGGGTCAGTGCAGTGGCATAGGGGGTAAAGCTGCCACCTGCAGCACTGGCATCCCATATGAGTCCTGGCTCTCCCACTTCCAACCCATATCCCTGCTAATGTGCCTGGGAAAACAGCGGAAGTGCAAGATGGCCCACGTGCTTGGATTCCTGCATCCACGTGGGAGACAGGGAAGAAGTTCCCAGCTCTCCTGGTTTCCTATTGGCCCAGCTCTGGCTGTTGCAGCCATCTGAGATGTGAACTAGCAGAACGAAGATCTCCCTCTCTCTTTCTGTAACTATACCTTCAAAAAAAAAAAAAAAAAGAAAGAAAGAAATGGCAAAACAAACAAAAATGAAGTGAACCCTGCAGAGTGGCAGGAGAGAAGACGCTGGGCAGCCAGTCCACCAGGCACCTTGTGAACCAGCACCATGACGCTGGCGTTATTCTGAGCATTCAGTGAGCCAACGCATTTCTGGATAAACTGAAAGCCAGGAAGGTTTGCCTGGCCAACAACACAGCCGTGAAGAGGTAGCCTGTCTTCAAGGACAGTCTCCTTCCAGTGCTTTCTTCCTCCTGCACTCTGCAGCCCCAGGGACACCCCTGGCCAAGGTCTCGTCTCTCACTTGCCAACAGACCCATCGGCAAACAACCCTGGAAGGCTCACAGCTGGCACGTGCTCAGCTCCGGGCAGTGACCAGGGCTGGTTTCCCCACGCACACAATCAGAAGGCAGCCCAGCAGACATGGGATCGGAGGAGCTGGGTCTAGTCCACCCGTGCCATGTAGTAGCTGTGTGACCTCACACACATTATTTAACCCTTCTGGGCTGCCTTTGTCTTTAAAGGGCAACAGTAGGAACTGCTCTGCTCCTGACAGGGTGGTGGGACTCCAGGGAGGTATCTATAGTTCCAGGTCAACCGTAGGGGCTGTACCTTCATCAGGGGCCCAGTAACTACAATCACTGCACCCTGAATCTGCCTGTAGGAGCTCGCCCTTGCAATTGGGGGCCTCTGTAACCACCACCCCGCCTGACTGCTCTGACTTCTGCCTTGCCTGAGGTCACTGCTCACAGCGCCCTGGGAAACAGGGAGCTTCCAGATCTCCCAGTCACATGGAACATGCAAGACACGTGTGCAGGGCAGGGCTCTGACACGCCAGCGCTGTGCTGATACCTTCTGCAGACCCCCACCTCAGCAGCCTCCCTACAGACACACACACTCAGCATGATAGGAAGGCCCTTGCTCACACGCTCAGCTGATGGATGCACAGAACAGCCCAACATCCCACAGCTCATCAGAGTGGCGCGGGAAATCCAACCAGGCAACCTGACTTCAGAGTTTAACTGTTATCACTTACTGCGCCTCTTACTCATTGTCTTTGAGCCAGTTCACTTGTTTTTACATCCAAGCTTTTTTTTTTTTCCCTAAAACTTCCTATCATGAGCATCCATTGAAAGTCTTATGACTTGCCATCAGAAGGGAAATATTAAAATGCATGACAATGACATTAAAAGCCCAACATCCTGCCATGTGACTCCTCAGCTCATCCCTCAGCCCACTGGGGGATACTCAGGGATAGCTGGGAGGGAAGCACTAATGGCCTCTCTGTCACTTCCAGGCACCTGCAGGTCTCCCAGGAAGAAGCTTGGGGGTAGGCAGCCTCTCCGCCTCTCTGGCCCTCTTCTGGGAGTGCCATGGCACACCATTCAATCGCGCACTGAGGGCTTCCAGGGAACTGGGCTGCGACCAACCTGGGGCATTAGTGACTCCTGGGCCTGCTCTCCCAGGGCTGAGGCACCCACCCAGGGGCTGATCATGCCAGTCTGCAGCTCCCTCTGCGCTCTGTCTGTGCAGGAGATAACCTGCTGCAGGTGTGTCCACCCCTGACAAGGGAGGTGTCCTACCACAGCCATCCTGACCACAGCGTGGCAGCTGTGCCACTTGTCTGCCACTCAGCTTCCTGCCCCTGGTACAGTTCCTTGCTGTAAAAACCAAGAGTTATCTCACATGGATGGCAGAGAACAAGAGGGTGGACACAGGACAAAACATCCCCTCCAATAAAGAGCTTTAACTTAGTACCAGTTCATGGCCGATAGCTGTAGTTGTGCGGGGGACAGCAGGCTGGATGCAGGAGGTACCCAGCTGGCTATGGCTCAGGGGATGTAGCTGAGAATGCCAGAGAAATTAACCTGGAACTCACTCCCCCCCCCCAAAAAAAAAACCACCTTGTCCCTACAATGGGGACAGTGTCCCAGGCCTGCCCAGCTCAAAGGGTCATGTTCAGGGCTGAACGTACAGTGACCCTGAACCTGCCATGGAGGCACCAAAGCTCCGTGTGGTGGTATGAGTTTGAGAAGACGAGGCATTCCCCAGCATCACCTGGTCCCACTGGTGTCGGGGCAACAGTAGTTGGCTTCAGGTCCTCTCTCTGACATCGAGGAAGTGCTCTGCCCATTCTTGTGGCTCTAATAATGTCATAAGACAACCAGGCCCAGGAGGCCAGGATGCCATTGAAATGAATTTCGGCTTCAGCAAGATTGAAAATGTTTTCAAACTCCCTCATTTGTTCTGGAGTAAAATCCAGCTTTGATTCCCACCGTAACCAGAGGACCCAGTGAAATGTGCCCAGGAGGCAGGGGATCGCTGTTGGAAATTCCCAAGAGAAGACAGATACTTGGTTCGGGCTATGTTCCAAGCAGGAGGGTTGCTTGCCCTTGCTTGGGTTTAGAGCCTGTTACACTTGGGCCTCTGGCCTGTGCGAATAGGTTTGGTCAAGCAAGAGATATTCATTGTAATGTGCTTTTTCCATATGTTTGCAAGTCAAATGCATTTGACAAATGCCATTCCGGTTGTCAGTTAACTGCTAACAGAATGAGCTAGAACAGCGCACCCAGACACACACAGGGAGCATTCACACATTCATTCAACAAGCATTTATTAAATTCCTACTGTGCTAGGTTCTCTTCCCAAAGCTGAGTACAGGAAGATAATTAAGACTTGGCCTCCAATCTCAAGAAGCTCATTGCTAGGCAAGAAACAAGCCTATGGAGAAATACAGATATCTTACAATACAGCGTATTAAGAGTCACAGTCAAGGCTTACCCAAGGGGCAGAGCAAGGGACAGGTATCCAAGCAGCAATAGATGCTGGGGCTTCATTGAGGAGGTGGCCACTGTTCCGCCCTCCAAAGACAAATAGAAGATCACCAGGCAACTGACCCTGCATGCGGATTCTCGTCCACTACTGGATGTATTTATGTCTGTGCATGTGTGTGCACACACAGAGAAGCCCTTAGCTTCGTCTTGTTCACTGATAGAAAAGACAGAGAAAGAGAGCTGCCCAAGTAGCTGCAGACACAAAGACCGGACCTGTCTGCTTCAAAGCACAGAACAACTCCCGAGCAAGATGCACTGATGGAAGCTTCGGAACAAAGCGCCTGGGAGGAGCGGAGAGGAGGGGAGAAGAAAGCCCGTGCTGCTTCTCTTCACAGGGCAGGCAGAAGAGTTTCCAGCACAAAAAAAAACCATCAGTGCAGAGACCGCGTCTGAAAGGCAGCTTCTCCGTGAGGAGCAAGTGGGGGGTGGCGTTCCGAAAAGGTACAGCATCAAGGAGCCGCATCCAGGTGACTGTGTAGGCTTTGCTGGCCACAAAGCGGCATCTACTAGGTCAGTTAGGCATCCTAACTCACCCTGCTCTTCAACGGTCACGGTTCCTAGCACTTGGCAGAGACTGAGCCAGCCCTCATTGTATTCCCGAGGCAACGGGGCTGTGGGAGGAAGAACACGGTTGGGGTCGGTTCTTCCTCTCACCAGCTACACGCCCTCCAACAAGTCGCCTCAGCCTCAAAGCTGCGGGAGTGAGGATTGAACAGATTCAAGACCCCAGAGCAAAGGGTAGGCATCACCCTATACTTATAACACGTGATGATCCTGAGGGTATACGAGCTGAAGTGATGGAAGCCCAAGAAATCAGCCAGTGGGAGCAGAATCAGAACGCCTGACCCCTCACTCAGTTCTTTCTGCTAAACCACACCTACCATCTATGCAAAGAGCCTTGATTATTTCATGGTGCAAATCAGCCTCCCCAGCAGGTGTAGCAGGGGCCCAGGTGATGTACTCTTCATGCCCGCACTATGCCTAGTACCAAGTAACAGCACTCAACATGCACAAAGCTGTTACAGTGTGCCATCTTTGGTTCTTGGTGATGTTCATGGTCTAACTCCCTTCATCCGCACACCAACTCCATCATGGCCATCACTATAGATGAGGAGACTGAGGCACAGGTTCAGAACGCCGTCCAGGAAGTTGGTGGTATTTGTTCCCTAACCAGGGAAGGCTGATTCCAGAGCACTGCTCTGGGGTGAGCATTTAGCCTGCCAGTGAAGATGCCCACACATTCCTGGCTGCCTCTCCAGACACCAGCTTCCTGCTGCTGCAGATCCGAGGAGTGGTGAAGATGGCTCAAGTCACTGGGTTCCTGCTGTCTACACGGGACACCTGCATTGTGCTCTGGCTCCTGGCTCTGGCCCTGTCCTAGCCCCAGGTGTTGTAGACATTTGAGGTGTGAACCAGCAGGTGAGAGTTCTCTGTCTCTCAAATAAATAAAGGATGTTTTTAAAGTGCTGTTCTGATTACTAAGAATAGAGACAAAGCTGGATGTGGGACCCAGGGTGACAGGGACCTGCCTGGCTGTGGAGGAAGCCTGGCACAGCGCTTGTCCGTGCTAGGGATTCAACCAGGTGTGGTTTTCTTGAAGAAAACTCCTGTGCTACATCCCGTGATCCCCAAGGCCCTTCAGGCTTTCTTGCTCTCACAAAAGGACTCCAAGAATGAAGTGTGATGGACAGGCACCAAGGAGCCTGGGCGTTCACAAAGAGAAACATTCAACCTCTCCGGGAGTCAGAGTAGACATGTTAGAACTAGATCTTCTTTCCACCTATCGAATCAGGAAACAGTTTTTTTAACGCTAATATTTAATGCTGGCAGACGTGGAACAAAACTGTTAGCTTTCAGCCCTACCGGAGCAGTGGGCACTGAGCGTGCGTCTCTGGAAGACGCATTCTTGTTGGAAAGTCACCACGAACATGGAATTAGCGACTTCTGAGCATTGCTCCCAGGGGAAACACGGGCTCTGGGAAGCCTCAGGTCCCAAGAACTGCTGTCAGCCGATCAGTGCATCCTCAGGTGTGTGGTTCTGCTTAAAGGCCCCTCATGTCAGACCCTGCACGTTGTTGACTCATTCACGTTGAGCCCACAGCCAGCAGCACTGTAACTCAGGCCTGGACACGGCTGATCAAATGCACGCACCTCCTCCGTGAGGGGTGGCGCAGCTTTATTGCACTGAGAAATGTTAGCTCTGCAGCACGAGGCTTGGGGGACAACGTCAACAGCAAAATCACCTAGGTAAGGTGCAAAAGCACTAAATAAATAAATAAATAAATAAATAAATAAATAAAACCCAGTACCACGTAGACGGCGGAAAGAGCACTTGTCTATACCACAACCACAGCGAGAAAGCAGAACACCGTCCTGCCTGCTCTCGGCGGGCAACAAGCCTAACAGGTGGTTTGCGTCCTTTCCACTCTGCGCGCGACCAAGAATGGCTGCGCTCGCACAGCGACTACGGATTTCCGGGTTCCAGATGAACTTCAGCAAGGAGGTGGATTTGCAAATTCAGAATCCCTGAGAGATGAGAATTGACCGTCAACAGTAAGAACCTAAAAGGCGCACTTGCCTTGAAAGGTGCAGGTGACAAATAGACACGCACCTCTGGAACACCCTGAATATCCTGCTGAACATATCCCTGCTGTGCCCCCAGCAGGGCTTGCCTGGAACAACCCCCGTGTTAGGGGAAGCGCCCACACATGGAGCTGGAGACGTGCAGGCTGCCTTGCCCTCACAGACTCCAATTCCATGCCCAAAGCTCCCACCAAAGCCGAGCACTCCTCAAGGGTCTGCTGAGCCCACAGTGCTGGGGATGGGCAGAAGGACAAATCCCTTCTCCTGCTTCTCTCTCCCATCTCTGATTCAATTCTACCACAACGACCTTGTTGTGCCCTTGAACTCACCAGGCATGGCACCATCCTTTGCACTTGCTGTCTGCCCAACCCAGAATACTCTGGACATTTGATTGGCTCCCTTCCTTACCTCTTTCTTGTTTACTCAGTGAGACTGTCTCTGTCCACTCCCACTCACTTCTTCTCCTCCCCTTTCCTGTGGTCTCCCCGGCAATTATCACCGGCTGATGCTTGTACATCACTTGTTTTGCTTGTTCACTTATTACCACCTCCCCAATTCATCAGCTGGGGGAGGGGTTGTCTTTTTTGTCCTATCTTCCATTTATAGAAGAAGGCCTAGAACATAATAGTAAGCACTCAAACACTGTTCCTTAATTGAATGGATGATGGGTAGGTACCAGCAATAATAGTAGTTGAGTTAGCATTTTTGCACCAGCCCCTATGTTGGGTACTTTACGGAAATCTCCAAGTTCTAACAGGTGCGCGTTGTATGCTCATGTTATAAGCACAGGGGGATGACACAACCTAATTAAGGGTAGCCAGCTAGTGCGAGGTGGAGCTGGAACAAAATCCCAGCTTTTCCCCACTCTCAAGCCACCACACCAATTCTTCCCAACTCCCCATGGAAAGGAGCAGCGGGTTGTTCTGTCTTCCTTGCAGTCCACGGCAGACTCCTAACAGGAACGGAAAACGGAAATGGGAAGAGAAAGAATCCCAATATGCAGTGTATGCTCGGGTGTCCTGGCAGCAGCGAGGACCCAAAGGCTTCCGGGCCTGTGCTACCCTCCCGCAGGCAGCGAGCCACAGCGCGGCCCAGGGGCTGCGTTCTGAGCAGCGCAGCGCAGCGCATCAGCGAATCGCGCTGTTACCACGGCGGCTGGGGCCGAGGCTCCGGGAGACAAGTCGTGATGAGCTTTACTTGCGGAGAACTTGAAAATGCCGCCGGGCCACCTGCCTTCAGCTGACCCCTTACAGACGTGGCGGCGGGTTTGCTTATCCTCAGCTTTCAGGTTAAGAAAAATTACCTGCTCCTCCTCTGCCTGGAGCGCCTCGCGCCTTAGCAGTGCGCCCTCCCACCCCTCCACCCTGGAGCGCCCCAACCTAGTCTGTCCACCGCGGCCACCTTTTTCAATGTGTTTGTTTACAAAGTCACTTTCCTCCTTCTTTATGACACAAACTCCAAGTATGCCTACACCCCAGCTCATCTGTGTCTCCCTGAGACCGGGCACAGAGTCAGGCCGCCACAGGGATTTGTTGAATAGATGCTGATGAAATCGCTTACCTAAGGTCAAAAGCAGGCAAGCGCCGAGCCGGAAATCAAGTCCAGTCTTTCCGTCCGACGCCTGACTCGTAAAAGGTGCTTTCTTGGAGTTCGGCGCCCGTGGAGCCGGGCACTGGGCTCCTGGCGCTGGGTGAGCGAGAGAAGACTCCCGCCTGCAGGAGCTCAGGGAGCGCAAGCCCAGACCCCAGGGTCGTCCTCCCCGCCCCTCTGACCCCTCCTATTGCTTTCAGCTGAACATTTCTACCGTCACAGTCTCACCGGCAGCTGTGCTATCAGCTAAGCAGGGACTATTACACCTGTCTGTAGGACTGGCGGGTAAATGCAATTACATCTAAATTGCAACATAAGCCAGGAATAATCCTTTGCTATAAGAATGTCCCATGTAATACTCAGGATGTACTTACACTAAGAAACAAATTCACTGTTTACCTGAACTTCAAGCTCACTGGGTGTCTTTTTTGCCCCTAATTCTGGCAACCTTACCTCTTTCATGAATGGGAAAACTGGAGCAGAATCAGAACAGAACTTGCCCAGAGGTACTCAATCAGCAGGAGGGATCGAACAAGGTCCATGGGCCCATCCTCTCCGTCAGCCTGTGACCTAAGTAAGTCAGGACACCTGACACTCACTGCCCTCTTTACTCCTTGCTTAAACACACAGCACCTCCGAGCCAAAACCAGTGCCAGCTCCATTCGTGTCCGCTAAGGATCACCTCCCTGTCGAAATGACTCCTTGGTCTCCAGCAAGGCAGCAATTCCCATGACTAGATTTAATCCTTTTCAGTGTTTTTTTTTTTTTCTGATTGTACAAATACATATTTATGAGGCCAGCTTTGTGGCATAGTGGGTAACTGCCTGTGACACCAGCATCCCATGTGGGCACTGGTTCGAGCCCTGACTGCTCCATTTCCAATCTAGCTCCCAGCTAAAGGCCTGGGGAAAAAATTGGAAGATGGACCAAGGGTTTGGGCCCCTGTCACCCATGTGGGAGATCGGGATGAAGCTCCTGGCTCCTGGCTTTAACCTGGCCCAGACCTGGCCATTGCAACCATCGGGGAAATGAACCAGCAGATAGAAGCTCTCTCACTCTCTCCTCCTTCTCCCTCTCTCTCTCCCTCTCTCTTTCTTTCTCTCTCTGCCTGTCCCCCTCTCTGTGACTCTGACTTTCAAATAAATAAACAACTCTTTAAGGCAACAACAAAAGAAATATGTATTTACAACATATCCACACAGTGGAATACTACCATCAATGAAAAGGAACAGATTCCACTACACATACAATAGAACACATGGTACTTTTGAAATATATTTATATACGTAAGTTTAAAGAATTACTGAGGACCAAGAGTCTAGACACAGAAGTGTACCTTCTGTATGATTCTGCACGTGTCAAGTTCAAACATCGTCAAAACAAATCTCTAGTGATAGAAGCCAAAATAGGGCTTCCTGAGAGGTGGGGGCCATTGGGAAGGGACACATGGGAGCTTTCTGGAGCTTAATGTTCTGTGTCTTGACCTGGGTGTGGTTGTACCTATGTATAAATATATAAAAACGAACCAACCTGTTCACTTAAGACTGTGCACTTTTCCCTTTTTAGGATATACTTCAATGCAAAATGAAAAGAAAGCAAAGAATGTAATATGTGTTCACTGTAAAAGTGCCCCAGAGAGGCAAGTCTAAAGCCATAAGGAGCTGTGTGTGCTCACCACTGGGAGATAGCACGAGCAGTGTTGTCCGAGTCGCCTTCCAGAGCTTTTCCCTACAGCACTGGCTTTCACGAGTACTTGCCAAGCAAGGGACGCAGGACCAATGGCAGTCACTGGAGGTGCTGACGTATTTAGGAGTCTGAATTTCCAACGCTTGTCCTTCACTTACCCAGGAAGCCCTGACAACCCAGATTTAATTTGAACATTTTTAGAGAAGCCTGCAACAATTAACAGCAAATAAATGGAATTAAAGCCAAATTGACTACAGCCTTTCAATGATATGTCTTAGAATTTGATTTTGAGCGCAGTAATGAATATTAAATGAAAGCTCAGCTTGGGCGCTTAGCACCTCTTGGGACTCTGAGTGCCACCTACTGGTCACAGCCTGCCATGACGCTCCCATACTGTGAACGCAGGACCTTCCTACCTCAATGCCCCCACTACGATGCCTCTTTTTCTCCCCCCCAAGAACTTTCCAGACATCTTTGCTCCCCCCATTGCATTGCACAGCTCAATACCACGGAAGTAGCTGAATCGGTATCTGCTGAATGAATGAAAAGATGGTTGGATGGACTTTTTAAAATTTTATTTATTTTTTTGAAGATTTCTTTATTTATTTGAAAGAGTTACACAGAGAAGAAGGAGAGGCAGAGGGAGATAGAGATCTTCCATCCGCTGGTTCACTCCTCAATTGGCTGCAATGGCTGGAGCTGTGCTGATCTGAAGCCAGGAACCAGGAGCTTATTCCAGGTCTCCCATGCAGGTGCAGGGGCCCAAGGACTTGGGCCATCTTCTACTGCTTTCCCAGGCCATAGCAGAGAGCTGGATCAGAAGTGGAGCAGCTGGGACTAGAATGGGCGCCCATATAGGATGCCAGCACTGCAGGTGGTAGCTTTACCTGCTACACCACAGCGCC
Organism: Lepus europaeus; assembly: GCF_033115175.1. Lineage (NCBI taxonomy): Eukaryota > Metazoa > Chordata > Mammalia > Lagomorpha > Leporidae > Lepus > Lepus europaeus. Next base: position 46,302,611 of record NC_084833.1, read on the forward strand.
AGCCCCTGGACATTCTTTTTTAAAAGATGTATTTATTTATTTGAAAGGCAGAGTTAGAGAGAGAGAGGCAGAGAGGGAATCTTCCATCTGCTGGTTCACTCCCCAGATGGCCACAATGGCCAGAGCTGTGCTGATCTGAAGTCAGGAGTGAGGAGTTTCTTCCAGGTCTCCCATGCGGGTACAGGGGCCCAAAGATTTGAGCCATCTTCTACTGCTTTCCCAGGCCATAGCAGAGAGTTGGCTTGAAAGTGGAGCAGCCGGGACTCGAACTGGCACCCATATCTGATGCTGGCACTGCAGGCAGTGGCTTTACCCGCTACACCACAGGGCCAGCCAAGGATGGACATCCTTGTGCCTCTTTGTGAAATAAAGGAATATCCCTGCACTATCCACCTCGCTGACTTTTTTGGAAGAATGGTTAAGATCACCAGCAGGGGAGATCCTATGATGTGAGGGACTATGACAACCCAGTATCAGCAGGAGTAGGAGACAAATGGTGGCCAGGGTAAGCAGTGAGGCCCGAGACAGGAAACTTACATGTAGAATGTCTTGATCCAGGGACTTAACAGGCACCTAGGAAATGTGCTTTTCCTTCTACAGTCCTGGCTCACAAGTCCTATCCCCAGCATCAGAGGAGTCAGGAACGGAGGTTTGTCTTTTCCTGGGCTCACTCGGAGACGAAGCGGTGCTCTGTGCTGAACTGTCGTCAGTTTGGGAACAGACCCGGGTCTCTCTGTTTGCGGATGAGAGCTGACCCGTGCACGCCCCCTCCCCCAAGTTAGGGAGCGCGCTTTCCGCACCGTCGCTGTCAGGCTGGCTCGTGGCAAGGTGCCCATCTGAGCGTGTCCACTGCTGACAGCATTTGACAAGCATCACGCCGGCCCCGCTTTTAGATGCCGCCAGCGGGGGCTCTGGGCTGCATAAGGGCAGCATGGTGTGGTGGAGCGAGTAGGGGCAAGCGGTCAGAAGGCTGGGCTCTGCCACTCACGGGCTGGGTGACCTTGAGCAAGCCTACTTGCGCCAACCAGTGTACACACCAATTTTGCCTGCGGAAACACCGTATAAACTAAAGCCCTGGACCCAGGGTGAGGCATAGCTATTAACAGAAACCCAAGTGAACATCATTGCCCCTGTGTTGGTTGCGGTTCTTACTGCAATGGAGCTTATGGCTCCTAAGACCTAGCCCTACTGGCTTTTCTATTTGAACTATACTTCTTCAAGCTTCACCCAGTTTTTCATTGGGTAATTGATTTTTTAAAACCAAATGTAGGGGGCTGGTGCTGTGGCATAGCAGGTAAAGCCACAGCCTGCAGTGCCAGCACCCCATATGGGTGCCAGTTTGAGTCCTGGATGCTCCACTTCCAATCCAGCTCTCTGCTATGTCCTGGGAAAGCAGTAGAAGATGGCCCAAGTCCTTGGGCCCCTGCACCTGCATGGGAGACCTGGAATAAGTTCCTGGTTCCTGGCTTCAGAATGGCGCAGCCCTAGCTGTTGTGGCCTTCTGGGGAGTGAACCAACAGATGGAGGACCTCTCTCTCTCTGCCTCTGCCTCTCTCTAACTCTGCCTTTCAAATAAATACATAAATCTTAAAAAAAAAAACTAAATGTGGGCTTTGTGCTGTATTGGCATTAAATAAATGTAATTCTATTGCTTTGTTCTATCTATACCAGCTATTAAATTTTTTAAAGATTTATGTATCTTATTTGAAATGCAGTGAGAGAGAGAGAGAGAAGAGAGAGAGCTTCAATCTACTGGTTCACTCCCCAGATGGCTGCAATGGCCACAGCTGGGCCAGGCTGAACCCAGGATCCTGGAACTCCATCCAGGTCTCCCACGTGGGTGGCAGGGGCCCACATGGCTGCTATGGGCCCAGAGGGCAGGGCATATCCATTGCCACCAGTGGCACTGGGGAGCTGTCCCACTTCAAGGGCTGTGACGGAGGCCAGCGCAGTCTCCGTTTCTTTCTGAGAACACCCCTGGACTGTGTTTTCTGACCCCAGTGATTCTTCGTGCAGTCACATTTGTGACCAGGTCTTCCTGGACACGTGAAAAGGTGGAGTTCCTCTGCCCGCCACCCAGAGAAACTGCAGGTGGCAATAGCTGGCCTGTTCTTCTCTTTCTGACCTCATCACCCTTGCCACGTCTCCTTGCTGGTGCTGGTGCTCACTGAGCACATACTGCTAGTGGCCAGGTACTATGCTGGGCTCCATTCTTAAAAGCTGAGTTCAGGGGCTGGCGCTGTGGCATAGTAGGCTAAGCCTCCACCTGCAGTGTTGGCATCCCATATGGACACCAGTTTGTGTCCTGGCTACTCCTTTTCTGATCCAGCTCCCTGATAATGTGCCTGGAAAAACAGTAGAGGATGACACCCTGTACCCACTGGGGAGACCTGGAAGAAGCTCCTGGCTCCTAGTTTCGGATCAGTCCAGATCTGGCCACTGCAGCCATTTGGAGAGTGAACCAGCAGATGGAAGACTTCTCTTCCTGTCTCTTCCTCTCTGTAACTCTGCCTCTCAGATAAATAAATAATATCTTTTTTTAAAAAAACGGAATTCAAAATCTCCTGACTGGGGTACAGTGTCCCCTTCACCTTGGCAAATCCTCTTCCCTGACCCTTGTATCTGCATCTCCTCACCCGGGCCTGGTCCTGGGCGCTCCAAGGCAGTGTGGACAGGTGCCGAGTGAGGGCTGGAGAGGAGTCGAGGAGGTCTCTTGCCCGTGGCCTCTCTGCTGGAGACCACGTGGTGAGACCTAGTCTGGCGTCCCAGCTCCGCAACCAACTATGTGACTTTGGAAGTGCCCTTCTGAACTTCATTGTATAACAAATGAGGTAGGCTAGAAGGTCTTTGAGCTCCTTACCGGCTCCAATACTCTCATTCTCTCTAGGACAGTCCCAAGTTCCCCGATGAAGCTCCTGCTCTGTTCTAATCTAGTTTTATAATGATATCGCCCCCCCCCCCCCAATGTACAAAACATGGCAGAAGGAAAGGAAGAGAGTTTAGCCAGCTTTCCGTCTACTGAAACATGTGCAGGCAATAAGCAGCGGGAAGCTGAAAAAACATCGCTCAGGGTTATAATTTCAGACTGTCCATGATTTTTTTTTCCTTGCCCAGCACCTGATTTCTTTTAGGCTCAGACTGATCTGGTCCAGACAAAAGCTCCCTGCTCATCGTCAGGACTGGCTCAACTTATTCATGGAATTTCTACGCTGGGATGGTTTGGGTGATATGCATTGCAGACGTGTTATCCTTTCTGGTCTTTGCGAGCTGTTTGGGTAGGCTCCCTGCTCTCCATCCCTTCACCGGTGAACAAGGCAGATACTTCTCCCCTTTTACCTGGCTCCGGGGCCTTTGGTTCTGTGACTGCAGGTGCCTGAGATTCACATGCAGCTCACAAGCAACAACAAACCAAGCAGACATGAAAAAAAAAAAAAAAGATGCCATCTGATGATTCAACTCAAAAGGAATTCTGCAATTAGCAAAGGACGTGGATCATACAACATGCCAGTCTAATTGCAGTACATGCAGATGTTTGCTAAATTAGATAAATATGGGCTTGCCGTCACTCTGGTACACAGACTGAGTTGTAAAGTTACGGAAAATATAGAAGTTAATTATAAGACGGGAGTGATAAACACGGGGTATATGCACAAGGCCGATTAGTGCTATTAACCAAGTACTCATCTCCTACCCGCGGAGGAATGTTACAGGATTCCCAGGCCCAGGGTCCGACTCCTGCAGAATGAACTCGCTGCGTTTCACAGGACATGAGAACCGTGCACATGTCCTCTGTGGGACCCTGACACTCCGACTCGTTATATTGGCTCACCCATTTGCTCAAAGCACAGTGCTAGTTGGCTTCATGCACTGGCCTGGTGAAGAGAGTTGGGACCCCACCCGTTCTCAGACCCTCCCTAACCTACACTGAGTGATACATCTGTAGCTCTATGAGAGTGCACCTGTTAGCCTGCCAGGAACTTCCATGCAGAGGTAAAAAGAGTATCGGAAAGTTAACTGTGGGAGCCCAGGTACTACAGGCAGACTGCTTGGATTTAAATCCTGGATCATCACTAGCACTTTGACAAGTCAGTTCAGCTTGCTGTGTCCTGGTTTCCTCGCCTCTCTCATAAAGACACAATGTTTCCTATCTCTTAGAGTTGTCGCAAATATGAAAGGCATTATAACTTTTTTTTTTTAGAATGAGACAGAGAGAAAGACAGAAAAAGGAGAGTGGAAGTCTCTTATCTGCTGGCTCATTCCCCAAACGCCCACAATGGTTTGGGGTTGGGCAAGAGCCGGGGACTCAATTCAGGTCTCTCATGTGGGCGGAAGGAACGCAGTTACTTGAAGGGTCACTGCTGCCTCCCAGGGTGGATGTCAGCAGGAAGCTGGAGCCAGGTGGGAGAGCCGAGAATTGATGTGATCCATGTGCATCTTAGCTGTTAGGACAAATGCCCTCTTGGAGCTATTCTGAGGAGCACAAAGAACACTGTCTCACACTCAGTGAGTGAAGTGTTTCTTTGTCTTTGGTTTTCCCTGTTCATTAGTTCACTCACTCAGTAAAATAAGGTCCCACTAAGTGTAAGACACTATAGTAATGACAATAGTGGGAGATGCACTCACACTCACACACACACACACACACACGTTCCATTCTCACACTGGAACATAGGAAGGTAATGTTGGTACCCAAATAATGGCAGTGAAGTAATATGTGAGACATATGAGGGAACTTCTAAAAGCTTGTGGAAAATAGAAAAGAATTTTGATTAAAAAAAAAAACTTGAAATCCATGCACAGCTTTTTCATAATATGCATTTCCATGAACTTTGCAAAGACCTCTTATATGCATGGATTTTCAACTTTTTTGTACCAGAATAAACTTGTCTTTTAACTTGTTGAAGCAGCCCAGTACTACTGACGTGTTACAGGCATGCTCTCGGGTGGCTTGTTGCTGCAAGGCCATCAGAGAAAGTTTCACTGGGGGCAGGCTGCTCCGGCGAGGCTGTGAGGAAACTGTTTTTGGAGAGGAGGTTGGATGAGATGGTTTACAATATTTTAGGCAGAGGATAACTCATGCGCAAAGACAATGAAGTCAGAAAATCCAAGGCGACATCAGGTTATCGCAGGAGGTGTTGGGCAAGACTGGAAAGAAGCTGTGCGGTCTGCCTGCGGGGAGGAAGACGGACGTGTTGGCGTCAAGCCCTGAGTTTTGGCTTTATCCTCTGAGCCACAGAGAGTCGCTGGGAGGCTTTAACTGAAACATGTTAGGCCAACCAGTGTTAAAGGAAGATGGATCTGGCAGCATGCACAGACCGGATGGCGATAAAGGAAGCTGAAAGCTACTGCCCTGGTCCAAGCGTGTGATAGCGAGGCTAAGACGGGACAGAAAGGTAGGGAGCAAGGGACGCTGGGACAACTTGGCCAGACACGGTGACTGAGCAGAGACACGGAGCAAGAATAGAGCGGAGGAGGAGATGCTGGCAAAGTGTTGAACTTGGGTAGCAAGCCTGGGGAAGGAGGCAGGCCAGTCGGCCAGGATCTGTTCCTAGGCACCCAGCACATTACCCAGACGAGGGTGTCTGTTGTGGGAGGCAGCACAGGGCAGGAGTTCTGAACGTGGACTTGGGACTTGCACAGCCGGGGTCCCCGGCTAGCAGTGTTATCCTGAGCAGGCTTTCACTTTTCCATTTGCCTCTTTGTAAAGTGAGGATAAGAACATCACACGCGGGACAAGTGTCTGGCACAGGGGTTAAGTTGCCATTTGGGCCACTTGCATGCCATGTCGGAGTGCCGGGTTCTAGTCCTGGCTCCTCCACTCCTGACCCAGCTTCCTGCTATGTGTGTCCTCAGAAGCAGCAGACTTTGACCCAAGCATCAGGGTCCTGGCCACCGTGTGGGAGACCTGGAGGGAGTTCCAGGCTCTGAGCTTCAGCCTGGTCCCTCTCTACCTGTTGCAGGCATTTCAGGAATAAACCAACCAATAGATGGAAATTGTGTGTGTGTATGTCTGTCCTTCTTATTCTGCCTGCCTTTCAAATAAAATTTACAAATTACTTAATTAAAATTTTAAAGGTTTATTTGAAAGGTAGATTGACAGAGAGACAGGGAGAGAGAGAGCGAGAGCGAGCAAGCTTCAATCTGCTGGTTTACTCCCCAAATGGTCTCAATAGCCAGAGCTGGGCCAATCTGAAGCTAGGATCCAGGAGCTTCTTCTGGGTCTCCCATGTGGGTGCAGGGGCCCAAGCACTTGGGCCATCTTCTACTGCTTTCCCAGGCATATTAGTAGGGAGCTGGATTGGAAGTGGAGCAGCCAGGACTTGAATTGGCACCCATATAGGATGCCCTCACTGCAGACAGTGGCTTTACCCACTATGCCACAGCACTGGCCCCACTTAATTAAAAATTTTAAAAACACATCATACTAATCAGGGATATTACAAAGATTAAATGATATAGTGTGAGGTTAATATAAAGACATCTGTGCAGTTCCTTCCATATAGGGAGCTCTTGGGAAATCCTGAAAAAAAAAATTAAAATTAGGGGCCAGCACTGTGGCAGAGTGGGTAACACCATGGCCTGTGATGTCGGCATTCCATGTGGGCACTGGTTCAAGTCCTGACTGCTCTGTTTCCAAATCCAGCTCCTTGCTAATGTGTCTGTGAAAGCAGCAGAAGACAGCCCAAGTACTTGGATCCCTGCACCCATGTGGGAGACCCAAAAGAAGCTCCTGGCTTGGAGTAAACCAGCAGATGGAAATCAGTCTCCCTCTCTCTTCCCCTCCCTCTCTCTCCATCCCTCTTTTTGTCTCTCCATCTCTGCCTCTGTAACTGCCTTTCAAATAATAAATAAATCTTTTTTAAAATTAAAATTAAAGCCAAAACAATAAAAATACATTGTATTAAAATTCTCCTGAATATATTTTTTCTTGTTTTGATGATTCAGAAGCTCTTCCTGGATTTTTTAAAATTTTACTTATTATTTATTTACGAGACAATGAAGCCAAAAGCCAGGAACTCCATCCAGATCTCCCACTTGGGTGACAAGGGCCCAAGTACTTGGGACATCCTCTGCTGCTTCCCCCAGCACATCAGCAGGAAGCTGGATGCGAGGCACAGCAGCCAGGACTCGAACCAGCGTTCCCATACGGAATGCCAGCGTGGCAAGTGGCAGCTTAGCTGGCTGCGCCACAATGCCAGCCCTCTTCCTGGATCTTGCAGAAGCACCAGCATGCTGTGCTGGAGATGCACAAAAGTACCGGCTGCTCACACCAATCGCCCATAGGTCAGAAGAAAGATAAAACAGCTCACTGTATTGATTTGGAGCCAGACAGAGGGAGAGCAGTGAGCAAAAATCCCAAATCCTTCTAGCTGATGGACTCGAAGGGGAAAGCCGGGTAAATTTCTTGCGTGTTTTCACTAAGCACTCCATCATTTTTCTTCTCCCACCTCCCCAGCAGTGCTTTCACATGCCTCTCCGAATTTCCTGTAACAAAGGTTTCAGAGACCATCCCAGGGGCTGCTGGCCAGCCAGCTGGTGTGTGTGGATTTCAAAGGCCTATTGACACAGCTGCAAGTCACCATGGGGCTGGGACGGGCAGGAGGCCAGGTGCCAGGGGGCAGGTCTGTCTGCAAGGCTTCCACCGCACCTTAAGAAGAGCAGAGCCCACCCCACAGGCAACAATAGACCCTTCCAGTCCTCAGAGTACTGTTGTTCAGTCAATAACAATTCCACATACAAAAAGCAAACTGCTTCTACCAAATGGGCCCCTGGAGTTTGGACAGTATAGACCTGAATCTTGGCCTGATCTATTTTCTGTCACTGCAGAGCTCTGCTCACAGTGTTGCAATGCAGGCAAGATTCCCCTTTAGCTGAACTGCTGGCTACTTTTCCGAAGTACCCTGTACCTTCTGTGAGAATCCTGCAAGGGTCCAGAGAGACAGAAAGACAGCAAGCTGTAGAGTAGGGGCTTGATCCTGGTCTATCAGGCGTCAAGACCTGGGCTTGTTCTGGTTTCCAAGGGGAGCCCAGTGTCAGCGCAGCACCATGCAACATTAGGAGACGTGGGTCATCAAGTCCCAGGGGAAACAGTGTGGCTCAGAGGAGCTGGGTGACTTATCTAAGATCACACAGCAAATGACTGCTCCTACTCTGGAAACTAATAAGCTAGCAAGAGGCTTGATCCTGTTATCAAGACTGTCTCCTTATCATCAAACAGCAATTTTTTTTTTCATTTGACAGAGTTAGACAGTGAGAGAGAGAGAGAGACAGAGAGAGAGGTCTTCCTTCCGTTGGTTCACCCCCCAAATGGCCTCCACAGCCAGCACTGCACCGATCTGAAACCAGGAGCCAGGTGCTTCCTCCTGGTCTCCCATGTGGGTGCAGGGCCCAAGCACTTGGGCCATCCTCCACTGCCTTCCCGGGCCACAGCAGAGAGCTGGCCTGGAAGAGGAGCAACTGGGACTAGAACTTGGCGCCCATATGGGATGCCGGCACCACAAGCAGAGGAATAACCAAGTGAGCCATGGCGCCAGCCCAGCAATTAACATTCTCAAATGATAACCCAACATATGTTGCCGTGGCTGGTCCCACACCATCAGTGACTCTTTGTGCCACAGATATGGCCGGCTCCTGCTACAGAGTTGGGAAACCGAGGCTCGGAGAGGCCGCAGCTTACCCAAAGTCACAGAGCTGCCAATTACCAGAGTCAGGGCTAGAGCCGCAGTCTTTGAAATTTCAGCCAGTTGGCAAGTATTCACCAAACGCAAACCTATGCACAGGCCTGCACTTAGAGCAATTAAGATGTGTGTGCTGGGAGCAGAGAGCAACAGAGGCAGTCGTTAAATAGGGCTAATAAACAAGACAAGACATCTTAAATTAGGATGCATTTATTACTCCTGGTAAGAAATAAGAACATAAAGCATTTTTTTTTTGTCTTCAGCATGTCTTTCTCAAGCATTTCTGTACCTTAAGTCCTCAAGAAAATAAAGATAAAGCAGGTCAGTGGTTGGAAGGCTTCTAAAGACGCTGGACATTCCTGAACAACTGGGCACTGAACACATTGGCCCCTGCAGTAGGGGTAGGGGACACAGATTTTGTGTGTCAGAAGAAACAATCACCTGGCTCCAGAGACTTAGATACAATCTGGCTACTGGGATTCTCCCCGGAGTGGCTGCAACAAACACAAGTAAAACCAAGAACAAAGGGTAAGCATTTGGCCTGCTGGCAAAGACACTGATTTGGTACCTGCATCCCGTATCAGAGTGACTAGGTTTGAGCCCTGGCCTCTGCTCGCCCAGATCCTGGGAGGCAGTAGATGATGGCTCAAGCAGTCAGGTCCCTGCCATACACATGGGAGACCTGGATTGAGTTCCAGGCCTCCTGTTTTGGCCTGGCCTGGCCCAGCCCCAGCCATTGTGGGCACCTGGGGAAGTGATCCAGAAGATAGGAGTTATCTCTGTCTGCCTCTCAAATAAATATGTTTAAAACCATGTGCATTTGTATTGGTTTGGATACTATGTATTGTAACTACATTGTACTATGTATTATAACTATGTAACTATGTATTGTAATATATAATAATATCTGTTATTTATTTATTTATTTGGAAGTCAGAGTTAGAGAGAGGCAGAAGCACAGAGAGAAAGAGAGTCTTCCATCCTCTGGTTCACTTCCCAAATGGCCACAACGGCCAGAGCTGGGCTGATCCAAAACCAGGAGCCAGGACCTTTTTCCGGGTCTCCCACATGACTGCAGAGGCCCAAGGCCTTGGGCCATCTTTTACTGCTTTCCCAGGCCATAGCAGAGAGCTGGATCCAGAAGTGGAGCAGCTGGGACTCCAAACGGCACCCACAGGGGTATTGGCATTGCAGGCAGTGGCTTTACCCACTTTACCACTGTGCCATAATAGCTGTACCAATAATAGCTATTATTGTCTATTCACCTTGAGGTAGGCATTGTTCACCCACTGTCTCACTGAATCCTCATGAAAACCCTTCAAGGCATTTTTTTTTTTTAACAGGCAGAGTTAGATATTGAGAGAGAGAGAGACAGAAAGGTCTTCCTTACGTTGGTTCACTCCCCAAATGGCCACTAAGGCCGGGGTGCTGCGCTGATCTGAAGCCAGGAGCCAGGTGCTCCTCCTGGTCTCCCACACGGGTGCAGGGGCCCAAGCACTTGGGCCATCCTCCACTGCCCTCCCGGGCCACAGCAGAGAGCTGGACTGGAAGAGGAGCAACCAGGACAGAATCTGGTGCCCCAACCGGGACTAGAACCCTGGGGGTGCCGGTGCCTCAGGCAGAGAATTAGCCTAGTGAGCTGTGGCACCGGCCAAGGTATATGTTTTAATTAGCATTTTAGTGAGGAGTGGGAGGAGGAGAGGTTCAGAGAAGTTAAGTAATTTATTTGAGGCTGCATTTCCAACCCAGCTCCCTGCTAATATGCCTGGGAAAGCAATGGAAGATGGTCCAAGTACTTGGGCCCTTGCATCTGCGTGGGAGACCTGGAAGAAGCTCCTGTCTCCTGGCTTTGGATAGGCCCAGCTCTGGCCATTGCAGCCATTTGTGGAATAAACCAGCAGATAGAAGACCTCTCTCTTTCTATCTCTCTCTCTCTGTAACTCTGTCTTTCAAATAAATAAATCCTTAAAAACAAAATAAAAAAAAATAGAAAAGCACTGAGCTAAAGTTAAAAAAAATCTGCCATTTTAAAAGGGATGACAGTTTTAAGCTCATTTTTCTACCATCATAAAGCACTGGGTATGCACCAGGCATTGAACTTGGCACTGATGACAAAAAAAGATTAAAAGCCAAGGTCTCTTCTGCTGTTGGTGGAATAACGTTCTAAACTAAAACCTTGCTCAACCAGCCAACAGTTATCAAGCCCCTGATCTGGGCCAGCCACTTGATGAGCCACTGGAGAAACTGAGTGATGAGGAAGTCCCTCCCCCCTGCCCTCCAGGAGCTCACAGCAGTGTAGAAGGGAGGTGTCTGTAACAGAGGTGCAGGCACGGGTTACGGTCAGGAACAGGATGTGATGCACCTGCCCGGAGGGGATCCGCAGAGTCACCTCTCACACCCGGGCTTTAAACAAAGAGCAGTAAGCAGTGATCAGGGAGATTCTAGGATTCCTGCATTACTTTCATGTAATAAATTCCAACCCCTTCTGGCATGAACTTGTCTATGCATTTCTTTAATGTCCTGGAACCCGAGCAACTGAGTCCTTGGCAACCCATTGATAAGCACTAGATTACATGACCCTTAGCTGTGTGACAATTTTAAGATACTATGTGCAGTAATTAGGACAAAACTAATCAGACTCCCCAAGGCACTTAAAAAAAAAAAAAAAAAAAAAAAAAAAAAAAAAAAACAACCAGAAGCAGTTATTGCTCAATAAATGGTAGCAACTGTTGCTGGTGGTGCGTTTAGCATGCAAATACCCCTCCAAGGTTCATCAGGATGCACAGGAGCTCATGAGGAGTTTCCAGAGATTTTACACACACACTGAAAGAAGCTCTGACCAAGGCTAGCGCCACAGCATCAACACAAGCCAGCTCCAGGCTCTCCGACTTTCAGGGTCCCGTCCTTCTACCCATCCTCTGCAAATCCTGCCCAGAATGGACCCAACACAGTTCCTTTGCAGGCAGAGTAACCAACTTGTTAGAACCAGGGGGGCTCAGATCTGGTTGTGCACAGCTGCAATCCAAGGCAGGACAGGGAGATCTGTGCAAGTTAACGCTTTTGACAGCTGCTTTGTGGTGGCTGTGATGACACATGCTGTACAAAGAGCACACGCCTGAATTGCCCCACTGGCGATTCAGAAAGCAGAGCTGCTGATACAAACACCTGGAGGCAGGGGCAGAGATAGAAAAGATCCAGGGGCCAGCATTGCGACATAGCAGGTAAAGCCACAGCCTGCATCCCATATGGGCACCAGTTCAAGTCCCCACTGCTCCATTATGGATCCAGTTCCATACAAATGCTCCTGGGAAAGCAGCAGAAGATGGCCCAAATCCTTGGGGGAAGCTCCTGGCTCCAGCCTGGCCCAGCCCTACCTGTTGCAGCTATCTGGGAAGTGAATCAGTAGGATGGAGATCTCTCTCTGTCTCTCCCTGTCTCTAACTCTGACTTTCAAATAAATAAATAAACCTTAAAAGAAAAAGCCAAAGGCTCATTAGCTGTAGCAGCTCCTATCATAACCGCTCATCCTGCGTTGCCCATCGGGGAAAGTCTTGTCTCCTCGGTTCACACCCAGTGTGGGACGCTTTGGCGATGATGGAAAGGGAGATGATTCCGTAATCCCGAATACTGCCTTTGAAATGAGGTACCTCAGACAACGCCCATCTTTCCCACTTACCTTTGATATCCTTTTCATAATACCTTATTTAGTGCTGGCCGCGTTACACAATGTATCAGCCCTCTGAGTTGTGCAACCTATGAGGGTGGCAGCAGACAGTGGAAAAACTGGTCTAACTTCAGTGAGACACAGATTACACAACATGGTGAACGAAAAACAGAAGCAGATGCACACACAGTCCCTTGGATTATATAACTAGTAACTGGCCAACACACTGGATGGGGAAATGGGCTCTCCCTTCTCCCTTCCTTCTTGGGTGTGCACGAGACCTGTAAGTTTCCAACAGATCTCTTTCCTCTACACTTGCATTGGGCATTTCAAACTGATACATCACACAGTTTTGAGAAATGTTTCAGCTTGATTTCTCTTTTTGTTACCTTTGCATGAGGGCGGCTAAGACTTCAGAACCATATCATTTTCCTCTCAATAGAATCCTCTTTATCACATTCAGTGAGTTTGATGATCATTTCAGTCTTCAAAAAGACATGGCAATTGTCACTAAGCTAGAATTACATATCCCACTTTTCCTATTTTTTTTTTTTATGTTGGTGTAATGGTTAAAGGATTTAAGCACTGACAGTTATGCCTTCATGGGAATTTTCATGGGAATGGTATACGTGAGCTGGAAGCAGGTAGAAGTGGATTGTAGATTTGTCTCTAAGCTAACTGAGCCATCATGTATACCTGTGTGTGCCTCAGTCTTCTATTCTGTAAAGTGGAACACCCTATCCAGCGAAGCAAGCGAGGTCTGGTACCCAGCACAGTGGAAAGCCCAGAGGATGGCAACAGACTTAGCCTTGTCCCTTGCCATAAAAGGTCGCGTTTGTTACTTGGCAATGCTGTGCTCTTTCTAAGTCCTAACCCTTGTTCTAACAACTGTGTTGAGTAGGAAACGAGAGGCCATCTTTGAAGTGTCCCCAGCGGTGGCTGCTCCCTGCATCACTTAGACACCTGTGGCATGAATGGTCTGAAATGCGTTAGTTGCTTCCTCTGAACATACAGATTGGCTGCTTCTCCAGAGTCCCTTCAGAGGGAACTTATGGGGGAGGGGGCAGTGTTGTGGCACAGCCCCTCCTGTGGGTTGGCATCCCCTAAGGGAGTACCCTGAGCTGCTCCATTTCCGATCCAGCTCCCTGCTACTACACCTGGGAAAGCAGTGGAAGATGGCCCAAGTGCTTGAGCCCCTGCTACCCACGTGGGAGACCAGGATGGAGTTGAGGGGTCCTAGCTTCAGCCTAACCCAGTGGCCATGTGAGGGAGTAAACTAATTAGAGAAGATCTCTGTCTCTCCTCTCTGTCACTCTGCCTTTCAAATTCATTTTAAAGAATTAAATCTTTTACAGGAGTCGTGGTCCGCTGGACTCCCCGGGATGTGAAAGTTTGGGCTGGAGTGGACGGGGCTGAGTCAGAGCATGCCTATGAGTGCTGATGGCTACAGCAGAAACACCACCTGCCCAAGGCCTGAACACTTGCCTGCGACTCAGCTAGCCATGCGGGGAGGACAGGGATGGGACAGCGCTGACAGGTGTAGGCACTGTCCCAGCGCATGCTCAGACCCGTTCGGCTGCTCGCCCTTGAGGTCCCCGGCGTTGGGTTTGGTGCCTATAGGGTTGCTGACTCTGGCCTCGGGATTACAAGCATCCCAGCCCAGACGACGTCCTGGAACCATAGGACTGTCCTGTGCTGCCAAGCCAGCAACCGGACAGGGAGTGCATGGCCCGGGCCGTGCTGGAGCTTCGAGAGCCAAGATAAAAAGGAGGAAGAACCCACACCAAAGCGTTATAGGTGGACGCCCTATTAAGGGCGTCCAAGCAAGCGAACCAGCGAGCCCAGCACCGGCCCTCAGGAAAGGGGAAACATTGTAAAACGGAAAATAGCGGAGCCTGGGGAGGCGGGGGCAAACCATCCCAGTAGCGGCCAGGCAGGGCTGCCGGGTCTGGGCCTCGGTTTCCCCGTCTGCAAATGTGTCCCCTCACCGGAGCGGTTACTCCGCAACTGGGCAGCAGCCCAGCCCGAAGCTGCCCACGCCACGGAGGCCGGGAAAAGAAGAGGGAAAGGCGAGGGAAGACAATAGGGGCGAGGAAGGCAGGAGCAGGTGGGAGTCCAGGAGAAAGGGCCAGGCGAGGCTCGGCGGGTTTTCAGCTCCACTCCTCCTCCTCCTCCCACACCTGGGCTCTCACGGCTGCGCTCCAGCCCCGCGCCCGTCGCGCTTGGTCACCAGTGGCCAAGCTTCTCCCGCCTCACACCCATTGCGGGAAGCCGGGTGGGGACAGCCGCTGGGCAGCACAAAAACGCTCGCCAAGGACGGAACGGGAGGAATCCTGCTGGGGGGTCCCCAGGGCAGGTGAGCGGATCTGGGACCGGGCAGGCAGCGAGATGGCCCCAAGCCGGCAGTCGCCGGGAGCCCGCGTCCCAGCCCGCGAGCCCTGGGCGGGCCAGATATCATTCCCCAACTTCGAGCCAGGGGAAGGGGCGTATGCAAAAACGAAAAAAAAAAAAAAAAAAGGAAAAAAGTTGCAGAACTTTCCCCCAACTCTGCCGCGGAGGCGGGCCCAGAGGGCGGCGCCCGCCCCTGATTCGTCCGTAGCCGGGGCCGGGAGGCTCGGATTGGCGCGCCGGGGCCGGGGCCGGGAAGAGCGGGCGTGGGGGAGGGGAGCGGCCTTCCCCGCCCGCGGGATCGGCTCGCGCCGGGAGCGGGTTAATTTCAAATCGGGGGCTTGACTGCTCCAGGACGGCCACGCTCCCTCCGCCCGCCCGTCGGCCAGCCAGACCCCGGCCCCGGCGCCTCCCCCCCGGCACCCACCTCGGCACGGCGGAAAGACGGACCGATCGCCCCACACGCGGGCTCCCGGACTCGGGCGGGGAAGGGGTGCGGAGGATCCCCCCGCTCGGCCCCCGCCGGCTCCGACCGTGAGGCGGACTGACAGGTCAGCGGGACGCAGAGGGGCGCGTCGCCCCGCCGGCCGCGCACCGGGAGCGGGCTCGGGCGGGCGGCGGCGGCGGCGGCGGCGGCCGTTTCCCGCCTCCCGCCCCGCCGGGGGCCGTGGAGGGAGGAGCCGGGCTCCCGCGCAGAGGGGCGGGGGCGAGCGAGGGGGAGGGGCGGGGATGCCGTGGTTCCGGGCGCGGGTTTGCCCGCGCTCAAGCCCCGCGCAGCTAAGGGGCGGCGCCGGCCACGGTCCGGCTTTCCGCGCCAAATTTTTAAATCGAAGGCGGAAGGTCCGGCCCCACCCCTGGTGCCGCCAACCAATCGCGGGGCCGCGACGGGCTCTCTGATTGGTCGGGACCCGTTGCCCTGGAAACCGCGAGGATGCTGTCCGGGAACTGTCGGGCGGGCGGCGGGCCGACGGGCCTGGGGGGAGGGGCGAGTGGCCGGGAGGAGGGCTAGAGCGCGGGGCGCGCAGAAGGTGGCCGCACGGCCGCTGCACCTGGGTGCCTGGCGGGAAGCAGGCAGTGTGTGATGGTGGAGTCCAGATCGTAGCGTTCGCCGGCCACCCGAAAAGCGAGTGCCTTATCGCTTCGCATCCTTAAGGAGGTCTTTATATATATATATATATATATATATATATACATATATTTTTAAAAGTCTTAATCATGAGGCACTGTTTAAATGGCCAGCAGCGCGCTTAGAGCTTAGGGACTGAATTTGGGAGCTTTGCATCTAGCAACTTGCTGCAAGCCTTCACTGCTGAGCCTGTGCACGTGCGTCTCACGGGAGAGATCCAGCCAGGCAGCCAGATGCAGCCTTGTGTGCAGCTACCTGGGCCCAGCCCAGATCCCTGAACAGGTGGGTGCCTGCTGCCGTCGCGTCGGTGGGGTCCCCGAGGAGCTGCGGCCCCCTCTGCAGGTCGCGCGGGCGGCTGCACGCCTCGTGACAGCCCATCGGCGTGCCGCACGAATTTGCTCGTTTTTTGTCGGAGTTCTCCGCTGCTCGGGGCTTCTTCGGGGGAATGAAATGCGCATCTCGTTCGTCATGTTTCGTTAGGCTGGGTCCCCGCGGTCTCCTGGGCCCTCGGAGGAATGTTCCAAGCAAGTCTCCTGCTTCTTATTTTCCTCTCACTTTTCCTATCCCTTCTTGTCCTTTAAGGATATTACAATTTTTGATAGAATCGACTGGCCTACTTGAAAAGGGAATTTCAGGAGGATCTCCAGATTTTTCGTTTTCAAAGAAACTCTAAATGCATGAGAAATTTACAGCATGGAGAACGAAAAGGTACTTTTTGTCTTCAGTCGTCATTGCTCCAGTGTTAAATGTGATGCGGTCCGTTTAACTGCAGTTTTTCGTTATCCAGTATTTTATTCGTGTCACATCTCTTTCTGGCTAGCCTCTGGAAAAGCCCAGAAGGAAAGAAAGTTCATGTTGGAAGGGGAGTAGGTTAGCTCGGAGTTAAAATTATCTTTCTAGTTTTTAGTGATTTTGTGCGGGACATCACAGAGGCATGAACAGAAATAGGAGGTAATTTTAAAAATAATAAAAATTTCGTAGTTACATCGCGATGTTTCTAAGAGTTCTTGAACAGTTGGAAGTCGGAAAGGGCATTGGCCATGATGTGAGATTGGATTTCTTTTAAAGATAGTTTTCTCCCAAATTGTCAGCTTGTTTAACTGTTGGGGCCTCAAAACACTGTTCATGACATAAAGGTTTTGCAAAATTATAGAATTCAGTGAGGGTGTCTTGGGCTGGTGTCCAACGTCTGATTTTTTTTTTTTAAGTGAAATTAGGTGCAGATTCCCTGAAAATGTTAGATGTTAGCCAAACATGAGAAGTACTATTTGTCCTGACAGTCTGAGGCACAGGACAGCAGCCTATAGAACAAAACCCACTGGGGGTCAGAACACCTGCTGGCAAGGATCCCCACTCCCTCCCCCTTGGTTCCACCAGTCTGGATTCCCTACCTGAAGAACAAAGACCCAGGTCCCAGTCCTGTGTGACATCACTCAGCCTGGGTGTCCTCCGCCACACAACAGGAACATAGGATTCGTTAACAATACCAGTGGTGTCGCAGACCTGGAAAACGGTCCCAGCAATCCACGTCCCTGTTTCTGAGGCATCAGCAGGACTCCGGTCCTTCACTCATGCCGCTGCCAGCATTTTCTTTAGAGCAGACCTAGGTGGGAGGAGCTGTGAGTGCCCTGGTCTCCAGTAGCCTTACTCATGAACTGCTGGTTCTTCATCCTCTTCTGCCTCAGGGGCACTCCCCGGGCTACCAGGAGCCAGCACTGAGACCCTGGGCAGCCAGTGTTACTTTTCTGTGCCCCACTTTCTCCATGCGTACAGTGAGGGGTTGGGTATTCAAGGATCCGACTCTTCTAGTGAGAGATCCTGTTTCCAGGCACTCTGGATCTTCCTGGTACGCCTGATCATATGCTCACCCTCGCCTTTATCTCCTTGACCCCCTGACTCTCCCACGTGAGTGGTGTTTTATTGAGCACCCACTGCATACACCCACCAGGCAAGCTGGATAATGGTTTCTGCCCTGGAGGCCACTGCTTATTATAGTGTGGTGAGCAGAAGTCCCTTCTAGGAGTTCAGGATCACTTACATCAGGCCACTTAGGGGAAGATGTACGAAGGCTTCATGAGAGCACTGTACCTTCTCTAAATCTCAGCTTATTTCAAAAAGTCACAAATTATCATTTTTAATTCAAGTTCTTAAAAGAAATTCTGGCAACATAAGATGGAAATATTTAGGTCCATTTAGGTCTGGCACAATTAAAAACGGCAGCTCCGACGATGTGAATGAGCAGTGTCAAGTGGTTTTGGAATACGCTCATTAACTTCATCATCTGTACATTTTTTTCCTTCTCCATAGTCTATTTGTTGTAAGAATTTCCAGAGTCAAGAGCAGTCTACTAAACCCTGTTTCACAACTGATTTAATTATTTGCTTTGTTTTTTTAAAAAAACACCAGGAAAATCTCTTTTTTGAGCCACATAAAAGGGGATTGATGAAAACGCCTCTGAAAGAATCCACTGCGGCAAATATAGTGCTGGCTGAGCTCCAGCCCGACTTCGCGGGCTCTTTAACCACACCCACCAAACCCAAGGAAGTGTCCCAAGGGGAGCCCTGGACACCGACGGCCAACCTGAAGATGCTTATCAGTGCCGTGAGCCCTGAGATCCGCAGCAGAGATCAGAAAAGGGGGTTATTTGACAACCGAAGTGGATTACCTGAGGTCAAAGACTGTTTACACGTAGGTTTTCCCAGGACTGGGGGAAGGATGGGAGACAGGGGTGTGGGGCTGGACGGGAAGGCTGAGGCTTCTATGGATACCAGCAATTGAAGGCATCACCACCCCAAGCTGATAGTATCCCTCCTTCAGGGCGCAGAAGGGCTCAGACCGCACCAAATACAGCAGGAGCAGGGAGAATTCGGAACCATCCAGTTATTTCTCATCTCAAACGTCCCTGTCTCTGGCTTCCCCTACCTGCCCCCTCCCCCCCACCTAAACGGTGCAGCTGTTGAAGGCCAGCGTGCATGTGAGCCGTGTTAGTCACCGAGTACAGACGCCCCACATAAATCTGTCATGTTTTGTGGCTGAACAAGACATTGTTTACCTTGTCTTTCGCAGGAACACTTATCCGGAGATGAATATGAGAAATCCCAACCGAGTCGAAAAGAGAAAAGTTTAGGACTTTTGTGTCATAAGTTCCTAGCGCGCTACCCGAACTATCCCAACCCTGCTGTGAATAATGACATCTGTCTGGATGAAGTAGCGGAAGAACTCAGTAAGTATGCAGAGAGGGCACTGGAATGGGTGGACTTAACTCCTTCCGCCCGGGCTCCTCCAGCTGGGGGTTGTAAGTGATACAAGTAAGTGGGGTGGGGGGGTGGCACAATCTCTGAAGCCCCCTTCATTTGAAAATAAAGGCCAGTGTTTCTAATGTGGATCTTAGAAGCCAGAAAAGCCCGGGATTGGGGGTGGGGGGTGGGGGTTGCTTCTGACTATAGACGGTTTCTAAAGCTTAAAGGAAGGCAACATTGTTTTACAGCTTGTTTCACAAGCAAGCTGCAGAGCCAAAGGCAGGGGATGAACCTGCTCTCCAAAGTTACAAATTAGTAATACGAAATAGTGAGGCAACACGTATTGAGAGCCTAATATGTACCAAACAGCTTTAGGAAACATTCACCCTGAACTTGTGAGGTGGGTATTCTTATCTGCACTCTCAAAAGGAAGAAACAGAGGCTTGGACCAGCTAGGTAGTTGGTCACCCTAGGGAACAGAGCCAGAAAATAGCAAAATCAAGTTTTTACTACCCAAATTCCATACTTCCTAACCCATTCCTCGTATAATCTCTGTAACACACACACACACACACCCCTGCCTATAAAAATCACGTGATATGTACAAAGTACTAATATTTCAGAGACGTGCAAAATCCATGTAGTTTCATAAAACCCTCCTATATGTTCATGTCTGTGTATCTAATTTGACTTACTTTTAGGCTACTGTTAATATATTAGTAATTCTGTAACCTCCATGAGTCTATTTAAATTGGCTTTCAATACTCCGCAGTGTCAGAATTCTTTGCCGGAGACATTTCCTTTCATTGTCGATTAAAGTTAGCTGTTTGATGAATTCAGCCTCCCGGATTTTAGGAAGGATGTATCCAGAGCAGCACTGGCCTGCGGGCCTCCATCCTGGGCTGCTGCTTCCCCCGGAGGGCCTCAGAGCTCTCTGCTCTGCTTCCTTCACATCCCTGCTCAGACACAGCACACTGAGGCCCCACCTGACCACCGAATTAAAAATTGCCCGGCACTCCTGATCCTCCTACCCCATTCCACTTTTTCTTTTTTCCACAGTGCACACCGCGTTCTAATAGAATGCTCATCACGTGCTTATCAGTCCCTTTGCTCAGTGTCTGTCACTGGAAGGGGAGTGCCATAAGAGTTTTGTTCCCGATGTATCCTAATCTACAACACTGCCTGGACATATTAGGTGACCAAGAGATACCAGCTGCATGATAGGGTACATCCTACCTGGTGCTGTAGAGTCTTAAGTCCATGCGAAGAGTAGGTGAGTTTAGATTACACAGTCTTAGAAATTCTTAGAAGGCAAATTCTTAGAAGGGTAAAACTTTTCTTCATAGGTGACAGCTGTATATCAAAATGTATTAGCCGCCCAGCTTATCTCTTCAGTTTTAGGTTAAGATAATTTTAGGGGCTGGTGTTACGACTCAATAGTTTAATCACGGCCTGCAATGCTAGCATCCCGTATGGGCAGTGGTTCACATTCTAGCTGCTCTGCTTACAATCCAGCTCCCTGCTAATGGGCTGGAAAACAGCAGAAGAAGGCCCAAGGGCTTGGGTCCCTGCACCCACGTGAGAGACCCCGATGGAGTTCCAAGCTCCTGGCTTTGGCCTGGCCCAGCCCTAGCCATTGAGGCCCTCTAGGAAATGAGTCAGTGGATGGAAGGAAGATCTCTCTCCTACCTCCCCCTCTCTTTCTGTGACTCTGCCTTTCAAAATCAGATTTTTGTAATGTGTTTGGATTGGAGAAATTTTTCTTCCATAGTTGATTAGTCAGTGGGTTCAGGGTCATATAACTGGACTTGCTAAAAGCGCATCCACTCCAGAAACTGAATCTGAATTCAATTGCACATTCTTTGTAGATGTTGAGCGACGACGAATTTACGATATTGTGAACGTCCTAGAGAGTTTACACATGGTGAGCCGTCTTGCCAAAAACAGGTACACTTGGCACGGGAGACACAACCTCAACAAGACGCTCGGGACTCTGAAGACCGTCGGAGAGGAGAATAAGTACGCCGAGCAGATTATGATGATCAAAAAGAAAGAATACGAACAAGAGTTTGACTTCATTAAGAGTTACAGTATCGAGGATCACATCATCAAATCAAACACGGGCCAAAACGGACACCCGGACATGTGTTTTGTTGAACTCCCTGGAGTGGAATTTCGGGCAGGTGAGCGATGGTGATAGGGAAAGCCCTTCTCATAAGGTCTAAAGCAAAGTCCCTTGGAGAACACTGCGCTCAAGCTACTGAGGCCTTTATGGTGAAGCGCTGCAGTTGGCAGCCGTGTGATCAGGTGGTGATATTTTTAGCCTTGTTACTTTAGAAGTCACTTGGCCCTTCATGAATTTTAATTCTCTAATCCTCATCCTTCTCCAAAGCCTCTGTCAACAGCCGCAAAGACAAGTCTTTACGAGTGATGAGCCAGAAATTTGTGATGCTGTTTTTAGTGTCAACGCCCCAGATAGTGAGCCTGGAAATTGCTGCCAAGATTTTAATTGGGGAGGACCACGTGGAAGACCTGGATAAAAGCAAGTTCAAAAGTAAGTGTCGCGACGGCCGCAAGTCGGAGCCCTATTAGTAAGATCTCGGTGGAGGCTGATTTCCGAGCGTACTGCGCTCACAGGCACATCTTCCCTGGTTTTGCTTTATTGTCTTCTGTGTGAAGCCATGGTGGTCCTGCTCTCATAAACATCAGGATTCGAAGACAGGTCCAACTGATCTCATTTGTCTGACCCTTTGATCTATGCCACAGCGTGGTCCCCATTTTAGAATCTAGTGTCCGATCTCTAAATGCTGAGAAGTAAGCTGGGAGGTGGGGCAGGACCCCAGGTCTCTGCTCGCTCCCCTGACGCTGACACAGGAGACGATGCGTGACTCAGACAGTTGTCCCCTGAAGTGACCTGCGGCACAGTTCTTGTGCCACTTTGAAGGGACGGGACGGTTCTGGCCGGGCTCTCTGCAGGCTGAGTTCCTAAGCCAGGGTTCCACCCTCACGGCTGTGCCAGATGTTGGTGGGCTCGCCATGAGGAGAAGGAGTGGAGAGAAGGTGTGGGAAGGGGTGTCCCGCTGGTGGGGAGAGGTCTCTGCTGCGGGTGAGCCTGGCGGGTGAGGAACGGGCACCCCGAGCAGCCAGAGAGGCCGTGGGCAATGCCTGGGGCACTCTCACACAGACATCTTCCCGTCCTGGGAAGCCCCATGGAGGTATATCGGACATCCCCAGGTTGCCAGTGTGTCCCTGAAGAGGGAGTTCCGCAGAGAGCCGAGGCAGCAGTGTGTTCAGTTGGCCTGGGAGATCCGCAATTCCAGGAAACAAGCTCTGATCCCACGGCCCGGCTGCCTGCTTTCCTCTGTGTCACCCTACCCAGCTCTCCCTGTATCACTGGGTAGTCACAGCCCCGGAAACTATGCCAGGAATGAATCACACATGGGTCATTTGCGGAATCCCCCCAGGATTTTAGAACCGCCCAGCCTGGCTCCTGGGAGAGGGACTCAGGTTGTAATTGTGTGTTGTTGACATGGAAGTAAACACAGACCTGTGTAACAGGGCACAGGAGAGTTGTAGAATCAGCATGTCCTAAAAGGCCAGTAGAAAAACTTGCCCATTTTGTGAGCTACGGGGTTTTCCACGCTTACGGTGTTAACTAAATCTTGTTGTGCAGTGTAGGGAGCAAACAAGCCAGGCGGTTGTCACTGATACTTTATTGCTGTGTGTGTGCAGGTTGTCATTAAAAGATAGCCAGGAAAGGGGCCTTTTATCAAAATCTGTCACGTGGGTCCCCATAGCATCATCTCATCAAGGCATTTTTCCTTTTTCAGTATGTTTTCTTGTCATTTCGTGAGTCTTCTAAATATTTAAAGCCTTTCTTGTTACTGTAATTAAAGAAGTATCAGTTGCATAACTTAAAAGGAGTTCCCTTTCTCCAACACTGATGGTTAAGATAGCTGTTAGAATATACATGAAGTCCTTATGGAGCAAAATCCTTTGATCTTTGATGATTCCGTTGAATCAAGTCAAATCAAATATGCTTTTATTTTTCCAGCAAAAATTAGGAGGTTATATGATATAGCGAATGTTCTGAGTAGCCTGGATCTTATCAAGAAAGTTCACGTTACAGAGGAAAGAGGCCGAAAACCAGCATTTAAATGGACAGGCCCGGAAATCAGTCCAAATGCCAATGGTATGTGTTTCCTTCCTTTCCTTCTTTGCTTCACTATTTTGAACTGAGGTCCATCAGGAGATATTCTCCCTCCCCCTTCCTAGCCGCACCCCCACGCGGAAGCTACGTACAAACATGGCTGAAAAGACAAACATGAGAGCCAGCGTAGAGAGTGAGCTGCGGACTCCGTCAGCAACCCCGGGCCGTAAGCACTCCCCAGGCTGTGTGCAGGAGGTACAGTCTGGACAGGGAAGGACCTGAAACTGTCAGTTATTGTTGCTGTTATTCTCATGGTGCTGGGTGATCACTCCGAGGAGTCCATGCTGGTATGGACGCAGGGATTTCTCGTCCTCCTCTCGACTCTGCGATCCTGGCATTTTGCATCCCACCAAGGACCCCTGCCCAGAATCAGTGGTGAATGGCAAGAACGTGGGGCCAGGCCCAGCTCTGCCGCCTACCGGCTGTGCGGCCCGGGCTACTTCTCTAAAGTTGGATTTCTTCACATGTGAAATGGGGAGGACAGGGGCACCTGTGCAGGGTGACTGTGGCTTTGGATACAGTGTCAGAGAGAGAGAGCCAATGGTGCCGAAGTTTGGAGTGGAGGCTCTGGGCCCTACTGATCAGGCCCGTATGTACTGGCTGGGAGACCCTGAGTGGCTTGGTTGGTGTCAGGGTCACAGCTGTCCTCTCGGACACCGTGGTGCTTTCCCTGAAAAGTCCCCACCTCCTACGGCTGTGGGGAGGACCTCCATATCTCATCAGATCCCAGGCTCCACTGATGGTGAGATGCACAGCTTCTCTATCACCCAGAAAGGAAAACTCTGCAAAAATACACTGTAAAACAGCATGGCACGGCCAAAGATTTAATCAGCCCTCTGTGTCCATGGATTCAAATATATCCAAGGGTAGAAAATATGGGTGTTTTTTTTTTTTGGTTTGTTTAAGGTTTATTTATTTTATTTGAAAGGTAGGGTTTATAGAGAGAGGGAGAGACAGAAAGCTTCCATCTACTGGTTCACTCCCCAAATGGCCACAAAGACCAAGCTGAAGCCAGGAGTCAGCTTCTTCTGTATCTCTCATGAAGGTGCAGGGGCCCAAGGACTTGGGCCATCTTCCACTGCTTTCCCAGGCCATAGCAGAGAGCTGGATCAGAAGTGGAGCAGCCGGGACTCGAACCGGTGCCCATATGGGATGCCGGCTGCAGCTTTAATCCACTGAGCCACAGTGCCAAGAAAATCTGTTTTTAAAAATTGGTGTCTCTACTGAACACATACAGCTGTTTTTTTCCTTGTTGTTATTCCCTAAACAAAGCGGTTTAGCATTTGTGTTGCATTTGCATAACATTTACATTGCATTAGTTATTATAAGTAAACCAGGCATGACTTCAAGTGTATGGGAGGATGTGCATACTTGATATGACATACTTTGCTATTTTACCGAAGGGACCTGAGCACCCTCGGATTTTGGTGCCCACAGGGGTCCTGGAAGCAGTCCCGTACGGACACCAAGGGATGGCTGTGCAGCGCAGTTCCAGACGTGCTAACGTGTGAAGTAGAATTCATTTAATGGCTCAGTAAGGTTATGGATGTTAAGCTCTTACAGCGGTGCCTGCCACATAGTCGGTGCTCTGTCACTGTCACCACTCTGTCTCTCAAACTGTTTTAGAACCGCATGTCCACTTCAGATCTCAGGAGGCTGCTGAACCCCCCGTGTCATGGACCTTTCTCTGTTTCAGACCCCAGCCCCCTCGTTCCTTTCACCCCCTCAGACTGGGAGGTGAGGCGGTCTGCCAAAGAGAGCTGTGCCAAAAACCTCTTCTCCGCACGTGGGAAGGCCAGCTTCACCCGCCACCCGTCTCTCATCAAGCTGGTGAAGAGTATAGAAAGTGACCGGAGGAAGATAAATTCTGCTCCCAGTAGCCCTGTGAAGACCAACAAAGGTGCGTCATCAGTCCCCTCGGGGCTCATCTCGTGGCTGTCAGCTTCCGCGTCCCTGGCGACACTTGTTAGACAACTGCTTTCATGTCCAGACTCCCAGAGCCCTTTGCGGCCTGACTTCGGTCTGGACTACAGAATAGAAAGCAAACGGGCGGGGCTGTGTGGCTTCCTGGGAGGTGCGTGTTTTCTGTACCTGTGCCTTCAGGGAGGTCCCGGCCACACGCACACTTCACTCTCCAGCGTTGACCAACTGCCCCTCCCCTTTCTGTGTCATCAGCTGAGAGCTCTCAGAACTCCGCGCCCTTCCCAAACAAGATGGCTCAGCTCGCGGCTATTTGCAAAATGCAGCTGGAAGAGCATTCAAGGTAGGCTGGCGGTGCGCTGGAGCAAGCGGGGGAATCGCTTTGGCGTTGGGCTCTTAGGATGACTTGATGAGAGACTAGGCTCGCCTTGGAAACCGGAGGGATAATCTTTTCTGTATCTCCTATTCAATCATAACAGAAACTATCTGCCAGTTTCTGAACAGCGTGGCTTCAATCTGAGACTTAAAGAGGTAGACATCCCAGAGAAAATTTCCACTGTGTCATGTTTTAAATCTTCTCTTCTAGCGAACCCAGAAAGAAAGTGAAAGCCCAACTGGCAAGGTCAGGGCACTGCAAACCAGTGGCTCCTCCGGACCCCCCTGCGAATGCTGAGCTGGAGCTGACGGCACCATCCCTGATCCAGCCCCTGGGGGTGGTGCCCCTGATCCCCAGCCCGCTGTCCTCAGCCTTGCCCGTCATCCTACCTCAGGCCCCTGCGGGCCCATCCTATGCCATCTACTTGCAGCCTGCCCAAGCCCAGGCCGTGACGCCACCCCAAGGCCTGAGCCCAACACTCTGCCCCACCCATTCTAAAGCTACTGGATCAAAAGACTCCGCAGATGCCACCACCGAGAAGGCAGCCGGCGACGCCCCCAAGGCCAGTGCCTCCTCCACGCCGGGAAGCCTGCTGCCAGCCCCAGAGAGGCAAGGGGCAAAGAACCGAAACAGGGAGCTGGCTGGAGAAAGAGGCCCCAAGAGGGCGGGCATGCCCGAGGACAGTGGTGCCAAAAAGAAATTTAAAGAGGACCTGAAAGGACTTGAAAATGTCTCCGCAGTAAGTACAGCCTTCCATTGTGCGAAGCTTCAGGAATTCCCTTGCTGACTAGAGGAGATGTTGGTGGCTTGTGAGATTGACCAGAGCAAACAGCAGGTTCTCAGAAGACCAAGGAAATATTCCTTAGTATCCTAGAATCCAAACGAGGCCCCAGACAGCTAATCCCCTGGCTGGGATGACGGCAGGGCCGTTTTTCCGTGGGAGGAGGGGATCAGTAGCTGTTTTCCAAAGCTCTGTGAGTGGCAGTCCTGAAGGCTGGTTCTCCCTCACACACTGGGATAGGAACACCTGTCACGCAAGTCCTAGATAATTTCCAAGCAGATGGAACCCCGAATGAATGGATGCAGGCGTGGGCTCCTGTAGCTCCCGCTCTCTGAGTCGTCCCCTCATGGCTCGCTTGATGTCACCGAACTGGCCTCTGTTGCGTAGAAGGTGCATGGTTTCCCTATCTTTAATTTCAACCTAGAATTTAGAAACAATTTCTACTTTGTGTAAGTAGCAGAATGGAAGTGCTGCTGGCAAACTGTAGATACATTGGATGTGCTGGTTTCTAAAGAGGTTGCCTCTCTGGATCATTTTTTTGTTTGTTTGTAGAGGGAGATCAGTCGGAAAGAATTACTGTTTATTTGATGCATACCCACAAACCAGACCTCGTAGGCATCATGTTCTTTAAGAGACATCATCTCATTTTCTTCTCTTAGGACCATTATATATGAAAGACCTTATCATCCGATAAATATCACTAAACATGGAAGCAGAAGTTAATCTCTCTTTTTGCCCCCACTGCTACTTTACTTCTTCACATCTTGTTCTCCTTCATCTATAAAGAATACATTGCACTAGAATTTCCTGGTGAACTACTGGGTAGAAAACTCTGCTCTGATCACAGCTAACCCAATACTCAGTGCCTTTGGCGGCAGTTGCTTTTGCCTACTTGCCCCATGGCTGGGTTGCCGTTTTTGCAGGGTTAAGTGAATCTGCTACAGGATGTGCTACAGAAAGGAGTTTGTGATCCTTTTAAGACACCCTGTGAGCTGAAGGGTATGATCATCTGTACTGTTGTTATTAAAGGAGCCTTAGAGTGTCTCAAATCTTCCCTGAGGATGGTCTCATGGTAACCATCTATTATCTTACACAGTGTCACTTTGCATTTAATGTACATGCTAGGGGGAACCCACAAGGCTTTGGCCTGATCCCATTTTCTGGGAGGTCTATAATCTCCTTGGGCCAGTGGGTATGGTTGAGTACTGGTCCCCTGTTGCTCACTTAGTTATTCAGGATTAAGTTTTTTTCCGTGGATAGATTTTCCAAGTCCCTCTGCTTCTTTCCTTCATCTCTACGACTGCATTTTGACCATTTCCTTTTAGCACGGACTGAGCAAAACAAAGAAAACGAGAGACTCCTACGTTAATACATTCCACAAATGTTTACTGACAGTCTGTCCCGAGGTAGGAGGAAGACAGGCTGCAGGGGAACACAGACTGTCAGGGAGCGGGTAATAAGAGCTGTAGTGGAAACAAAACACAACAACATGCTAGGGGGAGCAGCAAGGAGGCTGTCCTAGGCTAGAAGAGATGACATTCTAGGGGAAGTATGGTAAATTCACTCCTTTTGCTAATTTAAGAGTTCAGATTTTTTTAAACGAGAATTTGACTTTGTAATGAATGGAGTTTATTGCAAATTGGGAAATCGTTGTTATTAGAGTACTGTGGGCTTTGCTGAAGTCTCAAAAGAGGTAAACCAGCAGTCAGGATAATGGGTTCCCCAGGAGGGTGTCTAAAGACAGGAGAGAGCAGCTATCTGGAAATCACCTAAAACTACCCCTTAGAGATTCTCCGTCCCTGCCACTATCAAAGCGCCACCAGTACTGAGCACCTACAGAACAAAATTAAGAGCTTGCGGTACAGTTTTAGCCTTGTGGGTTCTGAATTCGCTGGTTCCCCAAGAAAAGACCTACTAACAGCTAGATCAAAGTGGGGACTGTTGTTTTGACAATAAAAAAGAAAGACGGGAAGGAAGATAAAAGGCAGGCCACTGGTTTATAAGAGCTGCTTTTAGCTTCTGCCAGCCCTGCTCGTGGTAAGGCTAAAGCAGACTTTTCAGGCAGCTCAGCCACGCGTGCAGCAGCTTCCTGTCTGATAAAGGACAGTGATGTCACAGGCGTGGTGGGAGGTACAGGCTACCCGGCACTCTGGCCTTGTCTGCGTGGAATGTAATGTCATTGCCTAGAGCTCCTGCCCAACAACACGTGCATCTCTAATGTGGATTCATCACTTCTCTTTTTCCTCTATGATTCTTGAACTGTGGTGAACTTCGTTTGCATAGCATAAGACTACTCGGTATCATTACAGCAAAGAGTGTTAGAAAAAGTACCGGGAGAGAACTGCACATGTCCAGAACAGAGGTCAGCAAACTGTGTAAAAGGCTAGACAACAAATATTTTTGGCTTTGTGGGCTGTGTGTTCTCTGCTGCACCTGTTCCACGCTGCCACTGTAGCAGGAAGGCAGCTGTCTAATACATAAAGGAATGGCCGTGACCATGTTCCAGCAACACCTTATTTCCAAAACCAGGCACAAGGTTGGAGTTGGCTCATGGACCATTGTTTAGCCTCTGCCTTCTCTAAATCAACATTGTCTTGAAATGTTTTCTTTGAACACTAATCCTCCTTAACGGGCCACAAAAACGGAGTTGTCAGATAGTCCGAGAAGCGCCGCACCCTGTTTGCCTCACTTGGATATTTACAATTCTTGTCACTGAAGTCTCTCACAAAGGCACCACTTGCCTCTGTTGAATTCAGCATTTCCCAAACCATGTGATCATGGATCAAGTAATTGCCTGTTTGTGTTACCTGGGACTATGATCCCTCAGAATATTACCTTGGGTAAAATCATGCTATGTAACTCAAGAACAGTCAGCCAGTAACACAGCAGTGCCATATCCGGTGTTCAACTGCAGGAGACTTGCTTCTAAGAATTAGCGCCACATCACCATTGACAACAAGTCTGACAGCAGCAGTCAGGGTGTCGGTATGGTGTTGTGCTGGGTGAATCCTAACCCTAAGCAGGCTCAGTGCCAGCTTTGGAGCATTTGCTGAGACCACAGGTGGCATTCAACAAGCGGGCCATGTGTAGTATTCAGGGCAAGCAATGGAATGGGTGGCAGAAGATTGTCCTCTAGGGGCTGGATGGCTGGCCTGCCAGTAGCCCGTACCGTTGGAAGTTTCGGTCTGATAAGACACCAGTCATGGAATATTAGTCCTGGAAGAGGCACATGGCCGTTTTTCTTCCTGTCGTATTTGTGTGTAAAATAAACCCTTCCTCCTTGTTTTCTAGACCTTGTTCCCATCAGGATACCTAATCCCTCTCACCCAGTGCTCATCCCTGGGGGCAGAATCCATTTTGTCTAGTAAAGAAAACTCAGGTACACTTTCCCCAAACCATAGGATCTACAGCTCCCCCATCGCAGGTGAGTATATGCAAAACACTATTCAAATATGGGCTCCTCTCAAGTTCACGTAAGCCTTGCCGCTGTCTCGCAAATATGCCTGGGCTTTTAAGATATCTCCCCCCTTTTCTTTCCAGGTGCTATTCCGATGACATCATCTGAACTCACTGCTGTTAATTTTCCCTCTTTTCATGTAACACCTTTGAAGCTAATGGTCTCACCAACATCCGTGGCAGCCGTACCTGTCGGGACCAGCCCGGCTCTCGCTTCGAGCCACCCCCTTCCTGTCCAGAACCCCAGCTCAGCCATTGTAAACTTCACCCTGCAGCACCTGGGACTCATCTCCCCCAGTGTGCAGGTGTCTGCGAGCCCTGGGCCTGGAACCATGCCTGTGTCTCCAAGAATAGAGGCTGTTAGTGTCATACCAGAAAATGCAGGTGCTCAGCCAGGAAGGGCCAGCAGTTACGACTCCCCAGCCCCAGGCCAGAACCACCCGAATGGACAATCAGTTGCTGTGGTGGGGACACAACAGGTGAGAGTATTTCCATCGAATTTAATTTTTCCTTGAGTTAGTGCATTTCAGTATCTTCATCATGGGAAAACTCAACTTGTGTTTTCCTGCTTTGGGGAGGGAGAAGATGGGAGGGTGAGGGGATCAAAGGCTTATCTTCCTTCGAGAGCCCAGGAAGGATACCCAGTGTGTCTACAATATTGGGTTATCATGAGATTTTTGTAACCCCTTCACAAAAATACTTGAGAATGTAGGACTCTCCGTCTGATCTCAGGATTTGCCAGTTTCCCAACATGGTAATACATACATCCTGTGCCATCTGGCAAGTCTGCTCGGACATTTGTTTCTGTGTGGGTTTGACTTCTTTTTCCCATTCCTCTTTTTCCAATCAGCCTGTTCCTGTGACACCCAAAGGGTCACACTTAGTGACCGAAAATTTCTTCCGTACCCCGGGTGGACCAACCAAGCTGACTGGCTCCTCCTGCGTGGATTTGGATGGTGCTAATAAAACTTCCTTAGGAACTCTTTTTATCCCACAGCGAAAACTGGAAGTTTCCACAGAGGATGTCCACTAATTGACAGATGTTGGCTTAGGTTAATTTTCTGAAGAGTTATTTAATAGAGAAGATGTACACAGACTGATTGGGAGAGCATGTACTCTGAGAATACTGTAGATACATTGAGGGTTTTCTCAGTGTCAAAGCAGATACCTGTTTTCCTACCTATTTACAATTATATACATCTATATGCATATAGTATATGTATATATATGTATATTAAATACACACAAACACACACACATATATATATATATATATTTGTATAAAGCTAAGTTCAGTCTTCAGTCCTACAAAATAAAATGTTAAACTAAGGTATATTAACTTTTAGGGAGAAAAGATTTTTTTTTTTTTTGAGCTGTGCCTATACTATTATGCAAAGTTACTGTATTAAAGTTTACTTCCCTTTGAGTAAATGTGTTTGATATGCCTAACACAGCCTTCTCTTAAATGTTTTGCACAAAGAAAACTCTGTGTGATGTATAATGTTGTATTTTTAAACAGGACAGCTGTAGTTATATTTTTTTGTAATTTCTTTTAATTTGTTGTGGCAGTATGTCTTTTTGTAAAATTCGCAACAATCCTCAATCAAGTCTATGGAAAAATTATTTATAAAATGTATTTTTTAATCATAAATTGTTCAAATTAAAACTTTTCTAAAATGTACTTCACATTTTCATTGGCCAGTTAGGGCCCTGTGGGGAGAAAACTAGAATGTATCTCATCTCATTAGGCCGTTCTGGGGAGGAGAAACACGTCCTGGGCTTCCTTAGCTATGCAAAATCTGCACAATTTTTCTAGTCCTTCTGGCCCTCCACATTGCATGGTTTTTTGTTTTTTGTTTTTAAGATTTATTTGTTTATTTCAAAGTCAGAGTTACACAGAGAGGAGAGACAGAGAGAGAGGTCTTCCATCCGCTGGTTCACTCCCCAAATGGCCACAACAGCCGGAGCTGCGCCAATCCAAGCCAGGACCAGGAGCTACTTCGAGGTCTCCCATTGCAGGTGCAGAGGCCCAAGGACTTGGGCCATCTTCAGATGATCAGAAGAGGAGCAGCCAGGACACAAACTGGCATCCATAGGGGATGCCAGCACTGCAGGTGGCGGCTTTAAACCTCTGCACCACAGCGTCAGCCCCAGCACAATTTTTTTTTTAGAAGTAAGAGATGCCTTGCTTGTCCAAGACACCCAGCTAACTTCCGTATGCGTTCTACCATGTCCTGGGAGATTAGAATGAAAGGCAGGAGCTGGGGTGTTCCCTGTCCTGGCCGGGCGTGGCCACCTCCCTGCCAGGCTGCTGGGCGCCACTGAGGAGAGTCTGCAGCCAGCCCTCTTAGGCACACTCTGGATGGTCCCTCCAGGGATGGGAAAACAGCAGTGAGGAGTCAGGGGTTTTTTGTTTGTTTGTTTTAAGATTTATTTGATTTATTTGAAATGCAGCTGTAGAGAGAGGGAGAGATGGGAGAGATCTTCTCTCCACCGGTTTACTCCCCAAAGAGCCAGAGTTGGGCCAGTCTGAAGCCAGGAGCCAATAGCTTCTTCCTGGTGTCCCACGTGGATGCAGGGGCCTAAGCACTTGGATCATCTGCTGTGTTCCCAGGAGCATTAGTAGGGAGCCGGATTGGAAGTGGAGCAGCAGGGACTCAAACCAGCATTCAGATGGGATGGCGGCACTGCAGGCAGCAGCTCTACCTGCTACACCACAATGCCGGTCCCAGGAATCTGATTTTCTTTACACTCAGGGAACTACCGTACTGCACTCCCATGAGCTCCAAGAAGAATGAATGAAATGCAAAGTCCTGAGTGTCCATGTCCTTTCAGCCCCACCCCCAACTATGGGATGAACTGCCCCTTGAGAATAGACAAGTGCTTTTCCTGGTCATGGTCCTAATCTATTTTCTCTCTGTTAACTGTCGGGTACCATGCCAGACATTGTAAATGCATTACCTCCACGGGCTAAGACCAAGTCACTGAGGCTCGCACAGGTTAAAGCATTAAGTCCACAGTCAATCAGAGCTACTGCATGTAAAGGATTCAACCCATGTCTTCTGGCCTCCTTCTCAATTGAAATAGAAATTATACATATTTGTGGGAGGCAGTGTGATAATTTTGTGCATGAATTCAACAGCATTTCTGTCTCCTTAACCATGTCTGAGAAACCTCAAACCCTCCCCCTTCTAGCTCTTTATAAAGCCACACTGTAACATTCCTACTATCAAACTATTTTTGTACTCATCATCTGACCTCCCTCTCCCCAGGCCCACTTCCTTTTCTGGCCACTAGTGGCCACTGCCCTACCCTCTGTTTCCATGAAATCTACAGTTTCAGCTTCCGCATGAGAGTGAGAGCATTTGATATTTATCCTTCTGTACCTGATTTATTCCACTTAGCATAATGCTCTCCAGTTCCATCCATGGTTCTGCAAATAAAGAATTTCACTCTTTTTTACAGCTGCATAGTATGCCTGTAGGACATCCATCCATGATCCATGTGCCTCCAGATGCACGCCTAGCAGCTCTAGTAGGACCAAGCACGTTTTCCCAGGATAAGCTGAACATTGACAGGGTCGCCCCTTCCAAATATGTGTTTTGTCTGCACAACCAAACGCGGCTGAGGGCAGGTTTTCACACTGAGCCAGTGGACCTCCCTCCACCCCACGGAGAGCCAATGTGAGCAGTTTCCTCCAAAGAATCTCTGCCTTGATTTTCATCCTATTTTGGTGGGCCTGTGATTTGCCTCTGATATAAGAAAAGGCCCCTGCCCTTAAGGTGCTTACAATAGAGTGAGGAAAGACAGCGTTTATACATGAATAAAGCATTTCATGCAATGAGGAGAAAGTAAGTTGCCAAATACAGACATACTCGATGGTGCTGCTTCAGCCACACACCCAGAGCCCTAAGAGAGGCACCAACACAGAAAGCAAACCCGAACTCGGGACGCTGGGCTCCTATATCCCACCTGCCTGTGGCTGAGCTAGAGGTCGGAGGCCAAGATTTTATTCTATACCCTCATCCATTGTCCACATGCATATATACCTCCTAGGGGACTCACAGAAAGAGATGAAATGCATCAGATTTTGAGGCAGTGGCTGGCGCTGTTGGTGCAGTGGGCTAAGCCTCCACCTGCAACGCTGCAATCCCATATGGGCACTGGTTCTAGTCCCGGCTGCTCCACTTCCAATCCAGCTCTCTGCTATGTCCTGGGAAAGCAGTAGAATATGGCCCAAGTGCTTGGGCCCCTGCACCCACATGGGAGACCTGAAAGAAGCTCCTGGTTCCTGGTTTCAGCCCAGCCCAGCCCTGGCCTTTGTGACCATTTGGGGAGTGAACCAGTGGATGGAAGACCTTTCTCTCTGTCTCTCCCTCTGTCTGTAACTCTACCTTTCAAATAAATAAATAAATACTTTAAAAATAAAGTGTCTAAAGAAATCTAAAGACAATGCAATAGACAAAAGCAAGAATATTAAAGGAAATTTAAAAAAAAAATTGTTTTGAGGCCGCTCTGGAGATTGCCCCATCCAATTCTGCCAAATTGTCCGATGATCACTACCTCCTGGTGTGGAGGCCCTTGAGTGGGGTGAGAGCTGTGACTTGCTCTATTCAGTGGGACACAATAAAAGTGACAGTGTGGTTACATGGTTACACAAGATTGTGGTGCCCACTCTGCTTGAGTCTCACCCTTGCCGGCTCAGAGGAATCAAAGCAGTCATGTCAGGGGACCCAACTCAGCAAGGGACTGTAGGAAGCCTCCCAGAGCTGAAGGCAGCCTGCAGCCAACAACCAGGAAGGGACTGAAATGAACTGAATTCTGCCAACAACCTGACTGAGCTTGGAGCAGAGCCTTTCCTACTCACACCTCAGACACTGCAGCCCCAGCCGCCACCTTGACCGTAGCCTTATGAGATCCTAAGCACGGGATCCAATTATGCCCATGCCCAGACAGCTGGGCCACAGAAAGTGCATTGTTTTACGAAGTCAAGCTTACAGTCAATAGACAACTAGTGCAGCCTCATAGCCCACTGGTGTACCCAAATGTCTTTTTCCAGTTTGCTCAGTTGCTGTGCATTAGTTTTATAGCCATCCATAGAAGGAAACATCCCTGGGATGTGGTGACACAGAGGCTCTTATGGAAAAGCTCTCTCTATTTTTAAAGCCAGGAGCAACCTTAAAGATGCAAGTAGCACAATAGTGGACAGATTTATCTGGCCAGTGTGCAGTTCCTTTTCCAAAACCGCCTTCTTACTTCCTCTTAAGATACTACATTTCCCACATCGGATGGAACAGAGAGAACTGTAGCTGTGGGCTTGGCCCACGTTCAGCAAGAGCAAGAGTGGGCTCGACATCTGACCTTCGCCAACCTCCGAGGGATCTGAAGTTCCATTTCATCCTGGCACCGGGGTTCTCACCGTTCTGTTCCTGCCCGCCGGCCTCTGGGAAGGCCATGGCACCCGCCCCTGTTCAAACTTGAGGTTCAGTCGCTTCCGAATCTGTGGACGTTTGCTATCCTCCCAACAGATTTTCTTTTAGTTCATGTTGCCAGTCATTTCTGTGGCTGGTAACTAAGGGGATCTTACCAGATCCTAGAGAGAAACCCAGAGCTGAGTCCTCCCAGTTCTCAGACCAGTGCGTCCCCTGTTTCCTGGTCTTGGCAGAATTCAACCAAAGGCTGACAGAAACACTCATCTCACCAGAAAATGCAGATAACTCACCTGTGCTCTGGGGACTGCACAGCCACTGCAAACATCTGAAGGGGAAATCATTGAAATACAGAGTTAGAAGAAACCCAAGAGACCAGACCACTAGAATTTGATGCAAAAAAATATATTTTTAAAACAAACTTTCTCATCCCTGTCCTTTCCAAGTGATTTGTGCTCCTGTAGATAAAGGATAAAGAGATTTTCAGAACTTAAAGCAGATAAGCTGACTGGGCAATCCTATTAATTATATAATAATGTGGATTGACTGCAGATCCGTTACAGTATTTATTACCAACTGGTAGCTTTCCAATCTTGGGGTCCTAAAATAAGAGATAAGCTCAAAGGAAAAGTGTCATTATTCTAGACTGAGGAAAAACTATCAAGCTCTTAATCAGCTTTTATAGAAGAGGTTTTACATCTCAGCATCCCAGCTATGTGAACTCAGGTCAGTGACTTGTTCAGTTGGATCAGCAGTTAAATGAGGAATTGTCATGATTGTTAACACTTTTTTTTTTAAAGATTTATTTATTTATTTGTAAGGCAGAGTTAGAGACAGAAGGAGAAGGAGAGACAGAGACAGAGATCTTCCATCCACTGGTTCACTCCTCAAATGGCCACAATGACCAGGGTTGAGCCAGGATGAAGCCAGGAGCCCAGAGCTTCTTCCAGGTCTCCCATGTAAGTGGTAGGGCCCAAGAACTTGGGCCATCTTCTGTTGCTTTGCCCAGGCCATTAACAGGAAGCTGGATGGGAAATGGAGCAGCCGGGACTCCAACTGGTGCCCATATGGGATGCTGGTACCACAAGTAGCAGCTTTACCTGCCAAGTCATGGCGCTGCCCTTGTCAGCATTTTTGAGAGAAAATATGTGGGGATATTTTATCTGTTTTCTTTAACAGTCAAGCAATCAACTGCACTTTTGGAAAGCCTGTATATATTGAATTCTACTTTTAAAGTACCTATTTCAGTTTTGCCATATGCTTAGCATTGCATTTTGCAAAAAATGCTTATGATCCTACTTTAATAAAATATCTTCTGTGTGTTTGAATATTCTAGAAATTTACCCTGAATGAAAACATTTTTATTTCAGGTACAATGGATTAAAATAATTATTTAGAATGATAACGTAGCTCCCTGGCTTCTCAACAGCATTTTGAATATAATCTGACCTTTTCATCATGTTTCTTCATGAGCACTATTGTTTGTTAAATTCAAATTTGATAAGCATGATTTAAGCCACCTGTGACACAGTAGTGACTCCAGGGGCTCTTATAGGGGTAAGGCTAGACTCTCCTAAGAATTAATGCAATGTAACACTTTCAAATTTTATATTTATGATTCTTCATCTCCAACTTCGATAACACTTCTTCTTGAGTTGATCCCCTAACTCTCATGATAAGTCTCTCTTTCCTGACCCAGGAAAACCAAAAGATTCTGGGAGAACTCATGTCCCCAGACTAACTTTCATAAACACTTCCAAGCCGATAGGTTTCCATCGAAGTGCTTAAGGAAGATGCATTCCTCTCCTCTCATGCCAAATGTTTCCTTTCCCAATAAATGGTCTTTCTCACCGTCCGCACAAACCAAAACGTGCTGGCACTGGGCATCTGGGACCATGCTGAAATTCCAGGAATGCTAAATACAAACCATAGAGCCATCGTCATTGCCCAAATCAAGCACTTAAGCAAAAAGGGCATTTCTATAAAGAGGTATTCTGAGGAGCAGAACACGTCCTAGATGTCCTAGGGGAAAGAACGGGACTTGGGAGACAAAAGGAATACTTTTCACTGAGCATCTACTACTATACATAGTTCAAAACAGCGCGGTGAGGCAGTTACTGTCAGCCCCCTTTTGAGGACTCTAACTCTGAAAAGCTTAAGGAACGAGCCCCAACCACACAGTACGTGTGCAGGATCAGCACATACATGCATTTGTGCTTGGTGACAACACTCATGCTGGTTCCCCACACTGCACTCCAGAGTTCAGTCAGCCAAGAGCTGGCACCATATTCAGATTTTAGTGAAACAGGCTCATTCAAAATCACTTGTGACAAATGAGATCGCTGCAGTACCATCCATCCTGAGCTCAGCATTTATGGTGATTTTTTTTTTTTTTTTTTTTGTGCATCAGGTTGCAAAGGCCAAAACATTAAACACACACACACACATACACACACACACTCTTCGTGTTATGCTTGTGATTTTAAGTTGGTCAAAGGAACAGTTTGCACAAGACGTTATGTGGGGGAGAAACGAAACAGCCCCCATCACTCTCTGGAAGCCATCACAATTTGAGCAGTAATGGGTTCTGCCTTGCATTCGCTCTCCTCCACTTCCTGTCTACTCCTCTTCCTGTTGGTAGGTCCTGATGATGAGCAGTGGCTCAGGCCTATCACCAAAATTTCCACGTGGACCCACAGAGGCGATATGCAGGCTCTCTTTGCTGCTGGACACACTGGGCATCTCCGATCGACTGGTTTGTGATACCTCCCGTCCACCAACCCATCCTTTCAAACCTTCATTTCTGAAGGTCTGATTTCCACAAGAAATCCCTTACTCCATCATTCATGACACCTCTACTTCTCTGATTAAACCCTGACTATATAACAGCATGTGGCACTTTTGAGAGGAAATAGGGACAAACATTCCAGAGATAGCTAGGGGCCATCCAATTCCCAGGGCCCAGAGAATGGAACATGCCAGGGAGCTGGCATTTTGCAAACTGTGGGTGATTCTCATTGCCAGTATTTTCACAGCTGCAAATCTGGGAGCTGAAGCAGTCTTACATCAAAGTGCCTTTTACAAATGCATTGCATGGAGCTCAGCCACCACGCACTACCGTTCCTTGACCCGGCATGGTTATGAAGCCAAGAGATTCTGCATCCAAGATCTCATTTGACTCAGCTCAGTGAGGTAGAAAATACCTGGCCTAGGAGCTGAAGCCTGTCCTCCAGTCCAGACCCAGCTCCCTACATAAAGCTCTTAACCTATCAGAGCTGGCGTCTGCCCCTGTTGTTATAGAAGTGATTTTAAGGAGATGAAATCTGAAGTCGCTCAAAAATACATTTTTATGAAAAGCAATGGCAAACACACTACTGATTCCTGGCACGTAAGCAGAAGCTGCCCTCAACCAAAGGAATTTTGTCAAATATGTGAGGAAATGGCTGATAGAGGAAAGGAAGCTCTTAATGAAGTCCCTAATCCTCAGATTGGAACACACATGATATTCCT
Source organism: Lepus europaeus (assembly GCF_033115175.1). Lineage (NCBI taxonomy): Eukaryota > Metazoa > Chordata > Mammalia > Lagomorpha > Leporidae > Lepus > Lepus europaeus. The sequence goes on from NC_084833.1 coordinate 46,341,388, forward strand.
CTTGGCTTAACACCACATAAGAGATTTAGGATGGACTATCGCCGTTATTGCAAGAAGCTGTTACTACCATCAAACTAATCCTACAGCCTGGGAGTTCCTTTAGTCTCCTGTTTGTTTTAGTATCTTGATTTTGCTTAACTGTTCTATATTTCTGGTCCTTTGGGAATTTTTTTTTTTTTTTTTAAATTTTGAGATGGCCTATGTGATCAGCTGAAAATGTGAGGGAAGTGAACAGGCTAATACTTTGTTAAGAAGAGGCTTTGTGAATGAGATATTCTTTTCTTTAAACATTTACGTATTATTTACTTGAAAGACAGAGTTACGGGGCAGAGGGGAGGAGGGAGAGAGAGAGCGAGAGTGAGAGAGAGATCCTCCATCTGCTGGTGCACTCCCCCAGAGGCCACAATGGCCAGGGGCCTGTGCCATGTGGAAGCCAGGAGCCCAGAGCTTCTTCCAGGTCTCCCACATGGGTGCAGGGGCCCATGCATTTGGGTCATCTTCCATTGTTTTCCCAGGAGCATTAGCAGGGAGCAGCTGGGTCTCAGACTGGCACCCACATGGGATGCCAGCATTGCAGGTGATGGCTTTACCAGCTAAGCCACAGTGCCAGCCCTGTGAATGAGATATTCTGAATGATATAAGTCTTAGGGCCTCAGGGTTGAAAAGGACATTGGGGACCATCTCATCTAAGGCTCACAAACTTCCAACTTCAACTCTAACTTTGGACCAAACCAGTGACAAACTGGCTGAATCAGAAACACCAAAGCATATTCCACAGAGTTGGGGCCTAGGTTGAATCTGTATTTTTAAATGAAATCTAGGTAATTCCAATTTGCTGCTAGGTTTGAAGGATAATTACCCGGGATAATCTTCATCCAGTATTTAAGGTTTCATGATAGAATTTTTAGTGCTGAAGACAGAATTAGTATATTGAAGGCTATGTCTTCCACTGATGACAATAAAATCCCTGGACAGAATACAAGAACAACCACCTGACAGAAGACCACCTGATATATCAGTGACCTACCTGGGTCTGTCTCTCTCTCTCTGCTTTGATATTGGAACTACGACCCTAGAAGGCAAGATGCAACTCAACTTGTGGTATGAACTTAACCAGGTTGACTGCCTACTAAAATAGGCAAATAAAAGTTAACACTCTCCAGAAATTTTTATTTGGACCCAGTCTTTAACATAATATTCGAGACTCAAAAATACAACCAGAAATTACTTGACTTACAAAAAATAAAGATATGTGGGGAAGGGAATCTGCCCAATTCTCAGAGGAAGAGACAATCAACAAATGCCAAACTCAAGGGAACCCCGGTGTTAAAATTACAAGAAGGCCAGCGCCATGGCTTAACAGGCTAATCCTCTGCCTTGCGGCACCGGCACACCGGGTTCTAGTCCTGGTCGGGGTGCCGGATTCTGTCCCGGTTGCCCCTCTTCCAGGCCAGCTCTCTGCTGTGGCCTGGGAGTGCAGTGGAGGATGGCCCAAGTGCTTGGGCCCTGCACCCCATGGGAGACCAGGAGAAGCACCTGGCTCCTGGCTTCGGATCAGCACGGTGTGCCGGCTGCGGCACACCAGCCGCAGCGGCCATTGGCGGGTGAACCAACGGCAAAAGGAAGACCTTTCTCTCTGTCTCTCTCTCTCTCACTGTCCACTCTGCCTGTCAAAAAATAAAAATTTAAAAAAATAAAATTACAAGAGAATTTAAAGTGACTACTGTAATCGTAGGGAAAAGGCAATGCTCTTGAAATGAATGGAAATATAGAATTAGAAACTACTAAAAAGAACGAAATGGAAACCTTAGAACTTCAAAATACAGTATCTGAAATAAAAATAAATTCATTGAAGGGGTTCACTAGCACAACCAAAATTAACATTCTCCAGAGATCCTAGTAAGTTTAAGAGTCAATAGAATAGATAGTCAATTGAATAGATAATAATAATAATAAAAAAAAAAACAGCAGAAATAGAGCCATGTAACTATGGTCAACTGGAGGTGTTTTTTTTTTTTTTAACTTTTTGATAGGCAGAGTGGACAGTGAGAGAGGAGAGACGGAGAGAAACGTCTTCCTTTTGCCGTTGGTTCACCTTCCAATGGCCGCGTTGGCTGGCACGCTGCGGCAGGTGCACCGCGCTGATCCGAAGGCAGGAGCCAGGTGCTTGTCCTGGTCTCCCATGGGGTGCAGGACCCAAGCACTTGGGCCATCCTCCACTGCACTCCCTGGCCACAGCAGAGAGCTGGCCTGGAAGAGTGGCAACCAGGACAGGATCCGGCGCCCCAACCGGGACTAGAACCTGGTGTGCCGGCGCCGCTAGGCGGAGGATTAGCCTGTTGAGCCATGGCGCCGGCCTCAACTGGAGTTTTTTTAAACAAAAGTACAAAGACACTCTATTGGAGAAAGACTTTTTCAGGAAGTAGTGCTGTAAGAGTTGTACACACACACACACACACACGATGAACAACCTATACCTCATACCTTATATAAAAATCAACTCAACATGGATAAGATACCTAAATATAAAACAAAAGCCTATCAAACATTTAGGAAGAAAGATAGGAAAAGGATTTTTACTTTGGGTTAAGCAAAAATATCTTAGATACAACTTCAAAAGCATGATCCATGAAAGAAAAAAATTGTTAATCTGGATGTCATTAAAATGAAAATTTGTTCTCCTAAAAGGCACTGTTTTAAAAATGAAAAAGACCAGTTACAGACTGGACAAAAATATTTGCAAATCACTTATCAGACAAAGGACTTGCATCTAATACGGTCTGGGTTGCTCCCAGACCCTACTTGAAGATAACCTGTGGTGAGGAAATCACTCTTCCCAGAGTCAAGCATCCTGCTGAGAATTTCTCAATCACTGTTCCAGGCATGGGTTCTAGGTTGCCAAGATACTAATCATCTCCATCCTCAAGCAGGCAGAAGCCATTGCACTACTCTTTATCATAGTGAGCTGCAAAAATTACCTCATACTCTGCCATTGCTATACAAGGAAAAAGGTGCACTACCTTATTAGGTCACTTAAATGTTTTCTGTTTTATTATCTACATTTTTAATGTATTTATTTTTATTTACTTGGAAGACAGAAAGAAACAGAAACAGAGACAGTCCAAGAAAGGGATCCCCCACCTTGCTGGTTTATCCCACAAATGCCCACAACAGCTAGGGCTGCGACAGGCTAAAGCCAAGAGCCTGGAACTCACTCTAGGTCGTCTACATGGGTAGCAGACCTAATACATGAGCCATCAGCTTCTGTCTCCCACGGTGTGCATGAGCTGGATGCTGGAATCAGAAGCAGGGCCAGGACTCAAACCCAGGCACTGCAATATGGGATGCAGGTGTCCCAGGCAGTATCTTACCTGCTGTGCCAAATGCCACCCCTAAAATATTTCCTTTTACACAAAGACACTGTTACCCTACCTACAATGTCTATTCTCATTGGTCATAGTGTTTTCTTTTATAAAAACAATTTTATTCCCATCTTGGATTTGTAACAGTTCATCAGATACGTAAAGATTTGCTACACACTTTCATATTCCCATCATTAACGATTCTTCTTGGAATAAACATGTCTGATCACTTCTCAAATGGTAAGTATTTAAGATTATAACTCCCCAGAACATGATCTTTATTTTCAGCATTTCTTCCAAATCACCTTAGTAGAACATGGCATTTAATTTTCTATTAGCACAGAAATTACAAGGAAAGAAATTTTATGGAGACTGATATCATGATTTCTCCTTCACACATCCAGCAAAATACTCATAATGCACTCTCTCTTTGAAGACTGAAAATATCACAGGGCATTATTGTCATCAAGTGTTGTGACCCCTCTGTGCTTGCTCTACAGCCACTGGGAATTCTTGGAGCACTTTCAAATTCTAGCATTTGGGAACAACTTGCTAGAAGAAACCCACAACAGAAAACATCACAGAAGAAGTCACCAATGACTCAACCCTGGCATCATATCTCCACGTCTATAAAAGGATGGACATCTATAAGAATTTCTACAGTTGTCACACCATATCCTGGGCTGCATCCCAGCTAACTCTGTCATCCTGTGACTAGAGCTACGTGTTGTCCTGGCCACTTTTTCTCAAATGCTCCAGAGACCAAGCCTTGTAATCTTTCAGAACCAGGAGACCTTTCTCAGGTCTAGTTCATCTCAGGAAATGGTTCTTCACTCACAGGGCATAAGGCATCCACTAAACTCACATTCTAGCTGGCAGACATCGCCATAACATCGCCATAACAGTATGGGTATCAAGCCAGCAAAAAAAATACATTTTATCTCCTGCAGAATTTTGAAGCATAACTTGAAATCCCTTTGTCTATGACATCAGATATAACAAAAGTAGATTTAAGAAATAGTTGAAGTCTACCACACCCAAGACATTTCTTCAATGAATATTTGAAATATGCATTCCAAGTTTTAACTTTAATTTGATGAGTTGTTTTTTTTTTTTTACCTTCAGTTCTTACTAATTTCTAAGACAAGGAGATGCAACTAAAACAAAGCCTGTTTCTATAGGCTAGAAAGAAACTTATGAATAAGTGAGATTTCTGCTAAAGCAATTGAGAAGTAGAATTTTGCTTGGCTAGGTCTATTAAAAATGGGAATAACAGCTTTGCAGAGTTCTGCAAAAGAAACTGCCAATGTCCTGCTAAAGAGATTAAGAGAATGAGAAGAAAAGCCACAACTATGATAAACCACACATCTAATAAAAGACTGTTATCCAAAAAGAGACAAAGAACTCAAAACTCAACAATAAGAAAATGAACTGTATTAAAAAATGGGCAGAAGACATGAACAGACACTTGACCAAATGTGTACAGTCAGCAAATAAGCATATAAAAAGATTCTCAGTGTCATCTGTCACTAGGAAATCATAAATTAAAATAATGAGACACCACTGTGTGCCTATTAAAATAGCCAAAGTCCAAAACACTGCCAACACCCAATGCTGGTGAGCATATGGAGCAACACTTACTGCTGATGGGATTATAAAATGGCACAGGCACTTAGGGAGGCAGTGTGGCAGTCCTTTACAAAACTAAATACTGTAGGCTCTTACCATAGAATCCAGCAGTCCAGCTCCTTGATATTTACCCAAGTCAATTAGGTCCACACAAAATTTTACATCCATATAAAAATCTGCACAGAAATATCGTAGCAGATCATTTGTCACTGCCAAAACTTGGAAGCATTCAAGTTGAATGGATAAATAAACTATGACCCTCGCAGACAATGGGGTATTACCCAGCACTCAAAAGAAATGGAAAGACCTGGAGGAAGTGCACATTACTCAGTGAAAGAAGCCAATTTGAAAAGGCAACACACTGTGTGATTCCAACTACATGACATTCTGAAAAGAGGCAAAACCACGGACACACCACGCAGAACAACAGTTACCAAGAGTTGGGGAGAGACCGAGATGAACAGAGAGCACATAAAGGATTTTAGGACAATGGAAGTATTCTGTGTGATACTATAACAGCGGATACATGTCATTATACGTTTGCCTAAAACCTCAGAATTTAAGGCACAAAGAGGGAACCTGGTATAAATTATGAACTACGGGTGTTAATGCTGTGTCAGTGTAGGTTCACTGACTGTAAGAAGTATCCCACTCCGGGGCCGGCGCCGTGGTGCAGTAGGTTAACCCTCCACCTGCAGTGTCCGCATCTCATATGGGCGTCAGTTCTAGTCCCGGCTGCTCCTCTTCCAATACAGCTCTCTGCTGTGGCCTGGGAAAGCAGAGGAAGATGGCCCAAGTGCTTGGATCTCTGCACCCACATGGGAGATCCATAAGAAAATCCTGGCTCCTGGCTTCGGATCAGTGCAGCTCCAGCCGTTGTGGCCATTTGGGGAGTGAAACAATGGAAGGAAGACCTTTCTCTCTGTATCTCTTTCTCACTGTAACTCTACCTCTCAAATAAATAAATAAAATCTTAAAAAAAAAAAAAAAGTATCCCACTCTGGTGGTGGATGTTATGTATGGTGGGGGACGTTCTACACAGGCAAGATATATATGGGACACCTTGTGCCTTCAACTCAGTTTTGTTGTGAACCTGTTATGAAAAATAAAGCCCATTTTAAAGAAGTAGGAATAATTGAGATTAAAACTATTGTTGGGTGAATTTTCTGTTTTCTTTTTCTTTAAGATTGATTTTTTTTTTAATTTGAGAGGCAGAGTTACAGACAGAGAGAGAGAGAGGGAGAGAGGGAGAGACAGAGAGAGAGGTCATCCATCTGCTGGTTTACTCCCTAAATGGCCACAATGGCTGGAGATAGACTGATTCGAAGCCAGGAGGCAGGAACGTCTTCCAGATCTCCCACGCAGGTGCAGGGGCCCAAGGGCATGGGCCATCTTCCACTGCTTTCCCAAGCCATAAGCAGAGAGCTGGATCAGAAGAGGAGCAGCTGGGACTCAAATTGGTGCCCACATGGTGGGCCATGGTGCCCACATGGGATGCTGGTACTGCAGGAGGAGGCTTAACCTACTTTGCCACAGCACTGGCCCTATGGGGAGTGCTGTTGCTTAGGCAAAGGCTATTTGTCACAGGTTCCGTTCGAGTCAGCAACATAACTGCACACAGTGCCTTGAAGCTTTCAGGTCTCTCCGTACCTGTGTCATCTTATAAAACGCCTTCCCCGAAGACTGACTTTTAACATCCAAGCATCCCCTTCCTCTTCAAACCATCTTTAGGTGTGACCTGACCACTTTATTTTCCCCCACATCATTATATACTCAATAGGTCAATGAATCTTTTTGAGGTCTTTTTCTTCTGAAGTTGGGCCTTCCAACTTTAAAAGAGTCCACATGCTTTAGCAGTAAGGAGGTTCTTGGTTGTTGGTTTATTTTTACTTTTGCTTTTGTCTCCTCCAAGTCCCATATCAAGAGCTCTCACCTCTTTCACAATGTACATCGTGCCCTTTCCAACACCCAGACTTGCACCCTTACCAATACCTTTGTGCTTAGTAGAACAAGATGTTTTTCTGACAATATGGAATGTTCACTCTCATTGCTAAAGGGCCATCACATCAAAAGGAAAATTAAGACTCAATTTTCCTAACTGGAAAACAAGAATCATCAAAGTACAGATCATCCTCAAGGAATGTTCTTAGATGTCATTTTGTCCAGCATGAATATTCTGTGGATAATAAATCAGAAAGGAGAAGTAACTTTCAAAGGGCACACAGATAGTTAAGAGCAAAGCTGAGACTGGGAGCCCATAGCTGTCCACTCCAATCCAGTGTTACTTCACTATTGTTGGCCCAGCATGGACTTTTTGGTAAAGCAAAGTAAAAGGCTTCCGACTATTATGAAATATGCATCCAAGCCTTATTTTAGCATTTTAGATAGAGTAGCTTTATACTTAGTATAAATTAGTAAATAACTTTCTTACAGAATTTGTGCTTTATCTCTTGCTGCTTATTTCAGATATGGTAGGGATTTAGCTCTCTCAAGATCTCCCAAAATTGCTTAGTTCTAAGAATAAATTCAACCAAAGAACTTCAAATACCTGCTAAGATCAACACGGAGATGAGCAAGATACTCTCTCTTCTGCTAAGGAGCTCATCCTCCCATGAGTCAAAACAACATGTAAACAAACAACCAGCCAAAGATTCCTGTGGTAAGAAGTATAATAATAGTGTTTTGGAGGCCGGCGAGTGGCACACCCTACCTGGAAAGGGGGGGGTGTGGAGGCCGCCAGTGAACAGGCAGCATTTCAGCCGCTTCTTGAAGGATGAGGAAGACTCCACTGAGGGTGAGGAGGTGGAGGACATTCCAGGCAGAGGCCAGAGCATGAGCCAAGCAGAGAGGCATGAAAGTGCTGGCTATTTTTGGAGAACAGTGATTAGACTGGGGAGGCGAGAAGAGAGTATAAAGGAAAGCAGGGGAGTGGGAGAAGAAGTTGGAAAGTTAATTTGGAGCAGGATGAAGAACACTGGATGCCAGGTCAACTTTTTAAACTCAGTCTCACGGGGATGGGGCACCACCAGAGGTCTTAAAGCTAAAGGAGCCATCCCAAGTTTCCAAGGAGAACCTGAGTCCTGTGTGGCTGAGAGACAAAAGGAAGGGAAACTGAAGGTGGGGGAGGGGCTTCTGCAACCAGGGTGATAAGCGAGCAGGGCTGACAAGAAAGGCTGAATTCAACAGACAATGTAAGGGTCTGGTGTTGACACAGTCATAAAGACTACTCAACCTGTGAAAATACGCCCTAAGCCAGCCCCACCGATCCTCTTCCAAATCCCTGTGAGCTGATTTGCATTTGTCGATTTGCTGTCCCTGTGATACCCACTTTAGGGACTTGTGTTGCACTGGGCTTCTCCAAGAGGCTTTGTAACGTCTGAAGAGCAAATGTAGAAACAGCCTCTACTGCACCTGCGGGACCATTTATGGAAAGCCCTGCTAATCTCTCAGTGCAAAATGAAGCTGAGTTGGTACTTTGGCTGTGCTGGGCTCAGAGCTACAGTATCCTCTCTCCCATTTACATAACGCCAACTAGATCAGTTACAATTTCCATCAGAGCATTGGCTGTGGAGCAGAGAGTCCTGACTTCAGCAGTTACTAGCTGTGTGACCTAACCTCCCAACCTGGGTTCTTCACCTGTAAAAAGGGGACACCCGATCATTCTGGTTGAGAAAGACAGAAACAGAGCCATAAGGGACAGAGAGGCAGAGAAGAGAGAGCTGGCATCCTAGAGAAGATCAAACAGGTGACAGTGCTTTGAAGATGAAAAACACTTTGTAAGGAGAATAGTTATCACAACTGTCCATGGAGAGCCATGAAAACAAAGAGACCAAATCTTTTAAAATCTGAACGATTTCAATAAATTAGCTATTTTTCATCAAGTCTCACTTCTTTGCAGTAAAGATGCAATAAAAAAAAGAAAAGTTTGCAACGAAGAACTATTGTGCTTATTTCATGGGGAAAAAGAACCGTCTTGACGCATTGCGGTATCGCTTTGCATATTTCCGTGCCTTTCACAGATAGGACACGTGGCCAGAAGCAACCTTTGAATGAAAGGTTAGAGTTAATTATCTTTTTGAAATAAGAACTAGTGACAAATGTCAGGCTACTGGTGCATAGAAACAGTGAAAGGCCCTAGTTACCCCAAGAATGTGGCTGACATTGAATATATTATGGTCCAATTATGTTTCTTTTCAAAATGGTTTGGATGAGCAGATGGAAGCTGAGATTCCCAAGCCTGCAAGTGCTTCCATAAAATATTCTTTCTCTGTGAAGCACGGCTTAGAGCAGTGCTAGCCAAAGCAGGGGGAGGGGAGTGGCAAACCAGGGAATACGTGAAATGATATTAGAGAATGAGAAAAAGAATTAGAATCTTATCATGTTTATTTTCATCTTTTTAAAAAAGATGTATTTATTTATTTGGAAGGCAGAGCTACAGAGAGGCAGAGGCAGAGAGAAAGAGAGGGGGCGGTCTTCCATCCCCGCTGGTTCACTCCCCAAATGGCTGCAACAGCCAGAGCTGCACCAATACGAAGCCAGAAGCCAGGAGTTTTTTCCAGGTCTCCCACATGGGTGCAGGGGCACAAGGACTTGGGACATCTTTTACTGCTTTCCCAGGCCACAGCAGAGAGCTAGATGGGAAGTGGAGCGTCCAGGACTCGAACCAGCGCCCATAAGGGATGCCAGCACTGCAGGCAGCGACTTGACCCGCTACACCATAGCGTCAGCCCCTTTCATCTTTTCAGTTCATACTTTTGAATGTTTACTAATATATATTACTAGAGTACTATATTTGTAATCCACATTAAATGTATTTACATATATAAATGTACATGTGTATGTGTTAAAAAATGTGTACTAACGGGATCATGATCAATAAATTTGAGATTCAGTGTTGAACAAAGGTTTTGGCATTAGAACTGAATTTGAATGTGCCTGTTAGCCTTGTGAGCCGTGTCTCCCGAGAGTTACTAGTTTTTAGCTATTCCAGGAGAACAAAGAGGAGGAAGCAGCACACCCTGGTCCTAGCATTGCCACTGACTCGCTGTTGACTTCCCTGCGTGGCCTTGGAGGATTTACCTTACTCTCGTGCGCTGCATTTGCCTCCTCCCTGAGTTATATGGGATGTGGGTGGGGGAAAAATAATAACTTCTTGACAAAGTGATTGTGAGCAGTAAAGAAACACTTCAAAATCTAGTTCCCTTTTCTTTCAGATTTTGGGTATAGAGGTGGTGGTTTTTTTTTTTTTTGTTTTTTGTTTTTTTGACAGGCAGAGTGGATAGTGAGAGAGAGACAGAGAGAAAGGTCTTCCTTTTTGCCGTTGGTTCACCCTCCAACTCCAATGGCTGCTGCGGTCTGCGCATCGCACTGATCCAAAGGCAGAAGCCAGGTGCTTCTCCTGGTCTCCCATGGGGTGCAGGACCCAAGGACTTGGGCCATCCTCCACTGCCTTCCCGGGCCATAGCAGAGAGCTGGCCTGGAAGAGGGGCAACCGGGATAGAATCCGGCACCCCAACCGGGACTAGAACCCGGTGTGCCGGCACCGCAAGGTGGAGGATTAGCCTGTTAAGCCACGGCACTGGCCTGAGGTGGTGGTGTTTTAAGACATGTGTTTTGAGATCACCTTCACGTTCTGCCTCAATCTCTTTATGTGGTTTCCTTCACAACCTTTGTTTCTGAATTTCTTCTCATTTTTGGTTATCATGGAGGAAGAGCAACAAGGCAGGAGCAGCAGGTTCCGATCCTAGCTTTACCATTTACACACCACAGAGTGGGTGTTCCACCAGCATTGCGCAAACACTTTTCTAGGTATCCAACACATGCAAGCACTATATACTCCCCATAGCATCCCAAAAAAGGATTTGGGGACTTGCTCATTCTTCAAATCTAGCATCTAGAGCAGTGTTGTCCAACAGAAGTTTTGGTGATGACAGAAACCTTCGTATGCATGCAGCCCCGTGTAGGCACAAACCGCATGTTGCTGTTAAGCACTTCCACTGTGACTACTGCGACTGTGGGAATGAATGTAAATGCTATCTTCTTATAAATAACTTCATTGGCAACTTAAATGGCAACAGGTGGCTACTGGCTGCTGTGTTGGATGGCACAACTCAAGAAACTGCCTGATGGACCACAGAGCTCCAAGACAAGACTGAAAAGAAAATAAGCCAGAAACCACAGTGAAGAGCAGAGTAGGCGAGCCCATTAGTAAGTGAGAAACCGAGAGGCTTCCAGAGAAAAAGCCGAACAAGGCGGATAGAGAGACAAGGCCTGAGTGCGGGCAGCAGAGCGCTACTAGGAGGCGGAAATGTCTGTCAATCAATCTCGAAGTCAGTGGACAACTGGAGTGGCAGGGACTTCAGCCAATCACCAGGTTGATGAGTAAGAAAATGACCCGGATCCAGGGGCCTCCTTCACTTTCCAGGCTTAGGGGGCAGAAAGTTTGAGAAACCCCTCAGAAAACTAGGGAGACTCACACCTAGAAGACAAGCCACACAGCACTCCCCGGACACTGGCTCCATCCCTGCCCCACAATCGCCACTGGAAAGTGCCTTCAATCCAAAAAGGTGCCCACCAAGAGGTAAACAGAAATTCTTGACCAAGAATCCCAAATACATTTGAAAAACCAGGGTCATAACGTAGAAACATCAAAGCCAATCAACAAAGGAACTAATGTCTAAGAAAATAGAATTAATAGAGCAAACAGAAGACTTTCCTCAAATTAGTGTAATTAGTATACTCAGAGAGATTCAACATGATGTAGCATGCATGGAGGAAGGAGAGATGACAGAAAAATTAGGCATCTTAAATATTATAAACGGAACTGTTAAAAAATCAGTAGATGAGATGAGTAGCATGATGTACTTGGATGAAATGCAAATTAGTTCTATGTAAGATTCAGCTAAGGAATTATCCTTGCATAAACATAAAAGGGCAAAGACATTCCAACTTCTAATTGGAGTTCCAGCAGAGGGAAATGGAGCTAGATTCATGAAAAAAAAAAATAAAAGATAATTTTCCAACAGTGGAAAGATAGGAAGTTTCCAGGTTGACATGACCCACTAAATTCCAAGAAAAATGAAATTTAAAATACCCAAGTTGAGGAAATAATCATAAAATTTAAGAGAAGATCCTAAAAGTTTCCAAAGGAAACAAAACAAGTTGTTAATTAAGGAATGTAAGCAAGATTGGCATCAGAACCGTCATCTACAGTATAACAGAAACATTTCCTCAAAGTTCTGGCCAAAAATTATTAGGACTCTAGATTCCTAAATGTAATCAAATTAACATTCAGGTGGATGATACACTTAACACTGTTAAAAGCTGAATTGTATCCCTCAAAATTCATATGTTGAAGTCCTAACTGGCCCTTCATCTCAGAATCTGACTACATGTGGAGATAAGGCCTTTCAAGGAGTAACTAAGGTATAATGAGGGCATATGGGTAGGCCCTAATCTAAAATGAACAGTGTCTTTATGGAAGAAGAGGAGATTGGGACACAGATGCACAAGGGAAGACCATTTGAGACAAGGGAGAAGACAGCCGTCTACAAGCCAAGGAGAGAGGCCTCAGAAGAAACCAAACTTGCCAAACATCATGATTTTGAACTGACAGCCTCCAAATTACGAAAAATAAAATTTCAGTTGTTTAACTAGTTTGTGGCATTTGTTACAGCAGCTCTAGCAAACTAATTCAAAGCCATGTTCAATTATGTGAGAATTTAGTAAATTTAGAACACTTTCAATTAATTCATTAAAAATGCATCTCACCACACACACACACGCACACACACATACAGAATTAAAAAAAAGACACCAGAAGTATATGGGAAATAGTAGTTGAATAAAGGAAGCAGTGAAATTTGTAATAATATCTAAATAACTGCTAAGGCATAATGAACACAACTAATTATACTATGAAATTAAAATCCCAGATGATCTACACATCTTGCTGTGGAGAGGGGCGTGAAGGTGAAGTCAGGGAGTGGGAAGAAGGCAAGGTGGTGAGGGTGCAAGGATGCTACTCATTTTAGGCAATGAAGCTTCTCTTCCCTGTTCTGTATGGAGATGCTCCATTTTAGATTATCTGGTAGAAAGAAGTATTGTGATGAAAAAAAAAAAAAAAACCCACAAAGTTTGGAAGGTCACTTTCTTAGACGTCTTCCAAAGTCCTTTCTAGTTTTAACTTTCCAGGGTACTCATCGTGGCCTCATTTCTATAATAAGCAAGCTGTCTCGTGAAAACATAGACGAAGGATGTGGCATATGAGGCCGTGCCGTGGAGATCTTTGTGAAATTACCACACCTCTCCTGACAGTGACACAGCCCATCATTCAACCTTGTAAGTGAAGGGTTAATGCGACTGTCTGTGAGGCCTGGCTCTCATGGACTTCCTGGTTGGGCGCTACCTGTACTTACCCTGAACACCCAGATCAACACTTGGAAAATTCCTTTTTTTCTTTCGTTCGTTTTTTTTTTTTTTTTTTTTTTTTGACAGGCAGAGTGGTCAGTGAGAGAGAGAGACAGAGAAAGGTCTTCCTTTTGCCGTTGGTTCATCCTCCAATGGCCGCCACGGCCAGCGCACCACGCTGATCCGAAGCCAGGAGCCAGGTGCTTCTCCTGGTCTCCCGTGCGGGTGCAGGGCCCAAGCACTTGGGCCATCCTCCACTGCACTCCTGGGCCACAGCAGAGAGCTGGCCTGGAAGAGGGGCAACTGGGACAGAATCCGGTGCCCCGACCGGGACTAGAACCTGGTGTGCCAGGGGCCGCAGGCGGAGGATTAGCCTAGTGAGCCGCGGCACCAGCCTGGAAAATTCCTGAGCCTGAAGAACGGATGACCAGAACTCCAGTCTGGACCTTGCCATTGTCTGCCTTGGGCAAGTTAGGTGCCTCAGTTTCCTCAACCATAACAGCCACGATTTCTGTTCAGATCCCTGAACATCTGGCCAGCTATTCAATTCCATAATTCACAGGTGTCTCTGATGGCTGACCAAAGCCAAAGTGTGCACATTCCAGGCAAAGGGAAATTAGACCTGTGAGGACAAGGTGACTCTACAGGGACTGCTCAGACTTGTCATAAATGGGAGGCGAGGACGACAGCTATGATGCACTGGGTGTCAAGTTCTCAAATAGGAAAAGATGATGAACAAAGTAACTCAAAACTTTGGAGAGAAAACCTTTCTTCCCAGGCTCGGTGGAGTGACGGGCCCCTAATGACTGGCTGACCTTTTGTTCCCCTATCTCCTTGGAAGAGATTATCTCAGTGCCGTTTCAGACCCCCATCACTCTTATTTTTAGCTCTGCGTCCTCTTCACGAGTGTAGCGACCTGCGTCTCAGCGTTCCAGGGCTCCCAGATATGGCTCATGATTCATTTGCAGGTACTTCACGTTGATTTCCAGGGAGACCCATGGGATAGAGACCTGGGGAAAACGAGTTGAGATTCAAAACCCTTTGATCCCATCCCAACCACTTGATCAGAAATTACATGCTCCACAGATGGATCCCTTGGTGTCATAGGCAATTGGCCATGAAAATAGAACCCAAGCAATATTGTTCTCCAAGAGCCTCCCAGCTGGCGTGGGGGAAACAAAACTCAGGGCTTTGGTCACAAGCTATTTTCAGCTTCTGATAGCAGTTGTGTTACTCATGTCTCATTCACCCTCTCCCCTCGGCCTCCCTCCTGCCCTTCCCTCACCAGGCCAAGGCTGGTGACAGCCTCCATGTATTTAAAGAGGACAAGAGCCCCCTGGATTCAGTTGAGCCGACAGAGGCCACACAGGCAGGTAAGTGGAGAGGGGCAGGCTTTTGGACTGCAGGGTGTGCTGGCTGGATGGTGGGTTGGAACTACAAAGGGTCCCAGAGAGTGAGGATGTATTTCCCATGCCAAATACTACCATCCACTCGGGGAGTGTGCGAGGAGGCTCAAGATATACTTGGTTTCTGGTGCTGATCTGGTGGTTTTAAATTTTTTCTAGAAGGATGATTCATATTTGGGGACTTGATAGAACCTGACAAAGAAATGAATGATAGACTTTTTTGGTCTAAACTTACTTTTGTGGTGGAATAATGTTTCCTACTGTCTTAGTCGGGGTGGCTGGAAGGTAGAAGAAAATACTAGAAAAGTTTGCTGGGACAATAGTTGACGAACCTGCCTTCCACTGCTGGGATTCCCATGTACTTGGTAAAGAACTGATTTGGGAAAGTGCCTGCTGCTCAGGGTCTTGGTCTCCTCTGCAAAGATCAATCAAAATGTCATTTTCCTAAACTGGAAAGTACTGTATGGTTACACAGCAGTTGTAATAGATGCACTATTATAAAGACAGCTTTGCTCAAATTAGGAAGAATTGCGTTATTTAGAAGATGTGGTGAATGACAGGAACTTTGGAGTTGTTGGTTGTTTTTTTTTGTTTGTTTGGTTTTTTTTTTTTTTTTTTGACAGGCAGAGTGGACAGTGAGAGAGAGAGAGACAGAGAGAAAGGTCTTCCTTTTGCCGTTGGTTCACCCTCCAATGGCCGCCGTGGCTGGCGCGCTGCGGCCGGCGCACCACGCTAATCCGATGGCAGGAGCCAGGTGCTTGTCCTGGTCTCCCATGCGGGTGCAGGGCCCAAGCACTTGGGCCATCCTCCACTGCCTTCCCGGGCCATAGCAGAGAGCTGGCCTGGAAGAGGAGCAACCGGGACAGAATCCGGTGCCCCGACTGGGACTAGAACCCGGTGTGCCAGCGCCGCAAGGCGGAGGATTAGCCCAGTGAGCCGCGGTGCCAGCCAGAGTTGTTGGTTTAAAATAGATTTTATACCCCAAAGATGCTCAGTAACAGACCTGCTTTTAATCATTTAGAATTAATCAAAACTGGACTCAAAAGTGGCAGGGCTACCTTGAAAATCCATTAGAGGCTCTATTTAAGGAGAGGCTCATTCCCAGCTGTGGTGGGAGTTGATACCCAGTATTTCCTCTAGGTTTCAGATATTTCTTAAATATCCCAGTGATTATCAAGTGTACGTGTGACTGAGGATGAGAAGAGGTTTTCAGCAATGCTCTGAGTGGAAATGCTGCCAAGAGATCAAAGCTGTGGGCTCTAATTTCTGCTCTGTCCCCGAGCCAGGGTGGTGACTCTTCCAAGAGGGAGCAGGCCAAGGGAACTCTGCTATCCAGTTCAATGCACAGTAATGAGCATGTAGTGGCCACCACCTGTGCTGGATCTGGGGCGAGACAGGGGTCGCACTCTTCAGGGAAGGGAGGGTACGAACAGCAAGAAGGACAAGGAAAAGAGGGTGGCCTGTGTCCCCAGCTTACTGTGGGAATTGAGTCCCAACTGTGAGTACATACATACAGTTCATCACAATGTATGGAAAACAGCCATTTGACCCCCAAAATGTCAGGGGTTCTTCTGCCTTGGCTTTGGTTCCATTCGAACAACTCAGCTATTTGTGGTTGATGGCGATGAGTTCCAGCTGCTGGGTGGGGGGTGCAGTGCCAGGAAGACAGGTGTCCTACAACTCAGATACACAAGCCATGCAACAGAGACAGGGCGGGTAGGGGAGAAAGGGAGAGACAGGTGGGGGCGGGGAATGGGCAGCAGCATTCAACAGGCGAGTAGCCAAGATGCTCTTGAAGGAAGTGAGTATAGAATCTTGTTGAATACAAATCCAGAAATCCTGGGAATCCTGAGAAGAAACCAAGGCACAGCAGGTGCAGAGTGAGTTCTGATCCGAGTTCTGAGCCGGACATAACTTCTCTGAGTATGGGGTTTGTGAGAACTGAGAGAGGTAAGGGACAGGAATGGACCTGGAAAGTTTAATAGAACTGTCCAAATATGCAAGGCCTTTGAGAAAAGGATAGGGCCACACCCATCAGCTCGTGGAAGGATTTCTTGCTAAGTGCAGGGTGATGATACGAGTCCAGAGGTCAAAGTAGGTAGCGAGCTGGCCAGGGGTTAGAAGAAGATTAATTTGTTTTACAAGAGGTAGGACACAGGAGTAGGAATCTAATACCCAGGAAATACTACTCCTCAGGCAGGAGGACTTCCAGTTACCAGCCTGGGGCTCAGATGTCTGGAAATACTGCATGGAGGGATGGGCTTCAGGGTCAAAGAGAAATGTGATACCTGAAAACACGCAAAGCTGCGATTACTCATCCCAGAGAAGGGAAGCAGAATGGCAGACAGCAATTGTCCGGATGGCTGCAAGCAACACCAGCTCTGTCCTCTGCTTCCCTGAGCTTCTTGTCCTGGGCAAGCGTTGATTACGACTCACTGGTCACTTCCTGCTCTGGGCCAGTGCAAAACAAGTATTAACACAAAGGTCCTACAAAAAATCAGTCTTCAGAGGAAGAAACTGAAGTTGCAGACAATGTAGTAATGACCAGGGTCACAAGGCTAGAAGGTTGGCAGAGCCAAGAGGTAAACGGGGGTACGACGTGATCTTTAATAATAAAGCGTGGAGCTCAAAATAGAACAAAGAGTGCATTTCTGAAGGTACAGGCTGGCTACACTTTAGAGATATTTCAGAAAAAGCATTATACGACCACACTTTTTTTTTTTTTTTTTTTGCCAGGCAGAGTTAGACAGTGAGAGACAGAGAGAGTTATAGACAGTGAGAGAGAGACAGAGAGAAAGGTTGGCTCACTCCCCTAATGGCTGCTATGGCTGGCGCTGTGCCGATCCGAAGCCAGGAGCCAGGTGCTTCCTCTTGGTCTCCCATGCGGGTGCAGGGCCCAAGCACTTGGGCCATCCTCCACTGCCTTCCTGGGCCACAGCAGAGAGCTGGACTAGAAGAGGAGCAACTGGGACTAGTACCCGGCGCCCCAACTGAGACTAGAAACTGGGACGACCATACTTTACAGCCTCAGTTTAATAGGTGTGTCTATTGTATCTGAATTTTAAAACAGTGAGAACCAACCCTTGGGCTTATTTCCATGCTGGGAGCAAGCATGCTGTGCCTCCCAGACTTTACGAAAGGGCCTCTGGCTGGGACTTTCATTTTTATACTTGGGTTCGAAGCTTAGGAGGAAGCAATTGACCTTGACCAGCAGTTGAAGGGCATGATCTCTTGCTGGGCCTCACCTAGCCCCTTGCAGGCTACTTCCCTCCAGCGCCCAGATCCTCAGTGAAAAGAGCCCAACCAGAGACCCCAGAGAGATCAGTGGCTGTCTTGAGGCCGAGGTTTAGTGCCTTGCCTCACTTGCAGTCAATGGCACCAGGCAGCCTAACCCAACCCAGATCCCTCCTTGACCTGATCACTGGGGTGCTGGACATTCTCTTGGAAGGCTGAAAAACAGAGCTGGTTCACAGTTTGAGCCAACGGGCCAGGAACAAGGAGCCAGGAGAGACTGGCTTGTTTTAAGAAACATGTTTGAAAACTGGAGAAAAAAATCACAGTAACAATGAAAGCAACCCAAATTATAAATACCTGCTGTGCACTAAGCTTCGATATATTGTATCTTAGCTAGTATTATTATTTCCCTCTGGTTGCAAATAGCCTTTTCAGACTAGCCTTCTCATCCTTGTCCCTACATGCACGTGGATACCAGGCTCAGGCAATTTGAACAACTTGCCCAAAGTCCAGCAGTTAGTGTTTTTGAATCCTGGCTTGGTTTTTCCCAAAGCTATACTTTTCCACTGTGCTATACCAAATTTCTTACCCAAATGAAGAGAAGGCCAGGGAAGATGCAGTGCTTAAGAGGGGATGCCATTGGGCAGCACGTCTCTCCGTGAGGACCCAGTCCCTCCGTCCAGGTCCTCAAACTTGTCTCAGGGCTTGGAGAGCCCTTGAACGGGCTGTAAAGTGTCTCAGCCACTTGGGCGTCCACTCTGACCTGGGCTGAAAATCACTGATGAGCAAGAACTCCACTCCATGGGAGCCCTTCCCATGTCAGAATAGCACAGACTCTTAGAAAGTCCTTTATTTTACTGAATCACATTCAATCTGTTATTCCCGCTCTGGAATACTATCCCATGGAGAGACCATGGATCTGTCGGATCTCAATTCCTATCAATGAGCAGTTTGGTTAATAGAGGCCCTGAATCTCATCCCTTCCCCAGCGTGTTGTAAGCAGGAGCATGGATACGGAATCAGCTTCGTGGGGGTTTGAGTTGCAGCTCTGCCACTTAGTAGTGACCTTGAACAAGCTACTTTAGGGCTCTCTGTCAGGTTTTCTCATCTGCAAAAAATGGAATAACAAAAGCTGCTCTGTGGGGCTGATGTAGAAGAGATGATCTACTAGCATGCAAAGCAATTGATGAATAATAAGCCATAAATAGCAGTTAACATTAATATAAGAATGTGACTTTGGCATCAGAGCGACCTAAGTTCCGATCTTCCCACATGACACATACCAGCAAGTGATCTTGGGCAAGGGATGTAATGACAAGTTTCCACTTCTCCATCTGAAACGTCTGTGTTGTAAGAGTGCCTGCCTTGAAGGGTTGCTGTGGGGCCGGCGCCGTGGCTCACTTACTTAGTTAATCCTCCGCCTGCGGCGCCAGCATCCATATGGGCATCGGGTTCTAGTCCCAGTTGCTCTTCTTCCAGTCCAGCTCTCTGCTGTGGCCTGGGAGGGCAGTAGAGGATGGCCCAAGTGCTTGGGCCCCTGCACCCTCATGGGAGACCAGGAGGCTGCACCTGCTCTCGCCGTAGCGGCCATTTGGGGGGTAAACCAATGGAAGGAAGACCTTTCTCTCTGTCTCTCTCTCTCACCGTCTAACTCTATCTGTCAAATAAATAAAAAAATAATAAGATGAAGGGTTGCTGTGAAGATGAAATGAGATGTGCCTTGGTGCCTGGCCTAAGGGCTGGGCTCCAGGCATGTCAGCTTCAACAACAACAGGACTATGTTAGTACTGACTAGGATCATCCCCGAGATCCCATGTATGTGTTCCTATGGCCACAAACCCCTCCCTCAGTGGCTGTTGACAACTGAATTCACTGTGTGGCGTCAGCATCTAGTCGGATGACAGTGAAAACATTGTGGTATTGGTGCTTGAGGTCTCAGCTCAACATTTTGGCTTAAGGTTCCCTCCCTACCCGGCCAGGTTCTTTCATTTTATGTATCCTATCCCCTTCTGCCCTGAGAAGAAGCAAAAGGAGGAGGAGGAGGAGGAAGAAATCAGGATGGAAGGAGAAAGAGAAGGAAGGAAGGTAGAAAGAGAAAAAGGAAAGAATATGCTGCCCAAAATACACGTTTTGGTTATTCTTTTAAACATTCAGATTGACGGTACTTGAACTGGTATGATTCCCTACCAACAGTGAGACAGACAGGACTATTGCCCTCATTTTAGGGAGGATACTGAAGTTCAGAGAGGTTGAATGGTTGGCTCAGATCACACAGCATTGAAGGCAAGAAGATACCTCCTGTATCTGACCCAGCACTTTTCACATCCACTATAGCATATTCCCAGTATAAAATCTTCCATAGCATTACTCCTCAAGAGTTCCACAAAAAAACGGTGCTCTCTCTCTCTCTCTGGAGTCTGGGTGACCCAAGTCTCGATTTCAACCTCTCCCAACTGACAGAGCAGGGCCCCACATTATAGTTCATCCTCAAAAATTCCAGCCTGGCGCTCACTTCAGTCCTGTCCCGTGAACTGTCAGTGACAACACAAGCATCGCAGGGCCCAGCCCAGAGAGTAGTGCCATGTGATGTGATGGAGATGGTGACCCAGGTGATAAACGGGGCTGAGTGATGGCGAAGCCTATATTTGGAGTCCCACCTTCCGTGGCCCTTGCCAGTACCAAGCAACACTGATAAACAAATGGCCCATCTCTTGGTATCTTGCCAGGCTAAGCTCACAATCCCAGCCCGGCTAGAGGAGTGTTGAGACACAGGAATTCCAGAGTAATCCGGGAGGCTGAAAAGGTTATGTATGGAAGCCAGGACCTAATGTGCTTTCAATCATAGCGACTTAATTAACATAGCAGTGCTGTTTGAACAACCTGAAATCAAGTGGATAGCAGCATTTTGTTTCTGAATAGCTCCACAAAACTGCCTTAAATTCCATCATATTTCCATGACTTTCACAGTGGTCCTAGGAGATACTACTGTCAGCATTTTGTTCTTATTCAAGTTCAAAGTCATAAGGTTAAGATTAGAATCCAAGTCTTTGGATCCAAGGTACATTAAGACACCCTCTGCCTTTTGGCCTAGTGAGCATTGGAAGAAGAGATGTCTTCTGTTTAGCCTCCATAGTTACATCCCTATCTTTAGAAATAGAACTGAGCACCTGTTAATAGAATACTTAAGGATTTCTATTTTGAGTTTTCCGTCTTGATATATGTATGTCAGATATTCACGATCACTTAAAAACAACATGAGCTAAGATACATTAGCTTGTGCAGAAGGTACTACTTGTAATCTTAGCTGCATTTTAAAAGCATTTTTGTCTAGGCATTGCTGGAGAAAAATATATACCTCCCCTAAGAGGTATCTGTCTCCTATTAACCTACAGAACATGACAATGAAACCTCCACTGAAGATTTCAAATGAGAAATTTGACCTAAGGTTGTTTTCATTGAAAGTTTCCACATCACACATTTCACAGTTGTCCCGGTCACATTCTTGGATGAAATAGACGACATTTCTCC
Source organism: Lepus europaeus (assembly GCF_033115175.1). NCBI lineage: Eukaryota > Metazoa > Chordata > Mammalia > Lagomorpha > Leporidae > Lepus > Lepus europaeus. The sequence goes on from NC_084833.1 coordinate 46,362,956, forward strand.
TGTATTTCATGGTTATAGTGAAACTCAGGATCAAAATGAATGTGGGCAAAATTATGTGACACTGCTCTTTTCTAGATAAGGTATTATCTTTCATGAGAGAGGAGGGACCTTAGAAAAGAAGTCAGCTAAGAGAATAGCGCTGGGTGTTTACTTTTTATATCACTCCTTGGCCATAAGTGAGGCAGCCAGCCAATCTTAAACATCGCTTTGAACTCTAACATTCTGTAGCTTAAATGGACTCCACAGTAAACAACGTGGGCTCTTTGGGAGAAATAGTAAGGCTTCTATGCCTATTTGTTATTTTCTGTGCTTGAAATGTCTTTACTCCTTTTCTTTACCTGGTGAACTCCTAGTCACTCTTCAAAACCCAATTTGAAAGTGATCTCTTCTGTGACTCCAGTTTAAATGTGGGTAATCACCCTCTCTCATTTGAGTTTCCTCGGTACTTCTTTCAAGACTGCTCTGTGGTACCAAGTATTCTGGTCCCTGCTTTACTATAATGGGGGCTTCTCAATGACAAGGGACTCAACCTACTCATTTTTGCATCTCCCCTACCCTTGATTCCTGACACATGATCAGTACGGAGTGAACGCATGGTAAATGAGTGAACGACCAAACGAATGACTGGGCTCATTCCCGCGCCTTTACCTTAAAAATCCGCAACGTTTTCCACTCTACTAAACACCTTGAACTGTAGAAATCAACACAGTAAATATTTCCTTTAAAAATTGTCTTCTAACCTTTTACTGAATAAATAGAAGAGCTAGCTTCTGTGAGAGGAGAGTAGGATGTTCCTGGCTAACTGTACAGACCTCACAGTCTTTCCAGGCTAGAAAAGCTCTTTGTGGGTATATTTAGGTAGGAACATCTCCATCAGTCCAAGTGTCAGGTTCAGTGGTCTGTTTGCTATTTACTTTCTGTTCCTTAGCAAAAACTGTCTTTGTGACGAGACTGGGTTACTACCAGAGCAGTTGGCCTAACAGGGCTTAGAGTTAATCGCCAACTATTATAAGAAGGTGACTGGCTTCCCAGAAGGGAAGGAGAAGGTCAGAAGCAGCCACTGAGAATGGCCTGATAGTGCTCGGTGTCACTGACAATATGACACACCAAGCTTCTCAGAAACCCAGGGATCCCAGTGAGAAACTCGGTCCCCCTGGGTGGGTGGCATGATTTCAGAAATTTCATCGAATAGTGATGGTTTCCCTCAATTTTGTTCTGAGGAAACTGGAAATTTGAACTTACACCTAAAAACACACAGAGAAAGCAAATGGTTGCTTTAAATCTCCTTCTTTGGTGACTCTCTCGGAAGTATAATCCTTGGCGGGGCTGGCGGGGGTGGGGGGGGTGGTGGCAGTGATAGCCCTGGGTTGTGGCTCTCTCAGTGCCTTGCTGTAGAATGTGCTCTAAGGGCACAGAGGGACACATCGGAGCTATCACCGGGCCCCTGCCCAGCAGTGTGAACTCTGTCAAGTCCCTCCTGCACGCCATGCCATTTGGTCTTCTAAACAACTTTGCAAAGCAGCAAGGAGTAGCACAAATGTTTTATTGGATACATGGGAAAACAGATGTCAAGAGAAGCTGTCTAGTTCATCCTGATACATACAGCAAGTTGAAGGTCATTCTGAAAGTGGACAGCAGGTCCCTAGGCTAGACCTAGTACAGTAACAATATGCTCTTGATTGCCTGGGCAGAGATGTTCTTAAATAGACATGCATGGGCATGAGCATAGATTTTATATATTACATATTTTTTATCTGTTATTCAAAGAGGAATACACTAAGAGGAGTATCTTTATCGCTGAAAGTCTGTCAGAAATGCAGAATTTCCTCCTTCTTCCAGTTCTCCCAAATCTTACCAAGGTCCAGTGTGATTCCAGAAGCATTAAGCTAGATAAGATAATGTCACTTTCACAGGTGACTCCCACGTCTGATGGGATAAATTTTTAAACCTCAGATGGAAGAATAATGATACTTAATATTTACAATTTTATATACACAAAATTAGCCCACCCATTCCTTCCAAGAGCTGTGTTGGACACACTGGAGCCATGCTATTAAAATTTTAATGTGAATTACTGTTCTTGTATACTGTAATTGATTACGTGGGCTGGGGGGGGTCACAGAACTTGACAGGTTGTGTTGATGCTCTTAGTTGAGGCTTGAAAAGTAAATATTAACGGTACAGAAATGCATGAGTTTCAATGTATTTTTTTGTCTTTGTTTGCATTGTATAACTTTAATGAGTGAGTTTAAAATTATTTAATTTCCTTAGAAAAATAGCACCATTTGGAAAAATACTGGTGTTAAAATTTCACAGATGAGGCCGGAACCGCGGCTCAATCCTCCGCCTTGTGGCGCTGGCACACTGGGTTCTAGTCCCAGTCAGGGCACCGATCCTGTCCCGGTTGCCCCTCTTCCAAGCCAGCTCTCTGCTGTGGCCAGGGAGTGCAGTGGAGGATGGCCCAAGTGCTTGGGCCCTGCACCCCATGGGAGACCAGGAGAAGCACCTGGCTCCTGCCATCGGATCAGCCCGGTGCGCCGGCAGCAGCACGCCTACCGCGGCGGCCATTGGAGGGTGAACCAACGGCAAAAAAAAAAAAAAAAAAGGAAGACCTCTCTATCTCTCTCTCTCACTGTCCACTCTGCCTGTCAAAAAAATTTAAAAAAAAATTTCACAGATGAATGAATCTTGATGTGAATGGAAGGGGAGAGGGAGCGGGAAAGGGGAGGGTTGCAGGTGGAGGGAAGTTGTGTGTGGGGGGAGCCATTGTAATTCATAAGCTGTACTTTGGAAATTTATATTCATTAAATAAAAGTTAAAAAAAATTCACAGATGAGGAAACTGAGTCCCAAAGTACTAAGTGACAACCCAAAGTCATCTGCGGATCGGAGCTTATCAGTAACTTGCTCATGGTAACTGTTGATTGAATGAAGGAATGAGTGAATCACCAAACAAACGAGACTGAGTCCCAGGCTGGGTCCTGGTCTTCAGTCACTCCACTGCTAGGGAGTCATTCATGCCTGGAGTCACCTACATTTAGGGTATTTGCCTTCCATCCTGTTAGACTTGACCTTGGTCAAAGAGTCTTCAAGATGCCAAACTGGGGCGGAGGAGCGAAATGTGGAGCCTGCGAGAAGACGGTCTACCACGCGGAGGAAATCCAGTGCAATGGAAGGAGCTTCCACAAGACCTGCTTCCACTGCAGTGAGTTGGGGGAGCTCCGTGGGTGGGGATGCGGGCTCAGCATAGAGGCGAGTTTGAAGTTCACGTTTAACCTCAGATGCCACGGGCCAGCAGTTCTCAGGCTCTGGGCCCAGCAGTAGCAATCCCTGGAGACTCAGTGGTTGTAAAGCCTTGGAGCCCCACCTAAAGGAGTGATGCTCTCCTAAGCACCCTTTCTCCACCGTTTACCCAGCTCCAAGGCCCCTCCCCTGCGGCTCAAAATCAGGACAAGCTGCTCTGTCACCGCTCTCTGTGCTGAAAACCTTGACCCAGTGGCGACACTGACAAAGTGTGACTTGGCAGAGAGGAGGTGCCAGCACTTATCTGGAGCCAGAGAGGATTTGGCTCCTGGTGTTGCCCTCACTGGCCAGCTGTCCCCGAAGCCAGCTGTGGCTGATCTTTCCTAAGAGAGAGCCATGGTGGGCAGCAGCAAGATGGGACAATTCTGTGTGAGTCAGAAAGGGTTGTGTTCTGGGCCTGGGTACCAGAGACCTCAACGAAGGGGATCTTTACCAGCGCTGTCCGACAGACTCACACATGCCAAAACTGGGGGTAATGTTGAGATGGTTATTTCGCATCTCTGAGCCCTGGCTCAGTGCATTTGCAGCATAGCCAGGAATAGAACTTGCCTGTTCAGACTCCCAGGCCTGCACCCTCTGACACAACAGCAGCATCCTATGGGGTTTCCTAGCAGCTAGTCCTGTTGGGAGAAAAATTGGCCATGGCTTTGAAAGGGCAACTTCTGTACTTCCTTCTAGCATGTCTGGCTTAGGGGCCAGCTCTGCTGGAGATTTTGCATGCCTCCTCCCTGTCCAGTCTCCCAACCCCACCTACCCCTTCCCCATGCTGCACCCCTGTGGCTGCAAGGCATCCACACAAAGTGGTTTCAAGCAGAATGTCAAGGTCTGAATTCCATCTGTTAGGCAGAGAGACACTCCATCCGTACACTGCCAGAAATAGTAACGTCTTACCAGCCGCAGGAGTTTTCATTATCCCTTACCTCCCACAGCAAACATAATTATTATTAGAGAACAAGGCAGGGGGAAGGGAACCGCTCTGAGTGATGGGGTTGGTGGACTTACTAATGCTTTGGATTTTAATTACGGGTAATTATTTTTAAGTCATCTTATACCTCAGATTCATCATTATTATTGCAATTAACAGAATTAATTGCTCAAGAGAGTTCTTCACACAACTCTCTGGCTTTTGTCCAAACATGGCCAGTGTGCTTTAGAGAGAGCTAGAGTGAGGAACAGAGGAATGAGCACAAACTGGAGTGAAAAAGGAGCAGGGTTTGCATTCGGGTTCTGTCATGTCCTCACTGTGCATCTCATTTCACCATGGTGACGCAATTTCCCCATCTGGAAAGCGGGCATCATCCTACCTACTGCACAGGTGTTACAAGGAGGAAGCCAGGGTCTGGGTCTCAAAGCCCAAACTTCTAGTGTCCGGTCCCCTTTGATTCACTTTGGCGGCTGAGTGGGAACAGGAAATGGTAAGAAAGCTTTCCATGGTAGCGGCTGTCTTGTCTTTCCCAGTTACTAGGAAGAGGGCCTGTTCAGTGGAGCCATGGCAGGAGGGATTGGAGCACTTGGCACAGCCCTTTCAAACTCTTGGTATTTGATTAGAGCTCATGGGTGACATGGAAGGTAGCAGTGTAAGCTTCAGTAGTGGTAGACAAGGCCCTGGAGAAGAGCAGAGAGGCAGAGGCAGAGACAGAGAGAGAGAAGGGTCTTCCATCAGCTGGTTCACTCCCCAGATGGCTGCTATGGCTAGAGCTGGGCCGATCCGAAGCCAGGAGCCAGGAGATTCCTCTGAGTCTCCCATGTGGGTGCAGGGGCCCAAGGATTTGGGCCTTCTTCTGCTGCCTTCCTAGGCCATAGCAGAGAGCTGGATCGGAAGTGGAGCAGCTAGGATGCGAACCAGCTCCCATATGGGATGCTGGCACTACAAGTGGTAGCCCCAACCATGTGTTTATTCTTTTTTTTTAAGATTTATTTATTTGAAAATCAGAGTTACACAGAGAGAGGAGAGGTAGAGAGAGAGACAGAGAGAGAGAGAGATCTTCCATCTGCTAGTTCACTCCCCAGATGACTGCTACAGCGGGAGCTAGGCCAATCCGAAGTCCGGAGCCAGAAGATTCCTCTGGGTCGCCCACACAGATGTAGGGGTCCAAAGATTTAGGTCATCTTCCACTGCTTTCCCAGGCCACAGCAGAGAGCTGGATGAGAAGTAGAGCAGCTGGGACATAAACCGGTGCCCATGTAGATGCTGGCACGCAGGTGGCAGTTTTACCTGCTATGCCACAGCACCATAGAGCACGTTTTCTAAATTATCATCACATGACTTCACCTCCGGAAGGCATCCCTGAACTTGCTGGAAACAGGGTTTGAAGAGGCAGGATCTACCTCAGCTTGCCTCCTGTCCAGGGCTCCCCTGACTTCTAGGTAAATCTCTGCAATTAGTCTCTATACTTAACCTCTACATCAGCTCTGTCCAAAAGAAAAATAATGCAAGCCAAATATGCAAATTTAAGTTTCTGGTAACCATAGTTTTAAAGGCATAAAAGGAACAGGTGACATTAATTCTGAAACATTTAATTTAAACTAACAGATCCAAAAATCTCATTATCTCAAGGTGTAATCAATGTATGAGTTATTGATGGGATTTTTCACACTCCTTTGGTGTCTGCATTGGTTGAAATCAGGGGAGCAATTTGCCCTTACAGTACTCATGGCACCAGTGGCTTCAGTACTGGCTAGGAGTCAAAGGATCGGGGCCAAGTATAGATCTGCAAATCACTGCGCATCCCTGGGCATACGTCACTGATCTTCACTGGAGCACGCATTCATTTGTTTGTTCATGTACTCATTCATCCACTCAAAAACTGTTGACAGGGGATTAACTCTGGCCTGAGCCCTGCGTATGCTCCAGGGAGATTAACACCGACCGACCCTGTCCTGGAGGGACGCAAGGTGTAGACCATTAGCAAGCATCTGAGTGGTTCTTCTTGGGGTTGGTAATGGACATCAGCGAGAAGTCAGACACACACAGGCCTCCTGGGCTCCCATATAATGCATCCTCCCTGTCCAAGTCATTCTTCATAAAAGATTTGCCTTGCGTTCAGAGCTTTCTAAAGTTTCTCATGCCACAGGGCATGCATGCAATTACTTTAATTTTTTTTTTACAGAGCCATTTTTCACACACACCATATTGACAGAATAGTTGAAAAAATTCACAGACACACACACACACACATCTCCTCATCCCACAACCATCAACCCCTGGCCAGTCCTACCTTACATACAACTTTATCTTCTTCTATTTTAGCATTTTAACATATTTACTCCTTGTTATTTTAACAACAAAGTGCCATTTATGGAAGGCATATGAACCCCAACAACCTCACTCAATGCTGGAGAGAGGTAACTTGGTGGGACTGTTGTTAAAAAAGAGAGACAAGGGGCAGACACTGTGGCATAGTGTGGCATAGGAGGGCTAAGCCTCCTCCTATAGTGCTGGCATCCCATATGAGCACCAGTTCGTGTCCCAGATGCTCCTCTTTCAATCCAGCTCTCTGCTTAATAGCCTAAGAAAACAGTAGCAGGTGGCCCACGTTTGGGCTGCTGCACCCACGTGGGAGACCGGGAAGAAGCTCCTGGCTTTGGATTGGCTCAGCTCAGGCTGTAGCAGCCATATGGGGAGTGAACCAGCAGATGGAAGACCTTTCTCTTGGTCACTTCTTCTATCCGTAGCTCTACCTCTCAAATAAAGAAAGAACATCTTTTTAAAAAGAGAGACAAATAAATTAAATGCACATGAATTATTCTTCCTTAGGGGACATAACCTCACCAGCACTATCACCAGAAACCTTTAAGAATCATTGTAAAGCAAAACAGCAGGTGGTTAAGTTGTGGAAATGCTGCCCTAACGTGTTATGATAACAGTTACATCTTGTTGAGATACAGCTGTCACGGGACAGCCTCCTACTCGGGTAGAAAACCAGGCTGCTTCACCAACGGTGCAGACAGAAGTGACGGTGAGTGCTCAGGGAGTCCGGGTCAGCTGCCCCCCAAAGTGGATGGTGATGAGGAGGATGCAGATGCCGGAGATGGAGTGAAAGAACTGGACACAGTTGCTCCCTGAGTTTGTGTTAGGTGGGAGAAAAGTAATATTTCTAACACATTATTGATTTACATTATTAAATATCATAAGATCAAACACTTCCATCCATATCTTTAAAGGTTTTTTTTTTGGTCACGTTTGCATGAAAGAAATCTACCAATCTTTGGAGGATTGGACGTTTTGTATTTGGGGGCGCTTTATGTTAGATAACGTACAATGGTCAGGGAGCTTGGGCCCACAGAAGTCTAAGGGGTCTATGAACCAGACCTGCCCCCTTCACCAACTCCTCTTGCAAAACTGGACCCAAATCAGCTCCCGGGGCTCTTGTGTCTGTGGTTATCCGTGCTCTACAAAGACGGTGATGAGCACAGAAACTTCTCAGCCCTGAGTCCTTCACTTTCAGACAAAGTCAGGCCCTCTCTTGTCTAGCTCCTCACCCTGCCTGCCTCGCCTCCCTGATGTCACTGGGGGTAAGACACTCAGGAACATCATTCTCAGCGGCTCTGAAAGCAGTTTCTTGGTTTCAGTGCTCACAAACCCCTTTTCTGCATGATGCTATGGAACACTGATTTCCCCCTCTGCGTCCCAATCTCGCCTTCTGTGAAATCAGGACTGCCTTGGAGTCTAGGACTCAAGACAGATGCACAGTCAGGAATCAAAGTTGTGCTCCGGACCCAGAGGATCCATGCGCTGGTCTCCGCCCTGAGCGGCGAGGGCACAGGAAGGGGAGAGTGATCTCAGCCTCATCGCCTTAACCCTTCTTCTCCTTGACAGTGGCCTGCAGGAAGGCTCTGGACAGCACGACAGTGGCCGCTCACGAGTCGGAGATATACTGTAAGGTGTGCTATGGGCGCAGGTACGGGCCCAAGGGGATCGGGTATGGACAAGGAGCTGGCTGCCTCAGCACGGACACAGGCGAGCACCTTGGTCTCCAGTTCCAACAGTGAGTTACTGCCCGCTTCCTCCCTCCCTGTTAGAGTCGCCAATTATCTGGACAGTTCATTTTGTTCCCATGGCAACGTTTTCTGGAAGTGGGAGAATGTACTATTGTTGACTTGCCAACAATAGGAATCCTCTGATGACCAAGTTCTAACAATGTGCTACCTCTCCAAAGACTCTTTAAATTATCTGCTTTTCTAAAGGCCAATTACTTTTACACCAGGGCCCTTGGTTTGCATGTCAAGAGAAAACCTGCAATATACAGATGTTCCATTGTCTGACCTTTGCAAAACTGCACGGAGTCTCTTTTCTTCCCCTTTGAGAGTTTCTATGTAAATCACATAAAGATGGCAGGGAGGCGATGCCCATTCTCTGTGTGCTTGTCATGAAAAGATTTCTTCCCTTGGGTTGTAAAAGGACTAATGTCTGCCTGGCAGAGGGAGTGGGTCTGCAGGGGTGGGTTGAGCCTCAGAAGGAAACAACCAACTATGATGGTCTCCCTGGCTGCCTGTTTCCAGGGTTCCCTCAGTACTATCTCAGGGAAGCTGCAACATCGCACTGGTCACCTCCATCTGCTCCCCAGGGCCCACGTTCTTGATGGTCACATTGACCTTCAGCCTGGAGCTGAGGACAGATGGTCTGATGGGCACGGACTGCAGCTGCTGTCCAGCTAGCCCTTTTCCCGGTGCAGCTCTGAGGTGGGACTAGCCGGAAAGGCCGAGCCGGGCTGAGGCAGTGTCCCCTGGAGGGCCTTCCCCAGGAGCACTCCGACCATCCTGGAGTCATCCTGTCCCGTTAGAAGACAGTAACCCACGGCAGAGCCTGGAAATGTGGAAGAATGTGCCCTCAGTAAGCTTCAGGAGAGAATTCGTCCTTGCTAATTTCTCTCATTACTCAACCCCTGCTGGAGGCTCTGTGTAAAGAGAGGATAATGCCAACTGCATTCTCTGCCTGGCATCATCTAAGCTCACTTTTTAGGGCCTCCTGTGATACAGTCCAAAGAGAAACAGGAGTGTGGAGACCTTGGGTTTCAGCCCAGCTCTACCGATTGTGAGCTACCTGGCCTGGGGCCGGTACCCTCCCCTCCTTCGCTTCCCTCCAGCTAGCCCTGCCTACCTTCTAGGGTGGGTGGCAAGGCTCAGATGACATAAGGTACAAGAAAACAAAATATACAAGTATAATTATAGATTGTATACACACACATAAAAACCCAAGGCTGTGTTTGTGCCTCCATTTTGGACATTGCTGTCATGGAGACAGATGACCTTTGGATGCAGGACAGCAGCTTGAATTGTGATAAGAATTACATCAGCTCACTGGACTATGGTTTGTCAGAAGCTGATTAGCATTACCGGTCAAGATCTTGTCTTGCCCTGTTATGTGCACAACTCACTTCAGAAAGCAAACTGATGGGCGTGAAGATAGATCAGAACAACCTAAATAAACAAGTCCAACAGTGGCAGCACAGCAGTAATGATAACGCTGCAAGAGGACATGCTTGGAACACCTGCTCAGGGCTTGGCAGCAGAAAGCCAAGATTTCAACATGTTACAGCTCACGTTTATTGGCCCTCAGGATACACAGAGCAGATCCTGTTCTCGCTGCTGTGCACGGGCCGCTCACTTCCTGCTCTCAACAGCTCCGTGAGAAAGACAGTTTCTTACAGAAAGCTGCACTTTGTCTGAAGAACAGAGAAGTGAAGGAGTTCACTCAAGTTCGTATTGTTCACCCACTGTGTTCTCCGTTTCATTCATTCGTCTATTTCTACCAGGTCCCCCAAGCCGGCTCGCTCAGCCACCACCAGCAACCCTTCCAAGTTCACTGCGAAGTTCGGAGAGTCCGAGAAATGCCCTCGGTGTGGCAAGTCAGTGTATGCCGCTGAGAAAGTGATGGGAGGAGGCAAGGTGAGGCCCTGGGGTGAGCCACGTGGGGTTTGCTCTCGTTCACCACTGCCAGTTGGGAGGAATGAGAGAATAAAGTGGGAATTGTGGGTAGGCGGGAGCAGACCCTTCTTTGGGCTCAGTTCCCAGAACAACTTTAGAAACCACACACCCTCATAGCCTACTTTCCTAGGTTAGAACTTGGTGCGGGTCAATGCAACCAGTGTGAACCTACTAGTGGAAGGCACCCAGCTAAAGCTCTGGAGACACAGAGAGGCATAGGCTGCCTGCCCTTTAGTACCTGCAATCCTTCCAGAAAGGTCTCAGCCCTGAGACTCTGTCACTGCCCTGTAACTCAACCTGCTGCTGCCATCACTACTGCCGACGTGGTAACCGCCTCACGGCAGCCAGAAGCATCTCGTGTACAAATATCATCTCTCTCAGGAAAGCCATCAAATGTGTGAGAATATAATACACACTTGCGCTATAAGCTCTGGTTCCAGGCCCAAAGCCAGGCTGCTCGCTAAAGGAGTTGGACATGGAGAAAGAGAGAAATCCTGATTATTCTAAACCAGGGGAAGAAGGGTCTGATTTCAAGTATAAGGGCACAGTCTGCACCCAACACTGGCGACTTGCAGGGGTGTCAGCCCCTCCAGGCTGTGCCCGGTGCACGTGCAGATGTGGCAACAGGATTCATGCAAGTTGTGATAGTCAGAACCAATCAGTGAAAGCAAGGCCGCGCTACCTGGATAACTGTCTTATTTCCTCACTTTTTTTTTCTTCTTTAATTTTATATTCAATATAAACCCTACCCACTGACCCATGTTCAAATCCTCCTCTGCTACATGTGGCTTGCATCTTTTTTGCCAGGGGAAGCCCATTCCTGTTTAGTCTATTTTGAAGGAATGTTTGTGCAAGTTGCCACACCAGGTATATTTTTAGAGTTTTGAGGATTGCTGGCCAAGGCGAGGCACAGGAAAAATCATTCTGAGGGCCCACTAGGTAAGGGGTAGTATAAGACAGTGGCAACTTTGTATGCTGCTGGCCTGGGGCCTACACACGGGAATAGAGGGTGCTGCCCACCTACTACCGTGCAACCCTCCTATGCTCTCAGCCCTGGCACAAGACTTGCTTCCGCTGCGCCATCTGTGGGAAGAGTCTGGAGTCTACGAACGTCACTGACAAAGATGGGGAACTGTACTGCAAAGGTGAGTGGTCCCAGAGACTTTCTTGAGATATGTTTTCCCAAGACGGGCCCTGGGAGGGGAAGTTCCATCTGTACATAAAGGCCCACCTGGGAGTGTGGCTGCCAGGAGTGTGGCTGCTCAGCTGGGTTGGGAGCTCAGGATGGATAGCAAAGCCACCCAAGGGAAAGAAATCTCCCGCCTGACCCAGCTTTGGTCCTTGCCATTGGAGCATCTGGCTGGAACTAGATGCTTGAAGTGTGCTAAGTGGTTTGGGGTAGTGGGGTGACCTGGGGGGAGAGAGCAGAAGAAGAGGAAGCAATGGGGCCTGGACAAACAATATCAAAGTCCCTTCTGAAAACTCGAACACCTCTGTCCACCTGAGTGCCAGACAGTGCCAGATAATTCTTCCTGGGCGAGGGAGGAAGAACTCAGTCTGGCCTCTCTAGACTTTATCAAGACATACTTGGCCGGCGCCATGGCTCAACAGGCTAATCCTCTGCCTTGCGGCGCCGGCACACCGGGTTCTAGTCCCGGTTGGGGCACTGGATCCTGTCCCGGTTGCCCCTCTTCCAGTCCAGCTCTCTGCTATGGCCCGGGAGTGCAGTGGAGGATGGTCCAAGTGCTTGGGCCCTGCACCCTATGGGAGACCAGGAGAAGCACCTGGCTCCTGGCTTTGGATCAGCGCGGTGCACTGGCCGCAGTGCACCGGCCGCAGCGGCCATTGGAGGGTGAACCAACGGCAAAAGGAAGACCTTTCTCTCTGTCTCTCTCACTGTCCACTCTGCCTGTCAAAAATTTTTTTTTTTTTAAAAAAAGACATACCTATGTTTCCCCTCCCTCTCCTCCCTGTCCTTTCTCCTACCGTTTCTATCACTGATGTTGCACATCACTTAGTGATCACGTGCACAGAACTGGTTTTCTTCTTGGTCCTCATGACTGTGCCCCTGGCTGCCTCCCTACTCCCGGGGTCCTATGCAGACATAATGAGGCTTAGCTCCTTCCTGACACTGTAAAAGACAGGGATGCTCTAGGGTGGGGTGGTGTATTGCCTGCCCCAGAGCCTGTGCTATTCTGTGCTCACTGGCTCATCATCACTTAATGATGGTGTCACAAGAATCTCCAAATGCACACAGAAGGAGTACGGGGGAGCAGAGGAAAGGAGGTTAAGGGGGAGGCGATGATCGGGCAAAGCTTCCTCCACAGTGAGGCAGGATGGGAACTAACCTACTCTGTGGCAAGCGGTTGCCTTCTACCAGGATCAGGGTAGAGTGGCCTCCACATTCAGGAGGCCATGGAACCCTAACAAGTTGCTGCAGCCAGCAGGGAGATCAACACGTAAACAAACAACTGCATTTCAAAATGAAAAAAAAAAAAAAAAAAAAACCAACTATAATAGAGGAACATTCCCAATGCAGTGGCCTACAAAGAAGCATGCAATCAGCTTGGGGGGTGGGGAAGACATCATTCCTCTGCGGCTTGAAGAGTATGTGCAGGTTTGGGAAGGGACAAGTCAGGCACAGGAAGCAGTGATTCAAAAGACATCTAAGCTGAGACATCGCAGGTCCCGCCAGGAACAGCAAGCATGTGGTTGTGTAGTGAGGGAGCAGGAGGGAGCCGGGGCTGGGGCCAGTGCTGGGCAAGCAGTCGGGAGCCGGATTACGCCATCTGTCTGTGAGTGCAGTGAACAGCAAGGAAGTGTAAACAATGTTTATTAGCAGAACTGACAGCAGGATGGGTCAATTGATTTGAAAGTCAAGGTGTGCATAGATTTGTCAGGAGGATGCCTCCAGACACAAGGGCTCCAAGTGATGGTGCTCACCTCCGTTCTCTCTCCCCTCATCTGCTTCTCGTTCACAGTTTGCTACGCCAAAAACTTTGGCCCCACAGGCATTGGGTTTGGAGGCCTCACACAGCAAGTGGAAAAGAAGGAGTGAAAGGGTGCCCCTCCCCTTCTCTTGGCACCTGACGCATTTGCCAAGTAACCCTGCACCGAGGGGAGCCTTTCCCCACACAGCCTCTTCTTTGTAGCAGGACAGGGGTTCTCTTCAGAAGCCATCATGGCCTTGACCCTTTGCAAGAAAAGTACTTCAAATTCAATCTGCAACAAGTGATTTATTATTTACGATATTCGGGGTGGGAAAGGCAATAAAATGGTTTAATGGTACCTTATATGTCTCTGGATCTTTTTTTTTCTGATAGAGGGAAATTTTCATAAAACATAGAGTTATTTTTAAAAAAACAAACTAGTTGTAGAAAATGTAATGAAGTTGGATGTCAACCAGGAAGGGAGGGAGAAGGAAGGAACAACTGGCAAAGGAGGAGAGTCTTCTGAAACCTGTCAGCTGAGCCCATTTCTGCTGAGAGGAGGATACAGAGAACATGAGAGCAAATTGTAAAAGGAAAATAAAAACTAAGAAGCTTGCTTAAGGGGGAGGGATGGTGGGAGAACAGTGAGAGGGAGGGTATGTGGGAAGTATCACTATGCTCCTAAATTTGTATATATGAGATACATAAAATTTGTTCACCTTATATAAATAAAAAAGTACAATAATAATAAAAAAGAGATAAGCGGGCCCAATGCTGTGGCACATTGAGATGGATCTCCACCTGCAGTGCTGGCATCCCATAGTGCACTGGTTTGTATCCCATCTGCTCCTCTTCCGATCCAGCTTCCTACTAATGGCCTGGAAAAGCAGTAGAAGATGGCCCAAGTGTTTGGGCCCCTGCACCAACGTGGGAGACCCGGAAGAAGCTCCTGGTTCCTGGCTTCACATTGGCCCAGCTCCGGCTATTGTGGCCATTTGTGGAGTGAACCAGCGGATGAAAGACCTTTCTCTCTGTTTCTTCCTCTCTCTGTAACTCTACCTCTCAAATAAATAAATAAATTTTTTTTAATTTTTTATTTTTTAAAGCTTTTATTTAATGAATATAAATTTCCAAAGTACAGCGTATGGATTACAATGGCTTCCCCACCCCGTAACTTCCCTCCCACCCGCAACCCTCCCCTTTCCCGCTCTCTCTCCCCTTCCATTCACATCAAGATTCATTTTCAATTCTCTTTATATACAGAAAATCAGTTGAGTATATATAAAGTAAAGATTTCAACAGTTTGCCCTCACATAGCAACACAAAGTGAAAAATACTGTTGGAGTACCAGTTATAGCATTAAATCACAGTGTACAGCACATTAATGACAGAGATCCTACATATTTTTTTTAAAAAATTGATTAATTTTCTATGTAATTTCCAATTTAACACCAAGTTTTTTTTTTTTTTCATTTTCAATTATCTTTATATACAGGAGATCGATTTAGTATATAATGAGTAAGGATTTCATCAGTTTGTACACATACAGAAACACAAAGTATAAAAATACTGTTTCAGTACTAGTTATAGCATTACTTCACATTGGACAACCCATTAAGGACAGATACCACATGGGACGTAAGTACACAGTGACTCTTGATGTTGATTTAACAATTTAACACTCTTGTTTATGGCGTCAGTAATCTCCCTAGGCTCTAGTCATGAGTTGCCGAGGCTATGGAAGTCTTTAGGGTTCGCCAACTTTGATCTTATTCTGACAGGGTCATAGTCAAAGTGGAAGTTCTCTCCTCCCTTCAGAGAAAGGTACCTCATACTTTGATGGCCCCATTCTTTTCACTGGGATCTCATTCGCTGAGATCTTTCATTTAGGTCTTCTTCTTTTTTTTTTTTTTTTTTTTTGCCAGAGTGTCTTGGCTTTCCATGCCTAAAATACTCTCATGGGCTCTTCAGCCAGATCCGAATGCCTTAAGGGCTGATTCTGAGGCCAGAGTGCTGTTTAGGACATCTGCCATTCTATCAGTCTGCTGTGTCTCCCACTTCCCATGTTGGATCATTCTCTCCCTTTTTGATTCTATCAGTTAGTATTAGCAGACACTAGTCTTGTTTGTGCGACCTCTTTGACTCTTAGACCTATCAGTGTGATCAATTGTGAACTGAAATTGATCACATGGACTAGTGAGATGGCATTGGTACATGCCACCTTGATGGGATTGTATTGAAATCCCCTGGCACATTTCTAACTCCACCATTTGGGGCAAGTCCGATTGAGCATGTCCCCAATTGTACATCTCCTCCCTCTCAATAAATAAAATCTTAAAAAAAAAAAAAAGAGATAAGTGACAAAAAGTACTAATGAGCTAAAGAGTCAATCCTTCTGTCCTATCTTTGGCTTTGCAATATCAACCCATTTTGTGAAAATTCAGAAATGAAAAGTATTGCAATTGTTTCTGTATCATAAACAACAGGAGGATGACATTCTTTTATTACAGAACAATTCCCTGGAGTTCAGAAATGTTCTCAAAGCTCTTCCTACGCCAATTTGTCACCTTCACAAATGAAACAAAGCCAATTAGAAATGCCATGCTCTGCTGAGTCAGGAAATCCTAATGGCTGTGGCACTTTCATCTTCCTGGGCCTCGGCTTTGAACAGCTGCAGCATTTTCCCCACCACCAGCCAATTCTGAATTATTTGCAGTAAATAAAAGGTAAAGAAAATTGATCAATAAAAACTAGGAAACACAACTCAATCGTGGGTTTTTCTATGCCGCTGCCCTGCCCCACAAACGGATTTCTTTAGAATGAGCAGGAATGCCTTTGTGCTGTCTTTGACAAGGCCCTGCATGGACTTGAAAAGCAGTACACTACTGTGTACCCACGCTGGGGTCCTCCAGGCCTCCTGAGGGCTAAGACACACATGGAACCTGATTGTAGGTCAACACCACTTTTTCTTCCTCTGCTGAGTGTCCGCAACTAAGACCTACCACCCAGCTTCTCAGGATACAACATCTAAAACTTCGGTTAGCTTTGGCTTTATCTTCTACCTCACCCTGCCTGGCCTGTGTCTCATGCATCCATGATTCTGATTCCCAGCTGTCTCTAGATTACTCTCTCCATTGCCGTGCTCTGTACATGGATGGGTTTGCTGGGGCTGCCATAATAAAGTGCCACAGATGGGCAGCCTTGAGCAATAGGAGTTCACTGTCTCCTAACTCTGGAAGCCAGAAATCAGGGAGCAAGGTGTTGGCAGAGTGTTTTCTTCTGTGGCTTGTAGATGGACTTTTTCTCCTTGTGTCTCTGTTCATCTGTGTCCTAATCTCTTCTTATAAAGACAACAGTCATATTGGATTACAGACCTCCTGAATGGCCTCATTTTGACTCAATCTTCTCTTTAAAAAGCCTGTCTCCAAATAAGTCATATCCAGAGACACTGAGAGTTAGGAGATCAACATAGGAATTTTGAAGAGACACAATTCAGCCCATAGCAGTGTATCATACAAGGACTTTCTTTCTTTCTTTTTTTTTTAAGGGAAAGGGTTTATTGGTGGGGAAACCTATCAGACCAGAGTGAAGGGGTGAAAAAGGAAAAGAGGGAGAAGGAGAGGGTATGAGAGAGAGATAGAGAGAGAGAGAGAGAGAGAGAGAGTGCGCGCCACATGTTAGGAACAGGTTCTGTTAAACCTTTGCTGGGGGGTGGGCAGGGAAGTTTAGGATGGGGGGTGGAGCTGACACTGGTGGTTGGGCCATGAGGTCACCTGGGGGCTAGAGCCTAGGATAGTGTCTGGGGCATAGATCACACCATAGATAAGACTGTGCCATTTTACTATGATTCCCCCCTTTGTTTTTTATAAAGCAGGAGTTATATGGGATTGCATTAGCCCAAAAGTCCAGGGTGGGTAGAGGGACAATGATCTGTCTTTAGAGCTACTTCCTGCTGACATAAGGTGACGAGGTACTCTCTGCTGGCATGGGGCGATGTCTCTGGGTAGGGTGCCGAGAAGGACTTTTACAAATGGGCCTGGCCTTATCCTTCAACTTAGTGTTAAGTAGTCTCTTCCACACAAATGCCAGCTACACACGAAGACTTGAAGCTTTTCAGATATGCCTATTGCCCTCATCCCATCACGGTTTTTAACACTATTCCTTGTTCTGGGAATTCCTGGAAGATGGAAGCCTCTCCATCTTCACTTCATAACCCAACTCCTTAGCTTGGTGAACTTATATTAATCAAGTCACAGGTCTCTGCAAAGTTTTCCTCTACTACCTGGGCAGAATTAATCCACTTCTGTGTGCCCATAGCTGACATATAATTAACAAAGCACTTGTCTCATTGCATCAGAATTTTGAATCCCCATTTGCCTCCTTGTTAAAATGAGGCATGCCTGCATTCACAGCACCCAACAAATAACAGGCTCTTAATAAACATCTGTTGAGTGACTGAAGTGAAAGAATGTGCAAACCAGACTGAAGGCAAATTTGCCTAGAATTTAAATGAAGAGGTTATTCTATACTTAAGTGAAGGAGCTTAGAAAGGATAAAACAAAACGAAGGAAGAATGCATTGTGGCTCAGTAACGTGGGTGTTTCTCCCTGCTTCCTGGGCACACTGTGGACTGGGACACACAACTGAGTTTGGCCAGTGGAGTCTTGGCCTCCATGGCATCTCAGGAAGGTTTCCATTCACTCCAAATCTTTGGATGCAGAAGGTTCAGCAAAGGACTAGTGGACCCGCTAGCTGGGAAGAACTTTGGGTCCCTGCATGGAAAGACATCTGCTACTAGCTAAAGGGACTGTGCTGTGAGGAACAAATAAGTTCAGTGTTAAGCAACTGAGATTGGAGGAGGGGGGAGGACATTGATTATCACATCATCTCCCTTGACTAATAAACACCTAAAGTATCTTGCAACCAAGTAACACCGTATCTCACTGCTTGGATGACCATCCTAAGTCCCAGAGGGCATCATCAAGATTTTGTACGGTATGTGTGAAAGTAATTCGAATTTATTATCTCCTATTTGATTATACAAATATCTGGAGAAAGATAGCATAATAGTCACATTTCCTGGTTTCAACAAACATAACAGGGTTTGCGTTGGCTTGAAAACAAAACCTTACTATGATGACCCAAGCTATTGCCTTCTCTCCTTTCCTTCCAGAGATAACTAAGGCTAGTACCTACCTTTCAGCATCTGTCTTTCCAGTCTCCTCCTTGCCCCTACTCTCTGCCCCCACTACCACTAGTAACTGAAACTATGAGGTAAGAACCTCTTGACCACAAACTGGTCTTTCCTCAGTCTTGCTTCTCAGCTTTCCCTTGGCTCCCAACAACATACTGTGTCCTCTCTGAAATTCTTCTCCTTGGATGCTGTGACACTGCACTGTTCTCTTGACCATCCACCTACATCAAGTACCTCCAACTCACATCTGCCTTGTCCAGCTCCCTAATTCTATACTCTCATTTTCATCTCTCACAGATTTTTGTTTACTTGCTTACATTTGTTGCTACCTTTGATTTCTTTTTTTTTTTTTTTTTTTTTTGGCCTTCGTCCAGAGGTCCTGCCAGTTGATCTGCAGGAAGAGGCTCAGGGTCACCTCCCAGGCCTGCTTCCCCGAGTAGTGCTCCTCCAGCAGCTTGGCCAGCTCTTCCTTGTTGGCCCTCTTGATCTCCACCCAGGGGATTGGCTTGAGCCCCAACTTCGCAGGTTCTTGATTGAGGAGCTCCTTAAACTTCCAGAACTCCTCCCTTCTGAGTTCTTCCAGGTACCACAACAAGCCGTACTCCACGAAGTACGATGTAGCCATCTTGGGCCAGAACTGTGAGCTCCGAGCTCTCCAGAGCAGGGGTGGAGATGGGGATCTTCAACAAGGAGGGAGCAACACCCGGTCTTGTGCCGGCACAGGCTCCTCCAGGCTGACCCTCATCAGAGACCCACCTTTGGCTTCTTTTTACAGTTGGACTTTCCCATTGGAAGAGTGCCATTCTGTCCTGTGACAATCTCATCCATCTATGCAGGTGATTCCCATCAATGGCCTGCCCTTTTCCCAAATGTCTTCCACACTAGAAGAGTCCTGTTTGTCACCTCCTCTTCTCTCACAATCAGTGGCACTGGGTTTTCTCTGTGCCACTGCCACTGCCCCAGTTCCAATGCTCATTATTTCTTGCCTAGACCACCATTAAGAGTTTATCACGGCCGGCGCCGTGGCTCACTTGGCTAATCCTCCGCCTGTGGTGCCGGCACCCCAGGTTCTAGTCCTGGTTGCTCCTCTTCCAGTCCAGCTCTCTGCTGTGGCCCGGGAGGGCAGCGGAGGATGGCCCAAGTGCTTGAGTCCCTGCACCCGCATGGGAGACTGGGAGGAAGCACCCAGCTCCTGGCTTTGGATTGACGCAGTGTAGGTCGTAGCGGCCATTAGGGGAGTGAACCAACGGAAGGAAGACCTTTCTCTCTGTCTCTCTCTCTCCCCAGCTGGAGTTCCTGGGTCCTGGCTCTTGCAGGCATTTGGGGAGTGAATCATCAAACGGAAGCTCTCTCTCTCTCTCTGCCTTCCGCATAAATAAAAATTAAAAAAAAAAAAGAGTTTATCGCCAACATTCTGTATCTATTGGGTACAGCCAATGAAACAGAAACCACACTCTTTTTCTTTTTAAACAGAAAATGTAATAGCGGGAATTGGCTAGAGCAGTGCCAGTATCTTTGAAACGGTGAACAGGGGACACACACTGTTTAACACAGTGATAGTAGCTGCAAAGAAGCACTCCCCTCCTGGGGCTGGGGAAGCAGAGAGCAGATGAGGTGGTCATAATTCAGATGCTTAGAGGTAAAGTCCGTCTCCCATGGCAGGAATCGGGCTCTCAGGGTAGGAATTCTGCCTGGTTATTGCTGGTGCTTCTAAGGGGTATGATAAAGCAGGTTTGGGGAATGCAGAAGAAAGGTTAGACACCAACTCCCATTCTCCCTGCAGGGCCAATGCCAGGGCTACACTGAGAGGAACAGCCAGCAAGTAGAATAGAGTAAGTTATCTTTGTCCCCCTCCTTCAAGACCACCGGCAGAATTTAACAGCAGGTCAAAATGGCAGGAGACTGTAGCTTGCAGAATCCTAGCCCAAGAACACAGGACACAGAGTATTAAAGGTGGATGTGGTGTGCTTATTTACCATTTCCCACCCCGTAATCTATTTTCCCTTAGACTTCTAAATGAATAGTGAACATGTTTTGAACACTTACTGTGTCAAAGTATGGTTGGAAGCCTTCACATATTTAACACATTTAATCTTCATAACATTTGGAGAGTATTATTAGCCACCTAATATAAGTGAGGAAATCCAGGCACACATGAGGATGTTAAATCATTTCCCCAAGGTGATGGCAGTAGTTTGTAATCGGTAGATCCAGGCCTCAGATCAAGGGCGTGTTCCTAGAATCTGGTCTCTGCCACCACAACCTATTGAACACTGATTCACAAACATCTTTTTTATTTCTTTTTAACTTTCACAGCAACGAACAAATAAGCCCTGGACACCCTTCCCACACCACATGATTCTGATGTAAATGGTCAGTTGACCGCAGTTTGAGAATACTGACTTGGCAGGGGTTGGTTTAGAGAGACAGATTATAGCTTCAAAAGTCCGCAGTCCCCCAGCTGAGAAGCAGAATTGTGAAACGACTCTGATCATGTCCTGCTTAAAAACCCTCCCATTGGCCGGCGCCGTGGCTTAACAGGCTAATCCTCCGCCTTGTGGCGCCGGCACACCGGGTTCTAGTCCCGGTTGGGGCGCCGGATTCTGTCCTGGTTGCCCCTCTTCCAGGCCAGCTCTCTGCTATGGCCCGGGAAGGCAGTGGAGGATGGCCCAAGTGCTTGGGCCCTGCACCCGCATGGGAGACCGGGAGAAGCACCTTGCTCCTGGCTTCGGATCAGCAAGACCCGCCGGCCGCAGCGGCCATTGGAGGGTGAACCAACGGCAAAAAGGAAGACCTTTCTCTCTGTCTCTCTCTCTCACTATCCTCTCTGCCTGTCAAAAAAAAAAAAAAAAAAAAAAACCCTCCCATTAACTGCCCGCTTAACAGACGATGCTGAATAGTTACTAAATTCATTCTATGTGTTAGTATCACCGTGTTGGAACATACACATTTCGGATACATCAGAGAACGAAACAAAAGATACCTCATTGAGTTTATATTCTAATGAGGTGCAGAAAAAAATGGTATACAGTAGACATAATATACTACAATCATGTAGTATGTTAGAAAATGGTGTGTGTTACAGAATAAAATATAGAGCAGCATACAAGACGAGTGCAAGAAAAGGATATTATGATTTCTTAAATGTCATCAGAGTGGGATTCACAGGGAAAGTGACATTTGAAACAAGGCTTGGAGGAAAGTCACTCACTGTGTGACTATCTGTGGAGGGCAGTTTTGGCCGGGGAGCCGATCGGGAGAGGCCTGAGGCAGCCCCATGCCTGCCACTTGTGGGATTGGCAGTAAGGGGGAGTAGGGGAGGGCGGTCGGATCCTGCAGGGCACGTGCCCTTCTGCTGGTGAGATGAGCAGCTGCTGGGGGCTTCTGAGCAGATGACTGGTGTGATTCAATGTGCCTTTACAGGGGTCACTCAGGCTCCTTGTAGCAAGGCAGAGCGGAAGCAAAGGGAGCAAGTGAGAGCGTGGCAGCTGCAATCCAGACAAGAGGTGGTGACAACTTAGAACTACAGTGATAATGGTGGCCAGAAGAATTCAATTCTGGATATATTTTGAAGGTAGAGTCAACAGGACTTGCCAAAGAAATCTGTGGTATTATGAGAAAGAAAGAGTTGTCTAAAAGTTTACTGTGAAGGTCCCAAGATGGCGGTATAGCAACAGGACGATCCAAGTCATGCAGGGTAAAAGTGATGGTTAAAAAGGAGAGAAGACACACGCTGGAGATAGAGCCATGGGAAATTCATGGAGGGGAGCCCAGGAGAACAACAGAGACGGGGCAGGTCCATGCTGAAAGAGCAAATAAGAAAGGGAAGTGGCAGAGGCTTGGACTGGGGAGGTTGGCGCCAGCCCCCAGCAGGCCAGGTGAGACAGGTAATCGCTGGTCCATGGAGCTGCAAACACCAATGGGAGGGAGAGCTTGGCAAACTGCTTTTGAAGTCCCATGCAGGAAAAAAGACAAAATATAGGACAACAACTAGAGAGGTTGGGCACTCCCCTGCCCATCTCCCTCTCCCCTATTCCCCTTTAGGACCTGCAGCAGTAGGGAGAAGCCATTTTGTTTGTTTACATTTAAGCAGGGGACTTAGGAGGCCAACAATAGCAACGGTCACCTCATCACACCCGACACCCAGGAACGAGGACCACAGCATTTCAGAAGAATTTCTTCCCCACCACACAAGCTGTATAACAGGAGAGGTCCTGAATAGCAAGAGCTCGAGCCCACCCTATCCACCATTGAGAAGTGAGCCGGACTCCAGTAGGCAGGGGCCCACGCACCCAAGCTCAGACCTGCCTCCACCACGATTGAGAAGTGAGCCAGACTCCAGTAGGCAGGACTCTGTGCACCCACTTGAAACATGTGGACCCATAGCAGCTCATAACAGAGGGAAACCTCACCACAAGAAAATCTCCACAGATTAGAGGTGCAGTTCATTAAGCAGAGCAATATAACACGGAACACACCAGAGACCAAGACCAGGGTGCCCCACAACTGTGAGGAAAAGGGTGGATCACACCAATAGAAGTGAACAACCTCCTCCAACCAAAAAACCAGAGGAAAGCTACAGAGCCCCAAGGGAACCTGACACCGGATGACTGCTCCACCCTAGAATATTGACCAGAGCACCCAGGCGACATCCAGCACAACCTCTTGGCACTCACTGAAACTATAGACATCCCACTAAATCACAAAGACACAAATCAAAGAGAAGAGCAACCAGACAAAAAAGAAAAAAACTCAAATGCCAAAAAAAAAAAAAAAAAAAAAAACAAGGGAAAATCCCTAAATAAGATTAAGGAAGACATTATAAGCCCCTCAAGGGAACACTACAACACTTCAATAATAGAAGATGAAGATGAAGAGATCGAGGATATGCCAAAAACGGAATTCAGAAAATTGTCAGATTACTCAGAAACAATCAGAAGCAAACTCATGATTTAAATGAAAAGTTATCTCAAGAAATTGAGATATTAAAGAGAAGTCATAATGAAATACTAGAAATGAAGAATTCAATAGATCAAATAAAAAATGCAGTGGAAAGCCTTAACAACAGAATAGGTGAGAGAGAAGAAAGAATATCAGAACTAGAAGTCAAATTTCTCGAAATATTATTGTGAGATTGAAAAAAAAAGAAGTTAGAAAACTAAAAAACACTGTTGGAGATCTACAGATACTATCAACTGACCCAACATATGGGTCCTAGGAGTTCTGGGAGGTGTGGCAAGAGAAAAGATTAGAAGCCCTTCTTAATGAAACAATAACAGAAAACTTCCCCAATCTGGAGAAAGAAATATCCAAGTACAGGAAATACACAGAACTCCCAATAACATGACCAGAAAAGATCATTACCACAACACATTGAGTAAAACTTTCCACATAAAAAAAAAAAATCTTAAAATGTGCATGAATGAAATGCCAAATCACATTCAAAGCAGCCCCAATTAGACTCACTGCAGACTTCTCATCAAAAACCCTACAGGCAAGAAGAGAATAGTGAAATGCATTCCAAGTCCTAAGAGGAAAAAAAACTGTCAACCCAGAATACTGAACCCTGCAAAGTTCTCCTTTATGAATGAAGAAGAAATAAAAATCTCCCACAACAAACAGAAATTGAAAGAATTTGTAACTACCTGCCCAGCCCTACAAAAGATGCTCAGGGATATGCGACACATAGAAACACGGAGACAGAAACATCACTATAAAAGAAGATGAATGCAGAAAATGACCCCGTAAAAGTACAAAGGAAACTCAAAATAAAAAATTAGGACTACTGGGGCCGGCGCTGTGGCTCACTTTGCTTATCCGCTGCCTGTGGCACCGGCATCCCATTTAGGCACCGGGTTCTAGTCCCAGTTGCTTCTCTTCCAGTCCAGCTCTCTGCTGTGGCCCGGGAGGGCAGCGGAGGATGGCCCAAGTGCTTGGGCCCCTGCACCCACATGGGAGACCAGGAAGAAGCACCTGGATCCTGGCTTCGGATCGGTGCAGTGCTGGCTGTGGCAGCCATTTGGGGAGTGAACCAACGGAAGGAAGACCTTTCTCTCTGTCTCTCTGTCTATAGCTCTTCCTGTCAAATAAAAAAAAAAAAAGAAATTAGGAATACTAACAGAAATAAGGCAGAGCAAAGTCAGTACTTAACAATAGTCACCCTGAATGTAAACAGTCTCAACTCTCCAGTTAAAAGACACAGACTGGCTGAATGGATTAAAAAAGAAAACCCATCTATTTGCTGCCTACAAGAAACACATCTTACTAACAAAGACGCACACAGAAGGAAAGTGAAAGGATGGAAAAAGATATTCCATACTAGCAGAAACCAAAAAAGAGCTGGTATGGCCATCTTAATATCAAAATGCCCTTACTGCCAAAAGCTATTTACAGATTCAATGCGATACCAATCAAAATACCAAAAACCTTCTTCTCAGATATAGAAAAAATGATGTTGAAATTCATATGGAAACACAGGAGACCCCGAGTAGCTGAAGCAATCATATACAACAAAACCAAAGCCAGAGACATCACTATACTAGATTTCAAGACCTACAACAGGGCAGTTGTAATCAAAACAGCCTGGTACTGGTATAGAAACAGATGGATAGATCAATGGAACAGAACAGAAACACCCCAAATCAATCCAAATATCTACAACCAAGTAATCTTCAACAAAGGAGCTAAAATCAACCCCTGGAGCAAGGACAGTCTCTTCAACAAACAGTGCTGGGAAAACTGGATCTCCACATACAGAAGCATGAAGCAAGACCTTTACCTCAAACCTTTCACTAAAGTCCACTCAAAATGGACTCAATACCTAAATCTATGACCCAATACGATCAAATTATTAGAGAACATTGGGGAAACCCTACAAGACATTGGAATAGAAAAAGAATTCCTGGAAAAGACCCCAGAGGCATAGGCAATCAATCCTAAAACAGACAAATTGGATTACATAAAATTGAGAACCTTCCCACTGCAAAAGAAACAAAGTGAAGAGACAATCGACAGAATGGGAAAAAAATATTTGCAAACTATACAACTGAGAAAGGATTAATAACCAGAATATATAAAGAAATCAAGAAGCTCCACAACAACAAAACAAACAACCCAGTAAAGAAATGGGTAAAGCACTTAAACAGACATTTTTCAAAAGAGGAAATCCAAATGGCCAACAGACACACAAAAAAATGCTCAGGATTGCTAGCTGTCAGAGAAATGCAGATCAAAACTACAATGAGGTTTCACCTCACTCCAGTTAGCATGGCTTTCATACAGAAATCAACAAACAACAAATACTGGCGAGGGTGTGGGAAAAAAGGTACCCTAACCCACTGTTGGTGGAAATGTAAACTGGTAAAGCCACTGTGAAAGACAGTATGGAAATACCTCAGAAATCTGAATATAGACCTACCACGTGACCCAGCCATCCCACTCCTGGGAATCTACCCAGAGGAAATGAAATCAGCATATAAAAGAACTATCTGGACCACCATGTTTATTGCAGCTTAATTCACAATAGCAAAGACATGGAATCAACCCAAATGCCTGTCAACTGAAGACTGGATAAAGGAATTATGGGATATGTACACAATGGAATACTAGACAGCAGTAAAAAAAAAAAAAAAAAAAAACCTAAGTCCAGTCATTTGCAACAAAATGGAAGAAACTGGAAAGCATCATACTTAGTGAAATAAGTCAAAGTCAGTCTCAAAGGGACAAATTCTATACGTTACCCCTAACTGGTGATAACTAATAGAGCACCTAAGAGACACTAATTCCATTTTGAGCCTTTTAACACAAATTGTAACAGAATCACACAGCTGGATGGTAATCACCTTACTCTGGATAACTGATAACATCAACAACCATGTACCAATGTGCAAAGATAGTTTAGTTCCAGAACTTTAGCCTCCACAGTTGACATCTGGAAGCTAAGGTAATACAATGTTGTGGACCAAAAGATACTAGGGCTTTCATATTGCCACACATCTGTGACTCCACTCTTTTCATTCTGAAAAGACACTGTCCACCTGAGGCTATGCTGGAGTTGCAGAGTCCTTTCATTGCTGATGAATTGATGGCGATCCACATGCATCTATGTGTAACCTTGAAGAGGTTCATCTTTGAGGGCGGTTGTAGAATTTCCTCTATTAACACTGTGTTTGGTTTGTCACTAACACTCTGAGTAATTTCCTTTTACCTATTGTTTTTTCCTATATGTTCATGTATGCCCTTTTACAGATTTTTGTTTGTTTTGCTTCTGTGTTGCAATAAACTGGTTAATTTAGGAACAAAAAAATAAAGGAACAAATTGAGTTGTCTAGAGAAGATCCTAATTTACAGCCTGAATGAACGAAAGGATGGATTATCCACCAAGTGACAGGGCTGTTTTCTTATCTATCTATATATATTTTCTCGTTTTCATTTTTTATCTATTTTTTAAAAATTCTTTATTTCTCTGGGGCTACGTTAAAGGATGAGGTGAAGATGAGAAACTCAGTTTTAACAGGGGCTTATTAAATTTAAGATTTTATTAGACATTTAAGTGGCTATGTTTGTATACCGTATGAATTTAGAAGGAAGAAGTCTGGATTGAAGTTAAAAATCTGGGGTGTTTTGGCATGGAGGTGGTATGTGCCTTCATGGGACTGGATGAGATCACAGTAAAAGGAAGTGGGGTTAGTCACAGAGGAACAAGATAATCAAGAAGTGGGCACTGGGTCCCTCCAATCTCAAAGTAAGGCCTGGGAAAACAATGGGGAAGGTCTCAGACTCTGAGGAGGAATCTGAGGAGGAAATTAGAGTACTGTCTCCTAGAGGTCAAGTGAAGAAAGTGCGTAAAGGAAGAAGCAGTGGGCAACTGTGAGCTGAATTTAGCACCGTGGAGGACAATGGTTTGCTTGACAAGGGGAAGGCCTGGGGAGGAAAGCCCATGTGTAATGGAGTTACAAGGATGGGAAGAGAGGACATGGAGGTACCAACTACAATCTTCTTTCACTAACAGGGAAGCAAAGGAATAGCTCCTTATTGTTCATTTTAGTCTTACAGGTATTAAGCTTAACAGCCCCGATCATCTGCCCCATCCACCTTTTCTAATTATTAACCAAGCTCCCCACTCCATACATCCTAGGGACCCAACCTATCATGGTTCTCCACACACTTTAGGCGTTCTCATTGCTCTTAATCACAGCATTCCCTACACAGAATGTTTTTCACTTTCAATTCTTTATTCCCAAACTAAGCATCACTGAAAGACCCTTTTAATGCCCTGTCCATAAACACTCCTTGATCACACCATAGAGGTTCTCCTCAACTTCTAAACTCTAATTGCATTTTAGCTGTACCCTTCCTAATGGCATTTTACATTTTCTATTGTATCTTATAGCTTATTCTTTCAGCTTCCCATCTAGACAGCAAGCTGCCTGATGAGTAAACCCAATCAGACGACACACTGCCTGCGAGATGTAACATGGTACTCAGTAAATACTTCTGGAATAATATAAAAATTAGTGAGATACCCCTCCATCCTCTATGTACCAATTAGAAGTGATGGAATATTTTGGTTTGGAATGTCTGAGGTGGGGAATTTGAATTTTAAACAAGTAGATCCCTCCCTGCTCCTGTGATTCTGAAGCAAATTGTCTATGGATTATAACAGGGTTGGTGAGAAAGAAAGGATGTAGCTGGAAAAAGTCCTCCTGTCCCCTAATTGAGAATCTGTCTTCAGAGACAACTGTGATCACATCATGTGTTGTTTAAAAATCTTCTAATTCACTCAACAAATGAATTCAATTGTTTATTTTAATACTATGTGTTGGGCAATACTCTAGCTGACTGAGACTCTAGAATGATAACTCCACTGATTTTCTGTGACCTTGGAGAAGATACAAACTTCTTTGTAAAGACTGATTTATTATATTTGAAAGGCAAAGGTACAGAAAGAGGGAAGGTGGGAGAAAAAGAGACTTTCTATTCAACTGGTTCACTACCCAGCTGGCCACAATGGCCAGAGCTGGGCCAGGCTGAAACCAGGAACTTGGAACTCTACCCGAGCCTCTCATGTGGGTGGCTGGAGCCCAAGCACTCGGGCCATCTTCCATTGCTTTCCTGGGCACATTATCAGGGAGCACAATCAGAAGTGGAGCAGCTGAGACTCGAACCAGTGCTCATATGGGATGCTGACATCATGGGCAGTGACTTAACCCACTGTACCACAAAGCCAGCCCCCAGATATAAACTTCTTTAAGCTTTAAGTTTCCATGCCTGTAAAGACTATAGGCAAAAGGAGAATGGATCCCCAGGAAGTGAAAGGTCAGTGTGTTTAGAATACAAAATGTTCAGAGGGCATTTGGCCCTTAGATCATGGTGAGAATTTCAGCTTTTACCCCAAGAACAATGAAAACCCAAGAAAGGATTTTCAGTAGGAAGAGGCCATGCCAAAAGTAGAATTTGTCCTCCAGGACAAGAGAAATTAGTAATTACTATCACATTAGTCTAAGATCTTGGAGGATATTACATAAAAATAGTAACTAATCTTCAGGACATCCCATGTTCAATTTTCTAAGTAGGCAAGAAGGACATTAAATCTTGCTTATTGGTGTTATTCGTTTCTTTACAGTCTATTGACATCTTAAGATTCTAGAGATGTGTGTCAGGAACTGAGACTCAACTACAAAAAAAAAATTTATTACATGTGAAAGTCAAACAGGTGCATCTATTTAAATATTCTTTACATATTTATAGATAAAGACAAATAACTTACCAAAAGTTACAAGTTTAAAGAACAGTGCCATTTTGAAACAGCCAATATAGTATATGAAAATACTTCATTTTATCCATATTAGAGAATATTATCTCCAAAAAAAAGGTAAGTTGTATTTTCTTGTGAAAAATATAAAAATCTTTCAGAGATGTCTGCCAAGACTGTTTGGGAACAGTTCATCTTTCTAAATCAAGTTTAATGCCTTTATTTTTTTTCCCCCAAATGGCTTTAAAAACCACCTGTGCTTCCCTCTGGGTTTGGGGGAACTCTAAATCTTCACTTTCAGTGCATTAGAATAAACAAAAACAGATCAAAGTGACGGTTTTGGGTTGCTTTTCCTCAGACTGAGCGAAGAACTTTCTCTTTGGCCGGGTGAAAGACCATCGTGTACTGTGACGTCCAATCTACTGTGCAAGGCTTCACCAGGCCAAAGCAGCCACAGTGAAAGAAATCTGCCAGGTTCTGTGCGAATCCAAGGCTGCCAAGAAAGAAGAGAACAGGTGTTACTCGCAGCTCCTGATGAACATTCGTTCAAACCCTGAACATTCGCTGAGGCTCTGTCCTCTGCAGTGTCCTTTGAAGTGCCTGCAGGAATCCACAGCTGAAATCAATCAGAGTGTTCCGGGCTTATCAGACCTCAAAACTGAAGCCCTGTGCCATGTTTGGACCTGACTCCCTATTCTGAGGGCCTTGGCTTCTGCCCAGCAACTGAACTGGGCTTTCTTCACCACTTCATTCTGGGTCCTCCCACTCACTGGATGGTCACTGCCATCAACTAGTTTCTTCCTCTTGATTCTCACTGCCAAAGTTCAGGCTCTGATTGGCTGAAAGGGCACCTAGCAGGGCTGGCACTGTGGAGCAATGGGCTATGCTGCTGATTTGCCATGCCAGCATCCCTTACTGGGGTACTGATTCGAGTCCAGATGTTCTGCTTCCAATCCATTTCCATTTTAATGCACCTGGGAAGGCAGCAGAAGACAGTCCAAGTGCTTGGGCCCTTGTCACCCATATGTTCCCACATCCCCTGGATGGAGTTCCTGGCACCTGGGTTCAGTCTGGTCTAGCCTTGCTGTTGCAGCTATCTGGGAAGCGAACCAGCAGTTGATAGGTCGGTCTGTCGGTCTCTCTCTCTCTCTCTCTCTCTCTCTCTATATATATATATATATCCCTGTCTCTAACTCTGCCTTTCAAATAAAATAAATAAATCTTTAATTTTAAATAAAGGCCACATAGGCCAGACCGTTGTAATCAACAGAATGTTCCCTTCACCCCACCCCACCCACCCCTTCTAAATAGTTCTCTAAATGAATGTTCCTGCCTCAATTCCTTCCATTCTTCTTATATACTGGAGACAGTCTAGTTCAAAAAAAAAAAAAAAAAAGAAAAAGAAAAAGAAAAACCTGACAAATTCACAGCTTCTCACTTCCCAATCAAAGCCCTTTGTTTGTCTGGCCAGCAGCTCAAAACCAAATTTATCTTTGTACTCAAGGTCCTGCACAATAAGCCCCTCAGGTTTCAGTGTCACAAACTCATTTTTACAAACGTCGTGGCCCCAGCTACTCTGGGGCTATTTTCCCATGATCATACCTGTGGCTGCCTGGAACCCACACTGGCCACCCTCAGCTCAGGTAACCCCCTTCAGCTTTCCAGTCCTACCAGTTCCTGAGGCCCAGTTAATGTTCACATTCCCACTGGAGCCTTCCCCACTGCAACTGTCCTCTGCTCGTCTGTTCTCCCTCAACTTCCTGGCGTGCTGTTCTCTATTCCTGTTACTAGGAGTGCTTATTTCCATGCTTATGCCCTTTTACCCGATCCCCTCGATGAATGACAACACGTCTGCGCAGGACAACTGCGCTGCTGCCTGCATGATTACGCTCTGCATGAGCACAACTGTGCTGTCAGCAAGGACCAGCACTCCTCAGGAATCAGCTACCTGGCAGGAGGGCTGGCCACGGGAGCTGACAGGGAGGCAGTGGGGAGACATGCTGGGAACTGCAAGGCCCGGCTGGAGCAGGTCACTGAGTAACAGCCACTTAGGAGGACAGAGCAGTCCCATGGTTGGCCTGCACAGGGTTCTGGAAGCTGGATGCCACGCGGCTCCGAGGCTCTGCCTCTATTTCCTCGAGCTCACACCGCCACTGCTCAGCACACATGCCTTTCCTTGGCTCTGTTCCTCCACTCAAGACTCCTCCTCTGAGCGCTGGGCGTGCCCTTCCTCCTGTCTTCACTGTTGCCCCAGCCACACCTCACAAGGCTCAGCTACCAATCCCACCTCTGTCAAGGCTTCCATACTTCAGTGCAGGAATATTTGTTCCTCTGGTTAAACCCCCGAGCATGGGACTTGATTTTCACTTTCAGTCTGAAATAACCATCAGAAGCTTTACACCACTCCCTGATGCTCTAGTCCTCTCTGCCCAATGAAGTCAACTTTCCTCCTCTCTGGATACACACTGCAGTCACAGCTCAGCCTCTGACTTCCTTGTCTAACAGCCTAACAGCTGCCTCTGGTACCAAGAGGCGGCTTTAAAATAGACTGCTCGTGAGATAGGCAGTGAGTGCTCAAATCCCTCCAGGGCCCCGGGTCACCTCTGCGGCACTCCCAGCCTCCGAGACCCTGAGAGGTGGCAGGGAGATAAGCTTCAAAGCCTGATCTCCCAGAACACAAGGTGACGGCCTTCCTCCAAACACTCACTGTCAACTCAGGACAGGTTTTACACAACCAATTCTCTGGGTGGAACTTATCGCAAACCTGAACAAACTAGCGTCTCCTTGCCACAGGTGCGCACATTAAAGAGAGCGCTGAGAGAACTGCTGGTGACAGAGAGCCAGGCTGGAAATCCTGGCAAAGCACACAACCTAACGCTTCCTCCCGAGAGCCTTGTGGCTGACTTTCTCAGCCACATGCTCAGTTATCTCACGCTGACTCCAAGCCAGTAACACAAAACCTTGTGACCATGTGGCTTGAGTGGAGAGATTCTCTATGTTGGCAAAACTTCACAGTCACTTACTATTTGTGCTGAATCCAGCAGACTGAAGCCCAAATTCTTACCACCGTGGAGCTCATGATCTTATAACGCACCTGTCACTCACTGAGGCTTAAGGAAGAAGGGGTCCATTCCAACAGACCTCAACAGAACCCAACAAAACACGGTGGCCACTGGCAGCGGGATCAGGTCAGGAAACCTAGTGGCTTCCACTGTGCTTAGTGGCCAGAACAGAGCTCCTTACTTGTACGGTGTCTTCCTGAGGGACAAGGGCTGCTTCATATGCCTGCTTTGCTTTAGCAGGCTGATTCTCTCATGGGAAGTCAGGCCCAGGAAAGCAATCTGAAAAGGAAGATTGGGAAGCACATGAAAAATACCACATTGTGGCTAACCACCCTCAGCAGTATCATCACAAAACACTGGCACACTCTGAGCGCTTCCCAGAGATGGTATCCCTAGCCTTCTAACCAAGGGTCATGGTGAGGGTTAAGAGTCAGCAGCTTCAAAATATACAGGGAACCTTAGAAAGTTCATGGAGAAATGGAATTTAAACCTAAGTTTATCTTGGTGTAAAACATTTTGAAATTCATGCATAATTTTAAAACAGTAAGTGTTTCCATGAACTTTTTGAAGACCACTCATATTAATCTATAAACAGGATTTTTTTCCCTTTCCTATTATTTGATTTTTATTATCATCCAGGAAAATGCTGTGCATTGACTCAGAGTTGTGAAATAACTGCTTTATTCAAGCTACAGGCTTATGGCCACATTTAGATTAATAACAAACTCTAGATGAATCAAAGAATCTAGTCAGAATCAGTACAATTATTTCAACTTGTGAGTTCTTAGTATCTCTTTGAAAATGACCAAAGGAAAAAAAGTTAACCTAGAGTGCAGATCATTTAAATCCATAAATATGGGGAAAGAGTAAGATTGAGGGTGACATTAAAACTCCCAATCATTAAAATCCTCATCAAGTTCCGTTTCCATTAAACAGAGCTCATCTTACCATCTACATCATATTGTTTTAAGGATTTGAGATAACACATTTAACTATTTAGTGAAGAGGCTTAGAGAGGCGAGGTAACTGATTTCAAGCCACGCAGCTTAGTGTGGCAGAGCTGTGGTTGACACCTTGGTCAGTGTGGGAATAGTACCCACGGTCATCACTGGCGGTCTACAGTCTCAGCGGGACTTGCTACAGTTAAAACCATACATAAGCAGAGCATCCAGGATTTGAGAGCTTTCAAAAAGGTGGATGTTTTTGTTCATTAAGAAAACAAGTGTGGGACCAGTGCTGTGGCATAGCAGGTAGAGCTGCCACCTGCAGTGTTGGCAACCCATCAGGAGCCAGTCTGAGTCCAGGCTACTCCACTTCCAATCCAGCTCTCTGCTTTGGCCTGGGAAAGCAGCAGAAGATGGCCCAAGTCCTTGGGCCCCTGCACCCAGTGGGAGGCCTGGAAGGGGCTCCGGGCTCCTGGCTTTGGATCCACCCAGCTCTGGACGTTGCAGCAATTTGGGGAGTAAACTAGCGGATGAAAGACCTCTCTCTCTCTCTGCCTCTGCTTCTCTGTAACTCTGCCTTTCAAATAAATAAATCAATCTTAAAAAAGAAAGAAGACAATTGCTCTGAGTTCTTGTTTTTGAATACTGTGTGAAACTTAATCCATTTTTATGCCTTTGAAAGTACAGACACATATATATCAACCTTTCTTTTGACACTTTAAAGATATTATAGTCTCCTATACTTTTTACTTGTTCTGATAGTGTAGAAAAGAGAGAGAATTAGAACCGATGCTTGAAATCTTACATTCTCCCTCTAACTGCACCTCTTACTGGGTCTATGACCATCAACTAAACACTTGACATCTATTAGTTTTAGCTTCTCCTCATAAATAAGTAAAATGTTGTGGCACTGTCTACACCTTACATGCTTGTGAGGAAATAGATGGGGAAGCACTTTGGAACATGTAAACCATATATAATTATATATTAGCTATAATAAATGATAGTGATTAATGTCAATTAGTCACTGACGCTAATATCCATTCTCACTGCCCGAGTCTGTTGATGTCACAGGGGTGAGATTGAGATGAACGTTCAGAAAGCTCGGTTCAGTCAGTATTACTAATTAAATGCCCTTTCTTAGCATTTTTTAATTTTCCTTCTTATTATTACTCTGAAAGTACCTGGATCAGACTGATCACTGCTGCCTATTCTTTTTTTTAAAGTAATCTATGCTTTTATTTTTTTTCTTTTTTAAAGATTTATTTTATTTATTTGAAAGACAGAGTTACAGAGAGAAGTAGAGGCAGAGAGAGAGGTCTTCTATCCACTGGTTCACTCCCCAGATGGCTGCAACGGCTGGAGCTGTGCCGATCCGAAGCCAGGAGCCAGGAGCTTCTTCCGGGTCTCCTACGCGGGTGCAGGGCCCAACGACTTGGGCCATCTTCCACTGCTATCCCAGGCCATAGCAGAGAGCTGGATCAGAAGAGGAGCAGCTGGGACTAGAACCAGCGCACATATGGGATGGCGGCGCTTCAGGGCAGGGCTTTAACCTGCTGTGCCAGAGCGTTGGCCCCCTGCTGCCTATTCTATGTGGGCAGGCCACAGGAACAATAAGAATTAGGTTAGGCCATGGGGGAAGGAAGGAGGTGGGGAAGGGACAGAAGTTTCACGGACTGCTGAAAGTGACTATCATCCTGAGGGTTCAACTTTCTAATGGCCATGGCCTTCTCTGAAAATGCAATTACCATGTCCACTGGTTAGTGATATATCTTTCATTTCTTCCCACTCCTAAACCAAGGGAAAATAATCATCTTATATTTGCATGATGCTGTACACTTCACAGCATACTTTCACACACTCTATAATTTAATTGTATGATGGGAAAAGCCCTTGAGTAAGACTGTCAGAAGACCTAAGTTTCCAGTTTTGATTCTGCCACTCACTGGGTGAACTTGAACAATTCTTCTCCCTAGACCTCCATCTGTAAAACAGAGGTCCCGCTAGATAACTCTCTGGTCCAGCTCCAACAATTTATTAACCTAACTGCTGAACCATGCTGTGACAGTACACCAACAAGGAAGCTCAAATTCAGGAGGGGTCAAATTACATGCCTCTACCTGTAGCAAAAGTGAAAGAGGTAGAACTAGAATTGAAGTCTTTTGATTTTCAATTTGTATCTTTCTACCTCACTACAGCTGAATGGAAGTTTTACTCAAAGGCATTATAAGAAGAGAAATAAATACCTGAAAGAGTTGATTTATTAATAAAAATGTTGACCATGAGAAATGGAAAGTTGCTAGCAGGAAGATATACACAACCCAAGGAGAACAGGCCACAATCTGACTGAGGTAGGTCCACAGTCCATCTTCTCTGAATGTTGTGGCACAATGATTTGACCAATCTGTGAATTAAAAAGAGAGGAACCTATTATTAAAATGGCAATAAATTAGTGACCATTTTCCAGAAAGATCCAATCACTGCAGTTCTATTTGGGGAGAATAGAAGGTGAGACGTGATAGCACAGATCAGACTTCAGCTTAGGAAATTTATTCACCATATACTACCTCAACTACCAAAGATGAAGATACGGTACCTTGATATTGACAACTATGATAACACCCTATCAGCAACTGACAGTGAAGGAATAAAAGAGAAAAATGTTATAAAACCATCATTAAAATCAGTATCTTCAGCATAAAATGCCCTAGCCAAAACTGTTCAAGGACTTGACAACTCAGAGTGAGTATATTTAAAAAATATTTTTCCTAGAAAATTCTCTATATTTTCCATGTTATAACAAGTTAGGAGTCTATTACAGGACTGAATATGTTATTTAAAGGCTCAAATGGGCCGGCGCCGCGGCTCAATAGGCTAATCCTCCACCTAGCGGCGCCGGCACACCGGGTTCTAGTCCCGGTCGGGGCACCGATCCTGTCCCGGTTGCCCCTCTTCCAGGCCAGCTCTCTGCTGTGGCCAGGGAGTGCAGTGGAGGATGGCCCAAGCCCTTGGGCCCTGCACCCCATGGGAGACCAGGATAAACACCTGGCTCCTGCCATCGGATCAGCGCGGTGCGCCGGCCGCAGCGCGCTACCGCGGCGGCCATTGGAGGGTGAACCAACGGCAAAAGGAAGACCTTTCTCTCTGTCTCTCTCTCTCACTGTCCACTCTGCCTGTCAAAAATAAAAATTAAAAAAAAAAAAAAAAAGGCTCAAATGAAGAGTTCATTGCTGTGGTCATAAAATATCCTGTAAGTACCAAGATACCATCAGAATACAACCTAACATAGCATGCAGGGCTGGGCATGGGTGCTTCTGTACTGGCACCAAAACTAATCCTGTAGAGGAAAAAAGGCCAGGTGAAGGGACTCTACAGAAAGATATGCCAAAGATAAGCACACAGAGCAAGATTCAGACAGTCGTGGCTCAATTTCTCCTTCAGGAACTTTTACGAGCCAAATAAAAGAGAGGTCTTCACTCCTCCCTCATTGTATTGACCCTCAAGCCCATGCATCCCAGAGCAGAAGGAGGGAGAAACACAAGTAGGAAGCAATAGAAACAAGGAACCAGATCTTCAAGTGAAGTAAATCCAATGACTTTTGCAGGTACCATGACTGTGCAGAAAGGGTGAAGAATATTTGAAATGAGAATTCTCTAGATTTGCACCATAAAGTTTCATAAAGGCTTCTGACAGTCTGAGAAGCAGTTTTAGACATTCCCCTCAGAAGCACAGAAGGGCTCCAGGACATGAGAAAAATGAGTAGATGACTTTACTATCAGCTGTCTGTCCCTTTTAGTACTAAAAATCTACTCTTTTTTCTGAGTCTCATTTGATTTCCAACCATTTTTCATGAATATATGCCAGAGGCACTCTAAGAACAATCATCTCAGAGTAACAATCCAGGGAACAAGTTAAGGGAAATTATACTCTCTTTAGAGCCTCCCATTAGGACAGCAAAGATGCATCCTACGCACCTGATATGTTTATATATTTATATACATATATATGTATATATAAAATTTCCCATAGCAGGTGGAGAAAATAGCAGTTGAGCAGGAAACCATATCTACTTTATTTTAGCTTATGGATTTCCCCTACTTTCTTTTGGGAATTTTTTCAATAACACAGCATGACCTTCTACTCAAGTACTGATTTCAGAGTTAATATCAGAGATATGGCTAAAAGTGGTCATGCACATTGTCTTGTACACAATATAACGCTCTGATCTGGGCTAACATATTCTTATCAGGTAGTCAATGGCTAATGAAAGGGAATTCATATTGTTCCAAATCAGTTGTTTCCATCTTTAGATAGCTCTGATGGTTACAAAGTTCTTCCTCTTACTGACCTGAAATCTTTCCCCCTATAACCAATAGGACACTGATCCTGAGTCATGCCTGTGGCAGGAATGGAGGCTATACAGAGAGGCAGAAGTAGCTGCTACTGGGCCACATGAAGAGGCGGGATCTACAGCAGTAATAACAGCACTAATGGTAAATAAAGGAGACAGAATAATAGTGAGGCCTCATTAGAGAAAGGGGGCACAACCTCATGTTTCCTGTTGGTGAAAAAAGGACAAATGATACCATGCCCTCATTCAGTATAAAGAATTACTCCTATTGTTAGAATATAAATGGAAGAAAAGTAACAAAATATGCTCAACTAGTCTACACAGATGTAAGTCAATGCAAGGTTTCTAAGAAACAAAACACAATGAGAAAACTGGTCCAGAGCCAGAGGAAAAAGACAAAGAGAATGGAAGAACCAATGTGTGTCATGAAGAAAAAATTACCTTGGAAAGACTGAATGTGATGGAAAACCGCTTTTGTCCTTATCAATACAGTCGTATGCTGGACACAGACAGCAAACAAAGGTGACTATTTTTAGTGAGCAGTGAGAAGACTGGAGACAAGAGTGGTGGAAAATCTGGCTCCTTTCCCCGAGGACCAATTCCAAGAAAAAAGCTGGCCCATGGGCCAACTCCGACAGGTTTTCCAAGAATATGTGTTATTGTTAGGCCTTAAAAAGGCAGCTCTCTCACCAGAAAGAAGCACTGTCAAAAAAATCTTTTATTTCTTATACCACAAGACATACTCATGGAATTTGAAAATTCCAATGCTCAGAGTTACTGGTGGCCTCTGACGAGAACTGATCTCAGGGATCATAATCTTGTATTAACCTGATTTGTTCTGATAACAGATTTAGCTACAAAAGCAGTCCCCAGTTCTCAGATACACCCAAGGGGTCAGGTGGGAAAAGGTCTGGCAAGGTAACTGAGGCCTCACCGTGCCCAAGGCAGCTCAAAAAACCCATTCTACACAGGAGCTAATAAACGATCTCTAAATATGAAACCCAAAATAAAACAAAACTGCTTATAGGAAGGGAAACTGAGAGGCTGGAGGGCAAGCAAAGAAAGAAATTATTTTCCAACAACTAAGGAGAGAGAGTCAGCGAGCAAGCGAGCAGGCATGTGCTCCCCCATGCACTTGTTCTCTCTCCACATGCAATGGTCAAGGGCTAGGCCTGGCTGAAATCAGGAGTCCAGGAACTCAATCTAGCTCTCCCACAGGGGTGGCAGGGATCCAAGTACTGGAGACATTACCTGCTGCCTCCCACGGTGCACACTAGCAGGTAGCTGGAGTCAGGAGCTAGAACTGGGTATGGAGCCCAGTTCTGATGTGGGGTGCAGGTGTCTCAAGTGGTAGCTCAACCACTAGACTAAATAAACTATCCTGAAACAAAATTTAAACTAAGGAAAGTCGGGATCAGGGGGAAAGAGACAGAGACAGATAGACAAACACTGGTAGGGGTGTTTAAAGAAAAAAAAAAGTAAGTAGGAAAAAAAAAAAAAACTTTTCTAAGCAGGTTAGAAGTGACTTAGAGCCAAAGCCATCAACATAAATAACTAACAAGCAGTTATAGTCCAAATAAAGAAGGAAATTACAAGTCCTATAAGCTTTTCCAATTAGGGAACTTTCTTCAAGGTCTGAAAAGTATAGTCACACTTTTTTTTTTTTTTGACAGGTAGAGCTATAGACAGTGAGTGAGAGAGAGAGAGAGAGAGAGAGAGAGAGAAAGGTCTTCCTTCTGTTGGTTCACTCCCCAAATGGCCGCTACGGCCGGCACTACGCTGATCCGAAGCCAGGAGCCAGGTGCTTCCTCCTGGTCTCTCATTCGGGTGCAGGGGCCCAAGCACCTGGGCCATCTTCCACTGCCCTCCCAGGCCACAGCAGAGAGCTGGACTGGAAGAGAAGCAACTGGGACTAGAACCCAGCACCCATATGGGATGTTGGTGCCACAATTCTTAATAGCTACACAAAATTCTTCATATTTCAATTTAAACCCTCATTCTCAGACCATCACCTTGGAACAGCCGTCTGTCATTTCTAGTATGAGACAGCCAAGACGAGCGTTTTTGTTTTTTTTTTTAAAGATTTATTTATTTATCTGAAAGGCAGAGTTACAGAGAAGCAGAAGCAGAGAGAGAGAGAGAGGCAGGTGTTCTGTCCGCTGGTTCACTCCCCAAGTAGCCGCAATGGCAGGAGCTGCGCTGATCTAAAGCCAGGAGCAAGGAGCTTCCTCCGCGTCTCTCACAGTGGGTGCAGGGGCCCAAACACTTGGGCTATTTTCTACTGCTTTCCCAGGCCATAGCAGAGAGTTGTACCAGAAGTGGAGCAGCTAGGACTCAAACTGGCGCCCATATGGGACACCGGCACTCCAGGCAGCAGCTTTACCCACCACACCACAGCGCTGGTTCCCCAATCTTTAAATAGCTACTGAAAGTGACTTCTTTTCCCAAAACTAATTTCCAGCCTTTCAGTTGTTGCAGTTTAACCATCAGCTCAGGTTCAACCTGGTAGTAAATCAAATTGCAAGTGCTTTCAGGGCTTTGATCCTTAGTTTCCTGTGACCACTGTACCCCCAACCTCTCCACCACCCACTCCCCTTTTCCCTACTTATCATCTACTTCGTTCTTGAGCAGTTGGCTTTTCCTCCTCGCTGGGAGACGCTGCACCTGCCTGAAGTGAATTTGTTTGGAACTGCTTCTCAGATTCCTCAAGGTTCTCTTCCCAAGAGCTGAGAACTAACCTCCTGCAGCATTTCCTGCAGCTTCCTGAGGCTAGGGGCTCTTAGAGGCAGCTACTTCATCTTCATTAGGCGTTCGGTTTATA
The DNA here is from genome assembly GCF_033115175.1 of Lepus europaeus. Lineage (NCBI taxonomy): Eukaryota > Metazoa > Chordata > Mammalia > Lagomorpha > Leporidae > Lepus > Lepus europaeus. Next base: position 46,403,240 of record NC_084833.1, read on the forward strand.
GTCACCCAGCCAGAATGGGACAGACAGGTAGAGGAGTGTGGGTACATGAGCTTACAGTAATAAAAATGTATACTTACAGACAAAAGATCCATATATGATCCAGTCACATACCATGGAAAGGAAAAACAAGAAGAATATGTAATAGTGATGGTTGCCAAAACCTAAAACAAAAAAAAAGAGAGAGAAAAAAGACTTTCTTTTCTCATGATGGTTTTCCACATAAGACCTTCCACATAAGACCACCATGCTATCAAAAGCCTTCAAAGTAAACCAGAAATGAGGTTGTTGCTTTGCTTTTAAAGGCCATGATACCCAAACCAAACAGTTCTGTATGTCAGGCAATTGCCCATGTTAACTGAAGTAATACTGATTCATTACTTAACCAAACGAAGGCATTTTTTTTTAACAGACCAAAGTTAACTAAGCAAACCCAGCTCTAGAATGCCATATTCTGTTGGAGGGAGGCAGCAGGCAAGACTCTATACCATGCTTCCTTCTTACCTCCATGTAACACATTTATACAAGTACAACCTCTGAACATCACTGTCTGAGGAGGGACAGAAAAACAAACCCAAGGAGCAGGAAATACACACATGGCACAAGACTGGACATAACAAAGAAGGGCGACTGGCAGCCTGCAGAGGCACGCAGAAGCAAAGGAAGGATGAATGCGCCAGGGGACCAAGTTGCTCTGATGCACCTGTTGCCCCCTTGAAGCAAGTTGGGAGTGTTCCCACTAAACACATGAATGCTCCTTGGGACTGATCTTGGTGCCACCTTCTCTGGGGGCAGCAAAGCCCCGCAGAAAGAGCCACAGCCTCTGGAGCCAGGAGACCTGGGTTTGCCGGTCACTAGTCATGTCACTCTAGGTTAACTGGCCTAACTTCTCTGACCCACCATTCTCACTTGTAGTATGGAGATAAAACCTCTTGTATTTCACAGGATGATGCAAGTAAAAACACTGTGTTAAATACAGTGTGATAAAAATGGAAAGGCTTACTGCTATCATTTTCCTAGTGCCAATCAGTGCTTTCTGGCATAATGTCAATCATGTAACTTTTACACTGGGATGGAGTCCATAAATCTTAGGTCTCCCGGAATCATCGAGTCACCTATTCTCTAGGAACAGGAGAGAATATCAAAATGCACCAAGGAAACCTGAGTGGGTGGAGGCAGCCTGCAGGTCACTGTCATTACAAAAGCATATCCTCTCGTCAAGACCCACAACCACAGGCCCTCAAAAAAGACCCCCGGCTTTACTGTGATGGCCAGGAGGAAACCCAGCGCTGCACATCAGGAAAAGGAATATTCCTGCTGTAGAGGCAATCCCTCCATTTCTGACATCTCTGGTTCTAGCTCCTGTGTGAGCCTTGAGGAAGGCAAGTGGGAAGAGCATGTCATTTGGAGTGGAAGACATACTACTAAAGCGACCTCAAGCAAATAATTTTACCTCCTATACTGTTTCAGCACTAAAATGGAGATAATACCAACCTCACATATGTGTTCTGATGATCAAATTAGAAGCTGGATGTGAAAGTGTTTTAAAAACTCTAAAGTACTGTATAAGTGATAACTGTCCCTGTCAACTTCAACAACCAGTTTTCCAAAAGTCTTATACCAGAGACCAGTCTCAGAGAAGGAAGAGCTGTAAACGGAGCCCTTGGATGACCTTCCACTTCCTCTGAGTCGCACACATAGCTAAACATATGCTTACCTTCCCTGGCTTAATTGAAAAGTCTCACCTATGCATCGGCCAGTCCACAGGCAGTGTTGATCGTATCGAGCCACACAGGAGTTGCACACATGGCAGTGGAGTGACCTTAATGGCTTCCTTATCTAAATAGGCAATTAAGAGAAGCCTATGTAAAAACCAGTGTCTCAAATTACAAGCAAAATTTTAATCCTAAGTCATAATGACATTGGCGCAAATAACCCTAAATAGACCATCAATTCACCTAGAAGCTCTAGAATGCCTTATTAATATTTATTTCCAGATGTCTACTCTGATTAGATCATTAAAGGAGATCTGAATTCCAGAGCAGAGCCACAATGGCTACGAGGAAATGAGGCAGATGGTAAAGAAGAATGAGCGAAAGGAAGAGGAACCTGAGTTGTATTTATGGCTCTGCCAGTCATCTGGGGGAATCCCCTTCCTCCCTCTAAGGCTTTAATTTCTCAACTGCAAAACAAGTGGTTTCACTGCGTGGTTTCCTGGGTCACTACGAGTCTCTGACTTGAAGTCAGTTCTAATTGCTGCATGACAGAGCAAAGCAAACAGAGAATACTGTCGGTAACTCACAAAGATATTTAACCATAAGCAACTTCAGAAGATTATAAATAGTATTTTCCCATATATTCAAGGCAGAAAATATTGCTCCGACAGTAATGCAAAATTAGAACTGGGTAAAAACAAGGTTGTATGAATACACATCATGAAGATTTGACACATGCTTACACGAGCCATATCACCAAGAATTTGGCTTTACCACGGGAGAATATAGAAAAGACTCACAAGGCAGGATGTACAAAATGTTCTGAAGTCCAGACAGCCAGTTTCTGCAAGGGTGATGATATTCTGAAAGACACCAAATTATTATTGTATTTTATTAGAGATTGTATTATGCATGGCTATTTCTCACAGCTCTCGTTCCAAACTCAAGTAACCAAGAAAGCAATTTGGAATATCTGCCACTGAGTCACTCTGTACCAGAAATAACGTGACTCTGCGAGGCTGCATTTTCAACCAATAACCAACAAATTAAAATGCATAAAAATCACTGCTGCCCCACCCCCATGAATGGCAAACACCTACCAGATATAATCTGCTAGAGAAAAATAAATACACACATACACACACACAATAAAGGGAAATTAAAACCACCAGTATACATCAGAACCGAGGGCCACAAGACCAGTGCCTGAGTCTTTTGGGAACACTGTCTTTGGGCAACAAAGACGACGATGACGGCCCACCCTCCACCACACACACACACACACACACACACACTTCTGAACATTCATGAGCACTGGAATACGTGCCACATCATCTGGCAGATTCACATTTGAGAAAGAAAAGGGGCAGCTCAGTGAACAGGGAGGAAGATACCCCCTGGCCCTGGCTAGTTATACTCCAAGGGAGAAAACTTAAGCTAACTGACCATTATACAAAAATGACCCTTTTTTTTTTTTTAAGACTGTAAACTATAGGTGATCATGTCCATTAACAGAAATCACATTTTTCACACACACAAACCAAAAAAGTCTAACAGTGGAGAGCTACCATTCTGCTGATTTAATCACTCCATGTTTGTGCCGTGTCCATTAGGTACCAGACATTGACAAAACCAACGTAGCTGTGACTTTCTGAATCTACATGCTCTTGTATTTTTTTAACAGTGATATCAGTAACAATACAGAGAAAACTCACCACTTTCCTTTCTTCTTCAGAAGTCTTAGTGAAACCTGGATCAGTTGCCCAAGTCTTGTAGAAGAAGTAGAGAAAGGCTAAAATGCTGAAAATGAAAGTGAAATAGAAAGGGGAGCCTGCTAAATGTTAAAGCCCAGTTAAGGAATATATTTAGCTTCATTAAGAGGAGCATAATTATGATACACACAGAATTCTGGTGCCTCAGAATCATTGTATCCTCACTTCCCTAATAAACACACATCTCCACCCCCAAAGCCAGCCCTATCCAATGCTGTAATCCTACAGGAATTTGCTCCTAGTTGGCTAATAATTAATGTTTCCTCATTAGTTGAAACTCACATTAAATATTGATAGGAATAATCGCAATTTATGAGGAACATCCTGAAGACTGGAATGCAATCAAGATCCAAATAAATTTATCCCTTCTGGTATAATGGCTGCCTCCCCTGTGTACCTCTAGAAAAAGATTCTCTGGTTATTCTAACATCATTCAAAACAACAAACTCTTTGGGACAAAGATTCCAACTAAAAATATTTCCTTATCTACCAGATAAATGCTTATTAAAATTTCCTACTGCAAATTTTAGTAACTAATCCTTGTAATTTATTAGGATGAGTTAATTCAGAAACAAAAGAAACTACTCTCCTTGAAAAATGATTACACACCACATCCTATTTGGGAAGGGTAGACATTATGGACAGATTAAAATAAAAAGTGTTTTCAGGACAAACACCACTTGCTTTGAAATGTTTTTCAAGTTTTTAATGCTTTCAACTCTATACAAAGAGTAAATTTGTTTGCCAGAGAAGGGAAAGTGAATGTGCAGTCGTATGTCAATGAAGCAGTAGTCACCAATCGTCCTTGCCCAGTTTACATCATTACTGACAGAGGATCCACCCTCCAAGGTGATGACAAGAGGTCCTGTGCCAAGCTTTGGAGTGGAAACGGTGGCCATAAAATAGGTTCTCAACCACCGCTACTGAAATGTGCCCATGGACCCGCAGCAATGGCTTCCCCTGGGAGCCTGTCAGAAAAGCAGAACTCCAGGCTCCATCCCAGGTCTACAGAACCAGACTGGATTTTAACAAGATCCCTAGCGACTTCACATGCACGTTAATGTTTGAAAAGCGGTGCTTTAATCCACAAAGACCAGCACAGCCACATCTGGCCCAGACAGGCAGGAACAAATCCTGTCTGTTTGGCTTATCAGCAAGAGGACCAAACTTTAAGAATGATAGGGTCCAAAGAACTGTGAAATCGAGCTTTAACAAATGAAGCTTACTTAGAACAGATTAAGGGGGCACAGGGCAAGAACTCTTGTTAAAAAGAATTGCATCCTGCTTTTGCCACAGTCCTGATCACCACACATCTTCTCAAAAATGGCCCTGAATACTGAGCTGACAATTTTGGGCTCCTATTCTGAGTAACTTACAGAATATCCCAAGAGAATCACTGGATTCTCCTCTGTCCAAGGAAAATGAGTGGCATTCCATTCTCTCGCATGCTTTGTTTAGGTGGTTCACTGAACTCAAATGCTCTCTACTTCCTCTCATTTACTTCTAAAACCACACTTTGGGATGTTCAGGTCCCAACTGCCTGTAAGACTTAACCTATCTTCTCCTTCCTCTTGTAAACATGTCTTTTCTGTCTCCCTAGAGAAAATAATTCTCACTTCCCAGAACCCAAGAATGTTTTTCTATGGCAGCTTGACCTTAGATTACTGCTATTTATAGACCCCCTGTAGGCTGGTGAGCCTTCTGCAGTTAGAGTCTCTAAATACAGAGCTAAGATCTCCCATTCTATAACTTCAATCAGTTGGTTTCCATTCATAGATCTTTTCGATCCACACTACAGCTCTCCTTAGAGCTCACTTGCATTAGCTTATTCCCTTGCTTAATCAAAAAATTTTACAGAGTGTCTCTATACAGTGTATTGGCCTCCAAATGGTAGACTTCCAAACATTTCAGATCAGGAGGAAGTAATCACACTGGTCCTTACATTAGAGTTTTCTGGTCCTGTTCCTCTGTTAAAGGTCTTGTTTGTCATTATGTATTTTTTTTTTTTTTTGACAGGCAGAGTGGACAGTGAGAGAGACAGAGAGAAAGGTCTTCCTTTTCCGCTGGTTCACCCAGTGGCCGCTGCGGCTGGCGCGCTGTGGCCAGCGCGCTGCGGCCAGCGCACCGCGCTGATCTGAAGGCAGGAGCCAGGTGCTTCTCCTGGTCTCCCATGGGGTGCAGGGCCCAAGCACTTGGGCCATCCTCCATTGCACTCCTGGGCACAGCAGAGAGCTGGACTGGAAGAGGAGCAATCGGGACAGAATCTGGCACCCCGACCGGGACTAGAACCCGGGGTGCCGGCTCTACAGGATTAGCCTATTTAGCTGCGGCACCAGCCATTATGTCTTTTAAAAGCAAAGAATTCAAAACAGAGCAAATACACTTCAGGTGTATACTGATCAGTGCAGAGGACAGTGAAGCTGCTGCTGTCCTCTGCCTGGACACTCAAATGCTCACAATGCTATTTACGAGTATGTTGGCTTCCTTGATAATGGCATCTGTAGCCAAAGTTCCTGGTTCTTTTCACTTGAATGAAGTTATGTGACTTCGCATTGTAACATGCACCTGTACAGCTGATTCTCTGGAACCAGGTATAGAACATTAAGTGTATTTATTCCTCTTAAACTTAACTCACAAACATCACAAATATAACATGCACCGCTTCTTTTACATCTTACTGTGAAATATTAGGTATTACTTATAGAATGCCGATTACGCAGGTGGGCCGTCACTTTACAGACATCAGAGTCATCCCTCAAGTCATCCCAGTTGGTAATGTTATCCCAAATAATGGGAAAAAACTGAGACTCAGTGAAATTAAGTAATTTGCCCAATGGTACAAAACTAGTAAGTAAAAGCTAACTCTAAATCATTCCACCTGATCCCAAAGATCACACTGAAACAGTGCCCCAGTCCCTCTTCCTGTAACAGATTAGTGGCTATGGGAGCAAAACCCCCACTCAACCCAGACCTGGCGACCTGGGACAAAGCCAGTCTAACTGGTGTGAATGGGTCTCTGGAGTGCAGCAGCTCAGTCCGTCCGCAGAGCGGTCCCAGCAGAACTGAACATTCAGCTGGAAGGATGAATCTGATGGTGAAGTATGCCACCTACTGACTCACATGCTCTTGCCAGGAACAGCTTCACTCGGGGTCTAGATCCACCAGCTTTGTGTTGTCCCAGCGAGTAAAATATTTCACAGGGACAGTTTCAACATCTGAAAATTCTGCTTAGTTCTGGAAATCAGCTCTTCTGATGGAATAGCATCTTCACAAATAGCAAGCAGTTTCTAGTTAAGCTCAACTGAATATTAACATCTGTCACTGAGGTTTTTCATACAATAGTGAAGTTATATTTTTGTTAATTTTGATTCTGCAAACTTGAAATAATTCAATATAAAAACTCTTGGCTCTGGCTCCTGACCTCCTTCCTGCTAAGGCACAACCTGGGAGGTGGCAGTGATGGGTCAAGTAATCAGGTTCCTGCCACCTACATGGGACATCTGGGTGGAGTTCCTGGCTCCCACCTTCAGTCTCCAGTCTGGAGCCATTGCAGGCAGTTGAGGAGCAAACCAGCAAATGGGAGCTCTTACCATCTGTTTCTCTTTGTCTATTTATCTTTCTCCCTCCTTGTCTCTGCCTCTCAAATAAATAAATAAATAAATAAATGTTTAAGTTCATCAGAAAACATAATTTTAACAACCATTTTTACTCCTCTGCCACATGGGTTAATACACAGAGAATACCAGCTAGCCATTCTCAGCATCAAGAATTTATGACCTTTGGGTCTTTTGCAAGTGGTTTTGGTATAAACTGGGCTGTTACCTGATACACTCATGGTTACTTACAAGTTAACATATTTTTATACCTAATAATATCCAAGCCTTCACTAAGTTGTAGTAATAAGGCCAGTGCTTAAAAATCTGCCACCAATCAGCACCTCTGAGACAAAAGCTAGAGGAAGAAGACTCTTTGGGGCTGGCGCCGTGGCTCACTTGGCTAATCCTCTGCCTGCAGCGCTGGCATCCCATATGGGCACCGGGTTCTAGTCCCGGCTGCTCCTCTTCCAGTCCAGCTCTCTGCTGTGGCCTGGGAAGGCAGTGGAGGATGACCCAGGTGATTGGGCGCCTGCACCCATGTGGGAGACCAGGAGGGAGCACCTGGCTCCTGGCTTCGGATTGGTGCAGCGCCAGCCGTGGCGGCTATTTGGGGGGGTGAACCAACAAAAGGAAGACCTTTCTCTCTGTCTCTCTCTCTCTCTCACTAACTCTACCTGTCAAATTAGTAAAAAAAAAAAAAAAGAAGAAGACTCTTTGGAAAGCAAATGATCTCCACAGCATGATATGCCATTCATTTAAAAGAAATTGAAAAATATTAGAGATAATACTCATAAAAAGCAGCATTAAAGCAAAAACATACCGCAGTGGATGCAGATGTATGCCCTCTGAGAACTAGTCTACCTCAGTTCATACTTATTCCTATGCAAACAAAATTCCTGAGTTCAGTTTATGAACTCTCAAAAACCTTGTGTTCTTTATTTTCAGAAATGTCATCAACAGACTGAGAAGTAACAGAGGAGTTAAAGGAATATGTTTAAAGGTGCATTTCTATCTACCACATTTCTTTTTCCCTATTCTGTAAGCAAAGCAGGGCTATAATGGCTTTCCAGGGTCCTTAGAAGTGGGGAAGGGCATCTGGAAAGAGGTGGGAAGATTGAAAATGCCTCCCACCTAAGCTGAGTTACACACAGACACAACCAGGAAGTATCCACTCTCTCCACTCTCCACTTCCATTTACCTGGACTTGGCTAACTCAAATAGGACAATATATTCCTGAGCTCAATTTGATTCTTAAGTGACAAACCTACTCTTCAGATGAGTTTTGCTTTTCAATCATAGTTCATAGTCTTCCGTACATTAGGTCATATAAGATCACTGATAGTGACTAGAATTTAAAAAAAGAAAGAAAAAAAGGACAGGGTAAAATAGGAAACAAAACATGGTAAAGTAAGCATTAGAAGTATTATTTTTTAAAACTTTTGTTTCACATACATTTTGGGTGGCAAAGTAAATTTCTTTTTACTGTGGAATGAGAATCACTGCCATTTCACTATTACTGAGCAAGTCACCTTCTCCCTAAAGTATCTCCTATACCGGCCATCGTAGTGCCCAGAAGATGTATCAATCGACTGTAATTGCTGACCAAATGAAAAGGATCATTTGACCTTGAAGAAATCTCAAAGCAATCCAACAAATTACTATTGGTCTAAGTAAGACAACAATCCATTCTAGTGTTTCCCTCCTATGGGTAATACACTGGACACCTACAGTTGCCATAGTTTGCCCAGATTATTTCCAAAATCAAGCAATTTTCAACATTAAACATCTTCTACTAAAATCATTAAATGAATGCAAATGTCAGTCACAATGGCCAGGGCTAGGCTGAAACCAGGAGCCAGAAGTTTCTTCCAGGTCTCTCACCTGGGTGCAGGGGCCCAAGCACTTTGGCCATCCTCTGCTGCTTTCTCAGGTACATCAGGTCTTTTTCAATATTTAAATCCCAATAACAGCACTGCCATTTTTTTTAAAGGTAAAATGTGGTATGAATCTAAATTTAAGCTGAAAGGATATCAGGAAACAGTAAGATGAACCAAGTCATAAATATCCAAAAAATGGAACTTAGGAGAAAGACTGTTGGTAAGTATACAAGGTTCTTATATCCGACCAAAAACCTAAAAAAAAAAAAAAAAAAAGATATTAGTAAAATAACATCTCAGAATGACTTATATTTTTAGTTCTAAACTCTGCTAAATAATGATGACAATAACAACAACAATAGCTTTCACTTACTGAATGTTTCATATACATTAATTTCAATGTGGCAACAGATTTATGCACCATTATCCTGTTTTACATGAGAACACTGAAGCACAGTGACCCTCAAGAAGTAGACATTCTAGGCTAACTTTCATGTCATGTCACTCATGAAAACATTGTTTTTTAATATTTATTTGAAAGGCAGAGTTAGAGAGAGAGAGAGAGAGAGAGAGAGAGAGAGAGAGAATTTTCCATCCACTGGTTCACTCCCCAAATGGTCACAAAGGCCAGGGCTGGGCTGGGCTGAAACTAGGAGCCAGAAGCTTCTTAAAGGTCTCTCACCTGGGTGCAAGGGCCCAAGCACTTGGCCATCCTCTGCTGCTTTCTCAGGTACATTTAGCAGGGATCTGGATAGGAACTGGAGCAGCAGGGAATTGAACCGGCAGCCATACAAGATGCCAGCGTTGTAGATGGTGATTTAATCTGCTATGCCACAAAGCTGGCCCCCATAAGAACTTATTTTCAATGAACTTTTGTATTTCTATTGAGACACATATTTGTTTTTTTTGGCATATATTTCTAAATACTCCAAAATGCAAAAATGTAAAAACTTGGAGATTTACCCTCACATTTAACCAGCTTTCATCCAGAGGTTAGCAATAAATTTGAAACACATAGACAAACATAACCTGAAGCACCTTCACCCGGCCTGCAATTAGTCAGAGAAGCAGACACTATAGGAGAAAGATACATTCAGGCTGAAAATAACACCATTCCCCACAACACTAACAATCCCGCTTGGGTAATAAGCAACTTGAAGCCCATATATGACTTAGTCAAAATGTTTAATACTTGTAGTTTCAAAACAAACAAAAATCTGTCTCACACATCGAATACTCAATATTGTCACGGTATACATGAATATATCCAGCTTACCTAGATATATTTTAAAATTTATACCAGGAACAAACAGTGGTTGATTGTGGGTGGGAAGGTACCTTTTAAAAGGTACCTTTTAAAAGATACCTTTTAAAAAGGTATCAGGATCATAATCATAACTAGGATAAAATCATATTTAGAAGAGCCAGTGGCTCCAAACTTCAGGCACCCAACATGCTGCTAGAATAGGACAAATGGAGCTGCTGTAAACTCCAGGCTATGGCAAAAAAATGCATCTGACCCATCTAATGAGGTAGTGCCGAGAAACAGCTAATCTGTAAGAGCCTGTCAGCACTACCTGTCTGCTGACAGTATCACACCACAGCCTGGCTCAGTAAGGGAGTGCACCTGGAGCCTAACAGGAACAGAATTTTGCAGCTGTGTACCTCCAGGACACTGGGAGGAGGAGAGAAATAAAAGCAGTGTAGACAAAGCTGCCATTTGTCTTTGACTAACATTTGAATTGTGTTCATATGCCAGGCATAGTATTTGAAGACCTCAACTCACTACCATCAAAAACAAAAGTTGTCATATGATTTTTCTCATAACATAGGTTTCAACTAAAACAAAAACCACAAAATACCAACTTTTCCTATTTTAGGTGAAGGTATTGCATTCCCTTGCTTCTTCCCTGGGGGGAGAAAAATGAGGTGATGTGGCCTAAAATTTATTTAGAGACTGAGTCAATCCAATTATGGAAGATTAATGTACATCTCTAAATTACAAATTTTCTGTGTTAAGTATTTTTGTATTTTTCAGAAATTTGAAGCTTTACTTTACATTTAAATTCTAATTCATTATTGTCAATTATCCTGCTCTTGGCTGACCAAGCAATAGGATTCCTCTAATACTGTTTTCTCTTATGACAAAAGCAGCGCCTGCTTTTTGCTTTAGATGCTGGCAAGCAAAAGGGGGATCTGGGAATGCCCATAATCACAGTCTACAGATAACAACACTTCATTTCCCTTTCAATACTTTGCTATGGGTCAGCATCATTACATTTTTCTTAGACTCAGGGAATGAAAATGTGTAATAGCAGAGACAAATTTCCTGCTTTTATGGCCTTATATTGCAGATTCAGTGCTATGAATAAAATAAAACAGGGCAACACAGCAGAATCGGTCATGGACAGCCTCCCTAAGGAGGTGACATTTGAACTGGCCTGAATGACATCTTACAGCTATGCAGAGATAAGGTATCCGAGCACTTCAGACAACAGCCAAGGCGGCCCCAGGTAGGAATGAGTCTGGCTCGATGTGTTCCAGGGAGAGAACGACTGGAGGGCAGCGAGGGGGAAGAAATGAGTTCAGCCAGGAGGGAACGAAACACATCATACATCATAGGCAAGAAGGCTGGATTTCACTGACAAAAGGGGGAAATTTTCTAGAGGGTTTTACGGAGGGAGATAAGACAGAGAATGATCTGCCTTTTTAAAAGACCACTGCGATTGCCAAGTGGGAAATGAACCCCATGGGGATAAGAGAAAAAAGGGGCAGACCAGTTAGGAGGCTTGGTCTGAGTTGCCAGTTGTGGAGATGGAGAGCAGCAGAGCAGCTGCAGGCAGAGCAGGACGCCCTCGGCAACGGGCTGGATGTGGCAACTGAGAGGGGAAGAAGCAGGCATGACCCCGGTCTCACATGCACCGGAGGAGCCCGATGCCACTTTACTGAGGCAGGTAAGAGGGACAGAAGAGACTGGGATGTGATATTCTGTATGTCAGCCAGTGCTCTAAGCGTTTACGTGTACTAGCCACAGGCAAACAGTGTCACAATAATTATCCTCATTTTATACATGAACAAACTGAGGCAGAAAAGTAAAGCAACTGCTCAAAGTCATACTACTACGTGGTAAAAGCTTGACTTGAATCCAGGGACTTGACTCTGAACCATTAACTATATGTAAACACGTATAAGTATTTCCCTGAAAAATAGAATCAAACCACACTTACTATTTTACAACTTACCACAGTTTTATTAGGTTGTTTTAACTGAAAATCACAGAAAGAAAAATAACTAGCCTTTAACTTTTCAAAAAAAAATTTTCTGAAAAACAGGCAAAAATACAGCAAGATATAAAATGGTTACAAAAATCTCCCTACTATTCATCAAAACAGTTCAAAAAGTGGCAGGGTATTTACTTTCCAACAATCATCAATGCAATCAAATTACAGGGTTGAACACTTTGCTTTCAGCCAAATCATAGGCTACTAGCACCCCCAAGGATGCTGTTCTATGTTAAATAGTATTTATAGCTCAATAAAAATCTGTGATTCCAGCTAATCAACAACAGAAATAAACAATTAAATTGGACATGCAGTAAGCCTACTTGCAGAGACTAATATACACACCTCGGAAACAAAGATGTCAGAAAAAATAATGTCACTAGAAGACATCCTTTCAAAAGCCAAGAGTCTGAATTGTGGTCCAATATGTATCCAACAGCCCACATGGTAATCACAGACAGCAGCAGCAGCAGGAACAGCTATCAGGAGATTCAGAATTTTAGAACTTTGAGGGTGTCACTTTCTAATTATCTAATAACAATTAGTTCAATACAAGAATTACTTCCTAAGTATACAACAAAATTAAAATTGCAGAATTAACAGATTTTTTTCCTTCAAAGTTGCCAACTGATAAACCTCAAGTTTAAGAAGACACACATCCTGCAACCGCCTTTTAGAAGCCCTACCTTTTATGAAAGGTTGCTAAAACATGCTGTGTTTTGCTTTTCTTCCCTCTAGGAAATGGTGGTCTTTTAGAAAAGTGCTAATGATAGCTGAAATTTTAAGAAAACAATTCCTCTCCAATAGTATTTTATATCAGAAAGCAAGATAAAGGCACCACATCAAAATCAATATTCCCAAGACTCATATACCCAGGAACTCCACCCTGGGCAGTGGGTGGTGTCATCCCCAAATAAAAGGTGGAAGGAACAGATCGGCAGAGATGTGCTTACTCTGCAGAGTGTAGAACTGTAAATACCTGCGGATACCTAGGAGAAATCCAGAAGGGAGTCCACTCAGGTCTCTTTCCAGAAGACTTGAGATTTATGAGCATATAAGCAGTAAAGCTATGAGTGCACAATGTCCCAAAGACTGTGTAGATAGAAAGGGACAGAATCTTGCCTAACACAAACATTTAAGGTTGAGGGGAAAAGATTAATTTAAATTCCCAGAGGTAACCAGGAAAGCCTGATCAGAAAGACAGAATGAGAACCTGAACAAAGAGGTTTCTGAGAAGCCAGGGAAGAGAGCTTCAAGAATTGAGTAGTCTGTGTCAAAGGTCACATGAAGGTCAAAGAGTGAAATATCGAGGCTGGCATCATGGCACAGCAGGTAAAGCCACTGCCTGTGATGATGGCATCCCATATGGGCACTGGTTTGAGTCCTAGCTGCTCCAGTTCCAATTCAGCTCCCTGCCAATGGCCTGGGAAAAACATGGCCCAAGTGTTTGCGCCCCTGCATCTACATGGGAGACCTGGATGAAGCTCCTTGCTCCTGGCTTTGGCTTGGCCCAATCCTGGCTGTTGTGATCATCTGGGGAGTGAACTAACTGATGGAAGACCTCTATCTGTCCCTCTCTCTAACTGTGACTTTTAAATAAATAAACAAATCTTTTTTAAAAAGAGTGAAATACGTCCCCAGTATACTACGGACTCAGGTTCGTTTTGGAAAAGTTAAAATACTGCCTGCCTGGACTATTGCTCACAATGTAGGTGGCTGCACGTTTCTGCACTATAGTCCTTTAATTACAAGATCTGACATCCTGAAAGCGAGCTGGGCTTGTGCAACAGCACAGGAAAAACATATCTTGTCCAATAGTCTCCCATTTTTACTTCTCAAAGTCTCATCTGGGGATGGACAATTTCAAATGATATCAAACCCTTAAAATGTATCCAATTCAGGTTGCTTGATGACATAAAATGAGCAAGCTTAGGTTTCAAAAACGTAAATTTAGAAGCTACATAATGTCATATTAGAAAGAAGAATTAAATATGAATATCAAAATTCTAAATCCTAGGTCTGACACTAATACATGAAACTCACAATACATTCAACAAATAGGTGAGGGCAATCTGCATGCAATGCATTGTTCCAGACACTTGGGCCATATCTGCAAATTAAAGGCCTCCTCTCATAAAGCTTAAATTCTGGTTGGAGAAGACAGACTAATAAATGTATGAAGAAAATTTTATAGTACCTAAAAATCTGGATCACACGTAGTTTTGCAGGCCAGCGTGGGGACTTGGCTTTTAGACCAGGAGAGGTGGGGAAACACAAAAGGAAGGCGTTCTAGCAATGAACGACTGGATCTGACTTACACTTTTAAAAGATCCATCTGTTAGGCCAACATTGGAGTAAGATAGCGTCGGATTCTGGATTGACACTGAAGGCAGAACAGCCAAGCTGCCTTTCCAATGAACTGGGTATGTGGTGTGATACAGAAAGGGCAAAGATGTGTGGAAAGAGAGACTTGTCACCTACTGAGATACAGAGGCTTAGATGGGGGCGGGGTGGGGGGGAGAGGGGAGGGTAGAGAAGCAGATCAGTGGTTCAATTTTTGATATCACATTAGAGATACTTCTAGACACTGAGCTGGATGGATCTGGAAAGATATGGACCCAGAGAGATAAATATGGGAGATGTCAACATATAAATGACATTTAGGGAATAGATAGAAAAAAGGTTCAGAGAGAAAATCCTAGGATCTGCTACCAGTTAGAGGCTGGGGCAGGAGGAGTAGAGAAGCTGGCAGCTTCTGGAAGAATCTAAGCTATTCACATTTCAATTCATTCAGTAAATAAATGTGAGAATGCATCCTCATATTCATAAAGTCACATGCAGGTTTAGAGCTCATCAAACTGAGGACCAACAACAAAGTCAATGACAGTATCAAATTTTCAGCTCTGGGTTGTAGGACACATGAGAAAGGAAAGATTTAATGTACAGAGAGAATACAACATAAAGTCAACTCACTAGTTTCCCTTGATGTCCTAAGAAACAGAAACATATTAACCAAAACCATTCTTATATTCCAAAGATTAGGCTCCCAATGAAGAGTACCTCGCATTTCTGTAGCCACCGCCAGAGTCTGAACTTTTGGTTGGCTCTCATCTTGGCTTCTGTTCTCAGCATGTGAATAATGAGACGATTTTTGTTTTGTAGAGCCACATCAAGAGGTGTTTCTCCCTTAATATGAAAGAAAGCATTCAATTATATATATAAATGTATAAATATATATATATATATAAATGTGCTAGCCATGTTTTTTTTTTTTTTTTTTTAACTCACCAGAATCACAGACTCAACACATTTCTTCCAAGGGTACCTAGCTGTTAGTGTTTATATCTATTTTGTGGTAATCGAAGACAAATACATAGCCTATCTTTATGTTAACTTATCATTCTTCTAAGTAAAGATAAACCAAAGGAGATAAATACCTGATCATACCTTAACATTTCGGATATCCAGGCTAGAACCAGCTTCCAAAAGTTTATGAACTGCATTCACATTTCCTGCTGCAACTGCCCAATGAAGTGGAGTGTTTTGGTGGATTTTGTCAACCACACTGAGTGAAGGATTAAATTTTAAAAGAAATCCAGTGGGTTCTGGCCTGTCTCAAAGCAATAAAATACCAAGGGGTGTTATCAGACATGATGATTTGAAGAGTAAATGCAAATAATAAAGTTTTTAAGGTAATGCATCAATTAACCAATTAAGAAGTGTTCTGAACAACTGGGGTGGGGGTACTTCTTAATACAGAATTCTAATCTAGTTACTCACAGGAGAACTTTGGGGAAAAAAAAGACATCTATAAAGTGATAGTCTATTATACAGGTAATATAATTTTTTTAAAGATTTGTTTATTTATTTGAAAGGCAGAGTTATAGAGAGAGAGGAGAGGCAGAGAGAGAGAGAGAGGGAGAGGTCTTCCATCCACTGGCTCACTCCCTAATTGACTGCAATGGCTGGAACTGTGCAGATCCAAAGCCAGGAGCCTGGAGCTTCTTCCAGATCTCCCACATGGGTACAGGTGTCCAAGGACTTGGGCCATCTTCTACTGCTTTCCTAGGCCACAGCAGAGAGCTGGATGGGAAGTGGAGCAGCTGGGACATGAACCAATGCCCATATGGGATGCTGGCACTGCAGGCGGTGGTTTTACCTGCTAAGCCATAGCACCGGCCCCAGAAAATAATATTTTAACATCAATACAGTGGAATAACTGTTTTTGTGTTTTAGACTTCATGTTATTTTTCTACTGGTTAGCACATGTTTTTAAAGATTTATTTTTGTTTGAAAGGCAGACAGAGAGAGAGGGAGAGGGAGAAGGAGAGGGAGAAAGGGGGGGCGAAGATGGCCACAACAGCCAGAGCTGAGCCAATCTGAAGCCAGGAGTTAGGATCCAGGAGCTTCTTCTGGGTCTCCCACATGGGTGCAAGAGCCCAGGCACTTGGGTCATCTTCTATTGCTTTCCCAGGCCATAGCAGAGAGCTGGATCAGAAGTGGGGCAGCCAAGGCTTGAACAGGCGCCCATATGAGATGCTGGCACTGCAGGCAGTGGCTTCACCAGCTATGCCACAGTGCTGGCCCCTGTATTTTTTTTTAAATTGTGGATTTAAGTTTGGCCAGTATTAAATGTTATTTATCTAATTAAAGAGGAAATACATGTTATTTTTGAGGAGTTAAATCAAGAGCTAACTTGACATACTCTCTCTATTCATTTATTAAATAAAACAGGTATAAATATTATCCTAAAATATTTAGAAAATTATGAACTAGAAGAAGAAAATATTTTACTTTATCGCCAATACATTCTCTTCCTTCATGACTACAAGAGATTATTTAATAAAATAGTATTCTATTTTAATTATTCTATCAAGATCTTTAGAGAATATATCATTCCTTAGAGTTAACAAGGAAGATAAAACGCTTTTTGACAAAATTCTGCCCCAGCCCCACCACTCCATGAACAACAGGAAAACAGCATTAGAATTCAGTTATTAGAAGAAAGAAGTACAAATAGAATCAGAAATTCAGTATAACAAACTGTAGTGCTTTCTCATATCTGCATAAAATACAAGCAATTGGACCATACTTGTAATTGATTACAGGTGCTTATAAGATACATACATAGGGGCCGGCGCCGTGGCTTAACAGGCTAATCCTCTACCTTGAGGCGCCGGCACACCGGGTTCTAGTCCTGATTGGGGCGCCGGATTCTATCCCGGTTGCCCCTCTTCCAGGCCAGCTCTCTGCTATGGCCCGGGAGTGCAGTGGAGGATGGCCCAAGTCCTTGGGCCCTGCATCCCATGGGAGACCAGGAGAAGCACCTGGCTCCTGGCTTTGGATCAGCCAGATGCGCTGGCCGCAGCGGCCATTGGAGGGTGAACCAACAGCAAAAAGGAGGACCTTTCTCTCTCTCTCTCACTGTCCACTCTGCCTGTAAAAAAAAAAAAAAAAAAAAAAAAGATACATACATAGGAAACTTTAAATATGTAAATGCCTGACAAGAACACACAAACACTCTCTTCATAGAGCAGTTACAGTCAATATTGTCAGAGCAGTCAATAATGATGCCGGGGAATCTCAAAATTACTGTTTTCCTAAAACAGATTTATCAGTCAGATTTTAAATTATGAGAACATTTAAACTTGTAGCTGTTTTTAAAATGCAAAAGAGGAAATTTAAGTTATGTTACTATAAATAAGTTTGTTAAGGAACTGCTATCTGTTCTTTAAGGGAACTCTTCTTACCAGTAGTTTTCATATTACCATGTATTTCAATAGTACCTTTTTAACTACAGCTACAAGTCTATATCACAATCACAAGGCAAAAAATCTTACTGTCTTGAGAACATACCATCATCTCTCATAGACTGAGATACTTAAAATCATATACACAGAAAATAAACTGATGGAATCAAGAATGAGATTGAGGCAATTCTATTAGACTCACCCAATTACTTTGTGAGCTGATAACATAAGAGGCGTCTGCCCATTTACATCTGTCATATTCACGCTCTATTCAAACAGAAGAATTGATTAGCATAACCATAAACACAGTCAAAATTCTCTTTCTTCTCCTGGTAGAAATACATTCAGTGCTATCAGTGGGTCTACCAGAAGAGTTCAAGTATCATGTGAATAAAAGAATGTTGTGTTTCAATTCCTTAGGGTAAAAACCCATGGCTTTCTACAAGGTATTTTAAAAGGGGAAATCTGAGTACATGATGTAAAGCATTATATGATGTGAATGGAAGACACCTGGGGGAAAAGTAAACTTGCTAACAACCCTCGGAAGTCATCCAGCTAGACCTTAACTGACAGGTTAATTCCCACTATCTTTTCTTACACAAAGTCATTCTGTTCTGCTCAACACTTTCTGTAACAGTAGACACTCCCTATCTTCTGATGCCAATTGAGATTTTGGATTTATAATATGAAGTTTCAAATAGTAAAATATGAATAATTCTTTTCTATTTTCTGAATTAGAGGAAAAAGGAAATCATAACTCCATGAGAGTATTTTCCTTTTAATAAAATAGGTCTAGGTTTTTGATACACAGTTAAGTCTCTAATCAAGCCAAAGAAAAAGAATTTCAGTTACCAGTGATTCTTAGGAGCTCTGGAAAAACAGAACTTGGAAAGGAGCCCAAAGAGAAGCAGAAATGGTTCCTCCTCATATACCATTCCAAAATAAAACCCAGGGGGTTATAATTATTCTACTTCAATTGGCAAAGTCTGAGAGAAAGTACTTATTTAATGGGAGCACTACCCTTGCAACAGCATTTGTGCAAACATGTTTCCACTATGGTTACAGGCAAGACTGCTAACATATCAACTACTTTGTTACCAGGAACCCATGCCAGGCAAGTATAGCTGACAGTGAAACTCCCACTGCCAATAACCTATAATTTAACCTATGCCTCTTAAGGCAAGTCAATTTTCCTGAAATTACTTTAGAGAACAATAAGAAACACACTTTCAAATTGGATCCTATTTGGGCTCAAATAATGAAAGCAAATGATGGGTTAATCTGGTGATCTGACTACCATTCCTACATTCAATCAGAAGAAAAATATAGGCTTTGAAGGCATGTTTTTGAAAAACTGCAAATTACTAGGCTCATAAGAAAAACAAGTTTCAGAAACATCTATTATATGTTACTGAGCTAAATGACCTGTCTTTTCTCTCCAGTGAAGCTGGAAAAGCAGTAGTCAAGAGCTACACATTTACTAAGGCTAATTTTTAATATCTGGGTACCCATTAACTTCCACTTTAAAAACGAGGACAGACTATCACTAATAATCTTCCCAGTCTCTCAGGTAATAATAGCTGGAGTGTAAGACAATTCAAAGCATACCTGTCCCTTTGAGATGAGATATGCTATAATAGGCATGTGTTGAAATAAAACTGCCAGGTGAATACTGCTGAATCCCTCTCCATCAATGAGAGCTGGGTCTGCACCATGCTGAATTAATAATATGACCATAGGTAAATGCCCTTGTCTGTAAAAGGAAGACAAAAAAGTATGCTATATTCTGCACCATCCAGAAAAAGAAAAAAAAATGCAGGGAGAAATTGATACTCCTAAGACACGAGGAATTTTGATTAGATATCAAGGAAATTTTCCAACAGCAGGATTTTTGAAGCACCAGAGGTTGTCTAGATATTTGACTTAGTGCCTCCAAACTTCTAACTACAAGGATAGTCCTCGAGGGCAAGTGACTGACCTGATGACCTCCAAATCTACCTCAACCACACTGCTACCACGTGCAAATAATTTTATATGGCTAAGGCTAACAACCAAAATTTTAAAACCTCTTAGACTTCACTGTTGCTATTAAAAAAAAAAAAAATTCATGAGCCAGATGTGTGGAAGTATAAAACTTACAGAGAATGAATATCATTAAGAACCATATATGTTTATACTTGAATACAGTAGGCACTGTCCTTTAGTAGTTTAAAAGGTAAATTACCCCTAGATTCTGCAAAACTCTTGGTTATAATGAAAAGACTCAACTTCTTGCTTTACATGAACAATTATGCATTTTAGTTTAGGTTCATGTCAACTCTACTAGCCAGAGAATGGAGCTAAAATAAAAGGAAAAGCTGTTTAGTATCCAGATTTATTAATTTCAGCTTCTGAAGGCCAATACACCTCAGAGGAGAGAGGACAGTGATCCAACAATATAAATGTTCTAATAAGTTGACCAACTCAAAATTTCTTGTTAATCTTGCACTAACCTCCAACCAGTGGACCCATAAGGCCCCAAAGGATATAGAGATACACTTTACATTTACTTGAAGAAGGAATAAAATTTGAGATAAAATTGAAACTATGTAAGTTTTCAAATGGGCATATATCATTCACTGAACTACTGCTTTTATTTCATGTAACCAAATGCAAGACATATATTCTAATTATAAAAAATAAACTATAAAACACACATTTAAGTTTGATAATCATAATGGTGCTCTAAATTAAACACCAAAATCTTCCTTTCTTAAACTCTTTAAAACTACACAAATAAAGGGGGCCAAAAAAAAAAAAAAGAAAGCCCTTCAAGCTGAATGTAACTGCCATTTCCAACACAGCATTCACTCACCTCAAGTGTCTAATTAATTTTAATATTTAAAGAAACCTACCGGATGGCCCAGTGCAGAGGAGTTGAATTTAAATCTCCACCTAATTGATCTACAACAGCACCTCTTGAAATATAAAATCTGTTAAAAACAGATACAAATGAAAATAAGGTTTGAAACTTCATATTGAGAAAGAAAGTACATTTTTCCTATTAATATAAAAATGTTTTGGAAAAAAGAAATAATAACTCTAATATAGAAGTTTGAAAGACTTACAGAGCAGTGTCAAACAAACCTCTATGGTACATTCTTAGCATGCTGATGATTATTCTTGCTGTAATTAGCATTCCATCACAGCTCACATGCCAAATGTATGATGCTATTCTCTACATATCCTAACTACCTCAGCAATCCTAAAATAGCTTATAGTATCATATATTCCATTTAACTTGGAAGGGGACAGGTGAAATCAGGAAACTTACAATGGTTGAAAATCAGAAGTACCACCTGAGAATGGATTCTAAAAGTAATAAAATATTCATTTAAAATCCTTTCAGAAAAGATAGACATTTTGAATGATTTGCTGTCTATTCTTGGGACACAGATGTGATGCACTGTATAAGGTGAACCTGTAAGTTAATAAGAGATTTTCTTCTATGGTTTATAGAAGATAACCTCATTACTTTAAAGTTTTTCTTCATATATTATCTACACAATCTGCCAGTTTATTTCCACATAAACAGAGTTTTCCTGTGTGTATATTTATGAGAATATCTCAAACTTTAGTCAATTTTAATTTTTTAAACTTTAAGGATTTAAAATATATAATACTATAATATAAATTACTCATGCAAATATGCATATATATTTTGCTTGCTAAGATATAAAACAACAACAAAAAAAATGAATAGGCAATAGTGCTTTATGAAGGGAAATCACTTTATACAATTCATATATGCCCACTTAAAACTGTTCCATGTTTAGTTTTTTTAGAAAAAGGTTAAATTTCCTACTTACCTATTCCTCCTGGCATCACTAAGTAAGACATCTTAAAGTTTCCTCTAAACTAGACACAAGATTCTACTATCCATAGAAAATCCGTCATATGTTTTTTTTCAAAAAATTTTCACTTTCACTTTCTAAACTTTACCTTGGGTTTTATCTCTAATTTTCCTTTTAGGACCAGTGAGGGTGCTGCCTTAATGTTCTCTAAGGTCCTTCCTTTTCAACTCTAGTTAATGTGCATAGCAGAAGGTTTCAGGAATTAATTAACAACAGACTGCAGATGGTTCAATTCTCATACATGCACTTAAAGAAAAAGAAAAATGAAGACGTGATCCAGAATCAGAAACACACAATTAGCACCTTTTACACCCCATCTTACCTTACAAGATCCAGCCTGTTGTTAATAGCAGCCCAATGAAGAAGTGACACATTTTCTTTGTCTGGTTGTCGGACATCATATCCTGCATCTACTAACTCTTTACATCGTTCAAAAATCCCATATCTCAAATAAGAAAAAAGGGGACAAAATTGATATTATTAAAATACTTTCAAATATCAAAATTTTTTCCCTTTACCATGTCTCTTCTTTATTCAAACTTTCCTTCTGCCAATACAGAGAAACAAAACAGTTATCCCTCAGGGTCCACGGGGTAATGGCCCCCTGAAGAAACTCAAATTCATGGATGTTCAAGTCCTTTATATAAAATGGCATGGTATTTGCATATAACCTACACACATCTTCCCATATACTTTGGGATTGAACCTGCAGGTGGGAACCTGAAAACACAGACAGGCACAAGCAGAACATAGTGCAAAGCCAAACAACAAAAGCAAACTTAGTTTACTGACTGATCAAATTAATCCATTTGGAGATGAACTTGATTTTCTTAAACACACTTTCACACTCACATATGCCATCTCCTTCAGTAAGTTTCACTTGATCTTCTAGCATGTCTCAGGAACACAGGGTGCCAATTCCTGCCAGCAGTCTTATCTTTGAACCAAACCAAGCCCACACAATAACCTCACCATAAGGGAGAAAAATCAAGAACCAAAAACATGGGCATCCTATAGGTGGAGCACAGGGAAGAATGATCAGTCTTTCCTGCGGGAGACGGAGTATGATACATAAGCTATGTGTTTACACTGAAGGCTGACAAAAGGCAAGCAAAGCTTTTCAAGTACAGGGAACAGCACACAGAGAAACCGGAGACATGGAACTGCATGGGTATTCAGAAAAATATAAACAGTTTAGCACTGTTAAAGCACAAAGCCTAAGACAGGGACTGGCAAGAGATGTGACTAGAAGAAGTAGTCGAAAAACATACAGACCTTCTAGTGTATCCTATTAAGTTCAGACTTTATCTATAGTTCAATGGGAAACCAACAGAGGGCCTTAAAGAGGAAAGCACTCAGACTTTTAGTTTTCAGAGAGATCACGTCAGTGGCAGTACTTCCGGAAACTGCTCAGAACATGGTAAGGACAGAGACCGAGAGACCAGTTTAGAGGTGACTGCAATAAACACAGGTAAAAGACAACGAGAGCCTAACAAGGGGAAAGGCGATAGGAACGGAAAAGGAAGGATGGAATTGCGCGATATCTGTGACTGTCAGGAATGAGAAATACCTATTCATGATGCTACAACAAATTTTTAAGCCACTTATTAGCAATATTTCTAACAGAAACTTGAATGCTCAATAGGCCACTGGGTTGTTTTGAAACTTACTTAAAAGGACCTCAAAGTTTCCGGTCCTCAAGGGTCAAAAATCAATATCCACTTAAAGTAGTGGTTACCAGGGCCTCTAGAATCCATATTAATACTTGATTAGTTTTTAATATGCTTTGAAATTGACATACATAACACATAATAAAATGTTAAAGCCCAATAGGCTAATGAATTACCAAACATCTTTGCTTTTCACAAAATCGTATCAAGTTAGTACGGTGACATCAGTTCATTTCATGCTGATTTACTAGAGCATGATCTACATTTGATGGGCAACTTAATAGGCAGATTTTATTTGACTACTAAGATAATGAACTAACACTTAATATAGTCTAATAGACAAAATATTTTTAAATATGTTCAATGGCAAGAAATGGAGGATATATTAATCATTAATGAGATCCAAAAGGGTGAAAACGTTGGAAATAATTGTGATACCTACAATTTGAAAATCTTAAGGAAAACTTCAAAAATTGGACTTCCATTTTCAGTGCAAGCAAAACAACCCACTGTATGTTTCAAGTGGTCAGAAAATGTATTTCTACCTTATGGCATTTCTTCCAGTGCTCCCTGAACACAGGAAAAAATTCAATAAATAAATAATTGTTAAAAATATCTATAAACATGTGAGTTCCATCTACATATTCAGGTTATAGCACATTTTAAGTTCAAACTCAGAGACTTGTTTTTGTGTCATTTTAAATCACCTGTTCATTCAACAAACATTTACTGGGCATGCTTTTACAAGACAGGAACTGTGTAAAACTCTGGAGCAACAAACAGGAAGAGGATACACTTGTACAAAAAAAGCTTCCCCTTGCAATGTAACTGGGGAGCCTGGTCCATAAGCACTAAGCACCCTGATGCCATAGGATAAACACCTTAAGTGCTGGTATTAACGAATTCCCAGTATGAAGTGAGGAAGGTAAACAAGTGGAGTGCCGTGAACTATACATATATTATCATAACCCAACAAAATATAAGAACAGAACAAAGTTTGAAAGACTTACTGAGTAGCTTTTACAATATCACAGTTACTGGAGTCCTCTATAAGAGGAATAATCTCTCTCGCCTTGGCAAGTTCTTTGTCTCCGTGTGTGCAGACGCCATGTCGACCAAACCCTGGAGGGTGGGGGCTGTGGCTGTGATTCTTGCACTGAAGAGTAAGAGTAATTTGACAAAGCATATATGAAAATCAATGTCAGTTAAAGATATGGGATACTCAAAGTTTCTCAGCTTCCTAGAAGCATAAATATATCATAAACTTAACATGTATGACATATATATTTCTTTAAAAAAAAAGACTTTATAAAGTGTGACCTTGATTATGGTGATACTTCTGGCCATTCGTTTACATAATAACCAATCTAACTAATCTCATAAATTATACAGATTCCTAAGCAGGACTGGATTCAACCTTAGTAAAATATATTATTTTTTTTTTCAAAGAAATGACATTTTAAAGAGAACCTCCTCGAATTAATACTTGCTAAGCCCCTTAAGGCATTTGGATCTGGCTGAGAAGCCCATGAGAGCATTTCAGGCATGGATGATCCACATGAAGGATCTCTGAGATCCCAGTGGAAAGAAGGGGCCATCAAAGAAGGAGGTACTTCTCTCTGAAGGGAGAAGTTCCACTTTGCTTATGGCTAAATAGTGACGAAGTTTGTAGACTCTAAAAGCTTCCATAGCCTTGGCAGCTCACATCAAGAGCCTCGGATGATCACTGACGTCATAAGAATGTTAACTTTTTTTAAAAAAAGATTTATTTATTTTACACAGAGGGGAGAGGCAGAGAGAAAGAGAGGTTCTCCATGGGGCCAGTGCTGTGGCGCAGTGGGTTAACGCCCTAACCTGAAGCACTGGCATCCCATATGGGCGCCGGTTCTAGTTCCAGCTGCTCCACTTCCCATCCAGCTCTCTGCTATGGCCTGGGACAGCAGAAGAGTCCTTGGGCCCCTGCACTCCCATGGAAGACCGGGAAGCTCCAGACTCCTGGCTTTGGATCAGCACAGCTCTGGTCGTTGAAGCCATTGGGGGAGTGAATCAGAGGATGGAAGACGATCTTTCTCTCTCTCTCTCTCTCTCTCTCTCTCTCTCTCTCCCCCCCATTGGGGGAGTGAATCAGAGGATGGAAGACGATCTCTCTCTCTCTCTCTCTCTCTCTCTCTCTGCATCTCCTTCTCCTTGTAACTCTTTCAAATAAATAAATAAATCTTTTAAAATATATATATGAAATGATCTTTTTTCAGACTCTGGGCAATAGGAAACATAGGACTGTGATCTCCAATGAAAGAGAAAAAACAAACCACATGAACCCAATGTTCCAGTAATTTCAGAATTACAAGCACTGAGAGTAAAATATTTTGTTTCAGAGTCAAGAATCATCATTAAATGAGGACACAGAAATCAGGGGCTGAGGAGGCTGGAAGCTGGGAGTGGATCTCAAGAGAAGTAAGCTAAGCAGAAAAAAATGGCTTCAAAAATCTACACAGGGGACCCTTTAGTCTTTGCTTCATAGGCCAGGCATATACACAAAAAAAACTCCACAAGACAAAGCACAACACCAGGAATTTATAATTTGAACACATAACAGGACAATGTCTAAACTCTGGCCAGCCAGAGCCTGATGATCTGAAGTTACACAGTGGAGACATCAGAGGGCCACACCTTAGCAGTAGCTAAAGTAAAGTAAAGTAAAGGCTACATGAGAACTATTCTAGAAAAGCTGCCTGTCAAAACAATACCCAATACTCCTTAAAGAAAGGAAACACACCTGATAACTCAGCAAAATGCATTTACAGTGTCAACCACTCAATTAAAACTCACTAAACATGCAAAAAAGCAAATAAGGGCCGGCGCTGCAGCTCAATAGGCTAATCCTTTGCCTTGCGGCGCCAGCACACCGGGTTCTAGTCCCGGTCGGGGTGCCTGATTCTGTCCCGGTTGCCCCTCTTCCAGGCCAGCTCTCTGCTGTGGCCTGGGAGTGCAGTGGAGGATGGCCCAGGTGCTTGGGCCCTGCACCCCATGGGAGATCAGGAGAAGCACCTGGCTCCTGCCTTCAGATCAGCACGGTGCAAAGGCCGTGGCGGCCATTGGAGGGTGAACCCACAGCAAAGGAAGACCTTTCTCTCTGTCTCTCTCTCTCTCACTGTCCACTCTGCCTGTCAAAAAAAAAAAAAAGCAAATAAGGCCCATAATAGAAAAAAAAAAAAAACAGATCTTGAAATGATAAAGATACAGAATTAGCAAGAGCAAAATTAAAAACTGCTATAAATATGTATAAGTATTTAAAGGAAAACATGAACAAAATGAGCAGAGAAATTGAACATATCCACACAGCAAAATTTATAACATAAGAGTAACAGATTAGAAAGCATAGAAAACATCACTGAAAATGAAGGCAGAGAAATAAGGAGAATTCAAAAATGAAGCACACAGAGAAAAAGACTGAATGCATATAATCAGAGTCCAGAAGAAGAGGGAGAAGGTTTTCTTAATTCTAAGAAATAATAGCCAAAAATATTCCAAATTTGGTAAAAATTATACTCAAAATTATTAGAAGCTAAGTAAACACCAAACAAAACAAATCCCAATCCTAAACCAAGTCATGTCATAATCAAATCACTAAAAACCAATGGTAAAGAATCTTATGAAATTTTTCTGAACTTCTAGTTTTTGTAAAGCATCTGAAAGTATTTTTAGATCAGTAAAATGCTCAACTAATCATCTAGAAACTGGGTAGTTATTATTAACATTAACTTACTTTTAAGCTGACAGAGTTTTGAAAAAACAAAACTGGGCTGTCTATGGGTTCCCAAAAATCAAGTTTTTAACCTTAATGTCCAAGAAAGTAACACAGACGTAACAAAAAAATATTGTGAGCATTTATGCAAGAGAAAAAGAGAGAGTGAGAGTGTGCCAGAGAGAGAAACTTAAAAGCAGCCTATATAAAAAAAGAAATTTATATTCAAAGAAACAAAGAGTGAACTCAGAATTTCATCAGAAACAATATAAGCCAGAAGACAATGGCATGACAGTAACAAGCTGGGGGGACCCCAAACAAGTAAACCTGGGAAGACGAGCAAAAGTATTCTTCATGGAGGTAAAACAAGCACATCTTAGGGAAGACATTTGGCACAACTGCTAAGTCAGCACCGCATCCTGTAGCAGAGTGCCTGGTTCAAGTAGTGACTACCCTGCTTCTGATCCGGCTTCCTGCTCTTGTATACTTCAGGCAGCAGCAGATGATGGCTCAAAGACTTGGGTTTCTGCCACTTACATGAAAGATCCAGATGGAATTCCAGGCTGGTAGCTTTGGGCTAACCCAGCCCTGGCTGTTGTGGGTATTTGGGGAGTAAACCATCAGACAGAAGGCCTTTCAAATAAAATGAAAATAAATAAATCTTAAAAGAAAAAAAAACACCTCACACACAAAAGCTGAGATAATTATCAGCAGACCTATACCACAAGAAATGATAAAGGAAGTTCTTCAGGCTAATGAAAGGTAAGAGAAATGGAAATTTGGATCAAAACAAAGGTACAGGGGTCCCAGAACCATTTGTGTGTCAATATACATGTACATATAACACTCTTGTCATTTTTAAAATTTCTCCATGACTGTAGAGAAATGAAGAACATTGTAAGAGATGTTGTAACAGCATTTGAATGTGATTAAGTAAAAGGTGTATAAGCATCTTCTAAAATAAAGAGGGATAAGTATTAAGTCAATTGTAAAGATAAAATATTTTTAAAATATTTGATTAATATAAATATGTGAAAGCAAGAAATGCTTAAAAAACAATGTAGAACTAAAAGAAGATATAGTAACACCTAATCATCATAATTATGTTAAATGCAAAATTTTTTTAAATCCCAAATGAAGCCAGAGATTGTTAGACTAGATAAAAAAGACAAACTATATGCTGTCTGCAAGAAACCCACCGCAGCTATAAAAACATGCAGCTTAAAAGTAAAAGAATGGAGAAAAGGCATGCCATACAGAAATGCCAAGTGTAAGGAATGCAGTGGCTAATTAACAGAAGACAAAGTAGACATCAGCACAAGAAATACTTCCAGGAATAAACAAGGGCAGTTCACAGTATTAGAGCTGCAGATGCATTTAGAAGATATAATAATGTTAAACATGTACATACTCAAAAGGAGCTTTTAAATTCATGAAGCAAAAACAGATGGAATGGGGGAAGAAACATAGAAAGACCCAATACAGTTGGAGATTTCAATCTTTTTCAGTAATTGGTAAAGCAGGTGAAGAGAAAGCTATGTAGGATAGAAAAAAGGTGAGGAATCATAACGAGGATAGAGAAGACTAACCAGGGCACCATCCACCAACTTGGCCAGTAGTAAATCTGATAGATGGTGGTATCTCAAAGCTGTAATTTGCATATCCCTAGTGGTTAATGAAGTTGAGCACCTTTTCATATACTTATTTACCATCTGTGTACATTATTTTGTGAATTGTCTAAGACTTCTGCCCACTTTTTAATTGTACTGTTTGTAATGCTGCTATTAAGTTTTGAGAGTTCTTTATATTACATATTCTAGATATAAGTCCTTTGTCAGATTTGTGATTTGCAATATTTTCTTTTGGTCTATATCTGTCTGTTTCTTTTCTTCTTTTCTTAATATTTATTTTATTTATTTGAAAGACAGAATTACAGAGAGAGGTAAGACAGAGAGGGTCTTCCATCCACTGATTCACTCCCCAATTGGCTGCAACAGCCAGAGCTGAGCTGATCCGAAGCCAGGAGACAGGAGCTTCCTCTGGGTCTTCAACGTGGGTGCGGGGGCCCAAGGACTTGGGCCATCCTCCACTGCTGTCCTAGGCCATAGCAGAGAGCTGGATCGGAAGAGGAGCAGCCGGGACTAGAACTGGCACCCATATGGGATGCCAGTGCTTTAGGCCAGAGCTTTTACCCGCTGCACCACAGCGCCCGCCACTCTTTCTATTTCTTAAGTCTCTTGGGACTAGAGCTGTGGTACAGCCAGTTAAGTGGCAACCTGCAGTGCTGGCATGCCACATAGGTACCAGTTCAAGTCCTGGCTGCTTCCTGTTAATACACCTGGGAAAGCAACAGGAAGATGGCCCGAGTCTCTGGGCGGCTGCCACCCACGTAGGAGATCTGGAAGAAGTTCCTGGCTCCTGGCTTCTGCCTGGCCCAGCCTTCGTCCTTGTGGCAATTTGGCAAATGAAGCAGATAGCAGATCTCTCTCTCTCTCCTTCTCTCTTTGTAACTCTGCCTTTCACATAAATAAATAAATAAGTCTTTACAAAACAGTCTCTTTCAGAGAGAAGTTTTAAATTTTGATGAAGTCCAACTTTTCAATTTCCTCTTTTACAACTACGCTTTCGGTTTCACTTCTAATAATTACTTTATTGGGTCACAATTCCTTTGCTTAAAGAACAAAGTGTCCCTTCAGGGTTTAAGATGCCTGCTCTGCCAGGAGACCCCTCCTTTGCTCCTTGGGGCTGTACCAGATGGCTTCTCAAGGAGCTCTCCTCTGTCTATACTCAT
This sequence comes from Lepus europaeus, assembly GCF_033115175.1. Taxonomy (NCBI): domain Eukaryota; kingdom Metazoa; phylum Chordata; class Mammalia; order Lagomorpha; family Leporidae; genus Lepus; species Lepus europaeus. The sequence continues at coordinate 46,433,327 of NC_084833.1, forward strand.
GCTCACTTCCAGGGTTCAAGTCCATGGCACACTGGCTACTTGTCTGGTGGTTTCTGAATTCTAGTTTTCAAGAATCTACCTGCAATTTTGCATTCGGTCCAGGTTCCACAGCTGCATAAACCAGGAGACGTGTGTGTTTATTTCACCTTACCCAGAACTAGAACCATAAATGCTCTTTTGAAAATAACTTCCTATTTAACTGGTAAATAATCATACACACACAGCTGAAAATAAAAAATGTAGATAGTAGGTTAAAATACAAGTGGAAATATTACCTTAGAATTCTTTTCACGATATCACAAAAATTATAATCATATCTATTTTATTTTATTTATTTTTATTTTTTTATTTTTTTGACAGGCAGAGTGAACAGTGAGAGACAGAGAGAAAGGTCTTCCTTTTGCCGTTGGTTCACCCTCCAATGGCCGCCACGGCCGGCGCGCTGCGGCTGGCGCACCGCGCTGATCCGATGGCAGGAGCCAGGGGCTTCTCCTGGTCTCCCATGGGGTGCAGGGCCCAAGCACTTGGGCCATCCTCCACTGCACTCCTGGGCCACAGCAGAGAGCTGGCCTGGAAGAGGGGCAACCGGGACAGGATCGGTGCCCTGACCGGGACTAGAACCCGGTGTGCCGGCGCCGCAAGGCGGAGGATTAGCCTGTTAAGCCACGACGCCGGCTATAATCATATCTAAATAAAGACAAAAATTTAAAGAGTTGAACTATACTTAGCACTTCTAGAATGTCAACAAGTAACAGATGTAAAAAGAAAAGTACAACAAAGATTGAGAAATCAATCTGCCTTTTCTAATCAAAACTTAATTTTTAATAGAATTCTAAAATTCTAAAATGATATCTAAATATAAAAGGATACATCTATATAGCAGTTTTTTTTTTTTTTTTTGACAGGTAGAGTTATAGACAGTAAGAGAGAGAAAGGTCTTCTTTCTGTTGGTTCACCCCCCAAATGGCCGCCACGGCTGGAGCTTCGCCAATCCGAGGCCAGGAGCCAGGTGCTTCCTCCCAGTCTCCCATGTGGGTGCAGGAGCCCAAGCCCTTGGGCCATCCTCCACTGGCCTCCCGGGCCACAGCAGAGAGCTGGACTGGAAGAAGAGCAACCAGGACTAGAACCCGGCGCCCATATGGGGTGCCGGTGCCGCAGGCGGAGGATTAGCCAAGTGAGCCACAGCACCAGCCCCTATATATAGCAGTCTTAAATATCTAGCAAACCAGAAGTGAATAAAAAGGTCAACAATCTGAATTCATTCTCCAACACTGTACCACCAGAGATAACCATTATTATCAGGTTGGTACATCCTTCCTCATCATGTACATGAGCATATAATTTAACATATTTATTATACTGTATAACACAGCTATAGCTTTTTAATCATCTTAACAAGTATTGGGATCAAAGTATTCTTCGACTTGCTTTTCTCACCTAACAATATATCACACACAGACCTGCATGTCAGTAGTAGTGCAATATTATTACATTATACAAATCTAACATAACTTAACCACCCTCCTTATTGTTAGAGATGACAGTTAATTTTAGCCTTTCAATGCTATGAACACTTCCACAGTCTACTTGTATAGAACTAATTCCCAGAAGTAGGACAATTAAGTTAAAAAATATATGTACTTGGGCTAGCGCTGTGGTTAAGCCTCCGCCTGAGGCACTGGCATCCCACATAGGCACTGGTTCGTGTCCTGGCTGCTCCTCTTCCAATCCAGCTCTCTACTATGGCCTCGGGAAGTAGTAGAAAACAGTCCAAGTGCTTGGACCCCTGCACCCATTTGAGAGAACCAGAAGAATCTCCTGGCTTTTGGCTTCAGATCAGCCTAGCTCTGGCCATTGCAGCCATTTGGGGAGTGAATCAGTGGATGGAAAACCTTTCTCTCGGCCGGCGCCGCGGCTCACTAGGCTAATCCTCTGCTTTGCAGCGCCGGCACACCGGGTTCTAGTCCCGGTCAGGGCACCGATCCTGTCCCGGTTGCCCCTCTTCCAGGCCAGCTCTCTGCTGTGGCCCAGGAGTGCAGTGGAGGATGGCCCTGCACCCCATGGGAGACCAGGAGAAGCACCTGGCTCCTGCCATCGGATCAGCGCGGTGCGCCGGCCGTAGCGCCTACCGCGGCGGCCATTGGAGGGTGAACCAACGGCAAAGGAAGACCTTTCTCTCTGTCTCTCTCACTGTCCACTCTGCCTGTAAAAAAAAAAAAAAGGAGTTTCTGGCTCCTGGCTTTGGCCTGCCCAGCCCTGGCCATCGTGGCCATTTGAGGAGTGAACCAGCAGATGGAAGATCTGCCTCTCCCTTTCTCTCTAACTCTGCCTTTCAAATAAATGAATAAATCTTTTAAAAAATATTTATATATTATAAACACATATAAGATACCACATTTTTATCCCAAATCATATTCCTATTGCATGGCATATAAGTGGTTTTTTTTTTTTCCTAAAAATTTTCCCAAACTGGATATTATCAATCTTTTTTCAATCTTGCTAAACTGATGGTTAAACAACAGCATGCTGTTTTTCATTTGCACACCTCTGGTTGCTAAAGAGTCTGAATGTTTTGCTTTGTTGTTATGTATATTGGCTCTCCATATTTTCTCTCCTTTGTAAACTGCCTTTTCACTGCCTGGTCATTTATCCAGTGGACTGCGTATATCAATTTTTATTTGGACATTAGGGAAATTAACCCTTTGCATACAGATTTGTCAACAGAGAAAACTGACTCATTCTACAGACACAAATATGCTGCCTTTTTTAAACAAAAAAGTTTTTTATTTGAGGAGAGGCAGGGAAACACAGAGAGAGATCTCCCACCTACTGGTTTGCTCTTCCAACACCTGCAAAAGCCATGGCCAACGCAGGATGAAGTCCAGAGCTGGGAATGCAATCCAGGTGTCCTGCATGGGTGGCAGGGATCCAGTTACTTGAGCTAGCACTGCTGCCTCTGAGGGTCTGCACTGGCAGGAAGCTGGATTTGGAACCAGAACCGAACCCAGGGACCCAGATGTAGGACACAGGCACCTTAACCTACTAGGCTCCATGCCTGCTCCCTTTTGCTTCTTATAGTGCCTTGAGCATCGAGGACATCAAACTCATTTTTCATCTGAAAAGCAGAGTAGGATCACATGTTTCCCATGAAGAACATCAACAATAAAGAGCATTTATGTATTTAGCAATTAATTCCTGGGTATTCACAATGTACAAAGCATCATGCTAAGGGTAAAGAAGACACGGTGTCTATCCTCCAGGAACTCAAGTCTAACAGGGGGAACAAGTTAAAGATTTATAAAGTGATAAGAGAAGGCAATAATACCTGATTAAATGGCAAAAATAAATAAGAGACAAGAGAACAGGAGATACCTTTTGTTCACGTCAGTACTTTTGGCCTTAATCCAGATAAAAGTAAAACCTAAAAATGACAATATAAATTCAAAGCCCGTGTACGAAATCAACAGTCTCCAAAGTACAACAAATGCCCTCAAGGCCACCACATACGCAGTGACCCAGTAGATACTGGAAGAAAAATGTAAAAACTTTATTATCATGACTTTTGTCAGTAAAAAGATAGAAAAAATAACAGAATTCACAAATTCAAGTTTTTAAAACTATGGGCAGTCTCACTGATTTGTTTGTCAAGCAGGCCACTCCTTATACTGTTTACAAGGTTACCTGGGGACAGAGTAAAGCTGCAGGACCAGTGGGACTGACAGTGGGACCTGGAGCACACTTCAGCTTACATCAGGTTATGTAATTTTCAAATTTGATTATCTAATTTTAACTAAATTACTGCTCCCAAAATGACTAAGTGGTTTAAACTTATTTCTACAAAACAAACCAACCAACCACCAATTAAGGTAATATGAAACAGGCACAAGTAAACAAGAAAATGGCAGAGCTGACACTTTTGTTTGTAGCAGGAGTGCTTCATCAGTCACAGGAGGCATAGACAACCTAATCCATCTGAAATGTCAGCCCCCCCCCCCCAACTAGAAAAACTCAAAATTACCAAAAAGGCTCATTTGAAGCAGATTTATACTATCTTTATTCAAATCTTGCCATGAGTATATAGTGAGCTATTCATTGATGAATGAAATATAGAAACACACTGTCAAATCTTACAACAACATGACTCATGACAGTATGAATTTAGAAACTGTCTCTGTACCATGCACAGAAGGGAGTGGAAATCTTTATTTTCTGGGAGATTGAAGGAGAGTAGGGGAAAGCAGGATGAGAGCATGCAACTCTGTCTGAAAAGGGAGGGAAGAAGAGACTGCATCCCTGCATCTGCAGGGTTCTCCTAGCCTAATCTCTTCTGACACAGGTGTCAACTAAACAAAGATTCCCGGTATTTCCTATGGTCTATATGATGATGGCTCACCATCTACCCTATTTTGGGCTCATTTCCACATTTTTTAAATCAAAGAGGCATATAAAGTTCTTCCCAACTCCCATGCAGAATGATCCTAAGAGGAGCTGTTAAAATAGTCATAACGGGGGGCCGGTGCTGTAGCGTAGCAGGTAAAGCTACCACATGCAGTGCCAGCATCCCATATGGGCACCGGTTCCAATCCTGGCTGCTTCACTTCCAATCCAGCTCTCTGCTATAGTCTGGGAAAGCACTCGAAGATGGCCCAAGTCCTTGGGCCCCTGCACCTGAGTGGGAAACCTGGAAGAAGCTCCCGGCTCCTGGCTTCGGATCAGCACGGCTCCAGCCATTGTGGCCAACTGGGGAGTAAACCAGCAGATGGAAGATATCTCTCTCTCTCTCTCTCTGTAACTCTGAATTTCAAATAAATAAATAAATATTTAAAGGCAGTTCATGACAAGAGCCTCAGGTGATTACTAACGTCATAAATAAGAGTGTCAATTGTTAAACCAACAATAGGAGTCACTGTACACTTGCTCCCATGTAGATCTCTGTCCTTAATGTGTTGTACTATGTGAATTAACGGTAAAACTAGTACCCAAACAGTACCTTATACTTTGTGTATCTGTGGGGATGCAAACTGTTGAAATCCTTACTTAGCATATACCAAGTTGATCTTCTGTACATAAAGAGAATTGAAAATGAATCTTGATGAAGAATGGGATGGGACAGGGAGTGGGAGATGAGATGGTTGCGGGTGGGAGGGAGGTTATGGGGGAAAAGCCGCTATAATCCAAAAGTTGTACTTTTGAAATTTATATTTAGTAAATAAAAGTTTTAAAAAAAGAAAAAAAAAAACAATAGTCACATCTGACTTCTGCACTAATAAGGACTGCTTTGCATGAACACACACCCTGTATGCACAGGCAAGTTTAACTGCTACGGGACTACCTGCAAGGCTGACCTAGCAGAGCAAACTAAGCAGATTCTCGTGATGCCAGCAAACTCACAAATCATTCACTGAGGGAAAGGTAAGAACACCTACTATGTAGCAGGCATGGTCCTGGGTAATCAGAGATGAAAGGTAAGACATGATTTCTGTTGCAATTCATTCATGCATCAGATATTTACTGAGTGCCCACTATGTGCCCAGTCCTGTTTTAGACACAAGAAAAAGGCAATGAACACAAGAGACAAGAATCCTGGTTTCCAAGGAACTTATATTCTAGTTAGCAAGATACTCCCTTCACACCCTCAGAACACAGTAACAGAGACTACTCCTAGGACTGAAGAACAGGTGAGCTCCACGGACAGCAAACGATCAATCAAGATTATTACCACGGCCGGCGCCGCGGCTCACTAGGCTAATCCTCCGCCTTGCGGCGCTGGCACACCGGGTTCTAGTCCCGGTCAGGGCACCGATCCTGTCCCGGTTGCCCCTCTTCCAGGCCAGCTCTCTGCTGTGGCCCAGGAGTGCAGTGGAGGATGGCCCAAGTCCTTGGGCCCTGCACCCCATGGGAGACCAGGAGAAGCACCTGGCTCCTGCCATCGGATCAGCGCGGTGCGCCGGCTGCAGCGCGCCTACCGCGGCGGCCATTGGAGGGTGAACCAACGGCAGAAGGAAGACCTTTCTCTCTGTCTCTCTCTCTCTCTCACTGACCACCTGACTAGCAAAAAGGTCCTACATTAGGAGTCCAGAGATCTGGGCTCTCCTGCTACTTTAGCTCCTGCTGTGGATGTCTGGAAAGTACATTAATTACTTCTGAGTCTCAATTTCATGAATCTCTTTGTCCTTCTGAAAATGTTATCAAAACTAGGAATTCTCTACTCAGATAAATACACAACTGTACCTATAAGCTGACCTTTGCATATAATCTTAAGATGTCTACTGGTGTCCTGAAGCTTATGCTATATACCAGTTTAAGAGTTTCTGAGCTACATAATTCAGTCTTCAGTTCCCAAGTGTTCTAGGATTCTGTTCTATTTTATCTTCTCTGTCCACCTACGATCCCAGTCCAAAACTTCCTCAGATGTTAGGATAATATGTTTGTTGTGTTGCTTTAATAAAGATACACAGGTCAAAAGAAGAAAAGAGTGGGGAGGGGCAGAGAGGGGGGAGGGAGAACGGAATATCAAGAAAGAGACATATAGCTAGCAAAATACCCTCCTAGAGAGTGGGGAGCAGAACAAGATTATTATGAAAATTATGAGACAAATGCATACACCTGTGGTGATTTTTACACTACAGCTCCAAATCGTTAGACACTCTCCATCAAGAGGTGGGAGTCGATGTTCCTTCTTGACTCAGCTCTGTGACTGCTCATTTATGAAGTGATGCTGTGCTACTTCACAGGCCCAGGCCTTAGAAGTCAGCAGCTTCCTCTTCTTGTCTCTAGAGACAACTCTTCTTAGAATTCAGCTACCAGGCTGTGCAGATGTCACACATAAATGTCCCTGCTGAAAGTCACCGTCAACAGCCAGGCCCGTGAGTGAAGACACCCCTCAATGACAGCCCATTCTGGTGCACCAATCCCAGGACAGGACCCTTCCCAGCCGAGGTTCTGGATGTGGTGGGGCCTTGGCCTGACCAGACTCCAGAACATGGAGGCCATGAGCAGGACAGCAGTTGTTTTACATCGTGGTTTCTGGGCCAGTTCATCATAACCAAACCATCTCTGGATCATCTTCCAGCTCTAAGTGATCATGTGTCATTTGTTACATAGAAATAGCACAGGTAACATTACCTTTGTAAATAGTACGTAAGTACTGTTGAAGTTACACTGGGCAGCAGTTGAAGTGAAAACCAAGATTTAGAAAATCATACTGGAACTCTGATGAGGAACCGTATTTTGCCAGATTATGAAACAATGAGAAAGAGTGAAAAAGCTGACATGTAGTTTATCATGACATCAACACAAGCAGCAGAGTTCAGTTTCCAAGTTCCTTCTTAGACAAGTATTTTCATCAATGCTAGGCCCTGTTCTAGACATGCAGCACACAGCAGTGAACCTGAGATTAACAGGACCAACAGGTGTGTTACATGGTATTAAATGCTGAGGTGCAACATAAAACAAGGAAGGGATTTTTACTGGTAGTAGTGATGAAGGGAACACAGGGTCACAGAATGCCACACTGAAGTGGTATTTGTGTCCAGATCTCAGACGTGGAGAAATCAGCCATGTAGGTACACAACAAAAGAGCATTTGAGCCATAGCAAATAGTAAGTTTAAGCTCCCAAAGCCACTGGGGCTGGGGTTGATGGATCAAGTAAGAAAGTACTCAAAAAAGGTGAGGTCGGTCAGAAAGAAGCTTATAGGAAGACCAGTTGTATGGGTATTCTGGTAAAAATCCATCAATGATGAACTTGGAATCAAAAACCAAATTCAACAACAGCAGGGAATTTTTATTCTTGTTTTATCCACTAATTTATTGCCAGTAGCTAGAAGGATACCTTCACACCTAGGAGACATTCAAAACTCATTTTTCAGGGCTGGCCTGTGGCACAGCAAGTAAAGCCACTGCCTCCAAAGTCAGCTTCTCATATGGGTACCAGCTTGTATCCCAGCTGTTCCACTTCTGCTCCAGGTCCCTGCTAACAGTCTGGGAAAAGCAGCAGAAGACGGCTCAACTGCTTGCATTGCTACCACCCTTGTGGGAGACCTGGATAAAGCCCCTGGCTTGTGGCTTTGGCCTGACTCAGCCCTGGCCATTGCAGCCATCTGAGGAGTCAACCAGCAGAGAGAAGTCCTCCTTCTCTATCTGTAACTCTTTCAAATGTTAAGACCCACTGTTAAGCCAAAAAAAAAAACCCCACATCATTTGTTAAATGAACAAAGGAAGTCCTGGCTCTACCACTTAGCAGCTATTTGACTTGTAGCAAGTGACTCCAATTATTTAAGCTTCAATTCTTTCTCTTAACTCGAATACCACATGGTCCATGATATAAGATCATCAGACATCATTTTTTGACTTTACAATTGTGTGAAAGTGATAACATTCAGTAGAAACTTTATTTTGAATTTAATCTTTCCCAGAGGAGTGATACCAGCATTCTCTTGTGATGCTGGGCAGTGGCAGCGAGCCACAGCTCTCAGAAATCGATGGCTCTGTTGCTATAACATCCCCACCATTCAGCAACTAATTTTTATTCAATGCTCCAAGCATTCTTTAGCCCCAGTGTGCTTTCAGCGGTGTATATTAATATTGCGGACCCACAACACCATTCTGTTTTCTATTCTCAGTATACAGTAAATTATTGACAATCAACAGTTTATTATAAAATCAGCTTTGTGTTAGATGATTTAGCTCAAATGCAGGAAAATTTGGAACACATTTAAGGTAGGCTAGACTAAATTATGTTTGGTAGGTTAGGTGTATTAAGTGCATTTTCCACTTCAAATATTTTCAACTTACAAGTTATTTGAGCATAACCCCATGGGAAATTGAGGAGCAACCATACAGAAAGCCCTCCACATCCCTGGGTTCCAAATCTACCGATTAAGCCAACTGTGAATTGAATATATATATATATTTTTAATTCTTTTTTTAAAATTTATTTATTTGGACAGGTAGAGTGGACAGTGAGAGAGACAGAAAGAAAGGTCTTCCTTTGCCATTGGTTCACCCTCCAATGGCCACCGCGGCCGGCCGGCGCACTGCACTGATCCGAAGCCAGGAGCCAGGTGCTTCTCCTGGTCTCCCATGGGGTGCAGGGCCCAAGCACTTGGGCCATAGCAGAGAGCTGGCCTGGAAGAGGGGCAACCGGGACAGAATCCGGTGCCCCGACCGGAACTAGAACCCGGTGTGCCGGCGCCGCAGGCGAAGGATTAGCCTGTTGAGCCACGGCGCCGGCCGAATATATATATATATTTTTAAAAATGTTACGCTGATGCAGACATGTACTACTGTGTAGTTGGGCCTACAATTGTTAGGCCTGAACACATACAGACTCTTTGTCATTACTCCCTAAATAGTAGAATTTAACAAGTATTTATGTACTTTTAGGTGTTGTAAGTAATCTAGATGTGATTTAAATGTATGGGAGGATATGCACTGATTATATACAAATACTATCCCGTTTTATATAAGTAGAGTAAACATCTGTGGATTGCGGTCTCCGCAGGGGTCCTAGAATCAACTCCTACTGCTCGGATAGCAAGGGACTACTGTACCACTCTCTCTCCACTTCACAGGATCATAGTGAAAATCAACAGAGGGGCTGTATTTTGCCCCCTGTAAAGCACAGCACATAGCTAAGATCTTCACATGATAAAAAAACAGTGGCTGCCGTGCTCTCTCTACCTTGCCCTACTCACAGCCACCTCTGAGTCATTCTCTCCCTCCGTGTGTAGGGACTGGGGCACGCCTGTCTTCCCTTCAGCTGACGGAGTACACGTGGGCCGCTTGAAGGATTTTGTAAATGCGTGCCCGTAATTAGGACATGATAGCTACTTCTACTCATTTTCTTCGAGGCTCTGAGAAAAACAGCAAGACACGGTTTCTATGTGAAGATTCTACACGCTTTTGTAAAGTCCAGTCTACTTGCACACCATTTTTTCTTTGCTCAAAATGCACCAACACCCAGTAAGAACACCTTTATGCTTCCCCCACACAACCTGTCACTTAAACCTCCACGGGAAAAGGGGGAGCAAGAGACACATTCTCGGGACTGAAAAACCTCCTTCAGGGTCCATGTACTTCAATCATTTCATGCTCGAAAATCAATGACTTCACTCATCCAAGTCGGCGACACCCTCAGTTTTTTTTTTTTTTTTTTTTTTTTTTTTTTTTTATCTATAAGTAGAGAGATACCTTACGGATGCACTGACTCTGGAGTAAAACAACACACGTAAAAGTATCCGGCATATGCAAAGTGCTCAGTAAAACTGGCCGAATCTGCTAATTCTTCATGTATTCAACAAACACTCCGTGAACTTCTGTACTCTAGGCACTGGGAAAAGTGCGTACGGAAAATGGACAAAACTCCTCTCTCGGTGCCAACACTCCCTGCCCGTCGCCCGCTCCTGTTCTCACACCTGGCTGTTAATTCCTCCTCCACAGAACGGAGTCCTCCGGGATTCTGCAGATGGCTACCAGTACCTCCCCTCCCAGCAGCCCAAACAGACGGCCCTAATTCTTTCCAGGAGCAAGCAGGGATGTGGGAACAAGAGTTACAACAGGGATGTGTGAGGCGACGGCGGGTGCTCAGACCACGGTCAAGGCGCGCTGGCCCAACTCAGGTGTGTCACCTGACAGGTCCCCTAGGCACAGCGAACCCCCCAACCAGGCCCCACAGCGGCCCGCGCCGGGCACCGGCCCCAGGGCTCAGGGGGCGCCCTGACTTGGGGTTGGAGGCCGGAGGGGCCGGCGCGGGCCCTCAGCCGACGGTCCTCGGCTTCCCAGCATCTTTCTCGGAGTTTCCAGGCTCCTGGCTCCCCGGTCCAGGCCCCCGCTGCCCTCGGAGGCCCCTCAGCTGCTTCCACTTCACACTGTCTCTCTCCCCACAGCCCCAGCCCCACTCACCTGCGAGCTCAGCCCCGACCCCTCCATCTCCTTAGGCACCCGTAGCGGCGGCAGCGACTCGGCGAAGTGGCGGCCGCAGCCCGCCTGCCAGCCCGCCTAGGGCCGCCTCGACTCTCACTTCCTGCTCGCGCCCCCGCCTCCGCCGCCGCTGTCCCAGCTTACGCTCTGTGCCGTCAATCGATCTCAGAGAGCCAATCCGCGAGCACCTTCGGCTGGGGGCGGGACTTTCCCTCCTCCTGGGAGGCCAGTAGGGAAGCGCCAGCCGGAGACCCCGCCCCTGGCCCGCCCCCGCGGTACGCTCGGGCTCCCACAGCCTCCGTGCAAGACTGTGCGCATCTAGCCGTAGTGGAGTGATCCTACTACAACAGGCTCTGGCTGTTAGGACAACAGCAGCAACCTTCTACCGAGAGCAAATTTGGACTGGGCAGCTGAGTAGCTGGCCGACCTTGTGAAAATGTCTACAGTGTTCTCATTTGTGAAAGAGGAAAAATGAGAGAATTATCTAGAGGATTAAATGAGAAAAAGTTTAAAGTATGGAACCAATGCTGGGCTTATGGAAAGGAGCCCATACGTGTTAGCTGTTAAAAGATTCGCCAGTGTCTACTTGTGTGATCTTGAAAACTGAAAATATTATGATGCCCTTGTCCCATACTAGTAATGTTAACCATAAAATACCTGGAAATCCAACGAAATGCTTAGTTTTCTCATGAAGACTGTTACTATGATACAATAAATTAAAAGTATATTATTATTATTATTATTACATTTTAGTGCTCCTGACTACTGGGCACAACAGCCCTTGGTTGCCCAGAAAGCCCAAGCCCTTTGAGGGCGGGAACCATGTCATGGCCATCTCTGAACTCCCGATGCCTGCCACAGCACTGGGACATGGCAAATGCTCAGCCCAATTGTGTTGGAGCACATGGGTGGATGCACAGGTGTGTCATCAGCTTCTATGGTGCAGGGACAAACTGACTGTCAAAGAGCAGTGCAAACAGCTTCTTTTGAGGACCAGCGGAAAGAGCAGTTAATTCAGAGAGACTAGAATGAGGCACTGGGCAAGGCTTCACAGAGGAAGAAATGTTTGGGTGTGGTCATTTTGCTTGGCTAGTCAGAGCTCTGTTTATTGATCAACTACTGTGCGCTGGCACCTGTGCCAGTGTTTCGCATACATTATGTCTAATCCACAAGATGAGTGTTGTTTCCCCATTTCCCAAAAGAAGAAACAGGTTCTGACTGATTCCTCAAATCCCAAGTCACTCAGCTGGTAAATGGCAGAGAGAGAATTCACACCCAGGTCTCTTACTGAGGCTCAAAATCTGCTATTTCAATGCTTCGGTAATGATAGGCTAGTACATTGGAAGGTCTTGAAGCAAGTAAATACTACCACCTCACTCCTAACACCCCACTCCTTAGCCAGGCTCCTGGTTCCCCTCTGTTCATTTGTTTTCTGCCTCCAATGAGCTACTTCAGGTCCATGTCTATTGGCTATGTGAAGCAAACCCAGGGCTGACTCTAAGTGCCGCCACTAGTTCTCATCTTGGAAAACCCTGTGGTTTTTAGACATGCTCCGGTTGAAGAGCATACTTGTGAAAGCATGCTTCTGGCTTCTGAGACTGACAGCCTGGCCCGAATCTCAGGTCCGGTACTTAGTAGCTGTGTGTCTTGGGCAAGTTAGGAAATCTCTTTGTGCTTCCTCATTGCTTCTTCATCTGTAAACACGGGCCGTACCCAGCAGCACTTGCTCTACAGTGCTGTTGAGGGAATGCAATCAGCTAATGTATGCAAAATACTTTGAGGAAGACCTGCAGGTACTAAGCACTATGTATGGGCTCTCTATCTAGTTATCTGTCATCATCCTCAGGAGTGGGTGTGGAGAGGATTGAATGGCCCAGCTGGATGCTATCTTGAAAGGGCCAAGGACCTGTGCAGTGGCACAGTAGGTTAATCCTCTGCCGGTGGCGCAACCATCCCATATGGGCGCTCGTTCTAGTCCTGGCTGCTCCTCTTCCGATCCAGCTCTCTGCTATGGCCTGGGAAAGCAGTAGAAGATGGCCCAGTGCTTGGGCCCCTGCACCCACGTGGGAGACCCGGAAGAAGCTCCTGGCTCTTGGTTTTGGACTGGTACAGCTCTGGACGATGAGGCCATTTGGGGAGTGAACCAGCGGATGGAAGACCCCTCTCACTGTCTCTCTCTCTCTCTCTCTCTCTCTCTCTGTCTGTCTGTAACTCTACCTCTCAAATAAGTAAATAAAAATCTTAATTTAAAAAAAAAATAAAGAAAAGAAAGGGGCAAAGCCAGAGATTCAGCCTGTCTTGGAGTCTCGGGTTTGCCATCACTTTCTCTGTGCGTTAGCTTCTTAGGCTTGCCATAACGAAAAACCACAGACTGGGTGCCTTAAACAATAGAAATTTATTGTATTGCACTTCTGGTGGCATTAGTGGGGTTGAGTTCACTGGAGGCCTGTCTCCTTGGATCATCAACGGTCATCTTCACCCTGTATCCTCACATGGTCTCTCTTTCTGTGTCTGCATCTTAATTTCCTCTGCTTGTAAGCACACCAGTTAAGTTGGATCGGAGCCCCCTCCCCCCATGACCGCATTTGAACTCCATAACCTCTTTGAAGACCGTATCTCCAAATACAGTCACATTCTGAGATACTGAGGGTTAAAACGTCAATATATGGATTTCACAGGGACAAAATTCATCCCATAACACTGTGTGACCATGGGCAAATGACTTCATATCTCTCTGTGACAATTTCCTTATTTGTAGAATAGGCACGAGGGGGAAGGCTGGGAGTGCCAATCTCTGTGGCCCCTCTTGGCTTTGATTGTCTGATTTGTTCCAGTTGAAACCAGGTTGTACCTTTCCAATGTCCCTGAGCATTTTCTGATTTCTTGGATGATGCTATTTCCTCAATCTCCTGATATATGTTGAATCCTGGAGCAAGACAGAGAGATCTGTTCCCTGGCTGACTGGGGCTTGCTGTCTGGCAGCAAGAGACAGACTTTAATCAAATGGATCCACAAAGCCGTATACTTCTCACAGTCAGCCTGACCCCCTCTTCCCTTTCTACCGCCATGGGCTCTTGGTGCATATTGATCTTTGTGTTTCCATCATGCTTCACACAAGGTCTGGCACATGGGAAAGTGGAAGAGGAAGTGTTGAAACAAATGAACAAATGAACCATGGAAAAAATGGATCACAGGATGACAGCAAGAGTGGCTTGACTCCATAAATCACTCCAACAATGTTTAATAATTCTTAAATTTAAAAAATCTTTCTTCAGTTTTGCTAATCCTGACTTTCACAATGTGGGTGGCAACTGACTTCGTGCCGACTGAACTTTGGATCCTGGCTTTGTTTCTTCCACACCTCTGGAAAGTACAGGGCTGCTTCTTTGAACCAGGGATTTACGGATGTAATCATTTCCATGGTAGAAGGGAAATGACCCTTTGAAATGTCAGAAACGCCACACACATATCCTCCGTGGGCTTCTCACAAACACCAGCTCCAAGGCAGAGGGGCAGAGAGAGGTTGAGCACTTGCACCCTTTGGGCAATAAATGCTTGCTGAGTTCCTGCTATGTTGGAGGCACAGGCTGTAGCATATGAGTAAAGTGGTAGACAATGCAGCCTTTACTCTTCTAGGGTTCAGTGTGAGGGAGATACATAGATAAAAAGAAATAGAGGGAGCCAGCACTGTGGCGCAGCGGGTTAAAAGCCCCAGCTTTGAGCACTTGCATCCCATACAGGTGCTAGCTTGAGTCCCAGCTGCTTCACTTCCCATCCCACTCCCTGCTTATGTGCCTGGGAGAACAGCGGAGAATGGTCTAAGTTTTTAGGTCCTTGCACCCAGGTGGGAGACCTGGAAGAAGCTCCTGACTCCTGGCTTTGGATCAGCTCAGCTCCAGACATTGCAGCCATTTGGGGAGTGAACCAATGGATAGAACTCTCTCTCTCTCTCTCTCTCTCTCTCTCTCTCTCTCTGTTTCTACCTCTGGAACTCTTTCAAATAAATAAAATAAATCTTACAAAATATTTTAAAGAAAGAAATAGAGATGATGATAGGCGCTAAAAGTGAAAAGGGCCAAGATTATAACACAGGGACTCACTTTAACCTGTGGGAGAGGGTTGGGGTAGAGAATCCTCTTCTGGAAGTCATGAAAGCGCTGAAAATGACTTCTTAACTTCCTGTATTCATAAATGGGGAAACTGAGTCTCGGGGAGGAAAACTGACTTGTCCCATGTAGTAGTGAAAGCAGGACTGGGGCGTCTGTTCTCACCAGCCCTTGGGTAACCTCAGCTTTCTAACAACCACCAAATTCATAGCTTCTCTGGACTCGGGGCTGGGCAATGGAGCAGGGATTGCTTAGCAGTCTTGAACTCTTGCCTTCTACCCACTGAAAAGCCACACCCAAGAAAAGTTAAAAGCCTTTCCTTTTGATGCAAATCACCAAGATCCATTATAAGATCAAGAACCACAGTTCACATGAACTGGGTTAGGAGCACATAGTATACATTGTGTATTTTCTTTGCCAGATTAATTGAATTTGTGTGTATGTGTATGTGTGTGTGTGTGTTTTAGAGAGCAAGAGAAAGGTAATATCAGAGAGTGTTCCTGCTATTTTTGACTTGTTACTATTTTAAGCCTTAATTATATGGAAGATTTTTCTGGATATGTGACCAGTTGTGATGCCAACACTTAGGATTGGACAATAAGTTTGCTTTGATACAGAGCAGTGGCAAGACTGCCTCCCTTACTTCTTATCCAATGTCCTACTCGAATGTTTATTGGCTTATGTAGCCATCTCTACCAGTGTCTGCATTCCTAGAAGATACTTAAACATCACCTCTGCAGGAAGGGCCTCCTGGACTCCTAGAACAGGTTAGGATGCCATGTTAAGGGGCCCAGTAGCACCATGTGGTCCTCCTATCACCGCATTACTGCTTTATTGCATCCACATTTAGAAAGTCTGTCGGCCAGCGCCACAGCTCAATAGGCTAATCCTCCACCTTGCGGCGCCGGCACACCAGATTCTAGTCCCAGTCGGGGCGCCGGATTCTATCCCGGTTGCCCCTCTTCCAGGCCAGCTCTCTGCTATGGCCCAGGAGTGCAGTGGAGGATGGCCCAAGTCCTTGGGCCCTGCACCTGCATGGGAGACCAGGATAAGCACCTGGCTCCTGCCTTCAGATCAGCGCGATGCACCACCCGTATTGCGCCAATGGCGGCCATTGGAGGGTGAACCAACGGCAAAAGGAAGACCTTTCTCTCTGTCTCTCTCTCTCACTGTCCACTCTGCCTGTCAAAAATAAAAAATAGAACGTCTGTCTTCTCACGCAATGCCAGTCTGTGAGCGCAGCACCTGGACCTCTCTCAGACACACTGAGGCATCCCCCGTGCATAGCACAGTACCTGGCCCATGGGAGCTTCTCCATATATAGTTGTTGAAGAGGTGACAATCACGTCATGCCCTTTCACTTGTATCCCTGGCACCTTGCATGGTTCCTAACACAGGCTAAGTGCTCAAAAATGTTGATCTGTGACCAAGAATCCTGTCCCTGGCTCTACATGATTTGCAAAATGCTTCTGCTTATATTGAGTTTCCTAACAGCTCCGTGAAGTGGAGCAAAGATTAGCCTTTCACTGTACATACTGTGGCTCAGGGAGCTTAAGCAGGTGCCCGCAAGCACCACATTAGGCAATGTCAAAGAGCTGAGGCCAAGAGCATCCAATGACAAGGGCAGTGCTGTCTCCTAGCTGTGACCTTGTCAACACAGTCGCTGGCAAGAAAGAAGTTCAGATCCCAGGAAGTTCATTCAGCTTTAGGGCCTTTAAAACTTCATACAGGTACTTTTTCCAAGCTGTTTTCCAAGGTATTTTCCAAGTTATACCTAATTGGGGGAATTGAGGTGGGCCATGGATTTTAGAAAGCACCTGCATTACAAGAAACCACACAATTTGAGCCTCCACATGTTCACCCTTAATATGGAAATAGTAACAGTATCATTTTATAGAGGATTAAACTTAAGGATTAAAGGAAGCAATGTATATAACAGGCATACAGTAAGTGCTCTATAAGTGTTAACTGTTACGTGTTACAAAGGCAACTGAGAAAATCTTCTGGAAAACTCTGCCTTCACATTGATCATGAACCCAGCTATGGGATATTTATGACTTTGCAAGAAATAAAATGACCAGGGTTCCACAGGATGGTAGTCCCAGTTTTAACAGGTACCATGTAGTTAAGAGTAGTTGTTCACCTCTCTCCACCACCACCTTGTTGACACACGAAATTCTTTGTGTGGAAGAGAAAAGCTGCATTCCATCAGCTTTGCTCCACCAGAGGATAAGGTACTGGTTAAACCTCTGGTTAGCTCAAGCTCCAGTTACAGCAGTGGAGTGGTATCTGAGCTGATTGGCCAAGCTGGCTGGCTGTGGTAAAAGCTACTCAGAAATATAGAAGGTGGTGCCATCCGAGGCTGAATTGATTAACTGTCATCTCATTTCTAAATATAATTATCGCACATTGTGCTTTGGATAAATAGTGAAACACGACAAGACCTGGGATCTTCCCTAAGTGGCTAAGTTCCTGATGAGTCTGACTTCCGGGGATGTAGTTTGTAAGTAAGGTCATCAGTGGGATGGCAGGAGAGGCAGAATGCTGAACAAAATGATCGTGAACTTCTGCCACTCTCTTGAAACTGCTGTGGCTCCCTCTTGCCTCCTGAAAACTCTGGACTCCTTCTTAGGGCAGGAACCAAGGCAGCTACCTCTCTCCCTCACTAGACTCTGTGTCTCTGGACATCTGTTCCATTTTCCAGAGTGGTGTCCTAGGCTCGCTCAGGGTTCCTACTTCCCTGCCTGCTACTTCTGCTTGCACGTGATGTTGACAATAGCCATCTCCTACCACATGCTTGTTACAGTCTCTGTGCTTCTTAATTCATATTCTTAAAGGAGAGCCACTTACTCACTCAGTGGCTTGGGAGGCCCTCAGTCGCTTGTTTACCTTGATCACTCAGCTGTGATGGAGTAGTCTGCTTTTGCTGCAAACCCCAAGGGCTTTATCGAGGTCTGTAGGTGGAGATGGATCACCTAGACATGGACCTGCACTGTCTGGCTTCCCACCGAATAGAGATTAATTTGCCCTTATAAGTAAACTAGCACATTCAGGGGTCTGTGCTAGTTTCCTAAGGCTCCACAACAAAACACCAAAATGGGTAGCTTCAAACAACAAGAATTTACTTCCCCACAGTTCTGGAGCCTAAAAGTCCCGGATGAAGCTGCCAGCCAGGCTGTGCTCTCTTTGCAGCCTCTAGGGGAGGACCCTTGCTGGCCTTTTCCCAGCCAGCAGCTACTGGCCATCTTCAGCATGCCTTGGCTTGCAGACAGTCATTCTGGTCCTTATCTCTTCCATGGCATTTTTCCTGTACACCATTCATGTACCCAAATTTTCCTTGTCCAGCAAGGACAACAAACACTGCATTAGAGGCCTACCTATCCAGTATGAACACAATTTGCTAATTTCTGCAAAAATCGTATTTCCAAATAAAAGTCCCAGCCACAGGTGCCAGGGGTTAGGACTTGCACTTCTCTTGTGGGGAGACACAATGCAACCCAAGCAGCAGAAGGTAAGGGCTGTAAGAATTCTGCTCATTGTGATGATGCATCTACTGGCAAGGAGAAAAGAGCAGTTTCGAAGTGGGAGGAGAGCGCTATCCGCTCACAGTCATTCTGAAACTAGAGGGAGAGGCCAGGGTGGGATAGTGAGGGACTTTGGACAGCCAGGAGAACGTGAAGGAAGCTGCTAGACGAGAACTAGAAAACGAAAGCGTCAGGGTGTGGGAGAACACAGGCTTGCTTATTTCCAGGTTTGGTCGAAGACCCCCTGGTGGAGGCTCAGGAATGCAGAGCAAACTCCCCTTGACTCCTAGGGCAGCGCCTGGCAAATAACAGGCAGTCAGGGAGAGGGAGGAAGAGGATTGGAGTGGGTGTCCCCTCTTGTGAAAGCCTCCTGTGATTCCTGGGCTGTGTCGTCCTGTCCTCCCCATGGCGTTCTGGCATGGCGCGTGTCTTGCTGTCTGTTCCCTCACCTGCCTCTGTCCCTAGTCTGTGACTGAGTGAAGCGACCTTTCTGTTCATGGCAATGTCCCCAGGGCCTTCACACAGTAAACACTCAACAAATGCTTGTTGTGGGAAGGGGTATGGATTTTCAAGAACTCATCCCAAGATCACAGCTAGGGAGAAAGAGCTGTCAGTCGGAGATTAACCCAGGGCCCAGTGGCTCCTAATTCCAGTGAGTCACATGACTCACTTTCAGATTCCACACATGTCCTACTCCCCTTAGGGGTGCCTCAGGAGCAGCATAGCTCACTTGTCCCCTGTGCTGTGGGCCTTGGGAGGGAGTGTGGAGGGAGCCCATGACACAGGTACCAGCGCCAGCCAGTTCAGGAGCGCGAGTGCCTCCAGGCTGTGGAGGCCTCACATAACCTCACGAGGAACAGCTCTCGGGCCTGGCATGTCCCCAGGGTGGGGCAGGCCAGAAAGAAGAATCCAGACACTGTGTTGCTGGGTGACCTGAATACAAGGCACCGGAGGCCAGGCCTCCAGCTGTGATCAGAGCACAGCCACGCCACAGGCCCACAGAGGACCTGAGGCAAGAACCCGCCTTTCCCTGGTGTGGCTTCCATGAGCCTAAGCAACGGAGGTATGTGGGACAGTGAAAGGCTTGCTGGGCCAGGAGTCAGGGCTGCAGGAGGCTCGTTGCTGGCTGCGTAGCCTGTGGCAAGACGGAGGACTCCTCTAGGTCTTAGTTTCCTCATCTGAAAAATGGAGCTTTGGACACAGCACACCTGAGTAGAAGTTTGGGGCATGGGCACTGACGCACCCCGGTGGAGTTCCTCATCCGCCACGGATGAAGAAGGGGGTCCTCAGTTGCAAAGCCACGTTGGCTGGATCCCAGGCCCAGACATCTTTGTGGTCCCACATAGGAGACTGTCAGCCTGCGACTCCTGTCTCAGGAATGGAGGAGCGGCTCCTCATTCCTACCTCAGTGCAGAACTGGGGATGATGGACCAAGAGTGGTCAGAGGGAGACGGTAGGAACCACCTCCAGGAAGCCTCCCAGGAACCCTGCCCTCTTATCAGACCTCACTTCCCACCCCATCCAGGTCCTTTCCTTCAGTCTGAAGCACAATATTGAAATCAACAAGGATATTTTCAACCATGCGTAGTCATGTTAAATGGATAAAAATGCAATTATTTTTTAAAATGATAAACATGAAACTAAAAACTTTGGAAAAATCTGAGGCAGTTTAAAATAAAGATGCATAAAAGTTTGCCAAACATCCCTGTGACATGCCCATATTATCATTGCATGACTTTTTAAACTAATGTGTCATTATGACTTACTTTTTGCTCAATTTATCATCTAGTGTTAACCCCGAATCTTGGATCAGACTTGCAAGGATTCTAACTTCAGTGAACGGTGTGGGCAGAAAGTAAGAAGTCATTTCATAGTCACAGGATCTGTACAAGTCTTCTACTCAGTCTGTTGCCCGAGTCAGGGTTCTCCCACTTTCCCACAACCCATAAAAGCTGCTGACACTATCTCCCCTAGGACCCACAGCGTTGGGATACTCACTGCCCTCTGTCCTCTCATGTTAAGCAGAACTCTACTTCACTACAAATTTATAGTTAGTCCTATTTCTGGCTGCTGAGGTCACAGACATTCCTGTGCCTGCAACATGGCAGCCTGTTAGAAACTTGAAGGAATGATGACACCCTTAAATGTGCTGTCCTTCCAACCATTCCTCAACTGGCATGGAGACAAAGTGGGGAAAATCTTGCTGCTGGGGCTGGTGTGGCCTGGCCAGGGGGAAGATAGAGAGGGAGCTTGGAACCAAAAAGAGAAGGGGGCCGAAGAGGATTCTATAAAATGGGGATGAAAACGTTGACCTCACAGTGGCCAGCATTATGAGGAACCAGTTATGTAGTGTGTGTGAATGAGCTTTGTGGAAACAACGATCCTCTGTACTCCCAGAACAGGTGATACGTCACCATATTGCATTATAGCCATTTTTCCAATGTGCCTGCTTCCCCTTGAAGACTGTAAGTACATTGTGATGGGGAAAGTATTGTTTTTGTCGGCCCAGCTCCTGTCTTCCATTGAGAAGTCCTTGTTCCTCATCTCTAGTGGTTCAGGTGGCACTATCACTGTCAATATCAATGTCAGATCTGTGTGTGAGCCATGGAACTGAGGCTATGAGCCAGTCCTGACCCAACAGGTGCTCTATCCCTTTGTCCATAGGGAGGGGCATGTGGCCAAGCAGGTCTAGTTACATTTCTTCAGTGTAATTTATGGATGCTAGGAAGACAAGTTTCTTTCTTTTAGGTTATGAGTCTAAAAATACAAGCTTGGGGCTACAATTTATTTGTTTAACAAGTATTTATTGAGGGTCTAAATATCAGTCAGGGTTGGTAGGGTATATTCATAGGAACATACACCTCTCTAGATGTTTTAAACAAAAGGACTTCAGCATGGGAAAGTGGTAACACAGTGTTAGAAGGGATAAAAGAGCAAAATATGGACTTGGAGTTGACCTAGAGCTTAGTAACTGCTGGAAGACACTGCCGTCATGAAGGCTGGGGGAACAAAAAGTGGAGGCAATTTTACTGGATCCAGAACTAGGGAGGAAGGTAGGCTGGGGCTGGTACTTTGAGCCACCAAGGTTTTCTAAATGTGACTGATTCTAAGACTGTGGTGGAGCTGCAGAGCTGCTGAGGTTCTGAAGAAGTAACTCCACCTACGGGTGCTGGAAGTGCCAAAAATAAATAAATGAAAAGCCTCGTTTGCCTCCATGCAGGCAGGAAGGATGCTTTCAGAAGCATGAATCAGGAAATAAGGCTCTTCTCTCATCCAGTCCTCCGAATTCTCACCAGTACTTTATTGGCTGAATCTAGCTTCTAGCACACTGACTTGACTTGCCCTACAGGTTTTGGATTTGCTAGCCCCAACAATTGCATAAGCCATCACTTAACATCTGTCTATCTAACTAGCTGGCTAGCTAGCTATCATCCATCCATCCATCCATCCACCATCCTATTGTTTCTCTGGTGAACCCTGACTAATACAGGGAAGAAGAATTAGAGCAAGGATGTGATTTCAGACAGAGTCTGGCCATGGGGAGCTCTGGGGTGTAAGGTGGGATGTAAGAATGTGCCCTGCTATGAGGCAAAGCAGTTGAACTTTGCACATCTGTATCAGTCAGTTTGCAAAGCAATTCTCCAGAGATGGTTTTGGGTGTGAGTTACACACATATTTCAAATGTCAGGAACTTCCATTTTTTTTATTCTAATTTTTGAGGCCATGGCTTTTTAATTCCAGATGGTCACAGATACTCCTGGGAAGAATAATAAGAATAAAGTATGATTCCTTCTCCATCCACTGAGAAATCATAAGATGTTTCTTTAAGAGAAAACTGGCTATGGGTCTTGAGGGATATGGGCTTGGTTTAAGAACTTAGGAGGTTGAGTTTAGGTTTCAGGTTGGCTAATTTACCATGGGAGCTTAAAAAAAAAAAAAAAAGAGTACCTGGCTTCTTTGAAATTTACCTACTGGATGTACCAGAGAGCTAGCCAGGACCGTGACTAGCTCTACTCCAACCCAGTTCTCCCACTTACACCCCTACATCCCTGCCCTTCACTCCAGGTAAATGCCACTTCCTCTGGAAGCTTCCTTATTCTCTCAGGAAGTTCCCTGTTCTCCCTTAGGGACATCATTATGATGTTATTGCATTATCCCATAATGAACTCTTTGTTTTGTAGGTAACCAACCATCCCAATTTTCCTGGGACTGAAGGGTCCATGGGACACTGGACTTGCAGTGCCAAAACCAAGGTGAGTTGGTCACCCTACTTTTCCTTATCCCCACTGACAGTGAGTCCTTGATGATATGGGACCTCATCCTACTCAACCTAATGTTTGTCCTCGCACGGTTTTTTCACAAGCTTGTTTTTTAAAACAATTGTGACAGTTAAGAAGTAACACTTTCTTTTCTCCACTCAAGTTAAGAGCTCATTAAGGTAGACACACTCAAAAGCGAGACCCATAAAGATAGAAATGCCAGCTTTATGAGTGATGAAAACTGGTAATCGAGCAGGGACCTAGGTCTTCCAGCCAATGAACTTCTAATACTTTACTCTTTATTTTAAGTTTATTTTTAAAAAGATTTATTTATTTATTTATTTATTTGAAAGGCAGAATTACAGAGAGGCACAGAGAGAGAGAGAGACAGGTCTCCCATCTGCTGGTTCACTTTCCAGAGGGCCGCAACAGCTGGATCTGTGCTGATCTGAAGACAGGAGCCAGGAGCTTCTTCTAGCTCTCCCACATTGGTGCAGGGGCCCAAGGACTTGGGCTATATTCTACTGCTTTCCCAGGCTATAGCAGAGAGCTGGATCAGAAGTGGAGCAGCCGGGACTCAAACCAGCGCCCATATGAGATGCCAGCACTGCAGATGGCAGCTTTACTGGCTACACCACAGTGCCAGCCCCTACTTTACTCTTTAATTAGAAACTTTTCCAATCACAATTTTCAGTGACCTTGAACCATTGCAAGCTCTTGTGTGTCTGAGCACAAGAAATGGATCAAAAGGAATGCTACTCATAGGCAGGCAGATTCCAAACAGAAGAATCAGTGGCTGAGCAGGGTAAGCAGCCTTGTCCATCAGCTCTTTTATTAGACAAGTCTCTCACCTTTGCTTTGAGATGAGAGAAGGAAGTGGTGAGGGGAAAGCAGAGAGTAGAGAGAAGTGTTAGCTAAACCCCTCTCCCCCTCTCCTAAATAACACACTAACTGGGCCGTTGCTGTGGCTCATCGGGTTAAAGCCCCAGCCTGCAGCACTGCCACCCCATCTGGGCGCCAGTTCAAGTCTTGGCTGCCCCACTTCTGATCCAGCTCCCTACTGATATGCCTGGAAAAGCAGTAGAGGATGGCCCCAAGTCCCTGAGCCCCTGCACCCACGTGGGAAACCTAGAAAGCTCCTGGCGTTGGATAGGCTCAGCTCTTATGGTTGTTACCATTTGGGGAGTGAGCCAGTAGATGGAAGATCGATTGATCAATCAATCGATCTATCTATCTATGTATTTATCTCTACCTCTTTCTGTAACTCTGCCTTTCAAATAAACAAAATAAATCTTTTAAAAAAAAGAACACATGGATCCATGAGGAAGAAAGAATTGGTTGAGTGAATAAATGAAACAATCAATCAATATTGCTGATGTTGCTTGTCTTTCTGTTTACCATTTGATCATTTGTTGAGAAGTCTGGAACTGCTCCAGGGTAGAGACAGTTCACAACAACCATCAACACTGTGTCTGCTGACAAGTGCTGTGAGGACGATGGACAACCGCCTCACCATAGTGATCACTCGCTGAGATACCCCTAGCTGCTGTCTGACTACTTGATGAACCTTACTAAGCAGTGGCTCAGAGCCTTCCTGGCAAGGACTTCATCAGCCATGCTTCCCCAGAACTTACCAGAGTGATTGTCATTTTCAGGACTCCGCAGCTACTGAAGTAGATCATTCCATCTCAGATACAGAGTACCCACCCACTTGCTGGATAAAAGCTGCATTTGCTTAGGATAGAAGAGTTTGATCTTATTGGCATGGTGATGAAGGTGTGTGAAGCTAGAGCTCAGGTGAGGTTCCTTTAAGACAATAGTGATTTGAGATTATGCTAGGTCAGAGAAGATGTGGCTCAACCAAAGGACTGCTGAAGTGCTGTTCATTTGTCAATGTTCTAGTGCCCCAACCTACCTTAAACCTTGTTTCCTAAGGGTAATCAGTAAGGCATACTCTGCATGGCACTTACCCCTGAAACAGCCAAGTGTACAGTGACTGGGTTCTCAGTCCCACTCAGTGCACACCCGTTATAGACCAACTTGATTAAACAAGAGCACCTAGCAGGCAGTGTGCTACACGGGGGAGGCAGAGGCCTAGGAGTAAGGTTTCTACCACACACTAATTAACTCTAGACCACTGAACTTAGGGATCCTTATCTGTGAAACAGGGTGAGGAGCGCTTGTGGTAAAGATCTCCTGAAACTTCTTCCAGCCAAAAAGAGCACCGAGAACCACTGGCCATCAAGAACATGTAGCCTGGTGGAAACCTTTGTGGAAGCTCTTTTGGCAATGGCTTTTCTGCTAGCTCCGTGCCTTCTGTGTCTCCTTGCAGGAGGTGTTTTCTCCTGAGTATGGCGTGTGTGGAATATTAAAAAAAATGGTGCATTCACTCACAGTTTAATATTTGCATTGTGATTATCTATGACAGCCATGTTCTGAATCCTCAGATATGAACACTCTAAGCCTCTCCAAGTCATATTTCATATAGCCTCTTCAACACACATCCATCCTCTACTAAGATTTCATTATTAAGACTTTCATTTCTCATAATGGATTTTCCTTTCTAACTCAGGCTCCACAGGTAACGAGCTGAGATTACATGATTTATTGTTAGCAGTTTGCTGGCCTTGGACTATTTGATGTGTGTGCTAATTTTATGGCACATTGAACTTCTGCTTCCTTACCAGAGGAGAAAAAAATTACAGCTGTAACACCTCCAAAACAAAAAATAAAAAATAACCTCTTGCAAGTTATGGAGGCAAAGCCTTCCTCTTAGAATGAAAGGTTTGTGTTTGTTCAAAAGACTGTTATCCTATCCATGGGATATCGAAAATGGACTGAAGGAAACAGCAGATTATGTACAGGTAGAAAATGGAGCAAACGGATTAAATTTTAATTAGTATCCAGTAGGGTAAATATCTTCGTGTAATAAATATCTGAGCATAGTCTTATTAAGCAACAGATTCTGTTTAAAGCATATATACTAATAAAAAGTCTTTCCTATTGGCAATGAAATGGAAATACATATCATGTGTTTTGTGTGTGTGAGTGTGTATGTGTGTGTACATGTGTGCTACAGAGTTCAGAAAGATTGGGAAGAGAAGGGAAATAATACTTAGTGGGTATATCAATTTCATGTAACTGTCATAACAAATTACCACAGAGTTGTTTCCTTGAAACCACAGAAATTCCTTCTGTCACAGTTCCAGGGGCCAAAAGTCTGAAATCAATATCCCTGGGCCAAGGTCAAGGTATCAGCAAGGCTGCATGCCTTCCAAAGCTGCTTGGGGGGAATCTACTCCTCATCTCTCCCAATCTAGGGATGGCTGTCCTTGGCTTGTGGAAACGTCTCCAAGCCTCTGTCTGCTTCACGTTCTGCCTCGACAGAATCCCTCTGTCTTTCCTAAGTGTATATGTGATTGCATTAGGGCTCCCTTGCACAATTCAGGAAAACCCCCCAACCTCAACATCCCTAATTTAGTCATGTGTGCAAAAACCCATTCACTTTCTTTTGCCATATAAGGTACTTTAATGCTCACAGATTCCAAGATTAAGACATAGATACTTTTTGGTGGACCATTTCTCAGTCTACTCCTTAGAGCATTTACTCTACACTATTTTCTGACCTGTATCTAAAAACCTGTGCTACTCTCATAAGCCTTCTATGGGGAACATGCTGGAAGAAACGGCTCTGGATTAGGAATCACCAAACTTGAGTTCCTGAACTCACTAGTATGTGGGCCACCACCCTCCTTTTCATGACCAGGGAGACATCACTCGTTGAACAAAACACTAACTTTCGCTTAACCCCTGGACTTGAGCTCAGAATTCTCAAAACAATGTTCCAGGAAGTCAATATGAATTAAAACCTCTTTGATATCTCTTCTGATTTCTCAATTTCCTCAACTGTAAAATGGGAATACTCCAAGTAAATCTACCTCTTGAAGACATCATGGGCGAGAAAACATTTTATAAACACTAAATCAGGAGACTAAAAAAGATGTTATATCTTCAACAAGAACCATGGGAGGTTGTAGAAGATCCTTGCAGAGCAAAGTAGAGGGTTCTTAGTGCAAGGAGACTGTGAAGTCAGATTCAGGGTGAGTTTGGGTCCTAGATGATCATTCCTCCCTTTATTCATCTAATAAGATAGCACAAGCAATACAGGCTAAGCATTCACTAAGGATAGCTTTAAAATTACACCACTAATCATGCAAACTCTACACAAGTGTCATGCCTCGCTGTCCAGCCTTCTGGTATATTTTGGTCTAATGTCAGGGTTATATTCTTGCCAGGCATCCAGGCATCCTCAACTCTGTTCAAATTATATCAGTCCTCAAGAACTAAGACAGTGCACCCCTCTAGGAAGTCTTCCCTGATGTAATGAGAAGTGCTCCTCCCTAACTCTAAACTCCAGTGTCACTTCACATTTGCATTTCAAGCTTCCCTTAGGATAGCAACAGGAACAACTCCTTCCCTGTCACTACAAATATTTCATGGATTCTTGTCAAAAGGACTTTATTTGAGTACTGTAACCCCCCTGCCAAGACTGCTAAAAGTCTCCTCTTTCTTTTCCTTCCTGCCTTTGGAATCAGAAAGACATCCCTCCATGTTGCAGTGACCCAAAATTACTTCAGCTGGGTTGCTTTCACTGGGATCTTGTTCTAGGCTTGGCTCTGCTACGGACCAGCTACGTGGTCTTGACATGCTCTTAGTCTCAGATCCTTCTTCTATAAAATGAAAAGCAGCTACAACACCTGGCCTCCCTGCCTCTCAGGTTATAGGCAATGGCTGAAAACAGTGACTGTTGCACACAGACTAGCTCAAACCCCAGCTCATTCACCATTAATCTGTGTGACCTTGGGGAGGTTGCTCAACCTCACTGACTTAGTTTTTTCACCTGTAAAACAGGAATGCTAATACCTACCCTCTAGGACTTTTACTAGGGGTAACACATGTATAATGCCTAGCACAGAGCCTCATGTCAAAGTTGTTATTTTAAAGGAACTGATTTAGTTGAAAGAGATGGCGTTGTCAAACAGGAGGCCTACACAGCTAAGCAGAAGAAATGTGGCTGAGACCAGACAGGGAACCCAGGAGTGGCCATGTGTGGAAGTCTAGACACTTGACCTAGGAATGGAGGGAGAGGTATCTTACAGTTTGAAGTTCTAGATCAGACTGTGTTAGAGTAACCATAATGGTAACATACATGATGGAATTATTCTGGGTATTTGCATTCAGCCTTTCACTTCTCAGCAACATTATTGGTCAGGTATTATCTTCCATTTACAGGTGAAGCAAAAGATGTTCAGAAATACCAGATGACTTGGCCAAGTTCACATAAAAAATCAGACTTTGAATCCAGGTATGTCTGTTGTTATAGCCCTTGCTGTTGACTACTGGGTACAAAACCATGTGTAAGGTTTATAGTGTCCTGCTGGGCACAGCTAGAGAAAGCCTGCAGAAATGGCAGAGATCACTTCCTCAATTTCTGGTTGCTGAGTGACAGCATTCACTTTCAACTGACAGGGTTAGAGAACATAAAGGATGGATGAGACTGGGGGTTGTTGGCTTATTGGAGGCCATCACAGAACAGGTGTCCAACACTTGGATTTTTTCTGCCCCTGGCAGAGTAGCAACAGTGCAACCAGTACCATGTTGGGGCCAAGTCACATTCTACCATCAGGCAGAGAATAGACATCAGGGTGTTCCATAGGATAGTTGGTGGTGTGCTTGTTAGAAGCATGACCCCTTAGGTATTTAGTGAGGCAGTTAAGATGCCACTTGGCACATCCACATCACATATCAGAGTGCCTGAGTTCAAGTCCGACTTCATTTATGATTCCAGCTCTCTGCTGATGCACACCCTGGAAGGCAACAGATGATGGCTCAAGTAGTTGGGTCCCTGCCCCGCATGTGGGAGACTTGGACTGAGTTCCTGGCTCCTGGCTATTTGGGTAGTGAACCAACAAACGAAAGATCTCTCTCTGTCTCTCTTTTTCACTCTCTACATGTCTCCTATATTTTGAATAAAATAAAAATGAATGAACTAAAAATGACACCATGGCTATCTTTGAGCAAGAGATGAAATACAAAGTGAAGTTATTCTATTCTATCTGGAATTAGCAAGCAGAATCTTGTTGAGAATAAAAACATCCAGATGTCTCATATTATAAGTTAAAAGCCAGCCACTCTCCACTCCTACAATTGAAAAGAATTAGGCAAACAGAACCTGAAGCATCTCCTATCATGCCACCACTAGCTCCAAATGTGGGCAAGACAAGAGGAGGCCTGGCATTGAAGACAGGGTTGGCTTTTGGAGAGAACATTATTTGAAAAGAGATGTCATGACCTTTGCTCACTTCCTGGTGAGGAGGTAGACAGGAGTGCTCACTGTTTCCCCTCTCTGCAGCAGTGGTAGAGAGGCCCCATATATTGGTTGAGAATACATTTGGATGCAAGTTACCAAAAATATGAACCCGAGTACCTGGAGCTGGTGACTAGCGTATTGGTTCATAGTAGTGTGAAATTTCAACCAAGCCATCAGGAACCCAGGCTCTTTCTTTTTGTTCCACAGTCTCATGTGTTGGTTTTCATTTTTTAGCTTGTCACTTCATGATTTCAAAAAAATAAGGGGAAAGGGGAAGCCTTGGTGACATGGCATCTTATCTCTGCTCCCTGCATACACTTTATGTTTTATTGGCCAGAACTGGGTCACTTTGCTGTTCTTGGACCAATCATTGACCAAGAGGGATGGAGGCTTTGAGAAATCAAGACTCATCCCATAGAGTTGGGCAAGGACCTATCCTTTGGAAGAAAGGGAGGTGGAAGGGCTGTTTGGCAGGCAATGGAGAATATATATGCCCTACTTCAAGAGACTCAACAGAAACATTTTTTTTGTCAACAAAAAGGAAAGAATGACATACCATTCCCTGACTGAGCACTTGCCAAGATCTTGTCTTGTTACCTGCCCCGTTGTTATCAGATTTGGAAAAGATACTGGGGAGAGCTAGAGAAAGCCAGGCAGAAAGGGGCAGAGATCATTTCCTCCTTTCTGGTTGTTGAGTGACAGCATTCACTCTCAAGTGACTTAGGGTTAGAGACCAAAAAGGATAGATGAGACTGGGGGTTATTGGCTTACTGGGGACCATCCCTGATGCAGCCAAGAACCAGTTAGCATTCAGAGACTGCAGTTTGAATTGAGAGTGCATGGTCAAAAAAGTTACAGTTTGTGAAAGACAATGCAATTTTTAAAGTTGCCACCTTTGAACTAACTTCTCTGTGTCCTACAGTCCTACTTTCACATAGTTTACTTCATTGTCTTTCCAACATGGTTGTAACCTCCATCTTGTCAACATAGTACCTTGCATCCTAGGGAGTTATTTTCTCCCTGTTTCCTCCATACTTCACCCCAGTCGCCCGTGTTTCTTCAGTCTGATAGAAGTCCGGAGGATGGGCTGTGTGGCTGCCAAGCACAAAGCAGAGACCCCAACTGTGGTGCAAGTGTGGACTTGTTCCCAGAAGCTGGATGGAACCCAGGTTATAAGCACAGAAGGCCCAAGTTAGCTCCGTTCTCACGCAAAGGCAGCAAGTCCCTAGCAGGAGCGAGGCTGGAACATGTCTAGTTGTAGTGCGAGGCAGAGTGAGATAAATGTTCCAACAGAGGATAACATTCCTTGTAGATAAAGCAGTGGGGGCCAGAGAGGTTAACTGACCCACCTGAAGGTCACACGACCTGTGAAGGTCAGAGCCGCCTCCCCTGTCTAGGTCTGCTGAGGCCCCATCCTCGGGTCTTTCCACCACATAGAATGCAGTGAGACAGCAGGAAAGGAAGAAGCGTTCTCCCAGCCCTTTCTCCTCCACCCAGCATTTGCTGTCTCTGATGGATTTACCTTTGATTTACCTGATGGATTTGCTGTTTGGCACAGTTTGGTACCCCTGTTTGCCATCTCTGAGAGAACCTCAATTTACCCTTAAAATCTTTTCCTCCTAGGACATCTTACTTCTCACCAGTAGGCTGGATGAGGAGAGGAGTATCTGTGGGGTGAAAAGGAAAAGTTAGGGGTTACTTTACTGGAGGTATTTAAATTGGTACACATTTTCTGATGAGCTGCTAGCAATGTATATGAAAAAATCTTAATAATATACATATCCTTTAGTGTACCAATTATGTTACTAAAAACTTATCCTGAGGAAATAAATAAGCATATAAAAATATAGACAATTGCAAAAAATACAATGATATCTAACAAATGTATGTAAGGAACCAGGTAAAGACAGTATGTTCATGCAATGGAATATTATATAATCCTTCAAAGCGATAAGGCCAGGTCTATATTTATTATATAAATAAATACCATGATAAACAAAAAGTGGGCTGTATTTACAGAGCGATCCTATCTTTTGTAAACAAGTTATATCTGGATGTGTGTGTGTTTGTATACAATGTAAACTCGCCTAACTGACTTCCAGCCATGGCGTTGACTCACTGGGTGAGTCAACCCTCCCTCTTCTGGGACGCATCAGGGGTTGAGACCTGGGCCTGCTGAGGGTTCTGGATGGGGGGCTGTGTAACTTTGGAGCCACCCACTTCTGTTCCCATCAGACAGTCTGTGTACTTAGCAGGAGTTTTCTTTATGCCAGTTTCCTTGTTCTTAAAATTTCGTAAGTACTACATAAATTGAGAGAAAGACTGAATATACAAAAAAATTATGAAAACTAAGTCAAATGATTTGAAGAATTCAACAGCTATTTTATTATGAGAAAGTTAGGTGGGTATAAAGAAAGAGAGAATAAAAAATTCTAGATTCTCCTCTCAGAATGCTTCACAAATATTTTTAAGTTGTCTTTCTTCTTCAAAGAAGCCAAAATGAGAAGTAGGAGCCAAAATATTATGTCTTCTTAAGAAAGACAAAGGTGAACCCTTTGGCAGATTAATAGTCCCATAAAAAACTACATTAAAACATTGATGTATTTTAAGTTAGAATAAAGGACTTAAAAATAAGACTATTTTATTATAACCATTTCTTATTTCTACTAAACTTTTTGCTTGCCCCATTAAATACTGGTCTCCATACAATCAGATATTACATAGGTGTAGAAAAAGGGAAAGATATATCTAGAAGGATAGAAGGATAAAGGTACAGTGTACCTTTCTATATTAGAAATAGAAAAATAAGAAGGTCTATTATTTTAATCACCAGAAAACACCACAAAACCATCACAATTTTGGGAAAGGGAAAGAGGAAATACAACCTTTAGGATTAAGAGGACAATATGCTAGTGCTTCTGGGCTTCCAGAAGACCCTGTCTGTCTGCCCTGATGGCTGGCACTGTTTGAGTGATTTCGTTATACAACTACATCCTGATACTGACGAAGGGTTTGGCTCCTTGGTCCCACCCCATCCCTGAGGGTCAGGTGACGTCAGCATGCAGACATCTCAACACAGTTAATTACTACGGAAGAGAATATGGACATTCCCAGATGACAACACAAACTGAGGTGACATGCATCAGCCAGATCACAATCAGAACAAAGAGGAGGAGGGGACAGGTCTGGAGACATCAGGTTGTTATCATTTTGTGAAGGTTGGAGCAAGGTGGCAGAGATCTTCATTTTTAATAAACATGATTCTCTTTCTATAGAAAATTTAATATAGTTGCTCCCTCTTGACTGAATTATAAAACTATTAGTTGAAAATCAACTTTCAACTGTAATAAATAATTGTAAAATTCCAGCTAAATTGTTGGAAGTCTTGCATAAAAACCCAAATGGAAAAATATCAGTTCTTCCTTCAACCCTTTCCGTGATACTTTTGTTTCAGTGCCAGAGAGATTGGATCAACCTGACAGGAACAACAAAACAAAAAAAGCAAAAACCTTGACAGAGTCAACATCTTATCCCTGGAAATAAGATCACTAGTTGTTTGAAGACATTCTGCGGAAACGGAGTTAGCAGCCGCTCAAAGATGAAAGGGGGATGTTGGCTATGGGCCACGTGATAGTTAAAAATGTCTAAAGGTGGCAGGGGCCACAACTCAGGATTATTTTCATCACTTACCAGGGTGCAACCTGGGTCAACTCATTTCTAAGCTAAACTGTAAATATCATAAAGGCAGAAACCACTTGTTCATGTCTGTATTTCCAGGTACAGTGCTCAGTAGACACAGACCACTCAGTAGATGAATAAATGACCCAGCTGAAGGCACTTAGCACAAGTTAGATGTTCAGTATGTGTCAGGTTCCTGTGCCTCCCCACTCTCAGTCCACTTTTTAAGAAAAGTTACTTACTCCCACCCTCTGGATCACTCCTCCCCACTGCACCCCAACCCCCAGATGCCTGCAAAGGCCAAAGCCAGGAAGTGGGAACCTGGAACTTAATGCAGGTCTCCCACATGGGTGTAAGGGATCCAATTACTCGAGCCATCGCTACTACCTCCCAGGGTCTGCGTTAGCAGGAAGCTGGAGTCAGGAGGGGAGCTGGGTATGGAACTGAGGCAAGCAGATGTAGTGTGTGGGTGTAGGAAGAGGTCTAAACCTGTGTGTTGAACATCTACTCCCAGTATAGAGAAACCCCACGTATTCATCACCCAGTTACCCACAGTGGTGGCATCTTGTATGTGTATAGGGCATCACCCACTGATTGACAGAGTACAATATCACTGGTCTCTCAATGTGCCCATTTGTTTTGTATGTCTTTGCATATGCAAGATGTGTAGATTGCTACAACTACCGCCACAACAGAACCCTCAGTCATCATGAAGGAGCTCCCTAGTGCTGCCCTTATAAAGTCACCACCTCCTCCCCTACCCCCTGGCATTCACTTGCATCTTCTCTCTGTCTATAATTTTTCATTTCCAGAAATTAATTTTATAAGTGGATTCACTTTTTTGTTTAAAGATTTATTTATTTATTTGAAAAGCAGAGTTACAGAGAGGCAGAGGCAGAGAGAAAGAGAGAGAGAGAGAGAGAGAGAGAGAGAGAAGTCTTCCATCTGCTGGTTCACTCCCCAATTGGCCACAACCACTGGAGCTACACCAATCCGAAGCCAGGAGCCAGGAGCTCCCTCCAGGTCTCCCGCATGGGTGCAGGGTTCCAAGGACTTGGGCCATCTTCTACTGTTTCCCAGGCCATAGCAGAGAGCTGGATCAGAAGTGGAGCAGCCAGGACTTGAACCAGTGCCCATATGGGATACTGGCACTACAGACGGCAGCTTTACCCACTACACCACAGCACAGACCCCAGTGGGTTCATTTTGTATCTATCTAACTTTTTTTCATTTTTAGGGTCTCTCTAAATTGTTTTGGTTATCAATAGTTAATTCCTTTTTATTGCTGGATAGTACTCCATGATAGGGATGTATCTCAATTTGTTTAACTTTCATCCACAGAAGGACGCTCAGGTTCTGTTCAGTTCGGGCTGTTACAGACAAAACAGCTATGATGATGTGTCTACAGGATTTTGTATAAACATAAGTTTTCATTTCTCTGACTTCAGTGCCTAGCACTGGTAAATATATCTTACTTTTAAAGAAATCAACAGATAATTTTCCAAAGTGAATGTCCCACTTTACATGCCCACAAAGGACATTTGCAAGACCCAGTTTCTCTGTATCCCTGCCAGCATTTACTTCATCAGGATTTTTATTTTGGCTTTCTAATAGGTGTGTAGGGGCCGGTGCTCTGACGTAGTGGGTAAAGCTGCCGCCTGTAGTGCTGGCATCTCATATGGGTGCCGGTTGAGGTCCTGGCTGCTCTACTTCCGATCCAGCTCTCTGCTGCGGCCTGGGAGAGCAGTAGAGATGGCCCAAGTCCTTGGGTCCCTGCACCTGCATGAGAGACCTGAAAGAGGCTCCCAGCTTGTGTTTTCAGATGGGCGCAGCTCCAACTGTTGCAACCATCTGGGGAGTGAACCAGCGGATAGAGGACCTCTCTCTCTTTCTCTCTCTCTCTCTCTCTCTTTCTGTAACTCTGCCTTTCAAATAAATAAATAAATAAATCTTTTAAAAAATAGATGTATAATGGTATCTCTGTAATTTGTATTTCCCTAATAATTAGTTGATACTGAACATTTTTTTCATCTCCTGCCATTTTTAGAGACATGCAATTTTTTTGGTTCACTTTCAAGTGGAAATTTTGCTGAGTTTTTAGGTTTTTTTTAATCAGAAAGCAAGTCCTTTTACAGATATGTAATTTGCACATATTGTCTCTCAACTGGTTCTTTTCACTTAATCATCTTAAGTGTGTTTTTCACAGAATACAAGTTTCTAATTCTAATAAAGTAGAATTCATTTTATTTCCTTTTTGGATTGTCCTTTTGGTACCATGCTTAAAAGCTCTGCTCTTAACTTTGGATTGCAAACATCTTCTCTTCCATAAGAGTCGTAGATTTACACTTTACATTGAAATCTCTGATCTATTTTTAGTTCATATACAAGGTGTGACAGGCAGGTCATCGTTCTTTTTCTTGGCTACTAATGTTCTGTCCATTTGATCCTAGCCAAATGAGACAAGAACACAAGGTTCTGCAAGAGTCGCAGAAGGAAGATCATACACAGGGAGGCAGGATGTCTACAGAGCCCCCTGCAGAAAATTAATTACCCGCCTATGTGTATCTAGAATGAGCTTGATGCTATAGAAACAAAACAGACCAGTGAGTCTTTCTTCTGTAATCGTGTTATGCAACCAAATACTGTCCATCCTGGATCCTGAGGAAACGCTTGCCACCCCTTGCATCACACACTGGAGCGACATTCTGTTTGAAGTGGAAAGTGAACACTGGAAATCCCTATGACACATGATAACTTATCATTAAGGGTAGGAAAAGGTGTGGCTTACAGAATCACGGTCCCAGAGGTAGAAGGGGTCCAAAGCAGACATCTCTTTCACAGCCTCTTTGCAAAGCACAATCTTCCATTCGACAGATACGTGTTGAGTAGGTTCTACTTGTCAGGAACGAGGCAATGAAGATGAAAGGTGAAAACTGCCCTCCTCTAGCAGGGAGGGGTGCTGGAGTTCAGATAATTATATGGAGATGCACACCACTGTGTGCCAGAAGCTAGAGATAGGATGCTGGAGGGATACCTGCTAGGGACGCCTCACCCAGACTTGGGGAATCCAGGGGTGCATCCTGAAAGGCTTGACACTGAGTCTGAGACCTAACAGAGCAGAAAGCTGGGCAGAGTGGAGTAGGTGGGCTGGGACAGTGTAAGGAAACAAGAATCTCCCAGCTGAGGGAAAGGAAGCAGGGCATGAAGAAGGCCAGAGGTGAGCGCGAGTGTGGTAGGGAATGGAATCTAAAGTAGCCAGCATTGCTGGTGGGTAAGGTGCCAAGAGAAAATATAAGAGATGAGGCTGGTTGGGGCAGGACATGAAGGACTTTGAATGCTACACCAAGGAATTCATCTATTTCATGGGGATACCATGTATGGATCCATTTCCAGACCCTAAATAGAAATACAAGAGGTCCAGAGGCCAGCACTGTGGTATAGTGAATTAAGCTGCCCTCTGCAGTGCCAGCGTCCCATATGGGCACCGGTTTGAGTCCCAGCTGCTCTGCTTCTGATCCAGTTCCCTGCTAATGCACTTGGGAAATCAGCAGAAGATGACCCAAGTCTTTGAGTCCCTGCCACCCACATGGGAGACTAGGGTGAAATTCCTGTCTACTGGCTTCAGCCTGGCCCAGCCTTGGCAGTTGTGGACATTTGGGGAGTGAACCAAAGAATAGCAGATCTCTCTCTCTCTCTCTCTCTCTCTCTCTCTCTCTCTCTCTCTCTCTCATTTTCTCTCTGCCTCTGCCCCTACTTCTGGCTTTCCCTTTCTGTAACTCTGCCTTTCAAATAAATACATAAATTATTTAAACAAAAAAGAAACATAAGAGGCCAGATTTGTAGTTTGTAAATCTCTCTCTGGAACATTGAGGCAGATTGGCGGGAACGTGGGCAGCAGACTTGGGCCTGTGTTAGGAGACTGTAGCCTGAGATGATGGATGAGGCATGGAGGACAGATGGTGCGTTTGCCCTGGGGTGGAATCCGAGTCCTAAGAAGGAATAGGAGGTATTAAAGATCATGGTGAGGGGAGCAGGGAGAGTGATGCAGAGGACCAGAAAGATCGAGGGGCTGTGCTGAAGGAACAGTTGGGCTTAGAACCTTTGCTTGGACGTTTCTAAGGAGGATGAGTCAGTGCAATCCTTCCTCCACCTGCACCCTTTCCATATTTGATAGCCCTACTTGAGCAGGATGTCACTTCACTGCTGTGGTCCAGCTGTGGCCCTGAGGGACCACACAGAACCATTCTGCCTCTGCTGGGCCATCACAGCCCTCTGACAATCTTAAAGAGATGGATTCACATTCTCAAGCTTTCTTCTCCCCAAGTTACTCACCCCCATTCCTACAGCCACTTTCCATTCGGCATGGCTCTGACTCTCACCTTTGGTTTACTCATGGGCTGCCCAACCTCTGGATAAAGTCTGATCCACCAGAGACTAGTAAGTATAACTTGTAGAGCCTGGACTACTCTCCCTAGCCCACACACTTATATCCTTCTCAGGGGAGCTGTCTCCCTTCTCTGGACATTTGAACCCACCAACATCCCCTGGTGAGATCTGTGTTTACCCTGGGCATTGGGGTCAGGGCTGGGCGCAGAGTGTCAGATGGGGAAACAGGTTTGACAAGGTCCTCACTGACTCACCCAGTAACAGCACATAAGCTAGGTCTGGGAGCTTGTGATCCAGCCTCACAGGAAACGGATTTCCTGTCCTTTCTCCTCCTGTGAGAATCAAGGCATCAGCAGCTATTCACTGATTGTTTCTGGGTGTGTGGCTTGGGGTTAGTGGGGTAGTGCAGAGTGGGGCACCTGTACTTCAAGAAGTGAACTGGGCTGTCTTCCAGAAGTCAACAGTCCATTTGGAGAGAGGTTATAGAAGGGGTGGGCCTAGGAGGCCCTTTATAGAGGAAATGGGACCACAGCTGGGCTTTAATTGACACAGACAATATTAGCTGGTGAGAAAGATGGAAAAGCAAATGTACAGAAGTCTGAGTGTCCGGTGTGGACCTAGGAAAAGAAAAGAAGACACTGGGTCAGAGCCTGGACTCTGTATAGGTGAGCATTGAGAGAAAACATTGCATAGATAGATTAGGACACCAGCTAGAGTCTACACCCTCCTGTAGGCCAGAAGTGACAAGAGTGCGTGAACCAGAAAAAGAGATGGTTCAAGTGGTGGATGGATTGGCTGCACTTGGCTGTCCCTAGGAGAACGGAGTTCCATATGTACGAGGAAGATAAAACCCATCTCAAGACATGGTCTAGGGAACCCGAATAGGCACCTCGCTGGTGCAGCTTTAGCTCACTTTCAGGTGAGCCTTACAAAACCTTTGCAAGGACGACGCAGACAGGGCGAGAAGGAACTGTTCAAATGAGTGATCTTGGAAGAGCTTTGAGTAGTACCAAAAGAAGTTGGAGTCTGGGAGCAGACTTAAAACATGAGTTTTAGAGCCCCTGTTCACAAATTATTAAGAATTTCAAGACGGCAATATTAAGCTAAGTACAGGGTCCTTTTAATGTCCTCTGCTTACAAGTAGCAGGCTCATGATGCTGGCCCTGTCTTCTGGGGGTAAAAATGATGAGGGCAGGTTCTCATCCACATGCACACAGTGGGTTGGCAGGAGGCTCCCCAAATCGGGAGGCCAACAGCCATTTCCATCTCTGCCGCAGGCAGGCGGAAGCCCAGCACACACAGTCAGTTTATGGCTGTTGACTTCATGAAGAAAACAATAGGTGAGGGGCAGGAAATCTGTGTTCCAATCCTGGATTTGCTTCAAAATTGATGTGAGTCACTTAACTGTGGGGCCTTGGTTTTCTGGCTAACATTACATGTTCAGTATTATTTCTCCTCTTCTGCACAAGGAAGACCCAGTTCTAGGATCTGCACTGCCTGGCCTCTTGCTGGGGTATCTGGAGGAAGACACAGTTTCCAGTGATGAATCTTTACTTGCTGGAAGAACTCAGTGAAATGCACTTGTTTCTCAGAGCAAACTCCAGGTACTTTTTATATCTTTAGCTGTTCTTTGAAGAGACTTCGGGTCTAGCAGCTATTTTTCCAACTCTCTACAGGCCACAGGCAACTGATTCTCTGTGCCTCAATTAACCCTTCCATTAAATGTGAGAATGGGTCTAGGGTTTCCCTAAGGACTTTTTCATTTCTCATTTCTGCTTTTCTTTGATTCTGTGACATAACTGTGCTCTCACTTAACAGCACGTGGAGTTGGGGTGAGCTTACCCTTCTCTGATAATAAGCTCCTTGGGGTGGAGCATGGTGAGTGATATACACTTCTGTATCTCCAGTTCCTGGCACAGTGCCTCATGCCCGATCAAGAATTGAATGTGCAGGCCTCTCAGTTGTGGATAAAGTCTCTGGGGGGAGACAATTAAATAAGCCAAGGACATGAAATCAAAAAAGTAATTGAAGGCAAACTCTAAGGAGAAGAATTAAAAGATTTTAGGCTATGAAGAGAAAAAGATTTCATAATTAGGAGGTCTTTGGTGACTTCTGAGAGAAGTCAGGCTGCCAAACATTAAAGAATAAGTGTGTCATAAAGGGGAATAGAAAATATACATAAGTGAGTCGATATTTGGTTGAACCAAAGAGAAAGATAATGTCACTAGGCAGGTGGCAAAAATCAAGAAGAATCATTGTTTATTGGGTTTGTTTGCTATGAGAGAAGACCCAAAATATTTGTTAACTGAGAGAAAGGAGTGAGCAAGGGAAAGGCTGAAGATATTGTAGAGAAAGAGAGGGTACAATTGATGGATTTATGTCCTGGAGCAGTCCAGAGAACAAGGAGAGCAGGAACACAGTTCTTTCCCACCTCCCCCCCCCCCCAGCCTCTGCCACCTGCAAATCTGACAAGCACATCACTGGGTGCTGGAGGAAATGTAAGCATTAGAAGGGATCCTGGAAAGATGAACTTTGTGGCCCCTCCCACCAGTTGTGGCCATCATGCCTGTTCATCCTTACTGTGCCATGTGGTCCTCAAGCAGATGACGGCAATGAAGAACATCATGGAAATACAGTCTTGTGCCTGCAGCATGCTCTAGCCTACCCTCAGAGAGGAAATGAGCCCTTTGACACATGTTCCACCTGTTTTGGAATGCAGTCCAAAGGGAGGGAGCTGCATAGAAGAGAAAACATCAGATTGGAAACCAGGAATTTGTATCCAGTCTCTTCTTGAAATTTTTTAGCATGCTCTTGGGTACATCTCTTTTTTCAAGTTGCAGTTTTCCTTGAAAAAGCAGGGGTTGGAAGTAGGTGATGGCTTATTTCTATATACCCTGATTGTTGAGTGCTACAGAGTCCTCCTGAAAGAGTTTGCACTCATTTCTGCATTCTTGGTTCACTGTTGGTTTAATATGGCTGCCAAGTAAAGGAGCACAACAGGTATCATAAGGGTAGAGCCAACAATCCTTGTTGGTAATCCTTACGTCACTGGAGAGCTCACAGTATTGGCATTAGCTCCAACAGGAAAAGCTGCATGCTTCTCCTTGGGCTTCTAGACACTCCTGCTTGGGCTGCAGCATCAGCATGACTGACTCATGTTGGCAAAGGAAGGCTCATGTATGTACTGATGGCACTGATGCAACTTGGTACTGCGTGGGGGACTGAGTTTCTGAATGAGTTCCAAAGTCTCAGTTCATAACTTGGTTTTTCCCTCATCAACCCATCTCCACATATGGTTAAAGGAAGGTATGTGCATCTTTGTCATTAAGTAAATCATGACAAATTAGCCATTCATTAACTCATCCAAAATGTACATTGAACAACTTCACTGTACATTAAATACATGTGTATTGGATGAAAGAGTGTGTGGATGGATGGATGGGTGGATAGGTGGGTAGGTGGATGGGTAGATGGATGGGTAGATATATGGATGGATGGATGGAAGAGTGCAAAGATGGATGGATGGATGAATGGGTGAGTAGGTAGGTGGGTGAGTATATGGATGGATGGATGGGTGGATGAGCATTAGGAGGGAATGTGACAATGAAATAGGAGGTCCAGAGTATGGTCCACAATATTCCTCATCAGCTAGAAATATGAACAAAGATTTTTTTTCCAGTTACAAGTGCCAGATGTTGAAATCAAAATGGTTCCTGAGGGAGTAAATAAGAAATCTACTGAGCACCGTATCTGACACATGATCAACCTTATGCCCAATTGGACAGTTAATTTCAAAAATATGTCTCATGAAACCCCTTCTCAGAAGCTCAGTAGTAGAAGGATTCTGGCACCAGATAAATGTGGTACTCTTTGTATCCGCCCTTATCTCTGACCTGAAAAAAGAAGAGTTTGCAAAAACTATCTTGTGGCTCTTTATCATGTTAACTTCGTCCTTAGCCTTGGCCCATCCAGGGGCGAGGTTCACCATTGGTAGCATAGGACTTCATTCTTCTAGCTTTGCAACTGCAGAGTAAGCAGTGTTTGTCCCCCAAGGATTCTAGAAGAGTCCTCAGGAAGACTGTCACTGGCCTGGCCTGGGTCACGCGCCCATCCATGAACAAGTCCTCTGGCCAAGAGGGTACAGTGCTCTAATTGGCTGGGTCTGTCATGCCCCGCCCCCTCTTGCTGCCAAAGTCCAGAGGTGACGTTAGATGCAATGAAGCCCTTGCACTGAGTGGGGACAGGGTGACATTGCCAGAGGAGAGAGGAGTGGATACTGGGTAGGCAAATCTCAGAAGCCCTCTTGCTGGATGACTGCAAAGCAGTCCTTGTCCACTTGGAGCCTCTCAGTTCCCTCAGCTGCTCATCCTCACTGTGCAGTCTTCTTGTGACACGACAGGCCCTGGATGAAGCATTTCATTTGTCCATTATTCAGCACCTGCTATGGTGTTTCCTCCCTCTTTGAAGCCTTTCCCGATAGTTGGCCTCCATCCTTCTCCCACTTCTGGCCTGTGCGGCTTCACCTCTCCTGCCATCTAACTTGACAGTCAATTTATCTGGAGCAGAAAAAGTGCCCACACCTTCACCAGGTTCAACAAGAAATACTGGGATGAGCGAGACCCTCTCTCCCCACACAGGAGACACCCAACTGAGTCAGAGACAAATATCCTCCCTGCATTGTTCTCTAATTGCTCTCTGCCCAAGTCTAGTCTCCCAGACAGACCTCCAGGCTCCTCATGGGCAAGGCTGTGCCTCATCGTCCTCTTGTGTCAGCCGATCTTTCCAGGCCCTTTCAGCCTGGAAGCACCACTGTGGGGAACGAGAGTCCTTGGAGCCCAAAGCCATAGATCCCACCCTTCTCGCTAAAGACCCCAACAACCAGGGCCGTCTTCCTCTTTGCTCTCTCCAGCACCAGCCTTGCTTCCCACATTGCCCCACCCCGGGGGGCCCTCCGTTACCCCCTCTTTGGCACCCATCTCCAGCTAGGCAATGACTTCCAGCTCTGGCTCCTGCCGTCACTGGAGCTGGGTGGCCCTGGGGTGTGGTAATGTTCTCCAGGCTGAGGAAGGACAGGATCATCCTCTGTCCGGCTTCAGGGCGTCTTGCAGGGCCACAAGCAGAGTGGCTGCTTCCTCATCTGGTGCTTTTGTCGACAAAGGTGTCTGGAGCCTCCACAATTCTGTTCCCTATAAATGTGCTGAGGCACAATGGGGAGTGGGCAGGCAGCGCTCAGTCCTCCTGGAGCTCCCAGACCAGGAGGAAAGACTGCTGGCCATGCCCAAAGCCATGGCGGGTAAAGCTTTCTGGGCTCTATAGTGGTCCCCCCGTCCCTTCCTTGGAACAAAGGTGATAGGAACTTGGTATCAGTACCCCAGGATAGGAACTTGGTATCAGTACCCCAGGTGTCTTGGGGGAAAACAGGAAGGAAGGGGAAGGGTGGCCGCAGACTCACTGGGCCTCCACCCACCTTCAGGGCAGCTGCAGGTCCCATGCTGGGGCATCCTTGCCTTAGGGTCAGCTATTCCCTTCAGCTGGCCAATCAGGACTCTCCTGGGAGGCTCCTGTGGCTCCCGCTGCTTCCACTCCTGCAATGTGTCCGAATCTGCAGACGGTGCCCTCTGAGACCTTTGCCTTCCCTGCGTCCTTCACATCACCTAGCCCGGGTCAGATGCTGGAGACCAGCTCGCTGGCCAGCTGATGAATAAGCTTGAAGTGAGAGGAAGCCACCAGTGGATTAACTGAGCCAAACCGGATGCCCTTCTCCTGGGCTCTTACAGACTGAAGGAACACTGATCCCTCTGCGCTCCCTCCGTAGGTGAGTGCTTCCCTGATGTATTTCCGCTCTTCTCTCCTTCGAACTCAACGCTGAGGTTACTCCCAGGATCTCAGCCCCTTGCTCTCTCCCCCACCCCTTCTTTCTGACATTAAAATCAATCTCTGCCTTTCATATTCACTCAGGGAGGGGGTGGGGCGCAGCTAATGAATGTTTGAGAAGTCCTTTGAGATCTTGGATGAAAGGCACCTTATAAAATACAATTAAAAATAATAGTGGTAATTACTAGCTGGGCTGGTCCTGGTAGGATAATTAGAGAGCTTTCCTCTGGCGGATTCTGAGTTCACGCAGATGCGCAGGGGTTCAGAAGGCAAAACTGATTTGCGATTTCAGGGGTCGCTCTTGGGCTTCCTCTGGTCCAGGATCACGCACTGGAGTCTTTTCTGAGACCTGCCACACATCACAGCTGAGCGGGGGCTGGAAAGGCTCTTTGGGATGAGCTATCCGTTCTCCTTGGAACATAGAGGAAGCCACTGAGGCCCAGACAGGTGATGTGGCCATCTCAAGGCTGGCCCGTAAGTATGGCGAGCCACAGCTCTGGAGGCCCAGTTCCTGGACGCCCCAGTTGGGGAGCTCCCATCTCTTCTGTCAATCACTAGTGCGTGCTGTTCAATCTCGGTGTATCAGTGACCTTCCATTGCACAGTGGAGGAGTGGTGTAACAGTCACACACAGTAGAGTTCAAATCCCGGCTCTGACGTACATGTAGCTGACAGACAAGCCTGAGTTTCCACATGCATTGTGAGAAGCCACTGAGTAACGTATGTGGAAGCAGCCAGCATGAAGCACGTGTTCATTCGACGCTGCTTGAATGAATGCAGTCTTGATGGCTCTACTGTTTGACCAACAGTCCTAGCTTTAGACAGCTGTGCTTGGTCTGTGTGCACTTATTGAGCACCTAGTATGTGCTGAGCACTGTCCCAAGCCCTTTAGTGCTTTATCTTATTTAGTCATCACCACATCCCCCCCAAGGCTGGCTATATGGAACAGAAGTTCAAGTTGGTTGGGCAGCTTGCCCAAGGCCACACAACTGAAGAGGAGACCAGACTTGAATTTGTGCTCTCAGTCACCATGAACACCGCCTCCCATTGGGAAGAGAGGCAGGTGCATTACTGTAACCATTGTGGGTCTCTGCTGTGATCCAGGAAGG
Organism: Lepus europaeus; assembly: GCF_033115175.1. Taxonomy (NCBI): domain Eukaryota; kingdom Metazoa; phylum Chordata; class Mammalia; order Lagomorpha; family Leporidae; genus Lepus; species Lepus europaeus. The sequence continues at coordinate 46,477,553 of NC_084833.1, forward strand.
AGTGATGGGAGGGGACAGGGAAGAGCTGTATCCCAAGATGATCACTGAAGCTTTAGCGCCTCCATGGTTATGAAACTTAAACCTTTCTCCTCCTACAAGGGGGGCTTTGGAAAGTTCATGGAAAATGTAGTTCTAAATGAGTTTATTTTGAATTATTCCAAAAATAATTGAAATCCATGCATAACTCCAAAAAGTCCATGAAATGTGCATATTATGAAAAAAACTATGCATGAATTTCAAAAAATTTTTCACGAAAACAAACCTATCTTGTAATTCCATTTTCCATGAACCTTTTGTGGCCCCCTAGAGGAGATTTCATTATTCCGAGGGGCTGCTCTGATGACAGAGGTAAGGGATTTCCCCCGAGAAGGGCTGGTACCTGCACCTGGATCTGGAATCAGGAGCTCTGGCTCCTTAGAAACCATTGTCTTTGCATAAGCCTCTTGATCTCGCCATGGCCATTCTAGGGGCTCCCATTCCTCATCTGAATAAGAGGATGCCGCTCCGACCTTACCTCTCAGTCGGGGGCTTTGGAGGTTCCAATGGCAGTGAACACAGACATGTGTGGTCAATTGCAACCAACTATATAAAAGGTCACTGTTCATAGTCACAAAATGATTTTCAGAATGAAAACGGATGGCTTTGGAAACCCCCTGGTGGATGCTGGGAAGCATATTGGTGGCTGTTGGACTTGACACACCTGTGAAGCTGGGGACAAACGACATTGCTTGTCCTCAAAGGACCAGTTCAGAGAGTTCCTACCCTGAGCTCAGATCATAGTTCCAAGTGTTCCTAGCTCTGAGCTCAGATCATTCGGCCGGAAAGGGGCATTCTAGAGGACCAGCCCTTTGAAACTCAATTGTATGTTCTTTATCCTAAGGGGCTCTATGTGTTTCAGGTTTCAGCTTTTTGTCCAAGCCGAGACCAAAGAAAGGAACCTGCTGTGTCACGTTCCCTACTTCTGTGGGTGTGGAAGAAGCCAGGCCTCAGTGGAAAGTTACAGGGTGCACTGTCAAAGGAGGAAAGAAGCTGACCCCAGAGTTGTCAATCACTCGCAATGATTTCCTCATCCAGGAGTTTTCAAATACCCCCTTGGAACTGAGATGGCCTGGAATGCGTGCTTCGGAATTGTCCCCCTCTGGGCGCATGACCGGGTCGTCCTGTCCACTGGGGTCCCAGGCTGACCATGGGAACGACATGTGTCTAAGACGCTCAGAGCCAAAGATGACTCAGCAGGCACCTTCCGCCAGCCACCCGGGCAGGGATTCCCAGAGACTGTAGGTGACATCCACAGGGAGGGACTCGCTCCCTCACACCAGCAGCCACTGCTAGAAGTCCTCTCTTGTCTCCAGCCAGCCTCTCTCGCCATGTAATTCTCAGCCACTGTACAAAGGCAGAGGGTCACACAAGTGCCTCTCCTGTACCACCGATGACACGCCAACCCTCACACACCCCTTCCCAGGCTAATTCCACTCTGTTGGAGGGGTGGACTGGCACAGTGACCTATGCGCAGCTTCAGGCATCAGAATGGCTCAAATTCAAATACAGCTCAAGAACTCGTTTGTTGTTTGACTTTGGGAAATTGACTCAACCTCTCTGAACTTTAGCATAAACAAATAATAATCATTAGTACCTTTTTGTATTGTTGTGAGGATCTACCATATGGAAAGTATTTGCCCACAGCAGGCATTCAATAAACATTAGTCTTTTTTTTTTTTTTTTTTGACAGACAGAGTTAGAAAGGTCTTCCTTCCGTTGGTTCACCCCCCAAATGGCCGCTATGGCCGGTGCGCTGCGCCGATCCGAAGCCAGGAGCCAGGTGCTTCCTCCTGGTCTCCCATGTGGGTGCAGGGCCCAAGGACTTGGGCCATCCTCCACTGCCTTCCTGGGCCACAGCAGAGAGCTGGACTGGAAGAGGAGCAACCGGGACAGAATCCGGTGCCCCAACCAGGGCTAGAACCCGGGGTGCCGGCGCCACAGGCGGAGGATTAGCCCAGTGAGCCGCGGCGCCGGCCCATAAGCATTAGCCTTAATGTACTGAGGTCTATCCACTGTGGACACGTTCATCGAGTGCTTACCTTCGGCCAAATACCTGACTGCAGACAGGACAGCGCGGTAGAGGAAAGGAAAGAGTGGGCTTTGGTGTCATGAAGTCTGGGATTCCGACCCAGACTCTACCATTTGCCACCTCTGTGACCTCAGGCGACTGAACGACTGGCTCTCCCTGAGTCTCCCTTGTCTTAGCTCAGCACAGGGATGTGGTGGGGAGTAGTTGGGGGGATGCCCAGAAAACCCTGAGCCCAGAGTCCCACTCGGCATGACTGCTCCAGCAGTGGTCGCCACACTGAGGGGTGCCAATGCCAAGGGACAGTGAGGTGATCCCAAGGCCGAGAGCAAGCAGGACAAAGGCACATTTTGTTAGGGTCATTCAAGGTCATCTGGATTTGTATTATGGTTCTTCTCCCTGGAGTCCAGACTGCTTCCTCTGTCCACTAACCTCGCGGGGATACAAAGTGCTGGTCTTTTAGTTTTGCTGTGTTGGGACGCTCATGGCAATCATCTGTGTGCGGATGAAGGCTGTACCAGCCAGACAGGCTCCTACCTGGCCAAAGAAGGGTCCGGTTATGTCTCTGGCCCTTAGGAAGCCTCTTTAATCACAAGAAGGTGTGCATGGCTGCTAGCCAATGGTTTCCGGCGTGAGGGCCCTCAGCTGGCTGCTGGAAGCCTGCGGAGAGGCTCTGATTCCCACTGGGAGTCGAAGGGACCAGGGGTGGCGTTCAGGGCTGGAACATAGCTACAGCTGCTGTCCAGTGCAGGGAGACTCGGCAGCAGGTCAGTCATACAGATTGGAACAACAAAGGAGAAGGAAGTGGATGGTCAATGGAGCCTTGGTAGGCACAAGGGCACCCAGGCTGCTAGGCCCTGCAAGTTCAAGGCTAGGACTGCACTGAGACCTCCGAGCCTCCTTCCCAGGAAGTGCCTGGGACTGAGTGTGCAAGTGTTGGGGGGGGGGGAGGGTCTCTGCATGACTGAGAGAGGCAGCAGTGATGAGAATGTCACAACACTTCCCACTCTTCATCTCAGTCATTGGACCCAGGGAGAAGCAGGTGGCAGGGCACGGAGCAGTTTCATTTTGCCCCTGTCCTGGAATACCCAAACACTGTGCCCACCCTACCCCTGCCTCACATCATAAGGAAAAGCAGTGCTGCTCAACCTGGGCAAGGCACCTGGAGGTCTTGTAAAAACAGAGTCTGATCAAGTGTATCTCGGCGGCACCTGAGTTCCCTTCTCATGAGCTCCCCGGTCCTGCTGAAGCCACCTTGTAACTCTTTGCCTGTGAGACATAAAACCGGGAGAAGAAAATCTTGAAACACATGCTTCCCAATGAAGGGAGGGGACTTCCAGGAGGAGGAATCCAAGTCCAGAAAAGAAGTCAAACCGAAGGGAATGCCTGTGAAGAAACTGGCACCCACTCTGGTGGCTTCTGCACTGCCCTGGGCATGGAACCCCTTACACCTAGAACTGTGCATGGCTGAGCCCCAAAGGGACTCTAATTTAAGAGTGATCTCGAAATGATTGATTGAACTTAAAGTAGACCTTGGGGGAAAAAAAACAATAAAGTGATCCCTAGTCTGTTATCAGTATGTCCTGGCCAGACAGAAGCCAGACGAATCCTCCTTGCAGCAACGCAGCCCTGAACAGATGGTGCAGAATAATGCCAGAAGCTCACAGTCACACACACAACACACACAGGGAAAAGAGCACCATGAGTGAGCAGCAGCAAACTGGAGAACCAGGCCCACAAAGACGTCAGATGCTGGGATAAATAAATGATTAATAAGATGATCAAGTTTAAAAAAATAAAAGCATGAATGAAAAATTGGTAAAGAGCAAAAGACTATAAAAATGACCAAGTGGATTTAAAAAATAGTTCAAGTGCCTGCTAACAATGAATAAGTTCCCCAAGCTTCCTATGTTAAAACTAACACACTTTCTATTAGAACAACATATTTTCTAAAGATTTATTTTATTTGTTTGGAAGGCAGTGTTACAGGGATGGGGAAGGGAGAGAGAGAGAAAGAGAGAGAGAGAGAGAGAGAGAGCGAGCGAGCAATTTTCTATCTGTCGGCTCATTCCCCAAATGGCCACAATAGCTGTGCTGGGCCAGACCAAATCCAGGACTCTGGAACTCCGACTGGCTGTGGCACCTGCGTGGCAGAGGCCCAGGCACTCAGGCCGTCTTTCATTGCTTTCCCCAGGTGCATTGGCAGAGAGCGGGATTGGAAGTGGAGCAGTAGGGACTTGAACATACCAGCATCACATCACAGACGGTAGCTTATCTTTCTGGGCCACAGTACTGGCCCCATAGAAAAACAGATCTTAAAAGCCCACCCTGCCCTTGGCCATCAAACACAAGCTGCCCATGCCTGCATTGTGCTGGCAGCAGGCAACAATCGTCACAAGTATTTTTCCTGAACCACTCCTGTGCCTGACCCATCTCTTCTTGTGCTACTTCCCCTAGTGCTGGGATTCCATGGCTCTTTCCGCCACCTGCCAGCACCAAGTTCTGGCCCTCGTCCTATTTAGGTGACTCATGTAGACCCTCCTCGGGTCCTCTCTTAGTGCCACGTTCCATGAGGACCCCTTCAGCGAGTCTGGATCACAACGGTGGAGCAGCAGTCATGGTCACACTCCAGCCTACCTCTGCTGTGTCCGTGCCCGCTTGTGAGACGCCTTTCACACCCAATGGGGATCAGTCATCCTCACGAGCAGAGGAGACAGTTTTATGGAGCTGCTGTCCCCTAGCTAGAACTGGACAGAGCCAGCACCCACAGCCCAGTCTTCCAGCCCAGCGTGCTTCCCACTATCATACAGCTGCCTCTGATGAGCTCGATGACAGAAACCAGCCAGCACTTTCTGTTCTCTCATTGTTAAACCCTTCCAGCCTTCATCAACGTGAACTGAAACCTTTTCAGTCTTAGCCTGAAGGTTGAGAAATCTTGGGGTCATTGCCAGATGTGATCTTATGATCCAGGGAATGTTCATGTGCGTCCCATGGGGCTGAAGATCACTGGTTGCAGTCAGCCGAGACATCAGTACAGGTGTTTTCAGCATACACAAAGCCAAGGGGGAAGACGGGGTGGGAACACATAGGGTCCCACGAGACCTCTCTCTTGTCTCTGGAATATCTTGATGTTCTGCAGGAAACCGTTTTTTAGCTGTCACCAAAAAACATTTTATAAATCACAAAATGTGACAGTATAGGTCAGTCCTGAGATCTGAATCAGATTTTGCAAAGGAAATTTAGCCCCATTCCCTTACGGGGAGATCTAGCATTGCAGGGCCCGCCCCAACCACCCCTGCTCTTAGAGATGCAAGGCAGGTGGAGAAAAACCCAAGCAAATAAAGGAACCAGATCCTTTCAGATGACCAAAGTAAAGGACTCCCAATAGGGTAATGTCAGAGCGTGTGGGGGGGGGGGGGGTGGAGAGGGCTCTGGTCAGGGCGTGCCTCGTGTGTTCAGCGATGGCTAGCAGGGAAAGGAAATGGCCCAGCAGAGTCCCCAGAGACAAGAAGTTAGCAGCCCACGTAAAGAGCAGGGGCAGGTGCAGGCAGTGCCAAGGCTCAGAAGCCACAGTGAGCTTGAGGGAGTGGGTGGGGGAGGATGGGTTCTGTCTCAGAGAAACCAGTGTAGCAGGTGCACAGGCAAAGACAAGTATTCCAGTTGGTGAAGGCAGAGGTAGGCACTCTGGGAGCGCCGACCACATCCAGGTGGGAAAGCAAGGTGTGTTTCACACCTTTTGTAACTTCACCGCTGCACTCACCCTCCACGTCTGGTCTTTGAGCAAATCCAGGCGGCTCTGACTCAGACCACGCCCTGTCCTGGCTCCGCAGCCACTCCCAGCCCAGGCACTGTCCTCTGTGCAGGTGCACGGGCTTTCTTAGGTCTCCTTGCCTCTGTCAAGACATCCTCTCAGTGCAGAAGCAATCTGCTTAATGCAATTCAGAGAGCGCCTCACCCTTGTTTAGACTTCTCCAGTGGCTTTGCACTTAGAACAAACCCAACTCTTAGCCCCTACCTCTACCGCTCCCTCCCTCTGCTCCAGCCAAGCTAACATCTTTCCTGCCTCAGGCCCTTTGCACAGGTGGGTTCCTGTTTCAGGCATGCTCCTTCCCTGGTTTTCGACAAGTCTTGTTCTTTTTCGCATTGCAGAGCTCAGCCTAAACTTCTCAGAGAATCCTTCCCGGCCACTCCATGCAACAGGGCTGCCATGTGACTCTCCACCAATCTGTAATATTGATTTCCTTCATGGCCTCGATCATAGTGTGCAATCGCTCCATTTGTTTGCTGCTTTCTTGATTTTGGTCTTTCTTTTTTACATTTTCTTTTGATGTCCATGAGAGTAAAAACTATATTTTCTTTTTTATTTATTTTGTGTTTATTTGAAAGTGGGGGAGGAGGAATCTTTCATCCACTTGTTCGGTACCCAAATGCCCACAACAGCTGGGTTGGGCCAGGCCAAAGCCAGGAGCTATAACTCAATCTGGGTCTCCCCTGTGGGTGGCAGGGACCCAACCAGTTGAGCCCTCACCCGCAGGAACCCAGGCCCTGTGATACAGGATGTGGGTGCCTCGAGGGACGTCCTAACCATTAGGCCAAACGTCCACCCCTGCAACTCTTTCATTTCAGGTGGATTCTCTGCCTGGTGTTTGCATATTTGTGAAGTGAATGGATTTGCTCCAGGGGGTGGGAGCACATGTGGATTCTAGGAGTGGCCTGGCACTGCAGTCCTCCAATGCTGTTTTGAGCCCAGAACCTCTATCTAAATGCAATCCTGTGCAAACCAAGGACTCAGGGAGACACAGCAGACAGGAGCCCTGCCCTCCCAGCTCTAGGTCCACATCAGCACTGCTTAGAGCAGTGGTTGGCACAGGGTAAGTGCTACCCAACAGATTGATGTTGTTGCCATAGTGATGATATGCGCACTGCTGGGTGCTGAGAGCAGGGGCCCCGGAATGCCTGCCTCTGAGTCCATTAAGTGGAGCCCGTTTTGCCTTGGGTGGGAGTGACTTCCGTCCTCAGGCCCCTGGGGACCGGAACCACTGCTTATGAAGGCACAGAGAGTTCCCCTGCCACCCAGCGGAGAAGACACGCTTGCTGGCTCCTTTTCGGAGAGCAGGCAGTCCAGGCCGCGAGGAGTTTCAGGAGTTGCCTGAGTCAGGAGTGGCTGACCCAGGACCGCCCAGGAGGCTGCAGAGACAGGAGCAGGCAAGGTGGGTCCGTGTTGTAGCTGAGAATGGCATTCCAGGGCACGAGAGATGGCAGAGAGAGGTGCCATTAGGCCCCTCTGCCTGTCCAAAAAGCTTCAGCCCTCCACTAGTCAGGGCTCCCAGCGCACTGGGCACTGCTTCCCTCGTGCTGGTGAGGCGGGTGGGGAGAGGGGAAAGAGCCCCGGACCAAGAGCTGTGAGCTGGCTTCGGGCAGCCATCCCAGCATGCATAGCAAGGCTGCTGGGAGATGGATGCTGAGTGTTTGCTGGATACATGGACGAGTGGATGAATCGCACAGTCGGAGCCTGCTCTCAGGAAGCTGCCAGCCCGGAGGAGCAGAAAAGACAACCACCGACCACAGCCTGGAGCAGCAGGGGCCGGGCTGGGGCTGCAGGAGCTCAGCCAAAGGCAGCCCGGCTGGGCCCAGAGGGTTAAGAGGATCCCAGGAGGTGGAGAAGAGGGACCAACAGGGGGCAGGGCTGGGAGGCGGGGCCACGGAGCGCTTGGTGGGGGCCGGGGTGAGGGGGGGTGTAGTGAAAGTGGGGGAGTGGGAGTGGTGAGAAGACGGCAGAACCATTGCCATCCTTGTAATCTGGATGTAACTCTGCACCCATAAGCCCTTGCTCTCTGTCTCCCCACAGTGTAGCTCCCAAGTGTGCAGTCACCTGTAAATTGAGATGAACCTGGCTCCCAACACTGGTTTTCCAACGCCGGGCTTGACCCAAGGAGCTGGTTTGACCCAGAGGCCCCTCCAGACTCCTCCACGCAGCCAGCAGGCCCGGGAGGGGAGAGGGGAGGGGGGAGACCAGTTCCCAGCTTCCTGAACCCCAGGTCCCCGCCTGGACCTTCGTCCTCCTCTAGGGCTGCCCAACCTCTGCCACCCAGCCCAGGACACACCCTGGCCGCTGCCTGGCAGCCGGGCCCTGCCCTGGCCAATCGCTGGCAGAGGGAGAGGTGGGGAAAACCAGACCGGCAGGCCTCACCGGGTGGCAGCCAGGCCTGGGAAAAGAGGGTGACTTGGAGGTCACCGGGGCTCCCCGAAAGCTAGAGGAGCTGCTGTCTGCTGCCTCCTCAAGGCAGTGCCTTTCGCCTTTTGCTCCCCAGCACCGGCCCCTGTGAGGGCGGAGGCAACTTTCCCAGCTGCAACCCTGCTCCCTGTCTTCACAGGGCGGTGCCCTCTGCGGCCGCCCTCCCGTCTTCAGGGCAGAGAGGGAAGCCAGGGCTTCTCTCAGCGGCACCCCGCAGGCGGCAGAGCCACTGCTCAGCCCCAGGACCCAGGTGAGCCCACTGTGCTGAGCGGCTTCAAAGCCCGCAGGTCCCGGGGGCTGGGTTTCAGAAGCCTCGCGACAGCCCAGGAAAGAAATGGAGAATGAAGGTGGTGACTAGGGCAAGGACTTTTTCAGGGACGTCATCACAGGGCCCCCAGCTGGCCCGGCAAGGGTTGCAGGATCCTGACCATGGGTGTTGACTACCACCTAGTGGCCATGTGTGGTATTGTAACATTTTCTTTTTATTACACTCGTAATCACAAAGAAAGCATTTTATTTATTTATTTATTTTTGTATTTAATTTTTTATTATTTAAATATAACGTTTAAAAAATAGCACATGCATTTATGGTTCAAGCCAAAAATAATATTGTTTGGTTTGTGTGCAGATATACTTACAAATATATTCACATACTCACACAGGCTCATATAATTCATATAAAAAAGAAAACTGTTGTCACTCAGTAATTATTAAAGTCCTACCCGTGAATGTCTAATTTTCCCAATTTTTAAACTTTTATTTAGTAAATATAAATTTCCAAAGTACAGTTTATGGATTACAATGGCTTCCCCCAAAAAAAAACTTCCCTCCCACTCGCACCCTCCCCATCTCCCGCTCCCTCTCCCATTCCATTCACATCAAGACTCATTTTCAATTATCTTTATATACAGAAGATCTATTTAGTATATATTAGGAAAGATTTCATATAGAAATAGAAATACACATAGAAACACAAAGTGAAAAATACTGTTTCAGTACTAGTTATAGTATTAATTCACATTGGACAACACATTAAGGACAGAGATCCTACATAAGAGTAAGTACACAGTGACTCCTGTTGTTGACTTAACAATTTGACACTCTTGTTTTTGGCATCAGTAATCTCCCTAGGCTCTAGTCATGAGTTGCCAAGGCTATGGAAGCCTTTTGAGCTTGCCGACTTTGATCTTATTCCGATAGGGTCATAGTCAAAGTGGAAGTTCTCTCCTCCCTTCAGAGAAAGGTACCTCCTTCTCTGATGGCCCCATTCTTTCCACTGGGATCTCACTTGCAGAGATCTTTCATTTAGGTCCTTTTTCTTTTTCTTTTCTTTTTTTTTTTTCCATGGTATCTTGGCTTTCCATGCCTACAATACTCTCATGGGCTTTTCAGCCAGATCCGAATTCCTTAAGGGCTGACTCTGAGGCCAGAGTGTTGTTTAGGACGTCTGCCATTCTATGAGTCTGCTGTGTATCCCGCTTCCCATGTTGGATCATTCTCTCCCTTTTTAATTCTATCAGTTAGTATTAGCAGACACTAGTCTTATTATGTGATCCTTTTGACTCTTAGACCTATCAGAGTGATCAATTGTGAACAGAAATTGATCACTTTGACTAGTGAGATGGCATTGGTACACGCAACCTTGATGGGATTGTATTGGAATCCCCTGGCACATTTCTAACTCCACCATTTGGGGCAAGTCCGATTGAGCATGTCTCAAACTATACTGTCACATTTTCTTTCAACACAATGCAAAATGCTAAAAGCCTGTTCATTGCTTCTGCTTCAGCATCCCTGAGAGCCTTCTCCTTTGGTTACCTAACAGTAGCCGTGTATCAATGAAGCTTTCAGGCCAGGCTCTCCACTTAACTTTAACTTAGCAATGGAATTTGAAAAACACTAACAGTTAGTATTTGAGACTCTATGAGAGACTTTGTATCGAGTGCTTTACATTTTTTCCTGAGAGAGCGGCAAGATGGCGGAATAGGCAGGGCGCACACTACTAGTCCGGGGGCAGAGACAGTTTAATAAAAGTGGAGATACTGCAGGGTCAAGGAAGAGTAGGGGAAGAAACAGCAGAGGAAACTCTTCCGGAACTAGTGATTCACAGTGGACCTGCGTGGAGAGCATGGGAGCCCACAGTTCGGGACACCAGCAGCAGACTCAACGCACCAGCGCTGGAACGCGAGGTGAGCTGAACCTCAATAGCCCGAGACACCAGCGGGCAAGTGGAAAGAGGAGGCTGGAGGGAACGAGGCTTGAAACTCCGTGGGGAAAAGTTCACCAGGCTAACTAGAAGAGAGAGAGGAAAAAAATAAAAAAAAGTGACCGATACGGACACGAGTTTCTCTCTCTCCGCTCACCTCTCAAAGGCGAGCAAGACAGAGCAGGCGCCATTTTGGACATACGTCATAAGCAGGGCGACCTCAGGTCTGCACCAGCCCTGAGCCTAGCAGAAAAACCTGACTCTGGGGGGAGGGGTGAAATAACAGGAGATTAGCATCTAACTTGGCAACCCAGTGGGAGACTGCAGGAGAAATGGAGCCCACACTGAGGGCAGCACAGATTCCCTGTGTGGTCCTTGGGAAAGAGCTTCCGATCTCTGGCTCCTGTGGGTATATCATTCACCTGCTAACTACCTCCAATTACGTTCAGCTGTGTGGAATTACTTCCCTTTTGAATCAAAAAAAGAAAGAGAGATTTACCACACCTAACCTGGGAGTGTCATCTTTGACACACCCTCAACCCTGAGGAACCAAACACAGCTCTCAGTCCACACTCATCTCAAGCCTCTAAGGCTCCACTGAAAGCAGACAGTCCACTTAATATAGAGCCATAGTGTAACAAGAAAAAACACCACAGTGAAGAAACCAAATATCTCCAACATGCCAAACAACAAACGCAAAAACCGAGGTAACAAGAACAAGGGAGACACTATGACGCCCCCAAATGAACAAGACACCCCAATTCAAGATTATGAAGATGATGAAATCGAAGAAATGCAAGAAGTGGATCTCAAAAAATTGATAAGAACATTAAGAAGTTCTCAAAAACAAATTCTTGAACTACAGAAATCCTTCATGGACAAGATAGAAAATCTCTCTCGTGAAAATGAAATATTAAGGAGGAATCAAAATGAAATGAAACAACTAGTGGAACAAGAAACTGTGATAGTGATGAGAAATCATAATGAAATGAAGAATTCAATAGATCAAATGACAAACACATTAGAGAGCCTTAAAAACAGAATAGGCGAAGCAGAAGAGAGAATATTAGACTTAGAAGACAGAGAACAGGAAAGAAAACAGGCAAACCAAAGAAAAGAAGAGGAAATTAGAAATCTAAAAAATATTGTCGGGAATCTACAGGATACTATTAAAAAACCCAACATTCGGGTTCTAGGAGTTCCTGAAGGCATGGAGAGGGAGAAAGGATTAGAAGGCATTTTCAGTGAGATACTAGCAGAAAATTTCCCAGGTTTGGAGAAGGACAGAGGCATCTTAGTACAGGAAGCTTATAGAACCCCTAATAAACATGACCAAAAGAGATCCTCACCACGACATGTTGTAATCAAACTCACCACAGTGAAATATAAAGAAAAGATCCTCCGGCGCCGTGGCTCAACAGGCTAATCCTCCGCCTTGCGGCGCCGGCACACCGGTTCTAGTCCCGGTCGGGGCACCGATCCTGTCCCGGTTGCCCCTCTTCCAGGCCAGCTCTCTGCTGTGGCCAGGGAGTGCAGTGGAGGATGGCCCAAGTGTTTGGGCTCTGCACCCCAGGGGAGACCAGGAGAAGCACCTGGCTCCTGCCATCGGAACAGCGCGGTGCGCCGGCCGCAGCGCGCTACCGCGGCGGCCATTGGAGGGTGAACCAACGGCAAAAGGAAGACCTTTCTCTCTGTCTCTCTCTCTCTCACTGTCCACTCTGCCTGTCAAAAATAAAAAAAAATTAAAAAAAATAAAAAAATTTAAAAAAAAAAAAAAAAAGAAAAGATCCTAAAATGTGCAAGAGAGAAACGTCAGATTACTCTTAGAGGATCTCCAATTAGACTCACAGCAGACTTCTCATCAGAAACCCTACAAGCTAGAAGGGAATGGCGAGACATAGCCCAGGCACTAAGAGAGAAAAACTGCCAGCCCAGAATACTATATCCTGCAAAGCTCTCATTTGTGAATGAAGGTGAAATGAAGACTTTTCATAGCAAACAGAAACTGAAAGAATTTGTTGCCACTCATCCTGCCCTGCAAAAGATGCTTAAAGATGTCTTACACACAGAAACACAGAAACATGGTCATCAATATGAAAGAAGGTAAAGGAAGGAAACCTCATAGCAAAAGATCACAGGAAGCTCAATTTCTCTTTGACATAGAATTAAACTCTGATGCTCTGTTAAAGCAATGTGTTTAAGTAATCTATTATGTTCTCTTGATGTCTGTTAAATTCTAATTGTTCAAAAACAGCTGAATTTTTATTAAGAGCTATGGGTTATTTAAATATGTGCTTATTTTCAAAGATTGGAATAATCACCTTGTAACAATGATCAAATTTGGTCTATGTTATGTCATGATTTTAAGAAATCTTATTTCAACCAGATATTTTGGATTTTGAGCCTTCTTGGCATTCTTGACAGGCATTCAAAAAATCAAAGTTTCAAACAATCTGGTCTCTAAAATTTCCAGTAAATCCTGGACTTTGGTTTTTCCAGTTTGGGCCCAACTGAAAAAATCGAAGGACCTATGTCTCTCATCTTATAGAGACACCAACTAATCAGGCTATTTGAATTATATTAGAAGTACTGTCAAGATGTGATGTGGTACCAGACTTTAAGTTTCTATAATGGAAAATGCTATTAATACAAATGTTTGAGAATTAAAAAGTCTAATGATCTTGTGTTACTAGACATGATAGTTATCTTAATGAGAAAGCCCCAGAGGCCTAAAGGGTTAAATACTTGTAAAATCCTACAGGTGCTTTCAAAAATACTGTGAAGTAAGCAAGTGCCTCTTGTTGGTTGATGAGTTTATAATTTTAAACATGGCGACTTAAAGTCTTTTGTCATCCACAGTTATATATGATTTGCTGCTCATAAAACTAAAGCGTTGTTGGTTCTGTATTTAGCTGTCCTCCTATAGGTTCCTATGGACTTTTTCCAGCCACTTTTATTGTATTCAGTACTTTGGGATGGCTCTGTAAACAGATGAAGCCAATAATGTATTAACAGTACCAACTGAGAGAAAGTATGGTTAACTGAGGTTACTAAAAACAAAAAGCCATTCAAATCAATTGGCAATCTACAAAAAGAGTTAAAGATTTTAAAAGCTATTATTAAAATTGCTATATTGGTCTATTATGCTATGTTATATGTGTGTACATATTGTATGTCCACATGGGGAAATTTTATTAGGAGTTTTATTTTAAATGGCTTATAGATAAGATTGTCCATAAATTTAAGCTGCTAAAATCAATCAAAGATACATTTTAATTTGTGTGACCTGAATCTGTGTATCATATGTTTTAAACGTGTTGGTAGAAAGAAACTAAAAACATTTTAGATGGTTGTGATTAAGTTTACTGGCTAAACAAACTACACCATGTTAGATATTTAAGAGGTGTTTTCAAATACATGATTCTTAAAATTTATAGAAGGCATTGGACCTTCTGGTAAATGTTTTCTTAAGTTGTTATCTAATGGTTGAAACTATTTGCTAAGTATTCATGTAATATTGCTATTGTCAGCAAGCGATCTAGGACTTGCTCCCTCATTTCTCTATTCTAAGCCCAACTTGTTCTTTCATTTCTCTATTCTCTTCAAGGTAGGAAACTAATTCTATTATAAAGGAATCTGTAGGACATACAATTTAATCTTTAGACCTTATAAAAGAGATGGCTAACATTTTTCTGTAATAGCATAGCCAAAATAAGAACTTAAATAATAATCTCATAGCTAGATTCACTTCGCCATCAGTGAAGTATACAGTAAGTAGAAAAAACCTCCCTTTCAGACCAAAGGGAAAGAAAGTTTTAAAGTGAGAATATAATTTTCCTCATGGGCATTGTCTACCTTAGAAAAACTACTACAGAACATGCCTGTGACTATAGACTTGTAGTTCAGGCCACCGAAGATTAGAGATGGGACATGGGCACTCCCTTGACTTGCATCCTCTGGTCTGCTTTAACACAAACCAGGAGGAAAAGAAAGCTCGGCATCAGAAGCAATGGGTGGCAGGCCTATTAATGGCTGATCTGTACAGTGATCTGCCCTCAAGGAGACCCAACAGGCCAGTCCACTGCAGTGGCTTTCAATGTGGTAAGCCTGGGCTTCAGCAGAAGTCAACTTGTGAAGAGCCCTGGCAGCTCTGCCAAGAGTTGGATCACTGGAAATGGACCTGCCCTGGAGTCGAAGGATGCCCAGGTCAGAGCCACAGATCTTATTGGCTCCAAGCTGAAAAGCCCTTCACTCAGCCCAACTTCCAAAGTGACCACTGCAGCTGAGGGGATGGTCAAATAGGGTCAGCAACATTGCAGGCAGAACTGTCAATTTCTTGTTAGAGATGCCACCTGCCTTTACCTGGCCAGCTCTCCTCCCAGGCCAGCCAAGTAATGAAAGTCAACAGAGTGCCTTCCCCTAGGAGGTTCACACCTCCCTTAGGATATACCCCATGTGAAGAGATAGATAGGTCTGGGCCTCTGAATTTACAAGGCCTAAAGCCCATCAGATTATTATCAAGCCCATCTATCAGGTTCTATTTGCCTCTCAATCAGAAAAATTACTTGTAGCTTAGACAGCACCTTTCTTAGCTCCTCTAATAATGACTCTGTCCTTTGTTCTAGGCCTTGTCTAGTGCACTTGGGCCTCATTCCTTTGTAATCATAACCTCTACTCTACCACCAATGGCTCTACTCCAAACCTGTGTGTACTGATGGTCCTGTTCCCCACTTAATGCTGTATAATTGTTCAAACCTGGTAAATGCCGCTCTTAGGATCATTGGTTACTATCCTCACCCTGTCTTTTATGACCTTGTCTAAATATGATCAGAGTCGGTAAACTTGGAAGGCTTCCATAGCCTTGGCAACTCATGACGACAGCCTAGGATGGTTACTGGCGCCATAAACTCGAGTGTCAATTTGTTGGGTCAACAACAGGAGCCACTGTGCAGTTGCTCCTCATGTGGGATCTCTGTCCTTAATGTGCTATACATTGTGATTTAATGCTATAACTAGTACTCAAACAGTATTTTTTTCATTTTGTGTTTCTATGTGGGTGCAAACTGTTGAAATCTTTATACTAAGCTGATCTTCTGTATATAAAGATAATTGAAAATGAATCTTGATGCAAATGGAAGGGGAGAAGGAGCGGGAGAGGGGAGGGTTGCGGGTGGGAGGGAAGTTATGGGAGGGGGAAACCATTGTAATCCATAAGCTGTATACTGGAAATTTATATTCATTAAATAAAGTTAAAAAAAAGGAAACCTGTTGAAATGAGATGGACACTATGAGAAGCAGTGACTTGATCAGCCCTTGTCCTGACTGTTGATGTACAATGTAATACTTTATCCCTTTTAGTATTTTTTGTTCTATTTAATACTATGGGTTGAACTCTGTAATTAACACAAAATTATTCTTAGGAGTTGAAATTTAAGTGAAAAGTGATCCCTGTTAAATATAAGAGTGGGAACAGGAGAGGGAAGAGGTGTACAATTTGGACATGCTCAATTGGACATGCCCAAAATGGTGGAGTTAGAAATGTGCAGGGAATTCCAATACAATCCCATCAAGGTGGCATGTACCAATGCCATCTCACTAGTCCAAGTGATCAATTTCAGTTCACAATGGATCATACTGATAGGTCTAAGAGTCAAAGGGATCACACAAACAAGACAAGTGTCTGCTAATACTAACTGATAGAATCAAAAAAGGAGAGAACGATCCAACATGGGAAGTGGGATACACAGCAGACTCATAGAATGGCAGATGTCCTAAACAGCACTCTGGCCTCAGAATCAGCCCTTAAGGCATTCGGATTTGGCTGAAGAGCCCATGAGAGTATTGTAGGCATGGAAAGCCAAGATACCATGGAAAAAAATAAAAGAAGACCTAAATGAAAGATCTCTGTGAGTGAGATCCCAGTGGAAAGAACTGGGCCATCAAAGAAGGAGGTGCCTTTCTCTGAAGGGAGGAGAGAACTTCCACTTTGACTATGGCCTTGTCTGTATAAGATCGAAGTTGGTGAACTCAAAAGGCTTCCATAGCCTTGGAAACTCATGACAAGACCTAGGGAGATTACTGACGCCATAAAGAAGAGTGTCAAATTGTTAAGTCAACAACAGGAGTCACTGTGTACTTACTCCTCATGTAGGATCTCTGTCCGAAATGCGTTGTCCAATGTGAATACATGCTATAACTAGTACTGAAACAGTTTTTTTTCTTTTTTTTATTATTAAACTTTTATTTAATGAATATAAATTTCCAAAGTACAGCTTATGGGTTACAATGGCTTCCCCCCTCCAATAACTTCCCTCCCACCCACAACCCTCCCCTTTCCCGCTCCCTCTCCCCTTCCAATCACATCATGATTCATTTTCAATTCTCTTTATATACAGAAGATCAGTTTAGTATATATTAGGTAACAATTTCAACAGTTTGCCCCCATATAGCAACACAAAGTGAAAAAAATACTGTTGGAGTACTAGTTATAGCATTAAATAAGAGTGTACAGCACATTAAAGACAGAGATCCTACATAATATTTTTTTAAAAGTTAATTAATTTTCTATGCCATTTCCAATTTAACACCAGGTTTTTTTTTCATTTTCAATTATCTTTATATACAGAAGATTGATTCAGTATATAATTAGTAAAGATCTCATCAGTTTGTACCCACGCAGAAACACAAAGTGTAAAAATACTGTTTCAGTACTAGTTAGAGCATCACTGCACATTAGACAACACATTAAGGACAGATCCCACATGGGATGTAAGTACACAGTGACTTCTGTTGCTGACTTAACAATTTGACACTCCTGTTCATGGCGTCAGTAATCTCCCTAGGCTCTAGTCATGAGTTGCCAGGGCTATGGAAGCCTTTAGAGTTTGGTGACTTTGATCTTATTCCGATAGGGTCATAGTCAAAGTGGAAGTTCTCTCCTCCCTTCAGAGAAAGGTACCTCCTTCTTTGATGGCCCCGTTCTTTCCACTGGGATCTCACTCACAGAGATCTTTCATTTAGGTCTTCTTCTTTTATTTTTTTCCATGGTATCTTGGCTTTCCATGCCTACAATACTTTCATGTGCTCTTCAGCCAGATCCAAATGCCTTAAGGGCTGATTCTGAGGCCAGAGTGCTGTTTAGGACGTCTGCCATTCTATGAGTCTGCTGTGTATCCCACTTCCCATGTTGGATCTTTCTCTCCCTTTTTGATTCTATCAGTTAGTATTTGCAGACACTTGTCTTGTTTGTGTGATCCCTTTGATTCTTAGACCTATCCAAGCCATCAAATGTGAACTGAAATTGATCACTTGGACTAGTGAGATGGCATTGGTACATGCCACCTTGATGGGATTGTATTGGAATCCCCTGGCACATTTCTCACTCCATCATTTGGGGCAAGTCTGATTGAGTATGTCCCAAATTCTACATCTCCTCCCTCTTTTTCCACTCTTAAATTTAACAGGGATCACCTTTCAGTTAAAATTTAAACACCTAAGAATAATTGTGTGTTAATTACAGAGTTCAATCACTAGCACTAGAACAACATCAACAACAACAACAACAAATACTAAAAAGGATAAAGTATTACATTGCACATCTAGAGTCAGGACAGGAGCTGATCAGGTCATTGTTTCTTATAGTGTCCATTTCACTTCAACAGGTTTCCCCTTTGGTGCTCAGTTGTCGCCGATCAGGGAAAACAAATGATATTTGTCTCTTTGGGACTGGCTTAATTCACTCAGCATGATGTTTTCCAGATTCCTCCATCTTGTTGCAAATGACTGGGTTTCATTGTTCCTTACTGCTGTACAGTATTCTATGGAGTACATGTCCCATAATTTCTTTATCCAGTCTACTGTTGATGGGCATTTGGGTATATATATATATATATATATATATATATATATATATATGTATAGTTACCTCAGGGGCGGAGGTCAGTACACAGACGCCAGGAAGCAAATGACACTTCACTGCCATTCCCAGGCCAGGGGTCCTCTCCCTGGAGTCCTCCCCACCTTGAGAGCACCTGTCCTCGCCACCTGCCACCTCCCCGACCCAAAGCCTCCTCTGCCCCTGATTTTTAAGTCAAGCTAGTGGGAAACGTCCACTGATCGAACATAGATCATCATTTTTTGGTTTATTATATTCATGACTTTCAGCTTTTGCAAGCATGAAGTTTTATACTACAAAAGTGAACATCATGCATTTTTAAGGTTGGAGATAGCCTGTCTTCAGCTGGTTTCCTCTCACTTGCCCTCCAACAGAACCCACCTTCTTCCCTCCCCATCCTTTCCCTATGCCTTTGCCCTGTTTCTCCCTCTCTGGGAGCTCTGTCACTCCTCCTGCAGGTTTCCAATGGGCCTTCTTAGTGTTTTATGTTACCTGAGAGCAGGATCTGTGCCAGATTTACCTTTTATTCCAAATAATTGACAATGTTTATCATGTTAATTTACTATATGCAAATGTTTAAGCTACATGATCTATATACACATATTGATTTCAAAACCTGCATATTTAATAGCTTTTATTATTTTTTCTCAGCTCTATAATTAGTGTTTTCTTCTCTCTCTCTCTCTTTTTTTTCATTTATTAAACTTTTATTTAATGAATATAAATTTCCAAAGTACAGCTTATGGGTTACAATGGCTTCCCCCCTCCAATAACTTCCCTCCCATCCGCAACCTCCCCCCTTTCCCGCTCCCTCTCCCCTTCCATTCACATCAAGATTCATTTTCAATTCTCTTTATATACAGAAGATCAGTTTAGTATATATTAGGTAACGATTTCAACAGTTTGCCCCCATATAGCAACACAAAGTGAAAAAAATACTGTTGGAGTACTAGTTATAGCATTAAATAAGAGTGTACAGCACATTAAAGACAGAGATCCTACATAATATTTTTTTAAAAAATTAATTTTCTATGCCATTTCCAATTTAACACCAGGTTTTTTTTTCATTTTCAATTATCTTTATATACAGAAGATCGATTCAGTATATAATTAGTAAAGATCTCATCAGTTTGTACCCATGCAGAAACACAAAGTGTAAAAATACTGTTTCAGTACTAGTTATAGCATCACTGCACATTAGACAACACATTAAGGACAGATCCCACATGGGATGTAAGTACACAGTGACTTCTGTTGCTGACTTAACAATTTGACACTCCTGTTCATGGCGTCAGTAATCTCCCTAGGCTCTAGTCATGAGTTGCCAGGGCTATGGAAGCCTTTAGAGTTTGCCTCCTTCTTTGATGGCCCCATTCTTTCCACTGGGATCTCACTCACAGAGATCTTTCATTTAGGTCTTCTTCTTTTTTTTTTCTTTTCCATGGTATCTTGGCTTTCCATGCCTACAATACTCTCATGGGCTCTTCAGCCAGATCCGAATGCCTTAAGGGCTGATTCTGAGGCCAGAGTGTTGTTTAGGACATCTGCCATTCTATGAGTCTGCTGTGTATCCCGCTTCCCATGTTGGATCCTTCTCTCCCTTTTTGATTCTATTTTTTATTTCATAAATGTGAATTTACAAAGTGCAACTTTTGTATTGTTGTGGCTTCCCCCCCAACCTCCCTCCCTCCCGTGGCCCTCCACTCTCCCTCTCCCTCTCCCATCCTGCCCTTTATCGAGTTTCATTTTCAATTACCTTCATATACTGAAGATCAACTTAGTATATACTAAGCAAGGATTTCAACAGGCTGCATTCACACAACTGCACAAGGTATAGGGTATTGTTCTACTAGTAGTGTTTTTAAGTTTCATAGTAAAACACTTTAAGGACAGAGATCCTACGTGGGGAGCAAATTGTGTATTTTCGATTGGTTGGTTTGCATGTGAAAGACATGCTCATGGGATTTATTTTGCTAAAAATTAACTAGGTCTAGGAAAGGAAATGTCTCCCAGCTCAGCAAGATCCCACAATGTCAAAGGAATACAGAACATGGAAAATTAAAAAGCAAAAACATGCCTAACAGGAACTTTGATCACAATCATTGCTGAAAACTAGATGCTCTTCCCACTAATATCTTTGTCTTGTGTTGGTTTTAGGGCACTGCTGACCTGAAAGAATAGGATAGGTAATGTTTTCCCAGTGTCTACTTTCTGGAAAAGGTTACATAAAAGTATCATTCCTTCTTTCAGTACTTGGCAGAATTCACTAGTGAACTCATGTTGCCACAGGGCTCTCAGTTTTGGAAGGCTTTTAATTGTTTAAAAAATTCTTTAATAAGTATAAAGATCATGGAAAATTGTCATTAAAATATAAATTTATTTTGATGCAAAAATTTTAGAAATCTGTTTATAGTTTTTCATAGAAACACTTTTTCCCATGAACTTTTTAAAAAGATTTATTCAGAGAAACAACATTATAGAGACAGAGAGATGGAAAGAGGGAGAGAAAGAGAGATTTTCCATCTGCTGATTCACTCCCCAAATGGTGACAGCCAGAGTTGGGCCAGAGTGAAGTTAGGAGAATAGAACTCCCAAGTGGGTGCAGAAGTGCCAGCACTTGGGCCACCTTCCATTGCTTTCCCAAGTGCATTGGCAGGAGTTAGATCAGAAGTTGGGCAGTTGGACTAGAACCAGTGTACATAGGGGATGCTGGCCTTGCAGGTGGTGGCTTAATCTTCTGCACCACAACAATGGCCCCTTCCATGAGCTTTTTGAACTTGTCTTTTATAAGACCCTTGCAGGAGAGTGCCAAGGTAGCTGAATAGGGGAAAGATATGCTGATTTGGACCACAATAAAACACCAGAAGAACAGAGGAGGAACTGTGTTCCCAGGGGACAGTTAGACGGACGTCTATAGGGTCTACAGAAAGAGAAGAGACTCATGTCACAGTGGAGATGATATAATCACACATCAACTAATGGGACATCACCAGTGAATACTGAAGTGGGTGGCTAGTGGGGACACCATCAACTCTGCATGAGTGGGAGGAACATGCAGCAGTGCTCATGCCACCATCAATATTGTCTGAGGGAGAACCTCATGGTCCTCACTGATTTTGAGTCTGGCTGAGTGCTGGCAGGGGACAGCCTTGCTTTTCTCCCCTCCTGAACCAAGGAATCCAGCATCCATGCAAGACAAAGCCTCATCTTAATAATGCAAGTGGTGCTACTGCAGCCTTTGCATCACTGGTGGATTTTGTCAGAGGGATAAATCTGAAGTCCCCACTGACTTTGAGTCTGAACTGGAGGGTTGGTGAGTGGCAGGGTGCTCACTTTGATCCATGAAGTTAGGGTACATTTCTCCCCTGCTTCCACCAAGGCACAGGACTCAGATTGCCAAGGCAGAGAGCACTGACCTCTGTTGGGCAGGCAGTTGGCTTCATGAGCAGGGTGGCCCATTTTGAGGATGGGGAAGCTCATATGGCAGAGAGTGGATGCCATACTCCCTGTGACTTGAGCCCTGAGACTGTGCAGTAGGGTGTGGGGTGTTGCTGGGTCTTTGGATACTCATTTGGTCCAGCTCCAGAGGCTCAGAGTTCCCTGAGTACTGGGGAGGGTCATCACAAAGGGCTCCATACTCACCCCAAGGAATGCAAATATCTTCTATGTATACCATGAACCCAAGTGAGTAGGGTGTGCAGGCCCCGTGGGCTCACCTTGGGCTTTTGGTTCATGTTGGCAGAGAGGGGCTGGAATTTTGAATAAACCAGCAGTGTGATCCTAACCTCTCCCTTGCTGATGATGGAGGAGCTCTACCACAACCAACTTGAGTGTCACTCTGGACTCTTGCCCCACCCTTGAGCACTGACTGGAAATCCCTGGCCCCATGCAGCATACATTTCTGGGTATCCACAGAAGGAACAGACATTTCACTGAGCCCTCGAGACACATTTCAAAGAACAAAGCCCTTAGAGGAGAAAACCAACATGTGGTTCCATAGATGCCTAAAAAATATAAAAATACTAGAAATATGAACAATGAAGACAACATGACTCCACAGAAGGAGCACAATATCATCTCAATGTTAGAAAGCAAAGATGAAGAGGCTAATAAAACGCTTTGAAAGGGATTCAAAAGAATGATTATAAGATTACTTAAAAACACAGAGAAGCAAATACATGAGTTAAAGAAATCCATATATAACACAGATGAGAAATTCTGCCTAGCAGGTAGATATTGAAGAGAAATCAAACTGAAATATTAGGAAGAATTCAATATGTCAAATTAAAAATACAATGAAACCATTAACAACACACTTGGTGAAGCAGAAGAATGACTATCTAAGCTAGAAGGAAAATCTTTGGGAATATCTCAATCAGACAAAAAAAAAGAAAAATAAAAAACAGAAAATAGTGCTCAAGATTTATGGGGTATCATCAAACGAACAAATATATGTGTCTTAGGAATTCCTGAATGTATGGAAAGATAGAATGGATTATAGTGAAATAATTACAGAAAATGTCCCTAATTAGGGGAAAGTTATGGACATTAAGTACAGGAAATACATAGAATTCCTGATAGACATGAAAAAATCTTCACCATAATACATTTTAGTCAAACTATCAAATATAAGCAATAAAGAAAATATTCTAAAATGTGCAACATAGAAATGCCAGATTACCCTCAAAGTATCTTCAATTAGGTTGACATCTGACTTCTCATTGGAAACCTTACAGGTTGGGAAAGAATGAAGAGACATAGTCCAAGTCCTAAAAGAAAAAAACTGTCAATGCAGTACACAGTACCCAGTGATGCTCTCGTTTAGAATGAAGGTGAGGAGGGATTCCAAGATGACAGAATACGGACAGGGCAGACAGCTCTAGGCTAGGGTAAAATAGTTTTAAAAAGGGCAAGGGGAGAGAAAGTGAGTTCTCAGGGGAGAGTTGGAGGGAAAACTGCAGTGGAAATTTTGTGGAAGGAGAAGAGACACAATGGAGCTGTGTGGAAGGTGCAGCAGCACAGCATGAACAAGCATGAACACAACATACAAGCCCAGTAGCCCTGAGCCTCAGAAAGAGCCAGCTTTGGAGAGCAAGCTGAGGTCACACTGCATGGCCCGTTCCACTGGTGATGCAGCCAGAGGTAGAGGCTAGCAGACTACACTATGATTCTGGCCCAGAGCCCCAAAGGAAATAGCGTGCCTGATCACCCAGAGAAAAAAGGGGGGGCATGCTTCTCTCTCCGCATGTTCCCCACAATGGCACCCAGCAACTGGCTGAGAGAGCGCAGATGCATTTTGGACATGAGTAGGGAGCAGCTGCATCAGGTCTTATGCACAAACCCAGCAACTGGCAGGGACAGGCACCATCTTGTCATCAGAGGCAACGGGAGCAGCTTGGGTGCACATAATCCCTGACAAAGTGCAGGGAGAAGGAACCTTTCTGACTTGAGTAACAGCCACAGAGACTCTTTTTTTTTTTAAGATTAATTTATTTATTTGAAAGTCAGAGTTATACATAGAGAGGAGAGGCAGAGAGAGAGAGAGAGAGAGAGAGAGAGAGAGAGAGAGAGAGATCATTCATCCGATGGTGTACTCCCCAATTGGCTGCAACAGCCTGAGCTACATCGATCTGAAGCCAGGAACCAGGAGCTTCCTCCAGGTCTCCCACGTGGGTGCAGGGGCCCAAGGACTTGGGCCATCTTCCACTGCTTTCCCAGGTCATAGCAGAGAGCTGGGTTGGAAGTGGAGCAGCTGGGACTAGAACTGACGCCCATATGGGATGCCGGCGCTTCAGGACAGGGCGTTAACCTGCTGCGCCACAGTGCCGGCCCCTGCAGAGACTCTTGTCCACACCCAGCAACTGGTGGAGAGAAGGCACGGTTGTGAAACAAGTAGGGTTCAGGCTATTGTGCACAGATGTGATCCAGGAATTTTACTAGAGAGAAAAATCCATATTTCCCAATGACTTTGCATCTAACTGGGAAGATTGACAGGGGGCTAGGTACCCTCATATGACTGTAAGGTGACCACAGCCTCTCAGCATATCACAGGTTCTGGGACTCAAATCATTTAGATGGAGCACCCTCAGGCAGCTGGCTCTGGGAATGTCTCTGCCTATCAGTAGACAGGACAGGCTAGGGGACAGAGTGGATCCTATGTACCCCAGGATTGTTGGAGCCCTGTGTGCTGAAACTGTGGGAACACTGTGACTGCATGAGAGAGTGTAGGCTGTAGCTGTGACTATGGGCACTGTGTGTGACTCCACATACCCAAGCTCCCTGATTGCCTGGGTTGGGTTATTATAGAGGGATCCATGCTCACACTGAGGACTGCACAGATCATTTTTTGCAGTTTATGTGGAAGTACAGAAGTGAATTACACCCACAGAAGGCTAACACCAGGTATTGATCACCTTGGAAGAGAGGATATGAGGGTGTGATTATGCCAACAGAGGTGACCATACACCCCTTCTATTAACAAGAGATATACCACACCCAACTTGGGTGTCACCCTGGATACTCATCCCATCCTGTAGCACTGACCAGAGCTCCCTGGCCACATCTAACACACACTTCTGAGTAGTCACTGAAGATGTAACATTCCACTAAGCCACAGAGGCATAGTTCAAAGATAAAAGCCATCAGAGTAAAAAAACAAAAAATATCTCCAAAAATCCCTGAAAATAAACACAGATATTCAAGAAACAAGATTATGGAAGACAAGATACCAGCCCAAAGGAACACAAAAACACTTCAACATTCCAATGGGAAGATGAAGAGATTGATGAAATGCCTGAAATGAAATTCAAAGGATTAATTGTAGGATTACTCAGAAGATATAAGAAGCAAATTCATGAATTAAAGACTTCCATACATGATGTGAGTGAAAAATTTTACCATGAAATTGATATTTTAAAGAGATATCAAAATAAAATATTGGAAATGAAGAATTAAATAGATCAAATTAAAAATGCAGTGGAAAACCTTAACAGCAGGCTTGGTGAGACAGAAGGAAGAATATCCAAACTAGAGGACAAATCTTTGGAAAATTTTCAGTCAGACCAAGAAAAAAAAAACAAAGAAAAAGGTAGAAAAACTGAAAACTGTGTTGGAGATTTATGGGACACTATCAAATAACCCAACATATAGGTCTTAAGAGTTCCTGAAGGTATGGAAACAGAGATTGGATTAGAAGGCTTATTTAGTGATATTATTAAAGAAAACTTCCCCAATTTGGAGAAAGAAATGGACATCCAAGTACAGGGAGCACATAGAACAGCTAATAGACATGACTAGAAAAGATCTTCACCATGACACATTGTACATAAACATTCAACAGTAAAACATTAAGAAAATATTCTAGAATGTACATGAGAGAAACACCAGATTCCTTTCAGAGGATTTCCAATTCCCTTCCAATCATGTCCTAATTTGTTTTCTTTGCATGACACAAAATATTTTAAAAACAATATTCTATACTCATTGTCTTCATTTCCACTCCAACACTCTCTCCTTCTCTGTCTCAATCCCTTTTTCACAACTCATACCTTCTCTTATCTCTCCCCCTTTTTAGATAGATCATTAAATTTATTTGCCTCATATTAAGGTTTATTTTTGAAATTGCAATACCACACCACAGACTTCAAAAGCTTCTTTAAATACGTACATTGATAATCAACATTACTACTCCAAATTCATTTGTTTATGTATTCTCCTTAAACACAGGCACATTGAAGAACTTTGCTGGATACTTGAAATGGTTTCTAAGGTAATGACATTTAAAAAATGACAACTAGCCTAATGTGGCTGTGGCTTGAAGCACAGGAAGAAAAATCAGAGAAAATAAGACTTAAAATATTCAACATTTACACCAAACAAACATAAATAACAAACTTCATGAAGTGGAGGGCGAAAGAATGAAACGCTAAGCATTTCCAAAAATGCACACTTTTAAGTGAGGTAAGCTGATCCACTTGTTAATATTAATAAATTTAAAACATAAATATAAATTTACTATCCAGAGCTAATAATAATACAATAAATAGGAATGGACAGGATAGCAAGGGGTGGCTTCTGGGGGTTGGAAGTCAACAGACCTAAAATTTTTACACATTCCTCTATCATACAGGGTGAGAACATATGTGCAATGCATTACTGCTTTTTAAAAATAAATGGAAAAAATGGTAGTCAAGGCATGGGAAACCTCAAATGGCCTTATAAAATACTTTATCCTTTTACTACAAAGCACCACAATGAAGGCTTATGTTGCTTGATGTCACTGCTTAGGCTTCCAAACAGCAATTACTTAAAGGGATTACTTAAAGCACTTACAATGTGCTACATGGCAACTAAAGGTTCCAGCACAGTAATTATTATAGAGAAATGGACCAAATGGGACAGGATGGATGAGAAAGGCTAATATGTGAGTGGAAATGGAGCAGATGCAGAAAAACATCTCCGTGCAGGATTGTGTCTCAAAGGGATCTGGTCTTTCAGTTTCTTGCTGCTTCTGTAAAGGAAATCACAGACGCTCTCCAGGACTGTGTGAGTCTGTGGTCACCGATTTCCACTGAATCTCCTGGAGGCTCTTCCCAAATGAGAGGACAGAGAACGCTCCTGTGGAGTGACAGTCTCAGAAAATCTCCTCTCCAGCAGAATTCAGTTCTCTAACTCTGGGAAAAACAATAGAGGCCGGCAAAGGCACATCCCAAGAGCTGTCTTATTTACAGTTAGAGTTTGTGTGCTAAGTTAAAAAAAAAAAAACAAAAAAGAACCTTATGCTTCCACTTGGGAGGCTACAAGCAGTTAATCATGGAACTTCCTTCAGGAAAAGGCAGGAGACATGAAGATTGCTTTGGAAATCTGAGGCTACCAGCCCTCAAATGTTGGATTTCTTATTGGGATCCACCAGATACTTCCCCCTTGTGAGCCATCTCCTCATATTGTTCTGTTTATTCTTGCCATTAATATCTGATGTGGGAAGAATGGTTATCTAACATTTATTTATTTAAGAAGGAGTATTATGCAGGAATTCTTTCCCAGGGTGGAACTGATGAAAACCCAGGTTTCATTGTTTAGTTTATCTCAATGTTATTTTCGTTTTTTTATTTGGGAAGTTCTCAACAGGAAAGAGATGTCCCAAACTTGAAAAATTAGTATGCACTACGTGATGAGTCTATGTACAAATATGGACAGATTTAAATGAATGTGGCAATGCTTCAAGAAACACCTGAAGGCAAAACAAAAACAAAACAGTGAAGCCCTATTTCCACCCTTGGGCTTAAAGGGCCAGCAAAGGAAGAGCTACAAAAGAAATTGTAGCCATAGTTGTAGAGGTACAAGAGGATTGCCGATGGATGAAGAGCCATTGTTCCTATTAACACAGGACATGACAGTGAGGTATCCAGGGGGTAAAAATAATAATTTTTAAAAGTACACTCCTTCTGGCCGGCGCTGTGGCTCAGTAGGCTAATCCTCTGCCTGCGGTGCCGGCACACTGGGTTCTAGTCCCGGTTGGGGTGCTGGATTCTGTCCCGGTTGCCCCTCTTCCAGGCCAGCACTCCACTATGGCCCGGGAGTGCAGTGGAGGATGGCCCAAGTCCTTGGGCCCTGCACCCCATGGGAGACCAGGAGAAGCACCTGGCTCCTGGCATTGGATCAGCGCGGTGCGCCGGCCGTAGCATGCCGGCCGCAGCGGCCATTGGAGGGTGAACCAACGGCAAAGGAAGACCTTTCTCTCTGTCTCTCTCTCTCACTGTCCACTCTGCCTGTCCAAAAAAAAAAAAAAAAGTATACTCTTTCTGACCTCCAGTATCCAGATAAGGGCTTTCATGGGAAACAAAAGTAAAAGAATTCTATTCATCAGGAACCTAGTAGTCACCCTTTGGATACCATAAGGGACAGAGAAGGATGAAATGGCAATTTTCATGGCAAAGGTACCACTGGTACCTTTTTTAAAAATGATTTATTTATGTATTTGTATTTGAAAGGCAGAGTTACAGAGACATGGAGAAAAATTCACTCTCAATTGGCCACAATGGCTGGGGCTGGGCAGATCTGAAACCAGGATCCTAGAGCTTCTTCTTTGTTTCCCACATGAGTGCAGGAACCCAAGCACTTGGGCCATCTTCTATAGCTTTCTCAGGTACATTAGCAGGGAGTTGGATCATACATGGTTTAGTTGGGACTTGAACTGGCCCCAATATGGGATGCTGATGCCACAGATAGTGGCTTTACTCACTATGCCTTAGCATCGCCCCACCCCATACCTTTTTATATCTTTCTACTTCCTGAGTTTTTCTCTATCTCTGTGTCACGGAACCAAACAAGTGCCCATATGTGATGCAAGTGCTACAGGCCATGGCTTAACCCAGTGAGCCACAGAGATGGCCACTCCTTTTTTTTCTTTTTTTTTTCCTCAGGCAGAGTGGACAGTGAGAGAGAGAGACAGAGAGAAAGGTCTTCCTTTTGCTGTTGGTTCACCCTCCAATGGCCACCGTGGCCGGCACGCTGCGGCCGGTGCACCGCGCTGATCCAAAACCAGGAGCCAGGTGCTTCTCCTGGTCTCCCATGGGGTGCAGGGCCCAAGCACTTGGGCCATCCTCCACTGCACTCTCTGGCCACAGCAGAGAGCTGGCCTGGAAGAGGGGCAACTGGGACAGAATCTGGCGCTCCGACCAGGACTAGAACCCGGTGTGCCGGTGCTGCAGGTGGAGGATTAGCCTATTGAGCCACGGCGCTGGCTGCCACTCCTTCTTTTATTAGCTTTTCTTCCTCTCTGATTCTGGAGATTACTAAGGTCATATTAATGTTATTCCAGAATTTGACTGCCATCTTGGATTTTCTTTAAATATATATTTTATTTACTTGAAAGACAGAGTTATAGAGAGAGGTAGAAATAGAGAGAGAGGTCTTCCATCCGCTGGTTCACTCCCAAGACGGCCGCAATAGATGGAGCTGCGCTGATCTGAAGCCAGGAACCAGGACTTCTTCTGAGTCTCCCATGCAGGTGCAGAGGCCCAAAGACTTGGGCCATCTTCTATTGCTTTCCCAGGCCATAGCAAAGAGCTGGATATGATGAGGAGCAGCCGGGACTAGAACCAGCACCCATATGGGATGCCGGTCTTCAGGCCAGGGCTTTCACCCGCTGTGCCACAGCGTCGGCCCCATCATCTTGGATTTAACTTAGGAATTAATTCTCTGCTTCTCTGCTTTCTTCACCCATGTGTAATTGACACACAGTGGCGATAGATCTAATGGTTTGCTCGAAAGGATGGTCTCTGAAAAAGTCTCTCCAGATTAAAATCCACACTGGATAAAAAGATTGAAAGAGGAAAATACCTGGTAGCTCTCACTCACCTGCTTTAAGTCACCTAGATGTGAGTTGGTACTTTGTCTAGCTGATGTCTGCATGAGCATCACTCTTTATATATTAAGTCCTAGATCTTTTCTACTTTTCCTTATAAACACTTCTCTCAAAGGCCTTCATCTGCAAAGGAAGCTCCACTGAAGGTCTCCTGGGAAACAGAATAGAATAAATTTATATTGTATACATGATAGCACACCACTTAGTACTCCTCCATAAACATCTCAGTATTTCTAATACTTCTTTCCGGTGGCACTCAGACCTCACCCACATTTACTCTCTACTCTTGAGGTTGATGAGAAATTCAGCTAGTGCTTTTCCCACAATGTGCTCTCAATATGCTTCTAGGTGTTCATCAAAGCCATACTGAGTCATCACTTCAAAGGCACATCAGTATTGAACTTCAGTTATTTAGACACACAGGAGCAGTTCTTCTAAACACACACAAATCTGTTTACATACAAAAAAATTAAGTTGAGTAAAATTTTCTTCACCTCATTGTACATGACTGTTCTCATACCTTTAGTTGTGCTTTCATTTTTATTTTCCATTTAATCCAAATTTTCCACCTCTGTTAGGATCATTATTCATGGATTCATTCCTGGAGTAAATACTGAGAGCACAGAGCGCTACACACACAGTTTGGCACTGGAGATATTTTTGAAAATGCTCCTGTCTTCTATGGCGCACAGAACAATTGTTTGGTCATGTGACCAATGATCCTCATAATTGGCCTAGCACAAGGTCACGATTCCCTCGTGTTCCTCAGGCAAGGTCTTTTTTCTCTTCCTGTAGTGTAGAACTCCAGTCACAAGGGTGCCAAAATTTCCTCTTATCTGTCTAAATTTTTGCACCTGAAAATTTCTTGCCCAGGACATAATAAACACTTGAGTGCATAGCCCCAGCCTTCCGAGTTGAGGTGTTGGGACCATAGAACATTTTCGTGGTATTAGAGCACATGGATTTAAGTAGAGAGAGGCTAGGCTTTAGAGTAACATGAACTGGGTTTGAATTCGGATTCCAGGACTCCCCAGTTTTTAACAAATTACTTATTCTCCACAAGAATCTGTTTCCCTCCCCTGTAACTCAAGCACAGTAATCTCCACTTAACAAGGCAATCCTGAGAATCAATGACCATACAGCACATGCTCAGGCCTTACTTGTATCCCAGGAACATCTTTGCGGGGTGTATGTGCACAAATTTTCCTTGGAAGATGAAATTTGCACCAAGGAATGGAAATGAAATCAAGCTTCTTCAACTTCATGATGCAAAGACTCTTATCCTTAACTTACTGAAAACCATCCTGGATGTAGCTGGGCTGATGGGCTGATGGTAATTAAATGGGCTTAAATCAAACTACTTACTATCTCTGTAACCACACTTACCTTTTATTTTATATGACAGGACATTTGAGATATACTATTAGTTATTTTTAAATATACACACCATTACAATCTGCTATAGTTAAACTGATATATAGTAGATCTCAAAAGCTATTCCTCCTGTCAATCTGAAATTCTAAACTCTTTTATCAACAAATTCCTGTTCCTTTTCTCCCAGCCATTTTTCTACTCTGTACTTCCATGAATTCAACTTTACTGGGCTCCACATATAATACAGATCATGAGATACTTGCCTTTCTGTTCCTGATCTATTTCACTTAACATTCTTTTTTAAAAAATATATTTACTGATTTATTTTAAAGGCAGGTTTACAGGGTAGGGGTAGGGAGAAAAAGAGATAGAGACAGAGATCGATCTTCCATCTGTTGGTTCTCTCCACAAATGGCCACAACAACCAGGGTTGGGCCATTCTGATTCTTCCTGAAGAATTGAAGCCAGTCTGATTCTTCTTGATCTCCCACGTGGGTACAGGGGCACAAGCACGTGGACTATCTTCCACTTACTTTTATAAAATATTTTTAAAGGAATGTGACTGTTGAGGAACAACTTACTATTTTATTCCTTTTATTATTTTTGTTGTTGTTGTTGTTGCTAAGTGAAATGGACACTATTAGAGACAATGACAGGACCAGCCCTTGTCTAGACTGTTGAGGAACAACTTACTATTTTATTCTTCTTAGTATTTTTGTTGGTGGTGGTGGTGTTGTTGCTCTGTTTGTTCTACATAAGACCACTGGTTGAACTCTGTAATCAATGCACAATCATTCTTAGGTGTTTAAAATTAACAGAAAAGTGATCTCTGTTAAACATAGGAGTGGGAATAAGAGAGGGAGGAGATATATAGGTTGGCACATGCTCACTCAGACTTACCTCCAATGGTGGAACTAGAAATGTGCCAGGGGATTTCAACTCAATCTTACCAAGGAGGCAGGTACCAATGCCAGCGCACTTGGTAAAGTGATAAGTATAAATACACAACTGATCAAAAATATAGGGTATGTGCCGAAGAGATTTCACAAATAAGACCAGTGTAAGCAAATAATGAAGGATAGAATTAAAAGGGAGAGAATGATCCTGTGGGGGAAGCAGGACACACAGCAGACTCATAGAATGGCAAATGCCCAAAGCAGCACTCCTGCCTCAGAATCAACCCTTGAGACATTCGGATCTGGCTAAAAGGTCCATGAGAGTCTCACAGGCATGGAAAGCCATGACACGATGGCAAAAAACAATCTAAATGAAAGACCCTGGTGAACAAGACCCCAGCAGAAGGAACAGGCCATCAAGGAGAGAGGCGCCTTTCTCTGAAGGGAGGAAGGAACCTCCACTGTGACACAGCCTTGACTAAACAAGTTCAGAGTCGGTGAACTCAAGGGGCTTCCATAGCCTAGACAGCTCATAGCAAGAGTCTCGGGTGATTGCTGACATCATAAATAAGAGTGCCAATTGTTAAATCAACAACGGGAGTCACTGGGTACATGCTCCCCACGTAGTATCTCTGTCCTTAATGTGTTTTACTGTGAAGCTTAAAAACACTACTAGTCAAACAATACCCTATACCTTGTGCGGTTGTGTGAATGCAGCCTGTTGAAATCCTTGCTTAGTAAAATACTAAGTTGATCTTCAGTATATGAAGGTAATTGAAAATGAAACTCGATAAAGGGCGGGATGGGAGAGGGAGAGGGAGAGTGGAGGGCCACGGGAGGGAGGGAGGTTGGGGGGGGGGAAGCCACAACAATACAAACGTTGCACTTTGTAAATTCACATTTATGAAATAAAAAATTAAAAAAAAAAGAAAGAGAATTACAGACCAATTTCCCTGAGGAACATAGATGCAAAAATCCTCAATAAATTCTGGCCAATAGAATGCAACAACACATCAGAAAGATCATCTACCCAGAACAGTGATCTTCTGATATGTATATAATGCAATCCAATTTACCAACTTTTGTCATGTGAGTGAATATGAATATCACTTCAGTTGGTGCTTGTAACTTCCTTATGTAGTCAATTGGGTAGTTCTATTACAATTTTCAAAATAAGAAAATTAATACTGACAGAAAGCAAAGGTTGGATCCGTGCTTCTTAACTCATATGAATCAATATAGGGTTAAATCTAGGTTCCCTGGATTCTAGTTCCAAGTTTAGTTACTTTGCATTTCTGTATTTTAAATGATAGCATGCAAGTTGAACCAATATATCCATGCACATTCTGTGTATTTTAGGGTTAGTTGAAACCTCATTTCTGTAAATAAAATCTTCCTGTATCACTATAACTTAAAAAAAAAAAAAAAGGAATAACATGAAAAGTTCCAATTTTGGCTGCCATAGAGATCTTTAAAGTTTAGTAAAAGTGAAATTTCCCAAAACAAAGGATTGTGTCTCGATTTATTTTTTAATGTAAATTGTTAGATTTTGTTATTTTTAAAAAACTTTTATTTAATGAATATAAATTTCCAAAGTACAGCTTATGGATTACAATGGCTTCCCCTTCCTATAACTTCCCTCCCACCTGCAACCCTTCCCTTTCCCGCTCCCTCTCCCCTTCCATTCACATCAAGATTCATTTTCAATTCTCTTTATATACAGAAGATCAGTTTAGTATATATTAGGTAAAGATTTCAACAGTTTGCCCCCACATAGCAACACAAAGTGAAAAATACTGTTGGAGTACTAGTTATAGCATTAAATCACAATGTACAGCACATTAATGACAGAGATCCTACATAATATTTTTTAAAAAATTAATTAATTTTCTATGCAATTTCTAATTTAAAACCAAGTTTTTTTTTCATTTCCAATTATCTTTATATACAGAAGATCGATTCTGTATATAATTAGTAAAGATTTCATCAGTTTAAACCCACACAGAAACACACAGTGTGAAAATACTGTTTCAGTACTAGTTATAGCATTAATTCACATTGGACAACACATTAAGGACAGATCCCACATAAGAAGTAAGTACACAGTGACTCCTGTTGCTGACTTAACAATTTGACACTCTTGTTTATGGCGTCAGTAATCTCCCTAGGCTCTAGTCATGAGTTGCCAAGGCTATGGAAGCCTTTAGAGTTCGCCGACTTCGATCTTATTCAGACAGGGTCATAGTCAAAGTGGAAGTTCTCTCCTCTCTTCAGAGAAAGGTACCTCCTTCTTTGATGGCCCCATTGTTTTCTGGGATCTCACTCACAGAGATCTTTCATTTAGGTCCTTTTTTTTTTTTTTCCAGAGTGTCTTGGCTTACCATGCCTATAATACTCTCACGGGCTCATCAGCCAGATCCAAATACCTTAAGGGCTGATTAAGAGGCCAGAGTGCTATTTAGGACATCTGCCATTCTATGAGTCTGCTGTGTATCCCACTTCCCATGTTGGATCGTTCTCTCCCTATTTGATTCTATCAGTTAGTATTATCAGACACTAGTCTTGTTTCTGTGATCCCTTTGACTCTTAGACCTATCAGTATGATCCATTGTGAACTGAATTTGATCACTTGGACTAGTGAGATGGCATTGGTACATGCCACCTTGATGGGATTGTATTGGAATCCCCTGGCACGTTTCTAACTCCACCATTTGGAGCGATGCCAATTGAGAATGTCCCAAATTGTACATCTCCTCCCTCTCTTTTTCCCACTCTTATATTTAACAGGGATCACTTGTCAGTTAAAATTTAAACACCTAAGAATAATTGTGTGTTAATTACAGAGTTCAACCACTAGTACTAGAACAAAAAAAATACTAAAATTTATAAAGTAGTACATTGTATATCAACAGTCAGGACAAGAGCTGATCAAGTCACTGTTTCTCATAGTGTCCATTTCACTTCAACAGGTTTCCCCTTTGGTGCTCAGTTAGTTGTCGCCGATCAGGGAGAACATATGATATTCATCCCTTTGGGACTGGCTTAATTCACTCAGCATAATGTTTTCCAGACTCCTCCATCTTGTTGCAAATGACTGGGTTTCATTGTATTTGACTGCTGTATAGTATTCTATGGAGTACATGTCCCATAATTTCTTTATCCAGTCTACTGTTGATGGCATTTGGGTTGGGTCCAGGTCTTTTTTTTTTTTTTGCAGTGTTTTTTTTTCATTTATTTATTTTTTTATTTTCATTTATTTAATGAATATAAATTTCCAAAGTACAACTTATGGATTACAATGGCTTCCCCCCTCCCATAACTTCCCTCCCACCCGCAAACCTCCCCTTTCCCGTTCCCTCTCCCCTTCCATTCACATCAAGATTCATTTTCAATTCTCTTTATATACAGAAGATCAGTTTAGTATATATTAGGTAAAGATTTCAACAGTTTACCCCCACATAGCAACACAAAGTGAAAAAATACTGTTGGAGTAATAGTTATAGCATTAAATAACAGTGTACAGCACATTAAAGACAGAGATCCTACATGATATATTTTTAAAAATTAATTAATTTTCTATGCCATTTCCAATTTAAAACCAGGTTTTTTTTTCATTTCCAATTATCTTTATATACAGAAGACCGATTCTGTATATAATTAGTAAAGATTTCATCAGTTTGCACCCACAAAAAATACAAAGTGTAAAAACACTGTTTCAGTACTAGTTATAGCATCACTGCACATTAGACAACACATTAAGGACAGATCCCACATGGGATGTAAGTACACAGTGACTCCTGTTGCTGACTTAACAATTTGACACTCTTGTTTATGGCGTCAGTAATCTCCCTAGGCTCTAGCCATGAGTTGCCAAGGCTATGGAAGCCTTTAGAGTTCGCCGACTTCGATCTTATTCAGACAGGGTCATAGTCAAAGTGGAAGTTCTCTCCTCTCTTCAGAGAAAGGTACCTCCTTCTTTGATGGCCCCGTTCTTTCCACTGGGATCTCACTCACAGAGATCTTTCATCTAGGTCGTCTTCTTTTTTTCTTTTCCATGGTATCTTGGCTTTCCATGCCTACAATACTCTCATGGGCTCATCAGCCAGATCCAAATACCTTAAGGGCTGATTCTGAGGCCAGAGTGTTGTTTAGGACATCTGCCATTCTATGAGTCTGCTGTGTATCCCGCTTCCCATGTTGGATCCTTCTCTCCCTTTTTCATATCAGTTAGTATTAGCAGACACTCGTCTTGTTTGTGTGATCCCTTTGACTCTTAGACCTATCAGAGCCATCAATTGTGAACTGAAGTTGATCACCTGGACTAGTGAGATGGCATTGGTACATGCCACCTTGATAGGATTGTATTGAATCCCCTGGCACATTGCTAACTCCTCCATTTGGGGCAAGTCTGATTGAGCATGTCCCAAATTGTACATCTCCTCCCTCTCTTTTTCCACTCTTATATTTAACAGGGATCATTTTTCAGTTAAAATTTAAACACCTAGAGTGTCAAATTGTTAAGTCAGCAACAGGAGTCACTGTGTACTTACATCCCATGTGGGATCTGTCCTTAAAGTGTTGTCTAATGTGCAGTGATGCTATAACTAGTACTGAAACAGTATTTTTACACTTTGTGTTTCTGCATGCGTACAAACTGATGAGATCTTTACTAATTATATACTGAATCGATCTTCTGTATATAAAGATAATTGGAAATGAAAAAAAAAACCTGGTATTAAATTGGAAATGGCATAGAAAATTAATTAATTTTTTAAAAAATATTATGTAGGATCTCTGCCTTTAATGTGCTGTTCACTCTTATTTAATGCTATAACTAGTACTCAAACAGTATTTTTTTTTTCACTTTGTGTTGCTATATGGGGCCAAACTGTTGAAATCGTTACCTAATATATACTAAACTGATCTTTTGTATATAAAGAGAATTGAAAATGAATCATGATGTGATTGGAAGGGGGGAGGGAGTGGGAAAGGGGAGGGTTGTGGGTGGGAGGGAAGTTTTGGGAGGGGGAAGCCATTGTAACCCATAAGCTGTACTTTCGAAATTTATATTCATTAAATAAAAGTTTAATAAAAAAATTTAAACACCTAAGAATAATTATGTGTTAATTACAGTGTTCAACCACTAGTACTAGAACAACAAAAACAAAAAATACTAAAAAGGATAAAGTGTTACATTGTACATCAACAGTCAGGACAAGAGCTGATCAGGTCATTATTTCTTATATATCCAATTCACTTCAACAGGTTTCCCCTTAGTGCTCAGTTGTCGCCGATCAGGGAAAACAAATGATATTTGTCTCTTTGGGACTGGCTTAATTCACTCAGCATGATGTTTTCCAGATTCCTCCATCTTGTTGCCAATGACTGGGTTTCATTGTTTTTGACTGATATATAGTATTCTATAGAATACATGTCCCATAATTTCTTTATCCAGTCTACTGTTGATGGGCATTTGGGTTGGTTCCAGGTCTTAGCTATTGTGAATTGAGCTGCAATAAACATTAATGTGCAGATGGATTTTTTTGTTTGCCAAATTAATTTCCTTTGGGTAAATTCCAAGGAGTGGGATGGCTGGGTTGTATGGTAGGGTTATATTCAGGTTTCTGAGGAATCTCCAGACTGACTTCCATAGTGGCTACCAGTTTGCATTCCCACCAACAGTGGGTTAGTGTCCCTTTTTCCCCACATCCTCTCCAGCATCTGTTGTTGGTAGATTTCTGAATGTGAGCCATTCTCACCGGGGTGAGGTGAAACCTCATTGTGGTTTTGATTTGCATTTCTCTGATGGCTAGTGATCGTGAACATTTTTTCATGTGTCTGTTGGCCATTTGGATTTCCTCTTTTGAAAAATGTCTATTGAGGTCCTTGGCCCATTGCTTAAGTGGGTTGTTTGTTTTGTTGTTGTGGATTTTCTTGATTTCTTTGTAGATTCTGGTTATCAACCCTTTACCTGTAGTATAGTTTGCAAATATTTTTCCCATTATGTTGGGTGCCTCTTCACTTTCCTGACTGTTTCTTTTGAAGTACAGAAACTT
Organism: Lepus europaeus; assembly: GCF_033115175.1. Classification (NCBI taxonomy): domain Eukaryota; kingdom Metazoa; phylum Chordata; class Mammalia; order Lagomorpha; family Leporidae; genus Lepus; species Lepus europaeus. The sequence continues at coordinate 46,515,644 of NC_084833.1, forward strand.
CTCAATTTGATGCAATCCCAAATGTTAATTTTGGTTTTGACTGCCTGTGCTCCTGGGTTCTTTTTCAAGAAGTCTTTGCCTGTACCTATATCTTGCAGGGTTTCTCCAATGCTCTCTAATAATTTGATGGTTTTGGGTCGTAGATTTAAGTCTTTAATCCATGTTGAGTGCATTTTTGTGTAAGGTGAAAGGTAGAGGTCTTGCTTCAAGCTTCTGCATGGGGAAATCCAATTATCCCAGCACCATTTATTGAATAGACTGTCCTTATTCCAGAGATTAGTTTTGGATATTTGATCAAATATAATTTGGCTGTAGATGTTTGGATTGATTTCTGGTGTTTCTATTCTGTTCCATTGGTCTATCCATCTGTTTCTGTACCAGGACCATGCTGTTTTGATAACAACTGCCCTGTAGTATGCCCTGAAATCTGGTATTGTGATGCCTCCAGCTTTGTTTTTGTTGTACAATATTGCTTTAGCTATTTGAGGTCTCCTGTGTCTCCATATGAATTTCAGCATCATTTTTTCCAGATCTGAGAAGAATGTCTTTGGTATCTTGATTGGTATTGCACTGAATCTATATATTGCTTTTGGGAGAATGGACATATTGATGATATTGATTCTTCCAATCCATGAGCATGGAAGATTTCTCCATTTTTTGGTATCCTCTTCTATTTCTTTCTGTAAGGTTTTGTAGTTTTTATCACAGAGATCTTTAATGTCTTGGTTAAGTTTATTCCAAGATATTTCATTGTTTTTGTGGCTATTGTAAATGGGATTGTTCTTAGAAGTTCTTTCTCAGCCATGGCATTGCCTGTGATTACAAAGGCTCTTGATTTTTGTGCATTGATTTTATATCCTGCTACTTTGCCAAACTCTTCTATGAGTTCCAATGGTCTCTTCATAGAGTTCTTTGGATCCCCTAAATAAAGAATCATATCATCTGCAAAGAAGGATAGTTTGAGTTCTTCCTTCCCAATTTGTATCCCTTTAATTTCTTTTTCTTGCCTAATAGCTCTGGCTAAAACTTCCAGAACTATATTGAATAGCAGTGGTGAGAGTGGGCATCCCTTCTGGTACCAGATCTCAGTGGAAATGCTTCTAACTTTTCCCCATTCAATAGATGCTGGCCGTGGGTATCATAAATTGCTTTGATTGTATTGAGGAATGTCCCTTCCATAAGCATTTTGCTTAGAGTTTTCATCATGAAAGGGTGTTGTATTTTATCAAATGCTTTCTCTGCGTCTATTGAGAGAATCATATGGTTTTTCTTCTGCAGTCTGTTAATGTGGTGTATCACGTTGATTGTTTTGCGAACGTTGAACCTTCCCTGCATACCAGGGATAAATCCCACTTGGTCTGGGTGGATGATCTTTCTGATGTGTTGTTGCATTCTATTGGCCAGAATTTTATTGAGGATTTTTGCATCTATGTTCATCAGAGATATTGGTCTGTAATTTTCTTTCAATGCTGCATCTTTTCCCGGCTTAGGAATTAAGGTGATGCTGGCTTCATAGAAAGAGTTTGGGAGGATTCCCTCTTTTTCGATTGTTTTGAATAGTTTGAGAAGAATTGGAGTTAGTTCTTCTCTAAATGTCTGGTAGAACTCAGCAGTGAATCCATCTGGTCCTGGGCTTTTCTTTGTTGGGAAGGCCTTTATTACTGTTTCAATTTCTGTGTCAGTTATTGGTCTGTTTAGGTTTTCTGTCTTCCTGGTTCAATTTAGGTAGGTTGCATGTGTCCAGGAATCTATGCATTTCTGATAGATTTCCCTGTTTGCTTGCACACAAGTCCTTGTTCTCTCACACAACCTCAGTTTTTTTTCACAGTCTCAGTTCATTAGCTCCCCACGTTCACTAGGTCCTAACCTCCTGTTATTTCTCCCCACCAGAGTCATGTTTTTGTGCTTGGCTGATTGTGGGCGCAGCTTTTACGTATGTCCAAAATGGTGCCTGCTCTTTGTCTTGCTTGCCTTTGTAAGATGATTGGAGAGAGAGTATCATGTCCATACCAGTCCCTTTTATTTTATTTATTGTATATATTTTTTTCTCTCCTCTAGTTAGGCTGGTGAACTTTCCCCCACGGGGCTTCAAGCCTTGTTCCCTCTAGGCTCTTCCTTCCGCTTTTCTGCCAGTGTCTCGGACTATTGAGGTTTCACCTCACCTCCCTTTCCAGCACTGGTGCATAGATTTGGCGGCTTGGGTCCCAAGCTGTGGGTGCCCGTGCCCTCCACGTAGGTCCACCATGTCCCACTAGGCCTGGAGGAGTTTCCTCTGCTGTTTTGTCCCTTACTCTTCTCTGAACCTACAGTATCTCCACTTATATTAAACTGTCTTTTCCCGGACTATCAGTGTGCTCCCTCCCTATTCCGCCATCTTGGAGCTCTCCCCTGGTGTTTTTTCTAAGAAGTCTTTGCCTAATCCAAGGTCTTGCAGGGTTTCCCCAATGTTCTCTAATAATTTTATGGTATCCAATTGTATAGTTAGGTCTTTAATCCATTTGGAATGGATTTTTGTGTAAGGTGTAAGGTAGGGGTCTTGCTGCATATTTCTGCATGTCGAGATCCAGTTACCCCAGCACCATTTGTTGAACAGTTTGTCCTTGCTCCAGGAATTGATTTTAGCTCCTTTGCCAAAGATAAGTTGGTTGTAAATGTATGTGTTGACTTCTGGTATTTCTATTCAGTTCTATTAGTCTATCCATCTGTTTTTGTACCAGTAACATGCTAGTTCGATTATAACTGCCCTGTAGTATGTCATGAAATCTGGTATTGTGATGCTTCTCGCTTTGTTTTTGCTATATAAGAATGATTTAGCTGTTCAGGGTTTCCTGTGTAGGAAATTGAGTTTCTTAAGCAAAATTACCTACACTACTTACATCAATTAGATTTTATCACTTTTCCACTCACTCATTGTTACAATATGCTAAATATTTGTTACAATTCTACTACCTTTTATCACATATGTAGAGGACCATAATTTATTCATATTAAAATATTTCTCCATTATAAAATATCATTGGGTACTGCTTTAAACTTACACTCACTCCATCCCATTTTCCAAAACCTAAAACAACTGTTATGTCATGCATCTCTATAGATTTTTCATTTCTAAAAATGTTATAAAAATGGAATCATAGATGGTTTAAAATTTTGATTATTCTTTTTCATTCGGCATCTTGCCCTTAAGATCCATGGTGTTAAATTGGAAATGGCATAGAAAATTAATTAATTTTTTTAAAAAATATTATGTAGGATCTCTGTCTTTAATGTGCTGTACACTCTTATTTAATGCTATAACTAGTACTCCAACAGTATTTTTTTTCCACTATGTGTTGCTATATGGCAGCAAACTGTTGAAATCGTTACCTAATATATACTAAACTGATCTTCTGTATATAAAGAGAATTGAAAATGAATCATGATGTGATTGGAAGGGGAGAGGGAGTGGGAAAGGGGAGGGTTGCGGGTGGGAGGGAAGTTTTGGGAGGGGGAAGCCATTGTAACCCATAAGCTGTACTTTGGAAATTTATATTCATTAAATAAAAGTTTAATTAAAAAAAAAGATCCATCCAAGTTGTAGCATGCATGAGCAGTTTTTTGTTGGTTGTTTTAATTGAAGAGTAGTGTTCCATTATATGGAAGTATTAAGCTTTGTTTCACTAATCACAGTAAAGAATATTTGGTTGGTTTCCAGCATGGCCATTATAAATAAAGGTATTATGAAACTTTGTTTACATAGGTTTAGGTGAAAATCATTTTCCACCACTTGGGATTTATGCCAGGGGTGAATTGTTCAGGTGATATGATTAAATAGATATTGAACTTTTATAGAGAATACAAAAGGATTTCCAAAGTGGTTGCAGCAATTTGCTTTCCAATCAACATTAGAAGATTCAGTTTCTCTAGATTTCTGCAAATAATTGCAACTATGATTTTAGCCATTCTAAGAAATGTATTTTGGCATCTATTGTGGGTGCCTATGAGGTCTCTCTTCTTGCTTGTAGATGAGACCTTCGGCCTGTGCACTTGTGTCTGTGTTTTAATCTAATTTTTGAACAGATACGAGTCAACATTGGATTAAATCCCATCCTAACAGTGTCATTTTAGTGCAATTGCCTCTTTAAAGACTCCATCTCCTGTTATTATTAAGTAAATTGAAAGTATGTTATTGCAAAAATTAAAGGAAAATAAACGAAAGGAAGGAAAGAGAGGGGATTAGGGAAAGACATGTAATCTGCTCTCTTTATATAAATAAAGAAATATTAAAAGCGATTCCTTTTCCAATGCAGTCAAATGCTGAGATATTTGGGCTTTAGATTTTAACATGGGAATGTTGTAAGGAAATAATTTAGACCACAAAGGGTCTTTATAAAATAAATATTTTCAAAATAAATTCATTGCAGAACATCAATGAATATTTTAAATACCTTAAAATTCAAATCTCATTTTTTAAAATTACAGCTAGCTAAATATCAATGTGGCATGAGGTACATGAAGGGAAGTCATAGAGGATAAGACAATGTTTTGATATTGGCATAAATAAGTCCAAGTTTATGAAGTAAGGGGAGGAAGAAGCAGACTATGTTGTTTGTGATAAACTCTTTACATTTCTATTCAGATAATAAATGAAATGAGAATGTAATATGACAAGTGGTGCCTTTTGGAGAGTGGGATTCAATAAATATAGAAACACTCTCTGTCATTTGGAATGAGAGTGTACACACAAACACATTACCACAATGTAATGAAGATTGCACACAAAGAAAACCCAAAGGAGTCAGGTCATGGCAAGCCTTGAACATCTTATTACTTAGTGATTAAGCCCCGAAATGCAAGCAATGATCACATTGCTTGGAATTGCTACTTGGACTTCTAGTTGGCAATTAAGCCACAGAACAGCAATTATGCTCAGTAAGGAGGGCCAAATGGGATGGGATAGGACAGGAAAGCAGGAGGGAAACAGAGAGGCCCTTACTTGAGAGTTAATGGGGCAGATGCTGAGAAACATCTTGGTGAAGGCTGTGATGCAAAGAGATCTGGTCTCTGATTTGCTCTCAGTCCCTGTACAGGGAATCAAGAAGCTCTCCAGAATCTTGCTAAGCCTCACTGGGTCACCAGTCTTCAGGCCAGCTCCTCAAGACTTCCCATGATTTAAAGGACAAACAAGGGTAATCTGGCATCATCAAAAGAGCTCCTCACCTTCAGAGAGAAGAATGGAAGAAAGGTAAGTGTACTTAACAAGAATGTCTGATTTCCCATTATAGTTTTTGTTAAAATGTCATAGCCTTGGTTTCTACCTGTAAGCATTAAATTCAGGGGTCATGGATGTTCCTTCAGGAAAAGGCAAATGACAGCATCTCCTCACTGAAAGCTGGATTCCAGATGCCACAAATGTGAGAATTCCAAAGGGAGTCAAGGAAAACTTTCTCCCTTCTGATCCTTCTCTCCACATTCTCCCTTAATTCCAACATTCACATCTGCTGTCTTGGAGAGAAGGCTGCCTCTAACATGTATTTCAAGAGTAGGTAACATGCAAGCATTGAATCAGTGTTGAGCAATTATCACTCAGGCTTCATTGTTGTACTTGCTTTTCACTGTTATTCTACTTTATACATCTGGCAAGGTCCCAGGGTGTAGTAACACTTTATCCAAACTGAGATAACTGAGAGCATGTCAAATGGTGACCATTTAAAAAGAGGAGCTAGGTTAAGCTACAGTGACAAACTTCAGTCTAGCATACTAAATCTAACAATAGGAAGCATGATTTTCATCCCTAGACTTAAGAGAAAGGGAAGCCTCCCCATGAGGGCAGAGAAGAATGAAAGAAAATGTTCATGGCAATGAGACTAACCCTAACATCTTATATCCTTCAGGTCCTTGGTCTAACCTTGTATGAATAATATGGAATCATTTCTCCTCTTACCTACATCAGGGTTGTTTTCCAGTTTGTACATTTTTTCACTGTCGCTTTGACTTTAACCATCAGCCACTTGGTGAAAAAGTGCATCAAAAATGGAAAGAAACATAAAAGGGAAACCATATTGCTCATCATTTGCAATGTAAGTTTGGCTGTCTGAATGCAGACCTATAATAATAGTGACTATTTTAAAAAAAGATTTATTTATTTCAAATCATAGCAATGGAGAGAGAGAGAGAGAGAAACAGTGAAAGAGTGACAGATAAAGAGAGAGAGATCTATCATCTGCTGGTTCACTTCCCAGATGCCTCCAGTGGCCTCGCTGGACCAGGCCAAAGCCAGGAGCCAGGAGCTTCACCTGAGTCTTCTACATGGTACCAGGGACTCAAGCATTTGAGACATCTTCTGTTGCTTTTCCCAGGCCATTAGCAGGGAGTTGGATCGGAAGCTGAGCAGCTTACCCTCAAACTAGCCCCAGTATGTGATGCCGGCAAAATAGGTGACACTTTATTCATTATGCGACAACATCAGCCCCATAACAATGATTTTAATAAGTTGATTAGCTCTAGGTCTGAGGCTTGGAAAGACAGACACACGAGAAGAACAGCTCTTAAGAGGAAACTAGCAGTCTCTGCAGCCCCTGGTGGTTTCTCAAACTTGCATTCACATGAGGATTTTTGGGGGAGAAACTCTTAGGATAAATGGTGGGGCAGGAGCAGTGGAACTCTCTCAGACAAGACTCCAGGAGACCTGGAGCTGGTATTATGCATGCTCTGGATGATGTGATCTCAGGAAAATTCTTGGTCGTTTAAGACTCAGATCCTTCTTGTGTTAAGTGAGGATACCACACAAATATCTTTTAGGGAACCCATGAGAATAGTGGGCTACAAGATGAACAAAGCAGGTAAGCCTTAGTCCTTTACAGGGCTTCAGGTGTGATGAGGAGGACACGCTAAATAGAGAGGTGCTCTGAATGGGGACGGCAGAAGTCTGGTTTCCTCCCTCTTCCTTTGGGGCCAACCTACGCTGGGCATTTGTGTCTCTAAGAGAGCCCGTGATGGATGCATTTACTCTTGGTTGCTGCTCAGACCTTCTGAGGAGGATGTTTTGTCTTCAACTTAGGTGTCTCCTGCCCAGGGGAATCCCTCAGAACCATGAGGCACAGCTGCCTTTGTGAAAGAGGAGAAGGATCCCGTATTCTGCTTTCTGCTCCTATTTAGCCTCTACCCACCTCTATTGCTCCAATTTGATTGCATTCACTGCCTCTTTTATCTAAAGTTTGCTTTTGCTAGATTTTATTCTAACCCACAATTTTTTTAATTAAACTTTTATTTAATGAATATAAATTTCCAAAGTACAGCTTATGGGTTACAATGGCTTCCCCCTCCCAAAACTTTCCTCCCACCCACAACCCTCCCCCTTCCCGCTCCCTCTCCCCTTCCTACCACATCATGATTCATTTTCAATTCTCTTTATATACAAAAGATCAGTTTTGTATATATTAGGTAACGATTTCAACAGTTTGCTGCCATATAGCAACACAAAGTGAAAAAAAAATACTGTTGGAGTACTAGTTATAGCTTTAAATAAAAGTGTACAGCACATTAAAGACAGAGATCCTACATAATATTTTTTAATTAATTAATTTTCTATGCCATATCCAATTTAACACCAGGTTTTTTTTTTCATTTCCAATTATCTTTATATACAGAAGATCGATTCAGTATGTAATTAGTAAAGATCTCATCAGTTTGTACCCACGCAGAAACACAAAGTGTAAAAATACTGTTTCAGTACCAGTTAGAGCATCACTGCACATTAGACAACACATTAAGGACAGATCCCACATGGGATGTAAGTACACAGTGACTTCTGTTGCTGACTTAACAGTTTGACACTCCTGTTCATGGCATCAGTAATCTCCCTAGGCTCTAGTCATGAGTTGCCAGGGCTATGGAAGCCTTTAGAGTTCGCTGACTTTGATCTTGTTCCGGTAGGGTCACAGTCAAAGTGGAAGTTCTCTCCTCCCTTCAGAGAAAGGTACCTCCTTCTTTGATGGCCCCGTTCTTTCCACTGCGATCTCACAGAGATCTTTCATTTAGGTCTTCTTTTTTTCTTTTCCATGGTATCTTGGCTTTCCATGCCTACAATACTCTCATGGGCTCTTCATCCGGATCTGAATGTCTTAAGGGCTGATTCTGAGGCCAGAGTGTTGTTTAGGACATCTGCCATTCTATGAGTCTGCTGTGTATCCCACTTCCCATGTTGGATCTTTCTCTCCCTTTTTGATTCTATCAGTTAGTATTAGCAGACACTTGTCTTGTTTGTGTGATCCCTTTGATTTTTAGACCTATCTAAGCCATCGAATGTGAACTGAAATTGATCACTTGGACTAGTGAGATGGCATTGGTACATGCCACTTTGATGTCTAACCCACAATTTTAACTGCCTTCTTGAACTTCACTTGGAGATATCTCCCCTGCTTTCCAACCATCCATGCTTAATTGTCAGACACAGCTGGGGGATCAGAGGGTGAACCTTGAGACACCTCTGCTGCATTCATATCCACAGAGTCAGATATTAGAGGCAAATCAATCATCATTTTTATGCTCCAACTCCTTTCTTTCAAACTGGGGGAAATACTGATTTTTCACCTCACAGAATTAAACTTGAGCCAATCTGCTCTCCAATGCTCTTTCTTCAATGACATTTGCATAAACGTCTTTCTCTTTCTCTCAATTCTAAGTGCCACCTTTTTTCTACATCCAACCATTGTCTCCCCTCACAGAAATGCTTCCATCAGCAAAGGAAACTCTATTAAAGATATCTTGGGAGCGATAATGCAGTAGGTTCGTAGGAGACACTACACACAGCACACCACTTAGCAGCCTTCCATGATTTCCCCACCTTTCGTAACTCTTTTCAGGGGCACTCACACCTAGCAGTCACCCTCTGCCTCCACTTCCTTTCTGTTAGCAGTTCATCTCAGGCTCAGATCTTTGCCCTACACTGTGATTCAGTGTAGTGCTCCTCTGTATGCCTTCACTCACTGAATACATATTGAGAAAACTGTGTAGCACACAAAGCTACAAACCAAGGAGATAAGAAGTGCTCCTGGCTTCAATGCTGACCATCTAGTCCACAAGGCCCTGCCATCCTCACACTTGTGCTAATAGGAGGTCACCTCTTCTCACAGCCCTACAGCTAGGTCTACTTGATCTTATTGCATGGATCACTCTTAGTCATGGGGGTGTATTAATCACCTCCGTGTCTTTGGAATCCCCTAACCTTAAAGTGAGTTTCTGGCCCAGACCAGGGTAATAGCTGGGTCCATGACTCTATCACATAGAAAGAGGGCATTTGACCCATAGAACATTTGCATGTCATTTAGACAAAATTAACTGCAGAAGAAAGAGTCCAGTAGGAAGAGTCAGCAGGAACTGTGTGACTCCATATTCAAGTAGTCCCTGGTTCTTTGTAGGGGAATTCATCTCTGCAAGCATCCATTTCCATCCTCTAAAACACAGGAAAAAGAATTCTCACATAACAAAACAGACCTGAGGATCAGCGATATGGCAGCAGGAGTTTAACACTTATTTCTGTTCCCAGGGACACCAGTGGAGGGATTCCAAGCCTGAATCCAGCTATCCCAGCATGGGGGACGACACTCGCACCAATGACTGGAGCAAGACTGAACGGTGATGGAGCTTCTTATACAGAGCAGGTGATCCTAAGCGCACTGATCATCACCATTAACCTGGTTGGGATGGCAGGAAACGTGGCTGTGCTCTGGTTCTTGGGCTTCCGCGTGCGCAGAAACGCCTTCACTGTCTACGTCCTCAACCTGGCCGGGGCAGACTTCCTCTTGCTCAGCTTCCCCCTCATACTCTCACTGATTTTTGCCATCCTATCTTCCCGTGGTTCCACGTACCCCTTCTATTTACCAGCCTTGCTATTGTCTATGATGTACTTCCCCTACAACGCGGGCCTGAGCATGCTCAGTGCCATCAGCACCGAGCGCTGCCTGTCTGTCCTGTGGCCCATCTGGTACCGCTGCCACCGCCCCAGACACCTGTCAGCTGTCATATGTGCCCTGCTCTGGGCCCTGTCTCTGGTACTGAGCATTTTGGTATGGAAATACTGTTTACCTGGGCATGAATATTATTGTGTGAAAATTCACTGCACCATGGCCTCCTGGCTGATTTTCTTACTTGTGGTTCTCTTGGAGTCCAGCCTGGCTCTGCTGCTCAAGATCCTCTGTGGCTCTCACCGGGTACCGCTGACCAGGCTGTATGTGACCATCCTGCTCACAGTGCTGGTCTTCCTGCTCTGCGGCCTGCCCTACGGCTTCTTCATGTTCCTCTTAGTCAGGGTTGAGAGTTTTAATTATAAATACTTCAGCCGCACGTACCTGGTTATGACTCTTCTCTCCAGTGTTAACAGCTGCGCCAACCCCATCATTTACTTCTTCGTGGGCTCCTTTCGGCAGCGGCAGAGGCAGCCCCTCACAGAGGTTCTCCAGAGGGCTCTGCAGGGCAGTCCTGAGGACCAGGAATGAGGGGGACGCCTGTGCTGCTGACGAAGAGCCTCTGCCGTGGTCAGTCAGATGTGGCTTGGAGAGGTGACACCACCCTGCTGCACGTCACAGGTACAGCTCTGCTCTCAGCTTCATGTCTCTGAATCAAGTCAGTGACTCCTCACCATCTTCCAGGAGGCTTACGTAACCTGACTTTTCTTGTTCGTGTTAGAGAAAGAACACTAAAATAAAAATTTCCATCATTCTTGATATGGTCAAAATATTTCTCATCTTACTCTGAATATTTCTTGTCAAATGATGCTCTTTACAGTTTCATTGTAATGGAAAGAATGCCTTCAAAAACCATAATCCTTTGTTCACAACTGTTTTCTACATGAAGCTGTAGAAAAAGAATACTGCATATTTATTACTCAGGCAATGTTGCACTGAGGATCGTGTCCAGATACACAATAGGAGCATTGGTTGGTGCAATACTTGGTTCTGAATTGCTAAGTTTGTTACCTCTAATTCTTGATGTGTTTGAGGTTTTTTTTGTTTTGTTTTTGTTTTTGTTTTTGCGGGGGAGGGTATTGTCCTTAGAGAGAATCTCTACTTGCATAGAAACACTCCAGGAAACTGGGGTTATGAAAAGTCATCTAGAGGCATTTATCCATGGCTTAATGACACAGTACACTCTCCCATAGACATGGGCTGAAGGAACAATGTTGTGAGCAAGGTGACCACAGAAGGTCATATCTCCTACACTATGACTATAATGAAGATGAGCACATACTCTTCTCACATATTTCACAGCTTCCTGGTATTCACAGATGTTTCTCTAATGCTCTTTCCTTAGGATGATATTGTATGGATCAGGAGCCAAGATTTTCAGTACATCAATGCTGACTATAAATAAATGTGAGATACAGTTTTGTACTATGGAAGTCAGTCTGGAGATTCCTCACAAACCTGAATATAACCCTACCATACAACCCAGCCAATCCCACTCCTTGGAATTTACCCAAAGGAAATTAAATTGGCAAACACAAAAGCTGTCTGCACATTAATGTTTATTGCAGCTCAATTCACAATAGCTAAGACCTGGAACCAACCCAAATGCCCATCAATAGTAGACTGGATAAAGAAATTATGGGACATGTACTCTATAAAATACTATACAGCAGTCAAAAACAATGAAACCAGGTCATTTGCAACAAGATGGAGGAATCTGGAACACATCATGCTGAGTGAATTAAGCCAGTCCCAAAGGGACAAATATCATATGTTTTCCCTGATCGGTGACAACTAACTGAGCACCAAAGAGGAAACCTGTTGAAGTGAAATGGACACTATGAGAAACAGTGACTTGATCAGCTCTTGTCCTGACTGTTGATGTACAATGTAATACTTTATCCCTTTTAGTATTTTTTTGTTCTACTTAATACTATTGGTTGAACTCTGTAATTAACACACAATTATTCTTAGGTGTTTAAAATTAACTGAAAAGTGATCCCTGTTAAATATAAGAGTGGGAAAAAGAGAGGGAGGAGATGTACAATTTGGGACATGCTCAAGCTGACTTGCCCAAATGGTGGAGTTAGAAACGTGCCAGGGGATTCCAATACAATCCCAACAAGGTGGCATGTACCAATGCCATCTCACTAGTCCAAGTGATCAATTTCAGTTCACAATTGATGGCTCTGATAGGTCTAAGAGTCAAAGGGATCACACAAACAAGACTAGTGTCTACTAATACTAACTGATATAATCAAATAGGGAGAGAACGATCCATCATGGGAAGCGGGATACACAGCAGACTCATAGAATGGCAGATGTCCTAAACAGCACTCTGGCCTCAAAATCAGCCCTTAAGGCATTCGGATCTGGCTGAAGAGCCCATGAGAGTATTGTAGGCATGGAAAGCCAGGACACTCTGGCAAAAAAAAAAAAAAAAAAAAAAAAAAAGAAGACCTAAATGAAAGATCTCTGTGAGTGAGATCCCAGTGGAAAGAACGGCGCCATCAAAGAAGGAGGTACCTTTCTCTGAAGGGACGAGAGAACTTCCACTTTGACTATGACCCTGTCGGAATAAGATCAAAGTCAGCGAACCCTAAAGGCTTTCATAGCCTCAGCAACTCATGACAAGAGCCTAGGGAGATTACTGACGCCATAAACAAGAGTGTTAAGTTGTTAAATCAACATCAAGAGTCACTGTGTACTTATGTCTCATGTGGGATCTGTCTTTAATGTGTTGTCCAATGTGAAGCAATGCTATGACTAGTATTGAAACAGTATTTTACACTTTGTGTTTCTGTGTGGGTGCAAACTGATGCAATCTTTACTTAGTATATACTGAATCTATCTTCTGTATATAAAGATAATTGAAAATGAAAAAAAAACTTGGTTTTAAATTGGAAATTGCATAGAAATTAATCAGTTTTTTAAAGATATCATGTAGGGCTGGCATCGTGGCTCAATAGGCTAATCCTCCGCCTTGCGGCACCAGCACACCAGGTTCTAGTCCCGGTCAGGGCACCGATTCTGTCCCGGTTGCCCCTCTTCCAGGCCAGCTCTCTGCTGTGGCCAGGGAGTGCAGTGGAGGATGGCCCAAGTGATTGGGCCCTGCACCCCATGGGAGACCAGGAGAAGCACCTGGCTCCTGCCATCGGATCAGAGCGGTGCGCCGGCTGCATCACGCCAGCCGCGGCGGCCATTGGAGGGTGAACCAACGGCAAAAAGGAAGCCCTTTCTTTCTGTCTCTCTCTCTCACTGTCCACTCTGCCTGTCCAAAAAAAAAAAAAATATATATATATATATATATCATGTAGGATCTCTGTCCTTAATGTGTTGTACATTGTGATTTAATGCTATAACTAGTATTCCAACAGTATTTTTCACTTTGTGTTGCTATGTGGGGGCAAACTGTTGAAATATTTACTTAATATGAACTAAACTGATCTTCTGTATATAAAGATAATTGAAAATGAATCTTGATGTGAATGGAAGGTGAGAGGGAGCGGGAAAGGGGAGGGTTGCAGGTGGGAGCGAAGTTATGGGGGGGGGGAGCCATTGTAATCCAATGTACCTTGGAAATTTATATTCATTAAATAAAAGTTTTTTTAAAAAAGAGAGATTCGGCTTTGTGCATCAAAACCTAGTATATACTGTGGAAGAAGACATCTGCTTATACTTATCTACTCTATCAGTGCAATTGAATTTGGATTCTTCCAGTTTGCAAAGAGAGAGGTGGGAAGCAGCGAGAGGGGAAATAACATTAAGAAAAGTCTGTGTGGTAGGGCAGATCAGAAAAGATTTGCTAAATATTTGGGAATTGAACCACTGAATCCACAATTTACCAAGCTGGTACCCTATATGGAATTTTCTAGCCATGCTACCATTGTGAGGTAGTCAAGGAAAGATAAATAGGCTCTCAATAGATAGAAATGAGAAGAGAGGCAATTCCTAGTTTTATTGTTAATGAAAGCATAGAAGCAGTTCAAGGAATGGTGATTAGTCTGTAAGTCTGTCATTCTTATGCCACCCCAATAATTAGTAGTGATTGAAAATCCCTCACAAGAAGAATCATAACTCTGGTGTGCTGGGAGCAATGAGCAATATCTGTCATGGTCTCAAAGTAGAAAGTAGGGGACTTCACTGTGGCTCAGTGCGTTAAGTCACAGCCTGCAGGTCCAGCATTTGAAATGGTCACCAGTTCAAGTCCCAGGTGTTCTACTTCCAATCCAGATCTTGCTAATGGACCTGGGAAAAAGTTGTGAAAGATTACCCAAGTGCTTGACTCCTACACCCATGTAAGAGACCCAGATGAACATCTGGGTTCCTGGATTCTATCTGGCTCAGCTCCAGTCATCGCAGTCATTTGGAGTGTATATCAACAGATGGAAGATCTTTCTCTCACTCTCTCGCTCTCTCTTGCTCTTGCTCTCTCGCTCTCTCACTCTCTCACTCTCTCTGTAACTCCAACTTTCAAGTAAGTAAATTCTTATTAAAAACCAAAGAGTAAGAAATATTGATATGAATTTTGCAAAATTCGTTGGAGTCACTTCTACCATACTATCAAGTAGGAGAGGGCTGACTGGGTCACCTCAGAAGGACAAACCAAATAGGCAACATCTTGCTCTCATGATCCTCCTCCCAGGCATATTTCTAACTCTACAGAGTGAGAAAACATGTTAGGAAACAACAAATATGTAAACAAGCATGTAAAGACTAGGAGTCGGGGCCAGAGCTGTGGCGTACTAGGTTAAATCCTCTACCTGCGGCGCCAGCATCCCATGTGGGCACCGGTTCTAGTCCTGGTTGCTCTTCTTCCAGTCCAGCTCTCTGCTGTGGCCTGGGAAAGCAGTGGAGAATGGCCCAAGTGCTTGGGCCCCTGCACTCACATGGAAGACCAGGAGGAAGCACCTGGTTCCTGGCTTCAGATCGGCGCAGCTCCAGCCGTTGCGGCCACTTGGGGAGTGAGCCTACGGAGGGAAGACCTTTCTCTCTGTCTCTCTGTCTCTCTGTCTCTCTCTCTCACTGTCTGAAACTCTGCCTGTCAAACAAATAAATAAAATTTAAAAAAAAATAAGGCTGAGAGTAAAGAAAGAAACAGCAAATTGTACCGCTCTTTTCTATTGCAGTCTTTTTGCTGAAACGGCCCACTTCAGAAATAGGGATTCAGTTCATCTTTAAACTAAATTCAACATTTTATTCCTCACAAAATGATTCACCTCTAAACTTTTTATAGGCTAGATATGGACAGGTGGCTTAAGATTAAGCATGCAGTTAGGAGACACTTGTCATCTTGCACTTTTTTTGAAATGTAATATCTTAGGTATGTTGATGTTTAGATTAAAACTCCTGTTTAATAACATCCTGCTACATGTTAGAAAATAATACATAAAAACTTTAGACGTTCTACATAGACCAATGAGAGAAAAGTTGCTAGTTTGGGCCTTTACTGGTATCAGTAAAATGTCATTGATTCATTCTTAAAGAACAGTGGGAAGCAAATAATGCACTGCTAATAGTTGCTCGGCGCCGTCCTCGTCCAGCAAGAGACAGAGACCGAACACTTTGCACGGGGTTCCTTTATTGC
This sequence comes from Lepus europaeus, assembly GCF_033115175.1. Classification (NCBI taxonomy): domain Eukaryota; kingdom Metazoa; phylum Chordata; class Mammalia; order Lagomorpha; family Leporidae; genus Lepus; species Lepus europaeus. The sequence continues at coordinate 46,531,175 of NC_084833.1, forward strand.
TCGGCAAGCAGGAGATCCAGCTTCGATCTCTTCTGGGCAGGAACTTCCCTTACACCCGCGTAGCAAGGGTTTATATGCACAATACACGTCACAAATCAGGTGATAGGCTAGAAGCGCAGGGATAGGACAATCTCGTGGCAAGGCGGGAAGGAGCGAGCTAGAGCGGGAAATCTAAGGCGGGAAGGAGCGAGCAAGAGCGGGAACTCCCTGAGATGAGGAAGAACCCGGAAGCAGGGAGTCGGCGCCATCTTAGGGGCACGGTTCCTCCGGTCTGGTTCCCTACATCTCCCTCCTTTTGTTTTTGCACAAATCACATCCCCGACGGCCCTGGCTCATGAGGGCCGGGAGAATATTTACTAGGCAGAGAGTAGAGGTGCATACCCAGCGTGCTTGTGATCCGTTAGTTACGGAACTTCAAGGGCCTGGCCACAACCCCTGATGTCTCCGTTAGGGATCAGTTTTTATTCCCTTTTGCTGGGGCAGGCTGGGAATTGAACCTGCATGCATATGCATATGCTCTCCCAGGACCCCCGGAACCCCCGGGTGGACTCCTGCTGCAGTACCTTTGGTCTCGCATACCCAGTTTTCGCTCCCCGTCAGGGATGGGTGATACAGCCCAATGAATGAGAGGGGGAACAAGACAACTCGAGGAAGGTGTGTGCCTGATGGAGGCATTGTCCATATGTGAGGCGTGAGTAGGGATGGGGGGACGAGGGTTTTAATCGCTTTGTTAGCTGTTGGTGGCGGAGCTGGTCCTGTGGGCCTCCGCCATCAGAGATATGCACGGGTGCCGTAGTGCGCCAGCACGCCCACTGTCCAGGCGTACCAACACAGGGGGCTGAGAGGTAGGGGGATGAATGGACTACCTGTGGCAAATGGTCAGGACTAGAGGACCTGCGAGTACTTTGTAACTGGGTGGCATAGTACGACTGACCGCCAGAAGTGCATTGGAAGTATGAGGAATCGCAAGAGCTGTGCATGGATTCTTGAAAGGTCGAGCAAGGACAGGAGTGGTTTTTGCTATGGGGATCAGAAACGCGGGGTTTGGGCACACATATGTAGCCGCGTGGTAGGCCGGGGATCCCCTGGAGGGGCAGATATGCAGTTTTGTCCCCACAATCAGCTGTGGCGATGTGAGTACGCTGCAGTACGGTGTTGCTGGTCCCCCCCTTGCAGTCGCAAGGGTTGCCTACGTTCTGCAGTAAAGCAGTGGGGTTGGAGTTAAAGCCCGCATAAGAGCCAGGGAGCAAAGCCGCTGCCAGTATGAAGAAGCGGAAGGGGTGCATCTCACGTCTCGTTGTTTTGTTGCAATTTGTCGTCCTGTGAGAGCGTGGTAATCTCGGTTATCTCGGGGGAGATGTCGTCCGTAGGTGATAGAGGTGTATCTTGCGGCGGCGGGGCTGTTTTTCTGACCAATCTTTCCGGTATCCAGAGAGGTTCTCTTCCAGATTCCTGTGGGAAGACACAGACCGCGCCTCGGTTCCAGCATAATACCGGATCCGGGCCGTACCACTTTCCCGTGAGGACATCTTTCCAACGGACATAGCCTCGTGAAGATGGCTCCTTTAACATGTGTCTCTCAGCGGGGGACATAGAATGATCTGTCAAATTCAAAAAGTTTATAGTAAACAGTGCAAGGGAGAGGCGCATTCGAGGGGTTTTGCCCGTGGCAATTCCCTCCTTTTGTTTTAAGAGAAAAGCCTTGAGGGTTCGATGAGCCCTTTCAATTATGGCCTGTCCCTGAGGGTTATAAGGGATTCCAGTTTTATGTTGTACCTGCATACGGGTGCAGAAATCTTGGAATGATTTACTTGTGTATGCAGGACCATTATCTGTTTTTAAAGTTTTTGGTTTGCCCCAGGCTGCCCATGCAGCAAGGCAGTGATTAATGACATGGGTGGTACGCTCACCCGTCTCCAGAGAAGCAAAAATTACTTGGGAACAGGTGTCAACTGACACATGAACATACTTTAAGGTCCCAAACTCGGATATGTGGGTGACATCCATCTGCCAGATATGTCCTGGTAGTAATCCTCGGGGATTAACCCCCACCGAAGGCACAGGGGTTAAAGTAGGGCATGCGGCACAATGGCGAACAATATCGCGAGCGGCAGCACGAGAAAGACCGAATTTGGCGGCAAGGGTTTTTGCGTTTACATGGAACTCTGAATGAAACTGGATAGCCTGCTCTTCTGGGGAAGAAAATTGGAGTATCCAAATGGGGCGTGTGGCTTGATCAGCTATAGCATTGCCTGTGGTCATGGGTCCAGGTAAGGAAGAATGAGCTCTAATATGAGTAATAAAGAAAGGAGCAGACCGATTCCAAATAGATTTTTGCAGGGTGAGGAAAACTGTCGCTACGGAGGATGAAGAATTGACTAGTCCTGCGGCCTCAAGGATAGACACAGAATTAACCACATAGCGTGAATCAGACACAATATTGACAGGTCCGGGGAAATCAGAGAAGACTTGGTTAACTATAAGAAGTTCAGTTACCTGGGGGGAGTTAGTAGCGAATTGGAATGTTTTTGGCACAGATCCTGAAACAACATATGCACCGACTCCTGTTTTAGAACCGTCGGTATACACTACTGGGGCTCCCTGTAAGGGCTTTTGGGATGTGGACTTTGGAAAAATAACTGGGTGAGACTGAACAAAGGTTAGCAAAGGATCAGAGGGTGTTCTGTTTGTAATAGTTGCGGAAGTGGAGCAGACTAAAACCGCCCAAGCATCAGTACAAGCGATTAGCACACGTACCTGTTCCATGGAATAGGGGACAACAATGGTGGATGGTTCGCGTCCAAAATGTTGGATAGCCCTCTGAATGGCTAGGAGAGTTATCTCCGCCACTGCCACGGGATAGTAACTAATAGATCTAGTAGATGACATTGAGGGATGGATCCAGAGGAGAGGCCCATCCTGCCATAGGACCGCGGTGGGCTGTTTAAGGGTGTCGAGGACCCAAAGAGTAAGGTCTCCCGCAGGGTCCCAACGTTTTAGGGCAGCTTTACTAAGGGCATCGTTGACAATTGACAGTGCTTGTTTGGCCTCAGAGGTGAAGGTTCGGGGGGAAGCAAGATCCGGGTCTCCTTTAAGTATATTAAAGAGGGGCTGCAATGCAGCATTAGGAATGTTAAGGTAGTGCCTAATCCAATTGATATCCCCTAAAAGTTTTTGTAAGTCATTTAGAGTGGAGATAGCATTGATTTTTATTTGAATTTTTTGAGGTCTAATTTGAGTAGGGGCGACTATAGCCCCAAGATAAGAAACTACAGACGACAATTGCACCTTATTAGGTGCAATATGCAGCCCTGCCCCTTCCAGCACTTGTTGGAGTGTACTGTATAAGGCCAGGAGCCTCTCTGCTGTGGGGGCTGCACACAGTAGGTCGTCCATATAATGTAGGCACCTGCAGTCGGAATATCGGTCTCTAAGAGGTTTTAGTACTTGGGCTACATAGACTTGACACATGGTGGGGCTATTAGTCATACCCTGAGGCAAGACTGTCCACTCCCAACGCTTGTCCGGTTGTTCCTGGTTCTGGGTGGGGACAGTAAAAGCAAAACGTGGGGTATCCTTTTTGTCCAATGGAATGGAAAAGAAACAATCCTTAAGATCTATTACAATAACAGGCCATTGGTTGGGAAGTGCCGAAAGCAGAGGAAGACCACGTTGCACAGGGCCCATAGGCTGCATCTGTGCGTTGACTGCCCTAAGATCATGTAAGAGTCTCCATTGACCTAATTTTTTGCGGATGGCAAAAATAGGCGTATTCCATGGAGAGGTGGATGGGATCAAATGACCAGCGTTGACCTGCTCCAAGACCAGAGTGTTGACTGCCTCCAGTTTCTCCTGAGATAGGGGCCACTGTGGAACCCAGACGGGTACGTCCGTTAGCCACGAGATGGGTAAAGGCTCCACTGGTTTAGGAGGCGAAACAGTGACCCCTAGGAAAAACCCAGGCCAACTTTACTTGGTCTTTGTTTTGGTTCAATGGGGGAAGGGTGGCCCTGGAGCTGGACACCGAGTCCCTTGCCTGGGACGTAACCCATATTTTGTAGCATAGATCGTACTGCAGGGGAAGTGGTGACCAAAGCAACATCCATTTCGGCCAGGACGTCTCTCCCCCAAAGGGAAATGGGTAGAGGTAAAATGAATGGAGAAAACTGTCCTCTATGACCCTCGCTATCCTGCCATGACAACAAGGCTGCACTGATTTTTGGGAAATGAGCAAAACCAAGTCCTTGCAAGGTTTGTTCCGCCACATTTGTAGGCCATGTACTAGGCCAGTCCTTTGTTGCTATAATGGATTTGTCGGCTCCTGTGTCTAAAAGTCCCTTAATGTCCTTGCCATTAATCTGCAACACTAAAGTGGGACGTTCATTTAAAAGCATATGTAAGCCGGTAAAATTAATGCCAGAGGACCCAAAGTTACCAGTGCCGCGAACGTGGTTTTTAGCTGGGATTAAAGAGTGAAGACTGGGCAGTAATAACATTTGTGCGATACGGTCTCCAGGATTGATTACTAAAGGTCCCTGAGGGGCCTGAACCATGATCTTTACTTTACCAGTGAAATCAGAGTCAACTACCCCGGGGATCACAGCTAGCCCTCGGAGGGCGGCGGAGGACCGACCCAACACTAATCCAACCGAATCCGGGGGCAGAGGACCGGAGCAGTCGCTCTCCACTAATTGTACCCCCATCTCCGGAGTTAAGAGGAGAGGGGAGGTGGCGCGGAGGTCCAGGCCTGCGGACCCGTGAGTGGCACGGGCTGAGGGTGCACTGGGTGTAGCGCAGACACGGGAGGTGGAACCTGAGAGTAGATTTGATTTTGGGGGCTCCTCGCTGGGTTGGGGAGCCCCCTCTGGCCGTTTTTTGGCCCCTGGGCGCTACCTGTAAGTGGGTTGCCATCGATATCGAAAGCAGAACGGCATACCTCTGCCCTATGAGGGCCCTTGCGGCAACGGCGACAAGGCTCTATGCCTGAAGGCTGTGCCGTGGAATACCCATGGCTGAGATTGGGGCAATCGCGTTTTCTGTGACCCGGTTGATGACATTGGAAGCAAAGTCCTGAAGATATGGGGGGTCGGGTCGATTTAGATTTTGGACTGTTTTCTTTGACTTTTGCCAGCATCGCAGCTAGGCCCGCATTAGTAAGTGGCCCACCGGTATCTCTGCAGTATTTTAACCAGGAGTCCAGAGATTTATGTCTATATTGTCGAAGAATGTTTTTGCACTCTTTATTAGCCTGCTCAAAAATAATTTGTTTGACCAGTGGCTGAACGTCAACCTCGGAAGGGAAAATACGCGACGCAGCCTCAAGTATGCGAGCGACAAAATCAGCGAAGGGTTCGGCCGTGCCCTGAACGATCTTGGTGAGGTGGCTAGCTGAGTCACTTGGATTGGACGCCTGCCTCCACGCACGTTGGGCACAGTTGGAAATTTGCCTGTATACTTGTCTAGGGAATTGGGTCTGGTCAGCCTGATAAGGTCCACGCCCTAAAAGCATATCAGCATTCCACGTAGGGTGGCCGTCCTCAGCATTTTCATCTGCCTGGTCATGACAGCACTCTGTATTCATAGATTGCCACAAAAGAAAGCCGCCTGGACTTAAACAGGCCCGAGCCAATTGGGTCCAGTCGCTAGGTGTTAAAATGGACTGGCCGACTGATTCAAGGAGTGACAATGTGAATGGGGCTGTGGGTCCATAGTCATGGACCGCAGCCTTAAGTTGTTTTAATACTGTCATGTCCAATGGTTCGTGCCGGGCCTCTCGCGTGCCCAAAGCCAAAACAGGGTAAGCCTGAGCGGGGGCAGCGGGAGCGCCAGTTCGCAACTGTTTCCAGGCTTGTTGATGAAACTGTCTGCCTGAAAAAGGTGGCACATTTGGGACGTTTAATGGCCATGGCGGCACGGGTGTTAGATGGGGCTGAGGCACGCCTACATGACCGCCAGTAGGAGGCGCTGCGTCTTTAATCTGATGGGCGGGCACGACATCGATAGGAGGAGCCGTAGGCACTAGAGGGCGTAAACAGGCATCTTTTAACTTTTGCCGCAGCTGCGCATACGTAGGAGGCGGGGATTTAGGATCGCCGTCCCCTTCCCCCTCAGACTCAGAGGAGGCGGAGCCACATTCGGAGCCTGAGGCCAGTGAGGAAGTCTGGCATCCCGTGTCCTTAAATTGTATGAGGTCCCGGGCGCCGTCCGAGCTCTGAGAACGAACTTCCTCGAGAGCCTCGCGAACCGCCGTAAGAGTCGGGCGGTCCGCTCCCACCGACCTCTCCTCTTGGAGGCACGCCCGCAGTAGTTCCCATAAGGGGAGAACAACGGGGTCGATATCGGGTTCCTGGGGATCGTTAACTGTGCGCCGGAGATCCTTTCCTAATTTCTCCCAAGACTCAAGAGTTATTTGGCCCTCGTGGGTGAGCCACGGCGCAAAGAAATCAACACTTCCAAGGAACCTGACAAGTGTGGTCTTAGAAACCTTAATCCCTTTGCTACGCAATAATGCTTTTAACGGATTAAGCAACATTGAATGGCTAGATGAATTTCCCATTTTCAGTTTAAAGCGGGAAGACACGTCCGCTATCTTATTTTCAGTTTAAAGCGGGGGAACAAGTCTGCTATTCTTTCAGTTTAAAGCGGGGGAACAAGTCTGCTATTCTTTCAGTTTAAAGCGGGGAAACACGTCCGCTATCTTAGGGTGCGTCCACCCTCCAACCACGAGATATACCTCACTCGCGGGGCCCAGACGGTAAGACTGACCTCGCTTACCTTCTACTTACCGGGCAACGTAGAGGAAGCTCCCCGTACGGGCCACCAGCTGCTCGGCGCCGTCCTCGTCCAGCAAGAGACAGAGACCGAACACTTTGCACGGGGTTCCTTTATTGCTCGGCAAGCAGGAGATCCAGCTTCGATCTCTTCTGGGCAGGAACTTCCCTTACACCCGCGTAGCAAGGGTTTATATGCACAATACACGTCACAAATCAGGTGATAGGCTAGAAGCGCGGGGATAGGACAATCTCGTGGCAAGGCGGGAAGGAGCGAGCTAGAGCGGGAAATCTAAGGCGGGAAGGAGCGAGCAAGAGCGGGAACTCCCTGAGATGAGGAAGAACCCGGAAGCAGGGAGTCGGCGCCATCTTAGGGGCACGGTTCCTCCGGTCTGGTTCCCTACAAATAGTCACAGATGATTATGTTACCTTCAGGACTATATGCCTGGTTTACAGACTTCTCTCCAGCACAACCCTTGTACTCATTCTCAGTGACTTCAATATTTGTAGACATGTTCCATCTGACAACATGATCTTCCAACTGTGTTTCAGACTTTTGTTCTGAATTAATCAAGGGCTAGCAAGCAATTACAAAAACAGTTCAGAGAGTTCCTGTATACTCAACAGGCTACGGCAATGCTGACAAGTTACATACATGCAGCATATTACTAAAACATAAAAAAGTAGTGGTAGGGGCAATTAACCTAGTGATAAGGTGCTTGCTTCCCTCACTGGAGTATGTGGGTAGGATTCCTGATTCCAGTTTACTACTAGAGACCCTGAGAAGCAACGATAATGGTTCAAGTAGTTGGTTCCCGCCACATATGTGGAAGACCTGGATTGCAATCTTGCCTTCCAGCTTTGACCTGAAACCGGCCCTATTCATTTTGGGCATTTGGAGTGTGAATCAGCTAATATCTCTCTGTCTATGTATCTATCTATCAATCTATCTGTGTATCTCAAATAATTAAATAGAAAAAATTTTTATAACTTTTATTTAGTAAATTTCCAAATACAGTTTATGCATTATAATGGCTTCCCCCCCATAACTTCCCTACCACCTACAACCCTCCCATCTCCCGCTCCTTCTCCCATTCCATTCACATCAAGATTCATTTTCAATACCTTTATATACAGAAGATCGATATAGTATATATTAAGTAAAGATTTTATCAGTTTACACCCACACAGAAACACAAAGTGTAAAATACTGTTTCAGTACTAGTTATAGCATTAATTCACATTGTACAACAAATTAAGGACATAGATCCTACATGAGGAGTAAGTGTACACTGACTCCTGTTGTTGTCTTAACAAATTGACACTCTTGTTTAAGGCGTCAGTAATCTCCCTAGGCTCTAGTCATGAGTTGCCAAGGCTATGGAAGCCTTTTGAGTTTGCCAACTTCGATCTTACTCAGACAAAGTCATAGTCAAAGTGCAAGTTCTCTCTTCCCTTCAGAAAAAGGTACCTCCTTCTTTGATGGCCCCGTTCTTTCTACTGGGATCTCACTCACAGAGATCTTTCATTTAGGTTTTTGTTTTGTTTTGTTTTGTTTTTGCCAGAGTGTCTTGGCTTTCCATGCCTAAAATACTCTCATGGGCTGTTCAGCCAGATCCAAATACCTTAAGGGCTGATTCTGAGGCCAGAGTGCTGTTTAGGGCATCTGCCATTCTATGAGTCTGCTGTGTATCCCACTTCCCATGTTGGATTGTTCTCTCCCTTTTTTTTTTTTTTTTTTTTTGACAGGCAGAGTGGATAGTGAGAGAGAGAGAGACCAAGAGAAAGGTCTTCCTTTTTGCCATTGGTTCACCCTCCGATGGCCACTGCAGCCAGCACATCTCGCTGATCTGAAGCCAGGAGCCAGGTGCTTCTCCTGGTCTCCCATGCGGGTGCAGGGCCCAAGGACCCGGGCCATCCTCCACTGCCTTCCCAGGCCATAGCAGAGAGTTGGCCTGGAAGAGGGGCAACCGGGATAGATTCCGGCACCCTAACCGGGACTAGAACCCGGTGTGCCAGTGCTGCAAGGCAGAGGATTAGCCTGTTAAGCCACGGCGCCGGCGCCGGCCATTCTCTCCCTTTTTTTTTCTATCAGTTAGTATTAGCAGACACCAGTCTTGTTTGTGTGATCCCTTTGACTCTAAGACCTATCATTATGATCAATTGTGAACTGAAATTGATCACATTTAACTGAAAAATGATCCCTGTTAAATATAAGAGTGGGAATAAGAGAGGGAGGAGATGTACAATTTGGGACATGCTCAATCAGACTTGCCCCAAATGGTGGAGTTAGAAACGTGCCAGGGGATTCCAATACAATCCCATCAAGGTGGCATGTATCAATGCCATCTCACTAGTTCAAGTGATCAATTTCAGTTCACAATTGATCATACTGATAGGTCTAAGAAATTTTTGAAAAATGGTAAATGAGATCAAGATGATTATATATATTACAGATCACATTCAGATTTCACTCACGTGTGCACACATTAAATTTAGGAGGACAGGAGGATCTCTTCTGATGAGATTCTGTTGTTTTTTGCACATCTGGATTCATTTAATTTCCACCCACGTATAAAAAAATATTTCTTCAAAACAAATCACTCCCTGAGAAATCTTTTTATAGTCACACACAACCCAACTTCCTTTTTAAACTCCTGAAAATCTCTGATTGGTGTTTAATTTTTGAAATTGACTTATTTCAAAATGTATATAAATAAAATCATACACTGCATAACTTGTTTAACTTGACTTTTTGCCTGGCATACTGTCCGCAAAAGCTATGCAAATTGTTGTAGGCATCAGTAATTTACTTTTGTTTCTTTAATTACAGAACAAATTTTCAGTATCACAAATTTCACAATTCACATGTAAAAGAACATTTAGTTTGCTTCCATATTGGCTCCCAGGAATAGATACAAATATTTTAAGTGAACAATTTTTTAATTCTCTACAGTAAATTTTAGGATTGAGTTATATCATGAGTATATGGTTTGCCTTTTTAAAGAAATCCAAGAGTTTTCCAAAGTGACTGAACCATTTTTCTTTTCCACCAGAAATGTATGAATGATCCAGTTTCTCCAATTTCTTGCCTACATTAGATCTAGCTAACCATTGATGGAAAATGTTACTCCAGGCTGGTGCCGCGGCTCAATAGGCTAATCCTCTGCCTTGCAGCACTGGCACACAGGGTTCTAGTCCCAGTTGGGGCGCCAGATTCTGTCCTAGTTGCCCCTCTTCCAGGCCAGCTCTCTGCTATGGCCCGGGAAGGCAGTGGAGGATGGCCCAAGTGCTTGGGCCCTGCACCCGCATGGGAAACCAGGAGGAAGCACCTGGCTCCTGGTTTCAGATCAGCGTGATGCGCTGGCCACAGTGCACCAGCCGCAGTGGCCATTGGAGGGTGAACCAACGGCATAGGAAGACCTTTCTCTCTGTCTCTGTCTCTCACTGTCCACTCTGCCTGCCAAAAAAAAAAAGAAAAAAGAAAATGTTACTCCAATGGCAACAATGAGATGGGAAGTAAACCATGTGCTCTCGCTTTATGGGTTTAGGTTGGTGCCCTGCACCCACTAGCAATCCTAGCCATGTTCAAAGTCCATGTGGTCCACAAGATTCTCAATGATACCATATCACCAGTGATGCTGCTGAACCATTAAGATCTAGGTGTCATTCCTATGGACTTCCCCCTAAGGGTAAAGCTAAAAATTTGCCATAGGACTCCAAATCCCATTAAGCTGGATGGTACTAATGCCATCTTAGCTTTTAAAGTGATCATACTAAATATGCAATTGATCATATAGATAGGATTAAGTGTCAAAGGGATAACAAAAATAAGAACAAGTGTCTGGTAATAATAATAGATAGAATTAAAAAGGAGAAAATGTTCCAACATGGGAAAGTCCACATAGCAGATTCATAGAATGGCAAATGCCCTAAATAGCACTCTGACCTCAGAATCAGCCATTAAGGCATTTGGATCAGACTGAAAAGCCCAAGAGAGTATTTCAGGCATGGAAAATCAAGATACTATGGCAAAATATAATCTACATGAAGGATCTCTGTGAGTGAGACCTCAGTGGAAAGAAGGGACCATCAAAGAAGGATGTACTTTTATCTGAAGGGAGAAGAGAACTTCCACTTTGCTTATGGCCCTGTCTAAATATTGTCAGAGTTTGTGGACTCATAGTAAAGAGCCTTGGGTGATCACTGACATCATAAATAAGAGTGTCACGCTCACTTGGACTTACCACTAAGGGTAAAGCTAGAAAAACGTGCCATGGACTCCAAATCCCATTAAGTTGGTAGGTACCAATGTCATCTTACTAGTTAAAGTGATCAGTTTTTGATCTTCTGTATATAAAGAGAATTGAAAATGAATCTTGATGTGAATGGAAGGGGAGAGGGAGCGGGAAAGGGGAGGGTTGCGGGCTGGAGGGAAGTTATGGGTAGCCATTGTAACCCATAAGCTGTACTTTGGAAATTTATATTCATTAAATAAAAGTTTAATAAATGAAAAAAAAATAAAGTGATCAGTTTAAGTAAGTTCATAATTGATCATAAAGATAGGATTAAGTGTCAAAGGGGTCACATAAATAAGACCAGTGTCTGCTAATAATAATTGATAGAATTGAAAAGGAAAGAACTACCCTACATGGGAAGCGGGATACACAGCAGACTCATAGAATGGCAGATGCCCTAAACATCACTCTGGCCTCAGAATCAGCCTTTACAGCATTCGAGAGTAGGAGATGGGATGGTTTGCGGGTGGGAGGATGGTTATGGGGAGAAAATCGCTATAATCCAAAAGTTGTACTTTTGAAATTTATGTCTGTTAAATAAAGGTTTTCTAAAATAAAATAAATCAATTAGAGTTTTAATTGTTAAATCAACAACAGGAGTCACTGTGCACTTACTCATCATGTAGGACCTCTGTCTTTAATGAGTTGTACTATGAGAAATAACTGGAAAACTAGTTTTCAAACTGTACTTTATAATTTGTATGTTTGGGGGTGCAAATTGTGGAAATCTTTACTTAGTACATAGTTGGTCTTCTGTATATAAAGTTAATTAAAATTAATCTTAATGAAGAATGGGATGGGAGAGGGAGTAGGAGGTGGGGCTGGAGTGGGTGTGGGAAGGCAGCTATGGGGGGAAGAGTCACTATATTCCTAAAGCCATACCTATGAAATTTGTATTCATTAATAAAAGCTTTCTTTAAAAAATGGTGTCTCCTCATACTGTTGATTCTGATACTGGTAGGAGCAGAACAAAGGAGTACTGCCCAACTTTTCACTGCTATGTATGGCACTCTGCATGAGGGGGGAGGGAAAGAAGCAAGTCAGCTTACCAGAACCAAGCCTAACAGTAGCTCAGACACCAGTCAGCTACCCAGGATAAGTAAAAGTCAGTGGGTGACTGTGGAATTACCTCTCTGCTAAAACTGCATGCAGTGCAAAGAGCAGCAATTTCTTCTTGCCTTATCTTGATAGGATGTTGGCTCACAGCCTGCAGTTGGCTGTGCCACAGGGCTGGCTACAGTGGTGTCCCTGTCCTCTCTCCTGCTGTCCCATGGAGCTGCAGATTATAAAATTAACACGTAAGAATCAAATGCCTTTGTATTCATATGCAATGCCATGACTGAGAAAGAACTTCTAGGATCAACCTCATTCACAACAGTTATTAAAAAATTAAATACTTTGGAATAATTTTAACAAAATAAGCAAAAGAACTCCACAATGAAAATTGCAAAACTTTAAAGAAAGAATTAGTAGAAGACAAAAATGGAAATATCTTCTATGTTCATGGGTTGGAAGAACTAATATCATCTAAATGTCCATACTACTGAAAGCAATTTACAGTTTTAACATGATACCAATCAAAATGCCAAAGATTCTTTTCAGATATAGAAGAAATGATGCTGAAATTCACATGGAAACACAGCAGACCCCAAATAGCTAAAGCAATATTATACAATAAAAACAAGGCCGGAGGCATCACAATACCAGATTTCAAGATATACTGCAGGGCAGTTATATTCAAAACAATCTGGTACTGGTACAAAAACAGATGGATAGACCAATGGAACAGAATAGAAATACCAGAAATCAATCCAAGCATCTCCAACCAACTTATAATTGACAAAGGAGATAAAAATCAATCCCTGGAGCAAGGACAGTCTCTTCAACAAATGGTGTGGGGGAAATTGGATTTTCACATGCAGAAGTTTGAAGCAAGATCCCTACCTTATGCCTTACACAAAAATCCACTCAAAATGGATTAAAGACCTAAATCTATGACCCGATACCATAAAATTATTAGAGAAAACTGGGGAAACCCTGCAAGACATTGGCACGGGCAAAGAGTTCTTGGAAATGACTCTAAAAGCACAAGCAATCAAAATCAAAATTGACAAATGGGATTACATCAAATTGAGATGCTTCTGTGCTGCAAAAGAAATACTCAGGAAAGTGAAGAGGCAACCAATAAAACCAGAGAAATTATTCACAAACTATTCAACTGATAAAGGATTAATAACCAGATTATATAAAGAGATCAAGAAACTCAACAAGAACAAAACAAACAACCCACTTAAGACATGAACCGAGGACTTAAACAGACATTTTTCAAAAGAGGAAATCCAAATGGCCAACAGACACATGAAAAATGCTAAGGATAACTAGCCATCAGGGAAATGCAAATCAAAACCACAGTGAGGTTTCATCTCATCCCAGTTAAATGGCTTTCATACAGAAATCAACATACAACCAATGCTGGAAAGGATGCAGCGGAAAAAGTTATCCTAATCCACTGTTTGTGGGAATGTAAACTGGTAAAACCACTATGAAAGATAGTACGGAGATACCTCAGAAATCTTAACATAGACCTACCATATGACCAAGCCATCCCACTACTGGGAATTTATCCAAGGGAAATGAAATCAGCAGATGAAAGAGTTGTCTGTACCCCCATGTTTATTGCAGTACAATTCACAATAGCTAAAACATGAAATCAACCTAAATGCCCATCAACTGAAGACTGGATAAAGAAATTATGAGATATAAAAAATAAGAGTTGGAATAAGAGAGGGAGGAGGAAGAGGGATGGGAGCATGTGTGGGAGGGTAGGCCCCTTGGGAAGAATCACCATGTTCCTAAAGTGTAATTATGAAATGTATGAAGTTTATGACATGAAGCTGTGTAGTTCTGCATACATTCATATGGACTTACTTCTTAGGGTACAGTTTAAAAATTTGTCATGGAACCCAAATCCCCTAAAGCTGAATGGTAAAACTATCATCTTATGTGTTAAAGTGATCATATGGATAGGATTAAGGGTCTGATAATAATAACAGCTAGAATTTAAAAAGGAGAGAATTTTCAACATGGGAAGCAGTCCACACAGCAGACTCATAGAATGACAATCATTTTAAGTAGCACTCTGACCTCAGAATCAGCCCTTAAGGCATTCTGGTCTGGCCATGAGAGCATTTCAGGCATGTAAAGCCAAGACACTGTGGTAAAAAATGTCCTGCATGAAGCATCTCGGTGGGTAAGACCCCAGTGTAGAAAGTGGTCATCAACAAAGGATCTACTTTTCTATTTTTTTTATTTTTTTATTTTTTTTTAACAGGCAGAGTGGACAGTGAGAGAGAGAGACAGAGAGAAAGGTCTTCCTTTGCCATTGGTTCACCCTCCAATGGCCACTGTGGCTGGTGCACTGCAGCCGGTGCATCGCGCTTATCCGATGGCAGGAGCCAGGTGCTTCTCCTGGTCTCCCATGGGGTGCAGGGCCCAAGCACTTGGGCCATCCTCCACTGCACTCCCTGGCCACAGCAGAGAGCTGGCCTGGAAGAGGGGCAACCGAGACAGAATCTGGTGCCCCGACTGGGACTAGGACCCCGTGTGCCGGTGCCGCAAGGCGGAGGATTAGCCTAGTGAGCCTCGGCGCCGGCCAGGATCTACTTTTCTATGAGGGGAGGAGAGAACTTCCACTTTGCTGATGGCCTTGTCTAAATACTGACAGAGTTTGTGGGTTCAAAAGGCTTCCATAGCCTAGGCAGCTCATGTCAAGAGCCTCAGGTGATTTTTGATGTCATGCAGAAGAGTGTTAATTGTTAAATTAACAAGGGTCACTGTGCACTAACCTCCTATGCAGGATCTTTGTCCTCAAAGAGTTTTATCATAATTATGTCTAAGTGCTCACAAAATATATATCATTCTTGGGTGCTTCTTTAATGTTAATTAAGTTTCTTAAAAAAGTGAAATTAATTTCAAGATGCAATGACTTTGAATAGCACTTGTCTCAACTGTTGAGGCTTTTTTTGTTGTTGTTGAGCTTTTTTTTTTTTCCTTGCAAATTGTTGAATGTTTTACTTAGTATACAGTTGGTCTTCTGTGTATAAAGTTAATTGAAAATGAATCTTAGTGGAGGATGGGACTGGGAATGGGAGAGGGAAGAGGAGGAGGGGTGGGAGAGAGAGAGTGGGAGGGTGGGTATGGTGTGAAGAATCACTATATTCCTAAAGTTGTACTTATGAAATGCATGAAGTCTGTATTCCTTAAATAAAAGGTTTCTTGGGGGGAAAAAATAGTAAAATGGCCTACTGTATACCCACTATGCAGCACAGACTAATGGGAATATATTATGTAAATATATTCTATTATTAAAACCATAGAATTTACATAAGTACACACAATTATCTTCACTACAAATCTCATTCAGACAGCCTCACCTGTCCATGCATTCATTTGTACAGTGTGGCATATATTTGCTACAATGTTCCCACATTTTATCACATGTACATATTCACATAATTGCTGTGTATTATATGATTGCTACATATGGAACTATTCCTTCACCATAAAACACTGAGCTATGCCTTTTTATTCACTCACCCCACCCCACTTCCCAAATCTTTGAAAATCACTCTTGTATACTCCATTTTTTAGTTTTTTTTTCCAAAAATGTTATATAAATAGAATTATACATAGTCTAAACTTCTGAATTTTGCTCTTTTCACTCAGCATCTTGGCCCCATACCTATACAATTTGTAACATGAATCAAGAGTTTTATGCTGATTATCTTAATTACAGAGTAGTGTTCTATTATAGGAAAGTACTAAGCTTGCTTTCACTTAATCACAGTAAAAGACATTTGGTTTGTTTCCAGTTTGGCCATTATAAATAAAGCTGTTTAAAAAAATCTTATGTATGTAGTTTTAGATGAATATCACTTTCCATCTCTGGGATCTATGCCAAGGGTAGATTTGTTGGGTGATACAGTTAAGTGGATATTGATCTTTTTCATAAAATGCAAAAAGATTTGCAGTGGAGCTGCATCATTTTGATTTCCAATCAGCAATATAAGAAAATCCTGTTTCTCCAAATCCCCATCATTTTTTATTTTAACCATCCTAAAAGATGTACTGTGGCATCTCTTCTTGGTTTCTTTTTTTTTTAAATTTTTTAATTTTTTTTATTTGACAGGTAGAGTTAGACAGTGAGAGAGAGAGAGACAGAGAGAAAGGTTTTCCTTCCGTTGGTTCATCTCCCAAATGGCTGCCATGGCCGGCACTGCGCCAATCCGAAGTCAGGAGCCAGATGCTTCTCCTGGTCTCCCATGCGGGTGCAGGGACCCAAGCATTGGGCCATCCTCCACTGCCCTCCCAGGCCACAGCAGAAAGATGGACTGGAAGAGGAGTGACCGGGACTAGAACCCGACGCCCATATGGGATGCTGGCACCACAGGCAGAGGATTAGCCAAGTGAGCCATGGCACCGGCCCCTAATTTTTTAATTTTAATTTTAATTAGTTTCAACAGATTCAATGTGATTTGTAGATACAATTCTCTTTTTATATTGTTTTTAAAAGATTTATTTATTTATTTGAAATGCAGAGTTACAGAGAGGCAGAGGCAGAGAGAGAGAGAGCTCTTCCATCCATTGATTCACTCCCAAGATGACCGCAACAGCCAAAGCTGGGCCAATCCAAAGCCAGGAGCCAGGATCTTCTTCCAGGTCTCCCATGCAGGTGCAGGGGCCCAAGGACTTGGGCCATCTTCCACTGCTTTCCCAGGCCATAGCAGAGAGCTGGATTGGAAATGGAGCAGTCAGGTCTCGAACTGGTGGCCATATGGGTTGCCAGCACTGCAGGTAACAGCTTTCATTTGCTATGCTACAGTGCCAGACCCTCTTGGTTTCTCATAAGATTTCCCTTCATGTTTACAGATGGCATTTCCCAGTGTTTCACATGGTCTTTCCTCCATATGTTTATTTAAATCTCTTCTAGTTCAGGTACAAGTCACATTACAGTAAAGCCCACCCTAAAAGCCTCATTTTCACTTAATTTGCTCTTGAAAAGTTTCATCTCCAGACACAATCATATTATCATTATCAATTGGGATAATGGGGATTGGGACTTCATGTGGGGATATTGGAGGAATAAAAATTTTCCAAATGAATCCCTCAAAGAACGTTTTTGAACATTTTAAGTACTTTAAAACTCACATGAAAGGCCACACTTGTAGTGGCCAAAAATGTACACAGGAACACAACTACTTTTCCAGTGGTGGTGAACTGAACTACTAGGAGATATCCATGCCCAACCATGCTCCTCCAACTTCTCATATGAGCTTATAGACAAAAGGAGCATGGAGCCAAGACATTACATAAAAGGGTTGTAGGCAGCTAGCCAACCAGGTGGACCTATTAGTTTCCATGACATCAGTTGCCATAGAGGCACACAGATATGGGAGAACAGAGTTAAAGGGGCAAGTGCATAAAGGCATGGGAACTTGATAAATATCATCTTTTCAGTTTCATCTCCCTAGAACTCCATCTCTTCAAATTTTCTTGCCTCACGGTCTATGCATATATTATCTTCCAGGAAGGTCCCTGTTGAGGAGCATGCATGGAATGTGGAACATTGCATCTAAAAGCCACAACAGCAACACAAGCTACTGCAACAAATTACAAACGAGCATGCAATATTAGTAGCAATCAGAGTTGTTTGCCACCCATTTGTTAGGGATATTCACCAGTCTTGGAAGGAGTCCTCAGTCAGTTGTTCCATGAGCAACTTGTGTGCTCTTGTGTTAAAGTAGTAAGGGCTTGATTTACATTATGATGAGCATTAGATATATACACAACAGCCTTCAGCACGGTGCACATACCACCTTGGGCTGTTGTAAAAATGTCCAATACATGCGATTCTGCAAAAATACTTTCTCGTTTGGTACAATTTTTCATTCAACAGGCCCAATGCCTTGTTACTTGCATTAAAGGCTCTGACTGTATGTAGGGCCAATGCAGTAACCTCAGCTTGAATGACCCTAGTGGTTGCACGTGGCGAGAACAGAACAAATGGATAATACCACCATGCTGTCTATTTCACTTTGTGCTGAGCCTTGAAGGTTCCACAACACACAGGGCCTCAGGGAGCATATTTTCAGTAACATAAGTCACAGGCCCCAGATCCTTTGTAGTTCATCCCATGAAGTTTTACATTCAAAACTCCCCATTGTTGCAAGTAGGCACTCCACTTTACCAATATGGGCATTTGTGCCATACCACTATGTGGTCTCACTACCCAATCTCCTATCCAACCAGCAATAGGGTATGAGATATATGTACAGTAACAGGCACAGTGCCCATTTTGCTTTCAATAGCCATCAGTGCAGAGTACCCTGCAGGGAGCCATTTACAATTACAGAGTATTGAGTCTCTGCTCTTTTCCATAATTGGGACCAAAACCCAATAGGCTGTCTCAACCTTTTGTGCTGTTGCCAATGGTCCCAACCAAACCCTGCTATGGTGTCGTGCATGTCAAGCTCACACTGGTGCATTGGAGCAAACACAATGAGGGTCTGGAAGAGTTTACATTCCACTCAGCTGCTGTGAAGGCCACTTGCTGTTGATCAGCCCATTCCCACCTGATATCCTTCTTTACCAAATGGTACAAAGGTCTCAGAATATCCTAACAACCCTACAAATTCCTATTCCACTGCCTCTAGGATGATGTTGGTCTCACCAGATCAAATAACTTCCAAGAATTTGACAGAGTCCAGACCCCTGCATTTTGGACTCATTGATCACCCAGCCACATGACTTTAGATGGCTCAGCAAAGAGGGAATAGCTGCTTCCAAATCTGCAAGAGAATCACAGGTTAACATCATATTATCTATGTATGAAACACCTGTACGGCCTGAGGCACAGGCCACAGTACCAAGCCTGCTGTTACCAAACCATGACACAAGGTGGGGCTATGTAGATAGCCTTGTGGAAGAACAGTGAAATTCCACTGCCATCTATCACTAGGTGAACTGGTCTTGACTCTCAGGATACATCTCAATAGAAAAAGAGAGCATTAGTCAGATCTAAAACAAAGTGATATGTTCCAAGTTCTTGGCTAAGGCAGTCCATGATATTACTCACCAATGAGACCATTGTGTGCAGGGAAAGAAAAACTTTATTAAATCCCCATTAATCTAAAATCATTCTCCAAGTATCATTTGGTTTTTTACAGGCTGTACTGGGAAGTTAACTGTGCCATGTGCAGACCTGATAACATCCACCTTCTCAAGTCCCTGAATGGTTCTAGTAATTTTCTTCATGATCCCCTGGAAATTTGCATTGCTTGTTATTTGTCACTCATCTGGGAGTGAGTAGCTGCAGTGGACAGTGGGTAGCATGCCCTCTCAGCACTGCTTTAAACACGTGTAGTCATGAACCTCCCCCACCGCAGTTTTTAGCCATATGCCTCACAGGACTTCAATGCCCAGTATGTACTCAGGTATGAGGAACACATACACAGTATATCCCCTGAGGAGCAGATGTCCTTTTCCTAAAGGCAAGTTCACTGAATAGAGTGTTCCCCATTGCCACCTATGGCTGCTGGGGGCCCAGGAAACGTCTCAGGGTTGCTGTGCAGTAATGTATATTCAGCTCCTGTATCAACCAGTGCCAGCAATCGCTGAACATTAGAAGGGGATCAGTGTTGGAGTTGGTGAACTCAAAAGGCCTCCATAGCCTTGGCAACTCATGACAAGAGCCTAGGGGGATTACTGACGCCATAAACAAGAGTGTCAATTTGTTAAGTCAACAACCGGAGTCACTGTGCACTTAATCCTCATATAGGATCTCTGTCCTTAATGTGTTGTTCAATGTGAATTAATGCTATAACTTGTACTCAAACAGTATTCTACACTTGTGTTTCTGTGTGGGTGCAAACTGTTGAAATCTTTACTTAATATATGCTAAATTGATCTTCTATATATAAAGATAATTTAAAATGAATCTTGATGTGAATGGAAGGGGAGAGGGAGCAGGAGAGGGAAGGGTTGTGGGTGGGAGGGAAGTTATGGGGGGGAAAAGCCATTGTAATCCATAAGCTGTACTTTGGAAAATTATATTCATTAAATAAAAGTTAAAAAAAAGAAAAAGAAAGAAAAAGAAAAAAGGGGGAAGGCTAATGGTTAAATACCAATAGCAAAAAAAAAAAGAATTTAAAATTAAAAATGTACATCAGTGGATAGCAACTCCCTCCTGAGGACTTCAGTCCCCCCCTGTTCCAACCAGGCAGGTACCTTGTTCTCTCTCAAATCAAATTTAAATGCCCAATTTTTTATTTTTTATTTTTTAAAGAATTATTTTATTTATTTGAAAGAAAGAGAGAGAAGAAAGAGAGAGAGAGAGAGAGGGATCCTCCATTCTGCTAGTTCACTCCCCAAATGATTCCAACAGCCAGAGCTGAGCTACCAAAATCAGGATCCAGCAGCCTTCTCCGGGTCTCCCATGTAGGGTGCAGGGGCCCAAGGAGTTGAGCCAATCTTCTACTGCTTTCCCAGGCCCCAGCAGAAAGCTGGACTGGAAGAGGAGCAGCCAAGACTGAAACTGGCACCCATATGAGATGCTGGCTGGGGCTTTAACCCACTGAGCCATAGCACCAGCTGCTAAACGCCCAATTGTTACTGGTGACTGTGGCAGACAGCTCACAGTCTGAAAAAACCTTGCACCTGCACAGCTCAGACCCCTGGGGTCCATTTGGGTTCTTTGCTCACATTAGGCTTCCTAAATGGCCAGAACCAATGGTTCCAGTTTCAGTTGCTGCCACAATTCTAACAATACCTATCAGTCTTTCCATCTAACTTTTCCCTGTCTGCCTCTGCTGCAAGGAGATTGACCCATATCTGAGTTTGAGTGACTTTGATTGGTCCTCTCCCTCTTCTGTTTTCTTGAGTTGCAGCCCACACCCCCTTCTGCCTGCACAAGGCCCAGCCTCTCCCAAATCAGAAACAGTATGAGGAATCATACTGAAAGGCTTTCCCACATATGGGGCTGGTGTTGCCTCCAAGGAACCAAACAAAACAGAAGAAAGCCTGCAATTCAAGGTCCAGCAATCCTGCAGTAAAAACTTCCTCATGTGGCCCACTAGTCCCAACATTATAGATAGCACTACAGATGCCCAGTTCTTTAATATTTGTTGTAACTCAGCATACATCTGCCACTTGCTGACAGCCCCAGGTAAATCTTTAGGATTAGGCCAAGCCAACCGAGCATGGGCCATGAGTCAATCCAAAAGGAAATGATTCCCTGTATTATGATGGGCAGCCTGGAGCCTCTGACACAGAACTGGGCGCACAGCCAGAGATGCCAGTTTGTCCATCTCTGGCCCTGGAAGCTAAATTCCAGCCACCCCTGCATCCCACGCCCAGAGAAACCAAGTTGTGAGAGATTATGACGGCTTCTCTCTGAACTTCGCTCCCAAATCCACTAACTCTGCTTGAGTGTATGCGCAGAACATTGAAGGCTCAACAACCTGAGGAGGATCCTACAGCTGTCCCAAAGAGTCTTCGATTGCTGAGTCTTTATCTTCCAAGTAATCGCCGGATGGTCCTTGAATAACAAGGAGGTTCTAGGTCACCCTCTTCATCGCTGGAAGATGTACCCACTACAATCAGTGGATCACATCTGGGAAAGATGTGTCCTCTTTTCACTTAGGTGCCCCTACCTCTGAGTCCTCAGAATCCCACAGGTACAGCTGCCGGGGGAGAGCCTCATGGTTTCTGCTTTCTGTTCCTGATTAGCTTTTACCCTCATCTCTCTTACCCTTAACTTGACTAGCTTCACTGCTTCTTTGTTTCTTTTTCTTTCACTGATTGATTTTAATCCATAATTTTAACTGTCATCTTGAGTTTCACATGGGAATCACTCATTTGTTTTTCGCCCCATTCACATACAATTCACACAATCTTCTGGGTCAGAGGGTCAATCTAAAGGGTGGACCCTGAAGCAGCTCTGCTGAATTCACATCCACACTGAGATTAAGGGTAAAGCAATCAACATTTTCAGGCTCCAATTCTATCACCTACAAAATGGGGGGACTACTAATTCTCACTCCACAGACCCTTGATAGAAACCAACTTGAGATAATCTGTCAATCACCTGCTGTTAATCACAGGGATGTGAGCTATCGTTTTTATTTTCTCTGTCATTCAAATCATACCCAACAGTAATGTTCCTCTCATGCTTTTACTCATTAAAAAAAAATATTGAGACTAGTGTTCCATGCACAGAGCTAGGAACCAAGGCAGTAAAATGCACTCCTGTCTTCCATAGCTGATCATCTGAGATATTTCTAGCCCACTGGACCCTATCAATCTCACAGTCATGCTAAAAGGTCACCAATGTTATGGGGAAAGGATCTTCCCCTACTTGAACTCAAAATAAAATGCATATTCATCTAATTTATTTTCCTCTGAGGCCTCTCTCACAGGAATTCATAACATCCAGTTCTTCTCAGAACAAGACCTACTTCACTCTAACCCAAATACTTCCTGTCTGGCTAGATATGGTTGACCACAGAACTTGCAAGACACTACTGTTGCTATCTCCTTATGCAGCCGTAATGCCCAGAATATATAAATAACCTCCAAGCTCCCTTGCTGCTGCTGCTGCTGCTGCTGCTGCTGCTGCTGCTGCTGCTGCTTGAGACCCAGCTCTCCAGGGTTGCTGCTCCTTGGTGCACAGCCTTTCACAGCCCATCCTCCGTGAGGTAAAATTTGTGGCTCTTTTCTCGCCAACCAGCCATTCTGGGGCTGTTGCTTCCTAAAAGTACAACCCTCTCTCTGCAAAACAAAACTGCATCAATAAATTGCTGCTAAACCAATCTTGGTTGCCCTGTGTACATTGGCCCACTGAATACCTGTCAATCTCCCCTTCATTGTCCCCCTGTGACTTCTTGCTCCTCTTCAGGTGGTTTATTCTGAGACATGAGGATGTCATGATCACCTCTGTGTCTTGCTGAATTTCTGCACCTAAGAGATAATTTCTGGCCCAGGACATGGCAATACACACCCACTGAATGGAGTACTTGGACCATAGATCATTTCCATTTCATTTAGAGAGCCTGTGTTGCCGTAAAGAAAGCCAATAATTTGGAGTTCACAAGAACTGGGTGTGAATCCTTGCTCCAAGACTCCCCAGCTCTGGATAGGTCACTTCATTTCTGCAAGCCTCCATGCCCCTGCTCTATAACACAGGGACCGGAATTCCTCCATCACAGTGCAGTTTGAGAATCAGAGGTCATGGCCATAGGGCTTCAAGTTTGTGTTCCCAAGAGCCACCAATGGAGGAATTCCATGCATAAATCTAGCCATTCTGGTCTAGTTGATGGAACTCACAACAGTGGATGGAGCTAGTAAGACCGATGGTCGAATTTATGACCCTGAAACCCTGCTTGCAGAATC
This sequence comes from Lepus europaeus, assembly GCF_033115175.1. NCBI lineage: Eukaryota > Metazoa > Chordata > Mammalia > Lagomorpha > Leporidae > Lepus > Lepus europaeus. The sequence goes on from NC_084833.1 coordinate 46,554,690, forward strand.
ACTGACCCTCATCATTATCTGGATTACGTTGGCAGGAAACGCAGTGGTGTTCAGTCTCCTGGGCTTCCATGTGCATAGAAACACCTTCTCCTTCTACGAACTCAACCTGGCCCAGACCAACTTCCTCTTCCTCTGCTGACATATACGTTCGCTGCATTGTGCCATCAAATTCTTCATTGTTTCTCTATCTTCTTCCCCATCATGGAGTTATTAACTTAACATGGCAACCTTCTTCTGCATCGTAGGCCTGAGCTTGCTCAGCGCCATTAGCACCGAGCACTGTTTGTCCTGTGGCCCATCTGATATCACTGCCACCACCCCAGGCACCCCGCTCTGGGCCCTGTCCCTGCTGCTGAGCGTCATGGAAGGTAGCTACTCTGACTCCCAGTTTGGTCATTTTGACCATTACTGATGTGAGAAAGTTGATTTTACAATAGCCTCCTGGCTGTTTTTATTATTTGTGTTTTGCTTAGGGTCCAGCCTGACCCTGCTGGTCAGGATCTTCTGTAGCTCCCACTAGGTGCAGTTTGGGTCCAAGCTGTGTGTGACTGTCCTGCTCACAGTGCCAGTCTTCCTTCTCTGTGGGCTGCCCTTGGGAGTCTGGTGGTCCCTGTTAGTCCAGCTAAGCTTCTTAATGAGCTCCACTCCCATTTTCACCTGGTTATGGCAATCCTGTCCTGTGTTAACAGCTTTGCCAACCCCATCATTTGCTTCTTCATCAGCAGCAGAGGCAGATTCTCAAAGGGATGCACAAGACACTCGTAAGGAGGATGAGTGATAAGGCAGCCTTCTCCAAGGTACCTTGGAGTTGACAGGAAGCCACCTGGTGACGAAGAGCCTCTGCCCCAGTCTGTCAGGTGTGACTCTGAGAGTCAATACTGCCCGGTTGCCCTTGACAGTCATCAGCTCCTCTCTCAGCTTCATGCCTCTAAGTTGCCTCCCCAGTGTCTTCCAGGAGGCTTACTTTCACCTGACTTTTCTTGTTTGTCTTGGAGGAAGAAGGCTGTACTAAGAACATTTCCATACTTCTTGACATTATCAACACATTCCTCAACTCGTCTTCCTCTGAGGGTTTCTTGTTGAAGGCTTTTCTGTGTGATTTTGTTGCAACGGAAAGAATCTCTGTCCAAAACTAAACTTCTTGTTTACAACTACATTCTATGTTCCACAGAGACTTCCATCCAGTTACGTGATAGAGACATTTGGCAGATAGAAAACTTGGTTCTCAATTACTAAGTTCTGCTGCTTCTAAATCTCATTTGCTTCTCTGGGTTTGGGGGGAAATAGTGTCCTTAGAGAGAGACTCTTTACCTTGATAAGAAAAGTCTGAGAAATAGGGTTGATGAAAAGTCCTCTGGTTGCATTTGTCCATGGTATGATGAAAAGTTAGACTTTCCCATAGACATGAACTGGAGAAATTACAGTTTCTCTCTCTCTCTCTCTCTCTCTCTCTCTCTCTCTCTCTCTCTCTCATATCTCACTATCTCTCCCTCTCTTGCTATAACTCTGACTTTGAAATAGGTAAATATATATTTGGGGGAAAAAGTGGTTCAAATGTATATACAACACCCAGACCACTCCAATGGTAACATCTTACATAAACATAGCATATTACTAAATAAATTGGGGCAGGCATTCAGCCTAGTGATTAATATAGCCATATCCCACAATAGAGTATGTGGGTTTGACACCAGGTCCAAATTCCTGATTCCAGCTTCCAACTACATATCCTGGGAAGCACTGGTGATTTTTTCAGGGAGTTGGGTTTCTGTCATACATGGGGGACATGTATGCATTCTTGGCTCCCAATTTTGCATTCTTGGCTTAAAGACTTGCCCTCAGTACCTCCCCAGCCATTGTGGGCATTTGAAAGATAATCAACTGATAGAACAGTCTCTCTCTCTCTCTCTCTCTCTCTCTCTCTCTCTTTCTCTCTTTCTCCTTTCTCCCTCTCTTTCCCCCACAGTTCAGACGACATGCTGACTTTTTTCTCAACATTATTCCCTAAACAATAGAGTATAAGTACTATACACATAGATGACATTTCATTAGGTATTACAAGTGTTCCAGAGATGATTTCAAAAATATGGGACTTGGCCGGCGCCGCGGCTCACTAGGCTAATCCTCCGCCTTGCGGCGCCGGCACACCGGGTTCTAGTCCCGGTCAGGGCACCGGATTCTGTCCCGGTTGCCCCTCTTCCAGGCCAGCTCTCTGCTGTGGCCAGGGAGTGCAGGGGAGGATGGCCCAAGTCCTTGGGCCCTGCACTCCATGGGAGACCAGGATAAGCACCTGGCTCCTGCCATTGGATCAGCGCGGTGCGCCGGCCGCAGCGCGCCAACCGTGGCAGCCATTGGAGGGTGAACCAATGGCAAGGGAAGACCTTTCTCTCTGTCTCTCTCTCTCTCACTGTCCACTCTGCCTGTCAAAAAAAAAATGGGACTTGATCAGCCCTTGTCCTGACTGTTGATGTACAACTTAATACTTTATCCCTTTCAGTAGTTTTTCTTTTGTTCTACTTAATACTATTGGTTGAACTCTGTAATTAACACACAATTATTCTTAGGTGTTTAAATTTAACTGAAAAGTGATCCCTGTTAAATATAAGAGTGGGAATAAGAGAGGGAGGAGATGTACAATTTGGGACATGCTCAATCGGACTTGCCCCAAATGGCAGAGTTAGAAACGTGCCAGGGGATTCCAATTCAATCCCATCAAAGTGGCATGTACCAATGCCATCTCACTAGTCCAAGTGATCAATTTCAGTTCACAATTGATCACACTGATAGGTCTAAGAGTCAAAGGGATCACACAAACAAGACTAGTGTCTGCTAATACTAACTGATAGAATCAAAAAGGGAGAGAATGATCCAAGATGGGAAGTGGGATACACAGCAGACTCATAGAATGGCAGATGTCCTAAACAGCACTCTGGTCTCAGAATCAGCCCTTAAGGCATTCAGATCCAGCTGACGAGCCCATGAGAGTATTTCAGGCATGGAAAGCAAGAAACTGGCAAAAAAAAAAAAAAAGACCTAAATGAAAGATTTCTGCAAGTGAGATCGCAGTGGAAAGAACGGGGCCATCAAAGAAGGAGGTACCTTTCTCTGAAGGGAGGAGAGAACTTCCACTCTATGAGCTTGTCTAAATAAGATTGGAGTCAGCGAACTCAAAAGGCTTCCACAGCCTTGGCAACTCATGACTAAGAGCCTACGGAGATTACTGATGCCATAAACAAGAGTGTCAATTTGTAAAGTCAACAACAGGAATCACTGTGCACTTAATCCTCATGTAGGATCTCTGTCCTTAATGTGTTGTCCAATGTGAATTAATGCTATAACTAGTACTCAAACAGTATTTTACACTTTATGTTCTGTGTGGGTGCAAACTGTTGAAATCTTTACTTAATATATACTAAATTGATCTTCTGTATATAAAGAGAATTGAAAATGAATCTTGATGTGAATGGAATGGGAGAGGGAGCAGGAGATGGGAGGGTTGCGGGTGGGAGGGAAGTTATGGTGGGGGGGAAAGCCATTGTAATCCATAAGCTGTACTTTGGAAATTTATATTTATTATAAAAATAGAATAAATAATAATAAAATAAAATAAAGAATAAATAAAATTAAAAAAGAATATGGGAGGATATGCATGAGTGAGATTCCAATATATCGTTTTATTCAAGGGACTCAAGCATCTGCAGATGTTGGAGATCCAGAGGGGTCCCGAAAACAATCCCCTGAAGACACTGTGGGATGACAAGATTTCTTCTGTGAGCCACTCTGAAAGGATATAGTTTTATCTTCTCATGGTTTTCTTACTATTTCCTTAGTAAGTAGCAATGTTGAACATCTTTTTATGTATTTATTTGCCACCCATGCCTCCTCTTTGGTGACCATCTGCTATGTCTTTTCTCTTGGTTCCATCCAGCTCTCCACTCACCCTGTGCATACTCCTCGAGCACTCATGGTGCTCAAGAATTTCACCTGAAGTTTGTGACCAGAACCTCAAGCACCCACTTAGTTCTGCTAAGTGTCACAGAACTTTGCCATAACTATGCTTTCACTCTCCAGGGAAAGACTGCTGCTCCTCACCTCTCTTCTGAAACCTCTTCTCCTTCTTACCCCTCTCAGGTGGTGCTGAGTTCCCTCACCTCCCCACACCAGACCTACCCACTGATCCGCCTCTGAGCCGCTTTCTCTCTCTCTCTCTCTCTTTTTTTTTTTTTTTTTGACAGGCAGAGTTAGACAGTGAGAGAGAGAGAGAGAGAGAGAGAGAGAGAGAGAGAGAGAAAGGCCTTCCTTCCGTTGGTTCACCCCCTAAATGGCTGTTACAGCTGGCGCGCTGTGCCGATCCAAAGCCAGGAGCCAGGTGCTTCCTCCTGGTCTCCCATTCGGGTGCAGGGCCCAAGCACTTGGGCCATCCTCCACTGCCCTCCTGAGCCACATCAGAGAGCTGGACTGGAAGAGGAGCAACCAGGACAGAATCCGGCAACCTGACTGGGAATAGAACCTGAGGTGCCGGCGCCACAGACAGAGGATTAGCCTAGTGAGCCCCGGTGCCAGCCTTGAGCCCCTTTCTCACATCATGCAGGGAATGGGCTCTGCATTCTCCTACACTAAACCATCTTTTCCACTGTGTGATATTCACCCTGATCATCCTTAAGAGAAACTGTACACAATTATTACCTTTCCTTCTGTATCTGCAGGGTTTCCTTCTCTCCTGGATATTGCAGTAAAACACACTGTCCTGTCTCCCAGCTTAAATACCTCCCAAATCCATCTCCTCCTTCTTCTACCACTTTTTTGTTTTCTTTCCTTTAGAGTAATCCCCTTCAAACCAGGGGGTCTTTTTACAATAACAAATGTAAAATTGCATTTGTCCCCCACCACCACCATCTGTAAGTAGCAGACATCAATTGTTCCATCTCTTTAGCAAACTTCCAAAATCCACCTGTGTGCAGGAGAAAGCAGTCAATGAGAACTCCTTCATTAATGTGATATGCATCCTTCTGAACAGCCAACTCTAGGGCGCTGTTGAGTCCTTCCAGGTTGCAGCAGAATTTCCCCTGCTGTAGCACCCACGCCCACTGGTGCGAACCTGCATGTTGGCATTTTAAATGGTGCTCCAGAGAGCACAGGCATGTCCTTTTCTTTTTTCCACCAATACAGCAATTTATTTCAATTTGACTGTAGTTTATTACCTGACCAGATTACAAAAATACCATAGGAGACACCTTAGTTCATCCTTCTAATAAGTCTGTTGATTTGGTCTTCCCTATTGACAGCATCCCCACCCTCTACAAAATGGGTGGTCTTTTTCTTCATCCCACCTCGGGGAGAAGATAACTTGAAGGGCCACAAGAAGTTATTTGCTTCCTTGAAGTGTTTCCCAACAGTATAGATCTCGTGAATCAGATCCTCCATGCAGATGATATTGTATTTACCAAGAGAGTTATCTGTCAAAGCAATTCGCTTCTTATTGATTTTGCCATAGCCACGTTTGTAAATTAGTTCATTTACTGACTTCAGATTTGGGTACCCCCATGCAATATACGGCTCCACAATCCTCAGCATGTTAATCGAGGCCTTGTTGAGCTTAACAAAGGTGCCATTGAAGATCTGGCGAAGGCGAAGAAGCTGCAGCACTTTTTGGACTTTGGGGCTCACACCATTGATACCTCTGATCCTGATGACAAATGCCAACTTGGGTTCTGCAGGTACGTAGAAGCTGCCAGCTTTTCTTGCCATCCTCGCCATCCGAATTTCAGTTTTGTACATCTGCCTGTATTCCTTGTGGTAGTGCTTCGCTTTCTCAAAGATAAGTTTCCTCCTTGCCTTTCGAAGCATCTTTTGGGCAAACTTCTTCCTCAGGCGCTTGATCTTCAGCTCTGCGAAATTCCTCCTCTTTTTCTTCAGGGTTTCTGGCACAGCAGGAACCTTCTTCTTCTCTTTGGCACCCTCCATGGTTCCAGCCGGAAAAGAGCTTTTTTTTTTTTTTACAGGCAGAATTAGACAGTGAGAGAGAGACAGAGAGAAAGGTCTTCCTTCCATTGGTTCACCTCCCAAATGGCCTCTGCGGCCAGCGCGCTGTGCTGATCCGAAGCCAGGAGCCAGGTGCTTCCTCCTGGTCTCCCATGAGGGTGACCAAGCACTTGGGCCATCCTCCACTGCCCTCCTGGGCCACATCAGAGAGCTGGACTGGAAGAGGAGCAACTGGGACTAGAACCCGGCTCCCATATGGGATGCCGGCACCGCAAGGTGGAGGATTAACCAAGTGAGCCACGGCGCCGGCCCCAAGGCGCGTCCTTTACAAATGGGAAAACACCTCTGACCAGCTGCCAGTGATCTGCTGCTTCTTTCCTCCATTTAAGAATGAGAAAGAGGGGCCGGCACTGTGATGTAGTAGGTGAAGTGTCCATCGGTGGAGCCGGCATCCTGTATGAACTCTTCCACTTCTGATCCAGCTCCCAGCTGATGGTCTGGGAAAGCAGTGGAGGATGGCCCAAGTCCTTGGGCCCCTGCACCCATGTGGGAAACCCGGAAGAAGCTCCTAGCTCCTGGCTTCGGATCGGCCCAGCTCTGGCTGTTGCAGCCATTTGGTGAGTGATCCAGCAGATGGAAAACTTCTCTGTCTGTCTCTCCCTCTCTCTGTAACTCTGCCTCTCAAGTAAATAAATCTTAGAGAGAGAAAGAGAGACAGAGATGACCAGCAGCAGGAGGGACTAGTAGCTCTCATCTCCCATTAGAGGAAAATCTGGCCTTTTACAGTGACAAACATTAACATCACCACAACTTATCCAAATAGTAAATCATTTTGGTCTTTTTCTTCTTGTTGTTCCTTTCCTCTGAGTTGTGCCGAGTTTTTTATTCTTTGCTTTGTGTCCATGTTAGATATTCATACAGCCTGTAATGAGGGGCCTGTGCTGTGGCATAGTGGATAAAGCCACCACCTGTAGTGCCAGTGTTCCATATGAACATCAGTTCTGATCCAGCTCTCTGCTGTGGCCTAGGAACTCATGTAGGAGATGCCAAAGAGGCTCGCGGTTCCTGGCTCCTGGCCTTGGATCAGCCCAGCTTCAGCCGTTGCAGCCATTTGGAGATCGAACCAGCGGATGGAAGACCTCTCTCTCTCTCTCTCACTCACTGCCTGCCTTTCAAATAAATAAATAAATCTTTTTTAAAAAAGACAGTGGTTCTATACTTCTGCTTTCTAAAATATATTGACATTTTTATTATGCAAAATACTTTTGAAGGGCAAAATGTAAAACATTTGATTTTGACTCTATTAAGAAGTAGGCAAAGGTAATAAAACTAAAAAACTAATAAAAATTTAAAATCTAATAAAAGTTTTCCCATACCAATGGGTAATTCTTCATTTTAATGTAATATTGAATTTATTTTATCATAAATAACATTTTGACAAATCATAATTACATGTCCATATACAAACCTCCTATACCTCTCCACCTCTTATATCTTTTTATATTGCTTGTCTCCCTCTCTTGGCTAGATCCATTAAACTTATTTACTCTGTTTATAATTTTTTTTACATAGAAATACATTTCAAGGTTTTTCAAAACAATTATATAAATGCATACATTAATGATAACTATTCCCTTTCCAACCTTCAGTTCTCAACTCTGAATCCTGAAAGAAAAATATTTGATTATAGATAACATTTTCATCTTTCTCCCTCTACAAACACAAGCACACATTTTTGTGAACCCTGTTTTAATTTAATATATATTGAGGATCCTTTCATATCAAACTTCTTACTCTTTGATGCAGTATTTGTCTTTCATAGCAAGATTCTTGCTCTTAAATACAGTATTTAATACAGCTAACCAGTATTTGATTGTGTGGATGGATATAGCTTACACAGCACTGATGGTCACTTTAGCTGTTACCAATCTTTTTATTATTACAAATAATATTGTATTTATTAACCTTGTACATATGTCTCTTGATCATGCAAAAGTATAATTCTTGATAAGTTCCTGGAGGAATAATTGCAGGGAGAAGAGTATGATATACTTCATATACCGTTGCAAATGTCTTTCCAGATACTAGTGAGAGTGTCTGGTCTGCCATCAAATTTTCTGATGTTTTACATTTTGGTAAGTAAAATATAACTCTGCATAATTTTAATTGATGGGTATCCTATTATAAGTTTGACTTCCTACCCTTCCACCTGTTTATGAGTCATTTATTTTCACTTACCAACAACAGAGAGTTGAATTTCAATTGAATTCACGACCTACAGATATTTTGTTATGGCCTTGTTAGAACTTTTTTATAAATAGGGAGAATTAGTGCTTTGTCCATGATATGAGTTATCGGTATTTTCCCGATTTATTTATCTTTTGATAGAGATGGTCCATGCTGCGCCAATGATGCAGTTTGAAAGTCTTTCCCCATTCTGACTTGAAAACAATTTTCTTATGATTTCTCAATGTACTATTATGTTTTCATTAGTTCTTTTGAAGTATTGATTTTATTGAGATTTATTCCAACATCATATGGAAAGCATGTTTTCCACTTTATTTTATTTTAGATAGCCACCATGTTAACCCTATCCATCCATTCAGTACTCTAAGTTTCATCCATGATTTTAGCATGCAAACATTATCATATGCTAAATTCCAAAATTCATAATTCTATAATTTTACATTTACTGACATCTGTATGTAATTATACATAGTGCAATGTTGTACTTTTTCAGGCTTAGTGCTGTTTTTTTATTTTTTTAAGATTTATTTATTTATTTGAAAGTCAGAGAGAGAGGAGAGATAGAGAGAGAGAGAAAGAGAGGTCTTCCATCCACTGGTTCACTCCCTAGTTGGCCTCAACGGCCAGAACTGCACCAGTCCAAAGCCAGGAGCCAGGAGCTTCTTCCAGGTCTTCCATGTGGGTGCAGGGGCCCAAGGACTTGGGCCATCTTCTACTGCTTTCCCAAGCCATAGCAGAGAGCTGGATCAGAAGAGGAGTAGCCGAGTCTTGAACTGGCGCCCATATGGGATGCTGGCGCTTCAGGCCAGGGCGTTAACCCACTGCACGAGAGCGCCAGCCCCTTGATGCTGTATTTTAATCATCCTCATTACCTTTCTATTTTATAAGATGTAATGAAGTTCATTTTCTCTTATTTCTTCCACCCATTTTTATGTAGAATCACTGTTTGCTTATACAATAACACAGTATGCAGGCACCTGTTTTAACTGCCTGCTTGTGTAAGGTGATGTTTCCATGAACATCTAAGGTGTCCAGGAATATCATCATAGCACTTGCCATTCTCTCTTATATCTGTTCCATTTAGTTGTTGGACCACTCCTCTGCAACAACCCCAACAAGATCAGCAATGACCCCAAAATTAGAAGCCATAGGTCAATCTCTCAACCCTTCAGTTGCTACTTACACTTATTGTGCAACAATTCAACATTTGGGAGTCTGGAACACCACACTCTCCTTGTATTATTCCTTCCCCAATATTGATTTCATTCGTGTTTCATGGATTTTGTTTTACGCTCTATTTTGACATGTACCCTTTATCATGCACAAAATCCCCATGTGCATTTCTCCCTAGTCTTGATACATTTAATCCATTTATTGGATTCTTATATATGCTTTCTGGATACAACGCCCTCTCCAGACTTCCAACACATGGAGATCCCAACAAAATTGTTCTCTTTCCCATCTTTACTTACTCTCCGAGGGTCTTCATGCAGTCTTTTGAGGATAAGTTTAAAAAAGCTATGGTCTCATTGGTTGACAGTGACACCACAATGCCTGAGGCGCAATAGGTCTGTGTCAGTTCACTAAGACTATAAAAACAAAGAACCAAGACTAGATGGCTTGACAAGTACTGTTCTAGGTTCTGGAGATGTGCCTCCTTGAGACTGACATCCTAGGAAGGGAGACAGATCATTTCCCTGAAGGCAAGGATTTTGCTTAGTATGTTTTTGTACTTCCTGAAGTCTTTCAGTGTTCTTTATCCTTGGTGTATGAAAGCTTTTATGACTCGTATTGGGAGCATATTTTGGAAGTCATGAATCCGTGAGACTTATGGAGCCAAATACTTTTTTTCCATTGGAGCAAGTCAGGCTTTAGAGAATGAGACATGTTTCTCTGTCAGACATCTGCTTTCCTTTCAGGACTGACTTCTCAGGCATGCACATGCAGTGTCTGTAGATGGACTGACAGTGTGAGTAGGCATTATCTGTTCTTTGCAGGTTGAAGAGGAAAGTTAGCAGAAAGTAACAGAGATAAAGAGGCTGATGAGTTTTATTAAGGAATGCTCTGATAAAAAATATACCTGTAGTGAGTTTTGCTAGAATTATGGTGACAGACTCTTGAGAACTGCTGAGAATTCACGAGATGCCACACCGCTGTTTCCTTCCGTTGCTATTGGATATGAGAAACTGAAATTGCTACATGTATTTTGTATTACTAAAATAACATTGTTGAATATTTATGAAAGGGCTCATGTCCTTACTGTAGTAATGTTTTGCACTGAAGAAATTAAGCCCATGGGCATGTTATCCACATTCAGACATTTTGGTGTATTTCTCTTTGTTGTATTAAAATGATATTTAAGAAAAATACTAGGTGGCTTGAATAATAAAAAAAAAATTTTTCTCTCAATTCTGGAATCTAGGTCTGAGATTAAGCCTTTTAGATGATGTTTCCTATTCTCTGTGTCTTCACAGGGTCTTTCCTCTGTGTGTATTCAAGTTTTGATCTCTACTTTCTAGAAGCACATCATTCATATTGGATCAGGGCCCACATTAATAGCTTTTCTTCAACTTAATTAACTTTTTATAGACATTCATCCAAATACTGTCATATTCTCAGGTTCATAGTGGTAGAGTTTCAATGTACACCTTTGGAGGGAACACAATTCATTAATAACAAGGTTCATCCAAATATTTCCAGGAAAACCTATTGAAGAATTTTTCTAAATGTTTAAAATAGCTCCCAATTCAAATAATACTTTAAAAATAGCCAATACTTTAGTTTAGCTATAAAAAAAAGGCACTTAAAGAGGAAAACACTTAAGACTTTAAATATATATATGAAATTAAAGACTCCAAACATACAGAAATGCTAAGAAAATGTAAAAATGAATTTCCTGATTTAACCAGCATGCCTTATTTGTATGTGCTAAAATATTAAATAGTACCTGGCAAAAATGTACAAGAATTACATGTTAGCCAAAACTACTTAAATAAAAAATAACCAATTTCATTACATAGAAGAAAAAGGATGTGTTACTTATGCCTAATTATTTACGTTTTATAAAAACAGTTGATATACCCATTAATACTAATAAGGTAAAAACAAATAAAAATTTAGTGTGCAGAGATAATAAGAAAATAGTAGTAAGGGAGAATATAGCAAAAGATAGACTCTAGAGAGTAGGATTTAGGAAGGCTTTCACCCTATGTATGTTTCTCTGTAAAGCAGGTTAGAGAACCAAGCAGGTTAGTGAACCAAAGAAACTTAATCCTCATGACAAATGAGACTGACATTCACACTACATTATATTTTCTGCTTCATAAGATTTTCCTATCAATGTGTCATTGCATTACTTTCCATTTTGTCTCTATCTCCATCAGGAAGAGGAAGCTGAGAAGAGGAGGCTATGCACTCTCCACTAATCCCAGGATACAGGAGTTGATTACATCATTTCTGCTCCCATCAGCCAGCACATAACCACATGGTGTCATCACGTCAGCTTTCATCTCTCACATGTTGTGAAGGAAGAAAACAATGGAAACTGGGAGAAACAATGCAAATTGGGGGAAACCAGAAGTCTAGAGACCCTGATTGTCTCTTGGATTCTATGCTCATATAGAAATTTTTTTGGATGCTTCTGTGAAATAATAAATGGAACAAAGGGAAAAGCAGTAAGGAATCCTCACAAAGAGTTCCAGGAAACCAGTGGCTATTACTGGACCTGTTCTTTGTGTTGTGATCTCAGGAAAATTGCTTTGAGTCTAAGGCACAGTTTCTTCCTGTGCTAAAAGGTATATTAAAATAGATGGTATTCAGGAGTGCATACTAAGTGCTGGGGCACAATAATGAACAACACAGGTGCAACTTAGTTTGTATGGATCATCAGGTTTGATGAGAAGAATATACATCACGTCTTATGAATAGACATACAAACTGTTAACTGTGCTGAAAGGTTATGGTTTTCCATGTCTGGCCGGTCAGGACTGGGGGGCTTGTCTCTCTAAGTGAGCATATGTTGGAGGCATTCACTCCTCAGTGCCTCCCTGCACCCAAGTAGGAAGCCATGTCCCCCTTGCACTTGGAGGCTTCCTGCCCTGTGACTTCTCTGCATTCCAGAGCAATGGCTGCCTTCGTGGGGCAGGAAAGAGCTCCTGGGTTTTGTTCCTTGTTGGCTCTTGCTCACCTCTCCTTGTCACGGGTTTCTCCTCCTCTCTTTCTGGAGTTCACCATCACTAGATGTTTTTGACACACAAATTTGACTGCCGTTCTGGATTTGCCTTGGGAATTGCTCCTCTCCTTTTATCCCATCCAGGTGGAATCAACACACATGCTATTGGTTCCAAAGGGCTGACCCTAGAGGCCGCCCTTCCAGGAACAAAACCGCACAGTGTGAGACCAGAACAAATCATCCATCCTTCCTGTGCTTCCATTCCATCCTCTGCAAAATGGGAAAAAATACTCATTCTTACCTGCTAGGCTCTTAAGAGGATTCAAATGAACAAAATACTCAAACTCCTAATAACTTGCCAATCTGCTATTATTCACCCAGATGTGGGCTAGTTTTCTTTCCAATTAAAATCTGCATGAGCTTCTTTCTTTGCATTCCAAGCCCCACATTTTTTCTTCTTCCCTCACAGACTCCTCTCACACAAAACTTCTATCACAAAGGAAACTCTACTGAAGGTCTCCTGGGACAGAGAATGGAGTAGGTGTATATTGCACACTCCACAGAGCACACCACTCAATATCCCTCCGTAGATACCCCCGACACTTCAAATACCTCTTCTGAGTGGCACTCAGACCTCACTATTACTTGCTGCTTCCTCCTCTATAATGCTGAGCAATCTGGTTCACCCTGAAACCCCACCCCACAGGATGCACCCAAATGCTTCTGTGTGCTCAGCAGAGCCTTACTAAGTCCTTCCTTCAAAGGCACTTCAGTAATCAATTTGAATTCTTTAGACACACACAAGCAAAAGCACAGTTGTTCACTGTGCTTTTTTCTGTGAAATTTTCTTCATTTCTTGTTCATATGTGTTCTAGAGGCTTTGTGCTTTCATTTTAATTTTTCCATTTACTTCAAATCTCCACTAGTATTAGGTTATTCACTCATGCACTCATTTGTGGAATAAATGTTGAGAACAGTGTTCTGTACTCATAGCTAGTCACTGGAGATGTAAAAAGTGCCCCTATCTCCAGAGGCAGGCACACCCAGACTTTTTGAGCCCACACACCCAACCATTCTCACACCTGCCTTATCAAGGAGACGCATTTGCCTCATGTCCCTAGAGTATGGTCTTCTCTCTCCTCCATGATGGGTTGCCCTTATGCATGAACATGGCCTGGAACCATTTCTGCCTTTCTTAACCTCCGCACTTGGGAGAAAATTTCTGCTGCAGAGCAGAAAATGCCTGTTATTAGGAATGGGAGTACACACATGAAAGTATTACTTCTATGATAGAAAGGAAAACACTAACTGATGGTCCTCTTCCCCACTTAATGCTGTATAATTGTTCAGATCTGGTTAACGCCACTCTTAGGATCATTGGTTACTATCCTCACCCTGTCTTTTATGACTTTATCTAAATATGATCAGAGTCGGCAAACTTGGAAGGCTTCCATAGCCTTGGCAACTCATGATGACAGCCTAGGGTGGTTACTGGCGCCATAAACTAAAGTGTCAATTTGTTGGGTCAACAACAGGAGTCACTGTGCACTTTGCTCCTCATGTAGGATCTTTGCCCTTAATGTGTTGTACATTGTGATTTAATGCTATAACTAGTACTCAAACAGTATTCTACACTTTGTGTTTCTGTGTGGGTGCAAACTGTTGAAATCTTTACTTAATATATACTAAATTGATCTTCTGTATATAAAGAGAATTGAAAATGAATCTTGATGTGAATGGAAGGGGAGAGAGAGCGGGAGAGGGGAGGGTTGCGGGTGGAAGGGAAGTTATGGGAGGGGGAAGCCATTGTAATCCATAAGCTGTACATTGGAAATTTATATTCATTAAATAAAAGTTAAAAAAAAAAGAAAGGAAGGAAGGAAAACACTAAAAAATGCTAGGGACAAGCCACAGTGAGCCTTAAATTCCCTAAGATGACTTTGCTGTTTAGTTAGAAAGCCACACAATGCAATCTCACATTGCTTGATGGTGCTACCTGGGCTCATAGGTGGCATTGTTTACTGGGAGGTGAACTTGATGGGAAAAGCAAGGTTGATATGGAGTGGGAATGGGGTCAAGACCCCAAGACATCTCACAAACAAGACTAGTGTCTGCTAATACTAACTGATAGAATCAAAAAGGGAGAGAATGATCCAACATGAGAAGCGGGATACACAGCAGACTCATAGATTCTGATAGGGTCATAGTCAAAGTGGAAGTTATCTCCTCCCTTCAGAGAAAGGTACCTCCTTCTTTGATGGCCCTGTTCTTTCCACTGCGATCTCACTCACAGAGATCTTTCATTTGGGTCTTCTTTTTTTGTTTCCAGAGTGTCTTGGCTTTCCATGCCTAAAATACTCTCATGGGCTCTTGAGCCAGATCTGAATGCCTTAAGGGCTGATTCTGAGGCCAGAGTGCTATTTAGAACATCTGCCAAACACTAGTCTTGTTTGTGTGATCCCTTTGACTCTTAGACCTATCAGTGTGATCAATTGTGAACTGAAGTTGATCACTTGGACTAGTGAGATGGCATTGGTACATGCCACTTTGATGGGATTGTATTGGAATCCCCTGGCATGTTTCTAACTCTGCCATTTGGGGCAAGTCCGATTGAGCATGTCCCAAATTGTACTTCTCCTCCCTCTCTTTTTCCCACTCTTATATTTAACAGGGATCACTTTTTGGTTAAAATTTAAACACCTCTGAATAATTGTGTGTTAATTACGGAGTTCAAACAATAGTACTAGAACAAAAAAAATACTATAATGGATAAAGTATTGCATTGTACATCAACAGTCAGGACAAGAGCTGATCAAGTCATTGTTTCTCATAGTGTCCAATTCACTTCAACAGGTTTCCCCTTTGGCGCTCAGTTAGTTGTCGCCGATCAGGGAGAACATATGATATTTGTGCCATATATTTATGCCATAAATAAATCTTTAAAAAGAGGTCCTCAAAAAGTTCAAGAAAAAATATATTTTTAAAAAACTATAGGTGAATTTTCATTTTTTTCTGCACCAAACCAAACTTATCTTTGAATTCCATTTACCACAAACTTTTGGAAATAGCCTCACAGATGCACAGACTGCAAAACTGCCTCAGTGGGGACAACGGAGATGCTAGTTTTCCTCTCACATCTTTTCTGGCCAATGAGGACTGTTGGAGCTTCTCCACCTAGGTGATCTCACAGTGAATCCTTGAGTTCTTGATGGCTTCCTGCAGCCCTGGAGGAGGACCAGTCCTCTTCCCACTGAAGGTCTCCTGCCACTCTAAGACATCTGGTTCCTGAGCCTATCGGTGCTGGTGAGACGAGAAAGGAACCCTGGATCCTGCTCTGTTCCTGGCTGGCTTCCACTCACCTTTGACTTCTACTCTGACTTCAATTCCTCTTTCTGGAGTGTGTTTTGTTAGGTTTTTTTAATCCACAAGTTTGAGTGCCATTCTGGATTGAACTTGAAATGACTCCTCTCCTTTTCAAAGCCATGTGCAATGAACACCCCATGGTCAAAAGAACTGATAAGCCCAATCACCCACCCCCACAATGCAGGGGGAAACCACAGCTTCTGTGGTTTAGCTGCTTAGAACCCACCTCAGCTAAAAATAAGCAATATGCTCAGCAGATGTCTGCCTGCCTGCCATGACCTTAAGCTAATTTAAGGTCATTATAGTAAAATTACCATGGCTGACACACCTTCTCCCATCCTGCACCTAACACCAGGACATTTCTGAGATTTCCAAGAAAAAACAAGGGAATGAACAATACTGAAGTTCCACTCTCTTTGAATACTCAATGAAGTCCCAACCCAGACACTGCCCCTTGTGCCTCCAGTTCTGATAAAGGGATGAACCCAGACCTCAAGGCGTGCAGTTCTATTTTAAGCACGCTCCCACTTTGCCCTGAGTGTGTACTTTCACTTTGCGTGAACATAAGTCTTGCTTCTTTGCTGACCTTTACAAAAAAAGGCAGGGGCAGCAGGATCAGGTGAATCCAAGGCATCGCTGTTGGGCTCCACACCACTCAGTGTCACACCAAAGACTAATCACTCCTTTTTGTGTTCCAATTTGATCCCTTGCAAAATGGAGAAAATACTACTATCTTATAAGCTCTTGACAGGATTCAAAACTTCTGCTTATTCACCAGATGTGAGCTGGTCCTCCATCCAGCTGAAATCTGCATGAGCACCTCTCCATACATTCCAATCCATACACTTTTCTACTGCCCTCATAAGACTCCTTTCACACAAAACCTTTCATCAGCAAAGGAGACTCCACGAAAGATCTCCTGGGAGAGAGAATGGAGCGGTTTTATGTTGTGCACAGCACACCACTTGGTAGTCCTCTGTAGATATCCCACACTTCAAATAGCTCTTCTCCGGGATACTCACACTTCACCTTCGCTAGCCCAATTCTCTGTATTACAGAGCGATTTGTCTTGGATCCAAGTCCAACCCCCCACACCAAATGCCAAAAAGGTCCTAAGCATTTGACAAAGCCATACGGGGTCTTTATTTCAAGGACACATCAGTCAGGGCGGTGCTGTGGCATAGTAGGTTAAGCATCTGTCTGCAGTGCTAGCATATCCTATGGGCACTGGTTCAAACCCAGCTGTTCTGTTTCTGATCCAGCTGGAAAAACAGTGGAGGATGGCCCAAGTGTTTGGGCCCCTGCACCCATGTGGGAGACCCAGAGGAAGCTCCTGGCTTTGGATTCATTCAGCTCCAGCCATTGCAGCCCATTTGGGGAGTGAACCAGCAGATGAAAGACCTCTCTGTCTCTTCTTCTCTCTTTGTAACTATGCCCCTCGAGTAAATAAATCTATCTTTTCTAAAAACTGTATGTACTAATTTATTAGAAAAAGACACATTGGTCAACTTCAGTTACCTGATTTCACATAATTCTAAAAAATAAAGTTTTCATTTAAAGAATTATGAGGGGTTGTGGTTTGGCCTACTGGTTAAGACACCATTTGGGATGTCCAAACCCCATGTCAGAGTGTCTGGGTTAAAGTTCTGGCTCTGCTCCCAATTCCAGCTTCCTGCTAGTGCAGACCTTGTGAGATAGCAAGTGATGAATAAAATAGATCCCTGCCCCTCGCATGAGAAATCTGGATTACATTCCCAGCTCTCCTTAGGCCTGGCCCTGCCTTGGACCATGGTAGGCATTTGGGGAGTGAACCAACAGAAGGGAGTATTCTCTTGCTCTTGTTCTCTGGTTCTCTCGTACTCTCACTCTCACTCTCTTGCTCTCTCCATCTCCACCTACATCTCTACCTCTACCTCTCAGTCTCTATGTTTGTGTGTCTTTCATCTCTCTGACTCTCGAACAATAATTATAAAGGATTATGATGAATCAAATTTCCTCCATCTCATTATATGTACATGTTCTAATACTTCCAATTGTGTCTTCATTGGGGGGGGGGGCAGTTTACTACCTTTAGTTTGTTTTATAAAAGAGTTTTCTTCATGTAGAAAATTAGGATTCCTGAAACTAACATATTTAATAATTAAAATAATTCATCAAACAGGAGTCATTTGTATAGGTAATATGTCACAAGATAATGTACTGAGATAATTTTGTTCTTTTTAAAAATCAAGAAGACGTATATGGTTAGGGATTGATGGTTTTAGATGACAAATGTCCTTTTCAGATTTTCATCACCAAAGAAAAAATAAAGCATTTTATACACTTAAAACTGTCATTAGTGCATTTAGATTTTGGAGAAGAAATCAAAAGGTAAAATACTTCTACAATAATACAATGTTAATATAAATTGGTCATGTTCTGAGGTCATTATAGTGAGCTACCACCATTAAGAAAAGTGACTTCTTGGTCCAAATTAATGAAACATTAAAAAAGATCATCTTTAGATAACCTTACTGGAGGACAATGCATTTTCAAGACATATTCTGATGTTCAAATTCACTTTACAACAGAATTATAGATCAGCCTTTTGATTACGTCTTTCTTAAAAAGCTGTCAGATTTCCATTTCTTCGGGAGATATTTTCACCAGTGTGTTATTCAGTTCCACAGGTTATGCTTTCGTCATTACTATTAAGAACTTCATACATATTAGAGAGATTGCCATTTACTGCTTTTTCATCTTTCTGGAAAAACACGGGCAAACTTGCTAGACTAAAGCCGATATCTTTAAAGGCATGCAACAGGAAGATCCCCACAATGACTGTAAAGAAGCCACTCAGAGTACCGATGGCATCGACAGGCATATGACAATGACATCATCAACTGACAGGCATATCTTGCCACTCCTTAAAAGAATAGCTGAACACATTAAGACAGAGGTTGTAAAGAATACATCATATATTGGAGTCACGATGAAGGTGTTGAATATGTCCAGGGCCCTGTTCAGGTAATTAATCTGTGTGCTCACACAGACAACCAGGCTCAGCAGAAGGATCCAGGCCAGAGGATGCCACAGCAGCACGGGCTTTCCTGCTCTTTGATAGCAATGCCCAGGCCCTTCACACAGGACACTGAAAATGCTTCAGTGACAGAACAGATTGTTGTGTACACGAGCATGTTTGCCTGTCCATGGCGAGGTCCTACCACAAAGATGAATATCAAGGACACAATGACCACAAGTGTTGCAAAGACCACAAAACCTGGATCACCTAGTTTGTGAGACATTTCATTTAAGGTCTCAATCTCCTCTTCTTTTGGAGTATAAGTGACCATAACAGTAGATCCCAGAATACTTAGCAAACATCCAATTTTCCCTTGAAGATGAAGTCTTTCATTTAGAAAGTATGAAGAAAGAATGGCACTTAGGAGAACACTGGGAGCTCCTAGTAGAGTCACTAGTGTGGCTGGTGCAATTGCATAAGCAGCAAAGCTGACCCCCTCCCCAGCTCCCACTGACAGCAGTCCAGCCCACCACAACCATTCTTTCAGATATGCATGGCCACCTTGACCTGCTCTCATGAAATCTTTTCTGGCAAGTCGCAGAAGTCTTTTTTTTTTTTTTTTTTTCAAAATGAAACTCCCTCCAATGAAAATACTGGAGCTTGTAGCTGATCCCAGACCAATATGAAAGTCATATTTTCCATGCCCTTGGTTCATTTCGTTTGTTACTTAACACATTCTTGTGAATTACATTGATCACAGAAGAGAGAAACCGCTGGCACTGGAGGCAGGATGGTGCAGTCTTCAGATAGTTTGAAAAGAGGGCAACATCAGTAGGAATGTCCTGGAAGGATTGCGCAGCTTCAGTGTCCTCACACCTGTTAATGCTCTGCTCCCAATCTGTCACTGAAGGTTAGTCACAGCCAGGAGAGCCTCACGTAGCTTAATATGTTCTCTCTTATGAAAAAAAAGGGCTGGAAGGGGTTAAAAGATGATTCATGCACTCTCATTTCCTCGGAAATGCTACCCTTTATTCCCATTTAAAGTTATAAGCCCCAGCAGAGTGGCTCCAGCCTTCATTGCCATCCAGGAGTAAGTGTGAGCATCCAGGACTGTAGCCGTGCACATCGCCTCCTCCATGGGGAGCGCCGAGGACTACCTGCCCCGGACAACCTACAGCCCCACAGCTGCAGGGATGGAAGGTGGGTACCGAGAAAACCTATTTTTACTGTTTTTTTTTATCCCAAATCTTCACTACTGTCAGGCTCCTTATTTGTGCATTAATTCATTGAAAACACTGGGAAGGCAGTGTACTGCACACAGTTAGGCACAGTGTTTCTATCTTCCATGATGGATAAATTAAGTCATTTCATGGATTGCAAGAATGCATACTACACGGTTATCATAGCCAAAGCAGCATGGTACTGGCACAAAAATAGACATGTTGACACATGAAAAAGAATAGAAACCAAAAAATGCACATATGTACGACCAACTTCTTCTTGAAAATGTGCAAAAAATATCTCCTGGAGAAAGGGCAAGTCTCTTCAGTAAATGCTATTGGGAAAATTGGATTTCCACATTTGTAAGACTGAACAAGTCCCTTATCTTACCCTCTATACAAAACTCAATTCAAAAATGTATCAAGAATATAAATGTAAGAACTGAAACTATGAAACTACTTGAGGGAAACAATCCAAAACATTGGCATAGGCAAAGACTTATCAGATAAGACCCAAAGCACAGGCATATGAGCAAAAATAGACAAATGCAACTATATCAAACTAACAAGCTTTGTGCAGCAAAGGAAACAATCAACAAAGTGACGAGACAACAGAAAGAATGGGAAAAGTATTTTCAAACTATGCATTTGATACCAAACAATCCATTTAAGAAATAGGAGAAGGATCTGAATAGACAGTCTTCAAAGAAGAAATAAAAATGGTCAACAAACAAAGGAAATGTTCAGGATCACTTGCCATCAGGGAAATGCAAATAAAAACCATAGTAAGGTATCATCTGACTCCGGAATGGCAAATATTCAGAAGATAAAAAATTAAAAATGCTGGCAAGGATGTAGAAGAAAGGGAACCCTAGAACATTGTTGGTGGGAATGCAAATTAGTACAGTCATTATGAAAACTGGCATGGAGATTCCTAAAAAAGAATTAAAAAAAAATGAAAAACAGATCTACAATGTGGCCCAGCTATCCCACTTCTGGGAATATACCCAAAGAAAACACATGGCAGAGAGAGATACCTGCACTCCCATGTTTATTGCAACCCACTTCATAATACCAAAGATATGGAATCAGCCTAATTGCCCATCAATGGATGGCCGCATAAAGGAAATAGTGTAAATATACAGAAGGAGTATTACTCATCCATAAAAAAGAATGAAACAATCATCTGCAACAAAATAAATGAACTGGAGATCATTAAGCTAAGTGAAATAAGCCAAACATAGAAAGAGAAACTCCATATGTTTTCTGTCATATGTAGAAGTTAATATATATATATATATATATATAATTTAAAATGTGTGAGTTCCACATTATATGGTATATAAATATTTAAAATGTTGTCTTCCAAGAGCCTTGGTGATCACTGACATCACAAATAAGAGTGTCAATTGTTAAATCAACAACAGGAGTCACTGTGCACTTGTTCCCCATGTAGAACCTCTGTCTTTAATGAATTATACTATGAGAATTAATGGTAAATTTGTCTTCAAACAGTACTTTATATTTTGTGTGTCTTTGTGGGGTGGGGGATGAGTATGGGGGGGGGAAGAATCACTATAATCCAAAAGCTGTACCTATGAAATTTATATTTATTAAATAAAATGTTCTAAAAAGATGAATCTTAATGAAGAATGGGATTGGAGAGGGGGTAGGAGGTGGGACAGTTTGGGGTTGGGAGGGCGAGTATGGGGGGAAGAACTGCTATAATCCAAAAGTTGCACTTATGAAATTTATATTTATTAAATAAAAGCTTTCCTTAAAAATGAATCTTAATGAAGAATGAGATGGGAGAGGAAGTAGGAGGTGGGACAGGAGTGGGGGTGGCAGGGTGGGTACGGGGAAAGAATCGCTATATTCCAAAAGCTGTACCTATGAAATTTATATTTATTAAATAAAAGCTTTCTAAAAATAAAAAATATTGTCTTCACTGAATTATACCCCTTACAAACTGATATATTCTTTCCTTACTTTATGATCTTTGTCTTGAATCCTGTGTTATGTAGTACTAATATATTGATCTCTCCTTTCAAGAAAAATGGTATGTATGTGTATATATATATATAATATTTACATATGAAGTGTATATGGTGCAATTTTATAATTGATAAAATCTATGTGTGCTCCTTGAACTCTGTTTGTCTCTGTTATTTGAAATTTTTTTTTTCTGAAGGCATAGACTGTTTAATTAGGAATTCTGAGAGAATGGCGAAAGCCACGCAACACAGGAATTAAACTGGGAAATCCAGGACAGGAAAGCACAGAATGCTCACAGATCACTGGGTTGTGCCTTTTGAACAATATACCTTATGCATATTGATTTTACCAAAATATAAATAAATGTAGGAATTTTAAAATCCTTTTGCGTGTTGTGAGAAGACATAGAGGAAACAAATGACTAACGGTAAATGGTGGCATAGACAAATACAAAGGAGGGTGAAAGATCAAGACACATGCTGATTTTTTTGATTGTTCTTAAGGGTCTTTTAAAATTTGATTCATTTTAAAAGAAGTTAAAGTACAAATTATTGTTAGTTCTGTTTATTACAAATTTAACCGCAGGTAACCACAATTAGTTTGGATATAAATAACATTAAGAGCTAAGTTGTGTCATAATAACCATTTATTCCTTAAAACAACCTTACAAGTTAGTTACCAGAACTATCTAAATGATATTATGAGGAAAATAAGGCAAAGAAAGGCTAGGCAAGTTGCCATGGCCTCCAAAAAGTATTTACATTTAAGCCAAATTGTCTCGTAGTTCCCCGATATTGAAAGATTGAACAATAAACAAGTGTTGGCATTGGTGTGGCTTCCATTATCAAATGGGATCAGTATTTACAGCAAATACCACTTGTGTCCCAATTAACATTTCTCTGCCACCTCTGATCCTAGGCACAGGTGCAGCAAATGTTCTATTTAACCAGAATCCCCAGTGGCCCAGGCAAGACTTTGTTTTTTTCTGCACAGTGCATCCATCTCCCTGTCCCCTCCCCTCTGATGCCTTTAATCATTCCTCAATCCCCCAATAAACTACCTGACTTTCATATAATCTAAGCTAAGGAACATGGTGTCAATGGCGAATGACAAAAAAACACCTCTTTTTAAGATCCAGGCGAATAAGAGGCCTGAACATTTGTGTTCTCTTTTTTGTTGTTGTTGTTGTTTGACAGGCAGAGTGGACAGTGAGAGAGAGACAGAGAGAAAGGTCTTCCTTTTTGCCGTTGGTTCACCCTCCAATGGCCGCTGCGGCTGGCGCACCGCGCTGATCCAAAGGCAGGAGCCAGGTGCTTCTCCTTGTCTCCCATGCAGTTGCAGGGCCCAAGCACTTGGGCCATCCTCCACTGCACTCCAGGGCCACAGCAGAGAGCTGGCCTGGAAGTGGGGCAACCGGGACAGAATCCGGCGCCCCGACCGGGACTAGAACCCAGTGTGCCAGCACCGCAGGCAGAGGATTAGCCTATTGAGCCAGGGCGCGGGCCAGAACATTTGTGTTCTTAGTGAGTGTCCACAGTGGTTCTGATTTATAAGATGCAAAGAGTGTTATTTCTTTTCTGATGTAATTAGAGCTAGTGACTACTAACTCATTACAGAGTATTGATTGAGGAGGAAACTTAAAAATGGCATGTGTACACCTTCATATTTTTTAAGAGTTATTAATTAATTTGTTTGAAAGAGACAGGGACGGAGAGAGAGAGAAAGAGAGAGAATCTTCCATCTACTGGTTCACTCCCCAAATGGCCATGACAGACAGGATGAAGCCAAGAGCCAAGAGCTTCTTCAGGGTCTCCCACGTGGGTGCAGTGGGAGCTGGCACTTGGGCCATCTTCGACTTTTTTCCTAGGTGTTTTAGCAGGGAGTTGGATCTGAAGTGGAGCGGCGGGGACTTGAACCGGGGCCCATATGAGATGCCTGCATTGCAGGCGATGGCTTCACCCAGTATGCTACAGCACCTGCCCCACACCTTCAATTTTTGAAATATTTTAAAATTAAAAAGCTTAAGAGCAGATAGTGTTTTCTTTCTTCTGGCATGCTTTCTAAAATTTTAGCACATTTTTTCTTTATAAAAGGCAAATTTTTTTAAATTTAAAGGGCAAAATATAGAATGACACAGTCCTAGCTCTGTTGAGATAGACAAACCTAACAAAAGTGAAATTTTTTGGAGAAAGAAGAGTGAGAGTATGGACGGGAGAGAGGTAGGGGGTTAAGAACCCTCATGTTCCCAAATCTGTATATGTTAAATGCATGAAGTTGCATTCCTTAAATACAAAATAATAATTTTTTTAAATATTTATTTTTTATTTTTTTGACAGGCAGAGTGGATAGTGAGAGAGAGAGAGAGAGAGAGACAGAGAGAAAGGTCTTCCTTTTGCCGTTGGTTCACCCTCCAATGGCCGCTGCAGACGGCGCATCACGCTGATCTGAAGCCAGGAGCCAGGTGCTTCTCCCGGTCTCCCTTGCGGGTGCAGGGCCCAAGGACTTGGGCCATCCTCCACTGCCTTCCCGGGCCATAGCAGAGAGCTGGCCTGGAAGAGAGGCAACCGGGATAGAACCCGGCGCCCCAACCGGGACTAGAACCCAGTGTGCCAGCGCCGCAAGGCAGAGGATTAGCCTGTTAAGCCACGGCGCCGGCCTAGAAAATAATAATTTTTTTAAATTGAATTTTTTCACACCAATGAGTTGCATCTCATTTCTTTCTAATGTAATATTGGATTTTTTTGTCATTTGTTTGTATTACTAAGGTATTTTTGATTGACAAATCATAATTTTGTACCCATTCACTCCATTTCCACACCTTGTTCTTGCCCCCTATCTCAGCTCTCATGTATTTTCATCTGTATCATCCTCTCCTGGTTAGGTCATTGAATTTAGTTACTTTGTTTTAGCATCTAGTTTTGAAACCAGAGAGGGAGAGACATAGAGAGAGAGTTCTTCCATCTTCTGGTTCACTCCCCAAATGGCCACACTCAGTCTCCCTCAGTGGAGACTGAGCCAGACTGGAGCCAGGAGCCAGGAGCTTCTTCCAGGTCCATGTGGGTGAGAGGACCAAGCAGCTGGGCCATCTTTCACTGCTTTCCCAGATGCAATAGCAGAGAGCTGGATCAGAAATGGATCAGCCAGGACTCAAATCAGTGCCTCTATGGGATGCCAGTGTCGCTAGAGGTGGCCTTACCTGCTATGCCACAATACTGGCCCAGTCTTTCTTTAATGTCTTTTGAATTTTCTGACATATAGTTTTGACTATATCACATTCTGACTTGAAACAATTTCCCAATGGTTTCTCCATTATATTTTCATTATTTATTTTGATATATTTATTATATTGGAATTAATCCCAATATCATGGAAAATGTATTTTAAATGGCCACTCTGTTGACCCAATCCCAGTCATTGAACAGTCTGCTTCACCCACTACTTTGGTATGTTAACATTATCATATATTAAACTCTCATATGTATCGGGTGTAATTCTGTAATTTTTAATTTATTGACTTTCTTATATATGACTCAGTACTGCAATGTACTTATTCAGGCTTCATGCCATATTTTATTCAACTCCATTACTCTTCTTTTACATAAGATATAATCAGGGATTATTTTCTCCCATTTCTTCAGCTGTTTTATGTACAATCACTGTTGATTATTTATGCAATGTTTATGCAATAAAATTAGATACAACCACCTGTTTTAATTGCTTCCTTGTGTAAGATAGTGTTGACATCTATGGTACACAGGAGAACACTCATAGCCCCTGCCATTCTCACTTAACACCTGTTTCATATGTTAGGTAACTCCTTTGTGACCATTCCAACAGGATCAGCAGTGACTCACATTACACATTACAAAGCCATAAGTTGGCCGGCACCGCGGCTCACTAGGTTAATCTCCACCTGCGGTGTCAGCACCCCGGGTTCTAGTCCCAGTTGGGGCGCCGGATTCTGTCTCAATTACTCCTCTTCCAGTCCAGCTCTCTGCTGTGGCCCAGGAGTGCAGTAAAGGATGGCCCAGGTCCTTGGGCCCTGCACCCGCATGGGAGACCAGGAGGAAGCACCTGGCTCCTGGCTTTGGATTGGCCCAACGCACCAGCCGTAGCGACCACTTGGGGGGTGAACCAACAGCAAAGGAAGACCTCTCTCTCTCTCTCTCTCTCACTGTCTAATTCTGCCTGTCAAAAAAAAAAGCCATAAGTCAATCTCTCATCCTCTGAGCTTCTATTGACACTTTCTGTGCAACAACTCAATACTTGGGAGTCTGGAACACCATACTCTCCATGTCTTATTTCTTCCCCAATAGTTGTTCCCATTCGTGTCTTCCCTGCTATTTTGACATGTACCCTTGACTGAACATGGAACTTGCATGTGCATTTCTGTCTAGTTATGACACTTTTGATCCACTTTCTGGCTTTCTCATGTGTGTTGAATCCAACTACCCCTCCAGCCTTCTAACAGATGGAGACCCCTTCAAACATGTTCTCTTTTCCATCTCTATTTACTCTTTGAGGATGCTCATTCAGGTCTTTCAAAGATAAGTTCCAAAAGGCTATGGTCCAGTTTGTTCACACTGAAGTTTCAATACCTGAAACATTCCCTGGAGCATAAAGGGCTGTAATAACAATGTACCAGGGGGCTGGCTCTGTGGCATAGTGGGTAAAGCCACTCCCTGCCATGCTTGCATCCCAAATGGGTGCCATTTAGAGTCCCGGCTGCTCTACTTCCAATCCAGCTCTCTGCTATGGCCTGGGAAAGCAGTAGAAGATGGCCTAAGTCTGTGGGCCCCTGCACCCATGTGGGAGACCCAGAATAAGCTGCTGGCTCCTGGCTCCTGGCTCCTGGCTCCTGGCTCCTGGCTCCTGGCTTTGGATCAGTGCAACTCTGGCGGTTGCAGCCATCTGGAGAGTGAACCAGAAGATGGAAGACCGACTCTCTCTCTCTCTCTCTCTCTCTCTCTCCCTCTCTCTCTCTGCCTCTGCCTCTGTCTCTCTGTAACTCTGCCTTTCAAATAAATAAATAAATCTTTAACAAAAATTTATACTATAGATTGGTTGGCTTAAATAATAAAAATTTATTTTCTAACAACTCTGGAGACCAAGTGTTGGCATGGTTGGTTTCTTGTGAGCTATCTGTCCTTGGTTCATAGATTATGCCTCATTCTCTTTGTGTCTTCACATGATCTTCCCTGTGTAGGTCTAAGTTCTAATTTTCTTTTCTTTTAAGGACATTCTTCATACTGAATTAAGGCCCACACTACCATCCTTTTCTTAATCACCTTTTTTTAGACATCTAGCCAAATACTGTCTAGTTCTTACATGTTGGATGTGGGATTTCAATAAATGAATTTGAAGGAAACACAATCAATTCAAAACAAGTATTTCCAAATATTTGCAGAATTAACCCACTGAAGAACTTTTCTAAATATGTAAAATAGCTCCTAATTCAATAGCACATTATAAAACACCAAAAGGGGCCTGTTGTGGTACAGTGGGTTAAGCTACTGTTTATAACACCAGCATGCCACATTGGAGCACTGGGTTGAGTTCTGTCTGCGGCACTTCAGATCCATCTTCCTGATAACATGCTGGGAAAGCAGCAGATGATGGCCCACATAAGAGACACACGTGGAGCTCCTGCTTCCTGGCTTCGGCCTGGCTCAGCCCCAGCCACTGAGGCCATATGGAGCATGAATCATCGGATAGAAGAGCTTCTCTCTGTCTTTCCCGTCTCTTAGCCTTTTAAAAGACCACAAGCTTTAGTTGTGGCATGAGGCACATAAAAGATATTACTTAATATGATCAGTAATATCTTGACCAGAATACATGTATTGAAATATATATTCCACACTCCCACACACAAAAAGCATAAAGTAATACACATTGGGGCTGGTGCTGTGACATAGATGGTAAAAATGCCACCTGCAGTGCCAGCATCCCATATGGGCGCAGGTTTGGTACCCAGCTGCTCCACTTCTGATCCAGCTCTATGCTATGGCCTGTAAAAGCAGTAGAAGAAGGCCCAAGTCCTTGGGTACCCGCACCCACATGGGAGACCCAGAAGAAGCTCCTGGCTCTTGGCTTCAGACCAGCACAGCTCCTGCTGTTGCAGCCATCTGGGAGTGTGAATCAGCAAATGGAAAATCTCTCTCTCTCTCTCTTTCTCTCTCCTTCTGCCTCTCTGTAACACTGACTTTCAAATAAATAAATAAATCTTTTTTAAAAGGAATGCAAATTAATAAAAATATGTTTTTAAAGGGAAGAAGCAACAAATTCAGTGAACTAGAAGGAAAAGGAATGGCTACGTGAACTGAACTCTTTACATTTGATAAAGGAAGTCAATTGTTATACTTGTTAGTAATAATAAAACAAGACAGAAATATGTTTACTATGCAAGCTAATAATAACAAAGTGAACAAGAAGGGAAAGTATAGAGGGTGCGGCCTCTGGAGAAGGGGATTCAGTGGGACCGTCACCCAGGACACCCTGCCCTGTCAATCAGAATGAAAGTTTATCCATGAATGTGTTACTACTATGAAAAAGAAAAGTGAGGTCAGGCCATTGTGAACCTTGAAAGACCCTGTGACACATTTTCTCCTTTATTTATAAAGCCCCACAATGCAGAATCACATTGCTTGATGTCCTTCATGGACACATATTTGGCATAAGGTAATTTCAAAACAGCACCTACTTCAGGGAAGTACTCTGGATGAGGTGGGATAGGAGACACTGATATGTGAGTGGAACAGGGAACATATTGAGAACCATCTCAGTGAGAGATCATGTCTCATACGGCTCTGGCCTCTGATTTGCTCACAGCCCCCATACCGGAAATCACTATCCACCACTTTAATAAGCCTCACGCAGTCACCAGCTTTCACTCCAGCCCCTGTGTGTATTTCCTGATTTAGGGAGAAAAGACGGGTCACCATTTCAGAAGGGCTCTCTCCCCTCAGCACAGCTCTCCACCTTCGGACAGAAGAATGGAGGAAAGGTAAGGGTCTATACCAAGACTTGTCTTACTTGCAAAGTCATTTATGGTTTTCTCTGTCCATTCACATCACTGTGTTTCTACCTTGGGTTGTATATGCAGAGGGGAAAGCAGCTTCCTTCAGGAAAAGGCAGGAGACAGAAGCTCCCTTCTGGAAATGAGGATGCTGGCAGCCCCACCTAAGAGTTCCCAGTGGGGTCTAACACCTTTCTTCTTTTTACTCTATCTCCTACATTGTCCTCTGGGTCCCAAACATTCAAATCTTTTACCATGAAGAGATTGCTGATTCTTACGTTCATTTCAGAAGCAAGGTCACCTGTAGGCACAGCTTCCCAGAGCTGAACTGCTCTAAACCCAGGGTTTCATTGCTTTACTTGCTTCTCAATGTTGTTCCTGTAACTGTGTCTGCAAAGATAACAGGAAAAAACAGTTGGCCCAATCTGGAAATAATTAAGTTTGAGTTCATGAAGGGATGGACTAGTTGCAAAGATGGGCAAGGTTCAGGGAAACTGGGACTGCCTGGTGAAGCACTGCAAAGTGAACAGGTGTGAAGTATATTTCCACCCCAGGATTAAAGGCACAAGCAGCATAGCCATAGGGGCCATGAAAGAGCAGCCATAGCTATAGCAGCAGCAGGGAGACAAGGGAGATATGCAAGCACTGCCTTTGCAATCCTTAGCTGCACAGGCAGACAGTAAGGAAATGCAACAAACTAAACCATTCCCCGCCCACCCTCCAATCTCCTGGCAACATCTCCAATTCACAAGTCAACCAGAACCAGAAGGAAAAGTATCCCACCAAAGACGTACATAGAACCTACCCTCTTAGGATATGAAACAGGGTAAGAAAGGACAGGAAGGAAATTCTCATGGTAAATGAGACTGTCCTTCACACTACATTTTATCATCCTACCTGAGTTTTTCTCTATCAAAGTGTCATTGAATCATTTTGCAGTTCATCTCCATCTCCACTAGGAGGAGAAAGACAGGAGGAGAAGCTATGCTTCCCGTGCTAATTCCGTGATAGAGGAGTTGGTCACACCACTTCGGCTCACCTCCTATCAGCCAGCACATAACCACGTGGTGTCGTCCAGCTTCAAGGGAGACTGAGCTGGGAGTTCCTTTCTGTTTTCACCTCTCACATTTTGTGACACAAAAGAATGGATATTGTGGGAAATGAGCACTCTCCACAATCCCAATTACCTTCCATATCCTGTGCTCATCGGAAGATTTTTCCAAAGCTCCTCAGAAATAATAAATAACACAAGTGAAGAAAAGCAGTGGGTAACCCTCAGAGCTCCAGGAACTCATCAGCTGGTAGTAGGCCTGCTCTTTGTGTTATGACCTCAGGAAAATCCCTTTGAGTCTAAGGCAAAATTTCTTACTGTGTTGAATAAGATATTAAAAATAGATGCTTCTCAGGAGCACATACTAAGTGCTGGGGTGCAGTCACAGGTGTGAGTTAGCTTCCATGGAGCTTCAGGTTTGATGAGACAAATACGTCACAGCCTAAAAATAGATGTATAAACTGTAGCTGTGCTGTGGGGTTCTGGTTTTCCTCTTCTGACCAGTCAGGGCTGTGGGAGCCTGTTTCTCTAAGTGAGCACAGGAAGGATGCATTCTCTTCTGATTGAGTCTGCACCCACCCACAGCGGAGGACAGTCCCCTGTCCCCTGGCAGGCCTTTTGCCCCTATAAATTCTCTGGAATCCAGAGAAATGGCTGCATTTGTGGGGCAGGAAGGGGACCCTGGATTCTGGCTTCTCCTCCTAATTGGCTCCCACCCATCTGTCTTTTGTCTCTGTTTGATTGGATTCCTTCCTCTTTTTCTGGTGTTCGCTTCTGCCGGATTTTGTAACCCACAAATTTGGCTGCCAAGTTGGATTTGGCTGAGAATTGCTCCTCCCCTTTTTCTCCATCCCAGGTGCAAGCAACACATACTCTGTTGGGTCCAAAGGGCTGGGCAAAACATTGGACCCTGAGGCAGCCCTGCTGGGGTCAAATCCACACGATGCAAGACCAGAAAAAATCAGCCTTCCTTGTTGTACTCCAATTCCATCCTCTGAAATGGGAAAAAATACTGATTCTTATGTCATTGGTTCTTGAAAAACCTGGTACACTCCCAACCCCCTACTATTATTCACTCACATGTGAGCCAGTCCTCTTTCCCCAGTTAAAAGCTGCTTGAGTTTCTCTCTTTATATTCCAAGTGCTTCTACCACCCTTCATAGACTACTCTCACACAAAGGCTTCCATCAGCATAGGAAATTCTGTGGAAGAGCTCCTGAGATAGGGAATGGAGCAGGTTTATATCCCACAGTGCCCATTACAAGTCCTTCAGAGATATAAAACCTCTTCTCTGTGGCACTCAGATCTCACCCTCACTTACTCCTTTCTCCTGAAACCCTAGGGCATACCCAAACACTTACATGGGCGCAGCACGGCCCTCACTTTAAAGGCACTTCAGCAGTCAACTTTAGTTCTTGGGGTACATGTAAGAAATTCTCCCAACAAAACACTAGTTATTCACTCAAAGAATTGAGTAAAACGTGCTTCATCTCATTACATATTCATGTTCCAGAGTACTTGCTCTTTCATTTTCATTTTGCCATTTAACTCAAACTGTCACTACTGTTAGATTCTTCATTCTTACATTCACTGGTTGGATAAATGTTGAGAATACAGAGTGCTGCACACCGAACTAGGCACAGGGAGTGTGAAGCAGGCCCCTCTCCACAGGGACAGACACACTGAGTCATTTCTACACCACACGGCCCAGCATCTTCACACCCATCCTAGCAAGAGGACCCATTTGTCTCATGTCCCTAAAGTGTGGTCTTCTCCTTCCTCCATGAATGGGATGCTCTCACACGTGAGTATGGCCTGGCATCACCTGTGTCTCTGAATTCCTGCACCTGTGAGAAAATTCCTGACCCAGGACACTCAACGTCTGAGTCCATAGCCTCTCCTGCCCCTCACATCCTATCCTAGACCTCGCTCTTCCTTCCTCAAGAAATTTGGGTGACACAACACAGCCTCTCAATATGGAATGGCTGGGCACAGGTGTTGTTATCAGACTACAGAACGTTCCTAAGTCATTAGAGTCACCTGCATGACCAAAAAGTCAGTCCCAGATTTGCATCCACTGAGAACTGAGTTTGTTTCCAAGGTCCAGGACTCCCCAGATTTCACACATGTCTCTGCCAGCCCCTATTTCACTCTCCTGTGATGCAGGGACAGTAATTCCCACACAGCCTCCTGGTACTGAGCCTCAGTGACGATACAACAGGTGCTCAACTCTTGCTTCTGTTCCTAGGAGCACACATGGAGGCTTCCTGCACATGAATACAACCATCCCAACCTGGGAGACAGAACTCACCCCAACTAACGCAAGCAATCAGGCCCTTCCTCAATGGCCTTTCAAAGTGAAGATCCTGATCTTGGCCTTGGTGGACCTCATCATCGCCCTGGTTGGGCTGGCGGGAAATGCGGCTGTGCTCTGGCTCCTGGGTTTCCGCATGCGCAGAAACACCTTCTCCATCTACGTCCTCAACCTGGCTGCGGCCGACTTCCTCTTCCTCTGCAGCCACATGACCCGTTCCCTGCTGAAACTCATCCAACTTTTGCAGTCCATTTATGTCTACCTTCCCAGATTCTTGCTCACTCTGACAGCCTTTCTCTACACCGCGGGCCTGAGCATGCTCAGTGCCCTGAGCACCGAGCGCTGCCTGTCTGTCGTGTGGCCCATCTGGCACCACTACCACCGCCCCAGACACCTGTCGGCTGCCATCTGTGCCCTGCTCTGGGCCCTGTCCTTGCTGCTGAGCTTCCTGGAAGGGTACAACTGTGGCATCGTCTTTGAGAAATCTAATCATTATTGGTGTGAAACATTTAATTCCATTATTGCCGGTTGGACGATTGTCTTATGCGTGGTTCTCTCCGGGTCCAGCTTGGCTCTGCTGTTCAGGTTGTTCTGCAGTTCCCGGCGTATGCCACTGACCAGGCTCTACACCACCATCCTGCTGTCGGTGTTGGTCTTCCTCCTCTGCGGCCTTCCCCTTGGCATCCTCCGGTTTTTCTTGTTCTCCATTCAGAATGACTCCTTGAATTCATAAAATCTCACCTGGGCTTTGTTTATCCTGTCTGGTATTAACAGCAGCACCAACCCCATCATCTACTTTTTTGTTGGCTCCTTTAGGTGGAAGCGGGGGCAAACACTCCAGTTTGTTCTACAGAAGGCATTAGATGACAGAGCTGAGGTGGGGAAACTTGGAAAAAGAATTCCTCCGGAAACTATAGAGGTTCCAGCATCCCATTCACCTAGCAATTCTTTATCTACCAGGGTTCATTCAGAGAAGTAGTACCTCTAGATCACATGCATAATTATGTTAGGCCAAACATCAATAGACACACAGGTAGAAAGAAAATGAGACAACAGATGATATATATATATATATATACATACATACATACATATATATATATATGGGTACAGAGACAAATATGCATATATAGAGATATCGGTAAATATATATGAATGTATATCTATGTTTTACTTAACACAATTGTGAGTTCTTCTTAAATTGTGTCTGTAAGGCTGCTGTTTGTCTCATGCTGGAGCAAGCCAGAACCCATGAACATGAGCTAAATCCCATGAAAACCAATGAGTGCCCATGTTATTTTCTCTCAATACCTGCAAGTTTAGTGACAAGGAAGCTCTCCAGAGGCAAATGGTCTACTTCATCATGGAGCCAAACACACACCGGTAGAGGACACAGATATTGGAGGGTGGAGCAAGTGCAGGCCCAGCCGCTGCTGGTTCCTGCCAAGGAACTGAGCCAACAGCAAAGCAACAACATGCACAAGCGTCTAGTGCCCCTGCACCAACCCTCCACACATACAACAATGCTCCTGCTTTGTTTCCCAACACCACATCATGTGCAAACTCTCCTGACGCCCACTCTAACCAGAACAAAGAAGGAATATAGGAAATATAGTTCAGTCCAGACAAATTGATGCTTCCAAACCACCACACTCTTGTCAATGTGGGACCCACTCACCCTCTTTGAATCATGCATAATTCCAAATAAAGACGATAGCAAAGCCAAACCTCTTCCTAAATTAATTATCCCCCATACACTTCAAAATATGCCAATACTGCCCCCCAAAAGTATATTCTTATTGGTTATTTATTCATTTTTGGTTGAAGTGTGTGCTCAAGGCAGCTGTTCATTTTTATTGGGTTATTTGTCTCTTGACATTTATTTTTTGGAGCACCTTATCTATTCTAAATAAAAATCCTGAATCAGATTTATCTAGTGCAAACATGTTTTTTTATTATGTGATTTGACTGTTCATACCTAAAATATCATTTCATGAGTAGTTTTTGTGTTTCATAAAGTATAATTTATCAATTTTTGTTAGCATTTTAGTGTACTCAGAAATCCTTGCCTGCTCCCAAGAAAATAAAAATATTCTCCAGTGCTTCTCTTAACAATATTTTAATCTTTGCCTTAACATTCAAATTAATTTTGCTGGAGTTTTCAGGTGGGGGTTCCAGGTTCATTTTTTTCCAGTTATCCAGTTATTCCAGAACCGCTTATTGAATAGACATTCTTTTCCCCCATTCAGCTGTTTAGTAGCCCCTTTACCAAAAGCTATCCTTATAAGTGTAGGGCTATTTCCATACTTTCTAATACATTCTATTAGTCTATTCCAGGAGAGTCAGCCCACTGCCGGTTTTTGTAAATAACATCTTATTGGAATACAGCCAACCCTATTCATTCACATGATGTCTGTGACTGCCTTCACATGGTAACAACAGTATCTTGACCTTTATTTTTTTTTTTAAATTCCAATTCCTCTTCTGTTTTTACATTACCACCCACCATTCTTAGGATTGTAGCTTTGTAGTAAATCTTTAAAGGAAGTAGTAAAAGAGCATTAACTTTATTTTTCTTTTTTAAGGTTGTTTTAACTACTTAGGTCTTTGGCATGCAAATTTTAGAAAATACTTCTCAATTGCTGTAAAAAAAAAAGTTCTGACTCTATTTGGATTGTGAGTTTGTTGAATCTATTAATTAATTTGAGGATAACTGACATCTTACAAGAAGAGGCTTTGAAGTCATAAATATGGCACAATATTATCCCCTTATCTGTGGGAGTTAGGTTCCCAAATCTTCAGTGGATGTCTGAAATCACAGACAACAATAGACTCTATATGTACTATGTTTTTTTCATATACATTCGTGCATACATATGATAAAGATTAATCTACAAATTATACATGATAAGAGATTAGCAACAATAACCAATAAGGAATAATTCTAAGAATATACTATAATAAATATTATGTAAGTGTTTCCACTCTCTCTTTTCCTCTCTCCCTCCCTCAAAATGTCTTATTGTATAATACAAGTTACTTAACTTGCAAAGGGTATTTCTATTCTCAGTAAACGTGCCACTTGGGATGCCTACATCCAAATCAAAATGCTGGATTCAAGGCCCAGCTCCACTTCCAATTCCAACTTCCTGCTAATGAATACCCTGGGAGGCAGCAAGTGATGGCTCAAGTAGCTGGGTCCTCGCCAC
Organism: Lepus europaeus; assembly: GCF_033115175.1. Lineage (NCBI taxonomy): Eukaryota > Metazoa > Chordata > Mammalia > Lagomorpha > Leporidae > Lepus > Lepus europaeus. The sequence goes on from NC_084833.1 coordinate 46,590,258, forward strand.
CCATATGAGAGACCTAGATTGAGTTCCCAGCTCACAGCATCGGCCTGGCTCACCTGTGGCCGATGTGGACATTTGGGGAATGAAGCAGCAAACAGGTTATCTCTGTGTGTATGTGCGTATGTCTGTCTGAGTATGTGTCTCTGCCTTTCAAATAAATAATCTTTTTTAAAGTGCAAGTTACTTCAACACTAATACTCTGATATCATGATGGTCAAGTTGGTGACTAAGTTGGGTGCTGAGTCACTAACAGGGCAGCGTGGACAGTGAGGATACCGTGGATGAAAGGGTGATTCACAGCCTCAGGACAGAGCAGGACATGCAAGATCTCATCACGCTACCCAAAATGACTGACAACCTAAAACTAGCTTATTTCTGAACGCTTTCACTTGATATTTTCAGACCTGGATTGATCTGGAGTACCGCAGTCCCAGAAAGTGAAGCCCTGGATAAGGAGGGACTGCTCTTATACCTGCACTTTACTTAGGTCTTACTATATTTTTCTTATCAACTTTTTGTAGGTGTTACTGTACAAGTCTTGCACAGTATTTGCCAAATTAATGTTTTATGTTTTCTGATTGTTGTACATATGTTTACACAATTTTCCAATTGTTCCTTGATAGGCTATAGAAATACAACTAATTTTCTATGTACATGACCTGGATGTATTTACTTATTACTCCTACTGTTTTTTTAAAAAAAAAAAGATTTCTTACACATTTGTATGTTTACAATAAAGTCATCACAAATACAGGCAGTTTTGCTTCTTCTTTTCCAGTTCTTATACTTTTTATTTCTTCTTCATCTTCCTTTTTAATTGTGCTGGCCAGGATCTTAAGTACAATGTTGAATAAAATTGGTTACCGCAGACACCCTTATCTTGAATCTGATCATGAGGTAAAGGTGTCAAAATTGCTATACTAAGCATGATGTGAGCTTAGCTTTCTCACAGATGCCCTTCATCAAACATTGCAATTATCATGAATGGTGTTGAATTTTGTCATATGTTCTGTCAGTGTTTATAGAGATATTCACATGGTTTTTCTCCTTTTTTCTGTTAAGGTGGTAAATTTAATTGATGACTTTATGAACATTAAATAAACACACTGGTCATGCAATATTACTCTTTTGATATGTTATAAGATTCAATTATATTACATAATTATGTTATAATTATATTGTATAATTATAATTATTATAAGTGTTTTTGTATCTATGTTCCTATGCAATTTCTGGTCTGTAATTATCTTATTTGTAATATCTTTTTCAGGTTTTGCTATCATTCATAGGTAGACTGGTCTCATAAAATGAGTTAGAAAATATAATTTTTCCCTAATTTATGAACAAATTTATAAAATTTGGTATTATCTTTCCTTTAAATATCAAGAGTAGCCAAGCCATCTAAACCTAAATTTTTGAGTACATGTGCAGAAAGTTCTAATCACAAATGTAATTTCTTAAACTCAACTTCTTCCTCTTTTCTTCTTGTGTTAGTTTTGGTCATTCAAGGAAGATGCTCCCTATATCTAAGTTGTCAAATATGTTGGTCTAATTTTATTTGTGATAGTCTCTTGCTATCTTTTTAACATATTTAGGGACTATAATAATATTCCCATTATAATTCCTGACAGTTGCAAGTTATTTTTCTGTTTTTATTGCTTAGTCTTATCAGAAATATATAACATTAATCTTTTAAAAGTGCTATCTTGAGTTTTTACTCTTTTTCTTTTGTTCATTTCTAATTTAATTGATTTATGCTCTTTTTATTTCCTTTTTTCAACTTACCTTTGGGTTGATGTCTTCATTTTCATCAAACTTCGTAAGCTTAAGACTCAGATATATATTTCAAAATTCTTTTTTTTTCCAAAGATTTATTTATTTACTTGAAAGGCAGAGTTACAGAGAGAGAGAGAGAGGGAGAGAGAGAGAGAGAGGTCTTCCATCCGCTGGTTCACTCCCCAATTGGCTGCAACGGCCAGAGCTGCGCCAATCCGAAACCAGGAGCCAGGAGCTTCTTCCAGGTCTCCCATGTGAGTGCAAGGGCCCAAGGACTTGGGCCATCTTCTACTGCTTTCCCCGGCCATAGCAGAGAGCTGGATTGGAAATGGAGCAGCCGGGACTCCAACCGGTGCCCAAATGGGATGCCGACACTGCAGGCGACAGCTTTATCTGCTATGCCACAGCACTGGCCCCAAAATTCTTAAGCATTTGATAGATGTCAAAGTGCAGTCATCTGGACCTGGAGCTCTTTGTAGAAGGCTTTTTAATTACCAATTCAATTTCCTTAGTAGGTAGAGGGCTATTTGCATTTTTTTCTTTCTTTTTTCTCCATTTTGGGAAGCTGTGTTTTTCAAAGAATACTTCTTTTTATTCTAAACCATCAAATTTTACCCAGGAATCATTCCAAAACACTTTTTATTATTATTTTCTTGTTCTTGGCAGTATATGTTGTGATAGCCTCTTTTTGATCCCCAGTACAAGTTTTGCATTTCCTCTATTTAATCTGTCTTCTAGACTAGGATTGCTGGAGTGTATAAACTTTTCCAAAAGCTAAGTTTTGTTTTTATATTCTGCCTCTGGTTTCTATTTAATTCATTTCTGATCTTTAATATTTCTTTCCTTTTACTTTCTTTGAAATTAATTTGCTGTGCATTTCCTAGTGTCATTAGATAGAAACTTAGGTTATTGATTTTCCAACCTCTCTATTCTAATACAAGCATTAAGAGCTATAAATATTTACTTCCCTGTTTAGATGCCTCCCACAGTTGTGACATCTGGTATAACTCACTTAGAAAATGTGGTTGATTCTATGTGTTGATCATTGTCAGACTTCGGAGAGTCATTACCGTTCTAATATTAAATTCTACGTCATTCCACGGAGGTCAGAGAATCTATCTATAGTGATTTCAGTCTTTTTAAATGTTCTGAGAATTGCTTTTTGGCTGTCATATAGCCTATATTGGCAAATAATTCACATACACTTAAAAATAATTTATATTTTGCAATTGTTTAGTATATTGTTTTATATATCAATTAAGTCATATAAGTTAATTGTATTCTAAAAGTCTCATTTTTACAGATGTTTTCTTTCTTTTCCTTTGTTAAGGGTTGGATTTTTACTGATAGTAAATATCTTAAAATAAGTTCAACTTCATCAATAGTTAGGAAAATGGAAAGCAATAAGATTTTGCCTATTGAATTGACAGAATTTTTAAAATCAAATTATTGCTCAGAAGAGTAAGATTTAAAATTAATATAATTTTGTGCAAATATATTCACCAGTACACCTATTAAACTTTAAAACACACAAATTATTTGATGCCCTCAATTCCACATATAGAAAAGAAGTGTAGAGAAGTATTTGGACATTTTGCATAAGGATTCCTTGCTGGAAAATTCACAGTAGTTACTTCACATATAGCAATAACCTAAATTTATATACCAAGAATTATAATTAAAACAAATTTTTATGAAACCACTTCTGAAATACTGCATATCTGTTAAAAACAGTGAGTTACATCATCATGTTCTAAAATGAAAAAATATTCTGAATGTTTAAAATATGCCATTTACATTTAAATAAAAACTGTCTTTTTGGAAAAAAGAATATTGAGTTAAAATCACTAACAATAATTTTGTGCTACCTGCTAGTTTTTTAGCTGTGTCAACTTTTATTTTGTGTATTTGAACTCTATGGGTGCATGCACATTTAAACTCACTATGTGCCATGATAAGTAAACACTTTTGTCATTACGAAATATATTTTAATAGCATACTTCTTACTTTAAGTTATAACTTATATTACTATATCCAGATAGTTTAGTTTGATATTTTCATGATTCATTTTTTTCTTTCAAATTCTGTGAGTCCTTATATTTAAGGCATTAGTCTTATAAATAAAATAGAGTTGAGTCTTCATTCACATTTAGTTTGATCATCCTTTACTTTTAGCTGCAGTGTTCAGCCAATTGTGCATAATTTAATTACTGATAGAGTTGGTTGTAAGTCTGCCATATTGCCCTGTGTTTTTTATCTGTCCCATAGTTCTCTTCTCTTGAATTTCCTTCTCATTTCTTCTTATGAGTTTACTACGTATTTTTATTATATCTTCCCTACTATATTAGCATTTTAGTTATACATTTTTAAAACTTTAGTGATGGGGCCAGGACTGAAGTACATCAGGTTAAAGCCCTGGCCTGCAGCCATGGCATCCCATATGAGCACTGGTTTGAGTCTTGGCTGCTCTGCTTCCCATCTAGTTCCCTGCTAACATGCCTGGGAAAGCAACAGAAGAGGGCCAAAGTACTCAGGCCCCTGCACCCTCGTGGGAGACCCAGAAGAAGCTCCTGGCCCTGGGCTCAGATCGGCTCAACTATGGCCATTGTGGCCATTTGGGGAGTGAACCAGAGGATGGTTCTCTCTGTCTCTCCCTGTCTGCGTTTCTCTGTAACTCTGTCTTCCAAATAAATAAAATAAATCTTAAAAATGGAGGGGCCGGTGCTGTGCTGCAGTGGGTTAATGCCCTGGCCTGAAGCACCAGCATCCCATATGGGCGCCAGTTCAAGTCCCAGCCGTTCCACTTCCGATCCAGCTCTCTGCTATGGCATGGAAAGCCGTAGAAGATGGCCCAAGTCCTTGGGCCCTTGCACCTACATGGGAGACCTGGAAGAAGCTCCTGGCTCCTGGCTTCAGATTGGTGCAGCGCCAGCCGTTGCAGCCAATTGGAGAGTGAACCATCAGATGGAATACTCTCTCTCTCTCTCTCTCTCTCTCTCTCTCTCTCTGTGCCTCTCCTCTCTCTGTGTAATTCTGACTTTCAAATAAATAAATAAATATTTTTTAAAAATGGGAGAAAATATTTGCAAACTATAAAACTGATAAAGGATTGATAACTAGAATATAGAAAGAAATCAAGAAACTCTACAGCAACAAAACAAATAACCCAGCTAAGAAATGGGCAAAGGTCTTAAACAGACATTTTTCAAAAGAGAAAATCCAAATAGCCAACAGATACATGAAAAATTCTCAGGATCACTAGCCGTCAGGGAAATGCAAATCAAAACCACAATGAGGTTTCACCTCACCCCTGTTAGAATGGCTTTCATACAGAAATCAACAAACAACAAATTCTAGTGAGGATATGGGGGAAAAGATACCCTAATCCACCAATTGTGGGAATGTAAACTGGTATAGACACTGTGGAATTAGTATGGAGATACCTCAGAAATCTGAATATAGACCTACCATATGATCTAGCCATCCCACTCCTGGGAATTTACCCAAGGGAAATGAAATCAGCATATGAAAGAGTTATTTGTACCCCCATGTTTATTGCAGTTCAATTCACAATAGCTAAAACATGGAAGCAACCCAAATGACCATCAACTGAAGATTAGATAAAGAAATTATGGGATATGTACACTATGGAATACTACACAGCAGTGAAAAAAATCAAATCAGGTATTTGCAAAAAAATGGATGAATCTGGAAAATATCATACTTAATAAAACAAGCCAGTCCCATAGGGACAAATATCATATGTTCTCCCTGACAGTGATAATTAATAAAGCACCTAAAAGGAAATCTGTAGAAGTGAAATTGACACTTTGAGAAGCAAAGACTCTGAACAGCCCTTGCCTTGACTGTTGAAGAACAGTTGCTTTTTTTCTCTTACTATTTGTTGAACTCTCTTCTTACAAAGTTAATCAAATGTGTATAAAGTTTAATTGAAAACAGATCCTAGTAAAAAAAAATAAGAGTGGGGATAAGAGAGAGAGGAGGAAGAGGGATGGGAATGAGGGTGAGAGGGCGGGCATGGTGGGAAAAATCACCATGTCCCTAAAGTTGTAATTAGGAAGTGTATGAAGCTTGTAACTATAAAGCTGCATAATTCTGTAAACATTCCTACACACTTACTGATAAGGGTACAGTTTAAAAACTTGCCATGGGACCCCAAATCCCATTAAATTAAGGGATAAAAATAGCATTTTAAGTATTAAAGTGATCATATGGATAAATTTTAACTGAAAAGTGATCCCTGTTAAATATAAGAGTGGGAAAAAGAGAGGGAGGAGATGTACAATTTGGGACATGCACAATCTGACTTGCCGCAAATGATGGAGTTAGAAATGTACCAGGGGATTCCAATACAATCCCATCAAGGTGGCATGTACCAATGCCATCTCACTAGTCCAAGTGATCAATTTCAGTTCACAACCGAAGGCTCTGATAGGTCTAAGAATCAAAGGGATCACACAAACAAGACAAGTATCTGCTAATACTAACTGATAGGATTAAGTATTAAAGTTATCATATAAATAGGATTGTTTGGTAATAATAATAGATAGAAAAAAAAGGAGCACATACTCTAACATGGGAAGCAGTCCATATAGCAGATTCATAGAATGACTATCACTTTAAGTAGCACTCTGACCTCCGAATCAGCCCTTAAGGCATTCTGGTCTGGCTGAAAAGCCCACGAGAACATTTCAGGCATGGAAAGCCAAGACACTGTGGCAAAAAGTGTCCTATACAAAGGACCTCTGTGGGTAAGATCCCAGGGGAAAGAAGTGGTTATCAAAGAAGGATATACTTTTCTCTGAAGGGAGGAGAGAACTTCCACTTTGCTGATGGCCTTGTCTAAATACTGATGGAGTTTGTGGATTCAAAAGGCTTCCATAGCCTAGGCAGCTCTTGTCAAGAGCCCTGGTGATCACTGACATCATACATAGGAGTGTTAATTGTAAAATTAACAACAGGAATCACTGTGCACTAACCTCCCATACAGGACCTCTTCCCTCAAAGAGTTATATTAGGAGCATTAGCAATAATACTTGTTTTCAAACATTTATCCCATCTTAGTGTACTAAGTGGAGGATATACTTATGTCTCATAAATTTTAGTTAGACCAAAGTGGCCAACTCCATTGCTTATTTGCTTAGGTGCTTCTTTAATTAATGATAAAACTTATTCTAATTAATTAACTAACTAATTAATGATAAAACTTACTTTCTTTTAATGTATTAAGTGGAGGATATTCTTATGTCTCATAAGCTACAATTATGTCTAAGCATATCGCAAAAGATGTATCATTCTTTGGTGCTTTTTTAAAGTTAATTTTCTCACAAAAAAGAAAAAAAAACAAGAAGAAGTGAAATTAACTTCGAGATACAATGACTTTGAATAGCCCTTGTCTCTACTGTAGAGAAACAGTTTTTTTCTTTTATTTTTTTCTTCTTCTTTCATACAAATTGATGAACTCTTCACTTACTATAAACTTAATCTCTGTGCATGAAGTTAATTGAAAATAGATTTTAGTATAAAATAAGACTGGGAATAGGAGAAGGAGGAAGAAGAGGGGTGGGAGTGTGGATGGGAGGGCAGGCATGGTGGGAAGATTCACTATATTCCTTAGGTTGTACTTAAGAAGTGCATGAAGTTTGTAATCATTAAATAAAAGGCTTCTCTGGAGGAAAAAATAAACTTTAGTAATGACTGTAGATTAGCATTACCCAACATAAATACAACGTGAGCTACATATGGAATTTTAGATTTTATACTCACCATAAAAAACTATAAAATAAAATTTGAAATTAATGTTTTATTCATTTTAATTGATGAATTAAAATTGTATATCTTTATTGTTTCTACAATATGATGTGTTGAATACACTGTAGAATGGATAAATTGAGTTAATTAACTCAATACATCCCAAATATTATTGTTCCAACATGCCACCAATACAAAAAATTAATGAGATATCTATATAAGTAACAAAAACAATGTATTAAGATTTATTTAAATAAAAGCAACACTATAAAAATCAAACATATTTAATGTCAAATCATTCACAGTGTTGCTCACAATATATTCTAAAACTATGTATAGATGGATCTGTTTATCTATTTTTCTTCCTAAATTTTTACTCCATCCCAATCAATAAAAATGTTTAGGCTATTTTCAATGTAATTCATAAAGTGGAAAAAATACTACTAAATAACAAAAGGTTACAAAAGACAAAAAAATTGAAAAGCATGCAAAAAAGCCACCATTTGCAAAGTCAAAAATAGACACAGTTAGAAAATATTAATACCACATACCATAGAAAGATAGTTCATTTCTACTACATATGAAGAGCACTTACAAGATGATATGAAAAAGACCAACAGCTGGTTATAAAGACAACCAAAGACTATCAACACATAGTAATACCCAGAAAGAAATACCAATACCTTACTCACATAAAAAAATTACTAAATCTAAGTTTTAAGGGTTCCAAAAGACAGAAAAAAGAAATCGATTCCAGTGTTCCCAGTTCAGTGAGGTGACAACAGGTCACAATAACCTATTGAAGATTGCATAGAGAACTAGAAGAGAGGAGGCTCTAGGCTCCAGACACAAACAAAACACTCTTCCCAGTGACAGAACACAGATCAGTGGTGGTTTGGGGAAGTCAAACCAGTCAGTGGTGTGGTTGGAAAGATTGGCTGCAAGAATAAAAGGGTGGGGGAGATTTGGGAGATAACAGAAAAGTTCTACATCTTCACTATGGTGCTGATGATTGCTCATTTGCATACATTTGTCAAATCGTAGTTTGAGAATACTTCATACACATAGGTATATTTCATTTATTTACATTTGGGTTACTAAATAGTATTAGAAAATTATGGGGGACCAGCGCCATGGCACGCAGGTTAATCCTCCGCCTGCGGCGCCGGCATCCCATATGGGCACCAGTTTGAGTCCCAGCTGCTCCTCTTCAATCCAGCTCTCTACTGTGGCCTGGGAAAGCTGTAGAAGATGGCCCAATTGCTTGGGTCCCTGCATTCGCATGGGAGACTAGGAAGAAGCACCTGGCTCCTGGCTTTGGATCAGCATAGCTCTGGCCATTGCAGCCATTTGGGGAGTGAACCAATGGAAGGGAGACCTCTCCCTCTGTATCTCCCTCTCACTGTTTGTAACTCTACCTCTCAAATAAATAAATAAAATCTTTTTAAAAAAAAAAAAAGAGAGAGAAAGTCTCTATAAAAAGAGAAAATTATGGAAAATTACTTTCAGGATAGAAATTGTCCAATAAACTAACTAAATCCACCCTTATTAAATAAGAGGTGATAATGATAATACAGACATGTAGCCCATATATTTAGCGGGCAGGCACTGTGGCACACTTGAGTTAAGCCACCACTTGGGGCACTCACATCCCATATCTGAGTACCACTTGGAGTCCCAGCATCTGTTTCTGATCCAAATTTCTCAGAGGCAAAAATCCAAATTACTGGGAGGCAACAAATGACGGCCCAAGTGCTTGAGCCCCTGACACCAATGTGGGAGACCCAGGCTGACTTTCCAGCTCCTGCCCTTGGCAAGGCCCAGCCCTGGCTGTAGCAGGCATTCTGGGAATGAACCCGCAGATGAAAATATGAAAATCAACCAATCAATACATTTCTATCTCTGCCTTTCAAGTAGATGCCAATAAATAGTAAACTTTAAAAGAAAAAAAAAAAACTCAAGGGGCCAGCGTTGTGGTGTAGCAGGTTAAGCCACCACCTGCAGTGCTGGCATCCCATATGGGCACCTGTTTGAGTCCTGGCTGCTCCACTTCCAATCCAGCTCCCTGCTAATGAGCCTTGGAAAAGCAGTGGAGGATGACCCAAGTTCCTGGGCTCCTGCACCCACATGGGAGTCCCAAAAGAAGCTCCTGGCTCTTGGCTTCAGCCTGGCCCGGCCCCAGCTGTTGAGCCATCTGGGAAGTGAACTAGCAAATGGAAGAGATCTCTCTCTCTCTCTCTCTCTCTCTCTCTCTCTCTCTCTCTCTTCCTCCCTAACTCTGCCTTTCAAGTAAATACATAAATTTTTTAAAAACACGCACATACAAACAAGAAAGCTCAAAAACTTGGTAGGGTACTCAATGCATTCAATATAGAAGGTGATTAGTAACACATGGATGTTAGCTCTTATTATTACTAAAATTATCCTTTTGGGGCCAGCGCTATGGCATAGCAGGTAAAGCTGCCTCCTGCAGTGCCAGCATCCCATACGGGCGCTGATTCGAGTCCCAGCTGCTCCACTTCTGATCCAGCTCTCTGCTAATGGCCTGGGAAAGCAGTAGAAGACGGCTCAAGTACTTGGGCCCTTGCACCTGCGTGGCAGACCCAGAAGAGGTTCCTGATTCCTGGCTTCAGATCAGTGCAGCTCCAGCTGTTCTGGCCATCTGGAGAGTGAACCAGTGGATGGAAGATCTCTCTCTTTCTCTCTCTACCTCTGCCTCTCTGTAACTCTGCCTTTCAAATAAATAAATAAATCTTTAAAATTATCCCTTAGCTCTCTGCTGTCTGAGGAACATTGGGACAAATACCCAGGACACCAAAACTTAATTATGCTTATTACACTAACAAAGATTTTGTGTGATCTTGCTACGCATCTGAGTGAGTGTGTGAAATGCAAAGAAAAGATTAGGAAGGCAGGGGCTCTAAGACAGGAGTGGCAGGAGAACAAAAACTCAACTGGGCTTCTCAGAAACCTGAGAACAGAAAAATAGAAGTGCAAGAAAACAGAATGGGAGATGGCAAAGGGTAGGGTCCAGGCTGAGCCAGGTACAGGGTTTAAATCAAAGGCCAACATAGGGCCCCTGTGAGGTTGTGTGAGTTCACAGGCAGCAGAAACAGAGAAGTCTTGTCAAACACAAATCACTGTCCATGATACTGCTTTAAAGTTCCCAGAAACAGATAGAGGTAGCTCCGGTGACCTTGGTCTCTGGGGAATGAACCATTCTCCCTGATTCTTTCTATACCACCACACAAAATAGAAACTTCTTTACCAAACGTTTACAAAAAGTCTCCATGGGTGCTGCTGATGGATCCGGCTTAGGTCACATGCCCCATCGGGGTGCAACACATAGGGATGGCCTCTGGTTTTCTCACAGTCATAATCTCTTTGCAGGGAAGCAAGTACTGACATCACCAAAAAAGCAAGGGCTGTAGTGCAGGACATGAACATGAAGGGATCTGTGAGCAAGCCAGTCACACGCATGGTGTTTTTATTCAGGCCTAGGCTGCACCAGGTTCCATGAATCAGCACTGATGTCACTGCACAGATAACACGACATAGACCGCCCCTTCTCTCCAAGCACCAGTTAACAAATCCTAAGTGTTGGGTGCCAACATTGGGAAAGCACTTTGGCCCTGTGAGAGGTGTAGAAATGGACAAGATCCAGCACTCCAAGGTGTTCTCACAAGGGCACAGATGTTGGCAACCAACAACGACCGTGTCAGTGACAGCTAAGCACAGACTGTGCGTACCGTCACCATCAGCGGTGCGGGATCCCACGCATAGGACAGCTGCAGAGAAGGTGCGACTCTGAGGGAAGAAGCTTTGTCTTTATGTAGCCCTTCACCCTTGCCAGAGCGATATCCGGATGGCGGCCTGTTTTGATATTTTAATATTCAAAGTAATATGGGGAGGTGCCAAAGTTCAGGACAAGAAAATTTCTGACAGGAAGAGAGGCCAATAGGGGAAGAAATTCAGAAACAGGATAATTTTTTTAAATGCACAAAAGTGGCATAGAAAGTCAAATAGTAAGTTTTTCTTCATCCCTACAGGTTCTTTGCTTCTTCTTGCTTATTTTCAGCTCAGCAATCACTCGCATTTGGGGGTGGCACATTTCAAGCTCCCACAGGAGCACGAATCAATGCACAGGGATCCTCTCTCATGTTAAGACCAATGGATTGGCAGATTCTGTGGAATGTTGTCTTCAGAAGAATTCTCAGACTCCAGCCAGGCTCAGGGTGACCAGGTTCTGGACTCCATTAACCATATCTCTCATTGGGTGGCATCTTGGAGGACTGCGCCAGAAAATAGGAGAAAGGTAAAAGTACTAAATGAGGGTGAAAGGGAAAGTGGATGCCAGACTGTTACATATTAGAGGGTCTAGGAAGTTGATTAGGCATCGCTTTTCTCAAGTCCCCAGAGATGTAAAAAAAAAAAAAAAAAAGTCATTTTTATTAATTTGGGTTATGCCAAATTGTGTGACCAGTCATTGTATCTCCAATGATTGAAAATGAAAAATCAGGAGCGGTTTAATAATCACTGTGTTGCCTACAGTTAGACCCATAGACCCGTTCTCTCAGCTCCCCCTTCTGGACATGTTAAGGTTCTCACTATAGCAAAAGTGTGAAGAGGTCAGTGCTTGTCCCACAGTGGCATGGGGGTTGTAGTTACACCACAGAGACTTCTCTGCCCAACCCTCGCCACCCTCTGAGGGGTTTTGTAAGGGGAGGGCAGAACACAATCCAGTCTTCACCATGAATTCTCACCAACACAATCACTACACAGAGATATTGTCATTTGTTTCAATCCCGCACCCCAAGAAAAAACACCTCCAAAGTTCCCAAGTCACAGCCACAATGGCTTTCACAGCAGTGTCCATGTGTATAGGTTCTTCCTAAGCCAAAGAATGTCTGTCACCAAGTAGCAAATGACATTCAACACTCTCCACCGCTGTGGTCTCCATTCCACCACCCAGTGAATTACACCGTCCCATGGTGTAATTCCCACTTTAAAAACAAGACCACACTCCTAATGGGTAGCAACCAAATAGGATCACATAGGAAAGATCAGATGTTATTCTACTGCACATTATTTAACCCCCTTAGTGCAGTCTGAGACAGCAGCTATGAAAACAAATGGAGACTGAGAAAGATAGCATTCTGCCTCACAGCACCTCAAGTCAATGAGCTTTGATACCAAACTTAGAAGACAAACATTCGGTTTCCCGAGTTCTGGGGTTTGAGAATTCCATTTCAGAGGAGGTGGACCTATCTGCGGGTAAATTAAGTGATCTGACTTGGTTCGCTGAGCTTGCTTCCATTCTCCTGGATGTAAACGGATTGAAGCAGTGTCCTGGCTATGTCTTTTCACTCCCCTCACCCTCGCATCCTTTCAGGAAATCCTTTCTAACCAGGCAGGCTGACATCATTATCACGTCTTGTCAGTATTGTTATCATTATCATCGCTAGGTTTGCTCAACATTTCCTCTGTGCTTGTTCCTTTACAGGCATTACCCCTCATTTGATCAAAACATAGTCCTACAAGTTGTAGGTCATTTCCAATTTCCAAATGAAGAAGCTAATCCTCACACATAATTTTTTAAATTTCCCACGGTAGTTACACAACCAGTAAGTCACAGAGCGTGATCTCAAACGCATGTCTGACACTAAAATGCACTTCAGTCTCACTTTTTGCACTGATATCTGCTTCCAGAGGAAGGCTGCACTCCCTCTCTGTCTCTGGCCCATCCCTGGGCCCCCCAGGAGAACAAACTTGGAGGGGGGCGGTCTTCCCATAATGTTGTTGCCTAAAGGAGCCAGTAAGGAAATAAATGATGGGATTGCTGCAGCTGTTCAAATGGACAGGAGGTAAACCAATCAGACCATGTTGAACATCCGTGATTTATCCCAGTGGAACAGGAATGAGTGGATGCCAAAAGGCAGATCACAGCAAAGAGAGGCAGCCCTGGGGGCAGGATGATCACACATAGACTGGCCAACTGTGTCTTCTGGGACCCACCCTGGACCCTGACCAGCAAGCTCATGCTGGACCTAGTGAGAACCACACACAGGAAGACCACTCAGGGGCAGGGATGGAGACAAAAGCCTGTCACGGTCTGTCTTTTAAAATCCAAGCAGTGAGCCACAGAGGTCCCCTTCTAGAATACTCAGAGCAAGGGCAGAACCCATCACAGCTAACAGGTGTCCAGGGTGGTGCCAGATGGGCCTCAGGAGAGACAGGAAGTGCTCGGTGCTATGGGCACTGAGCATGTTCCCACCCACAGTAGGAGAAGGACAGTGATGTCATGGAATATGCAAATGAGGTTCTCTATACATTATACAGCCTTTCGGGAGATGAAGAGGACATCAGCCCTGGCCAGGTGGAGCAGTAGAACACAAAAGCATTCTTCCTCACTCAGACGCCCAGGAGCCCAGCCAGCATTGAGGCACAGCAGGTTAAAGCTAGCATTCCATACCAGCATGCCAGTTGGAGTCCTGGCTGCTCCATTTCCAATCTAACTTCCTGCTAATGCACCTGAGAAGGCAGCAGCAGATTACCCAAGAGCTTGGGTCCCTGCCCCATATGTAACAGACCGGGGTGGAGTTCCTGGCTCCTGTCTTTGGTCTGATCCAGACCTGGTTATTGTGGCCATTTAGGGAGTGGACCAGTGGACAAAAGATTCTCTCTCTCTCTCCTTCTCTGCCTCTCAGATAAGTAAAATTTTAATTATTTTTAAAATATGGTATAAAAGATTAAAAATGGTAGCATGTATAGAACATTCTCCATGAAAGAAGTTTGCAGGACTGGAGATTGCTCTAGGTGAGTGAGTGAGTGGTGAGTGAATTTTCTGAAAGCAAAGACATCACTGTGCTCCACTCTACACTCACAGACACTGTACACAGACACTGTACACAGACACTACATTTTTCCTCTTCAATAGTAAATTAACTTTCACATGTCAAAACCTTTCTTTTTTTTAACTTTTCGACTCTTTGTAATAACACTTAGCTTAAGGCACAAGCACATTGCACAGTTGTACAAAAATATTTTTCTTTTTGTATATCCTGATTCTATAAGCTTGTTGCCATCTTTAAATTTAGAGTTTTTTATTTTTGTTTTTACTTTTCAAGCTTTTGCTTAAAAAAAAACACAAATGGAGCCAGCGCTGTGATGTAGCAGGTAAAGATACCACCTGCAATGCCAACACCCCATATGGGCACCAGTTTGAGTCCCAGCTGCTCCACTGCTAATGCTAAGTTCCAGCTCCCTGCTAATGTTCTGGGAAAGCAGTGGAAGATGGCCCATGTGTTTAGGCTCCTGTACCCACGTGGGAGACCTGGAAGATGCTCCTGGATCCTGGATTCTGGATCCTGGCTCCTGGCTTTGGCTTGGTCCAGCCATGGCTGTTGTGGCTATTTGGGGAATGAACCAGTAGATGGAAGATCTCTGTCTCTCTTTCTCTCTTTGTCTCTCCTACTCTCTCTCTCTCTCTAACTCTGCCTTTCATATAAATAAAATAAATCATTTTTAAAAAGACACAAATACTCACATTAGCCTAGGACTACACAGGGTCAGTCTCATCAATGTCACCTTCTTCCACCTCTGTGTCTCATGCCCCTGGAAGGTCTTCAGGAGCACGTATGGAGCTGTCATCTCCAGTGATAACAATGGCCTCTCTTAGAGGACCGGCCTGAGGCCCTTCTTGGGGAGGTGGCATTCTTTTCAGAAATATGTCCACATTATCTCGCCTGGGTTTTTTTTTCCCATCATAGATGTGTTTGTAAGCATATAACTTCTATTAATGAATACCTTTGCAGGTTTTTAGTGACTCAGAGGTTTTAGGCATGCAGAAACATCCTCTTCAAAGTAAAAGACGAGATACTGTACCTGTGTCTCTAGCCACCAAGAGAAAAGCTCAAGGCCTTTGAAGCCTCTTTGGGTTTTGAGGCAGCAACTCTGTCACCTGGGCCATGTGACCTACAGGTTCATAGTGCTACAGGCATCTGGGGTATATAAAGATGACATGTAGAACATACATAAATTCTTCCAGCAATGTAAAATGGTTTGGCACTACATCAAAGGCTAAACAGTTACCATATGATTCAACAATTCTACCTTTAAGCATACACACACACACACACACCAAGAAAATGAAAATATATGTCCACATGAAAACTTGCACAAAAACATTCATATCAGGGGTCTTCATAGCCAAAAACTAGAAACAACCTAAAGTATATTAATTTATTAATGGATAAATAACTTTGGCATATCCATACAATGAACTATTATTTGATAATAAAAATAAGTATTAATATGTGCCTAGTCCAAGTCCCGGCTACTCTGCTTCCAATCCACTTCCTATTAATAATGCATACCCCAGGGGCTGGCTCTGTGGTGCAGCAGGTTAAAGCCCCAGCCTACAATGCCGGCATCCCATATGGGTGCTGGTTCGAGCCCCAGCTGCTCCATTTCTGATCCAGCTCCCTGCTGATGTGCCTGGGAAAGCAGCAGAAGATTGCTCAAGTGCTTTGGCCCCTGAACCCACGTGGGAGACCAAGAGGAAGCGCCTGGCTCCAAACTTCAAATTGGCTCAGCTCCAGCTGTTGCAGCCATTTGGGGAATGAACCAGTGGATGGAAGACTTCTCTCTCTGTCTCTACTTCTCTTTGTAACTCTGTCTTTAAATAAATGAAATAAATATTTTTTAAAAAAATGCATATTCTGCAAGGCAGAAAGTGATGGTTCCAAGTGCTTGAGTCCTTGCCACCAATGTGGGATACATAGATTGAGTTCTGGGCTCTCAGCTTTGGCCTGGCCCAGCCCTGGCTCCTGCAGGCACTTGAGGAGTGAACCAGTTACTGAACAGAAGATCTCTCTCCATCTCTCTCTCACTCTATCTGCTTTTCAAATAAAATGAAACAATAAATTTTTAAAAATGCGTGTTACTGTACAAGTAGACATTGAAAATATTCTGCTCAGTGAAGCAAGCCAGAAACAAAAGACTATATATATATATATATATATATATATATATATATATATATATATACTATATGCGTATGTTATTCCATTTAGGTGAAGCCCAAACTGAATAAATCTAGGAAGGTCAATGGGAGATCAGTGACTGCCTAGGGCTAGTATGTGGAAAGGAGGACAGGAGTGTAGATTGGAAATGATTGCACAGGGTGATGGAAATGTTCTAAAAGAAGGTGATGATATTTGCACAGCTCTGAATGTACTGAAAACCACTGCACGCTTGTATCACACGTTAATGCCCACCAGAGGGCGTCCACTGCAAAAGCAGCAGGAAACAACTACCTCGAGAGGATCCTGCTACTGTCAGCTCTCTGGTTCTAGCCACCCTAGGCCAAGTGCCAAAGAGGAAAGCAGAGGGTACTTGGAACCCACTGATCTTACCATGTCATCCAAAGTGGCTACCCTGGTGGTGGTGAGGTGGCCTCTTAGAGATGTAGCTGAGGTTCCAAGTATCCTTGTACCAATGGTCATGATTGGTGGAAAATCCTCTGTGTGTAGAATATTTGGGTCCAGGAAATAAGAGATGGAAGCAGCAGTAGCCCATGCTCCATCACTCTGAGCGACCCCTGTAGGAGATCTTTGTTTCCCACACCTGCAATTCTGGCTTCTGGGAGTGTAAAGATCTCTTTTAGCAATTGGGTACATTCATCCTCCAGCTGCCACTGAATTCCTGCTGACAATTCACACTTGCAAGGCCATCAACAAGTTGGATGACTCACCCAACTCTTTGGGTGACCAGAACCTCCTCACAATTTACCTTGCCCCCAACCCAGTCCACCTATAGCCAATGTGTGGGAATGGACGGAGCCCAGCTCCCTGGCTCAAGGAGAGACACCTCTGTAATGCGATCTACACTCTAGAGCCTACACAAGATCACACTCATTCTATATACTGCCACATTACTGAATGGCTTTTTGGTTGAATCTTTAGATTTTTCCATGTATGAAATCATGTTGCAGGATACAAAATCAACACACGAAAAAACAGTAGCGTTTTTATACATCAATAATGGTCTTGATGAAAGAGAAATAAAGAAAGAAATCCCATTCACCATAGCTACAAAAAATCAAATATGTAGAAACAAATTTCTGCTGTATCCTGAGCCATCACACAGGAACATCACAAGACTGCTCCTCAATCAATGCAACCCAGGGTATAGACACCCTTCCTGCATCAAGGCATGTAGCAGCAGAAGTAGCCAGAAAGAAACCAGTGTCCCAACTCCCTAGCTATACTCAGAATCAGGGCTGACAGGAAGGACACAGGTCTCAGAGCCATGTTGGCTCCTTGCCTGAGAGCAGATCTGGTCCCCCAGGGGACTCCCTAGCCCCTGCATTCTTAGTCCAGCTGAGTCTAAAGCCCTGTATTCTCTTCCAACTAACTAGCCTGCAGAGAGGAAAGCCACCAAGTTGGAAAAGCCTGAGAAAGATCGCTCAGCTCCACTCCTCCTCATGGCCCTTACCTGGATTGTACTATATAAACCCAGCGCATATCTGGATTATTGCTCTCGGCCACAGGCTTCCTCTGTGTGCACACCAGCAGTTAGCCACCCTGGCAACATATTTCTTTTTAATAAAGTTGGTTTTGGATGTGAAAAAAGGAAAAAAGAAATAAATTGAATCAGAGAAATTAAAGATCTCTACAATGAAAATTACGAAACATGGACAAAAGAAATCATAAAGGACACAAAAATGCACATATATTCCATATTTATGGACTGGAAGATTAATATTGTTAAACTATCCATACTATCTAAAGCATTCTACAAATTCAATGCAATCCCCACCAAAATAAGAATAACATTCTTTACAAAATGAGAGGAAAATATCTTAAAATTCATATGGAACCATCAAAGATCCAGAACAGCCAAAGAAATGTTGAGCAAAATGATAATACCGGAGGCATCATGATACCTGACTTCAAAGCCTACAATAAAGCTATAGTAATTAAAACAACAAGGTACCGGCATAAAAAGCAGCACACTTCAATGAAACAGAACAGAAAACTCAGAAATCAGCCCACTTACATAAAGCACCAAAAACAAAGGTGTCAAAAAGTCTTTTTCAATAAATAGTGCTAGAAAAACTGAATATGCGTATCTAGAAAAACGAAAGTAGATCCCTATCTCTCACCACATATAAAAAGTCAACTCAAAAATGGATCAAACACCTAAATGTAAGACTGGGAACTATGAAATTTCTGGAAGAAAATGTAGGGGAAACACTTGAATACATTGGTGTAAGCAATGATTTTTTGGATAAGGCCCTAAGGGATTGGCACTGTGGTGCAGTGTGTTAAGCCCCCAGCCTGTGCCGCCAGCATCCCATGTCAGAGATCCAGTTCAAGTCCCTGCCACTCTACTCCTGATCCAGCTCCCTACTAATGTGCCTGGGAAGGCAGAGGAATATGACTAAAGAATGTGGGCCCCTGCCACTCATGTAGGAAACCTGAGTGGAGTGCTTGGCTCCTGGCTTTGGCCTGGACCAACCCCAGCCATTGCAGCTATTTGGAAAGTAAATCAGCAAGTGAAAGATCTCTCTTGATTGCTCTCTCTCTCTCTCTCTCTCTCTCTCTCTGTCTCTCTCTCTCTCTCTCTCTCTCTCTCTCTATATATATATATATATATATATATATATAAACTCTGCCTTTCAAATAAATAAATACATAAATCTTTTTTTTAAAAAAAAAAGACCTTAAAAGCATAAGCAACAAAAGCAAAACTAGACAAGTGGAGTTGTATCTGCACAGCAAAGAAAGCAATCAACAGAGTGAAGAGACATCTGACAGAATGGGAGAAAATATTTGCAAGCTCCTTAACTAATGAAGGTTTAAGATCCAGAATATATCAGTAACTCAAAAAACTCAACAACAAAAATAAACCAGTCCAGTTAAGAAATGTGTAAACAATCTGAATAGATAATTCTGAAGAGAAGAAATGCAAATCACCAACAAATATATGAAAAAATGTTCAATATCACTAGCCATCAGGGAAATGCATTTCAAAACCCAATGAGATAACACCTCACTCCTGTTATAATGGCTGATGAGGATGTGGGCAAAGGGAAACTCTTACACACTGTTGGTGGAAATGTAAATTAGCATAGCCACTATGGCCCAAGTGCTTGGGCCCTGCACCCCATGGGAGACCAGGAGAAGCACCTGGCTCCTGCCATCGGAACAGCGCGGTGCGCTGGCCGCAGCGGCCATTGGAGGGTGAACCAACAGCAAAGGAAGACCTTTCTCTCTGTCTCTCTCTCTCTCTCACTGTCCACTCTGCCTGTCAAAAATTTAAAAATAATAATAAAAAATAGAGCCACCACATGATCCAGCAAAGTTTTAATGAAGTGCAAGTTGCAGTAATGATAAATGTGATGTAAATGTCTTTCTCTAGACCAGAGGTTCCAGACCTCACCATTACTGAAATCACATGGCAGAGTTCTTAAAATGCCATTTCCTGCGTCCTACTGCAGAGTTTCTTAACCAAAGCTCCAGACATGTGACTTAGGAGTTTCAATTTCTTTCCATTCCCCTGATATTTTTTGATTAGCAAGGATTTGGAACCATTGGTTAGATAATTCATTTGTGTTAGAAGGTTTAGTTATACCTTTATGAGACTCTGTGGGATATATAAAATAGAATTTTGAGGTTCTGAGGCCAGTTTTGTGTCAAAGGGAGTTAAGCCAACCTTACAACATTGCCATCCCATATCTCAGTGACAGTTCAAGCCCTGGATACTCTGCTTCCAATCCAGCTTCCTACTAATGCACCTAGGAAGACAGCAGAAGATGGCCCAAGTGCTTGGGCCCCTGCCACACACTTGGGAGACCTGGATGAAGTTCCTGGCTTCAAGACCTGGTTGTTGTGACCACTGGGGATGGAACAAGCAGATGGAACATTGATTTGTATTTGTGTGTGTGTGTGTGTCCAAGCCCATTGCTCTGACATTCAAAATAAATAAATCTTAAAAATAATTCTGAGGGGGCTGGGGCCGTGGCTCACTTGGTTGATCCTCTGCCTGCAGTGCTGGCATCCCATATGGGCACTGGTTCTGGTCCTGGCTGATCCTCTTCCAGTCCAGCTCTGCTGTGGCCCGGGAAAGCATTGGATGATGGCCCAAGTGCTTGGGCGCCTGCACCCACGTGGGAGACCAGAAGGAAGCACCTGGCTTCTGGCTTTGGATCAGCATAACTCCAGCCATGGTGGCCATTTGGGAGGATGAACCAACGGAAGGAAGACCTTTCTCTCTGTCTCTCTCTCTCTCACTGTCTAACTCTATCTGTCAAAAAAATAATAATAATTCTGAGGTCCCTCCCAACATTATAAGTCTGTGATTTTATTAACTATTCATTACAAACAATATTCCTTAACTGAAAAAAGATTATCTTGATTTTAAGCCAATCATAGCATGATTATTTTTTTATTTTTATTTATTTATTTTATTGACAGGCAGAGTAGACAGTGAGAGAGAGAGACAAAGAGAAAGGTCTTCCTTTGCCGTTGGTTCACCCTCCCAGTGGCCACCACGGCCGGCGCGCTGCGGCCGACACACCGCGCTGATCCGATGGCAGGAGCCAGGTGCTTATCCTGGTCTCCCATGGGGTGCAGAGCCCAAGCACTTGGGCCATCCTCCACTGCACTCCCGGGCCACAGCAGAGAGCTGGCCTGGAAGAGGGGCAACCGGGACAGAATCGGTGCCCCGACCGGGACTAGAACCCGGTGTGCCGGCGCCACTAGGCAGAGGATTAGCCTATTGAGCCATGGCGCCGGCCTAGGATGATTATTCATTACAAGTAGAATGTAATATATAATTGTTTCTGAAATTCTGACATAAAAATTTAAGAATATGGATGTACATATTCAATTGATTAAATGTGAAATAGCATTGATTTCTTTTTTTTAGAGTTACAAAGAGGTAGAGGCAGAAAGAGAGAGGTTGTCCATCCCCTGGGTCACTCCACAAATGGCTGCAACAGCCAGAGCTGAGCTGATCCAAAGCCAGAAGCTAGGAGCTTCTTCTGGATTTCTCACATGGGTGCAGGAGCCCAAGGACTTGGACCATCTTCTACTGCTTTCCCAGGTTATAGCAGAGAGCTGAATAGGAAGTGGAGCAGCCGGGAGTTGAAACAGCACCCGTATGGGCTGCTACACCATAGAGCCGGCCCCTGATTCCTTTTAATACATAAATTAAACATGCGACCATATTAGTCTGAATAGACTAGATTACACTGTATTGACCAACATTACAAAAATCTCAGCGACTTCACATGGGGTCAGTTGATTTCTTGTTCCTGCAAAGATCGCAGCGTGGCTGGGCAGCTGCCCTCCACGTTCACTGCTCAGCAGTGCAGGCAGCTTCCATCCTAAAGCACCTCTATCTTCACAAAGGCTTAGAGTTCACAGTTGCTAGAGAGACTCCCACTACAAACTAAATGTTTGGCCTTAAGGCAATCCTGATTGTTTCTAATGATCACATGGGTCACAAACCATTGGCCAGAGTTAGTCATATTATTGAACAACAACTATAAGACCAAGGAAGAGTAATCCTAGTCTTTGCCCAAAATGAGAGGATAATGGCATAATGGGGACTAACGACATCAACAACAGCTATTAAATAAAATGAGGAAGATTCATAAAAGTGGAAAAAAGAAAATGTATACATACATAGCACTACTACTGGGCATTTGATTTGGCTCCTTTGAATCATTGAAAATACAAGTTCTTTTTAATAATATTTATTTTTTATAATTACGCATTTTTGTAGAAATTTTAAAATACATCAAGTATATGAAGGAAATTAAAAACCCTTGCAATCTCACCTCCTAAAGATAACTACTATGTTTTTCTACTTTATGCTATCTTAGCTTTATTTTATATTTTTATTTTTAATTTTAGATGAATATAAGATATTTATACATTTTATGGGGTATGTTACAATATTTCAACAGATAAGCACAGCATAAACCAATCATACCACACACTTAACCCTTCTACTTTCTTTATCATGGGCTACAGTTACCCTATTGTTCTCTGGATCACCAGAACCCATTACCTTCACCCAGCTGTGTTTTGGTATCCAAATCAAAGTTGGAATGACACATTTTGTACTTATATGATGCCTCTTTTATTTATCAATATTTGAAAATTCAATTTTTTATTCCAATTTGCTAGTAACTATTGGTTGTGGTTTCCAGAAGGGTGCTTCCCTCCCGGTCTCGGTGACACTATCTTTAAAATAAGGATATTAGGCCGGCGCCGTGGCTCAACAGGCTAATCCTCCGCCTGTGGCGCCGGCACACCGGGTTCTAGTTCCGGTCGGGGCACCGATCCTGTCCCGGTTGCCCCTCTTCCAGGCCAGCTCTCTGCTGTGGCCCGGGAGTGCAGTGGAGGATGGCCCAAGTGCTTGGGCCCTGCACCCCATGGGAGACCAGGAGAAGCACTTGGCTCCTGCCATCGGATCAGCGCGGTGCGCCGGCAGCGCGCCTACCGCGGCGGCCATTGGAGGGTGAACCAACGGCAAAAAGGAAGACCTTTCTCTCTGTCTCTCTCTCACTGTCCACTCTGCCTGTCAAAAATAAAAAAAAATAAAAAAATTTAAAAAATAAATAAATAAATAAATAAAAATTAAAAAAATAAGGATATTAGAAGAGATTATCTGTAAGATGTCCTATAGCTGTGATGATCTGTGAATGCTAGCATATACAATCCCTGTTGTCTGTCTGTGATCCTTACCCTCTTCTCACAGGCTACAACCAGTACCTTGGAAAATGAAGAGCTTGAACAAGCCTCCCTTGTAGTCCACTTTCAGGACCTGGGACAGCTCCCACTGGTGCTGCTGGAGGCTGTTCTGAGCTCTCAATTGCTTTCACTGTGATGTATAAACCTCATTAGACCCTGAACTTCTGGCCCAAATCACTGTTGCAAACTCTTGTTAAATCAGAGTACCCTAATCCTCCACCTTGCGGCGCCGGCACACGGGGTTCTAGTCCCGGTTGGGGCGCCGGATTCTATCCCGGTTGCCCCTCTTCCAGGCCAGCTCTCTGCTATGGCCCAGGAAGGCAGTGGAGGATGGCTCAAGTTCTTGGGCCCTGCACCTGCAGGGGAGACCAGGAGAAGCACCTGGCTCCTGGCTTCGGATCAACGCAGTGCGCCGGCCGCAGTGTCCATTGGAGGGTGAACCAACGGCAAAAAGGAAAACCTTTCTCTCTGTCTCTCTCTCTCTCTCTCACTATCCACTCTGCCTGTCAAAAAAAAAAAAAAATCAGAGTACCATTACCTGGCACTGATGAATCTTAGTACCTGTAGTTACAAAAGGATACTGAAGGTCATTACCATAACAAAATGTAGGTTACTGAAACAAGGATGGGATTTTGCTTTGTCCCAATTGCACATCTTGTCACAAGTTTCTGGAGGACTAGGCTTTTGTCCCAGTGTTTAAGACACTACTTAGGATGCCCACATCCCATATCAGAGTGCCTGGTTCAAGTTTTCACTCCTCTATTTCTGATCCAACTTCCTGTTGATTTATACTCCAGGAGGCAACAGATGATGGCTCAAGTACTTGGGTCTCTGCCACCTAAATGGAAGACCTATATTGAGTTCCTGGCTCCTAACTTGGGCCTGGCCCAACCCTAGCTATTACAAGCATTTAGGGAGTGAACCAGCAGATGGAAGGTATCTCTCTCCCTCCTTCTCTCCCTCTGTCTTCCCTTCAAATAAATAAAACACAAATAAATGAGCAGTTTTTAAAAATCAAATGTTGAAACAATGCAATAAATAAGCAATAATAAATTATCAATAAATATTTGCTCACTTGAGTGACTTAAATCTTACCCCCTCATTTTCCAGACTTCTCAAGAAAGACTTGCAATATCTGATTCTACATTTCTGTGATTGTCTCTGGAAATAACTATTCCAGCAAAGAGGCAAGAGTCAGCTCTAATACAGGAAATGCAAGCTCAGAGACAACTGGCTTCCCATTTTATGCTGCATTTTACCTTACAGAATTTCTATTCCCATTCTTTATCCCACCTTGCGGCTGAGGCACATAAACAGAAGCACCGTTTATTCTGTATCTCTTCATGACAGAGCCTTTCTGCAATCTGCAATTTTTACATTGATCACCAGGGGGCGCGCACGTGTTGCTTAAATCGCTGCTTCTCTCTGGCAGCTGGGGACCAGCAGAATTTGAAACTCTGGACTTAAACAACCAACCAGAGATGTTAAGGTCCTGTGACCAGCCACTTCTACAATATTGGAGCTGTGTTAGAAGGAAGTGTCCCAACGAGGCAGATATGTAGGCACCTGTATGTAATGAGAAGGGTGGATAAAAATCTCTCCTTTACCAATTACTGGATAGCCAGCAAGAAGGGGAGCCAGAGAAAATCAATGACCCAGAACTCAATAGTATGGCTCCAAGGCAAAGGTGTCCCAGGCTGGTTTGGAGTGGCAGATACATTTTCTGCTGGTGCCATCTGACTCTCTAAGTCCCTCACAGTGTCTTGGTAAAATTATATGGCTGGAAGAAACCACAAGAGCCCACCATTTCTCCACTCTTCTTTTATCAATGGGAAGATTGAGTCCTGGAGAAAAATAAGTTATTTTTCCCAGGTCAAATAACTATATGGTTCCAGAACCTGCATTGAAACGCAGGAGATTACTTCACTGATTACTTGGTGGGAGTGCTCTTCAGAAAAGATCCTTTGGATTCAGGATAGCCTAAACTGTATTGGTGGATTAAGGCAGGTCTTTGGGGGCTGGTGCTGTGGTGTAGTAGGCTAGGTCTCTGTTTGTGATGCTGGCATCCCATATGAGTGCCAGCTCGAGTCCTGACTGCTGCTCTTCCAATCCAGCTCTTTGCTTATGGCCTGGGAAAGCAGTGGAAGATGGCCCAAGTGCTTGGGTCCCAGCACCCACATGGGAGACCCAGAAGAGGCTCCTGGCTCCTGGCTTCAGATCAGTCCAGCTCTGGCCATTGCAGCCATCTGGGGAGTGAAGCAGCAGATGGAAGACCTCTCTGTTTGTCTCTCCCTCTCTATCTGTAACTTTGCCTCTCAAATAAATAAATAAAATCTTTAAAAAAAAAAGATGGGTCTTTATAGAAGGGGTTATGGATTTGGTATATTTGATGAAAAAGAAGAGAGAAGGAATAAAAAAGAAGGGAGGGAAGAATAAAGAGAAGGAGAGGAGAAAGGAGAAGGGGGAGACAATAGAGGAAGAGAGACAGGGAGGGAGGGAGGGAGAGAGGGAAGCCTTTTCCAATGGTCTGGTCTCCAGGCAGCCTCTCCTGCTGCTGTGTTCCTAGCAACTAAAGCTAAGCTGCATTGTTTGGAGTGTACTCATTTTGTTCAGATTCAAAGATGAAGGATAGACTCCCAAAAACAAAGGGCATTTTCTTCCCAGAGCTAAGATAAATCATAATTCAAGGACACAAAGATCAAGGGAGAGCAACCCCTCCAAGCCCAGCTGCGGAACAGTGAGGCACTTTCGATAGCACGGCTCATTTCTGAGGTGCACTAGAAAGGACCTTGGAATCCCCTTATACAAGTACTGCACTTGGCGTAGGAGGAACATGTGGTTCAGAAAGGAAGAGATGGGGTAGTGACTTAAATGCTCCAAGGCCAGGGAACTGAAGCAAGCTGGGGTCAGCAGGTGAGAGAGAGTTTAGGTGTGTTACCGGAAAGAGTGACTTCTTCCTTTAAGAAAAGCAATAAACAACAGTAACACTTGCCCTCGGTAAGCGGGCTAAGAATGAGGCTGCGGCAAACTGGACGTGCCCTGTCTCTTTTTTTTTTTTTTAAGATTTATTTATTTTTTCTTGAAAGTCAGAATTACAGAGAAGCAGAATGCAGAGAGAGAGAGAGAGAGAAGTCTTCCATCTGCTGGCCCACTCCCCAAATGGCAACCATGGCCAGAACTGAGCTGATCCGAAACCAGGAGTAAGGAGCTTCCTCCAGTCTTCCCACGCAGGTGCAGGGGCCCAAGGACTTGGGCCATCCTCTACTGCCCTCCCAGGTCACAATAGAGAGCCGGATCGGAAGTGGAGCAGCCAGGACTCAAATGCACCCATATGGGATGCCAGCACTGCAGGCAGTGACCTTACCTGCTACGCCACAGAACCGGCCCCATGTGCCCTGTCTCAGGGGACATCTGCTACCCAGCTTCATTTGGGCACTGTCACAGAGGGATATGAGCCTGAAGTTGCCAGATTTTGTGTGTTTTTTTTAATATGGACTTGTACTTGATAGACCCAGATTTTTTTAACAGTGGAATCTAATTTTAATTAGCTGCACAGCAAACAGAACTCTTCTGAGATCTGGATTCAGCCTCCGGTCTCTGTGGCCTCTGGCCCAGGATTCTGTGAGATGGGAGGGTGGTTCCTCTGGGAAGCCCCACCTTTGGTGTCAGCTCAGCCCCACCCCTGACCCCCACTTGCCTTGTGACCTCCCAGAAACCACTACTCTCTGGCTTCTGCTTCCTCGTGTGAAAGGTGAGGGGGTGAAGTGGGGAATCCGTGGAGTTATTTTCTGACACAGCGTCTGGGTTTGAGGCAGATGGAGATTTTCAATCGGCAAGGCACGGGGGAAGATCACGGGATGAGAAGGCAGAGGTCCTGCAAAGCCCTGTGTCCTCTGTGTCCCTATTCCACTGGAACTCCAAACTCCACATGTCCAAGACTGAGTTTGCCATCAGCTCCGTCAGCCTTCCCCTCAGCACATGCCTCACCCCTTACCCAGCTGCCCACTGCACACAGTTGCCCTCATCCTAAACTCCCTCCTTTTCCATCCTCATCTAGTAAAGCAAATCCTTCCAATCCCACTCCTCATCTCTCAAATCGGTTCACGTCCTTCCATCTCCAACACCCCTGAGCCAGGCAATCACGTATTTCTCCTGATTGCATCAGCCCCCGCCAGCCCATCATCTTACTGCAGTCAGAGCTGCCTCCATAAAACCAAGTTCACGGGGCCGGCATTGCGGCTTAGCAAGTTCATCTACAATGCCAGCATCCAATATCTGTGCAGGTTCAAGTCCCGGCTGCTCCACTTCTGATCCAGCTCTCTGCTAATGCACCTGGGAAAGCAGCAGAGGATGGCCCAAGACCCTGGGCCCCTGCACCCACGTGGGAGCCCTGGAAGAAGTTCCTGGTTGCCGGCTTCAGCCTGGTCCAGCCCTAGCTGTTGTGGCCATTTGAGGGGTGAACCAACAGATAGAAAATATCTCTCTCTCTCTCTTTCTCTCTCTCTCTCTCTCTCTCTCTCTGTAATTCTGCCTTTCAAACTCCTTACAGCGAGGCCCAGGCTCATGCCCCACTGTCAGCACACGCTGTCCTGCCATGGGTGAGCCACAGGAAACTGTAGTTTGTTCACCAGCAAATTCAGTGCCTGGCCCCTGAGGGCCATGTGCTACTTGACAAATGAGTGAGTAAGTGAATATATGAATCTAAGGCCTCCCTAGCTCTGTGAGTCTGAAATGTGCGTGCTCTCACATTTCACTCCCTGTAAGCACGCTTGTCCTTACAGGCCACTATGAGGAGCAAACGAGACAAGGGTTGTTAACGAGGTTTGGGACCCTAAGAGCAGAAGGAAAACATTAGCTGCTATTTCCCTTCTCAGGCCTCCTGGCTCGGGACCAACCTCAGTGCCTGTCTCATAGCCTTCAAGTAGGAATGGAGTGGGTTAATATTTGAAACACGCTTTAAACTGTACCTGAAACTCTGTAAGAATTTATTAAACAAGCACGATTCCCAGGATCACGGCAATGACGGCTGACATCTACCACCGTCCGAGGTGCCAGGCGATGCGGAATGTGCTCATCTCCAGGTGCTCTTTTAGTGACACCCCCAGATTCCCTTTTGGATGAAGCCTCGGGTGAAGTTTTGATGGGACTGACAACCCCCCTAGCCCACAGCCAGAACTAAGCTCTTCTCGACTTTGAATCGTGAGCGACAGGAAGGCAGGAAAAATGCCAGACAATCACGCATGCCCGGAAAGATGCCTGTCCAGGATGCGAAGATGCTCCTAATCCCGCGCGCTCTGGAGCGTCCCCACCGCCACCTCTCCAAGCCTGGTTCTTCAGCCTCCCCCCTTGCTCTGTGAGCTTCCCCCTTTGCCCATGTTAACCAATGGGTGTTTCTGAGGCTTGCTCTGCCCATGCACTGCTCCAGGGTCTGAGATTTGTCAGCCATCAACCCTTCCTCCTTCCTGGTCTCTGTATCCTCTTTCAAAAGTATGAGCCATGGCCAGGCTGGGTGTCCCCAACCCCAAACAATCAGCATAATCCTGGGGTGGGGCAGAGGAGAGGGGACCCGCCTTAACCCCCAGTCAATCAGCAGAATCGTGGGGTGGGGCAGGGGAGAGGGGACCCTCCTTAACCCCCAATCCCAGCCAATAAGCAGAACTGTGGGGTGGGGCAGGGGAGAGGGGAACTTCACGCAGTCCCACAGAATTAGATTAGCCAGGGGTGGAAAGCTCCAAACCCATGGTTTGTAGAGTCCCCTTCACCAAGTGCATCTGAGACACAGCCAGCTGGGAAGCACTGGGCTCCACGGCCTCTCAGGGCCCTTCCAAAGCAGGGGACCCAGGGCTCTCAGGGCTTCTGTGATGCCACTGCACCCCGGATACCCGCAGTTCATGTCCAGTTCTCATCACTCACCCCACTGAGAAACCTCTGGAAGCTTCCAGCACGTTGGACTAAAGCCCCAATTCCTGCAGTCTGGTTCGGTGCTCCTCTGCCCCCTCAGATCTGTCTGCTACCCTCCTGAGCCTAGAAGAGAACTTCTGCCCAGGAACTCCTCCCTGGTGCCGAATCCATGGGTCCTTCCTGCAGCCCAAGTCTCTGCTCAAACAAGCTCTCTTCAGAGAGACCTTCTCCAAACACCCATGGAGAGTGGCAGCTCTCTGCCTTCAATCTCCATCACCCCTGTCTTTTCTTTTTCTTCATTGCACTGACCTCCTGATATTTGCTATTTTAAGCTGGTTCATTGTCAAGGTTATCCCCTCTAGAATGTAAGTTCCATGAGCACAGGGAAGGTGATTTGTTCTCCAACGTGTACAAGACTTCTGCAGCACAAGAGAACTCAGAGAAGACCCCCAGTGAAGTATTTGCTTAATGAATATGTTTTGCAGGCACCCAGAAAAATGACCATGGGAGAGACAAAGATCTGATTTTCACAACTCCTGGGGCCAGTGTTCCTTGCCAGAATCAGCAGCAGCCAGGCGACCTTGGCCTTCACGGTGAGCTGAGGGGCTGGTGTCTGCAGCTCCCAGAAGCATGGCCGACTCTGGGCAGTCCCTGTGGGAAGATCATACCACACGCATATACCCACTGTGAATACCCTGGTACCTATTCTCAGCTAAGCTTCTCCTCTGAGAAACCTTGCTCTTGTCCTTGGTTTTTCACTCTCGGGGCTTGCAGCCAGGAAATACAACTCCAAAGGAGAGCTCTAAGCGACAGCAGGGTGCCCTCTCCCCTTAAATCAATTCTTCCACACACACAAGCTCTGCTTTTAATTTTCCCATCTCCATCACCCTGGCAGCCTCTCCAAATCCCAAGTCCTTGGGCACCATTCCCAGGCCCCAGGAAGAACAACCTTTGCTACTTTAGGTGTGGGTAGATAATACTCAGCTTTTGTTGAGCGATCCCACCAAAACTGAGCTCATGAATTTCATTTATCCATTTGCTTTAACAATGACACTGAGGTCACTGGCCACATAAACACTAAGGATCTACCATCAGAAAACCTTCCTGAAGACTTGCTCTTAAGGCTCAGTGCTAGAACTACCTACAAATCTTTGGGGGTCGGAGGTGGGCAGGAAGGGGTGGCACAGTGGCATAGTAAGTTAAGCCTCCACCTGCAGTCCCCACTACTCCACTTCCAATCCAGCTCCCTGCTTATGGCCTGGGAAAGCGGGGGAAGATGGCCCAAGTCTTTGGGCCCCTGCACTCGTGTGGCAGACCTGGAAGAAGCTCCTGGCTGCAGATCAGCCCAGCTCTGGCCATTGAGGCCATTTGGGGAGTGAATCAGTGGATGGAAGACTTCTCTCTCTGTCTATAACTATGTGACCTTGGCCTGTAATATCACCAAACAAGCAAACACACACACATACACACACAAAAAAAGAAGTGAGTTGGGGGAGGGAAAAAAAGAAAGAATAAGCTAGCAAAAAAAAAAAAAATTGGCTGGGGCCCGTGCTGTGGTATAGCAGGTAAAGCCGCCTCCTGCAGTGCCAGCATCCCATATGGGCGTTGCTTCAAGTCCTGGCTGCTCCACTTCCTATCCAGCTCTCTGCTATAGCCTGGGAAAGCAGTAGAAGATGGTCCAAGCCCTTGGGCCCCTGCACCCATGTGGGAGACCTAAAAGAAGCACCTGGCTCCTGGCTTCGGATCAGCTCAGCTCTGGCTGTTTCAACCATTTGGGGAGTGAACCAATGGATAGAAGATACCTCTCTCTCTCTCTCTACCTCTCTACCTCTCTTTCTCTCTACCTCTCTGTAACTCTGCCTTCCAGATAAATAAACAAATCTTTAAAAAATAAAATAAAAAGTAGAGGCTGGCGCTGTGGTACAGTAGGTTAATCCTCCACCTGCAGCGCCAGCATCCCATATGGGCACTAGTTCTAATCTTGGCTGCTCCTCTTCCAATCCAGCTCTCTGCAGTGGCCTAGGAAAGCAGTAGAAGACAGCACAAATGCTTAGACCCCTGCACCGGTGTGGGAAACCAGGAAGAAGCTCCTGGCTCCTGGCTTCGGATTGGCACAGCTCCAGCCATCGCAGCCATTTGGGGAGTGAACCAACAGAAGGAAGACTTCTCTCTCTCTGTCTCTCCCTCTCATTGTTTGTAACCCTACCTATCAAATAAATAAAATCTTTAAAAAATTAAAAATTTTAAAAATTTAGAAAAATAAAAATTGAGAGTTTTATTTAAAAAAAAAGTGACCTACTCCACCACTTGAGATGCACTGGCTTGTGTTTCTTTCCCTCTGAAATAAGCATTCCAGGATTCAACAAAAACGTTTTGAGTACAGACTGTGCACCAGACACCTGTAATGTATCAATGACCCAAACAGATAAAGATGCCCATCAGTGTGGATCAGTATAATAGTGGGGAAAGACAAATATTTAAACAGTAAATATAGTAAATTATTCATCAAAAAATGTTAAATGGTCATAAATTCATTAAAATAGAATATATTGGCTGGCGCCGTGGCTCACTTGGCTAATCTTCCTCCTGCGGTGCCTGCACCCCAGGTTTTATTCCCAGTTGGGGCACCAGTTCTGTCCCGGTTGCTCCTCTTCCAGTCCAGCTCTCTGCTCTGGCCCAGGAGGGCAGTGGAGGATGGCCCAAGTCCTTGGGCCCTGCACCCACATGGGAGACCAGGAGGAAGCTCCTGGCTCCTGGCTTCGGATCGGCACAGCGCGCTGGCCGTAGCAGCCATTTGGGGGGTGAACCAACAGAAGGAAGATTTTTCTCTTTGTCTCTCTCCCTCTCTCTCTGTCTAACTCTGCCTGTCCAAAAAAAAAAAAAAAAAGTGACACTTAGGTAAAAACTTGAAGTTGATGTTACTGCCTGGTTCCCCTTCCTTTTTGGCATGCAAGATGGCCAAAACCAAATCTGAGGCCCTAACACAGCACTGCTGAGGTTCCTGTGGTCTGTAAGTTGGTGACCCTCTGTGCCTTGGAGAGCCAGGGCAGCACATCGGTCAAGGGCATGAGTTCCAACCTGCAGCTGGAGCTGAACTTGGCTCCACTGCTTCCCAACTACAATGACCTTGGGCCTCTGAGTTCACCTCTCTGAATCCCGGTTCATTCTAGCACCTCCAAATGAAGATGCCAACAGTGCCTACCTCACAGGGCTCTTTGAAGGATTAAATGAAATAATGTTCACAAATTCTTGTGCACACAGGAACTCAATAAAAATCAGCTGTAATCACTGAGCTTTAGTCTCCTCTCTCTAAGTTTATTTACATTTTCCTTTGTCCTGTTTCCTTATCCGTATTGATATTTTAATATTGTTTTATGGTTTCTGCTCCTGTGGTAAGCTACCTCAAATCCTATGTGGATTGGGGTGAGCTATAAATAAGTAAGTAAATAAATAAAAATTTGGGGGGGGGGGTGGGTTTTCACTGAAGCAGAACACTTCATTACCAAGACAGTGAATTGCAAGTGAGGCCAAAAGCAAGAAATATCGACTCTAAGAGTCCATCAGAAACCGCCAGCAAGGTACTCTAGGGCTTCTCAGACCATCTTTCTCGCCCCTTCCTCCTCTTTGCCCAAGCCTTCTTCCTCCTTCCGTCAGGAGAGGGCGAATGAGTCATGACAGTGACTCCATGAGGGTCCTGGTGCTCCCAGCCTGACGGCTACTTCATCGCCACACACAGCTCACACAGCTCTCCTTCTTTGTCATCGCAGAAGAGAAACGAGGGGTTACTTTCCACGATGATGGAGCTGGGGGAGAAGGCTGCTGACGGCATGAACAGCGCCAGTGGACTCTCACTGTGCCATTCCGGAGGGCGCTCTGGGGCCACAGAAAGCCCTGGGAGCTCTCTGTGCCTCGGCTTCCTCACTGCTAACCACAGCACTGCCTGCCTGCCTGCGGTGCCTGTGCAGCTACAAGCAGAGAAAACAGGCGAGCAACGCAAACAGCTCATTCCCAAAGCCCTTAATAACTGTTACCTTTCTTTCCCGAACGGCACCCCAGGGTAACACTCAGAGGACTATGGGAAGATGGAACTCTTCAATTGGAGGGTGGACAGGCCAGAAGTGGGGTGAGAAGAGCAGTTTAGGTGTGTCCCTACCTGACAGGAGCCCATGACAAGAAACAAAGGGGGAAAATCATGTCTTGAGCCCCTACTACATCTAGATACATTAACATAGCTCACCCAAGCCTTTCAGATCTGCATCATTATCCACCTCCAACACCTAGGGCTGGGCTTTGAGCCCTGAGCACACAGCTAGCAGCAAAGGCTACAACTAACAACCACCCCAGGACATCACAGGCAATGGAGGCTGTCCCTTCCCAGCAAGGGTACCACAGCTCTGTGGCTCCCCACTAGGCACAGCAAGATGCCAGGTCAGGTTGACCCTGCAGAGGGTTCCCTAATTCTGTCTTTTTCCTCTCACCTCCATCAATCCTCCAGGCCATCCCTGTTCAGTGAGCTGGGGCTTTGGAGTTGGTTAGATCTGAATTTGAAAAACTTCAGGGACTTGAAGTCACTTGTTCTTTCTGGTTCCTCTTCTGAACATGAGTGCATCAAATATCTACTTCCTGCAGTTGCCATGCAGCTTAAACAGGGCAGCACACTGAAAACCCACAAAGCAGGGCCCACTGAAGCATCCATACAGCCGCCATAGCCACACTGAAGCCATGTGGGGAAACTCAGCCTATGACAGAGAGAGAGGGTGGTGCATCCCGGAGCACTGGCTGACATGGTCACCAAAACTTCCAACAGCCAAGCAGTACGGCCTGGTTATCTCACACTAGATTCCTTCTTGCCCTCCACCCCTCTCCAGAGGAAACTCTTTGAACATAACAAGAAGATGAGCTGGGCCCCTCCCCAGATAAACAAAGGCTAATCAGATGCCCTTGATCCACAAACAAGGCACTGAAGGGACCTTCTGTGCTGGGCCGAGGAGAGAGGACACTCAGCCTCTTCTCCCAAGAGTTCATGGCGCACCTAGGAGGAAAGACAAGGAAGCTCCATCATGGCAGACGGAAGTCATGAGGGCTCAGAGTCCTGGGAACAGCAGGGGAGGCTGTTCCCTGTGCTGTTCCCTGTGCTACCGACCCCGGGTTCTCTGACTCCCTTGCAGCAGAAAATGCCAAGAGGCCAACATGCAAGCTACATAAGGTTTACTGGGGCCTCTGCTCAGACACAAGGGACACAGCACAAAGGGAAGAGGTTCCACCAACTGACTCCCCCAGGGGAGCAGAACAGGGCTTTTTTCTGGTTGGGGAGGTGTGGCTGTGCCCTCTCTGTCTCTGACTCATCCTCTCTGCCCAGGACACTGGGTTTGCACCAGGCCAGGTGCAGTTGCTTTCTTTGCACACAGCAAGCTCAAAACGATGGGTGGTGGTGCTCTACAGCGCCTCCCCAGAAAGGTCATCATGGTTGCACTGGGCTGTTCTAGGCCTGTGCACAGGCTGGAAAAGTCCCTTGCAGGTAGTAGGAGGTCTTTTGCTGTTAGGGTCTGATGTTCCTTGCTCCTGATTGGTCTGGAACTGGAGAAAGGTATACAGTCAGGTCATGTTGATTAGTGATACTGTCTGTACTACCTCACATGGAAAAGGAAGTGGTATTTGTCCTAGGCCTTAAAAAGTAGACAAGGCAGGGTAGGTGTTTGGCACTGCCCTGGTTAAGTCACCCCTTGGCAAGCCCACATCCTGTATCAGATCCCCTGGGTCGAATCCCAGCTCCTCCACTTCTGACCCAGCTTCCTGCTTATGCATACCCTAGGAAGCTCAAGTACTTGGGTCCCTGCCATCCAGGTAGGAGACCTGGATTGAGGTCCAGACTCCTGGCTTCAGCCTGGAACTGGATCAGAAGCTGAGACAAGCACTCTGATATGGTGTGCAGGCTCCCAAAGCATAGCCTTTACCATTGTACCAAACACCAACCCACAAGCCAGCAATTCTAAGTGGAAATCAGATGGCCACAGAAGGTCTCCTTGAGAGACACATTTTGAAGCAGTATAGGAGCCAGCCACGAGACTATCTGGCGAAAGAGTTTCTGGGCAGACACTAATGGTGCAAAGGTCCTGAGGCCACAGGGTGGTGCCATGTCGGTGTTGGTGATATATTAAAAATG
This sequence comes from Lepus europaeus, assembly GCF_033115175.1. NCBI lineage: Eukaryota > Metazoa > Chordata > Mammalia > Lagomorpha > Leporidae > Lepus > Lepus europaeus. The sequence goes on from NC_084833.1 coordinate 46,625,637, forward strand.
CCAGGATGGCCAGTGACAGAGTGATAGGAAGTGAGGTTTGAGAGCTAAAAGGAAGCCAGCTCATGCAGAGCCTCGCAGGTCATTGTAGAGGCTCAGCTCCCACTTGGATGAAATGGAAAGCCATTGCAGGATTTCCGGAGAAGGAAAAACGCCATCGGACTTGTTTTGAAAGGATGGCTCTGACTGCTGTGTGAAGACCCAACTGCAGGGGGCCGAGGGTGGACGGCGAGGAGACCAGTAAAGAGGCCATTGAGGAAATCCAGGCCAAGGAGGCCGGTGGCTGGAACCAGGGTGGCAGCCGTGGCGGGGGCTTGCCTGCATGTCCCGCTGTAAAAATGGAGCTTAGGGTCCCTCCCTGCGTGCTGCTCAAGGCCTTAAGGAGCCCCGGTAGAGAAGGAGTCTTGGGAACCTCGATCCAGCGGGGTGCCAGCGGGAGGAATGTTGAATTGGGGGGTTGCATAGGCAGCTCCCTGCACCTGCCAGCCCTTGGTGCCCAGGAGAAAGCCAGGGCAGGTGCGCGCCCCGCCCCTTCTCGTGACGCACGTCAGGAGGGCGAGAGTCCGTGGAGGGAGCTAGGTACCCGCCTCGCTCTCACTCCCCAGGGACTGGACAGGGAGAAATGCGGAAATTCGCCTTCTCCGAGCCCCAGAACGGGTCTTGGACGCCCGGCACTGCGTGCGCCCCGGTGTCCGACCCGCTCGGCGTGCGCAGCTGTGGGCATGGTGCAAGGAATGTCACAGCACCCCTCCGCACACCGCCCCCCACACACACCCCCGTTCTGACCCTTTGTCTCACTGGCCCTTACCCCAGTCTGTCTGCCAGTCTGTCCCCCTCCAGGTTGGGTGCGCACGGCCAGGCGGGGATCCCTCTGGCTGTTGCCATAGCCGCACAGCCCCGACCCGGGGCTCCAGGGAGGAGAAAATCATGAATGAAATGGATGCGGTGCTCCCACGCCCCCGCCCTCCCGGTCTAGGCAACCTTGGCGTGGGGGCGGCGCCTGCGAGGACTCCGCGCAGAGTTGCGGGGGTGGAGGTGGGGCTGAGACGAATTCAGGGGTTAGGGGTCGGTGATCCGGCCCCCCTCGCCCCCCAGGCGCTGCTGGAGCTCCCCGCCCCCAGCCCCGCCGGCCCTGCGCAGTTCCCGGGGAGCGGCGCAAGCCCGCCCGGAGGCGGGGCGGAGCCGGGGCTGGGGGGTGCGGAACCGACCCCGCGGCTGCGCCAGCGACTCCGCAGCTGAAGCGCATTTGGTGGGGCGGACGGGCGAGGGAGCGCGCACGGAGCGCGGGACGGACAGACGGACGGACGCCCCCGCACACGCAGACGCACGGAGCTCGGCTCCTGTCTCTCTCTCTCACACACACACACACACGCAGACACGCAAGCACCCGCGCGCGCACATCCTCCCGCCAGCCTGCCCGCCAGCTCGCCGGCGCCCGGAGCCCGCTCTGGCCGGTAAGTGCTGCGCCTCCGTCGGCGCCTTTGTGTGGGGCGCCCGAAGGCGGGGGGCGCGGGATCCTCCTAGGGCAGCCTGGCAGCTGAGACCTCCTCCAGCCCTCCGGGGCTTGGAGCCGGCGTCCGCCCCCGCCACGCCCCCACGGGGTTCCCGGCGCCCCCGGACTGGGGGAGGGGCCCCCCACGCTGGAGAGGTGGCCCGGCCCCTGGAAGCCCGGAGGGAGCGGCAGCCACTCCCCACGAAGCTCTTGCGCGGTTCCAGGGAGGGACTGGCGTGACGGTCCAGGGTCCGAGCCTCTGCGGCCCTGGGTAGTGCGCGGCTCTGGGCTGCATCGCCTCTCGAGTCTGAACCCCGGGGTGGGGAGGGGGGGCCTAGAAATTGCTAGCCTGCTGGCCTCCCAAGCCGCAGCTCCCCCGCCGCCGCCACCACCATTGCTTCGCCTCCCCCAACCCTTTAGCTTTGGCCACTCGCATCCCACCCACTCCCAAAATAAAAGCCCGGCGCGTCCCCTCCCCAGAATGCCGCTTTTTTTCCTGGGGAAGGCCCAGGCTCCTGCAAAACCGGGAGAATGCCCAGGAGCCTTGGGGGGGGGGCTCACGTTTTTCCACGATCACGTGGCTTAGAGGGCCCAGGACCTTAAAAGCCTCGCGAACCCATTTCATCCCTTCATTTTACAAATGGAGAAACTGAGGCCGGATGAGGTGGCTTAACCAAGGTCACAGGAGAATTAGTCACAAAGCCTGCACTGTGGTCGCTGGCTTTCATACTCACTGCCCCCCCGCCCCCCCCCCCCACAGGTCTACAGTTAGATCTGATCCCCACTGAAACCCTACAAGCCCAGAATTTACCACAGCGTAATTCCAGCCCTGCCCCCACCTGGAGCCAGGTGCCATTCATTTGCTTCTCGCCTTTTTTTTTTTTTTTTTTTTTTAAAAAGGCCTTTGATTTGCCTCATTCAGCCTCAAAGAAGAACTGTCTCACGTGCAGCCACTCCAGGTTTGGGACTTAGATTGGGAGAGTGAGGCAATCCTGGACCAGAGATGAGATTTTTCCCAGGAGCCATTGAGCTGGAGTGTCCTCACTGAAACCAGATGATGTGGCATCCAAAGATTCACCCTCTTCATCCGCCTGATGCCCTCCTGGTCACTCTCCCCTCCTCCTTAAGGGCCCAGGCTTTCTAACTGAACCAGACCCCTTTCGTCTCGCCAGTCTGGATGTCCCCAAGCCCTTGGTGGCCGGCCACTTCTTCCTCTTGGTATCTGTTAAGTGTAGCCTCTGGGTATTGCTGACAAAGCTGCCGGGGAAGCTGGGGTTGCAGGTGATGCCCTCCGGGGCAGCTGCGAGCCCTCAGAGCTCAGCCCCGTGCCTGGTGCAGAGACGTGGCCCCAGCACCTGTGTTGCCGGAGTTGGAGCAGAGCTGGACGGTGAGTGGGTTAATGAGGAGCCTCTGCAGTGTTCCGTCGCTGAGGGTCTGAGGTGCTTGTCTCGAGAACTTCTCCCTTGAGTGGGGAAAGCAGCAGAGCATGGAGCAGAGACTTGGTGACCACATGCCAAGCCCCCAGCAGCCACTGCTGACACCCTAGTCCATGCGTCCCTGCAGGGCTCTGCTCCAGGAAGCACCATTTCCACCGACTTCATAGTGAGTGCTGGGCCCTGGGTTTCTGCACACAAGCAGGGAAGCCCTTTTTTATCTAACTGGGGTACGCAAGTTTTCCTGCCCACTCTGTGAGGCAGTAATTTCTGACTCAAGGAGATGATGCATGGAGAGTGTTTTTACAGTGCCTGACCATGGCCTAGAGAAAGCTCGGGAACTGGTGGCTGTTAATACCATTAGGGCCCTAGCTTGATGCCTATGGCCTGTACTTCTTCCCTTCTTCAGATCACCCAAGAATGTGCAATTTTAGGACCTCAAAGTCCTCCTCCCTCAAAAAAGTCCCTCCCCCAGTGACCTATTCCTAGACTTACTGCCCAGACTGCCTGAGACACCCAGCAGACCTCCCTGGGAGGAGCAGCACTTCTGTTTTTAAGTTTTTTGGTACCTTAGCATGATTGATTTAATAATTAATCTTTATGTGGTGTCAAAGCTTTGTTTAGACTCTGTCACTTATTCTTCTTAACACCCCCATGCTCTCAATAGTATTACAACCCCATTTTTCAGATGGGGAAGTTGAGGCTGAGACTTTAACTTATCTCAGGGTGCATACCTTAAGGGTATCAGAATCAGAGGGATGGGCTTCCAGCTATGAAGGACTGAATCCAGATTCTGAACTCTTCCCTCTACTTCATATTGCCTGTCCTTTCTCGAGGCTCACCCTAAAAGACAGGCAGATGACCCCTTGGAAAGAGTTGAGCCAGGAGGATTTGATTCTCGTGGAGGATCGGGAGTGGTGTCTTGGAGATGGTAGGTACACTGGAGCTAGGTCGGAAAGACGTGTGCATTGGAAGGAAGGAGGAGTGTTTCAAGGAATGGAAATGGCTTGAGCAGACAGATGGGCAGTGAGGACTTCTAGGATGTATACAGAAACTGGAAAGCGCGTCATTCCAACCGCAGCCAAAAAGGATGAGCAGGAACACTGGCTAGGAGGGTGGAGGTGGTTGTTGGGAGCCTTGAGTGCCGAGCTAACGAGTTGATCTTTAGTATTTGAGTAAGAGAAGGCATGAACAAAGCTGCCATTGGGAAACTCACTGTGGCTGCCCCATGGAGAACACTCAGAAGGAGGGAGCCTGCTGGCAGGGAGCCCCAGTCTAAAACCGTGACAGGGGTCCAGGTGAGAGATAATAAGGGCCTGGAGTAGGGGCACTTATAAGAAGGGGTAGCAAAAAGCCTGAGTCCATCAAAAATGGCAGCTGATTAGATATGGGTGCTGGAGGGAGGGAGGAAAGGCGATGGCAAGGTTCTGAGGCCGACTGGCTGAGCATGCCTTTCCCAGAGAAAGCCCAGCAGGGGGCCAGAGGGGAGGCGTGGGAGGGAAGCCCTGAATCCGCCAGGGAACCATAATGATCACTCCTGCAAAGCTGGCTCGCCAAGCACCCCAAGCTGTCAAGAGCCCATTCATTCATTCGTTCTCCAGATATGTATAAATGTCTCTCACATGCCAGCTTGCTCTAAGCTCTAGGGATGCAATGCTGGGAAAGACAACCTCCTGCCCAGCCTCTGAAACGCAAGCCAAGAGAACGTATTCCAGGTGGTGAGCTGTGCTCTGCAGAGAGGTAAAGCAGGACGGACATGACTAGGGAAAGGTGGAGGAGGACGCTTGCCTTTAAATAGCATTGTCAGGGCGGGCATTTGGTACAGCAGGTGAAACACCTGCATCCCACCTCAGAGTGCCAGGGGTCGAGTCTCGGCTCCACTTCTGATTCCCCCTAATGTGCACCCTGGGAGCAGCAGGTGATACTCAGGCGCTTGAATCCCTGTTGCTTGTGTGGGTGACCTGAACTGAGTCCCTGGCTCCTGGCTCCTGGCTCAGCCTCAGGTGTTTCAGGCATTTGGGGAGTGACTGAGTTTAGTAGAACGTACCTGCAATGAGTATAAGATAATTAAAATGGCAACATTTTTGGTCTTTTTTCATCTCCCAGTACAAATGCACAGCCTTCTGGGGCCATTCCAAAGTGTCCCCTTAACTCTTATTCTCAAATTCTCTCTCTCCCTCTCCCTCTCCCCCTCCCTCTCCCCTCCTCTCTCTCTTGCTGTGTGTGTGTGTCTGTCTCTGTCTTTCTCATCTCTCTTCCTTTCAAAGTGAAAAATACATCTTTAAAAATTTTAAATAGGATCATCTTTGAGGAGGTAATATTTGAACAAATACCTGAATAAAATGAGGAGGGAATCACAGTCCGAGAAGAAGAGACCATAAGTGCAAAGGCCCTGGGGTAAGAATAGCTTTGTGTTTTCAGCGAGCCTCGAGTGTGCCAGTGCGGGAGAACAAGAATCTTGTAGGTGCTTGTAGCCTAAGGAATGACAAATTGTGTGGTGTTAATGAGTTCGAGAGTCTGAGTCCTATTCTCTTTGAAGTTCATAAAAACAGAGTTAAAAGAAAAATTTATTTTGTTGTAAAACAATTTTGCAATCTGCATAATTTTTAAGAAATGTTTTAGTCTCTTTGAAAACCCACATTTGCACAAATTTCAAAAGTGTTTTGCACAATGGTTAGGTGTTTGGTGCTGCACTTAAGACATCCACAGCCCATATTGCAGTGCCTGGGTTCTGGTCTCAACCCTGCTTCCAAGTCGAGCCTCCTGCTAATGTGCACCCTGAGAGGCAGCAGGTCCAGTAATTGAATCCACACCATCCAAGTAGGAGACTGAATTGAGTTCCTGGCTCCTAGCTTTGACCTGGCCCAACCCCAACTATTGCAGGCATTTCAGGAGTGAACTAGTGGACAAGAGATTTCTTTGCCTTTAAATTTGTTTTTGTACCGAAGTAAACTTAGCTTTGAAATCCATTTTTCATGAACTTTTTGAAGTACTCTTATATTCTTTGTGCCTTGCAAACCAAGCCTGATTCTCCTCAGTGGATCAACTAAGTAGTTGTTGAATGAATGAATAGCAGAAATGGCCATTTATGTATAGGCCTTGTTGTCTTGGGCTTAGATGAGCCAATAAATGAAGGTAGTACAGTGTAGGAATGGCATAGTGAGCTGTAGTATGATCAAAATGATAAAGCTCAGATGACTTGAATGTGTTGCTTCGAGTATGAAAATTTGAGTCAAATCTGCATAATTTATTCAGTATGGCTTGATGTTATAAACACTGCTATTGACTGAGATTAGTAGAACGTACCTGCAATGAGTATAAGATAATTAAAATGGCAACATTTTTGGTCTTTTTTCATCTCCCAGTACAAATGCACAGCCTTCTGGGGCCCTTGCAAAGTGTCCCCTTAACTCTTATGTCCTCAGCCATTTTCCTCATAGACGTTTTAAAGCAACCCTCCCCAGCATAGAGACCCATAGTTGTAGGACAAGGCATTATCAACTTCCAGTAAAGCCACAGATTCCCAAAAAGGCAAAGAGGGCAGTGGGGGGAAGAATAGATAAATATTTATAGAAGTATCAATTCTTCAGGCACCTAATTAATTGTTGAAATGGATCCAGCAGAGGGAATAGAAAAACTCCAGAATGTAGCTACTCATGTAAAGCTTTTTGTCTGAGTTATATTGGACCCAGCAGCCGTGTGGACGTTTCAAAATACATGTTACCCTTTGCCAAAACTGTAACTGACCTATCAACCAATATGTATGACCTATCAGGCAATGTATCAGTGTTTTTTCCAGTGGGGATCAAGTGCCTATGTCCTAGTTACTCATGATTTGGTGACATGGGACAAGATTCTTCCATTTCCTGAACTCAGTTTCCCCTGTGTCTGAGAGCTTGGGCTTGGGTTTCTGGGTCCCCCGAAGCACTAGACTCTTGTGGCCTGTGATACCCAGGGGACCACATTCTTGTTTGCCTGCAAGACGGTGGTGGTGTCAGGGTGTAATTCCCTGTGGCACTCCTCCCATGTCCTGAGGGATATGAGGCAGACAGGTGGTCCTGCCCCAGAGGAGATGGGACGTTCCCACCAGCAGAGGGAGCCAGATATTAGGCAAGTTGACATATAGTCTCAGTCTTAGAATCCTAGCATCGCTGAGGCCCCTGGTCCAAATGCCATCTAAACCGCAAGTCTGTCATCCCAAGGCAGGTAGAAAAATTAAAATGCTTTTAGTTTTTGAACAATATTATCACCAAAAAGCCCTTCGTTGCCTTCAGCTAGGATGTGGGATAACATCCGCCCTCCCCCCATGCTTCGTCATCTCCATCGTTTCTGTATCTGTAGACCACTGATGTCTAACATTAGATTCGCAGGCTGAAGAAAGCCTTTCCTTCTAAGCAGCACCTAGAACAAGGGGCACCCTCCTCCCCTTGACACCCCTGAAGTAACCAGGACTCAGGTTCCCAGACCTGGACTGTGGCGTGCTGGATTGAGAGGGGACCCTCTCCAGCTGGGTGCAGAAAAGCCAGTTTGCATAAATGTAAGGGGGCAGACATCTTGTTAGGAATTCCTAACCTCAGGCCAATACAGGGGATGCACCATTCGTAGCCAAATCTGGGTACTGTGATGGTAAAACAAAGCGTCTAAATTGCCCTCCCTCTCTGTGAGGAGGTGGTGGATGGCAGTCATTAGAGACTCGACATGAAGTGCCCTTCCCCCTCTGTCTCTCGGGAAGAGGGGCATTTGTGGCTTCCGTGGAGGCAGTCTGTGGCACCAGGAGTCACCCTTGAAGGCAGTGCTGACAGTGCGTCTATCCCATCACCTGCTTGCGGGTATTGGCCAGCCCTTAAAAAATACACGACAATTGTAAAGCTGCAACAAATACCGCATCCTAGACATCATGTTCACCATCATCTCTTATGTTGCACTCTGTGGTTCTATAGCTCTGTGTCTCGTGAAGTTGAGATCAGTGCATTTACAACCTGCTGTTTTCACTTCACATTATGTCATGGCCTATATATGCCCACCCCGTCTTCTTACCCTCAACAGCATCCCCATACTTTAACCATTTCTTTGTTGCTGGACACGGTCTCCCGTGAATAACTCAGAGCACACAGCTTTTCCAATCAGTCTGGAGGTATGTACGTTAAGCATCCCCGAGAGGAAATGGCAGGACTACGGGTGGTGAGGGAGGAAAAAGTGTCGACTGTGGGCAGAAGCAGGCTGACGTCATGACGCAAGTGCTGTGGCTTCAGATCCCCTGGCAGGAAGAGGATGGAGAAGATGGAGAAGAGGGACATCATGGGCAGGGAGGCCCATGCACCATGCGAGGATCTCTTTGATTCTTTTGGGTGTCTGCCTACCAGTGCAATTGCCTGGTCCTATGGTGAATCTGTTTACCTTTTTTGAGGAGCTGTGGGCTGCTTTGTTAAGGGATTTTTGTAGGCCCAGCTCACGTGAAGAAGACCTCCGAGTGACGTCTTTAGGAGTGAAGGGACCAGGAAGAAGCCACTGATTTAGAGAAGTAGATTTTGTGTGGGTTCTGCACGGCCTTGTAGGTAATGGAGAGGAGGGAAGAGAGAAGAGAATGCAAATGAGCCCAGGCTCCGTTCCTGAAGAACCCTGGCGATTTAGAGGCGTGGTGGGTGGAGAGAGAAAGCTCTCAGGAGAGATCTTCGTGGGCGGAATTCATTCATGCGTGCAAGTATTTACTGCTGTGGCCTCGTGGTGGACACAGGACCTCAGCAATCCATGCGAGGACCCTGCCGGCGAAGAGCTTGTGCCTCGCGTGGATGCCGGACAAGTACCTTGGCAGCAGTGGCTCAGACAGATGTGCACCCTGAGCGTGAGCACGCCGACTTGTACCACATGACTCGGTCTTCATAGCACTTCAGTGAAGACTTGATGCTCAGCTTGCAGGGGAAGCACAGAGAGCCCGAGCCACTTGCCAGGAACACACAGCAAATACGGGCCAAAACCAGAATTCAGCCTTAGGCAGCAGCCGTGTTCTGCTGCTGTCAGAACAGAGGGCCGTGGTGACACGAGAGGGGCACCTGCAGAGGTGGAGGTGAGGGAGGGCTTCCTGCAGGAAGGGGTCAGGTGAGCGTTTTAGTGTAAGTCCGCTGTGTTCCTCTTTAGCCTGGGATGTCAGAAAATCGTGTTGTGCAGTAGCAGCTACCCTCCTTTCATGGACTCCAAACTCGAGGGAAGCCCGCCTCACTGAGGCTGCGCTCAGAGGAAGGTGACCACGGTTAGCATCCCTGGGGCTTACTGGTGGACCGGCAAGGTGTGGGGCCCTGCTTTGTCCCTCTAAAACCTGCTGTGTCTGCTACTTCCTCCGCTGGCCTACTCCCAACCCCTGTGGTGTCTAGGATGCCCTAGGGGAACCTTCTGGGGCCCCTGCCTCTGCCTGGGCAGCTTCAGACCAGTGGGCTACAGTTGGCCAAATACAAGGTCGAGCAGTAGCCATGAAGACCACATGTCCGTCTTCTGCCCCACATCACCAACCGTCGACACTTGGACGCCGTGGATTGCCATCACCACCAAAGCCCTATCTCCCTTAAGCACCAAGGTAACCAATTCTCTCTGCTTGTTCAGCTATGCCGTGGCCCCGGATGCCCTACAACGGAGTCTCGGGAGGGACTCCTCCTGGTGTTTGGGGGGCGGAGTTCTTGTTAGGAAAGCATCCTTGGCCCCATGCCCCATATATTTTTTCAGCAGCACCCTTCAGTCATTGTGACAACCAAAATGTTCACATGCATATTTAAGGTGTACTTTACAGGTAGTCAAATGTACAGCCCTTAAGGTTCCAATTGGATGAATTCCTGTAACTGTCACTGAGATCAAGACACGGAACATTGACGTCACCCCTTGCAAGTGCATAAGTCATGGTTGTTCCCATTTCTTTCAGTGCAGATGAGCTTTGCTTTAGTTTCTGTTCTTATTTATTTGAAAGGCAGAGAGACAGAGAGCTTCCATCCATTGGTTCACTTGCCAGATGCCCACAACGGCCAACATTAGGCCAGGCTGATGTCAAGAGGCCAGAACTCAATCCAGGTCTTCCCTGCAGGTGGCAGGGTCCTGAGTACCTGAGCCATTGCCCGCTGCTTTCCCAGGATGTGTGCCAGGGAGCAAAACTTGGAAACTGAGGCAGAACTCAAACCCACGCACTCTGATATGGGATACAGGCATCTCCTGGGTAGTGCCCAGCTGCTGTGCCAAATGCCTGCCTGCTTTGTCTGCTCTTGACCTTCATAGGGATGAAATCCTATAGGACCCTTTGTGTCATAGTTTGAGATGCATCCATGTTGTTGCCCCACCACCACCAACACACACACACATGTGAGCACACTCCTAAATGCCAACAAGGATGACAGTACCTGTCTTACTCCCCTTTAGAAAAAATGGCCAAGGAATTACAATCATTGTCCTAGTCCAAGGCCCACGGCCCTCCGCCATGGGACAAGGGCCCCTCTCCTGCCCTCCCTGCAGCCACACTGAGGTGCACCCTCCTCCCAGAACACTACAGCCAGCCTTGCACCACTGTCTGCCTTTGTTCCTTCATGTTCCCTGCCTGGAATGCACCCCAAGCCACCCCAGTCTGGTGAACCCCTGTACCCCTCAGGTCTCAGGGCAGCTCCCTGCAGCCTCCCAGGCTCTCCCAGTGTACCCTCCCAGGTGCACCCATAAGGCAGCCCCCCTGGACATTTCACATGCTCCTGACTCTGCTCACTGGACTGGAAGCCTGTGGGGGACAGGGGCTGGGCCTTAGTCAGCTGTGAATCTGCACAGACGCAGCACGGAGCCAGCTGTAACAGGACATAAGATTATAACAGGTTGTGCCTCATGGTTGTCTGGAGACAAACCAGGTTTGCAATAATTGCGTTAAATGTGTGCCAGACCACCCTCTGGTGCTGATAAAGGTAGTCAAAAAAAAAAATGCAGATGATAAGTGTAGACTGAGCTTACTGCCAGGGGGCAGAGACTTCCGGCCCCTGCCCCCTGGCGTCATGAGAAGTGTAACCCCTCAAGCTCAGAGAGCCAAGGCTAGGGGGAACGGAACAGAATCAATCAAGGAAGGTTGCGTGGAGGAGGCAAGTTCCAAGGGTTTGCAAAGAGGAGTCTGTTGAGCCTGGGGTTACACATAATCCACAGTCTTTAGAGCATAATCCAGGGTGACCTGAATCCTGGCACTGACCCTGGTGCTGAGTCTCCCACAGTTACCCTTCCCACCGCTTTCACTCCTTTCCACTCACTTCTTCCTTCCTTCTTTTTCTCCCCCTTGGTCACTCCTTCTCATCTCCCTTCCAAATGCAAGGGCACAGGAAAGAGCTGGATGCACAGTGCCTTGCCTGCCGTCCATCCTTCTCTGCACAGGGCTGCCTGTCCCCTGCCCCTTCTCAGCCTGAAAGTTGAAGGAGAGGAGCAGGGGAGAGCAAAGCGGAGAAGCAGGCATGAGCGTGGCTGCAGGCGGAACGATTTCCTGGGCGAGAGCGAGGGGGCTTCTGCACAGCTGGGTTTGCAATTCTTTTACCACCCTTCCCCCTGGCTCTGGATCTGACTCAGGTTACCTAGAAACAGCCTGGAGCTCTCCAGAGGGCAGACGAGTCGCTTCTGCTGGGGAAGCCCCTCTTACCCTCAAGCGACTCGATCCTGCACTGTTCTCATTAGCTCGGGGAACCTGAACAGAGCCCCAGGAAATAGGAAACAGACCTTTGTAGCTGGTGGCACTGCCTGGCACAAAGAGCAGGAGCATCTCCCGTGTCGTGTGACTTGGAGAGAGACAGGGAATGGAGCTCTGAGCCGGGTCAACCAAGGGAGGAAGGAGGGCACTTCACAATCTCTGTCCTGGTCACTCATTCTGCTGTCTTCCCCAGAGTCCTGCAGTTCTCCTTACCACTTTACAGAGGGGGAACAAGGCTCAGAGAGCTTAGGACACTGGCCCTGGGTCCCATGGGGAAAAGGTGGCCATGCAAAGTATTTCATCCAGGCTCTCTGCCTCTGGGTGGCTCCTTTGTCCAGAAGACCTCGCTTGGTCACTCAGGGACTCAGCCCATGACAGAGGACCTCTGTGGACAGCCTGCCCTGGGCCCCTGGCTTCCAGCTGTCCACTGGCACGTGGCAGGGAAAGGATGATCCACCCTGGGCCCAGAATCAGGCTCCATTCCTGTCTTCTCTGCCGGCCACCTGAGCAGAAGCTGTTGTGTCAGCCCCAACCCTAAGTGCCTGTTGCATCTAGAAATTAGGACAGTGTCTTCTTCACAAGCTTGTCACAGGGGTCTAATAAAATAAGGTACTGAAAGACACATGGCGCATAGTAGGTATGCTGCTGCTGTTTTCAAAATGTGACTTCAGGAGGTCACGCCCTTTTTGATCTTGGTCCTGGTAACATCTGGATTTTCCCCCCTAGTTAATATTCTGCTCTATCGCCCTGGCAAAGGGGCTTCAGATCCAGCTGAGGTTTCCAAGCCCTGTCCTTGCCTTGCCACTCCCAGGCACCAAACTCTCAGGCCTGAACACAAAAGGGGGAAGTCAGGGGCTGGGCCCCGGGACCCTGGTGTGTACCTGGAGCCCGTAGTGGGATATGGCACAGCTGGAGGCCTCCCTAGCTGCACGTAGGAGCAAACTTCGCTCTGAGCCTCTGGGAGGAGCTTTGCAAGGGATGACGTGCAGAGCGTGTGCCAGAGGGGCTCATCAGGGAAGATTCAGATAAGGCGCAGGCAGTGGCTGGCAGGGCTAGGCCAGGAAATGGCATCTGGAAATCTAGAGGTGACGTCAGAGGCAGGCAGAGACCAGAGACACAATGGTGTGTTATCGGCACAGGTGCATAAGCGACCAGGCTGGGTCAGACTTCTAGTCCAGTTCTAGCTGGAGAGGGAAATGCTGCAAGAATCCAGAGGCTTCACGTGCAAAAACCAAAACTCTGCCTGCCGGGACGTAGGGTGTGGGAGAGCAGATGCTGAGCCTGAGCCGGTCTCAGAGCCAGACAAGCAGTAGTGAGAGTGGCATTGGCCAACATCTCCAGGGTGTGCTCTGTGCAGTATGCCTCTCTGAGGGTCTTGGGTTTATTCATCGTGAGAGTGTTAGTACTAACAGAGTTCAGTACTTGTGCTGGTCCATACAGAGGAGGAAACTTGGGCACAGAGAGGTTGAGCAAAACTCCTGAGCTACATCAAGATTGGCTGCAATGCTGCTCATGTTCACAGCTTGGAATAAGGCTGTGGTGGGCACCATGGAAATTGGCAAATACCACAATACAGCTTTTTTTATTTTTTAAGAACCGGTTTTATCAGACTCTTCCCCAAGTCTCCATGGACCTCTCTATGGGGAGGGAAGGGCTGTATTTACTGGGGAAGAGGCAAAGCCTGACACACGATGATGGCAACAGATAAACTTAGGAGCTAACCGGGCCCTGATCCAAGCATTTTACATGTATCTCATGTAAAATGAAAACTTCCTGTGCGGATCAAAGTTCATCCGTCTTCATAATAAACTCTGAAATGTAGACACTGCTGTCCCCATTCCAAAGATGCAGAAACAGACACAGCGAGGGCCGATCCCTCGCCCAGCGTCAGGGAGTCTTTTTTTTTTTTTTTTTTTTTGACAGGCAGAGTGGATAGAGACAGACAGAAAGGTCTTCCTTTTTGCCGTTGGTTCACCCTCCAATGGCCGCTGCAGCCGGCGCATTGCGCTGATCTGAAGGCAGAAGCCAGGTGCTTCTCCTGGTCTCCCATGGGGTGCAGGGCCTGAGGACTTGGGCCATCCTCCACTGCACTCCTGGGCCATAGCAGAGAGCTGGCCTGGAATAGGGGCGACCGGGACTAGAACCCAGTGTGCCGGCGCTGCAGGAGGAGGATTAGCCTATTGAGCCACGGCACCGGCCATCAGGGAGACTTGATCCATACTCGGGTAGCAGAGTGCCAAGCCCGGGCATTGAACTACTGCTCGTGTTTTTAATGAGCCTTTTATAAGTGCTCCAATGGAAGCCCACTTTTCATTCTTTTTTTTTTTTTTTTTGAAAGCTATATCTTGAACACCTGCCTGGTGCCAGACGGTTTAGGCAGGAGAAGCAGGAAGTCCTGTGTCAGGTTTAAGCCTGTGAATTAAGCCTGAGCCCGGGGTTGAGACACACTGAGCGCGAAGCCTGGCTCTGCCTGGCTCTGCCTGTTCCCAGCTGCGTGACCTTCAGCAAATGACCCAGTCTCTCCCAAGTCGCCGTGTCCACACATGTGCCAGGAGGGTGATGGTCGGCTTTACCTCACAGGGTTACAATGGAAGCCCAGCACATGGCACAGTCCCCTGCACACGGCGAGCCCTCAGTTAAAGGAAGCTGCAACGACTATAAGCCACAGGGTTGTGCAAAGGCAGCCCTAGGCAAGGCGGGGATCCAGGCGTCAATAAATAATTGCAGTGCGGAGAGATGAGAATGGGAAAAGGAGCCCCCCGTTCTACCTGACTCCCTGGAGGAGGTGACATTTGAACATCCTTGAAGGGCAAATGAGAGTTTTCCAGGCAGGGAAAGTGGGCAAGGGGTGAGAGGGTGGGGCATGTGGTTTCCAGTGGAGAGGAAAGTATATTCCAAGACAGGAGGGGGCATTCGCTTTGCGGGAGTACCGGAACACCCCCAGGAGGTGGGAATGCACCTTCATGTTTGTGATCGCCTGTTTGCGCTGTGTAAGTTAAGCTGCAGACCTGGGGGCAGGAGGGTGAGAGAGGGAGCAGGATTGGAATGCTCTCAGGGTCTTGGAGAATAGAGGGTTCTTCCCCATGAGCCCTGAACTCCCAAATCCTGCTCTTGGCTCATCTTGTGGACATAATCATTCGTGACCCTCCTCAGCATCAAGTCGTCCCAGCTAGACGCAGCCTCCCCACTGACCAGCCCTGGCGGCATCCACCCTGCACACTTGAAGGTTGGGCAGCTTTTAGCCAGCCTCGGCAGACCAAGGCCCTGACTCCCTGGTGCTCAGAGCACCCTCTGCTGGCTCAGTGCTGCGCCACCATCCGCCCGCCCCGTTGAACCTCAGCACCCCCAGAGTTAAGTCTGACCTTCGAGGTCATCTTGTTGACTGCTTTGATTTTTCATTTGGGGCTCCTGAGACTCAGATGGGGAAATGACTGACCCAAGGTCACACAGCAGCCAGTGGTAGGGGCCAGGGCTGATAGATTCTGGGCTGGTGAGTGCATTTGTTCCCACTCCACGGATGGAGCTCAGCTGCTACAATCCCACACCCCCACCCAGGCCAAGCCTCCCAAGGTCAGCTCTGGGCACAGTTGCCCCTTTGGGGAAGAAACCTGAGGTCACGGTCCAGTGTAGGCTGTCCAGACCACACCCTCACCGTTGAGTTCCTACAGGGCCCTGGGTGCGGGAGTCTCCCTCTGGCTCCCACTGTGTGAGCCTGGCAGAGTCACATCTCCCTCTCCCCTCACCACGAAGCCTTCGTTACTTCCTCTCACAGATTGGGTATCATCACAACGCTACCACAGATTCACGGTAGGATCTTTGAAAAGTACAGAGAGCAACTGTGATAACGTGTGCTCTCTTCTGTATGCACCGTATGCTTCCCATACGGTGAAGGGAAGAGAGGTTGGGGTAGGGGGAGGGGAGGTGTCATTTCTAGCTGTGCCGCCTTGGGCTGATCACGTCACACCTCTCAATCTCTATTTTCGCCACTAGAAAATCCAAGTAATGGAGCATGTTGCTAGTAGGGCCACTGTCCATGTCAGAGACGCTAGCACACGTGAGACCCTCAGAGCCCTGCCTGGCACATGTGATAAGAGTTCAACAGAGAGGCCCTTCCTGGCGTTAATCCTGTTCTCACAGGAGTTCCTGGGCACAGGACTGGGGATTGATGCTGCCTTCTCCACTCTGCCTCCTCACCCACCTGACCAGGAGAGAGAGTCCAGGACAGTCTATGGAGCCTCCACACAGTCAGGTTCTTGACACCACCACCCCATCCCAAAGATGAGACCAGCACAAAATGCTATGGCCTCAGCCACAATCCCCAGTCTCTGTCAGTGCTACGTGCACACTGGCCCCTGCTCCTCCAGCCCTAGCTTGGTGACCAAGGCCTGCAGAGACTCTCTCTGTGTGTCTGCTGCCCCCGTCCCACCCAGTGTAAGAATTACAGAAGGCAGGGGCTCCTCACACCTCCCTCTAGCGCTCTGCGCCTCAGAGAGCACAGGGCCGCAGGTAAACTCGGTTCACGCTGGGCCTTTGGGCAAAATCGCAGGGCCTGACAGCACCTTCCCGCTGTCCCTGAGAAGGAGGGCACGGTGCCCAGATGCTCTGCTCAGCCTGCGGCTGCCCCCAGACAACCTGGCACCGTTCAGAGCCCTCTGCCCTTTCCACAGGCGGTTCCTGGCCCCTTCCTGAGAGTTGTGTGCTATCTGTACATCTGCTTCCCTCCACTGCCGCCCTCGTTTGTCGTTTCTCTGCGTGTTGGTCATTTACATGGTTCCTGAGCACTGGCTGTGGATCAGGCACCGTCGTGGTCATTGTCACATTTCTCTCACTCTTTGGTTGCCCTTGCTTGGCAGGGATTGTCAGCTCTGGTTGACAAATGGGAGATTAAGATTTAAGGCTCAGAATGGTAAAGACACTGTCCTCCCAGGAAGGCTTCCTAGGATTTGAAGATGAAGTGGGAGCAGACAGCCAGAGCCAGGTTCGGAGGAGGGGGCAAAGAGGTGATGGCTTTGCAGGCGGCAGAGCCAGCGTAAGCGAGGATGAAGGGTAAGAATGTGCCTCGCAGCCCTGGGAGCGACAGAGAGGAGGCTGTGGTCTGAAAGCAAGGGCCGCGGGAGCAGGTGACCCTACAGAGGAGGCAGCCCCCCGCCACAGCCCGGGCTGGGAGGCACCCACCTTTACCTGCATTGCCACAGCTGCCTCTCCCGGGGGCTCCCAAGTCAACAGTCTGCTCTGGCATACGTGGTTCTCTTAACCCTCCTATCAGATGAGGGAGAAATGTCATCTCATCAGGTTCCTTCAATGAAATTAGCCCGGGCTTAGAGCTCCTTGTCAGTCCTGGCTGGCAGGAAATGCTTCCGAGGGTGCCTCTCCCCACCGCTGCTGCCGCTGCCCGACATGGCGTGCTTCCAGGAAACCACATCGGTTATAACTGAGATATCCCTTCGTCACCTGTCACCTCTGTGCCCTGGGTCGGGCGAGCCCTGGGTGGGTCACACAGACCCCAGGGGCCATGATCCACCCTCTCCATACACCTCTGAGTCATCCCCAGAGCATCCTCCCATGGTCCCCCTCCCCCGCCCCACAGACACACCGCAGGCGCCAATCCTGCAAGGACTGGCTCTGTCACCTTCCTAGGCCTGGAGACCTTGCTGCACTCCTCACACCCCACCTCCCAGCCAGGAGCCTCCCCCCAGACCCCCAGCTTCCACAGGGCAGAGAACCAAGGCTAGCTCCTCCAGAAACTTGGCCTTATTCCTGCAACCAAACCTGCCCCCAAGGGAGCCAGGGAGCTCTCTGAACGGAGGACAGGGAGCAGGTGAGGGAGAACAGGGTGGGGTCTCAAATGAGCCCTGCCCCACGCCATTCTCCCTGGGAGAATGGATGCCTTCCTTTCCTTGAACAGTCCCTGCTTTCTCTCAAGTCCCGACCCATTCTCCTGCTCCCCTTCCGCCCAAACACGCCACCTCTCCTCGCCCATCCCACTCCTCTGTCACATCTCACTGCAGATAGCCCTTCCCTGGCTCCTCTCCCTCATTAGCATGCTCCCAGGGCATCCTGGGAGTCTCCCATCCGTGGGCCAACTCTGTTGCCGTTGCCATTGCCACTTCCTTACATACATCCCCCATGAGATGCTCCTGGCTCCTTGTGTCCCCAGACCTCACACCATGGTACGTAGTCATGTGTGTGTTGAACAAATGAATGGCCCAGACCTTGAATCAGACCCACATGAAGAGTGGAAACTTGCCTAAGCCCCTCAGCAAGGTTGGGCCCACCCAGTCCCTACCATGTTCCCTTCCCTTGGGACTCTGCTACAGCCACACCCCCCAGACACCACCATCAGAGCAGGGACAGAAGGGAAGTCATTCATTCATCTGGGCTCATCTCAAGCAGAGAACACTCAGACCCTGTGTTTGGAATCCAGAACACTCCCAAGTGTGCAGACTGCTCAGACGTGAGGACAGATGGCTGGACAGTGGACAGCTGCACCGGATGGAAATGGCAGTGAACTAAGCATTGGGAGTCCTGGGCTCGGAGCCTATCTGTTCCCTGAGTTTGCCACACACATCAGTCTGGCTTCTTTGGCTGCCAGCAACAGAAACTGACTCTGAATAACTTAGGCAAAAAAGGAGACTTATCAGAAGGCTTTAGGGCATGATGCAGAAATGGGAAGGGATCATGCTGTGGTGTGGGGCCCTCCCTGTGCCAAGGGACAGGCAGGGCACTTAAGGGAGGAGAAGGGTAACAGCTGTTCACACTGTGACCTAAGCCAGGTCACCTAACCACTGTGTGCCTCTGTTTCCCTACCTAGATGTTCTGATGGTAACCTCTTTACTCCCGCTAGCTGTTTGCAGAGAAAACCTGCTGCCCTGGCCCCGGATGGCACCTTTCCCCATCTAGACACCTTGGGGGTGAACCATGAGACCAGGAGATGGGGGTGGGGGTGTCCTGGCAGCCTACCCACTGAGGAGGACAAGCCGCCTCCACCTGCATGCTCTGGGACACATAACTCATTTATACAAGGTGGTCAGTCTGACTGTCTTTTCCATGAAACCGGCATGTCATCTCTCCCAGCACGCTGACGTGCTAATGAAAACCTGGATGGCATGGTGAGCCTCCTCCTGGTCACCTTCACCATTGTCTAGCCGCCTCCTCCAGGGTGAAAAGCTCCCAGCCGGAATCTGGCCTCCCAGAGCCACCAACCCTAAGACCCCACCACTTCCTTCCGTTTGATCTTTAATGGGTGCATCACCAGGCTTGGCCCCCCTGCTGAACACCTGGGATGCAGAGGTGGGAGAGGGGGTGAGGATGCTCCCAAGGCACTCGGAAGCCAGTGGGGGAGGCAGGTGCACAAACAGCTAACTATAGCAGCATGTATCGTGGTGGGAGAGCCCATAGACAAAAGAGATTTGATGATTAATTCTAACTGAGAAATCAGGAAGTGCCCACGGAAGAGGTTATGCTTGAGTCCGGCCACAGTAAATGAGATTTGGCAAAAGAGGAAGAGACATTTCAAGCTGAGTGAACGGTGTGGACAAAGGCTAGGAAGTGGGAGTAGACGGGTTTGATTCAGCACACAGAGATGCCTGATGGAGTCACAGCTTTCCCAGGAGGGTGGGAGGAGCTCCGTGTTGGCAAGGAGGGCTGTGCCAAGGGGTCCAGGAGCGTGGAGCTCAAGTTTGAGGGCATGACGGCCAGGGGTGGCTCAGCCTCACTCCCAGCAATCCTGGGGTCTATGACCCAGTCCCCTCTCACTCCACACACGCCTTGGAAGGAGACTCATGCTCCTCTACTTACCTAACAAAACCAGTCAGCATGGCCTCTGCAGAAGTCCCAGGCAAAGCTGGCACCCACTCTAAGGTAGCCCCTTCCCATCCCGCCCTGGTCCTTCCTGGACAGGCTTCTATTAGAACACTGCATCTGGCCCACAGGTACCCACCTGCTGTATGTCTCCACCACTGAGCAAGAGCTCCTGGGAGTGAGGATGGGTGGTCCAGGCTGGGTTGCCAGCCCCCAGCACTGATGGAGAAGCCATCAACATGTGTCCCCTTCACTCACCCACACACACAGGAAGAAATGAAGGTGACAGCACACAAGCCACATACTTCTTCAGAAAGTTCCAGGAAAATGTGGCATGAAAAAGCTCTCAACAGATTCTGAAAGTTTATTTTTTTTTTTTTGCACCAATGTAAGTTTAATTTCAATTTCTACTTTTTGAAGTTCTACCATAGATAAGGCCTCGGGCCCTGGGGTAGGAAAGGTTGTCCAAAGTGATAAACTTTTTGGGAGCAGAATATACAAGAGTAATTTGGCTTTATAACAGCACTGCTTGCATAGCCAAAAGATGGAAGCCACCCAAATGCCCATCTACTGAAAAATGGGGAAATGAAAGGTGGTCTATCCATAGCATGCAGCCATGGAGAGGAATGAGATGCTGCTCTATGCCACCAGTGCGGATGATCTAGAAAACCTAAGTGTATGTACTGTGTGATTCCACTTCTGTGAAAATCCTAAGACAGGAAGCGTTGGTTGCCAGGTCCTACCTCAGTGAATAGAAGAATAGGAGTGGAGTCTTAATGACTGTGGGTTTCCTTATAGGGTGATAAAAATATCCCAGAACTAGATAATGGTGGTGGCACAAAATTGTACTGTATGCTGCCAAATGTATGCTTTTTTAATTTTAGTTTTTTAAATTTGAGATAACAGTCTGCTGCCTTACCCCCAAATACCTGCAGTGGCCAGGGCTGGGCTGGAGCTGAAGCTGAGAATCAGGAATCCCATCGAGGTCTCCCAAGTCGGTGGCAGGAACCCAACCACTTGAGACATCACTGCCTCTCAGGTCTGCACTAGCAGGGAGCTGCGGCCAGGAGCAAGAGCTGGGTATTTACTCGACTGTGGGACTTGGGCATCTTAATCACCAGGCCAGATGCCCACACGGGACTATACACCTGACTGGAGCCCCCATTTACCTTTCCATCTCACTTGTTCCCATTAATACCAACTGCTCCATTCAGCTCTCACCTCTAGGCTTTGCTTTTGATACTATGTGAATTTTATCACAGTTTAAAAAAAATTTAGTTTGGAACCAGAAAAGACACTTCCAAATGTGTCCAGTGTCCATCCCTCCAACACATGCCATGCAGCCCGTCCCTGTTACACACCTGCCCTGCCCAGGCCAGATTTGGAGAAGCCCCCATCATTTCAGAGTGACCGTGGTCAAGTGGCAAAGAGCCACCCCAGCAGGGGGCAGGACTCCTGGTGTCCAGGCTGCTGCTTTTGCTAGTCTTACCTTCTGTCCATGTGCCTTGCCCACCTCTGCCTCTCCATCTCAATCTTGTGCCAACTGCTCTTTACATCTTGAACCTCCAGGCCCTACCTTTGCTACGTGTGCTGCCCAAGAAGCCCTTTCCCTGGCAACCCCGCAGCCAACTGGACACATCCTTTAAGAATCTGCTCCTGTCTTCCTTTGGAGGAGGCTTTCTCTTCCTCCTCTTCCTCCTCCTCACCACAAACTGAGCTGCGCACTCCCCATGCATACCTCTGTTACAGCAGAGCCCCATTCTCTGCCTCAGTTTCCCCTGTAAAATGAGGACCCTCCAGGTCTACGATTCTCCACCTGCAGTGGAGTTGGGTTCCCTGCAGCTCATACTGTGATAGTGTGTGAGTTTCCTGATGTTTTCTCAGCAATGTTGGGGCAGCACTCTTATTGCACAAGTCCTTGTTGAAGGCCCTTCTATAAGCCCAGCCCTGCGCTGGGCTCCAAAGACAGCAGTCCTAAGTGAAACAGGTGGTGGTCCTTCCCTCGTGTAGCCTACAGTCGAGTGGTTGAGATCAGAGTTACTCAAAGGCATAAGTTAAACTGAAATTTCACTTGTTTGTGTGTCTGGCTCCCTGAGAAGGCTGAGGGCCCCTGAGGAGGACCTGGCTTGTCCAGTGCTGTTTTCCTGGGTCCGCTCTGCCCCTTACTCTGGGGACGTGCCCAGCCAATGTTGGCTGAAAAGCAGTGGCTTGGGGGACTTACTTCACCACCAGGATGTCTCCATCCCCGAAGGAGAGACCCCTTGTGTGATTTCCCAGTGCCGCCTCCTCTGGCGTCTCCGGTTCTAAGAGCAGTTGCGGGTGGGGGTGGGGACTGTTGGCATGGTCCAGTTTCTGCCCCTGGTTGCCTGGCTGATGGAGGGGGAGAGGTAGAGGGAGGAGGAGGAGCCTGCAGTGAGCCACTGCAGGCTGCTGTTCCTGCTCTCGTCAGGCGGGAAGGAGGGCAGGACCGCGAGAGCCGGGCTTCTCTATCCCACCCGAGTGCCGAGTGCCATCCGTGCCTTTTGAAAACCTAAGCCCTCCGACTGCAGGGCCAAGCCGTGCGCTCTTGCTCCATTTTCCTCTGCAGTCAAGAGGTGCTACTCTTCCTGCTTTTCTGATTATGAAATTAGTCACCTTCTGGGAAGCATATTGATAGAGTTTGCTGCACACATGCAGCACTGAGCTATTGTGAACATGGCTTGGGCCTGGGAGCTTTAAGGTGTGAAAGCAGGTGTGAGTCATGCATGGGTCTCCTTCCAGAGGTATCTGGATACCTGGGTGGCCTCTCTGCACCCAGCCAGGGGCCCGCCCTCGGTGGGCTGCTTTCCAGCTGGGGTGCTCTTTAGGACAAAGGAAGGGAAGAGGATCGGGAGGTCGGGGACGGATGGCCCCCCAAATCAGTACACAGTGCGGGGCAAGCCACAGCCCCATTCTCTGCCTCAGCTTCCTCACCTGTAAAATGGGTACCTTCCAGATCTGTGATTGTCTTCTGCTATGGGCAACAGCTGTGGAGTCGGGCTCCCAGCAGCTTAATAAAGTCCTGCCCACCGAGAAGCTCAGTTGATCGCTTCTGTGTGAGGTTCCTGATTTTTTTTTTAATGTCAGGGAAAACTCGCTTATTCAACAAGGATTCATTTGTTGAACACCTGGCAATGAGCCAGGTACTTGGTAGGCTCCGAAGATCCAATGGGAGATAAGACAGATGGGGTGCATCCCTCATGGTGTTTACTGTCTAATGGTTGAGACTGATGTTAATCAAATGATGGCATAAATGAAATTTCCAACTGTGTCACGTTCTGTAGGTAAGAAGTACTGGGAAGCAGAGCTGGAGGAGCTCTCCAGGCAGAGATAGAAGAAGGGACCAAGGCACTGTGAAGGAAAGAGCCTGTCCATTGTGGCTGGGGTGCAGAGGCCAAGGGGAAGAAGGACATGAGACAAAGTTGGAGGGAGAAGGGGGCCCCGCCACACCAGGTCTAAAGAGCTACGTCAGAGGAGTGTTACTGCTGTTCTAAGTGTTAATAGATGCCGTCCGTGAAAGTGTTTTCTCAAGGAAGGTTATGTGACAAATGTTGAGTTTTTAGGAACTGAGTCTAGCTCAAGCCTGCTCTGACCATTCGTGCAGGTTGTGAACTGAACAACGTGCATACACCATTTGCATTGGAGCCACGCGAGCAATGTTTTGGAGGCCAGCGTGAGTGGATAGCAGAAACCAATCAAAACACTGATGTGGAATCTGGGCACGAGATGAAACGATGGTGGCTTGGGCCAGAATGGTGGAACGGGAGAAAGGGGACCTTTAAAGAGAGTATTTAAAGTTCAGCATTTGCCTTGAAGGGTCAGCCCTTTCTCTGCAGGACAGCTGGGCTCCAGGACCTGGGATTCCCAGAGACCCTGCCACTGGGAGCAAGGAAAAAACAAAATAACACAATACCAATTGACTGTGCAAGATACCCGAGTGAGAAGGGTCAGCCTTAACCCAGCCTGCCTGCCCTTCCTTATTTAAAGTCTGTGGTTGGGCCTGAAACAGGCCTCAGAGCAAGCCTAGGGGGTGGATGTTTTGCCACAGTGGCAAATGTTTTGAGCTGTTACTTGGGATGCCTGCGCCCCACGTCTGAGTTTCTGGTTCAAATCCTGGCTATTCCATGCTTCTGCTCCAACTTCCTACTAATGTGCCTGGGAGGCAGCAGATAACCCAAGGGCTTGGGTTCCTGCCACACACGTGGGAACCCCACGTGGAGTTCCTGGCTCCTGGCTCTGGCTTGGCCCAGCGCTGCCTGTTGCAGGCATTTGGAGAGTGAACCAGCAGATAGAAGGGAACTCTCTCTCTCCCTCCATTGCTCTGCTTTTAATAAATAAATCTTTTAAAAGGAAAAAGAGGGCACCTGGCTGCAGTACTTCTTGGAAGCATTACGCTAGCAAGTCTGTACAAAAGGTTCTTTTGGTTGCCAGTTACAGAAGTCAGGACCCACTGCCTTAGCTATAATGTGGGGATCGATTGGCAGACTCCTGGGGCGTCTCGTGGCCTTGATGGACACGCTGCCCAGTCAAGACTCAGCTTGGGCAGGGGTGAAGCAGCTCCGAGGCCCCACCCTGCAGGGCACCATGGCCACCATGATTCAGTACCCAGGGCTGCAGATGCCAGACCCTCCAGAACGCATTTCAAACATGGAGGGGAAGGACCTGGTCATCTCAGCCTGCCTTGTGCATCAGGCAGTTCCTCCTGCCAAGGGTCGCAGATACAAAGGACAGACGGAGCCACACCTGCTCCTGCCTGTCTTTCAGGCCACTGCCAGGGAAGGGGACCCCTGTGCACTGCATGGTTGCCCTCGTGAGACGTCCACTCTGGAGATGCCTCATGGGGCCTGATGGATCTCCCGCAACCCTGTTCCAGCTTGCTGGGTAAAGGAGAAAAGCTTGACCCCAGTACAGACCCAAAACGTGCCTTGATAGGCTAGAAAGAGGGTGTTCTGATTTCAGAAAGACAATATTTACAATATGCAATATATACATAAAACTAATTTTCCTAGCTATTTCTGGAGAAGAGTTGTGCCTGCCACTTTGCACTGCTTGAGGCACAGGAACCTGGGAGCTGAACCCAGGACTGTGTATTACCCAGACCCCACTTATTGCTTCACAAGCATGAGCCTGGAGTCCTAGACCATAACTGCAAAGCCCACTCCACCTGAATGAGCTGTGTGACCTTGTGCAACTTAATTAACCCCTCTGAATCCATTTAATGATCCCTAATTCATGGGGTTGTGGTGAGGACTCAGGGTGGTAAAATGTGTAAAGTGATTTGCACATGCTAAGCCCTCCTTCCACGGTGGAGGGGATGATGGTGGTGGTTGTTCTGCTGCTGGTTCCACGTGGAAAACACTGCAAGATTCTGCTCCCATCTCTGCAGCTTGGCCCCTCCATGGGCTGGTCTTTTCCTCAGGTCCCCCAGATGGGGTGAGGTTACTCAAAGAGACACAGAGTGCAGGAGAGGAGGCCGCCTTCTCTGTGCTCAGGGTTTTGTCTCGGTCCTGGCTCAACAGCGCCCTCTCACGTGTTTCTTTCTGCTGCAGGGGTGAGAAAGAGAACCACGCTGCCGATGACTCCGAGCGAGGGGCCCTGGACATGTGCTGCAGTGAGAGGCTGCCGGGTGAGTCTTCCCAGCACCCAGAGCTCCCAGTGGAGAGCCAGAACACCCAGGCTGATGCTGGGGCTAGCGGAGAGCCTGGTTAGCCATGCGCTTGCTCCAGAGGAACACATTCCGATGGAGATTTGTCTTTCTCATCCCTGAGTCTGTCTGTCCTTTTATCATCTGGAGCTTCCCCAGGCTCACAAGGAAGGCAGCCAAGGGTGTGCAGGAGGCAGAGAGCTGGGTGAAGGGCCGGGGAGTCCAGGACTGATAGGGACATGGCCACTGGCCACGATGCGTTGGGCAGACTTCAAGAGGTAAGGTTGGAGGTTGCACAGACCAAGGGTGGGGTGGATGATGGGAAGAACTGCCTGTCAGCCCTGTTGACGAGCTTGGCTGTGAGTATGAAACTGCTGCCTTTACGGGGAGTCTGCCGGCTGAACCCCAGGCCATTGCGGTCACTACGGAGACGTGGCCTAGGCGCTCCTGGGCCTGGCATATCCCAGTTACAGACCAAATACCAAGGGCACGGTTGTTTAATCATGGAAAGAATAAATGGAAGGGGTGGGGGGACATCATGGTAAGACGTTTTCAGAAAGTCTCTATCATTTTTCTTCTTATAACAATGTCCATTGTAGAAATACCAGGAAATAAAGACAAATTGGAAAAAAGAAAAGAAAAATCACCATAATCCTATAGCACAGCATACATTACTGTATCTCTCCTTCTAAATATGTGACTTAAAAACAGAATCCTTTTGGATTCTAACTTAGAAGTCCCAAAACTGTAGCTCGCCAGAAACCTTGTGATTGGCAGGGAGACTTAGAATGACAGTGTTGAAGATAGACATTGAAAGCAACAAGGTGTGACTGCTCTGTTGTGACTCCTCAAAATAAGCAGTTCTTTGATTGACACTGTGTGTCAGTGCCCAGGCTCCTGAGGAACCAGCTCCTCATACAACCTCACCAGCAACCCTTCAGTGCAATTCCCCCCTTGTCCAGTAGGGGGTACTAGCACGCAAAACACCTTGGATGGCCTAGTAAGATGGTCTTGGGATCCTTGTGGGGACCAGAAAAAAAATTCACTGAAGGAATGTGAGAACCCTCTGGATATCTGAAAGACTGTCTCATAGAAGGGACACAGATCCACTGTGGTATCTTAGGAGAATGACCCAAGCCCAACACCTAGAAGTGTGGCTGCAGAACTTGCTGATTCTACCAGTGATCCTGTCCTAGAACCTGAGCGTTCCAGAGCGAGTGTGTCTTCACCAGAGGCATCCAAGTATTGGCCAGACATGGCAGGGGAAATTTCCACACTGGGTGGGAGGTCTAGATGACATCAAAAGTCCCTTTCAACTATTAAACAGTTCTGTGATTCAGATGTGAGTCATAGAATTCGGAGATGATTCCACAATCAGGGCCGGCCCCGCTGGCTAGAAAAAGTTCAGGGGAAGTAGGACATGACTTAGAGCAGTGCAGAGAGTAGCCTGGTGGGGAAGAAAGATCGTGGGGTGTGGTATCTGAGTCTGGCTCTTCTGCCTGCAGGCTGTGTGCTTACGTGCAAGTCACTTATCGTTGCTGGACCTCCAGTCCCTGTCTATAAATGGAAACACCAGCAATGTGAACAGGGTCCCAAGGGAGTAAAGAAATGTAATCAGTCATTCATTCAACGAACAACTGGGCACCTACTGTGTTTCAGATCCTGTATCAGGTGCTA
Organism: Lepus europaeus; assembly: GCF_033115175.1. Lineage (NCBI taxonomy): Eukaryota > Metazoa > Chordata > Mammalia > Lagomorpha > Leporidae > Lepus > Lepus europaeus. The sequence continues at coordinate 46,652,378 of NC_084833.1, forward strand.
GGCATATAGCAGTAAATGCACCAGTTATAACCCCTGCCCTGATGAAGGTTCATGGATGAATTCTGCTTTGAGCTGCTTCTTGAAATAGGAAAGGAGCCACAGCAGAGAGCTACAATAATACATATCCTGTTGAATTCTGACCCTTTCTCTCACTCTTCCCCAAGAGCCAGCCAACAGCATGGAATGGCAGAGGGGTGTTGGTCACCTCCAGGGGAGCTCGCATGTTGCCATCCTCGTGCAGTACCTTAGGAAGTCAATACCGCTGGGTCTCCCCATCTTCCGTAGGAGAGGACCATGCCCGGGAAGGCCAGGCAGCCTGTCCAAGGTCACTTAGCTGGAGTTGGGTGGACGGACTTCAGGCAGTCTCTCCCCAGAGCCCATGTCCTCTGTTTTGTCTCCATCATCTCCTGGAGCACTGGGGACTGAGGCAGGAAGACATACGGTCTGTTTGTCCCCCAGGAGGGGTTTGGAGGAGGGAGGCAGTGTCCCTGTGCCTGTCCCTGACTGAATTCTTCCTCTGTTAATCCCTGCCTGCCCAAGACCAGGGCAATTGTCTGGACTCCCAGGCTGCCATCCTGATGCGGGATTGTCTGGTCCGTGGAACCATGAGCTCTTTGAAAGCAAGTACCTCTCCATTTCATCCCTGAGTCCTCCATGTCCAGAATCTTTTCTCTTAGGACTTCATGCATTCGCTGTGAATTGAGCACCTGCATGTGCTGGGCACTGCTGTGGGCACTGGAGGTTCAACAGTGAGCCAAACTGAGAAAACCTCCTGCCCTTACAGGGCGGTGTTACACGCGGGCTAAGAGCAGAGCCTCTGGACCCCCTGTTTGGCTCTGCCACTTACAGTGGAATGACTGTGCCCAAACGACTCCACCTCTCTGGAGCTCTTATTTACAAGGGAAGAACACGGTTCACTGCTGCATAAAGTTATTAGAAGATGCTGTGAATTAGCAAAGGGCTTAGAACAGTGCCTGCTACATAGCAAGGGTCATATAGACACCTGCTGTTAAGGGAAACAGTAAATAAAGTATGTGATATGTGATTTGGTAAGTGCTAAGAAAAAGGGGATGGGGAGACCTTGGGGGAGGGGTTTTGGCATGATAGATACAGGATCCTGAGTGAGGTGTGGAGCAAACTCTCAGTCGCTGTTTGTCAGCCAAAGCCCCTGACCTGTGCCACAACTTGGACATAAAAGAAATGGAGGTGCATAGACCAAGGGAGCTGGGATGCTGCTGGGCTTTTGGAATGTGCCCATGAGCACCGCAGAAACTCCATAACGATGCTGTAGAAAAGCAGTCCTTGCGTGGTCTCTGCCCCCTACTGTCTTCCCCACGCTGGACAAGGTGCAGGCAGCCATGCCTGGGTGACTCATTGATTCCCACACACCTCCAGCAGGGCGGCATGACCCACGTTCCCCGCCACGGTCACCAGGACCGGAGCCAGCACCAGGCAGGTCATGCAGCCCTCTCGGATTGAGATTTCCTGGGGCGGGGGTGACATCCTCAGGCTTTGCCAACACCCTCAGGCAGCCTGCAGCTGCCCCAGGACCAAACGTGCTAGCTCACACCCACCCCCGCCACCCAGGGCACTCCCACACATGCTCACACACGCGTGTCTGTCCTCACCTGTCACAGCACGTGCTCTGAGACACACATGCACATCCCAGCACATGGGCGCATGGCCTGTCTCCGCCTCCCAGGGCCCCGTGGGGGTGGACACACACCTCCAAGTCTTTTTCGTCTTGCGTGCAGCTCTCTGCTCCAGGCTCCTCGCGTGCTTCCTGGAGTCGGCCATCCTGCCTCGCTCTCCTGTTCCTTCTCATGCACGCTCACACAGATCAGGAGGCGCGCTCCTGCCTCCATATTCTGCTTCTCCAGGCCCTTAGTCCCACACAGTCCCCAGGGACTGGTGTAGGTGCTGGGTGGCTCCCCAGCCACCTCCTGCACCCCATGGGTGCTCACATGCACGCATTCGTATTCTCCCTCTTGCATGTGTGCTGTGTCATGTGATCGGCCTCCTTCTCTTCCACTCTCCCTTGCTCACTTGCACACCGGCACCCAAGCACGTTGGCACATTCCGACTCACACTGCCCCTTTGTGGTGTGTGGTGTTCACCCTTGCAAGAGGCCAGTGCTGGGGCCTCTGCTTCTTCCCTGGCCAGCACCAGCACAGGGCCAGCTCAGGGCGGCACCTTTCCTGAGGGCACAGGTTGAAAGGAGGAGGTAGATTAGGCAACAGCAGACTCCAGTGGTGGCTGGTACATGGAACAGAGCAACGTCACCAAGTGTTGTTTTCAGTGTCACTAGCGGATGGACTCATGGGCAGGCCCATACAAAGGAGGCCCCTAGTGATGCACCAGCCCCCAGCACTCAGTGTGGTACTGCAAGGGCCCTTGCATGCATGTGGATGCTTTAGCCTGTGTGCCCAGGCATGCTCCACCACTCTCCCCCAACAACTGTCCCATGACCACCTCTCGAACCTAAAGGTACGCAAGTAGAAGGCAGTGTCTCTACCCAGAAGGGTATCCCTGGGAGAGAGAGACCCACATAGACTTCAGACCAACCGGGCAAGGAATTGTGGAGTCCTTTCATAGCCAGAGCACCAGGCCTGGAAAGGTGGGCGTGGACGCCAGATAGTCACAGGCTCCAGGTGGGCGCATCTCCCGGGCCTCTCACCTGCTCACCTTGCGAGCAGTGGCATGGCCAGAGAGGCAGTGCAGGGCCCGAGTTGAAAGACAGCACTGCTCTTGGGAACAAGGTACTCCCAGCATCTCCTGTGGCTGGTAGCTGACTGGAGCTTGGCCACCCCAACCACTTTGAGGTTTGAGTGTGGGTTTATGCCTGAGGAGGCCAATCGCCCTTTTGGTAGGAACAGCCAGCTTCTTAGACTAGTGGCACTGGTGCCTGCTCTCTGGCTTAAATCCTGGTGTCTCAAAGGCCTGGAGCCCAGCTCTAGGCACAATGCTCTGTCTCTTTTTTTTTTTTTTTAAGATTTATTTCCCCTGCGGTGCCGTACTCCAGGTTCTAGTCCCGGTTGGGGCGCCGGTTCAGTCTTGGTTGCTCCTCTTCCAGTCCAGCTCTCTGCTGTGGCCCAGGAGGGCAGTGGAGGATGGCCCAGGTCCTTGGGCCCCTGCACCTGCATGGGAGACCAGGAGGAAGCACCTGGCTTCTGGCTTCGGATCGGCGCAGGGCCATTTGGGGGGTGAACCAACAGAAAAGGAAGACCTTTCTCTCGGTCTCTCTCTCACTGTCTAACTCTGCCTGTCCAAAAAAAAAAAAAAAAAGATTTATTTATTTGAAAGTTAGTTACACAGAGTGAAAGGAGAGGCAGAGAGAGAGGGTCTTCTCTCTTCTGATTCCCTCCCCAGATGGCCGCAACAGCCAGAACTGTGCCGATCCAAAGCCAGGAGCCAGGAGCTTCCTCCTGGTCTCGCACACAGGTACAGGGGCCCAAGACCTTGGGCCATCTTCTACTGCTTTCCCAGGCCATAGCAGAGAGCTGGATCGGAAGTGGAGCAGCCAGGACTGGCAGCAGCACCCATATGGGATGCCGGTACTGCAGGTGGTGGCTTTACTGGCTATGCCACAGCGCTGGTCCCTGTTCTGTTTCAAGTGGTTATCAAGTGCACCCTCCTGGGTGGTCTAAGCAAGAGGCCCCCTCCCCCCACACACACACCCGGGCTGCCACTTTATAATGTAAGGGGATGGAGGCCTGCTCTGAGGAAAGCTGTTATCCTAATCCTGCAGCGACTCCTCTGACCGCAGGAAGGAGCAGCTCTCACACCGCTGAACAGGTCGTGCGCCAGAAGCCAACAGGGCCTATAGCAATGCAGCCCGACCTTGTTATCAGTTATGTTTGATTGAGTATATGCCAGGCACTGGTGAGGCAGTGAAGAGGTAGGCACACGTGGTCCCTGCCTTCAGACTGTACAGGGCACCATGGAAGGATGCAACGATGATGCAACCCTATCATGGTGGGTCAGGGAAGGCTTCCTGGAGGAAGCAGCCAAGGGGATGAATAGGGTCCCAGTCTGTGTCTTTAGAACTCTTCTGTCAAACATTTTAAGGAGCAAATTAACCAAGTCATCAGGGGTCGTGTCCCCCCTCCCCCCATCTGCTAATCCCTGTTCTCCCAGAGCACCCCCGCCCCAAATCCAGTGCCTAGTGGTTGTTCAGACTGGCCTGGAAGCAGGTGCAGAAGCCCAGAGGGACAGAGAGGCTAGACTTGTGTACGGCAGTAACAACGAGATGTCCTTTCTGCCTGTGGACGCTCAGCAGCCTAACTAGCGTTGGTGTTTGTTTCTTCGTTGGGTTGATGGCTCTGCTTGTGTCCCAGATCTTTAACACATCTCAGGATATTCATTTTGGCTGATGACACAGTGAGTCCTGGGATGTGAGTGCCCAGAATGGAGAGTTAAAGAAAGGCAGGACATCGTTGGACTGTGCTAAGGACACTAGTTGGGTGGCCTTCTGCAGTGACGCCATTGTACTGAGAAGTACCAGTCTAGGACCCACTGGCCAGTGCTGGTACATGTTAGCTTTTCCCAGACACCAGAACAGGTGTGGAGGCAGGAAGCCATCTAGATGGGCCTTCAGGTGATGCGGGGGAGGCCGATCGACCTGGGCTCAGATCCCAGCTCCACCGCTGAGCATGAGCTCAAGAAAATTACCTCGCTACCTGTGCTCCAAATTCTCCACTCTAAGGGTAATTCCATAGTAAGATCCTGTAGCGTTGACGGGTGTAAAGTGTTTATCACGTGATGTACAGTCCGTGGGAGTGAATAATGATGGAGATGAGTGTCCGAGGGTGTGGAGGCATCAACAGAAACTCCTGCACTTCTTGTCGTCGCTGTTCCCAGCGCTCAGCCATCCAGCCCAGGGCGGGCAGGCCTTCAGCAGGGGAGTCGGTAGTGTGGCCCTTTCCTGACTGCCCGCCACAGGTCTGGGCCTCGCAGAACCTGCATGGCCACAGGCAGGAATACTGACTGCTCGCAAAGTCAGCCAGGAACAGGGGGCTCAATGGATGGGAAGGACGTTTGTCCTCACCAGGATAGAAACGGTTCTGATATTCTAAGAAGTTGCCTGCATGAGTGATGACACACACACACACAAAAATTCTTTGTAACTGGAAGAATTCAGCTGGTCCAGTCCTCTGCCCTGCAACATCTGATGCCAAAGCCATTGCAGACAGATGGGCATCCGTCATAAGCAAGGGGTCTTCACAAGGCTCCTGGAAAATGTGTATGTTGTAAAAACTATGTGTGGGTCACAAAATTTCTGCACCAAAATAAATAGCTTTTAATTAAATTTCCAATGAAATTTTTGAAGTGCCCTTGTACGTATGTTCTGTCCTTCTACCCTGACAAATATTCGTCAAGGAATTGAAAAGCCAGGTTTAAATCTTTATTTTAAGATTTATTTTATTTACTTGAAAGGCAGAGTTACAGGGAGAGAGAGAGGTCATCCATCTGCTGGTTTACTCCCCAGATGACCACAAGGGCTGGGGCTGGGCCAGGCCAGGCCAAAGCCAGGAGCCAGGAGCTTCTTTCAGGTCTCCCACGTGAATGCCGGGGCCCAAGCACTTGGGCTGTCCTCCAGTGCCTTCCCAGGTGCATTCGTAGGGAGTTAGATTGGAAGTGGAGCAGTCAGGACTCAAGCCAGCACCCATATGGGATGCCAGTGCTGCAGGTAACAGCTTTACCCACTGTGCCACCATGCCAGCACCCAGTTTAAATTTATAATTCTGGCTCTGCTCAGAGTTCTTCATCAAAATACAGCGTCTAGGAAAAATCAGCCTCCATCCCACCCCAGCTTAGTCCAACACCAAAAGGACACTTGTGCACATTTATATGCAGGCATAGCCCAGCCCACGTATCAGAGATCCAAACACACCTTTTGCACCCAGGTCCCTCAGCCAAGTCTTAGAATGCACACAGCAGTGCAACAGGCAGCTCTGGAGCCATCAGAAAAGGGGACCACTGGACCTTGGAATCAGGCTTGGGCAAGGAATTCTGGGGCTTGGGATCCTTAAAACATAAACAGCTTTTAATGAACTGGAGGACATCCCTCTGGCTCCCTGGAGCGTGTCTGGGAAAGGATAGAGGCAGAGCCTTCCAAAATGTGAGGCCAGGACAGGAGCCGCTTTCCTGGATGGCAGGACGGTGCTGAGTGGATCTGCCCTTGTGCTGGACATCAGGCTCCGTGGGTCCAGCTGTGGGTCCAGCCGTGGGCAGCACCCTTCACAGAGGGGCTCAGACAAGCCTGGCTCTGCTCCACCCCGCCCAGCAGACGCCCACGCTGTGAAGTAGAAAAGCAGCCTTCTTGTGGTAGTCTTCAGCATTCCGTGAGAGGATGGATCAGCGTGGAGTCTATAAACCATGAAGTCTAGGCACTCGTCACTTTTTGTGGCTTCTAGTTGTTGAATACGGAAACCCTAGACATGAATGAATTTGGGCTTTTCAAGCTTGGGATCCTGCACCGATCATTTTATAGCTATAAACTTTGGCATTTCACATGACTCTGAAAATAATGAAATAGGTAAGAAATGAAATAGGTAAGACTGTTTGTTAGGACTCCAGTGCTGTTTTTTTTTTTTAAAGATTTATTTTATTTATTTTAAAGGCAGAGTTACAGAGAGAGGGAGAGGGAGACAGAAATCTTCCATCCTCTAATTCACTCCCCCAATGGCCGCAATGGCCAGGGCCAAACCAGACTGAAGCCAGGAGCTTCATCCAGGTTTTGTACATGGATACTGAGACCCAAGCACTTGGGCCATCTTCCACTGCTTTCCCACACCATCAGCAGGGAGCTGAATCGGAAGTGGAACAGCCGGGACTCAAGCCGGCGTCCATATGGGGTTCCGGCACTGCAGGCGGCAGCTTTACGCTACGCCACAACACCAGCCCGATGGTGTTTCTTTTTATCCTGAGTGATTAGAACTGGACCAGGGAGAGTCAACAGCAAGGAAGGAACTAGGCTGTCTGAACCAGCTGTACCCCGTATGTCAGCCAGAGTTGCATTGCCTTCCAAAATACAGGCGGGAGGCAGGTGTTTAGTGTTCAGCCTAGTGGTTAAAATGCTGCTTGAAACTTCCACATCCCACGGTGGAGTGCCTGAGTTTGAATCCCAGCTCCACTCCCAGTGCCAGCTTCCTGCTGATGCACTCCCGAAAGGCTGAAGTAGCTGAGTCCCTGCCACCCCTGTGGGAGACCTGGATTGGATTCCCAGCTCCTGACTTCAGCCTGGCCCAGCCCTGGCAGTTGCAGGCATTTGGACAGTGATCCCCTGGATAGTAGCTCCCCCTCCCTAACCTCAAAAAAATAAAATATAAATGAAGAACCTGCCCTGAATCGCCTGTGGAGCACCATTTTTCTGGACAAAGATGAGGCTTGGCACATAGCACCTCTCCTCTAAGGACAAGCATCATCTTCCCTCCTCTCAGCCCTACTCAGGCTTTGGCTGTGACCATCAGATCTTTAAAAAAGATCATCCTTTGGCCCCCATCCCTGTTGAATGTGACCTAGCTTCGACTAGGTCCCCATCCCAGACAAACCCGTTTGGAATCAGTCTTCAGTCGCTCCCTCAGCCCAGTGGCACACACTGCCAGTCTGAGAAGCCCACTGGACCGTCCTGGTATCCAGCAGCAGGACCAGCGCTTGGCCACACCCAGCCTTTTAGACCTGCCTCTCCTCAGTGGCAATCTGGGAAAGGCTTAAACTGCTTGCCTGGGTTATATTCTGTTGCATAACAAATTAGTCCCAAAACTTTGCAGCTTAGAAAGAAATTTATTATCTCACACAGTTTGTAAGTCAGGAATCCAAGAAAAAGGCTTAGCCACATGGTTCTGGCTTCATCTTTCACAGCATCTGAAGACATCGCCCAGAGCTACCCACAACTGGGGCTAAACATCCATTCTCAAGCCTCCTCCTGGGTCGTTGGCAGTCATTGATCAGTTCTTTGCAGCCTGTCAGCCACGGGTCTCAGTTCCTCACCATGCAGCCCCTGCATTGGCTGACTAAGTGACCACACAACATGGCAGCTGGCTCCCCCAGAATGTGGGGGCCAAGGCAGTACCTGCGAGGCAGCAAGAGAGTGTCCAAGGTGGAAGGGGCAGTCCCAGAGCCTAAATCTGAGGAGCCGCATGCCTTCACTTGGGCTGTGTGCTGTTGGCCACACGGACCATCCGTGGTAGCACGTGGGAGGGACTGCCCAGGGGTGAGTGCCAGGAGGTGGGCGTCATTGAGGGCCACCCTGGAGGCTGTTGACCAGATTGCTTAAAAGTGAAGCGCTGCGTTATGGTAAGTGGCACAGGGAGACAGATTCCACATGTGGAACTTAGAGTGGTGAGTCCTGGAGACTAGTAAGGGTGGGGAGGAAGGGCAGAGATGTTGGATAAAAGGAACTGAAAAACACAGATACAAGTAATGGGTTCTAGAGTTCCATAGCCCAGTGGGGCAACCATGGATCACGGTAACATATTAGGTGCTGTACTGAAAAGCCGCAGCGAAGGAGCTGGTGGGCTCCAAACGTGGACAGCAGGTGGAGAGGTGGAGATGCTGATCGCCTGATACGTCCAGTTTCCACTGTGTGCGTGTGTGGGAATACTACAGTGTTCCATGAAGTTGTGCAGGTATTACACATTCATCAAAAATGTTAAAAATGTAAAGCATTATAAATCCTTGTTATGCAAAGAGACATAGTCTCAGGAAGTGCCTATGTATAGAATGATCTAGGGAACAAAAAAAACTTTATCCACAAAGAAAGAAAAATACCAGAAAACATGGCACATGGAAACCAGCACCTTCCTCAGTGTGGTGCCTGTGGATGGCCTGGTTTTTCTCTGTGCTTGGTTTTTAAGGGGGCTGTCTCTCCATGTTGTGTAAAATCGTAAAAAAAATCAGACTGACAGCTCCAAAATATGAATTACTCCTTACCAAGCAAGAGGGGTAGTTGGTGGGGGAGGGTGCCCTCTGGGTGGAGTCACCTCCCTTCGGGGTCAGGTGCTCACCCTGGCAGGCCCACTACCCGAGGCTAACCCGACTCTAGGGGCCCTACTAGAGCCTAGCCAGTCCTGAGGGAGAATCTGTGGAGGTGGCCACCAACGCCTGGCCTCCCCTCTCTCAGGAGAAAGCCAGCGAGTGACTCGGCGGCCATGGTGCGAAACCAGCGGGGGGGAAGGGGAGAGTTGGGAGTCGCTATGACAGCCAGCTGTGCTCCAGCTAAATGCACAAGCCTCTTCCTCCAGGGGTGTTAGCCCTCCAGCAGCTGTGGCCTCTCTCCCCAGCTCTCCCCGCCCAGGACTCAGACAGGAAGGGAGAAGGGCTCTTGGTTTCTGTCCATCCCTTCCCTTAGGAGCGTGACCCAACCTCCAGTTCGGTGGATTTGTTTGAGGCTTATTTGGAGGACAGAGGCAGTAGTTACTGGGGGTTTTCAGAGCACTGTCTACCATGCTCCTCAGGGCACTGGCCCCTCTCTGGTTCCACTTGCTTATTGGTTGATTCCCTTTTGCCTCCCACTGCTATTCCCCTCTGCAGTTCCTGTGTTTGGTGTGTATTTCCTGTTGCTATGTGCCCTTGCAGGAAGGTGGCAATGTTTTGTGTCATATAATTTTTATTTGCATGTGTATCATGCAAACGGTCCCTGATTTACAATAGTTTAACTTTCAGTTTTTCAATTTTATAATGGTGCAGAAGTGGTCCACACACAGCTGAAACTGTCTTTGAGCTTTGATCTTTTCCTAGGCCAATGATTTGTGGTATGTTACAGTCTTGCAACATGGGAGCAGCAAGCTGCAGGTGTGAGAGGAGACAACTGATCCTCTACAGTGTGCTGTGACGTTGGGTAGCTTAGGTGTGCTTTAATTATTTTTTTTAATTTTTTAAAAGATTTTATGTATTTATTTGAAAGGCAGAGTTATAGACAGATAGAGGGAGAGACCGAGAGAAAGATCTTCCACCCACTGGTTTACTCCCCAAATGGCCACAACAGCTAGAGCTGGGCCAATCCAGAACGAGGAGTTTCTTCCGGGTCTCCCACATGGGTGCAGGGGCCCAAGGACTTGGGCCATCTTCCACTGCTTTACCAGGCCATAGCAGAGAGCTGGATCAGAAGTGGAGCAGCCAGGACACGAACTAGTGCCCATATGAGATGCCAACGCTGCAGGTGGAGACAGCCTACTACGCCACAGTGCCAGCCCCAGGTTAGGTGTAGTAAATGTTTTTTAGACTTAAAATATTTTCAACTTATGATGGGTATATTGGCACATAACCCCATCATAAGTCTAGGAGCATCAGTGTTGTGTTAGATCTTTCTTTCCCTACAGCACTGCTTCTAAACTCCTCCCATGGGGCCACATGTACTCTGATCCCCTGCTCCTGGGGCTGCCTGGGACTCCCAGATACATCCCAGATGGTGGGACTTCCTCTTCCCCCTGCGATGGGTATGCGGGTGCTCCCCCATCCCATGCCCACCCCCACCCCAGATGGCGATGGAGGGATCATTGGCTTACATGCTGTGTTGGGCTCTGGGTGAGAATTTCTCTGGCATTTACATCCCTACAGCAGAACCACTAGCTTCCAGATGTTTCTGTTCCCAGATGAGTTCCAGCAGAGGATGTGGAAGAAGCTGGAACAGAGAGAACTGGGAGGAAGGTGGTGTGGGTGGAGCCCAGGGAGATGAGCAGGGGCCAGAGCATGCTGGTCCCTTCTCTTTGGCCATGACAAGGATTTCTGTCTTTATCCTGAGATCAAAGGGAAGCCATTGAATTAAACTAAAGTGGGGGGGGGGGGCTCAGGTTTCTTAGCAGCAGTGAGTCTTTAGAGCTGAAAGAGCCCTCGCCCCACTCTTTGAATTTACAGAAGGGGAAAGGCCACAGAGCACAGCCCAGTGCAGACAAAGCACTGAGGCCTCTTGACACCTTGCCAGCGCCTTGTAAGACTCCTGGGTTGTCACAGCCATCTGATGGTGGCAGCGCCGGAGGCTGGGGGTTGTCAGCATTGTCCTGCGGGGAAGCTGGGACAGCCCCTGGTCACCTCTGTCCCCTGGCCTTCCTAGACCTCTGAGAGCATCCAACAGGACCCACTGAGAAATCCCAAGCCAGCACCCCGCCTTCCACTGCCAGGGAGCCTCAGGCCTCCGACGCCCACTGGCAGCCCCTGTTCAACTTCCTGTGCTAGCTTAGAGAGAGCTGGATCAGAGTAAAGACAGGCATGCCGATCCTAGTCCCACTGATGCTCTCAGCCTCCTCTTCCATAAAATGGAGGGTGGAACAAGATGGGCTCCCAAGTCTAAGCTGCCTTCCCCCCACATAAGCACTTGTGCTTAAGTGTCAGCCACTGGGGGTCTCCAGTACTGCATGGCCCCCCGGGCCCCTGCTGTCCGCCTCTTAGCTCCCAGCATGGGCAGCTGGCTGGGTGCTGCACCCTCCAAGTTTTATTGACCCTTTTCACCCGTGTGCTTCTGGGCCTCCGCTCCAGAGAGGCACAAAGAACTGAGCCATTGTTTCCAGCCACAAAGCTGTGTGCAGTTTCACACAGAACCATTTTATTAGATCTCATCCAAAGAGTTCTTGAGCTACATTTTGTTTTGAAAGCTTGTTAACATTCCAGATTTAATTAACAGCCAGAGACAAAGCTGCCCCACTTCACCCACCCCCAGTCCATGCCCACTCCATCCACCGACCCCAGTTGCCAGCCAGCAGTCTCAAAGCTCCTGCCCACACCCAGATGGAGCACCCATTGTACCCCTGGGGGCTCACCTGACAGATGAAAGGGAGACCCTTAGTGCTGCCATTCCCTCTCCCTCTCTGCCCCCCTGCCATCCCTCCCTCATCTGAATGCTGGCTCCATTTATTGAGGTTTCACCATGGGCTAGGCACCAGGCTGGGCTTTGCATATTGCACCTCATCATAGCCTTATAACCTATCTGGCAAATTTTAGGGTCTCTGTTTTCCAAAGGAGAGATTCGATCACCTACCAAGGATGCACAGGTAGTAAATGACAAAGTCCAGCCTCAAACCCCAGTCTGTGCATCCAAAACCTTTTACAGCAGGCCACTGCAAGAAGCTACCTCCCAGGGGTAGGGTGGGGGTGGGGAGGAGCAACTTGTGGGGACAGAAGGGACTGCAGTGCAGATTTTTAGGGTCCAGTGCTAGACATGGCCCATGTTGCTTGGGAATCTGCCCACCTTCAGCTTCCAGATGGGGGTCCCATTCTAGCCTCCTGTATTAGTCCATTTGCATGGCTCCAATGAAATAACTGAAGCTGGGCAACTCTATAAGGAAGAGAGGTTGATTTCGTTTGCAGCTCTAGAAGGGTAAGGCCCTGCCTGTCTAATGGCAGAGTCCACAGGCAGTGCATGCTATCACGTGGTATGGGGCAGATTACCTATGTGTATGTCCTCTGGTCTTTCTCCCTCTACTTTGCCACCAAGATTCAGTCACGAGGGTTCCACCCTGGTGGCCTGATCTGATCCCAGTCACCTCCTAAAGGCTCCACCTCCAAACACCACGGTCAGATTAAGTTTCCACCCTCTTCATACCGGACAACTGGGATTAAATTTCAACACATGAACCACTGGGGAGCACTCAAACCATATGCAAACATGGCACCTCCCAGTGTACCCACCTCCTTGGCACGTCAGTGCAGCCCCCTCTCCCTGCCCCAGACCTAATGCTGGACACCCTTGGCTCCCAGAGCTCTTCTCGCGGTCATGGTCACCATCCTGCCTTTCTGAGCTCGCCTTTCTCACTAGTGTGTGATAAACTGGGCCAAGGGGAGAAGTCCCCTCCACTCTGGGATGAGCTGGAGCTTCTTCTCAGGATGTCCCCCCCCCCCCCCGACAGGGAATAGGAAGAAGCAGTTGCAGAGGTCCAGTCCCCTTGGACGGTGGCTGGATGCTGGGGCGGGCATTTGGCCTAGTGTTTAAGACTCCCGTGTTCCACATAGAGTACCTGGGTTTGATTCCCAGACTCAGCTCTTGACTCTGGTTTCCTGCTAATGTGGACCTTGGGAGGCAACAGTGATAGCTCAAGTAATTGGGTCCCTGCCGCCCACATGGGAGACTTGGACTGTGTTCCCAGATCTAGGCTTCAGCCTGGGCCAGCCCCAACCATTGCAGACATTTAGGAAGTGAACCAGCAGATGGATTCTCTCTCCCTCTCCCTCTCTCTACCTCTCTTCCTCCAAATTAAGTAAACAGAATAGAGGACCAACACTGGTTCCAGACTGCCTAGTTCTGGATCCTGGCTCTTCCATCCAGGAACCTTGGGCAACTCACTCAACTTCATACGTGTGTCTTGCTCTCTGTGAAAGGGCAGTTCCATTACCTATGTCATGTGGTTGTTCTCAGGGTTGAATGAGTCCACGTTTGTAAGCAGTCATTTTACAATCATCAAGGTCTCTTCTGATCACCAGGCAGTCCGAGGGTAGCCAGATCTCTTACCAGGCAGCTCTACGTTTCCTGAGCCATGGTGCCAAGAGACGCAGCAAAGGCTGCATAGGCTTTTCTAAGCCAGGTTCACAGTGCCATAAGACCACTTCTGCCACGTTCTCCTCTTCAGGGACACTAGCCAGGGAGGGGACACAGACTCTCCTATTAAAGGGAAGGATGTTGGAAAATTGATAGGCACAATGAAGACCACGTTTTAAGTTACAGAAAGTCACGTAGCTGATAAATGGTGAGCACCCCCATTCTAGTCCAGAGTCCTCTTGTGCCCACCCCCTCCTGCCTGCCTGGGGAATGCGGCCACGGGCCCTGCTCTCAGCCAGCTTACCCTCCGAGATGCACCTGCTGCCAGCTGAGGCCTTGCCAGTGTGTGCCGGCTTCTGTGCATCTCTCGGTCTTGTGGGGTGGTGGGGACAAGGCAAAAGCTGGGGTCAGGACAGAAAACATCTCAAAGGCAGGAGGTGATCTTGGTGAAGAACCAGGCCTAGGGCAGACGCTTGGTGACTGCTTCCTGTCCCCAGCACATGCCCTGTGGCTCGTAGATAGCCTGACACACACCCCTCGAATGCGGCAGAAAGTACGTGGACACCACTCCAGCCTCTCCCGGTGAGGTCCGTGCAGCGGCCAGCAAGGCTGTCATCTCGGAGCCCGGGGCGGTGCTGAGGGTGTGATTTGATGATGCAGAAATAGCTGATTGGGCCTTTTCCTTCTGGGCGCTCTCACCCATAGAACCTTCCTAGTTCCCCCTGGGGACCGGCATTTCCCATGACTCTGATTCAAGGCCTAGCCACGCCCCTCTCCCCAAAAAAAAACCTTCAAACCAAGCCTGGTAGTTAAACCTGCATGGTAGGTAAACCCCTATCCCCCTGTGGGTTTCCAGGCCTTTCTGTAGAATCATAGAAAGATCTTGGGGCCGGCGCCGTGGCTTAACAGGCTAATCCTCCGCCTTGCGGCGCAGGCACACCGGGTTCTAGTCCCAGTCAGGGCACCGGATTCTATCCCGGTTGCCCCTCTTCCAGGCCAGCTCTCTGCTATGGCCCGGGAAGGCAGTGGAGGATGGCCCAAGTGCTTGGGCCCTGCACCCGCATGGGAGACCAGGAGAAGCACCTGGCTCCTGGCTTCGAATCAGCGAGATGCGCTGTCCGCAGCGGCCATTGGAGGGTGAACCAACGGCAAAAAGGAAGACCTTTCTCTCTCTCTCTCTCTCACTTTCCACTCTGCCTGTCAAAAAAAAAAATCTTGGGCTGTGGTGACCCAACAACCTGGGTTCAAACCCCAGTTCTGCCTCCTCCTGTTTTCTCTCATCCTGGGCAAGCCCCTTACCCTCTCTGTGCCTTTGTGGCCCTGCCTGTAAGCTGGGGCAGTGCCGCAGCCCACAGCGTGCCCGTGAGCACAGAGCCGGGTAAGACTCAGGTAAGCCAGGGCCTGGCTCAGAGCGACAGAGGAGCGGCCCAGTGCAGGCAGCCCATCCCACTGCGCCCCTGTTGGTTAATCCCCCTACCATTGAGAAACTGCCCAGAGTTAGAAAACTGCCCAGGGTACCCCCTTACCCCTACCCCACACCCCCATCCTCACAATGAGATGAGAACAGGAATCCTATAAGCAAGGAACCAATGCCTAATGGTGATATTTTAGACACAGGGACAGGCCATGGAACCCAACACCATCAGACAGATGTCCGGGGGTGGGGAGGAGGGAGGGGTATTGGAGCCATCTCCAGATGATGGGGTGAGGGAAGCCTGGGCTGAGGCCAGGAGGAAGGGCCAGCCGTGTCACCCAGTGTGTCAGCTGACAGCGTCGGCCCTGGAGACAGGCGGCCTAAGTGTAGTCTTAGCTTCTACCCATTTATTAACAGACCTTGGTCGAGGGACATAACTCCCCGTGCCTCAGTTGCTTTATCTGTAGGCAGCACCCAGCTTCCAGGACTGTTGTGTGGGTTAAACGTGCTAACACGTGTAAAGCGGTTGGAGCACGCGGTGAGCACTCGTACATGTAAGTTAACAGCGACAGCCGCCGTCTTAGCCATGCCAGTGGCCGGCTGTGCTCCTTGGGCTGTTTCCCCTCCTGAGAGCCCAGCAAGCTGGCCCAGGTCTCCCAGAAAGGCCTGCGAGGCTCCGATGGTCGGGTGGCGCTGGCAGCCCAGGCAGGACGGAGTGTGATGTTCTTTCGGGCAGGGCTGCCTGTGACTGTGTGGGCCAGACTGGCAGGTCACTCCCGGCCACGGTGGGAAGGGAAGGAAAGCTGAATGGGACACAGCCTCCCTCCTCACGTCGGCAGGAACAGGCTGAGCCAGCCTTCGGCTTCAGTTCCGGGGGGGGGGGGGGGGGGGGTGTTGCTGGCAGCCTGGGAGCTCAAGGGATGAGTCACCGACAGGAGCAGCCATGGTTCTGGAACTCGGGCGGCACCAGCCCGGGGCACAGAGAAGCTGCAGAGTTTCAGGGTGGGCTTTGGGAGCTGGGTGACAGGAGGGGGCTCCTAGTGCGTGGTGCAGTGCCTTGCATGCCCTGCCCAGGAGCCCTAGCACTTTGGCCCGGGCTTCAGGCTCCTGTCTTCCAGTCCTTCTGCCATCCCTCCATCTCATGGAGCCTTAGGGCACCCATCAGCTGGAGATCAGGCACAAAAGCTGCAACCCCCCTGCACCCCCCCTCCCTGCCAGACTCTCTGCAGCCTGCCTGCCTTTGCTATAGTGCCCCTTTCCTGAGAAGCAGGAAAGAAAAAGGAAATATGCAGGAGTGTCAGGAAGCCCTGGGTTCGAACTCCGGGTCTGCCCTTCCTGGGGCACAGCCCTTAACCTGTCTACACCGCTGGCCTGGAAAATCCCTTCACCGTGCGCAAGAGCCAAGCCCACAAGGAGCCTGTGGTGAAGTCGCTTGTCAGCTCTGAGTCACAGTTTCCTGCGTGGCAAAGCAGCTAGCTCGCTGTGAACTGCTGCCACGCCAGCCCTTGACACAAGCGTCCGCCTCTCACTGACGAAGCGGGGCTCACGATGATACCGGGTCTACCTCATCGGGCTGCCGAGAGCGCCTGCAACTGCGTGCATGGAGATGCTTGGGGGGCTGCAGCCAGCCAGCCCCGGGGAGGCGATGTTATCACTCTCAGAACCAGAGAGTGAGCAGAAGGGAGGGCAGAGCAGGGAGGAGCGCTGACATCATCTGTAGGACAAGACACCAAAAAAGGCTGAGCCCGGAGCCCCAGTGGTCCTCGCAGGAGGCCACTGTGCTGTTCCCTGCTGCAATCCCAG
Source organism: Lepus europaeus (assembly GCF_033115175.1). Classification (NCBI taxonomy): domain Eukaryota; kingdom Metazoa; phylum Chordata; class Mammalia; order Lagomorpha; family Leporidae; genus Lepus; species Lepus europaeus. The sequence goes on from NC_084833.1 coordinate 46,669,063, forward strand.
GGCTTGGTAAAGAAGGCACAGGGTAGACACTTCTTGAACGGCAGGAAGCAATCATGCATTCCCATTGCGTGGCATACAGTTGGTGCTCACTGCATGTGTGTTGAACTCATGCAAAATGAGCAGAGACTAACATCAGAGGGATGGGCTCCACCTCTGCAGTTTCCACTGCTTCCGGTCATAGGTCCCTACCCCCCACCCCAGAGGCCAGCAGTTCTTCACGGAAGCTCTGAGTTTCTCCCCAACAGTTGTATGCAGAATACAGAGTGTGCTGGGAGACAGACCCTCCCGGGTGAAAAGCTAGCAGATTTTTGACCCAGAGAAACTTCTGAGTAGAGCTCGCTCCGAAAGACGTACATCTACCAGGCGCCCAGTAGATGCCTATCGGCTGGATTCACCTGGCCACCAGGACCGCCGGCTACTCAGAGGTTTAAAGAGGAAAAGGAAACTTCCCCCCCTTTGGAAGATGCACGCAGAGGGCCCCATGAGCCTGCGCTTTCTCTCCCACCCCCATGACGCACAAGGCAGTTAACTTGCCATCTCTTACGTGCAGGAGTGATGACACACAGTATCAGAGAGGCTCGCCCTGTGAGCAGCTGCGCGGTAATCAGTGGTTCCCACAGAGCTGTGCACACCCTGTCAATGTCTTGCATCCCAGTGTATGCGTTCAGATGTGACAGGTGGGAGTCAGGGCCTGAAGTCTGGGAATACCAGTGAGGCTTCCTACCATCTGAGCTCAAGGCCGTTCTCTCTCTTTATTATTTTTCCTCAGCACGGGCGTTATAGCACAGTAGGTTAAGCCACCACTTGGGGCACCCACATCTAGCTTCCTGCTAACGCATCCTGGGAGGTGGCGGATAATGGCTCAAGTGTTTGGGGCCCTGCCACCCACACAGGAGATCCAGATCGAGGTCCTGGCTCAGCCCTGACTGTTGCAGGCCTTTGGGGAAGGAACCAGGGCATTGAAGGGTTCTCGCTCTTTTTCTCTCCTACTCACCCCTCTACCTCTCCCCGCCCACCTCCCTCTCCTCGCTCTCTTTGTCTTTCTCTCTGCCTTCCAAGTAGATGAAAATAAATATTTTAAAAATACTTTTTCTCACTACAAATGCACGTGTATATATCTACATATTTATTGGAGGAAATTCAGAGAATGTAAATGAAATCACCTCCAATCTCAGCCTTCCCCAAAGGAGCGCTGCTAAGACCTAGGTTCTATTCTTCCCATTTATCATGTACAGCATTTATGAAGCACTTACTGTGTGCCAATGTTCACTGGAGTCTACTCTTTGCAAGCACTATCTCTTTTTTTTTTCCTCTTTGTAATTTTTATTTGTATTTCCTTGATGGCTAGTGATCCTGACAACTTTTCACATATTTATTTTTATTTTTTTTTCATTTATTAAACTTTTATTTAATGAATATAAATTTGCAAAGTACAGCTTATGGGTTACAATGGCTTCCCCCCTCCCATAACTTCCTTCCCACCCGCATCTCTCCCCTTTCCCGGTCCCTCTCCCCTTCCATTCACATCAAGATTCATTTTCAATTCTCTTTATATAGAGAAGATTAGTTTAGTATATATTAGGTAAAGATTTCAACAGTTTTCCCCCATATAGCAACACAAAGTGAAAAAAATGCTGTTGGAGTACTAGTTATAGCATTAAATAACAGTGTACAGCACATTAAAGACAGAGATCCTACATAATATTTTTTTTAAAAATTAATTTTCTATGCCATTTCCAATTTAACACCAGGGTTTTTTTTTTCATTTCCAATTATCTTTATATACAGAAATATTTATTTTTATTAACATATTTTTAAGTAGGAAATAATTATGATACAAAATTATAAATTTCTTAGATGACTAAAAAGCCTCTCACCCGTTCCTGTCCCTAGCTACCTAATTTCTGTCTTAGGAGGCACTATTTTTTGTGCATCCTTCTTTTTTTAAAAAAAAAAAAATAATATAAATTTTTAAAGTACAACTTTTGGAATATAGTGGCTTTTCCCCCCATAACCACCCTCCCACCTGCAAACCATCCCATCTCTTCCTCCCTCTCCCATCCCATTCTTCATTAAGATTCATTTTTAATTAGCTTTATATACAGAAGATCAACTTAGTATATACTAAGTAAAGATTTCAACAGTTTGCACCCACACAGACACACAAAGTATAAAGTACTGTTTGATTACTAGTTTTACCATTAATTCACATAGTACAACACATTAAGGACAGAGGTCCTACATGGGGAGTAAGTGCACAGTGACTCTTGTTGATTTAACAATTGACACTCTTATTTATGGCGTCAGTAATCACCCGAGGCTCTAGTCATGAGCTGCCAAGGCTATGGAAGCCTCTTGAGTTCACAAACTCTGACATTATTTAGACAAGGCCATAATCAAAATGAAAGTTCTCTCCTCCCTTCAGAGAAAGGTACCTCCTTCTTTGATGGCCTGTCTTTTCCACTGGGATATCACTCACAGAGATCTTTCATTTAGGTCATTTTTTTGCCACAGTATCTTGGCTTTCCTTGCCTGAGAAACTCTCATGGGTTTTTTAGCCAGATCCGAATGCCTTAAGGGCTGACTCTGAGGCCAGAATGCAATCACTATCTCATATGAACTCCTCATCTTACATCAGTTATTCTGCATCTTTTTTTCTTGAAATGTTTATTTCAGAAGCAGAGAGGGGGTGCAGAGAGAGAAAGCTCCTGTGCACTGATTCACTCTCCAGTGCCTGGAGCTGGGCCAGGCCAAAGCCAAGAACCAGGAACTCGATGCAGATCTCCCACCCAATTACTTGAGCCATCATTGCTGCCTCCCAGGGTTTGCATTGGCAGGAAGCTGGAGTCAGAGTCCTGTATAGAACCCAAGCACTTCTATCGCTAGACAAAGTGCCTGCCTCTGCTTTCTTAGTTTTAACACCAGGGAAATCATACTGTTTTGTAACCTTGCCTTCATCCAAACTTTCGAGATTTCTTTCCATGTTATTAAATATTCATCTACACAGTCATTTAGAATGGTTGCATGATATTTTATTCCAGGTAAGTTCCATGCTTAGCAGACTGGGGTGCATGTACCCCCGAGGGCAAAGCCTCAAGGTGAATGTCACACATCTGCTGAAGCGTAAATTTGATTTGAAGATTTGGGAGGCAAAAACACTTTAAAAGCAAAACAAGCTGAGATACACTGTAGTGCAGGATGCTGAACACCCATGAATTTCAAACAAAGCAGAGTCCACACTGTGTGAGCCAACTTTCGCGAGGCCCATGGTCCCTCTCCTCTGAGGTCAGGAGCATCCGTGAAGCACTGCTTTCTAATTCAAGCCCTGCTTTTTATAGGGGTGGAAACAGACCCAGAGAGGGGAAGGGATTGCCCCAGATCCACAGCACGTGCACCACAGAGCCAGTGCATAAAACCCAGCCGACCCTGGGCCTGCAGCCCTCCCCCCTCCTCTGTATCCAGCATCCACCATGTGAGGGTGGAGATTTGCTGCCAAGCAGCCAGCCCTCGGCCTGTGGACGCCAGAAGCCCTTGGCTTCCTACATGATGGCGGCTTTCCTTTTCTCACCTTGCTGCGAGGGCCTGAGCACACTGCTCTAGGGGCTGGCAGCCATGCCCCTCACAGGCACAGGGGTCCCCTCTCCTCACCCACAGAGGAGCCACTGCACTTGGTGTGTCATGAAGTGCATTGCTGTTTGATGCTGTGGCTGCTGTTTTTAAAAATGTGACTTACGGCCGGCGCCGCAGCTCACTAGGCTAATCCTCCACCTGCAGCACCGGCACCCTGGGTTCTAGTCCCGGTTGGGGCACCGGATTCTGTCCCGGTTGCTCCTCTTGCAGTCCAGCTCTCTACTGTGGCCCAGGAGTGCAGTGGAGGATGGCCCAAGTGCTTGGGTCCTGCACCCATGTGAGAGACCAGGAGAAGCACCTGGCTCCTGGCTTCGGATCGGCGCATCATGCCAGCCGCAACACACCAGCCATAGTGGCCACTTAGGGGGTAAACCAACGGAAAAAGGAATACCTTTCTCTCTGTCTGTCTCTCTCCCTCTCTCTCTCACTGTCTAACTCTGCCTGTCAAAAAAAAATGTGATTTATGTAGTTGGAAGGAAGAGGGACAAAGAGATCTCCCTTCACTGGTTTTCTCCCCAGACGGCTGCAACGGCCCGGGTTGGGTCAGGCTGAAGCTAGGAGCCTGGAACTCCATCCAGGTCTCCCATGCAGGTGGCAGCGGCCCAAGCACTTGGACCATCTTCCACTGCTTCCCAGGTGCCTTAGCAGGGATCTGGGTTGGAAGCAGAGCAGTTGGGGCTCTAACACGGGATGCTGGTGTCGCAGGCAGCAGCCTGACCAGCTGCGCCACAGTGCCAGCCCCAGTGGCTTTGTAGCCAGATATTTACTGCTCAGTTTTATCCGTAAGACCAGGAGGCTTTTGAAGATTAAAAATGATCTTGTTACATTTCTTATAATATGCTATGTGTCGGGTACCCACTAACTACTAGGCATCATGCCGGGTGCTTTTTTCTTTAGTATCTGAAGTCTTTATACAGCTTTTTAGAGTGTGCACAATTATCCCCATGTAAGGTAAGAAAACTGAGTAAGACCATCACTTGTGTAGTAAGTATCCGTTGTAGACTTCATGCTCAAGACGGGCTAAGCGGTCATGAGGAGCGGCATTGGTAGCATCTGTCCTCGGGGAGCTTGCAGGCGAGTGGGACGGTGATATTCAGGAAGGCGATAGTCAACACATCGTTTTACGGACCATGGAGACTGCACTGGGTTGAACCCACCTCTTAGTAGCTGGGTGACAGCGAGCATCTCTCTCCTCCTCTCCATACCTCATCTTCCTCTTCTGTCTGTGAAGTGGGGATAATAGCCGTACCAACCTCCTAGGGTTTGCAAACAAATTAGCGCACGCGCAGCACTCAGAACAGGGCCCTGCACGTTACAGATGCGTTGTTGGTGCTGGCAGTAGGCAGGAGGGGCCTGGGCTGCTCCCTCATGTACCGCAGGGCAGGACCTACTCCAGCTGCCGATCGCAAGATGGCAAGGTATGTGGGAGGCACAGGAAGGGTGCAGGGAGTTGGAGGGATGTCCCAGGCAGAGGGAACAACCTATGCAAAGCACGGGGCAGCAGGCACCCCTGGGGAACTGCAGGGGGTTTGGTTGGCACACAGCAGCTAAGGAGCCATCCAAGGTTAGCAGCTGGGGAAGCGGGGCCCGGCCACAAACCTAGGTGTCTCCAGGCCCCCGGCTGTTGGCATCACACTGCTGATCTAAGCCACAGGAGAGAGGCCCAGCAAATGTTTATCCGGTGAGCACACAAACAGGGGACAAACAGCTATGCTGGCCTCCCATGGTTCTGTTGCCATCCTGCTGGAAAGAAAGTCCATCCTCCTGTAGCCATGGCGATGTGTACACAGCCCCTTCCCAGGCTGTCGAGCTGTCCACAGCCATTTCATTGGTCCCGCCATAAACTAAACCCTTTGAGTTTGAGTAGGGCCCTCCAACATCTGGGATGCCCCCTTCCCCAGGGGGCCGTCCCTGCAGTCCCCATACTAGAGCCAGGGCCCCTAACCTAAGCCAGTGGTGTTGAGACTCCTTAGGAGTGAGTTTCTATTAACATAAGCCATAGCAGAAACCCAGCGCACACACCGGGGACAACCACACTTGTGACACAGGGGCTCGGAGCATGCAGCACCAGCTCCTGGTGCACCTGGGAAAATGCAGTGGCCCTTCAGAGTGCCCTTAGAAAGCCAAGGATGGAGCTCAACCGCCATTTCCCAGGAGGACAAACTAAGACCTAGGCAGGGAGTGATTCTCCCCAGGGAGACCAGGGACAGCTGCAGAACTGGGTCCTGAACACGGGACCCCTACCCTGCTACACCAGAATTTTCTCCACGTTGCCCTAACTGCCTTCCCCCTCCAATCCCGTCAGTGTTGGGGGTGGGGAGGCCTAGGGGGCAGGGTCACGTGGCAAGGATCTCATTAAGAGTCTCACCCCCAGCCCAGCGGGAGCGCAGACCAGGAGAGACAGAAATCCCCAGTGCAGGCGTGGGTGGCTTGCTCAGGGTCATGGCCTGATCCTGCAGTGTCTTTCCCCCTCCCTTTTTTTTTTTCAATTGAGTTTGAGGTGGTTGTTTTTTGTTTCCTTAAGAAATGGAAAAGAATGAAGCTGTGTAAATACAGCGGTATTAACTCTGAAAAACCTCCTGCCATTTTAACTCTGTTACTGGAGAAATAAAAGAGAAATAATCTGTCCACCCACACTTAGCTCTTTCTGACGAAGGTAGGTGAATATCGCTCTTGCTAATCTAGGGTGACTGCGGGAAGTGGAGCCGCACCGACTGATCCCACATTGGATCAGAGGAAGCCGCGGCAGCGCGGCCGGGAGTGGCCACCCCGTGTGCGGGCAGCAGCCACGCTCAGCGGCCTGCGCGTCCCACCTTCCACAGGTCTCCCCGACCCTGTAGTGATGGAGGCGCCGGACAAGATGGAAGGGCTCCCCGACTCGCCGATGGCGACGCCACCGCCCCCACCGCCCACGGAGCCAGCGCAGAAGCCGCCACCTCCAGGCACCGGCAGCCACTCCCTCACCGTCAGGAGCAGCCTGGGCCTGTTCGCCGCCGCTCAGTTCGTGGTAAGGACCTGCGGGCCTCGCCTGGGCCTGTGGCCAGGGTGGGCTGAGAGACCGCCTCGCTGCTTCCTCCCAACATGGCCACCTGGGGAGACAGCAGGGCAGGGATGTCCTTGGTGTCCCTTGGTGACTCTGGGTCTTCATGGCAGCTGTGAGGGGAAGCCTGGAGCTCTGAGCCCCTCACACCAAGAGTCGGGCAGGTTAGGACCCCCAGCCCTAACCCCCTGGTTCTAGAAGGTTCTCTGAGGACTTCCGGCCTGTGGAGGCCTTTCTGTTAGACTTCCCTTTGTGTGACACTCCTGACCGGGTCTCCTCTGGGAGGGGCTTTCTCCTGGCTTCCTGAGGCCTCCTCCGGGGACCCCCTTCCCTCAGCTGTCCCGAGGTGCACGAGCCTCCCCCAGGGGCCCGGCTGAGGCCACAGGTGAGCTCAGCATGGGGGCTGGGGCCGAGTGCCTGGGCTCGGAGTTCAGTCCGCTCCCCCGGCCGCCCCAGCTTGCCTGCGGGGTGCTGTGGTTCAGCGGCTATGGCCACGCGTGGTCGCAGAACGCCAGAGACCTCGTCTCCTCCTTGCTCACGCTCCTGAAGCAGCTGGGGGCTACGGTGAGTAAGCTCCAGGGAACCCTGGGGAAGGGGGGTAACGGGGTCAGGGGCCCATCCCACTCTCCCACCCCCAGAGGGGGCGTCCCTAAGTTCGGAAGATACTGCCTGCCCAGCCCCTGCAGTTCTTCGGCCTGCTCCCCACCCCAAGCCCTGGGACGTGGGTGTTCAGAACCTCAGTTTGGCCACCTGGAAGAGGCGGAAGATGCTGCCGCCACCAGCACCCTGACCTGTTTGTCCACCGTTCCGCAGGCCTGGCTGGGCGCCGGGGCCTGGGGGCTCCCCAGCCTGCTGCTCCTCTCCCTGTCTGTGGGCCTGCTCCTCGTCGCCCCCCTGGTAAGGCACCAACCCCCCCAGGCTCAGGCCCCGGTTCCCCCTTCCCCTCCAGCTGCCCTCTGACCTGGGTGAGGTGAGGCCGGGGGTCCTGTCTCCTTCCACCTGTGGGCCCTGCCAGGAGCAAGGAGACTTGCAGTGACCTGGGCTGGGGAGAAGGTGGCTCTGGGAACCCCCCAGGCCCACCAAGAGGGCCTGAGCCCGTGAAGATTCTGAGCTGCAAGGCGGGAGAGTGGAGGGACAGCCCTCCTGTCCAGGCGACAGTCCCCAGGAGAGCAAGGCTGCTGCCTGCAGACGCTCAGAGGGGCAGGAGACCCCGCCCCGTGGGCGTCCCAGGAACCCCAGGGACAGCCGGCATTGTCCCCGGTCCCCATCGGTGACACCACGTGCCTCCCACTAGGTGTGGCACTTCCTGAGGGCTCCTGCAGAGCCGCCCGCCACGGACAGGCGCCAGTCGGTGAGCCGCCAGCCCTCCTTCACCTACTCGGAGTGGATGGAGGAGAAGGGAGAGGATGACTTCCTGGACCTGGACCCCGTGCCCGAGACGCCCGTGTTTGACTGTGTGATGGACATCAAGCCTGAGGCCGACCCCACCTCACTGACCGTCAAGGCCATGGGTCTGCAGGAGAGGTGGGAGGGGTGGGGGCGGGGTGGGGGAGGGGTGCCTGACTCTGACCCCCTCCGGGTGCCCAGGACAGAGTTTGCCATACAGCTCAGCCAGCGTGGACGTGCTGTTCTAGTGCTTTGTATAGGGGCCGCCGCCTCCCGTGTACACACGGAGGTGTGCGGGCAGACCCCTGTGCACGCTCACACAGCCCTGCGTGCCAGTGGGCTTCTTCACTGTGGATCTTTGCTTCACTGTGCCTGCGTGTATCAGCAAGGGGACAGCGTGGTGTTTGCCCAAGTTCTCCATCCAAGATTCCCGTTTTTATGGAGTATCGCGTGGTGCTCCACAGAGCACACCTGGGAGATACAGACACCCCCTTTCCAGAGCCAGGTCACCCCAAGTCTCAGTTACCCACTTGATGGCATGGAATGAGCACTGGATGAGGAGTCAGAAAACCTAGGTTTTATTTCAGCTCTGCCACCGCCTTACTGTGACAGCGTGGGCGAAGGGGGCAGGGGGCTCAGTCCCCCTCCATGGAGCGTAGTGCAGCTAGTCCAGTGTAGACATCCTTGCTGCCCCTGGGACCCCCTGCTGGTCTCTGGCTCCTGGGCAGCCTCCACGAAGGCTGGCTGGGCCCAGGGCTGTGATATGGAGGATGTGGGGCTGTCCCCGTGCTTCGCGCGCTCTCTCAGCTCCCTGGAGGCCACAGGGAGGAGCTGCCTCCTGTACTGACAGAGGAGAGCCCAGGGCAACCCCATTGGGGTTGCTTTGGCTGAAACTTTTGAATGTCAGTTAGGGGCTCCAGGACAGGAGGCAGGATGTGGGGGGTCAGGCTGAGACTCCTGCTCCTTGTGGCGTGGGGTGGGTCAGGTCACTCTCCCGCGCCTCTTCCTCGAGCCCACCCTGGTCTCCCCCCTCCTCGTCCCGCCCACTCCACCCTCTGCCGCGAGGCTCACTTTCCTTCTTGTGCCTCCAGGAGGGGCTCCAACGTGTCCCTGACCTTGGACATGTGCACGCCGGGCTGCAACGAGGAGGGCTTTGGCTACCTGGTGTCGCCCCGCGAGGAGTCGGCCCACGAGTACCTGCTCAGCGCCTCCCGCGTCCTCCGAGCGGACGAGCTGCACGAAAAGGCCCTGGACCCGTTCCTCCTGCAGGCGGAGTTCCTTGTGAGTCTGCCTCCCCCACCCCCAGTCGCTGGCCTCGCTGGGCGTCCCGATCACGCCCCTGGCTGGGAGGTAGAGCGCGGTGCCCAGAACACGGCATCTGCGGAACGTTCACCTCACATCAGTGTCAGCTCTCCCGCCACCGTGGACAAGCCGCTCCCGCTGTATTCCTGTTTCCTCACCTGGAAAATGGGGGTGAATGTACTGGGGCTGCAGTCGGGATTTAAGAGATGGACAGCGAGTGCAGAGCAGTGGGCAGGCGCCGGGGTGCTCTGGGGTTCTGAGCCCGAGAGCCACGATCAGGCTTTCGAACCACAGACAGCCGGACCCTCGGGGACTCCTAGCCAACATCAGCAAGCGTTGCTCAAACTCTTTCTGTTGTTTTGGAATTCCATTCCTTTATTTCTTTTTTTTTAAAAGATTTATTTATTTGAGAGGCAGAGTTACAGAGAGGAAGAGGAGAAACAGAGAGACAGAGGTCTTCCATCTGCTGGTTCACTCCCCAGATGGCCACAACGGCCAGAGCTGAGCTGATCTGGAGCCAGGAGCCAGGAGCTTCTTCTGGGTCTCCCACACCGGTGCAGGGGCCCAAGGACTTGGGCCATCTTCTACTGCTTTCCCAGGCCACAGCAGAGAGCTGGATCAGAAGTGGAGCAGCCTGGACTCGGTCTGGCACCCATGTGGGATGCCAGTGCCACAGGCGAAGGCTTAGCCTAACTATGCCATAGCACCGGCCCCTATTTTATTTTTTAGAACACATTTGTTTGCCAGTGGACATTTAGATTGTTTTTGACATTGGCCATTGTGAACAGTGCTACAGTGAACAATGAGATGAAGTTGGTAGGCCATATGATCAGTCTATGTTTAATTTGTTTCCCACAGCGACTACTCCATTGTGCTTTCCGACCACCTGTGTACAAGAATCCCATCATTCCCATCTCCTTGTCAATGCTCATTAACTTTGTTATTGTTTTCATGATAACATCCTAACTGGTAGGAGGTGGTATCTCGTTTTGGGTTTTAATTTGAATTTTCCTTGTTTTTTATTTTAATTTTTCATTAGTTTTTAACAGGGTCAGCATAGGTCATAGATACAGTTCTAAGAATATAAGCGCAAACTCTTGAAATCTTTCTGATCGCCTCCACGGGGGCTGTGGCTCAAGTCGCAGTCACCTCCCCCAACTAGCCTCCGCGCCACAGCCTCCAGCTGCCTCCTCTCGGGCCCTGAGGGGCCCTAGAGTGACACCCCTGGTTGTCCACCCAATAAGAGCTAAGAGGACCCAGGAGAGCGCAGCAGCCCCGTCGCTGTCAGTCAAGGATAGGTTTGAAATGGGGCTCGGAGACAGGTGCAACCTGTGCTCCCAGCAAGCCAAAGGCCGACCCGGAGGCAGAACTGAGGCTGGCTGATCAGCAACCAGGAGGAGACTGGCACCCGTGGAGGCAGAGAGAGGCCAGACCCAAGACAGTGCACGTCCCGGGGTCAGAGGGCACACTGGGAGCTCTTTTTTTGTTTTTTTAAGTTTTTTACATTTTATTTGAGAATAGTTTTAAATTTACCAAACAAAAATTAGGAGATAATAATACAAAGAGTTCCCATACCTTAGCCCACTTCCCCTGTCAACACCTCCTTTTAGCAACCTTGGTCACAATTAATGAACCACACTGAGCTAGGAGTTCTTGACACACAGAGAGTGGAAGATGTAGAGGCAGCCTCGGCAACTCGGAAGGCTCCTGTCCCACTGGAGAATCAGGGAAGGCTTTTCAGAGGAGGTGGCTTTTTTTTAACTTTTTTTTATAAAGATATAGTTATTTACTTGAAAGGCAGAGGTACAGAGGGGGGAATCTTCCATCTGCTGGTTCACTCCCCAAGGGGCTGCAACAGCAAGGGCTGGGGCAGGCTGAAGCCAGGAGCTCCATCCAGGTCTTGCACATGGGTGGTGGGGGCCCAAGTACTTGGGCCATCCTCCGCTGCTTTTTCCTGGCCATCAGCAGGGAGCTGGATCAGAGGTGGTGGAGCAGCCAGGATGTGAACTGGCGCCCGTGTGCACAGCCAGCATCACAGACAGCAGCCCAACCCACTACCCCACAACAGGGGCCCTGGGAGGTGGCCTTTAAGATGGCCAGGAGATGAGGGAGGGGTGGGTGTTAGCAGGAATGCCCTGGGGAGGCTACTCAGCTGGGCTGCTGCACAGAGTGTATGGGAGAAGGCCTTGACTGGCCGTGTCTCCTTTCCTTGTCGCCATCTGTATTTACCAGCTATTTATTGAGTGCCTACTGCATGCCAGGCTGGCTTCCAAGCAGCGGCATGACACTGCACACGCAGCTCGCGTCTGGCACCGTTGCGAACTGGTGTAACAGTGATGGTTTGCTGGAGGAGCGCTTGCACCCAGGCCAGCCCCTGGATGGGAAGTGGGGGGCGCAGCAGTCCGAGGGTCAGCCACTCAACACCACCACACCCTCCTCCTGCAGGAAATCCCCATGAACTTTGTGGATCCCAAAGAGTACGACATCCCCGGGCTGGTGCGGAAGAACCGATACAAAACCATCCTGCCCAGTGAGTACTCGCCCCGCCCCCGGGGCCTGGGGCAGGCTCTGCCTCTCCCTGGGGAGACAGGGACGCCAGAGCTGGGTGACAGGGGTGACAGGGCGCTGGAGGACAAGGGGCGGGGCACTGGAGGTGCAGTGAAGCAGGCACCTGCTGGTGAGGGCAGAGGCTGGCTCCCCCTCTCACGCAGCATTCTCAGGACCCCTGCCCTGCCTGGCCAGCATTGTGCTGGGCTCTGGGGAAACCCAGAGAGACAGGGAGGCGATCCTGGCAGCTCCTAGGCAGTGCGTGGGGACTGAGAAGCGGCCACATCCTTTCTCTCTGCAGAGTGGGTCAATGTCAAGAAGACAAGGTTAGGGCCCGAGAGGTGACACTTGTGTCCTTTACAGTCCCAGATAGGATGCACAGAGCTGGGCCTCACACCTGGGCCCTGGTGACCCCAGTTTCGGGCTCTCTTGTCTGTCTGGTGTTCTGTTTGCTCAGATTGTGAGTCCTCTAACAAGCAGAGCCACCGCACAGGGGAGTGAGCTGCCTCTGCAGGGAGTGAGCTCCTCCCCGTCACTCAGTGTGCAAGACACTGCGGGGTTTGCCTCCCTTGGGGTGGGAGACAGGTGACCCCGTGCTCCTCGTTGAGCCCTGGAGTGTCATTTCCAGGTCACGTTCATCAGGCCCCTGTGTGCCTGCCACCCCTGCCAAGTTCTGGGCCCGGGCCCCCCCGGGCTTGCTGGGGTGGAGGGAGAGGGTGACGTGTTGAAAGCGAATCCCCGCAAATATACTCCACCCCGTGTGTGGAGTAGCAAGGCTTTCAAAAAGCGGCATTGCCATCAGCATCTCCGACAACATGTAAGATGTCATGACTTATTTTTAACTTTTAAAATATCGACTTGTGGTTGCTATGGATACAGAGTCTCTAGGTAGTTCCGGTTCAACAAAGCACCATTTAAGGCCAGGGTGCGTTATTCAGGGCGGCTTACCTCTTCCTCCTCCTGCCCTCCCCTTCCCAGTCCTGCCTGGGGGGCGGGGGGCCTCGGGTCCCCCAGCACCTGGGGCCCTGCTGGCTGCTCAGGATTCCCGCTGGGGAGGGCAGCAGTCGGGCCGTGTCTCCCCTGGTCCTCGCTGGATTGTGGAGAGCCTCAAGCCACTCCAGCCATGGCCTAGCTTCCAGGCCCCAACCTCCTATGTGTGTCCAGCACAAGCTAAGCCTGCTCGCTCAGAGCCGGGTTCAGGGGAGGAGGACCGGGCAGGCTTAGCAGAGGCCGCCCCTCAGGTCCTGGCCACCCTGTGGTCTCCCTGAGGCAGCACCCGTTTCTCAGGCTAAGAGCTGAGATGTGAATAAGACCGTGCACAAGGAGCACCAGTGCAGAGGGAGAGACAGGTGCACAGTGTGATGGTAACCCAGCAGGAGGCGTGGAGAACGAGGGGCAGGCCAGAGATGTCTGTCTGTCACCACTGTGTCCCAAGCACCAAAATGGTGCCTGGCACATAGCTCGTGGATAGACGGACGGACAGATGGGTAGAAGGTCAGTCAGATGAGTGGATAGATGGACAGATGGGGCAGGGAGAGATGGACAGGTTAGGGGGAGGGGGAGTGAGTAGGTGGGTGGTGGATGAACATCTCCCAGCTGCAGCTTCCCCTCTCCAGGTGACAAGGTCAGGGCCAGTCCCAGGGGGTGCCACATACAGAGACCTGGGCACACACCAGGCGTGCTCGTGACCCCCGACACATCTCACCCGGCTCATCGCGGTCCTCTGCTGTCCGCTCTCCTGACTTCCACGCTCCCCTCTCCTATCCTCCCAGCGCTGCCCGCAGAGTGCTGCAAAGCAGAACCCTGGTCGAGTCGCTCTCCCCCTCAGACGCAGCCGCTGCCACCTGTGTGGCCCTTGGCTTGAGGGTCAGCTTTCTAAGCCTGGGTTAGAAGACCCTGTAGCCTCTCGTTCCCATCCAGTCTCACCTCTCATGAGTCCCACCCAGCCCTGGGCACTGGAATCCCACAGAACAGCATCCCCTGCTCCTCTGGCTAAGGGCCTGCCAACCCCGCCAAGGAGCCACCTCTTCCAGGAAGCCCAGGCAGCCGGGCCAAGTCTTCTCCCGCAGCCCCGGTGCTCACCTGCCATATGTTCCTCATCCACCTGCCCAGCTCGCTGCGTCCCCTGATGGCAGGGCCCGTGGCTGGTCAGTGTGCAGGTCCCTGTCCACAGTCGGTGCTCACCAGGCTGAGGGAATGCAGCCGTTACTGTTAGCACAGGGAGTCCTCAATACCAGAGGCTCTGGTGTCTGGCGGGGGTGGGCAGTGCCCATTTCTGTCCTGCTGGCCTCTGATCTGGACACAGTGCAGGCCAGGGGAAGGGAGATGGCCAGGCACAGGCACAGCTACCTGCTCCCAAAGTTCCCCCTCGCCCCTCTCCATCCGCGCCGCCCTGCTGCATCCCTCTGCACGACAACCACGTTGTTGCCAAGACCTCAGGCAGTGGGACCAGGAGGCAAAGGGCGGCAGAGGCGAGGTGTGCACGTCGCCGCCCGTGTTGCATACTTTTCCTTTACCCGTTGCCTAATGGTAGAGCTGGCAGCAATGGCAACTGTGTGGCAGCTGCTCGCCGTGCGGTGCTGCGTGCACACTGGTCTAAGTTACCCGGCTAACTAACGTTGCCTCCTTGAACCTTCACACAGTATGTAGGGTCGTGGTGAACAAAGCATCCCCACCGTGCAGGCGAGGCACAGGGAGACGGGGCAGACTGTCCACCTCGATGCTGCCGGGGAGTCACGGGGCCACGTCCCACATCCAGGCTCTCTGGCTCAGTGGTGTGGACTTGGCAATGACCGCCACCTGTGCAAGCCCCCCTGTGCCCGCTAGAAGCGCCTTCAACCCAGAGAAGGGATCAGACTCTGTGCCAAAGCGAGACCAGGCCCCAGAGCTGCAGGCCCCCAGCTAGCGTCCCTGCCCACCCCGCACCCGGTCCCAGAACAGACAATTGCTGGAGCTGGAACAAAGCAGTCTACCCCGGGAAGAACAGGATGTTACGGGAATCTGTCACTGGGAGCTGACGTGAATAGACTGGGGAGACAGGGCCCCTGTGCACACGCGTCTGCCGTCTCGTCTCAGCCGGTCAGCGACAGGGCGTCCGCACGCTACAGCTGCCACCTGCTGTTGGGGATCTCTACCCAAGGTCACCCCTTTCCTGCCGTGGCTTTCTCTTCCCCAGAACATAGGGCATGGGCACACGACAGGGCCTCTCTCCCGCTGCCTCCTTACCCCGAGACCTCGCCTGTCCTGTCCGAATGGACCCCAAGAGGGGTCCCTGTTTAATGGCCAGAGGGGAAGGAAGAACTGCCCAGGTCCCAGAAGAGGGGTGGGGCCCTGGAGTGGGCCATACCCAGGTCCCTGCCTCACCTGGCTCCCTCCCCCACCCCAGACCCTCACAGCAGAGTGTGTCTGAGCTCGCCAGATCCCGAGGATCCTCTGAGTTCCTACATCAACGCCAACTACATCCGGGTACGTAGCCCCATCCCGACAGCCAAAGCCAGTGTGGCTGCTGCCAGCCCCGGGACGAGCCCCAGTGTGGGGACTGGGCCCTGGGAGCGCTGCCTCCAAGTCTGACAGCCTGGGCTCGGCTGGCCACAGGGCTACGGCGGCGAGGAGAAGGTGTACATCGCCACGCAGGGCCCCATCGTGAGCACGGTGGCCGACTTCTGGCGCATGGTGTGGCAGGAGCACGCACCCATCATCGTCATGATCACCAACATCGAGGAGATGAACGAGGTAGGGACCCCGGGCCGCGACCAAGTGCTCACTGCTTTGTGCCCTGTCCCAAGCATCAGGATCCCACGTGAATCCTAGGACCAGCCTGTGAGGCTGGCGGGGCTCACAGCAGCCAGAGCTGGACCATGCGGTTGCTGGTGGAGCCTGGAGCCAGCCTCTCCACCACCAGTGCCCGTGATGCTCAGCCAGCCAGGACCGACACTGGCTGTACCCGTGACAGCCGGGTTCATTGACTCCCCATAGAAGTCCTTAAGAATGAGGACAGTTTCCAACTGCCGGATACAGACGCCGAGCCATAGACTTCCTGTTCTTATAGATCCTGGAGCTCGGGACCTATTGTGCTTTTATGCCCCCTGCTGGCCCTGGAGGGACATTGGGGAGGGATGGGGGTGTGGGGGGGATGGGGCAGAGGGCGGGTCGCAGCCTGATCTGGGCCCCTGCAGAAATGCACCGAGTACTGGCCGGAGGAGCAGGTGGTGCACGATGGCGTAGAGATCACCGTGCACAGGGTCATCCACACTGAGGATTACCGGCTGCGACTCATCTCCCTCAAGGTGAGCTCTGGGGCTGGGCTGGGCGGATGGGAGCGAGGGGCACCACTGGGGACTCCACTGAGAACAGGGCGCAGGCGTCCACTGCAGCGGAAACAAAGGCCTGTGTCAGGATTTACCGATAAGTAGAGGCGAAGGAGGCGTGGATGGACTTGGGGGCCAGGCAGGACCAAACCAAACCTCAGCTGCTTTTCCCAGAGCTCAGCTACATTCGTTGCTGATGGACTCTATATATACTGCCATTCACAATGCCCGCTGCCCAAGGCCGGGAAGGGGTGGAGGGGGGGACTTCTGCAGCCTCCTGCACCGTCCTCATGAGTGAGGGCTCCTTAACCACTTGGAGATCTGCCCTAGAAACCGTCCCTTCAAGACCTTGGCTGGGCTGGGCTCCTGGCCTGTAGTGCCAGCTCTGTCCGCCAGAGGGCAGAAGCTCCCTGCTGCTGCGGTGCTGCACAGAGGCTGTGGTTACAGAAAATGGCAAGAAAAGGGAAGGCAGCACCGTCTGAGCCGTGCAGAACAGCCCGGAGGAGTGAGGGGAGGGATCCTCCCACCCTGAAGTGGTGCCTCTCCCAGGATCCCAGAACCCGAGACTGTTCCTTTGAGTCGGGGGGATTCCTGGGCTCCGTCTGCGTTGGGGCAGTCCTGAAGGTGGGAGGAAGCGAGGCGGGCGGGGAGCCGACCCTGCCCTGTCAGCCCGGTGGGACCGCATGGAGCCCGGAGCCCGCCTCGGGAAAGGCGCCCGGCCGGGACCAGCACTCCTACGGGCTGCCTGCCCCTCCACACACACACCACACACCCCACACACATACACATACACACCACACACCCACACACACACCACACACATACACCACACATGCACACCCACACACCCACACCCCACACACACACGCCACACACCCCACACACACATGCCACACACACCTGCCATACACACACACACACGCCACACACACCACACACACATGCCACACACACGCACCACGCACACACCACACATCCCACACACACGCCACACACACACACCCCACACACACACGCCACACACACATGCCACACACACCACACATCCCACACGCATGCCACACACACCACACACACACTACACACCCACACACACCACACACACATGCACACATATGCCACACACACCCACACATACCACACACATACACATACACACCACACACACACCACACATCCCACACGCATGCCACACACACCACACACACACACTACACACCCACACACACCACACACACATGCACACATATGCCACACACACCCACACATACCACACACATATACCCCTACACCCCACACACACACTACACACACCCACATGCATACCACACACACCCCCCACACACACACGCCACACACACCCCAGACACCACACCCCACACACATACACACCACACACATATACCCCATACACACCCACACACACACACGCCACATGCCACATGCCACACACACCCCACACACACATGCCTCACACACCACACACACACCACACACATGCCACACATACACGCATGCTCCACACATACACACACACGCCACACACATATACCCCACACACACACACCCCACACTCTCCACACACCCCCCACACACAGACACCCATACACACCACATCCCACACACATCACATACACACCACACACCCCACATATACACACACCACACACACACCACACACACACCACACACTCCATACCCCACACACACACCACATGTACCCCCACACACACCACACACATACACACCACACACATACCACACACACACACCCCTCCACACACACACAAACCACACACACCCACACACACATCTCTCTCACACACACACACACATCTCTCACACACACACCACACACACACATCTCTCACACACTCACACACAAAAACACACCGGCTCCGGTGCTAGGGGCACCTGGGCGGCTCTGGGATGCAGGACTGGCTTCAGGGCAGGAAGGGCCAGGAGAGCAGAGCAGGGGCTGTGATAACTGTCCCAAAGACCTGAGGGACGGCCTCCTGGACGGAAATTCCCGAGAGAGATGCGGGAGTGGGGAGGGGGCTTCCGGGTCTGCTCAGCTCTCGGGGGCTGGTAAGGGAGGAGCCAGGGCATCGTGGGTTTCGAAGGTTATTTCCTCTTGTCCGTAAACCGTTACAAGCACCCACGCAGGGCTGGGGTCTGGGGTGGGTTCTGGGAACACAGAGCTGTCCGAAGCATGGACTCTTCTCGAAGCACCCCGCAGATGTAAGTACCGGGCTAGAGACAGGTCAGGGTTCAGAGGCCCGCTGTACCGGCAGCCAGCTCAGGCAGGGCACCCGTCCTGGGAGTGGCCCTGCCTGGCCGGGTCTTGAGTGAAGGGTGACAGTTGGCCAGGGACAGAGTGGGAGAGCGTTGTGAGTGAGAAGAGAGTAAAAGTCAGGCGTGGAAGATGGAATGTGTGCGTGCACGTGTGCACACAGGTGTGTGTGTGCGTGCGCACAGAAGCCCTGCAGAAACCTGATCTACAGCCTCAGGGTGCTGGAGGGCCAAGGGCGAGTGTGCAGGGGCAGGAGCTGTTTCTGGAAGCCGAGGCCCTGCACGGGGTCCTGTTTGCCAGGCAGAGCGCTAAGGAGACTGGGTCGTGCTCCCAGAGCCGTGGACGGGGTCTTGTTCCATCCAGGCTGCCATAACCAACCACCACAGGCTGAGCAGCTTAACAAATAAAAAACAAATAAACAGTGGGTTTACTTCTCGGACCTGGAGGTCCAGGAACACAGGACCAAGGCACCAGCACTGTCCTGATGAGGGCCTGCTTCCTGGTCACATCCCCCACCCCACCCCCGTGACGGAGGCCCGTGGGAGCTCTCTGGGGCCCCCGTGAGGGCGCTGATCCCACTCAGGAGGCCCCCACCCCCATGACCTAACACCCCTGCATACCCGCACATGGGGGTTAGACCTCAGTGGACAGACTTGGGGAAGCAAAGGGCTTTGCACACTGGGGCAGCATGCCCACATTCGCACTGGACTCCAACCATTTGAGTGCTGTGGCCCCAGGGCAGTGAGGGGGAGGAAGGATGTCAGAGTGGGGGGAGGGCACCGTGGAGGCCGCGGTTGGACGGGGTAAAGCTGGGGACAGCAATGGGCCTGGAGCGGGGAGCGGGCAGCAGAGCACAGCAAGGGGAGGCCAAGGGCTCGGGGCTTGGGGCTCGAGGCTCAGGGGCGGCTGGGCCAGCTGTTAGGGTAAGGAACCCAAAGACAGGAATGAACTGGGGAAGGGGCCCTGGGCCCCTCTCGGGTGCTCCTGGAGCCTCAGGGGCAGAAGACAAGAGCAAAGCCAAAGCCGCTGCCCAACTCCTTCCCCCCCACACACGCTGGGGCCTGTGTCTGGCCTCTGAGGTCCCCTCACACACACACCCCGCGCCTCCCCGGTGTTCCTTCCCCTCTGGTCCTGGCCGCACTTCCGGCTGTTTTGTGGGCTGGGAGAGCTCACGGGTGTCTGGGGTGGGCCTCTGTGTCCTGGACAGAACGGGAGCGAAGAGCGAGGCCTGAAGCATTACTGGTTCACTTCCTGGCCCGACCAGAAGACCCCAGACCGGGCCCCTCCGCTGCTGCACCTGGTGCGAGAGGTGGAGGAGGCAGCCCAGGAGGAGGGGCCGCGCTGTGCCCCCATCGTCGTCCACTGCAGGTGGGTCCTCCAGCGCCCCGCGGGGGCAGGGCAGCCCCTCCCAGTCCCCAGCCCCTGGGCTGCGCTGCCGCTCACCCCATCCGTTCCCCTGGCCCTCAGCGCGGGCATCGGGAGAACCGGCTGCTTCATCGCCACCAGCATCTGCTGCCAGCAGCTGCGGCGTGAAGGCGTGGTGGACATCCTGAAGACCACGTGCCAGCTGCGGCAGGACAGGTCAGCCCGCGGGCGGGGGCCCTCAGGGCAGCAAGGGGAAGCTGCGCGTGCGTGGGGCTGGCGGGCAGAGGTCTGGGTGAGCAGACAGACCGGGGCTGGCAGTGGTGGCCTGCGGCATCCGTGTCCCTGACAAGGAGACAAGGGTCAGGCCCTCGGGGGCGGAAGTGGGGGAGGAGCACCCTCCCGGTGACCCCCTCCCCGCCGCGCGCCTTCTGCCGGCCAGGGGCGGCATGATCCAGACTTCCGAGCAGTACCAGTTCGTGCACCACGTCATGAGCCTCTACGAGAAGCAGCTGTCCCGCCAGCCCCCAGAGTGACCGGCGCAGCCTCCTCCAAGGTCCTCGGGGAACCTCCTCGCCTCGGCCTCCTCCCCCGCCCCGTCCGCTTCCCTGTCTCCAGTCTGCTCCCTCCCTGGCCCACCCCGAGCATAGCTCTTCCTACTGTACAGGGGAGTGGGCGGAGGGTGGGGGAGGAGGTCCCAGGCCGGGCCTAGGGCCCCGGGGCCTGAGCACACCACGCAGACCCGGGGCCTCGGTTTTTAAGGACGGTTCCACCGCTGCTGGGTCCCAAACGTCCCCGCACCACACTCCGAGTGTCCCGCGCAGCGTGTCCTGTCTCTGTCTCTGCTGTCTGTACCGGACACTGTGTCTCCCAAGCGCGGGAAAGGGGACGGGGTAATGAGCTCCAGCCCCGGGCAGCCCACGCAGGGGCTTGCCGTGCGCCCCCCACCCCTCACAGCCACTTCTCCCAGCAGGCAGACTGTGTTTTGCCCCCAGTTATTGGGACCTGGTTTGGGTGGTCCCTGGGGGATCTGGAAAGTTCCAGAGAGATCTTGCCTGAAGGAAGAGGTCTCTGGGTTGGGACGGGGCGGGGGGGCATCCCAGGGTGGCCTCTGGGCGTCAGATGCTCTCAGGAGGCAAGGGACAGGTGGGGGTGGCAACCCCCCAGGATGAGGCCCGGGAGGTGGGGGTGCCGCGGGGGTGGGGTGAGTGAGCCGTGTTCTGTGCCACATGGGAAAGCCTTCCCCGAAGTCTCGCTGCGTGCCGCTCTGCGCGTCCCCGTGTCCGTGCGTCCGTGGAGAGCCCCTCGGCAGGGCGTGCATGACTCTGGCAACGTGTGTTATCTTAGAGCCACCTGTTTTTATTGCTGACCTTAAATATTTATTCCACGGCAGATCGAGACATTTGGTGTCTTTTTATAACTCGCTCGTGGTCACTGAATAGAGCAATAAACGGAGCATTTTGAGCAAAACTCGCCTCCAGGGCCTGTGTGATCGCCTCCTCCGTCCCTGTGTCCCTGTGTCCCTGCTGCCCGGCCTGGGTGCACACAGCTTGGCCCTCTCGGGCTCGCCAGCGCCCCTAGGGGTGGTTGTGGGTATGGAGCGAGTGCAAACTCAAAACCAAAGTCAAGTACATTGTGGGGGAGGAATCCTTAACCCTCTGGCCCCACCCAGCCAGGTGCCCGAACCCCGAGAAGCCTCGGAGACAGGTGTGGAACGGCTCCAACAGGTGGACAGAGAGGCCAAGGCGGGGGCAAAGAGATACTCCCCCAGGCCCCTCCCTGTTGGCCAACCCACTCATCCCCCGTCCGCCCCGCCCTGCGATCTCAACAGCAGCCGTGGCCTGGGCTGAGAGGAGCCCCTTCCAGGGAGCCCAGGGCCTGTGCCCTCAGCCCCACCCATCGTGGACACTCCCATTCTGTTCCCATACTCTGCCCCTGGGATGGAAGAGAAGTCATGGTGATGCCGCTGCTGGCTGGGAGGGGGTGGAGGGTTTAACCTCAGAGCAGGAGAGGGTCAAGGGCAGGGCTGCTGATGAACCAGCCACTCCTTACGCGATACTGGACGTGATACTGGACCCCCGCGTGGGTTGGTCAGGGGCCGGGCGTGCGGGGGCTGCTGCGACCATGAGGTGAGAACAGCAGCTGAAGCAGCCCAGGTGGAGGTCCCGGAGGAAACACTCTCCAGCCCCCTCCCAAAGCTCTCGCCCCAGGAGGATGGCGGCCTTTCCACCGGGATGAGGGAGGTGGCTCTACAGGAGAGGGAAAGCGGGGGAGGGCCAGCACTTTCCTCCCTGCCCCAGGGTGGCCCTGTAAGGCGGCTTAGGCTGTGCATGCTCCACATAGTGTGGCGTGAGTGGCGCCCCCTGGGTCTGTGCAGTGGCGGATCCCCTAGGCCCTCCTCAGCTGACCCCCTCCTAGACCCTGGAAAACAGAGACCTGTTGCTTTGCTTCCTGAGCCGTGCTGGTCCACACGTGCACATGTACCTGAGCACGTATGTGCACACACATACACACACACACACACACTACCCTGAGCCCCCAGCTCAGAGCAGGCTCACCTAGCAGCAGCGAGAACCAAAACTTCTACCACGAGAGCTGGAGAAGTCCCCCTGAACCTCCCCCCACCCACGCACCTGCCAGGACCCCAGCACTTCTCCAGCCCTGTGGATCCAGCTCACTTCCCCACTCTGCAAGCCTTGTGCCTGAGTAAGGGGCCAGCATTGAAGGAGCTCATGACTCCTGGTGGCCCCGCTGTCAGGGCGAGGCAAGGAGGCCGGCCACCCTACAGCCCAGGCACTTGCTCTCCATGGAGAGGGGTGAGGTTACTCCATAAAGGGGCTGGCCTACTGGTTCTCGTACCCAACCAAGGAAAAGGAGATGGAAGTGAATACAAGGCCAGAGAACAGGGGCTTGCTGCCTGCCCACTGCTCGTCCTGCCCTGCACACTAGATCGGCCGTACATACACACACACAATCTGCCATGTCCACACACACATACAATCTGCCATGTCTACACACACATACAATCTGCCATGTCCACACACATACACACATACACATATGTCCATGTATACACACATACATACACAATCTGCCATATCCAGACACATACACACGATATGCCATGTCCATGTATACACACACATCTGCCATGTCCACGTACACACAATCTGCCATGTCCATGTCCACATGCACACACACACAATATGCCAAGTCCACACACATGCACACACAATCTGCCATGTCCACACACACATACACATGGTATGCCATGTCCATGTCCACACACACATACACGATATGCCATGCCCACACACACACACACGATCTTCCATGTCCACGCACACAATCTGCCATGTCCACATGCACACACATGCACACAATCTGCCACACACACACACACATGCACAGCCCTGGACCCCCCTCCTCCTCCCTCTCTTGTCTTTCAGGCACCCAGGCTCTCCCTGGCCCTCGCAGGTGAGTGCCCACGCCTGCTGCCCCCATGAAGACCATGCAGTGCCAGGAGCTGATGCAGGAGCGCATGTCCATGGAGCTCTCCCGGCCACCACCCCCGTGCAGACCTCCTCCCAGACAACCGAGAGTGGACACAGGGGGAGAACTTGGGAAAGGACCACCTTTCCTCCCACACACCCACCCCTCAGTGGCCTCTGACTGGGCTACATGGAATGGGCGCCCCAGGTGCCTGCAGAAGCAACAGCAACCCCTCGCAACCTGCGCTTCCGAGCTGGGACTTGAAAAAGCTTTAGCCAGCAGGCTGTTCACCCATGGATCAGGTCTCCAGGAAGGCAGATGAGGAAAAGTCAATTACTCGCACGTGTAAGCATGAGAAACTCTTCATTTGCTTAAGGAGCTGACAGCCACGGGCCAACGGACTGTATCTCTGGTGCCGGAGTTTGGGGCGTGGGCAGGGAGGCCGACAGCCACCTTGTGCACATACTGAGTAATGCGCGCCCTGCTCCGGCTTCAGAAACAGGCGACTTGGGCTGCCACTGGAGACAGGATGAGCGCACAAACAAGCGACCTAAGCTCCCATGCTCTCAGCCCCTGGGGCCCACCCTGGGGGAGGGCAGATCCAAGGGAAAGCTGAGAAATAGAGCAGGCTGTTCCAGCCATGTCTCTAGGGGAAAGTGATTCAAAGACGACCTCCGGACAGGATACTGACCAGTCCTCCCCGCAGGCATGACCGCTCCCTCCAGATCCCAGAGGGACAGTGCCTCAAAGTTCTCTGTGCACAAGGTCGAGGCCAGATAAACACTCGGGACCCACCACTCCTGGCCAGTGAGGCAGAGCAAGTGGGAGAGCAGCAACTCAAGGCCGTGGTCTAGACCGGAAGCCGCAGCCTCGAGTGATCTACAGCACTGGCTCTCGGCCCCGGCTACGGTTTAGAATCATTGCATCTCAGAGTAAGACGGGGTTGGGGGGACAGTGATGCCTGAGTCTCACCCAGACCACTGAACTAGGTATTTTTTAAAGCTGTCCAGGGAGTCTAATGTGCAACCAGAGCTGAACACCACTGAGCAGCAGCAGGTCCAGGCAGGGAATGTAAAGACTGAGGTGGGCTGGAGAGGGTGTAGCCCGTCCCAAAGGGGCAGCCACTGACACCAAATGGGAATGAGCCCAGCGTTGAGAATACAGAAACCTGGATTTTTACATGACATCTTTCCATTTTCACATGTAGCCCTATCTTCTTTCCTGTAAAATCGTAGAGACCATTAAGACGTCTGCAGGCTGAGAGCAGCCTGCACACTGCCTGCTGGAGACCAGAGCTCTGGTTACTATTGAAAAGCAAGCCATTGCAGCCGGCGCTCTGGCACAGCGGGTTAACGCCCTGGCCTGAAGCACCGGCATGCCATATGGGTGCCGGTTCTAGCCCCGGCTGCTCCTCTTCCAGTCCAGCTCTCTGCTATGGCCTGGGAAAGCAGTAGAAGATGGCCCAAGTACTTGGGCCCCCACACCCGCGTGGGAGACCCAGAAGAAGTTCCTGGCTCCTGGCTTCAGATAGGCATAGTTCCAGCCATTGCGACCATCTGGGGAGTGAACCAGCAGATGGAAGACCTCTCTCTCTGTCTCTCTTATCTCTGTGTAACTCTGACTTTCAAATAAATAAATAAATCTTTAAAAAGAAAGAAAAGAAAAGCAGGCCGTGAGGCCGTCTTACCACATTTTCTCCCCATCTCAGTCCCTCAGACTAGTGGAAGTAACAGAGGCACCTACTTCAGCGGGTTGCTGTGAGCATTAAATAAAATTCTCTCTGATAGGAGCCTAGCACAGCCCCAGACCATGCACTGGAGCAACTCCCATTGATTGGTAACCCGCCAGCCAGGAAGATTCTCTTAATTTACGCTGCAAAAACAGGTTTCTGTTTTCCAAACAGAAAATCGTATTCTCACATTGTATACGCTCTTTCAGATAAGGAGAATCCCACATGTAAAACCCCCCACCCCAGGGAGTGGGAGCCACCTCAAAGCAGAGATCTAAGTACAAACCTCCCCAGCAGGGCCAAGCCAGGCCCTCTTCATGCTCCTGGGGGACCAGGACTTCCAGGCAAGAAGTCCAGGAGATCAAGAAAATCCCAAAAGGAAAGTGTCATTCTTTCTAAACGAAGAAAAACAAAAAGGTAGGCACCCCAGGGCCCTGACCCAATTAAGGTGATTTGACCAGGGAGGACACGAGTTGGCGCCCCCTGGTGGTTGAGGCTTGCCATGACACAACGACGCACGGGCGCTGAGGTCGGTTCTTGGCCAGAGCCGGTCCTGCCCCTGTGAACGAACCTTAAACCGCGCTGGCTCCCGCGTGTCCCCCACCCCGGGCTGCGCGCCGACCTGGAGCCCATTCTGACTTCCGCCTGCCCCCCACAGGAACCGGCGATACGGTGTTCCTCAGCTTGTGGCCCGGAGCTCCTACACTCCTGCGGGGCCGGAGCGTTCCCGAGTTCGCGGAAAAGCCGCAGTCGCTCGCCGCGCCCGAGGTGCGTGGCTCCCCGGGTATCCCGGGCCCCACCCGAACGTCCTGCAATGCCTAGGGCCCCTCGCCCTGCCCGGGGCGGGGAGGAGACATGG
This sequence comes from Lepus europaeus, assembly GCF_033115175.1. NCBI lineage: Eukaryota > Metazoa > Chordata > Mammalia > Lagomorpha > Leporidae > Lepus > Lepus europaeus. The sequence continues at coordinate 46,695,010 of NC_084833.1, forward strand.
AGCAGGCAGAGCGGCCAGCCTGGAGGCCAAGGGGGGAGCACGCGTCCCGTGCTCACCGCAGGGGACAAAGCCGTGTTCCGAGCCCAGGGACAGGGGATCCCCAGTGCAGCGTCTCCAGGAGGAGGAGGAGTCCGCCTCGATGCTCTACGACAGCAGCAACCAGGAGCACGCCCTGCAGGTGTGCGGGGGAGGCAAGCCACACCGCCGTCCCGAGAACCCGGCCGTCGGTGCCCCGGGGGCGTGGCAGGAGCAGAGAGGCGGAACCGAGTGCGGAGGAGACTCGAATTGAGGGCGGGGTCGCAGAGACGAGGGCGGGGTCGGGTTTGAGCGAGGCTAGCGAGACCAGACGGACGCGGTGGGGCGGGGCCCCGGTGGGCGGGGCCGAGTTGTGCCAGAGCGCTGGCCCCGGTCACAGAGTTAAGAGGGTCAGGGGCGCTCTCCAAAAAAGTCTTGCCAATCGCCATCATGTGGGTCTCACCAGCGTCTGAGTCACTTCCAGAGAACTGGCCTGGGCAGCAGCAACCGCCCCAAGCCTGTAATTACTCCTGTCCCTATAATTGCCCGGGTCCTGCTCCGACTTCTCGCTGGGAAAGGCAAAGGCCTCCCCTCCATCCCCCACAGCCAGAAGTTGCGTCCTTCCCTTCCCAAAGACCCATCACCACTGGACCCTCACCCTCAGGGGTCCCCTAGTGGCCACCGCTCACTCAAGCTCATTTTTCCACAAGCACTTTCCAAGCGCCCTGCCGGCTGGCAAGGGCCGTGCACACGGGCACCAAGTCAACTTTAGTCACCACCGTTTCCTGTGGAGCTCAGTGCAGCGCCTGGGACAGAGGGGTAAGTTGTATTGAAGGAAGAAACGGCCCAGTGCCAGGAACTGCAGACGGGAGTTACAGATCAGGAAGCCCCTGCCTTCTCGGAGCTCATAGCCAAGGGGGAGGGTCAGAGGAGGAGCGCACATTACCGCCTCGCAATCAGGATGCAAACACACATAATACACACACTGCAGTTATAACCAAATCATGGAGGCTGCTCAGTCACCACACGTACAGCCAACACGGAGCCCCCACCACCACCACAGCACCCCCACCCACAACAAAAGCCCTCCGCCCATCTCTCACAAAGTCTCTCTGTGGCTCCCTCCGTCTCCCACGCCCACGGCCTGCCTCTGGTCCAGCTGGAACCACTGGCCTCGGATGACTCTGACTGCTACAAGTGCATTGCAAGCAAGGAAGATGCATAGGCCATGTACACAGTGTCCTTGCTGGTGACGGAGGGTGAGCCAGCCCCCTCCTGCCATGTGACCTTGCATCTCCCTCTAAGCATGTTTCCTCATCTCTAAAATGTAAATCATACTTTCCTCTTGCATTTGTTTTTATGTGTCTTTCATTCATTCACTCAATCAATTCATATTAAGTATCTCCCTAGAAGTACAGAAACTGTATGATTAGCCCAGGTACCTAGTACCTGTTCCACAAATGGGGGCTCTTTTCTTACCTCCCATGCTATTCCTGTCCTAAATCTCCCAGTTGATCAGTGGGGAAGGGTCCTCCCCAGGTCTCCCCCAGGATTGTGGACCCAGCCTGGGCAGGCTCTGGACGCCCTGACGTGTGCCAGTTTGTTATCACAACCTCAGCCCATCCAGATTCTGAGCCCCTGGAAGACAGAGACCAGGACTGACACCACAGTAGCCCTTGACTGCATCGTGGAGCTGAAGGACCCAATGTCAAGCTGACTCGGATCAAGGTGGACGGGGACACCGAGCTGGGGCCCAACCTGGCAGTGTCATTTCCTCTCTGCACTTCCTCCACTCTCAGACCCCTGCATTATCCACAAGCCATCGCCTTTCTTCCACCCATCAAGAGGAGGGCTTCTGGGGTGGCTGAAAGAGGCTTGGGTCTGGGCTCTGCTCTTAGCTGTTCCGCCTCTTTGTTTGTGATCTGAGACAGTCGCCTTCCTCCTTCTCCACGTCAGTCTATCCATCTTTAAACTGGAAGGCTGCATTAGACAGTCCTGAAAGCATCTGATGAGCTCACGCATACTTAGGACTTCGGCCTTGTGGAGGAGACAGGAACCTGGACCCCAGCAAGCAGATGAGGAGGCTAGAGTGACTGTAGGAGCCTCTGGGTATGTGTAGAGTGAAGACTATGCACCCTCCAGCTCAGGCTGGCTTTGGGCAGTGGGGAGGTCTACAGTGTCCTCCTAAATCCCTTCCTCAGTCTCTTGCCTGTTCCATGAGGCTGGATACTGAGCCACTGGGGACCCGGGACTCCCTGGGCAGGTACGACATGCAGCAGTTGAGCACCAAGTACCTGCCGGTTATTACCAACCTTAGCATGAGTGACTCTGGCACCTGCAGCCCAGCTGGGCAAGGAGAGGATGAGCGTGGTGCAGCTCACGGTGCCTGGTATGAGTGTGGACATCTGGGGCACGAGGTGGACATGTCAGGGTTGGGGAGAAGCAATGGGCAGGGTTAGGGTCTAGGGGGGTATCAGAGAGACGAATGGGGAGGAGGAAGGAAATGAGATGTAAGAGAGAGAGCTATGGGGTAATCGGCACCATGGAGCAGTGTAGTATAATGGCTGAACATGAAGGGGCAGTAATCAGTCACCACATGGGACCCCCGCATCCCATACTGGAGTGCCTGGTTCAAGTCCCACTACTCTGCTCTGATCCAGCTTCCTGTTAATTCACACCCTAAGAGGCAGCAGATGAAGGCCCATGTACTTGAGTCCTGCCACACACACAGGAGACCTGGACCGAGTTCCAGGCTCCTGCCTGTGGCCTGGCCATCCCTGGCTATTGTGGGCTTTTGAGGTGTGAACCATCAGAGAGAAGCTCTCTCTCCAAGTCAGTGTCTGTCTCTCTCTCCCTCTCCCTCTCCCTATCTCCCTCACTCCCTTTCAAGTAAAAATGAAAATAAATAAATTTTAAAAGAAAGAACACTTTCGTAAAAAGCACACAGACTCTGGAACTAGACTACTAAGGTCAGATCTCAGCTCAGTACGAGCTGTGTGACTTAGGACCTCAATTTCCCCAGCTGTAAAATGGGAACCAATAGAATCTGCCTATATGAGATTTCGGTGAATTAATATGTCCAAATTGGCAAAAATAGTGCTGGCTCATATCTAAAACTTTCGGGGGGGGGTATCTGTTTTTACCATTCCTGGGGAAGAGATCATATAAATACCATGGAAGGGGACACCACAGAAGAGTTTGCAAGTGGAATCAAAGAAATAGTGCCTTCCTCCAACTGCTGGCAGCAGGCGGCCAGTATCATGTTAAGTGTCCCGCCCTGCACACCCCACTCCTCAGGAGGGGCCAGGGCTGCAGCCCAGGGACTGGCCCTCCTCTGTCTGCTGCAGACGAACCACTGAGCTTTGGGGGAGATGAAGCCGCCGGAGGTGACAGAGCACCAGCCAGCCGTATCTGACAGCTGTCTCTCCGAGAAGGAGCCTAACTTTGAGTGGAAGTTCAGTGGACAGGAGCTGAAGAGGGACGACAACTATGAAATGACGGGCTGTGCCCCACGCCTAAGATGAGGGATGCCGGAGTCTGATAGTGGCCGGCTTAGGCTCAGCTTCCTAGTGAACATGAATGACTGGACAAGGACCTGAGGGGTCCTCCACGGGGGTGGTTATCCATTCATCCACCCACACATCTCTCTGCAAGGCCGTGCAATGGGTATTCCTCATCCAGTAGGGGAGGCAGGGATGAAAATGAAGCTAGAATAGCAGCTCTTAAGCAGCAGTTAAGGCACACTGCAGTTTTATGATTGGCTGAGAGACTGCAGACCAAGAAGTGATCAGCCTTGATGGCTCCGATGTCGTGGATTATAGTATGTCTGTCACTCGACTATTCTCAGTCTGCCACTGTTAACTGGTTCAGGGTTTTACATCACGGGAGAACAGCAATGAATGTGTTGCCTGTGTGAGCCACCCCTGGGATCCGTGGTTCTTGGAGCCATCACTACTGTGATGGAGGCAGCCAGAGAGGCTGTAGGAACCCAAGCAAGGGGCACCACTTGGCGATGTCAGATATAGGAAAAGGTGGTGTCTGAACTTTACCAAGAACATAAAGGAACCCAGCTTTCAGAGAAACAGTCAGAGGACAGAACATTCCTGGCAGAAGGAACAGCATGTGCAGAGACCCAGCCCCAGAGAGACAAGGCAGCTTTGGCCAGGGCTCCAATTACAGACCTGGACTGTGGTTCTGTGGAAGCTGCTGTCCCGTCTCACATGGAAGGAGATGGAGACTCGGAGAGGTGAGTGAGTCACGTCCAGTCACCTGGCAAGCAAGGGGCAAGGCTGGGACTCTCACTGCCAGGCACCCCCGGGGGTCGCCTGTTGCACTCGAACCACAAGTTCTTGTGTTTTCGACAGCCAAAATGGGGCAGAGCAGCGTGCTGCCACAGAGAAGGGGTACAAGGGTTTAGGAGCAGGCCCAGGTGTTTGTCCTTCTGTCCACAGGCATCCCCATCAAATTTGTGAGCACCCTGTCAAATGCATGTGTGAAAGAAGGGAGCCATGCATGGCACAAGTGTGAGCTGACACCCAGGGATGTGACACTCATTGCAAGAAATACAGGCAGCTGCTGGCACACGGGGCAAGTATAGCACGAGCCACGAGGGCAAGCGAGCGGAGCTGGCCATGGACAACGCACCGCTCAGCAATGGCAGCGAGGACACCATGGATGGAGCACCCAGTGAATACAGCAGTGCTGCACCCCAAGTGTGGAGGGTCCCTCCCGTCCTGCCACTCCCCACTGACCCATCCCCTGACCCAGGCTTTCCCCTGCAGTAGACACTGATCTGCCCCCTTACTGTCTCCAACCGTCCCCCAGACCATGACCAACGTAAACCTCCCCATCTCCCAAATGCTGAGCATCTCCATCTCCATGCACTGAGCATCCACACTTCCTAGACCCTCATCATCCCCCATCTTCCAGGCTCTCCCAAACTCCCTTTCTCCTTCCCTTCCACATTCTGACTGTCCCCAGCCACGCTGATCATCCCGAACTTTTTTATATTGATTTATTTATTTAAAAGGCAGAATCAAGAGAGATAGAGAAACAGAGAGAGAGGCCTTCCATCCACTGGTTCACTCCTCAAATGGCCACAATGGCCAGAGCTGGGCTGATCCAAAGCCAGGAACCAGAAGCTTCATCCAGGTCTCCCACATAAGTGCAGGGGCCCAAGCACTTAGGCAATCTTCTGCTGCATTCCCAGGTTCATTGGCTGAGAGCTGGATTGGAAGTAGAGCAGCCAGGACTCAAACCAGTGCCCAAATGGGATGCCAGCACTGCAGGCAGCAGCTTTACGTGCTACACCACAGTGCCAGCCCTTCATCCCAAGCTTCTTGATCCTGACCATTCCCTCTGCCCAACCATAACCATTGCCCACCAACCATGACTACCCTCAACCCCAGTGACTGGGCATCTCACAAAGCAACATAACCACAACTAAACATCTCAGCTCCACTAACCACCGGCTCATCTACCACCTGTGTGTCTTCAGTTGAGCATCCTAAGTCCCTGCTGGTGTCCTCCACTAATCAACTCACCATTCACCATCTCCCAGTCTTCCTGTTTGCCATTCTCCCAACCACTGGCTCTGCTCCAACCCCCTCTCCACTTGCTCCCTCCAGTCCCCCCCTGGCCATCCCCCAGTCATAATGACCATTGCCAAACTACTTGCTCATTATGCGATTTTGATTGACGTGGCACTCCGAGTGTACCCACGAGCATTACCACTGCCTCTTTTTCCATGAGTCCCCCTTCCATCCCAACACCCTGATCTGGTTCATGGTCCCTTTTCCCTGCAGAACATCTGGCCACTGTGAAGAGTGGGATTCCAACATGCACACAGCCACAGGGAGTCCACAGAGAGCCGAGTTGCGCATGGTGCTGAACAACAAGAAGGCGGAGGGCATGTGGCATGTGGCAAGGAGGTCTGAGGCAGGGGCCGCCAGGAAGGGGCAGACGAGGTAGACCTGGTCCATGCTCACACTCATACCTGTCCCTTGTCCCCCAGATCACGGTCTTGCCGGGCGTGCAGATTGGGAAGCAGGGTGTGCCGCTCAAGGTCATCCCTGATATGGGCCCGGAGTAAAAGGGCAAGTGCGCATTCCGGGCCAAGGGAACTCAGAGCTAAGCCTTGGCATTCACTGCAGGTACGGTCTGCAGTAGACTAAGCTTAGGCAAGCCTGGCCTGCCCTCATGCTCCTAGCTCCTCCTCCATCCGCAAGGGGCAAGCCTTCCCTTTACAAATCCTCCTACCGTCCACCCATCAGTACTGGAGGCTCTGGCCATGCACCCCTGGCCGTGAAGGTGAGCCACACTGCCCATAGCAAGGTAGCATTTCTGGGTGAAGCCATTGCCCAAGGTGACATAGCACAGGATGGCACGGAGGTGACAGAGGGGGAACAGGTGTCCTCGGAACCCAGGGAGGACCAGGTGCCGCTCACCATCGCATAAGGGAAGACAGCGGCCTCGTCCTGCTGGAGCTCACGAATGACCACAGCTCAGCCACCGCCACTCTGCACCTGAGTGTGCTGGGTGAGGGTAGGGGCTGGGCTGAGTGAGGGCACCAGGTTCAGGGTAGAGGCCGGCTTGGTGGGGAGGAGCAGACAGACAGTTGGAGTTCAGGCTGAGGACGGGGTTGGAGTGCTGGCTGCGTAGCCAGAAGCCCACTTCCTAAATTCCTAAGTGGCCTCGCTCACGTGAGTCTCTCCAAGCCTCATTTTCTCCCACCTGGAACAGGGTGGGGTTCTTTCCTGGTATATATTGCTAGTGACTCTAAAGTATATAGCCAAGAACATAGCACATACTGACCTTCAAATGTGTTACCTAAGTATTGTTGTGGCCTTGAAGATGAGGATGTGGTTGGAGGTTAGATGGAAAGAAGGTGGGGAAGAGGTGAGATTTAGGGATGGAGGTGAGGTTGGTTGGGAGAGTAGTGAGACTGCAAGTGAAATGGAGTGGGATGGAGGGAAGACAGGATTGAGGATAAAATAAGATGGGAGAGAAAAGGAGGGAGGGAGAGGTGGGAAAGGGACTTGGGATGGATCCAAACATCAGGATAAGGAAAGAAATGAGGGACTGGCCTTCATGAGCACGTGGTTGACATCCAGTGCTCCCACCATAACCACCTCTTGCCTCTGCATTTACACCGAGCTGCGGGGTGGGAAGAGTTCAGTTTCAGTTCAATTCAGTGCATGACTGAGCACCTCCTCTGTGCTCTCAGTGCTGGGGGTGCAGAACTGAAGAAGCCAGCAGAGTGGGCACTGGGAGGCCCACGTATAATCATGACATAAGCCAAACTGTGCGAGCAGATGTCCCTGGTGTAGGGAGCACTCAGAGGAGGGGAACTTGTGTGGAAGGGGACAAGGGAGTCAGCTAAAGCAGGCAGCCCCCAGGTCTCCAACCCACCCATTCCTCCACTGGCAGGAGGCTCCAGCTGCCAAGGATCCAGTTCTTCAGATGAGTCTTAGAGAGGGGGGATGGACACAGGGAAGGGCAAGGGAGCCCAGGAGCCCAGACTCCATCTGAGCCCCAGGCAGGCCAGCCCTCCTACGAGTGGGAGGCCATTCTGTGCCTTTGCTCCGAAGCCACCTTCTGCAGCTGTTCTTTGTCCCCAGGCCTCCCCACGGCTCCGCAGGGCCCAGCGGAGTCCCTGGAGCTCTCAGGTAACCGTGTGCACATGAAGTGGAAGGCCCCAAAGGACAATAGCAGGTGCCCTGTGGCACGTTCCAGAGTGGATCAGGCAGCAGTCGGCAAGAAGTCCTGGATTGGGAAGGCGCGAGGTGAATGGCAAGTCACCAACTCCTCTACCACCAAGGTCGCAGAGGGACCAGCCGACCGGTTCCGTGTGGTGGCAGTCAATTTGGAAGGTGTGAGTGACCCACTGGAAACTGACAAGGTCAGTGAGGGGGCCTGGTGCTCAGGGCAGCACACAGGGCTCAGAGGCTGGTCTGTGGGACTTCCACAGGATCACCTCCAGCCAACCCCATGAGACAGGCTGGTCCCCACACCACTTCTTGCTCAACTTTTCCTGTCCGATCACAGGACCAGGGACCCTCCGGATGTGCCCAGAACGTGTGCAATTCCAGGGCACCCACTCCACTTCTTTCTCCATCCCAGAAATCATCCGGAATCCAAGTGACACATGTTACCTTAGGGACCTTGAAACCACTCTATTCTTTTCTCAAAGAAAACCCTTGACAACACTGGCATTTTAATTATGACTTCTAATTAATTGCTACACACCTCCCAAGTGTGCATTCCCTTATCTCAGTGTGTTGAGATGGTACACTAAGCTTTGGGGAATTAGGGGTCACACAGGTTTAAGCTGGTGATTCTCACTTTTGGCTACACATTAAAATCACCTGGGGTCCTTAAAAAAGGCTAATACCTCGGGGCCAGCGCTGTGGCACAGCAGATTAATGCCTTGGCCTAAAGCGCTGGCATCCCACACGGGCACCAGCTCAAAACCTGGCTGCTCCATTTCCAATCCAACTCTCTGCTATGGCCTGGGAAAGCACCCACATGGGAGACCCGGAAGAAGCTCCTGGCTCCTGGCTCCTGGCTCCTGGCTTCGAATCAGCACAGCTCTGGCCATTACGGCCAACTGGGGAGTGAGCCATCGGATGGAGAACCTCTCTCTCTGCCTCTCCTCTCTCTGTGTAACTCTTTCAAATAAATAAATAACTCTTTAAAAAAAAAAAAGGCTAATACCTGCCCTCTACCCAAAGCCAATTAAATTAGAATACCTAGGGAGAACACTCAGACATAAGTTTCTAGTAATGGTTAGCTTTAGTGATATTTTTTTATTCCTCACTTTAAGAATCATTGGTTTCAGATGTTTTTAAGGGAAGGACGGAGGTTAGCATGAGGTAGGCAATTGTCTGTGTGGCCCCTCCTAACCTTTGCCCTCTCTCTGCACCCTACAGAGCCCCTTGGTCTTGCTTCCCAGCCTCAGGTGTCTGATGTGACCAAAGAAACAGTGACTGTCATATGGAATGTCCCCGCCCAGGACAGGGCCCAGTGCTCGGTTACACTGTGGGGCGCAGAATAAAGGTGATAAGCTGTGGGTGCCAGCCAATTAGGACCCCATCTGGGGTGAGGTCCTAGGACAGATGCCCAGGAGGAACCCCAGGGGTTCTTGCTGAGTGGACCCCCTGCAACCCTCAGCTCTTTGGGGGTTAAACACCATCCTATGACCTCCTCTTCTATGGTTTCTCATTTTTCCATCTCCTACCCCTAGGACGACCCCGGCCTCGTGTCCCCTTCCTTGGCTTCCTAATTCAGGCAGCAAGTGCACTGCAGATGGTCTCCTGGAGGACACAGAATGTGAATTTTGAAGGACAGCTGTGCATACGGCAGGCCCTGCACAGCCCAGTGTGTCATTCAGCTCAGTGGTAGCCAACGTTCCTGTGAGTGAGTATGGGACTGCCAGGTCCCAACAGAGAGTGGAAGTAGCCCATTCAGAGTGGAAAGAGAATGTCTTCCTGAGGAAAGTCTGATGAGAGTGATCCCATAGTCTCCAGAGTGATCCCATAGTCTATGCTCTCCAAAGGCTGCCAGCCTCCCAGAGAGCCAAGATTCACACCCAAGATAAAAACAGCAAATAAAGACGCAGAGTCAGGGACAGCCAGGAGACAGGGTGGGGTCAAGTTCTTGCGAAGCTTTCAGTACTGCTAGTTAGATAAGGTAGTAGAGGCTGGGGCCACGGCTCACTTGGCTAATCTTCCACCTGCAGCGCCAGCACCCCGGGTTCTAGCCCTGGTCGGGGCACCAGATTCTATCCCAGTTGCTCCTCTTCCAGTCCAGCTCTCTGCTGTGGCCCAGGAAGGCAGTGGAGGATGGCCCAAGTGCTTGGGCCCTGCACCCACATAGGAGACCAGGAGAAGCACCCAGCTCCTGGCTTCAGATTTGCGCAGCGCGCCAGCCGCAGCACACCAGCTGTAGCAGCCATTTGGGGGATGAACCGATGGAAAAGGAGGACCTTTCTCTCTGTCTCTCTCTCTCACTCTCTCACTCACTGTCTAACTCTGCCTGTTAAAAAATGTAGTAGAGACATGCAGAAGACTGCGTAGGGGTATTGGGTAGATGGTTGGGAGGTGTTGAGTTTACGAGGTGAGGCAGCGTTGCTACCTATAAATGGGTGTGGTGAAGATGACTGATTTACAGGCAGAGTTTTGAATATAAAAGGTTTGGATGTGCAGGGTATGTTGGAGTTGGAGGATACTGACTTTAAGGGTAAAAGTGCTGAGTCAGTAGGGGTCCTGAATTTGGAGGCTGTTGAATGTGCGAGGTTGGGAACTGACAGTGTTCACTGGGGGAGTCAAAGGCAGAAGCAGTGAACATTAGGGTTCAGGAGGTGGGAAATGGGCTTGGTGTTCATTGGGGATGAGTTTGGGGATTGACTGGTTGTCTGTGCAACCCCAGAACCCCCAGGCCTGGTGCAAGGTCTGCACATATCTGATTCCTCCAACTCCAGCACCTCTTTGGCCTGGCAGGTGCCTGTAGAGGGAGACTCCCACCCCCCAGCTACATCCTTGAGATGTGGACTGAAGACGACAAGGAGTGATTTAAGTGTGCAAAGATCCCCAGCTCAGACACCTGCTACACAGTGGGAGGCCTCACTGAGACTTCTTTCGAATCTGGGCTGTGAAGGAGGCTGGGTTGGAGGCCCCATGGAGCTAGACAAGGGGGTCCATGCCATGGCACCACCTGGTGAGGACACACAGAGGGCTGGGGGTTCAGGCCCAACATTACAGTTCCAACCTTCCTGTTTGCACCGGGGGAAACTGGGTGATGCTATGATCAAGGAAAAGTCATTCATACTTGTGCCTGGACAAAGCTAGACGTAACCACAGGGGCTCTCCTACTTTAAAAAAAAAAAAATTATTGTGTGCCAAACAGTATCCACTGTGTGCTAAGGGAAGTGTTAGGGATACAAAAACAAGTAAGACATAGGAACTGCCTTTCAGGATCTTACACGCTAACAGAGGGAGACAGATGGGAAAACCAGTGTTTTCACGGTGTTACAGGACAGCTAAGTGTCTGTATGGCCAGTAGTAGGGGTATGAAAAGGAAAAGTTGGGAAAGGCTTTGGAGGGGAGGCTTAAAGCTGAGTCTTCTTGAGAGAGTGCCATGCCCCTATTCTGTCTCCTCTGTCTCAGCGGCCCCAAGTTTGACCTCAGTGCCTGAATGAAGAGTCACGTGGCGGCTCACAATGGGACAGCCCTCTACATCCACGCAGCCTTCTCTGTGAGTTGCTCTTGACCCTGGCTCCCAAGTGACCTCCACACACCCAAGATGTCTACTGTAGGCATGGCGGTCTCTGCTTCTGGATGTGCCCCTCTCCAGACCCTGGGCACAGGACCTGGCAGGAGACTTCTTGTCAATTGGAGGGGAGCCTCCCTCCACATGGTCCTGGAGGACCAACAATGCCATCTCCTGCCACCACCCAGGGCTAACCACCCCTCCATGTGCTCTGGTAGCAAGATGGCATCCCTACCAAGGGGCAGAAACTATCACCAAGGGCTAAAGCCACTCCTAATTCCTCCTCAACAGCACCACACGCTCTGACTCGGCTGGCTATCAAATCTTGCTCCAGAATGAGTTTGGAGAGGCATGCTACAATGTCCGTGTGCACACGACAGGTATAGATGGTGGACAGAGGCCTCTGGGAGGTATCCCTGCGTGTTCTCCAAAATGTAGCTCGCACTGCTGCCTGAGTTCCTTTTACCAGTCAGCCTAGTGGGGAGAGTTGTTTCCCTGCTTCTTCTCAAAGCCCAGAAACCCTGGAGGCACTGAACTAGGACAAAACCTTTTAGTTTCTGCTGTCACAGCTGCTGGGCTTTGGGGCACAGGCAGAGTTTGGTCAGCAGAGAGAGTAGAGAATGGGTAAAGGGCAGGAGGGGTAGGTGGAAACAAATCCTTTAACTGAGGTGACCTCTGCAAACTTTATCACAGAGCTTCCAAACTCCAAGGGCAAGGATGAACTTAGAGCTCTATGCCAGGCAGTTTATACTCCTATTAAAAACATACCCATTGTTAGCCCTATTTTGCAAGTGGGAGAATGGATCTCAGGAAAGGTGACTTAGTTGCCCAAGGTTAACAGGCTAGTAAGTGGCAGAGTGGCACTTCAGAATAGTTTGCTCTAAGACACCACCTGCCTGAGACACAAAGAAAGGCGTGCCCCTGCTTCCTCTTCCATCGGCCTCGGCAGGTGGCTGGGGTGGTGACACAATATCTTAGGCCCCGCCAGCGTTCCTGATGGACCTTCCTGCTGCTCCAGATTTCTTGCAGCCCCTACACACCTACACCTGTTTGAGGAGGTTCCCAACACGGTGACTCTGACCTGGAACCACAGCCCCAACGTGCAGGATGGAGAGCCCACTGTGTCATCATGAAGTAGGATGCAAGCCCTGCCTCTGGTCCACTGTGGCAACAAGTGCCCCATGACAGGGTTGCTCCCAGGCAGGAAGTATTACTTTAGAGTGGTGACTCAATGAAATTGGTGACAGTGACCCACTGGACTCCAAGGGTACCTGGCTTGTCAATGAGACCAAGTGAGTCAGGGAGCCCTGATGGTAGGGATGACATATGGGTCACAAGGGGTACCCAAGAGGTAAAATAAAATCAGAGAACCATTGACACCGGCAAGAGACGTGGGTATTGGAGACAGGTAACTTTCTGGTAGTTTGAAGTATGAGACTAAGATGGAGACGGGGAGGGCTTTGTGGGTGGGGGTGATGGTGGAGAGCGGGGGTTAAAGTGGAGACTTGTGGTCCATGGAAACTGAAATGAAATATGGGCAACTTGAAGGGGGAGTGACAGGGTGACAGTTGGACATCTGGGTATGGGATACTGGCACTGGAAAGAAATCCATCTAGGACCTCTGGGGTGGGAAAAGTAGAATTCTTCAAACCTGACTTAGGTCATGAAACCGGGAGAGGGACAAGGGCGGAAGGAGCTCTTAGAGTTGATGGCACCCGGAGGCCCCCAGGGCACCGTCCAAGCTCTGAGATGCAATGGCGGCTGGGGCCTTCAGGTGCGTTCACCGCCCACCCCGCCCTGCCCGTGCAGTCCAGCACCTGAAGCCCCATGACGGAAGGACTGGCATCATGCGCCAGGCTTCCTGACCCCGCTCAAGCCACACAAGGTGCTCTGTGACCAGGACTGCACCATGACTTGCACCTTCCTTGGGAACCCGTGTCCCATGGTGACTTTCTACAAGAGTGATGTCAACGTCACGGCCAACTCCAAGCTCCGTGAGTGGTGTGTGCATCCTGCTCATCCCCACTGCACACGCTCAAGGACAGCAGGAGCACAGCACGCTGTCAGAGAATGAGCTGAGCAAGGACCACAGCAGCTGCACGCTCACCGTCTATGGTGAGGGCACCCTGGGTCTGAGCCGGGGGCACACATCTAGTCTGGGGCAGAGGCGCAAAATCACGGTCTCTTGGGCCATTAGGCATCTCTCTTCATTCGGGTGGCACCATCTTTCATTTCATCTGACCACCACCAAGTAGTGCAGACATTAGTTAGCCACCTGCGCTCCCTTCCTCTTCATGTCACTTGTTATGTGCCTGGACCCTACAGACATGGGGGTTTGTGATACCCAGGAAAGTTATGGTTTGCAAACCCTTAGTGGGCCTAGACCTCTTTTAAAAAAGTTACTTGTGGGGGCCGGAGTGGTGGCGCAATAGGTTAATCCTCCGCCTGCAGCTCCAGCATCCCATATGGGCACCAGTTCTAGTCCCGGCTGCTCCTCTTCCAATCCAGCTCTTTGCTATGGCCTGGGAAAGCAGTAGAAGATGGCCCAAGTCCTTGGGCCCCTGCACCACATGGGAGACCGGGAAGAAGCACCTGGCTCCTGGCTTCGGATCAGCACAGCTCCAGCCGTTGCAGGTACTTGGGGAGTGAACCAGTCGAAGGAAGACCTTTCTATCTCTCCCTCTCACTGTCTTTAACTCTACCTCTCAAATAAATAAATAAAAATCTTAAAAAAAAAAAAAAAAAAGTTACTCGTGATCAGTCCTTAACCAGTCTTACCAATCCCAGTCTCTCCGACAGGTTTCCAGGGGGAATCTATACATTAACAAAATTTTGCAAGAGATTCTGATGCATAACCAAGATTGAAAACTACCAGGCTAGGGGTCGGCACTGTGGTGTAGCCGATAAAGCTGCTGCCTATGGCACCAGAGTCCTATATGGTTGGAGACCTGGCTGCTCCACTTCCGATCCAGCTCCTTGCTAATGTGCCTGGGAAAGCAGTGGAGGATGGCCCAAGTACTACACCCATGTGGGTGACCCAGAAAAAGCTCCTGGGGCCAGCACTGTGGCACAGTAGGTTAATCCTCCACCTGCAGCACTGGCATACCATATGGGCGCTGGTTCTAGTCCCAGCTGCTCCTCTTCCCATCCAGCTCTCTGCTATGGCCTGGGAAAGCAGAAGATGGTCCAACTCCTTGGGCCCCTGCATCCACGTGGGAGATCCAGAAGTAGCTCCTGGTTCCTGGCTTCTGATTGGCGCAGCTCCAGTCATTGCGGCCATTTGGGGAGTGAACCAACAGAAGGAAGACATTTCTCTCTGTCTTTCCCTCTCACTGTCTGTAACTCTACCTCTCAAATAAAAATAAAATCTTAAAAAAGAAGAAGAAGAAAAAGCTCCTGCCTCCTGGCTTCAGATCGGCCCAGCTCTGGCCACTGTGGCCATTTGAGGAGTGAACCAGTGGATGGAAGATCTCTCTGTCTCTGCCTCTTGTCTCTATAACTCTGCCTTTCAAATAAAATAAATAAATCTTTCAAAAGAAAAATAAACTACCAGTCTAGAATAAAGACAGAAGACAGGCAAAATAGGGGGAGGACTGAGGGAAACTTCCCTCTGGCACATACAGGCCACATTTCTCCTGTGTGCACACATCAGGGGACATACTTTATTCTCTCCCACACAGCTTAGTGTCTTCACAGCTACAAGGCTAGCAGTGTGAATTCTCTAAATGACAAGCCAGTCAGTCTTGCTCCCTCTTGCTTAAATTCTCCATCTTTCCGGCCGGCGCCGTGGCTCAACAGGCTAATCCTCCGCCTAGCGGCACCGGCACACCAGGTTCTAGTGCCGGTCAGGGCGCCGGATTCTATCCCGGTTGCCCCTCTTCCAGGCCAGCTCTCTGCTATGGCCTGGGAGTGCAGAGGAGGATGGTTCAAATGCTTGGGCCCTGCACCCCATGGGAGACCAGGAGAAGCACCTGACTCCTGGCTTCAGATCAGCGCGGTGCGCTGGCCGTGGCAGCCATTGGAGGGTAAACCAACAGCAAAGGAAGACCTTTCTCTCTGTCTCTCTGTCTCTCACTCTCCACTCTGCCTGTCAAAATAAATAAATAAATAAATAAATAAATAAATAAAATAAAAATTTAAAAAAAAATTCTCCATCTTTCCACTGATCTTGAAGATAAAAGTCCAACCAAGATCTCCTCTCCCCCACCTCTCCAGCCTCATCCTCTGCCCCTCCCTGAACCCTCCAGGCCATGGTCTCCATGGTTACAGATGCCTCTCCTTGGGGGAAAGGACAGGATCCTGTTGCTGTCTTTCAGGCGCTCAGCTAAGCATCTGGCACTGAGATGATGATGCCTCCAGACTGCAGAGCTGCGTAACAGACCTGGGCCAGGGAAGACACTGTGGGAGCCACCGGGCTTTCACTCCCCAGCTAGAGAGATCCCTGGAAGACAGGCCTGACTGGATGCACATGGCCCCAGGGCCCTGGCTCCAAAACTGATAAGCCACGGGATCTCCACAGACCACCTCTCTGAGGCAGTTCCCTCGTCTGTTCCTTGAGGCCCTGAGGCTTGAATGAGACAGCACAGGGGAGTGTGTCTGGCATGACACCAGGCAAACATTCAGTGCTGAAAATGGCAAATCCTAGACCATCCCAGGACTGAGGGTCCCAGGGTCCAGTCTGTTTCCTGAGGAGTAACTCCAAGACTAGCACTTTGGCGTTTTCTTAACACTAACGAATACTTGCTTTGCTCTTTCAGACAAAGATGACAAGACAACCCTGGTGCCCATTAACAGCGAGTCTGCAGAAGAAATCAAAGCACCTTACGTGGCCTCCAGTCCAGCCCAGGCATCAGGAAGCCGATATGATGTGGAGCTTTGTGGCCTGGCCCCTGCATGGCCCCAGTACAGGGAGGCCACTTTCCTCTCTGTCAATATAAACATTCAGTGTAGGGTAGGACAATAAACGGAGCTCACCCTGTCCTGTTACTGTGGGTGCTGGCCAGCAAGAACCAAGGGGATGGACACAGTAGGAGGGGGACTCCCTGGCCTGGCCCCAAGATCCTGGTCCAAAAACCCATTCACAGAGGAGTGAGCAGCCCCCTTTTGCCTGCCCTTGGCTTGCCTTTCCCTCCCCCACAGCCACACTGCACCTCCCGCCCTCCTCAGGGAATGGGAGCAAATCTTGCTGACTTCACACTTCTCTCCATGCTGCTCCCTCACAGTTCTTCTCCAGTAGGCTCTGTGTTCAAGCGCTCTGGGGTTTGAAAAGATCAGCACTTTCCCTCTTTCATGTCTGGGGTTCCCACTCTCAGAGCTGGAAATGATTCATCAACCAGTTCCCTAAGTTTCAAACTAAGTTGTGTACCACAGTCCTTCCTTTACAAAATTTTGACAAAGCTACCAAACTTGGAACAAAGATAAGGGATCTTTTGAGCCTTCCTTCTCTCTTTATTCTTTTGCTAGCCCCGACCAGCAATCTCTATACAAACTCTGGTTTGAAAAGTACTGCTTCATCCAATGCCTGTATGAGAGTTGAGTCTCCTACTATCACATTCCCCTACAAATGTGCAACACCTATACTAATGGCAAGTTTACCGCCACCCAAGACTTTCTACCTCTGGGTTGGAGTATTACCTGTTTATTTAAAAAAAAAAAAAAATGGCCCTCAAATGGAGGTAGCTCATTCTTTTTCCAGGGCTTCAAAGCTTAAGTATGAATCAGCTCATCTAATCCCACTCCTCCCGGCCAGCTGTTCAACTAAGCCCAGAGTCCCAGGAGACGGCTGGCCCACTTTAGAGCAGGTGGCAGGTCTGGGGAGGGGAAGGGAGAAGATGGGCATCAGTCGAGGACACTGGGTAACTGAGGATCACCAAGCACGTCGGGCGTCTATGCCTAAGGACGAACGTGGACCACAGCAAACGCTACCCATCTCCCGTCCTCCCAAACCACACCCTCACCCACGTATGTGAGCAGGGAAGCGAGACCCACGCCAGCCATCACAGTGTCACCACAGCCAGGGAGCCAGCCTGGTTCCAAGCAAGACGCACTGGCCAGGACTGTGACCCAGACTGTGAGGACACACTGGGCCGCCACCCCGTCTCCAGAACAGGCACATGCCACACAGGCAGACAAGCAAGGCAGCCAAAGGCCCTCGGTTTTTATTTTTATTCACATGGGAAGTAGAGGATGGGCTTGCCCCATCCTTGCTCCCCTTGCATTGACTGTGCCTCTAGTCTTAAGACCCAGAGTGTTACTGAAGCCCCTCCTCTTGCTCCCAGTGCAGGAGGGACAGAGAGGGAAGCACTAAGAGTGTAAGCATTGTTGGGAGGGACCCCAGCTCTCTGAGCCAGGCTCAGCAGCTCCCTGAGGCCCTCTCCCTATGAGACTCAGACAGACAGCAGGACAGAGACATAGGCAGAGAAAGACACAGGAAGGCTGGGAGACCACACACACACACATACACACACACACGGGCTGGCCCCTTCCTTTGGCATGGTTCACTCTAGCCCTAGGGATAAAGTCTGAAGGGGTGGTGTGGGGCCTGAGCTCTGGGCTGGCCTGTCAGAGAGATGGGGACAACTTGAATCCCTGGGACCCCAAGCTCCCAGACCAAAGAAGTTCCCTCTTCTACCTACCGGGGACAGACACCAGTTCACCTTCCCACCTACCCTACTTAGAGACTGAGATTGTTCAAGTAACAGGGATAGATGGGAAAAGGGAGCCTCCACCCTCACCCACTCTTCCCAGTTAGGGTCTGTGAGAGGGACTCAAGCCATTGGCCCAAGTCATCTCAGCCCAGGTTTCCCCCATCTTTCCCTCAACTCTGTGCAGACAGAAATGGTGGGAGGGGGTGATCCCAGCCTTGCCATTGGCCCTGGGCATAAGAGATGGAGTCAGCCTCTTCCACCCAGTAGGGCAAGAGGGGCTTAAGAAGCACCAGCACCCTCAGGAGCTCCGACAATCCTGACGGGACAGAGGCGAGGAGATGTCTACTTCTGGCGCCAGCAAGGGCGTGAGGCTCCCTCTTAGCGCTCAGCACTGTCCTGCACCACTAACTTTGCTCGGGAGATCCTTTGCTGGCTTACCCCTCAAACTCGCACGTTCCCCAAGTGGTACCTGCTGCCCCAGGCTGGCATTGCAGCCATCCTGATCCAGCTCCTGCAGGTTCCCAGGGTCTGGAGTCCAGCCCCAGGGGAACGGGGTGAGCAGACCCTGGTGCCTCAGTTGGCCTTGCTCAGTCTGTAGTCTTCCACAGGCTCCCGGCTCTCCACTGCGGACAGAGCGATGAGCATCTGGGCCGCATAGTAGGTGGACATGATGAGAGCCCGCGAGTAGGGCACAGGAAAGCAGAACTTGTTGAGGGCGATGGTCAGGTCTGAGACGATGAACAGCAGTGCACCACCGCCAGCCGCCAGCTCAGTCCAACGCCAGGCTGCCCCCATCAGCCGCAGCCCTGCCATAGCTCGCCAGCCCATAAAGCTGACGAGGGCCACGTAGACCCCCACCAGGTACGTGAAGGCGCCCGAGAGGCCCGGGTAGAGGATAGCATAGCACAGGCCTGACAGCACTGCCATCACCAGACCTGTCCGAAGAGCCAGTGGCCGCATGCCAAAGGCTGAGGCATAGAGTACGTGGGTCACAGCAAACATCAGCAGACCTGGGAGAAGGGATGAGGGATGCTGAGGGTGGGCTTGGTAAACAAGTGTTTGCCCAGCAGCTTCACTGTGGGAGTAACAGGGTGGGAAAGGTGCCTGGGTAAAGACCACACCTCCCCACTCCCCTCAAGGACTCAAGATCACATGCAAGGGCATCCTCTAACAGGGGCTTCCATGGTCCCTGGCCTCAGAAACTCTCAGACTCCTTCCGGGTCAAAGGCCCCCACTTCCAAATCCTTGGCCCTCCCCCTAGGACCCTCTGGCCCCCAGCCCCAGGACCCCGCCCAGGCAGCTACTGGGGCCACTCACCGTGCACAAAGTAGCCCTGGTCCTGCCAGATGAGGAAGGCATCACCTAGGGCAGAGAAGACGAGTCCCACTAAGATGCGTGTGGCGCTGGGATGGGCCAGCAGGAACCCAAGGCCATGAGCCAGAAGGAAGAGCCAGAGGCAGAAGATGGGCAGGCACTTGATCAGGGCGCTGACCCACGACGGGCTGGATGAGGGCAGCCAAAGCACAAAATACACGCAGGTGGCCTTGAAGAAGGGCATCAGCTTGGGTCCCTCACTCTTCACCTGGAGGACACGGGATAAGGGCAGCACTCAGAGCTTTGGGAGCTCAGAGGCCTGTAGTGAGGCCCAGAGCCAGCACTCTCAGCCTAGGTGTCCACCCCAGACGTAGGCCTACCCCAGCACCCCCCCCACACACATACACACACACCACCCGGGG
The DNA here is from genome assembly GCF_033115175.1 of Lepus europaeus. Lineage (NCBI taxonomy): Eukaryota > Metazoa > Chordata > Mammalia > Lagomorpha > Leporidae > Lepus > Lepus europaeus. The sequence continues at coordinate 46,714,676 of NC_084833.1, forward strand.
GAAGCAGTATTGACACAGAAAGTCCAGCCTCACCTGCCCCAACCAGCCCGCAGGGTGTAAGCAAACCCATCACCACCCTGAGGCTCAATTCGTGAGGCAGGAGGAGGGCCCCACTGTTGTTGTTATCCATGTCCACTCTTGGGCCTGGGGCTAAACTGGAATGATCACTCACTGGGCAGCAAACAGCCCTTAGGATGCTTCTCCCTTCCTGTGCCCTCCCTCCCCTCCTCAGGGGCCCTTTAGCCCCTCTCTCTGCCAGCGTCAGCCTCCAGCTGTCTGGAATGGAGTGGACTCAGCGGGAAACCACAGAGCCGCCCTGACTGATCCTCAGTAGTGGGGCCAGGGCACAGGCTTAGGCCTCTGGCAACACTAGGTAAGCGCCAGGAATGTGGGAGGGTAGGCAGTGACAACCACCTCCACGCTGCAGGCTCGCTCCTCTGCCCTCATGCTGCTCAGCCTCCACTCCACCTGCCCCAGCCTGGACCAGAGGCATCAAAGGAAAGCAGAGGTGTTCCGGATGCTGGGGCGAGAAACAGACTCACAAATTGGGGGCAACAAAACTATCCCTAAACTCAGAGATTTCAGGGTTGGGGAGAGGGGAGGGCCAGTTAGTCGAGAAAGAGGCAGGAAGAGGGGAGGGCTCTGTGTCCAGCTTCTGATCTCAGACAGGCTGGGAGGCCGTGGGGAACTCAGAGGGGGAAGTTAAAGCAGCTGACTTGGTCTCAGCCGGGATTAGGGGGGAGGGCAGCTAAAGGAAGGTTTCACTCCAGGGCACTGCAGGCACAGTCCAAGCTGGAGGAGGGGACGGCTGCAGATATTCTGAATTTGTGATCCCCTGGAGCTCCTTTCCGGGGGACCGGAGCAGCTGAGGGTCCCCCTGTATACCCACACCGCCCCCAAAGTGACTGTGTCTTTGACTGATGAGCTGTCCGGCACAGTGCTCTGGGGACACACCCGGGCTCCCGGATCAGACCCTGAGGAGGGGGGTTGGGGTGGACACTTGTCCTAGTTCTGCCAGAGAAGAGGCGCCTTCCCCCTCCCATGGAAATCCCCCACCAGCACCACCACCATCAAGGTTGGCAAGGTCAGAGACCCAGCCCCCTCTCCCTCTGCATCCACCTGCCAGCACTGGGGGCACTGACGTTCGTTCCATGGCCCTCCTAGCCCCATTATGTCCTAGCAAGAGAAACCGGCAGGCAGGAAGTAGCTTGGGAGGTCTGGACAGTCCCAGGGAACCCGGCTCTAGAAAAGGGCAAGGAGGCAAGACAAAGGCTCGAGCTGAGACAGCCTGGAAAGGGGGGGGGGGGGGGTGTCCACAGACAAGGACCCTGCTTCCCCCAGCGTTAGCAGCGCTGCTGAGACACGGGGCCGCCCCTCCACAGCCCGACCTGTTCCTAAGACGAAGAAGGGGCGGACACGAAGTCCGAACAGGAGTCTCGGGAGGCCCAAGTCTGCCATCCCTCCGGGCCTCCCCCGCGCGACCCCGCGCCCCGCGCCAGACGCGCAGAGATCAACAAAGTCACGCTTCCGAGTCACGTGCGCTCTGTTTTCCGCCGTCCCGCGGGCGGGGGGCGCGCGGGTCCGGCGGCCGGGGCAGTGCCAGCGCCCGCCGCCCCACCAGGGGCCGCCGGCCGCCGCAGGGCCCCTGCCCCGTCAAGGCCCCAGCGGCGTGGCCCGTCACAGCGCTACAGCCAAGCGGGTGGGCTCTGGCCGCCCGGGACGCCGGCTCGCTCGCCCGCTCACTCACCACAGTGACCGGGGACACCATGGCGGCGGCGGCGGCGGCGGCTGGCGGGGACCCTGCTCCGAGCTGCCACGGCCAGCACGCGCCCGCGGCCAGGTGAGCAGCAGACGACGTAACAAAGCCGGGGTAGTGGACAATACCTCCCGCGCGCCGGGCGCTCGGGGTTCTGTCTATGAACCCTGCGGCGTCACCCGCGCCTCGGCCAATCAGCGGGCCGGAGCTCGGGGGGCGGGGCCCGGCGCCGGGGGGCGGGGCCCGGCTGGCGACGCCGGCCCGGCGCGTCCGGCTGCAGCCCGAGAGGGGAAGGAGCGCCCCGGGGCCAGCAGGCGGGGCCGCGAGGCCCAGTCCTCCGGGGAGGGAGGCCGTACCGAGGCATCCCAGAACGTGACCGTGACCCCATGCCTGGGTGAGGACCAGGCTTGGCGGATGCCATGGATGCACCGTTGCACACATGTTCTCATACCTAGGAACAAAAGTCAAAAACATCCCGTTCAGTTTTTGAACATACCGTTCTTGCAGGCACAATTGCAGTTACACCCAGCTTTCACTGGGTGCAAACACACAGCCTTGGACGTGAAACGAGGCCTGTAGATCCACACATACACAAGACTGTCCCGCGTCACAGTCACCTTAAGGACACAGCCAGAAAACCAACACCTGTGGGTTGACATACACCCTCAGCGTGAGAACAGACACGTGTATGGGCAAGCCTCAGCCTGTAGACCCGGAACCCTAATATAGAAACAAACACAGTCAGTTGGCCTCAGGCACACACGTTTCACAACTCGAAGACAACTGTGACACACACCAAAACAGGAGTGACAGGCAGACCTGAGCACCCTTAAGGATCCCAAGAAGTGTGAACTAACTTTGCCGAAGAAACACCAAGAGAATTTAATGATTTTTCTAAAGATTTTTTTTCTTCAATCTCTTTATTGCCTGGCTTGCCCCCCCCCCCAAAGAAACCTTTTATTTAAGGAATGCGCACTTCATGCATTTCATAAGTACGACTTCAGGAATATTTATTTGAAAGGCAGAGCTACAGAGAGGCAGAGGCAGAGAGAAAGAGGCCCTCCAGCCACTGGTTCACTCCCCAAATGGCCACAATGGCCGGGACCAGGCTGATCCGAAGCCAGGAGCCAGGAGCCTCCTCTGGGCCTCCCATGCAGGTCCAGGGTCCCAAGCACCCGAGCCACCCCCCCATTGCCTCCCCAGGCCGTAGCAGAGAGCTAGATCGGAAGTGGAGCAGCCAGGACTCGAATTGGTACCCATATGGGATGCCAGCACTGCAGGCAGTCGCTCTACCTCCACACCACAGCGCCAGCCCCAGCCCCAAGGATTTAATGTTGACATTATGTGGACTAAAGGTGTGTCAGCACCTTTGAAGCCGTGCGTGTTCACAAACACAGGATGGGTGGACTGGTAGGCAGCCAACCAGACTGGAATGTCGTCCCAGCCTTGCCACTTGCATCCCCCGCGAGTGGCTGAATCTCTTCCCCTCTCTGACACTGAGTACTGTGAGTGGGTGAGCTCTGAGGCTCTGCCCACCCCTGACATGTCTTGTAGGATGGCGAAAAGGGAAGGGCTGCTGATCCCAGGGCATTTCAGCCTCCCGGGCTTCCTGGAGACAGAGATTTCTGATACATCCCACAGGATGGGTGAGTAGTCCGTGATGGGAATAGCAGGGTGGTAGCTGATGACCAGCCCTAATTAGTGGTCTCCGGGAGTTTCAGGTACCCAGGGCTTTGTCATGCACGCGCACACACACACTACAAAGTGTGCTGCCCCAGAATAACACTGGATTGAGAATTATTCTGTGCCTTTTTTAATTAAAGATGTATTTCTTTATTTAAGTTACACAGAGAGAGAGAGAAACAGACAAGAAAAAAAAAAGAGAGAGATCTTCCTTCTGTTGTTACACTTCTCAGATGGCTGCAATGGCTGAGGATGGCCAGACCGAAGCCAGGAGCTTCATCTGTGTCTCCCACATGGGGGTCAGGAGCCCAAGCACTTGGGCCATCTTCCGCTGCTTTCCCCTGTGCATCAGCAGGGAGCTGGACCAGAAGTGGAGCAGCCAGGACTTGAACCAATGCCCATATGGGATGCTGGCATCACAGACAGCAACTTAACCTGCTGTGCCACAGCACCAGCCCAGAGAATTATTCTGTGCTTGGTACTGACGCCTCCTGCTCCATGCGTTGGTGATTGCATACTTGGGCACGTCACTCCATCTTTACAGCCTCAGTTTCCTCATCAGGAAAATGCAGGAATTGGACTAGAAGACAGGTGCAGCCATTCAGTTTTCCAGTCACACCCTCTGAGGTCACCTGAGTGTGCCACGCCATTGCTAATTTCTCTGGGCCTTGTTGTTGCCTACCTATAGGAATGCAAATGCAGACTGGATCAGTGGGGCCTTCATGTTCACTTGGGAAGCTTTCTGAACACCTAGATGCCTGGAGCCCCACCCTGGACCTATCAGTGCAGTGGCACAGATTTTAATAAGCTTACATACACAAAAGCCTAAATGTACAAACATGGGTCCTAGAATTTTCTTTCACAGAGTTCAAGCCAGTGCTTGCTTAACCAATGGACAAGCTAATCATATCAGGGCATTTCAAAAGTTCATTAAAAAGCTGAGTTAAAAGATTTTTTTGGCTACAAAAATATTGAAATCCATGCATATTTTTTCATGATACATATTTTCCATGAACTTTTTGAAGACCCCTGTATCTACATAGGTCAACCACAAAACTGAAGCATCCTCCCTGCACCCTGGTTCCCATCCCATTACCCTCTCACTGCCCAGATCCCTTCTTGGCCCTTCCCCACCTTGCCTAGGAGCCAGAGTTCTATGGACTGTATCACCAGGGCTCCAGCTTTGGGTTGAGTTCAGCCAGTGAGAGCCAAAGCTATAATGAGGATGTGAGGAGAGCATGGATGAAGCCTGCTGGGCCAAGCTGAGATTGGCTGGGATCCGCCGTGACTGCAGCTCCAGGCTCCATCCCTCTGCCTGCAGGCCTGGGGTCACAGCCGCTCCACCTGCTATTGCTGGTCGTTCGGTGCCTCTTCACCCACACCTGCCTTCTTTAGCCCTGCCCAAGAGTCAATGCATTGAATCATCCTTGAGTTCTCAGTTAAAATCTTGAGTGTGCCAGTGCACTGACAGATTCAGGCACTGCCCCCTTCCGAAAAGAAAAGGCTTATCCTAATTTCATCCAGAAGGTAAGAATTTTTGTTTGCTTAAAAACTACATTTTTATTTACTGTTCTGTTTTTATTTTGAATTGCACATTACAGGATTGGGCTGCCTGAGAAATGGCATTCCTTCCTTTCTGTACCCAAAATGACCTGTTATTATGGTCCTTGTCACATAATTGTGTTCTCTGTATACTTTCTGTCTCCTCGGTAAAAATGTGAACCCAGTCACACATTCATTCACCCAACAAATGTTCACTGTGCACTTACTACGTGTGCGCCACCGTGTTAGGTGTTGGAGTTTAAAATGTTGAATAGGGTGGGTGTTTAACCTAACAATTAAGATTCTGGTTAAGATGCCCATGTTGTATCACAGTACCCGAGTTTAATACCCACTTCCAACTCCTGACTCCAGCTTCCTGCTAACGCAGACCGTGAGTGACATCAGTGATGCCAAAATTCAGTGTAATTCCTGCCTCTCCTATGGGAAACCTGGATTTGGTTTCTGGCTCTTGGCTTCAGCTCAACCCAGCCTTGGCCATTGCAGGCATTTGGGGATGAACCCCAATGGAGCGCTCTCTCTCTCTCTCTCTCTCTTCCCCACCCCCCCAAATAAATGTTTTAAAACATATATATATATGTTATGTAAGTATATATATATATATATGTTATGTAAGTATACATATGTTATGTAAGTATATATATGTTATGTAAGTATATATATGTTATGTAAGTATATATATGTGTTATGTAAGTGTATATATATTATGTAAGTATATATATATATATATTATGTAAGCTCTGCCCTCATGGAGCTCACAGTTCCCCTGAGGCAGGCATGTAAACAAGTTGTGCAACGGAAATAATTCAGTTATGAGGGCACATCACAGAGGACATCCGGAAGACATCAGAATCATTAAGTGCACCTGGAGCAGCTGAGGAAGCAGGCGCTAAAACTCGGCGCATGAGCTGGTCAGCGCTGAGCAGACATCGGGGATTTTGAAGGCAGAGGGAGTTGTGTGTGCGCGTGCACTGAATTGAGAGCGGTACCTGTAGTGCTCGAGTGAGCTAGGGAGAGGAAAAACAAACTGGAAAGGAAGCATGAGCCAGGTCAGGGGAGGTCTTGAATGTTCTACCAAGGATTTAGACTTGACCTAGAAGACAACAGTAGGTCAGTTGTCTTCTCTGCCTTCCCTGATTGATTACTCCTGGCTCTCACCTGCCAAGGCATGGGCAGTGCACGTTCGAGACGGTGACCAACCCTCACTTCGGTCTTGCCTTGCTGCTTCTCAGCCGGTGACTGCCCTCACCCCCGACCCCCCATGGCTCTGCCACAGGATACTTTCTCTCACTTGTTTATCCCACTCGGAGTTGTCAAACAGCTCTGAACTGTCTACCTGATCCCTGACCTGATGCTGGGTCTTGGGTAATTTCTCTATGTCTGTTCCAGACCGCTACAACACTTCTAATCAGCTCTCCCAAGCCCTTCCACTTCTCATTCCCTCCCACCTCACCGCTCTATCTGGAGAGGAAACCAGAAATGCTAAAGAGGGTGTGACAAAGTCGTTGTCCTGACAACAGTGTCAGGGAGAAAGTGGAGGAGTTGTTAAACGTGACCTGAATGTGCATCAGCCAAGTCGAGGTATTGGAGAGGAGCTAGATACCAATCTAGAGCTCAGGGCCAGAAGGGAACCTTGGAAGTCACAGCCATCCTGAAAGCCAAGTGGACGTGATTAACCAGAGATAACCTGGGTAAGATACGTGAGGGAGTGGAGAAGAATGAGACCAAGCCCTGGGGAGACAGCAAGGGAGGAGGCAGACGCACAGGTAAACAGATATGTTAAGGATGCCTCTGGCACACCTGGGTATGCCCAGACACAAGTATCCTCCCTAGAAAAGACTCAGACACATCCAGAGTGGTAGACATGCACACTGGTCATCTGTGGCTTTGTGATTCTGTCCCTCCTTCTAGAATGGGTGACTGACAGCCATCCTGCTTCCCCATGTGGGGGGTCAGAAGCTTTGAAAATAGAAGCTCATGACCAGTGTCCATTGCTGACTGCCAATTCCATGGCCCACGTCTGTGTGCAGCTCGACCTCATCAACTCCTGCCCTTCCTGCTTCCAGGAGTCCACCCAGGAATTTCGACTCCTAGGTCATCCATCCCGTGAAGACGTTCATTCCAGAATGCCTCTGCCATGCTGCAGCCCAGTTGGATCAGAAAGGTGAGCCCTGGAGTGGCCACTGTGGCCACTGATGCAGAGTCTGTTCCCAGGGACACTGAAGAAAATGACAGGGGCTGGCATTGTGGTGCAGCAAGTCAAGCCACTGCTTGTGAAGCCAGCATGCCCTATCAGAACACCAGTTTGAGTCCCACCTGCTCTGCATCCAGTCCAGCCTCTTGCTAATTCACCTGCAAAGGCAGTGGACAATGGCCCAGGCACTTGGGCCCCTGCCACCCATGTGAGAGACCCAGTAGAGTTCCTGGCTCCTGGCTTTGGCCTGGCCCAACTCTGGCTATTGCAGCCACTTGAGGGAGTGAACCAGCTGATAGAAGCTCACGCTCTCTCTCTCTCTTTCTCCCCTGACCTCTCCCTACCATGCTCTGCTTTTCAAATACATAAATCTTAAAAACAACAACAAAAGACAAAGGCTTTCTCAGAACTCATCTTTCCAGATCCTCAGCTGGGGCTCCATCTTAGGCTTTCCTGAAATACTAAGTGGACCCATGTCCCTAAGGACATTCTGGGCTCCTCGGTTAGCCTCTAGGCTTGGGTCCTGGGTTTAACTCCAAGCTCTTCATCTTCTTTGTGGTCTTAGAGAGTTGTTTAACCTCTCTGGGCCTCGGTTGCATTTTCTATAAAATACCCAACAGCGGCGATGTGAAATGTAGTTTGTTAACACACATGCGGTGTCCCGCACAATGCCCCCAGCCCCCACCACAAGATGCCTGCTTCTTTTTTCTGCTGATGAGGGCATCTTCAGGCCTCAAAAACAAGTGATTTCTCTAACCACAAAGCTGCCAAGCTATAAGTCTCTTAATGGGGCTCAATGCCAGGGATGGTTCAGGATGGATCCCTTTAAGGGGTGTAATCTCCCACATGAAGAATTATGTGACCCCCCCCCCAATATCCAATCTTCCAGGGGTCCCGGCTCCATGGTCATCCAGTTCAGCCCTCCCACCCTGTCCAGACCCAAAGCTCTCAGAGGTAGTAGGCCTTTGAGTAGCTCCTCTCTCTGTGTTAGGAGGTTTGTAGGAGTCAGGAGAAGCCAAGCAGGATAAGTGTCTAGGGTTGGGCAGCAGCATGGCTTTCAAGAAAAATCACACCTAGAAGGCAGCACTCAAGCCCCAGGACTTCTCAACGTCAGCCTCCGGGGACCTGCCTTGGGACACCAGGAGTGTTGAGGTTGATTTCTCAACAATGAAGCAGTGGATTCCTTTCTGAGAGGAGAAGCGTGGTGGGGGCAAGAGGCGCAGAGTCACCACACAGACCCCAGGAGTCAGGTGAAAGCAGGCTTGAGGCAAGCAGCCCGCAGACTCGTTTATTTCAGTTAGTACAACAGCTTATATAGCCAAGACCAGCCAATCCGGTCAGGGAGCGGTCTATGCCCCAACCAATCACAGCCTGTTGCCAGGCAGTTTCCAAAGCCATCTAATCACAGCCCGTTGGCAGGCAGGCTCCGTTTGCCATGTGGGTTTCAAAGCCATCTAATCACAGCCTGTTGCCAGGCAGGCTCCATTGCCAGGTGGGATTCAAAGCCATTCCTGAGTAACTGACGCTCGCTTGCCAGCGGCCATCTTGGCATGGCCTTCTCATTCCACCACATTTCCCCCTTTTCATTTATTTTTGAGCAACGGGAGGCATGATTCTTGGCCATACCATTGTTGACCCCGTTTCCGTGTGGTCTCCGTACGAAGCTGTGCCTGTCTTAGGTTGTCCCCCAGGGGATCTTACCCATCATTGACTAACCAGCACTCAAATCGAGAGACCACAGGGTTGCTTGCTCAGATAGGGAGAAGACCATCCTAGCCCTTCTCCACAGAGACCCGTCTTCCCAGACAGATAATATCCCTGCTCAGACCCTTGGTCTGGGCAGACACCATGAGTCATCCCTGGAAATGGTGTCTACTAAGTGGCACCCATGGGCCAGGCTGTGTCTTGGACATGGATGTAAAACAGAACTTCCCTGTCAGACAGCCAACAGAATGACAGTGTCAGCCTCCCACCACCACCTTGCCTAGCTTTCCTCACACCTCCCAAGGCCAGGAAAACCAAGTCAGCAAGAGCTGGCTGGGCCTTTGAGGAGGGTCCTCCCATAGACCAAAAGCAGAGAAAACAGCAGTGAGGCTAAGGCACCCTGCGCAGAGGTTGCAAAAATTCCTTGTGTTGCATCATTGGCCCTCTGCAAATGTTTTCCTATTTCAGGTCAACTTCCTGCCTCCTATCTGAGAACAGAGGGCTTTGGGAGTAAGTAATACTCGTGGTTTAAATCGCAAATGAAAAAGAGCTGGAACTGTGGCCCTACTCCTCTCCTGGCATCCAGTCCTGATGGCTCCCAGCAGGTTCATCATCCCTCCAAGGATTGAAATTCAATCCTCCAAGGATTGAAAAAATCCACCTGTTATTATTACACACACACACACACACACTCTGCTGTGGCTTGAATGGGATGTGGCCTCTGAACTCATTCAGATAAACCCTGAGTCATACATTGATGATACTAAGAAGGTGGAAACAACCTATGGCATTTAGCAGGTGGGCCTAGTGGGAGGCCCTCAGCTCATCAGGGGGTGCTCCCAGAAGGTAGTTCTTGAGAGAAGGCTGGTTACAAACCCCCGCCGGCCACCCTCTGTCTCAGCTTCCTGGCTCTCTATGTGCTCCTTCTCCACACTTGCCTTGCCATTGTCACTGCCATTGCCATCTTCTGGCCTCACCAGAGAACTTGAACTCACGGGGCCCACACGATCTTGGACTGGGAATCCCAAACACATGAGCCGAAATGAACTTTTCTCTTCGTGAAGTTCATCCCTCTGAAGTGTTTCATTGTGGTGATGAAAGCTAATCCTGCACCCTGTACAAGCGTCTGAACCTCCTTTTCATGCAGAAGTGTTCTGGTGGACCTCCACCTGCCACGGGGCATGCCAGCCTGGGAAAGAGGCTCGGGCTGTGGAACAGGATTGTGGTGAAAGCAGCTGTTACCATATTTTGGGATTCTAGAACCAATTAAATTAAAAAAAAAAAAACTTGGATATTGAACTAGGATTGCCTGTATTTTTATTTTCCCAAGTAAGACTATTTCAAGATGGAACAAACTATCAAATCCATCACTACATATTTACTTAATAAAAATGACACTTTAATCCTAAAAATGAGGATAATAATCTCAGAACTGAGGTTGATGAATTAAATAGACTTTATTGAAGAGAGTTGCATTGATTTTTTTTTAACTGGAAGGGCAGAGAGACAGACAGAGCTCCCAGCCTCTGACTCACTCCCTAAACGCCCACAACATCCAGAACTGGGCCAGGCTGCAACTAGGAGCCTGCAACTCAATCCACAAGAACAAACAGCTTCCCCAAGAATTGGCTTTCATTTTCCTCAGTTCTCCTAGGCTTGGGGAAACCACGATCAGGGACCATCACCAGGGTGCAGGTAGGCATCTGGAAACAGCGAGAAATGAGACACACAGAGAGAGGCACCGGCTGTGGCAGGTGCAAGGAGGCAGCCCCGTGTCACCGAACAGCTTCAGAGGTCTTGAGTTCCTGATTCGATTCCCAGCAACAACAGTTTCTCCTGGGCAAGCGACAGAATCTTTCTGGGCCTCCATTTAAAAAAAAATAAATAAATGAGAAGACAAGTAGTTCCCTCGGAGAACTTTTATGAAAATTAAATGAGAAAATCATGTAAGCACCTAAGGTACCTAGTTACTAGGAACCTGATACTGAGCAAGTATTGAGAAAATACTGATTCTCTTCCTTTTTTTTTTTTAATTTGTTTACTTAAAAGGCAGTTACAGAGACAGACAGACGCGGGGAGATGTCTTCCATCCACTGGCTCACTCCCCAAAATGCCTGCACTGTTCCTCTTCCAGGCTGAAGCCAGGAGCCCTGAGCTCCATCTAGGTCTCCCATGTGGGTGGCAGGGGCCCAGGTACTTGGCCCCTCTCCTGGGGCTTTTTCAGGTGCATTAGCAAGGAGCTGGATCAGAAGCGGAGAAGCCAGGGCTCGAACCAGCGCTCCAGGACGGAATGCCAGCTCCTCAGGCAGCAGCTTAACCCTCTGTGCCAGCCTCTGATTTTCTTCTTTTGAGGAAATTGAAATTCAGGGTGACGTCATAGATGCCTGGAATGATGGAGAATGGTGGTTTCTAGAGTGGAGTGGAGTTTCTCACATTCACACACTCTGGAGTATGTCAGGACCACTGGAGAAGCTTGTTAAACACTCTGCATACCTGAGGTCACCCACGAGCGCATGGTTCAGGCGCTTCAGGGTGAGACCCTGAGAGTTGAATGTTAACAAGCTCCCCAAGTGATTCATATGCACGTGGAAGTCTGAGAACCTTTGTGCAGAGATAACTCATGGAGCCACTCACCCAATCAGCACGCAGCAGCCGCAGTGCGCCGTGGCAAGAAAACAGCCTGCCGCTGGAAACACTATGCCTCCCGCGCGGCCTGCCACTCCGTAAGCACTTAGTAAACAGCTGGCAACTAATGGCCTTGAAGGAGCGGCGTCGGATGAGGGAAGCGGCCCTGGGAGTCAATATTAAATGACGTGCGTGCCTAGAAAAGGGGACTCGGGGAACGCTGTCACCTGCAGAGTGCGTGTCAGAGACGGCTTTGTGGGGGAGGGGGCGTCCTACGCATACCCGCCGCCCCGGTGTGCGAAGGCTTAGAGGCGTGGCAGACTGGGTGTGCCTGGAGCTCAGGGTCGCCCCGGGAGAGCGTGAGAAGTGAAGCCGGAAGAGGTGTGGGCGTTTCAGGACTAGCTGGTGACCGACCTGCCCTGCCAAGGAGTTTCGATGTTGTAAAGTCCGCGCGGGCCTGGAAGGGGTGCAGATGGGAGATGTGCAATCAGATTTTCCCTGCAGAAAGATTCTGGCCGCCACCGGAGTGGAGAACCGGGGTGGCACAGTCCAGGCCTGGGGCAAGCAGAACGATTAGGGAGCTGTTGCAATAGTCCACGAGCAGGCTGGAGGAGACCCAAGGTGGAGTAGTGGCAGTGGAGTGTGAAAGGGTGGCATGAGGCCAGTTCAAACAAGTTTTAGGTAGTTCCTTTTGCTATCGGGACCTTGTCGTCCCAGGGTCGTCGTTTTCAAAGCTTAAGGAGAAAACTTTTGACAGGGAGACCATCAAAGCCCTTTTTGTTTGTGAATAGAACACATATTCGTTATGAAAATTTTGGGAAATGTAGAAAAGCATAAATAATATAATAATAAGAATTACTACAGTGCCCCAGTCCACAGGTAGTCACGGTTGTATGTTTTGGTATATTTCTTTCCAGTTATTTTAAAGACATGTTTCAGATTTTAAAATGTAAATTTGTCATAATTTACTTAATCTTACCATTTTTCAAAAGATCCAAGTTATTTTCCTGTTATAAATAATGCTATCATAAACATCCTCTACATAAATCTGTTTAAAAATATTTATTTATTTGAAAGGCACAATAACAGAGACAGACTAAAACAGAGAGACAGACAGACAGAGAGATCTTCCATCTTCTGGCTCACCCCCTAAATGCCTGCAGCAGCCGGGGCTATACCAGGACAAAGCCAGGAGCCAAGCTCTCCATCCTCAGCTCCCACATAGGAAGGTATCGTCTGCTGCCTTCCCAGGTGCACTAGCAGGAAGCTGGATGGAAAGCGCGGAGTAACCAGGACTGTAACGAGCACTCCCATGGGGCATGCGGGCATCAGAAGAGGCAGCTTAATGGTCGTACCACAATGCCAGCTCCTCCTCACAAACCTTTGTACACACCTTTATTTTCTTACAACAAATTATTAGAAATATGATGATTAAACCAAAGGGAATTATTATACTTATGATTCATAAATTTACTCTCCAGTTAAATTGCCACATCATCCTCCAAGAAGAATTCCTGCTTTGGTGACGACTATGAAGACTATTAGTTCATCTGACAAATGACCATGTAAATGAAGATCATGCTTCTGTCTCAATTTCCTACGAGCTCCGCTCGCACTTGCTATGTTAATAATAGCAAATATTGGGGCCGGCCTTGTGGCATAGCAGGTAAAGCCAACACCTGCGATGCCAGCGTCCCCTATGGGCACCAGTTTGAGTCACAGCTGCTCCACTTCCCGATCCAGTTCCCTGCTAATGCACCTGGGGAAGCAGTGGAAGATGGCCCAAGTGTTTGGGGCCCTGCACTCATGTGGAAGACCTGGAAGAAGCTCCTGCCGCCTGGCTTCGGATCAGCCCAGCTCTAACCATTGTGGCCATTTGGGGAGTGAACCAGCGGATGGAAGATTTTCTCTCTCTCTCTATGTAACTCTGCCTTTCAAATAAAAAAATAAATCTTTAAAAATGATAAAAATAATAGTAAGTATTTTCTAGTGTTTGCCATATGTCAGACCCTGTGCCAGATGCTCTACCTGTATTATCTCTTCTAATTCTCACAACACGTGCCCTAGGTCACATATGAGGAAACAAAAAATAATAAATCTGCAATAATTACTTAATCAGCCTTGGTCATAAATCGTATCTGAAGCCTGAGGCTCCACACCTTATTTCCCCATTAAATGAGGAAGCTTGAAAGGAGGACACAGGTGCTTGCAGGTGACAGAGTGTCATCTGGCTGTTATATCTCGGACAGATAACAATAGGGGCTATTGATATGTCAGTTACCATTAGATTTATGCCAAACCTGTATGTATCCGGTACCCTGTCATTGTAAAGTTGAATGGACCAAATGTCTGTCACCCTCTACCCCCTGTTGAAGCCCTGACTCCCAGTGTGACAATGTAGGAGAAGGGGCCTTTGGGAGAAGAAGCTGAAATGCGGTCCTGAGGATGGAATGCCCGAAATGATATGCGTGGGCTCACAGGGAAGGGAGATCAGGCAGAGCTGTTTCTCCCGCCGTGCGAGAAACAGCGAGGAAGGAGGCCCTCACCAGGACCTGATCTCACCTCCAGCCCCCAGAACTACGAGAAAATAAATGTCTGTATTCTTCAAGCCACACAGTCTGTGGCATTTTGTTAGGGCAGCTGACCAGGAAGTTTCTAAGTCTTTACTGAGAATAGCAAAGGACTTCCCTATCACATGACAGGTCAGCTTTAACGGTTTCAAGGACCATTGCCTGACCACCATGGGGAAGACCATACATGTTTATTCATAGAGAATTTCTTCATTTGAGATGTGTGTGGTAGGAAACTGGCATTTTGACTATATTTATCATAAGAGATTATGCTCATTAACTTCCTTATATACGTATTTATCATAAGAGCTTATACTCATTAACTTCCTGTGACTTTCTGGACTTCATCAAGTTGACGTCACTTGTTGTTTATAACAGCACCACAGTCACTGCCTTCAATATTTACTCTTCTAGTGCCTGTACAATTTGTTCTTCCTTAGATGCCATCTCAACTTGGAATTGTGAGCTCAATTAATTAGATGATGTTATTATTTCACACACACTAGATTATAAGCTTCATACGAGGTGTAACCCGAGGATGGCGCTATATCGTAGCAGGTTAAGCCGCTGCCTGCATCCCACAGGGGCTCCGGTTCAATCCCAGCTGCTCCACTTCTGATCCAGCTCCCTGCTAGTGCACATGGAAAAGCAGTGGAAAACGGCCCAAACCCTTAGGTCCCTGCACCCTCGTAGGAAACCTGGAAGAAGCTCCTGGCTTTGGATCGGTGCAGCTCCAGCAGTTGCAGTCAACTGGGGAGTGAACCAGTGGATGGAAGTTCTCTCTGTGTGTCTCTCCCTTTCTCTTTCTGTAACTCTGCCTTTCAAATAAATAGAATAAATCTTTTAAAAAATTAAAATGTTTTATATGTATATATATATTATATATATATATATATATATCATTGCTTTATAAAATCCACAATAAAAACAAGACAATTAAACTGCCTGAAAATACTTGGGGAAGAGGATCACAGATGATAGGATTTGCTTTATGGTGGCAGTGAGTAGAGTTCCCCACACAAGCTTCCTAAGGCATCTTAGAATTATGTTATGAGGGACACAAATGTAATGCTGTCATAAAAGTGTTTGCATTTGACCAGAGCAGAGTCAGTTCTTTCTGTGACCACCGTGACCCACTACCTCAGTGAGGTTGCAGTTCTTCTATCCTGGACTTCATAGTTGTTTGGATCTAAATTCAGGAATTGAGGTTTTTTTTTTTTCCTATTGTGTTTCATTTCTGTTAGACTCCAGCCCAGGGAAATCTTTGTGCATCTAGATTCTGGGACTAAATTCCATAGATCCTGTCCATCCCCTCTGCTGTGGGCTGAATTGGATCCTTCCAAAATTCAGGTATTGCAGCCCTTACCCTCAATGTTTGATATTTAGAAGTGGTCCTTTGGGAGTGATTAGAATCAGATGAGGTCATGACTGCGGTGCCAAGAGAAGGGACACCGGAGAGCTTGCAGTCTGCCCCCAGTACATACTGCGTGAGGAAGAGAGCCCTCACCAGAACTCAGTTACGCTGGCACCATAACCCAGGACTTCCAGCTTCGGGAATTATAGGAAAATAACTACCCTGTCTTGGTTATTTTGTTGTGGCAGTCTGAGCTGTTAAGGACACCCTCGTCCCACCATTCTCTCGTGACTCCATTATCCTCCACTCTTTGTCATGTGCTGGCATCAGCAGGTGACTTGGTGACCCACCCTAGCATGTCTCTACAAGCCGCTGTAGCTCCAACTGCTCTCCATCCCCACGGACCTCCAACAGAATCGAAACTATCCTCCTCTGGGGCCCTTCAACTTCCAGAAACCAAGATATGGAAGGGAGAGAGAGAGAGAGAGAGAGAACGCACGGACTCTGAGTCTAGAAGGTCCCACATCTATCATTTGGGAAACCTAGGCTTTAGACAAAAAAATTCAACCTACCTGTGCCTCTGTTTCTTTATCTGTAAGACTGGGTCATTACATGACTTACCATCTGAGCTGTGTCTTGCACATGACAAGGACTCGGTAATTGTTACCATAATTCATTCTCTGAGTCGGCACAGTGCTAAGTGCTTCCTATGCATTGTCAACCTGTGCGTCCCCACATAAGCAGCACGCCTGGCTCCTCTCTCACTTTACCCTGTTTCATTGTCTGTGTGGCACCTACTACCATTGCCCAGCGACATTATATATTAGTTTTCCTAGTTATTGTCTGTTTCCCAACAACTCTCCTTGCTTGAAAGCCCTCAGAGATAAGAGACATTGTCTTGTTCACCATGGAATTCCAGTGCCTGACAAGTTTTCAAGAAATAGTTTTGAATACGTGAGCGACTGAAGGAATGAAAACAAGGAGCTGAGGTACACAGAGATGAGTTGTGAGGACAGAGCCCCACAGCAGAGCAGTGGCAGAGCCCAGATTTGACATCAGGTCTGGATGGTTCGAAAAAATCCATGTTTTCGCTACTGCTACTTCTTGTAACAGTAGAGCAGGGCACAGGAAGAAGCCAGTGCAGGGGTGTAGATCATTTTCGCTCCCTCCAGGAGAGCTCTCCCCTCTCATTGGTCAAGTGACATATCACAGAGTCAACACTGATAGCCAAGGTGCCTTCCGGCTTAGCAATCCAGATCCACCTTGCACCTACTTGGGGCCCATAGAGGTGACAATGACATTTCATAATGTAAAGTCAGAAAGCCTCAAGCCATAGATAAGAGTGACCCCATTCCAGGAGCCCAGAGGCCAAGGCCACACTCCTGGCTCAGCAAGTCAACCAACCGAACACTGTGAGAGCCTTCACAGGGGCTTAATCTCAACCTCTCCTCTTCCTTTCTTTTGTTCTTGCTGATGGTGTGATTCTGCTGCCACAAACTTAAACACACAGGAAAAGTGCCGATTCATTACCAGAAAGGCTACCTTGGCTTGCTCATGCCTAAATTTTAAAATGTCATTTTTGGCAAAAAGTCTCCAGAACTGAAATGGCAAGTATTATCGTGAATGGCTAACTACAACAACGACTGTGAGTGCATTCAGGAGTATGTTTTTTGAAGACATATAAAATTATTCTTTCTAATAATTACACCAAAGCATAGTTTTAGTAAAAAAAAAAAAACATTATTTTATGATTAAAAGACCTAGTTCGTTACACTTTTACTTAACACTTCAGATGTGCTTCTTCTGAGCTTTTTCTGCAAAATGGTGGTGTTCCAGGACTTTCACTAAACTTTGGTTTCTTCCCCTGTTAAATGGGACTGGTAGGTAGGAAGTCAGAAATGAGCTTACGTGTGTGTGACAAAGGCCTAAGGAATTGACATCTACAGCAGTCCAGCATCCGCATCAAAGACACCCCATAACCTTCCAGGTGCAGCCCAGTCTCTGCACTCCAAAGTCCTGCCCAGATCCTTATGACCTTCCGGGGAGTCCTGACCCTTACCAGGCCTGATAAACATCCTTCCTCTAAGGTGGGGCGATGCCAGCCAGGCTTCCCCTACCTGACAACTTCAATGGGAAAAACTCAGAAAGGAATTTTTCCTATTTACATCCAACAAGTCCTTTGTTGGGGGAGGGGGAGAAAGAGAGGGGGAGGGGAGACAAGACCCATCCCCTTAAAAGCCCCAGCCTAAATGTGAACTGTGCACTCTCTCTCAGGGCCTGTCTGGAGAGGTGCCCATCTGTTCTTACGGATGTCCCTGCCCTAATAAACCTTGCTATGTTGCTTTCCCCTGCTCTCTGTCTCATGCCTGAGTTCTTTCCTGCGCGAAGACAAGGACCCTTTGCTTCTCCGGTAACAGGACTAATAGTTCTTGCCTCATAAATGTGTCATAAAATTCTCATGGGACAGAGTGTGTTGGACACTTGGAAGGGAGGATTAGGTACAGAGTAAGATTTCACCCAGTGGTACTTATGATATCTATCTCAAATTACTCCTAAATTTAGCAGCTTAAGAAACAGGCACTAGTTCTCTCTCTCTCTCTCTCTCTCTCTCTCTCTCTCTCTCTCTGGATCAGGAATCCAGAAGTGTCTTAGCACAGGTGATTCTGGCTCAGGGTCTCTCTCCCAGGGCTGCAAACTGTCAGCTGGGAGCCTGGGGCTGCAGCCATGTCATAGCGCTATTGGGGTGGCTGGCAAGCTCACTCCCGTGGCTGGTAGCAAGCTTCAGTTCCTAGCTGGGGGAAGCTTCTGTTCCTTGCCACGCTGCATCTCCACAGGCTACACACAATACAGCAACTTACTTTCCCAGAATGAAAGCTCCAAGAATGTGTATAAACAAGTGACATTCCTTCACTTCTGCCATGTGCGGTTGGCCGTGCAAAAACAACCCTGCACAAAGCGGTGGAAAACTCCACGGGGCATCGCGACAGGAAGCAGGAAGGAACCATCAGGCGCCATTTTGGAGGACAGCTACTCCACTGCTTACTATTTCTTAACCTTGTTAGAACTGGAGTTCCCAGCCCCATCCCCCCCAACCCCAGGGCTGCTTGCTCATTTAGTACCAAAGTAGCCATCAAAAACCAGATACTTGGATGTTATTTATTTAAGCAGTTCCTTTAAGGCCATTTGTTTTTGTTTTGTTTTGTTTTGTTTTTTTTTGACAGGCAGAGTGGATAGTGAGAGAGAGACAGAGACAGAGAGAAAGGTCTTCCTTTTTTGGTTCACCCTCCAATGGCCGCTGTGGCCGGCGCATCGCGCTGATCCGAAGCCAGGAGCCAGGTGCTTCTCCTGGTCTCCCATGCGGGTGCAGGGCCCAAGGACTTGGGCCATCCTCCACTGCCTTCCTGGGCCATAGCAGAGAGCTGGCCTGGAAGAGGGGCAACCGGGATAGAGTCCAGCGCCCCAACCGGGACTAGAACCCCGTGTGCCAGCACCGCAAGGCGGAGGATTAGCCTGTTAAGCCACGGCGCCGGCCTATTTGTTTTGTTTTTACCAAATAAACATCTTCATATGTGTCCGTATGTAAGGGAAAGTAAATCTGTTTGGTGAATCACGGATGAAATCTTTTCTTAGAAACGTATCTATTTTATTATTGGATATGGATGAGTTAAGAGAGAGAGGGAAAGACAGACAGAGACAGAGATGTCTTCCATCTACTGGTTCACACCCCAAATGGCCACAATGGCCTGGGGCTGAGTCAGATCAGAGCCAGGAGCCCTGAATCCATTCAGGTCTCCCATGTGGCTGGCAGGGATCCAAATACTTGGGCCATCCTCCACTGCTTTGCCAGGCGCATTAGCAGGGAGCTAGATTGGAAGTGAAGCAGTCAGGACTTGAAACAGGTTTCACATGGGATGCTAGCATTGCAGGCAGCAGCTTAACCTGCCCTGCCGCCATGTTGGCCCCAAAGATTGATTGATGGATTGATTAGTTATTTGAAAGACGGAGTGACAGAAAGGGGGAGATAGAGAGAAAGAAGTCTTCAATCTGCTGGCTCACTTCCCAGATGCTCACAACAGTGAGGGTTGGGTCAAGCCAAAGCCAGGAGTCAGAAACTCCAGTCAGGGTCTCCCACATGGGTGGCAGAGGCCCAAGCACGTGGGCCGTCTACCACTGCTTTCCCAGGGGCACACTAGCAGGCAACGGGATAGGAAGTGGAGCAGCCGGATCTCAACCGGCGCTCCAGTGTAGGATGCTGGTGTTGCAGTGGCTTAACCCGCAATGCCAGAATACCGGCCCCCAGTATGTATTTCTTATTTTGATAATAACCCAAAGATGTACCAGTCTGCACTTACACAGTAATTTCTCCCACTTTTCACAACACCGATTATTATTAATCTTTTTTGATACTATAAAATGTGCCAATTTGAGAGAGAGAAAATAACATTTTATTTTAGGTTTAGTCAGCAGCAGAACCAAGCATCTTTTCATGTCTGTCTGTCATCTATAAACTGCTCTTTTTTCTGGGAGCTGCCTGTTCCTGTCTTTTGCTGATGTGATTCGAGATTCTGCAGGAGGATCTAAAGCACTTTTCAGATCTGTTTTTCTCTCCCCCCACCCCCCCACCCCCGCCGCCCCCACCATGAGCTGCTTCCCCCTCTTCCCCCACCCCTGGGCTCTGCTCTGTCCTCTACTGCCGCCTAGTGGCAGGGGTTGGATTTACCACAGGCCCTCGCTGAAACGGATGGCCTACCTAGCCCCAGGGGAAATTTCCATGCTGGAATCAGACCCTGGATTCCTAAATAGGGATTGCTGGGCTTGGCAAATCAAAATGCAGAACTCCACAAGTTTGCATGTCAGAGAACCAGCGTTTTGCTTGAGACATGCTTTCACTCAAGTGTGTAGATGTTTAACTGAAATCCCAGTGTAATGGCTGTGCTGGAACTGGTAATCCTAGCCCCAGGTTCCTGGCTGAATTCCAGCCCCGCTCCGCTCAGCCTCACCCCGCTCCTTTGCTCTCTGCAGGTCCCACCACAATCCCTGCCACCCTGGTGGCCTCCACAGCGGTAGCTATGGCTGGTGCATGAATCCCTGTGCACAGGACCTGGGCTCTGGGTTTGAATCCTGACTCCAACACTTAAATATGTGATAGCTCATGAAGTAACACCTTATCTGCCACCTCTGCTTCCTCATCAGGAAAATAGGAATAATATCCGGTTACTTCATTGGGATCTTGCTTGGTTGGTTGGTCTGGAAGGCAGAGAAACAGAAAGAGAGGGGAAAAAAATTGAGAAAAGAGATCTTCCAACTGTTGGTTCACTCCCCCAAATGCCCACAATTGGGGCTGGACCAGGCCAAACCTGGAATCTGGATGGCAGG
This sequence comes from Lepus europaeus, assembly GCF_033115175.1. Taxonomy (NCBI): domain Eukaryota; kingdom Metazoa; phylum Chordata; class Mammalia; order Lagomorpha; family Leporidae; genus Lepus; species Lepus europaeus. The sequence goes on from NC_084833.1 coordinate 46,735,498, forward strand.
AAGCCAAGCACTTGAGCCATCATCTGCTGTCTTCCAGGCACATTAGCAAGAAATTGGATGGGAAAAAAAAAAAAAAGGCCGGCGCCGTGGCTTAACAGGCTAATCCTCCGCCTTGCAGTGCCGGCACACCAGGTTCTAGTCCCAGTTGGGGCGCCGGATTCTATCCCGGTTGCCCCTCTTCCAGGCCAGCTCTCTGCTATGGCCCGGGAAGGCAGTGGAGGATGGCCCAAGTCCTTGGGCCCTGCACCCACATGGGAGACCAGGAGAAGCACCTGGCTCCTGGCTTCGGATCAGCGAGATGTGCCGACCGCAGCGGCCATTGGAGGGTGAACCAATGGCAAAAAGGAAGACCTTTCTCTCTGTCTCTCTCTCACTATCCACTCTGCCTGTCAAAAAAAAAGAAAAAAAAGAAATTGGATGGGAAGTGGGAGAGCCAGGGCTGGATCCCAGGCACCCCAAGATGGGAGCAGATGTTCTGAGCACTCTGAGAAGGGATGCAGGTGCCCCAAATGGCAGCTTTACCTGCTGCCCCATAGCTCCCGCACCTAAAGCTGCCGTCTAGTGAGCACTGAGCACATGCCAATTCCTGTTGTTATCATTCATGTTGTGAGAGGTCTAAAAATCCCTTTCAAAAGAGGAATCATCAAAAGGAAATCTTAGTTTCTGCTAATATTGCTTCCACGCTTATTAAGGTGCTAATGTTTTAAAGCCATATCTAGTGAGAAGTTTGTTCTCACATGTCAAATGATACTAAATTTCCAGATTTCTTAAGATTTGAACTTGGGGGCGATGTTGTGGCATAATAAGTTAAACTGCCGCCTGCAGTGCTGGCATCCCATATGGGCACTGGTCCGAGTCCCGGCTGCTTCACTTCCGATCCAGCTCTCTGCTAATACACCTGGGAAAGCTGCAGAAATGGCCTCTGTACCCACGTGGGAGACCCGGATGCAGCTCCTGGCTCCTGACTTCAGCTTGCCCAGTCCTGGCCATTGTGGCCATCCAAGGAGTGAACCAGTGGATGGAAGATATTTTTCTCTCTCCCTCTTTTGTGTCTCTATCTCTATATATAACTCCGCCTTTCAAATCAATTTTAAAAAGAGAGAGAAAAATGAGGCTGGTGCTGTGGCTTGGTGGGAAAAGCCGCCGCCTGCAGTGCCAGCATCCCATATGGGCGCCAGTTCAAATCCTGGCTGCTCCGCTTTCAATGCAGCTCTCTGCTATGGCCTGGGAAAGCAGTAGAAGATGGCCCAAGTCCTTGGGCCCCAGCACCCATGTGGGAGACCCAGAAGAAGCTCCTGGCTCCTGGCTTCAGATCAGCCCAGCTCTAACCATTGCAGCCAACTGGGGAGTGAACCAACAGATTGAATACCTCTCTCTATGTCTCTGTAACTCTGCCTTTCAAATAAATAAATAAATCTTTTAAAAAGAGAGAGAGAAAATATTGTATGCTTCTTGCCATTCCCCCTTATCATCTGTACTATTTAATTACTTATTTCTCTTTAGTTCGTATTTTTAAAGATTGAATCTTTCTCTTTCCTGTTTTTTAACGGTTTACTTTATTTATGTGAAAGGCAGAGTTACAGAGAGAGAGCGGGAGGGATACAGAGAGGGTTCTTCCATCTGTCCTGCTCCCATGCCAGTGTCACACAGACCAGAAGTGTGCTGCTTTGGGAACAGCACGCCCCTTTCTGTGGTCGCGGCTTCAAAGCCAATCTCCATAGCTTCACTCTGGGGGCTGGGGCGGTGAGAAGACCGATGGAGACAGGAGGGGATGAGAAGGAAGAGGGAGCAGCACAGCTCTGGGAGCAGGGAGGGGACAGAAGGAAGCCGCGAAGTCCAGTTTTTCAGTGGTTGGAGCAGGAAACTCCATCCCCAGAGGCCTTGGGACACAGGGGCCAAGGGATCACATAGCACGGCTTCCCAGCATCCTTTAAACCCAAGCGTCTCTGATTCTTGCTGTAAAACCCCAAGCACTCTTCTTCCCAGGCTAGAGGGACTTTCCCTAAAGTCAGTTCATGTCCATAGTTAAATTCGGGTCAAGAAGTTCTAGGAGACAACAGAATTAAGGCCTTTTGCTTTAGCCTTTTTCTTCCTTAAAGGGAAAAAGCACAGCTTTATAGATGGTAAGATGATGACAGTGTAGTCTCTGTTTTGAAAGGCAGAGAAACACAGAAAAAGACAGAGAGATCTTCCATCACTTTTTTTTTTTTTTTTTGGACAGGCAGAGTTAGACAATGAGAGAGAGACAAAGAGACAGGTCTTCCTTTTTTCTGATGGTTCACCCCCCAAATGGCCGCTACGGCCGACGTGCTGCACTGATCTGAAGCCAGGAGCCAGGTGCTTCCTCCTGATCGCCCATGCGGGTGCAGAGCCCAAGGACCTGGACCATCCTCCACTGCACTCACGGGCCATAGCAGAGAGCTGGACTGGAAGAGGAGCAACCGGGACAGAATCCGGCGCCCCAATGGGGACTAGAACCCTGGGGTACCAGCTCCGCAGGTGGAGGATTAGCCTAGTAAGCCACTGCGCCGGCCTCTTCCATCACTTTCACTCCCCAAATGCCCCAATACCCAGAAGCCAGGGACTCAATCTGGGTCTCCCATGTGGGTGGCAGGGACCCAAGGACTTGAGTCATTGCCACTGAAAAAAACTGGAATCGGAAGCAGAGCAGGATTCAAACCCAGGCACTCCAACATGGGATACAGGCAATATTTTAGTCATCAAATATTTGGGATGTGCCTGAGCCCCAGTGTCTTAATGATAAAAACCCTCCCAGGTCTGTAAATTACAACATTGTAGTTAAGTACTCCCAGTTTGGAGTCATACAGCTGTGTGACTTTGAGTCAGTTGTTGACTCTCTCTGTGCCTTAATTTCCTTAACAGCAAAATGGAGAGAAATAACTCCAGTCTCGTAAATCACAAGAATTAAACTAAAATATAATGCTCTTAGAACCTTCTGTTCTATAGTTACCCATGACAGACACTCAATAAATGTTTGCTCTCATTAAAAACAAAGGAGGAGATGGCAGGCGCCGTGGCTTAACAGGCTAATCCTCCGCCTTGCGGTGCCGGCACACCGGGTTCTAGTCCCGGTTGGGGCGCCGGATTCTATCCCGGTTGCCCCTCTTCCAGGCCAGCTCTCTGCTATGGCCCGGGAAGGCAGTGGAGGATGGCCCAAGTCCTTGGGCCCTGCACCCGCGTGGGAGACCAGAAGAAGCACCTGGCTCCTGGCTTCAGATAGGCCTTCAGATAGGTGAGATGCGCCGGCCACAGCGGCCATTGGAGGGTGAACCAACAGCAAAAAAGGGAGACCTTTCTCTCTGTCTCTCTCTCTCTCACTAGCCACTCTGCCTATCAAAAATTAAAAAATTAAATTTAATTTAATTAAAAGACAGCCGTATCTCTTGGGGCGGCTTGAACCATATGAGTTCTGGCTCAACTCCCAGCTGCTCCACTTGTGATTCAGCTCCCTGCTAATGTGCCTGGAAAAGCAGCAAAAGATGGCCCAAGTCCTTGGGCCCCTGCCACCCATGTGGGAGACCCTGAAGAAGTTCCTGGCTCCTGGCTTCAGCTGGGCCTGGCAGCTGTGGCCACTGGGGAGTGAATCAATGAATCAATGGACAGAAGATCGATCTATCTATCTCTGCCTTTCAGAAATAAATCCTTAAAAAAAAAAAAAAAAAGACAGTATTTGGGTTCTATACTTTGCTCCAGCTCCTGCAGTGGTAATGACTCAAGCAATTGGGTTTCTGCCATGGGAACATTTCTGCCATGGATTGAATTCCCAGCTCCTGGCTTGAGCCCTGGGCCAGCCCTAGCTGTTGAGGGCATTTGAGGAATGAACTAGTGGATGAGTGCTCTGTCCATCTGTGTCGATCTGTCTCTAACGCCTTGCCTCTTAAATAGATAAGGAAATATACTCAAAAAACATGTACAAATAGTCACCAAGACATGTGTCAAGAAGATTCATAACAACCCAAATGTCCACCAACAGAGAATAAATTGTGATACATCCATGCAATGGACAACACACACCACTGAGACTGAATAAGCTACAGAGAAATATGGGCAGCTCTCACAAACATAATACTGAGCAAGACAAATCACACACAAGCACATAGCCTGTGGTTCCATGCGTGTGAACTTCAGAAATAGGCCACAGAATGCATGCCGCGCTGCTGTGGATCATTCCCCCGGGGGGAAAGGTTTTTCCAGAAGGGGTTCCTGAGAGCACTGATAATGCTCCTTCTTGACCCGCCCACCAGAACACGCTGACGTGCTGAAAGTTCACTGGACTGTGCCCTGTCATTGATTCATTTTTCTGTATGTTTTACTCCAATTAGAAAACGAGTGGAAAATCAAAAAGTGGGAGGGATTAACACCCATGATCTCATGATCATGAACTGCCATTATCAATCTCCAGGATCCCTGTGGGTAATTTTCTGCGCATAAACACATAGCTGAACTTATGCTCTAGTTTTTGCACTTGTCATCTTTTTTTCATGTATCTATCTATACATCTATATGTATATATATTATATATATCTTAAACACTGTAGACTGTGCAGCATCATTGTCAGTGACTATTCAGTATCCATCATGTATGCATGCTGTAAATAAGTCAATCGACCCTTTGTAACTAAACATTTAGGTTAACTATTTTCCTGCCAGTACAAGCAGCACTTGGCAACAGGTTTGTTTAATTCATTTTTGCACTAGTTTCCTATTATTTTCTACCTGTGCTTCCATTGGAAATTTCTTTTTAATATTTATATATTTATTTGAAAGAATTTTACGCAGAGAGAAGAGAGGCAGAGAGACAGGTCTTCCATCCGCTGGTTCACTCCCCAATTGGCCGCAATGGCTGGAGCTGTGCCAATCCAAAGCCAGGAGCCAGGATCTTCCTCCAAGTCTCCCACGCGGGCGCAGGGGCCCAAGGACTTGGGCCATCTTCTACTGCTATCCCAGACCATAGCAGAGAGCTGGATTGGAAGTGGAGCATCCGAGTCTCAAACTGGCACCCACATGGAATGCCAGCACTGCAGGCGGCGGCCTAACCTGGCACACCACAGCGCCGGCCCCTGGAAACTTTTTTTTAACCTTGTGCCTTTCCTTTCTACCACTTTTACATTTGTGCATTCCCCCATACTCAAACACGTCTATCAATCATAAGGATTTAATCCTTGTTCACATTACTCAAGTAGAATTATATGGTTTTCTCTAAAATTTTCTTATCTCATGTGGCCAACACATAGAAATCCCTCCAGGGGCCGGCATGGTGGCGTAGTGGGTAAAGCTGCTGCCTGTGGTGCTGGCATCCTGTATGCGCACCAATTCCAGTCCCAGCTGCTCTACTTCCAATCCAGCTCCCTGCTAGTGGCCTGGGAAAGCAGTGGGAGATGGTTCAGGTGTTTGGGTTCCTGCACCCATGTGGGAGACTCAGAAGAAGCTCCTGGCTCCTGGCTTTGGATCAGCCCAGCTGTGACCACTGCGGTCATTTGGGGATTAAACCAGCAGATGGAAGACCTCTCTGTCTCTTCCTCTCTCTGCAACTCGGCCTCTCAAATAAATAAATAAATCTTTAAAAAAAAAAATGAAATCTCACTAGAATCTCACTAGAGCAGTGGATAGAGATTAAAGTTCTTCCCACAATATCCCACAGAATGGGTGTGCCATGGTTTTAATCAATTATTCTCCTGTGAGAGCACCCAAGTTGTCTCTAAATCTTAGCCTCTTCAAATAATCCTGCAATAAATCTTTTTACTTATAACCTTCACGTGCCAGTTACCAATGGACTGCCTCCGTTCCAAACTCACCCTTTTTGAAAGCTCTGTAAAAGGTAGTTCTGGGCCCTCTAATAGTATTTTTCCTTTGCTGTGAGAAGGCACCTGCACAACCAGCTTTTACTATGCTTTTATTATCCATTGTACTAGTGCTATCATTATTTCAATGTAACCTAAAGTGTAACCACGTTAGCTTGTTAGGCAACTATTAGTAAAAAGAAGCGATGCTAGACTTTAAAATATATGTATTATGTTAAATGTTGAGCTAAGTAATCCAGTAACTATATTAAGTTGATTATTGTACGACCCGAACCGCTGCCCATTCCTGGCACTCGCTATTGTACACTCCCCTTCCCTCCATCTGGCCAGATGTGACCCTACCCTGACCCAGGTCCAGGAATGTAAACTAATTATCTATACCTATAGGGTTCAAAGCTTTAGATAACAACCAGCCACTACCCCCAGAGTCAGCAGCTGCGATGCCGGGACTTATCAGAAGTGTCAACTTGATCTACAGCATCCCCTTAACACTTGCTTGTACATCGTAATAAAAACTCTGTAAGAATTAGGCTCGGGGCTTCTCAGGGGGCTTCCTCTCCTGGAGGCACTGAGAGGCCCGAGTTCGAACTCGAAATAAAAACGACCCTGCTTATTAGCTTCAACTTCGGTCTCTGGTGGTGTGACTTTCGGGGGACCACGGACTTGGGGGCATAACAGCTGGTGACAATATGGTTGTGTCAGTAGAGGGCGCCAGAGAGGAATTGAAAAGGAAAGAGTATTTCAGGTTCCTGTGTGCTCCTTTTTTTATTTATTTGAGAGGTAGAGTTAACAGAGAATGAGAGGTAGACACAGAAAGAAAGGTCTTCCATCTGCTGGTTCACTCCCCAGATGGCCTCAACAGCTGGAGCTGCAACAATCCGAAGCCAGGAGCCAGGTGCTTCTTCCTGGTCTCCCACACAGGTGCAGGGGCCCAAGGACTTGGGCCATCTTCTACTGCTATCCCAGGCCATAGCAGAGAGCTGGATTGGAAGAGGGACTAGAACCAGCGCTCATATGGGATGTTGGCGCCGGAGGCAGAGGATTAAGCTACTGGGCCACGGTGTGGGCCCTGTGCTCCTTTTTTTTTTTTTTTTTTCCCCCTGGAAGGCGGAGAGACACACAGAAAAGAGTAACTGTCATCTGCAGGTTTACTCCCAGAAATGCCTGCAATAGCCAGAGCTGGGGCCGGCTGCAGCCAGGAGCTTAGATCTCAGTCCGGGTCCCTCTGGGGGTGGCAGGGATCCAAGGACTTGAGCTTTCACTGCTACCTCCCAGGGTGCGTGTTAGCAGGAAGTTGGAACTGGGAGTGGAACAAAGACTAGGGCACCAGGCCTTTGAAACACACACACAGGGATCTCGGCTTCTCTACCTCATGGGGTGCAGGTGTGGCCCGGGCAGCAGCTTCCTCCCAGCACTGTCCCTAAGGTAGTTCTGAGGAGGTGACCTGCAGAGAGACATCTCCTGATGAACAGCTCTCCCCAGCATGCTAGAAGGCTGGTAGGTATCTGACAACTTCCAGAGGATGGATTTCTAGAAAATTCCACCGATTCCTCTGCCACTCAGTGAGCCGTAGTCCTCTCCAACAGGGTCTGGGTTTCAGCTGCAGGGGCGGGGGATTCTCTCTTGGCCGCTCTATCTCAGTTGTAGCGGTTGCTTTCTACATTCTTTCCAATTCTCTGTACCACTTCTTAGCCAATCCTGCCGTCCTCCACTCCCTTGCTGTAGTTAATAATTCTTCATCTTAGATTCCTCTGTCGAAATTGCTAAGTGGTTTCTCTCTTGATTAAACTCAGACTAATAGACAATGGCTTTTTCCTATCATTCTCCTGCAGGGAACATCTAGGTTATCCCGTGTATAATGATCTGCAATAAATAGCCTCACACATATATCCTTGTGCACTGGAGGCTTTATTTCTGTGCGTTCCATCCTCACAGTGGACTTGTTCCTTCATGGGCACTGTGGAGCTTCAGCTGATTGCCACGTGTAGCTAGCTCTCAAATCGTCCTCTGCCAGACACATTTTCCTCACTCCTTCCCCTCATCAAGAAGATGAGAGTGACCTCACTTGATGGCTTCATGTCCATTTCAAAATATTTCAGTTTTCACTCCGCCCCCTTCCTTTGTTCTCTTCTCTGAAGACAAGCTTCCCCACCTCCTCCAAGGCTACCTTGCCTCTGTGTTTCTTCCATGTGCTCCTCGAAGCAGCATGTACTGAATTCCTTCTCTGAGACCGACCCAGGGCCAGGGGCTCAGATGTGGAGCTAACATGACAGGGTCCCTGGCCAGCGCTGAGGCGTAGTAGGCTAAGCCTCCAACCTGCAGCACCGGCACCCCTATGGACGCTGGTTCTAGCCCCAGCTATTCCTCTTCTGATCCAGCTCTCTGCTGTGGCCTGTGAAAGCAGCAGAAGATGGCCCAGGTGCTTGGACACCTGCACCTGTGTGGGAGGCCAGGAAGAAGCACCTGGCTCCTGGCTTCTGGTTGGCTCAGCTCTGGCAGTTGTGACCATTTGGGAAGTGAACCAGCAAATAGAAGACCTTTCTCCCAGTCTCTCCCTTTCTCTGTCTGTACCTCTGCCTCTCAAATAAATAAATAAAATCTAAAAAAAAAAAAAAAAAAAAAAAAAAGACAGGGTCCCTGCCTTCACAGTGACATTTACCTGTCTTCCTGGAGATTACTCCTTCTTATCTCTCCAGACACACCCTGCCTGCTACACCTGCGTCATCTGTCCACTGAAGACAGTCTGCCCGAGGCAGCTTCCCTCTCGCACTGCTGTCCTGACACTCTCCCTTTGTGGAGCACTTCCCACTGGTGGCTTTGGCTCTCTGCCTCCTGCCTTCTCTCATCTCATTGGCCCCTCTCCCTTTCCAGTATGGGCTCTGCATCTCCCACCCCCTACTCTGCTGCATCTGCTGTTGAGGCAGTGAGCAGCAATGTCCTAATCACCCAAAGGACCTCCTCAAGCTTCGTGGCGCTTGGCATCTCTGTTCTCCAGGATTAATGATCACCTTCTTGTCCTCTGCTTTGTAAAAGAAATACTGTATCCTGGTTTTAATTGCAAGGAACAACAGACCCAACTCAAACTAATGTAAGCAGGAAGAATACTACAGTAATATAGTGTTGTACCGGAGCGAGTGTAAACAAAGGAGTACCACACATTGATACAATTTGATGGTCCTTTATTGCCAGCAGTGGAGAGCAGGCTCATGCCCTAAAGAACTCTCAACCCTGAAGCCCAAAGCAACAGGGTTTATAAAGGCAAAAACCGCAAAATCAGGAGGAAAATACATGGTTGCTAAGATCAAAGGGGAATACATTGTTACTGGGGTCAAGCTGACCTAAAACCTACGCAAAATTAATATCAATTATAATCTTGACAGTAACAGTTACAATCTTAACAATTATCAATTACAATCTTGACATTAATCCAATTATTGGTTTTAATGATATGTGGGACATAGACAAATCACATTTTTATCATTAACCCAGGTGCAACCTTTCTACTTTCAAGCTTGAGCGATCATGCTAGGGGGTTTCTGTGCTCTGCCAAGTGTGATGTAGTGGACTGCTATTGTCTGACTGTTTTAGATCATAGTTTCAGACAACAGTCTCATGGTGGGGGGGTTGCCTTCCCAGAATGGAGTCTCAGGTGCTCCAAAATGGGTCCTGCTGTCAAGGTGCTACTTCAATAGGAAAAGTATAAACCCATGCATGGTACTATAGAAGAATACTGCAGTAATATAGTAATATGCATGGGAGTGATGCACACCACACTTGGGATCATTGTTACCTCTCAGTAGACTGAGACTAAGATTTAAGGTAAGTACGAAGGGGTTTTAACTCTGTTTGCAATGATTTTGGTCACAAGCTGAGTAATGATCACACAGCTGATTGTTGTGCTATTCTTTATACTTTTTTGCTGGTATGAACTATTTTGTAACAAAAAATGCGTTGGGCAAGTATATGGTGTGGTGGTTGAGATGTCTCTTGGAATGGCCACATTCCGTATCAGAGTGCCTGCTCCAAGTCCCTGTTCTGCTCCTGATTCCAGCTCCTTGCTAATGTGCATCCAGAGAGGCACACGTGATGGTAGAGGTAGTTGAGTCCCTGTCACCCATGTGGGATATCTGGATTGAGTTTTAGGCTCCTAGGTCTAGTCGGGCTATTGTGGGCATTTGAAGAGTAAATCAGTGTATAGGAGCACTCTCATTCTCTCTCTCCTCTCTTTCTTTCTCTCTCTGCCTTTCAAACAAAATAGGTCAATAAGTGCAATTTAAAACATGATTATATAACTGCTTAGTACATGGTAGGGGTGTGTGTTAGCTTTTCATCATTGCAATGAAATGCTTGATCAAAGCTTATTTTTTTTTAAAAGATGTTATTTACTTATTTGAGAGATAGAGTTACAGAGAGAGGGGTCTTTCATCTGCTGGTTCTCCCCATTCCACCCCAAAATGGCTGCAATGGCCGGAGCTGGGCCAATCCGAAGCCAGGAGCTTCTTCTGGGTCTCCCATGTGGGTGCAGGGGATCAAGCACTTGGGCCATCTTCCACTGCTTTCCCAGGCCATAGTAGAGAGCTGGATTAGAAAAGGAGCAGCCAAGACAGGAATTGGCGCCCATATGGGATGCTGGCGCCACAAGCAGAGGCTTAGCCTACTGCGCCACAGCTCCTGCCCCAAGAAGCTTACTTTATAAGAAAAGATTTATGGCCGGCGCCGTGGCTTAACAGGCTAATCCTCCATCTTGTGGTGCCGGCACACTGGGTTCTAGTCCCGGTCGGGGCGCCGGATTCTGTCCCAGTTGCCCCTCTTCCAGGCCAGTTCTCTGCTATGGGAGACCAGGAGAAGCACCTGGCTCCTGGCTTCGAATCAGCATGATGCACTGGCTGCAGCGGCCATTGGAGGGTGAACCAACGGCAAAAAGGAAGACCTTTCTCTCTGTCTCTCTCTCTCTCTCACTATCCACTCTGCCTGTCAAAAAATAAATAAATAAATAAATAAATAAATAAATAAATAAGAAAAGGCTTATTTGGGATAGTGGTTTAGGAGGCTCACAGTTCGAGACTGAGCGGCCCCACTGGCTGGTCATCTGATGAGGCTATTCTCTCTGGGAGAGACCCGAGGTGGCACAGGGCGAGCACCTGTCTGTCTATGTCGCTTATACAGCCACTATGATTTGTTCACCAGAGTTCCTCTCTGACAACCTAATCCAATCGAATCACTTCCTGAAGGCCGTGCCTCCAAACACCATACCTGGATTAAGTTTCACCCTCTTGCTACCACTAATGCCTCAAGCCTGTAACACATGGGCTTTTAGAAGACACTCAAACTAGTACCCAGACCATCGCAGTGCCCAATAAATTGTAGCTATCATGATTTTTCAAACATAAAGAGTATGAACCGGTTCATGTAATTGAAAAACCATAGAGGGACATGAAAGATGGGCACATGCTGTTAATTTGCTTTCCCTCTTGAAGTCACACTAATATAATAAAATAATAACAACTGCAAGCATTTATTAGATGTTTAGGAGCCACTAGGTACCATTTGAAACTTGCATGTATTACATCTTTAATCTCATGATAATCCTCTGAGTGCCTTATTATCCCCATCTTACAAATAGAGAAATTGTGTTATTTTTGGCTATCACACTATGAACACTCACTTTGTTGGATATATGCTTTCATTTTCTTTTAGTAAATCCCTACAAGTGGCTGGATTGTATAGTAGGGGTGTGAAGTTCTTTCACTTCAAATTTCTATGTTCATCCAAACTACCAATTAGTTGAGGAAAAAAAAAAAGGAAAGAGATGTTTTGAGACAGTTAAGAAATCAAAATAAATTAATTCTCATGCATCCATTCTAAGAAGCTATATTACAAGGTGCACTCCGGGGCGGGGGGTGGAGATACAATGTGAGAGGGGAAGACATAGGATCCAGGAAGCAGCATCCCCAATTCTGGAGAACAAAGAGAAAACAGGGTAACAGCAATACAGCAAGTTGGATGCACACCAGTGCCTATTGCATCAGGAAGATAAAGGGCTCTGGAAGGGAGATAACAGGGCCAGCACAATGGGGCAGGTGCAATTAAGCAGGAGGACAATGCTATTGCTAGACATGAGACAGGAATGTTTGATGTGGAGAAAATCAGTAACAGGCCCATGGAAAACTGACAAATAAGGGAATTGTTGGCTCCAAGAAAATGTTCTGCACAGAAAAGGAGATTTTTGTGTCTCAACAGTAAACGATAGTCCTATATGAATAATGCAAGAATGGCTATTGTTTTTCTAGAAAAGCCCTGTGGTATGACTGATGGTGAGAGAGTACAAAAATAGGCAATGGTGGAATGGGAGAGATAAGTCCTTATCTAGCACCATGGCATATCAATCATGTCTAAAACCAAAAAATCAAGACACAATGACCATAGCAAGTACTTAGACCTACAAACGTTGAACCCAAGGAAGAATCCAGAAGAGTTGAGAGTGGTTGCCTATAGGGTGGCAACCTGGGGTGCAGGGGTTGGGGTAAGATAAGAGAACATTCACTTTGAAAGTGGGCTTTGTGTGGGCCCAGCGTTCTGACACAGGAGGTTAGGCTGACACCTGTGATGGCAGCATCCTATATGGACATCAGTTCGTGTCCCAGTTGCTCCACTTCCCACCCAGCTCACCGCTGATGGCCTGGGAAAAGCAGTGGAACATGGTCCAAGTGTTTGGGCCCCTGCTACCCACATGGGAGGTTTAGATGAAGCTCATGGCTTCGGCCTGGCCCTGCAATAATCATTGAGGCCATCTAGGGAGTGAACCAACAGATGGAGGCTATCTCTCTCTGTCTCTCTGTCTCTCTCCCTCTATTTCTGTAACTCTGATTTTCAAAATAAATAAATCTTAAAAAGAAAAGTGGGCTCTATGGTACAGTGGGTTGATGAGCTGCTGCTTGGGACACCTGCATCCCATATCAGAGTGCCTAGTTCGAGTCCCGCTACTCCATACTTCCAACCCTGGAGGTAGCAGATGATGCCTCAAGTATGTGGGTTCCTGATACCCACATGAGAAACTCAGATGGAGTTCCTGGCTCCTGACTTCAGCCTGGCCCAGCCCTGGCTGTTGCAGGCATTTAGGGTGTGAACCAGCAGATGGAAGATATTTCTTTCTCATTCTCTCTTGCTCTCTCTTGCTCGCTCTCTCTCTCTCTCTCTCTGCCTTTCAAATAAATAAATAAATAAATAATTTTTAAAAGATTTGTTTATTTATTTGAAAGCCAGAGTTACACAGAGAGACAAGGAGAGGAAGAGAGAGAGAGTGGTCTTCCATCCACTGGCTTACTCCCCAATTGTCCACAATGGCCAGAGCTGCGCCGATTGGAAGCCAGGAGCCAGGAGCTTCTTCTGGTTCTTCGACGTAGGTGCAGGGGCCCAAGGACTTGGGCCATCTTCTTCTGCTTTCCCAGGCCATAGCAGAGAGCTGAATCAGAAATGGAGCAGCCGGGACTCGAACTGGCGCCCATATGGGATGCCGGCACTGCAGGCGGTGGCTTTACCTGCTATGCCACAGTGGCGGCCCACTAAATAAATAAATTTTTAAACCCAGAGATAACCAGTCAGTTGCCTGAGTTGGCTGTTCCATCAGCCTGAGTTTGGATTACAGTTTTACTTATTTATTTATTTCTGCAGGTTGGGTGTGTTAGGTAGGAAGTCGGACACTGACCTGTGTGTGAAGGGGGTCTCGGGGAAAAGACAAAAGGTCCTGTGAAAAGGCGTGCCGCAGCCTCAGACACAGCCTTGGAACCAGCCCAGCATCTGGCACATAGCAGTCCTGCCCGTGCAACCCTCCCCCCATCACTTTGTAGGTGGTTTCACTCACCCCTCTTCTGCTAGAAACAGCTCAAGAAAATAATCTTGGCCCAGTGCCAAGCAACCTGGCCAGTCTGAAAAGATTGAGCAACAAAGTCTTGGGAGGAATTTTATGAATTTCACACCCAGGAAGCCCTTTGTCCGGAAGAGGGAGGGAAAAGGGGAATGGTGGGAAGAAGTGGACCCTATACTCATGTAAGCCCAGTCTACATGTAGCTTGGGCACACTCTCTCAGATCCATCGGAAGAGCTGCTCACCCATCCTAATGGATGTACTACCTCATTAAACTTTGCTATCTTGCTATCTGCTGCTCTGTGTCATGTCTGATTCTTTTTCTTGTGGGAAGACAAAAAACTTCTATTCTAACCATTTCCACTAACAGGTGCATGTCTTGAATCAGGCTTAAACAAGTCAGGTTTAAGACAAAAAGCCTTAGAATGAGGCCAGCACAGTGGCCCGGAAGAAGCTCCTGGCTCCTGGCTTTGGATCAGATTGGCTCAGCTCTGGCCGTTGTGGCCATCCGGGGAGTGAAGCAGCGAATGGAAGACCTCTCTCTCTGTTTCTCTCTGTTTGCCTCTCCTCTCTCTGTGTAACTGTGACTTTCAAGTAAAATAAATAAATCTTTAAAAGAAAAAAAAGAAAGAAAATCAATCAGGGGCTGGCACTGTGCCATAGCGGGTAAAGCCGCCACCTGCAATGCCTGCCTTCTATATGGGCACCAGTTCAAGTCCCAGCTGCTCCACTTGGAGTCCAGCTCTCTGCTATGGCCTGGGAAAGCAGTAGAAGATGGCCCAAGTGCTTGGGCCCCTGTGTCCGCATGGGAGACCTGGAAGAAGTTCCTGACTCCTGGCTTCGGATCAGTGCAGCTCTGGCCATTGTGGTCAATTGGTGAGTGAACCAGCAGATGGAAGACCTCTCTCTCTCTCTCTCTCTCTCTCTCTCTTCCTCTCCTTCTATCTCTGTGTAACTCTAACTTTCAAATAAATAAATAAATCTTTTTTAAAAATCAATCAAATATTTTGTTGAAACTCCCAGAATATTTAGTAATAGCTTAAAGATTTGCTTGTTTGTTTGTTTATTTATTTAGTTAGTTAGTTAGTTAGTTAGTTATTTGAACAGCAGAGACAGAGAGAACTTCCATCTATTGATTCACTCCCCAAATGGCTGCAACAGCCAGGGCTGGGCCAGGCCAAAGCCAGGATCCCAGAACTCCATCTGAGTCTCCCACACAGGTGCAGGACCCCAAGCACTTGGGCCATCTTCTGCTGCTTTCCCAGGTACATTAGCAAGAAGTTGAATGGGCAGCAGAACAGGGAAACTTGAACTGGTGGTCATATGGGACGCCATCATTGCAAGGAGCAGCTTAACCTGCCAAGCTGCAACACCAGCCTCCCGTCCCCCTCCCCCATGTATCCAGACTTGGTTTTTGATTCAGGTGGTACAATCCATTCCCACACTGCACTTTATCTAGATGCAGGGAGAGGCAAGCAATAGGATCATTAATCACTCTTCCTACAATTATCTTAAGTTCTATTTGTTTTAAAGGTTTATTTATTTATTTGAAAGAGATACAGAGAAGGAGAGGGAGAGACAGAGAGAGATCTTCCATTCACTGGTTCACTCGCCAAATAACTGCAATAGCCAAGGATAGCCCAGATCGAAGCCAGAGACCAGGAGCCAAGAGCTTCATTCTGGTCTCCCAACTGGGTGTAGGGGCCCAAGCACTTAAGCCATCTTCTGTTGCTTTCCCAGGTGCATTAGCAGAGAGCTGGATCAGAAGTGGAGCAGCTGAGACTTAAACTGGCACCCTTCTAGGATGCCAACACTGTAATCTAAAACTCCCTCCTTAAGACACCACAGAAGTGGCCGGCGCCACGGCTCACTAGGCTAATCCTCCGCCTTGCGGCGCCGGCACACCGGGTTCTAGTCCCAGCCAGGGCACCGGATCCTGTCCCGGTTGCCCCTCTTCCAGGCCAGCTCTCTGCTGTGGCCAGGGAGTGCAGAGGAGGATGGCCCAAGTCCTTGGGCCCTGTACCCCATGGGAGACCAGGAGAAGCACCTGGCTCCAGCCGCGGCGGCCATTGGAGGGTGAACCAACAGCAAAAGGAAGACCTTTCTCTCTGTCTCTCTCTCTCTCACTGTCCACTCTGCCTGTCAAAAAATAAATAAATAAATTAATTAAGACACCACAGAAGTTTCCTTGGTCATGGTTAGAGTTTGTTGAAAAGTCCTGTTGTGTGGGAACCAGCTGCTGGGCTGACTTATCCTCTGCAGTCACCATCCCACTCTTTAAAGTCCACAGTGTTTTTCTGTGTTTCTCTTTGTGTATTTGAAAGGCAGAGTGACAGAGACAGAGAGAGATCCTCCACCTGCTAGCACACTCCCCAAATGGTTACAATAGCTAGGTCTAAGCCCGGCTGAAGTCGGAAGCCCAGAACTCCATCCAGGTCTCCCACGTGGGTCTCAGGGCCACAGCACCTGGGCCATCATCTGCTACCTCCCCAGGAGCATTAACATGGAGCTGGATAGGAAGCAGATCAACACTCCCATATGAGATGCCCACTGAGCCGACATGTCTCTTCCTTGTGTCAGTTTCTCTTGTGACAGCAAAGTATGTGAAGCAGGGCCAGGCCTGTGTCAGTACAACTCTCCCTACTGTTGTTTTCAGATACTGAACCAGAACAGCACTGGGGTCTGCCTGCTGGGCACCAGTATGACTCACATGGGCCCCAGGCACTTCTGCCTTTGCCGGCCCCTTTCTCCATAAAACATTTTAAATTATATTTTGTGACTGCTTTGCTGGTGAAGATAAATACACAATATTTTATACTGAACCATGTTTGACTTAAAAGTTCATTTTTTTCTTTATTTTAGAAGAAACAAGAACATTGTCATGTGCTCCTAATAGCATCCTGCTCCCCCAGCAACTGTGTCTATTCTGTCTGAAGGAAACATTGTTCCTGCCTGATTGATACAGGCATGGATGGCAATGGTTCAATGCACTATAGTAATATATTTAGTAATAAACATATGTAATAAATACATAAATGCATTTTAATGTATTGATAGATTTAATCACTTAGAAATGAGGATGCATATATTGATTAGCTTATAGTGATGGAGTGGGGGGGCTGCCCTAGAATTGGGAGTGGGGTCCATCCCACCCAGATGGAATTTGTGTAATACAATGGGAGCAGTGGGAGGGATGCCAGAGAAATAACCCAACTGGCCACTGCAGATGCAAGCAATTTACAGAAGAAAGAAAGAGCACAAATTCCATTAGCATATGAAAAGATGCTGGCTGGTGATTGAGGATATGCAAAATAAGACAAAGAGATACTTTTCATCCAACAAATTGACAAAAAATGAAGTTTCATAAAATCCGGGTCTGATGAGGTATAGAGAAAAAGGTGCTTGAATATGTCATTGGTGGGAATCTAAATTGAGGTGTTCTTTTGGAAGGGCGATTTGGTCATAGCTATTAAAATTTTAAATGTGCATACATCCAAGCCATCCATCCAGTGTCTATGCATCTAAATATCTAACACAGAGAAACATGATCACTCTTTGGACAAAAAGACCCATCCAGGGATATTTATTGTGGCATCGTCCATGAGAGCAGAAACTGGTAAAAAAAAAAAAAAAAAAAAAAGCCTTATAACTCATTGGTAGCTTTGGGATCTGCATGGAAGGAAGGCCTATACTTCCGGGAATGGAGAAGTCCCTACCTGTACTTCTAGGGAAGAAAAGTCCTTGTCAAGGTCCCTGCGGGTGCCTAAAGGTCAACCAATGAGGATCAGACCTGCCTCAACCTTTAACCCCCATGCCCTGAATCTATAAAAGGAGCTCTCCCAATCTCTGACGTGTGACTTCCCCGTTGCTCTGTTGGGACCGGGGAACCTCGCCCGGGAGTGGAACCCCAATAAAAGCCTGTGAATTAATTGATTCGTCTGCCTGGGAAGATTTGTTACACGCCGGACACCTTACACTCATTGATAGTGTGATGAAGCTATGCTTAATATATGCCCAAAATAGGATGTTACAGTTACAAAAATCACAGTAGCTCAGTTGGTGCTGACAGGAAAAGAGCACAGGACATTTTAAACTAACAAGGAAGAAATAAACCAAGCTACACATGGTCTCAGTCTGCTAAGGCTGCCATTGCAATATACCTCAGATGGAGGGGTGCCCACAATGCAAATGTATTTTCTCATAGTTCTGGAGGCTGAAAAGTGTTGAGACCAAGGTGTTGGCAGGCTTTGACTTTAAATGACCATCTTTTCCTTGTGTCCTCACAGGGCCTTTTCTCTGTTCGTCTTCACCCCTGGTGTCTCTTCCTCTTCTAGGAGACCAAACCCCCATAACCTACAGGCAGATCCATTCTCTTCTCAGTCTCTCAGCCCAAGCTGTCCTTGCCTGTCCTTTATCAAAAGGAATTCACAGAGGCTGGTGCTGTGGCATAGTAGGCTAAGCCTTCTATGGTGCAGTTAACAGGTGAATTGACAGTGGGGAAAATATTACCCTGCTTCTTTGTCTCACGTGGAAGAAGAATTTCCAAGCAGATGAGCAGAGAGATTTAAAAGCGAGATTTGTCAGAGACCTTCAGCCAGAGTGGCATGGAGTGGGGCTCCAAGAGAGGCAAAACCCGAAGGGGCCGGTGGCAGTGGGGTTTTTAAGCACAATTTTGGGGAAGAAAAAAAAAACTCATTAGCCTGACATCCAGTTACAAAGTGGGGACAAAACCCATCAAAAGACCTGATTTGCAGTCTTATTTGCCCAGTCTGGCTTGCTCATAAAACAAAAGCCATCCAGAAGGGTGGGTTAGGTAACTTGTTTTCACAATAAACTGTGAGTTTAGGAGGATGGAATTGCCACTCCCTTGCTATTCTTATGGTAAAATTGAAAGCTTCCAAAGAGTGGGCAGGCAGGCAATTTTGACTTTGCAAATACAACTTTTGGGGTAAGCAAGCATTTTGTACTTTAAATTTCCACCGGGGCCAAACTGGCTGCCTATTAACTGGTCTGACTCCTCATGGTGCCAGCATCCCATATGGGCACAGATTCCTGTCCCAGCTGCTCCTCTTATGATCCATATACATAATGTGTGTGTGTGTATATATATATATATATATATATATAGGTGAATGAATATATAAGTGCATTTATATGTGTTTATTACAAATAGAATGTCCATTCTGCATAATTGTATATAAAACAAGTCTCCCAAAACACAGCAACCTGATTTGGTAATGACTGTTGGGATGGTTGTTAGCCCATCACAAAACACACCAAACACCAGAATAAGGGAAAGGGTTTATTGGGGAAAACCCAGCAGACGGAAGGGAAGGGGCAAAGAGGGAAAAGGAGAGTAAGAGAGAAAGAGAGAGGAGAGGAGAGAGGGGAGTGAGAGAGGAGAAGAGGAGGCTAGAGAGTGGGCAAGAGAGAGTGAGGAGAGAAGAGAGAGGAGAGAGAAGAGAGACAAAAGGAGCAGAGGCAAGCAGAGGAGAGGAGCCAAGAGAGCCACCTGTGTAGGAACAGGCCCTTTTAAAACTTTGCCGGAAGGCAGGCAGGGAAACAGGAGCAGTAAATCCCATTAGGATGGGGGTGGAGCTTGGCACAGGTAGTTGGGCCATGTGGCTACCTGGTTTTCAGCAATGGCAGCTGGAGCCAGGGCATAGGATGTAAATCAGGGTGTAGATAGTGCCATAGATAAAACTGCACCAGTTTCCTAACAAAGGGGAGTAGGGCTGCATGAGGCTGCTTGGGCTTTTTATTGGGGCCAGCACTTTGGCGTAGCGGGTAAAACTGCTGCATGCAGTGCCGGCATCCCATTTGGCCTCCAGCTGAAGTCCTGGCTGCTCCACTTCCAATCCAGCTCTCTGCTATGGTCTGGAGAAGCAGTAGAGGATGGCCCAAGTTCTTGGGCCCCTGCACTCGTGTAGGGGAACAGGAAGAAGCTCCTGGCTCCTGGCTTTGGATCAGCGCTCTTGTGGCCATCTGGGGAGTGAACTAGCAGATAGAAGGCCTCTCTCTCTCTCTCTCTCTCTCTCTGTCTCTCCCTCTGTCTCTCTGCCTCTGCCTCTCTGTAACTCTTTCAAATAAATAAATAAATCTAAAAAAAAAAAAACAAAACTGTTTACATCAAGCAGGGTATCCCAATACCTTGCCATACATACCTTACAAATAGGAAAGCTACTTGCATGGGGACATATAACCAACAGTCCCTTGGCAGAGCTAACATTAAAGGCTGTGCCTAGAAGGCAGATCCATTGTTTCTTGCTTACACTGCCTCTCTTGGCGTGTGCCTTGCTCCCAACAGCTCCCACCTGCCACTCTCATTAACTGCAGGTCTCTCACTGCCCATCCTTGAAATCTCACACCCATCTGTTCTTCTTACACTCTGCTGCCCTCTCATCCGCCCCCCCCCCCCCCAGGCCGTATTGCTGAAACCGCTTACAGAAGCACAGTGTCCGCATGAGGTTGTTAACTACCGCGGGAGCTCCGAGTGCTGAGACAGCCAGACACACAGGGCCTGCGCATGCCTCTGCCTCTCACTGATGGTGATCAAACTGCCGCCACAGCAGCTCGATGTCCATGGGCTCCAGTCTAGATGAAGATCCCTGACAGGATTTCGTGACTGCCAGAGGACCCTCGGAGAGGGGCCCGCAGGGCTTTCCTGGAAAACTGAGGCTCAAAGAAATCCATCTAGGAAGTGAGAGCACTTGCAGGACCCTTGGCTGTCACAAGCTCTGTTTTGAATCCCTCCCCCAGATTGCTTTGAAATGACCATGCTTGCCCAGGGGAAAACAAACAGCACCTAAGAGAACTCGGTGTGGAGCCCGCCTCCCCAAGTGGGACTGAATCTCTCCTCCATGAAGATGACTATTTGTAAAGAATTAGTTATTGGCCGGCGCCGTGGCTTAACAGGCTAATCCTCCACCTTGCGGCGCCGGCACACCAGGTTCTAGTCCCGATCGGGGCGCCGGATTCTATCCCGGTTGCCCCTCTTCCAGGCCAGCTCTCTGCTATGGCCCAGGAAGGCAGTGGAGGATGGCCCAAGTGCTTGGGCCCTGCACCCGCATGGGAGACCAGGAGAGGCACCTGGCTCCTGGCTTCGGATCAGCGCGATGCACCGGCTGCAGCGGCCATTGGAGGGTGAACCAGTGGCAGAAAGGAAGACCTTTCTCTCTGTCTCTCTCTCTCACTATCCACTCTGCCTGTCAAAAAAAAAAAAAAAAACAAGAAGAAGAAGAAGAAGAAGAAGAAGAATTAGTTATTAATTTGAAAGGCAGAGGGACAGAGAGGGGGCTATTCCATCTGCTCTTTCATGCCCCAAATGGCTGCAACGGCCAGGGCTGACCCAGGCCAAAGCCAGGAGACTGGAACTCCATCCGGGTCTCCTACAGGGGTGGCAGGGGCCCAAGCACTTGGGCCACCTTGGGCAGCCCTCCCAAAGGTGCATCAGCAGGGAGCTGGATCTGAAGATCAGCAGAAACTCAAACTGGTGCTCTGAAATGGGACGCTGGTCTCCCCAGTGGTGGCTTAACCCTCTGTGCCATGACCTTCCCCTCAACATTCACACATAGAGCACATTGTTCTACATCTTGCTGTATTTCACTTAGCAATCTTACAGAAATCTGGGGTGGGAAAATGCCCTCCATTCAAACAGGCCCCCCAAGTAGTTTATTACGCCAGCAGACTCAGCTGGAATCATTTCCTGAGAACTGAGCAAGGATCCCAAGTTTCTTACAATATTTATAGATTCATCAGTATCATACAGTAGCCATTACAGCATTAGTGGGTTGGTGGCCCGGTATGTTTGTAAAAGAGGTACCAGAGATTTATGAGTGGAGTTCATAGAGGCAGAACTTAGGACATCTCCCCTTCCTAGACTAGATAACAGTGGGCAGCTGCTTCACTAGTTAATTGTGAGCAGCCACTTTTTAAGGTTTGTGTTGGGAAGGGTCCGCCTTTCTTTCTTTGTCTCTGGTTGCAGCAGTATTTCCTCTACAACAAGATTTGGATAAATCATGGAGATCATTCCGTATGCACATACAGATGTGCCTCATTCTTAGTGAGGTTTGTGTAGTTTCACTTTCTACACCACAATGCATTTAGGTGTATTTTAACTTTGTTCAATTGTTTTTGCACACATGTGAATATTTCAATAGGGCATATTCCTGGAAAGAAATTTCTAAGTCAGAGTAAAGGCATTTTATATTTTTGATTGTAAGGAGAGTGTGTTGTAGTAGAACACAATCCACAGCCAAGTTCAGGTTCAGCCATTTGTTAGTTGGGTGAAGATGGTAAATTCACTTAACCACTATAGACTGCAGTTTTCTCATTTTTTTTTTTTTAAGATTTACTTAGTGATCTGAAAGACTTACCAAGAAGAAAGGGCAGAGGCAGAGAGAGAGAGAAAAAAAGAGAGAGAGAGAGAGAGATCTTTCATTTGCTGGTTCACTCCCCAGATACACCAAAGCCAGGAGCCAGGAGCTTCATCAGGAGCCACATGCAAGCAGTGGCCCAAACATTTGGGCCGTCTTCTGCTACTTTCCCAGGCCATTAGCAGGGAGCTAGATCAGAAGTGCAGCATCCAGGACTCGAACAGGTGCCCATATGGGATGCCGGTGCTACAGGCAGCGGCTTTATCCACTATACCACACTGCTGGCCTCCAGTTTCCTCATTTCTAATGGTACCTTCTTCATAGGAATGCTGTGAAAACTCAGTGAGTTAATATAGGAAAAATGCTTAGTAGAGTGGCTGGCATGCAATAAACACATGACATTAACTTCGTTAATTTATTCTGCAAAAACTACCTTCAAATAGGTTTATATTCCCACCATGGTCTTATTTCCTTGATTCTCACCAACACTGCTTAGTTCCAAATTTACTGAACTGTGTCAGTTTGGTAGATGAAGAGTGTTATCTCATTTTAATCTACCTGTCTTGACTGCTCTTTCATTTATTCCTCTGCTTCCTCCCCTCCTACCCAGGCTCTTAAGAGCTGTCTACATGCTTCACCTACTTTTCTGACCTTATTTCCCACCATTCTCCTAAACACGCACACTGCTTGTTCTCTGACCCCTTTGGTATGCTTTCCTGACTCTCCTGGCTCTGCTCCTGGTCTCACTGGAGTGTTATCACTTCCAAAGCTGCCAGATAACATACAGGACACTCAGCTAAATCTGAAGTTCAGATACATAGCAAATAGTCTTTGGGGTCAGCATACCTTTCAAATTTCACTGGGTATCTGTATTTTTATTTGCTAAATCTGACAGCCCTACACCCTGCACTTTGTACCTCTAATGCAGTTATCTTCTGTCTTTAAAAAGCATTCGTTATATCCATACAAGGATGGAAACCCAAACCTTGCAGAAGCTGAGTCCTTCCTTTCTCTATATTGTCTCTAAGGCTGAGCACATACTTTATATATTTACCGAATTCAATGATACAGATTTTTCTTTTATATGGTACAGGCAAGTCACTCCATTTCCCCCACTCCTTACCCACATCCACCTCCAGCTGAGGTTCTTCATGATTTTTTTTTTACTTTTTTTTTTTTTTTTTTTTTTGAGAGGTAGAGTTACAGACAGTGAGAGGGAGAGACAGAGAGAAAGCTCTTCCGTCTGCTGGTTCACTCCCCAAATGGCCACAACAGCCAGAGCTGCACCGATCTGAAGCCAGGAGCCAGGAGCTTCATCCCAGTCTCCCATGTGGGTGCAGGGGCCCAAGCACTTGAGCCATCCTCCACTACTTTCCCAGGCCATAGCAGAGAGCTAGACTAGAAGAGAAGCAGAAAGCCGGACTAGAACCGGCGCCCATATGGGATGCCAGCGCCACAGTCGTAGGATTAACCTACTGCATCACGGCGCCAGCCCCGAGGGGCTTCATGATTTTAAGTAACTGGTAGTAGTTTCCTAAACCAAAGTCTCTTATAAGTTCATGTGTCTATGGTTACACCTGTTCAAATAGCCTCACTGAAACATAAACAGGCAGCCTGGTCTGGCTAATCTATTTCGGATTCAAATCCTGGCTCCTCACTGACTACTTGTACAACATTAGTCCAGTTATTTTATCTCTTTGAGGATCATTTTTTTCATCTTTAAAATAATCACAAGAAGTGCCATTCAGACAGTTGTGATTAAAACAGATGCCCCCATGTCAAGCACTTGGCTCCATATATGCTAACTATTATGACATTGTGGATTGGTACCTTTGCATTTATCAACTCATTAATTTGGTCAAAAATTGTTTCTTTTTAAGATTTATGTATTTGAAAGTCAGAGTTACAGAGAGGCAGAGGCAGAGAGAGAGGGAGAGAGGTCTTCCATCTGATGTTTCACTCTCCAAACGGCTACAATGGCCGGAGCTGAGCTGATCCAAAGCCAAGAGACAGGAGCTTCTTCCAGGTTTCCTGCATGCATGCAGGGGCTCAAACACTTGGGCCATCTTCTACTGCTTTTCCAGGCCACAGCAGAGAGCTGGATTGGAAGTGGAGCAGCCGGAACTTGAACCAGTGCCCATATGGGATGCCAGCACTAGAGGCGGTGACTTTACCCACTGCACCACAGCACCGGTCCCCCCAAAAATTGTTTACTGCAGCTTTTATATGTTTGAGCAAGAAACTGGGCTGTGGGTAGGAACAGTGACAGGTAAAATAGGCTTGTCCCTGCTCCCACAAATCTTACCATCTAGCACGAGAGAGACCCATCAGAAAAAAAGAAACATGAATAAATATTTCATTACAGACTGTGAAAGTTTCACTGAGAAAGAACACCAGGGGCTGTAAGAATTTATAAAACAGGGAGTTTCCTCGAGAAGGGACATTTAATGTTAACTGAGCACTCGCCACATGACGGTTCATTAGGTTGCTGGGTCTACAGTAACCAGACACCATACACTGGATGACCTACACAACAGAAATTGGTTTTCTCACTGTTATGGAGGCTAGAAAATCAAGATCAAGGTGCTGGCATCTGAAGATCCCTCTCCTTCGCTCGTAAACGGCTGTGTCCTGTGTCCTCACATGGTGTGTTAGGCAGGATAACAAATACCCGAGAGGAGCTATTTATCAAGGAAGGCTTATTTATTTTGGCTCATGGTTCTGGAAGTTCACGGTTCTGAAGAGCCACGTTGGTCTAGTGTGTAATGAGGGTGGTGGGTGGCAGAGGGAGTGCAGAGGAAGAATCACATGATGAGCTTGCTCCCAAAGTCACCACGATTGTATTAAAGGGCCCCACCCTAATCACCTAATAACCTAATCATTTCCCAAGATTCCGTTTCAGATCCCATAACAGGATTAAGTTCCACCTTTTTATTTTTTTTTAAGATTTATTTATTTATTTATTTATTTGAAAGTCCGAGTTACACACAGAAAGGAGAAACAGAGGGAGAGGTTTTCCATCCTCTGGTTCACTGCCCAATTGGCCGCAATGGCCGGAGCTGCGCCCATCTGAAGCCAGAAGCCAGGAGCTTCTTCCGGGTCTCCCACATGGGTGCAGAGGCCTAAGGCTTTGGGC
Source organism: Lepus europaeus (assembly GCF_033115175.1). Lineage (NCBI taxonomy): Eukaryota > Metazoa > Chordata > Mammalia > Lagomorpha > Leporidae > Lepus > Lepus europaeus. Next base: position 46,760,694 of record NC_084833.1, read on the forward strand.
CATCTTCTACAGCATTCCCAGGCCATAGTAGAGAGCTGGATCAGAAGTGGAGCAGCCAGGACTCGAACTGGCACCCCTATGGAATGCCGGCACTGCAGGGGGCAGCTTTACCCAGGACGCCATAGTGCCAGCCGAGTTCCATCTTTAATTCATTAACGTAAGACTGGGGGGATCAAGATTTTTTAACACATGAGCCTTTGGGGGACACCCAAACTATTATCCAATCTTTCCTCTGTGACATACATTATCTCTATATTCTCTTCTTACAAGAGCACCCAGGATACTGAATTAGGCCCACCCTAATGACTTCATTTAAACTTAATTACTTCTTTAAAGAGCCTATCTTACACTCTGAGGTACTGGGGATTAGGACATCAGGCTATGAATTAGGAACACAACTACGTCTATAACAGCAAGGTACTGACCTATCCTCCTTGCACACATTATTTTACAGCAAGTCTATCGTTGCTAGTTTACGTTCATAGGTGATATGACAGGTACAGACATCAAGTGTTTGCTGAAGGTCATAGAATTCCCAGCAATCCATAGAGCTGGAGCTTACACCCAGATAATCACCAACCCATCAAAGACTTACAGAGTACTGAAAAATGAACTGGAGCTGGCCCAGCGGATGGATTAGAGGGGCGCATACCAGGCAGAGGGGAGTATATGGAAAGGCCCAGGATGGGAGGAGAGCTGGGCATACTCCAGGATACAAAGAGCTGAGCTGGTGATGTTGGAGAAGCGGGCCCCTACAAATCCTGGCAATCCTCACAGGCTACGGTGAGAGTTAGGTTTTTGGTCTTTACCACGAGAACAATGGGAACTTGTTGAAGGGCCATTCTGAAAGGAGCCAAAGCAGGAATGGTAAAAAGGTGTTGAGCACAAAGGGGCCCTTCTGGTAACGTGGAACACTTGCCTTAGCTAGCTGTGAAGCTGGCCTGAGCTGGACAGCAAACATGATAGTGAAAAAAGACAAAGAAATTCATTGATTCACAGGGAGAAAAGCAGGCTGTGGCCCAAACCAAGCAAAAGTCCACATGGCTGGAGTTGTCTGTGGCCAATGAAGCTCCCCCACCCCCAGATCCTAAGATAAAACTTGTTCTCTGTCCTGAGAGTCACAGACAAATTGAAGGAATGGGAGAGAAGATGGTAGGATAAGCTCACCACACAAGAAATGTTATTCTTAACAGATCTTGGATGGATTTTCCAAAGGACATAAACCCCAGATGACTTCCCTTCAACAGCTTTTTCCTGGGAAGAAGCCCCTCCTGGCTGCTTTTCCAGAGCTTTCCCTTTGCTCTCTTCTGTAAAACTCTTTTGCTTAATCTCCCTCTGGGTTTGTTCATCTGCCTCATACTTTGTTAACAGCGCATAGAGCAAGTTCTTGGGGTTTGTATCAGTTTTAACAACTCTATTTGCTGAAAAGGGAGAGACCTGAAAAGAAAGAGTTCCGTTTTACTCTTTAATGGGTGAGAAACCTGAGATTTGACACTTTTTTCAATATACTCATCCTGGCTAAGCCTCCAAGTAGCTCACAAATCCTGAAAGTAAAATATTTGTAGAGTTGTACTCCTGCAAGCGTGAACCACTTAAAATAGGTGGGTATGTATTTGAAAGGTGGTGTTGCACAGGTGAGCGGTAGCCTCTGCTTAACACCTCAGAGGCAACAGAAAACTATTTTTTTAAAGATTTATTAATTTATTTGAAAGAGTTACACAGAGAGGAGAGGCAGAGAGAGAGAGAGAGAGAGAGGTCTTCCATCCGATGGTTCACTCCCCAATTGGCCTCAATGGCCGGAGATGCGCTGATTCAAATCCAGGAGCCAAGAGTTTCTTCCCAGTCTCCCACGTGGGTGCAGGGGCCCAAGGACTTGGGCCATTTTCTACTGCTTTCAGGCCACAGCAGAGAGCTGGATTGGAAGTGGAGCAGCCGGGACTTGAACCGGCGCCCATATGGGATGCCAGTGCTTCAGGCCAGGGCATTAACCCACTGTGCTACAGGGCCAGCCCCAGGAAACAATTTAAATTCTGCTCTAGGACCAAAGCTTAATCTTGGTCTATTGCTCAGGTAGTCTGAAATGGGAAAATTCCAACTTGGCATTAAAATATCAACTTAGTGGGTAAAGCCGCTGCCTGCGACACTGGCATCCCATATAGGCACCCTGAACGGGTTTGTGTCCCAGCTGTTCCATTGCTGATCCAGCTCCCTGCTAATGATGTGAGAAGCAGTGGAAGATGATCCAAGTGTGGGAGCCTGGTTGAAACTCCAGGCTCCTAGCTTTGGCTCTGCCCAGTGCTGGCTGTTACAGCCATCTGGGGAGTCTACCAGTGGGTGGAAGATATCTCTCTTCTGTATAATTCTGACTTGCAACTAATTTTTAAATTTTTTTTACTTGAAAGGCAGAGTTGGGGGAGGGTCTTCCATCCACTGGTGTATTCCTCAAATGGTTGCAAAGGCAGGAGCTGAGCAATCTGAAGCCAGGAACCAGGAGCTTCTTGTGGGTTTCCCAAGCATTTGGGCCATCCTCTGCTGCTTTCCAAAGCGCATTAGCAGGGAGCCGGATAGGAAGTGGAGCAGCCAGGACTTGAACTGGTGCCCACATGGGATGCTGGTGCTGCAGGCCAGGGCTTTAACCCACTCTGCCATAGTGTCTGCCCCAATAATTTTTTTTTTTTAAAGATTTACTTATTTGAAAGGCAGAATTAACAGAAAGGCAGGGGCAGAGAGAGAGAGAGGTCTTCCATTGCTGGTTCATTCCCCAGATGGCCGCAATGGCTGGAGCTGCACCAATCCGGAGCCAGGAGCTTCTTCTGGGTCTCCCACACGGGTGCAGGGGCCCAAGGACTTGGGCCATCTTCTACTGCTTTCCCAGGCCATAGCAGAGCTGGACTGCAGCCAGAACTTGAACCGGTGCCCATATGGGATGCTGGCACTGCAGGTGGTGGCTTTTACGTGCTTCACCACAGCGCCGACCCCACAAATAATCTTTATAAAAACATGGCCGGCGCCGCGGCTCAATTGGCTAATCCTCTGCCTTGCGGCGCTGGCACACCGGGTTCTAGTCCCGGTCGGGGCACCGATCCTGTCCCAGTCGTCCCTCTTCCAGGCCAGCTCTCTGCTGTGGCCCAGGAGTGCAGTGGAGGGTGGCCCAAGTGCTTGGGCCCTGCACCCCATGGGAGACCAGGATAAGTACCTGGCTCCTGCCTTCGGATCAGCACAGCACCGGCCGTAGCGGCCATTTAGGAAGTGAACCAACGGAAGGAAGACCTTTCTCTCTGTCTCTCTCTCTCTCACTGTCCATTCTGCCTGTCAAAAAAATAAATTAAATAAATAAATAAATAAAAACGTTAACTGAAAGCAAAAGATCCAACAGCTTTGCCTAGTATGTTTAAACAACTTTATTGACACAACTTACATATTGTAAAATTCACTTGTTTCAAGCATGAATGGATTTTAATAAATGTAGAGGACACCCATGCTCACAATCCAATTTGGGGATATTTCCACCACACCGAAAAGATCCTTAGTACCCAGTTGCTATCAACCCCAGGCCCGTTTCTACGCTCAGCCCAGGTTTGTCTGATTCACTGAATCGAAACCTTACAGACCCAAGGCAACTCTCAAATGAAAGCCAGAACTAGGCTCGAAATGACTATGGGCCAATATGTTCGCCTATGTCGTCTGGGTCTCTACCTAAGCTGTTCCTTCCTTCTTCCCGGGCAAAAGTCATCTGCCCTCCGTGGAGTCTGTCATCTAAACGGGCAAAAGCAGTAAGGGCCAGTCTCTACATCCGGCGTCGTGCATCTGTGGAGGAGGTGAGCGCACAGCAAGCGCCAGGACCTGAGGAGCAGTGCGTATCCCAGACGCCAGGTCTGTCGGTTCGTCTCTACGCAGCTTCCCGAGCGCCTGGAAACCGGTAACTGAAATATCCGGCTCGAGACCCCCCCGTTCCGGATTTGAGCAGCCACCTGCGACACCCACAGAACCTAGGCCTGGCAGGTGCCGCTTCGCACCCGACCGCGTTCCTCGCTTCCCCTACCCAGCGCTCACAAGGAGAACCCAGACCAACAAACAGGCCGAGCGCCCAGGCGGCCGGAGAAGCAGCTGTTCCCTTTAGCCACGCCCCGCAGTTTGCTGGGCCGCGTCTCCTTGGTTGGCAAAGGGCTCAGTCCCGCCCCTTCGAGCTGACGCAAGCAGCCACGTATCACGTTTCTACGTGTCTTGGACCTAAAAGCGGAAGTTACGCAAGGACTCGCGAGCGCCGCGGCGGCCCAGAAAGAATATAGGCCGCTGCGGGGGAAGGGGGCGGGCAGACGGCATCGGAAGGCGCCGGAAGTGGCCGCCCCGAGGAGGGGTGGGAGAGGGGCTTCCGAGGCAGTTCACTTGGCTGTAGCCGGGCGACTCGGTGGGGTGCGTCTGACTCCTTCCCGAGTTCCTGGCTTCGGCCGAACATGGACTTCAGAGAAATTCTGCTGATAGCTTCCAAAGGACAAGGAGTCAACAATGTGCCGGTAAGTGGCAGCTGGGGCGCCGCTGGAGGAGACCCCCCGTCCTCAAGTTGGGAGTTGTGTGGCCCGGACCTTCCAGGCAGCTGCCCCGTCTCCTTGTCTTGGGGTTACACGCGGGCGTGGGGGGTGAAGCGGGACTGGGACGCGAGGCGGGAGTGTCGCTGTGAGTGGGTTTCGCCGGCTTAGTTTGTTTCCTCTGCAACCCGGGCTTTGCGGCTTGGGTGGAAGCCTGCGAGCGAGCCGTGCCTGGCACTTAGTGGAATGGAGCGCTTAGTAGTTTCTGGCTTCGGCGTCAACTTCAGCCCAGAGTTTGAGGACTGGGAGGCGTGGATGTAGCGGAGGTCTAGAGGTTGTAGAGGACTTGGCCTGGTAGCCTTTTTGGCTGTTCCCCCCCCCCCCCCATTTTCGGATGAAGCGTTGATTTCTTGAACAAGTTCTCGGATTCGTGGCCCCACCCACTCAGCCAGCGGGGTGCTTGAGTTGTATCACGTTGCAAAGGGGGAGTTTCATCTTCGATGTTGATAAGAGAAGTTTAGCTGCGGCTTCCAGGAAATCTTTGGCCCAGCACAACACTGAGGTGGCTGTGGCTTCCGTTGACTTGTCCAGATTGCAGTCTTTGTTTGAAATTTGGGTTCCGTGTGCTCAGGAGCTGTTTGCCTCTTCGTGACTACGCGGAGATCGGAGGAAGACAGACTATAAATGCCGAAGTGCGGGAGTGTGCCTGGTTTGCGGGCTTGTAGTTGTTTTGCATAGAGTCATTTCTGGATCCTCAGATGGTCCCCACAGCACAGCTGTAAGCCGATAAATTGCGTTGTGATACCTGCGGTTTGAGCACTGAGGTGAAACCCAGCAGCTCTGTTAAAGTCAATTCAGCTGGAATTTATTGAGCTCTCACTATGTGCTCTGAATTTCCTCGAGTTTTGTATATTCCAGTAGTAATATTTTTTTTCCTCTTCTGTCACTTTCCATCTGGCTGGTCCATTTTTTTTTTTAATCCCTTTGAAAATACTGATGTGAATATAATTAAACAGCTAGTAAAATGTAGTCGGTATTCATCGGTTTGTTTTGTGCACGCGTGCGTATGTGTATCTCAGTCATCCCCCAGCTCAGGGACTTAGAATAATCATACCCTGAGCCCTGAGCCTTCCCTGCTGAAGCTGTGGTCGCAAACCTTTGAAAACCTGAACAGCAGAGTTGGTGTCTGCATCTGTAAATTTCTCAAATAAGTCACCATTGGCTCTGGTAATTACTCATCTTGACATAATTTGATCCATATGTCATTCTAGATTTTCCTGAGTTCCTGTAGAGGCCAGAGATAATATTAGCTTTGATGCCCAACAAATGTTCTGTGGAAGGCTCAGAAAGTAATCATTTCTCATTCTATAAAAAGCCCATAGTAACTGCCAGGAGGAAAGCAGACATAGGATCCTAGAAGCAGAAAATTTCAAAATGTATGTGTATTTCAGAATACAGACTTTACCTATTTGTAGACTCACACAGTAAAAAGAAAAATAGTAAATTGGTAAAGTCATTTAAAATGGAATACATGAATAACAGGCATATATTTTATGAACAATGCTTCCCACCCCTCCCCACAAAAACTAGTAAGCCTAGATGTTTGATTTAGTTAGCATTATAGTCCTTATCTTTTTACATGGAATTAAAGGCACAAAATAAACTATTCAGGAACCGAGCAAGATGATAAGATATAGTTAAATTTAATCCATGATCTTGCTGTAACTTGATTCATCTAAATATTCTGTTTACTCTTTTAAGTTTTTTTTATTTGAAAGCAAGATAGACATAAAGAGAGCTTGCCTCCACTGGTTCACTTCCCAAGTGCCCACCACTAGCTGCTGGAGCTGGAGCCCAAAGCCAGGAGCTGGGAACTGAATCCAGGTCTTCTGTGTGGATGGCAGGAACCCAATCAATCCAGCCAGAACTGCTTCCTCCAGGGTTAGCAAGAAGCTGCAGTCAAGGGCGGGGCCTGGTGATATGGGATGTCTGTGTCTTGAGGTGTCTTCATCACTAGGCCTAATCTACTACTTTCATTTTTTTTTTAAATCAGTTTAAAGTAATTCGGATGCTTGCAAACATACAGAATGTTAACATAGGCCCTTATATTTGCATCCCATATTTAACATATTAATACTTTGCCATCTTTCCTATATTTCTAAAAAAACCTATTTGATGTGATTGAAGTCTCCCAGCTACCTATTACAAAATGTAACAGACATGTTGTACAGTAAAACAGATTATTGGAAAGCAAGTAAAGACAAGTACCTTGGTAAACTACTGTCCAAGTCAAGGGATACTTTAAGTCACAAAGACAGTGTCCACAGACCTTTCCCTGCTGTATACATCCTGCTCAATATGAACTTGATTGAGTGATGGTCTGGGGACCACGGAGGCTTTGCAGTAACCGACAGCTAGGCTAGATCCCTTCTCTAGTGCTTGTTCCTTTTCCCCTTTGAGCCATCTTCTCTCGGGCCTTCCATTTGGATCCTGTCAGAGCTGGCACTCAGAATTTAGTCTTTGGAGTTCTTAGGTCAAGACACAGAAAGGAAATCCAGTGACTAGTGATGATTGAACTGAAACCCAGGGGAGGCGGAAATCTAACATCTATGTAGCCATGCAGAGCTTTATATTTAGGAGATGTCTGTTGTGTCTGGCTTGAGGTGGTGCAGGCGAATGTCCCCCCCCCCCTTTTTTTTTTCTTTTTTAAGATTTATTTATTTATATGAAAGGTGGAGTTACAGAGAGTGAGAGACAGAAATCTTCCATCTGCTGGTTCACTCTCAAATGGCTGCAATGGCCAGAGCTTGGCCAATCCAAAGCCAGCACCCAGGAGCTTTTTCTGGCTCTCCCGTGTGGGTGCAGGGGCCCAAGCAGTTGAGCCATCCTCTCCTGCTTTCCCAGGCATATATTAGTAGGGAGCTGAATCAGAAGTGGGATGCTGGCACTGCAGATGGTGGCTTTACTGGCTATGCCACAGCGCTGGCCTTGTGACTGTCCCTTATCCAAATTGTTTGAACCAGGACTATTTCAGATACGGATTTTTTTTTCCTGCTTTTTAGAATTATTGGCATACACATAATCATAATCAGATATCTTGGGGATGGGACCCAAGTCCAAAACTGAAATTCACTTATGTTTTTAAACATGCCTTATAAAGCTAGTCAAAGATAATTTTATACAATTTTTTTAAGTGAGTCTGTGTCTTGACTGGAACCTGTGTCACATGAAGTCAGATGTGGACTTTTCCATTTGTGGCAATGTGTTAGAGTTTGAACAGTTTCAGCTTTTGGAGCGTTTTCTGGAGTTTTTGGGTTTGGGAAGCTCAACTGGTACTAACATTTCCCTAGTTCTTTTCCTTTTTCTTTTTCAAATAAATTATCTAAAATGTTTGTTAAAGCAGAATAGGATTACATCATGCCTAGATATACTAAGCACACACTCATTTCCCAGTAGAAAACTGAATACAAAATAACAGCATATTAAGGTGATGTAACCAGTCATTGTCATTTACTTTGTTTTTATTTAAAAGAGAAAAGATATTTTTGGTAACTTTGCACTTGGTTTTTCTCCTTGGATTCCAGTAGCTAGCAGAAACAAAGTAATTGTCTTGTTTTAATAGAATAGTAGATCTTAGAATATGGATTGTTACAGGTTTCATGTAGCTGTTTTTGGCTTATGATACAGAAGATGATGGTTTTTATCACAGACTATGAAAATCATCAGAAATTCCTAAAGTTCTGGTGTGACCCCAAACCCAAAGGTAAATGGTATACCTTTGTGTGGCTACCAGGTATATAAGGATTCGGGGGTTTGTAGCCCCTTGAGGATAAGAACTACAAGTACTAGAGATGGAGCCCAGGGGCTTTGACTGTGATGGCAAATTCAGATATCTTTAAGGGCTGGGTAGATACTGCAATATAAAATTTTAAAGTAGTCTATATAAAAAGAAGCCTACAATTTGTATGGACCAACAAAAGTTTCTGCAAGCAACATTTTTCAGATATTTGATCTCTAGTGTACTATAAATGAATTGCTCCTTACTTTTGGATCTGAAGATGGCTTGTCCAATGGCAGGGGAAGTTTTGGGTCTCTAGCCTAGAAGAGTACTTCCCAACCACTATTCTAGGGAGAGGGTGTTTTTTTAAGATTTATTTGGAAGAGTTACAAAGAGAGAAGGAGAGAAGCAGAGAGAAAGGGGGTGGGGGGAGAGTATTTTTTGAAATACCATCTGCTAGCCAGTGCCATGGCTCAACAGGCTAATCCTCCACCTTGCAGCGCCGGCACACCGGGTTCTAGTCCCGGTCGGGGTGCCAGATTCTGTCCCAGTTGCCCCTCTTCCAGACCAGCTCTCTGCTGTGGCCAGGGAGTGCAGTGGAGGATGGCCCAAGTGCTTGGGCCCTGCACCCCATGGGAGACCAGGAGAAGCACCTGGCTCCAAGCTTCGGATCAGCGCGGTGCGCCGGCCGCAGCACACCAGCCGTGACGGCCATTGGAGGTGAACCAATGGCAAAGGAAGACCTTTCTCTCTGTCTCTCTCTCTCTCTCTCTCACTGTCCACTCTGCCTGTCAAAAAAAAAAAAGAAAGAAAAGAAAAGAAAAGAAATACCGTCTGCTGATTCACTCCCCTGATGGCCGGCCAGGGCTGAGTCAGGCCAAAGCTAGGAGTCAGGAGCTTCATCTGGGTCTCCCATGTTAGTGCAGGGACCCAAACACTGGAACCATCTTTTGCTGCTTTGCCAGGCTATAAGCAGGGGGCAAACTTGGAAGTGGAGCAGCCTGGACTTGAAACAGTACCCATATGGGATGACAGCTTCACAGGTGCACCAGCCTGAGAGAGGGTCTTTTAGAAACTATCTCCACAGGGATTCTGTTATTTCTCTTCCTCATCCCTACTTAGAGAATCTCTTTCTGGATAATAATGATAACAAAATAACACAGTGTTTAAACTGTGCCAGATACTGCTCTAAGCACTTTATGTATTAGTTAATCACCATAATAACCATTCAAGGGAGGTTATTTTACAGATGAGGAAACAGGCCCAGAGAGGTGAAGAAACTTGCCCAGTACCACACAGCTAATTAGTGGTAGGACTAGTAATAGCAGAGTAGTAAATCTAATCCAGGCAATGGGCTTCGGGGTTCTTGCTCCTGTGCTGAATGAGAAAAGTGTTTTGAAGATGGAATGGTGAGAAAGCTTGTCATCTGTACAGCCTGAGCTCCAACTGCAGTCTGATATAACTTTGGACAATAACTATTTTTTAATGACATTTCCAGTGTAATTAAACTCTGATAGGTCAGAAGTTTAAAGAGCAAACCAACAGCATTTAGAAATTGAAAGGTAGATATTGACAGCCTGTTTTAGGAGGATGCCAGCATGATTAACAGAAATGGAGGATAAGGGGGAATGAAATAGGAAGTTCAACTGTAGACCTGTTTGAGGTAATGGTATTATATCCAAGAGGCAGGAGGAAATTAGGGAATGTTGCTTAAGATTGAGATTAAAGAGCTAGCAATGAAAATGTTGGAGTTAAATTAGAAATAAGACATTGTAGTGAGAGCACATTTGGACCTGAGTCAGGATCCCTGGATTCTAATTTGTACTCTGCTGCAAACTATGTTAAGTCATTGCCAGTCAGTAAACAGTTGTCCTGAGCTACCTCTAGAGAGTCTCTGAAGTACTTATCTGATATTTCAGTTTATAATCAGGTATTGTTTGGTAAATGCAATAACAATAAATTTTACATTAAGCTCCCATGGCAACCATGAATAGCATGCTTTGGAATTTTTTATTCATTCTTATCCTTTTAGCCCCCCAGCTAAGCAAGCCGAATACAAACCATAGATTGTCCAGGCCTATACTCATTCCTTAACTGTGATGATTGTGGCAAAAGATAAGCTGCTGCGTAAGAGGCCAGCATCTCATATTGGAGTGCCAGCTTAAAATACCAGCTACTCCACTTCAGATCCGGCTCCTTGCTTATACACCTGGGAAGGCAGCAGAAAATGGCTCCAAGTGCTAGGGCCTGTGCCACCCATGTGGGAGAGCTGGATACAATTCCTGGCTTTGGGCCTTGGCCTGGCCCACACTTGGCTTTTGTAACCATTTCAGAAGTGAACCAGCAGATTGACTCTCTCTCTCTCTTTCTCTCTCTCTCTTTCACTGTCCTGCTCTCTCTTGCTGTTTTAAAATAAATATTATTTAAATTTTTTTAAAATTGCAATGATAAAGTTAAGGATTGATATTTTGGATATTTATAACTCCTAATTTGAATAAAAATAAATCCTTATATAAAACCAGGAAATTTTATATTTCTTATAATTACAACAATGTGCTATCTCCTGAGTAAATACTAGCTTTCAAGGAAAGATCGATTATTGATTTCAGCATAACATATGAAGTCCTCTCAAAAAGTTCATGGAAAATGAAATTGAAAGCTAAGTTTATTGAGGCTGGTGGGGTGGGGTAGTGGGGTAAGCCTCTGCCTGCAGTGCTGGCATTCCATATGAGTGCTGGTTCCTGCCCTGGCTGCTCCACTTCTGATCTAGCTTCCTGCTAATACTCCTGGGAAAGCAGAGAATGGCCCAAGTAGGAGACCCAGATGCAGCTTTTGGATTCTAGCTTCAGCTTGGCCCAGTCCTGGCCATTGTAGCCATTTCGGGAGTGAATCAGTGGATGGAAGACACTCTCTCTCTCTCTCTAACTCTCTAACTCTCTCAAAAATATAGATCTTTTTTTAAAAAATAAAAAGTTTATTTTAGAGCAAAAACTTGGAAAGCCATGTATTTGAGGTATTTTCAGAGGATTTATGGAGAATGTATGTTATGAAAAAAGTGTACATGGATTTCAAAATTTTTCTGCACCAAAATAAACTTACTTTTGTTTAGTTCCCATTGTTCCACAATTTTTTTTGAAATATCATGTTTATTGAACATATACTTCCAGACTGAAAATTCTTGGTTTTTTTAAATTAAAATTTTTTTTTAGATTTTAAAGAATTATGACACTATACTTCTTTCCTTCTTCCTAACTTTTCTAGCTGCAATTTGCAGTTGTGTGTGTGTGTGTATAGAATGTCTCCAGCAGGTAACTTGCAAGGAGGGAAAGAGCATATTTGGGACCGTGGAGTCGGCCTTCTTCTGGGTGGCTGCCCTGGTCCTTGGTAGGATAGTGACTGTCCAGCTTTGAGCAGCCCATACCTAATTTTGTTCTGGTAACTGCAGTGTAGTTTCAATGCAGGGAACACTTTTAAAGTGGCTTGATATTTTCTTGTTCGAATGGCTTTAGAATTACAAATCTTGGCAAAATCTCTGTTAATTGTATTTCAATGGCCTAAGTGTCACTATTGTGGATCATTCATTGGGGTCCAGCAGAATGACTGAGTTGGTTCACAGTATAATAAATGGATATGCTTAGGATAAAAGAAACTCTTGTCCAGCTGCTTTTCATGAAATTCAAACAATGAAGCAGCCTGGTGTCTTGAATCAGATTCAGAATTGATGGGTGCATCTTGATCTGCTGCTGCTAGAGCTAAATATGACCATCTGACACAGGGAGAAGTGCCAGATAGTTCTGCCTTACTAAATAGAATGCAATTTTAATCCTAGCCGGAGGCTTTTTTTTTTTTTTTCTTTCATACATGATTGCCCATTGGGTTACCTCTGTGGGGTGGCAGAGCAGCCTTACAAGATATTCTGATACAATAAATCTTTTGATATCAGGATGATTGCCACCTGCCTTCGAAAGGTCTAACCTGCTCAGTGTTAAGCTCATATACCCAAGAGAAATGAAAATATGCATTCCCATAAAAAGATATATACAAGTGTTCACAGAAACATTATTTATAAAACAGCCAAAAAGAGACAATATGGATGTCCATTTGATGAATAAATATGTAGTATATCTATACAATGTAGTATATCCATTCAGCCTTACAGAAGAGTGACATAGTGATACATGCTACAAACATGAACCTTGAAAACATTGTACTAAGTGGAAGAAGCTAGATACAAAAAGCTACTGTATCAGTCAGTGTTCTCCAGAGAAACAGAACCAGCAGGATTGATTTTAGGATATTGATTGTGAGGGCTGGACAGTTTGAAATTTGTAGGGCAGACTTAGATGCTGGCAAATCAGGTGGAAGTGAATGCTGTAGTCTTCAGGTAGAATGCCTTCTTCCCTGAGAAACCTGTTTTTGTTCTCAAGGCCTTCAACTGAATGGATGAGATCCACTCACATTATGAAGGGTAGTTTTTATCCAAAAGTCGACAGATTATAGATGTTAACCACATCTGCAGAATACCTTCATAGCAATGCCTCAATCCATGTTTGATGATATAGCTAGGTACCATAGCCTAGCCTAGTTGACACGTAAAATTAGCTATTACAGCCACATGCTTTCTGATTTATCTGAAATTCCAGAATGGGCAATTCTGTAGAGACAGGAAGCAGATTGGTGGTTGCCAAGAGCTGAGGGGAAAGAGGTATGGCTAGTAACTGCCAGGGGATAAGGAATTTCTTGAGGGTGTGATAAATGTTTGGAAATCAGATCATGGTGATGATTATAGAGTTACTAAAATAATTGTATATCAAAGGGAGGGATTTTATGATACATGAATTATATCTCAAAGATACTTTTTTTTTTTTTTGACAGGCAGAGTGGATAGTGAGAGAGAGAGACAGAGAAAGGTCTTCCTTTTTGCCGTTGGTTCACCCTCCAATGGCCACTGCAGCCAGTGCATCCTGCCGATCCGAAGGCAGGAGCCAGGTGCTTCTCCTGGTCTCCCATGGGGTGCAGGGCCCAAGCACTTGGGCCATCCTCCACTGCCTTCCTGGGCCATAGCAGAGAGCTGGCCTGGAAGAGGGGCAACAGGGATAGAATCCGGCGTCCCAACCGGCACTAGAACCTGGTGTGCCAGCGCTGCAAGGTGGAGGATTAGCCTGTTAAGCCACTGCACCGGCCTCAAAGCTCAAAGATACTTTTCTAAAAAGAGACGATGATCTGTGGTGATCCAGCTTTTTGTTTTTCTTTTCTTCTGTTTTTTTTTTTTTTTCCCTTGATGATTTCTAAGTTGTTAAACAAACTTTACCTAAGAGAATTTTAATATTCTTTGGGTATCTGTGCCTTAAAGTATATTTTCAAGCTTCAGAAATACCAAAAAATACCTATTAATTATGGCTTCATTTGTCAAATAAGATTAAGGTTAAGCCTCTTCAAAGCAGTGTTGACCTTGCCCTACTGCTTGTTTTTTAAATTGTCTCCTAGCTTATCCACAAAGTAGACACATTATAGATACGATGCATTCCTTCTGTATTATAGGGACAGGACAAGAACTATAAAAAGTTTGGGGTTAAATGTGAGGCCACATAACATTAGAGGCTTGTTTTGATTTTTTGTTTTTTTAATGGCTGAATTTGAAATTGCATGTGAATTGATGAGAACAGGTATGTATACTTGGAAAAAAGCTAAGAAGTAGTCGTTATAATTCTTTTTTTTTTTAAATTTTTTATTTATTTATTTGAAAGGTAGAGTTACAGACTGAGAGGGAGAGACAGAAAGGTCTTCCATCTGCTGGATCACTCCCCAAATGGTTCTAACAGCCAGAGCTGTGCCAATCCGAAGCCAGGAGCCAGGAGCTTCTTCCAGGTCTCCCACATGGATGCAGGGGCCCAAGCACTTGGGCCATCTTCCACTCACTGCTTTCCCAGGCCATAGCAGAGAGCTGGATTGGAAGAAGAGCAGCCGGGACTAGAACCAGCGTCCATATGGGATGCCGGCACTGCAGGCAGACGATTAACCTACTGTGCCATGGCGCCAGCCCCTCAATATTTCTTAAAGAACAGTAAATATAGGCCTCGCTGGACCACAATTTTAGGTGATACACAAATACTTTTTAGTTTAATAGTTTTATATTTTGATATGAATTGAAAATTTTAACTAGGTTTTCAAGCCAAAGTCATTTCATGTGTAGTAGTCTTGAGATAAAGCTGCAATACTAGGTCATGCTGTTAGGTTTATAATTTTTTTTACATATTTATTTATTTATTTGAAAGTCAGAATTACATAGAGAAGGAGAAGCAGAAAGAGAGGTCTTCCATTCACTGGTTCACTCCCCAATTGGCCACAATGGCTGGAGCTGCACTGATCTGAAGCCAGGAGCCAGGAGCTTCTTCCAGGTCTCCCACACAGGTGCAGGGGCCCAATGGCTTGGGCCATCCTCCACTGCTTTAACAGGCCACAGCAGAGAGCTGGATCAGAAGTGTAGCAGCTAAGACTTGAACTGGCGCCCTTATGGGATACTGGCACTGCAGGCAGCAGCTTTACCCACTGTGCCACAATGCTGGTCCCAGTCTTACATATTTTTAAAAATTAGTAAATAATCATAGTCATGGTGGCCTTTCTGCAATGTAATTGTGAGCTTTTTGTGGATAAGGGCTGGGTTTTAGGTTCTTTTCTGGTAAATGAGGGCAATTATATATATATATAGAGAGAGAGAGAGAGATTAGCAGTATTCTCAGTCTTTTTTTCCCTCTTCCTTTTTTTCTCCTTTAAATATTGGGTCCCTATCCACTGTGGAAACAATCTACTATCAAAGATATGTACTCATTGAAGAGCCTCACTGTATTCCAGCTAAGGTGATAGGGAAAGAACTCTGGGTGCTATCTTGGGATTTCTGTTGGGGATGCATCAGTTCTGAGCATTGCAGTCATGCAGGATTTCAAGTTGGATTAGTGCCTGCTCCTTTGGCCAGCTGCTTCATTGGTAGAGTAATTTAATTGGAACTTTCAGCCTGTTTCAAGATACTTTGTATTTGTCAGCCTTATAATAATCACAGATTCTTGGATTTCCTCCAAGAATTTCATATTTATTTGGGGAATACTTTTTTTGGTTCCTATTTTGCTCACTTTATTCTCGTAGGTTAGTGTTTCTTTTTCTGCTAAGACAGCAGTAAGCTTAGTAGGTAAGAGTGGCATCTGCCTAACAGACAAAAGAAGGGAGGACGCTTTAAAAATCCTGGGCTATAAATTTAATGTGGAATGGTCTTAGAAATGAATCATCTCTGGTCTGAATTAACAGCTCTGTGCTTACCATACTTTTCTAATAGGTACTTATAAAATGGAAACATTTTTCCTTCTAAAGTTCAGATTAATACTATTCTAGTTTCATTTTTCAATGTAGTTACATAAAAACCAAAGTTCAAAAAAATGCTATCTCTGCCAGGATAATACTAGCACTTTTTTGAGGGATATAAAAGAATTTGTGTGACACATTGATTTAGTGAACATAAGAGCTACAGTTAAAATTTAGACAGTTAGGCCCTTGGTGCTTAGATTTCTATGAAGAATGTTTTAGCTGGGGTTTGCTCCTAGCCTTTGCCTGTGGTCAAGTTAAAAATCTCAATTTTTTTTTTTTTTTTTTTTTTTTATCTAAGCAAAAAACCCATATAGCCTTGAGTCCCAACTAAAACATGGTAGTCAGGAGAGAAAATAGTTGTAAGACATTTTTCTTTCTTAAAAAAATGTTTCTTTTATTTGAGAGAGAAGAAAGGGTGAGAGAGAGGCACTTGTTGGCTAGCTCACTCCATAGATGTCCACCATTGCTGAGGATTGGTCATGCTAAAACAAGGAGCTAGAAAATTAATACAGGTCTTCCATATTTGTGTGGCAGGGACTCAGCTACTTGAATCATCATGTGCTGCCTCCTAGGGTGCACATTAGCAGGCAAGTGAAATTGGGATTGGAGCCAGGACGCAAACCCAGGTGCTTTGACATGGAATACTGGCATCTTAACCACTATGCCAAATGCCTACCTGTTTTCCCTTGTTTGTTTGAAAAGCTGGACTTTGAAATGCGTAGTTCTGAGGAAGGCTTAATTTTTTCACCAAAATTTTAAAACATACCCAAATAATCCATTTTTTTTTTAAAGATTTATTTATTTGAAAGACAGAATTACAGAGAGAGGTAGAGAGAGAGAGGTCTTCCATCTGCTAGTTCACTCCTCAAATGGCTGCAATGGCCGGAGCTGAGGCGATCCGAAGAAGTCAGGATCCAGGAGCTTCTTCCGGGTCTTCCACGTGGGTGCAGGGGCCCAAGGACCTGGGCCATCTTCTACTGCTTTCCCAGGCCACAGCAGAGAGCTGGACCAGAAGTGGAGCAGCCAGGTCCAGAACTGGTACCCATATGGAAAGCTGGCACCTCAGGCCAGGGCTTTAACACCCTGCACCACAGCACCAGCCCCAATCCATTCTTTTGTAAGAGGTGATTTTTTTGTTTTAGTAGCCTAGTCCAGTTACCTTTTTTGAAAAGTTGCTTGAAGACACAAGCAATTCTTCGAATTGTTCATTAATGCATCAGTTGGGATATCACATAGAAACTGTACTTAAAATCATCCATGCATAATAAATACTGAGCCTTAAATTTCATAGCTAAATTTTAATATGTGTTTATGATCTTTCAGTCTCTTGATTATTCAGAATGAGTTTTTCAGTCAGTATTTAAACCTATAAATGGCTTGGCACGGTCCCTTATATGAAATGGGCTAACTCAGTTTGTGTGTCTATTTATTTAAAAGAGAAAGTGTTCCCATCAGCTGGTTCACTTTCTAAATGGCCAGCTGGCTGCTCAGGGCAGGGCCCAAACCAGGAGCAAGGAACTGTATCCATGTCTCTCACAGGGGTAGTGGGAACTCAATTACTTGAATAATTACTTTTGCATTAGCAGGCTCCAAACCCAGGCACTTCAATATGGGATTCAGGCACTTAACTGTCAGGCCAGACACCTGTGACTGTATTTTTTAAGTTAAAAGACTTATGATGTTTACTCTGCTTATTTTTAGAAAAGATATAGTTTGGCTGTGGGGCCTCCCAAAAAAGATCCAAAAGTTAAAGGTGTCCAATCAGAAGCTGTACAAGCTTTTCTTAGGAGGAAAGAGGAGGAACTCAGACAAAAAGGTATGTACCTATAGATTTATTTTCAGTTTTAAAGTCTTCTACCTTCTCATCTAGCTTGTACTTAACTAGTGAATGTCTATAAAAACATAATAGGCCAATAGGTTTGGGATGTGTGTGAAGGTTGGGGAGGAATTTGACTGTTGTTGGCTTTACATATGTTCTTGTGTTTGTCTTTTTGTTTAGAAGTTTTTTTTATTCTCCTTTAGATTAAGAGCTTTTTTGGGGTTAGTGACCATGCCTTCTAATTGGCCACAATAAGAACTCTGTTATTTAATCTTTGTTCTGAAATGGTTTCTACCTAGTTTGTAATTTTTTAATTAATAAAGAAATGCTATCTAAATAGTTTAAAAATGATTACTTTTTTATTTTTAAAGATTATTTATTTGGAAGGCAGAGTTAGAAAAAGGGAGAAATGGAGAGGGACTATCCATCTGTTGGTTCACTCCCCAATGGCCACAGTGGTCAGGGATGGGTCAAGTTGAAACGAGGAGCCCGGGAGCTTCTTCTGGTCTCTTATGTGGGTGCAGGGGCCCAAGTACTTGGGCCATCCTCCACTGCTTTCCCAGGCACATTAGCAAAGAGCTGGATTGGAAGTGTAGCAGCTGGATCTCGAAGCAGTACCCATATGGGATGCTACCTTCACAGGCAGCGGCTTTACCTGCTATTCCACAATGCCCGCCCTATGGATAATTTTTATTATTTTTTAAGGTTAAGTTATTTATTTGAAAGGCAGAGTTACAGACACAGAGGGAGAGACAGATCTCTCTGGTTCACTCCCCAATGGCCACAACAGCCAGAGCTGGACTGTTCTGAAGCCAGGAGCCAGGATCTTTTTCCATGTCTCTCACATGGGTGCAGGGACCCAAGTACTTGGGCCATCCTCTGCTGCTTTCCCAGGCACATTAGCAGAGAGCTGGATCAGAAGTGGAGCAGCCAGGACTCGAACTGGTGCCCATATGGGATGCCGGCATCGCAGGGGGCGGCTTTACCTGCTACGCCACAACGCCAGTCCCTGAGGATAATTATTTTAAACTGGTAAGGTCAAGAAGTAGTCTTACTTTGACAAATATACTGATTAAATTTAGTTTAAATGTTCATTGATTCATGAAACAACTGTCAAGTGGTTGTAACTGTTCTCTAAACTTGGTGTATTTATTTGGTATGAGTTATTTTCTATATTTAAATGTGTAAATAAGACTCCCACTTGATTCTTCCTAAAAACCCATAATATGTGACCCATTCATTACATAAAAATGACTCAGTTGATATTTGCTCAAATAACTTTTCATCTGATTCCTGGATGTCTGCAAACTGTAACTTGAACATTGATTTTGGCCACCTGCTGATTTCAGACGAACACACTACTCTCTCGAGATAGTGAAATGATTTTGTTTTGTCTCTTCTAGCCTTAGAAGAGAAAA
This sequence comes from Lepus europaeus, assembly GCF_033115175.1. NCBI lineage: Eukaryota > Metazoa > Chordata > Mammalia > Lagomorpha > Leporidae > Lepus > Lepus europaeus. The sequence continues at coordinate 46,779,591 of NC_084833.1, forward strand.
GGAGAAAGGAAGAACTAGTGAAGAAGCGAATTGAGCTCAAACATGACAAGAAAGCAAGAGCTATGGCCAAGAGGACAAAGGATAATTTCCATGGTTACAATGGGATTCCTGTTGAGGAAAAGTCAAAGAAGCGGCAGGCAACGGAGAGCCATACCAGCCAGACAGCAGACCACGAGTATGAGATGGAAGAGGAGGATGAATTCTTAGAGTACAATCAAGCAGAGCCAGAGCAGGAGTATGAGGAAGAACAAGAGCCTCCCAAAGTTGAAAGCAAACCAAAGGCCCCCCTTAAAAGTGCCCCACCACCCATGAACTTCACTGATCTACTCAGGCTGGCTGAGAAAAAGCAGTTTGAACCGGTGGAGATCAAGATAGTAAAGAAAGTAGAAGAGCGACCTATGACTGCAGAAGAACTTAGGGAGCGAGAATTCCTTGAGCGAAGGCATAGGAAAAAGAAACCTGAGACAGATGTGAAACTACCTCCAACTGTGTCCAAAAAGGCACCTTCTCAGAAAGAGAGTGTGAGCACAAAATTTAGCAAAGGTTCTGCGGACAGGCACCCTTCTTCAAAGGGAATGCCGCTTCCTCAGGCTGAGAAGAAATCCAGACCCAGCATGGCCAGTGAGAAACACTTAGTTTTGTCTTCATCCAAATCCATGCCAGGAGAGAGGACCAAGGCAGGATCTGGCAATAGCTCCCAACCCTCACTTCGTGAAGGCCATAACAGACCTGTTTTCAATGGGGCTGCAAAGCCCCACTCGAGCACATATTCACCAACTGTCCCAAAGACTTCTGCCAGTGGGACTCAGAAACCTGCTACCGAGCACAAAGCCAAAAAATCTCCTTCCCATCCTAGCCATTCCAGACCTGCATCCATGGGCTCTCCACACAATAAGGTGAAGAGTCCAGGTGTCAGGCAGCCAGGCAGCAGCTCCAGTTCAGCCCCTGGGCGACCCAGCCCAGGGACTCCTCGACCCACAGTCAATTCTGGCCCAGTGCCCAGGCGCCAGAATGGCAGCTCCAGCTCAGGACCTGAGCGATCAGTCAGTGGGACCAAGAAACCAGTCAGTGACTCAAAACCCTCTGGGCGGACAGTCAGTGGTGCAGGTGGCCCTGGACGACCTGCAAATACCACAAATGGCCCTGGGCGACCCATCAGCAGCTCAGGTAGTGCTGGTAGACCTATGGTCAGTTCTGGAGGCCCTGGGCGGCCTGTGAGCAGTCCACATGACCTTCGACGGCCAGTGAGTGGCTCAGGCCCCCCTGGGCGGTCAGTCAGTGGCCCTGGACGATCCATAAGTAGCTCAGTTCCAGCTGGACGGACTGTCAGTAGTTCAGGCCCTGGAAGACCAATGAGCAACTTGGCACCTGGGCGAACAGTTGGTAGCTCAGGTCCACCTGTAAAGCCCAAGTGCACTGTTGTCTCAGAAACAATTTCTTCCAAGAATATTATTAGCCGGCCCATCAATGGACAGATGAATGGAATGAAGCCATCCCTAACTGGCTACAGATCTGCCCAAGGTAAAATTGCCCTTCACTGTATAAATAAAGAGTATATATTTGTCACTAGGAAGTTGGGAAGAATACTTTCTGTTTTATATAACCAAGGACCCTATTGAACCCTTTCATGTTCTCCTTAATGTGCTCTATCTAGTGTTGATAGAATCCTGATGTTTTGTCTGCCCTGTAGTTGAGTGTACCTTTAGTATTTGTGGCTTGAAAAATTGTTTAGAAGAGACTTACTAGGGTCCTGTCTTTACCCCTGCATTGTCCCCAAGAACATTAAATATAGCTTTGTGATTGTGAGACAGGGTGAATGTACATGTCGTACATGGTTCAGTGAGTGAATTATTCTTTACTTTTTTTTTTTGGACAGGCAGAGTTAGAGACAGAGAGAAAGGTCTTCCTTTTCTGTTGGTTCACCCCCCAAATGGCCGCTACGGCTGGCGCACTGCACCCATCCGAAGCCAGGTGCTTCCTCCTGTTCTCCCATGCGGGTGCAGGGCCCAAGCACTTAGGCCATCCTCCACTGCCTTTCTGGCCACAGCAGAAAGCTGGACTGGAAGACGAGCAACCGGGACAGAATCCGGTGCCCCAACCAGGACTAGAACCCGGGGTGCCAGTGCCACAGGCAGAGGATTAGCCAAGTGAGCCGCGGCACCAGCCTATTCTTTACCTTTTTATGAGGACTAAAAAGAATGGCCTTCAGAGTGTAATTTTAAGCTTGAAGCCTTTTGGGACATTCTTCATTCAACAAATATTTGTTAAGTACTATTATGTGTCAAGAGCTATTTTAGACTGTTCGTGTGTTTCTGTCCCTTATAATGCATAGAATCAAGGTCCTACCTACTGGTCCTTAAAGGAATCTACTGTCCCAAGGTACAGTAGGCTCATTGGTGGTGCCTGCTAGCTGCTAGGTTTTGGTTGCTTTATGATAAAAAGTATCCATTAAAGCACTTTGCTAGGCACCATGGAGAATGTAAGAGAAAATCAGTGATGGATTCCTTGCTTTAAATTTCCTAGTTTTCTAGTTGATTTTCAATTAAGGGCAATTTCGCCACCAAAGGTGATACTTGGCAGTGTCTAGAAACATTATCACAACTGGGGACAGGAAACACTACTGGCATCTACCGTGTAGAGGATGCTGCTAGCAAACAATGTATGAGATTGGCTGCACAACAAAGAATTACCTGGCCCAAAATGTCAGTGCTGAGATTGAAAGACTGAGCTAGAGAGACAAGCCATGCTTATTAAACATAACTTAGAACAAAAGGAGAGTCTGTAATCAAACTTGAAAGTAGTTGTTCCCAGATGCTGGTCTATTGATCAGTGCTTGTTTTGTGCTAAGTTTTTAATCAGTCTTTTGGCTAAATGAGAAAAATAAGGATAATGTAGTGAATTTTTCTTATGGTCAAGCTTACTCAGTTTGATCAAGTATCCACAGTTCTGAGAATCTCATACTTAAAATTTTATAATGAAATCTGGTGTTAGTAGGTAATAGGATGCTACTTTTGGAGTCTTGATAAAATTAAAAGTTAATGGCTATATGAAAGTTTGTGGATTTTATTTTATTTAGAAATTTTATTGATCTTTTAAACCCAGAAGTGTGGGTACTACTAAGCTAGAAAATGTAACAAGACATTGCCAGTAAGCCCTGGGATAAACAGGAGTTTAATTACTTCTGGATACCATGACACAGCAGGGGTAATGTAGAAATGACTCTATACGGAGGGCCAGGCTGCTCATTCTGTGTTTTAAGCACACTGTCTTAATTTCTCCTCAAAGTTTCAATTTATATAGAATTCTATTGCAGCTGTTTTTAATTTTCTTAAAATAATGATTGCTATTCTTAGGTCCTCAAAGGCTTCCTTTCCCTACTGGTTATAAGAGACAGCGAGAATATGAAGAGGAAGATGATGATGATGATGAATATGACTCTGAAATGGAAGATTTTATCGAAGATGAAGGAGAACCTCAGGAAGAAATATCTAAGCACATTCGAGAAATCTTTGGCTATGACCGAAAAAAGTAAGGCTAAAGAAGATTTATATAGGCCAGCGCCGCAGCTCACTAGGCTAATCCTCCGCCTTGCGGCGCCGGCACACCAGGTTCTAGTCCCGGTCGGGGCACCGATCCTGTCCCGGTTGCCCCTCTTCCAGGCCAGCTCTCTGCTGTGGCCAGGGAGTGCAGAGGAGGATGGCTCAAGTCCTTGGGCCCTGCACCCCATGGGAGACCAGGAGAAGCACCTGGCTCCTGCCATCGGATCAGCGCGGTGCGCCAGCTGCAGCGCGCCAACCGCGGCGGCCATTGGAGGGTGAACCAACAGCAAAAGGAAGACCTTTCTCTCTGTCTCTCTCTCTCACTGTCCACTCTGCCTGTCAAAAAAAAATTTTTATATAAATGATAAACTTTTATTTTTAATAATTTGCATACTAGGGGAGAAAAAACTAATGAAAGAGGTACTGATCATAATTCTTAACTAGGAAATTTTGGGTGGTTAATATTTTAGAGTTGACTCAGAATACTTTGTGTAGTTATGTGCAGGAGTGCCAAAAATACCCTTTTGAAACCCTTGTCCTTATATCATGTATTTAATGAGAATGAAGCAGCTCAGTACAGTAGAAATAAATTGGTTTTGAAGTCACAAAGCCATCCACAGGGCAACATGAACAGTAAGTCTGATTTGACACTTGCTTTTCTTTGGTGTAAAAATTTTGCTGCTTGAAACTTTGGTCCCTGGACAGTAGTATGGAACCAGCATCATTGACATGTCTAACTTCTTACAAATGCAGGTTCTCAGGCCTCATCTTAGAATTACTGAATCTAAATTCACTTTAGTAGATCCTCATGATTCATTCACACACACACATTAAACACACACATTAAACTTTGAGAAACTTAGGAAAGATCAGAGTTTGAAATAAAACTGTTACTTCAGGTATATAAAGTTGATTAAATTATTATTTTTTAAAGATTTATTTATTTGAAAGGCAGAGTTACAGAGAGAGGTGGGGAGAGACAGAGAGGTCCTCCCATCTGCTGGCTTATTCCTCATATGGCTGCAATGGCCTGGGCTGGCCTAGGCCAAAGCCAGGAGCTTCTTCCAGATCTCCCATGTGGGTGGCAGGGGCCCACATGGGAGCCATCTTCTACTGCCCTCCCAGGCACATCAGCAGGGAGCTAGATTGGAGGAGGAACTGTTGGAACACAAACGGGTGCCCATATGGGATGTGTCTGTCCCCTTTTAAAAATATTTTAAATCTATTTGAGAGACACAGAGACAAAATTGAGCTACCATCTGCTAGTGTACTCCCCAAATGCCCTCAGCAGCCAGTTGAAGGCAGGAACTGGGATCCCAACCCAGGTCTCCCAGGTGACTGGCAGGAACCTAATTACTTGAGCCTTCACTGCATCCTCCCAGGATCTACTTTAACAGGAAGCTGGAATCAGGCAACAGAGCAGAGTTGCATCCAGGGACACTCATGGACTGCAGGTGTCTTAACTGCCAGATGCCTGCCCTTAGCTATATGTTCTTGGTCAAGCCATCAGTCTACCTAATTCATTTTACTCACTCCTAAAGTCTTTTTATCTAAAATCAGAAAGACCTCATGATGGCCCTAAAGCTCAACTGAGAGTAATGGATACAAAATAATTTTCATATGTAGTATGCTTTCTGGATTTTTCTCAAGTAAACATAGGTGAGCTGAGGAAGCATACTGTTGGATTGGTACCTTCCTGCACCCGAGGTTTAGGAATAATTGCTTTTTTTTTCATACTTGAAAGATAGAGTTAGAGAGAGAGACAGAGAGAAAGGTCTTCCTTCCATTGGTTCACCCCCAAAATGGCCGTTACAGCTGGAACTACACTGATCCGAAGCCAGGAGCCAGGTGCTTCTTCCTGGTCTCCCACGCAGGTGCAGGTGCCCAAGCACTTGGGCCATTCTCCACTGCCTTCCTGGGCCACAGCAGAGAGCTGGACTGGAAGTGGAGCAGCCGGGTCTAGAACCCAGCGCCCATATGGGATGCCGGCACCACAGGCGGAGGATTAACCAAATGAGCCATGGTGCCGGCCCCAGGAATAGTTGCCTTCTGAGGATACCAAGGACTCAATTAAATTGTCTATTTTGGAAATCCTCTTGTCTCATCCTTTACCCTCTCTTACTCCCTGGCAAAAAAGGAGGAGTAATGGGTTTGATTTAAGGGAGATACTGACTTTAAAAGAAGATGGGGGTGAGCACTGGGCACAGTGGTTAAGATGCTGCTTGGGACACTCACATCCCATCTTGGAATTTGGGTTCAAGTTCCAGCTTTACTTCTGATCCAGCTTCTTGCTGATGTACATCTTGGGAGGCAGCAGATGATGGCCCAAGTAATTGGGTCTGTGCCACTCATGTAGGAGACCCAGGTTGAGTTCCAGGCTTTCTAGCTTCAGCCTCACTCAGCCCCAAGTATTACAGGTGTTTGGGGAGTGAGCCAGCAAATGAAAGATTTTTTTTTTTCTTTCAAATGAAGTAAGTTTAAGTTTTAAAATGAAAAAATGTAGTTTTTACAGAAAACTGTTTTTACAATTTTGATTTCTTCTTACCAGATACAAAGATGAAAGTGATTATGCCTTACGTTACATGGAAAGTAGCTGGAAAGAGCAGCAAAAGGAAGAAGCAAAGAGGTAAACAACATGTTTGCGTAAAAAATATCCTAAAAATTATTTTCTGCTTGCTACTATAGTTGCACCACTGTGAACAGGGGTCTTGGGCCACACAGTTACACTGCTGCGTGCTGGCTGTAGGGCCTTTGACAGATTCCTGAGCCTTTCGAAATGTGTTGTCATTTGTAAAATGACAGGATCCTGCTTTACTCATTGAGGTACTGTGAGGGTTAAGACAGTGTTGTACCAGGCGATTCCTGCAGTGCTTCACATCTGTGGTACACAGTATTAGAAACCTCCCCTGATCTTGAGGGATTTTCTTTCCTCATTGGATACCTCTCAGTCTTGCTAACGTGTAACATTGCTGGCCTAAGGCACCACGTGAAGGTCTATTAGATTCCCTTTGCCTGATTCATTTTTGGCTAATTGATAGTAAACTGATTATTATTTCTGGGATAGAGATAAGTGATTTTTCAGTTTATAATATTATTAATAATTATTGCTTATTAATTATAGGTGAATAATTCACCAGTCTCAACGTTGCCACAATACTAAGCCTCTTTCTCCCTTTTGTTCTCCCCTCCTATAATTAAAATACCAAATTTATGTGTTGGAAAAGGATAAGAATAGGATGTTATTCAGTGAACATTTCATGTTTATTTTTAAAAACCTTTGAGGTGAATTTATTTAATGGGAATATTAAGATATTTTTTATTATATGTGAAATCTTTTTTCTTTGCTTTTAAAAAAAAATCCTAGCTTGTGGGTACTGTCAGGTAAAGCCTAGAGGTGTTGAGAATGAGTCAGCACAGTTCCTGAGCTCCCAGTAGAAATGTCACTCCTGCTTTTTAAAGAAAGTGGTCATCTCCTGGGTACTGACAGATACTCCCAAAATTCCTTTTGACAGCCTACGACTGGGTATGCAAGAGGACTTAGAGGAAATGAGACGTGAAGAAGAAGAAATGAAACGTCGAAAGGCCAAGAAGCTCAAGAGGCATTAGCTAGCTGCTGCTTTTATTTATTTCTGTGAGATTCCTGGAGACACTGCTGTGAGGATTTCCTGCCTTTAGACTAAAGACGCTCCCTTACTGGTGTAGATTTATACATGGGTACTCAAGGAGAAGGAATGCATATTGTCATTTGCAGGCTGTCATTTGAGCATAAAGTACTTTTAAATACTTTCCAGGGTAAAATCTATAACACAGATGATGAAATGCCCACTATGTGCTCTTATGAAGTTAACTGTTCGCAGATGCCAGCCTTGATCCTGATAAGCTATGCACTCTAATGTGGGGTCACTCTGCAGTCCTCCAACTTCTATTGTTCCTTTGCTACTTTAAAAGGAAAAAGGAAAAAAAAAAAAAAGGATTGCCTCTGAACTTCTCTAATTCTTCTGCTGATATGTGAGTAGGGCCCTCTCCAGCTCCCAAACTTACTGTCTTTATGAAGAAACTGGCCTTTCTATGAATGTTGCCAGCAATAATGTGGCCTCTCTTAATCTATATGTTTGGATTCAGAACTTGAAAATGTAGAGTAGGCTTTATAATTATCATATGGATGTCATCCCTGTGATTCTGAAGTACAAAGTAGAATAAATTATATTGTATTCTATACTACTCAATGGATTGGATGCTGAGCATTCTTATTAATTTAGGTGATTGGACAACGAACGGAAATTTTTCCAGGTTAAAATACAAGAATATTCTCTTCTCAGTTTTCCTTTCAGATTTATTGTTATATTGGCTTTCATGTAATATACAAGGTCACTGTGCTGATTGATTTTTTTACCTTACAAAATTCATTTTTATATTGAAGAAAAAGTTATTTTATTCAAACATTAGATTAGAAAGAGTAATAGTTTAAAAAATAAGGAAGTGACATGTGAGGCTTCCCACCTCCCTACTTAAAAAAATACTTTGGAATCCCAAGGTGCCCCGGTACCTTTTGATGTTAATGACTTTGCATTTTTAGCTTAAAATTCTTAGCAAATATTAATGGCAAAAACCAAAAACTAAATTCATCTGTATCAAGAGTACCAACTTCTCCTTTTGCCCATATTGCACTTTTATTTCAAACTATGCACTGTGAAGAAATTTTTTACCCCAGGTAGAAAAGCAGATGTTCCCTGTTCCTGCTGTGTTACAGGGCTGTGGAACTTTCTTCACTTTCACCCTTTTAAAATCATATCTATTGACTTGCTATCACTTAAGCCTCAAGTCCAAGCAATTCCAATCAGGCTGACCTAGGATCTGGCTGGAAGGAGGCCATGTCTCAAGGATCAGCAACAGAAGATGAGACATGATAATGCTAGAGAGCATTTGTCCTTGACTGTAAATACTGAGGTTGGAGGCAGTTGAAATTAAGATGATAGGGCAATTCTATAATTCTATAATGTTCTGGCTCTCTTAAGCCACTGGATAGTAGGGAACAGGAATAGTAGTAGGGGTTGTCCTACAAAGAATCCTTACTCTTTAACAGGTCCAAATATGTTGTATGTATTCCTTTTTTTCCATAAAGTGTATTTATTACAGATTTTATCATTGATAGTCTCCCTTAATGGGACCATATGACCCTGACCTTTAACACTGACTTACTTTGAATTGACTTTCAAATTTTGAAAGTGTGAGGATTTGATTTTAAATTCCATAGAAGGTATCTTCATTGCTAGGAGTGACACCCTTTCTAACTCTCCACAACTGTCACACAAGTAGCAGAAGAGCCTGTTGACTTCCTCTTACCCATCTCAGTTACCGTCAATGAAATCAATTAAGGGTAATGTGATATTCCATTTAATAAATAGGTCTAGAACATTATTTCTTTCGCCATTATTTATATGTTTCCCCTTTCAAAAGTATTTTTGGGGGTGATTTTTTTTCTTTCAGTATTCAGATTATGAAATCTAATTACAATCAAATTCTTGTTATAGCCGAAAGGTTTCCAGTGGCATAAACTTTCTGATAATGGTGCAGTTTGTACAGAAAGGCACCACTGTGCTAGATTAAGTCTCCAGAACTTAGTAGGAAGAGTCAGGTTGTAAACCTTGTATGTCTATTACTTCTATGCTAATTTGTATAAATATAATAAAACTGTACTGTGACTTTCATTTTTTTAAAAAAGGAAAGTTATGAGTGAATCTTTTAACAGTCTTGGCCTTGTTGTCAAATCCTGTCTTCCATTCTGTCCTGCACTTCCTGACCATTCTTAGAAAAAGCTCACAAGCCTTTGAAGAAACTGGAATTGGCTGTTATTTGATCAAGGTTTACAAATTAAGTGCTTAATTCTTCATGTATCATCTACTGTTTTGACTTTCAGATTTTCTTAACATTTGAAGATGTGCCTTTTCTTGGGTAATGTTAATCACGAATGTAGTAATGTTATTTCACGATTGTAATAATGTTACATGATCATGGGTGTGGCATTCTCTAACTCAATTGACGTGAACAGAAAGTAGTTTTCATAAAACTCATGGCTCTGATTGCACAGTCCCACTTGCTTTTGATGTTACATCAAAGCAAGGGGCACTTTTCTTTTAAAGGCTACTTTCAGAACTTGTCTTTGTATTTTCTCTAAACTATAAATGCAGTTATGTCCATTTGGAGGCCAGGGTACCACATGTCACAGGGAGCCTTACATGTGTGCCGAGAGAAGGTTCAAAGACTGTTAACAAAAAAGAAAGTCTAAGGGAACGCAAAATTTCATTTTCTAATGGTAATCCCCAAGATTTTCTCCAAAAAATAAATTGTTTTGTATTTTGTAACTTAAAAGCAGCTATTAGTACATTTCTGAGATATAGCAGGAGACCAAAACATTTTTGGAAAGAGAATAAATATATGAAGAGAGACTGGTTGTTTTATTTTCAATGTGCTGAATATATTAGACTACTATTTATTTTGTGAATGGATGTGATGAAATAAATATCCAGGTGTTTAGTGTATGATAAGATGGGATATATAGGTTTTTTTGGAGTTACTAAATCCATCATGTCTTTTACATAATGGACAAATCAAGTTAAAAAAAAACCTTTTACATAGCTTAGCCTGTTTTCTGGTGCTGTTGAACTGCAAGAGAAAATACTTTTGCATATATACAGGTGAAAGTTTTTTTCAATTTATGTATACAAGACATTGTAGGCATTAAAGATATTTTATTGATATTTTTACTGGTTTGCATTTATTGGTCAAAACTTTGAGCTGTTCCTTATCTCAGTACCCTGAACATTTTCCAATTAGAAATTTCAGTAGACTTGTCAGACTTAAGATAGTTTGTCACCTGCACCCATTCCTGCTCAGTCTCCCTTACACATTCATATCTGCTCAGCCCCTCCCACCACTGTATCTCTCCTCTTCCCCCACCAGCTTACACAACTGTTCTCTGACAGCCAAGTTAAGATTGTCACTGGTTAGAGCAATAGAATCTAGCTTTGTGGCTTGAGTTTTTGGAGGTATACTCAAATTGGAGGGAAGAAGCAGAACTGGGTATATGGTTCCTCTTGTCAAAATGAGCAGGTTCGGATCCCTTAAAATAAAGAGAATTTGGAATGGCTGAAAAGATGAGTTCTGGGAGGAAAGTGGGCAGAGAATATAGCAACTTTAACTCATTGGAATGTGTTAAGTCTAGGTCATGTAAGATATGTCAGTACCCTAGATTTAGAAATTAGAGTTTTGTTTATGAATCTTAAATTCATTTTTTCATTACATTAAAAATAAAAAGGGTACTATATTCAATGCAAGGAGCCACTTACTGTTTAGCTAACATACCAGATAAGATCAACAACATGTTTTCAACATAGCCAAAAGATCTACTTGGCCAGGAAGGGCGCACTGACAGTTTCAGCTTATCTCCAGGCAGCCACTTTGTCCTCCCCCACCCCCTCACCTCCAGCTTCTCTACATCATATTGAGAGTTAACCAGTTAGCTTTTGTTTCTACCTTCGTTGCCTTTAAAAGAATCATCAGGTAACTTCTTGGCTTTTCTGGTGAGAGAGAGATTTAGGCAGTAAGGTCTTAGATATCTCAGACTTCCTCAATGGACTCTAGCTCACAAAGGTGTACAAAGAAGATCTGGATCTGATCTTGACTCTGCAACCCAGAGCTATGTGTTGGCAAGATAATTAAGCCTCCCAACTGCCCTTTTGTCATTTTGACAAATGGAGCTAATACCAACTTCAGGTTATTAATGACTAAAATACTTGAGTATCCAGCCCCAATATAAAATGAAGTCCTTTTCCTTATTTGGGGGAAGCTTTGAGCTCTTAGTAATAGCCATGAAAATGCTATTACCCTGAAAGAACCAGCTCAAAGTTGCTGCCAGGAAAAAGGTATTAACTTGGAAAATAGCTCTAGAGCCTCTCTGTACTAAGGACACAGAATAGGGGACAATTTGGACAAGGGATCTTAATGCCAGTCTTAGAGACTATAGGACAAGTAACTGAGTCATCTGTCCACCCTGACTACGTCCCCACCTCCATCCCCCTGCTATGAGCTAACACAGTACCAAGTCTTCATCTTAAGAAGTGCAGTGATTTTTTACATAAAATGACAATCTGGTGCAGTGACTTTATGCGAAACCAACAACAGGAACTGTACAGCTTGGTCAGGGTGAGCTTCAGAGCTGCATCATTTCACCAGGATCATCCTCGCTTATTTCCACTGGGGTCTGGGGGTGAGAAAAGTATGTCAGGTGAGTCCAGTGGTTGCTAGGATGTAGGTAGGGCTGAGGCAACTGCTCTTGCCAAGGCCTGGCTGTGTCCAGTGTTTTCCCACATAATGCTCCTGATCCCAGCTTCCTGGGGACTTAGACAGGAGGGGAGAAGTATCAGCTACCAGGACCCTTTCAAACATGACCATTCACTTGAAGAATAGTTCAGATTGCCAACGTGGGCTGATTTGGGAAATGATACTAAAGGCTGAGTCAGATGGGAGACCCAGATGGAGTTCCTGGCTCCTAGCTTCATCTGCCCAGCCTTGGCTGTTACAGCCATTCGGAGAGTGAACCAGGGGATAGAAGATCTCTTTCTGTCTCTGTCTCTAACTCTGCCTGTCAACAGTAAAAGAAATCTTTAAATAAGTAAAAGGTAAAGCTTTGGCTCTGGACCAGAAATAGCCTTTCCCCTCTTTCCAAATGGAGAAACTTTATTAAAAAGAATAAAGACTTGTAAGAAACTACAAAAGATCACATAAAAGCAGGTAGCAACTCTTCTAGTAGAGGGTGAATAATACCCATAATAGAAGCAGGAAAGCTACAATAATTTTTTTTTTAAATAAAGTTACTGGAGTTGGGAACTTTGATGCTTAGTTTGGTTATCTAGGGCAATCTGTTTCAGAGTGGGACTAGAGGGCAAAGTTGAAGATCCACTTACCCCTCCTGGAGGATACCTATATCCCTTCCACATTGTCCCTGCAATGAGAAGCATCCATAAGACGACAATCATGCTGCAGCTTCTTGTTCACTTGGTGCAGGCAGGGGGAAAGGGTGGTTCTGGAAGATGTGATCTTTCCCCGGTGTCCTGGGAACTGGGCTGTCTTCATTAGAGACCAGAGAGTGAATGGCCCAGCATGGCAGCTTCTAGCTGTGAGTTCTGAACTAAAGTGGCTCTCCGTGGCCACTGAAGGGGGCAGGGCTCAACACTAATTATGACATCAGCCCTTGTAACCTTGGGGACCCAGTCAGAGTGGGCAGCTATGGGATGGTTTGGCAGATGCTAGGTGTGTTAGGGCTGAAGAAACCTGTATCAGAAGGGCCTTGTTCTCTGTGACTGTGGTTAGGATCTAGGGGGCATCACACTTTTCTTAATTCATTGCCTGCCAAAATGTTTTAGTTTTATACAATCATGCAAAACACCCTGATTAACTTGGAGAATTAACTGGTTAGGTATGCTATGAGCAGTTAACTATAATGTTTTAATTAGTATAATTTGTGACTCAACTAAACAAGTGCCTGGGGCGGGCATCTAGCACAAGGGCCAATTTTTGCCACTTGGGATGCCCACTAACCATACTGGGTGTCTGAGTTTGAGTCGTAGCTCCACTCATCATTCGAGCTTTCTTCTAGTGTGAATCTGTGAGAGGCAACAGGTATTGGCTCAAGTGCTTGGGTCACTGTCACCCACAAGGGAGACCTAGCTTGAATTCCAGGCTCCTGGCATCAGCCTGGCCCATCTCTAGGTGTTGCAGGCATTTGGGGAATGAACCAGCAGATGAAACCAATCTCTCTCCTCTCTCTCTCTCTCTCTCTCTCTCTCTCTCTCTCTCTCTGTGTGTGTGTGTGTGTGTCCCCTTTCAAATAAAAATGAAAATTAAAAAAAAAAAATACACAAGTCCCAGTTCTTCCATCTACATCACTACTCTCACCAAAATTTGCCTATTTTGAGCCAATGCTCTCACAGAAATCCTGGGGTAGAAGGGAAAAAAAAAAAAGACCAGCCAGCATGCCCTGCTCTTGGCATGCATGGTTTGACACCCCTACCTTCTGGATTAGCTTCTCCAAAAAACTTCTGCTCCTGTAATTAGTACATTAGTAGGACTTTGAGAATTAGTTTTTTTCTGACAGTAGGAACGGCTCAGAAACAACAAAACAAAAAGCTGAATGAAATGGGGTGAGATGCAAGAAACCCAGGTGACGAGTTTCTGGAAGGCCCTTAACACTTCCCTGTGGTCAGGCTGGTCTAGTGAAACATGGGAGGCTTTATGTGCAGAGATCCATGTTTGGATCCCACCTTCCCCAATGAGCTGGTTTGTGTGGCTTTGGGTAAATACTTGGGGTCATTGTCACCAGTAAATCTTTGGTGACTGGCTTATTATTTTGCTGAATTGCTAGGTTAGTATTTTACTAAATGCTTTCAAGTTTGCATTAAGTGCTTTACACAAATTCCCAAATGTAATGCTCACAAAAATAGTAGGAAGCTCAGGTATCTCCCGCTGTTTAGAACAGGGGTGGAGAACATCCAGCCTGGGGGCCATATGAGGCATGTGAAAGCATTTGATCTGGCTCTGTCAAGCCAACCTCAAGCAAGACTCAAAAGGTTCCCCACCACTGATTTAGAAGAAACAACTGACTTCCAAAAGGTTCAGTACACTTTCCCAAGGTCACATAGTAAGTTGCAAAGATAGGACTTGAGTTGATGTTAACTCCAGCTTCAGGATCTGCCTAAAGCGGTGTTGAAAATGCTGGTCAAATATATTATAGTGCTTGTGAGGAGAAAATAAGGCAATGTATAGGGAGTGTCAACAGAATACCTATGAGACTAGGTTATCAATGGGTCTAGGAACATTGGCCTGCCGTCTCAGCATGCTCCTCAAATCTCTTTCTCCACCACAAGCCTCACATCATTTCCCCTTCCGCAGACTGTATTATGTCTTGCAGAGGACTAAAAGTTCTCCACTGAGATTTCAGGGTGCTACCAAGTTCCCTGGAAAGGGGGGAATCCAGCCCAGCAGGCTTGACCGCCCACTCACAGAAGCAGATCTTCATCCGCAGCCCGACTCCCCAGCTGTGCCTTGCTCCCCTGAACAGACCGCTTCTCTTTCCACTTGAGGGTTGGAGGCTGAGGCAGAAAGGAAATGAAAGGCAGAGAGGGCCCCGTGCCCCGGCCCTGAGGGTCACCAGCTCCGTGTGGTGACTGACAGGGCTGCTGAGGGGTCCCACTAATCCCCGCCATTGTCATCCTGCCAGCAACCACTGATGCGCTCGCCCTGAAACCCTGTCCGGTGCTGTCTCCCGCAGACCCTTACACATGGCATCATGCCTTGAAATAACTGAAGTGGGATCCAAGGGAGAAATGAAAACACATGAACGAAGGATGGCCCACGGGCATGGGAAGAAACCTGCAAAACTCACTCTGTTCCCATCACACCCTGACTTCTGATTGCTGCTGAAACCTCAACTATCTTTCCCGCTTGGTCAGAAACCCTAACTGGGTAGGGATGCCCTACCGTGAACTCTGGAAATGTGCCCATGTAACATGCAAATCCAACAAAAAGCAGCCAGCCAAGCACAATCATGATCAAAAGCAATGGCTAAGATACAGCAGCACAGTGAGAGACTGACTATGCACCGTGCTCATGAGACCCTCAGTTGGTAGAAGTCTCGCATATCAGTTCCAGTCCTTGGCTCCAAAGGATACACAGACCCCTAGTGGAGAAGCTGGAGCCTAGGCGGGCATTGTGACATCACTGTCGTGTGGCCCAGCCTCTCAACACACCAGTGACTGCCCCCAGACCAGCAGCTGAGCACGAAGTGAGCTCTCTCTATCGTATTGCACAGCAGCACTTTAGTACTACTACTATTTTTTTTACAGATTTTATTTATTTTATTTTATTTCTTTATTTGAGAAGTAGAGTTATAGAGAGAAGGAAAGACAGAGAGGTCTTCCATCTGCTGGCCACAATGGTGGCGCTGCGCTGATCCGAAGCCAGGAGCCTCTTTCGGGTCTCCCACATGGGTACAGGGGCCCAAGCACTTGGGCCATCTTCCACTGCTTTCCCAGGCCACAGCAGAGAGCTGGATGGAAGAGGAGCCTCCGGGACAGGGATAGGCACCCCTATGGGATACCAGCGCTGCAGGCGGAGGTTTAAGCTACTAAGCCACAGCGCTGTCCCCTTTAGTGCTGTTATTAATCCCCTTTTGCTGATGAGAAAATTGAGGCTTAATGTAGCCTTCACAAGGGCACACTGCTGGTGCTCCGGATCAGGGCCAAGACTTGGAGGGGGCCTGGCTGCCTGTTAGGAAGTTGGGCTCCCAGAGTACAGACTGGGATCTGGAAAGCTGTGTCACTAGGCCTATGCCAGTTGTGAATGAAAAAACTGACACCTTCCCATCCCTGCAGCACGTCCCCTCCCGCCTTGAAGCCTTCTCACCACAATTTTATACTCACGTTCTTCAACACCCTTGGTCAGTTCCTTCCCATCGGTTCTCTTTTCTTCAACATTAAGAAGCCACAGGCACTCAGGTGTTTTCTTCAAATAAACCTCCAACTGATGCTGTGGCTCCTCCCCTAACTTCCTGTTTCTTTTCCTTTTCTGACCAAACTTCCTAAACCTGTGGTCCATATGCCAAGTCTTGCTTCTCAATCCATACTCTTTTTCCACCCATTCCATTCTAGCCAGTCCCCCAATACTAGCCCCATCCCATCACGTTGATGCTTTCTCAGAGGTCACCAAAGATCTTCTTTCATCAAGACTAATGACCTCTCCTTGTTCTCTTTGACCTCCCTGTGCTGTCTCGGTGGACCCCTCCCTTACCCAGAGCTCTTCCAACATACATACTTTCATGTCTAGTATTTTATACCCCCTCTATTGTCATTTTTTTAAATTATGAAAGAGCTCTCATGAAACCATCCAAATATGTGTGTGTGTGTGTGTGTCACCCTTAATACTTTCCCCTCTTCCTCCCCTTGTAACCAGACTAAATACATCTTTTTCCTTTTCATAGCCTGATGAACAAAAACTAACTACTAAGCTTGTGACTGACTACCGTGTCTGTTCAATTCAGTGTCGCTTGTGAACTCCAGAAACTGCCAGCTAAACTTGCAAAGTAATCTGGCCCTCCCTGGCCAGCATGATCAGGGGTTAGAATTCATTTGAACAGAATGTCTAGGGGTATGAATAAATGAGGACACAATAAGCATAGATTGTAGGCTGAGTGGGCTTCATCCTGGGTAAAGAGACACTGAGATCTCTTTAACACAATACTTCACCTTTCAGACCCCAGCTAAGTCACATTTTGTAGCCGCTTAGTTTTACCAAACACCCTGCTATTCCATCCTCATGATAAAGCCAAGCCATCCAACAAGGACAAATAACAAGGGCACAATAAGCGTAGACACTGGGTTGACTGGGTTTCATCCTAGGTAATGAGATACTGAAATCTCCTTAATAGGCATATTTTGCTTCTTTCAGATTCCAGCTAAATCATAATTTGCAGCTGCTTACTTGTGCAGAACATCCTGCTGTGCCTCCTCATGATAAAGTCAAGCCATCAAACAAGTTTCTCAAGGAAACTTGATGTCTGAGACTGATAAAATACCCTGTAAGCAGATCCACAGTTGGCTCCAGTACTAGCTGCTCCTGTCCCCCCAGCAGCCCAAACCCCTCTTCACTCCTAAAAAGCTCCAGATCGCCCTCACAGAGGAGGGTGATAGTTCTGGAGATGCTAGTCTACCTTCTTCACCCACCAGTGGGATATTGAGCGTTCTTTTTCCTTTATCGTCAGTAACATCCTCAACTCCCATCCCATCCTGTAACCAACATTACTACCAGTACAGCATGCAACTTTGTGCCAAAGACTTCTCCATAAATCTACAAGTGTCAGTACCCACATAGATTTACTAGGGGATATAGGTTTTCCCCAGTGTTGTTTAGTTAGAGGTGTTCATAATATACATGCCTCTGTCAAATTTTGATTTTCTCTTGTAACAATACATCACAGACATCCCTCTGGGTCAACTGATAAAAAGATCCTACATGTTTCATTTTTGTTTTAATAATAACCTTTACTGAGGTATAATTTATATATGATAAATTCATTCATTTTTACTGTATACTGAATGAGTTTCAAAAAATGTGTCAATTTCGTAACTATCATCACACTTAGGATAGAAAACAATCTGATCATCTTAAAAAGTTCCCTCATGCTCTTTTGCCATTAATCTCCTCTCTCAACTCCTTGGCTCCTGGAAACAAATAGGTACATTTGTATTGTCTAAAACATCATATAAGCAGTATCATAACTTTCTTTCACTTAGCGTAAAGCTTTTGAGATTTGCCGAATCTGTTGATAATAGCATGTTCTGTTTTACCAAATAGTATTCCGTTATGTGAACAGATCTGTTTGTCAATCTACCTGTCAAAGAGCATTTGTGTTATATCCAGTTTTGGGCTTTTATGAATAGAGATGCTGTAAGTCTTTGTGCAGTGGTCTTCAAAGTTTTGATTTGTCTAGGGTAAATACTCAAGAGGGTGATGATGTGATCATATGGTAAGTACCTGTTTAAGAGCTTTTCTCCAACAGTTAAGATGCCCATATCCCACATCACAGTACCTGAATTTGACTGCTCCAGTTCCTGATTCCTAATTATGCTAATATAGACCCTAGGAGGCAGCAATAATGGCTCAAGTAGTTGGGTCCCAGACACCCATGCAAAAAACCTTGATTGAATTCATGGCTCGTGGCTTTAGCCTAGCCCAGCCTAGCCCAAAATGCATGCATTTTGGGGAGTGAACCAGCAGATGGGAGACATCTCTGTCTCTGTAACTATCAAATTAATTAATTAAAAGAAAACCTTTCTCTATCATTTGCTCCCACTAATTTGATTTTGATATGTCTTTGGTAATTTTCTACATTTCTTCTACCTGGGGTTCAATGAGCTTCTTGAGTCTGGGAGTTTATGGCTTTTTATCATATTAGAAAATATTTAGGTATTCTTTCTTCTAATACGTTTCCTGTCCTCCTCGCTCCGTCTGTGACTTCTAGTACATGTTAGACTAGTTGAAATTGTGCCGTAGCTTCCTGAGGTCATTTTCCTAGACAGTTTGTGTTTTCTTTTGTATACTTCTCATTGTTATGGCCTCGAATTCACTCATCTTCCCCTACACGGTCTAATCTTCTGTTAATGTGTTTCTCATTTGATGTTGTAAGTTCTCTGTAAGTTCAACCTAAAAACAATTTTAAACATTTGAAAGGCAAAGAGGTGGGGGAGGGGGACAGAGAAATCTCCCATCTGCCAGTTCTCTCCCTAAATGCTTGCAATTGCTGGGGTTTGTCCAAGCCAAAGTCAGGAGCTGGGAACTCAGTTCAAGTGTCCCACATGAGTGGCAAGGACCCCGCTACTTGAGCCACCACCTACCATGTGTCAGGGAATTAGCAGGAAACTGGAATCCGAAGTGGAGCTGGGATTCAAACCCAGGCACTCCATATGGGGTGTGGGCATCCCAAGTGCCACCTTAAGCACTGGGCCAAATGCTCACCCCTAAACTTACGCTTGTTGTATCTTTCACACTTCCCTACATTGTCTTCATGTTTTCCTTTATATCCTCAAGCATAGTTTCAAAATTTATAATAAACCTATTAAAAACACTGTTATGGTTTGGCTACTAGTCTGAATGTTAAATGTCCCCAAAAGTGAGGCAGGCATTTGGCCTTAGACACCCACACCCTGTATGAAGGTGCCTGGGTTTGAATCTCAACTCCACACCTGTTTCCAGCTTCCTTGCTAACGCACACTTGGGAAGAAGCAGCTGATGGCTCAAGTAGTTGGATTCCTGCCATTCACATGGGAGACCTGGATTAAGCTTCCCAC
This sequence comes from Lepus europaeus, assembly GCF_033115175.1. Classification (NCBI taxonomy): domain Eukaryota; kingdom Metazoa; phylum Chordata; class Mammalia; order Lagomorpha; family Leporidae; genus Lepus; species Lepus europaeus. The sequence goes on from NC_084833.1 coordinate 46,799,029, forward strand.
TCCAGACTTTGGCCTGGCCCAGCCCTGGCTGCTGTGGGTGTTTGGAGAGTGAAGCGGTGGAGGGGAGAACTCTGCTTGTCTATCTCTCTTTTCCAATTTAAGTGTCTTGAAACAAGTAAACATGTTAAAAATCAGCATGCATGTTTAACTGTAGTCTTTTTCTCCTCCGTAAAGCTGTCATTAACGCATCTCTCATTCCGTAAGACCTCTAAATCAAGAAACAGATAACTCAATTCTAACCTTCAGCTTCCTCATTAGAACTCGGGTAATAACCTGCCCAGGTCACGGGGTTTTGTGAAGATTAACTGAGATAAAGCATGGATAATTCCTGGCAATGTGCCTTCTGCACAGGCGCACACACACACACAGACACTCACAGATGTAGAGGGCTCTTAGTAATTATACAAGAAAATAATTGGTGGTTTAGATGGAAGCTCTCTTCTGTAAAAGGCTTCTTTCTTTTTTTTTTCCTTTTTAAAGATTTATTTATTTATTTGAAAGTCAGAGTTACACAGAGAGAGAAGGAGAGGCAGAGACAGAGAGAGAGAGAGAGAGAGGTCTTCATCTGCTGGTTCACTCCCCAGATGACTGCAATGGCCAGAGCTGTGCTGATCCGAAGCCAGGAGCCTGGAACTTCCTCTGGGCCTTCTAATGTGGGTGCAGGGGCCTAAAGACTTGGGCCATCTTCCACTGCTTTCCCAGGCCATAGCAGAGAGCTGGATCGGAAGTGGAGCACCGGGACACGAACTGGCGCTTATGTGGGAGGCAGGCACTGCAGGCAGTGGCTTTACCTGATACGGCCCCAAAAGGCTCTTTGAAGACTTTAGAGCCTTGCTCAGGCCTCACTGCTAACTTGATGCTTTTCCTTTGATTAATGGACTTCCAGTAGGATCTAGTACACCGTGGAGTCGCTGGGAGTCCTACTGTTTGTAACGTTTGCTAAATCTGGCTGAGGTGCTTCCTGTAATCTTCCTGCTACCTTGTCTTCTGGCTTCCACTCTTCCCTCCCCCTCCAATGGGTCTCTTCACAACACAGCAGTTTTTCTTTTTCTTTTATTTAAAGACTTATTTTATTTATTTGAGAGGCAGAGTTAGAGAGAGGTGTCTTCCATCTTCACCCCCTAAATGGCCTCAAAGGCCAGAGCTGGACTGTTCTGAAACCAGGAACCAGGAGCTTCTTCTGTGTTTCCCACGCAGGTGCAGGGCCCCAAACATTGGGACCATCTTCTGCTGGTTTCCCAGGCTATTAGCGGAGAGCTGGATCGGAAGCACAGCATCCAGGAATCGAACCTGTGCCCATATGGAATGCTGGCACCACAGGCAGAGGCTTCACCTACTGTGCCACAGCATCCCCCCCCCCCTTTTTTGGTAAAGATTTATTTATTTATTTGAGAGGCAGAGTTACAGAGAAAGAGAGAGAGATAGAGAGAGATAGAGAGAGAGAGAGAGAAATATGAATCTTTCATCCACTGGTACACGCCCCCCCCCCCCCAAATGGCCACAATGGCCAGGGCTGGGCCAGGCTGAAATCTGGGTCTCCCATGCAGGTACAGGGGCCCAAGTACTCGGGCCATGTTCTGCTGCTTTCTCAGGGACATTAGCAGGGAGCTGGATCAGAAGTGGAACAGCCAGGATTCGAACTGGCGCCCATAGGAGACACTGGTGCTGCAGCAATGGCTTTATACACTGTGCTACAACATTGGCCCCAGAAGTTATTCTTTTAACACTCAGTTTATGAGAATATTTCAGGCTAGTATAGAGAGAGTTTGGAATGCTCCTAACAAAAAGAAATGATAAAGGTCCAAGGTGCTAGATAGCTCAATTACCCTGCTCCAATCATTTACATGCTGTTTACATGTACTGAGATGTCACACTGCACTTCATAGCTATGTATAATTAAAGATCAGGTAAAAAATAATTATATATATTAAAAAAAAAAACTCTCAGATCACACACTACTCCTCTGTTGAAACCTTCCCATGTCGCCTCTTTCCCTCATAGTAAACCCCTAGGAATGAAAAGAGCCGGCCCTGACATTGGGGAAGCTGTCTGACACGGACTTCTCAGGATGTGAGAGAAAAATGAACCCAAAATTCAGTCTCTCCTACTCCACCCTCACAACGCAGATCGCTTCCATGACCTCAAAAAGAGGTGGGGGGTTTTCTCCACCAGCAACAAGCAAGGATTCTGCAGCAGGTACCAGTGGGGCTGTCCTGTAATTCAACTCACTTCTGACCCTGCCTGCCTGGAGACGACATCAGATCCTAGTGGTTGGGGGGCTCAGTCCCCAAGTCTGCCTGCACTTCACGCCCACGCACAAGTGCGGGTCTGTAAGACTTTTGATCGACTAGCTACAAATCGGGGTCCCCCCCCCCCTCAGGCTTGATTCATTGGCGAGAGCAGCTGACAGAACTCCGAGCAACACTATACTGACAGTTACTGGTTCAAGATGAAGACTGTGTTAAGGGATACAAACAAGCAGACAAACGAAGAGCAACACAGGGCGAGGCGGAAAGACGATGGCGCGGAAGCTTCCGACCGAGCAGCTGGGGTGTGCCACCCTCCCGGCACCAGAAGACTTCTCGCCGACCTTCCTGCAGGCCTCCACGTGTCCAGCTGTCCAGATGCCCTCCGAACCCTGTCCTTTCGTATTCTCAGGGGGGACATCATTGTCCATGATTGGAGCATAGACAGCTATGCAGAAACGTAATTCGTCAGAAAGGAAGGGTATCCTCTATGCTAATAGCGTGGGTGGGGAAAGCCATCAAGGCTGTCTCAGATTCTTTTTTTTTTTTTTGTTCATAGATTTTTTTTTTAAACTTTTATTTAATGAATATAAATTTCCAATGTACAGCTTATGGATTACAATGGCTCCCCCCCATAACTTCCCTCCCACCCGCAACCTCCCCTTTCCCGCTCCCTCTCCCCTTCCATTCACATCAAGATTCATTTTCAATTCTCTTTATATACAGAAGATCAGTTTAGTATATATTAAGTAAAGATTTCAACAGTTTGCCCCCACATAGCAACACAAAGTGAAAAAATACTGTTGGAGTACTAGTTATAGCACTAAATAACAGTGTACAGTACATTAAAGACAGAGATCCTACATGATAGATTCTTAAAAAAAAAAAAAAAAAAGATTTACTGGGCCAGCATCGTGGTGCAGCAGGTTAAGCTGCTGCCTGCAACACCAACATCCCATAGGAGAGTCCTGGCTGCCCATTCAGCTCCCTGCTAGTTTACCTGGGAAAGCAGTGGGAGATGGCCTAAGTACCTGGATCCCTGTCACCCACGTGGGAGGCCTAGAAGGACTTCCAGGCTCCAGGTTTGCTCAATAAAAGCTGTTGAGACCAATTGGGGAATGAACCAGCAGATGGAAGATCTCTCTGTCACTCTGCTTCTAAATAAACAAATCTTTGAAAAAGAAAAGATCACTGTGCAACCCGGAAAACATCTTCCTCTACACGTGACTACTGCTTCTTGGCCGATTATAGCTTTGTCTATATTATAGATAATATTCTTTGAAATATTCCAGTCACAGAAACATCCATGCTTTCCAACAGCAACTCCAATCTGGAGTGAAGCTTCGTTTACTTAAACCTTCCCCAAACCCTGTGTTAAATTCCTTCTCACACTGTCCTCACTGAGCTGTCCCAGCGTTTCCCCACAGCACCTGCTTCCTCTCTGTCAGGAGTGACGAACCCAGCTTGTCCAGAGGTGTGCTGCTGATGGCCTCTGGCAGGACAGCATGATCTACAAAACCCCACAGAGGTGCCCTGACTTAATTGCAGCTGTCACCTTCAGGGCTGGTGCTGGGCCCATCCCCAGAGTTCATGCTAATTAGCTGACTTAGCCATTCCACAATGAATGCATATTTCAGAACACCATGTTGTACATGGTCAATATTTACATTTTTATCAATTAAAAATTAATTTGTAAAACATGAGTGTAATTTCTAACAAGTCCGGGTGGTGCTGAGGCTGCAGGGCTGTGGATCACACAGGAAGAGTCACTGTATTCTAAACCATTTGTCCCTGTCACTTCCTCCTCTGACTCAGCTGGTCCACCTGTTATTTCATTCTATGCCAGGCACACTGGTCTCCTTGCCGTGCTGAGCTGAGCCTCCCCGGCACATGCCTGTGTTAGGACTGCCCTTTGCTTGCCCTCTCATTTGGAATTTTCTCTCTCTCTCTCTCTCTCTCTCTCTCTCTCTCTCTCTCTCTCTTTTTAAGATTTATTTATTTGAAAGAGTTACAGAGAAGGGGAGCCAGAGGCAGAGAGAGAGAGAGAGAGAGATCGAGATCTTCCATCTGCTGGCTCATTCTCCAAATGCCCCAACAGCAGGGGCTGAGCCAGGCCAAAGCCAGGAGCCAGGAGCTTCATCTGGGTCTCCCATACAGATGCAGGGGCCCAGGCAGTTGGACCATCTTCCACTGCTTTCCCAGGCCATCAGCAGGGAGCTGGATCAGAAGTGGAGCAGCAGGACTTGAACCGGTGCCCATATGAGATGCGAACATTGCAGGCAGAGGCTTCACCTCGTACACCACCTCGCCGGCCCCTGGATTTGGAATTCTTACTCCTTCACCTTCCAGTGAGACCCACTGATCACCTTCCCCAATCCTTGTAAAACTTTACTCTCCACAACACTTAATCATCTCCTAACATATACTTTCCTTGCCAGATTTACTGTTTTGCTCCCCGTCTACTAATAACAGAAGAACAGCCTAGGGCAGCAGTATTTTCATCTATTCCGTTCAATGCTATGCCATCAGACCTAGAAAACAAAATAGTTGGCAACTAATAGGTGCGCAACAAAAGTTTTCGGATTGAATAAGTAAATGCTCCTTCTAGCTTTTCACTTTTCCTAACTGAATCAGTGACCTTGGTTTTTCTATGAATACAATCACCGACTGGTGACTTTGTAGCCATAGTGGCGCAAGCCGGGGATAGAGAGCAGCTAAGTAGCCTCCCAAGTCAACGGGAGCAAACGCCTCCAGACAGGACTGTGCTGCAGCTCGTCTTCACCTTCCTTCTCCAGAAGACCTTAGTCACCAATCTCAGCCACACCCCCATCCTCCCCCACCTCCCCAAACCTCCCCACCCCACCCCGTCTCCGGTTTTCAAACTCTTTCCCTCCAGGCCACCCCCCCCCCACCCCCTCCGCTGTTTCTTGCTCTTTCACCAACAGGGCTAGGGCGCTACCCTTACTTAAAAAAAAAAGAAAAAGAAATAAAAGCAACCCCGCCCCCCACGCTGCGCCACTCTGATGCACCTGCTCAGTTCGCTGAAATGGCTCCTGCATGTTGTTTCCCTTTTGCATTCCATGAATTTTGCTTTTACGTTCCACTAACTCCTCCTCCTCAAATTTTCCGTCTTGATCTTTTTCCTACACTCTGCTGAATTTACTACGTCCTTTGGAAAACTCCGCGTGTTACCTCCACCTCCTTTATTGCTTCCACTTGGGTCCTCCTCGTGCCTCCCTTCATGAATGTCCCCCACTTTCCGTCCAGCCAGCCCCGCGGCCGCTCAGGGTTCACGCGGGACGCGAACCCTGGGCAGTGAACGAGGTGGCCTCTAGCCTGCAAGGGGCGTGGCCTTGGGCTGGTCGGGAAGTTTGGTCCTCCGCGGCTTCCGTGCTGGAGCGGGTGCGGAAGAAGGTCCAGGTGCTGGGGTCGTGCAGCGTGGCTGGGAACCTGGCTAGAGATGGAGTTCGACTGCGAAAGTCTGAGACGGCTGCTCGGCAAGGTGCGAACAGCTCGCTGGGCCGGGGTTGGGGTCCTGGGATTTGGGGGAGCGCCTCCGCCCCTGGCCGGGCTGCCTCTTCGCGGTGCCCCGCCTGCCTGGGCGCTGGAGCCGAGGCGGGCTGGGCAGCAGCCGGCTGCGAGCAGCGGTCCCAGGCGGGCAGCGGGGGTCGGAGGGCACCCCTCCCTCCCTCCCTCCGTCCAGGGGCCCGGACTGCGGCTCCGGCCCAACTCCAGGGCGAGTCCTCACGCCACCATCTTCACCCGCCCCAGCACCCGCCCACCCTACAGCCACACCTTTCTCTCTGCTGAGATGACCTGCTCCCTCCCCCGCCTTTGCCACTCATCCTCTGTGAGCCCCACTCCCGAACGTTGAGTCATTCCCTTCTGCCTGCTGTCAAAAATAGCCATGGCCACACTGCGGAGTAATTATGTGCAAACCTGCTTCTTGGTGTGACCCTGAGCGCTTTTGTATCTCTACCTGCCGCCGCAGGTGCGGAACAGCTGCACACGGAAGGCCTGGGTAGATTCAGGAATGAAGACAGGGCATGGAGGGCCAGGAGAGGGCCTGCTGGTCGTGGACGGTTGAGGAGTGGAAGGCTGACCCATGTTTAGGAAGCCTGACTAACGTGAGTTCCAGGTTCATCTTAGGCCAGGCTCTCTCATTCCCAACCAGTGCAGGCTGAGCAAATTCTCCTTTTCAACTAGTCTCCTAGTTAAGTGATTTTTAAAAAATTATTTATTTATTTGAAAGGCAGAATTACAGAGACAGAGAGAGACAGAGGTCTTCCATCCTCTGATTCACTCCCCCAGATGGCCATGATGGCAGGGGCTGGGCCAGGCAGAAGCCGGGAGCCAGGAGCTTCATCCGGGTCTCCCACATGGGTGGCAGTTGCCCAGGTTTTTGGGCCCTCCTCCGCTGCTTTTCCCAGGAGCTGTATCGGAAGTGGAGCAGCCAGGACTCAAGCCGGCACCTGTTGGGCTGCTTGTGTTGCAGGCAGTGGCTTACCTGCTGAGCCACAATCCGGGCCCCCAGTGAGTCTTAATTCTTAACTTCCCCATGCAGAAACCATACATTTAGGTCATTTTTGGTGAATTTGCCTATGTCTTTGTTGGGGCAGTTGTCATACCTGTGGGAGGTTTTGAAGCCCCAAGATTGAAATTCTTTATATACTTGATTTGAATGATTTTTTTTTTTTAAAGATTCACTTATTTATTTGAAAGGCAGCATTTAGAGAGGGAGAGAGAGAGATCTTCCATCCACTGGTTCACTCCCCAAATGGCTGCAACAGCTGGGGCTGGGCCAGTCTGAAACCAGGAGCCAGGTAATTTATCTAAGTCTCCCATGTGGGTACAGGGGTCCAAGTAGTTGGGCCATCTTTTGCTGCTCTCCCAGGTGCCTTAGTTGGGAGCTGGATTGGAAGTGGAGCAGCCAGGTCTGGAACTGGTGTTCCAGGTGGTGGCTTTACTAACTTTACCTGCCACACCAAAACACCGGCCCCTGATTTGAATGATTTTATCTGCAGTGACAGGTGTTGATCTTGCAGGAAGAGAAATATCACTATATACAAGATTATTACCCTTTCTGTCTCTCATTCAGAGTACATGAAATTAATAGAAATACTCTATCAAGTTTTATTGTGGAGAAGATAATAAATTGTTCAAGGAGAAGAATTGTTAAAGTTGAGAGTAGAAAAAGGACTATAGCATGATTTTAGTGGAACTTTTTTTTTAATAATTTATTTTTATTTATTTGAAAGAGTTACAGAGAGAGGTAGAGCCAGAGATAGAGAAAGGTCTTCCATCCACTGGTTCACTCCCCAAATGACTACAGTGGCCAGAGCTGAGCTGATCCAAACGCAGGGGCCAGGAGCGTCTTCTGGGTTTCCCACATGGGTGCAGGGGTCCAAGGACTTGGGCCATCTTCCACTGCTTTCCCAGGCCATAGCAGAGAGATGGATTGGAAGAAGAGCAGCTGGAACTTGAAGTAGTGCCCATATGGGATGCTGGCACTGCAGGCCGGGGCTTTAACCCAGTGCACCACAACACCAGCCCCTTAGTGGAACTTTAATGAAGGAAGAAGAACAATAGTTTTCTCAAGGGTAGAAATAAAATAGTAGGGCCATTAAACTTACTGTTACCCATGTACAACATAGAATGTGGCACATAAGTGCTTAGTTAGTATCTTTTGGGCATATAAGTTAAGGAAACCTAGCCCTGGCATTAAGCAAATGATAACTTAATATCTAGAAATAATTTTTGTGCAGAAAAGTCTGGAAGTGAACAGTACATTACAAATGAAGCGATTGGTGGAGAAAGTGAAGAATCTTACTGAAGACAAATAAAACCTAAACAGGTATCCCAACTGACCTTTAGAGTCAATGTAATTCCAATCAAAATTCTAATGGATTGTTTTGGGAACTTTTAAAATTAATTCAGAGCCTTTTGAAAATGTAGAAGATGAAGGCCACATTGTGGCATAGCAGGTAAAGCTGCTGCCTGTGATGCCAAGGTGCCATATGGGTACTGGTCTGAGTCCAGCTGCTCCACTTCTGATCCAGCCCCCGCTAATGATCTGGCAAAGCAGCGGGAGATGGTCCAAGTGCTTGGGCCTCTGCCAGTCACATGGGAGATCCCAATGAAGCATCCTGGCTTCATCCTAGCTCAGCTCTGGATGTTGTGGCCATTTGGGGAGCAGACCCATGGGTGAAAGATCTCTTTTCTCAGACTCTCCTCTTTCTCTGACTCTGCCTTTCAAATAAATAAATAAATCTTTGTTTTTTAAAAAAAGTATAGAAGATCAAGAAAAATCTTGACATTCTTGCAGAAGAATAAGTGTGAAGACTTGCTCAACAAAGCATTAATACTTTAGGTATTAAGATTTAGCGTAGGGGGCTGACGCTGTGGCATACTGAGTAAAGCTGCTGCCTGCAGTGCTGGCGTCCCATTTGGGTGCCAGTTCAAGTCCTGGCTGCTCCACTTCCAATCCAGCTCTCTGCTATGGCCTGGGAAAGCAGTAGAGGATGGTCCAAGTCCTTGGACCCCTGCACCCATGTGGGAGACCTGGAAGAAGCTTGCGGCTCCTGGCTTCAGATCTGCCCAGCTCTGGCCATTACAGCCATTTGGGGAGTAGGCCAGTGGATGGAAGACTCTCTCTCTCTCTCTCTTTCTCTCTCTCTGCCTCTGTAACTCCACCTTTCAAATAAATAAATAAATGTTAAAAAAATAAAAAAATAACAAAAAGATTTAGTGTAGTATTGGCATAGACTAACCAGTGAAACAGACTAGAGGACTGAGAATCACATGCATGCACTTTTGGAAACACAATGTAAAACAGAAGCGGCCTTGCATATAGCTATGGAAAAGAGACTGCAAGGACAAGTGATTATCTGTGTGGAGGGGAAACATTATATCCCTGCCGCACATAAAAATTCCCAGTGGATTAAAGACTTAAATGTAAACAACAGCTATAAGACTTACAAAGACAAGGGTGAGTGTTGGGCATAGCAGTTAGATGCAATTTGGAATGCCCTCATGGGAGTGCCTGGATTGGAGTCCCAGCTGCACCCTCCACTCCAGCCTGCTAATGCACACCCTAGGAGGTAGCAGGGGATGGCTGAAGTCACCCACAAGGGGAACTTAGATTGAGTTCCTGGTTCCTGGCTTTGACCTGGCCCAGCCCTGGCTGTTGTGGGCATTTGTGGAGAGATCTTTCCCTGTCTCTCTGCCTTTCGGATCAATAAGATAAATAGATAAAAAAAATTTAAAGCTGTACCAAGATAAATGCAGGGGAGGATCTTTATGGGTGCAGAGTAAGCAACATTTTTAAAATAAATACAAAGCAGAGACTGACAGATTCAGCTATATTAGCATTAACTTATTTATCAAAAGATACCACAAAGAGGCAAGATATAATGTTAGATAAGATAGCTTTAAGACACATAACTGACAAAGTATTGGTATGTAGAATCTGTATGGCATGCCCACAAGTCAACACTAAAACCAGTAAATAGAAAATTATTTAAGTAATGAAAAAACATTTTAAAAAGAAGAGAAAAATCAAAGTTTTCTCAGTCTATTAGCCATAATAGAAAATTTTAAATCCATGGTACACAATTCTCTCTCGATTGATTGGCGTAGATAATTTCAGGGATTTGAGGTATATGGGTGAATGGGAGTTTTAAACACTGCTGATGGTTAAATGGTAGTTTCCCTCCTGTGGGAAACAAGTTGGCCTTATTTTGCTATCTTAATTATTTGTGTTCTGTGTGCCATCCACCTCTGTATATGTATGTACCACAGAGAACTCATAGTGATTGAAGAGGGAGACATGTGCAAGGCTACAGCAGAATTATTTATAACTGAGACTTAGAAAGAGCCCAAGTGTTCTTGAAAGGAAAAAGGAAAATTTATTGTCTATTCATACAGTGGAAAATACTATTATGCATCAGTGAAGATGAATGAACTACGACTAAGCTTACAAAAAATACAAATGAATCTTAGCTGCATTGTATTGAGTGGAAAAAAATGGAGATTGTATATAAAATTGTATTTTGATAAAGCCAAAAGACAAGGAAAACCAAATAAATAATATAAATTAATAAATAAACAACCAGTATGTTGTTTAGGGATACATACATATGTGATAGAACCATAGAGGGAAAAAATGCAGAAATGAATATACAATTTGGCAGTAGAGGGGTGGGGCAGGGGGAGGCAGCTGATTGAGAGAGAATAATGTTATTAGAAAGATTCTAGGTCTGTGCTCTCCAGTATAGTAGCCGCTGGCCACATGTGGTTATTTAACTAAAATTAAGATAAAATGTAAAGAGAGTTTCTCAGTCACATTAGCCACATTTCAGTTGTCAGTACCACATGTGCTTGTGGCTGTCTATTGAACAGAACACATACTGATCATTGTCAGCATGCAGAAGGCTTGGTGGAACAGTGCTGTTTTAGAACGTGAGTGGATGATTTGCTTCACTAGTGTTTATGATTTTTCAAAACGTGTGTGTAGATGCACAGAGAAATATATATTTCAATTTGTATTAAATATTGCACTTGGAAAAACTCTGGTTCGCTAATTTCTGTTTTCTACTCCCCTAGCTAAATTACCCTGGATAACTAACTAAAATTTGCTTGCTCCTAAAATGTTAAGATTGAACTTCATCTATAGATTCCCTCCTGCTAAAAATACATTTTCTGAAGTCATCCCACCAAGTTCTCCTGAGTGTGTCTTAAATTTGAGTAGTATGATACAGGAGAACCCTTGGTGATCATAAATGCCAGTCTCCTGAATAAATTCACTGTAATATAGCAGTTGAAGTTAAAATTTTATTGAACTTCTCATTTTTTCAGTCTTACTGATTTTTATAACACTATAATTGCTTTAGTTTTAGAATTTCTTGGGCTGATTTTCCTCTTTAGTGAAGTACCTCTAACCTTTAAGCTCATGGCACTGTTGAAGTCAGACTCCCTTAGAGTGTTATATAGAACTCTCTTAGGAAAGCTATGCAGTCCGTGTCCTAATATTACACGAAGAAGTTATGTTGAAGATAACGATAACTTTTTTTTTCAGGACAGGTAGAACAAGTCCTTTTTTTCCCCACGTGTCAAAAAGGCAAATCAGATGTTTGATAATGACATTTGGGTCTTTAGGCTCTATGGAAGAGGGCTTTTTATCCCTTTTGACATGCTTCCATAGCAGTTTTTCAGTTAAATTGATTCTTTTTTTAAAAATTTATTTTATTTATTTGGAAGACAGAGTTACAGAGAAAGGTAGAGACAGAGAGAGAGGTTTTCCATCTGCTGGTTCACTCCCCAGATGGCCACAATAGCTGGAGCTGCGCCAGTCTGAAGCCAGGAACCAGGAACTTCTTCCAGGTCTCCCACATGGGTACAGGGGCCCAAAGGACTTGGGCCATCTTCTGCTGCTTTCACAGGCCACAGCAAAGAGCTGTGAAGTGGAGCAGCTGGGAGTAGAACCAGCGCCTATATGGAATGCCGGCACTTTAGGCCAGGGCTTTAACCCACTGCACCACAGTGCTGACCCTGGTTAAATTGATTCTAATATAGCCCTATCCAGCCATTTTTAGAGAATGTTAAGGACACAGAGAATAGCTTATATTGTAAACAGAAAACAACATGTTCATGATATGTATATTCCAGGTGACAGCAGTGCAGCATATTACACATTTCTGTAGTGTTTGAAGATAGAATAATTTTATTCAATTTTGTTGACACTAAGGCTCACTTTGTCCATTGGCCTGCTGGTTTAGTACTGATTAGTTTTTAGCTTCCATGCTCAGTGCTGTAGACGACAATTGATTTCTTTATCTACTCCTATAGATCTACCTGTTTGCTAACTCCTCTCTGTAAGGAATATGATCCAATCCAAGGCAAACCTTGTGCCAAGTGCTCTGGGCAGACAGTGATTCTTCCCCTCAAGATGTTCAACGTCATAGACTTTTTCCTCTGTCAGAGTCTTCCTACCTGAGAATGACCTCCCCCTTAATTTTTTTTTTTTTTTTTTTGACAGGCAGAGTGGATAGTGAGAGAGAGAGACAGAGAGAAAGGTCTTCCTTTTTGCCGTTGGTTCACCCTCCAATGGCCGCTGTGGCCGGCTCATCGCGCTGATCCGAAGCCAGGAGCCAGGTGCTGCTCCTGGTCTCCCATGCGGGTGCAGGGCCCAAGCAATTGGGCCATCCTCCACTGCCTTCCTGGGCCATAGCAGAGAGCTGGCCTGGAAGAGGGGCAACCAGGATAGAATCCGGCGCCCCAACTGGGACTAGAACCCAGTGTGCCGGCGCTGCAAGGTGGAGGATTAGCCTGTTAAGCCACGGCGCCGGCCCCTCCCCCTTAATTTTTAAAAAGCTTAATTTTTTATTTGAAAGGCACAGAGACAGAGAGGAAGAAAGAATCTTCTATCCACTGGTTCACTCACTCTCCAGATGGCTGCAGCATCCAGGACTGAGCCAGGTGGAAGCCAGGAGTCAGGAACTCCATCTGGGTTTTTCACATGAGTGGCAGGGATTCAAGTACTTAAGCCATCATCTGTGGCTTCTCAAGCATTAGCAGGGAGTTGAATCAGAAGCAGTGTAGTCTAGACTTGCAGCAGGCACTCCAATATGGAATGTGGGTGTTGCAAGCCATGGCTTAACCCACTGCAACACAACACCTGCTCTCTCTTCCCACTAATTTTCTATACCGTTCTAGACTCTAGGCTGAACTGTTAAGACTCAGTTCCTCCAGAAAGCCTTTCTGTAGTTGAGATGTGCCTTATGGTGATTTTTCATCTCTTCCCTGTACTGACTGTTGAGTACATATATATTTTTAAAGATTTATTTATTTATTTACTTGAAAGGTAGAATTACAGAGAGAGAGGGATAGGGAGAAGGAGAGAGAGAGATCTTCCATCTGCTGGTTCACTCCTTAGTGGGCCACAAGGGCCCAGGCTGGGCCGTGCCCATGCCAAGCCAGGAGCCAGGAGCTTCATCTGGGTCTCCTACATGAGTGGCAGGAGCCCAGGCACTTGGCCATTCTACACTGCTTTCCCAGGCACTTGATACTGTCTCATTTTGGTTAGCAGGGAGCTGGATTGGAAGTGGAGCAGCCGAGACCTGAACCAGTGCCCATATGGGATGCTGGTGATGCAGGTGGTGGCTTTACTCATCATGCCACAATGCTGGCTCCCATATTTTGTTTAATGTCTTACTTTAAGTATGTTAATTATGACATTTTCATACATGTTTGTTGAAGTAAGTAGACAGAGTTTTATCTCTTATAAATGAAAAATGTAATGTCAGAGATAGGAGACAGGATCCATTAGCAGTCACCCCCATTTCTTCCCAATCTCCACCCATCCTAGGTACTCACTATTCTGTTTTGCTTCTGTGGGTTTGCCAGTTATGGATATTTCATATATGTGGCCTTTTGTGTCTGTTTTTTTACTTAGTATGTTTTCAAGGTCCATCCCTGTGGTCACATGAGTGAATATTCCACTTGGTGGATATCCCACATTTCATTAGTTCACCAGTTCATGAACATTTCAATTGTTTTCATGTTTTGTCTATTGAGAACAATTATGTGGGAGTTTTTTGTGTGCTTTCTATTTTTCATTTTTCTTGGAGATATACCAGAGAATGGAAACGGTGGGTCCTATGGTAACTCTGTTTGGTTTTCTTTTCTTTCTTTCTTTCCTTTTTTTTTTTTTTTTTTATTTTCTTTTTATCTACTAGAGAAAGCAAGTGAGCGTGAGCTCCCCCATCTCTTGGTTCCTTCCACAAATACTCTAAGCGGCTGGGACTGAGTAGCTGGGAACCCAGTCCAGGCCTCCCATGTAGGTGGCAGGAATGCAAGCACTTTAGCTGTCGCTGCTGCCTCACATGGTCTGCGGGAAGCTTGTTGGGAGCCTGAGGCAGACTGTGAACCTAAACTGTCCATCACAACCGCTAAGCCAAGTGCCTGTCCCTGTTCCATCTTTTGAAGGACCACTAGCTTGTTTTCCAAAGCAGCTGCACCATCTTGTCCCTGGCAGTGGTGTTTGTGTGCAAGTGTAGGAGAGCTCTGATCCCTCCACGTATTCTCCAATTCTTGATACTGTCTCATTTTGGTTCTAGCCTACTTTTTATTTATAGTATGACTCTTCCAACTTTTTTGTTCTTTTTCAAGATTGCTTTTGGCTACTGTGGGTCCCTTGAATTTCCATATATATTTTAGAATCAGTTTGTACATTTTTGCAAAGAAAAAAAGGCAGTAACCGGATTGGGTAGGAATTGTGTTGAATCTGTTGGAGAATATTGACATCTTAACATTATGAAGTCACTGGATCTATTAACATGGGATATTTTTCCATTTCTTTACATGTATTTTATATCAACAATTTTTTGTAGTTTTCAGTCTCAATTTCATACCTTCTTGTTGGATTTATTTCTAAATATTTTACTCTTTTCTCAGAATAGCTATAGATTCAATATACTATTTTTCTTTCATTTAATCCTCATCATAAGTGCAGGAGGTGGGTATTGTTTCTCTTTGCAGATGAGAAAAATAAATTCAAAGAAATTGCCCACACTACAACCAAGGTTGCATTTCTGGGATGAATGAGGCAGCAGTATACCCAGCGTGATTGCAGTCTCTTGCATACTTTTAAAAAATTTATTTATTTATTTATTATTATTTTTTTTGACAGGCAGATTTAGACAGTGAGAGAGACAGAGAGAAAGGTCTTCCTTTCTGTTGGTTCACCCCCCAAATGGCCGCTACAGCCGGTGCACTGCACCAATCCAAAGCCAGGAGCCAGGTGCTTCCTCTTGGTCTCCCATGCGGGTGCAGGGCCCAAGCACTTGGGCCATCCTCCACTGCCTTCCCGGGCCACAGCAGAGAGTTGGACTGGAAGTGGAACAACCAGGACAGAATCCGGCGCACTGGGACTAGAACCCGGGGTGCTGGCGCAGCAGGCAGAGGATTAGCCTAGTGAGCCATGGCGCTAGCCATCTTGCATACTTTTGACTATCTCCATGGATCCCAGGGTGGGAGGGGGAGGTCTGCTTTCCCGAGTGAGTGAAGTGATCGAGAAAGAGAGCTGAATCGTTCATAGTAGTGAGTGGCGTCATTCACTGTGCTCTTCAGGATGTGTTTGGAGGCAGGCTTATTCAGTGTTTAGAGGCTTGGGTCCTGGGTTTGAGTTCTGGCTTCACTTGCTGTCTGACTCAGCAAATATTTTGATTCTCTGGCTTTCATTTTATTCTTTTGTAAAGTAGAGAAATTGTAAGCCCTAACTACCTCGTAGGTCATCATTGAAAAGATGAAATCAAACAGTTCATGTTTATAAAGCTTAGAGCCTAGAACTCAGTGCATATTGAATGTTCAGTTAAATATTAAATGTAATTCCTTTGTTACTCATAGCTTTATTTTTATTCCATGCTCATTTTTGTCTTTTTAGTACAAGTTCAGGGATCTAACTGTGGAAGAACTGAAGAATGTAAATAAATTTTTCCCACATTTCAGATACTCCATGGACACCTATGGTAAGAATCATATCCTCTAGTTTTGCCACATTATATGAACTTAATTATTTGGCCCTAGAGAGCTTCAGAATCATCATTTCTTATTTCTCCATTTTATCTGATTTTGAGTGAAACAATGTGACCTGTGGTTTCTGAAGAAATGTGAATGAATACAATATCTGTTGTGTTAATTTCCTATTGCTACTATAACAAGTCACCACAAGCTTAGCCAGCTTAAAAAGATGCAAGTTCACTGTCTTACAGTAGACAGAAAGTCAGCACAGGTTTTTGTAGCATGCAGATTTAGCTGGGCTGCAGTCAAGGTGTCAGCTCCTTTCTGGAGGCCCTGCAGGAGGATCTGTTTCCTTGCTCTGTCAGTTTCTAGAAGGCATTCCATGCCTTGGCTCTTGTTCTCCTTTCTCCATCTTCAAAGCCATTGTCTCTAACCATTGTGTAGTCAGTTCTTGCTGTGACCACAGTTGGGAAAGGTTCTCTGTTTATAATCTCAGGGATGTGAATGTTGATACAAAGTTGAGAATAATGTTAGAGAAACCAAAGAAAATCGTGATCAATCTTTCTAGAAGGTTGTTTTAAAAATTAAACTGGGGCCAGTGCTATGTTGCAGCAGTTGAAGCCATGGCCTGCAGTGCTGGCATCCCATGTGGGCACCGGTTCTGGTTCTGGCTGCTCTACTTCCAATCCAGCTCCCTGCTAATGGCCTGGGAAAAGAAGCGGAAGATGGCCCAAGTCCTTGTACCCCTGCACCCACATTGGAGACCCAGAAGAAGCTCCTGGCTCATGGCTTCAGACTGGAGCAGTTCCAGCCATTGCGGCCATTTGGGGAGTGAACCAGCAGATGGAAGATCTCACTCTGTCTCTGCCTTTCCCTCTCTGTAACTTTGCCTTTCAAATAAACAAATAAAATCTTTAAAGAAAAAAAAAAGTGCCGGCGCCTCGGCTCACTAGGCTAATCCTCCGCCTTGCAGCGCCGGCACACCGGGTTCTAGTCCCGGTCGGGGCACCGATCCTGTCCCGGTTGCCCCTCTTCCAGGCCAGCTCTCTGCTGTGGCCAGGGAGTGCAGTGGAGGATGGCCCAAGTGCTTGGGCCCTGCACCCCATGGGAGACCAGGAGAAGCACCTGGCTCCTGCCATCGCATCAGCGCGGTGCGCCGGCCGCAGCGCGCTACCGCGGCGGCCATTGGAGGGTGAACCAACGGCAAAAAGAAGACCTTTCTCTCTGTCTCTCTCTCACTGTCCACTCTGCCTGTCAAAAATAAAAAAAAAAAGTAAAGTATTAGGAGCCAACCATGTGGTGCAGTGGGTTAAGCCACAACCTGTAATACCAGCGTCCTGTGAGTGCCAGTTTAAGTCCCAGATGCTCCAGTTTTGATCCAGCTCCTTGCTAATGTGCCTGGGAAAGCCTCAGAAGATAGTCTAAGTAGTTGGGCCCCTGCCACCCACTTGGGATACCTGGATGGAGTTTCCTGGTTTTGGCCTGGCCCAGCCATCTTGGGGGTGAACCAGCGGAAGGAAGACCTTTCCCTTTCTGTCTCTCCATCTGTCTGTAACTCTGCCTTTCAAGTAAATAAATAGATAAATAAATAAAACTTTTAAAAAAAGAAGTATTATAAAATGTGGAGATATTTAATTATTGTCATTTGTAACAAATCAGTTACAATCATTTTTATAATCAAAAGAAAAAATGTTAACTTATTTTTTCTTTAAAGATTTATTTATTTGAAAAAATTACAAAGAAGAGAAGGAGTGACAGAGAGAGAGTTCTTCCATCCTCTAGTTCACTCCCCAAGTGGCCACAACCGCCAGGGCTGAGCCAAGCTGAAGCCAGGAGCCAGGTGCTTCATCTGGGTCTCCCACTGGGTGGCAGGGGCCCAAGTACTTGGGCCATCTTCTGCTGCTTTCCCAGGGTCATTAGCAGGGAGCTGGATCAGAAGTAGAGTAGCTTGGTCTCAAACCAGCGCCCACATGGGATGCCAGCACTGCAGGCGGTGGCTTAACCCACTATGCCACAGTGCTGGCCCCCAATTCTTTACTTCTTATGAAGGGTTTTCACGTTATCTCATTTGATCCTTATGACAACTTTGTGAAGTGTTATTATATTTGTTTAAAGGGTGACAAAACTGAAGATCAAAGAGATTAAAGTGACTAAAAGTCACTCTATGTGGGGAAGGTGGTCCTAGAACTTGGGACTTATTTTAGTATCAAAGTCCTACATTATTTCTCTGTACTCATTGCTTTCTGAGTAAGCAATATCTAATAATTTCTCCTTGCTGAGTGATGCTATTTAGAGATTGTGTGGTATGTGTATGGGGTAGGGTTATGCCTACACATAACCTGTGTTTACTACACACTTTAATACCGTTCTTCCTACTTCTAATTGCACATTTGGGGGCTTTTTTTTTTCCTTCCAGTTTTTAAAGATAGTTCCCAGAAAGACCTGCTGAATTTTACTGGCACTATTCCTGTGATGTATCAGGGTAAGTATGGGCATTTTCTTTCTTTATTATTTTTTTAAGATTTATGTATTTTCAGCCATAAAGCAGAATGAAATCCTGTCTTTCATAAGAAAATGGATGCAATTGGAGACCATTATGCTTAGTGAAATAAACCAGTCCCCAAAATACAAATGTCTTATGTTTTCCCTGATTTGTGGGAACTAATTGCAGGGTACACAAAATATGTAATGTAAATGAGCAAAACTGACAATTTTGAGATTTGATTAATGCTTACAGTCTATATTCTTGTGGAACAGTGGTTTTTCTACTTACTACTTATTGAATTCTTTATTTAGTGGAGGGTTAAGATTGTGATTATAAAGTAAATTGAAAGTATGTCAGTGTAAAAATGAAAAGAAAAATAAGAAAGGAAGGAGAGAGGGTAGGAGCAAGGAAGGGAAGGAGAGTAGGGTGGGAAGTAGTATACTCTTAAAATTGTATATATGAGATACATGAAATTTATTCCATTTATATAAATAAAAAATTAGTTATAAAAAAAGAATTGAATTGGTTGTGTCAAGCCCTAAGCAAATAATAATAAATAAACCAGGAGCTCGTATAGAAGAGATCCCATGCACATGCACCTAACAAGAACAAGCTGAACCCGAGACTACCAGGACCACAACCTTGCACAAAGGCCAGTGCAACCTTGCACAGAAAATACTCCTGCAAGGAAATATTCATTGTGGCCATAGATTATGGTTTCAGAATAACATATGTCATTCTCTTCATTTTGCCTTTAAAAGCTTTCCTTCACCTGTGCCTGTTGAATATGCCCATGGGTTCCATGTCATGTGCAATTTCTATTGTAGTGCTCCCTGCTTATCCCCAAATGAATATCATTATTCTTTTAAAAAATTTACTTATTTATTCAAAAGGCAGAGTGAAGTGAGCTAGCTAGCAGATACATCTATCTGTGAATGCATATAGCCAAAATACCATGCTGCCTTTCATTGCATTGTATTTTCTGTTTAATTCCATTTTGAAATGCTGTTTGCAGCCCACTAATTTAATATATTTAATTTCATGACCCATTATTATTTTTTAAAGACTTATTTATTTATTTGAAAGTTAGACTTATGGAGAGAGGGAGAGACAGAGATCTCTTCATCTGCTGGTTCACTCCCCAGATGGTCACAATGGCCAGGGCTGGGCTGATCCAAAGCCAGGAGCTTCATCTGGGTCTCCTTCATGGGTACAGGGACCCAAACATTTGGGCCATCTTCTACTGCTTTTCCCAGGCCATCAGCAGAGATCACAAATCTGTAAAAAAGGAATTACTGTTATCCTCAGTTTATAGAAGGAATCCAGGCACAGAGAAGTTAAATAACTTGCCTGAAGCCATATGGCTTGTGAAAATGTGGACTGGGATTAGAAACTAGGGCAAACTTTCTCCTGAGCAGCCATGTTCTTAAGTACATATATAATAAGATTATGAAAGCAACAACTATCAAGAGATATAACAGCTAAGGTAAATTATCAGATTTCTAGTCTAAGGTTAGTTTTTGTACTTATTGTAGGTCTAGCTTTATTCCTGTGTTGTGTCAAGGTAAGTATGGAAGTTTTCTTTCTTTTTCTTAAAGATGTACTTTAAAAAAATTTACAAGCAAAGCAGTGAGAGATTGTGGCGTGGTAAGTTTGACTTACCTGGCTGAAACTGGAAGAGCCCACTGAAGTTCTTGTCTCAGGCCCGTCCGTCAGTGGTTTTTTGACCATGTTGTAGTTCCTGTTTAATAGGGCAGCCTGCTTCTCCTGTAGAATGAGAATACAGAAGTGCTTCCCAAGGTGCTGTTTCTTTTACTGTTTCCAAAATATGGTAGACCACTTGCATGCAGATCTGTGTATGTGAGGGTGTAGCTGTGTGAAGATTGTCTCAGATGCACATGTTGAAGCTCCACGCCACATCTACTAAATCTCAAATCTGTGGAAGTACATGCTAGGTGTCTGCATGCTTTTCAGGTTCTTCAGGTAACTTTGATGGTAAAAAGAAATCACTGGACAAGGCAACTGTTAGGATTATTTTCAGTTCTGGGTTCTGTCTTTCTAACTCAACTTCACTATTGCAGTATGTGTGATTATTGGGCTCCATGAGGGCAGATGTCAAACTCAGTTTGGTTCATTTACTCATTCACTTTTTTTTTTTAAACATTTTTATTTTATTTATTTGAAAGCGTTACAGAAAGAAGTAGAGGCAGAGAGAGAGGTCTTCCATCTGCTGGTTCACTCCCCAGATGGCTGCAACGGCCAGAGCTGTGCCTATCCCAAGCCAGGAGCCAGGAGCTTCTTCCAGGTCTCCTACATGGGTGCAGGGACCTAAGGACTTGGGCCGTCCTCCACTGCTTTCCCAGGCCATAGCAGAGAGCTGGATCATAAGTGGAGCAGCTGGGACTAGAACCAGCACCTATATGGTATGCCAGTGCTTCAGGCCAGGCCTTTAATCCACTGCGCCACAGCACCGGCCCCCACTCATTCACTTTTGATCTGTTCATTCTTACTCATATAAGAAATTTCTATTAAGCAGCTAGTATATATTAGGTATTATACTTGTTGCTAGGGGTATAGCAATGAATGAGACATAATCCCCTCTAGAAGTCTATAATATAACAGGAAAACAGACCTGTAAGTAACTAATTTTAATATAGAATAAATATAAAAATGGAAGTGCCCACTCCCTTCCAGGAAAGTTGTAACATCTGCTTGGTTAAGGTACATTAAATTATATAGAGAATATGTTATATTCCAAACTCCTGGCATAGTAGACTATGTAAATATCTATTGAATTGGATGAACTGGCCATTGTATTAATTGAATTTCCTCAAGTGTTATACTGGTGCTGTAATAAGAACATATTTCTGTTGGGAATGTAGATGGTATGGGGGGAAATTGGCCTTGATTTGCATTAATCCTTTATATATCAATTTGATGAACCTACACATTCCTTAAAATGTCCCCTAGCATTATCATGGTATGTAGTCTTCATTATTGTTTGAAGATGTGTTTATTTTGTGTCATATAGGTAATACATATAACATACCAGTTCGCTTCTGGATTTTGGATTCTCACCCTTTTGCTCCCCCAATTTGCTTCTTGAAGCCAACTGCAAATATGGGAATCTCAGTTGGAAAGCATGTGGATGCCCAAGGCAGAATATACTTACCCTATCTGCAGAGCTGGAGCCATGTGAGTTCAGTCGGGTTTTCTTTCAAAGGTTTTTATTTTTCTGAATTTTATCTTTGATCCTGATGACACAATTAGGTATAATACTGTGTTTCAGTGTTACTCTTCATATGATCTTTAAAAGTCATTTGGAATTGAGTTTCTTAGGTTCGCCCAAGTGCCATAACCCTTATGACAGCAGCCTGTACAAAGCTGATCTCTGCAGGTCTGGGTGCCAACTATTGCTTGCTCCCTGACTTTTTTTTCCTCCTAAAGACTTATTTATTTGAAAGGCAGAGTGACAGAGAGAGAGGGAAAGACACACACACATGCACACACGCACACACACGCAGACCTTTCATTTGCCGAGTCATCCCCAATGCCCACAACAGCAGGAACTCAGCCAGGCTGAAGCCAGGAGCCAGGAACTCCTTCTTTTACAGGCAGAGCGGACAGTGAGAGAGAGAGACAGAGAAAGGTCTTCCTTTTTCCGTTGGTTCACCCCTCAATGGCTGCTGTGGCGGGTGCACCACGCTGATCTGAAGCCAGGAGCCAGGTGCTTCTCCTGGTCTCCCATGCAGGTACAGGGCCCAAGGACTTAGGCCATCCTCCACTGCACTCCCAGGCCACAGCAGAGAGCTGGACTGGAAGAGGAGCACCCGAGACAGAATCCGGCACCTCCACTTGGACTAGAACCTGATGTGCTGGCACCGCACGGCGGAGGATTAGCCTATTGAGCCACGGCGCCGGCCAGGAACTCCTTCTGAGTATCCTATGTGGTTGGCAGGAACCCAGGTGTTTGGGCCATCATCCAGTGCCTTCCCAGGTGTTAAGAGAAACCTGCATCAGAAGCAGAGTCGCCAGGTCTCAAACTGGCACTCCAATG
This sequence comes from Lepus europaeus, assembly GCF_033115175.1. Lineage (NCBI taxonomy): Eukaryota > Metazoa > Chordata > Mammalia > Lagomorpha > Leporidae > Lepus > Lepus europaeus. The sequence continues at coordinate 46,821,335 of NC_084833.1, forward strand.
TGGGGAGAGGTTCAACTGCTGTGCCACAGTCCCCACCCCCTGCTCTTTGCTACTTGAGAAAGCTCATGAAAAGCTACTAGCAAGATATTGGAACTTTATTTCCTAGTTCCTCTCTATTAAAGATTCTGACATAGTATATGTATTTCTTTGCAGTTTTGCTTATTTCTGACGCTTATCCTTATGTAATCTTCTGTGATGTGCTTTATTTTAACTGAGCATACGTTTTTAAAATTCATCAGTGTTGATACATATAACTAGTTTATTTGTTTTATGTCCTTATATTATGCAATTTTGTATGCTGTATTGTTATCTACCATTATATTGAGCATTTCTCTATATTAAACTTTTCAGAATACATATTTTACTGGTTGTCTGATAATTCAACATGAGTATAAAGTATTTATAAGTTGACCTATTGTAAGACATTTAATGTTAAATATCCCTAAAAGTAAATGTTTGTGTATAGCTTCTGTATCTTTGTTTCCTGACGAAAAATCTAAGAATTATTGGATCAAAGGTTTTACGTATTTTAAAGATCTTGTTATGTATTGCCAAACTTACTTCCAGAAGGTAGAAAAAATATGATATTCCTGCTACTAGTAGAAATCAGTATAGAAGGGCACCTTTTTTTTTTTTTAAATAGTACTCTTGCTCCAATAGACGATATCATTAAAACAAGGCAAGTCTTTGTTCATCTTCATACATTGATATAGATCGATACATCATATGCACTCATCTTCCTATGCAATTAAAATTCTTATAAGAGGATAATTTGTAACATACTCATATGTAGTTAGAAAGCTGTAGGGCTGGAAGAAAGGGATTATGTTGAAGTTGAGTGAAGTTGAGATAAATGATTGTGTTGGGAAGATCCCTTCTGTGCTTTTTTATAAGATTTATTTATTTATTTGAAAGAGTTAGAGAGAGGAAGAGAGAGATCTTCCATCTTCTGGTTCACTCCTGAGATGGGTGGGGGTTGGGACAGGCCGAAGTCAAAAGCCAGGAGCTTCTTCTGTGTCTTCTATGGGGGTGGAAGCAGCACAAACACATGGGGCATCTGCTGCTGCTTTTCCTAGGCCATTAGCAAGGAACTGGATTGGAAGTGAAGCAGCAAGGACTTGAACAGGCACCCGTATGGGATGCTGGCGCTTCAGGCAGCAGCCTTAGCCTCTGTGCCTCAACATCCTGGTTCCAGGATGATCACTTCTTATTTTATGGACATCTTTTGAAAGATGTGCAGTTATGTGTACTTTACTTTGTTTCTATGGTCTTCTATATTTTTCATATGTAAAATTTTTAAAAGAGAGGGAAAAAAAGAAAAGTACAGATACCAAATTGTCAGTAGTATTGATGTTTTACTTTATGAACTTATATATTATTTACTTACTTTCTAATATAAATAAGACTACCATGTAAATTTAGCATAATGAAAATTGGTGAGTTGGAAGGACAAAAATGGTATCTTAATCTTAGCTTTCAGTTATTTGAGAAATTAAAGTCTTTTTCATGTATTTATCAATCATGTACTTTTCTTTCTTTATTTTTAAAAATTTTTTAAAGATTTATTTATTGGGGATGGCACTATGGTATAGTGGGTGAAGCCACCGCCTGTAGTGCCGGCATCCCATATGGGCACCAGTTCGAGTCCCGGCTGCTCCACTTCCGATTCATTCCCTACTAATGCACCTGGGAAAGCAGTGGAGGATGGCCTAAGTGTTTGCACTGCTTCCACCCCCATGGAAGACACAGAAGAAGTTCCTGGCTCCTGGCTTCAAATCAGTCCAACTCCAGCCATTGTGGCCATTTGGGGAGTGAACCAGTGGATGAAAGATTTTCTCTTTGTGTCTGCCTCTGCATCTCTGTAACTCTGACTTTCTTCTTTAAAGATGTATTTATTCATTTGAGAGGTAGAATTACAGATAGAGAGAGGGAGAGACAAAGAGAAAGGTCTTCTATCTGCTGGCTCACTCCCACAATGGCCGGAGCTGGGCTGATTCAAAGCCAGGAGTCAGGAGCTTGTTCCAGGTCTCCCATGCGGGTGCAGGGGCCCAAGCACTTTGGCCATCTTCTACTGCTTTCCTAGGCCATAAGCAGAGAGCTGGATCAAAAGAAGAGTACCTGGGATACAAACTGGTACCCATATGGAATGCCGGCGCTGCGGGTGGAGGCTTAGCCTACTATGCCACAGCGCCAGCCCCTTCATTTCTTTTTTGAATTGTCTATTTATGTCCTTCATCCATTGTTGGCTTTTTATTCTGCAAATTGTATTTTTTTAAATTTGTTTTGTTTAAGGAATACAGCTTCATGCATTTAATATATACAGATTTGGGAACATGATGCTTCTTCCCCCGTTGCAAACAGTATTTTGATACCTGTACCCTGTTGCAGGAATTCACATATCCTGATTCTTCTCTTTGGATTTCTTTTGCATCTCTTTTCATAGTTTTGTGTGTTAAATGAATACTCAGTGATAATATTGTAATTCAGATGAGGTTGTGCTTGATTTCAGTTAAGACAGTATTGATTTCATTTTGCTATTCTCAGTCTCTCAGTTATAACCTAAGACTAGTCCCTAAACGTTACTACAATATCTAGATTGCCCTATTTGGAAGTACTAAAATACCTTTATGTTCTACATGCAGTTGGGATTATGGAATTTTGGGGCTGGAAGGAATCTAGAGGTCATCATGTCAAAGGTTGCAGACAATTCCCCCAAGAGATTTGGAGGGCCACATGAAGCCTGCAGAATTTCACTTGAATAGCAAACTGATTGTGTTTTCCTCCCTTGTTGTACATAATATGAACTTGAATGCCTATAGATGTGCTCTGACCAGTTCATCACAATAACCTATGCTTGGCAGCTTCACACATTTAATGTTATTTGCTCAATCTCTGAAGGTATTTGATTTTTTGACCCTAATGGCTTCGCCCTTCCTTCATTCCTTCCTTCCTTCCTTCCTTCCTTCCTTCTTTCCTTCCTTCCTTCCTTCCTTCCTTCCTTCCTTCCTTCCTTCCTTCCTCTCTCTTTCTCTCTCTCTCTTTCTCTCTTTTTTAAAGATTTATTTTATTTATTTGAAAGACAGAGTTCCAGAGAGAGAGAGAGACACAGAGAGAGGTCTTCCATCCACTGGTTCACTCCCCAGATGGCCACAACAGCCAGATCTCAGCCAATCCAAAGGCAGGAGCCAGGAGTTCCACCAGTTCTCCCACATGGGTGGCAGGGACTCAAGTCCTTGGGCCACCATCTGCTGCCTTCCCAGGCATATTAACAGGAAGCTGGATCAGAAGGAGAGTAGCTGGGCCTCACATCAGGCACTCTGATATGGGATGTAGGTGTCTTAAGAGCACCACAACACCCGTCTCAGTTAAGCAGTTTTTAAATGAGCATGCTACTAAATATTCCTAATAATAACAATAATAATAAACACTAGTTTTACTCTCAGAGCTTATAGTTTCCATGCCTTAATTATCCCATTTTTCTCATATTAGCCATTTGGGATTTGGTATTTGCATTGTATTACTGATGATACTGAAGTTTAGAAAGTTTCATGGAATTTCAGCAAGGTTGCTGAACCAGTTAAATTTAAATATTCGGGAAATACTTTATCAGTGCTGATTTTCTAATTTGGTAATGTCTGTGTTGGAGAATGTCTTTTTTGTCTCCTTTTAGAAAACACACTAAAGTAGGAGTAATGGAGCATCATAACCATAGTTTACCCTCCACTGGTTCAGAAAAAAATAGAGAGAAAGACTAATAAAGCAATTGTGATAAAATGATAGCATGTGAGTATTCCAGGTGAAGAATATATATACTGTTTTGGCAGCTTTTCTCTAAGTCTGAAATTATTTGAAAGTAAAAAGTTTTTGAAAAAGGAATAGAGATAGACAGTTCCCAAACCCAAGTGTTTACCAGTACAGTAATGCTGTTTTCCTATTTTGGGGAGGTGTTGACTTGGCATTTTTCACCCTTTGTTTTTCAGTATTAAAACAGTTAAAAGTATCACATCATTTTTATGGTGGTTTTGGCAAAATGAGAACACGATTGAGTACTTCCCATTGGCTATATCTGAGTCAAAGTACAGGTTTTTTTGTTTTTGTTTTTTAAGGATTTATTTTATTTATTTGAAAGAGTTACACAGAGAAGGAGAGACAGAGAGAGAGAGACGGGGGGGGGGGAGGAGGTCTTCCATCCATTGGTTCACTCCCCAGTTGGCTGCAGTGGCCGGAGCTGCGCCGATCCTAAGCCAGGAGCCAGGAGCTTCCTCCAGGTCTTCCCACATGGGTGCAGGGGCCCAAGGACTTGGGCCATCTTCTGCTTCTTCCCAGGCCACAGCAGAGAGCTCGATTGGAAGTGGAGCAGCCAGGACTTGAACTGATGCCCATATGGGATGCTGGCACTGCAGGTGGCAGCTTTTACCCTCTATGCCACAGCGCTGGTCCGCAAAGTACAGTTTTTGAAGATGTATTCTTCTTGGGGCTGGCACTGTGGTGCAGCGGGTTAAAGCCCTGGCCTGAAGCGCCAGCATCCCATGTGGGCGCTGGTTCTAGTCCCTGCTGCTCCTCTTCCGATCCAGCTCTCTGCTATGGCCTACGAAAGCAGTGGAGGATGGCCCAGGTCCTTGGGTCCCTGCACCCATGTGGGAGACCCGTCGGAGGCTCCTGGCTTCTGGCTTCAGATGGGTGCAGCTCGGCCATTGCAGCTATCTGGGGTGTGAACCAGCGGATGGAAGACCTCTCTCTCTGCCTCTCTCTGTAACTGTCTTTAAAAATAAAAAATAAATAAAAATTTTAAAAAAGATGTATTCTTTGGCAAAGTTTGTGTGTAATTTTTCCCTTTGTATGTGTTCTACAGCCTAAATCTGTCATTGTTGGATTAATTAAAGAAATGATTGCCAAGTTTCAAGAGGAACTTCCCTTGTATTCTCTGCCATCATCTGATGAGGCTCGGCAGGCGGACTTGCTAGCTTATATTGCAAAAATCACGGAAGGTGTGTATTGTTGTCAGCCAGGTTGCCTTGAGAATTAGGAGTTTATAATTTTACGTTGTTTATCCTCTCCTACTTCATTTCTTTTTTTTTTTTTAAGGTTTATTTTATTTATTTTGGAGGCAGAGTGACAGGGAGGGAGAGAGAGAAATATATATTCTATCCTCTGGTTCATTCCCCAAATGGCCTCAACAGCCAGGGCTGGGCCAGGCTAAAGCCAGGAGCCCAGAGTTCCATCTGGGTCTCCCATGTACATGGCAGGGACCCAAATACTTGGACTATCTTCCACTGCTTTCGCAGGCAGCTGGATCAGAAGCAGAGAAGCTGGGACTTGAACCAGTGCTGTGATATGGTATTCGGGGGCTGCAAGCAGTGGCTTAACCTGCACCACAACACCAGCACTTTCTTGATTTCTGTAAATAAATGCATGCAAATATCTGTGTATAATGTATGTTGAAACAAAAATTCCTGTATATTTATCATAGGGTATTACCATATAGTTCCAATGAATATGGTTTCTTAAAATGTAAAAAACTACTCTATACTGACATAAAATAATTCTCATTTTGTTCAGAACCACTTGATATCTATTATTGATACCAAACCTTTATTATATGTTTATAAACTTTTTTTGACTTAGTCAATATATTAGACCAGAAGATCTGTGATTCTCAATGTTTCTAATTGAGGATAAAGCCAAATTCTCAAGGTGGGTGTTGTGGCTCAGTGGATTAAACTGCCACTTTGGATGCCCGCATTGAGTCCTGCCTCTGCTCCTATCCAGCTTCCTGCTAAATCACCTGGGAGGCATCAGATGGTAGCCCAGGTATGTGGGAGACCTGCCATGCATGTGAGAGACCTGGATGGATCCTGGCTTCAGCCTGAACCAGCGCCAGTTGTTTCCAGCACTTGCGGAGTAAACCAGCAGATCGAAGATCTCTGATTCCCCCTCTTTCTCTTTTACTCTGCCTTTCACATTAATCAATCAACATTTCTTTTTTAAGATTTATTTTTTATTTTTATTTGGAAGAGTTACAGAGAGAGAGGTAGAGACAGGGAGACAGAGATCTTTCATCCACTGGTTTACTCCTCACATGGCCGCAATGGCCAGGGCTGGGTCAAGCTGAAGCCAGGAACCAGGAGCTTACTTTGGGTCTCTCACTTCGGCCATCCTCTGCTGCCTTCCCAAGTGCATTATTAGGGGCTGGATCTGAAGTGTAGCAACTAGGAATTGAACTGGTGCCCATATGGGGTGCTGGCATTGTACGTGGTGGCTTAACCCACTATGCCATGACACCAGCCCTTCGATCAATCTTTTTTTTAAGATTGATTTATTTACTTGAAAGGCAGACACAGAGAGAGGGAAAGACAGAGAGAGAGAGAGGTCTTCCATCCACTGGTTCATTTTTTTAAAAAAGGCAAATACTCATGTTTTGAAAACTTCAGAGACTGGCACTGTGGCATAGTAGGTTGAGTAACCTCCTGCTGTGCTGACATTCCCCTGTGGACACTGGTTCAAGTCCCAGCTGCTCCACTTCCAATCCAGCTCCCTACAGATGTCTTGGTAAAGCAGTAAAAGATGGCCCAAGTGCTTGGGCCCCTGCACCCACATGGGAGACACGGAAGAGGCTCCTAGCCCCTGGCTTCGGATCAGCCCAGCTCCGGCCATCGTGGCCATTTGGGGAGTGAACCAGTGGATGGAAGACCTCTCTCTCTGTAGCTCTGCCTCTCAAGTAAATAAATATTTCAAAAATAAAACTTCAGTAAGGCATTAAACATTCTTTTGTGCTATAGACTAGAGCAGTTAAGAGTCAGAATTATATTTTTTTCAAAATTATGGAAATACCACTTTTTTAGGATTTTATATTTTTAAAATGTTTAGAAAGACCCTTTCTTCTATTTAGCAGAACATTTTAAGTGAGACTGCTATATTTTTTCCCCAGAAACCATGTATGTAAAGAATACAAACTTCATACTGCTATGTTTCTTGGGTTCATTTGTTCAACAAGTATTTTTTGAATGCCTCTATGGACCAGCACCATGTTTTCTGAATTATTGAGTAGTGTTTTTTTTTTTTTTTTTGAAAGTCAGTAAGAGGATTTTTAATATTATTTTTTAAAATTCTGAGCTTAATCACTTTTCTTCGTAGGTGTCTCAGACCTGAATTCAAAGAGCTGGACAAACCATGAGAATAAAACAGTCAATAAAATCACTGTGGTTGGAAGTGGAGAGTTGGGTATTGCCTGCACATTAGCAATTTCAGCAAAGGTATGTAAGCATATGGTTATAAATACATCTGTCCCAGCACCATACTCTTTCGCAGTTTATGTTAAACATCTAAAAATAGCAGCATCATTTTGACATGTAGGAAAATGTCATTTTGCCCTACTGTAGGGCTACATTTTTGCCCTATTGTAGGGCAAAAAAGTAGCTGAAAGCTCTCAGTGATGGTACTTCTTAATTAGTAGTTAGTCATGGAATAGGTTTTGAAAAAGTGATTGGAACAATGGTCTCCTCCCAATCCAGCTTGACGTTCGTCCGACTTAGTCACAAATTCTTTTGTGTTTTCTGAGTCATGCTGCTTTAATTAAACTCTTATTTAATGTAATACCGAATTTTATTTTAAAAGTTTTTAAGTGCTGTAATATTTTTATCATATATAATATTTAATTTTAGCTCTTCCTAAAACTAGCATTTTTCAAAAAAAGATTGCCTTTTCTTATATAATTACTTTCTTTTAAGGGCATAGATTCTGAGTTGATATTTTACACTAGGTTGGGGTTTATTTATTTCTTCATCAATCTTTTTTTTCGAGATCTTCTCTAAGTTCTTTACAGAAAGGCTTACTGTCCCCTTCCAGAGAGGCTCAAAAGACCTGCCCGCTCCCCCAGAGCCCAGTGTCATTTGAGAGAGGTGGCCTGGAAAAGAATGGCTGTCCCCTGTGTATTAATTGGGTGGCTGATAGTAGTTTTTCTTTTCCATTAAAATATGATTGCTTTGCCATTTAAATTACTCCCATTCTGTTTAAAGTTCACAACCCTGCGTGTCTTACAGGTAGGTTCTACTTCAGCAAATAATTTTATTATGTGCAGAGAGCTAGAAAATTTTAGAAACTGATGGCTCAGAACCATGTTTGGTAACTTTCTTGTTTCTTTCCTCCATCCTGCATCTGAATACACTGCTCTCTTAATTAGAATTTGGGTTGTTTTCAGTTCTTTTGTTACTAAATAAAATGCTCCCATAAACATGACTTCACAAGTTGCTTATTTTCTTGTCTGAATTGTTTTCTGTTGGGTGTTCATCATCTCAAAAATAGTGCTAGTGAGTCAGAGGGCACGGATGCTTTCCTGGTACTTGTTATAGTTTGCTAGGTTGCTCTTCAAGACAAACCGAACTATGGGAGCAATAACAGGCACATCTGCTTGACCTTTGACATCCCTAACAGTACTGAGTTTTATTCTTTTTATTTGTAGTTATTTGTCTTCTTTTGGAAAGCACATGAAGGCACCTTAAAGTCATGTTTGTTTATTAGAAGAGTTTCAGTGTCATTACTCATCTGGGGACTGTCCTAGAATGGAACTCTTTTTTTCATTTTTCTTAATAAACATTTTTATTTTTATACAAGGTATAAAATTTATTTTTTAAAGATTATTTGAGAGGTAGAGTTACAGAGAGAGAGAGAGAGGTCTTCCATCTCCTGCTTCATTCCCCAAATGTTCCTAATGGCCAGAGCTGGGCCAACTCAAAGCCAGGGGCCAGGAACAACTTCTGGGTCGGGTCTCCCACATGAGTGCAGGGGCCTAAGTACTTGGGCCATCTTCCACTGCTTTCCCAGGCTTTAATCAGGGAGCTGCCTCAAAGTGGAGCAGCCAGGACTCGAACTGGCACCCATATGGGATGCCAGCACTGCAGGTGGAGGCTTATCCTACTACACCGCAGTGTCAGCCGTAAGGTATAAGATTTAAATACAGCAACAATAGTAACATTTATAGTAGTGGTATTAGTAGCACCAGTAACTAACCTTTATTATATGCTTACTAGTGCCAGGCACTTTTCTAAACATGTGACTCATTTTTTACAGTAGCCCTATTAGGTACTGTTGTTACCGCCATCTTACAAATGAAGAAACGGGGGCACAAGAGGTTACTCAATTTGCCCAAAGTCACACTGTTAATAAATAATGGATTTGAAGATAGTAATCTGTTTACCAGATCCTGTATTCCAGGTCCTTACTACTCAAGTGTGGCTTTTAGATCAACAGCATTGGCATCCCTGGAGGTTTTATTAAAAATGGGCAATCCCAGGCCCCAACCCAGACCTACTGATGCAAAATCTGCATGTTAATAAAATCCCTAGTGATCCACATTTTTCACTGAACTCTTAAATCGAGACCCTTTAAAGCATCAGATGATCTGGTCAGAATCACTGCTTTATGCTGCTTCATTGTTGTTGACAAGCATTCTAGTTGTTTCTAGTCTTCGGAACATCCTTTATGAATATCCTTGTACATCATCTATTGTGTTATACTACTAAATGTGTGGGATCATTTCCATAAATAGATTGATGGACTACAGCAGTGATTACATTTAAACGTTATTATGTGTTGAGGTTTTTATAGAAGTTGTCAAATTTTTCCTTTTGTCAACTGTACAGAGTTTATTCTCAGATCTACAGTATATGAGAGTTCCTGTCTTCTCACAACTACTGTTAAACTTTTGGATCTTCACGTGTCTGATAAATGAAAATGGTTTTCTTTGCACTTCCCTTACTGATGTGATTAGCAGCAGTTAATAACTGTGACTTGGAGAGGACTGCTGTCTGCCACCCCTGTGTCTGGTAATTTAGGCTGACAGTTGTGTGAAGAAAGGCTGAGTTCAGTGACTTGCCCACTGTTACATAGCTAACAACTAAGTATAGCAGTTTGTTTTCCTAACCACTACACTTTCTTAGCAATAGTCTGATAGATCCCTGGGTACTTTTGCCCTTGCAGCCCAAGGTTGGAGAGATCCACAGATTCCTACTACTTTGGATAAAGACCTTCCACATAGGGAAAATGATTCCTAGGAATGTCTCTGCTGTTTACAGTCAGCCCCCTTGCCTTTCAGGGAGCCATATTTAGAGAGAGAAATGGGGGGGGGGTGAGAAAGAGGTGGGGGGTGAGAGAGAGGTAGAGAAGAGAGAGGGAGGTGGGGGAGGAAAGTGGGGGGGTGAAAGAGGTGGAGGAGAGAGAGTGGGGGGGAAGGGGTGGAGGGAGAGAGAAATAGGTGTTGGGGAGAGAGGTAGAGGAGAGAGAAAGGGGGGTGGGGGGAGAGGGAGGGAGGAGGAAGTGGGGAAGAGGGAGAGAGGGAGGTGAGTGGAGAGGGAGGTGGGGGGAGAGAAAGAGGTTGGGGGGAGCGAACTCTCATCTACATCATTCACTGGTTCATTCCCCCAAAAGCCCACAACACTTGTGTCTGGGTCAGGCTGTAGCTGGGAGCTAGGAACTCAACCCAGGCCTCCTGTGCAGCTAGCAGGACCTTACTTACTTGAGCCGTCACTACTGTCTCTCAGGGTCTACATTAGCAGGAAGCTGAAGTCAGAAGCCAGAGCCATCACTTCTTGGCCGCTTGGCTAAGATCAGGTACAGAAACTGGAGCCAGGTGTCTAACCCAATCACTTCAATGTAAGACATTACTTAGACTAAATGCCTGCCCCCAGTCCTCCCTTCTGAACGAATTTTTTAAAATCAATATTTTTGTTTGAAAGGTAGAGTTACAGAGAGAGAAGGAGAGACAGAGAGAGATCTCCTATCCACTGGTTCATTCCCCAAAATGTTCACAACAGCCAGGGCTAGGCCAACCAGCAGCCAGAAGCCAGAAGCCAGGAGCTTCATCCTGTCTCCCAAGTGGGTGGCAGGGGCCCAAGCACTTGGGGCATTTTCTGCGGCTTTCCTAGGAGCATCAGCAGAGAGCTGGATTGGAAATGGAGCAGCTGGGAGTTGAACCAGTGCTCATATGGGATGCTGGTGCTGCAGGCCATGGCTTAACCTGCTATGCCACAGCGTCGGCCCCCTGAATGAATTTAAATTGAGCGACTGGCCATGTCTACTGTAATGCTATTCTTTTCCTTTCTATATTTTACAGGGTATTGCAGACAGACTGGTGCTCTTAGACCCCTCAGAAGGAACTAAAGGAGGAACAATGGACCTTGACATCTTCAACCTGCCTAATGTGGAGATTAGCAAAGGTTTGGTTATTTTGTTTTAACATGTTTGCTTTATTTGCTCCTGTGTTTGAATTCTAAATTTTTAAAAAAGATTTATGTATTTGAAAGGCAGAATTAGAGAGAGAGAGAGAGAGGTCGTCTATCCACTGGCTCACTGAAGCTAGGAGCCAGGAGCTCCTTCCAGCTTTCCCACATGGTGCAGGGGCCCAAGAATTTGGGCCAGGCCATCTTCTGCTGCTCTCCTAGGCATATCAGCAGGGAGCTGGATTGGAAGTGGAGCAGCCGGGACTTGAACTGGTATCCACATGGGATGCTATAGCTGCAGATGTGGCCTTAGCTGCTATGCCACAGTGCTGGCCCTATAATCTCCCTTCTTTTTTTTTTTGAAAGATTTATTTTTATTTATTTGAAAGACACAGAGTTACAGAGAGAGGTAGAGACAGAGAGAAAGGTCTTCCATTCGCTGGTTCACTTTTCAGACGGCTGCAATGACCAGAGCTGTGCCGATCCGAAGCCAGGAGCCAGGAGCTTCTTCCAGGTCTCCCACGTGGGCGCAGGGGCCCAAGGACTTGGGCCATTTTCTTACTGCTTTCCCAGGCCACAGCAGAGAGCTAGATCAGAAGAAGAGCAGCTAGGAATAGAACCGGCGCCCATATGGGATGCCGGCACTTCAGGCCAGGGCATAAACCCGCTGTGCCACAGCTCCGGCCCTTAATCTTCCCTCTTAACACTGCTTTTGCTGTGTCCCATAAGTTTTGGTATGTTGTGTTACCTTCATTCGTTTCTAGACATTTTTTTAAAAAATTTCTTCTATGAACCACTCTTGAGTTTCTTAAGTTGTTAGAGGAGATTCCTTTTTTAACAAAATATTTATTTATTTGAAAGGCAGAGTTATAGAGAGGAAGAAGCAGAGAGAAAGAGAGAGATCTTCCATCCGCTAGTTCATTCCCCAAATATCTGCAATCGCCAGAGCTGGGCAGATCTGAAGCAAGGAGCCAGGAACTTCTTCCAGGTCTCCCATGTGGGTGCAGGGGCCCAAGTACTAAGGCCATCTTCCACTTCTTTCCCTGCATTAGCAGGGAGCTGGATCAGAAGTGGAGCAGCTGATGTGGGGGCTGGCACTGAAGTGTAGCAAGTAAAAGCTCTGCCTCCAGTGCTGGCATCCCATGTCGGCACTGGTTCAAATTCTAGCTGCTCCACTTCCAATCCAGGTCTCTACCATGGGCTGGGAAAGCTGTAGAAGATGGCCCAAGTCCTTGGACCTCTGTACCCACGTGGGAGACCAAGAAGAAGCACGTGGCTCCTGGCTTCGGAACAGTGCAGCTCCGGCCGTTGTGGTCATTTGGGGAGTGAACCAGTGGATGGAAGACCTCTCTCTCTCTCTCTCTCTCTCTGCCTCTGTAATTCTGCCTTTCCAATAAATAAATAAATATTTTAAAAGAAGAAGAAGAAGAAATGGGGCAGCCGTAACTTGAACTGGCACCCATGTGGGATGCTGGCACTGCAGGTGGCAGCTTTACCCGCTATGCCACAGCACCAGCCCCTAGAGACTCTTTAATGCAGAGACTCTAGAGATAGTGAGGACCCAAGGGAATAATTTTCCTATGTGTCTTATTACCCATCAGTAACGATTGCTTCAGATAATTGAAAGGATGGAGTCCTTAGAATAAAAGCGTAGTGCATCCTGCTTGTCGCTGGGAATTCAGGGGTTAACTGTTGAATGTTGAATGAATATACAGCATTTGGGGCAACTTTCATGTCCCCTTTATTAATTTTGGTTGTACATTTCTGGAAATTACTACTACATAAAATAACTTTAAATATAACATCATCTTATAAATTTATCGTATGATATGGAGAAGTACATTAATGACTTAGGGAATTAAAGCTCATTTGGAAATCTTAGTAATGCCTCAGCATGACATCCATAGGTGATTGCAACATACTGATCACTGTGGAGTGCTACCTTGCCCCATTTGGATTTTTTTTTTTTAAGTCAGAATTACAGAGAAAAGGGGAAACAGAGAGAAAGAGAGATTTGCCATCCGCTGGTTCACTCCCCAGGCAACTGCAAGAGCTAGTCACTGGGCCAGGCTAAAGCCGGGAGGCAAGAGTTTCATCTGAGCCTCCCACATGGGTGGCAGGGATCCAAACACTTGAACCATCTTCCACTGCTCTACCCAGGCCATTAGCAGGGAGCTAGATTAGAAGCGGAGCAGCTGGGACACGAACTGGCACCCATATAGAATGCTGGTGTCGCTGGCAGCGGCTTTACCTGCTATGCCACTGTGCTAACCTCTTGGGTTTTTGTTTTTAAAAGATTTATTTTATTTATTTCAAAGGCAGAGTTGGAGAGAAAAGGAGAGAGAGATTTTCTGTTTGCTGACTTCAATGTCGAGAGCTAGAGCAGGCCAAAACCAGGAGCCTGGAACTCCATCCAGGAACACTCTCCTACGTGGGGTGGCCAGAGCTCAGGTATTTGGGCCATCTCCACTGCTTTCCCAGGTGTGTAAGCAGGGAGCTATATTGGAAGTGGAGCAGCTTGGACTGGAACCGGCACTCACATGGGATGCCAGTGTTGCAGGCAACGGCTTAACTCACTGCACCACAATGCCAGCCCCAAGTGTCTAGATCTTAGAGGTGGAAAGACAAATAAGGCACAGACAATCCCTGTTCTCTCAGAGTTCTTAGCATGTTAATAGAGTACAAAATGAAGCAGATATTTCTCAAACACATGGTAAGTGCAGTGAGAAACATTCCAGGTGGAAAGAATGTAAAAAAAAAGCCAATATCAAGAAAATGAGAGAAATATTCTGGGGAAAGATAGAAACTAATTAATCTTGAGCTCAAGGTTTTTCGAGGAGAGTGTTATAAAAATACTGGATTCTGGGATGGATGTTTAGCCCAGCAGTTAAGAGACCCTCCTGCCATATCAGGATACCTGGGTTCGATGCCTGGCTGCCACTCCTGAATTCAGCTTTCTGCTGATAATGTAGACCCTGGGAGGTTGTAGTGAAGGCTCAGGTAATTGAGTCCTTGCCACTCATGTGGGAGATCTGGATTGGCTTCCTCCTGGCTCCTGACTTTGGTTCTGCCTCACCCTCCTCTCTAGGCATCATTTGGAAAGTGAACCAGCAGATGAGAGTTCTGTTTCTCTGTCTCTCTACTACTCAAATGAATAAATAAATTAGTTAAAAAAATAATGGCTTCTAGAGACTGGCATTTGGCCTTGTGGTTAAGATGCTAGGTTGGGACCCCTGCATCTTACATCAGAGTGTCTGACTCCTGCCGAGTCCATGCCAATTCTGGCTTCCAGCTAATGCAAACCCTGGGAGGCAGTGTGCAATGTTTTAAGTGGTTGGGTCCCTGCCTCCATGTGGGAGACAAGACTGGCTTCCTGGCTCCCAATTTCAGCCTGGCCTATCCCTGGGCCATTGTAGGCATATGGGGGAGTGAACCAGTAGATGGGAACACTTTAATCTTTCTCCCTCTCAAATATTAAAAATAATTTTTATTAAAGATTTTATTTATTTATTTGAAAGACAGTGTTACAGAGAGGCAGAGGCAGAGAGAGGTCTTCCACCCGCTGGTTCCCTTCCCAAATGGCCACAACAGCCGGAGCTAGGCTGATTGCAAGCTGGGAGCCAGGAGCTTCTTCTGGGTCTCCCATGCATCTGCAGGAGCCCATGCACTTGGGTCATCTTCTGCTGCTTTCCCAGACCATAGCAGAGAGCTGAATTGGAAGTGGAGCAGCCGGGTCTTGAACTGGTGCTCATATGAGATGCCAGCAGTGCAGGCAGTGGCTTTACCTGCTAAGCCACAGCACCAGCCCCTATTAATAATAATTTTTAAATATTTATTTATTTATTTATTTATTTGAAAGTCAAAATTACAGAGAAGGAGAGGCAGAGAGAAAGAGAGGGCTTTCATCTGCTGATTCATTTTACAATTGGCTGCAACGGCTGGAGCTGTGCCAATCTGAAGCCAGGAGCTTCTTCCGGGTATCCCACGTGGGTGCAGGGGCCCAAGGACTTTGGCCATCTTCTGCTGCTTTCCCAGGCCATAGCAGAGAGCTGGATCAGAAGTGGAGCAGCTGGGACTCAAACCAGCGCCCATATGGGATGCCAGCACTGCAGGTGGCAGCTTTACCTGCTAAGCCACAGTACCGGCCCCTATTAATAATAATTTTTTTTAAATACTGGATTTTAAGCCCAAAGGAAGAGATTAGAAGACCTTGGAGCTTGATGGGAAAATCATATGGAATAGAAAGCCTTCCTTGTACTTTTTTTAAGTCAGAAAGAAGAAGAGACAGAGAAAGAGATCTTCCATGTACTGTTTCACTCCCCCAAGTGGCCGCAACACCCAGTGCTGGGACAGTCTGAAGTCAGGAGTCAGGAACTCCTTCTGGGTCTCCAGTGTGGGTGACAGGGACCTAACTACATCGTCCATTTTCCATTGCTTTCCTGTGTACATTAGCAGGGAGCTGGATCAGAAGTGGAACAGCCGAGACTCAAACTGGCATATGCTATATGTGATATTGGCATCACAGGCAGCAGCTTAACCCACTGCACCACAACACTGGCCCCCTGTCTTGTGCTTCTGAAAATCATTCAGCTACTACTCTGTTACTCAAAGTCAACCTTGAGAGTGTTTCTTTTATTTATTTATTTGACAGGTAGAATTACAGACAGTGAGAGAGAGAGATAGAGAGGAAGGTCTTCCTTCCGTTGGTTCACTCCCCAAATGACTGCAATGGACGGAGCTGTGCTGATCCGAAGCCAGGAGCCAGGTGCTTCTTCCTGGTCTTCCATGGGGGATGCCAGCGCCGCAGGCAGAGGATTAGCCTAGTGTGCCACGGCGCTGGCCCTGAGAGTTTCTATCATTCCGGGTAGAAGGAGCTAGAAGAGAAAAGGAAATATCGGCAGACTATGTTGGGGCCAGGTTATAGAATTGTAAACTGAACCGTTGACTAATGTTTACTAACAGGGACAAGCCACCTGAGCTCTCCAGATCCCAGTTGCCTGATTTGTAAAAGACAATAGTACTAACTTCCTAGATATAGTGTAATGTTTAATAGCACTCTGAAGCCAGATTGCCTGGGTTTGACCTCTGGCTCTTCGACTTTACCAGTTCTGTGACTTTGAGGAAGTTAATTCACTTCCCAGTGCCTCAGATTCCTCATCTGTGTATGCTAGCATTGCAGGCGGTGGCTTAACCTGCTGCACTGATGTTGGCTGCTCTCTTGTTTCTCATCCTGGTAACATCTGGTCACTGTTTTGGCAAGTGCTCACTGTGGTAGAGAGTAAGATAGTTGTGAAATAGCACATGTGAGCTTGAGGGTCAGAGCAGTCAGCTCCATGGACCAGCTTTTCCTAAGTCAGGGGTGGGGAACGTCCAGCCTGCAGGCTGTGTAAGGCCCTTGAAGTCATGTGGTCTGGCCCTGCCAAGGCAACCTCAGGTGGAACTTGAAATTCAATAAATCTATAGCAGGCTAATTTTTCAGTTGATGATTTTGTATGGCCCATGCATGATGTTATAAATATCCAAATAGCCGTTGGCAGAATAAAGGTTCCCCACCCCTGTGACCCTAGTCATAACATTTGCTTCCCTGAAGCGCCCATTGGAACAAGTTACCCATGGATAGTTGGGCTTCAGTGTAATAAACATCCAGTTAAAACTGAGCCAAAGTATATTGGAGGGTGAACCAACGGCAAAAAGGAAGACCTTTCTCTCTGTCTCTCTCTCTCACTATCCACTCTGCCTCTCAAAAAAACAAAAAACAAAAACAAAAACAAAAACAAAAAACAAAAAACTGAGCCAAAGTATTTTAATTTAATGAAGAAGAGAAAAAAAATTAATCATCAACTAGAGCCCATATCTTGAGCTCAGATTGTTTCTTTTTATTCATCAGATTTGTCTGCCTCTGCTCATTCCAAGGTGGTGATCCTCACAGTCAACTCCTTGGGTAGTTCTCAGTCCTACCTTGATGTGGTGCAGAGCAACGTGGATATGTTCAGAGCTCTTGTGCCAGCTCTGGGGCATTATAGTCAAGACAGTGTCCTGCTTGTTGCGTCTCAACCAGGTAAAAGGCTCTGTTTGAAATTAGCATCTTTGCCCAGTGCATCAGGAGACCTGCCTTTAATGATGAAAGCCTTTAAAACTTTAAGTACCTTGGATAGACTGTTCAGTAAAATTGCTCTTATAATGAATAATACTGTATTTCCACACCCTGTCAATTAGTTACTTCTTCCAACTGGCATTAACTACATGGTTCCAACTTACAGATTTTTATGAAGTGTGGTGTTATGCTTCAGGTTAATAATACCTTCTTCAGTGAGAAAATGGTTAATCCCCCAAGAGAAAAATATAGCGACTTAAGTGAAAGAAAGATACTTTGTTGACTCTGAAGTATCATAAAGTATTAGTGGGTATGCCAGACCATCTTGGAACTGTTTAACTTTTCCTTTTCTTTAAAAATTTTTATTCGAAAAGCAGAGTGACAGAGAGGGAGCAGGAGGAAAGACAAAGAGAGATATTCCATCTGCTGGTTTACTCCCTAAAAGGCTGGGCCAGGCCAAAACCAGGAGCCTAGAACAATATCTTGATCTCTCATGTCAGTGGCAAGGGCCCAAGCAATCAGGCCATCTTCTGCTGCCTTCCCAGGTGCATTAGCAGGGAGTTGCATTGTAAAAAGAGCAGTCTGGGTTCATACCCATGTTCATGTGGGATGCTGGCATCATAGATGTCAGCTTAACCTGGTGCACTACAATGCCGGCCTTGGAACTGTTTTACTTCCAAAAATATTTTCAAAGAGTTAGGTGGTACTGAACTTAAATTGGTGGGCCTTTTTTTTTTTTTTTAACGTTTCCACAATAGGGATCTAGTATACATTTCATATGTTGTTGTTGTTGTTTTGTTTTTGTTTTGTTTTGTTTTTGAGTGGATAGTGAGAGAGAGAGAGACAGAGAGAAAGGTCTTCCTTTTTGCCGTTGGTTCACCCTCCAATGGCCGCTGCGGCCGGCACATCTTGCTGATCCGAAGCCAGGAGCCAGGTGCTTCTCCTGGCCTCCCATGCGTTTGCAGGGCCCAAAGACTTGAGCCATCCTCCACTACCTTCCCGGGCCATAGCAGAGAGCTGGTCTGGAAGAGGGGCAACCGGGATAGAATCCGGCGCCCCGACCGGGACTAGAACCCTGTGTGCCAGTGCCGCAAGGTGGAGGATTAGCCTGTTAAGCCACGGCACCGGCCTGTTTTTCTATAGTAAACAGTTGGGGGACTTTGTCTTTTTTTTTTTTTAAGATTTATTTATTTATTTGAAAGTCAAAAGTTACACAGAGAGAAGGAGAGGCAGAGAGAGAGAGAGTCTTCTATCCGCTAGTTCATTCCCCAGATGGCCGCAACGGCCGGAGCTGTGCCTGTCTGAAGCCAGGAGCCAGGAGCTTCTTCCAGGTCTCCCACACAGGTGCAGGGGCCCAAGGACTTGGGCCATCTTCTACTGCTTTCCCAGGCCAGAGCAGAGAGCTGGATCAGAAGTGGAGCAGCTGGGACTTGAACCAGTGCACATATGAGATGCCAGCACTGCAGGCAGCGGCTTAAACCGCTGTGCCACAGCACGGCCCCCAACTTTATCTTTCTAATTCCAGACACCTTTCTGACATGTAAGAGAAAAGTAGTTGTGTTTTATTCTTAATGGCATACCACCTAATGGTAGGATGTGAATCAGTATTTTAATTTGTAGAGAAATTCAGCTTAATATAGATGTAAAACAAAATTTGATCAGTGAAAAGAAATGATTGTTTCCTGGCCTTCTCTACTCAGTTTTTATCCTCATTGCTTAACCATTCTAGGAAGTTACACTTAAGTGGTTTTTTTTTTATACTTCAGTGTTAACAATTTATATTTAACAACAAAGGTATGTAAAATCTTGTTGAAATCTGGTTAATGTTTTAATATACATTAAATTAAAAAGTCATTCCTCAGTGCATTCAGGACCCAAGAAGGCTATATAAAAACTCTAATATGCCTCACCTATTAAAATACTAAATATTTTGTTTGTTAGCTAAGGTAGAAGTACATTTTTTTAAACAAAATCTTTGCATTTTAACCTTTTATGCAATATTTAGTGGAAATCATGGCATATGTGACATGGAAACTGAGTGCATTTCCTGCAAATCGAGTGATTGGAATTGGCTGCAATCTGGATTCACAGAGGTTACAATATATTATTACAAACGTTTTGAAAGCACAGACTTCAGGCAAAGAAGTGTGGGTTATTGGTGAGCAGGGAGAAAACAAAGGTAAGAAGTACTTTTCTTTAGTTCTACTGGTAACCTACATCACCATCCAGATATGTCTGAGGACCCCAGACTTCTGAAGCTTAGTGCTTTTGTTCCATATTTGAGTCTTTAACAGGCTCTGCACTGTGCATAGACTCTTCGTGGGTATCAATCTCATAAGTTTCTATAAGTTTATGTTAGATGTTGGGCAAGATTCTCAAGTCAGAGTTTATAGTTTTTTAAATGATTTTCAGAGTCCATGGTTAAGATAAAAATTCATTTTTCTGGCCGGCACCGCAGCTCACTAGGCTAATCCTCCGCCTTGCGGTGCCGGCACACCGGGTTCTAGTCCCGGTCGGGGCACCGATCCTGTCCCGGTTGCCCCTCTTCCAGGCCAGCTCTCTGCTGTGGCCAGGGAGTGCAGTGGAGGATGGCCCAAGTGCTTGGGCCCTGCACCCCATGGGAGACCAGGAGAAGCACCTGGCTCCTGCCATCACATCAGCGCGGTGCGCCGGCCGCAGCGCGCCTACCGCGGTGGCCATTGGAGAGTGAACCAATGGCAAAAGGAAGACCTTTCTCTCTGTCTCTCTCTCTCTCACTGTCCACTCTGCCTGTCAAAAAAAAAAAAAAATTCATTTTTCCAGAAACGTTTGAACAAAACATAAATATATATATATACATATCTCTTTTCTTTACTCTGTCCACCCTTCAACCTGGCTCACCTTGCTTAAGTTCAGACCTTTTTCCCATTTCTCACCTTTTTTAACAGAATTTTCACTGTTTATCCTTATGGCCTTTTTTTTTATCAGCCGCTTTCTCTCTCCATTTCATAAAAGCATTTAGTTCCCTGGAAGGGAAAGCCCGTCTTCCCATCTCAAGAAAATGCTCCTTATGTGCTTCTCTCGTGCTATAAATCCAGATTGACCCCATGACAAAAATGCTGCTTACCCTCATTTTGTGTGTTTTTTAGTCATTTTTGAAAGTATATGAGTGTCTACTCACTACTGTATTAGATGCTAATATGATATAAAAGAGCTTCATACTAATAGAGCACAGTCTCTTTTATCCCACTTTATTTTAGACAAAAAAATTTATAAGATATTTTAAAGGTATTTGGTACTATATGATTAGGTGCCAGAATGAGTATACTATCCTTTAACAGCTTAGACATATATGAGTGAGCATTTAACTTGGGTTGAAATGACTAGAGAACATTCTATAAAGGCCTTTATTGAACTAGACTCCGGTAGAGTGGATAGGATTTGAATACATGTCATAGGGTAGGAAAGTCATTCCAGGAAGGGGAAACCAGCAGAGGCACTTAGTTAAGTATGGCATGTTCTTGGGATAAAGAATCTAGGCTAGCTCCTTCAGATAAGCCTGTTAAAATCACATTTTGGAGATCTTGAATAACTGAATGATGATTTGGTTTCTCAGACATAGAGGAGCCATGGAAATGGTATGTTGAAATAATAATTTGGGTGGCATTAATCATTATTTCATCATTTGAGACCCATTATGATTGCTTTATTGAGCATGTAGGTGCTGTGGGGTAGCACATGCTGTAGCAAATGACCCCCCTGCCTGTGAAGAGTTTAATAGAAGAATTGGAGGAGACCATGCACATTAAAAAGTCAAATAGATGTAAAACTATAGTTCCATGAAGCAAATCAATTTTCAGAAACTATTTTCTTGGAATTTAAAGTTTTATATATGCCTTAATACTATTTAAACAAAATATTTTTTAAAAGATTTATTTTATTTATTAGAAAGACAAAGTTACGGAGAGAGAGGTAGAGACAGAGAGGTCTTCCATCCGCTGGTTCACACCCCAAATGTCCACAACAGCCAGAGCTGGGCCTACCCAAAGTCAGGAACCAGAAGCCAGGAGCTTCTTCCAGGTCTCCTACGTGGGTGCAGGGGCCCAAGGACTCAGGCCATCTTGTACTGCTTTCCCAGGCCATAGCAGAGAGCTGGATTGGAAGAGGAGCAGCCAGGACTAGAACCGGCGCCCATATGGGATGCCGGCGCCCATATGGGATGCCGGCGCCTCAGGCCAGGGTTTTAACTTGCTGCGCCACAGCACAGGCCGCTAAACAAACATCTGAGTTAGAAGTAACATAAGGGGCCAACGCTGTGGCTCACTTGGTTAATCATCCACCTGTGGCGCCGGCATCCCATATGGGCGCCGGTTCTAGTCCCGGTTGCTCCTCTTCCAGTTCTCTGCTGTGGCCCGGGAGAACAGTGGAGGATGGCCCAAGTGCTTGGGCCCCTGCCACCCGCATGGGAGACCAGGAAGAAGCACCTGGCTCCTGGCTTCGGATCAGCACAGCACCGGCCGTAACGGCCATTTAGGGAGTGAACCAATGGAAGGAAGACCTTTCTCTCTGTCTCTCTCTCTCTCACTGTCTATAACTCTACCTGTCAAATAAATAAAAAAATAAAAAAAGAAGTAACTTAAAACTGTGCTTCCTGTATTTTCTAATTTGGCATTATGTAGCACTTATGTAATTTTTAATAAACAATTTTAATAAAACATACCAACGTTTTAAGTCTGTGTAAATCTGTATTGGCTATATAGAAGTTCAGTTCTAAAATGAGTCAGGCTGCAGAATAAATCCTTAAAAACCTGACAGTGTGACTGAGCTGAAATACTTTCCGGGCTCCAGATGCTCTGTGACACTAGACACTAATCTACGCCCTAGAAAAGTGTACTCAACAGGAACTTGGCACAGATGTGTTAAGGTAAGGAATGTCTAAGGAAGCAAATAAACCCAAGATGCTGAATTTTCATCACCACTATCATTTGAGTTCTGGTCTGTGTTGCTGTCTTGCCTTGTCTTTTGCTTATCTCCCACACTCCCCTTTACTGGAGTGAAATAAATGATATTACCCAAAATTTACATAATGTTTACTATATGCCCTTACATATTAATTCTATTTTCTTAAAACATTCTTCTCTTTGGAAACTTTCAGAGGCTTCCATTGACCAAATCATTAAATTCCTTTGCTTGGCACTTAGGTGAAGCCCAACTGTAGCCCTGATCTTCCTTCCTAATTATAGTTATGAGATAGCCATGTTATTATGGAGCTGGAAGAGACCCAAGCAGTCATCTATCACGTTTTGTTGTATGTAACCAGCAATGAATGCAGGGATGGTAAGAATGACTCGCCCAGGAGCTTATAGCTTTTAGGGTCAAAGAACCCATAGGTCCATGTCTTGTGCCTCTCAGGCCCACCCTACAGCTTTGCTTCTGCCATAGGGACTTTCATACACTACATTTACCTTCCCTGGAATCTCTTACTCCTGTCTGCCAGCATTTTCAAATATCCTGCAAGATCTAAGTCAAGCCCCCTTTACACTGTGAAGGTTTTTCTGATCATATTACTTAACAGCAGGGGTGGGGAACACCTGGCATGGGCCATATAAGGCCTGTAAAGTTATTTGGTCTGGCCCTGCCAAGGAAACCACAGGCAGGACTCAAAATTCAATAAATCTATAGCAGGCTAACTCTTTTTTTTTTTTTTAAGATTTGTTTATTTATTTGAAAGTCAAAATTACAGAGAGAGAGAGGAGAGGCAGAGTGAGAGAGAGAAAGGTCTTCCATATGTATGCTGGTTCACTCAAATGGCCACAACAGCCGGAGCTGAGCCAATCCGAAGCCAGGAGCCAGGAGCTTCTTCCAGGTCTCCCAAGCAGGTGTAGGGTCCCAAGCACTTTGGCAGTCTTCTGTTGCTTTCCCAGGCCATAGCAGAGAGCTGGATCAGAAGAGGAGCAGCTGGGACTCAAACCAGCAGCCATATGTGATACCAGCACCACAGGTAGAGGATTAACCTACTGTACCACAGTGCTAGCCCCTCTACCTTTTTTTTTTTTAATGGTTTATTTATTCATTTATTTTTTGAAAGGCTGAATTAAAGAAAGAGGGAGAGAGAGAAAGAGATAGATCTTCCATATTTTAGTTCACTCCCCAAATGGACACAATGGCCAGTGCTGGGCCAGACCAAAGCCAGGAGCTAGAAGCTTCTTCCAGGTCTCCCAATGTAGGTACATGGGCCCAAGTACTTGGGCCATCTTCTACTGCTTTCCCAAGCACATTAACGGGGAGCTGGATCAAAAATGGAGCACCTGGGACTCAAACCAGAGCCCATGTGGGATGTTGGCATTGCAAGCGGCAAATGAACCTGTGGTGCCTCAACGCTGGCCCCAAGTCTATAATTGTATTCCACACACTTGCTCCCTTTCCCTAAGGGATCACAGTTATATAATGTTCCAAAGTATTCTATGCATAGATAAACACATAACCTAAAATAGACATCATACATCATTCTCCAGCTTGCCCTTTTACTTGTTGATATGACTTAGAAATGATTGGCTAATAACATATATAGATCAAATTCTTTCTTTCTAACTACAAGATATCCTATAATTTATTTAAGCTATCTCCCTAATAAATTCAATTTTTGAGGAATAGTTTATGTATAATATTGAGTAAATAAGAGCATTTCAAGATATGGTTTTATTTCTCACATTGTAAAGAGAAAGTAAAAGATGATGTGACTTGATAAATATGTCCTTTGCCCTAACCTAATCTATCAGTGGGAAGAAAAAAAAAATAGAACTTGTGAGCTTTTCAAACCCTACCAAAATTCCGTTCATGTTTGGTTAAATGACTTTTTTTCTCAAATATAGGGATTTATTTTCAGAGACATTTATTGAGCCCCTGCTTTGCCTGAGGCACTGTGCTGATTGCTGTTAGAACTAACTATGCAGGTGTGTGGTTTTTAGGAAGCATGAAGTCTAATACAGGAAATGGCCAGAAGACAGAATGGACTTGCTGCAAGACAGGTCTAGGGGAAGTAGGATCAAAGCACAGGGAAGAAATGTGATAATTCTGTTTTGTGCTCCCAAATGGGAACTACAGATAGTGGGATGTAGGTACATGTGAATTGAGATCACCTAAATAAAATAATTTATGAAATATTTGACACACATAATATACATAGAAATTGTAAAGCATAATTATAGAACAAACGCTCATAGATCCCCACTTAATCAGGAACATTACCAATACCACTGAAGCCACCTATGTATTTCTCCCCGGTTTGTCTCCACCTCTGCCATCTAGAGGAACCATCACATGCCTTACCTTGGCCTTGAAGCCAGAAATGGATTAGAGGCTCCCCCTGCTGGCTTCTTGTGTTGACACCAATTAGTTATATTTGCATGACACCATCACAGTAATAGCAATTATAATTATTTTTATTGAGTGCTTACTGTGAGTATTAAATGCCTATGTCTCAATTGAATTTTAAAAACAACCTGTGAAGGTGATGGTTTTCCAGATTTATAGAGGAGGAAGCTTGAGATTGAATGAGGTTAAATAATTTGCCCAAGTTTACATATCTGGTATGTACAGTGCTTTTTCTTATATAATGTATCTAAAGCATTTAGTACATTGTCTGGCTGAGAGTAAACACTTAGCAAATGGTAGCTATTATTACAGTGACTGGCGAGACAGTGATGAGTAGAAAATTGGCAAAAGGACATATAAAACTACACTGAAGTAAAGCAACTTGGGATTTGGAAACATTCATAAGAACAGCAGCTGTGGAAGTAAAATTATTTTCTTCAGTATTTCAGAGACAAATGACAGTGACAGCCTGGGGAGGAATCACATGGTACAAGACCTTTAGGATCTGTTTCCTGCTTCCCTCCCCAGTTCCATCTTCTGCCATTCTGCTCTCATTCTATGCCAATCAGATGGCCAGCCTTCCCGGATGGTACACAGTGTGCCTCCTTGCTTGTGCACCCCCTGCTTACTTTCCCTGAATACTCATTCACTTAGCAAACTCTTCTCACCCTGAGTCCCACCTCTCCCATGAAGCCTTCTGTAATTTTCCAGGCTAATAAGTTCATGCATCTATTTTAATCATTAGTTCATGGTCATATTTATGCCTGTTACATTGTTACACCATGTTCTAATTACCTAGCTGTTTGTCCCACCAGGGTGTCAGCTTCTTGATTGTGCAATGGCTTCAGTGTGTTTTGGAATGAACAAGTGATCTTGATACCACCTTTTTGTAACCAAATGTTATTTATTTGTATTATGCTAGATTAGATGCTAGCAGAACATGTGTTTGGGAGGTGCTATTTTTATTTTTTTATAGAAAGCTTTTATTTAATAAATGTAAATTTCTTAAGTACAATTTTTGGATTATAGCAGTTCTTCCCCCATACCTGCCCTCCCATCCACAAACCATCCCACCTCCTACGCCCTCTCCCATCCCATTCTTCATTAAGATTCATTTTCAATTATCTTTATATACAGAAGATCAACTCTATACTAAGTAGGGAGGTGCTATTTTTAGCTGCAACATTTAAATCATATATAAACTGCAAATAACTCAAATGATGTTTAATTTTTTTTAAAGATTTACTTATTTACTTGAAAGTCAGAGTTAACATAGAGAGAGAAGGAGAGGCAGAGAGAGACAGAGACAGAGGTCTTCCATCCACTGGTTCACGCCCCAGATTGCCACAGTGGCTGGAACTGCGCCAATCTGAAGCCAGGAGCCAGGAGCTTCTTCCGGGTCTCCCATGTAGGTGCAGGAGCCCAAGGACTTGGGCCATCTTCCACTGCTTTCCCAGGCCGTAGCAGAGAGCTGGATCAGAAGTGGAGCAGCTGGGACACGAACCGGCGCCCATATGGGATGCTGACACTGCAGGTGGTAGCTTTACCCGCTGCCCCACAGCTCCGGCCCCTCAAGTGATGTTTTAGAAATCCAAGGACTGCACTGCAGTGGCTTTCAATGTGGTAAGCCTGGGCTTCAGCAGAAGTCAGCTTGTGAAGAGCCCTGGCAGCTCTGCCAAGAGTTGGATCACCGGAAATGGACCTGCCCTGGAGTTGAAGGATGCTCAGGTCAGAGCCACAGATCTTATTGGCTCTAAGCTGAAAAGCCCTTCACTCAGCCCAACTTCCTAAGTGACCACTGCAGCTGAGGGGATGGCCAAGTAGGGTCAGCAACATTGCAGGCAGAACTGTAAATTTCTTGTTAGAGATGCCACCTGCCTTTACCTGGCCAGCTCTCCTCCCAGCCCAGCCAAGTCATGAAAGTCAACAGAGTGCCTTCCCCTAGGAGGTTCACACCTCCCTTAGGATATACCCCATGTGAAGAGATAGATAGGTCTGGGCCTCTGAATTTACAAGGCCTAAAGCCCAACAGATTATTATCAAGCCCCTTCTGTCAGGTTCTATTTGCCTCTCAATCAGAAAACTTAATTGTAGCTTAGACAGCACCTTTCTTAGCTCCTCTAATAATGACTCTGTCCTTTGTTCTAGACCCTGTCTAGCGCACTTGGGCCTCATTCCTTCGTAATCATAACCTCTACTCTACCTCCAATGGCTCTACTCCCAACCCGTGTGTACTAATGGTCCTCTTCCCCACTTAATGCTGTGTAATTGTTCAGACCTGCCACTTTTAGGATCATTGGTTACTATCCTCACCCTGTCTTTTATGACCTTGTCTAAATATGATCAGAGTCAGTGAACTTGGAAGGCTTTCATAGCCTTGGCAACTCATGACGAGAGCCTAGGGTGGTTACTGGCGCCATAAACTAGAGTGTCAATTTGTTGGGTCAACAACAGGAGTCACTGTGCACTTGCTCCTCAGGTGGGATCTCTGTCCTTAATGTGCTGTACATTTTGATTTAATGCTATAACTAGTACTCAAACAGTATGTTTCACTTTGTGTTTCTATGTGGGTGCAAACTGTTGAAATCTTTACTTAATGTATACTAAATTGATCTTCTGTATATAAAGAGAATTGAAAATGAATCTTGATGTGAATAGAAGGGGAGAGGGAGTGGGAGAGGGCAGGGTTGTGGGTGGGAGGGAAGTTATGGGAAGAGGAAGCCATAATCCATAAGCTGTACATTGGAAATTTATATTCATTAAATAAAAGTTTAAAAGAAAAAAAAAAAAAAGAAATCCAAGGACTGGACTTCAGAAGACAGGGTTAGATCATCTACTTTGAGCGCAGGGGTGAGTGCTCTAAATAATGGAAAAGAACTTTCCTCTGGACATTTTTCATTAATTTTTTTAAAGATTTATTTATTTATTTGAAAGAGTTACACAGAGAGAGGAGAGGCAGAAAGAGAGAGAGAGAGAGGTCTTCCATCCGCTGTTTTACTCCCCAATTGGCTGCAATGGCCAGAGCTGTGCTGATCCGAAAACAGGAGCTAGGAGTTTCCTTTGGGTCTTTTCCATGCTAGTGCAGAGGCCCAAG
This sequence comes from Lepus europaeus, assembly GCF_033115175.1. NCBI lineage: Eukaryota > Metazoa > Chordata > Mammalia > Lagomorpha > Leporidae > Lepus > Lepus europaeus. The sequence continues at coordinate 46,849,089 of NC_084833.1, forward strand.
GACTTACTTATTGTGAATATGCCAGTAATTTAATAAAAGTTTTAATAATCCATGTAAAACCCTTCTGAGTAAAATATTTTTAACTCCTTAATCTCTCCACATGTATTTATATTTTTTCATATAACAACTTTTTTTACTTATATAAAAACTTTCAAAACTTTTCCATGTTTTTCAACTTAACTGTTGTAAGAATGTTTTCCTCTTTATTACCAAACAGAATTATGGATTAGTTCTCTGTTATGTGTTAGTTCTCTGTTGTCTTCTGAGCACCCAGCACCATGGTAACTAATGAGCATGAGGGGACTCAAAAGGCATGGGCCCCTCCCTCTAGAAGCTTAATGCCCAGCGTAAGGAGGAGAAGCATGTGGGTGCATGCAGTGTCCCTGGTTGCTGACACATCACTGAGTGGCCTAATTTCAAATACAGTTTAAATATTCTCATCTAGCCAAATGTATGTTTGTGTTTTTCTTAAGCAAATACAGATTTGTACCCAAAACTGCCTTCACCCAGATGAGACACAGGTGAATACTGAAATGTCTTCAAAATATTACTGGCAATTTCAATTTAATATTGAAGTGTATAGAAATACCGGAGGGGTGTGTGTGTGTGTGTGTGTGTGTGTGTGTGTGTATGTGTATGGCTTTGTATGTGTTGTTTCTACAGATGGTATAGTAAGAGGAAATGGGTAACCCACAGAATGCTCTTAGGAAACAGGATCCTGTCTCTCTAACAGCTGTGGAAATTCTAGCCCAAAATAGAAGTCCACCAGATTATTCCTCAGCTGGTGGGAGAAATGGGTCCCAGTGCAGTCCCCAGCAGAACAGATGCCAAGAGCTTGCAGCGTGTGAAGGCCTATTCTATGTATTCTAGGGAGCCTGCTGCGGAAAGAAAGCTTGCTACTGGCACAGCAAAATGGCCCTTGTAGAACTGTTACTGATGAGAAGGAACAGGGCAAAGTAGACGTCAGGGATCACATGTTTGGGGAATTGTGGTTTAGACTTTATTCATCCCAGGCAAGTAGTACAGCACATTCGGTGCCATCAGTGGGGGGAAAAACAAAAACTGTTGATAAAAGGAAGGGACGCTTCTATATAAGGATTAATAATGGTACCCATGGCTGCAAAAGATCATTTGTGATACCTTAATCCTAAGAGAATTGTTGGCAAAAATATAATTCTTCATTTAATTTTTAGTGCCCATGTGGAGTGGCCAAGAAGTAATGAGTCCTAACTCTCAGGTGCAACTGTCCAACAGGTAACACTGAGTATAAACTTGTGCTTATCTAACCAATAGCCCGTACTTCATAGCTAAAATAACGGCTATTTATGCAGCTGTACTCACCAGGCTTCTGTGAGCAAAAGTAGCTTACAAAGGAGTCGTGCTTTATATTCTCAGATTTCTTATCTCAAGGCTGAATCTAAGAGTGCTTTGCAAACTGTTGTAGATGGCGCAGTTGACCTTTAAAGAGTAGAGCAGGGCCCTTATTTGTAGATTGTGACTTCTTGCTCCCATATCTAGACATCTGCGGATGTCAACGGTTTTCTTAAAATGGAAGAGAATTTGCCATTCTGCCTAAAAATGAATATGTGTTAATTACACATAAATAATTTTGGAAATCGGTCTAAATGGATAAGACATACAGTGCACATCCTTGTATCTTTTCCATTATTTGGAGGCCTTCCAGGAGTTTGCACCCCATAGGTTGGACGCTACATACTCTGGGTTTTCATGCCGTTTATCATTTCGTCATCACATAGATTTTTCCTGAAATCTGGTGGTGGTGATTTTTAGCTTTCTAAACCTTCAGCTTATGGTTTTAGAATATAACAAGTAGAAAGAATGTTCTCTTACTGAGAAGAGTAGTGTGTGATATATGTAGTTCATTCTAATCTGATTATGACATTTAGTTTTTAAAAGGAGTACATTTAAATATTTTTGTACCTTTTTGATTATTTACAAAAAGAATGTATATTTATGAAATTTCAAATACTGAAATATCTATAAAGTGGAAAGGAAAAAGCTTGTGTAATTCCATCTTCCAGAGATAATCACCTGTAGCAGTTTAGTATCTACATGTCCAAAGCTTTTCTCAGTGCTTTTATAAGCATATTACCATTTTTTATTATTTTTACAATATACTTATGGCTGTTCATACCATGTTGCAGCTTGAGTCATTTCCTTTATGGTAAATGTTGGTTGTCTTTCCATATTGTACAGGTAAATCTACCTTTTTCTTTTAAGAGCTATGTAATATTACATTTGGTAGTGATTTATTTACCCAGGCCTCTTTTGCTGAGTTGTTTCCAAATAGAGTAGACATGCTTTTGTGTGTGTGTTTGCACATTTGAGCCTGCCACTGTAAGATAAATGCATAGAAAGGAATTTCTAGATTAGATGTTGCCAGATTTTCCTAAGAGGTTAGATTATTCTATAGTCTCAATAACAATTATGGGACTGCCTGCTTATACCTTCTCCAAAATTAGTTACTAGTCCTTTTAATTTTTGGCAGTTTTGATAAATAAAACTGGTTTTTATAGTTTTAATTCATATTTAGTTAAATATTGATAGCTGTGTTTTTATGTTATCAGGCCACGTATAGTTTCTTCTTGTGAACTGCCTAACATCTTAAGAAAAACTTAAGTAATCATTAGACTATTTAGAGGCTTTCCTAACATATACTGTATAACCCTTTTCTGTATCAGAAAAGCATCTAGTTAATACCTTAAACAGAACTAAGTGTGCATATTTTGTGCATTTTCTCAGGTTTTTGTTTTGTTTTGTTTTGGTAACCTAGAGCCATGGAACTCTTAAGGGTGAAAGGTCAAAGATCCTGGTCTGTGGGACTGTCAGTGGCTGACCTGGTTGATAGTATTGTAAGGGATAAAAAGAAAGTGCATTCTGTATCAATTTTGGCAAAGGTAATTGCTATTCTCATTTTCTACTCATATTTTAAACTTTCATGTTAATAATATAAAATTGTTCACTCTAACCCAGGTGTTTTCAATGTCACTTTTATGGTAACATGTGAAAGGGTTCAGTTTCATCTAAACCCTATCCTGCTTAGTTATGCAGATCTGGACTTCTGGCTTCTACCAAGTTGCCCCCTCACCCACATATAATTTATGGAAATCCCCAAGAAGTGTTTGTACATTCCTTAAACTTCTTCCCATGGTCATTTATCACTCAGCCAGCCAAATCACCCCAGCATGACGTACCACCCGGCCTCAGTTGGTCATCAGTCTGCCTCTCCACTTTACTCAAAGTGTAAAATCTCTGAAGTATAGCTAAGATGCACCACAGGAAGGAAAACTTAGAGGTTACTGTTTTGGCACACAGAGCCCATGACATGCCCCTCCCCAGGGAATCCACTATGTCTTTTAGCCCCCAGCCTGCTACCTGTGTTGCAAGGGGCAAGCCTACTTTCCCACAAAGATCCCACCAAGATCCTCCTCTCAAAAATTTTCTGAAACAATGACTTGAGTTTAGAAAATAAATGAATACACGCAAAAAAAATTTTAAGTTCAACTTTGGTATCACTTTGTACTAGGACTAGAGAAATAAAATAGTGGCCGGCGCTATGGCTCAACAGGCTAATCCTCCGCCTTGCGGTGCCGGCACCCCGGGTTCTAGTCCCTGTTGGGGTGCCAGATTCTGCCCCGGTTGCCCCTCTTCCAGGCCAGTTTTCTGCTGTGGCCCGGGAGTGCAGTGGAGGATGGCCCAAGTCCTTGGGCCCTGCACCCCATGGGAGACCAGGAGAAGCACCTGGCTCCTGCCATTGGATCAGCGCGGTGCGCCGGCTGCAGCTTGCCGGCCGCGGCGGCCATTGGAGGGTGAACCAACGGCAAAGGAAGACCTTTCTCTCTGTCTCTCTCTCTCTGTCCACTCTGCCTGTCAAAAAAAAAAAAAAAAAAGAAAGAAAAACAAAATATGCATTTTTATGTTATTAACTTTTTTGGAATAATCCAGCTGTGTATTTGTGTTTTTTCACTTCAGGGATATTATAATATAAACAATGACGTATTTTTAAGTTTGCCCTGCACCCTTGGAACCAATGGAGTATCTGAAGTCATTAAAACCACAATGACAGAAGACATGGTGACTGAAAAACTCAGGAGCAGCGCGTCTTCAATCCATGATCTCCAACAACAGTTAAAATTTTGATTCTCAAGTGCTGTTAACTGTAAGGGAAGCCCATGTAATTTTGCCAACACGTTGACAACAGGTTTGCGAACACGTGTATCTTACCACTTATCCTTACAAACCTCTTGGTTAAGGTAGACGGTTTTTTGAGTAGCTGTGTAATTTGCATCCTTAAGGAGTCACATAAGGAAGGGGAAATCTAACTTTCTTTGGGGTTCTTGAGATAATCTCCCATTCTGTGAACCTGCAGCAGGGATGAGCACTCATCTGCAGTGTGCGTGCTTTTCAATTGTATATCCTCGACTCGAGGCACGTCTAGCACTTTGGAAGTATTTTGAAAGTAATACATTTTTTAAAAAAGATTGTTCTTTGGCATTTATAATAAACATGGTAAGCTGAAGACCTGGTATAGATTTACAAAATCTGTGCTAAGTGTACATTCAGAGGGTCCACAGCTCAACGTAGTAATGTTTCCTTTGCAACCTACAGCTGCTAGTAATGACAAAGCATTTTATTTTTCTTCTTCAAAATCATTAGCTACCAAATACTGGGAAATCATTTTATATGCACTTTAAAATAGCAAAAGGTAAAAGTGACCATCTTTAATATATAAGGTATACATAATTGACTTTCCAGTGGGGCCTCCTCCTGGGCTACATAACATCTCCAACATCTCATAAACTTATTATGCTACTGGTAGAAACATAAAGAAATGTGTAATTTTTAGTGGAAATAAATTATCAATGAAAGCCACTTTACTTTAAATCCAAAACATAAAGCCTTCATAAAAACCACTAGTCTTAAGAGAGAGAGGTTAGATGGACTCGTGGATCTGAGAGACTCCTTTAACCATTCCAGAAAAAAAGATTCAGAGCACATATGCTTTGGTGATGGGCCCCAGTGGCAATATTTTTATATGTGAAAGGAAGCATATTCTTACTGTTGTGACATACATCTGTAGTTGCAGCTGATTGTAACAGCTAACATCAGCACTTCTCATATGCCATGCAGTGTGATGAGCACTTCATTATTTTATTGGATCGAAGGTAAAGGAATATTATCATCATCATTTTATAGAGGAGGGAACTGAGGTCTGGTAAGTGCCCTGAATCTCCTGGCAGTTGTGGGGCGCTTACCTGTACAACCCCTACTTTTTCTAGACACTAAAAGGGAGAAAAGGCCTAATCATCAAAATGGTTCTTACAAGACACTAAAGTTGGGGTTCTGTGCACTACTTCCATTCTCATTTAGGGGCTTACTTTACTTTTTTTTTTTTAGAAAGACTGATTCCCTGGATTCCCAGACCTGTCCTCAGCAAATGGCAGAGGGGTGTATTCAAGGAGTAGGTGTTTATTTAGTCATTCAGCTAATTTTTGTAACCTACTGTATACCAGGCACTAATGGTGAACATGCGTGGACTAGGAACAAGCCCTCATGGTCCTCACAATCTAGTATAGGAGGTATGGTAATCACATCTCACAAGTAAATGTACAATTGCAAATTAATAAGAGCTGTCAAGAAGTCCAAGTTGTTTTTTTTTTTTTTAAAGATTTATTTATTTATTTGAAAGGCAGAATGACAGAGGGAGAGAGAGAGATAGGGAGATCTTCCATCTGCTGGTTCATTTCCCAGATGCCTGCAATAGCCATGGCTTGGCCAGGCTGAAGCCAGGAGCCAGGAACTCTATCTGGTTCTCCTACACGAGTGGCAGGAACCCAGTACTTCAGCCCTCATCTGCTCCCACACAGGTGCATTAGCAGGAATGGGCTGGTGGTGCAGAGTAGCTGGGACTCAAACTAGCGGTCTGATATGGCTTATGGGCATACTGAGAGGTGGCTTCACCTGCTACATCGCATGCACACCTGACTGCAAGGTGTATTGAAAGCATGTAATAGGTGAATGCAAACCTGGTCAAGAAGGTAAGAGCCAGGTGGTTTATTAGGGCAGACACATCCTAGGTAGAGAATATTCAATCTAATACTGACCTAGTATAAAAATGCATACAGTAGGGGGCCGGCACTGTGGCTCAGCAGGTTAACGCCCTGACCTGAAGCGCCAGCATCCCATATGGACGCCGGTTCTATTCCTGGCTGCTCCTCTTCCAATCCAGCTCTCTGCTATGGCCTGGGAAAGCAGTAGAAGATGGCCCAGGTACTTGGGCCCCTGCACGCGCATGGGAGACCAGGAAGAAGCTCCCGGCTCCTGGCTTTGGATCAGCGCAGCTCTGGCCGTTGAGGCCATTTGGGAAGTGAACCAGCGGATAGAAGACCTCTCTCTCTGTCTCTACCTCTCTCTGTAACTCTGCCTGTCAAATAAATAAAAATAAATCTTTTAAAAAATGCATACAGTAATGAACTTCAGCCATAGAGAGAGGTGAAATTCAATACCCCATGTTTAGAAAAATATTTAATATACTTGGAAAGATTTCCACCAAAGTTAGCTGAAGGAAAACCTTGGACATTTCAATATACAGATTATTTTGGAGTTGCTCTAATAAAACTTGTTTGAAACAGCAAAGTGTGACTGAAAGAACCATTTCTTGCATTTTTTAAAGATTTTTATTTGACAGGTAGAGTTATAGACAGTGAGACAGAGAAAGGTCTTCCTTCCATTGGTTCACTCCCAAAATGGCCGCTACAGCCAGAGCCACGCCAATCCGAAGTCAGGAGCCAGGTGCCTCCTCCTGGTCTCCCATGCGGGTGCAGGGCCCAAGCACTTGGGCCATCCTCCACTGCCTTCCCAGGCTACAGCAGAGAGCTGGACTGGAAGAGGAGCAACCGGGACTAGAACCCAGAGCTCATGTGGGATGCCTGCGCCGCAGGTGGAGGATTAACCAAGTGAGCCACGGCGCCAGCCTCCCAATTTCTTGCATTTTTTAAAACTACTTTCTAGTATCTGATATTCAAGTATTTCTTGATCAGTAATCCAACTACAAAATATTGTATAACAGATGAATTACTAAGAATTTACTGTTAATTATAAAAGGAACATGTAAATACACTTACTGAACACTTACTGTTATTCCAGGTGCTGTGTTAGAATCTGAATATCCAAAGATGAATAGCAGTCCCTACCTCCTTACCCTCATAAGGCCACACTATAGAAATAATTTTCTGTATCAGATATTTCTCGAGTGTTAAGTATTAGCAATCATGTTGTCAGTCCCATGTTATAAGAAACAGTACTATCACCATCACCACCACCTCACTATGGTTTGGTGATAATTTGACATTGATAATGCTTCTATTAACTTTAACTTCTTCATTTTTCTAAAATGATGCAGTGCCTCTTGTTATGATTTTTAATGGGGCTTAGATTAAAATGCTTTTTTATATTGTAGCAGAATATATATATTTTCTTGTTCAATATACATGTGTGTCCTTACCTATCAAGAATAATGAATAAAATAAACTTTGATTTTAAAATCACCAGATGATGCCTGATTTATTTATTAAGAGAAAATTTTATTCAGATTAAGCAGAAATTTCTTTTCATACAGTTCATACAGCACTCAGGACGTTCTGCATTTCATACAGCGTTTTCAAACTTTTAAAAACAATATATTTCCTGGTGCTCCTCCAATTCGTAGAAGTGGAGTTGCTCTTGTTGAGGGTTTTCCTGAGTAAGCTGTGGCTTTAAGACCAGTTTGAAATCTTGCCGTTAAAGGAACAAAACAGCAGATGCAGTGGAACCATAGACTGACCCATAGTTTGGTTTGACCTGAGCTGTAGGCTTAACCACCATAGTTTTCCAAAATGTATCCATTGGGACAGTGTGTTCTGGCAGGAGTTTATGGTGATGCTTCTACACGCTTTCAATCAGGTCCTCTTTGTGTATGTGCTGTCCTTAGATGCCAGCCTCCGAGGGGATCAATACCACAGCCTTATTCTCGTTAGTGTTCTACTAAAATCGTGCTAACTATCATACTTCACGCCATCAAACCCAAGATCTACTACGACAGTGTGCTTAAAAAACTGGCAGTGATGTGGGGTAATAATACGAGTCACTATGATGAGGTTTTATGGGAAGTAGCAGTTAAGATGGATACCTGCTCTTGCACTGTACAAGGCAACAAGGCTCTGAAGGTCTTGGTGGGCAGGCTAGTAGTACAAAATACACGCAAGGTTGAAGGCAGCTGCGTTATCCTTTATCGTTTATGTCTGGGGAGAAAAGTGTCCTGCAGAAGAAATCGCTTTGTTCCTGAGAAACAAAGGCGCTACACTTCGCCTTTGTGGGTGCAGTATGAAGGACTTTTAGGGTGGGAGAGGGGAGTCGCCTGATAATCCGAGAAACCGCGGGCATCACCTAATGCAAACCTCTCAAGAGTTGCAGAAAATGTAAGCCCGAGCTCGTAGTGCGCTTATTTACTACAATCACCGGGGCAAGTTCCACTTGATGAGTCAGTCGTTAGGGCTCATTCGCATACCGCCGGTGCCTCTTGTCCGCCCTGCACCTGTTTCCTTAAGGCTAAGGGCGACTGTGACAAACCTACCACTCTTATCCCGGCCCCAGATTCCACCCTCGGAACAGGCTGGCTCTCATCTCTGGGATCCGACTCTAGGACACTACGGGTCGGCGGGTCGGAACCCGTCGGCCCAGGGGCCGCAGGGCCGCAGGGCGCTCAGCCTCCGCAGGACGGCGGCCTCGGAAGTGACGTAAGGGAAGCGGAAGTGCCCGGTGGTGCTGACTTCCTGTTATTAGAGGCGCGGGTAGGGGGCTGGCCGCTCGGTTTGCGATTGTCTGGGGGCACCCTGGGGCAGCCCCGGGAGCGGCTGACCCTCTGCCTGCAGGGACGGGAGTCGCGCAGTGGCCGTCATGGCGGTGTCGGAGAGCCAGCTCAAGAAAATGGTGTCCAAGGTGAGGCCGCGACGCGCTCGCCGTCCCGCGCGCACCCACGACTCCCTCCCGCGCCCGGTCCGGACCCAGCCGCTCCGGCCCAGCCTGCCTCCCGAGCGGGCCGGGCGCCCCAGCGCAGCCCTCCGCCGCCCCGAGCTGTCGCCTCGGAGTGCCCGCTGCCGAGCCAGGGAAGGCTGGGGAGGGGCGGGGGGCGCGGCGACAGTCCACAAAGGCGGGGAGCGAGGCTGCCCGCCACCTGCCGCCCGCCCCTGTGTGTCCGGGCGAGTTTGGAGCGGGCTGTGGGGCACTGTAGTGTACACACACTTGGGGCGGAGGAGGGGAGGGTCGTACTTCGCCCCTGGCCCGCGGCGGCCTCTGTCCCGGCGCGGGGGTCCGACGGCCTCGGCCCCTCCGGAGGTTGTGGCCTTTTCCGTCGTGCGGTGCCCACGCGGCTCAGCACCGGAATCGCGGGCGGCATCGACTTCGTGAAAGCTCCCCGGGAGCGCCGTCCCGCCTCGCCCCAGGTGAAACAAATAGAATCCCATCGCCGTTTCGGGAGTTCGCTAGCAGCGACTGCTGTTCGTCCTATGCCTCTTAGGGTGCGGATTTGTTAACTTTGAGCTCAGTTCACGGCCTTCACAACTCAAGAGCGGTGTCATTGTTTGTTACAAAGCAGTTAGGCGTCTTATAGTTTTAAAGCTGTGATTTATTTTGCTGATCCTTTCTAATGGGTCACCTGATGCCCGTATAACATAATTGACCAGAGGTGAATGGAAGTCGTACGTACTCATAAAGTGGTTGAGAGTTGATTCTTGTTTTAAAAGGGTTAGCTTTAGATACATGGTCAAAGCAAGAATGATAGAAATAGTTTGTTTCAGCAGGTTTCAACTTCTAGGGAAACGTACTTATGTGTAAGACTTAAATAAAAAAGCCATTTTTCTGGTAAAAATCGTCCTCCTCTTGACTGAAGACCAGGTAACCTCCAAAGAGACACCGACAGTTTTTCTAAACTCATGTGGTTAGGTTGCCTAAACGCATCTGTGGGACCTCTTGATTTTCTTTGGTAGAGTAGTTATCGTTTATAGAGGAGGTTTTGGGGGAATTAGAGAAGATTGTGACTCAGGTAAAGGTCTCTGTTGTAACAGTTATATATTCACGAAAAACAGTATTTTGTATACCAAAATAAACTTTTAATTACATTTTTCTACGATCTTTTTGAAGTACCCTCATACTTAAGATTGTTCATGCAGAAAACTCTCGTATTCCTTCTTACTAGTGTACCTGTGTTATACCTGGGTGCGGAACGTTTTTTTTCTGCCAAGGGCCATGGAATATTTTTAGCAGCTTTCACGGGCCACACAAAATGATCAACTTAAAAGTTAGCCTGCTGTAGGTGTATTGAATGTTGAGTCCCACCTGTGGTTGCCTTGGCAGAACCAGGCCAAATGATTTTGCGGCCCTGTTCTGACGTTTCCCCACCCCTGCATAGGAGGAGTCACTGCTAAGTCTATAGAAGAGAGCCGACACGTTAAAGATAGTACCTCACACCGTTTTACATTCTAGGAGTACCACAGTGAGCAATCAGACAAAAAAAAATAAAATAAAACACAAAACACTACACTTCTGGAGTTTAAATTATCATGGGAGGCAATAAACCAGTCAAAAAGTACACAAGTACATTAAGTACCACGCTGAAAAGAGACGAGTGCTTTAAAGAAGAGTGCTAGGATGGTGAACAGGGATGGCTTGTAGTCTCATAGCAACTAGTAAAGGAAGGCCTTTCTTGGGAGAGCTGTTTGGGCAGAAGCCTGAAAGAGATAAGGAAACACACTTTGGAACAGTGTGCGGTAAGAACCTTCCAGGAAGAAGGAAAAACAAGTACAGAGAGAGAGGTTTGTCACGCCTGGTGGAAGAACACAAAGGCGGGTAAGGTGGCCGGGCTGCACAGAGCAAGGAGGCAAGTTGGGCTGGGTTCAGACCTTGCCCGTGGATGGTGTGGGAGGTTTTGAAGGGCATTGCAGGACCTTGGAAAGACGTTGGCATTTCCTTGCAGTCTCATAGGAAGCTGCTGATGTGTTGTAACGGTACCAGAGGATTCCACAAAGTTCATGGGAAAATGGAATTGAAAGATAAGTTTATTTTGGTACAAAAAATTTTGAAATCTATGCGTAAGAGGGGTCTTCAACAAGTTCATGCAAAATGTATATTATGAAAAATGTGTGTGAGGCCGGCGCCGTGGCTTAACAGGCTAATCCTCCACCTTGCGGCGCCGGCACACCAGGTTCTAGTCCCGGTTGGGGCGCCGGATTCTATCCCGGTTGCCCCTCTTCCAGGCCAGCTCTCTGCTATGTCCCGGGAAGGCAGTGGAGGATGGCCCGGGTCCTTGGGCCCTGCACCCGCATGGGAGACCAGGAGAAGCACCTGGCTCCTGGCTTCAGATCAGCGAGATGCGCTGGCCGCAGTGGCCATTGGAGGGTGAACCAACGGCAAAAAGGAAGACCTTTCTCTCTGTCTCTGTCTCTCTCACTATCCACTCTGCTTGTCAAAAAAAAAAAAAAAAAAAGTGTGCAGATCCCTTAAAGAGACTGTTGCAATTTCATCTAGATGAGAGGTGCCCTTGGCTTAGACAGAAACTGTAAGCTGTGGAGATAAATATATATACATATATATATATATTTTTAAAGATTTATTTATGTATTTGAAAGTTGGAGTTACACAGAGAGGTCTTCCATCCGATGGTTCACTCCCTAATTGGCCGCAACAGCCATAGCTACCCTGATCTGAAGACAGGAGCCAGGAGCTTCTTCCGGGTCTCTCTTGCGGGTGCAGGGGCCCAAGGACTTGGGCCATCTTCTACTGCCCTCCCGGGCTACAGCAGAGAGCTGGACTAGAAGAGGAGCAGCCGGGACTAGAACCAGCACCCATATGGGATGCCGGCACTGCAGGCGGAGGCTTTACCCATTATGCCACAGCACTGGCCCCTCTAGATATATTTTGAAAGTAGAATTAGCAGGATTTTCTAACAGATGTGCCATGGATGCAAAGGAAAGGAATCAAGAGTAGTATCCAGGTTTTTGGCCTGAGCAGCTGGAAGGAGGAATATGTATGTGTGTGTGCGTGTATACACTCATGTACTTGTATGTGGAAGATGCAGGAAAGTACATTTGGAGGGAAGGTAAGAAGTTCAATTAATTCATGTTCAAATTGCCATTCATTAGCTATCCAAGTGGAGATGTCACATTGGTAATTGGATAGATAGTATTCTCCTCTTTTCTAAGGGAGACAAGTTCTAAGACCCCTGGTAGATACTGGAAACTGTGAATAGTGCCAAGACCTATATGTTCTATGTGTTTTCTTATATCTATGATAAAGTTTATAAATTAGGCATAATAAGAGATGAACCACAACAATAATAAGGTAGAACCATTAAAACAATACACTGTGGGGCCAGTGCTGTGATGTAGCAGATAAAGCCACCACCTGCAATGCCAGCATCTCATATGGGTGCCAGTTCGTGTCCTGGCTGCTCCACTTCCAATCTAGCTCTTTCCTGTCGCCTTAGAAAGCAGTAGAAGATCGCCCAAGTCCTTGGGCCCCTGCTCTCGCGTGGGAAACCCGGAAGAAGCTCCTGGCTCCTGGCTCCAGATCAGCCCAGTTCCAGCTGTTGCGGCCATCTGGGGAGTGAACCAGTGGACGGAAGACCTCACTTGCTTGCTCTCTCTGCCTCTCCTTCTCTCTCTCTGTAACTTTGCCTTTCAAATAGATAAGTAAATCTTTAAAAAATTTTTTAAAAAAGGAAAAAGCAAAAAGAATGCACTTCAGTATTAATGCCAGTGTCTCTTCTCTAAGGCCATTAAATAAAGCAAGTTACTTGAACACAAGCATTGTTACAGTCAGTCGAATAACCAAGGTGGCTACTAAACAGTTAAAAGGTGGGTGGTGTATACAGAGCGGATATGCTGGACAGAGCTGGACAGCACAAGATTTCATTATGCTATCACGTGACTTAGAACTGCACACATTTTAAAACTAATGAATGACTTATTTCTGGGATTTTCCATTTAATATTTTTAGACTCCAGGTAATGGAAACTGTGAATAAAGGAGATTACTGTGAGTGTCTGGAGTTGAAACAAGTTCAGCCTACAAAATTTTAATCGTGGAGTTTCCAAGATTTATATGGTATTTAAAACCACAAGGGAGAGGTTGGCATTGTGGCATAGCAGGTAAAACAGCCAGCTGCAACACCGGCATCCCATATGGGCTCTGGTTGGAGTCCTGGCTGCTCCACTTGCAGTCCAACTCCCTGCTAATGTGCCTAGGAAAGTGGCAGAAGATGGCCCAAGTACTTGGGCCCCTGCACCCACTGGGAGACCCAGAAGAAGCTCCTGACTTCAGCCTTGCCCAGCACTGACAGTTGCAGCCATTTGGGGAGTGAAGCAGTGGATGGAATCTCTCTCTCTCTCTCTCTCTCTCTCTCTCTCTCTCTCTATCTCTAACTCTACCTTTCAAATAAATAAATAAAATATTTTTTTAAGCGATTTATTTATTTATCTGAAAGTTACACAGAGAGGCGGAGAGAGAGAGGTCTTCCATCCGCTGGTTCACTCCCCAATTGGCCACAGTGGCTGGAGCTGTGCTGATGTGAAGCCAGGAGCTTCCTCTGGGTCTCCCATGCAGTTGCAGGGGCCCAAGGACTTCGGTCATCTTCTGTTGCTTTCCCAGGCCATAGCAGAGAGCTGGATCAGAAGTGGAACAGCTGGGACTCGAACCAGTGCTCATATAGGATGCCAGCACTGCAGACGGTGGCTTTACCCACTATGCCACAGCACTGGCCCCCAGATAAATAAATAAATCTTAAAAAAAGAAAAGAAAAAAAAAAAAAAAACAAAAGAGATCACCAAATGATTGAGTTTAGAAAGATAGGAACACTATGGACTGAGCCCTAGGGTTCAGTGTTAATGGAGAAGAGAAAGAATCAGCAAAGAATCTGAGAAGGAGTAGCCAGAGAGGATGAAACCAAGCATTGGTGTTGTGGAAATCTAATGAAGAACATTTTTTAAGAGGAAGGAATCAGTTTCATCAAATACCACTGATAGGCAAAAACAGAATTGACCATTGCAAATCATGTGAGAGTTATTGGTGACCTAAATGGGCAATTTTAGTAAAGTGGGTGGAAAATATATTTTTGTATATACTCCCTTCCTGGCCAAAACCCTTGAAGTTTGACTTGATATTTTTTTTCCTTTGCATCCACAACAAATCTGTCAGAAAACCCAAAAATATAAAAACTACACAGATGACCATGACTTATGAATTCAACTACTAATCCACAGTAAGATATATTGAACTATACCAAAGAGATGCAATTAGCAAATTCTAAACTGTGGGAGCCTCTGTAGGACCAATGAACAGGTTTCTTCAACAAGCAGAGACCAGGGGGGTAAAAATGGAAGTGAGCCCAACACTTGACTATTTATTAACTGAGCAAAATGTGGTATATATTTACCAAGATTATTCATTGATAAGAAATGAAGAACTGGGCTGGCGCCGTGGCTCAACAGGCTAATCCTCCGCCTAGCGGCGCCGGCACACCGGGTTCTAGTCCCGATCAGGGCGCCGGATTCTGTCCCGGTTGCCCCTCTTCCAGGCCAGCTCTCTGCTGTGGCCCCGAGTGCAGTGGAGGATGGCCCAGGTGCTTGGGCCCTGCACCCCATGGGAGACCAGGAGAAGCACCTGTCTGCTGCCTTCGGATCAGCGCGGTGCGCCGGCCGCAGCGGCCATTGGAGGGTGAACCAGCAGCAAAGGAAGACCTTTCTCTATCTGTCTCTCTCACTATCCACTCTGCCTGTCAAAAGTAAAACAAAAATAAAAAAATAATAAAGAAATGAAGAACTGAAATATATACTACACCATGGATGCACCTTAAAAACACTAAATGAAAGAAGTTAGTCATAAAAGTCACATACTGTATAATCTTTATGAAATGTTCAGAAAAGGCACATCTATAGAGCCAGAAAGTAGGTAAGTGGTTGTCAGGGTGAGGGAAGGGCAGATGCAATGTGGGATGATTGCAGAAGGGTATTGGTTCCTTTTGGGGGCATTGAAAATGTTCTGAAATTGTGGTAGTGGTTGTGTAATGCTGAGTGTACTGGAAGACATTGAACTGTGTACTGTGTACTTGAAATGTTGAGTTATGTGGCGTGTGAGTTACAGCTCAATAAAGCTATAAGAAAAGAGGTGGGTGAGAATCTGTATGGTGAAAGAGATTTGAAAAATGCTTTAATATTGTAAAATATGAACTTTATTTGGATCCTGAGTCAAAGAAACTTTAAAAAAAAAAAGGACAAGACTGGGTATTTGATGATATTAAAGCATTAATGATTATCTTAGTATACTGTAGCTTTTTAAAAGTTATTATTTTTTAAAGATAGAATATGTTATTTACTTCAGAATACCACAGGATGGAAAAGTTGGTGGGGCTATAGATTAAATGATTGACTGCCAGCTGTTGGATTGAGGGTATTCATTATATTATTCTCTTTACCTTTGGAAATGTAATTTTCCTTAACAAAAAGTTTTAAGAAGAAAGCATAGGAAGAGAACGATCAAAGACAACAAGTGTAAGCAGCTTCTTGCACAAGCTTTTCTGATAAAAGGAACTGGGAGAACTGTGGTGATAACTAGAGGGGCAAGAGCTCAGTAGTGGATTTGATGGTGTGAACAAGATGGGACAAATGAGTTTGTATGCTAAAGGAACTGTTCTCATGGCATGGAAAAATTGGTGCTACAGAGTAAGGGAGGAGCAGAAATTCTGAAGAGATGCCTCTGAGTAGATGTCCTGGATTTACGCTCTGATTTTTCTTGTATTTTCTCTCTTGTTCTCTATCACTCTTTGGCTCTGTAAGATTTCTTGGCTTTATAAACTAATCCTTCTATCTGTTCTAATTCAGTGTTATGTGTTTGTTCCACAATTTTTTATACCTGAGTATAAAATTTTTTATACCTGAGCTTTTGTTTCGTGAACACAGTACCTCCTTGAAGTTATTCATGCTAGTTCTTTTTAGAAGTTTTCTTCTGTTCCTTTCATTAACTGCTTGACTTGTTAGTTCGTTGACCTCTGACTTGCTTATTGGAACCTTACTAGAATAGGTGACTGCTCCACATTGAGAGAGAAGCACTGAAAACTGTTTGAAATCTTTGTGTGCATACACGGTGCTTGTCAGCTGTTGAACTTCAGTACACTTTGATCTGGTGAGGCTCAGGGCCCCTGATCTCCTGTTCTCCTGCCAGGAGTGTGTAGACCAGGTTGCTAGTTCTCCTGGAGGGGAGTGATACAAGGTGAGTTGAAAAATACTATAAACTACACTTCTAAAAGTTCATGGAAAAAATAGAATTAAAATATAATGCAAATTTCCATGAACTTTTTGAATTCCCCTCATGCAGCAAATGATGCATTGTAAAATAGATGCTAGAGTAAGTGCTGCCATTTCAGGAGAAAAGAGATATTTACTGGCCAAAGGGAAGTCTGATACTCTTAAAGAAGCTGGAGAGGAATGTAATCTAGCTCTTTGAAAATGATTAGCATTCTTTTAGGGGCAGGTGTGTGGCACAGCAGATAAAGTCACCTGTTGGGGCACCTGCATCCCAAAGAGGAGTGTTGGTTTGAGTCCTGGCTGCTCTGCTCTGACACACCTCTCAGCTAATGCCCCTGGGAAGTGCAGATGCTAGCTGAAGGACTTGAGTCCCTGCCACCCACTGGGAGACCCAGATGGAGTTCCTGGCTCTTGGCTTTGGCCCGGTCCAGCCCTGGCTATTGCAGCCATTTGAGGAGAGAACCAGCAGATGGAAGAACTTTCTTTGTCCTTTTCTCACCGTCACGCTGCCTTTCAGATAAATAAATAAAAGATTTGATTACTGGAAGGCCTTTTAAGTTAGAAGAACTAAAGTAAAATGAAGGTAACTTCAGTGAAGGGTTCAGCTGGAGAAAGCTGTTACAATTCTTTCAGCTTTAATATTAAGTGAAAACCATTATTCTTTGAGTGCTAAGAGGGAAATAGAATTTTAAACTAAATTCTTGTGTGATTTTGCTTTTCAGTACAAATACAGAGACCTAACTGTACGTGAAACTGTCAATGTTATTACCCTCTACAAAGATCTCAAACCTGTACTGGATTCCTATGGTGAGTTTGTGCAATAAACATACCCATTACTGTTAAGTTTACTTTTTTTTTTTTTTTTTTTTCATGATCATAGTTTTCCCATTTTCCTTTTAAGTTTGTTGATTTCTCAATTGTGGGACTAAACCTCCACTTGACAAGAGTGTTGGGGGATAGGAAATAACAAAATTCAGCAATAACAATATATTTCTTAAGTTATTAAAGAAATGCTCTACTATAGAACTATGCAAATTTAAGCGTAGGAGGGGATGTTAAACATAGTTTAGTCCATTATTTCCCCGCGTTTTATCCATAGACACATAATTGTGAAAAATGTTTCAGGGGGTTGGAGGCAGAATTCTGTGGTTAAATAGGAAGTTGTGGACTATACTAAATTAAAAGGGTTTCCTTGTAGCTAGATTTCTTAGCCTTTAATATGCTGGTGTGTTGTGTACTACCAAGAAGAGAAGGGACAGTATATGCTAAAGTTTCATCCCCCAGCCCCAGTAGCATCTCTGTGGTTTCAGGAGCACATTTTTGAAAAACTATACTCTGGATATCCTTTTCTTTTTATAGATGGAAGGTTTTGTTTTTGTTTTGTTTTTTGTTTTTTTTAATATGGTCTTTAATTCTGTGAATAGGAAGGTAGCAATTTGTTTATACTTTCTATTCAAATAAGTTTGGATTTAAGTAAGAAATCACAACATTTGGAGGTTTTCCCTTTTTGAATACAGAAGGTTTTTTTTGTCACACTGAATCTGAAAATAATCTGTTCAACCCTGTGTCCTTGAAAACACCTAATGTGCCAGGGCCAAAGGAAAACCCATGCTGCCTACTTGGCTGTGAAGGCAAGGAACTGGATTTTTTTTAAGATTTATTTATTTATGTAAAAGGCAGAGTTACAGAGAGGGAGAGGGAGGGAGATAGAGATAGGGGGAGGAGAGAGAGATCTTTAAACACTGGTTCACTCCCCAAATGCCCACAATGACCAGGGCTGGGCCAGCCTAAAGCCAGGTGTCTCCCGTATGGGTGCAGGGACCCAGGTACTTGGGCCATCTTCCATTGCTTCCCTAGGCACATTAGCAGGGAGCTGGATCAGAAGTGGGGCAGCTGGGACCCAAACTGGCACCCATATAGGATGCCACTGGGCAGCTGGGGGCTTAACCCCTTCTGCCATAACACTGGCCCCACGAACTGAATTTTGTGGCTGAGACTTCTAAATTCTGTTCATCTCTAAGGCTTTGAAACATTAAGAGCCTGGTGAAGAGAAATGGGTGGCAAGAGTGGTCAGGCAGTCCTGCATTTTCTGAGCGACCAAGACATGAACCAGAAGTTCCCTTTCAAACCTAGGGTGTGATTTCCCCCTCATTTTCCTCCCTTATTGCTGCCACACATTGTACCATGGTATTTGATCTGTGAAAACTCCATATTACCAAGGCCTTTAAGTGTATAGTTTTTACTTCATGCTAAAAGAACAGATTGGTGAAAACTGATTTCTAGGAGCTTTCATTATCAAATCTTGTATAGCTTCTTATGGCTCGCCCAATTCTAAATCATTGTTATGAAAATACTTTTAGAATAAACAAAGCTCCAAGTTTAAATAAAGTATTTTAAAAAAAACACAAAATCAGAATAAATTGAGGCAGTTTGCTATTTCCAACAGTAAGTAAGATCATCATGGTCACCTGTGTAGTTCTGTGTCCTGTTGTACATTATAGCCTTTTCCCCGTATGATTCAGTGTTAATCCCAAATTATTATTACAAATAATAGCACTCAGTGTAACACAAATTATGTATCCTAATTATTAATAGGAAAAGATAATGTGGTATTAAAAGAACATGCCTGTATTTGTGAGAACTTATTTTTGATTCTATGGTTTAATACTACATTGGGATTGAGAATGAAAGTGAATGGGGATAAAGACCTGAGGATTTCTAGAATATATAAAGATACTAGGTTAATGTTCAGTACAGTGTCACTTGGTGGTGACTTTTAAACATTTTCTAATCATGTTCGTTGGGGACCAACAGCTCCTATTTACTAGGTCTATAACACTCACATCCATTTTTCCAAATATTCAAAGCATCTTTTCTTTTAATCATTCAAAGCTGATCCCATTGAGTGAGTCAACAAAGGATTGTTTGTTACCGGACAGAATGGATGATGCATTGAAAGTTAGCCCCTTTCAAGAACAATAATGAATTTTAGCCAGTGTTTCTGAAAGAGTAACTTATACTCTTATGCCAAAATGCTCATAATTCAATCATTGTTCTTTCCTTTCAGTTTTCAATGATGGCAGTTCCAGAGAACTAATGAACCTCACTGGAACAATTCCTGTGCCTTATAGAGGTAAATGGTTTTCTAGTAAAGATGTATTTTGATTACATAATCAATTCAAGGTAACTTCAAAAAGTTAGTGGAAAATAGATTCAAAAGAGAAGTTTATTTTGGTGCGAAGTTTTTTGAAATACATGCAGTTGTTTGTCCTATGCACTTGCCGTGTACTCTTTGAAAACCCTTCATGTATTGCTAGTGTAGAAGTCAATTAACCTCTCTTGTAGCTTTCAGAAAGTTTACTTCCTGGGTTCTTCTGTTTGTTTTTATTTGTTTTCTGTCCACTTGGAAGGCAGAATGAAAGAGCTATCTTCCATCTGCTAGTTCACTTCCACACATTTACAATAGCCAAGGGTGTGTTGGGTCAAAGCCAGAAACCTGAAACTTGAACTGGGTTTCTCCTCTGTAGGTGGCAGAAGTGCAAGCACTTGAGCCACCATCTGCTACCTCCCAAGACACATTAGCAAGAGACAGTATCAGAAGTACAGTCACTGGGACTCAAACTGGCCTCCTGGTGCAGGTTGAGGGCATCCCAGGCAGCAGCTTAACCTGCTGTAACACAGTGCCTGCCCCAGACAGTAACTTGTGATTGACCCTCATTTGGCAGGGCAATTCACATTTTCAACTTTTTTTTTTTTTTTTTTTTTTTTTTTTGACAGGCAGAGTGGACAGTGAGAGAGAGAGACAGAGAGAAAGGTCTTCCTTTGCCGTTGGTTCACCCTGCAATGGCTGCTGCGGCTGTTGCGCTGCGGCCGGCGCACCGCGTTGATCTGAAGCCAGGAGCCAGGTGCTTCTCCTGGTCTCCCATGGGGTGCAGGGCCCAAGCACTTGGGCCATCCTCCACTGCACTCCCGGGCCACAGCAGAGAGCTGGCCTGGAAGAGGGGCAACCGGGACAGAATCCAGTGCCCCGACTGGGACTAGAACCTGGTGTGCCGGCACCGCAAGGTGGAGGATTAGCCTACTGAGCTGTGGTGCTGGCCCAACTTTTTTTTTTTTTTTTTTTTTTTTTTTTTTAAGAGAAACAAAAGCAGAGATCTTCCACCTACTCCTTCATTCCCTATTTGCCCTCAGCCTCTGGGACTGGACTAAACCAAAGCCAGGAACCAGGAACTCAGTCTGAGTCTCCTGTGTGAATGGCAGGAACCCAAGAACCTGAGTGCTCACTTTCTACTGGTGAGGGTTAATAGGAAGCTGGAATCGGAAGTGGAGCTGGAACTCAAACCCAGGCACTCCAGTATGGAAAACAGATGTCTCAAGTGCTTAACCACTGCACCAAATACCTCTCCCTTTCAAAAAAAAAAAAAAAAGATTTATTTGTTTGAAAGTGTTACAGAGAGGCAGATTCAGTGACAGAGAGGTCTTCCATGTGCTGGTTCACTCCCCAAATGGCCAGCTGGGCTGATCTGAAGCCAGGAGCCAGGAGCTTTTTCCAGGTCTCCCATGTGGGTGCAGGGGCCCAAGAACTTGGGCCATCTTCCACTGCTTTCCCAGGCCATAACAGAGAGCTGGATCAGAAGAGGAGCAGCTGGGTCTCGAACCAGTGCCCATGTGGGTTGCTGGCCTCATCCCTCCCTTTTTAAAACTTCTTTACCTAGATATATCAACAAATAAATATAAATACCCAAGTACACTGGAGGAATTTAATGTTTTGGAGAATCAAAGAATCTTAAAACTACAAAGGGATCTTAACATGCTTCCTACATAATTCAGACCTTTTTTTTTTTTTTTTTAAACAACAGGAAGCTATATGATAGAGTGACTAAAAGACTTTAATGTCAGGACAAAGTTAGGTGTGAGTTCTCTATATTTTGTGATCAGTGAGCATCGATAACATTTGGATAATGATATCTTAGGGGGAATAAGAATTATGATAATATTTGCCAACAACCTGGCTCAGAGCCTAGTATATGGTAAACAAACAATAAAAAGTAGCTTTGTGGAGCTGATGTTTGGCCTAGTGGTGAAGATACCAGTTAGGAGACTCGTCCTGCATTGTAATGCCTGGGTGTGACCACCAGCTCTAGCTCCTGATTCTCGCTTCCTGCCATCCATGTGGGAGATGTGGATTGAGTTCCTGGTTCCCAGCTTCAGTTCAGCCTCTTCTTGGCTGTTACAGCCATTTGCAGAGTAAACTAGTGGATGGGAGCTCTTAGTCTGTCACTCTGCCTCTCAAATTAATAAATTTTTTCTTTAAAGTAGCTGTTATTTGGGGTATGCATTTAGCCTGGTGGTTAAGATGCCTACGTCCCACATCAAGAGTACCTGGATTCAACTCCTGGCTCTACCTCCTGACTCCAAATTCATGCTAATGCAGACCCTGGGAGGCAATGATGATAGCTTAAGTCATTGAGTTCCTACCACCCATGTAGGAGATCTGCATAGCCTTCCTGGATCCTAGCTTTGATCCCTCCCCAGCCTCAACCCTTAGGACATTTGGGGAGTGAACCAGCTAATGGGAGCTCTGTGTGTGTGTATGCATGCATACTGATAATGGATAATGCACTCTGTTAGACAGTCAACTGTCCTCTGCTGGAATACTTAGTTGACATTGATAAGGAAGCATTCAGCTTCATAAGAATGTTCCTAGGAAGCTCTGTTTGTTAATTATTACTTGTGACTAACATGATCTATGTCCCTATAACATACCCATTGATTTCACATGGTACCTGCTATACATAAGCCAGTAGGCACAGGGGCCTGTGAAGATACAAAAGTAAGTAAAGATGTACCTTCTCTGGAAGAACTCTCTCAAATAGGAGAAACAGAGAAAATTATAACAGATATATTTAACTGTTCTGTGACTGCCGTAGAAGAACCTGTAAGGGGTGCTGTGAGATCACAGAGGTACACTAGGCCGCATGGGAGGATCACAGAGGAAATGAGACAGAACTTGCTGTTCAAGAATGAGTCAGCCATTTGTCACCAGGCATACATTCCAGGTAGAGGAAAAAACCAGTTGAACAGCAGCATTATATAAAGCAAATAGGATAAGTTTAGGGAGGTTCAGTAAAATTGAAGATGAGTGACTTTGCCTTTGCCATTGCCCTCAGGAAATAAGTCTGGCCCGGGAAGGAAGTATGGTGATTATGTGTGTGTGCATGTGTATAAAATTTAACTCAACATTGTCTGCTCCCTCAGCCATTCTTCATGTGGCATAGTTCATAAGTCTAAGTTACTGTGAGGAATTCTTTATTTTCACAAAGCAAATAATTCTAGAAAAATAAACTTAGGGTTATATATCCTGTTGGAACTTTTTGTTCATTGTAGAATAATTGGGATAAAACTATAATAAACCCCCAAATCCCACAGCTATCTGATTTTTAGATGAAATTTATGTGTATATATTTACATGTAGTGAAACTTTCTAAAGGGAAAGGATGCATCTAAATTGTGTTAGGTGGTTCAAATGATTACCTGGGACCTGGGCTTTCAACAAACTAAGAGAAGACTGATTTATTCTGAAAGAATTCACTCCATTGGTTCCTTTGAAACATTATTTGTTAGCATATTCTCAAGTTTCTCAATTGACATTATAATACAGAAAGCAACATTAGTGATTCTGAATAATTCCCATGAACATACCGTGTGCTTTGCTCAACTAATGAATACCAGTTAGCATCTGTTTAGTTGGATTTGGTCTTTCTAAGATTTTGTTTATGTACTTATATGAAAGGCAGAGTGACAGAGAGATCTTCTGTCTGCTGGTTCACTCCCCAAATGCCTGCAACAGTCAGCACTGGGCCAGGCTAAAGCCAGGAACTCATCTGGGTCTCACATGTGAGTGGTGGGAACCAAGTACTTGGGCCATCATTTGCTGTCTCCTAGGCAGTCCACTAGCAGGAAGCTAATTTAGAAGCCAGAATCCCCGCATTCCTGTAGGGGATGCAGACATCCCAAACAATGACTTACTTAACCCACTGCACTGAATGCCAGCCCCATGGATCAGGTTAGGCAAGGGAGTTTTAAGTCTATATTATTCTATCACTTTCTGATGTGGCACCTTAACCATGCTCTTATTTCTCCTCTATATTCCTTTCCAGCAAGAAATGACAAAAGTCAAGTAGCAAAGAATATATGGAGCCCAAAGATAACTTGTGGGATGGGTGTGGCACAGTGGTCTTTAGATACCCGTATCTCATGTCAGAGTGCCTGGTCAAGTCCCAGCTACTCCACTTCCAATCCAGCTTCCAGCTAACATAGATTCTGGGAGGCAGCAGATGACAGCTCAGTACTTGGGTTCCCGCCACCCATATGGGAAGCCAAATGGGGTTATGGGCTCTTGGCTTCAGGCTGGCCCAGCTATGGCTGTTGGAGGCCTTTAGGGAATGAACCAGCAGATGGAGGAACTTTGTGCCTTTCAAATAAAAATGAAAATAAATTAAAAAAATAATTTGTGAAGAATTTTTTGTAACAGCAAACAGACACTGGCAGAGTAGTGATCAGTTAGCTCGTTCATCCTGTTAATGTATTTTACAAACTGAAAACTTGAAAAACTAATCTTGAATAGAGCTTTGAAGCTTAATGTATGTAGTTTCTTTAAATTGTTGCTTAGTTATAGCTCTGTTCTTTACCTGTTAAGCTATAATTGAAAAATCATAGGGTAACTAAAGTTTCTCTTTCTTTCTCAGGTAACACATACAATATTCCAATATGCCTGTGGCTGCTGGACACATACCCATATAATCCCCCTATCTGTTTTGTTAAGCCTACTAGTTCAATGACTATTAAAACAGGAAAGCATGTTGATGCAAATGGGAAGATATATCTTCCTTACCTACATGAATGGAAACATGTAAGTACTACCAGTGTCCTTTGAATTCATTGTATTTTAAAAATTTTGCTCACTAGCATCTGCTTTTTAACACATGGAAGATGAAGCAGGATAGATAAACTCAGATAATGGCCTTAATCACTGAACTGAAGGTAATTAGAAAACATATTTGTAAAATGCTTTATAGTTTGCAGAATAAATATGCAGTTCACTATTTTATTTACTTGAATCGAAACTTTAAAAATAGATAGGGTTCACTTAGTGGGAAGTACGTTTTTAAAAATGTCAAATTGGTGAGATTTTTATTTTAAAGATTTATTTATTTGAAAGGCAGAGTTACAGAGAGGCAAAGACAGAGGCGCAGAGAGAGAGAGAGAGGTTTTCTATCTGCTGGTTCACTTCCCAATTGGTTGCAACAACCAGAGCTGAGCTGATCAGGAGCCAAGAGCTTCTTCCAGGTCTACCATGTGGGTGCAGGGGCCCAAGAACTTGGGCCATATTCTGCTGCTTTCCCAGGCTATTGCAGAGAGCTGGTTTGGAAGTAGAGCAGCCAGGACTCGAACTGGTGCCTGTATGGGATGCTGAGACTGCAGGTGGGAGCTTTACCCACTATGCCACAGTGCTGGCCCCTGGTTACCCAAAGCATTCTTGCCAAGATAATAGTAGGGAACTTCTGTTTCTGTCCCTCATGGTATTGCTGTGGCAGACGTATAAACTCACAAACTGTCAAACTTGAGAAGGATATTGAAGCAGAGAGAATCATCAGATTTTCACTAGAAGCTTTGGGAAATGTTACTGTCATCTTTCATAAGTTAGGTTGAAATTTGAACCAGAGAGATGAGTTTATTAGTTTTTTGGAAAGGTAAAATCTGCTACTGACTATTTTTTTTTTTAAGATTTATTTATTTATTTGAAAGAGTTACAGAGAGAGAGGAGAGGCAGAGAGAGAGAAGTCTTCCTCCACTGGTTCTCTGCTCACAATGGCCAAAGCTGTGCCGATCCAAAGCCAGGAGTTTCTTCCGGGTCTCCCACACAGATGCAGGGCCTCCTTCTACTGATTTCCTAGGCTATAGCAGAGAGTTGGATCAGAAGTGGAGCAGCCGGGACTCGAACTGGCACCCATATGGGATGCCAGCACTGCAGGCAGCAGCTTTACCCAATGCGCCACAGCATTGGCCCCGTGCTACTGACTATTCTAGCAGAAGTAA
Organism: Lepus europaeus; assembly: GCF_033115175.1. Taxonomy (NCBI): domain Eukaryota; kingdom Metazoa; phylum Chordata; class Mammalia; order Lagomorpha; family Leporidae; genus Lepus; species Lepus europaeus. Next base: position 46,874,539 of record NC_084833.1, read on the forward strand.
AAAGTTATGAATATGGTTAGCTGATTAAATGATTTAGTAGTTCTTCAGAATTTAATGAACTCATGAAAGAGAAGCATATGAAATGAGACATACACAAAATAGATTAAGGGCTGAAATTAATACCACTAAATAAGCCAGCCAGTCTGAACAACTATTTCATAATTTGTCTTAGTCATTGATAGATATTTGAGAAAATTTTTGCAACTTTCTTGGAAAAGCAGGTACTGTCTTTGTAACTATTATTGGAAGGAAAGGTCCTTTAACAACTTGTTATCTTTCTAAGCTAGAGATTACCTATAATTTTAGTGTTCATAATACTATCTTTAATAAAATTAATTTTAAGAATATGTGTTTTCAAGGTAACATTGTTATTTATAAAAGGCCATAAATAGTATGTCTACTGTTTATATCTTCCCTGCATTTGCGCCACTATACCTAAGTTGTCCATCGGCATTAAAGTAAATTTTGTTAGCTCTGTGGAGTCAAATGAAAGACAATGCCATCTGAGTTTTGCAATGTACTGCTGTGGCTTGCTGTTTTTAAACACATACATGTGAAGCAAGAGCCACAAATATTCTTTAAAAACTTCTAAATTTATTAAATTAATTATGGCATTTTCACAATTAGTTATTCAAAGAAAATTGTCAAATTGAGTTAAAAGTGATGAGAAATGGCCAGACTTCCTCTCTGCTGAAAAGTGACTTGATAATTGACTTGAATTTCTTTTCCTTTTTCAGCCACAGTCAGACTTGTTGGGGCTTATTCAGGTCATGATCGTGGTATTTGGAGATGAACCTCCAGTTTTCTCTCGTCCTACTATTTCAGCATCCTATCCATCATACCAGGCAACAGGGCCACCAAATAGTAAGTAGAATTGAGATTTGATTTTAAAGTTTATATAAACAAAATAGCCTTGTAAAAAAATTTTAATGGCTTTACTTTGCTTTTTAGCATGTCAAGTTAGTGGAATTTTTGGAAGTATTCTGAGGTCCCACATCTGCATGTACAGATTTCTACCAAAGACTGGCATTTGGGCTTCTGTTTGTGGGTAGTAATTGAAGTATGGGTGTGGTGGATTCCAAAATGGAGGAGAAAGAATGCTGGAACAGAGCTAGATTTTTTTAAAATTGTGCATGCTGAGGAATAGTCTGATCTGATCAGCTTGGAAGCAGAAAAAACTTGACAGGTAGTCTGACCTCTCCTTTCTCTTTGTGATTCCAGGATCAGTGTTATGAAGGAGAATTATAAGGTCAAACAAATGATTCATATTCAGTTATTCTGGGTATACACAATTGGAAATCTAGCTCTCAGATTGCTTCTGTTGTGTACAGCCAACTCCTGATTTTAACTTGTGTGGAAGGGTAGAGGCGTGGAGGTAATACCAGTTCTCTCCAGTTGGTGTATTTGGAGGTACTTCACAAGTTCAAGGGAAATGCAATTAAATGTAAGTTTATTTTGGTGCAAAAAAGTTGAAATACATGCATAATTGTACTAAAAGTCTGTGGGAAATGCATATTTATATTATGAAAAAATTGCATGGATTTCAAAATTTGTGTGCCAAAATGAAGCTTATTTTTTAATTCCATTTCCATGAACTTTTTGTAGTACCCTGTATTATATATTACCTTTTTATAAATCTTACTAGTACTTAAATTCACTCTGAATAACTAAGAGTTGGTTGTTTTGTTTTAATTCTACTATATCTCCATTAATTTCATTGTGTTGTGAGCTGCAAATTCTTTTATATGTTTTATTTAAGATTATTATTAGTCAAATTTATCTTATAAGACAAATTATGTGAGCCTTCCCTTCTGCTGCAAATCATTCTCTTTCATTTTTCATTTCATTTAATAGAACTTTTTTAATAGAACCATTTCCCTTTTCCTCCCTACTTTCCCATAATAAGCTTGGTTTTAGGAATGATATCCTTTAATAAAGATAGTGATTCTTTTGGATCAGAGATTTTTTTCATGTTACTATATTCTGTTGACTAAAGTACCCAAGAGTTAAAAATATTGCTCCTTTAAATTTGAAATACCCAGATATTTCCTAGTTTTGTCAATCTTGCTTATTTGTTCAGATAACGTGGGAGTATTATGATGCCCAAGTCCCACTTGGAAGTTTGGTCTCAGCTCCTGCTCCGACTACAGCTTCCTGCCTGTGCAGATTCTGGGAACCAGTGGTGATGGCTCAAATAATTAATTGTCTTCCTGCCACCCACATGGGAAACTTAGATTATATTCCCAGTTCCTGGCTCCAGTAGCTCTGGCTCTCTGGCTCTCCCTGTCTCTCTGCCCCCTTTTTTTTTTTTTTTTTTTTTTTCTTCTTTTTTTTTTAAAGATTTACTTTATTTATTTGAAAGAGTTACAGAGACAGAGAGGTCTTCCATCTGCTGGTTCACTCCCCAGATGGCTGCAGTGGCTGGAGCTGTGCCTTTGAAGCCAGGAGCTTCTTCCAGGTCTCCCACGTGGGTGCAGGGGCCCAAGGACTTGGGCCATCTTCTACTGCTTTCCCAGGCCATAGCAGAGAGCTGGATCAGAAGAGGAGCAGCCGGAACTAGAACCGGAGCCCATATGGGATGCTGGCGCTTCAGGCCAGGACTTTAACCCGCTGCGCCACAGTGCCAGCCCCTCTCTGCCTTTCAAACAAGTTTTTTAAAAAGAAAAAATAACCTGTCCAGAAATTTAGTTTCCTAACCAACATTGTTTCCTCTGAGTTTCTTCAGGATATTGACATTGGAAGTTCAATATTCTGAAAGAGGCCACCCTGTAGTCACTATTGCAGTTCAGCTTTCTATCCTCTAATTGAAAGTCACATTAAATACTAGAGGTAATTTAAGAAAATTACTGAAAGACTATTTTATTACCTCTCATTCCAGTTTTAATATATTTTATATGTTTAGATGATCTCCATTAATACTAGATATGACTATAGAAAAATGAAAATCTTGATTCCACTCCTCTCAATCTCACATACACACTCAGAAATCTGATTGTATATTTGAATAAATATCTTACAGTTGAGAAATTATGCACTTAAAATTATTATGATTGCTGAGAATTTTTATTTTAATCTCTTATACAATGGCTGTTGAGCTAGCTACGAATCACCTTCGCAAACAATGTTAGGATAGGGAACGGCAATGGCTGTTTGACCTAGTAGTTAAGGTACTGGTTGAGATACCCACATCCCATATTGAAGTACTTGAGTTTAAGTCCCAGCTCCACTCCTGTTTCCAGCTTCCTATTAATGCAGGCCCTAGGAGGCAGCAAGTGATGGCTCAAGTAGCTGGGACCCTGCCACCATGTGGAGATTTGGATTGAGTTTCCCAGTCACGGCTCTGGGCCTCTCTTTCTGCTGCTCAAATGAAAAACATAACTTTTTAAAAATAGTATTGTAGTCAGATGTCATTTTTGACAACTAATTCGTATTTAATGAGTGGTAATTATGACTCAGAACTAAGTACTTTATGTAACATTCTTGCTTAATCCTCACAATAACCCCATATGTTAAATATTTTGGTATCCCATTTTATTCTGGCTCTGAAGTTACTTCACCCTATTACCTCCTCCCTTGCCCATCTTGGATCCAAAAAGCATTTGTTATTTCCCAAAACAAAAACTTGAAGGCTTTGGAATTGTTAATTTTTAGAACCTTAGAAAAAATTGCTTATAGTTATGAGGTGATGGTTTTAATGTCTGAGAGATTTTAATGGGAGGGAGTTTTCATTGTATATATTACAAATAATTAATAGGGGCCTCATATTTTCATCAAGATGTTTGTAAAAATCAACTGTGCTTTGTGCCTGGGGAATATCTTTTAAAGGAATCTCTCGGTTGTAACATTTTGAGAGATTTTTCTCTTAATAAAATTGCATTGAATATCATCATATTTAAGAAAAAAAATTATTAATGACATCTATGGATTTATCCTAACAAAATTGTTGAATACTAATTATTTGTAGATGTGTGTTCAGCAATTCTGGTAAAGGCTCATTTTCTTTTTTTCCCCATTTTATTGATTGATTGGAAGGCAGAGAGACAGGCATGGAAAGACAGAGGTCATCCATCTGTTGGTTTACTCCCCAAGTGCCTGGAACAGCCAAGGCTAAGCCAGGCAGAACCTGAGCGCCAGGAACTCAATTCATGTCTCCCACATGAGTTACAGGGACCCAGTTGCTTGAGCCATCAACCTGCTGCCTCCCAGGGTGCACATCAGTAGGAGACTGGAATTGGAGGCACAGCCAGGACTCAAACCCAGGCGCTGTGATGCGGAGTGTGGGCATCCACACTACACTGAGACTCTTCCTGATGTGAGCCCACCATCACTTCCTGTACTTTCTAGAATTCTGTACTGTAGAAGTTCACTCCTTGAAGATTCCGCCCCTTTTGCCTTCAAGCCTTCACCTGTCATTCCTCTGCTAGATCATTTTTGGTCAGTTTCAAGTTAGCTCTGTCTCCTGGATGGTCTGTTTATAGCACTCTCCTTTTCCTGTCATAGCCCTTAGCAGCAGTGTTGCTTGCTAATCTCCCTAGCAAGGATTCTGGAATTTTTTTTTTATCATCCCAATCCCTAGTTCCTATCACATAATGGACACTAGGATATTTATTGTTTGAATTAAAGGGCTGGCCAGCGCGCGGCTCACTAGGCTAATCCTCCGCCTGTGGCGCCAGCACACCGGGTTCTAGTCCCGGTTGGGGCGCTGGTTCTGTCCTGGTTGTACTTCTTCCAGTCCAGCTCTCTGCTGTGGCCTGGGAGTGCAGTGGAGGATAGCCCAGGTCCTTGGGCCCTGCACCCGCATGGGAGACCAGGAGAAGCTCCTGGCTCCTGGCTTCGGATCGGCGCAGTGCGCCAGCTGTGGTAGCCATTAGGGGATGAACCAACGAAAGGAAGACCTTTCTCTCTGTCTGTCTCTCTCACTGTCTAATTCTGCCAGTCAAAAAAAAAAAAAAAGGGCTAATTCATCATGTTAAAGAGAAAAGTTTCACTAAAGAAAAATTGATTCAGAGAAGTCAATTCTGGTTAAGGCCAAAATTAACAACTTCTCTTTTTCTTCCTCTGATATGATTAGCCTCTTGTCATCACTGGCCTTTTTCTATGCCATTAGCATTCTCTTTAAAGGATACATAAAGCATTCATTGCATTTGCTAGATTCAAACCTTTTTTCTAGTATTTCCAAACTTCCATTTTCTTTTTAACTAGTCAAGATGACTGTAAGTTTCATTTGGACTTCTCATAGTAATATGAGGCCTCTTGAAATTTATAAATAAGCCAACAAAACCAGCTGTGCAAATTGGTTAATAGTTTTAAAGGAAATATCAAAAAAATTCTTCAGCATAGTAAAGAAGTCACTTTCTGAGAAGCTGGCCTTGAAACAGGCCAGAATTGCCTTTCTCTAAATTTCTCATTGACAGCTGTGTGAAGCTAACCAGGTTGATTGACCTGTTTGCCAGTTATTCCTTGTTGGGCTTGTCATGAGTGTCGTTGTCAGTCATATTTACTTTGAGTTACATGATTTGAAAATGTTTACTGCTTGAAATAAAGAACTAACACGAGTGGGGTGTTTGCTTTGTTTTGGTGTTGAGGTTTGGATTCTTTAACTGAATGAAACCTAGCTGTGGTTTGACAATACATATTCAGGACTATGCATATTACTTTAAAATATTAAAAATTGTTTTTAGCTTCCTACATGCCAGGCATGCCAGGCGGAATCTCTGCATATCCATCTGGATACCCTCCCAATCCCAGGTAATGGACAGTTATCGTTTGAATAATTGTATTAGTTCTGGAATCAAAATAATGCCCTGATAATTACTAATTAGGGCATTAAAATAAATTTAGTTGGAATTTAGCAGAAGATGAAATTTGGTGAATTCTATGGTATGTGTGCTTAGTTTGAAAGGAATCTCTCCCAGCGTGGAGAAATGCTGCTCTATTTTATATCCAGAGAGGAAAGAGGTGGGGCAGATGATGATAATCTTGATTGGTTTTGAACCTTGAAATCTTCACTACCTTCCTTTTAAGAACTTTGTATTTCCAGTGTAGAAAGCTGAAAGGTTAATGGAATAGTAGTTCCAATAAATTCAGCTAAGTAAAAAACTATTTTAATACCTTATCAACTGAATGAATAAATACCATTAGACAAGTCTGAGCCATCATATGAACCATGATTTGGTTCCCCATAGTACATGGAAAACTTCTGGGGATGTTCAAGGGCAACAGTGGTAAACGCTTCGGGGACATACTCACACCATAGCACCCTTTCCTACATAAATATACCCGGGGTCTTGAAGGTTAAGCTTACAAATTTACTCCTGAGCCTTTCTTAGTTTTAGAGGCCAGCTTTAGGATTTAGTAAACATTCTGTCATTTTACATAAGAAAACAGATACCAAAAGGAAAAAACTTCTCTCCGAGACAATAAAGATTGCTGTGATGTAATTTAAAAGCAGGTGATAGGTTCTTAACGACCCTAAATTTTCTGGTTATGTTCTGAAAATGGAATACTGTTTAAAGGATTGAAATTACCAGGCTTTGTAATTAGCAGTTGTAGTAAAAAGGAACTTTGGACTTGGAGTAGTTGAAAGTACAGGAAGGAAATGGTCTTTCTGAATAGTAAAGTCATTTGAAACAAACTTGTTGATAAAAATGAAAATATTGACAAAACGTGAACATCTTATTCATTTGTCTTAGGAATTCCTTCTTAAAAAACAAATTCCTTTTTTGTTTTGTTTTAAAGATTTATTTTATTAATTTGAAAGAGAGTTACACAGAGAGGTAGAGACAGAGAGAGAGGTCTTCCATCCGCTGGTTCACTCTCCAGATGGCCTCAACAGCCAGAGCTGTGCCTATCCGAAGCCGGGAGCTTCTTCCAGGTCTCCCACACGGGTGCAAGGGCCCAAGGACTTGGGCCATCTTCCATTGCTTTCCCAGGCCATAGCAGAGAACTGGATCAAAGAGGAGCAGCCGGGACTAGAACCGGCGCCCATATGGGATGCCCACACTTCAGGCCAGGGCTTTTACACGCTGCGCCACAGCGCCGGCCCGAAGAAATTGTTTTTTTGAGGAAATTACTTTTCAAAGATTTAATGCCTCTTTGTAAAATGTAACCTTTAATCTCAAATCATAACATGCTAATAAGTTATGTACTTAAATCGTCATCTCTATCTTTCTGTATATAAGATCTTCTCAGAACAGCCTCAGAACTTTTCTACTTTTGTTATAAAGCAGAATTAATGAATCAGACTTAGGGAAGGGTCTTCATCTTAAAAGAGTAAGTTCAAGACAGCGTTTATTGTTGCTTAGGAAGATTGAACTAGTTGATCTCTCAGATCCCTTCCAAATCCTAAGATCTTTTGAAAGTTTAATTTAGTACTTGTAGTACATGTACAAGGAAAGTAAAAGATACATAAAGAGTAGTTGTTCTAGTTTTGATACAGGTACTGGCAAGCATGTTACTACAGAATTGTTGCTGGGGTAGTTGTTTTGCCTGTGGTTAAGATTATCACCTTGGGGCCAGCGCTGTGGCGTAGTGGGTTAAAGCCCTGGCCTAAAGCGCCGGCAACCCATATGGGTGCCAGTTCTAGTCCTGGCTGCTGCTCTTCCTGCCCAGCTCTCTGCTATGGCCTGGGATAGCAGTGGAGGATGGCTCAAGTCCTTGGGCCCCTGAACCCACGTGGGAGACCTGGAAGAAGCTCCTGGCTTCCAATCGGCACAGCTCCAGCCATTGCGGCCACCTTGGCTTCCGATTGGCACAGCTCCAGCCATTGCGGCCACCTCGGGGGTGAACCAGCAGATGGAAAACCTCTCTCTCTGTCTCTACCTCTCTCTGTAACTCTGTGTTTCAAATAAATTTTTTTTTTTTTAAATTATCACCTCATAGTACATGGGTTCAATACCCAGCTCCAGCTCCTAACTCCAGCTTCCTTCTGATGCAGTCACCAGACGTGGCTCAAATGATTGACTTCACCCATGTGGGAGACCTGGATTGCCCTCCTGGTTCCTGGCTTCAGCCTGGCCTTGCCCTGGCCAGTGCAGGCATTTGGAGGGGTGAACCAGGGTGGGATCCATCTTCGTGTTTGAAAGAGGATCTTAAAGGAAAAAATCAAATATTTAGAGATGAAGGAAGTAACAAAGAGATAACAATGTTTTAAAAGCTTTACTTATTTATTTGAAAGGCAGAGTTACAAAGAGGTCTTTGTTTTTATTTTTTATATATTTATTTTTTTGACAGGCAAAGTTAGAGAGAGACAGAGAAAGATCTTCCTTTTTCCATTGGTTCACCCCCCAAATGGCGTGCTGCGCCAGCCGGTGCTGTGCACTGATCCGAAGCCAGGAGACAGGTGCTTCCTCCTGATCTCCCATGCGGGTGCAGAGCCCAAGGACCTGGGCCATCCTCCACTGCCTTCCTGGGCCACAGCAGAGAGCTGGACTGGAAGAGGAGCAACCGGGACAGAATCTGGCACCCCGACCGGGACTAGAACCTGGGGTGCCAGCGCCGCAGGCAGAGGATTAGCCTAGTGAGCCGCGGTGCCGGCCAAAAAGGTCTTTCATCTTCTGGTTCACTCCTCAAATGGTCCCTACGGCTGGAGCTGGGCTGATCCAAAGTGAAGAGTCAGGAGCTTCTTCCAGGTCTCCCGTGTAGGTGAAGGGGCCCAAGGACTTGGGCCATCTTCCACTGTTTTTCCAGACACATTAGCAGGAGGCTGGATTGGAAGTGGAGCCGCTGGGACTTGAACCAGTGCCATATGGGATGCTGGCATTGCAGGCGGTGGCTTTACCTGCTATGCCACAGTGCTGGTCCCAAGTTAACAGTGTATAACAGGAAACTTAGCAACTGGCAAGTTCACTTGATTCATTTTATTTGAGCAAAATATAAGAGCCAAAAAATTTTCAAGACAAGATAGGGAAACGGTCTACTACAGCTGAAGACTATAGGATTATGAGTAGGAGAATTGAAGAGAATAAAAATGCAACTTCCATACATATTCCAGATCTCCCCAAACCTTCCCTAGTCTCCTCCAGCTGGTATTGATTTCTCACTCTGCATCTCTTGAACTTTTAGTTAGCCTTTGTTATAATGTTTGTCCCTGTAATCCCATTGTTTACAGGGATCTTGCTCTATTTATTAGCATCTGGAGGAAGAGATAGTCATATCTTAGCTCCTACTTCAAGCACATAGGAAAGTGCCTTGATTGTAAGAATCATAAATGGTAAATTCGGAAAGGATACATAAAGAAAAACATCAAAATATTAGAAAATTCTTTTTAGAAATACTTAGCTCAAGGAGCTAGGACAGCGGCAGGCATTGTGGTGTAGCAGGTTAAACTGCCGCTCGGGATACCTACATTCCATGTCGGGGTCCCTGAGCCCTGGCTTCTTGGCTTCTGATCTAACTTCCTGAAAATGGACCTGGGAGGCAGCACATGATGGTCCAAGTACTGCCTGTGTTCAGCTCCAGCTCCAGTTCCTGATTCGAACATCCCTGCTGATGCAAATAGAGTTCTAAGTCCTGGCCGTGCAGGCATTTGTGGAGTGAACCAGCAGATGGAATCTTTCTCTATTGTGCCTTTCAAATAAATAAGTATTTTTTTAAAAAATTAAATAACATTTCAAAAAAGATTACTGCATAGAACAAATTATTTAGTAATCTACAAAGATAGAAAATGGTACCACTCAGTTTTCTACTTATTTACTGGGAGACAGAGACAGAAAGACAGCTCTCATCTGCTGGTTCACTCCCCCAAATACCTGCAGCAGCCTGGGACTGGGCCAAGCCAAAGGAAGAAGCTGGAGAGCCAGTCCCAGTCTCTCATGTGGGTGGCAGGGACTAAATCGCCTGGGCCATCACCTGCTAGGATACACATTAGCAGGAAGCTAGAATCGGGAACAGAGCTGCAACTCAGAACTGAGGCATCCCAACATGGGATGTGGGCATGGTAACCCATTGTCTGTTTTATAAGATTTATTTCATTTTTATTTGAAAGAGTTGGAGAGAGAGGTAGAGACAGGGGGAGAGGTCTTCCATCCACTTCACTCCCCAAATGGTTGCAACGGCCAGAGCTGAGCCCGCCAGGAGCCAGGAGCTGCTTCTGGCTCTCTCACATGGGTGCAGGGGCCCAAGGACTTGGCCATCCTGTGCTGCTTTCCCAGGCTCATTAGCATGGAGCTGGATTGGAAGTGGACCAGCCAGGACTCCAACCAGCACCCATATAGGATGCCAGCACTGTAGGCCTGGGCATTAACCTGCTGTGCCACAACACCAGCCCCAACCCATTTTCTTAATAGCTGGACCAAGTGATTACCTCAACAAAAATTATTAACTCTCAGCCTCGAGAATTACCATTAGGAGAAATTGAACAAAATGGGTAAAGTTTCAGGAAGTTCTCTGAAGTTATTATCTGTAGGCCTAGAAAAATTTTATACCAAATTACTGAAAAATCCAATTTGATCACAGATTGTCTTTAAAAAGGTATGCAAAATAAGAGGAACTCCAGGAAAAAAAGCAATTTATCCTCAGTTTCAAAAAGGTGGATTCAGAAACTTGATTAAGATTGACATTATTTCCTTCCAGCCTTATAGCATGGGTTGCTAAAGAGGCTAGAAACAAAGGTGCCTCCAGCATGAGTGTGCTAGGAACAGAAATGCTTAACGTTTTCTATTTTGTTTTTTACCAGTAGGTAAGTGAATATTATTACAATGGGTTTTATCACTTCAATCCCAAACTTTTTGTTGTGAACAAGTTATAAAGTGTGAGCTCATATTACAAATAGGAGAATCTTGGCCGGCGCTGTGGCTTAACAGGCTAATCTTCCGCCTTGCGGCGCCGGCACACCGGGTTCTAGTCCCGGTCAGGGCATCAGATTCTGTCCCGGTTGCCCCTCTTCCAGGCCAGCTCTCTGCTGTGGCCCGGGAAGGCAGTGGAGGATGGCCCAAGTGCTTGGGCCCTGCACCCGCAAGGGAGACCAGGAGAAGCACCTGGCTCCTGCCTTCGGATCAGCGAGATGTGCCGGCCACAGCAGCCATTGGAGGGTGAACCAACGGCAAAAAGGAAGACCTTTCTCTCTGTCTCTCTCTCTCACTGTCCACTCTGCCTGTCTAAAAAAAAAAAAAAAAAAACAGAATCTTTGAACCACTATACTGAAAAAGGATAACTGACCATCAGCTCAGAAAGAGGTCTTGTTCCAGGGGTGTGGGCTGGCTGTACCCCTACCCTACCCCACCTCCCAGATTTTTATTTATCTGAGGGCTTAGAACTCACATCCAATGGTTCATTCCCCAAACGCCTGCAACAGCTGGGGCTGGGCTAGGCTAAAGCTAGGAACCAGTAAGACCCCAACTACCGGAGCCATCACCACTGTCTCCCATGGTCTCCATTAGCAAGCACTGGAGCTGGCTTTGGCTGTAGATGGAGCTGGGTGTGGAAACAGGGTTCTTCGATGTGGGATGCAGGCATCTCAGTTGCTAAGCTAAATGCCTGCCCTTGGGGCTGACTCTTTTTAGTCCATAATTTTAACAGACTTTTAGAAGGCATGTTGGTCAGAATTGTGAATGTCATAGACTTAGCAGTTGTAGCTAAAAGTTTACTTGAGACTTATTGTCTAACTGAAAGGTGACTAATAATCTTCCAAACTAGTGCATGTTCGCAGGAAAGTAATTGGGTAAAAAAACTCCTGTGAATGGTTGAAGCAATTAAGAGTGTTTAGCCTGAAGTAGAGAAGACTGAGGGGAAAAATGTTAATGTTTTCAAACAGTGTAGTGTCAGTAGTCTTCAAATGCTTAATTGCTCTTACAGAATACAAATTTAGGAACTTTATTTGAAAGTCATGTTGAAATTGGAATTTGGGGTGCCTTACGATATCATCGTATGCTTATTAATAAATTCCTAGTATTAATAAGGCCGTGTGGATTCTTGCCTAATATTCAGAGAAGAATTCTGAATACCGGCATAAATGAACAAGGCAGCGTGCTACATTTTTAAACTTTTATTCAGTGAGGGAAATGCATAGGAGAGTGAGGGCCCTATCTATAGGAGAGAGGTAAATCTGGGTTCACACCGAGAACCAGGAACCAGCCACGTGGAGGAGCATGTAGGCCAGGAAGCATGGGACAGGGTGGCCCGAAGGCCATGCACCCTGGAGGCACAGGGCTGCAGCCAGCCCCATACTGGCAAAAAGCCAAGGGAAGAAAGGGGCGGGCACACCGTGACCCAGGCTTTTAATCCACTTCCAAAGAGGAGTGGTTAATTAACCTGATTGGCCAGTGGGTGCACAGGTGTGGTCAGGTAGGGGCGTGAGGTTACACAGGGGCGTGGTAAAGGCGTGGTCTTGCAGCTCACAAACCTAATCAATTTTAACCTGTGTGCCTGCCTACAACAATGTTGAAATCATGTTTAGTGCTCACTAGAGGAAAATGAAGATTTGTCAGGGATGTTGTAAATGATATTTATAGATAGGAATTTGTTGGATAGGAGACTGATATTTTTATTTATTTATTTTAAAGATCTATTTATTTACTTGAAAGAGTTACATAGAGAAGGAGAGGCAGAGAGAAAGAGGTCTTCCATCTGCTGGTTCACTTCCCAGATGACCACAATGGCTGGAGCTGTACTGATCTGAAGCCAAGAGCCAGGAGCTTCTTCCAGGTCTCCCACGTGGGTGCAGGGGCCCAAAGACTTGGGCCATCTTGTACTGCTTTCCCAGGCCATAGCAGAGAACTGGATCAGAAGTGGAGCAGCCAGGACTCAAACTGGCGCCCATATGGGATGCCGGCACTGCAGGCGGCAGCCTTACCCGCTGCGCCACAGCGCCGGCCACATGAAGGAGAATATCTCTAATCAAAGTTCCTTCTGACTTCAGCATGAACACATGAATAACACAATCCATGAAGAAGAAATTGAAAACTAAAGGGTAATATTTTCAGATTGAATATTCACTGAGGATACCAGAGTGAGCCACAAGTAAAAATTTGTCTCATTTCCCTGTAGAGTAGGAGGGTGAGAATAAAAATGTTCTCTCACGAAATATTTGTTGTCTCTGTTGCTGTTGGATTGTTCTTAGGAAATACTCAGTCACTTTCTGCTGCTGTGAAATCAACCCTCAAATAACCAGGGCCAAGCAAAGGAATTTGACCATTTACTTTAAATCCAGTATCATTAATAGAATTCCCATAGGCTGTTACTTGAATAAAACACCTGTAGCTCTAAAACTCTAACTTCATTAACTGGTAAAACAATGGTATGTCAAAATTCCTGAATTCAGGGGTACCCTAGTGTGGGGCCATCCTAACACTGAATGGTTTTTGTTTTCTTTAGTGGTTACCCTGGCTGTCCTTACCCACCTGGGGGTCCATATCCTGCCACAACAAGTTCTCAGTACCCCTCGCAGCCTCCTGTGACCACGGTTGGTGAGTAACTGAAAACTTCTATTTCTCCACATAGGCAGAGCCTCCTGTTGTGAAAAGTGCATTTCACTTTTACATGTGATGTTTTAGAATACACTTCTAGTGGTCAATGGCCTATCATCCAAAACTTACAGTAAGTGATGTGTCATATAAATGACCCACCCTTCTACCAAGGCGTAAAAAGAAATCAGACACGTAGCATTTGCCTGTTTGTCACATAGCTTTATTGGTAAACCTTAAATGTGTTGAACTATTAGCAGATACTTGGGTTTCCTAGGCCTGGCTGTGTATAAAAACAGATGAGTATCTTCAGGTGAAGAAAGCACTATGGGTTAATATGGGTGGGGCAAGTAAGTCAAGTTATTGTAGACCAGTAGTTGCCAGAAATAGTTTCCTTTGACGGAGAAAATTACAGCAATGAGAGAACTTCTGTAGATCCCCACTCCAGTGTGTGCCTCCCTGACACACCTCCTGTGCATCCGCTCCCTGTGACCTCAGCTCATTTGTTTGGTTCGATCTAAAGCTGATCCTCCTCGAGAGCGCTCCCCTCTGTCTTACGTAGCAGATCGCTTCAGCAGTTCTTCCCCTTTGTTAATTTCTGTTCTCTGTTGGATCGCCTGATCAGCACACCAAATTGTCATTAAATCATCTCGAAGAATCCTCAACTCCACTCTCTGCCACTGTTCATTCCTTCCTTCCCTTTTGTGGTAAAACTCCTTGAAAGAACTGTCTGCTCTTGTTAGCTCAGCCTCTCTGTATTCGTCGGCTTTTCCTTACCATAACAAAATACCTGAGGCAGCCTGCTCATGAAAAAAAGTTTATTTAGCTTAGTTGTCAGTTCTTGTCTGGTGAAAGCCCTCGGAGGTGCATCACATCGTGATGGATGACAGTGGTGGAAGCAAAAGATCATATCTTAACCAGAAGCACAGGGTTTGGATGGGGCCAGGCTTAGGCATTTATAACGACCCTCTCAGAGCAGGTGTTTGGCACAGCAGATTTTTTTTTTATTAAAATTTTTTTTGTAAAGATTTATTTATTTATTTGAGAGGCAGAGAGAGACGGGGAAAGAGAGAAAGAAAAAGAGAGATGTATCTTCCATCCGCTGGTTCACTCCCCAGTTGGCCTCAAAGGCTGGAGCTGCACCGATCCAAAGCCAGGAGCTTCTTCCGGGTATCCCACGCGGGTGCAGGGACCCAAGCACTTGAGCCATCTTCTACTGCTTTCCCAGGCCATATCAGAGAGCTGGATTGGAAGGGGAGTAGTCAGGACTAGACCAGCACCCATATGGGATGCTGGTGCCACAGACAGATTAACCTACTGCACCACAGTGCTGGCCCCTCTACCTTTTTAAAAAAGATTTATTCATTTATTTATTTGCGGCATCCTGGTGGGATACCAGCACTGCAGGAGGCAGGTTTACCTGCTGTGCAGCAGCACTGACCCCATCCCTGGCACAGCTGTTTTGATGCCACCTGAGACATTTGCATCCCATGTTGGAGTGCCTGGTTCAAATCCCAGCTCCTCCACTTCTGATCCAGCTTCTTGTTAATGCTCACTCAGGGAGGAGATAGCAGGTTTTGGTTCAAGTACTTGGGTTTCTTTTTTTCATTATTATTATTTTTTTATTTTTGACAGAGTGGATAGTGAGAGAGAGACAGAGAGAAAGGTCTTCCTTTGCCGTTGGTTCACCCTCTAATGGCCGCTGTGGCCAGCGCACCACGCTGATCCGAAGCCAGGAGCCAGGTGCTTCTCCTGGTCTCCCATGGGGTGCAGGGCCCAAGCACTTGGGCCATCCTCCACTGCACTCCTGGGCCATAGCAGAGAGCTAGCCTGGAAGAGGTGCAGCCAGGACAGAATCCGGCGCCCCGACTGGGACTAGAACCCGGTGTGCCGGCGCCGCAAGGTGGAGGATTAGCCTGTTGAGCCACGGCGCCGGCCTCAAGTACTTGGGTTTCTGCCACCCATGTGGGAGACCCAGATTGAGTTCTGGACTCCTGGCTTGAGCCTGGCCCAGCCTTGGGTGTTTGTGGTTACTTGGGGAGTGAGTGAGTAGATGATAGATCTCCATGTCTGCCTTTCAAATAAAGTGAAAAGAAATTTAAAAAAAAAAAACCTGTTGCAAGAACTACCAAGGGATACATGAGAAATCTCTTACCCCTAAGGACTTCCCAGTAGCCCTTACCTCTTAAAGGTTCTACTCTCATCTCATTTTGTAGCTTTTTGGTAACTTGGTTTCCTACCTAACCAGACTGAATACCAACCCGTAATAAGATCTGGAGCTAGTCAGAGAATTGACTAAGCAGTGAATTTAGCATTGAATAATGACAGTATGTGGCCTGTTTATTTTCAAAAAATATAAACTTCCTGTTTTTGTTTTTTTTAAGATTTACTTATTCATTTGAAAGGCAGAGTTAAGAGACGGAGAAGGGTCATCCATCTGCTGGTTCACTTCCCAGTTGGCCACAACGGCTGGAGCTGTGCCCTTCTGAAGCCAGGAGCTTCTTCCAGGTCTTCCATGCAGGTGCAGGGGCCCAAGGACTTAGGCCATAGCAGAGAGCTGCATCAGAGGTGGAGCAGCCAGGACTTGAACTGGCGCCCATATGGGATGCTGGCACTGCAGGTGGTGGCTTTACCTGCTGTGCTACAGCACCAGCCCTGGCTATAATCATTTTAATAATAAAAACCAACCACAAACATGAGGCAATACCCGTAGATTTTACCCCATCCCTTATTTCCTGAATAGCCTTTATTATTGTTGCTAAAAATAAATGCCCAAGACTCACTCAGGGTCTATGGGGGATTGTCCAGGCCTTTATCCCTCTGCTGAGGCTTGTGATGGCTTTCTTTAAACCTTTTTTTATTTATCGTGGTTATAGGAACTTTCTAGAACTTAAGCAAAGAGCACTACTTTGATAGTGTTTACAATAAATTGAGGTTATTGATTATTTTGGGAGAAAAGTTCCGTAGCCTGCACAGAGGCTGCAGTACTGTTAGCGCTTACATATTTGTAGACTATACATCAAAGCCTTTTGTAAGCAGCAGAATGAAGTTTCTAGGTATACAATTAATCACTCCTACCCGAATGAGGATTCTGTTGCTCACATCATTGTTTGAAATGTCTCTCCTACTTTAGAGATCAGAAATCAACCTAGTTTTTGTTTTTATTCTAAAAGGAAATAACCTTCACATGGACTTCATCTCTCAGTAGATGTTCAGTAAGTTACTGTTTGGGATTACTTGGAGTAGTTCCTCCTTATCCACAGTTTCAGTTACCTGCGGTCAACTCCAAAAATACTAATATGTGGCTTGACTTTCAAGGAAGACCATGATTACTTTTATGGTCCACTGCTATAATTAGCTATATTGCTAATCATCTGTCTAATTGATAAATGTATCATAAATATGGGTGTATGGGAAAAACAAATAGGGTCACCACCACCTGCAGTTTTAGACGTGCACTGGCAGTCTTGGAACATATGCCCCATGGAGCAGGAGGGACGAGCACAAACGCCAGACCAGAGACTGTTACAGAGACCTGAGCAAGTAAACTAGATAAATGATTCATTTTTGCTGGTGAAGGGTGAGATCAGAAAAGTTACTGTTTAGTTATAGTTTACTTGGGGTTATCATGGATTCTCTAATATAAAATAACTCCTCTTTGAGCTATGGGAAGTGAACATCAGTAAATACTGTTAGGAAATAAATAAAACTTGATATTTTAAGTGTTTAAATAAGCTTAAAGTCAAAGTGGATACTACTGTGCTTTAAAGATACCAATATAATTATTAACTGAGTTATCAGATCCATTGGTTAGAGTGTTAGTTTCCTAATACTAAAAAATAACATCATCTTTCCTATGGATTAAGACTGGTGATATGGCACTGGCATTGTGTAGAGGGCAAAGCCACCACCAGCACCAGCATCCTTTGTGGGCACCAGTTCATGTCCTGGTTGCTCCACTTCCAATCCAACTCCCTGCTAATGGCCTGGGAAAAGCAGCGGAGGATGGCCTAAGTGTGGGCCCCTACAACTCACAAGGGAGACTCAAATGAAGCTCCTGGCTCCTGACTTTGGCCTGGTCCAGTGCTGACCATTGCAGCCATCTGGAAAGTGAACTAGTAGATGGAAGACCTCTCTCTTCTGTCACACCCTCTAACTATTTCAAATAAATCAGTCAGTCTTAAAAAAAAAAAAAAAGATTGGTGATCCATCCATCCTACCTGACATTTAGAGGAGGTTTTGCTTAGGTTTGTTTCTGTGTTATTTCAGTAGCTAATTTGGAATTAAATGGACACCTCTGAAATCTGACTCCTTGGGTAAAGGTCAATGTGGGTGGATATCAGGGATGGCAGTGTGCCATGCTCTTCTCATCCAAGCCTTGTTTAGCCCATGAGGAAAATAGTAAAAATTTCTCATAAGATGTTTGAAGAGGAAAAATCTGAATAGTGATTGAGAAGTAGATGACACTCTGCCATCAGATATTTTTTCTTGTTTGTTTATACATAAGCAATCTCCAGCTTTGAACTTTAATGGGTTTTTATTTTTCTGATTTTGAAAATCGCTGGCATGTTTTTACTCTTAGTTCACATCTTTATTATAGTTCTTTTCAGAAAGTTATGGGATTTAAAATAAGCTTCGATGGACTTTTATAATCAGGTTTGCATGTGAAGGAGGTAGCAGTGGGTCTGATCTTGGCATTTCTAGCCACCTCATGTGAACTGTGCCCTTTATAGGCCAGGCGACTGCTGCCTATCTTGGTTCCCATCTTAAATGTTAATCGCTGTGCCTGGAGAGTCTTGGGAAGGACATACTTGGTGCTATATGGTAGCATATGCCTTAACATATTTTAAAAGGGAAACAATATAAATGCTGAGATTTAAGTGTTTATTTTTAAAATTAAGGATTTGAAGATTAAGCATCCGTATAACTTGATGCATCAGACCATACATAATAAGTTGTGTGTGAAAAGTCCAAATTAGTTAGGAAGAGACCCTTAAGTCTTTATGAATTCAGATAAGTGGTATACTATCTCAGCATGCTATTAACCACACATTTGAACACATAATCCTACTCCTGGCATTTGGATACTGACCTCTAGAAGGATGTCTTTCCTCAGGAAAACCATTAACAAATTTCAATTGGTTATAATAAGTGCGTTAACAAACAAGTTTTTAAATTCCATTGCTAATGTGTTACTCTAAAATGAGGACTTAACAAGATACCATCTTTACTAGTCATTTCATAAATCACTGGGCACAGAATTTTAAATTTGTGGAAATGAGCTTTTAAGAATTTGAAAGACAGATCTTCCATCTGTCTCTCCTCTTCCATATGGTTCACTCCCCAGGTGGCTGCAACAGCCAGGGTTGAGCCAGGCCAAAGCCAGGAGCTTCATCTAGGTCTCCCACTGGGTGGCAGAGGCAGACACTTGGGCCATCTTCTGCTGCTTTCCCCAGGCCATTAGCAAGGAGCTGAATCAAAATCGGAGTTGCTGGGACACGAACTGGCACCCATGTGAGATGCTGGAAATCAACCTTTTTTTTTTTTTTTTTTCCTTTTGCTGTCTTTCAAGGACTTCATTAGTGCAGTATTAAGAGATTATTTTTATTTTGGCCAAATTTTGTCCAAAGGACCAAACAGCCAAGTCTCAGTCATAATGAACCTGTGAAAGTGTCTCGTAAAATAGAGCTCTGTGATGTACTTCATTGTGTATGGTTAGCAAATGAGTAAAGATGTGTTACTTTTCACACATCCTCATTTAAAGAATGAGTTTCTGTGCAAATTGCCATGAATGACAAACCCAGCCTCACTTCTAATTACCAAATGCAAGTTTAGAGGGTTCCCAAGACCACCCTCAGGTTCTGTAATGATCAAGACAGACTTAGAGAACTTATTGAAAGCTTTGTACTCACAGTTAGGGCTTATTACAGCAAAAGGATACAGATTAAAATCAGATAAGGAATGAGGGATTAGGGATTTGGAGGATGCAAGTTCAGAGCTTCTAGTTGTCCTCTGCCAGAGTGAGTTTGTGAACACTGTCGACTCTGCCCAGCAGCGGTGTGTGTGTGTTGCGCAGAGTATTGCCAACTAAGGAAGCACATGTCGGGGGCTGGTCATACAGTTATGGTGACTGCCTGTGTGGCCGACCTTTA
Source organism: Lepus europaeus (assembly GCF_033115175.1). Classification (NCBI taxonomy): domain Eukaryota; kingdom Metazoa; phylum Chordata; class Mammalia; order Lagomorpha; family Leporidae; genus Lepus; species Lepus europaeus. The sequence goes on from NC_084833.1 coordinate 46,894,091, forward strand.
GGACTGCCAGAGATTGCCCCCAAAAACATGGACAAAATCCAGACCTGTACTTAAGGTAAAGTTAATTCTTGACTGCACAGAACCAAATCTGGGAAGTATTTTGTTTTGAAATTAAAAAAAAAAAAAAAAAAAAAGATATGCCAAAATTTCCTGCCTGATACTGTAATGTAACATGTGAAAGATAACACTGGCTACTAGAGGAGATATAATTTTATTTGAAAGGCAGAGTCAGAGAAAGGTCTTCCATCCATCCATTGGTTCACTCCACAAATGGCCTCAATGGTCAGGGGAGGGCCAAGCTAAAGCCAGGAGCCAAGAGCTTCTGGGTCTTCCACGTGGGCACATGGGCCCATGCACTTGGGCCATCTTCTGTAGCTTTCCCAGGCTCATTAGCAGGGAGCTGATCAGAAGTGGAGCAGCTGGGACTCAAACCAGTGCCTATATGGGATGCCTGTACTGTAGACAGTGGCTTAACCTGCTACACCACAATGCTGGCCCCAAAAAAGATGTAATACTTAGTCCAACTTGTATTGTTTCATTAAAACAGTCTCAAAATTTATTGTATTTTTATAAATCAGTTTAGACCTCTTTGGCATTCTTGTTCCAAAGAAAACAGTAGAAAGCCCTCATTGTACTTTCTTCCGTGATGATGTTCCGAGGATTCGGCCTCTGTAGGAAGATGGTAATCCACAAGTTTGGGGCTTTAAGAAGGAATGGGAAGGATTGAGGTTTATATTGTGGCACATGAAGCCTCTGGAGTTAGACGTCCTGGGGATCTGGCAGGATATGAATTAGGCTGCCTTGGCCGGGAGGCTGTCCACAGAGGTACACGAGCTGGCTGAGGGAGAGAGGCTAGGGGAGGTGCTCACTGGGAACGGGGCGGTAGAGAGCTCACGAGCACCAGGAGGAGTGAGGAGTGAGGGGAGAGAGGAGTGGAGGAATCCAGTGAGGCTGTCAGTCATCCTCGGGTCTGACCTGTAAGGAAAGAGAATGAATGACAGAGGAGACGAGCGTCAGAGGGAGCAGCGAGATGAGAGGTGATGGCAGTGGCTGGTAAGGTGATGAAAACGCTTTGGAAAAGTTAGGTACCAAGCTGGGTATATTTCCTTGGGGAAATGTGATCGCCCTCCAGCTCTGCAGCTCTGAAACCAGATTCTTCCAGGCTGCCTGAAAGAACTAACACTTCCATTTTTCAAATGTGAATAAAGTGAAATACCTCTGTAAAATCAGAAGTAAATTCTGACCAAGTATGTACTATATGAATGTGTATATTAACAGTCAACCAAAAGTAGTGATCACCTCTGTGTAACCCTACAGGATGGGTAGTGTTGTGGTTCACCTCAGCAAGAGGCTTCTAGTTGGAAAGGAGACCCTTGAGTCAGTCTGATGTTGGGGCTGTTCCTTTTCCTATGGAGCAGCACAGTCCCCAGCTTTCACCTGCTAGAAATGAGAGGGGAAAGAGAGAGCAGAACACTAGGCTACCTTTCAACACCTGTGATGCCCAAGAACCCCAGGTTCTCCCTGGGCAAGGACCAGCTTCTGTGAGAAAAGTAAAAAGGAGAATGACTAGACAAGATTGGGAATGATAGGAGTTGTGATCAAGTGCAACACCGAAGTGTGCATAGGGAGCTGCTTACTGCATGGTTTCTTAGCGACAGAGTACCTTGGCACCAGGTTTGGAGTGGGTGGGACAGGAGTGGTGAGAGTTTGGGCATATTTTTGCAAACAAACTAAATGTATTTTCCTAATGAGTGGAACTCACATCAGTAGGTAAAAATTTTCAGTTTACTGTAGAAATAACACTTATTAGTCTGCCCATGGTATTCACTAATCAAACATAATTGATAAATTTATCAATGTATACATCTTCTACATTTGCTGACTTAGGACCATAACTAATCAACGTTGATAGACATAGAGATGTATTCTTTTGTGAAAGAGAATTACTTTTTGAATATCTGAGAAATCATTCATTGAAGTGTGCAAGAAAATTACCTAAGATGCTGACTAGAAAGACGTTTGAAAGAATAGTTAAGAGTTTCAACTGTTGAGTATTTTAGATGTCATTCTCTTGCTCATCTGTTGTATCCTGTTCTTTTGTTAAGCAGTAAAGGAAAAGAGGAGCCTTGTTAGCCTGCATGTTGCTTTAGGGAAGATGCCCATTCTGGTCTTCTGTCCTGTCTCAGCTCAGCAGTGGAGCTTGAGAATGATTTGATTTGAATCAAGTATTGTCCCTTGGTTATACATTTATTGTCCCATTTGCTGGAGACTAATCTATAGAGGCAAAGTTCTACCTCATTAAGACAGTAGCAGATTGTTTAGGTTATACATAAGGAAAGCAGGTAAATACAGACTAGTAATTTTTTTTTAAGATTTATTTATTTGAAAGGCAGAGTTACAGAGAGAAAGAAGTCTTGCATCCACTGGTTCATTCCCCAGATGACAGCGGCTGGAGCTGTGTCAATCCAAAGCCTGGAACTTCTTCTGGGTACCTCACAGGTGCAGGGGCCCAAGAACTTGGGCCATCTCTACTGCTTTCCCAAGCTATAGCAAAGAGCTGGATCAGAAGTGGAGCAGCTGGGACTCAAACCAGCGCCGATATGGGATGCCAGCACTGCAGGCACCAGCCCCACTAGTAATTCTCTAGCAGGGTGGGTGTTGTGGTGCAGCTGGTAGAGCCACTGCGAGAGACACCCACATCCCACATCGGGGGTGCCTGGGATCAAGTACCACCTCTGCTTCCAGTCTAATTCATACCTGCGAGGCAGCAGAGTATGGCCTAAATACTTGGCCAAGCCAAGTGGGAGACCCAGATGGAGTTCCTGGCTCCTGACTTTCACCTGGCCTTTCCCTGGCTGTTACAGGCATTTGAGGATTGAACTTCAACCAACAGGTGGAAGTGCTCATTCTCTCTCCCTTTCCCCCAAATAAATGCTTAAAAAAAAAAAAAGTAATTCCATCTAAGGAAAGTAGTTCTGAATCAACTGGAATTTTTGTTTGTTGCAGTTGTGACATTTTAAATTTTTTTCCTCCCATTTTGAAAGCATCAGCTTATATGTTGTCCTGTGTTCAAAGATTCCTGTGAGACACACAGAGGTTAGGAAGCAAGCAATGACTTCTGCCTCTGTCTCCTGCAGGCCCTAGCAGGGATGGCACCATCAGCGAGGACACCATCCGAGCCTCTCTCATCTCAGCGGTCAGCGACAAGCTGAGATGGCGGATGAAAGAAGAGATGGATCGCGCCCAGGCAGAGCTCAATGCTCTGAAAAGAACAGAGGAAGATCTGAAAAAAGGCCACCAGAAACTGGAAGAGATGGTTACCCGCTTAGATCAAGAAGTTGTAAGTAACTCAGCGAAGATTCCAGCTTTTGGATCGAATTATAGCCATGACGCAGTGTTCTATGTGTACCCTGGGTGTCGTGGGTATAAGTAAGGATTCAAAAGATTTAACATAGATTGGACTTCTTTTAATGTAACTTCTCTATACCATTGTTAGAAATGGAGCCCATGTTTGGCATTTGAAAAGTGAGTGATAAGCTTTAACACTTTTTGCTTGCACATATTTACCCTTCAGCAATATTATTTTAACCCAAAGGACTATTTGAATGCTTGGTGTTGCCAGTTACCAGGAAATACAAATTTCAGAAAATTTAGACTTTTTAATTTGAAAGGCAGAGTTATGGGACCACATGGAAGGTTAAAGTTTCTGTTGGCAGGATCTGCATCTTACACGCCACCAGTTCAAGTCCTGACTGCTCCACTTCCCATCCAGCTCTCCGTTATGGCCTAGGAAAGCAGTGGAAAATGGCCCAAGTCCCTAGGCCCCTCTCTCATGTCAGGGTCACCACACAGACGCCGGGAGCCAGGTGAAAGCAGACCAGAGGCAAGCAGCCTGCAGACTCATTTATTTCAGTTGGTACAGCTTATATAGCCAAGGCAGCCAATCCGGTCAAGGGGTGGTCTGTGCCCTAACCAATCATAGCCTGTTGCCAGGCAGTTTCCAGAGCCATCCAGTCACAGCCTGTTGTCAGACTCCGTTGTCGTGTGGTTTCCGAAGCCATCCAATCACGGCCTGTTGCCAGGCAGTTTCTGTTGCCAGCGGCCATCTTGACATGGCCTTCTCATTTTACCACACCCCTGCACCCACGTGGGAGACCGGGAAGAAGCTCCCGGCTCTGGCCATTGTGGCCATCTGGGGAGAGAACCAGCAGATGGAAGCTTGCTCTCTATCTTTGCCTTTCAAATAAATAAATATTTTTTAAAAAGAAAATAAAAGGGTTAGAGAGAGACTGACCTCCCATCTGCTGGTTCACTCACAGATCACTGTAATGGCCACAGCTGGGTCAGGCTGAAACCAGGAGCTTCTTCCAGGTCTCCCATGTGGGTGCAGGAGCCCAAGCAGCTGGGCCATCTTCCACTGCTTTCCCAGGCCATTGGCAGGGAGTTGGATCAGAAGTGGAGCAGTGGGCCTTCACTGGCCCTCTTCAAGCTATTTTTAAAAGTATCTGCCTCAAGCCTTCTAACTTAAGAGCCTCATATAAACATTGTATATGCAACCTTTGCTGTGTAAGCTTTCCTGTTTATAGCACACTGCTATTTGGAGAGTCAGTATGCAAGTCAGCCCTGCAGCTTCGCTTACTGATGAGATAGAGGCACCAGCATAATTTATACCAGCCTCATGCCACACTTTTCAACCCCATGAGGGAGAATTTCAGTAAATTTTTTTAAAGATTTATTTTATTTATTTGGAAGAGTTAGAAAGGTCTTCCATCTGCTGGTTCACTCCCTAGATGGCTGCAACGGCCAGAGCTGTGCCGATCCGAAGCCAGGAGCTTTTTCTGGGTCTCCCACGTGGGTGCAGGGGCCCAAGGACTTGGGCCATCTTCTGCTTTCCCAGGCCATAGCAGAGAGCTAGATCAGAAGTGGAGCAGCCGGGACTTGAACTGGTGCCCATATGGGATGCCCGTACTTCAGGCCAGGGCTTTAACCTGCTGCGCCACAACGCCGACCCCAATAAATCCTTTTTTTTTTTTTCTTTTGGACAGGCAGAGTGGATAGAGAGAGACAGAGAGAAAGGTCTTCCTTTTTGCCGTTGGTTCACCCTCCAATGGCCGCTGTGGCCAGTGCATCACGCTGATCCGAAGCCAGGAGCCTGGTACTTCTCCTGGTCTCCCATGCGGGTGCAGGGCCCAAGGACTTGGGCCATCCTCCACTGCCTTCCCAGGCCATAGCAGAGAGCTGGCCTGGAAGAGGGGCAACCGGGATAGAATCCAGCACCCCGACCGGGACTAGAACCCAGTGTGCTGGCGCCACAAGGTGGAGGATTAGCCTGTTAAGCCACGGCGCCGGCCAAATCCTTTTAAATCAATCAAATAAACCTTAAAAAGGCAGGGGGGGGGGGGGGGGAGGCTAGTGTTATGGTGTAGCAGGTTAAGTTGTCCACAATACCGACATCCCATATGGATGCCAGTTCGAGTCTGGGCTGCTCTGCTTCCTACCCAGCTCCCTGCTAATGTGCCTGGGAAAGCAATGGAGGATGGCTAAAGTGTTAAGACCCCTGCACCCACATGGGAGACCCAGAAGAAGCTCTTGGCATTTGGGGAATGAACCAGTGGATGCAAACTCTCTCAAATTCTGCCTTTCAAATAAATAAAATCTAAAAGATCTTCCATCCTCTGGTTCACTCTCCCAAATGGCCGCAACAGCTGGGGCAGGTCTAAACCAAAAATAGTAGCTCCATCTGGGTCTCGCACATGGGTGGCAGGGGTCCACACACTCAGACCATCTTCTGCTGCTTTCCCAGGTGCATGAGCAGGAAGCTGGTTTGGAAGAAGTGCTGGGGCTCTAACTGGTACATCAACTCAAGAAACTGCTGTTGGCAGGTGGTACCTTAATCCACTGCCCACAATACCAGCTCCAGTGTTTATCTTTGATAAAAGCATAAAGGTTAGGGCCGGCTGGCACTGTGGCGTAGCAGGTAAGGCCACCACCTGCAGTGCTGGCATCCCATATGGGCACTGGTTTGAGTCCCGGCTGCTCCACTTCCGATCTAGCTCTCAGCTATGGCCTGGGAGAGCAGAATATGGCCCAAGTCCTTGGACCCCTGCACTCATGTGGAAAGACCTGGAGGAAGCTCCTGGCTTCGGATCAACACAGCCCCGGCCATTGTGGCCAATCAGGGAGTGAACCAGCGGATGGAAGACCTCTCTCTGTGTCTCTGCCTCTCTCTAACTCTGCCTTTCAAATAATTAAATAAACCTTAAATTAAAGGGTTAAAGTTCAAGAGCTTTGAGAAAGTGATTTGTATGTACATATACTGCCTGTACATAAAAGTTCTAGTATGTAAGCAGCTCAACAGGCAGCTGTTTTCAGAATTTTAGGAAAGTGATACCACAAGTCACCACCTGCAGTATCTTGTCACTACAGTGAAGTGCTGGGAGCTCTGTACATTGACTCCTCTGCATTGACTGGGGGAAGCTACTCCTCTGTGGCAAATGCCCGCTTTGGAGGAAAAGCCTCTTTCCGAATGTTCTATATAGAGAGGAATGTCCTGCTGGGAAGGATTTGGTCTGATGGCTCGGAGTGCTCAGCTCAGGGCGATTCCATGTTTCAGGCAACATAGTAGGTCACACCCTCCCTCTACCTTGAACCACTGTGTTACTGGAGACATTAACCTCATCCTGAGTTGTTTATACTGATGTACAAATAAAGCAGTGTTTAAAGTCATCATACATGGACTGTTCTGTTTTCAGGCTGAGGTTGATAAAAACATAGAACTTTTGAAAAAGAAGGATGAAGAACTCAGTTCTGCTCTGGAGAAAATGGAAAATCAATCTGAAAACAATGATATTGATGAAGTTATCATTCCCACAGCCCCACTATACAAACAGATCCTAAATCTGTACGCAGAAGAAAATGCAATTGAAGACACTATCTTTTACCTGGGAGAAGCCTTGAGGCGAGGAGTGATAGACCTGGATGTCTTCCTGAAGGTACGTCCTCCTTGCTCTGCTTTCCAGGATTGTGGAACTCGGGTTCTAGGGGCCCCGATTTTGGGAAGCACAAACCAGAGAGGCTTCTCTGTGGGGTGGGTTTAGAGCCCTCACCTACCTAAAGAGAACATGTGGTGAGTATGGCTGGGAGCAGTGCTACGGGTCAGTCTGAGTGGGGGAGGTAGGCTGGTGGCTGCGTTGCTCCCCACCCCACTACTACCAGGCAGCATCATGGTAAACATTTTTCTCTTGACTCCTGTGCCTAGGTAGATCAGGAAGAAGTACATGTCAGATCCCTTGGTTCACTGAGGTCATCCCACCCCCAGTTTTTGGATTTCCCCAAATTCCAAACAACCCTTCAACGTGGTAGACGATCCTTTCAAATGAAGGTTCTCCCAAGCTTAATGCTCTTGTACAGACACGAATATCTATTAAGCCAAATGTCTGTTGGCTGATGGAGAACATGGTTTTAGTAGTAGCTACTCTGGTTATTTAGCCCAGCTGCCCTTGGCACCTCGGAATTCATGCAAGGCTGATCAGATCACTTGCTGGTCTTGCCTAGCTCATCTGTCTCCCTGGGGGTGGGTGGCCAGCCCCTCTTCTTGGACCTGATGCAAGCACATAAATGATGGGGCATAAAGCAGAGACCCAGAAAAGCATCTCTGTACACTGGCTCCTGCGTGGGTGGCAGGCTCTGAACTAGGGACAAAAGCTGTCCTTCCCCCTCTTCTAGCCCAGTGGAGACAGTCATAGCTGTGCACGCTATTTGGGAATTTTTATTTCCTGGCATCTCGTTTGCCTCAAGGTGTAGGATGACCCACCTCTAACACCTGCTAGCATCTGTGTGTGTGTGTGGGGGGGGTTGACAAAAGTTCTGTGTAAAGAGCTATTGCTTCCAAGTAAAGCCTGAACCTGCCTGCGTTATAAACTGTTTGCTGCTTCCTGCCTGATCTGGGTCAGAGCCATTCTAAACTATAACTTCTTCCCCTCCCAGCACGTACGGCTCCTGTCCCGTAAACAGTTCCAGCTGAGGGCACTAATGCAAAAAGCAAGAAAGACTGCCGGTCTCAGTGACCTGTACTGACTTCTGATACCAGTTGGAGAGAGAGCTCTTCCTAAGACATTCTTTTCTTCTCTTCCTTTCTCTTATCGGTAGGTGCCCGAAATAAGTTATTGCAGTTTATCATTCAAGTGTAAAATATTTTGAATCAATAATATATTTTCTGTTTTCTTTTGGTAAAGACTGGCTTTTATTAATGCACTTTCTATCCTCTGTAAACTTTTTGTGCTGAATGTTGGGACTGACCATGCTAAATAAAACTTGTTGCATAATTTTTCTTCTTTATTGATCATGGAACCTTAAGAAGCCCAGCTTTTCACTTAGAGTAGAACTTGTATTATAAATTGCAATTTGGTATTCTATAGAACACAGAGTAGATTCTACTTAACATGGGATATGCCACCTAGAAATGTAAACGTAAATATTTTAAATTGAACAAGTTGAGTGACCTTTTCCCGAGGAAGGCTCAGGGTAGAAACCTCCTGCAGGCCTGACCAAACGGTTACTGCTAGAGTAGCAGGTACCTTGCCGCACACCTGAGAATTTTAGGCGAGACAGCCTGGCCGTGATTGCCGACAGAAACACGTGCCTACTTCTTACTGCCAGTGGAAGTTCCATCTTCAAGATGAGGGACCTTGTAGGCAGGTGAGCTCGTCTGGAAGTTCTCTATCAGAAAGAGTCTAGAAGGCTGACAAGGTTACAGAGAAAAAGGGCAACCAGCAAGGTTTTATTTAGTGTTAGTGTAAAAATAAGAAGTTTTAATACTGTAGGGAAGTTACTTTTAATAGCATATAAATGAACATAAGTATACAATACTATACTGGTCAAAATAAAGAATTACCATGTTCCTAATGAAAACAATCCAAATTTCTGTAACACAAACACATAATATATTTTTTTTGGCTATATAGTGTGTCTCCCATTATATGTAAATGAGGTATTTTTAAAAGTTCATGGAAAGTGCATATTATGCAAATACCACATGGATTTGCGAATTTATTTTGCACCAAAATAAACTTAATTCTGTTTTCCATGAACTTTTTGAAGTATCTGCACATATACACACATGCATACAAAAATGTATTAAGTATTGCTGCAGCAGAGGTACTGAGAACAGTGTCCATGACGTAGTCATGTAGGTATTGCAAGATGCTAAAACCACTGGAGAGAGGCAGGGGGTGTGGCACATTGGATTAAGCTACCTCTGCATCCCATATCGGGGTGCTGCTTGGAGTCCAAAAAAGCAGCAGATGATGACCTGGCTGGAGCCAAGTTTCTGGCTCTTGGCCCAGGCCCAGCCCCTTGCAGCCATTTGGGCAATGAACCAGCAGATGGAAGATCTGTGTGTGGGATTCAAATAAGTAAATCTTTGGAAAGATAACACTGGAGGGATAAGTGCTAGATAGGACAGCCACTGTCCTCCCTTCTATCAGCTTTTTAAATGTTTTCCACACACAGTCCCATAACTGCTACTTTCAGTGTAATATCAGGTGGTGGCTTTAGCATCTTGAGAGCTTGAGCTCCTCTGAATTTCCCCGTGTTTCTGTGCCCTTACAAACAGGCGTCTTCGTGGGTCAACTCTACCTTTAGAAGAGCTCGGATACCACTGTCTCCCAGTACGCAAGGAGCACTAAGAAATATTTCTTCTTTATTCCGTAGAGGCCCTTGAACAAACAATAGAGGAAAAATTACTTTTTCTTCTTGCAAATAACATTTGCCGGGTGAATGAGTATTGAACAAGCTTATATATAAATTAGGACAGAAAAATAGAGCACCAAGCGAGAACACTGTAAAGTTAGATACACTGTTCAGTCTGTTGGGGTCCACCGTCATTTTCCAATCTTCCTTGCCGTCAAGCCATTTCATACCAAGGAACCACTTAAAAATTCCTTTGACTTTATTCTCAGTGATGTATATTTGCGTCTTGTTGTAACCTCTCCAAATTCCGACGAGCGGAAGGATCTCACCTCAGGAGACTGCTAGTTTAATGCTGTTTTGCTCAGTGCCTTCATTGGAAATAAACAGTGAGAAACAATTCCAAATACAGAAAGATCTGCCCATGATATCATCCTAGATACGCTAGATACAGTCTGCCCAGTGATAGTAGAGAGCTGCAGAGTTCGTTGTAAGAAAAAGAAAACTTTATAGCTAAAATATGAGAAAGGACAAAGGTCTCTTCCTCTCCACCTACTCCCTGTTTAGCAGCAAAGAACGGAATTTGGGAAGAGAGGTGCTTTTGTAAGATCAGCCCCCAAAATAAAAACCCTCAAAAATGTTACCAGGGCCTGCCTTGGGACAGTGGCTTAGCCATGGCTGCCAGCATCCCTTACCATGGTGTTAGTTTGAGTCTTGGCGCTTCTAGAGCTCCTTGCTAACAGGCCTAGGAAAGCAGCAGATGACTCAAGTGCTTGGGTCCCTGCAGGCCTGGATGGAACGCCTGGTGGCTGGTGCAGCCACTGGGGGAGTGAAGCAGCAGATGGAAGATCTGTCTATCTCTGCCTTTCAAATAAATCTTCTAGAAGTTTATTTGAAAGTGTGACAGATTTTCCATCTACTGGTTTGTTCTCTACATCACTGCAACAGGGTTGAGGCGTGCCAGAGCCCTCCCAGGCCTATTGGCAAGGAGCTAGGTCAGCAGCAGAGCAGGACCCAAGCTGGCGCTCCAGTACGAGGCTATGGGATATTGGTGTCTCGCTGCACTGCAACACTTGGCTCTGTCAATTAAAAAATATATATATATATATTACCCCTATTTGATGTTAGAATGACTTTTTTCAAACATGAACATCCTTCCTTATCTACGGTGGAAACTGGATGCACTGTCCTATCAGCCAGCTAGGCTCCCACCCCAAGGAGAGAACTGTTCACTTTAATCTCCACCGCTGCATAGTCAGTTTGGAAGAAAATATTTGTCATTAAACATCATTTTGTGGCAACCCATCTGAACAACTGCACCAAACTGAAATGTTTCCATTTCTCCTAGAAATTTCTTATGTAAACCAGAGTTAGGAGGGTAAGTTCAGAAACCCAAATAAACTAAAAAACATTGTCGGGGCTGGTGCTGTGGCATAGCTGGTAAAGCCACTGCCTGTGGTGCTGGCATTCCATATGGGTGCCGGTTTGAGTCCCGGCTGCTCCACTTCCAATCTAGCTCTTTCCTGCTGCCTTAGAAAGCAGTGGAAGATGGCCCAAGTCCTTGGGCCCCTGCACCCACGTGGGAGACCCAGAGGAAGCTCCCGGCTTCAGATCAGCGCAGCTCCGGCCGTCGCTATTATCTGGGTAGTGAACCCGCAGATGGAAGACCTCTGTTTGCCTCTCTTTCTCTGTGTAACTCTTTCAAATAAATAAATCTTTAAAAAATAAAAATTTGTCAGGTCTGTCGCCATGGTGCCTGCAGTGTAGCATCCCTTATAGGTGCCGGTTCGAGTCCCGGCTGCTGCTCTTCGGATCCAGCTCCCTGCTAACAGCTTGGGAAAGCAGTGGAAGATGGCCCAATTGCTTGGGTCCCTGCACCCACATGGGAGACCCAGAAGCAGCTCCGGGCTTCAGATTGGATTGGCCCAGCTCCAACACTTGTGGCCATTTGGGAAATGAACCAGTGGATGGAAGACTGTCTCCCTCTGCAACTCTGCCTCTCAAATCTTTAAAGAAGAAGAAAAAACATTACCAGTCATCAAATGAGTCCCTACCATATACTAAACACTGCATCAGGCCCAGCAGTAAGACAGAACCAGTCCCTGACTGCTTAAGAACCTGTTAAAAAAAAAAAAGAAAAGGCGAATCTGAGCAGGCACTTGGCCTCGCTGTTAAGACGCCGTGTTCCACGCTAGAGTGCCTGGATTCAGTTCCCAGCTCTGGCTCCCGACTCCAGCTTCTTGCTGATGCAGACCCTGGGAGGCAGCAGTGACGGCCCCAGTTTCATTCCCCAAATGGCCAGGACAGAGCCAGGAGCTTCATCAGGGTCTCCCACGTGGGTGAAGGGCCCAAGCACTCAGGCCATCTTCCACTGCTTTCCCAGGCACATTAGCAGGGAGCTGGATCAGAAGTAGAGGAGACAGGACTTGAACCAGTGCCCACTTGGGATGCCAGTGTCCCAGGCAGCAGCCTTACCCTCTATGCTACAACAGCGGCCCCCATACATCTTAGCTCCTTCTGTGGTCAAGTTACAAATCTTTTTCTTCAGCTTCTTTCTGCTCCCAGGTGTCACTGTAAATCCAACTTAACATGGCCAGAGATATACCTGCTACATCCTAAAGGTTTGTCTGTTTTGAAATCTCTTTGCCAAGTAAACTTTTAAGTTCAGTTTTGTACCAAGTCTTAGGGCACAGACACAGGGCAGCCAGGTTCCTCTGTTGTGGTGCCACCATCACAATGAGGACCAAAGCTCCAACATGTGACACTTTGGAGGACAAACCACATCCAAACTGTAGCAACCCAGAAATGCAAAGATGGTTTAGAAAATCTGTTAACATATTACATGCGAGTTAAAAAAAAAGATGTGATCATTTTATAGAAAAGATCTAAACCCATTCAAGGTTAAACAGCAACAACAATGTAGGGACGAAAAGAAACTTCGTTAGCCTCAAAAGTTTCTGTCAGGCAGGAATTATGGCAGGTGGATAAGCCACCACTTCAGACTCTGTGCCCCATACCCAAGTGCCTGGTCGGAATCTCACCTCCACTTCCAATCCAGCATTCTTTTTGTATAAAAGATTTACTTATTTTATTAGATGGGGCCAGCGCAGTGGCGCAGTGGGGTTGATCCTCCACCTGAGGTGCCGGCATCCCATATGGGCACTGGTTCTAGTCCTGGCTGCTCCTCTTGCAATCCAGCTCTTTTCTATGGCCTGGGAAAGCAATAGAAGATGATCCAGGTCCTTGGGCCCCTGCACCCACATGGGAGACTGGGAAGAAGCTCCTGGCTCCTGGCTTCAGATCGGCGCAGCTCCGGCCATTGCGGCCATTTGGGTAGTGAACCAACGAAAGGAAGACCTCTCTTTGTGTCTCTTCTTCGCACTGTCTGTACCTCTCAAATAAATAAATAAAATCTTTAAAAAAATATTTACATTTACTTATTATAGAGGCAGAGAGAGAGATCTCCCATCTGCTGGTTCACTCCCCAGATGGCTGCAACAGCCAGAGCTGTACAGATCCGAAGCCAGGAGCCAAGAGCTTCTTCCTGGTCTCCCAAGCAAGTGCAGGGGCCCAAGGACATATTCCAATCCCAGGCCACAGCAGGGAGCTGGATGGGAAGTGGAGAAGCTGGGACTCGAACTGGTGCCCATATGGGAGGCCAGCACTGCAGGTGGCGGTTTCACCCGCTACACCACAGTGCCAGCCCCACAATCCAGCATTCTTGCTCTCATGCATACTGTGGTAGACAACAGCTGATGGCTCAAGTCTTCGAGTCCCTGCCCCCCATGTGGGAAAGCCGGATTGAGTTCCTGGCTCCTGGGCATCTGAGGAGTAAAACAGCAGATGCGAGATTTGACCATTTTTTCTCTGCGCTTCTCTAATAAAATAAATTTTTAAAGTTCGTCTCTTAATTGATTCTTGAAAAATTCAACAAAATAATATTTAAACAAATGTTCACTGGCCAAGCCAAACCAAGGGGAAAAAAAGGGCAGTCCAAAGTACTAAAATTGGGAATGAAAGCACTATCACTACTCTAGAGATATAACTTATATGGATATATTAAGAAAAATGAGAACCCACCTAGATAAATATATAAATTCCTAGAAAGACAAAAACTATTGACACTGACTTGAATAAAAATCTAGCCACCGCTTAAAGAAATTAAATCCTAAATAAGTGGAAAGAGATTGAAAATACTTTCTACTGTAGATAAGGAAATACCTCCCGAAGTAGTCTATAGTTTCATTGCAATCCCTATCACAAGCCCTGCTTGATTGACAGGATGATTTTTAAATACACACAGAAATCTAAGGTCAGAATAATCTTGGGGGGAAATGTTGGAGGACTACATCTCATATTTCAAAACTTACCACAAAGCCATGGTGATTAGTACATCTCTAAATTCTACCATGGGGTGAGCTTCATGTTATACACTGTTCAGTTAAAAATAAGATGGAATTGTTAATGTAAGAATAAGCCTCTGGCTGCAGTGCCAGCATCCCACATGGCCACCAGTTCAAGACCCGGCTGCTCCACTTCCAATCCAGCTCTCTGCTATAGCCTGGGAAAGCAGTAGAAGATGGCCCAAGTGCTTGGGCTCCCGCACCTGCACCCACATGGGAGACCCGGAAGAAGCTCCTGGCTCCTGGCTTCAGAATAGCATAGCTCCGGCTGCTGCAGCCATTTGGGGAGTGAACCAGCAGATGGACGACGTTTCTCTCCTTCTAACCCTACTTCTCAAAAAAAAAAAAATCTTTTTAAAAAATTGTAAATATAAGAAATTGTAAACCATAAAATAAACAGCTTAAATGGCTACCTGTAAAGGACTGGAGGCTACTGGGAGAAGGAGACAGATGGAAGCCTGACTCAGTCATTCTTGTTCTTTAGATCTGAGGCTAGAGCCATTCAACACTCTGGAATTATGAAACATTTTAAATAGCAGTTGTCTGTATCAGAATAAGCAAATAATCAGGGACTCGAGTTCTGACCTACCCAGAGAAAAACGATTCCAAATTACATCAGAATATGGTAATTTAAATATCCCTGAATTCTGAGCTCTGGACTCCGTCAGCTGTCTGACATTTCCTCTTGAATATCTTTTCAGATGTCTCAAATGTAGCACATCCCCAGACCTAACATCCCACAGACCTGACAGCACCTGCCACTTCCCTCACTGCCTCCCATCCACCTGAGAGAATCCCAACCCAGGTCACCAGAACTCAAGAGGAAAATCGAGGTGGTCTTGTTTGTTTCTCTCCATGGAACCTCACAGAGGTCCTGCGTAGTTTATCTCAAAGCACATCCTGCATGTGCACACCTTGCACATGCACCTAGTGTGATTTTGGAGATTCAGTGTGTTCACTTCTCACACGGTGATCTGTAAAACCAACCTCAGTAGCACAGCCTGTAGGATGTAACCTTGCAGTCACATGATAAAGCAAACTACCTTATAGAACACACTGTTAAAGAAACACTCATTATGATACAAACCCTCATTACATTATATAATACACGTTACAGTAACAAAAAAGGAAGAGTCTAGATTTTGGTAGTTTAGAAGTTAATTCTCATTAAATTCATTTCTGCAAAGTTCCTAAATCATCTTCCTAACAAATTCTTCACCAGTTAAAGCTGACCTCAAATGGTAACTACACAGGGGCAGGTGCTGTGGCGATGCAGGTAAAGCCACTACCTGCCGTGCCAGCATCCCCTGTGGGTGCCAGTGGAGTCCTGGCTGCTCCACTTCCGATCCCACTCATGCACCTGGAAAAGCAGAAGACAGTCCAAGTGCTTGGGCCTCTGCATGTGCATGGGAGACCCGGAAGAAGCTTCTGGCTCCTGGCTTTGGATTGGCTCAGCAGTGGCCATTGCTGCCATTTGGGGAGTGAACCAGCAGATGGAAGATAGCCCCCCCACCAACTTTGTCCACACTGTCTCAATTTCACTCACTCTGCCTCTGCCATTCAAATAAATAAATATTTTAAAAAACTATTAGGCAGCAGGGTCTGTATGAGGTAATGGAAATCAGTCATTCAAAGATGGACATATAAATATAGGCGTTTCTCTTTTTCTAACATGATACTTTACATGTAAGAAAGGAGAAAATGTTTACATCTGCAAAAGCAGCACCAAATTATTCCCAAGAAACCTACTTAGGGACCTGTGTTGTGGTGCAGCGGGTTAAGCCGCCATTTGTAATGCCGGCATCCCATATGGGAGTGCCTGGCTGCTCTACTTCCAACCCAGCTCCCTGCTAATGTGCCTGGGAAAGCAGGGGAAGATGGGCCAGGTCCTGGGTCACTACCACCAAGGGAGACCTGGTTGGAATTCTGGGCTCCTGGCTTCAGTCTGGCCCAAACCTGGCCATCGCAGCCACTTGGGGAGTGAATCAGCAGATGAAGCATCTCTCTCCCACTCTGTCATTCTGCATTTCAAATAAATCAATCTTAAAAACTGATTAAATAGCTGCCTAGAGTGGATATTGAGGCAAGGTTGGATGGAATAAGCGAGAATATGATTTCTCCATCAGTTACTTTTACCAGTATTTCTGAACCTTGTGCAGGAAATGCCTTTTTTGGGAAAAAATGTTCTAACTACATATTTTTTATTTTTATTAACATTTTCCCTGAGGAAAAAACCTTAAAGCCTTTGTGCTGGTACAGTACCAGTACATAGAAAGAAACAATCAGGGCCGGCCATGTGGCATAGCAGGTAAAGCTGCCACCTGCAGTGCCAGCATCCGATATGGGCGCCGGTTCAAGTCCCGGCTGCTCCACTTCCAATCCAGCTCTCTGGAAAAGCAGGAGAAGACAGCCCAAGTCCTTGGGCCCCTGCACCCACATGGGAGACCCGGAAGAAGCTCCTGGCTTCAGATCAGCACAGCTCTGGTGTTAGACCAGATTTGGATCAGACTCAACCCAATGAGAAACTTTGGTGAAGTAAAAGCAGAGAGGTTTACTGTTCTAGCCTGGGCTGGGGTCCACACTTCCAAACCAATGCAGCAGTCTTCTGACGAGGACCCCTCCTGTTTCCTTTACAGGGTTGATATAGGGTTTTCAGAGACATTCCATACATTATAGCACCATTCAGCAAACCACCTCATTCCACGGGAAATTTAAAGAACCTCTCTTAAAATCGATTAGTGCATCCGGCTGCGGGAATGGACCCTAGTAAAGGTGGTTGGATGGCTTTTGGGGTTGATGCTTTTTAAAATGATTGGCTAAAGTATAGCGTCTGAGCCACTAGGGTTTATGTGCCAACCTGCAGGGTTCCGGGATGTTGTCAATCACCTTACTGCCTGAAAAGACTCCTGGAACTTTAGATATTTCCCTGCTGTCTGCTGATTGGCTGTTGCTAGGGGAGTTTCTTGCAAGGGGAGTTTATTTTTTCAGGAGCTTTTGGCTTAGGGTTCAGGGCCCGGTTAGGCCCGAGTTACAAGATGGAGGCCTAGTCTAAAACAGCTGTGCCTTGATCCAGGCTCAGGTTCTTCACTGGCTGTTGCAACCATCTGGGAGTGAACCAACAGAAGGAAGCGCTCTTTCTCTGCCCTCCTCTCTGCCCCTCTCTCTCCCCCTTTCAAATAAATATTTTTTTTAAAAAGTCAGGTATCTATAATTTAACCATATATCCACACATACTGTTGGATCTTTGCCCTTTAATTAGTGAAAACCCAAAGCCACACACTAACTTTCTGAACCACACGGTAGCTGGTTAGCCTAGAGTTCTACGCCGCAACAGGGAAGCGGCTGCTGCTTCATCAAATGCTGTGCTCTTGACACTCAAATTATTCCCAGATCGGAGTAGAAAGGAGTGAAATTATTTAGTACTGATAAAATATTTGAAAAATGGTTTTTAAAAACACTATAACCTGGTGTCAGCACTGTGGTATAGCGGGTAAAGTTGCCACTTGTAGTACCAGCATCCCATATAGGCACCAGTTCAAGACCCGGCTGCTCCACTTCTGATCCAACTTCTTGCTTATGAGCCTGGGAAAGCAGTAGAGGATGGCTCAAGTCCTTGGGCCCCTGCACCCACGTGGGAGACCCGGAAGCAGCTCCTGGCTCTGGATTGGCTCACTCCGGCCATTGTGGCCAACTGGGGAGTGAACCAGCAAATGGAAGACCTCTCTCTGCCTCTCTGTAAATCTGCCTTTCAAATAAATAAATAAATCTTTTTAAAAAATCATAACACTAGTAAGTCATGAGTAAAGGACTTGCGGCACCTTTCCCCTCCTCCCATTCTTCCTACCCCCACCCCCATCCTCCCTTAGGTGCCAAACCGACCCTTCCCGTCTCTTTGCAATGCAAATAGCAAAGCAGATGAGTGGCACAGAGCATCTCGTGAAACAGATCACAGGGAAACTCCAGGAGACTTCCAAGAGCCCCTACTCTTCTGCCAGCTGCCTTCTACACCACCCCACCCACCCCCAGCAAATTCCCTTCTAACCAGATAAAACCTGAGCCCCAAATGCACCCTGCACTGCAGTCTCTTTGCAAGTCAGCCTCTTTGCTTCCAGTAAAGCAACCCGTCTGTGGAGGTCGCTCTCCATCTCCTTTTGCCATCTCTCCTTTCTGGGAGTATGAAAGGCCAGAACCCCCAAACAATTCCAGACCTAACAATGAGCACACCTCACCCCAGATCTTGGCTTCTCATCCCATTCTCCAATCAGGAACTAGAGTTCCTGGTGGGTAGGAAGGTTATTTAGTGCTGGCACAGAACATAAGCAAGATGAAGAAGCTGAAATGTCGTGAAGTGACGGAAAGTAAGGAAGGGCTCAAAACAGAAACCTTACGGTGATGGACTCTGTCAAAGAGGGTAGCAGCCAGAGCTCCCAAGGACCAAAGCTAGAACAATCTGAGAAATAATTAGATTATAACCCAATGAGTGAAATAATACTGCTATTAATAAGAGGCTAAATTACTTAATAGGAGAGAGAGCAGTCTACCATGCAGAAGAACTAAAATAACACCACACTCCAGGAGGCTAGATAGTCCACCCCTAGGGAAGGGAGCCTGAAGTGGGGCTGCACCTGCGACTTCCTTCCGAAGAGCAGGGAAAGGGCAATCCAGTAACCTGTAAAGAAAGTGATCAATACCACTGCGGCCGGGGGAGCACGGTCAACACCGGCCCGGATCATCAGGTTGACGGTACGTCCCCAGAGATGATGTGACGGAAATGGCACTTTTCCCTGGTCTTCTCCTCCAAAACCCCCAGTGTAATCAGCAGAAAAACACCAAACTCCAATAGAGAGGATTTCTACAGAACACCTGCTCAGGCCTTCTCGGAATGGCCCGAGTCATCAGAAACAAGGAAAGACTAAGCAACTGGCACCGTCCGGAGGAGCCCAAAAGTACATGACCGTGGAGGGGGTCATGGAGACACGGGACAGGCAGCAGAGCTGAAGTCACAGCCCCCATGTGATTCTGTCCTACTTGTCCATCAAAATGCCCCCTTTGCCAGCCTCCATCTGCTTTATCCTCATTCGGGACCTAAGAGAAACAGCATGAAAACATGGATATTTGGGCCAGCGCTGTGGTGTAGCGGGTAAAGCTGCTACATGCAGGCTGGCATCCCATATGGGCACCAGTTCAAGTCCCGGCTGCTCCACTTCCAATCCAGCTTTCTGCTATGGCCTGGGAAAGCAGTAGAAGATGGCCCACATCCTTGGGCCTTTGTACCTGCGTGGGAGACCCCGAAGCAGCTCTGGCTCCTGGCTTCGGATCAGTGCCGCTCCAGCCATTGTCATCTGGGGAGTGAACCAGCAGATGGAAGACCGACCTCTCTCCTGGTTTTCCTGTATGTGTATTCTTCATTAGCAATGGAGACAATAGTTGGTAAGGACAAGTGACTCATGGGATTTTTTTTTTTTTTTAATTTTTGACAGGCAGAGTGGATAGTGAGAGAGAGACAGACACAGAGAGAAAGGTCTTCCTTTTTTTGCTGTTGGTTCACCCTCCAATGGCCGCTGCGGTAGGCGCGCCGCAGCCGGCGCACCGCGCTATTCCGATGGCAGGAGCCAGGTGCTTCTCCTGGTCTCCCATGGGGTGCAGGGCCCAAGGACTTGGGCCATCCTCCACTGCACTCCCTGGCCACAGCAGAGAGCTGGCCTGGAAGAGGGGCAACCGGGACAGGATCGGTGTCCCGACCGGGACTAGAACTCACTAGGCGGAGGATTAGCCTAGTGAGCCATGGCACCAGCCCATGGGATTTTTTTTTAAAGATCTATTTATTTGAAAGGCACAGTTACAGAGGTGCAGAGAGAGAGAGAGGTCTTCCATCTGCTGGTTCACTCCCCAGATGACCACAATGGCTGGAGCTGCGCTGATCTGAAACCAGGAGCTTCTGCCAGGTCTCCTGCACAGGTGCAGGGGCCCAAGTACTTGGACCATCTTCTACTGCTTTCCCAAGCCACAGCAGAGAGCCAGATCTGAAGTGGAGCAGCTGGGACTCGAACCAGCACCCCTATGGGATGCCGGGGCTGCAGGTGGTGGTTTTACCCTCTATACCACAGCGCCAGCCCTATGGGGAATCTGTATACCAGCAAGAGCAGCTATTCACAGTAGCTGGTATCCTTAGTGCCATTGTTGTATGCAGACATATAGGATAAAATTGATCAGGTTTGTGAGCTGGAAGACCACGCCTTCACCATGCCCCTGTGTGACCATGCACCTACCTGGCCACACCTGTGTGCCCACTGGCCAATCAGGTTAATTAACCACTCCCCTTTGAAAGTGGATTAAAAGCCTGAGACACAGTGTGCCCAGCCCTTTGGCCCTTTCATTTTCTGGCCCTTTGCCAGTGTGGACCCTGCACCTCCAGGGCATGTGTGTGGCCTTTGGGCCACCTGCCCCAAGCTTCCTGGCCTAGATGCTCCTCCATGTGGCTGGCTCTTGGTACTCTGTATGAATCTAGATTTCCCTCTTTTAGACAGGACCCTCACTCATCTATACATCTTTCTCACTGAATAAAAGTTTAAAACGTTGGTCGGTGCCGCGGCTTAACAGACTAATCCTCCGCCTTGCGGTGCCGGCACACCAGGTTCTAGTCCCGGTGGGGGCGCCGGATTCTGTCCCTGTTGCCCCTCTTCCAGGCCAGCTCTCTGCTATGGCCCGGGAAGGAAGTGGAGGATGGCCCAAGTGCTTGGGCCCTGCACCTGCATGGGAGACCAGAAGCACCTGGCTCCTGGCTTCAGATCAGCACAATGAGCCAGCCACAGCGGCCATTGGAGGGTGAACCAACGGCAAAAAAAAAAAAAAGGAAGACCTTTCTCTCTCTCTCTCACTATCCACTCTGCCTGTCAAAAAAAAATTAATTAATTAAAAAAAATAAGACATATCATGCTGCCTCATTCATTTATGTCAGTATTCAGAATTCTTCTCTGAATATTAGGTAAGAACCCACACAGGCTTATTAATATTGCAAAGTTATTAATAAGCACACGGGGGGGGGCGACACTCTGGCATAGCAGGTAAGGCTGCTGCCTGCAGTGCCGCCATCCCACGTGGATGCCAGTTCAAGTCCCGGCTGCTCCACTTCCGATCCGGCTCTCTAATATGGCCTGGGAAAGCAGTGGAAGGTGGCTCAGGTTCTTGGGCCCCTGTTCCTGAGTGGGAGACCTGGAAGAGGCTCCTGGCTCTTGACTCTTAGGTTTGGATCGGCATAGCTCTGGTCATTGTGGCCATCTGGGGAGTGAACCGGCGGGTGGAAGACCTCTGTCTCCGTAACTCTGCCTTTCAAATAAATCTTTTTTTAAAAAAAATAAGCACACGGTGATATCATCTGCCACCCCATATTCCGATATCACCACAAGGAGTACTGTCATCTAGACACAAACCCTAGGGCTGATATTTTAAATCTAATCTCACCAGAATTAAAGGCTAAAGAATGATGGCTTACAGGCTGGCGTGGTGGTGAGGGGGGATGTAGCCACCACCTGTAATGCCAGCATCCCTTATTAGAGCCCTGACTCAAATCCTGGCTGCTCCCCTTCTGATCCAGCTCCCTGCTAATACCCCTGGGAAAGCAGCAGCAGATGGCCCAAGAGCTTGGGCCCCTGCACCCGCGTGGGAAACTTGAATGGAGTTCCAGGCTCCAGGCTGACCCAGCCCCAGCCATTTGGGAATTAAACCAACAGATGGAAAAGCTGTCTCGCCCTCCCACTCTCTCAAAATAAATTCTTTTTTTGACATGTAGAGTTAGAGAGAGAGAGAGAGACAGAGAGAAAGGTCTTCCTTCCGTTGGTTCACCCCCTAAATGGCTGCTACTGCTGGCGCGCTGCGCCGATCCGAAGCCAGGAGCCAGGTGCTTCTCCTGGTCTCCCACACAGGTGCAGGGCCCAAGCACCTGGGCCATCCTCCACTGAAGGAAAATGCTTTAAAATTTTATGTTAACGAAAGCAAAGCATAGCCCCCATTTTTTTGTGATTTACCAACACTTTATGGATTCAGCTCAGGGTAATATTAGGATTGTTTAGGATAGAGACTCTGAAATGGGAGCGATTTGAAAGAAAAGATAGATCCGGTGCTAGTAGGACACTTAGCACAACTGACGGGTTTTGTGTGTGAGCCGAGTTTCCTGATCAAGCAAGAGGAGACTTCCTCACATTGTCACCACCACAGTGAAAGTGAAATATCAACATGCTGGGGCTGGCGCTGGCACAGCAGGGAAAGCCTCCGCCTGCAGGACTGGCATCCCATTGGGCGCCAGCTTACGTCCCTGCTGCTCCACTTCTGATCCAGCTCTCTGCTATGGCCTGGGAAAGCAGTGGAAGGTGGCCCAAGTCCTTGGACCCCTGCACCCACATGGGAAACCTGGAAGAAGCTCCTGGATCCTGGCTTCGGATTGGTGCAACTCCGGCCGTTGGCGGCCATCTGGGGAGTGAACCAGCGGATGAAGATTCTCTGTCTGCCTCTGCCTCTCTGTAACTTTCACATAAGTAAATCTTTTTTTAAAAAAAATATCATTTCACAGAGACGCTTCTAGCACATATGGCACCATCACAAAATTCCGAAAGAGGAGCCCCTAGGACCGCTGGAGAAGAGCACCTGTTCCTCCAGCATAAACCGCGGGCCCTGCGTGGGGCCCACTCACTCCCTGGCCGGGACACAACCTGTGGCTCTGCCTCGGAGGAAAAGTGACTGCTGTAGCGCAGAGCACTTACCTTCAGTACGAAGCGGAGAGCACGGGCCCAGCAGGCGATCCGGCTCCTAAATGGACATCGCCCTGGGCCCGGTGGCCTCCTCCCCAGGGAAATTCTTGGTAGGCTCACGCCTGACAGCCGCCATCAGAGCGGATGAAGAAAACCCGCACGTCCGTTTACAGATCTGGAGTTGGCGTCCAGGACCGGGGAGCTGCAGGCCACTCGCAGGCCCCAGTGTGGAAGGGGCTGGCGCGCACACGACAGGGGCCCACACAGTTCACCAGCCGTGAAGCTCGGCGGTTTCTTACCAGAGGCCCGGGATCCACAGGCAGCGATGGGAAAAGCGTCGCCACGAAAAGGGGCCGCTCCTGCCTGGACGGGCAGCCCCCTTTCTTCCCCTCACTCTTCCACCCCTGCCCTATCCCCCGTCGTCGGGGCCCGGCGCACCCCGAGGGCTGCTCCCCTCCACGCCCGCAGCGCGGCTCTCTCGTGGTTCACTCGATAGGAGCAGCAAGAGAGGAAAGAGGCGGCCACCCGCTCACTGCGACTCAAGGAAATGGATCACGGCCCTTCCCTGGGCCCCCTATAGCGGCTGCGCCCAGCTCGCGCGGACTCGCCGGCGCCGGCACACCTGGCGCTCAGGCGGCGCGGAGCTGGTGCACCTGCGCCCCCGCGGCCTCCTGCCGCCGCTTCGCACCTGCGTGCCGGCAGCGGCGCTGAGGTTCCTGTGGTTGGCGGGCACGATGAACTGCAGGGCGCTGGCTCTGCTTGCCCAGAACTCGTCCACCAGAGTCCAGGTGATCTTCCTAACCAGGCCGTCCGTGTCCCCATGTACCAGGAAGGGCTTTCTGATTCTTCTGAGCATAATTCACCAGCGCTAACCTCACGCGTTTTTTTTTTTTTTTTTTTTTTTTACCACTTCAAATGTGAGCTAAAGTAGAAAAAAAAAAAAAAATTTAAGCCCCTGTATACAAAGGGAACTTTGGAATATAAAGCCTTGAGAATTTGATCAGTGCGGTGCTAATTGGTAACCAGTTCTCCAAGTGCAAGGGAAAGTTCAACCCACTATTATATGAAAGTTCAATGTGGTATCCAACATTCCCCCCTCATCCCTTAGTCTGGGGTAAGCCAAGGTTTACCTAATTAACTGTTATCTAACTCATGCGAGACCCATAGTACATAATACACACCTGAAAATCATTATAAAACATGGAGCAGCGCTTCTCAATCTTGTTTTCTTAGCACCCTTTCAAGAGCCTTCTAGGACAATCCCCCTCTGCTACCCTGCCCCGTGGAGAAGTATTTTCTCAGTGCAGGTTGAAATCTGGAGCGCCAAAGCCCTGTAACAGCTACGTTTCCTCACCTCTCCACCACCCAGAACAAAGTTTCAACTGCTTGGGGCCAATATTGCCTTGTGGAGAGTATATGACAAAAAAATAAAATAAAAACAAAACCCACAGACGATTCCCCTCGCCCTCTATCCAAAATGAACCATAACCATATCTTATCCAATCAGGGGATGAATTAAAAAAAAAAAAAAAAGGAAAGAAACAATAGGAAACGACTCATGTTCAGTAAGTGACCGGACTGAATGCTCCCAGGATATCGAGAACAGCAGACAGTGAGCGAGAGTCCTGCCTCTGACCCATGGCGACGCGGGAGTCCACAGCACCTGCGGATCCGCCTTCTCGTTCTTCCCTTGGTCCTGTTCTGTGCTAACTTGTAAGTTACCTGGGTCTTGATTTTTTTATTTCACTGTTTACTTTCCTGGAGTTGCCTTAAATTCTTCATGTAGTTTAGGAACTATTTCATTTACACATCTATTTGTATGTATGTATCAAAAGAAATATACACACTCTCCCTTGGACAACAAGGAATTACTGATTGTTACCAAGCAGCAGGCAATAATCGATTAGTTGAGGCACCTTTAAATACTGTGGATTCTTGAGAGCAAAGATTGTAACTTGTTAGCCATAACAGCAGGTGCAGTAAATAGTGCAGTAGCAGCTGAACAAGAGCTAGAAGATGGTCTGCATTTCCTGTAGGAAAGGCACCAAAGCAGCTACTGGAGTTTATGTGGGTTGCGTATACTTGCAGTTGAATATATCATCTCCTTGAGACATTTTTACAGCATAAAGTTATACCTCTGTTTTTCCTTCTGACACCTATGCTCTTAGAAACAGGTATCTAGTAAAGTTCATACAGACACATGAAGTGATACACAGTGAATATGTTGGTTTCCTACCAGGAGAAGGCACAAGATGAAATTTCAATATTAGAAAGAGTACTGCTTCGTGAGAAGGGTTCTAAGTTCTGTGTTATCATAGGTAGTTCTGCATATGCTGTAGCTCTGCTGGCAACTATTACGCGTGGCAGGCTGGCTGCCATTAGAACAGAGCTACCTCAAGAGGAAAAACCTCCTCACCACTCGGGTTTCTCATCTTCAGGGACAAGTTACATCACAGGTCTCCAATGTTGGTTTTTTTTATTTTACAGGTCAGATAAAAATATTTTCAAAACGTAAAATATACAGCCTACTATCTTCTTTTCTATGAGACAGCAGGAAAGTGGACGGCTTTAAAATACTAGGTCCTTCTGGACATCCCACAGTGTGTTTGCACTCTTCTTGAAAAGGGTCTCCTCCTCAGAACTCAAGTTCACTTTCACAATGTCCGAGACGCCGTTCCGCCCCAAGATACAAGGGATGCTGAGGAAGATCTCTTCTTTTATTCCATATAAGCCCTGGAAGGGAAGGGGGGTTACTGGCCAGTCACCTGAGATGGAGAAGCAGCTGTGCAAGAGAGCTTCTGCGTATACGGCGAGACCGAGGGTGCTAGCACTCAGCAAGAACCACCCAGGTGGCAGGTGCTGGGGCGCAGCTGGTTAAGTCACCACTTGGGATGCCTACATCCCATACCGGGGTGCCTGGTTCGAGTCCAGGTACCTCTGTGCTTCTGATCCAGCTTCCTGCTAATGTGCCTGGGATGCAGAAGGCGATGGCCCAAAAACCTGGGTTCCTACCACCTTCATGGGAGACCTGGAAGGAGTTCCTGGCTCCTGGTCTTGCTCTGACCTAGCCTTGGCTGTTGCTTGCATTTGGAGAGTGAACCAGCAAATGAAAGCTCGCTTGCTTGCTCACTCTCCCCCTCATCACTCTGCCTTTAAAATAAATAAACATTTGGGAAAAAATAATCATGCAGAGAGCAACAGAGTAATTGTCAACAAAACCCGGGCATGTCCTATGGTCATGTGGAATTTAGGTTCAGTGACATGAAGAATGCACTCACAGGCCTTTACAAGAACCAAAAACATACACTCTCGCCCTCACCAAGCCACCTTTCTGTCACACTTCGGAGTTCCTAGGTTCAGTGCCCAGATCCAGCTCCTGATTCCAGCTTGCTGCTAATGCAGACTCTAGCAGTGGTTACAGCTCAAATAATTGGGCCCCTGCCATGCCCACTGGAGACCTGGATTGAGTTTCTGGCTCCTGGCTTTGAGCCCCAGCTGCTGCAGCCTTTTGGTGATGAATCAGCAGACAGGAGTCCCTCTCTCTCTCTCTCTTTCTCTCTCATAAACAGATAAATTTTAAACACCTGCAACTTGCCCACTGACTTGTTTAGTAAAGGCCATTAAATCAATCTCTTCTCAGACCACTCACTGGCACTTCCTAGGAGCCCTGTGAGGGTCGCTGTGTATCTCCCCACTGGTGTGTGGTATCCACTGTGGACTCCTCATTGCCTCTTCCAAATCCTGAGCCCCCTGTTCTTGTGGAAGCACAACATTATTCTCCCTTTTGTTGTTCTCGTTTGAGGCTCCTCTTAGATCTCCCCTTCCTGCTATTGTCCTGGTTACTCCATCTCATTCAGAAGACTCCGACGCACGGCCCACGGTCTTCCCTGTACATCCCCATGTCTGCCATTATCACTGCTGACGTCACTGTCCATACAGATAAGCCAAGCAGTTCCCTCTCTGTCCAGGTTCCTGACTTCAGCTCACAGCACTTTCTCTTCCCACTCCAATCACCCTGGACCTTGTCATGCGGTTCCTCCACACCCAACTTAGAGTCTATGACATCATTCTCTAACCCTTTTACCGCATCTTAAGCCGTTTTGCCCATTTTAATTTTCAGTTTTATAAATATTTTGTCTTTATGTTTAATAATTGATTCATATTTAGAGATAAAATCAAAGGGCGAAGTCTTGAATTCATATGTGATCCTTAAGCAGATCAAACCCTTTCCCAACATGTGTGCAAATTAAAGTTGCATGAGTCTCTCTCATACTTCTCCCTCTCAGCCTCTCAAATCTCTGTTTCTCTTTCTTTTCCTTCCACATTCCACAAGTAAACTCAAATCCCAATGAATTTAGCCATCTGCTTCCTCTAGTTCTATGGCTGGGTCACTGGAAAAAACTACAGCACAAAACGTTACCTTTCCCTCACATTGCAAGTGCATACAAACCAACCCAAAGCAAGCATCCAACCGTCCAGTCATTCCGTGCTTTTTTCTTAGCATTCTGTCGCCCATTATTCCCAACAACTATTCCAAATCCTGTACCTCCTCTGATTCTCCTCCACTAAAAAGAGAAGCCACCAGATGCTTCCACTGCCCGACTTACAAATCCACAGCCTGTGATGTGCTCTTAGAGCAGAGAGCTTTCCCGCCTCTCTAGGGCTGCCCCCTCCATCTGTGCCCTCCTTCCCCTGCCCTCTGTCTACTGCTTCTCCCTGCACCCTCTCCCTTACCGTCAGCACTCTGTCTTAAACACAAACACCACCACAAAGCCCACTTGGCTTGGCTAACGTTCCCCTCCAGTTCCTGCTGCTTCTCCTTGCCTTCACAAGTATCTCAGAGCAGCCGTTTGTACTTGCAAGGGTTTCCTCAGTCTACCCCAGGGCTCTGAAGCAGAGGTAATCTGCTGCCCAGGGAACATTTGGCAATGCCCAGGGACATTTTCAGTTGTCACCACTGGGGAAGAAAGTCTGCTACTGGCATCTAAATGGGGAGAGACCAGGGATGCTGCTGACGTCCCACGGGGCACAGAAGGGCTCCCACAGTGGAAAACTGCCTGGCCCATATGTCTAGTGCCACACTTCAGTTAACCCTGGAGTGCCCCAACCATGCTTTCCTTCCCATTACTTCATTAAACAGCCTCTGTCATTTTATCCTACTGGACTCTTAATTCTCATTATATATGACTTCACATCAATCATCCTTTGTTCCCTTGGTTACCATATTCCACATTCTCTTGGTTTTTCTTTGAACTCTCTCTCTGACCACAACTTCTTAGTCACAACTCTAGACTCACTATAAACTCAACCTTTAAAAAAATTTGGTTTTCTTATATTCTTATTTATTAATTTGAAAGGCAGACACATAGAAAGAGAGAGAGTACTCCAATTTGATGGTTCACTCCCCAGATATGTGCACCAGTCCAGGTGGGCAAGGCCACAAGCCAGGAACTCAGTCCAGGTCTCTCACAAGGAGGGCAGGGACGCAACCGCCTGAGTTGTCACCAGCTGCCCCCCGGGGTGTGCACTGTCAGGAAGCTGGATCAGCAGTGGAGCCAGGACTCGAACCCAGGCTCTCCAATATGAGACACAGATGTCCCAAGCAGCATCTCAATCTCTGTGCCAAACACCCGCCCCACACTCAACTCTGAGTCCAGAATCCAGCAAGGTCAATCTGCCTTCTCACATCGCATGCCTGCCTTTGGCAAGCTCACTACAATTCAGGCTTCGGTTACCATGGGTAAGGGGTGTCTACTGTCTTTGCCGGTCCAACACCTCTTCTCCTCTTTTTGTTTTCTCCTTTTGGGAACTGCCCCTCCCCCGAGCTGACAAGTACCATAGCAGTGGGTGTGTGATTTTGGAAAGGCCATTTATCTGTAAGGTAACATGGGCAAAGGGAGACTCAGAGTCCTGGGCTTATAAACTGTGAACCTGCAGCACCGGGCAGCCATCTCAGCTGCC
The DNA here is from genome assembly GCF_033115175.1 of Lepus europaeus. Taxonomy (NCBI): domain Eukaryota; kingdom Metazoa; phylum Chordata; class Mammalia; order Lagomorpha; family Leporidae; genus Lepus; species Lepus europaeus. The sequence goes on from NC_084833.1 coordinate 46,922,886, forward strand.
CCGCAGAAAAAGTCTGCCAAGATCGACGCCAACAGAGTGAACAATAAGCCAAGAGAAGAGATGGCTCTGATAAAATAATTAGGCCTCCTTGGCACCTCAGTTACGTGAGTCAGTAACTTTTTTTTTCTGCTTAAACTACTTTAAATTTGCTCCTATGCCTTTTAATGAAAAGAGCACTAATGCTGTGGTTATATGCTGATGGTGCTCATATTCATATTTCCAACCCAAAACTCTTTTATGAGTTCCCTCTGTATCCCAGAACATGGGCCCAACTGCCAATGCAGATTCCTCAAAGGCATCCCAAATTCAGCTCATCAAAACTGCAAATATGATCTTCAAACCTTACTCTGAGTAGTCCCTGCCTCGGGGAATAATTTCACCAACTAAGTGTACAAACAGAAACCCAAGGATGACTTCTCTCTCCTCACTTCCCCTCATTCCACTGCTAAGCCCCATGACTTTCATTTCCTAAATATAGCCCATCTCCGATTCACCCTCTTCTCTTCACCTGCACAACTATCATCCTCTCTGCTCTGAGCTAGACAGCCCCTTAACAAGTTTGTCCATACAGACTCGCATCCGCTTCCAGTCTGCTCTCTTCATCACAGCCACAGAAATCTTCCCAGCAACACCAAAAAATCCCCACCCTCGCTTTCCCCAAGCCCCACTTGTCAGACTTCCGTCGGTCTGATTCTGGGCTTCCCTAGCCTCATCACACACACTTCCCTTTACGCTACGCATTTCACAAACTGAACTTACTCCAGATCCCCCGGTGCCCTGTACTTAGACCTCCCTCACATCCTCTGCACATGTTCCCTCTGCTTGGAATAGTAGTCCAGCCTTCCAGACGAACTGCAACTCATCATTCAGATTCGACCTTGTTTTACTTCCTTGGAAGTCTTCCCTGCCTAGCACCCATGCCTTTCCTCAGCGTAGGGAAGCTCTCCTGTTGACTATTTCTACTCCTCCACACTTTTTCCATTTCTTTTTCTTTTTTTTTTAAGATCTATTTATTTGAAAGGCAGAGAAACAGAAAGAGAGGGAGAGGGAGATCTTCCATCCACTGGTTCACTCCTCAAATGGCCACAATGACTCAGGGCTAGGCCAGCCAAAGCCAGGAGATAGGAGCTTCATCTGGATCTCCCACATAGGCCACCTGGGCCATCCTCCACTGCTTTCCCAGGCCATTAGCAGGGAGCTGGGTCAGAAGTCGAGCAGCTGGGACTTGAATGGGCACCCTAAGGGGATGCCAGCGCTGCAGGCAGAGGCTTAACCTTCTATGCCACAGCGCCAGCCCCTCCTCCACAGTTTTTCATCACAACACACACCACAATCTGCTACCATGCTTACTTGTGTGTTTTATTAAGTTCATTTCTTTTATTAAACTGTGAAATTAGATACTATATCCTCAACATTTTATACAATTTCTGGCACATACTAGGGACTCAATAAATAGTAAAGTCAAGACACAGATTCAATTTAACCTACCTTAACCATAGTGGAAACTGGATGCACTCTCCTAAGATTTTTCAGAATTGATCCTACCAGATCTGTCACAGACAGTCCGATAGCCCAGGAGGTATATCCCTTCAGCTTGATAATCTCATAGGCACTACCATCGTAGAAAGGAAAGCAAATGCATAAGAAGTCAACTCAGAGAAAGTATAATATTCTCAACTATCTGTTTTGAAGCAATCGTCATGTCAATGCCAATCTATTAAAATTTTATCAGAGATTTCTTCTAGAAATTATTTATGAATAGGCAATAAAAGTTTCTATGTTCATCTTATAAAATCTCACTGCTCACTTTAAATAAGAATTCACCTGTCTTTTATCATAAAAATAGAGTACTAAGATATATGCCACTCAAAATAGAACTAATTTTTAATATTTTGTATTGTTGCTTAAATATCCAAACATAGAGTCTCATCTCCTTGAAAGTTATCATATATATCTCTCTGAACATTTAAAATTCTTACAAGTGTGCCAATGTGACTGTATATAGCTTCATGACATGTGTACAGATTTTTCTGATGAATAGGTCATTAAACCTACAGCAAATGGATACAGAGGTATGTTTATATTTTCAAAGGAAAATTGAACATTATATACTTTCTTATCTCTGAATTATAAAATATTTTATAGGAACTTCAGAATTACATCAATTCTCCTAGTTACTAACAGTAATTAGTTTTGAATGACAGGTCTACATGTGAGCTTTCTTTCTACTTTCCTAGATTTTTAAATTTTCTACAATAAATATGCATTTCACTTCTATTTTGGCATTATTATCAACCGTGATTTCAGGTTTGAACTGGCAGTCTAATTTATAGGACAAAGAGGTTTTCCCCTTGCACTGAGTCTAGTTTTGAGAAACATTGCAGGACAAGAAACAGAATGCCCAGCGTCATCTTCCCTGTCAGGAGGCCGTAGAACCACCCTGGCCCAGGACTGCATATAACACACTTGCCTGCACAAGGTAAGGTACTGTGCACACAGACCAGTACAAGGAAGCTGAGCCCAGACTAGGCCTATTGAGGTGTCCTGTGATTTATCTGCCAGTCCCCAGCCCAGAGTCACTGTTGAAAGCTGTGTGGATTGACGTCAGAAGTACTGTAAGACCTTCAATTCAGTATGACCAAGATACTGTGGGGCTACAGTAAGTAAAAGAAAAGGGAAGCAGATCCTGCCTAGTTACTGTTAGAAAGCTCTGAAGAGAGAGAGACAGAGAGAGAGAGAGGTACAGAGAGGAGAGGAGAGGAGAGGAGAAGAGAGGAGAGAAGAGGGGAGGGGAGGGGAGGGGAGGGGAGGGGAGGGGAGGGGAGAGGAAGCAAAGCAGGCTCTGCAGTAGACAGCTGGGGACAGCTCTCACCAGTGAAATCTGGATGGCAGATTTATCCTTTCAGAAATGAACAGAACGGACTCAGAAGGGTAGAAAGTTAAGAAGAAAATGGCTAAATATGTGATCGTTTAGTTGCTATGAACCATTCTGCTGAAAAATAAAACTGCTGGGGGTCAAAGGAAGGGTAAAGGCATGAATAGAACAAGCAGTTTTAAGGCACTTTTTTAAAATGTTTATTTATTTGAAAGGCATAGTTAGAGAGAGAGATACAGACAGACAGACAGAACTTTCATCTTCTGGTTCACTCCTCAAATGGTTGCAACAGCCAGGACTGGGCCAGGCTGAAGCGAGAAGCCAGGAACTTCATCCAGGTCTCCCACGTGGGTTCTGGGGCCCATGCATGTGAGCCATTCTCCACTGCTTTCCCAGACAATTAGCAGGGAGCTGGACTGGAAGTGGAAGAACCAGGACTCAAACAGGTGCCCATATGGGATATTAGCTTTGCAGGCGGTGGCTTAACCTGCTATACCACAGCACCGGCCCCAAGGCTGGTATTTTAAGACAAAAACTGATCCATACTGTAAACTGAGTGTCCTGCTAGAAACCTGGAAGAACATCCTAGGAAATCATCACTCATACCCCTGCAATTGTTGGACAGGCCCTGGGAAATCAGAGGCTAATAGTATAAAAAAGTTAGTTTTTGGATAAATACTTTAGAATTCTTTATTAAATATAGGCCCTATACTAAATCATAAATGGGTAAATAATTTAATTTTGGACACACAGAGTTCAAAGTAGTAACTGGAATGAATCCTGATCTATAACATTTTACAATATTAGGTATTCAGATCCTACAGGATTTCAATGGGAAATGTGGTCTTGATTTTTATTTCCTTATAGTAACAGTGTGTCAAATTAAAAAGAAACTAACATTCCCAATGTACAACTATTAGGAATTGGGTAGGCAAAAAACCAACAGTGTAATATCACTGTAGGAGGTAGATGGGCTGCACCACGGAACTACACACTAGTATCGGTTAAAACACGTTCCTCAGTGGCTGTGGTATGCTTGTGCCTCCAGATCAGTTATATCCCCCAATCGACTGGAATCTATGGCCCCTATAACTGAAAATATAGGAGTAAGAAACATTCCTATTAAAAAGAATAAGAAGGAACACTGTAACATTGTACTGTTATCATGTTTGATAGACACTGATTTTAATAAGATTCAACCTCTCATCCAAAGCTATTTGGTATAAGAAAATAGCAAAGCCTTTGTAGGTTCCACTAAGGAAATTTAACAAAATAACACGCCAATAATTACTAGCAAAGTGAAAAGATATTTGGGCCAAATTTCCTATTGCTGTGATCCCTATGGAAATAGCCTGGCCAGGAGAAGAAACAGATCTCCTTTAGAGATATAGAACACACAATGAATGTGCCTGTGAACACCTCTAATGAGGCGCAGTAAACAAAAGAGGAAGGGAAGTACAATCAGCTAAGGACTACCAAAACTACCTGTGAGAGATTCTGCTAACTTCCTGGATCTTACAGATCCTCGTGGCGTAGCTGTACTAACTTGTCTTTTTCTAAGTATAAAATATGCATTCATGTTTGCCAGTGGAACTCTGAGTAACACAGGACATGATGGTAGTGCCCCAAGGTCATGGAAAGGTACTATGGGTAAAGGGTTAACACCAGGTATGAACCCTTCCAAAAATCCAGGAGTAATGGATGATGGCCTTCAGTTTGCCACTAAGCAATTTAGTGTTCTGAGTGTAGTTTTAATTTTTCAAATTAAAAGGCATTTAGAGAATAAGACTCACCCTTAATCACATAATCATGTAGCTTATTAGTCTCTTCCCCAACTCTTACACATTTTTGTAGTGTTGTTACTATTAAGTACACATATGAAAGATCTTCAAAGAGTTCATGGAAATGCATATTATCAAAAAACTGTGCATGAAGGCCGGCATTGTGGCACAGAGGGTTAACACCCTGGCCTGAAGTGCCAGCATCCCATATGGGCACCAGTTCAAGTCCTGGCTGCTCCACTTCCTATCCAGCTCTCTGCTATGACCTGGGAAAGCAGTGGAGGATGGTCCAAATCCTTGGGCCCCTGCACCTGCATGGGAGATCTGGAAGAAGTTCCTGGCTTCAGATCGGCTCAGCTCTGGCCGCTGTGGCCAACTGGGGAGTGAGCCATCGGATGGAAGACCTCTCTCTTTCTTTGCCTCTCCTCTCTCTGTGTAGCTCTGACTTTCAAATAAATAAATAAATCTTTTTTAAAAAAACTGTGCATAGATTTCATTTTTTGCACCAAAATAAACATCTTAATTCCATATTTTCTGTGAACTTTTTGAAGTACTCTCATGGTAGACTTGTGGCATTTGTAGGTATAATATTCCAAAGTGTGATTATCCAAAAGTGATTTATAAGTTAGATAACTTCTATTAACACATAACTGGGCTGATTCATGGAAAATCACATGTGCTGTAAAGGCTGATGTATGCCTAAATGGCGTCAGATGCTTCATTCATTAAAAACACCTGTTGACTTCTGACCCTCATCAAATCATATGATAAACACTTAGTAAGCTCCAAGATATGATTCTACATTTTAAATGAACTAACTTATTTACTTTTCATTATAGTCCTAAGAAATAGCTTCTATAGTTATTTGCACTTTAAAGATGAATACAGGGGCCAGCAGTGTGGTGTAGCGGGTAAAGCTACCACCTGCAGTGCCGGCATCCCATATGGGTGCCGGTTCTAGTCCTGGCTGCTCCACTTCCAATCCAGCTCTCTGCTATGGCCTGGGAAAGCAGTAGAAGCTGACCCAAGTCCTTGGATCCCTGCACCTGCGTGGGAGACCTGGAAGAAACTCCTGGCTCCTGGCTTCAGATCAGCTCAGCTGTGGCTGTTGCGGCCAATTGGGGAGTGAACTAGCAGGTGGAAGACACCTCTCTCTCTCTTTCTGCCTCTCCTTCTCTTCTCTGTGTAACTCCAATTTTCATATAAATAAATAAATAAATAAATAAATCTTTATTTTAAAAAATATGAGTACATTGAGCTTTTGATACTTCAAATAATTTCCCAATATTACACCACTAATAAATAGTGAAGACAGGGACAGAAGTTTGGCATAGTGGGTAAGATGCCACCTGGGGGTTGGCGCTGTGGCATAGGTTAAGCCACCGCCTGCAGTGCCAGCATCCATCATCCTGGTTGCTCCACTTCTGATCTAGCTCCCTGCTGATGCACCTGGGAAAGCAGTAGAAGATGGCCCAACTCCTTGGGCCACTGCCACCCACCTGGGAGACCCGGAAGAAGCTCCTGGCTCCTGGCTTTGGCCTGGCCCAACCCTGTCCATATGTCCATTTGGGGAGTGAACCAGTAGATGGAAAGTATCTCTCTCTCTCTCCCCTTCTCTTTCTCTTTATCTCTGCCTTTCAAATAAATAGATATTTAAAACAAAAAACAAAGAAGACTCCACCTGGAACGCCCACATTCCATATTGGAGTGCCTGGTTCAAGGCCTGGCTCCTCGGCTTCTCACCCAGCTTCCTGCTAACATGACCCTGGGAGGCAGCAGATGATGGATGGCTCAAGTACTTGGATCCCTGCCACCCATTTGTGAGGCCCAGACTTGGTTTCAGGCTCCTGGCTACAGCCTCGCTTAGCCCTGACTGTTGTGGGCATTTGGAAGTACAGCAGCAGATCTGTGTCCATCTGTCTCTTCCTTTCAAATAAAATGAAAAATAAATAAAATTGTCTTTAAAAAAATGGTGGAGGCCAGTTTAAAACATGGGCAACCTGGCTCCAAAGTCCATGCTCATACTCACCATGTCTTATTATCCCTCAGATACGAGTTTCTCTGAAAGGACAGGTGCTTTTCCTTTTCAAAAAAAAATGCCCCCAAAAGAAGACATGCATATTATAAATCTGAATTTATGGATTTTCAGAAACCTAGTGTTATTGGTCTCACAAAATGCAAAGCACGAATGTTTTGCCTGTGAAGTTTATTCCTAATATTAATTATTATGGCATTAAGAAATTGAATGAGAACTTTTACCTTTCAACGACTTGTTTATGAATAGTTTTCCACTGCTCCTTGTCTGCGTCAGTTCCTAATTTAGGGTCCAGAGACTTCAGGGCAACTCCAGCAACATTCACTCCACTCCATAAAGGCACTAAAAAATAGGTATCTCAGAATACATTTGCTGCTAATATTACAAAAGTTGTTGGGGTTTATTTTAAGCTAGGTTATTGCCTTACACCATACATAAAATAAGTTTCAGATTGACAAAAGATGGAAATATAAAAAATAAAATTATACAGTATTATATTATGTATCGAATTCCTTTATAACTGTATGGTATGAGGCATTTTTAAGCAATATAAGAAATGCTTACTTCACAAAGAAAAGGACTGATAGGAAAGATAAAATATAAACAACAAGAAAGAAAAGAATACAAAGTAGTACCATACTTCTTAACTGTAGCAAAGAGCTGAGGCGGAATAACCATCAGTCTGGAATCTCATGTCTACTTAAACTGTGATCCTGGAATGCAGTGAGACTAAAACACTTCCGTATAAACAACACCGACAGGATATAGTTCAGGAGGAAACAAAACAACTCCAGAGTAAGGAGTTGTATGCCACACATAAAGATAAGCAACGAAATTGGTAAATATGTACACAGGTCAAACCAAGTATTGGCTACTGAACAATAACTACCTTGCAAGATATAAAAACAGGATGGAAACAGGGAAGGCACTAATAATTACATATGTGGCAGAAAGAAGGTGAGCAAACTTAAAGATGATAATTACTTAGAGGATATTTAGTATGAGTGCTTAAAATTTACTGATGGGGGTCAGCACTGTGACAAAGCAGGTAAAGCTGCCACCTGCAGTGCCGGCATCCCATATGGGTGCTGGTTTGAGTCCTGGCTGCTCCACTTCCGATCCAACTCCCTGCTATGGCCTGGGAAAATACGAGATGGCCCAAACCCTTGGGCCTCTGCACCTGTGTTGGACCTGGAAGAAGCTTCTTGCTCCTGGCTTCAGATCGTCACAGCTCCAGCCATTTCAGCCAATTGGGGAGTGAACCAGTGGATGGAAGACCTCTCTCTCTCTCTCTCTCTCTCTTTCTTTCTTTGCCTCTGCTTCTCTGTAACTCTGCATTTCAAATAAATAAATAAATCTTTAAAAAAAATTACTGATGACCATTTACAAGGTGAATGTATACTCCAAAGTAGTAGAGGAATTTAATTGATCCAACAGAAAGAAAAAAAGAAACAAAAGGAAATCACTCTATATAGAAGAGTAAATACATTCAAATTAATACTATTCAGAAAATACTATTTTCACAGAAATAAAGTCATTGAGTATTAAATGTAGAAAATTATTTTTAATGACCTTCAGGAAGAATATCTGAGTTATGATAATAACATGAATCAATCTGGTCTATTTAAGGCACTAGTCAAAGAAGTATTTGTCCAAGTCAGATCAAAGGCAGAGTGACAGAGAAAGGAGGACAGATATCTTCCGCCCACTGTTTCCCATATGCCTGTAACATCCAGAATTGAGCCAGGCTGAAGCCAGGAACCAGGAATTTCATACATGAGTCTCCTATGTGGGAGGCAGGGACTTAGTGTTTGGACCTCATCAGATGCCTTCTCACGCACACAGCAAGAAGCTGGATTGGAAGCAGAACAGCCAGGACTCAAACCAGCCAGCACTCTAACACGGGACTCTGGCATCCAAGCAGTGGCTTAACCTGCTGGGCCACAACTCTGCTCCTCATGTACAATTTCTGCTGCTGGAGAATCCTGCAATCCTTGGAGTTGTCCTTCAGCATCATCTAGGGAGCTGCCTGTAACACACAGGATTAAACAGTTCTGAAAAGTGGTCTACATGGTACTCCCAGCTCCTGGGACCCAGGCCGCTGCTGTACAGTGTCATCTCAGCATGAAAGCCATTACTAGAAGGAGCCAGTAGTCATGATATTGCTCCATCCTGACGTGCTATGCCACTGATCTGTGCTCACACACATAGCTACAGCACCATGACTCCATTATGGGGAGCCCAGGCCCAGCAGAATAGCCATGACCCACGCAGAGCCCAGTCAGCCCCTATATGCCCAGGATCTTACGGTTTCCACCCACAGTGTGGACAGTGCCACATACCACCTGGGCCTTGAGCCATGCTTCAGCCAAGAAGCCATGCTCAACTGGCAGAGCAACTGCACAGACCCCACAGCCAGTCAACTGAGGTACACTTAGACACTGCTGACACTGACTACAGCTGAAACAACCCTACAGAGACTACACTACTGTGCCTACGTGTAACCCAAACCAACACACCCTACCCAACCAACACCTTAGGTGAAAATTATTGCCTACAAAAGCTACTCCATAAAATCTCAAGAGACAGTGTACAGATCAGACAAACAGATATCAATGCAAGGACACAAAATGCATAACAAAACACAAAAAATAAGAAAATAAGACACTGCCAAACAACAACAATAACTCACCAGTAACTGAACTCAATGAAAAACATTTTTGAAAGGTCTGAAAAGGAATTCAAAATAATGATCCTAAGGAGTCAAGATACAAGAGAATACACATAAGCAATTCAGCAAAACCAAGAAAATATTTTGTGATCTAAATGCAAACTTCATTAAGGAAATAGATTTTATGTAAAGAAAAGAAAAGCCAGGGACAAGTATTTAGCCTAGTGGTTAAGATGCCAGTTAAGACAACTGCATTCCATGGGAGTACTGGGTTAGATACCCAGATCCAGATCCAGCTCCTGACTTCAGCTTCCTGCTAATGCATACCCTGGGGAGGCAGTGGTGATAGCTTAAGCAGCTGAACCCCTGCCACCCATGTGGGAGACCTGGATTGAGTTCCTGGCTCCTGGATTTAGCCTGACCCATGTCTGGCCACTGAAGGCATTTGAAGAGTAAACCAGCAGATGAAAGTTTTCTATCACTATATCCCTCTCTTTTCCCCCTCTCCGTCTTTCTCTCTCTAAAAAACAGCAAGGTGGGCATGGTGGCAGGGATTAAGCTGCCACTTGGGGTGCCCACATCCCACTTTGGAGTGCCATTTCACATTCCAGCTACCCTGCTTCCAATATGGCTGCCTGCTAATGCACCTTGGAAGCAGCAGATAGTGGCTCAAGTACTTGAGCCCCTGCCACCCATATGGGAGACCCAGATGGAGTTCCTGACCCCTAGCTTTGGCTTGACCCAGCCTTGGCTATTTTGGCCACTTAGGGACTGAACCAGCAGAAGGAAGATATCTCTTTTTCTGTTTCTCCTCTCTGTTTTCAAATAAATAGATAAATATTAAAAAAGAAAAGAAAAATAACAAAAAACTAAGTGTAACCTTGTAACTAAAGACTTCAATGCATGAAATAAAAATTACAACTGAGAGCATCAAAACCAGATGAGAAGGGACCGCACTGTGGTGTAGCAGGTAAAGCTGCCATCTGAGATGCTGGAATCCTAAATGGACACCAGTTTGAGCCCTGGCTGCTCCACGTCCAACCCAACTCCCTGCTAATGCACCTGGTAAAGCAGTGAAAGATGGCCCAGGAACTTGGGCTCCTGCCACCCACATGGGAGACCTGAACAAAACTAGCCTGGCATAGCCCTGGCTGTTGTGGCCATCTGGGGAATGAACCAGTGGATAGAAGACCTTTTTCCTGTGTGTGTCTCTCTCTGTCTCTGTAGCTCTGCCTTTCAAATAAATAAATAAATAAATAAATATTTTTCTTTAAAAAAAAGATTAGCTAAAGAAGAAAAAATTTCATGACCCAAAGACAAATCTTTTGAAATAACATAGTCAGAGGGGGAAAAAAAAGAAAACATTAGCCTAGCAGTTGAAACACCCACGTCCCACATCACAGTGCCTGGGTTTCATTGTCAGCTCACATTTCCAGCTTCCCACCAATACAGATTGTAGGAGGCAACAGTGATGGTTCAAGTAACCGGGATCCTGTCACTTTTGTGGGAGACCTGGATTGTGCTTCCAACTCCTGGTTCTGGACCTGGTCAGACCTCAGCTGTGGTGGCCATTTGGGTAATGGATCAGTGGATTAGTTCTTTTGGCCTATCTCAAATAAATTAAAATATAAAAAAGACATGCAATGGCTGAATGCATAAACAAGCAAGATCCAACCTAATAGAAACTATCTAAAAGAAACTCACTTCACCTTTAAGGTCACACACAGAGACTGAAAGAGATAGAAAAAGATATTCCATGAAAATGGAAACCTAAAGGCAGCAGCTAGAGCAGATACATTTACATCATATGAAACAAACTTTAAGGGTGGTGCTGTGGCACAGAGAATTAAGCTGCTGCCTACAGTGCTGGCATCCCATATAGGTACCTATTTGAGTCCTTGCTGCTCCACTTCCAATCCAGCTCCCAGCTAACGCACCTGGGAAAGCACTGGAGAATTGCCCAAGTCCTTAAGCCCTTATAACCCCATAGGAGATCCAAATGAAGCTCCTGACTCCTGGCTTCAGCCTGGCCCAGCCCTGGCCATTGCAGCCATTTGGCGAGTGAGCAAGTGAGTGGAAGATCTCTCTGTCTCTCCTTCTCTCTCTGTAATTCTGACTTTCACATAAATAAATAAATTATTTTTAAAAATAGACTTTAAATAAAAAATCTTATCTAGGGGGCCAGCATTGTGGCATAGAAGATAAAGCCACCTATGATGCCAGCATTCCATAGCAGCACAAATTCATGTCCTGGCTGTTTCACTTCCAATCCAGCTCCCTGCTAATGGCCCAAGAAAAGCAGCAGAATATAGTCCAAGTGTTTGGGCCCCTGTTACCCACATGAGAGACATGGATGAAGCTCCTGGCTCCTGGCTTCACACAGGCACAGCTCTGGTTGTTGCAACTATTTGGAGAGTGAATCAGTGGATCAAAGATTTCTCTTTCTCTCTTTCTCTGTTTCTCCTTCTCTCTCTGTACCTCTGCCTTTCACATAAATAAACTTTCAATCACACAGAACATACTAAGATTGAATCATGAAGAAATAGAAAGTCTGAACAAATCATTAATGATCAACAAGCAGAAATCAGTATAAAATGAAAAATCTATAAATCAACAAAAAATATATCAAAGAAAATCCCAGGACTTGATAGCTTCACTGCTGAATTCTACCAAATGTTTAAATAAGAATCAATGACAATTTACCTCAAACTATGCTAAATAACTGAAGTGGGAGGAATTCTCCTGAACTCATTCTACAAACACAACATCATGATACCAAAACCAGACAAGTATACAAGATAAAAAATAAAACTGTAGTGCAATATTTCTGATGAAGATAAATGCAAAAATCCTCAACAAAATGCTAGTAACCTGAATTCAACAGCATATTACAAAGATTATTCATCATGATCAGTAGGATTCATCCCAAGGATCCAAGAATAGTTCAATATATACAAATCAATAGGTGTAATGTATAATATTTAACATAATAAAGGACAAAAATAGGATCATCTAGAAAAAGCATTTGGGGCGTAGGTAGTCAGTCTAATGGTTAAGACACCAACCTCCCAAATTGAAGTGCTTGGTTTCATAGCCTGGCTCTGACTCCTGACTCCAGCTTCCTGACACAGCAAGCCCTAGGAGGCAGTGGTGGTGGTGCAAGCGGTTGGTTTCTTGCCACTTATGTGGAAGACCTCGATCACATGCCTGGCACTTGGCTCCTGGCTTTGACCCTGGCCCAGGCCAAGGCCTAGGCCCATCCCTAGCTATTGTAGGCATTTGGGGAATGAACCCAATGGGTGGGCAAGCTGTCACTTGCTCTCTCTTTCTAATTTTAAAATAATTTTTTAAATTTTAAAAATAAAAGAAAAATCATTTGATAAAATTCAATATCCATTCATGATTTAAAAGAAACTATTAACAAACTAAGTACCAAAGGAATAAAGACCATATATAACAAACCCACAGCAAATATCATACTGCTCAAATCTTTAACAAAATAAAGATGTCCACTCTATTTTATGCAGTATAGTATTGGAAACTCTATTCAAAAAAAAAATTAGGCAACAAAAAGAAATAAAGGAACCTCAAATCGGAAAGGAAAAAGTTAAATTGTCCTCATTTGCTGACAACAACAAAGCAAAGCTACAAGCCTTAATAAACACAGATGCAAAAATCCTCAACAAAATTCTAGTAAACCAAATACAGCAGCACCTTAAAAAGACCATTCACCATGATCAACCGAGATTCATGCCACGGATGCAAAGAGGGTTCAATATATGGAAATCACTAAGTGCAATACACACAGCAACAGAACGAAAATCCCATGATCATCTGAATAAAGGCAGAAGTGCTATTTGCTAAAATTTAATATCCCTTCATAAAAAAAAAAAAAAAAAAGACCCTCTGGCCAAACTGGGAATAGAAGGAAAATACCTAACATAATAAAGCCATATATGAGAAACCAACAGCTCAAATACCACTTTTATTCTCCATTTTACTGGAGGTCCTAGCTAGAGCAAGAAAAATAAAGGACATCCAAATCGGAAAGAAGGATGTCAAACTGTCACCGTCTGCAGATGACGTGGTCTTATCCAGAGAGAACTAACTCCCAAGACTCCACCAAAAAGCTCTTTTTTTTTTTAACTTTTATTTAATGAATATAAATTTCCAGTGTATAGCTTATGGATTACAATGGCTTCCCCCTCCCATAACTTCCCTCCCACCCACAACCCTCCCCTCTCCCGCTCCCTCTCCCCTTCCATTTGCATCAAGATTCATTTTCAATTCTCTTTATATACAGAAGATCAATTTAGTATAAAGATTTCAACAGTTTGCACCCACCCAAAAAGCTCTTAAAACTAATAAATTCAGCAAGTTACAGGATACAAAGTCAATGTACACAAATCAGTAGCATTATTGCACACTAATAGCGAATCACCCGAAAAATAAATCAAGAAAACAACCACACCTGCAACAGCTACAAAAAAGTTAAAATAATTTTAAACAAATAAATCATAATAAATTTAACCAAAGAGGCTGGCACCGTGGCTCACTTGGCTAATCCTTCGCCTGCAGCGCCGGCACCCCAGGTTCAAGTCCCGGTTGGAGCGTCGGATTCTGTCCCGGTTGCCCCTCTTCCAGTCCAGCTCTATGCTGTGGCCAGGGAGTGCAGTGGAGGATGGCCCAAGTCCTTGGGCCCCGCACCCGCATGGGAGACCAGGAGGAAGCACCTGGCTCCTGCCTTCGGATCAGCACAGTGTGCTGGCCTTAGCAGCCATTTGGGGGGGTGAACCAACATAAGGAAGACCTTTCTCTCTCTGTCTCTCTCTCTCTCACTGTCTAACTCTGCCTGTCAAAAAAAAAAAAAATTAACCAAAGAGATGAAAGATCTCTATAATTAAAACTGTAAATCACTGATGAAAGACATTAAAGAGGATACAAAGAAATGGAAAGATATCCCATGTTTATGGATTAGAAAATCAATATCTTTAAAATGTGTATACTACCAAAGCAATTTACAGGTTCAATGCAATCCCTACCAAAATCTCAATGTCATTTTTAACAGAACTAGAAAAAAACACTATTAAAATTTGGATGGGACCACAAAAGGCCCCAAATAGCCAAAGAAATCTTGAGTAAAAAGAACAAAGCAGGAGGCATTATACTACCTGACTTTAAAATATATTACAAAGCTACAGTAATTAAAACTGTATGGTATTTGGCATAAAAGAGATAACAGATCAATGGAACAGACTAGATAGAAACCCTGGAAGTAAAACCATGTATCTATAGCCAATTGGTCTTTGACAAAGCTGCTAAGAATATGTATTGAGAGGCCAGTGTTTTGCCATAGTGGGATGGGGATGTGGGGAGAAGCTGCTACCTGTGACACTGGCATCCCATATCAGAGCACTGGTTTGAGTACCTGGCTGTTCCATTTCCAATCCAGCTCCCTGGTAATGTGCCTGGAGAGGCAATGGAAGATGGCCTAAGAACCTGGACCCCCGCCACCCATGCAGGTGACTGGGATGGAGTCCCAGGCTCCCGGCTTCAGCCAGAAGTGACAGTCATTCAGGTTGTGAACCAGCAGATGGGAGATAATGTTCTCTTTCTCTCCCTTTCTTTCTCTGCATTCTGCCTTTCAAATAAATAAAAAATAAATCTTTTTTTAAAAAAACATGCATTTACAAAGGATAGCTTTTTAAATAAATGATGCTAGGAAAATTGGATACCTTCATGCAGAAGAATGAAACTAGACCACTATCTCTCACCACATACAAAAACAGTTGGAAATGGATTAAAGACCTATATATGGGGCCAGTACTGTGGCGCAGTAGGCCACTTGCAGTGGCCTTGGGAAAGCAGTAGAAGATGGCCCAAGTCTTTGGGCCCCTGCACCCATGTGGGAGACCTGGAAAAAGCTCCTGGCTCCTGGCTTCAGATCAGCCTAACTCTGACCTTTGCAGCCATTTGGGGTGCGAACCAGCAGATGGAAGATCTTTATCTCTGTCTCTCCCTCTCACTGTCTGTAACTGTCAAATAAAATTTTTAAAAAAAGAAAAAGACCTATCTATGCGACCTGAACCTTTGAAATTATTAGAAGGAAACAGAGAGAAAACACTTGAAGACACTGGAATGGGCAATGATTTTCTGGATCAAAACCCAAAAGCATGAAAGTAAAAGCAAAAATAGATAAATTGAATTTCATCAGACTAAAGGGCTTATACACAGGAAATGAAACAATTAAAAGAGTAAAGACACAACATATAGAATGAGAGAAAATATTTGCAAGCTATACATCTGATAAAGGGTTAATATCTAGAATATATAAAACACTCAACTCAGAAGCAAAAACAAAATTTAATTTTAAAATATGTAATAGATCTAAACAAATATTTCTCAAAGGAAGATACACAAATGGTCAACAGGTACATGAAAAAATGTTTCACATCACCAATCATTAGAGAAATGCAAATCAAAATTACAGTGAGCTATCACCTCCCTCCAGTGAGGCTGGCTAGTACCAAAAAGACAAACGTTAACAAGTGTTGGTGACAATGTAGAGAAAAGGGAACCTTGCACATTACTGGTGGGAATGTAAATTTCTATTGTGGAAAACAGTATGGAGATTCCCCACAAAGGAAAAGAGGGCCTACCATATGATCCAGCAATTCCACTTCTGGGTATTTATCCAAGGGAAATGAAATCCGTCTGTCAAAGAGACATCTGTACTCCCATGTTTATTGTAGCACACTACTGACAATAGCAAGGAAATGAAAGGACCGAAGAATTCATCAACAGAAGTATGGGTAAAGAAAATGTGCTACATATACACAATGGAATATCACTCTGTCACTAAAAGGGATGAAATGTTGTCACTTGCAATAACATAGGAGGAACTGGAGGTCATTATGTTAAGTGAAATAAGCCAAACACAGAAAGACAACTCTCACACGATCTCACTCATGTGTGGAATCTTAAAAGATGCGATCTAGTAGAAGTTAAAAATATAACTGTGGTTACCATTGGCTGGGGAGGGAAGAGAGGAGGGAGGGTTGGGAAGAGCTGATTGACAGGTACTTGGTTATAGCTAGATAGGAGGAGCAAGGAGTTCGGGATTCTGTTGCAAGTAGGGTGAAGACAGATAATGTGAATTTACTGTGTATTTCTCTATTTCAAAACTGGAAGATAGGGGACAGCATTGTGATACAGTAGGTTAAGCTGCCACTTGGGAAGCTGGCATCCTATATCAGAGCGCCAGTCAAATCCTGGCTGCTCTGCTTCCGATACAGCTCCCTGCTAGTGTGCCTGGTAGAGGAGTGGAAGATGGCCCAAGTACTTGGAACCCTGAATGGGAGATATGGATGGAGTTCCAGTTCTAGGCTCTTGGCTTCTGGGGAGTGAACCAGTGGATGGAAGATCTCTCTCTCTCTCTTTCTCTGTAAACTCTGCCTTTCAAATTAATTAATCAATCTTTCTTTTTAAAAAAGTAATTCAGTAATTTTATTTTCATACAAAAAATTTGAAATTCATTCATATGGGGAGCATCAAAAAATTCATGATAGTGCACACTATGTATGAGGAACTCAAACATCTCAATAGCAAAAAAAACTACTTCAATTTTTAAAAATTCACTAGCAAAAGATTTGAACAGACATTTCTCAAAAGAAAATATACAAGTGGCCAACAGGTAAATGAAAAGATGCTCAACACCACTGATCAGTGATATTCAAATCAAATCACAACAAGATAGCATCTTAGTGTAGTTATAATGGCTACTTTCAAAGTCAAGAAAAAAAAAATGCTGGAGAAGTTATGGACAAAGGAGAACTCCCATACACTGCTGATGAAAATGTAAATCAGTATAGCATTGCAAAAAACCATTTTTGTCTTAAAAAACTGAAAACAGAATTGTCATAACATCCAGCAAGCCTGCTACCAGGCATAAAACCAAAGGAAATAAAATCATTATATCAGAAAGATAGCTACACACTCATATTTATGGCAAAACTATTCATAACAGCCAAGATTAGAAATCAACCTAAATTTCCAAAGACAGATGAATGGATAAAATGTGTATGTGTATACACACACACACACACACATACTCACACACACATACACACACCATGGAAGGCTATTCAGTTGGAAAAAAGAAAGAAATTCTTGTCATTTGTGACCTGGGGGACATTATACTAACTGAAATAAACCAGACACAGAATGACAATGTATAACTTCACTCACGTGTGGAATCTAAAAATGTTGAGCATACCCAAGCAAAGAGTCGAACAGTGACTATCAGAAACTGGGAAGGGGCAGGGGAAGTGTATGATGGGGACAGACTGGTCACAGGCCCAGGAAGACAGGAGGAACAGGTGCCTACAGTTAACTATAATGCACTGTATATTCCAAAATAGGTAGAAGAGTGCTTTTTAAATGCTCTCACCTGAAAAAACATGTGAATGTATAAAGTGATAGATAGGCCAGTTACTCTGATTTGGTCATTACATGATATACACATGTACTACATCATTACATTGTACCTCATAAATATGCACATTATGTGTCAATTAAAAAATTTTGAAAGCAATAGAAAAAGATACCAGGGAAATAGCAACAAAATGAAAGTTAGAGAGCTACATTAACATCATAAAAACAAATTTTAAAGAAAATAAGCATTATTAGAGGTAGGCAGAGTAATTCTATAATGATAATAGGTTTATACTCACCACTAGAATCACCATGTTCTCCAATAATCCAGCCATGGCAGCTTGTGGGATGGACACCCAACTTCTCTCCAATGAGGTAACGGAAACGGGCAGAATCGAGATTACAGCCACTTCCAATTACACGAGTCGCAGGTAAGCCACTTAGCTTCCAAACCACGTATGTCAAAATATCCACTAGTAAGAACAGTGGTATCATGTTGGAAAAGATTCATCATAACTTTTTTTCACAATTTGCTTTTCTGAACAGTGATTTCATCCTCCAAAATGCCTTCCTTACTATGCACTGAATGAGTGCAGTTTGTTGTACATAATGTTACTACAGCAATGAAATTGTTTTTGTAAAAAAAAAAAAAAGCAATGATACGGAATATCATCCTTAGGCAGTAAAAACGAGGGGGAAAGACTCACCTGGATTTGAAACAATAAGCATTTTGCAGTCAGGGCTGTGACGGACTATGGTAGGAATGATTGATTTCATGATATTCACATTACGTTGGACCAGAGCAAGGCGACCTTCTCCCTCTTGCTGCCTTGCACCTGCTGTGACAATAACTAATTTGGAGTTTGCAGACACGATGTAATCTGAAAAGGAGCAGAAAACAAGATGTGGATCAAGATTCCTAGGATCACTATGCCTTAACTCTTGAAAAGTCTACTGCATGTTCTTGGTGTTAAAATACTCACGGGCTCTCAAGCCCAACATCTGCAGGTAAACTGACTTTCTCTGTAGTACGATTATTTTGCATAACCTGAAGGAGCACTTGTCACAACTACTTGCCAATTTTCACATAGTCGGCTCCAAACTTCCAGAACAACAGAATTTACCATCCCCTTTAACCCACATTCTCATTTGTCATTAAGGCCCAGCTCTCTGACTTCTCAGAAACACCATAATAAATCAGAAATTTTGAGAACCTGCATCTATTTCTGCATTCTAAGAGTAGAAATGCATTTATTCCTATTATGAAGAACTGGATTTGAGATCACAAACAAGTTCTTGATGCACATAAGAAGATACAATGCTTAGTAAAATTAACAACCAACCTCCACTGTTTCACCCATTGAGTCCAGTGCCAACATGATGCAATGCTTACTAACCCATGCTGGACTGTTTGTTTTTTTTTTCCAAAGTGTTATACAGCTGAGAGTTCTTTTCCAGGTTCTATTATTGAAGACTTAAGTTATATAGAGGTAACAAAATTCTAAAAACAAATAAATGTGGATAAATTTTAGTTAAGTTTTAAAGATGAGAAGAGCTCAAAGACTAACTTCATTAGCATGTGAATTAAATTGTGAAATTAGCTAAACTATTCTCTATCCCATTAGTTTTGTTTTTTTTGGTTTGTTTTTTTTACAGGCAGAGTGGATAGTGAGAGAGAGAGAGAGAGAGAGAGAGAGAAAGGTCTTCCTTTTTGCCGTTGGTTCACCCTCCAATGGCCGCTGTGGCCAGCGCATCGTGCTGATCCGAAGCCAGGAGTCAGGTGCTTCTCCTGGTCTCCCATGCGGGTGCAGGGCCCAAGGACTTGGGCCATCCTCCACTGCCTTCCGGGGCCATAGCAGAGAGCTGGCCTGGAAGAGGGGCAACCGGGATAGAATCCGGCGCCCCAACCGGGACTAGAACCCGGTGTGCCGGCGCCACAAGGCAGAGGATTAGCCTGTTGAGCCACGACGCCGGCCATATCCCATTAGTTTTTAAATTTAATTTGAAAGAGACACAGACAAGAGAGATATTTGCTAAGTTGAAATCTATAGTAATCTATTTCTATTAATTCAACTTTTTTGCTTGTACATTTTCTTGAAAGTTTATTTTGGGGCCAGCACTGTGGCATAGCGGGCAAAGGCACTGCCTGCCGTGTTAGCATCCCACATGGGCACCAGTTCGAGTCCTGGCTGCTATTCCTCCAATTCATCTCTCTGCTATGGCCTAGGGAAGCAGTAAGAAGATGGCCCAAGTGCTTGGGCCCCTGCACCCACATGGGAGACCCAGAAGAAGCTCCTAGCACCAGGCTTCAGATCAGCCCAGTTCCAGCCATTGTGGCCATTTGGAGAGTCAACCAGCAGATGGAAAAATCTCTCTCTCTCTCTCTCTCTCTCTCTCTCTCTCTGCCTCTCTGTAACTCTGCCTTTCACATAAATTTTTTTAAAATGTCTTTAAAAAAAGGAAAGTTTAATTATTTCTACTATGAGATGTTCAGTTTCCTTGGAATTTTGTGGAAGCTCTTTACAAACTGAAAGAGAGTTTCCTCCAGGTTATCTGGTTGCTTCACACTTTTCATAACTCAATTAAGAACCAGCTTGTGACTGCAAACCCTCAGCAGTCGTTTCCCCCCACTGAACTGTCTAAGACACTTAATTTTTCTTGTGGTCCTCAGAGGTAGCCGAGGATGGCTGTCCACTGACTTATGTATTATCTACAACAGAGTTGAGTAGTTGAGACAAAGATGACATTAGCCAGGAAAAACTAAACTATTTCTCATCTGGCCCTTTACAGAAAAAGTTTACTGATCCCAGCGTGGTCCACTGGGACACAGCTTAGACTCTCTCTGGCTCCCTAAATTCTGTGAGCAGTGAAAACCAAAATTGGTGTTAACTAGTTTGGCTAATGCTGTTGAGTGAAAACTAGCTACAGTGTTCAGTTTAACTCTCTGGTTTCCTTCACTTCACTCAGGGTCTGTTCCGAAAATGCCTTACTTGTTATTCAAAATTGAAGGCAGAATGATTTTCTTAAAAGTATTTTAAGGCAGTAGCAGGTCTTTTAACTTGACTCCACAAAACCAGTCCACCAGAGATACACTGAATGCTGGCAGCTGGCTGATTACCATCTAGTAAGCCAGTGCACTTGCTCATCTTGTCACTGCACATGCAGAATTAGCCACGTTTGTAACCAAATGTATTTAAAACAGTTATATTACAATGTATTTATACCAGTTATATTACAATGTATTTATACCAGTTATATTACAAACCATTAAGTATGAAAGAAATCATGGTAAACAGCATGGTCAAGGTGGAGGTTTGGGAGCTGGCATTGTGGTGTGGGGGGTTGAGCCTCCCCCTGCGGTGCCAGCATCCCATATGGGCAATGGTTTGAGAACTGGGTGCTTCACTTTCAATCCAGCTCCCTACTGGTATAACTGGGAGAGCAGCAGAGGAAGGCCTAAGTCCTTGGGCCCCTGTCACCCATGTGGGAGACCTGGAAGAGGCTCCTGGCTCTTGGCTTCAGCCTGGCCTGGCCCCAGCCATTGTGAACATCTGAGGAGTGGATCGGCAGATGGAAGATCTCTCTCTCTCTCTCCCTTTCAAATAAATAATCTTAAAAAAAAAAATTGAAGTTCGGAGGACAGTAGGATATGAATAGGTAGCTTTAATCTCTGTCAAATCTTTCATAATTAGTTAACCTTAAAAAAATAATCGTCTCTATTAAAACTAAACTGAATGCTTTGGAAAGATTAACTAAAAGTCAGTTGCTTAAAAATTGTCTTTTTAGGGGCCAGTGTTGTGGCATAAAGGGTAAAGCTTCTGCCTGCTATGCTAGTATCCCATGTGGGCACTGGTTTGTGTCATGGCTGCTCCACATCCTATCTAACTCCCTGCTAATGGCCTGGGAAAAGCAGCCAAGGATGGCCCAAGTGTTTGGGCCCCTGCCACCCACATGGGAGACTCGGATGAAGCTCCTGGCTTTGGTCTGGCCCAGTGCTGGCCATCGCAGCCATCTGGGAAGTGAACCAGCAGATAGAAGATCTCTCTCTCTTTGTGTCTCCTGCTCTTTAACACTGACTTTGAAAATAAATAAATCTTTAGAAAACAATTCTTATAGGTTTAAGAGAAAAATGAAGGAAAACCACAAAACTGAGTTTCATGATCAAATTGCTACATGAGTATCTTTAAATTTCTAATATTATTCTTTTTAATATTTATTTATTTTGATAGAGTTACAGAGAGAGAGGGAGAGACAGAATGACATCTTCCATCCACTGGCTCAATCCCCAAATGGCTGCAATAGCCAGGGCTGAGCCAGGTCAAAGCCAGAAGCCTGTAATGTCATTCAGGTCTCCCACATGGGTGCTGGGTCCTATACACTTGAGGCCATCTTCCACTGCTTTCCCAAGCATGTTAGCAGGAAGCTAGATCAGAAATGGAGCAGCAGCCAGGACTCAAAATAGCACTTATATGGGATGTCTGTGCAACAGGTGGCAGCTTAACCTGCTGTGCCACAACACTAGCTCTCTTAAAAAAAATCACTTTTAAAAAAATCAAAATGACCATTTTTGGTGTGCCTTCAGAAAGACATTTCAGGTGGCTGGCACTGTGGCATAGCGGGCAGAGTTGCTGCCTGAGATGTTGGCATCCCAAGTGGGCACAGTTCATGTTCCGGTTGCTCTACTTCCAATCCGGCTCCGTGCTAATGGCCTGGGAAAAGCAACCAAGAGTGGCCCAAGTATCTGGGTACAGGTCACTCACATAGGAGACCTGGATGAAGATCCTGCCTCCTGGCTTTAGCCTGCCCCAGCCTTGGCCTTTGAAGCCATCTGGGTAGTGAACCAGCAGATGGAATCAGTCACCCCTGTAATTCTTTCAAATAAAACTCTTTTTTAAAAAAAAAAAAGAAAGCAAAGAAAGATAATACAAAATTCTCATCTGGTAATCCATACTCAAATGTCCCCCTATAATCAGAATATTGGCAAATAAACTTCTGAGTATAAGTCAATATACAAAGTTTGTGGTTGTCCTTTCTTTTATTTTTTTTAAGACTTCAATTATTTATTTATTTGAGACGTAGAATTAGTTACAGATAGAGAGAGGGAGAGACAGAGAGAAAGGTCTTGCAACCGCTGGTCTACTCCCCAAATGGCTACAGTGGCCAGGGCTGGGCCAGACCAAAGCCAGGAGCCAGGAGCTTCTTCTGAGTCTCCCACATGGATACAGGGGCCCAAGCACTTGGGCCACCTTCTACTGCCTTCCCAGCCCAAAGCAAAGAGCTGGATTAGAAGAGGAGCAGCTGGGACATGAACCAGTGTCCATATGGGATGCCAGCACCGCAGGCAGAGGAACAACCTACTGTGCCACAGCACGGAACCCAGTGGTGGCCTTTTCTAACAGTTACATTTACATTAAGTTGCCACCTTCAGTTCCAATCATGTTAGATGACAGAGCTTAAGCAGACAGTCCACCTGTTGAGCCATATTACCAAAGATGGCACTACAGGAGTACACGTTAGTGTATAACAAAACAATTATTTTTTTCCTAATTTTCTGAAGCATCTTAGTTGGCCTATGCATGATGGTAATGATAATACAGCAAATTCTGCATTTCCTGTGTTCTGTGGCCTCATCTCATGTCTTAAAACTTGGTTCTCTGCTATAGAAAGAAAACCATGTTAAAGAGTACATATAAATATACTGATTATATTACAAAGTTATTCAAGACTACAGAACCTTAGGTAAATATATAAGACTAAATGACAAGTTTAAAAAATATTCATATACTATAATGCCAATTAAGTAAAAAACAAAGATAGAGAGAAGTAAACAAAATCATAACAGAAGAGATTCAAAATTTCTTTACACTTTCCTGTATTTGCCAAATCTCCTCTAATTATAGCGTTCTTCTCTTATAAACTTTGTCCTAATAACAAAGAGATTTTTTTATTTTATGTTTATTTATATCAACTTAAATAAACATTACTTTTTCTTAAGCTCTGAAAATAACTTCATACAATGAAAATTAACCTTTTCCAGATGTAATCTTTGAAGTACTAAAGAAAAGGCTGCCATGCTGAAGATCCATCATCTCTCCCTTCAGTTTGTCCTCTGCAACATCAACAAGGGCGAGTTCATCAGCCAAATCCTGGAATACACGGAAGTTCTAAATAAGATGTTCCAGGAAAGGTTCCTGTGTGAGTTTTAGGAGAATAAGAACCTTTATAATCAAAGGAGTCTCATATTTATGGTAGGAGAATAAATGATACAAAAATAGTTTTTGAATCTTTTTTTAAGGGCCAGACAGGTTCTCAGGTCCTTATCTTTCTGTTTTTTCTTTTTTGCCCCCAGATTTATTTATTTGAGAGAGAGAGAGAGAGAGAGAGAGAGAGAGAGAGAGAGAGATCTTCCATCTGCACTAGTTCACTCCCCAAATGGCTGCAACTGCTGGAGCTGCACCGGTCCAAAGCCAGGAGCCAGGAGCCAGGAGCCAGGAGCCAGAAGCTTCTTCCAGGTCTCCTGCTCAGGTGCAGGGGCCCAAGGACTTGGGCCATCTTCTACTGCTTTCCTAGGCCACAGAAGAGAGCTAGATTGGAGGAGAAGCAGCCAAGTCTCGAACCAGTGCCTACGCGGGATGCCAGCTCTGCAGATGGTGGCTTCACCCATTTCACCACGGTGCCG
Organism: Lepus europaeus; assembly: GCF_033115175.1. Taxonomy (NCBI): domain Eukaryota; kingdom Metazoa; phylum Chordata; class Mammalia; order Lagomorpha; family Leporidae; genus Lepus; species Lepus europaeus. The sequence continues at coordinate 46,947,360 of NC_084833.1, forward strand.
GCCCCTTGAATGTGTCTTAAACACACCAGAATTCAAGGTAAATATTAGGAAGTGGCAAAAAGTATTACTGTCTTTGCCTTCACATAATTGTTTTGAAATTGCTAGAATTGGGACTTTTTTACCTTTCACAAAACAGTTATAAAGCCAGTGAAGAAGAGGGCATTGTGGCACAGTGGTTTAAGCCACCACTTGGGATGCCCGTATCCCATGGTCAGAGTGCCTGGTACGAGTCATGGCTACTGCACTTCCTATCCAACTTCCTGCTAATGCACCTGGGAGGCATCAGATAATGGCCCAAATACTTGCGTTCTTGACACCCATATGGGAGACCTGGATAGAGTTCCAGATTCCTGGCTTCAGCCTGGCTTACCCCAGTCTGCTGCAAAGTGTTTGCAGAGTGAATCAGTAAATGGAAGATCAACCTCCATCTCCCTCCCCTTCAATCCACCCCCTCTCTCCCTCCCTCCCTCTCCCATCCCTTTTTCTCTCTCTGCCTTTCAAATAAATAAATAAATATTTTTAAATATGGAAAGTTATGAAATTCTTTGAAAGGAATTTTTATACTTGATATCAAGCCTATTTTCTGAGTTGGATCAAGCTGCTTTTAGCATGCATGCTTACAGCCAAAAAAAAAGAAAGAAAAGCAGTGACAGACAACGAACATCTGCTGTTTTCACCAGTCTCTTCTTGCTATTTGTCCCCAGTATCCCCTTTTCTGGTAATAGAATTCCTCTTCCCTGCAGGAACCCACTGAATGTGATGTGGTGCCATACAACAGTTAACCACTGGTCCTCCAAACCATAACCAGAATCAGCCAATTGTTCCATCCCTTCCTTCTAGCCATAGCAATTAGTTCACAAATCAGCATATGGCACAGGCACAAAAATGGACACAATTTCCACAAGGTTTGAAAATGGAAGTTAGGATACTAAATCTCACTTCTCTTTGGAATCCTGAGCTCTAAGAATGACATAAGATTAAGAATAGGGGCCGCCGCCATGGCGTACTAGGTTAAGCCTCCGCCTGCGGTGCTGGCATCCCATATAAGTGCCGGTTCTAGTCCTGGTTGCTCCTCTTCTGGTCTGGCTCTCTGCTGCAGCCTGGGAAAGCAGCAGAAGATGGCCTGGGTGCTTGGGCCCCTGCACCCACATGGGAGACCAGGAGGAAGCTCCTGGCTCCTGGCTTCGGATCGGTGCAGCTCTGGCCATTGCGGCCACTTGGGGAGTGAACCAACGCAAGGAAGACCTCTCTCTCTCTCTCTCTCTCTCTCTCACTGTCTGTAACTGTCTGACAAATAAATTAAAAAAAAAAAAGACTAAGAATAAACTGCATAGCCATCTTCCATATAGGAAGACCATGCCTAGGAATTAAGTCAATGAAATAAATCTGAGCCAAGATATCAGGAACTAAACTATGCCTTGATATATCTGAACGCCAGAATCCAGTACCACCAGAAGCTAGTTCTGCTCAGATTTTTCAGCTGCCTGCTCAATGAAGTCTCTTTTTGCTGACTCTAATTTGAATTTTCACTAGACAAAAATGGAATGCAGAAATACACAGCAGAAATGTATTTTCTCAGATTCCAGTGGCCAGATTTCCAAAGGTTACCAGTAAAAGACAAGGGTTGGGGCCAGCACTGTGGTATAGCGGGAAAAGCCAGCACTGGAAATGCCATCCTATATGGGCACCAGTTCGAGTCTCAGCAGCTCCACTTCCAATCAAGCTCTCCGCTATGGCCTAGGAAACCAGCAGAAGATGGCCCAAGTCCTTGGTACCTTGCAATCACGTGGGAGACCTGGAAGATGCTCCGGGCTCCTGGCTTTGGATCAGCATAGCTCTGGCTGCTGCAACCAACTAGGGAGTAAACCAGCAGATAGAAGACCTCTTTCTCTTTCTCTCTGCCTTTGCCTCTGTAACTCTTTCAAACAAATAAATAAATCTTTAAAAAAAAATTAAAAAAAAAAAAGGCAAGGGTCAAAGTCCCTGCTTGCTACTGTTTTTTTCTGAGATCAGATACCATCTGGCCTTTGTGGAAAGCTGTATGTAGTCATTTCGTGTTATCCATGGATGGATGGATGACTGGTTTCAAGACCCTGTTCAGATCCCAGCATCCAGAGATGCTCCAGTCACTCATTTCAAATGGTCATATGTGAGGCTGGCATTGTGGTATAGCTGGTTAAACTGCTGTTTGGGATGCCCACATTCCCAGCTGCTCTGCTTCCTGCTAGTGTATCCTAGGAAGCAGCACATGATAGTTCAACTGCTTGGGATCTGTCACCCACATGGGACACCTGAATGAAATGCCTTGCCCCTGGCTTTTTATAATTTCAATTCTTGGTTGATTCAGTCTATGTATGTGGAACCTGTGGCTATAAACAAGCCCAACAATATTCTAAAATTTAGTAAATCATGTGTAATATATCAGTAATCAGGGGAGAATAAGAAATTTTATCTAGAACCATCACATAACACTTCTTAGCTAATTGAAAAGAAAACCAGATCATATTTATAGATTCACTTTTACAATTATAGATTCACTTTTACATCAGTCTGTGTCTCTATCTGGGTCTAATCAGGAAAACAGAAACCACTCTAAGAATTTCAACAGAGAGAAATTAATGTAGACTGATGTTGGGGCCAGCGCTGTGGCACAGTGGGTTAAAGCCCTGGCCTGAAGCACCGGCATCCCATATGGCTGCTAGTTCTAGTCCCGGCTGCTCCTCTTCTGATCCAGCTCTCTGCTATGGCCTGGGGAAGCAGTAGAAGATGGCCCAAGTCCTTAGGCTCCTGCACCCATGGGGGAGACCTGGAAGAAGCTCCTGGCTCCTGATCAGCGCAGCTCCAGCCATTGCGGCCAACTGGGGAGTGAACCATCAGATGGAAGACCTTTCTCTCTGTCTCTACTTCTCTCTGTAACTCTGTCTTTCAAATAAAATGTAGACTGATGTTTAAAGGCTCAAAGAACATAAAGGGAATACTTGAGGTAAGCAGAGATAGACAGCAAGTGCAGTTGGAAGCCACCATTCACAAGGCTAAGGGGAACAGAGAGACTACAGCAGTACTTTATGGAGCTAGGCTGAGACCTCTGCCAAAGGCAAAATACAGCTGCTGCTGCTGCTATCACCAAAGGGACAAGATGGGCTGAAGCTCAGAGTTCCAAAAGAAACCAGAAGCTAAAACCAACCTCTAGCACTGGGGCAAAGAGCCATGGCTGGGATGACAGAGAACAACAAGCAAACACTCCTCTCCTCCTGTTACCTTCCAATTTCCCTCCAGTGCCCCTTCTCGGTAGAACCTAACGGGATGCCAACTGGCAAAGGAGGGAAATGTTATGCAGAGATCTAGCACCAACACCACAAAATGGAGTACACAAAGTTGGCTTTGGAGCTGAGTGACAATCATTTAATAACCAATACAATTTTTAAATAATTCTTTCAATTTGATTTCTATCCCTTTTCAACAGGCTACCAGACAATTCTTTTACAAAAGGAATCTTCCCACCTCCATCCTCCTTAATTATCAAAACAGAGTGAACATAGTCTCTAAAAGTTTTTGTTTTCTTGCTTGTTTGTCTGGTATTTTTTAAGAATTACTATGTCTTTGTGAGTCATTTCTCAAATAGAATTTTTTAACAAGAGGCCTGAGCTTGCTTAGCCTACCAGAATTTATAAGAGCAGTTATATGAGCATCTCCAGGATCTTTTCTCCAGAGAGTATCAGAATGACCATAGTAAAGTAAAGAACAGAAAATGAAAATCGGTCTAAGTGGGGTGGATGTTGTGGCACAGCAGCGTGAGCCACTGCTTAGGACACCTGCATCCCATATGGGAGTGTTTGGTGAGAGTCCAGCTACTCTACTTGCAATTCACCTTCCTGCTAAAGTGTCTGGAAGGAAGCAAATGATGGCCAAGTACCTGGGTCACTACCACCCACGTGCGAGACTCAGATGGAGTCCCTGGCTCTTGCTTTGGACTCACTCCAGCTCTTGCAGGCATGTGGGGGTGAACCCACAAATGGAAGTCTCTCTCTCTCTCTCTTTTTCTCTCTCTCTCCTCATCTCTGTCTCCCCTCATCTCTGTCACTCTGCCTTTCAAATAAGTAAATAAATAAATATATTTTAAAAAATCAGTTTAAGGGGGACCTGCACTGTGGCATAGTGGGTGCTGTTTGCAGTGCCATATATCCCATATGGGCGTCAGTTCTATTCCTGGCTGCTCCTCTTCCAATCCAGCTCTCTGCTATTGCCTGGGAAAGCAGTAGAAGATGGCCCAGGTGCTTGGGCCCCTGCACCCACATGGGAGACCAGGAAGAAGCTCCTGGCTCCTGGCTTTGGATCACCTCAGCTCCGGCTGTTGCGGCCAAATGGGGAGTGAACCAGCAGATGGAAGACCTCTCTATCTCTCTTTATATACCTCTCCTCTCTCTCTCTGTAACTCTTTAAAATAAATAAATAAATCTTTTTTAAAAATCAGTTTAACTGGCCAGTGCCGCGGCTTAACAGGCTAATCCTCCGACTTGCGGCGCCGGCACACCAGGTTCTAGTCCCGGTTGGGGTGCCGGATTCTGTCCTGGTTGCCCCTCTTCCAGGCCAGCTCTCTGCTATGGCCCTGGAGTGCAGTGGAGGATGGCCCAAGTGCTTGGGCCCTGCACCCGCATGGGAGACCAGGAGAAGCACCTGGTTCCTGGCTTCGGATCAGCGTGATGCGCCGCCGGCAGCGGCCATTGGAGGGTGAACCAATGGCAAAAAGGAAGACCTTTCTCTCTGTTTCTCTCTCTCTCACTATCCACTCTGCCTGTCCAAAAAAAAAAAAAAAAATCAGTTTAAGTAAAACTTTTATGGCTACTTTGTTCTGCACCAGACAGGGAAAAATGTTGTGAGTCCACATATTTCTAAAACTTTTACATGTCTTTATAAACACTTTAAAGTTTGTCTTTCAATGACATATGAAGAAGGTAAGATTTTTTTTTCATTTTTTAAACGATTTTATTTATTTATTTATGATAGGTAGAGTTACAGACAGTGAAAGGGAGAGCCAGAGAGAAAGGTCTTCCATCCATTGGTGTTCACTTCCCAAATGGCTGCCATGGCTGGAAGTGGGCCAGTCTGAAGCCAGGAGCCAGGTGCTTCCTCTGGGTCTCCCATGCATGTGCAGGGGCCCAAGTGCTTGGGCCATCTTCCACTGCTTTCCCAGGCCATAGCAGGGAAGCAGTTCAGAAGTGGAGCAGCCGGGACTCAAATCAGTGCCCATATGGGATGCCGGCACTGCAGGTGGCTGTACCCACTATGCCACAGTGCCAGCCCCCAAGTGGCTCTTGTGTACCAAAAGGCCGCCCTGTGAATACATTTAAATAGTTTTGGGGTTGGGGCTGTGGCTAGTGAGCTAAGTCTCCACCTGGGGTGCTGGCATCCCATATGGGTGCTGGTTCTAGTTCTGGCTTCTCCTCTTCTGATCCAGCTCTCTACTTTGGCCTGGGAAAGCAGTACAGGATGGTCCAAGTGCTTGGGCCCCTTCACAGGCGTGGGAGACCCAGAAAAGTTCGTGGCTCCTGGCTTTGGATTGGCACAGCTCTGGCCGTTGCAGCCATTTGGGGAACAAACCAGCAAATGAAACACCTTTCTCACTGTCTCTCCAGCTCTAAAATAAATAAATAAAAATTTTTTAAAAATAGTCTAGCAAGGCTCAGTTCCAAATATTTCCTAAATTGTGTCAGAATCAGATGACAAGATATATATTTGCTGTCAAAGAATTAGCCCTTGCAGCCTGAACTCATCAACATACAAGAGCAAAAAAAAAGTGCTTCTTTGGGCCAGTGCCGCAGCTCAGTTGGCTAATCCTCCGCCTGCAGCGCCGGTACTCCAGGTTCTAGTCCTGGTTGGGGTGCCGATTCTGTCCCAGTTGCTCCTCTTCCAGTCCAGCTCTCTGCTGTAGCCTGGGAAGGCAGTGGAGGATGGCCCAAGTGCTTGGGCCCTGCACCCGCATGGGAGATCAGGAGGAAGCACCTGGCTCCTGGTTTCGGATTGGCGCAGTGCGTCAGAACGTAGCGGCCATTTGGGGGGTGAACCAATGGAAGGAAGACCTTTCTCTCTGTCTCTCTCTCTCTCACTGTCTAACTCTGTCAAAAAAAAAAAAAAAAAAAAGTGCTTCTTTGATTTCCAGCCACAGATGGACCAAGCACTCACCTTCAGCAAGATACAAATAGCACACGCCATGCCGACGGCACCAGTTCCAACAATGGTGATCTTGCACTGGGAGGCTTTATCTTCTGCAGTCAGATTCTCAATAAGCTGTTCCTTCACCGTTGACATTTTGAGAACCTGCCAGGGACAGGGCAATTGTCAGTGGAACCAAATCCTCTAAATGAAGCCCTCTGACAGCTACGAGGTATTTCGGCAATGAACATCTCAACTACCTCTTGAGTTTGCAGATGCTGGAGCTGGGGGAGAAGGAAAGCCAAAGAATTTCCTGGGCTGAGGGTGGGGGTGCAAAGACTCTAACAAGGCTAGGGGCTGGGACACCAAGACTTTTTTTATTTCTCCCCGCCCCCAGCCGTCATTTTTCCCCAGCACCAGCCACTCACAAGCACTTTGCTTGGCGAAAATCAGAACAGATGGCCCGAAAGCACAACGCCCTGCCTGTCAGCAAAGCCAGAAAGCGGCATCAGCAAAACACATCAACGACGGTTGAGGTGCGAAGCCCAGCAACGGTCATGGCCCGCGAGCTGCCCTGCAAGGACGCGCCCACGCACGGCGGGCGTCCTGCGTCAGCACGCAAGCTCCGCCCCGCGCCGGCCCAGGCGCATGCGCGTTAGCCAACGCAGATAGCCTGGCTACCCCGTGTTGGGCTGAAGGCTTGTAGACTGGCCCTGCGAGTATGCAAGGCCGAGACACTGGAGTGTTGCTTCACTTCCCTCGGCCTGCCTAGGCTTGGGGTTGCGTTTGGGCTCCAGGGCTCTTTGCAGACTCCACAGCCAGCTGATCACGGAGGGGCTAGGCTCTTGGGAAGGATGCCTCTAGGGGCGCTTGCTGCTCCCGCGGCGGTGCCAGGTCCTGAAGCGACAGGGAGACTGCAGCTGGGGAGCTGGCCTGGGCAGAGTTCGCTGCCTGACCCACCTAACACGCAGCTTCTGGAGAGGCCACGCTGAACACGCCCAGTCCCCAGCCAGGGTGACAGGAATGAACGGAGACGATGGGCAGGGAATGGCCAACCCTAGTTTAAGGAATACACCGTTTCTTGATAAATCACCACATCCTTGTTCGCATGTCGATTTGCAGACATTTTAAAAGTTATTGTCCTCAGTAACATCAGGACCTAGTGCTGAAGAAGCTGAAGTTTGGATTTCTCTTGAGAGAACAGAAGGTAGCAACGAAGTGAAAGAACAAGTCTGGCTTTCTAAGGGTGCTTATAATTTACAAGAATTCATTTAGAACAGATGAGAACACAACATCCTCCATCTTTTTTTTTTTTTTTTTTACTTGAGGGACATAGTTACAAAGAGAGGGAGAGACAGAGGGAGAGGTCGTCCATCTGCTGGTTCACTCCCCAAAAGGCTGCAACGGCTGTAGCTGAGCTTACCCAAAGCCAGGAGCCAGGAGTTTCTTCTGAGTCTGCCACGTGGGTGCAGGGGCCCAAGCACTGGGGTCATCTTCTACTGCTTTCCCAGGCCATAGCAGAGAGCTGGATCGGAAGTGGAGCAGCCAAGACACAAACCGGTGCCACAGGCGCATGGTTAACCTGTGCCACAGTGCCGGCCCCCTCCTCCATCTTGCTTGTTGAATATTTGCCCCTTAATGCTTTCCAAAATATAAATGATGATCGATTTTTCATAGAGATTGTGGTGTTTGTTTTTGTCTGTATATAGTTCAGATCATGCAGTATCCCTGCTTAAACCCTAACATGGCTTCCCATTATACTCAGAATAACCAGTTTCTGTCACAACCTATAGGACCTTCAAGATGTGACCCCCTTCTGCCTCTCCAACCTCCTCATCTGAACACACTCACCAAACTCTGGCTCAGGGCTTTTCTCTGCATCAGTTCTCTATCTGGAAAACTGCTTCCTGGTCTTTCTAAGGTAAACTCCTCGCTTTCAGTATCGGGCTTTCATAAATCATACTTCCTCTAGCTTTCCTTGACCAACGTGTCCCCTGCCACAACTTATCCCTCCATTTGTCTTTTGGCGCTTTTTTCAACCTTCTCCCAGCACCAAAGAAGAGATCTCCTATCCCAGAGTGGTAGCCATTGTTCCTGTACCCCCACCTTGATTGTGTGCTTCCGGGAAAATCCATTTATACCCCTGGCATGGAAGGAACACTGTTGGCTGGAATGACCTACAAATTCAGGCTTTACACCTGCCTGAGCCCCTGATGAACAAGGAAGGTATCATCTTGGTAGTGACCAAACTTCTGTTAGGTGAAGAGAGAGAATTGGCTCATCCATACCTGCCCATGAACCCCAAACCTATTATTTTGCTTATTGGTGCAGTAAATATCAGACAGCCAAGATGTGTTCTTATTCACTCCTGTACAAAGGACCTTTAAAAAGTTCATGAGAAAAGTATATTTTGAAAAACTGCATGGATTTCAAAAATGTTTTGCACCTAAATAAACTTACCTTTTAATTCCATTTTCCATAATTCTTTAAAAAGATTTATTTACTTATTTTGAAAGTCAGAGTTACAGAGAGGGTGAGAGAGAATCTTCCTGCTGCTGGTTCCCTCCCTAGATGTCCACAATGGCCAGCTCTGGGCTGGGCTGAAGCCAGGAGCCAGGAGTTTCATCTGGGTCTCTCGTGTGGTTGGCAGGGGACCCAAATACTAGGGCCATCTCCTGCTGCTTTTCCCAGGCCATTAGCAGGGAATTGGGTTGGAAGTGGAGCATCTGGGACCTGAACCTGGTCCAGTACTGGCCATTGCAGCCATCTGGACTGAAAGAGGGGCAACCGGACAGAATCGGGCGCCCTGACCGGGACTAGAACCCTGCGTGCCGGCGCTGCAGGCAGAGGATTAGCCTAGTGAGCCGTGGCGCTGGCCCCTCTTACATTTTAGAACTGCCATCCACCTCCAAAATTAGTAGCTCTCATAAAGAAAACATTGAGAAAAGATCCTGGAGGCAGGAAGGATAGACAAAACAATTGTTCCAGTTAACTTCAAGTAGTTTTCATGCCTGGATGAGTCATAAGAATATTTCTGAAGAGGGGCCGGTGCTGTGACGCAGGGTGTTGAGCCACACCTGCAGTGACAGCATCCTATGTGAGCACCAGTTTGAGTCGTGGCTGCCCCAATTCCCATCCAGCTCCCTGCTAATGTACCTGGGAAGGCAGAGGAAGATGTCCAGGTTCTTGGATCCTGCACCCACATTGGAGACTCAGAGGAAGCTCCTGGCTCCCTAGCTTTGGCCTGTCCCAGCCCTGGCCATTTGAGGAGTGAACCAGCAGATGGAAGATCTCTCTCTCTGTAACTCTGGCTTTCAAATAAATAAATACAATCTTAAAAGAAAAATTTTTGAAGAAAATCTTTGAGTAAACCACCACCAAGGATACTTGCTTTGAAACTAAGTACCACTGGGGCTAGCACTGTGCCGTAGTAGGCTAAAACTACACCTGCGGTGCCGGCATCCCATATGAACGCCAGTTCGTGTCCCAGCTGCTCCTCTCCCAATCCAGCTCTCTGCTTATGGCCTGGGAAAGCAGTAGAAGATGGCCCAAGTATTTGGGCCCATGCAACTGTGTGGGAGACCCAGAAGAAGCTCCTGGCTCCTGGCTTTGGATCAAATTTGGCTGTTGAGGCAATTTGGGGAGTGAATCAGTGGATGGAAGACTCTCTCTCTGTAGCTTTGCCTTTCAAATAAATAAACCTTTAAAAAAGAAAAAACAAAACAACTCTCCCGGTCTGTAACTCTCAAATAAAATCTTAAAACAAAAACAAAAACAAAAAAAGGCCGGTGCCGCGGCTCAATAGGCTAATCCTCCGCCTGCGGCACTGGCATCCCAGGTTCTAGTCCCAGTTGGGGCGCCGGATTCTGTCCCAGTCGCTCCTCTTCCAGTCCAGCTCTCTGCTGTGGCCCGGGAGTGCAGTGGAGGATGGCCCAAGTGCTTGGGCCCTGCTCCCATATGGGAGACCAGGAGAAGCACCTGGCTCCTGGCTTCGGATTAGCACAGTACGCCAGCCGCAGCAACCACTGGGTGAACCAACGGGAATGGAAAAAACAAAACAACTCTCCCTGTCTGTAACTCTCAAAATCTTAAAACAAAAACAAAAACAAAAAAAGGCCGGTGCCGCGGCTCAATAGGCTAATCCTCTGCCTGCCACTGTCCACTCTGCCTGTCAAAAAAAAAAACCACCTAAGTACCATTATACTACTAGCTTCCTTTCAGAGGACAAAGGATCTCAAAAATCTGACACCTATAACAAAGTACCATTGTTCAACTGGCAAATATTTTCTTACACTCATGTATAGAATGATTTAAGAATTATAGGTTGCCAATGATTAGCACCAACATCATCAAATATATAAACCTTGGGGCATAGTAACACTATTGATCATCGAGGTTGGGTGTTTGGGAACCAGTAGGCTGCCACTTGACGCCTGCATCTCCTATGGAGTGCCTGAGTTTGAATCCTGGCTCCACTCTCCATTCCAGCTTCCTGCTAAAGCACAGCCTGGGAGGCAGCAGGTGGTGGCTCAAGTAGTCAGGTTCCTGCCACAGACACTGGAGACCCAGACTGAGTTTGCAGACACCAAGTTTCAGCCTCGCCCAGCCTGAGCCATTGCAGCATTTGGGGAGGGAACTAGTAGATGGGGGATCTCTTTCTCTCTGCTTTTCAAATAAGTAAAAACTTAAAACTGTTGATGTTAATGGAAATGGTATCAAAACAAAGCAACTGACCTTTCATTTATAATGTATTCATTCATATTAAACCAAAACTACTCACTAGTAAATAGCACCCCTTAAAAAAAGTTACTGCAGGGGTTGGTGCTATGGCGTAGTGGGTTAAAGCCCCGGCCTGTAGTGCTGGTATCCCATATGGGCCATGGTTCAAGCCCCGGCTGCTCTACTTCCTTTCCAGCTCCCTGGTAATGCACTTGGCAAAGCAGTAGAAGATGGTGCAAGTCCTTGGGCCCCTGCACCTACGTGGGATACCCAGAAGAAACTCCTGGCTTCGGATCAGCTCAGCTCTGGCCATTGCAGCCAGTTAGGGAGTAAACTATTGGATGGAAGACCTGTCTTTACCTCTCTCTGTAACTCTTTCAAATAAATTAATCTTTAAAAAAAAGTCACTGCAGATTTGCCCATAATGTAATGAATAAATGGCAGCTTTAAAAACTTATCTTAATAATAAAACAAGAGAGCAGTCACTGTTCAAGGTTTATTTGGTGATTTAGTTGGTATGACACATGGATAGCTGGTTGCATTGCTATATGTAGATCTTTCTTTTTACATTATGTGCAGTGTACACTATTCATACATACAATACACAAAATAAGATCCTTTAGAACAGTTATGCACAAGACATGCAATACTGAGTTTATACAATATTGGATCCCAGGTTGTGACTGACTGGGAAAAAAAAGTTGGACTAAGCACGTTTGGTGAAGGGACCAGAAGTTACGTAGCACACAGTAAACGCACGTCTAGTCGGAAGGGCAACTGGAGCTCGTGCAACACAGGCAGTGGCACCTCAGAGGTGGCGAACTATATCTTGGGCTGCCCAGCTCAGGATGACACAGTCAGTGTCACCCAGTACCTGGATGTAGCTGTCGGATTTTGTAAACCATTCTATTTCTAATTTTAGGAAACTGATGGTTTTTTCCCTCTCTAGGCCATCATGATCTCACTGCTTTAATCATGGATCAGATTAAAAAGGACCACATGCACAACCTCCAACTAAAACCCTGTTGTAGCCTAGACAGTGAAGTGGTAGGACATTATCCGAAGACTTTAAAACTGCAGCTCTTTTTGGATTCCCCAAAGCGTGTCCGCGCTCTTCTTCAAGTGGGCCTCTTCTTCAGAGCTCAGGGTCACCTTCACAACGTCGGAGATCCCATTTTGTCCCAGGACGCAAGGAACACTAAGGAAGACATCCTCCTTTATCCCATAGAGCCCCTGCAAACAAAACAGGAAGCGTTTTACCTTTTGTCTGTGCGTTCTGGGGCTTCCTGAGACTTACAAAGCGTATTGAACACAAATTGCTCAGTGGACATTCCCTTCCGGGTGTTCCACTATGATGCAATGAGCACTACCAGGAATGTCATCGAAACAGCAACAAGACTTCCATTCTCAGAGAAATCTAAACTCTGACCACTGAACATGGTAACTGTCCAGTTTTTATCCTGTAACACTTTGGTAACCCTACCTTCAGTGCAGTTTCTATTTCTCCTAAGGGGGAAAAAAAATGTTTCTTTTATAGACTTCCACCTACATCAATATAGTTTGTGAGCCCTAAATATAATTAGTTTTTGAGTCAAGTTGTCAAGTGACAATTTGGGGGTGGGAACACTTGATCTGGCCCTGCCAAAGCGGAAGAATCATTGTTTAAAACCAGGAAACACAGCATTCAGATACACTGTTGGCCACACAGACCCACCTTAATCATGGTGGAAATCGGATGCACCCTCCTGAGATTCTTCATTATGCTCTCTGCCAGATCTGCCACAGACAGTCCAATGGCCCAGGACGTGTAGCCCTTCAGCTTGATCACCTCGTAAGCACTGCAGGGGAGGGCAGAAAGCAGCAGAGCAAGAGACACAAAGCAAAACAAAGCTTTAACTGAACTGCATGTGTTACACTAAATCATGCCACAATTGCATTGTAAACTTAAGAGTAACTCTTGCACATGGATAGCAGGATATTATGTATAGGAATGTCCACAACATTGCTGTTAGCAATAGCAAAAACATGATGTCCAATGCTCTCCAACAGAATGGACAAATTGTGGGATATAGATGAGATATGATGGAATATTACACAGCTGTCAAAACAAATGAACCATAGGGGCAGATATTGTGGTACGGCACATTAAACTACCTCTTGGTACATCCCATACTAGACTGTCGGCGACCAAGTCCCACCTCTCCCTCCAATCCAGGTGCCTGATGAGGCTCACACTGAAAATTCTGCTGCCATCCGCTGGGGAGACCCAGCTGGAGCTCCTGGCTCTTGGCTTCGGCTTATCCCAGCCCTGCCAGTTGTGGGCATTTGGGAAGTGAATCAACGAATGGAATACCTTTGCACCCCACAGCTCTGCCTCTCTGCTTCCCAAATAAATATACTTAAACAAAAAAAGGACTATAGCTACTGGCAAAAAGACTGTACTTTTAGAAATGTGATATTGAAGGTTGACAGCCGAAGGGGAAAAAAAAAGGAGAAATATAATTTTGAATCTCAAAAGGTAAACCTGGCCGGCACCGTGGCTCAACAGGCTAATCCTCCGCCTTGCGGCGCCAGCACACCAGGTTCTAGTCCTGGTTGGGGTGCTAGATTCTGTCCCAGTTGCCCCTCTTCCAGGCCAGCTCTCTGCTATGGCCAGGAAGTACAGTGGAGGATGGCCCAAGTGCTTGGGCCCTGCACCCGCATGGGAGAACAGGAGAAGCACCTGGCTCCTGCCTTTGGATCAGCGCGGTGCGCCGGCCGCAGCGCGCCGGCCATGGTGGCCATTGGAGGGTGAACCAACGGCAAAGGAAGACCTTTCTCTCTGTCTCTCTCTCTCACTGTCCACTCTGCCTGTCAAAAAAATAAAATAAAATAAAATAAAATAAAATAAAATAAAAAGGTAAATCTGACATTACACAGAGTGTACTTGATTCAGGATCATCTCAAGAGGGAATGTCAGGGAGACAGATGGGCGGGTGGAGTCTGTGGCACAGGATTCACTGACAATATTTCCAAAACTAGCACACTAGTAAGACCCAAGCAACTCTCTACCCACTTGACAGTTAATGTTTCCTGGGCTGAGTGGTGGGTTTAACTAAACAAATGTTAAGTAAGAAGACCTTGCAAAGACCAATCATGAACCAAGGATTATGACCCACTCATAATCTTGAGACTTGAAGTCCGTACATGACTGCAAAGTTTTTTAATAAAATATTGCCACCACATGGAGAGCTTCTCATCATGAATCTAGGCCTAGCTCACAACTTGGTAACCATCAGAATAAACAAGCTACCTGTGTCTGTTCATAAGGGCCATATAATAGGTTGGAAGTAAAAGTTATTTTCAACTAAGCGAATCACATATGCTATTGAAATAAAGACTAACACCCCTAACAGAATGGACTTGAGATAACTTGTTTTAAATTAACCATTTATAATATAGGCATAGGACTACAAACAAGTATGTCATTTAAAAAAAGGAGAAGACTTTAGCAACAGGGTGGGTATTGTGGCACAGTGGGTTAAGCTGCTGCCTGTGACTCCAGCATCCACACAGGTTCAATTCCTGGCTGCTCCTCTTTGGATATAGCGCCCTGCTCATGCACCAGGGAAAGCGGCAAAAGATGGTCCAAATACTTGGATTCCCGCCACCCACATGAGACCAGGATGGAGTTCCAGGTTCCTGACTTTGGCCTGGCCCAGCCCCAGCCATTGTGGCCATTTGGGGGGTGAACCAGAAGATGAAGATATATCCCTCTCTCTATGTAATTCTGTCTTTCAAATAAATAAAATAAAACTTTTTAACAAATTACATCTCTAGGGAAAGATGGATAAAGTGTTTAAAACTTATATAGCATTAATAAACATTACACATTTGTAATTATACATTATGTATCATTAATTAATAACTGTAATATTCTTTTGTGTATGTGTAAACATACGTTTTTATTTCCTTGGAATTCATTATCTATAATTGCCGAGTTGTACATACATCCGTTTTCAGTTTTAAAGGAACTGCCAAACTATTTTCTGACTAGTTGTGCCATTTTACATTCCCACCAGCAATGGATGAGTAGGGGTCAGCATTGTGGCACAGCAGGTTAAGCTGGTATCCCGTATGAGCACCAGTTCGAGACCCAGCTACTCCACTTTTTTTTTTTTTTTTTTATTTGACAGATAGAGTTAAACAGTGAGAGAGACAGACAGAGAGAAAGGTCTTCCTTCCATTGGTTCACTCACCAAATGGCTGCCACGGCTGGAGCTACACCAATCCGAAACCAGGAGCCAGGTGCTTCCTCCTGATCTCCCATTCGGGTGCAGAGCCCAAGGACTTGGGGCCATCCACCACTGCCTTCCCAGGCCACAGCAGAGCTGGACTGGAAGAGGAGTAACCAGGACTAGAACCCGGTGCCCATACGGGATGCCGGCGCCACTGGCAGAGGATTAACCTAGTGAGCCACGGCACCGGCCTAGCTCCACTTCTGATCCAGCTTCCTGCTAAAGTATTTGGGAAGGCAGCAGCAGATGGTGCAAGTGCTTGGTCCCCTGCCATCCATGTGGGAGACCTGGCTGGAGTTTCATGGCCTGGTCCAGCCAAAGCTGTTGTGACCATTTGGAAAGTGAACCAGCAGATGAAAGATCTCTCCTTCCTTGCCCCTCCCTCTGTAATTCTGCCTTTCAAACAAATAAAGTTAAAAAAAAAAAAAAAAAAAGAATGGACACACGATCTAGTTTCTCTACATCCTCACCAGCATTTGGTGTGGTCACTGCTTTTACTTTAGCCACTCTTTTCCTTTTAGTTTCTTGTTGTTGTTACCTGTTTTTATAGTATGATCTTTAACAATGCTTAATAAAACAAGTTTTCTAACAAAAAGAACACAGATTTTAACCTTTTAAATAAAAATAAAAACTTAAGCTTCCATGTTGCCAGATTGCGAGATCTATTACCTGTCTACCACTTGCTTGTGAACCTGTTTCCACTGTTCCTTGTCTGCATCGGTGCCCAGCTCTGGGTGCAGAGTCTTCAGGGAGACACCAGCAACATTCATGCCGCTCCACACAGGCACTAAAAGAAACAGCACAGAATACACTGATTTGCATACACCAGTAGTCTAGTAATTGCAACTCCTTTCTCTAATTCTCTTTCTGATCTGCACAGGACAGTTATTCCCTATTGGCAGATGGACAACACTACCAATATCCTTACTCCTACATTTGCATCTAGATTATATAAAACTAAGAATTCTATACTGTAACCTGTTCTCCTAACCTACAGGAAAGGTTAATCTGTATCTATATCTATACACACACATACACACACATATAGATATATTTGAAATATAAAAACAGCACGAGAACATAAGGGGAATGTTCTTGGTGTAACAATTCAGACTTCTGTACAGACTGAAATATTCTTCACATGTGATCATAACAGAATTTTTCTTGGACTCCATTTGGACTGGCTGGTCTTTTCAGGACCAAGAAGTTCACCCAAGTATAAACATTTGTGATATTAAATAATTGAAGTCAGGGCCAGCATTCTGGGAAGTCAAGTCACACGCAATGGCACCCCATATCAGAGTGCTGGGTCAGGTCCCAGCTGTTCTACTTCGATCCAGCTCCCTGCTAATGCACCTGAGAAGGCAGCATATGATGGACCCAGTACTTGGGCTCCTGCCACCCCCACGGGACCGGAGGTGGAGTTCTGGGCTCCTGGCTTCAGCCTGGCCCAGCCCCAGACTTTGCAGTCATTTGGACAGTGAACCAGTGAGTGAAAGATCTCTGTGTCTTTCCCTCTTTTTTCTGGTGCTCTGCCTTTCAAATAAATCTTTAGAAAAAAATAATAATTGAGGTCATCCTAAGAACTATAGTCATAACACCTCCATGGAAGAAGTGTCAATCCCCACCTCCTGTGCCGTCAAGTCATACAAGGGAACCAGCATCGTGGGATAGTGAGTAAAGCTGCCACCTGCATCCCATAGGGGTGCCAGTTTGAGTCCTGACTGTTCCACTTCCGATCTAGTTCCCTGCTAATGTTCCTGGAAAAGCATTGGAGGATGGCCCAAGTGCTTAGGCCCCTGCACCCATATAGATGGCCCAGAGGAAACTCTTAGCTTTGGATCAGCCCAGCTCTGGCCGTTGCAGCCATTTGGGGAGTAGGCTGGCAGATAGAAGACCTCTCTGTCTCTCTCTGTGATTCTCTCTCTCAAATAAATAAATCTTTAAAAAAAAAAATGAACTCATACAAAATGGCTAAAATTCTAACAAAGCTTAGTGTCATTATACAAAATGGTAGCATATTAGTCAATTTTTCATGACTCCAACAAACTATGAGAAACTAACTTTATAAAGAGAAAAGTTTACTTAGCTCCTGGTTTGGGAGGTTCAAGTCCAGGATCAGGTGGTCCCACTGGTTTGGCCTCTGATGAGGGTGGCAGTGGTGGAGCAAAGGGCATGGGAGGATCACAAGACAAAGAGGGATGCAGGGAGAGGCAGGGGCCCACTTAGGCTTCAGAACCAACCCTCTCTGAGACTTGTTTTCCGAAGGGACACCCCCAGTGACCTATGCACACCTGTCACTAGGGCTACCTCCTAAACACCGTATCTGGATTAAAATTCCACCCTCTTACTACTGTTAACCACAGGAATGTGGGAACCAATTCTCATTCAATCCGCAGCAGGTAGGTAGCAGGGAACCAGTGTTCCCTGACTAATGGATATCTGACTTGGGCTCTGGTTTAAGAGTAAGATGCCTGTCAGCTTTTATACAACCTTTCCGGACACAAAAAGAGGAAACAACCGATGCTTACCACTTGAATCTCCATGCTCGCCAAGGATCCAGCCGTGACAGCTCAGCGGGTGAACTCCCAGCCTTTCCCCCATCAGGTAACGGAAGCGAGCTGAATCCAGATTGCAACCACTTCCAATCACACGGTTTTTGGGAAAGCCACTTATCTTCCAGGCCACATAGGTCAGGATATCCACTGTAAAGAAAACATGGAAGGAAAGAGAATAGCTGAATCACGAGATGATGGCTGGCTACCAAGACACATGGTGCTACATGGATCTTGACAGCAATCGTAGCTCATCAATGAACATGTGTCCACAGGGTATCACACAGTCAGCTTCCCCACAGCTAGCCTACTTCTGTGCAGAGAAGTCTCACCTGGATTGGAAACAACAAGCAACTTGCAGTTGGGGCTGTACTTGACAACATTAGGAATGATGAATTTGAAGATGTTCACGTTACGCTGGACCAGGTTCAGACGGCTTTCTCCCTCTTGCTGCCGTGCCCCAGCTGTGATGATCACCAGCTTGGAGTTGGCCGTCACACTGTAGTCTAGAGAGAAGTGACACGGATCAAGGCCTTTAAGAGAACTCTCCCCCCAGCCAGTGAAAATCTACTTCCCACTTCTATGGACAGTTTTCTCAGGGATTTGTTCATGTGGCACAATAAATGTCCCCACTTCCCTGTAGATCTTTCCTTTGGTTTTTGGAGTTTAATCACTGTTTTATCACCCTCTAACGGAGGAAGAATATGCCAATGCCTGGCTGTATTCCAGTGCTGAGTCCCACTGCAACTTCACGTAACTACAGCTGGGGAAGCTTGATTCTCATTATCAACTCTTTATACTTCCCTAAACTTCTCACTTCCTGAGCTCAATGTTCACTCTGCCACACTCCTACTTAACTACTTAATTGTTGTCACACCAGTCCAGGGATAGAATTTTTTTTTTTAAGCAGAGACACCTTTACAGTTAACATGTTTTGCTTCTAGATACCCTGTGGGAAGGCTAATCCAGGGATGAAGATAACACAAGGAGTCACTAACAGGGGCACTGTGGGGTAGTGGGTAAAGCTACCGCCTGCAGTGCCGGCATCCCATATGGCTGCCGGTTTGAGTCCTGGCTGCTCCTCTTCCAATCCAGCTCTCTGCTATGGCCTGGGAAAGCAGTAGAAGATGGTCCAAGTCCTTGGACCCAGAGGAAGCTCCTGGCTTTGGATTGGCTCAGCTCCAGCCATTGTGGCCATTTAGGGAGTGAACCAGTGGATGGAAGATTCTCTCTCCGCCTCTGCCTCCCTGTAGCTCTGCCTTTCAAATAAATAAATAAATCTTTAAAAAACAAAAAAGGAATCACTAACAGTAAGTGGCACTGATGACTTGGGGTCATGTTAAGGTTCCCTGGCTGGAGCTGGCATTTGGTGCAGCAGGTTAAGCTGCCAGCAACACATATCAGAGTGCAGTTCAAGTCCCCATTGCTCTGCTTCCAATCCAGCCGCCTGCTGATGGCCTGGAAACAGCACAAGATGGCCCAAGTGCTTGGGCCCCTGCCACCCACGTGAGACTCGGAGGGAGTTCAGGTTCCTGCCTTCAGCCTGGCCCAGCCTCAGCCACTGTGGCCATTCGAGGAGGGAACCAGTGGGTGGAAAATCTGTCTCTGTCTCCCCTTCTTTCTGCTACTCTGCCTTTGAAGTAAATAAATAAATCTTTAAAAATCTTTTTTAAAGATTTATTTATTTGAAAGGCAGAGTGAGAGAGTGAGAGAGAGAGAGCGAGCGAGAGAGAGAGCGCTCTTCCATCTGCTGGAAGATCCAGATGGTCGCAACGGCTAGCTCTGGGACAAGGCCGAAGCCAGGAGCTTTATTCAGGTCTCCCAGATGGGTGGGAGAGGTCCAAGGATTTGGGCCATCTTCTGCTTCTTTTCCCAGGTCATTAGCAGGGAGATGGATTGGAAGTGGAGCTGACAGGACATGAACCAGCGCCCTTATGGGATACTTGTATCTTACCTGATATGCCACAGTGCCAGCCCCAAATCTTAAAAATAATTTAAGTCTAGCATGAACTATAATATAAACTTGTTGAACTGACCCTTGCCAGAGACAATTTTGGGGGTTCTAAGGAAAAGGCTGCCATGTTGGAGATCCATCATCTCTCCCTTCAGTTTATCTTCCATGACGTCAACAAGAGCAAGTTCATCAGCCAAGTCCTAAAAGACACAAAATTGTCAGTTAAATGGGAAATTGCCATTTCTACTAGAAGGCATGAAAAATTTCTGTACTGCCGACACAGGAAAGTTTCATTTATAGATCTGTTATCAGTATTAGTATCAGGACATACTTCAAAGTAGAGCTAGGCTCCTGTTTTAAAATCGGACTCACAGGGGACCAGCACTGTGGTATATTAGGCTATGGCACCAGCATCCTAAAAGGGTGCCAGTTCGAGTCTCGACTGCTCCTCTTCTGACCCAGCTCTCTGCTGATGGAGTAGGAAAGCAATGGAAGATGGCCCCAGTGCTTGGGTCCATGCACCCATGAGGCAGACCTGGAAGAAGCTCCTGGCTTCAGAGAGGCCCAGCTCTGGCTACTGTGGCCAATTGGGGAGTGGGTGGAAGACCTCTCTCTTCCTCTCCCTCTGTGACTCCGCCTCTCAAATAAATAAATAAATAAGTACTTTTTAAAAAATCCGACCCACAGAGCTCCCATACCCAGCCCTGGCCCTCCCTCGAGCCGTATCTCCCCATCGGAGCATCCTCCACAGGAGTTCTGCTGCTGCTGGTATGGAAGCAGAACGGACTGGAAGTAGCTACAATTAACTTCCAATTGTGTAAGATCATTCTATTTACTCTCTCAAATTCACTTTTATGCACTAACTTTAGGTTGCTATTCATTAAGTAGGCTATATCGATCACTATCAAGACTTGAAATTAAAAAGTAATATTTTGGGGTCAGTGAGCAGTGTGGTACACTAGGCTCGACCACTGCTTGGGATGCCTGCATCCCATGTAGGAGTGCCTGGCATGGAGCATGCTGCTCATAGGTACCCTGCGAGGAAGCAGAGGATGTGGTTCAAGTGTCTGGGTCCTTGCCACCCATGTGGGAGACCTAAATAAAGTTCCTGGTTTCAGTCTGGCCCAGTCCTGGTTGTCACAGGCATTTAGTGTGGAGCAGCAGCTATCTCTCTCTTGCTCTGTCCCTCTGCCTTTGAAATCAATAAAAGTAAACTTGAAAAAAAAATTCGGTATCATTCTCCTGTTGTTTCCATATATGAACCAATATTAACAGTTCTGCATAAAGACAGATTGTGCATTGCATAGTAAAAGCAAAAAAATATTCTTGCAGTTGAGCCTACAGAAGTTCAGACCAGCACTGCCAACGAGACATGGTCTGCTGCAGATTTACCCCCAATCTACGATATAGAGTGATCTGGCAGGAAAAAAGACCATAGATGCTTCGTACGTGTGGGAAAAATAACATCAATTTCAGGTCCAGTGGGAAAGGAATTAAGAGCTGGTATATCATTATGCGCTCTCTCCTAAGCTTAGGACATTCCCAGCCTAACACTAGGCCTCTGCATAGTTCGTTTCTGCCTTTGGTCCCTTCTCACTTTAATCCAGTTCTGTTCAGAATGCCTAATTCCTCATTTTACTCTCATTAGGAACTCCAAATTGGAACCTTAAAGTTGCCTCGATTTCTTTTTGATGTAAACCACATTTCAATACTCTCAAGCAGTCTTTATTCACAAGTTCTCTTTCTCTAATGAGATTTTAGTCCCCTAATCATTAACAAAACCGTTATCCAAGGGTGTGGGTGGGGAGGACTTCACATCTCCCAGATTTAGCATGATTTTAAATTTACCATATGAGACATTCTCAATTCAAAAACCTAGCAGAGTAAAATGAGAGTCTGGACTCATCCTACTGAGTGACGGGCAATCCACGCAGACGCCCTGCTACAACAGCACAAGGAATTCGAAGTGCTGGGTCCGCTGATATTTTTGTTTCAGATACACTTTATGTAAAGTCGCTTCCACAGAAAGGTATGTGAGTGGGCACATAAACCTAAATATTTTCATATGTGACATGAAGACGCAAGCGTCGGGGATCGAGTGGGAAGCAGGGGTGTGGTTGAGGACTCACTCACCTTCATTAAGATACTGATGGCACAGGCCATGCCCACAGCACCAACCCCCACCACTGTGATCTTATTTTGGGGGACATGTTCTTCCTTCAGAAGGTTGTGAATCAGCTGATCCTTGAGAGCTGCCATTTTGGACCTGGAACCAAAAGGAATCTATAGGGGGGAAAACATTCAGGGTCACTGATCGGCTTCATGTTTCTCAACCAAGCGCTGCTCTCAAGAGCTTTACTTCCTTTTAGGTACCTGCCACTCAAAGTCACGACAGATGTCCAAAAAGGAGGGAAGAAGACCTAAAGGTGTCCAAAGGAGAGCTTAAAGACCTAATGCTGGCCTGCACCGTGGCTCACTAGGCTAATCCTCCGTCTGCAGCGCCGGCACCCTGGGTTCTAGTCCCGGTTGGGGCGCTGGGTTCTAGTCCCGGTTACTCCTCTTCCAGTCCAGCTCTCTGCTATGGCCCGGGAAGGCAGTGGAGGTTGGCCCAAGTGCTTGGGCCCTGCACCCGCATGGGAGACCAGGAGGAAGCACCTGGCTCCTGGCTTTGGATCGTGGCGGCCATTTGGTGAGTGAACCAACGGAAGGAAGACCTTTCTCTCTCTCTCACTGTCTAACTCCGCCTGTCCAAAAAAAAAAAAAAAAGACCTAATGCTGTGGTCGTCTGCCCGGGAACTTGGCATGAAAGGGCCTCACCTTGGCATGGAAAAATAATATGGACGTCTGGGTGTAAGTATAGCCTCCCGAGGGCTCACTCATCTTGGCTGATTAACCCCAAGAGGGGCCGGCCTTCCTCAGACAGAACGCAGCGAGCTGCCCGCCCAGCCACTCTGCAGCCACGCAGGCGCCTACAGCAGGGGGACTGCCAAGCCCCTCCTGGAAGGACCTGAACTACGTGCACAAAGTGCCATTAACGGCCACAAGCCGCTACCCCAGCCCCGAGGCGCACGCCGAGCTCCGCGCATGCGCGGCTTCCGCCCACCAGTGGGGGGAGCCCAGGGCAGGGGCTCCGCCGCGGGAGCCCCCAGGTTTTACGCCCGGCCCAGATCCGGAAGATTAAGGGACACCGGAGAGCTGTGCGCACGCGCACTCCACAGCGGCGGTGGCTGCGGGCGTAAGCCGCGCCCGGGAGCGGAGATGGGGGCTCTGCCGCTCTGTGGTCACAGGCAGGGAGTTAGACTTTAGACTCCAGAAGCAGACGCGAGCGACGTGAAGCCTGGCTGGCAGTCGGCCTGCCCTGGCGTGAGGCCAGAGCCTCTTAAGTCGCAGTAAGAGAACCAGGGGCTGTTGGGCAACCGGCAGGGAGGAGCCTGGCCTCGTGTGGCTTCTGCTGTGATCCGGGTTGCAAAGGCGTGAGGGCCGGTATTAGGAAATTTTGACAATCCAGGAAGTGCAGAAGCCTGGAGCCCTGTAGTTAACATTTATTTCGTGGAACTCTCGGATTCCACAGCCCAGAGAGGGGGGCTCTTCTCTCCTGCGCCCCCAACCCTGCACTGCACTCACTGGGCAGAACCACCGGTCACCGCCCCGAAGAGCAGAAATATCTGCGAGGACCTCCAGGCAGGCCGCCCGGAGTCAGCGGGCTGGGCTCAGGTCTCTCCTTACAAATCCCTGCTATTTCGAGACCGCGCTCTGCAGCCTGGCAGGGGGAGGGGACTTCTTCCTGCAGAGAACTTTGCCAAAGCCTCAGCCCTGGGGTCTGCGAGGCCCCCTTCCGTGAGGAATGGGGGTGCACGTGGGGGCGAGCGCCCTGCAGAACGAGGGTCTACTGCAGATTCCCCAGCACTCGGTCTCCCCGTTTTAGCAAAAGGAGGGGATGGGCGGGATGAGCCCCCTCTCAGTGGGCCGCCTCAGGTGCTAAGGCACTGGGGCTCTGCCTGAAGCTTCGTGACCTTTGCATGCACGGCGCTAGGTGCAGCCCCCGACGCACCGGCTGCTAATTAAGAACTACCACTGCGCAAAGGGCGTCTCGTAACCTGTAGGCGCCAGCCGCCCCGGTGGAGCCCACCGCGGCGCTCGGTGGCTTTCCGGTTCCCAGGAACCCGCCCCGGACCTGCTGAGGCTTTCTCGGCTCCAGGGGCTCCGAGTTGTTGCACCGGTGGCCGATTTCGAGCCTGAAGGCACCCTTCCTTCTGCATCCACCCCAGGTTGGGTGCGGCCGGAGGCCATGGTCCCCGCTTAGGGAGAAAGCAGAGCGTGGCGCGGGCTACCGCCCAGGTCTCCCAACTCCACTCTTGGGAAGCGACTCCTACAGCCCCTGGGAGCCCGGAGCCCTCGGTGGGAGCGCCCGGCCGCCGGACCAGAGGCGAGGGCTCGCCCTCCCGCCCCTCGGGCGTGGTGCGCGCGGGGCCTGACCTACCGGGAGTGCAAGTCGGACAGGCGTGGGGGGCGCTCGGTAATGGGACCCGGGCTCGGCGGCAGCGGCTCCAGCACTCGAAGCTGAATGCAGGAGGGGCCTTAAATGGAACCACGAGGCTGACGTCAGGGGGGGAGCCAGGCGGACGTGCGGGAACCCACGTGTGGGTTGGGCTGGGGGCGGGCGCCGAGCCGGGCGGGGCGCTGGAGAGGCCCGGGCGGCGCGCGCAGCCGGACCGCAGACCTGCAGCCCGAGCCACGTGCGCCCGGGCATCTAAGGGGCCTCCGCGAGCCAAGCGCCCCGCAGCCGCTGGAGCCCGGGCCGGAGCTATGGGCCGAAGGCAAGAGGGCGGACCCTCGGCTTCCCCTTGCGCAAAAGGTGGAAGTTACTCTCCAGGAAAGGTGATCTGTGTCTTCATCACCATTTCCCGGTGCCCTGAGCAGCTTCCGACTCGGAAGAGGCAGTCGACAAGCATTTGTTAAATGAAAGCAAGGAAATATTTAGCACTGTGTCGGTCTATCCCTTCTAACCGTCTGCGAATCTTCCGCAGTTTTCAACGACTCCCAGGAAGCCCGGGCTGCCCAGGCCTTTGCCAAGTGACTCGTCTGCGCTCCCTCCAGCCCCACCCCTCTGGCGGCCCGGGCTACCGGAGTCCTAGCATCTCCGCACCCGACCTGCGCCTTAGGCCCTGGTCACCGCCACTCTTTCTCTTCTACGAGTTTAATTTTATTTTTATTTATTTATTTAGCTTTTCAGTTTTACTTTTTTTTTTTTTTTTTAACCTCTGGGCCTTTATTTATCCTGGGGCCTTTGCCTTCTCCCTCCCTCTCTTCTGGTGCTCCCCCAGTGTGGAATGATACGAAATATATTTGGTAAACACTTGGAATTTCCTGAGTGAAAGGAAAAACCAAGGGATTAAAGGGTTGGCACTTTCAGTCCCGGCCACCAGGAAAAGGCGGGGTGAGGGCTAGCCCTAGGCAACTGGAACAAGGTTCGATGAACATTGTGCAGCTGAGCGCTGCAGGTGTGGGCCGGGTGCAGTGGCCACATCCGCTGCTCCATATGGTGCCCTAAGCATCCCGTCCTCTCACGGTATCCTTCGTGATGTCTTTCATAATGAAACAGTCAACGTGTTCCCAAGTTCTGTGAGTCACCCTAGGAAGTTATCAAACCTAAGCAGGAGTGTGCCAGAGGAGTCCCAATTTCTTCCTGATCGGTCCCAAGCACAGGTCACACCCTGTTACCTCTTGTTAGCTTCTGAAGTGGTAGACAGTCTAGTGGGACTGAGCCCTTCCCTGTGGGATCTGATGTCTCCAGGTAGACAGTGTCAGAATTGGAGTGGATTGAATGGGATTATAGGACACCCAGTTGGTGTCCACTGGGGAATTGCTTGGGAAGGAGGGGGGGACCCACACATCAGGCTGCAGAAGTGTTCTGACTGAATGCCAGAGTAGAGGGAGAAAGGTTTTGTCCTCTCCATCGCCCATACATCCAGAGTTGGTACCTCCCTCCTTTCTGCTCCCCCACACTTCCACTGGCTTACAACACAGACGGGGTGGATGCTCTGCTGGCCTGCCAGTGATCCCCTCCAGGGTGCAGATAGATCTACTTCCTCCCAGCTCCTGCTGCACCGGCTCTGGGAAGGATCAAGAGCTGTGAGTTCCCTGGTTTCCAAGGAAAACTCTAACCTCAGCTCCAGAAAGGCAGGACATCTCACCAAGGTGTCCTGTCAGTGTTCCTACCAGTCTAGCTGGCCCTGAATCCTGGGCTCGCACCTCAACCACAGCTGGAGGGGCTTGGGGTAAGCCCTGATTCTCCAGGGTGCCTCGGGGCAGGGCAGATTGCAACAGTGTCTCTGTTCCACATTCTTTGCAACAATGTTTTCATTCCATCAGGGCTGGGCCTCTGCCACCTCTCAGATGTGACCCCAGCTGCTGGAAGGAGGTCGGCAAAAGGCAGAGAGCCTAGGTTAGGTTGGGAGACAGGTAAGGTAAGGTAAGGTAAGGTAAGACAGGTAAAAGGTTGGAAGATGGCGGCTCAGGGGCAACTTGTGAAGACTGACTTAGCGGAGTCTTCATTCTCCCTAAGTTAAGGCACTGAACAGCAGCTTAGCTCTCTTTAAGCACCACTTCCCTTTTCTTACGCAGAACAGCCACTATTTGACTCCACAGATAAGACCATTTACTGAGCACCTGCTATGTTCAAGCAGCAAGCTGGGCAATGCCCACTATCATCTTCACTTTAGTTCTTTGGAATAGGCATCATTACCCCCATTTTTTCAGATAAGGAACCAAGGCTGGGAGATTAGTGGTTTGCCAAGGTTGTGCAGCTAATCAGTGATTCCAGCAGAGACTTGGGCCCAGGGTGGACTGACTCAAAGCCTGCGGTTTTCTCCCTACAGGATGTTGCCCCACCCTGCTCCTGGCAAAGGGCAAGACAGTTATCTGGGCGGCCAAGCCAGCCGCTGCTCAGAAGGGTCGGTGGGGGGGCCTCTGCTCCTGGGCTTGCGCTGAGACATGGACATCGTTCAGCTGTCAATGGGGACTCCTATGTCAGTCACTTCTCCGGGATCTCAGGCCTTCAGACTCTGCCCGGAATCCACCGTGGCAGCTCTCCTGGCTGTCCAGCTGGCCCATAGCTAATCATGGGACTTTGCAGCCTCCACAGCTGCAGGAGCCCTTGCAAATAAATCTGTATTCTCCTCTTGGTTCTGTTTCTCTGGAGAACCCTGACAAATACCAAATCACGACTAAGCCAGTGCACGGTAGAATGTCTGTGTTCACACCACAGCAGCATGGGGCCCCTGGGAGGGGTGGGGAAACACTGCTTCAGAGGACATGACTACACCAAGTGTTTCAGCCTCACCAAATGCTCTTGCGTATGGCCTCTTTAAAAGAAAAAATCCCCAGGGGGCCAGGGATGTGGCATGCTGGGTTAAGTGAGTGACGCTGGCATTCCATGAGTTCCAGCTGCTTCCCATCCAGCTCCCTGCTAATGCACCTGGGAGAGCAGCAGAGGATGCCCAAGTGCCTGGGCCTCTGCACCCACGTGGGAGACCTGGCTCCTGGCTTCAGCCTGCTCCAACCCTAGCCATTGCAGCCATATGGAGAGTGAACCAACTGATGGAAGAGTCTCTCTTTCCCTCTGTAACTCTGCCTTTCAAATAAAATAAATCTGTAAAAAAAAAAAAAAATCCACAGCCAGTTTGCCCAAGGGACAGGCTGGCCTCCGAGAATGGTGGGTATCAGCAGCTGCTGAAAGAGCTTCCTAAAATGGCCCTGGTCGCAGAATAACGTCCACTCCGAACACAGTTTTTTGTTTTTTGTTGTTTGACAGCCAGAGTTAGACAGTGAGAGAGAGAGAAAGAGAAAGGTCCTCCTTCTGTTGGTTCACCCCCCAAATGGCCGCTATGGCCGGTGCTGCGCTGATCCGAAGCCAGGCGCCAGGTGCTTCCTCCTTGTCTCCCATGCGGGTGTAGGGCCCAAGTACTTGGGCCATCCTCCACTGCCCTCCCGGGCCACAGCAGAGAGCGGACTAGAAGAGGAGCAACCGGGACAGAACCGTGCCCCAACCGGGACTAGAACCCGGGGTGCCAGTGCCGCAGGCGGAGGATTAACCTAGTGAGCCGCAGTGCCGGCCCCAATCCCAGTTTTGAGTCAACCCCTCATCCAGCATTTGTCATGCTCCTCAAGAGCATGCAATGGCTCCCAGTTGCCTCCAGAATAAAATCCAAACTCCCTGACTGGCACACCAGGCCCTCTGCGACCCGGCCCCATGTCCCCTCTCTGGCCTTCTCTCCCACTTTGCTCCATGCTTCCTCTGTACCAGCCCATGTCTATCACCGCATTCCCCACGTGTGCCAGGCACCATCCCACCTGGATGCCCTCGCCCTCACCCCCTTCCCAGCCCACCTGAGGCCCACATAATCCGAACTCAAGTGCTGTTCTTTGGGTTTTACACTAAATTAATTCTTATTGCTGTGCATCTTCCTCTTTCCATTCTGGGGTGGGTGTTGTGTTGCAGCAGGTTGAGCTGCTGCTTGGCACACTTGCATTCCTTGTCAGAGTGCCCGGATGGATCCCAGCTACTCCGCACTTCTGATCCGGCTCCCTGTGAATGCATCTGGGAGGCAGCAGATAATTTCCCAAGAGTTAGGCTCCTGCCGCCCATGTGGAAGACCCAGCTGGTGTTCATGGCTCTTGGTGTTTGCCTGGCTCAGCCCTGGGTGTTGTGGGCATTATGGGGAGTGAACTAGCAGGAGGGAGAGCTCTCTCTCCCTCCCATCCTCCTGTCTCTCTACCTGCCTTTAAAAGAAATAAATACGGGGCTAGCATTGTGGCATAATGGGTAAGGCAACCGCCTGTGGTGCTGGCATCCCATATGGGCACAGGTTTGAGACCCAGCTGCTCCACTTCTGATACAGCTCTCTGCTATACCTGGGAAAGCAGAATATGGCCAGATGGCCCCAGTACTTCTTTTCTTTTCTTTCCTTTTTATTTTTGGAAAAAGAAATATCTCATTCTTCTCTGTAACCTCAACACACTTATTTGTTTAGCAAATATATTTTAAATTAGATGCCTTGCTATATTAAGGGACTGTACTGGGCACTGGGAATACAAAAATGAATAAGCCAAATTTATTAGCCTTCCAAGACCATACCATGTGGTGGGGGAGGCTGACAGCATGCCCCTCCCCCTCTGGTGGAAGCACAGATGGGCTGTAACCCTGCTGTAAAAGATAGAGAGGAATGCTTGGCATTCAGGGAAGAGAGAGGCCTGAGATACCACAGAAGGCTTCCCGGAAGAGGCAGCATCTGAGGTGGGGCTGGAAAAAGACTTCAACTCGTGAAGATGAGATGTTGAGAAAGCAGGAAATAGAGCATGAGTAGAGGCACAGAAGTAGGAAAATGTGTGTGTCTGGTGACTCCTTTACTTAAACACCAGGCCGAGAAATGTAGGGTTTTCTTCTTGGTTGGTGATCAGTGGAAGCCACTGAGGTTTTGAAGAATGGGAGAGAGAGGATGAAAGCAAGGTGACTGGGTGGCCATGGAAAGAAGGGAACCTTGTTTTGCAGTGACACAGAGCATCTGTGTCGCACACGGAACATCACCTCTGCACAGCACACGTCTCTGGCCCGACCTGGCACATCCCCGCGGCCCTCTGCACACTCACTGACAGTCTGGTTTCTTCGCTGTGCTTGCAATGTGGCTGGCTCTCCTCTCTTGAGATGCAGATAACCTCACCTGTCTCTGTCCTTGATGCACCAGGGCCTGCTGTGTACGTGCCAGTGTGAAGGCTCCTCTCTCTGGCAGGAGAGCAGGTGCCTGCCCTTGAGAGACTGCTGTGTGTCACCCCCCATGCCAGCCCCATCCACCTGTCTGATGATGGGAGTGGAAGCCAGGGACTCCACCCTGACGGCTCAGGCGCTGTGGGTAGCATCTCCTGGTCCCCCTCTGCTCTGCCTCATCCTGGGGCCCTAGGGGCTGCCTTTCTCTCCCTTTCTGACCTGGGCTCTCATTCCCTCGAGAGGTCACTGCCCACCCAGTTCCCTGGCAGGATCCATCTCAGAAGCTCCAGTCTCCTTCCCAGCTACTTGCCCCCAGGAAAGAAGCAAGAGCCATGCCCTTTCCTCTCCACCCTTCCCAGGGGAGGAGTTGGACCTCACGCTTCCCAAACTATGAACAGATTCCAAGCAAAGGCTGTCACCAGAATGTAAGTGGCTTCGCCGTGGAGCACCTCCAAAGTCAGGACAGCAGAGTGAGTCCCAAGGCCCCTCCAGTGTGGGCACAGAGCAGAAGGTGCCCCGTATCTGATCACAGCTGGGGGGCGAGGGTGGTAGCAGCCTTTCTTTCCAACCTCTTGGGTAGAAAGAACAAGGAGAGGAGTGGGGAGCCTGTCGGAGGTGACACTGACCCAGGCTTGGAAGACTGGGTTCTTGCTCTGGCTTTGTCACGGACCCCGGAGAACACAGTGGAGTGCATTCCCTCCACAGCCTCAGCTCTCCTGACTATAAACTGAATGGCGCCCTCTCTCTCTCTCTCTCTCTCTCTCCCAGTTCTAATATGTTAGGATTGGAATAGCTTGAGGTTCTGGCCTTTCGTACCCCAGAAATGAGATGGAGCCAACCTCCGCAGAGACAGGGTGCTTTATTGAAGCCGCTGGGGACTTGCTTCTCATCTGTTTCACAAGCTACCCTGTGCAGCTTATCTGTCTTGCCAGCTGCTTTGCAAGGAGTCTGAGGAGACAGCTTGGTTCCCACTCGAGGGTCTCAAAAAGAGGGGAAGTGGAGGGGTGACATCTTGTGAGCTTTATTGCCCTTTATAACATCTGCGGAGACGCCATTATTTTTACAGTTGCTCCAGACTCGGAGGCAGAGCGGTGCCTGCTTCCCCACATTTTAGGAAGTGATTAGGGCTGCTCCTGGGGTAGAGGGAGCTGTTCACAGGGCCAACAGGAACCATGCCTGCCATCCTCCACATTAGTTTCAAAGCAGGACCCAATATTCTCAAGACACTGGGGAGTGTAAAATTTGTGAGTAGAAATCTCTTGGGGTGGGTGTTTGATACCATCGTTAAGACAACACTGGGGATGCCTCTATCCTGTATCAGATGCCCAAATTCAAGTCCTTGCTTCACTCCCAATTCCAGCTTCCTTGGTAACATGCACCTTGCGAGGCAGCAGATGTTAGCTCAAGTGCTTAAGTCTCACATCTAGAGACCCAGACTCAGTTCCAGGCTTCAGGCTGGCCCAGCCTTGGCTGTTGTGGCATTTGGAGAGTGAACCAGTAGATGAAAATTTTCTCTGTAAGTGTGTGTGTGTGTGTGTGTCCCCTACCACATACTCTGTTGAATAAATTGATCTTTGGGGCCAGCACTGTGGTGTAGCAGGTAGTCAACACTTGCAGTGCTGACATCCCTGTATGGATTCTGGTTCGAGTCCTGGCTGCTCCACTTCGGATCTGATTCTCTGCTGTGGCCTGGGAAAGCAGTGGAGGATGGCCTAAGTCCTTGGGCCTGTGCTCTGGCTTCTGGCTCTTGGCTCCTGGCTTCTGGCTTTGGATCGGCCCAGCTTTAGCTGTTGCAGCCATTTAGGGGTGAACCAACAGATGGAAGATCTCTCTCTCTCTGCCTCTTTGTAACTCTGCCTTTCAAATAAATAAATAAATCTTTAAAAAGGGGGGAGAGAGAGAGCGAGAGAGAGCAAGCAAGCGAGCACAGAGCAGGCATTTTCACCGTTTCCAGGTGAGGGGACACATAGAACACAGAACATTCATTTCCCAGGCCCCACAGCAGCAAAGCAGCCAGGTGGATTTCAGGCCGCACTGGTTTTCCTTCTGCACATCCTGCCCCTCTGCTTCCCGCCTCGGCACCATGCGGCTGGGGGATGGTAGAAAGCAGATAGCCCTTTGCCCCCTGCTTACCAAAGGGCAAATGTATGTGATAAATTCTCCTCCCTGCCAGCCCCACACTGGCCAGGGACATCCAGGAGCTCACCTGGTCCCGGGCCGCTACAGGGCCCTATCTAATCTGCCTGCACCGTGCTGGCCTTGCGTGGCCCACGTGTGTGTGCACACACACCTGCAGGGGTAGGCCCTCTCAAAGGACACGGTCACTTCTCTCCTTCTCCAGTTTTAGCCACAGAAAGCATGGAAGCTGCAGAGAGGTCCTCACAGCCTTGTTCCCCCGACTCCCCACCCCGCCACCACCTTTACCCACAGAATCAGAGGGGGCTGCCAGCCTTCACACCTGCCCTGCTCCACGGACACTGCAGGGTCTCAGAGTAGCCTGCCAACCCCAGGACAGCCATCATCCACACCTAGCGCTCCTGGCTCCCTAGTACCACTACAAAGGGGCTGGAACCTTGCGAGCAGTCTAGTGCTTCCTCCTCTGCACTTGCATGGGCATTTGGACAAGCCTGGGCTCTTCCCTGGCCCAGTGGGTGTGGCTCGCCCTCTGGTCTCTGACTCCTGGGGTTTTTCCACTGCATCACAGCCTTGGCGGACAGCTGAGGACTCACTGCAGGAGGCCACACCCAAGCCGTGTCAACCAGCAGGCGGGAGGCTGCCTCCGTGGAAAGCTCCCAGCTCTCTGAGCTGTAAGGTCAGGACTGCTCCCATTCCTCCTCCCCCTTTCCCCGGGGAAGGCTGCCTGTCAACAGCAGATGGGCACACACGGTGCCAGCAGCTCCCTGGTAACCAGGGCCCGCAGCTTCCTGCTTTTTTTTTTTAATTTCCCCAATAGATAGCCAATTAAACTGTCACCATTTGTTTAAAGGACCATTTTTTATTTTTCTATTACTTTGGATTACTCCTTTATCATTAATCAAATGTCCTAATATTCACATATTTATTTTATCCTTCTTAAAAATGATTGATTGATTTGAAAGGCAGAGTTACAGAGAGACAGGTTGAGACAGACAGAGAGAGATCTTCCATCTGCTGGTTCACTCCCCAAATGGCCACAAAAGCTGGGGATGGAACAGGCTGAAGCCAGGAGCCTGAAACTCCATCTGGGTCTCCCATATGAGTGCAGGGCCCAAGAACTTGCACAATCTTCTGCTGCTTTTCCAGGTGCATTGGCAGGGCACTGGAGTGGAAGTGGAGCAGCTGGGACTCGAATTGGTGCCCGTGTGGGATGTCGGTGTAGTTGCAGATGGTGGTTTAGCGTGTTGTCCCACAACAGCCTCCCCAGCTACCCACTTTATATATATATATATATACATATATATATATACACATATTATATATATATATATTTTTTGACAGGTAGAGTGGACAGTGAGAGAGAGAGACAGAGAAAGGTCTTCCTTTTTCCATTGGTTCACCCCCCAATGGCCGCTGTGGCCGGCGCACCGCGTTGATCCGAAGCCAGGAGCCAGGTGCTTCTCCTGGTCTCCCATGTGGGTGCAGGGCCCAAGCACTTGGGCCATCCTCCACTGCACTCCCAGGACACAGCAGAGAGCTGAACAGGAAAAGGAGCAACTGGGACAGAATCTGGCGCCCCGATTGGGACTAGAACCCGGGGTGCCAGTGCCGCAGGCAGAGGATTAGTCTATTAAGCTAACCGGCGGCACTGGCCATGCTACCTGCTTTATAAAAAACTTGTAAAGCAGAGTGACAGAAACAGACACAGAGATGAATTTTGCACCTGCTGGTTTTCTCCCCAGATGCCTGTAACAGCCAGTGCTGGGCCTGGCCAAAGCCAGGAGTCAGGAACTCAATTCAGGTCTCCCACAGGGCAGCAGTAGCCCCAAGTATCTGAGCCAGAATTTGCTGCCTTCCAGTATGCATATTAGCAGGAAGGTGGGATTAGAAGTACAGCCAGGACTTGAACCCAGGCACCATGAGATGAGATGCAGGTCTCCCAAGCAGCACTTTTTTTTTAGAAAAATATTTATTTCTTTTAAAGGCAGAGTTACAGAGAGGCAGAAGCAAAGAGAGAAAGAGAGTCTCAGACCAGAGTCTGCTGCTTCACTCCCTAGATGGCTACAACGGCTGGAGCTGCGCAGATCCGAAGCCATGAGCCAGGAATGTGCTTCCTCTGGGTCTCCCACATAGGTGCAGGGGCCCAAGGACTTGTGCCATCTTCCACTGCTTTCCCAGGCCATAGCAAAGAGCTGGATTGGAAATGGAGCAACCAGGACTTGAAGCAGCTCCCATATAGGGATGCCTGCACTGCAGGTGGCGGCTTTACCGGCTAAATCACAGCGCCCCTCCCCCCTCCCCCAGCAGCACTTTAAACTGCTATACCAAATGCCTATCACCCCCTGCTGCCTTCCTGCTTTGATCCTTGGCGGAGTTTCCTTGCAGACCTTAAGGGGTTGGCTGTCGCACACCCTGCTGTCCTGCCGGCTCTTGGGGACAGCTTGGCGAGGCAACTCCACTGGGTCATTGCAGGGGACTTCAGACCGAGAAGAGTTCTCTGAGGAAGGTCTGGGCAGGCTAGGAAGCCTTCCTTGGGAGCTGGCCCTCTCCCTCCTGTGGGAAATTTCATTCCTCAGGATAGGCTGAGGGGCTCCAGTATGAAAGCCGCTTCAGGGCTATAGGCCAAAGTTGAAGTTTCTGGCTTGTTGGTTGGCTTTAGACTTTGCTCTCCTAGGGGTGCTGGAACTGGCGGTGCAGGGGAGAGATTGCAAACAATTAGGCAACAATCCCATAACATAGTCCCTGAGTAAGCTCTCGGCAGAGGTGCTGTTTATTAAGGTCAAATCAAAGCCTGCAGAGCTGGAGAGTGGCTGCAAGAGGCAGAGGGAAAGGGGAGGGATGGAGAGTCCACCTGCTCCATTGTACAGGGGTGGGGGTGGGCGTGCGGGGCGTCTCTGCTGAGAGATTGTTTGCAGCAGGAAAACAAATCAGAATGCAAAGCAGAACTGTTGTTGCTTCCTGCCGCTCCTCTTCTCAGCCCCGCCATGCACCTCTCCGCTTGCCATGACAGCACCGGGAGGCAGAGCGAGAGAGTGAGCCCCCAGTTCTGTCAAGTACACAGTACCGCACAAATCCTGTGGCGGGCACGCGGTCACACCTTTCCCGCTCCTTTCCCACTGCCTGCGAATCCCCCTTTCCCTGCTCTGCTTCTTTTCCCAGTCTCCTTCAAAGGCAGTTGCTTCTTCATTCAACTTGTTCTTTGGTTAGGGGTTGCAGAATCAGAAGGGAGGGAGAAGGGTTTGGGCCCACATAAGAGGGTGAGGGGATTTGGCGGGGTGGAAGCGTGCAAGAAATGCCTTACCTTCCGCCAGTGGTGATCAGCGAGGACCGGAGAGGACCGGAGAGGACTCTGGTTATGCTCATTACGTGATGCTGGCATCTCCACCCTCCCATTGTGTCATGGCTCTGAGCTATTCTGAAATTCCTTTTGATAGCTGAAGGGCATGTCTTCGACACTGATTATAGACCAAACCTCGGGGGGCCCAGCCTTTGTGAGAACTGCAGTAATAATCCCTCCCAGATTTATTGAACACTTAATATGTGCAAACCTATTAATAGTCTTCACCTAGTGGGTTAGGTTTAATGCAAAGCGGCATTGTGGTGTAGCCGGTAAAGCCACCATCTGTGATGCCAGCACCCCATGTGGACCCTGGCTGCTCTACTTCCAGTCAAGCTCCATGCTGATGGCCTGGGATAAGCAGCAGCAGATGGCCCAAGTGTTTGGGCCCCTGTACCCACATGGGAGACCCAGCTGTAGCTCCTGGCTTCGGCCTGACCCAACACTAGCCATTGTGGCCATTTGAGGACTGAACCAGTGAATGGAAGATTCTCTCTTTCAAAATAAATAACTAAATACATCTTTTTAAAAAATCATGTGCAAAACCCTGTAAATGCATTATCTCATTTAATACCGGTGATAAGGAACATCATTATCCCCATTTTACAGAAACAGGAACTAAGTTGTAGGGAGGGAAAGTCACACGCCTAAAGGGACACAGCCCAGTGGGCTGGAGCCAGGCTTCCAAGCCCCAAAATCCAGGTGGCAGCAGACACAATGCTCCTTCAGAAGCTCCCAAGCCCCTTGCCAGGCTACGATGAAGAGGGCTCTCACGGATCTAACGAAGCAGAAAATGCACACGGAGCTGCTCACTCGCTGATCTGAGCACCAGGAATGCTGGCAGCCATCTGGAGCCGCTCCTGCCAGCCTGGATCTGTGCCGCTTTGTCACGTCTCAGGGTGGGGGTGGGGAAGCACGGAGCCCAGAGTGACCTCTAAGGAGGCCCAAACTCTCTGTCCTTCTGCCCCCTCCCTTAAAGATTTATACATTTATTTGAAAGTCAGAGAGAAAGAGAGAGAGAGAAATATTCTCCGTTTGCTGGTTCACTACCCAAATGCCAGCCACAGCCAGGGCTCGGCAGAACTGGGTCAGGCCAAAGCCAAGAGCCAGAGCTCCCCCTGGGTCTTCCACATGAGTGGCAGGAAACTCAACACTTGGTGTTCTCTCTGCAGCCTTCCAGGGTGCACATTCCGAATCTGGATCCAAAGCGGAGCTAGGACTCGAACCCAGGCACTCCGATACGGGATGCAGGCATCCCAAGTGGCGTCTTCCGCTGCACCAGACGTCCTGGCCAGGCCTTTTAGAATCTGGACATCCCTCCTCCTGCTCCCGCCACGTGGGGAGAAGCTCATCACATCTCCGAGGCGCAGGAGGCGCACGCAGCAGGGACTCTGGCTGCACTGCATGTTCCCCCAGGAAGAAGCTCCCGGGCAGTCCTCGTCACACCACGGGGACCTCAGGTCTGGGTGCCATGAAGACTCGGGCTCATGGAAAGGAAAAGATAGTAGTCCTCACCTGATGGGCTGGGTTTCATGCAAGCCAAATGACTTGCGGGGTGGGTAATTGCTCAATGAAGCACATTCCCACGGCAGGAAGTGAGCTGGGGCAAGAGGTGAGCTGTGGGCAGTGTTCCGGTAGTCGGGGTGTGGTGCCATTTGTGGGGTGTTATTGAGCAGCATTCTGTGCCCTGCACCCAGGCGCAGCCCTGACTCCTGGCTCAGGTCACGGCTCCTCTACAACCAGGGCTCTTCTGCCTTTCTGTTTTGGTGTGTGTGTTTAAGCAGAACACCGTATGAGTGCCGTATTCAGTTGTATTTACTGGGCTGGCCAGGGACAGCTGTCTCTGAGATGGGAGGCGCTCTGGGGGCTTCTGTCCATTGCCCCACGCTGGTTGGTCTCTGCCCCTTGCACACATTCAGAAAGGCAGCCCTGGCCTCGCTCATGTTTGGTTTCCTCTCTGGTTGGAAAGAGGCAGCCATGCAGGACCCCAGGGCAGCAGAGTGTGGCGCAGTCCTGCTCAGTGTCTCTCTACCCCACAACCACTCTTTGCTCTGGGCTCCCTCTGCCCTGATTCGGGCTCCCGGCTCTGCCTCGCACCCTGAGAACTTGCAGCTTGTTTGATCTCATGGGGCCTCTGTGGGATGGGGACAGCACCATTACCACAGGTTGTTGTGAAGTTAGAAGTAAAACTCTGGGCACACAGTAGGTGCTCAATAAATGCTAAGCCCCTTTTCTATCTCGTTGGGGCAATATGGAATGAACTGAAGATACTTCCTGGGAGGCTCTCAAGAGCCAATCTAAGAGGATCTTTGGGGTCAGCGTTGTGGCACTGAGGGTGATGCTGCCACTTATGACACCAGCGTCCCAAATGGGTGCCCGTTCCGATCCAGCTCCCTGCTAATGGTCTGGGAAAAGCAACAGAGGATGGCCCAAGTGCTTGGGCCCCTGCCACCCACGTGGGAGACCCGGATGGAATTCCTGGCTCCTGGCTTCAACCACTTGGGGAGTGAATCAGCAGCTGGAAGACTTCTTTCTCTCAGTTTCTCCCTATTTCTCTGTAACTCTGTCTTGCAAATAAATAAAAGAGAAAAAAAAAAAAAAAAGGGAAGAGGGACCTTTGACACCACCTGCTTCCCAGCCTGCTGCTGCCTGTCGGGCAGGTCTGGGACAGGTGAGGACCCAGCTGCTTGCCCTGAGGCTAAGACAGGAGCACTCTTTGTAACTGTCAATCACCAGCCCCTCCCATATCCTCAGCCTGCTCTCAAAGCAGCAGGAGCAAGGTGCAAAGGAAGGGAGGGGAGGGGGGTGGTGATGCCAGTCCGCACAGTCTGTGGGTAGCCTCTTGCAAGGGCGAGCTGACACTGGCAGAAGTATTTCTGCACTCCTTCCGCACACAACACTGATTTCTGGAGGCTTGCACTGTAGAGCCCTGGCAGCTTCTGTTCCAGCTTGGGACCAGGGGCAGGAGAGGAACACAGGTCCCAGTGTTTGCAAAGTCTTTTCCGATCATGCAGCACTTGCCAGCTGTTCCTTAGCAGTAGTAGTGTTGCCATTGTCACAATGTTTGCCATTCCCAAATGGCACCTATATCATTACTTAACACTTTAAAAAAAACCACAAAGATCTATTTTATGTATTCAAAAGGCACAGTTACAGGGAGAGAGAGAGAGAGAGAGACAGAGAGAGAGAGAGAGAGATCTTTCACCTCTGGTTACTCCCCAGGGCCAGGTTGAAGCCAGGGGCTTGGAACTCCATCCAGGTCTCCCATGTGGGTGGCAGGGGTCCAAATACTTGAGTCATCTTCTACCACTTTCCTAGGTACATTAGCAGGGAGGTAGATTGGAAATGGAGCAGCCAAGGCTCGAACCTGTGCACACATGGGTTGCCAACATCCCAGACAGCAGCTTCATCCACGGTGCCACAGTGCTGGCCCCAACACTTTCCTTCCCTCCTTCCTTCCTTCTCCCCTCCCTTTTTTTTTTTTTTTTTTTTTTTTTTTTTTAAAGATTTACCTATTTATTTGAAAGGCAGAGCTACAGAGAGGCAGAGGCAGAGGAGAGAGAGAGAGTCTTCCATCCGCTGGCTCACTCCAGCTGGAGCTGAGCTGATCTGAAGCCAGGAGCCAGGAGCTTTCTCTGGGACTCCCACGTGGGTGCAGGGACTTTAGGACTCAGGATGTCTTCCACTGGCACCCCCCCGCCCCCCAGGCCATAGCAGAAAGCTGGATCGGCCATTTTCCAGAGTGAATGCGGGGAGAAAACAAGACAACAAAGACCCTTTGAAATCTTCCCAGGGCCTACAGCTTAATGAATAGGTGATGGCACTAATAACATAACTGGAGCTGGTGCGCCTCCCTGGTGGCTTGGATCCAGGAAGCTGTCTGCTCGTTGGACCTCAGGAGAATGAAGCAGTGAGTCCACCTCAGAGCCGTCTGTGCTTGTCAGGATGCGGCCTGATCCCGCCTCCATTATTTATGGCAGGCAGAAGCAAAAGTTCCAGCCGCAGGAGCAGGCTGCAGAGACAGCGAGAGAGTGCGGGGAGAGGTCGTCTCCCACTGCACAGATGGTGCGTGCATTCCAGCGTCGAGCTTGAACCTTGGCTCTCCACTTCCAAGTCATTTCCCCTCTCTGAGCCTCGGTTCATTCTGAGGCTCCACGAGGGCACAGACTGTCTCCCATCAGCTAGGAGAGTGCTTTCAAGACTATGCAGCTCTGCAAGGGGAGGGCTGGAAGCATAGTGCCTAACTGTTGAATGAATTCTCTGCACGAAGCACGAATGGCCACATGGCATGGCACACATCTGGCAATAAGATCTAATAGATGTTCCTTTCTTTCCCTCGTTCTCTCTCAGTGTTGGTATTACATTTCAGCCTGAGTCAGCCAGCTTCCAGCTGCAGCCGGGCAGGGGTGAACAATCGTAATAAATGATAGGAAAACAAGCGAATGCTCGTTTGTGCCAGATCCTAGTCTGCATCTCTTTAAGATTTGTTTATTAATTGGAAAGAGCAACAGAGTGAGAAGGAGAGACAGAGAGAGCTCTTCACTCTCTGCTTCACTCCCCAAATGCCTGCAACAGCTAGGGCTCGGTCAGGCTGAAGTCAGGAACCTGGGAACTCCATCCGGGTCTTGCATGTGGGTGACAGGGACCCAAGGTGCATTAGCAGGCAGGTGGATTGGGAGCAGAACAGCAGGGACTTGAGCTGGCACTCTAATATGGGCCGTGGGTGTCCCAAGCGGCAGCTTTACCTGCTGTGCCGCAAGGCCTGCCTCCAGACCCTCTTCTAAGCAGTTACACTTATTAGTGAATTCAGTCTTCACAATAAATCTAATATTCTCACTGTGCCCATTTTATAAATGAAGAAGCTCATGTTTGGAGATTAAGGAGTCACATGGTTATTAGGTGGCAGGGTGGGGATTTGAACCCAGACAGCTCAATTGTGGCGTTTGCATGTTTAAAACACCTGCACGGATCTATCCACAGGACACGTCAAGTGGATGACTTTTGTGTTTTTAAGGAAATTCCTCTTTCCCAGTCCTAGCTGTGATATGTGGCACTACCATCTTCAGGACGAGTTGTGCTCGCTGGAGCCTGTGAGGAACTCTGCTTTGAAGAGAAACCTTTTGCACGTATTTGATCAAATTTCAAGGCTGCTCTCCTCCCAACTCAGCAGGTTCGCAATGGCTCCTTTTCCTCCTTTAAAAAATATTATTTATTTATATTATTATTTATTTATTATTTTATATTATTTATCCTTTTCCATTGGTTCACCCCACAATGGCTGCCGCGGCCAGCGCGCTGTAGCTGGCGCACCACGCTGATCCGAAGCCAGGAGCCAGGTGCTTCTCCTGGTCTCCCGTGGGGTGCAGGGCCCAAGGACTTGGGCCATCCTCCACTGCACTCCCGGGCCACAGCAGAGAGCTGGCCTGGATGAGGGGCAACCGGGACAGAACCCGGCGCCCCAACCGGGACTAGAACCAGGTGTGCCGGCGCCGCAAGGCGGAGGATTAGCCTAATGAGCCTCGGCACCGGCCTTTTCCTTCCTTTTTAAAAAAGATTTATTTGAAAGAGCCAGAGAGAGAGGAGAGAGAGGAGAGAGAAAGAATGAGAATCTTCCATCAATGGTTCACTCCCCAGATGGCTTCAACAGCCAGGGCTGGGCCAGGCTGAAGCCAGGAGCCATGAGCCTCTTCCAGGCATCCCACGAGTGGCAGGAGAACCAAGCACTTGGGTCATTCTCCGCTGATTTTCCCAGGCCATTACCTGGGAGCTGGATCGGAAGTGGAACAGCAGGGACACGAACCAGCACCCATATGGGATGCTGGCACTGCAGGTGGCAGCTTTATCTGCTATGCCCTAACACTGAAGTGTATGGCTTCTTCTTTTACCTCCGGTTTCATTCCAACCTCTCCAATTTTAGCAAATGGCTAAAACAGCACATGCTTTTCTTCCCATTCTCACCGAAAACATTCTGCCCCCTAAATAACAAACATAAAATCCAAATGAAACATTAATTTCAAAAGGATTCTGGATTCTAATTTTCAGTGTTCTCTTACTTGAAGCTGACATTTGACCCAGATTTTACATATTACACTCTAGGCAAAAATGAAGGAAACATTCTTCTTATGTCCCTGAGTGGAATTTATTTCATAAATACTGCAAATGAAGATGTGAAATGCCATAAGCAATATGTTTTTTAAAACCTCAAAATGCTCCTAAGTTGGAGAATGCAGGACACCACAAAAAACAAAAAAATCCCGAATAAAGCCGGCGCCGCGGCTCACTAGGCTAATCCTCCACCTGCGGCGCTGGCACACCGGGTTCTAGTCCAGGTCAGGGCGCCGGATTCTGTCCCGGTTGCCCCTCTTCCAGGCCAGCCCTCTACTATGGCCCGGGAGTGCAGCGGAGGATGGCCCAAGTGCTTGGGCCCTGCACCCTACGGGAGACCAGGAGAAGCACCTGGCTCCTGGCTTCGGATCAGCGCGATGCGCCGGCCGTGGCGGCCATTGGAGGGTGAACCAACGGCAAAGGAAGACCTTTCTCTCTCTTTCTCTCACTGTCCACTCTGCCTGTCAAAAAAAAAAAAAAAAAAAAAAAATCCCTAATAAAAGCACTTGCATGGTCCGTTGAGGGAGTTTTCTTCTGCTTGTGTTTCTAAGGGTAAGCAAGGAAACCAAGGTGCAGCAGTGCTCCACTGCACGGCTCAGCAAACCTGCCTGAGGATGTTACAGCAAAGGCGGCACTTGGCACCTGCTGGACTCGGCGCCAAGCCTCTGTCTCATGTACCCCAGGCCCATCTTGTAGACGAAGAAACAGAGATGCAGATGAGTTGTTCAAGATCACAGAGCAGTGAGTGATGTAGCTGAGATTCAAACCCAAACAGCTTTGGTCCAATGTCTGTGCTGTGTGCCACAGCTCGGCTGTCCCGCGTCTTTGCTGTGGAGGAGTCAGGCCGGCCCGGAAGCCCACTGGAACACTCTGCTACATTCTAAACGTGGGGCTGAAGGTTCCAGGTGAGAGGGACCTGGCTGGCACAGGGAGAACGCTAGGACCTGCAGTGGCCCAGGCCAAACTTGTTCTCACACACAACCAACCAGCTGCCAGAAACAGCATACTAATGGCCGAAAGCCACAAGCACTGGGCTTAGTAAGGACTACTAATGGATTCTTCTTTAGGGAGCCGAGCTCCTTGGTCAACATGGCTCTTACAGTGCAGTCAAGTGTGTGGGTATCGCTGTCAAAAAAACCTCGGGCTG
This sequence comes from Lepus europaeus, assembly GCF_033115175.1. NCBI lineage: Eukaryota > Metazoa > Chordata > Mammalia > Lagomorpha > Leporidae > Lepus > Lepus europaeus. The sequence continues at coordinate 46,989,503 of NC_084833.1, forward strand.
CAGGCTGGAAAAAGAATTTGAGTGCACAGAAAAATGCCCAGGAGTAAATGCACAGAGCACTAGCTCAGCAGAGTGGGGCTTGGGGACAAGGGAACAGCAACATTTTCTATTTTATATATTTCAGCTCTACACAAACCTTCAAGAAAACAGGAATTCTACTTTACTTACCTTTTTTTGAAATATTTGAGAGGCAGAGCTACAGAGTGGCAGAGGCAGAGAAAAGGGAGGTCTTCTATCTGCTGGTTCGCTCTCCAAATGGCCGCAATGGCAGGAGCTGGGCCGATCCAAAGCCAGGCGCTTCTTTCGTGTCTCCTACACAGGTGCAAGGGCCCAAATACTTAGGCCGTCTTCTGCTTTCCCAGGCCATAGCAGAGAGCTGGATCACAAGTGGAGCAGCCGGGACTCGAAGCAGCGCCCATATGGGTTGATGGCACTGCAGGCTGCAGCTCTCCCTGCTGTGCCACAGCCAGCCCCTAACTTACCCTTTTTGAAGTTTTATTTCAAAAGCAGAGTGACAGAGAGGGAGGGACAGATAGAGGTCCTCCAACTGCTCATTCATTGCCCGTATGTTCACAATAGCCTGGGTTGGGCCAGGTTGAAGCCAGGAGACCAGAACCCAGTTTGGGTCTCCCACGTGGACAGCAGGAATCCAATCACTTGGGCCACTGTCTGCTGCCTTCTCTGGGGCATCAGTTGGAAGCTGAGCAGCGGGGACTCGAACAGCTGTGCAATATGTGATACAGTGTCTCCAAGCAGCAGCTTAACCTTCTGTGCCACAATGCCCCCCTCACTTTACAATAATTTCTTTCAAAACATTGGGGACTGGCATTGTGGCACAGTGGGTTAAGTAAGCTGACACTTGCAACGCTGGCATCTCACACAAAAGTGCCAGTTGATGGGGAGAGACAAGGGAAGGAGAGGTCGAGATCGAGATCTTTCATCTGCTGGTTCGCTCCCCACATGCCCACAACAGCCAGGTAAGGGCCAGGTCAAAGCCAGGAGCCAGGAACTTCATCCAGGTCTCCAGTGTGGGTGGCAGGGACTCAAGTACTGTGGGTCATTACCTGTTACCTTCCCAGGCACATGAGCAGGGAGCTGGATTGGAAGTGGAGTAGCTGGGGTTCACCAGCACTCACTCTGAGGATATAGGTGTCCTAAGTGGCAGCTTAATCTCGTGCCACAGCACAGGCCCCTACAATAATTTTAAAAGTGGGTATTAGTGGGCAATAATACTGTATATGATATTTCCTCCCCTCTTATTTGAGACAGAGAGGGATAGGGAGATAGGGGAGGAGGAAGATGGATCTTTCATCCACCTGTTCACACCCCAAATGCCTGCAAGAGCCAGAACCCAATTTGGGTCTCTAACATGGGCAGCAGGAATCCAAGAACTTGAGCTGTCATCTGGGGGCTGCCAGGGTATACATCAGCAGGGAGTAGGTGGGAAGCAGTGCAGCCAGGACTTAGACCAGGCACTGACATGGGAAGCAGACACCCAAAGCACCAATCCAGCTGTGGTGCCACACCAGTCCCTGCCATCCCCTTTTTGTTGCTCATGTAGCTGCTTGGACTGGAGACAAATAGTTTAAGGAGAGGCCTTCGGATCCCAACATCTAGTGAACGTGAATCTGACACCCGACGGGAGGGCGAGTCAGGTGAGGTAAGGATGCATCTCTGTGACTATAATAAACATTTGGGTGTCTTGCTGTTCAGTCTGTTCACCTTTTAAGATTTTCATTTACCTAATTTATTTGAGAGGCAGAAAAAATTCTTCTATCTGTGGGCTCACACCTCAAATGCTCACAACAGCTGGAATTGGGTCACGCTGGAGCCAGGAGCTAGACATTCAGTCCAGTCTCCATGTGGGTGGCAAGGAGCCACCTACTTGCTGCCAGCTGGGGTGCACGGCAGCAGCAAGCTGGAATGCAGCGCAGAAGCAGGACTTGAACCACACTCCGGTTCAGTGGTGATCTCCACACTGTGCCCAGACTTCCCCGTCTGTTTACCTTTCATGTAACTGCTGAGAGCAGGGTTTAAGCCTACCATCTTGCCATTTATTTCTGTCATCAGAGCTGGGTAAAAATTTAAGCCAGATTGATATCACACTTCAACTTCAGTCCACTCCTGGTATCAGCCACCACCACCCCCGCCCCCCCACAGCAGTTTGCTGGTGTTGGTTTTTCATGCTCACTCTGCTGGGGTGGGTGTAGGAGCTGGGCCTCTGACTCCAACCCAACAGGTCCAACACCGTGATCACCATTAGGTATTATGGGTTCTGTGAAACACTCTATGCAAGCAGAGTTCTCTGGTTAGTCGGGAAACCATTTAGCCTCTTCTAAAGCTTCAATATGCATCCAAATAAGGGAACGCAGTACACACTGAGGGCGAATCACTCCTTCACCAGGTCTAGGCAATGCTCCAGTACTGGACAATCTGACAGCTGAAAGTAACTGAGACTTCCCTGGCCTCAAGACCTGGAAGAACAGCTGAGTCTTGAAGAAGCTAAACTGGGAAAGGGCAGAGGTAATCCTGAGGAATCCCATGTACGTCTTGACGCTACAGACAGCAAATCTAAGTTTGAAATGGGCAGCTGCCATCCCAGGGCACTGCCAGTGTGAGAGAAGACGGGGAAGGCACCAATAGGAAACGACTTTCTGGATTAAACTCTTGGGCTGCACGAGTGGGTTACCTTTCTAGGCAGATATTAAAACATTCTTCTGTTTTCCAGATTGAAATGGTTATCACCAGGTTTTTTTGTAGTCTAAGGCTGAAGCAGACAAACACTACTGACGTTACTCTTCTAGCCAGAAGAAACTTTCTCCAGGGCAGAACATGCTTCCGTTAAATATATTAAAATAACTGTATTTTGGAGTCCTCTGGGATCCTGGGGCCTACTAGACAGACTAATTCCATAATGTGATTTGTGACAAATGAAGCACAGAGCAGAATCAGAGGCAGGAATGATACAGCAATCAAATGAAAAACTGGGCAATGGAGTGCCGGGCTGGGTAGGAAATGCAGACATCTCAATCACTAAGGGAGTGGAGAAGCCTTAGCAATTGAGAATAATTGGAGGCCTCTGCCACTAACCTACTTGTGTGACTTGGGTAACTTATTTAACCTTGAAATCATTTCTAATCCGTCAACCAACCTGTGGTATCCACCTGCTTTGCCAGTGGTTGGGAATGAAGTGAGGCAGTGGGGAATGCTTGGCACAGGGCTGGCCTGGGGCAGCCCTCACCCACCAGCGGCTGTTATTTCCTTAAAGGGGAGGCAGGGAGCCGCTGATACAGCTACTGAAGTTCATCTGTAAAGGGCTCCATGGCTCAGAGGTTTCCCAAATGCAAGCTGGACATTGTATGGGAGGTTTGCTCTGGTGAAAGCACCCTGAATTCCCGACTCCTGAGAGTGGGCACGTGCACCTCAGGGATGAAAACGCCTTTACTCAGCCCCCTCTTTTCTCCTGACCGGAACCTATTTTAATCTGGATATGATTTCCAGTCTGGATTATACCAATGGGATTCTGGGTTCTGGACTCCCAAACCGTCAGAACTTCGTATTCTAAACAATAAACACCTTCTCCCCTCAAAAAATTTGCTGGCTCAAAATTTCTGGCCAGACCCCTCAGGCCTTATGGGTTACGCCTGAATTTCTGACCTTAGAATACAAGGCTATCCACATCCTGAATTAAGTCCATTTTCCTAACCTCCAGTCTAACAAATTCTTCCTGTTCCCCTAACACATCAGGGCCTTTCAAATCCCCGCACCTCCTCATGCTTTCCCCTCCCTCAATCTTGAACAAATGACTCTCTATCCTGCCAATCCTATTCGACTTTCAAGGCTCAGCTGCAATACTACCATTCTAAATAAAGCCCACTTCAATTCCCCCAAATTCTTTTCTTCCTTCAGGCTCAATTATATGTATCTTTTTTTTTTTTTTAACATTCATTTATTTATTTGAAAGGCAGAGTTGGAGGGAGGGGGAAAGAAACAGAGAGACAGATAGAGAGAGAGAGAGAGAGAGAGAGAGTGATTGATTCCATCCTCTGGTTCACTATTCAAATGGCTCCAATAGCTGAAGCAAGGAGCCTGCAACTTCATCTGGGTCTCCCACATAGGTGGCAGAGGCCCAAGTACTTGGAACATCTTTGCTTTCCCAGGCACATAAACAGGAAGGTGATCAGGTAGAGTAGCTGGGACTTGCATAAAGGCTCATAAGGGACGGTACTCAAAAAGGATTGTTGTGTCACAATGCCAGCCCCTGTATCATTTAAATTTTTTTTTTTTTTTAAATTTATTTTAAAGGCAGAGTTAGAGAGAGGCAGAGGCAGAGACAAAGAGAGGTCTTCCATCTGCTGGTTCACTCCCCAGAAGGCTGCAATGGTGAGTTGTGCAGATCCAAAGCCAGGAGCCAGGAGCCTCCTCCAGGTCTCCCATGCAGGTGCAGGGGCTCAAGGACTTGGGCCATCTTCTATTGCCTTCCCAGGCCATAGCAGAGAGCTGGATTGGAAGTGGAGCAGCCACAACCTAAACCGGCACCCATATGGGATGCCGGCAGACTGCAGATTTAAAACGCTTCGCTAGAGCGCCGGCCCCGTATCATTTAATCTTAGTACTCAGCAGAACATTTTATTTATGTCTGCTTCTCCCAGTAGACATACTTTTTAATTTCAGACCTTTTTTTCTAGCTGCTCCACTGCTGCCAGGAGTAATTGCAGCAGTCTTAATGCAATGGAAAGCATTTTGTGGAACTGGAAGGTGTAAAGGATTGAACCATGGCTGGTCTGATCTGCAGAAGAAAAAGCAAGAATGAGGCAGAAAATGACACGGACTCTATTCCTTTTTACCAGTTCAACATCACAGGTTTTGACTTGTAACCACTGTATGAAGAATTAACAGCTTGTAAGATACCTTAAAAAAGAATGAGTACGGGTGAGCATTTAGCCCAGTGGTTGTGACGCCCATGTCCTGGAGGCTGGCATTGTGGCACATAATTAAGCCGCTGTCTATGGTGCCAGCATCCCATATGGGCACCGGTTTGTGTCCCAGCTGCTCCACTTCCGAGCTAGCTTCCTGATAATGTGCCTGGGAAAGCAACAAAGAATGGCTCAAGTCCTTGGGCCCCTGTGCCTTCGTGGGAGATCCAGATGAAGCTCTGATCCTTGGCTTTGGCCTGGCCCAGCCACGGCCACTGTAGCCTTTTGGGGAGTGAAACAGCAGATGGAAGATTGACGTATCTTTACCTGGCCCCCCTTCCTTCTCTCTGTAACTCTGCCTTTCAAATAAGTAAATGAAACCTTGAAAAAAAAATGCCCATGGTCCCACATCAGAGTGCCGGAGTTTGAAACTCCAGTTTCCTGCTCATGCCGACCCTGGGAGGCAGGGGTGGTGGCTCAAGTATTGGGTTCCTGCCCCCTGTGAGACTTGGATTGAGTTTCCAGCAATTGGCTTCAGCTGTAGATATCCAGGGAGTGAACCAGTGGATAGGAACCTCTAAAATTTAAACTAAGAATGAGCAGTCCTTGAGCAGCTCACCCATGCAAATATCACATATAATAAGGAATGACAAGATGTGTTACAGTTCAGAGTATCTATAAAAAGTTTTACTTTTTTGTGTAAATTTTAATACAAGATGTCTAAAGTCTTAGATAAACTGAGTTGATCGTGTTAGGAACAAAATATGGCATGGATTCCAGAACAAGAATATATGAATAGATGTGTAAGTATGTAAATGTGTGTATGCGTGCGCGTGTGTTCAGTCGCTATGCAGTGATTATCAATTTGCCAAGGACAGTAAGATACTGCAGAAAAGGATATATGAGAAACATCTTTTATTTCTTCTAAAGAGGTGAAAATAAGTAAGATTTCTTATATTTTTCACTCATAAGATTTTAAACTCTTAAAAATGCAATATCTTCTTTCAAAGCACATGCCATCTTTAAAAAAAAACTTAGCAATGTACATTTGCACTCAAAAGAAAAACATGCAGCGTCATTGTCTCCTGACAAAAGTCTGCATATAAACCCCACGCAGCTTTCACATGTTCCCTCTTTATATTTAGGGCCTCAAGACCACCAACATTCAGTGCAATATTTATCGATTCTTATTTCCCTAGGAAACACAGGACCAATGATGTCTTCTGACTACAACTGTCTCTGGATGGCTGAGCAACAGTCTCCCTCTGATTTAAAGCACCCTCTTTGTAACTTGCGGATGTAAGGTACAACTAGAAGTCAGAGAAACTTGAGGATCCAAGGGGAGGAAGGAGGAGAAACACTTTAGGTCTACCCTGTGCCATAAACTTAGGAAAACAATTTACACAGAAAAAAAAACCACAAAACAAAAAAACCTCAGATTTTATCAATGCACCCTTTAAAAAAGTATTTTTAAATTTCTGAAAGCAGCTTAATGTGAATCAAAAGCAGTTCCTGAGTAACTGCAGTAAACAGTCTTTTAAAATATATATATGTACACATATATATGTACACATACATACATACATACATATATATATATTAGCAACCTAGCTCATTTTGGTTCTGCCTTAATTTACCTCCCCAGCATTCAGCTGAATCAGTCCCTTTCTTCTTGTCAGCTCCCCATGTGCAAGTACAATAGCATCAGCTCTGGGAGTCGGCAGAGTGCAGATGTTTCTTGTCACTCTGTGTGGTCATCTGCATGTCTACTAGGCCAGGTTTCCAGAGTCACTGCAGGTCACATTTCTCTTCGATCTCACATCACATGTGATAGTCATGGACTCCTCACGTTTTCTTCATTAGACGCCGAGACTGCCACGTGTGGAGCTTGTTGTAGGCTGTCTGCAGCATCTCTTCTATGTGGCTCACCAACTGAAAAAAAAACAAAAACAAAACAAAACACCACAGCGGGACATTTAACTGCTGGGCAAAGGCAGGGGAAGTTCCTGCTTCTGACCGGACTCTGGCAAGTACATCAGAGTGTGGTTTCCACACTCACCTGCAGTGCCCAGTCCACAAGGCACTGGGCAAGCCCCCTGCAAAGGCGCTAGCAGACACATTCTGTACGGGAAGATACGCTGATGTGCAGGAAAGAGGCTGGAAGCTCACCCGCAATGTCTGCCTGTCACCCAGCAGCAAGTGGACAACATCAAAGCAGTCATTGGCCTCTGTGCCCATTTATCTGTCAAATGGGGCTGCAGGGGCCAAACTCGGGTGGTGATTTCTAGATTTAAACACTGTTAAAGCTGATTAAAGCAAGAATGGTGGCAACAACAGAACTTTTTAACAGAGCATCTGAAAAATGCTGTACTCCCCTGAAGATTCTGAATCAGCAGGCCCAGGATGAGACCGGGGAATCTTTTTTCTTTCTTTCTTTATTGATTTATTTGCGGGAAAGGGGGAAAGAGAGAAGGGAAGAGAGAATCCATGTATTGGTTCACTCTCCAAATGCCCACAATGACTAAGCAGATGGCAGGAACCTCATTATCTGAGCCAATGACTGCCTCCTAGGGCCTGGAAGAGTGGGAGCTGGGAACTGAACACAGGCACCCTAAAGTGGGACACAGACATCTCACTGCTAAGCCAATCACTCATTGTCCCAGGGATCTTTTGGCTTTTCAAAAGTGCCTTCAGTTAACTCTTCTGCACAATTTTATGAAGTACTTTTCTGTTTTCTTAATAGTTTTTCCCAGCTCCAACCTGACAAGATGTCAATGTAACTTAGTCGATTACCTACTACCTGGATGGTTTCAAGGCTCTGGATAATGGACTACATCACATTTTAGATCAGGACTACAGAACTGAGCAGAGATCCGTCCCGGTCATGGGCATAACTGAAGTCAACAGGATCACACTGACTCTTGAAGTAGAGTATCTTTAAAATACCTATTTTCTTGGTGGTGGATAATGTTTACATGGTTAGAAGTCTTTATAAAGGTCCGGCATTGCCGGTGCAGTGGCTCAACAGGCTAATCCTCCGCCTTGTGGCGCCGGCACACCCGGTTCTAGTCCCGGTCGGGGTGCCAGATTCTGTCCAGGTTGCCCCTCTTCCAGGCCAGCTTTCTGCTGTGGCCAGGGAGTGCAGTGGAGAATGGCCCAAGTGCTTGGGCCCTGCACCCGCATGGGAGACCAGGAGAAGCACCTGGCTCCTGCCATTGGATCAGCGCGGAGCGCCGGCTGCAGCGCACCGGCCGCGGCAGCCATTGGAGGGCGAACCAATGGCAAAGGAAGACCTTTCTCTCTGTTTCTCTCTCTCTCACTGTCCACTCTGCCTGTCAAAAAAAAAAAAAAAAAAAAAAAAAAGGCCAGCGCTGTGGCTCACTAGGCCAATCCTCTGCCTGAGGCGCTGGCACCCCAGGTTCTAGTCCCGGTTGGGGTGCCGGTTCTGAAATGGTTGCTCCTCTTTCAGTCTGGCTCTCTGCTATGGCCCGGGAAGGCAGTGGAGGATGGCCCACGTGGTTGGGCTCTGCACCTGCATGGGAGACCAGGAAAAAGCACCTGGCTCCTGGCTTCAGATCAGCGCACTGCGCCGGCCATAGCGGCCATTTGGGGGGTGAACCAATGGAAGGAAGACCTTTCTCTTTGTCTCTCTGTCAAAAAAAAAAAAAAAAAAAAAATTGTCTTTATAAAGTCTTTAGGTCAATTCTGGGAGGATGGAGAACATGAAGTCCTTGATTCCTTTTTTTTTTTTTTTTTGACAGGCAGAGTGGACAGTGAGAGAGAGAGACAGAGAGAAAGGTCTTCCTTTGCCGTTGGTTCACCCTCCAATGGCTGCTGCGGTAGGCGTGCTGCGGCCAGCACACCGCGCTGATCCGATGGCAGGAGACAGGTGCTTCTCCTGGTCTCCCATGGGGTGCAGGGCCCAAGGACTTGGGCCGTCCTCCACTGCACTCCCTGGCCACAGCAGAGAGCTGGCCTGGAAGAGGGGCAACCGGGACAGGATCGGTGCCCCGACCGGGACTAGAACCCGGTGTGCCGGCGCCGCAAGGCGGAGGATTAGCCTATTGAGCCGCGGCGCCGGCCTCCTTTTTTTTTTTAAGCTTGTCAATGGCCAAGATAAAAGCAGTCCAGAGTTAAAAGAGCCCTCTTACTTGCCACATCTATTGTTATAATGTCTGGACAGTATAATAATTATGGCTCGATGGGTTGTGGCTCTACTGAATCAACTGGAAGAGATCAAAAAAAGGGAGACGAACACCTGAAGAGTGCTGACACCACAGCCTCCTGCACAGCTGTACATGGCTCCTCGTCACCACACCGCTACAGGCACAGCGCAGCTACAGCCAATTGAGGAGGCCCACAAGCCAGAATCTGTCACCCTTGCCTGTTTGGGGAGACATGGCAAGCTTCTTTTCTAAGTAATGCTGTTTTGTATTCTGAGAAAATTCACTTAGAACATTAGGGAAGAGACACAAAACTGTACTGGTGATGATTTTTCTGCTTTTGATTATCCTCGATATTAAGGCAGCTGGAAGCCAGACACAACCTAAGTAACAGTCAGTTTACTGTCAGGGCAATTCTACTTTTCCCCACGTTGACAGGTTTGCTACCAAGTTTTTCCAAATTAATGGTACACATTTTTAAGAACATATAAATAGGCTCTAAATCTATAAATAAAAGGATAGAGGTAATTATCACAACTGTCTGGTCAGTTATGACCTCTAGAGAGAGGGGAGTGGTGTGCAATTGGAAACAATTGTCACACAACAGTAACAATCTACTGCTATTCCTGATTGGTGAGTATACAGCATTTTATTAAAAAAAAAAACTCCAAGCAGCAGAAAACAAAGTATCTACTCACTCAGATTAAAGCAAAGTTAATTTTACTATAAACAGAAAGAAAATCAGATTGTTGTCTTACATTTGTGCTTAAATACTGTCTTCGAATTTTTTCTTGGAATGGGCAGAGCTTTGTAACCTGGAATCGTTCCAAATTACTTTTCATTTTTATTACCTAAAAAAGATGAAAAACAATTATAGAAATATCTCAAGAGAACCTGTAAGAACCAAGACAAAAACACTGCTTTCCACATAGGAAGGTTATATTTTAAAAAGGGCTGGTGCTGTGGGATAGTGGGCAAAGTTGCTGCCTGCAGCACTGGCATCCCATGCTGGCACCAGTTCAAGTCCCAGCTGCTCCACTTCTGATCCAGCTTCCCGCTAATGAGCCTGGGAAAGCAACAGAAGGTGGCTGAAGTGCTTGGGTCCTTGCAACTTCGTAGAAGACCTGGAAGAAGCTCTTGGCTTCTAATTAGCCCAGCTCCGGCTGTTGCAGCCATTTGGGGAGCAAACCAGCAGATGAAAATCTCACTCTCTGTGACTCTGCCTTTCACATAAAAAAAAAAAATCTTTAAAAAAATTTATACCATTTCTATTTTAGTGACAGAGGAACATCTCTGTTCTTGGATATTTATATACACTGTTAATTACTTCCTTAAATTCCTAATTGATGAATTTCTAAATCAAAACACTCCACAAAAGGTAATATTACTAGCAGTGGAAGGTTCTCAGCAATCTGGCCAATCTGATTTTAAGTTTTTTGTTCTTTTACAAATTAATAAGTGCAAACGGTCTTTTACTTTAGTTTTAATTATTTATTAATGGGTCTGAAAATTTCTTCTTATACTTACTGGGCCACTAGCATTTTTTTAAAGAAAAGATTTATTTATTTGAAAGGAAGAATTACAGAGAGAGGGAGAGGGAAACAGATACCTTTCTTCCATTGGTTCACTCCCAAATGGCCCCAACAATGGGGGGTTGGGTCAGGCAGGAGCCAGGAGCTTGGAACCGCATCTGGGTCACCCATGTGGGTTCAAGGACCCAAGGTCTTGGGGCATCTTTTTTTTTGACAGGCAGAGTGGACAGTGAGAGAGAGAGAGACAGAGAGAAAGGTCTCCCTTTTTTCCATTGGTTCATCCCCAATGGTTGCTACAGCCAGTGCACTGCACCGATTCGAAGCCAGGAGCCAGGTGCTTCTCCTGGGCTCCCATGTGGGTGCAGGGCCCAAGCACTTGGGCCATCCTCCACTGCACTCCCAGGCCACAGCAGAGAGCTGGACAGGAAGAGGAGCAACCAGGACAGAATCCGGCGCCCCAACCAGGACTAGAACCTGGTGTGCCAGCGCCGCAGTGGAGGATTAGGCCATTGAGCCACAGTGCCAGCCGGGGCATCTTATGCTGCTCTACAAGGATTATTAGCAGGGAGGCTGGATGGGAAGTGGAATAGCTGGGGCTTGAATAGGCACTCACAAGGGAGGCCAGCATTGCAGGCAGCGGCTTAAGCCATTGCCATCATGCTGGGCCCGCCACTAGCAGTCTTAGTGAGTTGCCTAATCTTCTGCCTTCTGTTATTAACGAAATAGTTATCTTTCCCTGTTTGTAAGAATAATCCACAAAGTAAAGCTGTTACTACAATTAATGTATAAATATCTTACCATTTATCAACAGCCCTCTTTGTTTTAAACATTATTTGAGAGGCAGAGATGGAGAGTGAACTCCTCTACTGACTTTCCCCACAATGGCTACAGCCAGGCCAGGGCTGAAGCCAGGAGCAAGGAGCTCAATGAGGGTCTCTTACGTGGGTGGTAGGAATGCGACTACTTCATGACCATCACCACTGCTTCCCATGGTCTGCATTAGCAGCTAAATGGAATCTGAAGCCAGAGCCAAGACACAAAGCAAAGCACTAAAATACAGAATGTGAGTATCTCAACCAGCACCAACTGCCAGATCAAATGGTTCCCCATGTCAATCATCCTTTATTTGGTTAAAAGGATTTTAGTGTTTATAGTTAGTGCTATATTTGTTGTTGAGTCCTCAATTTGGATTTCTGTACCCTTAAAAATATTCCAAATAATCTAATGTGATTTTTTTTTTTTTTTTTTTTTTTTTAATTTTTGACAGGCAGAGTGGACAGTGAGAGAGAGAGAGACAGAGAGAAAGGTCTTCCTTGTTGCCATTGGTTCACCCTCCAATGGCCGCTGCGGCTGGCACATCTGGCTGATCTGAAGCCAGGAGCCAGGTGCTTCTCCTGGTCTCCCATGCGGGTGCAGGGCCCAAGGACTTGGGCCATCCTCCACTGCCTTCCCGGGCCACAGCAGAGAGCTGGCCTGGAAGAGGGGCAACCAGGACAGAATCCGGTGCCCTGACCGGGACTAGAACCCGGTGTGCCGGCGCCACAAGGCGGAGGATTAGCCTGTTAAGCCACGGCGCTGGCCTGTATTTTAATTACTCATACAATGGCTTGGAGATTAAGTCCAAGTTTTAAGTTATATTAGTTATGCAACTGGTCTAGGTCTCAATTTTCTCATCTATGAAATGAGTATAATCAACACTTACTCCATAAAGATCTTGTGAGGCTTAAATGAAATAACGTATATAAAAATAGTTACCCCAGTGGCTGGCCCATACTCAACACTCAATACAATTTGGTGATTTCAAATTAACACCTCACTAAGTTGCTAGCACAAACAGCTGGCTGTACTTAGGATTAGTTCCAACCTTTTCTTCTAGGAATGGTGTATTAACAGGAAAACAGGACCAGAAATGCCGCAGAAGTTCTCCAACAGCCACATACAAGTGTTTCAATTCAGACTGAATATCATTTGGCACCATCTCTGCAAAAGAAGGAAGACATCCAAAGATAAAACCTATTTCCACACATGTATAGTCTCTTGAAAAACAACTAATCTGAGAATAAATCTGAACATGCACTTTTGACCAATGCCAAACCAGGATGTGTTATTCTGAGAAATGGTTTTGTGGCTTAGAGAGATCACATAATTAAAAATTATATGGGATTCTGCAGGGACTTTCTGATTTCCCCTTTAGTCTAAGAGGTAGGGAAAGAGGCTTTTAGTATGACGTTAGGAAAACTAGCAATATGTCATATATTTATAATAGTAAGACAATTCTGGAACCTAAACTCTCATCTAGATGTTTTAGAATCTGAGTCTACAAGACAACCATCTCTGAAACATCCCAAAGGGAAACCAGCAGAACATGAGCGCTCCGCCCACTTTGCTCTTCAGAGCTCACTGAAGCAGAGGGACAGCAGTACATACGGTTTATGGCTTGCTGTGTCCCTCCTTGCATAAGTGCTCCTCCAGGTGACAATGCTGTAATGGTACAACTGGCAGCACCACTTGAGAGAACCTGAAAGGAACAAAGACATACAGATTGGTTTTCCTCCTTATTGCTGCTTTTCTTAAATTTCAGCTTTACAACAAAAGGTGAAGTAGAACACTTATTCCTGTATAAACACATCCTTTACAGCAGGGGTGAGAAACATCTGGCTTGTTGGCTGTAGAAGGCCCATGAAATCATCACAATGGCAATGACAATGGCAAGCAGGACAACAAATTCAGTAAATTTACAGAAGGCTAATCTTTATAACAGTGATTACTTTTGAAAAAGATTTATTATTTATTTGAAAGGCAGGGTTACAGAGAGAGAGGGAGAGACACAGAGATCTTGCATTTGCTGGTTCACTCTCCAAATGGCCACAACAGCCAGGGCTGGGCCAGGCCAAAGTCAGAAACTTGAAACTTCATCTGGCTCTCCTATGTGGGTGGCAGAAGCTCAAATACTGGGGCTATCTTCTACAGCAGGTTAATTCTTTAAAAACAAACAAACAAACAAAAAAAACAACTTTATTTATGTATTTGAGATGCAGAGTTACAGACAGAGTGAGGGAAAGAGAAAGAAAAAGGTCTTCTATCCACTGGTTCACTCCCCAAATTGCCCTCAACGGCTAGAGCTGGGCTGATTTGAAGCCAGGAGCCAGGAGTGTCTAAGGTCTCCCAAGTGGGTGCAGGGCCCAAGCGCTTGGGCCATCTTCCACTGCTTTCCTAGGCCATAAACAGAGAGCTGGATTGGAAGAGATGTAGCTGAGACATGAACTGGCACCCGTTTGGGATGCTAGTGACACAGGTGGAGGCTTGGCCTCCTACGCCACTGCGTAGGTTCCTATGTAGGTTAAATTATTTATTTATTTATTTATTTATTTTTGACAGGCAGAGTGGATAGTGAGAGAGAGAGACAGAGAGAAAAGTCTTCCTTTGCCATTGGTTCACCCTCCAATGGCTGCTGTGGCTGGCGCGCTACTGCCGGTGCACCACGCTGATCCAAAGGCAGGAGCCAAGTGCTTATCCTGGTCTCCCATGCGGGTGCAGGGCCCAAGGATTTGGGCCATCCTCCACTGCACTCCTGGGCCACAGCAGAGAGCTGGCCTGGAAGAGGGGCAACCGGGATAGAATCTGGCGCCCCGACCGGGACTAGAACCCAGTGTGCCGGCACCGGTAGGCGGAGGATTAGCCTGTTGAGCCATGGCGCTGGCCCGGTTAATTTTCAAACTAATAATTTTTATGTCCTGCGAATAATGTTACAAATATCCAAAAGATGGGCTGGTGCTGCAGGGCAGTGTGGGTAAGCTGCCATTTTTCATGCTTGATTCCATATCAGAACACCAGTTTGCATCCTGGCTGCTCTGCTTCTGATCTAGCTCCCTGTTAATGTGCTTGAGAAAGCAGTGGCCCAAATAGTTGTGACTTCAGATGGCTCAGTCTCAACTGTTGCAGCTGTTTGGGCAGTGAATCAGCGGGTGGAAGATCTGTCATTCTGCCTTTCAAATAAATAAATCTTTAATAAATACATAGGTTATCTGTAGTTTCACCTTTCAGAGATTTACTTACCTTTGATCAACTGCAGTCAAAAAATACTAAGTGGAAAAGTCCAGAAACAATTCCTAAGTTTTAAATTCTGTGTCATTTTTAGTAGTATGATACACTCTTATGTTGTCTCACTCCATCCTCTAGGACAAAACAAGCCTTTGTCAACTAATCTACAGGCTACCCACCTTTTATTAACACAGAAGCTGTCTCAATGATCAGATCAAACTGTCATGTTATTGCAGGGCTACTGTTCAAGTTTTACTTAATAATAAAGTACAAGAGTAGTGATGCTGGCAATTTAGATATTCCTAAGAGAAGTCACAATGTGTTTCTTCTAGTCTAAGTGAAAATGTGAAAGCTCTTAACTTAATAAGGGAAGAAAAAAAAAATTGTATGCTGAAGTTACTAAGATCTGTGTTAAGAATGAATTTTAAAAGGTGAAGAAGGGGAGCTGGCACTGTGGCATAGTAGGTAAAGGTGCCGCCTGCAATGCCAGCATCCCACATGGGTGCTGGTTAGAGTCCTGACTGCTCCATTTCCAATCCAGCTGAGATTGCCTGGGAAAGCAGTAGAAGATGGCCTAAGTCTTTGGGCCCCTGCACCCACGTGGGAGACTTAGAGGAAGCTCCTGGCTGCTCCATTTCCAATCCAGCTCTCTGCTATGGCCTGAGAAAGCACTGAAGATAGCTCAAGTGCTTGGGTACCTGCACCCAGAAGAAGCCCCTGGCTCCATATGGGCCTAGCTCCAGCTGTTGTGGCCATTTGGAAGTGAACCAGCAGAAGGAAGCTCTCTCTCCCCCTCTACCCCTCTGTAACTCTTTCAATAAATAAATCAATCTTAAAAAAATAGTCAGGAAAGAAAACACAATTCATGTTATGTGAGGTGTTGTGGTACAGCATGGGATCCCCAAATCCTGTATCAGAGTACCTGGTTCAAACCTGGTTATATCACTTCTGATCCAGTTTCCTGCTACTGTCTAGGAGACAGCGGAGGATGACTCAAGTAACTGAGTCCCTGTCACCAATGTAGGAGACTAGGATGGAGTTCCTGGCTCCTGGTTGTTTGGACATCTGGGGAGTCAACCAGCAAACAGAAGATCTATGTCTCTTACTCTGCTACTCTCAAATAAATTAATAAATTCCAATCTTCTAAAAATTCTTATTTTTTTAAAAATTTTATTTGTAAGTCAGTTAGAGAGAGAGAGGGAGAGATAGGAGATCTTCCATCTGCTGGTTTACTCCTGAAATGGCCATAGCAGCCAAGCTGAAGCCAGGAATAGGAGCTTCATCCTGGTCTCCCATATGGGTGTGGGGACCCAAGGACCTGGGCCATCCTCCACTGCTTTCTCAGGTGAATTAGCAGGGAGCTGGATTGAGAGCAGAACAGCCAGGACTTGAATAAGTACCCCAACGAGATGATGGCATTGCAGACGACGGCTTCACCTGCAAAGACAGCCAGGTGGCCATGCCACAGTGCCCCCCACCCCTTTCATTTTTATTCTAAAGGCAGAGACAGAGACAGACAAAAAAAAAAAGACCTTCCATCCACAGGTTCACTCATCAGATGTCCACAATAGAGGGCTGGACCAGGCCGCAGCGACAAGCCCAGAACTTAATCAGGGTCTCCCATATGGTTGGCAGGAAACCAAAGCACTTGAGCTGTCATTTGATGCCTCCAAGGGTGGGTATTAATGAGGCACTGGAACTAGAAGTGCAGCTGGGACTCAAACCCAGACACACTGATACACGAACAGGGTTGTCTTTTTTTTTTTTTTTTAAAGATTTATTTGTTTATTATGTGAAAGGCAGAGTTACAGAGGAGCAGAAGCAGAGAGAGAGAAGGAGGTCTTCCATTAGCTGGCTCACTCCCCAGAGGGCCACAATGGCTGTAGCTGGGCCGATCTGAAGGCAGAAGCCAGGAGCCTCCTCCGGACCTCCCATGCAAGCCTAGGGGCTCAAGGACTTGGGCCATCATCCTCTGCCCTTCCAGGCCATAGCAGAGAGCTAGATCAGAAGTGGAGCAGCTGGGACCTGAACCAGCGCGCATATGAGATGCCAGCACTGCAGGTGGCGGCTTCATCTGCTAAGCCATAGCACTGGCCCCCGACAAGGGTCTTCCAAGCAGTGTCTTAACCACTATGTAAAATGTCCATCTCTATGTTAGTCTTGCTGTTGCAACTCAAATTGTCAAAGTTACACTACAGTGCATAGTAATTTCACTATTAAGATGGAAAATGCATTACATTAAACAGCCTAATACTATCTGTGGCTTGAAGCATCCACTGCAGGTCTTAGGACATAACCCTTTGGATAAGGAAGATTTTCCCAATAAATGAGTATATGGAAGTAAAAAATGAGCAACCAAAAAACTCAATACCCTGTTTTATATTACCATCTTTTCTTCAGATGGCACTTGAACATGAAAAACACCTTTTCTCCCTACTTCTTGATTTTTTCTCAATGTATTTAGCAGAAATATGTCTTTAAGCACACTTATAAGTGGTACAGCTCGATCTGGCTGTATTCATCAAATGACAAAGGAACTGTGGGAATTCTGTTCTTTAAACTGCACAAGGGGCCGGCACTGTGGCACAGTAGGTTAATCCCCTGCCTGCTGCGCCAGCATCCCATATGGGCACTGGTTCTAGTCCCGGCTGCTCCTTTTCCGATCTGGTTCTCAGCTCTTGCCTGGGAAAGCAGTAGAAGATGGCTCAAGTCCTTGGGCCCCTGCACCCTGCTGTGGGAGATTCAGAAGAAGCTCCTGGTTTCAGATCAGCCCAGCTCCGGACATTGTAGCCATTTGGGGAGAGAACCAGTGGATGGAAGACCTTTCTGTTTTTCCCTGTCTGTGGCTCCACCTCTCAAATAAAATCTTTAAATAAAATAAATATACTGTACAAGTCACCTACCTGAGTTAACCTAGGTGTATAAGCTTCCATTTCTTGCCTAATACTTTGAAAAGAATTAATAATGTCCTGACTTGTTGCATACTGTAGTGACTGGATTGGAGTCGGACCATGATAATACCTGAAGGTGAGCAGAGAAGAAATAATTAATTACAAAGAGTAAAAGAGTGCAAACATTTGTATTTCAAACATTTTAGTGACCAATACAATATTCCCCCTCAAGGCAAAAATTACACTACAGTTAAGATTTCAATAAAATAAAACTTAATTTTCAAAGTCAATATTAAAACACAACAAAAATCCAAAACTTATTTTCTTACTTTAATCATCTGGATGCCTCCCCAAGATGTACAGAGTGAATTTTTCAGGAAAAAGGCTATCCTACTTTTACAGTAACAAATCGATTAAAATGTGTTTCACTTGCTGTATATTTTCTACACTGGATTATTTTAGTTAACCATTCTGTTTCAAGTTAATTTAGTAACAATAAGACTTACCTATCTGACTTCTTAAGGTTTAGTGCAATTGTTTTCACAGAATTATTTTTCCCCAAGTCTTCATATTCAATGGATTCTTGTAACTTTGCCTATAATGATTAACAGAAGTTTTTATTTTGTAACTTATGTAAGTAATGAACATGATTGAAAAATAAAACTGTACGGAGAGAAAAAGTTTTCTCATCATGAGCTTCACTTTCTAGAGATGACTCTTACAGTTGAACCAATTTTCTCACCAACCATTTACATATAGTACCTGTTTTCCTATATTCTGATACTAAGTCATTATTAAATCTCTAATTTCCATCAGTCTGGTAGGTAAAAGTTACCTCCTCCCCTTTGCTGGCTCACTCAACCCTCCCCCACCGCCACCCCTAGTGAATTATCTGGTCATGCTTTCTATTGGATAATTTTTTAAAAATTCTAGGTGCTGTAAACACTTTCCTAGTTTGTAAATTTTTTTTTGTTTTAGTGATTAGAAAAAAATCCTTATTCACCTTTTTTGCTTATCACAGTTTAAATTTTGCTTAAATCGTAGATACACTCAGAGCTTATTTTGGAATAACGAGTAGGTAGGAAGTCTGAGTTGATTTTTACTATTTATTTTTTGAAATGATTATTTAAAAAAGATTTATTTCTTTTTTTGAAAATCAGAGTTACAAAGAGGGAGAACCACAGAATAATCTTCCACCCAATGGTTCACTCCCGATGGCTGTAATTGTCATGGCTGGGACAGGCTGAAGCCAGGAGCCAGATACTTTATCCAGATTTCCCACACGGAAGCAGAGACCCAAGCACTTGGGACACACTCTGCTGCTTTTCCCAGGACATTATCAGGATCAAAAGTGGAGCAGCTGGGACAAGAACTGGTGCCCATTTAGGATGCTGGCATCACAGGTGGCGGCTTTACCCACTATGCTGCAAAATACTGACCAGTAACTAAATTATTAGTTTTTTAAGATTTTATTTATTTGAATAATTTCAGGGGGGAGAGGGAGAGAGAGCAGACAGGGAGAGGAGGTGGAGAGAGGGAGGGAGGGAGAGGGAGAGGGAGAGGGGTCGTCCATTTGCTGGTTCACTCCCCAAATGGCTGCAACTGCCAGAGCTGCGATGACTTGAAGCCAAAAGCTAGGAGCTTCCTCTGTGTCTCCCACGTGGGTGCAGGGGTCCAAGGACCTGGGCCATCCTATGTTGCTTTCCCAGGCACATTAGCAGGGAAGCTGGATTGGAAGTGGAGAAGTGGGGACTTGAACCAGCGCCCATATGTAATGCTGGCACTACAGGCTGGGGCTTTAACCTACTGTGCTACAGCACTGGCCCCTAATTAGTTAACACTATGGTTTTGAAATGTCCTATGTGTGATATATACTTAATTTCCCATGTATTTGGGCTTACTTCTGACTTTCTTTTTATTAATCCTTTTCTCCTGTGTTAGTAGCAAATTGCCCAAGTTTCTCAAAACAAAAGGTAATGCCTATAAAGATTAAATAAACTATGTAAACATTTTTTTAGTAAAGCAAGATTTATTTGTCAGAAACCTCCTGCCACAGCAGCCAGGAGGGGGGCTCCAAGCAAGGGAGACCCCATAAACATTTTTAAAAATCAGTTCTATACCATTTATTGTCTATATGGCTATGAAATTCATCTTTAACTACCAAGATTAGAATCAGAACATGTATATTATTAAATATATCTCAAAAAAGGTTGACAGCTTAGTACTTTATTTACATATCTGAGAGTTAGACACAGAGAGGGAGAAAAATCTTTCTGTTGGTTCAATCCCCAAATGCCAGCAATAGCTGGTGCCTGGTCAGATTTAAGTTGGGAGGCAAGAACCCATTTCTCCCCTGGGGGTGACAAGGACCCAAGTACTTGAGCCATCTCCTGTTGCCTGCATATCAGGAAGAAGCTAGAATTGGAATTGGAACTAGGACTCAAACTCAGGCATTCTTATTTGGGAAATCGGCATCCCAAAAGGCATCTTAAAAGCTATGTTAAGGGGCTAGCATTGTGGTTTAGCAGATAAAGCATAACGCCACCACCTACAATGCCAGCATCCCATATGGACAGCAGTTCATGTCCCAGTTACTCCACTTCTTTTTTTTTTTTTTGACAGGCAGAGTGGACAGTGAGAGAGACAGACAGAAAGGTCTTCCTTTGCTGTTGGTTCACCCTCCAATGGCCGGCGCGCTGCAGCCGGTGCACCGCGCTGATCCGAAGGCAGGAGCCAGGTGCTTATCCTGGTCTCCCATGGGGTGCAGGGCCCAAGCACTTGGGCCATCCTTCACTGCACTCCCTGGCCACAGTTGCTCCACTTCTGATCCAGTTCCCTGCTAATGGATAAGAAGAAACAGCAGAGGATGGCCCAAGAGCCTGTGCCCCTAACACCTACGTGAGAGACTGGATGGAATTCTAGGCTCCTGGCTGCGGCCTGGCCCAGCACAGCTCTTTGCAGCCATCTGGGGATTAAACCAGTAGAAGGAAACTGTCTCTCTTCCTCTAGTGTAACTCTTGCCTTTAAAATAAATAAATTAAAAAAAAAAAAAAAATTCAAAGGGGCCGGCACTGTGGCATAGCATGTTAAGCCGCAGCCTGCAATACCCATCTTATGTTGAGGCTGGTTGGAGACCCAATGGCTCCACTTCAATTCAGCTCCTTGCTAAGGCACCTGGGAAAGTAGAAGACAGCCCAAGTACATGGGCCCCTACATCCATATGGGAGACCCACAAGCAGCCGTGGGCTTCTGGTTTTGGCCTGGTCCAGCCCTGGCCATGTGGGAAGTGAACCAGGGGATGGAAGCATGTGTGCTCTTGTGTGCTCTCTCTTTCTCTCACCCCCATCTATGAACTCTGCTTTTCAAGTAAATAAAAAATAAATCAGTTTTTCTTTTTTAAATGCTATGTTAAATGCCAGCCCCAACAACTATTTCTGAACCTCCCATTTTGTAAAAACCCTCATATAATACACAGCAGTTCTGACTTGAAAGAATATTTATAGGCAGGATTTACTGAATATTGTAAAAATTCACACAAAGAAAAGATTCTGGAAACGTTCACAACCAAAAATCAAGATTATTTATTGAAAAGAACAGCATGGCATCCTAGAATTCTTATTTAACTTCTTTCTGTATCTTAGAACTTAGTTTTGCTTTTTTTAGTTCAACAAAGAAGTATCTCAGAGTTTTGTTAATTTTAAAGGTAACACATGACTGTAGAAACATTAAATTACTGAAAATACATGAAGTGAGGTTTTCTTACAATTCCTTTACTGAAATTAAAAAAACAAAAAACAAAACAAAAAAATTTATTTATTTGAAAGGCAGAGCTACACAGAGAAACGAGAAACAGACCTTCCATCTGTTGGTTCACTCCCCGAATGGCTGCTAAGGCTGGGGCTTGGCCAGGCTGAATTCAAGAGCCAGGAGCTTCTTCTGGGTCTCCCACGTGGGTTCAAGGGCCCACGTATTTCGGCCATCTTCCACTGCTTTACCAGGCACATTAGCAGGGAGCTGGATCGGAAGTGGAGCAGCCAGGTTGCGAACCAGCCACCCATATAGGATGTTGGCATTGCAGGTGGTTGTTTAATCCACTGTGCCACAATACCAGCCCCAAGATGATAATTTGTATTATTCCTTTTGCAGGTCACTTAAAACTCATAAACATTTTGTTACATGTTAAAATTACATTATAGAGAGCCGGCACTGTGGTGCAGCAGGTTAATGTCCTGGCCTGAAGTGCCAGCATCCCATATAGGCCCGGTTCAAGTCCCGGCTGTTCCACTTCCAATCCAGCTCTCTGCTATGCCCCTGCACCCGCATGTGTGACCCAGAAGAAGCTCCTGGCTCCTGGCTCTGGATCAGCACAGCTCCAGCAGTTGCAGCCAACTGGGGAGTGAATCATAGGATGGAAGATCCCTCTTTCTCTCTCTCTGCCTCTCCTCTGTGTAACTCTCACTTTCAAATAAATGAATAAATTAAAAAAAAACTATATTATAGGACTATAGTCTGATCTATGAACCATTTTTAAAATTTTTATTTATTTTTTAGTATTTGAGAGGAAGAGAGAGGGACAAAAAGAGCTCCTATCCACTAAATGCCTACAACAACTGGGCTTGGGCTGGGACAGAACTGGGATTGAAACCAGGAACTAGGAATGCGATCCAGTTTTCCCACATGAGTGGCAGGAACCTAATTACTTGAGCTATCACTGCTGCATCCCAGGGTCTGCATTAGCAGGAAGTTGGAGTCAGGAGCTAGAGCCAGGCATCTCTGATATGGGCACAGGGTTCTTAACTGCTAGGCCAAATGTCTGCCCAGTCAACTCTTTTAGATGCAATATACATGCTCTTCAACCTTTAACATTTTTGACAACGTTGGGGTTTATCAGGGTCTACTTCAGGGACCATGGGTCTATTTCCTGAAAAACCCCAACTTTGTCAAAAATGTTAAATTGAAAATGTATTCAATATCCTGGTAAATCTATCATGAAGTTGAAAAATTGAACATCAAATTATCCTAAGTCCAAGAGTCTTGCATATCATGATTTCTTTTAACTTTAAAAATGATTTATTTAATTTTCATTTAATTTAAAAAGGAAAACAAAGAGTGAGAAAGAAAGCAATCTTCTATCTGCTGGTTTCCTCCCTAAATGCCTGATAGGCCAGGCTGAAGCCAGGAACTCACAGAACTCAATCTGGGTCTCCCACATGAGTGGAAGGGAATTAAGTTCTTCCACCATCACCTGTTGCCTCCATGGTACAGCTTAGCAGGGAGCTGATCAGAAGCAGAGTGGCTGCGATTTGAAACAGGCACTCAGATATGATATGCAGGCATTCCAAACAGTAACTTAAACACTGAGCCACATGCCCACCTCAGGAATCCTTTTAAAGTCATTAATCACTATATCAATTTCCATCGTATAAGGGTGGGGGCCCAGCCTAGTAGGTAGGATACCAGAATCCCATACTGGAGTGCCTGGGTTCAAGTCCCAGCTCTGCTCCTGATTCCAGCTTCTTACAAATGTGCAATGGTTGATGGCTCAAATACCTGGGTCTCTGGCACTCATGTGTTAAGACTCGGCCTGAGTTCCCTGCTCCTGGCTTCAGGGTGGCCTAGCCCCAGCTATTGCAGGCATCGGAAGGAGTAAATCAGTGGGTGGGAGATCTCTGCTTCTGCCTTTCAAATAAAAATTTTAAGTGGGGGAAAAAAATTCCATCGCATGGATGTACCATAGATATCAAGATGTTTACTACTGTCTCTAGTTTGGCAAAGTTACAGAAAAGGAAGGAATAACAAGTAGCTAACTCTATCCATATTCCCACATCTCCAAATATTCCCCACAACCCCAAATGAGTTCTTCAATAATGAGAAGATACTTCCAGCTCTGAATGCTAGTTTAAAAATGACTTTCTTTTAAAATCATATACACGAAACTTTATAGTTTTTCTTTCTGTCATACTGCCTCCACAGAATATTCTTTCCTAGAAAACAAGTTCACTTACACACATAGGCACACAGAAACACATTTGTGGGTAAGTGTACATGTGACAGGGAAAAAGCCAATGAAGTTGGTTAATAGACTTGAGTCAAAGGCTTTGGCAAGCCAAAGCTGAGGAAGTATTCTTTATAATGCTCTACACTTGCGGCAAAATACTTAACATGTTGAGTTAGATGAAATAAGCAATATAAAGTTGTCAAAGGTGTCTGGAGAAACCTGAGCCCCAAATGGTCCAAATTTTCTGCCCATACCCTCTTGACTGCTGGCTGAAAGCAGTCGGCATCTCCGGAATTTCCATCAATGCTGCTGGGCTCACCATTTTGTGCTTCTCTTAAAACAAAGGAGAAAATTAATGTTAAAAGCTATAATCAGAACATCACCACAGCTCCATCTGGATATCCTGAGAAGCCCAGTTCACGGCACTCTGGCTTGTATACTTAACTGTTTCCTGAGACCTGCTGCCAGAACCATGGCACTGTGATGGTTGAATCTCTTGATGATGGCAGCATTACTATTCTCCTTTATGGACTTAGAATTGGAAGTAGATGGCACGGAGGAAATGCCATAGCCCTATGAGAAACAAGTTAGCAGATTAAAAATCAAAGTAAGGGTCTGATTTTTCAAAAAAAGATTTATTTATTTCAAAGGCAGGGCAATAGAGAGGGAAAGACCAAGAGGAATTTTCCATCTGTTGGCTCACTCCCCAAGAGCCACATTGGCAAGGTGTGGGCCAGGCTGAAGCCAGGCAAGAACTCTATCCTGGTCTCCCATGTGGGTGGCAGTGGCCCAAGCACTTGGGCCATCTTTCACTGCTCTTCCAAGCACATGAACAGAAAGCCGGATTGGAAGTGGAGCAGTCAGGACTCAAAACTGGCACTCTGATAAGGGATGTCACTGTAGCAAGCTGCAGTTTAACCTAATGCAACATCAGTCCCAGCGGTCTGATTTTTTTTTTTTTTTTTTTTTTGACAGGCAGAGTGGATAGTGAGAGAGAGAGAGACAGAGAGAAAGGTCTTCCTTTTTGCTGTTGGTTCACCCTCCAATGGCCGCTGCGATTGGCGCATCGTGCTGATCCGAAGCCAGGAGCCAGGTGCTTCTCCTGGTCTCCCATGCGGGTGCAGGGCCCAAGCACTTGGGCCGTCCTCCACTGCCTTCCCAGGCCATAGCAGAGAGCTGGCCTAGAAGACAGGCAACCGGGATAGAATCTGGCGCCTGGAACCGGGACTAGAACCCGGTGTGCCGGCGCCGCAAGGCGGAGGATTAGCCTGTTAAGCCACGGCGCTGGCCGGTCTGATTTTATCTATTATGAAACATATGTTCAATTGAAAACATTTGCTGGGTTATGGGAGTTAACTCTCATGAATATTACTAAATATCTGTAGGTAAGCATTTAAAATAAGTAACATAAATAAAAATTAAGCGGTATCACTAACTTGTGTTTCTAATTAATTTTTAAAAGTAGAGTTCCTATCTAATGGTTCACTCCCCCAAATGTCCACAACAGACAGGGCTAGGTTAGTCCAAAGCAGGGAGCTCAATTCCATCCAGGATTCCTATAAGGGTGGCAGGGACCTAACTATTTATGCCATTATCTGCTGCCTCCCAGGGTGTGCATGAGCATGAAGCTGGGATCAGGCAGAGATGAAACTCAAACCCACTCACTTTATTACAGGCTGTGGGTGTCCCAAGCAGCAAATTAACTGCTAGGTCAGACACCTGACCCATAACTACTCTTTTTTTTTTTTTTTTGGACAGGCAGAGTTAGTGAAAGAGACAGAGAGAAAGGTCTTCCTTTTCCGTTGGTTCACCCCCTAAGTGGCCGCTATGGCCGGCGTGCTGCGCATCTGAAGCCAGGAGCCAGGTGCTTCTTCCTGGTCTCCCATACGGGTGCAGGGCCCAAGGACTTGGGCCATCCTCCACTGCACTCCCGGGCTACAGCAGAGAGCTGGACTGGAAGAGGAGCAACCGGGACAGAATCTGGCACCCCAACCGGGACTAGAACCTGGGGTGCCGGCGCCGCAGGCGGAGGACTAGCCTAGTGAGCCGCGGCTCTGGCCCATAACTACTCTTAGTATCACAAAAGTCTTACACTCTGCAATTCTTTTTTAAAGAGTAATTTTGGTTTAGTTAGCAAAACAGCTAACTAAAAAGTGAACAGAATACAGTGTGAATAAAACATGAACTATGGAACCTGAAAGATTCAAAATCTGGCTTTATTACTTTTTCTACTATTATTCTAGGCAAGATAATATACTTCCCCAAGTTCTATAAAATGGGAAACTGGGGAATTACATAGTATGGGTGTTTTAAACATTGTATATTGAGTGCATGCTATATGTGGATGACCGATTAGACATTTGTTCTAATGTCACCTCTTCAGAGACAGCTCACTAGTCATCTTATTTAAAGTAGCTTCCGTCACTTAATCCAGTCATTCCCATCACGTTACCCTCTCTACTTTCTTTATAACAAATGTCACTTTCAAAAAAAAACCTGTGTTCTTACCTTATTTTATCTGATAACTGCCAGTCCTAGGCAGACTCCTCACTACAGCCTCAGTTCCATGAGGCTGACCTTGTTCTTACTTTCTGGCCTACCCAGGGCATATATTAAGTGCTCAGTAATTATTTGATAAACTGAGACGACCTTGTGCCACAAGAACCTAAATATTAATTAGCAAGAACCTGAGCTGTAAGCTAGGACATGCAGGTAAGAAGTAGTAGTCAATCCCCTTGGAAGAGAGGAGGAGTAGGTTTGAAAAAGCTTCATGGAGCATTGCCACGCAGAGATGGGAGACAGTAACACTTAAGGATGAGGAAATTGCTTAAACAAAGGCACAGAAGCAATGTAGTAGGCACTGTATCACAGCTTTATTTGTGGTTCAGTACAGCCAGAATGAGGTGGGCCTGGGACTGGTGAGACATAAGGCTAAAGAGGAAAAGGTCTGTCAGAAAAAGACTCTCATGTTATTCACCAACTTATCAAATAATTACCAAGTACTTATATAGACCATATGTTAGTGAAAGGCCAGCACACCATAAAGTCTCGGGGTGCTCACGCTCTGGAAGACTGCAATTATCAGGTAAAAGAAAGTAAAAACAAGATCATTTTTCAAACTGACAAACATGACAGGGAAAATAGGATAATATGGTAGGAGAGATTGTATAAGGGGAAGCTCCTTTAGATAGGGTGGTTAGGAAGATCTCTGTTTATGTGTCATCAGACTAGATGTCTACTGCCAGCATGACACAGAGGGTTAAGTCATCATTTGCGACACCAGCACCCCATATTCCATTCTAAAGTGCAGGTTCAAGCTGTAGTGGCTCTACTTCCAATCCAGCTTTCTGCTAACGTGCCTGGGAAAGCAGCAGATGATGGCCCAAGTATCTGGGTTCTCATCACCTGCCTACATCAGAGACCCAGTAGGAGTTCTAGGCTCCTGGCTTTGCCCTGGCCTGGCTCTGACTGTTGCAGGCATTTAGGGAGTGAACAAGTGGATAAAAGATCCATCGCGGGGCCAGTGCTGCGGCATAGCAGGTTAAGCCTCTGCCTGCAGTGCTGGCATACCACATGGACGCTGGTTTGAGTACCGGCTGCTCCACTTCCAATGCAGTTTTAGGCTATGGCCTGAGAAAGCAGTGGAAGATGGCCCAAGTTTTTGGGCCCCTGCACCCACGTGGGAGACCCCAGGAGAAGCTCCTGTCTCCTGGCTTTTGATCACCTCAGCCCCGGCCGTTGCGGTCAATTGGGGAGTGAACCAGAGGATGGAAGACCTCTCTCTTTCTCTCTGCCTCTCCTTCTCTTTCTGTGTAACTCTTTCAAATAAATCTTAGAAAAAAAAAAAAAAAAAAAAAAAAGACCTTTCTCTGTCTCTCCCTGTCACTCTGCCTTTCAAACAAGTCTTTTTTCTTTTTTCTTTTTTTTTTTTTAAAAAAGAGGGGCTGTGGCCAGCGCCGCGGCTCACTAGGCTAGTCCTCTGCCTGCGGCACCGGCACCCCAGGTTCTAGTCCCGGTTAGGGCGCCGGATTCTGTCCTGGTTGCTCCTCTTCCAGTCCAGCTCTCTGCTGTGGCCCGGGAGTGCAGTGGAGGATGGCCCAAGTCCTTGGGCCCTGCACCCGTATGGGAGACCAGGAGAAGCACCTGGCTCCTGGCTTCGGATCAGTGTGATGCGCCGGCCGCAGCGGCCATTGGAGGGTGAACCAATGGCAAAAAGGAACACCTTTCTCTCTGTCTCTCTCTAACTTTGCCTGTCAAAAAAAAAAAAAAAAAAAAAAGAGGGGCTGCTATTGTGGTCTATTGCCTATGATGCTGGCATATCATATCTGAGCACCAGTTTGAGTCCCTGCTGCTCTGCTTCCAATTCAGCTCTCTGCTAATGCATAGAAAGCAACAGAATATGGCTCTTTGCTTGAACCCCTGCCACCCACATAGGAGATAGAGTTCCAGGCTCTGGCTTTGGCCTCGCCTAGCCCTAATTGTCACAGGCATCTGGGAAGTAAACCAGTGGCTAGAAGATCTCTGTCACTCTTTCAAATAAATAAACAAACCTTAAAAAGAAAAATCAGATAAAAAAATAACAGACATTAATCATTGAAAGAAGCTAGTTAGGGGAAGAACAGGTAGAGAAACAAGTACAAATACCTTTAAGTCAAAAAGCTTACCAAGGAACTAAAAGGTAATTGCATCTGGGGCATGAGTGATTGGGAGGGGTCCAAGCTGAGGTACAAAGAAGCTGGGAACTCAATTCCACTCTCTTATGTGTGGGTGGCAGGGACCCAAGTACTTGAGCCATTATTTGCTGTCTCCCATGGTGTGCAAGCACCTCACTGTAGGACACAGGTTTTACAATTTTTTTTTTTTTTTTTTTTGACAGGCAGAGTGGATAGTGAGAGAGAGAGACAGAGAGAAAGGTCTTCCTTTTTGCCATCGGTTCACCCTCCAATGGCCGCTGCGGCCGGCGCATCGCGCTGATCCGAAGCCAGGAGCCATGTGCTTCTCCTGGTCTCCCATGCGGGTGCAGGGCCCAAGGACTTGGGGCATCCTCCACTGCCTTCCCGGGCCATAGCAGAGAGCTGGCCTGGAAGAGGGGCAACCGGGACAGGATCGGTGCCCCGACCGGGACTAGAACCCGGTGTGCCGGCGCCGCAAGGCGGAGGATTAGCCTGTTAAGCCACGGCGCCGGCCAGGTTTTACAATTTTTTTAAAATAAAGCTTTATTTATTTATTTGAAAGGCAGAGTAACAGAAAAAGAGGGAGACACAGAGAAGCCAGGAGCCAGGAACTCTGTCCTGGTCTCCTACATGGGTGGCAGGAATCCAAGGACTTGGCCCATCATCTGTTGCCTTCTTAGGTGCAGCAGGAAGCTGGATCAGAAGCAAAGTAGCCGGGACTCAAACTGGCACTTCAATATGGTATGCTGGCACTGCAAGTGGCAGATTAACCTGCTGTACCACGCCAGTTCCACAAGCAACATCTTAACCACTACACCAAACACTGGCCCCAGGCAGTAGTTTTGATTTTATTCTAAGTTCAATGAGAAGGCATTAGAGTTTTACCTAGAGGAGCACTATGATCTAGTTTTAATTACAATTCTTACTGCTAGAAAATGAATTATCAAGGATAAGAGTGCAAACAGCAAGATCAGGGGCCAACACTGTGGCCCAAAAGGTTAGCCTGTTGCCTGTGACACAGCATCCCATATCAGAGCACAGGTTAAAATCCTGGATGATCCACTTTCCATTTAGCTCCCTGATAATGTGCCTGGGAAAGCAGCCGCAAAGGGGACCCAACTACTTGGCCCCTGCCACTCACATGGGAGACCTGGATGGAATTCCAGGCTCCTGGTTTCAGCGTGGACCAGTCCCCAGCCATTGTGTCCATTTGAGGAGTGAACTAGTAAGTGAAGATCTCTGTTTCTCTGGCTTTCAAATAAATAAATCTTAAAAAAAAAAAAATTATTAAGAACCACCAATGGGGAAAACGAGAAAATTGCATTTAAAAAGTTCTGGCAGGGTGGGTGTTTGGTGTATCACCAAACAGTGATATCAGTCACTGCTTGGGATGACCATACCTTATATTGGAGTCCCTGGACTTGACTCAGCTCCATGTCCTATTCAGTTTATGAATACTCTGGTAGGAAGCAGGTTATAGCTTAAGTACCTGGGACCCTGTCACCCATGTGGAAGACCTGGGTTGAGTTCTAGACTCCTGCATTGGCCTGGAGTATTTATTTAGTATTTACCTAGCTCCGGGTATTTATTGTGGGCATCTGTAGGGAAACCAGTGAATACAAGATCTCTCTCTGCCTTTCAAGTAAACATTAAAAAAAAAAAAAAAAAAAAAAAAAAGTTTAGCACCTCATACAGGAATTCAAGATAATTTTAATGGCAAGTAGCATTTGTAAACAGCATTTTTGACAAATCACTTCCAACAGAAGAACTTTGCTTTTTTTTTTTTTTTTTTAAATTTATTTACTTATTTGAAAGGAGGAGTTAGAGAGGCAGAGACAGAGAAAGAAAAAGAGAGAGAGAGAGAGAGAGAGGCTTAGAGGGGTCTTCTACCCACTGGTTCACTCTCCAGATGGCTGCCAATAGCTGGAGTTGAGCCAATCCAAAGCCAGGAGCTTCTTCGGGTCTCCCACATGGGCACAGGGGCCCAAGCCCTTGGGCCATCTTCCACTGCTTTCCTACGCCATAGCAGAGAGCTTGATTGGAAGTGGAGCAAACGGGATTCAAACCTGCACCCATACGGGATGCCAGCATTGCAGGTGGGGGCTTCACCCACTATACCACACAGTATAAGCTCCACTTTGCTTGTTTTATATTCTCAAGTAGAACATTTACATTTAAGACAATTTAAAAACTGTATACTTAAGAATAGGCTGTCAAAACTCCATTTATTACTTCTTTTTTTCTAAAAAGATCTTCCATCTACTGGTTCACTCCCTAAATGGCCACAACAGACAGGGCTGTGCCAGGCCAGAGCCAGGAACTTCATCTGGGTCTCCTGTGTGGGTGCAAGGGCCCAAGCACTTAGGGCATCCTCCACCGCTTTCCCAGGTGTATTGGCAGGGAGCTGGTTTAGAAGTAGAGCAGCTGGTACTCGAACTGGTGCCCATAAGGGATGCCGGCATTGCAGGTGGAGGCTTAAACTTCTATAGCACAGCGCTGATTCATATTTATTGCTTCTTACCTCATCTAATGGTTTATCCTCTAAAGCTGTCAAATCCAGTAGTGGGTTCTTCACTCCTAATGAAACCATTGTTTTTAATCCTAGAAAGTAAACAAAATAAAAGTTCATTAAGTCTTGTTTTTCCCAGAAATCAAAAAACATTTCATTAAGCATTTTCTGTATTTTATTTATTTGACAGGTTGAAAAATAGAGCATGAGAGAGGGAGACAAAGAACTCTCTCATCTACCAGTTCATTTAACAAACACCCCCAATAGTTGGGGCTGGGCCAGGTCAAAGCTAGGGAGCTGCAAACTCAACGCAGGTCTGCCACATGGGTGGCAGGGACCTAACAACTTGAGCCATCACCTGCTGCCAGAGTACACATGAACAGGAAGCTGAAATTGAAAGTGGCGGTGGGATGCAAACCCAGATACTCCAACATAGGATGCGGGTGTCCCGATGTCTTAACTGCTAGACCAAGCACCCATCTGACATTAAAGCTTTAATGACAGATACCGGTGAGTCAGGGATAAAGTTACCTTTTTCATCTATTTTGGCACATTCTGCAAAGAGATCCTTTGACCCTGTATTCAGCCTGTCCCTATGAAAATAATGGGACTGGAAAAACCGCGTCCAGAATTCCTTTTCTGTCATGTTGTGAGGAACATTTTCTGCATATTTCATTTTTACTGTGGAAAAAAAAAACCATAAGTTACATACCGAATTCCCAATTCTTTTTATGTTTTGTTTTAGTTTTATTTATTTACTTGAGAAGCAGAGTTACAGAGAGAGGGAGAGACAGAAACGTCTTCCATCCGCTGGTTCACTCCCAAAATGGCTACAACGGTGGGTGCTGGGCCAATCAGGAGCCAGGAGCTTCTTCTAGGTCTCTCACATGGGTGAAGGGGCCTGAGTACTTGGGCCATCTTCTACTCCTTTCCCAGGCCACAGCAGAGTGCCAGATCAGAAGTGGAACAGCCGGGACATGAACCGGGGCCCATATGGGATGCCATTGCCACAGGTGGCTACACCACAGCACCGGCTCCATGAATTCCTAATTCTTAAGGAATTAAGTTATTGAAACCTAGATTATTAACAAAACCTTATTTTGCACATGAAATTAAGTTTTGAAGCTTTAGTAGCAACACCAAGAGTCTAGGAGTGAGATCTTGGTTTGCTTGTTCATTTGTATTTGTGTGTGCTTTCAATCTCTGGTACTGCATTAGGTGGCAGGAAAGGAAGAGCCCAATACCTACTCAGAAGCTCTTCACTCCAGAAGCTTACTGTCTAGGGAACATAGTGTAAAGGGCATGGTTTCTTTTTTTTAATTTTTATTTTTTTATTTTTGACAGGCAGAGTGGACAGAGAGAGAGAGAGACAGAGAGAAAGGTCTTCCTTTTGCCGTTGGTTCACCCTCCGATGGCTGCCGCGGCCGGCGCACCGCGCTGATCCCAAGGCAGGAGCCAGGTGCTTCTCCTGTTCTCCCATGGGGTACAGGGCCCAAGCACTTGGGCCATCCTCCACTGCACACCCAGGCCATAGCAGAGAGCTGGCCTGGAAGAAGGGCAACCGGGACAGAATCTGGTGCCCCTACCGGGACTAGAACCTGGTGTGCTGGCGCCGCAAGGTGGAGGATTAGCCTGTTGAGCTACGGCGCTAGCCAAGGGCATGATGTCTTGACCCAGAGCCTGAATTTAAAATTCTAGGTCTGCCAGCTTCTATCTGCGTGACTTTGGGCATATTACTTAAATGTCCCTGTACTTCGGTTTCCTCAACTATAAACTGAGGGTTATAATAGTTCCCATTTCATAGGGTATTTGTGATGATTAAAAGGAAATGAGGATTTTTTAAAAGTAGCAATGAGGGGAGTCCTAAGGGAAGACAATTCCTAAGGACAACATGGGCTGGACCAGAAAGTGGGAAGACCAGTATATGGTTTAAGAAGCTCTGCTCAGTCACCCTTAGCTGCGCATCACAAACCACTAGTCCTGGGGTCAAGCATACTTTTAGTATGGTGTCAGCAAGGGAAAGGATTTGAGTTAGAAAGGTCACTCTGGATGCAGTCTGAGGAGTGATCTGAGTGAGTGCTGTGGAGAGACTCATTTACCGTTCTCTCTGTAGTATGTCATTTTGTTCAGGGATGCTGAAGGCCAACTAAAGCCTCAGAACCACCAATGGAGAGAATAATAAAATCTTAACAATGAACTGATTATAGTACATTATTTACTGAGACCTTAGTATCCACCATATGTCAAATACTGGGTAAAATATATATTTCACTGTACTTGATTAGGAATAAAGGATAAACATTTTGCTTTTTATTGATATATTACAAAATTAATCCGAATATTTAACCATCTGGAGAACTGTCTTTCCTTACCTGCTGGGTAAGTCCTAAAAATGGACTCAATGATATCAGAAGTTAAATTGTATCTCAAACCATTACAGCCATCTGTTTGGGGCCGGACATCAGCCTAAAACAAAGACCAGAGTCATGTATATATGCATATATTAGAAGATCAGGGACTATGTCAGATAATGGACAAAGATGGAAAATGACTTTCTAACTGAAATGCTGGAACTGTTAAGTCCCTCACCTTCACCTCTGGCAAGGAGACAGGGATCAAAGAAGCCCAGAATGACTTTTCAGTCTTAATGATCTGTAAAATGTGCTTCTTTGAAAGTCCAATATGGTCAAACAGGCATTAAGTGTGAACAAAGGCAGAGTGAAACTTTAATATAACATTTCCATAGCTTCCAAACTACTATAAACCTTGTTTAATAATTAAACTAACATTAACTGATTGTTTTGGTTTTTTTTTGACAGGCAGAGTGGATAGTGAGAGAGAGAGACAGAGAGAAAGGTCTTCCTTTTTGCTGTTGGTTCACCCTCCAATGGCCGCTGCGGCCGGCGCATCGCACTGATCCGAAGCCAGGAGCCAGGTGCTTCTCCTGGTCTCCCATGCGGGTGCAGGGCCCAAGCACTTGGGCCATCCTCCACTGCCTTCCCGGGCCATAGCAGAGAGCTGGCCTGGAAGAGGGGCAACCGGGACAGAATCCGGCGCCCCAACCGGGACTAGAACCTGGTGTGCCGGCGCCGCAAGGCGGAGGATTAGCCTGTTAAGCCACGGCGCCAGCAACTGATTGGTTTCTTTAGGAAAGACCTTCTCGATGCAGTTCACTGCTAAGCATGCAGAAAGATACAAAACATACAACTGGCAATCAAGCTTTTGTTGAGATGTAAAATAAATACTGCCCTAGTTCCACTGGAGTAGACTAAATGAACTCCTTTTTCTAATTCTACAGGTTAGGAATGTCCAGCTTTTCTGGGATTATTACACACAACTAACTCTGTATTTAAAGTAAAATATAGTAATACTCTGGTTTCTCTTCAGATCGTATAAATCTTTCACCTGAAAGTAAAATATAGCAATCATTTAAAAAGTACCAGAAAGCACTAACTTTGAAATTATCAGAAGAATAATTATGACCCACCATGCTAGGGTCAAGTCCAAAAACCAAGAAAATACAACTAATACAGAGAAATATAAATTAAAAAAAAAAAAATACTGTATATAATTTTAAGACATTTTAGAAGACTACCAGATACTGAATCTGTTAATTTACTTTAAGGAAATGTGAAATTCCACACAAGAAATTGCTTTGTTAGCAGATACTGGGGTTTTCACTTTTTAAAATTCAGCAATCTGAAAGGGTCACATACCAGAAATGCTGCAGAAATACCAACGTCCTGCTTATGGTTGGATGTGGAAGAACTATCTGTTGTGTTCACATTTAAGCGATTGGCCCAGAATTCCTCAGCACTGATCACTTGACTCACAACCAGGTCTTTATAGAGCTGAAACAAAACAGGATCTTCTTGCAGCATTCTGGTGACAGAATATATTGAATATAATTGAATTTCTAGAATAAAATGCCATTTAGGTAAAAAGACTTCAGTGACATGAAACATGGAAATACAATTCTTTCGAAATGAGCAGCAGAGGTCATTTAGTTCATTTTTTTAGTGATTCACAGCAAAATTCCCTCTTTGGAGGAACAAATGAAGTGGAAACAAAAGACTGAACTCTTTCAGGGTGTGGATTTGGTCTTATTCTCTGTGGCTCAATGACAAAAATCAGTGTGGCTGTAATTTGTACTGTAGTGTATCCTCTTTAACAAATATGGTGCGTGGGGAAGAGAGGCGGGAATCCTTGAGATTTTCCAGCACTAATTTTTTCATGGTAACCGTACTGGGAGCTGTAAGTACTGACAGCCTAACAGACATTAGTGATGGAACAGTTAACCTGATCAGAAAGTCTCATTATCTTACATGTGTCTACCCTTTTCACAGCATGCATTCTTTCAAGTTTCTTGTTCACACTCTTCAATGATTTACTTTTTTTCTCTGTGACTGGGAAAAGAAATTAAGGAACCACAATACCTTCTCATCTCAATTATGCTCCTAATCAGACATTAGGCTTGATGCAGTTAATTTAACTTCTGAGTTTGCACATTCTCATTGGCCCAAAGTCACTTATTAGTAAGATATTAGTTGAGAACAAACACAAGAGGTAAAGATACTACCGAAGTCCTTATTTTCCTGTATTACAGTATCACAGCAAAAGTGGAAAGGGGTTAACAACCTATCACTCTACTGGGAGACCAGAGAAAATCTAGCATTTCTTCAAAAGGCTAGTCTTTTCCTCCTTCACCTGTTTTTCTCTTCCAGTTCTTTATTTGCTTTCCTCTTAAATTTGGGCAGCAGCTGCTGAAGAAGGTCCTTTACTGCATCACGCTCTTTCACTGCTGTGCTTTCATTGGAAAAATGGAAGTTTGTTGTGTCCCCTGCATGCAGGACCAGCTGAAGCTGAATTTTAGCTTTTCCTTCTGGACTGATTTTCTGGCCTAAAAAGAAGCATGAGACTAATTAGATGAGGACATTCACACGTCAAAATCACTGTGTAACAGGTTAGCTCCACTCAAAAGATTCAGGATTCCTTTCGGTTTTAGCTGCCTTGTTCCTACCTCAGTGTTTTTGCAGTAATGAACTCTTCTCAAATAATCCCATATAACCAGAGTATAGCTAAATAAATCCACTGCTAACATCCTGTTTCTCCTCTTCAGTATCCTTCTGGTGTGGCACTTTTCACTCATTGCTCTCACTTCCAAATACTACTGGGCTTTTGTTTCCATTTAACTGGAGCAAACCTCTTTAAAGCATTCTAAACAGCCAACCAGGAGCCCTGAATCCACCTTTAACAACTGCATCCCATCAATATTATTATTAATAAAAATGGCTAGTCATGGTCCAAAGACTACAAAATATAGTCTGTGGCTTACTAACAACAAAGAAAAATATGTTATTATGCATGTGTGGGATCTGCTGTCATCACTTTAACCAAGTTATCAAATTCATTTATTATTATTCTTGCTCCAAATATTTAACCTGAATATAATCAAGCCTTCAGATCTTTCAGTTTAAAAGGAAACCAGAGGCCAGCGCCGTGGCTCAACAGGCTAATCCTCCGCCTTGCGGAGCACACCGGGTTCTAGTCCCGGTCAGGGCGCCGGATTCTGTCCCGGTTGCCCCTCTTCCAGGCCAGCTCTCTGCTATGGCCCGGGAAGGCAGTGGAGGATGGCCCAAGTGCTTGGGCCCTGCACCCCATGGGAGACCAGGATAAGTACCTGGCTCCTGCCTTCGGATCAGTGCGGTGCTGATCACCCATTGGAGGGTGAACCAACGGCAAAGGAAGACCTTTCTTTCTGTCTCTCTCTCACTGTCCACTCTGCCTGTCAAAAATAAATAAATAAATTAATTAATTAATTAAAAAAAAAAAAAAGGAAACCAGAGGTACAGGAATAGATTTAACAAAACCTTAAACGGACAGCCAGACAGATTTAGAATATGTGACACTCTATAAGCCTACACTGTACTATGGTAGAGACTGAAGAGACCACAACTGGGACAAGCATGGCACAGTGGGTTAAGCCACAATTTTGGATGCCCACACATCCATTATTGGAGTGCTGGTTCAAATCCTGCTATTCCACTTCCACTCCAGTTTCATATTAAATCTCTGGCAACCAGCAGATAATGGTTCAAGCACTTGTGTAGCTGCCAATCACATGAGAGACCTGGAAGGAGTTCTAGACTCCTAGCTTTGGTCTGGCCCAGCCCTGGCTATTGCAACCATTTGGGGAATGAAACAGCAGATGGAAGATATCTCTCTTTCTCTGCTTTTTAAATAAACAAACCTTGGCCAAAAAAAAAAAAAAAGAGAGAGAGAGAGAGCACAACTCTATGAACCTAGATTAGATACTGGCTTGATTAAAAAAAAATCAAAATAATATCTATGAAAGAAATTATTGGGACAACAGAGGAAATGTAACAACGAGCTATAAATTTATTATTGAAATGTTTTTGGTATCCTAATGATATTCAATAAAAGTGTATCTGGGGCCGGTGCTGTGGCGTAGCAGGTAAAGCCGCCACCTGCAATGCTGGCATCCCATGTGGGCGCCAGTTTGAGTCCTGACTGCTCCACTTCTGATCGAGCTCTCTGCTACGGCCTGGGAAAGCAGTGGAATATGGCCCAAATCCTTGGGCCTCTGCACCCCCCTGAGAGACCTGGAAGAAACTCCTGACTTCAGCTCTGGCTGTTGCGGCTATCTGGGGAGTGAACCAGTGTTTGGAAAACCTCTCTCTTTCTCTCTCTGTAGCTCTGCCTTTCAAATAAATAAATAAATAAAAAGTAAATATTTAAATTTTTTTTTTATCTTTGGAGATAAAATATGAATGCTGGTGCTGCATGCAGCAGCTAAACCTGCTGTGCTACAATGCTGGCCCCAGTTCCTATTGATAAGTTTTACTGTTGTTTAACTGTTAAATCTGTAATGTTATCATTGG
Organism: Lepus europaeus; assembly: GCF_033115175.1. Taxonomy (NCBI): domain Eukaryota; kingdom Metazoa; phylum Chordata; class Mammalia; order Lagomorpha; family Leporidae; genus Lepus; species Lepus europaeus. Next base: position 47,027,128 of record NC_084833.1, read on the forward strand.
AAACTTATGAGGCATTTTCCCACAGAAACAAAGTTTGAAAAGGAGGTATTATTAACAGGATAGTAGACAAAAAATCATATAACTTAGTACTGAAACCATGATGAAATTAAGATTCCAAGTTACTTTAATGGAGAAAGACAGAGATGTTGGTGATTTGCAGCAGCAAAGTGAAGGTCAATCCTTAGGGTATGACAGCTGTTTATAAACAAAAGACATTCATAAATAGGGCCTCTGCAAGTTGAAGGCTGTCTGCTTTTGGTGGTGTCACGTTGCTTGAAATCCACACTGGATTTTATCTAGAACAATCTATATCCAGGGAAATAGATGAATCCTCAGTACTGGTCACAGTTAAGGTACCTCAACTTGTCAAGGGATTATTGCCCCACCTCTCCTGGGTCTCCACCACGTCAAGATCTTTAGTCAGGTGAATTGTAGAAATTCCTGACAGATGGGGACAGCACTGTGGCACAATGAGTTAAGCCATGCCTATAGTGCTGGCATTCAATATGGATACCAGTTTGAGTCCCACTGCTCTGCTTCTGATCCAGTTCTCTGCTAATGTTTCTGGGAAGGCAATGGAAGATGGCCCAGGTCCAGGTCCCTGGGGCTCTGCCACCCATGTGGGAGATCTGGAAGAACTCCTGGTTTCAGCCTGGCCCAGCCCCAGTCGTCATGGCCATTTGGGGAGTGAATCAACGGAGGGAAGATCTTTCTGTCTCTTCAGCTCAAATAAATAATAAATAAATAAAAACTTAAATAAATAAATAATAATAAAAAGGCAGTTAGAGAGAAAGGGAGAAAGTGAGTGAGAGAAATCGTCCATCTGCTGGTCTGAGGCTGGGCCAGGCTGAAGCCAGGAGCCTGGAACTCCATCTGGGTCTACTTACATGTGTGGCAGGAGCCCAAGCACTCCAGTCATCTTCCATTGCTTTCCCAGCCTCATTAGCAGGGAGCTGGATTGGAAGTGGAGTAGCCAGGACATGAACTGGTACTCGCAAGGGACACTGGCATCACAGTCAACAGTGAAACCTGCTATATTACAATGCTGGCCCCAGATTATGCAACTCAAAGTATGTATGGAGATCTTCATCTGACTGACACACATGAACCTGTAAACACTCCATTATTAAGTGAAAAAAAAAAATTATATAATAGTACATATTCTATGATCAGATTTATTTCTACATGGTTGATTTTTCTGGATATCAAATAAAAAATCCACAAAGATAGTATAACTTTGTACAAAATTACTAGCAAACATGACATACACACATATCAGACCTTAATACAGGTGACTTACATTTAATGTCCGCATACATATGGCTGATTGTAAACCTATCTTTGCCTTCAGGTGCCCAAGCAATTCTTTCTGCCATGAGGTACAGAGCTCCATCCTGCTTCTTCTGACGCACCTTCTTTACAATCAGCAATACTTCTTCAGAGGAAGTTGCCATGATGGTTAGACGGTGCTAGTAGATAAAGAAAAGATCAGGAAAAAAAAATTTCACACATCAGTTGGGGTTGGATTTTGTTGACTTCCAGAGTCCCTTCTAACTCTAAAATCTAAAGCAGAAAATTGACAAGAAGGGAAAAAAGTCTCTTCTCTCAACCAAAGTTGAAGATAAAGTCATGTGGCATCTTCTATGATCAAATTCTATGTTCATACCTCATATGAGTTTACACTATACTATGGTTCATAGCACTTAGCAATTTCCCAAAGCATTTCCACATATAAGGGTATTTTTCATTTATTTTAAGACTTACATAGGACTCTACTGAATTTAGGTCAAATCTGTTTCAGTTGGAACAACTAAGGTCCATAGAATTTGTGTGCCCTTCCCTGAACTATACGCAGAGCTGAAATCACACACCTGGTCTTCCATGTGCTGGTTCACTCCCCAAGTTTCCTGATTTCTGCTCTAAGTTTCTTCTAAGTGCTTCAAAACAAACTGAGATGTCAACACTTAAAAACTTCACATGCCAGCTTCCCATCTTTTAAAAATGAAATGTCTTCAATGATTCTCCTTGTTTAGGTTGATGATTTTCTTTGTACATGGCTACCCAGCTCCCTGGGAAACTCTCATGTTTCCACATGCTTGCCTCTCTCCCCCATATTCCATGCTTCTTGGACTCTTTTTTAATCTTTATTATTTGAGAGGCGGAATTATAGAAGGACAGAGAGAGATGTTCCATCTGCTGGTTCACTCCCCAAATGGCTACAACTCTGGCAAATCTGGAGTCAGGAGCTTCCTCCAAGTCTCCTGTATGGGTGCAGGGGCCAAGCACTTGGATTACCCTCTGCTGCTTTCCCAGGCCATTGGATCAGAAGTGGAACAGCTGGGACTTAAACTGGTACCCATATAGGATGCTGGTATCACAGGAAGAGGCTTTAGCCTACTACATCACAGCAATCGCTATGATTTTTGGAATCTTAAAATCACCCAGCCATTGAGCTGTCTGGGCTCTACGGCAGATGCCAAAACTGATGGTGATATTTGCCATAGGCCGGGATGGGGAAAGCTGTGATACAAATGTCATATACACACTAGTTTTGGTGAAGATACGACTGGTGTTTATCCTAAAGGAATGGTTTAAAAATATAATTAAAAAATTTACTTCTTTAGGGAAAAGTTCAAAGTATAATTTTGGAGAAGTCAGCTTAAGAATTAAGTTTGCCCTGAGCAAACAAGTGAAACTTTATGGAAAGCATTTCTGAGAGGTTAAAACAAATGGGAACAATGAAATATTGGCTCTGCTATTAATTATTCAAAATAATTAGAGCTTCTCTTTAGACAAAATGGGAAAACAAGCATTAGGAAGCACAGCAGATATTAAAAACAATGGAAATCAGCACTTGGGCCATCCTCCACTGCACTCCCGGGCCACAGCAGAGAGCTGGCCTGGAAGAGGGGCAACTGGGACAGAATCCAGTGCCCCGACCGGGACTAGAACCCCGTGTGCCAGTGCCGTAGGCGGAGGATTAGCCAATTGAGCCACAGCACCAGCTGAATTATTTTTTTTTAAAAAATATTTATTTGAAAGACAGAGTTACAGAGAGGCAGAGGCAGAGAGAGGTCTTCCATGTGCTGGTTCACTCCCCAAATGGCTGCAATGGCCAGAGTTGAATCGATCTGAAGCCAGGAGCCAGGCACTTCCTCCAGGTCTCCCACGTGGGTGCATGGGCTCAAGGAGTTGGACCATCTTCCACTGCTTTCCCAGGCCATTAGCAGGGTGCTGGATCAGAAGTGGAGCAGCCATGACTCAAACTGGTGCCCATATGGGATGCCGGCACTGCAGGAGGTGGCTTTACCTGCCGCACCAGAGCATTGGCCCCAGTGAATTACTTCTTAAACCATCATCTCATAGGATTATAAAAGACATCACTAGATTTAAAGCACTATTATTTCTTTCTCAATGAAGCAGTTTTTTTTGTTTGTTTGTTTGTTTTTTTAGTTTAAAGTAAAATCTTGCTTTCTCTGAAGGTATCTCAACTCTGAGCACCCAGATCTCCCCTTTCATAGGTCTCTCCTTCAGTAGGTCTTTACAGGTCACTTCATTCTACAAGAAGGAAAAGGGTCAGTGTGAATACATTTATTCAATACATTTGTACTCAGCCTAGGAGCAATCGATCCAAATATGAATGTCTTTCAACATGATTCTTGCTTTCAAAGAGCTTCCAGGGGCGGTGCTGTGGCCTAGCAGGTAAAGCTGCTGCCTGCAGTGCTGGCATCCCATATGGGCGCTGGTTCAAGTCCCAGTTGCTCCATTTCCGATCCAGCTCTCTGCTATGGCCTGGGAAAGCAGTAGAAGATGGCCCAAATCCTTGGGCCCCTGCACCTGCATGGGAGACCTGGAAGAAGCTCCTGGTTTCTGGCTTCGGAATGGCACAGCTCAAGCCACTGCGACCATCTGGGGAGTGAACCAACAGTGGAAGACCTCTCTCTGCCTCTCGTACTCTCTCTGTGTAACTCTGCCTTTCAAATAATAAACCTTAAAAAAAAAGAGCTTCCAGTCTAGCGAGCAAGATGTGTGTAGATGTGCTATTTGTCAGTGCACACAAACCTGAATGTGTAAAGATCCCTCCTCCAGACCGGCGCCGCGGCTCACTAGGCTAATCCTCTGCCTTGTGGCACCGGCACACCGGGTTCTAGTCCCGGTCGGGGCACCGGATTCTGTCCCGGTTGCCCCTCTTCCAGGCCAGCTCTCTGCTGTGGCCCGGGAGTGCAGTGGAGGATGGCCCAAGTGCTTGGGCCCTGCACCCCATGGGAGACCAGGATTAATACCTGGCTCCTGCCATCGGATCAGCGCGGGGCGCTGGCCGCAGCGCGCCAACCGCGGCGGCCATTGGAGGGTGAACCAACGGCAAAGGAAGACCTTTCTCTGTCTGTCTCTCTCTCTCACTGTCCACTCTTCCTGTCAAAAAAAAATAAATTAATTAATTAAAAAAAAAAAGAGCCCTCCTCCAAAATGTTCTGAATTAGGACCAAGACAATTTTTCATTTGGGATGCTCTGATAACAAAGGTTCACCATAGAATATGTCTAAATTAATTTTTTTGAAAATTGAAATATAATTGAAAATCAAAGAAATGCCTACTTCTCAGGTGTTCTGTCCGATGTACTGAGAATTGTACACTTATTCATCATTACCCAAATCAATACAGTGCAGTTCCATCACCCCTGAAAGTTTCCCCACGTCTCTTCACAGCTAATATTCCTTCCTACGGAACTCTTCTGCTGCGTCCCAAGCACATTAGCAGGGAGCTGGATCTGAAGCAGAATAGCCAGAACGTGAACCAGCACACTAATAAGGGAAGTGGACACAGCAAATATAGCTGCACCTGCTGTGTCACAACACCTGCCAGGTGAGGGTACCTTACTGCATGTTTTACTAATGTGTGTCAGACACTGGACTAATTCACAGGCATAATGTTATTCAGTCCCAGGTTAATGAACATCTTATGAGGTAGGTTCTATTTTTAGTCCATTCTGTAGACAAGGAAACTGGGTCTGAGAAATCAAAATACTTTCTCAAGCATCAAGAAAATAGCAAAACTGCTACGAATCTGGGTCAGTCTGACCTTGGCGTTCCACTATATTATTCTGCAAACATATATGACTGGAGAAGGACATCAAATTCACCAGTAATTACCAACAGGTGATAGAAATACAGAGGATATGGGGCCGGCACTGTGGCATAGTGGGTAAAGCCATGGCTTGCAGTGCCAGCATCCAAAATGGGCACCGGTTCAAGTCCTGACTGCTACACTTCCGATCCAGCTCTCTGCTATAGCCTGGGAAAGCAGTGGAATACGGCTCAAGTCCTTGGGCCCCTGCTCCAGCATGCAAGACCGGGGAGAAGCTCCTGGCTCTGGATTGGCTAAGCTCCAGCTGTTGTAGCTTTTTGGGGAGTGAAACAGTGGCTGGAAGATTTCTCTCTCTGCCTCTCTGTAATTCTTTCAAGTAAATAAATAAAATCTTTTTTTTTGTCTTCTGGACCACCTACAATAAATATGTACTATGTAATGAGAAAAACAGCTATTAAAATGTCTTCCCAACAGCTTATGCCCTATCAAACCAAATGTTTATAAGGTAACATGTGAAAGTTTAGGGGTTAAGTTAGTGTGGGTAAAATTAAAAGCGCTCCCTATTTTGATTGTTTATTTTCAGCAATATGTATCACCATATGTTTTTAAAATTATTTAAGAAATTATTCTTTAACACTTACTGGGGAGGGCAGTGCTGTGGCGTAGCCGGTAAAGCTGCCACCTGCAACGCTGGCATCCCATGTAAGCATCAGTTGCATCCCAGCTGCTTCATTTCCAATCCAGCTCCCTGCTAATGTGCCTGAGAAAGCAGTGGAGGATGGCCCAACTGCCTGCGCCCTTTTACCCACGAGGGAGACCTGGAAGAAACTCCTGGTTCCTGGCCTCAGCCTGGCCTAGCCTTGGCTGTTGTGGTCATTTGGGGAGTGAACCAGTGGATGGAAGATCTCTTTCTGCGTCTCTCCTTCTCTCTTTAATTCTGCCTTTCAAATAAATAAATCTTTAAAAAAAATCTACGGAACTGTTAATTTTAAAAGCTAACCCTGCCTATAGAATGTAAAACTATACTGTATACCATTACAAACATTTTAGAAAACATGAATTAGGGGCTGGCATTGTGGTGCAGAGGGTTAAGCCACAGTCTGCAATGTCAACATCTCATATGGGTACTGGTTCAAGTCTCAGCTGCTCCGCTTCTGATTAACAGCCTGCTAGTGTGCCTTGCAAAAACAATGGAAGATACAGAGCCCTAGTACTTGGACCCCTGCCTCCCATGTGTGAGACCCACATGGAGTTCCAGGCTCCTGACTTCGGTCTGGCCCAGCCTTCACCATTGCGGCCATTTGGGAGTGAACCAGCAGATAGAAGATTTCCCCTCCACCCACTAATTCTGCATTTCAAACAAATAAATCTTAAAAAAAAAAAAAAAAAAAAAACCATGAATTAAAATCTGACAGAGCAAGTCCCCCTTTAACTAGGCTTACAGGCACAGATGAAGAGTGTTAGCTTTGGAAAAGGACAGAAAAACTTTCCTGAGCTGGGAAGATAAGGAAGATGAGTCAAAGACACATTTAAGCGGAGAATATATTAGATCAACTGAACTGGTCTTGAGTAAGCCACTTTAAACCAATTAGGAAAAACCACCTCTTACATATAATATGAAAAATCATTCATATTACATTTCACTTGGGGAAACTTTAAAAAATAATTTAGAGATAAGTTATGGGACACTAGGCACAACTGGTCAACTGTCTCACAGCTCATTTGCTTGGCAAGTTTCCCTGGTCATCTGTAGCACCTCTGTTAGTTGTACAAGGACCAATTTCAGGAGATGTAATTAACCACGGGGGCTACCCTACAATGGTTTCTCTGATTTCCAGATTTTTCATGAAGTTAGGAGATTCCTTGGGTGGCAAACAATTCTTCCCAATAGAACTCTGAAAAAGCCACAAAATAATTTATGAAAAATATTATTGGTGCAGGCTATATTTAAACAAATCAGGTGGCTAAAGATCTAGACTGACTTAAAAGATTATTCACTTTATGAAATAATCTGTCACAAGACTTCTTTAAATAGCAAAATCCTTCGGCAAAGGCATTAAGAAACTTAGTTACTATCTCACTCATTTGTGGAGTCCAAAAACACAGCGATCTTTCTGAAAAGTATAATGGTGGTTACCACAGGCAGGGGAGGGGGAGAGGAAGGAGGGATGGGGAGAGGTTATTAATAGGTGCTAAGTTACTGATAGGAACAAGAAGTTTTGTAGTTCTTCTGCACAGTAGGATGACTACAGATAATGTTAATGTACTGTAAATTTCTTAAAAAAACTCTAGAAGACAGCACTTTGGATATTTTCATCATAAATAAATGTTTGAGGAGATACGTACTGAAACACCATACAGTGTCCATAAATATGTACAATTTGCATATGTCTGTTAAAAAAATTTTCTGAAGATAAGCATCTATGCCTTGTTATTTGGCCTCCATATATTCGTTTGGCCCTCTTCCCACCCATTAGCTCATTTTTTCACTTTAAGCATTAACGTTACTAGCTAAGATTTCCTAGCATCCTCGCCACACTTGCCACACTTCACTTTTGAAGTCATGATTTTGATGTACATCTCCCCTGACAGCCTGCCAGCTTCCTAAAGGAAGGCAGAGGCCACACGCACTATTTTGTGTTCACTGCAATACAACGCCCAGCAGCACAGTTAGGCCCACAGGAAGAACCCAATAAACCACTGAGACACTGAAGATCTTTGCTATTAAAAAGACAAAAGAAACCTTTGCACATACATCCTGGGCTAAACTCCAGGAAGTGCTACAGCTCTCAACTCACAGATGGGACTACTACTTCTCACAGATTCCAGTGATAGGAATAAGAAACAAGCGAGCAGAAACCTTTAAATTATTGCATCTCTGCATTTCCATTACCTATACCCCTAGATAAAGATAAATGGAGAGAAAAACCACAAGTGAAACATACACTCCTTGGCACTCTTTCTTAAGCTGCTGGTACGATCAGCACAAAAAAATGGAGATTGGGAATGCTGCTTGCCCTTAGGCAACAAAGTGTTTAGCAACTCAACATTACTGGGAATAACACCTTAGAAATACGTAAAAAGTGACCTAAACATGCTGGTTTAAGGACACCTTCCCAGTTGTTTTTCATTTCACAGCAGTGCAGGGAGAGGCAGGAGGGAAATGCGGCACAGATGCATAACAGAGGGCAACCGGCTCACACCCACTAATAAATACTGCAGGCTGACACGAGTCCATGTCCAAAATCAAGAGAAGAGTCATCAGTTGGCAATCCAAGTGAGAGAAGGACTATAAAATCAATGCCTGACCCCCCCACACTGAAGGCAAGAGAGATATAAAGTAAGGAGGGCACAAAGACAGCTCTAACAGCAGGATCCCTAAGGTAGAAATGGTGGCCAAAATGCTAGGGAAGCTCACAGCACACCAGACAACACTCTGCTGATAGGTGGGAAAAAAAAAAAAAAAAAAAAAAAGAACACAGAGAAGCAGGCTATTAAGATGGACCGATGTCAGCAGGGAGAAGCTCTGAGCCTTGAGGGCAGGACACATCAGGAGCATTCACAAACGCCTGGAGCTAACCATTTGCTTCACCTTTAACAAATTCTTCCTTTGGACTGCACCAATCCCCCTAGTATTTATAAAGAGCCCTTTCTCCATTGGCTTGGGTTACTTTTATACATTTGTACTGCAATGTGTATTTAGCTATCACCTATCAACGTGAGCCCCACTAAAGCTCAGCTGAGTGAGGTTAGCTGATCGTTTCTTTCTTTCTGAATGTGGAATTTTGGACTGCTAATAGTACAAAGTTCTTTCTAGAGTCCCAGACTCAACTGCTCTATTTTAAGTAAAAATTGGAGGCTGGCAACATCAGCTTAAATACCAAAGTCCAGATCAGTGGCTTTCAAATTGTGCTCCCAGAAGATGCTTCAGGGGCAGAGGCCAGGCTCAGGGCACGGGGTCTGGCCCTGCTAAACTCAGTTCTGCCAGAGCATGCGGTTTCCTAGGCTGGGGTCCGGGGCTTCCTGGGAGGAAATGGTTCTCCTTAAAAAGGTCTGGAACTCACCTGCCTGGATAGTCAGAACATCGATCTCTATGGAGCCAGTACTTACTGCAAGGTATATTTCAAATTACTCAATTTTCCAGTTTTTAAAACTGGATCTTCCAGTGCGTAAACATGTTATCTTTCCGCCACCTCCATTTTATAGATGTTAAAATGGTCGTTTAAGAGCCAATCAATATAGTATCTTACTCCACTCAGCCTCTGAGAACACTGGGAAATTTATAAAATAATTATGTATGTCCACATACAGATGGTCTACTTTTACAAAGGATTTGACAACCACATTGTGCATAACCAAAACTGGGTGTGTGGGTGGCACAAGTGTTAAGGCTTCTAAGAGAGGAAGGACTGACAGGTAGAAGCGAGGAATGTGCAGACCCCAAGGTGAGAGCTGCTCTTAACAGACATCGGCTCTAAGCACGTTCCCTAACGGGCAGGGCTCCCCTGCCCAGGAGAGGCCTCACTTCCTTATTTCTCACCAGGCAAGTCCGATCCTGGCTGTGGAGAAACCTCTGAGCCCTGCTCTCAGTGGAAGGGCAGGCATGCCTTAGACAAGTAGCTTAGCGGTCGCCTCCTCCCCGCTCTGGGATAATAAAGGGCAAACGAGACCGTAGGCTTGGGCACCGTGGCTACCGCGACAGCGACGCTGGGGTAAGGGACAGGATCCACGCCGTCCGGCGGCCCCGGGGCCTGTCAGCTCCTCACCGCCCACCACCGCCTACCGCTTGCCCACCCCCATTCTTCGGTCTTAACTTACCAGGTGGAAGCCACAACCCTGAGCAGAGAGTAAGTAGCTGTGTTGGGTCAGGTCGAGTTCCGCTGCGATTCTTAGAGCTGCTGCTGGGAAGAGGCGGAAACCCAGTGGCCGCAGCCGTCGCCACCGCCTCTGTTACTGGGGGGTCTCGCCTCCATCGCTGGCTGCGAGGGTTCTGAGGGCACGTGACCGGAAGTTCGAAGGCGGGCTTGCGGGACACGTGACCACAGAGCGCGGCCGCCATGACACCTTCCGCTAATTCCCTCCCTCCCCCACCGGTTCCCGGCTGTTTTGTTTCCTCTCTCCGGTCTTGAGCACTTAAGGATACTGGCATCCTGGCGGGCCACCCATTTGGTCTAGAGCTCCTCCGGTGCGGTCCAGCGCCGTGTCTTCAACCCGCGGCGGCTCGCCGACTGCAGGCCGTAGGGAGCGTCATTGCGACGGCGGCTCGAGGGGGTGGGGCCACGCGCAAGGGACGTAACCTGTCACGTGACAAGGAAGTGCCGTTAATGGCGTTGTCCCCGCGTCCCCGGCGCTCGTGGATGACGTAAGCAAGGGAAGGGCGGGGTAGGAGGGAATTGAAGTTCAGGTTTCGCTCTTAACTCCGAGTGGCCCGGTGCTGACCGAGAGAGTGCCTGACTTGAGAACTGGGAACTCCAGACCTGGATGTGGTGGAGCTGGGCTGAGACTTCTGGGCTGCTGATCTGTGAGCCTGGTTTGAAAACTTGGTTGCTGGGGCTCCTCTCTTCAAGAAATCTGAGTGCAGTATTTAAAGTTACTGCTGTTTAAAAGGTAGTAGTTCCCCCTAGGCGAAGAGCTGCTTGTGGTCAATGACTGTTTTGTTCATCCTGTGTCTCCAGTGATGCATGCAGGGCCTGGAACATAGTAGACATTCAGAATGGTGTGTGAATGAATGCATTATTGATTGAGTCGCTTTTTCTCCGTTGAGTTCCACAGTTCTCTGATCGTTACTTGTTGGATAGAAAGATCCCACTATAGAAATGGAAAAGACTGTTACTTTCCTATTGCAACATTTCTTTAATTTTTTTCTTTTTTTCTTTTTTTCTTTTTTTGTTTCTCCTTCCTTCTACAAACGCTTTTGTGGAGCAGCAAACACTGTTTACTACTCTTAGGTTATCATCAAGTGAATCGGGGAATGAAAAGATCTTGATTCAGGAGCCATGGGTTCCAGCTCCTTCTCTTGAGAGCTCGGTGACCCTTGGGCGGGCCAACCTCTCTGAGAAGTTTCACTGACTTAGGTAATACACATTTGTTGCCTCCTTCTGTGTACTTAGCATTTTGCTGAGCTGGAGCTGTGACAGACTTCGTAGAGGTAACATCGAAACTCAGCTTTGCAGAAATAGGGTTTTTGTTAGGTGGGGAAAGGCTCAGAAGGCAGCAAATACTAAATCACAGTCACAATCAGCTTACATAATGAAAGGGAAAGAAAAGTTTGTACAGGGGCTGCTGTGACACAGCGGGTTAAGCCAGGGCGTGGAGCCCTGGCATCCCATCTGAGTCCCCGCTGCTCCGATGCTAATGCACCTGGGGAGGCTGCAGATGATTTCCAGAGTACTTGGGCTCTTGCCACAATTGTGGGAGACCCAGATGGAGTTCCTGGCTGCTGGCCTTTGAGGCCATGTGGGGAGTAAACCAGATGATGGAAGATTTCTCCTTCTGATGCTCTGCCTTACAAATAGATAATTTTTTTGGAAAAAAAGAGAAATAGTACAATATAGTTGGGTAATGGGAGAATAAGATGCTCTATGAGGCTAGAAAAAAAGTAGGGATCAGATTATGTGTAAGAAGGGGAGCTAGCTGGCGCCGTGGCTTAACAGGCTAATCCTCTGCCTTGCGGTGCCGGCACACCGGGTTCTAGTCCCGGTTGGGGCGCCAGATTCTGTCCCGGTTGCCCCTCTTCCAGGCCAGCTCTCTGCTATGGCCCGGGAGGGCAGTGGAGGATGGCCCAAGTCTTTGGGCCCTGCACTTGCATGGGAGACCAGGAGATGCACCTGGCTCCTGGCTTTGGATCAGCGAGATGCGCCGGCCGCAGCAGCCATTGGAGGGTGAACCAACAGCAAAAAGGAAGACCTTTCTCTCTGTCTCTCTCTCTCTCACTATCCACTCTGCTGTCAAAAAAAAAAAAAAAAAGGGGGAGCTATTGGATGTTTGTACAGGGCTTGTTTTTTAAAGTACATTTAAAACTTTATTGTGGAAAATTTCAAACTCTGAGTTAGACATAATAAGATAATGAACCATCCCATATACCAGTTATAACAATGCATTGTTTGTACTGAGGTTTTAATTTCTAGGTATTTTTTATATCCCATTCTATTGTTTGTACTGAGCACTTAAATTTCTAGCTACTGTTGCATTTGGTTAATAGCAACTTTCAATTTGTGTTCAATGTTACTATATCTAGGTACTGAAGTAGCAAACTTTTATTTATCTTTTAAGAAAAATTTCTTTGGGTTTTAGATGACTGCTTCCTTGTTGTTCAGCCAACAGCCTGACATGGCCATTTTGAAAACACAGCTAATGCTATGTTTATAATATGGAAACTTAGTGTCCAGATCTAGGGAGCTATTGTTATCTACTCTATTTTGTGCTCATTCAGCTACTTAAGGGAATCATGTTGAGTTCTAAGCGCTGCATTCTCAGGCAAACTAAAGTGACTGTGGGTTGGCCAGAACACAGAAGAATTTAGAAAAGAAGACCTGACAATGCTTTTCAAATACTGAGAGGCTGTTCTGGAAGGAGCAAAATTATTTCCTTCAACTGTAGAAGCCACAGTTAGGCATAGTGGTAAGAGCTGTAAGTGATCAGATTTCAGACCTGTATTAAAAAAGACCTTGTAACACTGCGGGATGGAATAGGCAGCTTCAGGAGTGCTTGCTTTCAGTCACTGAAAATATTCAGGGATCTAGAGCAAAACTAATTTCTGAGTTAGGTGGATATGTACTGAATTACGTATGAGTCCTCTTCCACCTTAAGAATTCTGGGAAGGCAGTTAAGTGGAGTCCTGAAAGCTGGGTAAATCTAAATAAGAAGATCCAGAAGAGAGTGAGCCTAAAGTTAGGCATAAAGGTAGGTTTGGGGAACACTACCACCCAGCAACTTCTTTTGCTAGTACTGTTTTCTTTTGCATTCCCATCTTGGTTAAATCTTTTTTTTTTTTTAAACAAAGTAAGGACCTAAGTTTTTCCTCTGTTGTAAGATGTTCTGCCTTCATTGAGAACAAGGTGAAATGGCCTGTCTATCTCAGGCTTTTATTTCAGGAGTACAAGTAGAAGAGATGTTGTTGTCTTGATACCATCCCTTTCTGTCTCTTACGTCCTCTGTATTCAGAAAGTCAGAAGTTTTCTCCTTTCCCAGGAGACTTGTAAGGGAGCTGAAATGCCTTATCTTCACTTCCCCACCACCCACTCCTTAAGTTCCTTGTTTTCTAGCTTTAGCCCACAACATTTTACAGAACTTATTGTGCCCCTGCCCCAACACCAGATCTTTCAAAGCCTCTCTGTTGCCTGCTAAATTAAGTTTAGGTTCCTTGGTTTGAGATTCAGTGTTTTGTAATTTGGCCCCAATTGCCATTCCAGGTTTATCTTTCAAATTTCCATTGTCCTATGTTTCAACCTGTGTTTTCCAGACTAAACTTTTCTTCTCCAAATAGATGCTTTGCTTTTCCCTCTCAGGATCTTTGTTTGTTACTGCCCTATCTGCCGCCCTTTCCTTTTTCCTTGATAAGCCTGCTCTGTGCGCATGCTCCTTCCCTTTAAGACATTGTCTGTGATTCCCTTTAACTCAGTATGATCCCTCTATCCTCTCATTTCTAATACAGCACTTTGCTTAGGCTTCTTTTATGAGACCTCCATGTGCGTATGTATAGTATTTATTTTATATTCCCTATGTGGACATAAACTGGATGATATCTGGAATTATCTTACTTGCCTTGCTCCTAACATTGTGTGTGCCTGGTATTTTACTTTGTAGTTTATAAAATGAATGAGTGAGAAGAATAAAGGGGCCGGCGCCGCGGCTCAACAGGCTAATCTTCCGCCTAGCGGCGCCCGCACACCAGGTTCTAGTCCCAGTCGGGGTGCCGGATTCTATCCCGGTTGCCCCTCTTCCAGGCCAGCTCTCTGCTATGGCCCGGGAAGGCAGTGGAGGATGGCCCAAGTGCTTGGGCCCTGCACCCCATGGGAGACCAGGAGAAGCACCCGGCTCTTGCCTTGGAATCAGCACGGTGCGCCGGCCGTGGCGGCCATTGGAGGGTGAACCAGCAGCAAAAAGGAAGACCTTTCTCTCTGTCTCTCTCTCACTGTCCACTCTGCCTGTTAAAAAAAAAAAAAAGAATAAAGGAAAATTTTTCTCAGATCAGGAATTCTCAAATATTTTGAGTGTAGGCATACTAAAGAGTATATTTTATTTTATTTACTTATTTTTTAAGCACAATCACAATCCTTATAGAAGTTTGGCTGTTATTAATAAGAGTGTTATATGCAGAAAATAAGACTATCTTTTGTGCAAGCAGTGAAAAATATCATAAGCTTCCATATGTTTTGGTACTAGATAGAAATTATGTTCCATGGGGACAGGCATTCTGGTACAGCAGACTTCTTGGGACTGCTGCACTCCATGGTGGAGTGCCTGGTTCAAGTCCCAGATGTTCTGCTTCCAATCCATCTTCCTGCTAATGCATCCTGGGAGGCAGCGCATCATGGCTCAAGTGCTTGGGTCCCTGCGACCCACGTGGGAGACCCAGATGGAGGTCAGTGCTCCTGATTTCGGCTTGGCACCTGGGAAGTGAACCAGTGGGCAGAAGACCGATCTCTGTCTCTGTCTTTCAAATAGATGAACATAAATAAATAAACTTAAAAAATATATTCCATGAAAGTTAGGATGTTGTTTTGTACTTTGTGGTTATCTCCAGGACATAGAACCATACCTGGCATATAGATGGTGCTCAGTATATATTTGTTGAATAAATGAATGAGTGAATGATATATGTTTCTGGGGAAAACACCCCCACAAAACAAAGTATAAATAATGTAGAAAATGATTAAGTATAAACAGTTGTTTTTGAATTTTTCTGTGATATTATTTGACAGGATTGATAAAAGTTAAAAATAATAGGTAGAATTGCCTTAAATTTTATTGGTTTTTGTGGAAATCAGTGCCATGTGACAAAACTTGCATGTTAGAGTAGTCAGACAGATAACTCTTGTGTTTGTTTACAAATTCCCTCATTAGGAATTTGTCATTTCCTACTTTGTGTTCTTATTTGTTTATTTCTACCTTGTTTCTTTCACTGAATCTCTTATTCTTTGTGCTTTAGTTCCCTGTACTTTGCTTCTCACTTAGTAGGTGCACTCATATTCATTCAACCTACTTATTAAGCGCTTGCTAGGCTGGAGAAGAGACTTCCATGAAGAGTTACAGTGGAGGCTCATAGAGGTTTATAATTTAAGGCCTTTATAGAAGATTGCATTTTATGGGACACTTCTAAAGACAAGAAGATTTACAACTCAAAGAAGTGCAGCAGGGTTGCTCTTTTACCTCAGAGGAATTTTTTTAAAAGAGATTTATAGGCCGGTGCCGTGGCTCACTAGGCTAATCCTCTGCCTGCAGCGCCGGCACCCTGGGTTCTAGTCCCGGTTGGGGCGCCGGATTCTGTCCTGGTTACCCCTCTTTCAGTCCAGCTCTCTGCTGTGGCCAGGGAGTGCAGTGGAGGATGGCCCAAGTGCTTGGGCCCTGCACCCCATGGGAGACCAGGAGAAGCACCTGGCTCCTGCCATCGGATCAGTGTGGTGTGCAGGCCACAGTGGCCATTGGAGGGTGAACCAACGGCAAAAGGAAGACCTTTCTCTCTGTCTCTCTCTCACTGTCCACTCTGCCTGTCAAAAAAAAAAAAAAAAAAAAAAAAGAGATTTATAGGCCGGTGCCGTAGCTCACTAGGCTAATCCTCTGCCTTGCGGCGCTGGCACACCAGGTTCTAGTCCCGGTTGGGGCGCCGGATTCTGTCCCGGTTACCCCTCTTCCAGGCCAGCTCTCTGCTGTGGCCCAGGAGTGCAGTGGAGGATGGCCCAAGTGCCTGGGCCCTGCACCCCATGGGAGACTAGGAGAAACACCTGCTCTTGGCTTCGGATCGGCGCAGTGTGCCAGCCACAGCACGCCAGCCATAGCGGCCATTGGGGGGTGAACCAACGGAAAAAGGAAGACCTTTCTCTCTGTCTTTCTCTCTCACTGTCCACTCTGCCTGTCAAAAAAATAAAAAAGGAGAGGTTTATTTTATTTATTTGAAAGACAGAGTTACAGAGATAGGTAGAGCCAGAGAGAGAGAGGTCTTCCACCCACTGGTTAACTTCCCAAATGACTGCAACAGCCAGAGTTGAGCTGATCCAGAGCCAGGAGCTTCTTCTGGGTCTCCTACGCTGGTGCAGGGGCCCAAGGAGTTGGGCTGTCTTCTGCTGCTTTCCCAGGCCATAGCAGAGAGCTGGATCAGAAGTGGAGCAGCTGGGACTTAAACCGGCACCCATAATGGGATGCTGGTTCTGCAGACCAGGGATTTAACCAGTTGTGCCACAGCACCGATGCCCCTCAGAGGGATTTTACCAGTTTTCCTTATTTATTTATTTATCAAAAGATTTTATAAAGGTAAGTTTTAGTTATTTTATTTGAAAGTGAGATCCTTTCCAGATGCGGGTTCACTCTTCAAATGCCTGCGGCAGCCTTGTCTAGGTCAGACTGAAGCCAGGTGCCCAGACTCCATCTCAGTCAGGATGTCCCACATGTGGCAGGAACCCAACTACCCGAGCCATTACCTGCTGCTGCCTAGGATGTGCGTTAGCGTCAGCGGGAAGCTAGAATCGGAAGCACAGCCAGCGCTTGATCTCAGGCACCCTGATGTGAGGTCTAGATGTTCCAGGTGGCATCGTGACTGCTACACCAAAAGCCTAACCCGTTTGTTTTTAATTTGTTGGAGTAAAAAGCTCCTGTCTGCTGATTCGCTCCCTATAAATGGGCCTGTGCCCACAGTGGTCGTGGGGACAGAGGGAGATCAAAGCTGGGAGCCAGGAACTCAATCCAAATCTACATGGGTGGCAGAAAACCAACTACTTAAGCTATCCTTACTGCCCCCAGGGTCTTTTTCAGCAGGAAGCTGGCATCAAAAGCTGGGGTCAGATATCAAACTCAAGCACTCAGTTGTGATGGTTTAACCGCTGGGTCACAGGTTCGTCTCCAGTTTTCCTTTTTAGTCCTATTGTGCTCTCTTAGCTTACAGTGTCAGATAATAAAATGGGATTGGGTTATGGCGGGCCTTGAGAACCTGGACCAGATGCTGTAGGAATTTTAGATGGAATGATGTCTGAGCACACTGTTGCATGCAAATGACCCGTATGAGATCTCTTTCTACCTAGGTACAAAGTACTTCCAGAGTAGGGATCCTTGTCCCTTTCTCCCATTTCCCTGTGCACTGCATGAATTCATTAAATACATGAGTATGGAATGAATGATGAGCTTCTTAAATTCTGCGTTTGCAGGTTTTATTTGGACTGAGGAAAACTGTGCCTCTCAGAGAACAAGTTTCGACTTTCTGACTAAATGACTCTTGTGCCAGTCATAGCAGAACCCTACAGCCATGTGCTGGCAGAGTTTGAGTCTCTGGATCCGTTACTCTCAGCCCTGAGGCTGGACTCCAGTCGCCTAAAGGTCAGCGTCTTAATCCTTTTGTCGGTTTCATTTTCGTAATTTTGTGCGCTTGTTAAATGGGCCTGTGCCCTCGTAATTTTGTGCGCTTGTTAAATGGGCCTGTGCCCTCTAGTTCCTTGTGTTTTGTGGAATGTTGGGTGTCCTTACCTGTCTTAGTCATACCCTCCATAGCAATAGCATGATTTATCTTAGAGCTGTCATTTGAATTCTTCTCTCCCCTAGAAATCATGATCCTGACTGCTTAATTTTTCCCTCTCTGTGATCTTAGTGTCTTCTCTCAGAAAGTAATGTATTCGATTGAAAATAAAATAATAGCAATAAGTGTACACTCATCACATTTTTAAACATAAATATTTATTTATTCACTTATTTACTTGAAAGGCAGAGTTACAGAGAGAGTGGGAGAGACAGAGAGAGAGAGATACCTTCCATCTCCTGGTTCAGTCCTTAGATGCCTGCAACAGTCCATGGCGGGGCCAGGCCAAAGCTTGGAGTCAGGAGCTTCTAGAACAAAATTGTATAACTAATTCTAGAATATTCTCATTCCTACATTTTCACTGCGACCCCAAAGCAGCTTTCTACCCTCTGAGGAAAGGGAAGATAAGGAAGTGATAGGGAAAGTAATATGAGATATTATTATATTATTGTGAAGGTTGATATTAGAAGTTTTTCCACTGCAAGTCATGGACCACTTTACTCATAGTGGCTTAAGCAATAAAGACATTTGTATTTCTTTGGAGGTTAGTGTCTCAGGCTGTAGCATAGGGGCCCAACTATACTACTGAGGACACAGACCAGACTTTCCTCTTTCCTGTTCTGCTAGTATCCATATGACAGCAGGCATGGAGTAATACTGCATTCTTAATGTCCCCATTAGCCTCTCAATCAAGAATGAGGGGAACAAGGGCAAGGGTTTCCTGTACTTAGACTCTGCCTTTTATCTGAGAAAGTAAAACTTTCCAAGTAGCTCCCAGCAGACTTAGTTCCATTGGCTGCAACTGAGTCACATGGCTGCCCCTGGCAGCAATGGAAACTGGGAAAGTAAATACATAGGATTTCTAGCTTTTATGGTAGGAAGAAACAAAGGGGGCTGTGAATGTCTCAGATAATTTTTTGCCACAGGGTATTGAGCACAGCATGGCTCCTGATTTCTTTGGTGGATACAGAGAGGAATCAGGCCAAGGGGATGGAGAGACAGTCCAATGACCTGCATCTCTGCCCTATGCAGTCTCACTTGGCTGTCAGAGCTGTGGACATTTTGTGATGATTGTCTGGACAAGAAGTGATGTGAGTGAGCAAATGATTAGTGTGGGTGCTTTAATCCCTTGGTGAGTCATGTGGTCTTTCACTGTTGGGGTCAGCACTGGAATTGCAGCCAAATTGTACAAAACATGAATGGTGTAATTAGCAACTTTCGCCAAGGACAGATTACTCATTTACCCAGCTGAGCTTGTTGAGCCTTTTTCCATTATAACTTTAATAGTCAAGTGTTCTTTGGTATAAGAATTCAAGCATGAGTGCCTTATGTTGTGTCAATCTGAGCAGGGGGTCGGGGGAGAGGAGGAACCTGCAGGACACAGCCTCAGTGTTTGTTCCCAGTGCACAGTCTGTCTGGCTGAGTGCTGTGATTATCTCACACTGTCTCCTCACACATTTAGTGCACAAGCATAGCCGTGTCTCGGAAGTGGCTGGCTCTGGGCAGCTCGGGAGGAGGACTCCATCTCATTCAGAAAGAAGGCTGGAAGCACAGGCTGCTGCTCTCACACAGGGTAAGAGCAGAGGCGGCCCTGTCGCCCACCATTCAGCCTGTCTTGCAGAAGTGCACATTTCTCCAGTTTAGACAATCACTTGGAAGAAAAGAATGTAAAACTTGAGAGTTAAACATTATTTTCCCTTTTATGCTCTAGGAAGGTGCAATTTCTCAGGTTGCCTGTTGTTTACATGATGATGATTATGTTGCTGTGGCTACCAGGTGAGAAGCTTTTAAAATTAAATGTATTTTAATTAAAAATGTTTGTTAGGGTGACCAAAGATTCCAGTTTGCCTACAGCTGTCTCGGTTTTAGCAGTGAAAGTCCTCTCTCCTGGGGAATCTTTCTAGGCCCAGAAAACCAGGATGGACCGTTTGTTGGTCATCCTGGTGTTTATGGAAAGATGCTAATTTGAGGCAGTGATATTTCAAAGACCTTATAAGGGAAAGGGGAACAGAGATAATTTAAAACATTTAAGTTCTGTTATATTGGTCTAGTCACTAAAGCAAGGAAGTAGTATTTTGACACCTTTTTTTCTGAAGAATAAGAGTTGCATATATGTTTAATATAGTTGATACTGTGATTAATTAAGTCATACCTTTTCACCATTGCAAAAAACTTGATTCTGTGACTCACTTCTCACAGTCAAGGCCTTGTAGTTGTTTGGGAATTGAATCAAGAGCGTCGGGGGAAACCAGAACGAGTTTATGTGTCTTCAGAACACAAAGGCCGAAAAGTTACAGCTCTCTGTTGGGACACGGCTCTTCTTAGAGTGTTTGTAGGGGATCACGTGGGGAAAGTTTCTGCCATCAAACTCAACACTTCTAAACAGGCCAAGGTGAGAACCCGTCCAGTTCTTTGTGTATGTGCTTGGATATAAGGTGTAGTCTCATGGAGCTTTCAATTAAGGGATGTGAATTTACCAGCTGTATTTATTGGGGGGCTGATCTAGAGCCAAGAATGCAGGTTTTAAGGAGACTCATTTCTGTGTAGTACAGATGGGAGCCTGTTCCAGCTTGATTCTGTTGCAGAATGGCATCTGTAAACTAACTTCTATAATTTGCACATTGTATTGTAGTACTTCCTAATTCTCCTGTATGGCTCCTTTAAATCAAGTATTCTTTAATACAGGGTTATTAAAAAAAGATGTCTGTTTATTAGATAATGAGGATAAAATGGAAAGCAGAGACATCAGAGCAGTTATCCAGGCCCTGTTGTTCTCCTGGTCCTTAAAAGAAACTATTAAGTCTAGGAATATTTTCTTTCGGTATGGCTGTAGCTTGTTGTGGCTGGAATCACAAAGGCACCTGTGCTCAACTGCGCTCAGTTACTGCTGGAGTTAAAGGGCTGAGACTCAGGTTACCCTAGCAGAATGTTCCAGTCTGTTCTTGAAATAGAGCAGATCAGCTTCTCACAGCCCCACTCTTCTTACTGTCTTACTTTTGTGCGGGGTCCTAGCAGAAGAGATTAAATAAATGTTGGCTAAATTATTATTATTTTTTAAAATATTTATTTATTTATTTGAAAGGCAGAATTACAAAAAGAGAGAGAAGGAGAAAGAGAGTTCTTTCATCTATTGGATCAGTCTCCAGATGCCTGCAATGCCTAGGACCAAGCCAGGGGTCTGGAACTCCATCTAGGTTTCCCACATGGGTGACAGGGGCCCAGGTACTTGGGCCATCTTTGGCTGATTTTCCCAGGCGCATTAAAAGGGAACTGGATCAGAAGTGCAACAACTGGAACTTGAACTGGTGCTTATATGGGGTGCCAGCATTGCAGGCAGCTGCTTGACCTACTCTGCTACAATGCTAGCCTCCTGGCTAAATTATTTTAATGAACACATCAAATTATTATTCTGGCCTTGCCATCATGACCCATCAAGGTTACTGTTTAAATCTTCATATATTTTTGACCCAGAATACAATTGCTGCCTTACACATAGTATCTTTTTCCCAAAGGGAGAAGCACTATTTACCAGTGAAAAATTCTCTCATGTATTCTCAAACTTGCTTCATCTTTTTTCATTCCAAACTGTAAGGTTAGAAAAATCACAGGAGAGCCTTAAGAATTTTCTTCTGGGGGCTGGCACTGTGGCGTTGCGTGTAAAGCCACTGCCTGCAGTGCCAGCGTCCGTATGGGCACCAGTTTGAGTCCCAGCTGCTTCATTTTCAATCCAACTCTCTGCTATGGCCTGGGAAAGCAGTAGAAGATGGCCCAAGTCCTTGGGCCCCGGCACCTGTGTGGGAGACCCGGAGGAGCTCCTGGCTCCTGGCTCCTGGCTTTGGATTGGCCCAGTTCCAGCCACTGCAGCCAAATGGGGAGTGAACCAGCAGATAGAAGACCTCTCTCTCTCTCTCTCTCTCTCTCAGCCAGCAGATAGAAGACGTCTCTCTCTCTCTCTCTCTCTCTCTCTCTCAGCCAGCAGATAGAAGACGTCTCTCTCTCTCTTTCTCTCTCTCTCTCTCTCTCTCTCTCTCTCTCTCTCGGCTGGCGCCGTGGCTTAACAGGCTAATCCTCTGCCTTGCGGCGCCAGCACACCGGGTTCTAGTCCCGGTTGGGGCTCCGGATTCTATCCCAGTTGCCCCTCTTCCAGGCCAGCTCTCTGCTATGGCCCGGGAAGGCAGTGGAGGATGGCCCAAGTCCCTGGGCCCTGCACCCGCATGGGAGACCAGGAGAAGCACCTGGCTCCTGGCTTCGGATCAGCAAGATGCGCTGGCCGCAGCGGCCATTGGAGGGTGAACCAACGGCAAAAAGGAAGACCTGCCTCTCTCTCTCTCACTATCCACTCTGCCTGTCAAAAAAAAAAAAAAAAAAGAAGACGTGTCTCTTTCTCTCTCTGCTCTCTCTGCCTCTCTTTCTCTATGTATGTAACTCTGACTTTCAAATAAATAAATCTTTTTTTTTAAATAATTTTCTTCTGCAGTTATGTCCAAGTTATTTCACAAAACTTTTGAGTGAAACTTTGATACTCTAATAAGAAAATTAAATTTTAGCATATTTAAAATTTTTATTTTGCTCTTCAAGTTACTTTTATTCGGAAGGTAAAGAGGAAGAGGTTATGTATGTGTTCTGATAAAATACACTTTGTTTCCTTCTCATGTCCCTTTCAGGGAGCGGCTGCCTTTGTGATATTTCCTGTTCAGACGATAACAACAGTCGACTCCTGTGTTGTCCAGTTAGATTATTTGGATGGAAGACTACTCATATCTTCACTTACTCGATCCTTCTTGTGTGACACTGAGAGGTAAATTGACCAACCACGATTCAGCAGAAATACAGAAGTAATGGAAGGAACTTAGAAGTTATGTAGCTCAAACCCTTAGTCAGTTTTACAGATGTTAAAAAGGACCCAGTAAGGGAGGCAGGGCTGGCTGGATAGAGGAGGGAGAA
The DNA here is from genome assembly GCF_033115175.1 of Lepus europaeus. NCBI lineage: Eukaryota > Metazoa > Chordata > Mammalia > Lagomorpha > Leporidae > Lepus > Lepus europaeus. Next base: position 47,049,878 of record NC_084833.1, read on the forward strand.
AATCTGTTATGAGTCAGCTCTGGCCTGGGAACCCCAAGAGGAGATCAGGGGTGTACCCTCAGGAAGGAAAGTGGGGCCAAGCCTGGCACCTCTTGGGACAGAAAAACAGGGGCCAGGAGGTTGGAGCAAATGAACCCCGTGGCACCCTCACAGCCCCACTTCCTGCAGGCTGAGGGCCATCAGGAGCCCTGCCTGCTGTGGCAGGACTATCCTTACGTTCCAGCTGCCTCCCCCAACAACCCTGGGGTTCTGGCACAGCCTGGACCAGGTCATCCCCCATCCCCTACCCCCCAATCCTCCACCCCCACCCTACCAACAAAAAGAAAATAAAAAGGACCCAGTTATAGGGAAGCTGATGTGGGAAAGTAGAGTAGAGGTGACTGAGACAATCCAGGCGGTGACTAAGACAGGTATTAACTGAACTCTACTGCAAGGCATGGGCTAAGTGCCAGGAGAGAAGGCCAAAGGCCTTGACTGAGTTGTGTTGTTGTTTTTTAAAACTTGTTTTATAATTAATAGGATTTTATTAAAGATAAAAATTGGGTACAGAATATTTAGAAATATTTTGGTTGCGAAAGTCATGATTTCATTCTTTTTCTATGGCTGAGTAGTATTCCATATATATATGTACCACAATTTATTTGTTTTTAAAGATTTATTTATTTATTTGGAAGGCAGAGTTACAGAGAGGCACAGGTAGAAAGAGAGAGAGAGACAGAGAGAGAGAGAGAGAGAGATCTCTTCCATCTGCTGGTTCCTCCCCAAATAGCCACAATGAAGCCAGGAGCTTTCTCTAGGTCTCCCATGTGGGTGCAGGGGCCCAAGCACTTGGGCCATCCTCCAGTGCTTTCCCTGGCCATAGCAGAGAGCTGGATTGGAAGAGGAACAGCCAGGACTTGAATTGGCACCCATATGGGTTGCGGGCACTGTAGGCAGCAGCTTTACCTGCCACACCACAGCACTGGCCCCCCACAATTTCTTTATCCAATCATCAGTTGATGGACATCTGAATTGATTTCATCTTGGTTATTGTGAGTTGAGCTGCTATAAACATGAAGGTACAGCAGATCCTGTCTTTTGAAACAAAATGGATGCAATTGGTGACCATTATGCTTAGTGAGATAAGCCAGTCCCAAAAAGACAAATATCATATATTTTCCCTGATTTATGGTAACTAATATGCAGAGTACAAAAAAAGTATATGAGTGAAATTGACATTTTAAGATTTGCTTATTGTGTATAGCCCTTGTCTATACTCTTGAGTAACAGTGGTTTTTCTAATTACTCCTTGTTGAATTCTTTATTTAGTGGAGGGCTAAACTTGTGATTATAAAGTAAATTAAAAGTATGTCATTGTAAAAATTAAAAGAAATCAGAAGGAAGAGGAAAGATGGGAGCAAGGGAGGGAGAGAGGTTGAGTGGGAAGTATCATTATGCTCTTAAAACTGTCTATGAGATAGATAAAATTTGTTCCCCTTTTATAAATACAAAAATATTTTAACAAAGAAATTAGGGCAGCCTGTCTAGTAGGGGTTCTAGAGGAACTTAGAGCTTTCCATAAATACACCTTTCCAATGTCATTGAGTGATAGGTTTTGCTCTTCCATTTGCCCTTATGTTTGATAAGATGGTAATGAAAATGTCTATTATTTTGTTTGGTCCCCCTCTGAAATCTGACAGGAGGATTCCCAAAGACTTGCAGTGAGCCACCTTCACTACAGTTTATCTGATCTTAATTTGATAAAGACACAAAGGTCTAGGAAAGCAAGCTGTCTGCTTCCTCTGATAAAACAGTATCCTTTAGGCAGGAAAGACCACATTTGTCCTATTCATATGGGTGAAATGTTACTCTTATTCCCCTTAATTTTCAAAGGTCAAAATAGATAATAAAATCTTTTAAGATTTATTTATTTATTGGAAAGTCAGAGTTACACATCAGAGAGAGGAGAAGCAGAGAGAAAGAAAGAGAGGTCCTCCATCAGATGGTTCACTCCCCAGATGGTCACAATGGCCGGAGTTGCGCCAATCCGAAGCCAGGAGCCAGGAGCCTCCTCTGGGTCTCCCACGTGGGTGCAGGGGCCCAAGGACTTGGGCCATCTTCCATTGCTTTCCCAGGCCATAGCAGAGAGCTGTACCTGAAGTGGAGCAGCTGGGTCTCGAACTGGTGCCCATATGGATGCTGGCACTTCAGACCAGGGCGTTAACCCATTGTGCCACAATGCTGGCCTGATAATGAAATCTAAAGTAAACAAGGAAACAAAAAAGAGTTTTTGAAGTTGACAGATTTTTTTAAAAAATATTTAATTTATTTATTTGAGAGGTAGAGTTAAAGAGAGAGACAGATCTTCCATCTGCTAGTTCACTCACCAAATGGCTGCAACAGCAGGTGCTGGGCTAATTTGAAGTCAGGAGTCAGGAGCTTCTTCCAGGTCTCCCGTGTAGGTGCAGGGACCCAGGCACTTGGGCCATCTTCCACTGCTTTCCCAAGCTAAAAGCAGAGAGGGACATCACAAGTGGAGCAGGTGGGACATGAGCTGGTGCCTGTATGGGATGTTGGCTCTGCAAGTGGAGGCTTAGCAGCTACAGGGGCTGCCCCACTGACTTTCGCCAAAATCTCCAGGGTGGAGCCAGAGGTACAATGAATGGCACAGGAGTATATTTGAGGTAACTGTGAAATATCAGAGTGGGGAACAACTTGGAAAGAATCCTCTGTGTCAGTGTTCCAAAGGTCCTCAGCTATTTTCACATAGGGAAGTTTTCACCAGTCATTTTCTTTTTCTTGGATCCTGGCCAGCTACCATGTTCCTAAGGCCTATTCTTCCTTAGAAGTTTATTATGGGGAATTTTGAGCATACACAAGAGAGAAATGTATCATGAACCCGAATGTACCCATTTCACAGGGGTATAGCCAGAGTTGGATGACAGAAACATAGAACCCATTGCAAAAACAACATCTTTTAGATAAACCCACTGTCTGTTAGCTAGAATGCAGTTTTTAGGGAAATATACAGTACAATAATTTTTTTTTTTTTTTTGACAGGCAGAGTGACTGTGAGAGAGAGAGAGACAGAGAGAAAGGTCTTCCTTTTTCTGTTGGTTCACTCCCCATTGGCCGCTGTGGCCAGCACGCTGCAGCCAGCGCACCACGCTGTTCTGAAGCCAGGAGCCAGGTGCTTCTCCTGGTCTCCCATGCGGGTGCAGGGCTCAAGTATTTGGGCCATCCTCCACTGCACTCCCGGGCCACAGCAGAGAGCTGGACTGGAAGAGGAGCGACTGGGACAGAATCCAGCGCCCCGACCGGGACTAGAACCTGGTGTGCCGGCACCGCAGGCGGAAGACTAGCCTATTGAGCCGCAGCGCTGGCCAGTACAATAATTTTTTTAAATTATTTATATCAAAAAGTTGGGGGTTTTTTGTTTGCTTAACCTTTCCTTCCAACAAATAGCATTTAAGAAAAAAATAGTAGGATTCCTAATAACTAACCAAATAATAGATAAAAATTTACTTCTTCTGCCAACCATTGTGTAGTTTCTATCAGTATTGAGAATGAACAAGTTCAGTATCCTGAATAGAACAAAGAAAGAATTACTCGATGATAGAACACTGGATAATAGGACCTGATGATGCAATGTCAAGTTCTGGTTCTGCGTCTCTTTAAACCTTGCTGAAGGTCGGTTTCCCCACTACAATATGGTGATAGTTTTGAGGATTAACAAAGATAAGGTATATGAGAATACTTAAAGAAAACAAGATTCATGAGTATACAAGTAAGACAATAAGAAATATATTTTATTTTCCAAATAAGGAGAATAAAAATGCCATTACTTCTTATCTTGCTCTCTATATATTTCAAAGCACTTTTGTATCCATGTTCTTGGAATAAAGCATATGTTATATTTTTATTCACAAAGTAAATAAATACAGCAATATTTGTGGAGTTACCTGAGGTAATATAGTAAATTCATGCCAGTGAGTGTGTTAGACCATTCCCCAGTAGGAGACACTCAGTTTCTGGAGTGTTGGCAGTGCCGAGTGCTTTCTGTGGCCCAGACACTGCGCTGTACACCAACAGTTCAACTAAAGAGAAATAGAAAATAGCCTTTGTCCTGAAAAGTCGTAATCTCGTGTTCAGAGAGACGTCATTGCTGTATATAATGTGGTAAGCACCATGAAAACAGCACCAGAAGCTTGGATTCAGCCTGTGGGAGTCAAGGACATTTCTCAGAGGAACAGAGATGGCGCTGTCTTGGAGCATGGGTATCAGAAGTTTTTAGGGAGAGACCTTCTCCACACCACTGTTACTTTCTGTGTTCCCAGGCCATGTGCTGAGCTCTTGGGTAATCTAAGGCAACAGAGTTGCAGAAGACCTGGCATTTTGTGGGAGCAGCGAGGAGTTTATGGGGTGTTTATGATGAGGGAGATGAGAAGCTTCCAGGGAGTGTCCAGAAGACATTTTGCATGTGAGTGGGGATGCAGTCAGGGTTCGAGGGTAACTGAGATGCTTTGGTAGCCCTCACTTTGTAGATTTGCAAAGGGCAGTCCTCTTGATTGTAAATATTGATCATATACCCAGTAATGTTGCTTATTTCTCTTACTAGATTGTATTTAGTTTTGGATTATGTTGGATTATCTCTGTGTACAATAGTGTCATCCACATATATTGACAGTTTGTTGCTTAAAAGAAAAAAAAATGTCTTAATCAGGTTTTTTTTTTAAAAGGGGGCTTTCATATACTGCTGGGTCCCTCATTTTGTAGATAATAAGCTGAGTACTAATATGAAGTGGTTTGGTTCCTGTCACAGAAATGGCTGATGGCAAGATGGAGCCAGAGCCATATCTTGACGTTCCATTCTGTAGCTCTTTCCAGGAGATTGCTAACGTGACATTAGCGAGTGGACTCTTATTGGCAGTGCCGACTTGTAATGCTGTGACTTTTTCACTTTTCTGTAAGTAAATGTGCTTTCTCTTTCTTTCTGGGCATTAGAGAAAAGTTTTGGAAAATTGGAAACAAGGAAAGAGATGGAGAATATGGAGCTTGTTTCTTCCCCGGAAGGTGCTCTGGGAGCCAGCAACCTCTGATCTATTGTGCCCGCCCTGGCTCCAGGATGTGGGAAGTGAACTTTGATGGGGAAGTGATGAGTACACATCAGTTCAAGAAACTGCTCTCATTGCCACCTCTCCCTGTGATCAGTGTCAGGTACGGTTTTTATGAGTGATTGGAATTGTTAGAGGAATTTATATGGAGGGCTGGGATTGCAATCTCTGATATTCTATGTGTGTGTTAAATACTTTATTATACTGGTTTTAGAATGGAGTGGAATTTTTATTAAAAGATTTAGAGAAACCAAAAGTGTCTTTTCTCAATCATCTTTCCTATAATGGATGAATCAAATAAGGGAAGGTTCAGTTTGGCTTTTGGGGTTTTTTTGGAGGCAAGAGTTTCCTGCCATTGAAAAAAGTGTGATTAAGTCATTAACAGATGTGTTTACTTCCTAGATCAGAACCTCAGTATGATCATACAGTTGGCTCCTCCCAGTCTTTGTCTTTCCCCAGACTCTTGCATCTTAGGTAAGTTTCTCCTTTGATCCTCAAAATAAAATGGATGCTTAGCTTTTTCCTTTTGTTTCCTGTTCAGAGCAGGGTTTTTTTTTTTTTTTTTTTTTTTTTTGTAATACTTATTGGTGTATTTAACAGGCAGAATGACACTGAGAGAGAAAGAGAGAGGGGTGGGGGGAGAACCCCCATCTACTAGTTCAGTCCTCAAATAGCTGCAAAAGCTAGGGCTGATCCTGGCTGAAAAAGAGAGCCTGGCATTCTATCTGGATCTCTCGACTGCTTTCCCAGGTGCGTTAGCAGAGAGCTAGATCCAAAGTGGAATAACTAGGACTTGAACCAGCGCTCTGATATGGGATGCTGGCATCGCAGGTGGTGGATTAACTGGCTGTGCCACAATGCTAGCCCCTAGAAGCCCCTGACAGACAGAGTGGACAGTGAGAGAGAGAGACAGAGAGAAAGGTCTTCCTTTGCCATTGGTTCACCCTCCAATGGCCGGCGTGGCCGGCGTGCTGTGGCTGGCCCACCACGCTGATCCGATGGCAGGAGCCAGGTGCTTCTCCTGGTCTCCCATGGGGTGCAGGGCCCAAGCACTTGGGCCATCCTCCACTGCATTCCCTGGCCACAGCAGAGAGCTGGCCTGGAAGAGGGGCAACCTGGACAGAATCCGGTGCCCCGACCGGGACTAGAACCCAGGGTGCTGGTGCCGCAAGGCGGAGGATTAACCTATTGAGCCACGGCGCTGGCCTAGAAGCAAGTTTTTAAAATTGTTTTGGCTATGCTGTGGCGTAGCGGGTAAAGATGCCGCCTGCAGTGCCGGCATCCCATATGGGCGCCAATTTGTATCCCAGCTGCTCTATTTCCAATCCAGCTCTCTGCTATGGCTCGAGATAGCAGAAGATGGCCCAAGTCCTTGGGCCCCTGCACCCATGTGGGAGACCTGGAAGAAGCTCCTGCTCCTGGCTTCAGATCAGCTCAGTTGTGGCTGTTGCGGCCAATTGGGGAGTGAACCAGCAGATGGAAGACACCTCTCTCTCTCTTTCTATCTCTCTCTCTCCGCCTCTTCTTCTCTCTTTGTGTAATTCTGACTTTCAAATAAATAAATAAATCTTTTTTAAAAAAATACTTGACTAGTCTAAAAAAAGATTCTTTTTGCATTAATTTTGGAAAGTTAGGAAATAACTGTGTTACTTCAAGTGTTCTTTATCTAAGAAGAATGAAAAGATCCTAGAAATATACTTCCCTTTCCAAACCAACTGGACAGTTTAAGTGCCAGGGAACTTCTGGCACTTAGAGCTAAGAGCTATAGGTTGTGTTCTCTCAATCCCCCTACCTGGTAGAATGCTGTAATGAAAGCAAGTCCCAGGCTGAAATCACCATACACACAAGTAGAAGCACATAGCTAGCAGGCACAAAAATGCTGTAGAACTTGTAGAACTTGTAAGCTTGATGAAATTTCAGCTATCCTTTAGGGACTCTGGTAAGCATCATGCGTGGAAGGTCTGCTCCAGGCAATTCAGCCAAATGCTAATGTCAGGAATAAGCTAGCTCTCTAGTTGGCAAAACCCCCAGTTAACATAGCAACTCAGAGTGCCACTCTGAAGATGTCCACTGCTGGGCTTGCCAATTCTTACACCTGGTTCTGAGGGAAGTGGTGCAAGTGTTTGATTTACAGCTAACTGCTTTGTCTTGATCTCTACTTATTTCATCAATGAAAGGTATTTCTAATATCCCTTAGGCTGACTAATAAGATCTTGAATGCAGTTTTGGAGAATATCATGCAGAGGTTGTTAAAATGTACACTGAAGTGTAGACTCTTGATTGGGTTCTTTCAAAGGCCAATTACTCATAGAAAATGATTTTTTTTAAAGATGTATTTATTTATTTGAGAGACAGAATTATATATATAGAGAGGGGAGGATACAGAGAGATCTTTCATCCACTGGTTCACTCCCCAGATGGCCACAATGGTCGGAGCTAGACCAGTCTGAAGTCAAGAGCCAGGAGTTTTATCCAGATCTCCCATGTAGGTACAGGGGCCCAAGCACTTGGGCCATCCTCTGCTGCTTTCCCAGGAGCATTAGCAGGGAGTTGGATAGGAAGTGGAGCAGCCAGGTTTTGAACTGGTGGCTATATTGGGTGCTGGTGCCACAGATGGCAGTACTGTGTACAAAGCCACAGTACTGGCACATCTGCTTTTTTTAATTAGAGAGACATTTATTCATTTATTTGAAAGGCAGAGTGACAGAGAGGGTGAGAGAGAGACCAAAAGATATTTTATTTGCTTATTCTAATTGCCTATAATAGCCAGGGCTGGAATTCCATCTGGATCTCCTACATGGAATGGCAGAAACCCAAGTACTTGGACCATCATTTCCTGCCTTCCCAGGTGTGTTAGTAAGAAGCTGAATTGAAAACAGAGGAGCCAGGACTTGAACCACCTTTCCTAAGCAATGTTTTAAACTGCTGTGCCACAGTGCCAGCCCAAAGTGGTTGGTTTCCTACCACATACCACATGGGAGACCTGCACTGAGTTCCCATCTCCTTGTTTCTCTGCCTCAGCTGCTGTCAACCAGCAGATTTCTCTCTCTCTCTCTCTTTCTTTCTTTCTTTCTTTTTAAAGGTTTATTTATTTATTTTTGAAAGGCAGGATTACAGAGAGGGAAAGGCAGAGAGTCAGAAGTCTTCCATCCTCTGGTTCACTCCCCAAATAGCTGCAACAGCTTGGGGCTATGCCAGGCCAAAGCCAGGAGTCAGGAGCTTCTTCCAGGTCTCCCAGATGGGTGCAGGGGCCTAATCACATGGGCCATCTTCCACTGCTTTCCCAGATACATTAACATAGAGCTGGATTGGAAGTGGAGCAGCTGGGACTCGAACTGGTGTCCATATGGATTGCCAGCTCTGCAGGCGGCAGTTTAACCTGGTATGCCACAGCACTGGCCCTTCTATTTCTATCTCTCTCTGTCTCCTGCCTTTCAAAACAGAAAACAATTGTAATGTTAACTAATTGCCCCTAAGTGTGAGATTAAAAACTGATTTATGTATATGTCATATGCTCTACACTGAAGTGGTTAAAAATGAATTCTAGACAATATAATATATTAATAAATCCGTAATTTACCATGAAAGTTATTGACAAAAGATAGCTATTTGTCCATAATTAGATAAAGCATAATTTTAAAATCTTCCTTTAGCACACTTCTTTTATGGTACTTACTACAGATTATAACTATATACTCATGTAATATTTATGCTTTTTTTTTTTAACCTCTAAAAGGTAAGCTCCGTGAAAGTTCCATGTCTGTTTTGCTCACTACCATATTTTCCGTGCTTGGCCTAGTACCTGGCACGTGACAGACACTTAGATACCTGTTGGCTGTTGTGGGACGTCTGGGCTGTGGGGAGGTCCCTTACCTTATGTTTTTCTAATAGTTGGACCAAGTAGGCTTGGTTCTTCCAATAGAGTTGTTTTTTAGAGTTTAGCTTTTAAAAGGTCCTATTACTGTCCCTAGTGTGGCAAACAAAGCTTCTCATGTCTCTGCCTACTCCTCAGCCTAAGCAATAATTAATGCCACTTTGGAAACTTTGCTGACTCCTGCAGCAGGCTTGGTCTGTTGTCACACTCATGTATTATAAATTTCTTTCCCAGCACCAAAATCTCAACTTTTTTACCATGGGCACAGTGCTAGGCACATAGAAAGCTCTCAGCAAATAGCTAACTCAACAAAGATAAAAAAAAAAAAAAAACAGAAGACTTTTTGTTCCTGTTTATTTACTTTTTTCTCCATTTGTCTCCTTGCGTCCTTTGGTACCTTCACTATCAACGTATAAATCTCACAAGATGACATCTTTCTATACTATATTTTATTTTCTTTTGAGTATATAGGTATCTCTTTACTTGATTTTTTTAAGGAGACATTTTAAGAGATTTATTTATTATTTTAGTTATTTGAAAGTCAGAGGGAGAAAGAGAGGCAGTCAGAGAGATAGCGTCCATCCACTGGTTTGCTCCCCAGTTGGGCCAGGCCTAAGCAAGGATCCAAGAACTCAATCTGTGTCTCCCATTTGGGTGGCAGGAACCCAACTAATTGAGCCTGTTGCCTCCCTGCATGCACATAAGCAGGAAACCAGAATCAAGAGCGGAACCAGGACTTAAACCCAGGCTCTCCCTTATGGGATGTGAGTGTCCCAAGTGGATGCTTAAGTGCTACTGCAAACACCTGCCACCTTTCTTTGTCTTTTTAAACAGTGCTGTCCCAGTCTATTTATTATCAATGAAGGGATAAGTGAAAGAGGAATATATGAATTGCAAGTGTTAACTCTTATTTAGGTTCCACATTCCCATTTAATCTAGGCTGCTATTTCTAAGAAATGTCTCATACTGAATTTCAAGTAAAGCTATCAACACCAAGATATTGTATCTCTCAGCTCAGGGGTCCTCTGATGCCTTGTTTTTTTTTCTCCTCTGAATCTTGAAAGTAACCTCCCAGTTTTACTCACTTTGGACCAAAATTCTGACCATTTCTTTGATCATGTGACAAATATTATTTTCCTATGACGATAATGATCTAGTCTTTTATATTGAAAAAAAATGGTTATTATTTATGTGAGAACCCAAAACCTGTCAAATATTCCCCTTAGTTTCATGGCCATATGGAACTCTCGGAGACATAAAGGAAAAAATGAATGGCCCTGTTCTCAAGATTGTGAATTTTTTGAAAGATGTGGTTTATTTCTATAGAAAGTTTCAACAATAAAAAATAAGAGTTGTGACATGATTAAGTGCTGTAAGGGCGGAGTTGACCAAAAAAAGATTGTGTGCAGGAGGAGCCCATTGCTTTTGGCTGTAGGTGGATTTCAGATAGGAGCAGAACTTTTGCTGATCATTGGGCTGTGATGAGAGTGAAAACGTTGTTAAGCTGGGCATGCACTGACCAGAGGTAAGAGGAGAACGTTACTGGTGGTATACATAAAAAAGCAACATCCTCGAGAGAGGGAGATATTTGAAATATACTCATGTTGGCCGGCGCCGTGGCTTAACAGGCTAATCCTCCGCCTTGCGGCCCCAGCACACCGGGTTCTAGTCCCTGTTGGGGCGCCGGATTCTATCCCGGTTGCCCCTCTTACAGGCCAGCTCTCTGCTATGGCCCAGGAAGGCAGTGGAGGATGGCCCAAGTGCTTGGGCCCTGCACCCCATGGGAGACCAGGAGAAGCACCTGGCTCCTGGCTTCGGATCAGCGAGATGCGCTGGCCGCAGCGGCCATTGGAGGGTGAACCAATGGCAAAAAGGAAGACCTTTCTCTCTGTCTCTCTCTCTCACTATCCACTCTGCCTGTCAAAAAAATAAATAAATAAAATAAAATGAAATATACTCATGTTAATGTCAGCAAATTAGTATAGAAGGAAATGAGCAGAGATGGAGAGGAAGGTGGAGAACCAAGAAAGTATAGTGTCCTAGAATCTGGGGGGGGGGGTGAGATTTAGGAGGAGGAAAAATCAGCAGGCTTGGCCTCTCTTTGGGGGGGTCAGGAACCTGGAAATGGGAGTGGAGTTTGGCCTAATAATTTAGAAGTCTGTGTCTCATCTTGCACTGCCTGGCTTAATACTCAGCTCTGGCCCCTGGCTGCAGCTCACTGCTAATGCAACCCCTGGGAGGCAGCAGTGGTGTCTCAAGTAGTTGAGTTCTTACATCTATGTGGGAGACCCAGATTGCATTCCCACCTCCTGGTTCCAACCCCTGGAGGGGCATTAGTGGGCGTTTAGGGAGTGAACCAATGGATGGCAGCTCTCTTTCTCTGTTGCCTACCTCTCAAATAAATACTTTTTTTTTTTTTTTTAAAAAGCCCAATTAGATTATTCTAGGGGCCATATTAAAAAAAAGAAAAAAAGCAGGGCCGGCGCCGCAACTCAATAGGCTAATCCTCCACCTTGCGGCGCTGGCACACCAGGTTCTAGTCCCGGTCGGGGTGCCGGATTCTGTCCCGGTTGCCCCTCTTCCAAGCCAGCTCTCTGCTGTGGCCAGGGAGTGCAGAGGAGGATGGCCCAAGTCCTTGGGCCCTGCACCCCACGGGAGACCAGGATAAGCACCTTCGGATCAGCGCGGTGCGCCGGCCGCAGCGGCCATTGGAGGGTGAACAAACAGCACAAGGAAGACCTTTCTCTCTGTCTCTCTCATTGTCCACTCTGCCTGTCAAAAAAAAAAAAAAGAAAGAAAAAAGCAGTCTATGCCTTTCTGAGAATTCAGTCAAACTAATCAGAATTCCAGACAACGGTGCATCAGTAACAGAGGAAGTAGAGTCTATTAACCACAGAGAGAAGAAGTCTAAATTTGAACTCAGACCATTCTTGGTATAAATTGAACTCGTCCATATTCATGCTGAGTGACCTTGGACGTATTATTTCATCTCTCTAAGCCTGTGTTCTTTTTTCTTCTTCATCTTTTTTTTTTTTTTAATATAAAGTAGGAGTAATGCATACACCTTGATAAGCAGCTACAAAGTTACATGGTATAGGCAGAGCCCTTACTAAAGCTCTGGCACATAGTTGACCAAGGGCTCTTAGCCTTTTTCCACCTATACAATTAAGGACATCAAAATATTGCCGTTTGAGGCCAGTGCTGTGGCGTAGCAGGTAAAGCTGCCGCCTCCAGTGCCAGCATTCCATATGGGCACCAGTTCTAGTCCTGGCTGCTCCACTTTCAATCCAGCTCTCTGCTGTGGCCTGGGAAAGCAGTGGAAGATGGTCCAAGTCCTTGGACCCCTGCACCCACATGGGAGATCCGGAGGAGGCTCCTGGCTCCCGGCTTCAGATGGGTACAGCTCCGGCTGTTGGCAGCCAATTGGGGAGTGAGCTAGTGGATGGAAGACTTCTCTCTTTCTCTCTCTATGCCTCTCCTTTTCTCTCTGTGTATCCATGACTTTCAAATAAATAAATAAATCTTAAAAAAAAAATTGCCATTTATATAAGTGACTTGCCAGTATAGTGACGGGTGGTAGCATTTTAGTCTTTGTTTTAAATATGCCCCTTTTGGATCACGTGTTATTCATCTATTTAACAAACAGCTAAGTAGTCTGTAAGCTTTTCTTCTTGCAGATACCAGCCTTTTCTTTTTCTAGGAGATAGTATATATGTTTTTCAGTTTGACATCATTTTATGGGTTGTTGGTACAGACAGGAAGGAGGTGTTAGGAACTGATTTGTTGGATGACTGTTATTTTCTTTGCATGGTGTGATTTCACTTTAAATAGCTAATGAGAGGACTTCTGTATCCTAGCACACTCTAAATCTCTTGACTTCTTCCATTTTCTCTTGCAGTGAACATTGTGTGCTGACCTGGACAGAAAAAGGAATTTATATTTTCATTCCTCAGAATGTTCAGGTTCTTCTTTGGAGTGAAGTCAAAGGTAATTGTATTATTATTATTATTTAAGGATTTATTTATTTGTTTGAAAGGCAGAGTTATGGAGAGAGAGACACAGAGACAGAGTCAGAGATAGAGAGAGCAAGATCTCCCTCTGCTGGCTCATTCCGCAAATGTCTGCAATGGCCAGAGCTGGACCTGTCTGAAATCCATAACCGAGAGCTCCTCTGGCTCTTCAGTGTGGGTTCAGGAGCCCAAGTCCTTGGGCCATCTTCTGCTTTCCCAGGGTCATCAGAAGAAGAACAGCTAGGACTCAAACCCAGCACACATATAGGATGCTGACGCCACAGGCTTTACGTGCTATGCCATAGCACCAGCCCTGAACGATTTAATTATTGTAGGAGAAGTCTCTTGCAGTGTAAGAAGCTGAAAAATAGGGTGTGGGAGCATTTCTTTTAAAGATTAAGATCATAGATATTTTCAGTTGTAAGGTACTTGTCAAACATGTTTTTATGAATTTGTATTCAGCTGTTTATTTTTTCATGGATAATTTTAAGAACAATCTTCATTTATTTTTAGATATTAGTGATTATTACCAAAGAACAAATAGGCTAAAATTTTATTTATTTTCTTTTTTTTAAGATTTATTTATTTATTTGAAAAGCAGAGTGACAGAGAGAGAAGGAGAGATATGGAGAGATTTTCCATCTGCTGGTTCACTCCCCAAATGTCTGTAATGACCAGAAGTGGGCCAAAATGAAAAATCCAGGAGCTTCTTCCGGGTCTCCCACGTGGGTGCAGGGGCCCAAACACTTGACTTTTCTTCCACCACTTTCCCAGGCACATTAGTGGGGAGCTGGATAGGAAGTAGAGCAGCTGGGACTCGAACTGGTACCCATTTGGGATGCCAGCACTGCAGGCAGCTTTACCTGGTTTGCCACAGCGCTGCCCCCTATTTATTTTCATTTTTTGAAAGATAGAGAAACAAATAGAGAAACAAAAAGATAGAAAAGATCTTTTATCTTTTTTTTTTTTTTTTTTTGACAGGCAGAGTGGACAGTGAGAGAGAGACAGAGAGAAAGGTCTTCCTTTTTGCCGTTGGTTCACCCTCCAATGGCTGCCACGGTAGGCGCGCTGCGGCCGGCGCACCGCGCTGATCCGATGGCAGGAGCCAGGTGCTTCTCCTGGTCTCCCATGGGGTGCAGGGCCCAAGCACTTGGGCCATCCTCCACTGCACTCCCTGGCCACAGCAGAGAGCTGGCCTGGAAGAGGGGCAACCGGGACAGGATCGGTGCCCCGACCTGGACTAGAACCCGGTGTGCCGGGGCCGCAAGGCGGAGGATTAGCCTATTGAGCCGCGGCGCCAGCGAAAAGATCTTCTATCTATCTTCACTCTCCAAATGCCCACAATAGCCAGGGCTGGGCCTCACCAAAGTCAAGAACCCAGAACTGAGTCTAGGTCCCCTACATGGATGGCAGGGACACAAATACTTAAGTCATCTTGAGCTGGACCCTGGGGTGTGCAATTAGCAGGAGCTGAATGGGAAGCAGATGAGCCAGGACTTAAAACTCTGATATGAGATGCAAGCGTCCTAGGACGGCAGCTTATTCAGGGCATCAGATGCTCAGCCTACCTGGGTTAATCTGTATCCCTGCTAGACATTTTGCTTTGATGCCTGTTTTGTGTCTTAATAATTTGGGATTCAAAAATTCCTTGTTGGAACAATAACTGTTATATGTGACAGAGACAGGGAAAATTCATGTCTATATTCTTTTGGATAAAACCAGAAACAAGGAAAATCTACCTTTTTAAACATTGCTGTACAGTAGAGAGTTTATGTTCACCTTTTTTTTCTACTTTATATATAAAAAAATAGAAACCATATTTTCTAGTTGGATCATCATTGGCTTCTTATAGATTAAATTCCTTAGTGATGTCTCTTAAAAACTAGTTTTCAGTCATTTGCAGATGTTCTGCCAAGATAAATGCTTTCTCATGAAGTGTTTATTGATGTACATACTGTTGTAAAAATCCACTCATTGAGCATTGGGTTGTAACTCTCAGAAACAGTCTAGCCTGCAGCGCAGATTTTTAAGATCCCAATTCCTTTTCATGGAAAATATCATTTTTAACCAAGGATTTTATTTGCTTAGAAAGAATTTTTAAAAATTTAATCAGAGAGACAGAGACAGAACTCCTATTCCCTGGCCTACTCCCCAAATGCCTGCAGTGGGGAGCTAGCAAGAGCTGAAGCTGGGAGCTAGGAATTCAATTCAGGTCTCTCAGTTATTGGAGCCATCAACAGTGCCTCCCAGGGTTCAGTTAGCAAGAAGCTACAATCAAGAGCTGGACCCTGGGATCAAATCCTTTTATTCTGATGTGGGATGTGGCTATCTTAAGTGGGATCTCAACTATTATGAAAATCAATCACCCTTAGAGATAGGATTTTAGATCAGAGAGATGTGGTTCCTTCTCCATATCTTTTATTCTTGATCTTTTAAGAGTAGTGTTAAAATATGACTTCTTCATCGAAATGCAATTATAAAAAGAGATGAAATTCAGTCAAACCAAACCCTACACAAGGAGTGAATGGATGATTTCAGCCCTTGCCAAAATTGAAAAAGAGTGTGTGGTTAATTCACCTGCATGGTTTTTGTAGATATTCAGGATGTGGCTGTCTGCAAGAGTGAGCTGTTCTGTTTACACCTAAACGGGAAAGTCTCCCATCTCTCTCTGTTGTCCGTGGAGCGCTGTGTGGAACGACTGCTACGGAGAGGCCTATGGAACCTGGCTGCTCACACGTGCTGTCTTTTCCAAAATTCTATCATTGCCAGCAGAGTGAGTCAGAGCTAGACACTTTTCACATGGCTTGGTAAAACCATCTGGATTTGTATACAAAATTGTTTATCTATTAGCCTTGTCTATATGACCTACAGTACTGCAACCCATCTCCAAAGGAAGCATGACAGATGTTATCTCTGGGTTGGCAGAGGTTAAGGAGGGGACTCTTTCCATACAAAAGAATACCAAATTTACCCACAAATTTATTTGAATTTCAGAACTCATTTTTAATGTTTGTGTGAATGCTTACTCTTAATTAAATTGCTAATTCCTAACATAATTCTCATTAAGTCTTATCCTAGCATTTTTTTTTTTAAGATTTATTTAATTATTTGAAATTCAGAGTTACACAGATAGAGAAGGAGAGGCGAGAAAAAGAGAGAGAGGTCTTCCATCCTCTGGTTCACTCCCCAGTTGGCTGCAACAGCTGGAGCTGTGCCGATCCAAAGCCAGGAGCCTGGAGCTTCAGACCCAGGAGCCTGGTCTCCCGTGTGGGTGCAGGGGCCCAAGCACTTTTTAAAATTATCTTTGGAGTTTTATTTTCTGTGTTAGACTTCTTTCAGTACATTGACCTTTACATATAGGCTTAATTGCAAACAGTAAGCTAGTCCATTGTGTTTTTCTTATCCTTTTATTAGACAAGAAAAAGCTTGACAATAGATAAACTGGAGCATTTGAAATCTCAGCTGGACCTTGCAACCTGTAGTGATCTAATTTCTCAACTGGAAGAATTGATCTTAAGATTTGAACCTTTGGATTCTGCTTGCAGCAGTCGAAGAAGTTCCATTTCATCACATGTATGTATTCTCACTTTATATTTTTATTTATTAAAAAATCAGAAAGAGAGAGAAAGATACAGAGACAGATAAGGAGATCTTCTATCTGATGCTTCACTCCCCAAATGCTTGCAGCATCCGAGATGAGGCCGGGCTGAACTAGAATGCAATCTGCATCTCCCATGCAGATGGCAAAGACCCAACCTACTGCCTCCCAAGGCACGCGTTAGCAGCAGGCTGAGAGCAGATGCAGAGTCAGGACCAAACCCAAGCGTTCTTATATGGGATGGCAGTGTTCCAAGCAGCCTCTCAGCCCTGCTACCCTCACTTCTTCTTCTTCTTCTTCTTCTTTTTTTTTTTTTTTTTTTATAAAACACCATACTAGAATTAATTTTTTTAAGATTTTTTATTTATTTATTTGAAAATCAGAGTTACACAGAGAGAGGAGAGGCAGAGAGAGAGAGGTCTTTCATCCGTTGGTTCACTCCCCAATTGGCCACAATGGCTGGAGCTGCACCAGTCTGAAGTCAGGAGCCAGGAGCTTCTTCCAGGTCTCCCACATGGGTGCAGGAGCCCAAGGACTTGGGCCATCTTCTACTGCTTTCCCAGGCCATAGCAGAGAGCTGGATCGGAAGTGGAGCAGCCAGGTCTTGAACCGGCGTCCATATGGGATGCCGGCGCTTCAGGCCAGGGCATTAACCCACTACACCACAATGCCGGCCCCATACCTCCACTTCTAAGAGGATTGTGTTGTGGAATAATATTTCTCCAGCTTAGGTTACACTCTTTTATCACTGAGATTTCAAAACTTTTCTTGTGGTCCATCTTTTTGGAAGAAGGCAACTTGCTTTTAGCTATTAGATAGCTAAATGAAGCCTGTACTCACGTATGTCTTAGAGACACATCTGGTTTTGTCACTCTACTTCACACAACCTCCAGCGCAAGTCATGTTGCCCCTAGCACGTGATTTGAGATGCTTCATGCAGCTCAGGATTGTCTCATTTAATCCCTGCGCTTTCTGAAGACAAGCCAGAGAAATATTTCTGCGTATGCTACTGGCACACACAAGGCACACAGCTGCAGGCATCAAAACCTTGTTCTCCGTTTGTTCTGGTGAGCCACAATTGTTCTCCTTGACTTTCCACTTTAGAGTGAGTATTTCTCTGAAAAAGGTGTGTTGTGTTATAAAGGAAAGTTTTACTTTGTGTTTTTTTAATTCATTTTTAGGAAAGCTTCAGCATTTTGGACTCTGGTATTTACCGTATCATTAGTAGTAGAAGAGGCAGTCAGTCAGATGAAGACTCTTGCTCCCTTCACAGCCAAACCCTCTCAGAAGACGAGAGACTTAAAGAATTCGCCTCACATCAGGAGGAGGAGCAGCCGCCGGATCAGTGCTGTGGCTCCCAGGGACATGAAGGTGCTGACTCTGTCTGGAGTGGTTGCTGACATGAAGCGGTTATTCTCTGAGTTCTTGTTACGAGGATTGGCTTGTGCATAGGGTTTCTATAAGGTGTTGACAGTTTTTAACATGCCGTAGACTTTCCATCCAGGTCCGTGGATCTGCTTCCCACTAGAAGAGTAGGCTTATGCCTACTTTTTCACCCCTCGTGTTTGGGCTGACGTTAATAAAGTGCCTACTTTCAATCATGCATCGAAATGCTGGAAAGTTTAAGGTAGAAGTGGGAAGAATTTATCTTGACTAACCAAATTATTTTCCATCAGGAATGAGAAATTGCTACAGTTTTGGGGGCCAGTGCCTTCCATTTTCTATTCAAGTATTCCTGTGACTGGACTGTTGAGAAGAGATCAATAAAGCCTTTAAACTTCTTTTTTGACTTATGGGGATTCAGGGTCAGTAGGCCAATGCAGGTACCTCCATATGTTGTATGTGGACCATCCCGTGCATCTTGTAAACCTGAGTTCTGCCCATTTTGTATCTGAGTCAGTTGTGATTTGGGTATTGAAGCCTTCATCTCCTTTGAGTTATTCATCTCAGAATTTCTTTAAGGATTACAAAACTGCTCATGTGATTAGATTTTGTTTCTTTCTGCCCCCATTCCATTCGTTAGACAATGTTTCTCATGTTCCAGTGACGTTTGCGACAGATAAGAACGAAACTTTTCTCCCCTTCGGCATTCCATTATCATTTCGTTCTCCATCTCCTCTTGTGTCTCTTCAGGCTGTCAAAGAAAGGTAAACCACTTAGTGTGTATTTAATTCCAGCTCTAATTTAACTTCCGTTGTCATATTAGGCTCCTTGTGCTGAGAATGGAGACACTGTAAATGAGAAAAAAAAAAAAGTCCCTAAGTAATTTCTTCTAAAGCCTGTTAACTAAATAGTTAACTTGGTTTCTCATATAGCCTGAGAACTGTTAACTTCTCATTTCAACCTTGAGGCACTTAGCTTCCTTTTGTTTGTGCAGCTGGGATTTTGAGTTGATACAGATGTGAACTTTTTCCCCCTCCAGACAGAACTGAAATTTTTAAATCTGTTTTTTCCTTATCCCTGAAGGGAACATTTTTCCCATATCATTAATCGTTTCTTGATCCTTTTCTGTTTGGGTTCAGAATTGGAGACTTTTCAGAATTCTTTTCTTTCTCCTCTATGACACCAAGATTGGCATTTGAGTTTGAGAGAGAAGACTTTGTATAGCTACTTAACTGCTTATCTGAGTCTTACTGGACACAAACTGTGCTTATTAAGAAGGGTGTGTTGTGACTGCCGGGCAGCTGAGTGTCATGAAGAAATTCTGTTATTCTCTGCCCGGAAGGGGCTGATGATCACATGGCTTACTCTGCATAAGCTGACAGAAACATTATAGACATAACGAGTGTGGGAGGCATTTTCTTTCTTTTTTTTTTTAAAAAAAAAAAAGATTTATTAATGTATTTGAAAGTCAAAATCACAGAGACAGAGGGAGAGACAGAGAATGAGAGAGAGAGAGAGAGACAGAGAGATCTCCTATCTGCTGGTTCACTCCCCAAATGGCCACAAGCAGCCAGGAGCTTTGTCTGGGTCTCCCGTGTGAGTTCAGGGGCCCAAGTACTTGGGCTGCCATCTGCTGCTTTCCCAGGCCATTTGCAGGGAGCTGGATCAGAAGTAGAGCAGCCGGGACTTGAGCCAGCACCCATATAGGATGCTGGCGTTGCAGGTGGTGGGTTAACTCACTACGCCACAGTGTCAGCACAAGAAGACATTTTCTTTAGCTTTGAATCATTGGTTTTTCAGGGCAATTAGGTAAATGATAGTGAATTATTATAAGTTTTACTTGGGACTTAGGTGAAATATATGCCTATTGTTGACTGGAGAAGTTGCTGTAAACAGAATGTTTCTTTATATTAAGTCCAAAATGCCTTCCTAGGACTTATAGGAACATAAAATCTCAGGTACTGAATTTTTCATTCTTGGCTTGAATGAGATTTTTTTTTCATGTTAACATTTTGGTATTTGTCTTCCAGTGTTTCTACCTTTGTGCGTAAAACTACTGAGAAAATTGGTACCCTTCATACCAGCCCTGACCTGAAAGTGAGACCAGAACCCAGAGGTGAAGAGCAATCTTATGAAGAGGATGTGAGTGCAGTTTCCTGCCCAAAGGAGGAAGACATTGAGTAAGCTCTTGTATTAAATCTGTGTGAATTCTAGAGGAGTCAGCTGTCAGTTTGAAGAAAGCCACAGACTGTGTTCTGTTGGAGAAGGCACGTGTATGATCCTGCCCACTGCAGATTGTGCAGCTCAGAAAAAACTTCTGATGTCACAGTCTTGAAAAATTACATCAGTCCATAACGAATCTATTAAGAAAAAGAGCACCTAATTAAGACAATTTAGCACGTTTTTCCATCTTTCCCATGTACCCCGCTCTCACTCCCCTGTAATCTCTTCAAACTTCTGGGATGTCGGAGGAATTTAAGATTAAGATTGATTTCCTATGACTGCCATGGCTCTAGGCGCTGGCTGTTCTGCTTCTGACTAGCATGTGACTGTGGGCAATGCTTTCTGGCCTCCAAGAGACAGAATATGCTATTGCCTGATGGATCTAAAAGGGAATATTAGGTGTGTGAAGATAGTGAGAAAGAAAGGGACTCTTCAGGCAATGAAGAAACCACTCAAGCTGTTGGTGTTGATGTCCTGTCAGGTACCTTCCCGTGATATGCTGGTGGCATGTCCTCATGCTGCAGAGATGAAGTAGGCCCTTGGCTCTCATGGTGTGAAGTGTGTAGTTTGTCTGGTCTCTGCCTTGTCTCACTTCAGGGGTTCTGAGCAATAGCGGGAAGCAAGCTCAGCTAACAGTGGTCCTGGAACTGGGAGAGACCACACACAGGCCCAGAAAGTCTGGGCAGTCAGATAAAGTAAAGGGTGCCTTAGCCTCAAAATAATTTAGTGACTCCAAATGTTCATAGAAAAAGTTCATGGGAGAAAGGTTTTCTGACGTGGCATTTAAGGCAGCCCTCATCAGTCTGACTGTGGCCACCTTTTCAGCTTCATCCTTCCAAACACACTGAATTCCAGCCTGCCGGATGCAGTGTGTCCTCTGACACGTAGAATGTCCTGCGCCTGGAGGATTGTGCTATTTTTTGTGACATAAACACCACCTCCATGGGACTCTTCCTATGATCGCCTAGTCGGAGTAATTATTCCTTCTTCTCTCTTCTGTAGCACAGTGTTGTTGGGAAGTGCTACCCTTTAGTATTCATTATTTTGTTTTTGTGTTATCCTTACTTGTTTGCATGAGAGCTTGCTCTGACTTGAGCTTAGTCACCTTGAACCCATGGACTGTTTTGTGTCCCCCTCTGTCTCTTGAAACAAGCAATACAATCCCAGTACAATTTAGTAAGTGCTCAGAAGTATTTGTCTAGGAAAGTTCTGATCCCCTATAACTCTTGTGGATTTTATTCTTACTTTTCACCTTTTTTAGGGAGAAAGAAGAGGTGGCAAGTCAACCCCCAGAAAAAGACAGGTTCCACGAGCTCAAAGTAGCCACAGCAGCAGCAATGTAAGTGTGAATGAGCGAACTACGGTGAAGGGGCATAAGGCTTTCTGGTGTCATCAGTAATGGTCTTGAGAATTGGTAAAACATAACACGGTTAATGGTCTCTGTTTTGTCATCTTGCTGAGATAATTGTGATTTTAAGAATTGAAAAATAACATTTATTCCAGATGAGCATATGATATTGGTTAGGTTTATGTAACCTGAAATAATTTCTTTTTAAAAAAACACAGGAAACATGAATTTCATAACTTGTCTATTTTATATAGGACCGAGCTGCAGGACCCTCTGGTTTTATTTGACCCCGGGGCTCTGAGAATGGTTTTACAGGAGTGGCTTTCACAATTGGAAAAAACGCTTGCCATGAAGGACGATTCAGATGTTGCTGATACTGGCAGCTCATCCGTGACGGTGAACCAGGATGTGCTGTTGCCTGATGAGTCACAAAAGGGAGTGGTGGATGAAGACACTGAGAAAGAACAAAGGGACTCTTTGGGCCGTGAAGAACCTGTGGATCAAGCAGTGTGTGAGTCTGTGAGTGGTCTGGAGGAGCCACAGGATAATTTTTTTCAACTATGTTCTCCCTGCCCCATAGCAAATGATCTTCAGAAAGACCTGGCTGAGTTGACGACTTTGTGTTTGGAAATGAATGTATTGAGTTCTAAGATCAAATGCCCAAGTGGGCATGTGGATCACAGTCTGCAGCAGGGCTCTCCTGAAGATACTCTGGCTTGCCAGTTCCTGAGGAAGTATTTTTTCCTCCTGGACTTGAAAAGAGCAAAGGAGATCATCAAGCTTAGCTATGGAAACACCCCTCGTGTTTGGGATACTTTTATTGCAGGTTTGAAAGGTAATGACCAGAATGCCGTATCAAGGGTAGAATTGGGTGTAGAGGGAGTAGCTTTTGGGACGTCTGGGGCTTAACACAAGATTTAAGTAGAAAATTACCTCTGTTTTGGTCAACTGTCCATTCTGTTTTCCATTCATTTTAAATTTTTAATATTTCTTTACATATTAGTCTAATTTGCAACTGTATAAGAGAATTTTGTATTTCCATCACAATCACATTCAGAAAATGATGTAGCAGTATTGGAGAAAGAGGGGTTAAAGTAAAATGTTGATAAGTGCAGATAAATAAGAACAAGACAATCCCTCATGTAACTTCCTAAGACAGAAATGATAGGTCATCCCTTAGTATCCATAGTGGGTTGGTTCCAGGACTG
The DNA here is from genome assembly GCF_033115175.1 of Lepus europaeus. Classification (NCBI taxonomy): domain Eukaryota; kingdom Metazoa; phylum Chordata; class Mammalia; order Lagomorpha; family Leporidae; genus Lepus; species Lepus europaeus. The sequence continues at coordinate 47,072,615 of NC_084833.1, forward strand.
TTGCTAGATCTGGAGACTATTTACAAATATTTACAAATATTGAGTGCTAGAGTGTGCAGCTATGTTGGTAAACACTTTTCAGGTATCATCTCATTCCGTCCTTGTAACGTTCTTCAGAGTGGATGATATTATTCCATTTTATAGGTGAAGAAACTGAAACACTTCAAGATAATAGCAGCTGAGCTGGCTGCACTGTAATGTTTGTATGGTAATAACTCAGATATAGGTTTACTTTTCGCTCATATTTTAACAGCCCATGTACAGGTGTCCCAAGTCAATGGCAGCTCCCTGCCATGTGGTAGGTAGGTTAGCATTCCATGTTCTTTCCATTATGTTAAGCTCTGTCCTTCCTTTGGGCTTGTGGTTGAGATTGGGCTGCTGTGCCCAGGGGAAAGCATGTGGAACACGCTGTCTTAGAGGCCTCTGTCTCTTCCCTTCACATTCCAGTGGTGAAAAATCTATCACAATGCCATCGACTGCAAAGGGAACCAGGAGATGTAATCTGTCTAGGTGCCCGGGAGGAAGAGAATGAATGTGGATAGAGTTTCATGTCTGCCTCGGATACCTCAGTGCACAGCCAGCTGTGTCTGCCTTAGACTTGACTGAAGGTCACAGAGCCATTCTGCTACAAAAACCAGCTCTCATACTCTAAACATCATGTGCTGCCCTTTCTACTGCTGTAGTCCCATGTTTCTAAAGAGGCAAAGTTTCTTTCCTTTTTTTAAAAAATTTATTTATGTGAAAGGCAGAGCATCAGAGAGAGTGAGAGAGAAAGATATCCTCCATCTGCTGTTTTACTCCCCAGAAGGCCTCAACAGCCAGGGCTGGGCCAGACTGAAGCCAGGAGCCAGAAACTCCATCCAGGTCTCCTGTGTGGATGTAAGGGGCTCAAGCACTTGGGCCATCATCTGCCATCTTTACAGGTGCACTAACAGGAAACTGGATTGGAGGTGGATCAGCTGGGACTCAACCAGCAGTCTGATATAGAATGCTGGCATTGTGAGCATTGACTTAACCTGCTGTGCCACAACGCCGGCTCCAAGGTGAATTTTCTAGTTCAAAATTCTGCTAAAGTAAATGATGACATGTTTCTAATAACCGATTGGCAGGTTTTTGCTCATTATTAAAAGCGCATAGCTGGGGAACCTCCGGGCAGTGGCACCCGTTGTCAAGCGCAGGCTCTTCCCTTTTCCACCCCCTTCCCCGCAGCCTCCATGTGGCTCTTTTCCTGCCCACTGAGATGGCGCTCGCTCCCGCAGAGCAGCATCTCAGACATGTCGAAAGACGTTTTGATCCCTAAAATAATGAGAGAGAAGGCCAAAGAGAAGTGTTCTGAACTAGTTCAAGATTTTACCAAATGTTGCAAGAAATCTAGAATCCTATGGTAGTAAAATGTCGGAAGGAAAATTCTGCATTGAAGGAATATCTAACTGCCTACTGTAGTGATCCAGCCTCTTGTGAAGGATGCAGAATGGAATGCCTGAAGGAAAGGGAAGACTTCAGAAAAACCGGAATTCCTACTAAGAAAAGACTAAAGAAACTTCCCACCAGCACGTAGAAAATATTCCAGTGACATTCAGAAACTGGAATAGCTGTGAAAGTCATTTACAATATAAATCACCTAGCATAATGGACTCAACATAAAAATGTTTCATCCTAATTATGAAAAATATTACTTAAAAGACAGATCTTTATTTCAAAGTTCTTATTTATTAAATGAGATAGAAGTAAAAAAAAAAAAACTGCATAGCCACAGGTGGAGATCAATTTTCATGTTATCTGACTTATGTGGATGTATAGTTTCTTTTCTTTCTTTCTTTTTTTTTTTTTTTTTAATTTTTGACAGGCAGAGTGGACAGTGAGAGAGAGACAGAAAGAAAGGTCTTCCTTTTGCCGTTGGTTCACCCTCCAATGGCCGCCGCGGTAGCGCGCTGCGTCCTACGCACCACCACGCTGATCCTATGGCAGGAGCCAGGTGCTTCTCCTGGTCTCCCATGGGGTGCAGGGCCCAAGCACTTGGGCCATCCTCCACTGCACTCCCTGGCCACAGTAGAGAGCTGGCCTGGAAGAGGGGCAACCGGGACAGGATCGGTGCCCCGACCAGGACTAGAACCCAGTATGCCGGCGCCGCAAGGCGGAGGATTAGCTTAGTGAGCCACGGCGCCGGCCCCTTTTTTTTTTTTTTAAGATTTATTTATTTATTTGAAAGGCAGAATTACACAGAGAAGAAGAGGCAGAGAGAGAGGTCTTCCATCTGCTGGTTCACTCCCCAATTGGCTGCAACAGCCAGAGCAGAGCCATTCTGAAGCCAGGAGCTTATTCTGAGTCTCCCACGCAGGTGCAGGGGCCCAAGGACTTGGGTCATCTGCTTTCCTAGGCCATAGCAGAGAGCTGGATTGGAAGTCAAGCAGCCAGGACTCGAACCAGTGCCCATATGAATGCCGGCACTGCAGGCAACAGCTTTACCCCCTAAGCCATAGCGCTGGTGCCTGTAGAGTTTCAGTTTTGCTTCAATTCACATGCAGCAGTTAAATGCCTACGAAATGATTTTTGGTTTCTTTTTCTGAGTTGTGGTAGATTTATTGTAAGATAAGAAGCAAGTCACTGCTCTTCAGATATGTTCAATTATGTGACATTACATACTGGAAATGTGTCTTATCGCTATTATAACATCATACCCAACCCTGGTCACAGGAGAATAGCAGAAAAGTCTCCATCAGCCTCAGTGATGGTTGTTACTTATTACCCAAGCTGCCTGGAGCAGGTGTGGTGGGCATTTTTGAGATGATGTTACCACTCACTTGATTTAGGTCTAGCTTAGAGCCCACCCAGTCCTTAAGTTTCCCCTTACTTCATCTGCTCTAAATGAGGCTTTCCTCCTGAATTTCTTAGGTACTTAGCTGCCTGAAACAATTAAACGAGAAACAGTGACTGGAACCAAAAATGACTTTAGGGAAGTTTATTTATTTTTATTTATTTAAAGGTAGAGCAAGAGGCGGGGGAGGTGGTGGTGGTGGAATTTTCCACCCACTGGTTCACCCCCCAGCTGGGGCTAGGCCAGGCCAAAACTAGGAACTCTGGTTCTCCCATGTGGGTGGCAGCTGTTCTGGTCTTTTCAGGGAGTGAACCAGCAAATGGAAGACTCTCTCTGCCTCTTCCTCTCCCTCTGCAATTCTGACTTTAAAATAAATAAATAAACTCAGTTTTTTCTTAACGATTTTATTTATTTATTTGAGAGAGTTCCAGAGAGAGGAAGAGACAGAGAGAAAGATCTTCCATCCACTGATTCACTCCCTAAATGGCCACAATAGCTAGAGCTAGGCTGATCTGAAGCCAGGAGGCAGGAGCTTCTTCCCAGGCTCCCACGTGGGTACAGAGGCCCAAGGACTTGGGCCATCTTCCATTGCTTTCTCAGGCCAGAGCAGGGAGCTGGATCGGAAGAGGAGCAGCTGGGATTCAAACCGGTATGCATATGTGATGCTAGCACCACAGGCAGAGGCCTAGCCTGCTATGCCACAGCACTGACCCCAACAAATAAATCTTTAAAAAAAAAATAAGTGAAGTAGGCAGGACCCAAACCAGGTACTTTGATATGGGATGTTGATGTCCTAAGCAGTGGCCTTACCCACTAAACCACAATGCCCACACCAGTGATGTTTTTAGAAACAAATATATCAGAAAGCAAAGGTTAGATTTTAGAACCTTTTGTTGAAAATAACTTTTGGAACTGAACTTTGAGATTTAAGAATTAATTAAAAACTACTTGGACCAAAAACTCATTTTACTTTAGATTCTTTAAAAATAAAACATACACACACACAAATAGTATTAGCTAGATCCTCACTAACTTTATTTGGCAGGCTTGGTTTTAAAAGATTTTTGACTTTCCCCCTAATCAGATCATTCTTCAAGGGATGGATATTTGCTAGACTGATTTTTTTTTTAAAAGATGTATTTATTTATTTGAAAGTCAGAGGTACAGAGAGAGAGAAGAGAGGCAGAGAGAGAGAGAGAGAGAAAGGTCTTCCATCCTATGGTTCACTCCCAGTATAAGCTATACTGTATATATACTGTATTATTTGACATATATAAGATATATATAAGCTATACTGTGTATATATATATGTGTGTGTATATGTATATATACATATACACACACATATATATATATAGCCCCAGGTACTCATTTTTTTCAAGGATAATATAATAGTCACTGTGTATTTGTTATCTGTTCCTTTGTTTTGTTTAAAACTTTCCATATACTTTGCCTCTCAATTTGTTTTTAAGGTCCTTAAAAGTAGAAATTACGTGTCTTTTTTTTATGGTTTGTCCTATAACAAGAAACATTAGGCCTTGCACATAATAGGTGGATACAGTAGGTCTGTGACTAATGACAACATTGTTAAATGAATGTGTTTATGAGTTGAATATTTGCAAGTTAGAGATGAAGAGGAAAGGATGTGCTTTATCTTCTAGAAATGGCGAGTTCCAATTCTACATACAGGGAGATGGAAGAAGGAGATCTCCCAACAAGACTAAAGTTATTAGATGACTCGGTTCCTTGTGACAGTCCTTTGTTGATTGCCTATGCTTCCCGGTAGGTTGAACTAAATGTTGTTTATATGAACTAAATATGTTGTTTATGTGAACTAACGTACAGGCATTGTTTTTGTGTCTTAGTCCCCAAAGTTTCACTCATTTGCATATTGGGCAGCTTCTTGTTAGCATATTTATTTGCATTTCTAATAAGCATTGAAGTTGGAGACTAAAGTGTTTTGTTTTGTTTTGCTTTTAAATGCAGGTTGTATGAGAAGTTTGGAGAATCTGCCCTTCGATCCTTGATCAGGTTTTACCCATCCATTTTGCCTTCAGATATCATGCTACTGTGTCACCATCATCCAGCTCAGTTTTTGGCCTATTTAGACAGTCTGGTGAAATCAAGGCCCGAAGATCAGCGGTGAGAAGTGCCTGCTTGCTAACTACTCTTTCTTTTGACAGGGCACTGGGGCTCTTATAAGCAGGTGTGATGTTTTTCCTGTTGACTACCTTTTTGTGGACAATATCTGAACTTTTTGCAGATTGTTCTTAGTTCCAGTTCTTCTCTTTTTAGAGTAATGCTTCATTTCCTGTCTCCCCATGTCCCTGTAAACACCCACACTCTTTTTGTTATTTTAGACTGGTGACTCCCTCCTCTCTGCTTTCTCTGATAAGAGCATATGTGCCACAGGGGTTTTTCTCTTTTTTTGTTTTGTTTTTGTGAATCTTTTGGCATTTCCTTATCTTTTTATTTATTTATTTATTTTTTTGACAGGCAGAGTGGACAGTGAGAGAGACAGACAGAGAGAAAGGTCTTCCTTTACTGTTGGTTCACCCTCTAATGGCCGCTGCGGCTGGCGCACCACACTGATCCGAAGCCAGGAGCCAGGTGCTTCTCCTGGTCTCCCGTGGGGTGCAGGGCCCAAGCACTTGGGCCATCCTCCACTGCCTTCCCGGGCCATAGCAGAGAGCTGGCCTGGAAGAGGAGCAACCGGGACAGAATCCGGCGCCCTGACCAGGACTAGAACCCGGTGTGCCGGCACCACAGGCGGAGGATTAGTCTATTGAGCCACGGTGTCAGCCTGGCATCTCCTTATCTTAAGGCTCAGCTATTCATTTAGAAGACTGTTATTTTCACCAACATTTCTATACATTTGCAGCAGGAGAGTTTTCAAGTTCTTCCATCTGTTCTATTGAACTCTAAATTTTATTCATCCCTCTGACATTTAAAAAATTATTCATTTATTTATTTGAAAGGCAGAGAGACGGCCAACTAGACAGACAGAGCTCCTATCCACTGGTTCACTTTCTGAGTGCCCACCATGGCTAGGGTTGAGCCAGGCTGGAGACAGGAACTCAATCCAGGTCTCCCACATGGGTTACAGAGCCCCAATTGCTTGAGCTATCACCTTCTACATCCCAGCATGTGAATTAGTGGGAAACTGGAGTTGACAGTGGAGCCAGGCCACAAACCCCGGCACTCCAATATGGAACGGGAGCATCACAACAAGGGTCTTAACAGCTAGGTCAAACTCTTGCCCCCACATCCCCGTATTTTATGTTTCCCTTCTTAGCATAAAGATTGGTGACCTTTCTCTCCAACTTTCTCTTAGGTCATTCTTCCTTGAGTCCCTTCTGCAACCAGAGTCTTTAAGATTGGATTGGCTGCTCTTGGCAGTGTCGCACAATGCTCCACCAAGCACAAGTACCATGGATGATGAAGGATACCCCAGGTATGGAAAGAGTCCTCTTCCTAAGGACTAAGCTCCAAAGTTCCTTTGGAGTGGAGACAGTTTATTCACATACGGCACTCAGGGGTCACTTTTGGAATAGCTGTGAAAAAGACTAAGTTGTGGTGGTGGTATGTCGAGTGTACTTCTTAGTGGTTGTGAATATTTGGGTCACAGACCTTATAAGATTCCTTTTAGAAGAGTACACATTAATGCAGCTTTACATATGACTAGAGAGATGATTAAATTGACCCTTGCAGCTCTTTCATGAACCCACAGGGAGAAAAGTGTGTGTGTGTGTGTGTGTACATGTGCGTGCGTGCCAAAAATTTGTCAAGGAATTTCTGCACACAACCTGCTTTAGAATTTACAAAAAAAAAAAAAAAAGAAAGAAAGAAAGAAAGAAAAAGAAGTTCACAAAAACAGGTGCTGGCACTTGTATGAGAAATGTTCCTTGTGTTTCCCTCCAGGAAAACCTTTGTAGAAGCCCTGTAAATGCCTGCCTTGTATGCCCAGGCACAGGCCTGGGAGGATATGCAGTGGCTCTCTGTGAATGATGAGTTATAGGCTTCTCTTTCTTTTGCTCTCAATTGTCTAAAACACCTGACTTTAGAAATGAGTAGGTTATAAAATGCTTTAAAGATATGACAGTGGAATATTATCTCTGTTCTTAGTAGATGCCTAGTAGGCACTTTCTGGAGCTTCTCTCACCCCTAACTTACTGCTGTTTTTTCATTTCACAGGCCTCATTCACACTTGCTTTCCTGGGGTTACAGTCAGCTAATCCTTCTTCTAATCAAACTTCCTGCAGATTTTACAACCAAAGAAAAAATGACTGAAATTTGTAGGTCTTGTGGGTAAGTAAGGATTTTTATAGAAGCTGAAGTTGAAGTTAATGTCCTTGGAGTTAAAGGGCCTGAATTGATGTGCTTTGTCATTTGGAAATTCTCTTTGCTACATTAAAATAAATGTAGCTTTTTGTTTTAACTGACAGAAAAGTAAACATCTGTTTCCTTTTAAATTTTGCACATATTTTTGGTGTGGCAGAAGCTGACCCTTGCTAATTCCTCCCAATGCTCTCTGCCTAGTAGCTCACCACAGTTCTCAGACCTGTGGATGGTGTTTAATTAAGCAGCAGTTATGGTTGATGTGGGATTTCTGGGACAAGATTGACCAGAATGGGCTCAGTGGAAGTGCTGGGGAAGGGCTCAGGGAGAAGGTGAGACTTTGGAGGTAACCCCTGGAGGCTGGGCAGGATTTCTGTCCGTAAAGGAGCCAGGAAGAGGGGGATCAGGTGAGAGAAGCAGGACGAGCAAGGGCCTGAAAAACTGGTGTTGCTTATTATTCACCTCGCACATGAGTCAGTTATTGATTGCCTGGCAATGTCTGATGGCTCCTCTTGGATTATAATCCTTTGTAGAGAGAGACTTGTGTCTGCTGTTTTTTATCTTAGAGTCTAATTTGTGCAGTGAGAGGCACTACATACATACTTGTTCATTAATAATGAGAGAGAACATTGGTCAGGTGATGGGTGATGAGATCATGCTGCATCTTGACAGCTGGTCCAAAGAATTTTGTTATCAGTGGAGACCCTTTTGAACTCTTTGGTCTGAAAATTACATAATTAAAGTGAAAGTTTCTAAAGTCTTTTCCTAAAAAGTCTGGAGAAAGGAAGGCTGGCTAGGAAGCTGTTGCAGTAAGTAGTTCAGGTGTAAGTGAATTGGTGACTGGCAGAACAGCAAAAGGAGCACACGCAAGAGATAGTTCAAAGGAAAATACAGTGGGATTTGTTGATACTGGATATCGCAAATGAAGGCAGGGAAACATCAGAAAAGAGAACTCCCATGGTTTGCATATTTGGAGAAGAAATATGCTACTTTGGTATTGAATCTTAAAGTTTATGAAGTATATAAAGCTTAAAAATGCCTCAGGATTGGTACTTGGTCTCAAATGTCAGTATTTATCATTAGCTTTTGTTATTTTCTTAAATGCCCTAGATCTGTTATCAAATAAAACATTCTGTGACATTGGAAATGTTCTGCACTGTCCAGTATAGTAGCCACCAGCCACATGTGGCTACTGAGTCCTTTTTTGTTTTTTGTTTTGTTTTGTTTAAAGATTTATTTATTTATTTGAGGGCCTGCGCTGTGGCTTAACAGGCTAATCCTCCGCCTTGCGGCGCCAGCACACCGGGTTCTAGTCCCGGTTGGGGCGCTGGATTCTATCCCGGTTCCCCCTCTTCCAGTCCAGCTCTCTGCTGTGGCCCGGGAGTGCAGTGGAGGATGGCCCAAGTGCTTGGGCCCTGCACCCGCATGGGAGACCAGGAGAAGCACCTGGCTCCTGGCTTCGGATCAGCACGATGAGCCATCCGCAGCGGCCATTGGAGGGTGAACCAACGGCAAAAAGGAAGACCTTTCTCTCTGTCCCTCTCTTTCTCACTATCCACTCTGCCTGTCAAAAAAAAAAAAGAAAAGATTTATTTATTTATTTGAATGTCAGAGTTACACTGAGAGAGAAGGAGAGGCAGAAAGAGAGAGAGAGGTCTCCCGTGTGCTGGTTCATTCCCCAAATGGCCACAACAGCTGGAGCTGGGCCAACCCGAAGCCAGGAGCCAGGAGCTTCCTCCAGGTCTCCCCTGTGGGTGCAGGGACCCATGGGCCATCTTCTGCTGCTTTCCCAGGCCATCGATGAAAGCTTGATTGGAAGAGGAGCAGCTGGAACTCGAACTGGCACCCATATGGGACTGAAACCAGTGCTCATATGGGATGCCAGCATTGCAGGTGGCAGCTCCACCCACTACACCACAGTGCCAGCCTCAGCCATTAAGTCCTTAAAATATGGATATACCATCTGAAAAACTAACTTTCACATTTTATAAACTGTTTTTTTATTTTTTTTATTTTTGACAGGCAGAATGGACAGTGAGAGAGAGACAGAGAGAAAGGTCTTCCTTTGCCGTTGGTTCACCCTCCAATGGCCGCTGCGGTAGGCGCGCTGCGGCTGGCGCACCGCGCTGATCCGATGGCAGGAGCCAGGTGCTTCTCCTGGTCTCCCATGGGGTGCAGGGCCCAAGCACTTGGGCCATCCTCCACTACACTCCCAGGCCACAGCAGAGAGCTGGCCTGGAAGAGGGGCAACTGGGACAGTATCGGTGCCCCGACCAGGACTAGAACCCGGTGTGCCGGCGCCGCAAGGCAGAGGATTAGCCTAGTGAGCCGCGGCGCCGGCCACATTTTATAAACTTTTTAAATTCAGCATAAAAAGTGACATGTGGCTGGTGTCTACCATATTGGACCATGCAGCTCCAGATAAATTCACTGCCTTTTATTCCTTTCTTCAACTTTGATTTCTTGAAAGTTTCTGGCCTGGATATCTTACTCTCTGTTTGGAGCTGGAGAGAAGACGAGAGGCCTTCACCAACATTGTGTGTCTGAATGATATGAGCCTGATGGAAGGGGACAATGGTATGTGAATCCCACTGCTTACTTTTGGCTGTAGTATTTTACAAGTCACTCCAGACTTTTCAGTAAAGAAATATAGTGGGGGCTGGTGCTGTGGTGTAGTGGGTAAAGCCGCTGCCTGCAGTGTCAGCATCCCATATGGGTGCCAGTTCGAGTCCCGGCTGCTCCACTTCTGATACAGCTCTCTGCTATGGCCTGGGAAAGCAGTAGAAGATGGCCTGAGTGCTTAGGCCCCTGCACCCATGTGGGAGACTCAGAGGAGGCTTCTGGCTCCTGGCTTTGGATCAGCGCAGCTCTGGCCATTGCAGCCATCTGGGGAATGAACCAGTGGATGGAAGACCTCTCTCTGTCTCACTCTGCCTCTGCCTCTCTGTAACTCTGCCTTTCAAATAAATAAATAAATCTTTAAAAGAAAATATATATGTATAGCGAACAGTTAAATGATCATATATTTAATTCTAGCTACTTGTCAGATTTGCAGAGGATTTTATCTGTACTATTTGGTTTATTTTGAAATCACAATTAATTATAAACTACAGGCAACTTAATAATTGATTAACATAACATAATTAATTAACATAACATAACATAATTAATTAAATAACATAATTAATTAACAACTACAGAACAGAGTAGCTACGCTGTTCTGATCAAGTGGCTGCTAATGTGCATCCTGGGGAGCAGCAGCTCACGTACTTGGCTCGCTGTGACCCACGTGGGAGACCTGGGCTGAGTTTCAGGCTCCTGGCTTCAGCCTGGCCCAGCCCTAGCTATTGTAGGCATTTGGAAAGTGAACCAGCAGATCAAAGATCTCTCTCTGTGTCTCTCTTTGCTTTTCAAATAAAATGAAAATAAGTAAATAAAATCTAAACAAAAATAAATAGTCAGCTATCTAAGTCTTCACAGGTGTTTTGATACTTAAATTTTTTAATGTATTTATTTAATCTGTTTGAAAGGCAGGGAGACAGAGAAAGAAACAGAGAGATCTTCCATCTTTTGATTCACTTCTCAAATGCCCACAACAGCCAAGGCTAGGCCAGGACAAAGCCAGGAGCCTGGAACTCAGTCCAGTGTTCCACAAGGGTGGCAGGGACCAAGCACTTGAGCAATCACTTGCTACCTCCCAGATTACACATTAACAAGAACTGGAATGGAGAGCAGAGATGGGACTGCTATGGGACACTGGTGTCTTTTTTTTTTTTTTTTAGATATTTATTTATTTATTTAAAAGGCAAAGTTGCAGAGAGGCAGAGGCAGAGAGAGAGAAATCTTCCATCTGCTGGTGCACTCCACAAATGGCCACAATGACCGGAACTAGGCCATTCCGAAGCCAGGAGCCAGGAGCTTCTTCCGGGTCTCCCTTGTGGATACAGGGGCCCAAGGACTTAGACCATCTTCTACTGCTCTCCCAGGCCATAACAGAGAGTGGGACTGGAAGTGAAGAAGCTGGGATTCAAACCAGCACTGGGATGCCAGCACTGCAGGCAGTACCTTTACACACTATGGCACAGTGCCAGCCCCAGAGGCAGGTGTTTTAAATGGTGGCTTAACCACTGTGTCAAATGCCAGCCTGCCTGTTCCATCCCCCCAAAGAAAAAATTTTCATCAATCCAATTCAGATCAACAGTCGGGGGGCCACGACTTTGATGTACTACATCTGAAGTCTGAGAGTCCATTCTGCACTCAGATGGGTGGTCCTGGTGTGCTTTGTGTGTGCTGTCTTCATCTCAGTGCAGAGCCGCCAACTGCGTGACGTCAGCGTCCTTCACCCGGCAGCAGAAGGAGCCACCGTCCTTTGTAGGCCCTGTGCAGCCTCTGGGCGTGGGAAAAGGACAGTCAGACAGAGCAAGGCCAGTTGACTTTGGAGGGTTAGCTTCTGGTGTCACAGCTGAGGTCACCTTGGTTTTAGAAGGGAAGCAAGCAGGCCAGGCAATTTTGGAGGACTCTCCTATATATACTTTAGAAAATACAACCAGAAAAATTAGCTATAAATTGTTTATATTTTAAAAGTTACAATATGATATGTTTGTTATGGAAAAATATAAAAAAATTCAGGAAGTACTAAGGAAATAAATATCACCTAAAATCTTCCTCACCCAGATAAGAGTGCTCCTAAACCTTCTGTTTGTGTAATAATAATATTAAGAATAAGCATCTGGTCTATTAAACAAGAGTCTTTTCTAGATACTTCTGATGACACATACCAGCTGCTGTCTAAGGTGTGTTGATTTGATTGCCAAATGCAAATTATGTGTCTTCCTTCTCTGAATGCATAATGAAATCCAGATTCTGAAGCTGGTCCTGAAGCCTGGCCCGCTGAGCTCATCCTCACCGCCCACTACCACCTTTGTGCCCCTTTGGTTTTTTAGAAACTCCTCAGCTCCGCTGGTGCTTCCCTGTGTCCTCAGATCCTCCTTGCTTCCCCCTTCCCTTCCCAGTGGCCCCTGCTCCACCGCTGTGCATTGTGTGGCCCACCTGCAGGCAGCCTCTCAGCTCTGCTCATCTTCCAGCTTCTGCTTCAATGCCACTTCCTCCTGGAGCCCTTCTCACGTCCGCAAACCAAACCAGCCGTTCTCTCTAATGGTTCCTTGTTCTTTTCCATCATGGTTCTTTTTTTTTTTTTTGACAGGCAGAGTGGACAGTGAGAGAGAGAGACAGAGAGAAAGGTCTTCCTTTGCCGTTGGTTCACCCTCCAATGGCCGCCGCAGCTTGCGTGCTGTGGCCGGCGCTCTGCAGCCAGCACACCGCGCTGATCCGAAGGCAGGAGCCAGGTGCTTCTCCTGGTCTCCCATGGGGTGCAGGGCCCAAGCACTTGGGCCATCCTCCACTGCACTCCCTGGCCACAGCAGAGAGCTGGCCTGGAAGAGGGGCAACCGGGACAGAATCCGGCGCCCCGACCGGGACTAGAACCCGGGGTGCCGGTGCCGCAAGGTGGAGGATTAGCCTAGTGAGCTGCGGCGCCGGCTCCATCATGGTTCTTAGCACGGATACGAAATGCATATTTATATGTGTGTTTAATTTCTGTCACCTTTGCCAGACTGTAAGCTCCGCGGGGTGCAGGGAGTGTGCCTGCTTGGTTCATCAGTGCATATCTAGCTCCTGGCACAGAGTTTGCAGTGGGTAATTACTGAGTGAAAGCGTTCGCAAGCTAATTTCATGGCTTCTCTTTAGTTATTGTGAACCATTTATCCCGTGAACGTTTAGAAAACAACTTTGGTGTTAGGGCGATGAGATGATGCTATTGAATACCTTTATGTTTTAATACGGAGTGCTTTCACAGATGGCTTGGAGCTGTCCTGTTGCAGGCGGTGTGCTGAGCCGTCAGGGCCAATGCCGATTCTGTGCACTGTGTAGGTTGGATCCCAGAGACTACGGAGGAATGGAAGCTGCTTCTCCATCTCGTACGGAACAAGAGCACAAGGCAAGCCCCCGAGGAGTCGCTAAATGGGAGCCTCAGCGATGGGCCTTCCCCCATGAACGTGGAGAACGTGGCACTCCTCTTAGCCAAGGCCATGGGCCCAGACCGGGCCTGGTCACTGCTGCAGGAATGTGGTCTGGCCTCTGAATTGTCGGAAAAGTTCACCAGAACCTGTGATATCCTGAGGATTGCCGAGAAAAGACAGAGGTAATACAGTCTGTCCCGCTCTCCCCTCAGTGCTTGAGACTGTAGAGCCCCACCCAGTGGGAGAGGCAGATGGGAGTGTAGGCACCGTCCAGCCCCGAGCCCTTACTGACAGGTGAGGAGACAGAGACTCACCCGGTGATCGAGCTGACTAAGGAAAGAGGCTAAAGTAATAGTTCGTTCAGCGTCATGACCAAGACCCCGGGTTAACGTGAGTACCCACGTCTGAAGTGGACTCGATCCTGTAAGAATATTATTGGTGCTTGACATCTCATTGTCTCAGTCAAGTATTTTTTTTATTGTGACAAATACACAGTAAATAGACTTGGCCATCTTAGCCAGTCAGTACCGTTAAGTGCTGCTGGGCAGCCAGTCTCCAGAACTCTTTCCACACTCGATAAACAGCAACTCCTCCGGCCTCCTCCCCCGGCGCTGGCAGCCTCCACTGTGCTTTCTGTTTCTGTGAAGCTGACGTTCTGCCTGCCTCGCCTAAATCATACGTATTTGTCTTTCGTGTGACTGGTGCATTTGACTTACCATGATGCCCTCAAATCATCCGTGGCGTAGCGGGTGTCAGAATTTGCCAGAAACATTTTGTTTTGGGTTGCTGCCACTTCGTGGCTTTTGTGCTGTAATGCTGGCATATGAACATCTCTTTGAGACCCTGCTTTCAGTTCTTTTGGGTGTATACTCAGAAGTGATAGTGCTGGACCCTATGGTAATCTTTTAATTTTTTGCCGAGGCATCATGATGTGTCCCATAGAGACTGCTGCACCTTCTTAGGTTCCTACCAGTTTCTCCCCACGCTTGCCAACACTTTTTTTTTTTTTTGACAGACAGAGTGGACAGTGAGAGAGAGACAGAGAGAAAGGTCTTCCTTTTTGCCATTGGTTCACCCTCCAATGGCTGCTGCGGCTGGTGCATCTCGCCAATCCGAAGCCAGGAGCCAGGTGCTTCTCCTGGTCTCCCATGCGGGTGCAGGGCCCAAGGACTTGGGCCATCCTCCACTGCCTTCCTGGGCCATAGCAGAGAGCTGGCCTGGAAGAGGGGCAACCGGGATAGACTCCGGCGCCCCAGCCGGGACTAGAACCCGGTGTGCCGGCGCCGCAAGGCGGAGGATTAGCCTGTTAAGCCACGGCGCCAGCCAACACTTCTTTTTTATACACTAACTACCTAGTGAGTATGGAGTAACCTCATTGTGGTTTTGAGTTCCATTTTCCAAAGGATAACTGGTGCTGAGCATCTTTTCCTATGCCTGGTGACCATTTGTATATCATCTTTGGAGAAATACCTATGCAAGTCCTCTGTCCATTTGTTTTTTGTGTTTATTTTCATCTACTTGAAAGGCAGAGTGAGAGATTGAGAGAGTGAGTGAAAGAGATCTTCCATCTACTGACTTACTCCCCAAATGCCTGTAAGTAGCCAGGCCATCTGGGTTTCCCACACGGGTTACCGGAGCCCACGCACTTGATCCGTCATCTGCTCCCTCCAGGATGCCTTAGCAGGAGCTGAATTGAACCATCACGCCAGTGTGGGTGGGGTGGCTTAACCTCTGCACCACACCCCTCCCTCTCTGTCCATTTTAAAATCAGAATTATTTGATGATTATTATTTTTGTTGTAGGAGTTATTTTAGATTCTGAGTGTTCACCCCTTATAAGGTATATAATAACTATTTTCTCCCACTCTGGGAGTTGGCTTTTCACTCTGTTGATTGTGGTTTTGATGCACAGTCAGTCAAACTTTGGAATCCTCCAGGTCTTTGTGGGTTGTAAGTTTTTTGTGAAGAATGAACAGTCGCACCTCAATTTGCTTGTTTCCTTTCTTTGGGATTGCAGGGCCTTGATACAAAGCATGCTCGAAAAATGTGATCGGTTTCTGTGGTCTCAGCAGGCCTAGTGGAAGAAGATTCGGCAGGATTTCCTGACATCTTGGGAAGGCTGGAGTCATGCTCCTCAACCTTCTGGATGCGTCTGTTACAGAAAGGAAGGCACCACCACACCCCTGCCACGTTTTTAGGGCCCCTTTTTCCAGTGTCTGTAGCCTTGCCATTTGTGGCTCTGGGACCTCAACAGTTACCAACCACGGTTGGATTTTGAAAGGAGTGTGAATATTCACAGCTGTGTAGTATTTATTCTGAACTCCAGTGTGACTTGCTGTCACTCGTGGTCTGGGGGAATTCTTGTCCTACTGTGTCCCTTGCATTAGTCACGGGAAGGCAGCTAATGCTATTGACTGGAGTTGAATTCTTGTTTTATCTTGTCTAGGGCCATGTAGAAATTACTGAAGTAGGACTTGGTATAATGGAATTCACATGTAAAACAAGCGAAGCACTGAAGTTTCAAATTATATTTAAATAAAATGGTCTCCTATCTAAGTTGAACTAATTTAATGTTTCCCCCCAGTATTTGACATTTTGTAATCTGAACCAGTATAGAACTGACTGATTAATTACTGGACATGTGTTATCTCTAATGATTCTCAAAAGAATCGTGCACTTTAAAAGATTATTTTTAAAAAGCCACAATAAAAGCTGAGTGCCAATAAAGGCTGTGTAAGTGCGTGTGCAGTTTAAGCTGACTGTCGTTTGTCAGGCTCCTTTACTTTACTTTTCTTTTAAAGATTTATTTATTTATTTGAAAGTTAGAGTTACACAGAGAGAGGAGAGGCAGACAGAGGTCCTCCATCCTATGGTTCACTCTCCAACTGGCCGCAACAGCCGGAGCTGTGCCAATCCGAAGCCAGGAGTCAGGAGCCTCTTCTGGGTCTCCCACATGGGTGCAGGGGCCCAAGGACTTGGGCCATCTTCTACTGCTTTCCCAGGCTATAGCAGAGAGCTGGATCGGAAGTGGAGCATCCAGGTCTTGAGCAGGTGGCCACATGGGATGATGGTGCTTCAGGCCAGGGCATTAACCCGCTGCTCCACAGCACGGGCCCCAGGCTCCTGTACTTTAATCTAGCGTGTTATATTCACTGTAAGTGTAAAATCTGATTCAAGTTTTCTTTGGAACAGAATGTATAAAGGGGCTCATCATGAGCAATTTGCAGGGAGATGAGGGGTAAACTCACTGTGCAGAAGGCCAAGAGCTGTATTTCATTAATGACACAACCAGAGAACATGGGCACGTACTTAACGTGACAACGAGGATCTGATGTGACCAGATGGGCTGAAGAGATCTTCCAGGAAAGGAGGTTTTGCAGAGCTGATTGGAATTTTGGGAAGCGTGGACAACCTTCCCACTTGGATCAGCCGAGTTTGGCTATATTGGATTTTGTTGACTGAGCTTGGGCTGATACGGCATGAGGGCCCTTCTCTCCCTGTCAGCTTTGGTCCTTAGGTGGTGACAAAAACAGGGCCCAGAGGAAAAACCTCATGACAAGCAGACAGCAAGAACTGGCAGGATTGTGCAATCATTTCCTGACAGACCAGCTCAGGGCACAGTAATCCTCATTTGCCAAAGGGTACAGAGAGAAATTTCTAGCATAAGCAACAAAAACATGACTTGAATTTACTTTCCAAGTCAAACAAACAAAAAAATCCCCTGAAATATGTAAGCTTGGATAGTCTATTTGAATATTAGGCAGTGTTTTCGAAAAGAACCTGTATGTGTCAGTTACCTAAAAATTCCACACAGACTGATTCACGGTTGCCCCACTTTGCCGTGTCTCGGGGCCTGACCCCTGTTCAGCAGTGCTGCTGGGCGGCGGAGTGGCCGAGAGTTTGCGTTCTGAGGCAGACTGCCAAGGATTTGAGCATCTGTTTCTTTCCCTAAGTGAACTTGAGGAAGGCAGGTTTTTCACTAAGTGGTTGCTTTCGCCTGTGGAAAATGAGAATCATGGTAGCACTCGTCCTGAGGAGCTCAGGGACTCCGCACGACTGAAGCCTGTGGCACAGCCTCTGGCACACAAGCGTGGAGCACAGAGCTGTGACGCGGTGAACAGGCCGTAATGTCAGCTGTCGTGCGCGAGGTTTGGGATGTCACCGCTTCACCTGGCAGCGATCACGTCCGCAGACATTGGGTTCACATGAGCCGGTGAGCGGGGAGACCAAGGCTGCCAGGGCTAATTTCCTAGTGCGTGTGGAGTCTGTCCCTGTCCTGCTCAAGGCTCAGACCTTGCGATGAACCTTGCCTCTTCCCCTTCCTTTAGCTTTCTAAGTCCTAAGTAAATCAACTCTCTGCTGTTTGGCTGTTCCATTAGAGATTTTCCCCCGTCTCCGTTCCCAGCCCACTACTTCTTTCCTAGACCATTGCTGCAGGTCCAGTGACCTTTCAGTCCTCACCCCTAAACACCGACCTCCCCCTGCCACCAGACAATCAGCACGCCAGCATGCAGATGACCTGGAGCATCACCCGGCTAGGGGGTCACAAACCTGTACACACCAAAACACCGCAGTGGCTTGTTCAAATACACGTCCCAGGGGTCCTGTCCCCGGCCCAGGATCGAGGAACTAACTTTAACTTCCCTCCACTTGCTGCTCACTCCCCGATCCTGTTCCTAGCTTTAGATAATAGCCTTATCCTCGTTTACAGATAGGCCGAGGCCTCTGGGGAAGTGACTGTCTTGGTCTCATGGGAAGTTAACTGTAGATCCACTGCCAGGATCCTTGTCCATGGTAGGCACCGCCTTAATTACACGCTGTCGATAAGAACTCCCAGCGGCTCCCTTCGCTCTCAGAATCAAGTCCAAACCTTTGAGCCTCAACTTTCTCTTTCTTTCTTTCTTTCTTTCTTTCTTTCTTTCTTTCTTTCTTTCTTTCTTTCTTTCTTTCTTTCTTCTTTCTTTCTTCTTTCTTTCTTTCTTTCTTTCTTTCTTTCTTTCTTTCTTTCTTTCTTTCTTTCTTTTTTTTTTTAGATTTATCTGTTTGAAGGGGACAATGATAGAGAAGGAGAGATAGATCTTCTGTCCACTGATGCGTTCCCCAAATGGACCCAGCAGGCAAGGTTGAGCCAGGCTGAAATAGGAGCCTGGAACTCTATCTGGATCTCCCACATGGGTGGCAGGGGGCCATCGTATGCAGCTTTTCCAAGTGCATTAACAGGGAGCTGGCTCAGATGCAGAGCAGCCAAGACTTGAACTGGTGCTCAGGTATGGGATGCCAGCATCACAGACAGCGGCTTAACTTGCTGCACCACGATGCCAGCTCCTTGAGCTTCATTTTTTTTTTTTTTTTTTTTTTGGTCAGGCAGAGTGGACAGTGAGAGACAGAGAGAAAGGTCTTCCTTCCATTGGTTTACCCCCCAGTGGCCACTGCGGCCAGCACACTGTGCTGGTCCGAAGGCAGGAGCCAGGTGCTTCTCCTGGTCTCCCATGGGGTGCAGGGCCCAAGCACTTGGGCCATCCTCCACTGCACTCCCGGGCCACGGCAAAGAGCTGGACAGGAAGAGGAGCAACCAGGACAGAATCCGGCGCCCTGACCGGGACTAGAACCCGGTGTGCCGGCGCCGCAAGGCAGAGGATTAGCCTAGTGAGCCGTGGCGCCAGCGAGTTTCACTTTTAAGGCCCACCATGACTTGTTTCTCAACTGTTTTTCTTAGTCTCAGATCCTAAGTTTATTCCTCATCCTAAATCCTCTGACTTTTGGAAACTTCCTGAACACTGTTCTCTCGGGTTAAGTCTTGCTCAATCCTGACATTAACTTTTACCCAGTGCCCACCTGCTGAGATCCTCCTCCTCCTGTCCGTTCCTTCAGGTTCTGTATGGCATGTGGTAGAACAAAGGGTTAAAATCTGCCTCCCAGCCCCTCCCCAACACACACACACACACACACTGCCAAGAACGGTACTGAAATTGAAGTCACAGCTGAAACCAGGTTTTCACATTACCTTCATAAGTGGAAGTGATAACATTGAAAGCAGAGCTCCCCCAGATGAGCCTGCCACGTAGTTCTTCCTAGAGGGTTTAGCACTGCTGTGTTCTTAACACAGAGGACTTTCTTCCAGACAGCCAGTTTTCCATCTCGCCCTGCTTGTAGTAGCTCCAGGCAGGTGACTCTGCACTTACTGTCAACCAAGTTAATGCATTCCCCTAGTGAGGCAGGCACTACCCGTATCTGACACAAGTAGGCAAAACCTGAGTTTAGTGGCACCGCAGCAGTGATTTGTGTATTAATTTGAGAGGCAGAGAGAGTGAGCTCCCGTCTGCTGGTTCGCTCTCCAAATGCCCACCAGGGCCAGGCTAGGCCAAGGCCAGGAGCTGGAAGCTCGATCCAGGTCTCCCACACGGGTGGCAGGAACCCAATCACTTGAGCCATCGTCACTGTCCTGATGTGCATTAGTCAGGAGTGGAGCCGGGCATCCAAGCCAGGCATTCGATACGGAACGTGGGCATCCTAAGCAGTATTGTAGCTGTTAGGCCAAACACCTGCCCCAGTATCAGTGCTTTGGATCCCCTGGGCTGGGCCACTTCCTGGTAAAACATCAGGCTGCATGACTTTGGGGCCTGTGCATTTGCTCAGGGCTCCTTGCTTGGTTTCAATTTCTCTTGAAATTCTTAATTTTGAGACAAGGGTCCCCACGTTTTTATTTTGCACCGGTACCCACAAATTACTGACTACCACAGTACACCCAGGGTCTAGCCTGAGATTTTACATTGCTTATGAGATGTTTCTGTCTTCGGCTCAGACTCTGAGTAGCCAGGTTCAGTTCACTGTGCGGTTCCACCACAACGTGCAGGAAACTGAAAGGTGTTAGGAAGCAGGAGTGCCTGGCAGCTGGAGTACCTGCACGAACCGTGAAGTGAAGCCTAAGTGTCTGTGTCTTTAAGCTTCTGTATTTTGCAGTATCCTTGGTAACAGCACTGTACCCTGAACCGCACTGAAGGAAGTGGAAGAGGGCAAGCCTCAGAGCTTGCTCTGTTCTCCGTTTCTTTAGCCTTGAGTAATGTTGGAAAAAACCTGTGGGGTGTGCGGTGGGAACTTGGCTCCGGCTGGGTCAAGCACAAACTCGGGCTCTGTGGCTCCCCTCCTCCAAGGCTCCTGGCTGCTGGTGAAATGGCCCTTCTGATCTGGGGCTGGAGACTGGGTCTGGAATTAGGAAGAAGACCTCGCGCTTCTAGCGCAGACCACGCCGTGCAGCCCAGCTTACCGCAGTTCTGCTTTGAACTTGGAGGCCAAACCCCAGCTAACAATGAAGTTGCTGTAACTTGTCTCCATCAGAGACCTTGTCGGTTCTGGTTGGGCATAAGATTCCTGCGTTCCTTGGATTCCCCTAACCCGAGCAGTCATCATGGTACCCTTGTATCCCAAATTCTCAAAAAGTCCTTTTATAGTAAGAAAACAAAAAGAAGTTATTCTTGGCAAAACATTGGGAGGTGTGTAACAGATGGAGTCTTGCCGTTAGGAATGCCACCGTGTCCCTAGACCTCCGGAAGCCCAGTAGATTTCCCAGACTCCCTCGGTGTCCTAGGGAGCTCTGTGCTCCCCTGCAAGTGTGGGACCACAAGATTTACGTCCATTCATTACATAAGTCCATGATGATGTACATTTCCCTGCCTTTCCCGGTTACTCACCTCCCTCCTGCTCTTGGCAGCCAAGTGTATTTTACCGCCCTCTATTTCCCAGTCTAACACACAGTCAGTCCCTTCATTTCTAAATGTTTTCTTTTTAAGATTTATTTATTTATTTGAAAGGCAGAGTTACACAGAGAGAGGAGAGGCAGAGAGAGAGAGAGGTCTTCCATCCTCTGGTTCACCCCACAATGGCCGCTGTGGCCGGAGCACCGCGCTGATCCGAAGCCAGGAGCCAGGTGCTTCTCCTGGTCTCCCATGTGGGTGCAGGGCCCAAGCACTTGGGCCATCCTCCACTGCCTTCCTGGGCCACAGCAGAGAGCTGGCCTGGAAGAGGGGCAACCGGGATAGAATCCGGAGCCCCAACCGGGACTAGAACCCGGTGTGCCGGCGCCGCAGGAAGAGGATTAGCCTAGTGAGCTGCGGCGCCTGCTATTATAATTTTTTAAAAGATTTATTTATTTATTTGAAAGGCAGAGTTACAGAAATGCAGAGAGGGAGAGAGAGAGAGAGAAAAAGAGAGAAAGAGAGATCTTCCATTTGCCGGTTCACTCCCCAAATAGCCACGACTGCTGGAGCTGAGCTGATCCGAAGCCAGGAGCCAGGAGCTTCTTCCAGGTCTCCCACATGGGTGCAGGAGCCCAAGCACTTGGGCCATCTTCTACTGCTTTCCCAGGCCATAGCAGAGAGCTGGATTGTAAGTGGAGCAGCCAGGACTTGAACCAGTGCTGATATGGGATGCCGGCACTGCAGGTGTCGGCTTTACCTGCTACTCCACTGTGCCGGCCCCTATAATTATTATTCACTGGCTTCCCACACCTCTGCAACGTTTGAATTGCTACCAGCATGTGCCCCTGTTGAGGTCCTTATTAAGATACGTTGTGAGTGTCTATCTACATATCTCACTTCCCACTTGGAACAATAAACGTTGTCAAATGAGGGAATGAAAAGTTTTGCAGGAAAATACTATGTAAGTTACTGTTCAAATGTGAGTTATGTTAGAAGGCCTTAAAGCTAGCAGGGAACCAACACGTATAAAAGAATTAGGTCGTAGAGCGTGGGGTACAGATGAGTCAGCAGGTGTGAACTGAGTGGTTGGAAGTCACAAACTCCACCCCAGAATGCGATGCATGGTTACTGGGAAGGCTCTTGGAGGAAGTGTGATTTACACTTGGTTCTGAATTCAAAGTTGGGCCAAAGATGAGGGAAACTATCAGGAGAGCCACTCTAGGTAGAATGAAAAGGAACAGGATAAGAATTGGATTAGAGATAGGAGATGGCATTGATGGTACCAGAGGATCAACTGCCAAGACTCGTGGGATTGGCTTTCCCAACGCCTAACGGAAAGAAGCCGCTGCGGGACAGGACGTGGTGGCAGAGAAGGGGAAAGCCACAGCTGGCGGGGGGTCCCTTCAGGACACAGGGAGTCTGGGAATGGCAATGAAATCACCGCAGAGGCCCAGGGTGCCCGGGGTCGGAGGTGGGTGGGTGAGGGGTGAGAGTTGATCTGCGTTGCTGCAGATATGAAGTGAGAGACGCGTATAAAGTGCCCAGGACATTGGAGACGCCTTTACCACTCATGGGCCAGTCAGGAGTCGGAGACATTCAAGAGGGAGAGTCTGACATAAAGAATTCTTAACCAGCAGCAGGAGGTTGGCTCCTAGGGCATCCAGAAGACAGGAAGGAAGCAACGTGGGAAAGGACGCTGGCAGGCTGAGGTTTGCACCACACCGTGTTGGAAGGCGCGTGGCGGTCACAGGTGCTGTTTGCTGCATGACACAGGCCAAAGGCGACATGCAAGCCCCCACCCCGGGAGATATCCACACAACGTGCTCAGGGGGGCAGAATTCAGTGGGCATGCACGCGGCTGGGATTCCCTGCAAATTCACTGGAAATTTGTTCACGCAGGGGTAGGAGGCAGGACGCTGCTGAACTTGGTGGGAAGCCAGGCAAGGTGCCTCCGAACCCACCGAGAAGCTGCCCCAGCCTTGGAATACCAGTGAAAGCCCCCACAACAAGCGCCACCGAGGTTGCTGCCCTGAGACGTCTTGCCCCACAGGAACCAGAAGGAAGCCAAGCACACAAGAGCAGGAAGAAAAGGTTTTGTTTCCTGCCTCGCCCTCTAGCGCCCTCTGCTGACAAAGATGAGCATCTTGCCCAACTGGCGAACGAGAAATGTTTACAGGGTTCAGCTCAAGTTACCACAACCAGAGAGAAGGGTGGATTTGGAACTCAAAATTAATAAATTAATTTCTGGCATACACTTTTACTTTGAAAATGGAATTGAGGCGACACTGTGGCGTAGCGGGTAAAGCCGCTGCCTGCAGTGCTGGCATCCCTTATGGGTGCCGGTTCAAGTCTTATGGGTGCCGGTTCAAGTCCTGGCTGTTCCCCTTCCAATCCAGCTCTCTGCTATGCCCTGGGGAAGCAGTAGAAGATGGCCCAACACCTTGGGCCCCTGCACCTGCGTGGGAGACCCCGAAGAAGCTCCGTGGTTACATGTCCGTTGCAAGTACTAAAGTTCTGGATTTTTGTGAAATGAAGAGAAGGCAAGCAAAGGGAAGAGAAAGGAGGCTAAGACTGGATAAAGTACGTTTTCCAAGTTTCTGTAGCTGTGAAAGTTAGAACGCCAGCACGGGACTCCTTAAATAATACCTGGACAGAGAAGTCCACCGACCAGCTCTAACAATCCACCTTCTTTTACTTCTTAGAACTGTAGTGTTTGCTTTAAAAAGAAACAAAGAGAGGTCGGCGCTGTGGCTCACTTGGCTAATCCTCCACCTGCGGCGCTGGCATCCCATATGGGCACCAGGTTCTAGTCCGGTTGCTCCTCTTCCAGTCCAGCTCTCTGCTGTGGCCCGGGAGGGCAGTGGAGGATGGCCCAAGTGCTTGGGCCCTGCACCCGCATGGGAGACCAGGAGGAAGCACCTGGCTCTTGGCTTTGGAGCCAGACCTTTCTCTCTGTCTCTCTCTCAGTTTATAACTCTACCTTTCAAATAAATAAATAAATTATAAAAAAAGAAACAAAGAAGGTTGGTTTAATCAGTAATTTATGAATCAGAGAGTTATAATTTCTGTGCTTGAATCAACCCAAATCACTAATATCGATGGCCATGGGTTTAGTCATTGTTGTTGTTGTTGTTTAGTAGGAAATGCCATGCTGCAGGCTCCCGTCTTTGGAAGGGCTCAGGAAGAGAGGGACTTCTCTCAAGGACACTGAACCTGCCAAAGACAGCACAAGTCTCCTGACATCTGGTCCTGATTTTGTCCCTAGGCCTAGCTTTCCTGACAGGCCTGGCTCCTGGGAAATTCTACCTGAGTGGCTGTAATTAGAGGAGAGGGAAATTGTTTTGACGGCATTTCTAGATGGAATGGAAGGAAACGGATTACCATGCAGAGAAACGAACAGGCGATCGGGAAGGCGGCCATAGCAGAGCGGGATTCCACAGTCCAGTTCTCCACGCACAGGAGAGCTCGCTGAGAACCAAGACCCTGAGGGCCCAGAAGGAGCCTGGGTACTGCCGGCAGGGGTGAGGAGGGAGGAGGCCTGCACGTGACAGCAGTGCAGCCACATGGACCTGGAGAGGCCGGCAGGTCTGATTCTGGAGGGGTTGGTGCAGGTGTTCCTGTGTGACACTGAGGTCCTCTCCCCCTAGCCAAACACTCAGGCCCAGCATTGACCTTCACCGTGGTATTCACTGATACCCTTTGTACCCAACAGCAGTCCCACCTCAAAGAACAACACAATGTAAACATTCTCAGTCTCCTCTGGTCCCCCTTGGGCTGCAGGAGCAGCAGAGAGAGGGAGGGCTGGGCATCGCTCGTGGCCCTGGGTTTGAGCCCATGGTTCTCAGCTGTGTCTGCATTTTCTGATCGCCTGGAGAGGTACTGCATGTCCTGATAACCAGACCACACTCAAGCCAATTCCCCCAGCCTCTGCAGGGTCGGTGGGAAGGGTCCTGGAAACCAGCAGTTCTTAGCACTCTCCAGCTGATTTCTATGCGTCCCTGACACCGGTGACAGCTGAGCCTTAGGATGTGGTATTGCACACACCTGCCTGGCCAACTGTGGCCTTGCATTCAGCCTCGCTCTGACACCTGGCACTGCATAGGCCAACGTGGCCTAGACAGTGGCTCTAACCCCCTAGAGGCCAGGCCTCCTTCAGCCTTACCTCTCACAGCCTCACCAATGAAGGAGAATCAGCCCTGGCTGCTGAATCCCAGGACAGGGAGGGGTGCAGGGGCCCCAGGACTTGGGCCATCTTCTACTGCTTTCCCAGGCCATAGCAGAGAGCTGGATCGGAAGTGGAGCAGCTGGGACTCGAACTGGTGCTCATATGGGATGCCGGCGCTTCAGGCAGCGGCCTTACCTGCCTTTTGATGAGTGAGGTGCTGATGATATACTGTGTGATCACACTGTGAGTGTGCTGATGTTCCACCTTGGTCCCAGTCTCCAGCAACAGGACTCCCTCTTGTCTGCATGATCTGAGCAGAGCTGGAGGCTGGCCTCAGGCAGCGCTGTGGCCATGTCACCCTTGAACCTCGAGAGAACGCAGAGTATCCGGGGATAAATGTGACTGGGTCAGTGCAGGAGATGGTAGGAGTCCTTGGAAGTTCATTCCTTTTTTAAAAAAGATTTATTTAGTCATTTGAAAGTTAGAGTGAGAGAGAGAGAGAGAGAGAGAGAGAGAGAGAGAGAGAGAATCTTCCCTCCGCTGGTTTACTCCCCAGAAGTAACAGTGGCCAGGGCTGAGCCTGGCCGGAGCCGGGGGTCAGGAGCTTCATCTGGGTTTCCCATGTGGGTGCAGGGGCCCAAACTCTTGGGCCATCTTCCGCTGCTTTTCCCGGGCATGTTAGCAGGGAGCTAGATGGGAAGCGGAACAGCCAGGGGACATGAACCAGCGCCCGCACACAGGATGCTGGCACTGCAGGCTGCGGCTTTCCCCACTCTGCCATGACGCCCGCCGCTGGAAGTTCATTTCTGACTGCAAAACAGAAAGCCAAGTCATCGACTGAGGAGGACCAAGGGGGAAGTGTTGCAAGTAAACTGTGGTCATCCAGGAGAGGGGAAAGTGAGGGAACTTGAGGGAGGTAGTGGGGTGGCGGGACGGGCAGCCCTGGCTGACGATGAGACATCAGAGCGAGAGCAGCCTCCCTGGGCACATCTGCTGTCACGGCAGACTCGTTTTCCAGCGAGGAGAGAAGGGTGTGTTGTCAGATGCTGGGTGTCAGATACTGTGAGCACGCAGGCTCGTAGTCGGCAGTTGGATGTCACTGCTTCCTGGATTCTTGCTGAGCTACGGAATGAATGAATGAATGGATGGATGGATGGATGGAAAGGTCAGAGGAGTCCTGGAATAATGAGGAAGGGTTGCAGAGCACAGGAAGGGTGTTGAGAGAGAGAGAGAGAGGGAGAGAGAGAGGGAGAGACTGAGGGTGTAAGATGGGGAACAACAAGCTTAGGGCCCCTGGGGAGGGCGTTGCTGAGTGTAACAGGGCTTTCTCTGAGACAGGAAGGAAAGGAGAGAACCTGAGGGGCTGGCCAGGCCAAAGGCAGGAGCCAAGGGCTTCATCTGAGTCTCCCACATGGATGCAGGGGCCCAAAGACTTGGTCCATCTTCCGCTGCTTTCCCAGGTTTATTTGCAGGGAGCTGTATTGGAAATGGAGCAGCTGGGACTTGAACCTGCACCCATATGGGATGCCAGCGTCACAGACATAGCTTAACCCACTATGCCAAGACGCTGGCCCCTGAATGTGAGCGTCCTAACCGCTGGGCCTAATGCCTGCCTGAGAAGCTAGCTTTTAAAATGGATGCCCAGCTTTCAACCTTGGAAGCAACAGGCCTATTAAGCCAGGCCTTGTACTTTTTGAAATCTATAATTCCTGGAAGAATCTAAGTGTACTCCCTAGGATGGGGATGCTTTGTTTACTGATGAATTCATCGTTTGTGTTCTTGCAGCTAAATCCTTCCCCACGTGTACACCACGTTGCCTAAGAATGATTCTTGAACTCATTAAGAAAAAAATCCACCTCCAAGCCCCTTCCTGCTGGAGAATCTGCAGAGCAGAAGTGGCCCCCTCGAGGGCCAGAACCCAGGACACACAGGCCTTGGCTGGTGCACTTTCTACGCCAGGTTTCTGCTTTCACTTCTGGCGATGTGGCCGCCCCTGGACACAATAAAGGAGGCTGGGGGAATTCCAGATTGCATA
This sequence comes from Lepus europaeus, assembly GCF_033115175.1. Lineage (NCBI taxonomy): Eukaryota > Metazoa > Chordata > Mammalia > Lagomorpha > Leporidae > Lepus > Lepus europaeus. The sequence continues at coordinate 47,099,678 of NC_084833.1, forward strand.
GTCTGGCTTGGGAGAATGCTTTGGGTCACGGTAGCCTGAGCATCTGGCAGCGGAAGCCTGGACTTTGGCCCATTCCATCTTTTCACATGTAACTGGCGGCAAGTCCCCTGACATGACATCAGAACACCTTTCCGGTAGAAGTCGGGACACTGAATTCCCATCACCACGGGAAACAAACAGCCACAACAGCTGGGGCTGGGCCAATCTGAAGCCAGGAGCCTCCTCCATGTCTCCCCACGGGGGTGCGTGTCTTCCATGTCTTACCATCTTCATGCTTCTCATCTTTAGCTCTGTCCAGGTCGTCCAGGAGTGCGTGCAAGAGTGGCAGTGAGAGGGGGATGCCCTTGTCTCGTTCACGGCCTTCTTGAGAGGCACCGGAGTTTCTTCTTTGCACCTGCTGTTTGCTGTGGAGCGTTCTTTCCCAAACACTTTCCCTCCAGACCCCTCCTCACTCTAAAATGTGTCAGGTTCTCAAGAAACGTTGATTGAAGGAGATTCTATCCAAAAATATTTACCATATAAAAATGAGAAATCTGAAAACATTTGTTAGTTTTGTTAAAACAAAAAAATCAACTAAATGTCTACAAAAATAATATACTGTTATGAGAAATAGCTTGCCTCAACAAAAAAATTGGAAAGAAGGGTGACATGGTTTTATATACTTGAATGTCTTTTAGTGTCTGGATTAAGAGACGATGGCAGATTCTTACATCTGATTTGCATTCCGTCTGCTGCAATGCATCATGGGGGTAAGCTGTGTGTGAAGACAGCTGTGCACAGATGTGTAGTGTGCAGTAACATTTTTGGAAGCATATGGTGTTCTTTGACACCAAGACCCAATAAGTCATTGTGTCTTTAAAGACCACTGGCAGTGGGGAGTCCAAAACATTATCAATGAACCTGAGCAAAAAAGGAAAGACTGTGTTTTAGTATTACAAGAAAAGGGATTCTGACCTCACAGATGCTTGGAAGAGAACGAGGGACCCTTAGTGTTCCCTGGAGCAGTTTGAGATCTGCTGATAAATATCATTGGTGCTTAGCTTTTATCAAGTTAGAAGGGTCTCTTCTTGCTTTGTTATCCATTTTCTTTACCATTACTAAATGTTGGCCATTGTGAAAGGTGTTTTCCATATCTAGTAAAATAAATATGTCGTGGCTGGCGCCGCAGCTCAATAGGCTAATCCTCCGCCTTGTGGCGCCGGCACACCAGGTTCTAGTCCTGGTTGGAGCGCCAGATTCTGTCCCGGTTGCCCCTCTTCCAGGCCAGCTCTCTGCTGTGGCCCGGGAGTGCAGTGGAGGATGGCCCAAGTGCTTGGGCCCTGCACCCGCATGGGAGACCAGGAGAAGCACCTGGCTCCTGGCTTCAGATCAGCACGATGCGCCGTCCGCAGCGGCCATTGGAGGGTGAACCAACGGAAAGGAAGACCTTTCTCTCTGTCTCTCTCTCACTGTCCACTCTGCTTGTCAAAAATAAAATAAAATAAAATAAAATAAAATAAAATAATATAAAATAAAATAATAAATAAATATGTCATTTTCCCTCCATTACAGATGGAGTAAATCACAAAGATAGTGAACCATTTTGGGATCCCCAGAATAAACCCCAGGAGATCATGATATGCTACAGCTTTCCATACCAGCTGTCTTACCTGAGTGTGTGTGAAAACCAAGTTCTAGAATGGACCGTGCAGTGGGCTAAGGGCGTGACATACAGACAAGGGAGGGCATCTGGGGAGGGTTCCAGAACACAAGACCATTGTCTGGATGAGAGCCACTCACTTGCTACCAGGCCTGTGGGGTCCCCTTCACATCCCCGCCTGGCCTTGCCCCTTTCCCAGAAATTTCCAGGGGGGTACCCCAAAAGGCCCAGCCCTCAGAGCATGAAGATGGGCTGCACTGGAGGAGCCCAGGGGAGCTGATGTGTGCACCGCCTCTGCTCACATCCTGGCCTCCCCAGTGCTGGGTGGGGGTACTGCCTCTCCCATCCCCGTGCTCTTCCACCAGCTGCTGCAGGGCAGGAGGGGCCATGTGATGTCTCAGGGCTGCACACAAGGACCCCCTCCCCAGGGGACAAAGAGCTCTCCCCACCTTTCCCCTGAGTGGGACTCAGGCACTGCTCATTAGGCACCACACTCTTACTCCCACCACGAGGGTCTCCAGGCTTGGGCCGGGGAAGCAAAGTCCCTTCTACTGCACCGACCCCCTCAGGAGCAAGCTCAGATGATGCATTTCCTAACAGGCTAGATCAGCTGAGCATGGGTAGCTGCGCCTTAGAGCTCAGGCTCCAAACCCCGAGACGGACCAGAGGAAGGAGGCGGCCGGGCACAGGAGATCTGGGGACCAGCCTGTCAGCTTTGGAGCTCAAGGACTTTAGACATGAAAGCAGGGGACCCAGTTGTCCCAGCAGCGCCATCTTGAGGCAATGAGTAGGAGTGCAAGGTCCTGCCTGGAAAAGCACCCACGGACTGCACACCTCCTGGCAGCCCTGGGGCCACTGCGGGGCTCCCCTGTCCTTTCTGCTCTCTGCCCCCATGGCCGCCAAGGCACAGCACACCCACCTGGCCTCCGCAGGTTGCACAACTGGGGACGAGACCTGTGAATGAAGCAACCACCGGTGTCCGGGAAGTCTCTTGCGTTTTCCTAGGGACTTTCCCAGGCACCATGGCTGGCTTTGCTTTCTCCGCAGGGTCCCAGTAGGGAGACTCGGTATAAAGGTGGCCTCCTGTTATTGGCAGGCAGCGACCGCAGCTCTGCTCGACCAGAACCCAGGTGAGGGCTCTTCCACAGAGTGATTCTTTAGAAAAAAATTGTTATTTTCTGTTGCCCAGCAAGATTGTTAATTTCCTTCAAAATATAATTATGCTGCTTTAGGTTTATCCTGTGAGGTCTGTGCTGGGCACAGGAGACACGTGGGGAATGCTTTCTGGTGAATTACCAGTGCTTTCAGAATTCTTTTTATTAGATTTATTTATTTGAAAGGCAGTGTTACAGAGAGGCAGAGGCAGAGAGAGAGGTCCTTCTCCACTGGTTCACTCTACGAATGACCTCAATGATCAGAGCTGAGCCGATCCAAAGCCAGGAGCCAGGAGCTTCTTCCAGGTCTCCTACGTGAGTGCAGGGGCCCAAGGACCTGGGTCATCTTCTACTGCTTTCCCAGGCCGTAGCAGAAAGTTGGATTGGAAATGGAGCAGCTGGGACTCGAACCAGTGCCCATATGGGATGCAGGCATTGCAGGTGGTGGCTTTCCCCACTATACCATTAGGCCGGCCCTGAATTACTAGTGCTTTTAAAAATGAGTTTTAGGGCCGGCACCTCTGCTCACTAGGCTAATCCTCCACCTGTGGCGCTAGCACCCTGGGTTCTAGTCCCGGTTGGGGCGCCGGATTCTGTCCTGGTTGCTCCTCTTCCAGTCCAGCTCTCTGCTATGGCCTGGGATAGCAGTAGAGGATGGCCCAAGTCCTTGGGCTCCTGCACCCACGTGGGAGACCCGGAAGAAGCTCCTGATCAGCACAGCTCCGGCCTTTGTGGCCATTTGGGGGAGTGAACCAGTGGATGGAAGACCTCTCTCTCTCTCTCTCTCTCTCTCTCTCTCTGCCTCTACTTTGCTCTCTGTGTAACTCTGACTTTCAAATAAATACATTAAAAAAAAAAAAAAAGCCACAGTCTGGTTCCAACCTCCCACTTCCTCCATCAGTGCCTCCTTGGGACCCTTGTAGAGAATCCTGGGCTCAGGGATGCTAGGTTCAGAGTAGAGGGCTGTGAGGTCCTGCTGCATGAGCTCCTTGGTGAAAATACTGCGATGCCAATGGAAACAAACAACTCAGCTCTCTTTGCAGTTTAAAGAGTGACAGGGGCTGCCCCCGTCCTGTCCCTGGACACTGACTCTCTGACCCTCTCCTTGCACTGCAGCACCATGAAGCTCCTCTTGGGCCTGCTTCTCTGCTCCTTGGTCCTGGGAGTCAGCAGCCAACGTTGGCTCTCCTTTGTCAGTGAGGCCACTCAAGGTAAGGCTGAGGGAAGAGATGGCTTCCAAAGAGCCTTAATTATGATGTTGCATAAAGTAGCACTGTGGACTGTCAAATACAACACAGGTGTGTCCACCTCAAGGACTGTTGGTAGTTACCTGCAGAAGTCCCCCAGGAATAAGAAATGCTCCTCCTACCCACGGTATCCAGGGGGTTATGATTGTAGATAGGTTCCCAAGTTAGTAGAAGATCATTTATTCTTTGACTCCTCTCTGAGCTGTCTCTGGATCCCTGTGTGCACCTGATTTTCCTATTACCCATGCATTTCTTCTCCAGGGGCATGGGACATGTGGAGAGCCTACTCCGACATGAGAGAAGCCAATTACAAAAATTCTGACAAGTACTTCCATGCCCGGGGCAACTATGACGCTGCCAAAAGGGGCCCTGGGGGTGTCTGGGCTGCCAAAGTGCTCAGGTAACTGGGCTCCCAGGGAGGGCAGGGCTGGGTGAGCAGAGTTCACTGCTCTGGGGCTGACAGGGGATGAGCCCCGGAGCAGGGTCCAGTGGGCTGGGCCGCCCTTGACCCTGCCTGTCTGGCCCACCCTCTCCATCTGACCCAGTGTAGTCCTTGAGCTCATGGTGGGCCCTGAGGATGGCCAGGGAAGCTGGGTGAACCTGCTCCTGAACAGGGAAGCCAGGGCCACGAGCAATGCCCAACCCCCCACCCCTCTGCTGCTCATGCAGCCCAAGAGGGACCAGCAGGGCTGAGCGGGCTCTCCCAGCAGGGTCAGGGCTTTGGCCCCTCCTGCCCGGGCTGTCCTGGGCTCCCCTCAGAGCCCACCTTGCCAAGGGCAGATTGGGGAGTGGCTGTGGCTCAGTGGCTGCCGCTGACTCCTCTTGCTGCTGCTTGGATTCCAGTGACGCCAGAGAGAACCTTCAGAGCCTCATGGGCCGCGGAGCAGAGGACACGGAAGCCGACCAGGCTGCCAACGAATGGGGCCGCAGCGGCAAAAACCCCAACCACTTCCGACCCAAGGGTCTGCCCGAAAAATACTGAGCTCCCTGCTCTGCTGCACCTGAGGTCTGGGACCCAGAGAACTGAGTTCCGTGTGCGTGAAGCTGGTGGAGGGCACACAACTGGTGTCTAATAAATGCTTGTGAGACTGAAACTGTTGAAACTCTGCTGTTCTTTGTGGTGGGGGCTGCCTGTCTGGTACAAAAGGTGATCACTGGGGCTGATGCTGTAGTGTAGTGGGTAAAATCATTGCCTACAGTGCTGGCATCCCAGATAGGCGCTGGTTCTAGTCTCGGCTGCTCCTCTTCTGATCCAGCTCTCTGCTATGGCCTGGGAAAGCAGTGGAGCATGATGGGCCCCTGCACCCACATGGGAGACCCAGAAGAAGCTCCTGGCTCCTGGCTTCAGATCGGCACAGCTCTGGCTGTTGCAGCCACTTGAGAGGTGTACCAGCAGATGGGAGATCTCTCTTTATCTGCCTCTCTGTAACTTTGCCTTTCAAATAAATAACTAAATCTTAAAAAAAAAAAAAAAAAAAAGGTGATCCGTGAACACCAAGGAGAAGGTCAAGGCTGGGCCAGAGTGTGGCCAGGGAAAAATGATCTCAGCAGCTACGGAGTGAAGACCACTGCACCCACTCACCTGAGTCAGAGCTGCTCTCTCCAGGCCCAGGTGGCTGCACTGTTCTGTTTCCAGGCCCTTCATGCCCAGGCCTCCTCACTCCCTGGCAGTGGTGTCCTGTCACCTTCTGTGGCCCCAGGGCCTTAGTTCTCAGTGGTCTCTGCCTATGGGGACAGGGCACACATTCGAGGACTATTGGGCCATGGAATCCTGCTCCGTTGCTGCCACGCTAATCTTCTGTTCATTTCCCAGCATCACCTAGAAGTTCAAATATCACTCAATATCTGTCCAGTCTAAGAATTGCCTTCAAGGAAACTTCCAGGAAGAAGCTCTTTCAGGAAGCTTAGGTGTACGGACATCATGATCAAGTTTCAGGAGCCTCCTGCTGCCTCTGACATGTTGTGTGTCCTTGGGGGAAGCTCCCCCCTTCCTAAGCCAATTCTAAAAAAAGGGAGCTTGACGCATGGAATTTCCTGTTAAGGAAAGCACAGTCATGGACCACAGTGGTTTGGGTTCGTCAAAGCGCAGAAGGAGTGAGTGTCTCTCTCAGTCTTAAAAATTCCTGGGCAAGCCAAGCAACACTTTCTCTGATTTTTTTTTTTTTAAATTATTAAGGTTCCAGTAAATGAAGTGCTCTGGTCCTTTGCAAGCTAGTGAATGGACTTCTCCATCCTAGTATTATTGCCAGTAATAATATGCTGACTTTCCAAATTTCCGATTTGCAGAAATTTAGAAAGCTTGACTTTTAAGTTAAAGACAGTAAGAGAATGGCAGACTTCTCAAATGGTCACAATAGCCAGGGCTGGGCCAGGACAACGCTAGGAGCCAGCAACTTCCATCTTGGTTTCCCCAATGGGTACCAGGTGCCCAAGTGCTCAGGCCATTGACCACTGCCCTCTCTGTTGCGTTAGGAGGGAGCTGGATCCGAAGAGGAGCAGCGGGGATTCAAACTGATGCTCCGACGCGGGATGGTGGTGTGCAGGCAGCGGCTTATCCTGTGGCTGCACCACAATGCCGGCTGCTGGCAAGCTTACAAGGCATTCTTTCCTTGACTCCTGCTGTCTCTCACTGCATTTCACAAAAATTGAGAGCCTTGGCATGTGCAGCAGATACTAACCACGGGCATTCTCACCGCAACAGATGGAGCCCTGACACCTGGGGCTGCTTCAGACAACCACGCTGAGTCCCGCGCTCAGCAGTGCTCTGAGCCTGCTCTCACCAGCGCCCTGGCCCCGCTGTCTCCCCAACCCCATCTGTCTTGTCTGGCCCCTTTAATTTCTCCTGGTTCAGTTCTCTACCGCTCACTGAGCCCTCCTCCGCCCACACTTCTGCCTGTGCCCTCTGCTGGGGGTTGCGGGAGAAAGTTCTGCTGTGAGCACCTCCACTTCCTGTTCACGCTTTTTCTTCCTCCTCCCTTGGGAGCTTCAACTTGTCTTTTCCCATCAATGTAAATTCAGCTGTGATTCTCTCCCCTGGGGGTCCTCTTTGCTCCGACTGAGGTGGGAGTATTTGCAGGTGTCGCACCCACATCGTCCCTTCTCTGCCTATTTGCCCTCCTGGGCTGGGACCTGTGTTTCTCCTATGCCAGAGAGGCACAATGTCAAGTTTGATCAGCAGAGGGCACCAGCAGGACTAGAAGGAAACCCCCAGCGGCCCTCGCCACGGGGCACTTTCAGTGGTGCTCATAGGCCACGCAGCTCCCTCCAAAATTTCTGTGGTCTTCCGCTGGATTTCCAGGGTTCTGAAGAGCATACAACTTCTCCTTGTCAGCTCCGGTGGCCATAACAGAATATCACAGACTGGGTACTTAGCACAGGCACCTCACCACTCTGGAAGTGGAGAAGTCCAGGGTCCAGGTGCAGGCTGGGTGGCTTCCTGGTGAGAATCCTCTGCCTGACTTGCAAACTGCACACCGTGCGCTCACATGGAGGAGACAGAGAGGCAATCCTCCCCTGTCCTCTTACACGGCTACGGGACCAGGGCTCACCCATGTCACCTCCCCTATCCATAGTCACTTCCCTGCTTCCAGTGGAGCCACACGTGGGATTAGGCCTTCGATATGTGGGTTTTGGGGGACACGATACATTCCTGAGCACTTTTCCCGGGGAATCCTAGCTCCTGCTCCCTTGTGGGCAGCTTCCAGGCGAGTTTGCAGGAACCACAGCTGCAGCTCGGTGAGTCCAAGTGCCCTCCTGGGCAGCGTCATGTCGAATCTCGCAGGCAGCTCAGCGGGGCTCATGCTTGTCAGTGGAGGCTTGTGGCACCCAGCTCAGGTCATTTGCCACCCAGCGAGCGACAAACTCAGACAATCTCAGTCTCCAAAGGGGGCTTTTTTACAAACTGTACTTCCTCGTATTTTTTCCCTGGATCCTCAATCTTGTTACAGTCTACAATTCCTAGCATAAAAATTTTGGTTATAAAATTATGCCTGTAGGGGGCCTGTATGTCACTTTTTGCTGCGACATACTTGGGTAAAGCTGCTGCCTGCAGTGCTGGCATCCTATATGGGCACTGGTTCTAGCCCTGGCTGCTCCACTTCTGATCCAGCTTCCTGCTGATGGCCTGGGAGAGCAGTAGAAGATGTTCCAAGTCCTTGGGCCCCTACACCCATGTGGAAGACCTGGAAGAAGCTCCAGGCTCCTGGCTTCAGATTAGCACAGCTCCAGCCATTGCGGCTATTTGGGGAGTGAATCAGTGGATGGAAGATCTCTTTCTCTCTCTCTCTTTTTTCTCTGCCTCTCTCTCTCTGCCTCCATAACTCTGCCTTTCAAACAAATAAATAAATCTTAATAAAATTACACCTGCATTCTTGTTCCGAACGTGCCCCCAGATTATTGCAAGGGGACATCTCTATCCTGCACTCTCATGCCTACAACATCCATGATTTCAGTTGACTCAAGCTGCAGAAAGCATAGGAAATATCCACAGTGGGTGACATGGCATTTTCACTGTGCTTAAAACACGACAGCCGGCGCCGTGGCTTAACAGGCTAATCCTCCGCCTTGCTGCTCCGGCTCACTGGGTTCTAGTCCCGGTTGGGGCGCCGGATTCTGTCCCGGTTGCCCCTCTTCCAGGCCAGCTCTCTGCTATGGCCCGGGAGGGCAGTGGAGGATGGCCCAAGTGCTTGGGCCCTGCATCCGCATAGGAGACCAGGAGAAGCACCTGGCTCCTGGCTTCGGATCAGCGAGATGCGCCATCTGCAGCGGCCATTGGAGGGTGAACCAATGGCAAAAAGGAAGACCTTTCTCTCTGTCTCTCTCTCTCACTATCCACTCTGCCTGTAAAAAAAAAACAAAACAAAAACAAAAAACCACGACAATGAAGCTAGGGTGACTGAGAGCGCTTGGAAGCCATCTGTGTGACAGAACAGACAGAAACGGAAGGAACTGGCAGGTGCTGCTGAGAAGTGAACAGCAGACCAAGAGGCAGCAGCAGAGCGGGAGTCCGTGTTCCCAGCCTCAGTGGCTGTGTCCTCTTTGCTCAGAGACACAGACCCCTGTGGACTGAGACCATGGGGGCACAGAAAGTGACAGGACACAGTTGACCGGGTGTGTGGCGTTCTGGCATGTGAGGGCCTGGGAATAGCCCCATTGCCACCGCGTGGTCCCTGAGAGCCAAGCAGGTTTGATTCTGCAGGTGCCCCCCCTGTGTGACACGGTGGTCATCTCCGCCAACACACACTCAGGCGCAGCATTGACCTTCACCGTGGTGTGCACGGATCACCCTTTGTACCAGACAGGCAGCCCCCACCACAAAGAACAGCAGAGTTTCAACAGATTCAGTCTCACAAGCATTTATTAGACACCAGTTGTGTGCCCTCCACCAGCTTCACGCACACGGAACTCAGTTCTCTGGGTCCCAGACCTCAGGTGCAGCAGAGCAGGGAGCTCAGTATTTGTCGGGCAGGCCCTTGGGTCGGAAGTGGTTGGGGTCTTTGCCGCTGCGGCCCCATCGGTTGGCAGCCTGGTCGGCTTCCGTGTCCTCTGCTCCGCGGCCCATGAAGCTCTGAAGGTTCTCTCTGGCGTCACTGGAATCCAAGCAGCAGCAAGGGGAGTCAGCGGCAGCCACTGAGCCACAGCCACTCCCCAATCTGCCCTTGGCAAGGTGGGCTCTGAGGGGAGCCCAGGACAGCCCGGGCAGGAGGGGCCAAAGCCCTGACCCTGCTGGGACAGCCCCGCTCAGCCCTGCTGGTCCCTCTTGGGCTGCATGAGCAGCAGAGGGGTGGGGGTTGGGCATTGCTCGTGGCCCTGGCTTCCCTTTTCAGGAGCAGGTTCACCCAGCTTCCCTGGCCATCCTCAGGGCCCACCATGAGCCCAAGGCCTACACTGGGTCAGATGGAGAGGGTGGGCCAGACAGGCAGGGTCAAGGGCGGCCCAGCCCACTGGACCCTGCTCCGGGGCTCATCCCCTGTCAGCCCCAGAGCAGTGAACTCTGCTCACCCACCCAGCCCTGCCCTCCCTGGGAGCCCAGTTACCTGATCACTCTGGCAGCCCAGACACCCCCAGGGCCCCTTTGGGCAGCGTCATAGTTGCCCCGGGCATGGAAGTACTTGTCAGAATTTTTGTAATTGGCTTCTCTCATGTCGGAGTAGGCTCTCCACATGTCCCATGCCCCTGGAGAGGAAATGCATGGGCAATAGGAAAATCAGACACACAGTGAGACCCAGAGACAGCTCAGAGAGGAGAGAAAGAATCGACAAGCTTCTCTTGACTCAAGATTTTAGCCCTGGATCGTAGCACCCTGGGGCACCCTGGGTTGAGAGGAACAACCCTTCGTCTCAGTGGGCTTCTCTAGTTCACTCTACCAGGAGTCATTTAGGTGGGATGCAGCTGTGTCGTGTGGGTCGCCTGCTATGGTGCTGTATGCTGCATCTCACTAAGATGGGTTGTGCGTCGTGTTTCATGGGTGATCCTGTGCCTGGCTGGGAGACTGCCTGCCTAGCCCATGCGGGAGGTTAGGAGGGCATGGCACACCATGCCTCCCCGGAAGGACTCTATGACCTGACCGCTGGCAGGTGGCAGGAGCCCCAAGCACACCCCCCCCCCCCCCGCTCCTGTTGAAGGGCCTTGTAATTGTCCATCAGGTACACAGCTCGCGGGGGTGGCCCAGACCCATATGTCCACCTGGGAGGCTCCATAGGCTACGTGACCTTCGTGCTGATTGGAGAAGCATTGCGGCACCAATATCAGTTCTATCCTACAGAATTAGTGTCGCCCTGAACTAGCTACTCCCCACTGCCTGCCCTTCAAAGCCTCTGCCTGATTGTTAATGAATGGACATGTTCACCGAAAACTTGTCTCTGGTGCTTATCGAAGAACGCTGTCACCCCACCATGCCGACAGTGCAGGCCTCGCAGGATGGGCCCTCAGTGTTTAAAGATGATGGAGGAAAAATTGTGAAGAAACAAGATCTCTCAACTTTAGCACTGTTGAAATACTGGGCCGGATAAGTCTTTGTCTTCCAAGACTGTCCTGAATACTGTAGGTGTTTGCAAGCATCCCTGGCTTCCGCTACCACTTGCTGTCACACATTCACCCTGTGGGACATCCAAACACACCTCTGGACTGTGTGCAATGAGCCCTGGGCCGCCACACTGCCACAGAATGAAGCGACATAGGGGGAGGTCCAGGCAGTGACCCGAGTGGAGTGGGGACGCAGAAGGCAGAGCCTGAGAAGGACTGCACAGCTAGAGAACACTTCCGCCCTGGCTCTCCTTGCAGACAGAACGCACAGAATCGTGGCTTGCGTGCCTCTGATGACGAGGGCCACTAATGTCCCGAAAATCTAAGTGGATGTCCTTGCTGATGCTGCAAGCTGACCGAGGAAGCGGTGACGCAATGCCTCCCGGCTGGGGCTGCACTTTCTGACCTCCTGGAGAGCTACTGAGCAGCCTAAGGGCCAGGTCAGGAGCCAGACTCTTGGGTGGGGGTGGGGTGGGGGTTCCAGGCGAGGGTAGTTTTGCAGGAGCTGCAGGTGACTTTGCCGCAGGCTGACGCTGACAACCTCTGGGCTTTAGGAGGCGCTAGGAGATTGACCTGGCGAGGCCTTAAGCCTCGTGCACCTCTGGGTTCCAACCTCAACTCAGCTATGCCCTCCCGGCTGCAACTCCCTGGGCAATGGACGCAGGTGCTCGAAGCCTCGGTTTTCTCACCTTTAAAGTGGGAGCAGACACTTGCCTCACAGATTTATTCTGCTAGAAATGAACAAACTGACAGCTCCTTGGGGGGACTTGATGGGTGTTGGTTCCCACTTTCTGTCACCAAATCAGGAAGGGCAGTCACGGAGAGAGTCAGGCCAAGGCCTGTTTAAATGACCCAGCCAGGAAACCGGAAGAAGGAAGAAGACTTAAGTGCTAATGCAGCCCTTTAATTACACTTTTATGGGGTTTGCTTGGATGGACATTTTATACCAATTTTAGGCCTACCAGAGTGCCTCAAAAAGTGTATGAAAAAATTAAAACATGTCTATCTTAGAGGACAAAGTTTTGAAATGCATGTATTCAGAAAATGTATGGAGCTGGCGCCGTGGGTCACTAGGCTAATCCTCCACCTGTGGTGTCGGCACCCCGGGGTTCTAGTCCCGGTTGGGGCGCTAGATTCTGTCCCAGTTGCTCCTCTTCCAGTCCAGCTCTCTGCTGTGGCCTGGGGAAGGCAGTGGAGGATGGCCCAAGTCCTTGGACCCTGCACCTGCATGGGAGACCAGGAGAAGCACCTGGCTCCTGGCTTCGGATCGGCGCAGCATGCCAACCATAGTGGCCATTTCGGGGGTAAACCAATGGAAAAGGAAGACCTTTCTCTCTGTCTCTCTCTCATTGTCTAACTCTGCCTGTAGAAAAAAAAATGCACAGAAATGCACATTATAAGAAAACTATGCATAGAATTCAAATTTTTTGGCACCAAAATAAATTTATCTTCTTATTCCAATTGTCCACGGACTTTGGGAAGTACCCCCATCTTTTTATCTTCTACCCAAAACAAATGGCTTAGCTTTCCTGGGAAAGATAATTGTGTTTTCTCTGAGTCATTGATTGACATAAATCTTAACCTTAAGCTCCCAAAACACCTGGCCCATTCTGCCACACTGGACAGCACCACATACCCCTGAAATCACACCTTACAGAGAGCCCCAAGTCCTCTGGGGCTGTGGCCAACTCCCTTCCCTTTCTGTGTGCCAGGGCTCTGCGTTTTTTGATAAATAAGAGCGATGCCTTACACACACATGGGAAACCCTGCCCTAAGGGAAAGCATATACTACAGCAGCTACCAGGCGTCTGTCGATGGGGCGGCAGCAACCCAGCAAACCCTTAGTTCCATCCAGTCCTGTGGCCATGCGGAAATGCACACATCTGAAAGTTTAAACGCTGCCTCGGAAAGCAGAACTGTGCCATTTCGTTAGGTGGGTGCAGTCTCATTCCTCTCCAGAAAATGCTTTCTCCCTTCCAGATCCCCTCAGAGCCTCCAGGGACCCTAACTCCCATGGATGGAGGGAGGGCAGGGATAAGTGTTTTCCCACTGGGCCACCTGGGAGCAGCCCAGAGCCATGGGGTGACTCAGAGCCCTGGTGTCCTGACCTGACCTGAGAACATCACTGACCACTTCTTCTGGGCCTCAGCACCCCAGAGACGGGGCCAAGACCTCGCTGGCCAGTGGCGAATAGGCTGGAGGAAAGGCAGGCTCTCGCTCTGCCCTGCGTGGCTTCTCCAGGCACCAGCTGCTTGGCCTGGAAACTACCCGAGGGGAGATCCTTGTGGTCCAGGAATGCCTTTCCCTCCCCTCTCAGCCTTACCTCTCACAGCCTCACCGGGGAAGGAGAGCCACCTTTGGCTGCTGACTCCGAGGACCAAGGAGCAGAGAAGCAGGCCCGAGAGGAGCTTCATGGTGCTGCAATGCACGGAGAGGGTCAGACACACACGAACAAGACAGGCCCGGCCCCTTGGCATCCGTGTTCCAAAGACAGCCTGGTGGTTACTTGTGCCGGTTCCCGGGGGAGTCCCAGTGGTTCCTCCAGGAGCTCCTGCAGAAGGTCCCCTCTCAGACCCACAGCCCTCAGCTCTGAACCATAGCCCTGAGTTCCAGAATCTAAGAGAATCCCAAGATGGCACTGACGGAGCAAGAGGGGGAAGGACCCCATTGTCACTCCCTGAAGAGCCCTACAACTCACCAGAAAGCTTTACCCACGGGGCCCCTGTGCCCAGGCCAGACCTCACTCAGGATAAAGACAGGCAGAACAGTTGCATTGTAAGGGCACAGAAAACAGAGTAAGGTTTTTGTTTGTTTTTGAAAGAGTCACCCCATGGAGGAGCCCTCACCTGGGTTCTGGTGGAGCAGCGCTGAGGTTGCCACCTGCTAGGGACGGGAGGCTGCCCCTTTATATTGAGTACCCCTGTTGGGACCCTGGGGAGAAGGCAAAGCCAGCCTTGGTGCCTGGGAAAGTCCCTCAGGTCATTTCCCCTGGGAAAGTGCAGAGGAGGCTTCCCGAACATGCATGGTTTCTTCATCCACAGATCCCGTCCCCAGTTGTGCAACCTGTGGAGGCCAGGGTCAGGGTGTGTGTGCTGTGCCTTGGCAGCCATGGGGACCGTGAATGCAGAGGAAGGGGGAGCCCAGTGACGGTGTGATCTGAGGATAGCTCTTCCAGGCAGGACCTCTCTCTGCCGGTCACTGCCCTAGGGTGGCCCCACTGGGACACCCAGCAGACGTGTCAGAGGTTAAGTCCCCCTGAGTTCATGTCAAAAGTCCTTGAGCTCTAAAGCTGACAGGCTTGCCCCCACCCCCACCCCGTCTCCCATGTCCTGGACGCTACATCATACGGCTCTGTGTGGCTGTGGGAAGCATGGAGTTTTAAGATGCAGCAACCCTGGCTCAGAGGCTTGGCCCATCAGGAAGAACAGAAAAACAGGAAAGTTGAGGGTAGGCATTTCAGCAGTGGCTAAGGCCCTGGTTGGGCGCTCACAGCCCACGATGGAGCACCTGGGTTCAAGTTCCAGACTCCAGTCCTGCTAACGCATACCCTGGGCGGCAACAGGTGGTAGCTGAAGTGGTTGGGCCCTGCCACCCATACAGGAGACTTGAGTTGCAGTCCCATTTCCTGGCCTTGCTGTGGGCATTTGGGGAGTGGATTAGCGGATGGGCAATCTATGCTGTCCCTCTGCCTTCCTCTCTCCCTCCTCGTTAGGGTGTAAGCGTCATGGCATGAGCTGTATTTGCCTGGCAACCATGTGCTGGCACATAAATGAATCTGGTGAATATATTTTTCTAAGAGAAGAAGCAAAAATAAGAAAGGTCGAAGACATTCTAGGTGGGCCTGATGCTACAGCAAAGTCTCCTTTTTCTCTGCTTTCTGACTACACTACACGGGTTTATGGACTTGTGTCTATTTACTGGGCCAGGCCGAACACAAGGCACAAGGCAGACTGAGGAGAGACACAGGATGGGTAAGTACAGACTGGGGAGGAGAGGTGATCATTCCCTGGGGTGTGTGCAGGGAAGGCTCCACGAGGGAGGTGGTAACCTGACAAGGTGGTGAGCAGCGGTGCTGGGGAGACAGTGTCCAGGGAGCAGCAGGCACCAAGGCCCACGGGTGGACACTGCAGTGGATGAACTCCCTTTGGCGACTATCTGAAAGCAAGAACAGAACAGAGCTTGAAACCGATGCTGGGCCTCTTTGTACTCTGACAGGGCCAGTGACTGAGTCCCACCAGCTCCCCCCGCCACCCCTCCCTGGTTCATTCTGTCAGGCAGAGCCCAGCAGGCTGCAGGGAGGCCCCAGCCTCAGCCAACAGCATTGGGGAGGAGCCACGGAGCTAGGTGCAGGCAGGTGTGAGAACAAGGCTGCAACTTGGGGGCGCTACCTAGAGGGAGAGGGCTGTCGCTGCGAGAGGGCTGTGGGCTTTGCAAGAAGCAAGTCAGGCGTCCACATCCTTAGTCCAACAGCGGGGACTTTCACACGCCCTCGGACTTGCTTGCTGAGTAGAAGAAACGAGAGGGAAATCCCTTCTCCTGCACTGGCTGGTTGGAGCGAGGACAGGAAGTAAAGGGCAGGAGACTTTTCACCCCTGGGTCCTCTCTCTGATTTTATTTATTTTAGGGGAATAGGAAGAGAATGAGAGGGGTGTTGGTACCCACGGCTTTTTGTTCTTAGTGGACACACGGTCTCAGTACAATTTGTGACACCTTGCTTTCTCTTTTCTTTCAACACCCTTTTTTTGTAGGCACAATTTTTTCTGTTTATTTTTGGGAATCTGATTTTACCATCCAATGAGTATGAGGCCTATGTAGGTATCATCCTTTTCTCCCCAATTTCAAGTCTCATTTTCATGAAGGCACTGTTCGGATCTTGTAATCTGCCCTCCCTACACTGCATACCCAAAGCTGAGCACAGAAGGTGTTGCCTGGAGGGCTCCTGATGAGTGGCTGATGAATGAACAAATACGTCATGCGTGCATGTTGACATTTCTCACAGGGACGGACAGCTGACACGATGGTGGTCCCTGAGGTGAAAATGGAGCTGCAAATTCCTATGCCTAGCGACACTGTAGCCGTCACAATGTCCTAGTGCAAGGCGTTAAGTGACATCTTGGCCGTGACGCTGGCGTGAAGTGACCTGCTGTGCTGCTAGTCGTATAAAAGCGTGGCACACACAGTGATGCACAGTGCTTTGTAAGAGTTGATGATAAAAGATGCTGCTGCTAGGGCTTGCATGTACAATGCGGCATTGTTATCATTTAGCATACATGAGCAGTGCGCTGTCTACCGCCAGCAGCCTCTGCAGTCTGCCAATCACATCAAGGTTCAATGTCATCGGATCGACGTGTGTTGTCTAGGTTAGTGTAAGGACGTGTGTGCTATGGTGTTCCCACAAAGACAAAATCATTTAATGATACATTTTTAAGAACGTTTCCTTGTTGCTAAGTAACACATGACTGGAAATGAGAATGCCATTCTAGAAAATTCTGAAACCCAGAATAACATAAACCATCCCGCTATCTAGAAACATGGACACCACTTCACGTGCAACACTCTGGGCTGTGTTTCACCCGGGAAGGTCTTTGAACAACAACATGGGCATCATATTCTGTATGACTCTCTTCCTTAGCACATTACCAGCGCTTCTCAGGGTCATCAAATGTCCCTCACCCATCAGTCACAGCAGATCCAAAGTCACTTCTAGGCCGTGCCACTCCTGGGTCCAGGGGCTGGGTTCCGGGATCTGTGATGGGAACTCCGTGTCCCGACCTCTACTGGAAAGGCGTTCTGGTGTTACATCAGGGGACTTGCTGCCAGAGGTACATGTGAAAAGATGGAATGGCCAAAGTCCAGGCTTCCCCTGCCAGAAGCTGGGAATGCTGGGACCATGGCATTCTCCTAAGCCAGATTATCCGATGCTAAACTGTCCCCAGCTGCCCTCGTCTTTTCCAGGAGTGGCTACAATGCCGGAAGAGAGCATTTGCGAGGTGCAGAGGCAAGGAGCTGGAGCAGAAACAGCTCTGGCCAAGTAGCTATTAGATAATTCCATAACTAGTATCGGAATTATTTTCTATTGTGTAGGTATATTTGGTAGACTGTTAAATAGATGTTCAAGTTATTCTCATAATATTTGTGAAAATTAGATAGGAAGGGATTATTTTTTTTATCTCATAAAACAAAGAACATAATTGCCATTCACAAAGTTTGCTATCACCAAGGCAAGCTTTTGACTCAGCAGGGAAGTCATTGCCCAGGACACCATGCCCCCTATCGCTGGAGTGCCTGGTTTGAGTCCTGGCTCTGCTTCCAGTCCAGCTTCCTGCTGATGCACACCTGTGAGCACTGAGTACTCGGGTCTCTGTCACCCACTTAGGAGACCTGTGGTCGGTTCTGGGCTCCTGGCTTTGGCCTGGCCCACATGTGTGTGTTGCAGTCATTTGAGAAGTGAACCAGCTGATGGAAAATCTCATCTCTCTCTCTCAAAACCATTGGTACCCTACCCTTAAGAACAATAGCGCCCCTACAGGAATAAGAGATGCAGATAACGAGGGTGTCGCTGTTTGTGCAATCCACTCCTTTAGTGGTCGCTGTGACATAAACACGAGACAGAGCTGTTCCAGCATACATGAAGGGGTGCACACCGGTGTCCCCCAGACGGATGATGAACACTGTGGCTACAAGCACGACAGGACACATAGGGCTTCTGTTCACTTACATTTCCACTGCACCTTGCAAGGGTTATTTACAAAGCTTATCTTGTAGGGTAACCAGACTCCGGAAAATACAGACTCTGGAAAAAAGAAACAACCAGACTCTGGAAATACAAACTCGCTTGTGCTTCCTGTACTTAAGTCTCCCAAACAGAAGTCCCTTTATCTTGATGACTTGCTGCTCTGTTAAGAATGTTATGATGGACAGAACTGACCACAAACAAATGTGGCAAATGGCATAAACACACACACAAATACAACATCCCTGTAGAGTCCAAAGGAAATCTTGGCGTATCTCTTCTCCCAAGGGTTATATATCTTACTCAAACTGGGAATCTGAGTAAGAGTCTCTATCTTGTGTATTAGCAAATAATGACCAGGTAGTTGGCTGTGCAAGCTGGGAGAGTTAAAGAATCGTATTCTCTGGTGAGTCCCTAAAGCATCCAGCAAGGAAAGCAATAGAAATTTACTTCGTTTGGCTTCAGACCCACATCAGTCCATCTCCTCATTCTGTCCGTTGAGGGTCGGCAACAATGTCACCTTGTCTAGGCAGAACCACATTCTGCAGGCTTCTCTTCTAGAATGTTCTGTAACCACAAGTCCGGAGAGGTACTTTCTCTCGGGAGCTGGAGGCTCTGTCATTTATTTACAGGCTTCTCCGAGTGGCTCTGCTGTGACCCCAGGCACCCATGTTCTCTGCAGAGCCTGGTAGTCCTTGCTGATATTTTTGTCTCACAGTGACAAGGGGGCAGAGAGTGACTCCCTAGGGTAACCGGCACACAAACACCTGCCCCTACTGTCCCCCAACTGGGAGCCTGGCACCACCCAGCTGGGTGCCGTTTCCCCTTGCCCCAAAGCACCTCCCTCTCTGTCCCATTGCAAGACTCCCAGAGTGGTTCCCTGCACACACTTTCCTCCCACCATGGGGGTCTCCAGTGTTGGTTTGGGGAGCCAGAAATTCCCACAGATTCATTGTCCCACTCAGAAGCCAACTTAGAAAACACCTTTGCTAACAGCGTCAGCCCGCTGAGCCGTGCTGTCTGTGCCTGGGAGCTGAGGACCTCATACCCAGAAGGAAGATTGCAGGGTCCTTTCGGGACACGCATGAGACTGAGGGGCAGCAGCCTGTCAGCTTTGTAGCTCAGCAACTGTAGACATGAACTCAGAGGGCCCAGTTTCGCGTGCATCATCCCTCGGTCCCCACAGGGTGCATCCTGGGGTCGTGACTGGGAGAGCGAGGTCCTGGATGGAACAGTCATCCTCAGCCCCCGGGGCTGCCACCCCTGGGCTCCCTCGTCCCCTAGGAAGCCTTGGTTTTCCCAGAATTGATGGGCAAGGCTGCTCCCTGCCCAGTGCAGACAAAGCACAGCGCACCTAACTGTGTCCTCAGGCCGCACAACCGGAGAGCTGACCTGGGGAGGAAGACAACACGGGTGTCCGGGAAGTTTCCTTTGCACTTTCCTGGGGAGATCGACCTGCAGGGACTCTCCCAGCGTCCAAGCCTGGCTCTCCCTTCTCCCCAGGATCCCAGGAGGAGCGGCTCAGCAGAAGCGCAGCCTCGTCTCCATGCCAGAGCAACCTCGGCTCTGCTCCACCAGGTGAGGGCTCCTCCAAGGAATGCCTTTCTAGAAACTTATGCTTTTGTCCTAATAGGTGGTAAATGCCTTTAAGACATAATTATCCTGTTATTTGTTTATCCCGTGTGAGGTCTGGGCTGGGCAGGGGGGGACATGTGTAACATGCTTTTTGGTGAATAACTGGCTACTTTAGGGAGTGACAATGTGGTCCTAACTCCCCTCTTCCTCCATCAGTGCCACCTTGGGATTCTCTCAGATTCTGGAACTCAGGGCTATGGTTCAGAGCTGAGGGCTGTGGGTCTGAGAGGGGACCTTCTGCAGGAGCTCCTGGAGGAACCACTGGGACTCCCCCGGGAACCGGCACAAGTAACCACCAGGCTGTCTTTGGAACACGGATGCCAAGGGGCCGGGCCGGTCCTGTCCGTGTGCGTCTGACTCTCTCCAAGCGATGCAGCACCACGAAGCTCCTCTCGGGCCTGCTTCTCTGCTCAGCCGCCACGGCTGCTGCTGCTTCACTGGGGAGGCTACAGCAGCCACCGAGAAGACCAGGGCCTTCTGGAGTTCATGTTCAAAGGCCTGGATGAGTTCCCTGGAAACGTGAGAGGAGACAGACCAGAGGTGAGGGAAGGGGTCCGCGCAGGGGTCTCTGCCCATCAGAAGCTGGGGGGACGGTGGATCCAGCAAAGCAGACTCAGGCGCAGCAGCTGTTGGGGAAAGAAAGCCGCTGTCCCAGAGTCCCTCGCGCTGCAGTTATGGCTCAGCGGGGTTAGATTCTGCCCGGCAGTTAGGAAACCGACCTTTGGATTAGCGGCACTGATCACTCGGCACAGAGGCTGTGGAGGAAGAGTGGCGTGGGGCAGATGAGAGACAGGACAGAGGAGGGTGTGCTGGCAACGCCTGGACCCGAGACTTCACCCGAACCACGGACCAGGTGGCAGTTACAACAAGCGCCCAGCAGCACATTAATTTATAGTCAGTCAGTGGCGTTTCTGCATATAGAAACTAGCAATTAGAAGAAATAATACAAGGCCGGTGCCGTGGCTTAACAGGCTAATCCTCCGCCTTGCGGCGCCAGCACACCAGGTTCTAGTCCCGGTTGGGGCGCCGGATTCTATCCCGGTTGCCCCTCTTCCAGGCCAACTCTCTGCTATGGCCCGGGAAGGCAGTGGAGGATGGCCCAAGTGCTTGGGCCCTGCACCCGCATGGGAGACCAGGAGAAGCACCTGGCTCCTGGCTTCGGGGTCGGCACGATGCGCCGGCCGCAGCGGCCATTGGAGGGTGAACCAATGGCAAAAAGGAAGACATTTCTCTCTGTCTCTCTCTCTCACTATCCACTCTGCCTGTCAAAAAAAAAAAAAATAATAATAATACAAAACAAACCTCAGCTACTTTTTTTCTTTTTTAAGTTTTATTTATTTATTTGAAAGTCAGAGTTACACAGAGAGAGGAGAGGGAGAGAGGGAACCATCCACTGGTTCACTACCCAACTGGCTGCAACAGCCGGAGTTGCACTGATCTGAAACCAGGAGCCAGCAGCTTCTTCTGGGTCTCCCATGCAGGCGCAGGGGCCCAAGAATTTGGGCCATCTTCTACTGCTTTCCCAGGCCATAGCAAAGAGCTGGACTGGAAGTCGAACAGCCAGGTCTCTAATCAGCACCCATATGGGATGCTGGCACTACAGGTAGTGGCTTTATCCGCTACGCCACAGCACCGGGCCCCCAACTACTTCTGAAAGAAAAGAATAACGTGGGCAATTAGTACGTGGAATGAAAGCCTCAGTAAGTACACAGAGAAGCACTGGCCAATAGAATAAAAGTCTCAGAGCTGGATACAGAGGGCTATGGGAATGGAGGGCATGGTGGAGGTGGCACGTGGAAGTAGCAAACAAAACATGGGCCCTTCAGAGCAGGCGCTTATGCCTGCCATCTGAGACCCTCCCATCCCTCTTCCGGTCCTGACTCCAACTTCCTGCCAGTGCAGCCCCTGGGAGCTGCTGGTGATGACTCAAGTAATTGAATTCCCATCCTCAACAGCACAGCTCCTGGCTCTGGCCTAGGCCCAGCCCCGGCCACTGTGGGCATTTGGGGGAATACTCAGCAGATAAGAGCTCTCTGTTTCTCTGTCTACTTCTCTCTCTCTTTGTCTCCCTGACTTTCTGCCTCTCAATTTTTTTTTTTTTTTTTTTGACAGGCAGAGTGGATAGTGAGAGAGAGAGACAGAGAGAAAGGTCTTCCTTTTTGCCGTTGGTTCACCCTCCAATGGCTGCCGTGGCCGGCGCACCACGCTGATCCGAAGCCAGGACCCAGGTGCTTCTCCTGGTCTCCCATGTGAGTGCAGGGCCCAAGGACTTGGGCCATCCTCCACTGCACCCCCGGGCCATAGCAGAGAGCTGGCCTGGAAGAGGGGCAACAGGGATAGAATCCAGCGCCCCAACCGGGACTAGAACCCAGTGTGCCAGCGCCGCAAGGCGGAGGATTAGCCTGTTAAGCCATGGCGCTGGCCTCAATTTTTTTTTTTTTTTTTTTTAGATTATTTATTTATTTGAAAGTCAGAGTTACACACAGAGAGAAGGAGCGGCGGAGAGAGAGAGAGGTCTTCTATCTTTATAAAGTTAGTTTTCTCATATTTTGTTGTAGTTATGAAAAGCTGACTAATACACTACCATTTTGTATAAGTACATGCTAAGACTTTCTAATATTTTAGCCATTTTGTTTGAGTCTTTTTTTCAGATTTATTTATTTATTTGAGAGGTAGACTTACAGACATTAAGAGAGAGAGGCAGAGAGAAAGGCGTTCGATCAGGCAATGGCCAGAGCTGGGCCTATCCAAAGCCAGGAGCCAGGAGCTTTCTCTGGGTCCCCCACGCAGGTGCAGGGGCCCAAGCACTTGGGCCATCTTCTAATACTTTCTGAGGCCATTAGCAGGGAGCTGGATCAAAAGTGGAGCAGCCGGAACAAGAACCATCTGCCTTATGGGATGCCAGTGTTGCAGGTGGCGGCTTTACCTGCTATGCCACAGTGCAGGCCCCCACAAACTCTCATACATATTTTGATGAAAAAGGAGATCTGATCTTTTCTTTCTTTCTTTCCTTTCTCTTTCTATGTTTCCACTTATCTATCTATGTCAAGTCTACTGCCTGAATACATACACTTTTGATCTTCATGCTATATTCCCTTCCTTCTGCTTCTCTCCCAGATTCATTACCTTGTCCCATGGCTGGTGGAGCAAAGTCACAATTCTCTTTTATCTTTACTTTCCTTAGAAAAGAACCACAAGAGACAGTCAAACATCTCATTTGCTAATTCCTACAATGTAGTATTGTTGTACCTGAGTGAGTGCAAACAAAGGAGCTCCACACATTGATAAAATTTGATGGTCCTTTATTGCCGGAGGTGGAGAGTGGGCTCATGCCCTAAAGAACTCTCGATCCTGAAGCCCAAAGCAACAGGGTTTATAAAGGCAAAAGCAACAAAATCGGGAGGGGAATACATGGTTGCTAGGATCGAGGGGGAATACATGGTTACTGGGGTCAAGCGGACCTAAAACCTATGTGAAACTAGTATCAATTATAATCTTGACAATACCAGTTACAATCTTAACAATTCCAATTATAATCTTGACATTAATCCAGGTATTGGCTTTAATCATATGTAGGACATAGACAAATTACATTTTTATCATTAAGCCAGGTGCAGCCTATCCACTTCCAAGCTTGAGCGATCATGCTAGGGGGTTTCTATGCTCTGCCAAGTGTGATGTAGTGGACTGCTATTGTTCAACTGTTTTAGATCATAGTTTCAGATCAGAGTCTCACGGTGTGGGGGGGCACCTTCCCAGAATGGAGTCTCAAGTGCTCCAAAATGGAGTCCCTACTGTCAAGGTGTTACTTCAGTATCTATGTGAGGCTTCTAAAAAAATTGAGAGAGCAAGCAAGAGTGAGAAGAGAGACAGTGCGAGAGAGAGAGAAAATGGTGGGGGTAGGGAGAGGGAGAGAGAGAGAGAAGGAGAGAGAGAGGGAGAGGAAGAGAGCTCCCATCCACTGTTCACTTCCCAAATGCCCTCAAAGGCCAGTTCTCAGTGAGTCGGGCAGAGCCAGAACAGTACTCCAGATGTCCTAGGTGGGCGGGAGGAACCCAATTATTTGAGCCATCACTGCTGCACCCAGGGTTGCACGAACGTAGAAGCTAGAGTCAGGAGCCAGATCTCAGGTACTCCAACGCGGGACATGAATGTCGTAATTAGGCTAAGAGGTCACCAATGTATGTGCCATTTTTGGGAAGATCCCCTCCTAAATAGCGATGAGAATGGAGAGCCACAAAGTGGAGAAGGAGCCCTGTCATCCCACATTTGGCTTTACAAATACAACTCCTTTCTGTGATATCAGAAGATAACAAGGGGCTGGCACTGTGGTGCAGCGGGTTAAAGCCCTGGCCTGCACCCGCCGGCATCCCATATGGGCACTGGTTCTATTCCCAGCTGCTCCTCTTCCAATCCAGCTCTCTGCTATGGCCTAGGAAAGCAGTAGAGGATGGCCCAAGTCCTCGGGTCCCTGCACCCGCATGGGAGATCCGGAAGAAGCTCCTGGCTCCTGGCTTCGGATCGGCGCAGCTCCGGCCATTGTGGCCATCTGGGGAGTGAACCAGTGGATGGAAGACCTTTCTCTCTTGCCTCTACCACTTTCTGTAACTCTGTCTTTCAAATAACTAAAATAAATCTTAACAAAAAAGAAGATAACAATATGGGGAAAATGGCAGTTAGGAAAAGCTGCCAGAAAACCAACACGTGGATGACCCAATTTAGAAATTACTTGTTGGCCGGCGCCGCGGCTCAATAGGCTAATCCTCCGCTTTGTGGCGCCAGCACACCGGGTTCTAGTCCAGGTCGGGGCGCCGGATTCTGTCCCGGTTGCTTCTTTTCCAGGCCAGCTCTCTGCTATGGCCCGGGAAGGCAGTGGAGGATGGCCCAAGTCCTTGGGCCCTGCACCCCATGGGAGACCAGGAGAAGCACCTGGCTCCTGCCTTTGGATCAGCGTGGTGCACGGGCCGCGGCGGCCATTGGAGGGTGAACCAATGGCAAAAGGAAGACCTTTCTCTCTGTCTCTCTCTCTTACTGTCCACTCTGCCTGTCAAAAAAAAAAAAAAAAAAAAAGAAAGAAATTCCTTGTTGATAAGGAAACACTATCACCCAATATGCTAAATTTTTGTTTACTGGGAAAAAATTGAGCAAGAGGGACTTTGCCAGGAGAGGGTGATGGATTTAAAGCTCCTCTCCCCATCTCTGCCCGATGCCAGTAAGCTCCTAGCGGCTGCCCTGTGATGAGCGGGTGCCAGCACTTCTGCTCCAGCTGAAGAGGCCCAGCAGGTGAGCCTCTCCCAGGGAGCACTTTCTTCTGTTTCACTCTGCAGAGCCTTAACTCACGCGAGCACTGAATTCCAGGGGAGGAGAAGCTGTCGTTTCTACTTCTTCATGGGATCAGTGCTGACCAGAGTAGAGCTCAAAAAATGTTTATTGTTTGACTTTAGTCTGCTTTACTGGGCATACATTGGCCATGGACCAATAACACTAGACACTGGGCTGAGAGTTAAGGGTTTACACTAAAAAAAAAAAAAAAAAAAAAAGGATTTATTTATTTAAAAGGCATAATAACAGAGAGTGAACCCATTGGTTCACTCCCCAAACAGCTACAATGGCTGGGGTTGGGACAGACTGAAGCCAGGAGCTGGGAGCTTCTTCTGGGTCTTCCTCACGGGTGCAGGGGCCCAAGCACTTGGGCCATCTTCCACTGCTTTTCCCAGGCCATCAGCAGGGAGCTGGATTGGAGGTGGAGCAGCCGGGACTCCAACCGGTGCCCATATGGGATGCTGGCGTCACAGGTGGCAGCTTTACCCGCTACACCACAGTGCCAACTCCCAAAGCAGATTTAAGATCTCTTTCTCTCTGATTCTCCCTTTCTCTGTCATTCTGCCTTTCACATAAATAAAAATAATTCTTTAAAAAGCTCTACTCATTTTGATCTTCTCATATACAAGAATGGAAAAGGGGATTCAGCTGTCTTTGAAATTCAAGACTTCCAAAGAGATGCACATTTTGACGGTGACTCTCTGCTCCTCTTTCTTTCACGTCAGCACAATGAGGCTTGTCACGGGCATTGTGCTGTGCTCCTTGGTCGTGGGAGTCAGTGGTGAAGGCTGGTTTTCATTCTTTAAGGAGGCTATACAAGGTAAGAAGGCTGGAGCCTGGACGCTTCATCCAGCTGTCCCCAAGATGCCCTCTGAGCAAAGGACACACACTTGCTGGATGTGTGTGTTCCTCAAAGGCACTGCGAATGGGCTGGTGCGGAAGGGTGGTTCTCCGTATCTGGTTCCCTGCCAGGCTGCTCTGACTCAGCACCTTCTCCTGGAATCTCCAGACCAAAGGTGAAAATGCTGTGAACCCAGCACAGACTGCTGGCATAGTGTGCAGAGAGATCAGGAATTCCAGGGGGCAAGCTCCCACTGAGTTTACAGTCTCAGAATGTAGCTCTCTGCCCACCCAGTCTCGTGCTCTACTCCAGGGAGGGAGTGTGCCTGGAGAGAGTAGATGAACGCCTGTGCTGAGAAGCCCCGCCCTATAACTCAGCACAGGGCCAATGGCTTTTCTGCAGCGCTCACGGGAAATTAAGCCCTAACTCCCAGCCTTGCAGTGAAAAGAGCAAACTCCCACAGATCAGCCACTCAAAAGCTGCAACCGGACCAGGAAACTGACTTCCGCATTTCCTCATGGTCAAGGAAGCTTTTAAAATGGCCAGTTTTTAAAATGGCAAAATCATGTTCATTTTTGGAATATTTTGAGCATCGTGGGCTATTAATTTTGTCATTTAGTTTCCGTAGTTTTCAAGTTGCTGCCTGGGTTGCCGACATCCTATATTGGAGTGCTGGCTCAAGTTCAAGTTCTTCTGCTTTCAGTCAACTTCCAACTAATGCATTCTGGGAGCAGCAGAAGATAGCTCATGTGCTTGGGGCCCTGCCACTCATGTGGGAGGTCTGGATTGAACTTTGGGCCCCTGGCTTTGACCTGGCCCAACCTCAGCCATTGTGCACATTTGGGGACTAAAGCAGCAGATAGAAAATTTCTCTCTGTGTCTCTTGCTCTTGCTCTCACTCTGCATTTCAAAGTAAAATAAAATAAACTTTTTAAAAAAGGATTTATTTATTTATTTGAAAGGCAGAAGGAGAGAGAGACAGAGTGAGAGACAGAGGTTTTCCATCCGCTGGTTCACTCCCTAAATGGCTGCAATGGCTGGAGCTGGGCTGATCCAAAGCTGGGTTCCAGGAGGAACCAGGATCTCCTGGTTCCTGGTTTGTTTAATTTAATTTATTTTACTTGTTTGAGAGGCAGAGTCACAGAGAGAGGGAGAGAGACCTTCCATCTGTTGGTTCACTCCCCAAATGGCCGCAATGGCCAGAGCTGGGACCATCCAAAGCCAGGAACCAGGAGCTTCTTCCAGGTCTCCCACACAGGGGCAGGGGCCCAAGCACTTGAGCCTTCAGGGTCTCCGACGCAGGTGCAGGGGCCCAAGGACTTGGGCCATATTCTACTGCTTTTCCAGGCCATAGCAGGGAGCTGGATTGGAAGTGGAGCAGGCGGGACTCCAACTGGCGCCTATATGGGATGCTGGCACTGCAGGTGGCGGCTTTACCCTCTAAGCCACAGCACTGGACCTGAAAATAAACTTTTTTTTTTTTAATTTAAAAATCATTGTTGTTAGTCTCTAAAATTTCTGTCATTCTCTTGCGTGCATAGTGACATCTCATTGCTATGACACCCTCCATAAATAGGAAAAGGAATCCAACCTACATCAAGTGCTGTAATATGCTAACATTTTATGTATGTTATTTTATTTTGTCATATCCTCTACCACAGGGGTAAGTACGATTATCCCCATTGAAAGAGAAGGAAGCTGAAGCTTAATTGGCAGGAAAGAGTTAAATGTTCCCATTCACACCCTTTATGTAAGTCTGCTCATTCAGATCCTCTGGAGCCCTCTCAGGTACCGCACCTCACCCCTACTGCCTATTCCAGCGGTTTTCCTGTGCTGTGTGTACCCGTGCCTTTCAGATTCATTCAAGTCAGAGTTGCCTTCACTCAGCTGGGAAGGATCTGTCTGGATCTCCCATCTGTAGGCTTTCTCCATCCTAACATCCATTACATGACAGTCCACCTCTTCTTTATATGCAGCATGCACAGACCCATACAGGAGGGCGACACATGGCCTTGGGCACCACAGCTGTCAATCAATGTGATCTAAATGGATTCCCTGAAAAGCATCTTTTTGTATGGGTGCACAGGGAAGCCATACAAAGGAAGCGATGATGATTTCTTGCATGATTCCAAAGGATGACTTTTTAAAAAAAGATTTATTTATTTATTTGAAAGGCAGAGTTACAGAGAGGCAGAGAGAGACAGAGGTCTTCTATCTGCTGGTTCACTCCCCAAATGGCTGCTGGAGCTGGGCTGATCTGAAGCCAGGAGCCAGGAGCTTCTTCCAGGTCTCCCATGCAGGTGCAGGGGCCTAAGGACTTGGGCCATCTTCCACTGCTTCCCTAGGTCATAGCAGAGAGTTGGATTGGAAGTGGAGCAGCTGAGACTTGAATCGGCACCCATATGGCACGCTGGCACTGCAAGCAGTGGCTTTACCTGCTATGCCAAAGCATCGGATCCTCAAAGGATGACTTTATCAAGAGTCAAAATCTGGAAATCAGGGGCCCGCGCCGTGGCACAGTGGACTAAGCCTCTGTCTGCGGTACCTGCATACCATAAGGGTGTTGGTTCGAGTCCTGGCTGCTCCACCTCAGACCCAGCTCCCTGCTAATGGCCTGGGAAAGCAGTAGAGGATGGCTCAAGTGCTTGGGCCCCTGCCCCTGTGTGGGAGGCCTGGAAGACGCTCCTGGCTCCTGGCTTTGGATCAGCCCAGCTCTGGCCGTTGTG
This sequence comes from Lepus europaeus, assembly GCF_033115175.1. Taxonomy (NCBI): domain Eukaryota; kingdom Metazoa; phylum Chordata; class Mammalia; order Lagomorpha; family Leporidae; genus Lepus; species Lepus europaeus. The sequence continues at coordinate 47,127,998 of NC_084833.1, forward strand.
GCCATCTGGGGAGTGAATCAACAGATGGAAGATCTCAATCCCTCTCTCTGTGACTCTGCCTCTCAAACAAGTAAAATAAATTTAAAAAACAAAACAAAACAAAACAAAAAAAAAAAACACCAAAAAACCTGGAAATCACTGGAATGTTTTTCATCCTTCCGCTTCTCCAGTTTCCTTTTTGTCCGTTTCTTTCCTTCCCAGGGGCTGGGGATTTGTTCAAATCCTACTGGGACATGCGAGAAGCCAGTCATCAACGTTCAGACAGATACTTCTACGCGCGGGGAAACTATGAGGCTGCGCAGAGAGGTCCCGGGGGTGTTTGGGCTGCGAAAGTGATCAGGTAACGCAGCTTCCTGCGGATGCCCGGCGGGGAGGGGCTGTCCGAGCTCATCCACCTCTCACCGCCCCTGCCTTTGGCTCCTCCTCCTGCCCACACTCTTCTTCGCGCCTGGGTGGCTGGGAACAAGACTAAGGTTGGTGAGGCCGGGCCTCCTCGCATCCAAAAAGTGAAAGTGAAAACCTGGACGGGGGAGCCAGGGTAGGGGTGCGAGTGTGGGTGGGGATGGGGGTTGTCTCAAAAGTGCCCTGTTGCAGGAGGTAGAAAGAATGCACCGATTTAGGTCTTTGCCCCAAAGGGTAGAACTGACTTTCCCCACTTGATCTTAATCGTTTCTTGGATGGGAGGGGAGGAGGGAGTTGGGAGGTGGAGCTGACTCTGGTGAGTCAGGAGATAAATCCGCTGTCTCCCTTGAATTCCAGCAATGCCCGGGGATATCTTGAGGACCTCTTCAACCGGTATTATTTCGGAAACAGCAATCACGGATTGGAGGACTCGCAGTCTAACCGGAAAGCTGAGGATTGGGGCCGGAGCGGCAAAAACCCGGATCACTTTAGACCTTCTGACCTGCCTGAGAAGTACTGAGTTTCCAGCTCCCTCTGCCCTCAAGGTGTAGACATTCATCTATGTGCGTGAGAAGGGCCTGGGGCACAGCGGGTAAAGCCTGCCACCTTCCATGCCGGCATCCCATATGGGTGCCAGTATGAGTCCTGGTTGCTCCACTTCCGATCCAGCTCCCTGCTGGTGGCCCGGGAAAGCAGAGGAGAACAACCAAGTGTTTGGGCCCCTGTACCCATGTGGGAGACCAGAATGAAGCTCCTGGCCCAGCCCTGGTCGTTGCAGACTTGGGGAGTGACCCAGAGGATAGAATAATCTCTCTCTCTCTCTAGCTCTGTCTTTCAAATAAATAAGTAAATAAATATAAAACAAATATGGCTGTCATCACAAGTTTATGTACAGATGCAGCTGGCCCTGGCCCTTGGGGTCCTTTGGCCAGCTCTAACAAAAAAGAAAAGAGCCGAAGGGAAAAGACAAGAGTCCCTGCGGGAAGCAGTGTAGCAGTCTCAGCAGCAGGCGTTGGAAGCAGCCCAGCATTCGCACCGCAAAGTGCTGTCCATGCCCCAGTCACTGTGTAGGTGGTCCTAGCATCCCACCCTCTGGAGCCACCCCAGTCTCAAAACATTGAGTAATAAAACCTTGGGAGGAATTTCACACCCAGGAAAGCTTTTGTTCAGAAGAAGAGCTAGAGAGGCGAAACGATGGAAGAAGAGGATCCTGTGCCCATATAAACCCCGGTCTAACATAAGCCAGGCACACACTTTCTCTCTCTCTCAGACTCACCCAAAGAGCCGCCCGTCTGACTTATTGGATGTGATGTGACCCTGGGGTGCATTAATTTCTCCTCCAGGCTCTTGCCTCACCAGAGACCAGCATTCTAAGTACAGCTACGTGTAAGGTGCACAAAGTGATGAAATTCATTCAAAATGTGAGCAAATGAACACACACACACACACACATGAGCATGGGTTGCCCACACAGAAGAATATCCAGTCTAAGTGGCCGTGAGCTAGAAGATTGTCTGAATGGAGGAGAGCTGGGGAAAGGGAGAGATAAAGGACAGGGCACGTCTAGCCATGGTCTATCGTAGGACAGGAAGAGAGAGACAGAGGAGAAAGACCCCCGTTGTTGTTGGCTTCCTTTATGAGGTAGGAGGCAATGTCTCTCCAGGTGTGAAAACTGGAAATTAATGGCACCACCACAAGTTCCACATGGAGTTTAAATTCCATATTTTCATGGACCCCTCTTAGGTCCCAGATGAAGTAGAAAGCATCCTGGGGAAGGGGGCGTTTGAAAAGCAGAGTTAGAGAAATAGAGAGAGAGGGTATCTTCAATTCATGGATTCACTTCTCAGTGACTGCAGTGGCTGGCGCTGGGCCAGGCTGAAGCCAGGAGCTTCCTCCAGGTTTCCCACATGGGTGCAGGGGCCCAAGCACTTGGACTATCTTCTGCTGTTTTCACAGGCATATTAGCAAGGAGCTGGATCAGAAGTGGAGCAGCCAGGGCTTGAACCAGCACCCATATGGGATGCTGGCATAGAAGGTGGTGGCTTAACCCGCTATGCCACGACACCAGCCAAAAGGGGGCATTTTGATTGACAAGTAGGAGGATAGAATTACATATGGGGGTTTGCAGTGACTTGCAGACCTAAAGTAATGACCTGCCTGTCCCACATCAGATGTACTACCTCATTAACTTTGCTATCTTGCTTACCACTACCCTCTGTCTTGTCTGCAATGCTTTTCTTTTTTTTCTCTCTTTTTTAGAAAGCTTTTATTTAATAAACATAAAGTTCATAGGTACAACGTTTGGATTATAGCAGTTCTTCCCCCCATACCTGCCCTCCTACCCCCCAAACCATCCCACCTCCTGCTCCCTCTCCCATCCCATTCTTCATTAAGATTCATTTTTAGTTGTCTTTATATACAGAAGATCAACTCTATGCTAAGTTAAGATTTCAACAGTTTGCACCCACACAGACACACAAAGTATAAAGTACTATTTGAAGACAAGTTAATTCTTATACTACATCACATTAATTACAGAGGTCCAGGAGCTAGTGCTGTGGTGTAGCGGGTAAAGCCGCCACCTGCAGTGCCAGCATCCTGTATGGGCACCGGTTCGTGTCCTGGCTGCTCCACTTCTGATCCAGCTTTCTGCTATGATCTGGGAAAGCAGTAGAAGATGGCCCAAGTTCTTGGGCCCCTGCACCTGTGTGGGAGACATGGAAGAAGCTCTTGGCTCCTGGCTTCCGATCGGCGCAGCTCCAGCCATTGCGGCTAATTGGGGAGTGAACTAGCAAATGGAAGACCTCTCTCTCTCTCTCTGCCTCTCCATCTCTCTGTGTGTAACTCTTTCAAATAAATAAAAAAGGACAGAGGTCCGACATGTGGACAAGTGCACAGTGACTCCTGTTGTTGATTGAACAATTGACACTCTTATGAAATGCTTTTCTTACAGCAAGACAAGGCCCTCTATTCCAGCCATCTCAGCTAATCAGGGACTCAAGCTATGAGTCACACCTGCCCTCCCACAACTGAGCTTGGTGTCCCTGGAAGTGCTACTGCCCAGTCGGTTGCATCCTGTCCACTTTCTGTGTCCGAGTCTTGTCCCCAGCAGCCTCTTCCCAGAGGTACATTGCACTGGGAAGCCTGATCCCAGGAGTCCTGTGTCAGAACCTGTCACCTTGAACTCCAGCTTATTTCTAACCCAGCACCAGCACCTGTCCCTGACACAGTTTGTAACTAGACTGCTCATTCACCTAAGGAATTCCTCTCCTGTTAGCTGCCCTTACCTTTAACCTTGTTGTCTTTCGGTTCAAATAGAATTCTATATCCTGTTCTTTTTTTTTTTTTGACAGGCAGAGTGGACAGTGAGAGAGAGACAGAGAGAAAGGTCTTCCTTTTTCCGTTGGTTCACCCCCCAATGGCTGCTGCAGCTGGCGTGCCGCGCTGATCCGAAGCCGGGAGCCAGGTGCTTCTCCTGGTCTCCCATGCGGGTGCAGGGCCCAAGCACTTGGGCCATCCTCCACTGCCTTCCTGGGCCACAGCAGAGAGCTGGACAGGAAGAGGAGCAACCGGGACAGAATCCGGCACCCCGACCGGGACTAGAACACGGGGTGCCAGCGCTGCAGGCGGAGGAGGATTAGCATATTGAGCTGCGGCGCTGACCAGCATCCTGTTCTATAGGGGAGGTGAGCCATGTAGATAGACACTTGCAACCGAATTTAATAAAAGCCTCACCAGAAGCACACACTAGTGGCAATCCAAGCTCTGTTGGGGGGTAGGAAGCCAGTGAATAGCAATGGTAATAGCTGCCATTAAAAACATAGCTGGGGGAGGGAGAGACAGGGGGGAGAAGCGAATATCATTATGCTCTTAGAACTGTATCTACAAACTATATTGAAGTTGCTAAAATTAATTAAAAATTAAAATTAAAAAAATAATAATAAAAATAATAAAAACATAGCAGATGTCAGACTGTGCTCCATATCTGGGCACTTTATTTGGTTTAATTTCCAAAGAAAGTATTTGAAGCTCTCACTTGAACATACTGTTTTCTTTTTAAAGATTTATTTATTTATTTGAAAGTCAGAGTTACACAGAGAGAGGAGAGGCAGAGAGAGAGAGAAAGAGAGAGAGAGAGAGAGAGAGAGAGAGAAGTCTTCCATCTTCTGGTTCACTCCCCAATTGGCCGAAATGGCCAGAGCTGCACCCATCTGAAGCCAGGAGTCAGGAGTTTCTTCCAGGTCTTCCATATGGGTGTAAGGGCCCAAGGACTTGGGCCATCTTCTACTGCTTTCCCAGGCCATAGCAGAAAGCTGGATGGGAAGAGGAGCAGCCGGGAATAGAACCAGCCCCCTTATGGGATGCCAGCACTGCAGGCGGAGGATTAACTTACTGTGCCACAGTGCTGGCCCCCCGATTCACAGTTAAGCCGACTCCAGCCTGGTCTCTGTCCCCACGGCTACTGCAAAAAACTCTTGTCGCCAGTGACCTCCATGTTGCCAAAAAAACCCTGACACATTTCTCTCCTTAGATCATTAGGTCTCAGAGCAACATGTGATGCTGATAGATTCCTCCTCCTCCTGCTGATAGATTCCGTATCTCCATAGTCAGCTCTAGAGAAACATCACACCCGCCCGGTTACTCTCAGGCTAGCACACCAACCATAACCACTTCCTGTCTCTCCCCTGCTTCAAATCTTTCAGCGAGAACTCCTGTTTACCTCAGAATAACATCCACATCCTCATCTTGGCCTTCACAGCCCAGTGTGAGCTGTCCCTGGCTGCCTTCCAACACTCACACTTTCACTCTGACCACTAAACCAAGCTCTTATTTGCCACAGGGCCTTTGCACGTGACATTCACGCTGAGTGGAACACTGTCCTGGGTGGTTTTCACATGTCTGTCTGCCTCTTAGCTTGAGGATCTATCCTAAAATTCCGCTTTTTTTTTTTGAGAGAGAGGCCTTCCCTGGTTGACCTACCATGGGTAGTCTTCTTACCAATTTTCAGTACGTGGGATTATTTCATCACTTTTTTTTAATTTTAACTTTTATAAACTTACAGAATTATCACATTGCTTCAATGCTAATGGCAGCAACCCTGAGGAAAATGGGCAGGGATAAGCATTCCAGCTTTACAGACAGAGAACAAGAAACAGGGAGCTCAACACAGGACACTGGCAGGATTTCTGTGAAACTTTAAATAACTGAGAATTTCGGGTGAATGTCTTATTCTAAAACAAATGACTCCCTTTGGCCAATAATGTGACACTACTCAAAGTCCCTCAATAGGGCACAGGAGGAAAGAAAAGGGCCCACCTTCCACAGAGGCACAACCACAACAGACCAAGCGGTCTGAGGCTCTCAGGGGAACGTGAAGTGTGGGTAAGTGGCACTGGCCTAAGATGTAGCAAGAACAGTAAAAACCAAACAAGGAAGGGAAAAAAATTAAAACCATGGGCAAGGGGCAGAGGGCACCAAGAAGCCTCAGGAGGTCTTCAAGGGACACACATGGGCCAGTGTGGAGGACACAGACACAGCCACTGGACACCGGGACTGCGGGCCGAGGGTCACCTAATCTCGGGTCAGCAGACCTTCCCGTGACACTGAAGCACGTAGGATAGGCTGCGACCCCGGAGGCTCAGAGACAGCCAACAGGGAGCAGAAGGGCCTCTGCTGCTCTGGACAGGCCCTTACAGGGCAAGCTCTCACCGTGCCTAGCTAAGAGAAACAGAGAAGGAGGCAAGACGTGTCTCATGGCCTTAAGAAATGTCTGAGGGTTGGCCAGCGCCATGCCTTAACAAGCTAATCCTCTGCCTTGTGGCGCCGGCACACCGGGTTCTAGTACCGGTCAGGGCGCCGGATTCTATCCCGGCTGCCCCTCTTCCAGGCCAGCTCTCTGCTATGGCCCGGGAAGGCAGTGGAGGATGGCCCAAGTGCTTGGGCCCTGCACCCGCATGGGAGACCAGGAGAAGCGCCTGACTCCTGGCTTCGGATCAGCGCGATGCGCCGGCCACAGCGGCCATTGGAGGGTGAACCAACGGCAAAAAGGAAGACCTTTCTCTCTGTCTCTCTCTCACTATCCACTGCCTGTCAAAAAAAAAAAAAAAATGTCTGAGGGTTGGCCGGTGCCCTGGCTTAACAGGCTAATCCTCTGCCTGTGGCGCCGGCACACCGGGTTCTAGTCCCGGTTGGGGCACTGGATTCTGTCCTGGTTGCCCCTCTTCCAGGCCAGCTCTCTGCTGTGGCCCGGGAAGGCAGTGGAGGATGGCCCAGGTGCTTGGGCCCTGCACCCGCGTGGGAGACCAGGGGAGGCACCTGGCTCCTGGCTTCGGATCAGCGTGAGGCGCCTGACACAGCGGCCATTGGAGGGTGAACCAATGGCAAAAAAGGAAGACCTTTCGCTCTGTCTCTCTCACTGTCCACTCTGCCTGTCCCAAAAAAAAAAAAAAAAAAAAAAAAAAGGCAAATGACTAAATCCTGAAGACATCCCCCCATCCAGAATTAAAAAAAAAAAAAAAAAGTCTGAGGGTTTGTTCGTTGGCATTCGGCCCAGATGCCAAAAAACCAGCATCCTACTCTCCCCTCCATTCAGTCTCCTGGGCTCCACCAACCCAAACCCCTCCCAACCCCGCAGTGGTCCACAGACGGTGAAAAGGCCCAGGGACATGAGGCACGGCTCTCAAGAGTCTGCTGAGGGGCTGGTAATGTGGTGTAAAGTCGCCGCCTGCAGCGCCGGCATTGCATATGGGCGCTGGTTCAAGTCCCGGCTGCTCCAATTCTGATCCAGCTCTCTGCTATGGCCTGAGAAAGCAGTAGAAGATGGCCCAAGTCCTTGGAGCCCTGCACCCACATGGGAGACCTGGAAGAAGCTCCGGCCGTTGCTGAGTCTCAGAGTCAGAGAGTGGGAATATTTGAAGTTCTGCCCATTTACTTCCACAAAAGAAAATAAGCAGAGACAGGAGGTGGAGAGCAAAGGTTCCGGCTGCCCTGCATCTTGCAGTCTTTATAACCATGTCTCTGGATGTGTAGGCTGCTCCTTGGCTTTTCAGCTCCCGCACGATTCCTGTGGCAGGTGACCAGTGACTGACACCGCATCCACACCTGGCTTAAAGTGGCTGACTCGTGGCCACTTGGAGACCCAACGGTCTTCTGGATGCATCATGGCAATAGTTCCATGTAAAGAAGAGCAGGTGCAGTCATATGCTGCCCCTCTGTTACCCTTCATCCGTAAGTATGCATCACCATGGTCACAACGACCGTATTCAACCTGGTCTATAGTCTTGACCAGCGAACCCAGCAAACAAGCCCGTGGATGCCACAGGTCCTACAATACAGTCTCCAGAGCCATCTACTCTGATCTGTTTTAATATATGAGTTTATTCTTTTTTGTTTGTTTGGATTTGCTTTTGGTTGACCTTCCTCCTTACATTATAAACTAGATGATCCAAGTGACCATTTCTGTTTTGTTTGCTCCTAAATATCCAGTACTAAGTGCCTGACAACTAATGGATCCCAACAAATGCTATCGATTGATTGAATGGATGGAGGAATAATTGAAGGGTGGACACGGACACTGTGGCATAGTGGGCTAGGCCTCTGTCTGCAGTGCCGGCATCCCATATGGGCGCTGGTTTGTGTCCCAGCTGCCCCTCTTCTGATCCAGCTTTCTGCTTAAGGTCCGGGAAAGCGGTAGATGATGGCCCAAGTGCTTGGGCCCTGCACCCACATTGGAGACGTGGGAGAAGCTCCTTGCTCCTGATTGGGTCAGCACCAGCTGTTGCAGCCATTTGGGGAGTGAACCAGCCTTTGAAAGATCTCTCTCTCTCTCTCTCTCACTCTCGCTCTTCCTTTTTGCCTGTAATGCTGCCTCTCAAATAAATAAATAAATAAATAAATAAATCTTTTTATTAAAAAGAAAGAATATTTGAGTTAATCTACTAACAAAAAGAAGGTTTCCTTCTCAATATAGATAGGTCTAGTTCTGAGGAGCAGGAAGGTCGTGAGATACTAAAGAAAAATGGAGAGGTGCGACAGGTGCATTGAAGCCTAGCAGAAGCAAGAAGAGGGGTTACGCCCATCACTGATGCGCTCTCCTCCAAAGGAGTAGAAACATCTTTTCCTCTGGGAAAGGAAGGAAGGCAAAGAGAATGGGGCCCGAGGAGGTAGAATATTTGGGGTGCAGGATAAGAGAACCGAGGGAGTTGGCCTGCCACTCTTGTACATTACTGCTCCCAGGATACATCACATTCCACTGGATTTGCCCACTGTAGGGCAAGTAGGTAAGAGATCAAAGGGTAAAAATCACATCTATCTTACTGTGTGTCATCATTGTGTCAAGGTAGTTACTATAGCTCCTGGCATAGAGAAGATACTTAGTCAATGTGTGCTGAAATGAGTGAACAAAACAGGAGAAGAGTATTCTTCAGAAGTCCATAGGCCCGAGAGGAAGGTTTTGGAGTTGTAGAAAATACAGATTTTTGGTGCAAGTTTTGTTCTGCAGACTGTGGTAATGAGTCACTTTGAGATTACTATGTGAATCTATATCAAAATCTATACTAACATAGCAACCAAAATGAAAAAATTTCACTTTTGGATAGAAACTATTCTATTTTCTTGAAATGCTTTGTGCACTCTCATAGAAATGAAAATTGTGAAACCCCGGTATAAATAAACCATTAGTCATAATGGTATCCAATGAGAAGCTTGGGAGAAAGTAAGAAATATTGAATTTCCAAAGTGTTGTACTGACTACCACAGAGACAGCCGACTATAAGACACATAAGGCTTAGTCCATTTTCTGTTGCTGAAACTTAACACCACAGACTGGGTGATTTATAAAGAGAGAGGTTTATGTAGGTTACTCTGTAGGCTGGAAAATCCGAGTCTGGTGCTGGTATTCGGTGAGGGCCTTCTTGCTGCCTCACACATGGCAGAGGGCATCACACAGCAAAACACAAGAAGTTTAATAGCTTATAATTTTTTTAATTTGCTTATTTGAAAGGCAGAGACATAGAATGAGCTGGGGGTGGGCGTTGGGCTGGGAAATCCATCAGCCGGTTCCCTACCCACATGCCTACAATAGCCAGGGCTGGGCCAGACTGAAGCCAGTAGCCAGGAACTCCATTTAGGTCTCCCGCAGGGGTGACAGGGACCCAAATACTTGAGACATCATCTGCTGCCTTCCCAGGCACGTTAGCAAGGAGCTGGATCAGATAGCTGGGACGTGAACTGATTCTACGATATAGGATGGGAGAATCCCAAGGGACAGCTTAACCCACTGTACAACACCTGCCGCTCTTCCTCTTCCTATAAAGCCACTAACGAGAGCCCTGCCTGATGGCCTCATCTAATCCTAATGACCACCAAAGGCCCTATTGAAATCCATGAACTTTCTAGGCTCACATTTTGAAATCTCTAATTAAGGGAAAGAAAAGTCAGAGCCGCTGGCAGAGAAAAATATGCTTTGTTAACATACAAATTCAATATTTACGGGATTCTATCAAACCACATTGTTACAAAACCTCCAATCAATCAATGGTCCACTTGTACCTCTCCTGAAAGGGTAGAGGAACTGCCAGTAACTCCAGGCTGGGCCCAGCATACCTGGACCCTGCTTGGCCTGACCTGGGGAAGTGCCAGGAAGCAGAGTAATCTCAATTTACTTCCAGGTAGAGCTGGACTTAGCACTGTCCAAATAGTGCCAGAGTTCTTTAAACACCTCACCTATTCACCATTCCGGTAAAAGTGCTTGCCAAACTCATCCATCTACCCATTCATTTAGTCAGCACCTTTACAGCACTTCTTGTACAAGATGGGAACGCTTCTAGGGCTTGGCAATATAGGAGGGGTAAGATTGACAAGACTAGGGGTCCCAAGCAGCTGACTTTCCATTGGGAGAGTTATTATCAAGATAGCGAGGACAGAAGATAACTGAATTACATTCTATTGTACACTGATCTGTTTATGTGCTATGCTGTTACCAAGTTTGAGTGACAGCTGTACAGCACATGGCTGGGAAGCCAGACACCGAATCCTCACTGTCCAGATTTAAATTTCTTCTTTGTGCTGGACTTTGTAGTAGCAGAGGGGAATCATAAGGAAACACGCACATGCTAAGTTGTTAAAAAGTAGCATTTTTAATGGTAGCTATTGTATTGCCATATGTTTGTATATTCATGCAGGTACACACTTAGAAAATAGATTGGGGTGCTACATCTCAGCCGCAGCCTGGGGGCATGAGCTGAGCAGAGGCTGCCCGGCCCACCGCCCTGCCAGCTGCTGCAGGGCTCCTTCTCCTCCGGCGCCTCCGCTGGCTGCCCAACGCCCCGAGGCTCACAGCCAGAGCAGGGGTAATCAAGATGATTACTAACTGGTTGGAAAACTTGGTTGGGAAAAGTATAGTATTTGAGGATATTAACATCACCAACAATGAGAGCGTGGTTGTAAACATGCTGAAGCCAGTGAAGAAGATAAAATGAGAGGTTAAGATTCTGCAGAACCTTCGTAGTGGAACAAATACCATTAAGTTGTTTGACACTGTAAAGGACCCTGTGTCAAAGACACCAGCTTTGCTATTTGAATATATCAATACTACAGATTTTAAGCAACTCTACCGGAGCCTCAGACTTTGATGCCCGGTTTTATATGTATGAACTACCTAAACCACGACTGATAGACTGGGGCCTGGAAGAGTTCTGAGGTCCTGCTCAGGAGTGTGATGTTCGTGTAGCCTCGAGGTGTTTCAGGGGACCAGAGCTCCTGTGGACTATCAGATGTACGATTACAGCTTGGACACGTGGAGTTTGGGCTGCATGCTGGTGCGCATGATCTGTGGCAAGGAGCCTTTCTTCCACAGGTAGGACAACTATGACCGGCTCGTTCGGACTGCCACGGTTCTGGGTACGGATGAGCTGTATGGGTATCTGAAGAAGTCTCATAGACCTAGATCCACACTTCAGTGATATCCTGGGACAACATTCGTGGAAACGCTGGGAGAACTTTATCCATAGTGAAAACAGACACCTTGTCAGCCCTGAGGCCCTAGGTCTTCTGGACAAACTCCTGCCATAAGATCATCAACAGAGACTGACAGCTGGAGGCCATGGAGCACCTGTACTTCTACCCGGTGGTGAAGGAGCAGTCCCAGCCCTGTGCAGATAATACGGTGCTCTCCAGGGGTCTAACAGCAGCACGATGAAGACAAGAAAGTGATGGGTAATTTGGCATTGATGCTTGCCAGTAAAATCAACCAACCAAGAACAAATATTGAAGCAAAACTACAGTGTGATAAAGGAAATTCTGCTATTCCTTCTAAAAAGAAGAGTAAAGGCCTAAAAGCAACTCCCCAGTACTAGTGGTCATGGAGGCAGCCTGGCCCTGCACGTGGTTCAGATCTGAGGGCACTCTGCCTTTGGAGTGCATGGGAGATGAGAAACTCGGAGTTGTTGTACATTTCCTTTAGTTCACAGGACAGCACTGTGGAATTAACCCGTGCTATCAACAAGCTCTGAATATCTGACTTCCTATCTATTCCACTATGGTCTGGGTTTCCTTTGATGAGAATTCAGGTTCAAGTTTTAGCAAACATCAGCAGTCTATACTGACTAGGCTGTATACACCCTCATATACAAGATAGAAATATTAAAACAATGACAGTATTTTTTCACTTCTACAAATTCATGGTTTATGTGTGTGTGTGTGTTTATAACATCAGCTCTCCAAGAAATGCCTCTTATCCCTGCAGCTTTCCTCTAAGTGTGCTGTTCAGCACTTGCTTTCACAAGAGTCCTCTCTCATGTCAGAAGGCATCGCTTTCAAGCTGATGCCATGAACAGGTCCGTGGGTCTCGAAAGTTCCATGCTAAGTGTGTCACTAGGCGCACACTGTAACCCTTGTGGACTTACCTAACCATAAAATCTAGTTGCTACTTTTTTTTTTTTTTGGTTGTTGTTGTTTGGCTTTTTTTTTTTCCTTCTAAGGAAGGAAAACCTCCCATTTCCAGCACGTCACGGTGTGTACGCCTATCTTAATGCAGCTGTGAAACAAAGCCCTTTGTGTTCACAGCCATAACTAAAACTGGAAAGTCAGTTTTCAGGCAGATTGAGGAAAGAGAAAAATATCCTGTTAGATTTTTTCAGGAAAGACTTAACTGAAAAAAAAAAAAAAAGTACTGCCAATTCTACCCCGTTTTCCTTTTATCCCTACGAGAAAGTTGCTGGCTGTAATCGGGGTACTGTGCATTTGTCAGCTCTGATGATACTTGAATGTGATGGCCACTATCAGTCTTTCTCGCATGCAGGTACTGGTATTGTGTGGGCAAGGCCATCCTGTAACTCAGGCGCCTGAGAGGAGATGCATGTAGAGGGGCTTGGGGAAAGAGGGAGCGCCCCCGGGGCAAGTGTTAAAGCTTCCGATGATCCACTGTGCTAACTTAGCTTCACATTAGCAAAGGAAGCAGACTTTGTTTTTAAAAAGTGATAGGGCTGATAGCATTTTGGGGCTTACCTTACCATTAGCCCTGCTGCAGCTCTGGGGACCTAACATCTAGGCTAGAGGTAGACCTAGTGCTAGAAGTGGCCCCCTCATCACACTCTAGGACTTCTCTATTAACTATTTAATAATGCCATACGTTTTTATAAGGTTAAATTGTTTGTTTGAAACATCTGTTTACATTCTGTATTCCAATAAAATCGTATTGATAGCAAAAAAAAAAAAAAAAAAAAAAAGAATAGATTGGAAACCAAACAGGAAGCTCCTACAGTGGGTCTCCCTACCCCTTCACCCAGGCTTGGCTGATAAAATCAGAATAGCTTTTCATGTTTGTCTTCACATTTATGGTATATTTTTCAAGTTTCTATCAGCAAACATATTCATTCAACTAAGATTCGTTAAGGCAGACTATGTTGTGGGCACTTTCCCAGGCACTGAATTATCCAGGGTGAAAACTCCGCCAACCCAGTTCCTGTCTCAACATTGAGATTCCAGTATTGAGAAAATGAAACAGAACAAATGTTTTGTTCATAATATGGTTAACATATATATGACTCTCTCTGTATACACACAAACACACACACAAACACAATGTGCACCCCTCCCATACAACAATCAACGTACAAACACACAGGTACACAAAAAATAATGAATACAAATCAGCAAGGATTATAATAAAATGTGCTCCATATTCAATCTGTTAATAATTCTATTGGACCATTTTCTGTTCAGTGTGATTATATTTTCTCTCAGGCCTGCAACTCTTATAGGGTTAGTCAATGGGATTCCAGCACTTGGCCTTGAAAACTAGAGGCCCTACTAGTTTCTGGTGACAGAACCTTCTTCAAGGTTAGAACATGTTCCCTCTTTTGGCTGGTGCCGTGGCTTAACAGGCTAATCCTCCACCTTGCGGCGCCTGCACACCGGGTTCTAGTCCCGGTTGGGGCACCAGGTTCTATCCCAGTTGCCCCTCTTCCAGGCCAGCTCTCTGCTATGGCCCGGGAAGGCAGTGGAGGATGGCCCAAGTCCTTGGGCCCTGCACCCGCATGGGAGACCAGGAGAAGCACCTGGCTCCTGGCTTCGGATCAGCGAGATGCGCTGGCTGCAGTGGCCATTGGAGGGTGAACCAACGGCAAAAAGGAAGACCTTCCTCTCTGTCTCTCTCTCTCTCGCTATCCACTCTGCCTGTCAAAAACGAAAACAAACAAAAAAACAAAACAAAACAAAACAAAAAAAACAAACAGAACATGTTCCCTCTTGTCCTGCCACTGCAAGACCAGCACCTGGGATAATAAATGCTGTACCGACAAACGTTAATTCCCAACCAAGGAGTTTTGTAAAACAGCAGTAACGACAGCACCAACAAAGCAGACTTAGAGATTATCCCTGTGCCCTAGGAAAGCAATCCTACAGTGTTTAAGAGTTGGGCATTAATCTGTGTCTTTGAAACAAAATTATTATTTTGATGGAATTCATTAGGCTAGAAAAGCTGACAGCTGGATCATGCTATGTGTTGGCAAGGACAGGGAGCTGTAGAAATCTTCATGTTCTGCTGGTGCATGTGTAGAAGAGCCAGCACCCCGGAGAGCAGTGTGACACATGGGAGTGCACATCCGGGTGTGCAGGCCCAGGACTGTCCTCCTTATGGTGTACATGCTTGTCAGATACATGTAACATGACACGCAGTTTGTGGCCTATTTTTATTTTTCTTGTTACTATGATTTGTGCATTGCTTTGTGTGCTTATTAGTTATTGGGAATTGTCAGGAACCTAAGTCTTTTTACAACCTTTATTCATATTCTATTGAAGTTATTGGCTTTTTTTTAACTGACTCCTTGTATATGTAAGATATGAATCCCTTGCCAGATTTCAGACATTGTCTTTTCCTATTCTCTAAAAACAAATTTTTAATTCTTTAAAAGGTTTACTTTACTTATTTGGAAGACAGAGTTAAAGAGAGAGGCAGAGACAGAGAGAGGTCTTTCAAGTGCTGGTTCCCAAATGGCCACAACGTTGGGAGCTAAGCAGCTCCGAAACCAGGAGCCAGGAGCTTCCTCTTGGACTCCCAGGAGGGCCCAACGACTTGGGCTATTGTCCGCTGCCTTCCCAGGTGCATTAGTAGAGCGCTGGATTGGAAGTGGAACAGCCGGGACTTGAACTGGTGCCCATATGGGATGCTGGCGCTGCATGCCAGGATTTTAACCCACTGCGCCACAGCACTGACCCCCACAAACTTTCAGTTTTGATTAGTTCTCTGAAATGATTGCTTCTAGTGTTGATAGGTTAGAATTGTATATGATTCTAAGGAAGTTGGTCATCTTTCTTTATGACATTTGCAATCCAGTGGGGGAGCGTTTTCCCACACTCTTGGACCAGGGGCCTAGTGAGGAGCTCTGGAGAGCAAAGCCACCCCTGCTTCTGCAGGTTGCCTGGCCTATGGGTAGGAAACTGCTGCCCTCTACAGGACAAAGAGAGGCAAAGGCCCTGCCCTCGTTGAAATATCCAATATATTATTAGCAATGTTCACTATGGTGCACAAAAAATTATTCAAATTCCACAAATAACAAATATTTACTCCTCTTGTCTAAGTGACAGGAGGTCAACATCTCCACGCCCCTGCCTCCATCCACCGGCCTCCGGTAACCAGTACTCTACTTTCAGGGGTTTGGCTTTTTTTTAGACCCCACATAGGAGTGAGATCATTCAGATTTGCCTGACTGTGCTTCACTTATTTTTCTTGGCATAATGTCCTCCTTCCATCTATGCTGTCACAAATGGTGGAATTTCCAAGCTGTATTGTACCTTTCAAAACTGGAAAAAGATTAAATTTTCCCACAATGGAAAAAAAGATATGGATATGAGTTGATGAATATACTAATTTCCTTGATAAAAACATTGCTTACTGGGTACATATATCAAAGTTTTCTATCATACCCCATATATATATATATATATATATATATATATAACATAGATATAATTTGTTGATTAAAAATGCAAATTTTAATTAAAGTATTTTTCTCCTGGTATATACATTTTTCTTGTTTGCTTTATTGGGAAGAAAATATATCCATATAATTAACACTTATCTAAGAATCTAACAATTTTTTAAAAAGATTTACTTATTAATTTGAAGGCAGAGTCACAGAGAAGCAGAGGCAGAGACAGAAATAGAGGTTCTCCATCCACTGGTTCACTCTCCAGATGGCTGCAACAGCCAGAACTGTGCTGATCCAAAGCCAGGAGCCAGGAGCTTCTTCTGGGTCTCCCACGCGGGTGCAGGGGCCATATTCAACTACTTTCCTAGGCCATAGCAGAGAGCTGGATCAGAAATGGAGCAGCTGGGACTTGAACCAGTGCCCATATGGGATGTCAGTGCTGCAGGCGGTGGGTTTACCTGCTATGCCACAGCACCAGCCCCTCTAATAACATTTTTAAAAGATTTATCTATTTATTTGAAAGTCAGAGTTACACAGAGAGAGGAGGAGATGCAGAGAGAGGGGAGAGAGAAAGAGAGAGAGAGGTCTTCCATCTGCTGGTTCACTCCCTAATGACCACTACTGCTGGAGCTGTGCCGATCCAAAGCCAGGAGCCAGAAGCTTCTTCCGGTCTCCCACACAGGTGCAGGGGCCCAAGGACTTGGGCCATCTTCTACTGCTTTCCCAGGCCATAGCAGAGAGCTGGAGTGGTCGGGACTCAAACTGGCGCCCATTTGGGATGCTGGCACTGAAGGCGGCAGCTTTATTTGCTATGCCACAGTGCTGGACCCTCTAATAACATTTTAATTGTTTGAATGTGATAGAATTGAAGGATAGAGAATGGGAAGTCCATACTTTCTGGTACTGAAATCTGTGTACCTGAAGTATTTGCTCATTCATTTGTTAAATAAGATTTAGAGAAGATGCTCCTGCATTAGGGCTACTGGCCCAGTCCAGACCAGAATCAAGTTACCCATGCGTGGTGCTACATAAGTCAAACTGAACTTGAAAACAGGCCAGGTTTTCCGAAACAAACTAACAAAAACCCCAGGAAACTCACAGCAACCAAGACAGGCGGAGCCCACCTGAGCAAGCATAAGGAAGTCCCCTCTGCTCGACCCACACAGAGATGACAGTTGACGCATTTTCCCACTGTGCTCTTTCCTGTCCTGCTAAAGCTGCCTTACAGAAGCCAATCGTTCTTCCAAACGTGGAGCTCCTCTCTATTTTGTAAACTGGATGTTGCCCAGTTCATGAACTGTTAATAAAAGCTAATTATATCTTAAAAACTCAATGTGTTGAAATTTTAGGGGCACACATTCTTCAAAGACTGGCATGGCTATGCCTACAAGGAAAAAGGAAAGGATTCGTAGAATTTTGAACTAAAAGGGGGTAGTCTCAAGTATATGCAGAGATCTGGATCTCCAGAAGGAAAAATAGAGCCCTTTTTTATAGTCTTTGGCAATTTCCGTGGTGTCAATACCCTTACCATGGTTTATTTCAAATTGCAAGTGACTTAACACTTGGCTTGCCAGATCCCTGATAACCTAATAATTGATTCTCTGAGCTAGTATGAGCCAGTTCCAGTGTAGCATTAAGTAGTCACCTCCTAGCCAATGAAGAGGGCAGCCAAACTGGCATGGGGGCAATCCCCCTCTGAGGCTGTCCGCATTCACTTCTGAATGTGCTATCTCTTTAAATAAATCCTGCTCCCATTCTTGCACTTTATCACCCATGAATATGTACAAATGATCAATCTCATTAATAATCAAGAAAATAAAATGTGACACTTTTATTACTGTCCAACTTACTTTGACTTGAGACAAGAACCTGGAATAAATCTCTGTGGGGTCCTGCACATTTCCTTCCTTGATACATTACATTAGAAAAGTGGAATGAAAATAAAAACCACAGGGCCGGCACTGTGGCCTAGTGGGTAAAGCCACCGTCTGCAGTGCTGGCATCCCATATGGGTGCCGGTTCGAGTCCCGGCTGCTCCACTTCCAGTCCAGCTCTCTGCTATGGCCTAGGAAAGCAATAGAAGATGGCCTAAGTCCTTGGGCTCCTGCACCCGTGTGGGAGACCTGGAAGAAGCTCCTGGCTCCCGGCTTTGGATCGGCGCAGCTCCGGCCATTGTGGCCATCTGGGGAGTGAAGCAGCAGATGGAAGACCTCTCTCTCTCTCTCTGCTTCTCCTTCTCTCTCTGTGTAACTCTATCAAATAAATAAATAAATCTTAAAAAAAAAAACCTACAAATTCAGTTAAATATTTGCAGCACACATAACACAAGGTTTTGTATCAAGTATATAAAGAGTGCTTAAACATCAAATGGAAAACCACAGGGGCAGGTGTTGTGCTGCAGCAGTTACCCAGCTTCTTGGCTCTGTTTCCAATTCCAGCCTCCTGCTAATGTGCACCCTGGGAGGCAGCATATTATGGTTCAAGTGCTTGGATCCCTGCCATTCATGTTGGAGACCCTGCAGGAGTTCCAGGCTCTTGGCTTCAGCCCTGTCCCAGCCCCAGCTGTCCTCAGGCATTTGGGGAGTGAACCAGTGGATAAAAGATAGATTCTCTCTCTCTCTCTCTCTCTCTGCCTTTCAAATG
This sequence comes from Lepus europaeus, assembly GCF_033115175.1. Lineage (NCBI taxonomy): Eukaryota > Metazoa > Chordata > Mammalia > Lagomorpha > Leporidae > Lepus > Lepus europaeus. The sequence goes on from NC_084833.1 coordinate 47,146,471, forward strand.
AAAATAAATACAAAAAGAAAAAAAAAAAAAGAAGAAATGAGTAGATTTTCACAGAGAAGGGAACACAAATCACCCATGAATATGTAAAAATGATCCATCTCGTTAATAATCAAGAAAATAAAATGTGATAATATTTATTACTGTCCAACTTAACATGAGAAAAACAGGTATGCTCTAGAACGTGGAGCAAGGGGGTGTTCATTGACTGCTCATGGGGATATAAATTGGCACAATTATTTTTGGAAAATCAGTTTGGCATCATAACTAAGGTTGAACACAATCATATTCTATTCCTTTCCTGGGTCTGTGCCCATAGAAGTTGTTGTACCAGAAGATGTGCAAGATTGTCGAAAGCATCATTGTAACAGCAAGAAAAGAAACAATCAAAAGTTGAAATCAGCTGTGATCTATTCAGACATTGGAATAGTCTGAAACCAGCGGATGGAAGCCTTGAAAATGAAAGACTACAACAACACACATCAACATGTCTACCTCTGAAAATCATCGCTGTTCAAAATAAACAAGTGATCAGCAAATCCATACTATTTAATTCCATTTATGGAAAGTTTAAAAATAGGCAAAGCCTGAATAATATTTTGTTTATGGATACACATATATGACAAAGAACAATTTCTAAACAGCAAGGAAACAATAAGCACAAACTGTGGAATGGAGATGACCTTGAAGATAAAGTAGGGAGGAGCATGCAGCCAGAGGAGGAACAAACAAAAGTTCAGTGATAATGGTGCTTTCCTGGACTGCTTGAGGAATGACTAAAATATTTAACTGTAAAGTGATATATTCTCATAAAACTGAAACCTCCCAAGGAGTGAGACAGGCACTTTTATTAAAGGCAGCTTTTAGGGAGAAACATGCAGTAGGATTCAGCACCCTGGTCTTGCTAAAGATAACTTTTGGGAGAGGCAAGCATTTTGCATCCTCTTAGGGGGACTCTCCTTCCCTCATTTTCCACTGAGACCAACCTGTCTACTGACCCATCTGACTCCTCACAGAGAGAGAGATGCAGACCCAGTGCATAGAGAGGTGCCATCGACTGGTTCACTCCTAAATGCCCACAACAGTTGGGGCTCAGGCAGGTTGAGGTCAGGAGGCAGGAACTCAGTTCTTTCATGTGGCTGGCAGGGACCCAACTACTTGAGCTCTCATCTGCTTCTTTAAGGGTCTGTATTAGCAGGAAGTTGGCATCAGGAGCCAGAGCTGGGACTCTGACCCAGGCACTGGGATATGGGAAGAGGGGGTCTTAACCACTAGGTCAAGCTCCTACTCTGCTGTGGAAAGTTCGGAGCTTCTCAAGCTGATTTCTCATCTTCTCAATGCTATCTACTGGAATTCCAGGACTCAACCCTAACTCAGCTGGAATTCCATGCTTCCCAACTGCTTGTGAAAGAAGTCTCAGCAAGAAATATCCCTTCTTTTCTTGTGGCCGGAAGAAATGAGGCTGGTTTCTGCATCACCAACACATCTTTACAAGTTATTTCTAACAAAGGATCCTGCAAGATAAGAGTACAGAGATAGCTGCTACATGCAGTAAAAGTCAACAATCATTAAAATGGTAATTCTGATTGGTAATATCACTTATTAATGTTAATAATGTTTTGTCTTGATAGTAATATTTTAATTAATCTTTAAGTCCTCTGGAAAGTACAAAATAAGTATTTTTTTGGCTCATTGAGTGCTTTGTATGTGCCCCATTCGCATTAATCATCTAATTCTCACAGTGACCCTGCACGGCACGTACCATTGTTTCCTTCCTGCCAGGGCATAGGTAGGTCTGAGATGTCATGGTTAGTCATGACAAACTAGCATGTTTTCAGCTTTGTTGTCCTAAACCATACTAGAATTAAGCCTTGATGTTCTCCTTTTCCACTTAAATCAATTATAAGAGAAAAAAAATGGCCTTTTAGGTCTCTTGAACAGCCTGGTCATTCATAGCTATTTGAAAGAGCACTTCACAACCAGCACCCTTGCGGTTTTGGCTTCTGTAACACTGCTTGCTTGCTTGCCCCACCTTTTTTGCAATGCGGTTTTAGCTCCTGTGCACTTGCTTGCCCCTGGTTTCACAAGTCCCCCGTTACAGACCAAAAGTCCCCCGGTTACAGACCAAATTCCTGCAAATGAAAAATGGTGATCCACAAGTGCATATCACAGTTTTTTATTGTCTAAGATTACTTCTTCACTTCCTCTTTTTTAGACAGCAGCTTTCACTTCTTTTATTTATTTATTTATTTATTTTGACAGGCAGAGTGGACAGTGAGAGAGAGAGAGAGACAGAGAGAAAGGTCTTCCTTTGCCGTTGGTTCACCCTCCAATGGCCACTGTGGCCAGCGCACTGCAGCCGGCGCACCACGCTGATCTGAAGGCAGGAGCCAGGTGCTTCTCCTGGTCTCCCATGGGGTGCAGGGCCCAAGCACTTAGGCCATCCTCCACTGCACTCCCAGGCCACAGCAGAGAGCTGGACAGGAAGAGGGACAACCGGGACAGAATCCGGCACCCCAACTGGGACTAGAACCCGGTGTGCTGGCACCGCAAGGTGGAGGATTAGCCTATTGAGCCGTGGTGCCGGCCAGTAGCTTTCACTTTTAAAAGCACCAATAAAATGCTTAGGTTCATAAAAAAAGCCAAATAGGGAATAAGAAAATGCTTACATATACACCTGTTTGTACTGAATTATATAAACTTTGTATAAACTGGGCTGGGGGCTCTCCTTTGCCGTACTACTGTTACTGGGAAGGCAAGGAGGGTCCGAGTTTGAACTCGCAATAAACGACCCCTGCAATTTTGCTTCAACCTTGGACTCTGGTGGTCTCTGATTTTTGGGGGTAGTCGTTCATCAGGCACTTCACTATTAAAGTAGAGTTATTATCTAATTTGCTACTCAAAGCAGTTTTTTAAAAAAAAGATTTATTTTATTTGAAAGAGTTACAAAGAGGGAGAGGCAAGGCAGAGGCAGAGGCAGAGGCAGAGAGAGAGAGAGAGGACTTCCATCTGCTGGTTCATTCCCCAAATGGTCTAAATGATCAGGGCTGGGCCAGGCCAAAGCCAGGAGCCAGGAGTTTCATCTGGGTCTCCCATGTGAGTGCAGGGGCCCAAGGATGTGGGCCACCTTCTGTTGCTTTCCTAGGCACATTAACAGGGAGCTGGATTGTAATTGGAGCAGCAGGAACTCGAACCAGTACCCATATGGGATGCTGGCCCTGCAGGTGGCAACTTTACCTCCTACACTACAGTGCTGGCCCCAGTAGCTTATTTTTTGAGAGTAAAAGGAGGTGCCATTATTAATAATTAAGCTGATACAATAGTGCCAACAGGGCAAACCAGGATATACACTTGTAGGAGACTCTGGGAAAATTCCCTTAAATCCTGGAGAATGAAATCTTTCAAAGGAAACAATGAAAATAGCTGATTGCCACAACTCCTGTTGTTTCAAGCACAGCACAGAAAGGAGCTGTGTGTTCCTTCCCAGCAGGCAGAATACACAAAAGATGAAGACATGCAGTTCTAGAAGGTGCACCTGTTCCCTTTCGGAATTCCCATCAGAGAAGGGGATGACTTGAACGTGGTGAGAAAGTGAGCAGAGGACGTCTGGCATCGTGTAGTCCCACAAAGAGTAGAACACTTGTGACGAGATGTCATCACAGACCCACAATTTTTTCCTGAGGAAAGTAGCAAGAAAGGGTTCTGGACATCACACGGCCTCCTCTGTGGAGCATTTCCCCAAGCGTGCCCGGACCCAGCTTCCTTTGTCTGCACCTCGCTCTGCCATCCACTCCCAGTCCAAGAGAGCCCAGTCACTCAGACACCACGAGAACCTCAGGGAACCCCATCCTTCCCAAGGAATAGGAGTTAGGTATGAAGAATATCTGAATGTTGTTTGGTACTGCCTTGGATAAGAGGCAAAGGACACAGACATCCTCTGACAGCCATCTGTGCTGTTAACTTTCATCCCACTGTGCCTAAATAAATAAATAAACACATAAGGCTCCAACCCAGAGAAAGGCATCACTCCTAATTTTGGCAGGCTCCAATCTAAGACAGTGATTTCCAAACATAGTACAACCTTTCCCTCATTGGCTAAATCCTGGGTCATCACTTCCCAATATCTGACTACTACTCCCTAACGTTTTATAAAAAGATTGGCGGTCTCATCCTTGTTCCTTTCTGGGTTAGTAGTTGAGCACAGGCCCCATCTCCTGCCTGGCTGGTGTTGCCATCTCTCATCTCTGCTACCCAGTCTCCAGGATTGACTCACATCAGTCTTGGGGATTAATTCCCCGTATCTCTAATGCAATGCTCACATTCCGCTTCTGTGAGCAAATAAGCAAATACTCTGGGGGGAAAATCCTGAGCTATTATAACCTGGGCTGAGTCTTCTTCTTCTTTTTTTTTTTTTTTTTAAGATTAACTTATTTATTTGAAAGTCAGAGTTATACAGAGAGAGAAGGAGAGGCAGAGAGAGAGGTCTTCCATCTGCTGGTTCACTGCCCAATTGGCCACAACGGCCAGAGCTGCACCGATCTGAAGCCAGGAGCCAGGAGCTTCCTCTAGGTCTTCCCATGCGGGTGCAGGGCCCCAAGGACTTGGGCCATCTTTTACTGCTTTCCCAGGCCATAGCAGAGAGTGGGACTGGAAGTGGAGCAGCCGAGACTTGAACTGGCACCCATATGGAATGCTGGCACTGCATGCGGCGGCTTTACCTGCTACGCCACAGTGCCGGCCCCTGGGCTAGATCTTATTTCCTCTACTGTTCAGGCTTCCAGCTCAGAATCGCACTGGGAAAAGTAGATCTGTTGCCCTGTGGATTCTTCCATCATCTCTGTCACATTACACATGCATCCTAGCTTTTTTTTTTCTGAAGATTTATTTGTTTATTTTGAAAGTAGAGGGTCACAGAGAGAGAGAGAGAGAGAGAGAGAATAGGAGAGAGAGAGAGAGAGACTCACAGACACACACAGTCACATACCCCTTTCATCTGCCGGTTCACTCCCCAAAAGCCTGTTAACAGCCAAGACTAGGCCAGGCCAAAGTCAGGAGCCTGGAACTTCATCCTGGTCTCTCATATGGGTGCACGGCGCACAAACCCTTGGGCCACCTTATCTCCTAGGTACATTAGCAGGAAACAGGATCTGTAGCAGAGGAGCTGGGAATGATGCTTTGATGGTGCTCTGGTTTGGAATGTGGGCATCCCAAGTGGTAGCTAACCCAGCGTGCCACAATGACCTGGGGGTGGAGGGTGCTTTTTTCCTTTATTCTTTGAGATTTTCCTTTTGGGTGAAAAGGCAGGGAGGGAGCAGGTGAGGAGACTGAAACCTGATAACGCCTCATGCAGTTTCTCGCTAAGATAATCTTAACTCACATGATAAAGCACAATCTTGGTTTTCTGGGTAAAATCACTATTCTGGAACATCTCACCCTCCCAGTGCCCTTGTCTAGTATTATCACTTCATGCTCCTTTCTTCTTGAGTCAACTATTCTCTCAGTGTAGCAGCCAGCGGGTCTCCTGCTCATCTTTATCTGTGCTGTTTTTCTTTCTTTGGAGCAAGTTTTTAAAAATTTTTTATTTTTCTTAAAGCTTTACTTATCTGTTTGAAAGTCAGAGTTACAGAGAGAGGGAAAGACACAAACAGAGAGGTCTTCCCTTTGCTGGTTCATTCCCCAAGTGGCTGCAACGGCCAGGGCTGAAGCCAGGAGCCAGAAGCCAGGTGCTTGGGCACAACTACTTGGACCATCTTCTTTTGCTTTTCCCAGGCCATAAGTAGGGAGCTGAATCAGAAGTGAAGCAGCCAGGACATGAACCAAAGCCCATATGGGATGCCGGCATCACAAGTGGTGGCTTTACCCATTAAGTCACAACGCAAGGCCCCTGGAGCCAGATTTTTTTTTAAAAGATGTATTTATTTATTTGAGAGGTAGAGTTACAGACAGAGAGAGGGAGAGACAGAGAGATCTTAAAATGGCCACAATGGCTGAGGCTGAGCCAATCCAAAGTCAGGAGCCAGGAGCTTCCTCTGGGCCTCCTATGTGGGTGCAGAGGCCCAAGAACTTGGGCCATCTTCTACTGCTTTTCCAGGCCAAAGCAAAGAGCAGGATTGGAAGAGGAACAGCCGAGACAGAAACTGGCACCCATATGGATTGCCAGCACCACAGGCAGAGGTCTAGCTTACTATGCCACAGCGCCAGCCCTATAAAGTTTTATATTATAATCCAGCATACCTAGATTACATCATCCCCCAACATAATCTGCCCTATGACCATAGTAGCAATGGACCACGCATATGCTTGAACCTGAAGGACTCCCGCTTCCAGGGCTGAGTCTGCTCACATGAGCGCTGCAAGGTTTATTTTCCAGGGCTGTCATTTCCTTTCCATCCTGCTCTTGTGCCCTGAGGTCTCAGCTTCATTCTGAGCTACACTTGCCATGGATCCAGCTCAGACATCCCATTTGTCCTGCAGTCTCACATTCTCTAGACAAGAAAATCTTTTTCTTTTTAAAAGGATTTTTATTTATTTTACTTTTGAGATAACAAGCTTTTCATTTACATTGCAGTCAAAGGTTTATTGGGCCACTAAATAAAAAGATCAACAAATAAAAAGTAAAAAGACTTGTAGTTCCATAGGAATGCAGGCAATAAACAGTAATCAAATGGAATGATGTAAGTTTCACCCATGTACAGTAAATTTTTTTTAAGATTTATTTATTTATTTGAAAGTCAGAGTTACACAGAGGAAAGGCAGAGAGAGAGAGAGAGAGGTCCTCCATCCGATGGTTCACTCCCCAACTGGCCACAACAGCTGGAGCTGCGCCGATCCGAAGCCAGGAGCCAGGAGCCTTCTCCGGGTCTCCCACATGGGTGTAGGGGCCCAAGGACTTGGGCCATCTTTTACTGCTTTCCCAGGCCACAGCAGAGAGCTGGATCGGAAGTGGAATAGCCGGGACTAGAACCAGCATATGGGATGCCAGAGCTTCGGGCCAGGGCATTAACCCACTGCACCACAGTGCTGGCCCCTATACAATAAATTTTAAAATAGCCACAGATCATTAAAATTATAGTACATCATTCTTAACAATTTGCTTAACAAAGATTTAACACAAAGTCTGACAAAACACTATATTTGCAGCAAAACTGGCACACACAGTCATTTCTTCCTTTTCTTGTTTTGTTTTTTAAATTAAAAAAAAAAATCTCTTTTTCTAATGTTGACTTCCTTCATAGTAAGTTGTCACTGCATTGTTGTGAAAGGGCTTTCCCTTAGAGGAAATGTTTTGGAAATAGGCAGAAAACTCTAACTTACTACAGTCCTGAAATTCACCACATTGCTCAATCTGGGAAAACCAAGTCTGTCTCAGGAGAAACCCTCATGTTTTGAGGGATTGCACAAGAGTAGGAGAGGTTTGCTCATTCAGCAAAGTGCCAGTATATATAGCACCAGCCGCTTCTCTCCAGCAGGCGGCTCAGGCAGCTCATCTTCACCAGAGGCTTGGGCAGGATCTGACAGCCAGAGGTAAGCCGCTGGAACTTGCCAACAACTTCAGTCTTTGGAGATTCTCTTCCCTCCAGCGTTCTCGTGCTCCATTCTCAGCTCTCTCTGCATCTGCACTTGATTTGCTACTCTGATCATTAAAATTCACCAGATGTGAACCAGTTTTTGAGTAGGGGTTTTGTTCTGTGCTTCTGCTGTGTCAGGTCAGTGATGGATGAAGTAGGCATTCTACAAATAGGTGTTGATTGTTTAACTCAAGTAATTGCATAGATTGGTCACAAGGTCTCCAATTACTTCTTTGGAAACTTCCTGTGCCACTGGGTTTCAGGGCTGATAAGGAAAAATTGAAATGGGAAGTGGTTTATACTACAGGTTCATTGCAGTCTCTCAGATACTGGGATTCCAATTAAACAAGTGGAAATGGAGAATTAGGTCTTCTGAATCAGTATTATTATTTATTTATTGTACACTCATGTGTGTCTATAAAATTGAGTGTGTTTTATTCGTTGAATACAAGAATGGGTCAACATTACAAAAAAAAGAAAAACACTCACATATCATTCTTGTTTGTTCGTCCTTGCTCCACAGCAAGATGAAGCTTTCCATCAGCATCATTTTCTGCTTCCTGATCCTGGGCGTCAACAGCCGTGAATGGTTAACTTTCCTCAAGGAAGCTGGTCAAGGTAAGGACCACACAATGGAGACAGGAGGCTTCATCTGGCTGTCCCCAGGAGTCACCTGGGCAGAGGTCACATCCTCACTGGGCAAAGGCGCTAGTGAAGCTACAAATGGAAAGAGGAGGATGATGGCTTTTCCTAACAGGAGTTCCCCCTGGCTTTTCTGCTCAGTGTTGACATTCTTCTAGGAGGACTCCAGGTCTCAGGCCACGTACGGTTTGAGTCACAATTTTTCAGCACTAGTGTGAGAGAGACTTGGAATTCAGGGATGTGGGTTCCCTTCATATAAGTGGGACTCAGGGACAGCTCATTTCTGTGCCTCTTGGGTGGCCATAAAATGGTTGCATCAGATATGTGGATACTGTTCACAGGGAGCCTGAACAGAGCCAGCACAGTTCCCAACCACGTACACAATAGCACAGTCCCCAGTCTCACCACAACGGAGATAACTGAGCCTGTGATCTGTGCTAGGCACAGTTCAAAGACCTTTACGTGTCTGAATGAATGAATTTTCATCCTTTAATTCTGTGATTCAGGCACCAGTATTAGTCTTTAGTAGGGAAACTGAGGCACAAATAGACTAAGGTACCTAAGATATCCCAAAGCAGAACAGGATTGAACCCAAGTAGCCTTGCTCTTCAGACCTCACTCTTAACCACACAGGGAGGGATTTTGAACACATATCCCATTCTATTTTTTAGAAAGATTTATTTTATTTACTTGAAAGGCAGAGTTACCAGGGAGAGAGAGGGAGAGAGAGGGAGAGAAAAGGAGAGAGAGAGAGAGAGAGAGAGAGAGAGAGAGAGAGAGAGAAGCTATTGAGCTTCAATCCACTGGTTCAGAGAGAGAGAAGCTATTGAGCTTCAATCCACTGGTTCATAAGCCAGATGACTGTTTTGGTCAAGGCTGGGCGAGATTGAAGCCAGGAGCTTCTTTCAGGTCTCCCACATGGGTGCAGGGGCCCAAACACTTGGGCCATCTTCCGTTGCTTTCCCCGGCCATTAGCAGGGAGCTGGGTCAGAAGTGGAGCATCCGGGACCTCAACTGGTGGTCATACAGGACGCTTGCGGCACAGGCCAGCATCCTATATAGGCTTTACCCACTATGCCACAAAACCAGTCCCACCCACTGCATTCTTTACTGGGGGAATGGCAAGCAGTCATGATATAGTGTCTTAGGGAGGCACTTCTAGCTTTCCTTTCCACTGTAAAAAATACAATGAATTACCTTTGCAGCAGATCTGCTGGGGCTGGGACATGGCCAGGAAACCAATAGCAATGGCTAAGTGGCAAATTCTCATTTTCAGGATGCACTGTTTGAAATTCCAGATATTATTATTTTCCTGATATAGTCTCAAAATATTTGTTTTAAGGATTTTCGGTTAATTCTATCTATATTCTCACATACCCAGCTAAAACTTTCATTCCTGAGGTCAATGATTTAAAGGGTTGTTCTAGGACCACTTGCATGAGGAATCACTGGGGGTCTGGGAGCTCTGTAAAATGTAGGTTCTTACCCCACACTCCCCTTCCACGAGTCAGAGTCTCTGGGGTAGGAGTTTGGCAATCTGGCCTTTATCAAATACCCAACTGAATTGTTACACACTGTAAATATTGACAACTGCTCCCTCTGGCTTTGCTGCTTTGCAAGTGCTAAAAGATGAAAGGCAATTTGGAAATATCTATTAAGCCAGTGTGGATGCCCAGGATCCATCTAAATCAGGAACTCAGAGGGAATTAGTGGAGCAAAATATGTAACTCTCAATAAATTAATCCACCCAAGGGCCAGAAATAATGCATACATATCATGGAGATAAGTTATCTCAGAGAATTTATGTAAACAATTATAAGTCAATGTTCGATTTCCCCCTTTTCTTGACCCGCTAATTTTAAAAGGTCTGGGTCACTGAACTCTAACTTCATCAGATTCGTTCAGTTCACAAATCCCGGCTCCTCACCTTAGGACACTCCTTTTTCTTTTCTTGTTCATTTTTCCTAAGGACCAGGGAAGTGAAGCAATGAACTATTGAGTGCCTAGGATGTTCTAGACACCACACTCAAATTTTCTCAGTTCTTCTGCACAACCACCATGAGGCGGGAAGTACTCTTCCATTTCACTGGGAAGGACACTCAGCGTTTTGAACTTGTGGGTCAGTTGCCCTTTTGCTGCACCCGATCTCCCAGTTTCTTTAGCACTCTCTGTAGAGCTTGCTGATTCAATCCTGATGGTTGGCCAGCTTCAAACATTTCCCTGAATGTCCAAAAGTGTGCAGGCCTGAGTTACCCTTGACTCTAACCACAGGGATGAATCTCTCCCACTGGCAAGGTTGGAAGCGTGGTGTGTCTGCAGCCTCCCTGGGAAGCCTCTGTGTTCTCGGGCTCAGGACAGAAGGTTCCCTGGGTCTTTGCAGGTCAAGACTCATTGCACAGTGAAATGTCCCTTAACAACCAATGCATGTCTTCCTTCCATGCATCACACATGTGGTCAAAAACAAAAGAGTGACCTAAGGTGAGGAGCCGGGATTTGTGAACTGGGACTTAGGATGGAATCAAATAGAATACAGCTTGCACCCAGTATGAGTCCCAGTACACTAGCCCAGGGAAGGGAAAAGTAAAGGAATATTCATTTCAACCAAGGACCTTGTCAAAGGTTGACATCTTTAGAGCTGGGAAGAGGAAAGTCCTTTATTCCTCTATTTTGCCAAGATGTGATCATCTTCATCATTCTCTTTCTTCCCAGGGTCTAAGGACATGTGGAGAGCCTACTCCGACATGAAAGAAGCCAATTACAAAAATTCTGACAAGTACTTCCATGCCCGGGGAAACTATGACGCTGCCCAAAGGGGCCCTGGGGGTGTCTGGGCTGCCAAAGTGATCAGGTAACTGGGCTCCCGGGGAGGGCAGGGTTGGGTGAACAGAGCTTGACTGCCTTGTAGAAGAGTGCTCTAGAGGCTGTGACTGCTCCTGTCTTGCCCATGCTTCCTCTCTGGGCTTAGTGTGGTTCTGGGTGGCTGGTGGCAATGCGCAGTTCCCGTCCCCAGCTGGTGCTGTCCATCCGCATGAGGATAAGCAGCCTGGGCTCGGCAGGGCCTCTGGGGACTGAGTAGGCCAGGCAGGGTCAGTGCCGAAGCCCCTCTGCCTGTACCTTGCTGGGCTGCTCTCAGAGCCTGCCCTTGGAAAGAGGAGGACTTGGGGTAACCAACCTGGTGACCACTCGATTTCTGCCTCAATTCCAGCGATGCCAGAGAGAACTATCAGAAACTCATAGGCCGTGGAGCAGAGGACACGGAAGCCGACCAGGCTGCCAACCGATGGGGCCGCAGTGGCAACGACCCCAATCACTTCAGACCTAAGGGCCTGCCCGACAAATACTGAGCTCCCTGCTCCCACCTCGCTCAGGAGAACTGAGCCTGCTGGGACACTGCTGAAGTAGAATTCTGTATCTCTAGCACTTGGTAGAGAACGTATAAAATTGCTTAATAAATGCTTGTGAAATCAAATTTGTTGTTGGATTCTGGAAATAGCAGATGACAGTCTTCCTGGGAATTTGGGCATGGTCTATACCATTGGCATTTTTTTATTTAAAAAAGATGGAGATGAGGCACTAGTAAAAAAAAAATAGTAGGAACTGGGGAAGAAATTATCCATACATAGACCATGTTATATGAATCGTAACATGGGCCAACCATAAGTCTATACTTATATGGTCCATAAAATGGAAATGATAGTAAGAGAATCTATGAATAACCTTAGCAATAAAGTTTAAAACTAGATAAAAATCAACAAATTCTGGGAGGGTGCTCAGTGCAGCAGTTAAGATGTCACTTGGGAAGCCGACATCCCACATCAGAGTGCCTAGGTTCACGTCCCAGTTCTGCTCCCCAGTCTAGCTTCCTGCCGGGAGGCAGCCGTGATGGCTCAAGCACTTGGTGCTAGGAAAAGAGTGCAGATTGGTGCCTCTTCACACAGGGCACCAAAATGTTAGGAAAAGCAGTGCAGAACAGAGAGGATACAGACCACGAACTCGCAGCCAGACTGAATTTATTCAGAGAAAATAAATCCACAGAGGTCGACCAATTGCCATTAGGCTCAAAGTATGAACACGTGCCAGAGGCCTCAACCCCAGCAGGCTTTTATATTTTTGGTGGGCTAGGGGTGGGGGTGTGGGCAGTAGGCAGAGATGAGCTTCTCCATACTGGTTCTTCAGGTTTGGCACACTGGCTTCCAAACCTGAGGAAGAATGCAGGGGGTCGGGTGGGGAACAATACAGGGTGTGAGACGGAACTCATGAACTCATCTCTTGAAAGAAGGCAGGGGCAACAAGAAACCCAAGACTCAGGTTGAGGCTTATGTCTTTGTTCCATTACTTGGGTCCTTACCACCCACGCAGGAGACACAGATTGAGTTCCTGGATCCCAGCTTTGGCCTGGCCCAGCCTTGGCTGTTGTAGGCATTGGGGAACCAACCAGCAGATAGGAATCTCTGTCTTTCTATTAGTTTCAAATAAATTTAAGAATACTTTTAAATCAATAATTCTTTATTAAAAAAAAAAAAACAACTTACAGGGTCTGGCATTGCAATGCAGTGGGTTGAGCAGCTGCCTGCAGCATGGGCATCCCATATGGGTGCTGGTTCAAGTCCTGGCTACTTTACTTCCAATCCAGCTCCCTGTTAATGTGCCTGGAAAAGCAGTGGAAGACAGCCCAAGTGCTTGGCCCCTGAACCCACATGGGAGACCCAGAAGAAGCTCCTGATTCCTGGCTTTGGCCTGGCCCAACCTCAGCCGTTGTAGCCATTTGGGGAGTGAGGCAGCAAATGGAAGACCTCTCTCTCGCTCTTTCTCCCTCTCCCTCTCTGTAATTCTGTCTTTCAAATAAAATAAATCTAAAAACAATAAAATAAAGATGTGCTTACTTATCTGAAAGAGTAGGAGAGAGAAAGAGAGAGAGATCTTTCATCAGCTGATTCACTCCTCAAGTGGTTGCAACAGCCAAGGCTGTGCCTTAGCCAAAGCCAGGAGTCAGGAACTCCATCCAGACTTCCCACATGGGTGGTAGGGATCCAAGTACTTGAACCATCATCTATTGCTTTCCCAGGCACCTTAGCAGGGAGCTGGATGGTAAGTAGAGCAGCTGGGACTCGAACCAGCACTCCAGTATGGGATACTGGCATCATAAGCAGCAGCTTAATCTGCTACACCACAATGCCCCTCCTCCAGTCATATATTTGAATATGCAACATATGACGAAGCATATGGAAAAAGAGAAAAGCCCTTCCATTCCCACTTTTCTACATCTCAGACATCTCCTAATCCTTTCTGGAAAGCCCTAGCAAACTGTTTCTGGAGGGAGCAGTTTCTTTCTGGGAACTCTCCATTCCTACTGTCTCCTTTGTCACAAGTAAATAAGGGTGAGCACTGGCACGGTGGTTGAGATGCAGCTTGGCAATAACAAAGAGCAGTCCTTGTGTAGACTGCTGAGGACCGGTTCTCTGTTTTTTTACTCCATTTTTTCTTTTCTTTTTTCTTTCTTGGATCAAATGGGGGAGGGGAGGGATGGGTGGGAGGACAGGGGTGGTGTGAAGAATTACTGTGTTCCTAATGTTGTATTTATGAGGTACATACAAATACAAAAAAAAAAAAAAAAAAAGATGCAGCTTGGGATGCCTACATTCCATATCAAAGCTCTTGGGGTTCCATTCTGGACTCTGCTCCCCATTCCAGCTTCCTGCTAAATGTGCACCCTGGGATGTAGCAGGTGATGACTCAAGTACTTGGACCCCTGCCACGCGGGAGACCTGGACTGAATTCCTGGCTCTGGCTTCAACCTGCTGGACCTAGCCCTGAATGTTGTGGGCATTTGGGGAGTGAACCCGAGGACAAGAGCTTTCTTTCTGTCTTTCCGCCTTTCAAATAAATAAAAATAAATAAGTAAATAGTAAAGCTTCATGTTAGAAGATATTTGTGATGCAGAACTCATATGGGTTTAGTACCCAGAATAAAAAGTCCTGTTGAGTCCATTAGAAAGAAAGGAAAAATTGGGCAAAAGATAGGAACAGACACAAAACAAGAAATAAAACAGAAGGAAAAATATGAAGAAACACTCAACTGTGATTTACTAAAAATCAGAGATATATAAAATAAAACCAATACGAATTACTATTTCAACTCTACAAAGTCTGAAAAAATCTTTTGAACTCGACAAGTCCAAGTATAGATGAGACTGTAGAGAAATGGGAAGTTTTGCACACTGAAGGAGAGTTTCACAGTAGCACAGTCACTTTGCAGAACAATTTGATAAGATCTCTCATTTTTAAAGTAGCACTCCATTATTGAGCTTGAAATCAATCTAGGGGATATTACCAACATTTTCAAAAGACACAGAACCAACTAACTAGACCATGAGAGAAAATATCAGAGGCTCTATATCAAGGATTAGCACTGTTTCACACAATTTTTTTTTAAAGATCTATTTATTTATTTGAAAGGTAAAATTACATAGAGACAAAGAGAGACAGGGTGAGAGATAGGAAGTGGAGCAACCCGGACTCAAACTAACACCCATTTGGGATGCTGGCAGTGCAGACAATGGCTTAATCTGCTACGCCACAACCCCAGCCCCAGCCCCATTTTTAGTTATACACAAACACAGATATATTGTTTCATGAAACCTTGTTTTAACAGGTAGAGGTTGTATTTACTGGCAGACATCGGAAGATGAGAGGCCTGTCTCTAGAATCTTTGGTGCTTATTTCAAGTGGGGTCAGAGGTGAGTAAGAGCTCTGCTTTCCAAGTCTTTAGGTCATCTCCTTTGGTTCTCACCACAGGTCTGTGAAGGAGGTGTTAGGGTGTGGCAGCTCCCTGCAGGATGGCTTTTGGGGGTGTTAGTGATGCTTCCCAACACTCTCATTTCAGGCAGCATCACATAAACTTACAAATGGCTGCCAGAGAGGGTTGTTACCTGTTGCTCAGCTGTGTTCACTCTGTAGAAATGCAGGGTGACTGCTCTTGGTCTCATCTGCTCTGCCTGGGAATCTCCTTCATGCTGGATGATGACCTGACCCTTGGAGGTGAGAGTCGGAGATAGGACAAGCTCAGTGATGAGGGTGGCAGGTGGGGGACAAGGCTGTTTCTTTGGTCGTTTTGTCAAAAGGTAAATGTTCTTTTTTTTTTTTTATTTCATAAATGTGAATTTACAAAGTGCAACTTTTGTATTATTATGGCTCCCCGCCCCACCTCCCTCCCTCCCGTGGCCCTCCCCTCTCCCTCTCCCATCCCGCCCTTTATCGAGTTTCATTTTCAATTAAAAATGAATTGTTCTCAGCCGTGTCAAAGTGTAAGTTAATTCATCAGAGGAGTCATCTCCATCACCTATCCGAATAAATTCCCAGCCCCTTCAAACACTATGTGGTGATCCTGTACCTGGTTGGGAGACTGCCCACACAGGGGGTCAACCTGACTGTTGGCAGGCGGCAGGAGCCCCAGGTACATTTCCTCCACCCCAACCAATCAGGTAATCCAGGCCCATCAGGAAGGCTACCTTAGCCTACTTGACTTTCAAGCTGATTGGAGAAGCATAGTGGCACCAATATTTGCTCTATCCTACAGAATCAGTGTTGCCTTGAATTACCTAAGCCCTTTCTGCCTGCCCTTTAAAAGGCTGCTTTATGGTTAATGTTCACTGAAACTTGTCTCCAGTGCTTCTTGTTGAAGAATGCTGTCCGCTGGTTCGAGACCCAGCTGCTCCACTTCCAATCCAGCTCTCTGCTATGGCCTGGGAAAGCAGTAGAAGATGGACCAAGTTCTTGGGTCCCTGCACCCATGTGGAATTCCTGGAGGAAGCTTCGGGCTCCTGGCCTCGGATAGGCGCAGTTCTGGCCATTGCAGCCAATTGGAAGTGAACCAGTGGAAGAAGATTTCTCTCTCTCTCCGCCTCTCCTTCTCTCTCTGTATAACTCTGACTTTCAAATAAATCAATAAATCTTAAAAAAAAAAAAAAAGATTGCCATTGCCCCACCATCCCACAGTGCACGGGCCTCGCGAGACAAGTCTGCATGCTGTATCATATCACCCTATTTCACTTTCTTTATAATACATGCATGTGGAAAGCCAAGACTCTGTGGCAAAAAATATCCTACATGGAGGATCTCTGTGAGACCTCAGTGGAAAGAATGGGGCATCAAAGAAGGATGTACTCTTCTCTGAAGGGAGGAGAGAACAACCACTTTGCTTATGGTCATGTCCAAATATTGATGGAGTCTGTGGTCACAAAAGGCTTCCATAGCCTTGGAAGCTCATGGCAAGAGCCTTGGTGATCACTGACTTCATAAATAAGAGTGTTAATTGTTAAAGGAACAACAGAAGTCAGTGCGCACTTGCTCACCATGTAGGACCTCCATCCCTAATGAGTTGTACTATGAGAATAGACTACAAAACTTGTTCTCAAATTGTACTCTACATGTCGTGTGTGTGTGTGTAAACTGTTGAAATCTATGCTTAAAATGGAGTTGGTCCTTTGTATATAAAATCAAACTGAAAATGAACCATAATGAAGAAGGAGATGGGTGAGGGAGATGGAGGTGGGATGGGAGTTAGGGTGGGAGGGTGGGTATGGGGGAAAGAACCATTATATTCCTAAAGTTGTACCTATGAAAAAATGCATTCATTAAATAAAAACTTAAAAAAATAATACATGCACCTATCACTGAAATGATTTTGTCCAGCTATTTACTTCTTTCTTGCCTTATTCTCCCTTAGCCCAAGTTAATTGAGATCAGGGTTCTGGTCTACCTTCCTCATGCCTATGTTTCCAATGAGATAGTGACGCTAAATAAAGATCTGTTGAGTAAATTTATATAAATTTATATCTCTCTCTATATATAGATGTATATAGATGCAGTGACTAAATGGCTACCATTAAAATATTCTGTGGCTCTTATTAATATTCCTTGATTTTCCTGACTCAGTAATGTTGCAGAATGACGAGGTAATCTCAGTTCTTGTTTCACAATGAAGAATTTCCATGTGGACAGGAACAGTGAGCAAAACAAGATTTACTTAAAGTGAGAAACCTTCCTGCCACAGCACTCAGGAGGGGGACTCAAGGGAAGAGTTGCCAAAGAAGCTTACCAGCACTGTCTCTTTTATACACAAAGTGGCTCTCTCTGATTGGTTCCTTTCTAAAACTGGATCCAGATTTAACCAATAAGAGGATGAGTAGAGTAACAGCCAATCCGAAGGCAGGGGTAACAACCAATCAGAGGGCAGTATACCAACTAATTAGAAGGCAGTATGTTAATGAGGCAGGCTATATGAACCAACCAGGGAACTGACATTGGAGTAGCTTATTTTGCACAGAAGTGTGCATAGTGTTCAATCAGGTTTGTTGGGCAGACTCAACAACATCTGTAGATTACATTTTGTATATGTTCCCCCCACATCCTCCCTCAGTGTCCCCCTCCCTCAGAGCTCCTAGAGACTTACACCATGTAGTTCTTCTTTGCTATATTTTTCTTTCCTATCCAGGGGCCCCTGGAATTCCTATCGCTAAGTTAGTAACTCTGAATGAAAATCAGTACATTCATCTTTCAGACACTTCCTCCACAGGTCTGCTCAGAATTGCCCTATTTTTTGTGACCATCCTCAGTCAGCCACACATTGCATCTCATCCCAGGAAGGCCCATTCTTAACTGCAAGACTGATCACAGACCTGTTTGTTTGAGAAATCTTTTACTAGATGTCCCAGAAGGCAACATTTTAAAATCAGGTGATAAATAATCACAACTAAATACAAAATTTCAGTTAATAAATCAAATCCTTACAACAGAATTGCCCAAGAGTTTTTTTCTTCTACAAAAACAGCTCACACTACTTTGCAAAAGATATACTACTCAGCAAAACACTCAACAGCAGCCTGTAAAACACACACAGTTCAGCTGAGCCATCAGTCCCCTACACCCCACCTGTCCTCCAAAGGATGGTTCCAGAAGTCAGTTGGCTCCAGAAAACCATACTCCACAAGACGTCAAGGAAGATTTCTCAGCAGGTTTCCCTTTGTGCCTCTTTTGCAGTGCAAAGTTCTGAATTAGACCTTGAGGGATGAGGGATGCTATTAAATTGGCCACTTCCTTAGAGAATGGCAGGAGCATAGTTCCCAAAATGTATCTCCTCCAGGGATAAGGAGTTAAACTCGGTTCTCAGCATGGACAGTACTGCATCCACCTTCATTTTCACCCCAGCTCTTGCATATCTCGGGAGACATTTTGGTTGGCACAATGATTGAGGGACATTGAGTGGATGGCCCAGAAATACAGGCATCTCACAATAGTGCCACACTCACTCACCCTGCCTCCTGCAGGACTTCTGTACTGTGCTGCTGGACCCCTGTGCACCTGATGAAGCTTAAGCTTCAGGGCCCTTCCCTGCTCTGGAATCATTCTAAGTCCCTGGGAAAGATTCTAGCAAAGTGTTCACATGGTCAACCAGCTCTGTAAAACGTACAAAAGAAACCTACTTTAGGGGCCAGCACCCTGGCACAGAGGGTTAATCCTCTGCCTGCGGTGCCGGCATCCCATGTGGGCGTCGGTTCTAGTCCTGGCTGCTCCTCTTCCAATCCAGCTCTCTGCTATGGCCTGGGAAAGCAGTAGAAGATGACCCAAGTCCTTGGGCCCCTGTACCCATGTGGGAAACCAGGAAGAAGCGCCTGGCTTCTGGCTTTGGATCGGCGCAGCTCCAGCCATTGCAGCCATTTGGGGAGTAAACCAACGGAAGGAAGACATTTCTCTGTCTCTCCCTCTCACTGTCTGTAACTCTAATTCTCAAATAAAACAAATAAAATCTTAAAAAAAAAAAAAAGAAAGCTACTTTAACTGCAGGGTGTGAATGCCTCTTACTCAGTCCACTCTACCTCCTCACCATCATAGTTCCTCCTGGGTTGAGTGACACTGGAGTTACAGGCATTTTGGATTTGACTAAGGACAGGTTGAGTTGGGAATATAAGTGGTTTGCTATCTTGGAGGAGGAATGGCTTTTATGTAGGCTGCTGCTACTACTTATGGCAGGGATTCACAGGTGCAGGGTCAGGAGACATAGGGAAACATGAACACATCCCATAGGGCTCAGTCCAGAAGTATATGGGTAACTGGTGAGAAATATACTTGAAATGTACAGAGTCAGACATGTAACTGTAAAACTGGAAGTGCAAGATTTGGTGCTCACTGAATGCTGGTCAAAATGGGAGTTCTCCCTTTGACAGAGGTTTCTCAAATTTAACAACAGTCAAAAATTCACAGTATTACCAACAAGGAATTGTGAAGCTGAAAGAAAATGTTCTTTTTTTACTTATTTGAAAAGCAGAGACAGAGATTCTCCATCCAATGACCACAACAGCCAGCACTGGTCCAGGCTGAATCTGGGAGGGTGGATCTTAATCTGGGTGTCCCTCATGGGTGGCAGGGACCCAAACATTTAAGCCATCACTTGCTACCTTCCAGAGTGTTCTGAAATTGAGAATGTACGTGAGACTTGAGCGCAGGCACTTTCATATGTGATGAGGGTGTCCGAAGAGGCATCTTAACTGCTATGACAAATGCCCACTCCTAAAATAAAACTTTCCTAAACTACCAACAATAACATAAGTCAATCAGTCAAGCTAAAGACAGAATTATCTATTTTTTATATACAGAAATGATCTTACAAGGTCAAAGGCATATAGAAAGTTGATCAAAGAAATCTCAGCAAAAATTATGTTTAATAAAGGATTAGAGGTGGATATTTGGTGCAGTGGGCAATCACCCCTTGGGACACCTCCATTCCATACTGGAGTGCCTGGGTTTGAGTCCTGGGTCCACTTCCAATCCAGCTTCCTGCTAATGTGAACTCTGGGAGGCAGCAGGTAATGGATCAAGTACTTGGGTCCCTGCCACCAACATGGGAGACCTGGATAGAGTTCGTGGCTCCTGGCTGCAGCCTGACACAGCCCTGACTGTTACAGGCATTTGGAGAAACGAAAGAGAATGGAAGATATTCTCAGGGAATGGAAGATATTCTCTCTCTCTCTCTTCTGTCTTTCAAATAAAAAAAATTTTTTTAAAAGATTGCAGAAGCATGTTAGGGTGTTTGTTAACAACAATATTTGGATATTATTTTGATTTTTATGATGTGTGTGGTACTTGTCAACTATTTAAAATTTGTAATTTCTCTTATTTACTATTGTAACTAACTTAATATTTATGTTTTATTGCTTTTCCTAAACGAGGAATCTCTAAATTTCATAATTCAGTCCCCATTAAACCTGCACATAGGCCGGCGCCGTGGCTCAACAGGCTAATCCTCTGCCTAGCGGCGCCGGCACACCAGGTTCTAGTCCCGGTCAGGGCGCCGGATTCTGTCCCGGTTGGCCCTCTTCCAGGCCAGCTCTCTGCTGTGGCCAGGGAGTGCAGTGGAGGATGGCCCAAGTGCTTGGGCCCTGCACCGCATGGGAGACCAGGAGAAGCACCTGGCTCCCGGCTTCGGATCAGCGCGGTGCGCCGGCCACAGCGCGCTACCGCGGCGGCCATTGGAGGGTGAACCAACGGCAAAAAGGAAGACCTTTCTCCCTGTCTCTCTCTCTCTCACTGTCCACTCTGCCTGTCAAAAAACAAACAAACAAACAAAAACAACCTGCACATAGCTGAAAAACATGGATAGGACCTAACTGCACTTAATGGATTACCTCAGAATTTTAATTTTTTTCCAAGTTGAGCGGTAGAGAGAGAGAGATCCTATTCTCTGGTTCACTTCCCAAATGGAGGCAATAGCCGCTCCCTGGGGCTGAAACCGAGAGTCGGGGACTCAATCCAGGTCTCCCCCACGGGTGGCAGGGGCTCAGTTACTCATCACCTCTGCCTCCCAAGGTCTGCACGAGGAGGAAGTTGCAGTCCAGAGCTAAGACTGGGACCCAGGTACTCCAACATGGGGAGGCTGGCACCTTAGTCACAAGGCCAACCGCCAGCTGCCAATCCTCGCATTCTTACCGGCGTCTTACCGCACCCAGGACTCCACACCCGGGAGAAGAATGAGAACTTACCAAGCTCTTCAGCAATGGCAATGCGGGCTCCAGGACCAGAAGGCATTTAGAATGGGTCCCATAGTTTCTTGTCTTCTCTTTAGGTTTTGTACCAAAGACATCGGCCTGTTCTCTGACTCCCCTCCTCCAGTCAGGAAGGAGCTACTGGAGAAACAGCTTGTCCGCTCAGTGAGGACAAGAGGACTGGAGAAACAGGCCGGGACCGCTCCTTAGGGTCGGCTTGGACTGGCCCTCAGGCAGTGCGCGCTCCAGGCAGCAGGAGGCGCTGTGGCGGGAGCCGCGCAGCGCGCTCCGGGCGCTCTGGCGCGAGGACGCCTCTCGCCTCCTCCGCGGCTTCCGGCGCGTTTCCCGCGCGACAGAGTCATGGACCGCAATCCCTCGCCGCCGCCGCCGAGTGAGGACAACGGGGAGGATGCGGTGGCTGGGGGAGACTGCGTAGGGAGCACGGTCTACAGTAAGCACTGGCTCTTCGGCGTCCTCAGCGGGCTTATCCAGGTGTGGAAGCAGCCCTCGGGCCCGGCGGCCCGCCTCTGGCGGCGGCGCCTGCCCCACCGGCCGCCATCCCCGCGACCACGCCTCCCCTGGCGCCCGCGGAAGGCTCGCCCCCCGCCCCGGGCGCCTCTCAGCCCCCAGGGCAGTGTAGCCGCAGGGATGCTGGAATGCTTGCAGTTAATCATATTTTACGTTCGTGAATTCTCTGAAAACGGACGACCATGTAGATAGCTCGCTCTGTCGTTTCTGAAGCCCAGGTCCGGGTTTATGTCCCCGTATTTTGGGGACTTTTGTTGTACTGCGATCGATGGTGGCTCCGGACTCGTGCAGATGCAGCTTGCTCCACCTACTAGCCGGGTGACTTGGGCAGGTCTCGGAACCGCTCAGGCTTCTGTCTCAGTTTCGTTAAGGTGATCGTAGCTCTGCGCGTGTTATTGTATCTGCAGGTAGGACAAACAAGATCTACAAGGTCGCAGAGCGGGTGACGGGGTTGGACTTCAGTGTTCCATCAATACTAAACTACTCGCCCTTCTCCTGACCTGCTGAGCCTTTCCTAACTACTCCTGTACCTTGCGGTTGGTCACAAGGCAAACGGGTCTCTCTCTCTCCAAGATTTAACCGAAATATCACATCTGTGCAGAAGTGTTCCCTAGCGTGCCTCAGGAACAGGTCATTGGCCCATTATTTTTGCCACCACGACTCTTCCCAGTTTATTTGAGTCACTTTGCCTTTTCTCTTTCAATTGGCAGCCTGCTTCCCCCCAAGAGATCCTAAACTGCTGGAAAGCAGGCGATTATACTTGATTCATCTTTGTGTTTCTACCCCGGTGCTTAGCAACAGTATACATTGCGTGAATGTTGAATGATTCACTCAAGGCACTCATTTTTTAAAACAAGACTTTTATAAGAGAAGGTGTTTTGGGGACAGTGTCTTTGTGACTTCTAGATGATTATGTGATATCGTGTCTTGGGAGTACCATTGACAACTTCTGTTCATCCCTTTTCTTTGTTTCTGAAGATCGTTAGCCCAGAAAACGCCAAGTCTGGCTCAGAGGATGAGGAGCCGCAGGTGGAGCTTGATGAAGAAGTGGAGAATGAAATCTGCAGAGTTTGGGATATGTCGATGGATGAGGTACGAGATTGGGAAAGAAAACAACAGACTTAAGATGAGGAGGCAGAAATGATTTTTTTTGTTGTTGTTTATTTAAGAAAGAATTACACCTGGCTCCTGGCTACGGATCAGTGCAGTGCGCCGGCCGTAGCGGCCATTTGCGGGAGAACCAATGGAAGGAAGACCTTTCTCTCTGTCTCTCTCTCTCACTGTCAACTGTGCCTGTCAAAAAAAAAAAAAAAAGTTACAGGGAGGGAGGGGAGGAGGGAGAGAGAGAGAGAGTCTTACCAGGAATGGGTTTGAAATTTTGTCAGGCTTTTCCCAAGTCTAATGAAATAATCATGTGGGTTTACTTTTTAGGTAATATAATAAACTGTGTTGATCTTTTCTCAAGTTGCTAAATCTTATTTAGAAATCTTGCATCTGTGTTCATGAAAGATGTTCATTTTGTTGCCTTTGGTTTTCAAATGAAGGTAATGCTGTCCCATGGATTGTGTTGGAAAGTTTTCCCTTTGATTTTCAGGAAAGATTTGTGTGGAATTCATGTTATCTCGTCCTTAAATAGTTAGTGGAATTCACCTGCAAAGCTCTCTGGGCTTAGAGTTTTCTGTGTGTGAGGATTTGTTTAGTTTTATTGCTTTTTATGTTTGTATGTTTTTTTAAGATTTATTTTATTTAATTGAAAGGCAGAGTTACGTAGAGAGGGAGAGAAAGGGAGACAGCTTCCATCCATTGGTTCACTCCCCAAATGGCCACAATGGACGGGGCTGGACCAAACTGAAGCCAGGAGCTTCATCTGTGTTTTTCAAATGGGCTATCCTCTCCTGCTTTCCCGGGTGCATTAGCAGGGAGCTGGATCAGAAGTGGAGCAGTCGGGACTTGAACTCGTTACATTACAGATGGCAGCCTTACCCATTACATCACAATGCTGGCCCCATTACTTTGTTTCCTCTCATGAAACCTTAATGTTGGGGCTGGTGCTGTGGCCCTTTTGTTTATTAGTGTAATGGGGCAGAGAATAATGACTTTCATGGGGTTGTTTTGAGAATTAAATGAGATAGTATGCAAGCCATTTCAGTGTGTCTGGCATTTAATATTTGTTCATTAAATGTTAATTGCCATAATTATTGCTGACATTATTATTATTATTATTATTATTGGTATTGTTAGATCACACATATGTTACTCCTGGAATCATAAACTGAAACATAATTCTGGGTCTGTTTTTTATAGTACACATCCCCTACAGCTACCTGATGTAGTTTGTGTGTCTTGCATTCCTAGGCAAGGTTTGACCCACTTGGGGCCACATGTTTTAGGTTCATTCACCTGTGCAGTATGCCTGTTTAGGTACTGCAGTTGGGCAAATGCTAATGGAAGAAGATGTGAGTCTGTCACAGTTATGGTGTGATCAGATGTTTTTGCCGTGAAAGTTTGGAAAACAAGTGATTTTGGGCATGGCCCAATAGCAGTTCCTGTTAGCTCTTAGAAGACAGGAATTAAGAGTTTTACTCTTTTCTCGTATCCTCAGCTTCTAGCGTAATACCTGACAATCAGCAGATGTGTCTGAATACTTTAATAAGTATCCCTGGTGAGTATAAAATCTGTTCAGGTAAACATATTCAGGACAAAATAAGAGGAGGACAACCCTCTGGAATACATTAGTTGGTTTAGATTAGTTAAGGAGCCTTCACATTGTCTTGGGACCAGATGCCAGAAAAGACTCTCCTGCACTACTTTTATCTGTTGACATAACTCCTAACCTTTGTTGTTTTCCCCCCTTGTGTCTGAAAGGAGGTATGTGAGCATATGCATGTGGAGTTAACAATTTTTTAATGGGTTTAAAGAGAAATATTGAGCATCCAAGTTAATGGTCCTTTTTGTTTTCAGGATGTGGCTTTATTTCTCCAAGAATTTAAAGCTCCTGACATATTCATGGGAGTACTGGCTAAATCCAAGTGCCCTCGGTTAAGAGTAAGTATGTACATTTTTTAGCCAGCACTGTGGCTCAACAGGCTAATCCTCTGCCTAGCGGTGCCGGCACACCAGGTTCTAGTCCCGGTCAGGGCGCCGGATTCTGTCCCGGTCGCTCCTCTTCCACTCCAGATCTCTGCTGTGGCCTGGGAAGGCAGTGGAGGATGGCCCAAGTGCTTGGGCCCTGCACCCCATGGGAGACCAGGAGAAGCACCTGGCTCCTGCCATCGGATCAGCGCAGTGCGCCGGCCGCAGCACGCCTACCGCGGCGGCCATTGGAGGGTGAACCAACAGCAAAGGAAGACCTTTCTCTCTGTCTCTCTCACTATCCACTCTGCCTGTCAAAAAAAAAAAAAGGAAGTGTGTACATTTCTAAAGCTTTCCTCTTTGGAGCAATAATACCAGATAGTGCTGGAATGGTGTTTCTTTCTCACTTTGATTGTTTTCCTGGCTGTAATCCACATATCAGTCTGTAAATGTTTATTGAACATTGCCAGGTGCTAGGTAATGTGCTACTTGAAATTATTAGAGCCACAGAATTATAGATTTGGACTGGATGAGGGAAACCAATACTTTTCATTTAACAGAAACCAGATAGGTGTAAGCAGAGTTATGCTGCTGATCTATAGTAGAGCAGGATCAGTGCATGAAACATCCTGTTTTTCATTTAATTTCTCTGTTTTATTCAGAAAACTCAGCTGTTACTCAGGACTTCTACAGTCTGAACCTAAACTATCTTTTCCAGCATAAAATCTACCTTCTAGATGGTCCTCCTGGTTTAGCCAGGCCTGTCTCTTCCCTCTCGTCAGATTACTGTGACTGCCATCTCTGGGCCTCCCTTGAGTGGCCTTCCATCCCCTCTCAGTACCACATCTGTTTCTCAGGGTGTACTTTTTCTCCACATCTTCCCACAGAAGTGCATGCTCAGTGATCACTGCTGATAGTTAGCTGCATGAACAGTGGATGAAGACTGAATTGAGATCTCTGTACTCTATGCTTTGTTGCCATTTCATTTGCCATATGCTGTGAACATCATGGAAGATTAGTAAAGGTCTCTTGAATAGTTGTAATTATGAATAACTGCTTTTTTTCTGGATATTTAGTTTTTACTACTCCTATGAGATGCTCTATATAGATGAAAGAACCAAATCTCAGGTTAAAATCAGTGTCCAGGAATGCCCAACTAGTAAAGAAATGGAACTGGGGATTGAACCAGGGCCATAATTCAATATAACCACTATACTATATTGCCTCTTCCCTGGAGATTATGGAGAATTCTGTAGTACGTTTTAAAGATTTTATTTTATTTATTTGAAAGAGTAACAGAGAGAGAGGTCTTCTATCTGCTGTTTCACTCTCCAAGTGGCTATAGTGTCTGGAGCTGAGCCATTCTGAAACCAGGAGCCAGGAGCTTCTAGGTTTCCCACGTTGGTGCAGGGTCTTAAGGACATGGGCCATCCTCCGCTGCCTTCCCAGGCACGTTAGGGAGATGGACTGGAAGTAGAGCAGCCAGAACTTGAACCAGTGCCTATATGGGATGCTGGCACTGCTGGCTGGGGCTTTTACCCACTGCGCCATACCACTGGTCCCAGTACTATGTTTTAATAAAGCCAAGTTTTTGTGTAGTAGAATGTTCCACTTGTATTGGGGTCAGATGAACCCTTTTTCATCTGTTGATAGTAACATAAAGATTTGATAGTTCTATGACTTTTCTGCTGGGTTTTTCTTAGATGTATTGACCCACAGTTCTCCCTAAGAGCACTTAGTGTGGTGCCTGGTCATAGTGAGTGCTAATGAACAACGACTGCTATTACTGAGATAGAGTCTTTTAAACTTTTTTCTATTATAATGCATTATGCTGTTTCAGTGTATTGTCTGCCCTCTTTGAGAACCTTCATGGTTCCAGATAATCTCCCAGGCTAAGTCTGACCTCTTCACCATGGCATTGCAAGTGCTTAGTACGGATCCTGTGCATCTGCTATATTTATTGCCTAATTTTTTCCCACTTTGTGCCACTGCAGGGTGCTTTTTTGTTAGGTAGATGTGTGCCAACTGTATAGATCGTCCCTTCCTGCCTTCTCTGGTCCTTTCCCATTATATGGACATCTTCTTGCTTGAGTATCTTAAGTTCTACCCATCATTTAAGGCTCATTTCCTCCATAAGATTTCTAATTCCAGGGCCAGCGCTGTGGTGTAGTAGGCAAAGCCTCTGCATGTGGCTCCTTGCTTCAGTTCAGCGCAGCTTTGGCTGTTGTGGCCATTTGGGGAGTGAACCAGTGGATAGAAGACCTTTCTCTCTGTCTCTCCCTCTCTCTGTAACTCCACCTCCAAAATAAATAAATCAATCTTAAAAATTTCTAATCCCATAATCCTCTCTTTGATCTTTCTTTTTCTTGTGTCTTTCATTCTTTCTCAGATACTGTAAGCCTGTCAGCATTGGGGTACAGGCAGTGTATTTCTGTAACCTGCCTTATTTCCCCACCCCTAAACTTGGTTCAGTGAAAGGTTTTGTTCAGGTTGTTATTTTTATATATTTGACTTTTACTTCAGAACCATTATGACCTGTGAAATTTGACTTGGCAGGAAATCTGTGTTGGAATTTTGGGCAATATGGCCTGTTTCCAGGAGATATGTGTGTCCATCAGCAATGATAAAAATCTTGGGTAAGTATTGTTACGTGATAATTATTTTTAATGGATTAATATTTTATACCTAAGAAAATCCCAGTACACAGGAAAGATAGGGAAATGTGCAATGTGATGCTTCTTTGTCCTAACAGATGCTCTCCGGGGTCTTGGTTCTGTGTTGATGGTAGCTGTGGGCTTCCATGCTATGTGTGGGCATGAATAGCATGTTAGCCTGTTTTCTTCAGTGGCAGAGGGACCAGAGTGTCCTCTGTGGTAAGCCTAATAGAGGAAGAGCCACTGTCATAAAACCTGGAGATGAAGGCAGCTCACCAGAATCCCAAGCAGTTTAGACACAGAGACTCTGAGAACTAGAGTCTAGAGCAACTAGAGTCATTAAATAGTGTCATCCTGAGAGCTGCTTTGATCAGGGGTAGTACTTGCCAACAGACTAGACAATATAGATCACCTCTGCTTGGAAGCTAGTTCTCTTCTACATGCAGGGAAGTTTTGAACAGAGAGTTTTTTAGTGTTAGAAACCCTAATGGTTGCTTTAGGTACAGGGATGGGGATCCCTTTTCTGCCAAGGGCCATTTGGATATTTATAGCATCATTTACGGGCAATACAAAATAATCAACTTAAAATACCCTGCAATAGATTTGTTGAATTTCGAGCCCTGCCTGTGGTTACATTTGCAGGGCCACACCAAATGGTTTGTGGACCTTATACAGCCCATGGGCCAGACACTCCCCACCCCTATAGGTCTGAGAGTACCCTGAGATTACTTGCTACATTCTGTGAATCTGCTCATTTACTAGACAGAGTGTTCATCATGGCTGTTAATCAGAATCTTAAAGAAATCTGTGCCCCAAATGGTTTAAGAAAACTATTTTAGGGGTCAGAGTTGTGGCATCGCAAGTTAAGCCTCTGCCTGTGATGTGGGCATCCCATATGGGCACTGGTTCAAGACTTAGCTACTCCATTGTCAATCCAGCTCCTTGCTAATGCTCCTGGTAAAAAAACGGAAGATGGCCCAAGTGCTTGGGCCCCTGCATCCATGTGGGAGACCCAAAAGCTCCAGGCTCTTGGCTTTGGCCTGGACCAGCCCTGATCATTGTAGCCATTTGGGGAGTGAACCAGCAGTTGGAAAAATCTCTCTCTGTCTTTTAGTCTCTGTCTCTCCTCCTCTTTCTGTAACTCTGCCTTTGAAATAAATTTTTTCAAAAGTCTCAAATAAAGAAAAGTATTTTAGGTAATTGTCAGTGCTTGGACCATGAAGGTTTATCACAGAATTCAAGTACCGGGTCTCTAAAAAGAGGTATTTACCTGTTCCAGATGTAGAGGGACTTTAAGATCCTAGTTCAAGATGTTTATTTATTTATTTATTTTATAAAAGATTTATTTATTTTACTTGAAAGTCACCCGGCGCCGCGGCTCACTAGGCTAATCCTCCGCCTGCAGTGCCGGCACACCGGGTTCTGGTCCCAGTCGGGGCGCCGGATTCTGTCCCGGTTGCTCCTATTCCAGTCCAGCTCTCTGCTGTGGCCCGGGAAGGCAGTGGAGGATGGCCCAAGTGCTTGGGCCCTGCACCCGCATGGGAGACGAGGAGGAAGCACCTGGCTCCTGGCTTCGGATCAGTGCGGTGCGCTGGCCGCAGCATGCCGCTGGAGCGGCCATTGGGGGGTGAACCAACGGGAAAGGAAGACCTTTCTTTCTCTTTCTCTCTCTCTCACTGTCAACTCTGCCTGTCCAAAAAAAAAAAAAAAAATTACACAGAGAGAGAGAGAGGTCTTTGATCTGATGGTTTCCCAATTGGCCGCAGTGGCTGGAACTGTGCCAATCCGAAGCCAAGGAGCCAGGAGCTTCCTCCAGGTCTCCCATGCGAGCGCAGGGCCCCAAGGACTTGGGCCATCTTCTACTGCTATCCCAGGCCACAGCAGAGAGCTGGATGGGAAGTGGAGCAGCCAGGCCTTGAACCGGCACCCATATGGGATGCTGGCGCTACAGTCCGGGGCGTTAACCACTGTGCCACAGCGCCGGCCCCAAGATGTTTAATCCTTAGTAATTTACAATCATTTATGGAATAAATATTCAGGAGTATATTTTGTCCCTAATATTCTCTATCAAAAGCCTCATAAATGTTAAGTTCATTGAAATGCTCATCTTAAAATTAATTTGGAACAATTTATATTGTGAATAGGGTTCATTTTCAACAGTTGGGCATTCTCTAGTCAGACTAAAAGTTATGCATAAGCTGGCCGGTGCTGTGGCTTAACAGGCTAATCCTCCGCCTTGCGGCGCCAGCACACCGGGTTCTAGTCCTGGTTGGGGCGCCGGATTCTATCCCGGTTGCCCCTCTTCTAGGCCAGCTCTCTGCTATGGCCCGGGAAGGCAGTGGAGGATGGCCCAAGTGCTTGGGCCCTGCACCCGCATGGGAGACCAGGAGAAGCACCTGGCTCCTGGCTTCGGATCAGTGCGATGCGCCGGCCGCAGCAGCCATTGGAGGGTGAACCAACAGCAAAGGAAGACCTTTCTCTCTGTTTCTCTCTCTCACTATCCACTCTGCCTATCAAAAAAAAAAAAAAAAAAAAAAAAAAAAGCCGGCGCTGTGGCTCAACAGGCTAATCCTCTACTTTGCGGCGCCAGCACACCGGGTTCTAGTCCTGGTCAGGGCACAGGATTCTGTCCCAGTTGCCCCTCTTCCAGGCCAGCTCTCTGCTGTGGCCAGGGAGTGCAGTGGAGGATGGCCCAAGTCCTTGGGCCCTGCACCCCATGGGAGACCAGGAGAAGCACCTGGCTCCTGCCATCGGATCAGCGCGGTGCGCTGGCCGCAGCGCACCAGCCGCGGCGGCCATTGGAGGGTGAACCAATGGCAAAAGGAGGACCTTTCTCTCTGTCTCTCTCACTGTCCACTCTGCCTGTCCAAAAAAAAAAAAAAAAAAAAAAAAGATATGCATAAGCCATGACCCATCCCTGTTACATAGATATATATATATGGTAAGAGCAACCTCACATGCTCAGCAGCATACTCAGACAAAGGTTATTATAGGTGCATTCCTTGAGATGGCCCCAAACTGGAGTCAGCCCAAATGTCCATCAGCAGTAGGCTAAAGAAAATGTTATGTTCGCATGAGGAGCCTGTGCAGCAATGAATGAAAGAACAGCTACAGGAACACCTGGATGGAGCTTACATGTGTGGTTTTATACAAAAAAATAAGACTCATAGGAATACACCAACATATGTCTAAACATCTCACTGGACCCAATCAGTAGTGCAATTATGTGTCAGCAGACACAAAGATGGATAGATAGGCTGGTGCCACGGCTCACTTGGCTAATCCTCCACCTGCAGCGCCAGCACCCCGGATTCTAGTCCCAGTCAGGGTACCGGATTCTGTCCCGGTTGCTCCTATTGCAGTCCAGCTCTCTGCTGTGGCCCGGGAAGGCAGTGGAGCTTGGCCCAAGTGCTTGGGCCCTGCACCCACATGGGAGATGAGGAGGAAGCACCTGGCTCCTGGCTTTGGATGGCGCAGCGCACTGGCCGCAGCGCACCTGCCATAGTGGCCATTTGGAGGGTGAACCAACGGAAAAGGAAGACCTTTCTCTCTGTCTCTCTCTCTCTAACTCTGCCTGTCAAAAAAAAAAAAAAAAAGGATAAGTAATAACCAAAGGCATTTTTAGGAGAAAAATGCAGTATGTAATTTACTTCATATAAACTTTAAAAGCAAAACCAAAACTATATAAAATGTAAAAGTATGGAGCAAAACAAAAAAAATGATTGCTAGATAAGTCAGGATGGCATTCATTTCTAGGTGGGAAAGAGAATGGTAACTTGGAGTGGATACATTGGGGCTATGCAGATGCAACACTGTTGCGTTGTTCTGTTTGGTAGAAATGTGAATGCTTTCTAACTGTTTATTAACTATAGATTTGTATTTTACAGGCTTTTCTACATGTATACAATATTTCACAAAATATTTAAACGAAAACTCTGATGTTTGAAATCAGGAAAGTAGGGTTTAAGGTTTAACTCTGTTGTTTTTGTAGGGAGGTGTTACTACACTGTTTGTATGATTCAGACCCTCCTACTCTGCTGGAAACAAGCAGGTATGCTTTTCTGTTTTTATGAATTCTCTACCCCATAAAAACCCATTGGGAATCTAGGAAAATAAATCTTCATTCTCAAATGTCCTTGTTTTTTTTGAAAAGATACTAAGCTCACATTTATCTTATAGGTTGTTGCTTACTTGCCTTTCCCAGACAGAAGTGGCCAGTGTCTGGGTTGAAAGGATCCGGGAACATCCAGCTATTTATGATAGCATTTGCTTCATCATGTCAAGTTCAACAAATGGTATGTACATGTAATCTAGAAGAAAGTATTTTAGATTATGTTTGGAAGCTATATGACTTTCTAGAAGTTACTTTTTAAAAAGAAGGTCAGGCGCTGATGTGGTGTAATGGGTAAAGCTGCTGCCTGCAATGCCAGCATCTCATATTGGTGCCAGTTCAATTATGTGTGCCTCTACCACCTACATGGGAGACCTAAATGAAGCTTCAGCCTCCTGGCTTTGGCCTGGCCCAGTCCTGGCCACTGTAGCTATCTAGGGATTTAATCAGCAGATGGAAGATCTCCGTCTATTCTGCTATTCCTCCCTCCCTCCCACCCTCCCTCCCCTCCCTCCCTTCCGATCCTCCCTTCCCTCCCCTCCCTCCCTCCCTCCCTCCTTCCTTCCTTCTTTCTTTCCTTCCTTTCTTCCTTCCCTCCCTCCCTCCCTCCTTTCTTCCTTCCTTCCCTCCCTCCCTCCCTCCTTTCTTCCTTCCTTCCCTCCCTCCCTCCCTCCTTTTTTCCTTCCTTTTGAAAGAGTTACACAGAGAAGAGAGGCAGAGAGAGACAGAGAGAGGTCTTCCATCCCCTGGTTCACACCCCAGTTGGCCACAACTGCTGGAGCTGCGCTGATCCGAAGCCAGGAGCCAGGAGCTTCCTCTGAGTCTCCTACACGGGTGCAGGGGACCAAGTACTTGGGCCATCTTCTAATGCTTTCCCAGACCATAATGGAGAGCTGGATTGGAAGTGGAGCAGCCGGGACTTGAACCGGCACCCATATGAGATGCTGGCGCTTCAGGCTAGGGCATTAACCTGCTGTGCCACAGCGCCGGCCCCTCCTGCTGTTTCTATAACTCTGATTTTCAAATAAATATTTTTTTAAAGATTTATTTATTTACTTGAAAGTCAGAGTTACAGAGAAGCAGAGAAAGAGAGTGAAATCTTCTATCCACTGGTTCACCCCCCCAAGTAGCTGCAACAGATGGAGCTGAGCTGATCCAAATCCAGGAGGCAGGAGCTTCTTCTGGGTCCCTCATGTGAGGACTTGGGCCATCTTCTACTGCCCTCCCAGGCCACAGCGGAGAGCTGGATTGGAAGAGGAGCAGCGGGGACTCGAACTGGTGCTCATATGGGATGCTAGTACTACAGACGGCAGCTTTACATGCTACACCACAGAGCCGGTCCCCTCAATCCTTTTTTTTTTTTTTTTCCAAAAAAAAAAAAAAGGGCAGATGTGTGGCACAGCAGTTAGGATACCACTTGGGACACCCACTTCCCATATTAGAGTACTTGGTCAAGTCTCCATTCTGCTTCAGATCCAGTTTCCTGACAATGTGTACTTCTTTAGATAGCAAGTGATGGTTCAAGTACTTGGATCCCAGACACCCATGTGGAAGACCTGGATGGAGTTCCATGCCCCTGGCTTTGTCCTGGCCCAGCTGCTCATCATGGGCATTTGGGGAGTGAATCAATAGATGGAAGATCTGTTTCTATGTTCCTGCCTCCGTCTGCCTTTCCAAAAAAATGAATAAATAAATAAAACTTAAAAAAGGCTAAGTGAAAGAGAAAGGTTTTGTTTCATTTTTTAAGATATACTTGTTCATTTGAAAGTAAGAAGTAGACAGAGATCTTCCATCCTCTGGTTAACTCCCCAACTGGCTGTGATGGCCAGTGCTGAGCCAGCCAGGAGCCAGGAGCCAGGAGCTTCATCAGATCTCCCACCTGGTGTGGCAGAGGCCCAAGCACTTGGGCCATATTCTACTGTTTTTCCCAGGCCATTGGCAGGGAGATGAATCGGAAATAGAACAGCTGTTACACAAACCGGTGCCCAGATGGAATGCTGGCATCAGGCGGCAGCCTAACCCACTATGCCACTACTCTGGCCACAAGAGAAAGTATTTTGATTCAGTATATAAAATTTCTTCTGAAACTCCCAGGATGCTGATAAATCCCTCACTTTAAAATAAGGGAATATAAGCAAATTTAAACATAAGAGATAAACAAATCACCTATGGAGTAAGACTGCTTTGGCAAGATTTGGCTTTCCTGCAATAGTTTTAGGAATTTTCCTTAAGCTTATTGCTTTAGGCATTTTGTTTCTTATTTTGGTATCTGCTTTGTTCTCTGCAGTTGACTTGCTGGTGAAGGTGGGAGAGGTTGTGGACAAGCTCTTTGATTTAGATGAGAAACTAATGTTGGAATGGATTAGAAATGCACCTGCTCAGCCTCTGGACCAAGCCCAGGAGAATTCTGAAGAGCAGCCAGCATTTAGGATTGTGTCCTGTGTACTTGAAGCTGCCAAACAGATACGGTAGGTGAGCTCTTTTGTGCAGAATGTTTGGGGAAAATTCAGTTGCTAGAACTACCCTTAGATATAAAAATTCTTAGTAGCCTTTCAACAGTATAAAGCATACAGCCTACATTTGTTAGATTTGATTCACTGCTAGCTAATATTTGTGGTATTTACTCTTGGCAATTATAATACTTACAGAGTACCTGTTCTAATATCATTTAGCTATAGGAGATTATTCAGCATTAATTGTGGTTACTGTCTTAACAGTATCCGTAATTTTATGATATTTAAATTTAAAAGAGAGGCTTTTTTTGTGCTTTATTTTGCATTGAACATTTAGCAAATTTGTCAGTTAATTTTGGATTTCATTTGTTTTCTTACTCCTTCTGTGTATATGCCAGGCTTGGATGAGTGATTTGTTTTGGGATTTTGAAGTCTTACCAAGGGAGATTAATAGGTTTTACAGGTTATTGAAACAGTTTATTGTTATCCACTAAAAAATTAATTTTTGTATTGTTCTTAGTGGTCAGTAGTGCCTTCTTAGTATAAGACATAGTAAAACCTACTAATTCTGTGTCCTTTATCAAATGAGGATTTTTACTCATCATATTTCTGTCAAACCTGCTTCTTCAGTATTCTTAGTAAATGATGCATTGTCCCCTTCAGATGATGTGGAGGAGACCGGGAAGCCATTATTGACTCTTCCCTCCCTCCCTCTTTCCCGTGGTCAGTCAGCCTGCAGGCATTGTGGATCCCATTCATGCCAACCAGGCCACTGTTGTCTCTTACCTGGACAACTGCTTTATTTTCTTCCCCGAGCTCCCTGCATCTAGACTTGTCCCTTAAAGTCTAAACTTCAGAGCCATCTTTACAGAACACACCGACTTTTCAGTTACCTTCCTTAGGATAAGGTCTGGAGTTTTAAAAGCACGTGGCTCGTAAGGCCCTGCACAACGCCTTTCTGTCCTTGCTCTTGAGCTTCGTGTTACAACCGTGTGAAGTCAAGCTCTCTTGCCTCCAAGCCTCTGTCTGCATAGTGTGTCTCTTCTGCCTCAGAACTTCCTTTGTATCTTCAGCCACTACCTTGACCCTCCAGACTAAAGTAAGCCTACTTGCCCTGTGATCTTCCAGCACCTGGGACTTGTAGTGTTACATTCATATCATTTTATTATAATTTCCCCACTAGATATCTTCTTTGCTTTTAGATTAAAAACTTTATGAAGGTAGGGATAATGTCTTACACAACTCTGTTTTCCTGGCCCCTAACATAGTACCTAAAAATAATAAGTACTTAAATATTTTCTGAACTGTCTTTTTAATTATTCACTATTTTCACTTGTTTGGTTCAAGAACTAAGATTTTGCATTTCTGAGAATCCAAATTATTAATAAGAATTACATAATTTTTTGAATTCTCATCTAGGCGGCTAGGATAATCCTGTGAAGTTTTAAAAGCATCATTTAAAAAAATTTATTTATTTGAAAGGCAGAGTTACAGAGAGGCATAGGCAGAGAGAGTGAGCGAGAGGGAGAGAGGTCTTCCTTCTGCTGGTTCACTCCCCAAATGGCCACAACAGCCGGAACTGGGCCTATCTGAAGCCAGGAGCCTGGAGCTTCTTCCAGGTATCCTATGTAGGTGCAGGGTCCCAAAGACACATTAGCAGGGAGCTGGATCAGAAGTGGAGCAGCCAAGACTTGAACCAGTGCCCATATGAGATGCTGGCATGGCAGACAGTGGCTTTACCCATCACGCCACAGCACCAGCCCTGAGAGCATCATTTTTGTCAGTGCTTGGAGCACTGGGCTTTACATTTGTACTATAAAAGTCTCATTTGTTCTTTGTTCTGATTATTGAAGTAAACCAGAATGATGATGTGTTTACTAAATTTCTGAATTGTTGCTTGTGTGAGACACAGCTAAAAAGAATTTTGACTTGTGTTGTGTTTGTTGATATAATATTGTGTGATGTGTTTGCTATTTGTTTACTGCTGTTTCCCCTATTAGAATATAAACTCTGATGAGCACAGAGACCTTGCTGTATTTCCTGTTTTATCTCAGCACCTATAGCAGTGGCTAGCAGAGTAAAAATATTTGTTGAACGAATGAGTGATTGCAATTCCCTATAAAGTTATTGATTCAATGCTTTTGCTTTTTGTGTTTAGTTCTGAAAATCCAGAATGGCTTGATGTTTACATGCATATTTTACAACTGCTTACCACGGTGGATGACGGAATTCAAGCAATTGGTAAGGTGTTTAATTGAGGCACAGTATAGTAATTCATTTAATTGTTTGCTGTTTTTAAATTGCTACTTTGTTTATCATCTTTTTTAAGTACAGTGTCCTGATACTAGAAAAGACACTTGGAATTTGCTTTTTGACCTGGTCTGCCATGAATTCTGCCAGTCCGATGATCCACCCATCATACTACAAGAGCAGAAAACAGTGCTAGCCTCTGCTTTTTCAGTGTTGTCTTCCATCTATGCTTCACAGGCTGAACAGGAGGATGTCAGGATAGGAAAAGGTAAGTACTGTTTTGTTCACTAAATTTAACTGTAGTCTGTCAGGTGTTAAAAGCCAGTCTTGTGTTTATTCTTCACTTGGTTTCTTTCTCCCGCTTAAAAAAATGTTTTTACTGGGGCATGCGTTGTGCTGTAGTGGCATGGTGCAGTATTAATGCCAGCACCCCATGTAAGTGCTAATTCAAGTCCCAGCTGCTCCACTTTCCCAGCTCACCTGGGAAAGCAGTGGAAGGTGGCTCAGGTGCTTGTGCTCCTACCATGCGTGTGGGAGACCGGGATGGAGTCCTAGGCTAATGGCTTTTGAGGTCGATCTCTGTCCATCTCCCCCTCTCTCTCTGTAATTCTGCCTTTCAAATAAATAAGTTTTAAAAAATTGGTTTATTCCCTTAATTACAAAAGTATTATGTACAAACAAAACATTTTGTAATATTTATAAAAGGCAAAAAACTGTGTGTAATGTTACTATCTAGAGATAACTACACATTCACATGCATAATATATATAT
Organism: Lepus europaeus; assembly: GCF_033115175.1. NCBI lineage: Eukaryota > Metazoa > Chordata > Mammalia > Lagomorpha > Leporidae > Lepus > Lepus europaeus. The sequence goes on from NC_084833.1 coordinate 47,183,553, forward strand.
ATATATTAAAGATATTATTTATTTACTTGAGAGGTAGAGTTACAGACAGTGAGAGAGAGGGAGAGACAGAGAGAAAGGTCTTCCTTCTGTTGGTTTACTCCCTAGATGGCCGCAATGGCTGGAGCTGTGCTGATCCGAAGCCAGGAGCCAGGTGCTTCTTCCCAGTCTCCCATGCAGGTGCAGGGGCCCAAGCACTTGGGCCATCTTCTACTGCTATCCCAGGCCACAGCAGAGAGCTAGATTGGAACAGGCGCCCATTTGGGATGCTGGCCCCGCAGGTAGAGGATTAACCTACTGCACCACGGAGCCAGCCCCACATAATATATTTTTATATCCTACCTTTCAGCCAACTTTTATTATTTAGAAATATAAAATGAGTATTTTTCAACACATTCTTCCACAGGATGATTTTTTAAAAAAAATAAAATATTTGTTTGAGGCTGGCGATGAGGCTCACTAGGCTAATCCTCCGCCTGTGGCGCTGGCACCCCGGGTTCTAGTTCTGGGGCGCCAGTTATGTCCTGGTTGCTCCTCTTCCAGTCCAGCTCTCTGCTGTGGCCCAGGAAGGCAGTGGAGGATGGCCCTGGTCCTTGGGCCCTGCACCCGCATGGGAGACCAGGAGGAAGCACCTGGCTCCTGGCTTCAGATCAGCGCAGTGTGCCGACCTAGGGGGTGAACCAATGGAAGGAAGACCTTTCTCTCTCTCTCTCTCTCTGTCTAACTCTGCCTGTCCAAAAAAAAAAAAAAAAAAAAAAAAGTGAATGAAGGAGTGAAAAACCCAACTTAACTGGCTGATTCCATGTCTCTTGATTTGTTTATCACAGAGCTTCCTCTAATTGAAAGCCTGATTCGGGTCTTGCAAAATATGGAACATTGTCAGAAGAAACCAGAGAACTCAACAGCGTCTAACACAGAAGAGACTAAAAAGATTGATTTAACCCAAGATGATTTCCATTTGAAAATCTTAAAGGATATTTCATGTGAATTTCTTTCTAGTATTTTTCAGACATTAACAAAGGTAGGAAATAAATTTTTTTTAGCAAAAGAAAATGTAGATTGCTCAGTGCTCAAAGTTTATACGTGTTTTTTTTTTTAATATAAAAGTTGTATAACCCTGTTGCTTAAATATGAGAAAATAAAAATCTTCTATTATAGGTTTGTAATCTTAAAACAGCAGCTTAGGGGCTGGCGCTGTGGTATAGTAGGTTAAGCCTCTGCCTGTGGTTCTGGCATTCAATACGGGTGCTAGTTTGTGTCCCAGTTGCTCCTCTTCAGATCCAGCTCTCTGCTAAAGACCTAGGAGAGCAGTGGAAGACAGCCTAAGTGCTTGGGCCCCTGCACCCAGATGGGAGACCCAAAGGAAGCCATTGGCTCCTGGCTTTGGACTGGCCCCAGCGCTGGCTGTTCGCGGTCATGTGGGGAGTAAACCAGCAGATGGAAGGCCTCTGTCTGTCTCTCTTTCAGTAACTCTGCCTCTCAAATAAATAAATAAATCTTTAGGGGAAAAAAAAAACAACTTACATAGTTTGACAAATTTATATATAGATTTTTCACATACTATTTTATCTTATTAATTTATTTGAGAGTTACAGAGATAGAGTATAACTATACAGAATATATTCATACTCACTGAATTTTTCCTGGAAGATGACTTCTTTTTGAAAATTATTTATTTATTTGAAAAGCAAAGAGAGGCAGAAAAAGAGAGACATCGTCCATCTTATTCACTCCCCAGATGCCTACAATGGCTGGGCCAGGTCAAAGGCAGAAGCTTGGGACTCAGTATGGTCTCCCACGGAGGAGGCAAGAACCCAAATACTTGAGCCTCATTGTCTGCTGCCACTCAGATGTTTCACATTAGCAATAGGCTGAAATTGGAAAATGATGTGGGGCTGGAACCCAGTACTCTGAAATGGAATGCGAGCACCTTAACTGCCATGTTAAATGTCTTACTCGAGAATATTGCTTTGAAAAAGTTTCTGTATGGTGAATTTTTTTTTAAGACTTATTTATTTATTTGAAAGGCTTAGTCGGTGGATGGGCAGGGTTGGGGAGAGACAAGAGGCATTTGCTAGTTCACTCCCCAAATAGCCCCAATGGCTGGAGGTGGACTGATCCAAAGCCAGGAGCCAGGAGCTTCATCTAGATCTCCCATGTGGGTTAAGGGCCCAAGCACTTGGGCCATCTTCCACTGCTTTCCCAGGAGCACTAGCAGGGAGCTGGATTGGAAGTGGAGCAGCCAGGAACTGAACCCATGACCCATATGTGATGCTGGTGCTGCAGACGGAGGCTTTGTCTGCTTTGCCCCTTGTTTTGTTTTTAGTGAATTATCCTGCTTTCCTTTTCTGTAGTTGTATTTTCCAGATTTAAGTTTGTTACTTTAGTAAAGGGTTTTAGAAAATAAATGAGTTTCAAGCAAAGCGGCACAGTGAATTAAGCTGCTGATTAGAATAACAGCATACCATCCTGGAGTCCTGATTCCAGTCCCAGCTACTCTGCTTTGATCTGCTTTCTGCTTAAATGCCTGGAAAGGCAGTGGATGATAGCCCAAGTTCTTTAGTCCCTGCCACTAAATAGAGTTCCTGAATTCTGAAACTTTTTTAGAAAATTTTTTTATAAAGATTTATTTATTTATTTGAAAGAGTTACACAGGGAGAGAAGGAGAGGTAGAGAGAGAGATCTTCTGTCTGCCAATTGGCCGCAATAACTGGAGCTGTGCCGATCCAAAGCCAGGAGCCAGGAGCTTCTTCCAGGTCTCCCACATGGGTGCAGAAGCCCAAGGACTTGGGCCATCTTCTACTGATTTCCCATGCCAGAGCGGAGAGCTGGATTGGAAGTGGAGCAGCCAGAGCCTGATCCAGTGCCCATATGAGATGCTGGCACTGCAGGCAGGAGCTTTACCTGCTACACTTTACCCCCAAATCCTGGAACTTTTGCCTGGTCCAACCTCATTTGTTGTGGGCACTTGGGGAGTGAACTAGCAGGTGGAAGATGATCTCTCTCACTTTTTTCCTGCCTCTCATCTCGCCTTTTGAATAAATTAATTAGTAATTTAAAAAAATGCTAGATAACTAGGTCTGGCATTCATTATATGCAAGTAAATATGAAGATTACTGAGGCATCATGGCTACATTTTCCAAAGTGCTATTGACATGTTGGTTTTACTTGACCCCTATTATTGGGCACTACAATTTTTATATCGAGTACAATTCAACAGATGATAAATTGTATCTTATTTTGATTTTGATTTTTATTAGAACATGTTTCCAAATTTTTTATATTTCTTGTTTTATAGATTTGTTCATTTTGATTGTACTTCTTGGGTAATAATTTTTTTTATTCATTGCAAGTATTCCTTACTTACCAATGTTTTTGTTTTTTAGAGGGAAGGATACTGAGGTGCCTTAGTTTTTAAGTGGCAGGAATTTAGAGAGAAGATGGGTGACAGCACACTGAAGACAAGATCATGAAAATCTTATTATGCTATATTTAGGGAATTTGGTCCTAATATTGAGGAAACTGAGGAGATACTAAAGATTTTTTTAAGCCTCAAGTAATATCAATTTAGAAAGATTACACCCAAAACAATAGAGAAAAGGGATTAGAAAGAGTTGAGGCTAGAGGCAAAGAGACCAGTGATGGACTCTTTGGTTGATAATCCAGAGTAATCTGAAACATGATGAGAGCCTAGGCGACTGAAGTGTGAATGGTGAAGAGGGGTGGGATGGATGAGAGAGGTTAAGTAGAACAGAACTGAACACTGCAGTGGGGATAGTCAGCAGCGGGAGGTAAGCACAAGTCTTGGCTGTGCTCCAGGGTTCTGGCTGCTGCAGCAAGTGGGTGGGGGTACCACCTTTCACTAAAATAAGGTCTGCAGTGGAATAGAGCAGGTTTGGGATATGCAAGCCTCCTTTGATGATGGTTGGTTTGGTTGGGACATTTGAAATACCCATAGGATTTGTGGAGAATTATACACTGACTTGAATTTATTCACCAGAGAAGAGCTTTATTTAGAAATCTTTCCCTTTTGACCTTAAATCTGTTTTTGGTTTGTGTGTTTGTTTTAGGAGACTGTGGCTCAGGGACTAAAGGAGGGCCAGTTAAGCAAACAGAAATGTTCCTGTGTATTTCAAAACCTTCTTCCTTTGTATGGCCCTGTGGTGAGTATGGGTAAACAAATAGGTGGCTGAACTGCACAGGATTATTAAAATGTCTTCAAGTAAGCACCTCATCTTTTTGAGGCTGTTGTCAAGAAAGTTAAGAAAGATAGTATATACAATTACTATTATTTATTGTGTTTGTGAGAAAGATTATCACTAGATAAATCACGTGCTGTCCTGGTAACAGTTCTAATTTTAAGAGGAAGGACTCAACAGTGAATTTATTGTATCCCTTTGTATTATGATGTACACAGCATACACATAAAGGTAATTTAAAAGTTCATGAAAAATGAAATTAAAAGATAAGCTTTGGTGCAAAAAAAGTTTTGAGGGGTTGGCATGGTGATGTAGTGGATTAAGCCACTGTCTGTGATGCCAGCATCCCATATGGATGCCGGGTTGAGTCCTGGCTACTCAGCTTCCTATCCAGCGTTCTGCTGGTGCACCTGGGAGAGCATTGGAGGATGACCCAAGTGCTTGGGCCCCTGCACTTAACCAAGAGAAGCTCTTGACTCCTGGCTTCAGCTTGGCCCAGCCCATCACTGGTCTCTTTGTTGCAGCCATTTGAGGGAGTGAACCAGCAGATGGAAGATCTATGTCTCTCTCCCTCTCTGTAACTCTGCCTTTCAAATAAATAAATAGATAATTTTTTTTTTTTTTTGAAAGATTTACTTATTTATTTGAAAAGCAGAATTGCAGAGAGGCCTCTAGAGGCAGGAGCCAGGAGCTTCTTCTCAGTCTGCTTGGGCAGGGGCCCAAGGACTTGGATTATCTTCCACTACTTTTCCAGGATAATTATAGGGAGCTGGATAGGAAGTGGAGCAGATGGGATTTGAACTGGTGCCCATATGGGATTACGACACTACAGGCAGAGGCTTCCATTCCGCCACAGCACTGCCTGAAAAAATACATCTTTAAAAAAAAAAGTTTTGAGTTGCTTGTATAATTTTTTCATAGTAGTTGCTTATCTTCCATGAATTTTTGGACAATCCCTCATATGCCAAAATTTATTTATCTTATAATTCCATTTTTCATGAACTTTTTGAAATACCCTTGTATTTAACAAAAACAATATTCCTATATAGGAATAGTCAGTAGTTTTTGATGGTTCTTCAACTATGGTTCTTCACATTTGCTACCACTGGAGGTAGTTCAAACTAAGGACTGTTTTAGGAAAATGAAATGTAGGTGGTGGGGCATGAGGGAGCATCTCAGCACGGGGTGGTAGTAGAACTCTGGGAATGGACCCTGAAGTGGAAGCAGTGGAGGAGAAGTGCTCAGGAGGAAGACAGAATGCCCGGATGCTGATTCGGGGCACTGTTCAGCAAGTTCTGTTACTGTCATGAGGAGATCTGTTAGTATTGCTTTTCCATTGGAATATTTAGGTAGAGCAGTTTTGGTAGTCAATGCCTTAAATGACATTGTTTTCTACTATGTTAATTCGACTCTTTCATTTGACTCATAGGTGGAAGACTTTATCAAAATCCTTCATGAAGTTGATAATGTCCTTGCTGATTACCTGGAGGAAAACTTCCCAAGTTTGAAGGTTCAGACTTAAAAACTGAATTGGATTTTTTCTAAGAAATAAACTTTATTTTCCTCACAGTGGAAATTGACATAAAGAAATATTAGATAAAACCCATCTTAGTGCACAATTTCTTGGTATTGCACTTAGGCAATACCACCTGTGTCATCTCACTTTTGTTTGGTATTGAGAGTTTTACCACTGTGACTTTCCTTCCGGTTTTTATATTAGTTATGTGTTATTTATCACCTTTAGTTGAAGAAAGTAAAAATGCAAGCTAATTATTGAGGTTCTTTTTAGAAAATGGGAGAGTTTGGTAAGGATTTTCTTCATAACTCTTAATTTGATTTCTTTGTGAGAATTTTATATTTGTTTCCACAAATGCATTCAACTATAGTAACAGAAAGTCCTGCTTTAGTAGCTTAATTGTATATCTTTTGGTAATAAGAAGTCCAGAAGTAGGTGGTTGAGACCCACATAGTGGCTCAGGAACCTTGACAGTTTTCATCTTTCCTCATGGTCTGTGACATAGACCTTTGTGTTGATTGTCTCATGGTCAAGGGGCTGCATCATCTCTAAGCCTCCCTCCACATTTGGGAAAGGACAAAGAAGCCAAGGAGATTTCTCCTGCAGATCTTTACCTTTTTTCTTTTCTTTTTAAATTTATTATTTGTAAGGCAGACTTACAGAGAGAGAGAAGGAAAGACAGTGATCTTCCATATGCTGGTTCACTCCTCAAATGGCTGCAATGGTCGGGGTTTGGTCAGGCCACAGCCAGAAGCCAGTAAGTACATATGGGTCTCCCATGTGGCTGCAGGGACCCAAGGACTTGGGCCACCACTGCTTTCCCAAGCACATTAGCAGGGAGCTGGATGGGAAGTGGAGCAGCCAGGACTCTAATTGGCACCCATATGGATTGCCATCATCAGAAGCAGTGGCTTAACCTAATAAGCCACAATGCTGGCCCCTAAATTAAATTTTTAAAAAACTAATTAGTTTCAAAGATTTAGAATATTAGGCTATTCCTTATACCTTGATTATTAGACCCTGGGGACTACCCTTTCTTAACAATTATTTTTCCTAGGAGACCATGCTTATAAGACTTCTTTAAAAAAAAAAAAAAAGATTTATTTATTTATTTGAAAGAGTTACACAGAGAGAGGTCTTCCACCTGCTGGTTCACACCCCAGTTGGCTGCAACGGCCAGAGCTGTGCTGATCTGAAGCCAGGAGCCAGGAGCTTCTTCTGGGTCTTCCTCGTAGGTTCAGGGGCCCAAACACTTGGACCATTTTACACTGCTTTCCCAGGCCATAGCAGAGAGCTGGATCAGAAGTGGAGCAGTCGGGACTGAAACTGGCACGGCAGGTGGTGGCTTTATAAACTATGCCACAGTGCCGGCCCCTCATGAGACTTACATAATTTGATCATGCAGTAAGCTTTCTTGTTTTACTCTAATTTTTATGCCTTAGGACCCGGCCATGTAACGTTCTAGGACTGAGCCACACCATTCCTGGAGGGTAGGAAATATTCATATTACCCATGCTGCTGACCATCATGGTTTGGCTACTTAGGGCTCCTAATGCATTTGACTAAAGGTGAATAGAATGTGATAAAAAATTTGCCTACTGGGCCCAACATTGTGGCATAGCCAGTTTAGCCAGTGCCTTTGGCAGTGGCATCCCATATGCACACTGGTTTGAGTCCAGACTGCTTCATTCTGATCCAGCTCCCTGCTAATGCACTTGGGAAAGCAGCAGAAGATGGCCCAAGTGCTTATGCCCTTGCATGCATGTGGGAAACCCAGATGGAGTTCCAGGCTCCTGGCTTTGGCCAGGCCCAGCCCTGGCTATTGCTGCCATTTGGGAGGTAAAACAGCAGATGGATGATTCCTCCCCCCCCCCCCCTTCTTTCTCTAATTCTGCCTTCCAAATAAATATATGGATCTTTAAAAAAAATATTTTTGCCTACTGGTGTGGAAGAAAAGAGGTTTACATCTGTGGCAAAAATGGCCACCATTTATTGAAGATTTGGTGGAATGAGAAGGCCATGCCAAGATGGCTGCTGTTAACGGAGCCTGCCTGGCAACAGGCTGTGATTGGATGGCTTTGGAAACTGCCTGGCAACAGGATGTGATTGGTTAGGGCATAAACTGCCCCTTGACCGGATTGGCTGCCTCGGCTATATAAGCTGCTGTACCAACTGAAATAAACGAGTCTGCAGGTTGCTTGCCCCTGGCCTGCTTTCACCCGGCTCCTGGTGTCTGTGTGGTGACTCCGCGCCTCTTGCCCCGACCACACTTCTCTCAGAACAAATCCACAGCAGCAATGTACTATGTGCCAGGCATTCTAATCTGTATATATATTATCTTATTTTATTCTACAATAATTCTGTAAAGTAACTGTTACCATTTTATAGATGGGGATGTGAGTATTCAGAATGGTTAAATAAGTTGCCTACCTGGCCCTAAATCAGGTCTTTTTCACCATGCTAATATGGTTGCATCCTATAGGTGGTCATGGGCCAGATCATGATGGGTCTTATATAACATAAGGAATATACAGCCAGGATATCTGCTTATCTCTGAGAACTGTTTCTTCTTTTCTTTTCTTTTCTTTTCTTTTCTTTTTTTTTTTTTTTGACAGGTAGAGTGGATAGTGAGAGAGAGAGACAGAGAGAAAGGTCTTCCTTTTTGCCATTGGTTCACCCTCCGATGGCTGCTTTGGCCGGCGCATCGCGCTGATCCGAAGCCAGGAGCCAGGTGCTTCTCCTGGTCTCCCATGCGGGTGCAGGGCCCAAGGACTTGGGCCATCCTCCACTGCACTCCCGGGCCATAGCAGAGAGCTGGCCTGGAAGAGGGGCAACCGGGACAGAATCCGGCGCCCTGACCGGGACTAGAACCCGGTGTGCCGGCGCCGCAAAGCAGAGGATTAGCCTATTGAGCCGCGGCGCCGGCAAGACTAAATATATTCTTGCCCTGGGTATAGTGAGGTTGAACAAGGGATTGAGTCTTACTCCAGCTGAACAAATCAGGTTGGCCTAGGAGCTTTGGATTCTAAAGATCATTTGATTTGCATGACTGAAGGCACTGTTTGGGACAGTCAGTCATTTATTGTCCACTATGTAGGCATTGCATTGAGCACTAGGAAGATAGCAGTGACCAAAACTAGCAGAAACTGTGTAATGAATCTACTACAGTGAATAAAGCAAACAAATATTCTTCCCTAATGGGACTTGGCATTCTTGAGGTTCTTTGTTAGAACAGAGGAAGAGTGTATGCATAGAGGGATAGAAGAGATCATGCATCCTGTAGCAGATGGGATCATTAGTTTGAGCTTTTCACCTCAATATACCCATTCCCTTGCTATAGCTTCTTGGTGGGTGATGTGTACTTCCCAGTTCCTTGACTTTTGAGTTTAGCTAAATCACTTTGGCTAGTAGAATGTTGATTGAGCTGATATAAGCAGGATACGTAAGTGCTTATTTGACCTTTTTTTTTTTTTTTTAAATGAAAACAAAAGCATTTATTTATTTGGGAGGCAGAGTTACAGAGAGGGATGGAGGGAGAGATACAGGGAGAAATCTTCCATCTGTTGATTCATTTCCCAAATGGCTGCAACAGACAGAACTGGGTCAGGCTGAAGCCAGGAGCTAGGAGCTTCTTCCAGGTTCTCCACATGGATGCCGGGGCCCCAATCTTGGGCCTTCCTTTGCTACATTCCCAAGTGCATTAGCAGGGAGCTGGGTCAGAAGTGAAGCAGCCAGGACTCAAACTGGTATACATATGGGATGTTGGTGCCAAAGGAAGTGGCTAAACTGGCTATTAGTAGGCTAATGGCTAAACTACATTAGTAAGGAGCTGCATTGGAAGTGGAGCAACTGGGACTCAAACTGGTGCCCATATGGGATGCTGGTGCTGCAGGCAGTGGCTTTACCCACTATACTACAAAGTTGGCCCCCTGTTTGGCCTCTTGTACTCCTGTCATTCACCCTGAGAATTACCTTGATAGTCATTGATTCGTGGAGGAAGAGAAATGTGGAACAGACCTAAACCCAGGCTGCAGCCAGAAACCTGGAGTCTTGCCTTGGCCTGAGTTGCAGTCAGCCTACACAACAGTGAGCAGGAACTAAATTCTTGTTGTTTTGAGTCATTGATTTTTAGGGTGGTTTGTCACACAGCTTTATTGACATAATAGCTTGCCGAAGCAGCTTGAGAGAGTGGCTGCCTTGGTGTTCATCTGTTTTCCAACTTCATGTCAGTCTCATGAGTCTCAGCAGTAATTCCTGTTTTAGGTGTGTGTGATAGATCCCCATGTCCCCATTGCAAGTAAATTTCACTTATAATGAATTCCATTTACATTCCCATTCTTAATTGAGATAAAAGATGGTTCAAGGAATGAGGTCACAAATAACAGACCAAGGAAATGTGAGTCTGTGGGGTTACAGAATGGTAGGGTAATGAATGATCTGTAATTCTGGATGAGTAGCAAGCTATCCATGATATAAGGTTGTGAAGAGTTAACTGAGTGCCTGTGTGCCTAAAGAACTTACACACTTGTTATCTGACTGAGGATAGTTGTGTGTGAACTGCAGTGACATGCACCTTGCAGAGTTTAAAGGCAATGAAAAGCTTAAAGCTTTTCTGAAAGCCTTCTGAAGGAAGAGGGGATTGATGTAGAGAGAATCAATAGGAATTGGTCACTGATTTGATGAAGAGCTGATTCTAGACTTCTGGGCAGCTGAATGGATGATGGTATCATTCAGTGTGATAGGAAAGTAACTCATGAGGAGTTGCTAGTATGAGAGGTGAATAGGAGATTTGTTAAGTTTTAACATTGAACTTTGTTAGGAAACTGGCACAGTTTTAGCCAGACGGCCACATGGCCCAACCTCTGTTGTCAAGCTCCACCCCCATCCTAATGGGATTCGCTGCTCCTGCTTCCCTGCCTGCCCACGGGTAAAGTTTTAAAAGGGCCTGTTCCTGAACATGAGCTCTCTTGGCTCCTCTCTCTAGCCTCCTCCTCTAGTCTCTTGGTTCTTCTCTCTTGGCTCCTCTCATCTCTCTTCTCTCCTTGCTAGCTCCTCTCCTCTCTGTTTCTCTCTTATACTCTCTTTCTCTCTCTTTTCCCTTTGCCGCCCCTTCACTCTGGTCTGTTGGGTGTTCCCCAATAAACCCTTTCCCTTACTCCGGTGTTCGGTGTGTTTTGTGACGGCTAACATTAATATATAACAAACTTTATCTGTCCAGTTTCCATACAGACCTGGAACTCTGATGAGAGAATGAGGCCAGAGGTATAGATTTAGAACCTAGAAAAAAGCTCCAAGAAGCATAAACTTTTTTTTAGATGATTTATTTACTGGTGCCAGCGCTGTGGTGCAGCAGGTTAACACCTTGGCCTGAAGTGTCGGCATCCGATATGGGCGCCAGTTTGAGACCCGACTGCTCTACTTCCACTCCTGTCTCTACCTCTCTCTGTAATTCTTTCAAATAAATAAAATAAATCTTAAAAAAAAAAAAAAAAAAAAGATTGGATCAGCTTCGGCCTTGGCAGCCATTTGGGGAGTGAACCAATGGATGGAAGATCTTTCTTTCTGTAACTCTGCCTTTCAAATAAATAAATTTTTTTAAAGATATATTTATTTATTTATTTGAAAGAGTTACACAGAGAGAGAGAGAGAGAGAGAGGTCTCTTCCATCCGATGGTTCACTCCCCAATTGGCTGCGACAGTCGAAGCCGCGCCGATCCGAAACCAGGAGCCAGGAGCTTCTTCCGGGTCTCCCATGCGGGTGCAGGGGTCCAAGGGCTTGGGCCATCTTCTACTGCTTTCCCAGGCTACAACAGAGAGCTGGATCAGAAGAGGAGCAACTGGGACTTGAACTGGTGCTACACCATGGTGCCAGCCCCAAGCATAAACATTTATAAGACTTAACAGTGTCAACAAGAGAAGTGGGAGTTGTACAGGAAGACATGGACTACGTTGGGAGAATTTCACATCCTGTAAATGACTGGAATCACAAGGAAATAGTATATTGAGAAGCTGTACTCCAAATCCACCATTCTCATCTTTAAAAGTAGCTGCTCTACCTACAGCCCATCACTTGGTGATGGATTGACTTTTGGACACTCGAAGGCACCAGCCTCCTAAAAAAGGTTTTCTTACAAGGATCTTATTTTTCAAACTCATGATTGAGCAGGCAAAGCATAGTGGAAAGCACACCTGAAAAAGAGGGAGGACCCAACACATTGTATATGAAGTATGATTTTAATTACAGTATCATGCAAAGAGTATTGAGTAGAAATAGATCACATATTAATGGTGAAAAGGAGAAAAACATTGATCAAGAGTTACTGTGAGCTTGACAAATAGCTTTTCTGATCATCCTCATGGTTAAATGGAGGTAAATGATGCCTCCCCTACAGGATTACTGTGTACATATAAAATCACTGGGAATTGTCGAGCACTGTACAAATCTATGAAGGAGCTCCCAAACACTGACGTTTTGTTCCATGGAAATCAGTTTCTAAGGGAGCCTCAGCAAGATGATGCTTGTTAAAATGAATTGATTGGTAACTAGGTTTTCTTGAACAAGATGAAAAAAGCTAAAAAATCTGAAAGTTCTACAACTGTGCTTGCTTTTCACTAGAGATGAAGATGTGCTGTACTCAGTGTTTCCTTGCGAATCTGGTTTGTACTGGAACAACAAGAGCTCTTACAGTCTGACTCTCTCTCTCTCTCTATATATATATATATATCCCACTTGCTACCTCCAAGTCCCTTGTGAAATGGTTGGATTAACTTTTAAACACCAGCTTTCTATGTTCCACTACTAAGGCTACAACATATATTTATAAAAACTTTTCTGCTTGGTAGGGCAATTCATTAATTATGTACTAGGCTTGTATCAATATTGGGCTTGTTGACCTGCAGGCTATTTAGAAGTTGAAACCTTATCAGACCATCTGCCAAACACCGCCATTGGAAGTGTGTTTCTCTATTACTGTAATGAAATCACTAAAATCATTTCCTGTTCCCAGTCCTTGTTCAGATCTTCTATCTTCTGTCAATAAGAGGATATTAAAATACTCAGGAAAGTCCACATATCCTTTTCATCCTGGTCTGCAGTGAAGCACATGGCTTTGTGTTTTAGTGATGGAAATAATAATCAATGACGTCAACCCTATTGTAATAAAAGAAGGCTGCTTATTGAAGTCCCTCTCCAGCTGTTTTTCCTTTGACATCATGGGATCTGTTTGTAAAGACTTTTGTGGGTTTTGTCCCTTACCATTTGGGTTATATGATTACATGAGAAATTGAAGTTTTGAGAACAGTCTCTTCTCAGAATTGACACCTTCCCGCTCAGGCTAAGTGCATACAGGCTGCAACAATGGAATTGTGGGAACAGAGAACAGAGGCTTTCTGTGTTCTAGAGGAGTTTGACTTCCTGAGGTAAAGGCTTGCATCCAGGAAGTATGTATTGAGAGCACAGAGGGTGGGTGTGATTGTTTATAATCAGTCCATAATTCAGGTGAATGCATGGCTGTGTTATATCACTCAACATAGGACTATGTTTTAAGTCCTTACCCCAAATCATTTGAGGAATTTGACATCTCTGCAATTTCTTCCTTTTGGACTCTATTTAGGAAGATTGGTGGCATTTGAAAATCCATGTGTGTGGTTTTCTTCAAAATTTCACTGATTTGGGACTTTTTCCTCTTGTACTCAGAAACAAGTATTCACCTGGCCTGTCAGCAAGGACTTCTCAAGGAAACTTTTTCTTAATCCTATTTAAAATTTTTTTTTCTTTATTTATTTGAAAGGCCGAGTTACAGTGAGGCAGAGAAAGATCTTTCATCGCTGTTTTACTCCCAGAATGACCACAGTAGCCAGAGCTGAGCCAATCCAAAGCCGAGAGCCAGGAGCCTCTTACAGGTTTTCCATGTGGAAAGCAGTTGGGCCATCCTCCACTGCTTTCCAGGTGCGTTATCAGGGAGTCCATTGAAAGTGGAGCAGGCAGGACAGGAACCGGTACCCATGTGGGATGCAGGCACTGCAGACAGTGGCTTAACATACGCCACAGCGTCGGCCCCTCAAATAGCTCTTAAGTCCTTTACCTCTCCCATCACAGAGAAGTCTGTACTCTGTCAGGAGAAAAGGAAAAGCTGTCGATACAGATCCTGAACAAAGTTCCTAAATTAAATTCTCTATTTTTAGGTTTGGACAAGTCAGATAACTTGTTTGTCCTTAAATGACCTCTAGAAATTATTTCAGTGTTTTAAGATGGTATATTTAAAGCAGTTTGGAGACTTCTAGCTCCAAATGCACCTTTTGCACACATTAAGTGGGCAAAGGATTTTTCTGAACGGTTTTTAAAGATCCAGATTTCACATTTTCAGATGACCCTTGAGTGATCTGAAAATGTTAGGGTTTTTTTTTTTTTTTTTCATTCTATTTGAACGTGTATTGTGTGATTGTTATTCCTTTAGAGTAATTTCAAAAGAAATTTCCCAGAACAATTCAAAGTATTCAATAAAATATTGTCTTTTAGGAAGTTGCCCTGAGCGCTTGTGGCTTCAAGGGAAACTGGATCATCCTGCAGAAAGCCCTTTAGAGGAACGTGCCAAGTGCTCCGTAACCATGAGCCGGCCCTCCTTTGATGGAGAGATTAATAGTTTCCATAATCATATCATCCTGGTTCTGGGCCTGGAGTTTACTCAGACGTGAAAGAAATGGAAGTTAATTGAAAAAGATTAAAAAAAATTCTTCCTCTCTTATTTCCTCTCCAAGCCTCTCATCTAGAGAAGTGATGGGAAGGAGATTCAAGAGTTGTCAATGAGAGCCCAGATAGTTAGTTTGCTTTGCAATTCTGCATATAAAGAATCAGAAGAAAGCAGTTGGATGGTGGAGAGGAGGTAGGCATGGGAAGAGGGGTACAGCTGTGCCTAAATAATTGCAGCCGGAGCAGAGACAGTGGGCAGTGGACCCAGTGTACATGTGGAGAGTTGTCATAGGGAACCTTAGGCATCTGGTCCTGGAGGAAGCACAGAGGCTGCAGAAAAGTGATTGTCATCAGAACTGGATTGGTCTGGGAAGTTTTGTGTATTTCTGCTACAGAGGATGTGCCACCTCCTAGAGTTAGGGAAATACTTACCTTTGCTTAAAATAAGCTCATTCTTTTCTGGCTCTAAAATTTGAACTCAGTTTTTTTTAAGCCCTTGTGATTACCTTTGTCTTGTTCTCAATCTGCAAGCACCACTTTCTGTAAGGTGATTGTTGGTCCTTGGAGAGTTTCAGTGGGCAGAAGATTTGGTCCTCTGGGAGAATCAAGTTGTTAATAAAACGTAGGTTCTAGTAAGAGTCCTGTCTTTGGTCAGAGGTCAACTTCCATTAAGTGATCACCACATGGTTTTTTGGAGTTTGTTGAACCAGGAAGAGAGAAACTGAATAGGAGTTGAACACATTGATTTCACAGTGTGTTGTGGTCTGAATTTACTGTGTGTTACACACCATGCCTAGTGGGACTAATGAGGTGACATCAGGATTAGGGAGAGATCTCTTCTGTCACCTTCTGAAAGTTAAGGTTCAGATCATTTCCCCTGGAGCAGTGTATATTGACTCCAGATTACATGCTAGAGGGAGATCTGGGGTTTTCAGGGCTTATGCACTGTAAGAGGCTCTTTTTTGCGCAGCTGCCTCCCTGTCGTTCATATGTAGGCCCGATACCACCTCTCCACCCCTAAGTTAAGGGCAACAGTTAACTGCTTGTCCCCGGGGCTAGTGCTGTGGTGTAGTGGGTAAAGCCACCACCTGCAGTGCCCACATCCCACATGGGCACTGGTTGGGGTCCTGGCTACACTTCTTCCAATCTAGCTCTCTGCTATGGCCTGAGAAAGCAGTAGAAGATGGCCCAAGTCCTTGGGCCCCTGGACACATGTGGGAGACCTAGAGGAGGCTCCTGGCTCCTGGCT
The DNA here is from genome assembly GCF_033115175.1 of Lepus europaeus. NCBI lineage: Eukaryota > Metazoa > Chordata > Mammalia > Lagomorpha > Leporidae > Lepus > Lepus europaeus. The sequence goes on from NC_084833.1 coordinate 47,199,203, forward strand.
TCAGACTGGCCCAGCTCCAGCCGTTGCAGCCATTTGGGGAGTGAACCAGCAGATAGAAGATTCTCTCTCTCTCTCTCTCTCTCTCTCTCTCTCTCTCTCTGCCTCTCTGTAACTCTGCCTTTCAAATAATAAATAAATCTTCAAAAAAATTAAAAAAAAAAAAAAAAGCTTGTCCCCATCCCTCTTGGGATTTTACGAAGAACTCTCATGTGAGCCAGTGCTGTGGTGTAGTAGGTTAAGCTGCCTCCTGCGTTGCAGGCACCCCATATGGGTGATTGGTTCCAGTCCAGCAGTCTGCTAATGGCCTGGGAAAGCAGTGGAGGAGGGCCCAAGTGCTTGGACCCATGCACCCACATGGGAGACCAGGAAGAAGCTCCTGGTTGGAGTCCTGGCTGCTCCTCTTTCAGTCCAGCTCTCTGCTATGGCCTGGGAAAGCAGTAGAAGATGGCCCAAGTGTTTGGGCCCCTGGCTTTGAATCAGCCCAGCTCTAGCCAATGCAGCCATTTGCAAAGTGAACCAGCAAATGGAAGACCTCTCTCTGTCTCTCTCTGTAGCTCTGCCTCTCAAATAAATAAATAGATCTTAAAAAAAATAAATTCTTCTCTCAGGATGCTCCTATTCCAATCTAGATATCCCATCTGCAGAGGAGGCTCTGGGTTTATGCTTTACCATAGAGTATCAATGCTGAATTGATAGCTAGTGGATATGCCAACAAGCCCACCATGGCAGGGCACAGTGAAACCATAGCAGTAGGAAGAGGGTGTGCTGGTCCAGAAGGCTGTGGGAATGAGAGTCAAGGGTTTGTTGCTAGTGGGAACTGAGATGAGGCCGGGTTGGGTCACTCAGGGAGCACCCAACAGCATCTTGCATTTGTGAGCTACAAGATGGCCTCAAGTGGCAGTGAAGCAGCTAACACTCTGGAAGCCAAGAGGCCAGACCTGGAAAGAACATAATCATCTTCACGTCCTCCACGTGGGCCCAGCTACACCTCTCCTCCATACTCAGACACCATCTTAGGAGAAAAGCTATTTAAGACACTTAACTTGAGAGTCTGAGCAGTTCTTTAAAAATCGAGTTACATTATCAGACCATAATAAAGCTAAACTGAATTGCATCTTTGCTTTATTAATTTTCCTGCTATGAACAGAGAAGGACTACAGAGAAATTTCAGATTCATTACAGGCAAAATGAAGCTGTTACCTTTTCTTTCCACGTCGAGTAACTGCATGAGTGCAATTTTGAGACCCGCAGCATGGGGAAAGTGAGAGGAAATGAAGTTGCTCAGGTTTTAGCAGGTAACTGAGAATTCTTCCAGGTTGTTTTGGCACACTCAATTCTGCCCCACAGGTAGATTCATTTCCAAGGAGACAAAGAGGAGGACACTAAGGTTTTTGAGATTATTTTATTTGAAATGCAGAGTTACTGAGAGGCACAGGCAGAGACAGAACGAGAGAGATGTCTTCCATACACTGGTTCACTCCCCCAGATGGCCGCAATGGCTGGAGCTGTGCCTATCCGAAGCTGGGAGCTAGAAGTTTCTTCCAGTTCTCCTATGTGGGTGCAGGAGACCAAGGACTTTGGCCATCTTCCACTGCTTTCCCAGGCCATAGCAGAAAGCTGGATCAGAAGTGGAGCAGCTGGGACGTGAACTGGTGCCTATATGGGATGCTGGCACTGCAGGCAGTGGCTTTACCTGCTACACCACAGTCCCCACCCTGACTTTGTTGTTGTTTTAAATATTTTATTTATTTATTTATTTATTTATTGGAGAGGTAGAGTTATAGACAGAAAGGTCTTCCATCCGCTAGTTCACTCCAAAATGGCCACAATGGCCAGGGCTGAGCCAATCCAAAGCCAGGGGTCAGTAGCTTCTTCCAGGTCTCCCACACAGGTGCAGGGGCCCAAGCACTTGTGCTGTCCTCTGCTGCTTTCCCAGGCACATTAGCAGGGAGCTGGATCTGAAGTGGAGTACCTGGGACTCGGACCATATGGGATACCAGCGCCACATGCGGGACTTAGCCCATTATGCCACATTGCTGGCCCCTCGACTGACTTTTATATCAAGAATCCACAGGAACCACCTAGTATATGTGGTGGAGCCATGGAGTGCCTTTATTTTGAGTATACCCTTTAAAATGCTGACACAGCTAAAGGAAAAGATAAGGTGGAGAATGCCAAATCCAGTCTCCAGTCTCCAGTGGGAAACAGGAGAGACAACATAACTAGATTCATTTGTACATTCAGCAAGCATTTACTGATTGCCAGCCACATGTCAGACACCATGCTAAGTGCCAGGGATAGTGTAGCACTCTCCACAGGATTAAATGAATGAATGAAACTATGCCCCCATTCCTGAGGCTGACTTGGCTGAAGCTAATAGAGCTTAAGTTTCAGGCTGTTCCTAAACTTGGATGTGCATTGGAATCACCGAGAGATCTTTAAGAATCCTGATGCTGGAGACAGCGATTTGGCGTAGTGGGTAAAAGCTGCTGCCTGCACTACTGGCATCCCATGTGGGCGCTGGTTCGAGTCCCGGCTTTTCCACTTCCAATCCAGTGCTCTGCTGTGGCCTGGGAAAGTAGTAGAAGATTGCCCAAGTTTTTGGGCCCCTGAGCCTGTGTGGGAAACCCAGGGGAAGCTCCTGGCTCCTGGTTTCGGATCGATGTGGCTCCTGGCTTCGGATCGGTGTAGCTCCGGCCGATGTGGCCATTTGGGGAGTGAACCAGCAGATTGAAGACCTCTCTCTCTCTGCCTCTCCTTCTCTCTCTGTGTAACTCTGACTTTCAAGTAAATTAATAAATCTTAAAAAAAAAAAAAATCCTGATGCCTGACTCCTGCCCCCAGACTGATTTCATTGGTATGGGCTGAGAGCTGGGCATCATGAGTTTTTAAAGCTCACCACCTTCTAATGTTCAGCAAAGTTTGGAACCACTGGTTTAAAGGCCTCTTACTTTCTGGGGCTCCTTCAAAGACCCTGAGAGGTATCTAGGAAGTTTGAGTTTGCAATTTTGTATTCCTGAACAGGGTCTTTGAAATGAACAAACTTTAGGTGCCAAGAAAGGCCTTGTAGTGCAGCAGATCAGCTGCCACTTGGAATGTCTGCATCCCATATTAGTGCTGGGATTTGAATCAACTACTCCTCTCTTTTTTTTTTTTTTAAGATTTTTTATTTATTTATTTATTTGACAGGTAGAGTTACAGAGAGTGAGAGGGAGAGACAGAGAGAAAGGTCTTCCTTCTGTTGGTTCACCCCCCCAAATGGCTGTTACGGCCGGTGCACTGCACCAATCTAAAGTCAGGAGCCAGATGCTTCCTCCTGGTCTCCCATGCAGGTGCAGGGCCCAAGCACTTGGGCCATCCTCCACTGCCTTCCTGGGCCACAGCAGAGAGCTGGACTGGAAGAGGAGCAACCGGGACTAGAACCCGGCGCCCATATGGGATTCTGGCGCCGCAGGCGGAGGATTAGCCAAGTGAGACATGGTACCGGCCCAACTACTCCTCTCTTGATCCAGTTTCCTGCTAATGCATGCCCTGGAAGACATCAGGAGATGTCTGAAGTACTTGAGTACCTGCCACTCCGTGGGAGACCTAGATGGAGTTCCTGGCTCCTGGCTTCAGTCTGGCCCAGCTCCAGCTGTTGCAGGAATTTGGGGAATGAATCAGTGGTTGGAAGATCTCTGGCTGTCTCTTTCTGTCCTCTGCCTTTCAAATAAATGAAAATAAATGTTTAGTCACAAATACAAAGCTTCAGGTGCCCCAAAACCCAGATGTGACTCTGCCACCCAGGAGGCAGGCAGAGTGCAGTCATCTGGTTCCTTAGCCAGCACGAACTTTCCAGAAGTGTTACTGGGCCAAAGATGGAGATTAACAGTCTGCTTATGGCTACCACCACCTGGAAGCTAAACCAGTATAGGGATCAGATTTCACTTTTTGTGGCCTTATCTCTTGTTTTTTGGCTCATAACAGTTTTACAGTGTTTTGGGGAAGAAATCCATGATGCAGCAGAAAATTTGTTGCTACAGGGGCAGAGTTCCGTAATTTTAGTAAGAGTTTTTCAATGGATTTCATGGTCAACACCGTTTTTTATTCCATAACATTTCCCATGCAAAGCCTTTTCAAGAGACACACTGCAGTCCTTTTCTGTATTCATGGAGTTCCATACCTCACCAGCTCTCCTACTTTGCTGGGAAAAATTGCCTGGTGACACTTACGAGGTTGATTTAAAGCTCCACAAAATGTATTGAATGATTTTATTACAGAGACAGACAATAACCATTTCTGCTGCACATGGGAGCCAGTTGGTAGACCAGAGGGCTCCGTGTGACACTTCCTCTTCTCTGCTTTTGGCCAGCTGCACGCCTGGGCGTCTCCTTGACTCTCAGTGAGATGAGCACCAAGAGGAAAGGCTGGACCTCACTACAGGAGCTGATGAGGCTCTCGGCTGTGTTTTGTAGTGGCTCTGAACTTGCTAAGTGGCCGTGTAAGACGTGTTTCCCCATATCATCTGCAAAGGACAAAGGCTGCTCCAGGGTCCTCTGAGGTTTCCTTTTCCTGGACACACTTTGTTGTGACTCCTCTGGGACCCTTCCGTGTAGCAAACACTTAGGAAGTCACATCCAGCTTATGTTTGCATCTGATTACCACTGACTGGATTGCCCACTGAAGAAAGCATTATGTAATACATAAGCTGTAGGCTACTCCTCCAACCCCTAGTGAGGAATAAAGGCAGATTAAGGGCAGTGCTGCTGCTCTGTAGAGAAAGATGGGGCTTTATTTGATTAATTTTGGCCACCGTGGAGCCTGAAAAGCCTTCTAATACCTGGAACCTGTGAGAAGGTGCCCTGGATTAACCCCTTCCGTGGTGGGGTCCAGGGAATTAATGCCACATTGATAGGATTTTCCCAAACCAAGGGGATGGCGTCTCCCATCTGTCCGTTTGGGACTCCAGAATTGGCATTCCTGGTGTCTCCACATGCTGTATTTTCTTTCCGTGGCTCTTCCAGGTGGTTCCATTTGGGTTTTCTCAGAAACTTCCTGATTACTGTGAAAGCACACTGCCTTGAGCTCTGTTGTAGAAACAAGAAGGGAGGTTAATCATCAAGTTTGCTCACTACCCTGATGTAAACTCAGTAATACCCTTTCATAAAAGCTTCAGAGATTGCTAATTAGACAAAGGGTACTGGCTTTGCTTTCCATGGTCCCAACAAATACTGTTTGACTTGTAAGTGAAATGACTAGTTGCACTGAATGAGAAGGGTGATAATGCCTGTCTAAACAGCACAAAGCAAACAGTAAAAGCAGATACTGGGGGAAACCAAGGGTGCCTGAGCAATGGGACATATTTCCCCAAGCAGTTGTTCTCATGCTGCAACACAGTCCCTCTCATGGTAAAAATCAGAATAACCAGTGTTTCCTAATGATTCTGAGTGCTCTGTAATTCCATGGTTACTGGCATTCCCTCGCACTGTTTGCTTTACTCCCTACTCCAAAAAGCTCATGGAAAATGGAATTAAAACTTATTTTGGTGCAAATTGTTTTGATTTGCTGAATCGAGAGGTTTCTGTATGATTCTGAATCCAAAGTTAAAGAAATCTAAAATCCTTGAAAAAATGAAATGAGTCCTTTGGGATCTTAAATCCACTTTTTGAAATTTTGTGATCCACTGAGGTGAAAATTTCCATGGGATAAGGGAGATCTTGGATTCTGATCCCTGCCTGTTGCTGTGATTTTAGGCAAGCCATAGGGCATGACAAATGCAGTCTTTTGTCATGCCCTGTACTGGTTGGGCTGCTTTGTTCATGTGCCTGAAATGCTCGCAAGGTAATGAGATTTCTCTGGCTGGAGTGTTGAAGAAGTTTCAAATGATAAGCAGTGTATCCAATTGTGATTTTTAGAAGTGTAACTGAGAAGTGAAGCAGATTTATAGTGGACCTTGCTTATGGCAGTGTGCAAACAGGTCTGTCCCCAGCTCTTCCCCTAAAGCTGCTCCGGTGTTAGCTGGGGCGAATGCCCACTGAAGGCGTCGTGTTGGGAAGATTACTGTGCTCTGTGGAGGAAGATTTAGTCCATCTGGATCTTGGGGACTCAGGAGATTATGTCCTGGCTTGATCTTTCCCCTCCATCTCTTTGCTTCATGAGATTAATTTCCATTTTAACTTGGGTGGAATCCCATATGGCCTCTAGCATCTGAGTTCTTGCAGAAGCAGCCTTTGTTTTGTACTCATAGATGCATTAATGGAGCTTTGATCTTGTAGTTAAGAATTACAGAGTCTCACCTCTTTCATCTCTCTCCCATAGACTTGCTCATTTTTGCACTCGTTCTTCCTTCTCAATAAGTGCATGTTGAATAATTATTCCTGGAGCTCTTTCTGTGTAACTGGCACTGTGCTGGATCCCGGGCCTTGGAGATGAAAGGCACAGTTCTTGTCCCGAAGGAGTTTCTGGTCAAGGAGAGAAACAAGGGAACACACGATTGCAGTGCTGTGGACAGAAGTAAGCTCAGGGAGCGCCCCTCCTGTGATTGTGCTTTTCCGGAGGATGGGGGGAGCCTGCTTCAGGGAGCTCCCCCAGTTAAATGGCCACATCCTCATTCACTGAAGTGCAAGTCAACTTTCCCCTTAGAGGAGGTAGCACAGGGCTGTGGGAACAACTGGGTTCAAGTTTGTGTTAATGCCATTTTCAAGCACATAAGTTCAGGCAAGTCCCTGAACCATTCTGAGTCTCAGTTACATTATAGACCACAGTAAGCAGTACAAATAAAAGTACTTCAAAAAATGTAAAGCACTGTAAATTTAAGAGATTATCAGTAATGTAAGAAAGCCTCATCTTGCTTTGTGTCCATTATCAGCAACAAGATACCAGTAAAGAATAATCACAACTTTTACCTTGGGCTTCATTTTTTCCTGAAAGGTTTTACTAGTCCTGAAAGAATGTTTTTCTTTCTTTAAATAAAAAAGGCTTGTTGGTGTGTTTTCATCTACTTTAAAGGCAGAGATCAAGAAAGTAAGAGCAAGCAGGAGAGAGATCTTCCATCTGCTGGTTCATTCCCCAAATGCCTGCAATGGCCAGGCTGAAACCAGGATCCAGGAACTCCATTTGGGTCTGCCATGTGGTTTGCAGGATCCCAAGCACTTGAACCGTCGCCTGCTGCTTTCCAAGGTGTACATCAGCAGGGAAGTGAATCGGAAGCAAGGTAGCCAGGACTTAATCCATGGCACCTTGATATGGAATGTGGGCATCCCAAACTGCCCTAACCCACCCTGTCTCAATGCCTGTCCAGGTTTTTTCTTAATTGTATGCACAATCACATTGTGATGTCCAAAACAGTTCTCTTTTACCCTAGTCTCCAGTCACAAGAGAATTAGCATGCATCTTGGACTCTTTTATGGATAGCATATGTTAAAATCTCTATGGATAACTAGAGAGTACCTTTGCCAAGGAGTCTCCCCGAGGCACATGCCCTGTGTGGCAAGGCGACAGCTCGTTTGGGCCTAACTGAACAAAACAGAGAAAGTTCTTCTCCATCCTCTCCATACATTTTATCCCCACATTTGACATGTTGCTTAATGACAGCACTAAAAATTCAACATGGCTTTTGCTGTTTTGGGGGTAACATCTTAGGACTATAATGTTTACACAGTATTTGTGCAGATCATTGTATAGCTCATGATTAACTCACAAGGAAGATAATATCTCCACAAGCGTTCAGAGAGGTTAGGAAATTTGTCAATGGACTGTAAATGAAAGACTGGAATTTGAATTCCAGATGATCTCACTATAGGTACAGCCCATAGTCTTAGCTGAAAATACTTCTTTTTCTCCACAATACATGCACATCAAACTACTATCATATAAAATATTGTACCATTGTTTTTTCTTCGAAGGTAGCATATAAAATGACAAAGGCTGGACTGGCATTGTGGCTTAACTGCCTGCAACGCCAGCATCCAACATGGGCATCAGTTCAAATCCCAGCTACTCCACTTCTGTTAAAGCTGTAAGGCAGCTTTAACAGCTAGGCCACAGCACCAGCTTCACCACTAGATTCTTTAAAAGGTACTAAAGAAAATTTAATCACACTGGCAAAGACTCAAGTTGAGAGAGAAAAGGAGAAATCAAACATTTTAAGATTAAATATATCCATGATATACAAGTGTTAAATCCCATTATTAAAAGTCAGAAATTTTTCTATTAAAACACATTCCTATAACATTCCAGAAAAGGCAAAACCATAGGGGCAAGTTTGAAATCCAACCAGTGTTTGCCAGGGTCTGGGTGTGGGGGAGAGGGCTTTGTTCAGGGAACTTTTTTGGAGTGATGGAAATGTTCCATATGTTGACTGCTTGGTGGTTACAGACTATAGGTTTGTCAAAACTCAGAAAATGTACACCTCAAAAGGGTGACAATCACTGTATGTAAATTGAACATCAATAAACCTGACTTCAAAAACTGGAGAAAAGTGACTGGTGCCGTGGCTCACTTGGCTAATCCTCTGCCTGTGGCGCTGGCACTCCGAGTTCTAGTCCTGGTTGGGGCGCCGGGTTCTGTCCCGGTTGCTCCTCTTCCAGTCCAGCTCTCTGCTATGGCCTGGGAAGGCAGTGGAGGATGGCCCAGGTCCTTGGGCCCTGCGCCTGCATGGGAGACTGGGAGGAAGCACCCGGTTCCTGGCTTTGGACTGGCACAGCGCAGGCCGTGGTGGCCATTAGGGGAGTTGAACCAACGGAAAGAAGACCTTTCTCTCTACCTGTAAAAAAAAAAAAAAACTTGGAGAAAAGAATGTCCTGCAATAGAGTGTGTGACACATGAGGTACACTCTCCACATGACTCCACATGTGGGGATTCAGCCAATCAAGAATTAAAAATACTCAGGCCGGCGCCGTGGCTTAACAGGCTAATCCTTCACCTTGCGGCGACGGCACCCCGGGTTCTAGTCCCGGTCGGGGCGCAGGATTCTATCCCGGTTGCCCCTCTTCCAGGCCAGCTCTCTGCTATGGCCCGGGAGTGCAGTGGAGGATGGCCCAAGTGCTTGGGCCCTGCACCCGCATGGAAGACCAGGAGAAGCACCTGGCTCCTGGCTTCGGATCAGCGTGATGCGCCGGCCGCAGCGGCCATTGGAGGGTGAACCAGTGGCAAAAAGGAAGACCTTTCTCTCTGTCTCTCTCTCTCACTATCCACTCTGCCTGTAAAAAAAAAAAAAAAAAAAAAAAAAAAAGAAAGAAAAGAAAAATACTTGAGAAAAAAAATTGTGCCTGTGCCGAACACAGACTCTTGTTGTCATTATGTCCTAGACAATACAATCCAATAGCTATTCCCATAGCATTTTCGTTGTATGACAAGTGATAACCTAGATCATCCCTAGGTAATAGATAATAGTCTCTAGATAATCTAGAGATGATTTAAAGGCATTAGGAGGATGTGCATGGGTTCGATGTAAGTACCAGGCCATCTTTTTATAGGGTCTTGAGCATCCTTGGATTTGGGTATCCACAGGGCTCTGGGAACCCACTGTGGATACTGAGGAGGGCTGGTTAGCCCTTTTGGAGACCATCTTAATGGTCCGAACACTTAACCCATAAATAACCTATTCCAAGTCTGTGCCATGTCGTCACAGAGCCTGTAACTTGATTTTCTGCTAACAGAGCACGCCCATCTGCCTGCAACTTAAGCATTTTCACACACCTTCTAAAAGTTTAGCGATTGCTCTGCCTCAAGGAACCAAGCGCAGGATGCGGCAAGACTGGGCTATGAGATGGGGATTCGGGGATGGGGCGGGGGTTGGGTGGGACATTCCTGATTTGGTCCCCAGCAGGGGAGAAGCAGTGCAAACCCTCAGCAGGTAAATCATAGATGTCGCCCAGGTTGGGAGCGAATTTCCAACTCTGGATTGTTTGTTTAGTATTAGAAGTCTGAGATCAAGGATGGCCTAACATTAGCTTAATTAAAACACCAGTCAGATACACTTGAAAGCTAAGGCGTGCGTGTCTCCGGGCGCAATCGGGCGGGCGCCGTCAGCACCCCGCGGAGGTCAGCCGGCGGCTAACGCTGCCCGCAGGAGAACCCCCAACGCCGCGCCTGTGGCTTCTCCCTTCTCATTGGTCACTTCCCGGCTGCCTCGGTTGCCTATAGGCCCGCCCCGACGCCCGCTTCTATAAGAGGCGGGCCCCGCGGGACCGCGAACAGACCCGGTTTCCCGCTGGTGGCGCCCAGGTGAGTGGCACCGCCAGTTCCCGCGGACACCAGGCTCCGCCGGGGAGGGCTTGACGGCGCTCGGCCGGCGCGGGGCGGGCGTCGCGGCACCCTCCTGGGAGGTAAATGCTGGTTCGGAGCCAGGTCTGAGAGGATGCCCTTGTGCCTCCGCGGGCGATCACTTTTCTTTCTATCTTAGGGGAGAAAAGACAGTATTTTGGTGGGTGTCCTGTGTGCCAGAAATAGGCTGTTTTTACTTCATCTGATTTCACCTTTATAACAAATCCTGGGAGGTAAATATTTCTTTCATTCTCCCTATGAGGAAACGGGTTCCGAGCGGAACCCGTCTGGGCGCCTCCTCTATGTTAATAACGGATATATTCTTTCCTCTTCATCGAAGAGCAACACCTCTTCCCTTGCCCTTTCTCCTGGCATAAGATACACCCTCAAAGAAAGGGATCCTCAGGTACAAAGCCTCGTAGCATCACCCCTTCCGCTTCCCCTCCAGCCCCAGCAGAGGTCTGGGTTTGCTTGGTGCAAGGTGGCAGTGGAGCCACCAATAGGACAGCTAAGCTTCGCTTTGCCTTTAACGGGTTTTTCAGAGGTTTCAAATGAGCTCATAGGTGTTTATGCTAGTTGCCTTGGGGGGAGAAAAGACCAAGGTTGAACTTCCTAACCCAGTGAAAGTTTGTGCCTGTCGCGATGAGATTCTGGGTGTAAGTTTCTGTAAACATGATCTCTGTCGCTCCCGAATTTGGTCACTGGAGCTCATTTGTGCATAGGTTATTACCGTTATTAACTTATCTTCCGGTTGGAATGTGTCTTCCATTTCCGTTGTGTCTGCTATGGCTTTGGTTTCCTAGAATACCGTTTTTTCAAGGGCAATGTTTTCTTTTGTGTTTCATCTCCACTTTTATCCTCATTCCCATCCCCTCCCCACCCCTACTCCTGTTAGGCAAGAAAATCAAGACTCTCTAGAAGATTCTCTCCCTCTGAACCAGTCCTCAAGCAGCTCGTAGTTCTGTCGTCAAGCAGCATCCGTGCTTTCAAAGGACTGGAATTTAATAGTGCTTTGTGCTTCTGGGTCAGATAAACTTGAACCACACTTGTTATTGGCTAAACTGAGGGGAGACAGGAATTGGTCACTGTAAACACCCCAACCTCAACTCTCTCAGGCAGCCATGGGTCTTCTGCCGCCTTCTCAGAGTGTCTTCCTTATCCCCCTGGCCGGCTCTGCACACCCGCCTGAAGGGGTGGGAGAATGACAGCCTTCATTTCATGAGAAAAGGGTACCAATTCGCATTGGCTCATCAGTGTTGCTGTAAGAAGAAAACAAATAAATCTTTTTTTTTTTGACAGGCAGAGTGGACAGTGAGAGAGAGAGAAAGGTCTTCCTTTGCCGTTGGTTTACCCTCCAATGGCCAGCACATCGCACTGATCCGAAGGCAGGAGCCAGGTGCTTCTCCTGGTCTCCCATGGGGTGCAGAGCCCAAGCACTTGGGCCATCCTCCACTGCACTCCTCCTGGGCCACAACAGAGAGCTCGCCTGGAAGAGGGGCAACCGGGACAGAATCCGGTGCCCCGACCGGGACTAGAACCTGGGTGCTGGTGCCGCAAGGCGGAGGATTAGCCTATTGAGCCGAGGCGCCAGCCGAAAACAAATAAATCTTGATGAGACATGGATTCAAGCAAGTGTGATCTGTGGTCATTTTATGGCCTTTTATCTCACTAAGTTTTCTTTGAAGGAGTAAGGGAGGGTAGGTAGGTTAAACAGGGAAGGAAAGACTAACAAGGAGCCCAGGAAGATACTGAGGTCTGTGAAAGAGGTTTAGAGAAGTTCAGTGAAGGGGAAAAAAAAGAACTAATGCCTCATAAACTGTCAGCCAGGCAGTTTCAGCCAAACTTTAGTAAAAATCAAAGCCCTACCTGTAAGCTTATGGGGGGGGGGGGCAGAGAAGAGGGGGGAAATTTTCTTCCAGTTTCTTCCTTTTTTTTTTTTTTTTTGACAGGCAGAGTGGACAGCGAGAGAGAGAGACAGAGAGAAAGGTCTTCCTTTTGCCGTTGGTTCACCCTCCAATGGCCGCGGTAGGCGCGCTGCGGCCGGCGCACCGCGCTGATCCGATGGCAGGAGCCAGGGGCTTCTCCTGGTCTCCCATGGGGTGCAGGGCCCAAGGACCTGGGCCATCCTCCACTGCACTCCCTGGCCACAGCAGAGAGCTGGCCTGGAAGAGGGGCAACCGGGACAGGATCAGTGCCCCGACCGGGACTAGAACCCGGTGTGCCGGCGCCGCAAGGCGGAGGATTAGCCTATTGAGTCGCGGCGCTGGCCAGTTTCTTCCTTTTTTTAAAGATTTATTTTTATTTATTTGAAAGACAGAGTTACAGAGAGAGGTCTTCCATCCACTGGTTCACTTCCCAGATGGCAGCAATGGCCAGAGCTGCGCCAATCTGAAGCCAGGAGCCAGGAGCTTTCTCCAAGTCTCCCACGTGGGTGCAGGGGCCCAAGGACTTGGGCAATTTCTACTGCTTTCCCAGGTCATAGCAGAGAGCTGGATCTGAAGAGAAGCAGCCAGGACTAGAACTGGCACCCGTATGGGATGCCGGTGCTTCAAGCCAGGGTGTTAACCCGCTGCGCCACAGCGCTGGCCCTTCTTCCAGTTTCTTAGGAAAGGTTCCTTTTGAGAACCTTCACTCTTATCTTGCCTTAAACAAGAATAGGTAGGTGTCCAAATCTTAATATAATTCATATCTCTAAATAAATAAAAACATCAAATGCCTTCTATATCATAAATATTCAGTTAACGTGTCCTTCACTGACATCTGCCTGCACCCACTAAGGAAATGCTGGTGGAAAAACTAGATCCATTCTTGGATCAGGAAAAGAAATGAGATTTATGAACCTCTAAAGGTTCGAGCCAGGTCAGTCGTGACTGTTAGTATCTTCACACAATGATGTTTCCAGGGGAACCCAAGGGCCAGTTTTGAAACTTGAAAGGAAATCCTTATACAGTTTTATAATTAATAATTTTTTTCTAAACTCTAAGATTGTTGAAGGGCAAACTGCCAGGAAACCTAGAGTTTTGTCAGTGCTACCACTGACTTCCCTAAATCCCTTTTCTTTGCCATTTTCTGAGCCTAGCTCCCAGTTTGTTTACTTATATTATGAAAATAGTGATTTTAAAATATAGTGTAATGCTTGCAGAATTCTCTTCCTTCTGCATGTCATGGTGACAATGTAGGGAAAATAAATAATAAATGTAGGTTAACTCACTAAATTGTTGTTTGTAAAAGATTCACGAAATGAATCTCTTGAAATTTGGAATTTAACACATTTTAGGGATTTCATTATACATAAACCAAAAAAACGAAAGTCATCTTGCCTCAAAAGAATACTTGCATTTATGTCATAAAATATTTCTCATGTGTTTGCTACTATAAGAAATATGTTAATAACCATCTTATAAAATGTTTAATTCTCAGGGCAAGAAAAATTGCTTAACCAGAAGAGTTTAGAATGTCAGTTTCATTACACTTAACATTTTCTCCTTTTTGAAGACTAGAAAATGTGGGATGCATTCACCAATATTAGAGATAATATTGATTGAGTACTTAGTGTAGATCCACATTTGATCTAAGTTTCATATATATTATATTCCATTAATCCTTCTCACACCATGTATGTTATATATTTAATCTCATAGAACCATGAAATAGATGTTCATTATTCTTCCTCCAAATTCACAAATAAGGAAGTTGATGCACATAAATATTATAACTTGCCTAGATTGATTTACTTATATTATTTTGTGTCTCTTATTGTTTGTATCTGCTTCTATAGGACAGGGTAACCCATATTGTGTTTTAAAAAAGAAAAGTCCATCTTTGAATTATAAGCAGACACACAAGAAATGTTGCCAAAAATTTCCACATCTTTAAAAGTATTTTGAGAATGCACAGCTGAGACCATCCCTGATGTCAGCTCCAGAGCCACCATCTAGAATTCCAGCATATTCTTAAGTTTACCTTAAGAAATAGTCAATTCCTTTGAAGCTGCAACTCTTTTGTAATATATCTTGCTTCTCATCCATAAATCCTTTCTCAGCGAAGACTCGAGGATTTGTCGGAGGCTTCTTCAGTTAATCTCACAAAATAATGATCCTGGGGGTAGGGGAAGTGAGTAGGGGTACTCAGCCATCCCACAGCTGGGATTGCACGGACCCTTCTCTTCTCCTGAGTTACACTTAATGGGAAGTGTGTCCCCTCATCTTCCTTGCCCATCCCCAAGTATGTGAGCTCTTTAGAAGCAAGCTATCTTTAAATGTTTGCTGTCCTAACACTGACTATGGTGCTTTACACATGTCATTGTGCTTGGATTGAAATTTCATTACTTCTACCATTAGTAATCATTTGTTAGAAATTTATGTATTTATTTGAAAGAGAGAGAGAGAAAAAAATAGGGGGGGTGGGGAGAGATCCCATCTACTGCTTCACTCCTCAATTGCCTCCAACAGCTGGGATTGGGCCCAGCTGGATCCAGGAGCTGGGAATTCAGTCCAGGTCTCCCAGGCTGGTGGCAGAGACCCAAGTACTTGAGCCATCACCTTCTGCCTCCCAGGTGCTCATTATCAGGAAGCTGGATCCAAAGCACAGGGGGACTCAATCTCAGGCGTCCCAAGTGGTGGCTTAAACTGCTGCCCTACAATGCCCACTCCCTAATGGTATATTAATCGTTGGGCCAAATGCCTCCTCATACCATTTGTAATCATTCGGATCACAGAAAAACCCACACTATTATTAAGTTTACTGGCCACTTAATTTCTAGGCATTTGAAATTGAGATTATTTTAATTTGAGAGAATAAATTGGCACAACTAAAAATATCTAAGCATTTTTGGAGACTTAAGCACAATAAATTGATACTTGTTAAAATTTGAATCATATATCTCAGTCTCTTTTTTCAGAACACCACATCGTATTCTGACATTCAGAATGTGTAAGAGTTTTGGATGTTGTGAGTTCATGTCAGCTGTTTGGGAACTTAGCTATATTCAAAATTTGTGTAGCATCCTGAGGTCATAACTGATAAACCTCAGATCAGTGGTCACACATGTCAGGTTTTACATTCCACATGTCTCCTTACACTGTTTTGCAGTGTAAATAGGTAGTGACAAGATGTCAAAGTAGAAGACAATTTCTAAATAGAAGCCACATTTTGTTTCTATCTTCTGCTTCTCTCAACATTTTCAAGATAACCTTGGAGAAAACAGATCTCTATGCTACCATTCACATTTGCACAGACCCAGTTTTAAATGTGTGTGCTCACATTCTCTAGCTGTGTGACCATGGACAGGCTGGTTAGTTTCTGTAAGCTTCAGTTTTCTCTTTTACAAAATAGATATAATTCCTATCTCCTCCCACAAAAGCTTATGGGAATTAAATGGGGTAATATTAGTGCATTACAGACATTTGATATACTTCCCTTACCTACTTCTTGGGTTGTTAAGAGTGGACAAAATCTTGTCAGTAGAGGGAAGAATTATTTTTTCCTTATCTCCATACTCTTTGAACTTATTCACAGAAGTCCTTCCAATAGTACATGCCTGATAAATAATTGACAAAATAAATTCTAAAGGTATCAGAAAGACTGAATGCTGAAGCAGAAAATTCAGCAGGTGCATTTAGTATCTGGTTATTGCTTATGAAAATAACTATGAGCCATTTTGGTACTTTATACCCTCTTTCAAGTCAGGGGGCACTGTTCAGGGCTGTCACCTATCCTATAAGGGGCCCCAAAATGTTACATAGTATGGGTTTTGTTTTTAAGATTTTATTTATTTTGAGAGGTAGAGTTACAGACAGTGAGAGGGAGAGAGAGAAAGGTCTTCCGTCCGCTGGTTCACTCCCCAAATGGCTGCAATGGCCGGAGCTGTACCGATCTGAAGCCAGGAGCCAGGAGCTTCTTCTGGGTCTCCCACATGGATGCAGGGGCCCAAGGACTTGGGCCATCCTCTACTGCTTTCCCTGGCCATAGCAGAGAGCTGGTCTGGAAGAGGAGCAGCCGGGACTAGAACCGGCGCCGCAGGTGGGGGATTAACCTATTGCACCACAGCGCCGGCCCCACATACTATGGGTTAAGGAAAATTATATATGGAGGCTGGCGCTGTGGCTCAACAGGCTAATCCTCTGCCTAGCGGCGCCAGCACACCGGGTTCTAGTCCCGGTTGGGGCGCCAGTGGAGGATGGCCCAAGTGCTTGAGCCCTGCACCCGCATGGGAGACCAGGAGAAGCACCTGGCTCCTGCCTTCGGATCAGTGTGGAGGATTAGCCTAGTGAGCCATGGCACCGGCACTCCGTGACTTTTATTTCTAGAGAATAAATTGGCACAACTCAAACAATCTAAGTGGTTTTGTGAACTTGACAAAATATGGAGAAGTTTTTCCAAGCCAGGACTTTAGCTTAGTGGAAAACTACCTTGCCTTATTTTCCTCACTTAACCTTGGGTCAGACTGGCTGTGACATGATGCTTAGACTGGCATTTGGGTGGGCATAGGAGATCAAGTCCGAATGCCCCTGCACTGTCTGGGTGGAAGCTTTTGAAGGGTCTGTCCCTGCTTACCTGGCCCACGTGGCCTCTCACTGCTCTGTAGTGGTTGGTCGCTTCCTCATCTTCTTTCACCTCCACATGTACTCCTTCCCATCACCTCCTTTTTTTTTTAAGATCATGTTAAAGCACATCTTCAAGGGAAGCCTCTCTGAACAGGACAGAATAATTAATCTAGTTACCGCTGTCATGATACCATCTGTTCTCATGACAGCTTTTACCCTTTTGCATTGTCATGCTCTCCTTATCAGACCCTCAGTTCCCTGAGGGTGGGAATCATATATTTAATGCGTTTTTAACTTATTTATTCATTTAGTGGCATCTATACAGTATTATTATGTTTAGGGACTATGAAGATGCTGAGCATACAAATGGTGAGTTAAAGTAATATGATCCCTGGGGGCTGACGCTGTGGTGCAGCAGGTTAAGCTGCCATCTGCAACTCCAACGTCTTCTATGGGTGCCAGTTCAAGTCCCGGCTGCTTCACTTGTTAATAATAATAATAATAATAATAATGTGATCTCTGCCCCCATGGAGTTCACAGTCTAGTTTGAGAGACAGACATAACCAAATATTCACTGAGGCAAAGTCACAACTGCAGCTGTGACTGTTGTTGTGAATGGGAAGTATATGGTTCTTTTATTTTATTTTACTTTTTTTTATTTGACAGGTAGAGTTATAGACAGAGAAAGAGACAGAGAGAAAGGTCTTCCTTCCATTGGTTCACTCCCCAAATGGCCTCTACGGCCAGCGCTACACCGATCCAAAGCCAGGAGCCAGGTGCTTCTTTCTGGTCTCCCATGTGAGTGCAGGGGCCCAAGCACCTAGGCCATCCTCCACTGCCTTCCCAGGCCACAGCAGAGAGCTGGACAGGAAGGGGAGCAACCAAGACTAGAACTGGCACCCATATGGAATGCCGGCGCCACAGGCGGAGGATTAACAAAGTGAGCCACAGCGCCGGCCCCAAGGGGGGTATATGGTTCTATGATAACCAAGAGTAAAGGGTTGACCTGGGAGGGCAGGGAAAGCTTCCACCAGGGAGTAAAGTGTTGAGCTGTGGTAGGCTGGAACAGAGTCTCTCTGGCTCCAAGCCCACAGTCACCACTGTATCTGTTCTGAGTGGTTGCCATGGGCTTGGATCGATCAGTGAGAACAAGTGAAAGACAGTGAAATCAGTCATATCATTTTGAATTGTTATAAGTTAATTCCACTAGGACTACAATATGGAACTTGGCTTAATAACCAAAGGGAAATGATTCAGAATACATTCTTAAATGCTGTTTTCATTGATTACTCCAAATCTTATTTCTCAAATGTGAATCAGCTGACAGCCACCAATGAAAAGATATCCTACCCTACTATACACCCACAATATCCTCACCTCCAACACATGTACAGGTAGTACTTGTAGGCCAATACTGAAAAAGATTCAGGACCCGTGGCCAAGGAATTCTATGGGCAGAGAGTGGAACCAGAATTCTCCTGGCTAGTATTTACCCATCTGGTCCACATGTGCTCAGAGCTGGCTAGGCTTTGAGTTTGCAAAGCAAGCAGAAGGGCTTGCTTTTGCTCTAAAGATGCTGCCCCGTTCAAAGTCAAGACACATACGGATAAAACATTTGGGGAAGCCATTCAGGATGTGTATAATGGCGTACTGAAATTGTGGGTGAAGGAGGTAGGACTTCATGGGGGAAGAGCACCCAGTATCAGGCTATACTCATCAGGGAGACCGCAAGGACCCAGTGGGCTGAGTCACGTCCTGAAAGAAGGATGGGTTTAGAAAAAAAGAAAAGGAAACTAGTAATACAGCTACTGGTTATTCTAGGCATGATGGTAGGAAAGCGCTATCTTATTTAGTCTCGTTGCAGTTTATCTGAGTTTTACGTTTTTGACAATTAAGTTTTAAGCTTTCAGGAAAGTGAAGCTTGGGTAAATTAATGTGCCTTTGGTTATTGAATATTATCCATATTGTGCAACTTCTTTTTTAGCCTGTTTTCTGTAGTTTCATACTTTAGTTTTAGAGAATTACTCCAAAGTCATCATGATTGAAGATAATAAAGAGAACAAAGACCATTCTTTGGAAAGAGGAAGAGCGACTCTCATTTTTTCCTTAAAGAATGAAGTTGGAGGACTTATAAAAGCACTGAAAATCTTCCAGGTAAGCAGTCTCCATATTTGTGCACAAGCTCTTCTTCTTTTTTTTTTTTAATTAAAAACACAATTTACAAATATTTAATATCTTCTGAAAAGCATTTCCAAGTTCAGAATGAAAAAAATATGTACATAATATATAATCAAATACCAGTTAGCTTCCAAGCTCTTCTGAAAATGAGTTTGTAAGTTTACATTTAAAACAAAAATTATTGTAAATTTTTCATAGATGGGCTACAGAAAATTCTGAAGAACTTAAGTTTCTAAAATATTGATCAATTCTAATAAATGGGCAAGAGATACAATTTATGGAAGAGCAGATACAAATAGCTCGTAGGAAACAAGGAAAGATGCATTTCATAGATTTCAGAGTATTGAATTTTAATTAAATAAAATGTTAAACTTTAAATATTACTTAATGGTATACCTAATCACATATCACTGGGGCCAGTGCTGTGGCACAATGGGTTGAGCTGCCGCCTGCAGTGCTGGAATCCCATATGGGTGCTAATTTGAGTCCCTGGTGCTCCACTTTTTTAAAAAAATTCAAGTTATTTAAAAAATTAATTTGTTAATTATTCATTTATTATTTATTTGAAAGGCAGAGATACAGAGAGAAGGAGGGAGGAAGAGAGGGAGAGAGAGAGAGAGGAGGGAGAGATGCAGGGGCCCAAGGACTTGGACCATCTTCCACTGCTTTCTCAGGCACATTAGCAGGGAGCTGGATCAGAGGTGGAGCAGCTGGGACTCAAATCGGTGCCCATATGGGAAGCCAACACTGCAGGCAGCGGCTTTACCTGCTACACCACAGCACCGGCCCCTGCAGTGTATTTTGTAACTGGCTTCCTCCTATTAGTTCTATGATAAATTCTCTCTTCCACAAGATAAACCCTGCCTATTCCAATTTCCTAGCATCCTCTAACACAATTCTTTCTTGGGTGGCTCATGTTACCTAATAATTCTATTGTCATTGGTGCCTTAGCTTGTACATTTCCTTTGATTTGGATCCCTTCTTCTTCCCTTCCATCTTCCTGTTCTGCCCATTCTTTAAGATTCATTTCATTTCCCCTTTACTCCACAAAACCTTCACTTTTTAAACTCATAATGGTTTTTTCCTTTACAACATGTCTGTACCTGGACACTTACTTTTTGAGTTTTCTGTTTGTCATTCGTGTGTTGGTCAATTAGATTGTAAAGTCCTTATATGTGGGTAACATCAGAAAGCTTATGGAAAAGTGATATGAAAAGGTAAGTTTATTTTGGTGCAAAAAATTTAAGCCCATGTATAGTTGTTTTTATAATATGTATTTGCATGAACTTTTTGGAAGACCCCTGGTGTGTACGAGTCTTACCCTTCTTTGCATTCTTCACAGTCCCTACCTGACTACACAAGTGTTCATTAAGTTGTTTTAGGATGAACTGGTTAGCTTTGGAGATCATTTGCTCATTGTGTGTTTGGTTCTCATGGTTCAATGTTGTCTTCAGTGCTTTCCTTAGCTACCCAGATTGCTAGGAGATGATACCCTTCCCCTCAGGAGTATATCATGGGCCCCACAGCTCAGGCTGGTATGGGGAGACATCAGAAGAAGCAATCTGGGGGGCTGGTGTGGGGAGAGCTGCTGCCTGCAACCCTGCATCTCGTTTGAGTACCAGTTTGAGTCCTGGTTGCTCCGCTTCCTCTATGGCTCTGTGCTAATGCACCTGGGAAGTATCTGGGGCCCTGCCACCCACATGGGAGATCTAGTTGGAGTTCCAGGCCCCTGACTTTGGCCTGGCCCAGCCCTGGCCATTGTAGCCATATGGGGAATGAACCAGTGGAGGGAAGATCTCTCTCTCTCTCTCTAACTATACATTTCAAACAAATAAATTAATCTTAAGGGAAAAAAAAGCTATCTAATTGAGCTGGTTACTAAGTTCGTGGCTTATGAGATTTGAGGCATTAAACTCTGTCTAAGACGTTCCCCTAGTTTTATTAAATGCATTTTTTAAAAGATTTTTATTTATTTGAGAGGTAGAATTACAAACAGTGAAAGGGAAAGACAGTGAGAAAGGTCTTCATTCCGTTGGTTCACTCCCCAGATGGCGGCAACAGTCAGAGTTGTGCCGATCTGAAGTCAGGAGCCAGGTGTTTCTTCCTGGTCTCCCATGCAGGTGCAGGGGCCCAAGCACTTGGTCCATCTTCTACTGCTTTCCCAGGCCATAGCAGAGAGCTGGATCAGAAGAGGGGCAGCCAGGACTAGAACCGGCACCTATATGGGATGCTGGTGCCGCAGGCGAAGAATTAACCTACTGCGCCACGGAGCCAGCCCCTATTAAATGCATTTTTGAAAGAAACTTTTCTTTTCCAAGGACCAGCATTAATTTGAATCTGGTTTTTATTTGTGAGAATTTTCAAAAGATTCTTTGTATTGAGGAGATTTGGTATTTTTACTTAATACCAATTTATTATTATTTTTTTTTTTTTGCAAACTAAAAGTAGCAAAGTTTAATTACCAATTTATTCTGACAGTCTGAAGAACCTCTAATGGGTGTAATCTTATTAGTTTCTTGAGAGTATGGTGCATTTTGCAAACTTTTTTGAATAGTACATAATAGCTAAGTGGGAATTAGTTTGCTGTTGCCACACTAAAACAGCCTTTTCACCTGTGGCTACTATGACCAGTGTGAGGTTGATATTTGGCGGTAATGAATGTAATCTGCTCAAAGATTACTACCACTGGAGACAGTTACAGGAGCTGTTTACTCTCTGCTTTACACAGGAGAAGCATGTGAACCTGTTACATATTGAGTCCCGAAAATCTAAGAGAAGAAACTCAGAGTTTGAGATTTTTGTTGACTGTGATACCAACAGAGAACAATTGAATGATATTTTTCATCTTCTGAAGTCTCATACCAATGTTCTTTCTGTGACTCCACCAGATAATTTGACTATGAAGGAAGATGGTAAGTTTGAAATGTGAAAGTATTACCTAGAAAATCAGGTGTCTGGTGTATGTCCAGTCTTACCCATTTTGAAGACGTGAGAGTAAAAATAAAAATCTGTACAAATTGCTTATAGTCTTGTAGTGAAGTGACACAAAATGTAATTCCTAAAAATGTAATTGCTAAGGAAAAATTATAAAACACTGTTTGATCAAATGTGGGAGAAATGAAAAGGAAATCTTGAGCATAAGAAAGAATTCAGGGGCTGGCGCTGTGGTGGAACAGGTAAAGCCGCCACCTGCAGTGCCAGCATCCCATACGGGCGCTGGTTCAAATCCCAGCTGCTTCACTTCAGATCCAGCTCTCTGTTATGGCCTGGGAAAGCAGTAGAGAATGGCCCAAATCTTTGGGCCCCTGAACGCACATGGGAGACCCAGAAGAAGCTTCTGTCTCCTGGCTTTGGATTGGCTCAGCTCCAGCTGTTGCGGTCAACTGGGAAGTGAACTAGTGGATGGAAGACCCCCACCTCTCTCTCTGCCTCTCCTTCTCTCTCTGTGTAACTCTGACTTTCAAATAAATAAATAATTTTTTTAAAAAAAGAACTCAGAATGTTTAGAAATAGATTAAGTTATGTCTTAATTTTCTAATCACCAAGTATCTCTTGATTCCACAAACCACCAGTTCACAACCTCTGAGCTCTTAGTAATGCTCACAGAGTTTAGCATCTAGCTAAATGAATATTTTAAATTTTTTGAAAAAGTTGAGAGCTGCTGAGAACTGTAATGTGAAATTTGCTATGTACAGCATTTATTCCAATCCCCTCTCCCACTTCTGTTGCTGGAGAGGCTTGCCATAGTCCCCATGCCTACCAGTCACAGCTAAAGGGTTAACAACTGGCAGAGCAGGGGCCTAGAGCTCTGCTGGTGTATATTTTGAGTGATTGATATCCAGGTTGTTTTTGAGGTTAAATCTTGATTATGACTCTTGGGTACATTAGAAAGAGTGGTACACGGGAGCAAGAAGGATTGCATTCTAGTCCTCCTCTCTTTTCCATTAGAAATTAGTTACCTTGGGCAAATTACTTTTCTTTGCTGGATTTTGGTTATTTCATCTATAAAATGAGGAGCTTTCTAGATGGCTAAATGGTTCAGTTGATATTTAGGGTATACCAACTTGGGCCAGATATTTCTACTAAGCAAAGTAGCTTCCAAAAATATATAATTCCTACCTTACAGTTGTTCTAGTGCTTTCTGTAAGACAAACAGATGCATTGTAATAGAACATAATAAAAGCACATGGAGGATTGGAAGCAGTGTGTCTCCGGAAGTCAGAGGACAAGGATCCACCTACAGCATCCAGGAAGGCTTTCTGGAATGAGGAGCTCTCATTATATTTATTTATTTTTTTTTTCCTATATTTTTTGACAGGCAGAGTGGACAGTGTGAGAGAGAGAGAGACAGAGAGAAAGGTCTTCCTTTTTGCTGTTGGTTCACCCTCCAATGGCCGCTGCGGCCGGCGCACCGTGCTGATCCGAAGGCAGAAGCCAGGTGCTTATCCTGGTCTCCCATAGGGTGTAGGGCCCAAGCACTTGGGCCATCATCCACTGCACTCCCGGGCCATAGCAGAGTGCTGGCCTGGAAGAGGGGCAGCCGGGACAGAATCCGGCGCCCCGACCGGAACTAGAACCCGGTGTGCCAGAGCCGCAAAGCAGAGGATTAGCCTGTTGAGCCATGGCGCTGGCCAAGCTCTCATTATATTTAGGTCTGGGTGTTCTCAGGAAGCCAGCAGGGTGTGGTGGGGTGAGGAGTGGGAGCACAATATGTATTCTAGGCAGAGGAACAGCGGTTGCAAAAACCCCAGGTCTTATGAGGGCCCAGAGAATGAGACTGGTGTCAGATCACAGTAACAAAGACATTAATGATTTCTAAGATCCTTTTCAACAGCAAAAATAAAAATTCAAAGTGCTAATTAAATCTACATGTTGATCTGTAAACACACTTTACTGCCTTATTCTGCTTTTGTAGATAAATATGTGGCTTACAATTTTTTCTTACTTTTGATCTGTTACTAGCCTACAGCATTTCTCCAGTAATTAAGAAATCAACCTGAAGACCATAAAAAGGTTTTATAGCTTAAAAATTTTGAATAGAATTTACTTCTTAGATTTTCAATATACATGCTAAAATTAAAAATCTCATCCAGCTGCATGTTATTTCTTAATTTTGTCTCCCCATTGCTTTATTTAAGATCATCTTTTCCAATTTCAGTGGTTTTTGTGTTTTTCAGGCATGGAGAGTGTTCCTTGGTTTCCAAAGAAGATTTCAGACCTGGACCATTGTGCTAACCGAGTTTTGATGTATGGATCTGAGCTAGATGCAGACCATCCTGTAAATATTTTTTAATGACTATTTCCATGAAAATAATGTAAAACAAATGAAAATTAAGGACAACTTAAAACTTATTTACTTATTTTTATTTATTTGAAAGACAGAGGCGGGAGGGGTGGAGAGAGAGTGAGTGAAAGAGAGAGCGAAATCTTCATTCTAGTGGTTCACTTGCTAAATGCCTGCCTTCAGTATCTGGGGCGAGGCCAGGCTGAAGCCAGAGCCTGGAGCTCAATCCAGGTTTCCCACATGCAGGAGCCATCACAGCAGCCTTACAGGGTACACGTTAGCAGGAAGGCGGAGGCAGAAGTGGTGCCTGAACTTGAACCAGGAACTCCAACACGGGAGGCAGTGTCCCAGTGTCTTAACTGCTGCACCAAATGCCTGGCTCTAAGAACAACATTGCTTGAAAAGGTGTTTTTTTCTAAACAGGACCTTTTTTAAAATATATAAATTTGAGACACACACATACACAGCACTCCCATCCAGTGATTCACTTGCCAAATATCCATGAAGGCCAGAACCAGGAGCCAGAAACACAATCCAGGTCTCACACATGGATGGCAGGAACCCAGATACTTGAGCTATCCCTTCTGTCTCCCAGGGTCTGTGCTGGTAGGAAGCTTGAGTTAGGAGCCAGAGCAGGGAGTCCAACCCAGGCACTCCAGTGTGGGATGTGGGTGTCTTAATCACTAGGCTATCATGACCATTTTAAAAAAAGATTTATTTATTTGGAAAGCAGAATTACAGAGAGAAGGAGAGGGAGAGACAGAGAGAGAGGGAGAGAGAGAGAGATCTTCTATCTGCGGGTTCACTCCCCAAATGGCTACAACCACCAGGGCTGGTGCAGACTCAAGTTGGGAGCCAGGAACTCCATTTGGGTCTCCCATGTGGATGGCAGTGCCCCAAACATGTGGATCTTCCTCTGCTGCTTTCCAGGCACATTAGCAGGGAGCTGGTTATGAACTGGGGCTGAGGGACTCAAAACCAGCACTCATATGGGATGCTGGCATCACAGGCAGTGACTTCACAGGCTATACAACACCAGCCCCTGGAACCATGTTTTGATCTGGATTTCAGGAAGCATTTAGTAGATGCCCATGTTGGTGGAATTATGACTTAAATGCCTGAAAAGCATCTAATTTCATTGGCTCCAAGACATCTGTCCAGTACTTGGCACCCCTATTCTGAAGAGCTATTCCAACTGTTGTAATAAAATGAACACAGTATCTGAAATCAGTTTGTATTTTTTTTTTAAAGATTTATTTATTTACCTGAAAGTCAGAGTTACAGAGAGGAGAGGCAGAGAGAGAGAGAGAGAGAGAGAGGTCTTCCATTCGTTGGTTCACTCCCCAATTGGCTGCAATGGCTGGAGCTGTGCTGATCCAAAGCCAGGAGCCAGGAGCTTCCTTCAGGTCTCCCACGTGGGTTCAGGGGCCCAAGCAATTGGGGCATCTTCCACTGCTATCCCAGGCCATAGCAGAGAGCTGGATAGGAAGTGGAGCAGCTGGGACTAGAACCAGTGCCCATATGGGATGCCGGTGCTTCAGGCCAGGGCCTTAACCCACTGCACCACAGTGCTGGCCCCAGTCAGTTTGTAGTAAGAATGGTCATGGGTTTTTGGAGCGGGGAATTAAGATCACCCATGTTGCCCACCATGATTGATTTATTAGACAGTTGATGAACTAGCGAGCTGTACAGTACAGGCAAGAGTTGGGGAATCCATAAATCCAGGGCTTAAGCTTGCTCAAGGGGCTCTAGGTTCCTGGGAGGGGAGAGGAGAAGAAAGTGCCGTTGTGGAGTTGCACAGACCAGGGCTTTAATCTGGCTTTTCTCACTTAATGGCTTACGTGGCTGTGACCTTATACTACTTTAGACAGCCACTAGCCCATCGTCCATTTATTCTATAACCTCTTTGAATAACCATTGTAATAAATTACAGGACTTGCCCTAAAGGAGCTTGCAGTCTAGTTGAAAAGCTAAAGCACACATGTAGAAGTAAGCACAAGATGAAATGTAAAAGTGCCCTGAGTGATTAGAACCAGTTGCTTTGAAATATACACAAGAGAGCAAACACCTCTAGCTGCAGAGACCAGAGAAAGGGCCTCAAAAGGTTTCAGCAGATAAGAGCCGGAGAGGAAGGAAGATTCAGGAAGGATTAACGTGAACAAAGGTTCAGAGGCAAGAAAATCTGGGTCCTACTTATGGAAAGGTGAGGACGTCAGTTTTACTGATCTCTTAACAAATCCTGCTGATTCTCACTTCCCAGATGTTTCTGAGATTTGCTCCTTACTCACCCCATTATTATCCCTTAACTGGTTTCTCTCTCTCTCTCTCTTTTTTTTTTTTTTTTTTTTTTTTTTTTTTTTTTTTTTTGACAGGCAGAGTGGATAGTGAGAGAGAGAGACAGAGAGAAAGGTCTTCCTTTGCCACTGGTTCACCCTCCATTGGCCGCCACGGCTGGTGCGCTGCGGCCGGTGCACCACGCTGATCCGAAGGCAGGAGCCAGGTGCTTCTCCTGGTCTCCCATGGGGTGCAGGGCCCAAGCACTTGGGCCATCCTCCACTGCACTCCCTGGCCACAGCAGAGAGCTGGCCTGGAAGAGGGGCAACTGGGACAGAATCCGGCGCCCCGACCGGGACTAGAACCCGGTGTGCTGGCGCCGCTAGGCGGAGGATTAGCCTGTTGAGCCACGGCGCCGGCCTTAACTGGTTTCTCTACCTCCAGCCTTGCCACCTTCAAACTCGTCCTCACAGTCATCAGAGTGAGCTAACACCTCAGTATGACCATTATCCCTCTTCTCTCCTAAAAATCACCAGTGGTTCCTAGGTTCCTAAGAGTACTGAAAACATATGTCCATATAAAAACCTGTACACAAATGTTCATAGCAGTGCTATTCATAACAGCAAAAAAATAGAAGGAACCCAAATGTCCAATTGAATAATGGATAAAGTATGTGATATCCATGAATGAATATTATGTGTTATAGAAAGGCGTGACGTTTGTATATGTGCTACAGCATGGGTGAACCTTGAAGAAGCAAATCACAAAAAGCCCCATATTGTATGGTTCCTTTTATATGGAATGTCCAGTGGGGCTGGCATTGTGGTGCATCCTGGGAAGGCAGCACGGAGCTGGGTCAGAAGCAGGGCAGCCAGGATTTGAACCAGCACTCTGATAAGGGATGCCAGCATTGCAAGCAGTGGCTTAACCAGCTGCACCACAATGCTGGCCCCTGGTTAGCATGAGTTTTAACATTACTGTTGTAGGGGTCGGTGCTGTGGCTTACTTGGCTATTCCTCCGCCTGAGGTGCCGGCATCCCATATGGGCACTGGTTCTAGTCCTGGCTGCTCCTCTTCCAGTCCAGCTCTCTGCTGTGGCCCGGGAGGGCAGTGGAGGATGGCCCAAGTGCTTGGGCGCCTGCACCGGCATGGGAGACCAGGAGGAAGCACCTGGCTCCTGCATTTGGATCAGCGCAGCGCCGGCTGTAGCAGCCATTTGGGGAGTGAACCAACAGAAGGAAGACCTTTCTCTTTGTTTCTTTCTCTCACTATCTATAACTCTACCTCTCAAATAAATAAATAAAATCTTTTAAAAAAACACAAAAAACATTACTGTTCTGTTTTTTATTATGGCTTGTTTCTTCAAATGATGAATATGTGTGCATTTTGTGATAAAGTCTAAGGCTAGATTTTATTGTCACTATTTCAGATATTATTGATTACTGTTTTATTTTTAATTACTATTTCAGGTTACTGGTGATGTAGTCAAATGATTAAAAAACAAACCCTATTGTTTGGAAAAGAGCCATGCATATTTGACTAGGGCAGTGCTTTCCTTATTCTTCAATTTATTTTATTTTTGCAGCCTCTGTGGTATCTTTGTAGCTATAGTGTCTTTTATCTTTGTAGCCACTCGAGTATAAAACTGTCATATAGCATTGAGTTTAAAATAAAAATGATCATAAAACTCTAATCAATGCTTGTTCATAATAACCGTTATGTAGTCCTTTAATATAGTAGCTTGAGGAAATGTTTCGCGTATTCTTTTATGTGGATATTTAAAAACTTATCTTTGATTATTAGGGCTTCAAAGACAATGTCTACCGTAAAAGACGAAAGTACTTTGCAGACTTGGCTATGAGCTATAAATAGTAAGTATATCATAAAATAATATATACTTTGAGATACTAAAATAGAGTAAATTATATTCATTTAGTAAAGAGAAAGCAAAATTAGTGCTACCATTTATTGAAAGCTAATTTAAAAATAACTCCTTCCCTCTACCTCAATTAGTGGAGACCCCATTCCTAAGGTTGAATTCACGGAAGAGGAGATTAAGACCTGGGGAACCGTATTCCGGGAGCTCAACAAACTCTATCCGACCCATGCTTGCAGAGAGTATCTCAAAAATTTACCTCTGCTTTCCAAGTATTGTGGATATCGGGAAGACAATATCCCACAGCTGGAAGACATTTCAAACTTTTTAAAAGGTAACAAGCAAATTAACTTTTTGTAAGGAGAACATTGAATTCTGGTTTGATCATAATAACAGTTTTTAAAAATTTTTAATTGTTTTAATGTACATACTTAAGATTTATTTTATTTATTTGAAAGGCAGGATGACAGAGAGAGAGAGAGAGAGAGAGAGAGAGATCTGTCTGCTGTTTCACTTCTCAAATGTCTGCAACTTTTGAGGCTGGATCAGGTTGCAGCCAGGTGCCAGGAACTCCTTCCAGGTCTCCCACATGGGTGCGGGGGTCTGAGCACTTGGGCCATCTTCCACTGCTTTCCCAGGCAGATTAACAGGGAGCTAGACGGGCAGTGGAGCAGCTAGGACTGGAACCAGTGGCTTAACCCACTGTGCCATAACACCATCCCCATGACAACAGTTTTCATAGAGGAACAATGTCTATGGAAGGCCAGCCTTTTCCTATTTTCTGTCCTGGAGTATCCAGTCAAGGCCTGAGCACCACATTCGAAGAGCAATCATCTTAAGCTGAAAAAAGAGAAGAGGAAAGTGAACAGGATTATAAGGGGGTTTGAAAGTATGTCACATAAGTGAAACTGAAGGACTCTTAGGGTGCTTAACCTGGAGACTTAAAGGATGCTGTAGCTTTATTTAAATATTTAAAAGCCATCTTATGTGATAGAGGGACCCTAAAGTAAAGTACGGTTGGATTGAAGCTGAAAGCTGCTGGCTGAAAATGGAGAAGGCCTTCCTTGGTGAATGAGCCATTTGAAAGCAGAACAGGCTCATGACCTGGTGCATTTCCCTCCCAGGGAGCTGGGAGCTGTTCATGCAAAAGCTGCACACCTGCTGGTCAGGGCCGTGGCAGAGGACAGTCAAGCAGCTTGAGCAAGGTCGGAGCGTTCGATCGCTGAGGCTCCTTTCCACACCAAGATTCTAATATTTTCCCAAGAAAGATGATGTGCTAGTAGGGACATTAACCGAGGGCAAGGATAACTTTTTTTTTTTTTTTTTTTTGACAGGCAGAGTTAGACAGTGAGAGAGAGAGACAGAGAGAAAGGTCTTCCTTCCGTTGGTTCACTTCCCAGATGGCTGCTACGGCCGGCGTGCTGCGCCGATCTGAAGCCAGGAGCCAGGTGCTTCTTCCTGGTCTCCCATGCGGGTGCAGGGCCCAAGGACTTGGGCCATCCTCCACTGCCTTCCTGGGCCACAGCAGAGAGCTGGACTGGAAGAGGAGCAACTGGGACAGAACCAGCGCCCCAAATGCGACTAGAACCCGGAGTACTGGCACCGCAGGCGGAGGATTAGCCTAGTCAGCCATGGCGCCGGCCTCACTTGGTTCTTCTAAAAGGAGAACTTTGATTTGGTTCAGGTCTCTGTTTTTTCTAGCTACTATAGGAAGTGAAGTGATGGTTCATCTCCAGGGTTTACAAAATTTAGGAAAAATATGTATCCTTCTCTATCATAGCAGATTAGAATGTTAGTGAAAATGTTTTTGACTCAGAGAGTTTATTTCCATTGTAGTCTGAAATTATTGTTTTATGTTTCTTACATTGACTGTTAACAGAAATGTACGTTAGCTGTTCAGTTCCCCAATTCTTAAGTTGTTCCTACAAAAGCCAGACAATTAAAAACAACTAGTGATTAAGGATAATAGAGATCAACACATGTGACCTCACTGGACTTACAAATATGAACAAATATGTGCTACCAAAATTGTTGTAAAATTCAATCTGTGTGAGAATTGGAGAAAATATTTTGGATGCAAGGCTGAAAGCTGTTCACCTGGGGTCCAGTTATAGAATGTGTTTTACAGGCAAGTGTCAGAGAAACTAAAATGACAAGATAGTTCAAACAAAACATCAATGGCCGCGGCGGCCATTGAAGGGTGAACCAACGGAAAAGGAAGACCTTTCTCTCTGTCTCTCTCTCTCACCGTTCACTCTGCCTGTCAAAAAAAAAAAAAATCAGTTGGAAGGGGTTACTGCACTGTCAAATATGATAGCCACTAGACATGTGGTTGTTTTATATGTTAAATAACTAACCTGAATTTCAACCAAAATCTTGGTCCCTCCATCACACTAGTGACATCACAAATGCTCCTTAACTACTTGTGGCTACTGTGGCCTTTTGGGCAGCACAGATTTAGAGCATTTCTATCCCTGTGGAAAGTTCTTCTGGACAGTGTCCTCTGCCCATGAGAGTGTGAGCATCCAAGTACAAACAACTGGATGGGATGGGAATACCAGAACTGTGATGGTTTGAAGTTCAGGACCAGATTGGGACTCACAGAGGCCTCCCACGCCTGCCTCGTGGTTGGCTCCTTGTCCAGGAGGCTTGCAGTGTTGGCTTTAGGAAAAGCACCATTCAGTTTAGATAAAACAGAGTATTTTACAAGAGATAGTACTGGTTTAAAATGGTATAGATTAAACAAATGGCTCTCACCTAAATTAATAGATTCTGTCAGCAAGTTTTCAGAAGAAAGAAGTACAACTGTTCAGGTGAGATTCTAAACTCTTTAGGGAGACAGAAAAGTATAGTATAAGGAGACTTTAGTTCCTTTTTTTTTTTTAAATTCTTTGTTTGAAAGAGAGAGAGAGAGAGAGAGAGAGAGAGAGAGAGAGAGAGAGCGCTCTTCCATCTGTTAGTTCACTCCCCAGATCAGATACCCAAAACAGCCAGGGCTAGGTCAGGCCAAAGCCAGGAGCCAGGAATTCAAGCCAGGTTTCCCATGTGAGTGGCAGGGACCTGACTACCTGCGTTATCACATGCTGTCTCCCAGGGTGTGCATTAGTAGGAAGCTAAAGGAGAGCAGAGCTGGGACTTAAACATAGGCATTTTGGTATGAGATGTAGGCATCCCAAGTGATGTCTTACTGCATCAAACCCTGTGGCCTAGAGTTTTATATTCTCTTTATCATTCTCTACATGGCCTTGGGAACAATACTGAGTTGCAGAACATCAGTTTTATAGTTGTCACAATAGAAGAAAACCCCTTAGCTCATCTAGCTCAGAGCAGATGTTTGGTGTAGTGGTTAAGATGCCAGTTGTATCCTATACTGGAGTAACTGAGTTCAAGTCCTGGCTCTGCCCAGTTCCATCTTCCTGCTAATGTGCCCCCTGGGAAGCAGCAGGTGATGACTTAAGATGCTGGGTCCCTGCCACTCACGTGGGAAGACTGGCTTGAATTCTGGACTCCTGGCGTTGGCCTGGCCTAGCCCCAGCTGTTGTGGGCATGGTGGGTGGGCAGGTGCGGTGGAAATGAACCAGTGGATGGGAGCTCACTTTTCCTTTGTTTCTGACTCTTTGTATTTCTCTGATTCTCTCTCTGCTTCTCAATTAATAAATAAATCGAAATTTAAAAAGAACTAACTGCTTGGCTATGGTAAGTGTTTAAAAATTATTAGATCCCCTGGTACACATATGCTTAATTTTAGCTTCCTATGCCCTCGCATTGTGTTACTTGGTGTCACTAGTAGAGTTAAAATGGTCTACATCTGTTCTGGTAAGATTTTCTCTGTTTTCACCTTTGCTTTGCAGAGCGCACAGGTTTTTCCATTCGTCCTGTGGCTGGTTACTTATCACCAAGAGATTTCTTATCAGGTTTAGCCTTTCGAGTTTTTCACTGCACTCAATATGTGAGACACAGTTCAGACCCCTTCTATACCCCAGAGCCGTGAGTATTTCTCCTTCAGCCCTTCATTCATCAAATGGTTATTTACAATAACGGTACCTATCATGTGTGTGTGTGTGTGTGTGTGTGAGATTAAATGAATTAGCACATGTAAAGCATTTCGAAGACTTGCCTGACACATATTATGTGTTGCAAGTGCTATACACTTTCATCTTTTTTTTTTCTTTTTTTCTTTTTCTTTTTTTTTTTTTTTTTTGACAGGCAGAGTGGACAGTGAGAGAGAGAGAGACAGAGAGAAAGGTCTTCCTTTTTCCGTTGGTTCACCCTCCAATGGCCGCCGCGGTAGCGCGCTGTGGCCAGACTTTCATCTTTTTTTAATATTTATTTATTTGAAAGATAGAGTTACAGAGAGAGGTAGAGACAGAGATAAAGATGTCTTCCATCTGCTGGTTCACTCCCCAAATGGCCACAATGGCTGGAGCTGAGCCAATCTGCAGCCAGGAGCCAGGAGCTTCTTCCAGGTCTCCCATGTGGGTGCAGGGGCCCAAGGACTTGGGCCATCCTCTGATGCTTTCCCAGGTGCATTAGCAGGGAGCTAGATTGGAAGTGAAGCAGCCATATGGGATGCTGGAACTGCATGCTGGGGCTTTAACCTGCTTCACCACGGCACCAGCCCCAACACGTTCATCTTTATCACTGTTGTTGGTAATTGACAGCATGTTAGCTGCTGGATGCTATAGTAAGCACAGGGAACATAGTAATGAAAAAATAAAATGATAATTCCTGCCTTTATAGAGCTTGTGTTCTAGTTGGGAGATAAATATAATAACCAAATAAGTAAATGCATGTGTGTGTTATGTAAGAAGGTAGTGACTGTCAAGGAAAAAAAAATAGAAAGAGGGAAGGGGATAGAGGTGTGTTGTGGGACATTGTTGTCTTGCAAAGGGTGATCAGGAAAGGCCTTGCTGAGAAGGTGACATTTGACAGAGACCTGGTTTGGGGGATATGAGCATTTGAAATATATCTGATATGCACTTACATGTGTATGTCAGTGAGCAGTCAAGATACTGAGCCAAAATCATTTCTTTATCTGATTATTGGCCTTTGTGATCTATTACCAAATCAAAACCACCTGATCAACTAGAAAAAAGTTAAGACTGAATTTTGATTTGAGTGAATGGTTGATTATGCATTTGTGCTCAGCACCAGAGTGTGACAAACTTGTTCCTCTGTTTCAGGGATACCTGCCATGAACTCTTAGGTCACGTTCCCCTTTTGGCTGAGCCAAGTTTTGCTCAGTTCTCCCAAGAAATTGGCCTGGCTTCCCTTGGAGCTTCAGAGGAGGCTGTTCAAAAACTGGCAACGGTAGCGTTCTGGAAATAACTCTATAGATTCATAATTCTCAATTGGAATGGGATGCATGAATATTGATGTAGTTTAAAAGTTTAAACTACAAAGCAAAATAGTAGAAATTTTGCCTGTGCACATAATATTTAATTTAAATAATCTAAATGTAAATTTTAAGGATTTACAAAGGGAGATTGAACAAGGTAGAGAAAACACAAGGTTACGATAGTGTCAATAGGTTGTGTATCTTCTATTTTCCAATAAAAATGCTAAGTTCCAAAAAATGATGCTAAAATATTTTTTCGTATCAAGACAAGTGACTTTTTAGTACAAGACACTGTGCTGAAATTACAAAGATCAGTAAGGCTTGGTTCCTGTCTTCAAGGAGTTTATACACCACATGAGGTGACAGTTGTGTTGGAATGAGATAAAAATCTGAGAAGTGCGTGCTCTGGGGATGCAGGAAACCATCTGAGGGAAGTTTTCATATAAAAGACACATCTAGGCCAGATGATGGAAATGAATAATGTTTTAATACGTCTAGGAAAGAAGAGCATGTCAGGATGAGGGCACACCAGGAAAGACAGACAGGGAGCTGTTCGGTGTGTCTAGGGAAAAAGAAGAAGCCAGAACACAGGGTGAGGGTGGAGGAGGTGATGTAAAATAGACTGGGTGGTTAGAACAGTGCTTCTCCAACTGCAGTTCAGGGACCTTTGGGGTCTCTGAGAGCCTTTCACAGGGTGTCTGCAAAGGATCCATTGAAAGTGCAAAGTGGATTTTAATGTAGCAGACAGTTCAGATTCCACAATGCAGCGTGGTGTCAACCCTTTTTCAATTAATTATTGTACGGAGCTGAATTTTCCTCACATTCCTTCAGCTAAAACAACATATTGCGGCAGGTTAAATATGGAAGCAGATATAACAGTCCATCTGTGTTCTAACCAGACATTGGCTAAAGTCTAGCCAGACATTAAAAAGATTTGTAATAATGTCATTAATTAGCTTGAGCCAAACATTACAGTGTAATAACATCAGTAATACATAATAAAAATGATTATGCTTTCTCACAGTGTTATATTTCTCACAGTGTAAAACAATGCTACTTTTCTCACTTTTTTGTTGTGTATGATATAATTGTTTTACTAAAAATTTGATTTATGTTAGTATAAAATGGGCTTATTATATTTTACGATTAGTTAGTAGCAATTTAAAAATTTTCTAACCTTGAATTCTCAGCATGGTTAATACAACTAGCTATAACCTATGATAAAATAGAACTTTGGAGGCCTTAGTGATTTGTCATTGTATGTAGGAATCCTCAGAACACAAGTTTGAGAAGTGCTGGTTTAAAATGAGACTTGTGAACCGGGCTGGGATCTTGGGCTTTATTCTGTGCTTTGAGTCAGTGACTAAGAGTTGAAATGTGTTTTAAATGGAGTAACTCAGCTTGTGAAAGTAATATTGATGTCCTTTTGCAGTGCTACTTTTTTACTGTGGAGTTTGGTCTATGTAAACAAGACGGACAGTTACGAGTCTTCGGCGCTGGCTTACTTTCTTCTATCAGTGAACTCAAAGTAAGAGTTGTAAATCTTTGCACAGAATCATATTCACCCTAAAATAGCAGATGCAACCTGAAATGGTCTCTGTATTTGAACAAGAGCTTACTATGGAAAATGCTTGGGGGCAGCAGTCAACACTCTCGAAGGCATTTCCCCTTATTTCCCAAGTTTTAAATTATTCACCGTATGAATACAAAAAGATATTGAGGCCGGCGCCGTGGCTCAACAGGCTAATCCTCCGCCTTGCGGCGCCGGCACACCGGGTTCTAGTCCCGGTCGGGGCACCGATCCTGTCCCGGTTGCCCCTCTTCCAGGCCAGCCCTCTGCTGTGGCCAGGGAGTGCAGTGGAGGATGGCCCAAGTGTTTTGGGCTCTGCACCCCATGGGAGACCAGGATAAGCACCTGGCTCCTGCCATCGGATCAGCGCGGTGGCGACGGCCGCAGCGCGCTACCGCGGCGGCCATTGGAGGGTGAACCAACGGCAAAGGAAGACCTTTCTCTCTGTCTCTCTCTCACTATCCACTCTGCCTGTCAAAAAAAAAAAAAAAAGAGGAGAAAAAAGATATTGAAAGATATTCTTATTTTTATGCAAAAATGAAATCATTAGTGTAATTTTTTTCATAATATGCACCTTCCATGAACTTTTTGAAGACCTTAGTTTATGTGTATATAGATGGACATGTAATTTCTTTTTAAAAAAGCTTTATTTATTTACTTGAGAGACAGAGTTACAGAGAAAGAAAGGAAGAGAAAGAGAGAGAGAGAGAGAAAGAGGAGAGGTATCTTCCATCTGCTGGTTCACTCCCCAAATGACTGGAAGGGCCAGAGCTGGGCTGATCCAAAGCCAGGAGCCAGGAGCTTCTTCCAGGTCTCCCATGGGTGTGTAGACCAAGCACTTGGGCTATCTTCTACTGCTTCCCAGGCCATCAGCAGGGAGCTGGATGGAAGTGGAGCATCTAAAACTCAAACTGGTGCTCATATGGGAGGCTGGCACCACAGGTGGATGCTTAACTTACTACACCACAGTGCCAGCCTCAACATGTAATTTCTTGTAAATAAAAAGTATTTTAAAGCTTTGCTTACAAAGTCTTTCTGTTTACTCACTATGTATGATATGCTAGCAGCAACTTTTATAATTTCTAGGAATTATTTGAGATTTATTATTTATCCAGTGAGTGAATGAACTTAACAGTTGAGGGATGGAGGGAAGAATGGGAAGAGTGGAGGGAGATAATGAGTTGTACTATGAGAATCGACTGCAAATTTTGTTCCCAAGCTGTACTCTATATATTGTGTGTGTGCAGTGGGTGCCAACTGTTGAAGTCTATCCTTAGCATGGAGTTGGTCCTCTTGTATATAAAATCAAACTAAAATGAACCATAATGAAAGATGGAGATGAGAGAGGGAGAGGGAGGTGGGATTGGAGTTCGGAGGGGAGGGTGGGTATGGGGGAAAAAACCACTGTATTCCTAAAGTTTGTATCTATGAAAAAATGCACGCATTAAATAAAAACAAGAGTGGAGGGATAGTGGGAACTGTCCAAGGTACTGTATTGCTCTCAAGGAGCCTGCCCCCTGGTGGTGGATATAACTCATTTATAAGAATAATGTGCTGGTTAGAAAATACCTGCTACAATGCAGGAACAAATAAACATCTTTGAGTGCCTTCTACATGGAGAAGAGACTGAGAATACAGCCTTGGGATTATCTTGGGAGCACCTGTGGGAAACTGCAAGGTATTTGTGTTTCTGGAAAATATTGTGGGTTAATTAGAGCTAAGGGTGTTAAGTTTGGAAATGTAGGTTGGGGCCATTACATATGTGAATCATTCAAAAGTATGCTAATTATGACGGTTGCGTGAGTTATGAAAATAGATATTACCTGATCCACTGACTCTTTGTTCTCCAGCATGTGCTTTCTGGACATGCCAAAGTAAAGCCTTTTGATCCCAAGATTACCTGTAAACAAGAATGCCTCATCACAACTTTTCAGGATGTCTACTTTGTATCTGAAAGCTTTGAAGATGCAAAGGAGAAGATGAGGTAAAGTATATCTTTCTGATGTCCTCATTTTCTTCTGCAAAAGGCAGGTTCAATGATGATAATGTCACAGAAGCTAGATAATTAGGAGCCCACTAGAGGATTTCTGCCAACACATCTCTCTTTCAGAACAGATACTCAGAGTATGTTGCATATAATGATAGGTGGTTGCAAATATGAATCTATATGCTGAGAAATTGGTTTCTTCCTGGTCCTTGTCATCAGAGATTATGGTTTAATAGGAAAAAAACATACAAAGTCACTTTGTAACAACATGGCAAGTGACGAGAGCCTAAAAGATTTACGAATGGAACATTGTTCTGCATTTTATTCAAAAGCAATTAATTCCAGTTAGGGGAACAGGTAAGGTTTAATGTCATTTGAGAAAGGATACGTAGTAGTTAGATATGTCAAATTACAGTCTGAGAGACATGAAACAAGATAAGGAGGTTGAAAATTTTAAGAGTTATGTATGAGGCAAAGCTGTGCTTTAACTCTTCAGCTAAGTGTGTGGTTAAGAAAGGAGTTTATTGGAGGCAGAGAAAGTTTTTAGGAGACTCTTACAAACTTCAGATGAAAATTAAAGCCTGAATAAAGACAGAGGTCATAG
Organism: Lepus europaeus; assembly: GCF_033115175.1. Lineage (NCBI taxonomy): Eukaryota > Metazoa > Chordata > Mammalia > Lagomorpha > Leporidae > Lepus > Lepus europaeus. Next base: position 47,237,104 of record NC_084833.1, read on the forward strand.
GAAAGGAAAGGACTACAGAAGCAGAATAACAATGCAGCATTCGATGGAAGGGGCCACGAGGTCACATTCAAGGATGAGGAGAGACTGAAGTTGAAGGCATGTTCCTTATCTTCCAGAGATATAACTTTTGTGGTGGAATTAGACTGTGCACAGACCCAAAGAACAATACCAGCAGGACCTTCTCTATCACACGAGGCATCTTTTTGCAGATTAAAAGAGTGCCCTCTGGGTAGACCAGGTGGATGGCAACCAATCTGGATTTCAGCCCCTGCGCATCATGTGCAGTTGTCCTCAGCTGCACAGTTATTCACAGGGGTTCTGAATGTGGTTTTTCTTAGGGGTGCCAAATGCAAGGTTCAGATGTTGGCTTGATAAAGTAGGAAGAACTTTAATGCTTGGAGCAAGAGTAAGATTTAGGTCATTTGAGAGGAGGCTAGAGGAAAACATTCTAAGCAGAAAGAATGTACATATGCAGGAGGTAGGACTATTCTTAGCCCACTGAGGATGTGTGTGTGTGTGTCTGCATATGTGAGTTTGTGTATATGTGAACATAGGTTTAGTTATGTCACTGAGGGACCTGTTACTATGGGGTCATGCTGCTATTGTCTGTTGATAAAGTTAGTCTCTTTATTGTAGTCAAAAGACATATAAAGCAATAATAAATCATTAACAGAGTCATCTACAGGATCTTTCCCTAGTGATACTGGGATAGAGATGTCCGTGCTTACTTTTGAGTTTCCACTCTGGGAGATTCCCGGGGACTTCTGCACATGGCCTGTAGTGAAGCAGGTCAGATTGTTGTTTGCCTGCATGTCTAATAAAGATTTGTCTTTTGCCCAGGGTGTGAAATATATATAATGTTATTTAATTTCCACCATTTCCCCCCTACAAACTTATGGCCTCTTATTTGTTTTCCTAAATAGAGAATTTACCAAAACAATTAAGCGTCCCTTTGGAGTGAAATATAATCCCTACACACGGAGCATTCAGATCCTGAAAGACGCCAAAAGCATAACGAATGCCATGAACGAGCTGCGGCATGATCTCGACGTTGTCAGCGACGCCCTTGGGAAGGTCAGCAGGCAGCTGAGTGTCTGACGGCTGCCAGTCCTAACTCAGACACCGTCCGAGCATCGATTCAGAGGCCTTGGTGGGCCAGCCCTGCTTTTCGTGAAGACCTGATCATGGAAGGATAGCCGCCTCTGGCTAAATGATACTCTCTAATCCCATTCCATAATGAATCACTAGGCTAAAACTGCACCTGGATACTTTATCTGCTAATCATTTTTTTTGTTTTTTGTTTTTGGTAATGGTTTAGTGCAATACAATTCACATACCATACAATTTACCACCCATTTTTAGTAGTAAATTGTTTGACCCAATGGATGGAACTAGTCTGGGCCTGTTGTCTCAAATTCTTCCTGAATAAGATGGTTTTTATGATTATTTAGATCTCTATGAGTATTATAGAGCTCTGACTCATATTGTTACCTGAGATCCCCTTATTTATAAAGTATTTGCTACTTATTACTGAATTTGTGCCAAGCTCAGTGACATTCACACACCCAACTTAATAGATCAGTTGTTTTCTACTGCTAGCATGAGCAAAATTATAGAGGTCTTTGTACACAGGGCATACCTAGTAAAGAGTTGGTGGTCTAGTTTCAAGTGTAGTATTTTACAGGGAAATAAGAGTAGCTATGTCTGGAAAGGTTGATTGGGGCATAAGCCTTCAGGCTAATAATTTTAGGGGGCCCATTTCCAAATGACTATTCTTGAAACTCACTTTCCTTTCTATGACATCATATAATGCTGGCTTTGTCCTAGATTATCTGTCTTCCTCACGAGTACAAGAGGAAATTTGAGCCGGCGCTGCAGCTCCATAGGCTAATCTGCCTGCGGTGCTGGCACATCGAGTTCTAGTCCCGGTCGGGGCACCAGATTCTGGTTGCCCCTCTTCCAGGCCAGCTCTCTGCTATGGCCCGGGAGTGCAGTGGAGGATGGCCCAAGTGCTTGGGCCCTGCATCCACATGGGAGACCAGGAGAGGCACCTGGCTCCTGGCTTCGGATCAGCTTGATGCGCCAGCCACAGTGCACTGGCCGTGGCGGCCATTGGAGGGTGAACCAACGGCAAAAGGAAGACCTCTCTCTCTCTCTCTCTCTCACTGTCCACTCTGCCTGTCAAAAAAAAAAAAAAAAAAAAAGAAGAGGAAATTGGTATGGGTGCCACCTGGAAAGCCTTGTACTCACAATGCAGTCCCAGATGTTGTAATGGGATTGTCCTCTGGCTAGCAGGAGGTAATGTGGTCAAAGGGAGGGTTCAGACTGAGATAAGAGAAACACAAAGTTAAGGTTGGAAAAGCAGTGCCAAGCACTTTATCTCCAGGGTAAGCAGTGAGGGCAGAGGATGGGGACAAGGGGAGGAAATGGATCAGGAAAGTCAGGAAAGCAGTTTAGGATTGAGATTGTAAATAATGCAAAGGGTTACAAGGACTGGTTTTTATGTGGTGTCAGCTGAAACATAGGGAGTAAGCAATGCAGTGTTTTTTCTCTCTTTTTAAGATGGGGGTAGCATTTTTCTAAAAGAAATATTTATTTATTTATTTATTTATTTATTTTGAAAGTCAGAGTTACAGAGAAAGAGGGAAAGACAGAGAGAGATCTTCCATTCACTGGTTCATTCACCAGATGGCTGTAATGGCCAGGACTGGGCCAGACTGAAGCCAGGAGCCAGGAGCTTCATCCGGATCTCCCACATGGGTGGCAGGCAGAGGCCCAAACCTGCCTGGGCCATCTTCTGCTGCTTTTCCCAGGCCATTGGCAGGGAGATGGATCAGAATGGAGCAACCGGGACATGAACCGGCATCCATATGGGATGGCAGCACTGCAGGTGGCAGCTTTACCCACTACCCCACAATGATTGCCTCAGCAATGTAGTTCTATATGAGTGAAGCAGAACTCCCCAATACATGCTTGTGTCTTCTTTGCTCCTTCTACCCCTTGCCCCATCCACTAAAGGAAGATGATTCTTTTTTTTTTTTTTTAATTTTATTTTATTTTTTGACAGGCAGAGTGGATAGTGAGAGAGAGAGATAGAGAGAAAGGTCTTCCTTTTGCCGTTGGTTCACTCTCCAATGGCCGCTGGTTCACCCTCCAATGGCCGCTGCGGACGGCGCATCGTGCTGATCCGAAGCCAGGAGCCAGGTGCCTCTCCTGGTCTCCCATGCGGGTGCAGGGCCCAAGCACTTGGGCCATCCTCCACTGCCTTCCCGGGCCATAGCAGAGAGCTGGCCTGGAAGAGGGGCAACCGGGATAGAATCCGGCGCCCCAACTGGGACTAGAACCCGGGGTGCCGGCGCCGCAAGGCGGAGGATTAGCCTATTGAGCCACGGCGCCGGCCGGAAGATGATTCTTAAGTTTCTATCTTCAGCCCTCTTCTCTCTCTGCCATTCATGGGCAATGTCAGCCACATCCATGATTTCAATTCCTATTTTGGATGACTCCTATATATGCAATTCTCACCCTGGCATCTTTCTAGAATGTTTGCTTCTTAATTCCAACTGCCTGCTGGATATGTCCATCTTGATTTCCCATAAATGAGACCAGTGTTGTACAGTTTCATTTGACACCACTCACAGAATGAAATAAAGTTGTGCAATATACCAGACCTGCCAAGCATCTCAAATTTGACAGTTCTGAAAAGAACTTAGGAGCACCTGAATGTTACACCCCTGCAGCTTCTTTCTATTAATGATATAACAAGGGTCATGTTCTCAGTCAGTTTTCTATGGCTAATCAGCTACCTAAAAACTGTGCTCCCCCCCCCCCATTAATTGTCAAATTGTATACCACTTAACTTGTTTAGTTTTCAGAGACTACCAGACCTTTTAAACCTTTTTAGACCTGGAAAGAAATTATAACAAACTTTAAAAAATGTGTTTCATTTTATGTTATACAAGGAAATAGAATTTAGAAGTGTAACTCATGCTGTTTCAGATCTTTACTTATAAATTTTAACAGTTAATTAACTGTTAAGTAAACATTTGTCAGTAAATGGATCTGCTAGTTAATCTGAAATCATTTGAAATATTGGTTGACTAGTTTATAATTAGTCTGTGTGCTTGCAAGGAAATCTTATAATATGTAGCAAATAACAGCAAATAAGGCCTGTTTTCATATAACTTTGATCATAGTGAAGAATCAGTTATTAATTTTTAAAGCAATATATTGAAAATTACTCTATGACTGAAGCACACCAAAATAAAGGTTAAAGATACATACATTCCTATAGTCCATAATGTCAAACAATGAAAATATTTAATAATGAATTTCTTCTAACCTTTGTGATATTTGGTAAACTAGAAATCTTCTAATTCTTATGTATTTTAAGTATGTCTTCAAAGCATCTAGGAGCTTGTTAATATTTATCCAAACCTGAGAAAATTGAACTAAAATGTGGTTCATAATTCTTTATCAGTATATCATTACTCACAGGCATTCTAACTTTGAAGAAAGTTTAAAACCTAGTTGTCAGAATGCCTACATTTCATCATTTGGAGTTATACATATAGTAACCACACACCAACATATACAGAATTATTGTTAGATTTTAAAGTTGGAATCCAAATTGAAAAAAACTAGAATTTTCTAAAAAAAACATATAATAGAACCCATACTTCAATTTCTAAATGTAAAGATACTGTGGTCTATTTTAGTCTGCTTTGTTTTACTATGTAATGTACATTTATGATTTGCAAGTGTGTTATTCAACTAATAAATAACCGTACAATTCATGTTCTCAATGAGTGTTATTGTCAAACATGTTAAAATGGATTTTTATCGATGTTAGCAATTTTACTAGCTTAAGAACTCCATCACATCTTCATACTTCTTAAAAAGCCAATGGCTATGAGATATACTAGAAACCAAACATATCTGGGAGCTTCTTACTGCTTTTTAAAATTCTTGGTAAAGTCTTAATCTCACATACCTCATCTGTTGAAATAAGTCTATTTTGCACTGGATTATTGGAGAAAGTATGTTGCGAGAGGACTTTGTAAAAAGAAACCTTGTTTTCTATGTGTAAAGAATATTTAATATAATCTCACTTCCAATCAGAGAGCCCCATAGCTTCTCATGACTTTATGTTCCTCTAGAGGGATTCACTTTTGCTTTTAGCAGGCAGCATACACATAATGTGTGGGAAGAGCTCAGTCCAATCAGAGATTGAGCCAATGAGAAGATGAATTTAAGTCATTTGGGTGGTTGGTCTATTTTCAGCTGATCTCCGTGCTAAGGCTGTAGTCCTTGAGGAACCCCAGGAGAAAGCTATGCGTGTGTAACAGGATTGCTTCTTCTTCTTCTTCTTCTTCTTCTTTTTTTTTTTTTTTTTTTTTTTTTGACAGGCAGAGTGGATAGTGAGAAAAACAGAGAGAAAGGTCTTCCTTTTTGCCGTTGGTTCACCCTCCAATGGCCGACGCGGCCGGCGCATCGTACCGATCCGAAGCCAGGAGCCAGGTGCTTCTCCTGGTCTCCCATGCGGGTGCAGGGCCCAAGGACGTGGGCCATCCTCCACTGCCTTCCCGGGCCATAGCAGAGAGCTGGCCTGGAAGAGGGGCAACCGGGATAGACTCCGGCGCCCCCAACCGGGACTAGAACCCGGTGTGCTGGCACCACAAGGTGGAGGATTAGCCTGTTAAGCCACAGCGCCGGCAAGATTGCTTCTTTGGGGGACTTGCACTCCTACGTTTGTCTCTCCCTCATTCTTTTTTTTTTTTTTTTTAAAGATTGATTTATTTATTTGAAAAGAGTTACACAGAGAGAGGAGAGGCAGAGAGAGAGAGAGAGAGAGAGAGAGAGAGAGAGAGGTCTTCCATTTACTGGTTTACTCCCCAGATGGCCGCAACGGCCAGCCGGAGCTGTGCTGATCCGAAGCCAGGAGCCAGGAGCTTCTTCTGGGTCTCCCACATGGGTGCAGGGGCCCAAAGACTTGGGCCATCTTCTACTGCTTTCCCGGGCCATAGCAGAGAGCTGGACAGGAAGTGGAGCAGCCGGGTCTCAAACCAGCGCCCATTTGGGATGCCGGCGCTTCAGTCCAGGGCATTAACCCACTGTGCCACAGCGCCAGCCCCATCTCTCTCACTCTTAAAACCCCCTCTCCCTGAACCCCTGTAAGATTGCTAGAAGGATCACTCAGTTCTTGCTGCTTTCATAGATCCAATGACAGATTTAAAAAAAATATTTTCTGCCAGCTTTCTAGTTGTTCTTGGTGCGAGAGTTGGTTAGCAGTTAGCTAGTTTTTCTTTATCAAAAGCAAAAAATTTGACCTTGGAGTAAATCATTTCACTACCTGGAGCCTCAGTTTTTTCATCTATAAAATAATGATTCTAATAATACTTATGCTAGTAGTATTGGGAGGATCAAATACAGTTTGTATGGTCTCCAATACTTTACACTTCTCTCTTATTGAAAGACAAGGTATCTGAATGTGATGCCATCAAATAGTTTCTTTTTCTTTATTTATTTTTTATTTGTATTTGACAGACAGAGTTAGACAGTGAGAGAGAGAGACAGAGAGAAAGGTCTTCCTTCCTTTGGTTCACCCTCAAGTGGCCGCCATGGCGGGAGCTATGCCAATCCGAAGCCAGGAGCCAGGTGCTTCTTCCTGGTCCCCCATGCGGGTGCAGGGGCCCAAGCACCTGGGCCATTCTCCACTGCCTTCCCTGGCCACAGCAGAGAGCTGGACTGGAAGAGGAGCAACCAGGACTAGACTCCGGTGCCCATATGGGATGCCAGCGCCGCAGGTGGAGGATTAACCAAGTGAGCCATGGCGCCAGCCCCATTATCAAATAGTTTCAATCCAGTCTCTTCAAGAACTGTGACACAACCAGACTGCTCCGGGGAAGAATTAGTCAATGGCATGTATACAGATGAAATAGTTGCAACATCTCAACACTTCCAGGAAATTTTATTAAGGGGTATAACTTAATAACACAACTGTAGTTAAAGTATTGATGTACATTAAGGGGTAAAATTATTTAAAAAAAAAAACCAAACAAACTCTTTCCACGATGACTGGCTGCATAGGTTTAGTTCTTCCTGGGACCTTTGGGTGAACTCAGGTTGCTGCCTTGACCTTTTCCCTCACAAATGGAAAACATCCTTATTTCCTAATATCTCCCTTTCTCTTTCACACACCCATACACACAACTTCTCATTTCAGCATTTAAAATCCTAGTCCTGGGTAAAAAATTTAAAACATCAAACTTTATGGTTAAAGCACTTGTCTTATAGAAATGAGAAAGGAGGGGGTGTGCTTAGCTTCTTCATTTCTTGTTCCTTGTTCCCCTCTCACTGGGATGCCTTGGACTTGCCTCTCACTTGGCTGAGGAGTGGCAGTGGGGAGGAGAGATAAGGGATAGAAAACATCTTTTTTGGTCTGATACCGCTATGAACTGGCATCAGCAGTGGTTTCTGTGCTTGGTAAGTGTTTCATGGGGCTGCATTCTCTTGTGGATACTGTGGAAGATTTCTCACTTTATTTCTCAGGATCTCTTGATGTGGATAAATATATCTCTTTGACTGAACTCATTGCCCTCAGCCTCTGAGAATCCAGTGGTCAGTTCTTCCATGGGTGTCATTCACCCCTCCAGAAATTCCCTTGGACAGGGGTCGGAGACTTTCAGTCTCCCAGTTTGCTTCAACATTCATATTGGAGATACTTGGAATTTCTTTATCTTGGAAACCTCTGGGCGCTGAAGACTTTCCCAAAGCATCTGTCTCTCTTTTCTCAACCGTCGGAGTCCCCATTCTGCCACAAGTCATTGGATTTCTCAGCGAGAACTGAACTGAACAGCAGCCTAGGCAGGCCCCAGTCTGGAGGGACGCACACCAAGCTCTCTGAGCAGCCTTGCTGAACGCCTTTCCTTAGACATGAGATGGGCAGGCCTCACACCACATGGACAGCTGTGGCCACATATCCTATTAGAATTCCCTCTCAGCATCTCTGGCCTGTTTTATCGACTGGAAGTCACACGCTGGTTTCTAGACATCTGCTTTGCAAGTTCTGCTTTGGTGGTCTTGCACCTCACTTCCCAAGACAAGAGTAACTTGGCATTTTGTTGCTTTGGGGACTCAGCCAAAACTCAGATGGGAAGGGTTCCATTTTACATCCTATTACATGTATTTAAAAGGAGTCATCACATCACGTTGTGCAAGGCAAATACATACAATTTAATCTGTTTATTAAAAATTTGAAAAGAGAAAGGTACAAAAAGCCTAGCCACAAACAGTGTACCTAGTACTTATGCACGCAAGGTTTCTGCAGAATGTCCAGGGGCTTTGCTTCTGTTCTGAGGGCGGTGAGGGGGGTGGGGGGTGATTTCTGCATTTTTCCCAGCATGATCATGGACATTCTGAAGATGTCAGGGCTCCCAGGGGACTGCCACCAAGTGGCAGAATCACGGAGGAGTCACGGAAGGAAAGAACAGGAAAGAACCCAGTAAGGGCTCATCTAAGACCCTCCCCGGGGCCTGGCAGGCACGAAGGGCGCTGCCACTGGAGGCCCGGGTCAGCGTCGGGCCGAGGGCTCCGGGGTGCTGGAGAGGATCCGCGGTGGGCCCCGATGTGTTCCCAGGTCTAAGGCGCCTTCCCAGTCCGCATCGCCACGCTGCCCATCAGGAAGAGTCTGCCGCACTTGTTGAACCAGCAGCGCTGCCGGCGTCTGGCAAGAAGCCATTTCTTCAAGAAAATCTTTGGTGGGTGAAAACGACCCCGTGTGGCTCATCAGAATTAGGGCAGGGCGGCACCCCTGCGCAGAGGGCGAAGGTGCTAGCCGCCTGCAGGAATGCGCGCGAAGCGGCCCCCTCGGCCCAGCGCCCGCCCGGAGCCCGAGCGGCGGGCGATGCCGGCTACCCGAGACCCTACACTCGCTCCCAAAGGCTCCCTCGGGTTTTGCAAATGCACAGCCAAGCGCGCTCGGGACGGTTCCCCCAAGACACCGGCAGGAACCTTCCTACAGCCTCAGGCTCAATTCCCTCCCGCAGCAACTGGTGACACCTATCCCGGCCTGGTCGGACCCTCTGGAGGCTGTGCGATAAAACCGTGGAGGGCCCGTGTCAGCTACCGAGCGCAGGGAATCTGAATCACTGCTAAAAACGGGGAGGGTGAGGGTAGGGAGCGAGGCCGAGCGGCCGGCAGCGACGGGAGGCCGGGGCGGGGACTCCGCCCGCGCCAGGTCCCCGCAGTCCGAGGGCGCGGCCGCTCGTCCCCCCTCCCGCAGCCAAGCCGCTGCCGGCGGGGCCTCCCCGCCACAGGCTCATCCCCGAGCGGCCTCCCCTAGCTGCCCAGGGTCCCCAGCCCCCGCTTCCGGGAGCGCCGGGGTCTCCGCGGCGCTGGCTCCGCCCCGGAGGACCCGCCCCCGCGCCGTCCCTCCCGGAAGCGCCGGCACAGCGTCCCTGCATGGAGCGCGAGTGGCGCGCTTCGGAGGCTCCCCCCGCAGCCGCCGCGCTCTTCGCCTGGGTACGTGACTCCGCCCCCGGGCAGGGGCAGGGACTGGGGGGCGCGCGGACCTGGGAGCGGCTGGCCTCGGCGTGGGCGGTGCGGGGGTGTGGGCGCCTGAAGTCCGAGCCGGGCCCTGGGCTGGAGGACCCCGGGCCAGAGTATCCTGGGCTGGGGCTGGGGCTGGGGCGATGGCGGGCAGGGATGGGGCTTCGCGGGGCGAGCGACTCCAGGGCCTGCAGGCTGGTGGGGCGGGCACGGAGGCGCTCCGGCGCGGCTGGAAGAGCTGTCTCCCCGCGGAGCGCCCGGGAGGACCGCGTGGAGCGCTCGGTGGAGAGAGGATCTCCCACTCCCGCCTGTGTCCCCGCCCTCCCGTGGCCTGGAGGACCGATGATGCCCTTCCCGAGCCCACGCTGGAGCATCCTCTGGGTGTGAGGCCTGCACAGACCCTGCTTATGGGCCGATGCTCTGCTGCGATGGGAGCTTGCCTGTGCGGGGGCGTGGGAGTTCGAGTGGCGCTGGTTTGGTGCATTGGGAGAGGCAGGGTCATCTTTACGTGCGCCGGAGCGAGGAAGCTTTGTGCATGGGAACTGGCGACGTCTTGTGGTTCCTCATAGGGCGCATCCCAGCTGTACAGGCTCCTTGGCTAGGATGTCCGCGTCGCACAGGAGTTCCTGTCTCTGGTTCACAAGACCTCGCTTGGGGACTGGCACCCTTGTATGTCCCCAGTAAGCATTTGTTCACAAATGAATGAATGTGTGTCCAGCTCGTGTTTGGCAAAGACACAAGAATGAGACTTCGGTCCTTGTGTCGGGGAGGGACACCTATATTGCTGTCAGAATCCGTGTTTATTGTCCAGTCTTTCCAAAGTAGTTGTCAGCCCAAGGTGGCACTTGTTGAGTGTAAGGCAGAAGTTGGCAGAAGGGAGAGAGCACATGGTGTGGCCGAGGCAGTCTGGCTGGCTGAGCGTCTCTGAGTGGCCGAGTGGCACTCAGCTGTTGGGGATCGCATGTGTGCTGTCTCTGGCTGTTTGCGGCCGAGACACTGGCTGGTGTCTGTGTGGACAAATGAAACATCCGACAGAAAAAAAAAACAAAAAAACCCTTTCAGATCCGGCTTTGTTCTGCAATGCAAATATTGCAGAACTCAGCCAGCTGCTGAGCTTGGAGGCCTGATGGTGTGTGTTCTTGCTGCTGCGTAATCACTCTGTGGGGGTGTGTACCTTTGCTAGGACTCCTGCAGAAACCATGGCAGTCTGGGAGGCTTCAGCCGCAGCAATCCTGAGCTTAGCAGCCCAAGATCCAGGTGTCATTGGGCATGGTCTCTCCTAGGGCTTCTCTCTTGGCTTCCAGATGGCCACCTTCCCACGGTGTGTGTCCTCACGTGGCTTCTTCTTGAGGCCTGAGCACCCCTGTGTCTCTTCTTTGAAGGCTGGCGGTTGTATTGGATTTGGACCCCACCCTTATGACGTCTTCTAACCTTCACTACCTCATTAATGAGGCCCTCTTTCCTTTTTTTTTTTTTTTTTTTTTGACAGGCAGAGTGGACAGTGAGAGAGAGAGACAGAGAGAAAGGTCTTCCTTTGCCGTTGGTTCACCTCCAATGGCCACCGCGGCCAGCGCGCTGCGGCCAGCGCACCGCACTGATCCGAAGCCAGGAGCCAGGTGCTTCTCCTGGTCTCCCATGGGGTGCAGGGCCCAAGGACTTGGGCCATCCTCCACTGCACTCCCGGGCCACAGTAGAGAGCTGGCCTGGAAGAGGGGCAACCGGGACTGAATCCGGTGCCCCGACCGGGACTAGAACCCGGGGTGCCGGCGCCACAAGGTGGAGGATTAGCCTATTAAGCCACGGTGCTGGCCCAGGCCCTCTTTCAAGATACAGTCCTATCCCGGGGTACTAGAGGTTAGAACTTCAACAAACAGATTTTAGGGGCACCCAGTACAGTCCGTAACAAGATGGTTTACCTCATTTTGGGCTTGTGGGTGTGTGACACGACTGAAATACTTGTAAGGAAGGGAGGCAAACATCATTTAAATAGGTTACCCTAACTCTTTCTTCGTCTTGCTTTATCCTGGATTTAGAATCTCTTGCTGCATTTCATAATTTGAGTTCCAGAGTGCCCCGTGTCTCACTTTTCCGTCACATCCTCAGTAGCCTGCAGCCCTGGGAGTGGGGCAGCCACAGACATCTCAGGGCTGGCTGAGAAAAGCTGCGCCTTCACACACACTTCTTGCCATGCCGCAGTCGTATCTCTCCAGGGTAGGGGCTCCTGAGGTCTTATATTCATTTATAAAATTCATTTACCATATAAACAAATGCACCTCTTCCCTGGGGCCAGCCTGGTTTCAGATGCAGGGGAAGTAGCTGTGAGCAGAGTTCCTGCCTGCATGGAGCTTACCTTCCAGTGAGAGAGGTAGACAGTAAGTAAGTAAACATATAGTGTGATGTCAAGGATTGCTAGGAAGAAAAACTAGAAAAGGGAAAAAGTGATGGCAGTGTGCTATTTTAGATAGGGTCATGTTAGTCTCTCACTAGGTAAAACCTGGACTGCTTCACCATATATGCCCTTTTTATGCCTGCCTGTCTTTCTTTCTTTCTTTCTTTCTTTCTTTTCTTTTTTCTTTTCTTTTCTTTTCTTTTCTTTTCTTTCTTTCTTATTTGAAAGTCAGAGTTAGAGAGAGAAGGAGAGGCAGAGAGAGAGAGAAAGGTCTTCCATCCGCTGGCTCACTCCCCATTTGGCTGCAGTGGCCGGAGCTGCGCTGATCTGAAGCCAGGAGCTTCTTCCAGGTCTCCCATGCAGGTGCAGGGGCCTAAGGACTTGGGCCATTTCTTTCCCAGGCCATAGCAGAGAGCTGGATTGGAGGTGCAGCAGCCGGGTCTCAAACTTGCGCCCATGTGGGATGCTGGCACTGCAGGCGGCAGCGGCTTTACTCGCTATGCCACAGTGCCAGCCCCCTTTTTTCTTTTGTCTTAGAGACACATTAGGGATTAGTGAAAGGAGCAGGGTATCCTAATTGTTACCTACAACCCTGGTAACAGGGTAGCCATAGGGCTTTCAGGGCTGACCAAGTAACAATGGAAAGGTACTTCACCTCCCTGAGGCTTGAATGCAGGTACTGTGTTATGGGACACGGGTGTCCCAACTAGAATCTTAATCACTAGGCCAAAAGTCCACTCCCAAGAACATATTTTAACTTTAACTTTTTACGTATTTATTTTATTTATTTGAAAGGCATATACATACACACAGAGAAGGAGGGGGAGGGGAATGGCGGAGAGGGGAGAGAGGAGAGGGAGGATGATTTCCCATCCACTGTTGACTCCACAACAGCCAGGACTAAGTCAGGTTGAAGCCAGGAGCCAGGAACTCCTGGCTAGTAAAGATAGTAAAAGTTTTGCTGCTCGTTTCTAGGAAGAATCAGCTAGGAGATACTTGAAAACATTATAAGATTTCTGAAATCTTTTCTTTAAAAATTTATTTGAAAAGGAGAAAGAGAGAGAAAGAGATCTTCTGTTCACTAGTTCATTCCCTCAATGGCCAGGGCTGGGGCAGGCCAAAGTCAGGAGCCTGGAACACCATCTGGGCCTCATGGCAGGGGCCCAACACTGAGCCCATCTTCCACTGCCTTCCCAGGCACATTAGCGGGGAGTTAGATCAGAAGCAGAACAACCAAGACGTGAACCGGCTCTCCAGTATGGGATAATAGTGTCGCAGGCAGTGGTTTTACCCACAAGGTCAGTCCCAGATTTCTGAAATATTAGTATGATTTTCCCTGCAGGTCCCCGATCTCTTATCATCAAGTCTAAATTTACTGGACATAAGACTATTATCTCTACCCATTTGTTATGTTTGTACTTTTTACTGCAGAAATATTCCTGTTTTGCTTATGGGATGCTGCCTCTGGACCTTGCTGCAGTATATTTGATGTGTGTGTATGTGTATACATATGTATGTGTATATATGCACACACACCATATTTTTTAAATTATGAAATTCTGACTCTGGCTGTAAGGGTGTCAGATTAGGGATTATGGACTTCTTTATATAATAAAAACAGTAGATATTTGCCTATCAAGGGGAAATCTGTTTCCTGACAGGAATTCTTGGAGTCACACAACACTGGACTTGGAGAAGCCCTTGGAGATCATTGCAAACCTTTGAGATAATGGTGCACCTTGCCTGAGGACACAAATCCTTCCCTAGCTTTGATTACAGAAACACATCTCCATCTTCCCAGCGAGGTGTGGGGAGAAGGGATAAGAACCAGCTCCAGAGTGTTTCCTACCCACTGTGTGCCCCTTTCTCTCTCATTTTTTTTCTTCCCTTAGCCTCCCGAGGTAGTTGGTTTTTATCAGCAGAAACCCTGTCTCCCAGTGGCAGCTGGGTGGAGCATCGCGAGGGAGACGTTGAGGAGTATCACAGGATAAGTCGTGGATGCTGAGCACCCTTCCTCCATGGAAATCAGGATGTTCTAGGCATGGACCCACCATCTAAATGTGGGGCGCTTACAACAGCCTCTGAGAATGTGCCTCTGGAACCGCATCTGTTAGAGATTCGGGAGGAATGTCGGGGTGAGGGAGGTAGAGACAGGTCGATAGATGTTGATGGTTGTGGTTCCCACACTCTTTCATCCTTGACTTCTCTTATCCATAGGGTGCAAATAGTTATGGGCAACTTGGCCTTGGCCATAAGGAAGATGTGCTTCTGCCCCAGCAGCTGAATGACTTCTGTAAATCCAAGTGCATCAGGAGGATCACAGGAGGAGGCGGCCATTCTGCAGTTGTCACAGGTAACTTCCCTTATTAGCCCGTAGCCTCTTGGTTTTCCTTTTGTGTGTGTGTGTTTAGCCATTTTCTCATGGGATGCTATATTGCCATCTTTCATCCTTTTGTATTTTGCAGAGGAAAATGTTTTTGAGAAAGAGCCAAATTACCATTGGAGTATCCTAGATTTTCAGGCCTAGGACTTCAGAGATCTTTTAGGCCATATTCCCCTCCACCCCCCACCTGCCTTTATAAAAAGAAGCTTAAAGAGGAACACTGGTTTCTTGAGGTCACAAGACAAGTTAATGGAAGAGTTACAATATATACCATTTTATACCATATGTTACTATTCAACTTTCATCTGTGAATTAGAAGTCTTTGAAAATAGGTTAAATAGTCCTTGAGAATAAGAACCTTGTAATTCTGTTAATCTTCCCTCAGAGCACCTAGGATAGTGCTTAACAAGTGCTACAAGTGCAACAGTATTGCAAAGGAGGGCATATTGCGTCTGGTTAAGAACATGAGCTCTGGAATCCAACTGCGTGGTCTGGGAATCATTAGCTGCATGGCCTTGGGCAGATGATCGCTGCATGCCAGTTTCCTTATTTGTCACCTAGGGATAATCATAGTGGATGAAGAGAGTCATTGAGCTAATGGGGCTGCATTATGACTTTCCTTCTTGGCACTTTTGTCTTTATAGACCCCTTCTTTCATAAAAGAAGTCTTTAAAATTTTATTTCATATCTGTATCCAGCATAAAGATGAGTATAAGCCAGCTTGGATTTAGTATCATAAATGCATTACCATTATGTTTGCTCATTTTAAAAGAATTTTAAAATTAACTCATTCCCATGAGCCTCTAAAAGTACTGTAGGCTGTGGACACTGTGTCTAAAGGATAAATTGGCTCTGCACATAGAGTTCTTAGAATAGGACTTGGCACATTCTTACGTGTTGAATGCATGTTGGCTTTCCTTGGTCCAGCAGATGCTTAGTTTGGTGATGGAAGGGCCACTGCTCCAGGACTTAGCGTTTCCATTTGGATACTAGATCTGAGGCGGTTGATCTGTCATTTGGCTCCAGACATGTTAACATACATAGCTTGCTAACTGGTGTGGAAAAAAAGGTATTGGTCTGTGACTCCAGATGCTTGCTCGCTCTGGTGGTGCTGCTTTCTCTGTGCCCACTGTCACCTCTGTATTTTGTAGATGGAGGAGGCCTTTTTGTGTGTGGCCTGAACAAAGATGGGCAACTGGGACTTGGTCACACAGAGGATGTTCTCTATTTTACCCCTTGCAACTCCCTCCTTGGTTGTCCCATCCAACAGGTGGCCTGTGGCTGGGATTTTACCATTCTACTCACAGGTGAGTTGACTCCTAGGTAAATCTTTATCACTGCAACGGCTTTGGGTGAGAGCATCATGCTGATGGTGGTCATGGGTTAAATAAAAGCTTCTTTGTCGTTAAAGCACACACACACACAGATGTTTTCTGTGTTCATCAAAGAAAATTCAGGGTGCCTTTTAAAGGAAAGTTATTTTTTTTTCTCTTGAAGATTTATTTATTTATTTAAAAGTTAGAGTTACAGAAAGACAGAGAGATAGAGAAAGAGAGATCTTCTGGGGCTGGCGCTGTGGCGCAGTGGGTTAACACCCTGGCCTAAAGCGCTGGCATCCCATATGGGTGCCGGTTCGAGACCCAGCTGCTTCACTTCTGATCCAGCTCTCTGCTATGGTCTGGGAAAGCAGAAGATGGCCCAAGAATGTGGGACTCTGCCACCCATGTGGGAGACCCGGAAGAAGCTCCTAGCTCCTGGCTTTGGATAGGTGCAGCTCCAGTCGTTGCGGATAATTGGGGAGTGAACCATTGGATAGAAGACACCCCCCCCCCCTTTCTCTCTTTGCCTCTCCTCTCTATGTGTAACTCTGGCTTTCAAATAAATAAATCAGTCTTTAAAAAAAAAAAAAAGAGATCTTCCATCTGCTGCTTTACTCCCCAAATGGCTGCAACAGCCAAGGCTGGCCTAGGCTGAAGCCAGGAGCCAGGAGCTTCTTCTGGGTCTCCCACATGGGTGGCAGAGTCCCACATTCTTGGGCCATCTTCTGCTGCTTTTTCCAGGCCATTATCAGGGAGCAGGATTGGAAGTGGAACAGCTGGGACTTGAACCAGTGTGCATATTTGGTGCAGTGTCACAGGTGGTGGCTTACTGGCTATGCCACAATGCTGGCCCCTAAAGGAAAGTTATTTATTTACTTTAAGGGCAGAGAGAAGAGAGGGAGAGACAGCGAGGGAGATATCTAACGTCTGCCAATACACTCTCCAAATGGCCTCGACAACCAGATCTGGACCAAGCTGAAGCCAGAAGGCAGGAACCCCATCCTAATCTCCTGTATGGGGAACAGGGGCCCAAGTACTTGGGCCATCTTCTATTATCTTCCTAGGCACACAATCAAGGAGCTAGATTGGAAGCAGAGCATCCAGGACTCAAACTGGCACTCATACAGAACGCTGGCATCCCAGGTGGCTGCTATGTAACCCACGGCTCGCAATGCCAGCCCCTAAAGGAAAGTTTTACTATAAAGGAAGATTATGATTGGGCTAGAAAACTTTTACTAGAAACTGGGAAATGGACTAGATCATTCCTAATGGCTGCTTCCTGTCCCACAAGTTCATGGTGCCTAGGCTAGCTGGCCAGTGATGCCAACTAAGAGTTTACCCCAGGGGATTGTGGTGGGGAAATAATGAGGAGACAGAAGTTTCCATAGCAGGGATGGCAGCTTTTTCCCACTGAAGAAATCCACCCCCCCCCCCCATAAGTATTGTTGGACAGAACTGTTGTTCTGTGTGAAGCCAGGTAGCAGGATGGATATAGAGGAATAGGATCAAAAAGTTATATGCGTAATGCTCCTGGGAGAAGCTGGCCGCAGTTACTGTATCAGCTGACTTCTGTTCCCTGGAGCAGTCTATACTCTCTGTTCAGCTTGTCCTGTCTAACTGGCTATTCTAGACTTAAGGGACCAACTGTGGTGTCTGACCAGGCTCCCTCTTTGTCATAGTCCTAGCAAGAGCATCCTCTGACCATGTCACTCTCCTGTCTCAAACCTTTGTGTGTTCTTACATGCATACCTCAGATTTCATGGTTTTTAGCACATGGCTTTCTGTAATTCATTCCTGTCTCCGTTGCTTTGTCTTTTGTTCTCTAACCCCCTATACTTTTCTTTCTAGTGATAACAAGCAGTACATGCTTTTTTCTCTGAAGCAGATCTCTCTTATGTGTTTGATAAACTCTTATCCTATCCTTAAAACCCTGCTCAAGTGTTACCATTTCTCTTCTGTGTTGAATTTCATTGTAATTAGAAGACTCTAAATGGCAGCTGTCATTTATGAAGTGTTGATTATGGGCCTGTATGGGGTTGCAGGGAATCCGTCAATAACACCCAGTTTCCGGTTCACAGAGCAGTCAGAGTTGGAGATCAAGCCACCAGCTGTGTACTGACACAAGCTAAGTTGGAGCATAGGGTTAATTATGAGGCCAAGAGGTCCTACAACTCATTTGGGCCAAACTCTAGGCCTTTCCCACATGGGAAAACTTTACTGTGTGGCACCCTAGAATGCTTGAGAGGAAGGTGCCAAGCCACATGTCCTTTCTCTTCTAGACTCACCAACTGGCTACGTGAGTGCAGTGAGCATGGCGAAGGGCAGGGAGAAAGGCCTGGAGTGTTACCATAATGGAAATGCTGTCACATGGAAACATGAGAACTGGGGAATAAGTATCCTCCCATTCCAGCACCAGGCATTGCACTAAGTATTGTACACAGATAGTCTGTCATTGATGAGATAGCATACGAGATAACCTGTGTAGAACACTGAACCTGGTGCCCAGTGTTTTCGTTAGTAGAGGAATAAAAGTAGGATGTGTGATCTGGATGGACTGAATCACAAGAGCGCCATTGCCTCCTCCCATCTCCTTCACACCTCTCACTTTTCAGCATTTGCTCAGTGATCACCGACATCTTACTTCTTAGATTTTAATTTAATTACACGTCTTTTTCAGAAAATGGTCAAGTTCTGTCATGTGGATCCAACTCCTTTGGCCAATTAGGAGTTCCTCATGGACCTCAAAGATGTGTGATTCCCCAGCCCATTGAGGTGAGGACCCTGATGTTTAGCTTGCCCATGTCCTCTTCAAGTGTTTCCTGGGTATTACAGAATACAAGGCTGTGTGGGACCCTGAAGACTCATGGGGTAGGAGAATTTGTTGAATAGTAGGTCTTCCTGGGAAGAATTAGATTGTGTGAAAAACCTCTGTTAGTTCTCATACACGTTGTAAAGTTTTGTCTGAAAACAATAAGGGTAATACATCTCATAAGGACATTAGCAAAATCTTACAATTCTAAAGTGAGAAATAATAGGAACAGTACCAGCAATAAATCCAGATAGAAGTTACTTGCCCAAAGACATAAGCTAGGCAAATGGTATAGGCCTGTGTTGTCTAGTAAAAATATAATGTAAACCATATATATATAATTTAAAATTTTCTGTTAGCCCCACTTAAAAAATGAAAGAAACAGATGAATTTAATTTTTTTGAAGATTTTTTATTTTATTTTATTTTTTATTTACTTGAGAGATAGAGTTATAGACAGTGAGAGGGAGAGACAGAGAGAAAGGTCTTCTTCCCCTTGGTTCACTCCCCAAATGGCCTCAACTGCCGGAGCTGTGCCGGTCCAAAGCCAGGAGCCAGGAGCTTCTTCCTAGTCTCCCATGTGGGTACAGGGGCCCATGCACTTGGGCCATCCTTCACTGCTTTCCTTGACCAGCAGAGAGCTGGATCGGAAGAGGAGCAGCCGGGACTAGAACTAGTGCCCATGTGGGATGCTGGCGCCGCAGGCAGAAGATTAAGCTACTGCACCATGGTGTTGGCCCCCTATGAATTTAATTTTTTAAATAACAGCTTTATTGAGATGTAATTCACATATCATAAAATTCACCATTTAAAAATGTATAATTCAGGGGCCAATGTTGTGGTGCAGCAGGTTAATGCCCAGGTCTGAAGCGCTGGCATCCCATATGGGCCCTGGTTTGGGACCCGGCTGCTCCTCTTCCAATCCAGCTCTCTGTGATGGCCTGGGAAAGCAGTAGAGGATGGCCCAAGTCCTTGGGCCCCTGCACCTGCGTGGGAGACCGGAAGAAGCTGCTGGCTCCTGGCTTCAGATGGGCACAGCTCCAGCCGTTACTGCCAATTGGGGAGTGAACCTTCAGATAGAAGATCTTTCTCTCTCTCTCTCTGCCTCTCCTTTTTCTGTGTAACTCTGACTTTCAAATAAATAAATAAATCTTTTAAAAAATTGTATAATTCAATAATTTTTAGTATATTCATGGAGTTGAGCAGCAGTCTCCATTATCTAGTTACAGAACCTTTTCTTTTACAGATTTATTTATTTATTTGAGAGACAGCTGTATAGACAGAGAAAGAATCGTCCATCTGCTGGTTCACTCCCCAAATGTCTGCTGGGCAGATCAAAGCCAGGAGCTTCTGCCTGGTCTCCCATGTGGGTGCAGGGGCCCAAGCACTTAGGAGGTCTTCCACTGCCTTCCCAGGCTACAAGCAGAGAGCTGGATTCGAAAAGAAGCAGCTGAGACATGAACCAGTGACCATATGGGATGCCAGCACTGCAGGTGGAAGCTTTACCTGATATGCCACAGTGCCGGCCCCTCACAGGACATTTTTATCACCACCAAAAGAAACTGTACCCAATAGTAGTCACTCCCCATTCAGCCCTGGTGACCACTAATGTATTATCAGTGTCTTTGGATTTGCCTGTTCTAGGCATTTCATATAAGTGGAATCATACAGCATATGGCCTTCTGTGTCTGACTTCTTTTTCTTCATGTAATGTTTTCAAGTTTTATTCATGTTGCCACATGTAGGTGAAATTAATAATTTCTTAACTAATCCAGTATATCCAAACTATTACTATATCAGTGTGTCATCAATATGAACTTTGTTAATGTGATATTTTGTGTTCCTTTGTGCTAAGTCTCAGAACTGATACACATATTTTAATCAAGCATGTTTCAGTTTAATCCCATTTCAGGTGTTTACTGACCAGGTGCAGCTGCTACCATATTGGACCACTGTATTAGGGAAGACTCTTGGCCCAAGTTCAGGGTTCTTTTCACTGCATCATATTTTAAATGCACACATTTTTGTGAAGTATATTTTAATCTTGTCACTGTAAGAATATGGAATTTTGAAAAAAAATATGCTGGACTCTAAACTGAGTTTCACCACCTAAGCTGGCCTACTCCTATCTAATTTCCCTAAACTTTGACTAAGAGTGGGAGATTTGTTTCACTGGTGGGAGCGTGGGTCTTCTCTTCTCATCTTGCTGAGCTCGGACACTGGTCTGCAGGGTGTTATTTGGGGTAATGGTTCTCATGGTATACATACAAGTTTAGGCTCTGTAATCTCTGTTGTAGGAAATACTATAGCTCCCAACTGCAGAGAAATTGTAAGAATCTACATATATGTTATAATTAATTTAGCTTAATTGTAATTCGTATAGTTAAAAAGACAGAAAGGAAGAATGGTTAAAATATGTTGGATGACAGAATTAGGAAGTGAAAAAAAATTTTGACAGGCTCTGTCCTATGGAACAATGGAAGGGATGTTCCAGAGTGAAATATAATAGAAATTCACCCATTTTAAAATGGCAACTATTGTGTATAGGAATTTTGTTTAGGAAGGGAGGACAAAAGTGAGTAAGACTTGTGCTAGCATTTGACAGTCTTGTTTTTTGTAGTACATGACAGAAACATAAATACCTAAAGGTAGTACCATGTTAGAACTATGATAGGTGCATATATAGCCCTGAAGAGAGAGTACTGCACTCTTGCTTGGGGGAAGGTGGATGAGAGTAGGCTTAAACTAGTCTTAAAAGTTGAGTAGAGGCCAGCGCCACGGCTCACTTGGCTAATCCTCTGCCTGTGGTGCCGGCACCCGGGTTCTAGTCCCGGTCGGGGCGCCGGATTCTGCCCCAGTTGCTCCTCTTCCAGTCTAGCTCTCTGCTGTGGCCCGGGAAGGCAGTGGAGGATGGCCCAAGTGCTTGGGCCCTGTACCCGCATGGGAGACCAGGAAGAAGCACCTGGCTCCTGGCTTCGGATCGCCGCAGCATGCCAGCCATAGCGGCCATTTGGGGGGTGAACCTACGGAAGGAAGACCTTTCTCTCTGTCTCTCTCTCTCACTGTCTAACTCTGCCTGTCAAAAAAAAAAAAAGTTGAGTAGAAGTTGACCTGGTTTGGAATAGTAGGATTCAAAGGAAGACTCTTCTAGACAGAAGCAACTGTACAGGCAAGGCTGTAGAAGCATAAAACAGGAGGTTTGGGGTACTGTAAGCAGTTCAGTATGGTTAGAATATGGGGAAATGGTGGAAGTGCCAGGCTAATGTGGGTGGGGAGGGGGTAGTCAGGGTGGTATCACATGACAGATGGTAAGAATAGTGTGTTAGGGCCAGATAGGGCAGAGGGTAGGATGGATTGAAGGAAGATTACTCAGGGAACTCTTGCTGACAATCCAGACAAGAAATAATCTTGGCCCTAAAGAAAGTAACAGCAGTGGGGCTGGAGAGGAAGAGATGGAGATGAATGGTGCTGATGAGATAGAATCCACATGTAAAGCTCTTCAGTTAGTTTTGGGGAGAAAAAACGTAAGAAAACAGAATTGAGATGGACAGATAGTATGTTCAGATTGTATCAGCAATAAGATTTGAGCATCCCCAAAGCTAATGTGGTTGTGGACTCCACTGACAGGAGAAGAACGTCTCTGGAAGAAGGAAGGCCAGACTCTGTCCTCTGTACTGGTCATTGCACTGGCATGTTGTGTTCTGTTCTGGATTTGGTGCCTGGGCCCTGGGCTTACAGGCACATAAAGGCCTTGCCATAGCGGGTTCTGAAGTTCAGAAAGGCACAGTGGACCTGTCAATAAATAAATGTGACAAAGCCCCATAGGGGCTGTGATCGATGCATATACATTCCCTTTGAAAGACGGAAGTTGAACAAAAACAGCATATTTAGGAGAGAGAAACCAGGAAGGGGAAAAACCCAGTGGTGGCTGATGGGACTGGGGGTTTTGGCCTAAAGAAGAGCTCTGCATCAGTTCTCTGTTGCTGTGTAACAAATCACGCCCCAAATTAGCAGCTCAAAGCAACAAGCATTTATTACCTGCTGTTAGGGTCGGAGGGTTGGGAACCTAGGAGCAGCCGGGCTTGTACGCAGCCTCTGAAGGCTCATCTGGGCGGGTGGACCCACTTCCAGGAGGCTTGATTCCTTGTCCTGTGGGCCGCTCTGCAGGAGTGTTCACAGTGACACCTGGCTTACCCCGGAGTGATGGGGTGGGGGTCGAAGGCAAGCGGGAAGCCTCGTCTCTGAGTCACCTGCTGCTTCCGCGCTCTTTTCATCGCCAGTGTGTCGCTGAGTCCTGCCCACACAAAAGGAGGGGGTGAAGTTCCACATCTTGAAGGGGGGAGCATCAAAGACGTGGAGGACCTATTTTTAAAACCACCACAAGATGTCTGAGAGAGGACATGACAACTGTCTTCAAATATTTGGAAAGCGTTGTCATTGTCGGAAGCCTCAGGCAGATAGTTCTGGCTACATCTAAAGAGATAAGTGGAAGAGGGCAAAGGTGGAACAGACACATGGGTGGGGGGTGAGCCCTGTGTCACTGGAGGGGGGTGTTTGGCAGGGGTCAGATGAGCACTTGGTAGGGTGTTGTGGAGGGATTTCTAACATTGCATAGGGATTGAGCTAGAACAGAAGCAGGAAAACTAAGAGCCCTTTGTAAATAAAGTGTAATTGGAACAAGGCCATACTCCTTCATTGATGTATAGTCTAGCTGCTTTTGTGTTAGAATGCCAGAGCTGAGTAGTGTGACGGGAGCCATATGGCCTGCAAAGTCTAAAATACTAAAATCTGGCCCTTCACAGAAAACACTTATCAACGCCTGGACTGGGTGACTTTGGGGAGCCCTACCCAGCGCTGACAGGCATTGTGATATAGTATTTTAAAAAGACCTTTTTTTTTTTTTTTTTATTAAATTTAGGGCTAAATGTAGAGTTATTTGTGAGTGGAGCTGTTGGAGGGGGCACTTTAAACCAGTCAGACTAATAAGGAAGACCCTGCTGCATTGTATTTGGGCATGCATTTTACATCAGATTTTGTGGATGGGTGATTCTGAGGTCTAAACCCTTTGCTTTATTTTGACAGCTCCTGAGAGAGAAGGTTGTCTGTGTTGCTGCTGGGCTGAGACATGCATTAGCCGCTACAGGTGATGGTTTTGCCTTTGTTTTCCAAATAGACATGTAATAAGGAAGAACTGAGCTATAGGAGGAAAAACCCTTTAAGGAGTATTGCAGGGTCTTGCTGGAGTATAGTTCTGATTAAAAGGGGTGAACATAAGGCATAGAACATAAGGATAAGTCACGTGGGAAAGCCTTTAGAAGGCACGGAGGAATAAAATGAAGTTTTCCAGGCTTTTATGTTCTAGACATAGTGCTAGGTTCCCCTCATTTAATCCTCACAACCAAGAATGATGTAAAATTTTTACATATGGAGAGACTGAGGCCTAGCGGGGTAAAGTGCTTATGTAAAGTTTCACAGGAAGAACGTAGTAAGAGGTACAGTTGGGATCGGTTTAGGAAAGTCTGGATTCCAAGGCCTACATTCTTTGCAGTGAACTACACTGCCTTCCTAGTGGATTTTGCTGTTTTCTAATTTGCAAATGCTGAATGAGTTTGTCTCCTGTCCCGTGTGTGTGAGGTGGAGAGGGGAGGTGGTATATTTGAGAGCAGTGACTGTTATCTGTCTCTTGTTCATTTTTATGCTCTCCCTCCTTTTTGGCTGAAGGACAGTACTAATCGGCTGTGGCAGCCAAGGCTCAAGTGCTTACGTGAGTCCAGTTGTGGAGTGGAGGAAGAGAGACCAGGTGAGGAAGAGTTCAGTGCAGCACCGTGCAGATGGTCTCCTGGGACTTAGTGTTGAGGATGTGTTCTTTAAAAAAGTCAACTCTTAGGCCGGTGCCATGGCTCACTAGGCTAATCCTCCGCCTGTGGCGCCCGCACCCCAGGTTCTAGTACTGGCCAGGGTGCCGGACTCTGTCCCAGTTGCTCCTCTTCCAGTCCTCTCTGCTGTGGCCCGGGAAGGCAGTGGAGGATGGCCCAGGTGTTTGGGCCCTGCACCCACATGGGAGATGAGGAGGAAGCACCTGGCTCCTGGCTTCGGATCGCAGTAGCGTGCCAGCCATAGTGGCCATTTGGGGGTGAACCAACGGAAGGAAGACCTTTCTCTCTGTCTCTCTCTCACTGTCTATAACTCTCTCTGTGTCTCTCTCTCTAACTGTCTAACTCTGCTTGGCAAAAAAAAAAAAAAAAAGTCAACTTTTTATTTTGAGACAAATGTAGATTTCACAAACAGTTGTAAAAAATGAACTCAACCTCACATATTCTTTGCCCGACATCCTACAATGGAACATCCTGTAAAATTATAGTGCAATCTAGCACAACTGGGATATTGACATTGCTCCAGTCAACATACAGAACCAGTTCATTACCCCTCCTGTTGCTCTTTTATGGCCACATGTACTTCCTACCCTATTTTTTTCCTAGTTCCTGCCAACAATTTCCTGTTTCCCATTTCTAGGAAGTCACTATAAAAATATTATGCATAAATTATATAGTAAATATATAGTTTTTTGGGTTTCATTCAGCATAATTCCCTGGAGATTCATCCAATTTGTTTTGATCAATAACTCATAATTTTTTGTTTCTGAGTCGTGTTCCTATGGATGTACCATTATAGTGTCTACTAGGGCTGTCCTATCAAAATATCACAGACTGGGTGGCTTAAACAACAGAAATTCACTTTCTCACCATTCGGGAGGCTGAAAGTCCAGATTCAGTGTGCCACGGCTGTACCATGCCAAACCCAGGGTATCAGTGGCCCAAGATCTTATGCCATCATCCTTTGCCTTCCCAGGAACATGAATAGAAAACTAGATTCAAAGTGGTGCAGTCAGGAATCAAACTGGTGTTCTGATGTGTGGTGCTGGCATTGCAAAGGGAGGTTTAACTCACTGATCCACAACACTGGACCCTGTAATTAATTAAAAGTCTTTTAGCTTTATTGAGGTAAAGTTGGTATGTGAAGAACTGCACCTATTTAATGTGTACAGTTTGATGGATTTGGACCTACCTATGATAGCATCTCCACAATAAAGATAACAGACATAATCAGTACCTCGCAAAGTGTCCTTGTGTCCCTTTGGTTTATATATGTGTTTGTAGTTTGTAGTTAGAATATTGATGATACAGATCTACCCTCTTAATAAATGTTGACGTACACAAAATTGTTATAGCTGTAGGCATTGTTGTCCAACAACTCTCTAGAACTTACTCACATAGCATAGCTGAAACATTATACCCAATGAACAACTGCTTTAGTTTCCCCTACTCCCCAGCCTCCTGGAACCATATTCTGTTTTCTGCTGCTATGATTTTGACTTTTATAGATACCTTGTTTAAGTGATAGGTGGTGTGTTTGTTTTGTGTCTGACTTATTTTACTTAGAGTAATGTCATCCAGATTCATCTGTGTTATCCCAAGTGGTAGGATTTCCTTCTTTTTTTTTTTTAGGGCTGAATAATATTCCATTGAATGTTTATATTATAGTTTATTTTTTAAATTTCTTTTTAAAATTTATTTTCATCTACTTCAAAGGTAGAGAGCGAGAGAGAGATCTTCTATCTGTTGGTTCACTCTATATGCCTACACAGCCGAGGCTGGGCCAGGCTGAAGCCAGGAACTGCATCTGGGTCTCCTACATGGGTGGCAGGGTCCCAAGCACTTGAGCCATCATCTACTGCCTCCCAGGATGCATTAGCAGGAAGCTGGATGGGAAGCAGACTAGCCAGGACTTGAACCAGTACTCTGATATGGTATCTGGACATTGTAAGTGGCAACTTAACTTGCTGTGCCAGTGGAACCCACACTCTGATATGGGATGTGGCTGTTGCAGGCGGCAGCTTAACCTTCTATGCCGCAACACCAGGCCCTGTTTCCATGGCTTGACTGCAGTCAATACATTAGTGCAGATATCTCTTTGAGATCCTAATTTCAGTCCTTTTCAATATACCCAGAAGTGGGATTGCTGGATCTTAGTGTAGTTCTATTTTTAATTTTTAAAGGAACTTCTGTAATTTTCCATTGAATCGTTTTGCATTCCCACCATAGTATTCAATGGTTCCAATTTCTTCACATCCTTGCTAACACTTAAAAAAAAAATAGTCTTCTTATAGATGTGAGATGGTATCTTATTATTTACATTTTGCTTATCATTAATGTTACTGAACATGTGTTTTTTTTTTTTTTTTTAGATTTATTTATTGAAAGTCAGAGTTACATAGAGAGAGGGAGAGAGAAAAAAAAAGAGAGAGAGATCTTCTATCTGCTGATTCACTTCCCAGATGGCTGCAACAGCCAGGCTGGGCCAAATTTCTTCCTGATTTCCTACATGGGTGGCACTGGCCCAAACACTTGGCCATCTTTTGCTGTTTTTCTCAGGAGATTAGCAGGGAGTTGAATCATAAGTAAAGCACCTGGGACATGAACTGGTGCCCATATGGGATGCCAGCATTGCAGGTGGCAGCTTAACTCACTGTGCCACAACGCTGACCCTAAACATATTTCATATACCCTTGGCCACTTGTATGTATGTTCAAGTCCTTTTCTATTTATAATTTTTTTGCTATTGAGTTATAGGAATTCCTATATACTCTAGAAGTTAACTGCCTATCAGATACATGGTTTGTAAAACACTGATGAATGAATTGGTGGTCATGTATGTTCATTTTTATCCAATTACAAAGTAACATCTTCCATCATGCCCTTGATTAAATTAATTATAAGCCCTCTCTCCCATTTAATCTGTAAATGTTTCTGCATGCATTTCTAAAAGATAAGTAATGTTTTTTGTAATACTTAATTTTTTTCCCCAGAGACTTTTTATTTAATGAATACAGTCTTCATGCAATTCCTAAGTACAACTTTAGGAAAATAGTGATTCTTTCCACCATACCTGCCCTCCCACCCCTCCTCCCACACCTCTTCCTCCTCCCTCCCCTATTCCCATTCTTTTTTTTTTTTTTTTTTTTTAACTAAGGTCTGTTTTCTTTTTCTTTTTTAAAAGATTTATTTTACTTATTTGAATGACAGTTACAGAGAGAGAAAGAGAGAGAGAGAGAATGATCTTCTATCCACTGGTTCATTCCCCAAATGGCTGCAATGGCTGGAGCTGAGCCAATCTGAAGCCAGGATCCAGGAGCTTCTTCTGAGTCTCCCATGTGGGTGCAGGAGACCAAGAAGTTAGGCCATCCTCTGCTGCTTTCCCAGGCACATTAGCAGGGAGCTGGATCAGAAGTAGAGCAGCCAGGACTCAAACCGGCGCCCATATGGGATGCTGACTCTGCAGGCCAGGCCTTTATCCCACTGTGCCACAGTGCCAGCACCTAAGGTCTATTTTCAATTAACTTTATACACATACGATTAATTCTATACTAAGTAAAGAGTTCAACTAGTATTAAAAAAAAAAAAAAAAAAAAAAAAAAAAAAAACCTGTTCCTTATCCTCAAGACAAGGGCCGTTCAAAGTCACTGCATCTCAAAGTGTCAATTTCACTTATATAGATTACCTTTTAGGCGCTCTATTAGTTATCACAGATCAGGGAGAACATACAGTATTTGTCCTTTTGAGACTGGCTTATTTCACTAAGTATGCTTTCCAGTTTCATCCATTTTGTTGCAAATGACAGGATTTCATTTTTTTTTTTTACCACTGTGTAGTATTCCATGGTGTACATATCCCATAATTTCTTTATCTAGTCTTTAGTTGATGGGCATTGGGTTGATTCCATAGCTTAGCTATTGTGAATTGAGCTGCAATAAACATGGAGGTACAGATAACTCTTTCATTTGCTGATTTAATTTCCCTTGAGTAAATTCCCAGGAGTGGGATGGCTGGGTCACGTGGTAGGTCTATATTCAGGTTTCTGAGGTATCTCTATATTGTCTTCCATAGTGGCTTTACCAGTTTATATTCCCACTAAAGTGGACAGGGTAACTTTTCTGCAGATCCTCACCAGAATTTGTTGAGTTGATTTCTGTATGAAAGCCATTCTAATGGGGGTGAGGTAAAACCTCATTGTGGTTTTGATTTGCATTTCCCTGTCAGATAGTGATCCTGAGCATTCTTTTCATGTATCTGTTGGCCATGTCGATTTCTTCTTTTGAAAAATGTCTAAGTCCTTTGCCCATTTCTTATCTGGGTTGTTTGTTTTGTTGTTGTTGAATTTCTTGATCTCTTTATATATTGTAGCTATTAATCCTTTATCAACTGTATAGTTTGCGCATAATTTCTCCCATTCTGTCATTGCCTCTTCACTTTGCTGAAGGTTTCCTTTGCAGTGCAGAAGCTTCTCACTTTGGTGTAATCCCATTTGTCAGTTTTGGTTTTGTTTGCCTGGGCCTCTGAGGTCTTTTCCAAGAACTCTTTGCTTGTGCCAATGTCTTGCAGGGTTTCTCCAATGTTTTCTAATAATTTGATGGTATTGCATCAAATTTGATAGTATTTAGGTCTTTAATTCATTTTGAGTGGGTTGAAAACCACTATAATACCAGCATCAACCTGAAAATTAAACAGTAATTCACTAATATCATCAGATATCTAGTCAGTGTTTAAATTTCCCTGATTGTGTCAAAAATATTTGTTTAAAACTGTTTGAGTTAGGATTTGAATTTGTCTACTATATTGAAATTGGTTAATAGGAATTTTAAATGTGTTTCTAAAAATTTTAGTTTTTCTTTTCGAATTTTTTTATTGTGGTAAAATATGTGTGCATAAAGTTTATCATCTTAACCATTTTTTAAAAAGATGTATTTATTTATTTGCAAGGTAGAGTTACAGAGAGAGAGAGAAAAGGAGAGACAGAGGTCTTCCATCTGCTGGTTCACTCCGCAAATGGCTACTGCAGCCAGGACTGAGCCAGACCAAAGCCAGGAGCCAGGAGCTTCCTCAAGGCCTCCCATGTGGGTGCAGGGCCCCAAGCACTTGGGCCATCTTCTGCTGCTTTCCCAGGTGCATTAGAAGGATGCTGGATTGAAGTGGAGCAGCTGGGACTCGAACCTGTGCCCATGTGGGATGCTGGTGCTGCAGGCCAGGACTTTAACACCCTGAACCATGGTGCTGGCTCCCCATCTTAACCATTTTTAAGGGTATAGTTTAGTGGCATTAAATCCATTAATGTCTTTGTGCAGTCATCACCACCATCCATGTCTAGAACATTTTTCATCTTGCAAGACTGAAACTGTGGCCATTTAACAGTAATTCCCCAGTCCTTCTCCCCCGATCCCTGGCAATGACTCTTCTACTTTCTATCTTTATGGTTTCAACTCTGAGTGTCTCATATAAGTGGAGTAATACAGTATTTGTCCTTTCTTGGTGACTGGCTTATTTCAGTTATCATAATGTCTTTAAGATTCATCTGTGGAGTAGCATATGCCAGCATTGCTGTACTTCTTCAGGTTTATCATATTCTATTGTGTATGTGTATATATGTAACATTTTGGTTATCCATCTGTTTGTGGATATTTAGATTGCTTCTATGAATTAGCTATTGTAAATAATGCTGATTTGAATATGGGTATATAAATATTTCTTGTGGGATCATAGAATGATTTTATTTTTAATGTTTTAGTTAACTGCAATACCATTTCCCACAGTGACTGTACCATTTTACTTTCCCACCAGTAGCATACGTGGATTCCAGTTTCACCACAAACTCACCACCACTTGTTCTGTTCTTTTTCTTCTTTTTTTTCCTATAGTAGCATCCAAATGGATGTGAGGTAGTATCTCATGGTGGTATTGATTTTAATTTCCCCAATAATTGGTGATATTGAACATCTTGTCATGTGTTTATTGTCTGTTCATATATCTTCTTGGAGAAATGGCTATTCAAGTCTTTTGCCCAGGTTTCTTTTTTGTTGTTGTTGTTAAGATATCTGAATTCTCTTTTAATCTGTAATTTTCTTTTTTTCTTTGTAATTTATTTGTTGAAGAGATTGTAAGTTGTATTTTATTGCAAAACTGTGCTTTGCTCACATTGTGCTCAGTATGGTAGTTTATTTTTCAGAAAACTGGCTTGTCTATTTATAGCCTAAAGGACTATTACTAGTTATAAGATACATCCAGGGGAACTGCTGTTGGTTGATGGATCCCAGTTACATGCACATTTGACTGTAAATCAAATATATAGAGTTTCATCTATGTGTTATATGAAGTTCAACCATGGGTAAACTGAATTAGAGTCACTGGACATGGAAATAAAAGGCCATTCCACTGAACTCATGGCTATTAGGAAGCTATCTTATAATGATAAATGTGTATTTATTTGGCAATTAGGACTCTTTGAATTCATCTTGGTGTAATGGAGAAGGCACTGCATTAGGTATGAAGAGAACTGAGTCCTAGCGTCCTCTCTATCACTGCCTCCCTGTGTTGCCGTGGAGAAATCGTAGTCTCTATTCAGGGGCTCAGTTCTCTCATCCAGTAAACGTGAGCAACAGCCTTGATGACCTTCCACATTCTTTTCCAGTTGGTCTGGAGTCTGAGTTTTCCTTGCAGGTCTATCCCAAACAAGGTGTCATTCTAATGATTTGACTCTGGATTGGGTATCTTACAACTTTTTTTTCCCTATTTCTTTTATTTATTTGACAGGTAGAGTCGTAGACAGTGAGAGAGACAGAGAGAAAGTCTTCCTTCCATTGGTTCACCCCCTAAATGGCTGCTACTGCTGGAGCACTGGCCGATCCGAAGCCAGGAGCCAGGTGCTTCTTCCTGGTCTCCCATGCGGGTGCAAGAGCCCAAGCCATCCTCCACTGCCTTCCCAGGCCACAGCAGAGAGCTGGACTGGAAGAGGAGCAACCGGGACTAGAACCTGGAGCCCATATGGGATGCTGGTGCTGCAAGGCAGAGGATTAACGAAAGGAGCCGCAGTGCCGGCCCCATATCTTAGAACTTTTTGGAGGAAATTTTACTACATTGGAATTACTTTCATGGCCTTAGATTGCCCTGAAGATTAGATTTGTAATTGGCTTGATGGTAATCTCAATGATCAGTCCTAAGACCTTTGAAGCAATTGAACTTTTTCATAATACTTAGGTTATTTGAGGATGAATTGTGAATTTCCCATAGCAGTGAGGTTCAGTGAGAAATCTGGTCATTCCTGAAATGCTTTTTCTGGTCATTCCTGATATGCTTTTTCTGTTTTCTCCTCTACTTCACTGGGAAGTAAGTGGCATGGTGTTCCAGTGGGGGACTGGTTTGGCATCATCTGGACGACGGTTGTGCCCCGGGAAGACTCTCCCCTTGTTCTTGACGGCAAAGGAGCCAAGCAGAGTGACAGGTGGGACCCTTGTATCTTCTTAGTCTTATATTTGTTCTTTGTCAGAAAGTGAAGAGAATGGGTAAATGGATATCTCACTTTTTCTGTTTTTTTGGTCTCTCTAGCTTCCTTGCTGCTTGGTCTGTTAGTCTTGGTGGGATTTTTGTGGGCCCAGTCAAAGCAATTCTCTGCTGCCCGAGTTTGAAACCCTTTGAGAGATAGATACAAGTCAGGGAGATGAAAGTGGTAATTTTATTATAGAACTATTAAAATCTGGTTTGGAAAACATGATTTAGGTGTTTGGAAACAATGTGTAGCAATAATGAGCCTCTGAGTTTTGAAACCCAGGCTGAATTTACCCAGCAGGTGCTACGGCAGCCACATCTCTAGTCAGCCCTGCTAAGCTTGCCACATGGCCAGGAGCATGTGAGGATTCACTCTCTCCACGGGCAGGCAGACCCCAAAGGAAGAACTCCGAAGGACTGTGTTGCACATGCCCAGTTCCTTCTCCTAGAAGGGAAGCAAAAGTGAGTGAGGATGTAGAGAGAAGGGCGGGGAAGTATTCCTGCAGGGAGCTCTCTTTACATAACAACTTGAGGAGTAGGTAATAAATATTCTGTCCTTAGCTTGTTGGTTAATTTTGTGTTTGTCCTGTCTTTGTCTCTGTGTCTTCATCTTCTTCTCTCCTTCCCCCCTCTCTCCGTCCCCTTTCCCCTCCCTCTCTCCCTCTCTTCCTCTGTCTCTCTTCCCCTCCCCTGCTCCCTCTTCTCCCTCTGTCCCTGCTCTGTCCTCTTCTGTAGGTTTTCTGTGAATATAGTATCAGGTCTCTATCTCCTTTCCTTCTCCCGTTCTTTCTCTCACACCTTCTTCCTTTGTGGCCCAGGAAACCTGGGCAGGAGACCTCTGACTGCTCTTCTGTAGTTCAGTACAAATGAAGGATTTTTGATAGTGGAGAGAAGGGGTGGGGGAGGGAAGGGAGGCTGCGTGGGAACGAGGTACATGGGTGTTGGGGTTGTTCTGTTTCTTCTAAGTCCTAGAGGCTGTTTGCTTTGCTGGGTTTGGTGTTAGTTTTCCTGAAGCTCAGGGGCTGAGTTGGGTAGTGTACTCTTAGCAAGGGAGAAGGAGGCTTTAGATGCTGGACAGGTAGTCTACTTGGAAACCTTCATAGTATAGGGGCTGGCTTTGTGGCATAGTGGGTTAAGCCTCTGCCTGCAGCATCAGCATCCCATTTGGGTGCTGGTTTGTTTCCCAGCTGCTCCACTTCCAATCCAGCTCTCAGCTCCTTGCTAATGGCCTGGGAAAATCAGCAGAAGTGACCCAAGTGCTTGGGCCCTTGCCACCCACATGGAAGACCTGGATGAAGCTCTTCAGCCTGGCCCAGCCCTGGTCATCATGGCCACTTAGGGAGTGAATCAGTGGATGGAAGATTTTTCTCTCTCTCCCTCGCTCTCCCCCCTCCCTCCCTCCCTTCTTCCCTCCTTCCCTCACTTGCTCCCTCTCTGTAACTCTTTCAAATAAGTAAAATAAATATTTTCAAAAACTCTTCATAGCATAAGCTTATACTTCCCAAACATTTTTTCTCCTTTGTTAAGATATGCACTGATCCCTAGGTGTATCCTGCTTTCCCATTCTTTTATGCTATGGGCAAACTGTGACCTCTCCCTGAATTGTCTTTTTCTTTCTGTTCCCTTTGGGAAACTCCTAAAATTTTTCAAGCTCTAGCTCCTCTTCTAGCCTCCATTGCATTTTCTCTATGTGCATTGGTTGTACAGTGTATTGTACTACTGTGAATTGTTTGTATGTTTTCTTATATGCCAAAGATTATGAGCTTTTTAATGAACTATGTGTCATTCTATTCTATTTTAGCACAGGAACTGTATCTGGAAGGAATGAAAACTTTTTTTAAAAATTTTATTTGATTTAAACAACCTGTTTGGGTTTCACTTGGGGCACAGCTTAGATTCAGAGTTGAGTTAGAGTTTTCGGATGAGAATTTGAATGGGTCATCAACTTCCTGCCCTCAAAGTCCTTTTCCTTCTCCCATCTTCACCTCCCTCATTGCTACAGATCCTGGAGTTGGATCCCTGGCTGTCTCTTCTTCACCTGGCCACTAGGGGGTGAGTTCTTCCTCTCTGGTGAATGTGACTGGAAGCATCTTCTTTGCTCTGTTGTCATTTTTTTTTTTTTAAAGATTTATTTATTATTTGAAAGGCAGAGTTACAGAGAAGCAGAGGCAGAGAGAGAGAGAGAGAGAGAGAGAATCTTCTATCTGCTGGTTCACTCCCCAAATGGACGCAATAGCTGGAGCTGGGTCAATCTGAAGCCAGGAGCCAGGAGCTTCTTTCGGGTCTCTCATGTGGGTTCAGGGGCCCAAACACTTGGGCCATCTTCTACCGCTTTCCTAGGCCATAGCAGAGAGCTGGATTAGAAATGGAACAGCTGGGACTCAAACTTATGCCCATATGAAATGCCGGCACTGCAGGTGGCAGTTTTACCCACTGCACCACAGTGCCGACCCCTTTTTGTCATTCTGCAGGATACTGGAAGGTGTGAGGACATTTTATTAAGAGGCTAGTTAGTCAGCTAGAAGTACGAGAGAAAAGAGTTACAGAGTAAGACTGCATTTAAGTGCAAGACAACACCTGTCATGACAGGTTATGCCAACGTCTAGAAGGTTGATTGGGATTTCACTTTGTCAGTGAAGACCACATCAGTAAGGGAGGAAAAGTGCTAGATTTGGAGGTGTAAGACCAGTTCAAATTCTAGTTCTGTCTGTTTGTTGTTAGGAGACCTGGGTTTGTATGTAAGTACTTGCACATGATAATAGCTGAATGCATGAGATATCATTGCTTCCAGACCACTGAGCAGACAGAACTGGGAAATATGCATGCATTTACACATATTTTTACATACACACACTTATATCTGCTTATCTACCTTTACTGGATTCCATGATTTGCACTGATTCTCCAATTACAATCTAATGTCACATGCTTGAGATAGTGAGGAACCTATCTCCTTTACCCTCAATATATTTACTTACTTGTTCACTCTTTGGTGTATTACCAATATCCCTACTGTGCCAGCTGTCTTCTTGGCCAGTGCTACCGGCTCAGACCCACCTGCACTGGTTGGCAGTTTCTCCCCCTGACCCAGGTGGTACTGGCTCTCTGCCCAGTTTGTTCTATGTAATGTGATTCAAAAGAAAACTTTTTTTTTTTTTTGTAGGCCTAGAGAACTCCAAAGCAATATGTGTTCTTGCTGGCTTGGATCATTCAGCTTCATTAAATGGTGGGTACTAGCTCTTCATAGTTTCACATATTATTCAGAATTCTGTATATGACTTCCCAAACTGGTGATTCCGTGATACAGATGCAAGTCATAGACTTCAGAGCCAGAATTCTGAGGTGCCACTGGTATGATCTTAGATTACTTTACTTTTCTTTTAAAAAAAAAAAAGATGTATTTATTTAAAAGGCAGTGATAGAAGGAGAGAGAGAGAGAGATAGATATCTTCCATCTACTGGTTTACTCCCCAAATGGCTGCAATGGCTGGGGCTGGGCCAATCCAAAGCCAGGAGCTTCTTCTGAATCTCCCATTTTCCACAAACTTTTTGAAGTACTCTTTTATTTCTCTAATTTCTCTCAATGTTCGATTTCTTTAGTTTGACCATTTTTGGGTCTAATCTGTCTTTTTCTCTTACATTCTATTTCTCTGTTTGGCTGTGTGCCTGTACAACTGTTTGACATACCCAACCAATACAGTGTGAACTTCCTCATGACTTTTTCTGTGGAGACAATTGTCTCATCCCTTTGACTCAGATTGCTCTGACCCCTGCTGGCAGGGATAGATTGGTGACAATACCTCTGAGCGATTTTTTTAGTAAGGCCTCTCACACAGAGTTGAATGCATTAAAATTTTAAGTAAAAAGGAAGAACTTCCCTACTTAGTGTTTTATGTGGAAATTCACGTGTAAATAAGAAATGTAAATTGATGGTGACATGCATTTTTTTAAGATTTATTTTATTTATTTGAAAGACAGTTAGCAGAGAGAGGTAGAGAGAGACAGAGAGAGGTCTTGCATCCGCTGGTTCACTCTCCAGATGGCCGCAAGGGCCAGAGCTGCGCCGATTCAAAGCTGGGAGCCAGGAGTTTCTTCTGGGTCTCCCACGTGGATGCAGGGGCCCAACAACTTGGACCATCTTCTACTGCTATCTCAGGCCATAGCAGAGAGCTGGATTAGAAGAGGAGCAGCCGGGACTAGAACTGGCGCCCATATGGAATGACGGTGCTTCATGCCAGGGCGTTAACCTGCTGTGCCACAGCATGCATTTTTTAACATCAGATTTGCAATGCATTCCAATTGAGGAGCTGTTACTGTTTGCAGAGCAGAAAAACCAAACTCTGAGGTAGAGATAATTTATGATTTAATGAGTTTAAAGCAAGCAACTAACAAGATAAATACCTGCTGTTAGCTTATGTCTTAGGCGGATTTATATATTTGTTAAGAGCATTGAGTTGAAATGAATGACAGTTATAAAGGACTTTACTGGGCATGTAGTCCACCTGTCTGCTTTTAGAGAAGTGACTTGTTCATGCCCATAGTCAATGAGGGGTGGGGAAGGCATTTTTTTTCCCCTGAAGATAATAGACTAGGAAGTTTTTCTCCTGTGTTCTAATTAATTTGAAATGACTGATGTTATGTAAACCTAGAGATTGCCTAATTGCTTGCTAGCATCAATTTCTTAAAAAAAAAATGATAAATGCATTTACTACTTGACCTGTGGGCCACTTTTATTGTGGTGTTTTCATATAAAGATGTTGACTTTTTTATTGATGTAATTTGTATATGAAGTTCACCATTTAGAAATACACAATTCAGTGCTATTTATTTATTTTTAAGTTTTTATTTAATGAACTTAGTGCTTTTGTGTGGTCCCAAAGCAAATTGGTTTTTGATGTTTTGAAAGTAGTTTTCTCCCCTTGTCTGCTTCAAGCTGTCACACACTTGATTTTGTTCAGTGCTCTTTAGACCTTTTCTCCGGAGTCATTGTTGATTATGTAACTATTTGGCTTTGCAGCAGAGCTTAATTTTACCTGCTGATGCAACCGTGCAATGATCCTCATGTGGAAGACAGTTTGTCTTTCAACAAGATGGTTTAGACGTCCTAAGAAAAACGAAGTGTTGGTACCAACACAGCTTTCATCAGTGGCATCTTCATGGCTCCCTTCATGGCAGTGATCCTTTGCTGAGGGGGCTTCTTTGCTCTGGTAGAGGTTTTTATACTTCACACACCCTGAGTTTGCCCTCTTTCTCTGTGTGTGAAATATACCAAGGTTACTTCATAGACCTGTAGAGTGTCAGTACTGTGGGATCACCTGAGTGACAAGAAGTTGAGGGAACAGGCCCAGAATATGAAGCCATATGTAGCAGATGGGACTTGAACTAGGACTCCTGAAACTTGGTCTGATGCCTTTTAATGAACCTTTTTGGCTTTTGACTGATTTTGAGGAATATTCTAGATTGCCCTATGGAGGGAAGTACTATAAAGCTTTATTGGGAGGCTGGTGCTGTGGTGCAGTGGTTGAAACCATTGTTTGTGATGCTGGCATCCCACATGGGCACTGATTCAAGTCCTGGCTGCTTCATTTCATATTCAGCTTCCTGTTAATGTGCCTGGGATAGTGGCAGAAGATGACCCAAGTCCTTGTGCCACTGCCTCCCATGTGCAAGACCTGGAAGAAGCTTCTGGCTCTTGGCTTCAGCCTGGCCCAGCCCCTGGCTTTTATGGAAATTTTGGGGGTGAACTAGTGGAAGGAAGATTCTCTTTGTCTCTCCTTCTCTCTCTGTGACTTTGCCTTTCAAGTAAATAAATAAATAAATAAATAAATATATTTTTAAAGAGCTTTTTTGGAATATTACAAAATACAGTGGAAGCAGACCTGGTTTCTAATTTTTTAATTCCCATTTGACTCCTTACTAACCTTGTGATCTTGAGAAGTCATTTAACATCTTCCAATCTTGATTATCTTCTAGAGCTGTGCTAACAGAAATATAATAGCAGCCACCTTTACAAAAAGTAAAATGAAACAAGTGAAATTAATAATACATTTTTTAGCCCAGTTTACCCAAAATATTATTTCAACATGAAGTAGATGAAAACTATTAATAAGCTAGACTTATTTTTTTTTTGCACTAGGACATTGTACTTCATTTTGTGTTGCTCACTTATGAAGTCCCTCAGTTTGGAATAGCCACATTTCAAATGTCAATAGCAGTGCCTGGTTAGTGATTACTGTACTGGACGGTACTGTTGTAGAACCTTAGACTATTAGGTTAAAAAACCTTTTAGAGCTCCTCTGAGATGTTAAAAACTGACAACCCACAGGCTAAATGATAACCCTTGGCTCTATTTGGCTTTCATTTAAAAAAATGTTTGAACTTGAATGGCTTTTAGACAAGCATGGGCCCTCTGGTCTGCCACAGCAGAACCTGCCAGTCACTCTTGTTACCAATGTCATCAGTCATTTTGTCTGCTCTTGTAGGCCAATTGCCTTCCCTTCAAATTTTCAGATGGTGAAGCTAAGGTTTGTAGTGAGTGATTTGTCCAAGGTCAACAGTTAGTTAACAGATCCAGGAAGAGAAGCCAGATTCCCCTGACTCGGAATTTGTTCTTTTTCTATTAGATCACCGTGTCAGTCAGTCACATTCCTGTTTATATCATAGGATTACTGCGAGGTTGAAATGAACTAAAATGTCACACAGATGTGATGTGATTACATTGTATTTTCTGCTAAAGTGAACATGCAGTGAAATAGTCATATGTTTAAAAAGTTTAAGGGATGGGGGTAGTTGTTTAGTTCAGTCTAGTGGTTAAGATGCCCACATCTCATGTTGGAGTTTCTGGGTTTGATACCTGGCTCTGGCTCTGAC
This sequence comes from Lepus europaeus, assembly GCF_033115175.1. NCBI lineage: Eukaryota > Metazoa > Chordata > Mammalia > Lagomorpha > Leporidae > Lepus > Lepus europaeus. The sequence continues at coordinate 47,275,792 of NC_084833.1, forward strand.
TCTGGCTCTAGCCTCCTACTAATGTAGATTCTGGGAGGCAGTATGCTCAAGTCGATGGATTTCTGCTACCCATGTGGGAGACCTGGGTTGAGTTTCTGGCCCCTGGCTTTGGCCTGGCTGAATCCCAGCTTTTCTGGACATTTGCATAGTGAACCAGTGGATGGGAGCTTTTTTTGTCTCTGCCTCTTGAATTAAAAAAAAAAAAGTTTAAGCATAAATAATATATATTTGCTTATATTTGATTATTCAAGTGGGAAGGAGTTGGAGAAAGGGAAAGATAGAGAGAGAGAGGGTGAGCAAGCAAGCATGAGGCCACTCATCTGTTGATTAGCTCCCCATGTGCCTGGGCCAGGGCCAAAGCTGGGGTCCAGGAGCTCATGCAGGTCTCCTGTGTGGGTACGTGAGTGGCAGGGACGTCACTACTTGAACCATCACCTGCTGCCTTCCAGGATCTGTAGCAGCAGAAAGCTGGGATCAGGAGTCAGAGCAAGGAATCAAAGTCAGGCTCTTCAATGTGGGACGTGAGCACCTCACTCAGCCTCACAGCAGCCAGGCCGGATGCCCACCCCTATCTTAACCTGTTGTTTTATAACTTAAAACATTATTTCCTAACAAAAGGGAATGTGAGCAAATATTTTAAAATGTAGAAAAATAGAGAAAACTGTTTCACACATACCAGATATTGAATAAATATTTGTTGAATGCGTAAATGAAGAATAATCATGCATTCTTAGTCCTTAAACTACTAAGACTGTTTGGCCTTATTTCCCAAGTATAGAATTTTTAAACATCTTATGTGTTATTATGCTGTACATGAATTTTGTAATCTGCCTGGCTGCACTCAACATTGTAGTGTAAGTACAAAATGAGTTCTTTTAACCACTTCTTTATCACACGTGTTATTTTCTATTATTTTGGACTAATGTGTCTCCACCTCTTGTTTTCCTTCTGTTTATTTCAGATGCAGGAGAACTGTATGTTTGGGGAAGCAACAAGCATGGGCAACTGGCTACCCAAGCTGCTTTCCTTCCTGTGCCTCAGAAAATAGACGTGCATTGTTTTCAGAATGAAAAGGTCACTGCCATCTGGAGTGGGTGGACACACCTGGTTGCTCAGACAGGTGAGGCAGCATCAGAGAACTCATGATGAGAGCAACTGGGGGACAGCTGTCTAAACAGACATGAATGGGTAGGATTAAGGATTTTTTATTGATGAAAAGAATTAAGGACTGGAAAGGGGAGGCCCTGGGGTCTAGTTCTACCGTATGTCAGATATGTGGCTTTGGGCTTTTCCTCTCTGGATCACAGGTTTGCACTCCAAAAGATAGCTGGGTTAAGTTAACTTCTTCAGGTTCTAAGAGGTTTTGAGAAAGAGTCCATTGCAACAAATATTGCCCAGAAATTTGTCCACATTGTTGGGCAGTCCTTGCCTTGTCATAGCTGAAGAGTTGGTTGTATTTGCATTTCCACTTGAATCTAAATTAAAAACAAGAGAAAATGTTAAGTTAAAGATAAGTATTCCAAGATTGAGGCAGGAGCATTATTTTGAATCACAGCTGGCATAGTATTCTGATTTACACTTGGATTGGCTAACATACTATGTACATTGATTCAGACATCTCATGTGTTCCCTGAGATGGTGACGTATCATGCCATGCAGCTTTTGGCGTCCTCATCTTCCTCTGAGTCTTCATGTTGCCTGTAGGACAGTTCACCTTCCCCAGCCTTCATGTTTCTGACTCTGTTCTTGAGTTTTGTTTTGTTTTAGATTTCTTCATTTGAAAAACAGTGACAGAGCAAGAAGGGGAGACGCACACACACACACACACAGAGAGAGAGAGAGAGAGAAACCTTCCATCCATTAGTTCGTTCCTCAAATGCCTGAAATCTGGAGTCTGGAACTCTGTCTGTCTCCCATGTAGGTGTGTGTGTGGGGGGGGGACTTGAGCCATCAAACTGCCTTTCCAGGAACATTAGCAGGAAGATGGACTGGAAGCAGATGAGCTGGGACTGGAACCTGTACTCTTATATGGGACGTGTGTGTTGTAAGCAGTGACTTAACCTACTGTGCTACAAAACCTGCCCTTGACTTTTTTTTTTTTTAAGATTTATTTATTTATGTTGAAAGTCAGAGTTACAGAGAGGGAGAAACAGGGAGGGAGGGAGGGAGGGAGAGAGCGAGAGCGAGAGAGAGAGAGAAAGAAAGAGAAATCTTCCATCTACTGGATCATTCTTCAGATGGTAGCAACAACCAGCACTGGACCAAGCTGAAGCCAAGAGTTTCATGTGGGTCTCCCATGTGGGTGGCAGGGGCTCAGACACTTGGGTCCTCTTCTGCTGCTTTTCCCAGGTCATTATCAGGGAGCTGGATTTAAAGTGGAGCAGCTGGGACACGCACTGGCACACCCACATGGGGTGCTGGCATTGCAGGTGGCTACTTTACTTGTTACGCCACCATGCTGATCCATGAAGTTTGTTTTTTGTGATCTCTCCATTCCTGCCCTCCTAGAGCTCCTGCTAATTTACAGAGTTCCTCCCTTCCCCTAATAATTTTGTAATTCCTTTTTTTAAAAAAAAAACTAGACTAATAGCATAAGTAAGCTTTTTATTCATGAAACAAATTGTGTTTTAAAAATGCTGCTAAATATTGATGCTGATAGTGTTTTTCTTTTGTCAGTAACCCAAGCACATTGTAAATAGTTGGTGAGGAGAGTGAAGCTATACTAGCTATCACTGTAATTCTTGAGATCTGTTCTGAGAAGCCCTGAGTGCCCTTGTCTCCTCCTGTCCTTGCTAGCTACACGTACGTCTTTAGTCTTCCAAATACCCCATGATTGAGATTCCAGGAGTTTCTGGCTTTTGCAGCATTTTGGTCAGCTTCAGTTATCCTTGGTAAGTCATACATACTGCACTTATTTTTTTTTTAATATTTATTTATTTATTTGAGGGGCAGAGTTACAGAGGGAGAGATGAAAGAAGGGTCTTTCATCTACTGGTTCACTCCCTAAATGGCCACAACGGCCAGAGCTGGGCTGATCCAAAGCCAGGAGCCAGGAGCTTCTTCCACGTCTCCACGTGGGTGCAGGGGCCCAAGCATTTGGGCCATCTTCTGCTGCTTTGCCAGGCCATAGCAGAGAGCTGGATCAGAAGAGGAGCAGCTGGGACTTGAACTGGTGTCCATATGGGATGCTGGCACTGCAGGTGGAGGCTTAGCCCACTATGCCACTGTGCTGGCCCCATGTACATGTTTTTACTGAAATGCAGACTTGTGTATCTATGATACTTTTAACTGACCTTTAAAACAATTTTGTCGGCGCCGCGGCTCACTAGGCTAATCCTCCGCCTTGTGGCGCCAGCACACCGGGTTCTAGTCCCGGTCGGGGCACCGATCCTGTCCTGGTTGCCCCTCTTCCAGGCCAGCTCTCTGCTGTGGCCAGGAAGTGCAGTGGAGGATGGCCCAAGTGCTTGGGCCCTGCACCCCATGGGAGACCAGGAGAAGCACCTGGCTCCTGCCATTGGATCAGCGCAGTGCGCTGGCCGCAGCGCGCCAGCCGCAGCGGCCATTGGAGGGTGAACCAACGGCAAAAGGAAGACCTTTCTCTCTGTCACTCTCTCTCTCACTGTCCACTCTGCCTGTCCAAAAAAAAAAAAAAAAAAAATTTTGTGATCATTTTGGAGTAGAGGAAGGCATGTAATAAACTTTCCTCATTATCTCTTCAGAGGATACTGTAAGCAAACCCGGTCATTCACATGGGGGGAAATCATGACTTTCCTCAAAGAGGTTCGAGTGCTTGAAGTTGGGTTCATACAGAGACCTTACTTAAAGAGACGTACTGAACAGGGGAGCTGCTCGTTTGTGTAACTGTTGATACCTGCCTTTTCCTCCAGATGATAAACTGTGAGGGAAGCATTGTGTTAGCCTCGCTCACTTCTTGTCTCTGCTATCACTGGAGAATATTCCCAACTTTCTTGTGTCAAATTATTTCTGGTTAAAAGAGATTGAGCACAGTCAAATGCACAGAAGGCAGGGTAGGCAGCTACGATTTATGACCTCTGTCTTGGGACTCACTGGTTCGTGAACAGAAGTCTTCAGATTGTCTTTTTGGATTCAGGAGTCCACTCAGTAGGTGTTTGTTGGCCACCTGTTGAGCCATGTGCTCTAGTCCTTAGAGAAATGAAAGAGACAGACAGGGGCCATACCTTCTCACTAGAATGTGTAGGTAGGCTTAAGTCTTAAGAATACAGAGATGGAAAAGTTTTCTGTCGGTCCATCCATCCATCCATCCATCTATCCTTCTATCTATCCAGGCTGCAAATGATGAAAGTCTGTTTATGTACCATGCCTTGTACTAGACATAAGTCTTGTCCTTAACCCACTAGGGGAGACAAATCTATAATGAAATCTCAGAGCATTCTGCTACGAGTGGGCAGCAGTGAAGCCAAGTACAAATTGCAAAAGTAGCAAGGAAACCAGCAGTAGTCTGCGTAACTAGGTGTGAACAGGAAGGTGTTTCATAGTCAGTCTTCAAAGAATTGCATTGCAGTAAAATACACTTACTACCAAACGACAGTGAGTTTGCCTGAGTTTTTCAGTAAACCCTTTACTACTTACATAGCTGACGAGTGGAAGACATAAAGATGCTGCTTTGACTTTAGCATTGAAGCTCTGTAGACGAGGCTGAGTCCCAGCAGCCAAGCCCTGGGGGTGGGAGGTTGGAACCCACGCCCCTGACTGTCTGAGTCACCCCAGCTGCTCTGGAGCTCAGCTTCAGGCTTCCACCTCCACTTGAGAGCAGGAGTTGTTGGTAACGTTTCAGCTGTTCAATTAGCTTGTTAATTCAGATCGCTTGTTTATGTACATTGTCACTTTCTCCTTTCTCCTAAGTCCAGAATGGCTTAAAGCTGGGATGTTGGAGTTGTGCTGAATTTTGGGTAAATTGGATCCTCTTGCCATTTGATTCGCCAGTTTTGTGTTCCTTCTAGCTGCTATGGAAGCCCTTGCCCTGGCTCATTGTCATTGAGAAGAAACGCCCAGGGCTTTCATTTAATCAGACTCAGCGCTCACATTAATGGGAACAAGATTTCCTCACAGGGTCAGAAGCAGCTCATTAATGGAACAAGGAGTTATTTGACTCTAGTCGTTCTCACAAGCTCCAGTGGTGAATGTTCCTGGGGCATGCTTGCAGGCCACATCAGCATACAGGCTGCTTGTTGTGGGAGGCATCAGTTGTGATAGTAATTTAAAAAGGGGCTTATGTACGGTGATCCTACATCTGGCCAGAAAGATGGGATGGGATGGGATGAGAGGAAGGATGGGATGAGACTTCTTCGTAGTCTCTAGACCAGAGACGATTCTGTCCCTCAGGGGACACTGATAATGGTTAGAGAGCCATACTTGGCTGTCACAGTGGGGTGGGTGGGGTGGGGTGGGGGTGCTACTGGCTTCCAGTGAGTGGAGGCCAGGGACGCCGCTAAGCATCATGCGATGCAAGGACAGCCTCCCACAGCACAGAATTATCCAGGCCCCACGTGTTAGTAGTGTCAGGGTTGAGAAACGCTGCCCACGCCTGACATCCCCGGTGGTGGGTGCCTAGCTGGGGCAGTCACATGGTGTCAGCATAACTTTACAGATTGTCTATATGGGAAAATGGGATGTGTTGTCTGCCCTCCCATCTCAGGAGTCTGGTGCCTGCCTACAGTGTTTGCAATGGAAAAATACTTTTCTCTGTTAGTCAGAGGCACTTGGAGAGAGTCCAAGAGAACCTGTTCTAATCTGGGAGAGTTGGCAAGGGTAGCTGTGTCTCAGGCTGGTGGCACTGCATTCTAGAAACCTTTCCCAAGCTGCTTAATGTCCCTGATCATTGTTCTCAGGAACTTCATGGGACTCCTGGGTGACTTTACCCAGGCTCGGTGACCTGCAGCTGTCTCATTTGAGATTCATGATTTCCTGACTGGAGGTGCATCACGGAGAGTTGCATGGCAGATCTGGGTTCCTCCTAGCTTGGTGACCTTGAGTAAGTGACTTTACCTTTGTAGGCCTCAATTTCCTCATCTCTTAAGAACAATATTGGGGCCGGTGCTGTGGTGTAGCAGGTAAAGCCGCTGCCTGCTGTATTGGTATCGCCGGTTTGAGTCTCAGCTGCTCCACTCCAGCTCTCTGCTATGGCTTAGGAAAGCAGTAGAAGATGGCCCAAGTCCTTGGGCCCCTGCACCCATGTGGGAGACCTGGAAGAAGCTCCTTGCTTCTGGCTTCGGATCGGATCAGCCCCAGCTCTGGCTGTTGCGGCCTTTTGGGGAGTGAACCAGTGGATGGAAGACTTCTCTCTCTCTCTCCCTCTCTCTGCTTCTGCCTCTGTGTAACTTTGCCTTTCAAATAAATGAAATAAATTTTTTTTTTTAAAAAGAAAAGTATTAAAATCTGCTTGCATTCTACATAGTGCTGCTGTGAGGTTAGAATGAATGAATCTGTGTGAAAGATGCCAACTAATTATAAAATGCATACAAAAGCATTGCTTGTCTGAGCTTGGGATATGTACATAAATCAGTGGTTAGTAGTTGCTTTTAGAAAAATGTCTGTTTCAACAAGGCCTGTGCTGAGCTTGAGACACACTAGCTCTGTCCTTTGGGTTCATGAGCTGGCCAGGCTGCTCTGTATACCATGCTGACTGGCAAACTTTCTTAAAGGCTTCCGTTCACATGCTGCATGCAAGTGGTTCTTTCTTTCTTTTTTAGTTTTTAAAAAAGATTTGTTTATTTTTCTGAAAGGCAGAGATTCAGGGAGGGGGTGGATATCTTCCATCCACTGGTTCACTCCCCAAAAGGCCTCAGTGGCTGGAGCTGGGCCAGGCTGACGCCAGGAGCCAAGAGCTTCTTCTGGGTCTCCCACGTGGGTGCAGGGGCCCAAGGACTTGGGCTTTCTACTGCTGCTTTTCCTAGCCACACCAGCAGGGAGTTGGATCAGAAGAGGAGCAGCTGGGACTTGAAACGGAGCCCACATGGGATGCCAGCACTACAGGTAGAGGCCTAACCCTCTACACCACAGCATTGACCCCTGGAAAGTGGTTCTCTCATATTATTAACACTTTGGAAGATTTTGTGGTATAGGTAATTTTACCTGTTAAAATCATTCCTTCGCAGGATTCATTCCAGTTGCAATTGTATACACCTATTTATATTCATGTTTTTTCCTGGTTTAGACTGTACATCTCATGTCAGCAGTGTCTGTCCATGCTGGTGTCCTCAGCACCTGGCACAGTTGTAGTTGGTGATCAGTAACTACTTGCTCAGTGAGTGGATGCCTCAAGGTAGAAAGCAACCTGGGCTTTGATGTCAGACAGACCAAGGTTTGGCTCTCAGCTCTGTCACCTTACTGATCGTGGGGCTGTGGGCCGTTCTACTTCTCTCCATCTTCATTGTCACCACCATAGTTGTCTAGTCACTTTCCCCTTTCATCCATTTCCAGGGAAGCATAAATGTCTCCTTTGTGAAACTTTTTTTGTAGAATTCTTTGACTAGTTCCCCCTGCCATTAGACTCAAGTATAACCTCCATGAGGGCAGCAGCCATGCTTGGTGTCCACTCTCCATTGAACTGAGGCTCTTCGTAAAATACTTGGCACATACAAGGTGGATACTTAGTGCATATCAGACAGATGAGTACACTTCTTTAAGCTTATTTACAATCCGTAGGAAAACGGGGGTATTATACTGACCTAGCATGAGAATTAAATGAGATGGTGTATTAAGACATCCAGCATAGGACTAGGCTTGTGTATCTGTTCAGTACATACTAGGGGACTTCAAAAAGAAATTTTCATGGAAAATTCACATTAAAATTTTTTTTTTTAAATTTATTTAAGAGTCAGAGACAGACACAGAGATCTCCCATCCACTGGTTCATTCCACAAATGCCCACAAGAGCTGGGGCTGAGTCAGGCTGAAGCCAAGGGTCTGGAACTTAATCCATGTCTCCCTGAGGGTGGCAGGGGCCCAACTACTTGAGCCATCACCTGCTGCCTCCCAAGATGCACAGCAGCAGGAAGCTGGAATTGGAATTGGAGCCAGGACTGGGACCCAGGCACTGTGATGTGGGATGCGGGCATTCTAAGCAATATCTTCACTTCTGCACCAAATGCCTGCCTCACATTATCTTTTAATCCCATGTTTCCACAGACCCTTGGAAGCCCCTCAGATTAGTTTCCTCTGCCCTTGTGGAAACCCCAGAGGTCAGATCTTCCCATTTCTTCTCTTTCTAGCAGAGGTCTTTGCAGAGCTGGATGTGAACATCTCCAGGTTGATTCAGGACTGTTCTGAAGGGTATAGAAAGAAATGTCTAAAAAAATGCTTAGTGCTAGTTGCTGGTGATTTATTAGACTTCCAGGGGAGTGATTTATACAAGGTACAAACCTTAATGTGGGTTTGATCAGGATGTCTAGAATCTGGTTGCTTTCCGGATGCTGGAAGCGTTCCCTGAACCCTGCAGTATCCCAAAGTAGCCTTGTGGTCTCACAGGGATATGGATTGAGAAAAAGAGACCAATGCAGAGCTCTTTGATGTCTTTACCTTCAGTGTCACCTAAGAAAGTCCTAGAATCGTGGAAGATTTAGAGAATCAGAGATGGAATAAGCAACTTCCTCCCTTTGCAAATGAGAAAACTAAATCAAGAAGAGAGAAAGTGACTTTAGGCTACATATAAGCTAGAAATCCAGTTCTACTGTTCAGTAATTTTTTTTCCTTCCCACCACTGCCTTCCTGATTCCTGGTAATCTCCTTTTTATTGAGGTATTTTTTATTCTACTGTTTCTCTAGGAGGAATTGCATGGTACATAGGAAGAGAGCAGCTCTTAGGCATTTTCTTTTCTTCAAGTGTCACAAACCAAGAAAATTGTACTGCATTTGATGTCTAAGCATTAGTGAAACCCAAGCACAGCCATTGATTCACCCCAAACAGAGTTTATAAATATACCTAATGCTGATTTTTCTGTTTTGGGGCCAAGAGCCTTTCTAGAATAGGGTGACAGTGTATATTACTCTGTCGTCTTTGGGGCCATATATCATGAAACCTTAACCAAGCTTTGGGAGATTCTGATCTTGTGGGTTCTATTTAAAGTGGGTGCTTTGACATTCATGATGTTTGGGTGTTAGGACTTTGAAAACCCAATGATTGAAAGTCAAACTGAACCCAAAAAACTATTTTGAAAATAACCTTTTGCTTTTTATTAAAGTTATTCCTTTTTGTCTTAGACTCCTTAGGATGCTAGGAATGGATGGGAGCTTAGAGATCATCTGGTCTGAGTTCTTCACTTTGGAGATACGGAAACTGAGGACTAAAGAGAGGAGGCACCAGGGGAAGGTGAAGGAGCCAGACCAGAACTCGTGGCTCATAACTCTAAGTCCAGTGTTCTTTTTGCTTTGTCACACTCCATCCAGAAAAATGTAGATGAGTGAGCTAGTCAAACCCAGGAACCTGATCCACCTCAAGAGGACATTGATTCTTAGCTGAAGAGTGCAGCCATAGATTGATTTCCTGGTGGGTATTTGTATGAAACAAAAACTGGGAACTGGTATACCAGGAGCAGATGTAGGTGGCCCTTCTGGGATTCACAGAAGCAGGTCCATTTTCATATGCTGCAGCAGCCATAGCACCTTCATCACTATAAAATTTTGTCAGAGTTTGGAAGATGAGTGTAATGATCCGTACTTCACAGATGAGCCTGGCGGTGGTTAGCTGCAATGCCCTGCGTCATGTGGATGGGCAGAGCTTAAACTTGAACTCAGTTGTTTGTCCCCAAGCCTGCTATTCTAATCCAAACCATATGTATCTAGGAATGCTCAGTGCGTATGGGAAATGTCCGTCTCTCAGACTGTATGAGGTCCATAAAATCAACTGGTCTGGTCCTGCCAAGACCGCCACAAGCAGGACTTGAAATTCAATAAATCCATAGCAGGCTGGGGCCAGCACTGTGGCATAGCAGGTAAAACCACCGCCTGTGATGCTGGCATCTCATATGGGTGCCGGCTCATGTCCCGGCTGCTCCACTTCTGATCGAGCTCCCTGCAGCGGGGGATGGCTCAGGTGTTTGAGCCCCTGCCACCCACCTGGGAGATCGCATGAAGTACCTAGCCAAACCCTGACCAATAGATGGACGATCTTTCTCTGTCTCTCCCTGTCTTTCTGCAACTCTTTCAAACAAACAAATAAATAAAAAAAACTATACCCGGCTAATTTTGAAGTTGATAATGTTTTTAAAAGATTTATTTCTATATTTGAAAGGCAGGCTACAGAGAGGCAGAGGCAGAGAGAGAGAGAGAGAGAGAGAAAGAGAGAGGTCTTCTGTCTGCTGGTTCACTCCCCAAATGGCCACAATGGCCGGAGCTGAGCTGACCCGAAGCCGTGAGCCAGGAGCTTCTTCCGGGTCTCCCGCATGGGTGCAGGGGCCCAATGACTTGGGCCATTTCTACTGCTTTCCCAGGCCACAGTAAAGGCCACAGCAGAGAGCTGGATCAGAAGTAGAGCAGCTGGGTCTCGAACCGGCAGCCATATGGGATACAGGCACTGCAGGCGGCAGCTTTACCCACTATGCCACAACACCAGCCTTGATAATTTTTTTATAGTTCGTGAATGATGTTACAAATATCCAAATAACCCTTGGTAGAAAAAAAGGTCTCCTATCCTTGCAACATTAACTACAAACTTTGTACTCTTGTGTGGGTGTTGTGGTACAGCCATTAAGACGCTGCTTGGGATGCCCACATCCTGTATTGGGGTGCCTTAGTTCCAGTCCCCCACTCTGTATCTGATCCAGCTTTCTGCTAGTGTGCACCTTGGGAGGCAGCAGGCAATAGCTCGAGCACTTGGGTGTCTGCCTTTCAGATAAATAGAAAAATAAAAGTGAATTAAACTTCTTACTCGTCAAAGAAGTATCTTTTATTTCCTTATTTATTTATCTGGGAGGGAGGGAGGGAGGGAGAGAGAGAGAGAAAGAGATGTTCACTTGTTCACAAGAGAGAGAAGAGAGAGAGGGAGAAACACATTTATCCACTGGTTCATTCCCCCAAATGTTTGCAATGGCTGGGGCTGGGCCAGGCTGAAGCCCAGAGCCTGGAATTGAACCCAGGTCCCCCTGTGCTGCCTCCCCATTGTGTGCCTCAGCAGGGAGCTGGAATCAGGAGTGGAGCTGGGACCCAAATCCAGGCACTCTGATATGGGATATGGGCATTCAAACTGTAATCTTAACCACCAAGTGAAAAACTTGCTCCCCAAAGAAGAGTCTTTCCTCAACTTTGCCAGTGGTATTACATCCTCCCAAGCAACGAGGAAGGAAATTCTTAGTTATCTGTGCCTTTTGTTGGGTGTTTGTGGAACGTTAAGCTAAACATGTGCAGCACTGTGCTACAGAATATAGGGAAATAGAAAATCAAGGACTACCTTCAGGAAGCTTGTGGTTGGAGGAACAAATTTAATATTTAGTAGAAGAATAAAAAGAACGTGGCAGAAGGAAAAGGAGTGGCCCAGACACTGAGGGCTCTCGAGTTTCAAGGGAAGGAGAGATGAGAGTGGGTGAGAGTGGTCAGGGAAGGGTGCAGAATTGTGGTTGGGCTTCGGGAAGGTCACATTTTAGTAGGTGATGAGTTTAAGAGTTGGTTCTGTTGCTTTCTCTTGTCCTCTGGCAGACACTTAAACTCTCTGTCTCCCTTTCTCTCAGCCAGCCAATGGAAAGTTGTAAACATTTGATATATAAGGGCCTTTCTAGCTCTGAAATTCTAGTCTTTAAAAAATAACACTGGCCTACAGAAACAATCATGGATGTGTTCAAAGATTAAGTATAATGTCATCCACTGCATCCTCATTTGTAATGACAAAAACAAGTGCATGCAAATGAATGAAATTGATGGGAGATTGGTTAAATAAATTATGGGTTAGCCTTATGTAGGGATGTTCTACAGCATAATCACTAAACAATGCTTTAGAAGGCTATCTAATGACAGGAGTATGCTGATGGTATAGTAAGTGAAAAGAGTAGATTGTAATAAGTTACTATATTACAACTCTTAATTTTTTTAGAAAAAGATATTGCATAGGAAATACCAGAAGGCAATATGCCAGCATATTATCTCTTGTGGGATGAATGAATTTCATTTTTTCTTTCCATGCTGAACATATAATTTGCATTCTGATTATCTCTCTCATGAATGCTACTTTTAAGTTAATGAATAAAGTTGCTTACCCCTCAGTGCAGGGGAGTAGCTCCTTTACCGTCCATTCCCGTGTGGATGTCCTTCACAGTCACTTCCACGGGCCTTAGTTGAGAGGCCACATGAGAAAGAGACTGGAGTGTGTAGCAGGTGGAAGGAACGCACGCATCTATTTTTGGCTCAGTGATGAGTCAGCGCTGTGACCTTGGGCAAGTCACTTCTGAGCATCTCTGAGCCTTGGTTTCCTCATCGGAAAAGAGGAATTAGAGGTCAGAGAAGATTCTTTGATCAACCCAGAGTAACCAACGTTTCTCCTTCTTTGATGTTACTTTGTTGTTGGAGGCCTGGAATTCCTTTCTTCTATTTGTGCATGAAGTATATACTAGGTTTAGTGAACTTTTGTCACTCAACTATGCTAGGGATGTTTTCCTTTGATCTAACCCTGATTTGGTACCTGTTTGTATACATGTATTGAAATGTCACACTAATTCAGAAAAATGTACAATTATAGATACTAAGAAACTTTTTAAAAGGAAAACAGAAAAGCTACTATACTATAACATATTTTTTTCTTTAAGGAAATAATTTAAATAAAGTTACTAACTGAACAACAAAAAAAGAGCTTTTGAGCTCCAAATTATATATGTATATATATTTTTTAAATTTTTTGACAGGCAGAGTGGACAGTGAGAGAGAGAGACAGAGAGAAAGATCTTCCTTTGCCGTTGGTTCACCCTCCAATGGCCGCCGCGGTTGGCGCACTGCGGCCGGCACACCGCGCTGATCCGATGGCAGGAGCCAGGTGCTTCTCCTGGTCTCCCATGGGGTGCAGGGCCCAAGGACTTGGGCCATCCTCCACTGCACTCCCTGGCCACAGCAGAGAGCTGGCCTGGAAGAGGGGCAACCGGGACAGAATCCGGCGCCCCAACGGGGACTAGAACCCGGTGTGCCGGCGCCGCAAGGCGGAGGATTAGCCTGTTGAGCCGTGGCGCCGGCCAAATTATATTTTATCCTAAAGATGGAGAATTTTTCTACTGTTGTGGAACTGACTGAGGGACCTCATTGATTCCTTTAGCCTGGCCTCCTTGCATTTTCTCCAACTACTCTGCACTTGGCACTGGTTGCTGGCTGATTTCTCCCACTTAGAATTAAGGTAGGGGGGATGCAGTGGGAGTTTAGTAATGATGCTCCCAGCCTGGAGCATGTAGTGATAGTGTTAAGCCACTAGAGGGAAGCATTGCTTAATTACATTTCTTTTCCTTGTTGTGTCTCATCTCTGCACAGGTAAAACATAGCCTTGATTTGTCTGGGGGTTTCAAATGCTAACATTTTAGATTTAAAAAGAGTCTGAAGATCATCCAGGAGAACCCCATTATGTTGTAGATGTGAGATGATAGAGGCAAGCGTCCTGTTTAAAGTCAGGTAGTATGTTTTTTCAGTATCTGCAGATAGGGTTTAGAAGAAGGCTGTAGACCGAGCCAAGGGTGTGATCAGTTGAGGACACAAAGAGTGAGCAAGTCCCATGACTGTGTAGCAATCCAAGGGATCTGCCTGTACACACCTTTACTGTGCTCCCCTGGCCAGGTGTAGACAGGAAAAGATGGATACCACCTTTCCCCGAGGACCTCATGTCTGGAGGGGAAAGGGCATGCAGACATGTGGGCTACCCCAGTGTGTCCTCTCCACAGTTTGGTGGTCTGCCTCGTCTAGGACCCGGGCCGTGGTGGTGGCTTGGGACCCTACAGGTGTCCTTGTGAATGATGACTTCCCAGTTTAGGGAGACACCCTAGTTTGTTATTTCTGGTGAATTCCGCAGGCAGTCCTCGACCTGTTCACAGCCCATGTCTTATCATTTGTTGAGGTTTGCAAGGAATTCTGACAGTTCGTTTCCCATCTTCTAAAACCTTTGTGTCATCGGCTCTGGGCTGACTTTATTTTTGGTTTGCAGGAACCCACCAGCCCTGAACATTGTGGTAAAATGGAATTGTGCCCTGGTCTGGGAGCCAGGCAGCTCTGTCACCTTGGTGCGGTATTTTCTTTATTTGGGAGGAAAGGTTCGGCTCTCAGCCGCAGCAGTGTCATCTCTGGCAGACAGAGGAGGTTCTGGCGTTATTTTTAGTTTTGTGTTAGGCAGTGACTACCCACTGATCCATGCTCCAGAGAGATACAAGGTGGATCTGCCCACCTGAACGAGGAGCAAGATTCGCCCTTTCTAACGAGTGCATTGGGCTTAAAGGGGCCTAAGACCACCAGAGGGCAGCAGTGGGCAGGCAGGAGATGAAGTGGGTAGGGCCAGATCCAGAGTCAGAATTAGCAAGGTCGGAGCTGGAATGACCGTTTAGAGGTCATCCAGGCCCAGAGAAGGAAGGGGGCCTGCCTGAGGTCTCACCGTGAGTTAACACTTGATGGTGCTTGCTTGTGAGAGGGACTGAGATTGGTTTGGCCCCCAGTAGCTGCTTCATAGGACAGCCAGGAGATGGGGCCTTGGGCCAGTGAGCCAAAGGTTGGATGGGAATTGGGCAGCAATGGACTGTCTGCCTTGAGCCTGATTTCTCCCAGGGCCCCACCCTCCTCCCCAGCAAGGCTAGTGTCCACTGTCTTTTTATTCCCGTCTGCCTTGCCGGGTTCTCCTCTAAGCCAAGGTCTCCTTTCAGGTTGCGCTGTGGATGGAATTAGAGGTCGTCCCTCTGTCCCCAGACCCAACAGATGGGCAGGCCCAAGGCCTTGCCAGAGGCACAATGTAGTAAGACTAATAGCAACCACAGTAATTTGTGGTCAAGGAGGTCAAGTTGGGGGAGGGAACCAGTGCTGGCTGAGCGCTTACTGAGTACCAGGTGCTCTACCAGGTGCTGCTACCCACATCTTCCTCAAAACCCAGCAGGGTGGAGTTCACTTGCCTTGCGCTCTACAAGAGCGCTGGGGCTGAGAGGGGCCGAGTGGCCTGTGCAAGCCAGTGCAGCTGGTTGAGAAGCAGTCACTGGACCCTGCTCTGTTTGATGCCGGAGCTTGTACTCACCTCATTCTGTCATGCTGCCTCCCTCAAAGTGACCTCACTGGGCACATACCAAATGTCATCTTAGTGAGCTTGGGCTGCTGTAGTGAAGTATCACAGAGTGGCTTCTAAACAATAGAAATTTATTTCTCACAGTTCTGTAGGCGGGGAAGTCCTAGTCAAAGCGCTGGCCGATCTGGTATGGGGCGAGGGCCCATTTCCATGTAGACAGCCATTCTCTCGCTGTGTGCCCGCCTTGTGGGAAGCTGCAGGAACTCTCCAGGGTCTCTGCTAAGGTCGCAATCTTATCGACCAGGGTTTCTCCTCATGACCGCATTGTCTTCCAAAGACCCTACCTCTCAATCATCCCCATGCTAGGATTTTTTTTTTTATTTTTTTATTTTTATTTTTATTTTTTTTTATTTTTGACAGGCAGAGTGGACAGTGAGAGACAGAGACAGAGAGAAAGGTCTTCCTTTTGCCGTTGGTTCACCCTCCAATGGCCGCCGCGGTAGCGCGCTGCGGCCGGCGCACCGCGCTAATCCGATGGCAGGAGCCAGGTGTTTATCCTGGTCTCCCATGGGGTGCAGGGCCCAAGGGCTTGGGCCATCCTCCACTGCACTCCTTGGCCACAGCAGAGAGCTGGCCTGGAAGAGGGGCAACCGGGACAGGATCGGTGCCCCGACCGGGACTAGAACCCGGTGTGCCGGCGCCGCTAGGCGGAGGATTAGCCTATTGAGCCGCGGCGCCGGCCCATGCTAGGATTTTGAACGTCTGAAGTTTGGAAGGACACAAACAGTCCATCTGCAATGGATTCCTGGGCTTTGGGGCAGGGAGGAACAAAGTTATGGGGAGTTGGGGTGGTGGGCTGCTGGCAGCAGGAGGCCTTTGACTCAGTAACGGGAGTTATTTGTGGAGCAGGTGAGGGTATGGGGGCTGGTGACGTAAAGGCTCTGAGAGAGGCTTGAGCAAATTTGATCTCTGCACCCATGTTCCAGAAGTTACTTCAGCCTTGAAGGCTCGTCCCCTGGGTTCTCACATAGCTCCTGCCTCACTTCTATTGCTCCCTGCCAAAATGTCCTCTCTCGCACTGTATTCCTTTCCCTGCGTTCCTTTACGTTATAGCAGATTTCACTGCCCGAAACCAGAGTATCCTTACTTGTTTACTTATTTATTGTCACTGTCTCCTCAGTGGATGTGAGCCCCACCAGGTTAGGGACTCAGCCCTGGACCTCTCCTGGCATAGAGGAGAGGCTGAGCGAGTGGCAGGTCTGGGATGGCTGCAACTAGAGACTGTGGGTGCTGTCCGTTTCCAAGGGGCTGTGCTCAGGAGACAGCGTACGGCTCTACCCTCTCCCCACCTCTGAGCCTGACAGTGATGCTTGCTCCCCCAGCAGTGCTCCTGCCCAACTGCAAGGCCTTGCCTTGGCTCCGTGGCTTCCTTACCTGTCTACTGTAGGGGAGGGGATACCAGCCGTGCTGCGAGCTCACGAGATGATTCTGGGAAGGGCTCAGAGGTCCCTGGCAGAGGGCTCAGTTTCCATTCAAGGAATCCTCTTCTTTCCTGGTGGGGATTGATTTGTTCCAGGAGCTCTCTACAAGTGCGTGTTAAATGACCGGCCAATAGCTTTGCCATCATCTGTAGGTTCTTGACAGATGACACTGTGTTTGCCCTTCCTCAGGGGACCTTGCCTGTCACTTGGGAGCTTTTAATAATCATAAGGACAACCAGTGCCTCAAAGTGCTCTCAATGTGTGCCAAGATGAAAGTGGCCTGTTTTGAGGAATCTTGGAAAAAGCAGCTCTTTCCCAATCTGAGAGTGGCTTTTTACCTTAAGAACTGATCTGGTAAAAAGACCCTGAAGAGCTAGGTTCAGGTTCTAATTTGGCTCTTTGCTGACTGTGTTATCTTGGGCAAGTCAGTCAACTAGTCTGGGCCTGCATTTTCTCAGGAGGAGAACAACGAGGATCACAATGCCTCCCTGACTTGTCTGCCTCAGAGGGGTGCAGGGTATCGTTCACTCATTCACAATTGCTTCCTAATTCCTTCACTTTTTTGTTCAGCAGATATTTGTTGTATACACAGAGGTGAGGGAAGGACATTGCAGGCAGAAGGAATACTGTGAACAAGCCTGTAGAAGTGCAAAGTGCACCCTGATGTAGTTTGTTTGAGCTTGGGCCAGGTAAAGTGAGAAGAGACTGGAAACGTTTGGTGATGATAGGAGTGGGTCCTTGGTTAGGCTTTAGTCTCTGAGCGGTACAAGGAGCAGCTGAAGGTGTGTGTGTGTGTGTGTGTTGTAGGTGGGGTAGGGATGGCTGATAAATATGAGTCATGAAAGGAAGGACCCTGCCTCAGAGTGGCTCTCGCAGCTCTTCCATTCATTTCGCATCTCCCTAGTAGAGACTGAGATGCGCTGGACTCTCAGGGGAGCCCCTTCCTCCAGCGGCTAGGTGACTGAGTCCCAGAGAGGGATAGGGACTGCAGTCACTCAGCTCATTGGCCTTAATAAGCCATCATGTTGCCTTTCATCTTGAAGCATTTAAAAAATTATTTATTTCAGAGGCAAGGAGACAGCTGGACGGAGTGAATTCCCTTCCACCAGTTCATTTCCCAAATGTGTGCAATGATTGGGGCTGGGGCAGGGCTGAAGCTGGGAGCCAGAAACTCAATCCAGGTTTCCCCACATGGGTGACAGGGGCCCAGTTATTTAAATCTTCACTGCTTCCTCCCAGGGTCTGCACTAGCAGGAAGCTGCAGTCAGGAGCTGGAGCCAGAAACCAAGCCCAGGTATTCTGTGGGTCTCCTGAGCTATTTGTTAAGGTCTTCAGAATGAACAGCTTTGGGGCTTCTCCCCTTACCTCCCTGAGGTGTGTGAGGTAGGGACCACTCACTGTATCAAGGACATATTCGGGCCAGGCATTTTGCCAGGGCTTTACAAGCATCATCTGGTTGATCCATACAAAAACTTTACTAAGTAAGGTTCACTGACACCTAACATATGAAGGAACTGACGAGAGAAACACGGGCTAACTCTGTCTAGGTACTTAGCCATACCGTGCTCAGCTTGAAATGTGGGTCAGCATCTCCTGGTCCACCTGGAGGGTGTTGTGAGGATCAGGTGAGGTCATGGATGGGAAAGTTCCTTGTACACTGGAAAGTGCTGTGTGCACAGGCAGGGGTCTGCAGTAGTTCTCTTGCCAGCCAGATTCGTGCTTCGGATTTCGCTTGGGCCTTCCCTGCCTGGGCTGATGGAAGGTTCTCACCTTTAGTTTATTGCCTGTGCACTGCCTCCTCCTGCCAGCCCCAGAGCTATTGCCTCTGCTCACTACAGCTGTCAATTAAGCCCACAGATTTGAAGATACTGTTCTTTTTTTGGAAAATTAACCCTATAGTGCAAAATTAGCATCAGTGTCAGTTTACTTTTTTGCTATTTTGGTGAAAATCATAGTAAGTCATGGAATTTTAATGCTGGAAGGGGTCATATCATTCTTACTTGAATTTTGAGTAAGCAGAAGCCCTGGGGGAACACAAAATTTGTTCCCGTGGTGGCACAGCCAAGATTAGAACCCAGTGGGCCCTCGTCCTGGGCCTCTTCACTGCCCCACGCTGCCTCTTTTAAGAGAGACTTACAGTGCTTTCTCTCCTTTGTGGAGGAAGAATCCAGCTTAATAAATTTCATTATACCAGTCCCTTTATGTAACAGGGCTGTTTCCGGGTCCTGGCAGATGGTCCATAGTAACAGTGCTTTGCTGATTTGGTTGGAGCTGAGCCTATGAAATGAAAAACCCTGAGTAGCAGATGCCTCTCCCGGTCCCTGGCCACGGAAAAGTCAGCCTCTCCAAGGAAGGCACTTTGGGCTCATTGTTGCTGGTGGGACTAAATGTGAATGCTGTGGGACATGGTCTTAATCATGTCAGGATTTCACAAAAGTCATGTGCTGACTTGGTGGTTCTCGGCATGAGGATTCCTAGGAAAGCTTGTTTATTCTGGGGTCTAGTGGACAGGTGGGAGCAGGGAGCAGAGCAGTAGGAAGAATAGCAGATGTAGCGGGGAGGACATGATGTCTCACCATGGGTCTGCCCTGGTGACCCTTCCTGTTCTATACCATGAGGCCATGGGCTTCACTCTGAGCCACGTGAATAAAATTGCAGCGCTTGTCATACCACCCAGCAGCCTCGACAGTGGATTTTGATCTCAAGACACTCTGAAGCACCTCCTCTGACATTACTGAGACTCCAGCCCTCCCAATTATCTGCCCTTTCCTGGCGGGTCCTTTGAAAATAATGGGTTGACCTCAGTAGCCTCCTTTGGTAATGCTCTTTACAGCCACTGCTGGATGCAAGTGGCAGGTCTCCAAACCACCAGCAGTGGAGCGAGCATGACCTCTGCTGAATCTTCCCTACCTCTCCTGCTGCTCTGTTCCCACCTTGCAGTGTCCTCCGCTCTAGGAGTGCGAGAGTCCTCCCCTACCAGTGGGTGCATCTCTAGTAGAACCCTTTAGTTTATTGCCTGTTCACTGCCTAGGAGGTCTTTTATGCCCCCCTCTCTTGAAGAACCTGGAATAATTTCCCTCAGGTAGGTTTATAGAAAATTTGAGAGGCACTATCCGAAGTCATGTCCGAGGGCATTCTCACTGGTTGACCACAAACTGGCACCCCTGGGAAGGCTGCCACCCCTCCCTCTCAGTGAATTATTTGCCCACACAGAGATTGGGAGCCAGGTTCTCTCCCCTATTTGAAAGTCTTAATCAGGGCCTCCTATTTACTGAAAGCCATCTTCTTTCTAGAACCCAAGGGTACAAAGAGTATATCTGGAGGATGGTGGAATCTCTCTCTGAGGTTCCACAGGGGGGACCCTGGCTTCCTAGCAAAATCATTTTTGTATATGACGGATGGGCTTTGCAGGATTCACTGGCTCCAGTGTCTGGTCCTGCTCCTATGGCCTCGGGAGGTCTGCAGGGGGAGCTGTGTTCCCAGGCCAGGAGCTAGGATTTTTTCCAGAGGAACTAAAGCTCCTCTCTGCAGGCCCAGGCGTGCTTGGGAACCGCAGTTTTCCCTTGGCTGTGCCCAGTCTCCCAAGTCACATTCCCATCTCCAGCCTTCAGTTCAGGCCGCATGAATCATTGTCCTCAGCGGAAGATACACCAATAGCTGGGTGCAATCCTTAGCTTTTTTTCTTTTCCTCTCTCTTTCTGGTACCTTTGCAGAGGTGGAAACTGCTGAGGATCTTTTGTGAAAACGGAAAATGATGTCCAGGGCTAGGGAAGGCAGTTCTGGATTGGGGCGAAATGGCAGTAGGGAAATGTGTCTTTCCATTACTCAACCTCTGGGCCTTCCAAGAAGCCATCCTTGGATGTAGGCAGTGAGGGACCAAGCGGACCTCACCTGCCTGCTCTTTCCTGCCACGGAGCCCAAGAAGTCTTTGGTGAAGCAGGTAGCATTGGACGCTTGAAGAAGTTGGCTGGTAGTTTTTGAAGAAGCTGTAGACAGGGTGTGCAGAGTGGCCTGGGTTTTCTTAGCTTTGCTTCAAACTCATGACTTGACTTTGGGTAAATAAATTATTTTGCTTTCTAGAATGATCGGGTAACCGATGCTCTGAGATCTTGTCTCATTCTGATAGTTTGTGAGGTTGAACTGGATGCAGATAACTTTGTTCCCATAATCTTGAGCATCTGAAACCTACAGCTTTTACTCCAGATGACCAGCGGCCTGTTTCCTGCGCGAGGAGCGTCACATAGACGTGATCCCTGCCCTGTAAGGCCCGACAGTCTGTCTTTCTCCTTTCGTTCCCCCACTAGCAGTGAGTCTGCTGGGAAGCAGGAAGCTAGGATCCGAGTCCTGGCTCCGCTAAAACAAATTGTGTCCTTGGGCAAATCTATCCCTTTCCTTCAGCCTCATCTTCATTTTCTTTAAAAGCAAGGGATTTGATTCGCTTCTTGCTGGATGTGATTCTTAGCTCAGAAGCCCTGTGGGTATAGTTTCCTTTCTTGCTGGGAGGGAGAGAAGCAGGATTATTTTTTTTTTTTTTAATTACGCAGCTAAGATTAGGCAGCAATCTACATTTTAAAGTGTTATTAATAAGACTCTAAAAGTGTTCAAAGAAGCTTTGGAGTTTGAATGTGAAATGAGTTGGGAAACATCTGCAGAGGCACTGGCCTCAATCAGGAACTATCCTCAGGGTGCCGAAGGCTTCTAGGTGCGACCAGCAGCCAGCTGCATGTGGTGCTGGACCCCTGGAGGAGCAGGCGGCCCAGAGCAGAGCCTCGCAGTCCAGCCTGTCGGCACGGTTCTTTCACAGCCGGCCTTGGAGAGTGGTAGCCGCACTAACACTTGCCTTTAGAGTTTACAGAGTGCTTTCATGTTTATTGCCTGCCTTTCCATCATTGTGCTGAGAGGTGGTTAGAAGACGTTTAATTGCCTTTACATGAGTTGGCGGAGACTTTGAAGTCCGTGAGTCCTACTTAGGAAAGGTGTTGTGCCGCAGAGGAGCAGCCCAGGTAGAGATCGGGAGCCGGATGCTGGTCCTTGGCCTTCCCCTCCCCGCCTAGCTCTGCTGTCCCCATTCCTTACTTTAAGTTCCTCTGTATTACTTATAGTCATTTGCCATGGGATGCGTTGTGTGTGTTTATTTGTTAATTGCCTTTCTTCTCATTAGAATATAACCTCCACGAGGAGGGGAGTTTTTTGTGCATGTTGAGGCCTCTGGCACCTAGGACAGCATGTGGTGTGTGGTGAGTGCTCAGTAACTGTTGAATATTGCGCACACCTGGCTCTTTCCACGTGGGCTGTATGGCTTAGAGAAGTTGTTTATTTTTTTTTTCAGCTTTGTTCTCTGGGGAGTTGGACAGGGTGGTCTCAGATGTCTTTCATAGAAAAGTCAGTGGTAAGATCGGTGACTGTTACTCTCACAAAACCCTGAACATGGCTCTGGGTCAGGCCCTATGCTAGGTGCTGTGGGAATACAGTGAGAATAAGAATAGACCACTGTTCTGCATAGTGTAGTGGGCTATGGAAGATACGCAGTCAAATAACCCTTTGTGGACGCATAGAATGGAATAGTTGTTGAAACTGATACAAGCACTGGGCCAGCGGCTGCTAAAAGAAGAGGTGGCTTATTCTGGTTAGGGAATGCTGGGAGACAGTGGCATTTGAGTTAGGCCCTGAAAGGTAGAAGGAGTTCTGTAGGTGGGGGAAGGAGGCTGGGTCACAGCGATACCCTGAGGCCTCGGGGGGAGGGAGTGGGTATGTTCTTGACAAAGGGGCAGCATTAAGAGATCATGGGTGCTTTGAGGGAAGGACTGCTTGAAAGGTGAGGGAGCCACAAAGCCAGCTGGAACTGGGGCTTCCTGAAACCAGTCTGAGTCCTCCCTCCTAGCTTTTGTCTAGGAAGCCCCAACCCTGCATGTTGCAGATAGTCCTGTAGCTAATTTAGGGCTCCTGAGGGTACAGTCTGTCTTGGCTTCTATCACGGGTGCCCCTGACTTGGTAGTTAATAAGGGCAGTGGTGAAAATGGAGCAGCCGTGTGGAATGCCTGTGTGTTTTGGGACTTTGATCCTGCTGTGCAGACCCAGGCTGAAGCTCACTCAGTTGCTCACCAGCCAGGCTTTCTTTGTGCCTCTAGGCCACGTGTGTCCCTTGACTGAACAACCCCTGGAAGTCCCTGGGCATGTGCACTTCTGAAGAGAGCGTGTGACCAAGTGGAAAGTGAAGCCGGGGTCGGATGGGCCTGTGTGTCCTCTGCAGAATGATGACAGAGGCACTGACTCTGGTGCCAGGCTGTTGGGTGCCTCTGGTAGCAGCCAGTTCTAAGCCTGAAGTTCAGCCCCTCTGTGCGCATCAGTTCTCTCATCTGTCATTTGAGGATCATCATGCCTACTCCTTGTGTTTCTGTCAATGGGCTAAGCCATGGGGGAGAGTTCAGAGCGAAATGAGTGTCCTCAGAACATTAGCTCTTATTTTCATTGCACCTTTGCCACTTAATGGTTTTGTGGTCTTGGGCAAGTCATTTGGCCTCTGTGATCTATTTCTCTGTCTGTAAAATGGGCTTCACAGCAATCATTCCGAGTTAATTAAATGATATCACTTAATGACAGTGCCTCCGAGGTTTCCATAGAATCACTTAATAAACAAATTCTCAGTCCCTCACCCTTGTGCTCACTCTTTTTGCAGGCTTTCTCTCCTCCTTTTAGCTGGGTAGCCCACGTTTAGAGATTTTATTCCTGTATTAATTTGAATTCTCAACCTTTATAATGTGTTATTGCTCACAATATGACTGTGGAAACTTCAGAAATTTTTCTAAAACTCACAGACTATCCAGTCAAGTGGGCGGTTTTCCCTGCAGCATGTGCCAGGCCTCTCTATTGGCTCCCCCTATCCTCAGCTTCTCTACTACCCTGACCCTGTTTACCTAGTTAACTCCCACTCACTTCAGAGCTGATGACTCCTGAGCCCAGATCAGAGTCTCCTGTGTGGCGGTCTCCTAGAACCACACTCCTCACTTTGGGAACGCTTAACTCACAGAATGTACACATCTTGGAGGACCGCTCAGTTAACTCCATCTCCTCCTTCAGAGACAGCGGGGTTTGTCTTTGTTCACCCCTGTATCCTAGAATGATGCCCAGCACAAAGTAGGTTATTCCACAAGTATTTGTTGCCCAATTGAACAAATGAATCTAACCATCTCTCTGCATGCCAGCCTACCTACCTACCCTTGCTTACTAAACCTAACCATCTGTTGGTTATTCAACATCTCTAAATCTGATCTGTGGTATGGGGATAATAGCATCTCCTCTGCAGGGTTGTTGTTGCAAGGATACTTTTTGCATGAAGTATATGGCACACGTGGTAAATGCTAGCCACTATACTCCAATTCTCCCAAAATGAACAATCAGCCTTTTCAAGGATTTCCATGGTTCCACCCACAGTCTACCAATTTGTCAGATCTTCTCTGCCAACTCCCACCTACCAGTGTCTTAGGGTCAGTATATCTAATGATAATCAAAGAGGAGGAAGAGCATCGAAGGCTCTGACATAGAATTTTGGATTTTTTTTTTAATTATTCAAGCATAGAAGCTGGCATGTAATACAAATTAATTAAAGGTAGGAAGAAAGAAGAGTACAGAAGGGAGCAATGGAGAAGAGAGCTGAAGAAAGGTGAGTTGGAGAAGAGAGGAAGATGTAGCCTGAGACTTCCAAGACCGCCTCCTTAACCCTGGTTTGTCTTTTAAGACACACGGTCTTACACAAGTCTCTTCTCTTCCAGGGATCCAGCTTCTCCATCCACACAGTGAAGGGCTAGACCTCTCCTACATTTCCTGCTCTGAACTTTAGTGTCTGAAACTATGCAGTATATTTTTTCCCTATGCCCTCAACCCTGGCTTAGGCCCTGAATGCATCTTAGGCTTGTGCTGTCATAGTGGTTTCCTTCTCTTCTTCCCTGTTGACTTACTGCCTCTGTGACTTTGGAGGAATACCCTATTCCCTGTCGGTAGTTTGGGGATGGTGGCAGTGCCTCTCCCAGAAGGTTGCTAGAGGGATGAACAGGATGCTCCATGAGAATGCCTAGAAGAGTGCCTGACACATAGCAGGTACCGCAGAAGTGTTGGCTATGAATATTTTTACTTCTGCCTGCTTCCAGTCCTTTGCCAGAGATGTTAGGTGTTAACCCCCTCCCAGCAAAGTTCTTCCATCAGGCCCCACCCTTGCTCAAAAGCCTGCAGCCCCTTGGTTCAGTTAGCAGTAGTCCTCATGGTGGACGTGCCAGATGAATTATCAGGGTGTGAGAAGAAAGTACGGTAACTGCTTTTAAATGTGTGTTTTTTTTTTATCCCATTCTTTTACATTTTCTCTATTTTTTTCTTTATGTTTTATGCTGTATATTTTCTTTCTTTTTTTTTTTTTTTTTTTGACAGGCAGAGTGGACAGTGAGAGAGAGACAGAGAGAGAAAGGTCTTCCTTTGCCGTTGGTTCACCCTCCAATGGCCGCTGCGGTAGGCGCGCTGCGGCCGGCGCACCGCGCTGATCCGATGGCAGGAGCCAGGTGCTTATTCTGGTCTCCCATGGGGTGCAGGGCCCAAGGACTTGGGCCACCCTCCACTGTACTCCCTGGCCACAGCAGAGAGCTGGCCTGGAAGAGGGGCAACTGGGACAGGATCGGTGCCCCGACCGGGACTAGAACCCGGTGTGCCGGCGCCGCAAGGCGGAGGATTAGCCTAGTGAGCCGCGGCGCCGGCTATGCTGTATATTTTCAATAAGGGCACACACATTTATAATTGTGTATAATACAAGCACATATTTTAATAAACAGATGAAAGCACAAAATTGGTATAATGCTAAACAATGTTTTCCTGCTAGTGGAGAGCAAGTTGAAGCCTCCTGCCCTGGAAGAAGCGCTCCAACCATAGCGAGCCTAACCTGGCGGACCTGATTCCTCTCTTGGTCTCTGCCCTTGTGACTCTCGTTCACTCTCCTTCCTGCCTTTGCGCCTTCTGATTTCCATGTCATTGCTCATCCCCCTCCCTGCTCCTGCAGGATCCTCCCTCATTTTCTTGTTTTTTTAAAAAAGATTTTATTTATTTATTCAAAAGTCAGAGAGTTACACAGAGAGAAGAGAGGCAGAGAGAGAGAGGTCTTCCATCTGCTGGTTCACTCCCCAATTGGCTGCAATGGCTGGAGCTGTGCCCATCTGAAGCCAGGAGCCAGGAGCTTCCTCCAGGTCTCCCATGTGAGTGCATGGGGCCCAAGGACTTGGGCCATCCTCCAGTGCCTTCCCAGGCCACAGCAGAGAGCTGGATTGGAAGAGGAGCAGCTGGGACTAGAACCGGCGCCCATATGGGATGTCGGCCTTCCAGGCCAGGGCGTCAACTTGCTGTGCCACAGCGCCAGCCCCTCATTTTCTCATTTTCGTATCCAGAAGTTCACCTTAACTGCTACTTGTTCCATCAAGACTGCCAGGGCAGTTTTAGCCTGATGTTCTTCCTCCAAGCTCCTTAGATGTTCTTTGTTAGCAGTGCTCATTTGGCCCCTCTTGTTTTCTGTGTTGCATCGAGACCTTTTGCAATGTGTACTCCTTGGATCTGCAGTTACTCTGTGTTAATTCTTTCATGGATGTGCTTTAAATTATATTTCACGTGCTGACTTTATTTTGAACTATTTTGTCATTTCTCTCATTTATCATTTATCTCGAGACACATACCCGTATAGACTTTTTGGATGACATTAATCTTTTTTTTTTTTTTAATCACAGTCATATATAATTCTTTACTCTAAGGAAAAGATTGATTTCTTAAATTTGGGATCTGAATGCCCTCAGATATGACAGCATGCTTCAGCTTGAGGCATTTATCTGCAGTGCATTAATGAACTTTTTTTGAATGTGGATTTGTTATTTTCTTTTTCTTCAGGTGACATAAAATTCTAATCCATTTTTTGGTCTTTTTCTGTAATCCATGTACTTAATGCCTTTATTTCAGCATGTATAGTCCTGAGTTCTGCATAGCCTCCTGGGAAGGAGGTTGTTCTAGCAAGGAAAGCTGAATGGTACACAGAGCATATCCACTTAATCTGGGCTTTTCCCAAACTCAAACATTGTACAAGTGGCTGTCTCCCCAGCTAAGTTTCATCGGTTTGCAATAGCAGCTGTACAATCACTAGAGAGATATTTGGACTTGGAGTCAGAAACCAGGTTTAAATCTTGATTCCACCAGTTGCTGGTTGTTTGAATTTAATAAAGTCATTTAACCTCTCAAGTCATTTAACCTCATCTGTAAAATAAGCGTAATCATGTATATGTCATCGAGTTATTATTAAGATTAATTGAGATAGAGTTTATGAGCGTGCTGGGTACCTGAGAGGTTGTCAATAAATGTTGGTTTCAAAGAGGAAGTGAGAGGGTCTCTTTGTCCTTTGTGAAGCTTCTGCAGGGTGTGTTTTGAGGAGAAGCAGCCAGCCAGGTTCAGAGAGTGTATCAGACGTAGGCTTGAGCCTGAGACTGAATATCCGGTTGGCCTGGTTTCTGGACTTGTCTCTCCTCGAACGTCTGTGGCCTCCCTGGGGAGTATGAGGATTAATTAGTTAATCTTTGTAAAGTGCTTTGAAGGTGAAGAGTGCTACGTAAGGGGAATGGTCGAATTGCTTTTGGAGATATAATAATAGTGGCACCATCCACTGGCAGTCTTGCTTGTCTTAGACATCAGTAATCAATAACAAAGTTCTAAGCTGTTCTCCTTGACGTGAAAGACAGGATTCTTTGTAGGATTTGTGATAACACAGCCTTTCTGAAGTCTTACAGATATTAACTTCCTACTTCTTCCCAGCAGAGGAAATGCTAGGGTCATTTTAGAAAAAATCAGTCTCATCTTCTTGTTTCCTGGGAGTCTCCTGCTAAGGCAGTTTGGCTATCAGTCCTAGGCAGCTCAGACAGAGGGACAGTTTGCCAGTGTTGGATGCTTTGTAGGTCCTGGGCACATGGGCTTTTAAAAATCTAGTCCCGTGGAAGTGAAGGAAGAGTGTTGTGATCATGCAGTGACGTGGACCAGTGTCGTAACCTGTGCAATGGTAGCATGGGGTAGTAGAAAAAAAAATACCTTAGTCGTGTGACCTTGGGCAGGTCACTTCTCCCAGTCTTAATTTTCTCACCTGTTAAATGGAGATATAGGCCAGCACCACGGCTCACTTGGCTAATCCTCCGCCTGCGGTGCTGGCACCCCAGGTTCTAGTACTGGTTGGGGCGCTGGATTCTGTCCCGGTTGCTCCTCTTCCAGTCCAGCTCTCTGCTGTGGCCCGGGAAGGCAGTGGAGGATGGCTCAAGTGCATGGGCCCTGCACCCACATGGGAAACCAGGAGGAAGCATCTGGCTCCTGGCTTTGGACCGGTGCAGCGCGCCAGCCATAGCGGCCATTTGGGGGGTGAACCAACGGAAAGGAAGACCTTTCTCTCTGTCTCTCTCTCTCACTGTCTAACTCTGCCTGTCCAAAACAAAACAAAACAAAACAAAAATGGAGACATAGTAGGTGATCACTGCTGTTTTTTTTTTTTTTTAAGGTAGAACCAAGTTTATTCATGACAGCCTTGATTACAATCACTCTCAAGTGTAAAAAATAAAGGGTGATTAATTAAAATTTAAAACTCACTTGGACTTGCCATTTGGCCTTTCGCTGGATATCTCAAAGGGTGGGGATCTTGCCTGATTCTGAATCAACTGGTCAGATGGAGTTCACTGAGGTAATAAAAAAGACAAAAGTGCCAGTTGGAGAACTCAAGTCTTCTCCACGTTGGGATGACATTACAAAATGACAGCTGTGGTGGGTTAGGGATGAAAGAAGATAACCTTACAGGCAGAATACAGAATGAGCATCTCTACCTACACAGAAACACAAACACACACATGCAGAATCCTACACACCCAAATGGCGTGCAGGAAGGTGGCTTTTACCCTTTCTGCAGAGTGTTGGGGAGTCCAGAAAGCTTTCACAGAACTTGTGGTCCATGTGCTGGACTCTAAGGGTTGCGCCAGTTTACCAGGTAAGAAGGGCATCCACAGCAAAGAAACAGCATCCACTGAATGATGAAACAGCGCCTCGCAGTGGACCCGCTCCCAGTTGTAATATACCAGGTGCCCTGTGGGCTGCGCTGACTTTGTTCCCTTTTGAGGAAGC
This sequence comes from Lepus europaeus, assembly GCF_033115175.1. Lineage (NCBI taxonomy): Eukaryota > Metazoa > Chordata > Mammalia > Lagomorpha > Leporidae > Lepus > Lepus europaeus. The sequence goes on from NC_084833.1 coordinate 47,304,631, forward strand.
TCAGAAGTCAGATTGCTGTGAACTGCTTTGACTATACCTCAGTGTCTGTAAGCAGGCTGACCCTGAGGACAGCATTCTTGCAGAGCCCTGTAACTCTGTGATATTCTGACATTTACCCATGAGTCTATGGGTGCTTTTTAGCTGACACTATAAACCATATGTTGAATGTGGGGCCAGATGAAGCTTTGATACCAAACATAGAGTATGTAGTAGATTTGTCTAGAATTTAATATGCATACTTGGTGTTTTGTCTCTTAAGCAAAGTTTTTCTTTGTTAAAATAAACATGTATAAAGAATTTATACAGCGCACATGGTTATGCATATTTATTGAAGAGAATCTGTTAATAATCTATGCCTCATCGGATTTTGCATTTCTGTTGAAATAACAAATGTAGCACTTGGTACAACTGAATGAATTTGGTGAATTTTATCTGGTAGAAGAAAGGCCATTTATTCTTTTCCAGACTTCATTTTTCTCCTAGCATCTTCAGCACTGGCTAGCTTCCTGTGAGGGGGCTGGAGGACTGAATACTTTTCTGGCTCCAGAAGGTTTTGTCTTTTTTCCACCCCTTCTTACATTCCCTTTCTTTCAGCACACATGGGCATTTGCCTTGGGGCTGTTAGAATTGCTCCTTTGGGTAACAGCCTAGACTCTGAAAGACATGTAGGAGAAAACATGCAAAATTGGCTAATAATTGAGCTCAGAGTAAGACCTTAAGTGTTTATGGCATGGGGAATTCCTAGGGGGCAAAAGGGGCTCTGGATTGAGTCAGGCAAAGAGTCTGAGAAAAAATATTTGGGCAAAGCACAAGGAGAATGTGAGGAGGGGACAGGGTAGGTAGGCCATAAAGCATGGCTGAAGTTTTATTTGTGGTCATACCCATGTTTACGTCTATATAAAATGCAAGAGCGTGGGCTTTTGGATTGACCTCTGTTTGAATCTAGCGCTAGTACTCACCACTTGTTTGATTTTGGAGCAAGTTATTTAACTTCTCTGAGCTTTAGTTCCCACATCTGTGAAAATGAGAGTTCTCATGCTTTATTTACAGGAAGATGGGGAAGGCAACTAGTGCAGAGTGGTTGGTGCTAAAATAAATGTTCCCACTTTCTCTTATAATTCATTGCCTACCAATGAGAACACAACTGTGGAATGTAAACCTAATTCAAATAATGTTTGTTTTTAGAAACTGGTAAGGTGTTTACCTGGGGCCGAGCAGACTATGGTCAACTAGGGAGGACGTTGGAGTCTCACGAATGCTGGAAACCAGAACATCAGGACCCATCCCTGCCCTGCTCCAGACCATGGAACAGCATACCTTCATCTCTGCATTGTTTAATGGGAGCGACTGAGGTAGGACTTTGCACAGAGGCGATGGCTCTCTTTTCCTCGTCTTTCAGTGAAGCACTGCTGAGTGCTGGGCATTGTCTTTGGTTCCACGTGACAATCTGAAGGAGCTCATGGTTTAACATGGTAGAAAGGTCAGTTCTCCAGATAACTACACCATAAGGCAGATAGTGTGAAACTCATTAAAGAGAGGTTCAAAGTACGTACTCTGGTCTACTCTGAAGAATGAGATATGACCTCGGGGTACAGGGATTGGCTTAGGCTTTGAGAATGACGTGGCTTTGAGCTATGTCTTGATGGGTCAAACTGGTCAAGCAGTTACAAGGGTGAAGAGGATCTTTCAGTGGGTGCAACAGCTTGAACAGAATCATGAGGGTAGGAATGGGAAGGAGATGTTCTGAGGACCACTTGCAGTTGAGTTTGGAGCTTGGAGTGTCCGCAGGGGTAATTATGAGGTAATACCAGAAATGCGTGTGGGACGCTGGTTGAGGAGGCCTTTTACACTGAGCTAAATATTTTGCACTTCTGTTTATATTTCCCAGTGTAGGAAACTTTGTAGTTCAGTTGCTTATTCAAGCCCCTTTGGTTCTCTGAAATGTCTTCAATTTCTACATTGAAGGCGAGAGCCTTAATTTCTCCAGGGTATATGCTTCTGTTGCTAAATTTTGTTTTACTACTGTCCTTAGAAAGGAAAAGACTAGGTTTTTGAGAACAATAAGGATGGCCACACAGGAAATGTTCCTCTGAACCCACGTTGGCTTAATGAAGGAATTCAGTCTTCATTCAGAGTCTGCTCCCCACCCCCCCAAAATTAATAAACCAGTGAGACTTCTGTAATTAGCATCAGACTAATTACAACCCTGTCCATACCTAGAGGGCTCCCCTTCCCCTGGGGCAGGCCTGGCCTCCTCCTTCCGGGTATGTAGGACGGGGTTCAATTTCTGTTTCACATCTCAGCCCTGGTCCTCCTGGGTCCTTTCTTAGTGCTGAGTTGGGACTGTTATTTTTTGTTTTTGCTCTTGTTTTTTCCTCTCTTTATCTCTTTAATTGAAAAGGTACTAAACAAGGGCTGGTGTTGTGGCCTAGCAGGATAAGCTGTGGCCTGCAGTGCCGGTATCCCATATGGGTGCCGGTTCGAGTCCTGGCTGCTCCACTTCCGATCCAGCTCTCTGCTAATGGCCTGGGAAATCAGTGGAAGATGGTCCAAGTGCTTGGGTCTCTGCACCCACATGGGCAACCCAGAAGAAGCTCCTGGCTTCTGGCTTTGGCTTGGCACAGCCCTTGTTGTTGTGGCCATTTGGAGAGTGAACCAGTGGATGGAAGATCTCTCTCTCTGTCTCTCCTCTCTCTCTGTAACTCTACCTTTCAAATAAATAAATAAGTCTTTAAACAAAACAAAAAGGTACTAAGCAATACCACTAAGACCCTTTACAACTGATAACGATAAGGAAGCTATTCATAATCTTTTTTTTTTTTTAGAGATTTATTTATTTATTTGAAAGTCAGAGTTACACAGAGAGAAGAGAGGCAGAGAGAGAGAGAGAGAGAGAGAGAGAGGTGTTCCATCCAATGGTTCACTCCCCAATTGGCCGCAACGGCTAGAGCTGTGCCAATCTGAAGCCAGGAGCTTCTTCTGGGTCTCCCACATGGGTTCAGGGGCCCAACAACTTGGGCCATCTTCTACTGCTTTCCCAGGCCATAGCAGAGAGCTGGATTGGAAGAAGAGCAGCCGGGACTAGAACCGGCGCCCATATGGGATGCCAGCGCTTCAGGCCAGGGCTTTAACCTGCTGAGCCACAGCGCCAGCCCCACCATTCATAATCTTATCACCCTAGCATAATCACATTATTTTTTTGCATATACACATGTACATTTACAAAATTATAGTGATAGCATTTATGATGTTTTATATTCAGTCTTCATTTATTTTATCACAAATTCTTATTTCTTGTTAGTCTTTAAAATGATCACTTAAAATGACTATACTATTGAGTTAAATAATGAGAAAGTTCTAGGATTTTCAAACCGTTCTTTGGATGTTGGACCATCGTTTTCTCTTTTGTTTTCTTTGTCGGTCACAATTGTGACCCCTGCCGTAAGCCCCTCATGAGCTGTTTCCTTACCACGTGTTCTTTTGGATGACATCAGAAGGGCAGAGGCTATAAGCATCTTTATGACTTTTGCTCTGTTTCTTTAGATTCTCTCAGAGGAAATTGACTCTACCAGCAGTGAATGAACCAACGCAGTATTTAAAAGAGTATTGTCTGCTTAGCGAGTTAAGTTTCTGACAGCCTGATACATACTGCTTTATATGCTTTAGCTTTTTATTGTCTTTCTTGGGTCATTTTAGACTTTGTGGCTGGTTGGCATAGTAGTGGAGGCACAGAACTTAATAGAGTCACTGATTCTGTTGACAAGATGAGGGCAATAATGATATTGGTGAGGATAATGTGCAAAGTGCATGGCATCCTGTGGACACCCAGGAACTGCTGTTTCTTCTTTTCTTCTTCCCCATTGAGGCCTTTTAATGTCCTGTGATGGCCACAGTTTGCAGCATGGTGACAGACATGTCCAATGCAAACATGTTGCCCAAGAGCCTGACTTAAGGGAGCAAAGGGAGGAGTGGACTTGAATCTTCAGCCCCTTGGCAGCTTCATCTCAGGGCTGCCTCCCTTCTCTGCTAAGTCTCCGAGTAGTCTTTGGTCTTCCTACAGATTTAGATTCCATGCTGTTACCCACTGGTCAACTGGGTGTGGGAATTCTCTCTACCTGTTGATGTCCAAATCTGGCCTGCCAGGCATCTATGAGGGTGCTTTACAAAGTTTGTGGAAAATGAAATTAAAGACACATTCATTCTGGTACAAAAATTTTTTGAAAAATGTGTACCAAATGAATATCAGTGGTCCTCAAAAAGTTCATGGAAAATGTGTTTTATGTAAAAACTATGCATGGATTTCAAACTGGGTTTGAGGCTTGAATTAAAGTATTTGAAAAGGCTCACATACTTTCTCTGTGTATGAGGTAAAATTGAAACTCATTTTTAAAAAGATTTATTTATTTATTTATTTGAAAGTTAGAATTACAGAGAGAGGGAGAGGCCGAGAGAGAGAGAGAGAGATCTTCCATCTGTTGGTTCACTTCTCAAGTGGCTGCAACAGCCAGGGCTGGGCCAGGTCGAGACTAGGAGCCAGGAGTATCATCTGGGTCTCTCATGTGGGTGGCAGGAGCCCAAGCACTTGGACCATCTTCTATTGCTTTCCTAGGCACATTAGCAGGAAGCTGGATTGGAAGTGGAGTATCCAGGACACTAACTGGCACCCACATGGGATACTGGTGTTGCAGACAATGGCTTAACCCACTGTGTTACAACACTAGTCCGAGGTTTAATTTTCCATGTCCTTTTTCATATATATACTTTCCTAGATGAGAAAAAATTTTAGAAAGATTTATTTTATGTATTTGAAAGGCAGAGTTGGAGGCGGGTGGGGGGGAGAGGGAGAGGGAGAGAATTTGCATTCCTTGGTTTACTCCCCAAATGACAGCAACGTCCAGGGATGGGCCGGGCCAAAGCCAGGGCCGGGTGCTTCATCCAGATCTCCCACATAGGTGCAGGGGCCCAAGGACTTGGGCATCTTCCACTGCTTTCCCAGAAGCATTAGCAGGGAGTGGGATGGGAAGTGGAACAGCTGGGACACAAAGCAGCACCCATATGGGAATTGGCATTGCAGGAGGTGGTTTAACCCCTCTGCCACAATGCCGGCCCTAGATGAAAATTTTTGAAGGCTGGAGTCAGGGTCTGTCAGTCCCTGAGAACAGCCATGTTTGTCTTCTGAGCCATGTGTCACCTCTATTCTGATAGATACTTTTTCAAGATTTTAAACCTGGAAGGTATCGTTTTAGTGTTCTTCTGGTGGTGAAGACATGTACTGTCAGCTTCCTTTAGATGCTAGGCCACCCTGGTCACTCCTGGAAGATTTTAGGATTGATCCCTTCCTGCATGTGTCAGGACAGGGTGTATGTAAACAACTTTGCTCCATGACAGGAAACATGAACCACAGCAGCTTTCTCTCTTTCTAAGCCCAGGTGAGGCTGCTGCTTGCACATTTCCTGTTGCATGTTTGTTCTAACGTCCACCACAGGTGAAAGCCTGCATTTGCAGTTGGGCAGTAGTGCTTGTGTTCATTCCGTGGGTATCCTTGGGGGTCCTCAAGATTCTGAAACCGCAGGGATTGGCACCAGGGATGTTAGTAGAACCATCAGGAGACCCGTTTGATTTGAGGTAAATAGCCTTTGAAAGGACAAGAAAGAACTAGAGTGGGAGTTAGAAGAGCTGGCCTCTAGCTTGGGTTCTGCCATTACAAAGTGAGTTTGGTTAGCCCCCCCCACCCCCCACCCCCCTTTCCTCCTGGGTTCTTAGTTGCCCTGTATGTGGATTGGGGATATTAGTCCAGATGATTCCTAATTTTTTTTTTACATTTAAGGGTCTCTGCCATCTCTAATTCTTATTTCATAGACATAATCACTGCTTAAATTTTCAAGGCCTCCTGCCTTTGGAGCCCCTCAGTTTCATAGCCAAACTTACTAATCCTAGCTGCTAACTCAACCTTGTCAGCCCTGGGGTGTTAACTAGTCTAGAAGGTCCAGGCTTCAGTAACACTTCAACCTTGCTTTGACTCTTTGGCTCTATTCTCTGCCCATACTTCTTGTCCTCAAACTCTCCTGTTCCAGTTAGTTTTGGGACTTGGTACAGTGTCCCTGCTCCGTAGTCCCTGGACTTCAGAAGGCTGCCCTGACTCACTCTTCAATTCTCTGGTCTCCTCGGAACTTGCAGTCTGGTGGTCACCCTCGTTCCTCTGGCTGTGTCCTCGTTGTTAGGGACAGACCTGGGGGACACTGCCTTCTTGGATTCATTGCCCTCCACCCGCTCCACTGGCTCTGTGAGTTTGCTGTCCCACCTTTTCTGCTTTCCTGGGTCTCTCTGATGTTCACCTCCTTCTTGATTTTGAGCTCAACCCCATAAACATTGGTTGACACTTGCCATGTGCCAGTGTTGGCTGCATAGAGGTGGTAGGTAGGGAGGTAGCTACAGAGATTAAAAAAGTATGTGAACTTCCAGATATGTAAGTGAAAAATGTTATCAGAGTTAGGTGCAAAAGGCCAAGGGGGCAGTGGGGATGAAATGATTAATTCAGAAAACACTAACAAAAAGAAATGGTATTTGGACTAGGTTCTTCAAAGTGAGGAGTTCAGCAAAGATAGAAAGACATTCCTGCGGCTGGTGCTGTGACGTAGCCGGTAAGGCTGCCACCTGCAGTGCTGGCATCCCATATGGGTACCAGTTCAGGTCCCAGCTGCTACACTTCCAGTCCAGCTCTCTGCTGTGGCCTGGGAAGAGCTGTAGAAAATGGCCCAAGTCCTAGGGCCCCTGCACCCACATTGGGGACCTGGAGGAAGCTCCTGGCTCCTGGCTTCGGATTGGTGCAGCTCTCTGGCCATTGCAGCCATCTGGGGAGTGAACCAGCAGATAGACGACCTCTCTCTCTCTCTCTCTCCCTCTCTGTAATTATGCCTTTCAAGTAAATAAATAAATTTTTTTAAAAAAGGAAGACATTCCTGGCAGAAGGATCAGCATGAACTGAAACTGTGCATACGGATCTGCTTTTGACTGCTGGGGCAATCACGCTGCCTACCCATTCCAGTGGGAGCCTAGTTTTGCAATCTGGCCGCCTGTCCTGTCTGTGGCCCTCACCTCATTTGTTAGTGAAGCTAAGTAACTTTCGTGTACATTATCTTGGTCCCAGTGAGATGCCGTGAAATAGGCCAAGATAGCGATAATTAGTCTTGTTTTTATAACTGAGGAAACTGAGGCCCAAAACTAGGAATTAAGAGAGGTTCCGAGTCAAAGAGCTGGATCTGCTTTGTCTCTGACGGCCTGTTATGGGCTCAGTCTGCAGCCACAGCCTGAGTCATGTTCATGGTTTAAAATCTGCTCATGTTTGGTTGAGGAGCACTCAGTTCAAGCCAGGGAGCCCACTGTACATGTGAGCACGTGTGCACATAAACAGCCATTGGGGCAGGACCAGGAAATGTGGAAATAAACAAGAGTTGTACCAGAGACTGGGTAATTGTGAAGCTCGAACATCATTGGACTTCATTTTGCTGCAGGACTAAAACTGCTGGAGGATCAACCTGTGCAGAGGGTCCAAGTGAAATCTGTCAGAATGAGTAGGAAAGAATCTATTTTTAGTTTGCAGAGTCACTCACTCGGCTGTGGTAGCTGAGATTTGAGCCAGTCCCCTATGCTTCCCACTGTGGTATATCTGAAGGAGAAATACCTCTTGAATGCTGTGTAAAACCCATTAATGGACCTGGAAGTTTCCAGGGCGTCTTTGTCCTACAACTCCCTCAGAAGGCTGCCTTTCCTGAATGACCTTCCTCCTTTCCTATATTTAATGCATTTCTAATTTTAAGTTTGTGTCAAGACTGTGGGACTTTGGTGCCCTAAATAACACAGAAATCTACCACCAGCAGTCAGCTGAGTCTGGAGGGCTCTGACGGAACTGAACACAACCTGAAAAAGCGTTCCCAAGTGGCTCTGTGGTAAGTCACCCACAACACTGGTGCTTTTCCTAGAGAAGTGGGAGATTTCTGACACCATGCGCTCCAGGCAGCTCAAACCTTGCAAGTGTAGCTGAGGCCAATGTTTTAGAGCCCAAATGGGACAGCAGTGCTTAAAATCTGTTACTCAACAGTGATTGCTGGTCTTTCACCGGAGATTGTAAGGTCCCACATCTGTGCTGTAGCTGCTGACGTAGTGAGGGTAGAAATAACACAAAACAAATCTGAAGGCAGTGGACTGGATTTGTCCATGTGAACACTTGGAAGAAAGAGCCAGAAAGGGCTGTTATGTTTGAGAGAGATGGCAAAAGTATGCTGTATCTGCTGTTTTCTTGTTTGTTTATATTTGTCATCTTGCTCTTCCTTGTTCCAAGAGAACAAAGGTCTGTGTATCCTTTTTATTTTAAAAGATTGGTTTATTTATTTTGAAAAGCAGGGTTACAGAGAGAAAGAGAGAGAGAGACAGACAGACAGACAGACACACACACACACACAGATCTTCCATTCACTGATTCACTTCCCAAATGCTTCGTCTGGGTCTCCCACTTGGGTGGCAGGGGCCCAAGCATTTGGACCATCTTTCACTGTTCTCCCAGGTGCATTAGCAGGGAGCTGGATCAGAAGTGGAGCATCTGGGACGCAAACTGGTGGCCATATGGGATTCTGGGATCACAGACAGTAACTTAACCTGCTATATATCTTGTTCAAAGCCATGTTCTCAGTGTCTCAGGTTGTCCCCAGTACCCCATAGGTGCTTAGGCTGGGGTTGGGGGCGGTGATCCTGTTGATCCTGCCCCTTTCTATATCCGTGAGGACCTTTTCCCTCTTGTATTTCTAGTCTCTGTGGTTTGTTGGATTCTGAAGGTCTGTGGTGGTGGTGGGGTTGAGGTGGGAGGTGGTGACTGAAAAGGCTTCCTGAATTGGAAGCCTTTAACATTAAATTAGTTCTCAAGGGAGCTAAAGTAAAGTAACTGGTGGGGAATCTTGGCCAGAATTTGCATGTAAGAGGAAAGTAGGGATGAGGAGTCAGCTGGAGATGGAGTATTGACAAGAGAAGAGAAACGTGACGTGTGTCACAGAAGTGTCATAGAGGCTAAGGCTATTTCGGCAAGAGGTTGGGGCTGGAGAGGAGCCCATTGGATTTGGTGTCAGGGAGGCTGTGGTGCCACTTCTGAGAGCAGCTTCAGTGGCAAGATGGGAGCTAAAGTAGGGGCACAGCAAGTGAATGGGTGCAGCAAATGCAGGCTGCAGGGGTGAGTGACGCTTTCTATGGATGCAGCCGTCAGAGGAGGGCGAGAATAAACTCAGTGCCTTGAAAAGGGAGCTTGGTTCGAGTTAGCTTTGTAAGCACTGAGAAGTCAGAGTGTGTCAGAAGGCTGAGAAGGAAAAGATTAGAGAGCATGAGAGGGGGAGAAAGCTGGTGAGTAAAGTTGCAAGAGGGAGGGGGAGTGGTTGCAGCAAAGCCCCTAAGGAGGTGGGAGAAATGAAAGTACTTCAAAATGTGGTGGGAAAATGGAGGTAAAAGACAATTTTGATATAAACATTTTTGAAATGCATGCTTTTTTTCATAATACATCATTTCCATGACCTTTTTGAAGATCCCTCATGTACATGGGTCTCAAAATTGTTGCACCAAAATAAACTTATCTTTTAATTCCATCTTTCCGTGAGCTTCTTGAAGTTCCCTTGTAGAATTGAGATCACAGTGAAGGGGTTAGTTGTGACAAGAAAAAAGGACGCTTTTTCTTTCTTACAACACAGGGGTACAGAAAAAAGGGATACGTGAAGATAGATGTTTGGAGATAGAATAGAGGGTATTTTCATTCCACTGTGTGTATCCTTTGTCATCGGGTTCTATATTATGTTATTTATTCAACAAATGTCTACTGTGAGCCACTGTAATCCATGTGCAGTGCAAGGCATCAAGAATTCACAAGTTAAATACAAAGTTTTGCCCACTACTGCATTAGAATATTTATTAGTGAGGTAGTAGTTAATTAATATGTCCATCTCTAAATCAGACTTTGAGTTCTTTGAGGGCAAGCACTGTGTTATTTATCTTTGTCTGATTAGGGCCAGGCTTGGTACAAAATAAATAATCAGTAGAAGTGTGCTGGAAAAAAAAAAAAAAAAAGCGTGTGAGCTCAAGTTCAGTGGCTTAAATCCTCCTGGTTAGATTGAAAGCCACTGATCTGCTGGAGCTGTGAGGTTAGGCTAGGGAGGCCAGAAGAGAGCGACTAGTTTGTTTTGCTCTCCTGTGAGGACATTCAGCACCATCTGGTGACTGATGGGACATGGCTCTGATGACTGGGAGGTAAGAGCAGCTGTTCCTGGCCTCATTCCCGAGGGAAGGAAACTGAAGTTCAGTGAGAAAGCTGTCTCTACCTTGTAGTTACACAGTGCCTGGCAGAACTCAGACTTGAACCTGGCCTCTGCTTCCTCTCAACTTGAATCTCACCACCAGCTTCCTCTCAATGCAGATCTGATCAGGATGCAGTCCTGGCCTCCGGCTCTGGCTGTGATGGTGGCAACTGGGGCTAGTGAGATCTGGCGTCCTTCTCTGGAATTTAGGTTAATGTCTTCTGAGGAAAAGCAGCAAGCAAAGGCAGCGTGAGGTAACAGTGAAGTTAACTCATGATTATGGTAAACAATAGTACCAGCTGGAGCTGGAGGTCTGATGGAAACAGTCCTGAATGTGGGATGAGACCTGCGTGGGAATTTATACTGTGTGCCAATCATCAGTATGACCTTGGGTCACTCAAAACCGTGTCCAGTCTTAGTTTTCTCATTAATGATGTGGCTGTAAAGTATCTGTTTTACCTTACCCACAGGTTATTGAAAGATGCAAATAAGGTAAAGCCGGACTTCTGTGAAGTGCTGTATGGAAGGGCTATTGTTGGGTTCATGTCATATGAGCCACTTTATGCTTCAGATCCAGGTTTAGTTATGACTACGGGTCAGAACTATTCTTTTTTGTCTGAGTCACTTGAGATCTTAGGAGCTACAGAGCTGTCCTGGATCTGCTTAAAATCAGAGCCAGCGAAAATAGTGGCGCCCAGGTACTTGGTAATCGCAGCCAGTCTTCCCGCAGTACCAGCGTGTGAATTCCTGCTGAGGCGGCTGTCAGCATCAACGGCAAGGATGTTTCTGACTTGCTTTCTGTCAACAACAGAGGACATTCATCAGCCCTGATTTAAAGTCCCCGGTGACCTGATGTGTCGCCACCACGCTCTGCAGGAGTACAACTGCCCCGGGCTTCACCCAGGGTCCCCCGGAAACTGACCAGCTGTCTTTTGTTACATTTGACCTTGAAAGCTGGGCTGTCCCAGGGTGAAAATAAATCATGCAGAGGTTTAGAGTGAAAACAGGAGGCAGTGAGGGTTTGAAGGTGGCTGGTGATCTGATGAGAGAAGTGCCAGGTCTGTGAAGCCTGAGAGAGCTTTGCCTGAATTGGTTGTCCAGGGTACTAAGACTGCCTCCATGCCCACCGTGATTCCTTTTGCTTGGCCCTCCATTACCTATTGCCTGACTACAGTGACGACCTGTGGTTGTTTCACCTCTTGTTCTAATCTGGCCTCACCCCAGTATACCCAGCCAGTAGCCAAAGTAATGCACTAAAATATAAATCCGATCATGCTATGCTCTTTATGTTTTTTTAAAATTTCTTAGAAAATACAGAAAAATTTATTCCCACAATAAACATTTACTGGACATCAACTATAAGGATAGAAATTAGACAACCTTTTAGGAAACTGTCTAGGATAAGACCAGGCCTCTGCTCTCAAGGAATGGGAGAAACATGACCTGTGATCTTTACAGCCAGTATGTAAAGAGCCTACGCTCCAGGATTGTTCTTGGCCTTGTGCACCACTGCCTCCTCATTGTCTTTAGTGCCCAGCACACAATAGGTGCGCAACAAATTTAGGTTTTTTTTAAAGACTTATTTATTTATTTATTTGAAAGTCAGAGTTACACAGAGAGAGGAGAGGCAGAGAGAGAGAGAGGTCTTCCATCCGATGGTTCCATTCCCCAGATGGCCACAACGGCTGGAGCTGTGCTGATCCAAAGCCAGGAGCCAGGAGCTTCTTCCCAGTCTCCCATGTGGGTGCAGGGGCCCAAAGACTTGGGCCATCTTCTACTGCTTTCCCAGACCATAGCAGAGAGCTGGACAGGAAGTGGAGCAGCTGGGTCTTGAACCGGCGCTCATATGGGATGCCAGCCCTTTAGGCCAGGGTGTTAACCCACTGTGCCACAGCGCTGGCTCCTATTTTTTTTTTTTAAGATTTATTTATTTATTTGAAAGGCAGAGCTAGAGAGAGAGAGGGAGGGAGGGAGGGAGGGAAGGAGGGAGAGTGTGAGAGGGAGAGAGAGGAAGGAAGAGAGGGAGGGAGGAAGGGAGAGAGATAGATGTCTTTTATCCACTGGTTCACTCCCCAAATGGCTGCAATGGCCAGAGCTGGGTCCATCCAAAGCTGGGAGCCAGGGCCTTCCTCTGGCTCTCTCAAGTGGTTGCAGGGGCCCAAGCACTTGGGTCATTTTCTGCTGCTTTCCTGGGTACATCAGCAGGGAGCTAGATCAGAAGTGGAGCAGCCAGGACTGGAACCAGCACCCATATGGGATACTGGTACCCAGTAGTGGCCACACCCACTACACTACAGTGCTGGTCCTACCTTTAGTTTTTAAAGGCATCCTATCCTGGATTTAGTCCATATCGCTGCCTTATCATAAGAAGCTCCTTTTGATCCAGCTCTTGTCAAAATATCCAGTATCACCTTCTACCAGTCTCTCTCTATTCTGCAGTTCATCCATGCTGAACCAATGCAAGGATCATGTTGTTTGAAACGATGCATCTTTGCACATGCTGATTCATCTCTTCGCCCTTGGCTGCTTGGAAAATGCCTACCCACTCACCAGCAGATAACTAGCATGATGTTTATTCATCCTGTTATTTCTGCTGTCCAGCCGGACAGTCATGCCTCTTCTTTTCTACTCTGTTGGGTTTTTCTTTGCTTGATGTCCTTATCCACATTTCTTGGCTCTGTTGAGCTGTTGTCCCTAAGCTCTTTTTTACCCTCCCTTTAACTCCCTTGTTTTTGATACTGTTGAAAGTTCAGGTCTGGAATTTGTTGGGCTTTTGGCATCCTGGCTATAAGTTAGGTTGAACCCTGGGTTCTCTTTTCCTTTCTCTCTGCTGGTTCCATTTGTATAAAAATCCTGCCCTGAGCAGGGTCTGGATTTTGCAGATCCCACTGCTGGGGAGTTGGAGTGTCTGTCTTGGATATTTGGTCACTGGGACCTTGTTCTGATTAGCTGATTCCCAAGTCTAATGCCATCTGCTTGATTCAGAGTTGCTGCTGCTTAGAGCTTCCTGCTTGGAGGTTTTCCGATCAATGGGATCTTTTTGTTGTTGGCACTGGCCTGACTCGAGCCTCTGTTTGCCAGGCATTTTTAGGTACTTTAAGTTGGATGGCTGCCTTGAAGAGCCAGCTCTGTAGTCACCTTTCTTTCCAAGCATTATTCCCATCTGGTTGTAGTCTCTTCTTTGCCTGAAATGTACTGAGTCATTGGGGCCTTGCCTAATAAGTGTCCCTTGAGGGAGATAAAGAGAAAACATTGCTCTTGTCACTTCCAGGGAAGCAAAACCAGGTTATTCCCTTGGGGTACAGGTACTCTAAGATCTGGGTCTTGGAGAGAGCGACCACTGAACTGTAACTAGAAGGGAGAATCTACCCTTTATATAGTTACATAATTCCTGTGTGTGATACTGGGATTCTTTTTTTTTTTTTTTAAGATTTTTAAAATTTTATTTATTTGAAAGAGTTATAAAGAGAGGTAAAGACAGAGAGAGAGAGGTCCTTCATCTGCTGATTCACTCCCCAGATAGCTGCAATGGCCAGAGCTGCACCGATCCGAAGCCAGGAGCCAGGAGCTTCTTCTGGGTCTCCCATGTGGGTTCAGGGGCCCAAGAACTAGGGCCATCCTCTACCGCCATCCCAGGCCATAACAGAGAGCTGGATGGGAAGAGGAGCAGCTGGGACTAGAACCAACACTCATATGGGATGCCGGTGCTTCAGGCCAGGACTTCAACCCGATGCGCCACAGCGCTGGCCCCAATGCAGGGATTCTTTGTATGGGGCCACTGCCAGTGGTGGTAGTCACCTCCTGCATCTGTAGATTGCTGTTGGGAAGAGTTCTTTTTTTAAATCCAAGATTGGGAGTGACTGGCCATGGGTAAAAAAAATGGAAGGAATCAGAGATATCTTAGGAAAAAGAGCAGTTACTACCACAATCAATTGTGAAACCTCTGGACTCAGAAGAAAGCAAAGCAGGAGGCAGCAGTGCCAGAGGGCCCCTTGTGGTTCTCACAGGAACCCTCTCCTGTGCTTCCTCAGGGAACCCAGCTGCCTGGGGAAGGGAGCTCATGGGTACTAAACAATGTGTGTTTCAGTTACTCTTGAGTGCCTTCCCTGTGGCTTTTCCTTCCCTTGTGGTTTCTTTATTTTTTTATTTTAATTTTTTTAAAGATTTATTTGAAAGTCAGAGAGACAGAGAGCTCTTCCATCTGCTGCTTCTCTCCCCAAACGGCCACCACAGCCAGGCTGGAACAGGCCAAAGCCAGGAACAGGAGCTTTTTCCAGGTCTCCTCTGCTGCTTTTCCAGGCACATTAGCAGAGTGCTGGATCAGAAATAGAGCAGTTGAGACTTGAACTGGTGCCCACATGGGATATCAGCCCTGCAAACAGTGGCTTAACCTGCTAAGCCACCATGTCAACCCTGTGATTTTCTTATAAATAACGTGGAGCATTCCCTTCATTTGAAGGTACAGTATGCACGAGGGCGCAAAAAACAGGGGCAAAGCTGGAAAGAGTTAAGAGGTTCTATAGTGTGGCTTCATCCTTGGGCAAGTTGTTTTCCTTCTCTGAGCTTCAGATTTTGCACTTGTCAAATATAGAAGTACTATAAAAATTTGTGGAAAATATACAATTATCTCTTAATTCCACTTTGCCATGAACTTTTTGAAGTAGCCTTGTAGATACAATCCTTATTAGGTTTCTCTCTCCAAGTTGTCAAAATGGTGTCATGAATATGAAAGCATTTTACAAACTAGGAGGCAATAAACAAATGTATATGTGTAAGTAGATTTCTTCTGTGAGTTTTTTTTTTAAACTTACCATTTTAGCCATTTTATTTTATTTTAAAAGAGATTTTATTTTTTGAGAGGTAGAGTTACAGTGAGACAGAGAGACAAAGAGAAAGGTCTTCCATCCACTGGTTCACTCCCCAAATGGGTACTACAACAGCTGGAACTGGACCGTTCTGAAGCCAGGAGCCAGGAGCTTCTTCCAGGTCTCCCTCATAGGTGAAGGGGCCAAAGCACTTGGACCATCTTCCTTCCACTGCTTTCCCAGGCCATAACTGAGAGCCGGATTGGGAGAGGAACAGCTGGGACTAGAACTGGCACCCATATGGGATGCTGGCATCATAGGTGGAGGATTAACCTATTGCGCCACAGCACTGGCCCCTCTTCTGTGGGTTTTCAGGAAACTTTCATTCTTGTAGCTTTTTGGAAATCATTGTCATTTATCATAGATCTGGAGTTCTTTATCCAGTGGTACTTGTTGAATATTCAAGGTACATTCATGACATAAGGAACGTGGGCTTGGAACATGACAGGGAGGACACAGAGTCTCAAAGCATTCTAAATGAGGTGTTATTGGGCTTGTGAGCAGAGAGCTGTAGAGGCAGTGTCAGGCAAAAGCGTTGTTGGCCAGGTCTCTTATGTCTTTGGGAGAGTTTCTTAGAGGAAAGGAATGAAGGCTGTGTGAGTTTTGTAGCTGAGAAGATAAAACGTTTAGGCTCTAGAAGGTTCTATGGGAATGGGATCATTCTGAGGCAGTAAGCCTGGGATTGGGATTGGCAGGCTTGGATTTGAGCAGTGAGGTTGGAAAGTGAGGTTAGAAAGACTTGGTTGGGAACCATAGAATTTTTTAGAAATAATAATTATGGTTCCTATTTGTTCAGCATTGACTATGTACCATGCATTGTGCTAAGGGCTTTATAAACATTGCTTTTAATTCTGAACACATTCCTATGAAGCAGGATACTATTTTATCCCTACTTTGTAGAGGAGGGAACAAAGACTTGGGGAAGTAACTTGTCTAAGGACAAAGTTAAGAAATAGCAAAACTAACATAGTGGCCATGTGGTGGAGTAGATGACATGCAGGTGACTTGATGGTTGTTTTCCAGGATGGAGGACAAAGAGGTGACTGGGAAATATTTCTCACCCAAGCCCTACCCCCTAGAAATCAGGATGATGCCAAAAAGAGGAAGAGCTTGTGCTAGTTCATTCTTCCTGTCATTGGTGCCAGGCACGGACTGGAGAGGTAAGCAGAGCCCCCCGAGAGGCCTGCCTTCTGCAAACTGTCACGTCAGAGCTGGGATGGAGAAGAGTACCTCTGAAGACTGGAGAAAAGATATTTTAGTTCCTCATTGTTCTTTCTCGGGCTTCTGTTTCCATTCACAGTGGCAGCAAGATTGAGTTTTGGAGTATCCCAATCCCAGCCCCGTCACCTGCCAATCCAAATTGTGCCACTCCACAGGCTTAGATTAGAGCTTGTTCAGTTGACTTCCTGGACAACTTCAGTTGCCCCTTCAAGTAGAAGCTACTTGAAGATAGGTGCTGTATCTTAACTGGGGCTGCGCCTCACTACAGTGATGATCAAAAAGCAAATGATTGAGATTTGATATCGAATAGAATGGAAATCTTCCTCAGAGTTTGACTCACTTATTAGTATTTGATTGTTTTGCAACATCTGATTGTCTCGTGTGTGGTGTTCTTCCAGAGAAGAGTAGACGATGCTGCAGAAGGAGCACTACGTCCTCTGACATTTTGAATATCATACCCTGTGCGGCAGGGAGTGAGAGGCTGGGTCCCACAGCAGGCACTCGGAGAAGCCCTGGAGGCTTCAACTCTACCCACTTGGAAGCAGGCTTGCAGAGGTCTGTCATGGGATAGCTATGTTGGTTGCTAACAGAGTTGTGATATATTAGTTCTGCATTGAGAGAAACAAAAACAGAATGCTGACTCCTCCAATAATCTCGGCGCGAGGGTCGTAGAAGTGTAAGTGTATTTTTCAGTGTGCATTGCTCCGTTCCTCAGACACCTATTTAAGGGTAAGAGTACAGAGGCACGCGAATGGTACATTTCCCTTTGCACCTCTCAAGGTGAAATTTCTGCTGCTGCATGGGGACTTGTGGGAGCAGTTCTGTAGTTACTGCTGTACAATGCATTTATCATTTTGTCCCCTGGCACATTTGCCAAGCTGCATATTTTCCCTGTTCCTTCCTATGCTCACCAGCTCCATGATGATACATCTGGTAGCTGCAACCTCCGTGAGCAAAGTTTGTGGTGCAGTGGAAAGAGCAATGTGTTAACTAATGATGACAGCAGGTAGCATTCACCAAGTCTGGGTGCTTGCCAGGCTCTCTGCTAAGCATTTTCTAGACACCGTCTCTCCCATCCTCATGGTGGCTCAGCAGAGTTGGGATGATTATTCTTCGATTTGCAGATTAGAAGAGTGGACTTGGAGGTGGTCGCTTGTCCAAGTTCATATGGCTAGTAAGCGACAGAGCTGCTGTAGAACCCATATCCTGCTGTCAAGCCGATGCTATTAAATACCAGGATTTCATCGCGAACTCTCTCTAAGGAACATGGGACCAGAGCCTTTGCTTTCCTGGGCCTCAGCGTTCCTAGTCTGGTTAATGAGAAATCGTAGCAGAGTTTCTTCCGAGGTTCTAAGGCCAGTACCATTCTAGCTTGGTTAGCTACCTGGAGACTGATTTCTTTTCAGATTTGAGATTTCGTTTTGTTTTGTTTTATGGTGTTAGGCTAGCCGTTGTGTATTAATTCTACAGGAATAATGTTACAACCAGGCAATTAAGAAAATACATAGCCTAGAACAGTAGGGATAAATGCTGTTCAGTAGAACTTTTTCTATGATGATGGAAATGGCCTGTCAGTCCTGTACAGTTGCTGATCCCCACATGTGGCTGCTGAGTACTTGAAACATGGCTCGTGTGGCTGAGGATGCTGTTTTAAATTCTATTTAATTTTAGTTACTTCAAATTTCAATACAATAACCATATGTGGCTAGCAGCTATTGTATCATACAGTGGAAATATAGATAAAGTATAGATTCTTCCATTCCATATTTTTTCTTTGTCTCTTACATTCTAACAAGGTTTCTGAATATCATGTTGGTTTTTCCAGATGTATTATTGTACTTGTGTGGTGCTTTCAGCACACTTAAACACACACTGTTACATCATTTCTTTTTTTTACTGCCTTTGAGGCAATAGAAAAGATGGATAGTACTATGTGCATTTCTCAGATAACTGAGGCACAAAGAAGTTAAATATACTACTAGGAGCTGAGTAAATATTATTGCGTGAATAAAATGAGTTCTCTAAATCCATTTTTGGAGCAGTAGAACCAGGATTGGAAACTTACATCTTCTGATTCTCAGCCAAAGTTTCCTTTAGTTTTCCCATCACTGGAGTGCCAAGCATAGAACAGAGAGACTCTGCTTGTTAGATAATTCTTTGAATGTTAAGCGAGGGATTTTTCCTATCCATTTTGTAACTTTCTTACTATTAGATCTTTTAACTGTATATGATATGATCTTCATTATAATAATAAAATGGATACTTGGAAGTTTTATGAAATGTTATAAGGCTGCATAATAGAACTGTTCCTGTTTTGTAGATGTGAAAACTCATGCCAGAAGAGAGGCAGCTCTTCTAGGTGGGATCTGTGGTCAGAAGAGGATTGAATCCCATCATTTTTTTTTTTTTCTTTTATAAAGATTTCTTTCTTTACTTGAAAGAGCTACAGAAAAAGGGGGGTGGGGGGAGGGAGAGGTAGAGATAGAGATAGAGAGAGAGAGAGAATATGAGAGAGACAGAATGTGGATGCAGGGGTCCAAGCACTTGAACCATCTTCTGCTGCTTTTTTCCCAGGCCATTAGCAGGGAGCTGGATCAGAAGTGGAGCAGCCGGGATACGAACTGGTGCCCAAATGGAAGCTGGTGTTGCAGGCAGAGGGTTTACCTGCTGCACCACAGTGCCAGTTCCTGAATTCTATCTTTTTTAAAAGAATTTAATTTAATTTATTTATTTAAAAGATTTTATTTATGTATTTGAGAGGTAGAGTTACAGTTAGAGGGAGAGACAGAGAGAAAGGTCTTCCATCCACTCTTTCTTTTCTTTTTTTTTTTTTTTTAAAGATTTATTTATTTATTTGAAAGAGTTACACAGAGAGAGGAGAGGCGGGGGCGGGGGGGGGGGGGATGTTCCATCCGATGGATCACTCCCCAGATGGCTGCAATGGCCGGAGCTGTGCCATTCCAAAGCCAGGAGCCAGGAGATTCTTCCGGGTCTCCCACATGGGTGCAGAGGCCCACATTCTTGGGCCATCTTCTACTGCTATCCCAGGCCATAGCAGAGAGCTGGACAGGAAGTGGAGCAGCGAGGTCTCGAACCAGCACCCATATGGGATGCCGGTGCTTCAGGCCAGGGCGTTAACCCACTGCACCAGAGTGCTGCCCCCTCTTTTTTTTTTTTTTTAAAGGTTTATTTATTTATGTGAAAGTAAGATTTACACAGAGAGAGAAGAGACGGGGAGAGAGAGAGAGAGAGAGGTCTTCCATCTGCTGGTTCACTCCCCAGTTGGCCGCAACGGCCAGTGCTCCACCAATCCAAAGCCAGGAGCCAGGAGCTTCTTCCAGGTCTCCCATGGAGGTGCAGGGGCCCAACGACTTGGGCCATCTTTTCACTGCTTTTCCAGGTCAAAGCAGAGAGCTGGATAAGAGTGGAGCAGCCAGGACTGAAACTGGCACCCATGTGGAATGCTGGCACTGCAGGCGGCAGCTTTACCTGCTATGCCACAGCAGTAGCCCCTCCATCTGCTGTTTAACTCCGCAGATGGCCACCAAGACCGGAGCTGAGCCAACCAAAGCCAGAGCCAGGAGCTTCTTCCAGGTCTCCTATACGAATGCAGGGACCCTAGCACTTGTGCCATCTTCCACTGCTTTCCCAGGCCATAGCAGAGAGCTGGATCAGAAGAGGAACAGCCAGGACTAGAACCGGCACCGTGGTCATAGGATTAACCTACTTTGCCATAGCACCAACCCCTTATTTTATTTATTTATTTTAATGTGACCAAATCTCGTGTATTTCGCAGATAAAGGTCTAGGAGCATAGTGATACCTCCCATTCTACCTTCCCTCCTGCCCATGTTGTTGATTTTTGTATAAGGTGTAAGGTACAGGTCTTGTTTCATATGTCTGCATGCATAATTTATTACTGATCCAATCTCTGTCTTGGTTATTGGCTGTTTAGGTTTTCCATGCCTTGCATGTCTCCATGATTTAATTTTAGTAGATTGTATGTGTCAGGAATCTATCCATTTCTTCCGGATTTTCCAGTTTGTTGTCAGACATATAGCTGTTTGTAGTAATTCCTGATGATTCTTTTTGTTTCTGTGGTATCTATTATTATATCTCCTTTTTCATCTCTGATTTTATTGAATCCCATCTTTACCCCATTTCTAGTAATGGTTGAATAGTTCCTATCAGACTAACTGTCAATAGAGAACAACCATAAACTCACACAAAATGTAAAAAAACAGCTGCCTGATGGGACAGGAGGTTGAACTAAAGCAGGCACATTATTCACAGTGTCAAGGTCTTAAAAAGCAAAGAAAGACTGAGTAACTGTTTTACATTAAAGGGTTTGCAAGAGATATAGCAACTAAATGAAATGTGCAATTATGGACTGGTTCCTTTTGTTGCAAGGGACATCACTGGGACAGTTGCTGCAACAGAAATGGAGTCTGAAGCTTCACTGGAAATGGTTTTGAAAATGTTTATCTTTGAATTGTTGATTTTAGTGACAAACATGCTAATATATTTTGGAGTGATGGGGCATCAGTTTGTCTACTTGCTCAGAGATTGTTAAGGAAAAAAAAAGAGAGAAGAAGGATGATAGAGCAAAGATAGTAAAATGTTAATGTTTGGGGAATGTGAATGAATGGTAAATAAGAGATCTTTATATAGTTTATGTAACTTTTCTGTAAACTTGTATTTATTTCAAAATAAAAAGATTTTTTAAAAACATCAGACTGAATAATGAAAACAGAATGCATTAACATGTGTGTTGTGGCTGAAGCAGTACTTTTTTTGGGAGAAGTTTATATATTAGAAAGGAGAAAAATAAATTCACTTAAGATTCTACCTTTAGAAGTTGGGAAAAGATGAGAAAAACCAGCCCAATAACTAGAAATGAAGGAAATGATAAAAAGTAGAAGTATAAATTAATAATAGAAAACAGAATTAAAATACAAAAACAGTTCTTCAAAATATCAGCAAAATTGATTAAGATTGAGCTTAACTGATCAAGAAAAAAGAGAGATCACAAAATACCAATTTTAGGATTGAAAGTAGGTATGTTGATACAGATTCTATATACATTAAAGGATATAAGGAAATATTGCAAGCAACTTTATGCCAATAAATTTGGCAATGTGGATTCATTCAAAATGTATTCATTTATTTGAAAAAAAAATACAGTGTACTCAAACTGATACAAGATGAAATGGAAAATCTGACTATTTGTATAATCTAGTAAATAAATCAATTTGTCATCAAAAACTCCTATCCCTTAAAGAACTGTAGGCTGGTACCAATGTTGTGGTATAGCAGGTAAAAGCCTCCACCTGCAGCACTGGTTTCCTATGTGGGTGATAGCTTGAGTCCCTGATCCAGCTCCTTGCTAATGGCCTGAGAAGGTGGTGAATTACTCAAGTCCATGGTCCTCTGCCACCTGTGTGGGAGACCCACATGGAGCTCCTGGCTTCAGCCTGGCCCAACCTCAGCCGTTGTGCCCATTTGGGGAGTGAACCAGCAGATGGAAGATCTCTGTCTTTTCCCTTCTCTCTATAAGTGTGCCTTTTAAATAAATAAATAAATCTTTAAAAAAAAAAAAAAAGGACACTAGACTCAGATGGTTTCACTTGTAAACTTTATAAAATATTTAAGGAGAAAAAAACACTTTTTTTTTTTTTTAAACAGAAAATCACTCACAAAATAGAGGAAGAGAGGTCAGTTCCCACCTTGCATCATGAAGTCAGTGTAGTGCTGATGCTAAAACCAACAAAGACATTATAGAAGAAAAAGAAAATTATAGACTAGTATCCCTCACGAAGAAGGACATAAAAATCTTGAACAATATACTAGCAAATCAAATTCAGCAGTATTTAAAAGGACAATATATCATGAATAAGTTATGTTGTCCCAGAAATGAAAGCTTGCTTTTACGTTTGAAAATCATTGTAATTCATTGTATTAACAAAATAAGGGAGAAAAACCATAGTAATAATTTCAGTGGATGCAGAAAAATCATTGACAAAGTTTAGTACCTACTTGTAATTAGAAAAATCTTATAGCAAATTAGGAGTAGAAGGGAGCTTATGAAGTCTGACAAAGGGCATTTATAAAATACTAACATTATAATTAATAGTGAAATATTTAATGTGATTCCCTTAAATCAGAATAAAACAAGTATGTCCTCATACTGTTATTCCTTTTTATACTGGATGGAGGTTCTAGCCAGTGTCATAAAACAAGAAAAAGCTATAAGTCTTCTTAACAATCAGAAAGGAAAAGATAAATCTGTTTCCATTCACAGATGAAATGATTGTTGAGACAGAAAGTTTTTAAGGATTCTATAAAGTAACTATTAGAACCAAGAAGGCAGTTTATCAGAGTACAAAGTCAATATTCAAAGATTCGCTGTATATTTTATGTAGAAGTATCAAAGAATTGGAAAATTTTTGAAAAGCAGTACTTTTACAATTATATTAAAAGCATAAAATATTTAGATATAAACTTTAAAAATGTCCAAGACTTGTACATAGAAGCTGCACAAAAATTCTGGGAGACATTAAATGGCGAAAGATAATTCTGTGCATGGTTGTTAGATTGTTCTCCTCACCTTGATTTGTAGATTCAAAACAATCCCAATCAAAATCTCCAGAAGCAGTGTTTTTAAGTATAATTCGATAAGTTAATTTTAACATGGAAACATAAAGGATTATAAGTATTCAAGGCAATCTTGAAGAAGAGTAAAGTTGCAAGATTCACATTACCTGACTTTAAGATGTGCTGTATAGCTCAATGGGTTAAGCTGTGGCCTGCAGAACTGGCACCCTATATTGGTGCCAGTTCTAGTCCTGGCTGCTCCACTTTCAATCCAGAGCTCTGCTAATGGTCCTGGGAGAGCAGTGGAAGATGGCCCAGGTCTATGGGAGCTTGCACCCAGGTGGATGACTCGGAAGAAGTTCCTGGCTCATGTCATCAGCCTGGCCATTGCAGCCATTTGGAAGGTAAACTAGTGGGTGGAAGACCTTTCTCTCTGCCTCTCTCTCTGTAACTCTACCTTTCAAATAAATAAATAAATCTTAAAAAAAGATTTGCTATAAAATTATAGTGTTTCAACAACAAAAACGCTCAATAATCCAGTAAAAGAAAGTATAAGGATTTGAATAGGCATTATCGAAAATGAAATACCGATGGCCAACAAGCATATGAAAAATTGCTGAACATCACTACTCATTAGGGAAATGCAAATCAAGACCATAGTGAGATACCACCCAACACCTATCGGGATGGCTATTATGGAAAAAAACAACAACAACAGAAAATAGAAAATATTTGCCAATTTCTCTGTTGAATTTACTACAGTGGATTCTGTTGGCTTCCCGACTGTCTCCACATTCAGCTGTCCTGTTTACCTGACTGGAAGAGGGAGGAGAAGCCAGACTGGAGAATGCACTAACTGTTTTTGTTAGAAAGGCTTTCTGGGGCTCTTTCCTCTGTAATTAACACTTTTAATTAAAAATAAAACAGGTAAATACCTGATCCTAATTTCCAAATATTACTGAGAATCTTTGCGGCATTCTTGGTCGTGTGCCCTGATGATGTCTAAACTTAGGCGCAAACTGAGAAAGGGGTTGACAACACCAGTACCAAAGAGGTTTTCCCCAGGGAGTGGCCACGTCTAGAATAGAACAGGTGTCTGCTGCCAGACGGACAGCGTTCTACTGGGCTGTGGATTCCACCCAGCCTCCCTGCGGGCTCCCTGGCCCTCCTCCTGCCTCCCTGCAAAAGCTACCCCACCTCCTGGGAGTGACACTGCCTGTGATGCCTGGACACACCTGGATGATCCAGAGGAAGCCATATGCACCCTCCACATGCAGCGATGTGGCCCCTCAGCTTCTGTGCCTTGAACACCCAAATGAATTCACCACTGTTAGCAGTCCCCCCAGTGAAGAGTCAAGACAGGCTGTTCTGAGTTTTCCCTAGCAAGAGGTGGGGCTGAGAGGGGTGGCCTTCTCTGTCCATGGCCAAATGCTTCCACCTGATTTACCCTGATACTTCATTGTTTTCAAAGCCTGCAGGCCAGGGGAGGAAGTAGAGACAGGTTGGTAGTTGGACAGAAGTCAGAATAATGAAGTTCACTTTCCTTTTTAAACAAGGAGTAAAAAAGCTTATGTTTCCAGGCTTGTCACATGACTTGTTTACTATTAAAATATGCTCTTCTAGTCTTTTCCTCTGCCCCAGTCTTCCTTTCTCTCTTACCTTGTCCTGCAACTCTTTCTTCCTCCTGTCCTTGCCCCACTTTCTACCCTTTTATCATTTGTTTTCTGAGAATATGAAAATATGGGGTGGTAGAAAAAATACAGCACACCAGACTCCTTCCCCCTTTCCTGGTTAATAAAGTCACTATATCAAAGAGCGAGACTGCATCGCAGTGCGGTGGATTAAGTCACTGCCAGCATCCCATATCAGAGGGTCTGTTTGAGTCCCAGCTGCCCTGCTTCTAATTCAGCTCCCTGCTAACAGACCTGGGAAAGCAGTGGAAGATGGCCCGAATACTTGGCCCCTGCCGCCCATGTGGAAGACCAGGATGGAGTGCCTGGCTCCTGGCTTTGGCCTGGCCTGGCACTAGCTGTTGTAGCCATTTGGGGATTGAATCAACAAATGGAAGATCCCTCTCTCTGTCTCTCTGTGTGTGTGTGTCTCTCTCTCTTTCTCTCTGTACACACACACATACATACATACACACACTTTAAAAAAAAACAAAGTGCAAAATGTAACATTCACTCATTCAAAGTTTATCACATTTATTATTCCCTTTCTTATAACAGTTTACTGTCTGATGAGAACAAGGCTCCAGCCAGGTCAAGGTAGACCAAGAAAACAAGGCAGAAATTGGTTATCCTTCCCTAACACTCATTCTATCACTTTCGCCTCTTCTAAGCCCCTGGGAGTGTCTGCCTATCTCTTCTGAGGAGCATTGTGGATGATTATAGCTTTGTTCATGCATCTACTTAGTGTTAGATGCTATTTGTTCAATTTCTTTTCAGAACTTTGATTCTATATTACACAGTGGACCTGTATTTTCTTAGGATATCCTATCTTTCTGTTTGACCGTGGTCAGTTACTCCTGACTCCCAAGTATAAATTTAATGTTTCCCCAGTTTCTGTCACTGAAACTTAATAACTCTTCAGCAATCATGGGTGGAGAGACCTGTAAGAGGTGGAAGAGTCTGGAGCCCCTCCCAATTTTAGGGACTAGGATGCCTGGTCAGCCAGTAGGCCTATAATGTAACACATTGAACTGGAAGTCAGGAAACTTAGGTTTTAGATCCAGTTTGCCAGTAACTTTGCTGTGTGGCCTCCAAAGTGTCACTTTCCTTCTCCTTCCCTTTCCCCGCCCCTTTCCTCCATAAAGCTTTATTTGTTTATTTGAGAGGCAGAATTAGAGAGAGAGAGGGAGAGCCAGAGAGAGAGGTCTTCCATTTGCTGGTTTACTCCCCAAATGGCTGCAATGGCCAGAGTTGGGCCAGTTGGAAGCCAGGAGCCAAGAGCTTTTTCCGGATCTCCCACGTGAGTGCAGGGGCCCAAACACTTGGGCCATCTTCCACTGCCCTCCCAGACTACTAGCAAACAGCTGGATCAGAAGAGGAGCAGCCAGTACCCCAACTGGTACCCATATGGTACTGTTTAATTCACCCCAATAATGCCTGCTGCTGAGCATAAGGGCACTAGGCAGGAAGCATGGGTTCAGTTTGCCTTACTGACAGTGTAGGACCTATACTGTGGGTAGAGGAATTTTGCAGAAGGCTCTAGAAGTCCAGGGTCCTTAAGTCTAACCGAATCAGGGCCTTGTGATCACACGGTGATGATTGGAACCTCTCCTTGGGGATTCCATTTTAGGATAGTTCTTACTGTTAGAAAGCTTATCCTTATATTGCTTTTTATCACCACTTTGTAAAGTAAGTAGGACTGAGATTTTAAAAAAACAATTTTGAATTTCTGGTTATGAAAATAGTGCATGCTCATTGTAGAATTATGGAAGAACACCGAAACTATCTGTAATTTCACAACCTAGAGAAATCTAGTTGTAACATTCATTTTCCTATCCCTTTTTACAGGTATTTTTAAAAAGATATGAGATATTCTACATAGGTTGTTTACTGTATATCCAGATTTTCTACCTATATTTATATTGGAAACATTTCTCCTATATTATTTAAATATGTGAATATTATTTGAAGTAATTATTTAAAAATATCTTTTAAAATATCTTAAAAATTTTTTTTGTTTATTTGAAAGGCTGAGCTATGGAGAGAAAGGGAGAGGGAGAGGCAGAGAGAGAGATTTTCCATCTGTTGGTTCATTCTTCAAATGGCTGTAATGGTCTGAAGTCAGGAGCCTGGAGTTTCTTCCGGTTCTCCCATGTGGGTGCAGGGGCTGAGAACTTCTGTAATCCACTGCTTTCCCAGGTGCATTAGCAGGGAGCTGTATAGGAAGTGGAGCAGTTGGGACTCAAACCAGTGCACGTATGGATGCCGGTGCCACAGGTAGCGGCTCTACCCTCTATGCCATAGCTCTAGCCCCAGTTATTTAACTTTTTAAAAATAGTTTTAATAATCTGTGACTATTTTTTAAAAAATATTTATTTATTTATTTGAAAGTCAGAGTTACAGAGAGATGGAGGCAGAGAGAGAGAGAAGTTTTCCATCCACTTGTTCATTCCCCAAATGGCTGCTGTGGCTGGAGCTAAGCTGATCTAAAGCCAGGAGTCTGGAGCTTCTTCCAGGTCTCCCAACATGGGTGAAGGGGCCAAAGGACTTTGGTGATCCTCTACTGCTTTTCCAGGTGCATTAACAGGTAGCTGAATCAGAAGTGGAGTAGCTGGGACTCGAACTGGCTGCCCATATGGGATGCTGGCACTACTGACTGGGGCTTTAATCTGCTGCACCACAGTATCAGCCGCCCCCCCCCCCCCCCCGATTATTTAACTTTTAAAAGTATATCTTGTGATTTAGATATGCCCCAATGTATGTGACTATATTTGGAAATTTAGGTTGTTTATGAGTTTTGGCTGCTAAAAAATGATCACCATCTTTGTACTTAAATCTTTAATCAAATCTGCTTATTATTTTGGAAGAATTTCTTGGATGAGGATTCTTTCATGAAAAGATAAAGACTCTTTAAAGGCTTTTTTTTTAATTTTTTAATTTTTTTTTATTTTTGACAGGCAGAGTGGACAGTGAGAGAGAGACAGAGAGAAAGGTCTTCCTTTTGCCGTTGGTTCACCCTCCAATGGCCGCCGTGGTAGGCGCGCTGCGGCCAGCGCAGGGCGCCGATCCGATGGCAGGAGCCAGGTGCTTCTCCTGGTCTCCCATGGGGTGCAGGGCCCAAGCACTTGGGCCATCCTCCACTGCACTCCCTGGCCACAGCAGAGAGCTGGCCTGGAAGAGGGGCAACCAGGACAGGATCGGTGCCCCGACCGGGACTAGAACCCGGTGTGCCGGCGCCGCAAGGCGGAGGATTAGCCTAGTGAGCCGCGGCGCCGGCCTCTTTAGAGGCTTTTGACATGTAGTTTCTATGGCAAGAATTTAAAGTGTGTGTGTGGTGTTTTTTTTTTTTTTAAGATTTATTTATTTATTAACAGGCAAAGTTACAGAGAGACAGAGGGAGACAGAGGTCTTCCATCCACTGTTCACTCTCCAAATGGTCAAAATGGCTGGGGCTGGGCCAGGCCAAAGTTAGGAGCCTGAAACTCCATCCAGGTCTCCCAGTATGTAGGCCATCTACTGCTTTCCCAGGCACATTAGCAGGGAGCTGGATCAAAAGTGGAGCAGCCAGTACTTGAACCGGTACTCATATGGGATATAGGTATTAAAGGCACTGAACCACCACGCTGGCTCTTAAACTTTGCCTTCTGGTCCTTACTGATATAACGGCAGGTGCTTGAGTGTCCAAAGTACCGCATTTGAGAACTTTGCGCTCCACGTGCTCTTGCCATCCTCAGTCCTATTGGTTGGCACTCCTGCCTCTGCAAGTCTGTCTCAGAGGTATTTGCTGGTTTCCGGGGCCAGAGCTTCACTCAGGCTGTAGACCCTACAGAGCAGAAAGCTTCCTATTACCGTGGAATGGCTGTATGTTTTCCCTGATCTGTAGTAATAATAGAGTACCTAGAAGGTAATGTATAGGAGTGAAGTGGACATTTTGAATTCAATGATTGTTTACAACCTTTGTCTCGACTGTTGAAGAACAATGTTTTTTTCTTCATACGAACTGTTGAACTCTTTACTTAGTGTAGGGTTAATCTTATGAATGTAAACTGAAAATAGATCTTTGTAAAAATTAAAGAGTTGGAACAGGAGAGGAAGGAGGAAGAGGGGTGGGAGCGTGGGCAGGAGGGAGGGTAGGGTGGGAAGTATCACTATGTTCCTGATTCTGTATATATGAAATACATGAAATTTGTATACCTTAAATGAAATAAAAAACTGTTGTTACTGTTACTTGTCAGATGAGAATAATGCATGTGAAAACGCATTGAAAGGTGTGAAGAACTCTATAACTGTAATGTGTTATCAATAGGGTTACTTTGGATTCCAATAATAATGCTGATATGATTGCCAAGTGTTACAGAATGCTTTTGGCACATTAGAAGCTTTGATAATTGAATGACAACTTGGACCATTAGAGATGATCTGCTTTGGCCCCCTGTCTTTTACAGTTAAGAAAGCTGAGGCTCAGAGGACCTAATCATCTTATCTAATTTCACCCAGTAGAATAAACCTGGTCTTTCTCTCTCTCTCCCCCACCCCTCCCCTCTCTCTCCCCCTCTCTTTTTAAATCTCATTCCTGGCTTCTTAACAAAGTACAACAATTAATTTCATGCTCATTTATGCTTCTAAGGCACTTACCAAATAGTTTTATTTTTAAAGATTTATTTATTTATTTAAAAGTCAGAGTTACACAGAGGGAGAAGGAGAAGGAGAGGGGGGAGAGAGAGAGAGAGAGAGAGAGAGAGAGAGATCGATCTTCCATCCACTGGTTCACTCCCCAGATGGCCACAACGGCTGGAGCTGTGCCGATCCGAAGCCAGGAGCCAGGAACTTCTCTAAGGTTCTAACTCTAAAATACCATGATTCTATATGTTTTTAATTTTTTTAAAAGATTTATTTATTTATTTGAAAGGCAGAGTTACAGAGAAAGGGCAAGACAAAGGTCTTCCATCCATTGGTTCACTCCCTAAATGTTCACGACCACTGGAGCTGAGATAATCTGAGGCCACGATCCAGGAACATCTTCTAGGTCTCCCATGTGGGTTCAGGGGCCAAGTGATTGGGCCATCTTCTACTGCTTTCCCAGGCTATTAGCAGAGAGCTGGATTGGAAGTGGAGCAGCCAGGACACAGCCGTATGGGATGCCGGCACTGCAGGCTGAAGCTTAACCTACTACACCACAGCGCCAGTCCTGTTCTTAGTTTTTAAATGCTTAACAGTGTTAGAACCATTTTTTGTTTTATCATCAAATAAAAGTTCATGCAGAACCTCAAAATCTAAAACATGCAAGTGTAACTATTCTGATTGAATTGGGAATAGGGATAGAAAAGCAGAGTGGGAAAATGAACCCTCACTACTTGACTGCCTCTTGGCAAGTCCCTTTTTGGGGGTGGCTCCTGAGGCACATTCAGAGAACACAAGGGCTCTATAGGACTTAGTTTGAAAAACTTTTCTCTAAATTAAATGAGAAAATGGGGTCTGGATCATGTCTCTGAGTAAAATTCTATTTGTGTTCAGATATGGATTTGAAAGGAACGTTGAGAAATGAAAAAAATGTAGTTTGCTATTAGGTGGTAGAAAGGTAGATTGAGCTTTGCTTTGTGAAATAATTTCATATTGTTATGCAAAAATAAAATCAGGGTAATTTTTTTAATTGTATGATTTTATAGGAAACTCATCTGGTGAGGTTATTCAATACACTTTGGTCCATGGTTTCTTTCTCTTCCATGGGTACAACTGTAGCATGAGACCTCGAGATCTCTTTGTTTGGGATTTGCTAGGGGATTAAGGACTCTCTGAGGTTTTCCCATTACAGTCATATATCACATTTACAGGGCCCATTGTTGAGTTCATGGTATAACTAATATCTAAGCAATGGGGCAGACCTTGAGCAGAGTTGTCAGATACTTTCAGTAGGACAGTGGATTAAAGAGAAGTGACAAAGGCAGCTTCTTTTCTCCTCAATGTATAACTGGATTAACTCTGTCTGGGTTACCAGCTGGGAAGCAAGCTAGGCTAATATTTGCTTAGCTTTGTAATCGGAATTGTTTGAGGGATGATTTGGCTTGTTTGAATTTGAGTATCCAATAATAATCAAGGGAGATTGAAATCTCTTGTTTTGTTGAATACATATTTACCATGCATTATATTACGTTTTATTAATATAGCAGTTAAAGAAACATTCAGATTAAATTGTCCATAGACTCATTTGGTTGGTATTTCTTCCTAAAGAATAGCAGTGATATATATATATATATATATATATATATAGACTATTTTTCATTTAAGGATCTCAGTACTTTAAAAAGGAAAAATACTAGTGTTTTTACTATTCAATTTATTCTGAAAACCACTTGAAACTTGTTAATTCATTGGTCATTTTGACACTGTTTTGGAAGAGAGTCAAAAAATATGTGGTAAATGGAATTAAAAGATAAGTTTATTTTGGTGCAAAAGTTTTGAAATCCATCTATACAAGGAATCTTCAAAAAGTTCATGGAAATTGTATATTATTAAAAGAACTATGCATGGATTTCTGCCTTTTCCATACAGAATGGACTTATCTTTTAATTCCACTCTCCCTGAACTTCCTGAAATACCTCATAGAAGCAGAGAGTATCACCTTTAGTAGAAACTTCCTTGTGGCTGTCATAGGAAAAGCATGGCCACTTGTGGATGGCTGTTATTCACCGTCCAACTGCCTCTTCCTGTCGGATGCTATGGTAACTGTAGCAACATCTGGAATTATTCAAATTTAGTTTTTCCAAAGATAGGTACTTTGATGATATAAAATGTATGGATCAGGGCAGGCATTTGGCCTAGAAGGTGACACCCATGTCCCAGTATTAATCTAGGCTCAAACCCTGATTCTTGTTCCTGACTCCAGCTTTCTGCTAATGTAGACTCTGGGAGGCAACAATAACAAGAGACTCAGTTCCTGGCACCATGTGGGAGACCTGGCATGAGTTCCCAGCTCTGGGCTTCATTGTGGGCATTTGGAAGTGATCTGTGGGCAGTTTGTTCTAGGACTCTCTGTGGGTACCAAAATCCATGGATGCTCAAGTTCCTTTTGTAAAATGGTGTGATATTTGCAATTAACTTACACATATCCTCTTATATGCTATAAATCATCTATAGATTACTTAAAATACTTAGTACAATGTAAATGTAATATAAATAGTTCTTTTACTGTATTATTTAGAGAATGACAACAAGAAAAAATATGTACATGTTTAGTACAGATTCAGTTTTTTAAAGTATTTTTGATCTGTAGTTGCTTGAATTTGTGGATATGGAACATGTGTGCATAGAGAACCAACTGTAGATTATTCTTGGGTGGAGAGTTTGTTAGTTTGTTTGAACTTAGGGGAATTTAGGTAATTCTCACAGTAACACTCCTTGTTTTCTCACCTGCTCATCACAGCAATTTGGTAAATTACGGCAAACATGATTGTTTCATCTTGTATATGGGGAAACTGAAGAAACTGAAGCCCAGAGAGATGCAGTGGCTTTCCTATGGGAAGGTGGGGAGCAGCAGCTGACCCAGTGCTGAAACCCAGGTCTCTGCACTCCCAGATGCGTGGTATTTCCAGCAGTGGCTCAACTCCATGTGTATCGTTTTTTTTCCACTCAGTTTGACATTTGGTTGTTAGAAGACGACATTGATCAATCAATATAGATTAAAATGAGAGAAAATCAATGGGAGCTAGTAGTGAATTGGAACAACATTATTAAATTTACAACCTTCTAAGTCCAGAGAGTTGTTTAAATCTCCATTTAAAATGAAAGATGACAGAAATGAACTATCTTTAGATGGATTTATGATTAACCCTGTGTGTCTATTCCTTTGTGACCTATAGTACCTAAGATCATCTGTATAGGAAATTTGCTGTTACAGTACAGCTGACTTTTTTTTTTTGACAGGCAGAGTTAGACAGTGATTGAGAGAGAGACAGAGAGAAAGGTTTTCCTTTTGCCGTTGGTTCACCCTCCAATGGCCGCTATGGCCGGCTCTGTGCCGATCCAAAGCCAGGAGCCAGGTGCTTCCTCCTGGTCTCCAATGTGGGTACAGGGCCCAAGCACTTGGGCCATCCTCCACTGCACTCCCAGGCCACAGCAGAGAGCTGGCCTGGAAGAGGAGCAACCGGGACAGAATCCAGCGCCCCAACCAGGACTAGAACCCAGGGTGCCGATGCCGCAAGCGGAGGATTAGCCAAGTAAGCCGTGTTGTCGGCCAATACAGCTGACTTTTCATTATTCTTGTCTTCCTAGTGTTTAACATTTTGTAGTGTGCTGGAGGAAAATTGTATTTAGAGCATAAAATCAGTGCTAACTTGACATTGAGTTTTTTTTAGGAAAATAGGTATTTTAAAAATCAAATGTATTATTTTTAATTTTAATTTTATTTTTATTTTTTTGACAGGCAGAGTTAGACAGTGAGAGAGAGAGAGACAGAGAGAAAAGTCTTCCTTTTTCCGTTGGTTCACCCCCAAGTGGCCGCTATGGCCGGCGCGTTGCAGCTGGTGCTCTGCACCAATTCGAAGCCAGAAGCCAGGTGCTTCCTCCTGGTCTCCCATGCGGGTGCAGGGCCCAAGGACCTGGACCATCCTCCACTGCACTCCTGGGCCACAGCAGAGAGCTGGACTGGAAGAGGAACAACCAGGACAGAATTCGGCGCCCCGACCGGGACTAGAAACTGGGGTGCCGGCGCCACAGGTGGAGGATTAGCCTAGTGAGCCGCAGCGCTGGCCAATCAAATGTATTATTTTAAAACTTAGTTGTAATAAAACATTAAGGTATAGCTTAGGGTAACCTTTGTCTTCATGAGTACCTTTCTTTAAAGGTTTGCGCATTCATTTTTAATACTCTTTAATTACGACCTCTGAATTAATATGCATGAAAATAATGCATTGCTCATCATGATGCCCCTGTCCTCGACCACACAACTGGAAGCTGCTCTGCATCTCCATTACTACCCCAAAACAACAAAACAAGAAAAGACAAAATAATAGCTCTGGACAGAAACCAAGCTGTGCTGGATGGATTTCGCCATCTGTTGGCAGAGGCCAAAAAATGACTCAATATTCCTTCACTATCTTTTCTCCTAGGACTGATTCTCTCTCTCTTTCTCTCTCTGTCTCTGTCTCTGTCTCTCTCATTATAGAGCTTAGCAAATCCTACATTAAGTGAACCCCTTTTTGTCATGTGTAACCATACATTTATCCTTCTTCCCTTTGGTCCTCCCTTTATTCTTTAATTTAGTAAGCTCTGGAACATTCTTTGCTCTTTCTGCTTTTATTTTCTATCCTTCTATTTATTAGTCCAAAAAAGAAAAAAAAAATCGTAGCCTTAAATGGGGTTGCAAAGTCTGAGAGCCCCGTTAGCAAACTTGTGGGAACACTCCCTGGAGTGATGGGCTCTCCACTGAAGGGAAACAAAAGGCCTCTATGTGGAAATGAATTCTGCACCGGAAGAGGCCTGGGGCCTGAAGCCTCCGTGGCTTCCGAGCATGCACTGGCATCCCCTGCTGCATCAGAGCCGGCATTTCTGTCTCTAACAAACCTGTTTTTGTTTTTTTGTTTCCAAATTAGTAAAGATACATTTAAAATTTTGACATTCTATTTTTACACTGTTGTTTTTCTCTTGGGTTTAATGGACAACTTGGTTTCCTACTATTTTTACTGTTGACAGGCAGTGGTTTGGATGCCCTAAGGACAGTGATTCTCAAGCTTAAGTGTGTGCTGGAATCACTTGGAGCGTTTGGTGAAACCCAGATTTCTGGGTGCTGCTCCTGGCGTTCCTGACTGAGTAGATCCGAGGTGAGCCTGAGGATTTGATTTCTCACAAGTTCCCGGCAGGACAGGTGCTTCTGGTCTAGGACCCCACTTTGAGCCTCACAGCCCCAGTGTCATGAAGCGCTCTCTCGTGTAGATACTGGGCGATGCGTTGCAGTCCATTCTTTGGCCTAGTTGTGCGCAGAAGCCATTTCTGGCATGTGGACTGGGTTCTAGTCTGTTATTTTTCCTTTCATAGTTGGGGCCATTTTAGGCTCAGACTATGTATATGGACAGTAAACCTGTTTTATTCTGTTTCTCTAGCCCTAAGAAGAATGGCTAGAACCGATTACGTGGTACTTAGTGAATGCCAGGCACGTTTATGGGATTGGGGTGGGTAGCAAGGCAGCAGGCCTGGATTGATGAGGATCATTTGTATTGTTTCTGGGTTGTGAGTTGGTTACATTATTCTGTATGGTATTGCTTGATTGTGACGTAGGCATTATATTTTTGCTCCTGTGTCCCATCTGGTAGTTGTCTGATTTTTAGTGTGGGTCAGTAATTCATTAAAAGTATTGCTGTCATTACAGTGGAAATAAAGAAAGGAGACAGTTGTTTTCTGTGGAAATGTTATTTGGCAATTTTACTGATGAGTATTCGTAGTACTCCAGCTAGTTTATTTTTTTTTTTAAAATAAAGAGTATATAACATACCCAAGCTAGTGACAAACGGTAGCTGCTTCAAGGAGTGCCCATTATGATATTATCTCATAATCGCTCATGCAGAAGGAACAGGTGCAGTACTGAACTGGGAGACTAAATAGGCACGGGAAAGACCGCGTGAGCTCTTCCTTATGACCTTTTCAGCTGCTGTTTAATTGAGAGCAGTGCAGCCGAATGTGCGTGATTGAAGAGCTCTCTGTGTGCCCGCCTGTTATAGCTGATTGACATGCATCTAGACTCTCAGATCCTGAACACTTTAAAAGTCCTTAGCCAGAACGCTAGTCCAGTTCCTTCAATTTATAAATGATGAAATGAGACCTAGATAAGAGAAAGACTTGTCCCACATCACACGTCTAGTAAGTGGCAGGGTTTGCACTTAAGCCTTGTCTTCTGATTCTAGGCCTAGTGCCCCTCCCATTACTTTTGGCTGCTTTACCCCTCTCTGGTCTTACTTAGCCCAGAGAGACCTCTGAAGTCCCTTAGTTTCCTATGGACAACATAGTAGGGGAAGAGAGTTTTGCATGCTTTTGTCTGTCTGAAAGCTCCAGAGACCATTCTCTGGCATGGGGAGTGGGCTCAGTCTCTGTCTTCAGAGACCATTCTCTGGCATGGGGAGTGGGCTCAGTCTCTATCTTCAGAGACCATCCTCTGGCATGGGGAGTGGGCTCAGTCTCTGTCTTCAGAGACCATCCTCTGGCATGGGGAGTGGGCTCAGTCTCTGTCTTCAGAGACCATTCTCTGGCATGGGGAGTGGGCTCAGTCTCTGTCTTCAGAGACCATTCTCTGGCATGGGGAGTGGGCTCAGTCTCTATCTTCAGAGACCATCCTCTGGCATGGGGAGTGGGCTCAGTCTCTGTCTTCAGAGACCATCCTCTGGCATGGGGAGTGGGCTCAGTCTCTGTCTTCAGAGACCATTCTCTGGCATGGGGAGTGGGCTCAGTCTCTATCTTCAGAGACCATTCTCTGGCATGGGGAGTGGGCTCAGTCTCTGTCTTCTCTCCATGGCTGCAGCCATTTGACATCAATCTGTAGGCTTAGTCCTGGGTCTGGTCAGAAAGATTGAAGGAGCTGAGTTCACAATATGGGGGGTCAGTAGGATGTCATTTGGGTCACCATCCCTGTCCTGCCCTGGCCAGGTTCCTGTCTTATTAGTCTGGATCCTGTCATGGTAACTTTCTGTAGGATTGGGACCTGGCTTAGTTTTTGTTGTTGTTGTTGTTCTCTCCTCCCTTCAGAGAAAGGTACCTCCTTCTTTGATGGTCCCGTTCTTTCCACTGGGATCTCACTAGCAGAGATCTTTCATTTAGGTCTTCTTCTTCTTTTTTTTTTTTTTTCCAGAATGTCTTGGCTTTCCATGCCTGGCTTAGTTTTAACACCTTTTCCTTAACAATAGGAGAGTTGGGAGGAAGACAGAAGGATAATAGAAGAATCTATTTTATGCAAATCATGCAAATAATATGATACAAATATCGTATTATTCAGTGTTCACCACACCTGTATGCAGCATTATCTCTGTTTTACAGATGAGGAAACCAAGGCTCGGGGAGACCATGGGACTTGCTTTAGGTGACCCAGCTAATGAGTTGAATCTGTTGAGCTCCAAACCGCACAATTATTTCACTGTACCTCTCGGGTCTGTAGTTTGCCCCTAAACCCCAGGTTATTCCTTTCCAGTAAATTATCATTGAGGCCGCTCATCTGAAGCTTACCATCTATTGGAGAAGACAAAGCAATAATCTGTGTAATGTTTAAAAGAGGGGGTGGCATGCTCGTACACAACAGGCAGGCCTAATCTAGTCCAGAGTGGGTAGGAGTACAAATCAGGCAAGACCTGCTGCAGGAAGAAACATTTACACGGAGACCCATACTGAAGCATGCAGGAGAGAACCTTGTGCAGAAAGAAAGACTGTTGTGCCAGGAACATAGTGAGCAGTAGTGGGCTGATACTCTGCTTCTTGAAATCCTTCTCATACTGCCTGCCTACCTAGCACAGTGCCTGGAATATAATGGGTATCCAGGGAATGTTTGCTGAATGAGTACATGAATGGCTGAAACAATGAATGAAAGGCAATGTTGAAGCTCATTTTGCTTCTTATATAATACATAATAAGTTACCTTGGAATGATTCAGAGTTCCAAGCAGCTTTTTCCTTCAGCTCTTGTCTTTCTGTTGTTTTGGGTTTCCTTGCTATATTTTGAATGTCCACACACGTGTCCTGCCTTTCCTTCATAGCCATGGGGTGTCTTCCTGCCTCAAAGAGAGCAAAAACTGAGCTGCCCTATTATCCTCTTAGTGGTTGCCTTGAGCATGAAGTTTGAAATAGCGTCAGTGATTTGATTTTTTCCTCTGGGGATCTGGCAATTGAAAATAAATGTAGAAAGAGCCCCAAAGGAGTTTTTTCTTGGGGGCATGAGAGATGACAGCACCAGTTATTGGTGCACTTTAACAATGCAGAGTTATGTAAGTGAATGAAAAATAGAGGCTATTCCACCAAAGTCAACTTGCCTTACTTAAGTGGTTTTATATTCCCAAAAGCGAGTGGCCCAGAGTAGTTCTGTGACTCCGCTCTTTGCAATATCCCTACTTTATGACATAGAGAAATTGAATTCTATTGTTTGAGGTTCAAACAAATGTTAATTTAAACAATGACAATGTGCTGGGTACTTTCACATAACATCTAATAACAAAAATAAACATAGCATCCAGTTTCTAAAGAATACATTTCTGTTCTGAAAGTTCTGATAAGAGTAGCACAAAATGTTGCAGAACCTGGAATAGGTAAAAATAGCCCACTTGTTAGTACCATATACATTGGTCCAGAAAAAACTCCAAACCAGTTTGAATTCCATTTTTTCCAGATTTAAATCTCCCAGTCCCCATCAAGTCCTTTCTGATTTGGCTCCTGGATGGAGGGATAGGTCTAGCTCACAACGAGTCTGAAGGACAGTCTTGATTGATACTGATAAAATGGAATGAATGATCTTTGGTCTTTGATTGTTGATTGGCTTTATTCATTGAGTCGTGTTTTCATTCGTTCACTCATAAAGCATTTGTTGAATGACTCCTGCATGCAGTCCACCACAGATACAGAGACGAGTTTTACATACCTGACCTCACAACGCCCACAGTCAATGGATGAGATAGATAAGAGTATGTGATCTGAGATAGAGCATGTAAATGTGTACTGATGTGGGCACCCATGCAACTCTGGCGGTCTGGAAGGTATCCTGGAGAAAGCGAACCTTAGAAGTCCACCAGGAGTCAGCTGTCAGGGATGACTCCCAAAGGCGAGCCCTCATGCCTCCCGCAGTGAGGAAGGGGACTTGCTGTAGCTCATTCTGGAATGCTCAAGGTAGTCTCGCCCACATCCCCGACCCTAGTAAGGGTAGGCTTGTTAGGCAGGGTGTCACAAGTCCTGTTACCTTGCTTCTTTAGGTTCTGTGTAGAGTTTTCAGATTGTGAAGATTGACTTTTGGAGGCTGAGTATAGCTGTAGCTAATAGCTTATAGAGAATTTTATAATCAAATTTCCATTTGAGGCATGTTTTGTTAGAAAAAGTTGTTTATTTGTGAGGCAGAGATACATACACATGGGGAGTGGAGGGACAGAGAGCAAGAGCAAGAGAGCATGAACTGCTCTTGCCTGATTCATTTTCCCAAATTCCTGCAA
This sequence comes from Lepus europaeus, assembly GCF_033115175.1. Classification (NCBI taxonomy): domain Eukaryota; kingdom Metazoa; phylum Chordata; class Mammalia; order Lagomorpha; family Leporidae; genus Lepus; species Lepus europaeus. Next base: position 47,343,466 of record NC_084833.1, read on the forward strand.
CAGCTACACTGGACCAGAGCAAAAGCTGTGAGCCAGGAATGCACTTCAGGTCTCCCATGTGAGTGGCAGGAGCCCAATTATTTGAGCCATCACCATAGCCTCCTAGAGTCTGCATTAGCAGGAAATTGGAATCAGTTGCTAGTGCTGGGAATCAAACCCAGATCCCTGGATGTGGGATGAAACACTCACCTCTCCACCTGAGGTTTCTTTCAGAGTTGGTGGAGGGAAATCAGGTGGTCAAAAGAATTCCCCGCCAATATATGTAGTTATTGTGTGATACCCAAACCATTATGGTAGAATAGGAGCTGTTAGTGCAGTAAGGAGTTTGGGAGCTGGACTCTTTCGCAGTGCATTGGCAATGAAAAATGGGCACTGTGATATAGAGAACTGGTCACGGAAGGGACACTTTTCCAACTTGCCAATGACCTGCACAGTCATTAAGGACAAGCTCCCTCTTTACCCCCTACCCGCCCTGTCACCTCCACTACCAGGATAACAATTTAGCTATAGCACTTGCATAATGGGTGATATGACCATGTGCACAAAGATGAATAGTTCTACAATGTGCAGTAGAATCCCATGTCAGGATTAGTATTAACAGGGGAGCCAGTAAGGGGTGGGAAGTTCAGGAAGGCTGCCTGTCTGGGGTCACACAGCCCACTAGTGTAGAGCTGACACTGGAACCCGGGGCTCAGGCTGGTTTCTTAGCCTTTCTCGAAGCCTCATTGGCTGGATGAGACTTTCTCAGTTGGATGGTCAGCAAATCAGCAACTGATTTCCTTGGAATTGGAAGCAGAGGTCTCTACCAATAGGTTTGTTGGTCTGTGCTGCTTCCTCTCTTTGCTTCTCCCCTTCTTCCCTTCCTGCTCCATGAAACTGACTCTGTGTGGGTCCGTGAACCCGGAGGTGTAGCCCTCTCCCACCCTTGCCCTGCTGTCTCGGGCCATCCTTCCTTTGAGTGTGGACCTGTTTGTGGGATTCCAACTGAGACTGAAGTTTGGGTAGGCAAGGAGGTGAGGCTGGGAGAGATGCTGTGTTTTCAGAGGTGACCTCTGGTGCTGATTTTAGAGGTCTTTTCAGTGCCTGCTGGCAGCAGTCGGAGCTCTGGATTCACTAATGCTTGCTTCATGGTTAGACTTCCGTGCATAATTAGTATTTTTAAGTCATTTTATCTAAAGACTTCAAATTTAGAGACTCTAAATGCTTGAGAGACATTTTATGGATCACAGCTGAGCTAGAAGGATCTTGGTTTCTCCCCAGCCCTTACTACTGACCAGCTGCTTCTAATCACATTCAGTGGAGTCCTGCGACGGCCGCATGCTTCTTCCAACAGCTTGTAGAAAATGTCATGCTCCAGGTCGGTCTGGGTCTTTCTGAGAAGCTGTACAAGAGTTTCTGAAACTTCACTGTGCAGTCACATTGCATCTTGTCAGAATGCAGATTCTGATTCTATAGAACTGAGTCAGCGGTCTACTGTATGTCTAATCAGCTCCTTGGGGCGCCAGTGCTGTGGTCTGAGCCTAGCCCTTTCGGTGGTGAAAAAATTGTCAACTGTCAGACACAGAAGGGGCCTTCAAAATGCCTCACCAAATCTAAGCCTGCGACTTTCCAAAGGGGAATATAGAGATCCAGAGAAAGAAAGGAACTTGCCTGAGGTCCACACCACAAATTAGTAGAAGAGACTGGAACTGGATCCGAGGTCATCACTTTCCTTTTGTGTTCTATGTGTACTTGTCCTCTGCAGATCTGGTTTCCTACCTGTATTATCAGGTTTCGAGCAGCCTCACAGAACCACAGTCAGACATGTGGTCGTCTAGGCTCACCTGGAGCCCTTCTTTCATTTCCTGTGTCAACCTTGGGGTAGTAAGCAGAGCTTCACCAATATAAGGCTTGGTGTTCCATAATGCTTAACAGGCCTCGAGGTTCTTCCGTGCTGGACAAGGAGAAGTGGATGGGGCCACAAGGTGCCAGATGGCCAGACTGCATCTTTAGATTGGGCTAACTCAGATTCCAGGAATGAAAGGTAGATCCGCGACACTGATCCAGCCTTAAGACTTAGAACTTGCTTAGCACTTTGGCTTTTAGAATATGCTAAGTGGCCAAGGGGATGCACTGTTGGCACAGAGACTGAGTCAGATGCTGGAGTTGTGGGAATAGCAAGGAAGCCAGAGAACATGGCAATGGTGTGGCCATGAAGGAGGTCCTGTGAGTTGGAGAGAGGCAGAAAGGCAGACAGTTTCCAGTGATTGAGGCAACCGTGCAACCCGTTTATTCTGTAAATATTTGTTGTGTGCCTACTGCATGCCAGGTGCTGAGGTGTGCACTGGGGGGTGTGGAGATGAATTTCCAGAGCTCTGGTCTCAGACACTCGCAGGTGGATTCTGCGTCAAGACAATCTCTTGGAATAAGAACAAGGCATGACTTTGTTCTTGATGCAAGGGTTTATTAGGTAGGATTCAGGGGAAATAATTCAGGATCATACCTGCTGGACCTTCTGGCTCAAAGCTGGGCATGGTGTGTAGAATAAGTCAGATGCCAAGCAATGAAAACCAAAAACTAAGGATAGGGCAGGAATGACAGCATGCTGACCTCGCTTTTGAGCTGCTAACCTCACATACTTGAGGACAGGACTGGGATAGAGCTGAGTCAGCAGGTAAAGGTCTTACTCTGCCCTGCTCTGGCTCTGCTTATGAGAACCATCCTGTTCCTGTGTTATGGAGAGGGAGATTCTGGAAGCTTCTTAGGATCAGGCCCTCTGGAGCAGCATGTTATTAGATATCTCTTGTTGGAGGAAGTGACTAATGCCTCACTTAGGAAAAAGCTGGTGAACTGGTGCTTTTTTTTTTTTTAAGATTTATTTATTTGAAAAGCAGAGTTATAGAAGTAGAGGCAAAGAGAGAAAGAAAGAGAGAGAGGTCTTCATCCGCTGGTTCCCTCCCCAAATGGCTGCAATGGCTGGAGCTGGGCTAACTTGAAGCCAGGAGCCTAGAGCTTCTTCCAGGTCTTCCACGCAGGTGCAGGGGCCCAGGGACTTGGGCCACCTTCTACTGCTTTCCCAGGCCATAGCAGAGAGCTGGATAGGAAGTGGAGCAGCCAGGATTCGAACCAGTTGTCCATATGGGATGCCAGGACTGCAGGCGACCTCTTTACCCGTTATACCAGTGTCCTGAGACTACAAACCAGTCTACATTTGAAATTGACATCTAATGACTGAGCTGGAAGAGGTGCAACATTGGTAATGACCTTAATAGTTGAAGAAGAACAATGCCTGCACCTAGTAGCCCTCAGTAAATATTTGTTGACAAAGTAGGTCTTAGCAAAGTGCTCTGTTGTTTATAAAACGCTTCTGAATGTATTCTTTCCCCCAGATTTTTGTGAGATAGGCAGAGTATTATACTCATAAGCTGGGGCTTAAGATGTGACATTCATTGCCTGGGACCACACAGCGAGTAAATAGTGCTGACACTAGAACTTAGGTCTTTTGGGTCTTGCTCTCATGTTCTAGCTTGAAGACACTTCTGAAAATACAGGCAGGTAGGCAGGTACTGCTGGGGGTCTTGCTGTTATACATTTGAGTTTTGGTACTTATTAAACAGATATTTTAAAAAATATTTATTTTTATTTGTTCGAAAGGCAGAGAGAGTGAGAGAGAGAGAGAGAGAGAGAGAGAGAGATTTATCTATCTATCTTCCATTTGCTGGTTCACTCCCCAAATGCTTGCAACAGCCTGGGCTGGGCCAGGCCAAAGGCAGGAGCCAGAAACTCTATCTGGGTCTTCCACATGGGCGGCAAAAAGACCCAAGCACTTGAGCCATCATCTGCTGCCTCCCAGGATGCATATTTGCAGGAAACTGTATCAGAAGCAGTGGCTTAACCCTCTGTGCCCCAGTGCCCACTCCAGATCTCTCTTTTTTTTTTTTTAAATGCAGGACATTCTTTTGAAAGGAAAAGTGCTTCTCTGTGTATTTTTACCAAATTGAGCCCTTAGGTCTCTTTGTTTTTAATAAGGAAGAAGCACTAGGGTCTACGACAGCTGAACCAAGTACTGTTGCTGCCTACTCATTAGCTCTTCCTGATTAGATGGAAACTAAGAAAGGAAGTGGCAAAGGCAACCATTTTGTGTTTAGCAGGAGTGGTTATATGTATGGCCTTGAACTTCCTTCCTTTTCTTTACCTTCCAGAAGCCCATTGGGATGTAGCTCCTTTCACAGGATAGTAATGTATCTCTTTTGCCTGAAGCACGTGTGCAGGTTTGTGTGAGTTTGTGTGTGTGTGTGTGTGTGTAAGACAGCCAGGCCACTGGGACCTTAGAGACTTGTTAAGTTACTGTATCTGGGGGTCTGATCTCCTTGGGTAAAGTTGCTGTTTCTTCTTTAACAAAAAGTTAAATATAAGAAATTTCTCTGAAGAACTTGGAAGACCTTGGATTCCTGTAAATGGCTTAAAAATAAAGTACACCTGGAAGGTTTTGTTGCTTAGGCCCCAGGTTTTCCAGTGAGTGGAAAAGTGCTGGCTCAGGCCGGCGCCGTGGCTCAACAGGCTAATCCTCCGCCTTGCGGCGCCGGCACACCTGGTTCTAGTCCCGGTTGGGGCGCCGGATTCTATTTCGGTTGCCCCTCTTCCAGGCCAGCTCTCTGCTATGGCCCGGGAAGGCAGTGGAGGATGGCCCAAGTCCTTGGGCCCTGCACCCACATGGGAGACCAGGAGAAGCACCTGGCTCCTGGCTTTGGATTGGTACGATGCGCCGGCTGCAGCGGCCATTGGAGGGTGAACCAACGGCAAAAAGGAAGACCTTTCTGTCTCTCTCTCTCACTATCCACTCTGCCTGTAAAAAAAAAAAAAAAAAAAGTGCTGGCTCAGATCCCAGGCCTGTTGTAGGTGGTTTTATGCAATTGTCAGTGATGACAGTGACCTCCGGGCCTACTCACTCTGGTCAAAGCTTTTAGCTGGAGTTTTCCATATTTGCTGTGCTCTGTTGTTGTTGCACAGATTGTAAAGGTGGCAAACATGGAAAGAAGTGATTGATTTTATTCCTAGACTCAAACTTTATGTGAAAGAGCAAAAGGGAGAGCCAAGGGCCGATGGCAGTATATCTGAGGCTCTGTTTCTGCCCACCTTCTTGAGCTGGCTAGCTTCAGTTTTCCCCTCGCCACCCTTTGTCCCATTTCCATCTCTTGAACCCAGCATCTGTCACCTGCACTGCCCTATGTTTATCCCCAGTCTTGCCTCCATGTCCAGCCTTCCCACAGCTGCCAGAGTGCCTGGGCCACATGTTCCCTTCCTGCCGGCCCTGCACCGGCCCTTAGGAATGTGTTCTCTCCGTGTGGCAGAGCTGCAGGGAGCTTGTGGCTCCCACTGATCTCTTCATCCTTCTGTGTCACCACCACTTCTTGCACAGACCCAGAATGAAACCAGACACACAGTTCCTGCACATACCAGGTCCTCTTTCCTGCCTCTGTGCCTTTGGCCTCATTTTAGTTCTTTAGCTTTTAGTTCAAGTATTACCTTCTCTGTGAAGTTTTTTTTTAATAAATGTATTTCAGGGCAAAATTAGGTACTTCCTCTCCTTTCAACTTTTTTGGTATTCATATGTATTCCTACTATATTGTTTATTGTATAATTCTGCAATCATTTGTTTGAATGTTTATCCCTCTTTTTTATCCCAAGTGCATTCACTAGTACCATTGTTGACTTGATGACTTTTCATCAGGCAGTGGGCTAATTAAGTACTTTATGTACATTTGCTTATTTCCTTTTCCTTGGGTGCTGAGCCAATTATCACCTCCACTTTATGGACTAGGAAATTGAGGCAGAGACTTTAAGTGATTTGGCAAAGCTCGTTCTTGGTAGACCTGGGATTTGTGCCATTCACCATGCTAGATGCTACAGATTTGAAGTCCAATGTTACTTAGTCCATTCCTTCCAGGAGCGTGTGGCCTAGCAGGTGAGACAGGTAGGCCAGAGCATCAACCCAGTATGCTCGGTGCAGTGAGGAGGGTGTTGGGTGTTTGAGAAGCTGTGGGAGCCGAGGGGTGGGGGCTGACATCCCGAGGAAGGGCTGGGCTGGGCACACACCTACCTCTCATTGCACTCAGTGGTGTGTTAAATTGTTTCCCCTTATGACCAGCGCTCAAAATCTCAGCCACTTTTTCCTTCACTCTCTATATTCCCAATGCATCTGGTGCACCTTCGTTCCAGCAGGTGTAGAATCTGTTCTGCCTGCACCCTGGTCCAGCCCCGTTCACATAAACTGCTCCAAGCGTGTGAGGGAGATGCATGAGAGTGTGTGAAGGTTTCTGGAGCACCAGAAGTCTCTGGAGGTTGCCTGTGCTTGGCTCGTTTGTCATTGCCTAGGCTTCCTGGAGTGTTTCCATCCTAGGGAATTTTTTCTTGGCCTCAAGACAGAACTTCTAAGAACATGTCTCAGGATTGGGCCCTCTGGCACTGTGTCCCTCTCACCCCACCAGCTCTGGCCAGCCTCTGCTCTGTGCTGCTTGCAGAGCCGCAAGCTCTGAGGCGTGGCCTGGCTGCCCAGGGGCTCAGGATCCAGCAGCCCAAACCAGGGGTGGGGCAGATGGGTGGCTAGACCCGGATGGTGATTCCTGGGCCCATGGCAGGGCTGGATCAGTAGACAGCAACCAACAGATGGGAGGAGAAGAAGGTTGCAGGGACAGGGAAGCAGGCAGATGTTACAGATGGGTCAGCTAGAGAGGTGTGCAAATTGAGGGATAACCAGGTGGGCTGGGACTGTCAGAGGAGACAATAAGGAGAGGTGTGAAAAGGCTGGCCCCAGGATCATTACCTGAATTTCTTTCTATTAGGGTAACTCTCAGATGGAAGTTAGTGTCAAACCAGGCAGAGACGCCAAAGAATAACAGTTTGATCTGAAATCAAGAGAGGTGAACTCATTGCCCAGTTATGAAACCATTCCAGTTTTGCAGGGCACAAAGAAAAGGAGCAAAGGGAGTGGGGAACAACTAGTGAGCCTCTCCTGGGTGCTTTGTGCTAGATTCATGGTATGTTATTTAGCCTTCACAACAGCCCCATGTATCTGCATTTATAGATGGCGAAACTGAGGCTGGTAGTCAGGTAGATAGAAAATAGGAGAGGATGTGGAGCAGGTGTGATGCCTGAGCTTCACCTCAGCAGGCTGCTTATTCTCAGGGGACTGCACCTCCCCAGGGAGACAGTGTAGTGAGTTCCTAAGTACCACACAGAGAGTAAACACTGAGCAGGGTGAAAGTGCCAACCAACAAGCAAAGAGCTGTGAATGAGATCTTTGCCAGCTTGGAGTGTGTCACACCTAGAAATAAACCCAATGTTTTCTGCAAAGAGTCAGGTTCTTTTGACTTCCTAGTCTCTGCTCTAAGCATGGCTGTCCCTTCCTGGGGTACTCCAAGCTCTGGGTAGCAGCCCTATGACCTTGCAGTCTCTGAAAGGTCCCTCCACCTTCCGCTCTATGCTGGTGGCTTGATGAATAACCCCAAGGCAATTTAGGCTGGCCTGACGGAGCCCTCTATGAGAGCGTGTGTGATCTGTCTTACTGCCAGAGCTCATTTGAGCTCGTTTAATAATTGAAGGCCCTCGTTAAACGTTTTGCAGTTTGTCCTTGGTGGACAGGAGCAGTTTGCTGTGTGTAAGTGATACGCCATGTTTTCCAAGGACGCTCTCTGTGCTGAAGTGCGGCTGATGCAGCAAATTCAGACATTGCCACTGGGGAGCTTAGATTTTGCCAAGTCCTCTTTTAAAGAGACATCTCTCTTGTCTTGTCTGTGAGACCAACCACATGAGGCTCAGTGGCTGGTGCTGGAGATCACCCAACTGGGAATTTCGGCCAGGCAGGGTGGGCTCTAGAGACACTCTCGGTGCCTCCTGTTGTGCCGAAGAGTCAGTGCACTTTACCACTTTAACACCAAAAAGGGGGCCATTGCCCATCTTAGTACCGTGATGTTGCCCTGGACTGGTTGGTCTGGGCCAGTTCTAATTGCAGTTGCCCCAAAATCATGTGTTCCTCCTGGCTCCCAGGCCTTTGCATATGGTGTTCTCCCTGTCTGGCTCTGGCTCTGTCTCACCTAGTCCCACACTGCTGACCTTGCCTTCCTTTGCGGTTCACTTCAGGTCTTGCTGTCCTTGGGTTAAGGGTGCTTTTTCTGCACAACCCCCCAATCCCCACCCCCAGGCCCTTTGTGTCGACCTCTCTCAGCATCATTGGCCATGTGGGAGTTAATCTGATTATTTGCCTTTTTCCCCAGTGGACTGAGAGCTCTTGGGGTGAGGGAATCATGGAATGCATCAACAAATGAACAAATTAAGGTGCTTGTAATTCTGCTGCTGAGAAAATGATAATAATTAAGGAAGAAAATCGACATTTAGTGAGGACCTGTTATATCCCAGGCATTGAACTAGGTCTTTTATAGGTGGTATCTCATTTAATTTCCACAACAACCTTGCCCTGTGGATCTTAGGGGTTATATGAAGAAGTCAGGCTCCCTGCAGCCTTTCCTTGTTATCCTTCTGGTTTTGGACTGACTCATCATAAATGACTTGCTTTATAATTTAATAATGAGTACTTTTGAAACTTAAAAAAACGCTTTCTTTTAATTTTGCAGTTTCACAGTTTAGCATCGAGTACAGTAATGTATCAGATGACTGTCAAAATGCAGAATCAACTCTTTGCTGGAAATAATTACACTTTGCCAAACCCGTTTATTTTGAGCAGCTCCAGCGTGTTAATGCCCTACACTGTAAATTCAAGCCTTGTGATGTATGGATTATGTGGGGGGATCGGAGTGGCAATTAAACCAAGTGCAGATCCACTGGCTGGGTGGTAAAAAGGGAAATAGAACATGTCCTTTTGTTAAATACATTCCCCCGAAGATAACTTTGTAATTTGACAATCTAGGCAGCTGAAAAAATTAGGAGCTGCTTCACTGGAGAAGCTGGCCTGATTTTTCAAACTTGCATCTGGAAAATGAAGCCATTCATTCTCTTGGTGATTCGTGGGTCTGAGTGCCTGTTTCTCAGGCTGTAGGCAGCTTGATACCTGCAGGCATGGACTTGCTCCAGCCAGGACAGGTCCACTGTCTTATGGGGATGATTGTCCTTGGCTCTAATCTCACATTATTGTCTTCCAGAAAGGCCACTGTCCCCTAGTCCTGTCCTTCCTAAAGTGAGCCTTAGCCCAGTAGAGTAGAAGTTGGAGTTGGAAAGATCTGTTTTTGAATTCTGATGCCCGTCACTAACAATTGTGTTTTTCACTGAAAGTTGCATTTCCTCATCTATAAATGGAGATAATTCATTCATTTTTTTAACTTTTTATTTAATGAATATAAATTTCCAAAGTACAGCTTATGGGTTACAATGCCCCCCCCCAACTTCCCTCCCACCCGCAACCCTGCCCTTTCCCGCTCCCTCTCCCCTTCCATTCACATCAAGATTCATTTTTCAATTCTCTTTATAAACAGAAGATCAGTTTAGTATATATTAAGTAAAGATTTCAACAATTTGCCCCCACATAGGAACACAAAGTGAAAAAATACTGTTGGAGTACTAGTTATAGCATTAAATAACAGTGTACAGCACACTAAAGACAGATCCTACATGATATTTTTTTAAAATTGATTAATTTTCTATGCAATTTCCAATTTAACACCAGGTTTTTTTTTTTTTTCATTTTCAATTATCTTTATATACAGAAGATCGATTCAGTATATACTAAGTAAAGATTTCATCAGTTTGCACCCACACAGAAACACAAAGTGTAAAAATACTGTTTTAGTACTAGTTATAGCATCACTTCACATTGGACAACCCATTAAGGACAGATCCCACATGAGACATAAGTACACAGTGACTCCTGTTGTTGATTTAACAATTTGACACTCTTGTTTATGGCGTCAGTAATCTCCCTAGGCTCTAGTCATGAGTTGCCAAGGCAATGGAAGCCTTTAGGGTTTGCCGACTTTGATCTTATTCTGATAGGGTCATAGTCAAAGTGGAAGTTCTCTCCTCCCTTCAGAGAAAGGTACCTCCTTCTTTGATGGCCCTATTCTTTCCACTGGGATCTCACTCCCAGAGATCTTTCATTTAGGTCTTCTTCTTCTTCTTTTTTTTTTTTTTTCCAGAGTGTCTTGGCTTTCCATGCCTAAAATACTCTCATGGGCTCTTCAGCCAGATCCGAATGCCTTAAGGGCTGATTCTGAGGCCAGAGTGCTGTTTAGGACATCTGCCATTCTATGAGTCTGCTGTGTATCCCGCTTCCCATTCAACAATTTATTTCTTGAGTATCTCTTATGTTCCATGCACTGTTAAAGACATTTGGGAAATAGAAGTCCTTATTCTTGTGGGATTTATATTTTGGTGAGGGAAGGCAGATATTAATCTAGGTATAATAAATAAGAAAATTATATAGTGTGTTAGAAAGTATTAAAAATAATAAAAAGAACAAAAAGGAGAAAGAGTAAGGGATTTGGGGACTTCTGGAGGGTAGATGGGGAAGTGTGGGTTGTGGATTTTAATAGGCTTCACTGAGATAGTGACAACGATGTGGAGTTGGTGAGGGACTTGGCACACAGATACCTGGGGAAGAGTGTCTCAGTGCAAAGGCCCTGAAGTGGGAGCAGGTCTCACATGTTCAAGAAGCAGCAAGGAAGCTGCGTGACTCAAGCAAAATGGGCATGGAAGAGAATCACAGATGAAGTGTGAGAGGTAGTGGCGATAACATATCTCCAGGGGGGTGAGGACTTGGTGATGCGTTAGCTCTAAAGCACTTTGCTATTCCATTCTACTTCCGCAGTTTTACAATGGTGCGGTTGCTCTCCCAGTCACCCAGGCTCCCTGAAACTTTGGTGAGACTTAGATGTCTTGCTTCTCTTTACCCCCATTGCCAATCATTTGTTCTGTCATGTAACTGTGCCTCTCTTCCGTCCCGTTGTCCTTAACCGAGTTGGTAGCTGCCTGCCCATTCAATCACAGTAGCCTCCTAACCATTAGATCTGTTACCTCCAGTCTCTCCATGACCATCCCTCCCCATCACCCCTTCTTTTCTGGCTGTGATGCAACATTGGGCCATCCCTCTCCTGCTCATAACCCTTCAGCTGTTCATATATTCAGCATCTTTTTAACATCTACGAATGCTTAGTCATTTGAATTTAGTCTAATGGAGGAAACAGACTTGAACATAATTATAATCCCAATTCAGAAATGTTTGTTTTTACCCTAACTTGCTTCAGAAAGGAGTTGGGGTTCAATGATTTATTATGTAAGATGATGAGTAATATGAAGCAGCTCTCACCAAATGCACAAAGTGAAGTTCTCTCTCAACCTGGCATTTAGAGTCTTCCCAGTTTAGGCATAGACCTGCTTTTCTAATTTTATCTCCTGCATCCAAGTTAAGTAAATCTTTTGCTGCAACCAAGGGGCTAACTTGCAGTTCTGTAACATGACCTTCTTTTTCACACTTCAATAGCCTTTGCTCACACTCCTCCTTCTGCCAGGAGTGTCGGTTTTGCTAGTCCACGTTCTGCTTATCCTTCCAGACTCAGCTTTAGTTGGTACTTCTGTGGGAAGTCTTCCCTGATCTCCAGGTCCTAAGCAATCCCCCCTTCTCTGAACTTCTGTGGCACGTCTCTTTTGTCAGTCACCAGTTTTTTTTTTATACTTTTTTAAAAATTAATTAATTTATTTATTTTTGACAGGCAGAGTGGACAGTGAGAGAGAGAGACAAAGAGAAAGGTCTTCCTTTGCCGTTGGTTCACCCTCTAATGGCCGCCACGGCCAGCGCGCTGCGCTGATCCGGAGGCAGGAGCCAGGTACTTCTCCTGGTCTCCCATGCAGCTGCAGGGCCCAAGCACTTGGGCCATCCTCCACTGCACTCCCTGGCCACAGCAGAGAGCTGGCCTGGAAAAGGGGCCACCGGGATAGAACCCGGTGTGCCAGTGCCGCAAGGCGGAGGATTAGCCTATTGAGCCATGGCGCCGGCTTGTCAGTCACCTGTTTTTAATCTTGGATTTTAGGTAGTAGTACGTGTGTGCATGTTTGTGTGCACATGTGTTCTTGCTTGATGTGCTTTACTGGGTTAGGAACTCCTTGAGGCCAGATCATGTTCATCTTTTAGCACCAGTAGCACCTGGCACAGAACCGTTTCCGTAGAGGGCAGTCAATAAATCTTTGAGTGTGTGAATGGATGGATGTTTCCCACGCCATCGTATCCAGGGAGGGATTTGCCTTGAAGGTGCTTTCTCCTTTGCTGCTATGAATGCAGTTCCAGCAAGTTCCTGGAGCCCAGATGCATTGACCCTGCAGTGAGCTGCCGCCGTCCAGTGCTGTAACTAAGAATATGGTTTCTTGTAGGGCAGCCATGATGTAAACAGTTTCTATGAGTAGTTCCAAACCAGCAGTAGTTCCCAACACCTGACTTAGAAACATACTTTTGGAGGCTCACTCACTCCTAAGTTGGGGATTGCTTCTTTTTTGAAGTGCTCCATTTGTACCAACATGCAGGTGGTGTCTGCTGAACTCACAGGCTATCAAACCCTACCCACAGGCACCATGGGGTGGAGCAGGAACATAGAGTTTGAACCACACAGCAATGATGAACTGCACTTCTTAGCTGTGTGACCTTCAGCAAATTATATCACTGATCTGAGCCTCAGTTTTGTTTTGTTTTTAAATATTTATTTATTTGACAGTTACAGAGGGAGGTAGATACAAAGAGAGAGAGAGAGAGAGAGAGAGAGAGAGAGAGAGAGAGGTCTTCCATCAGCTGGTTCACTCCCCAAATGGTTGATTGGAAGCCAGGAGCCAGGAGCTTCTTCTGGGTCTCCCACATGGGTGCAGGGGCCCATAGACTAGGGCCATCCTCTGCTGCTTCCCCAGGCACATTGGCAGGGAGCTGGATTGGAAGTGGTGCAGCAAGGACTCTAGCCGGCACCCATATGGGATATTGGCGCTGCAGGCCGGGGCTTTAACCTGCTCCACAGTGCCGGCCCTAGTATTATTACTATTTTTTTTTTTTTTAAGATTTCTTTATTTGTGTGAAAGGGAGAGAGAAAGAGACAGAGAGAGAGAGAGACAGACAGACAGACAGACAGAAAGATCTTCCATATGCTGGTTCATTCCCCAGATAGCTGCAACAGCCAGGGCTGGGCCAGGCCAAAACCAGGAGCCAGGATCTTCTTTCAGGTGTCTCATGTGGGTACAGGGACCCATGCCCTTGGGCCATCTTCTACTGTTTTCTCAGACACATTAAAGGGAGCTGGATATACGCATATGGGATGCTGGCATCACAGGCAGAGGCTTAACCCACTATTCCTCAATGCTGGCCCCAAACCTCAGTTTTAGAATCTGTAAAACAGGGTAAAAATACCTATTGGGAGCCTTAATGAGGATGAACAAGGTGGCCTGTATAAAGGACAGTACCTCCTAAGTACTTCTAAATCCCGCTTAACCACAGTCAGAGGAATAGTAAATTTAGTTCCCTTTGCATCTCTGAAGTTACTGTGGACTGAGAGAAGGCTTCTTAAACAGTACTGTGCATATGAATCACCTGTGGACTTCATAAAAATGCAGAATCTGATTTTGTAGGTCTGGGATAGAGACTGAATTTCTGCATTTTTAACAGTCCTATGTTGCTGATCCAGGGACCAGACTTTGAGCAGTGAGATGTTAGGGTAATAGTTTTCAAACTATAGCCTGCTTCCAAATCACCTGGAAGTCTTGTTAAAAGAGATTTCTTGGCTCCATCTCTAATGATGTACTCATATAGTCTGTCTGGACCGGGGCCTGAGAAGGCAGTGCTAATCATTTCTCAGGTGATCCTAATGCTGCTGATTCCAGGGCCACACTTTGAAAACTATTATACTAGGGGGATAACCGGGAGGAAGTTAATAAGAAAAAAGATGTAAATGACAGTACTTGCTCTACTCTGGTATATTGGTACCCCCCTCTGCTTTTAAAATTGTACTTGTCCATACAAGTATTATCTGACCAGGCTCTGGAATGTCTTATTAGTAATTAAATAACTATAACCAATACTGACAGAGCACTTATTTTGTGCCAGACATTGTGCCAAGAGCTTTGTATGGGTCCATTTAATTCTTCTTTAAAATGTATTTTTTTAAAAAAGGTTTACTTATTTATTTGAAAAGCAGAGAGAGAGAGAGAGTGAGAGAGAGAAATACTTCATCTGCTGGTTCACTCCCCAAATGGCCTCAACAGCTAGGGCTGGACTAGGCTGAAGCCAGGAGCTTAGAACTCTATTTGGGTATCCTGTTTAGGGGTCCAGGGCTCCAGTACTTGGACCATCGTCTGCCAGGGGCATTAGTAGGAAGATGGAACCAAAGCAGAGCAGCAGGGACTGTAACCAGAACTCCTGTGTGTGATGGTGGCAGCTCAGCCTGCTGTGCCACAAGTCCGGCCCCTTAAAATTTATTTTAAAAATTTTATTTTTAATTGACAAACCATCTTGTATATATTTATGGAGTATAATGTGATGTTTTGATACATGTCTAAAGTATGGGATGATTAAATCAAGTAATTAACAAATCCATTGCTTCACATGCTTGCCACTTTTTAATGGTGAAAACACTTAAAATCTCTTTTAGCAATTTTGAAATATACAATGCATTATTTATTAAAATTACAATTCTTTGTCATAGATCACTAAAGCTTGTTCTTCCTGTCTCTCTGGAACTTTGACTCTTTGAGCAACATCTCCCCTTTCCCAATAATTCCACTTAACTCTGATAGTAATCACACAAAGTAGATCTGTGATTTTCTAGCTTGTGGTTTCCCGCAGTAACTAATTCTTAAGAGTCACTGTTGTGTCTGCTTAAATGACAGATTTCTAGGTTTCTATCTTGATTCTAATTTGGTGGGCCCAGTGCTCCCAGGTAATTCATATGATAGCTAAAGCTGGAAATCTCTTGTAGTTCATCGGCTGCTCTGCTTCTCCTTCATTTATGCCCAACACAAAGTGCCAATTTCAAAGAAGTAACCTATCAGCATAACACAGTATATTTGACATTAAAAATTCACACTCAGACAAGTTTTTCTTTGATGATTCAAAAATCTTTTAGGGGGGCTGGCACCGTGGCTCACTTGCTTAATCCTCTGCCTGCGGTGCCGGCATCCCATATGGGCACGGGGTTCTAGTTCCGGTTGCTCCTCTTTCAGTCCAGCTCTCTGCTGTGGCCCAGGAGGGCAGTGGAGGATGGTCTAAGTGCTTGGGGTACTGCACCTGCATGGGAGAACAGGAGAAAGCACCTGGCTCCTGGCTTCAGATCAGCGTAGCTCCGGCCGTAGCAGCCATTAGCGGGGTGAACCAACGGAAGGAAGACCTTTCTCTCTCTCTCTCTCACTCTCTCTCTCTTTCTCACTGTCTAACTCTATCTGTCAAATAAATAAATAAAAAAAAAAATCTTTTAGGATTTCCAAAATCCTTAGAGGCCCCATTTTTTTTAAAGACTTTATTTATTTATTTGACAAGTAGAATTACAGACAGTGAGAGAGAGAGAGAGACAGAGAGAAAGGCCTTCCGTTGGTTCACTCCCAAAATGGCCACAACAGCCGGAGCTGCACCGATCAGAAGCCAGGAGCCAGGAGCTTCTTCCTGGTCTCTCGTGCGGGTGCAGGGGCCCAAACACTTCGGCCATCTTCTATTGCTTTCCCAGGCCACAGCTGGACTAGAAGAGGAGCAACCGGGACTAGAACCGGTGCCCATATGGGATGCTGGCGCAGCAAGTGGAGGATTAACCTACTGCGCCATGGCGCCAGCCCCTAGAGGCCCCATTTTTACCATCCCTGGACTGTAGTGGTACAGAAAAGATAGGTGATAGAGCATTCTGTTTACCATAAAGCCAAGGAACCCATGTCAACCATATAACATTTAGCTCTCTCTTTTTAAAATATGTTTTTTTTTTTATTCATTTGAAAGGCAGAGAAGGGGGGGGGGGAGATGGAGATGGAGATCTTCCATTTTTTGGTTCACTCTCCAAATATCACAACAGCTAGGGCTGGGCCAGGTCAAACCAGGAGCCTGGAACTCCATCTGGGTCTCCCATGTGTGTGGCAGGGACTCAAGTACTTTAGCCATCATCTACTGCCTTCCAGAATGGACATTAGCATTAGCAGGAAGCTAGATCAGAAGAGGGGTAGCTAGGAATCAAATCAGGCTCTACTGTATGGGATGTGGGTGTCCCAAGTGGAGGTTTAACCTTCTGTGTCCCAACAACCACCCCACATTCAACTCTCTTAACCATTTTATTTGGAACATTATTCTAGGACATTGGTCTTCATTGTATCCAGAAAAATTATATGCTTCTGTGGGATTTTTTTTTAATTTTTGACAGGCAGAGTGGACAGTGAGAGAGAGAGACAGAGAGAAAGGTGTTCCTTTTGCTGTTGGTTCACCCTCCAATGGCCGCCGCGGTAGGCGCGCTGCGGCCGGCGCACCTCACTGATCCGATGGCAGGAGCCAGGTGCTTCTCCTGGTCTTCCATGGGGTGCAGGGCCCAAGCACTTGGGCCATCCTCCACTGCACTCCCTGGCCACAGCAGAGAGCTGGCCTGGAAGAGGGGCAACCGGGACAGGATCGGTGCCTGACCGGGACTAGAACCTGGTGTGCCGGCGCCGCAAGGCGGAGGATTAGCCTAGTGAGCCGCGGTGCCGGCTGATTCTGTGGGATTTTAAGAGAAATGAAAACTTATAGCTTGCTTTTCTTTGGGCTACAATGTTTGTGTGTACTTCGGCCAGCAGGGCTCAACCACTTGCTTGTAGCATGCCTCATCACTAAGTCAACAATATCAGCACCTACTGCTCTCTATCACATGGCCAGGCCCTTTAGCTCCTCTCTGGTTTTCCTGCCAATGTCTTCTTTGTGTGGCCTTTCCTGTTTGGCCTGTTTTTCCTGAAACTATGACAAAGGATGGAAAAGGGGAAGGATTCAGACTTGTATGTATAGTTGGAAATTCACCAACCCTTGCCTGCTCTGGGAGTTCCTGTCTTCCTGCCTGATGGGAGGTGGTGGAGTGGGTCAGTGCATGCAGCCAGGATGAGATTGTCTATTAAATGTATCATGTTGGAGCAGGCATTGACCTAGTGGTTGAGACACCAGTTAAATTACCCATGTTCCACATTACAGGACTTGGGTTTGATTCCCAGGTCTGTTGCTGACTCCGACTTCTTGCTAATGCAGACCCTAGGAATCAACAGTGATGACTCAGTAATTGGTTTCCTGTCATCCATGTGGGAGACCTGGATTAGGTTCCTGACTCCTGATTCTGGCCCTAACTGTTGCAGGCATTTTGGGAATGATTCAGTGGATGAGTATTATGTTTGAGCCCTCAAGAAAAGCTGTTCTGAGACTAAAGAAAATTGAGGTTTCCTTTAGTGTTACTACGCTAATCTGAGTTACTTCTTGAGCTGATTGAGTTAACAGCTCTCAGAACAGTTATTTGATGCTAATGGAAAAAATGTTGGAGCTGGGGACTCAGGGCAGCTCTCCTTGTGATTTCCTCTGTGATCCTGGACACTTAGGTAAACATCTTTCTGGGCATCAGTTTTGCCCTTAAAATGAGGAGGTTGGGCTTCTGATCTCAGGATTAGCTTGGTATTCTGTGATCTTATGGTGACCTAGTCCCAAGAAATGTGCTGTCACAATAACTTATCCCAAAATGCATGCAAGGTTGTCTAATCAGCCAGTATTTATTGAGCATCTGGTGTATTTCAAGCACCATTCTGGGCGTAGATATGAATAAGACACACTGATCTGTCCACTCATTCATTCTTAGGCTCATAAAACAATCTATTGAACACCCGTTATGTGCCAGGCGCTATGCAAAAATCTGTGACAGGTACAAGATGAATTAGATAGACACAAGTTCTGTTGGCAGGCAATGTTCTGTCAAAAGGGCAGATGCAGTAGCAATTAGTAAAGGTATTCCTGACTATTCTCCCTTAAAGAAGACTCCTCCTTTTATTCTTCATCCCACTACTCTGCTTTTAATAACACCTAACACTTATTTAGTGTCTGTCTCCCCATCAGAATGTAAGTTTCATGAGAGCAGGGACTTTGGGTAACTGTCATATTCCAGTGCTTACGTAAGCACCTGAAACAAACAGTCAATGAAACATTTTAGCAATAAGGTGTTTATAAAAGAAGCTAGAAATTGTGTGTCATAAAAGATATATAGGTAGAGTGTAAGGGGGTCTGAATGAAGGGAGAGAGAGATCTCTTCTAAATAGGAAAGTGGTTTTTGGGGCTGATGTGGTACGGTGAGTTAAACCACTGCCTACAATGCTGGCATCCCATGTGAATGCTGGTTCAAGTCCTAACTACTTCACTTCTGATTCAGCTCCCTTCTAATTGTTCTGAGAAATCAGCAGAAGAGGTCCAAGTGCTTGTGGGAGACCAGAATGGAATTCTAGGCTCCTGACTTCAGCCTGGCCCAGCCCCAGCTGTTGCAGCCATTTGCAGGGTGAATCAGCAGATGGAAGATCTCTCTCTGTCTCTCCTCCTCTCTCTGTAACTCTGCCTTTTGAATGAAAAATAAATGAATTTTTTTTCTTTAAAAGAGGAGCTGGTGTTGTGGCATAGCTGGCTAAGCTGTTGCCTGTGACACTGGCATCCCATATGGGCCCTGGTTTGAACCCTGGCTGCTCCACTTCTGATCCATCTCCCTGCTTATGACCTGAGAAAGCAGTAGAAGATGACCCAAGTGCTTGGGCCCCTGCCACCCATATGAGAGACATGGATGAAGCTCCTGGCTCCTGGCTTCAGCCTGGCCCAGCCCTGGCTGTTGCTGCCAACTGGAGAGTGAACTGGTGGATGGAAGATTCTCTCTCTCTGTCCGTTTCTCTCTCTCTCTCTGTCTGTCTCTCTTTGTAACTCTGTATTTCAAATAAATAAATACTTAGGAAAGTAAGAAACACCTTGGAAATCAGCTGCCTTGGGCCTACCCCTAGCTGATTAAATCAGAATCTCTGAGGATGATGCTTGGACATCAGTACTTTATAGGAGCTCCCCAGGTATCCGTCATTTGTAGCTTAGATAATATGAGCCAGAATAATCAAGGAAGCTTCATGGAGGAGGTAGCAGTTGAACTGGCTTGAAAATCAGATAGGATTTGGATAAGAAGGAAGCGTTCCAGATGGAGATCAAAGCATGAACAAAGTACAGAATCACAGGCTGAGGTGCAGCATCAGCAAGGGCTAACGCCTGAACAGCACTAGGGCAATGGTTGAGGCCATGTTTCAGAGGTGGATGAGGGCCAGCTGGAGGAGGGCTTTGACTTCCAGGCCATGGGACCTGGGCTTCATGTGGTTCAGTCAGTGATCATTGTGAATGGAGTGTAAGCAAGGATGGGATCAGATTCTCTTCTGGCCTGCGTGGAGGATGGCATGGAAGTGGACGGGGAGACCAGTTAGGAGGGGCGTTGTGTACCCTAACAGAGACTCAGCTAGGGCTACATCGGGGTGTTGGAGGGAAGGGCTGGGGTGGAGCCTCGTACAACCGGCCTGTGAGGCCTGCCCACCCTTAGCCATAGGTCTCTTCTCTTGGTGCAGTCACCAGCATTGCAGTGATAAGAGCACTGGCATCCCTGGTGCAACTTGTTCCTCCGCATGACGGATGAATTGATGGTGCAGCCAGCCTCCTTCCTGAAATGGTAGGCCACTGTCTCCAGAGAAGCTTGTCTATGAGTGGAACTCCATATCATCCCCAGCTACTTTTGAGATTAATGGGACAATGTGTCTTTGCTTCTTCTCAATGAGTTCCAGCACTGTAAGCGCTGTTAGCTGTCCTAGTATCTGGAGCTGCAGATTTCTGCAGCTCTGGGAATGTGGAGGACACCCCTGCCTTCAGTAGGACCGAGTTAGGGCTGGGGGCTAGAGGTCAGGGAGTATTCCAGTAGCCCCATAGCAGAATGTTAATTTAAAAAGAGCTGAACTTTCTCGGGGAACACAGGGCATCTGTTTAGGCAAGGATACCATATGTGTGTGAGGCTGAGAGAAAGGGCGGCTGGTGGCAGGAGCGTGGTGATTGGGTATAGTGTTGCTGATACAGGCTTGTGCAGAGAGGGCTGCACGCCCTTGGCCAGATGCGGCCTGTAGCTGGTGCATCCCCAGGGTTATATACTACCTAGAAGGACAGGCGAGCAAGAGTTGCTGGTGCGGATCTTTTTCCTTCCCTCTGTTCAGCCAGTGCTGACCTTATTCACAGGCAGTTGCTTCAGAACGTTAGCCCCTGAAACAGGCACAGACTTTGTAGCTTGCGAGATGCTTTCACACCCTTTACGCACTGGAATCTCACAGCAATTCTGTGAATTAATTAGGACAGGAGTTATTGCTTCCTTTATTGGTGAGAAAGCTGGGACTAGTATGAGATAAAGTAGATGTAGATGTAAGACATGTAGGTTGGGATTCGTTCAAGCAGGAGCCCAGAGGCTACTTCTCAGGGCTGCTCTAGATGAAACATCTACACACTGCCATAGGAGAAGTTCGTGTTTGGCTCCTTCTTTGTCCAGGAGGGCAACTTTGGGCAAGTCCTTTACTATGTATCTCCATTTTCCCCAGCTATTAAATGGGTGTATAGTATCTATTCAATATGACTGTTTGAATATTAAAATGACCATTTATTAAGAATCTGTACACTAAGTTTGGCATGTGCTCACTCAGACTTACCCCTAATAGTAGAGCTAGAAATGTGCCATGGGATTCCAAATCCCATTAAGGTGGCATGTATCAATGCCATCTTACTAGTTAAAGTGATCAGTTTAAGTTCATAATTGATAATGAAGATAGGATTAAGTGTCAAAGGGATCAAGTGTCTGCTAATAATAACTGATAGAATTAAAAAGGAGAGAATAATCCAACATGGGAAGCGGGATATACAGCAGACTCATTGAATGGCAGATGCCCTAAATAGCACTCTGGCCTCAGAATCAGCCCTTAAGGCATTCGGATCTGGCTAAAAAAAAGAGAATTTCTCAGGCATGGAAAGCCAAGACACTGTGGCAAAAAACGACCTAAATGAAAGATCTCTGTGAGTGAGATCCCAGTGGAAAGAATGGGCCATCAAAGAAGGCAGTACCTTTCTCTGAAGGGAGGAGAGAACTTCCACTTTGACTATGACCTTGTCTAAATAAGGTCGGAGTTTGTAAACTCAAGAGGCTTCCATAGCCTTGGCAGCTCATGACAAGAGCCTCAGGTGATTACTGATGTCATAAATAAGAGTGTCAATTTTTAAATCAACAACAGGAGCCACTGTGCACTTACTCCCCATGTAGGATCTCTGTCCTTAATGTGTTGTATTATGTGAATTAACGGTAAAACTAGTATTCAAACAGTACTTTATACTTTGTGTGTCTGTGTGGGTGCAAACTGTTAAAATCTTTACTTAGTATATACTAAGTTGATCTTCTGTATATAAAGATAATTTTAAATGAATCTTGATGAAGAATGGGATGGGAGAGTGAGCAGGAGATGGGATGGTTGTGGGTGGGAGGAAGGTTATGGGGGGAAAGACCACTATAATCCAAAAGTTGTACTTTGAAAATTTATATTTATTAAATAAAAGTTTTTTTTTTTTTTAAAGAATGTGTACACTAAAAGGCCGGCCATATATTAGATGTTTAATTCCTTTTTTGAAGAAACTTTTTATCTTGAAATATTTGTAGACTATCAGGAAAACAGATACAGATAATTCCATGTACCCTTTCCCTTGTGTCCCCCAGTGGTAGAATTTTAAATAACTATACCACAATATCAAAACTAAGAAATCAATATTAGTTGAATACCTCTTGTTAACTAGACTCCTAACCTTATGTAGATAAAAATTAGACTAGATTATTCTTGAGTGGTTTTTTTTTTTTATTTAACTTTTTCTAGTTCTGAATGCTCTATGCAGTGTCCTCATTGTACTTGACTTCTCTGTGGCATCTGACATTCTAGAACTGGTTTCCCTAATGTTACCTGTTTCTCTTCCTTCTCTTACATTTTCTCTATCTCCTTTTCTCTTCTCTTCTTGCCTCAGGTGGAATATTTTTAAAATTAATTTATTAGTGTGTGTGTGTGTGTGTGTGTGTGTGAGAGAGAGAGAGAGAGAGAGAGAGAGAGAGGAGGGTCGAGAGAGAGGGAGGGAGAGAGATCTGTCCCATCTGTACTGGTTCACTCCTCAAATGCCCATAACAGCTGGGGCTGATGGAAGCCAGAGCCAGAAGCTCAATTCAGGTCTCCCACAAGGGTGTTAGGAACCTAATTACCTCGGCCATCATCAGAAAGCTGGAATCAGGACCTGAAGCCATGACTCTGATGTGGGACACAGATGTCTTAATGGCCAGGCTAAATGCCTTTCCCCTAATACTACTTTCATCTTTATCTGATGATTCTGAAATTAGTAGTATTCCTAACTCCATTCAGTTCCTTATTTCTGGCTATTTGCTGAATATAAGCTCTAACTCATCATATCCAAAAGTAACCATTTTTAATTTTATTTATATTTTAGAGATTTATTATTTGAAAGGCAGAATGACAGAGGGAGAGAGAGAGAGAGAAAGAGGGAGAAATATCTTCCGTTGGCTGGTTCACTGCTCAGGTGGTCACAGCAGCCAGAGCAAAGCTAGGCCAAAGTCAGGATCCAGAAACCCAAGCACTTGAATCATCTGCTGCCTCCCAGATGCATTAGTGGGAAGCTGAATCCGAAGTGCGGAGTAGCCAGGACTTGAACCAGGCACTCTGGTATAGGATGCGGGCATCCCAAGAGGCAGCTTAAACTTCTGTGCCACAACATGCACTCTAAATATTACTTTTAAATCCTAAACTAGTGCCCTGCCAATCTGCTCCATGTTTCTGTCAGCGAGTCATTGTTAAAACTGCCCCAGGCTCATGAGAACACTTTTTCATGATAGATAATGCTCTTTGTCTTAATTGTGATAGGAATTTTCTGGGTATATACATGTGTGAAAGCATCCAATTATAAATATATTCAATTATACCTCAATAAAAGTGCTAAAAACAAAACAAAACAAAACTGCCCAGAGCCAGGCAGCGCAAGCTTTTGAATTCTGGCTCTGCCACCAAGACAAGTTACTCATCCTCCCTCCGCCACATTTTCCGCATTTGTGAGATGAGGATATTAACAGCAGTTTGCCATATGGAATCTTAGGGAGAATTAAGTGGTTAATGCAGGCAGAGTACTTAAAATAATAGTACCTGGCACATCCTAAACTCTCTAAAAGTGTTTGCTGTTTTTTTCTCTTTTTCTTTCTTAGGTATCTCAAGTGCACCAGGTCTGGAACAGAATGGGTGTTTGATAAGTGCTGGATTATTGAATGAGTGATACGAGTCTTGAGTAGCTATTTTCTCTTCCTGATTTTTATCCAAATGCTGCTGCTTCTTTAAGGTCCACTCAGGTCCTACCTGCTCCGTGAAGCCTTGTCCACCCACCTAAGCCCACAAGACCCTCCTCACCACCCTCCCCTCCTTAGCACTGTTGTATTTTTTTTTTTTTTTTTTTTTTGGACAGGCAGAGTGGACAGTGAGAGAGAGAGAGACAGAGAGAAAGGTCTTCCTTTTGCCGTTGGTTCACCCTCCAATGGCCGCCGCGGTAGCGCGCTGCGGCCGGCGCACCGCACTGTTCCGATGGCACGAGCCAGGTGCTTCTCCTGGTCTCCCATGGGGTGCAGGACCCAAGGACTTGGGCCATCCTCCACTGCACTCCCTAGCCACAGCAGAGAGCTGGCCTGGAAGAGGGGCAACCGGGACAGGATCGGTGCCCCGACCGGGACTAGAACCCGGTGTGCCGGTGCCGCAAGGCGGAGGATTAGCCTAGTGAGCCGCGGCGCCGGCCAGCACTGTTGTATTTTGCAGTTGTGCATTTGGTGCTGCTTCAAGGCCAGATTTTTTGTGTTGTCTTTTTTTCCAAAGTGGTTTCATGGTTTTTTCTTCCTTCCTTCCATCCTTCCTTTCTTCCTTCTTTCCTCCCTTCCTTCCTCCCTCCCTGTCTCTCTCTTCCTCTCCCTCCACCTCTCCCTCTCCTCCCCTCTCTCCCTCCCTCCCTTCCTTCCTTCCTTCAGATTTATTTATTTAATTGAAAGGCAGAATTAAAGAGAGAGGGAGAGATAGAGAAAGCGAGAGATCTTCTATCTTCTGGTTCACTCCCCAAATGACTGCATTATTCAGGCCTGGGCCAGGCCAAAGCCAGGAGTCAGGAACTCCCTCAGAGTCTCCTACAAGGGTGGTATTACTTGGGCCCTCCTTGGGTTTCCTAGCCACATTAGGGAGCTGGATCAGAAGCAGAGCAGCCAGGATTCAAACTGACACTCTGGTGTGGAATGCCAGCTTTACAGGCAGGCGGTTAACCTGCTGAGCCACAGTGCCAGCCCCCCATGTGTACAGCTTTCCTCTGCATCTGTGTCGGAGACCTCTGAAGGCATGTGTCATTTCTGACTTTTTTCTACGTCTCTTTGCCTACGCTGGGTGTAAAGTAGGTGATCAGTAAATGAGGAAGGACTGAGTGGTATCTGAGTCACAAAATATTAGGAAGTTTTCCTACAATAAGACAATTCCCCATCGGTTTGTTCATTATTAAACACACACACACAACTTATAAAATGTAGCCCTGGGGGAAAGCTTTCTAAGTGTAAGTAGCAAGTGGTCCCAGTTCTGTCCCTCTGACCTCAGCTTCTCTTTGGGGTCCTGAGTCTTCTTTAGCTCCTTGGCCCCACTTGGGACCCAGCCTTCTCTGAGTGCCCCGAGCCAGTGAGGCAGGCTGGCACTACTCTGAGTCTTATCTGCTGACAATGGGGAAGCCATAGGGAATTAAGCAAAGAGGAGAAATGTGAAGCAGCCTGGTTTACTCAGTCCAGGACCCTCAACCTCTTGCTCTAAGGGATGGGTGCAGCTTCTTCGACTCTGGCCTGGACTTCTGCTTTACAGCTGGAACCTCTTGCCTTTGTGGAAAGTCTACTCAGAAAACTTTTGCCCGTGGGCTCTTTCTTGGCTGTCTGATATTTTTGTGTCCAAGATTGGAGAACCTGGTTTCTAGTCCTCTGCATACACATTCCCTTTGTCCAAGGTGATCACCACTCAGGTGACATTCCTGGCACCCCACTCCTTGGTGCTCTATTCAGATCGAATAGTGACATCGTAGGCATGTCATCAAGAAGACACAATGCATTGCTCACGCATGGCAGTGCATCATTCTGTGCCATCCCCTGCTCTAGATTCCATGGTCATCATTATTACTGCTGTTCCTTTGGATTAACCATTGCTCTTTCCAGCATCTTCTCCCACAGGGAATGCTAACATACTGGTTCCCTCATTTCTTAGAGTCTGTTCCTTTATCAACATGCAATCATTCCTCTCCACAAGGAACGGAATGCCGTGGGATAGAAGAGACACAGCTTCGAGTCAACACTCATAATAATAGGTGCCAATTGCATTGTTCCTTCCACTTACGAAGTATGGGATGCTTCACATGTCTTTTTAATCAGTTCCATGAAATAGATAGTATGTTCCCATCTGACCATTAAAGAAATGTTCCCATCTGACCATTAAAGAATCTACAATTCCTAGAGGAACAAGATGGCCTGGCTTGCTGAAGGTCACAGAGCTGGGAAGTGGTAGAGCTGCCTCATTCCAAACCCTGTTCTCTTTCCATTGTATCTTCTGACTCCTCCTACCAGCATCTTCTTTTTGATCTGCCTAGGCTTATTCTGGCTTTAGACCCAGGTTTTTATCTGTGATTCCAGGCTAACCTATTTATTACTTTCTCTGCTGCTTCTATTCCTTTTTAATCTTGGGAGAGTTCCATAGATTCCAGCAGGAATGAATTCCTCTCAGACCCTGAGATTCCTCTGTGGCCTCCCATGCTGACTGTAGCACCCTAGCTGTGTCCCTTGGCAAGAGCTCCTGCTAGTTTTTACTTTTTTTTTTTTGGACAGGCAGAGTGGACAGTGAGAGAGAGAGAGACAGAGAGAAAGGTCTTCCTTTTCTGTTGTTTCACCCCCCAGTGGCCGCTGTGGCCGGTGAGCTGCGGCCGGTGCACCGCGCTGATCCGAAGGCAGGAGCCAGGTGCTTCTCCTGGTCTCCCATGGGGTGCAGGGCCCAAGGACTTGGGCCATCCTCCACTGCACTCCTGGGCCATAGCAGAGAGCTGGACTGGATGAGGAGCAACCAGGACAGAATCCGGTGCCCTGACCAGGACTAGAACCCGGTGTGCCGGCGCTGCAGGCGGAGGAATTAGCCTATTGAGCTGCGGCGCCAGCTGGTTTTTACTTTTGTTTTTCCTCTGTCAAGTTTGTCCTCCTCTGCTGTTTAGGCCTTGCTTTTGTCCCCTAATTTATGCCATGGTTCTCTCTGTTCTTTCTGTCAGCCTTGCTTTTTGGACGGACTAAGTCTTCCTCCTATCAGGTAGGCTCAATTCCCTACATTCATTAATTTACTTATTCTTTCACCAAGTCATCAACCATTTTTTGAGTGTGGATGTCCAGAAACTATATTTTGGCACTGAAGGTCCCAACATGTTAAAACATGGCTAAAAAAACTGAGGAAGCAGGAGATCTTTACAACTCAATGTGATAACGGTTGTGAGAGCATAGGAGAGGGTATGTGTCATTCAGATTTGGGAGTTCAGAGATATCTTGGAAGAGATCAGGTTCTGAATGTGTCCTAAGATGGTGGAAGTTGGCTTACAGCAAGAGAATGGTGGTGGTGGTGGTGACTGGGGGAGAAATGAGGAGGACAGAGTTCCCCCGAAGTTTCATGTTCAGGGGATAGCAAGCACTTTTAGGCTGACCAGAGCAGAGATTGTAGGGACAGTAGGGGATAAAGGAAGAGAGAGAATTCAGACAGACATATGTGGGACTGTCCATTCTGAAGATGATGAGAGGCCATTGACAGATCTGAAGTAGAACAGTGACTTATTTAGAATACTGTTTCATTAAGATAACCATAGTGGCAGAGTAAAGGATGGATGGGGAAAGAGGGAGGTAAGAGGTAAGTAATAACATTGACAGTGATTGAGGTCTTAGTTGAGGTAAACTTGAACTAAGGTTATTGTGGTGACAGTGGAGAATCAGAATGTCAGGGAGATAGAATTTCTGGGACTAGTAGCTGATTAGCTGGTCATATAGCATACAGTTAAAGGGAAGCGTGCTCTGTTTTTCTCACCTTTGCCATCTCCTACATGCAGTCTGTCTGTCTGTCTCTCTCTTTGTCAGAAGAGAACTTTGATGTGGTTTCCTTGTTTGTGCTGTGTACCCATTCCCCTTCCACAACCTCATCCTGCTCTGAGATCTCCCTTGGGTTATCCCTGCTTTTAGCATCTAATCAACGTCCAGGACATCCTTTGAATTTTCATTTGGAAGCCTGGGTAATACTTGCTGGTGTCCCTTTGGGTAACTCTCACTTCCTGGATGATGCCATCCTCTTCTGGGAGTAGTTCCCGGGCGGTGGAGTTAGGAAAGGGGTGACCTTGTTCACTGAGTTAGCTCAAAAGGAGAAAGAGGCAAGTATCTGTCTTTTATTTTTAGAATAGAAGCTATTTAAACAGCAAGAAAGAACAGACCACTCTTTTCCATCAAGAGAAGAGAAAGCGCAGTGCGGGAAGGTTGAATTGCTGCAGGTTGGACATGCAGCACTGTCCTCTTCATGGCAGTGCTGACCAGTTTCATCTTTTATGGAACGAATAGGATAGAGCATTACCACTAGTAGAGACCTTAGAGTTCATCCAGGTCATCGTCCTCATTCTGCTTATGAAGACTTGGAAGTCTCTAGGGATGGTGTGGTTTCCTCAAGGTCACAGCTAGTAGCAGAAGTGGGACTGGAATGGAGGCCTCCTGGATCAGTTCTTATTTCGCTAGCCCGCTGAGAGTACGTGATCTTTGGGGGTAAGTTTGACAGTTTGGCAGTCTGGAGAGTAAGACCTGTAAGCTGTTCTACAGTCTAAGTTGATATTCCCTTTTCCCCTGAGAGACAGGAAGTGTCTTGTCCAAGGTCACAGAGACTGAGGGGTAGATGGGCCTGCAGATGGGAAGCCTAGTGCTCCGGAGTCTCACCCAGGGCCCAAGACGTGGACAGCTTCAGCTCCAAGGATACTGAACAGATTGATTCTGTAAAGGTACTATGACTACAGTTGATTTCATAAGATCCTAAAGACATGATTTCTCCCCCCCCCCCCAAGTGTCGTCTTTTTCTTGTTTGATGAAAGTGTATAGCTGTGGAAATTACGTCAGTTTAATTAGGCTGCTTGACACAGTACTTTTCCATTGAATTTACTAGGAACTGTGAATTTGTTGTAACAAACTGCACTGCCGGCTGCAGTATCTGATTGGCATGCCAGGAGCATCACTAGCGAACAGCTAAATAGAGATTGGGGAGAAAACTGGGTCAGGAAACAGGCCTGTACCTGCAGAGGCTGCGGAAGGCGGCGCAGAGGCGGCAGGTGGCCACAGCATGGCACTGTCTCCTAGAGCCTGAGCTCCTGAGTGCCCCACCCCCGCTTAGCTCTGCTGCAGCCCCCCCATCCCCCCTCCCCCTACCATTGCAGGTGATTGTTCCTGTGGCCATTTTGCCTTCTGTTTCTCTCCAGACTGCAAAGCTTTTGTCCTGCCAGTTCAGGAATGGCTTTTTCTCAATAAAAAGTGCAAGACAAATTCAGGTTGACTCTTCATTAGTCACTGGCATTCCAAACCACAGAGGGAGTCTTTTCAGTCTGCAGAGCTAGTTTTGTCGGGGTGTGCAACTGGGCTGGAGAATTCTACACAGTGATAAGGAAAGGGTCAGTAATGTTTCATTTTGCCTCTTTCCTGTTTTCCTTTCTCCTACCCACCCTTCCACCATTGTATTGCATACATATCTCTGGAAGTCCCAGCCCTGAGACACCAAGACAAATCAGGAACTTGGAGATAGAGGAGTCAATGATCCTGCTAGAATGCTCAGGGGGAGCTTCCTAATGGCACTGGTGTTCAATGAGCTAGGCTTTGAGTGAAAAGTTGAGTCAAGACAGGAAGAGATGAGGGAAAGATGCTGCTGCCCTGCCCATGCGGGGCTCAGCACTGACTTGTGGAAGCCAAAGGCTTCCATGTAATCCGAGGCTGGAATCATCTCTGGGTGTCAAGGCTGACTGGGATCCTCCCTAATGATCTGTTTACTCAGATTTCTTACTTGTAGATTGGCAGACTAAAGCACAGAGGAAGGGGCTGGAACACGAAGCCAGCCCACTGCTCTTAACCACTCCATGCTCATTTGTGCACTTTGTCCTCATTTCTCCTAGGACTCAGAACATCCACTTCCTCCTCTGGCTTTCACTTCTGCCCTCTTCTTTCTGACTCCTGTCGTGTGAACTCAGAGATACCCAATGGTCTCTACTCTCGGGGACGTAGCACTGAGTCCTGTTAGCCTTGGGCTACGAGGTCTCTCAGGTGCCTGCTGGACAACCACATCCATCTCCTTCCTCAGACCAAGCCAGGTCAGGCTAGTTCACATTGCTCACCAGGGCTGGTGCCTTATAAGAATGCTTGTTCGGAGCAGGTCTTGCCTGAGAGCTGAGCTCAGACTCTCACAGTTGGAAAACCTGTGGGGCAGGAACCCAGGCCATTATGCTTGTGTGTTATTCTGTGAGAAAATTGGGCTCATTTTGACAACTTTTTTTTTCAACCAATTATACTGAAATTTACTTTGAAGACAACTTTTGTTAGAGTATTTTAATTTTAATTCTGTACAGCATCTCGTTCCCTTTAGAGGAGAAACCAGAGGGTGGAATAATACCCTGGATGTTTTGGATGGTCTCAGTTCAATCAGGAGTGCTGCCTTTGTACCATATATTGATGTTACAATTGAAATGCAGAGGATGTGTCTGTTTTCTGATAGATGTACCAAAGTTTGCTAGTCAGATGAACCATTTGTGCAGGATCTTTCAGAACAAATTTCAAGGGGGTTGGCACTGTGGTATAGTGGATTAAGCTACCACCTGCAGCACCGGCATCCCATATGGGTGCCAATTCAATTCTGGGCTCTTCTACTTCCCATCCAGCTCCCTACTGTTGCATCTGGAAAGGCAGCAGAGGGTGGCCTAAGTCCTTGGGCCCCTGTGCCCACATGGGATACCTGGAGGAAGCTCCTGGCTCCTGGCTGTGGCCTGGCCCACTGTGGCTGTTGTGACCATTTGGGGAATAACTAGCAGATGGAAGATTGATCTCTCTCCCCCACCCCCAAACTAGCAAATAGAAGATCTCTCTCTCTCTCTTTCTCTCTCTCTCTCTCTCTCTCTGTGTGTGTGTGTGTCTCCCTCTCCCTCTCCCTCTCTCCCTTTCTCTGTAACTCTGACTTTCAAATAACCTTACCAAAAAAAAAAAAAAAAGTGAACTTCAAGTCCAACATGTTTTGGAAGACCATTGATAATTCAAATGTCAAGTAGTCTCTGGTTTGAGCTAAGTGGAGTGAACAGACAACAAGCCCATTAGAATTGTTGTAAGACATTCAGACTATGAAAATCAGGCTTTGATAATCCCCAGAGTCAGGTAAGCAGAAGAGGTCCAGTCCTCCTTAAGTACAGGTTCCTGTTTTGCATTGTATTTTTGATCATTGCAGGTGGTTTCAAATACCTCAAAATAATTTCCCTGGTCTTGGAAGGTTATAACCACTTGCAAATTGGCTGGCCTTGCATCTAGTTGGTGTTTGCTAAAAGATAGAGAAGGAGGGACAGAGAGGAGAAATGATATGGTTGGCACCTGGGCAAAGGTCCGCTTAGAGACTGACATATTCATAGAAATTTCTATTTACAGTTGTCCCTCAGTATCTGTGGAGGACTGGTTCCAGGACTCTCTGAATATCAAAATCCATGGATGCGCAAGTCTCTTATATAGTATGGTATAGAATTTGGGTATAACATATACACAACCTCCTATTTACTTTAAATCCTCTCTAGATTATTTATAATACTGGACACATTGTAAATCCTATGTAAACAGTTGGTCTATAGTTTAGGGAATAAGGATAAGAAATAAAAGTTCATGTTCAACAGAGATGCAATTTTTTCTTGAATATTTTATTTATTATTTAAATGACAGCATTACAGAGAGAGAGGGCTAGACAGTGAGAGAGACAGAGGGAGATTGTCTATCCACTGGTTCACTCCATAACGGCCAGGCCTAGGCCAGACCGAAGGCAGGAGCCAAGAACTTCTTCCAGGTCTCCCACATGGGCACAGGAGCCCACGTACTTGGACCATCTTTTGCTGCTTTCCCAGGTGCATTAGCAGGGAGCTGGATCACAAGTGGAGCAGTCGGGACTCAAACTGGCACCCACATGGGCTGCCGGCATCACAGGCAGCAGATTTACCTGCTACACCACAACACAGGTCCCAAATATTTTATTTTAAAAAAAATTATGTATTTATTTATTTCATAGGCACAGAATGAGCATAACATATAAGGCAGTTGGCTTCTTACGTTTTCTCCTCTTCCCACTGCTTTGCTACAATGCCAACCCCTGAACATTTCTCTGAATGCACTCCCCTGGTCCTCTCTACCCAGTCTTCTTTTAGGCACAGAGCAGAGGAGGGCCGACTGATCTGGTGTTTTGGTCTGTGCCTTTAAGACCTACAAGGCTGAGATGAGGCAGGGATTGTAGTGTTCACTGCGGATGCCTTCTTTGGTGACTCCTCAGTTCTGATGCTTGTTAGGAAGCTGGGGTAGCTTCAGCGTGTCTCTTCCTTCCTTTCTTATCTGTCTGATCAATTATCAAATCCTGTGGCTTTACCCCTGCAGTTTTCCTCTTATCTCTTCCCTTCTTTTGCTGCCTGAATGATTCCAAACAAGCTTCTCTTCGCACAGTTTTGCTCTGGAAATGTCTGGCCTGGCTGCAGCCTCTACAATGTGAACTTCCACTGCTTGCTGCCCAGGCCTCTCATCTTTTACTGGTTTGCATCTCAGGCTCTTATATTAAATGTTCATTAAATGTTCTACGATCCATCCAGAGCAACCTTGTCAGAACAGGGAGGGAAAAAGCAAATATCTATCTTCTTTCTTGTCATTTCTCTCAGATGAATGAATTAAATATTTTTATTGCCTTGAAGATTAATTATCTCCTGTCCCCAGGCCAGCTTTAATATTCTAGCAGTTATCTCCCTGTGACTGGGGCCTGGCAGTTGGAATTTCTGCCCCCACTCCAGACTCTGTGCTTTTGCCAGGTTTCTCATCATCTCCATATCATGTAGGCCTCAGCAGTGAGTCACAGTCCAGGGGTGCAGAGAGATTGGAGCCTGACCTGCAGGATTTAGATTGGGTACCGAATCATAGATCTTAAGAGCTAAGAGACCTCTTGAAATCTTCTAGTCCTTTCTGGCACATGAGATACTATTATTATACTTAACAAATAAAACCTCTGAGACCCAGAGAGTGTAAGTGACTAACCCAAGGCCACTCAGCTAATAAATTTGGGATCCTAATGCCAGACTAGACATTAGGCTGTAAATATCCTTTATCTTCTTGGGGCAAGCCCTCTCTCTCTCTCTTTCTTTAAACTAATTAATTTATTTGAAAGGTGAGTAGTAGAGCAAGAGAAAGAGAAAAGGAGAGACACAGAGAGATCTTTCATTTGCCGTTTCACTCTCCAATGGCTGCAATGGTTGGGGCTGGGTCAGGCTGAAGCCAGGAGCCTGGAAATCCATCCTCACCCCCAACACGGTTGCGGGGGCCCAAGGACTTGGCCATGACTTGCTGCTTTCCCAGGTGCGTTATCAGGGTGCTGGATTGGAAGTGGAGCAGCCAGGACTTGGTGCTCATACGGTATGCTGGCATTGCCCAGCTTAACCAGCTGTGTCACAACAAGAGTTGGGCAACCCAACTCTTAATTTGGAGAAGGCATCAACTCTCTGAATTTCTCCTTGTGGATAAAACAAATTATTTATTTATTTATTTATTTTTGACAGGCAGAGTGGACAGTGAGAGAGAGAGAGACAAGAGAAAGGTCTTCCTTTGCCGTTGGTTCATCCTCCAATGGCTGCCGCGGCCGGCGCGCTGCGGCCAGCGCACCACACTGATCCAAAGGCAGGAGCCAGGTGCTTCTCCTGGTCTCCCATGGGGTGCAGGGCCCAAGCACTTGGGCCATCCTCCACTGCACTCCCAGGCCACAGCAGAGAGCTGGCCTGGAAGAGGAGCAGCCGGGACAGAATCTGGTGCCCCGACTGGGACTAGAACCTGGTGTGCCGGCGCCGCAAGGCGGAGGATTAGACTGTTGAACCACAGCACCGGCCTGTGGATAAAACAAATTAAGATCCACCTTTTCAGTTTCTGCCTCGTCACAGGCAGGTGATGTCTGGTGGATAGGCAGATATCCTTTGTCACTTGTCTGCCAGAGAGTACATGGAATCCGCACGTAGAAAGCTCTGGTCCCACATGCTCCTTGTTCAGGGAAGCCTTGTAGGTCCTAATGTACGCCAGGATGTTTTTCGATGGTAAAGTGGAGTCTCAGCCCCTCAGGACTAAAACCACTAACTTGTCATTTCTGCCTGTGTTCCCCTGAAGTGGAAAGAGTCAGCTTGGTTCTTCCAACATGTGCTGCTCTCCCTGCACCTCCCTGCCTCCTAGCAGGCCGTTGTTCTCCCAGGTGTTCATCTGTTCTAGTCCCCCGGCTTGGAGTGCTCTGTGACTCAGTTTGACAAGACTTATCTGGCATTTGGATGGCCAGCACTCCCGAGTCTGCCATTTCTTTCCTTGGACCTGCCTGGCAAATTCAGCCACTCCTGTCTGCTTTGTGGCTGCCGTCACAGCTGGAATTGGTGCCCTCTCTCCTGGACCACTGCAGCAACCTTTTAGTGATCTCCTAGTACTTGGTCCTTCATCCATCATGCAGACCATTAGACTCCAGGCACTGCCTAGTTTTGAGCTTAAAATCTCTTGGAGTTATCGGTTTTAACGTTCTAGCTCCTTCACAATCTAACCCTCCATCCCCAGTAAGAATTGTCCATACCAGTCAGACCAGGCTACTCGTGTCTCCACATATTTAGTGATTCTTTATTCATTTTGTCCCTCTATCCTCCTGCTTTAGAGATTGTGGGGTGGGAAAGGGAGAGAGAGAGAGTGAGAGAGCGAGAGAGGGAGAGAGAGAGTGAGCTCTAGCTCTTCCATCTGCTGGTTCATTCCCCAAATGGCCCCAAGGCCAGGTCAAAGCCAGGAGCTTGGAACTCTATTCAAGTCTTCCATGTGAGTGGCAAGTGGCCCAGGTACTTAGGCCATCTTCTGTTGCTTTCTCAGGTGAATTAGCAGGGAGCTGGATTGGAAATGGAACAGTAAGACTCAAACCAGTATCTACCTGCAGGCAGATACTAACCCATTATGCTACAGTGCCAACCCCCATCCTCCCTCCTTCCGTTAAAAATATAACTTTTTTTTTTTTGCAAACTATAAAGCAATGTGAAGTTTTATCTGCTCAACAAGTACTCTACTACATGAAATGGCAGAATGGGTTTTGGATTTGGTAACTATCTACTGTGTTGGTAATTTGCATATATTTATCTTATTTAATCAGTATGTGATATTCCTGTGAGTTAAGTTATGTTCATATTACAGATATGGAAACTGAGGGTCTGAGAAAAAATAATCCATGCTCTTCTGCTATACTGCAGACATGGTGCCTGAGGTGGAGTGGTAGGTGGGAACTAAAGTCTCTAGACTGGCAAGAGGGATAAGGCATGCCCATAAATAGCTGTCACGGAGGAAAATGCTCATTGTCCTGAAAACTATATTTGTGGTGCTACAGAAATTCGGAAGATGAAATTTCCTCTAGCTAGAGAGTTAGGGAACACTTTATGGAGAAGTTAGATTTCCACTGAGTGTGAGGATGGGCAGTATTTTTTCAGAAGGAGCTTAGAGCCTGGGATGGCAAGGGAGGGGCTAGCATATCTTAGGTGTTCCCAGAGCTGATCAGTGTATAGTCCGCTTTGGTTGGAACACAGGGTTCTTGTCGGGGAAGATGCAGTAGGATACAAGGCTGTAAAGATGAGCTGTGGCCTGTTCGTACATAAACACTTACCTGTCTGGCTGAAAGATTCATGGTTTGTTCCATAGGCACAGAGGAACCATTAGTAGATTTTGAGCAGGGCAATTGTTAATCTGAGCCGAGATTTAGAGAGGTAATCTTTGGTACCCAATGAATTGCAGAGAGGAGAAACAGCAGAGAAAAGAAACACTTAAGAGGCCATCGCCATTGTCCAGGGCAGATGTTCTGAGGTCCTGGACTAGCTGAGCGGCAGTGGTGTTGGAGAAGAAGGCAACAGGAAAGCAGAGCCAGAGGTGTGGATTTATAGGAGTTGGTGATTGGCTGGACTTGGGGAGTGAGGGAGGAGCCAGAGATGATTCCAAGGTGACAGATGGTGATGGCAGCACCTAACAGAAATAGAGGGGATTGGCAAGGCCAACAGATTTGGGGTTGGAAAGGGGTGTCACAGTAGGTGGTATGTTCTGTTTTGTGCAGGTTGAATTTGAAGTGCAAATGAGTTACCTATTTCACATCTGTGCACAGTGCTCATCTCTGCTGCTACAGCCATTCCCCGTCTCCTTCTGCCCTGCCTCTTTATTAAGCAAACTTTTGGCTGCCTTTGACGATGTGCTTGAGTGAAGCCCTCAAGTGGACCTTGTTTATCTTTGAATTTCTGCCATTCAGTGTTTCCCAAGTCCAATCTCTCCAACGTGTGCCCTCATACACATAAGTACACCTGTATGTGTGAGATGAGCATCTGGTGGTTAGAACTGACACCTGGTGGTTGTAATGAACTAATATGAACATTTTTTGTCCAAGAGCACTTGGAATGATCGTAAATGTGTTGCATTTCCTTGCCAACCCCCTAGGTAGGATCACTGGACCATTGACTCAGTAAGTTAAAAAGATTAATAGAGAATAAGTCATAGATCTCTGTTTAATAACAAATGTAGTTTGAAGCCATTAGCATATACCAAATAGGAAAGTCAGGGTGATTTTTAGCTGCTATAAGTGAGTAGACTCTGTTAGAAGGGATGATCAAATTTAAAAATATATTCAGGATGATATCAATGCTGAGATTGTTGTCTTATGGTTATTAGGAGTTGCTGTCATGTGTTGAGTACTTAACTTGGTACAGGTACTGCTCTAAGGATTTAACATATAGCAGTTCACTCAAATCTCATAATAACTTAGCAAACTAGCAACTATTATTCTTGTTTTTCAGATGGGGAAACTGAGGCACTTAAGAGTTAAGCAACTTGTTCAAGGTCATACAGCTCAGATATGGCAGAGCCGGGATCCAGACTGAGGAGCTCTCTTTCTAAGCTGCATCGTTAGCCCCTTTGCATACTGGCCCTTGGCGATATTTCAACCAGCCTTGAAATAGCATGTAAAGAAAACTCTAGTCTACTGTATTCTTAACTTCTGGAGGAAAGGGGCATAGTCTTCTCATGGAATCTGTAGTGCCAGCACAATGCCTGATACATGGTTTGTGCTTACTAAATATTTGCTGAATGAATGAGTATCCTTCTAGGTCACTTTTCCTAATCTTTTAGGAAGTGAAGGGGACAATAATGCTTTTTATTCTTCTAGTATGCATTCCTTTTGTTGCTGCTAGACATGTTCTTTTCCACAGAAGTATAGTGAGGTGATCCAGCTCCACTTCCAATGTAAATCTGGACAAATTGCTAAGCCTCTGTCAACCTCAGTGTTATCATCTTGAAAAATAAAAGTAATGATGGAACCTGCTAGGAAGAGCTTATTGAGGTTTAAATACTTGTAAAATATTTAGCATTGAATGTTGCATAGCACTCAATAAATGTTGGATTATACAAGAATACTTCAAAACATTTGTGGAAAGTGAAATTAAAAGATACGTTTATTTGGCACAAAAATTTAGAAATTCATGCATAGAAGGGTGTCTTCAAAAAGTTCATGAAAATGCATACTATGAAAAAAACTTTGCATGAATTTCATTTTTTTTAAATGAAAGATAAAAATAATGCAGGGGAAAAATGTTTGCCCACTCCTTAACGATTTCATACTTCCTCTATTCTTTCTCTGGGCTCTTAGATATCCTGTGGACTGAGAGGTAAGTGAACCTGCATACAAACATCTACTTTGTCCAAGATACTAAATATATCTAGGGAATTGAATTCCATCCTCAGGATAGTCCTTTGAATTATCACTATAATTCTTATTCTGCAGATGAAAAATTGAAACTCAAAAAGTCATAGCAACATGGCCAAGTTCACAGAATAGGTCATAGAACCAGAACTTTCTCTCACCTGGACTGTTGCTAACCATCTGCGGTTGCAGAACCCGTGCCCTTTTCCTCCTGCCACACAGCCTTCTTGTTGCATGTGGCAGAGGGTAGAAGCTTATGTTCACACTTTCAATTAGAGCTCCTAAAACAAGCAATTCATGAAACAATATTTGACTTCTGTATTACTTACAGGTGGAGCAAGTCCAGATATCCAAGTTCCTTAGTCATCATTGCTGCCTGCTACTTACTTCAAATTCTTCTAAAAACATAGTGTTAAATTATCGTGAACACTCAGCAGTTCTAGTGTGGGCCCTTGATAAATGGGATATATTGGTAGAAGGAACTTGACGAGAGAAATCTGTGTAGCCTATTTTTTTGGAAAACTTTATTCCCTTTTACAAAGTGTGTTTTAAGGTTTTAACCTGTGCTTTTGGTAGACTGTTTACCCACATTAAGGGTTAATAGGGGGCCTTTGGGCCAATTAGAGCTGCAGAGAAAGAAATGAATGTGTGATATGGTGTCTTACGAGAGAACCTCCCTGACTTCAGTGCTGGGTTCATGTTGCAGGGAGTGACAGAAAAATCGGACTGAAAGTGGATGGGTTGAGACAGTACACTCACCTTCACCTTCAGCCTTCTTATCCCTGTAGATTTGTCACCTGCTTTCTATCACTACACAGCAGACTGGTCTTTCTTAGAGTTTCATGTTAGTGAAATCATATAGTATCTACTCTTCAATGCTTTCTTTCATTTAATAGCCTCCCTCTTTCAGCACAGTGTTTTTGACATTCACCCATATTATGTGTATCAGTAGGTTGTTCCTTCTTTCTTGATGAGTATTATTCCATTATATTGTTGTACTGTAGTTTCTTTATCCATTTAATCATTGTATTAGGTTTTTTCTTGCTGCATTGCAAATTACTACAAATTAGTGGCTTACCACAGCATGTATTTGTCATCTCAGAGTTCTGTAGGCCAGAAGTCTGGGTGGGATTAGCTGGATTTTCTGTTTAGGATTTCGCAAAGCTGAAGTCCAAGTGTCAGCTGAGCTGGATTCTTATCTGGAGACTCTAGGGAAGAATCTGGTACTGAACCCATTCAGCTTGTTAGATTTTAGTTCCTTGAGATTGTTGGACCCCGGCCCGTGTTGCCTTGCTGGTTGTTAGCCTGGGATTGTTCTCAGTGATTAAATGCTGCCCTTCAGTCCTTGCACATGACTTTCACCTTCAAAGCCAGAGTGGTGCCTTGGATCCTTCTTGTGCTTCCAATCTTCCTGAATTCTCCCACTATCAGCCAAAGAAAGCTCAGTGCTTCTAGGTATATGTGATCAGACTTTGTCTACTTGGAAACAGCCTCTCCATTTTTGGTAAGCCTGCATTTTTAGAATGGCCTTTCATTACTTTAACATTTTAAGCATTTCTACCCATTGATCATCCTTCTGCCATCTTACTCTTGCTACCCAGATGCCTTTGTCCTGTCCTATGGCTGTTGTAGCATACGATTCTACATTATATGCACCTAAATGTGTTAGCCAATATTATTACTTTTATGTTATCACCATTTCCCTGTTTTCTTTGTTTCTCTGTATATTACCTATGTTGTTAATTATCCTAATAAAATATGCTATCCAGATTTATAGGTGTCTTAAAGGAGTTCATAAACCTTTTTTTTTTTCCCAATAATTCTACATTTGAAAAATTTAACCTAAGGAAATAATCATGGATAAAGGTAAAGTTTTTTGTTCAGGAATGTTCATCACAACTAACAGTGGCAAAATATCCAAAGCAACCTGAGTACCCGACTGTAGGGAAATAGTGAAATTGGGCAAGTTCTTATGGTGCTACAAAGCCAAAAAAATTACATGATACTGAAAACAGTGACGTGTGAAAGAAAACATTATATTAAGCACAAAAGGTATGTTATGAAGCTAAATAGTTAGTGTGACCCTACCTGTTTCTAAAATTATATACATTTTGTTAACACATAGACAAATATTGATAGGAAAAGTAGTCAAAAGAAATGTACCACATGTTAATGGTGGACAGTAGGATCATAGATGTTTCTTGTTTTCCTTATTATTTTGTCTATGTGTTTGGAGCTCAGAGTGGTCTACAATTTTGTTTTGGACCAGGAAAGTTGCAGAGTCACATTGGTAGATCAGGAAGGTACTGTGAGATCACTCAGCTAGGAACTGGATCGCAGGCAGTGGATCGATCGCCTGGGAACAGAGCAGCAGCACGCCTGAGTCTGCTGACTTGCAGGGCTGTGCTAGGACAGTCAGTCAGGCTGGTCCCATGGCATCCATCCATTGCAACAGAAACATTCACCATTCTTCCTGCTGTGTTCGTTTGCTACACACACTTCGTTGGATCTCAGGGGCATCTTCTCGCCATTCTGGACTTTTTAAACCCAGACAGAATAAAGTTCTAGGATCTGGCCTCAGTAGGTTTGATTTTGTTGTGTTTTAAATCCAAAGAGCAAAGACCATCTTCAGTGTGAGGGACTCTGGGATGTAAGAGGGCCTCTTGGTCAAGGGACCATGTTCTGGTGCTCCCGCCTCATGCCTGGCAGTGCTCAGTCAGGCGCTGCTGTGTAGCGGCAACAGGGCTCAGAGTCGGATGCACTGTTGTTTTATTTTGGTTGTTGGGGATAGAATCCAGATAGGAAGGGCTGAGCTGCCTTCCTCCGCACAACACAGGC
The DNA here is from genome assembly GCF_033115175.1 of Lepus europaeus. Taxonomy (NCBI): domain Eukaryota; kingdom Metazoa; phylum Chordata; class Mammalia; order Lagomorpha; family Leporidae; genus Lepus; species Lepus europaeus. The sequence goes on from NC_084833.1 coordinate 47,383,408, forward strand.
CCACTTTCTAATGTCCCCACCCTGCGGCATCACCACTTGGCTTTTCCTCAGGCCTGTGACATTGCTCATGTTTTGGGAGACTCCTCTTTTCTCTTCTCTTCTCTTCTCTTCTCTTCTCTTCTCTTCTCTTCTCTTCTCTTCTCTTCTCTTCTCTCCTCTCCTCTCCTCTCCTCTCCTCTCCTCTCCTCTCCTCTCCTCTCCTCTCCTCTCCTCTCCCCCCTCTCTCTCTCCTCTCTGTCCTCTCTCCTCTCTCTTTCTCTCCTCTCTCTCTCCTCTCTCTCTCCTCTCTCTCTTCTCTCTCTCTCTTCTTTCTCTCTCTCCTCTCCTTCCTCCCTCCCTCCTTCTCTCTCTTCCTTTCTTTCTTTCCAAGGTGTATTTATTTTATTTGAAAGGCAGAGCTATGGTGGGGAGTAGGGAGAGAGAGAGAATCTTCCGTCTGCTGGTCCACTCCCTGAATGGCCACAATGGCCAGAGCTGGACCAATCTGAAGCCAGGAACCAGGAGCTTCTTCTGAGTCTCCCATGTGGGTTCAGGTTCCTAAGGACTTGGACTGTCTTCTGCTGCTTTTCCAGGCTCATTAACAGGGAGCTGGATCAGAAATGGAGCAGCCAAACTTTGAACCGGCACCCATATGCGATGCCAGCACCGCAGGCAACGGCTTTGACTGCTTCACCACCCTTTCTTGTTCTGTGACTCATTCTCAACTCTGAAGGATCATCTAGTGTCTGCATTCAACCATTATTTACACAGTGCAAATCTTTCCCAAGATCTTTGTAATGAGCAGAGGAAGTTTAGAGATAAATTTAGTATCATTTGTTTAGCACTTCCTGAGTACCTACTATGTCAGGCTGTCCACCAAGAGTGGTAGAATTTACATAGAGTGACCTCAGCAAACATCTGATTAGGACCTACCCTATGCAGGATACTTTGCAGGGCACTGAAGATAGAAATTAGACGCAGTCCTCATACATACCGAAGATAAATCTGTGTGAACTAGGAAGGGACAGATGTGCAAACCACTTAATAAAAGTGGCGTAAAGACTGTTTCCATAGCAGGGCCCAGAGAATCAGGCAGTTACTTCTGGCCATTTACTGGCTATGTACTTTTAGTCAAGGTATTTAACCATCCTTTTCCTCAGTTAATCTATTAAAATGAATATATGATAGGTTAATCCATGTAAAGACCTGAAACTTGGTTTAATAGTCAGTAAATGCCAGCAATCCTGTTCTCTTTTTTCCCTCCTTCTTTAAGGATGAGTGGCGAAGGTTCCACTGAACTGAGGGCACAGGCTGAGTGGGGCATGATGAGGAGTGGGATGGTGGAATGCTGTGGGTGGGGGTCTGATGAGACTGGAATGCAGGTATTTGTGGGCAATTCCCTGGGGAAAGAGGCTAGAAAACTGTATTGGGTTCTAATCATGGCAGCTCTTAAATCATCAAAAGAATCTGGTACTTGACAATGGAGAGTAAAATGATCTACATGTACTTTTGAACAAGCATTTTGGTTAAGCAGGGAGAGATTACTAGGGAGAGGAGCGCCTCTAAGCTGCTGTAGAACTCAGGCAAGAGGTAGACTAACATGGGGTTCCAAACCCATGAGAATCAGTGAGATAAATGCCATCTTCACTGTTAAAATGATCATATTAAATGTTAAAGGCAACAGATAGATCCGGTCCAAGTTTAAAAGGGACGATATAAATAACATCAAGTACCTGGTAAAAATGATAGAATTAAAAAGGAAGGAAGGACCCACATGGGAAGCAGTCTACACAGCAGACTCCTAGAATGACTTTCACAATAAATAACACTTTGACCTCAGAATCAACCTTTAAGGCTTCCTGGTTGGGCTGAAAGACCTGCGAGAGCATTTCAGGCATGGAAAGCCAAAACTCTGTGACAAAAAATATCCTACACAGAGGATCTCTGTGAGACCTCAGAGGAAAGAAAGGGTCATCAAGGAAGGAGACACTCTTCTCTGAAGGGAGGAGAGAACCTCCACTTTGCTTATGGCCGTGTCCAAAAACCAACAGAGTCTATGGTCACAAAAGGCTTCCATAGTCTTGGCAGCCCATGGCAAGAGCCTCGGGTGATCACTGAAGTCATAAAAAAGAGTGTTAATTGTTAAAGGAACAACAGTAGTCACTGTGCACTTGCTCCCCAGGTAGGACCTCTGTCCCTCCTGAATTGTAATATGAGAATCGACTGCAAATTCTTTCCCCAAACTGTACCTTAAGTGTTGTGTGTGGGCATGGGTGCAAATTGTAGTCTATGGTTAGCATAGAGTTGGTCCTCTGTGTATAAAGTCATACTAAAAATGATGTATAATGAAGAATGAGATGGGAGAGGGAATGGGAGGTGGGATGGGAGCTGGGGGGGGGGATGTGTGGAGGAGGGATGGGGGAAAGAACCAGTATATTCCTAAAGTTGTATCTATGTAAAAATGTATTCATTAAATAAAAATGTAAAAAAAAAAGATATATTAAAAAAAAGAGGTAGACTAAGACAAGACAAGCCATTCCTCTGACCTCCTCAGCCCTTTCACCATGGTCATTGCATTGTATGGGAGTTGAGCATTCTCATACACAAGACCTTTCTGCACATGGACACCAATGGCTTGTACAGCCATGGAACCTGCTGAAATATGAAATAATTTCGTTGCAGGGGAGCCCTTCTGAAGAAATGCCCAGTATTTAAAATCACAGCAATGAAAACTACTTTGAGATTGAGCACATATAAAGACATGTCTGCCAAAGACCCTTTAATATAAAAAGAGTGAGGATATCAAGGGAGATGGAAATATAGAAGTAATAACATTTATTGAATGACTTCAAAGTACTAAGCTAGGCTGGATTCTTTGGTATATTTGATCCCATTTAATCTTCTCAATCCTATGAGACATATAGCACTATGCCCATTTGACAAAGAAGAAGCAGAGTAACAGTAAGTTTAGTCCTTGGCCCAAGGTGAGATGACTTGCAAATATTAGACCTTGGACCAGGTTTTTAATGTCTATGAACCTCAATGTTCTCATCTATAAAATAAAAATCGTAGTAAAATCTATTCCCAGGGCTGTTTTATAGATAAAATAAGATGCTGCCTAGATGAAAAAGAGAAAAGCATCCCCTGACATCCAGGATCTGGCATGGTACTATTAGCTGCTGGGCGTGGTGTTGCTGGCCAGATATTCATAGATAGTCTTGATGTTCTTCTATTGAACTGAAACTATTTTATAGGACATTGACATCAGACAAGGCCACTGTGTGACCATGACAGATCAAGATGATCTGCCTGAACATAGACACAACATGAACATTGTCCAAGCTGTAGAACACCAAACTCCCTCCTCTCTTGTCTAACGTGAGTGACAGATGCTGCTTTGGCAAATACAGCTCTAGCCTCACATTAGTCTGCTTCTGTAATGGTGAAGATTTATTGAGATACCCGATCAGAATCATTCCTGCTTTCTGACAGAATCTAATTCAGAGCAAGCCTTTACTTCCTTGGGCCCTCCCTAAAATCACCCAACCAAAGCCAAAATCTCATAAATCCCTTCTAATACTGTCAGCCCTCTCTATTCATGCATTCCACAACTGTGGATTCAACCAACCAGGATTGAAAATATTCAAGAAAAAAAATGTGTCTATACTGAACATGTATAGACTTTTTGGGGGGTCATTTTCCCTACACAATGCAGTATAACAATTACTTACACAGCATTATATTGTGTTAGGTATTATAAATAAGATAGAGATGACTTAAAGTATATGGGAGGATGTGTGTAGGTTATATGCAAATACTACACCATTTTATATGTGGGACTTAAGCATCTATGGGTTCTGGTATCTGAAGGGGGTCCTGGAGCCCATTCCCTGTGCATACCAAGGAATAATTTACCTTCCACTTGAGATGCTCCGTGGTTCCCCATAGTGTGTGTTCTTCATGGCAACAAGCAATGAATCTACTTTTTTTGACTACACATGTGTTCCTGGTAGTCAAGGCTGGAGGGCAGTTGATATACTTTGGAAATTTTGGTGCCATGCAAATGTTAGTTGGTTTTTTTTTTTTTTTTTTTGACAGGCAGAGTAGACAGTGAGAGAGAGACAGAGAGAAAGGTCTTCCTTTTTGCCGTTGGTTCACCCTCCAATGGCCGCCGTGGTAGGCGCACTGCGGCCGGCGCACCGCGTTGATCCGATGGCAGGAGCCAGGTACTTATCCTGGTCTCCCATGGTATTTTTATCGATGATCAACAGCCACAGTAATTCTGCCTAACAAATCCCCCATTACTACGTGTTTTAAAACAATAAGCAGTTATTTGTGTGTGTGTGTCTGGGCTCCACTGAGTGGTTCTTCTGGTCTTGGCAGGGTTTGCTCTCATGACGGGGTGTCGGTAGGTCTTTGACTAGAACAGCTGAGAGGTTTATTTCTCTTCCACATAGCTCATCATTCAAGAGGCTAGCCTACGTGAGCTCTCATGGCAGTGGCAGAAGGCAAAGGGCAAAAAATGAGCAAAAATACACAAATACTTTTTAAAATATCTGCTTGTGTCAAAACATTTGCTAACATCTCAACGCCAAAGCAAGGCACATGGCTGAATGCCGAGTCAAAGGATGGAACAGTAACTCTCTCCAGAGTGGTAGAGCTATTCAGGGCAAACAATGTGGATACGAGGAGTAAGAATTGGGAACATTAATATAATCAGCTTAGAATAGTGCTTTTATGTTTAACCATCTTTTGGAAGTGCTTCATAATTTTCCCCAAGTGCTCCTAGCTTTCTTCCTAATTTCTGTAGTTTTTTTCTGGAAGCACAGTGGAAAAGTTGTGTGCTTCCCTTTCCCCCTTCTCTCACTGTAAGCATAAGTCTTACTCCAGAATTTACCCATGTATAAATATTTAGTGTCAGAAGCTTTGCTCACTTTGGAAAAAAGACCCTAAGTGATAATCAAGGAACCCAAAGAAGATGGTGGCTTAGAAGAAATGTTTAGTAACGGTAGCAGACCAGACACAGAAACTCAGCATCAGAAAGGACTTCAGTAATTAGCTTTGAGGGCAGGCACCCAGCTTGTAATTAAATGTGTCCGTCCACCCATAATGGGGAGCTTGCCACCTTCCAGGACAGATCATTCCTTTTTAGAAGAGCTCTGTGTTAAAAGGCTCCTCTGCATGTTGGACCGCACTGACCGCCCTTCAGTTATGTGGGGAGGCACAGGCACCTCTCCCCACCACTTTCCTACAAAGTTTTTTTTCCCCCCCCAGGATAAGCATCTATCTTTCCTTCAGCAGACCATGATGTAATTTCTAGATGGTTTACTCTTCTAGTTACTTTAATCTAGTTATATCTTAAATCAGTATCTTAAAATGTGCAGTGGTGATGGGGGTGGGGGTGCTCCAGAATGGATCACAGTGCTCCCAATGTGATGTGACCAACACAGGGGACTTTGGGTTCAGTTTATTTTTGTAGGCAATATTTTTTTCTAGTAATGTAGCCTAGATCCTGTTTTTTAAAGGCTATGTCACACTGCTGACTCAAATTGCAAGTACAGGTCTTTTTTTTTTTTCCACGAAAAATGCTATTTAGTCATTTCTCACCAGTCCTATAGCTCCACAACTCATTTTTTGAATCTGAGTGTAGGAATTCACATTTTGAATTATAACCAATTTGCTTCCATTTCCCTATCTACTTGAATTTGGAGCTTCTCATTCAGTGCTGCCTCTCTAAACATGGTAAATTTTATGTATTGATTTAGCTAACCTCTGGTCTCTATTCAAGTTGTTGATTCAGAGTTTAAATAGGCCAGATTGAAGGCCATATCCCCTGGTATCACCAGATACCTCTCTCTAGGTCAGAGATTCATACAGAAGGAAAGAAAAACCCAACCCTGGAGTCTATCACAACCTGCAGGGAACTCTTACTATAGTCTCTGGTTTCTATTCCATTAGTATCATTATTTCTTTTGATGCTCCAACTGTGCCATGTTTTGCTAGTGGGAACCCCTTTAAGTTGGCTTTTGGATCCTTTGTCATATACCTGGAGCACTTTTGTACTCTTACAAAAATTTTCCTGCATTTATTTCTAGAATCAGCCATTTCTACAAGAAGTCTTGGAACTGTTTAGTGGGAATTGCTGTTCTTGGGCCCTCTCAGACAAAGCCTGAAAACGTATTTGTTGGGCATGCGCGCGCACACACACACACATGCACATATATATATGTTAATTTTTGTGTCGATCTATTTGTCTATCTTGAAGAATCATGAATTCATACCAATCTCTTTAAGTGTAATGCCGACACTATAGAGTTCATTCTGTAGCTCCCACTTTCTGTTGTAATTCATTTTTCAGACAATAAGAAACTTGGCTCCCATGATTTTCAATATGTTTACTTATTTGCTCAGTCCCCCTGTATGAAAGCAATCCACTGCACCACAGTCCTGCTGGTTACCTTCCTTGCACAGGCCGATTCCTCACTAGGCCACGGCTGGCCAGCTAGTCTTTGAGCCCCCAGGGCCTCTGCCTAGCCACTTTTCTCATGTGAGCTCCAATGCTTGGTCACCTTCCTCAATTAGGCTTTTGTATTAAATTATTCAGGAAGGAAAGAAGGCATGAAGAAAGGCTATCTTTAAAAAATATTTTTGTTTGTTTTGGTTGCAGTATAACTAATATGTAGTAAAATGGTAAAATCTTAAGTATTCAACTCAATGAAATTTTATATTTGTATACACCCATGAAATTACCTAAATTAGATCCTGCAGCAAATCTCCCAGGTATTACCTAAAGAGAACCACCATCCTAAACCCTTACTATAGATTGAGTTTTGCTTATTTTTTAACTTTTTTATTTCAAACTAATGCCAAACTTATGAAACAGTTGCAATAATAACAAAAGGGGGGTCAGAATTGTGGCACAGTGGGTAAAGCCACCACCTGAGGTGCCAGCATCCTGTATGGGAGCTGGTTCTGACTGTGTCCTGGCTGCTCCACTTCTAATCCAACTGTGTGTTAATGACCTGGGAAAAGCCTATGCTGCCCACATGGAAGATCCAGATGGAGCTCCTGGCTTCTGCCTGGCCCAGCCAGGCATTTGGGGAGTGAACCAGTAGGTGGAAGATCTCTCTCTGCTTCTCTCTCTGCTTCTCTCTCTGCTTCTCTCTCTCTCTCTCTCTCTCTCTCTCTCTCTCTCTCTCTCTCTCTCTCTCCCCTCCTCTGTAATTCTAACTTTCAAACAAATAAATAGATCTTTTTATTTAAAAAAAGAATTAAAAAACTCCTCAAATCCTCTCATCCAGATTCAAGTTATGTTAACATTTTTGCCACATTTGTGTTTTGTTTCTCTGCTGAAAATTTAACCTTGATAAAACACTATTTTCTAATCTACAGAGTTTCTTCCTATGTCTCTGTTGTCTCGATTTTATCTTTTTTGACAGTTTTTCACTGTGATCCAGGATCCAACCCAGGACTTAGTTGTCATATCTCTTTGCCTCCTTTAATCTAGCTTTTCTTTGTCTTTTATGACACTGATTTTTTTAAGGGTATGGGACAGTTATTTTTTATAATGTCCCTCAATTGGTTTTATCTGATTTCCTCTCGTGATTGGATTTCATGTGTGCCGTTTGACAGGAATGCTAAGTAATTTATGTTGTGTCTGTCTTTATGCATCATGTGAGGCGGCGCCTGATTCAGTTTACCCCATTTTTACTGATGCCAACGTTGACCACTTGTGTGTGGTGGTGTCTGCCTCCTTTCTCTTCTATAAAGTTACCGCTTATGATTTTGTGATTAACAAGTGATGAGTGAAGAGACACGTTCAGACTATGTAAATATCTGCTCTTCAGACTTTTTGCCCAGTAGTTTCAAGTAAATTAATGATTCTTGCTTGAATTAATTATTACTAATGGTTGCAAAACCATTTTATAGTTCAGTTATTCCTTTTACATTTATCATTTTTGGCATCCCACTATATGGAAGAGCTTCCTTGTTCCCCTATGTAATAATTATTTAATACGTACTCAAGGATTTTAATTGTATTCAATGGCTTATGATCTACTACTCTCATTATTCATTTTTTGTTCAAATTCTCTCTTATTTAGCTAGTGGGACCCCCTTAAAACTGGCTCTTAATTACTTGTGACATGTCCCTAACGTTTTCTGATTACTTCTTGGCACAGATGTTCCAGGCTCAATTTGTTTTTCCACGTCTTAACTCTGGAATCAGCCATGTCTCCAAGGAGCTCTGATTTCTCTTAAATAGTACTTAAAAGCCAAGACCAGTGTACCAAGTGAACTCACTGCTGCTGAATGTCATTGCTTCTAGGCAATTTCATATGGATTTAACTCAACCTGTGTGTGTGTGTGTGTGCGCTTAAAACTGTAAATTCCTACTGATACATACATAAATACTAGGAGACCCAAGTACCTGAAATAAAATTATTGCTTATATCCAACAAATGGCATGCACAAGAATGTTCATAGCAGCTTTATTCTTATGAAATAAAAAATGAATAACCGATCATATTCATGAAGAATATTTTGGTATGTACATATAGAGATAACACACATACATACATATATAAAGCCTTTGACTTTAATAGAACATATCAGGGTACTTAAAAAAGTTCATAGAAAGTGGAATTAAAAGATAAGTTTATTTTGGTGCAAAAAAGAACTTTGAAGTCTATGCATATGTTAGTAGATCACATTGGACATTTGGTGGAACTGTTGAAAAACAGTTTTTCAAGCAGGTGTTAAATCTTTTACTCTACTAACAATGTAAGAGAGTTTCTAGTCATTCTGCATCCTCACTAGTACTTGGTATTGGCAGTCTTTTCATTTCAGTCTGTAAGAGTAGGGGTTAACTTTTTGGAGAAGCATTCTAGAGGATGTTTCCCTACACTGAAGCCCTTAATTGCAAGTCTTTGAGTGTGGTTGTTCAACTTCTGTGGTTCCATCCTGTTCCCAGGGTTTAAGTAACTAAGCAGTGTATCTTTACTGAGATCCCCATGTGCTATTGTATTAGGTTTTTTCAGTCTGCCAGGATCAGAAATATTTTCAGGTAACTTTAGTATTGCAAGGATCATGTTTGTACATTAGCGTAAGAAAAACTGGTAAAGCAAATGCCTCATAAAAGAACATCTGGAAACCCATTTAGAACACAAGGCCTTCCTGGGCTCTCAGCAGAAGGAGCTAGTGCCTCTTCCTTTAGAATTCTCATATTCTAGTGACTTAGCTGTTCTTCTCTGCTGTTCCTACTGCTTCTGAAGTCTTTCCTGTAGCTCCTTACATTAACATAACTTGTGTCTATTTCTTACAGCTACTAAATGGACCAGATGACTCACCCCCGAGAACCTTTTGCAGGCAGAATTTTCACACTAAACTACTTCACAGGTTATGGCCAATCAATGCACTAACACACTTTGGGACAGTCCAATTATGTGTGGCCGTAGGAAGTAGGATTATAGCAATGTATGAGGAAAGCATTCCCTAAGAAAGGAACCATGGGAAAAACAAACATTCTGAATGCCTGGCTATTTTAATCGCCCATAGTATATTGCAAATATTATGTATGTTATTTTCTATTCAGTAGATATTTTAAGCCTTTCCTTATTTGTCAATAATTTGAAAAATGAAATGAATTGTTTTATATTGTAGAACAGTGTATAGTGAACCTATGCCAGTTTCTAATGCTTATGGTCTTCTTTTGTATGTTCCCAAATTATATATTTAAATGCCCTGCAAATATTATCTGTAGAACAAGGTCACACTCAAAATGAATTTCATTCTGTAGACATCAGGGGATGGAGGGCAGAGAGAGGTGTCTGGAAGAGTTTTAGGATGTGTAAGAGAGATGCCTGGTTGTTAGTACAAAGGAACTTCAAAAACTTCATGGATAATGGAGTTAAAAGCTAAGTTTATTTTGATGCAAGAAGTTTTTAAATTAATGCATCTTTTCCATAATACATATTTTTCATGCACTTTTTGAAGACCCATCATATTCATGGATTTTAAAATTTTTGAACCAAAATAAACTTCTAATTCCACTTTCTATGAACTTTTTGAAGTAGCCTCAAATCCCATTTTACAGATAAGGGAACTGAGAGCCAGAGAAGAAGTTTGCCCAAGGTCCCATGGCCAGAAAGAGGCAGGACCAGGACTCACATCCAGGCTCTTTGGCTCTATGTTCAGGGTTCCTTCCGCTAACCCACACAAACTAGGGTGGCATGCCCTATACCATGCCCAAATTATTGAAAGCACAGGCTGAAGTGAAGGGGGCTGAAGAAATCAAGACAGATTTGAGAATTGCTGGGAAGGCAGAATCAACAGGACCTAGAGACAGACTAAACATAAGGCTAGGAGTCAGAGAGCTGTCACTTGGGAGTTTGAGCCTTAGTGGCTGGGCCAGTCCAGAACCAGTATCAGAAGAGGGGGTAGTATGCATAGTGGGCAAGGTAAGTGGCTTTGAAGTGAGGAGGCCTGGGTTTATAGCCCAGTGTGCTCTGGGACTAGCGATTTAACTCCTGAGTAGTCTTGCTGACCAGGTGAGTATGGAGCATGACTCAGGGTCACTGAGGATAGGAGGTCCTGCAGGTTGGATGAAATTCTCTCATGGCACATGCTTGGCATCCAGGCCCGTAACAAACTTTAGCTCTCTTGTCTCCCCACCCCGACCTTTCTGGAGTAGAAAACCCAGTTCAAGTCTCATTTTCCTTATGAAGGGATGTGTGTATGTGTGTGTAAGGAATTGGCTTGGGGCAGACATTGCAGTGCAGTAGGTTAAGTCTCAGCTTAAGATGCCGGCATCCCATATAGTTCCTTGTTTGAGTCCTGGTTACTCTGCTTTCCATCCAGCTTCCTGCATCCTGGGCCCCTGCTACCCACATGGGAAACCTGGATGGGGTTTTAGGCTCCTAGCTTCAGCCTGGCAAGACCCTTACTCCTAGGGTCATTTGGGGAATGAACCAGTGGATGGAAGATATTTCTCTCTCTCTCTCTCTCTCTCTCTCTCTGCCTTTCAAGTAGATGAAAATACATACATATATAAACATTAAAAAAAAAAAAAGAAAGAAATTAGCTTATAGGGACTCATGAGTCCTTCCCCCTCGATTTTGAGATGATTGACAGATGCAGTGTCTGGATCTGGAGGCCCCCCCCCCCCTTTTGGTCTCCTTTGGTATCTAGGCTTCAGTCAAAATTCAATCCCTAACAGAGGGAGTTAAAAGTATCTTTGAAAGTCTAGGTACTTCCAGAAGCTAGCAACCGTGCTGCTGTCATGGTGTCGCCCTGGTCTCCTCATCTGGGGCTATTTCTGAGCCTAGGCGTAGAACTTCGTTGGCTCACAAGACTGCAGTTTGCCTGTAAAGCCTGCCCAGCCCCCTAGTCCTGCTTTTCTAACAGGAAATCCTGATTGTCACCCCAGAGTTCTGCACAGATGGCAGCTGTTTGGGGCGGAGCTCTAGCAAAGGTGGCAGTGAGGCGCCCATCCCATTGTCCTGTCACCCCTGCCGGAGGCAAGCTGCCCACCAGCCGGGGCTGCCATTCTGAGCTGCTTCCGTCACGTTTCTCCCACCGGGGCTGCTGCGCCAGCCAAGGACGTGCGGAGTGTCCATGCGGAGTGCCACCCGCCCACCCCACAGCATCCCCACGTTTGAGGCCCTCCTCCCCCCACCCCTCCGACCCGGTGCCAGGTTGTCACGTGCTTCCACACGTGCGTCCCGTTGCCATAGCATCTGCAAGCGCCGGGGCCTATTGGCGAGGGGCGGGAGCCAATCAGCGGGCCCCTCCGTCGACCGGGTGCAGTGAATGGCCCCGGGCTGCGGCTGGTCCCCGCCTGTGCTGCGACTCTGGCCTGAGCCCGCTTTCCCTCCCTGGCATCCCAGTGTGTTTTCCCCTGAGTCCTAGTCGCAACCGTGTCCAACTCTCACCCGCACTGTTCCCCGAAGCCTAATTTTTGTCCTGTGCAGAATTGAAAGTCTGGCGGAGTTCTATCAAGTGACAACTCCCTTGGGGAGGGGAAGGGAGGGAACAAAACTTTGTTGCCACTTAACAGCCAACCCCTCAAGAAATGGGGTGGGAATGTGGGTGGGAGGGCAGGTATGGTGGGAAGAACAGCTATATTCCTAAAGTTGTACTTATGAAATTTGTATTCATTAAGTAAAAGGCTTCTTTGGGGGAAAAATAAATAAAACAAATTTCCCTAGAGCTGCTGCTTTATCAGTCCAGAAGTGGGCGCTCCTGGCCCCCGGCAAGATGTTTGCATTAGGGCTCTCTCAGCTGAAGATCCCTTAAAATTAGCACAGGGTCGCCAGATGTAGGGAACTGCGTGGGTGGTTTATTTCCGTTCGAAATGTGTAAAGGAAAAATTTAAACTGTTGAGAGGACAGAAGGCTTCGATCTTAAGGCTCAGGGAATCCTGCACAGCCTCTAGCTGTAAGACACTGGGCAAAAATGACCTCCCGGAAGCCCAGTTACCTCATTTGTAAAACGGTTGTAAGAAAAGAATCTGTAAGATTTTGATGTATGTTCGAATGAGATAATACAGCAAAGCAGGTCCCAGGTGTCTGGAGGTAAGCCCCGAGCTAGGGTCAGGGAGGTATTGTTAGCAACGGCACAACTGCCCTGCTGAGAATAAAGGACTCACACGCACAGTTGATGGATATTTTCACGTTGGCTAGAGTTTTTCCTATTCATTTGTTTAGCCCATTAACACATTGAGCATGTGTTTCCTGGCGTCTTCTATCAGTCAGGTCTTGCTCCGGTCCAGCTGTATTTCATAAGATCCAGCCCCAGGAGGGTTGTAGCTCTCCTCACAAGAACTGACGAAGGCCAGCCTGGGAGGGGGGTGGGTGCGTGATGGGAGATCTGCTCCCACTGGCAGGTGAGAGTTTGGGAATTGTTTGCGGCTGTGGTTTTCAGGCTGTGGTCCCGGAGCAGAACAGACGCCTCTGGCATTTGGGCAGCGCTGAGAAAGGACTGCTTTCCACAGCCACCTCTGCTCCCCAGCCCTCACCCTTGGGGAGGTATATGCCCTTCTCTTGACGGCCCCAACTGGCAACCTGGACCTGCTCTCTCTATAGTCCAGGGGCTCTGTTTCCTAGAACTGACCTTTGTTGGGATCCTATGTGCTTCGCTGTGCTGGAGTTCCAGGAACAACTCCATTACGCTCTTAATATTCCCAGCATCTCCACACTGTATTCTTGTAGTGCAATCCCTTTCCTCCCACCATGCATCTCAGGGCCTGTCTCCAGCTGGGCTGGAGTGGCCACACTGCTATTTGCCCTTGCTTTGGGATCATATACCGTACCTTACCCTACCTCACCTTTCCTTTCTCTTTGTACTATGCCCACGTCCTGCACGTGGGCTGTGTGGCAGAAACACTACTGGGAAGGCAGGCAAAACACACTGTGTCTGACATGTGCACAGTCTGTGAATACACATCCCAGGTGAGATATGGTCCGTGATACATGGTGCTGTGGTAGTGACCAGGGTGGATCAGTTGGCAGAGCAGTTGGGGCAGGAGCAATCTGGAAGAATTTGCCTACGTAGACAGTGGAAGAAGGGGAATTCTAGTCAAGGAGAATAGCATGCAAAATAAAAGCCTGAAATAACATGATGTTCTTAGAGAGGAGGTAATGTGAGTCTGAATGGAACAGAATTCATTATTTGGGGCTCAGGGATTATGAGTTGCAGACGGAGGAGTTGAGGCCAGTGAGGTAGATACCTGCTCATTAGGGCCTTGCAAGCCATACTTTGACCTATCAATGCTGGGATCCTGTGACGAGGTTTATACGGGAGCATAACATGGTCAGACTTGTATATAAGGAAGATGATGGGCATGGCTGGAAGGAGATGCATTGTCTTATTTGCCCACTAGCAGTTCTGTAAGACAGACAAGACAGGCACTGTTATCTACTTTTCATATCCGAGAACAAGAAGTGAAACATCTTGCCAGAGGTCTCACAGCCAGAAAGCGTGGACCTGGGATTCACCTGGCTTTCGGCTCTGAATCTCTTTCTCCTGGGCACGTTGCCATCGTTAACAGAATTTTCTAGAAAACTGCCTGCAGCTGGGCAGTGGGTAGCCACCGACAGGAGCAATAGGAGGCAAATGGTCATTGATACAATGTCTTTGAAGGAGCATAGCTCTGGGATTTTGTGGCCTGTGGTGTTCAAGCTCCTAACCTTTATGCCAACACACAGACAGCAAGAAGCAGCAGGGAACTATGAGCGTCGAGGTCTACATTGGCTTGACAATATCCATTCATCATTGTCTCACTCGTTAATTCAGAGCAGCGTCTGCTGCCTGATACTGGCATGTCAGTGGCTTGTTTCTGGAAGCCCCTTGTCCTCAACTGGTCAGCTTTGCAATCCTCAGCCCTAGGGTGAACCTTGGCAGCCAGAAGCAAGTCCTTCACTGTCTGCATTTTGTAAAATGAAATGACTTAAAGAAAAACCCCATAAAATCAAAGGTAGCATGATGTAGTAATAAGGAACACTGGCTTTGAGATCAGGTAGACCCGGGTTTTAATTCTGCTGCTACCAATTAACTAGCTATGAAGTTTATTTAATATGTATGTATATCAGTCTCCTTATCACTAAGATGAGCCATGTCAAACATATTTGAAAAGGCAGTTGTTGCTGGTAAAAGGTGATAATGTTTAGAAAGTGCCTTGGCGTGATGTCTGGCACATTTGAGTCCTCAATATGTGGTAGCTTTAATTCCCACTTGTATTTCTGCCACCACTAATCCCACAGTTCAAGAATATTCAGAAAATAGAGAATAGGAGAAAAAATATTATCTAATCCTACCACTATGATAGAGATAATCTGATAATTTAGTTATATTTCCTTCAACTTTTCCCATATTCTTTTTTTAAAAAAAGATTTATTTTATTTATTTGAAAGACACAGTTATAGAGAGAGGTAGAGACAGAGAGAGAGGTCTTCCATTCACTAGTTCACTCCCCAGATGGCCGCAACAGCCAGAGCTGTGCCGATCTGGATCCAGGAGCCAGGAGCTTCTTCCAGGTATCCCATGTGGGTACAGGGGCCCAAGGACTTGGGCCATCTTCTACTGCTTTCCCAGACCATAGCAGAGAGCTGGACTGGAAGAGGAGCAGCCGGGACTAGAACTAGCACCCATGTGGGATGCCGGCACTTCAGGCCAGGGTTTTAACCCGCTGCGCCACAACGCCGGTCCCCCTCATTACTTCTAAACATGTTGGATTTTATATCTTATATATTTTGTAGCCTGGTATAATTTTTCCCCTCTGTGTTAGGAACTGCATTACATTTATTTTTCTCATTTTTAATAGCTCTATCTGAGAGTATAGAAAAAGAAAGAAACAAAACATACTCATATTGCCAAGCTCATCCCGAGCGCAGAGGTAGTCACTGTTCACAATTTGATGTATCTCCTTCCACTTGCTTTTATTCATGTTCTATTATCAAGTTGAGATCATATATAGAGTTGAGATCATGTACAATTTTTATTGCTTTTTTCCATTTCACATAGTATCATGAGTATTTCCTTGTTACTATAAGCACTGCATGCTAAGGCTGCATGGTGGCCCATCCAATGGCTCTGCAATAATTTACATAAGCACTCTTATGATTAGCATATTATTATTAGAAAGCTTTTATTTAATAAATATGTTTCATAGGTGCAGCTTTTGGAATATAGTGGTTCTTCCCCCCATACCCACTTTCACCCCCACTCCTGTCCCACCTCCTGCTCCTCTCTCCCATCCCATTCTTCATTAAGATTCATTTTTAATTGTCTTTATATATAGAGACCAACTCTAAACTAAGTCAAGATTTCAACAGTTTGCACCCACACAGACACACAAAGTATAAAGTACTGTTTGAAGACAAGTTTTACTGTTAATTCTTATAGTACAACTCATTAAGGACAGAGGTCCTGCATTGGAGCAAGTACACAGTGACTCCTGTTGTTGATTTGACAGCACATTATTTTCTAATTTTTCAATCTAAGTAGTTTCCTATCATGGACCTAGAGAGGCAGCCATGATACAGCCAGGAAACATATAATGAACTTCTACCATGTGTTTGGTATTAGGTGAGGCGTAGTGGGAGCCTTCAGGTAAGTCAGACCCAGAGCCAACCTCCAAGGAGCTCGGAAGCTAGGAAGGCTGGAAATATTTACTGGGGGGTAAATACACAGGTAAGTCATTGGCAGACACTGTCAGGGAGTCTGTGAAAGTGTGGGTCACCCTCTTCGCTCTGGAAGCTGGGGTTTGGGAAGCTCAGCAAATGGCCTAGGAAGTCCTGCTGTTCATCTCTTCTTCCCAGTATGCATGTTGACCTCCAGTGCTCAAACACTTTCTGAGTCTGTTGCTTAAATGTCAGGAGCCTGTGCTAAGAACCTTTGAATATTGATTCCAAGTGGTTTTCACTGGGAAAGAGTGAAAGTGTCAAGAAAGGAACTTGTGTGAGAATCAGAGTGACTCTAGTCTTGGATGTCTTTCACTTTAGTTTAAAATTTGCAGATAAAATTTATTATATACAACATGATGTTTTTATATATTGGAATGGCTAAACAAAACTAATTAATGTACGTATTATCTAATATAGTTGTCATTTTTTATGGTGAGGAAACTTAAAATCTATTAGTATTTTTCAAGAATTCAGTGCTTTTTTTTTAAAAAAAAGATTTATTTATTTATTTGAGGAGCAGAATTACAGACAGAAGGAGAGAAAGAGAAAGGTCTTCCATCTGCTGGTTCACACTCCAAATGGCCACAATGGCCGGAGCTGTGCCCATATGAAGCCAGGAGCCAGGAGCTTCTTCCATGTCTCTCATGTGGGTGCAGGGGCCCAAGCACTTGGACCATCTTCTACTGCTTTCACAGACACATTAGCAGGGAACTGGATTGGAAGTGGAGCAGCCGGATCTCTGGCTGGTGCCCATATGGGATGCCAGCACTGCAATGTGGCAGCTTTACCCATTACACCACAGAACCAGCCCCTGCATGTTTCAAACTATCATCCTTTGTGACAATATGTATGAATATGGAGGATATTGTGTGAAGTAAAATAAGCATGGCACAGAAAGAAAAATACCACATGATCACAGTCATATATGGAATCATTCAAATGGATGATAAAATTTGATCTCGCAAAAGTAGAGAACAGAATGGTGGCCGTAGTCTTAGTTTTGACCCAGACTTGCTCTGGGACTGGAGGAAATTATTTGTCCTCCCCAGGCCTCAAGGGTCTCCTTGTAATATAGATCATCTCCAGGGCTCTTTTAAGCATTAACATTCTACAGTACCTGAAACTTTCCTCCTGCCAGGATCTAAAATGAACATCCTGATAAAGATCACAGGATGTTTCTCCAGAGTCTAGAGTTCCTCTTAATTAGTGCCTGGGGAACCATTTATGCTTTTATAGCCCCAGTCCCTGCCTCGTGGTAGCAATTGGAACACGCAGAGGCTGAAAGGTAAGAGTTTCTCACTGGCTGGGGACACCGGACTCAGAACCCCAAAGGGTTGCCTTTTATGTGGTAGATATTTGTTCTTCTCCGTACTTTGTTCTTCCATTCATTCTCTCATTTAGCAGATGCTAAGTGAGGTCCAGGCCTTGGGCAATCTGTCTGTACAATACAGGCATGATGAGGCTCTGCCCTGTTCTCAAGATGCCTGCAGTCTGATGAGGAAACAGGAACAGAGCGTTCAAAGGCAACAAGAAGGTTGCAACAATGCCTGATCTAATGAGGATGGGAGTGTTTGAGTCTGCCTAGGAGCAGCAGCAGCAAAGATCGAAAGATGCTTTGAGAGTTTCAAGAATGAGTTGAAAGTTTTTATTTTTAAATTTTTAAAAAATTTGTTTATTTATTTGAAAGAGAGAGAGAGAGAGAGAATGAGATCCATCTTCCATCTGCTGGTTCACTCCCCAGATAACCAGAACAGCCAGGGTTGGGCAAGGCCGAAGCTGGGAGTCAGAAGCCAGGAGCTTCATCTGGGTCTCCCACATGGGTGGTTGGGGCCCAAGCACTAGGCCATTAGCAGGAAAGTGGAACAGCTGGGACACAAATTGGTGCCCATATGGGTTGCTGGTGTCACAGGCAATGGTTTAACCCGCTCTGCCACAATGCCAACCCCCAGAAAGTTTTTACATAGGCAGGAGGAAAAGGTAGAGGAATGAGCATGTGCAAAGGCCTGGAAGTGTGAGAGAACAGGACATAGTCAAAGAGCTGCAGAAAGCAGCTTTTAGCTCATACTCCTATTAGCAGTATGAGCATGAACAAGTATTTAACCATCTGTGCCTCATTTTCCTTGTCTTCATTTATTTATTTATTTTAAAATTTATTTATTTATTTTGTAGGAGAAAGAGAAAGAGGGCAGATGTGGAAAATTAAACATGTCTGTTTCCACTGAATTCTTTGCTTATTTTATCAGTCCAGATGAGAGTGATTGTCTTTTTAGTTCAGTTTTCAAAAACTGTTATCTTTATTGCCTTATCATTCTGTTTTTATACTAGCATATGTTCTTTATAGAAAGATTGAAAATACACACACACAGCAAAAGTCAAAAGAAGAAAGGATTTAAAAATCACTGATGGCCCAACTGGCTAAAGACAAATTCCCTAACTTCTTGGTGTATTTCTATTAAATGTTTTATTTTTTTCACTTTTTTTATCTAGCTGTGAGGATGTTGTAATTGTAGTTTTAACTTTTGTAGCAGGTATTTCCATTTCCTTTCTAAAATTTGTCAAAAATGGATGTGTCCTTAAAACGTAACTGATCATTAAATATACTGGCTGCAGCACACATTTTCTTTCTCTACTATAACTTATGTTCCTCTTCTTACCAGGTTTCTTGTGGCTCAGAGCATAATTTGGCAGTAATTGGTAAGTAATTTTAAACTGATAACCATATTCTAAAATCCATGTGGCAGAATTAGAGAAGATTCTTGGTAAACTAGAAGCCTCTGTGTGTGTGGGGGGGGGGGGGCGAGATCTGGATTTGGAGAATGGAAGACTGTAGTTGTCCAAGATTTTATTAGAAGCCCCTTTTCTGAAAATTTCAGTCCATATCATCGAGCATCTTTTTAGGTGCCTGAGGTCTCCCTGCCCCAGGAAGTGGCATTTGAAGACATTAAAGAACTCACAGGCTGAGGAGCATTATGTATGGAAAGATATACAGAAAAAGAAGGAGTGGATTGGACTGCTGTGGTTCTTTGAGTAAATCCCTTCTATGAAGTTCTTTCCTCTTAGCCCACTCTTTGGAAACTCGAGGCTCAGCTCACTGCCCCCATTGCCTTAAACTCAAGTTGGATCTAAGTCTCTGGTTAATTGAGGCTTCCCCTTAGTTGGCTCTGGATAACCAAAGTTTGGTCTTTTCATAATTAGATCTGTAAGTCATTTGAGAAGCCTTCTTCCACAGGTAGGTTCAGTCTGCATCTGACAGTACATGAAAGAGACTGCAATGTAGGGCCAGACTGCCTGAGTTCAATGCAGCCTTCCTGCTATTAGCAGTATGAGCGTGAACAAGTATTTAGCCATCTGTGCCTCATTTTCCTTGTCTTCATTTATTTATTTTTAAATTTATTTATTTATTTGAATGTCAGAATTACATAGAGAGAAGGAGAGGCAGAAAGAGAGGTCTTCCATCTGTTGGTTCACTCCCCAGATGATCGCAACAGCTAGAGCTGTGCTGATCCAAAGCCAGGAGCCAGGAGCTTCCTCCAGGTCTTCTCACATGGGTGCAGGGGCCCAAGAACTTGAGCCATCTTCTACTGCTTTCCCAGGTTATTGCAGAGAGCTGGATCAGAAGTGGAGCAGCCGAAACTCGAACCGGTGCCCATAGGGGATGCTGGCGCTATAGGCAGTGGCTTTACCCCCTACGCCACAGTGACGGCCCCTGTCTTCATTTATTTTTATAAAGATTTATTTGTTTATATATGAAAGACAGAGTTAGAGAGAGGGAGAGAGAGAGACAGACAGAGACAGAGACAGAGACAGAGACAGAGAGAGATCTTCCATCTGCTTGTTCACTCCCCAAATGGCTGCAACAGTCAGGGCTGGGCCAGGCTGAAGCCAGGAGTCTGGAACTCCATCTAAGTCTTCACATGGCTGCAAGGGCCTGAGGACTTGGGTCATCTTTTGCTGCTTTACCAGGCACATTACCAGGGAGCTGGATTGGAAGTAGAACAGGTGGGACTCAGACCAGAGCCCATATGAGATACCAGTGTCACAGGCAGTGACCCTACCTGCTGGACCACCTTGTCTTTAAAACTGTGCCTACCTCACAGTGTTGTCATGAGGTTAATGGACATGAGGCACATAGAATGGTGCTTAGCTCCCAGTAAGGGATTTCATAATATTGTTATTATCTTATATTTTTGTTTTTAAAAGAGATTTATTTATTTATTTGAAAGGCAGAGTGACAGAGAAGAAAAGAATGAGAGATACTCTGTCTGCTGGTTCACTCCCCAATGGCCTCAACAGCTGGGGCTTGGCCAGGCCAAAATCAGGACCCTGGAACGCTATCTGGGTCACCCACATGGGTAGCAGGGGCCCAAGTACTTGGGCCATCTTCCCCTGCTTTCCCAGGTACATTAGTAAGGAGCTGGATTAGAAGCAGAACAACCGGGACTCAAACTGGTGCTCTGATATGGAATGCCTGGGTCACAGATGTGACTTAGCCTCATGGACCACAGCACTGGTCCCTATCTTATGTTTTTAGCTCAAGTAATTGTTGTCTGCTGGACTTTAGTTCCCCCGTGTGTAAAACTGAGACATTAAAATGGAAAACTAAGTTTATCTCAAGCTCTAATATGTTAGGACTGCAGTTAGGACCCTGCCACTGCTGGGTTTGTGTTGGTGATCTCTGTTCCTGTGTCCTTCTCTCTTCTAGCCTCTGACTCTGGCCTTCTGAACAGGGCCCCTGTGTTTTCCTCTCCTTTCTTGCCTTTTCCTGGCATTCAGAACAGAGTCTGGGTCTTTCCAGAGACTCAGTTCTCTTTTCTGAATTGAGCTAGACTGGCTCAGCTGCCTTGGGTGGCGGTAGTTTGAATCACTACTTCGCAGGCCAAAATGGATGTGCAAAGAAGCAGAACCCAGGATAGCAGAGGAGGAGGCTGCCAGCAGCAGGGGGTGAGGAGTAAAAGGGGCTGGAGTGAGAGAAGGAGCTGGAAGAAAATGTAACAGCAAATGTAAAGCTGCACGTTTTGCAGGCTACCAGATACTTTATATACTCCAGCCTGGGTGTAATTAAGACAAGCTAATCAGATAATCAAAGGCAGTGCCTAGAATGTTACCGTGGCTGCTGCTGTCACTGGACTGGAAGAGGCTGGCTTCCCCTGGGACCAGCACAAACAAGAGGACTGCAAGGAATCTAAACACAAGCCCAAAGTCCAGATGAAAGGATGGCTGGAGCTAACAGAGCTGCTGGCTGAGCTGACATCAGCAGTCTGGGGCTGTAGAGAGGGCGGAGACTCTGCAGGCAGACAACCTGGTTCAGACCGGCTCCGTCTCCGTGTGAGCTTCCAGTTCCGCCCACTCCCCACCACCTATGTAATGGGGTTAGTAATTTCGCCTTGCAGGATCATCGTGGAGGTTAGGTGAAAGGGTGTTTGTGAAATGCCCAGCATGTGTATATTCCGTTTGTTTTTCATTTCCCTTGGACAGAGTAGGGGACAGGATCCTTGTTTGTTGGTGTAACTGTTGTAGTGAAGGATTTCTTTATTGAGAGGGAGAAATGATGACATTCTGGAAAGGTGTGTCCAGCATTACCCAAGGGAGGGAGCCATAGAGGCAGTGGGAGAATGGGGCATCCTGGTGACCTCCTGGAGGACTGACCTGTTGTTTTCCACTTTGTCCCCAGTGCCTAGGGCCAAGCTCACAGTCTGCTGAATGAACGGTGCCAGGGTCAGGAAGGGTGGACCAAGCGCAGGACTCTGCACGTCTCCCCCCTGGAGCTGGGAGCAGAGACTCCCTGCCCCTGGAGGCGCGAAGCCCACAGCGGTGCCCCCACAGCGTACAAGCTTTACAACAAGAAGCTGCCTGTTAACCCTGGCAGGAGGCCAGCGAGAGGCAGTCAAGCTGGAGGAGAAGAGTCCCTGCCAGCTCAAAGCTCTGTTTCTCCCAGGCAGCTCCTCCCCTGAATCTTACTGCCATTGCCCACGTTAGAGGGGTTTCCCTGCCTGCAGTCTCACTCTCTAAGCTCTGTCTTAGGGGATGGGCTCAACTCCACAAAGTAGATTTATTGTACCAGTGTTATAGAGAAGAACATTGAGACTCAGAGGTGAAAACTGAGAGTCAAATGGGTGAAAAGGGTTGCTTAGGGATAAGCAGCTGTAAGCAGTAGAGCTGTCTGCCTGACCCCCAAGACTCTCCCATTCTAGCGTACTTTGTGGCCTGGAGAAGTAAGTAGTGGTTAAGAGCACAGGCACTGAAGTCAGATTGCCTGGATTCGAATTCTGCCTCCTGCACTTATGAGCTGTGCAACCTTATGTAAGTGCCTTAAACTCTCTGAGTCTTGATCATCTCATTTGAGACATATTATTGACCTCAGGGTTGTTATGTAAAGTGCTAAGAACAGTGCCTGGCACAGAAGTAAAGGCTCAATAAATGTCAGCTGCTGTTGTTATTATTGCATTAAAACCTCAAGGAAGGAATTGTAATCTGACCACAAGAAGGCCCGAGGCCCAGTGGGAATCTCAGGAGCTAGACAGGGAAGGCTGTCAGGGTCCCAGGCAAGATCTTGACATAGCTGCAGAATGGATGTGGCAACTGGAGCCTGAGGGGTCTGGACATCTTGACAGCTCGGGGAACAGCACTAGACCAGATTTGTTCTGGGTCAGACTTCTGTCGTCCACCGCTCTGGAGTGGGACTCGGGCCCCGTGTGCTGCAGCCTGGGGTTCACCCCACAGCAGCCACATTACTGTGTCCTCCAAGGATGGAAATTTTACTCTGCTACTTCATTAGCTTCTAGGTTTCCTCCCCAAGCCCCACTTCTTCTGCAGTGTGGTTTAGTTCTTCCCTCAGTTTCTCGGGTGAGTTTCTCTCGTCAGGACTAGTGTTTGCTGTCAGGCATTCAATGGCTAGACTGCATGACGAGGTGGTATGAGCTCCTGCTTAACACTCGGGAAGAGCTGCTGGGTCTGGACAGAGCAAAACTCAGGTGCCAACCAGGAAGGAGAGAGCTGATGCCATTGGCCAGGGCTGGTTTGGCCACTGCTCCATGTGCCCTGTACAGTCACTCTGCTTCACAGAGCCTCATCCCCATCTTGTGATACCCACCACCGGAAGTTGTTCTTCCCAGTGGCACGTCTGTCCTGCTCTGTGCCTGCTGCCTCATAGGTGCTCAGCAGGTGCTTGCTTGCTTGGCTCGTTCAGCAGTCTGTTTCCTTCCTTTCCTCTCAGGATTGCCTTCCACATCTGACAGAGCTTGGCGGCTGGCTTCCATTCGTGGACGTCTGCTGAGGTCAGCAGCAATGTGCTAAGGGCCCCCTGGAGCAGGCGCTTCTGGATTCTACTGTAACTCCAGGTCCCTCACCTCCATGTCGGCCTGAATTGTCTCCAGCTGTTTTGCTTCCCCCAGAAGCAGCTTATTTTGGCTTGAAAGGGCAATTTGTTTGCCTTCTCTCCTGATGTACAGTTATTCAGTCTTTCCTTCCTGCAGAGAAAAAAGAGCTGACTATGTTTCCTCTCTCTCTGCTCCACACAGACCCTTGGAAGGATTTTATTGGTGGCCTTTTCCCGGAGCACTCAGGCTTGCCAGGCAGGCATTATGAAAGGGTTGGATGTTGGCAGGGAAGTGTGGTGCCTCCTCCTCCTCTTCTGAGCAAAGCCAGTTCTTTTACTAAATGGGAGCAATAATTTATGCACAGATTTTTTTTTTTATTTCACTGATGATTTCCAATTGTTGAGCTTTTGTGCCTTTTTAATACATATGGCAGAACATCTGACCTTGGCCTGCAACCCATTGAACAGGGTCCTGTAAGAATTAAATATAGAGAAAAATTTAATAGTGAGAAATAACTCTATATGTAGCACTGGCTGTTCTTCTGAGAGGCTGTTCTGTACCTTCAAACTCTAGGGCCTGTAGTGAGCTTAGAGGCAGGTACAGACTTGTTTGTTCCAATGCACAGTGTAACAGGCTGAATGTAAACGCTTGAACTGTATCATCCTGTTTAAGTTTTGTAGCAAATCGGTGATTGGCACTTTTTATTGTTCATCCCATTTTCTAGATAAGGGAAGATGAAGTTTAGGGTGAGCGATTTACCTCACCCATGTTACACCTCTCAGAGGACTGTCTGTGCTGACTGTTGAACTCAGGCGTCCAACTTTAGATCCTGCGGCTGCTACCCTTTGACGTCCAGCCTGTTTCTAAGGCACCAGATAAGAGGATCTCACCTCTTTCAACATTTAGCTCCCCTTCATACTGACCAGTTCTATACATCCAGCCTAAATCTCTTCTGCTTCAAACTAAGCCACTCCCTGCATGACAGCCAGATAAAACTGTGCGATTCACGACATTATTTTAGAAAGCCGCACCTTTAAGGATGATTCTTCCTCCTTCCATTGCCCTTTTCTACTTAAATAAGTCAATTTACCTATTTAATATTTGAGTAATCAGTATATGTACATATTTAAAACTTAAAGCATAAAAATATTTAAAATGAAAAACCTCCCTCCTACGTATGTCCCATCTTTCCACTTCCACTCCATGTGCAGCTAGTGCCTTCTATTCATTTCTTCCGTATCCTTCTAGTTATTTTCTGCATATTTAAGTAGATACTAAACCATGTTTTTATCCCTCTTTTTATGTAAATGGTAGCATACCAAATATACTTTTCAGTGTTTGATTTTTTTTTTCTCAGCAATTTATCTGGGAGCTCCTCCTGTGCCAGTATGAAAACCTCCCCACTTCTTTTTTATAGCTACATTATATTCCCATATTCCTGTTTACCTTATTTGTTTAATAAGTGCCGTGTTCATAGACATTTAGATCATTTCCATTTCCAGTCCTTTGCTATTATAAGCAATGTTGTTGTGAATAACTGTATATATGTGATTTCATGTGTGAAAGACTGTAGCTTAAAGATGAATTCCTAGAAGTGAAATTCTGTATTGAAGAATGAAAGTATTTGTAGCATTGCAAGATACTGAAAAATGGGCCTACACAGGGGTTATACCACTTTTCACTGCCACAGCCACACGTAAGTGCCTATTTCTTGCAGCTTTCAAGAGTATGTCTAAAAAAAAAAAACTTTTGGATATTTCCCAATCTGATAGGTGGACAACTACTCAGGGTACTTTTTGTTTGTCTTATTTTTATTTTTTAAAAAGAAGTGTAACATGCTCATGTGTTTATATGTATTTCTCAGAATGCATAGAAACTGAATTAAAAGATTTATTTTGGTAAGAAAAATTTCTGAAATCCATGCATAATTTTTTCATAATATGCATTTCTATGGATTTTTAAAGACCATTTGAATAGTAAAGTACACAAATATTTTATAACTTTTTTCTTTATTTGAAAGAGAGAAAGAGAGGAGCCGGCACTGTGGCTCAGTGGGTTAACGCCCTAGCCTGAAGCGCTAGACCCAGCTGCTTGTCTTCCGATCCAGCTCTCTGCTGTGGCCTGGGAAAGCAGTAGAAGATGGCCCAAGTCCTTGGGCCCCTGAACCCACGTGGAAGACCCAGAAGAAGCTCCTGGCTCCTGGCTTCGGACTGGCGCAGTTCCAGCCGTTGCTGCCAACTGGGGAGTGAACCATCGGATGGAAGACCTCTCTCTCTCTCTCTGCCTCTCCTCTCTCTGTGTAACTCTGACTTTCAAATAAATAAATAAATCTTTAAAAAAAAAAAGAGAGAGAAAGAGAGACAGAGAGTGCTGTCATATGCTGGTTCACTGCTCAAATACCTCTGACAGCTAGAGCTGGGCCAGGGCTAAAGCTGGGAGGCAGAAGCTCAATCCCGGTCTCCCATGTGGGTGGCAGGAACTTGATTACTTGAGTCATCACCACTGTCTCCCAGGGTCTGCATTAACAGGAAGCTGGAGTCAGGAGCAGAACTGCATACTCAACTTAGGCACTCAGATGTATGGGATGTGGATGTCATAACCACTGGGCCATATGCCTGCCCTATAATGTGCATAAATCTTAAGGGCTCAAACTGATGAATTTGTGCATATATATATAATATATAGATAGATAGATAGATAGATAGGTAAGGAAACACCACACCCCACCCAGAGTAAGTTCAGAACATTTCCAGCACCCCAGAAGACTACCCCAAGCCCCATCTCGGTCAAGAACCTACCCCAGAGGCAACTACTGTTCTGGCTTCTACCATGGAGGATGAAGTATGCCTGCTTTTGAACTTCACATAATTGGTGACATGTAGTGTGTACTCTTTTGTTTGACTTCCTTTTTTCAGTCTATAAGAGTCATCAGTGTTGTGTGGAGCAATAGTTTGCTTTTGGCTTGGTAATATTCCACTCTTATAATATAGCACAACTTAACCATTTAACTATTGAACAGCTTGATTGTTTCTGGTTTGGAGCTTGTAAATAAAGGTGCTATGAACATTCTTAGCTGTGCCTTTTGGTGGCCGTATTTTTTTTCTCTTGGGTGCATAACTGAAAGCAGGATTTGAGATACTGCTCAATAGTTTTCTGATAGTTGTACCAATGTATACCCCACAGACAATATATAAGGATACTTTAGAAAATTTTTAAAAATGAGATTAAAAGATAAGTTTATTTTGGTGCAAAAAAGTGTGAAACCCATGCATAGTTTTTTTTTCAGAATACACATGTTCTGTGAACTTTTTGAAGGCCGCTTGATGAGATTTCCACTTGTTCCATATCTTTGCCAGATATTTTCAGTCTTATAGATTTAGGTCACACTAATGAATGTGCAATATGCAATTTTACTGATTTGAATTTACATTTCTCTCATAACAAAGATGTGGAGCACCTTTTTTTCCACTTGAGTAGCTTTTTTGGGGTCAAATCCAAAGATATAAAGTCTTCACTCATTGTTTTAGAGGGGGTTTTATCTATGGTTTTGTTAGTGATTTGTAAGCATTCTTTACATCTGAGAGGTTCCAGTCCTATATTGCCTATGTGAATTGTAAACATCTCCTGCTAGTCAACTGCTCACTCTTTTGCTTTCTTAATGTCTTTTGATGAATAGATGCTCTTAATTTTAATGAAGTCCAGTTTATTATCTTTCCTATAATGGTTTCAGGGATTTGCATCCTATTGAAGACATTTTTACCCACTCCAAGATCATGAAAATATTACCCTAAGTTTTCTTTGTGAAACTTTATTATTATTTTGTCTTTTACATTTAGACCTAAAATCTATCTCAAATTAGTTTATTTTTTTTTTAAGATTTTTTTTTTTTTTTTTACTTGAGAGGTGGATTACAGACAGAGGGGTGAGGGAACTTCCTCTGGGTCTTCTGCACGGGTGCAGAGGCCCAAGCACGTGGGCCATCTTCCATTGCTTTCTCAGGCCACAAGCAGAGAGATGGATCAGAAGAGGAGCAGCCAGGACATGAACTGGTACCCATGTAGGTTGCGGGCATTGCAGGTGGAGGCTTAGCCTATTGTGCCACAGCGCCAGCCCAAATTAGTTTATTTTAAAACATTATTTCAGAATCACTTATTGAAAAGTTCATCCTTTCTTCCACCTTCGTTATAAACCAGGAGATTGTGAGTGGCTTTTGGATTTTTTCTTCTTCATTAATTTGTTTTTCTAATCATATTTTCCAATTGTACTACACTAGCTCAGTTGCTATAGTTTATAATAAATCTAGATGTCTAGTATCATAAGCCCTCCTACTTTATTCCTCTTTAAGATTATTGTTGCCTTTCTAATCTAATTTTAGTTATTATAAATGAAGTTGATTATCTTCCTATGTACAAGAGCCATTTGCGTTTTTTAAAAGATCCATTTATTTTCTTGAAAGGCAGAGGTACAGAGAGAGGGAAAGAGACAGAGAAATCTTCCATCCACTGGTTCATTCCCCAAATGGCTGCAATTGCCAGGGTTGGGCCAGACTGAAGCCAGGAGCCAGGAGCTTCACCTGAGTCTCCCCTGTAGGTGGCAAGGGGCCCAAACACTTGAGCTATCTTCCACTGTTTTCCCAGGCTCATTAGCAGGGAGCTGTATCAGAAGTGGCGCAGCCAGGACAAGAACTGGCACCCATATGGGATGCCAGTATCACAGGTGGCAGCTTAACCCACTGTACCACAACTCTGGCTCCTGTATTTTTTTTTTATGAAAGGCTTTTTCATACCTATATTATTTCATTTTTAAAGAAGATTTATTTATTTATTTGGAATTCAGAGTTAGACACAAAGAGAAGGAGAGGCAGAGAGAGAGAGAGGTCTTCCATTTGCTAGTTCACTCCCCAATTGGCCACAACAGCCGGAGCTGTGCCAATCAGGAGCCAGGAGCTTCCTCCAGGTCTCCCATGTGGGTGCAGTGGCCTAAGGACTTGGGCCATCTTTTACTTTCCCAGGCCATAGCAGAGAGCTGGATCAGAAGTGGAACAGCTGGGACTCAAACTGGTGCCCATATGGGATGCCGGCACTGCAGGTGGCAGCTTTGCCTGCTACACCATAGCGCCGGCCCCAATTATTTCATTTTACATTGCTACTGCAACAAATTACCACAAAATTACTTGATTAAAATGACACAAATGTATTACCTTAGAGGATGAGGTCAGAAGTCTAAAATGGGTTTCACTGGACTAAAGTCGGTGTTGGCAGACTTCACTCCTTGTTAGAGGCTCTGGGCAGAGTTCATTTTCTTACCCTCTCCAGCCTCTAGAAGCCACCTGTATTCTTTGCTACATGGCCCCTTCCATCTTCCAAGCCAGCGATGGTTTGTGAGCCTTTCTCTTGCTGCACAACTGACACTGACTCTTCCACTGTCTTCTCTCACATTTGAGGATCCTTGTGATTACACTAGATGCACTTGGATAATCCAGTATAATCTCTCCATTTTAATGTGAGCTAATTGGCATCCTTAATTCCACCTGCTCACGCAGTTCACCTTTGCCATAAAACATGACATATTCACAGGCTCCAGGAATTAGGACATAGGCATCTTTGGGAGACCATTATTCTTCCTGCCATAGTATACTTTGTCCTTGTTTTGTGGTCTGAATGTTTGTTTCCCACTGAAATTCATATATTTAAACTTAATCTCCCTTTGGCCTTTGGGAGGTATTAGGTCATGAGGGCTTTGCCTACCTGAATGGTATTGGTTCCCTTGTGATAGAGGCCTGCGGATGCTTGTTTGCTCCTTTCACTATGTGAGGGACACAAAGAAGCCACTGTGTTTGAAGAACAGGCCCTCACCAGACACCAGATCTGCTGGCTTTTGCTTTTTCTTATGATATTTTTGTTTTATTTTGTCCTTATTGTTTTTGCCATGCAACTTTTTCTTTGTAGATCAAATCTATCAGTCTTTTTTAATATAAAGATTTATTGACTTATTTGAAAATCAGAGTCACACAGAGAGAGGAGAGGCAGAGAGAGAGAGAGGTCTTCCATCCGATGGTTCACTCCCCAGTTGACCGCAACAGCCGGAGCTGTGCTGATCCGAAGCCGGAGCCAGGAGTTTCTTCCAGGTCTCCCACATGGGTGCAGGGGCCCAAGGACCTGGGCCATCTTCCACTGCTTTTCCAGGCCACAGCAGAGAGCCGGATCGGAAGTGGAGCAGCCAGGACTCGAACTGGCACCCACATGGGATGCTGGCACTTCAGGCCAGGGCGTTAACCAGCTGTGCGACAGCATTGGCCCCAAATCTATCAGTCTTTTTGTGTGACTTCTGAATTGTAAGTCAAAGAAACCCTTCCTACTCCAAAGTATAAAAGGTTTTCCTCATATTTCATTCTAGGACTTCTATGGTTTTATTTTTTTTTAACACATAAATCTTTGATCCTTTTGGAATTTAGCCTGGTATATAGTGTCAGGTGTGGATTCAACTTCATTATTTTTCCAGATGGCTGCTTAATTATCTCAATATTGTTGATTGAATTATTTGGCTGTCTTCCTGTGTCCCGTTGCTACCAGAGGAGCCCTAAGGCATCAAGAGAGGAAGTGACTTAACCCAAAATTGCACAGTGAGTCAGTGGCAGAGCTGAGACTAGAGTTCAGGTCCAGCTCATGCTGCTCAGACAGGTGCTGGGGGCTGGTTCTCAAGCAGTTGCCTGGACTATTTGCCAGGCAGAGCAGCCTCTTTTAATTCTATCCCATTGATCTTTCCAGGTCCTGCCTCCCTCAGCTCTGGGACCGACTGTATCTTCTTACCTGGTCACTTGATATCCCATAGTTTTCTCTCCACTAGTCCAGAAGCATAGCTAAATCTTTTGCATTCAGAAGAGATGTTTCATAATAAACACAGAGATCTGTTTACAAAATTTGGTTATTATTTAAGTCACATTTCTGTTGAGTCATGTTTTCAAGGCATAGCCTCATATCCCAAGGTGTACCTTTTTGGCTCCCAATAAAGATAGATTTTTTTTCACGATTATTCCTTAAAAAGCAACATTTATCGCACTCCACAGGAGTTGTCTGTGACATCACAGGGTGAGGATGCCAGGCTGTCGAGGAGGCTCTTCTACTTGCTAAATGACTCACTCTGTCATGCTAGTTGTTTCAAGTACACAAGTGACCACTATGTTAGCTTGATGCTTTCCTTGTTCTAGGTTGCTTACACTAGCAGAAACTATCGTTTGATCCACTGGACTTGTTCAAAAATACTCAAGAGGCTTGGAGCTTTGTAGAAGTCAATGTAACTAAAGTGAACTCAAGATGAAAAATTCAGAGTTAGAATAAGCTAGAGGCAACCTTCTGCAGTTGAGGGCTAAACTCTGGTCCCAACTCCGTCAGCCACTATCTCTGTGTGATCCTAGGCAGTTACTGTCTGTGAGACCTTAGGATCTGCACTAGACAATTCTTAAGTCTGTTGCATTTGTCAAAGTCTGTCCTTGAGGTAGGCATTTAGCCTACTGGTTAGATTGCCTGGATCCCATAACTAAATGCCCGGGTTCAATTCCTGGTCTCAGTTCCTGCTAATACAGGCAGCAATGATACCTCAAGTAATTGGGTTCCTGGCCCACCCACATGGGAAACCTGAGTTGAGTTCCTGGCTCCTGGCTTTGACTTGGCCCAGCCCCAAGCATTGCCTGCATTTGAGGAGTGAACCTGAAGATAAGATTCCCTCTCTCTCTCTCTCTCTCTCTCTGTCCTCATGACCGTACACTGTGTTGTGTATCTTAATAGACCTGAATTGTCTCTACTTGTCTTGCATGCAGTAGATGCCTCATGTGTTTGTTATGTGCTGAATGATTATTATGTGCAATGCTGTCCTCATTCCCTCCCTTCAGCTTACTAGTGGCTGCCAGTGTGCCTGGTAGCATTGTGGGTGCTGTGAGGGAATGCATTTATGGTTGTCACCTCATGGAGATCATATCTAATGGGAGAGAGCTATGAGTTCAATCTGACACATAGTATGCATTTAAATACTGAATGAATAAATATAAAGTAGACACTGATGGGAGTTAGAAGAAAGAGTGAAGAGGAAGGAATGATTAATTTGGGAAATCCTCATGGAACAGATGACTTCTGAGCAGAAGGGCAAAGAACAGCATTCTGTGCCATGGGGTCAACATGAGCAGAGGTAAGGAAGGCTTTAAAGTGTGAATCATGAGTGAGGGACAAATGTTAACCAGCAAGACAGCTTAGGGTCATATGGGGCCAAGTCTCCAATAATAAGCTAAAGGGCATTGACAGTGTGGGGCTATTATGGGTTATTTAGGAAGATATTTCACAAGTCGACAATTTTAACAAAAGATACAACATTTATTTTTTAAAAGAGAATGCCTTTTATAGAATACAGGTAAAGTGACAGTAGTTGAGTGCCTACTAAATGCTGGCACCATTCTAAGAATTTAACATATGACATTTCATTCAGTCATCACCATGCTAGGTAGAAAGTGGATAAGAGTTGTCCCTGTTTTCCAGATGACAAAATGGAGACTTAAAGAAATGGAGCCCAGGATTCAAATTAACACATGCTGCACGTTGCCCTCATTGTGCTTTTCCTTCCAGAGGTTAGAAATCAGTCAATTAGCATATCAAGCAGCATCAGCTGAGCTTTTAGTATACCTGTGACCTTGGAGGACAGGAGAAGGCCACAGCAGAGCTAGCAGTACTGATAGTACTTGTCTGGAGCGGCAGAGGCTAGGCTCTGTCCATGTGTGTATCCTCAGAGCATAGCGCCAGGGGACCAACTGGGTGGCATTGGGCAGCTTTGACAGAGGCCAAGCAGTCTGGCTCATGAAACTGCTCTGTCCTTCCTTAGAAGCAAGCTCCCCCGAGCCTGGGCGGCACAGTCATCTCTCTCTCTCTCTGAACTCCAAGGCCCCCAGTGCTGCCCTCAACTCCCACAGGCCTCAGCTTGCACAGTACCCCTCTCTACCACTTGCCCTATGGCTGCTGTTCCTGCTTCCTCTTATCTCTTCCTCCTGGGTGCACCTAAAGCCCTGGAATGCAGAACAGCTGCAACTATTCACTTCAAAGTGCTCTCTCTGGGCGGGGCTTCAGGAACATTCTATTTGGCATTCACGGATGTATCCATTCATTAAGAATGTGTGCCCTGTAGTAGAAAGAGCACTGACCAGGTCAAGAGACCGAGAACTAACTAGACAAGCTGCAATCACCACTGGCTGGTCACTTCCTTCTCTGAGCCTTCTTTTCTTTATGAATAAAACCAGAGAATTGTATAAGGTAATAGTCAAGGTGTCTTCAGCTCTCACACTTTCTGAGACTGTTCTGTGCATCCGTAAATTCACACCTTCACCCTCACATGGGGTTAGGAATGCTTTTCAAAAGAGATGATGTTGGGGGCAGGCGCTGTGGCATAGCAGGTAAAGCTGCCGCCTACAGTGCTAGCATCCCATATGGGTGCTGCTGGTTCGGGTCCCAACCACTCCACTTTTTTTTTTTTTTTAAAGATTTATTTATTTATTTGAAAGTCAGAGTTACACAGAAAGAAGGAGAGGCAGAGAGAGTGAGACAGAGAGAGAGAGAGAGAGAGAGAGAGAGGTCTTCCATCCGCTGGTTCACTCCCCAGTTGGCTGCAACGGCTGGAGCTGTGTGGATCTGAAGCCAGGAGCCAAGAGCTTCCTCTGGGTCTCCCACATGGGCACAGGGGCCCAAGGACCTGGGCCATCTTGCACTGCTTTCCCAGGCCATAGCAGAGAGCTGGATCAGAAGTGAAGCAGCCAGGACTTGAACTGGTGCCCATATAGAATGCTGGCACTGCAGGCGGCAGCTTTATCTGCTATGCCACAGCACCAGCCCCCCTCCTCCACTTCTGATCCAGCTCTGTGCTATGGCCTGGGGAAACAGTAGAAGATGGCCAAAATCCTTAGGCCCCTGCACCTACATGGAAGACCTGGAGGAAGCTCCTGGCTCCTGGCTTTGGATTGGCATAGCTCTGGCAGTTGCAGCCAACTGAGGAGTGAACCAGTGGATGGAAGACCTCTCTCTCTCTTTCTCTGCCTCTGCCTTTCAAATATATAAATAAGAGAGAGAGAGAGAGAGATAGGGAGGGAGGATGTTGGAGGTAGGATGAGTAGGAGGAAGAGAAAGGCTTTCCAGGAAGTGGGATCTTACGGACAAAAGCATGGAGAAGGCATGGCAAATTGGAGAAAATGAAGGTATCAGGATGGGAGCAGAGCAGTGGGAGAGCAAAGCTTCAGGGATGTCTGTGGCTAGATGCTGAAGACCTTGAACATTAGACTAAGCAGCTGGGACTTCACCCTGTGGGATAATGGTGCAGAAAGGGTTTCAAAGCACAGGAATGACTTAATGTAATCTATTTTCAGAAGCTAGTGACTGTTCAATGAGGAATCCGGGAGGAATGGCAGTGGGTTTGATCTTGTGGCTTTGTAAGATACTAATTTGGTACATGTGTGCTTTTCATCTGAGACCTGAAAGATGCTATTGACTTTCTGACCCTTAGCACAGTGGACATCATAATTTAGAAGTCTGATTGCAGCTTCAGCATCCTTATCAGAATCCTTGGCCCAGATTTTTCCTCATTGTACTTGCAACTCCAGGCCCTGCCCCAGGCTAGTGTGTTCCTCTTCCCATGTCAGCCAAGCCAATAGGCTTATTTGGTCAGGAAGCTCCACAGTGTAGTCCTAGAGTGGCCTGCCTGCCTATGACAGAAGCCCCTTGTATGTGATCACTGTTGTATATGAGGAGCTTCCACTCATCACCTCCTTTTATTCCCGCAGTAACTCTGAAGTTCCCAGGGAAGGGACAATGTCTATTGTATAAGTGACGAAACAGACTGCCAGGGTCGCATGATCTGCCCCAAGCAGCATAATACAGTGTAAGTGGCGTGAGGCCTCGGAGTTGGGAAGTCACGGGTTTCATTTCCAGCTCTGCTGCTCGGTATCTGTGTGGCCATGGGCAAGGTTTCTTATCTCTGAAGATGGAGGTAATGATCAGTTCTGTAAGTGCTTGGCATTGGAGCGAATTACGTAGTTTATGGAACAGCTCGTGGCCCAGAGTCGGTTCTCGGCGTGTCTGTTTCGGATTCTTCTGACTCACTTCAGTGCTCTTTCTGGTGTTTCACTTTGCTTCCCACGTGGCCCATTTTGCCATCTCTTGCTTCTCTATTCTACAGTCAACATCACAATTTACACAGTACAGGGCTGGGCCGTGTGGATGGGATGAAAGGGCATGTGACACTGCGCCTGCCTGCACCTTGCTTGTTGCCTGATTGTTCAGTCTCGTTGGGACAGGTGGACTCTGGTCTTTGCTCTTGAAACAGACCTGAGAGAGATCCAGCCATTAGCTGCAGTCCTGATCAGCTCCTCTTCCTCCCGAGGGGACTGTGTGCGAAGTGCCAGGCTGAGATTTTACAATAGCTCACTGTCTCCCTGAGCTGTTACACCGTGTATCTGCACGTCTCACATACGCTTATGATGCATCGCCCTGTCTTACAAGTGAGAAAGATGAGGTTCAGAAAAGTTGGACATCTTCTTGTCTTCAGATCTGACAGTTAGCGTTCAGTGGGACCAGGATTTGAACCAGGTTATCTGACTCTAGCATGCAACTTTTTTATTAGATTACTTTTTATTTATTACAGAAGAGTATATGAGCATAATTAAATGGTAAAAAATAAGATAAAAGGGTTCATTATGGTAGTTTGTGCCTTAGTTTTTCCTATTCCCTGGTCCCATTTACAGAGGCAACCATTTTGAATTATTTTCAGGTACCTACCTCTGTATTTCTAAATCAAATGCTTATTTACAGTATCAATTTTAATAAAATACACTTTATCTATTGATTTCTTAATATAAATAAAATTTAATTATACTACCACCTCCATTTCCTCTCCCTCCATTTTCCCAACTATAATTAAATCTTGATTCCATTATTGTGGCCAGTGTGAAAACTCTTCTCACTCCTAAGCCAACTAATGTAGCATACTACATCTGGAAAACATTTCCTGATCCTCTTTTTAATTTTGTCAAATACATCAACGCTTCCATCAGTCTCTCCACCCCACTCTGGAGCTCCGCCCTCCTGTCCCAGCCTGAAATGGTTATTCTTGACGTGCACAGTCACTGGCCTGGTGGTTTCTGCTTGCCACTCCCCCGTGTTAAGTCCCTCTTCCCTACCTTCCTCCTCCTTTAGGTTTGTCTCCTTTTCGAGGAGCACATGTTTTAGTATTTTCCTGAGAAAGTAGGTAAAGATAAATTTTTTTTGATTCCTTGAGTTTCTGAAAATATATTTACCCTGTTTCCATACCTGATTGATAGTTTAGCTGGGTAAGATACTAGCTCGAAAATCCTCCTTCCTTTCCTTCTGAGTTTTGGAGGCATTTTCTGTTGTCCTCTGGTTTCTAAAGTTACTGCTGAGATGTCCCCTGCTCCCTCTGATTCCTTTTCTTCTGCGTGTGTCCGGGTTTTTTCCTCTTCCTTCTTTGAAACTTTTAGGAACTTCTCTTTATCTTCAGTGCTCTGAAATTTTATGATAGTGTTCCTGGTATGGTTTGACTTTTATTCATTGCTCTGATACTTATTTGCTCTGTCCAGAGACTTATGCCCTTTGGCTGTAGGAACTTTTCCTTGAATTATTTCTTTGATATTTTTTCCTTACCTTTTTCTGTCCTCTCTTTCTGAGGCTTTAATTAGATGTATATTGGATCTCCTGAACTTATCTTCAAATTTCCTTAGTTTCTTTCCTCTTCATGTTTTTACTTTCTTTAGCACTCTCTAGGAAATTTCCTTAACATGATCTTCCAACCTTTTTGAGGAAATTTTAATTTTTCTGTTATTTTTAATTTCCAAGGGCTCTTTCTTTTTCTTTAGTCCTTAAAAAAACAAAAACAAAAAACAAAAAAAAACATTTGCTATTACTGTCCCTATGGCCATGCCATCCATCATTTCTGTAAGGATGTTATAGTTTAAAAAATGTTTTCTTTTGCTCTTTATATTTGTGTCTGTTTATTCCAGTTTTTTTTTTTTCTGTGTCTTTGGAGTTCTGACTGTGCTGGGTGCTTTCTGATTGTTCCAGACACACCCTCCACCCATTCTCACCCTGCTGTGTGCCCTGAGGAGGCTGCCCTCTCCATGGCCTGCGTCAGCAGGTACCCTGTCCTTGGCCTCTGGTTGGCTTCCCCTGGTGAGAGGAACAGCAGATGTGAAGATTGAAAAAGAGTGGAGTCGGTGTACTCACTCTCCAGCTTCCTTCCTCTGTGGTTGCCATAGCTGAGTCCTATCAGGGACCGAAGCCCCAGTCAGGCTGCTCTGTGACTCCTCCCTCTTTGGTTCCGCTCATTGCTCCTTTCCCTTACTTCTTCAGTCTCCTAGGTTGTAATGCTCTAGCTTTATCTCATAGCCCTGGGATAGAAACCATTGTCCGTATCTCTAGATGGCTCCTCTATGAAACTCCCCAGCCACTCAGTCTGAGGTGCTGCCTTCTGCTGAGACCCTGACGGATACAGAGCTTGGCCTCTAAAGGGCTGGTGATCCTCAGCTGTGTGTTCAGCTGAGATCCTAAGTGAGACTATGCATAGAGAGTTGTCTTGGCTCCTGGACTTCCTTGGAAAATGTTTGGACTGGGGAGTAGGCAAGGTGCTTCACTGGTAGGTCTCCAGAGGTGAATATTTATGGACATTTTTTTCTATCTCCTGCATGGGCGTATATATGCCTAGTTGTTGGCTTTCTGGAGCAAGATACAGGGAAGGGAGGAGGTCTCTGGTATCCTAGCCTCCGTATGCAGACTCATTTTATCCATTTGTTTTGTCGTTTTGCTCACCCCCAACCACCAGTGTGTCTTCTTTTTCTGAGTCCAAGGCCTCCCTGGGTCGGTTTTTGCAGATCATAAATGTCTAGTGTTCCCTTAGGATAGCAGGAAGTAGGTTGCCTCATTGTGTGTGTTGAGGAGAATCTGGGCCTCCAGCTACCTCATAAATCCACTTGAAGTCCAAGCCTCTGATTTGAGCCCTATCCTTACCTGACCTTCAAAGGCACCTAGTGCCAGTCCAGGCCTGAGGTTTTCCAGAGTCTGCATTCCCCTCACACTCTTCCCTTCATGCGGCCCTGGGCTGCAGCCTCCATCACTCTGTGATGTCTGCTTCCTCCTCCATCTGGTCCTCATCTGAAATGTGCTGGGCTGTCTTGTCTGCTGTTTCCCTTTTCAGTCTCCCTTTCTTGGTGGATTCACACCACCTTTACTCCTTGGTTGACTTAATAGGTTCTAGAGATAAAGGCCTGGACTTAGTCTTTCCTAGTTAATGGGAAGTTCCTAGCAACTCTGGGTAGCCCACAGCTAAAAAAGATGGAGGGAGTGGGCACACAGTGGCCCCAGAGACTTCTTGGCAGGCTGGAAGTTGTATCACTGTACGGTATGACAGAAGGAAAGCCACCAGAGCTGGAGCCGTGGCACTGTGGCCTTATTGTGAGCTTTCTGAGTCTGTTCATTTTTTAAGACTTTTTCAAAAACTATATATATATATATATATATATATATATATTTTTTTTTTTTTTTTTGTATGGCTGAGTGACAGAGAAAGAGGGAGAGAGAGAGAGAGAGAGAGATCTTCTATTCATTGGTTCACTTCCCATATGGCCACAACTTTTGCAGCTGGGCCAGGCCAAATCCAGGAGCCTGGAACTCCATCCAGGTCTCCCATGTGGGTGGCAGGGCCCAAGTACTTGGGGCATCTTCTGCCTTCCTAGGTGCATCAGCAGGCAGCTGAATTGGAAGCAGGCAGCCAGGACTTGAACTGGCACTCATGGGATGCTGGCAACACAGGTAGCCACTTAACCTCCTGGCCCTGAGCCTATTCATTTTATTTAGGTAGTACCACAGAGATAAATTCTGTATATGAGTGGGATTTATTATGATCAATTGAGAACTGATTTGAGAAGTTTTCGGTAAATGATATTACATAGCAAGAAGGCAAAAAAAGAAAAAAAAAGTATGGAGAGCTCTTGGAAAGATGCTTTTTAAAAATTTAGTTTTGCGCCGGCGCCGCGGCTCAATAGGCTAATCCTCCACCTTGCAGCGCCGGCACACTGGGTTCTAGTCCTGGTTGGGGCACCGGATTCTGTCCCGGTTGCCCCTCTTCCAGGCCAGCTCTCTGCTGTGGCCCAGGAAGGCAGTGGAGGATGGCCCAAGTGCTTGGGCCCTGCACCCGCATGGGAGACCAGGAGAAGCACCTGGCTCCTGGCTTCGGATCAGCGCGGTGAGCTGGCCGCAGCATGCCGGCCGCGGCGGCCATTGGAGGGTGAACCAACGGCAAAAGGAAGACCTTTCTCTCTGCCTCTCTCTCTCACTGTCCACTCTGCCTGTCAAAAAAAAAAAAAAAATTAATTTTGCGAAACGAAGAGGATGGCCAAAGAAGGTTTATCAGCTTCTGCTGTGGGAAGGTACAGCCTTTCTGAGGGAGAATCTTGGCTGATCTGATGCAAGACTCCTGGGATCATAAAACCACACACTTTAAATGGTTGAGAAACTTAAAGTATGGCTTAATCCTCAGAGACCCCACCTCTAAACACCATCGTCTCATG
The DNA here is from genome assembly GCF_033115175.1 of Lepus europaeus. NCBI lineage: Eukaryota > Metazoa > Chordata > Mammalia > Lagomorpha > Leporidae > Lepus > Lepus europaeus. The sequence goes on from NC_084833.1 coordinate 47,422,485, forward strand.
AAGTTTCCACCCTCTTAATATCTCACAGCAGGGATGACATTTCTTTTTTTAAAACTTTTATTTTATAAATATAAATTTCCAAAGTACAACTTTTGGATTATAGCGGCTTTTCCCCCCCATAACCTCCCTTCTACCCGCAACCATCCCATCTCCCACTCCCTCTCCCATCCCAGGAATGACATTTCAATACATGAAGTCTTAGAGGACACTCAAACCATATCCAAACCAGAGCAGGCTCTAATTAGCATCTACACACACACACACACACACACAAAACAGACAATAATCTGGGAGCTCTCCACTCCCACCTTGGTTGACACAGCTTTTCTGATATTGTAAAATGTTTCAGTATGGTTGGAAAAGAAAGGTCATAGTCTTACATAAAAGGCAGTGTGGAATATCCTAGTTTAAATAAATATTCTTGTATTATAATTCTCAAATGAATTTGGAGGGAGAACACTAACCTCATGAAGGAACCTTGCTCTGCTGTTTTCTAGCCATGTTACTTTGAGTGAATTGTAACCTCCGAAGCCTTAGTTTCCCTATGTAGATAAAGAGGTTGAAAACTCTGAGTTATTTTGACAAGTCAGTTGGATAATATATGTAAAAGACTGGGCTTATTAATGCCTGACACATGACCCTGGCAGTACATAAAGATTTCTGTAGCTCCACATCCTTGCCAAAACTTGGCATGATCCAGCTATCAATTTTTATCAGTCTAACAGGCTTTTTCAGAATGATTTTTTTTTTGTTTCACAGATAGGTCCAGATAGAGAAAGAGACCCAGTAGGAGACATAAATTAAGATATTTAATGTGACAAATTGGCTTACCTGGCTGTGGTGACTGGCTAGGAAAGTCTGAAATCCACAAGGCAGGCTGCAAACAGGGACAGGAGCTGATGCTGCAGTCAATAGGCAGAAATTAGGAAACCCCACTTCTGTTCCTAAGGCCTTCTGGGTGATTGGATCAGGCTCACCCAATAGTCTCCTTTCCGGAAAGTCATTCACAGCTACAAAATGCCTTCACAGCATTAGTGCAGCTTAGATTAGTGTTTGAGTAATGAGGTGCGAATTGGCATGTAAAACTGACCATACATGATCCAACCTGTATTTTAAGAAAGTCATTCTAGGGACAGGATTAAGGCTGAGTTAAACAGGAAGGAGCGTGAAAGCAGAGCGGGGAGTAGGGAATCTGGAACAAGAGAGAGGGCTGAATTAGGCCAGGAGCAGCAGACAGAAAGTAGGGAAGAGAGGTAAAGACTGAACTTGGTTTACTGGGATTAACTGGTTTCGTGTGAACAGAGCTGAGAAGAGAAGGGAAAAAATGGGCAGGATCAAGGGTGTGATACCCAGTTTTCTGGTGGGATCCACATCCAGCCTCTCTGTGGCTGGATGCCACCACCAGGGGGCCAGTTAAATAAATGGGTGTGGCGCTGGTTCTAGTTTTCCAGAGGCTTCTGGTGAAATGTCAGGACACCTGGCTGAGGGGTCAGGTAGACCCGGTCTATAGGTTCTCAGGGAATAATACTTGGAGAGAGGAGAGAATTGGTTTCGGGCAAGCTGATGAATTTATTTTTGAACAAAACTGAGTGTGAGATGCTTACAGAATATCCAAATAGAACTACTTGGTAGGAGGTTGAAGATTTTTAACTCTGTAGAAAGACCAGAGAGTTGTTTCTGTAAAGCAGATCTACTTAATGATGGTTTTTTTCTTAATGTATGCATGGATAATGTTTCCACTAAGTGGCCTTGCTATGGGCTGTAGGGCATAGTGCTGTGATGCCTGTGCTGATGTTCCACTGCTGTGACTGTTCTGTGGTGATGACTCCTGCTGCTGCAGTTATTTGGTCCAGGGCAAAGACTGCTTTCCTTGCCACCTTTGGCAGGGATCAATGCCTCCTGGTAGACTTTCTCCCTAAATACCAGGAAGCCATTTCAAGGGCTGGGTCCTCAGTAGGAACCCCCAACATGTGAAGGTTCTGTCTCCCTGGGAAAACCCAGGCTGGAATCACTGATTTCTAGGGAGTACCCTCAAAGCGTGCAGCACAAAATATGCATAATAACTTCCCAGGGCAGCTTGCTGCCCCAGTGAACAAGGCCAGCCCGGTCAGGCTGCCCTGCCTGGAAGAAGTACTCTGCTTTTGCAGTTTCCAACCTGAGGCCTCCTCTCAACAGATCTACAGGTAACGGGTGAGGGCTCGAGATCCTGGGAGGTTTGGAGCAAGGAGAGAACATTCACTGAACACCTTCCCTGCACCGCACAGTGTGTCAGATACCTTCACGATGACAGTGACAGCTAATGCTTACCAAGTGTATGCCATTGTGTTAAGCACTGCACAGCTGGTATTGTTGTTTTTCTACTAAATCATCACAAAACCACCATGTAAGTTAGATACTAGTGTTAACTGTATTTTACAGCTGCAAAAGTCAAGGCAGAGAGATTGTCTTGCTCAGGGTCACGCAATTAGATACTTAAGGTAGGGCATGAAAAGTGTCCTGATCCCCCAACCCACCGTTCCAGAATCAGCAGTGCTTCTCTTTGGTACTGTGACAGCACCTGTCTCCTCCCTGGCCCTGCCATACAGGGGAGCAAGGCTGCAGAGTTCTCTCCCTGACAGCTCTCACAGGTTTCTGTCCACAGTTGAGTGAGTGAGTGGGCTGGGGGAAGCCCAGTTGGAAATTAGGAGATTTAGGTTCTTAGCCCAGCTGGTGTCTGTCCTTGGACCTTGGATCTTAACCTTTCTGACCCTCACATTCTTCATCTTGAAAGTGGAAATCTAGGAGCATTAGATGAAGAAATTGCTAGGAATTAACTTTGGGAGTTCTTCTATTATATCTGTGCCGCCTCCTCTGTTTTTCAGAATATCCTCTCTCCTTTTCTCTCCCTTGACCTGGCTCCTTTTGTCCTTTATTATGATCTGTGACACCTTGGTCATTTAAAAGTCTGTGATAATCATCCCTTGAGGCAAGGGACCACTGAAATTGTTACGTAAGTGATTTCCACCTCCTGGAGCCAAATGGAGGGGCGTGGGGTAGGGTGAGTAGACTTAGCAGCTGCTGAAACCATAGCCAAGAGAAGTGTCCTTGTCAGTCAGTCACAGGGATGAGTCATGCAAATGGCCGCTTTGCTGGGTTCTTCCCAGAGCCATAAGGTAAATCCCAGGGCAGCTTGCTTTCAGCACTCATGGAGCTTAAAGAAAGCTCCGCTTCTTACTGTGACATGTATCAGGCTATGTACTTTGAAAGAGCTTGGGCTCTGGAGTCAGACTCACCGGAGTTGTTTCATTCCCCTGTTGCTACTTACTAGCTGAAGGACCCTGGGCAAGTCATCTCGTCCAACTGGCCTGCTTCCTTGTCTGTAAAATGCTTCCCGGAGTTGGTGTGCAGCTCCGATGAAAACATGGGTGAAAAGGGCCCAGCGTGGTGCCAGGTGTTCCCTGGTTTCTCAGGGATTCTGACCTCCCTGCGTCTGTAAGCTGTGCGAACGAGCACCTGGGGAGGTAGAGTTGATGAGGGGTGAAACAGTCTGGTTTCCAGGGTGCAAAGGCAGATCCCTCAGTAACAGACATTTGAATTGCACCTCTATTTTTAGTTCCGTGCAGCATAGGTTTAAGAATGTGGCTTCTTCCTATGTCCCTTCATCCTTCCTGTGTAAGCAGCTAGGGCGGAGGGGAGAACAGTGGGGTGGGGGCAGGGAATGGTCCAGCTTCTCTGCAGGTGAGTACTCCTGCTCTTACAGTCGCATCTTTCTCCTCGTGAGTGTCCAGCACTGTCACCTTGGAGACCGTCAACTTCACGGAAATCCGTGCTCGTGCATGGCTGTGAGTGTTTTACTCTAGTCTTCAGCTAGGTTTTTTCACTGCCAAACCAGCCTTCAACTCTCTAATTTTTTTTTAAACATGTATTTATTTGAAAGAGTTACAGAGAGGCAGAGGCAGAAAGAGAGAGATCTTCCATGCACTGGTTCACTCCCCAAATGGCTGTAATGACCAGAGCTGGGCGGATCCGAAGCCAAGAGGCCAGGAGCTTCTTCCAGGTCTCCCGCGCAGGTGCAGGGGCTCAAGGACTTGGACCATCTTCTATTGCTTCCCAGGTGCATTAGCAGGGAGCTGGATTGGAAGTGGGGCAGCCAGGACTAGAACCGGTGCCCATATGGCATGCCGACACTGTAGGCACTGGCTTTACCCACTATGCCACAGCGCTGGCCCCATCAACTCTAATTTTAAAACTTTCCTACAGAGGCATGTGTTTGGCAGTGATTAAGTTGCCAGTGCAGATGCCTACATCCTGTGTCAGTGTACCTGGTTCAAATCCTGGCTGCTCAGCTTCTGATCTGCCTTCCTGCTAATGCACACCCTGGGTGGCAGCAGGTGATGGCTCAACTAGTTGAGTTTCAAGATACTTTCTCTCTCCCCCCTCCCCTCTCCCCCTCTCCCCCTCTTCTCCTCTTCCCCTCTCCCCCTCCCCTTCTCCCCCTCTCCTCTTCACCCCTCTCCCTGCCCCGCCCCCCATTTCTCACCTAAAATGAAATAAATAAAATTGAAAACAACATTCGGAACCACCACCCATGTTCACAACATGGCTGGCTTTGTGACTTTGCGGAGTTCAGCATTAAATGTTCTCCTACTTGAGCTCTCCCTTCCCTTCTCAAGATCCATACAGGCCATACAGCCACAGAGCAACCTTGTCTCCATGGGCTCTGTAGCACCTCCTTGTACTCAGGCATCCAGGAGGCACATAATAATAAATGTGATTTCATTTCTTCCTTTCTGGTAGGTGGGAATATGATTTAGTGGTTAAGACACAGAGTTTCAAATCAGACTCTGTACCTTAACTGCTGTGTGACCTGAACCAAATTACAGAGCCCCTCTGAGTGTAGGTTCCTCATCTATCAGTTGGCAGTATAGGACCCACGTCCCAGGACTATGAAGAGGAATAAAGCCCTCAGCACAGGGCCAGCGTGCAGTGTGAACATACACTTAGTAACTGACATCAGTCTCACAGCAGAGGAAATACTGGCCTAGATAGGTGTTATCCCTGTTTTATATAAAGAAAACTCGTATTGAAAGGTCGAACACCTTGTCCAATGTATACATCCAGTAAGCAGTAGAATCTGGACTGCACCCCAGGGTCTCCTGACCCCTCAGCCAGGTGTCCTCTGGAAAACTAGAACCAGTGCCCACACCCATTTATTTAACTGGCCCCCTGGTGGTGGGATCCACATCCATTCTCTGTGGCGGAATCCTGTTTTCCCTACAGAGCCTGCTGGTGAGATATGTCTGTGTGTATGTGTGTGTGCACAAATGCATTCCTAAGAATGAAGGCCGGCACCGTGGCTTACAGGCTAATCCTCCGCCTTGCGGCGCTGGCACACTGGGTTCTAGTCCTGGTTGGGGCGCCGGATTCTATCCCGGTTGCCCCTCTTCCAGGCCAGCTCTCTGCTATGGCCCGGGAAGGCAGTGGAGGATGGCCCAAGTCTTTGGGCCCTGCACCCGCATGGGAGACCAGGAGAAGCACCTGGCTCCTGGCTTCGGATCAGCGAGATGCGCCGGCCGCAGCGGCCATTAGAGGGTGAACCAACGGCAAAAAGGAAGACCTTTCTCTCTGTCTCTCTCTCTCTCTCACTATCCACTCTGCTTGTCAAAAAAAAAAAAAAAAAAAAAAAAAAGAATGAAGGAGCAGGAAAATATTCAGGAGAATCATGATTCCCTAGAGTGCTCCAGGAATGCAGCATTTGGTTAATGGATTTTCTCAGAGTCTTAACCTCTTGGTTTCAGGTCTTATCGAAAGTCATTATGAAATGCATTGCAGCCATTCACTTTTCTGATGCTAGAAGGGGCTGTCTTTTGAGTCTAATTAAATCCTCCTGAAATCACAGAGGATCTTGGCTGGGTGTCCTGTCACCACCAGAATGATCAGTCATGATGTTCAGGACTCTAATAACAACCCACATGTCTGTCTGGGTCTCTGACATCCATTATATCATTTAGTCACAGCAGCGGCCCCGTGTGTATGTGTGTGTTGGAAATGAGGCACAGGATGGGAAGAGAATTATTCCCCGCCTCACAGGTGAGCAGGCTTGCAGTCAGAGAACATGAATGCCCCGTGTGGGATCACGTATCTTGTTAATGACAGAGCTGAAACTGAAAAGACATTTGCCGAGTCATAGTGTTGTAAAGCAGGAAACAGCATAGATTTCTGAGTCAGACGTGACATTCCTCATCTGGAGAATGGGGATAAAACTTCCTTTGCTTGATTATGTTCTTTCTTTCTTTTCTTTTTTTTTTTTTTTTGGACAGGCAGAGTTAGACAGTGAGAGAGAGAGAGAAAGGTCTTCCTTTTCCATTGGTCCACCCCCCAAATGGCCGCCAGTTTTAGAAAGCCTTTTGGTGCTATTATCAAGAGGCTTGAAGATATCCAATTTCATTTGTTTATTAACTCAAATTCTTTCCTAAGGAAAGATGTTAAATATGGAAAAGCTTTATGGTTAAAGATGTTCATCATAATATATATATTTTTTTGACAGGCAGAGTTAGACAGTGAGAGAGAGAGAGAGAGAAAGGTCTTCCTTCCATTGGTTCACTCCCCAAATGGCTGCTACGGCCGGCATGTTGCACCGATCCGAAGCCAGGAGCCAGGTCCCTCCTCCTTGTCTCCCATGCGGGTGCAGGGCCCAAGCACCTGGGCCATCCTCCACTGCCTTCCCGGGCCACAGCAGAGAGCTGGACTGGAAGAGGGGCAACCAGGACAGAATCCAGTGCCCCGACCAGAACTAGAACCGGGATGCCGGCGCCGCAGGCGGAGGATTAGCCAAGTGAGCCATGGCGCCAGCCGTCATCATAATATTTTTATAATTTTATTAAAATTAGGAAGTACCAGACTGTCCTTTCTTTTGGGGTTGAATAAATTGTGGCCTTGAGTAATGTACAGCGCTTACTAAGTAACACTGTATTCACGAGTAATAGCATTGGTCTTGCAAAAACAAAAACAAAGAGCCATCTAAGAAAAACATACCAGGAAGAATCATACTTTCCTATGTAGGCAATGTTGGTGTTATCCAGACTCTTCCCTATCTAGTCTTAGCCATCCACACCATCCCTTTCTGTGCCACTTCTATTTACTGTATATGGTGATCACTATGGTGACCCTAGCACATTTTCCTAACAAACATCTTTTGCCCCTGTATGCCTTCATATAATATATTTTTAAAATAATTATTTATTGGAGGCCAGCATTATGACACAGTGAGTTAAGCTACTGCCTGTAACACTGGCATCCCATTAGGGCACTGGTTCAAGTCCTGGATTCTTCCCTTCTGATTTAGTTCCCTGGGAATGTGCCTGGGAAAACACTTGAGCAGAAGATGGCTCAAGTACTTGGGTCCCTGCACCATTATGGGAGACTCTAACGTAGTTGTAGGCTCCTGGCTTTGGCCTGGCCCATCCCCAGCTGTTGTGGGTGTTTGGAGAGTGAACCAGCAGGTGGAAGAGTTAGAGAGAGAAAGAGAGAGAGAGAGAGAGACCCTGTACACCTTTGTACGTCTTGTTCCTTCTTCTGAGATACCTTTTCCTCCTTTGTCCAGCAAGTGCACACCTTCTACTGGTCCAGCTCTGTAGGTCTTCTTGAATTACTAGATAGAATCAGTCATTCCTTAGAGTAGGGTGGGAGGTATCACTATGTTGCTAAATCTGTATACATGAAATTTGTATACCTTAAATACAATTTTTTAAAAAAGAATCAGTCATTCCTGTTCCTATTCACGTTTGTCTTATGTTACAGTCGTGCCTGTTTCTGTCTCTGTCCACAGACAGGGCACTCCCTGAGGATCAGGACCATGTTTTCAACAATCTAGTACCTAACAGAGGGCTGGCATTTAGTAGGCACTCAATGCATATTAGTTGCATCTTCACTTTTTATTTTTTGCTTTTCCATGCTTTTTGTATATTTTATAATGGCAATCCATTGTGTTTATGATGGAAGAAAAATTCATTTAAAGCCAGTCCCAAAAAGACAGATACCATATGTTTTTCCTGATCTGAGGTAACTAATACAGCATCTAAAATGTAATGTATTGGAGCGAAATGGACATTTTGAGACTAGATGATTGTTTACAGTCTTTGTCGCCTCTGTTGAGAAACAATGGTTTCTTTTTCTTTACATTATTTGTTGAACTCTTTTACTTAATGTGGGGCTAACTTTATGATCATTAAGTAAACTGAAAATTCATCTTTGTAAAAATTAAGAGTGGGGGGCAGCACTGTGGCATAGTGGGTAAAACTGCCTCCTGCAGTGCTGGCATCCCATATGCACACCAGTTTAGGTCCTTGCTGCTCCACTTCTGATCCAGCGCTCTGCTATGGCCTCGGAAGGCAGTAGAGGATGGCCCAAGTCCTTGGACTCCTGCACCCATGTGGGAGACCCAGGAGGAGGCTTTTGGCTCCTGGCTTTGGATCGACACAACTCTGGCCATTGCAGCCATTTGGGGAGTGAACTAGTGAATGGAAGACTTCTCTCTCTCTCTCTCTCTCTCTGCCTCTCTGTAACTCTGCCTTTCAAATAAACAAATAAATCTTTAAAAAAATTTAAGAGTGGGAATGGGAGAGGGAGGAGGAAGAAGTGTTGAAGTATGGGAAGGAGGGAAGGAGGGTAGCAAGTACCATTATGTTCCTAAATTTCCATATATGAAATTCATGAAACTTGCATAACTTAAATAAAATTTAAAAAAAAAGAAAATTATCAAAAAAATTTTTAAAAAGAAAAAAATGTATTTATTTTAATGAGGTGCCTGGCCTACCTCAACATTTCTCAGACCCGGCCGTGCATCAGAATCACCAGACTGCCTGGCCCCATAATGGCCTTCTTGAAGCCCAACCCCCAGGATAAAGAACTGGAAGCAGTGTTGTCCACAAAGCACCCTGGTTATTGGGATGCTCGGCCATGTCTCAAGATCTGTGATCTAAGTCCCTATAAGGCCCTTTTAACTTCGTGTCTTTCTGTGTCTTAGATTGACCTCCTCGCTCTTACTGTCTGTGCTTTAGGATGAGGGCCTGTGGAACAGCCAGTGAAAGTGTGGGAGAGTAACTGTATTCATTGCCTTATTGACTATCTCTTCTTGCCTAGGACTGCTTTATATATAACATCTTTTTAATCTGTACAACATTGCTTTAAAGTCAGATTTATTATCTCCATTTTACAGATGAGAAAACTGAGGAGAAAGGTGACAACATTCCCAAGGTCAAGTAACAAGAATACAATGGAGCCTATATTTCAGTTCAGTTCTGTTAGACTTCAGAGATGAAATCAGAATCTCCCTTGCTGCCCCTTTCTACCTTTTCTCAAACAAGGGCGTCCTAGCCAGGCCAGGTACAACCCTGCGTGTGCAGAGCTGCTGTGCGCTCTGCTCAGGCCTGGGGGATCAGCATCCCCACTAGGCAGCGATGCCTCCAAAGGCAAGCGGAGGCTCCAAACGTGCTCTGGCGCCCACCCGCCTGCTTACAGGGTGCAGTGAAGCAGTGGAATTCAGTTTGTGGCAGTGACCTCAGAAGGACTATTTTTAGTAAGAAAGTAGGTCAGGGGCTACAGCGGTGCTGCCGCTGCTGGAGAAATGAGCAGCCTCCCCTCTCACCAGGAGGCCTGTTCCCATCAGCTTCTCACACAGCCAGTGTGGAAGTGAAGAAGGCAGATCTGACCTCCCCACATGACTGTAGTTGTAATCATCACTATAGAACCACAGGGAGGGGCCACACACTTCATCTAAGACACAGAGGCTCTGGGCTCGGTTTGCCTGGGGTCTCGGCCCCAATTTTCTTCACTCGGAGGTTGGAGTCTCTTGAAACGTCTGCAACGTGGCAGGAGGCTCATGCATTGTATCCCTGCTACGTGCCAGCCACCGTTCCGGGCTCGGTGTTCATTATCTCATTTAATCCTTGCAGTGTTATTATCTGAGTTTTGCTGCTGTGAAAGTGGAGTTGCAGACAAGTGGAGTTAAGAGACTTACTCAAGATCACACAGTGCGTGTATAGCGGAGCCAGATTTTGAATCCTGTGTTGATGACTGGACCCCACCAAGGCATGCTGGAAGTGATTTTTAACACAACCACTCTGCATCTGCCTCATTTTGTTAAATAATTCAGAGAAAAAGGGTACAAAAATGGCTTTCTGCATCTGGGTTTCTCAGAGTCAGGACAGTCAAGGGCACCCAAGTAGACCCTGTCCCCAGAGAGGAGAGAGTACATCCTGCATACTGCTGCCTAATCACAGAGGCCGGTAGTTGCCAAAAACAAACCAGCCACCTGGTTTCCCTGGGCCCGGAGTGTTTCAAATCCCCAGCCCCGCTCGCTCTGCCATATATTAGCTGCAGATCTGTGGCAAATTGCAGGGCATTCATTGGTGATGCCCAGGCGGGCACAAGCTTGTTAACAGAACGCAGTAATTGACATCGTAATTCATTATGCACAGCACGGAGGACTCGAGGAGAAGCCCACTTTGCGGCCAAGTGCCGCTGGCACCACCAGCTTTGAGAATTTGTTCCTGGCTCTGCTGTGGCGTCCCAGCTGGAGGGGCCAGGAACAGCCTGGGGCTTCTGTCTGATCTGCTCCCCACCTCCACCTCCAGGCTAGGAGTGAGGGTGTATCCCCTGCCCCCAGGCTGTGTGACCTTGGAGGGAGATTTGCCCATTCATTCATTTATTCACTATTTTTGAAAATGTATCAGGCATGCAGTGCAGAACCAGGCAGTTAGTTTCTGCCCTCACGGAACTTCTAGTCCCTCTCTGGACCTTGATTTCCTTAACATCACATGCGTAGGGAAGAATTGGATCGATCAGTTTCTTCTAGCTCTAAAATCTCAGAATCCACAGTTCTGGATTATAAACATTTATAATTGAGTCATAGTGTCGGTCTTAGTCATTTGTAGCCAATGCCAAAGGGAAAAAAAAATGAATATCTCAGATCTCAGAATCTGGATGGGAACCATGGACACAGACTAATCCAATTTCTTCACTTACAAATGTGAAAAATGAGGCTAAAAGAAAGGTGTGACTTGCCAGGGTATCAGCCATACAGCCAGGATGGGAAAGCCCTGAGCCCCAGGCTCGGCTCCAGCCCTTCTGAGGCTGCTCTCATACAGCGCTGCTCATGAGCCCATACTGGGGACTCTTGCGACATTTGGCCTCTGTCAAGAAGCTGTCTCAAGTCTCGCCTGCCTAGAACTCTAACTTCTGCTTTTGGACACCCTTACCAGCCCCAGTTGCTGTGGCCTGAGAGCAGAAGGGGAAGAAGCAGGCTCTGATAGCCAAGCCTCAGAAGATAAATAACATTGAAACTCATTGCACCAAGACTTCCAAACACATGGCCATGAACAAGTTGAACATAGAGCATGCAGAGTTTGCTGTCAGGTTTCCCAAGCAAACATGCAGATACCAAGGCAAACCACGGTGAAGCTGCAGAGGAAGGGGACCTGGGGGAGGTGACTGACAGGAGCTGCTCAGTGAACTTCTGTACTGGCTCAGGACCTTGCTATGGCTCTGGCTCTCGTCCCTCGCCTACATGTGGCCAGGGAAAGGAATCCAGAGCTGGAAAGACACAGGACCTTTCTGATCTTCTTGTGAGCAAGGAAGTTGAGTCCACTGCAGAGAAATTGGCAGCAGGGGACAAGCATTTGGAATGCTGGTTAAAACCCTGCCTGGAATACCTTGGAACATCCCATATTGGAGTTCCTGGGTTCAAGACCCAGATCCTCTGCTTTTGATTCAGTCCTGCTAGTGTGTACCCTTGTGTTAAGTCCCTGCCATCCATGTGGGAGACCTGCATTTAGTGGCTCAGCTTTGGCCTGGGTCAGCCCAGGCTATTGAGAACATTTGGAGGGGCTGGCATTGTGGCATGGCAGGTAAAGCCACTGTCTGCAGTGCCAGCATCCCATATGGGCGTCGGTTCGAGTCCCAGCTGCTCCATTTCCAATCCAGCTCTCTGCTATGGCCTGGGAAGGTAGTGGAAGATGGCCTGAGTCCTTGGGCCTCTGCACCAGCATGGGAGACCCAGAGGAAGCTCCTGAATCCTGGCTTGGGATTGGCACAGCTCTGGCCGTTGCAGCCAATTAGGGAGTGAACCAGCAGGAGGATCTCTCATCTCTCATCTCTCTCTCTCTCTCTCTCTCTCTCTCTCTCTCTCCTTCTCTCTCTATGTAACTTTGACTTTCAAATAAATAAATAAATAAATAAATATTTAAAGAAAATCAGTTATAGAGAACTTTTGAGGAGTGAGCCAACAAATCGAAGATCTCTATCTCTGTCCCTGTCTCTCTCTGCCTTTCAAATAATAAAATTGATTGAATGAATTAATGAATTAATGAATTAATGAATTAATGAATAGAAATTGGTACCAGGAGGCCCATCATTTTTTTAGTGACCTGAACATCTCTTCCCTGGGTGGGGATAGCAAGGCTTTAGCAAAACTAAAATGCCTACTTGTCCTTAAGTCTTCTCTTCATCACAGCCTGAGTGCCAGCGAGCACCTGCAAGCACTGTCCTTGATTAATTAGTAAGATTTTGTGCCCTATAGTGATTATCTAGGAAGGAGATGGTCAGAGGTAGGAGGCAATGAGAATCTGTTCTTGATTATAAAAACCTGGGTCCAGTCTGTGTATCATGCATAATTTTAGTCTCCTAGTTTGATTTGTTATTTCCCATGTTTCCCATTTGTAGAAAATAATTTTCCAATAGACATATAACATTATCCTTAAAGCACTACCTACTTCAGGTACATAAAATGTCACATGTGCACTGATACATGTATATGTCATATGTAAAAATAAAATAGTTGTAGTTTTTAAAAAGTGGCTTCAAGTTGTTTGTGAGCTGATTGCCTGAGTCTGAAGCACTGGCCCACTCATGTGTCGCTGGGCTATAGTCATGTTCCCTTCTGTCCCGTCTGCTCTCACAAGTGAAGGGGATAGATCAGTGAGTTTAGTTGCCTGACCTCTGAATCGGTTCCATCAAATTACTTGGAATAATTTTTAAACATATGGAAAATGGGTCATCTGCAAGCCAGGCCACAGAGAATGGCAGTGGGATTCATTGTCAATTCTTGGTTTAAAACTCCAGACTCCAAATGTGCCATGTTCTCTGTTTTACCGTGTGCTGCCAGGAGTTATAAAGATAAATAGCAAAAGAAATTCAAGGAACTGTTGTTAAGTTTGATTTCCTATTGCAGGACTGATGTCAAAGCTTTCCGTGAAAAACCCAAGTTCATTCCAAATGGATAGTTCCCAAGGCTAGAGATCTTCGCATGGGTCTTGTTAGCATCTCAGCCTCCCACTCCACACATTGTGTGTTGGAGCCGCTGCAGCGTGCTGATTTTTATTAAATGTCTGTCTCTCTCCCTCTCTCTCTCTCTCTAACAACAAGTCCAGCTGTTTCAACCCCAGAAGGATAGCCAGATTAGTTCTCTTTTAAGCAGAATGGTAAATGCGTATCCCTCCCCTCAGTGCCCCAGCCTCACAATAATAACAGCCACCTTTTGCCAAGTGCCTACTGTGCTTGAGTCCTTATGGCATCTTTATGAGTGGGTATTATTAGCCTATTTGATAGACAGTAGGTTGTGGTTAAGATAATAGAGTTTGAGAAAGGTTCAAATTCAAACACGGCCCCAGCATGTTTTAGCAAATTTTTCTTTATTGCAAAATAAGGTTTGTAGCATATACCTCATAGTAGTATGAAAATTAAGTGGATACCACCCATGTGGTACTTGGCATGGAGCCCATTGCATGGTAAGAAATTCTTAATAAATGTGACTGTAGTGATGACGATGACGATCTGGCAACACCATGATCTCATCTATAGAAGTTATGCAACTAGAATGGATCCTAGAGGAGTGAGGAGCGATGGCAGCAAATCAACAGTTTTCTGTTAGCCTAAGGGAAGCTCCAGAGAACTTCAGGAATGATATGAGAATGAGACCTGGTACGACTGATTGGAATAAACTCAGAGAAGAACTGAATTTTATTTATTCAGCAAATTTTTATTGGCCACCTACTATGTGTCAGGCCTTGTACTAAAAGCAGGAGATACTGTGATGATAAAACAGAATCCCTGCCCTCAAGGAGCTTCCAGTCTAACGGGGGAGAATCAAACACTATTAACACAATTTGACCAGCTATGTATAATTATGAACTAGGCTAAATGCTGTGACATAAAGGAATAAGATGCCATGAGAACATGAAGAATGTGTTCTGGCTTACTTCAGGTGAGCAGGGATAGCTTTGCTAGGGAAGTGAGAGTTGAGATCTGAAGGAGGGTTAGGAGTTAATGAGGCAAAAGGAATGGGTAGGAGAGAAGACCTTTCTAGACCTGTGGACCAGTATGGCTCTTGTGGTGAGAGGCAGCTTAGTGCTTTCAAAGAACTGAGGTCAGTGCGACTTGAGAGGAAAGAAAGGAATGGAGAGGGAGAAAAAGGCTTGTAAGAGGCCTTATTAAGGACGTTTTCCTCTTTATTTTAAGCTCATGGGGACCATTGAAGGATTTAGAGCAGAAGTGTGGGTGTGTTTGAGTGTGTCTATGTGTGTGTGTGTATGTTTTACACATGTGGAGAGCTCTATACTCCGTTTGGTATTTACAAGAGATCAACAGTGGCCTTGGGAATGGATGAAGCGTTCAAGAATGAGGAGACCAGTTAAGAAGAAGCTTTTGCATTTGTTCCAGTAAGAAATACAGTGGATAGGGCTAACGTAGTGCCAGGAGAGATGAAAAGACAGACATCTGAAACATTTGGAGGGAAGACTGGCAGCACTTGAGCACTTGGTGATGCGCTGGATATAACTGTGGGAAAAGAGAATCTATGAAGGACTGCCCTAGGTTCCTGGAATCTGGGTGGCTTCTGCTTTTGTTATTCACTAAGGTTTAAAAAGAAAAGGTGGCCGGTGATGAGGTGTGGGTAGAAGGATCTTGATCTGAATTTGAGCAGATTACACTTGTGGTGCCTTTTATACATCCAAGTATGGATGTTCTGTGCCCAAGGTCAGCAAGGGTAGGACACAGTGGCCTTGGAATGCCTCTGGGCTGTGTGATCCAGACCCAGCCTCCCTGGGGGTCAGACTTGTTTTAGTCCACTTGGTCTGAGGACTCAGGGTTTGCTTTCCCTCCCTTTCCCCTCATGGTTCTGTTTGTTTACCAGAATATTCTAAAAGGGGATGTTGCAGGAGGATTCAGCCTAAGGAGAGTTGTGAACAGTCTAGGGAGAGAGCTGGCTTCTTTAGGCATAAGAGTTCATTTCTTCATGCACATTGTTTGAGATTTATTTTCGAAATCTGTGGGTGAGATATTGGTTTTTATATGATTTTTTTCCCTTCATGTGCACTCCTTTTTATTTATTCACTCATTTACTGTTATTTCTAGTTGGTACATGAAAATTATAAATATTTATAGGTGTCAGGTGATATTTTTTCAATACATGTATAGATTGTATAATGTTTTTCATTCATTTACTAATTAAAATATTCGACACCTGTATGTATAGAGATGTATAGGTGTCTGCTATGTGACAGGCATAGGATCTGTCACAAAGGACCTCCGGTTCTTTGAGAAGTGATATTCCCAGAACCCATCTGGCATTGCTGTTCTTAAGATCTTAGAGAAATCATGCAGGGGGCTGCCCTTCCTCTGAATATTAAATCTCCAGGATGCTGAGCTGTTGACTTTTATCAAGGAGACACGTCCTGGAGTTCAGAGGACTGGATTGTCAGGGGCTCCCTCTGCAGCTGTGACTCCTCAGTGTGTCTCTGGGGGCCTGTGTTTTTCAGTCTCCCCAGGTGGTAACTACATCAGTGCCAGTTCTCCACTTTGAACAGGGCTCAGCTGGACAGTCTGAGCCCCCACCCCCACTGTCACGTGTTCTGGTTTTCTGAAAGCATCTCTGTGTGTCCAGGTGAGCAGGTGAGGGCTAGGGAAGTGTCAGATCAGCCTTTGTGTCCTCCTGTAGAATGGAGGAGAGCTGGGCTGGCCTGCAGGAAGGGGGATGGGCAGAGGAGTGACTCATCCAGTCCTGGCAGCATGTGGTAGGATCTGTGAATACCCATGTGGAATAGATGTGTGCTCTAATAACACTTGCCTTGTGAAAATCTAAATTCATGAGCCACACTAATTTGGAACAGTGGTTCCCATCACAAAAGGGAGCATGATAGCCTTTTAAAATTCTCTAGTATATTTAGCATGCAGAGCACTGAGGGAGGAACCTATTTATGCCAGTTTAGGCACTCAGGGAAAACTGGCATTCCCTGCGACAGTGGAACAAAAGAACTTCTTACGACTGGAGCAGATGGTGAGCGTCTGTTAGGGCAGGTGCTCCTGCAGAGGCTGGATGACCGTGTGTCAGGTAGGACACAGGGATTCCCAGGGCAGAACGGTGGGCTGGGAATCACAAGTCTAAGATTCTTGGATTCTTGGCTTCACTGTTCATTTTGAAAAATAAGTCTACCTGAAGCAAATCTGCCAAGAACTGTTGTGTCCTTGAAGCCCGAAGGACCAAGGCTAGAACCCAGCTCCACCTCTGGTAGCTCTGTGACTTGAGCTACTTGCTCTCTGAACATCCTAATCGCAGTCTGTAAAATCGGATGCAGACAATCTCGCAGGGCTCTGTGTGCAGGAGAGCCAGCTGAGTGAAGCCGAACAGCCAGCACTGCAGGATGTGAGGAGGGGGAGCCTGCAGTGTTCCTGGCAGCTGGCAGCTCTGTGGCGTGTGTGTGGCTCAGCCGTGCATGCTCTGCACAGGGAGAACATTCACTGCTCCCCAGAGCACAAATGCCAGGCATGTGTCAGCTGGGAGGGGCCAGGACACACTGTCCTGCTTCTGCCTGAGGACTGCCACCCTCTCAGCAAACAGCCCACCAAGCTTAATTTCTGCAGAACCCAGTCTTTGTTACAGAGGGATCTTTTCAGGTGCCTACGGTGGTATGTTGCTTGCAGTCTGACCTCCAGGAGCACTATGGCCACATCCCTTTCCCCTGTAGGAAGCTCCTTTCTAAAGCTGGTTTTATGAGAAATTATTCTTCTAATGTGTTGGATAAGACCCTGACATATATTTCTGATGGTACCTTAGAAGGTTCATACTTGTTATTTTCCGAGTAAGCATTAACAAGATATAGACTAGCCTTTTGTTGGCCCTGGCACTGTGACTAAAGACCACTTGCTTCCTGCAAAATCCTTGACACTCCAGGCAAAGCTCTAGCTTCATGTGTCAATTCCAGCATTCTTGATTCACGCCAACCTGAAGATATGTGCAAGTCACTGTTCAGGGTATCCACCAGAGTTGTCACAGCTTCCGTGCATCCAAACAATGCAATTTGTGTACAGTCAGTGCAATATACAATGTCATTTTCTCCAGCTAACATTCCTGCAGCCTCTGCAGCGCCGGGTTAGTGACCACTTTGTCCAGATTAAAAGAGCATGGCTCTGCAAGGTATAATAGTTTGTCCGAGGTCACACAGCTAATTATTGACAGAGCTGTGTTTCAAATCCTGGTCTTCTAAGATGCATCCTGACATAGTGAAAAAACCATCCAACATTTGCATCCTACCTAGAGCGCTCATGAGCAGAGTGACCTTGGGCAAGTTGATTATTTCTATTATATGTGGTTATTAATATTAATACCAGTAGAATTTACAAAGGACCTGACATAGTGGTAGATGGCCTACCCTATATCTCATTGCATTTTCCTACTAGAACTGTCAGGGGGTTTTACTATTATTTTACAGATAAGCATCTTGAAATTGGGAGCAGTAAAGTGACTTTCCCTGATTGAACCCCAGTTTCTCCATAGAAGAACTAGAGGAAAATATTAATATCTCCTTAGGAGGGTGATGATGAGGACTGATGAGGTAATGTATGTAAACTGCCCCACACAGTGCCTGGGAGAGGGGAGGTGGCGTTTCCGTTCTCTAGATCCCCCTCTGATCTCTAATCTAGTGGTCTTTCTGCTGTATCCTCACTGAATGCATTTAGAAGTTGAGGTCACCCTTAAGTTCTCTCCACTGCTTTCTTTGTCACACTCACTCCCTCCCCCAGAGGCCACTTCGAGTCTCTGGTCTGAGCTCGCTGCCAGGCGCTGCCTGTTTCGTATTGTGCCAGTTCAGGAAACATCATCCTTCCCTGGCATGCTGCATCACACCCCTGACATTTGCCCTGAGCTGTGTTCTGGAACGCTAAAGCCCGCCCTGGCAGCTCCAGCCACAGGGCGCTCCCCTTTGCTGACTCTGGAAGGCAAATGCAGGTTGTTTCCTTTATTTTGTCATTTCACCTGGACTCCTTCATATTATGACATCATCCTTCATGGGGGACTGTGCAGGGAAGAGACCTGGACCCAGGTCTTCTGACTTCGAATGTTGTCCCCCTGAAGCTCACTGTTATTTAATATTTAAGAGGAGTATGCAGTTGTCATGGAAGAACACAGGAGCCACACCCTGGAGATTCTTAGCAATGTAGTCATTGGGCTTTCCATAAATGTTTGTTGACTTAGCACTTGCTATCAACCAGACTGTGCGTAAGACACTGGAAATGGCTGTGAAGGGGACAAGTCTACCTTTCATGGAACATTCATGGAGCTTGCATTCTGGTGTGAAGAAGGTCACAAAATCAAGTAAATCACTAAGATAATTTCAGCTTTGAAATTGGGAAAGCCAAGACACTGTGGCAAAAGATGACCTAAATGAAAGATCTCTGGAAGTGAGATTCCGGTGGAAAGAATGGGCCATCAAAGAAGGAGGTACTTTTCTCCGAAGGGAGGAGAGAACTTCCACTTTGATTATGGCCTTGTCTAAATAGTGTCGGAGTTTGTGGATTGAAGAGGCTTTCATAGCCTTGGCAGCTCATGACAAGAGCCTTAGGTGATTACTGATGTCATAAATAAGAGTGTCAATTTTTAAATCAACAACAGGAGTTACTGTGCACTTGCTCCCTATGCAGGACCTCTGTCCTTAGTGTGTTGTACTATGAGAATTAACAGTAAAACTTCTCTTCAAACAGTACTTTATACTTTGTGTGTCTGTGGGGTGCAAGCTGTTGAAATCTTAGTATAGAGTCGATCTTCTGTATATAGATAATTAAAAATGAATCTTAATGAAGAATGGGGTGGGAGAGGGAATAGGAGATGGGGTGGTTTGTAGGTAGGAGGGTGGTTATGGGGAGAAGAACTCTTATAATCCAAAAGTTGTACTTTTGAAATTTATATTTGTTAAATAAAAGTTTTCTATATAAAAAAATAAAAGAAATGCTATGAAAGCAATAATTAGAGCCCTGGCATAGGGAGTAACTGGGAGGTTGTGTACTTTGGATAGGGTGGTCAGAGAAGGAGCAGGTGACATTTTAAGCTGAGTTCTTGTTTTAGTTCATATTGTGCTACTATAAAAGAGTACCAGAAACTTACTATTTTATAATGAACAAAAGTTTATTTTCTCCTATTTCTGGAGGCTGAGACATTAAGATTGAGGGACCAGCACTGACAAAGTCATTCTTTTTTTTCTTTTAAGATTTATTTATTTAAAAGTCAGAGTTATAGAGGTGGGAGGGAAGACAGAGAGAGAGAGATCTTCCATCTACTGATTCATTCCCCTAGATGGCCACAACAGCCAGGACTGGGCCAGGCTGAAGCCAGGAGCTGGGAACTTCATCTGGGTCTCCCACATGGGTGCAGGGGCCCAAACACTTGGACCATCTTCTACTGCTTTCCCAGGCCATTAGCAGGAAGCTGGATATGAAGTGGAGCAGCTGGGACTCAATCTGGCAGCCATATTGGATGCCAGCATTGCAGGTAGTGGTTTTACCCACCAGGCTGCAACACCGACTAACAAGGGCCTTGTTGCTGCATCACACATGGTGGAAGCGCAAGAGAGAGCAAGAGATTGAATTTGCAGCCTCAAGACTTTTTAGTCCTTTCATGAGGTGGAGTTCTCTTGACTCATTAGGCTCTACCCCCAACTGTGTTGCTTCCAACACATTGTTTTGAGGGGACACATTAAACCATAACAGCTCTCAAATAAGAAGCTAGGGCAAGAGCATTGTAAGCACAGAGAGCAATGAGAACAAAGATCCAAAGGTGGAAAGAGCTCAGTCATTCAAGGAGTGAAATGGAAGCTGTTGGCTGGAACAGTCACAGAGGGAAATGGTGATCAGGTCAGAGATAAACAGGAGTGAGATGGCTTGGGCTCTGGAGGCCATAGAGGACTTTGTGTTTTTACCTAGAATCAATGAGGGAATTTTAAACAAGGGATTGACATGATCTTAAACATACTGAGGTGGCTAAATGGATTATAAAATATAAAAAGAGAACCAGAGATACCAAGTTAGGAGGCTGTTGTAGTTATTCAGGAGAATTTACAATGGCCTGGACTGAGTTATGACAGTGGAGCTAGAGAGGCAGAAAGATTTGTAATTAGTGGTAAAGCTAGGACAACAAGACTTGATGTAATGTTAGAATAGGAATCCATTCTGCTTAATCTAGTCAATACTTAGTGTAGGTCAAAGCAATACATAGTTTTAGTTACTAAAGTGTAGTGGGCTTTCTTGACAGTGGGTAGCAAGGTGACAATCTAACTCCAGGATGTGCCTCTGTGGTTTGAGAGATACAGATAGAGGCTGGTTCTTGGCTGTAGCCATACCATTCTGAACTAGCTTGTCATATCTTAGAAACTAAGCAGGATTGGGCCTGATTAGTACTTGGATGGGAGAGGTTAGTTCTTGTACCTTTACTCTTTTAAATTTGAAAGGCAGGGGCCAGAGCCATGGCTCACTTGGTTAATCCTCCGCTTGAGGCGCAGGCATCCCATATGGGCACCAGGTTCTAGTCCCGGATGCTCCTCTTCCAGTCTAGCTCTCTGCTGTGGCCCAGGAGTGCAGTGGAGGATGGCCCAAGTGCTTGCGCCCTGCACCCACATGGGAAACCAGGAGGAAGTACCTGGCTCCTTGCTTTGGATCGGTGCTGCGCCGGCCGTAGGGCCATTTGGGGAGTGAACCAACAGAAGGAAGATCTTTCTCTCTGTCTCTCTCTCACTGTCTATAACTCTTACTTGTTAAAAAAAAAAAAAAATTGAGAGGCAGAGAGAAAGAGAGAGATCTATCTTCCATCAGTTGGTTCCTTCCCCAAAGAGTTGGTTCTGAGCTAGGCCAAAGCCAGGAGTCGGAAACTCAATCTGGACTCCCAGTGTGGGTGGCAGGGAGCCAACCACTTGAACCATTACCTGCTGCCTCCCAGAGTATACATCAGCAGAAAGCTGGAATCAGAAGTGGAGCTGAGACTTGAACCCAGGCACTCCAATATGGGATGTGGGCCTCCCAATTGGTGTCTTTAAAATATATATATATATATATATATATATATATATATATATATATATATATTTGAAAAGCGCAGTTACAGAGAGAGGAGAGACAGAGAGAGCTTCCATCTACTGGCTTACTCACCAAATGGCCACAACCACTGGGACTGGGCCAGGCTGAAGTCAGGAACCAGGAGCTTCTTCTGGTCTCCCATGTGGGTGGCAGGGGCCCAGGGACTTAGGTCATCTTCTGCTGCTTTTCCAGCCATATTACCAGGGAGCTGGATTGGAAGTGGAGCAGCTGGGACACAAACTGGCACCCTTATGGGATGCCAGTGCTGCAGGAGATGGCTTAATGAGCTGCGCCACAGCACAGGCCCCCAAGTGATGTCTTAACCGTTGCACCAAACACCCATCCCAAGTTCTTGCTCTTAAAAGACAACTCAGAGAAGTGAAAAAGGGAGAGATTCAACAGTCCTTTGGCAGGTGCTTTATCTGAGGCTGGTACTATGCTGTTGTAAATAATATTGGGCTTTGCTCTTTCAGACCTCCCATCTCTTGGGGGACATAGGCACATAGATGGATGAATCTTAGTGAGTCCAGTGTAGTGGCATAGGGGAGTATAAGGGAAGTGGGGATTTAAGTGAGAGGCTTAACATTTCTTAGAAGAAATAAGGGAACTCTTCACAGAGAAACTGGGCCTCAGAAGAGGGTTAGACAAGAGAGCATTCCAGAAAAGGGGGATAGCAAAGGCCCAGAATCCTGAAAGGAGTGTCCTCAAGAAATAGAAAATATCTCTGACTGTGGAATGGAGTGTGTGTGGGGATTGGTATGTAAGTTGTTGACTACATTGTGAAGGGCCATGGTTGAGGGTGCTGGATTTAGTCCTTTAGGCATCTAGAAATAAATAGAGACCTTAAGACCAAGTTATTTTTTTTAAAATTTATTTATTTGAAAGAGTTACAGAGTGGGAGAGACAGAGGCAGAGAGAGAGAGAGAGAGAAGTCTTCTATCAGTTGGTTTACTCCCCCAAATGGCCGCAACAGAAGCCAGGAGCCAGGAGCTTCATCCAGGTCTCCCACATGGGTGCAGGGGCCTGAGTACTTGGGCCATCTTCCACTGCCCTCCCAGGCACATTAGCAGGGAGCTGGATTGGAAGTGGAACAGCCAGTACAGGAACAAGCACCCATATGGGATGCCTGCATTGCAGGAGGCAGCATTTCAGGAGATGCCACAGCACCAGCCCCTTAGGGCTGGGTTCTAATTGAGGGAAAGCGAATAGCTGGCCCATAGAATACTATCCCATCAAATCCTCATTTCCTATTGAGTCTGGATGCAGCCTCAGAAATGTTCTCACTACAGCATTCCAGGCGGTCACTTCCAGTCAACCAGAATTGGCAGAGAAAGAAGCCTATTCGCCATTCCCAAAATAAGAGGAGTCTGTGAGTGAGTTTAGAAAGAGAAGGGCTCTAGGACCAAACTCCTGCTAAAGGAGTGTCTCGTTAGCCACAGGACACATGATCTCCATTGTGTAAGACACGATGACAAACAGTAAGAAGAGTGTTGCTGTATTAAAGGGTGAGTGGCTACCGTGCAAGGGGGAAATAATAATTCAGTCAGTAGGGATATTTTCTTGAGTGCAGCTGTGATTGTATGGATTGGAAAGGGGCAATACTGAGGCAGAAAGTAAAAGGCTATTAAGGAAGCCCAGCCTAGTAGTTCTCGAATAGGCCCTTGGCCTGTAGGGAAGTGTATGTTCCTTTGAACGCAAGTCCTTGTCCGGTGGACATTGGTCCTTTTCCCCAGGAAGCTCTGTCAAAGAGACAGCTTAGCTCCTTTGAAGAAAGTAGAGTGTACTGAGCTGAGGAATCTGGGAGATGGCTGCGATTATCCTTGCCAGTTCTGTATCAGAACTTGGCACGTAATGGATGCTCAGTGAGGTTTTTTGAATAAATGAACAAGGCTGAGAAATTAACCAGTTTTCCAACCAAGCAGTCACCCATCCAACCTGCGTTCTAATCCCTGCTCTTGAGTTTCACTTGTTTCAGTCTTTCAGGGTCTTTAAGGCCCTTCATATTATGCTGTGTGAGGATGGTGAATAGGATGGTTCAGAACAAGCCATATTATCATGCATTTCTGATATGCCTCAAATTTAATCAGAATAAAATATCAAAATCCACTAGTACTTTCCAAAATCTCAGCTATGCCTTCTAAAAACGGAACCTGCGTCTGTCTGTGAGTTGTGAAGAAAATGTATTAGATAATATTAAACAGTAAGATTGTCCTTTTTGTAGGGGAAAAAAATGAATTAAATCTTGTCTTCCTGACTGAGGATTCTAATTGGAATTTGAGTCAATTTGATCTAAATTTGAGCATCTATCCAAAGAACAATTTATTGACATCTGCTATGAGCAGAGCTTTGTGCTAAGCATGAGAAAGAGAGGAAGATGAACAAGGAACAGATCCTTCCAGGCAGGAATTGACGATCTAGAGATAAAACATGCACTCATTTGATTGTGCTCCGATTGGACAGCGAATAAGCTGAGACAGTCCAGATTCCAGGCTAGGAGTGGTCAGAGAAGGAAATCTCTTCCAAGTACCTCCTACAGGTGGGACGTCTACCTCTTACCACAACCCTAAAGGGCTCAACAGTCAGATGGAGCCATTGCAACCATGACGATGTGCTCTGTGGTTGACTAGAGCTCCTGTTCGTTCTGCAGCCACCACATTGAGCATCTCGGTCTAAGTTGTGGGCAGCACAAAGTGACTCTGGCCAGCAGGAGCAGTGTGCACACTGCTCTGCTAGGCTCGGTGGCACCTCTTTATGGCTTGTATTCTGGGGATTGACTTTAAGGAAACATTGTCCCCTGTAACAGG
This sequence comes from Lepus europaeus, assembly GCF_033115175.1. Taxonomy (NCBI): domain Eukaryota; kingdom Metazoa; phylum Chordata; class Mammalia; order Lagomorpha; family Leporidae; genus Lepus; species Lepus europaeus. The sequence goes on from NC_084833.1 coordinate 47,446,658, forward strand.
AATTTGTATTCCTTCTTAAGACTGGAAACTGACTCTTTTTGCCTTGGCTGCCACTGAAAATCAGGACCTAACTAAAATGGGATCACCTGCCTTCCGGTATTTATCCAACAATTGCTTGTCAAACCCTTCTGTTTGCAGGACCTTGTGTTAAACGAGTAGGAGACACACACAGGCCCTGCCCTAAGGAGCAATGTGAACCAGCCCAGGGGGAGCCATAACTACCCAGGTGTGAGAAGTACTAGAGGTGTCGGTGGAGAATTTGTTTTCAGGTTAGGGGCACAAAGGAAAACTTAAAAGAAATCTGTGATTGGAACCTTAAAAAGTATAGGGCTCATCTGCATTAAAGCAGGTGTAGCATGTTTTCTAAGGTAAAATAACGACAAAGGTATTAAGGAAGCAGAAAGCTCCAAGTGCGCTTAGAGAATTGGGAATACTTCAGTGCGACTAAAGGGATAATGCTTTAAAAAGTTGGGGCCAGCGGCAGGTACTGGACACAGTGATCAGGCCGCCACTTGGAATGCCCATAACACAGTGCCTGTGTTCAAGCCCCAGCTGTGCTCTCCGTTCCAGCTTCCTGCTGTTGCATACCCTGGGAGGCAGCAGGTGAGAGCTACAGTAACTGGCTCCTTCACATTCATTTGGAAGGCCTGACTTTAGATTGAGTTCCCAGTTCCTGGCTTTGGCCTGGCCTAGCCCTGGCTTTTATGGGCATTTGAAAAGAGAACCAGCGATGAGAGATCAGTCTCATAGACATGCATTCTCTCTCTCCCTACCCCCCCTTCTCCCCTTCCAAATTTAATAAATCAATAAGTAAAATTTATCTATTAAAAAAATGTTGGAGCCAGATCACAGAAGGTCTCCTTGGATGTTCTGGGATATGATATTTGCATATTTAATTCTGTAGGCAATGTGGTTGTTAAACAGGAGTTTGGCATGAAGTCTTAGAGTTGGAAAAGACTTTGGATATGACCCAGTTTAGCACTCTACACACACACAAGACTGAACCCAAAAGAGGAAATTACTAACCCAGGAGTAGACAACTAGTAATAGATGGTGCTGATGGAGCCAGGGTCAGACCCAGATCTGCCTTCACATACAATGGTCTTTTTATACTCTATGATGAGATCTTTGCTCTGGCAAGATTCATGAGATTTTCTAAGGGATGCAGACAGCCAGGGAGAGGAGATGCCAGACACAGAGAAAGTCTTGGAAGCCATGCAGGAGGTCTTCATCTACAGGCAAGGAGGGGGCTAACAGAACACAGAGCTTAGTGAGTGGGGCTTGGGAGGGGAGGCAGATGAGAGGGAGACGTGTACTTGAACTGTCTGTGCATATTCTTTGCTAAATTGTCCCACTGGGTTCTGGCAGGCGTATCTCAAAGTGGGAAAGAAGAAGTATAAACCCAAAGTAAACACATCACACATCTTCAGCAGTTCCCAAGCTGAGCCTCTTTGTAGTCTGTTGTTATTCCTCTTGTCTTGAAGACCTAATCATTTTCCAGAACTTGGCCTTCTAGGTCCCCAGTCCCCCGAAATGTGATCCATTTACCAGCACCACCCTGACTTCATACTTTGCACACGGCCTCTTGGACTGTCATCGTCGTGTGAGTGTTCCTGGTTTTGGGTTCCCTGCCAGGCCCTAGGAAGTTGCTATATGGGTCCCTTGCCTCCCATCCCAGGGCTCTAGGTTTGGAACGGAAGCCCTGAGATGACCTCCAGTGCACGCTGAGCTCCGGAATGGGCCAGGCACTCAGCCTGAGGGTGGGCACCAGGCTGCACTTTGCTCTCTATGAATCCCTGGACCACCTGCCTCAGAATGACCTGGGGAACACTAAAGTGCAGGTTCCTGGGCTCCGTCTTATAGCCACTGAGCCAGAATCTCTGGAGGTAGGGTCAGAGATCTGTACTTTTTTTTTTTTTTAACTTTTATTTAATGAATATAAATTTCCAAAGTACAGCTTATGGATTACAATGCCCCCCCCCATAACTTCCCTCCCACCCGCAACCCTCCCATCTCCCGCTCCCTGTCCCCTTCCATTCACATCAAGATTCATTTTCAATTCTCTTTATATACAGATCAGTTTAGTATATACTAAGTAAAGATTTCAACAGTTTGCACCCACACAGAAATACAAAGTGAAGAATACTGTTGGAGTACTAGTTATAGCATTAAATCACAATGTACAGCACATTAAGGACAGAGATCCTACATGAGGAGTAAGTGCACAGTGACTCCTGTTGTTGACTTAATAAATTGACACTCTTGGGAGATCTGTACATTTGACAAGTACCTCAAGTGATTCTTATTTACCTAAATTTTGAGACTCTGCCTTACGTTACTTAACTTTTTTTTTTTTTTGAGACCTCAATTTCTTGTTTGAACACAGGGAAATGATATTTCCAACTTGCTGTGAATATAGAAAAGCATTTTGGAAAAGCTATAAGTATGCATGCACACATATAATTATTGTGTGTTATTAACTGCACCATCTTGGGATCAAGAAAGTGTGAATCACTTTTCACACTGAAAACTGGTGAAAGATCTGAGTGCTCACACTTGGGAAAATAATGCTTCCTGGGTAAATGCGTCTAAGAATGAACACCTCCAGGAAAGATAAACCCTGGGGAAAGGTCATTCAACTCTCACTTCAATATCCATCCCCTTCTGCATTCAATCAGCAGCACTCCTGAGTGCCTAATAGGGGCCAAGGTATTGTGCCAGGCTAAGACAGAGATAAATAAGAGATGGTCCCTGACCTGAAGGGCTTGGAGATCAATATGACTGTTCAATACAGGGTAATAAGTACCAGCTCCGGGGTGGCCAGAGGGGTGGGCCTCGGTGTTTTGGCAGCAAGAGCAGGAACCGGCTCTGTCTGGTCTGTCAGGAAAGTTGTCACCAAGGTGGTAGCCCGGGAGTCTGGGACGATCCCAAGGAGGATAACGCCTTTCACAGTCCTTGTCGCTGGCTTCTCTCTTCCATTCCATTAAAGACTCCCTTCAGTTTCCTCTCCTTCCGCCTCATCAAATTAATCTCAGGAACTCAATGTTCTTGGCTTTCTTTCCTTCAACCCAGCAAAACCTGCTTTCACAGTTTAAGTCAACACGTAGCTTTAGTCATGAACACTTGGGTTTTAAACATTGCTCCTCTGAGGAGGGATATGGTTTACATGGTTCCTCCAAAAGCTTTAATCTGACATGGGTTTAAGCTCTATTGGGACTTTATTTGTGTGTGTGCTTATTTTTTACATCAGCTGGTTGGTAGGAGAGGTGGTGTGCTTTCTTGGTTAGTTGTCATTTTGGGGGTTGGGATGAGAGAGAATTGTTGACAACTGGTTTTCCCCAGCCTTTATTATTTTAACAGATAAATAATCCCTATTTTTCTTATCTATAAAGAATCAAGGGTTAATACATGATCTAAACTGACTTGTAAAGAATGGCCTTCTTTGCTTTTTAAAATAAAACAACATGTAATAAGTCAGACTTTAAGGGACAGACATCTGACGCAGTTGGTACCTCTTGGGTTATCTGAGTACCTGCATTCCAGGCCCTGAACATCTTCTGATCCAGCTTCTTGTTAATGTGTAACTTGGGAGGCAGCAGGTGATAGTTCAAGTACTTGGGTACCTGTCATTCACATGGGAGATCTGGAAGGAGTTCCAGCCTCTTGGTTTCAGCTTGGCCCAATGCTGGCTTTGGCAGGCATTTGGAGAGTGAGCCAGTGGATTGAAGATCTCCTGGTCTCTGCCTGCCTGCCTGTCTGTCTCCAACATTCTGCCTTTCAAATAAAATAAATAAATACAACTAAAAAAAAGAAAAAAGGCCAATGTAAACATAATTTTTAAAAAAGATTTTATTTATTTATTTGAGGGTTAGAGTTACAGACAGTAAGAGGGAGAGACAGAGAAAGGTCTTCTGTCCATTGGTTCACTTTCCAAATGGCCACAATGGCCGGAGCTGTGCTAATCTGAAGCTGGGAGCCAGGTGCTTCTTCCCAGTCTCCCATGTGGGTGCAGGGGCCCAGGGGCTTGGGCCATCCTCTACTGCTTTCCCAGGCCACAGCAGAGAGCTGAGTTGGAAGAGAAGCAGCCGGGTTTCAAACCGGCACCCATATGGGATGCCGGCGCCGCAGGCGGAGGATTAACCAAGTGAGCCATGGCACTGGCCCCCATTTTTTACATTCTTAAAGTAAGATCTTCATCTTGTGTGAGGCTAGCTTCTTTGTCTAGTCAGGTTTGGTGGCTGCCCACTTCTAAAGGCAGAAACAAAGGCTTTGGTCACTTGGAACTCCTCTTGATTTATGAACAACTTTGTCTTGTAAGTGGTTTTCCCAAAGAGGAAAAAATAGTTTCAAAGAATGCCTTGAAGAATCAAGATGACAAAATGTATTATTTATAAGGCCCTAAAATAAGTACCGAATCCTTGACTTGAAGTGAGCAGGCAACAGCCAAGCACTGTGGAGTGCAGCACAGCTGACTCCAGCTGGATCCACATGGCAGAGCTGGTCAGTCTCAGGTCTACTCAGAACTCCGAGGGCCCTTCTCAAGAAGTAGTTCCTGCTTCTGGTACAGGACAGCCTTGTAACTCATACCGATGGGCCTCAGCTTATCGAGTTAAAGAGAGGATTCTTGAAGGCAAGTGGGAGAAATGCAGTGGGAATCTGTGGATTGGTGACAAGAGACCAGAAACACATGCACACACCATTTGTAAGAATACATGGAGTTACTGACTTAATTATTCAAGATTCAGGCATTTACTGGAAGCAAGGAGCCCAGGCAGGACAGGAGTAGATGGAGGGTATCTCAACCCTACTTTCACCAGCCCCTGGTTCTGTAATGGAGCTTGCAGCTGCTGGTGGCACTGTTTGTGCAGAGTAGGGTTCTGTTGCATCCAGGAATCAGCCACTTGTGATATCACACATCTTTTTCTCTCTGAGTTTATCTCCTCATCTTAAAGAATGCAACAATTTCTGTTTTTATTTCAAAATAATGCTTATAAGCATCTCTCCCACAAGAATCTCTTTTACTTTTTGAAGCAAAGTCATGGACAGCAAATCTACGTCTTTGGCCACTGGAGAAAAAGCAGAGTCAGTGTCTTGGGGATCTTTGATCAATAACCAACCTTACAGAAAACCCATTTCCCTGCCACCCACCCCTTGACTCTGGCTGTTACCTTTGTTGTCTAGATGCTTGAAATACTGAATTAGACTTGAAGGCCATTCCCTGAATCCATTTTTCCAGGGAGGGCATGATTCTGTGATGGGAGAGAGGGCATGGAAAAGTAGAAGGTGATGCCACAGGACTTCTGAGGGTGTGCAAGGCAGCCATGAGACTGTACCCAAGCTTCGGAGTTGAGGAAAGTCTGCTTTTACCCACAGACCAGTAGGCTGGGGATTGAACAGAGGTTGCAGGATTCAGAGCCCCCTCAGCCAGCTCTGATATCTCCTATACTTCAGCTTCTTCCTTCTTCTCACTCTAAAGTTTCTCTTTGGGGTTGTGGTGACTATACTGTGAGGAGAACTACTTTCAGTGGTTCTTGATGTATTTGGAGCTTGCTATGTATGCTCTCTCTCCCTTTTTTTTTGAAGATTTATTTATTTATTTGAAAGTCAGAGATACACAGAGGAGAAGTAGAGAGAGCAAAAGGTCTTCCATCTGCTTGTTCACTCCCCAACTGGCCGCAACTGGCTAGAGCTGTGCCCATCTGAAGCCAGAAGCCAGGAGCTTCTCCTGGGTCTCCCACACGGGTACAGGGACCCATGGACTTGGGCCATCTTGTACTGCTTTCCCAGGCCATAGCAGAGAGCTGGATGAGAAGTGGAGCAGCCAGGAGTCGAACTGGCACCCATATGGGATGCCAGCACTACAGGCGTCAGCTTTACCCATTTTTGACTGATGGCTCTCTCCCCAGACATGGGAGCCAGTTGTGATCCATAGGCACTCACACAGTTCCCTTGTAGCATCAACCTAGCATTGCCTCTGGTTCTCATATCAGAGGTCTCCCCATTTCCTTTTCTGAGTGGTTGCTCCTGGAGTGAGAGAATAGTGCTTATTCAGTAGGCTCAGATTTACCTGTGTGCCCTGGCAGTGCAGGGAGCCTTCAAGAAAATGGACATCTGACCTTCCTACCTCCCACATCCCCATTCAGAATAATAAAATCTTAGGCTTGAAAGATATCTTCAGCAGGTTTTCATTGAGACATTTAGTCAATATTTGAAGGAGAGGCAGCGTGGTGTAGAAAGAAGAGCATTAGTTGGGTTCACTCTTGTCTCTACCACCTTCTAGCTGTGCGACCCTGGACTGGTCACCTGATCACTCTAAGTAGGGAATGCCTTGCAAGGCTCTGCTGGATAATAAGAGAATGTGGGTAAAGTGCCTAAGTATACAAGGGCACTTCCAAAAGTTTGTGAAAAATGGAATTAAAAGATACACTTATTTTTAGGTACAAAAAAATTAAAATCCATGCATAGTTCTTTCTTAATACACATTTTCCATGAACATTTTAAAGATCTTTCATGTAATACATGTGATAAGTAATGAATAATATTATCATAATCCTAAAAACCAGAGGCTTTCAAACATTTGCCTGCAAAACACCTGAGTTTTTCTAGATATTCTCCAACATGTGGTTTTTAGGTCTCTTCATCACACTGGTTACTCTATTTATTATTATTTTATGGTAGTGAAATACTATAGTAAAATATAGCATTTTAACCATTTTAAGCATATAGTTCAAGGGCATTAAATACATTCATGTTGTCATAAAACCATAACTAGCACCCATTTCCATAACTTTTTCAACCTCCCATACTGAAACTCTGTACTCTTAAACAATGACCCATCATTACCCTCTCTCCAAGCCTGGTCCAAAGCCTGGCACTTTGTTTGAGTAACATGCTTCAATTCTTCTGTGTATTTCTTTGCACCACAAATATGGGTTGAAAAGAGCCCTCTTGAAAGGATTTTATTTGAGTTATTCAAAATTCCTTTGGGAAACCAAAGAGTTAAAGCTCTAAAAGCAGTTGCAGCAAACTTTAGGGTTTGCAGATGGTTATAAAATGGTGTCAACACAGCTGCTTTGCATGGCATAGATCTGGCAAAGAGCCTTCCAAGGACTGGTACATTCCTTCCCAAAATATCAAAGGACATGACTTGGCATAGTTTAGGGAGAGACCAATGCTTTTTGAATTCTTCAATAGCATCTTCCTTAGGGTTAAAAAAATGTATGTTAAATGTGTAGTACAATACCCAGCGCAGGTAAAGCATTTATATTTGTGCTGTTATTATTTTTCAACATGACAGAGACATTGTGTATGTTTTGGTATTTATCTCCTACAGTAGGTAGATATCATCTTTATTTTCCCTGAGACAGCTGAGGCTCTGGGTTTGTAATACTCCCCTATTACACAGCTAATAAGTAGCAGGGATTCAAACTCGTATTTTCTTTCATAAGATGCTGCCTATTGGTATATATCAAGAAAGGAACTCTGTGAGGGAGTCATGCTGACTTTACTCCCAGTATTTCATCTTTCCATCTAACCTGGCCTTTCTGTGGGGTACTATCTCCTCACTGTTTCTTCTTGTAAAAGCCTTGAGAGCCTTCTGCATTGGCCAGTCCTCATTCTCTGTACCAGGTGATCACTCAGACTTTGTAAACTCTGTACTTCAGAAGAGGAAACTGAAACTATGTGTGCAAACCATGCTTTATTTGATGAGTATCTAAGAGCTAATGAACTGTGCATAGAATTTAGAGCAGTCATCCATTGGGGTTTGATCAGAAAATGGTGGTTCCGAAGACATTCAAGGCACTCAGAAGCACTTAGCAGAATTTGTTCAGGAAAAAAAAAAAAAAGCCTACATTTGACTTCCATGAGTGATTAGAATTTGTTCTTTTTTCAATAAACAAGAACCAAGTCACTCTTTCTGCTTTTTGGAAGGTCAAAGTCAACTTCAGTGCTCACTTATAGTATGTATATCAACTTCCAGAGCTGACACTTGAATATTCTCCTTCTAATGTCTCAAATGTACATTTCTGTTTTATTTACTATATCATAAAAATGAGCTTTGGAAAGAGATGAACTCAGAGTAAGAAAACCAGTAAAGACACTTAAGTGTCTATAGGTCACAGATAGTGTTCATTTCTTGTAGTGATTCCAACACATAGCTCAGTATCTGGCATGTAGTCGGTACACAATAAATGTTTGTCATGTGAATGAATGAAACATATTAATGAATTCACACTCAAAATGACTTAAAGGGTAGCATCTTTGGTACTTGCCTTTGGACTTTGAGTTCAGAAGGCCATCAAGATAGACGCCTTAGAAGGTGTTCCTTGGACCTTGGGGATCTACCATTAAGGAATTAAGTACATATGTTAGTAATAGATACAGAAATAATAGTGACTTAAACAAGAGAAGTCCATTTTCTCTCACTGGTGTGAACTGAATTGTGTATTCCTCAGATTCATAGGTTGAAGGCCTGACCCCTAATATTAGATTATTTAGATATAGGACCTAAAAGGAGGCCATAAAGATCAAGCAAGGTGATAAGAGTAAGGCCTTAATTTGATATTCTGTTGTCCTTATAAGAAGAGAAGGAGACACTAGAGATCACTCCCCCTGTGTCCTCAGCGGATACAGCAAGAAGGCAGCCATCTACAAGCCAGGAAGAGGCGTCTTTCCAAAAACTAACCCTGATAGCACTTTGATACTGGACTTCTAGCCTCTAGAACTATAAAAAGTCCCACAAGGAATTGCTTCTAGGACACCCACAATCCATGGATCCTTATACACAGTAGCATAGTATTTACATGCAACTTATGCACAACTTGCTTTATACCTTAGATCATCTCTGAATTACCAATATACCTAACACAATGTAAATAGTTGCTGTACTGTATTGTTTGGGAAATAATAAGGAAAAAAGTCTGGGGGTGAGTATTTTGTGTGGCAGTTGAGAAGGTGTTTGGAACTCCCACCTCTCAAATGGGAGTGCCTGGGTTCCAATCCCAGCTCCACTTCCAGTTCCAGTTTCATGCTAAGGTACACCCTGGGAGACAGCAGGCAATTGCCCAAACACTTGGATCCCTGCCATATGGGAGGCTAGGACTGATTTGTTGTAGGCATTTGGGGAGTAAACCTGCAGATGGAAGATCTCTTTCTGTCTGTTTCTGTCTACCTTTTTTTTTTTTTTTTTTAAGATTATTTTTTTGAAAGACAGAGATACAGAGGGGGAAAAAGAGCAAGAGCTCTTCCATCTGCTGATTCACTCCTCAAATGGCCTCAGTGGCCAGGGTTGAGCTGGGCTGAAGCCAGGAGCCAGGAGCTTCCTCCAGGTCTCCCACATAGGCAAAGAGGCCCAAGCACTTGGGCCGTCTTCCACTGCATTAGCAGGGAGTTGGATCCGAAGTAGAACAGCCAGGACTCAAACCGGCGCCCATATGGGATTCCAGCATTGCAGTCAGAGACTTAACTTTCTATGCCACAGCATCAGCCCCTTCTGTCTACCTTGCAAATAAATAAATGAAATCTGCTCATATTCAGTGCAAACACATTTTTTTTCCTGAATATTTCTGATTGACAGTTGATTGAATACACAGATGTGGAAGCCATGGATAGAGGCCTAGTGCAATTTCTGTTGTTTGTGTCCCTGGTCTGTGGTATATTATTATGGCAGACCAACACACTAACATATTCACACATGAGAGGTCTGGTGATGTTCAGCCCATGGCTGGTGTAATAATTTCAAGGCCCTCAAGGACCTCAATTATTTCTTTCTCTGTTTCATTGTCCTTAACAGAGGCTTTCATCTCCAGGGTTTTTTTTCATGGACTAGGAGAGCTACTAGAGGTATCCATTGTGTCCATATTCAGGTGGAAAGCAGGCCGAGGAGAGAAAGGGCAGAAAGAGGCTCCTTTAAGGCACTTTCCCTGAAGTGCTGCCCAGCCATGTCCTCTGAGAACTCATTGACCAGAGCCAAGTTGTGTAGTTTCATCTAAGTAAAATAAAGGCTGGGAAATTAATCTTTGAGCTGGGCACATGGCTACCCTAAATAAAATTTGAGATTTGTTACTAGGAAAGAGGGGAAGAATGAGTTTTGAGTGATGTCCAGAAGTCTGTGCCTCTAAAAGCTTGAGTAGTTTGGGGAATAAAGTCGCTGGAAGAGTCAGCCTGTCACTCACACAGGACAGTCCCACCTCTCAAAGCCTGAGCAGTGACCTTAGCAGAGTGGGGAGGGGAAGTGGTTGTCCCTGTCTATAGAACAGTCCAGGCTTCCTGTCTAACTGTAGGGTGCTGCCCACATTGGGCTTAGCAGCTTCCCGGCCTTCTCTTCCCCTGCTAGGCAGTATGTTGCCCCCAGCTCTGCTCTGTGAATGTGCTTGTTCTTGCCTGCATTCCACTTGCCTCTGCCTGGACTGGCTTGACACCTTAATATCCTACCTGTCTTTCCAAGTCCAGCCCAAACTCTTCCTCCTGGAAATACCTCACTTGCTCTCAAAGAGCATGGCAGGGGTACGAGTTGTGTGTGTGGGTGTGTGTGTGTGTGTGTTGGGGGGTGAGGTGGATAACATTACAGTGGGGAAACCTGGGAAACAGTACTTTGACCAGCAGGTCAGGGTTAACATCACCAGTGAGAAGTCATGTTGACGGTAGGCTCCTTGATATCACTTGATGAGAAGTGCACTTCACCTCTGTGGTCTTCATCCCACAAACCTGTAATTCCCATCAAACCATGTGGAAAAAAACAGAATGACTCAAATTGGGGAACACCCTACAGAACACCTGTCAGTACGCAAGCCTGCCAAGGTCCACAAAAAACAAGGGAAGTTGGAGAAACTACAACTGAACAGAGGAACTTGAGAAGATGTGAAAAGTAAATGTCATGTGGTGTCCAGGAGAGGATCCTAGAAAGGACATTAGGAAAAGCTTGTGACATCCAAGCCAAGTGGTGTGTAGTTCATCATCATGTACCAGTGCTAGGAACATGCTATGGTAAATGGGGGAAACTCAGTACTATCTTTTCAAATTTTCTGTAAATCTGCACATATTCTTTTTTTAAATTGAATTTTGAGTCTTACCTGCTTTTTTTTAAAAAAATTTATTTTATTTCTTTGAAAGGCAGGGTTTCATTGAGAGAGAGGAAGAGACAAAGAGATCTTCCATCCACTGGTTCACTCCCCAAATGGCCACAACAGCCAGGGCTTGGACAGGCCAAAGCCAGGAACCAGGAGTTTCTTCTGCATCTCGCACATGGATGCAGGAACCTAAGCACTTGGGCCATCTTCTACTTCTTTCCCCAGGTGCATTAGCAGGGAGCTGGGTCACAAGTGGAGCAACCAGGACGTGAACTGGCACCCACATGGAATGCTGACATTGCAGGCAGAGGCTTAACCTGTTATACCATAATGCCGGCCCCTGAAACTTTATGAAAGACACTGTCTCTTCTCGGGCTCACTGATGGTATGAAGTAGGCAAGGCATTTAAGCCCTCTAGGCTCGCTTTGCAGTAACTGAAGGAGGCCACCTTCTCTGTGGAACCGAGAAGACCGCGGTGAGACAGTATGGGTGACGTCCTTTGGAAACAGGAGCCTCAGCCCCTGCATGGCCTTTGCTGTTTCCCACAGTGTTGCTCAAATGCAGGTTCCACTGCTGCCTGTCGAGTCCCACACAGGGAGGCTGGCTCCAGCAGCAGCTGCTGCTGCAGGGCCTGGAGAGGCCCACCGCTCCCCACGTGGCGTTCTTTTGCAGCCAGAATTCTTCGCAGGAAACTTCCCCTTACCTCTCTTGACAGCTTGCTCTTATCGACTAAGAGTACATTTTTATTTCCATATTTCACTTCATTTTCCTCCTTGAATTCAGTCTTTCTCTTTAGGAATCAGCATATGACTCAAAGTGCCAGTTCTAAATTTAGTATCGCCTGTGATACGGAGAATGCATTTAGTGCTGCCTGGGATATGTATTTGGAAATAATGGCTTTATTTATCCACATCCAGTAATTCTGACTGCCTGCTGGGTTCTTTCAGGAAAGAGTTTGTCATCTCCTTTCCTCCTAATGATGAAATGTTGCCTGCTCAGGTCCCAGAGGCCCAGCCTCAGCCAGACGCTGGTGACTTGAGTCTCTGTTTAATTAAACCATATCATCCCCAGGATTCTGTAGTCCTGGGGTTCTCTCCGAGACTTCTGTTCAGAGGGAGTTTGGAACCAGGTCTTGCAAGGGCTCATGGACTCTTCAGAGCCTGTGTGCTTCTCGCTGGGCCCCACGCTGAGGAGATTCACCCTTTGTGGAGAGAGTTGTCCATTCAGTGCTGGGATGCAGAGAAGGAGGGGAAACTACACGTGTGTCGCTTGCCCTGTGTTTTGGGTGCTGAGGATATAGAAGTAAACCATGTATAGTCCCTACCCTCCGAGAACCTCCAGTCACTTCCAGGAGACTGACAACATGTCGTCAGAGTAGCTGTAAGACATGATGTATCAGAGCAGTGTACATGGCACAGTATTCGTGTGGAAGGGAGAGACGAATCTGTATGGAAGGGGAAAGCCCCGTGAGAATAGGTGGTGTCTGAGTAAAATGTTGGTGAGTAATGAGTGTAGGGGAATGAGCAAGGAGGACATTCTAGGCAAGGGCAAAGACATGAAAGCATGACGTCACATAGTATTTCTGAGGAACTGTAATTCAGTGTTTTAAAAATTTGTATTGAGCATCTACCATCGACTTGTCCCTATGACAATATGAGTTATAATAATGACCAAGTCAGATATGGTTCCACTCCCCCAAAGCTTGGTTTCTTATGCAAGTGGCATCAAGAAGGAGATTAGTGATGAAATATGATAATTTTTTTAAAGATTTATTTTATTTATTTGAAAGACAGAGGTACAGAGAGAGAGACAGAGAGAGGTCTTCCATTTGTTGGCTTACTCTCTGGATGGCTACAATGGCCAGGTCTGGGCCAAGCCAGAGCTTTATCTGGGTCTCCAACATGGGCACCAGGGCCCAAACACACTAGGGCCATCTTCCTCTTCTTTTTCCGGGCCATTAGCAGGGAGCTGGATCAGAAGTGGAGCAGCCGGAACACAAACCGAAGCCCATGTGGTATGCCAACATTGCAGGCAGCAGTTTTACCTGCCATGACACAATACCACCTTTTCTTTTTTCTTTTCTTTTTTTTTTTTTAAGGTTTATTTTTATTTATTTGAAAGACAGAGTCACAGAAAGAGGTAGAGACAGAGAGAGAGGTCTTCATCCAATGGTTTACTCCCCAGATGGCTGCAATGGCCAGAGCTGCGCCGATTTGAAGCCAGGAGCCAGGAGCTTCTTCCGGGTCTCCCATGTGGGTGCAGGGGTCCATGGACTGGGGCTATCTTCTACTGCTATCCCAGGCCACAGCAGAGAGCTGGATTGGAAGAGGAACAACAGGGACTAGAACTGGCGCCCATATGGGATGCCGGCACTTCAGGCCAGGTCGTTAACCCGCTGCACCACAGTGCCGGCCCAGCCAGCTTTTCTTTTAATTAAACTTTTATTTTAAAAAGATTTATTTATTTATTTATTTAAAAGGCAGAGTCAGAGATAGGAGGAGAGAGAGCGAGAGCGAGAGTAAGAGAGAGAGAGAATGAGAGAGAATGAGAATGACTCTTCATTCACTGGTTTACTTGCCAAGTGGCTGCAACAGCCAGGGCTGGGCCAGGCTGAAGCCAGGAGCGTGGAACACCATCTTTGTCTCCCACGTGGATGGCAGGGGCCCAAGCATTGCACTATCCTTTGCTGCTTTCCCAGGAACAATAGCAGGGAGCTGGATTGGAAGTGAAACAGCCAGAACTTGAACCTGCACTCACATGTGGTGCTGGTACTGCAGGTAGCAGCTTAACCCACTGCACCACAATATTGGCCCCAAGCCTCTTTCCTTATTTGGAAAATAATGAGTTTTTTTTTTCTCAAGATTTAAAGGAGATAAAAAATGAAAAGTGACTGGCATAGCCCTTAAATGTAATAGGGTCAATGAATGTTACTTCCTTTTCTTACTCTCTGAGCCAGAGCTGTGATTTCCAGACTGAAGGCTCTAGAGCTTTAGAGTCCATTGAGTATGTATGTAGCAAGACCCTCAAATCCCTAGGTGCATCTCACACAGCACTGCCTTCAGCTATGTAGAGAGGGTATTTTGTTCACTCAAATACAGATTTATTCACAAGCTTTACTGAATTCATGGTTTTTGTTTGTTTGTTTGTTTGTTTTTTTGCTTTAAGCATTGCTCTGATTGGTATCTATGGAAAGATCCTGAAATTCCCAGATATATAAAAAAAAAAAAGTCCTTAGATTCCAATATGTTGACAACCACTGGTGTAGCATGGGTGACAGAGATACCAACTGACAAATCAAATTATGGGTGAACAGAGCTCTTACAGTGCATAGAGGAAAGCCAGAGAAGCCGGCTGGAGAAATCTGGGGAGGAGGAGGCGATACTTGGGCCAGGCTGTCAGAGGAGTAGGAGTCCCCCTCATTTGCAGCGACAGCACTGCAGGTATGGGGAACAGCAGCTTCTGAGTCCAGGTGGCTAGGACTTGGGTTTTAGAGGAGTGTGGGGTGGGAGACAGACCAGAAAAGGAGATAGGAGCTGGGTCAGGGCCAGGCCTTGAATGCCGTGCTAAAGAGTCGAAGATCTCCCTAGCAGGGGAGCTGAGGAAAGATGTGGAGGAGTGATGGCCTTTTATAAAGATCACTGCCTTTGTAGCGTGAGACGGAACTGCAGTCTATGGGGGAGGAGTGGGGCTCACACGGCGCATCGAAGCTCGAGATCTCAGGGGTTAACGCAGCCTGGGCTGAAGTCCCAGCTCTGCTACCTGCCAGTCCAGGGACCTAAGTACTCAATTTCCTTATCTGTAGAACGGATATAAAATAATGTGTCTATCTCATGGGCATTTTGTGAAATATAAATGAAACATACTCAGAGAGCCTGGCATATTATAGGTACTTAGTAAATGTACTACTCTATTTTTTTTTTCTTATAAGCACCTTGAAAGGAAGGATTTCTTTGTTTGCTTTTTGGCTTTACAGATAAGCAAACTGACACTTCTAGAAAGTAAAATCTTGCTAAATTCTCACAGGTAGTGGATGGCAGGGCTGAACCCCTCTGAGCCTTTGCCCTCTCTGCTGGCAGCTGCTGCTGCCTATGTCTGGTGACTTGTCCTGGTGACAAGTAGGTTCATGTATGAGATCACCTGTAGCACAGCACATGGGGCAGAGTGGACACCCAGAAAGCCATACCAACAGTGTCTGGGCTCCCTCACATGGGCAGGAGGCTGCCCTCCCAGGGAAAGAGGAGATGATGTATAAAGTACTTTGGAAGCCCACCCATCCACAGCCACTTGCTGGAAGAGCCTTCCTCATAGCTGTAGACGTCCATTCCTGGTCCTGTGGCCTTTCAACTCAGGACAAATGAGGTCAGCCAGCCCACCTGAGTTCAGCCTGGGGTGTTCACAATACAGTCCTTCCCGGGAGAGCTTGAGAAAGGATGCAGCCAACTGTGTGGTTCGTAGCTGAGTGCTTGAGCCTCAGTTTCCTCCACCTTTAACACAGAATTATTAGTGTGAACTTTGTAGAGCTGTTGTGTGGATTAAACGATATGTAGCTAGACTGGGTTTGAATCCCTGCACCACCACATACTAGCTATGCACTATTGGGCAGGTAATTTAATCTCTCCATGTCTTGGATTTCTTGTCGGTAACATGGGCACAGTGATAGATCCTAACTTGTTGCTTGTACAACCCTAACGTTAAGGGTTGTGATGAAGATTAATAGGTTAGTACACGTGAAGTGCATGGAGTAGTGACTATACATTGTACATTCCCAGTCAATGTTAGTGTTGCTAGAGCCACTAACACTTCCCTCTCCTTGGAGTGCCACCTCATGGTGATCAGTCTCCAGCAGCTGTGTAGACATGCAGGGGTCTAGGACACACTGGCACCAGCAGCACTAGAGAGGGATCCCTGGTCTTTGGCAGGCAATGAGATAATGTGCCTGTCTGGACAGGCTGCCGGGGGAACAGACCACTTCTGGTCCTTGAAGAACCCTTGGGTCTACCCCATGTAAGGTTGTTTCCCTGTTGGGTTGAGCACGCGTCTGAAAGAGAAGTCATCGTTGTCACGTTCCAGCCCATTAACTGAAGAAAAACATGGCCTTCAGACCAGAACCCTCAACTGCATGGCTAGCCCAGGTGGGAGGCAGAGTTGGGTCTAGATTCCTTGTCTTGGGCCACAAGGGGACAGGGTTCTGCATTTCCCAGCCAGGGTGCAAAGGTAATGCTCACCTCAGCACATTGGAGTGACAGGCCAGGCCTAGGCTGGCAGGAGCCAGAAGTGTCACACTGCTGGCTTACCTTGCCATTTACCAGTATGCCACACACTGACTAGTTTTTTAAAAGTATTTATTTATTTGAGATGCAGAGAGAGAGAGAGAGCGAGAGCGAGCATGTGCGAGAGAGCAAGCATCCATCTGCTGGTTCACACCCAAAAGCCTGCAACAGGGTCTGCCTTGTGGGTGACAGGAACCCAATCACTAAAG
Organism: Lepus europaeus; assembly: GCF_033115175.1. Lineage (NCBI taxonomy): Eukaryota > Metazoa > Chordata > Mammalia > Lagomorpha > Leporidae > Lepus > Lepus europaeus. Next base: position 47,463,206 of record NC_084833.1, read on the forward strand.
CCATCTCCACTGCCTCCCAGAGTCAGCTTTAGCAGGGAGCTGGAGTCAGGGACCAGAGACCAACATCAAACCCAGGTATTTGGATGTGGGATGTGGTTGTCTTAGCTGCTGGACTGAATGCTGCTCCCACATTAGCATTTTTATGTGTGCCTTACGTTAAGTAAGTTGCATGTTGCACAGTTCTGCTCTGGGTGGCGTGCCTTTGCTGCAGGAAGCAAGAGAGTAGCCACGTGGAAGCTGAGCAAAGGCGGCTGCAGGTGTGTATTCCAGCCTTCTGGAGAAAGAAGTTGGTAAAGAGTCTTGACCTCATCTTGCCGGCCTTGATGCTTGTCCATGTGTTTGGAGGGCTGTGGTCATTTCCTCTGCGCTGCCCCCTGGCAGTTAGTAGATCCGCTTCTGCAAACAGTGGCCTGTGTCAGCTGCTGCAGGGAAACTGGAACAAGAGGGCCTCATCCAGCCTTGGACACGTGTGGCTTAGGAGAACAGTGCCCCCCTCCCTGAGCAGGTGCCCTGGTGGGAAGAGGTACCACCTGCATGGGCCAAGGGAGCCGGAGGAGGCAGAGCGTAGGTGTCACCTTCCCCAGAGCAGCCCCTCAAAGGCCCCGTATTTGGGCAGAGAACAAAATCTTCCTACCTCCTGGCAGGAGCCAAAAGGAAACAATCTGCAGCCTGGATTTGCCTTCAAGATGAAGAGCACTAGTTGACAAAAACATCATCTTCCCTGTCTCAGAGGGTCAAGTTTAAAAGTAATAAAACTGGGACCAGCATTGTGGTATAGCTGGGAAGACCACCACCCCCAAACACTGGCATCTCATAAGGGTGCCAGTTCATGTCCCAGCTGCTCCACTTCTAATCCAGTATTCCAGTATTTCCCCTAATGCACCTGGGAAAGCAGTGGACCATGGCCCAAGTGTTTGGGCCCTTGTCGCTGAACGTGGGAGACCAGGATGAAGCTCCTGGCTTCTGGCTTTGGCCTGGCCCAGCCCTGGATGTTGCAACCATCTGGAGAGTGAACCAATGGATAGAAGATCTCTCTCTCTCTCTCTCTCTCTCTCTCTCTCTCTCTCCATATATATATATATATATATATATATATATATATATATGTATATATATATATATATGTATATCTTCCTCTCTCTGTAATTTTGACTTTCAAATTATTCAGTAAATCTTAAAAAAAAAACCAAAAAACTAAGTCCAGATACAGAACCCAGGGGGAATGTAGATCCTAAAGACTCTGTTATGTAAAAACAAGTCCTCCTGCTTGAATGAGCAAAACTGTTCACAGCTCTGGTTTCTTTTGGTGTAAATGGCATCCCCAAGGGGAAGGAGAACTCAAAGGAATTAGCAGCACCATTTGCTTTGGCCAGGAATTTTGAACTAGCATTCTTCAGGGGAATTATACTTCTTCATGGCCATATGATGAAACTGATACATGACTTTTAAGTCACATTTACCAAGTGACTCGACTTCCTAAGCTTCCCTTTACCTTCTCTGAAAAATAAGCATCAGAATAGCAAAGTCTACCTGCCTAGGTCATTTGGAGAATTAAATTAGGTGGAGTGTATGAAAGTACCCAACTTCATGCGGGGGTCTCTAGAAAAGCAGAACCATATATCTCTACCTGAGACAGAGAGAGAGAGAGAGAGAGGAAGGAATTAGCTCCCACACTATGTTTTGGTCGAGAGACAGGATTCCTTCTTCTTAGGGAAACCTCAATCTTTGCTTTAAGTCTTTAACTGACTGGATGAGGCCCACTCAGGTTGTGGAGGGTGATCTGCTTTCCTTAAAGGCAATTGGTTGTAAACGTTCATCACATCCAAAATACCCCAGCAGAAAGCTGCGCACTAGAATCGGACCAAACAGCTGCTCTCGTTGGGCCGGCCAGGTTGTTGCACAGTTGAGCATCCCGCTGTGTGAGAGCTGGTGTTCTCGACAGACCTCTCCCTGCCTCCTGGTGGGAGGTGTTGCTGAGAAGCCTTACGCATGCCGCCCTGGCCCATGAGCCCAGAAATCACGAGAACCCAAGCCGTGGGCCTGTGGGTCTCTCCTGTCTCTCTGAGATCTGTTTCTACTTGCTTTACATCACAGGAAGTGGTATCCCTCCCTCCTGAGTCAAGCCCAAGGACAGCCTTAGTGGTTTTCCACAGAAGCCTGTGCTCCAAACCATACCAGGTCTCCTCTGTATCCTGCCAAGTTGTTCCAGATCTGCTTCTCTAATAATTGCAGTGTTGCACCTGTTTTTTTTTTCTTCTTCTTTTTTTTTTTTTCTCTCTCTCTCTAAGGTTAGATCAGAAAACCTGGGAACAAGAAAGTTTTAACTGCCAGGACAACCTTTTTGGCATGGGTGAGTTATCAGTGCCTGAAGAACTAAAGGGAAAGACTTTGTGGGAGAGTAAGGGTTAACTCCCTGCCCAGATATCCCCAGTGGCATTCTGCCCAGAAGTAGGGAGCTGGACTCCATTCCACTGCAGGGATTTAAAATGCAGGTGATCCAGAATGCTTCTGATTTTAATGGAATGTGAAGTTTCTTTTGCCCAAATTGAAGAATTTCTTGATGGAATCTCTAAGGCGGCATAAGACTGTGAAAAGAGCTCTGGACCAATTAGAAGACTTGAGCCCTGCTCTGTCACTACCTCTCTGTGTGATTGTGCGAAACTCACTTTGTGAATTTATGCATCGGCCACCTTTTTCATTTGAACCCAGATTCTTAGTCCAACTTATTCTGTACCCTTCTGCACACAGTGATGTCTATGATTATTATAAAGAGCACACATTGGGGTTAACAGCAAAGTCATCTAGTAGAGGAGAAAAAACAACACTGGCTTCACCCTCTCAAAGCACCCAAGGGTTTGGAGGGAGCTGTAAATGGACTCCCGTAACCTGAAGGAGGTCGGTCTCCCGCTACCCTCATGCTGTTGGTTCAATTCAGAAAACATTTGATGAAGCTTTTTTTTAAATCTTTTTTTTTAAAGAAGATTTATTTTATTTATTTGAAAAACACAGAGAGATAGAGATAGAGAGAGAGAGAGAGACAGAGAGTCTGCTATCCACTGGTTCACTCCCCAAATGGCCACAATGGCCAGAGCTGAGCTGATCCGAAGTCAGGAGCCAGGAGCTCAAGAACAGAGCTCAAGAATGAGCTTCATCTGAGTCTCCCATGTGGGTGCAGAGGCCCAAGGACTTGAGCCATCCTCTGCTGCTTTTTGCACGTGCATTAGCAGGGGGCTGGATCAGAAGTGGAGCACTGTGGTGCAGAGGGTTAAAGCTGCCACCTGCAGTGCGGGCATCCCATATGGGCCCTGGTTCAAGTCCCAGCTGCTCCACTTCTGATCTAGCTCTCTGCTATGACCTGGGAAAGCAGTAGAAGATGGCCCAAGTCCTTGGGTCGCTGTACCAGCGTGGGAGATCCAGAAGAGGCTCATGGCTCCTGGCTTCAGATTGGCACAGCTCTGACTATTGCAGTCATCTGGGGAGTGAACCAGTGGATGGAAGACCTCTCTCTCTCTCTCTCTCTCTCTCTCTCTCTCTGCCTCTCAAATAAATAAATAATCTTAAAATAAAAAGAAGAGGAAGAAGAAGTGGAGCATTCAGGACAGAAACTGGCACCCATATGGGATGCTGGTGCTGCAGGCCAGGGCTTTAACACTGCACCACAGCTCCGGCCCTTTGATGAGGCTTTATCATATACCAGGTTCTCTACTAGGGGGCGGAATAAGTAAGCCTAAGTATATGAAAAGTAGACAGGTCAGTTTTATATGGGAAATATAAACAGAGGGCTTTGGGTTTGCAAATTAAGTCATCCTGGGGAGATGGAAGCAAATATAGCTGAGCCCAGGAAGATGAAGCAGGATTTGAGCATTTGGACACCATGCCTACATGAAGCCAGCTGTGGATAGCCTCTGCTATGGGACCTGGCCAGACCCCACCCTGGAGGAGCCTTTCCCATAGCTTGTCAGATTTGATGCAGTGCCTTGAAGCACATACTTCAAAGCAGGAGGAATTCTCCTTGGAGTGCACAGCAGGAAGGAGGCACTGGGGCCCTTGGCAGAGGGATGGGCAGGTTGCAAGGAGGCCCTTTCTTACGAGATGTGCCTGCTGCTCCTGAGGGGCTGAGAGGCAGGAGATATTGCTTTGCATGTGTGATTTTATGCGGAGAGTGTTTTGCGTTTTTATTTTAAAACTGGTTTCTCAGTCTCCCGTGCAGTTTTCTGTCAGCTTGTTGCCATGGAGAAGTGGGTTGGGGCTGGAAGCTCTGTCCTCCTCTGTCAGCGTTTCTGGACCTGCCAGCTGCCTCCTGTCCCTTCTGCAGATGGACAGGGCAGGACCCCGCTTGCTGGGCAGACCCCTTCTCTGCGTGCACTGGAACTGAATCTCCCTCCCCTTTGGGACACTGGTTCCATTTATGCGTGCACTGACTCAGCAGGTCTTTATTGAGTGCCTTATGTGTGCCAGGCATTGTGCTGAGCTCGGCAAGTAGAAAGATGACTGCGGCTGGTGGCACTCACATCTCGAGGCAGGACTTTGCCAGCCTGTTCTGTCACACCACCCCTTGCTTGTACTGTTTCCCATTCGCGTTTTTTCAAGAATCCAAAAGACTAAGTTTGTCTGCCTTCCAATCTTTATAACTGTTCTTTTAGATTCTCCCTGGGAGTTACCCCGTGAGCCCACACTCCTCGATCTCATAGCCTCTTTGTGTTCCCAACACCAGCAGTAGGCCTGGGGCAAAGGAAGCTCAACCAGGAAGTGTGTGTCAATGGGACCCTTATTGGACCTCCCAGAATGTCTGCCTGTCCTAACGTTTTTCTTGTATTCTGAATGAAGAGGCAGCAAGTGTAGCAAGTGTGGAAGGATAAGCCAGCAGAGAAAAGAGAGTCTTTGGAACCAGACAAATCTGTTCTGGAGTCTTGGCTCCACCTTTCTCTAGCAAGTGATTTTAAGCAAGTGGCTTCTTCACTTGGAGTCTTAGTCAAACCCAATGTGTATCCGTGATCGGGCTTTGACGTTTTGCACAGCAATGTAGATAGAATTGCTGGGGTCATTTATTTAACCCCACCGGATACTCTCCTGAGTACTCCATGTGAGGACCAGGTGAGGAAAGTGGTCCTGCAAAGAACCTGATTGGGAACAATGCATCTTGAGCTGGGTCCTGGCTGTGACCTTGATGTGTTGTGTGACCTTGATCAAGACTGTAGCAAGCCCTCAGTTGCCTTGTTTGAGACATTCAGGTATTGCATTTGGTGATCCTGAAGGTTCTTTTAGCTTCCAAAACCTGAAGATTCAGTTTTATTAAAAAAGTCTTCTTTCAGCTGCTGCCACCACCACAGTTATCAAAGCCCCTAGGCTAGAAGGTAACCTCAGCATGACCCCTTGTGCCAGCCTCTGGAAGCTGCACTCCCAGGGGACTGTGGGCTAGAACACTGATACTGGATGCAGAAATCTCTTTCGTATGTAAAAGTCTCCTTTGAATGCATCATCTGATCTATTCCCACCCCCAGCCTAGTGGCTGGGCTTGGCTTGAGTCCCAGAACAGTGGAGAATTGCTGGAAGGAAGGTTTTTTGTTTGTTTGTTTGCTTGCTTGTTTGTTTTTTCCCCTTTACCTGTGTCCTGCTTTTTCTTGGGACTTGTTGCCTTCCTGAGCCTTTGGCTATTGAGGATTCTATTTCCTGAGACATCTTCAATCCAGGACCCTGTGCCAGGCAATGTAAAGGATAAGCAGATGCGGAAGCCATTGTCCCTACAGACAGCGTCACAGTCCCTGACGTGGCTGTGTGAAATAACCAGTTCTATAAAGTTCATGGGAATGCTACAGACCTGGGTTCTAGTCATAGCCCTGCTTTCTGTCTTCACTAGGCTTCAGATTCCTGTTTCACAGAATTGAGAGAGTTGGGCCAATAGTCTTAGTTTTGCTTGCTGCTCTGAGACTTCCCTTAGTTCAGTGAAGGAGCGATTGCTGCAGACTTCCTGAAGGAGGACTTGAGCTGAGCTGTGAAGGCTAACCTCGGGCTTGGACTGGTCCAGGGGAAGCGGACGAGAGTATTTCTGACTGTGCAGAGGAAGATGTCTGGGCACAGGCAGAGACTATGGAGAACAGGCTGCTGATGGATCCGGATGGGGAGCCCTCCCGCCCAGAGCAGAGGGTTTGTGTGAGCCAGTCCCAGAGCAGGCAGCCCCTGTGCTTCACCTGAAGGGTTCAGGTTCCCAGGACCTTAGGGCCCACCGCAGTGGTTCCTGCAGGACAGAGAAGCACATGAGGTGGGTTAAAGCCAGGGCTTCCTCCCTATCTAGCCAATAGTCTGATGCACATGCTGACAGAAAGACCACCACCAAGAAGGCAGTCTGGTTCGAGCAAGGAGAGGCTCCCTGCTCCCCGGGGCCTTGTCAGATCACTCCAACCAGCAGCTTATAGGTTGGTAGGACCAGAGCAGAATATTGAAGAATAAGTCTTCCTGGGAAAGCTACCCTGTTTCATAGCCTGCTCTGCCCCAAATGTTTTCCTGACTTGGGGTGATAAGAGGAATATTTTGACTGTATCCTTGGAGTTGGAGCCCAGATTCATCTTCCTGGCCTGCTAATCAAATCCTAGACCTAGGTATAACCTCCATCCTCCCAGGCTCCAAGCTAAGTAGGCCCTCTGACTCCTCTCAGCCTTCTGTGTCCAAAGCTTTACTGCTGCCAAGATCTCTCAGTGCAGCCTCTCTGCTCTCTCTCTTTGGCATCCCACTGCTGCTGAGACCAGGCTTTGTTCATCCTCTTTGTCCTGGGCTTTGCCTCCAAACTGACCTCCCTGGCGACATCCTGCCACATGCAGTCGAAGGTGTTTAGGAACAGCCTCGGTTAGCATAAGTGCCCCCCAGATGTTACCTATCATAACAATAACAATGACAGTGTTGATTGTTTTTATGCCAGATTTTGCTTCTGGAGCTCTGATTCTGCTACTCCCTTGCCCAGAGCCTTATTGGCTTCCAATTGGATGCTGATTAAAATCAAATCTTTATTCAGTCCTTTTGAAGATTCTATTTCCTGAACCATCTGCAATGATATACCCCCTACCTATCATCCCAAATTTATTTCCTTAGGCCACTTTTTGCACTTCCTCTTCTTGAAGGGATCTGGAAGTTCCCTGTGTCTGTGAGCAAGTATTCACTTAGCCGACTCCAAGCAATTATGACCCATGTGTGATATATACAAGCAGATTGGATCCTTTTATAGCAAATTGGCAGGAGAGGATAAAAACCCAGGGGAACAATATTAGCTTAGGAGTTAGTCCCTACAATGGTAGGATAGGTGTGTTAGCTTTTATTAGTATAACTAAATACCTACAGCAATACTTATAAAGGAAGGAAGTTTAATTTTACTCATGATTTTGGAGGTTCACAGTCCATGATTGGACAGACCCCATTGGTTCAACCATCTGATGAAGCCAAAGGATGGGAGCGATGGAGTATGTGTGGAGAAAAGATCTCATGTTAGCCTAGAAACACAAAGAGTAATCTGGCTCACTAGGCCCTTGCTTCCATTTCAAACTCAAGCTATGAACTTGCTACCCTCTGGGTCACCATTTGGAAAAGCCAATCTCAGGCTGACATTCACTGTCTATAAATGGCATGGAATTAGGCTAATCAGTGGCTCTTAATTCCCCAACAAATGCGGATGCTGTGCTAATTGCCAGGGTCCACGCCGGCAGATCCCTGGTTGGCGGCATCAAACAAGAGAAGTGGTAATTTGGGGGCTGGGGTTGGGGAGGACCCGCTTTGTTGGCTGAGCCAGTTAAAAACCATATTACCCTCGAGAGAGCCACAGCACAGAGAGCCGGGGCCTGGCCTCCTTAGCAGCCAAGGGACTAGGTGAGTAGCCCACAAGTGTGTCTGCAGGAACTGAGCCTCAACGCCAGTGCTAAGCAGTTTCTTGTCCATGCTTTTTTTCCTTCTTCTTCTTTTTTTGGTTTGTTAAGGAAGATTCCACCAGCAGCCTGGTATGGCACTGCCAGGGCAACTCATCAGGGATGAAGCATCCCGAACCTTGGTCTGCCGTTACCATGGCAACATGGCATTTCCAAACTCTCCAGGCAACCTTACTGGCATCTGCTGCTGTGAACGATTCAGATGGAAAAGGGCCACTGCTCTTTTTCCATTAGAGACAAAGCAAGTTATGAAGACAGGGAGTCATTCAGCAAAGACCAGGGTCTTAAAGGAAAATGCTAGCCCACTGTTATGGGGGCTTCTTGCTGAATACTCGTAGTATTTGAGAGGTCCTTCAAGCTTTTCTGTCTGTTATAATCCACTGCAGGAAATCTGCAGAATCAGAAGAAATCTCCTGGGGGAGAAAAAACTAAGGGGAGGTAGAGCAAAAGGAGGGGGCACAGCAGGAACAAGGGCTTAGCTGTGGGAATGAGGGGAGCATGTAGATGGCTGGGCAGTGTGATTGTGGGAGAACAGACATTGACGGAGGTAAGCAGGTGTTAGCCATGTCCCTCTGAAACCCATGTTGGAGCCACATCTGGCAAAAGCCCATCCTGTCTTCACCTCATTTATATCTGAGAGGAAGCAACTGCTTGCTGCACCTCACTCCTCACTAAAGGTGGACGTTTCTGCATTTCTGTCCTGACTCTCAGGTGTTTGTGAATCTCCTGTGTCTAGGAGAATCAAAGAGCCTCTACTTTTCAGAGGTGGAATGGAGGCCCAGAGAGGAAAATGCTTGTCTAAGATCACCCAGAGACACAGAGGTCCAGGAACCTGGGGGGTTAAGAACTTGGGATCTGGACAGACCCTACCTTCCAAGAACCGGGCTCACCACTTGGTGCACAGATGGACCTGAATCTCGGCTTCTGTGGGTGAAATGGGGATCCTGAACATCCCTGCCCTTTTGGGTTACTGGGGATTGGGAGGTAAGAGAAGCAGTACAGCACAGTTCCTGGTAGATAGGAAGAGTCTAGTTTTCTTTAAGAATGGAGGCTAACATATTCGTCTTTGCTCCTTCCTCCTTCTGCTTCCTTGCATACATACAGCGTCCGAATATCACTTTATCTGCAACTGACATTAGAAGGATGTTTGCTAATGGGATGGATGCATGAATCATGGGGAGAAGGAACTAATCAGATTCTTGGGTTCTGTACTCCTGTCCAGTGTTTTTAGCATTGGTGCATTTTAGTCTCTGCAGGACTGGAGCCAGGCCAGGCTGAGAGTCTGGGCCGAACAGCTCAGCCTGCACTGTGACTTGCCCATTCAGCTCCCATACCCAGCTGCCTTGTTGCCCAGGACTTACACTCCCCAGTGCTGTGAGCTTTTTGAAGGACAGATGGATGGAGCAGATTCCTCCTTCCTTTTGGGCACAGTATATGATCATATCATGGGACTCACATCCAATAACCATATACAAAAGGTTTCTATTTGCTTTCACACACATCTCACCGTAGCACTGGAATCATCAGGAGTAATGGTCCACACTCTGGATGAAGACATTGAGGCTCAGTAACAGGGAGTGGCTGGTCCCAGAGCACACAGAAGGAACTGCTTGAAGAGGGGCTTGCTCCCACCTTCTGACTCCAACACTGGTGGTCGTCCCACTGAATGAAGGCTTTGGGGGTCCACAGTTCTTCTTAGGGTGTGATCCAGTAAGATCAAGAACACTTGGCCTTGGAGTCAAACTTCCCTGAGTTTTGGCATGACCCATCAGTTACAAGTTGGCAGCTCTTATGTGAGCCACTTTTGTGTTGTGCTCACTCTCTGATCTTCCTGCTTCCGGTTTGTGGTGCGGCTGAGGGTACTTTGGAAAGTCTGAAGCTCCAAATGGGAGACTGAAAAGAGGAGTGTTGTCTCCACGAGCCGCCTTGAACTTGGCGAGGCTGTAACCCCAGCAGGGGAAGAAGTGTTGTGGAATCTCAGCCTGTGTGGTGAAAAGTACATGCCATTGTCCTGAAACATTAGCCGTCAGGGCCAGGAGGACCCTTGCAGGTCACTAGAGCTGGTGCTGTCAGTGCGTATGTGTGGAAGCTGAGGCCCTGAGAAGCTGTGGCTCACCCGAGACCACATGCTGGGCTAGCTGTGGCGTGGTGCCTCGCCTGCAGAGCCTCGCATTTGCCCTTGGTCTGAGTGCCTCGTTTGAATCCATTTTAAAGCATCCGAAAAAGAAGAATTTCTTAGAGAACACTGTACCAGACAGTATTTTCAACAGTGTTGGCTTAAAAATATTTTTTATTATATATAAGTTACCAGCATCGAAAAAAAATTGAATAATAGAGGCAAGTTCTATTTAGAAAGCAAAGAAATGAGGGATCTTCTTAGCTCTCAGATAAACCCCTGTTAGAAGGTTAATGGCTTTCAGATAGGTTTTTTGTTTGTTTGTTTTTTGCCTAATGTTTCCCAATCCCTGCAACACCTTCTGGAAGTTTAGTTGCTGAGAGTAGGCAAGTAACAACCTAGGCCTCTAAGGACTTAGTTTAGTTTTACAGACTTCAGATAGATAAGTTACTACTACTAAAAGTAGTAATAATGGTTGCTGATATTTCAGAATCTCTTCCAAGAAACAGACTGCTTTTTCATAGATGTTCTCACTGGATTATTTGACCCTTCAAAGAATCTTGTTAGGTAGAGGAAACTAGTATTATTTTCCCATTTTCTAAATTAGAACTTGAGCCCCAGTAACTTACCCAAGATTACACATCTAGTAGAACTTCTGACTTTAAAGAAAAAACAGGCACCTAATAAAAATCTGTGACTGAATGGATGACCGTCCCTGTCCCCTAAGGAAGGCTCTAGAAACCATCTGGTCCAATGATTTCCTGCCTATACTCTGGGAAGTGGTAGTGCTCCATGGAGCCCCTTGGGAGTAGTGGGAGGCTAAGCATATAGGACTCTGAGCCCCTCTCCCCTGTTCCAACCCCAGGTATCTTAGTGTTACCTTTTTGTGTGTGTGTGTGTGTGTGTGCACTGGGAGATTGGAAGCAATTGAGCTCATCTAATTCTCACAGCAGTGGTTCTCAAACTCTGGGCTGCATCACCAGATGCATAGTTGGTCTGGGGTGGGTACCAGGACTCTGCCTGTTAACTAGTACATGTGGCCATTAGGCCACCAATTCAGAACTATTTGTAGTGGCCTATTTCTTAGTGTTAGGGAAGGTAAGACCCAAGGAGAAGCAGGAAATTAAGCACAATATTTACAGGAGATAGGCCTCGCTAGGAGTCCAAGTCCTTGGGTACCTCATCCACTGCCCTTCCCCCGTACCACAACTGCGGCTGAGCCAGAAAACAAATGACACAGCAGAGAATAACAAAACGGTTTCCATAGCAATGCTTAGTGGCTCGTGCCTGTCAGGATGCTTCAGACAAACATGAATCTGAACCCTCAGCTAGAACTGTGTGAAATATTACCTACTTGTTCCATGCAAGAGGTCTTGGGGAAGGGAGGAAGGAAGGAAAAGGGATGGCATGTTATTTCATGTGCCCCTGTATTAGGGAATTCTCCCAGATTTGCTAATAGCTGGAGTGAAATAGATGGGACCAAACAGGGCTAGGAGCTAGATCCTGAAGAGGAGACCTGGGACCATCCCAGTGGCAGACAGGGAGATAGTGAAAAGAGAAAGTATTGCTTGAGCATGTATTGTGTGATAGACTGTGTACTGGGTGCTTTACATATTTGTTAAAAAAAGGTCGGGGTGGGGAGTAATTGTCTTGAGTTTCAGATGAGGAAAGCAAGGTTTATGCATGCATAGGAGGTAACAAAACAGGATCAAATTCAAGCCTGCCTGCCTCCATTTCCAAATTTTCACCCCACTGAGTGAGGACCTGGGGTATGTACTGCCCAGCCGGCTCCTTGTTTTAGAGGGAGAGGATCAGCCTTACAGGCAGACAGATGGATGCTCATTCAAACAGCTGAATGGACTAGGCCACGGCAGGCCTGCCAGGACGGGATTGGTCCAGAGCCAGTGCTAGAGTCTGTCTGTCCTGAGCTCCAGTGTCTCCCTTACCTCACTGCCGAGGCAGCAGGTATCCTATAAAATATGCCTTCAGCCTGGGCTACCCCACCTGCCCGCTCCACCAGCTACACACACACAGTCCCTAGGGATTGTGGTCCTTGGGGATGGCCTACCTAGCTCCTTGATGTGGCCTCCCCTCTAGGGAAGTGAACATCTATTCATTCCTAAGCAAGTACACGTTGAGCATCTTGTTCTTTTCTGAGTGCTGGGGATACAACAGTTGAATAAAATAAGATGTTTGCCTTCATGGAGCTTTTAATTCTTGGAGAATAGAGACAAAAGTCTATGATGGAGGGCTGGCGTTGTGGTATAGCAGGTTAAGGTGCATCCCATGTGGGCACTGGTTCAAGTCCCAGCTGCTCCACTTCCAATCCAGCTCCCAACTAATGCACCTTGGAAGCAGCAGAAAATGGCCCAAGTCCTTGGGCCCCTGTATCTTGGTGGAAGACCTGGATGGAGTTCCAGGCTCCTGGCTTTGGTCTGGCCCAGCTTCAGTAGTTGTGGCCATCTAGGGAGTGAACCAACAGATGGAAGATCTCTCTCTCTCTCTAATTCCCTCCCTCCCTCCTTCTCTCCCCCTCTGTCACTCTGCCTTTCAAATAAATAAATAGATAAATAAATATTTTTATAAAGTCTATGATAGGGTGTTCTGTGCTAAGAAGGAGAATGAAGCAGTATGAGGTGATGGAATTGGGTGATGAGGAAAGGTACTCTGAAGGGATGACATCTGAGCTAAGACTTAATGAGGGGAGGGAGGGAAACATATGGTTATCCGGGAGGAATGTTCCAGGCACAGGAAAAGTTACGCACAGGTTGAAGCCAGAAGTATGACTGTCCAGTTGGAGGACCAGCAAGGAGCCCAGTGTGGCTGCAGGGGAGTGGGTGAGCAGGAGACTGGACATAGTGGGCAGCAGAGAGGTGGCTGCAACCACATGGTGTGGGACTATGGGCCAAGGCCCACACTTTGGATTTCTCCTGAGTTAGGATGCTGTTAGGCGATTTGCACTGAGGGACCGCGTCGTGTGCCTGGCCTCAGCCTCCGAGCCTCCAGGCCCCTCCTCTGGGAGGAGCATCTGTCACTTGGGGCTCTTATTTTTTGGGGATGAGTCCATGGGAGACTGAGGAGTCCCAGCTGGGGACATGTACAGTCATGTGGACAAGGGCTTCCTTACCTTCTGTTGTGTTTTTCTTCTCAGAGCCAGGGCTTAAGGGCCACACAGGCTGCTGACCCCATAGACTTCATTTCTGGTGCCCTCACACTCCCCAGAATTAGAAAATGCCCCCAAAGGCAATGTCTTACAAACCCTGCACCCTCTGGGCATGCCCCTTCTCCCACTGACACCTGTGTGTCCCAGCCTGGCTGCTCACCAGGGTTAGGGAAGGATGCTGTTTTCAATGGGATCAGTAAGAGAAGTTGGGTCAATGGTTATAATGACCCAAAATGGCAATTTCCTTTCAAACATATGTACTTTTTTTGGAAGTCAGTACACTCATAAAAGATATTTATTAGCCCATGTAATATGCATTCAGCTCAGTCATGCACTTCATTCAAGAAAAACAAAAACGGAAGCTGTGATCTAGAGTGATAAAAGTACCCAGTTAGGTCCCACTGGACCATATGCAGAGCGTGACCTCTTGAGCTGCCCATACTCACCTGGCAGCTCCTACCATTTGTCATTTACCTGGTTTCCCAGCTCTCAGTCTTGTCACTGCATAGGTTCACTAGAGGTCGCTTCTTGGGGAATGTACTCCTTCATTCACATGTACCTAGCACGTCCCCCTTAAATCGTCCAAATCAGAACTCTCAGTTTTTGCCCTCATCCCGATTCCCAGGCCTCCTGCACTTCATAAAGAACACCACTATCCACCCATTGCTCAAGGAATCAGTCTTGATTCCTGTCTGCTCTCACTCTTTCTATGCAGTCCAGCAGCCAGTCCTAGAAGCCCTTCCTCCAAACCAGATGCTGAGTCTCTCTGTTTCTCTCCGTTCCGCTGCTACCAGCCTACGCTGAGCCACTGTCCAGCCCTGCCTGGTGCTCTGCAATGCAGTAGCCTCCTGAAGGGAAACTGGCTCTTTCCATTTTGCCCTTGCAGTGGAGCCGTCAGAGAGCAGCCCTGAGCTTCTCATCGCCTGCTGCAGAGCCCTCCAGGGGCTTCCCTGCATGCTCAGATGAAGTCCCGACTCCTCACCAGGCATCCCCAAGACCCTGCTTCCCCTTCTCTCTCAAGGCCTGCCTCTCCCCCAGCTCCCCTGGCCCCAGACACCATGGTTGACCTCCCTGCTGCACCTGGGACGGGCAACCCTCCTTCTCCTTCAGGCCTCTGTACTGCTCCTCTCTGCCCAGCAAGCTCTGCCCCCAGTATCTGTATGCTGGCTCCTCCTCTTCTTTCAGGCCACGGCTCAGAAGCCACCTTGCTGGAGAAGTCTCCTGACCACCTGCCCTTCTTAACTGGAGTGCTCTGCTTTGTTTTCTTTGTGACTCTGACCAGTAATGGTATCCACTTGTTCGTATGTTGTCTACTTGCTTGCTTCTTCCACTCAGGTGTAAGCCCCTGGAGGACAGGGACCTTATGTCTTGTCCATTGCTGTATTCCCTCAACTAGAACCGCACTGGACTATTAAGGGCACTCTGTAACTCTGCACTCACTTGTTCAGCAACTCCTACAGATGAAAAATCAATAGGCAAAACACAAAGGACTTTTAGGGCAGTGTGATATTGTAGTGGTTGCTAGACATTATCATACATTTGTCAAAACTCATAGCACCAAGAATAAACCCTAATGTAAACTATGAACTTTGAGCAATAAAGATGTGTCAATGTAGGTTCATCGATTGAAACAAATGCACCATTTTGTTGCCAGATGTTGGTAGTGGGAGAGGCCCTAAGTGTGTTGGGGGCAAGCAGTAAGTGGGAACCATCTGAATTCTCTGCTAAATTTTGCTGAGAAGCTAAACTTTTTCTTAAAAAATAGCCTGTTTGGAAGGAAAAAAAATGATGGAAATTAAAAGCATCACTCTATTAGTCTTTTCCTGTTTTGCACCCCCCCACACACACACATAAAGTTCAATAAAATTTTACTGTCTGAAAACATAAAAAGCTAAATAAGAGACATGCTGTTTGGTGTTTCCGTGCTCCCTGCTCTGGCCCGTGCTGTGTGGGATCAGTGTACACTAAATGAATGGGACTGAATGGGGCACAGCGCCACACACAAAGCAGGTGCTCAGGAGCTCTTTACTCAGTGCCTGGAAACCCTAGGGAGCATTCCAGCTCAGGCTTGTGTCACTTGTTTTCATGTGAACCCTAGTAAACCTCAATGTTCTTCCAACATGTGGATTCTTCTGGACCCGTCACTGGGTTCCAGAGCAGAGCCTCTTACCCCTACCCCCACCATTGCTCTAATTTCCAGCCTCCTCTCTCCTGCACACTGGTAATTCCCAGCAGGATTGGAGAACACTGTAAGGAGGTTCTGGGAATGGCAACAGTGTAGCTGCTCCTGGGCCCAGAGCTACATCTGTACCTCTGGCCCTCTTCTGGTAGCCCTCAGCGATTTTGTTAAGATGGTACTTCATGAGGACAACTTGAAGGTTCCAGCCAGGGGGGAAACACCCACACACAGGCCACCCCAGGGTGAGGCAGAAGCAGTTTATCTGTGGGTTCAGCAAACTTCAGCAGACGTGGACTCCAAAGCAGGATACACTAGCAGAGGGGAAACCTCTTGGACAACTTGTAAGTCCTGATGGGCTCAGCATCGCTAATGCCCTCAGCCAGCCCGGGGACCACACTGCAGAGGGTGATGACAACCTGAGGCCTGCTGAGAGGAGGGAGCGCCGGCTGGCTGCAGGGACAGGCTCCCAAGTCGTACTGAGGGAGGCTGGATCACTTGCTGTGAAGAAACCTTAGGGACAGGAGAGCTCTCTGCAGATGCCTGAGGGGACTTAAATCCAAAGGTGCTGGACATACGCCTTTACCGCTCCATCTGCTGGGGCCGACTCTCCGTGGCAGCACCAGACTCCACATCAGACCTCCTAGACCACAGCCTGGCTCTCACGCCACATCCCAGCTGTGCTGCTTCCTGCACTCCTCCCAGCCTCTCTTTCTTCATCCAAAGAGCATGATCAAAATACCTTCTTCCCAGGGCCTCTGTGTTAAACGAGATGGGTCCTACACACAGCCTGTAGCACCACATGGGATCATAGGAGATCTCCCAGAAGAAGGCTATTTTCTGTCTCCATCTCCGTTCCCAGGGCTGCTGATGAGCCCTGAGAGCCAGCAGTTCTAACAGAGAACACAGAATCCAGAAAGACAGTCTGTAGGGAACATTTCAGTTGTTTATAAAACAGGCCAACACGTTTCCACCTCGTAAGTTCTAAATCCGTCATCCCTAGCTCCCTAGATCTAAGAATAGGCACCCAGTGGAGCCAACGTGCCATGGCACGCTTTCCCCGCAAGTGACTGGGAAATGTGTCCACACCAGCCTCCCTGCCTCCTACTCCTGGAGGGCGGGGGAGGGGGGTGGCCTCTGCCTCTCCCCGCTTGGCTGTTTCTGAACCTCTCCCAGACTCAGTTTTCTCTAACACGCGGTGTTGTTCCAGATACCTGCCTCACTGGGCGATGCCTGCAGTGACGCACAGGTGGGGGTGGGGAGCAGGAGAGCAGGGGCAGGAAGAGGAAGGGAGACCTTTGGCTCCTTATTGCCTCACTGTGGAATTCACTTTCCTCTTTTAAAAGAGAAAGAAATTGACAACGAGAACTGAACAGCTTCTTGAGCAATGGGATTCTTTCGTTATTTTTATTTGAAAGGCAGAGAGACCAACAGTTACCCACTTAGCTGTGTGTCCATCTGTCCATAATTCTTCCTTCCATCTATTCACCCGCTTCTATCTACAAATCCACGATTTAATCCATCTTTTCCATCTATTTGTCCATCGCTCATCTGTCCATACAATAGTATCATTCTTAATTTTTTTTGTTTTTTATTTACTTGCAAGAGATGGAGAGAGAGAGAGAGACCTACCTTCTACTAGTCCTCTCCACAAACGCCTACAGCCACTGGAGCTAGGGCTAGGCTGGGCCATAGCTGTGATCCAGAAACTCAAACCAGGTCTCCCACATGGGTATCAGGAACCTAATTACTTGGAGCCATCACAACTATTTCTCAGGTTGCACATTAACAGGAAGCTAGGATCAAGACCTGATGCTTGGGGTCTGGTGCTATGGCACAGTGGGTTAAGCCGCTGTTTGCTGTGCCGGCATCCCATATGTGCACCGGTTCAAGGCCTGGCTGCTTTACTTCCAATCCAGCTCCCTGCTAATGTATCTGGGAAGGCAGCAGAAGATGGCTCAAGTGTTTGGGCCCCTACACACACGTGGGAGATCTGGATGAAGCTCCTGCCTCCTGGCTTCAGCCTGGCCCAGCCCTGGCCATGGCAACCATTTGAGGAGTGAACCTGCAGATGGAACATCTCTCTCTCATTCTAACTTTCAAATAAATAAATAATTTTTTTTTTGAAGGGGGGAGGGGGGGACTGGTGTTGGATTTGAACCCAGGTGCTCCAATATGGGATGTGGATGTGTTAACCAGCTTCTTGACTGCTATGATAGATACCCAGCCCCCACCAATGGGGTTCTACAAGAAGTTCTAGAGCACTTCCCAACCTTGTGGTTGCCAACCCTTCAAGTTCATCACCTGAATAAGGCCATTCCTCTGTCTGTTTGGAAGGAGCTTCCCTGAGGAGTGTTTTCTCCACTCTGCCCTTCTGCCTCTACTTTCTTTCTCTTCCTTCTTCCCTTTAGAATGTTTGTTTATTTGAAAGGTAAAGTGACGGAGAGAGAGAGAGAGAGAGAGAATTCTCCATCTGCTGGTTTACTCTCCAGTTGGCCACAACAGCCAGGGCTGGACCAGGCTGAAGCCAGGAGCCAGGAACTCCATTAGGTCTCCCACATGGGTACAGGAACGCACGTATTTGAGCCACCATCCATTTCTTCCCATACAAACTAGCAGGAAGCTGTATCTGAAGCAGAGTAGCCAGATTTGAGCCAGCTCTCCAATATGGGATGCAGGTATCCCAAGCAGTGGCTTAACATGCTGCAAATGTCTACCCCTTCTCTTCATTTCTTATACACACTTATACATACCCCATCACCATACATGTTCTCCAGGGTCGGAAGGACTTTTGATGTGTCTCATCCCATCCTCCACCCTCACCAACTGGGGACCCAGAACCCCCAGCAGGGTAACCCCTGCTTTCCAGGGCAGCCTCCCATACGGCTCAGTGTTCTTCTTGATAGGGAGCTGCAATCAGCCATGCCAGGGGCTCCTTCTTCCCACCTGCCTGGTTCTCTTTGACCTTCTCTCCATTCTCTTACGAGCCATTCGTTCATTCACCTGTTCAGTCATGCAACAGAATGTCCTGAGCACCAGTGTATGCCGAGTACATCTCAGGGACTGGTATACAGCAGTCCACCAAACAGTCCCGGCTCTCCCAGAGCTTGCTTGTGGTCAAAAGGAAAGGTAATAAATAAACAGTCAACAAATGTGAAGAACAAAGCAGATAAGGAGATTGAGACGGGGTAGGGGAGCATTGCTGTTTAGCAGAGAATTGACAGGAAAGGTCTCTCCGATAAGGTGACATCTGAACAAATACTAAATGTGAGAGAGTGAACCTGTCGATACCAGGCGCCCGAGCACCCCAGATGACGGGAGCTGTGAGTGCAAAGGTCCCGAGCAGAGTCAATGCTGCTGTGTCAGAAAAACGGGCCACGGCGGGACTCGCTGCCAGGGGAGCTGGAGGCTGCTGTGTGTTCTGATAAGAGGAGAAGCCACTGGGGGTCAGAACGGAGCTGTCTCCTATCTGACTAGGTTTTAAGAGGCTCACTCAAGCTGCTGTGTGAGCATAGATGATGCAGCAGTAGAGGCAGCCCCAGGAGTAGGTCGGCAGCCCTTGGAGGACTACCAGCGAGAGGTAGTGGGGCCGTGAGAGTGAATTCTCATTGCCTTCTGACCACTGCCTTCTGAACGCCCTCCTTCCATAGGCCCTCACCTTTCTCACTGGTGCGCAGCCACAGCCTCCACACTGGCCTCCCTCCCTCCAGCCCTCACCTCCTCTCACCCAGACCTCAGGGCTGCTCTGGATCCTGATCTGGAGAGGACCTTCAACCAGCCTGCTCCCAAGTGCAGGAGGCACTTTGCACCACAAACCCTCCTCTGGGTGAACAGCCCCACTTCCGGGTTCTGGAATGGCTTCTTCCTGCTGCCTCCACTCCTGCCTCGAGGGCATCATTGGCCTTTGGCATGATGGATGAGCTAATTATTGAAGGGGCAGCACATTCACCATGCCTCTTCCCGCAGCTAGGCCTGATGGGGCCATCGTCCTCACAGCCCTTCCACGGCTGTTCTCTGTAGGAGCCACGCCTCTCGCTGGCCCAGGGACAGACTTGCAACACTCTGTTCTTCAGGCCTGTGACCAGCAGGTGGCCCTGGCCAAAGACGGGGATAAAGATAACCATCCAGGTGCACAGGAGTGGGCTCAATGGCCCTGGATCTCAGCTCTGTGTGTGTGTGTGTGTGTGTTTGCACACGCACCCCTCCAGACAGAACAAGGTATTCAGAGACCACGGGCAGGGGGAAAAGCACAGCCATATTCAGCCACGCACTAGCTGTTTCCAAAGCGCCTGCCCATGCGTCCGGGAACTGCTCTCTGAACAGCTCTGCTCCCAGGCCCCTACTCCCACCCCCAGCTCACAGACTGCTGCAGACAGAGAGGGATCCCCGTAGACCCAGAAAAGCTGTGGTGTGTGTGCCCACACATACCACAGAGGGCTCACAGCAAGTGGATCTCACAGCAGGACCCAGCCTTACACACAGACGCCATTCCCTTCTGCAGCAAAACAAAGCATCAGGGTTGGTGACAGTGACTCAGAGAGGGCACATTTTAATGAGGACTCTCTGTTGAAGACTGGTAAACTCCTATTCGTCCTTCAAAACCCAGCTAAGTATTAACCTGTGCCACTTCCAGTGACCCCCACCTCCTATCCCATAGAGCGTGTCATCCTTTCTAGACTGCCTGCACTGTTACTTATTTATTTGTTTATTTTAGTCATCCTGTGTTACAGCTTTTTAACATATTTGAACAACACAAAGAAAATGATAAAGACCCATCCTCCATTTCTGCCTCTCTTCCTCAATGACTGTTTTCAGTTTGGGATACACTGTTAGGAATCTGTACATAGAAAAGCATATAGGGGCTTGACATAGCGTGGGTCGTGCTTTCTGCATGTTATTTTGAAACCTATTTTATCTTGAAAGTGTCTTAGATATCTTCCCATGTCAGACCGTAGGATTGTACTGCACATTTTTGGAATAGCTGCATCCCATTTCCTAGTGGGGTCAATCTCTAATTTCTCAAAACACTCCTCGGTTTGATGGATATTTCGGGGTTCCCACCGCCTCTCATGATTACAAACCGTGCTGCAGTGAAAGCATTTGCAGATGTCTCCCTTTGTAAGTGCCACTGATTCCCATCCCTGTCTTCTCCCAGAACTGCCCTCCCCCGCATGCTGGGGGCCCTGAGAGCACAAACAGAATTTCCTCTTCTCTGGGTCTTATGCTCAGCACAGGGCCTCAGCCAGAAAAGACATCCCTAGGATGAAAGAAATGGTCGCAGTGTGGGCCCGAGCATGACAGCCTTAGTGGCCTGGGAGAATGCAGGGTGCATGCCGTGGACCTGGAGAGCTGGAACAGTGAACTGGGAGAAAGAGAGAGCAGACCACAGAGGGCCGTGAGCCAGCTCAGAGGCCGAGGTCTCACAGGTAGTGGGGAGACAGGAAATGTTCTTTGTAAGGACCTAGTGCAGCATGTGTTTGTGCCTAATTTCCCCTGCAGGCCTGCAGCATTAGCATAAAGGAAGAAGTAGAGTAGCTGTTGCAATTCCCGGGCAAGGGAGGTAAGGCCCTGAACCCCCTCTTTCTTTTTTTTTTTTTTTTTAATATATTTTATTTGTAGGTATCTCATAAATACACAGTTAGGAACATAGTAATTCTTCCCACCATACCCGCCCTTCCTCTCACTCCCCCCCTTCCTCCTCCCTCTCCTACTTAGTCCAAGAAAGAAAAAGTAACAGAAAGAAAGAAGGAAAAAAGAAGGGAAGAATGGAATATACAAATTAAGAGAGCTGTTCCTCAACAGTCTAGACCAGGGCTGTTCTATGTTTTTGCTTCTCGAAGGTGATTTTTTTTTCCCCCTTCCTCTTTTCCCTTCCTTCCTCCCCCTTCTTTCCTTTCAGAAGCTTAATTGTCTTTAAAGAAGAATCCAAGGATGGCACATCTCTTATGAGCTCTTAGGCATAACTTTAATTTATGAGACATAATATTATCCTCCATGTAATACTCTAAATGGAAGTGATTCTTGAGAGCAAGTTTTACGATTAAGTTTCATGATACAACTCTTTGGGGACAGAGGTCCTGTATGAGAAGTTAGTGCACAGTTGACTCTTGTTGTTTGTTTAACAAATAACACTCTTATGTATGACATCAGTGATCACCCAAGGCTCTTGACATGAGCTGCCTTGGCTATGGAAGCCTTTTGGATCCACTGGCTCAACAAGGCAATAAGCAAAGTGAAAGTTCTCTCCTCCCTTCAGAGAGAAGTACATCCTTCTTAGATGGCCATTTCTTTCCACTGGGGTCTCACCTGCAGGGGTCCTGTATGTAGGACATTTTTTTCCAAAATGTCTTGGCTTTCCATGCCTGAAATGCTCCCCCTGGGCTTTCCAGCCAGACTGGAATGCCTTTATGGCTGATTCTGAAGTCAGAGTGCTACTTAAAGCGATTGTCATTCTATGAGTCTGCTGTATGGACTGCTTCCCATGTTGAAGCCTTCACTCCTTTTTAATTATATTATTGTTTTCTAACACTTAGTCCTATTTATATGATCCTTTAACACTTGATCATATCAATATGGTCACTTTACCACTTAATCTTATACATTTGATCTTTATAACACTTAAGTGCTGTTTTTGTCAGCCAGCTTAAGAGATTTGAGAGTCCTATGGCTAGTTGTTAAGCTGTACCCTTAGGAGTAAGTGTGTAGGGAATTTATATGGACTATACTGCATTGCAGTTGCAAACTTCATATATTTCACAATTACAACTTTAGGAGCTTGGTGATTCTTCCCACTGTATCTGCCCTCCCACCCACACCCCACCCCCCTCTTCCTTTTCCCTGTCTTATTTTTACTCTTATTCTTTACTAAGATCTGTTTGTATATTTTTAAGATTTATTTTATGTATTTTAAGACAGAGTTACAGAGAGACGTAGAGCTAGAGAGGAGGTTCAGGCTATCTTCCATTCCACTGGTTCACTCCCCAAATGACCACAATGGCTAGAGCTGTGCCGATCTGAAGCCAGGAGCCAGGAGCTTCTTCTGGGTCTCCCACGTTGGTGCAGGGGCCCAAGGAGTTGGGCCATCTTCTACTGCTTTCCTAGCCCATAGCAGAGAGCTGCATCAGAAGAGGAGCAGCCAGGACTTGAACCCGGCACCCATATGGGATGCTAGCACTACAGGCGGTGGCTTTCCCTGCTACGCCACAGTGCCAGCCCAAAGAAATCTGTTTATATTTAACTTTATACATATATGATTAACTCTTTGTTAAGTATAGAATTCAATGAATCATCTGAAGGAAAAGATTATAAAGGAAAAGATAAATAAAAATGTAGAATAAGAAGCTGTTCCTCAACAGTAGAGAGAAGAGCTCTTCCAAATCACTGGTTCTCAAAGTGTCCCTTTTGTCTCTGCGTCTTGTCTTTAAGATGCTCTGTTAGTTACCACAGGTCAGGGAGAACATACAGAATTTGGCCCTTTGGGACTGGTTTGTTTCACTAAGTATGATGTTTTCCGGATTCATCCATTTTGTTGCAAATGACAAGACATCAGTTTGTTTGTTTTGTTTTTTCTGTATTTACTGCTGTGTAGAACATCGTGTACATATCCCATAATTTCTCTATCTAGTCTTCAGTTGATGGGCATTTGGGTTGATTCCATGTCTTTGCTGATGTGAATTGAGCTGAGATAAACATGGAGGTACAGATAGCTCTTTCATATGTTGATTTCATTTCCCTTGGGTAGATTCCCAGGAGTGTGAACCCCTTCTTTCTATCCTGAGGTCACTACCTAGACCCAGAGCACTCCAGGAGGCCTGGGTTCTTGCTCACAGCAAGTCCCTGGAGAGCACCCCACCAACTGCTGCTGGAAAACTGAGTCCCCTGTGAGCTTGGGCAGCCGGACACTCAGAGGTCTTCCCTAAGTTCGCCCAGCTCCCTCCACTCGCATATGCTGGCTTTTTGAGTCCACAGCCCTGCTCACTCCCTCTTGGCCTGGCCCTGGGGGACAGCAGCCCCGTGGGATGGGCTAGTTCTGTGCGACAGGGGGATCCAGCAGCTGCTTGACTTCTGGCACGCATCGCTCCCTCCTCTTCCCACCGCCAGCAGAGGCAGCAGGGGCAGAGCTTCCTTGGGCCTCAGGCCCAGCACTCACGAGGACTCCAGGAGGTTCTTGCCCTCCTGCATGGCACTTTCTCTCACTGGCCTTCCGTCGCTGGTCTTGTCCTCCTACACCACTCCGTACCTTCCCTTGCAACCTGGAAGCAGTGCGCTTGCAGGAGAGGACAGTTTACCAACAGAAGCAGGCCTGGAGCCGTGCTTTCTGGGTTTGCATCCATCTGCTGCTCACTGGCTGTGTAGCCTTGCACAGCTCACATCCCCTCTTTGGAGAATGAGGATGCTATTAGATGGCATCCAGCAGGCCATCTGTTAGGTGTGAAAGGTCAGCGAAGCCTGCTTACAAGTGATGTTCACAGGGCCCGGCCTACACCTACGAATTTAGCAATTCTATTAGCATCTTTCACGTGGCTTGGAACTAGTGAAACAGCCTGAGGTTTGAGAGTGCGGGGTTCAAGTCCCAAGTAGAGGGGCCATGTGACCATGGACAAGCACTTTTAGCTCCCTGGGCCTGGTTACCTCGTCTGTGAAGCCGAGCCCAGGCCACCCCAGAGGCTGCTGTGGGAATCCAGGGGACTCCTCTATGGGGCCGAGAAGCACTGTCCCTAGGTTGTAGCCCTCATCCTCATGGTCAGAGACAGTGGCTGGAATTCCAGCTGTCACAAAGGGCATTGCCACCTGTCTTTGAAGGAGGCGTCCCATCAGCTCGAGCCTCATTGGTCACACCCAGCTGCAAGAGAGGCTGGGAAATGGGCCCCTCATTCTGCAGTCCAGGAGTCCGTGCCGCCTGGGCAAGGTACTCAGGCAGAGAAGCTGCCTCCTCTTCCCCAGCACTGGGCTCCCGTCCCAGCACCATACGGCCCCGTGAGCACCCAGGCTGCCAAAAACCTCCAGCAGGTGCCACAAGGCCTGAACAGATTTCGGTATTGTGCCCAGCTTGTGCCAGAGACCCTGCCAGTGCTGAGGTTCCGCTGCCTGCAGGGCTCTTAGGCTGTCGCACGTATGCCGGGCCGTGAGCTCCATCACTTGTCACAGCCTAGATGGAGCCCCGTGAACAGGGAGCCTGAACTCCGAGGGGCTAGGGAATCCCTGTGACTCCCCGGTCTCCCATCCAAGGCTCGGCCCCACACCCTGGGGCCAGTGGAGCTGACCCCCACCTCCCATCTGCCAAGTGGGATGTGCGCAACCTCAAGGCCCCAGCCAGTGCTGGGCGTGCTGTCAAACCCCCAAACGGATGTCCCATATTCCCTTGGGCTTAGAGACAGGCTCACCATAGCCCATTTTCCCTCACTTCCACGTGACAGCTGCCCATCTGGCAGTGCCCTGCCGAGTCCAGAGGGCCCTTCTGTCTTCCCTGTGCCCTGCAAAGATGGCCCTGAGCAACTGTGTGTGTGTGGGGGGGGGGGGCATGGCAGGACAGGAGCCACTTCTCAAATATAAGAGGAGTGCATCGCTTAAAGCTGTCGCACCACACGGCCTCCTGTGCAGGTGGTACCCCCGGCTTTCTGGGGTCTGCAGCTTGTTTTGTTTCCTATAGGTTTGTTTAGCATGTTTGGAAACCCCACTCCACGCCAGGCCTTCCCATCTGCCGATGCCCTCCCTCTCCTCTGGGCCTTTTGGCACTGGTGTGGCCTCCTTGCCTCTTCCCCCTCTCCCCAGGGTCTGCTTCACCGTGGGGTTGAGCTGTCGCCATGTGTTGGGCACTTTGGGAGGTGGGTGGGGACTAAAGCAGCAGGTGGAAAGGTGGCGCCCAGGACAGCAGGGTCTCTAGGACATTGTATAATGCAGAGCTGGCTAGCAGCCACCAAACCTCACTTGCATCCTGCTTTTATATGCTCCTGTGTGCAGAGGGTGAAAGAGATCACGCGACAGAGTCGTGATGCGGCCCTCAAACCTATGCTATTGCCTGGCTGCCCTTCAGAGAACACATTGGCAAGCCCTGGTGTATGCTGTGCAGAGGTTAGCAGCCCCTGGCCAGGCTGCCTGAGCCTCAGTCTTACCCCTGTAAAATGAGAACATTACGTCAAACAGGGCTGCCACACAGGTTGTTGGGATTTGACGAGGTAAAGCACATGGAGCACCTCGGCCCTGGGTAAGCTTTCTCTCCAAGTATCAGAGAGGAGATGTCTGGGCCTCTGCCAGGCCTCTCGACCCAGTGGGCATGAAAGTCCTGGCTCTGGGCCTCTGGCTACCCCGGCCCGAGCATGGCTTCCTTAGAGCGTGTCCCCTTTGGCAGGAGGAGAGGGACCTGCCAGCTGCCCATTGTGCCGTGTCCTGCTGCTAGGTCAGCTCTGCCTTCCTCCCACCCCATCCCCGCTGACAGTCAGCTGGTGCCGCTCACCAGGCCCTGGGCACAAGGCCCACACCGGGTGCCAAGCGAGGCCCAAAGGTACTCGGCCTCTTCCACTCTCCCACCTTGTACCTCTAGTCGACCTGGCTGAAACTCCTGCTTAGCTGTAGGAGGCGATGCCTGGGGTTCATCCTCTCTGTGTGCGTTTCCTTGTCCGGGGGCCAAGCCGGCAGACATCTGTGTTTGGCCAGGGATGCCTTCCTACTAGGGGAAAGGAGAGGGAAGGGCAATCCCAGGGCCCAGCCAGCCCCTCCCTCTGTGGGAAGAGCAAAACAAGTTTGTCAGGATAATGATTTACATATAAAGACTTACACATGATTGGCAGATCAACAAGAATATTCTGTGGTCTAGATAGGGATAAGTTCTCAACTGTCAAAAACAATGGAAAGGAATTTGAACACAAAAGATCCACAAGTGGTACTACCTAAGACCATAGACATCCATGAAATTGAAAGATTTAAAACAACATTTAGTTAAACTGAGAAAAAGTGTGAATGCCAAATATGGCAGAGGAAGAGTTAATATCTTAAAACAGCAAAGTTCTTATTAAGAAACAATAGCAAATATTTGCGAAGTACTCGGTGTCAGGCACTGTTCTAAGTATTCTGCACGTATTTCTCACTTAGTCCTTGTAAACAGCTCTGGGAGAGTGGCAGTATTATTATCCTCACTTAACAGACGAGGGAACCGAGGCACAGAGAAGCTAAATCCCTTGCCCCAGGGGACAGCTAATACATGGTACAGCTGGAATTGGAACCCAGGCCATCCAGCTGTGTGTCTGAGCACTTAGAGTGTTCTATACGAACCAGGAGAAAGACAGGAAGCAGATGGTACACAAAAGAACAAATACAAATATCAGAAGTACAAGAATTGAGTTTCGATGGTAATAAAAGAATACAAGTTAAGACAATGAATTTTTTGGTCTTCAAATTAGATGATGTTAGCCACTACAATTCTAATAAATATTAACAATGCAAGAGGGCCAAGAGCCGTCCACAGATGGCTGAAGTTATACCCAGGTGGCCTTTCGGAGGGGGATTCTGGCAGTATTCAAAACAGCACTCAGGAGTCTCAAAAATGTCCGCGTCCTTTGACCAGGAATTCCTTTCTAAGAATCCGATTTGAGAAAATAATTAAATAGACAAAGATTCATGCATAGAGATGTTCATAGCAATGCTATACAAAATAATGAAAAATTAGAAACAACATAAACATCCGATAATTGGAGACAGGTTAAGTAAATAGTTTAATCTCCATAATGGGCAATTAGGCAGCCCTTATAAATACATTTGTATAACAAAAGACTTACCATAAACAAAGAGACACAGCACAGACTTCTGGGAGACATAGCAACAAAGAATGATATACACAAGAGAACACAAAGAAAACCTACAAACCAATAAGGACAAAGCAAACCCAAAGAACCGAACAGGCAAGGAGTGTAGATAGGCAGACAGTTTCCAGGGCTGAGGATGGCCCACCTCAGCATGGTCAGAGAAATGCAGACTAGTCGATGCGCTTCTCAGAACAGCAGAGGCAAAGAGAGAGGGGAGGGTTCACCTCCACGCTGAGGGCAGTGTACATGGCTCCAGCCACCTTGGGGAGCTTTTTGATTTTCCTCAGTCATGTTGGACATGTGCCCTAGGGAGCAGCCTAGGAGGTGGAATCAGCAAGTGCTGGTGACCGACCACACGTGGGAAGTGACAGTGAGGAAGACTCCCGGAAGCAAGCCAGGTTTGGGGCAGGTGTGGGTTGGTGGGAACAGGAAACACCGAAACACAAGCACCTGTGGGGCAGGCGAGGAGCAGGGGTGGGGGCAGAGACAGTGAGCGGGCCACCCAGGGTCACGGAGCTTTGCACGTGACCATGGGCTGAAGGCTCCAGCTCTCCTCTCCAAACCCACTTCTACAGTTGTCTTCCCTCTTCTTCACAGGTGGGGTGTGTTATTCCTGGGGCTGGAACGAGCATGGCATGTGCGGGGATGGCACCGAAGCCAACGTCTGGGCCCCGAAGCCCGTGGAGGTTCTGCGGTCAGCATCGGGACTCCTCGTGGGCTGTGGGGCCGGCCACTCCCTGGCCCTCTGCCAGCTGCCAGCACACCTCGCACTGGGCCAGGACCCCGAGATCGCCTGCACATCCCCAGATGCCACCAAGGATACTGAATCTCAAGAGGCCATGGACGAGGAGGCAAAGTAGAAGGAAACAATCAGAAACGTCAACCCAAAGCCGACCTGAAGGGTCTTGAAATGGAGAACTTCGATAGAGAACCTTTAATAAAGTGGCTTCCCCCAGCAGGAATGTCCCCAGACAATCACACGGCTGTTTTGTGGGACCGGTCTAAGAAGGACTCGGGAGGCCCTGAAGGTAGGGCTGACACAGGAGGGTGGGGAAGCTGCCTGCCTAGAACTGGGGCCCTGGGGGACAGAGTGCCTTTGTCTCTGCTGGGCCCAAGCAGTTGGCTGTCCCTGCACTGAGCAGGTGAGAGTGAGGGCTCCAGTCCTTACCCGAGCCCAGGAAAGCCGAAGCAGCAGCGGGAAGACCGCAGCCTCTCCCTGCCCGGTAGAGACAGGAAGCCCACCTGTGGTTGTCCTGGTCCAATACCCTTTGATTCAGCAAGGCACAGCATTCCCAGGCCAGGCTTAGTACAGCCGTAAGCTTCTCCTAGTATTTTATTTTCAGGCCCCAGGACTCATACTTTGCTCATTCAAGGGTGTCGAGGTACTGTGCCTGGATACGTGGACGGGAAGGAGCTCTTGATGACTAGGACCAAGGGAGACGGCTTTGGCGTGGGGTAGAAGGGAGTGGGGATGAGGAAGTGGAGAAAGACTGCTTCTGGAAAGACCCAGGAGAAGAGACTCCTGACAGACAAAGGAGCCCAGAACCAGTGACGCTGTCAGACGTGTCTTCATCTAAGGCCGGCAGCACTCTGGGGCGAGACTTGTGTGACTGCAGTTGCCACGCTGTGTAGTTCCCCCGAGGGCCAGGCTGCAGCCTGGCAGCATGGGAAGGGGATTCTACAGGGGGAGCAGCCCAAAGGCCCCAAGCTCTGACTTCCCCCCTAGGCCCGGCCTCTGCCGGAGCAGGGCACAGAGCTCTGAACCCTGGCCTCCCCGGGGGCAGCTGTGGTTCTGGGGGACAGAGTGCCTCTCTCTGCTGTGACTGACCACAAGCCCTTGGTCAGCAGACCTCAGAAAGAAGACAGGTTGTCATCTGCTGTTTGTCATCAGCCAGGCAGCTGAGGCCTGTGGCCTGTCTCCCCCCCCCCCCCCCCCCCCCCCGCTTTTCCTTTGAGACTCAGGAGAGAGCCTGGGTCTGTGCGTGACTTTAAGAAGGCTCAGAGCTGGAGGGCCTCATCACCGTTCAGTGGAGAGGCCTCCAAACTACATTCTTTAGAACCCCAGGAGGCTCCTGGCAACTCAGTAGCCACCTTGTGGACTGTGAGGACAGGAGGCCAAGTACACAGAGGCCTGGGTCCCCACCCCAACCTATTCAGATCGGCTCGAGAGTACTTCAGAAAGTTAGTAAGAAAGTGGAATTAAACAGCAAGTTTTTTTGGGTGCAGAAAATATGAAACCCTTTTCAATTATGACACCATGAAGTTTGCCACCTTGTCACGGTATACATTTTCCATGAATTTTTTGAAGACCCCTTGTATTACATGCTGGGTTTCACATGAGATTTTATTTGACAAGGGCATCCCTGAGAAAGTTTGAAGGCCATTGATCTTATCCGCCATGTTCATCATCCATGTGGGAAAATGGAGGCATAAAGGGACCAGTTCAAGGCCATACACCTGGGTCCAGGGTCCTTACTGGGAAGTAACCCAGCCAGGGCCAAGCCAGAGCAGGGCGACATAGAGTAGGCCCAGGACCAGAAGTGGGTTCAACCCAGGAGAGCCCACTAAGCTCCCCCTGCCTGCAGCCAGAGACCACCCACAGTTGCAGGCTGACCTTGAACACCAGTGCTTGGAGTCCTGCCCCCAACATTGCACTCTGGAGACGTGTCTGCCCTGGCTGTTAAAGCCCCTGGTCTTCCACCTCCCAGGACCAACAGATGCCAGTACAGCTTCCAAGTGCTTTGGGGATGGGAAGACACTCATGTCCCTGTTCTCTGAGCTGGTCCTGCTAAGATGCCCAAGCTGACAGGGCTGGAGCAATCAGATGGCCCAGAGATCACCCATAGGAGGAGCCCAGAGTTACTGCCTCTACCCACTGTCCCGCAGGCTGGCTAGGCTACATCGCACACCCAAGCCAGAACGCATGGATGGTACTGAAGCCTTATACTTCCGAGGTGGACTTTCTGCTCACAAGGAACCCACACGCTCCTGCCCCCTTCAGCACCCGTTAGAGACCCAAATCCCAAGTCGTCTCCTGCCGAGTCCTACGCCTCTCCCAGGCCTCCCTGTAAACATCAGGAAAAAGTGTCTCAGGGCTCCCCTCCCTCCTGAAGCAGGGCCAGGGGGTACATCAGCCCTTACCCCTTGAGCCTCAGAGTCTCAGGGCTGAGTCAGAATCAGGCAGGACACAAAGCACACGTGGAAGAACCAACTGGTGCTGGAAGACACCACCGGCCGCCCCGTCACCTTGAGTTCCTCCGGGCCACCTTTCCTGCGAGTGTCCTCAGGTGCTGTGTGAGGTGTCCACAATGCCTCCTAGACTTTTTCCACCAATTCTCTGACTTTGTGGATGTCTGAGTTCCCCTCCCATCCCCACCACCTCTAACAGACCATGAGCTCTTTGAGAGCCAAGGGACCAAATCTTGGTCAATTCTGAAAGTATTCTTGGCCAGTACTTCACCAAGAACACCTGGTACAGAAGTGCTCAGTAAGTGTGCGTGAATGAACTCATCAGTACCCCCCTCGGTCACCAGAGGAAGCACCATGATCCCCTCGTTCCTACCCACCCTCTGCGTTTATCCCTCTTACAAATGTTTGAGAACTGTCTGTTGACTGCCAGGTAATGTCAGTATCATCCACCTGCCTAGCTAATGTCGTAGGAGCTAACTTGAGAAAATGCCCACTCATTTGTAAAAGTCACCTTTTCAAAAATCAAAGCCTGTGAATTGCCTTCACAGG
Organism: Lepus europaeus; assembly: GCF_033115175.1. Lineage (NCBI taxonomy): Eukaryota > Metazoa > Chordata > Mammalia > Lagomorpha > Leporidae > Lepus > Lepus europaeus. Next base: position 47,494,104 of record NC_084833.1, read on the forward strand.
CCTCCTGGGCACAAAGGAAGAAAGGGAAAAGGACAGGGAGGCGGGGCCTCACTGCGTGCTCACAGGCCTTGGGCCTGGCCCCAGGGGCGGCTCTGGTGGACACTGGTGAGATGCGTCCATTCCCAGCTGCCAACTCCCTCTCCCCTCCTGCTGACAGTGCCCCCCCACCCCCATCTTCCCTTGACACTCCCACCGCCCTTGGCCCTGGCTGGCTGTGGGGGCCATTAGAGCAACCGTAGATGAGAGGTGCTCAGGAATGGTGAATCCAGGCCTCGGGCTCAGAATAAAGCCTTCCCATCATGCACCAGGCATCCACCACTTCTCCGGGAAGTGATTAGTGATCAATGGGAGTTGGGGGTTAGCTCTCAAAGTTAGTGGGGAAAGCAGCTGTCGGAGGGTGTTCCCGCTTGCAAGGCGCAGGTGTGTAGCTGTTCCAAGTTCAGAATGTCAGAGTGGGGAGAGGAGGAGTCCGCACACAAGGAGGTGGGCGTGGGGAGAGGCGGAGTCGGAGAGGCTGGTGGGCCCTGCAGCCCAAGTGAAGGAGTAAGCTTCTTAGGGCAGCCAGCTGTCTCAGCAGCAGAGAGTGGTCCCTTCTGTCCCTCCCGTGGCACTTCCGGAAGGAGGGCAGGAGGTCCGGAAGTAAAGGCCAGCCCCAGGAAGCCCTCAGCTTGCTTGGGACAACTCAACCCAGTCAGAGCACCTGGGATAAATCGGCTTTCTCACTCTGGGCCGGTCCCTTCACCGCCCCGCGCCGTGTCCTCTCCCCTGTAAGATGGGGTTATCGAATGGTGTGTGCCGGCACAAGGCAACGTGTGTAGATGCCCTGCGGGTGTAGATGCTCCGTCTCCCCATTCGCAACTGTGTCCCTCAGAAACCCGGATTCCAGATGGCTTTGTGTCGAGTCCCACTCTGTGCCCACCATAGGCACTTCTTTGCAGGGGGCTCCCTAGGTAGAATGAGCATTACCCTCCCTGCAGGAGCCGAGCAGCTTGGCTTGTATGCAGAGGTTCCACAAACTTCACGCCCTGGGTTCTTGGACGGAACGGGGCACCAAGAGATTGAGTCAAATGCTTAGAGGGGGTGAAAGAAGCCACTAGGTGAGAATTTGGCATCTACATTAAGTCTCTCAACCACCCATCCCATCAGGGACTCAGAGACTGTGCGGGCTGGCGTCAAGGGAAGGGAAACCAGGGGAGGCCTGACACCCATTTGTTGGAGGCCCTGGGCCGACCACTGCCCTCCCTGGGGCTCATCTTATCTGCAAAGCACTAAGAGGTCGATTGACATGACCTTCAGGGACTCTTCCCACCCAGCATTCGAGTCTCCCATGGATAGGAAAGGACCTAGAACCCCAGGGCTCCACCGTACCCCCCACCAAAATCAAGGGGCCAACCCAAGCAACCCAAGCTCCCTAGCAGAGGGCTCCACCCCTTCTGGGATGAGAGAGGGATATTCATTGAGGTGGTCCACCAGACTGGTCCCAGCGAGGGCACAGCCCAGTAAGGCACCCAGACCTGAGTCAGATGCCTGCCTCTGGCTCCATCAGATCCAAGAGCCAGCTGTGTCAGGGTGGAGGTGGCCGTGACCTGCACAGGTCGCAGGGAGCTCTGGCATGATTTACAGAGAGGGCTCTACACCAGGAAGCTCCTAGAAGTTGTGCGGATCTTAGGTCAGGTCCATACACCCTCTGCCTTCTGAGAGCTCCCGCCTCCTCCCAGCCACCGGAACCTGTAGACTGAGGGGCCACCCTGCCCAGCCAACCTGCAGGGGGCAGCTTCTCCGTGTGGGCCTGGCTTTCCCCCCACACGGAGACACGGTGGGGGAGGGTGGGGAGGTGGAGTGCAGAACCCAATCATGACACTGCCTGGAAGCAATAAAAACCCAAGTCCGAGCTTCATCTCCAAAGTCAGCTTTTTATTATCAGGGGCCAGGGCCCGGGGGGGGGGGGGGGGGGGGGGTCGTTGAGCTAAAGCAGCAGCGCTCTCTTTCCAGGAAATGTTGGGAGCTGCGGTGAAGCTCGAGATGTTGCATTTTTTTCCCCTATTCAAGCATGTGTTTTTCAAAAACATTATCCTTCTCCCCTCCCCCCGACCCCCCCATCCGCCCACTAATTTTAGAATCAGACCAAAGCCAAGCTACTGTCCTCTGTTTCGGTTGGGAAAATACTATATTTATTCGAGATGCAGAAGTGTGTCTCTGCAAACCTCCAATTGCTTCAGGAAAACAAATCTGCTTTAGACTATACAGAAACCATGATGCAAAATTTATTTCATGCTAGAATCGCTTTGCATAACATTGGGCATGCAGGTTTTTACTCGGAAGTACTAAATTGCATACAATGCCAGGTTGTGCCTTAGTAAGGTGGAGGAGGGAGCTCCTCCCGGGGTCCTGATCTTTTGGTGCTCTACAGCCTGGTTTGAAAGTAACACTTGGAAAATCCACACGGTGGGGATGATTTACTATGAACGAGTTGTCATGGAAGCTGGTCACACGCAGCTACACACCGGTAAGATGAGAGAAATCGACCTAGGCTAGCCGCTGTCAGGGGTCTCGGGGAGGCGTCCGCTGGGTGGCGAGCGTGGCAGACCGAGAGGGAGGGAGGCGGCAGTGCGGGCTTCCACAATTCTACTCGGAGCAAAGTTCTCGGTTTCCACGGGAGAGATGAACTATGGAGGTGAGGTCAATATGACCGATGACTGACCGACTGCCCTCTCTGGAACCTTGGCTCTCCAGCATGTGTACAAAAGGAGAAGCGATCCGTCCTCCTTCCCCGCCCCTCCTCCCTCGCTCCTGCCCCCCCCCCCCCGGGAATGTACAGGATTCTACGGAACGCCGTTACAGTTTGGCTCCAACAACGTGTGTGAAAGTAAAAGAGTTTTGAAAGAAAATCGAGGACTTTTGCCTTCCCGTTCTTGTTGTCGTTTAGGGTGAGCATACAGTTGCAGGGGGGTGGTGGGTTTGGTTTGGCTGGGTTTTCTGTTGAACTTCATGCAAGTCATGCTAAGGAACCCCTCCACCTCCCCCTCCCCAAATAAAAGAAAAGGTTTAAAAATGAAAAGAAGGAAAAGAAATCCTCTACGGTCAGTTACCATTTGGCCGTAGAAAAAGCTACGTCCGTCCTAGTACAGGGCCTGGGCCACTCACTCGGACTCGTCCGGCAAAACTGCATGGCGTGAATTTACTCTGTCCGAGGGTGAGGAGGGGCTGCAGGTCCACCCAGATGCTTAATAGCCACCAGTGTCCTCGGCCAAGCCGCCTGGTCAAGTCACTCTCACAGCCTCTGTCGGCATATACTTAGCAATGACAGGGCTTTCTTTGCAAAGATCTGTATGTAAAGAATACAATTAACACTTGAGCTTCTCTTCTCGGCTTTCCCGTCCCGCTTGGTACTTAGTTTTTTAAGGAAGGAGGAGGAAAGACAGAACAGCGGCATGCAGAGGCAGGCAGAGTCTTCTCCAGCTGGCTTGGTTTTCCCATGCAGTGAGCCAGCCTCGCAGCCTTTCTCTCCCTCCTGGAGGGGGGTGGGGGGAACAGGTCGCGTCCCTAACTCTTCTCCTACTCTGCACATGAACTCCAACGCCTGCAGTGACTTAGGAGACAGGCACGCCCTCGGCCACCGTGGTGACCCCGTGGGAGTGCCGGCCAAGTGGATGTGGGTGGGGGAGCTTCACCCTTGGCACCTGCTAAAGACTGGTGCTGAAGCCCTGCGGGACTGCGGTGGGGTGTCACCCGTGGACAGTGCCGCCGCTGGGTCTCCTAGCCACTACAGGGAGATGCGGCTGCTTCCGTCCCACATTCTCTGGGCTTCTGGAAGCCAAGGAAGAAAAGACCCTCCTGCTTGCTGTTTGGGGCTGCACCTAGTAACCCAACATTCCGAAGGAAAAAGACAGGCTGCCGTGAGACCTCCCTGGGCAGGGCTGGGCCATGGGGAATGGTCTGCCTGCTTCACACTCCCACCCCAGCACTGCCCCTGTTCCCCGGCAGGCCAGAGCCTCCCCTGGGGAAAGCCAGTTGCCAAGGGGAGCATCAGGCCCATCCGTGGGGGGTGCCGAGGCTGGCGCCTCCCCAAGGCCGGCAGCCCTCCATCGTGCAGCACCATGTGGGGCATGACTCACTGTGCACTGGGGGTCCAAGGGACCTGGTGGCAGGGCAGAGAAGCAGGGACCAGCCTAGATGAGGGGCGCCTAGCTAAGCACTGGTGACCTGAGGTCTGTCCCTCGTCTCGGTGTAGGCTGCCTCTCCTCTGCTGGGTTTGCCTTGGTTGGATTCCCTGTCTCCCTTCTGCATGGTTTAACCACTTCAACGCTAGAGCAGTTCTGAATGGCCACAGACTCCACCAGCTATAGCTCCTTTAACACCCCCGGCCACTCGCTTGACCCAGCCTGCTCACCCAGGTCAACATGCATCCGTGTGAGTTGCTCCAAGACATGCACGAGCCGCCCAGCCAGTCTGTGCACCGGGAAGGCTGCCTCTGCCTTCCCGGCCCAGGCCAATGCCTGGAGCCTCAAGCGAGGCTGTTCTGGACCCCACCCCAAGCCTCTCCTCAGCCCAAGCTCAAGCTCTCCTAGAAGCCTCTCTCCAGCCCAGTCAGCCCTAAGTTCTGACTGTAAGGCCACCTTGAGCAGAGGCCACCACTTGTCTCAGCCTTCACCAGCCACAAGGGGGCGCTGACCGCACCCAGGGCAGTGGCCAGTGGGCACCAGGCATGGAAGAGGCGGCATAAAATGCTGCCTGCCACCAGCAGTGTTCTGACTGGCACACTCTTTCCCTCTGCAACGGCGGTGGCCTTTCCCCTAAGCTCTGGAGCCAGCTCTCCCTTCATGCCTCCCTCCCACTGGCCTCGTGAAGGATGCCTCTTCTTGAACAAGGACCTCCGTTAGTTCAGCTTACATGGCCTTGGGCAGGCCAGGCCCAGCCCTCTGCCCTCCCCAAGCAAGGGAGAGAAGAGATCACTGAGCTTTGTGGACCTGCCCTGCCATCTGCCGGAGCAGCCTTGGGGGGAGTCAAGGCTCCCCCTATACCCAAGGGCCCCCTCCCCTGCCTTAGGGCCATAGCATGAGGTCAGCCAGCCGCCTGCCAAGCCCCTGTATCTTGCCCTTAGCTCAGTCCCAGCCCACAGCTGCCCGGGCCTCAGGTTCCGTCCTCCAGCCTGACATCCCACTGGGGGGACGGGACATGGACCCCCAGGGGCTGCCCCCCTCAGCGGGCCTGCCTGCCCCTCCCCCACCGCCCTGCCCACCCATCTGCAGGAGCGCGAGGCGGGCCCGGCTGATGCACAGTGCCCCAGCTTCCTCTACATACCCTTTCTCATTCCTCCACCAGGCGGGCACGCGTACTCCCCGGTTGATAAGAGGAAGCAGGGTCCGTATCTCTCGCGGGTGCCCGAGCGCGTAAAAGGCAGGCCCTCATCAGGAGTGAGAGCCTGGTCTATGTGGGGGCAGTCTTCGTTCGCCAGCGCGGCCTTCGCCACCTCCCCATTCAGTTTGGAATCTTCAAACATATAAGCAGAAGCTATTGAGACACTGAAAACTGTTTAGTTGTTGGGGGGGGGGGGGAGGGAGGGAACAGGCCAAAGACAGGGCATTAGCACAAGGGAGCCATGGAGGGTTCGAGACTTGGGAGGTGGGCAGCCTGGGGGCTACCCACACTGCTGGGGGTGGGGTGGGGTGGGGGCACTCCTGGGTTTGCTCAAAGTTTGCAAAAAGATGAGTGGGTGATGGGTCCAGCAGGTGCAGTGCTGCAGGCTGGGCCCAGGGCCTAAGGCGGGGCCAATGAGACAGGATGGTGTGGATGCCGTCATGGGGAGGGGGCCAGACACAGAGCTCGGGGAGAAGACAGACAGACACGCGGAGCACTCCAGGCCAGAGAGGTGGCCTTTGCAGACCCCTTTGCTGCTGACCAGAGCCTGTCTGCCTCACATCCGCACCCAGCCACTTGTGCAGGCTTCCTTAGCCGCATTCAAACACTGACCAACTGCACTCCACTTCCGGTTGGATCCCATCTGACCACTGGGTTGTTTATCCTGTCCCCACCTCCCCACCCCCTCACCCCGCCACACACACACACACACACACACGCCATCGGTCACTCAGCCTGCCCCACTCCCACCACTGCATCGTGGCCACTCTGATGTGCTGCCTCTTGTACAGACCAGGACTGCCAGGCAGTCTCTATCCCCGTATGGACCCAGTGTGGCCCCTCTGCTGCTCTGTCCTTGGTATCCTTCACTCTGTCCCCCATTCACACTCAGCCTGGTCACTGAGCCTCCCCTGTCCCAGAGGGACCCTATCTGGTCACTGTCACGTTCTGTCCCCTGTGTAGACCAGGCCTGGTCATGCGGTCTACTCTGTCCCCATAAGGACCTGATCTGGCCACTCTGATGCCCCACCCGCTTGTACACACGGCCACGCAGTGGTCTCTGTCCCGATGCAGACCCCACCTGCCCAGCGCATCTGCTCCGTTCTCCACGCAGACCCACGCTGCCCACTCAGTCTGCTCTGTTCCCCGCCCCCGGGCTGTCCCCAGCAGGCTTGGTCAGCGTGTACAGGCACAACAGGGATGTATGCATGACGCTGTGACGGCGGGACATGGACGTGGGAGGGACTCCTGTTCCTCTGTCTCCTCTCGCCAGTGTCCCCAGCAAAGCAGAGCAAATGGAGGTGTAGAAGACAACAGCAGCTGATGGACTGGGGCGGGGGAGATTCGGGTGTCTTCCTCTGCGGTAGCCTGAGAAGGAACCGGGAGAAGGCGTGGCAGCAAAGCATGGCCAGAGCGAGGAGCCCCGTCTCTCCCGGCTCCGGGGAGCCTTGGCTGCCTTTCCCAGGCAGCTCCGACTGGTCTCTGCCCCTGCCCCGTGACTCTTGGGGACCGAGCCTCTCCCCGCTCTCTGCCCTCAATGCAGACCCTTTCTTCCCCAGGTGGAGCCAACTCTGAAAGTGGATCGAGGGCGACAGCCTCAAGGGCAACCCCTTTGTGGAGGAAAGAGACCAACGTGGGCGAGACCACGTTAGGGGAGGCTCTCTGACAGCTTTCGAGGGTGATGGGGGAGAGAAGCCTGGGGACAGTTTCCACCCCATGTGACGCTCTCCCGTGATCCTGTTCACATCATGTAACTACACGCAGAAGTGATCCTTCCCCGCGTGCACACCTCGGCGTGCACGTGGGCGGGATCACCACCCGTGTGCACATCATGTCACTACAAAGAGGCAGTCAGTCAAAAGAGAAATGGACCAATCAGGTTTATTCATAAAGCAAATCCAAAAAAAAATCCCATCATAATTTTGGAACTTAAAAAAAAAAAGTCTCTCGTACAAGGTGGCAAAGCATTTCACGTACAGTGCGTTTCTTGACAAATCCCAGGGGCTTCGCTCCCCGACTGATTCTCCACCAGAAAGGCCAGTAACTTGGACACCATGGGACTGGGACTGGGGCCTCTCTGGATTCCGGAGCTGCCTAGCACCTAGGGGCGTGTCTGCGGGCACACACGTGTGCTCCCAGACACGCCCGTCCTGCCTCCCACTCTGGTCAGCCCCTGTCTTCCTTTCCAGAGCTCTCTGGGCTGAAGGAGGAGGGTCCTGGGGAGGGAGAGTGTGGAAGCCGGGGGGTGCTGCAGTGCCTGTATGAGCTTTCCCAGGCAGCAGCCGGCTAGGAGATGGGTGAGCACTTGCTGTCTCTCTGCTGGCCACCGCCCATCAGGGGTGGAATCTGCAGCCTGTGTTCTTGCCTAGGGGAGGGTCAAAGGTGGGTGCTCCCTCTCTGCCTCTGCCTCCAGGGAGACGGTACAGCCTGAGGTCCCTCCTCTGGCTCTGAGTCCCCGCCCCCTGGCTCTGCCCACCAGCCCTCCCTATCCTGGGGGCTCCCGGCTCCCACAACCTTCAGAGGGCCCCACGTTTAGCACGGGTATTCCCCGCAGAGGCAGGAGGCAAGGAGTAGCCATCAGGGATCTCCCACCCGTGGGGGGTGGGGAGGGAATGGGAGCCAGGCACCCCACCCTCCCTGGGGGGATTCCCAGGATACTCCCCGAGAGCCTGCTTCTTCTCTTGACCTTGGCGGAGGGGGCGGTGATTGGGTGGGGGTGTTTAAGTCTCGCTTTGTGAATAAGCCCGGCCTCCTCGGGCTCTTGGTTTATCTGTGGTATGGGAAGCTCTCAGAATCCAGAGGGGCAGCTGCAAGAGAGACAAACCAAAGAAGGCCAACTGTCTACATCCGAGGAAGCTGTGCAAAGGGCCGGGGGTAGACACTCACCCATCCCCGCACCCTCCTGCCCTGGCCCGGCCTTCGGATGAGATGGCAGCTAGGCGCCTTGGTTCCCACCTGCTCTCCAGAAGCCTGGGGGCCCTGCCTCACCTGGCCCAGGGCCCCCAGGCCTCCCCTAGCCCCACAGGCCTGCGATGGTGAAATGGCAGCATGGGCAGCGTCTCGGAGATGGTTTCCAGGCTCTGAAATGGCTGAGATGAGCGTCCGAGAGGAGGGGGTCATTTTTTTTTAAACTTTGGAGCAAGGAGACCCCACGTGGCCAGGCCCTCAGCCAGCAGGGCTGGCTTCTCTGCCCCCCCTGTCTCCAGGCACCGCCGACGAGGTACTTACTGTTCACACCAGCAGCGGGCGCCACGGGGCGCACGCAGGGCTGGGGTGGGGTGGGGGGTGGTTGGGCAGTTCCTTGGGTTAAATCCCAAGAGATCTGCCCAGCTGGGGACTCAGAGAAAAACGTCCCGGGTTAAATGGGGACAGTCTGGGAGAGACACAACCACGAGAACCGGCACGAGTCACGCAACAAAACGAGGAGGGAGAGAGAGGAGAGAGAAACATGATTAGTGGAGAGAGAGAGAGAGAAAGTGAGAATGCGAACAACACGGAAAAGAACACCCATGCCTGGCCCTCTGAGTCTGCTGCTTCCCCCTCAGCTCACCTGGGGGCAGCTAGGACCCCACTCAGGGTCCCAGTGGCCAACACCATGGCTGCTCCATGCAACTCTGCAGCCCTGCCCCCTGGGACTTCCCTGCTGCTGCCAGGGAGAACCGCCCCACCCCCGCCCCCAAAGCTGACTGAGACCCGGGTGGTGGCGCCTTGGGGGAGCAGCTTCTATGGGATCTTCTATGGCTGCCCCACGGTGCCCACAGGGAGGAAGGGAGTCTGGCCGCCAGTCCCCCATCTCCACCCGGCCACCACCTCCCGCTCACCTAGATGAGCCCCGGCAGCCCTGAACACGGCACCACAAAGGACCAACCCACATCACAGGAGTAGAGATGGATGAGACACATGGATGGACGTGGCAGGACAGGGGGAGCTCCGGGGGGCCGCGGAGGTAGGGGAGGGGGTCCCTTCAGGAAACAAGCCGCTTTCCTTGCTTTCCCCGGGGCTGCTGCGCCAGGTGAGAATTACACCCTCGACCCACACCCCCCACACACACACACACAAGATCTCGAACACAGGACAGAGCAGCCGTGGATCGTCCTGGGGACAGACACACACAGAGACCTCAGGAGTGACTCAGGCTGGAGCTGAGAGGGAGGTGCTGCTGGCAAGACCGGGAGGCCCACCTCAGTCCTGCTGCCTGGCCTGGGGCGGCGTGGGCTGGGATGCCCTCTGGGCCCAGATGGCTGCACTTGACCCCTACCCAGGTCAGAAAGGTGGATCAGAGAATCTCAGAGTGCGAGGCTGCTTGGCTGTTCTCAGTGTGCAGTGAGGCTAGAAGAGCCTTGGGGGGAGGGGGCTGCATCTCACCTCCCCCATTTCCTGCAGGTCTGGGGTCTACCCTCATGTTTGCCAGCCTTGCAAAGGCCTTCCCCTCGCTCTCTCACAAACTCACCCCCAAGCCCTTGCCCAGGAAGGGCATAGCTACAAGAAGAAAGGAAGTACAGGGGAAAGGACCCAGCGGTGTGGAGGTGGGGGCGGGGGACGCCCCTGTGGGCCACACCTCTCGGTGGTGGATCCTCAGGGTCTCAGGCCAGCAGGTGGAAGCAGGAGTGCTCTGTAAGGGATGGGGCTCAGACTAGCTGGGGGTCTCGGAGCTGGGGGGAGAGGGCAGGTGTGGACATCAGGATAGCACCAATGCCACCAGGGGAAGTGAGTGTCTGAGCAGGAGGCCCTGGACATCCAGGCTCCTCGGTCCTGGAGATCATTCAAGGCAGTGTTCTCTGGGTCCTGAAACCTGGAGCCGGGGCAGGGCGGCCCTGGGCACGGCACTGCCGAGGCGGGGAAGGAGCAGTGGAGCCTGGGGCGATGCAGGGGCTTTGTGTGGCTGCTGCGGCTGGTGTCCTCGTGACGAGCTGCTGTGCATGTCGGAACACCTTCCTGTTGTATGTGTGCGTGTGTGCACGTGTGTGTCCCTCCTCAGGACACGGATAAACACTGGTCTTGCCTGGGAGTACAGAGGAATCCGCCTGCCCAGAGTGAACTGGGGAGCCATGATGCGCTAGCCTGGAGCACCCATGCTTGGGGCCCCAATCCTGAAAGCTCCAGTGTTGGGGAGGACGTGTTGGAAGGGTCAAGGACAGCCATGGTGACGCCTGCCAGGCCGAGTTCTTCCTGCTTTGGCTCAGTGGAGCCAGCCCAGACCTGCCCCAGAGCCCCAGGAACCTTCCTTGCCCTGATGGTGGCTCCTGAGGTCAATGTTAGCTAATCCCCAGCACAGAGGTGGCCAGGGCTCTCCCCAAACACTGCCCCCCGGTGCCTGCCACCCAGCTCAGCACATGAACCACACTCTTCTCAGGTGCCTTCAGAAATCCCAGCAAGGGGAGAGTAGGGAGCAGGGTGTAGGGGCTGCAAAGTCCCCAGGGCAGAGAAGGGGCACTGCACTGGCCACAGCGGGGCGGGGCGGGGCGGGGCGGGTCAGAGGGAGTTCCTCAGCAGGGAGGGAGGTCAGGCACCCACTGGGGGAGGCCGCTCTAGCAGGGGTGGGGGAAAGTCCATACTGGGAGCTGCACTGGCCTGCAGCCCCGGGGGCCAGAACCAGGCAGGCGCGGGGCCGTCCTTGGCGGACTCCGAGCTACGAGGTCTCTCACGTCAGCCTCCCGCTCCCCTGTGCCCCTTCTCAGCTCAGTGCCACCCTTCTTCTCCGGGTCATTCGTCCCACCGAGTTGCCTGTGTCCACAGAATAAGGTGATGGCATTCCATGGGTAGAGGTAGACTACGGGCTTTTATATCTTCAGACCAGAGCCCCATGATCAACTTTATGTGCTATGTGCAGGTTCTCATAAAACTGAGAGAGTCCCATAACGAACCACTAGCCATGGAATATTAGAATATATCCCACGGAGACTAGTATTGTAGCGCGCCCGCCGCCCAGGGAGTGCACGGGGAGGTGACTACACCGGTGGGGATGTCCTGTATTGCTGCTGCAGTCCCTACTGCCGGGGTGGGGGAGGGGCCTCGGTGGCGGGGAGGGGCGGCTGCCGGTCTGGAGCGCTGTCACCTAGCTCCCCTCTGGTCCGCTGCTCACCAGCCGCTGCCATCAGGAGGTCACCGGACACGCCCACTCGACCATCAACCCAGCCAGACACCGCGAAAGCCAGAGTCACTCCAACAGGTTCCTAAAGATAAACGCTAAACTCTAGGGTGGTGGTGGAAGATGAGTTGGTTCGGCATGCTATGGGGTAAGTGCTCGGCACGGAGGGCTCGAGGTGGCTCCCGGGGCGGGCCCCGGAGCTCGGCAGCCGGAAGTCGGAGCAGGAGGTCTGCGGAGACGGGCTCTACTGCGAGCGGGGGTGGGGGCGAGAACCCTCGCTACGGCCTCCGCAGGGCCCCTCCTGCCCGGAGGCCACGCACCGCGTCCGCCGTCCACGCGGCCCGAAGGCAGCCTCGCTAAGGACCGGAGCAAGCTGCTGTCCGGCCTTCCCCAACCGCACCCGCCCCGCCCCAGCACGGGCTCAGTCGCTGAGTCGGAGACTCGCGCCCGGCCTCTGCCCACCCCGGCAGCAGCCGCCCGGCTCCCGGTGCTGCGAGAGTCCCCGGCAGCCTCCCGGCCGCGCCGTCCCTTCCGCTCGGCCCGAGCCCCAGCGGCCGCAGCCTCCTCCCCCGGGGCCGGCAGGGAGGGCTCCTCCAGCAGGCACTCTCGGCCCTCTGACTCTGGCTGCCCAGCAGCGCCCTGGGCCCCCCACCCCAGGCTCCACACCTCGAGACTGGGTGCGGGGTCCGGGCTGGCCCACGGGACTAAGGAAGCAGTCTGACCGAATCTGGAATCATCGCTACCGGGAGGGCGGAGGTGAAAGGTCAGATCGACATGCCTCTAAGAGGCTTCCTACCTGCTCTGTTAATTTCTAAAATCTCTTCCTGGGCCAGCGGGCATGTGTCACTCTGAGTACTGTGGTGTGGAGAGTTTACGACAGATTTACAATAATTGGGAGATCCCAGCTGCGGCGGCCGCGGAATATGCTTCTTTTTTTTCTTTGGTAGTTTCTGCTTAGCCATGGCTAAGGAGTAGTACATCCCGAAATTGTTCACGATGACCGGCACGGGCATGGCGATGGTGAGCACGCCCGCCAGCGCGCACAGCGCCCCCACCAGCATGCCGGACCACGTCTGTGGGTACATGTCCCCGTAGCCCAGCGTCGTCATGGTGACCACGGCCCACCAGAAGCCGATGGGGATGTTCTTAAAGTGCGTGTGCTCGCTGGCGCTCGGGTCGTTGGGCTGTGCGCCTATCCTCTCGGCGTAGTAGATCATGGTGGCGAAGATGAGCACGCCCAGGGCCAGGAAGATGATGAGCAGCAGGAACTCGTTGGTGCTGGCGCGCAGCGTGTGGCCCAGCACGCGCAGCCCCACGAAGTGGCGCGTGAGCTTGAAGATGCGCAGGATGCGCACGAAGCGCACGACGCGCAGGAAGCCCAGCACGTCCTTGGCGGCCTTGGAGGAGAGGCCGCTCAGCCCCACCTCCAGGTAGAAGGGCAGGATGGCCACGAAGTCGATGATGTTGAGCGAGTTCTTGATGAACTCGATCTTGTTGGGGCAGAAGACGACGCGCATGAGGAACTCGAAGGTGAACCACACCACGCACACGCCCTCGATGTAGGTGAGGAAGGCCTCCGTCTCCGCCTCCCGGTAGTAGCGCACTTGCGTGCCGTTCCGAACATTCTCGATCTCCGTCTTGTTTACGATGGGGTTGAAGCGCTCGTGGGTCTCCAGGCAGAAGGTGGTGATGGAGACCAGGATGAAGAAGAGAGAGGCAAAGGCCACGTACTGCCGGAGGGGGAGGGGAAAGGAGGAGGGGAGAAAGACAGTGTCAGAGTGAGACCTCGACGCCCAGGGCGTGGGTCGACTCAGGGGGCTGTGCCGGGGGAAGGCGTGTGCACAGGGCCCCCTCCTCGAGGCTAAAACCTCCCTGGAAAGGAAGGGGCGCACTCAGTGCCTCACTGAACTTTTACCTGAGTGAGAGGCCCCCCGCGGCGGCTGAAGTGTGCAGGGAACTGAGAGCGGCCAGCCTCAGCGGATCAGGCCCTCAGGGAGCGCATCGCTTGCCTGCCAGCGCCCCTCTGTCACATCAAGGACTGCGGGGCGGGGCGGTGGGAGAAGGCGCCCTGCCTCCAGGGACTGCGGGCCTCCGCGCTGAGGGCTTTCCCCTGGCCCTTGGGGGCGTCTGGGGACAGCCTGGTAGAGCCACAGAGCCGGCCCCCAACCTCGCAGGAACTCCACGGGCTTTGAAACCAGGTTGGGGGAAGAGGCCAGGTTGGCGATTCAGAATGGCAGCCAGAGAGCGCCCTGCAGAGATGACCTGGGCCCAGACACCGCACTGCTCTCGCGGGGAAGCCCGAGGCCCAGGAGCGGGCCAAGAGGAAGAGAGCTGCCCGTCTCCCATCACAGGATGGTGACGGTCCGGTTGGCACTGGAGCACTGTGGGAGTTTCCGGAAGCTGAGCACATCAGTCTTTCCATTCGCCCACCCCTCATTTCACTTAGCGGTCCGCCGTCATCCTCCTTCCCTCCTCTCTCTCTCTCTTCCACCCAGTCATCCGTATTTTCATTCATATGCCTGTCCACCACTCACCCTTCCCTCCATCTCCCTCCCTCCCCGCCTATCCACCCTTCCATATCCCAGCGTTCCCCTTAGCTCCTCCCCTTCCTCTACTCTGTTCCTTCCACCTGTCAGTCTTCTTCCCTTTCCCCCTTCCATCATCCATCCGTCACCCAGCCGGCCAGCTACTCATGGAGTCGTGCATCTATCCTCTCCTCCTTCCACTCCTCACCAGGCACGAGCTTATGCCCCCAGGGACCCCCTGCCTGGCTAAGGGAGAAGGACACACACAGGGACAGAGACAGTGCCATGGACTGACCAGCTGAGCTCCCTCAACCCTCTGAAGTCGTGGGATTGGGAAAGGGTGAGAGTGATGCGTGCACCCTGGGGGAAGAGAGGCACCCTGGGAACTTCAAGCCAGGCCTTCCGCGGCCAGAAGGCTCTTCTTTCAGGGCCCACCCAGCTCAGAACCAGGGCACCACAGAGGAAGTCCGGGAAAGCCACGTGGGAGGAACTGGAGGAGGCCACCACCGCTGACCCAAGTCCACCTTGCTCCAGAGCTCTTTCCATCACCAAGGTCACCTGAGTTCTTGGAGCTAAGAAATACATCCCTGCCTTCGAGTTCTGATTCCCTCTGGGCGGGCGGGGGTGGGGTATGTGGGGTATCTTGGAGCTTGGTTCACAGCTCAGACTTCCCAAAGGCAGGTCATGTCATCCCCAGCCACGCCCTGTGCCCTGGCCTTAGTGTCAGAGGAGAGGGACACACACACTGTGGGTGTCTAGGGGATGCCAAGAGGCAGGGCCCACTGCCCCATCAGCCTGGACATCCCCCCTCCTAAAACCTCCACATCCACCCTCTTCTCTCTCAGCTGAGCTACTGCAAGTTTTAGGCTTTGGTCTCGGCCACCAGCCCACCCTCCACACAGCTGCCAGAGGGAGCTGCCCTTAGGAATTCAGCTCTGCCCATGCTGCCCTGAGAGCAAAGCCTAACCCCTCAGCCTGGCAACAAGACTCTCCATCCCCCGGCCTCCCTGGACTCCTGGGCGTCCTGTCCCTACACATACCCCACATTCTTACCGCATGCAACACTGCTATTCTGACCAGAGTGTCTCCCCGGTCTCCATGGCTTTGCACCTGCTGTCCCTTCCACCCGAGAGTCTTCCTGCCAGTCTTGTCTGGAAAAACCCCATTCATCTTCCACTGCCCGCTCAGCAGACCTTCCCTTGGGGTGAGGCTCCACTTGGCAGCTGCGAAGCCCCTAGGAGGCAGCAAGTGAAGGGATCCGCCCACCCCACGACCACCAAGGAGTCTCTATATCCATCTCCAGGGAGGCAGCAGATCTGTTTCCAACTCTGGCTCATCCCAAGGGCTCCCCCAGGCCCTATGAGCTCTCCTCTCATTTGCCGCTGTCACAGTACAGATCCTGGTGTGCAAGTGGGGCCCCAGCAAGAGGGTAGGCCTTATCAGGTTACAGTAGAAAAATCCTTGGTTCTCGCAGGTCAATGGACAGCCTTCTAGAGTCTTTCCCTCGGGGCCCCGGTGCCATGGAGTGAGAGAGAGCGGGTGGCAAAAGCCAGGTCTAGAGCCGGACACGAACCTGGGGTGGGACCTGGGCCTTCTCAGCCTCTGCTGCTGTAAGCTCTGCTCTTCTCTCTGTCGTAAGCACAGCCCCAGGAATGTCCAGGTGCAGGGGACACATGGAGAGCTACAGACCCTGCCCCTCTCACGTGGAGACCAGCGGGAGGTCACCCAAGGGCCTGGCTCCCTCCCGTCCATCCTCCAGGGCCAGCTGAACACAGGAAGGAGAGAGGAAGAAGCTACTGAAGGTTGAGGACCTGCTAGGGACTTTTACTCCTTGCACCCAGCTGGCAAAGCAGGTGGTCACGTCCCCATTGCGTCCAGAAGGAAACCCAGATGCAGATGGGCCCCGGGAGCAGGCCAAGGTTTAACAGCCAGTGAGGAAGCTGGGACAGGGACCCGAGATCACTGAGGTCTAGAAGCTGGACTCTTTCCACCACTGAGTCGCCAGAGTTCTAGGAGCTGAAGTCACAGCGCTGCTCACTGGGCAGAGGGCTCTGACTCTGTCTGAATGATTCCATCCCGGAGCTTGGCACCCACAGCCCAGACTCCATTAAAGAGGAGGTTCTGTCCATCCCCAGTGATGAAGGAGCAGGGTACCGGATCCACTGGCTGGAGCCTGGCCATGCTGGAGAAGTTCTTAGGCCTCACTGCCCAGGACTTGCCAACATGGGGCTGGAGCAGCCCCTCGAGGGGGGATGCTGCACCTGCTGTGCTCAGGGAATTATCGCCGGCTGCAGCCTTGGCCTGCCACCTTGCTCAGCCAGAAGGAGGGCGTAAGGGATGGGGAGGTCCTGGGTCAGCTGACCGGGCAGGAGGGGAACCTCCACTGGAAGGGCCAGGGCAGCACACCTTGGAACAGCCGCTGGAGCAACCCTGGGCTGTCACCTCCAGGACTGTGCGGGAGGAGGGGGTCACAGGCAAGGACCAAAGCTCTGCCTTCCAATCCCCCATCATCCAGAGCCATGGAACAGTCACTCTGGCGACACACACATGATTAACACCCACTGCACACCTCACCCATTACCTAAGCACAGACACTGGGCACACAGGCAGCCACACGTACGCAGGTGGCCAGGGG
Organism: Lepus europaeus; assembly: GCF_033115175.1. Lineage (NCBI taxonomy): Eukaryota > Metazoa > Chordata > Mammalia > Lagomorpha > Leporidae > Lepus > Lepus europaeus. Next base: position 47,510,710 of record NC_084833.1, read on the forward strand.
TCTCCACAGAGCATACTGAGACACACCACCGCGCAGGGCTGATCCGAGAGGCATGTGCACTGCACCGGTGCATGCCCACCCAGAGCACACATGCAGTCCAGCACTGGGACCACCCCACACGCCCCCATGAGCACACATAGAGCCCAGGCTCTGCCGCCCAGCCAGTCCCTCCCCTGCCCCGGCGGTTCTCTGTCAGCCCCTCTGCCCACCCCGCGCCCAGCGGCTGGCGGCTGACTCAGTGCCTGCGTCTCTCGCAGGACGGCTCTGCCCCGCCTCTGTCTCCTCGGCCTTCCCTGATGCCCTCAGCCACCTGCTCAGGTGATGCTGGCTCCTGGGCCCTGCCCATCATCTGGGGGCTTCCTGTCACCTGCCAGACCTTGTCTCCTTTCTCTGCCCCTGCCACACCCAGGATCCAGGCCAACTGTGAGGCACAGGAGCTTTTGCCAGGCAGTGCCAGGGCAACTGTCCCCCAGCCTGGCCACCTGAGTGGCCACCCTGTGAAATTGCAAGACAATGCAGGCGAGATCAGCTGTGATACGGCACAAACTCAAGCTGTAGTTTCTGTTGTTTTTTTCCAGAACCAAATCACAAACCGTGAGAGACCCACCAATTGTGTTCTAGAAAGTGGTAGCTATGGCAACAGAGCGAGGCATCCCATTTCTATGGCAACCAGGGTGGTGAGGCAGTTGGCTGTAAAGTCAGACAAACCTACTAACGATCTGTTGACTTAAGAAGATGTTTTATAAATCGCCAAGTTATTTTTACCATAACCCCGCCCCTGAAACCATAAATCACAAAGGCAATTTACTATCTATTAAAATGACCAATATGTGCGATGACTTTCATTTATGAATTATTTATGTCACAGTCATCCTTAGAAAAATGTGCTTCCTTTCAGGGCTGTGCAGGGGCTCGCCGCGGGGATCTGTGTTCTGTTTGGCATCTCGGGAACAAGGAGATGCTTTGTGACATGGCGTGAAGACCAACATTCTGCTCTGGCCACTCACCTGCTGTGAGCCCTTGGCAAGTCACCTGACCTCTCTGGGCCTCAATTTCATCCTGAGTCAGGCACAGCTTGGGCTGGGTCCCTCTGTGCACGCCAAGGCAGGGCAAGGTTGCCGGCGCTTGGGGACACAGGACGGCCACTCAGGGGAGCCCTGGCTGGTGTCCAGACCCCAGGCCCCCAGAGGCTTCAGGTCAGTTTTTCCGCCCAATTAATCTGCCCAGCGGGAGTGTGGAGCGTGTGAGTTAATCCATGGAGAGTTAGTGATGCAGAGCAGGCGGGACGGCCAATTGTCCTAAATAAATTGTCAGTTGAGTTGGGCTGGGAAACTGAATTAGACTGTCTGGGCTTCCTAGGGCTGGGCACAGGCTGGTGTGCTGGGCTGGCCAAGGGCTGCGAGGGGAGGAGAGGGGAAGCGGCTTTGGAGGTGTGTGGTGCCTGCTGTGGACTTTGCCTCCCCATCAAGGCCAGGAGGCCCAGGCACTCTGGCCCCGGCCACTGTTCCTTCTCACACTCCCCACCACCAAGCACCTGCCCAGAGACAGTGGGCAGGAGCTCCCCTGCCACAAGCAGCAGGGAGCCAGGGCATGTGTGTGTGAGTGCCAAGCACAAGGTCCAGTGTGGGAGCATCTGCGTGCTGGGGGCGGTGCTGGGGGAGGCAGTGGGTACCTGTGCAGCGCTGGAGCATGTAAGGTGTTACCTGTGCAGGTGGCCTGACCCCAGCCCAAACACGAGTTTTGGGTAAATGTTTGCTGCATGTGGTGCAGGAAGGGACTTCAAAAAGTTCATGGGGCCGGCGCCGCAGCTCACTAGGCTAATCCTCTGCCTGCAGCGCCAGCACTCCGGGTTTTAGTCCTGGTCGGGGTGCCGGACTCTGTCCCAGTTGCCCCTCTTCCAGTCCAGCTCTCTGCTGTGGCCCGGGAGTGCAGTGGAGGATGGCCCAAGTGCTTGGGCCCTGCACCCCATGGGAGACCAGGAGAAGCACCTGGCTCCTGGCTTCGGATCAGCGCGGTGCTCCGGCCACAGCGTGCCGGCCGCGGCGGCCATTGGAGGGTGAACCAACGGCAAAGGAAGACCTTTCTCTTTGTCCCTCTCTCTCTCACTGTCCACTCTGCCTGTCAAAAAAAAAAAAAGTTCGTGGAAAATGGAATTAACAGATAAGTTTATTTTGCTCAAAAAATTGAAATCCAGAGATAGTTTTTCTTTTAAAACATACACATTTCCATGAACTTTGCGAAAACCTCCTGTATGTGTGGATTTAAATTTTTTTTTTGTGGGACTGGTGTTGTGGTGCAGCAGATTAAGCTGCCACCTGTCACACCAGCATCCCATATGAGAGCAAGTCCCGGCTGCTGTGCTTCCAATCCGGCTCCCGGCTAACGTGCCTGAGAGAGCAGCAGAAGATGGACCAAACACATGGGTCCCTGCCACCCTTGTGGGAGACCTAGAAGGAGTTCCTGACTCTAGCTTCAACCTAGCCCAGCCCTGGCTGTTGCAGCCATTTGGGAGGTGAACCAACAGATGGAAGCTCGCTCTTTCTCTCTCTCTCTCTCTCATTCCCTCTCTATTGCGCTACTTTTCAAGTAAAAAAATAAATCTAAAAAAAAATTTTTTTGCACCAAAACAAACTTATCTTTGGATTTCATTTTCTGTGACCTTTTGAGGTTCTTTGTATGTGATTCACGCAAGTAGGACAAGCACACGCGTGAGCGTGTGTGTGTGTGCATGTTCATGAGAACATGCACGGGGTATGTAGGAGGCAGGGATATTATGGAATGGTGTGTGTGTGTGTGCTAGTATAGGAATAAGCATGGTTTGTGGTGTGTTTGTATGGGGCTGTGTTTGGGATGCTGGGTCTGCATGTGTGTGTATCTGTGTATGGGAACAAATGTGTGTGTGTGAGGGGATGGTGTGTGTGTGTATTGGGTGATGTATGGAGTGTGGTGTGTGCGCATGGGCATGTATGGGGACGTGTGGTTTGTGGTATGTGCACACTGTGTATGGGATATTGTGTGCATATGCACTTGCACGTGTGTGTGCTTCTATCGGGACATGTGTGATCTGTGGTGTGTGTGCATGCCTGGGCCTTCTAGGGAAATCCGAGTCTGGCTGGGCACACCTGACACTCATTCTCTGAGGCGAGGCTCTGCCCAGGGCCCTGAGCCCTGTCCATGCCAATGGTGGACACTTTCATACTGGCCCTGGGGTATGTCCCTTTCCCTGGAAGTGTCCCTGAGCGGGAGAAAGTGGACGGACAGGGCGGAAGAGGGTGACAGGGTCCAGGGGAGGGCAGCGAGGGGGCAGCGCTGTGTCCAGCTCCAAATCCCTTCCCCCTTACTTGCCCAGGCCTGTCCTGTGCTCACAGGCTCTCTCAGTCCTGGGATCCAACCTGGGGAGGAAGGACCCAGGGCTGCAGAGGGAGCATCCACGCTTAAGGGCTCAGGAGCCCAGACAAACGCAACAGCTCGCCTCACTGAGTTCATTCTCATGACCACAGACCTAGGTCACATCCAAACACGGCCACCCCAAATGCTGAGTCTGGAAGTTCAAGTACGTGATACAGTGGCCCATCCTGCAAATGGTATTACTTCCTGTAACCCCAGGACGCCGAGACTGAACTAATGGCCTGTCTTAAATCAACGGTGCCTTGGATGGGAGGAAATGTGACCATCAGAAAACCCCAGAACACCAAGACGGAGGAGGCTGCTGGAGAAGTAGAGGCCCAGCGAGGGGGGGAGAGCTTTCAGGATGACCAGAGATGGGCACCCCGTTCTACGGAGTGTCAGCCTTGGGATTTTGATCATCATGAATGCACGCAGAGCCGTTGCTCAGGCAGTAAGGAGGGGGTGAAGCAGATGAGCATCTCCTAGGGAATCCAGCCCCCGATCACATGCCACAAAGCACACAGAGCAGCCCGTACCTCCCCTCCTCCCCACTTCCAGCCCTGCCCAGCCGCGGTTCCCGGCTGCTTCCCAGATCCCACATCGTCAAAAGCAACTCCAGGGGCTGGTGGGCTAAATTGCCATGTGCAATGCTTCGAGTTCCTGGCTCCTAATCCAGCTCACGACTAATGCACCTGGGAAAACAGCAGAGAAGATGGTCCAGGTGCTGGGGCCCCTGCACCCACGTGGGAGACCCGGATAGAGTTCCTGGCTCCTGGCCTGAACCAGCCCCACCACTGTGGCCACTTGGGGAGTGAACCAGCAGACTCTCTCTCTAATGAACAGATACATAAAAAGTTTCTTTTAAAGCAGGTGAGTCTCCTTGAAGCAGGCAGCTACTACAGCGGATAGGGCAGGCCCTTGAAGTCAGAGCAGCCTGGGCTGTAGGTGGGACTCTGAGCCCTCCCGGCCCTGCCTCCCAGGCGGTCCTAAGGGTGAAACCAAATGCAGAGAGGAAGGAGGAGGAGCGGCGTCAAAGGCACCGCTCAGTCCCCGCGCCCAGCCTCCCCAGCTCTGCACCTGGCCAGGCCTTCCTGCCCTGGGCCCATCGTAGTGGAGCGCCTGGGAGCGCAGTGTCTCCATGTAGGAAAGCCTGGGACGTCAGTCACGGAGGGAGCTGTTCCACTGAGCTGGGAGACCCTGGGAGACGAGGCAGAAAGCCCCGCCGCTGCCTCCCTCCTTCGGCCCACGCGACGTGAGTGAGGCTGGGGTCACCTCCTGTGCAGGCCCCCAGCAGCGCAGTGACCCAGGGAGTTGAGCGCGGGGCAGCCCAGGCCCTGGAGCACAGGGGCAGGTGTTTGTGAGGGCACAGCCTCAGAGAGATCCAGTGGGGCGGCGCTGCAGGAGAGGTCTGCAGATTTAGCAACCGGGAAACCTGGGGGGTGGGGGTGGGGGGCCAGACCGAGAGCCCCTGGAAGGGTGGGCCGGGGGAGCTGGGAGTAGGAACCCCTCCCCGGAGGAGCGTGGTGGGAAGCAAAGGAGATGGATGTGGGCACCGGCCTGTGTGACTGGAGGTGCTGGGAGAGTAGAGATGCAAATGCAGAGTCCCTGGCCGCCCCCCACTCCCTGGCTGAAGACTTGGGTTAGTAGTCATGGGTGGGACCAGAGGTTTCCCTTGAATTTGTGTGCTGTGGGGGAGGGGGAGGGGTGGGAGTGGGGCTGTGCTACTGCCAGCCCTGTCCTGGTGTGTGAGTCTTACAGGCCAAGGAGGCCCAGGCGCCAGGCAGCTGTGATGCGCCACAAACCCATGAGGGGCTGGGAATAGGCAGCCCAGTAGGAGGAGCAAGGGCCTGAGTTCGAATCCCAGCCCCGCCGCAGCGGTGTGGCTGCAGCCTGGCAGCCTGCTGGAGCTCCATGCCATCAGTCTCAGAAGGTGGGCGTGACAACCACACACGCCAGGGAGCAAGGTGGTGTCCAGGGGAGGCATGTGGAGAAGGCCAGGGGCGGATGCTGTCCCCAGATCTGGGGCGGGAAGAAACAGTCCCCCAAGGCTGCCAGGTCCCCTGCACACTGGGATTCCGGGAGCTGGGCCGAGGCTTCCCTGCACAGAAATCCAAACGCAGCATTTTCGATTTGTGTTTTTCCCAAATTACCAGGGGGTGGGGAGCAGGGGGAGGGGTGTGAGGAGCAGCAGCAACAGCGAAAGGGAGAAATGTGTTCCATTTTCTGTGTTTCCCCCTGATGTGCTCTGCTCCCATTCCCGCCTGCCTGCTGCCAAGGGCCCAGGGAGTGCGGGCCAGACCTAGGGGAGCCAGCGGTCGGCCTCCTTCCTGCAGACAAAGCTGGTGGCACCTGGGGCCCAGCCTCTGCGGCCTCCAGCCAGGGAGGGACGCAGTCCTGAGGGTGGGTCACACTCACAGGCCCCAGTCCTCAATGCTCTGGGTTCACAGGGGAAAGGAAGTGAGACCCAGGAGGGAAGGGGCCCCAGGGTCACCACGTGGGCTGAACAGAGCTGCTCACTTCCCGGCCCACCGTCCTGCGCAAGGCCTTGGCATCCCCAGTGACCAGGCCAGGGCAACCCAGCTCTGCAGCCCTCTGCCCCCTGGAAGCCCCTCCAGGCAGAAGCCTAGGTGTGACCCGGCCTCCCTTGCCACCTGCAGGCACAGAAGGTGTGGGGCCTCAGGGTGACAGAGCTGTGCTGTCCCAGGGTGTCCCCTGCCAGGAAGGAGCCAGCATCCTACAGGGGCTGCCCCTGCCCTTCCCTTTTCCTTCCCCCATTAGCATTTCTGACCCGGAGAAGGGCGGCTGCCTGCCTGGGCTGGGAACTCCCCAGAGCAAGGGTGTGTCTCCTGCCGCACCTGCCTGCCTTCCCTCTCTTGCTCTGTCAGGGCTCGGGGCACAGCTGTTTCTTCTGTACAGCACATTAGTCTTCCTTTTTCCCTCTCTCTTCTTTATGTTGAAGGGTTCTATTGTAGGTCTTGCATGTGTACGAGGGTGCTTCAAACCTGTTTTTGAGAAAGCCACAGGTTGGAGTAGGAACTATGGGAGTGAGATTCCCGGATGCAGGCAGGCCCACACAGGGTACACAGGCCTCCCGAGGGGGCGGTTCGGGACTGCCCTCCACTGAGACCCAGAGACAAATGTTTCTGTTAACCGTCACCAACGCCACGGAGCCTCCAGGGTCACTCATCCTGTCCTTGGACAGCTTGCAGGAACACGCAGTTACTTCTTAAGTCAAGCTCCTGCTCCTTCCTCCGGCTGGTCAGCCCTCCGGGGTCACCAGAACACACCTGCTCCTTCCCTTCCTGTGACAGCCGCCCCACCCAGCTGCAGAGGAGCCTAAGGCTGCACACCTGGCCACGCCTCCTGCAGCCTGGCCGCGCCTCCTGCACACCAGGCTTCCTTCACACTCCCTTCCTGAGCCAGCTCCCCTGTTCACTGCTTATTTGTTGATTGATTGATTTTAAATTAACTGGAGAGGCAGAGAGAGGAGAGAGAGAGAGAGAGAGAGAGAGAGAGAGAATTCCCATCTGCTGGTTCACTCCCCAAATGTCTGCAATAAACGGGGCAGAGCCAGGCCAAAGCTTGGAGCCAGCTCTCCCTCGTGGGTGGCAGGGACCCACATCACCTGCTGTCTCCGGAGTGTGTGTTAGGGAGCTGGAGGCAGGAGAAAAGCCAGGACTTGAATCCCCTATGCACTGTGATACGGAATGCGCCTGTCCCGGGAGGCGTCTTAACCACCAGCACTCGATGCCAGCCCCATCAGAGCCTGCTTTTATTAAGCGCCCACTGTGTATTGCTAAAAGGATTGCACATTTCAGCCTTTTTAATCCTCGCAGTCACTTCAGTCACAGAGCATTTAACGTCCGCGTCGAGTCACACTCTCCCCGGCCGCAAAGTAATCACCGAGCGCTCGCTGGAGGCCAAGGGCTTTTTCCAACGTTATCTCATTCGTCTTTAAGAACCTCTCTGAGGGAGGTATCACTGCCGCCATTTTGTGGACAAGAACACCGAGGCTCAGGGTGGTTAAGACCTGTGCAGAAAACTCCAGATGGAAGGAAGGGGGCCGCGATCTGGAAACCACCGCGCCTCGCCACTTCCTCTCACGGGTCTCTCCCCGTCCGTCCCGGGCGACCCTAGGAAGAAGACTCTTGTCTTCCAACCAGGGTAGCAAGGGGCCTTCACTTCACAACATGTTTCTACATAGGAACTGCACACGCAAACACTCACACGTGCACACACGTGCACGCACACCATCAGCAGGATGGTTTGGACTGCCCCCATTTGGTAGGGGAGAAAACGGAGGCTCTGAGCTCCAAGAAAGAGCTGGGAATGAAGGCTACCAGGAATCCTTAGGTGACTTCCCCACCCCCCCACTCCGACCCCGCCAGGTGCCCACCTGTCAGTTTGCGTGGAGTGGGGGGTCCTGCCTCCCTATGTGCATGGGTGTGTGTATATATGAGTGTGCTGGAGGGGCGGGGAGGGGGGAGACGGCCCCACTGAGAGCAGCTGACACACCTGGGTGGGACCACCACGGGCTGCTCGCCTGCTGTCCCTCCAACAGATAGGAGGGGGCTTCAAAAAGTTCATGGAAAAATAGAATGAAAAAAGTAATTGTGGTGCCCCCCTGCAAAAAAGATAATCTATACATAGTTTTTTTCCTAATTCATATTTTCCATGAACTTTTGCAAGATCATTTGTATACACAGATTGTGAGAAAATTTTGTACCCAAGTAGCCTCGTTCCATTTCCTGTGAGCTTTCTGGAGTACCTTTGTGTTTCCGTCTTACCCCAGACCTGTGCAGGGCATTGGCTGTGCAGTGAGCGAAAGTGGCCGGAGCTCCTGGTTACCAGATGACCACACAGGCAAGCATGTGCCCAGCGGAGGTGACAAGGCCATCGATGGGCATCTAACGCTGAGCCCTGGGGGGCCGGAGTGGGCAGGCTGGGGAGGGGCAGGTGCAGGGAGCGAGGGGATGACTCCCGCTGTCACAGCCTGCGCTCAGCAGCAGCCGTCCCCCCTACCCCCCCACATCGGGCCACACCACAGCCTCCAGGGTCCTCGTCCCTCACTGCTGCTCCTGCTCCGTGCCCCTTGGTCAGCCGCTTCTCCCGCAGCGCAGTGCTGGCTCTCCTTCTGCGTCTCCACTGCCTCCCCTGGTGATTCAGCCAGCTTCGTGACTGCAACACCGTGGCCCAATCCCAGGCCCCGAGACAGCCCAGCCCTGGACCCCACCCCCTGGCATCTGCAGGAGGAGTCCCAGCAGTGCTGCGGAGCTGCAGACCACCTGCCGCCGGCCGCCTTCTCTGTCGCAGGAGACATCATCCCCAGGCCTCCCTTCCAGAAACCTGAGTCACCCTCGACACCCCCATCCTGCCGCACCTCACATCTAATCTGTAAGGAAATCCTGGTGGCCTTGCCACCCGCCACGGCTGCCGCCCATATCCCCGCCATCTCACCCCACCTGGGCTGTGCCTAGGGGGTCCCCAGCGGGCAGCCAGATGAAGGATGCTTTGCAATGTAAGTCCACTTGTGTCACTTCTCTGCTCAGGGTCACCTCCCTGTTCCCCAGAGGAGAAGCTAAGGGCCTCACCGTGGCCTGCACATCCCTGCCGGAGCTGGGCATCCGTTGCCCCTCCAATGTCCTCTCTACTACTGCCCCCTGGCTCACTCCAGCCACACTTGCAGCCCCAAACACATTCCTCAAACATGCCAGACACGCCCTGCCATTGGGCCCTCATCCTGCTGTTCCCTCTGCCTACGATGCCCTTCCCAGCCCTGCCGGGGCTCATCCCCTCACGGTCTCCAAAGGCCTGCTCTGACCACCTGGTTTGAAGTCATAACCAGGCTCTTCGGGCAGCACGGCTCACCTGTAACGCCTGAGCTTCCCCGCGCCATTCCTGCGGTGCACTTTGGCTCAACACCAGTCACTCTGCGTGCCCACTTGCAGTAGCGGGGCGACTCACTCGCACCGTGGAATTCGGCTTTCACGGTCACTGTTGCTTCTTCCCCCATCTAGAGTGACAGCTTCAGGAGTGGCCCGGCCACACACTTGCCTGAAAGAGGGGCGGGGGTGATTCTTCCCAGACCCCAGGGAGCACCGCTCAGCACCAGAATGGCTTCCCGATGTGGGGAAAAGCGCGTGTGCTATACTCAGTCCCTCTACCTGCATAATGGGTAGAAAAGTTAACTTCCTAAGCCTCCTTAGGAAGCACTCTGCCCACTCAACGCCCGCCCCATCAGAGTCTGCTTTTATTAAGCATGGAGAGTGTGCCCAACCACTGGGTCACTAACACCACGCCTGCGTCTACACTGGCAATGCACCCAACTGTTGGTTTCACACTCACATTCAAGCTTAACCACACTAGCAGCAGCTTCCCTGGCAAAGGATCATTTCTGTCCACAAACCTCTCGCTCAACTGGCCCCAGGCACAGGCCCTGATGGCACAGCTATATTGTCGGCAACAGGCACGCACGGGTCTCCACCAGGATAGTCAGTTACACTGCCAGCGGGTACAGTGACTGAAGCAGACCTGTGTCTACATAGGCAACAGGGACACTCACTGACAGCAGACTCACGTCTACACTGGCAGCAGCCACACACACATTCAGCTCCTAACATTGGCCACCACTGGTGGAACAAAGACTTGACTCCCCACCGGCCGTGAACACGAGGGACGCAGGTCATCCATGGAGAGTGGACACAAGCGGTTTTTCAGAGAGGGGGCGGCATACCCTTCCCTGACAGCAGGCTGGCCAACCCAAGGCGCTCACGCAGAAGGCCCGCAGGACAGAACCGGCAGTGGAATGTGGAATTCAAAACCTGGACACACTGGAGTGGGGGAGCTGGAATCTGGACCCTGCGGCTGGAATCCGGGGCGCATGGCGAGGAGATGAGGCCATGCCTATTCCCAGCGTCTTGAGATCACTCAAGGTGAGGAGAGACGCGGGCTGTGTGGCTCCCAGGGCCGCCCGCCCCTCCCGCCTCCCCACTCCACACCCTGGCCTGGCCGGGCCCAGCCTGAGCTTTAAAAAGCTCCAGGAAATGTCACTTTCTTTTTGAGGAGGTGCGATGGGCGGAGACGGCCCAGGCGACCTGGCGACGTGGGGGTCGGTTTATTCAAAGGCTGGGAACGGTGACAGTACCTCCAAATCCCGAAGCTTGTTTTGTACTCAGGTTCACCCAGGCCCCTTGCCCAGCACAGGGAACCCTGCCGGCTGCTAGCCCTGAGGCCCCCGCCCGCCTGACAGCCCAGCCAGGACTTCACCAGAGGCTGCGAGACTCCTGGGCTGCCCAAGCCACGACCAGGGCTGTGCCTTGAGTGGCTCCGGGGTCCATGACGCAGGCTACAGCTTGGGGCTCTGGGGCTGAGGCTGGACCACACACTGCCTGCTGCGCTAGGCCGCTGTGCTAGGCTGGCTCAAGGAGGCCACTGACTGCTGCCTATGTGGCCTGGGACAATGTGGCTCCCTGCTCCCTTTCTGTGCTGCCATAAAATAAGGGACAATCAGGACACCCTCAAGCTCTTCTTCTATATCTGGGGTCCCTGTGTCACCCCAAGGACATCCAGATCCTTCCAAAGACACCGCCTGAATGCAAGACAAATGAGAGTGGATTCCTCCTGAAAGAAGACAGCTCCAAGGACACCTCGCCACCCACCATTCACTCGGCCATCCAGTCCATCGGCAACCACATCCCGAGGGCGTCTTACACCTGCTCCCACCATCACTGTCCACAACCACTTCCAGAAATAGCAAGTTGAAGGAGGCTCCCAGCACAGAACTAGGCAGAGCAGGTACTCAACAGTGGTGATGAAGATGCCTACTGTGCACTGACACTTGTCCTGAGCCACACCCATCATCCTAAGTGCCCTCGCACGCTCCATCTCACTTAGCCCAAACCAAGTCTGAAGGCCATGGGTTCGGAGGCGTTAAGTTACCCACGGGAAGTGATGGAGCCAGAATTGGAGACCCCGTTTGGTCTGGCTCCAGCACCGTGCTGTTATCCACCCTCCCAGACCCCCGACAAACACGTACTGAGTGAGTGAATGAATGAGTGAAGCTTTGTGTTGGTACAAGTGTGTGCCCATCTGGGTGCAAGGTGCATGGGTGTGGGGAGCAGGCGCCTGCAGATGTCTGCATGTTTGCTTGTGTGGCTTTTTTAAGGCAAGACTCTCTCTTGTTGTCTCGGCCTTGTGTGTGCTGCAGCTATACTTCGCCGCAGCCGCGACTGTAATGAGCGGTTAGCGGCACACCAGGCACTCTCATTGGACCTGGTTTCCCAGGGAGATCTCCGGGGCCAGCGTGTGTGTGTGTGTGAGTGTGTGTGCTGGGGGGTGCAGTGAGCAGCTTGGTGCTGGGGAATGCCAGAGCAGGGTTTCGGGAGGGAGACTGGCACTCAAAGCGCTGTGCCTGGTGCAAATGGAGAGCTTCACTTAGCTCTAGCTGGAAGAGCATTCTCCAGACCAGCAGCATCTAAGCCTCCAGGCCCTGCCAAGCTCAGCTAGTGGCCACCGTCGCCTGTGGCCTCTTTACTGGCCCCTGGAGCTCCTGGCCAGAGCCTGGGGTTTACTGGGCAGACGGCAGGTCTTGCATCCCGGAGCCAAGGCCTCCCAGGGCCTGGGGAGGGCCTACTCCTCCGGGCTGTCTCCCCTGCCTGCAGAGCGGCACCGCACGCAGGGACACACCCTGCCCAAGCCGGTGGAAGAGACCCTCGCTGAGGCTGAGGACCTGAGGGGGAACCACGGCCTCCCGCTCCAGAACACACTTCAGGTGTGCTTGGCGCTGCCTGGCGAGCACCGGCCAGCACCCTCTCCCTCGCCCAGGCTCCCCCATGACATGGCTGTCCTCTAACTTCTTGCCCGCCCACTCACCTCCACTGGGGCCTCTCAACACTCAGCACAGCCTGGTCTCTTGGGCTGGTCCCAACTCAGCTCCCAGTTCTCACTCCCCACACCAGCCCGCCCCTGCGTCTCCCAATCCCACTCTGCGCTGCCTACCTCCCTGAAGGCCTCAGCTTCCAAGTTCTACCCTCTGGGAGGGTTCCCCTAATGGGGGTGGGGGTGGGACTTCCTCTCCTGTCCTGAGGGCAAGCAACTCCAACAGCAGGCATCTACGCTCCTCTGGGCCCACACCCGTTATCCACCTGCTGTCCATCCATCCATCTGGGTGTCCTTCCTTCCACCCATGTATCCACACCCATCACGGGTCTACCTTCCTGTCCATGCTTTCATCCATTTGTCCATCTAACCATAGCATTCTTAAATTTAAGAAATATCTGAGAGAGCGAATGAGCAAGCGAACACAACAAACAGTTCCTATTCACTGATTCTCCCCCAAATGCCTGCAATGATGTGGGCCGGGCCAGGTGAAAGCCAGGAGCTGGGAACTCAATCCAGGTCTCCCACAAGGATGGCAGAGACCCAACCACTGGAGCCGTCACCTGCTGCCTCCTAGGGTGCACATTAGCAGGAAGCCGGAACCAGGAGCCAGAGCCAAGCACTGAAACCAGGCCCTCGGTCCTAACCGGCAGCTTAACCGCTAGGCCAACTGGCTGTCCCTGACCACGTTGCTCCTGACCACAGAACCACAGCACGGGGCCAGCACCGTGGCTCACTTGGTTAATCCTCCGCCTGTGGCGCCAGCATCCCATATGGGCACCGGGTTCTAGTCCCGGTTGCTCCTCTTCCAGTCCAACTCTCTGCTGTGGCCTGGGAGGGCAGTGGAGGATGGCCCAAGTGCTTGGGTCCTGCACCCGCATGGGAGATCAGGAGGAAGTACCTGGCTCCTGGCTTCAGATCGGCGCAGCATGCCAGCTGTAGCGGCCATTTGGAGAGTGAACCAACAGAAGGAAGACCTTTCTGTCTCTCTCTCTCTCTCACTGTCTATAACTCTGTCTCTTTCTCTAATTCTGCCTGTCAAATAAAAAAAAAAAAGAATTGCAGCACATGGGAGCATTTGGGAATACTGCTACAGTTCTATTTAGCCCTCTAAAAGTCCACCAAAAGACGTCCTGGTATCCAATCCATCTCCCACTGACTAACAGAATGGGCCTAGACAAGTGAATTCTTCTCTGGGCCATTTTCCCCTCGTCAGTAGCAAGGTGTCACAGCCACGCCTTCCAGCTCCTGGGGCTGTGGTGAGCTGCACCACCCTGGCACAGAGTTCCTGGCTTCCTGCTATAGAACAGGAGCTGGCCGGGCCCAAGTGGATCCTTGTCCACTTCAAGCTTGCGGCTGAGGCTGAGAAACACCTAACGTCCCTGGGTCAGTGGATCCAGGGCCCACGGGGGACAGGCGATGCCTCCTGGAAGCACAGAGGGGCGAGCAGGCTCGTGCTGGGGTCTGGAAGGACTGTAGAGAGCAGGGCCCCCGAAGGGAGCATCCAGTCAGATGTGTGGGGTGGGTGAGTCGCCATTCTTGGTGCCACACATGGTGAGCTTCAAGGCCGGGAGCCAGGGAGCTGCAGCGTGCTGGGGGCCAAGGGCAGGCAGTCCGGGACGGCAGGAGGGCTGGATATCCGAGGGGAGTAGTCAGGCCTCTGGCAGGGCCACGGACAGGGGGAGGCTCGGCGAATCAGGACAAACCACCCCGAATCCAAACTCCAAGACTTGTGCTCAGGCCGGCACCATGGCTTAACAGGCTAATCCTCTGCCTTGCGGCGCCGGCACACCGGGTTCTAGTCCCGGTCGGGGCGCCGGGTTCTATCCCGGTTGCCCCTCTTCCAGGCCAGCCCTCTGCTATGGCCCGGGAAGGCAGTGGAGGATGGCCCAAGTCCTTGGGCCCTGTACCCGCATGGGAGACCAGGAGAAGCACCTGGCTCCTGGCTTTGGATTGGCGAGATGCGCCGGCCGCAGCAGCCATTGGAGGGTGAACCAATGGCAAAAAGGAAGACCTTTCTCTCTGTCTCTCTCTCTCACTATCCACTCTGCCTGTCAAAAAAAAAAAAAAAAAAAAAGACTTGTGCTCACACCCCCAGCTCACCAGACAGGAGAAGAGATCTGCTTGGTGACAGCTGGGCTCAGGAGAGACCATCCCTGCCGCCTGGAAGGAAAACCAGCGCCTGGCATTTCTGACCCTCGTGCGGCCCAATATGTCACCGGTGACGGCGGTTCAGGCCCCCGGGGCTGTGCGGCCACCAGATGAAGCTTCCACGGCCTGCCTCTCCTTGCCTCTGTGGCTCGGCCAGGGCCTCCCCACAAGCTGGAGAATCCGGGCCTCGGGGACAGTGGACGTGGCCCTTGGTGAATGCCAGGCACCAGGTCGGGGGCTTCACCACTGACTCCTCCTGCCCGTGCAGCAGCAACTGTCATGCCTGGGCTGCACGTGGAGAAACAGGCCTAGCGGGAGGCGCCGCCCAAGTCTGCAACAGGGCAGGGGGAGGCCAAGACCCACTTGACCTGTGCTCCCTCCTTCTCCCCCTCCCCATATGCCCCCAGCACCAGAGATGCCGTCCCCTCCTGTGCGAGGCCTACAAAACATCTCTGCCTCTGGTCCAACTGGATCCTCCCCCATCCCTGAGGGATGCCCACTTCATAGACACCAAAACCAAGGCCCAGAGACGCCAAGGCCACGCGCCAGTGCGTGGGCTGCTCAGGGGCCAACATGGGCATGGGCACACCACCAGGGCCAGCCCTCAACGGATGACTCCACCTGGGCTCACAAGAGCCTGGCCCTCGGCCCTCAGCCCAGGGCTCCGGTGGCCCCAGGTGGCCCAGCGGGTAACCATGTTCCTCACAGTTGCTCAGAGAACCCCCTGAGGTTGAGCATAAAATATTAATTTCTAAGCGATGAGATGCCGGCCCTGGCAGGGAGCTGTGGCTGGAGGTATGTTCACATCCCTGCCCGGGTGACAAGGCCCAAGGGAGTCACTCTTGCCCATTCGATCACTTGGGTGGACAGGGAAGGCTCCCAGGGCTCCACGCCTGGGTCCCCAGCACGGTCTCCCCAGCTGCAGCCACACTGTTGGGAGAAGGTAGGTCCCAATCTCAGAGGCTGCGGGGGAATAAGGCCAGGGACGGCAGAGCATCCCAGGAGGCATCCATCCGTGGCTCCATCCGCGGCTCCCTGTCTGCAGAACAGCGAGGTTGAGCCTCAGCAGAACCGTTCACCCGCGTATCCTGGCTGTCCGCTTGTTCTCGCTGTGTAAGAAGGGCAGACTGCAGGGCAGGGATTTCTGACCGCTTCACTCTTTGCCTACTACGGGCCTGCCACAGAGCAGGTGCTCAGAAATATTTACGGGAAAAATGAACGCACCAATGACCCAGGGCCAACAGCTGCCCGGGCAGGGACACTGCTCAGACTGTCTTGCCGTGCAGGGCAGGGGTGTGGGGAGGCCCTTCCAGTGCCGGAATGGGGAACAAAAGCAGTGAGGTGGGGACGTCGTGGGCAGCGGGGCAGGGGGCGCATGGACAGGGCAGAGCCAGCGTGCAGCAGGAGCCGGGCGGCCAGGCCAGCAGGAGGGAGGGGAGGCTGAGCCCCAACACGGTCTTCAGATGGCTTCATTTGGCTGCCACAGCAGTGCAGGTGAACGCTGCCTCTGAGCCTGGGCCCGAGAGGCTGGCTTGCAAGGCTGCATGAGCTCAGCTACCCAGGGCCGCCCTGGCTAATATTAGCTCATCCCCACCCAGCCTGGCGTCGGCCTGGGGGAGCAGCCCAGCCGTGGAGTGGGCACTGCACTGGCACCCATGGGAGCCCTCAGCCCTGGCCCCTGCTGCTGCCCCTCCCTGTGTCTGAGCGCCCCTTTAACGAGTTGCTGCTACAATGCCTGGGGCTGGGATGCACGGCCCCAGCTGCCAGCCCCAGCACACTGCACATCGGTCAGCGTCTCAGGTCCCTGTGCTGGGCTCCCGAGCAAAGCCTGATGCCAGCCTTCCACGCTCCCCCTCAGCGGCAGCCAGGCGGAGGGGCCTCCAGCCCTCGCTCTCAGGCCCAATGCCACACAGGGAGGGAGGGGCAGCTGAGGCTTGAAGGGAGCAGGCGGGAAACAGGTGAGGAACAGGTGAGGGTTCAGCCCTGAAGAGCTACTTAAGAGAAGGGAATGGAACCCACAAATAGCTGAGTCCTTATTATGCTCCGGGTTCCGGGCGAAGTGCTCCACAGACTCCTCGCGGCAGCCCTGTGAGTCAGGCGCTATTCCTGGCCCTCTCTGGGCACACAGACCGGCTAGGGGACTTGTCCAAGGTCACACAGCTGGATAGTGGTGGGGCTGCGACTCGAAGGCAGGACTCAGCAGGACGCGGTGGGGACTCGGGGGAGGTGTGGAGGCCACTCACTTCCCGCTAAGTGCATGACCCGGGGCTCGAAGTAGAGGGATTTGGGACAAAAACTCACCCTGGGCCTTCGAGGGCAGGAGTCTGGTTTGAAAGCCCATGACTACTGCCTAAATCCCCCACAGAGAAAGCTGACAGGGGAAGGGGACCATGGAGGAGGGAGGGAAGGCCTTGAGAAGCAGAGCGCTGGGAGACATGGGGCTGGGGGTGGGGCTAGACCCCGTGGGGCTTGGGGGCTTGTGCATCCTGGCTTGGGACAACGGCGCCTTGGCCTGTGGGGGACTGGGCTGATGCAATATGAAGGAAGGGTTTGAACAGATGGGGCCAGGATGCCAAGAGCCTTTGTGGCCTGGGGTGGTGACGGTGACAGGTGGGACCCTGCCCAGGTGAGGTGAGGAAGAGGAGGTCCCCCAGGAACAGCTCAAGGGCATGGTGCCCCTGACTGCCCCCAGTCTTGACTCCCACCCTACCTCATCATAGGTATTTACTGAGTGCCCATTATGCAGCAGGTGCTGCTCTAGTTTCCGGGATAGCGACAAGAACCTGTGCCCACATGGAACGGACATTCCAGGCGGGGGGTGGGGGGGTGGGAGGCAGCCAAAAAGACAGGCAGGCCAAAGCCGCCGAGTGGTAGACGGGGACAAGCGCCCCAGGGGAAGGGTCCACAGAGGTGCACGGGGAGCCAGCAGCACCTGAGCGCAGGTCTGGAGGTGGGAGGAATGGCTGAGGACATGTGCCTGGGGCAGGGGCAGCCAGTGGCAGCCATGGCCCCAGGCAGAAGTGTAGCAGTGCAGGCAGGAAGCCAAGGGGGCCAGGGCCAGTGGGCACGAGAGAGGCGGGGGCCATAAGGAGGGGAAGGGGCACTCCTGGGACCCTTGGGACATTTGTCAGGACTCTGCTTCTCTTCTGAGGCACCAGGAGCCACAGCGAGCTGAGGTCTGACTTGGTCTGACCGGCATTCTACCAGGATTCCAAGCACACGATGGCTAGGAGGCCTGGGCAGTAACCCGGGCCAGGAAGGCAGTGGCAGAGGTGATGAGAGGCAGCAGGACATGGAGACAACAGGATTCGCTGATGCGTGGAGGAAGGGAAATGGAGAGGGAGTCCCACGGCTTTGGGTCTGAGCTACTGGCCAGGACAGAGACGGGGGCTTGCCCCCAGGCCTCATCACCCTGGCATCACTGGCACGGCCCTGGGGCAGGGTCAGAGGCATCTGGGGCACTCTGCCACCTGCACCCCCTGCGTCCTGGTCTGTCCCCTTGCCTGGGAACCGCTGCCCACGGAGGCACTGCTCCAACTCCGGTGCACATGAGTCATCTGCCAGCCTCCTTCAAAGGCAGATTCTGAATCCAGAGGTCTGGGGCTGGGGTGGGGCTGAAACCCATCGACTGCTAACTGGGGCCTGGAGACGCGGCTGCTGGTCTGGGGGCCCCACACTCCTCGGCACTGACTCTGCCTCTCTGAGCAGAAGCCTCACCCGGGGGCGGAGTAAACACTCTCACCCGCCACCACGCCCCACGTCTGGGAATCAAATTCTCCCAGGAAAGAGCCAAGGACTCCAGTCCATGGAGCCCCCACACCTTTGAAGCTGGCCCCCCTCTGGGCACAGCATCTCCCTTGTGAGCGCGCCTTCCTGCAGCTCCCTGAGGACGGATGGCCACGAGAAAGACCTGCAGAGGAGGGGACGGGGGCTGCCCCCAGGCCTGAGCACACACCCCCTGAAGAGGTGGCTGCCCAGCTCTGTGCTGGCCAGAGGGTTGGGTGAGCCTGTTAGCCAGGGCTCAGACTCCTATGCCGTGAATGAATGAACGAATGAATGAATGAAGACTGAGAAGGGTTGAATGAACGGATGAGGAAGCTCTTCAGCCCCTCTCCCCCTGGCCTCCTGCCCACTCAGTGCTAGGACCCTTGCCAGGGGAGCACACTCGCGTCCTGGAGGGCAGTGAGGCTGGGATGTAGGAGAGCGAGGGCAGCACCAGCCTGAGTCCCCAGCTCCTCTGCAGACTGCAATCCAGGGATCCTGGGAGTCCCAGCATGCCAGGGCTGGGCAGGGCAGGGCTCTGTCACTCACAGGGAGTGTGTGCATTTAGAACAGCCCCTGTCCCTTACAGCTGGACAAACTGCAGCCTGAAGGGGCCAAGGGACTTGCCCAAGGTAGCCCTGCTGCTCTAGTGGCCTGGCGACAGATTCTGCCCTGGTCCTGGTGCCTGCTGCCCTCACCTGGGTCTTGTCTGGGGCCTCAGCTCTCCGCAACCCCGGGGCAGGTCCTGAATCCTGAGGCCTGCCTGCCCCCAGCCCCAGGCCCCATAGCTGACCCACTGGCTTCCAGCTCCCACGGTGCAAGCTGCGGTGACTCAGTGTCCACTGGAGCCGTCAGTCCTAAAGGAGGAGGTTGGCAAGGACAGCTCAGTGTTACGGAGCTCAGGGATGGCTGTTTGCACTCCACTAGAAGCAGAGAGGATGCCCAAGTAAGAACATATGAGCAAAACTCAGAGGTTAAAATCGGAGCTGAGACAAGGAGGTGGCCAGGGAGGAGGCCAACAGAAGGGAGCCCCAGGAGACAGGGCCACGTCCCTGATCAGTAGGTCTTGAGTGCCGAGCTGAGGGGCAGCCAGCATCCCCGCCATGCATGGCTTCACACAGGAGGGCTTGGGATCCCCCTACCACCCAGTGCCCCTGCATTCCCCTCCTGGCCACACGGGGGGCCTAGGGGCTGTACAGATGTGGTGGGAGAGCAGCTGTGGCCCCATCACAAAACCCTCTTTCTCGGAACCGCCAGAGAGCACTAGCTTAGCTGGCCAGCCCCAGCTGCACCTGCCACTCCCCAGGGACTAGAACTTCCTGAGGCGGCACATAGTGGGGAAGGAAAGCACCAGGGCATGGCAGGCCCCAGGTCCCTGTCTCTGGGACACCAGCAGGAGGAGTGGTGATGCACAGGGCTCCAGGGTCCCACAGACCCGGGGCTCAGTACTGGCCCCACTGCTCATGAGCTAAGTGACCTTGGGGAAGTGGCGTGGCCTCTCTGAGCCTCCACACCCTTGCCTGTGCACTGGCATGATACTAACAATGCCCCCCTGTGAGAGCCTTGGGTGAATTAGGTGAGAATACGTCAAGCAAGCCTAAGACAGTGGCTGGCACCCAGTAGATGCCTTCGTCTCTAGGAGCCATTAGTGTTACAAGTCAACAATGGGAGGGGGTTCTGGACCATCCTGCCTGGGGAGGCCAAGGATTCGGGATGAGCCTCGGCTGCCTGGCCCAAGAGGGTGAGAGGGTCTCAATCAGCCAGGCCTGGCCCCTGGAGGGCAGGTCCAGTTAATGCCTCCTCCCTCTGGGCAGGAAATCAATGGGAACTGCTAAGCATACCCAGGTGGGCTTTGGTGTTCTTTTCAAGCTGAGGGCCAAAAAAAAAAAAAAAAAAAAAAAAAAAAAAAAAAAAAAAAAAAAAGAAAAGAAAAGAAAAGAAAAAGAAAGAAATGCGCAGGGCCAGGCCCAGCACCTAGAGGCCGGTGTTGTGAGCTTGAGTCTCACAAATTCCTGTGTGTTCTTGAGCACGTGTCTTTCCTTCTTTGATCCTATTTCTAATGCACTTCTAGCAAAGGGCCCTGAAGAGGAGTCAGTGACGCCAGGACACTCTGCCTGGATGTCTGCTCAGGTTCCCCATCCTGCACTGCCCCCAGGAGATGACTGATCAGCAGCCAGAATCCTCTTAACCTGACATTTCCTCCCAGTGATCTTCTACCCCTAATCCTGGCCCCTGGTTACAAAGTCGCACCTGCCAACGCTGTATTCAGAGTGCAGCGCAACCCCTCTTGCCCGCTGCAAGACCCCGCCGCCACGGCTCCCGCACCAACTGCGACCCGCACCAACTGCAACAGCCATGAATGAGCCGCGTCCCTGAATACATTCCTTTATCACAGCAGTGACTTGTGGGGGCCTGGGAGCACCCATCTGCTCCCGAGGGAATGCGCGGCAACTGTCCCCGGAGGCTCCCGGCCCTTGCTGTCCCCTGAGCTCGCACCAGGGCTGGGACGCTCAGGCCAGGGTGGTGGCCAGAAGCCGACGGGCGGCTGCGGCCCAGGCCCTGACCTTTCGGGCCAGAGCGAGTGCACCGGTCATGAGACCGCTCAGAATAGCCAGAGGCACTATATTCAGCTGCTGTGGGAGGCCGAGATCCCCCAGCGCACGCAGTGGGCCTTGGAACGGGCCCCCTGCAGCTGCCCTCCCCCACCTCTGAGACAGCCCACCCACCTCCCTAAGAGGCTCAAGCCAAGCCCCTCCTTCCCAGAGTCCAGGAGCAGGTGCAGGCCCTGAGCCCGGAGGTAGCAGACACAGGCAGCTGAACAGCCTGCTCGCACGCGGCCCTGGGTAAAGCCCTCTGCTCTGCGCCACTGTTTCCTCTCCGTCATGATAATCGCTCCTATTACACCGCCTATGCAAGAAGCTCTGAGACCCAAGTGAACCAAAACCTAGTCACACAAGGCCGCTGATGAGCACTGTATCACGAACCAGATAGCTTTTTGAAAGGAAGGACTTTGGGCCTGACCCTGCCCCAGCCGGTGGAGTCCAGGAAGGCATCACTGAGGAACGGATGCTTGGGGGATGTGCAGGGTGAGAAGTGGTGAGTGGAGCCAGGAGGAAAGAGTGCGCCAGAGGGAGCCGTATAAGCAAAGGCCCTGAGGCAGGGAACCTGGCCCATGTAAGAAGTGAAAAGAGGCCAGGTGGTTGCTGTTCAGTGAGCACTGAGGAGACTGAGACAGGGAGGCCCTGAGAGGCCAGGGTGTGGGCCAGGGAAGCACCAGGGTGTGTTAAGCAGGCAAGGTGCTGATCTGACAGACTGTGAG
Organism: Lepus europaeus; assembly: GCF_033115175.1. Classification (NCBI taxonomy): domain Eukaryota; kingdom Metazoa; phylum Chordata; class Mammalia; order Lagomorpha; family Leporidae; genus Lepus; species Lepus europaeus. The sequence continues at coordinate 47,532,206 of NC_084833.1, forward strand.
CTGTCAGAGGTAACCACAGAGGTTGCCAAGCATAGAGACCAGGGGCTGGGGGTGGAAGAGGTGGCAGGGAGCTCCTGAGAGGTGGCTTGAAGCCGGAGGGCAGACACGGAGATGGATGGGCACGGGGTAGGTCGATCGTGCAGCCACCAGGAGTAATTAGAGCAGCCAGCGGCTACTGAGCACCTACTGTGTGCCGGGCCCCGTGGCTCTGCACAGTCACCCCCACAGGCTCTACAACAACGCTGGGAGGTCGCGCCCAGCATTGCCACTGTTTAGCCTTGGCGAGGCTGAGGGCCTCTGTCTGGGAGACTCGTGGTTTGCGATTTTCATTACTGGGAGGGCAGAGGCCAGGGGTACTGTTCCGAGACACAGGGCTCCCCTGTGAAAGGACTGGAGGAAGGAGGATGCTTGGGGCGGCTGGGGACGCGGCAGACTCTTCTCCACTGCCCAGGGCTCTCCTATACTCATTGCCTGACGCAGGGGGCTGGCCTGGAGGAGGTGGGCCCTAAGACAAGAGGTTGAGTGGCCGAGCAAGATTCCAACGACGGCGCCATCCACCAGCCCTCCCCTAGATGAGCCTGCATTGCCTGGGCCCAAGGGAGGCGCAGAGGTCTCGGGCTGGCTCTGCGCTCCAGCCTCCAGGGAGCAGAGGGGGACTCAGGGCTGCTTTAGGTCCCAAAGAGGTGGAGACAAGGCAAAGAGATAGACACGAGACGAGCGCTCAGTGGCGAGGCGGGCAGTGTGTGGGCGGGAGTGGGGCTTCCCCAGCCTGGGGGTCATGGGCACATCTTTGACCTCTGGGAGGTCACTGACTCTGGGGGACAGACATCACCGCTCACACCTGTGCCACGGACCCTGTTTGGCCTGCAGCCTAGGGACCACCACTGGCCCTGATGGGTCAAGGAACGATGCTCCTGATGACAATGTGCAAGTCACACTCGAAAGCCGAGGGCCTTGGACTTCAGTGGACCCCCCCCCCCCCCAAGGAGGGAAGGAGGGCAGGCTTCAAGCAGGGCTCCCACGGGCTGCCCCACACCTGTTCTCACACCTCTGCAACTCAGCCCGTGAGCACCGCAGCCCCCTGCCCTCTGCACGGCCAGCCTCCTGCCTGCCCCGCCATTGCCTCTGGGATAATTTCTTACTCCCAAGGCAGAGGAAGCTCCTTCACCCCTCACCCCATGGGATCCTCATCACTCCCACCCAGAATGCAAGCTGAGCTCATACCAGGACAGAGAGGCCGAGGAGCCAGCTGTCACCCCTCATGAGCTCGGATGGGACCTCCCACCCCAGCCACGCAGGCTCCCATCTTCCTGAGCCGGTGCCAGGGCCTGGGTGGGTGGCAGCTCCTCAGGGAAAGGTGACCTCGCCACTGGGCCTGCCCGCCCACACTGGCTGGAAGTGTCCCTGGCAAGGCGGCTCAGGTGTCCCGGGAGATGGAGGGGGCAGGCAGGCAGCTGCTGCCTTCCGTGTCCCTGCAGGTGCACGCACACCCAGGCCACACGCTGTGTCTCCTATCCAGCGACACACTGTCACCTGGAGCAGCATGCACGCACAACCGGTCACTCGGGGGGCCTCTGGCAGCCTTCTGCACAGATGGCCTCATGCACACGCACACACACACAAGGGCAGCAAAGAGCTTCCCACAGGCAGCTGCACACTTGGCCTGCACAGACACACTCACCTAGTCTTGCACACACAGCATCTCTCTTCCACACGCAGTCCCTCTCCTTATTCATATACTGTCCCCTACAGTCTCATCCTCCCTCCCTCCCTCCCTCCCTCTCTCTCTCTCATACACACACACACACACGCGCACAAAGTGCATTTCACCCCTAATCTGTCTCACACTCACCCAGGATTTCCCTGACACAAGGACTTACAAACTCTCAGACTCCGTCTCAGCACACACACATACACACGCACACGCGTGCACTGCCTCATGGCATGTCTGTCTCTTCTCGCACACACATGGCACCTCTTACACAAGCCTCCTCTCACACACACCCAACAGCAGCCTGTTCTGCAGTCTAGACCTAGCAATTCAGGAGGCCTGGGGCCCCGGGTGGGGGAGGGGTGGACGAAGGTGACAGCGCCAGCGGTGGCAGAGCAAAGCGGGAGGAGGACAGGCAGCTGGCTGGTCCCTGCGCAGCTGAGCCGCAGAGAGACAGCGCAATGCAGCGAGGCCGGCCGGCGGGCGGGCGGCGGGGAGCCTGGGTTCCAAGCCCTGCTCTGCCTCAGCTCCCTTGCTCCCCTGGGGGCCTGGGTCCTCATCTGTCACCCAAGAGAGTTGGAAGGGATGACAATCTTTCTGTGAGGCTATGGGGGAAATGGTGGCCCAGATCGGAAGAGGCAGGTTCCTGCCAGAAGCCACCTCTGCCCTGGCACCCCTGCCCCGCCACCACTTTCCCCTGCCCAACTTACCCCTGACAGCCTGCCCTTCAATGGACATTTGCATGAGAGATTTTTTTTTAAAGACTTGTCAGTTGGGTTTTGTACACCAGCAAGACCCCAAGCCACAGCCATTGGCCCAACTGTCTGCACTGGGTACAGCTACCCTACGTCCCAGGAATGTCCAGTGGGAGGAGAGGGACTGGGACATGCCCCATGGGCCCCTGCCTGCCTTGGAACTCAGGGACTCTGATTAAGAGCCCAAAAGCTGAGCCTAGGAAAGGGGTGTGAGCACCCAGCCTCCTGCCAGGGAGAGCCGCTGAGATCACCGTGAGGAAGTGGGGCCTCCCTGGCTTCTCAGGCCAAGGTTGGGGGCAGGCGGAAAATGCTGCCCAAGGTCAAGTGTGGGCTGAATGGGCAGCTGCTCTGACCCAGGCCTTTGCCCAGCCTGTCCCCCACCCCAACCCTAGCACTCACTGGCTCAACATACTGGGGCTCAACACCCCAGTGCCCCTGCTCCAGCCCCTCCCCACAGCTGAGCACAGCTCCCACTTACATAATCCTCTAGCCGTGGTGCTGGCCTCTGTCGGGGAAGGGTATGGAAGGCCTCTGGGGGTCCCAGGCCACTCTAGGAATGGCAGGGAGTTTGTGGCCACCACAAGGAAGGAGAAGCTCCCAGGGGATTTGGGTTCAAGTCTTCCTTAGCCTCCAGCTTCCTGGGTGACCTTGGGCAAGGTGCTCAGGGGCAAATTCAGAGGCCAGGCTCACTCCCTCTTGGACCCCGCTGCCTACACCTACCTGTTCTAGGATTCCAGGGGAAGTCTCTAGCCTGCTGCCCCTCCACCATGCCATCTGACCACATCTGGGCCTCACATGACCTTTTGCTGCCCTCCCAGGCAGACTCCTGCCCCTGCCCCTGCCCCTGCCCCCTGCCCCAGGCCCCAGGCCCCAGGCTCTGGCTCAGGCTCCAGTGGGCAGTGGGAAACCAGGGTCATCAGGAAACAGCAAGGGCAGAGGTAGTGCTTTCTCGGGTGGGCGTGTGTGTTGGGGGCAGAGTGGCCGCTCACGGTTGGGGAGGGATCTCTCTTTATATTGCCAACTCTGTTCCTGCCCTGGTGCCCTGGACTCTCTGCAGGCCTCTGGAGGCAGAGCCCAGGAAGGTGGAACTGTCTCTTCCAGGGTGGCCAGCTGGCTGCTGCCAGTCTCCCTTCTGGGCTCAGTTACCAAGGGGTCAGCAGCAAAGGCCCTGGGAGCCCCCTCTCCCACTGTACAGATGATGACACTAACCCAGAGAGGGCCAAGGTCAGAAGCAGGGTGTCCTTTCTCCCCAGCAACAAGCTGCTTGTCACCAAAGGGGAGTGGCTGCTGAAGACACACCCACCTCTCAGGCACACCTCACCCTGGCAGGCTCCCCCGAGGGCTCCCCTCTCCCTGAGCCCCCAAGTCCCAGAGGAGGCACAGGTGTGAGCCTCGTGACCCACTCAGACACCCATCACTGTGCACAGAACAGGACAAGCTCTGACCCCAGGAGCAGGTCACAGAGGGATTGCCAGCCCCCAAGTTGCCAATTAGCCCTCACAAGATTCCCCCTTAGCTGAGGCTGCTCCGGGGGAGAGGGGTGGTCTCTCTGGAGCAGCCAGGCAGGCCTCAGGCCCTCTTGGGCCCTGGCTGGCTCCAGGCACCTCCTTACCTGGGAGGTGCTTCCCTCCCCACACCAAAATCTAGAGAGGGCACTTCGCACCTTCAAGCACACATCTGTAAAGACACAGATATATGCTGACGGCCACTCACGCACACTCACACGCTCGTGCTCACTCGCTCCCACCCAAACACACACCACCACACTTACATAAATACGCACACACCAGCTACTCACACACACAAACACCCCTTCCTACCCAACCGCACTAACTCACTGTGAGGGACAGCGACTCCTGCAGGGCACTCAACCGGTCACCCTTGCAAAGGGCCGCCGCTGTGCTCCAGGACACTCGCATACGTCCCTTCCCGCCCGGACTCCCTGGGCTCTCGAGCCCCTCCCCGCCTCCGCCCGCGGGAGCAGAGGGCGCTCGCTGCCCTCCCGGCCCGCCCGCTCTGCTCCAGGCTCTGTTGCCACTTACCCGCGCGTAGCGGGACGAGTAGGGATCCTCGAAGAGCGCCCAGATGCGTGGCTGCCAGCGGCGCCAGAAGCCGCCTGGCCGGCCGTCCGGGGAGTCGCTGAGCGCCAGGCGCTTGGTCATCTCCAGCTCGTCCTCGCCGTCGCCCGAGTCGCCAGGGCCGTCGGCGTCCGCGTCGTCGGCACTGTTGTCCAAGGGCGCCCCGCCAAAGCTGTCGAGCGCCTCCTCGGCGTCGCGGTGCTGGCGGTAGGTCATCCAGCAGCACGGCTCCACGTCGGTCTCGTCGATGCCCCAGAAGGCCAGCTCCTCCTCGTACAGCGGCCCGCACACGTCGGCCGGGCAGTGAAGCTTGCCCGTGCGGTAGTAGTTCAGGATGTGCGCGAAGACGCCCGGGTGGCGATCGAAGAAGAACTCGTCGGCCCGCGGGTCATAGTCGAAGTGGCTGTGGGCGTCGGGCTCCGCCAGCCAGGCGAGCCGCGTGCCGGGCAGCGTGCGCAGCGTCGAGCGGTACGTCTGGTGGCGCGTGCCGCCCACGTTGATCACGATGCGCTCGCTCTCGTCCCCTTGGCCCATCGCGGCGCCCCCTTAGGCATGGCGCGGCCCAGCGACACCCATGGGAGCGGCCGCCAGGGGGAGTCGGTGCCGGGGAGGGGGGCGCGCGGCCTCCTCCCCCCTCCCCCCAGCCGTCGGGGGAACAGAGGACCGCGGCTCTGGCCACCCCAGCGAGCGGCTGGGACCCGTCGTTCGGGGCGCTTTTTGGTCCAGGGAAGTGCGCGCCGGATCCCAAGGGTCTCCAGGCGCTTGATGTGGGAGGGAGCTGGTCTGGCTGTGGAGGAGGCAGAGGAGGAAAAAGGGAGGGAGGGAGAGAGGGAGGGGGGCGGCGCTCAGCGGCGAGCCCCGGGAGGAGGGGAGAGAGGGTGGGGGGGCCGGGCTTCCATCCCCATCTCAGCGGGAGAGCGGAGAAATCGACACAAAGCTTATGGGGCCAGGCAGATAGAGACCAGCTCCCAGAAGGGGGAGGGGAGGAGAGGGGGCCGGGAAATGCGCGCTCCGCGGTGCGGTGGTCGCCGCAGCGCGTCCTCCGCGCCTGGGAGATGGATGCCGGCTGCCTTCCTCCCTGCGTGGCGGGGCTGCAGCGCGGGGCGCAGGGCGGGCTCCGGCCCCCTCCCCTCTCTCCTTGCCTGGCTGCCTGCTCCCCCCGGCGGCGGGCGCGCCCGCCCGCCCTCCTCGTTCCTTCTCCCCGCCTCCCGGAGGAGATGGCGGGTCCCCTGGGCAGGGGCGCCCGGGTGTTGCTCGGTGCGGCGGCCGCTGCGCGCCGCGCTCCGGGCGCTCAGGCTCGACCTGGGCTCCGCTGGGCTGCGCTGGGACTCAGGCTTCCGCGGCGGTGCTGAAGGGACAGCTCCCAGACGGTGGCGGAGCTGCGTGGGGCCGGACGGGGGTTCTGCCGGCTGGGTTTGGTCTGCGGGGCCGGCCGGCACTGGCTCCGGTGCCTCTGCGCCCCGCGCTCCGCTCCCGGCTTCGGGCAGGCGGTGGGCGCTGCCGGCCGAGGCCGGGGGGCTGCGGAGGTCGGGCCCGGGAGGCGGGGGTGGCGGGGCCCGGCGCGGCGCGGCGAGGCCGGCGAGGCCAGGGAGGCGAGGCGCGGAGCGGCCGCCGCCGCCGCCGCCGCGACGCTGCCGCCGCCGGAGCTGCTGCTCAGCTCGCTGGCTGGCTCGCTCGCTCGCGCGGTCCGCGTCCAGCCCGCCGCTCTCCGGACACGGGCACACGGCGCGCGCAGCCGCACTCGCCCCCGGAGGGAGGCGCCGCGCTGGGTCCTAAAAAGCCCTGATTCCGCGCCCCCCTCCCAGCCCAGCGCGAGCCGGGCCTCCCTCCACCCCAGCGCTGGGGGCGCCCGCCCCGCACGGCTCCCGCTGCTCCCGGGGGACCCGCCGACGCTCCGCCCCAGGGAGCGCTGCTCGGAGGGCGGGGGCTCCCAGAGACGTCTGGGCCCGCGGCCCCGGGTCACACTGAGGTGACAAGGGCGTCGTAGGCACCCGCCCCTCTCCTTCCAAACCCGGAACTGTCTGATCCCCTGGTGAGGCGAGGCGCTCCCAGCGGGTCCTCAGAGACACCTTGTCCGGGATCCGGCGCGATAGATAGATCCACGGAGCGCTTTCATACCAACCATTCGCACGGAATCTGGAACCCCGCGATGCTTCCATAGCTATCCCGTTGCATGGACTCCAAACACACACACACACACACACACACACGCCTTGTTCTCTAAACTATCACAAACAACCAATCCTGGCCGCTTTTCACCCCCTGCCACCGCTTACTACTTGGCATTTCGGTGAATTCTCAGATCAACATTTTCCCAGAAAGCCATAGCCGCTTTTCACATTTTAATAAACAGCTCAAAGATTATGTAAAACCAGCACCCCAAAATCAAAACCAAAAGGCCCTGGACTCATGGAAGCTTGGGACTGACCTCATCTCCTGGGAGCCCCCCCCCAAGTCCGCTGGTCTGCCAAGTGTGGGTCCCTGGGTGCTCTCAGGGGTCACGGGGGATACTGCTCCTAAGCCCCATTAAATGTTGACATTCTTCTCCCCATGGGGCTTCAGCTGCCTTTGGGGCCACCCTGTGTTGCCTGTGGGGCTGGGTGGGAGCTGCTGCCTGCAGTGAGGCCCACAGCTTCACAGTGGCTCCTAGGGGTGGGAGTAGCAGTCTGGACCTCACAGCCTTCCTGGCTGCTGCCTGCTGCCAGTGCCCCCGCTGACCTTAGCCCAGCCCTCACTCCTCCACTCCCTGCTTGTTCCAGGCTCTGTCCCAGGCACAAGGGCACAGGAGACGAATCAGCCGCAGCCTCTGCCCTCCACCGGCTCCAGGCATTGGCGGGGGGCAGGGGAAAGGGAGGTGGGTAGGTGGGCCTGGGCAGGACACGGGAGGACGGGCCCAGCTCCAAGGGGCAGCTGGGCTGGGAAAGCGGCTTATTGATCCCAGCCCAGCCCAATCGAACACAAGCTGCCTGGGCAAAGGGTGATTTAATTAAGGAGACCTGAGGCTCCTGTTTATACCTGTTGGCACTTGCTGACTGTGCAAGCTGCCGTCCCTCCACACTGCCCCACACACAGATGCTGTTGCGGGCCTGGGGAAAAAGCAGTGCTGTGGCCATCTCTGCCATCACCCGGCCAGGGAAATCACCCAGCCACAGAGAGTCCTTGTGCCGTGGGGAAAGGGCTTGGAGGAGTGGAGAAGGGTGAGAGATGACGGATGGAGGGAGAATGGGAGAGAGAGGATGGTAACTCAGAACTGGAGAGAGAGCTGGACAGACGAACAGAGGACTGGCGTCTGGGGACAGGTGCACACTCCCTCCCTCCAGAGCTTGGTCTGCATGCTTTTTTCCAGTTAGGAGCTGCTCCTTTCTCAGTCTCAGAGCAATGCAGGGATGAGCATGTCTTTGAGTGTCCCTCTCACCACAACCTGTGTGAGACCTGTCTCCTGACCATGAAGAGGCCTGGCCTGGTGTAGCCCAGCCTGGCTCATACGCAGGTCCCCAAGACATAGGCTCTCAGGAAGCTCTGCCCCAAGACTTCCTAAGGGAGAGTGGAAGGGGCACAGAGAGCTGGGCACACACGCATGCCCAGATGGTGAGATCGGGACCGGGAGACCAGAGACAGGCCTCTCCAGAGTGTCCCTTTTCCCCAGCCTCATGTCCAGCCACTCCCCCCTCACCTGCCCTAGACATCTGCAATGGCTGCTTAAGGGCTGAAGACCCTGCTTCCTCTCCCTCCTGCAGAAGCACCGGGGATCAGAGGACGGCTCCCAGACCTTCTCTACAGCTCATCCTTTTGCCCGAAAACAACTTTCAGCTCCTCCAGGGCTCCCCATGTGCTTCCCTGCACAGTGCTTAGAGCAGTGGCTGCTCAATGAGGTCTCCCTGACTCAGGAAAGGCCAGGAGAGGGGCTGGGACCCAAGAAGCCCCGTGGCAGAGACTGGGAGTCGGGGCCCCTTACCAAGGCCAGAGTGGGACTTACCCAGGACCCTTTAGGAAGTCAGTACACAGAACACACCCTGGCCAGGACCCCATGGGGGAGTCTTCATGGGGAGCTGCTGTGAGACCCAGAGGTGGAGAGACAGAGGCAAAGGGCCCCAAGTAAGGGGAAAGGTGGATGCCTAGGGGCTCTGGCCAGGCCTCACCCTGGGTAATGAGCTAGGAAAAGAGATGCAGTCCAGGGCTGGAGGGAGCGAGAACATGACAGGCACACATCACACCTTAAAATGCCCTAGGCCGCACGCAGAGGCGGCTCGGGGAGAAGTCAGCTGTGCAGAGGTGACCCACACATTCCACTTTAGGATTCTCACTTGGAGCCCTGGTGACACCAGCCCTTCCCCCAGCCTAGGCCTCAAGAAATAACCCCTTCTGTATCCTAAGCGGCACATAAAAGTCCCTTCTCTCACTTCCTCTTCACACAGAAGGCTGGCATTTGCAGAAGCCCAGAAAAACCAACAGGGCAACATAGAAGAAAAAGAAAGAAAGAAAATAAGAAGCAGAGACATAGGAGTGGGGAAGTTAGCTTGTCACAAACACTGACCACAGACCCTAAAGCCTCACCCCTTTTCCACTTTTGAGCTCTCGCCTTTATCCCGGCTCCCCCTGCAGAGTAGGCTGTGGTCCCATGCCACACAGTCTTTGGGCGTTGGGGAGGGTGGTGGGAGGAGGTGATGAGCTACTGGGGGTGGAGGACAGTATGCAGTGGCTTAAAGCACAGATGCGGGCACAAGACCACCTGGGTTCAAATCCCAGCTAACTGTGACCTTGGACAAGTCATGCAACTTCTCTGTGCCTCAGTTTCTTTGCCGTTGGTGTTGGGAACAGTCATCATGCCTACATCCTCAGCTCTTCGGCTGTGTGCAGGCTGGAGGGGAGGATGTGCCGGGCTCCCGGGAGCTCCGTGTGCAAGCAAGGGGCTGGAGGAGGAGCTGGGGCTGGCAGTGAACTAGACAATGGTGAAGAGAGTCCCGAAGCCAAGTGTGGCCTCCATTTGCACATCCAGCACTCACAGGCCTTAGATCTGGGTGTGCGAGGCCCTGGACCTGGTCCAAGTCCAGCCCCCAGGCCTTTGTCCAGGTTGGCATATTCTTCATGGCTCTTCCAGGCCCAGAGCCTCTGCATTCCTGATGGGTTGGGGTGCCATCTCGCGGCCGTGCTTGGAAGCTACCATCAGCAGAGTGCTGGGAGAGTCGGCTTGGTGGGATAACTTGCTGTGATGGTAGGCAGTGGGGACAGCAGGTGGCGTCGGCTTCCCAAACCAGACCTCCTCCCTCTGATGGGCAGGGGGGAGTGAACCTCAAGGTGTCACCGTGGGAAACTGATGACCTTGGTCATAGGATCAGGAGCTTGAGCAGTGACCCTGGTAGCTAACTTGGGCTGGGGTAGGAGTCGGGGTAGAGCTGCTACTGCTTGCAAATTCTGTTTTCTCTTAGACCATGGGAAGCCTAGAAAGGGGCCAAGGTGAGGAATCGTCTGGGAAGGTGTCTTGAACAGGATTTTTCCAACGTCTGTGTTGCTGACGCTTTAGAACGGTGTGTGTGTGTGTGTGTGTGTGTGCAGCCACACACTCTTGCTTGCTTTCGAGCTTGCTCCAGACTGTGCAAGGTGCAATGTTTAGCAGGCCTCTATCCACTAGATGTCAGTAGAAGCCGCTTCCCCAGCCGGTATCATCAAAGGTCTATGGACACTGCCAAAGCCCCCTGGGGGCGGAGGGAGGGGGAGGGGATTTCCTCTGGTTAAGAGAATCCTTGATCTAGAGTGTTGGGTCCAAATTGCATTTTTGATGCTCACTAGCTGAATGAAGCAGGCACATTCCTTCTTTAGGCTTCTGTTTCCTCATGTGTGGCAAGGGAGTGATACTCGATGGGGTTTAAGCAGGAGAGTGCCTCACCTCCTCTCCGCTTCTCTCCAGCTGCCATCCCTCAGCAGCCAGCTCTTACCCCACCTCTCCGTCGCAGACCCCTGCCAATCCCTAGCCTTAGGGGGTTGCTATGGGTCCCGGGCAGAGCTGCCGCCCGCCCCTGGACTTAGTCTTTGAGAAGGCGGGGCCTCACCGCCTGTCGGGGCTGGCTGTGGGGTGAGGTGGGGAGGTGGGAGATGATGAAGGCAGGGGAGCAGGTGTGTGAACACAGTCAGGGGTCCATGTGTGTAGGGATGATGGTGTGCAGGCACTTCTGCAAGTGTGTCCCCAGCAGCACTGGGCAGAGGCCACCGAGCTCTCTCCCAAGAGGAGCTGGGGACTCCTGGCGACCCCAGGGCTTGTCCGAGGAGCCTAGTGGTTCCCCTGCTGTGCAGAGTTGTGCGTCAGCCTGCGGGGGAGCCGGGTCAGCAGAGTGCAGGTGGGAGGGGTCCCAAGCCATGACTTTTTCAAAATAGAAGGCAAGAAATCAAATAATAAATAAAAAGCAAGGGAAGAAGTGAATATTTTAAAGAAATCAGAACCAAATATACATTTTTAAAAAGTTGACAAATACCACCGAGAAAACTAGGTACAATACTTTGACAACCAAAACAGTTACAACTCCTTTTGCAAGTGCAGAATGATTTTCAGTTGATAAAGCATTGATAAGCTGCATCAGAGATGACTGAGAATGAAAAATCATGGACCCTACCCCAGATAAGCATTTCTTTCCTGTATACCAGAAAGACCTATTTTAAATTTTCATGCACATTTACGGCTCCCAGGATGTACTAGGCAAGGGTCATGTAACTGAAAGTATCATCAGGTCAGAGCTACTTAGAGACGAACTTGAAATGCCAGGGCCTCAGAAAAGCCAAACAAGAGTGTTGGTTCCAGATTTCAAAGCTAACTACAAAGCTGCCGTACACAGGACCATATGGCGCTGGTGTAAGGACACGTCCATTGTTCACTGGAATAGAATTCAGAATCCAGAAACAAGACCATGAAGTTATCGGCAATTAATTTTTGACAAGGGTGTCAAGACAATTTAATAGGAAAAATATGGTCTTTTCAGTAAATAACGCTGGAACAACTGGAAATCCCAAAGATTGAACTTGGAGCCTTTTCTCACACTGTGTAGAAACTTAAAAATGGATCAAATTATTAAATCATGAGCTGAAACTGCAAGACTCTTAGAAGAACTTGGGTTAGATATGGCTTCTTAGACATGACATCAAAAACACTAACAAAAAGAGACTAAAGATTGGTAAATTGGACTTCGGCAGAATAAAACAACATGATCAAGAACATTATAAGATGGTGGGAGAAAACAGTTGTAAATAGTGTCTAGAATGTACAAAAAAGCTCTGAAAACTCAGCAAGAAAAACACAATTAACCTATTTTAAACAAAAGAGAGACAGAGTGAGGGAGAAACACGGAGCTCCCGTCCACTGGTTCACTGTCCAAATCCCTGCCACAGCCAGGTCTGGGCCAGAGGAGGAGGAGGAGCCAGGGACTGAGTTCAGGTCTCAGACTCACACGGGGTGTCAGGGACTCAAGTACTTGGGCCACCATCTGGTATCTGCCGGGCTGTGCGTTAGCAGGACCGGTACACAGGCACTCTGACATGACATACAGGCAACCGAACCCCTAGACCAAATGCGCAGCCCACAAATAACCTAATTTTAAAATGAACAAAAGGTCTGAATATTCATTTCTCCCAAGAAAATGTACAAACTGCCAATAAGCACATGAAAACATGCCCAACCTCACTAGTCATTAGGGAACTACAACTCAGAACCACGAGGTCATACTTCACATCCGCTAAGACGACAATGAAAAAAAAAAAAAAACAATAATAATCAGGGTGGTCAAGGATCCGGAGAAACCGGAGCCCTCGTGCATGCTCATGGGAATGGAAAATGGCGCATTTGCTTTGCAAAAGCCTAGCATTTCCTTGAAAAATTAACAGAGATTTCAATATTAGGTATATATACCCAAGAGAATTAGAAGCACATGTTTCTAGAAAAACTTGCATGGGAACGTTCATAATGGTTAAGAAACGGAAACAACCCAATGCCCTCAGCTAATGAATGGATAAACAAAATGTGTTGTAGCCATAGAGTGAAGTGTTACTCAGCCATGAAAAAGAATGGAAGTATCGATGTATGTTACAAGATGGATGAACCTGGAAAACACCCTGTGAAAAAGTCACACGTAGAAGGCCACACGTTGTTTGATTACATTCTTATAAACTGTCCATACAGCCAGAAAGGTGAGGGGCTGTCGGGGGTAGGGAGTGACTACTAATGGGGGTGATACAGATGTTTGGAATTTCACAGTGGTGATGGCTGCACAGCGCATTGGTCAGTTTTTCATTTCCATGATGCAATACCCGAGGACACAGACTTGATCAAGAAAGAGAGTTGATTTAGCTCACAGTCGTGGAGGTTCAAGTTCAAGATTGGGCAGCTCTGCCTCTGGTGATTGCAGAATCTGCAGGTGGCCTGGAGCAGCACACGGCAGGAGACGGTGGGTGTGCGTCTGCCTGTCTGCCTCTCCTTATAAAGCCACCAGGATGGGGTCCTGGGGTGTCACCTTAGTGCCCTAACCCAACCCGAACCCTTCCCAAAGGCCCTGCCTCCAAGCACCATAATTGGCTAAGTTTCCACCCTCCCAGAACCAGTAACGTGAGACTCTGCGGACTAAGCTGCATACATCCAAGGACCAAATGATTTTCAGATCATAGCACTCAACCTTGTGGATAGATTACAAACCACTGAAAGGCACACTTTATAGGGTGAATTTTATGATATGTAAGTTATATCTCCGTAAGACTCTGGGGAGGGGAAAAGGAAGGGAGCAGTTCAGGAGGAGGTTATGTTGTTTGTCTGTGCTGAGATGAACCTGGTCCCTATCCTCTTCTCCGTAAAACATCCACTTCATTTTCTTTGTTCTTTCTCTGAAGCGCTTTAAGGCACAGGCCTTTCAAAATCACTACATCATTAGCCAGAGAGAAAGCTGAAGTCCAGAGAGGCTAGGTCGCATCCCCAGGCTGTCAGAGCTGGTGAATGGCACAGCCAGGCCTGGATTCCAGGGACTCCTGGAGCCGGTGACAGATTCTGGGACTCATTCCCCCTGCTCCTGGGAAGAGTTCTCCATGAACTGGAGTCTACCGTTCAATGTGGTCTGAAGAAACAAAACTTGGGAACTAGGCTCAAATGACCCTGTATGGCATAAGAACAAGTGTTGCAGTCTCAGATGTAATTTTCTAAATGCCGGGGCTCTGCGTGCACGTGGGGTAGATGCTGCTTCATCATTCTCACATCACCGTCTTTGCCCGTCTTTGTCTCCCTCCTCATCTCATCCCTCTGTGTCCCTCCTCTGGCTCCCCCTTTCTCCTATCTCTCGGTCTTGCCCTCCCCTCCCGCATGCACCCAACGGCAGATTCTTCCACTGCCTCTTCATGTGACAATGGCTTTCTACCAGGACTAATTTTGTACTGTTTTCCTTATAATTTAGGGAAACGTCTTTCACAAGTCTTTGGCAAACATCACGCACATTAGTCAGGGTTTGGGTCAAATTTGGGAAGTGCTCAGTCAAGTGTTTGTCATCTGTGGGCTGCAAGAGGTCAAAGCATCCTGGACCTTCTGGTGTGGTGGGATATTTGAAATACTGTAAATCGACAAGTTGCATTAAACGTTATGTGGATGTTGCTGAGGTTTTGTTATGGTGGCACAACAGGAGTTGTAAAGCTATCTTCTGCTGATGGCAGTATTTTGTATCCAAACACCAAAAAAGGTAAATCTGTGCTCCCTTAATTCGCTATTCCTTACCGACTGCATTAGCAAACATATTGAGAGTCTTTCCCATAATAGCAGTTGAAAGTTATCTCTTTCTTTTAATAAACTATTTTGGGTATAATCTAAATATAGTTTGGATTACAATTGTCTTCTCAATGTCAGAATTATTTTAATTTATATAATTGCTCATTATTATTGCTTCTGTTTTAAATTGCATTTATTTAAAATAGATTCCACTAAACTCCAGTGCAATTTATGCCTGTAGATGGGACTCAAACATCCCCATCAATGCCCCTCAGTGCAAGAGGAAGTCAGAACAGGAAGATTCAATAATCATCACAGATTGGCTAAGGGGATTTATTATGGCAAACTGAAACTAGCGGGCTGGCACTGTGGTGCAGCAGGTTAAACTGCCACTTGCATTGCCAGCATCCTATGTTGGAGCACCAGTTTGAATCCTGGCTGCTCCTTTGCCAATCCAGCTCCCTGGTAATAAGCCTGGAAACGCAGAGGAAGACAACCCATATGCTTGGAACCCTGGCGCCCATGTGGGGAGACCCAGGTAGAATTCTGGGTCCTGACTTCAGCTTGGCCTAGCCCCAGCCATTATGGTCATTTGGGGAGTGAACCAGAGGTTGGAAGATTCTCACATTCATTCTCTCTGTCTCTCTCTGTGTGTGTCTCTCTCTCCCCCTCTTCCCCACCTTTCAAATAAATGAATAACTCCTTTTTTTTAAAAATGGAAGAAACCAGGCTTCTCGCAGGGCCTTGGAAGGAGTTCTGGTAAGGGAGGGGCACTGTGCCGCAGGCTTGGTTGTCTCCACGGGGTCAGCCACTGGTGGGGCCCTCTGGGGACACCGGTGCTCTTGTGCGAGCACATGCAGGGATGCTTCAGCAAGTTTGAGGAAAACAGAATTAAGACACAAGTCCATTTTGGTGTAAAAAGTTTTGAAGTTCAACACAGGAGTTTCAGACAGTTCATGAAAAATGCTAATCCCTACATGTATCTGTGTCTCGGTGTGTCTCTCAAATAATTAAAAAAGTGAAGCCTTGCATACTTTTTCATTATATATGCATATATCTACATGTCTATGTCTATATCCATACCTATACCTATATCTACATCTATACCTGTTTCTATATCTATACCTATAGCTATATCCATACCTATAACTATATCTACATCTATACCTATGTCTATGTCTATGTCTACATCTATGTCTATCTATATCCAGAGAAAGAGAGAGGGTGGAAACTCCCAACTGCTGGTTGACTCCTCAGACACCTACGAAGGCTGGGCTGGGCCAAGGCTGAAGCTGGCAGCAGGACTGCAATCCAGATTCTTCCATGCGGGTGGCAGTAATTCAGCTACTTGAGCCATCACGGCTGCCTCCTAGGGTCTGCACTGGCAGGAAACTGGAGTCAGGAGCTGGACCAGGAAATAAAATGTAGGTGTCTTAGCTGCAAGACTGAACAACCATTCTGGATGTCAAAATATTTTTTGCACTAAAATGTATCTTTTAATTCCATTTTTCTATGACTCCTTTGAAGTATCCTTGTATGCAGAAGTCTTGCACATCTCATATGAGGGTGCTATAAAGAGTTTTTGGAAAAATGGAATTAAAAGATAAGTTTATTTTGGTGTAAAACATTTTGAAACCCAGGGCCAGCACTGTGGTGTAGTAGGTTAAGCCTCTGGCTGTGGAACTGGCATTCCATATGGGTGCCAGTTCAAGTCCCAGCTGCTCCCTTCCAATCCAACTCTTTGCTAATGGCCTGGGAAAGCAGTGGAAGATGGCCCAAGTCCTTGGGCTCCTGCACCTTCATGGGAGACCCAGAAGATGTTCCTGGCTTTGAATTGGCCCAGCTCCAGACGTTGTGGCCATTTGGGGAGTGAATCAGCAGATGGAAGACCTAACTCTGCCTCTCCCTCTCTCTGTAACTCTGCCTCTCAAATAAATAATTAATCTTTAAAAAATAAAAAAAAAATTTTGAAACCCACAGACAGCTTTTTCATAATGAGCATTTTCCCTGAACTTACTTTTTTTTAAAAAATATTCATTTATTTATTTTTCTCTTGAAAGGCAGTTTCAGAGAGAGAGAGAGAGAGAGAGAGAGACAGAGAGACAGAGAGACAGAGAGATCTTCCATTCACCGGTTCACTCCCCAAACATCTGCAATGGCCAGGGCTGGCCAGGCTGAAGCTAGGAGCCTGCAATTTCATCGGAGTCTCCCTGCAGGTGGCAGGGGCTCACTTGGGCCATTTTCCACTGCTTTCCCAGGCGCATTAGTGGGGACCCAAGCCATATGGGTTGCTGGCAATGCTGGTGATGTCTTTACTCGCTGTGCACCACAACGCCAGCCCCTCCTTGAGCTTTTTGAGGGCTCCTTGTGTATCTGTAGAGTGCACGGCCCTGGGACTTCCTCAGATCCAACCCTGGTCAAAAAGGGTCCCACAAACAAGGGATGTTTCATTGACACTGCAAATGGAGTTGGACTTAGCTGGAACTCCTCACCCCCACCCTGCCAACCCACCCCCACCCCTACCACCGGGGGGCTGAGGTCAGGGACAGGCCAGGCAGGGACCTCATATCCCATCCTCCATGGTGTGACCCAACCTCAACCTGCCCCCCTCCCTCACTTCCTCTCGCCTGATTTCTGCAGAGTCCACAGAGACAGCAGCCTCTGGAGCTCGCTCATCCTGGGTCTGGGTTCAAATCCTAGCTCATGCCCTAAGCTGGTTCAATGAGAGTTCTTCTAACTGGGGTTCAAGGGTGAGATCTACAGTAACCTCGGAGTGGCTGGGGAAATCAGTGTGGATGGGGGAGGGGCATGTAGAGACAAGGAGGGGGAAGCCTGTATGAGGAGAGGGGCTCTAGGCCCAGCTGCCAGGGCCCATAGGTGCTGTGGGGCACTGCCCTGGGTGTCCCCAGCCCTTGTGGGGTCTAAGCTGGTTGGAATGGGGTTTCTGTTACTTGAAACTGAAAAGTGTCACCAAACTGTTTCTCCTGAGGTCCCCACCTCTGTAACGGCACCACCTACTCACAAGCAAAGCAGAGCCTACATCATCCACAATTCCTTTCCCCTCACTCCCTTAGGGCCTCTGCAAGCAAGGTGCTGTGAACCATTGTGCAAGTTGTTCACTGTACAAATGTACCTGCCTGACGTGTGGGGGCTGAAGTCCCGTTTGCTGTTTGCTTGCCTGGCCAAAACCCTGGTGGAGGGCAGGTTCCCATTGTTTCCTAATTGCACATGGAGGGATCTGGGGCCGTCTTCACCTATGCCATTGGTTCTCCATGCAGAAATTCTTCTTCACCCCACTTCCTTCTCATTCATGCCATGACTCTCTCCCAGCATCCTTGCTGTCCCTTAGAGAGCAGCTCACCATTTATAACACAGCACTAAGTAGGTTGTCTCACAGCTGTTCCCACAGCCGGCTTCTACTGACGCCTCAACAACCAGCCCCAATCCTGTGCCTGTGTCCGCCCCCAGGCAAGCCCCTAGTCCAGGGCCTGTCCTGTCTCCCCTGGGCAACCCCAGTGACCTCCTGGCGAGTTGTGCTGTCTCAAGTCTTGTTCCTTTATGTCCACTCTGCCAGCCCAAACTGACCTTTCTAAAATAAAGATTTATTTGTATCCCCCACCCCCACCCCCACCACACACACACCAGGTTTAGATTCCTCTCTGGCTCCCTACTTGTCCTTGGAGTAAAGTCTAAATGAGATTCACTGTCACTCTGCCCCTGCCTTTAGCCTACCTTAGAGCATTTTCCATTCTATGAAGGCACGGTTTTATTTCTCTACCCCAGGGTCTTTGCATATGGTATTTCCTCAGCCTGGTACACTGTTCTTGGGCCCCTCTCCCCTGGCCAGCTCATTCAAGACTCCTATAAGCAATTGCTGGACCACACTTCTCCAGATGGGTAGGGCACCTTCCTCTCAGCTCCCAGTGTTCTCTGCGACAAACACCCAACTCCAGCGCTGCATTCACTGTGATACAACCAGCTGCTTCCCCCAAATGTCTTGGGTGCATCTCCCAGGCAGGAACCGCACCCAGTGGTATCTGTGTGCAGCCGGCCTCGGACCTGGCATGTGCTGATTGAGTCCCAGGGGTCTCAGAGGCATGTAAAAAACCCCAAGGGACCTCTGGGGAGGCAGCCAGCAGACAGGCTAGGATCATTAGTCCCAGAACAGCTCTGGGCAGCTCCTCTGCGGCGCTGTGTTGGGGAGAGCAGAGGCCGTGCTCAGGGTGGAACGCAGATCCTCAGACACATAATGAGGACATGCCTTCTGGCATCATGCATTGCCTGCGTTCCCGCGGGCCCCCCACCAGACAAAGCCCTTGAGAGTGGGCATGTTGGATTTTCAGGAAGCAGATCTGCAGGGTGGAAGGTAGATACTTGGGTCCCAGTGGCACATGCATAGGATCTTCCAAGAGTTCGTGGAAAATGCACAGTATGAAAAAACTATGCATGGTTTCAAAATTTTTCTTACACCAGAATAAACTCTTTTAATGCCAATGTCAACACACTTTTTGAAGTACCCCTCCCATGTGGGTTGGGAGTAGGGGGACAACATGTGAGTTGGAACCAGCAGGGAACCAGCCTTGGGGGTCGAGGTGTGTGTGTGTGGGTCGGTGGGCATTGCAAGTGCGTTGTCTACTCTTGTTTCTCAAGATGCCACTCTAAGGGCACCTCCTCCAGAGAGCACCCCCTCCAGACCCCTGCTCTTTTCAGAGACTTTTTAGTGTGACAAGAGCACTTGCGCCACCTGTGGCCATGCCGGGTCCTGCGAGTCTCTCTCTTTGGCGGCTCCTGTCTTCTATGAGACCTGGCTGTGCAAGGCTGCTCAAGCGCCGGGTTACTGGCTCAGCAGAGGTGTCCGTGCTCGTCTAGCTATGCTGTCCCTTGTGGTGACAAGCTTGGAGGGGCCCTGCAGCCTACATCACCCCTATAGTCCCATCCCAGCCTGCACTCCATTAGGACTTCGTGTGGCACCTGAGGCCACCGCCTTTCCGTGACCCTTCGGGAGACACCTGGGGTCATCCTGTGGGGTGCAGGGGGGCATCGTTCTCAGCTTTGCACACCCTTCAGAATCAGCTGGGGGCGCCCCCTGGGGATCTGGAGTAGATTCATTCATCAGAATCTCTGCGGCTGGGGGCGGGGCAAGGCACGGATTCTTTTAACCCAGTGCTGTCCATATGATGTGCACGCTTCCATGAGAACCACCGCCTTGCGTGTGATGCAGGTCAAACTCAGAGAAACCCCAGCGTGTGTCCTGGAGGCATCCCCACTCCCTCGACCCTGAGCGGCCTTCCTCCTTGCAATCTGTCTGTCGCCTCTAGGGGTCGCTGCGAGACAGCTGGCCCGGCTCGCGGGTTTTCCTCCGGATCCCGCCCCCGAGCCCCGGGGAAAGCTGGAGCCACCGCGGCATAAATTAGCGTCTTTATTTCGAACACCTGAGCGAGCGCCCGCGGCTCGCCCGCCTGCCGTATAAACATAGAAAGTCGCCGTTGCACCGCACACCATGCGTCAGAGATAAATACAGCCCTCGGGGCTCCTGCTCTGGCAAAGCAACTCTTATTTACAGGAATAGATTACAAAAAAGTATTATAAAAAGTGGTCCTGAACCGGAGGGCGGGGTGAGGGTGGGTTACCTGCGGGACTGGCGCGCACCCCGCAGGTGCGATGGGAGGAGCTTGAAAGGACGTAGCTACGGAGGGGGGCGGGGCCGGGCGTGGGTCTGCTGGGACCCCGTTCCCCCCACAGGGGAGGCGTCGAGGAAGCGGAAGGATCATCCCCAGCTCGCAGGCGATCGCCCAGCGGCCAAGGCAGGGGCGGCTTGGAAGACACCCACTGTGAGCTCGCCCTGGGGCCGGGGGCCGGGGGCCGGGGGCCGGGTTCCCCCACCTCTGCCGCCGCGGAGGAGGGGCGGGAGGGTCGCTTTAAGCTCAATCTTGGGGGCACGAAGGAGCCCCAGGGGCTCCGTCCCTCGGGCGCGTAGGCAGCGGCGCCCTCGCACGAGGCATCCCGCCCCTTCAGAGCACCTGGTAGATGGGGTTGGGGTTTGCGGCCGCAGGGCACCGCGGGGCGGTGTCCGGGGCCGGCGTGGGTGCTCCGCGCTCGCCCTCGCTCTCGGCGGCCGCCTCCTGCTGGCGAGGGGGCGACTCCGGTGGCGCGTCGGCCAGCAGGAGCGCGGGCGCAGCGGGGCTCTCCGTGGAGATGCGCTCCACGATGCTGGACAGGCAGTCAAGGCTGGACACGGCGGCACTCTTCCCGGGCCTGGGTTCTGTGCGGGGAGGGCAGGGGAGTGAGCAGGGGTGGAGCCGCGGCTACCTCCTCCACCCCGAGCCCCGTGTGCTTCGGAGGACTTGCGGGAGTCTGAGACCATCCAGCGAGGGTGTGGGACGACGGCAGGGCAGGCGACCCGCCGGGGCTTCATCCCCCGCACCATTGCCAGGCTATGTGGGGCGGGGCTGGGGGGGTCCTGGGTGGAGGGAAGCCAGGGCGGCTGGGAGAGGGACATGGGAAGGAGATGCGGGATACGCACCGCTGGGCGCCTGGCTGTAGTAGGCGCCGTCGTAGCAGTTCCGCCGCCGCGCGCCGCTCGGGGGGCCGCTGTAGTCCATCTGCAAAAGGTTGGGGGGACCGCGTCAGGCCCGCGGGACCGGAGCGCCACTCCCAGAAGCAACCCCCTCCCCAGCTCCCCGAGACTCTGCCGAGGGCTTCTGGTCCTGGATCTGTCCTGGGTGGACAGGAGCCGCGCACCGCAGAGCGCAGAGCCAAACGAGGGAGGACTCGCAGATCTGCATTTTGGAAACAGGGATCCATGGAGGAAAGGAGCAGATCCCTCAACAAGTTTTGTTAACAGCGTCCCAGCCGTGCCGATTGTACCCGTCCTGTGTGCTTCCAAAGCCTTAGGCTACCCCAGCGACAAGCTGCCGGGGCCACGCGAGTCCACCCCTGGGTCGGGCCCCTGTCCGCCCACGCCTGTCGCGAGGGCGAGATCCCCGCCCTCGGAAAAGGCTCCAGACCCACCCACTCCTCATCCCCCCCCCCCCCCCGCCCCAAGGGCTGCCTCCCCTCCTCCCGCCTGGCGTCCAGGCCTTACCATGCCGTCGGAGCAGTTGGAACGCGGGCTGGACGCGTCCGAGTCGCCGCTGTAGTGCTCGCCGCCGCGGCCTGGGGGCAACGGGCCGGGCGCGTAGAAGGCGGTGGCGCCAGGGCCCGCGGCGTCCTGGGCGCGCAGCAGAGCCTGCAGGCCCTCGATGTAGCGGATGGCGTTGCGCAGGATCTCCACCTTGGGCAGCCGCTGGTTGGGGTTGCTGGACGTGCAGCGCTTGAGCGTCTCGAAGGCCTCGTTCACTTTGCTCAGGCGGCGCCGCTCGCGCATGGTGGCGGCCTTGCGCCGGTCGGCGTTGGTGGTCTTGCGCTTGCACGCCTTGCAGGCCCACAGCAGGCAGCGGCCGGCCTGGTGGTGCCCGCTGGGCGCGCGCACATGCTCGTCCTCGCGCGCGCCCGGGGCCTGGTGCACGGCGGCGGGGAAATGCGTGTGCTCCTCGGGCTTCAGGAGCGCGCCCACGTGCACCAGGCGCGGATCCAGGTCCTCGAAGAAGCGCAGATCCGAGGAGTCGAAACACGGGTCGTCATAGAAGTCGTCCGCTGCGGCAAAGGAGCAGAGGGAGCCGTCGGGGCCCGTCAAGTCCACGTCTCGGAGCGGCGGCGACAGCAGCTCCATGTCCCAGCGCAGGGCGGCGCGGCCCGGCCTCACCAACCCGGGCGGCAGGGGTTGCCCGGAACTTTCTGCCGCTGGGGAACCCCAGCCGTGCGATGGCAGAGTGCCGGGGGTCTGAGGGCACACCCGACTGTCCGCCACCCCGCCGCGTCCTGGCCAGCTGGACCTGCGGCGAGCAGAGCGGCGGCAGTGCCCTGGGGCTTCCCCGGCCCTAGCTTAGCGCCAGGCGCCCCGGGCTATTTATCCGTAGTAGCCTAAGCGCCCCGGGAGCCCAAGCCGGAGGGTTAAGGGGGGCGGGGGCGGGGGAGCACGAGGCCAATAGGAACAGAGGAGGGCGGAGCTCTGGGTCCTCGGGGTGGCCGCCAGGACGAGAGAGTGGCCCCCCTCCCGCCCCCCTCCCGCCCGTGGACACCAGCGCGCGCGCGCACACTCCGGTCCCTCCCCGAGCAGGGAGCATGGCGGACTGGCAGCCTGACCCGCTGCGCTTGGCTCCCAGGCACACCCTTTCCAACACGCGACTCCTGTGTTCGCGGGAAACGCTGGCCCTGGGCGCTCACTGCCGTCCGGGAGGAGTTTGGCTCTTACTCGGTCCCGTATTTGTGGGGAAACCAGGAGCAGAGCCGGGGCAGAAATTAGATCGGGAGAGATTTGGAGAGAGATGCAAAATAATGGGGCAGAGACACGCTTAGGGCTGAGATGGTGCAAAGGCGAGACCCCACCACCACCACCAAAGAGGCCCAGAGTCGGAGGGGGAGAACATTGGAGTCAGGAGCGGAGAAGCGCGCTGCGAGAGACAGGCTCGGGGAGTGTTCAGGGCCAGGCAGAGACGCACCGGACGCGGGGGCAGAGCCACTCGGCCAGTCCCTGTCCCTGTCCTGCGAGTCACTCAGAGGGCTGCGCGGGCCCTGCTTGTCTTTCCTGGTCGCTGAGAAACCGAGCTGCGTCTATTCGGGTGTGGATCTCGCTGCTGGAGCTTAATCTAGCCCCTCTCTCCGAATTCGGGTCGTGTGGGGTCTGCAGGCAGCGAGGTGGACTCACGCCCAGCCCACCCTCGCCCTTGACGCCGGGTGTCCCTGAGGCTAGGCTGAGAGCCTCCTGGGCTGGGAAGTGAACTCCCTTTGCTCAGGGCTTGAGTCTGCTCCAGACCCCCGCAGACCCGGGAAATGCCTTTCGCAGAGGTCCCCAAGGCGGGGACCTGGTCTGAGAACTCTTTGAGAATGGCATTTGCCCACCAGGGGGGACCCAACTCCCCAGTTTCCAAGCGGTGTGATTCTGTGGAAGCCACACCTCCTTCCCCAGCCTCAGTTGCCATTTGCTTAAATATGGGGATAGGAGGACTCTCTTGGGGCAGCTGCGTGGTGCTAAGAAGCTGGAGAGACCAAGGATGTAGAAGTCCTCGGTTCGAGGTGCAGGGCCGTGGTAGGCAGAGGGCCTGCTCTGCCCTGAGCACCTGCTGCAGCAGTGTGCCCGGTGGGCTCCCTAGCTCTCCCCTGAAGCACCAAGCAATCCCCAGGCTGGGCTCCTGCAGAAGCCTCAGCCATGTTGCTCCCCTGCAGGCTTCCTGGGGAGGCTGGGAGCAGAAGGAGCAGGCAGCCGCCCCAAATCTGGCTCCCCTACAAGCCTCAGCACACCCCCCGCCCCCCATGGGGCTTCACAACATCTTCCTGAATCTGCAGTCCTCACCTTCCTCTCCCTACTCGGGTTGCAAATTGCTCTCCACCATTCACCCCTTCTGGATTCCCGCCATTGAAGTATGAAGTGCCTTTCCCACCACCTTCGGGAAGGCCTCCTACCTGGCTGTTCTGGGAAGAAGGCGCTCTGGGACCCTAACTGTGGTGCATCTCCCACCCTGCCAGTGGTGCTGAAGGGCCCTCCCTCACCTCCCACCCCCACTTCATACCACCTCCTCCATTTACGCATTCAGCACACGTTATGGAGTATTCTGTATAGGACCAGGTGTAGGGAATCCAGCAGTGAACAAAGCCAAGACCCTGCTCACATGGTGCTTACATTATAGGACAAGGTGAAAAATCACACATAAATAAGCAAAGAATGACATAGTGTTAGGAGGTTACAGGTTCTAGGAAGAAACAGGAAGCAAAGCGTGAAGATGCTTTCATTATGTGGAGTGCTCAGGGAAGGCCTCTGTGGGCTGATTACATCTGACCAGAGGGGAAGCAGAAAGCCACATCTATGTGAGGCCAGATAGAGGGACCGCATGTGCAAAGGTCCCGGGGCAGGGCTATATCTTACAGTTAGAAATATAGCAAAGAGGCTGGATTGTCTGGAGCAGGGTGAACAAGGGGGGAGGTGGTGAGAGATGGGGTCGGAAAGGGAGAGAAGGAATTGTATTCTGGGATGGAAAGCCGCACGTGGGTGGGTGGGGGGGCTTTAGGAGAAGGAAAGAACCTGACCTCACATGTTAACAGCAGCATGCCGATTTCTGGAGGGCAGGGGCAGAAGCAGGGAGATGAATTAGGAGGTCGCTGCAGCCATCCGAGTGAGTGAGGATGGTAGCTTGGAATTCAGTGGCGCGATGGAGTTGGAGAAAAGTGGTTGAATTCTGGCTGCATTTTTTTTTTTTTGGTGAAACTTTTTTTCAAGATTTATTGATTTGTTTATTTGAAAGACAGAGTTTCAGAGAGGCAGAGGCAGAGAGAGTGAGCGAGCAAGCCAGGAACTCCATCTGGGTCTCCCATGTGAGTGGCAGGAACCCAAGTACTTGGGCTGTTATCTGCTGCCTCCCAGGTGCGTTAGCTGGAGACTGGATCAGAAGTATAGAGTAGCCAGGGCTTGAGCCAATCCCTCTGATACGGGATGTGGACTTCCCAAATGGCCGCTTAACCTGTTGCACCACAACATGCACCCCTTTAGAAACCCTCTCCTTTATTCATTTCTTCATTGATTGACGTGGCCCCATGAAGGCAAGGACGTTTGGTTCACCAGCATTCACGTAGTAGCCACTTGGTGAGTATCAGATGAATGAATGGTGGTCTCGTGCACTTTGGAGCTCTACCCATAGAAGAATGATCTTCAGAAAGTTCTTGGAAACTTTGTAGTTTGAAAAAATGTGCATTTCAACATTTTTTTTTGAATCAAATAAACTTTTTTTTTTAATTTCACTTTTCCACAAACTTTTTAAAGTCCCTTCATATGAGAACTCTGTGACGTGTGTCAGCATGAGTGTGGTTATATTTCTTCAGAACTGCACAGTCACGTACATGACTAAACATATCTGCCCTGTCACCCAGAGAAAGCTCAGGTCCCTCTGCCCGGGGCAGGCACCCTCACACTGTGCCACGACACGCGGCCTGCTGCAGTCTGGTAGTAGCGTGCAGTCGAGAGATTTGGCACCCAGGAAGAGCTTAGGTTTTTACATTTGATTTTTACTCACAATGAGAAATGGAAATAATGGTTCTATTAATTATTTAGACTGCAGCAAGTATTTCTTCCTATTTGTTTGAGCCTCGACAAAATGCCTGATGCCTGGTAGGCACTCAATAAATGTTTGGTGGGTGAATTAACGGATGAGTCCAGGTAACAGATGGCATCCTGAGGTTTTCAGGTGAGCTCTCTAAAACGCTTGTCTACACTAATCTAGGTTTTTCTCAAACATAAGCAAAGGAAATATAGAAATAAGTTGAGAGTTGAGATTTAAGTGATTGCAACTTTGCTTTTTTGTGTTTTGTGTTCATAAAAACCTCCCTGAGACAGTCATCAAGGTGCCTTTACAATAAGCAAATGTTGTGTGTTCGAACTTATCAAAGATATTTACTGTGACTCGCAGGTTATAAACCGAAGCTGCTTTGACAGTTTTGAACTTGATTTGTCCTGGCGTCCCTTTAGCCTAGTGCTGAGTTAGGGGCAGAGAGAACCGCAACCATTCTGGAAGCTGAAAGTGTCGTATTCTTGTACCGCAGAGTCCTGTCTAGCCTCCTCTTGCTCTGGAGAGACTTTTGGCAAAAGCCTGAAGGGCTAGGGGGTGGGGTGGGGTTCTCGGGTCCCTCTTGGGCCAGCCGAGGCCTGTGCAGACTGCTGGGCTCTGGGCTCTGGGCCTTGGTTCTCCTGTCTTTGCCATGAGGGGCTCCTGTGCTGGAGGTGGGGAAGGGGGCTGCCTGGGGTGCCTTCTTTTCCCTCTGCCCTTTCCAGTCCTCTCTACTCAGCTCCCTTGGCCGGCCTGCCTAGGGGCTATAAATGGAGAATGGCCTCTGGGCAGGAATGCTGGCCTGGCCAGCCCACACCGCCTCGCACCCTCAGGGAGCGGCCGGCCCTGGGGCTCCTGGAAGCCTTTATATATATATAGCTCAGGAAACCCAATCCAGGCTGCACCTGCCCCGGGCTTCAAGCACCCTTGGCCCTGCCCAGGCTGAACCCGTGGCCTCTGCCCTTGAGCTGGCACAGGCTGCTGATCTGACCAGGAGGTGGGAGGTGCCCAAGGGCCAGAGGGTGAAAACACGAGTGAGGCAGGACCCACCCCAGGGGCCCTCCATCCCCAGCCTTTCCCTTCTTGTACCTGGGCCCTCCCTGCGCACTCACCCTCCTCTCTGCAGCCTGAAACTGCCCATCACAGGGGTGCAGATGGTGCAGGGGCCGGACTGGTTGAGGTGCTGTGAAGCCGCCAGGTTATAGATGTGGAACGTCTGGTGTTCACTCAAGCAACAAGCGTTTGTTCCAGTGCTGGGAATATAACAGGGCACAGCACAGACCCGACAATAAACACAACACACACGTTCTATGGTAGGTTAGCAGGTGGTCCGCAGGGTGAGCAAGCACAACAGGATGAGTGGGATTGGGGCACCAGCCTGGGGCCAGCTGCAGTGGTGGGGTTGACCTGGCGGCATTTGAGCAGAGTTAAGAGGTTTGGGAGGGAGCTAAGTGGCCCTCTGGGGAACAGCCCAGGCGGAGAGGACCTAATTATTGAGAGCCTTCTCGGGGACATGCCTTCTGCTAAGAGCAAGAACTCCTGTGGCTGACGAGACAGACCTGGCTCTTGCCCTCCTGGGAGTGTGTGGCCGGCATGCCTGGTGCTGCGTGGGCTGGGAGAGGGGCACCGGCTGGCCTGAGGCAGAGCCCGAGGCTGGGGTGCCATGGGTGACTTGTCACTCCTAATGCGAGGATCTCTTCAAACCCAAGACATTCTTTGAGAATTTGGCCGAATGGGCTAGAGCCTTCTTTCCTCTCTTCAATGAGTTTATTAAAATCCTGCCCCTGACACCGACATAGCAAGTAAACCTAACACTTTCCCTCGAGAGGGGCTTCTCCGGATGAAATCCCTCACTGTAATCGCAGGCTCACCGAGAACGGAGCTTTTGCCCAGCTCCGGGTGGGAGGCTGTGGAGGGAAGGGGTGGGGGGCGAGGGCTGTGCCCACCCACAGTGAGCTTGGCTCCATGGGAGAGGAACCCGCCCAGCATCTCACCCTCTGGCCCACAGGCTGTGCCCACCTTACCCTTGCCATGTGCCTCCGAATGCCTGTCACCTCTGCTTCTTCCCCAGGGTCCCGGGCAGCAAGGGAAGCAGAAATGGCAGGACCTGGACCTGTGACAGGGGCAGGGGAAGCTGAGGCCCAGTGGGAGAGCCAGCTGGGCTTGGCTTCTGGACAGACCCGAGGAGTGCACTCTCCCAGCCTTTCCGGCAAGCCCATTCTTTGGCTAATCAGTCTTTCTCTGTCTGTGGGTGAGTGCAGGGGTCGCTGTGGGCCCAGATTCCTGGGATCTCAAATGCACACCCACGGCAGTTTGCTAAGCACCGCAAATAAGGCGACCATAGCTTGGTGCCTACAAGTGGTAAAGCAGGCAGGTGCAATAAATGCGCTGTTCTTCCAACCTAAGGACCCCAGGCTGTTGAGGGCAAGGAGAGTTCATGACCTCCAGGGATCAGAGGACTAAAACCTAAAAGTTGAATTTAACTTGCAGCACGAGGGATTGACACCAGATAAAAGACGCGATATTCAGTATCCCCCAGAGAGCCCGTAGTTCATGACTAGGCTGGGGCAGCCGCAGGCAGGGGGACACATGGGCGGCTGTCAGCTTCTTGCATACAAGGCTTTGTGGGAAGCCAGGGGATGTCCACGTGTCTTTTCAGCCTGGGTTCTCCACATGAGGTGCAGCAAGGCTGCAGTGTTGGGCCATGGTAGTGTGTCACAGGCACGTGTACTGCAGAACTGTGGACAGCTCCCGCCCTGTTCCTCTCACACTCTGGGAGTGTGTCACAGTTGTGAGCACCTCACACTCAGTGTATACCTCATTCACTGTGTATTCACTGTGTATCCTCACCCCCCCCCCCCCAAGTACCGCAGGTTTACTGCACACCTCACAGGCTGTGCACACCTCACATCACCGTGTATACCTCACACACTGTGCACACCTCACACATTGTGTACACCTCACACATTGTATAACCTCACATACCGTGCACACCTCACACACTGTGCACACCTCACACACTGTTCATACCTTCACACTGCACACCTCACACAATGTGCACCTCACACATTGTGCACACCTCACACATTATATAACCTCACATACCGTGCACACCTCACACACTGTGCACACCTCACACACTGTGCCCCTCACACACTGCACACACCTCAGACACTGTGTACCTCACACACTGTGCACCTCACACAATGCACACACCTCACACAACGTGTGCACCTCACACTGCACACCTCACACATTGTATAACCTCACATACCGTGCACACCTCACACACTGTGCACACCTCACACATTGTATAACCTCACATACCGTGCACACCTCACACACTGTGCACACCTCACACACTGTGTACACCTCACACAATGTGCACCCACACACTGTGTACACCTCACACACTGTGCACCTCATACACTGCACACCTCACACACTGTACACACCATGTAACCTCACATACTATGCACCTCACATAGTGTGCACCTCACACACTCACACATTTGAGTGACACACACGTCACAGACTGTGAATACCTTATGCACTGTATACACCTCTCACATGCCTCACACCTCTCCTACTCAATGCAGGACTCATACACTTTCTTACAATGTCTTTCATTGTACACATACTCCACTCCATGTACACCTTAAACAAAACTGCACACCCACACACTGTGTATGCCTGATGCACCTCACACCCCGTGCACATCTCCAGAACATCATCCGCAATGTGCGCTCACACTGATGCTCTATGGTCACTCACAGGCGTGTGCACCCATCACACTGCGTGCCCCACCCACTCTGTGTACACTTCACACTCTGATGCCTCACACGTGCCTGCAACTCTCATATTACACACACTTTGAGTGTCATGTACACCTGGCACTGTGCATATGCTTGATACCCTGCCTGTGCCCTTCCTCGTGAGTACATCTCACACCCAGGGCACACCTTCCATTCGGTGTCCTCCATCTCACCCCTCACAGGCACATCATCATGTGACGTCCCATACGTCACATGGATACCTTGTGCAGTGCACATTCCTCCTATGTGGTGTGTCTGTCACCCATAGAACACGCCTCCCATACCCTGTACACTTGTGTCCCCTCTGCCCATATTCTAGGTCAGGTTTGTCCACATCTTGGTCCCAGTGTGGGCCTCCTCCCATGTGCCTGGCAGTCCCAATCCAGGAAAGTGACACCAAGGAGAAGGATGCTTTGGCTGCTATATGCATCTCTTCTCTGCAGCTCCAGTCCACGCTTTATCTTTATCTTTTTCTTTCTTTTAAAGATTGATTTATTTATTTGAAAGGCAGAGTTACAGAGAGGCAGAGAAAGAGAAGTCTTGCATCCGCTGGTTCACTCCCCAAATGGCTGCAACGGCTGGAGCTGGGCCAATCCGAAGCCAGGAGCCAGGAGCTTCTTCCAGGTCTCCCATGCAGGTGCAGGGGCCCAAGGACTTAGACCATCTTCTACTGCTTTCCAAGGCCATAGCAGAGAGCTGGATCGGAAGTGGAGCAGCCGGGACTCGAACTGGCGCCCATATGGGGTGCCAGCACTGCAGGCGGCGGCTTTACCCGCCAGGTCTTCCTGCCTGGAGGAGCCTCTAACCAAGGGTTGAGGGAAGCAGTGCTCTGGGACTGGGGGAGGCCTGGTGATGAGGACAGCACACGTGGCAGGGTCCGGTGGGCAGCTGTGGGGTCCTGGGAGGAGTGCTCATCTCCCCACCCCTCTCCTGTTGCCTCCTTTCTGCCTCATCAGCCCACCTGCCAGCCTGTGGGGCTCCAAGGGGCTAGGATTAAGGCACACACAGCCTTTGGGCTCCAGGGACAGACGCCAGCTGCTGTCCCAGCAGCTGCCCTGGCCACATGCCCCTGAGGGGAGGTCAGGCGCCTAGAGGAAGCCTGATTCTCTGCCTCAAACCTGCCCACCCCTGGCCAGTGGCACCCACAAAGGAGTTTCCTGGCAGGGGGACAGAGGGCCTCACGGCCAATCCTCTGGCTGCCTGGAACTCCTGCCACTACCTCTGCCCTACAAGCTGTCCTGCCACCTCCATGAAGTTTTCCTGGATTGCTGCTTCCTGCTGGCTTGGAAAAGTGACTTACAACTCATGTACCCCGAAGGTATAATCTCCCTCCATCCTGCAGTATTCCCTAAACTCCCACTCTGCTTCCAGGCCCCTGCCAGGGGCAGCGGCGGGATCAGAGGATAATCAGGACGGCACCCACAGCCTCAGAGGGCTCCCTCTAGTGGGGAGAGAGAGGTGCTGTGGGATGCCCAGAGGGGATAATGAGAAGAGGGCTCCCAGGAGGAAACCTTGGCGTTCCTTGCAGACTGAGGGATGAATTGGGGAGCCCCAGGGGAGAGTGGAGGGAAAAGCATCCCATGCTTAGGGAACAGTGTGAGCAAAGGCTGGGAGATGTGACAATGTGGCCGACACTGTGTCTAGGTTTCCTTGATCATTTCGGACCCACTGCCTTAGACTCTGAGGAGGGAATGGGCTCTGTCTAAACTGAAGCCCCTGAGTTTTCCAGGCAAGACGAGAGGGGGTGTCAGGGTGCAGGGGAGCTGTGGGCGGCTGGCAAGAAGACAAAACCCTGGACCAGAGGACGGAGCCTGGGCCTGCGGTGCTGCACCCTGCTGTGTCGCCCTCTCTGAGCCCTTTCAGGCCCCTCCCTGTGTCCCCTTTGTCCACGTGCAGGATGGAGGCCCCGGACTCCTGGCTGCAGTCACTGGAGGTTGGGTCTGGCTGGAGTACTTGCTTCGCTGGGGCCTCTCAGCCTCTCCTCTCCCCACAGGAGGGCCGGAGCCCATCCTGTGACCCGTCCATGTGGGACAGTGCACACAGGCACTGTCAGCCCCACAGTGGGTGGAGCGCGAGCCTGAGTGAGACTGGGGCTCATCCTAGGGCAGACTCAAGTGCTAGCTGCACCCTTCCTTGCCTTCGGTAAATCCCGCCCCTTAGCTGACTTCATTTTCCCAGCTGCAAAGTGTGACTGGTTCCAGCACCTACATCTGAGGCTCATAAGGGTTGTATAGTCACAGTGAATAGTGTTGCTGTGTCCTGCCTGCCCCATAGCACACAATAGGAACTTTGAGATTGGTCTTGCCTTGCTTCAACCCTTTGCTCCCCCCACCCCACCCCGGCACTGGGCAGAAACTACCAGAAAGAAGCAGGTTTTGGGGGGTGAGGCAGTTGGGAGATGGGTCTGGTTGTTCTGGGCTCTGGGTCTCCTGGAACTGGGGGCCATGGCAGGGCCTAGTGGGTGACAATGCAGCTGTGGAGTGTCGTCTGCGGCAGCAGGCATCACCCCCTCCACTGTGTGCGCGGGCAGCCCGCCAAGTGCCCCCGAACAAAGCCCGGCCTGGGGTAGGGGCCTGGGGGTGGGGAGCAGATCTGGATGATGACAGATGCAGAGGGGCTGGTGCAGGCGGGGCCAGGGCAGGGGCCGGGGAGGCCCAGGGAGGCAGCCCCCACGGAGGCCACGCCATATGTGCTCATTGCCCATAGAGGTGACAGCGCTTGCCCAGGCTCCCGTGGGCTTAGGATCGGAGACTCTGGGATGGAAACGCACCTCCCTTGAATCTTCCTATCTGGCCACCTCGAGGAGCCCAGCCCTGGCTCAGGAATGCATTTGATCACTGTTTGAGGTCCCTTTACACCTAGAGTGGATAGGGATCAACTTTCTTTTTTTTAAGTTTTTATTTAAGGAATGCATTTTTTCATAGATACAACTTTAGGAATATTGTGGTTCTTTCCCCCATACCCACCCTCCCACCGCTTCTCCCATCCTACCTCCCTCTCCCATCCCCTTCTTCATTATGGTTCATTTTTAGTTTGGTTTTATATACAGAGGACCAACTCCACGTTAAGCACAGATTTCAACAGTTTGCACCCATGCCCCCACACAACATATAGAGTACAGTTTGGGAACAAAATTTGCAGTTGATTCTCATAGTACAACTCATTAGGGACGGAGGTCCTATATGGGGAGTAAGTGCACAGTGACTTCTGTTGTTTCTTTAACAATTAACACTCTTATTTATGAGGTCAGTGATCACCAGAGGCTCTTGCCATGAGCTGCCAAGGCTGTGGAAGCCTTTTGTGACCACAGACTCTGTTTGTATTTGGACACAGCCATAAGCAAAGTGGATGTTCTCTCCTCTCTTTATTACCAGTGAATGGCAGGGTTCTTGTCTTCGTGCAAGAAAGAATTCAGGTGTGAGACAGAGAGTAGTGGAAAGTAAAATAGCAAGGTTTATTAGGGTAGGAACATCTGTAAGAATGGATGGGCAACTCTCCAGACAGCACCTGAGAGAGAGTGCCCAGTCACTCAGACTGGGGGAGAGCGAGGTTGCATGGTTGAGTGGAGAGAGTACACCTGGCCAGGCCAGGCGGGCGGCTCAGCAGAGAGGCAGAGGGCTGACCGCGCAGTCCGGTTGAGGCTGGGGTTTTTTTTAAGGGGATGGGCCTTGACTTCCACATCTTCTCCTCCTGAAACAAAAGACTTTTTGGATGTAAATACTAAAAATTCCTTTCTGAGTTTTTCCTCTGAAATTATCAGACAGGGGGAAGCCTGGCTGGGACCATCCTGGGTTAGAGGAAGGATGAGCAGGACCCCCTGGAGGATCAGGATCCTGCAGATACTGGGCTGCACCTGGAAGATTTTCAGGCAGAAGGGGCGGGGACCCCCACCTGGCAGGTTATTGGGTAGAAGGGGCAGGGCAGGATGCAAATACTGGGCTGCCCCTGAAACTTTATTGGGATGACTTTGAGATGCATCTGTTGGACCTAGATGTCAACTCTTTAGGCCTTTGTCATACATAAGTTCATATCTGACTTCCTACCTGACACCTGCAGAGAAGAGTGCGTCCTTCTGTGATGGCCCTTTCTTTCCACTGAGGTCTCACAGAGATCCTCTGTGTAGAATATTTTTTTGCCACAGAGTCTTGGCTTAGGGATGAACTTTCCCCTCTTTCTTGCCCTGGGTGCCACCCATCAGTGGCAGGCAAGGGCCGACCCAAGGCCACGGGGGCTGGCTTGGTTTCTCTGTGGTTAAGAGGTGGCCACTTCTGTCTCACAGCTGCCCTTGGATCAGTCCAACTGAAGAGTCTTAGATCTCACTGTCCCTACTCAGCTGTCTCGGGATGGGTGCTAACAGTGGGTTTGTTCCAGTAACCTCAGAGAAGTGGGGAGACAGAGACGTCAGGCCTTGGGGCCCTGCTGGGCCCATCAGATCTGCTCCCCCTACCTGTCTTTTCTTCCCTTCCTAGCCAAGCCTTCCTTTTCACTCTATTCTTTGAATAATTTCAAACATAGACACGATACTGTAATGATCCCTGTTACCACCTGCGACAGCTATTAGCCCATGTCCCATCCTGATCCATTAATGTCCTGGATGCTGCCTTCCTCTCCATAGATTGTACGGAAGCACATTTCAGACATCCTATCATACCCACTCATTTCGATATACTTGATTTTATATTTTGATATACTTGATTTTATATTTCGATATATTTGACTTTATATTTCTTTTTTTTTTTTTTTTTGACAGGCAGAGTGGATAGTGAGAGAGAGACAGAGAGAAAGGTCTTCCTTTTTGCCATTGGTTCACCCTCCAATGGCTGCTTCGGCCGGTGCATCTCGCTGATCTGAAGCCAGGAGCCAGGTGCTTCTCCTGGTCTCCCATGTGGGTGCAGGGCCCAAGGACTTGGGCCATCCTCCACTGCCTTCCTGGGCCATAGCAGAGAGCTGGCCTGGAAGAGGGGCAACCGGGATAGAATCTGGCGCCCCAACTGGGACTAGAACCTGATGTGCCGGCGCCGCAAGGCAGAGGATTAGCCTGTTAAGCCACGGCGCCGGCCTTGACTTTATATTTCTAACATGTAATGACTTTTTAAACATTGTTGAAAGACTAAGCTACTGTCAAATGTACTAAAAGTAGTAGTAGTTCATGAATAGGCAACATTTTTCTGTATTTAGTCCTCTTGTTTGTTCCTTCCCAGGGATTCTGCCAATGTGGACTTTTCTCTCTTAGGCAGTTTAAAAGCTGTATTTGTAGACTAATAAAAAGGGAAAAGTAAAATAATAATAATAATAAATAATAATAAAGCGCAATATCATCAGTGGACTAAAAAATGAATAGTCATTTCTTGTACTATCAAGTATCAAGTCAGCAGTCCAATTTCTGATTGTCTGATACATTTCATTTTACTCAAGATCCAATAGGGCCTACGCATTGCGATTGGTTGGTCTGTCTTATAAGTCTCATTAAATCTAAAAGTTTCCCCTCCACATATCCTTTTTTTCCTATGCAATTTATTTATTGGGGAAAAAAATAAAAACCCTGGGTTGTCCATGTTGCAGAGTTTCTCATAGATGGGCACTCTCTGATTGCATCCCTTTGGTGTGGTTTCCCTGTCCTCTGTCCTGTCTCCCAGGTGGTAGCCCAGAGGCATGGGCAGGTTCCAGCTTGATCTGCATGGGCGAGGCAGCTCTGTAGGCTGTATCCTGCTCTCCCCTCACAGGCACAAACATCTGGGTGTCTTCAGCAGAGTTTCTTGCAGAGCGTCTACACTTGCTGGCCACTCATTGTTACCTCCTGCCTTCTCATCAAGCTCTAGCCTCTTCACGCAAAGAGCCACCAATAACCTTGTTATTGCTCAGGGCTGGGGGTGTTCTGCTCCCTGCTTTGTAGGACTCATGTAGGTATCATTGACTATGTCTTCTCTCTCTTTTAAAATTATGTATTTGAAAGAGAGAGAGAGAAAGAGAGAGAGAGAGACATCTTCCACTGATTACTGATTTACTCCCCAAATGGTTGTAACAGCTGGGGCTGGGTTAGGCTACAGCCAGGAGGCAGGAGGCAGGAGCTTCTTCCAGGTCTCCCACTTGGGTGGCATGGACTCAAGTACTTGAACTTCCTGTTCATCTTCTGCTTCCCAGGCACATTAGCAGGGAGCTGGATTGGAAGTGGAGCAGTGGGCACTCTGATATGGAATGTGGGCATCCCTATCTGACTTGCCACACCACAACACCCCCCACCCCCACCCCCCATATATCCTCTTCTCAAAGTGTTCTACCCCCTGGCTTCCAAGACACATCCTCTTGTTTGGCTCTGACCGCTGGTCATTCTTTTCAAGTCCACTCTCATGTTAAGTGCTGATGTCCCCCCGGGTTCTGTCCTTGGCCCACTCTTTGTGGAGTCCTTATTTATTTCAAAGTCTTGGCCACCGCCTGTACATTGATGAGCTAATTCACGTCCTTTCCCTTGGCCAAGAACTCATCTGCAAGCCTCAGCCTCATGTGTCCAACTGCGGACTCGACACCTCCATGTGGATATCTCATAGCCCCTCAAATTCACTGTGTCCCCAAATGAGCTCCCTGTCTTTGCCAGAAAGCCAGGCTGTCCTTCTTCTTATTCTTATTCACTGGAGCCACCCAGCTTATGGGCGAGGATGTCCTCTCTTGCTTTTTTTTTTTTTTTTTTTTGACAGGCAGAGTGGATAGTGAGAGAGAGAGAAAGGTCTTCCTTTTTGCCGTTGGTTCACCCTTCAATGGCCGCTGCGGCCGGCGCATCTCGCTGATCCGAAGGCAGGAGCCAGGTGCTTCTCCTGGTCTCCCATGTGGGTGCAGGGCCCAAGGACTTGGGCCATCCTTCACTGCCTTCCCGGGCCATAGCAGAGAGTTGGCCTGGAAGAGGGGGAACCGGGATAGAATCCGGTGCCCCAACTGGGACTAGAACCCGGTGTGCTGGCGCCGCAAGGTGGAGGATTAGCCTGTTAAGCCACGGTGCTAGCCCATCTCTTGCTTTTTCAAGGCTCTTAACCAGTCATCAAATATCGCTGATTCATCTCTCAGGCATTTTTTTCTCCAATGAGCTGGTCTAATTCCAGGTAACACAGAATTTGGAGAGCAAAGATCACAGAGCAGACTCTGGAAGGGATCTCCGCTGGGTTTACTTGAAATTCACGGCTAACAATGGCTGAGTGAAAACAACTCAGGAGACCGTGAGCCATAGTATGGTGTTTTCCCCCACGCTTTTACAAAAGTTGATTTGTAGATGTACAACAGGCTCCAAGATAACACTTAATTCTAAAACACTTCGTTCTTACTATGGGTGGCAAATGACGCGGTGGCTGGGAATCCGGCTGTTTTGATAGGAAAGGAGTCAACGGCACCATCACGGGGGGCACAAGGAATGGCTTGCAGTTGCCAGATTTCCAAGGGGCCCTTCCCCGTGGCCTTTGCTTTTAGCACCTCCCATTTCTCCTGCTCCTCTTTCCGGCTTTGCTTGAAAGCCCTGTCTTCGTCTCCTGAGCCTGCCTCTTGGGCTGTTTCAGGTGCCTCTTCTTGCCCTCTTCCTGGCCAAACATGGTGCCTGCAGCTCTTAAGCATTTTTTTTGTAATATTTATTTGAAAGGCAGAGTTACAGAGAGAGAGAGAGTGATATTTTTCGTCCTCTGGTTCAGTCCCCCAATGGTCGCAATGGCTGGAGCTGGGCCAATCCAAAGCCAGGAGCCAGAAGCTTCTTCCCAGTCTTCCACATGGGTACAGGGGCCCAAGCACTTCTGCTGCTTTTCTAGGCACATTAGCGGGGAGCTGGATAGGAAGTGGAGCAGCTGGGACTCAAACCAGCGTGCATATGTGGTGCCAGTGCTGGAGGTGGCGGCTGTACCTGCCACGCCACAGCACCAGCCCTTCTTAAGCACTTTTTAAAGGTTTATTTTCATCTACTTGAAAGGCAGAGATAGAGCAGAAAGAAATCTTCCATCTGCTGGCTCACTCCCCAAATGACTGCAACAGCCAGCTGTGGGCCAGAACTCTATCGAGTTCTCCCACGTGGGTGGTAGAGACCCAAGCACTTGGGCCATCATCTGCTGCCTCCCAGGATGCATGAGCAGGCTGGATTACAAGCAGGGCAGCCAGGACTTGGGCTGACACTCCTGTGTGGGCCCTGGCATCCTAGGGGCGGTTTAATCAGTTGTGCCGCCGTGCCTGCTCCTCTTAAGCATTTCTTCAAACCATCCTCTTCTCTGTACTCTGACCACCCTGTGGTGGCAGCCCTCGCAGTTCTCGTTTCTGGTACTGCAACAACCTCCTCCTGGGAGTCTCCGCCTTGAGTCTCAGTGTCTTTCACCCCACCTCAACCCTGCCACTGGGCCGGTGACTCCAGGACCGAAGTCCAGCAGTGTCTGTCCCGCACGGCCACCTCTCACAGGGCCCCGCTGCCTCCAGAATAAAGTCCACGCGTCCCGGCTTTGCATCCGAGGCCTTCCAGGAGGCGCCCCTACACATTCTGCTGCCACGTGGCCCAGTGTCCCCGGGAAGGATCGTGGGCTCTTTCTACAGGATGACCGGCTCATCTTTTCCTTCTTCCAGACATGCTCCCTCTTCCTTTCATGCTGCATGGAACTGTCACTCGTCCTGGAAGACGCAGCTCAAGGTCCCATTGACAAAGCTTTTTTAACACTCCAGCCCTCCATCACCGGCCTGCAGGCTGGTCCCGTGCCCTCTCTCTGCCCCCAGACCGTCATTTCTTCACCTGTAAAGAGGGATTATTTGAATAAAACGTCTATGGGTAAAGGATGTAAAACAGCAAACACAACAAGTGGTTCAATGTGTTGTCTCTTCCCACATGACACAGTCCTTGCTGACACTGTTTTCTCTTCAGTCCTCCATCCCAGGGTGTCAGATGTACCTAATTCATGCTGCAGGCCCCAGTGCCCGAGACAGTCCCTGCCAGAAAGGATAGGTCACTCATTTGTACTTTCTTACATAATGATATAATTTTCACTTGAAAATAAAGTGTATTCGTCAACTCGGGCTGCTCATAACAACAGATCATGCCATGTCAGGTGTTTGTTTTTTTTTTTTTTTTTTTTTTTTTTTTTTTTTTTTTTGTAACTAAACAACTGTGAACTGTTTACCTGGGTGCTGTCATAAGCTGGGAAGTCCGTCACACAGCAATAGAGAAGTATACAATGTCGTGACTCAGAAATTACAATGTCGAGCCTCATGGCATGATCAAAATGCTGCAAAGTGGCTTGAGTGGAGGCTACTCTCCACGCCCTCAGCTTGGGTCTTCTGTGGACAGGAAATCTGCAGTCAATGAGATGTGC
This sequence comes from Lepus europaeus, assembly GCF_033115175.1. Taxonomy (NCBI): domain Eukaryota; kingdom Metazoa; phylum Chordata; class Mammalia; order Lagomorpha; family Leporidae; genus Lepus; species Lepus europaeus. The sequence continues at coordinate 47,570,735 of NC_084833.1, forward strand.
TGCTCAGGACACGGGGCAGGGGGCAGGGGATGAGAAGGGCAGGAATGTTCTTATCTGACTGGTACCATTATAATATTCTGGTGCCAATGCTCACCAGGGGTGAAAAGTGTTTCACAACTCACTCTTTCACTCCTGGGTGCTCCCATGGGTTCCTTGGAGATCCTCCCTGTCTCCAAAGCTGGAGACTCCTCCTCACCGCTATTTCAATTCCCATCATCCCTTGCAACTCTATGCTTCGGGTGGTCTACCTCCAGTTTTCTTCTGTTGAGTTCCCATTGCTCTCCAGGGCAAGGCCTGAAGACACCTCATGGTGGCTCTTTCTTATGCATGGCCCATAGGAAATGCACGTGTGCACGTGAACCGTTGCTGGGATCTCTCTCTCTCTCTCTCTCTCTCTCTCAATAAGTCATCTACCCTGTAACCCCAGGTCATTTGATTTTCTCACTGTTTGGCTTTTTAAAGTATGACTCCGATGGCAGCCTACCATGTCCCCTAAGCAGTGCGGGAGACATATTAAGATCCCCACATGGTCTCCAGAGAGCTCCTCCTCTTGCTTGGGCTGAAGGGGGCAGCACAGCCCACCCACCCACCCCAGAAGGGGAGTCTTCATAGCTTCAAAGCTCTCTCCAAAGAAAATTCTGCCTCAAACTCTCCATGCTCTAAGATGATGGAGTCTCAGCCACCAGGTTAGAAATGCTTGCATCTTAGGATGCGGAGTGCCTCAGCAAGAACTTCCATATGATCCTCAATAGGAGCCAAAGTGGGACCACAGAGGAAGGACCAGTGAATCTTGGCTCGAGTGAGGAGACGTGGGGAAACGTCTCATAGAGATATACTTTGAGCCAAACGTAGATAGAGAGAGGACCAGCGGATGGAAGACCTTTCTCTCTGTCTCTCCCTCTCTCTGTAACTCTACCTCTCAAATAAATAAAACTTTAAAAAAAAGTATTCTAGGGGCTAGTGCTGTGGCGAAGCAGGTAAAGCCACCACCTGAGGTGCTGGCATGCCATATGGGCACCGGTTCGAGTCCCAGATGCTTTGCTTCTGATCCAGCTCTCTGCTGTGGCCTGGGAAAGCAGTAGAAGACAGCCCAAGTTCTTGGGCCCCTGCACGAGAGACCCAGAGGAAGCTCCTGGCTCCTGACTTCAGATTGGCTTAGTGCTGGCCATTATAGCCATTTTGGGGGTGAGCCAGCAAATGGAAGATCTCTCTCTCTCTCTCTCTCTCTCTGCCTTTGTGGCTCTGGCTTTCAAATAAGTAAACAAATCTTAGAAAAAAAATTTCTTTTTTTTTTTTTTTTTGACAGGCAGAGTGCACAGTGAGAGAGAGAGAGACAGAGAGAAAGGTCTTCCTTTTGCCGTTGGTTCACCCTCCAATGGCCGGCGCGGCCGTTGCGCTGCGGCTGGCACACTGCGCTGATCCGATGGCAGGAGCCAGGTGCTTCTCCTGGTCTCCCATGGGGTGCAGGGCCCAAGGACCTGGACCATCCTCCACTGCACTCCCTGGCCATAGCAGAGAGCTGGCCTGGAAGAGGGGCAACCGGGACAGAATCCGGTGCCCTGACCGGGACTAGAACCCGGTGTGCCGGCGCCACAAGGCGGAGGATTAGCCTGTTGAGCCACGATGCCAGCCAGAACAAAAATTTCTAATCTAGGGGCCACAAGAAGCAAAAGTAGAGAGATCTAAAAGGGCATGGTCCTTCAGGATACTCTACAGTGGAATAAAAAGTTCATGACTTCTAGAATAAAACTTAGAGGAATCAGACCTCCTTCACTAAGTGAAAGGATGGACTGTGGTAGCCTCAGGCAATGGACTGTCATTCAGCACTAAACAGCGAGTTACCAAGCCATGCGAAAGACATAGAGGAAGCTCAAATGCACAACACTAAGTGAACGAAGCCCATCTTAAAAAGGCTACATTCTCTGTAATTCCATTCATATGGCATTCTGGAAAAGACAGCTGATACAATTCATTCCCAAGGGTTAAGGCTAGAAAGGGATGAAGAGGCAGCACACAGGTGATTCTCAAGGCAGCGAAGCTACTCCTTGTGATACTACAATGGACATGTGCCATTCTCCATTTGTGAAAACCCAGAGAACGTACAACAGCGAGAGTGAACCCTAAGGTACAGCATAGAGTTCGGATGATAGACCCGTCAGCATAGGTTTGTAGATTGTGACAGATGCGGGTCTCTGGGGCAGGATGCTCGTAGTCAGGGAGCCTATGTGTGCGGGGGACCATGGGGGATTGGGGAACTCACTGTACATGGTACTTGATTTTGCTATGAACCTAAAACTGTTTAAAAACCACGTATTTTAAAAAATGGTCTGTAATGGCCGGCGCCGCGGCTCAATAGGCTAATCCTCCCCCTTGTGGCGCCGGCACACCAGGTTCTAGTCCGGGTCAGGGCGCCGGATTCTGTCCCGGTTGCCCCTCTTCCAGGCCAGCTCTCTGCTGTGGTCCGGGAGTGCAGCGGAGGATGGCCCAGGTCCTTGGGTCCTGAACCTCATGGGAGACCAGGAGAAGCACCTGGCTCCTGCCATCGGATCAGCGCGGTGCGCCAGCTGCAGCTCGCCGGCCGTGGCAGCCATTGGAGGGTGAACCAACGGCAAAAGGAAGACCTTTCTCTCTGTCTCTCTCTCTCTCACTGTGCACTCTGCCTGTCAAAAAAAAAAAAAAAAAAAAAAGTCTGTATCTATTATCCATTACTGTGGTAATGCTATGTAAGCAGCCACTTGCAAGCCCAGTGAGTTTCCAGGGGTAGGGAACATTCATCCTACAGGCTGACCGGGCCCGCAAAATCATTGGATCTGGCCCTGCCATGGTAACTATATGTAGGACTCAGATACGATGATTAGCAGACTAATTTTTTAAATTGATCATTTTGTGTGGCCCACAAGTGACGTTATCAATATCCAAATGGCCCTTGGCGGTAAACAAGGGTCCCCACCCCTGCACCAATAAGCACCGTTCTGAGTGTGTGAGTCTGCACTTTGGCCCTTTGAATTGGGCTGTTCTGTGCTCATCTGGGCAAGAGTTCTGGGCCCAGCTGGGCTCAGTTCCAGGCTGCGGTGGACCGGCTCTTGGCCGATCCAGGCTGGCCTAGGCTGGGGTAGCCGGGGAACTCAGCTCTTCTCTGCAGGACTCTTGCCCTCCAGGGGGCTAGCCTGGGCATGCCTTCACACTGATGGCAGTGGTGCAAAAGTGCAAGGGAAACACAGAAGCATTCCTTACGCCTCTGCTTGAGCATTCCTTGGGTTAAAACAAGCTATGTGGCTGCACTTGGCATTGAGATGTGGAGAAGCACACGATGGGCCTCCTGATGCGAGGGGCTGCAGATTCACACAGGAAAGACCCTGGGCACAAGGAGGGGTGCAGGGTTGGGTCCATTTGTGCAACTGGTCTACCACACCGGGATAATAGTACACCTGTCCCAAGAGCTGTTGCCAGGGGCAGACGGGGTTAAATAGAGGGAGTATTTAAGATAGCGCCTGGCCCTCAACAGGAATGAAGTGGTTATTTCCTCCCCACCCACCGGACTCTTTGAGGGTTTGAGAAACCTTGGAGCCACAGGAGCAAGGGCGAGCCCGTGACTTGGGCTTTGCTCAGCAGAGCTCCCGGTAGGGCCTGCATCACGTATCCACTTGCATGGTTGCCTGGGTTTGGTCTTCAGTCCTGACAAGGTCCGTGTGCAGGTTGGCAAGTACTTGCATTTACAGAGTGATTTTCATCTGAGTAGAAGCCCTGTCAAATGAGGGTGTCACTAAAAGCCTTTCAAACCGTCAGCTTCCCTCCCGCCAGAGAGACCTGGGTCCCCGACAGACGAAAATGGACTCTCCTGCCTCACTAGCAATCGTGAGAGGATGATAACGATAATACCAACAGCACCCACCTTCCAAGGAGGCAAAACAAAATCTCATGTGAGCCGCACGTTAACTTACCAAGGTGAGTGCGATCACTGGCCCCATTTTGCAGATGAGGAAACTGAGGCTCAGAGAATTCGTTCAGCTCACATGCAGCAGAGCGGGGACTTGAACCGGGGTCTCTCCAGCTCCAAGGCCAGTACTCTACTTTGCCTTCGAGGCCTGTGGCCATCCTGCTGGTCGCGGATCAGAGGCTGCTTGATGGCTGTGTTTATCAGCTCCCTTCAGCATTTCCCCACATGGCCACGTCACACAGTGACATGTGTGACACAGTGACATGTGACACATACCGTGTGGGCTACTGGGAGTGTTATAGCTGAAGGAGATTTTTCCAAGTCTTGCTTGTGCAGCCGGGGCCTCGATTTCAGGGCCACCCTCACCCCCACCCAGACTTACACTCGGAACCTCGCCCCCCCCCCCTTGAAGGCCGATGCCTGCTGGCCATTCCTGGGGACGGCCAGAGGGCTTGGCCATGGCCCAGACCCTGGCACTGGCCCTCCTGCCAGGGCCTGGACCTCTCGTGGCTTGGATCTAGGGGTCAAGGAAAAACAGGACTCCAGGAAGGAAGACGAGGCCCTCAACTTCAGGCCTGTGTCGGAGAAACCGGAGAAGGCCCCCAGAACAGCTGACCATGGGCGCCACGTTTTGTGGAGGCAGCCGCCCCCTCCCCCACACTGGCTGTGCTGCGAGTCACGGGTTTTAAGCTGAGCACTCTGGGAGATTAAGCAGCTTTGTGACCAGCTGCTGGAGGAGGATAGTTGGCCGAAAGAAGCAGGATAAAGTTACCCTCTCAGAAGTTTATAGGAAGGCCCACAAATGCCCTCAGCCGCCGTGGGGCCCAAGATCTGGGGCCGTCCTGGGTGTTCCCCCTGCCCAGGCCCTCAGCGGCTGTGTTCCTGCCCCTGCTCCTCATCCACCTTTGCCAATCGGGCACTCACTGGGAATGGCTGCCCTGCAGGGCCACGTAGCTCCACGCAGGCTCCTGGGTGATGGGCCTCTCTGGCCTGGATGACACATCCTCTCCTTGTATCAGGAGCAGAGCCCACCCTGGCATCAGCGGCCAGGGCCTGGCTGCCGCTGCCTGACTCAGGCCCGGGGCAGAGGCCGACGGGGATGCCCCCAGCAGGATGGTGGGTCACTGGCATGGATGAGAAGGCCCTCGCCCATAGCCCACAGTGCATCTGTCAGGAGGCCTAGTGACGGCCAATGCTGAGGAGGCCTGGGCTTCATCCAGGCTATGTCACCGACCCGCTGGCTTTATGGTCCTCGGTCAGCCAAAGGAGGCCTTCTGGACCCCAGAAGGAGAGACAGAAAAATCTTCCATCTGCTTGTTCACTCCCCAGATGGCCGTAGTAGCAGGCAGCTGGATTGGAAGTGGAGCAGCCGGGACTCGAACCGGCATCCATATGGGATGCCAGTGCTGCAGGCTGTAGTTTTATCCTGCTGCCCCACAGTGCCAGCCCTGACCAGTAGCTTTCAAATTGTGTTTCACCTACCCCTACACAACCATGCGGGCTTTGGGTTTCAGGCTCCTGGGATTCTCCAGCGACCATACATAACCCCCATTTCACATACTTGCATTCATCCAAACAGCCTCATTGATCTTGCAATCAGCTATCTACCCAGCAGCGACTTGTTGAATGCCTACTGTGTGCCAGGCTCTGCTGGTGGAGCATAGTGCTGAACTGGATAAAGAACAAAAAAATGAAAGTTACACAATTGAACTTATCCATTGATTTATGACAACAAAATGGCCCGTCTCCCTGCTCTGCGTGGTGTATCGGGATTCCACTGTGAAATGTACAAGTTAAACCTTGGATGATCTGGGTGTCTCCCTGTCCACCTCACTCCATTCCCCAAACCGTGAGCAGCCAGGGCCCTGGGGAGAAGGCCCCAGAAGAGGGGAAGAGGAGGTCTCTTAGCTCCAGGGGCCCTGCTGGTGCGGGGACTGCTCTGCGTGGTGGAAGGGCTGCAGTTGGAGCGAGGCCTCACGGGCTTGTGGGCAGGAAGATGGTGCCCGGTGCAGCCTCTGCTTCTAAAAGCAAACACGGTGGTGTTCAGGACAGCCCAGCCTGGCCCCTCACCTCACGTCCTTGCTCCCAGCCCCCACTGCTGCCACTACAGACACCAACCTCTGCCTTGTGCCGGACACTGAATACACACCCCCTTCACCTTGGCAGCCACATTTTCCATGAGGAGATGGAAAGACCCGTTACAGGCCTGGTTAGTGCTGGGTTCTTAGGGCACAGCGGGGAGAGAGAGCCAGGGCCCACTCTAGTCCATGGGAGATAATCAGAGTAACATCCGACATCTTGCCCATGCCCGGGCAAGAACTTTCCCTCGGTCAGTTCAACCTGCTGAGCCCATTTTATAGATGGGAAAACTGAGACAGACTAGTATCTCAGGATTATACAGCAAGTAAGACAAGCTGAGACTCGAACCCGGGCACCTGTGCTCCTGAGCCCCTGCCGTAAGTGCCGTGCTGTGCCAGCGACCTGCCGAGGAAGCATTCCTCACTGCCTTCCCAGGGCAGCTGGGCAGACAGGACACAGCCTGCTACTGCACAGCTCCCCTCTAATGCGGGGAGTCCCCACTCAGGGGAGGAGGGCAGCACCGGGGTCAGCACTGGCGGACAAAGCACGAAAGTTCCGGGTGTGAATCTTGATGACCTTGGCTTATAGCCTCACTGCATTTCTCTTGTCTCGTCGTCGGAAAGATGGGGGTGATAATGACTGTCTTTCAGGACTGACGTAGGACTAAATAGACAGGGCGTGTGCAGCACTGTGCAAAGGCAGACAATAGGCAGCCAAGAAGTGGTAGCTGTTAGCTAGGGAGTGGGCGAGGAGAAGGAAGAGGGGGATCCTGGAACTTGTCTCTCTCTCAGTCCTGTTCTTGGCCAGAGTCTGTCTGTCTGTGCCCAGTCCTCACTCAGGCCCCAAGCCTGTCCAGGCACCTGCTGTGGGTCCTGGCACAGGACAAGGCCAGGGCAAGGCCAGGGTGAGGCCAGGAGAGCGAGTGAGGACAGCCCGGCCCAGCTCCGGACTGCTGAGGAGCCCAGAGAGGGGGAGGAGACTGGGCATGTGTGTGTGTGTGTGTGTAGTGGGTGGAAGTTAGGCTGGCCAGACTCTCCTGCCCCTTGGAAATGAAGCCCCCATTAGGCTCTCACTAGCAGTGAGTGGTAAGAGCAGGGCTGAGGGCTCTCCTTGCCTGGTGTCTCAGCTCAGTGGCCATTCTCTATTGTTATCACACGCCCTGCCTACCCGTCTGTCTTCTCAGCTCTCACCAGAAGACACGTGGCACCGGATCAGACAAAGCCAGGTGTGATCCAAGCTTCTGCAGGCAGGCAGAGTGGGCTGGGGTGGGTGGCTGCAGGGAAGGCATCCTGGTGGATGTGACTCTTGAGCTCCAGGAATGGGGCGGGGGACTCCTTCTGGGCAGAAGGAACAGCGATGCAAAGGCCCGGAGGCTCATCTATGGCACTGGACAAGCGCTCTTAGCTCCGGCAGAAGCTTTGTGCAGATGCCATTCCAGCGGGCATGGTGAAGCTTGCCTGGGGACCCTGAGCTAGGCCTGAGCTGTGCAGGCGCAGGAACACAGGGCTGAACCGTCCTCCTTCCGTCTCCAGGTCAGCACCAGGGATTTGAGGCCCTGTAGGGTGCAGGGCTGAGACCCCCTGCTGGGAAGTAGGCAGCCGGTGGGGGATTTGCTCCCCAAAGGTTATGTTTGCAGCGGAAACCCAGGCAGCAGGCCCCATGGAGGATGGAAGTTGTAAACACACGTCCTCAGTGACACCTGCCTACAGGGGCAGGCAATCCAGCCACTTCCGCCTGACCCTCAGAGCCCGGACCCTCTGCAGGATACCCTGGGGGCGTGGTCCCTCGGCAGCCTCACTCCGGGGACCCTCTCAGGCTGGCGCTGCCGGTGGCCCCCGGCGACAGCCGCAGGCCCAGGGCGCATGTGCGCGCGCCGCCGCAGCCGCACACACGGCGCACGAGCCGAGGGGCCCACGCGCCCGCAGCTCTGCGCGGCGGGAGGGAGCCAGTTGTCGGGCGGGGCGGCCGCGGTCACACAGCATTAGCCCTGCGGCCGGCCCGCCAGGTGCGGCCACTGCCCCTAATCCCTGGCCCCGGCCTCGCTAAGCCCGGCCTGAGCGACGCCACAGCTGGGGGCGGCCGGCCACGCGCCGCCCCTCACCCCCTCGCCGCAGCCCGACCCGGCCCCTCCCGGGCGCTCTTGCCGGCTCCCACCGCCCCGGGGCTGCCCCAGGCTTTCCGGCCCTGCGGTCTCCTCCCGCTGCTCCGCCCCCAGGGGCTCCCCCTTGGCGCGCCGGCCACCACCTGTGTCCTCAAGCTGATCAGAGCACAGTTCCATCCCAGCTTCTCCAAGGCGGGACTTGCAGGATCCAACCCCACCAGAAGCCACCCACCCACCTGCCTGTTCTGCACCTGTGCCCTTACTACCGGCCCTCTCCCCTCCCCCGCGCCGCTCCCATTGGACCCTCCAAGTCCCTTACCCTCCATGCCTGCCGCCTCCTCTGTGCTTGCTCTGCCCTGTTCAGGTACCGCCTTGACCCTCTCCCCTACCTGGATTCGCCAAGTCCCAGGATCCCCACTTCCCCATGCAGGCACCTGCTTTTGCTATTCCAGGCAGGACTCATCTCCCCAAACTTGAGTTCTAATCCCCGGATCCTAGCAGGGGAGCATTCCCAGGGATGCTTTGAACCTCAGTTTTACCCACCTGAAAAACAAAGGGGTGTGCTTTGGATGCCTTCTGGGAATTCTTTTGCCTTTTCCTTTCCCACATTAGCAGGGTCGTGGACTTCCATGCATCTGAACAGAGGGGCTGGAAAGGACACCCCTTGGCCGCTAGTCCCCACTCCATCCCAGCCTGTCACTTAGCTCTCAGGGTCTGAGCTGGCTGAGCAGCCTCTAGCCTGTGGTGTGATGGTCAGTAACAGGGAACAGTGCAGAACCTGAGTGCCTAGGACTAGGGCAAGACTTGGGGCTGGCTGTGAGGGGTCTGTGCCCCCCTGGGATGTGCCCTGGAAGGGTGCATCTCTGGGGCCGAGCTGCTGGGGGTCCTGGCCTCTGGCACTGGCAGCATTGGTGCTGATGGACAGCCCCAGCAGGTGGGAGCCGGCCGGTCACCCTGAGAGCCCTGCCCACCTGTCACCCTCCTGCTCGGGTGACCGGCTGCTTGACCCACTGACCAACTTCCTGCCACTCCCCAGCACCCTGGGCACTGTGTGTGCAGTGCCCCGCCCCCTTCCCTTCAGCTTTTCCCAACAACTTGCTGGCTGGGAGCACACAGCACACAAATATCATGCATATGCAGATTCACGCTGCACTCGCAGCCACAGGCTCTAACACAGGGCTGTTTGCATGCACGCCGCCCCTCGGTGCCTGCTTCGTGCTCACGCAAGTCAAGGCAGGTGGGAGAGTGGGCATTGCTCTCTCTGTGGCAGCAGGAACATGTAGTTGAGCCAAAGATAATACGTCTGGATCGCCAGACGCCTGTCCTGGCTCTGGGATATCCAAACGGTGTGGGCTTGTCAAGTTGCTTAACCTCCATGCACCTCATCTGTCAAAGGGAGCTGATTATAACAAGGGTCTGTCTCGTAGGATTGTTTTGAGAGTCAAATGAGAAAATCCATAGGAAGTGCTTGGAACGGTTTCTAGTAGAAGTAGGTCCGTAAAAACGTGTGCACCGGGACCTGTGTTGCGGTGCAGCCAGTGAAGCCCCCGCTCCCAAGCCTGGCACCACGTAGCAGAGGTCAAGTCCCCACATGGGAGACTAGGATGGACTTCTGGGTTCCTGTCCCATCTTCAGTCGGCTCCAAACACATCTAATTCTACCCTGAGTATCTGAGATACCTGCGAAGTGAACCAAACAGCCTGCGGCTCACTGACCGCTGTGGACACCATAGGTGCAGCATGAGATTGGGGAGCTACCCTGCTGCACTGCCACACTCAGCCCCAGCAGGAAGCCTGCTTTCTTCTACTTCTTGTCTGGAACAAAACCCAGGAAAACCTTTCCTGCTGTCTTTAGTGTTTCGCCAAGTCTCATTTCGCATAGATTCTGTCCCTTCCTCACTGACCTCAGAAGCCCTTAGAAGCCCAGTGTGGCTCAACTTCAGGTGTGTGTCCTGCCTGTGATTTTTGGGTACAGACTTTATATTCATTATTATACCTATTTTGAAGTATTATTATATAGTATTATATATAATTACTATTATATCTATTATACTCTTTCCTGTGTTCCTTTTCCACTGATGCCTAACAGATTACCCATACTTTAGCAGTGTAGAACACTAAACATTTATAACTCCATGTTTGCTATGGGGCAGGATCCAGGACCAGCTTAGCGGAAGCATGGCTCAAGGTCTCTCGCATGCTGCAGTTCAGGGCTTGGCTAGGGCTGTGGTCATCTCAAGGCTGGACCACAGAGGACTCATGTCCAGCTCACTCATGTGGCTGTTGGCTGGAGACCTCAGCTCCTTCCCTGTGGGACTCTCCATGGGACAGCTTGTGGCATGGTGGCTGCCTCCTGAGCATACGAGGTCTGAAATTAGGCCACGTGGGAAGGAATGCAGGGGGTCTTTAGCTGTAGACAGAGAGGGAAGCCCTATGACTGTTAGGACTAGCGTCTGTCAACAAATTGAGCAGATTCTTGGAATATGTCTCTTGCCCATCCTCCATGGATACAGAATTTCTTAGGAGACCTTGACATTAGAACCCAGCCAAGCCTACAGACTCCCAACCTACAGAATAGCGGGCTAATTAATGAATATTTTCAAAGTGGACATTCAGGGACTACCTGAATGTCCCTGCCTGTGACATTGGTATCCCGTATGAGTGCTGGTTCAAGTCCTGGCAGCTCCACCTCTGATCCAGCTCCCTACAAATATGCCTGGGAAAACAGTGGATAACGGCCCAAGGGCTCCACACTCTGATACCCATGTGAGAGATTTGGCTGGTTTTCTAGGCTCATGGCTTCAGCCTGGCCTAGCCCTGGTCATTGTGGCCATTTGAGGAGTGAACCAGTGGTTAGAAGATCTCCTTCTCTCTCTCTTTCCATCATTCTCGCTCTCCTGCTCTCTCTCTCTCTCTCTGTCACTCTGCCTTTCAAATAACTAAATAAATCTTTTTAAAAAGTGAACAATTCATTTTTAATATATTCACAAGGTTGTATAACCACATTGCTATTTAATTTCAAACATTTTCATCACTCTTGCCAAAACAAAGCCCATACTTACTAAATAGTCACCTCCATTCTTCCTTTCTCTTAGTCTCTGGCCATTACTAATCTACTTTCTGTCTCTGTACTTGTCTATTCTGGAAATTTCATATACATGGAAACATACTATGTGTAACCTTCTGGGTCTGTCTTTGAGTAGCACAATATTTTCAGTCTCCAAGTTGTACTATATATCAGTACTTCATTTCTTTTTATGACTGAATAATATTCCTTTGTATGCATAGACTAGATTATATTTACCTATGAGTCAAAAATTGGTGGACATTTGGGTTATTTCTACTTTTTGACCCAATGTATGTTTTCAATTGTCTTGGTTATCTCTCCAGGAGTTGATTGCTAGGTTACATGGTGGTTTAACTTTTTGAGGTACTGTAAGACTGCATCCATTTCCACTCCCACTAGAAATGTGTGGTGGGAATACATCAACACCAACACTTGTATCTTTCTTTTGTGTTAGAACTATCCCAGTGGGAATGTGCTTATGATTTGCATTCTCTAATGACAACTGATATTGAGTGAGTATTGTTTTAAGCCAACAAATTTATGGTAAATTTTAACACAGCAGTAAGATGTGAATATGGGTGCTTTCTCACACCCAGGTGTTGAAGTGGGGCAAAAGTTGATTAAAAAAATATTCTATTTGAGTTGATCAGGCAAAGAAGTAAATTAACAGCATTCTAAGGCAGGCTTGGACTGCTATCGATGTGAAGGGGTGGGGCTAATCAAGAACCAGGACAGGCACAAACAGGGCAGCAGGCATGATGTGAACCAGGGGAATACTGGGAATAAATTGCCCCTGTTTTTTTTTCCATTTTCTATTAGGTCATCCAAAGGTATGACTGCATTAAAGGTATCTCGACGTTTTTGATGTTTGATATTTAGCCACAAGTCCCTTATAGCAGGGCAGCCAGATGGATAGCGACCATTGCTTAATCAGGTCGTTGGGCAAATCCTCGGACACGCTTCAGTATCTCAACCCTCCATTTCCTAATCTAGCCAAGAGAGCTTTACAACCTTGATTGATGAATTAATTTGTTCATGAATGGGCTAAGTTATGTCTCAGATACTTAGGAGACAGCAGATTCTGTGAGGTTTACCTTTTAGGTGGAGAGATGGCCAACAGACATAAAGATAAGACAAAAGTGAGTTACATACTCTAAGTGTGTGAGGGTTATACAATAAAATAAAATTCACAAAGAAATAGATGAGTAGAGGAATCAGGATGCTGAAGCAAGGAGACTTCATTGCTGTCAAAGGGTGGTCAGTGGAGACCTCCTTGAACAAGACTTATTTGAGAGCAAAGACTTGATAATAGGTACCCGGAAGAAGAACCTTCCAGGTAAAGGGGCACAATTACAACAGAGGTTCTATGGCAGGATAATTAGGTTAGTGTACTTGGAGCAGAGCAAGGAGATGAGTTTCAAGTGTTCATGGAACAAGTTCCTGTAGAGTCTTGTAGACATTGCCAGGACTTTGGCTTTGGTTTGAGTGAAATGGGGAAGTCTTGAGGAGCTTTGAGCAGAAGAGTTAAGAGAGCTAATTTACATATTAAGAGAATTCCTCTAGCTGCTGTGCTGACAATGGATGGGATGGGAGTGTCAGGTGGGGCAAGGGCAGAAGCAAGAGGTTTTACAGTGATGATGTTGCTCTACTACAGAAGTAATCCAAGGGCAAAATGACTGTAGCTTGATTCACAATGGTAGCGGTGATGGGAGTAAGAGTAGTCAGGATTTTTTTTTTTGACACAATATTTGATAGTAGAGCCAACAGAATCTTGTGGTAGATTGAATGTGGTGGGAGTAGAGAGGGGAGACAAAGATTCGGATTCAGTGTCTTGGTTTTGGTCTGAGTAGCATGAATGGTGCAGTTGCCATAGCTGAGAGGGGAAAGCTGCCCATGAGAGTAAGTTTGTGGGAAGAACAGTAGTCCAGTTTGGAATGGGTTAAGTTTTAGAGGTCTATTCGATAGACCGACATGTAGATCGACAGGTAGGAGTCTGGAGTTCAGTTGAGAGATTTGGACTGAATATTTGATGGTCATCAGCACACAAAGTGTTTAAAGTAAGACTGAAACCCAGGGGTTGATGTTTCCGACATATGGGATTGCCTGTGTTCCCTCTGAACCGACACATTTTCCTTGTGTACTTTAAACAGTTCATCCCATTCCTCAGGTGATTTTGGTTTTGCTGATTTAAAATCGCCAGCTCCTGGGGTTCACGATCCTACTCAGATCTCTGAGTCCCATGTCACTGTCCTATTCACCTGCCCCTCCTCCAAGCTGACATCTCAGAAAGGCTGGGCAGCAACCTACTTTGCCGTTCTTTCTAGGTCATATCTGTGGCTGCTACATATACCAGTTAGATATGGTCAGCCTTCTCCCTCTTCCTCCATTTTCAGGGTGTTGGTAGACTGAAGTCGGACCAGGAAGCTGCTGGATTTAACATCAATGTGTGACCGGCATCGGGAGTCTCCATTGGTGTTTGTAAGTCAGAGTCACAAACCTGGAGGTCAGCTCTATAGATCATATTCTCAGGGGCAGGAGGTGCACACACGGCCAGTGAGGCCTCTGCTGCCACAGCCACTCAGCACCGGGACTGAGATGGACCTGGAAGGAGGTCTCCTACCCTTGATAGTTGACTGCTCTCTGCCTGTCTTAGGGATAGAGGCACAGCCATCAGGGGTGGGTGTGGCGTGTCAGAGGCAGAGCTAGGGAGTCAACTGCTCCCTGGCCATATCACTCCCAGGTCTCAGAGCTCCAGGAATGGAGCTGATCTAGCACGCCCTAGACACACACGGCCGGGTTCTTTCTATCAGCCCTTGCCCGCCTCTGGGTTCTGCTCCCCTCTTCACAGGCCGGGCTGTCCCCGTCTCCTCCTCCTCCCCCACCGCAGGCGGAGAGGGGCCAACTCCGGGGGCCCTATGACTCAGGCGCCGGGTGGGGGAGGATGTTTTGGATGCCGCTCTGCTGACGCGGGTGCCCTGTGTTCTTACATCCTCCTTAATTTACTGCCTGAGGAGGGGGCCAGGGCTCTGGAGAGGGGATTAGATGGTCCACACTGATCTGAGGCAACAGCTGCTGGGCTGGCGGCCCAGGAGCACCGAGCGAGCAGGCGGCGGGGGAGGCTCATGCCTCCGCCAGGGCCGGAAGGGGACTGGGCGGGCATCCGGGTGGGGCCCTTAGGTGAGGGTGCCTCTGGAGGAGGCTGCCCGCGGTCTATGGGGTAGGGTCGTGAGCCTGTCTGGCCAATAAGGGCAAACCCAGGGGTCCCCGGAAGAAGGCGACCATCTTGCCAGCTCCCTAGAGAAAACTAAGAAGTCAGTGTTTTCTTTAGTTTCTCATCACCCATGGAGGGGAAGGTGGCCTAATGGGACATTTCTCAAGCCCTACGTTGCCACTTAGTCATGCAAGAGGCCACTAAATTGCTTGCCATCAGTCAGAGCAATTGCTCATGGCCTGAGACTACTTTGTTCACTCCACTCATAAGGTAGAAGGCAGACCAGAGTGAAGTTCCCATTTGACAGAATGGCTGAGCTCACAGAGGTTCAGTGCCTTGTGTCCGCTCACCATTGAGGCCAGTGGTGTGGCTCTGATGAGAGCTTGGTGCTTCTCACTAAATCCTCTTGAATTCCAGCGCCTGTACACGGACATTCAGCATGGGAGGCCCAGCTCCCTTCCCCCTTCCAGTCTGCAATCCCAGGTGATAGCTTTGTCTAACAAGAAACGGCCCATGCATGGGAGCCATAACCCGGACTCTCTCAAGCAATTAATGCCCCCTTGGGGAACTTGGTTTCCCCATTTGTGTAATGGAGAATATCTTGAACAATGCTATGACCATGCTAAAAAAGTCTTGCCTTAATCTCCTGAAAGGACAGGATAGGCTTTGGGGATTTTTTTTTTTTGGGGGGGGGGGGTCAACATTTCTTGGATTGAATTTAATGTTTGCCACATCCTAACTCTGTTGTACCTAGTGAGTTTCTTCCTTTCTTGGAGCTCAGGTGATGATAACACCTACTACACATGACGACTGTGAGCACTGAGACAATTCATCCCACAAGCCTAGCGTTGTTCTTGGTGTGTAGTAAGCGCTGAGTGGTTGCTAGGAAGACCAGAGGCAGTAGCACCTCTTTCATGCTGCTGAGGGGTAGGGCTAAGAGAACCCAGGCTACTGGATAGTGTGGGGCAGCAAGTCTCAACCAGGGCTGACCAATCAGGATCACTGCATTGGAGACTGATGCTGAACAATGTTCCCAGTTAACCCTCAGGATATCCTGAAGTTGGTAATCGCTGTCATACGGGATCTGCTTTGATAGTCAGATAATTGACATATCAGTTGTTTATAGGTAAACAGGTGCTCGGCCATTTAATAGTTTAAACACTTTTCCCAGATTGGCACTTTCACTATTAATTAACTCCTAACAAGCCCTTCCTTCTCTGGGTCATGGGCAGGAATTCCCCACTGGGAATTCCCAATTAATGAGGTTTGCCCAGCGTGGGGGCCTCAGCGAAGCAGGCAGGACTAATTATTCTGTAGCCCCAGTACCCCCTCTGAACCTGACCAAATCCTCTCCCTGTCCTTCATCAATCTTGTCCTGGCCTCCAGCTGGCTTGCATTAGCTCTGGTTTTCCAGCCCCCATGGCTGTGGCTGCAGCCCGAGGTTGAGCCAGTCCAGGCTGGATGGATCTGTCACCCGATCCTGGGCCTGTGCCGCAGCCAGTCCTGGAATCTGGGGCAATGTGATCCTGCCCTGCGGGAGCCCTCAGGCAAGCTGGCCACGTCATGGCGGGGCTTGCAAAATCCCGGTTATCCAGGGACCTCTGCCTAAGGCTCCAAGGATGAGATCTGCAAACCCCAGGGTGCCTCATGTCTCAGCCCCTCGCCTCGAGGAAAGGTGTGAGGCACCTGCCCACGGCCACACAGTTCATGGCAGAGCCCCAGGCTTGCCGTTCCTGGCAGGAGGAATAGCGTGAGCTGTCCCCACCTCCTTGCCCACCTACTGTCTGCATATCACATGCGTCCATATGGGGGCGCCTCTCTGTCCCTAGGCCCCTGGGGCAGAGGAGGTCAAGGGAAGGAGGGTTTTGGACCAAAGCACATGATCCTTTTAACTCAGATTAAAGAAATCAAATTCTAGGTCATTTGAAGAAGAAATCTGAGGAGTGGTAGGAATGAAAATATGGCAGCAATTGAAGTAAAGGCAGAAATGTGGTTTATTTATTTTAATTTTTTTTCTCCCAAAAGAAGCATTTTATTTAAGGAATACAGACTTAATGTCTTTCCTAAATACAACTTTAGGAATATAGTGATTCTTCCCACCATACCCGCTCTCCCACCCACTCTCCCACCTCTCCTTCTCCTCCCTCTCCCATTCACAGTCCCATTCTCCACTAAGATCCATTTTTGATTAACTTTATACACAGAAGACCAACTCTGTATACTAAGTCAAGAGTTCAACAATTTGCACAGGAAAAAAAAATATTCTTCAACAGTTGAGACAAGGGCTGTTCAAAGTCATTGCAGCTTGACATTAATTTCACTTCTTTTTTTTTGCTTTGTTTTTTTTTTTAGAAACTTAATTAACTTTAATGAAGCACCCAAGAATGATACATCTTTTGGGAGCACTTAGACACAATAATAATACAACTCATTGAGGACAGAGGTCCTGCATGGGAAGTTAGTGCATAGTGACTCTTGTTGTTAATTTAACAGTTAACACTCTTATGTATGATGTCAGTGACCACCCAAGGCTCTTGACATAAGCTGCCTAGGCTGTGGAAAACCCTTTTGAATCCACAAACTCCATCAGTATTTAGACAAGGCCATAAGCAAAGTGGATATTATCTCCTCCCTTCAGAGAAAAGTATCTCCTTGTTTGATGCCCACTTCTTTCCACTGGAGTCTCACATACCCAGGTCCTTCATGTAGGATTTTTCTGCCATTGTATCTTGGCCTTCCATGCCTGAAATGTTGTTTTTTTAAAATTTTATTTATTTATTTGAGAGGTAGAGTTATAGACAGAGAGAGGGAGAGACAGAGAGAAAGGTCCTCCATCCACTGGTTCACTCCATAAATGGCCACAATGGCCAGAACTTGGCTGATCTGAAGCCAGGAGGCAGGAGCTTCTTCTGGGTCTCCATGTGGATGCAGAGGCCCAAGCACTTAGGCTGGCGCTGTAGTGCAGCGGGTTAAAGCCCCAGCCTGTAGCGCTGGCATCCTATATGGGTACTGGTTCAAGTCCCAGCTGCTCCTCTTCCGATCCAGCTCTCTGCTATGGCCTGGGAAAGCAGTAGAAGATGGCCCAATTCCTTGGGCCCCTGCACCTACATGGGAGACCTGGAAGAAGCTTCTGGCTCCTGGCTTTGGATCAGCTCAGCTCTGACCGTTGCAGTCATTTGGGGAGTGAACCAGTGGATGGAAGACTTCTCTCTCTCTTTAGCTCTCTGCTTCTCTCTGTAACTCTGTCTTTCAAATAAATAAAATAATTCTTTAAAAAAAAAAAAAGGAAGAGGAGCAGCTGAGACTAGAACCAGTGCCCATATGGGATGCCAGTGCCACAGGCAGAGACCTAGCCCACTGCACCACAGCGCCAGCCTCAGTAATGTGCTTTTAAAATGTCTTTTGTAGATACCACCAGTTTCTAGCACAGTACAGGAGCACAGACAGACCGCTGCATGTGACAGAGCAGCCCTCTCTTCTGGAGCCTGAGTTTGCTTATTACCACGTCCTGTTTGTTTCACCTGACAGGATGGAGACCCAGATTATGAAACAGAAAAACTCAGAGGGAGGAAGTTTGCATTTTGTGTACTTGCTGAGGGAAAGGTCAAGGCAGTTTTCTGAAGATTGGTCTTTCTCACATCATTCCATTAAAAAAGTGTTCATATCTGACATATCCTACCCGACGCACTTCCCTTGTATCTCCTAAATGATTTAAGCCCAATCCCTAGGACTTTCAGTGTTCTGGATGAGGACAGTCGAGATGATCTGGCTTTTTGGTGTTGGCTTTTCAAGTGTCAGGATGCCAGATAGCTCTTGTCTAGAGCAGGCAAAACGGCCTCAGAGTCAGCCGGGAGCTCAGGGGTGGCTCCTGCCCTTCAGTCAGAGAAAGGGCTCCCCCTGCCCCAGGTGCACTGCATACAACTGTTTAACATGGGAGTTTTCAATCACTATTGTATGTTTTGAAAACTGTGGCTTAGAGCAGCCAGGTGGCATGCCGAAGGTTACCAGCTTACTAAGTGACAGAGCAAGGACTTGAACCCAAGTTTGCAGGACTCAGAAGCCAATAGGGTTTCCTCCAGTGCCTTTTGGGTAGAAGTTGGAATACTACATACCTCAGTGTGGATAAGGTAAACAGGTTCCTATTTCTTGCTTCCTTTGAGTTTACTTCCCTACCGTTCTCCATCAGAGTTCATAAAATTGTTCTGGAAGGTTCCAGTCAGTGTGTATAGTCTCTGGTGCTGTACCACAAGCCTTGGCCCATTCTGATTTCAGCCACAACCGCAGGGGACAGTTCTGTGTGAGCTCAGACTCATTGTCAATGTCCTACCTCAAGCAGGGGCTGGAGTCCTTCCAGACTCTGATTCAGTTTCTCCCATGCCATAGCACCTTGCTCACAGTCTGCAAATTCAGCCTAGAAGCACAAGGCAGTCAGCTTCCCCGGGCACAGTGTTCATCCTGTGAGGGCGAGAGGAGAGTGGGTGAAGACTCCAGTCAGGAGAATACCTCGGGGAGGCGCTCTGAGACCTGAGAGCGGACATGACCTCAAGGAAACAGCCTCAGCTTGTTTGCCTGCTTGCCTGCGTCACTCTTCCTACCCTTGTGCTTCCGCTCCCTCAAATCACCTTCCAAGTAGACCATCTCCAACAAGTCCTTGTTGCTTTTGGGGCATCACCAACCAGGAGGGTGGGTTGTGCTTGGGAGGCTATGTGCAATGGGGAGCAGCACCATGGGGGTGGGAAGGTGGCACACGGGACAGATGTAGGAAAGAACTTTGAACAGAAGGTAAATGGTGACAGATGTAGCAGCCTGGACCCCCTTTCCACCTCTGAAGATTCTCCACGTGTGAAATTCCCAGAGGCCCTAAATTTCTACCCATAAGAGCAGCATCATGTAGTTTGCCAGGGTCCAAAGAGAGGTGATTTCTTGAGATTTGTGGCAGGGGTAGGATCATCACTCCGCCAGGAGTTTTGGGGTGAGGCTGTCCCCTAGCCCTTGATGGCAGCTTCTCCAGGCTGTTGCTCAGTGGAGCGGTGTCAGGCAGTGACTCTCAGAGAGTGTCAGGGAGCCAGTTTCATGGGTGTCACAGAATTTGGATCTTGTACAGCCCAGGGCAGGAGGGCTATTGTACCTGGTAATATCTTTGGACCTTATATCCAACCGCATCCTAAGCTTCTGTATAGACACAAAGGGGGGAATTTAACCAGCTGGAAAAATTGATTTAAATGCTTCCAGAGAAAACAGTAAGGCCTGACACTGCTGCCTCATTTTCACGAGGTGAGTCACTCAAACGGTTGACCTCATGGCTCATCTATGAGCAAAGGCGCGCTGGCAGTGACCGCTGGTGCAGGACCGGCCTCAGACCTGCTTCCTGGAGCCCTGGCGCCAGTCAGAGCCCAAAGTGGCCTCTTGCCATAAGTTAGACTACTTGTCAAGGGAGC
Source organism: Lepus europaeus (assembly GCF_033115175.1). Classification (NCBI taxonomy): domain Eukaryota; kingdom Metazoa; phylum Chordata; class Mammalia; order Lagomorpha; family Leporidae; genus Lepus; species Lepus europaeus. The sequence continues at coordinate 47,590,567 of NC_084833.1, forward strand.
GAGTTCCCAACTCAGAGACGCAGGCCTAGCTGTGACTCCTTGATTGGTCAGTTTCATGGAGTAATTCCCTTTTCTCAGTCACTGATTGGCCAGCGCCTTTACCCCACCCATTACAATGTGCAGCTCTCATTGGTTGGGCCCATCATATGCTCTCTAAAGACCTTGTTGTCTGATAGGTGGGTTCTACTGTCTGGTCAGAGAAGTGAACTTCTGATTGGCCCTCTGTCATAAACCTTCCATTCAGTTTCATTTAAAGAGCGCTTACCACTATGATCATCTGAATCTATGCTACTCTCACAGACCCATCTGGAAGCTTCCTGTTCTATTTCTTTTCCCTCTCCTGTAACGTTAGGACAAAGGTTTGGAGCTGGATGAGATCAGGACTTGAATTCTAGCCTAGCTGCTTGTTAGCTTTATAACTGTAGACAAACTGTTTAGCTTTTCTGTGCCCCAACTTTAATAGCTAAGAGCATTGGAGTTAGATGTCTTCAAATTATAACCTTATTGTTTGCTGGCTGTGTGATCTCAAGTAGGTACTTGACTTCTCTAAACCTCACTTTTCTTGGCTATAATATAGGGATATTAATAGTACACACCATAAGACTTGTAGTAAGGATGAAAGGAGATAACGAATGAAAAATATTTGGGGGCCGGTGCTGTGGCATAGAGGGTAAAGACACCGCCTGCAGTGCTGGCATCCCATATGGATGTCGGTTTGAGTCCCGGCTTCTCCACTTCCAATCCAGCTCTCTGCTATGGCCTAGGAAAGCAGCAGCAGATGGCCCAAGTCCTTGGGTCCCTGCACCTGCTTGGGAGACCCGGAAGAAGCTCCTGGCTCCTGGCTTCAGATTGGCCCAACTCCAGTCATTGCAGCCATTTGGGGAGTGAACCAGCACATGGAAGACTTCTCTCTCTCCCTCTCCCTTCCTCCCTCTCTCTCTCTCACTCTCTCTCTGCATCTGTCTCTCTGTAACTCTGCCGTTTAAGTAAATAAATAATTAAAAAAAGAAAAATATTTGGCACAAAATAAGTTCTCAAAAAGTGGTAACTATTTCTCTTCTGTGTTTAGAGAAAAGGGAATTTGAAGAATAGAGACCCAGCCATGTCCTCAGGTGGCCACAGATTCAGTTCCATTCAACATGCACACCTGGTGGTGGGTGTGGTTCGACCTTCCTGGTGAGGACAGCCTCAGCACCAGGTCCTGGCTGAGCCTGGGCCCTCACAGGGTGCAGGCAGGGACTTCAGGAGTGAGCCAGAGAGCCAGGAGGGGCAGAAGGGCGCAGAAGGACATGGCATTACAATCAGTGCCTCTGAGAGTCAGAGACGGCAAGAGCATTGGTTGTGTCTACACGATATGCTGCAGCATTTAGGTGCTAGTGTGAAACCGTTAACAAAGAAAGAAACGCGTACTTACATGGGACTCAGGTATAGGATACAGGATCCAATTTCAAACACACTTGTGATATCTAACAATTGCTACAACAGACAAGGTGAGATTTAAGGTAGTTTACAATGCATCTTTGCACTATTCTTTTAATGTGATTTTCTGCCAGTTGCCCAATAACATTTAATTATCATCCTACTAGTCTTTAATTGGTTAAGCAGGTACAAGACCAAAATACAAGGATACTTTCAAAAGTTCATGGAATGGGAGCAGGTATTGTGACACGGCAGGTTAAACCGCCACTTGCAAGGCCCACATCCCATATTGCAGTGCCGGTTCGAGTCCTAGCTGCTCCACTTCCAGTCCAGCTTCCTGCTGGTGCATCCTGGACAGCAGCAGATGATGGCCCCAGTGCTTGCACCCCTGCCACGCATGTGGGAGACTTGGATGGAGTCTGGACTCATGGCTTAGCCTGGCCCAGCCCTAGCTGTTGCTGACATTTGGGAAGTGAACCAGCAGATAGATTCTCTCTCTCTCTTTCACCATGCCTTTCAAGTACATGAAAATAAAAAATAAACATTGAAAAAGCTGATGGAAATTTCACACTGTTACATGCATAATACGCATGAGGCTTCTGCCTATGGAGCCCAGACACAAGAGCTCAATAGCTCTTGTTAATGTAGCCCATTCCATCCTTGCCATCAAATTAGTAAGCACAAAAATACACTTGTCTTTTAATTCTGTTTTCCACAGACTTGTCAAAGTACCCTAATACACTGTACTTCTAAAAATAAAAACATCAATTTTTTTTTCAACAAAGAGAGGCATAAGAAATTGCTGTATTGATCAAGAGTTTTGGGGATTCAGACTTTATTTTGTCAAAGAATGTTTCTCCTGCATTCATTAACCTAAAATCTTTGGATCAGGCTGTACTATGCGTGGGACTTGTGTGTACAAAATGATATAATCTGGTATATTGGGAGGTCTATGAAAATTGGTCATTGCTTAGCCTTTGCCAGCAGAATCAGAACGTTTGTGTGAGCATCAGTAGCAATGCTGCTGTCGTGGTTGCTAGCCCTATGAGACTCAGCTGCTTCTAGCTCAAGATATAGAGAAAACTTGGTCAGATTATGTGTCAGGGATCACACATAATTTTTTAAAAGATTTTATTTATTATTTATTTGAGAGGTAGAGTTACAGAGAGTGAGAGGGAGAGATAGAGAGAAAGGTCTTCCATCCACTGGTTCACTCCCCAAATGGCCGCAATGGCCAGAGCTGGGCCGATCCGAAGCCAGGAGGCAGGAGCTTCTTCCGGGTCTCCCATGTGGGTGCAGGGGGCCAAGGGCTTGGGGGCCATCTTCTACTACTTTCCCAGGCCATAGCAGAGAGCTGGATAGGAAGAGGAGCAGCCTGGACTAGAACCGGCGCCCATATGGGATGCTGGCGCTGCAGGGGAGGATTAACCTACTGTGCCATGGCACCAGCCCCTACATATAATTTAAAAACCACTGCTGGGGTGGATGTTTGTCATAGCCATTAAGACTGTGCTGGGGATGCCTGCATCCCATTGCTGAGTGCCTGGCTCATCTTGGCTTCACTCCTGACTCCAGCTCCCTGCTAATGTGCACCCTAGGAGGCAGCAGTGATGGTTCAAGTAGTTGAGTCCCTGCCACCCATGTGGGAGATCCAGATTGAGTTTCAGCTCCTGGCTTTGGCCTGACTCAGCCCTGGACGCCGTGTGGATTTGGAAAGTGAACCAGTGGATAGGAGATCCCACTTTGCTGCCGTCTCTCTGCCCTTCAAAAAAAGAAAAACCGCTCGGTATAATTTCCTACTCTAAATGTCTGGGTTTGTGCTGTACGGCATTTTCATCAGCCTTAAGGCCATGGGACTGGAGCAGGTAAGGAGAAGGGAGGAGGTGATATAGAGACACAGGGAGCTTCCCAGCAGCTAGGAAAGGAGGACCTGAGATCAGGGACACAGAGGCAGGGAAAGGCGTCAGATGCCCCGGTGAGAATACTCCTCCCAACAGGTTCAAGGAGACGCTGCAAGTGCTTATGCTCCCTGTCCCAGTCACACACTGCGAGCTGTGACCACACGGATAGCCTGCAGCAACCTTTGCGTGCTGTGGAGCAGATACAGAAGCTTCTGCACAGCTGTGACCAGCAGAGGAGATTCTGCTAAGGGTTGCTGTGGTGTGGAGATACAAAGACTCCCCCGTGGTTTGGAGGCCTGAAGATTCTCATTGCAAGGGGCTGGGGGTCCAGGTGGGGGTGGTGGCCGAGCCTCAGAGGGTCAGTAGCTGGAGCAGGAATCTAGTAGCAAGGTAGGGAAGCAGTCACAGAATGATTTGCTTGTGCTGAGAGCACAGACCACGAGAGTGCTCTGCAATGGGTGGAGGCTGGAGACTCTCTAGGTTGGGCTATGCCCTTCCGGGGGTGAGCAGGAGCCATATGGCTGAGGCCAGAGGGTCTCGCCTTCCATGGGTGCGCAGCACAATCCTTTCTCTCTTCTTCCCTAGCCCTGGGGAGAAGAGGGGAGGGGTCAGCGGGGAGAGCCTTGCAGGCCTGATTAACTGCTCCTAGAAGGGGAGTTTACTCAACGGCTTTGTGAACTACAAGAGCTGGATGGAAGTTCTTCCTCCTTCTGCCTTCAGTTCGCTTGGAGACTTCAGAACAGGATAAAAACATAGACGGGATAATAAAAGAAACATTGTATTTTCTTGCATATCTGACTGTAATCCAGTTACAAACTATACAGTGGACAATGTCACTGTCCTAAGGCTTTATAAGAACCAACTGTTTTAAATCACATTTCCCACATCGTAAAACCCTGTTGGTTGAAAGGATAATACTTGAAAACTTTCTATGTCATGTGCTCCGAAGTGTATGCTGCTTCTCTGATCTGTGGGTTCTTCAGGGGGAAGGATTATAGTTCGTCATTTTTCATCCTGTAATTGATACAGCAACTGCCCATCGAGACACAAGATTTCAGAGGCTAGCTCCAACTCCCGGCTTTGCTTGTATTGCTTTCTCCAGTTCCACTAAAAATGGGTGAAAAATCCAATGTGGCAGACACACCAAAGGTCAGGAAACAATTCTCAAGTAACCGTCTAAAGTATCATCGATGCCGCTTTGTGTAAAATCATTAAAAAGCCAAACTGGTAAAAAAAAAAATTAAAGCAAAGTTGCGGATGGTTACCATGAAATATTGCCACCCAAGCACCTGTTTCTGTAGTGTACCCTTAAGTTCAACAGTTTCTATCACTTTTAACTTTGGCTGAATGGACTTTCCCCAGATTAAAAATACAGACCCTTTCTGGAACTAGAAGAGACAGCACCATTTGAGGGTGTAGCAAAAAGACTCAAATAGGGCACAGCAGTTACGACCTTGGGACTCTTGGGATACCCACACCTTATACTGGAGTGCCTGGCTTTGAGTCCTCAATCTTCCTGCTGCTGAGCACCCTGCAAGGCAGCAGGTGATGGCCAAGTTACGTGGGTGGCAGGGATGCAGGTGAGTCTCAGGCTCCTGGGCTCAGCCTAGCCTAGACCTAGCTGATGTGGGCATTTGGGCAGTGAATCAGCAGATGGAAAAATCTCTGGCGCTCCTCTTCTCTCTCTCTCTCTGTGCCATAAATAAATAAATAAATAAATAAATAAATAAGAAAAATGCTTAAATTGCTGGAACCTCCCACTCCCTCCCCCCGCCCAGGAATTGCTAAATCAGAGCATACCCCTTGTACTTTGTAAAACGTTCTTCAGAGCAACAAATTATTGTTTGTTATACTATTAACTTTTACTTTATATTTTTTTTCCATGAAGCTTATTTTGTTTTAAGCATCAAAGCAATGAAATTATTGGTGGTTAGTTGAAACCCAGGTTATGGTAATAGGCGCTTTATATTGTTCTCTCTGCTGGCAGGAGGCACAATAAACTTCACCTTGGGGTCTCTTTTTTCCTGCTGGAAGGTTTTACCATTTCCTGAAAAGTTGCCTGGAACTCCCACCCTGGAGTCTCATGGGCAAAGGGCCTTTTTTCTTTTCTTTTTTTTTTTTTAAGATTTATTTATTTATTATTTGAAAGGCAGAGTTACAGAGAGGCAGCAACAGAGAGAGAGGTCTCCCATCCAGTGGTTCACTCCCCAGATGGCCGCAACAGCTGGAGCTGCACCGATTCGAAGCCAGGAACCTGGAACTTCCTCTGAGTCTCCCATGTGGGTGCAGGGGCCTAAGGACTTGGGCCATCTTCTACTGCTTTCTCAGGGCATAGCAGAGAGCTGGTTTGGAAGTGGAGCAGCTGGGACTCGAATCGGTGCCCATATGGGATGCCGGCACTGTAGGCGGCGGCTTTACCTGCTATGCCACAGCGCCAGCCCCTGAAGGGCCTCCTTGATGAAAGGTGCTCACCTGGGCAGCATGAGATGTAATCAGGAGAGTGAGGTAGGAGCCAGCCACAGATACAGAGAAACACTTCTGCCAAGTGTTGTGGTGGAATGAGAAGGCCATGGCAAGATGGCCACCGGCAAGTGAGAGTCAGTTACTCAGGAATGGCTTCGAAACCCATCTGGCAATGGAGCCTGCCTGGCAATAGGCTGTGATCGGATGGCTTCGGATACTGCCTGGCAACAGGCTGTGATTGGTTAGGGCATAAACCACCCCTTGACCGGATTGGCTGCCTTGGCTATTTAAGCTGCTGCACCAACTGAAATAAACAAGTCTGCCGGCTGCTTGGCTGCTCGCCTCTGGCCCACTTTTACCCAACTCCCAGAGTCTGTGTGGTGACTCTGCGTCTCTTGCCCCCACCACGCTCCTCCTCTCAGAACCAATGCACAGCAACAAAGTGCGCTGAGCACTGTGCCACTTTCTTTGTAAGCATATCCTTGCTTAAAGTAAAAATTTTTCTTGAGGTTCAGTATACATAAAGTGCACATAAATGTACACCTTGATGGTTGTCACAATATGAGCACACCTGTGTATTTAGCCCCCAGCCTGAGAAATAGAGCATGGCCACACCCTAGAAGCCTCTCAGTGACTCCTTCTGTCTCTTTGGGCTCTCCCAAGAGTCCTCGTAACAATTTTTTTAAGGGTTTTCTTTGGAATAAAGTTGCAAAAGTAATACAGAGTTCCTGTGTTCTCTTGAGCAGCTTCCTTCAATGATATATCACCGAACAATAAGACAATATCAACCAAGAAATTCGTGGGTACAATAATAGTAACTTAGCTATATGCCTTAACTTTCACCAGTTTTTGCATGCATTTTTTTTTTTTTGGTGAATAATTCTATGAAGTTTTATCACCAACATGGATTCACCCAATCATTACTACAATAGGATACAGAGATGTCCAATCACTCTAAAGAATTTTGCCTGGGGATGGGCACTTAGCCTAGTGGTTAAAACACCTGTGTCCGTGTTAGAGTACCTGGGTTCAACAACCAGCTCTGGCTCCTGCTAATGCGACCCTGGGATGCAACGCGTGATGACTCAAATGATTGGATTCCTGCTGCCACGTGAGAAACCTGGATTGAGTTCCCTGCTGCTGACTTGTCCTGGGCCAGCTCTGGCCATTGCTGACTCTGGGGAATGAACCAGAGAATGGCAGCTTTCCCTCTCTGTCTCTCAAATAAAGCAGTAGTTTTTTTTTTTTTTTTAATAGTACTTGCTTTTGGACTTTAGATGGCATGAGACAGTATATTTTTCTTCTATTAAGTTGACATAATTTATTCTTGTCACTGTAATTTGTTTTATTGTCATGGTTGTATTCCACTGCATGAATATCCCCCAACTTATTTGCATATTCTATTTTTGGTGGGCATTTTGATAGTTTTCAATTTCTGTCTATTATGGATTACTGTTATAAACATTCTGGTATTATCTCTAAGCATTTTTGATGGTTATAAACCAATAAATGGGATCGTTGGGTATTAGGGTATGTATGCATGTATCTTTGATAAATCCTGCAAATGAGTTATCCAAAGTGGTTATAGCGTTTTATATAGCAGCCCACAGAGCCCTTGTTTCCACGTCATTATCAGGTCTTGCTGTTTTGCTTTCTCCGAGGCATTTAGTGGTATCACGTGGCATTGGTGCTGGGTGTAATTTGCACTTCCCTGACAATTATGAAGGTAAGCACAGTTTCATACATTTACTGACCACCTGGATTTATTTTTTTTCAGAAGTACCTGTTCAAGGCTTTTGCCACTTAAAAAAAATTATTTCTTTTCCATCCCGATTTGTAAGAGTTTAGATATGAATGCTTTGTTGGATGTATGTGCAGCAATATATTCTCGCACTCCAGGTGTTTCCATCTTTTTAAAAAACAGACTCTTTGGAGCCAGTGCTGTGGCGTAGAAGGTTAAGCCTCTGCCTGCAGTGCTGGCATCCCATGTGGGCACCAGTTCTAGTCCTGGCTACTCCATTTCCAATCCAGCTCCCTGCTAATGCACCTGGGGAAGCAGTGGACGACGGTCCAAGTGTTTGGGCCCCTGCACCTGTGTGGAAGATTCGGCAGAAACTCCTGACCCCTGGCTTTGGGCTGGCCCAGCCCTGGCCATTGTAGCCATCTGGGCAGTAAATCTGTGGATGGAAAAATCTCTCTGTCTCTCTCTGTCTCTGTCTCTCTCTCCCCCTCCCTCCCTTCCTCTCTCCCTACCTCTCTCCCTCTCCTCCTCTCTCTTTGAAATAAATAAGTAAATATTTAAAAAGGCTCTTTTCAAAGAGCAGACTTAGATTCACAGCCTAATTGAGCAGTAAACACAGTGGCCATCCATCCCTGCCCCCTCGCATGTGCCCACCATCAGCACCCTGCACCAGAGCATGGCACGGCTTACAGTTGGTGAGCCTATTGAGGCATCATCACCCGAAGCCCATAGTTCTTCTTTGGGGAGCACTCCGACTGTTGGGAAGTGTATGGGTTTTGCCAAGCACCCTCCACTGTGATAGCCTACAGAGTACCTTTCCTGCCCTAAACACCCTCTGTGCTCTGCCTGCTTGTGCCTCCCCCAAGTCTTCTGCCACCACTGCTATTTTCACTGTCTCCATTGTTTGCCTTTCCCAGAATGTCACATTTTTGTAATTATACAGTATGTGGCCTTTCTAGATTAGGCTCTTTCCCTTAGAAATATACATTTAAGTTTCTTCCATGTCTTTTTATGACTTGGTAGCTCATTTCTTTTCAGGACTGAAATAACACATTCATTCACTTACTATGGGACATCTTGATTTCTTCTGATGTGGGACCCGGATAGGGAAGAGGCCAGCCCCACCTTCCCCTCTCCCCCGCTCTGCTCATTCCTGAAACCACCTCTAACCACCTCTCTTCGGAATCTGTTAAGTGCCAGGAGTTCCAGGGTAGGCAGGGGATGCAGGGTAAGAGCAAGATAGGGCAGTCAGGAACCCTGGTCCTTAGACTAAGTACAGTAGTTAAACTGAATCAGGATTACCTTGGACCAGCTGTTCTCCTTCTCTGAGCCTTGGATTCCATTCCACAGTGGAGTGGAATCATCCCGTCCTGTCCTTAGGGCTCCTGGGTGCTCACATTCTGTGACTTTAATGAGATGTGATGTCAGTGATCTTGTTTGTGGTAAGCTCCAGAAGGTTCCCCCTCCCAAGGGTGTCTATCGCTTCCTACAGAAGAACCAGGCAGTCAGGTTGCTGTCCTTTTCTATTTGTCCTGAGGAAAGAATCCCGAATATAGAAATATCCCATGCACAGAGATGTTCGCCACAGCATTGCTTGGAAAACACCTGTCTAGGGAATAATTGCTCAGCTTTGTGCTCCACCCCAGGCCAGCCAGCCTGGTCCTCAGAGTTCTGGATTGAGACAGAGGAATGAGCCTTACATTGGCTTACTTTTAGGAAGGCAGCCACAGTCCCTGATAGGGGATCATTTAGTCATTCATCAGATGCTTTTTTATCACTTTGCCTTGGGCCAAGGAGTGGCTCTGCAAGTATGATTCAGACACTATTTCTGCCCTCAGTTTAGCTGAGGAAGCAGAAATATAAGGGATGAGGTGGAAGTCGATGTCCCCAAAGTGCTCCACTGGGAACTTGTGAAAGGTGTCATGAAAGTCCAGTGAAGAGAAAGGTTATTTTTCTTGGATACAAAGAGTTCCTAGAGGAGGTGCCATTTAGGTTTTCCAGAGGAGAAGCTTGAAAGTAATTTCAGGCACGGAGAGGGCAGTACTTCTGTGTAGCGGGATTGCCGGGCACGTGGGGGTGGTGAGGTGCAGGAGAGGTAGGACAGCAATCAGGAGAGTGAACTGGGGTCAGCTGTGAAGAGCCCTGGTTGCTAGGGTAGGCAGTGTTGGCCCACGAGTGTGGTAGGCTGGGGAGGGGCAACAGGATAACAATGGCAGGATGTTCAGGTGATGCTTTTAAAAGATGCATTAGGGAAGGGTAATAATCGAGTTCGAGTGACCAGGTGGGAATGGCTAGCAGTTGCCCAGGAGAAATGGAAGAGCCGTGTGAGTCTGAGGTCATTGAGCGGGGAGAGAGGCAGAGTCGAGAGGCCCTGTGGGTGAAGAGGAAGTGGATGTGGTGAGTGTCGGGTTTCTGTAGACCGCGGTATTCTCTACTGATGTGGGGAACCCAGGAAGAGCAGAAGCTGGGGTCAGATAAAGACTGTGGTCTGGGTCTGTGTTGAGTTTTAGGTGCCTGAGAGGAGGTACCAGGAGGCAGGTGGGTGGATAAATCAGGGGCTCTGAGAGATTGAAGCTGCTGGTGTTGCTTTGGGCCCTTTTAGTCGATAGTCAGTGAACCAAGCCTTTGGAGGGAAAGAAATGTGTGTTAGGAGGAGGAAGGAACCGAAGGTGGTGCCAAGAGGAGTCCCTACCTGTTTGGAAGGGAAAGAAGGTCAAGGGAAACAGAGGAGGAGGAGCCCACGAAGGAGACAGAAGAGAAGGAAGTGGTAGGAACACCAGGAGAGAGCAGTGGTCTGGGGCGAGGAAGAAAGGAAGGGAGGGCGGTTGGAGAATTTGAAGGTCTCGCTAGGCCCAAGCAGGTAGGGACCAAGAAGTGCCCATTAAATTTAGTACTGAAGTGGTCAGAACAGGGAGGTTTCCATCGGTGGAGAGTGGAACACAGTCGGCCAGAAGGTAGGTGCAGGGTGAGGAAAAGGAGGCAATGAGTGGGGGCAACACTCGTGAGGAACTTGTTTGGAAAGAGAAGGAAAGAGATGGAGCAGTGACAGGGTACTGGGGGGTTGAGGGCTGTCATCACCTTCCCACCAATTTCCTAGCTGTGGATATTTCTCCTCTAGCCAGGCTTCTCATGGGCGAGAGCGCCTGGGTCACCTGTCTGTCCTCTTCCTCTTTCTCTGTGTGAGCATGTTGTGGATGCTTGCACACCGTGTGTATGGGCAGGCGGCTGGAGTATGGAGCCGCTAGGTTAGAGCTCTGGCTCCCCACCTGGTCTGGAGCCAGCCCCGGGGCAGCCTCAGGTTTCCTGAGGGGAACCTGCATCTTTTTCCCTCGGATGAGGACAATGAGTGGGAGACAGGCTGTAGCCCATCAGGATCTGTCAGCAGCCCCTGCAAGTCTGCCCACCATCTGGGCCCGATCAGACAAGCAGGCTTTTCCTACATTAATCTCTGATGGGCTTGGCCTGGCTTCCATTTCAAAAGGCTCCACTTCTTTTCTCTCTTTCCACCAACCCCCTTTTTACACTCCCTCCCCAAAACGGGACTGAAAATTATGCTTTCTCCCTTCCTTGGTTTCCCAACCCAGCTGTGGCCAGAGAAGGCTTTGAAATTGGAGCAAGGCTCAGAATGGGAGGGAGGGGGTGCCTCTCTGGCTGGTGGGGAGGGACGGGAGGAGGAATTGGCCAACAGAGCGTCCAGGGGAGGAGGAAAATCAGGGATCTCTTAGGTGACCAACTCTGGCCCCGTGGGATCTCTGATCCTTTCTTCCTCATATTCCAGCAGCATCCATCCTTCAGCCTAGTCCTTTATTTGTCCCATGTTCCTGGAAGCCATAGCCTGCCATTGCCACTTCTCCCCTGGGTGTCTCCACAGATTAGGAGACCAACTATCTTGGTCTTTCAGGAGTGAGTCTAGACACAAGCTGCCCTGTTATGCCTGAAATCAGGGACTTCCAGGGCCATGGGCCAAGCACTTTGGAAACTTGTTCTTTTTTCCCTTTTGCACAGTCATCATACAGTGCAAGGGACCATTGCAAAATGCAAAGTGGTGTGTTGGTTTAACCAGAATAGGTTGAGTATGATGTATCTCAGAGTAGAGGAATCCCGGAATGTCAGACTTTGAGACATCTAGTTCATCCCAATTATTGTATGTAAAAGAATGCTAGAGCCCAGAAAGAGGAGAATGATCATGGAGTTGTGACAGAGCTGGAGTGAGAACCTGGCAGTCAGGCCCTCACTTATGGAGCTGTCTAGTGGTAGAAGACACTTGTCATGATCCACAGGCTGAGTTGAGTTCATAGTCAGTGATGGGCAGGGTTGTTCTAAAGATACCTATGACAGGTCTGGGTTCCACAGATTGCAGAAGAGGGACAAGTTTTCAAGAGGATTAGGGAATGAGAGAAGGGTAAATGTCAAGGAGGCCAGGCTTCTTAGGTCGGCTCCCATGTGAGTCTACCTCTTTCTGCACGAAGAAGAGATTCATTCAGTAATGGAAGACTATAGAAGTGCAAGATAGATTTGCCTATGTCTAACAGAAAACCCCACTTAAACTGAATCAGATAAGAAGAGTATTTGTTTATCCACATTACCAGAATTCCAAATGCAGTGGTTTAGTCATATCACCGCCGGCTCGGGTTCCTTGTTTCTCAGCTTTGCCTTACTACATTTCGTAAGATGGCTGCCTTCTAGCTGTCCAACAACTGCTGACTGGAAAGGAGGATCCTTTTTTGTTGTTCAGTTTAATAGGAAGGAGGAAAAATAGTTTCTTCTTCACTGTGGAATTTGTTTTTCTCTGAGTCTAATTGGGCAACTTAAAGTCACATGTCCATCCCTGAACCAATAGTAGTTACAAAGAGAGTCTTATTGGCTTAGACTAGGGGGTGGCAACTTACAGTCCCGGGTCCCAAACCAGCCATTTGTTTACAGGCTGTGAGCTAAGAGTGGTTTTTATATTTTTAAATGGCTATATTTTTCTTTCTTTCTTTCTTTTTTTAAGGGAAAGGGTTTATTGGGGGAAACCTAACAAACTGGAGGGAAGGGGCGAAGAAGGAAAAAGAGGGAGAAGGAGAGTATGAGAGAGATAGAGAGACAGAGACAGAGAGACAGAGGTCAGGAGATGGAGAGAAAGAGAGAGAGAGACACATGTTCAGGAACAGGTCTTTTAAAAACTTCGCCGGGGGGCAGGCAGGGAAGTAGGAACATCGAATCCCATTAGGATGGGGCTGGGGCTGACACCAGTGGTTGGGCCATGTGGCCATCTGGCTTCCAGAAATGGCGGCAGGGGCTAGAGCCTAGGATGGTATCAGGGTGTAGAAAGACTGCGCCATTTTACTAACATTTCCCCCTTTTGTTTTTTTATAAAGCAGGAGTTGTATGGGGGTTACATTAGTTCCAATAGTCCAGGAGGGGTAGAGGGACGATGATCTGTCTTTAGAGCTACTTCCTGCTGACATGGGGCGACAAGGTACTCTTCGCTGGCATGGGGCGATGTCTCAAGCCGCTGTCTCCTGGGTGGGGAGCCGAATATATCTCTGTAGTAGCATTTGATTGACCACCAGGTTGCTGAAGGCCTTGGTTCATTCCATTATCAACTCCTGTAAACACTTAAACAGACACTGTAGTATACAAGACGGGGTGAGAATAACAACCAATGATCCTAGGAGTGGCATTAGCCAGGTAATGAGAGGATTTCATAGAGGAGAGGAAATGAGGGGGGGTCTCTGGACCCTTGTGAGGACTGTTTGATGGACGTGGTTTAAAGCTGATCCCAGCCAAGACCAGGAGAAAGGCCACTCAACTTTGCAGGTAGAGGAGTTTGTGGAGGAAATCCTGAACAATCATACAACATTAAGTGGGGGAGAGGACCATCAATACCCACAGGTCGGGAGTAGAGCCTAAATGGCTATATTTTAAAGGTTATCTAAATACCCTTGTAATAACTTTCATGTTGACTCCTAGACTTCAAAGGATAAAATATTTGCTACTTAGGCCTATAAAGAAAAGTTTTCCAACCCTTGGCCTAGGATCTGCCCTCTGAATTTGAGGGAATGATTTGAGCTTTCTCCAAAGCCCATGCCTGTGAGAAGGACAAGTGGAAACGTGTTTAAATCTGGGATTCTGTGTGAGAGGGAAGATTGCTAGGCTGGGGTAGAAACTAACGGTGTCAGCTATAGCACAAATGATATCCATGTAGTCAGACCTCATAAAAACCCAAGAAAAAAACCATTTACTGAAATGCAGAGAGTCTTGAAAGTAGTTTAGGTACTAAATCATTCATAATCTGGTGTAATGTGCTAACTTCTTCAGCACCAGAAATCTTGCTTTTTTCCATGTTAGCCATTACCCGCCACATGCTCCAGTTTGTATATCATTTTTCATGTAATTATTCATATGCTCTGTTTACTAGGGTCCCTGTTGACTCTTGGCTTCTGCTGACTCATGATTCTACTCACTCATGGCTTGCTGATGACTGGTACTACCCATTCATGGCTTGCTGACTTAGGTTCTACTCACTGTAACCTTTATACCAGAATTATTTTTGTGAGTCTTACATTTTTTTTCTCTACTTTATATTTAATTTCTAAGATACTTTGATTAGTTTGGGTGGGTACTCTATTTTAAAGATTTATTTATTCATTTGAAAGGCAGAGTTACAGAGAGGTAGAGGCAGAGGCAGAGAGAAGGTCTTCTCTCTGCTGGTTCACTCCCCAGATGGCTGCAACAGCTGGAGCTGCACCAAGCTGAGCCAGGATCCAGGAGCTTCTTCCAGCTCTCCTACATGGGTGCAGGGGCCCAAGGACTTGGGCCACCTTCCATTGCTTTCCCAGGCTATAGCAGAGAGCTGGATTGGAAGTGGAGCAGCTGGGATTCGAACTGGCACCCATATGGGATGCTGGCACTTCAGGTGGAGGCTCTATCCACTATGCCACAGCACAGGCCCTGGGCACTCTATTTCTTATCTGGTCTCACGTGTCCGCCTTGGTTGTAGCTCCACTTATACTCCAAGATTAACACAACAGTCCTCATCTTAATGCAAGGCTTAAGCTAAGTACTATAAGCATTCTTATAAAGCCTTATTATTCACATTCCCTAACTTATGCTCTGTGACTACTGAGATAGAGGACTAAGCTGAAGTTTCCTTAATAAAAAATTCAGTGTCTGTCATGGTTAATTTTATGTGTCAATTTGAATAGGCCAAGGGATGCTCAGATAGCTGGTAATACATTGTTTCTGGATATGTATATTTGGTGTTTTTGGAATAGCCTAATATTTGAATTAGAAGACTGGGGGAAAAATCTTCCTTCACCAATATGGATGAGCACCATTTAGTCTGCTGAGGGCCTGCCTGAAGTAGAGAGGTGCATGAAGGGCAGGTTTTCTGTTCTTAACCTGGAACACTCATCTCCCCCTGCCTTCAGACACTGGAGCTTCAGGTCCTTGGCCTTTGAACTCTGGGAATTGCACCAGCAGCCCCCTGGTCCTCAGGTCTTCAGACACGAACTGAGTGACATCAGTGGCTTTCCTGATTCTGTAGCAGATGGTACACTTTCTTGGCCTTTATAATCACATGAGTCAATTCTCTTTGTGTTTCTCTGGTGAACCCTAATGAGCGCAATATCTAAGATCAATCATGATCTCTCATGATCAAAAAAATATTTCAGCTTATTGTAAGGAAGTGACATTATAGCTTCCTGTCTCAAATACGTGAAATTACTTATGAACAATTTAGAGGTTATTAAAGTTGTCATTTATTCTTGTTATGATACTCTGCCAAGTTTATGCTTGGCATAAACTACTAAACATGCTACTGCCAAAATCTTATGAAAATGACAGAAGAAATGTAAAAACTAAGAACAAAACCATAGTAGATCTGGAAAAGCAGAAAGGAATACCAATAGCATAGGAGTCTAAGAATTTTCTGGAAAATATATGGTTATATTGGATTGATTCAATAGCAAGAAACAGTCATTGAACTAAACAGGCGCAGGTAACACCTCAAGAAAAACAGTTAGTGATGTTGATAAAGGAGAACTTGGAATTGTAATTATTGTACTCCAAGAAATTTGAGAGACTATCATAGCCATAAAATATCAGACCGATCCTCTTTCTGTGTAGACATCTCCAGCTT
Source organism: Lepus europaeus (assembly GCF_033115175.1). Lineage (NCBI taxonomy): Eukaryota > Metazoa > Chordata > Mammalia > Lagomorpha > Leporidae > Lepus > Lepus europaeus. The sequence continues at coordinate 47,606,216 of NC_084833.1, forward strand.
GTTTGGCAGTTTACTTGGGACTTTGCAACTAAGTTTCTGCCACTGGGAAGTTGGCAAAAGCAATGTTTGTGGCTGGCGCCACGGGTGGAGGATTAACCAAGCGCGCCATGGCACCCAAATGGCCGCTACTGTCGGTACTGCACCGATCCAAAGCCAGGAGCCAGGTAATTCCTCCTGGTCTCCCATGCGGGTGCAGGGGCCCAAGAACCTGGGCCATCCTCCACTGCCTTCCCAGGCCACAGCAGAGAGCTGGACTGGAAGAGGAGCAACCGAGACTAGAATCCAGCACCCATATGGGATGCTGGCGCCGCAGGCGGAGGATTAACCAAATGAGCCATGGCACAGGCCCCTACCCACTCTTATTTTTAACTGGGATCTCTTTTCAATTGACTTATTACATCTATGATTAATTCTATGTTAAGTAAGGAGTTCAACAAATGGTATTAAGTAGAGAAAAATGAATAAAAAAAAAGAAATAATAAACAGTTCCTCGACAGTCTGTTCAAGTCATTGCTTCTCATAGTGTCAGTTTCACTTCCACAGGTTTCCTTTTAGGTGCTCTATTATCACAGATCAGGGAGAACATATGGTACTTATCCCTTTGGGACTGGCCCATTTCACTAAGTATGATGTTTTCCAGATTCATCTATTTAGTTGCAAATGACTGGATTTTCTTTTTTTTAACCAGTGTGTAGTATTCCATAAAGTACATATCCTATAGTTTCTTTATCCAGTCTTCTATTGATGGGCATTTAGGTTGATTCTTGGCTATTGTGAATTGAGCTGCAATAAACAGTGAGGTACAGATGACTCTTCTATTTGCTGATTTCATTTCCTTTGGCTAAATTCTGAGGAGTGGATGGCTGGGTCGTATGGTAGGACTAGATTCAGATTTCTGAGGAATCTTCAAACTGTCTTCCATAGTGGCTTTACCAATTTGAATTCCTACCAACAGTGGATTAGGGTACCTTTTCCCCACATCCTCACCAGCATTTGTTGTTTGTTGATTTCTGTATGAAAGTCATTCTAACTGGGGTGAGGAGAAACCTCATTGTGTTTTTGTTTTGCATTTCCCTTATCATTAGTGATCCTGAGCATTTTTCATGTGTAGGCCATTTGGATTTCCTTTTTTGAGAAATGTCTGTTCAATCCTTTGCCCACTTCTTGATTGTTTGCTTTGCTATTGTTGAGTTTTTTGATCACTTTCTATGTTCTGGTTATTAATTCTTTATCAGTTGCAAATAATTTCTTCCATCTGTTGGTTGCTTCTTTACTTTCTTGACTATTTTGCTGTACAGAAGCTTCTCAATTTGATGTAATCCCACTTGTTAATCTTGGTTTTTATTGCCTATGCCTCTGGGGTCTTTTCCAGGAACTCTGTGCCTAGGTCAATGTCTTGCAGGGTTTCCCCAATACTCTCTATTAATTTGATGGCATTGGGTTGTAGATTTAGGTCTTTAATCCATTTTGAATGGATTTTTGTATAAGGTATAGGGTATGGATCTTGCTTCATATTTCTGCACATGGAAATCCAGTTTTCCCAGCACCATTTGTTGAAGAGACTATCCTTGCTCCAGGGAATGGTTTTAGCTACTTGGTTGAATATAAGTTGGCTGTGGATGGTTGGATTGATTTCTGGCATACCTATTCTGTTCCATTGATCTATCAATCTGTTTTTGTACCAGTACCAGGCTGTTTTGATTATAACTGCCCTGCAGTATGTCTTGAAATTTGGAATTGTGATGCCTCTGGCTTTACTTTTGTTGTATAAGATTACTTTAACTACCCAAGGTCTCTTGTGTTTCCAAATGAATTTCAGCATTTTTTTCTATATCTGAGAAAAATGTTCTTGGTATTTTGATTGGTATCGCATTGAATCTTTAAGTTATTTTCAGAAGAGTGGACATTTTGATGATATTGATTCCTCTGATCCATGAACATGGAAGTTTTTTCCATTTTTTAATTTCTTCTATTTATTTAGAGTTTTGTAATTCTCATAATAGAGATCTTTGACCTCCTTGGTTAAATTTAGTCCAAGGTATTTTTTTTTAATTTTTTTTTTGACAGGCAGAGTGGATAGTGAGAGAGAGAGACAGAGAGAAAGGTCTTCTTTTTTGCCGTTGGTTCACCCTCCAATGGCCGCTGTGGCTGGCGCATCTCGCTGATCTGAAGCCAGGAGCCAGGTGCTTCTCCTGGTCTCCCATGTGGGTGCAGGGCCCAAGGACTTGGGCCATCCTCCACTGCCTTCCTGGGCCATAGCAGAGAGCTGGCCTGGAAGAGGGGCAACCGGGACAGAATCCGGTGCCCTGACCAGGACTAGAACCCGGTGTGCCGGAGCCGCAAGGTGGAGGATTAGCCTGTTAAGCCACGGCGCCGGCCAGTCCAAGGTATTTTTTGTAGCTATTGTGAATGGGATTGATCTTAAAAGTTCTTTCTCAGCCATAGCGTTGTTTGTATATACAAAGGCTGTTTTTTTTTTTTTTTAGAAAACTTTTATTTAATAAATATGAATTTCGAAAGTACAACTTTTGGATCATAGCAGTTTTTCTCCCCATAACCACCCTCCCACCCACAAACCATCCCATCTCCCACTCCCTCTCCCATCCCATTCTTGATCAAGATTCATTTTCAATTATCTTTATATACAGAAGATCAACTTAGAATATACTAAGTAAAGATTTCAATAGTTTCCACCCACATGGACACACAAAGTATAAAGTACTGTTTGAAGACTAGTTTTACCGTTAATTCATAGTACAACACATTAAGGACAGAGATCCTATTTGGGAAGTAAGTATAGTGACTCCTGTTGTTGATTTAACATATAAAAAATAGTTGACAACTCTTATTTATGGTGTCAGTAATCACCAGAGGCTCTTGTCATGAGCTGCCAAGGCTATGGAAGCCTCTTGAGTTCACAAACTCCGACCTTATTTAGACAAGGCCATAATCAAAGTGGAAGTTCTCCCCTGCTTCAGAGAAAGGTACCTCCTTCTTTGATGGCCCGTTCTTTCTGCTTGGATTTCACTCACAGGGATCTTTCATTTAGGTGATTTTTTTTTTTTTTTTTTTTTTTTTGCCACAGTGTCTTGGCTTTCCATGGCTGAAAACTCTCATGGGCTTTTTAGCCAGATCCAAATGCCTTAAGGGCTTATTCTTAGGCCAGAGTCATTAGGGGTAAGTCTGAGTGAGCGTGTGCTGAACTGTACATCTCCTCCCTCTCTTATTCCCACTTTATTTTTAACAGGGATGAATTTTCAATTTAAACACCTAAGAATAATTGTGTGTTAATCAAAGAGTTCAACCAATGGCATTAAGTAGAAAAAGAAAATACTAAAAAGAATAAAATAGTAAGCTGTTCCTTGACAGTTCAGGACAAGGGCTGAATAAGTGATTGTTTCTCATAGTGTCAGTTTCACTTCTACAGGTTTCCCCTTTGGTGCTCAGTTAGTTGTCACAGATCAGGGAGAACATATGATGTTTGTCCCTTTGGGACTGGCTTATTTCACTCAGCATGATGTTTTCCAGATTCTTCCATTTTGTTGCAAATGACTGGATTTCATTTTTTTTTTTTTACTGCTATGTAGTATTCTATAGAGTACATATCCATAATTTCTTTATCCAGTCTTCTATTGATGGGCATTTAGGTTGATTCCATGTCTTGGCTATTGTGAATTGAGCTGCAATAAACATTGAGGTGCAGATAGATCTTTTATTTGCCAATTTAATTTCCCTTGGGTAAATTCCGAGGAATGGGATAGCTGGGTCGTGTGGTAGGGCTATATTCAGGTTTCTGAAGAATCTCCAAACTATCTTCCATAGTGGCTTTACCAGTTTGCATTCCCTCCAACAGTGGATTAGTGTGTCTTTTCCCCCACATCCTCCCCAGCATCTATTGTTAGTTGATTTTTGTATGTAAGCCATTCTAACTGAGGTGAGGAGAAACCTCATTGTGTTTTTGTTTTGCATTTCCCTGATGGCTAGTGATGCTGAACATTTTTCCATGTGTCTGTTGGCCGTTTGGATTTCCTTTTTTGAAAAATGTCTATTGAGGTCCTTGGCCCATCTCTTAAGTGGGTTGTTTGTTTTGTTGTTGTGGAGTTTCTTGATGTAGAGTTTCTTTGTAGATTCTGGTTATTAATCCTTTATCAGTTGCATAATTTGCAAATATTTTCTCCCATTCTGTCAGTGGAAAAGCTATTGTTTTTTTGTGTGTGTGTTGATTTTATATCCTGCTATTTTACCAAACTCTTTTATGAGTTCCAGTAGTCTTCTAGTGGAGTCTTTTGGTTTCCATTTATATCATCTGTAAATAAGGATAGTTTGATTTTATCCTTCCCAATTTGAATTCCTTTGATTTCTTTTTCTTGCCTAATGGCTCTGGCTAAAACTTCCAGGACTATATTGAATAACAATGAAGAGGGTGGCATCCAAGTCTGGTTCAGGATCTCAGTGGGAATGCTTCCAGGTTTTCCCCTTCTTAATTGGATGCTGGCCATGGGTTTGTCATAAATTGTCTTGGTTGTGTTGAGTAATGTCCCTTCTGTAGCCAGTTTGCTTAAATTTTTCATCATGAAAGGGTGTTTTATTTTATCAAACGCTTTCTCTGCATCTATTGAGATAATCATGTGTTTTTTGTTCTTCCGCTTGTTAATGTGATGTATCACATTGATTTGTGAATGTTGAACCATCTCTGCATACCAGGGATAAATCTCACTTGGTTCGGGTGAATGATCTTTCTGATGTTTTGTTGGATTCGATTGATAAGTATTTCTTTGAGGATTTTTGCATCTATGTTCATTAGAGAAATTGATCTGTAGTTCTCTTTCTCTGTTGTATCTTTTTCAGGTTTAGGGATTAAGGTGATGCTGGCTTCATAGAAGGAATTTGGGAGGATTTTCTTCTCCCCTTTTTCTTAAGATCTTGTTTTAATCTAAAGACAGAGTTACAGAGAGAGGTTAAGACATAGAAGAGGGGACGTCTCCATCTGCTGGTTCACTCCCCTAATGGCCGAAATTGCCAGGCTAGTCAGTCCAAAGCCAGGAGCCAGGAGCTGCTTCTGGGTCTCCCAAATAAGTGCCAGGGGCCCAAGGATTTAGGTCATCTTCTGCTGCTTTCCAAGGCATATTAACAGGGAGCTGGATTAGAAGTAGAGCAGCCAGGACTTGAATTGGCACCCATATGGGATGCCGGTACAACAGGCTGGGGTTTTAACCCACTGTGCCACAGCACTGGCCCCTGATCCCATCCAATACAATTGTTTTGAATAGCTTGGAAAGAATTGGTATTAGTTCTTTACAAGTCTGGTAAAATTCAGCAGTGACATCTTCCAGTCCTAGGCTTTTCTTTGTTGGGAGGGTCTTTATTACTGATTCAGTTTCCATCTTGGTTATTGTTCTGTTCAGGTTTTCTATGTCTTCATGACTCAGTTTAGGTAGGTTGTATGTGTCCAGGAATCTCTTTATTCTAGGTTTCATAATTTGTTGGCCTACAGCTCTTTGTAGTAATTTCTGATGATTTGTTTCATTTCTGTCATGTCTGTTGTTAACATTTACTTTTTAATCTCTAATTTTATTGATTTGGGTCTTCTCTCTTTTTTTCTTTACTTGAGCCAATGGTGTGTCAATTTTATGTTTTCAAAAAACCCACTTTTCATTTTGCTTCTCTTTTCTATTTTTTAAAATTTTATTTCTTCTCTGATTTTAGTTATTTCTTTTTTCCAGGTAATTTTGGGTTTGAATTGCTGTTGTTTTTCTAGGTCCTTGAGATGCACTGATAGCTAATTTATTTGGTGCCTTTCCAATTTGTTGATATAGTACCAATTGCTATAAACTTTCCTCTTAACACTGCTTTTGCCTCATCCCATAAGTTTTGATATATTGTATTGTCGCTTTGCAGAAATTTTTGATTTCTTCTATGACCCACTATTCATTCAGGAGCATGTTATTCAGTCTCTATGTATTTAAATATGTTCTAGAGATTCTTGAGTTGTTGATTTCCAGCTTCATTCTATCATGGCCAGAGAAGATGCATGGTATAGTCTTGATTTTTTTGAACTTGCTGAGACTTGCTTTATGGCTTAGAATGTGGTCTATCCTAGAGACTTCCATGCTCTCCTAAGAAGAATGTGTGTTCTGCATCTGTAGGTTGAAAAGTTCTGTAGGTATCTATTAGGTCTGTTTGGTCTACAGCGTCAATTAACCCTGTTTCCTTGCTGATTTTCTGTCTGGTTGATCTGTCTGTTGCTGAAAGTACAGTATTAAAGTGCCTGTTACCATTGTATTGGAGTCTAAGTCTCCCTTTAGATTCATTAGCATTACTTTTAAATAGCCAGGTGCCCTGTAATTAGGTGCACACATGTTTACAATAGTCACATTTTCCTGTTGAATTGATCCCTTAATAATTACATAGTGCCCTTCTTTGTCTCTTTTAACAGTTTTTTGTGTTAAAATATATTTTGTCTGATATTAGGATGGCTACAGCAGCTCTTTTCTGGTTTCTGTTGGCATGGTATCTTTTTCCATCCTTTCACTTTCAGTCTGTGTGCATCTTTGTGGTGAGATGTGTTTCTTGTAGGCAGCAAATAAATGGGTTTTGTAGTTTAATCCATTCAGCCAGTCTGTGCCTTTTAATTGGATAATTGAGGCCATTTACATTCAAGGTGACTATTAATAAGTCAGAAATTGACCCTGCCATTTTTTCATAAATATTCCTATTGTTTATTTTGGATTTCCTTTGTACTTTTACTGGGAGATTTTCTGCCTTCTACTTCTTTCATAGTGATGACCATGTTTTGGTGTGTAGCACATCCTTAAACATTTTTTGTAAGGCTGACGAATGGGACAAATTCTTTCAATTTCTGTTTGTTATGCAAGGTCTTTTTAATGACTTTTTTATTTATTTGACAGATAGAGTTAGATGTGAGAGAGACAGAGAGAAAGGTCTTCCTTCTTTTGGTTAACCCCACCCCCCAAATGACTGCCACGGCTGGTGCTGCGCTGATCTGAAGCCAGGAGCCAGGTGCTTCCTCCTGGTCTTCCGTGTGGGTGCGGGGCCCAAGCACTTGGGCCACCCTCCACTGCCTTCCCAGGCCACAGCAGAGCTGGACTGGAAGAGAAGCAACTGGGACTAGAACCTGGCTCCCATATGGGATGCCAGCACTGCAAGTGGAGGATTAACCAAGTGAGCCACGGTGCCGGACCTGTATTCAAGGTCTTTATTTCGCCTTCATTCATCGGTGAGAGCTTTGCAGGGTACAGTATTCTGGTTGACAGGTTTTTTACTTTTAAGACTTGGAATCTTTCTTGCCATTCTATCCTAGACTAGGGTTTCTGATGAGAAGTCAGCTGTGAGTTGAATTGGAGATCCTCTGAAAGTAATCTGGTTTTTCTCTCATATACTTTTTAGAATCTTTTCTGTATGTTTTACTGAGGAGAGTTTGACTACAATGTGTTTGGTGAAGATCTTTTCTGATCATGTCTGCTAGGAGTTCTATGTGCTTCCTGTACTTGGATGTCCCTTTCTTTCTGCAAATTAGGGAAGTTTTCTGTAACTATTTTACTAAAAAGTTTTTCTAATCCACTCTCTCTCTTTTAAAAAAGATGTGTTTATTTATTTGAAAGGCAGAGTCACAGAGAGGTAGAGATGGGGCAGGGGTCTTCCATCCACTGGTGCACTCCGTAGATGGCAGCAGCGCTGGAGTTGTGCCCATACAAAGCCAGGAGCTTCATCCAGGCCTCCCACATGGATTAGGGGTCCCAAGGACTTTGGCCATCTTCCACTGCCTTCCCAAGCCATAGCAGAAAGCTGGATTGGAAGTGGAACTTCTGGAACTTGAAGCAGCACTCATGTGGGATGCCAGCACTGCGGGCAGCGGTTCTACCAGCTAAGCCACAGTGCTGGCCCTCCAATTCTCTTTCTGCACCTTCAGAAACTCCAAAGACCCACATGTTGTATCATTTCATAGTATCCCATAACTCTACACTGTTTTTTAGTTTTCTAATTTCTTTTTTGTTTTTTGGTCTGACTGTAAAATTTTTAGCATTTTGTATCTAACTCAGATATTCTTTCTTCTACCTCCTTGAGTCTGTTCTTAAGGCTTTTCCCTATATTTTTATTGTTTTATTGAATCTTCATTTCCAATATTTTGTTTTGATTCCTCTTTAAAATCTGAATTCTGTGGGAAAAATTTATTCATGTTATGTATGGATTTCTTTAGTTTATGAATTTGCTTCTGGTTATTTCTGAGTAATCCTATGATCGATTTTTTGAATTCTGTTTCTAGAATTTCATCAGTCTCTTCATCTTCATATTCTAGTATTGAAGTGTTCTTTTAGGGGTGTCATGTTGTCTTCCTTATTTTTTTAAAGATTTATTTAAAGTCAGTTGCACAGAAAGAGAAGGAGAGTGAGAGAGAGGGAGGTCTTCCATCTGCTGGTTCTCTCCACAGTTGGCTGCAACAGCTGGGCCGATCTGAAGGCAGAACCAGGAGCTTCTTCCGGGTCTCCTATGTGGGTGTGGGGGCCCAAGGACTTGAGCCATCCTCTACTGCTTTCCCAGGCCATAGCAGAGAGCTGGATCAGAAGTGGAGTAGCTGGGACTCAAATTGGTACCCACGTGGGTTGCTGGCACTGCAGGTGGCAGCCTTATCTACTATGCCACAGTGCTGGCCCCCTTCCTTATTCTTGTTTCTTGAATTTCTGCATTTATTTTTAGGTATTTATGGTGATACTTGTTGGGTTTTTCCCCCTGTGATGACTATTATCTTTGGACTATACCTCTGTGGCTTAGTGGAGTGTCTACTCTTTCATTTACTACCCAGAAGCATGTGCTGGGTGTGGTCAAGGGAGCTCCGTTCAGTGCTCCAAGATGAAGGGAATGTCCAAGGTGACACCAAGGTTGGGTGTGGTAAAACTGGCCCCCCTTTTAATTAGAGGGGTGGTTTGTTCTGCTCTGTTGGAGTATTTTCATGCTTAACCTCCTCTCCTCTAAGGAGACCAATGCCTGGGCACTAGCCCCACTGGGTACTGTTTTCATCCATGTAGTCACAAGAACCACTCAAAGGATCCCTGCAGTCCTCGGTGTAAACATGGATCCTGCAGCAATGATCCTCACCTGGGAATCAGGTGGCCCTGAGCATGTGGAGCCACTCACAGTGACTGCCCAACATCCCAGCAACACCCTGCCCCCTCCCACGCAGGGCCACCATGATTTTACAGTCTCAGCACACAATCCTCCCATAGTCACAAGCTCCCGTCCCAGTCTCCTGTCAATTCTCTCAGCTAGACTCAGTCATTTCCTACCAGCTGGTTGCTGGACGCACGGACAGGAGCTGGCACTCGTGCCTGAGATTACACTCTCGACTTTTTTTAAAAACTATTTTCACCTAGACTAGAGCAGTAAGCTCCCTCCCCTATTCCCTGTATTCCAAGGTCTTTCAAAAATGAAAGCAAAAGAAACATTTTTAGGCAGGAAAAAATGGGAGAATCCATTGCCAACAGGATAAACCAGAACTATTTAAAGAAACAGTTTTGTAGACAGGAGTTTGATATCAGAGAGACTTTCAGTTTTTAAATGAAAATACCAAAAGTAAATGAAGATAACATTTTTAAAAATTCTGTTAAATTATAGAATATGATTAAAATTATTTTTAATTACTCAAACAACAAGAGCATAACAGATGGGAAGGAGTTATTGGAAGCATAGTCTTGGAAGGGTCCTACAATACATGAAAAATGGTAAAATGTTACTTAAAATATACTGTATATAAATAAATGGGTGTACTGCAAACCTTATTGAAGCCACAAGATCATTTATGAAGAAAACATAAATAATAAGATAATAGTGTAGATAAAATGAAATCCTGACAGTATTAAACAACAGGCAGAAAAAAAAAAGGAACGAGATAATACCAGTTCTACACAAATTGTTCCATATATTTGAAGGGGAGGAAATACTCATTTTTATTAGGCAAGTGTTATGCTAGCTGCAAAGCAGGGCAAAGAGAAAATACAGTGCAATATTCTTCATGAATATAGTTGCAGAAATTATCATTAAAATTTAGTCCATTGATGGAAGAATTAATACTCATGACCAAATGAGACTTATACCAAAAATGGCTAAGTAATGTCAGTATATTCTACCGCATTAATAGTATTTAAAAAATGAGCCCACAGTCATATCAGTGAATACAAGTGAAGTATTTGATGACTCCAACATTCAACCCTGATTTAAACATGTCTTAGCAAACTAGAAACAGATAGCCATATCCTCCCCTGGACAAAGGGAATTTAAAAAAAACTTATAGATATAATCATAGTTAATGTGAAGGACTAAATGCTTTCTCCCTAAATTTGAGAACAAATCTAGAATACTCTAACCATTCCTGGTCAACATTATCTTGGAGATTCTAGAAGTGTAATAAGGCAAGAAAAAGAAATAAAAGGCATGCAGATCATAAAGCAAGAAAAAAACTTTTTCTTTTTTCCAGAGACACCATTGTTCATCTGTTTGGGCAATTGTAATATAAAATAAGTTTGTAGGCCTAATAAAGGTGGAATGACACAGGCTGAGCAAACAAAAGTCAGTTGTGGAGATAAGAACCAAGATGGAAGATGAGGCCACGATGGAGTGGGATGAGACTTCTACAGTATCAAAGAAAAAAATTTGCCATCTAAGAATACTATATCCAGAAAAGCTGTCCTTCAGATATGAGGGAGAGGTATAAATGTTCCCAAATAAAAAGAGGATTTATTACCACCATACAGAAATATGCTAAAGGGGAGTTTTTTCAAACTAAAAGAGATATTAGCAAGGAAGAAGAAAATATTAGAAGGTAGAAGACTCATTGGTAGGAGTAACTATAAAGTTCAGAATGCTCTTATTTGTAAACACAATTTTAAGTTATATCTACTCTGAAGACTAAAAAATTAAAATCACTACCCTAGAATGTTAAGAGGCAATATTGAAAAGAAGTAAAATGTAACATCAGAACGTCAAAATATGAGGAGTGGAGCACAAATATGGATTCCTTATTTGAATTCCTTATTAGTTTTTTGTTTGTATTTCACTATTTTTTAAAAAGATTTATTTATTTATTTATTTATTTGACAGGTATAGTTACAAACAGTGAGAGAGAGAGAGAGAGAGGTCTTCCTTCCATTGGTTCAATTCTCCTAATGGCCGCCACGGCCCGTGCTGCGCCAGTCCAAAGCCAGGAGCTGGGTGCTTCCTCCCAGTCTCCCATGCGGGTGCAGGGCCCAATCACTTGGGCCATCCTCCACTGCACTCCCGGGCCACAGCAGAGAGCTGGACTGGAAGAGGAGCAGCAGGGACTAGAACCAGCGCCCATATGGGATGCCAGCGCCGCAGACAGAGGATTAGCCAATGAGCCATGGCTCTGGGCCCTGTCTTCCACTATTTTTTTTAAGATTATTTATTTGAAAGGCAGAGGCAGAGAGAGAAAGATAGGTCTTCCATTCGCTGCTTCACTCTCCAATGGCTGTAACAGTTGGAGCTGGGTCAATCCAAAGCCAGGAGCCAAGACCTTTTTCTGGGTCTCCTGCATGGGTGCAGAGACCACCCTCTATTATTTTCCAAGGCAATGGCAGAGAACTGGATGGGAAGAGGACCAGCACCCAATGGGATGTCGGCACTACAGGCGGTGACTTCACCTGCTACGCCACAGCACCAACCCCTCTTTCACTATATATATATATGTATATATTTTTGACAGGCAGAGTGGATAGTGAGAGAGAGAGACAGAGAGAAAGGTCTTCCTTTTTGCCGTTGGTTCACCCTCCAATGGCCGCTGCGGCCGGCGCATCTCGCTGATCTGAAGCCAGGAGCCAGGTGCTTCTCCTGGTCTCCCATGCGGGTGCAGGGCCCAAGCACTTGGGCCATCCTCCACTGCCTTCCCAGGCCATAGCAGAGAGCTGGCCTGGAAGAGGGGGAACCGGGATAGAATCCGGTGCCCCAACTGGGACTAGAACCCAGTGTGCCGGCGCCGTGAGGCGGAGGATTAGCCTGTTAAGCCACGGCGCTGGCCTCACTATATTTTTTTAAGAGATTTATTTTATTTATTTGAGGGAGTTATAAAAAGAGAGGGAGAGATCTTCTATCCACTAGTTCACTCCCCAGATGGCCATAACAGCCAGAGTTGGGACTGGCCAAAGCCAGAGAGCTTGGAACTCCTTCTGGGTCTCCCACGCAGATGGTAGGGGTCCAGGTACTTGGGCCATCTTCTGCTGCCCCCGTAGGCACATAAGCAGGGGGATATATCAGAAGTGGATCATAAGGGATAGGTGACAGTTTAACCTGCTGTACCATAAAGCTGGCCCCAACTCTTGCACTATTTTTTGTAATCATTGTTGTTTTCATCATTTTGAAATAGCTTGTTATAGTCAAAAGTTTTTTGGTAAGCTTTATGGTAACCACATAGCAAGAACCTATAACAGAATTACCAAAAATAAGCAAGGAACTGAAGTATATCATTACAGAAAAATCACATATCCATGAATAAAGGTTGTAAGAGAGGGATTAAAAAAAATAACTACAATAAAAATACAAAACAGGCACCAAAATAGCAGTGGTTAAGACCTTACCTATTTACAATTATGTTAAATGTCAATAGACTAAATTCTCCAATTAGAAGACATAGAGTGACCATTAAAAAATAGAACCCAACTAATGATATGCTACTTAGAAGGAATTCACTTCACCTCTAAGGACTCACATAGGCTGAAAGTGAAAGGATAGGATGAGATGAGATGCTCCATACTGAGCGGTCCTGAGTTTCTTAAATACAGTGTTACTCAAATTATCCCATCTTTGGTGAATAACATTTGGTAGTATGTGTGTTTCAAGAATGTTTTGCATCTCTTTTAAGTGGTTAAATTTATGGGTACTTTATTTTCATAATAATATCTTATTTATCTATAGTTTCCCTAGGATCTGTAGTGAAGTCCTTTCATTCTTTATATTGATCATTTTTAACATCTCTCTTTTTCTTGATCTGATTGACTAGGAGCTTATCAATTTTATTGCTCTTGTCAAAAAAAAGAAGCTTTGGGTTTCACTGATTTTTCTTTATAACTTCTTTTTCAATGTCATTGATTTGGGTTTTCATTTTTGTACTTTCATTTTTATTAGTCACAGGTGGCGACTTTAACTGCTATGCCACGATGCCAGACTGTTTGATTTTCAGTTTATATGCATCTTTAAGCTGTGTTTGTTTGTTTCTTTTTAAAACTTATTTGTTTAAGAGAGTTACAGAGAGAGAGGAAGAGACAGAGAGATATTCCATCTGCTGGTTCACTCCCCAGATGGCCAGAATGGCTAGCACTGGGTGAGGCTGAAGTCAGGAGCTTCTTCTGGATCCCCATGCAGGAGGCCGAAGCTCAAACACTTGGGTCATCCATTGCTGCTTTTCCAGGCATTTAGCAGGGAGCTGAATTGGTAGTGGAGCAGCTGGGACATGAACCATCACCCATATGGGATGCCAGTGTTGCAGGCAGAGGCTTTAATAGCTGTGCGGCGACGCCAGGCCCTAAACTGTGATTCTTGTGCAGATGTAATTGGCTATTTTTAAAAAACATAATAATTTAATTTCTTTTTAAAAATATTTTATTTATTTATTTGCAAGGTAGAATTACAGACAGTGAGAGGGAGAAACAGAGAGAAAGGTCTTCCTTCCGTTGGTTCACCCCCCAAATGGCCGCAATAGCCGGAGTTGCGCCGATCTGAAGCCAGGAGATTCTTCTGGGTCTCCCACATGGATGCAGGGGCCCAAGGACTTGGGTCATCTTCTAATGCTTTCCCAGGCCATAGCAGAGAGCTGGATGGGAAGAGGAGCAGCCAGGACCAGAACCAGTGCTCATATGGGATGCCGGCACCACAGGCAGAGGATTAACCTACTGTGCCACAGTGCCGGCACAATAATTTAATTTCTTTATTGGATTGCACCATTTACTCTTTTTTTTAAAAAAGATTTATTTATTTGAAAGAGTTACACAGAGAGTTAGAGACAGAGAGAGAGGTCTTCCATCCAGTGATTCATTCCTCAGATGGCCGCAACAGCCACATCTGTGCTGATCTGAAGCCAGGAGCCAGGAGATTCTTCTGGGTCTCCCATGTGGATGCAGGGGTCCAAGGACTTGGGCCATCTTCCACTGCTTTCCCAGGCCATAGCAGAGAGCTGGATAGGAAGTGGAGCAGCTGGGACTCGAACTAGTGCCCATATGGGGTGCCAGGGCTTTAACCAGCTGCACCACAGTGCCAGCCCCTACTTTTTTTTTTTAAGATTGATTCATATGAGGTTGGCACTGTGGTACAGAGTTAAAGCCCCAGCCTTAAGTGCCAACATGCCATATGCTCACTGCTTCGAGGCCTGGCTGCCCCACTTCTGATCAGCTCCCTGCCGATGTGCCTGGGAAAGGAGCAAAGTATGGCTCAAGTCCTTGGGCCCATGTTCCCACGTGGGAGACACAGAAGGAACTCATGGCTTTATATTGGCTCAGATCTGGCTATTGCAGCCATTTAGGGGAGTGAACCAGCAAGTGGAGGATTCCCCCTCTCCTCTCCCCCTTCCTCTCTACCTCTTCCCTCTACTCCCTCCCCTTCTCCCTCTCCCTGTTTGTAACTCTGCCTCTCAAATAAATGAATCAGTCTTTTTTTTAAAGGATTATATTTATTAGAAAGACAGAGAGAGGTCTTCCATCTGCTGGTTCATTTCCAAATGGCTACATCAGCCTGAGCTAGGCTGATCCAAAGCCAGGAGCTTCCTCTGGTTCTCCCACATGGGTGCAGGGCCAAAGAACTTGGGTCATTTTCTACTGCTTTCAGGGTCATAACAAGACACCTGGATCAGAAGAGGAGCAGCTGGGACACAAACCAATGCCTATATGGGATGATAGTGCCACAGGAAGAAGCTTAGCCTACTAAGCCACAGTGCCAGCCCTATTGCCATTTACTTTTTTCCCCCAGAAACCTTTTATTTAAGGAATACAAACTTCATGTATTTCATAAATACAACTTTAGGAATATAGTGGTTCTTTTCCACCATATCTGCCTTCCCACCCACTCTTCCTCCTCCCTCTCCTATTCCTGTTCTTATTTTTTTTTTTGACAGGCAGAGTGGACAGTGAGAGAGAGAGACAGAGAGAGAAAGGTCTTCCTTTGCCGTTGGTTCACCCTCCAATGGCCGCCGCGGTAGGCGCGCTGCGGCCGGCACACCGCGCTGATCCGATGGCAGGAGCCAGGTGCTTCTCCTGGTCTCCCATGGGGTGCAGGGCCCAAGCACTTGGGCCATCCTCCACTGCACTCCCTGGCCACAGCAGAGAGCTGGCCTGGAAGAGGGGCAACCGGGACAGGATCGGTGCCCCGACCGGGACTAGAACCCGGTGTGCCGGCGCCGCAAGGCGGAGGATTAGCCTAGTGAGCCACGGCGCCAGCCTCCTGTTCTTATTTTTTACTAATGTCTATTTTCAATTAACTGTATACACATACGATTACTAAGTAAAGAGTTAAACAGATTGTATGGAGAAAGACCTGTTCCTCAACAGTCAAGACACGGGCTGTTCAAAGTCATTGCATCTTGAAGTTGTTAATTTCACTTCTAAAGATTACCTTTTAGGTGCTTCATTAGTTATCACAGATCATAGAGAATATATGGTATTTGCCCTTTTAGAACTGGCTTATTTCACTAAGTATTGTGTTTCCCAGTTTGGTCCATTTTGTTGCAAATGACAGGATTTCATTTTTTATATTGCTGTGCAGTATTCCATGGTGTACATATCCCATAATTTCTTCTTCAGTCTTCAGCTGACAGGCATTTGGGTTGAATCCATATCTTAGCTGTTGTGAATTCAGCTGCAAGAAACACGGGGGTACAGATAACTGTTTCATATGCTGATTTCATTTCCCTGGGGTAGAATCCCAGGAGTGGGATGGCTGGGTCATATGGTAGGTCTATATTCAGATTTCTGAGGTATCTCCATTCTGTCTTCTACAGTGGCTGTACCAGTTTGCATTAGCACCAATAGTGGGTTGGGATACCTTTTCCCCACATCCTTGCCAGCATTTGTTGTTTGTTGATTTCTGTATGAAAGCCATTCTAACAGGGGTGAGGTGAAGCCTCATTATGGTTTTGATTTGCATTTCCCTGATGGCTAGTGATCCTGAGCATCTTTTCATGTATCTGTTGGCCATTTGGATTTCCTCTCTTAAAAAATGTCTGTTTAAGTCCTTGGTCCATGTCTTAACTGGGTGGGCAGTTTTGTTGTTGAGTTTCTTGATCTCTTTACATATTCTGGCTATTAATCCTTTATAAGTTGTATAGTTTGCACATAATTTCCCCCATTCTATTGGTTGATTCTTCGCTTTGCTGAGTGTTTCTTTTGTAGCGCAGAAGCTTCCCAATTTGATTGGACCCTCTGGGGTCTTTTCCAAGAACTCTTTGCCTATGTCAATGTCTTAAAGAGTTTCCCAATGGTCTCTAATAATTTGATGGTATTAAGTTGTAGATTTAGGTCTTTAATTCATTTTGATTGGTTTTTGTGTAAGGTGTAAGATATAGGTGTTGCTTCATAATTCTGCATGTGGAGATCCAGTTTTCCCAGCACCATTTGTTGAAGAGACTGTCCTTGCTCCAGGGATTGACTTTAGTTTCCTTATCAAAGATAAGTTGGTTACTGCAGATATGTGGGTTGATTTCTGGAATTTCTATTCTGTTTCATTGGTCTATCCACCTATTTTTGTACCAGTACCTGGATGTTTTGATTATAACTGCCCCATAGTATGTCTTGAGATCTGATGTTGTGATACCTCCGGCTTTGTTTTTGTTGTATAAGATTGCTTTAGCTATTCAGGTTCTCCTTTGTTTCCATATGAACTTCAGCATCAGTTTTTCTACATCTAAGAAGAATGTCCTTGGTATTTTGATTGGTATTTCATTGAATCTGTAAATTGCTTGCTTTCTTTTTTTGACAGGCAGAGTGGACAGTGAGAGAGAGAGTGACAGAGAGAAAGGTCTTCCTTTACCATTGGTTCACCCTCCAATGGTCACTGCGGCCAGCGCACTGCGGCTGGCACACCGCGCTGATCTGAAGCCAGGAGCCAGGTGCTTCTCCTGGTCTCCCATGTGGGTGCAGGGCCCAAGCACTTGGGCCATCCTCCACTGCCTTCCCGGGCCACAGCAGAGAGCTGGACTGGAAGAGGGGCAACCGGGACAGAATCCGGCGCCCTGACTGGGGTAGTAATTTCTGTGGTGCCTGTTGTTACATTTCCTTTTTCATTTCTGTTTTTATTGACTTGGGTATTATCCCTCTTTTTTTGTTTATTTGGTCCAATGGTGTGTCAATTTTGTTTTTTTTTTTAAACCAGCTCTTCATTTTGCTGATCTTTTGTGTTGTTCTTTGGTTTCAATTTTGTTTATTCTAATAATAATTATTTCTTTTCTCCTAGTAGTTTTGGGTTTGGTTTGCTGTTGTTTTTCTAGGTCCTTGAGATGCATTGATAGCTCATTTATTTGGTGCCTTTCCAATTTCTTGATGTAGTTACCAATTGCTATAAACTTTACTCTTAAGGATGCTTTTGCTGTATCCCATAAGTTTTTTTTTTTTAATATTTATTTGAAAGGCAGAGTTACAGAGAGGCAGAGACAGAGGCAGAGAGAGAGAGAGAGAGAGAGAGAGAGAGAGAGAGAAAATCAGTCTTCCACCTGCTGGTTCACTCTTCAAATGTCTGCAGCAGCCGAAGCTGGATTGATCTGGAGCCAGGAGCTTCTTCTGGGTCTCCCATGTGGGTGCGGGGGTGCAAAGCCATCTTCCACTGATTTCCCAGGTCATAGCAGAGAGCTGGATTGGAAGAGGAGCAGCCAGGACTCGAACTGGCACCCATATGGGAAGCTGGCACCACAGGCAGTGGTTTTACCCACTAAGTCACAGCACCATCCCCCCATAATTTTTGCTATATTGTATTGTCATCTTCATTTGTTTCCAGAAATTTATGATTTCCTTTGATGTCTTCAATGACCTACTGTTCATTCGGGAGCACGTTGTTCAGTCTCCATATGTTTGCATATATTCTAGAGATTCTTGAGTTGTTGGTTTCCAGCTTCATTCCATTGTGGTCAGAGAAGATGCATGTTGGGGCCAGTGCTGTGGCACAGCAGGTTAAAGCCCCAGGCTTCAGCTCTGGCATCCCATATTGGCACCAGTTCTAGTCCTGGCTGCTCCACTTCCAATCCCGCTCCCTACTAATGTGCCTGGGAAATCAGCAGAGGATGTCTTAGTCCCTTGGGCTCCTGCATCCACATGGGAGACCCAGAAGAAGCTCCTGGATCCTGCTTTCTGGCTTTGGATTGGCTAAGATCTGGTTGTTGTGGCCGTTTGGGGAGAGAACCAACAGATGGAAGACCTCTCTCTGCCTCTGCCTCTCTCTATAACTCTTTAAAAAAAATAAAATAAATCTTAAAAAGAAAAAAAGATGCATGTTCTGATTTTGATTTTTTTTTTTTTTTTAGTTTGCTGAAACTTGGTGTATGGCCTAGCCTATAGTCTATCTTAGAGAAAGTTCCCTACACTGGTGAAAAGAATGTATTTTGCATCTATAGGATGAAAAGTTCTCTAGATATGTATTAGGTCATTTGGTCTGTAATGTCAATTAACTCTGTTTCTTTGATGATTTTCTGTCTGGTTGATCTGTCCATTGTTGAAAATGAAGTATTGAAGTCCCCTGTTACTGTTGTATTGGAATCTATATCTCCCTTTAGATCCATTAACATTTCTTTTAATAGCCAGGTGCCCTGTAATTAGGTGCATACACGTTTACAGTAGTCACATATTCCTGTTGAACTGATCCTATGATCATTGTATAGTGTCCTTCTTTGTCTCTCTTAACAGTTTCTGTGTTACAGTCTATTTTGTCTGATATTAGAATGGCTACAGCAGCTCTTTTTTGGCTTCTGTTGGCATGGACTATCTTCTTCCATTCTTTCACTTTCAGTCTGCCTGTATCTTTATTGGTGAGATATGTTTCTTGTAGACAGCAAATAGATGGATTTTGTTTTTTAACCCATTCTGCCAGTCTGTATCTTTTAACTGCAGAGTTGAGGCCATTTGCATTCAACATGACTATTGGTAAGTAACCACTTGGCCCTGGTGTTTTCCATGAATGTTCCTATTGTTTTCTTTGGATTTCCCTTGTACTTTTACTAGGAGGTTTTCTGCCTTCACCTCGTTCATAGTGATGACCATGTTTCTGTGTTTCCATGAATACCCAGAGGCATGTGCTAGGTGTGGTCAGGGAGCTCTGTTCTGTGCTCCAGGGTGAAGTGAGTGTCCAGGGTGACACCTAAGTTGGGCATGGTAAATGTCATCTTTTTTTAATCAGAAGGGAGGTTGTTCTGCTCTGTTGGTGTATTCTCATGCTCACCTTCTTTCCTCACAGGAGACCAATGCTTGAGCACTAGCCCCAGGGGGTTCACTTTTCATCTGCATTGCCACAAGAAACATACAAAGGATCCGTGTAGTCCTTGGTGTGAACATGGATCCTGCATCAATGAGCCTCATTAGGGAATTAGGGAGCTCCGAGCATGTGGAGCCACAACAGTGGCTTCCCAATGTCCCAGCCACACTCTTCCCTCCCACACAGCCACAGGGTTTTCACAGTCACAGCACACAGTGCCACCCCTGTCAGGAGCACTCTGCCCTCTGTCAGTTCTCCCAGCCAGACTCAATAGTCCCTGCTTGGCTGGCTGCTGGGTGTGTGGACATGAGCTGGTGCAGCTGTTTCGTATGTCCAAAAAGGTGCCTGCCTTCTTTCGGGTGGTTACAGGACAGTGCTGTGTAGTCAGGGAGAGAGAAACATGCCCCTGTTTTCCCCCTCTAGGTTGGCAGGTACATTGTCTCCCATAGGGCTCCAAGCCAGGCCTATGTCAGGCTCTTCCCGCAGCTTTGTCGCCAGTGGCTTGGGCTGCTGTCTGTTCTCACCTCACTCCAAAGCTGGTCTGAGGCTCTCAGCTGCTGGGTCCTTAGCTGTGGGCATTGACACCCCGCACAGTATCTATAAGATGAACTTGCTAACTTTTGGTGAGAATAAATATAATCCTCATGTGTTGCAGGTGGAATTTTCCATAGGTCCACAGTGTCCCCCAAGTTTGCGTGGCGTTTCCTCTGCCATTTTCTCCCTAACCCTTCCTTGAGGTTGCACTCTCTCCACTTTTTTTTTTAAACTATCCTCCCCTAGACTAGAGCCGTGAGCTCTCTCCCTATTCTGCCACTTTCAACCGGAAGTCCTACTTCTAACATATTATAAAAAGTGGATTTTAAGCTCTCATTTGGTTATTTATATTTGTTCCACTATTGTTTTTTCTTATTTACCTTGTATTCTGCCACTGTTTTTTTTTTTTTTTATGAATGTCTCTACCAGTTCTGTATTTGCTTTAACTCTTTTCTTAATGACTGCAGAATGGCTTGAAATAAACATCTTTCACTGTTTTGTAGCATATGTCAGTCTACATTCATATAATGCTAGCCTCTTGTATATGTGCTGGGGAAGATTGTACAGTGTGTGACTTTACAATAATATACCGCCATTCCGTCCTTTGGGTTATACATTTCACATCTACCTGCATAATTTACCATAAAAAACATTGGTATTTTTGCTTTAATAGTGAAATATCTTTTAAAGACATCTTCACTGAGGTATCATTTAGATAATAGTACATTTACTCATTGTAAGTTTATACAGTTCTGCCATAATTGACACATCAATATTTTTAAACGATTTTACTCATTTATTTGAAAGAGAAGAAGAGAGCTCTTCCATTCTCTGGTTCACTCCTAGATGGACACAGTGGCCAGCACTGAACCAGGCCAAAGCTAGGACCCAGGAGCTTCATCCAGGTCTCCCACGTGAGTGCAGAGGCCCCAGCACTTGGGCCATCTTCCCCTGCTTTCTCAGGCCATTAGCAGGGAGGAGAAGAACATGAACTGGCACCCTTATGGGATGCTGGCATTGCAGGCCATGGCTTAACCCGCTGCGCCACAGTGCCTGCACCTGCCGCAATCAATTTTAGAACAAGTCTCTTACTTCAAAAAGTTCCCTTTCTATTTGCAGTCATCCTATTCTCATCCCAGACATAAGATAACTACTGCTCTGCTTTCCATATAACCATTGATTTATATCTATGTTTTTGGTGTTTCTAGGAATTACATATAAGCAGAATCTAATAATATGTAGCATTTCGTATTTGGCAACATTTCACTTAACACAGTGTTTTTCCACTTCACCCTTACTGCATCTATTCATGGTTCACTTCTTGTTTATTCTTGAGTAGAAATCCATTATATGTGCATACTATTCTTATTAACTGTTGATGGACATTTGTGCTGTTTCTGGTTTCAAGCCATGATGCATAATGTTCCTGTGAACTTTTGCATGCCAGTCGTGTGTATCTGCCTAGAGGTGAAATTCCTGGGTCCTATAGAAAATACGTGTTTAGCACTTTGAAAGACTCACAAACTGATTTCTGAAAGGGCTCTACTAGTTAAAATTTCACCTACAACATGGGAGGATTCCATTTATTCTCAGCAAAAGTTAGTAGGTCTGTCTTAACAGATGTTCTAGCGGATGCTTAGTGTTATCTCATTGTTTTAACTTGGATTTCCCTGACAAACAACGGTCTTCCTTAGAATTTTCCTTGTGCTTTCATACGCCTATTTGTTGTCATAGATCTTGTTTGATGAACAGTTATTTCACATTTGTGCTCATGTACTTACTAGGTTTTTGTTTTAGCTTTTTATTGAATATTGTGTGGGTGTATTTTTAGGCTCTCTGTTCTAGTTCATTGATCTGTGTGTGTGTCTTTAGGCCCACCACACTGTCTTAATTAATTGTGTACCTTTGCATTAAGTTTTCAATAAAGGCAGTGTAGGTTCTCCAGCTTTGTACTTGGCTATTCTAGGTCATTCATATTTATGTACATATTTTAGGATCAGCTTGTCACTTTCTACCAGACAATCTTGCTGGGATTTTGAAGAAAATTCCAGTGGATTTATAGATAAATTAAGGAGAAATTTCCAGCTTAATAATATTGAGTCCTCCAATCCATGAACAAGATCTATCTCTCTAGTCATTCATTTCTTTAAATTCTCTCAATAACCCTTGGTAATTTTCAGCATATGTATCTTATATACTTAATAGATGCATTTGAAAGTATTTTTTCATTTTTATACTATCATGATTGCAATTATTTTATAGTCTTGAGTGTTTACTAACTGTATTCCAAAATATTTATTCCTTTTTATACCAGCATGATTAGAATTCTTTTTGTAATTTAATTCTCAGGTTGCTTGTTATTATATGGAAATATAATTGCTATTTGCATATTGATTTTGTATTGCATAAACTGACTAAATTCACTTGGTAGTTCTTGTAGCTTTCATTTGTTTTTGCAGGATTTTTTTTTTTTTTTTGCAGAGATGAGCATGTAGTTTATGGGTAAAGGCAGTTTTACTTTTGTCTTTCTGCTCAATGCTTTTAATTTCTTGTTCTTGATTGTTAGGGGGACTTTCAGGAAACTGGAACTACCATTCACAAGTGATAACACCACAAATTCTGCCACAATTATGATCTTAATGGAAAAGCATCCAGTCTTTTGTTGTTAAGTATAATGTTAACTCTAAGCTTTTTTTTTTAAGACTTTATTTATTTATTTGAGAGGTAGAGTTAGAGAGGGAGAGACAGAAAGGTTTTCCATCCGCTGGTTCGCTCCCCAAATGGCTGCAACAGCTGGAGCAAGATTGCTCAGGAGCCAGGAGCTTCTTTTGGGTCTCCCATGAGGGTGCAGGGGCCCAAGCACCTGGGCCATCTTCTGCTGTTTCCCAATTAATAGCAGAGAGCTGGATCAGAAGAGGAGCAGCCGGGACATAAACTAGTGCCCATATGGGATGCCAATGCTGCAGGCAGAGGTTTAGCCTACTATGCCACAGTGCCGGCCCCAACTGTAAACTTTTTCGTGCATGTCTTTTATCCGATTGATGGAGTTTCCTCCTATTCTTACTTTTTTGAGACTTACTTTATTTTAAAGACTTTATTTATTTATTTGAGAGGTAAAGTTACAGACAGAGGGAGAGATAGAAAGGTCTTCCATCTGCTGGTTCACTACCCAAACGGCCAAACAGCCAAAGTTGGGTGGGTCTGAAGCCAGGAGCCAGAGGCCTCTTCCAGGCTTCCTACGTGGATGCAGGGGCCCAAGGACTTGGGCCATCTTCCCTGCTTTCTCAGGCCACAGCAGAGAGCTTGACTGGAAGAGGAGAAGCCAGGATACAAACCCACGCCTATATGGGATGTTGGCGCTGCAGGCGGAGCCTTAGCCCACCACGCCCCAGCACCAGCCCTGAGACTTATTTTAAAATCATGGGTGAATGTTGAATTTTGCCAGTGCTTTTTCTGTGCCTATGGAGAAGATCTTGTGGAATTTTCTGTTCTCTTTATTAATACAGTGTGTTATGTTACCTGATTTGGGGGTGTTAAATCAACCTTGCATCATTAGGATATGCCCCACCTGGTAATAGCATACCATCCTCACTTTTTGTTGCAGGGTTTAGTATGCATATATATTTAATTTTTATTTATTTATTTGAGAGGCAGAGAGATGATAGAAAAATAATATAGGTAGAAAATGATCGTGATGATGAAGGTAGAAAATTGTTCTTGTCTACTTGTTTACCCTCCAAATATCTTGGGTATTTGGTATTCAATCTGGGTCTCCCTTGCAGGTTCAGGGGCCCAAATGCTTGAGCTATCATCTGCTGCCTCCCAGAGTGCACACCAACAGGAAGTGGGAATCAGGATTAGGCACTGCAATACGGGATGTGGGGGTCCCAAGCAAGCGACTCATCACTGCAGCTGATGCCTGCCCCAAGTTTGCAAATATTTCAATATGAGGCTTTATGCCCATGTTCATGAGAGACACTGGAATGTTGTTTTGTTTCTTGCCTTGTCTTTGGCTTTGTTATTAGGGTAATGCCAGCTTTGTGAAATAAGTTAGGAAGTGTTCCCTCCTTCTCTGTCTTCTATGAGAGTTTGTACAGTATTTGGGTTATTTATTCCTTGAATGTTTGATGGAATTTACCAATGAGGTCTTCTGGGCCTGGGGTTTTCTTTGTGGGATGATTTTAATTATCAATTCAATTATTTAATTAGAGATACATATTTTTTCATATTTTCTATTCTTTCTTGAATCAATTTTAGTTCCTTACATTTTCAACTATAACTGTTTAATTTTCTACTTCTTTCAATTAATGGTATGTTGCTGTAAGTATTTTGGGGCTTTTTTGAATAATGCTCTTACATGTAGGATTGTTGTACTTTCTTGATTCATTTACTGTTTTATCATTTTTCTCTGTCTCAGAACAATCTCTTGTCTTAACATCTATTTTTTCTAAGCTAGTATGGCCTAACTCTTTCATGGTTACTATATGCATAATATACAAAATTTCATCCTTTTATTTGCTTTTAAATTCTGTCTCATGCAGCCAGAATATAATTAGTTCTTTTCTTATCCAGTCACAATCAGTACATATTTGTATGTATGTAAGTATATATAATATATATGTTTTATTGAAATATAGTTCCCATAGCATACAAATTGTCCCTTTAAATTATACCATTCTATGTTTTCCTGAGGTTATATTGATAGAGTTGTGCAGACATCCCCACAGTAAGTTGTTGAGTATTTTATTCATCCCAGAAGTACATTTTAGTAGTCACTGTCTGTTTCCTTTAACACCCATGAGCTGTAAGCAAACCTACTTCCTATTGCTATAGATTTCCTTTTCACGAACGGTTCATATACATGGAGTCATGCAGTCTGTGGTCTTTTGTGACTGACTTCATTTGCTTAGCATGAATTCTTTGAGGTTCACCCTTGTGATCGCATTTATTACCACATCCAATTTTATAGCTGAATAATATTCCATTAGGGGGAGTTATATTTATTCATTCATCAGACCATGGACATTGGGTTTGTTTCCACTGTTAGCTATTAGAAATAGTGATGCTACAAACATCTGTGAGCATTTTTTGTGTGGATTTCACTGTCAGCCCACTGTATCCAAAGACTCTGCATCTGTGGATTCAACTGACCATGGAACAAAGATTCCTTTAAAAATGCATCTGTACTGGGCTGGTGCCGTGGCTCAATAGGCTAATCCTCCTCCTAGCGGCTCCGGCACACCGGGTTCTAGTCCCAGTCAGGGCGCCGGATTCTGTCCTGGTTGCCCCTCTTCCAGGCCAGCTCTCTGCTGTGGCCCGGGAAGGCAGTGGAGGATGGCCCAAGTGCTTGGGCCCTGCACTCCATGGAAGAGCAGGAGAAAGCACCTGGCTCCTTGCTTCAGATCAGCGCGGTGCACGGGCCGCAGCGGCCATTGGAGGATGAACCAACGGCAAAGGAAGACCTTTCTCTCTGTCTCTCTCTCTCTCTCACTGTCCACTCTGCCTGTCCAAAAAAAAAAATGCATCTGTACTGAACATGTACATACTTTTTTCCCTTGTCATTATTTCCCGAGCAATGGAAGAGGGAGCACGAGGTCCCAAACCTGGTGCTCCCTCCACGGTCCTTGGTGGGGTGTCCTCCCTACTCTGAACACACGACCTCTGCCATCTCCCAGGCCCTCTGAGAAGCCTGTTGTCTTCTAGGACAGGAGCCCTCCCCTCCCCCAGGTAGGACCTGAGCCTCCTGCTCCTGCATGAGCATGGCCAGGAGCTATCACTGGGAGATGTGTGCAAGGTATGCAGTACACTGCAACAATACAACATAATAACTATTTACATAGAACTTTATGGTATTAGATATTGTAAGTAATCTAGAGATAATTTAAAGTATATAGGAGAATGTGTAGTTTACATGCAAATATGAGTACTAAATACTTCGCCATTTTATTTAAAGGTCTTGAGCATTTGTGGTTGTACATGGAGGAAGGTATCCTGGAACTAATTCTTCACAGATACCAAGGGATAACTGTATTCCCAATTATTTTTGCTGTATACTAGGATAGAATCACTGAGTCATCTGGTAGTCTCATGTTTAGCATTTTAAGAAACTGCTAGGATATTTTCCAAAGTAGTTGTATAATTTGACATCCCCACCAGCAGTGTATGAGGGTTTTAATTTCTCCACATCCTCTCCAACACTTATTCTTTGATTTTTTTAAAATTATAGTCATCTTAGTGGATGTGAAGTGGTATCTCACTGTAGGTTGTATTTACATTTCTCTGATGACTAATGATGTTAATCCTCTTTCCATGTGCTTATTGGATGCTTGTATGTTCATTGGAGAAATAGCCATTCAGATCCTTTGCCTGTCCTTTAAGCTGGGTTATTTTGCTGCCATTTACTATTTGTCAGAATTATTTATATATGATGGATACAAGTCCATTATCATATGATTCACAAATGTTTTCTCCAATTCTGTGAGTTTTCTGTTCATCTTCTTAATTTTATTTGAAGCACAAAAGCTTTAATTTTTGATGAAATTTGAAGTATTTATTTATCACTTGGGATTTTGACATCAAAGGTTTTAATTAACCCAAGATCATGAAAAGTTGCTCCTATGTATTCTTTTAAGAATTGTATAATTTTACCTCATACATTTAGGTCTACAGCCCACTTGTAGTTCATTTTTTTTTTGTAAATACAGTTTAAGAATAGGCCCAGCTTCATTCTTTTCCGCAGGTATCCAGTTGTTTCAGCTCTGTTTGTTGGAAAGACTATTCTATCCCCCCTTTTCATTGTCTTACCACACTCTTCAACAATCAAGTTACTGTAAACATGAGGACTTTTTTTCTGGGCTTTCAATTTATTCCATTGGTCTATGTTTACGCATATGTCAGTACCATGTCTGCAATTCTGAGTGCACAAGTCAACCGTCTTACAGATTGATAAACTATGGCGATTTCTAGGTTTTGAGGTGTTTGAACATAAGCTTCCATTCGTTGGCTGATCACTAAGCTACCTACTCAAGGTGCATCATATAAGTATGATCATGTAGTATTTGACCTTGTGCCTGGCTTATATCGCATAGTCTTCAAGTGCCATCCATGTGGTAGTATGTGTCAGAGAACTCTTCCTTTTTAAGACTAAATAATATTCTCTTGTATGTCTCTACCATAGTGATGTTCATCATTCATGTATTGATGGACTGTTAGGATGTTTCTACCTTTTAGTGTGAATAATGCCACTATACACATGGTTGTAAAAGTACCTGTTCATGTTCCTGCCATCAAGTAGTTCAGGTACATGCCCCCAAAGGGCTAGATTATATGGTAGTTCTACTTCTAGTTTTGGGGGAACTCATATCTTGGTTTCATGGTAGCTGTGCCATTTTACATTCCCACTAGAGCTTGTTAGATTCTATTTTTGTTTGCTTGTTTGTTTAAATGATGACCATCCTAAAGGATGGGAAGTAGCAGCTCATTGTATTTTTGCTTTGTATTTCCCTAACGATTAGAGGTATTGAACATCTTTTCATTGGCTTCCTGGTCATTTGAAGAAATTCTTTAGAGAAATGTCTATTCAAATCCTCTTTCATTTTTCAACTGGGCTGTTTGTTGATGTTGTTGCATTTCCGGAGTTCTCTGTATATTCTGGATTCTGCTATTATTTCTTAGGACAGTCTCTCCTTTCCGCTGTCCTTCTGTGCCTTCAAACAGATCTCTTTGTATTGTTTAACGGGTCAGTGAAGTGCTGGTCACGTTTTAAAGCAGGTTTTTTTTTCACTCTGTAATTCATTTTTGGTACTTTCTCTTGCTGTCTTTTTTTTTTTTTAACCTTATACCTCCACAGGAAAACACAGCACTTCAGGTGACTACAGCATCCCATGGAGAACATCAGTCTCTGGTCACAGCATTGAGAGCTCTTGGTTTCACAGCTCCACAAGCCCTCTTTGAAATGACCTTTCTCTGCTGTCTTTAAGATCATCATCTTTACTTCTGCCCTCTCAAATCTTGTGTTAACCCCATGTTCATTTACAGCTTTATATGTTCATCCCTATAAGTTCTGTTTTTAAAAATGTCTTCCATTTCTCCGCTCAGTATGTTCATGTATTTCACTATATTCTTGAACATATTTATAATAGCCATTTTAAAGTCTTCCTCTGCTAATGTCATGATTTGTCATTTCTAGGTCTGTTTCTATTGACTGATTTTTCTCCTTGTCATGGGTAACGTTTTCCAGCTTTTTCAGCTATCTAGTAACTTTTATTAAATTCTGGACATTATTAACATTAACACTGCTGAATGTGTGAAGAGTTTTCCTTTAAACAATATTTCTGTTTTATGTCTTGCAGTGAAGTTATTTGGGTATCAGTGTGGTCAGTTTGAAGCTTGTTTCAAAGCTTAGTAGGGCAGATTAAGGGTAGCTTTTGCTCAAAGGCTAGTTTAGTCCTACTTCTAAGGTGTGACCATTTTACAGGCTCAGTAAGTGTCCTAAATGTTCAGTGAGATCTCTCTGGTTTGAATGTTAGGAGTTTGTCTCCTAACCCTGTGTAAGCTTCAGGAATTCCTCAGTTTATTGTTACCCAGGAGTTCTTTGACCAGTCTTAGGGATTTCTTCACCTGCATATATGCATCTTAGTATTCAGCAACAAACTCAACACATGTTTTCTGACTGTGCCCTTATATATACATCTCCTGTTTTATGGATATGGTATCCTCATGAGTCATCCTCCCATCATGTTAGTTAGAGTACTGTTCATGTCCTTCCTGTTTCTTCAGCTGATGGTATTTCATTGAGAGAAATTTAGCCTGCCATCTATCTCCACTTGGGCACAATTTTGGGGGTATCTATTCTTTTCAAATAGACAGTGAGTTTCAATTGGCTGGTAGTAGTATGTTTAGTAAATTCTAGTTTAATCAGAACTGGCACTGTGTGTGCTTTCTCAGCTGCATAGGTGGGTGGTGGGGGGCCCCTTGAAACTGCTCACTCATGTTGGTTTCTGTAATCAAGGTCCTCTGATGGTGGTGGGATTGGAAGGAAGCTTCCCGCACGTGATCTCTTGTAATCCTCACAGAATTCTCACAACCACTGTAATTACTATTCCAGTTTCACAGGTGAGGAAGGTGAAGTTAAGAGAGGTTCAGTGGTCTGCCAGTGTCGCAGAACTCGTGAGTGAGGAGCCAGGATTAGAACCCAGGCAGTCTGTCTAACCTGCACTCTGTGCCCTGTCTTCTGCTTGGCACTTCTAGAAGCTCACTGTGTCTGCCCCCTGGGTGGAACTGTTCATGGTTTTCAGAACAGGGACAGATACTGTCTGCTGTTAAAATTTAGTCTTTTCATTTCTAACTTTTTGTTCAATCTTGAAACTATAGCCCATACTTTTTCCATATTGGAAAGCATTTTCTTTAGTGCTCAGTGAGACTGCTGAGACAAAGGGTAAATATTTTTTAGGGATTTCATACTTACTTTAAATTATAAAATTAAAAGAAAATGCAACGTGCATACGATTTACCAGTACCTTCTATCAACAGTGCATCAGAGGGCTACTCCGTGAGGTAGCTTTTTAACTGGTGTCTTTGGAAGACCTGAAGTTTTATGGTGTCTAATGGTGGAATCTGAGGCACAGTGACATATGGACGGGGGAGATATTTTTGGGAGCAGTCACTTCCCTGTATCTCCCAAATCCCTTACAGACCCCCTTTCTCGTCCGGGGGCAGGGTCTGGGCTTGGGGCACCTCTGCCAGGATCCTGCTGATCTATGTTCTTGCCTGACATTCGGCAGCTGTCGTGGAGGCGTGGGCTGCAGGCGCGGGTCCCCACGGGCCGTGTGCAGGCTGCAGGCCGGGGAGCCTTTCCCGCCTAATCCAAGGGGCGCTGGCAGTGGGGAGGGAGACAGCTGGGTGTAACTGATCTGCAAAGGAATGGAATGGTGCAGGCCTCCCAGCACTGGGCTGGGCTGTCTGCACGCTGCCTGTCCCAGCTGCCGAGTCTTTAACCCTTCCCTCTCTCACTTCTGTCTCCTTGCATCCTGGGACTTGATGTCACCCAGCTCGGCTGGCCCAGGAGACCCCTGAGGAATCCACTTCCCTGGCTGGGTCTGCACACCTTGCACTCATCTCCCATGTGATAGCTCCTGGCCATGCTCAGGAGGCTCAGGCAGGAGGCTCAGGTGCTACCTGGGGGCTCCTGTCCTAGACGACAGCAGGCTTCTCAGAGGGCCCGGGAGATGGCAGAGGCCGTGTGTAGGGAGGACACCCCACCAAGGACAGTGGAGGGAGCACGCGGTTTGGGATCTGGTGCTGCCTCTTCCATTGCTCAGTTTGTGGTGGGACTGGGCTGAGTCACTGTCTCTCTCTTGGATCAACATGCAGATTGAAGAAGATGATCTTTAAGGTTCTGGTAACAATAGCACCATTCATTGAATACCTACGCTAGGCCAGGGGCCTGATCTATAAAAGTCCTCATCACCACTTGGCCAGACCCTTGTTCCCAGTTTAGCAACGAGGAAACTGAGACTTGGTGCTCAGGCACACAGCTGTTGAGAGGCGGCCTGACCCCACCATGCAGGCTGACCCATAGCATCCTGCTCCCTCTTCAGCTCCCACTCTCTCTATGTGGGGACATAGTTCAGGGGGGACCAAGGCGAAGGCACTGCTGTGTCTGTGGCACAGGAGAGGCAAAGGCTTAGCTGTGAGCCTGGATTCTGCTGGGTAAGGGTGGGCTGGGGCTGTATGGGGTGCCTTCTTCGTGCCCTGGGCCTGGCTGAGCTGGAATCCCTTGGCTCAGCCGGGCAGCCTTGCACACAGGCATGGCTTCTGCAGTTGTCCAGCCCTTTTCCCATGCATGATCTCATTTGACCCTCATGCCAACCGGGAATGAAGAACCTGTTGCCTGTCCACGCCATCGGGCACTGAGAACTGGAGTTGGCCCATGTCCTCCAGCTGCCAACTGGCTGAAGAGCAGCGAGAGTCCTTGTTCCACTGCCCCCTCTGGCTTCCTGGAGGGAGGGCCCCTGAGCCCCAGCTCCCAGACACCCAGCAACCATCCTGGTCTCCTCTCTGGCTGAGAAGGAGCACGGGAGTGTGGGGCTCCAGTCCTGCTTCCTCCACTCTCCTGCTGTGCAGGTTGCCTCCCATCTCTGAGCCTTAGCTTTCTCGTCTGTTGGAAGGTGAATGTCGTGTGAGGAATAAAGGAGGGCTGGAGCCAGGGTGCAAGGCCTGCTTCCCCAAGCAGAGTGCAGACACAGGCCTGGGAGGCCCCAGACCAGCAGGACCCTTGCCCCTGGGGCACCAGAGGCCAAAAGCAGGGCTCCTGTGGGCTGGGCTTCTGCAGAATTCCAGGTTAGGCAAAGGTACAGAGACAGTAATAGGAGGTGTGTGATGTGAATAGCTTGGCCGGCTTGGGGAGGTGGGGTCTTCCTGGCAAGTAGGGGCTAAGTAGCAGCCTAGAAGGTAGCAGAGCTCTTGGGAATGGCTTCTCCACGGGTGCAGGGGCTGCACCGCTTACCCAGCATGCTGTCTGCCCGTGTCCACCACCCCCACCCAATCCCTGGGCTGCCAGGATCTCTGGGCAAGGGGCCGGGGCAGGGCGGGGGTAGTAGAGTCCCGGCTTGGGAGAGACAGCTGTGCAGGCCTCCTGCCTGCTGCAGGGGATTAACTGGCACCACCACAGTATGTTGGGGGCACCTGGCTCCCCTGCACCCTTTAACTCCTTGCTGTCCAGGCTCCTCTCCTTCAGGCTCAGAGACATGCTTGTACTCCCCTCTGTTGGATGTTAGAGACACGGAGGTCATGTAGATCTAAGGTGGGGTCCTCCCAGCCAGTGGTGCCTGGATCCATCACTATCCCTTCTCATGCTTGCTGTGGTCCAGTGAAGCCCTGGGTTTCCCACCACACGAAGCCCTACTTTCTCCAGTGGCTCCTTCCAAGACCTGTGGTTGAGTCACTGTCAATCAAAGAAACTGCCCCAGGACCTTACATCCTGCCTCACTTCATTCTGGTTGGCAGCTTTATCTCTACTTCTGGTGAGCAGACACTGTGCACCGGACCCACTTCCTCATCTTCCCAGGCATACAGCTGGACTACATCCCCCAGCCTGCCTTGCAGTTGGGTGTGGCCACCTGTGGTCAGCGTGAGCTGAGGAAAACCAACTCCAGAGCACCTCCAGGCACCACTTGCACTGGCTGGTGGACCAGAGCATGGCCACGCTGGGAGGCTTGTGCTGCAGGCAGTGTAGCCTCAAGACAGAGGAGCCAGGAGCACTGAATGATTTTTGAACACGAGGTTTCAGATATTCAGAAACATCTGTCTTGGCCTTTTTCTTTTATTAGAGGGGAGGAATAAACTATCATATTTGAACTACAGAAAAGATCTGACTTGCTGTGCAAGAAAAAATATACAAGGAATTTGGTCCCTCCCTCCTTCTACCTCCCCAGGAGGGACAACTTGGGAAAGCAGGAACGAGGGGACCCGGAACTCAGGAGAGAGATTTCCTGAGACTGTACCATTGAACGTTCAACTTGAAGTTGTTCCTGAACTTGCCCTCTGCCTTCCCTAAACCATCTCAAAAGCATGTGGGACCCCAGGCCTTGTGTGGTGCAGGCTTCAGGGAGATGGGTGCAAGGCCCTGGGGAGGTAGGCCCAGGGGTGGGGCCTGGTGCCGATAGAGCTAACAGGAGTGGCATGGAAAGAGTTAAGGCTTCTGTGAGCCCGATTGGCTCCTCTCTTGGTGAGGGTAGTAAAATCAGCATGTCGCCTCCAATTTGCTCCGGCCTGACCTTGAACGTGAATCATTCCATCACAATGTCCTTATTGATTTCCACAGGAAGAGGATTAAGCCCAGAAAATCAGGGCGGGAACTTGAGCCTGCACCACGGAGAATGGGATGGTTCTGCAGCTCAAACCCCCTCGTGTTTGCAAATACGTCACAGGGGGCTGCAGACCCGGCAGCCACCCTGCTTGGCCACCAAGTCTCACAGAGGCCAGGCTGGTCCTGGGATTCTGTTTCGTCACCTCCCCTGGGGTGGCCTCTGGGCTAGTTTCCACCTTGAGTCTCAGTGGGGAGGAAACGGATACAGGGGAGACGCTGCAGATGTCCCTAGAGCCTTGAGTCTGTACTGTCCTATGTGTGCTCCTGTGCACAGCAACAGCCCTTGGGATCCTCGGCCACACAGCCTATTCCAGGACCAAAGCTGCCATTGGACCAGCTGGCCCTGATAGCCAGGAAGGGCGCTCCTGAAAACAGTGAGACTGGCAGAGAGGTGTGTGTGTCCCACATGGAGGAGGAGTGCCATTCTGTGGGAACCAACCCACAATCTCCTTGCCTCATTTACCATGTTCTGGAGGCCAGCATGTCAGTCCACAGAGAGGGCCACAGGTGTTCCAGAGTGTGGCTGTCCTAGGTTATCTAGTTGTTCCCTGTTGGTACCCATTGTTAAGGTGAAGAACAGCACTGCAGTGAGCAGCCAGGCACCTGGCTCGTGTGTGAATTCTTCCTTTCAACGCTCTTCTGACTTCCTGTTGCTGCGTAACAAGTTATCACCAACTCGGTGGCTTACAGTAATGCAGGTCTATTCTCTCACAGTTCAGAAGTCTGAAGTCTGTTGCACTGGACTCAAGCCTGGGTTCCCATGGGAGGCTCCCAGGAGAATCCTTTCCTTGGCTTCCAGCTTCTAGAAGCTGCCTGTTGGAGCCCCGACCTCCAAGTACAGAGTGCCTCACTATGGTCCCTACTTCTGTCACCACCTCCCCTCTTTCTGGCTCACCCATCTGCTTCCCTTTTATAAAGACCTTTGATTACATTAGTCCCGCCTACATAATCCAAGGCAGCCAATCCCACAATCTCATTTTCTTAATTTAATCACATCTGCAATACTGCTTTTGACATGTAATATATTTATTGGTTCCAGCCAGGGCTTGGATGTGGGCATCTTTAACACTTATTTGAAAGGCAGAGCGAGAGCACACACGGTGCTTCCATCCACTGGTTCACTCCTTGGTGTCTGTAACAGCTGGGGCTGGACCAGGCTGAAGCCAGGATGCTGGAATTCAATCTGGGTCTCCTACATGGGTGGCAGGGAGCCAAGTATTTGAGCCATCACCTGCTGTCTTACAGGGTCTGGATTAGCAGGAAGCTGGAGTCAGGAGTGGAACCAGGACTTGAATCTAGGCACTCTGATATGGAATGTGGGTGTCCCAGCTGGCATTGTAACCACTGTGCCAAACACCTGCCCCCGGTGGGCGTCTTTAAAGGGCCATAATGCAGACATCACAGTTACTTAGGAATAGGATGGCTTATCGGATGTATTTATTATTATTTATTTGAAAGGTAGAGTTACAGACAGAGGCAGAGAGAAAGAAAGGTTCCATTGGTTCACTCCCCAAATGGCTGCAACGGCCTGAGCTGCACTGATCCAAAGCCAGGAGCCAGGTGCTTCTTCCTGGTCTCCCATGCAAGTGTAGGGGCCCAAGCACTTGGGCCATCTTCTACTGCTCTCCCAGGCCATAGCAGAGAGCTGGATTGGAAGAGCAGGAGCAGCCGGGACTAGAACCAGTGCCCATTTGGGATGCCGGCACTGCAGGCAGAGGATTAACTTGCGCCATGGCACCAGCCCCAGATGTATGTTTTTAATTTAAATTGGCTTCTCCAAACAGAAGCACTGCTGGTACTGGCTTTTTGGAAGCCAGCTGGGCAACAGATTGAGGTTCAGAGTCCTCACCCTGTCCTGTCTTCCCTGCAGCGCAGAGTAGGGTTGGCGAGTTTCCTCTCGTTTATCTTTCACTAAAGTGTTTTAACCTAACAGAACTGCTCTCCCTAGGAGAGAGCGGGGACAGGGTGGGAGAAGTACTGGAAGTTTTGGCCTAAAAATTGGAGTGGGCGGTTGGCTTCCAGTAGAAGGCGGCAAGAGAGGGTGCCCGGGTGGGAGTGTCTGTGTGGTGAGAGGTAGACAGCCAGGCCTCTGCGATTCCAGCAGTGGGGTTTGCTCACTGGAAGTGATGGTCTCGTTTGAGCATTAGGGTAGGGGAGAAGCAACTGGAATCCAGGAGTGCCTGGCTACCAAAGCTGGCTCAGCAGTGACAGGAGGTGGGAACAGGCATCTGACAGCCTGGACCACCCTCCCAGACCGGGACTGCAGAAAGATGCTGAGGCCAAGGCTGGCTAACTTGGCCTGATGCCCTCTGTGCGTCTACACAACAGCTGTATCCACAAGTTGCTTTCCCAGCCATCGATGGGAGTGGCGGTGTAGGGAGGTCGAATAGTCACAAACACTGGGGTTCGAGCAATGGCTGAGGAACCACCTTGTATCCTAATATAAACACCTTGCTATTTGATAGAAAGTGAGATTAAAATCATGTCATTAAAGATATAAAGGCATTTTTTTAAATTGAGCTCAAAATTCAAAACAAAGGTATCGATATGTGGCTTAGGGAGTGTGTCATGGTGAAGGGATGGACTGACTTCAACAGGTCATCATCAGTGGTGGAGGAAGTTTGGAAGCTGTGTCCCACCCCATGTCTGGCTGTAGTGGCAGGAAATTAAGAAATGTGCTTAAGGCTGTGAATGCCCCTCTATTGCTTTCGCTCACAAGTTTAATGGTCATTATTTCATAAACATGCAGGTTAAAATGTGTAATTTCCATTACATTTCTTCTTTGATCCACTGCTTATTTATTAGTGGCTGTATCCCATATTGGAGACCCTTGGATTGGAAACAAAGATGAGACTCAAACCAGCTTCTTGCTGGCATACCCTCTGGGAGGCAGCAGATGATGGCTTGAGTCCCTACAACCTACATGAGAAACCTGGATTGAATTCCAGGTTCCTAGCTTTGACCTAGTCTAGCCCAGCTGTTGTGGTCATTTGGGGAGTGAACCAGCACAGGGAAGCTCTCTGCCTTTAAAATTACATAAAATCGGTGGGGGGAGGGTGCTGCTTAACGGACTATAAATCTGTTTTCCTTCAGAAGAGTCCCAGGGTCTATGTTAACAAACAGGTGTACCACGAGGGGGGAAACTTACGTGTAAATTAAAATCCTAACCTTCCACATCTTGGTGTCCAAAGTGTAGGCTCCACCCTGGGCCCTCAGCATGGCTCCCTGTGAGGGAGGGGCACTACCTGCTCCCGGGGGTGAACCTTTGTCATTTCAAGTTGAAGGGCCACTCCGCAATCCTCCTGGGAGAAAAACGGAAACTACCACGAAGCCATTGAGAGGGTAGTAGGACACCTCTCTCAGGGTGTGCCCTATGCACACAGCGAGGGACCCTCCCCATCCCCTTATCTGTATGCCAGCTCTGAGTCTTCCTTTTTTTTTTTTTTTAAAGATTTATTTATTTACTTATTTGAAAGTCAGTTACACACAGAAGGAGAGAGAGAGGTCTTCCATCCGCTGGTTCACTCCCCAATTGGCCGCAACGGCCAGAGCTGTGCTGATCCGAAGCCAGGAGCCAGGAGCTTCCTCCGGGTCTCGCACGTGGGTGCAGGCCTACTTTCCCAGGCCACAGCAGAGAGCTGGATGGGAAGTGGAGCAACCAGGACTTGAACCTGCACCCATATGGGATGCCAGCACTGCAGACGGCAGCTTTACCCGCTATGCCACAGCGCTGGCCCCCTTAGTCTTCTTCCTCTTCTTCAGGAGCCAGCCCCTGACTAGTTCAGTCCCTCTGAGGGCCTGCTGTGAATGGGGCATGGGCCTGGGCTTAGGTTGGGTAGGCGAAGTCCCGACCTCCAGGGCCAGAGAGGAGGGACTTCTTGTTCCCGCAGACACTTGCGTGGCACCGTCAGAGATGCTCAGAGGCTGAAGGCGTCCCATGATTTACTGACAGAGAAGCAGAACACAGGTACAGAGCGAAGAGGCCTTGGGGACAGCTGTGGACCATCCTGACCTAGTCCCCTAGCTCCAGGGGGCGCCAGAGTAGCCACATAGCTCCAGACATCACAGGCACTTCAGGGGTCTCAATTGCTCGCTATTCGTGCCTTTTGGATCCAGTGGTACAAAGAAGCAGGGCAGACTGGAGTGTGGAGGGGCTCCAGCTGTAGGAAGCACACAGTATTTTGGAGAAAGGTTGTGACCGTCTCAGGGACACTGGGCCTTTGCACACTCGCCTGCAGTTTCCACCTCTAGATATGCTCCTGCTACACAGTCCTATGGGGCAGAGAGCCTGGAATGGGTGGGGCCACAACACCCCCTCCAGAGACTATTTCCTTGGAGAAAGGGCTCATTGCAAACCAGGGGCTGAGAGCAGGGCCCTGGGAGAGGTGGACTGAGCCCTTGCCAAGGAGTTGATCCTACCCCCATCAGACACCTCCGCTGAAGAGCCAGCCCCGCTGCGATCCAATTACAGTATCAACAGCAGCATACTCGGTACCTCTCGGACAGCAGAGGACTGGAAGGGCACTGCGCTCACAGACGTGGAGGAGAGGACCCTGGCCCTGCACCCCACCTTCTTTGCTTTAGGAAAGTCCATCTGAGGAGCTCAGCACAGGCCAGAGGGT
The DNA here is from genome assembly GCF_033115175.1 of Lepus europaeus. Taxonomy (NCBI): domain Eukaryota; kingdom Metazoa; phylum Chordata; class Mammalia; order Lagomorpha; family Leporidae; genus Lepus; species Lepus europaeus. The sequence continues at coordinate 47,643,704 of NC_084833.1, forward strand.
ACAGGGAGGGCACCCTTTCCTTTTACCTTGTCCTTGGTTAAAAGGGCAGAGCAAGAAAATGGGCCTGTGTGTGCACTTGATCTTGGCCCAGCTTCTCAGGAAAGCTGTCACCCCCTCCCTCAAGAACTGGCCAGAGTCACAGATGTGCCAAGGTTGGTGCCCCGGCTCTATGGCTCTCTCAGGCCAAGGACAGTAGTTTTCAGAGCCCTCAGCTGTGGCACTTTGTCAGGTGTGAGGGGGGCGCCCAGTGAGGGAGCCACGAGGGACAGATGTGGCCTCCACCTACCCTTCCATCCAAATCATAGTAGTTCTGCACCACCTTTAACTGCCTGCCCCCAGCCCGGCCAGCTGGAAGCAGAAGGGGTGGGGGAAGGGTGAGAGTGGGCCTCAGGACCACTGGCAGGCACAGTCGGTGGGCTCCTGGACCGTGTAGGGCACCCAGGTGGCGTTGGTGGCACAGAAGAGCTGCACAGAGCGCCGCTGCAGCCCCACCTCTCGGCAGCACTTGCAGAAGCGGGCGTATGTGTTGATGTTGTGGTTGTAGATGCTGGCAGATGGGCACCTCCCATCGCACGAGACAAGGTTCACCTGGAGAAGGCGGGCTGGTGAGGCAGCACACCCCCCACCTCTCCTCCCCCACCTCCACCCTCAGCGCGCAGGTACCACGCATAGGGGTGTCGCTCCCCCTCCTCACCCACCTTCGCCCCTGGGCACAGGTACCATGCACAGGGGTGTCGCTGCCCCCTTCCTCCCCCACCTTCACCCCTACAGGTACCACGCACAGGGGTGTTGCTCCTGCAGTCGTTCTTGCGGATGGTCATGCGGATGGTCACCTTCTTGCAGGAGCGTCCATCTTCCTTACCTGGGGGCACAGAGGCCAGGGCGGCTGTGACTGAGATGGGCTCCCTGGACAGTGAGTCATGCTGGCGGGGTGGGGGTGGGGGTCCTCCTCCTAGCGTCAGCGCTCATGCGTGACTGCCTCTGCCCAGTGCCCTGGAAGGAGGTGGAATCCACTGGGGAAGGCAAAGACAGAGCAGTGAGAGCAAGGGCCCCAGAGGACAGGCAGGCTGGGCACCCCGGGCCACTCTGTGCTAGGGAAGAGGGGCACACGCGGCCCCTCCACCCCAGCCTCGGTGCCCATACCTAACCCCTGCTGGGGACCCGGGCCGGGTCTGTGTCCTTCTCTGGGCTTCAGTTTTCCAAGAGGGCTTCTAGCATGAAGGCTCTGCTATTTCCTGAATGGCATTCCCAGGGCCTAGTGCTCGCTTCACGCAGAGGTTTGCTCGGGTCCATGTGTATCCACCGGCCCGGGATTTGCTGCCCTGCAGAGCTGTCCCGTGCTGGACACTGATGAAGAGCTTGGGGCCTCCTTGGCCTGACCCACACCTCTCTCAGATAACTGATCATGTGGCTCATCTCCCAGCAAGGCCCTTCCTGGTCCCCCTCCGCCTCCTTCCACCCCGTCCCCTCTCAAGCCTCCATTGTTTTCGTCCAGGGCGCCAGCACTGTCCTACCCGAGACACGTCTGTAATGACAGGGCTGAAGCGTCAGCTTCAGTGCCTTCTTTGGCACGAGTCCCTTCCATGGTTTCCTGAGTTCTGTTCTCACTCTGTGGAAATACTCACTTCACACCTGAATACAGACCCACAATTTTGTGGTGTTCTTGATGCAAGCCCCTAGCTGACATCAACTCGGTGCCACCCCGGCTATATATTTCACTTGTTCTCCATCGCTCTGTGGGCCTTGCTTATACTGTATGTGTAGTACTTGACAAACATTTGCCAGATGCATAAACTTGCCTGCCAGGAATGGGGTGATCTCCTTTCTCCGGGCCTTGGGGCCACCCCACAGAGGGTTCCCACCAGCTAGATGGCTGCTGCATAGAACTAACCAACTGGGGCCAGAGCTGTGGCGTAGCGGGTAAAGCCAATGCCTACAGTGCCGGCATCCCCTATGGGCACTGGTTCGAGTCCCAGCTGCTCCACTTCTGGTACAGCTCTCTGCTATGGCCTGGGAAAGCAATGGAAGATGGCCCAAGTGCTTGGGCCCCTGCACCCATATGGGAGACCCAGAAGCAGCTCTTGGCTTCGGATTGGCCTAGCTCCGGCTGTTATGGCCATTTGGGGAGTGAATCAGCAGATGGAAGACCTTTCTCTGCCTCTCTGTAACTTTGCCTTTCAAATAATAAGTCTTTAAAAAAAACTAACCCACTTAGTCCTCTGTCTCTGTGCCCTGGCCCGCTGAGCCCCAGACCACGACTGGCTGAGTGACCAACAGAGCAAAGCGGTGTAGGCATTGATGGGCACCAGCTGAGCAGGTGCTGAAGCATTCCCATGCAAGCCCAGGGTTTGTGCTCACTACCCAGCATGCACTGTGGGCCAGGTGGCCTTGGCCCTCCCCCAACCCCACCTCTAGAGCTTGGGCCACCTAGCAGAAGGGACGTGGTTGGAAACAGCAAGGCAGCTGCCCACTTCCAGTGCTGTGGGCCTCTGAGAGGAGTACCTGGGTGGCAGTGGACACTAACCCGTGGAGGAGAGACAGGGCTAACAGGGACCACAGGAAACAGGGTCCCTAGGGAACCTGGGAAGAGGGACATGGGTCACAGGTCACACAGGGGCAGGTGGGACGTTCAGGGAATGGGAGGTTGTAGGCCTGGATCAGCCAATGGCCCTGAGCCCAGTTTCCTTGGAGCTAAATCCACCAAGGGCAGGGTCAGAGCGCCCTAGGAGGAGGGCATGCATGAGGTGACATGCACACACAAGTGAGGGGGTGGAGCTGGAGGCTCAGTGTTCAGGGCTCCAGGAGCCAGGGATAAGGACAGATGCACCGAGTTTTCTGACTCCGCCGGGCACCCGGCTCCACCCATGGCCAGTGCTCCACACCACCAGAGAGAATTCCTGTGAGGGGTAGCAGGAGATAGCAGTGACCCAGTAACTTCCTGAATGCAATGCCCTCTGTCTACAGCTAGAGGCAGAGGCCTTATATTGGGACAAGGGTGCACTCATAGCCTCTGGCCACTTGCATATTTGTGCCAATGCCCTCCATCTACCTTAGGCGGAGGAGTCATCATTTATCTACTCACCCCTGAAGAGCTGCTACCCTAGGTGCCAGGCATGGGGCCCTGTGACCCCTGATAACGGCACCCTACTCCCCGTCAGCCCAGCCATGCTCACTCACATGTCCTGCAGCATCCTTCCAAGGAAGGCACCACGGAACCCCCAACCTGGAAGGAGAGGAGGGGGAGGTAGTTGGGGAGACCCCTGTTTCAGGCCAGGAGCCAAGATTCCAGCAAATGGCAAAAGGAGTCCTAGAGTCTTGACTGTGCCTCCCATGATGCCCTGCTGAGCAGGGGCAGATGGGCCCCTGGGTATGCCAGGTGTCTCTGATTTCTTGGGACAACTGGCACCATGGCTGCCGGCAGTCCCCCAGCAAAGCTGAAACATTGAGCCTGGACAAAGGTGGTGCTGCGCCTCCATTTCTTCCATGAGCAGTGCCACCCCCTCAGGGTCAGGGAAGGAGGGTGTGAGGCTGACCCACTTGGGTGAGTGGCCTGGACTCTATTACCTCTTTCCCATCTCTAAAATGGAGGCAAAATCCCTCACAGCTCTGCTGCTCTGCGGTGAAAGGGATAAAACAATGGACTGTAAACAAGAATGCACATGCGTGCTTGTGCTTGTGGGAGCACGTGTGATATCACATGGCTGTGCATGATCGTGTGTGCGCATTTGCTTCCTAGAGCCGAGTCCTAAATCTTCAGGTGCCCAATGTGAATCTCAGGACACCCTTTCCCCCAGGTGTGCCACACTCACAGCTGTCCGTGCTGGGTCTCAGGGGAGGGGGTTGGCCCTACAGGACTGACAAGGGCATGTACGTGGTACATGTGAGCAGCAGTGGGTGTGCCAGTGCACGGAGTGTGCTGAGGGGGTCCAGGTGGAGGAGGTATTCAGAACAGAAAAGAAAAACAAACGGATGTAGGGCTGCAGTGGAGGCACAGGCTCCAGGGCACTGCTCCTCCCACAGTCCGCACCCAGAACCCTCCCCGACCCTGGAGACAGCCAGTGTCCCTCACCTGAGGCTGTGGTGTGGGTGGGAGCGGCACTGACCTTGGCACACTCAGTCTCGTTGAGTGGGGGGCAGCTGATGGGTGAGCGGACGAGCACGGCGCCCAGAGGGGTGCTGCCGCAGTGGTGGCGTGTACACTCCGCGATCCAGGACGCCCCAGGCTGCAGGGCAGAGTGGGGCAGAGTTGCTTGTGGCCAGATGGACACCACAGCTCCAGCAATGGGTGCAGCCCAGGGCCTAGCAACACTCAAGACCTTATCTGTACCCAGCCTTGGCCTGGGAGCACAGCAGGCCCTGCTCCTTGTGTCCCAGGGAACCCAGGGCGACAGGTGATCTGTCAGGGACAGCTTACCAAGAACAGGGACGTGGTGCCATTGGGGAAGGTGAAGAGGCAGGACACGTTCCTGCAGGAGCCGCAGCAGGCCGCCAGGTCCCTCGGGTGCTCATACTCCTGGTTCTGCAGGGCACGGTGGGGGGAGATGGCCTCAGGTCCACCCCAACCCTTCCCTCTCCATGTCTGCTCATCTCCACGTGAGCCCCTGTGAGTGCTCCCTCATGTCTTAGGCAGGTCGTCGAGATAGCTGCCCTGGGGCTCCCTTCCTGCGGCTGGAGCTGACGACAGTGTCTTCAGTGATTAAGGGGCAGGTTTGGGGTCCCGAGAGACTTTACTGTGAGTCTGGGTTCCTGTGGGACTTTTGAAAAAGGAAAGCACCTCCCTAAACCTCAATTTTTCTCACCCAAAATAAAGGAAAAATTCCGAGCTGTTAATTCAGCTAGTATGTATGTAGCACAGGCCAGAAGCCCGTCACCATCTGGGGCATTATGCACGTACAACAGCACAGCAAATGGCAGCAACACAAGTGCACAAACCAGGGTAGGGCATGGCCCAGGCATTCAGCAGGTGCTTTAGCGATGTGCTTCGCCAGGCCTCTTCTTGTTCCCACTCTGGCCGCTAGAGGGCTCCCCCCCCCCCCCCCCCCCCCCCCCCCCCGATGCCTACTCTCTAAACTTGTCTGGGGGGTTGGGGCAAGCTCCCGTCTACCAGGCAGGCCCTGACCCGCGCTTTACCGCTTCGCAGTGGACGTCACACAGCACAGAGGTGGTGTTGATCTGGTAGAAGCTGGTGAGGGGGTCAAGCGTGTCCGTGCAGCGGGAGGTGTGGCACACACCATCTGCCGAGAGCTCCACCACCGTCTGGCCCGGCTGCATCACTCCCAGCTCACGGCTCAGACACACGGGGGCCTTCACTGGAGGGCGTGCAAGGCGGCAGCAGTCATCAAGAGCCCCGCCCCTGGCAGGCTGGCCCACCCGGGGCCCCGCCCCACTCACCGCACTCGTACTTGGCGCAGCCACACACGTTCTCCTCACTGTGCATGAACTCCTCGTCCAGCTGGGACTTCTCCCACTGGGGGGTTGGGGCAGAGGCAGGCAGGTCAGCTCCCTCAGCAGCACTCTGCCCCCTGCAGGGGGTGGGGTGGGGCCTGGGACCCCTGGAAGCTCAGTCTCATGCCCACCAAGCCTCCCTCCTGGGGAGTGTATGTCCTCCCGCCCCCCCAGCAGGCGACAGGCACACTGCTTCCCCAGGTCACCCGTTCCCAGGAGAAGAGGCAGCCTGGGGTGGGGGCACAGTGAGAGGAAAGGGGTGCTGGGACAGGGTGAGGCACACAGAATCCAGGAAGTGACGGACACTGAACTCCACGCCGCGGAAGGTCTTCTCTCCTTGCCCTGGCCTGCAGCCAGTCAGCTTTGCTGGATTCCAGTCCCGGCTCTGATCTGTAGCTTCACAGCCTCAACCTTACCTTCCTTGTTTGTGTCACTGAGTCAGTTACACCATCAACCTCACGAGGTTGACATGAGAGTGAACATGATATTGCACATAAATGGCCCAGTAAACAGTAGTTGCTGTCTTAATTACCCTGCTGCCACCATCCTCCTCACAGTCCCTGCTACCCTCGTGCCAGCTCCTGGTCCCTCATCCTCGCACGTCTCTGAAGCCTAAGCTCCACAAAGGAGGGTGGCAGAGCTTGAGACAAGAATGCCGACTCGCACCCCAGGACTGTGCACCCCTCTGGGGAGGGGACCAGGGAGGTGGGGAGGAGCAGGTCTCCGTACCAGATGGCACCGGGGCACCGGGATCGTGTCACAGTCACACTCTGAAAAAGAAGAGTGGGCCCCTCCTCAGCAGGGATGCCCGGGGAGGTCCTCTGGGCCTCTCTAACCCCTTGCTGCAGGTGCGGCCCCTCCAGTGGCAGCCCCAGCTGGGGGTAGGGGGCGCATGGAGGTGGCAGCAGTTTGCTTGGTTGGGCAGTGATGGCCCGAGCTCCCCACCGAATGTGGAGTGAGGATGAACAGGCAGCTGGATCACTCACGGGATTCCGCTCCTGACTGGGAGTCATCTTTCCTGCACCCCCTCCTCGGAGTCTACCTGAGAGGTGCTGCCTCTCCAGGAACAAACAGGGCGAGGGTGGCAGTTCGGCCTGCACTTCCCAAGTGTGCCCCCAGCAAGCTCAGGCTGTGGGGCGGCACCACTGGCAAGCTCAAGGGTGGAGAGCTCCATGAAGCCCCTCCGGGTCACTCATGCATGCAGCAAATAGTTCTAAGCACCGACTATGTGCTAAGCTTTGCTCTGGGGACATAGTCATACATAAAATCCTAAAGCCCCAGCCCTCGTGAAGTTTATATTCTTGGGAGGCTTGGAAAAGAAGCAACACACCCAGAGGCAAAGCAGAGCTGTCAGCCCCTTGTTGGAGACAACACTGGTGTATGGAGCTTTCATTATTGGTCCATGGCACACCCAGGAGCCGCCCAGAAGGAGGGTCCTGGAGCAGCGACTCACCGCAGGACTTGTAGGGGCAGCAGCGGTCCGGGCTCCACACCTCCACCAGGGCCGTGCCCAGGCCACACCGCACTTGGGGGCAGCGGAAGCTCTCGCACACTGTGGGGGAGGGGCAGCAGGCAACATCACCCTGTGGCCACAAATCCCCAGAAATACACCACTGGCTCTGGAGGGGGCGCCTCCCTGCTCCTCCAACCCTTCCTGGGCTGGGCTCCGGAGTCTCCCCGGGGAGCCACCACTGCTCCTGGGATGCAAACGGAACAAGCTTTATCATTTGTCTAGTCGGGGGCATTCTGCTGCAGTGACAGGAAACCAGCTGACCCAGGTGCTTCACATACGCCACCTCTAGCTTTCACAGCAGCCTTCTACCCACTGGGTCACTCCCCACGGGCCTGCAAGAGCCAGGGTCGACTAGGCCAAAGCCTGGAGCCCGGTCCAGGTCTCCCGTGCTGCCTCCCAGGGTGTGCCTTAGCGGGCAGCTGGGTCGGAAGCAGAACTGGCACTCAAACACAGGCAATCTGCTAGGGATCCCAAGCAGCCACGCTAACCACTGTGCCCATGTCCACCCTCGTTAGCACCATTTTACACACGAGCAGCCATGACTGACTGACCCTGCCTGTACTTACTCCATGTACTCAGGCAGAGAAACGTGGAAAGGACCTGGAGTGAGAGAGGCTCGAGGAGGAGGAGGAGGGGTGACAGGAGAAGTGGAGAGAAGAAGGGACAGTTCTGCTCAGACCAGCTTTTCAACACCGACAGGTGCCCTTTGGCACCTCAAGGGGAGCTGCCAGTCGGCTCCCGGCGAGGCGTGGCCAGGTCATTTGGAGAGCTCTCAGGGGAACCCACGTGGTTTACTAGTTGGTTGTTGACAATTGAACCAATCAGGGATGCTCTGGGGGCATTGGGACCCTCATCTACACTTTTCTGTGCAAGTGAGGGTCACCTCCCAGTCTCCTGCAGTTAGCATGCAAAGCAATTTTTCTAAATTTAATATTTAAATATAACCATTTTGTTCATGTTCATCTACTAGGTTACCTGAAGTCTGTAATGCTAGCAGTATTTAATATTCCTGCAGAGCACATACCATATCAGGCTCCTATGAACACAGTCCGTACTGTATTAGGTACTAGACACATAGTAGATGCTCTATCAAGGTACTGTTAGCATAGTCCAGAATGTCCATCACACATTCAGGTACTGTGTCAAGTAAATGTCAGAAAGGACCTGCAGATGTTCATCATCGCAAGAGAAAAGTTCTTGAGAGGCTTGGAAAACCCGGGTCTTCTGGGACATAGGTCCTGTGGTCACACAGTGGCAAAGGGAACCTGACACAGGGCCCTTGGTCAATCAGAGAATGAGGGATTTTATCAGTTCTGGGGGTATGGTAGGGACCTAAGCATTTGCCCTTAATCCACGCCTCTTCTGGCCCTTGGGGATGTCCACAGAGGGACAGACTTGGGCCCCCTCCGTCCCCCACCATCCAACTCCCACAGCATGGTCCAGCTGCATCTGCTCCTGGCCTCAGCTGGCTGTGGCGCCTTTCAAAGCTCACCACGCAGGAGCTGCCTGTTGAGCGCTCGTGGGTCCTGGGATGAGGACTTTGGGGCGGGCCCCAGAGCCCCGTCCCGCCACGTGCCCAGCCGAGACTCACCACACTGGTACAGAGGGCAGCAGAGCTCCGTGGTGTTCCTGTGCACAGTGAGCGCCTCCCCTTCCTGACACTCGGGGATGGGGTCTGGACAGTCGCCGCAGGCTGGCGGGAGAGAGGGGGATCACCCATGTCACAGAAGCGCAGGTGGCCGGGCTGGCAGGAGCCAAGGTAACAGCAGCGCATCATGGTCCGCGTGGCCTGCCCTGCAGCCAGGACCTGGTGGGCTTCCTTGTGTCCCCACACTGCCTCATCCTGCCAGAGCACTGGCTACCTCGTGCTAACTCAGCAAGTGCAGCTGTTTCCGCTTTGCCCTACACGTGCTTCTGAACGGCAATTTCACCTTTCTCCCTGTACCCCCTCCCATGAAGACCCCTGGGCCTGCCTTCAAGCCGCCCAGGGAAGCAGGTGTGAGGTAGGCCAACCTACCGCAGAAGTAAGAGGTGCAGCACGAGTCCCCCAGGCGGCCCGTGATCAGGATCTGGTCCTCACGGCAGCTGGGGACCTGCTCCGCCTCACACTGATCTGGGTCACACTCTGGAGAAGACAGAACTTAGGCACAGGGTCCAGAACCTTTGCGGCCATGCTGGGCCTGTACCCTGGCTCGGTCCGGTCTCCAGCCAGAAAACAGTCCCCAGAACAGCCTGTTCTCCCTCCCCTAGGCCACGTCCCACCCCTCCCCCCCCAACCCACACCCCGGGGCCTCTCACCACAGCTGTAGCTAGGGCAGCAGGAGTCCTCCTGGAAGTGGGTGAGGAGTCGGTGGCCAGGACGGCAGGTGGGTGCCAGGCCCTCACACACAGTCTGGTTGCACACTGGCCAGGGAGCCACATGGCCTGTCACCTGGAGGCCAGGGCAGCCCTGCCACGCTCCAGTGCTGCCCACCCCCTGGCCACCTTGCCTCATTACTCCCCTCAGGCCCAGGACCCAAATTCCTGGAAGCTCTGAAGGTCACCCAGGGGACCAGGACAGGGACAGAGGTGCACTAAGAGCTGGGGACCACGGAGATGAGCCAAGCCCGGGCTCTTTCTAAACCAGTTCACTCACGCAGTTCTCACTAGCACCCAAAGGGGGTGCCATTTACAGCCTAATGTTTCAGGAGGATGAGAATCCAGGGAAGCACAGAGGATGTTAACTGATTTGCCTGAGGTCGCAAAGCTACAGGAGGTGAAGAGCCAGCCAGGCTGTCTAGCTCCAGAGCCCATGCCTTAAGCACCGCCCCCATGGGCTCCCACAATTCAGCTCCTGCCCCGCAGCTCAGCCCGCATACAGAGCTGTCGTATTTCCCCACCATGAAGGTTGGTGGCAGGGTAGAACCTTTCACCTGTCCTACAGGCGAGGGCGGCAGAAGAGAAGGGCGGTCGGTACTCACCACACACAGTCCCCAGGCAGCAAGGGTCCTCGGTGGGCACGAGCAGGGCCACCTCCCCGAAGCGTGGGCAGCTCTCAGGGCGGGGGCCAGGGCAGTCCAGGTCCACGGGGACAATGGTGTCTGGGGCTTGGCACTGGTGCTGGCAGCAGCCGCTGAGGGAGCTGTTCCATGTTTCCCCCAGGGCCCGCGGCACCCCAGTGCTGTCGGTGCAAGCTGTGGGTGGGGGGGGACACAGAGGTGCGTGGGGGACTGAAGAAGGGGGCAGACCCAGACATCGCAGGCTAGCTCCCCCTAGGGCACTGACCACCCTCTGAGCAGACCTGGAGGGATGCAGCTGGGCGTCGGCCATGGGCAGCAGGACGGCAAAGGGGGCCCCAGGGCAAGGCCAGCCTGGGGGTGGGGGTCACCTACCACACTTGTCGTCAGTGACGCAGAGCGCCGCATGGCGCCGGTGCAGGAGGGTGCCCTCCGAGCACACGCAGCCCTCGCCCAGCACCTGGCACTGCTCCGGGTCCAGCAGGCCCAGCACCCCATCCTGGCAGGTCTCAGGGGGCTCGCAGGCTGCCACACACGCCTGGTAAGTGGAGTTGCTGGGGCACAGGAAGGCTGCAGGGGCACAGCAGGCACCAGGCCTCGCTCAGACCCCAGGCAGGGCCCCCTCCCCATTAAAGGCAGGAAGTGGGGGGTGCAGAGCAGCAGCGCCAGTCAGGCGGCTTGGTGGTGTCACCTGCTCCCTCTAGGGCAGGCAGGGCTCAGCAAAGCGCGGCCCCTCCACAGACCCAGCTGCTGTTGGCCTCTACAAATCACGTTTTACTGGGGCACAGCCATGACCGTTCGTTAGCTGCTTGTCCACATGGGTTTGCCCAAGGGTTGGGTCAAGTTGAGTCCTGACAAAAGCCTGGCTCCACTCGCAATTCCAGCTTCCTGCTAATATGCGCCCTGGGAGGCAGCAGACGGCTCGCGTGGCTGGGCTTCTGCCACCCACGCAGGAGACCTGGGTTGAGTCCCTGGCTCCTGACTTCAGCCTGGCTTCACTCTGATTATGGTTGGCATTTGGGAGTGAACAAGCAGATGCAAGATCTGTCTCTGTCTCTCTCTATCACAAAGAGTTAAGTGGAAGGAACTAACATTTATTGGCCAACATGGTGGGCACGTGTGCCAGGTCTCTCGTCATCTTCAAGACTGTTCTACGAGGGAGCTGTCCCCATTTTACTGAGAAGAGACTCCATGAACTTAAATGCCAAATTAAAATCAGTATTCATTAACTTGTTAATATAGATAATAAATTTGTTCATTAATATAAAATATTTATGTATTTTATATATACTATAAATATTTATAAACTTTTAGTTAATATGAATAGACAGGTGAATGATTAAACCTGGGAAAGCCAAGACTTGAACTTGGATCTGGAGCCTTTTACTTCCTAACAAGAGATAGGACAATAGCAGCAGTGGAGGAGACCCCCACATCCCCCACTCACGGCAGTAGTCGGAGCGCCGCCACTCGATGCACACGTGGAACTTGTGGCACATAGCCACGTACACGGTCAGTGCCACACAGGGCTGCTGCACGTACTTTGTGTCCCGGATCCACAGCTCACAGAAGGACTCTGGGGAGACCTGGGCGTGCGCATCAGGCGGTGCTGCTGACTCTGGCACCCCCCCCCCCCAGGCCCAGCTCCTCCCAGTCCTGCTATCCTGAGCCTCTGTTGGTAGCTCTTCCCTCCCCAGCCTGGGCGATCTCCCTCTGGCACATACAAAGTGGTGGCAGGCGCTGAAGGTGCGATTGGACACCATGCGAAGGCAGGGTGAGCAGTCAGCCGTGGCACAGCTGTCTGGGCGGAATCGAGTCTGGCCCTCGGAGGTCAGAGAGCTGGGCACCTGCCAGCTCTCCAGAAAGGGAGCAGGGTCCTCCGCCTCCCCCACCACGGAGCCGTCCTGCAGGGTGAGGTCATGGGCTGCGTCTCCATCGCAGATGCCTGCAAGGGGCAGAAGAACCCCACAGCCATCACCACCAGCGCCACTCCCAGATTCCTGGTTCTCACTCTGCGTGTTCCTCACAGCAGTCCCCAGAGGCAAATGGCAGTGTTATCCTCATTTTCTTGGTGAAGTGAATGAGGCACAGAGAAGCTATGAAGGCTGCTGTATTGGAAAATACAGAAGTATTGTTCTTGGTAACATACAGCAAAGTATTTAAGGATTAAGGGATGCAGTTTGAACTCGCTTTCAAATCACTCAGAAAAATATGTGTGTATGTGTATCTATATTGCATATGTAATGTGCATATGAAGGTATTTCAAATTCACAAAAATGAAATTAAAAGATAATTAATTTTTGGCTCAAGCATTTGGAAACCCATGCATATGAGGGATCTTCGTAAAGTCCATGGAAAATCCTTGTTGTGAAAAAATGATGCATGGATTTCAACATTTTTACACTGAGTAAACTTCTCTTTTAATTCTGTTTTTTTCCAGGCACTTTCTGAGATATAAAGAGAAGCAAATGAGACAAGATGTGAATGAACAATCAGTAAATCTGTACAAAAGATACATGGGAGTCCCTTACACTGTTTTTGCAACTTCTAAGTTTGGCAATGTATCAAAACAAAAAGCTACCCCAGAGAATCTGCTAGCCAGCTACAATGCCTGCTCACTCTTGTTGGCGATCAGCCTAGCTAGCCCAGCCTCCCTTCCAGTTGGGTGAGACATGGGACGGAGTCCCAGCACATGGAAAATGAGTGAAGCTGAGGGTAACAGCTTGCATGCCCTGTCTGTGAAGATGTCCCAACTGCCTACTCTTCTGTAGTCTTGGAAGCCCGAGTTGAAAACGGCAGAGTTCCAAGATGGAAGAAGCCTGGAAATTTATGTGTGCAGGGGATAACCCGTCATCATGTTAAGGCACTGAGGTGGGAGTGGGGTGGTTTATCCTTAACAGCTTCTAACACTGAGCTTCCAGCTTCATCTCATGCATAGTCCACACTCTCCAGAAACACGTTTCCCTGGGGCCAGCGATGTGGTGTAGCAGGTAAAGCCAACGCCTGCAGTGCCAGCGTCCCATATGGGCACCGGTTTGGATCCTGGCTGCTCCACTTCCAATCCAGATCTCTGTGGCCAGGGAGAGCAGTAGAGGATGGCCCACGTCCTTGGGTCCCTGCACCCGCATGGGAGACCTAGAAGAAGCTCCTGGCTCCTAGCTTTGGAAGGGCCCAGCTCCAGTCTTTGCAGTCATTTGGGGAGTGAACCAGCAGGTGGAGATCTCTTTGTCTCTACCTTTCTTTCAAATAAATCTTTCAAAGGAGAAACATGCTTCCCTGCCCACGCTTTTGCTGAGCTGCTTTCTCAGACGGCCCTCCTGCAAGGGCGCCCCAGAGGTAGCCACCGTGACCTTGCCAATTCTGTGACACACTTGCTGGTGTGGTGTGCATGTTTTGCTGAGTGCATACTCTTTTCTGTTTAGATTCTCACTGATCTCAGGATTCCCCTTGTTAGCTCCTAGGGTGCCCAGGATATCAGGTGTTAGTTCCAAAAAAAATAGAGATGTACAGGATCTGGCTCCACTCTGCCAGCTGCAGCCACCAGTTCTTGTCTCTTGGGAGATAAGACTCTGAGATGTCAGTAGTGGTCCCAATGGTCACATCTGGGGTCTTGGCTTTGAGTCACCAAGGGCTGTCTTAGGGAGGGGCTGAGCCACCAGGCTCCCGATGACCACAGAGCTCTTTGCCATAGATGAAGAGAAGAAAAAGTGAGGAAAGGGTGGTGGCAGGTGCCTGTGTAAGAAGTGTTTGCGTCAGTAAAATGGAAGCTCCAGCGAGCAGGCACTGTGTGTGTTTTGCCCCCAGTGACTTGCACACAGTAAACATGTAGAGAGCGGAAAGGAGCATGGAGCTGGCTCTCACGAGGTCATGCATGTGTAGGGTCTTGAATGTGGGGCATGGATGTGAATGAGCATAATGGTGCAGGTGGAGGAGGCAGAGGGTGTGAGAGGCAAGTACTCCTTCCTTACCCACCGCCGTGACCATGGCACTGGGTCGCAGAGTGCAGCCCACACCTGGACGACTCCTGCACTTCTTTTCCTAACTCAACACATCCAGTCCCCCAGAGGATCTCGCTGAAGCTATGCTAGGGTCTGAAGAGCAGCTCCTCTGCTCAGGCAAGCCACTTGGCGTCTCAGAATCCCCGTCTTTAGTTCAGTGGGGAGACTGACAGCTACCTCTCGGGGCTGCTGCGTGGATGAACTGGAGTAGGTGAGATCAGTGTGCAAGTGCTCTGTGAAGTGCCCAGGCACAGGCAGACAGGGAGGCTTGTCTGGCATGAGGTGGCCGTCAGGGAAGCTGACGGGCAATCCTGGCTGGGACAGGGCCCTGCACCATCTCTGTTGGCAGCTTCAACCCCAGGACATGGACATCAGGTCTCCCCAACGTGGCAGCTCTGCTGCTCCCACCTCTGGCCTGGTGCCCTGTCCCAGTGTATGGGAGCAGAGGCGGGCCTGGGAAGCGTTCCCCTCCCCGCAGCTGGGGCCCTCCTCACCACACAGGCCACGGCCCTGGGCCTTGCTGGCTTTGCTGGCCTCCAGGATCATGAGTCCCGAGCTGTGAAGCCACTGGATCTGGATGTGTGAGGGTGTCTGGATCACGTACATGTGGCCCGTGTCTTCAATCCTGAACCCATACCTGCTCACAGGGGGCCACACAGCCTGCGAGTCCACAGTCACCTTGGGAGATGGAATGGGTTCCACGTGAACACAGCTTGCTCATCCATCCATTCATCTGCCCAGCCGTCCGTCCACCCATCCTCTGACAGACACCAGACACCTGCTGTGTGCCGGGCTCTGCTTCAGGCATGTGCAGCCCAGACACAATGCAAGGTAGCATGTGGGAATTCTGAACATACTTTTATGGCCAAAACCAAGACACAAAGCAGGGGCAGGCTGTGTCTGGATATGCAAACATGAGTCCTGAGCCTCTCCGATCCTCTCTTCCTTTCCCGATATGTTCAGATCATTTCTTCTGGGAGATTTGCCCTGAATCCCTAGCCCTGGGATTGGGCACCCCTTCTCTGGTATCTCCTTGTCTCTGGACTGGCCATTAAAACAGAATCTATTTGTCTCCTCAACAGGATCTCCAGGTGGTTATGAGTTTTCTGAGGACAGAAACTATGAATCATCACTGAATCCGCAGAACCTGCTTCGGGGCCTGACAAATTAAGACTCAGTATTTGTTAAACATGTAACACACGTTCGTTCTCACAACTTCAAGCTATGGCCTCCGCCACATAGAATCACAAGGTTAACTTTAGGAGTACCAAGGACCATGAGTCTTATGCTTTAAAAATAGGAGAGGAAAAGATTATGATTTAAAAATATTTATAATGACTTAACCTTCTCCTTTCAGGAATCTAGTTTACCCTCTTGTCTTAAAATAACCAAAAAACCCTGACGAAATGCACGGAACAGCGGTTGTCAGACACTGAACAGTTGGAAGTACAGGGGGTAATCCCCGAGAGCCGAAAGCAAATGAGGTGAGCCTAGTGAACTGCAAGGTGCATTGCTCCATTTCTAGGCCGCGATGCAGGGAAGAGGAGCCCAAGCTGGTTTCCCCAAGTTGCACAGCAGAGGCAGGGAGTTCTGGAGGCCAAGAGAACTAGAGTGTGCACAGCAGGATAGTGAAGGAAAGAGAAGGGGAGAGGAGTGGGGGTGGGGGCGGGCGCCTGCAGAAGAATGAATATTAATGAGTGAACATGAATGAATGAACACTCTGAACCTTCACAGAAAGTCCCCCTTGGACCTTGTCCTGAGCTGAATACTGGTCCATGCCTGCACATGAGAAAATTACCTGAGGCTAGGGAAAGAACCAAGTGGAAGGCGCAGAAAAATCCTGAGAGGTAACACCGGGTCGGGAATAGCTGGAGCAACCACCAGCTAGAGTAGGAAAACTCTAAATGCATAAAATAGAGGGCGGCGTGTGTGAAAGAGCATTGCTTCAGTAGTGATGAATCCCATGCAGAATGTAGAGAAATCAAAGTTACTTGGGGCTGGCACTGTGGCGTAGGGCGAGAAGCTGCTGCCTGTAGTGCCAGCGTCCCATATGGGCACTGGTTCGAGTCCCAGATGCTACACTTTTGATCCAGCTCTCGGCTATGGCTTGGGAAAGCAGTGGAAGTCTGTGGCCATTTGGGGAGTGAGAACCAGTAGGTGGAAGGACTCCCCTTCCAATAAATAAATAAAGTTATTCCAACTTTACCTAATGAAGTTTACTGGCAAGTCTCAAAGAAATAAACTTTTCTAAGTAGCATAACTGTTACAAGCTCCAGAATATTTTTTAAAAACAAAAGGATACCCAGCACCCAGCAAGGAAATACTCACAATGTACAGGATCTAGTAAGAACTTGTCAAGTATGCCAGGAAGCAGGAAAATGCAAGCCATAAGGCAAGACGGAAATCAGAACCGACCCAGGAATGACACATGCGATAGGGTTAGCAGGCAAGGATGTAAGAAGCGGTTAGTACAACTATGGTCTGTGTGTGTAAGAAAGAAGAAGTAAACATAAGAACATTAAGACGGGATGTGGAAGATATGAAAGAGACCAAAATGAAACATCTACAGATGAAAAAATCCACTGGATGGGATTAACAAATGTTCAGACAGTGCAGGTGAAAAGATTAATACAGAACAACAGATACTATCTGAAATGAAGCATGGAAAGAAAAATGAGAAAAATTATGAACAAAAAATTGGATCTATGGAACAACTTCAAGCATTCTGATATACATGTAATTGGAGTCCCAAAAGAGATGAATTACCAGGCATATCATAACCAAATTGCTTAGAAACAGTGATAGAAAAGTGTAACAGTAGCCAGAGAAAAAAGGTATATTATGCATGGAGGAAAAAAGGTTAAAAATGGCAGATTTATTATCAGGAAATAGTGAGGGAAGAGACAGTGAAACTCTATAGCAGTAGTGCTCACAATAGCCAAATGTGGAAACAACCCAGATTTCCATCCACAGGTGGATGGATAAACAGATGGTGGTATTTATGCATTCAAAGGATTAAGAGTGAAACACTGTGGGCCAGCACTGTGCTGCCTGCAGTGCTGGCATCGCATATGGGCACCAGTTCGCGTCCCGGCTACTCCACTTCCAATCTCTCTCTCTGCTATGGACTGGGAAAGCAGAAGAAGATGGTACAAGTCCTTTGGGCCCCTGCACCCATGTGGGAGACCCAGAAGAAGCTTCTGGCTCCAGTTTGGTGCAGCTCCGGCCATTGCGGCTAATTGGGGAGTGAACCAGTAGCTGGAAGACCCCCCCCCCCCCGCGCCCTATGTAACTCTGACTTTCTTTTTTTAAAAAAATTGAAACACTGATGCATTGCACAATGCATATGAACTTCAAAACCACGAGGCTAAGTGACAGAACTCAGATAGAAAAGCTCACATACTATTTGACACCTATTACAGGAGTGCCCAGAATACGTAAATGCACAGACAGAATGCAGACTGGGGATTGATGGGCACTGTGGAAAGGTTTGGTGGGCACCTGCCTAGTGGCTGGGGCTGTCCTTCAGGGATGACAGAAATGTTTTGGAACCAGATGGCGGGAGTGGTAGCGTTGAGAATGTACTAATTGGTACTAACTTGTTCAGTTTAAAACATTAAATTTTACATTACATCAATCTTACCCTAATTGGAAAAAAAAAAAAAAACAGGAGAGAAACATTTTTAAAGTATTGAAAAATGTCAGGGGCCTTGCTGTGGCGCAGTGGGTTAACGCCCTAGCCTGAAGCACTGGCATCCCATATGGGCGCAGGTTCGAGACCTGGCTGCTCCTCTTCCGATCCAGCTCTCTGCTGTGGCCTGGGAAGGCAGTAGGGGATGGCCCAAGTCCTTGGACCCCTGCACCCAAGTGGGAGACCTGGAGGAAGCTCCTGGCTTCGGACTGGCGCAGTTCTGGCCATTGCGGCCAACTGGGGAGTGAACCATCGGATGGAAGACTTTTCTCTCTCTCTCTGCCTCTCCTCTGTGTAATTCTGACTTTTAAATAAATAAATCTTTTTTTAAAAAAAGTCAGCCTGTAATTATGTACTCGGTGAGATGATTTTTTAAAAATTCAGATGAGATGAAGACTTTTTCATATTTCCAGAAGCTGAAAGAGTTCATCATAAGACTCGTACTATAAAAATGCTAAAGGAAATCCTTCAAGCAGAAGAAAAGTGATATCACCTGGAAACCCAGATCGCCACAAAGGAATAAAGAGCAGCAAAGGTCGGGAACACATGGACAGGTGTGAACTTGTTGATTGCCTGAGGAAACATGGCAACAATGCACTGTGGCGGTCACAACAAATGTGAAGTAAACTGTGTGATGACCACAGCATAAAGGCTGCCAGAGAGAAGAAACCAGAGGATACTGTTACAAAGCTCTTGCGCTGTATATGACATGATCCTCTGTTACTTGAAGCTAGGCTGTGGCAAGTTAAAATTATATACTACAGGGGCTGGCACTGGCGTAGTGGGTAAAGCTGCTGCCTGCCGTGCCGGCATCCCACATGAGTTCCAGTTCTACCCCACTTCTGATCCAGCTCCCTGCTAATGTGCCTGGGAAAGCAGTGGAAGACAGCCCCTCAACCCATGTGGGAGACCCAGAAGAAGTTCCTGGCTCCTGGCTTATCGGCGTAGCTCTGGCCACTGCAGCCAATTGGGGAGTGAACCAGTGGATGGAAATCCTCCTCTCTCTCTGCCTATGGCTATCTGTAACTCTGCCTTTCAAATAAGTAAGTAAGTAAATAAAGTATTTTTAAAAAATTGTATACTACAGGGGCCGGCGCTGTGGAGCAGTGGGTTAACTCCCTAGCCTGAAGCGCCAGCATCCCATATGGGTGCCGGTTCGAGACCTGGCTGCTCTACTTCCAATCCAGCTTTCTGCTATGGCCTGGGAAAGCAGTAGAAGATGGCCCAAGTCCTTGGGCCCCTGCACCTGAACGGGAGACCCGGAAGAAGCTCCTGGCTCCTGGCTTCGGATTGGTGCAGCTCCGGCTGTTGCGGCCAGTTGGGGAGTGAACCATCAGATGAAAGACCTTTCTCTCTCTCTCTGCCTCTCCTCTCTCTGTGTAACTCTGACTTTCAAACAAATAAATCTTTTAAAAAAATTGTATACTACAATTCCTAAAGCAACCACTGAAAGACAAAAGTAAGAAATATAGATAATAATTCAGTATAGAAGATGAAATGCAATGAATAAAAGCATTCCAAAAGAAGACATGCACGCGAGGAATGGGGACAACAAAAATAAAGCACAGCCAATAAATACATAAACTGAACCACAGTGATGACTGAATTAAGTATGAGTGGTCTAAATAGCCCCACTTAAAAGACAAAATTGCCAGATTGGATTTAAGAGAAAAAAAAAAAGGCCCGATATTCACTGCCTACCAAAATCTCACTTTACATTTAAAAAAACACAAATAGAGTACAAAGATGAACAAAGGTATACCTTGTATGTAGATACCAGATATTCATGCTAATGTTAATCAAAAGAGTGCTGGAGTAGCTATTACAAATGAACCTGACAAAGTAGAAATCAGTGTAGAAACAGTTACTAGGACAAAAGTGCCATTTCACAAGGAAAAAAATGGTTAATTTAACAGAGGATATAATGTTAAGTGCTGTGTACCTGATAACAGAGCTTCAGAATATATGAGTAAAAAAACTAATAAAACTCCAAGGAGAAATAAACCAAAAACTACAGCCAGAAATGCCAACACCCTCCCTCCATAATTGCTAAGCAAGCACACAGAACATTAGTAAGCAGTCAGGAGGCCTGAACAGCACGGTCAACCAACTTAAGCTGACATTCACAGGACACTGCCCCCAAAAATAGAATATGCATTTACTAAGAGACCATTTGGGAAATGAAACAAGTCATTACATTTTAAAAAGCTCAGGTTAATCGAGTATGTTTTGTAAGCACAATGGAATCAAATTAGAAATAACAGGAAGCTATGTGAGAAATCACCAAAAATATGAGGTGTCTTCAGAAAATTTGTGGAAATGTGTATTTTGAAAAAGCTACATTGATTTTAAGTTTTTAAAAATTTTAATTACATTTTTTAATAAATGTTTTGAAATATCATCACATTTAGAGACTAAATAAAGCACTTAAAAATAATCCATGGCTCAAATAATTATCAAAAGAGATATTTAAAAGCATCTCAAACTGATTGAAAATGAATGCACTAAATCAGTAGGTAAATTATAGCACTAAATACTTCAGAAAAAGAAGTATTGAATCAAATACCTATACTTCCACCTTTCGAACTAGAAAGAGAAGAGAAAATTAGACTCAAATAAGTAGAAGAAAGACTACAGTGAAGGTAAGAGTAGAAACCAATGAAATAGAAAACATAAGAACTATAGAGAAAAACCAGTACCGCCAGGTTTTAAAGAAGAATAATAAACTTGATAAATCTCTGTCCCAGTGGGTCAAGAAACAGACAACACAGATGAGTCATGCTGAGAATTGGGGCACCTGGATGCCTGCAGACGGCACAAGGGCAGCAGGAATATGTGAAGAGCTTGATTTCTGTGAAACTGACGTGAAAGGTGTGGCTTATCCAGGCCTACCAGAGATGAGATAAGTGGCCAGAAGAGCCCTACATCTATTACAGAAATTGAATATGTACTTTATAATCTCCCTAAAAGAAAGACCCAGACCCAGATGGCTTCCCTGAGTCATATCAAATATTACCGTCGATGCAGACATTTTCATGAAATTGAAGAGAGGATGCTACTGCCCAAGTCATCATATGAGGCCCGCATTCCTGATACTAAAACTAAACTAACACAACACAAGAGGAGAAAACTAGGACCATCAGGGAGGATTCAAAAATGCATAAAAAGGGTAACACATCCCAACCAAGTGAAGTTTATTCTAGAAATGCCAGACTGGTTCAACTTTCAGAATCAGTGAAACTTGGCATATGGATAAAGGAAAACCCTGAGATTATCTCAGTAGATGCAGAAGAAAGCACTTCACAAAATTCAGCATCTACTTACAGTAATAATCATTTTAAAAAAACAACGTGGCAAACTAGAAATAGAAGGCCAATGTCGCACCTTGCAAAGGACACCTGTAGTAAGTCTACACCTAACACAGTACTTTATGGTGAAAGGCTGCCTTCTTCCTGAGATGCCATGCATGGTAAGGGTGTCTGCTCTCAACCCCTCCACACTCAGTGTCACACTCGAGGCCCTTGCAAGGGCAACAGGCAAGAAAAATAAAACACAACCGTTCATACACACTGGAAAGAAGAAGTAACATTTCTATTTGGAGAAGACATAATTGCATAGAAAACCCTGAAGAATGTAAGAACAAATAAGCAAATTTAAGCTTAATAAATGTAACAACTAATAAATGATTGCAAGACAAAGTCAGTGTGCAAAAATCAATTCCATTTGTATAGAGGTGAGCATCAGAAAGTGAAATAAAAAGATCATTTGCAGTACCGAAAAATATGACATAAAACAGAGATAAATCTAACGAAACATGTTACTCTGATGTTATAAAAAATGTTACAAGATCCTTGCACTGAAAAGAGCAGAACATCAAAAACAAAAACAAAACAACCCCACCTGAGACATAAACAGAGATGCACCCATTCAGCCTCTCCTGATCTTCCTGTCCCTGCACCTCCCCAGTCTCCGGGCTACTCTTTCCTTCCGTGAGGGCAGCTTTGTAGCTCCCACATGTCCAGCAAGATTTTTTATACAAACCAAGTTGACTCTAAGTTTATATGGAAAAATAAAGGAATTAGGACAGCCAAAACAATTTTGAAAAAAAAATGTTGAAAGATCCATCTACCTGATTTTGAGATTTAATAGATAGTCATCAAGATAGTATGAAAGGATACATTAATAGTACAAAATTAAAAGTCCAGAAATAAAACCAAACAATATTCAATTTTTTTTTTATAAAAGTACAAAGACAGGGGCCAGTGCTGTGGTGTAGCAGGTTAACCTCTGCCTGTGATGGCATCCTGGTTAAAGACCTGGCTGCTCCACTTCTGATCCAGCTCCCTCCTAATGTGCCTGGAAAAGCAGTAGAAGAGGGGCCCCTGCACCCTCGTGGGAGACCCAGAGAAAGCTCTGGACTCCTTGCTTTGGCCTGGCCCCATCCGGGCCATTGCTACCATTTAGGGAGCAAACCAGTGGATGGAAGTCTCTGTCTCTCTATCCCTCCTCTCTTCCCTCTCTCCTCCCTTCTCTCTCTGTAACCCTGCCTTTTAAATATATAAAAAGTAAATTTAAAAAAGTGCAAAGACAATTCAATGGAGACAGTCTCTGGTGCTTGAACAATTAGATATCCATAACAACAACAAATCTTGATCCATATCTCACACCATTCACAAAAACTAAAAATAATCCCTAAAACTATAAAATGTCTAGGAAAAAAATCATAAGAAAAATCTGTGACCTGGGGTTCAGCAAAAGTTTGTTAACTACAACACCAGGGGCTGGCACTGTGGCATGGCAGGTAAAGCCACCGCCTGCAGTGCCGGCATCCCATATGGGCTCCAGTTCCAGTCCGTCCCAGCTGCTCCACTTCCGATCCAGGTCTCTGCTATGGTCTGGGAAAGCAGAAGCCCAAATCCTTGGACCCTGCACCCAGGTGGAAGACCTGGAAGAAGCTCCTGGCTTCAGATCGGCTCAGCTCCAGCTATTGTGACTAATTGGGGAGTGAACCAGTGGATGGAAGACCTCTGTCTGTCTCTCTCAATCCGCCTCTACTCTCTCCATGTAATGCTTTCAAGTAAATAAATAAATGTTTAAAAAAAACTCGTAGGACTGTATACTCAACAGTGAAATTTTACTATGTAAATTATATGTTAATTTTTAATGGGAAAATTTGAGAACTAAGGAATGGAGCTTGTGGGGTATTTTTTGCCTCAGCCTCTGTCTCATGGAGAGCCCACTATTGTCAGGCCTGTTCCTGAGTTCCTGACAGCTCTGCTCTGGCAGCCCCCGGGCTGGTCGTTCAAGGGCAGGTGCCAACAGGAAGGCCGCAGCCTTGGCTCGGGCATGGGGGAGAGCCGAGCCCTCAGCACCTGAGGAGGAGCTGAGCCGTCCTTTGCCCGCCAGCTGGAGGCGCCAAAAGCAGGCATGGGTGTATGGCTGGACCCCGAGGCCTCCTGCACGTGAAGCGCGAGAGCTTGAATTCAGGGTGCCTGGCGTACATGGCCCCTCCCTGGAACAGCCTTGGGACCAGCCACACGGCTGCGGGTCCTTGCAGAGATGGCCAAAGTGAGCCGTCCTGGCAATCAGTCAAGGCTATGGTCCTTGCCATTGCAAACTTCTATCATAACATCCCTCCTGGCACTCGCATCCCCTGAAGCACTGCACATCACTTCCAGTGCACTCAGTTTCCCATTGTTCTTCTTCTTTAAGAAGGTCCCCTCCCCACACCCGGCCCCAAAGGGTGATGTGGCCCCTCCTCCCAGACACCCCCCCCACCCCCCCAGGCTGCAGGCTCTGCTCTGGAGGCCAGCTTTCTGATGGACTCACCTTCCGGCTGAAGCGGTCAATGGTGACCTGATGGGCCAGGTGAGTCACATTCAGCATCACCAGACAGAACGGGGGCCAGTTCAGGTGCCCCTGTGGACAGCAGGTCTCAAGTTCAACAACCAGGAGACCTGTCCTGCACCTCCCCACACACATAGCCCAGCGACAGTGCCCAGAATTCCACGGAACCGCAGGCCAGCCCAGCAGAATAAAGAAGGAAGCAAGCTGCCTTCTTCCACCTGGCACCCCCACCCCACCCTAGACCACAGCCTTGGAGCCGCCTCCCTGGTCCTCTGTATTTGGGCCTAGGAAGCTGGCACAAACTGGGCATGGTGCAGGCCCCAGGCACAGCCAGGAGGTGGCGCACTCCACCCAGCCATTCCCCATGATCCCCTAGGGAACTGTCACCTAGCGCACAGCTCCCTTCCTGGAGACTCCTGGGAACAGCACACCCCCCACGGCTGTGCTCACATCTGCCCTCACCTCTGGCATCCCCCAGAACCCAGCCCACCGCAAACTCTCCCTTCTAAACCTTGCTCAGCGCCTGGCTCCTGGCAGGGGGGGGAAAGCACGGGGCAGTCACCAGGTTGGCGCTTTTGCAGTCAAGGACGTGGACCGTGACCGAGTCGCCTGCGCTCTGCCTGAGGACGTAGATGGCCTCCTTGAACAGGGCTGCGTGGCTCCCGTCGAAGGTCACGAAGCTCAGGTCGGGGAAGATCGAGCACCGGCCTGGGGTGGGGCAGGGCACAAGAAGCAGAAGCAGCTGCCTCCAAGGTGTCCTGGCCACCCAGGGAGGCGGGGAGGTGCCCGGGGCCCTGTCCTGGATAAGTCAGAGGCGGATCAGACCAGACAGCATGCACAGACCCGAGGTCGCAAGGTGGGAAATCTGCCAGGTTGGGGGTCACCAAGATGAGCGGGCCCCATTGGGGATGGGGAGGGGGGAGGGGAGGGGAGACAGAGAGGCTCCCACTGACCCCACAACTCATAACTCACAGGCACACTCCCAGATGGGGCAGCAGCGGTCCCCGCCGACCCGCACGGCAAGGCCCAGGACCCCACAGCGAGGGGGTGCAGCCCCCTGGGGACAGTGCTGGGACTGGTTCACGCGGATGAGTTGGCCCTCCAGGCAGATGTGGCGGACACAGTCCTGCTCGGCGATTGGCTGGGGCACGCGGCGGGGGGACAGAGTGAGTGCCTGCCCAGGGCTACGGCCCCACCACGCTGCCCGAGCCACGATGGCACCAGATCCTTTCCACCATGCAGGCTCTGGCAGGGCAGGGAGTGGCGCCCCCACCTGCACCCAGCTGTCAAGCTATCGGGCCCGGAACTGGGCTTAGTGTGAGACTGGGGATCAGGGTAGGGTCACCCCAGGACCTCTGCCTGGCCCGTAGTGGGAGCTGCAGGTCCAGAGATGTGTGGACATACCAGCTCATGCTCACAGACCCCTACCCAGACCTGCACACACATGCAAGATCTTTCTCACAAAGGCACTGATACACACAAAGGTGTCTCTCGATACCACGCATCACATACATACACATGAACACGTGTAGACATGTGAGCGCTCACACGTGAACATGCATGCCCACGGTCTCACACAGGCGCACAGACAATATGCACACACACGCAGTGTCGCACTTTCACATCCCACCATGCCATCCATCAGCCCCCGGGGGTCCAGATGAGCGGGGTGTGACCCTGCCATGGGGCCCAGAGGGGACTGGAAAGCTTTTTAGGAGTTTCAGTCAAGGGTGTGGACAGGGACTACGCTACCGCCCTACAGCTGGCCAAGAGATGGAAACGTGAGCGTGGTGGTGACCAAACTCCAGTGGCACCGGACAAGGTGGGCCAGGGGGCGGGGAGGGCCCACAGACTGCAGAACCCTGACATCACTTACGACACAGGTGGCAGAGGTGGTCGCCTCCACGGTGGTTGCCAAGGCTTCAGCCAAACCTGCCGCGCTGCTGTGTGCCGGGGCTGAGCGTCCAGACCGCTCCGTGGTGGCCTCAGCCGCCGGGCCCGCTGCAGGCCGAGGCCGGCTGGAGGGCCCATGGGCCTCTGCCAGCAAGCTCTCCCGGGAGGCCGTTCTGGCTGAGAGGCGGCTCAGGGGGTGGGATGTGGGCCCTGAGGGCACTGTGCCAGCCCGGGGGCCCTCGGCCTCAGTCACCAAGGGAGTACGCGTGGGAGCCACAGCAGGCGTGAGCTCTGTGGGCCCTCCCTGGGCAGAGCCATAGGCAGAGGTGGGCAGGGCCACCTGCTTGGATGGTATGGCCAGCTCCTCTGTGGGACTCTTTTGGGGGGCCACAGCTCCTGTGGAGGCCACCCCAACAGCCACAGCCGTGACTCCTGAAGTTGGCACCGTGGCTTTGAGAGGCAGGCTTGGAGCCGTGCCCATAGCCTGGGGGACTGCGGGACTGGGTGGCAGTGCCTGGGCCACCCCGGCTGGGGTGCGAGGCAGCGCTGGGCTGAGGACCCAAGCAGGTGGAGTGGTGGCCACAGCCAGGGACGTGACCTGTTGACGGAGCGACGGGGTGGTGACAGAGCCTTTGGGGCCAGGTGTGGCCACTGGGGCAGATGTGCCCACCTTGGCCAGGGGCAGGCTGGTATCAGGAGGTAGGCCAGAGAGGAGTTCAGATGGCAGAGTGGAGTCCAGGGACACGAAGGGAGTGGCCCCTGGCCCACGAGCAACTGTGGACAGGCCAGTGGCAGCCGGGGTCCCTGGGGCCAGTGCTGGAGGCCTGGGGGCGGTGGTGGTGGGTCGGGCTGGCTGGGGCGAGGCAGTAGGGGCTGGGCTTGGAGGTGGGGATGCTGGCAGGGCCCCCGGCTGGCCATGCCCAGGTCTGTCCTTCTCTGAGGGTGACAGCATCTCCAGCACGTCGGTTACAAGGGGACTAACAGGTGCCTGAGGTGCTGCTGTTGCAGCCATGGCCGGGGGGCTGCTGGGACTGGAAACGCCTTGGACCTGGGGGAGCCGGGGGGGCCCTGTCTTACTGGAGACTTTAGTCTCTGCTGGTGTCAGCAAAGCCTTGTGAGAGCCCGAGGAGGCAGGGGGCCTGGAGGTCACTCCAGGGAGAGCCACAGGCCTGGAGGAGGGACTCCCCCAGGAGCCAGGGCCCGGGACTGTCACAGCTTTGGTCAGGAGCGGGAGACGAGGAGCAGGAGGTGAACGGGAGGAGAGTGTGGCATTAAAGGTCCCTGCAGAGGTTACGGTTACCCTAGCCGTCACCACAGCACTGGGCACTGTGCCCGGTGGGGATGTTTGCAATGCAACGGGGAGGGACGAGGACCCGGGGGTGTGAGGGCTGAACGGGAGGCTGGCGGTCACCCCTTTGCCAGCCAGGGCTTCCGTGGGGTGGGCAGGAAGGTTGGAGGCAGTGAGGCCCAGTGGCTGCTGCAGGGTGGACTGAGAGGGGCGTGGCATCAGCATCAGCTTCTCAGTGGCTGCCACCTGTGGGTGCAGGGCTGTGGAGAGGAGGGCTGTCCTGTGAGTGGGGGCCCTGGGGGTCTCCTGTGGAAGCAGTGGCTCCTTGTCACCCGGGATGGGAGGCAGGGTCTCATTGCCCAGGGCATCTGTGGGGACCAAAGCTGCTGGCTCCACACCTAGGGCAGACAGAAGAAGAGGCTCAGAAGGTGGGGAGGCTGCTGTCACTGGGCAGGGCTGAGACGTGGGGCTCAGGGACCAGCACCCGAGATGACAGGGCGAGGATGGCTTCCGACAGCCAGGCTGCCAGGTCTCTGCTGCAGCATTGCGTGGCGTCGGGGAGACAGAAGATCTGGATCTACCCCAGGCCTGCTCGTTCTAAGGTCCCGTCTGCCCTCCGAGCCTCATTTTTTCTGTGACATGGGGCAGATGGACCCCGCGAGGCTTCTGCCTGCTCTCAGGTGCACGCCCTGCTTCTCCAGGGCCGGTGGGGGGGATTCAGGGGATGGAGGAGGGGAGCCCCAGGCCACTCACAGTCCTCCACGCGGACACATCTCTGCGTGACTTCATCCAGGACCTTAGGCGGGGGGCACCTGGGGACACAGCCTTCTACCCTGAGGATGGAGCGGGGGGTGGGGCAGCGGTCTGGATGGAACACAGACCTCCTCTCTCCTTGTGGCACATGCGTGTGAGCATGTGCATTGTGTGCACGCTCACATGAGCCTCCACACCATCACACATGTGTACAGGAACCCACATACTCAGATACGCATGCTACATACTCCACACCCTCGGACAGAGAAGCACACAAGCAAGGTGTGGGTGTGTTTTGTGCATGCTCGCACTCACACTCCTGTGTCTGCACTCACACACACTCTCACACAGGCTCACAGTCCCCCTCCAAGTCTGTGGAACTCCCCAACATCTACTGACTTATGCACACAGCAGCACGCAACACGCAGAGACACACAGCTCATACATGCACATATACACAGCTGTGTACAGCCCATGCATGTTTGCACACACACGAGGCTCAGCTACATGCATGTGATGTACAAGCAGATAATGCACACATCTGTACATGACACACACAGTTAAGGCCCACCCACCGCAGCACACACATCCCCACACATAAAACACATAGTGCACATACGAGTATATGGGTACACACACACCCCTCATACGCCCGCATACAGACTACCGTCATGCCTGTGCCTGGGTACCCCAGAAGGCACATGTGTGTGTCCAAACATGCTGGTGCACACACCTTGATGCCAGCTCCTCACCTGGGCACGTCCTGGCAGCTGGCCGCTTGGGGGTCCCGGCAGGTCTGGAAGCAGGGGCTGGCGCAGGCATCATAGCGCCACTCGCAGATGGGGTAGGCGGCCCCTGAGGGCTTGGCCTCTGGAAGGGAGACCCACTCCTGAGTCTCCGGCCTGAGGCTGGGCTCCAGCTCTGGGCCTGGTGCCACAGCACAGGAAATCCCCGCTCCCCGTGGATGCCCCATGGCTGGAGACTAAAGGATTCACACAGGGAAAGCAAAGCCAAGCTGAGCGGAAACTGGACTCGTGAAAGCCGGGGCAGTATGGGACAGGGCATTGGGAATCTGGTGTGGGGTTCAGGCCTGGGGAGCTCTGGTGTGGGCAGCGTTGGGCTTTGAGGGCGGCCAAGGAGGAGGCTTGGACCCCCGATCTCTCCCCTTAAGGCTGCTCGTCACCCTGCCCCTCTGTGACCTTGGTGCCAGGCTTGCCCTGCATCCCAGGACACAGCCACCTCCTCCTTGCCCCGTCTCTGGCAGGGTCACTGCAGAACGCCTCGGAGGCAAGCAGCTCTCCCTCGAGAGCAGGGGGAGGCATTATGGGACCCTGGCTCCCGCGGGCCCAAGGCCCTCCTGTGCACCTGTCGCCAGACGGGTGCTTTTCTCCAAGCCCTTCCCTCTCTGTTCCCAGAGTCCTCCCTGAAGCACCCCCTCAGGACCCGGGCTGCAGTTTTTCTGAGCACTGCCCTCGCTGGCCCTGGTTGCCAGGGCATTGCAGCTATTTAGGGAGCGAGTCAGGAGCTGGAAGACCTATATCTATCCCTCTCTCTCCCTTTTGAAAGAATAGCTAGCTTGTAAATAGCGTCAAAGACCTCACATGTCTTGACTCATCCATCCTCACCACAACCCTATAAAGTAAGCATTAGTATCATCCCCATTTCATGGATGAGAAAATGGAGGCACAGATGACATTGGGAAAACAGGTTCGCTCAAGGGAGATGTTTCCAACAGGGAGCCTGTGGCCAGCGCCTCGGTGAGTGAGGGAGAGGGCTGTGACCCTGGGGGATGGGAGACACACAAGGCCCTACTCTACCCAGCCTCTAAGATCATGGGCAGGCACCACAGCAGTATAGAGGAAGCAGCTGCACCCCGGAAGCCCCTTCCTGACACCCCACTCTCCACGCTACTGCTGACCGCAAGGAGACCTGCTTTTCCTAAGAGCCTGGAGATAGGAGCTGACAACAGGGAAACACCCTCAGCATGCTGGGTATGGAGGATAGGCTGTGCCACACAGTGCATCCTCATGAGACCTCTGGAGGAAAACACCCCCATTCTACGGGAGAGGAAACACTTGGGAGAGATGAGGGTTCCTGCTCAGGGGCTGAGGACCTGGGGGAAGAGTTCGAACCCATGCCCATTCGGCTTCCGTGCCTGGGCTCTTTCCACGATGCCCCAGCATCTTCCAGGGAGGGGCATGGTGTTACCACAGCTGGTGTATCTCACCATGGTTAGGGTCAGTGACAAATCTGCCCTGGCTGGGGTTTGTGACTGCCGGGTGGAAGAGCGGCCCCTCCAGGTGGGGCAGAGAACAACGCTCTGGGGCAGACTCACCCAACAGGGGGATGGCAAAGCCCAGGGAGCCCTCAGCTCTGACGGAAGACCAGGGAGCTGCCCCATCAGCACCCAGAGGCTCGGGCCTCCCACAGAGAGGGCAGAGACCGCTGGGCTTCAGTGGCTGGTCCACGGGGTGGGCATGTGTCCCCAGCAGCAAGAAACCCGAGCTGCGAGCTATTCCCAATTTCCATCCAGGCCGCTGTGTTTAGAGCATGTGATTGGCCTGGGGCAGGAGGCAGGACCCAGGGAAGCAGCTGGGACCCAAGCCAGGCTGCTCTTGGCTCCCTGGGCTGCCACCATGGAGGCTGGGCCCCTGCCCACATGGCCTCCCTGTACCACGTGGGTGTGGGGGATGCGGGGTGAGGGCAGGCAGGCACCTACCCAGGAGGCGGAAGAGCGTGCCCTGGCGGAAGGCCTCAGTGTGCTCGTATGGCCGCAGGGCCAGTGCAGCGCCCACCACCGCTGACAGGAAGGAGCTGGGCTTCGCCAGGGACTCCAGGGCCACCTGGCCCAGCCTCCATGTGCCCCGGTGCAGCAGGAAGGAGGCGTGGCGCTGGAAGGCTTCGGCGCCCTGCCACTTGGCCAGCTCCACTGACCCATTGGCTGTGACGTGGAGGAAGAAGTTGGGTCTGTCGGCAGCCTCCAGTGACACTACATCCGGGTCTGCACAGAGACACGTGGGTAAAGTCAACTTTGAGTAGGGGCTGGACTGGAGCTCCCTAGACCCACAGGAGGGCGCAGGGTCACCGCTGAGCCTGGAAGACAACTGTAGTCTCCTTTCCTCCCTCTCCCCTCCCCTGTTCCTTCTGCCCACCATGGGCCTGGCGCTTTCCTGGACACCCAGGGCCCTGCAGTGACCAGAGCAGACCCAAATGGCTGCCCTGGCACAGTCACGTTCTGCTGCAGGGTGAGACCAGCTAGGGTTTTGGGATTTGGGTTTGCCAGGTTTTGGGGTCCCTGGCCTGATCCTGCTCCCCACAGACTCCCAGGTCAGAGCCAGTAGACCCTGGGGCAGCCCACAGGTGGGGAGGGTATCCCAGAGAGAGGAAGGGGGTCACCCAGAACCCCAGGGGCCCCCAGAGCTCTTCCCAAGGCCCCAATCCACCAGCAGGTACACAGAACACACGGAGGAGGGGCTGGAGGCGCAGGCTGCTGCACCTGCTACACTGGTGAGCAAGCCACTGCACACCCTGGGCTGCCGTGCAGAGTAAGCAGGGAGGCGTGGAGAAGCCTGGTGCTGAGTGGGCATGTCCTCACCCCCTTCACGGTCCCCGGAGTCCCCAGGAGGGACCGCCTGTGTCCACATCCCACCTCCCCAGGCAGTCTGAGAATGTGGTGGGGAACTAGGGGAATTCTTCACCAGCGTGAACCGTGTCAGCCGCTACGCCGAGCCAGCCTCTACCTGCCGGTTCTGAGCACTCATCTGGAGGCAAATATATGCTCGAGGCACCAGGGACAGGGCAAGACAGGACAATAAAAGCCCTGCCCCTCACGCAGCTGGCGCTCCAGGGGAGGCAAGTGCTGTGCCGAGTTGGGGCGGGGCCCTTGCTGTTCCCCCTTAACGGAGGAGGAAGAGAGGCCCAGGGTCACACAAGGCAGGACCAGAGCTTGGGCAGGGCCAGCGCCCAGGGGCTTCACCCCGGCAGAGTCTGTGGCATGGGATCCCGCAGAGACCTGCCTGCGAGACCGCAGGCGAGTCACTTTCCTCTCCTGGCCTCCGCCTCCTCCCCTGCAAGGACCAGGTCGGCTCAGCTCGAGGTTTCCAAGTCCTGAGTTTTGCGTTGACGCCCAAGTGGCATTTGCCTCCCATTCTCTAAACTGCCTTGTGGGAAGCCCTCTGCGTGAGAGGCAGCATGGCGGTGAAGAAGGGAGGACAAAGGATGGACGGGCAGTGCACCATGGGGCCCGTGACCTCCCTCCCTGGGCCTCAGGGCTCTCATCTGTAACTGGGGGAACAGTAGGAGCCCCCTCCTCTGACTACTGTGAGGAGTCAATGAGCAGGTAGACATAAGGCGCCTAGGACGCTGCAAGGTGCGTTGTACGTGTACTGAGGAAGGAGCTGCTCTCACGACACAGAAGGAAGCTTCCCTTCAGAATCTTCTCGGAAATTTGGCCCTTAGGAAGGTGTGCCTGGCCCTGGCTTGTGCTCCTGTCCCTTCAGAACACCCAGACCCCTTCCCCCAAAGGCCTGAATGATGGCTGAACCCTCCCCTTGGGACTGTTTCTGCTCATCACATTATCTCCCATCCTTCAAAGTCCAATCCAAGGGACATTGCCTCCATGCAGCCACCCTTGATTCTATCAGGGTATTGGATTTTGCTGTCTGATACCCTGAGTGTGGGACAAAGGAAGAAGCACAGGATGGGGAGGGGAAGCCTACATCCTCCCTGTTCTCATGAGAGCCAGGCCCAGTGGGGTGGGCTGGAGCCTCTCCACAGCTGTGTCCTCCAATGTGGTAGGGGGACTCTGGGCTCTACTGGGAAGTCACCCCCAGCCCAGGACTACCACCCCTCACTGCCCCGAGATGGGGACGGTGAGATGGCCCCAGAGGAGGCACCCTGCTTCGGGGGGGGGGGGGGGGGGGCGGGTACTGCTGGCCAGGCAGGGGGCGCTCTGGCCCTCCTGTGGTCCAGGCTCCTCATGCCCACATCCCCTCACGGCTCCGCAATCCTGCCCAGCGCCTCCTATTAGACCCCATGGCTGGCCACCCTGGCTGCACCTGGGACTGGGCACCTGCCGGGAGTCCTCCATAGCTTCCCAGGGCCCTCCAAAGTCCCAACTCCCGGGCTTGGCCCCCACTTCTCCCTCCCTCCTCTTTTCTCCCAGTGGTGCAGGGGCCATGCACCTCTACCCCAAATCCCGGGGCCCGGGTTAGAAGCCGGAGGAGAGGAAGGCCCGGGGAGGGAGGGAAGCAGAGGGCAGAGAGCAAGGGAGGTAAGGCTGCGGCCACTCCAGTCCCTCCGGGCCTTGGCCTGCCTGCTGCTTGGCGGAGAAGTAGAAAGCGCCTCTTCACGGAGGCTGAGGAACCAGCCCAGGAAACCCAGCTCGGCTGGCAAAGGGGCGTCTGCTGGCGTCCCCTCCCCAGCTGGCATAGGGCCTCAGCACTCCCTCCTCCCTCCCACAGGGCCTTACCGTGGGCCTTGGCCTTGTACAGAGCAGCGGTCAGCAGGAAGTTCACGAGGTCCCCTGGCACCACACCCTCTTCCTCCACTAGGGCTATGCCATTGCCCTCTGCCCGCATGGCCACCAGCGCGCCTCTGGCCGCCACGCTGGACAGCTGGTAGGGGCCTTTACCGAGCGCTGGAAAGAGGAGTCTGGTCATAAGTCCCGCCTCCCCAGGCCTTTGCCCCACCCCTGTCAATTAGTGATAGGGGAAGGGTGTCAGGGAGGGACTTTGATGGTTTCTTTCTTCCCAGGCCCCGGGGACCTGGACTTCGAGGAGAGGAAGGGCCAGGGGCCCCAGGCTGCCAGCCCCTGCAGGGACAGACCCCCTGCCAGTGCCCGAGCCAATCCACAAGAGCCTGGGAAGAAGGCTACCCAGCGGCAGTCCCTAGGGTCTCTCCATGGCCACCGTTGTCCTCAGGGTCACCCTTGGGAAGAAGACATTAGACCGAGTCCCTGCCTGCTCAGGGCCTGCAGATGGCAGCTGGGAGACGTGGGCTTGGGGCAGTGGATGATCTGTTTTTTATCTCAGACATGGGCTGCCCTTGGATCCTTGGAGCTTCTGTAGCTCTCAGTCTTGCTGGCAAGGGGCACAGGTTCCCTGGACAGCGCTATGGCCAGGAAGCCGGTCTTCCTAGCTCCTGCTCCTGCACCTGCACCCCCTGGCCGCCTCAGTCCCCTTCCCAGCCCTGCTCCTCGCCGCCCTCAGGACAGAACCAAGGAGCCCAGCTTGAATTCAGGCCCCCCTCCTTGTTCCACACTGAGTGAGTTCCCTCTTCCTAGAAAGAGCCTGCTCTTCCCCACGTCCTGTCTCTGTCGCACTCTTCCACCCCCTCAGAGTGGCCCTCCCCGCTTGTGCCTGGCAGACGCCTACTCCATGTCTGGGCCCCAGCTCAAATGTCACCTCCTTGGGGAAGCTCTGCCTGCACCCGCTCCTGCCCCGCGCAAACTCCACCCTGCCTCCACCTCCTCCTCGGGGCTCCAGCAGCCCCGGGAGCACGCACACGCCCATGGCAGATCTTATAGCAGTAGCATCGGGTTGGGGGCCACACCTGTCTCCCCAGTTAGACAGGAGACAGGCAGTGCTGTGGGGGGGAACGGCTAACACCAACTCTCCAATAAAGCGCAAGCCAGTCAGCAGTTTCGTTTCCCACCAGCAGTGGTCTGCAAGCCGCCACCCAAGGGCGAGTTCAGAGCACCCCACCGGGGCTGTGGAGGCAGCTGAGCAGGTCCTGTCCACCGCCGATTCCCCTGCACCCCACCAGAGCCTGGCCCAAAGAAGCTATTGAGGGCTGGATGAGCAGACGGGTGGAGAGCAAGGGGAGGCTCGAAACAGCTTGTCCTTTGCCAGCTCCTGCTACCCAAAATGCCACAAGAAAGAGAATTCTGCTTGGAGCTGCCTTGCTGCAGTGTGCCGCCCACCTGGCCCAGCGGCTGCCACTCTCCCAGCACAGATGCCTCCTCCAGGAGCAGAGGGGCTGGGCTGGGGCAGCCCCAGGGCTGCCACTTTGGCAAGGACAGCTGTCTCAGAATGGTCCAGCCCACATCCTGCACATCTCTGGTCTCCAGTCCGTCCCCTCCACGTCACTGCTGTCCTCTTGGCTTGGGATGGACGTTCCCAAACCCAGTGCTGCCCGTGTGGGTAGCTGAGGACAAAGCCTTGGGCCTGCCTCCACAGGGGAGGGATGGGGCTTGCAAGGCAAAGGTGCAGGGCCCCAAGCACCTGCCGAACATCTGACTGTGGCCCAGCTGGAGGCAGCTCTCCAGGGTGCTTAGTCATGACCTGTGTTGTCACCCTCGCTTGTGTACATGCTGGAGCACATCCTGCTGCCCTGCGACCTTGACCTCGGCTAAGTTTGCAGATGCATCCGACAGGACAGCCACCCTGGGCAGGCTGCGGAGCTGGCACACTGGTGCCCATGGGGTTTTATGTCCTGGTGAATACCCTGGGGCAGGGCCCAGGGAGCACAGTACACCCTGGATCCTGACAGTGGCTGTAGGAACCTCCGGAGACAGAGTTTTGGGGTACCCCTGGGCTCTGCACTGTCAGGGCTCTCTCTGCATGATGGGGCGTTCCCCAGGGCCAGCAGAGCGGCGGGTGGCTGGTACTGCTGTGGCATGGGGCAGGGCTGGGGAGGGCTGGCTTACCTTTGTTGAAGAAGTCACAGTCGTAGGCTGAAAGACACAGCACAGACACTGTATGAGAAGCCACCCAGAGCGCATGCCCCAGCCTCCGTCCTTCCCCGAGAGCAGGGCCTTGTCTGCCTCCCCAGCTCCAAGATTCAGGGAGGGTCACTGGAGTCAGGTGTCTTTTCTCTCTGCACTCTTAGCACAAGACTCAAATTCTGGCTCAAAGTAGGCACTCAGGGGGCTGGCACTGTGGCATAGTGGGTAAAACTGCCACCTGCAGTGCTGGTATCCCATATGGGTGCCAGTTCAAGTCCTGGCTGCTCCAATTCTGACCCAGCTCTCTGCTATGGCCTGAGGAAGCAGTGAAGGTTGGCCCAAGTGCTTGGGCCCCTGTACCCGCATGGGAGACCTGGAGGAAGCTCCCAGCTCCTGGCTTCAGATTCGCATAGCTCCGGCCATTGCAGCCAATTGGAGAGTGAACCAGTGGATGGAAATCCTCTCTCTCTTTGCAACTCTTTCAAATAAATAAATAAATATTTAAAAAATAAAAGTAGGCATTCAGCAACATGCCGGGTGAATTAATCAATGAATGAATGAACGAATGAAAGACTATTGGACAGAAGGGTGTGTTCTGCGGCAGGATTAGGACCAAGGAGTGGAAGTTCCAGTGTTGTGGAAGATGTCCAGAGGAATGCAAATGTAGGATGGAAATGGGGCTTCCCGGAGTCTTCCCTGCACAGGGGACAGTGCAGCCGCCTGAAGCCTCGTGGTGACAGCTTGTCCTGCAAGTATGAGCTCGGCACGCCCCCTAGTGGTCCATGCCAGCACCACAGCCTGATGGCCCAGGGCCTCAGCTATGTATTCCTCTGTCTGCTGGGTGGGCTGGGAACCTTGCAGGGGACGGACGCTTTGACCTGGGATCGAGGCATTGAATAGTTGGGTGGGTGGGATAAAGGCCAAGGAGGGTCCTGCCTCACACGTAGATGTGGTCTAACGCACACCACACCCCAAACACAATAGGCACCATGCTCAGTGCTGCCCCTGGGAAGGGCACTGGGAGTCAGGTGACTGCCCAGGAGGCTGGACTCAGAATCCCACCAAGCCTCTGGTGTCCGGTGTGTGCAGGTCAATGGGAGGCCCGGAGAATCCTTTAGAGCTGGCTGCCTAGGGTCAGGCTTGCGTTCAAATCTCATCTTTCACTCATCTGCTGAGTGGACTGGGAAAAGGTACTTAATCCCTGTGATACTCGGTACCTTCCTCTACCAGTTGGGACTGCCCCTAGCAAATGCCCCCATGTGCTCACCGGGGTCTGGACCCCACAGTTCGGGCAGAGCGCACACCTCAGGTGCAAAATGTAAGGGCCCGCAGCATCGCAGCGGCGAGACCACAGAGGCTGGCAGAATCGGAATGCAGTCGCTGTGCTGAGTCCCAGCACCACGTGCTGATGGGAGCACGTTCACGCACAGCTGCTTGATAACGAAATCCCTCACAGCAGACTCTGTAGAACGTCAACCTCGCACAAAGACGACGGCTGTCTGTCCAACCACTGCCCTGTTCCACCGTGGACTGGGGCCACCCTCGGCATTGATCCCTGAGCACCCTGGGTGTTAACCCTGACAGCCAGGGACTACTGCCAATCAAAGTATCCATCCTCTCCTTTTGCCTTTCAGCACATCCCCTTGCTTTGAGGTCTCTGGATTTACTCAGAGGTGACCGGGCGCCATGATTCTCATGGCAAGGCCCAGCTGTGCCCAGAGAGACCGGCTCATCTTGGAAGGCTCTTTCTCTGTAGGTTATTTAGGTTCAACAGACAAATACTATCTTAACACAAGGTTTTAACATCAACACGGTGGATTTCATGAACAAAATATCAACATTTTTAGATAGGCAGGATCAGTAACAGTGTCTTGTTGATCCACACCAGAGCAGAATGCAAAAGGGACAACCAATAATATTGGCTCTTTGATATATTTTGTTGGCTGGCCAAAGGGTTTTTGCAGTTTGAAAATTGGATCTATTTGAGAGGGAGAGAGAGAGGGAAGGGAAAGAGAGGGAGAGAGGGAAAAGGGGAGAGGGAGAAAGGGGGAGGAGAGAGGGGGAGAGGGAGAGAGGGCAAGAGGGAGAGAGTGTGTGTGTGTGTGTGAGAGAGAGAGAGAGAGAGAGAGAGAGAGAGAGATCCCATCTGTTGGTTCATTTCCCAAACACCAACCAGGCTGGCATGAGCTGGAGCCAGGAGCCAGGGACTCACTCCAGGTCTCCCGGGGGAGGGGGGGGGGCAGGGACTCAACCACTTGAGCCGTCACCGCCGCCTCCCGGGGTCTGGATCAGCAGAGGGCTGGAGTCAGGCGCTGAGAGCCGAGTACAGAACCTGGGAGGCGGGCCTTTCGCCAGGGTTCCACCGCTAGGCTAGATGCCTGCCCTGACGCTTTACTTTTTAAAAATGTTGTATCAAAATTACTGTACTCGAATTATTTCTCTCGATGACTAAGCACGTTGATGGCCCCTTAAACGCCACACCCCAGGTACGTGCCTCGTGGGCGTTACCTTGGTCCTGAGGGGGTCAGAGAGGTGACACACGGGAGGCCCAAGGCCCCGCACACAGCGGATCCTCAGGAAGCATGTGTGCGCTCTGCCTCGCGGAGGCTTTCAGCAGAGAAGCAGAGGGAGAGGCAGGCTGCGAGGGTCCAGGGCAGACCCGGTCTCACAGCCTACACGTAGCAGCCCTGGGCCGCCAGCCCAGGGCCCTGAGGACCGGTGTGCACAGACTATCTCAGTTTGAACCCTGGCTGTGCTGCTACCCACTTTCTCTCTCTCCATAAGCCTCAGTTTCTTCAGCTGTAAAATGGGACTCTATAGTCCCACTTCAAAGGGTAACGAGAAGAATTCAACGCATAACACACACAAAGCAGCTGCAGCCTGGCACACAGCAAGTACTCGGGAACTGTTAAGCCCCGGTGGCAGGTCCCACGGGGAGCCTCTGGGAGGATGGCCATGGACACTCACGGCAGAGGCGCGGGGTGCGCCAGTCGACGGTCACCCCGTGCTGGCAGCACTGGTGGGCGTAGGCGGACACGCTGGCACAGAAGCACTCACAGTCGCCACCCCGGCTGCACCCACAGGTATCCGTCAGGCAGTTGGAGTAAAACCAAGTGACATCGACCTGGGAGGGTCAGGGGTCAGAGGTCAGAGGTCAGATCCTGACTGCCCAACTGTGGCTTTTCACCTGACAGCCGCCAGCACCCATGACAGGACCATGGACTAGGACGCACTGCCCACGTGGGGTGAGGGGAGACAGGCAGCTGGCTGGGGAGCAATCAAGAACTCCTGAGCTCTCTCCTGGCCTGAGCCTGGCCTGGGTGAGCCAGGGGCTCAGGGGGAGGCTGCGGAGCAGGTGCAGAGTCTGAAGTGCCCGGGAGGCCAGGGACAGCTAGGCCAGTCAGACGGCGGCAGTCAAGGCCTGGGAGGTGGAGCAGAGCGGCAGAGCAGGCAGCACCATGCACCAGGGGTTTGGGCTCACTGTTCAGAAGTCGGGCTGAGCCAAACAGAGACGGGCTAGGGAAGGACCCAGCAGCTAGGGTCTGCCCATCAGCCCCATCATGTGCGGGACCAGGACAGACAACCGAGCAGGCTACAGGCAGTGGGATGGCAGCCCTGGGCCTCTCCTCTGCACCTGAGGCGTCTCTCCCGAGGCCTGGGGGTTGTGTGAGGGCAGAAGGGACCTCAGGGAAGTGGGGAGAGGCCCAGGAGAGGTAGAGGGCGGGGTGCACTCACCACAGGGTGGCATGTCTCAAACACCTCGCTCAGCAGGATGCCACATTCCTTCTTGGCAAATGGCTCTCGGAGAGGATTCAGGACACATGTGTCCCGGGGATCCAAGGTTTCTGGGCACTGATGGGCAAAAGCAAGGCTGGTGTGGCCACCACGACCCCCGCCCACTGGGACTCATGGCCTTGTACAATCCCTCCCTAGAGTGTTGGGGGTGGGGGGTGGGGGCTGTGCCTAGAACTTGCTGCAGAGCAATAGCATGTGGCCACCGCCAGGGGGCGGCGTGGTGGTGCCTCTGATCGGCACCACACACACACAGCCCTTCTTGTTGGGATGGCTCCCTGCTGACCTTGAAGCTGTAAGAGGCTGTGATAGGGAGCCCGCTGTAGCAGGAAATGTGGGCATCCAACCATTGAAGGTGGGCTCTGGCCCACAGCCAGCCAGAAACGGAAGCTCTCTGGCCCACAGCTACAAGGAGCTGAGTGCCGCCAACCACCATGCTGGCAGGGAAGGAGGCAGCTGCTGCCTTGGCTGAGCCCCTAGATGAGGGGCCAGCCCTACCTGACATCTTGGTTGTGGCCTTGTGCTAAGCAGACTCGAGTCAAGCCAGGGCCACCTCCCGACCCACAGCATCCGTGAGAGGGTCATGGTGTGCTGCTCAAAGTGGCTGCACAGTGCCAGCTAACTCGGAGCCTCTCCTCTGGCATCTGCTGGGCCGCCTTCCTCGGGCCCTTGACTGGGGCCCCAGGGGACGCCTGAGGGGATCAGCAAGAGAGACACAGGGTGGGAGAGACAGCAAAGGTGAGTCACCCATGCAGCTGTGGGAGCAGCTGGTCCCCCTCAGGATCCCAGTGAGCTCTAGGTCATGGCCAACAGCTCTCCTAACACCATCTACACAGACTCATCTCCATCCCCTTGCTGGCAGAATAAGGTCAATACATCATCCTCATGACCACGACTCTCCACGGCTGTATCCATGGCAGACATAAATAATCGATCCCAGTCCTCCTTCCAGCACAGCCTCACACAAACCTTAGGTCTTTCTCAATGCAGCTTTCCACGCAGCCCCTTCTGAACAGCCGGAGTTGTGATGTGAAGTAAAATCTAGTCACACTACAGAGAGGACAGGCCTTGCTCAAGTTGTCACCCAACAAGTCAACAGAGGACCCAAGACAAGAAACCAGGTCCCCTGCTCCCAATTCAGGGCTGTTTTCATCTTGACCCTACCCCTGGCACACGGCGCGGCAGCCTCAAACAGTTCCCAGACCTCAGAGACAGCCCCCTCATTTCTGCCTTTTCTCCAACATGCTTCTCTGCTCAACTATGGCTATTAAGTACCACCACAGGAGCCACCTTCCTCAGGAAGTCTTCTCTGATTGACTGAACCTACACCAATCCCTCTTGGTCTCTCCTCCGTATCAGTCCTGGTGATAGGAGTGGAGCCAGAGAGACGGATAAGATGGTCACACACCAACTAGCCTCACCTCCCGCACTTGGTGGCCGACTCTCCTGGGACAGAACTTTGCTTCCTTTCCAACCCCCTCAACCTCCCACAGGGGCTTGGTCCAAGGCAGGGCAGCTGGCTGAATTAGTGAGACTGGATGATGCAGAGTGTGGGGCTCGGAATGGCAGTCAGGGGCCAACAGTACGTGCGGGAGCAGTGTCACGCCCAGTCTCTCTCCCTCCATCTCAGGCTAGGTTCAGGTCCGACCAGTGCTCATCTGAGCGAGGGGCATGAGCAGCCTGGGGGAGGCTTTACCTCGACTGCAGCCCAACTGCTGCCAAACTCCTGGGGGTTAGTGAGCTCCAGGTTCTCCCGGGTCCTCATCTCATTGATGGTTTTCAAGTCAAAGTTCCCACACAGGCCTGCCAGCTGGCCCTGAGAGAGGAGAGGACCCCAGAGTCAGGGGCAGGCATGAGCAGAGGGGAGCCACTGTCTGGAGAGGGAGGGGAAGGCAGGGCAGTGTGCGGTAGGGTGGGTGGGACAGAGGTGTGCCCTATCTGTGAGCAGCGGCTCCCATACGACACCTCGACACCCAGTGAGTTGGTTCAGCCCCTGCAGGTGCCAAGCCCCCTGAGAGACATGCCCTTGTGACTACCTGCCATTGCGGCCCCGCCTGGACGTGCACCGTGGTCCTCTGGTCCCACAGGAGGGTGACGTGTTCCCGCGGGAAGTGTACCAGCGTGAAGAACCCCGCACGCCATGTGTGCACCTCCTGCTTCTCATCCAGGAAGCTCTCGGGACTCTGGGGGCAGCAGGGGAGGACAGAGAGAGACAGTCCTGAGGCCCATGTGCCCCTTCCCCGCCACCCCAGGTCAGCTGGGCCTGGCTGCAAGTCACTAGCCAGCGCCAGGGCCTCACCAACACAGCCTCCTCCCTCGTGTCCTGACATTGGCTTCTGTGTTCCAGACCCCGGCCAAGGAATGCAGCTTGAGCCCCTCACTCAACAGTGCCTCAGCTCTTGATAATCTTCAAACGGCCATACAACCTTCCCCTGCATGGGCCCTTACGGGGTTTCCTGAGTCGTCGTCAAAGACAACGAGCGAGTCCCCGACACTGATGGAGATGAACTTCCTGCAGGTGACGCCGGAGCCGTAGCAGTTCACGTTCTCCACGATCACAGAGAAGCTGACGTCTGACGTGCTCTGGGGGGAGAACAAGTGAGTGCGGTCACACCAGGGAGACGAGCGCCCTTGCCAGGAGGCACAGGGCTGACGGACAGAGGCTCGGCAGCAGTTTGCAATCCACTTCCTCTTATGAGCTGGGTGAGCCGGGGCACTCACTTCATGTTCGGGTGCCTAGTGCAGTGTTTAGCGTGTAGCGACACCCCAGAGGATCTGTTGAGGGAGTGAAGT
Source organism: Lepus europaeus (assembly GCF_033115175.1). Lineage (NCBI taxonomy): Eukaryota > Metazoa > Chordata > Mammalia > Lagomorpha > Leporidae > Lepus > Lepus europaeus. The sequence goes on from NC_084833.1 coordinate 47,685,379, forward strand.
CATTAAAATAAGACTAGGGATGCCAGGTGTGGACAGGGGAAGGGGTAGGGGTATGATTTTATATCCACGCTTGATGAAAACCATTTCTGGAGGGCAGATAGCCAGCATTGAGTGAGTGACAGGTCACACACAGACACTTCTGTCCACTACATTACCACACCAAAAAGCTAGGAAGACATCCACCCGTGTATTGGCAACAGCATGTAAGTCCTGGGGACAGCTCTTCAATGGGGGACAGGACAACCTGGAGTGCACCTCCATATCCCTGGGGTCCCACATCCAGGGCTCAACCAACCAGGGGGTGGAAACAGCCAAAAAAAAAAAAATGGTCTTTACTGAACATGTACAGACTTTTCTTGTTATCATTCCCTAAACACCACAGTATAACTATGTACATGGCATTTACATTGTCGGGGAAACCATAAGAAATCCAGAGATGATTCAGGCATGTGAGAGCACGTCACAGGTCCTATGCAAATCCTACACGCATCTGAGACACACGCGTGTCCACAGATTGCAGTTTCCAAGAGGAGTCCCCAAACCAAACTCCCACAGGCACGGAGGGATGCCGCTACATTCTATAGAATCCCACATAGCTGTTATGAAAAGTATGCACAGGGTGTAGGGGATAACGCTCGGGGCACACTACAAAGTGAAAAAAAAAAAAAGCTGGTGGGGTCCTATTCACAGAAACTAAATCACATCCCTCTCCGAGAAGGTGGTCTTGAAGGATTCTCTCCTGCTGGGAGGGGTTCTTCAGGAGGCAATGGGAAGAGGTGAGGAAAAGGGAGATGTTTGTCTTTATTGCATGTCTATATTATTTTAAATGTTCATGAAGGGTTTGCACTGTCTTTGGAATTAATAAAAGAAAATGAGGTCTAGCCGGCACCGTGGCTCAATAGGTTAATCCTCCGCCTTGTGGCGCCGGCACACCGGGTTCTAGTCCCGGTCGGGGCACCGGATTCTGTCCCGGATGCCCCTCTTCCAGGCCAGCTCTCTGCTGTGGCCATGGAGTGCAGTGGAGGATGGCCCAATTCCTTGGGCCCTGCACCCCATGGGAGACCCAGATAAGCACCTGGCTCCTGCCTTCGGATCAGTGTGGTGCGCCGGCTGCAGCATGCCAGCTGCGGCGGCCATTGGAGGGTGAACCAACGGCAAAAGGAAGACCTTTCTCTCTCCCTCTCTCTCTCTCTCACTGTCCACTCTGCCTGTCCAAAAAAAAAAAAAAAAAAAAGAAAAAGAAAAAAAAAAAGAGAGAGAGAGAGAAAAAAGAGAAAATGAGGTCAATAAGCTTTAGCTCACAATGTGACTGAGCTCAGGGGACAGCTCCCAGGGCAGTGCCTGCCCCACGCACAGGACTCCAAGAAGGTTCTGTGCTTGTTATTGCTGTTGTCATCACCATGCCATGACTCTTACCTGGAGAGAGGGACTGCCTCTTAGCAAAACCAAGGACCTGGCTGCACCTAGTATGCCCCCCCTGCCTTGTTGACACCTTCCCTCTCCTTCTGGGACGACCCCACCTTTATCATGCCACCCCACATCACCATTTCCCCTCCTCCAGTTAAGCTGAGGCCTTTCACACACGACTCCTGCAGTGAACAAACCTTCAAAGATAGTGAAATAGGGAGGGAGCTTACTGCTCCAGTCTAGGGGAAAACAGTTTTAAAAAAGTGGAGAGAGGCCGGCGCCGTGGCTCAATAGGCTAATCCTCCACCTACAGTGCCAGCACCCTGGGTTCTAGTCCCTGTCAGGGTGCCGGATTCTGTCCCGGTTGCTCCTCTTCCAGGCCAGCTCTCTGCTGTGGCCAGGGAGTGCAGTGGAGGATGGCCCATGTCCTTGGGTCCTGCACCTGCATGGGAGACCAGGAGAAGCACCTGGCTCCTGGCTTCGGATCAGTGCGGTGTGCAGGCCACAGTGTGCTAGCCTCAGCAGCCACTAGAGGGTGAACCAATGGAAAAAGGAAGACCTTTCTCTTTCTCTCTCTCTCTCTCTCTCACGGACCACTCTGCCTGGCCAAAAAAAAAAAAAAAAAAAAAAAAAAAAAAAAAAAAAAAAAAAGTGGAGAGAGTGCAGTCTCAGGAAAGAGTTAAGGAGAAAATGACAGAGGAAACCCCATGCAAATTAGATGGACACTGTGGACCTATGTGGGGTGTGGACACACATAACTCAGGACCCCAGCAGTTGAGAACCTCAGCACCAGCTTTGGAGTGAGGTGAAACCGGGCTGCAGCAGCCCAAGTCACTGGTGACAAAGCTGTGGGAAAGGCCAGGCATGAGTCCAGCTTGGAGCTCTGTGGATGATAGTGTACCTGCCACCCTAGAGAAAAAAAGGGGGCACATTTCTCTCACTTTGACCACCAGACAGCAGTGACATGTATAATGGCTGCACCAGCTCATGCCTGCGTGCCCAGCAACCAGCTGAACAGAGATGCCTCAGTTTGGCTGGGAGAATTCACAGGGGGCTGGGTGCTCATGACTGTGGGAGGCTCTTGTGCTGGGACTGTGAAAACACTGTCTGTGTGGGAGGGCACGGGTGTGGCTGGGTCTTTGGGTGATGACTGTGGGCAGCTCCACATGCTTGGGGCTCCCTGATTCCCTGGTAAGGATCATTGCTGTGGGATCCATGTTCACACATGACTGTACAGATCCTTTGTGTGGTCCTTATGGCAGTGTGGATGAAAACTGTACCCACTGTACCCAGGTGTTGGTCTCCTTTGAGGAGTGGAGGTGAGCGTGAGAATATATCAACAGAGCTAGACATACCTCCCCTCTGATTATAAAAAAAGATTCACCACACACAACTTGGGTATCACCTTAGACACTTCCTTCATCCTGAAGCACTGAACAGAGCTCCCTGACCACACCCACAACACATTTCTGGGTGTTCAATGAAACAGCCAACACTCCATTAAGCCACAGAGGCATAGTCCAAAGACAAAAGCTATCACAGGAGAGAGCTTCAAGATGGTGGCATAGCAGCAGGATGAGCCAGGTCACCTGAAGCAAAAAATAGAAAGTTAAAAAGGAGAGAAGATACAAACTAGAGATAGAGCCTTTGGAAATTCATGACAGGAAGCACAGGAGACCAACACAGACTGGGCAGGTCCACGCTGAAAGAGCAAATAAGAAAGGGAAGCAGAAGTATGCAGTGGTGGTACGGATCTAGGTGGCTGCGCCCAGCCCCCAGGGGACCAGGTTAGTTGGAAAATTTCGAGCCCACAGGGCCACAAATAACAGTGGGAGGGGGAGATTGGCAAACTGCTTTTGAAATTGCATGCCGGGTGGGAGGGAGGGAAGAGAAGGTATAGAAAAGCAAACAGAGGTCAGGCACTCCACAGACCAGCTCCCCTACCTCCAGACCTGCAGTCAGCTGAGGGAAGTCATCTTGACTTTTTACATATCCAAAGGTAAGCCTTAGCCTACCGAGCACACATGCATCAATTGCAGGGGGGCCACCCCCTCCACACCCCAGCACCCAGGTACGAGGTCCACAACATTTGCAGAAGAACTTCTTCTTTGCTACGCAAGCTTAAAAACAAAGAAAAGTCCTGAATATCGAAAACTTGAGCCGGTCCATCAACCATTGAGAAGTGAGCTGGGTCCCAGTAGGTGGGGCTAAGTAAACCAGAGCTCTTACCCGCTTCCACCAGGATTGACAAGTGAGCAGGGCTCCAGTAGGTGGCGCTCTGTACTTCTACTTCAAATGCACAAACACAGCAGCTCATGACAGAAAGAAGCCACATAAGATATTTTCCCCAAATACATACACACACACACACACACATATACAAATGCAAAAAAAACAAAGGAAAAAATAAAAAATAAGAATAAAGAAGACACTATGAGCCTCTCAAAAGAACACTACAACTAACTCCTCAATAATAAAAGGCAAAGAGACTGAGCATATGCCAGATATGAAATTCAGAAAACTAATTGTCAGATTACTTAGAAGCACTCAGAAGCAAATTCACAATAAATGAAAATGCTCCCAAGAAATTAAGATATTAAAGAGAAGTCGGGGGGGCCGGCAATGTGGTGTGGTGGGTAAGTCGCCACCTGCATTGCCAGCATCCTGTATGGGTGCCAGTTCAGGACCTGGCTGCTCCACTTCTGATCCAGCTCTCTGCTATGGCCTAGGAAAGCAGTAGAGGATGGCCCAAGTCCTTGGGATCCTGCACCCATGTGGGAGACCTGGAAGAAGCTCCAGGCTCCTGGCTTTGGATCAGTGCAGCTCTGGCCATTGCAGCCAATTGGGGAGTGAACTTGCAGATGGAAGACTTCTTTCTCTCTCTCTGCCTCTCCTTTTCTCTCTGTGTAAATCTGACTTTCAAATAAATAAATAATCTAAAAAAGAGCAAGAGGGGGGAGAAGTCAGAACAAAATACTAGAAGTGAAGAATTCAATAGACCAAATAAAAAATGCAGTGGAAAGCCTTAACAACAGAATAGGTGAGACAGAACAAAGAATTTCAGAACTAGAAGACAAATTTCTGGAAATATTACAGTCAGACCAGAAAAAAGAAATTAGAAAACTGGAAAACACGGTTGGTGATTTACAGGATACTATCAAGCAACCCAACATACAGATCATAGAAATCCTGGAAGGTGTGGAGAGAGAGAAAGGATTAGAGGGCCTTCTTAATGAAATAATAACAGAAAACTACACCAGCTGGAGAAATAAAGAGACATCCAGGTACAGGAAGTACACAGAAATCCCAACAGACACACCAGAAATGATCTTCACAATGAGCATCATAGTAAAACTCACCACAGTAAAACATAAATAAATGATCTTAAAATGTGCACAAGAGAAATGTCAAATCACATTCAGAAGAAAACCAATTAGACTCATTCCAGACTTCTCATAAAAAACCCTACAGGCAAGGAGAGAACGGAGAGATATATTCCAAGTCCTCAGAGAAAAAACTGTCAACCCAGAATACTGTACCCTGCAAAGCTCTGATTTATGAATGAAGGAGAAATAAAGATCTTCCACAACAAACAGAAACTGAAAGAATTTGTAACTACTTACCCAGCCCTACAAAAGATGCTCAGGGATGTGCTATACACAGAAACACAGAGACAGGAACACCACCATGAAAGAAGATGAACGTAGAAAAGGACCCAGCAAAAGCACAAAGGAAACCCAAAATACATTATTAAGACTACTGACAAAAACATGGCAGTGCAAAGTCGGTATTTAACAATAGTTACCCTCAATATAAATGGTTTCAACTCCCCAGTTAAAAGATACAGACTGGCTGAATGGATTAAAAAACAAAACCCATCTATCTGCTGCCTACAAGAAACACATCTCACCAACAAAGATGCACACAGACTGAAAGTGAAAAGATAGAGAAAGATAATCCATGCTAACAGAAACCAAAAAAGAGCTGGTGTAGCCATCCTAGTATCATACAAAATAGACTTTAACACAAATACTATTAAAAGAGACAAAGAAGGGCACTATATAATGATTAAAGGATCAATTCAAAGGAAGATGAGACTATCATAAATGTATATACACCTAATTATAGGGCACCTGGCTATCTAAAAAAATGTTAATGGATCTAAAGGGAGAGATAGACCCAAACACAATAGTAATGGGAGACATCAATACCTCACTCTCAGCAATGGACTGATCAACCAGACAGAAAATCAGCAAGGAAACAGATTTAATTGACACTAGAGATCAAATGAACCTAGCAGATATCTACAGAGCCTTCCACCCTATGGCCACTGAATACACATTTTCTCACCAGTGCATGGAACTTTCTCTAGAATTGATGACATGCTAGGCCCTAAAGCAAGTCTCTGCAACTACCAAAAGATTGAAATCATACCATGCATCTTCTTGGAACACAATGCAATGAAGCTGGAATCCAGCAACTCAGGAATCTCTAGAAAACATGCAAACACATGGAGACTAAACATGCTCCTTATTGAACAGTGGATCACAGAAGAAATCAAAAGAGAAATAAAAAAAATTTTGGAAACAAATGAAGATGACAATATAGCATATCAAAACTTATGGGAAACAGCAAAAGCTGTGTTAAGAAGAAAGTTTAAATCAATTGGTGCCTACATCAAGAAATTGGAAAGGCATTAAATAAATGAACTATCAATGAACCTCAAGTATCTAGAAAAATAACAACACACCAAACCCAAAACTAGCAGAAGAAAAGGAAAAAGTCAAGAAGAAATAAACAAAATTGAAACCAAAAAAACAATTCTAAAGATCAGCAAAATGAAGAGCTGGTTTTTTTTAATTAACAAAATTGATACACCATTGGCCCAACTAAACAAAAAAAGGAGAAAAGATGCAAATCAATACAATTAGAGATGAAAAATGAAATGAAACAACAGACACCACAGAAATAAAAAGAATCATCAGAAACTACTATAAAGAGCTGTATGCCAACAAACTGGGAAACCTAAAAGAAATGGATGAATTCCTGGACACATACAACCTACCCAAATTGAGCAATGACGACATAGAAAATCTAACAGACCCATAACCAAGATGTAAATTAAATCAGTAGTAAAGACATTCCCAACAAAGAAAAGACCAGGACCAGATGGCTTCACCACTGAATTCTACCAGACATTTAAAAAACTAACTCTAATTCTTCTCAAGTTATTCAAATCAACAGAAAGAGAGGGAATCCTCCCATATTCTTTCTATCAAGCAACCATCACCTTAATTCCTAAACCTGGAAAATACACAACAGAGAAAGAGAACTACAGACTAATTTCTCTGGTGAACACAGATGCAAAAATCCTCAACAAAATTCTGGCCAATCAAATCTAACACCACATCAGAAGGATCATCCACTTAGACCAAAAGTGGGATTTAATTCTGGTATGCAGAGATGGTTCAACACTCACATCACATCAACAAAATGAAGAACAAAAACCATATGATTATCTCAGTAGATGCATAGAAAGCATTTGATACAATACAACACCCTTTCATGATGAAAACTATAAGAAAACTGGGTTTAGAGGGAACAATCCTCAAAACAATCAAGCCAATTTATGACAAAACCACAGCCAGCATCCTATTGAACACGTAAAAGTTGGAAGCAATCCCACTGAGATCCAGACCCAGACAAGGATGCTCACTTTCACCATTGCTCTTCAATATAGTCCTGGAAATTCTAGCCATAGCCATTAGGCAAGAAAAAGAAATTAAAAGGATGCAAATTCAGAAATAGGAAGTCAAACTTTCCCTATTTGCAGATGACATGATTATATATATATATATATATATATATATATATATATATATATACACTCCAAGAGACTATTAGAACTCATAGAAGAGTTTGGCAAAGTAGCATTTTATATTGATATAAAATCAATACACAAAAAAATAGCTTTTGCATACACAGACAATACCACAGCTGATAAATTCTAAGATCAATCTCATCTACAACAGCTACAAAAAAATCAGATACCTTGTAATAAATTTAACCAAGGAAGTCAGATACCTATGATGAGAATGACAACACACTAAAGAAAGAAATAGAAAAAGATACAAAAAAAAAAATGGAAAAAAACTTCCATGTTCATGGATTGGAAGAATTAATATCATCAAAATGTCCATTCTTCTGAGAGCAATTTACAGATTCAATGTAATTCGAGTCAAAATATCAAAGGCATTCTTCTCATATCTAGAAAAAAATGATGCTGGAATTCATTTGGAAACACAAGAGGCCACAAATAGCTAAAACAATCTTACAGCACAAAAATAAAGCTGGAGGCATCACAATACCTGACTTCAAGACATACTACAGGCAGTTATAATCAAAAGAGCCTTGTACTGGTACAAAAACAGATGGATAGACCAATGGAACAGAATAGATATACCAGAAATCAATTCAAACATGTATAATCAACTCACATTTGACCAAGGAACTAAAACCAATCTCTGGAGCAAGGACAGTCTCTTTAACAAATGTTGCTGGGAAAACTGGATTTCCACATGCAGAAGTATGAAGCAGGACCTATACCTTATACAAAAATCCACTCAAAATGGATTGAAAACCTAAATCTATGACCTGATACCATCAAATTATTAGAGCATTGAGGAAACCCTGCAAGACATTGGCATAGGCAAAGACTTCTTGGAAAAGACCCCAGAGGCACAAGCAGTCAAAACCAAAATTGACAAACAGGATTACATCAAATTGAGAAGCTTTTGTACTATAAAAGATACAGTCAGGTAAGTGAAGAGGCAACCAACAGAATGGGATAATCTTTGCAACCTATGCAACAGATAAAGGATTAATAACTAGAATGTACAAAGAGATCAGAAACTCCATAACAACAAAACAACCCAGTTAAGAAATGGGCAAAGGACTTAAACAGGCATTTTTCAAAAGAGGAAATCCCAATGGCCAATAGACACATGAAAAAATGTTCACGATCACTAGCTATCAGGGAAATGCAAATCAAAAACCACAATGAGGTTTCACCTCACCACTGTCAGAATGGCTTTCATACAGAAATCAACAAACAACAAATGCTGGCAAGGATGTAGAGAAAAAGGTACCCTAATCCACTGTTGGTGGGAATGTAAACTGGTAAAACCACTATGGAAGACAGTTTGGAGATACCTTAGAAACCTGAGTATAGTCCTACCATATGACCCAGCCATCCCACTTCTGGGAATTTACCCAAGGGAAATGAAATCAGGAAAAAAAAAAAAAGCTATCTGCACCCCCATGTTTATTGCAGATCAATTGACAATAGTTAAAACATGGAATCAACCTAAATGCCTGTCAACTGAAGACTAGATAAAGAAATTATGAGATATGTACTCCATGGAATACTAGACAGTGGTAAAAAAATTAAAATCCTGTCATTTGCAATGAAATAGATGAATCCAGAAAACATCATACTTAGTGAAATAACCAATCCCACAAGAAAAAAATACAGTATGGTCTCCCTGATCTGTGATAACTAACAGAGCACCTAAAAGGAAACAGGTAAAAGTGAAATTGACACTTTGAAAAGCAATGACTTGAACAGCCCTTGTCCTGTCTGATGAGGAACTGTTTTATTATTATCATTTTCTTTCTCATTACCATTGGTTGAACTCTACCTAACATAGAATTAATTATATGTGTATAAAGTCAAATGAAAAAATAGATCTTGGTTAAAGAGTGGGAATAAGAGAGGGAGGAGGAAGTTTGTAGCTGTAAAATCACATAATTCTGCATACAATTCTACAGACTTACTAAAAAGTGTACAGTTTAAAAATTCCGCATGGGACCCCAATTCCAATGAGCTGGGTGGCAGAAATGCCACCTTAAGTGTTAAAGTAACCATATTAAGTGTTAAAGTGATCATACAGATAGGATTAAGTGTTAAAGGGATCATATAAATAAGATCAAATGTTCGATAATAATAATAGATAGAATTAAAAAGGAGAGAATGTTCCAACACGGGAAGCAGTCCAAAAAGCAGACTTATAGAATGATAATCGATTTAAAAGCACTCTGACCTCAGAATCAGCCTTAAGATATTCTGGTCTGGCTAAAAGCCCATGAGAGCATTTCAGGCATGGAAAGCCGAGATACTGTGGCAAAAAAAAAATAATAATAATAATAATTCTACATGAAAGATTTCCATGAGGGGGACCCCAGTGGAAAGAAGGGGCCATCAAAGTACGATGTACTTTTCTTTGAAGGAAGGAGAGAACTCCTCTTTGCTTATGCCTTGCTTAAATACTGAGGGAGACAGTGGACTTAAAAGGCTTCCATAGCCTTCACAGCTCATGTCAAGAACCTCAGGTGATCACTGATGTCATCCATAAAAGTGCTGTTTGTTAATAGCAGGAGTCACTGTGCACTTACTTTCCATGCAGAATCTCTGTCCTAAATGAGTTACTATGAGATTTTTTTTTTTTTTTGACAGCAGAGTTAGACAGTGAGAGAGACAGAGAGAAAGGTCTTCCTTCCGTTGGCTCACCCCCCAAATGGCTGCTACGGCCGGCGTACAGCGCCAATCCGAAGCCAGGAGCCAGGTAATTCCTCCTGGTCTCCCATGCGGGTGCAGGGCCCAAGCACTTGGGCCATCCTCCACTGCCTTCCCGGGCCACAGCAGAGAGCTGGACTGGAAGAGGAGCAACCAGGACAGAATCCAGCACCCCGACAGGGACCAGAACCAGGGGTGCCGGTGCCGCAGGCAGAGGATTAGCCTAGTGAGCTGCAGCGCCAGCCCATACTATGAGATTTAACTATAAAACTTGCTCTCAAAGTTTTTATACTTCATGTGTGTGGGTGTACAAATAGTTGCAATCTTTACTTAATATTGAGTTGGTCTTCATGTATAAAGTTAATTGAAAACGAATCTTAACAGAGAATGGGACTGGGAATAGGAGAGGGAGGAGGAGGTAGGGAGGGAGTTGGGGGTGGAGGTCAGGTATGGTGGAAAGAATCACTATATTCCTAAAGATGTACTCATGAAATTTATATTCATTAAATAAAAGGTTTAAAAAAAAGCCATTAGAGGGAAAAAAAATGTCCCACAAATGTCTAAAAATGTAGCAATTCAAGAAACAATGAGGAAGACAAAATGACACCCCCAAAAGAACACAACACTTCAATACCAGAACATGAAGATGAAGAGAATAGCGAAATGCCAGAAATGGAATTCAAAAAAATTGATTGTAGATTACTTAGAAGTAATCAGAAGCAAATTTATGAACTAAAGAAATCTGTACATGACATGAAGGAAAATTTTTCCCACAAAATTGAAATTTTAAAGAGAAATAAAAATAAAATAGTGAAAATGAAGAATTCAATAGAACAAATAAAATATGTAGTGGAAAGCCTTAAGAACAGACTCAATGAGACAGAAGAAAGAATATCCAAGTCAGAAGACAAATCTCTGGAAATTTTAGTCAGATAAAAAAAATTAGAAAACTAAAAAACAGTGTAAGAGATTTATGGGATACTATCAAATGACCCGAACTATAGGTCTTAGGAGTTCCTGAAGGCGAGGTAAGAAAGAATGGATTAGAAGGCCTTTTTAGTGAAATAATTACAAAAAACTTCCCTATTTTGCAGAAAGAAAGGGATGTCCAAGTTCAGGAAGCACGTAGAACTCCTAATAGACATGACCAGAAAATATCTTCACCACGACATATTGTAGTAAAATCATCAAAATCAAATATAAAACATAAAAAAAGATTCTAAAATGTGCGTAAGAGAAACATAGATTACTTCTAGAAGATCTCCAATTAGACTCACAGCAGACTTCTCATAAGAAACCCTAAAGACTAGGAGAGAATGGTGAGATAGATTCCAAGTCTTAAGAGGAAAAAGAAAATCTGTCAATTCACAATACTATACCTGGCAAAGCTCTCATTTATGAATGCAGGTGAAATAAAGACTCTCCATAACAAATACAAACTGAAAGAATTTGTCACTACTCACCTAGCCTTACAAAAGATGCTTAAGGATGTGCTACACACAGAAACACAGAGCATGGTCATCACTATGAAAGAAAGTGAAGGCAGAAATCTCCCAGTAAAAGTACAAAGGAAATCCAAAGTAAACAGTAAGAATATTTATGGAAAAATGGCAGGGCCACATCATTATTTATCAATAGACACCTTGAATGTAAATGGCTGCAACTCTCCAATTAAAAGATACAGACTGGGGGGGCTGGCGCCATGGCTCACTTGGTTAATCCTCCACCTGTGGCGTCGGCATCCCATATGGGCACCAGGTTCTAGTCCCGGTTGCTCCTCTTCCAGTCTAGCTCTCTGCTGTGGCCTGGGAGGGCAGTGGGGGATGGCCCAAGTGCTTGGGCCCTGCACCTGCATGAGAGACCAGGAGGAAGTACCTGGCTCCTGGCTTCGGATCGGCGCAGTGCTGGCCGTAGCGGCCATTTGGGGTTTGAACCAACAGAAGGAAGACCTTTCCCTCTCTCTCTAACTCTATCTGTCAAATAAAACAAAACAAAAACAAACAAACAAAAAAACCAAGAAATAGACTGGCTGAATGGATTAAAAAACAAAACCCATCTATGTGCTACCTATAAGAAACACATCTCACCAACAAAGATACACACTCAGACTAAAAGTGAGAGGACAGAAAAGGATAATCCATGCTAACAGAAACCAAAAAAGGGGTTCAGCACTGTGGCGCAGTAGCTTAATCCTCCGCCTGCAGCGCTGGCATCCCATATGGGCACCAGTTCTAGTCCTAGCTGCCCCTCTTCCAATCCAGCTCTCTGCTATGGCCTGAGAAAGCAGTGGAAGATGGCCCAAGTCCTTGGGCCCTTGCACCCACATGGGAGACTGGGAAGAAGCACTTGGCTCCTGGCTTTGGAACAGCACAGCTCTGGCTGTTGTGGCCATTTTGGGGAATGAACCAACAAAGGAAGAACTCTGTCTCTTCTCACTGTCTGAAACTCTACCTCTCAAATAAATAAATAAAATCTTAAAAAAAAAAAAAAGAAACCAAAAAAGAACTGGTATAGCCATCCTAATACCAGACAAAATAGACAGCAAAACAAAAACTGTTAAAAGAGACAAAGAAGAGCACTATGGAATGATTAAAGGATCAACTCAACAGGAAGATGTAACTATTATAAACATATGCACCCAATTCCAGGGCACCTGGCTATTTAAAAGAAATGTTAATGGAACTACAGGGAGACATAGACTCTAATAAATAGTAATGGGAGACTTTAATTCTCCATTTATAGCAATGGAAAGATCAACCAGACAGAAAATCAGCAAGGAAACAACAGGGTTAATTGACACAATAGACAAAAATGGACCTAACAGATTATCTACAAAACTTTTCATCCTACAGATGCAGAACACATTCTTCTCACCAGTGCATGGAACTTTCTGTAAGACTGACCACATGCTAGGCCATAAAGCAAGTCTCAGCAAGTTAAAAAAAAAAAAATCAAAGTCATACCATGCATTTTCTCAGACCACAATATAATGAAACTGGAAACCAATAATTCAAGAATCTCTGGAACTTATGTAAACACATGGAGACCGAACAACATGCTCCTGATGAACAGTGGGTCATTGAGAAATAAAAAAAAATATGGAAACAAATGGAGATAACAATATAACATATTAAAACTTATGGGATACAGAAAAGGTACTATTAAGAGGAAAGTTTATAGCAATTGGTGCCTATATCAAGAAATTGGGAAGGTACCAAATAAGTGAGCTATCAATGCATCTCAAGGACCTAGAAAAACAGCAGCAAATCAAATCCAAAACTACTAGGAGAAAAGAAATAATTAAAATCAGAGAAGAAATAAGCCAACTTGAAACTAAAAAAGATCAGCACAATGAAAAGCTGTTTTTAAAAAAATAAATAAATAAAACTGAAATACCACTGGCCTAACTAAACAAAAAGAGAGGAAGAAGACACAAATCAATAAAATTAAACGTGAAAAAGGAAAAGTAACAACAGAAATAAAAGGAATCATCAGAAATTACTACACAGAGCTGGATGCCAACAAATCAGGAAAACTAGAAGAAATGGATATATTCTTGGGCACATAAAACCTACCTAAATTGATCCATGAAAACACAGAAAACATAAACAGACCCTTAAGCAAGATGGAAATTGAATCAGTAATAAAGACTCAGGAAAAAAAAAAAAAGCCCAGGACCAGATGGCTTCACTGCCAAATTCTACCAGACATTTAAGGAAGTACTAACTCCAATTCTTCTCAAGCTATTCAAAATAATCGAAAGGGAGAGAATCCTACCAAACACCTTCTATTAAACCAGCATCATCTTAATTCCTAAACCTGAAAAAGATTTAACACAGAAAGAGAAATATAGACCAATTTCCCTGATAAATATAGATGCAACAATCTTCAGCAAAATACTAGCCACTCAAATCCAACAACACATCAGGAAGATCATTCACCTGGACCAAGTGGGATTTATCCCTGGTATGAAGGGATGGTTCAAAATTTGCAAATCAATATGATAAATCACATTAAAAATTGAAAAACAAAAATCATAATTATCTCAATAGATGCAGAGAAAGCATTTAATAAAATGTAACACCTTTTCATGATGAAAACTTTAAACAAATTTAAACAAAACTTTAAACAAATAGAAGAAAACATTTCTCAACACAATAAAGGCAATTTATGACAAACACATGGCCAGAGTCCTACTGAATGGAGAAAAGTTGGAAGCATTCTCACTGAGATCCAGAACCAGAGAAGGATGCCCACCCTCACCACTGCTATTCAATATAGTCTTCGAAGTTTTAGCCAGAGCCATTAGGCAAGAAAAAGAAATCAAAGAGATACAAACTGCTAAGGAGGAGTCAAATTATCCCTATTAGCAGGTGACATGATTCTATATGTAGGGGATCCCAAAGACTCCACTAAGAGGTTATTGAAGCTCATAGAAAAGTTTGGTAAAGTGGTAGGATATAAAATCAACACACAAAAATCAATAGCCTTGATATATACAGACAATGCCATGGCTGAGAAAGAAATTCTAAGATCAATCCCATTCACAACAGCTACAAAAAAAAAAAAATCAGATACCTTGGAATAAATTTAACCAAGGATGTCAAAGATCTTTATGATAAGAACTGCAAAATATTAAAGAAAGAAATAGAAGACACACCAAAAAAGGAAAAATCTTTCATTTTCATGGATTGGAAGAATGAATATCATCAAAATGTCCATACTACCAAAAGCAATTTACAAATTCAATGTAATACCATTTAAAATATCAAGGACATTCTTCTCACATATAGAAAAAAAAAATGATGCTAAAATCCATATGGAGGGGCCAACGCTGTGGCGCAGCAGGTTAACGCCCTGGCCCAAAGCACTGGCATCCCATATGGGTGCTGGTTCTAGTCCCGGCTGCTCCTCTTCTGATCCAGCTCTCTGCTATGGCCTGGGAAGGCAATGGAAGATGGCCCAAGTCCTTGGGCCCCTGCGCCCGCATGGGAGACCAAGGAGGCTCCTGGCTTCAGATCAGCACAGCTCCAGCAGTTACGGCCAGTTGGGGAGTAAACCATCAGATGGAAGACCCCTCTCTGTCTGTCTGACTGTCTCTCTCTCTCTCTGCCTCTCCTCTCTCTGTGTAACTCTTTCAAATAAATAAATAAATAAAACTTAAAAAAAATCATATGGAAACACAGAAGACCCCAATAGCTAAAGCAATCTTACACAACAAAAACAAAGTTGGAGGCATCATAATACCAGATTTCAAGCCATACTACAGGGCAGTTATAATCAAAACAGCCTGGTACTGGTACAAAAATAGATGGGAAGAACAATGGAACAGAATAGAAATTCCAGAAATCATCCTATGCATCTACAACCAATTTATTTTTGACAAAGGAGCTAAAATCAGTCCCTGGAGCGAGAACAGTCTTCAACAAATAGTGCTGGGAAAACTGGATCTCCACATGCAGAAGTATGAAGCAAGACCTTACACCTTACATAAAATTCCACTCAAAATCAAAGACCTAAATCTATGACCTGATATCATAAAATTCTTAGAGAACATTGGGAAACCCTGTAAGATACTGGCATAGGCAAAGAGTTCTTGGAGAAGACCCCAGAGGCACAGGCAATCAAAGCCAAAATTAACTAATGGGATTATATCAAATTGAAAGGCCTTTGCACTACAAACACTCAGCAAAATGAAGAGGCAACCAACAGAATGGGAGAAATTATGTGCAAACTATGCAACTGATAAAGGATTAATAACCAGAATATAAAAGATCAAGAAACTCAACAACAGCAAAACAAACAACCCAGTGAAGAAATGGACAAAGGACTTAGGCATTTTTCAAAAGAGGAAATCCAAATGGCCAACAGACACATGAAAAAATACTCAGGATCACTAGCCATCAAGAAAATGCAAATCAAAACCACAATGAGGTTTCACCTCACCCCTGTTAGAATGGCTTTCATACAGAAATCTACAAACAACAAATGCTGGCAAGGATGTGGAGGGGAAAAGGTACCCTAATCCACTGTTGGTGCTAAAGCAAACTGTATAGCTAATGTAGAAGACAGTATGGAGATAACTCAAAATCTGAATATAGTCCTACCATATAACCCCGCCATCCCACTCCTGGGAATTTACCCAAGGGAAATGAAATCAGCATATGAAAGCGTTATCTGTACCCCCATGTTTATTTCAGCTCAATTCACAATAGTTAAAACATGGAATCAACCTAAATGCCTATCAACTGAAGACTGCATAAATTATGGGATACGTACACAATGCAATACTACATGGTGGTAATTAAAAAAACAATGAAATATTGTTGTTTGCAACAAAATGGATGAAAGTGGAAAACATCCTGAAATAAGCCAGTCCCAAAACGACAAACACCATATGCTCTCCCTGAACTGTGATAACTTTAGAGCACCTAAAATGTAATCTATAGAAGTGAAATTGACACTTTGCGATGCAATGACTTTGAACAGCCCTTGTCTTGACTGCTGAGGAACAGTTTTTTTTTTTCATAGAATTTGTTGAACTCCTTACTTAGTATAGAGTTAATAATATGTATTTAAAGTTAATTGAAAATACATCTTAGTAAAAGATAAAAATGAGAATAGAAGAGGGAGGAGGAGGAGGGGTGGGAGTGTGGGTGGAGGGTAGGTATGGTGGGAAGAATCACTATGTTCCTAAAGTTGTATTTATTTAAAGCATGAAGTTTGATTCCTTAAATAAAAGGTTTCTGGGGAGGTGGGGGGAGGAACAAACAAACAAGCAAACAAAAACCCTCCAACCTGACTTCTGTGCTGCCACCACCCAGTGGTGGGACCTCGGGCGAGTCCCCTGAGTCCACCAAGCCCAAGTCTCTGTACCCGTAATGTAGTATTAATTAATTCAGCCTTGTAAGGTTCCCATGAGAAATAAGTGAATGAAACTACAAAAGTAGCCCGGGAGACTACCAGGAATACACAGGGGGGAAAAAAAAGCTCAAGGAAGTCTTAACTCTGACTCTTACAGACAGAAAAAGCCTTGGCACGCAGAGGGCAAGGCCATGACTGGCAGTGCACCAGCAATGGCGTTTGCCTGGTGGGTTCTGTCCAGCTCTAGGCTTGCTCCTCTGGGCTTTTTTCCATTGCCAGCAGCCATATCCAGCAACTTAGATCAGCCACCTGCTCCTACCCACCTGATTAAGCAACAGATTGGGGTCCAGAGGGTCACGTGCACTGACATATCTGTGGCCCAGCTGCTCTGGGTCCCCTCGGAGCCCACTGGGAAGATACAGGCAGCTACTCACCTTGATCAGGTGCACTTTGCATGCGCCCACGAAGTCAAATGGGAGCCCATCGAAGGTACGGTAATGCCGGTCACCGTAGGCTGTGCAGGTGGCAGCACAGGGGTGCACGGTACACTGGAACGAGCCCCGCTGACACATGCTGAAACACACATGCCCAGATCAGCTGGCAAGGCACAGCTGCCCCTACCTGCACACCTATGGCAGAGGGTGCCCTGGTAAGCGGGTCAGTGAACATCACCAACCTCCAGCAGAAGCCTAGGGGACAGGATTGTGACCCCCACTTCACAAAGGGGACTCTGGGGCTCAGAGAAGTTCAGGGATATGCAGCCAAGACATAATGGAGCTGAGATTAACCAAGATCTACTTCACTCAAAAGTCCATACTCTTCACCACTTCATTCATTCGTTCATTAATTCCAATTTGAGATACATTAGTGAACAAAACAACAAAAGCCCTCTGCCAGAGGGGAAAGATATACACTAAAAATTAAAAACAGGGGCCAGCAAATGTGTCATAGCGGGAAAAGCCACCGCCTGCAATGCCAGCATCCCACATGGGAACCAGTTCGAGTCCCAGCTGCTCCACTTGCAATCCAGCTCCCTGCTAACGGCACCTGGGAAAGCAGCTGAGGATAGTCCAGGTCCCTAGTCCCTGCACCATGTGGGAGACCCGGATGGAGCCCTGGGATTCTGGCTTTGGCCGGCTCCCCTTTGGCTGCTGTGACCATTTGGGGCATGAACCTGAGGATAGAAGATCTGTCTCCCTGTCTCTATGTAACTCTGCCTTTCAAATAAGTAAATCTTAAAACAAACTAATATATACTAAACTGATCTTCTGTATATAAAGAGAATTGAAAATGAATCTTTACATGAATGGAAGGGGAGAGGGAGCGGGAAAGGGGAGGGTTGCGGGCGGGAGGGAAGTTATGGGAGGGGGGAAGCCATTGTAACCCATAAGCTATACTTTGGAAATTTATATTCATTAAATAAAAGTTTAATAAAAAATGTAAAAAAAAACCAAAATTTAAAAATAATAATATGGTATATTAGAAGGCGAATAGTGCTGGGGGACAGGATGAAGGGGATTTGGAATGTGTGTGGGAGTGGATTACAATTCTAAACAGTGTGGTGGGGGCACACGTGAGCAGACTTAAAGATGAGAAACTTAACTACACAGGCAGCTGGAAGAAGAGTGTTTTTGCAGACGACAGTCCATGCAAAAGCCCTGGGAACACTCAGAAGACAACATGGCCAGAACAGAGAGCACCAGGTGAGAGAACAGAAGAGGAATTTAGAGGGTAACGGAGGGTCGGATGAAATGGGTCTGAGAAAACTGCTGTGGGAATGTCAGTTTTTCTAGGAACAGGAGAAGGAGTCATGGGAGGGCGTGATCATATCCAATGTACGTCCTGTCTGGCTGCAGCAGAGTCTGAGGTGAGGAGGACCACAGGGAAACAGAAGGCCAGTGGTGAGACAGTGGCAGCACCAAGTCAGGGAAGAGATGGGGGCCGCTCAGGGTGAGAGGAGGAAAGAGCCAGAAGTCGTCAGATTCTGAGTGTTTTAAAGGTGGAACCAAGAGGAGCTGACAGCTTGGATGTGGGAGAGTGAAGAGGTGATTCATGGGTGACCCAGGCTTTTCAACCCAAGCAATCAAAAGAGTGACATCACCATCAGCCCAGGGGGAGGAGGCTGAGGGAGAAGCAGGTGTGAGGGCAAAGTCCAGCTGTTTTGCTGGGGACATGGGAGTGCGAAGACGCCCAAGTGGAGGGGCTGAGGGGGTGGTCAGATGTGTTAACCATGGAGGGCTAAACACAGAAACGAGGGTGTCTTCATGGCCAGAAGACCAGGCTGAGAGAGTTGACCACAGGAGGGGTGGAGCCGCAACAGAGAAGAGGAAACCACGTGAGTACAGGCACGGAGGAGGGGGCGTGGCCAGCAAGTGAGCCACGGTGTCAGGTGCTGCTAACAGGAAGAAGAGGTGCAAGAAGTGAACACCGGATACAAGAACACACAGAGAGACCAGTTTCAGGGGCATGGCCAGGGAAACACTAAGCGGGCTCAAGGGAGGCTGGGAGAATAAGTCTTCAAAAAAAAAAAGATTTATTTGAAAGTCAGAGTTACACAGAGAGAAGGAGAGGCAGAGACAGAGAGGTCTTCCATCCGCTGGTTCACTCCCCAATTTGAAGCCAGGAGCTTCTTCCAGGTCTCCCACGCGGGTCAGGGGCCCAAGGACTTGGGCCATCTTCTACTGCTTTCCCAGGCCTTAGCAGAGAGTTTGATTGGAAGAGGAGCAGCCAGGACTGAATGGGCACCCATATGGAAGGCTGGTGCTGCAGGCATTGGCTTCACCCGCTACGCCACATCGCTGGCCTGGGGGAATAGGTCTTAGAAACAAGGATAGACAACTTTGAGAAATTTGGCAACAAATGATAAGAGAAGCGGAGCAGCTGCTAGGAGGCTGGAAGTTTTCCAAAACACATATTTGTGTGCAATGGAAATGATGAAGTAGAGAGTGACCAATGGATTTGATGTGAGAAAGGGGTGAGCTGTTATAGTGACACACTTGGGTGGCTGAATGGACAGGGACTGGGGGCATGAGGGAAGGGAAAAACCTCAGAGGGGAGCAGACACTTGGTCCACCTGGGGCACAGGTGCAAGGCAGAGGACAGATTCTGGAAGGTTCTCTCCTACACTTGATCTTAGCCAAAAGGTCGAGAAGCAATGGAAGTGATGGCTTCACTTTGCTCAGTCAACAGGAAGGAAGACCATCCGCTGAGAATGGGGTGGGGGAGCGACAGGGCGTTAAGGAGCGAGGCCAGAATGGAAACAGACACAGAGGATGAAAGAATAACCAAGACCAGGGAAGTACAGCAAGAGAGTCTTTCGGATTCAAGGGCTTTCCTCAGGTTCAGAGTCACAAATCCAGACTGAGCCCTGGCCGCCTGGTCTGGTGCATCCCTCCAGCCACACTCAGTTGTGTGAGTGCAGGGACCGGGGAAGCAACAGGCTGGATGTCACCAGGGTTGTGGCTTTGCAAAAACAGTAAAGCAAAGCAGGAGAGGTCACAGGAAACTGCGGGTCAATGTAGGGAGGCATCAGCAGGGGCTAGACCGTGGGCTTAGGCCAAAGGGGAGGGAAGGCATCACGGAGGTAAAAGGCGACAGAGACGTGGGGAGTGCATGGGTTGGAAACCTCCGTGGCACTGAAGTATGGAGTGCATCAGGGGCCCAGAGGCAGTGGCGTAGACAGAGAGCAGGTGGGGTGAGACACAGGAAGTCAGGATATGAACTGGTTGTTATTGAGAATAACAAAGTCTCCAGCTGTATGGAGAAAGATCATCAGAAGGAAGGAAAATGAAGAAGCTGAGATGCCTGGAGATACTAGCAGCAGTTTATTGGGTAACAGCTTGCCTGTTCTCCAAAGTTCCCTGAATTGAGGGCTTGGACCTCAAAGTCTTATGTGAATGGTTACTGGATTCGTGTTCATGATTGATGGGTTAAAGGCAGAGACTTGATCTCATTACGGCATCCAGGAGGTCTTCAGACCATGAGGGGCCGGCCGGGAGGAGGCAGTTCCCATGAGAGCTGGTTATGCAAGCTAGTTGGACCTGGCCACCATCTGCTTCCTGCCCCACCATGCCAGCCTTCCTGCATTATGCCACAGCCAGTCTCCTCCAATACCACACCAATGGGCTGTCCAGTCCTGGTCTGTGACCCTCCAAACAATAAGCTGACATACACCTGCTTCCGCCTCCAAGTGGCTTCTCACCAGTGTTTTAATTGAAGTGATGAAAGGATAACTAACACTCATCTCTTGGACATTGAACTCCCAAGAATAAAGGCAGGAGTAGGGTTGGAAGGAGTGACAGGTCTTGAGGAGTGAAGGGGCATGACTGGGGCTCCAGGAGTGACGGCGCCAGGGTGTGTGCCTCAGACACACTCAGTCCCTGACTGTGCACCTTCCTAAGCCTGTACACACATCCAATCACACACACACACACACACACACTACATGACTCACAGCTCGGCTGTACACACAATGCTCTCAATCTGCCCACTGTGGCTGAATTCACGCTGCCAGCATACGATGTCAGGGAACACAGACTTGGAAGAGATGGGCAGGCAGGCAAGCCTCATCCTGGTTAGGAGATCCTATCAAATGCTCAAGTCGCACGGGCCCAACCATAGCTCCGGCCCCCACCTCCCCACTCTGGAGGGCAGCTAGAGCCTGGGACATGCAGTATTGTCCTTCAAGGGGTGGGTGATGAGAGGTTTGACACGGATTATGAAGGCGGAATGCTTCAAACGGAGGTGCAGAGCAGGAGTCTGCTCTTTGCAGGGAGAGAGGACGAGCACCCCAAGGCCGGTCAGTCTCTCCAGGGGCAAGAGAAGCCTGCTTGTATCAGGGCTCCACATCCTGAGATAGTCCGGAACACTGGCCCTGGCCCTGGCTCCTCCTCGCCATCTCCTGCACCGGGCCTGCTTCCCAAGCAGGCTTTGTGCTCACAGCAGAGGATGCAGCACAGCTCAGCCACGCCGCTGTCTGCCGGCTGTGGGACCCTGTGAGGTGGTGGAAGAGTCGGTCCCTGGGGACCAGCACCCCTGGGCAAGGCCAAGTCAGGCAGCCCCGATCTCTTGCCGCATGCAGGTGCCATCCCACCAGTCACAAAAGCCTGCAAACAGTCGAGCACACAGCCTGCCCAAGCTTCGCGTCCCTGGGACTTCTGTTGTCAACCAGCCAGGGCTCAGGCGCTCAGTTCCACCCTCACGTATCTCGGGAAATCGGCCTTGGAATAGATGGGCTTGACTGTGACCTTGCTGCTAACACAGAGAACAGTGCCATGGCTGCCCCGTGGACAGAGAAACAGAACAGCTTTAACCCTGGCGCTGGACAATGACTGGGGCTAGTTGGAGTGGCCCCTAAGATGGGACCTGAGTTTCTCTACTGGACCCTGGGTCCCAGCACCCTGGGCTCCGGCTCACATCAGCCACACCCCCTTACCAGCTGTTCTCAACATTGAAACAGTGAGTTTGCTTTCCAGCATCAGGGTACCAGTTGTTACTTCCCACCCCCTCACCCAGCACTCTCTCCTTCAGGAAACCAAGTCTCTACCCCCTGCTGCTTGGCCCCAGGCAGGCCCTACAACTAGCCCCGAGTCTGTTTTCCACCGAGTCCAGCCCAGGCGCACCCTCTCCCACATGTGTATACTTATGTTTCTCAACATACGAATGTGTTCATGTGTATACTCGCTTTTGTATAGAGGCATGTACATATTCACAGGTAAATACAAATGCACACTTACACATTCACTCACACATGACTACAAATATGGATACCCATGTTCACATACTTTGCATATACATGTCCGCACATACTAATGAATCCATAAGTACAAAATGTACATGTGTGTGTATATATATATATGAGCACATTTGTACATGCACAAATTCCTAACTGTATATACTCACTATCAGATTTACGAACACCTGCCTTCTTATAGACATCTATGTACATACACGGTCACATGTGCAGTCACGCATTTTAGACTTGCACCCACATTTACATATTCATATAAACATCTAAATACATTATGGTTACAACTATGCCTGTATACACATTCATATATCTGAACAAACTCACATTAATGTAAAGATTCACAAAATACCCCCAAATATTCTCCTCTATGACTACACTTACATATGTGCGCACACACCCATACAACACCACACACACACACACACAATGTGAACCTAGTGGAAGAGAAATGCTAGACTCGACTCATGCTGATGCACCCATGCCCATGCTGATCCCTGAGAAAGACTGGGCCTTTTGGAGGCCCTCACTTACCAGGTGTGGCAGGGAGACATCACCTGGTCCCCAGGGAAGTACTCCTTCCCCTTCCAAGTGCACGGGCACTCCTCCGGCAGGAAGCACGCGTCTCCGTGTCTGAGCAAGCTGTAGGGACACGGCCAGCAGGTGGTCAGGAGAGCAGCACTCTCCCTAGAGCTGCCATCTCTGGAGCCCCAGGTGGCTCTTAACACTTACTCTAGTATAGACTGACCACGAGCCCCCTGCCCATCCTCCTGCTGCCTCATGAGGTTCAGAGGCAACTTGGTGACTGGAGAAACCAGGCACAGGCACAGGCCAGGCCCTGTGCAGAAGCCTCTGCCACCTCTCAGGAACCAAGGCTCAGCTCTAGCAGCCACACCCCTGCGTCAGGCCTCCCACCTTCTAGTCTGCTCTCCGTGACACCTGACCCACTCCCAGGAGGGGCCAGGGACATTTCTGGGAACTGATGGAAGTTCCCAGGCCACAGCTCCAGGACAGATCCAGGCAACAGCAAAATATACTCTGGGGCAGGGGTGAGAGTGTAAGTTTTAGAAATAAGTAATTTTTAGTCCCAATCCAGGCTTTGCTCAGGATAAATTATTTAACCTTTCTAATTTGTTTTTTAAAGAAATATAAGTAGATGGTTCAAGAATACAGAGAGAAAGTGTTACATGTTAATTTCTCTCCATATATACGTTTTCCAGTCAGAGGCACTTTCTGGTGTAGAATACTGGAATCCAAGCAGAATATAATGCATGCCTCACTGAGGAGAGGAGACAGACATTGGGGTTCAGAGCCCCTGAGCTAGGTAGAACATGCATATTGGGACTTAGGCATGAGGGAGCTAGACAGAGAACTCCAGAATTCTGTGTAGGGCTTACTTTAAGACTTTGACCAAATAGTAAATCATGCATGAGCAGGAAAAGACTCCAGAGGGCTTAGCAAGAAATGGCTATTGAGGAAATGTGAAACTAATGGAGATTTCAGACCCAGTGTAGTGCTTAGAGATGTAGGAATAGAAAGACTTCTCTCAACACCCAGACCTTGCACAGAGGCATCACAAAGACCCCCTTAGGAATAGAGCTACTCTAGACAAACCTTAACAAAGTTCAGACACACATCTTGAACAAGCTAATCCAGCTATAAATGAACTGCCTGCTATATCAACACTCAGAAAAGGAAGTCATCAAATTACAGCACAGAGCAACATAAAATTCACACTATCTAGCACTTAATGAAAATTACTAGATATAAGAAATGAGTAATATAACCCACAACCAGGAGAGAAATCAGCCAATAACCAAAATAGACTCAAAAATTATATACATGATGCAATTAGCAGGCAAGGGTTTTAAGTTATTATAAATACCTTGAAATTAAAAAAGCAGGAATATAAAAGGAGTAAAACATAGGAAAATCTCAGGAGGTGAAAACCATTTTTAAAAAGAATATTCTGAAAAATTAAAAAATGTTTGCCACAATCATAACAGAAGACAAAATGCTTCAGAAATAAAGATTATAGGGGCTGGTCTTGTGGTACAGTGGGTTAAGCCACAGCCTTTGATGCCAACATCCCATATCAGAACAACAGTTCCAGTCCCATCTGCTCAGCTTCCAATCCAGCTCATTGCTAATGCACCCAGGAAAGCAGAAGATGGTCCAAGTACTTGGGCTCCTGCCAAGTGGGAGACCCAGATGGTGTTACTGGTTCCCAGTTTAGGCTTGGCCTAGCCCTAGCTGGCAACAGCCATTTGGGGAATGAACAGTGGATGGAAGATCCCTTTCTCTCTGTCTCTCCTCTCCGTCACACTGCCTTTCAAATAAATTAAAACAAACCCTTTAAAAAAAAGATATAAAGATGAGTAAATGTGAAAGAAGAACAAAATAAACAGCCTTATCTAAAAAAGACAAGAAATCCTGGGGAAAAAAAATAGTTTCAATGCCTTCTGACACAATACTAGGCACTAGAGTCCGAGGAAATGATGGCACAGAAAAATATCTGAAGAAATAGTGGCCGAAATATTATGAATTAATGAATTATTAATGATGAATTAATGACTGAACTCCAAGCAGAATACACATAGAGAAGCATAGCAAGGCTTATTTTAGTCAAATTGGTGACAGTAGTAATAAGAGAATGTTCTAAGAGCTAAGGCACTTAATGGAGGAATAATGAGAAAAGTTAAACTCAAGAAAGGAAAAATTGTTAACCTAGAGTCGTATATTTAGCAAAAGCTTTTGTGATGGTTAACTTGAGCTGTCAATCTGACTACATTAATGGGTACCCAGATATTTCTTAAAGCATCATTGCTGGGTAAATGCTTCAGAAATAAGGACCAGTATACTTGAAGGAGTAAACTCGGGTGGTTCCAGAAGAGACTGGCATTTCCATCAGTGGCCTCAGTAGAGAAGGTCCACTCTCATCCCAGGTGGGCTGGCACTAACCACTTGGCTACAGACCTGGATGGAGCACAAACACAGGGGGAAGGCGTGTTCACTCTCTTCTGGAGCTGGGGCACCCTGCTTATCCTGCCCGTGGACATCAGAGTTCCTGGTAATCCACCCTCGAGACTTGGGGACTTGTACTGGCAGCTCCTCCCACCCCCAATTCCAGGGTCTCGGGCCTTCAGCCTCAAACTGAGTTACTCCATCAGCATCCCTGGCTCCGAGCCCTGTGCACTGCTACGGAGCCTTGTGGCGGCTTCCCCAGTCTCAGCTGGCAGATGGCCATCACGGGACTTCTTGGCTTCTGTCATCATGTGACCCAGCTCTTGTAATAAGTCCCCCTTGTTTAGCCATAGCTATACATCCTGCTGGTTCTAATACAGAAATCTTCATGAATGAAAGCGAAATAAACACATTTTCAGATAAACAAAAAGCTGGAAGAAGTATTTGCCACCAACAGATATGCACTAAAAGAAATGCTAAGGGGAGTTCTGCAGGAAGAAGCAAACTCATCTTCACATGAAGGAATGCTGGTAAATGTTTTTAAATTATTTAACTGCTTTAAAATATAATTGATTTTTTCCCTTTTTAAAAAAACTTATTTGTTTAGTTACTTATTTGAAAGGCAGAGTATCAAAGAGAGAGGGGGGAAGAAAAAGAAAAAGAGGGAGAGAAAGAGATCTTGCAGGATTTCAAAATTTGTTACGGTGGGTCCGGTGTTGTGGTGTAGTGGGTAAAGCCACCACCTGAGACACCAGCATCCACTATGGGCATCGCTTCAAGTTCCAGCGGCTTCGTTTCCTCTTCAGCTGCTTCTAAATGGCCTGGGAAAGCAGTGGAGAATGGCCCAAGTGCCTGGGCCCCTGCACCCATGTGGGAGACCTGGAAGAAGTTCCTGGCTCCTGGCTTGTGCCTGGCCCAGCACTGGTTGTTGTGGCCATCTGGGGAGTGAACCAGCAGATGGAAGATCTCTCTAACTCTTTCAAGTAAGTAAATAAATCTTTAAAAAAATTTTACACCAAAATATACTTATCTTTCAATTACATTTTCCCCATGTTTTGACGATCCCTCATATAATACTAAAAATACATAACCAGGGAGACATTTGGCCTAGCAGCTAAGCTATCAGTTAAGATGCTCACGTCCCGTATCAGAGTGCCTAGCTCTGATACCGGCCTTCCGCTGTATTCCAGCTTCCTGCTAATGCAGACCCTGGGAGGCAGCAATGATGGCTCAAGGGGTTGAATTCTGGCAACCCACACGAGAAACCTGAGTTGAGTTCCTGGTCCCTGGCTACACTGCCCACCACCCCACTGGGCTGTGCTGGCATTTGGAGATTGGATCCATGGATGGGCTCTCCCTGTCCCCCATCCAATAAATAAATAAATAAGTCTATCTTAACCAACAGAAGGCTTGAAAGAGTCCAAAACAAAGAACAGATGAGACAAACGGCAAATAACAAGATGATCATATTAAATCCTGTTATGTTAAATTTAAATATATAAACTCTACAATTACAAGGAATAAATTGCAACCCTGGCTAAAGAGGCAAGACCCAACTGTATTCTGATTACAAAAGACACAAAAGAAAAAAAGAAGTAACACTCATCATAAGAAAGATGAAGACACTATATTAACATGAGACAAAGTAGCCTTCAAGACGAGCAGTCTTACCATCAATAAGAAGGGGTATTTTGGCGCCAGTTTATCAGAATGCAAGAATCCTGTGTATATACCAAGTAATGAGCTCTAAAATACAGCACACAAAAACTCCCAGAACTCAAAGGGGAAAGAGACCCACAACAAGAGTTGCAGATTTCAATACCAGTCTCCAAGAGTGATAGAACAAACAAGAAAACATGAAAGATGTAGATCTGAGCGACACTAACAATGACCTTGACCTAATTGACAACTAAAGAAACCTCCACCCCAGAATAGCAGAATGCATATTATCTTCAAGCCTATTGGGAAATTCACCGAGACAAACCCTATTCTGGGCCATGTTGACTCAGTAGGTCTTTGGAGTGAGCAGTGTGGTGCAGTGGGCAAAGCCACTGCTTTGGATGCCTGCATCCATTCCATTCCAGTCCAGCTTCCCATTTCCAACGCAGCAGGAATTCCTATGGAACGTGTGGCGGTTCCTTAAGGGCCATTCTATACCGCACACAATGACTCATCGGCAGAACTGGGCCCAGAGCCTCCAGTCTCCAGTCCAGAGTTCCTTTCTCCTGTGGCCTTACCACCATGTTTGGCAGTGGGTGACCGCTGCTTTCTGTTTGTAGAAGCCCCAGCTTTCCTGACCTCATGGCCAGAGGCAGGCTGGTGCACACAGGAGCCCCTCAACAATTAGGGCCCCTGCCCCAGTGCCCCTCCACATGCCCCTCTGGGAGGCCACGGGTCCTGGACAGGTTCTCTGGTGGTTGCCTGTGCCTGGGAAGTGGCCAGCTCTCAACTCACACTGTGACCTCTGTGTAAGAGTCCAGACCCTGGGCCTTAGGGAGCTGTCACGCTGTGGGCAATGGGCAGTGTATGGAGTGAGAAGCCTTGGGTCTGAGTCACAGGGCTCCAGGCAGACCTGTTCCTCTACTCTGGCCCCAGCCTGAGGTTCTGCACCTACATGGGAATGGGAATTCTCCCTTCTGCTTGGCCAGGGTTCCTCTGAGACTGAAGGTGGAAAAACATCCAAGAGCCGGAAACAGCACAGCTCCACCCAGCTGACCCGATCTTTGTCTCCTTGGCTGTGGCTCTCAGGCCTGGGCCAGGACTCCCAACCCATCCTTGACCTCCACATGGGCTGCAGGGCACAGGCCAACACTGTGGGGTCACGAGATGAGGAACCCAAGGCTCTTTTTGACCCAGACCCAGGACTGGCACCTGGGCGTGCAGAGCCCCATGCATCTGTGCTTGTGGCTGTCCCTGGCCCAGATAGGTTGGGAGCCGCGACACAGGCTTCTTTGGTGGTCTTCAACCCATCAGTCCTCTAGGGCATGCCACACCCCCTGCTCCGCACTTCCACACCAGCACCTTCCTTAATCCTCATGGCGACCTGCTGAGCCAGTGCTCGTATTATTCCCATACACAGTAGGTAAGAAGCAGAGCCAGGCAGAATCCATCCCAATTTGTCTCCCACAGCTCCGTCCCTCTGCCAGGTTCCTTGCTGGCAATGTTAGCTGCCACAGGCCAGCCCAAGGCTAGAGCCTTCCCCGTCAAGGTCAAGGCCCCGTGAGGTTTTCTTGCCCCACCCCACCCTGTGGTCCCTGGTTCTGCTGAGCTCAGGAAATGGTGGCAACACGGATGCATACCCTTGGGGACAGGCACAGCCCGAGAGGCAGGGGCCCCGGGCTGGCATGCTCAGGTTCAGCAGCTGCTGCTCACACGTCCGCTCCCTGCTCAGCTCTGGGTCTGCCTGCAGCTCAGTGCAGTTCACGAAGACCTGGCCCGCTGGGCAGGCCACAGCTGGAAAAGAACAGGACAGGTGCAGGAGCCCCCAGGGCCTCTGGGTAGGCACCTGGCTCAGGGCTGGCCAGGGAGGGCTGGGGGTCCCACAGCCAGAGGAGGTGGGAGAGACAGGCTTGGGTGCCTTGTGCCCTGGCTACCACAAGGGCGTCACGTGAGTTCCCAGACACACACTGCAGAGATGGGGGCCTTTTCTCAGGATGCCACTCCCAGGCTAGAGCCTTTATCAAGAGGCTAAGGAGCAGAGGAGGTGCAGGGTAGTCCAAGACCTGGCGTGGGCTCGCCTCGTCCTCATCAGCCCCACTTGCCTTTCCAGGACCCCCCACCGTGGGAAGGCCCTGGAAGGGGCCCTGTCTCACAGTCACTTACCTGGGGCTCTGCTGTCACAGCTCATGACTCCATCTTTGCAATGGCTGCAGAGAGAGTTGGGGGTGGGGGACATTGGGGCTGATTGCCCAGGCTCTGTACCCAGGGTTCAAACAGCAGCTCCACTCGCTCCCCCTCCCCCATCCACCCTGCCCAGTCCCCTTAGCTGCAGTGTCTTCCAACGGCAGCTTCCCTTCCAAGGGGAGACCCACAAGGCTGCACCCAGGAAGCTCACCAGTGGCCTAGGGATGGGATGTCGCTGTCTCCGGGGGGATAGTCCACTCCTTGGAAGTGGCAGGAGCACTGGTTCCTACACAAACCGCAGCAGAAGGAGGTGGGCAGATTCAGGAGCTGGGGTAGGGACTGCCAAGGGCAGGGCCACCACCCTGGCCAGCCATGGGCTTAAGGACATCGAGAGAAGCTGTGGCATCTACTGTGGCACATGACACATGCCCAGGGAGCAGGAAAGCCAGTCCAGCATCAGGGGACCAGGCCCAGAGTGGGGACCGCCGCCTCTGCCTGCAGCCCTCTCCCTCACTTCTCTCTGCCTCCACTCAAACATCCCCTGCAGAAGGGCCTTCCACGCACACGCACTCATTCACGGTCACAGCAACAGGACTCTGCTTGCACTGCTTGTGCTACCAGCGGGCCGAGTGTGTGTGTGTGTGTGTGTCCCCATTGCCCTAGAATGTGAGCTCCATGAGGCCAGAGCTCTGTTGGGTTTGTCACCAAATTCGCAGGCCTAGAAACATCTGGAACATACGAGAAGGTCCATAACCACTTGTGGAAGGAGAAGGGAGATGAGTGGAAAGAGGCCCTCTTGGCAAGTGTGGCAGAAGAGCCAGAGCTAGGAAGGAGCTGGGAGCAGGGTCCCCAGGTGGACGCCTACTCACACGCCTCCCTCACCGAGTCTGGCCTGCAGCTGTGAGAAGAAGGGGGACACGAGAGGCCTACCCTGGAGACCCCCGGCCACGTCTCCCTGCCCGACTCACAGGTCAAGCTGGCACCACTCACCTGGGGACACAGAGGTCAGCTTGGATGTCCAGGTAGGTGTCCGGTGGGCAGGCACAGCCTTCGACACACTCATCCCTGCTGAGGTCACCACCGCCATCAGCCCCACAGGCCTCAGGGCTGGCCAGGTCCTGGCAGGTTTGTCCACAAGGGGCCACACAAGGGCTGTACTTCTTGGTGGCCTCACAGGACAGCGCTGTAGTGAGAGAGGGCACCATGCTTTGTCTTCGTCCTTACAACAGTGTAGGTGGGATTGTCATCCAAATGAGAACTGAGACCCAGAAAAGTTAAGATGCTTCCCCAAGGTCACACAGCAGGTCAAGGTCAGAGATGTTATTGAAACCCAGGTCTGATTGTGGGGTCCTATTGCCTCTCACTACACTGGAATGACAATGCAGCAGGGGAGGGGGATAGAGAGAGGGCATTGGCCAAGTTCAGCCTGGAAAACCCCTCATTTCCTTTTCCTCATGGGTAGTGGAATCGGAGGGTGCTAGAGGTCATTCCCCTCATAACCTGGCACCCACCCATGTGCACCGGGGTGTGGTTCAAACACTCGCACCCCTCACTTCCAGGGCTGTAACACTCACAGGCTGGGAAGATCCATTGTGCTGCCCCCAGCAGTCTCTCCAGGGCCCTCTGTCCCAAGACTCAGGCTGCCCTCCTCACCTCTCAGGGGTCTCCTGCTCACCGTCAGGGCCAGAGACCCCACTGACACCGCCAAGCCCAGTCATCCCCAACCTGGGTGCACCTCAAAGCCACCTGGGGAGCACTTGAGAAACGCAGTGCCTGCACCTGCTGCCAGTTACATGGATGTGACCCAGAAGTGTGCATTTCTGGAAAGTCCCCATGGTGAGTCCAACGTGCAGCCAAAGTTAAGACCCACTGGTCCTGTTCAATCACCTCCAAGGAAGCTTAGGTTCAGAGAGGGGCAGGGCCTTACCCAGAGACACACAGCAACTTACTGCAGCACTGGAACAGAAAAGGCTGGCTCATGCCCTGTAACCCTTTAGACACGGGGCTGGTGATCCTGAACCAGCTCATTCTGGCTCCAGTGAGAAGGTGGCCCCGACTACGCTGATGGCAAGGCAGGTGGTAAAAAATGGATAAATGTGTGGGAATAGTGAGATTAACAGGACTTAGAGATGGATTCAGGGTAAGGCTAGAGAAAAAGTCCTGAGTCACGTGTCCCAGATGTTCAGGTCTGGATAACCAAGGGCAAGGCGGCCCCTGGCAGGTTCGGGGAGCCAGACTAGTGGAGCCCGCGAGGTTTCATGCAAAGTTCAGGGTGCACTGGGGTCTGGAGCTCAGGCTCCTCCTGCCCACCCTCCTGTGGGTACACGAGAATGGGGCACTCACCACAGGCCGGCAGCTGGGCACGGAAGTCGATGGGGAGCCCGTGGCGCTGGCACAGGTGGGCAAAGTGGGCCAGCGTGGCGCACAGGCAGGGCTGCCCGCAGCGGCAGGCGTCCCGGCGGCACTGCTCGAAGTAGGGCAGGGGGCTCAGGTATGCAGAGCAGGGCGCAAACAGCTCCCCCGTGAGCACGCTGCAGGACTGCACGGCGTAGGAGGCTGAGCCCAGGAGGAACAGGGGCCAGGTGGTTAGCCAGCAGGCTTGCCCCGAGCCCAGCACGCAGCCACTCCTTCCTTCCCCATGGCCCAGGGGACTGTATGCACACGTGCACATGTGTGTGTGTCCAAGAGGGAAATAGCTGGGGACTTGAGTGCACCACTTCTGGGCTTGCATGGCAGTGGTTTAGTAAAGTGGGTGTGCATCTGTGGCTGTTCCTGGGCAGGGAGGAGGGTGTGTGCATGTGCACACGTGTGTTTGCACTCTCACACATTCGTGCAATGCAGGCTACCTGCCAAGCATGAACCCACCCGGTGAGGGAAGATTCAGGAATGAACAAAACCTACAGAAAATCCCTGCTCTGGGGGAGCTTACACTGTGGCGAGGAGATGGTTCCCAAATCATTTACAGGGAACAGGGGAGGCAGGCAGTCTAAGGAGTGAGCACAAGCCAGGGAGGAGCAGCGGGAAGAGGAGATGGGGAGGAGGGGCAAGGGCAATCTGAGTTCAGGCAAGCAGGGAGGGCTCAGGGAGAAGGTGAGGTTCGAGCAAGAATCTGGAAGAGAGGGAAGAGCATTCCTGGGGAGGTCCTGGCCAGGGCAAAGACCCAGCTGCAGGGACAGTGGCAATTAGGCCAGTGTGGCCTGATGGAGGCAGAGGAGGGAGGAGGAGGTGACATGGGGCAGGGCCATGTGGAGGGCCACGTGGGGCCACAGCAAGGACTTCAGACTCCACTGTGAGATGGTGCAGCCACTGTAAACGTGCGTGGACGTGACCGTGGCAGAATGTGAATCTTCCGGTGTGCCTGACCCTCACCTCCTCTCCTGTCCCGCTCCCTGTGGCTCTTCCTTTTCCTACCCCTCCTACGACTTGGCCAGCATCCTGAGGCCCACAGTGCCCACCGCATCTCTCTTACAGCAGTCCCACCCCGCAGCCGCTCCCTGTGCCTCCCCCCAGCCCCTTGTCTCACCAGCTTGCAGGTGCACATCGCAGGGGTCCAGCGGGGAGCCAGAGGCCAGCGGAGAACAGGCAGACAATGTTTTCCAAGAGTTGCCAAAGAGCTGTGGGGTGCTCTCGGGCACACCCACTGGGGACCTGCGGCCATGGCATAACCATACTCACACACTCGCCCACATGGACCCGGGGCACCAACAGCATACACCTGGTAGGCACCTGCTTGCTCGCATACATACAGCCTCAGCATGGGCATTGACATGTGCACTCACTGGAACATGTATGATGGATAGACACTACTTGCATACACCCTCACCACACACTTACACACACACAGGGCAAATAAATGCCAGACACACAAACAGCCAAATCAGTCTGCACAGCCACAAACACACACAAATTACATTTAATAGGCCCCAAAAGGGTTCACAATGTGTTTGGAGCACTTTGAACCCCAGCCCTTCACGTCAGAAAGGGAAACAAGCACATCAAGAGCACCAAACCTCACAGGGATAGAGATTTTCTACCTCCTCCCTTCTCCATGGGCGGCTCCTGAACACTCCCTGGCTCTCCTTGGCTCTCAAGGAAATGGTCCCCCATGGGGCAGGGAAGGAAAAGGAACAAGCATGTTTCCTAGGTGTCACTAGCCCCTCCTAGAGACACCAAACGCTGGCGTAGCTGGTAGAGTGGAGAGAGACCATGATTCCAAAGGAACCAGGTCCTGCCTGGCACTTGCCACGCCCACATCATTGCCCAGGCAACAAGAGCACTCGCATTACCTAAAGCAGTATTCTCACCACAAGCAACCTACACACCAAGCCGAGGTCTGCCCTCACATCAGCCCCGCCTGGGAAGACAGAGTAGAAAGCTGTGTTTTTAAAAGTCACGCATGGAAAGGCTCTCAGCTTTCCGTTGTTCACAGCAAATCTTATCCTCACTTCTGAGTGAACGATGCCTCCCGTGTTTCCTTCTACATCATTCAATGCATGGAACTTGAAGGTCCAGCCAGAACCTCCCGCCTTCAGGACCGACCCTGTGTTCTCCCTTCTGGAATGTCTGACTCATGAACCCTTCCGAGTTCCTAAACTGTGCGCAGGCTTAAGGGGCCTTTCTCTCAACTCTCTGGTGGGGCTCTCAGGGTGCAAAGACAGTAGCCTGCAAGCACCAAGATGACAGACGTATATGGGTGAGGCTGGCCTGACCCACAGAAAGAGGGAGTGTCGGTATAGCAGCTCCCTGGAGATTTACTCTCCCCCAAAGATGGTTACAGTCAGTTAAAACAAAACAATGAGTCAAATCAAACCCTGAGGTCACCCCATTTTAACACTTTGCTACCAAACAGCGTTTCTCAAGCTAGGGTCTGTAGACCTCAGGTACTATAACCACAGGCGTGCTTATCAAGGAGATTCCTAGCTCCACCTGAATCAGCATTTTAACAAGCGACCCCAGGCGATTCTTCCCCATGCAGAGGATTGTGGGCCACCGCTTTAATGAAATTCCAATTTCATGGAGGAAGAATGTCTCAACAACCCACTTAAAGGTAGCGGACTAAATAACTAACGAAGCCTGTCGGGACCACGGGAGCCCAGTTCCGGAAGGACTCTGTACACTTGGCCTTGGAGGGCCCGCCTATCCTCTCCTTCCGGTTCCGGGACAAGCGCACGTACAGGAAGTCGTCCTGCGTGTTGCCGTTGAAGGTGCCGCAGAGGCCCACGGTATCCTCCGCCCATCGCTGGTCCACCTGCAGGTACAGCCGCAGGCCTTCCCGGTCGTAGAGCAGCCGCACGCCCACGTTAGTCCTCACACGCAGGAACACGGAGGACAACTTCCGAATCTCAAAGGCATCTGTGCAGAGAACCAGAAGGGAGGCGGAAGAAGCCTATCCCCTACACAGCCCCACCACCACTCCCGCAGCCAATGCACCCTGCTGCGGAGCTGCCTTGGCGAGCTTGGAAGAAACCATATTCAGTAATGAAATCAGGACCCAGAAATTTCTCTTTCAGCATCAGCACCTATGAAAGCTTTGCTGTCCCCCTAAGACACAGGTCTGTGTTCCTGTCCAGACACAAGAATTCTGTGATCAGCCACTTCCTTTCTTCACGGTGGCCCTCAGGAAGCTCACAGCACGATTTCAGACTCAACTATGGCAAATTTAATTCTTGTTTTAGTTATTGTCAATGTCCATGCTCTTTATCACTTGTGTTTTTGTGGTCTTCTTATACGCAGCACATCCCCACCCCTCCCCATCTTGAGTCGCTATGCCATCTTGACCTGCCTGCCTTCCTTCTTAGCGTTCTCTTTACATTTTTTGTCCCTGGTACTGGATTGTAGGTCCTAACAGTGTCTCCATTTCTGCTAAATGTGCTTCCTAGGAGCCGGCAGCCCCTAAGATCAGGGGGTGGGTCATCAGGCAGGATGCTAAACCGATGCTGAGTTTAGGATTGGAAAATGGTCCCATGCATGTGCTAACGTGTGAGGAAGCCATCACACCACTGGGGAGACCATTGCCTTGCTGGGGCGCAGATAAAGACACGTTTTAGGAGTCTGCATTTCTGGGACCAGCGTGTCCTCTGGCCTGGCCCACTCAGTCCTACATCACTTCCTGCCTGTGTAGCAGTGCCTTTTGCCTAAGCAGCTTGGGAGAATGAACGTCCAGCTGCCCACCACTCTTCATTCACCCCAGGCCGTACCGTCTGTGTAGGGCGGGGTGATCTTGTACTGGTCAAACAGAAGGACATCCCCCGCCTGGGTCAGCGTCACCTGCCTCCGAGGGTCCTGGTGCAGAATCACCGACACTGACTGGACACAGGCCCCGTCCTGGTCCTAGAGAGAGGCAGAGAGAGGCAGAGAGGCCAGTGGGGCACAGGGGATCATTCTGTCCTGCTGGCCCCAACAGAGACTTCCAGGGACAGGGACGCCAGCCCAGCTGGAAAGGCAGACTCCTCGGAATGGTGGCAGAGCCCCCACAGGCGCCCCCATCTGGGGAATGAGCAGGCAGGGCCTAGGATGGGAGGCAGTCGGTGGCAGGGCTGGGTGACGCCAACAGACGTTAGCGTCTCAAGTGGTCAGATGTAGCAGAGATGGAACCCAGATGGCCCGAGTCCAGCCAAAGAGACGCTGGCCTCCCCCACCTGACCTCGGCCCAGAACTCAGATTTCAGCCTTTATGTAGCTCTTTCCACACGTCACCACCTGCATGCCACTGACAGGCAGACAGGAAATGCGACGATATTTTCTGAGCCTTGGGTTCTCCATCTCTGACATGGATGGTCCATGGTGGGCCTATTCATA
Organism: Lepus europaeus; assembly: GCF_033115175.1. Lineage (NCBI taxonomy): Eukaryota > Metazoa > Chordata > Mammalia > Lagomorpha > Leporidae > Lepus > Lepus europaeus. The sequence continues at coordinate 47,721,575 of NC_084833.1, forward strand.
CCTCCCTTCCACGGGAAGACATCCCACACATGCAACTAAACATCGCATAAGCACCTACTATGTCCTGGGATTTATGGATACATGGTAAACAAGACAAACATCAGGTGGATCCTCATGGAGCTAACATTCCCTGGCACACAGATGTTAACAATTACAAAGCTTATTTCATTATAATTGTGATCAGTACTGCAAGCAGCTATAGGGTGCTGGGAAAGTGAGAAAACCAGACTCATGGGATATGGCCTCGTGGTTAGAATGTTGGTCGGGACACTACATCCTGTATCTGGGGACCTGGGTACACGCCCAGCTTCATCCCTTCTTGCTGATGCACACTCTAAGAGGCAGGGTGGTCACTCACATGTAACCGGCTTCCTGCCACCCACGTGGAAGATCTACATGAGTTCCCAGTTCCTGGCTTTTGTCACAACCTGAGACCACTGTGGCCACTTGGGGATTGAGTCAGGAAACAAGAGCTCTATCAAATGAAAAAAAAAGTTGGGGCCGGTGCCATGAAATGGTGGGTAAAGCCACCACCTGCAGTGCTGGCATCCCACATAGCTGCTGGTTCGAGACCCAGCTGCTCCACTTCCAATTCAGCTCTGTGCTATGGCCTGGGAAAGCAGCAACAGATGGCACAAGTCCTTGGGCCCCTGCACCCGTATGGGAGACCCAGAAGAAGCTCCTGGCTTCAGATTGGCACAGCTCCAGCTGTTGCAGCCATCTGGGGAGTGAACCAGCAGATGGAAGACCTCTCTCTCTCTCTGCCTCTGCCTCTCTGTAACTCTGCCTTTCAAATAAATAAATAAACCTTTAATAAAAAAAAAAAAGTTAATGAACAAAGAGAACTAGTCTGCAGAGACAGGAAAGACACCCTAGGGCATAATAATTATCATAACAATAACAAAAGCCTTAATCATCCTCTACAATTTTAAGATAACCAATTTGGAGTTGCCATGGGTTCTACTTCCTTTATATACAGTCACTCACTCAGTCCTCATAGTAATGACTAGACAAGGACCACCAGCATTCCCATTTTGCAGATCAGAAGATGGAGGCTGCTTGAACTGTGATCTGAAGGGTGCTAGAAGCCGCTGGGCAGGGGCAGAGGCCGCGGAGGAGGGAAGCAGCTGGGCCAAAGGCACAGCCTGTACCACAGCCCTGATGCAGGGTGCGTTTCATGCTCCCAAGGGCGTGAGGAAGGCCAGAGAGGCCAGAGCCTGCCGGGCGGTGGGTTAAGGCACTGGTCAGCCAGGGCCCTGTAATAGCTCTGGGCTTTCTCCTGAGGCAGAGGAGAGTGACACCATCAGGTGCAGTGAAACGAGGCAACAACTTTTCAAAAAGACTCTGTGCCACAAGCCACAGCCGTCCCCGAGTTCCTGCCCGGAGGCACAAGCTCCCCAAGACAGAATCCTGGTGTGCAAAACATCGTCTCCCAAGTCAGGGCCACTGCTTCCGGTCCCCTCCAGGCACGGCACTGGCTGGGGAAGGAAGCCCACGCTCCACAAAGTCTCAGGTTCAATGCCTGCCGTCCCTGGGCGCCGTGAGCCCTCAGAGAGTTTGCTTCTCCAAGTCTCGGCTCTCTCCTCTGCACACCACATGCAGATGATCTAATCCAGTTTGGTCTCCCTTACACCCTCGCTTCACTACCCACAGCAGCCGCCTAAATGCATTCTAGAACATTCTAGCCTCATTCCTTTGCTCATACAGTCTAACCAACTCCCACAGTGCCCTCCCTCCCGCCCTCATAGATACGCTCTTTCTACTGATCATGTAGGCCACTCAGGTGGCTCAGCGCAAACGCCGCCTCCGCCACGAGACTCTCCCCGATTCTTCCTTCTGATTGGCAGGTCCACTTCCTCCAAGAAGCCCCTCCCTGGATGCACTCACAAAGTGATCTAAGGCCACGAGTGACCTCCCTACAGGCCGTGAGCTCCAGGAGGGTGGGGTGGGGCTGAGTCACCCTGTGACAACCACCCCCCCAACACACACACACACACACACACTCATTGTGCCAGAAACGGGGCTGGCACAGGCCTGGCCCTCTGTGGGCTCATCACGCGGATGAAGCCACAGGCAGAGACTCGGCTCACAGCGACAAGGGCCAGCGATCAGGAAGCGCCATCCAGCAGTGAAACGGGTCACCGCCCGCCAAGGCTGGCCAGCCACCAGACCGGGGCTCATAGGGGTTGGCTCAGCACCGTCAGCCCAGAGTCGGTGCAGTCACCACTGAGAGGCAAACCCACAAATACCCTAGACCTGCAAGGTGGCCATTTCCTCCGTCATGTTCACAGGCGGCTATACAGCTCCGAGGTCACCTCTTCCAGGAAGCCTCTCCTGATCCACCTTGCCCCCCTCCCGCCTGATGCCCAGCAGTCAGTTCTTCACTGGAGATCCAGCCTGCACTCCCCAGGCCTCACCAGGGCTGTAACATAGCGGGTTGTGGGGTCACTCGCCTGCCTCACCCACAGAGCCACGTCTCCCTCATCCCACTCTCCGAGCCCCCACACAGCTTGTGCACACATAGGCATCTGGCGTTTGCTGAATCAATAGGTGAGCGGCTGGATGACCACGGAGATGCTGAAGATATAATTCAGTGAAGCAGAGAAGACAGCAGAATAAGACCCATTTTAGAGATGCTTTTTTTAACTACTGAGGCCCGAGAAAGGGAGCTGACTCCCAGCCAGTAGAGTGGGCCACACCCCAGTCTCTTGCCCATGGCTCTGCCCAAAGAGAAGCAGCAGCAGGTAGGCCATGGAAAGACCTGGGGTCCTGCGTCCACCAGACCAGCAGGGGCAGTGGGCCGGGGGTCACCAGCCCTTACCAGGCCACACGGGGCGTTCTGTAGCGTCACCGTGAAGGTTCCAGAGGAGCGGCTCTTGGCCAGGATGTACTGGCACGTGGCGGGGAACGTGTACCGGCGGCCGTCGAAGGTGGTGAAGTGGATGTCGCCAGTCACCGAGCACTCGGCTGAGGGGCAGAGGCGGCCACTGACCCAGGGGCGCAGCCCCCCCCCCACCAGGGGATGGTCCCCACCCTCGAGGTTCCCGCAACCCAAGGTGTGCATCATGGGAACAGGAGCAGTGTGAGGCGCCTTTGCTCTGAGCACCTGCTCAGTGGGCTGACACTCCTGCCCCGGGGACCCATCTGGGAGGCACAGCCCTGCCCCAGGCGTCGCCCTCTGCAGGAAGAGCAGGCCTTGAGCTTGGGGACCAGTCTCAGTGCACGTCCCCCACAAGTTCAGGAGGGTCCGCGGCCACGCAGGACCCTGTGTAAAACCCTTCCCAGCCCAGGGCCTGCGCGCCAGGCCCCGGGTCTCAGTCTCCACTCACAGACGCATGATCACCAAGTGCCCGCCCCACGCGGAGCTACACGGGACTCTGTAAAACCCCTGGTGGCAGCAGCAGCTGGGGTAATCCGCAGCCAGTCATGCTTAGCCTGTGGAGCCCAGGGACTCCCTCATCCCCAGCCTCCCTGGCCCCTGGAGCGTCCCTGCCCCCAATCAATCATCCACAGTGGGGCTCAGACGTACCTGGGCAGACAGCTGTGCTGCACACCCACTTGCCCGCGATGCACGTGCTGAAATGGAGACCCGGGAGGCAGGGGTCACCCTTCCTGGTCAGAGCTGGGTGCGGGAGATCGTAGGGCCCACGGTGTTCCTGTCTCTAGAATGTGTGGAGATTTCCCCGCCAGACTGGACCTAATGGGTCCCTGGGATTCCGGAGTGTGGGCGGGTGGCCCTGCACCATCAGGGCTCCCAGACAGGGGCAGCCCCGGCAGCAGTTCCCCTCGCCGCCCCCGCACTGGGCACAGACCAGGTGTTGCAGTCTTCCTTCACCACGGCGCCAGGCGGGTGCAGGGTCCCGTGGAACTCACAGGGACACTCAGCTGGCGCCACGCAGCCTCCGTCCTCAAAGATCAGCCCTAGGGTGACAGCAGGTGCCCACTCAACTCCTTCCTCCTTCCTGTCACAAACCACCCTTGGTTCCCTAGGGCCAGCAATACAGATCCCCTCATTCAAGCTCTTCCACTTCTAAGCATCTTTTAGACTTTCTCTTCTGTAAAACCTAGGCTCAGGCCAGGCAGATAACCCCACCTGCAGACCCTCACGTGGATGACCACCCACACCCCCAACATGCACACTGCACACTAACTAGCTTCTCCGCATCACCTCTCAAAAGCCTACCCTTGTCTCTAAGCAATACCACCTCCTCCAGGAAGCCTTCCCTGACAACCTCTCCCCCTACTGACTCCTCTCGGCTAAATCCCCAGGCTGGCTTTTACCACATCATGCCTTAAATCAGAGTCATATGTCTGCCTGGTCCCTGAAACCAGATTCTGATCCCCAGAGGCAATGCCTGTATCTTTATATATTTTCATCTCAACCCTCCACCTGGCCAAGTGAGTTGCACACCATAGCTGTGCTGCAAGGTTAGACACTGGGGAAAAGAGGATAATGTAAGTATATGCAGAGGAAGGATCTTGTGCAGAAATGAGCCCACAGGCCCTGTCCTCCACGCACCATAAAAAGCTCTGTCCTGAGAAAACCGGAGCTCCCTCCGCTCGGAGGCCACAGTTCTGCCCCATCCCTCCTTCCTCCAGCCACCTGTTCATTTCTTCACTTACTACTTGTTTGCCACTTCATTCATTCCACCAACAGGCATCCTCTGAGCAGCCTGTTTCATCACTCCCACGTGAGCCCAGCCAAGCAGCCGCTGCCAGGCTCCCACTCCCGCCCCCAGCATACCATTGGGGCAGTAGCAGCCGTCCACGCAGGCAATCTCGCTGTCCACGCAGGACGCCCGGGGCTGGCAGGAGGCGGGGCAGCAGGCGATGCACTCGTTGTAGGTAAAGTCCTTCTCCTTGCAGTGCACAGCTTGGGGGCAGGGGGAGCGGAGTCTGTGTTCTGTCAGCTCTCCCAGGACCCAGCCCCTAGCCCAGGCTCTGATCTTCCTGAACTGCTGGTCCCCAAGCAAGACTGAGGACCCAGGAAATTGGCAAGGGCCTGGGAGGGCTCTGACAGCCACCTTCATCCACTGTGTGGCCCCAAACCACTTCCTCCCACTCTGAGCTTCAGTGTTGCCATCTGCCACTTGGGGATGGCACCTCAGGGAGCATAGCTCCAACGTGAGTGATTCTGAGTGGGACAGGATGCTAGGGTCAGAGGATGCCACCCATAGTCCCAGGCCAGAGCTTGTCTGCCCACCCCCCAACCCGTGTGCACCTACTGCATTGCCGGAGCTGGGTCCGCCAGCCATGCAGGGGCCGGCCCGCCTGGGCACACGCCCGGGCATACTCTGCCAGTGCCCGGCACCACGTGGCTTCATCACCCATAGATCTGTGTGGGGAAAATTGAGGGTCGCACTGGAACACGGCCCAAGTGGCATCCTTGGTGGGCTTCCCAGCACCCTTCCTCCACATGCAGCTGGGAAAGGGAGCCAGGAGGGAGGCAGAGCCCTAGACGCGAGACAGGAAGTCTGGATTCTAATCCCAGCACCGCCACTGCCTTGCCATGCCACCAGAGGGCGGTCCCCTGGCTGAATGAGGAGGCTCCATCCCAGCCAGGGCAGATACCAACTTCAGAGCTTCGGGAAGCCGCTCTCTGGGGACCTGGGGCCATCAGGCTTGGGGGCTCACGTGCTGAGTCCTCACTCTGGGATGGGATGGGTTCCCCACAGGCCCCCTCCCGCCACACCCACGCCCTGCTGCCCACTCACTGGCAGAGATCGCTGGTGCAGCTGGCCGTGAAGGGCAGAGGGCTGACGTAGGTGTGGCAAGCATCAAACGGGGGCCGCAGCAGCGCCTCGCACCGCTCATACACGCCCTGAGGCAAGGGCCAGAACCGAGGGCTAAGGGACCTGCAGGGCCACCCAGAGCCCTCAGAGCTCACCAGCCTCATATGAGGTCCCCATGATGGGGAGGATGGTGGAGAGGAGAGGGAAGGGGCCACAGGCAGCAGCCATCCTGGGCCCCCCGCGGCCCATAACTTTCCTAAAGCTGGACGGGGAACTGAGGCGAACCAGGCATGAGTGGGGGCTGGAATGGGGGGGATCTTCCCTGGAGTCCTGACCTGCATGGTTCCTGGGCTCTGCTGCAGGCACGGAGGGCGGGGCAGGGAGGAGGTCGTGGGGCCTGGGGGCTGGTTGGGAGCCTGCTGCTGCCAGCTGTGCACAAACTCTGCCACATCGTCCGTCAGCTTCCCTGCAGGGAACAGCGGCACACTCAGGGAGGCACAGTAGCCAAGAGCCTGGCTCCTGAGCGCCCGCCCTAATGGGCGCTCCCCGCTCAGCCAGCCTCCTGTCAACGCTGTCTGGTCGTCACCTTTGAGCTGCGCCGGCGTCAGAGAAGACGGCACTGTGTAGGTGGAGGGGAGCCGAGGAGGGAGAGCCTGAGCAAGTTCCTGCGCCTCCCTGGGGCTGTTTCCCCAGCTGCAGCGAAGGGAAAGCTGGCCCCTCCCCAACGTGAGTGTCCCAAGGGATGCGATTTGACCCTGAGCCCTTCACCTTTCCATGTGTTCACTCCTACGTGGCTACCTGTAGCCCCGGCTAGGCCCTTTCTCCTGGATCTCTCTGGACCCTGGCTTCCTTCCCTGCACCCACTCCAGGGCCAATCCTACCTGGAAAAGTACCCGGTGCATCAGCACACATGCTTGTAGGAATTCCCATTACAATGACTCTTTAAATCATTCCTTCCACTAAGACCATTTTACAGGACAGGCAACAGGTCGCAGTGATTTGGAAGGGGCCCTGGCCTACCACTGGGTCTTTAACAGCGCGACCGTGACCCCAGAGCTCTGCCCCCACCATCTCCTCCAGCCTCTCCCAGCCTGTCCAAACCCTGTCAGAGGCTCCCGCGCCGTGCCTCACCATAGCTCGTCACCAGGTCGTCCTGGGGGTCAGCGTTGTTGTTCCCGCACAGGCCGTGGGTCCAGCCCAGGAACTCGGGGCTCATCTTGATGTAGACAGCCGAGGCGCCATCCCAGGCGAGCGTGAAGGCTGACCGCTGATGCACCAGGACGTAGCCCGCCAGGCGCTGCAGGCGCATGCTCCCCAGTACCAGTGGCAGTTGGACCCTGTGGTGCACAGCTCCAGAGAGTTCATGCCATCTCCATAGGGCCCAGGCCCTTCAGCCAGGGACCGGCTACCCCATGATCTAAGCTCCCCCCTGAATTCCCAGAATTCCCAAGTGCCTGGAAGTACTCCCAAGAGAGGGATTCTTTCACCTCCACAGACTTTTTTAAAATTTCACATATTTCTTTATTTGAGAAAGTTAACTGCCATCTGCTGGTTCACGCCCCAAATGTGAGTGATGGCCGAGTGGAGGCCAGGCCAAAACTGGGAATCGAGAGCACAATCCAGGCCATGCACACAGCTGACAGGGACATAAGTACTTGAGCATCCCAGGGTGCACATTAGCAGCAGGGTGGAATCAGGAATGGAGCAATACTTGGACCCAGGCACCCGGATGTGGAATGCACCTTAATGACATGGAGGAAAAAAAAAAAAAAGCCCATTCCTACAGTGCCCGCCAGCCCGGAGGGGTATCTGTCACTCAAACTGCCGTTACCTCATCAGAAAGCAGGGTCAGTGATCCAGTTGGGATGATTGGTATACAATTGTGAAAGGCAAACAGTGAGCCCAGTTGATCAGTAAACTCCCCTGCCCGGAAAGCTGCAGGGTCTGGGGGTGTGGAAGCTCAGCCAGCAAACCCAGCTCCCCTGCCAGTCTGCTTCCGCCCCCATGGTGGAACTGCTGTTTATCCCCCAGGGCCAATCTCCCCAGGCTTGACAAGGGCAGAAGAGCCCCTGTCCTCTACCCCCAGGGTCAGGGATAGGGGCTCAGTTGTCAGGGTTACCTCACGCCTCCGTGGGTGACCTCCTTGGCCAAGCGGATCTCCTGCTCACCCGCGAGGAAGAGGCTCACAGATCTGGAGCAGGCATACGGGGAGGGGCCGCACTGCGGGTCGTTGTGCACCTGAGGGGGTTCAGAGGCCAGTGACAGGTGCCCGTCACCAGCCTGCAGGAATGTCCCAGCCTGTGCGCTTGCACCAAGGCTGGCTGCCTGCCCCTGCGTGCCAAGCATCCTTCTTCTGTGAACACCCCGGTTCCCACAGCAGCACAGGGAGAGGGGGACGAGGGCCATGACGGCGTTTCAGAGAGGTGGCAGCTGATGTGCAGGGAGGGGACGTGTGCCTTAGCCGCACACACAGCTAAGGAAGTGGCAGAGCTGGTCCTAAGCCCGGCCTGTGTGGTTTAGCTCCCAGGGCTCCTTCCAGTTCTTTGTGCTGCTTCCCTATTTCTGGACTCCTTTTCCCATTGAGTGAAGGCTGAAGGGCACACTCACCTGCCCAACACTCCTACAGCCTGCGCGTGTGCACACACACACACACACACTCCACAATGCACTCTGTGGCATGCTCCGTGCACACACTACAGGCCATCTCACCCCACACCCCTGGCAGGCAGGGCCAAGCCCACCCCGCACACACAGACACACACCCATCCTTCAAAGGCAGAGTGGACAGAGGCCCAAAGCCTGAGGAGGAGGCCTACAGCTGCCTGCCTGCCTGCCGTTCCTGGAAGCCCTCCCTGGGAAGGAGCCCGCCCCGATGCACAGGTGAGGAGCTGGAGCCCGCAGCTCCACATGGGATCTGCCAGACACCCAGGCCGGCAGGAAATGTTTTGCAAGCTTCTTTGTCCAGGACCCCCAGTAAGACACACAATATATAAATAAAACTAAATTATAAATAAGTTTTATAAAATAGTGCTTAGCCCCATTACTATGTAAGACATTCTTACGCGGCTCCCCCCACAGACTCTCCTCTGGATGCATGTGCATCAGCTTGCACCCGAGGGTGGTCCCCCACCCCAAACACATGGTCAGTGTGTCCGTTGGTTTGTGGCACAGGGAGGTTACCCACGTACTCATGTGTTTAGCACGAATCCACATACTGAAAACACTGCTCAAAAAGACCTGGTCCCTGGCCTGGAAAGCGGACACCTGCTAGAGGAAAGCAAGCCAGAGCAGAGGTCTACGGGAGAAATGTGGCGACACGTCACGATGTGCAACCTCGGCTACAGACGGTTCTCCCGGTCAGCTCAGGAGGGCAGGCCATGGGGGAGGGCTTCTGGAGGCAGCAGCTCCACGCCCCCCACTGCCCACTTTATCTCAGGCCTGAGCCCCCACAGACTGTTCCCCTTTCCTAGAATGGTCCCATCTCCTCCCCGCCCCTGTACTCATCACTCAGCTAACTCCAGTTCTTTCTTCAGGTCCAAGTTAACTGTCACTCCCTCCAGGAAGCCTTCCCCGATCACCACTGTTGCCAATCAACGAGAGTCGGTTTCCGTGGCGTGCTCTTTCAGCATCTGGCCTTTCTCCTTGCTGGCACCAAATCGCAATTGAAATAATCCATTGGGTTTCTTCACTAAACTGCGAGCTCCATAAGGCCAAAGGCCACCTCTGGGGTGCTGGCCTCAGGGCCCCTTATCTGCCAACCCTCGGGCCGAGAAGAGCACAGTTGGCACATAATAAATTCTTGTACCTGATGAACGAGTGACTAAATGAGCAGCCAGGGGCAATCGGCGGCAAGCAGGTGAGCACAGCCGGAGGAGCCCTTGGCTCCTTCGAGAAGTGCAGGGTCCCTGGGCAGGAGCCAGGGTGTGGATAGGGACAAGCAGGCACCTGCCCTGCTAACAGTGACACACAGAGCCCAGGCCTGGACCTGGGGTCAGGGCAGGGCACAGCGGAGGCCTCACCTGGATGGAGAAGCTCTGCCCCTCGGGCTCATGGCGCCCCACCAGCGTGTAGCTGCCCTTCCCCGAGAGGTAGTAGTAGAGGCCATCAAATGTCTCCACGTGGTTCTGCCCCCACGCCCGGCAGATGCTGTCCCGCTCAGGGCCGGCGTTGTACACTGCGGCAGGGGAGAGAGCGAGCGTCCCTGGGTGGCTGCAGCTAGAGGCCCCGCCCCGTGTCCCTGCATCCTGGTCCCTGCTGGGTGGACAAGCCCACACTCACCCATCTGGCAGCGCGGGCCGGTGGCGTTGAAGCGTCTGCAGTCGCAGAAGGCTGGGTGCACACACTCGCCCCCATTGAAACAGGAGAACATGTCTGGCACAGGGACACAGAGGCATCTCCCTAGCAGAGGCCGGCGAGGCTGCCCCTCTGTCCCGCCGGGCCCTCCCCACGGCCCCCATCACAGGCAGCCAGTGCGAGTGGGGCATGAGTGGCCGCTTCAGGCCGCTGCCAGGCAGATGGGGGATGGGGTGGGGCAGAGTCTTGCAGCGTTTGCCCCGAGGGAGCCCCCGCCGCCACCCCACCCCCACGCCTCCCCGAGAGGTACAGGGAATGTTCTGGGCCTGGCCTTTTCCCTGCAAGGTGGCGTCTGTGTGGCAAGCCAGTTGTGCACAGTGGGCCCAGGCCGGCCCACCTGGCCCTCAGTCCCCTGAGCCCAGAGTCTGGCTGGCAGGCCCAGCAGGTCCAACTGAGTACAGAGCTGTAGGCTAAGCAGGGGCTGCCCGGGGCTCTCCATGTCCTATACTCCCTCACTATGCCACAGGCTCCGGGGTGCGGGCCCAAGTGCAACCAAAGGCGGGGTGGAGGGAGAACCTTGTGCAAGTTCTGGGAGACACAGCAGCACAAACGGCCTCAGGTGAAGGGAAACAGCAGAGTGGGGAATGAAGGGGCCGTGGTGTGCTAGGGGAGGCTGAGGACCCGGGACAGGGGAGAATGGAGACCATGGACACGGGTGGACACGGACACAGGGTGCGTAAGGGGAAGGAGGCCGGGACCACAGGAAAGGAGAGGGGTGGCTGCAGAAGAGTGGACAGGCTGAAGAGGCCCCTGAAGCTGGGGGAGGCGGAGGGTGGACCCCTCGCTGGGCTCATGCAGGGTGAGGCCTGGGCCACGCTCCTATGACAGGACTCCAGCAGGAAGCTCACCTTGGGCAGGAAAGGGAGTACAGAGCAGCACTGGGGGCCGGGGCTGGGGAGAGCACAGAGACTCCGAGCAGGGAGAAGAGGCCCCAAGAGGCCCCTGGGACGGTGCCACTTACAAGACGGAGCGCACTTGGCACGATGCAGCCGCCTCTCCCAGGAAGACATGGCCAAGGAGTCCAGCGCTCCAGCTTCCTTTCGGGGACGGGAGGAGGAGGGGGAGGACCTGGTCAGGGGCTGCCCTCGGGCCTGCTCCTGGGCGGCCTTCCTGGAGGTCCCAGCTCTTCCTGTTCATCACCTGCACTGCACCGAGGGAGCCCCCGCCGCCACCCCACCCCCACTCCTCCCCGAGAGGTACAGGGAATGTTCTGGGCCTGGCCTTTTCCCTGCAAGGTGGCATCTGTGTGGCAAGCCAGTGAGCCCAAGGCCTGAACATCTGCCCTCCCCTTCCTGGCCTCGTCCTCCCCCTCCCTCCTTCCCCAGCAAACCTTTGTGTTCGCCACAGCCCCACACAAAAGCCCCTTGTCTGGAGGCCAAACCTGAGGCGGAGCCCAGAAACAGCAGCCCCTCTCCCCAGGCCACCCTCAACCTTCCTCTGGGCTCTCCCAGCAACAGCGCAAGCCGTGCCTCCCACCTCACCATCTCTGTCCCCAGAGCTCAGCTGCAAAGCCAGGGTCTGTGGAGCAGGCAGCCGGGCAGGTGGATGGGTGGGTGGGCGGGCAGAGTGTGGCTAGCAAACCCTGCCCTGCAAACAGAATTCCCGGCACCTGGTCTCTCCATACACAACCTGTCCTGGACCTCATGGGTGCTCAGTGACCACCTAGCCAGATGCCTGGGGCGCCTAACCTGCCAGCTGGGTACAATGCACAGGACACAGTCCCTGCCCCATGGAGCCATGCTGATTCACAGCCACCAAGTCATGGGCCACCCTGTGGCCGTCTGTCCCCTACATCTTCCCCATTCCCTGCATGTGCGTGTCCAGGCTGAACCTCCAGCCTCCCACACAGGACTTGGAACACAGCAAGGACTCGGAACCCTGACTCCCTTTGGCAGACCCCAGCTCTCTGTCCTCCCCTAGTCTGTCCTTCTGACCCCCTGGGCGGTCACAGCCCAGGACGTGCCAGCTGTCCACGTCCTCACCCAGTGACGCAGGCTCAGCCCTTGGAGTCAGGCCCCCCAGCAGGGCGGCCATCGATCTTAGGGGGCCCCCAGAGGCCATCGGAAGTGAGAGGGTGGGGCAGGGATGGGAAAAATAATCAGTGCATCCTCCCATAGCCACAGGGAGCCCAGACGCCTTGTCTTCCTCGGGCCCCTGCTCCTCACCCCACCCCACTCCAGATGTGGTCTGAGACTCCATATCATGAATGAATATTCTGAGGATATTTGTGCCTCTAACACATCAACAAGACCCAGCAGCAGGTTCTGTCTTAGTGATGAGCATAAATAGTATCTAGAGACAGCAGCAGTGGCTTGCAGATGCCAGGAAAACCTCCATGATTGACAGGCTCTGCTCATCTTACGGCTAGAACCTATAGTAATATTTGAATGCATGGCTAAATGTCATTCGGATTGAGATTCGTGAAAACATTTTTCCCCCTTCCAAGTTCACAGACCCTCTGGTCTACACCATCAGTTCTCTGGGGATGGCTGAGTTCCGTGGGGGTGGGGAGGGGTTGAATTGAACGTTGGTCAGTTGCTGGTCTGGATCCTGCCTACTCCCTTCCCAAACAGGAACCCTCTCCTGGCCTTGGGCTGTGGGCCTCTGCGCTATTGCCCTAGAGGAAGACCATCCTAACTCCTTATCACTCAAAGGAGGAATGGGAGAAGCCTGGTGCAGGGGTTTGTGACCCCTCCTCAGAGAAAAAGGGGCGTATCTACCCTGGAGAGTGGCAAGGAGGGAAGGATCATTTCCCCAGCAAATGCAGGGGCTCTTGGAATCCTGTGGGGCCATTCCTGGTGCAGGGGGATGGGCCTAGCTCAGGTGCACCTGCTCACTAAGGCAGTCATCCACCTACCTCAATTTCCCTGCATGTAAAAAGAAGAGCCACACTGCTTTTCTCAAACTGCATGTGAGTGGGATTCTAAAGCTTGGAGCCCCGGGAAAGTGGGCACGTGGGAAGTAAAATCCACGTTAGAGAAGCAGCAGGCCCAGTCCCCCCCAACCCCAACCCACCTCGGGCCTTCCCAGATAACAGGTGCCGGGGACTCATGCTTTACTGTTACAAATGATGCTCTCCACCTGCTGGCACAAGAGGCTATGAAGAGCGAGGGCTGGGGCAGCGGCACCTGAGCTGAGGCTCGAGCCGCTGTGGGAGACCCCAGGTGGGCTGCAGTAAGGAGACAAAAGCAGCCCAGCTCATGGCACCTGAGTCAGAGATCAATGGAGTTTGGCAAAGGGAGAGAACAAAACTGCCAGACCTCTCCCCAGGGCACAGGAGCCTTGGTGAGCGGGCTACAGGAAGGCAGCACAGGGCTCTGCAGGTGGCCCAGTTTCAGCCTGGCCTCCCAGAGCAGCACTGTTGGTGTGCCACTTAGCGAGTGGTGAGGGGCCTACACCAGAGTGGTAGGCTTTGGGAAGGAGAAGGCCACGGTCTAAACCCTTACCTTCCTTCTTGCACCTGGGGAGATTAGCCATCTTAAAAAAAAAAAAAAGTTGGCTGTAGGGCCCCACAAAGTTAGGCAAGTGGAAATAGAAGTGTTTGGGGAATGTGCACACTTCAGACACACCGGTCCCTATTTCAGTTACACCCTGGACTTCCTCCCCGCGGAAGCTCCCCAGCTTCCGGAGTTCTTTGCCGGCCTTAGTCCTAGAGGGAAACAAGCCCCCTGCCCAGCGAAGCCCGCCTTTCCTAGGCAGCCCCTTACCTGGTTTCCCATGACTGCTGCTGTGGCGACCCCTAGGGAGACGGCCCCCTCCTGGTGGCTGCCACTAGAAGAGAAACAAGCCTGGCTTGGGTGGAGAGCCAGAAAGGCACTGTGTAACCCCCACCCCACACCCTAGACCCCTGGGCTCCCCCATGCCGGTGCCCGGAATAAAGCTGGGCGCCGCTGGGGGCAGGGCAGTCACAGCAGGCGCCGACTCACCTGGGCTCCCCGGCTGACTCTGGCTGCAGCTCTGCGGGGGCCTGCGGCATGGCGGCTGTGGCAGGGAAGATGGGGTACAACTTACTCAAGCTGTGGCCCCGTTCTGTGGGTCCCTTCTGTGCGGTCCCGCCTGAGGCCAGCCCTGCCCCCACCTCTCTAATTCTCTGCGGCTTCGAAGGCTTTCTTACCTCCCTACTCTGACAAGGTTTCTGACAAGGTTTCCCTCCTGCCTCCCCTCCTTGGGTTCCAGACCTCTCTGGTTCCCCACCTTGCGACAGCCACCGCGCCTAGCTTGGGACGCTCTCCACTCCCAGTCCCAGGCCCGCCACTCCTGCCTTCCGCCTCCCCTTTCCCAGGCTTTCTTTCCTCCCGTTCTTCACCCTATCCAGCCCCACTCCCCCGGTCTCCGTCCCGCCCCCTCTCACCAAGTAGCTGCACCTGCAGGGACTCCGCCGCGGCCTCTGTCCCTGGCAGCCAGACGCACGTGAGTAGCAAGCAGCAGAGCGTGGGCACCGGGGTTCCCATCGAGGCTTGTGGGCCGGCACAGGGGGGACGGGCGGGAGTGTAGGGTCCGGCACCCGAGGTGCCTCTCCCGGAACAGGTTGAGTCACACCTCCACTTGGCGGCTGCCGGACCCTCGGGTTCTCATGGCCCAGCGCTCCCTTGGCCCCTCCTCCCAGGCGCTTGGCTCCTCCCCGAGCTAGAGCCACAGGACTGCCCAGCTCATTACCATAAGTTTGGCCTTGGCCCGGGATTTGCCCTCCTTGGGTTCACAACACTCAGCCCTAAATCCCCTGGGAGGGCAAAAAAGATTACCTGTGCAGCCTGCAGCTCCCCTGAGCTGGGTCCTGGGAGCCCCTGACAGCAGACACCTGAGACCCAGCTGTGAGTGTGGGGCTGCCCTCTCCCTCTGCTGAGGCTGGGACGCACCACCCGTGGTCAGTGGGCAGTAGCACAGCCAAGGCTCAGGCCTGCAGGGTTTCAGCCTTGTGCTTCCGCCACTCCCCCACTACAGCTGCCGCCTGGGTCCCCCAGTTCTGAGCACCTCTTGGGAGTGACTCATGCCTCAGTCCTCTGAATGCCGGCACTAGCACAGAAACTGCTAACTCAGTGTCGGAAGCACCTCATACCCCCATATTACTGCTCCCAGCAAGGCCACTCTTGGACAAAAACAACTTGACCCTTGCGAATGGTGGGACTTGCAAATGGTGTCAAAGCGGGCCAAGGGGCCAGCGCCATGGCTCACTTGGTTCATCCTCCACCTGCGGTGCCGGCATCCCATATGGGCACCGGTTCTAGTTCCGGTTGCTCCTCTTCCAGTCCAGCTCTCTGCTGTGGCCCGGGAGGGCAGTGGAGGATGGCCCAAGTGCTTGGGCCCCTGCACGTGCATGGGAGACCAGGAAGAAGCACCTGGCTCCTAGCTTCGGATCGGCGTAGTGAACCAATGGAAAGAAGACCGTTCTCTCTGTCACTCTCTCTCACTATCTATCTGTCGGGGTGGGGGTGGGGGGAGCAGGCCTGAGAATCTTGAGAACCTTTCGCTTGTCCAGTACTCAGGGATGGCCAACTAGATGTGAGGCCTTGCAGATAATTATGGAGATGATGGCAGAGAGAAGGAGGAGGAGAGTGGCCCAACAGATCCCTAGGCAGGGGTATGGATTTGGGGTGCATTCATTCATTCATTCAGCCACTCAACAAATTTGCTGAGCATCTATTTTGTGCTATACACTGTTCTAGGCCCAGAGTGGTAAAAGAAACACACATAGCTATCCTTACTCAGGGTACAGACGGGAAGAGGAGAGAGCCAAGGATGGTGCCTTAAAGATGACACTGGTTAATGGGGCAGGTATTGTGGCGTGGGGGTAAAGCTGCCGGTGATGCTGGCATCCCTTATGGACACTGGTTCGTGTCCTGGCTGCGCCACTTCCAGTCCAGCCCCCTGCTGCAGTAATGATGCCACCCATGCGGGAAACCAGGATGAAGATGGTGGCTCCTGGATTCAGCCTGGCTGAGTTCTGACATCTGGGGAGTGAACCGGCAGGTGGAAGATCTCTCTCTGTGTCTCTGTAACTGTGACTTCGAAATAAATAAATAAAGCCTTAAAACACACACTGATTTAAGAAATAAGCAAAGGCGGTTGTCTCCAAGAGCAGCCCTGGGAAAGGACTCCAAGCGCTCTCAGGGCCGGGAAGGGAGCTTCGGCCATACACACGGATGGGGGTAGCAATCCTGCCTTCCTCACTCTGCAGGTGTCCACTTGCCACTCTGCTGGACTCTAACTATGGAATAAGCAGCCTTATGAAATGCAGAGAATCACAGAAGTGTGTTGGAGGGGAGTATGTTTTATGTGATCTTCCCTGGACCCTTGAAAATTCCACTCATCTGTCTCCCAATAACTTAGCCCAGATGAAAACAATCTACTTGCACATCAGCGATTGGGGTGGGACACAGGGGCCCCCTGAAGTTGGGCCGCTGTGGACCGCGCTGTCCCCGCCCCCTGCCGTGGGAGAGGATCACTCTGGGTCAAGTTCAGGCACAAACTACATAGCTGAACCAAGCCCCTCTGCATTCACTCACTTGGCTCATCTATCCCCAGTCTCCCTTTCCTCTCAGGCACCGGGGCCTGGGTCAGCCTGGTCTCTGCACCCAACAGCACACCCAGGAGTGTGAATTGACTCAAAGGAGCCAGAGGGTCTGGGCCCTGGGCAAAGGTCAACCATCATTAACCAGATGTCCCTGCCAGGCCCCTGCAGCTCAGAGGCTGTGTCTGTGCCTAGTGCCTTTCCGTTTTTGTCTGGGGAGGGGCACTAGTTCAGGCCCTGCTAGCCACAGTAAGACCACCTGGCTTTCAAGGAACTCACAGATCAGACAGATTTCTTCCCCAGCGCCTGGCAACAGCCACAGGTGGGCTGAAGGTGAGGGGTGCGCCTGAGTGACAGTCACAGGAGGGCGTGTGGAGCTCGTGTATCCAGGGGCAACCGACAAGCTAACCCTCCCCCCACCGATGGGAAGAGACTCCCACAAGGAAGTCTCCAAATCTCCCAGCCCCGCGTCTTCACGAGCTCCTCCTCCCTCAACCACCCCTGTTGGAGACCCCTCCCAAGAGAAAGGCCAGCACCAATCAGCCCCGCTTCCACCCCCAAGCAGGAGCCCTTCTGCTCCCTGGGCCTCGGGGGAGGGACGAGGAGCAGGTGTCCCCCGCCTCCCGGAGGCCCCGCCCCCGCCCCGCCCCCCCTGCCTGGGCCCCTCCCCTCGTGCCGAGGGTGGCTCCGCGGGTCACTGTCGCTGCTCAGGCCAGCTCCTGGCTGCCAGGCCCCCGCGGGAGTGCGGCGGCGTGCAGCTACGCGGCTCGATCCGACCCAGCCATGGACCGCAAAGTGGCACGGGAGTTCCGGCACAAGGTGAGAGCTGCGTGGGGGCCCCTGGACTCCCAAGTCCCCAGCTGGAGAGGGAGGGGAGGGACACCCCCTCTGGGGCTTTTCTAGCCTGGCCTCAGGTCTGCCATCAGACACCCAGTGAGATGGATGTGAGGACCCCTTGGGTGATCTCCTGGGAATGTTCTTTCTCCTCCTGCTATCTGGGGACTGGAAACTCCCTGGCCTTGGGATTCCTTCCAGACTTGGCCTGAGACACTCCTGAGGTCCCCCTCCCATGGGCAAATCTGCATCCCCCCCCAGCACCCCAGCTCAGGACTGGGGAGCCTGCGGGGAAAGCCAGGAGATTGTGTCTCTGCTCTTTGAGCTCCAAACACGAGATGGGAGCTTTCCCAGCCCTTGTCCCCTGCCTACTGGCATTTCTTAGGGTCTGAGAAAAGGCATGGACTGGTGCTGGCCAGGCTGCAGGGGAGGAAGGTGGGGCACTGAGATGTGAGAGCCAGATCTGGCCAGCCACTTCCTCCAGGCTGTGTCCCAAAGAGGGGCTGCATTGTGGCCCTGGGTCCCCACAGACCTGCCTGGAAGTGCCTGGATTCCACCCAGGGTGTTTCCAGAACTGTGTAGGGTCTGCTGAGGCCCTGAGGCCAGAGAGAGCTCTGGAAAGAGACCCAGAGACCCAGCCCCCAGCCTTTAGGATGCCTCAGAGTCTGGGGTGAAGCCACCATGTCTGGAGCTCCCCTATGTGGGGGCAGGTCCTCCCAGAGGGACGGTGTCTTAAGACCAAGCCTTCCAAGGTCCGAGAGACAGAGCCCAGGCTGGCAAGGCCAGGGATATGCCCCTGGGGGAGCCCAGGGAGCCAGCCAGTGAGGGCTGAGATCACCCAGTCCGCACCCACAGACCTCACGCTAGTAACTTCCCTGGGCGGGGAACCGATGAGGGGACCAGGGCTTGGACCCCCTGAGGGGAAGCTCAGCCTGGCAGAAATCACCCCAATGGAGGCCTTGGGCATCCGGGACCCTGTGCCCCCAGGTGGTAGATAGCTAGGAGCTCAACAGCGCCTGGGGGGGCCAGCGGGTGTCCAGGGGAGCACGGGCTGGGTGAGATTTCGGCCGCGGAGGCCCCCGGGCAGGTGTAGGTTTCGGGCAACCCACTGGGCAGGAGCTCAGTCTCCCGCTCCCGTGGCTGAGACTCCGGCTTGAATTTCTGTCCCCTGCCTTTGCAAGGAAAGCCGGGTTCTCTTGTGCCTTCCACCTTCTGCTGCTTTGGAGAAAGTCGACCCCCGGCCCCGCCCTGCTCTTCTGCATGGCAGGAGTCACCACCTGCCCAGGCTCTGCTGCGTGCAGGCACGGCCTGGCCTGGACTTTGTGCCCTGCTGCCTCCCACACTGCAGCAGCCAGCAGCCTTCCCCTCCCAGCTTGGGGATCACCAGGAAGTGGGGAAGGAGAGTGACGTGACCGAGAGAGATGGGCACGCGCAGCCCTGTTGGAGGAAACTTACAGCTTGCATCTGTCTCTAGGTGGCCTTCTAGATGTCCCTTCCTTCCCTCAAGGGAGTGAATTTACCCCGGGGCTTGGTCTGTAACCTGAGTAGCACTCTGTTTAAGGTAGTGTGTTACAATGGAAAGTGCCTTGACCTTGACCATGAGCCCATTACTTAACCTGTCTGTGCCTCCTTGAAATGAGGATGATGATACTTGGCCAATAAGGTGAGCACGTGTGCTGAGTAACATCCGCATGTGTGTCAGGAGCTTCAGTAGTCCTTGGCACTCGGGGAGTCCTCAGCCAGTGCCCGCCATTGTCGCCGGCAGAAGCAGGGTTAACTCTCACAACCAGCGAGGCCTCGGGCTTTGGCCAAGCCGTGAGGTGGGAAGACAGCAAGGAGTAAGCCAGGATGCAGGTGCTGGCTGCTCTGTGTCCTGCGACCACACGGCTCCCCACCTGTGCCTGCTGTGTTAGCCAGTGGGCGGAAGGTGCCTGCTCCTCTTCTCTGGTGCAGGCTCCCCAAGGCCTGCCCAGCTACAGGGAGCAGCCTAGGGCCACAAGGAGGCGACTTGATCAGAGACTAAGGTTTTCTCACCCGGAGAACCAGCGTTGCAGAAGATGCCCCCTCCTGCTCTCGGCACCTGCGTGTGCCAGGAACTTGGTTACTTATTGGCTCAAAAAGTATTTCTTGTGTGTTCAGCAATCATGCATTTACGAGCGTCTCTGGTGTACTCTGCCCGAGGCCGGGCATCTGAGGGTGGGGTAGAATGCGTGAGAACATCAGACAGAGCCCCTGCCTTCTGGGGGTTGCCGGTTAGCCATTCATTCACGCGTGCCATAAATATCAAGGGAGCATGTGCCAAGCATTGAAGAACAAAACAAAGCCCCTGGGTGAACGAGTGTCATGCCAAATAGTGATACATGCTGTGCACAAAACCATCAGGGATGACTGGTAGTAAGGGTGGTCAGGAGGGCTCTCTGAAGAGGTGAGATCTGAGCTGAGACTTGGCAGAAGTGAGGGGAAGAGCCGTGGGGTTAGCTGTGGGAGAGCACTCCAAGGTGCGAGAGCAGCAAGCGCAAAGGCCCTGGGGCAAGCATAGGCTTGGCCTGTTGAGGGCCGGCAGACAGGACAGCGAGTCGGAGAGATTACAGAGTGGGGAGAAATGGAGGTAGGGGCCTGGCAAGCCATAGCCGGGACTTGGGGTTTTATTCCAGCAGGGAGTGGCCAATTTATATTTTAAAGAGATTGCCCTGGCTGTTCTGTAGAGAACAGACTGACAGGATCAAACGTGGCAGGGGGACTCTAGCAGGAGGCTCCTGAGTAGTCCAGGCCTCGGGCCCAGATGAGAATGGAATGGGGCAGGAGACACATTAGAGGTGGGTTGGCTGTGCAGAGAGAGGTGTTGAGGCTGGGTCCTTGCATTGGGAAGAGGAGCAGGTTGGTGGGGGTGGAGTGAGAGAGCACCATTTCGAACATCTGAGGTTTGAGATGTCCTTTAGGTCTAGGAGCAGGGAGTGGCTGGGAGGGCTGGTTGCTGTGGGAGACTGGGGAGCAGGGCGGAGGTAGGGGCTGCAGGTGCACATCAGCAAGTCCCCAGGGTATAAATGATATGTGAGTCCCTGCAACTGAGGAGATCACGTGGAGAGACTGTGCAGAGGGCGAGACGAGCCTGCACAGGGCCCTGGGCACCCCTGCTGTTGGAGGAGAGGCAGTGGGGAAGGGGCAGCAAGGGAGGTGGGGGAACCAGGAGAAGAAGGGCATGCTCACGGGGCCAGGCTGGCTCCAGTGCTACAATCCATAGGCAAGACAAGAGCGTGTGGAGAAGATGCGTGCTGTGTCCATGGCCTTGGTGATGGTGATGGTTTCAAAAGCATCATTTACCCCCAAACACATTGGGTTGTATATATTTAGTATGTGCCCTGTTTACATGTCAACCATACTTCAATGAAGCGGCGTTTAAAAAAAAAAGCAAGAAAGGTGGAGGGTAATAAAACAAGAGTCCTTTCAGCCCAGCGCTGTCTGGGGATGCACGAGGCAAAGGCTTGTGATGAAGTGTGGCTGAATCTATTCATCCCACCAGCTTTTATGTTGGGCTGCTCATGGCCAGCTGCTGGGGGTATAAGATTCCTATTCATTTATTCCCACTTCGTTTTATCCTGAGAACACTTAGAGGGAAGGCATTTGATGAAGCAGTTAAGCACTGCTTGGGAAGCCTACATTCCAATGTGTCACAACGCTCCACCCACTGCTAATCCTGGGAGGCAGCAGGTGATGGCTCAAGTAGTTGGGTCTCTGGCACCCCCATGGGAGACCTGGACAGAGTCCTGGGATCCTGGCTTCAGTCTGGTCCAGACCGAGCTGTTGTGAACATTTAGGGAGAAAAATGGCAGATGGGAGATCTTTTCCATTCTGTCAGTCTGTCTCTCTGTCTCTCTAACCTTTCAAATAATAAATAAAAATTGCAGTTTTTGAACTCCATTAGGACACCTGCCAGGCATTCCTCATAATTGTTAGTGCATTGAATTAATAATAAAAACAATTATTAGTTTCCCATAGAGGAATTCGATCCTGTCAAACAGGCTTTTGTCTTCATTTTACAAATGGGCAAACTGAGATGCACACTTACGCTTCAGGCCTGAATTTGGGTCATGCACAGGTTCATGGGGAGACAGGGTGGTAAAGAGAGAAAGCCCAGCCCACCTTGTTGGGTGCCATGGCAGGGGTGGGGGCAGCTTGAAGCTGTGTGCCCAGAGAATCTTATGACAGACTTTGTGGGAGCTCAAGGAACGGCTCCACCAGGAGGAGGTGACCTTTGGGGTGAATCTCAAAGGGAGAGTCCAGGAAAGAAGCTAGTCAGGTGCCACCATGACCGATGGCCAGTATTCCCTGCCGGCAGGTGCACAGCAGGCTCATGCAGAGGGGGTACCCCAGAGAGCTTTGCAAAGGGACTGAACTGAGAAGGGGTCAGGCACATGAACCCACAGGAATGGAAACATACCTTGGGCCAGCACAGGAAGCCAGCACCCTGCCAGACCAGGCAAGGACCAGGCCTGTGGGGAGAGTGCAGCCGGGGGCCGCAGCCCCTGGTGGAGGGACCAGCCTACTGTCCACAGCACTGCTGGGACTGAGACCCCGACTTCCTTTCTCCTCACCCTGACTCAGCTACTTGCCTGCACCTGCCCCTGGCTGCGCCAGCGTCCCTGGAGGCCAAACCAAGCCTCTCAGAACAGAGTCCTGGGCCAAGAAAGCTGGAGCTACAGAAGGAAAAGACCCAGCACATGTCCTGGAATCCTTAAAATGTCCTGGGCACTGTCCTGAAGGTTTTGCACACATCACTCATTTAATCTCCCCAGCAACCCCAGGAGGGCTGGTGCAGTGGAACAACATGCATTATTGAATGTGCGCTTGCTCTCTTTCTCCCTCTTGGGCTGGGTGCACACGTGGAGTTGTACTTGCCATGTGTTGAATGTGTGGTTCCCCAGTGTGGCTGTCTGGAAGGACTGGTTCCTATCGGGGAATATCGGGATGGGCGACAAATGTCCCAAAACCAATTCCAGATTTTGTTTCCAATGGCCCTGGGCTTGAACGTGGTGACAGTGGATGTGTTCCCTCTCCACCCACACAGGTGGACAGCACAGTACCTGTTGAACAACATCCAGAGACCTCTAACACTGGCCAGGGAAGGGGGGGCATGTGTGATAAAGAGAGCCCCCCCCAACAGTTACTTATAAGAGATGGAGGCTTCCCCTGGGGTTTCTGGGCCCTACATCAAGAGGGATCCAAGAAAAGGAAAAGCTTTCTAAATGTAGCTGGAGAAGCAAGACTGGTGTCTTGCACACAGTAGGTAATTGATAAATGTATATCATACAAGTGCATGCAAAAAAGTTATGTACAATAAGTAAATACAATATGGTAATTCGGGAAAAAGCATAGCTCTTGGAACCAGCAGGCAGACTGGGTCTTAGCTCTGCCGCTTCTTAGGGGGGTCTCTGTTTCCTTGTCTGTGGAGTGGAGCTAATGATACCGGTCTCAAGGGTTGTTAGGATATTAACGAGAACACGTGTGGAGCTGCTTAGACAGGGAGCACAGTCAGTGAGCAGACTCTGGCCCAGATCTGAGTGCAGGGGAGTGACACCTGCTGAGGAGTGACAAGAAGATGGCGGCAAAGAAGGTTCTAAAACAGAGAAAGTGAGTTCATTGGCCATTCAGTAGACACACTGGTCACAGTACACCTGTGTGTGCAGCAAGGTGCTGGCTACTGCAGGGAAACCAAGATCATGGAGGTGGGGGGGAACGGGTGGTGATGCCCTACTGTGTGCCGGGTGTTGTCTCTGTGCCTGAGCTCAAGGTACTGGGAGAGTGGTACAAAGCCCTCTCCAAACAGGGGCTTCTCAGGGCCTGCATTGTGCGACAGTAAGTAAAGCCATATGATGCTGGCATCCCATATGTACACTTCTTCATGTCCTGGCTGCTCCACTTCCGGTCCAGCTTCCTGCTCATGGATTAGGAAAAGCAGGGGAGAATGGCTCAAATGGGAGGGAGACCCAGAAGAAGCTCCTGGCTCCTGGCTCCTGGCTCCTGGCTCCTGGCTCCTGGCTCCTGGCTCCTGGCTCCTGGCTTTGGCCTGGCCAGCCCTGGCCTTTGCAGCCTTCTGGGGTGTGAACCAGCACATGGACGATTTCTCTGTAGCTCTGATTTTGAAAAGAAAGAAGTAAATCTTAAGAAAACAAATAAAAATCAGCCAGAGTCTCCCTGAAGCTGATCCCTGGACTGTTACGAGACTAAAGTCCAGGAGGAGAGGATACAGCACACCTTTAAAAGAATGTTTAGGAAGCACAATTCAGGAGGCCATGGGATTGTCACTGCACATTCAGGTTTCCCGAGAAGTTTCCTTCCTTCTCCGTTTTCTTGCTGGGAGCCTGCGGAGTGAGGCGTGAGCGTGCTTTCCCTTGGGTGTGGTCAGAGTCCAGAGCGGTGCTATAATCCCGAGTCTCTGTAGAGACCTTTCTGCATGTGGAAAGACCCCTCCACGTTCAGGATCTCCCGTGTAAAAAACACGTGCCCAGTTTTGTTTATTTATCATTTAGATTCACATTGAAAGAGCATTCCATCTAAACCAAGACTGTTTTCCAAGATGTTGTGGCATATAAAGACTATTATAATTCTTATTTGAGAGAGAGAGAGAGAGAGAGAGTCTTGCATCTATGGTTCGTTTCCCAAATGCCCACAGCAGCTGGGGCTGGTTCAGTCTGAAGCCAGGCACCCAGAATTCAGTCTGGGTCTGCCATGTGGGTGGCAGGGATCCAACTACTGGAGCCATCACCTGCTGCCCCCCAGGATGTGTGTTAGCAAGAAGCTGGAACTGGGAGTGGAGGTGGAACTCAAACCCAGACACTCTGATATGGGATGTGGGGTTCCCCCCGCCCCCAGGCAGCATCCTAACCCCTTGGCCAAGTGCCTTCCCCTAGGGCATGTTTTAAGTAGACAAGTAGGATATGGAGCTAGCGGGGACGTTCTGAGCAAGCACGGGAAAGTTCCAGAGTGTGGGAGAGCTGGGCGTGCTCACCTGCAGCCCGAGGCCCACCTGAGACATCATGGGGTGGACCCTGGAGAAGTGGGTAACCGGCGTTTGATTGAACTCACTGGTGACAGGAGAGGCACATGGGACTGAAGGGCTACGCCCACAGTTGCCTTGGGAGGATGTGGCTTCTGGGTGGGGCCTTGGAGGCAGAGGTCAGTGTTAGAGGGCTGTCCACAAGACCCAGCAGCCTGGCACTTCCGGGAACAGAAAAACACAAAGGCCGTCTCCAGGTGACCGGTGCTTAGCCTGGAGGAGGCAGAAGGGCAGAATCCTCCACCCGAACGTTGCACCTGCCCTGTCTCCCACCGCAGTGCTCCGCCTCGGGCACAATAAATGCCGTCCCCCAAGGACAGCCCCTGTCGGCTGAGCGATGGCGCTCGGTGCGTTTTTGAGGGGACTTCAGGCCACTGTCCCAGCCGTGGCCTCTCTGCCTCTCAAATAGATACATAAATAAATAAGTAAATAAAAAAGATAGGCGTTCTGTTTTCTTGCTCATTATGAACCAAACTAAAAAGGTTTTCTTAAAAGTACAGAGGAAAGAGACGGGGATCAGAGGTAAGGAAAAATTTGAAAGCACAGAGTTTGAAATTTTGGTGTACCAGCGCCTTGGGAGTGATTTTCTCCTAGGCCTGGATGGACCTCATGCAGTAAACAAGGCATCCCTGGGTTCAAAGCTTAGCCCTGCTTTTAGCTGTGGGTTCTTGGTTGAGCTGACTTAACCTCTCTGATCCTCAGTCTTCTCATTTGCAAAATGGTGAGAGGGTCCCAGTCTCACAGGGCGAGGGTGATAAACCAACAGAATAAACCATGAGCACCTCCTGGGGCCACCGTCAGGAGACAGATGCGTGCGAGGCTTCCTTCTCCTGGGTCCCCACAGTTCTTTCCCTCCCCCTGGAGCCGTGTGGGCAGCAGGAGGCTGCAGGGGGCACATTCATTCGATAGTTATTGACTGACTGCTTACTATGTGTTAGGCATAAGTAATTTAAAAACAGGGGGCCAGCACTGTGGCATAGCAGGTAAGCCACCGCCCTCAGTGCCAGCATCCCTTATGGTCACCGGTTCAAGTACTGGCTGTTCCACTTCCGATCCAGCTCTCTGCTCATGGCTTCAGAAAGTAGTAGAAGATGGCCCAAGTCCTTGGGCCCCTGCACCCATGTGGGAGACCCAGAGCAAGTTCCTGGCTCCTGGCTTCAGATTGGCCCAGCTCCAGCTATTGTGGCCATTTGGGGAGTGAACCAGTGGATGGAAGACCCCTCTCTCTCTCTCTCTCTCTCTGCCTCTTTCTCTCTCTCTGTAACTCTGCCTTTCAAATGAGTAAATAAATCGTAGGGAAAAAATGAGAGGAATTTAGAACGAAATAGACCTCATCCTTCTCTTCCTAGATTTTTCCATCTGGTGGTGGAGACAGATAAAGCAATTCACAAAGAAAGCAAACTTTAAACTACAAAAATGTACTTGATGGAATGACAGAAGGGAAAAGTTGATGTGGGGGGCTGGGGGGCTCTGTTGAGGTCGAGGGCAGGGAAGGACTCTCTGGGAAGGGGCTCAGCCAGGCAGGGAAAGGGGAGGTACTCCAGGCAGAGGGAACAGTGTATGCCAAGGCCCTGAGGTGGGAAAGAGTTTTGCCAATGGGAGGAAATTGAAGGAGGTCCCTGTAGCCGGGAGGAGCCATGGAGAGGCTGGGTAAGGAGGCAAGGATGTGGGAATTGGGCTTTAAGTGCGATCTAAAACTGCTAAGCAAGCAAGTGACCCGATCTAATGTATACAACCCTCCTGGCCACTGGTCCTAGGGGGAGTTAGCATTTTTCTCTGCTCAGCCTCCTCCATCACAGCCCAGCTCAGGCCTGCCTGCAGGAGGGGCCCCTAGGCTGGGCACAGTGTGTAGAGCGAGGCCGGGCTGTGTCTGTACAGAGCCTGGCTCTGTGTGGTGTGTGCAGGAGCCTGTCTACCATCCACTCAAGCAGGTGCTTGCCCGCCCCACCTTCCCAGCTGGCTGGGAGGGAGGGAGGGAGAAGGCAGGGGCGCCCCTCCAAGAGCAGGTGGGTGGAACTCGGTGGCAGCTGAACCCCATTGTGAGTCGGGCACCCCGATTCTCATCTTCACTGAGATCCCCAGCCTGGTTTTCAGGGAAGGGGAGATGGCCTGATCAGGACCAAAATCTGCATCCGGTACCCCCTTGTTCAGGCCAGAAATCCCACGGGCAGGGCCCAGCAGGACCTCTCTGTGTTGGGGCAGGCAGACTATTGCAAGCCTTCCAGAAACCCTTGAGATACCCACAGGAAAAGGCAAAGCTGCTCTGGCCCCATGCTGAATACCAACCCCAAGGGGGCCTGCAGCCTCTCTCTGGGGAGGGCTCAGATCCTGCCCTGCTGTCAGTCAGAGGCTGCACGGCCCCTCCAGCCTCCACCTTGCCCTGTTACTCAGACTGGAGAGCTGTGGCCACAGAACACAGAGATTCACACTGAGCTGTCCCAGGCAGTGGAGTGCAGGGCGCCGGGCTCAGCAGCTCCCCTGGGACTGAGGTACTAATGAAACAGTGCCTGAACCTGACCTTGGGGTGATAGCCATTGACGTCAGCCAAGTTGAAATGATGTAACCTGAGTCTCCCCCTGAGGTAGATGTGCAGGGCCCTGAGGTTAGGGGAGGGAGTGGCCGGGAGGCTGACTGGTGGATAGAACTCAGGGCCGACCCAGCCTGGGCCAGGCCAGGCCAGGCCAGGGCGGAATCCCCGGGCACTGCTGTCACAGGGGAATCTGGTGGCCGAGTGCTTCTGGCAGGTAGGATGTGCTACCTGAGCGAGTGGCCCAAGTCCTTTCTGAAGGCATTTATCCGACATTACAGCCACCATCAGGTAAGACAGTGGGCTTCTTCCAGGCACAGGTGACAGAGCCATGGGGGGGGGGGGCGGTGACAGGAGCAGCAGCACTACCTCGGATGTGCTGCAGTTATGTGGGGCTTCACAGGTATGCATGTGTGCGCATGCACAAGTCACCTCACGTGGGGGCAAGGCTCTACCTGGCCACACCTGGAGGTGATGCGGTGCTCCGGGCAGGTCCGATGTTTTGAGGTCAGAGCGGTAGCCTGGCCTCCGTTTCCCTCCTTTGCTCATGACCTCAGCCCTGAGATGCCGGGGAGGTCCCCAGGGCCTGCAAGTTCTGGGCCTGGCGCTCTGAGTTTGCCCTTGGATTTTCCAGGTGGATTTTCTGATTGAAAATGACGCAGAGAAGGACTACCTCTACGACGTGCTGCGCATGTACCACCAGTAAGTGTGCTGGCTCCGGCTGCCCAGGCCACTGTGGCTCCTCTGTCTCCAGGAGCCCTGGGACGAGCTGTGCTGAGACAGAAGCTCAGGGAAGCAGACGCTCAGTGTCACTGGGACTCAGACGGACATGGCCGTCACCGTCTTCAGCCACTATTACACAGGTCCTCAGTGCCTGGCTCTGTGCTATGGGCTGGGGGTACGTGCAGATGCAAGACAGACCAGTCCCTGCCCTCCGAGTGCTGTCAAGTAGCCAGATAGATTGGATAGGGCGTGATTGTTGGGACAAGGACAGGAAGTGCCAGCTAGCCCCAGACTCTGATCACGCACTTGCTAGTTAATTTACCCAGCATACATTTATAAGCTCCCGCCACTTGCTGGGCACCAGGCAGAGGTTGGAAACAAATATGATCCATGTTTTCTCCTTGAGGAGCTGGTGCAGTGGAGGGAGGTAGACAAACACAAGGAACCCTACTGTGAGTTACAATGAAAATCATAAACTGTTGAGTTATTATGAAAATCATAAAAACAGGAGGGTGAAGAAAGACGTTTTCACATCTTTTAAAATAATTCTTTATGGAGGCTGGCGCTGTGTGGTGTAGCAGGTAAAGTTGCTGCCTGCAATGTTGGCATCCCATATGGATGCCAGTTCAAGTCACGGCTGCTCCACTTCCAATCCAGCTCTCTGTTATGGCCTGGGAGGGCAGTAGAGGATGGCCCGGTTTCTTGGGCCCCTGCACCTATGTGGGAGACCTGGAGGAAGTTCTTGGCTCCTGGCTTCAGATCGGCTCAGCTCCGGCCGTTGAGGCCATCTGGGGGAGTGAACCAGTGGATGGAAGGCCTCTCTCTCTTTCTCTCTCTCTTTGCCTCTCTGTAACTCTGACTTTCAAATAAATAAATAAATCTTTAAAAAAAAAAAAAAAGGTGTGGAGACAGAGAGGGAGAGACACAGAGAGACAGATTGTCCAGGTGCTGGTTCATTCCCCAACCCTGGGGACTCCATGTAGGTCTCCCACATGGGTAGCAGGGCCCGAGTACTAGGCCATCATCTGCTGCTTTCCCCAGGACATTAACTGGGAGCTGGAGCGAAGCAGAGCAGCCAGTCCTCAAGCCAGCGCTCTGATATGGGACGCGGGCGTTACAAGTAGCAGCTTGGCCCACAACGCCCAACAACTGCAGGCAGAAGAAACAGGAAGGCTCGAGCGAGACTTTGTAGGATATTTTACTTTTTAAAAGATTTTATTTATTTATTTATTTATTTGAGAGGAAGAGTTACAGACGGAAGGAGAGAGAAAGAGAAATCTTCTATCCACTGGTTCACTCCCCAAATGGCTGCAATGGCTGGAGGTGGGCTGATCTGAAGCCAGGAGCCAGGAGCTTCTTCTGGGTCTCCCACGTGGGTGCAGGGGCCCAAGCCCATGGGCCATCCTCTACAGCTTTCCCAGACCTTAAGCAGGGAGCTGGATTGGAAGAGGAGCATCCAGTTCTAGAACCGGCACCCATATGGGATGCTGGCACCACAAGTGGCAGTATAGCCTACCACGCCACAGCACCGACCCGGATAAGGCAGCTTTTGACAGGTGGAATTTCAGGGAAGGGCTTTGCAGTTCAGCTCAGCAAAGGCCCAGTGTTGTGGAAGTGCAGGGTGAATGGGGTGTAAGTGATCTAGGAGGATGGGGCTTGGAGCACACAGAAAGCATAGATATTTCATGGAGACAAGACATAGAGGAGCCTGCCAAGGAGGGTGGCTTTTGTCCTCTGGGCAGTGGAGAGCCAGGGAAGGGCTTTGAGAAGGGGAGTGACTTACACTTGGGAAAGATTAGGTGAGAGTGAGCATGTCAGTAGGTGGCTGGAGACATGGGGGGGGGGGGCCTGGGGCAAGGGGCGTGGAGGAGGAGGTGGGTGAGAGGCGTTGTCAGGACAGAGCACAAGTGAGGGACAGAGCTGTGAGCGAGGTCCTCTACGTCCACATAGATGTCCCCTGGCTGGAAAGATCCTGAACTCGAGAACTTGGCAGAGCTGAAAGTGAAATCCTGGCCCCATTGCATCTGCAAAATGGGTTCACAATCCCTAGCTCGCTGGTTTCCTTGTGTTGTTTATATGAGAGAACAAAGCTCTTCTAAAGTTCCTGGCCCTAGGATTTTCAGGAGAGTCCTCCTCCACTCCAGGCCAAGCCCGCCTCCTCCGGGAATCCCTGGTCCCCAGAGGTCATGGCAGGAGCCAGGCTGCAGGCATCGCCGTGTCTGTCCGCAGGGCGATGGATGTGGCCGTGTTGGTGGGAGACCTGAAGCTGGTCATCAACGAGCCCAGCCGCCTGCCACTCTTTGATGCCATCCGGCCCCTGATCCCGCTGAAGCACCAAGTGGAGTATGATCAGCTGACCCCCCGGCGCTCCAGGTGCTCAGGGTGCCGCCGGGCGCGAGGTGGGGGTGGGGGTGGGGTGGGAGGAGAGGCCACTTTGGAAGGACAGAGGCTCTCACGGGTGGGCAGTGGGGGCTGGGCTGTGCCATCACCGGCCTCTCTGCCATGCAGGAAGCTGAAGGAGGTGCGTCTGGACCGTCTGCACCCCGAAGGCCTCGGCCTCAGCGTGCGCGGTGGCCTTGAGTTTGGCTGTGGGCTCTTCATCTCCCACCTCATCAAAGGCGGCCAGGCGGACAGCGTCGGGCTCCAGGTGAGCGAGCAGAGCCCGGAGGTGGGGCACTCAGACTTCCTGTCTCCCCTGCACTCATCTGCTAGGCTGTGGCACTCCGTGCCCACCCGTTTTTCTGAGCCTTTGGGAGAGGAGGACGCCCCCTGCTGGCGTTCGCAGGCCCGTAGAGATGAGGGAGCAGGCAGGTGCCTGTTTTCTTGTCAGGCTGGGAACTGCTGCTGTTGTTGGGCTTCCTCTACCTCCCCGACTTCCAGAAGGGAGCATGGTTAAGCCCCAGCACCCGAAGCTTTGGACTTGTTGTCTTGTACAAGCAGGGAAAAAGAAATCAGTAGGGTGCTTAAGAGCCTAGACTCCAGCTGGACCCCCCAGCTTCAAACCGTTGTCTTGCTAATTCCTTCAGCCATGTGACTTTGGCGACATGACTCAACCCTGTGCCTCAGTTTCTGCATCTGTAAAATGGGGCGATGATAATACATGTCCTAGCTAGTGGCTCCTTAGGTTGTATGAAGAATAAATCAGTGTTAGAGAGTGCTTCTAACAGTAGCTGCCACAAAAGTGCTGTGTGCTTGGTAAGTAGGCAGGCAGAGGGAGATTTATCAATGCAATGATTGTGTTTGCTAAATACCTTTATAATTATCGCAAGTATATGTGCTGTGTGAAACACCCCTGTTCTCACCATATGCACTGGATGGTCTGTGCCCATCCTACAGAGCTAATGCAGGCTGGGAGGCCCATAGGGGGCACAGCCAGCATTAGAACCTGGCTCTCCTGACGCCAAGTCCAAGGATGTCCCTTGGGCACCAGAAGTGCTTCCCCCCGGGCTCCGCAGAGCTCTGGGCAGACATGGGCAGGCCTCCCGGTCTCTCTCCTGCCATAGCCCAGAGCTGTGCTTTTGTCCGTCCAGAGAAAGGAGGCCCCCCCGGCACCTCCCGAAGCTTCCAGCGTGTTTGTTATCCACAACCCGGTCCGGGCTGCCAAGCCAGGGGCTTCAGGGGCCGCGCGCTAATGGCGCAAGGCACTGTGGAGTGGGGGGCGGGAGCAGGGAGCTGACAGGCCTGGCTTTGTTCTGAGTCCCTGTCTCACGGCTCTCGCCGCGGGCGTCTGAAATTTCAGACCCTTCATTATTCCTCTCCTCTGCGGCGCATTTTCCAGCCCAGAAAGCCGGCCGGAGGAAAAACATAATGAGCTCCTCTCTTGGCGTCAGCCGAGGGCCTCTTTTTTTCTGGGGCAAGCTCTCTTCCTAGGACAAGCACTGCCCCGCAGTGCCCCGGTGATGGGGGCATGGCAATGAAACCAAGTCTGCTGGCCGGCCGGGCTGTTTCTCAGGCTTGTGGACCATCTGCCCTGCCGGGGCTCCTCGCGCCTTTGTGCCGCTGGCCCTCGGAGGCTCGGATCATCGTATTCCTGCACAAAGGGCCTTTTGCAGGGCCGCACACAAGAGGCAAGCTGATCTTGCAACCTGAGCTGGGCGCTGCGTGGGAATTCTGCCGGCCTGGGGGTCCTGGGCAGACTCCCGAGGGGAACAAGATAGCGAGCTTTGCTCAGGGGAGCTTGGGGGGAAAACATCTTACATCCGTTGACCTGTCGGGGTCCTGGGGAGAGCTCATGCCTGCAGGCAGCTGGGAGAAGATTCTGGAAGGCAGGAGAGGGGGCAGCCTGGGCCGATGATCCTGTGCAGATGGAAACTGTGAGCTGGGTGCCTAGTAGGGGGTTGCACCCTCCTGCGGGCCCTTGTCGTGGGCCCTATCCCTCTGCTCCTGTCCCCCTACTGGGGAGAATTCAGATTTTTTAAAAAATTTTTTTAATTTTTTTATTTTTGACAGGCAGAGTGGACAGTGAGAGAGAGAGAGACAGAGCGAAAGGTCTTCCTTTGCTGTTGGTTCACCCTCCAATGTTCCGCCGCGGCTGGCGTGCTGTGGTCGGCGCACCAAACTGATCCGAAGGCAGGAGCCAGGTGCTTCTCCTGGTCTCCCATGGGGTGCAGGGCCCAAGCACTTGGGCCATCCTCCACTGCACTCCTGGGCCACAGCAGAGAGCTGGTCTGGAAGAGGGGCAACCAGGACAGAATCCGGCGCCCTGACCAGGACTAGAACCCGGTGTGCCAGCGCCGCAAGGCGGAGGATTAGCCTGTTGAGCCATGGCGCCGGCCGATAATTCAGATTTTTAAGAGTACCCTGTCTTCACCTGCATCGCCAGCCCTGCACAGGGCAGCCTGTGCTCCCCAGCGTGCTGCATAGCCTGTGGCTGGAAGAAGATTCCCTGTGCCTTGGTTGTCCCAGCTGTAAAGGGACAGAGCAGTCCCTGCCTTCTCCTGAGCCCCGGCGACGCTGACAGGTGGCAGGGATCAGGGAGGGCAGGAGGCAGAGGCCAGGCACCCGAGATCCGTCGCCTATTGGAATCCCCACTGCGCCATCTCCTAGCTGGGTGACCTCCAGCAGCTCTGTCTGTCTCTAAGCCTGAGTCTCCTCACCTGACTCACAGAGACACAGCTTGCTGCCTGGCAGGTACGAGGCGCGAAGCCCACTGGTGTTGCAGGTCCTCGGAAACCCAGGGCATCCCCTAGGGAGCCTCTCCCTGTTGTGACCGCCTGAGCCCCTTGCCGCTGCTGTCAGGGTCTGTGTCCCGGCGTGGGAGGGAAGCTTCCCCAGCAGTGGTGAGAAGGTGACCCTGAGGGAGTATTTTAGGGCTGGGAGTTGGCCGAGGGGACCCCTGAGAGGCTGTGTGTCTACCCCACCCCTCCTCATCCAGACCCCACAGAGTCCAGCTTGTGCCCTCCAGGGAGAGTCTCCAGGGAGTCAGCGCGTGTGACTGGAGTTAAGCCTCCAGCTTAGCCTGCATGGGGCACCCAGGGTCCAGTCCCAGTTTTGCAGCTATGGGCTGTGTGACCTTGGACTTAACAGCCCATCCCTGGGCACAGCTGCAGCCCACAGCTGCGTCACCTTCCTCCGCTGAGTGGGGAGTTCGAGGAGTGATCCCCGGAGCCAGCGGGCCTGGAGAAGTAGCAGCAGTGCCCAGCAGGGGGCAATCTCACTGCAGGTCTGGTTCCAGGGCTTGCCCGTGAGTCCCATCTTCCACCTCGTGGCCGCCCTAAGCTCTGAGCAGAGGAATTTGAGCACAGACCTAACTAATGAAAACATTAGCAACCGCTTATTGAGCACTTACTATATGCCAGGCGCTGCTGGGACAAGTTCACGTAATTCTCACAGCAGCCACAGCGCTGCCCACTTTACAGATGAGGGAACCTGAGAAACAGAGAGATCAAGAGACTTGCCCAAGGTCACGGAGCTAATGAGAATAAATGGGAGGATTCGAGCCCAGGACATCAGATGCCAAAGCCCTGAGCTCATTGGCTGCTCTTTGCTTGCTCCCAGAATAGGAGTTCAGAGGTCAGGGCGATGGCAGAAGTAAAGATGCTCATCAAGTTTCCATAGAATGGGAAAAATAGATGGTGTGTGCGCGTGTGCACGTGTGTGTGCGTGCAAGCTTGGGTCAGGAGTCACGAAGTGGGGCGGGTGTTCGGTGCAGTGCTTAACACACTGCTTGGGACACCTGCATCCCATATCCGAGTGCCAGGTTTGAGTCCCAGTTCAGCCCCTGATTCCAGGTTCCTGCTAATGCTTACCCTGGGAGGCAGCAGGTAACGGTCCAAGTGCTTGGGTCTCTGCCACCCACGTAGCATACCTGAATTGAGTCCCCAGTTCCTGACTTCGGCCACTGAGGGCATTTGGGGAGTAAACCAATGGATGGGTGGTCTCTTTCTTTCTCTCTCTCTTTCCTCTCTGCATTTCAAATATATAAAAATAAGTATTTTTTTTTTTATCAAAAAGGAGTCACTGAAGGTCCCACCTGACTTCGTTACAATGTCACAGTGATCGACAGAGAGGGTGGAGCCAGCTCCAGCTTCTCTGGGGCCTGGTAGGGCAAAGGCCAGGCGGAAGCTGCCGGAAGCTGTGAGAAGGGCTGCCCTGTGGCTGACTGCACAACCTGCTGGTCCCCGGTGCAGTGGACAGGGCACAGAGGGAGGGTGCGGTCCTGGGTCCCACTCTTGGCACTGCTATCCCCCCACTGTGCCCCACGCCCCATCGTGGTTCCCCCATTTGTGAAATGGGGCACAGAGCCTGCCTGCCAGTGCCCCCCGCCCTGGGCTTCTCGGGCCCACAGAGGGTGGGTTGGCTGTGACAAGGTCCTGGGCACAGGTCAAGGGTCATTCTGGGCATGGCCCAGCCGTCGTTCCCTGGGTGAGAGAGCAGGCCCTCCACCTGGTGCTTGTCCCTTCTCTGTGGCCAAGGTCGGGGACGAGATCGTCCGGATCAACGGCTACTCCATCTCCTCCTGCACGCACGAGGAGGTCATCAACCTCATCCGGACCAAGAAGACCGTGTCCATCAAAGTGAGGCGTGAGTGAGGCCCGCGGGGCAGGGCTCACTGCTGTGGGCCAGCGTAGGCAGTGGGGGCACGTGGGGAGCCCGGGGAAGGGAGGGAGCATAGGGAAGCTGCCCTAACTCCATGCCTTCCTCCCGCAGACATCGGCCTGATCCCAGTGAAGAGGTGAGCGGGACCCTTCTGCCAGCAGCCTCTTCCCTCTGTGTCAGTGGCCCTGGGGTCAGCCCTGAGCCTGAGCACCCCACCCCCCACCCCGGCCAGGGCTGTTCCAGGGCCAGTGGAGGCTGGGCCTCCAGACATGGCAGCCATGGACGTGGGGCCCTTCAATCATCTCCCCTGACAAACCACTTCTGTTTCCCCTCCCATCAGCTCTCCGGATGAACCCCTCAAATGGCAGTACGTGGACCAGTTTGTGTCGGAATCTGGGGTGAGGGCCAGGACTCCTGTGATGGGGCTTCCAGGGGTGGTGGCCAGTCCTGAAGGGAGGCTGGGCCCTCAAGGGCTTCACACTGGGCCCCAGAATGCCCAGAAGGCCCCTGGTGGGGGGGGACAGTGGGCACTTGGTCAGGTCCAGCTGGCATAGGCACACACCTGGCCAACATAAAGAAGGATCCAGCCTCCGGCCACCTGCAGGCAGTGGACAGCCAGTGACCCTGCTTCTGTGCCTCCTGCAGGGAGGCCGGGGCAGCGTGGGCTCCCTCGGGAGTCGGGAGCAGAAGGAGAAGAAGGTCTTCATCAGCCTGGTGGGCTCCCGGGGCCTCGGCTGCAGGTGGGTGGCAGGCACGCCGCGACCCCAACACCTGTCTCCCTCCTCACCGTGCTTGTCCACTGGGGATGCGGCTTCACCACTGCTGATGATGCTCTTGGTGCCTGATTTCCCTGTAGGGAGGGGCCAGAGGGGTGGCTCCAACTGGGACCACTTTAGAGATGTGGACACCAGGGCCCAGAAGCAGCATCGTGTTCCTTGGGGGGGGCTCTTGAGTGGCTGCAAAAGGAACCTGCGTGACTGGTCACCTCTGTCACCATTCCCTGTCACTGACTACCTTGTGGGCCACCCAAAGAGGCAGCCAGGGGACTGGAAGCATTGGGCCACATGGGCACTCAGATCTCAGTGCTACCCTCCTCTGCCATGTATGAGCCCCAGGGCCTTGGACCAGAACATAAAGTGCTGAGCGTGGAGAAAGCAGGGGCTACCTATGAGCCAGTATGGTGTAAGCTATTATTTTGTCTCAGTCACTTTTTCTTTCAATGCTTTGGTGCTTTTTAAATTTATTTAAAAATAAGGTTTTACCTTTCTAAGAGACAACAGCCAAGTGCAGAAGTCAACCCTATAAATAAATAGGCACAGTATAGGGTGGCAAGGACTCTAAGGGAGCAACCATGGATCAGGGATGCCAGTTAGGTTTCCCATCTATGCCATCTCTAATTAGTTAGTCGTGGCTGCCTGGGGTACTGTTTTGACCAGCATTCTAAGGCTGTATCCGGGCTTGGTGGGAGAGTTCTGTGATAGGTTAGTGATGTCTGCCGTAGGTCTAGGAGGCGAGAACAGTACAAGTGCTGCCGCTCCCTGCCTTGCTGAGAAGGGAGCAACTGGCCGAGCTCAGGTAGAATCAGGGATCTGGTGAAAAGCGTATAGAGGAGACAGCACCTGCGTCTTAAGGAATGCACAGGAAGTGCTACAAACAGAGAAATGGTGTTTTTGGTCCAGGGAGTGAGGGCTTGGGCAGGGGGAGTTCCAGGTGGTTTGCTGTGGCTGTGGAGCAGTGGAAATGAGGCGGGACAGGGAGACAGTGGCTACACAGGGAGACAGTGGAGGGCTCACAGGCGATCCTGAACCCTGGACACGGGGACACAGGCAGGACACTGAGGACAGGCCAGGGCTGTACGAGCAAAGCCGCACCAGCGTTTCCCATCCCCCACAGCATTTCCAGCGGCCCCATCCAGAAACCCGGCATCTTCATCAGCCACGTGAAGCCTGGCTCGCTGTCTGCCGAGGTGGGGCTGGAGGTGAGTGACCCCCTGCCGGCCCCCGTTGGGGTGGATCCCACAGCACTGGAGGCACAGCCCTCTCTCCACAGTCACTGGCTGCAGATTCTTACCCACCCCACAGGGAGGGTGTCACGGGGTGGGGGGTGCGGTGACGTCTGACTTTCCCTACGGTCCAGTTCTGCAAGTTGTTGAAAGCCTGTCAGTGCTGAGCTCAAACTTGGGCCTGTACTGGTAGAACTCAGAGTTGACATGCCCTCCACACTTTACAAGAACTCTCAGGCTTAGAGACTATGACAATCCCCATTTTACAGATGAGGAAACTGAGACCCCGAGGAAGTGGGCTTTTCCCAAGGCCATGTGTCAGGTGTGGCAGAGCTGGGATTCAAAGCTAGGTCGTCTGACACCAGCACTGGAGCTCTTAACCTCTTCTTTTGGACATGCTGCTTCCTGTCTCTGCTTTAGTTGCCTGGCCTGTAAAATGGGGAGAATTGCTGCTTTCTCCCTAGGGTAGTGGTGGGGGTTAAATTCACTTGCTCCTACGCCCGAGCCGTGCCAGGCACGAGAGCAGCGCTCAGTGTCAGCCACTGTGATCATCATTACAATGATGATTCAGCAAAGCCTCTGCCTTAGAAAAGCCCAAAGGCTCCTGTGTCTACAGACGGAGGTTTTGTATTTAAAGCAAGTGTCATCAATTTATCCAAAGAAATGAAGCTCTCATGGTGTAATGTTTGGTAGCTGGTAAGATAATATGAAGTGGAGGGGTGCCAGGGTGAGCTTGGGGCCTTCCCAGGGTCCCATCAGAGCATGGCAACTGTTGTGCTCACCGGGAGGGGTCACTTGGCAGCCCTGGCGCCCTGGGGGAGCTGTCCCACAGGGCAGGGAGCACTAACCCTTCTGTTTCTCCACCAGACTGGAGACCAGATCGTCGAGGTCAATGGCATCGACTTCTCCAACCTGGACCACAAGGAGGTGAGGTGGGGGAACAGGGGAGCTCCCCCTCTTCGTCTGAGCGCCGCGGGCATGGTGTGCACTCTGCCTGGCCTGCTCGGGCTGTCAGGCCTCAGCCGCTGCCCTCCTGTCCCCACAGGCCGTGAACGTGCTGAAGAGCAGCCGCAGCCTGACCCTGTCCGTCGTGGCTGGAGCTGTAAGTCCAACGCCCTGACCTCCAGGCCCAGCCCCTCAGACCCCTGAGTGCTGCCACCCACTGCCAGGAAAGGCCAGGGGGTCTCCTTCCCAACAGAGCGGAGTGAGAGGACTCTGGCCCAGGCAGGAGAAGCCTGGGTGACCCCCACAGTACCCGCGCCTGGGAAGACACCCGCAGGCTGGCCCCCAGACAGGGGGCCTGACCAGGGCCTCTGTTCTCCCCTCGAGGGCCGGGAGCTGTTCCTGACGGACCGGGAGCGGCTGGCAGAGGCACGGCAGCGGGAGCTGCAGCGCCAGGAGCTCCTGATGCAGAAGCGGCTGGCCGTGGAGTCCAACAAGATCCTGCAGGAACAGCAGGAGATGGAGCGGCAGTGAGTGGGGCCCCGCCCCCTGCCCTGGAGGCCCCGCCCACCGCAAAGGCCCCACCCACCCTGTGCCCTGGGGTGGGCTTCATCCCCTGGGCGCTGTGTTGGAGTCTTGTTTCCTTTGCTTGATTTAATGCCCACAGTAGCCCTGGGACAGAGGTGGTGTTGACCCCATTCTGGAGGTGACGAGGCTGAGATCCAGAGAGGGACAGCCCAGATGTCCAGAGTCTCCCATGTCCAAGCTGGGATTCACACCCAGGCAGTCTGGCTGCAGAAGCCCACCCCACCCCCAGGGTGGTTAAATGATGGTCCGGGAGAATTGATGGGGCAAACAATTCATAAATCAAAAAATCCAAATCCAGATGCATTCTAGGCACTTAGCAAGTCTGGGAAAGATCTCCCTGTGTCTCCTATCACGGAGCTAGCCTGTACAGTGACCCCTGCTTGGCAGCTCCTGCTTTGCCCCTGAGGTCTTGGGGCTGAGAGGACCCTCAGTCCACACCCTGCTTCTTGTCAGCCACTTTATCTAAGAGTTTGGAGGTGGAACGTGGCCTCGGGTGCACCTGCCTCCCTCCGCACAGAATCTCTGCTCAGCCATTCTAGACAAAACCACAGAGGAACACAGGGCCCAGACTTTGTTGGGTGGCTTCCCCAGCCCCCGGAAAAAAAAAAAAAAAAAAAAAACATTTAAAAGTTCTCGAATCAGGAGTTCGCCACAAGGAAAAGGTAACTCCTCTTGCATAGACTCAAATAGACCAACCTGCATTTGTGCTTCAGAAGGAGAAAGGAAATTGCCCAGAAGGCAGCCGAGGAGAACGAGCGGTACCGGAAGGAGATGGAACAGTGAGTGGCACGGACCCGCACGGGTGTGTCTGTGTGGACGGGAGCATGCTTGCAGCAGCAGGAGCACAGGAGCCGAGGCCACCTCTAGACCCAGTTTACCTGGGCCTCTGGTCCCCTGGTGGATCTTTCTCGATCTGCAGCTAATGCACAAGCCTGATAAAGCCCATTATTTAGGGCACCCAGAACACGGTCTCGTAAAATTGTAAGTTAAACTCCACAGCTAGAGCCAGGAGGCCTCTCCCAGGCTGGCTGGGTGCCCTGGTGGGCAGGAGGTGGGCTTGAGGTTGTCCTGACTCCAACCATAGGCGTGGGGGGGTCTCATTTCAGGATCGTGGAGGAGGAAGAGAAGTTTAAGAAGCAGTGGGAGGAAGACTGGGGCTCAAAGGAGCAGCTGCTCCTGCCCAAGACCATCACCACCGAGGCGCACCCAGTGTCCCTTCGCAAGCCCAAGTGTACGTATTGTGCATGGGGGAGGGGCTAGACGGCAACGTGGCTGGGGTTTCGCTTCCCCCTCCTTCCCAAATGACTAGCCCATGGCTCTCTGAGCTTCATTTCCGCCATGGAGGGCCAGCGACGTGTCTGGGGCCATCTGTGGGGACATCGGGGTGGGAGGAAGCTGGCGGCTCCCGGACGTTCCCCGTAATGCACACTCAGGCAGACTGTGAGGCTGCTGAGGAGGGCGGAGAGCTGTGGCCAAGGCAGAACCGGCTCATGGAATTGCCATCTTGGTTTGTTGGGTGGAGCGTGCCCTCTTCCCACCCGGTTCTCAGCGGAGGCTGGGATGGAGCCAGCAGCAAGGAAGAGAGGAAGGTGCTTTGGTGGTCCAGCGTTCGTGTGGGGGGAGCTTGCTGCGGCTCCCCATCTCCTGCATCTACGCACGTGGTCTGCTGCCAGACCATGCCAGGGATGGAGGCAGGGAAAGGACGGTGAGACCCAGCTCCTGATGCCCGGAGTGTCTCCGCTTTTCACATGCCCTACGGCTCACCTCCAGTTTTAGGCCAGGCAGCCAACAATGGCTCCTCTCAACCCCACCTTCCCGATGTCTCTCTTCCCAATGTCTCTTCAAGAGACAGCGCACGCTGCCGGGACATACCAGGGTCTCACTGGCAGTGTCTCTTTGGTGGACTGGTGGTAGGAGCAGGGAACAAGGCTGCTTGGGGGCCACAGAGGTCACAAGCAGGGGTGTCCTGGTTGATTCTTTGTGCTGCCTCTATGGTGGCCTTCATTTGTGGCTGCCATGGGCCAGGTCCTCTTTCAGCTACACGCTCTGCTGACCTGAGAGCCTGGCTCAATCTGGACCCAAGGACCATGGGCGCAGGCATTTGAGATGCTGTGACAGGGTCTCTCCAGCTTGGTCCCCAACTCTGGACATACCCGAGCCCTAGAGCTGTCACTTTGCCCACACGAGCTACTTGGTCCCCGGAAGTGGTGCAGGGCATCTGGATGGTTCCATTTCCCCAGCCCGGGGCTCAGGACGAAAGCTTCCAGCACGTTCTTTCTTGGCAGTAGGGCCACGGGGTCATCCCAGGGTCCTCTGGGGAGGACAAAGCACAGTGTCATCACCCTCACCCTGGCACTCAGTATTGGATGAGGGTGTGGCCAGGGCTGAAGTCCCGGTGAACAATCTGTGTTTCAGATGGGCAGCTAATTTGTTCTTATGGGTGAAATAGGAGCTTCAGAGGGAGAGGAATCGATTTTAATTGCTTCTCATGAAAGTAATCCTGGTCAATTTAGTACCTTCCCAGAGACTGGGTCTCAGATTCACAGCAAACACTCCCTCTTAGGAACTACAGAAAATAAAAAACCCTTTCATTAGCTAACTATTTATTTAATGCTTTATAACCAAATCCAATTTCTTGAATAAAAGGAGCAAGGATTGTGCCTTTGCTCAAGATAAAGGTGTTTTAAGGCAATGCCACAAAGCCCAGGATTAATGATCTCAGTCTGCTGGCCAAGCTGGGGTGCCTGCTGCCACCATCCATCTCCGTACACACCTCTGATGCCAACTCCGCTCCTGCCGCTCCCGCTGCTCCCGTTCTCAGGAGACTGGAATGGCCTCAGCTGCCTTGGGCCAGCACAACCATGCCCAGCAAGCTCCCCTCCCTACTCCCATCACCCTTGGGCTCTGGGACCCGCTTAGTCACCAGGTCACACCTGACTCAGGTTTTAGTGCCTGTGAGGGGTGGACCCAGCCTTTGTTCACAGAGTGTGGAGCATCTCTCAACCTGGCCAATGAAGCCACTCGCCCACTGCTGGGGTCAGAGTACTGCTCTCCCACTTCCCCAGGAAGCTCTTACCATTGCTTCCCCATGGCCAAGCCATCAGAAGCCCAGTGTCCTACAAACCCTCAAAGCCAGGACACAGTGTCACAGAGACACCTCCCCTCCCCGCGCTCCAAACACTTTTCCTTAGCTAAAGCAGGGGGTAGGGAGTAGGGAATCTTTATTAAGGACCCAAAGAGAAAGAGGTTTAAACAAGAGCTCACATACCTTCTGTCCTCATCAAGGACCCTGGCAACAGTCCCCCCCGACAAGCACAATCGCAATAGACCACATGATCCGAAGGCGAGTTTCTTTCCCACCAAACTCTTTTAAGTAATCATTCGCATCCCCAGAGTTTCATTAAGCAGTCCTTGTTAGCAGGGAGCATCTGCGTTCCACAGTTGAGTTAATGGGATTCAAGCCCAAAGCAAAGGAGCTTAATATCCAGGCTTCTCCTACGCCAGGTTCCTTCGAGCTTGTGAAATATGAAAAGGCATCGCCTTCCAGGGCCCCAGGGAGACCCAGCTAGAAACAACTGCAACTCCTGTCGTCCTAGCCTTGTGCTAGGACATCCCTGAGGACCCCAGCCTCCGTGCCCCCCACACTGCCTACAGCTCCAAGGCAAAGGCGGTAAAGCTCGGCCCAAGCACTGCACACCGAAGCCTGAGGACAGGACTCCCTGTTCTGCCGTCGCAAGCCCTCACCCTCCTCGGTGTGTCATCCTCAGATATCCCCACCCTCCTCCCAACACCCTGCAAACTGGTTCTCTTGCTGCTGCTGGATCAGAGGCCTCTCTTGTTGGCCCATTTTGCAGGTAGACAAACTAAAGCTCCCAAGGTTGGCAGCACTTGCATGTACCAGCTCAAAGCAAGAAACCTTTGTTCTGGCTCCTAGGCCCTGCCCCAGACCTCCCAGCTCCCCTAGAGGAAGCTGGTCACAGGTGCCCAGGTTCCAGGAAAGGCCCTCCAGCCGCTTGGTCTGTTGAGACTGCTGGTTCACCGGCTTCCCCTTCTCTCCCCTGGGTAGACGATCAGGGAGTGGAGCCCCAGCTCAAGCCTGCAGATG
Source organism: Lepus europaeus (assembly GCF_033115175.1). Taxonomy (NCBI): domain Eukaryota; kingdom Metazoa; phylum Chordata; class Mammalia; order Lagomorpha; family Leporidae; genus Lepus; species Lepus europaeus. The sequence continues at coordinate 47,763,981 of NC_084833.1, forward strand.
ACCTGGATGGAGGCACAGAGAAGCAAGGAGAGCAGGTGCGCACCCCCGCTTCGCCCCCTGGCCTGGCTGCCCTGCTTGCCTCGCTTGCCCTGCTGGCCTTGTCCTGAAGCAGCACAGACACCGGCTCCTGGGGCTGGCGGGCACGTGGTGGGGACCACCGGGGTCTGTAGAGCTCCTCCAAGCCCCGCATGGCCCAAGCACTGCACACATAAACTTGAGGACAGAACTCACGCCAGGCTGGAAAATCAGCAAGGGCACATCAATGCAATGGACTCTCTGGGCCAAAAACGCACTGCCTGAGCCCAAGCACCTGCCCCCAGGACTCCTTAGACCCCGCCCAGATCCAGCAACTAAGGAGCCCAGTGTGCAGGAGGGAGCTGTCACCATCTTGTTCTGGAATGCTGAGGGATCAGAGTGGGCCATTATTTGAGCCGTTGCTCCTGGTTCCAGGGAGTTTCAAGCTTGAGGGGCCTGGATGTGGGTACAAGGGGGACGCTTGGACATCCGCTGCCCACAGCTGCGGGGGCCATCTATCTCAGAGCTGGCCCAGCTACTACCTTCCCCTTCAATGTTGAGGGCGGAGGATGTGGCCAACACTGCGAGACAAGGCAATTTTGTTTTGTGTGACAAGGATCCAGGCAGAGCCCCCAGGCTGTCTCTGTCACAAGCATTTCATGGATGAGGTTTAGGGGAGGGCTTTGTGCTTGGAGGCGGGGTCTCTGATTTGGAAAAGCTCATCCTTCCACAAGGGGCTTTCTCTGATTTTCTGCCACTGACTTCTGAAGCCAGTGTCCTAGGGAGGCATTTGAGAGGTTCCCAGGGCCTGGGAACCTAGGCTTGTCCCTGGTGCTCCCCGGCTGGCTCTGTAACCCAGGTGAGGCCAGGAGAGTGGGGAGAGGCCAAGGGAGCTGCTTCGCGGTGGGTTCTGGCAGCTGAACTTTGCTCACAAAGCCACGTGTTCCCGTGAACACGACTCGCAGGTGCTGCCCACGGATGCTGTGGCCCAGCTGAACCGTGTCTCGTGACTCTGTTCTCTGTTCTTGCAGCCTTTGGGTGGTTTTATCGTTACGATGGCAAATTCCCAACCATCCGGAAGGTAGGACAGCACTGGGGGCTGTGCTCGTTTGTTGCTGAGTTTGCTGTGGATTTTAGCCTTTTCCAAGCAGTTCTCTGCCTGAACAGTGTGGCCTGGCCTGTTCCTTCAAAGGGCTGATCCCACCTGTGCCTCTCCATCAGGCTGCCATCAAATGCCAGGGCCCCACCGTAGAGGCCTCGTGGGCAGAGGGAATTCAGGGGCTGAGACCTGCCCGAGGGCCATCAGGCACCCGCCTGGGTCTGCACCGGCCCTGATGGGCACAGGAAGCTTCTGCTTGGTTTCTCTGTCAGAGTAAAACCAGAGGCCGTGACCACAAGGAGGGGGTCAGACAGAGTAAGGCAGTGGGGCGGGCGCACGCAGTGAGGGTCTCAAGACCATGTTGATCCAGACATGGGGGTTTGCTGCCACAGGTGGAGCAGCCCTGGCTGATCACAGCTCCCCCCTGGAAACATCTCTGTATGTGCCCAGATGTTCAGGGGCTTCAATTTTCTCTCTAAATCCTATTACCATATCTCCAGGCGCCATAAAACTCCCTTGTCCCTGGTCTCTCTAAATCACATTGGCATTTGATTAGGGAAGCGGCACTGTTAGTATCTGTAGATTGGACGTTCGAGATGGTTGGTATTTGGAAACCAGGCATCAGCATCAATCAGGGTGAGCTGATCAGATGTTATCACTTGGCTGGCTTTTTCTCGCAAGATGTCAGTCCCCAGAAGCCAAAGCGCCGGCCACCGGGCGGTCTTGACCGGGTGTGACTTCTCCCTGCCCGAAAACCAGTAATGTGTGACCTGGCAGGAGTGTCTGCGCCCTGCGACCAACATGGTGCCTCTAAAGAGACAAAGACGATCTCTGACAGAGGTGAACATCCTTGCCTGGGGAGTGCGGGTCGTGATTCAGCTAGCATCGAGTAAATGCAGCCAGGGCCACGGAATGCACTTGGTGTCATTAGACTGGCCTTTCCCTATTATGTGCTGACTCTGCTGCAGGTGTCTCACTGGGTTAGACTTACAATCCTTCACTGTCCCCTGTCTCTGCTAGAAGTCAACGAGAGAAGACAAAGGACACACACGCGCACTCACACAGGATCTTACCAGAAATAAAAAAGGCAAAAGGAAATGAAGGTCACATATTTTCCAGGCACTAATAACTATGTAAATGTCAGAGAACTAGAATCTCCTACATACACACACACACACACCAGCCCGTCAGAAATCACGGCATGGGATAACTGCCCTCGTTAAGGAGGTAGGGTTGTTTTCCCTTTGTTCATTAGCTCAGTCATCTCCGAAAGAGCTGCAATTTGGGCTTTCGTTTTCATTTGCAGAGAGTGAAAGACTGCGTCTAGATAGGAGCAAGAGCACACCTACCCCATCTGCCTCCCCTCTCAGTCTGGACCAGAAGGAGTATCTGCCATGAATTTAACTGTCCACTGAAAGGACACAGGGTTACGTCCCTTAACCTGGCCCCTAACACCCATCATCAGTTTTCCCAGAGCCACGGAAGATGCTTTGTCTCCCAGCACCTGCAACGCCGAGTCCCCACATAACACAGGCGGGCACCCATGGCCATGGCTCTCAACGCACAGAATTCTCCTGATTTGCAGAGACCAGGAAGCAACAGCTTCTATTCCTACCCTAGCAGGAAGTCCCTCTGGGCTCAAGGCTCCAGCCCCACAATGTCTACACAGGGGCCTGAAGACCTTCCGCCAGCCCTGCTGGAGAAAATCCTGGAGCCCCCTGGCAGGGGCCGCGGAGTCACCCACAGCTTAGTGGCCTGTGGCAGGGGCCGCAGTGGGGCCGTGTGCAGCTTGCCCCCTGCATCTGTAGACAGATGCGACTTTCTTGGGGATGGGACAGAAGCTGGACTGTCAGCTTGTCCCACCCAGAAGCCCTGGGTCTAAAATCTTGGCACTGATGTCTTTTTTAAACCAATGGAACATCCGTTCCTATCAGAGTGGTCCCTGGGGGAGGCCACGCCCTCATTTTAGCCGTTGGAGGCTGCTCTCGGGGCATCCCTGTCGGAATCTCGAACATGATGGCAGGGTTCACCTATCAGCTGGGTGGAGAGTCTAGTGAGCAGGGGAGGCAGGGAACCAACCAGGACTAACCAGCAATGAGAACCACTTTTCCAAGAGGGTCACAGGCTCACAGGTCCCTGCAGGGACCACAGCACGTTGGCCACACACACAGGTGGTGGGATTGTCTTTAGGAGCAGAGATAGGAGGCACCTGTCAGGGGTCCCTGGTGACTCAGCATCCCTGCCAGCTGGTGGGAGGAAGTTGTGTCCGTGGCCTGGAAACTCAGTTCCTCACTGGTGGCCTTGGATGCTGAGATGGGTCAGGAATCTGAGAGCAGGCTTCCGTAGGCTGGATGGAAGGGCCCAGCTGCCCAGGGCGTTGCCAGCCATGTCTTATGTGTTCGCTTTGTCCCCCTTGCCCCCAGCCCCTCCAGGTGCCATAGAAAAACAGTGAGACCAGGCTGATTTGGGGTCCAGATCCTGGCACTGTCACTTACTAGATTCTGATGTCAGGCGGGGGACCTCGCCTTTCCGGGCTCGGGCTCTCCCATGAAGAGTGGGCATGCTCCTTGCACAGGGGTGATCGGAGTGCCTCCTTGGCATGCGGGCAGGCCATGGGTTTCTTCTCTTCCATCCTCACTCTGTGGGGGAAGCAGCCAGGATGCTGGCTCTACGGGGAGCTTCCTCCCCAAGTCCTCTCAACCCCTGTTGAAACAGCCTGTGTGAAACAGGCCGTCCTCCCCACCAGCCAGTCCTGTCCTGCAGTTCCTAGCTAATCCTCCAGTGAGGGGCCTGGTTCAGAGGGAGCTGTGGGTTTGGAGTCAGCAGGATGCAGAGTCTGGAGCTTAAGCAACAGGGGGAAATCTGATGTTCCTGGCTCTGGGTCCCCAGGTCTGAGCTGGTTCCCATCCCCTCTAGCTCAGGACAGAGGGTCCCCGCAGGTGAGGCTTGCCAGCCTCCCCGGAGTTCCTATGGAGCCCCCACAGCATACAGCTGTGGTCCCTAAAGATGAGCCGCCCTTCTCCCCAGATGTGGAGAAAGCCTATACTCAGGCACTAGGAAATGAATACAATGCCTTTTATTTATGCAAACTTCCACACTTTCAAAGCTCTCCCATAGATGTTGTTTCATTGGTACTAAATACAAGCCTGTGGGGCAGGTGTTTCACCCGCTTTGAAAACGAGGCAAATAAGGCCCAGAGAGGTTAAGGAACTCAGCCAAGGTCACATAGCTTGTTAGTAAACCAGTTAGCAGGTTTGGGCTGGCCAAAAGTGTATGTCCCCCCCTCCGCAGTGGGTAGCAGGGACCTGAAGCTGAAGTTTGGTGGGACACAGCCGGGCGTGGTGAGGTTGTTGCCTGGTGTTGTCTGCGGACTGGATGCCCTGTGTGCTGTGCTGTGCTAGTATAGACACCATGTGGTGCCCCTTGTCATACAAACACCACTATGTCTGCTCAGAAAGGAAAAGATAAGAAGAAAACCCAGGAGGACAGCCTGCAGGAACTGAAAAAGAATAAGAAGGAGCTGGAGTTTGAGCAAAAGCTTTACAAAGAGAAAGAGGAAATGCTGGAAAAGGAAAAGCAACTAAAGATCAACCGGCTGGCCCAGGAGGTACGAGGCCCAGCTGCGGCCAGGCCAGCAACCCAGGACATACTGTGCTCCCCAGGGCCAGTTGTAGTTGTTCTCCCCAAATGGAGTCCAAGGGTGGCATGCCCTACTTCCCTCCCAAAGAGAGATCACCCCACCGGCCTGGGGTCTTATGGGATCGGCCCCGGCTCTCGTGCATGTTTGGGATTGAGACTAACCCCCATGTGTAGAGCATGAGTCTGAGGCTAGCCTCTCTGCCATGAGTGTAGGTCTCACATTAGTCCTTGATACACCTGGCTAGAGGTTTGAATCTGCCCCTTCCCCCACCCTAGCTAGGCCTCTCCACTGTAGCTGTGTCTATGAGGCTGCACACACAGTCTAAGGCTAGCTCTTCTGCCTAGCTTGTCAATCTGAAGTTAGCCTTCTACTCATCTGTCTGAGTCTCCCCAGCCTGGCCTAGCTTTGGGAGTACAGGTCTGAGGCTAACCCCTTTCTGCAGGTCATGGGTCTGAAGCTAGCCCCAATCGGACACAACATTTGTCTGTGACCAGACCTCTTTAATTTAGGAATGAATCTCAGGCTGTCCCTCTAAGATTTGCCCAGGGCAGCCTTCCAGCCTGAGAAATCCCCATTTCCGAGGTGAGATGGGTGTAATGACTCCCCCACTGCAGGCGATGGGATGGTTCCTGCTTCTCTGTAATGCTCCATAAATCAGAATGCCACGTTGATTAGATTATAAAACCACAGAAGCCCTGGAAAATGTGAAGTGCATTAGATCTGGCATTAGGAACAAATTAGATACAAAATTAAAAACAAATTGAACTTGTGCTTCTGAGAAGGCAGCCCGGAGGTAAAAAAACATGTGCAGCTGAACTCTTGGAATGCGCTGGGAGCCTACCAAAGAAGGGCTGTTACTGGAAAGCCCGGGGAGTCTCTGTATTTGTGGGGATCCTGGGGTCCCATGCGGTACATAGCCCTTTCTTGGCTAAGTCACCTGCTCCCCGCCATCCCCACCACTTTGCCTCCTCAGAGGCAGGTAGAGCAGCTGACACCCCCAGATGTGCTCTGGGGTCTCAGACAAATGCTGCCTGCTCTGCTGGCCACGTGTGAGTCACGTGGGCCCCTTGTCCTCTCCTGTGTGCGCCCGTCCTGGGCCCAGGTGTCGGAGACAGAGCGGGAAGACCTGGAGGAATCGGAAAAGATTCAGTATTGGGTGGAGAGGCTCTGTCAGACGCGGCTCGAGCAGATCTCCTCCGCTGAGAATGAGCTTTCCGAGGTAACGGCGCCCTTCTCTCCCCGTGGCCCCTCCTGGGGACGGCGGGAGGCGTGATGGCCACGGGCAAACCCCGCCAGACACACAGGTGCCCACTCCGCTGCCCGGGGGAGGGAGAGGAGTCTGTATTTCTGGGCTTAGCTCCAGAGTGACCACTTGGTCCCGGCTTGCTTCAGCTAGGCCTGAGCTCCTGGTGGGATGAGCAGGAACGCCCTTTCCATCTCACCTGTGTCCCAGGGCAGGGGTCAAAGCGCAGGATTAACTCACCACCCACAGACGGCAAAGCGTGGGCCTCGTCTGCCTTTGGGGATGCCCTTCCTGCCACTGGTGTGGGCTCAGCTGGGCACTAGGTGGCAGAGCAGTGCCACCCCTGCTTCTGCTTTGAGGGTCGGGGGTCCCCAGCAGCCAGAGCTTTGTACTGGCTGTCTTGTGAACGGAGCTCTAATCACTGTGGACAATTACAGAACTTTCTTGTACCCTGCCCCCAGATGACCACAGGGCCCCCACCTCCCCCGCCTTCTGTGTCTCCCCTGGCCCCACCCCTGAGACGCTTCGCAGGCGGACTGCACCTGCACACCACTGACCTGGATGACATCCCCTTGGACATGTTCTACTATCCCCCCAAGACTCCCTCAGCCTTGCCCGTGATGCCCCACCCTCCACCCTCCAACCCACCCACCAAGGTCTCTGCACCCCCAGTCCTTCCCTCAACCGGCCACCTGAGTACCTCATCCTCGCCCTGGGTGCAGCGCACGCCACCCCCCATCCCCATCCCTCCCCCGCCGTCCATCCCCACACAAGACCTCACTCCTACCCGCCCACTGCCCTCGGCACTGGAGGAGGCACTGGGCCACCACCCCTTCCGCGCCAGTGACACAAGCAACCCAACAGAGGACTGGGAAGCAAAGATCCACGGTGGGAAGCCCACCAGCTCCCCCGTTCCTGAGCGGAGCTTCCCTCCCACCCCAAAGGTACCAGGCCTGTTCCGCATGCTGTTCCGGGAAGCAGGGAGAGTGGGGAGACTGCTGGTTCCCAGTCCTGCACTGCTCCTCGGAGTGGAGGCAGAGGAAACACCAGCTCACCCTATCTGCCAGCAACACCCTTCAGCCCGCATGTAGGGGCTCTTGCTTGCGGACGGGGCTACTCCTGGGGAATTGTATGGTGACTTGCCTAGGAATGGCAGTGGGTGAACAACAGTGTGTCCACTCGGTAGCCACTGCTCTCTCAGCGCCTCTTAGCTAGTGTGGGCTGGTAACTTCCAGTGCAGTACTGTTAATGTCACCTGCCGCCGTTTCTTGACATTATCCTAGACAGCCTTGAATATGTGAAATGATTTCTCTGTGTTGGATGGGTAGAGAGGGAGGGGAGCCAGGAAGGGGTATTAGCTTCTGTGAATGAAGCGGTAAGGCTTGTACAATGCAGCGTTCGAACATTAGAGTGCCATTTCCAATGGTACAAGCCAGCTCCAATGACTTGAACTGTAATTCAGAAATTTCTGGCCTGCTTCCAGTTAGAGAAAAAAAAAAAATGAAGATCAGAGAGCTCCTGGAAATCTCCAAATTTGCTATTAAAAGACAAGGAATGTTTTTCTTGGCTTCAGGAAGCTGAACAGTGATCTTTCTCAAAAAGACATATTTCGTAGTGATTGTTCTTAATCCAAAGACTCTTTTGAAAGATCCCTGAGGAAGACATGGGCTTTGATCCTGGTGAAACATAACATATTCCTCTGCTCCCGTAGCCGTGGGGCCAGGCTGGAGTCAGAGTCCAAGCGGCTCATGTCAGCTGAGGGCGGCACCTGACCTGTGTCTTGTAGTAACCGCCCCACCTGAGTTTCCTCATCGAGGCGCAGAGTTGAGTATCTCAAAGCACTCAGGAGAGCTTGGGGAAAGGAAGGCAGAGTGGAGGAAGGGCCAGGTGCCAACAAGGCTGCACCCCCAGCAGGGGACTCTCAGAGGAACTCCCTCCCGAGCCCCTCTGTTCCGGAGGTGTCTTCCTCTGAGCCCTGCCAGGAGCCAGTGTGAAGGGGCTGAGTCTGGCACAGAGGGTGCCAGACTTTTTGTCAGCACACTTGCCACCATTGACTGAGCACCTGCCCTAAGCCTCCTTGTCTAGGGCACACCTGTGCTCCCCAGGTCTTTGCCATCTGAGGGTGACCCCACTGTAACGTAGGCTTAGGCCGTGTGCATGGAAGGGATTCTACCAAGAGTTTGAAGTCCTCTCTGCATAGCGGGCTTGTGAGCCAGGCCTTGAGGGGCGGGGATGCAAGCGGGACAGGAGGAAGGGCACTGCAGGTATGGGGGACGCGAAGACCACAAGGAGGAACAGCAGAGGGCAGACTGCCTGGTTGTCCAGGCTCCACCATACACTGGCTGGTGGCTGTGACCTTGGCCGTGGGCTAGTTTGTCTGAGCCTGTGCCCTTTGTACATGATGGTACCTGCCTATCTGAAGAATCCAATGAATTAACAATGAGGACATCTTACGTTAGTATCTAGAAGAGTGGCAGATACACCAGAGATGTTCAGTAGACATTAACTGTGGTTGTTGACAGTCCAGAGTACAGGAAAAGCTGGATGGAGCTACAAATGCGGGACTGGAGTGAGCTCAGCAAACTTTGGAGACAGGGTCAAGATTCACGCCAGGGTGCAGCTTTCTCTGATTCTTCAAGGAATCATAAAGTTCCCACTGGTACTTCCTGATCCGAGCTCTGTCACACAAGGGCTGTCTCGGGAAGGTCAGGAAACCGCCATTGGGTGGCTTTGTCCTTACATCTGTACTCTGGTCCCTGGGCCATCTGCATCGCCCAATCTCCCTGTGGCGTGCCCCTCACAAGTTGTCAGCAGCGCTGCAGCAGGAAGTGTGAGTGGCCACACATCCACAGTCAGCCCAGTCACGAGCAGGCCTCAGGTAGTGGAAACGAACAGCTGTGTTGGCTTAACATGAGTGCCTGCTCCACTGAGCCTGCCAGAGGGAAGTTTTCAGGGCCCAGTCTGCCTCCAGGCACTGTCCCACACACCCACCCTACTGCTGGACCATTCATTGCTTCATCCGACACATGCTTATTGAGCCCCTACCATATGCTAGACACTGGGAACCACAGGCAGGCAGAGCCCCTGTCAGAGACAGTCTGGTGTGCAAGAAAGACAAGCAGGCAACTTCCATACCACCAGGGAGGAGATGGACGCATGGGTGTTGTGAGGAGGGGTGCAGGTGGAGAGGAAGGCAGTGATGACCACGCTGGCTAACAGGAGGGGAGGGTGTGTGCGAAGGTCTCGAGGTGAGATATCCTAGCGTTCTGGGAACTGAAGTTAAGCAATGTGAGGCAGTGGGGGATGGAGTTGGGGATGAGGTTGAAAAGAAAGGTAGAAGAAGCCCATGAAGGGTCTTGGAGGTCAACCCAAGGAAGCCAGTAGCCCCTGGAGACCCACGGAGGGGTTTTGGACAAGGTGGCGACCCAGTTAGAGACATCTTGCCCAAGATGACACAGGGGTTAGCACACACAGACCAGTTGCATCAGCTCCCCAGGATGCCACTCTGGTTGGTCCATACCCCATGGCCTTGAAAGACCCTGTGCCCAGCCAGCAGGAGCACCCAACACCTCATTTTGCAGCCCAGGACCTGGAACCATGGGCAGAAGAGATAGCCTTTAGAGGCAGGGGTTGTGGAGGCCATTGTGGCCGCTGAGAGAGAGCCTTCTATGGAAGCATGTCCCCTGAGTGACAGTGGACACTGGCATCCCCAAACCAGGCTGTGGCTCAAGCATCTGATTGTTTAGTGACATCCAGGTTCTGTGCCCCCAGACTACATGGTGGCCAGTGTCCTCCTTATATCTCTGCTGAAGATGACACGCCCAGGACCTCCAGCAGAGGGAACGGACCTGGCTGGCTCAGCATGTGCATGGGTGTGAGTTTGCATGTGTACAGAGGTACCGTGGCTGGCCGAGGCCACCCCCACCACCACCTCAGGTGGGTCTCTCTTAAACTAACCCATGCAGACGTTTTGCCCAAGCCCCCAGCCTCCACGAGGCCCTGGCGTGTCTACCATCTCCAAGCCTGTCATGGTCCAGCAAGAGTCCAACTTCATCTACAGGCCAGCCGTGAAGTCCGAGGTCCTGGTAAGCCCCCCGAGAGTGCAGAACTCTCCCTCCAGAGGGAGAGTGAGGGGGGACACAGACTCAGAGCAGGTGCCATCAGGGCATGCTCTCACTGGCTAAGGAGGAGTCCACAGGGGTGCTGATGGGACCAATGGAATTCTTGTCCTGCCTTGACCAAACAGCCTGGAGCTCTACCTTACAGTATGACAGCAATAACAATAGCAGCTAAGACTTGCTAAGAGCCTTCCAGGTGCCGGGCTCTGCATGGCCTCACTTAACCCTCCCAGCAACCCAGTGAGATGGTTCCTGTTTTCGTCCCTGCTTAACTTCCAGGGAAACTGAGGCACAGAGCGATTAAGGTGGTTGCCCACGGCACAGCCTGAACTTACAACTTCCTCCCAAGTCTTTTATTCTCCAAAGCCCACGCTCTTGCTCACGTGGCCCAGTTGCCAAAGCTGGCAGAGACCTGGTTCCCCAGCCTGTCGCGGCCCCCACAGGGGACACCCTCAGCCGGGGAATGGGCCGAGCGAACGCGTTCCCTTCCTCCATTTCCCTTCTCGCTCCTCGCTAGGACTGGAGGTCTGACAGGAGGTCCTGAGGCAGTGGGGAGATTCTGCCCACCCCCCCCACGGGTGTCAGAGGGGGCTGGGACTCACATGCAACCCTTCCCCCCACCGCCCACCGGGGGAAGGGACTGGGCCAGAACTTTCCCTTTCATGGAAACCCTATCCACATGTCAGGGCGGGGAGGGGCGGCTCAGATGTTTATTTTGAGCTGTAGCTGTCCCATTAGCTCCCAAAAGTTCACGCTGCGGGGCAGCCTCTGCCAGCCTCTGCCCGCACCCACGTTGCATTCTCTGGCCGGTGTCGAGGATGCTGCCGGCTCACCCTCTCGCAGCTGCTGTGCTGGTTGGGGGAGGGGCAGGCCGGCAGGCTGCTGATAAGGCAGGCCATGTCTGGCTGAGAGGGAGTTGGCAGGGCTGGCGCCAGGGGGCAGACGAGACCTACTGGGCATGTCAGGGGTGGACCTGTTTTCTTCCTGGCAGCCACAGGAGATGCTGAAGAGGATGGTGGTGTATCAGACTGCATTTAGACAAGTAAAACCACACCTGCCGTGTGCCTGTGGTCCTCCCCATCCCCCCCCCCACCGCCCTCCCACTCTGCCTGACCTCTGTCTCTCTGGGAGTGCCCGTTGGTTCCCAGGCAGCCCCAAGGGCCATCTTCTGGGGAGCCTCAGGCCGGAGTGCTGCCCCCAGGGCCTTGCCCACCTCAGGGGTTGGGAGTTGCATGTCCTATCAGATGGGGACCCAGGACCAGTTGGGCCCCAAGCTCGAGCTGACCAAGGAGCAGGACCCCTGGATGCTTGCTTCTTTTCCTGGTTTGTTCAAGGAGGAGCAGGGTAGAGAGTACCCTCAAAGGGCCACCAAGGCCATGATGGGCCCTGGCTGTAGCCCTGGGAGAGAAGGAGGGGCTGCCTGAAACCTTCCCTGTCCTGTCCACTCGATGAAGATCAGAGCTTCGAGCAAACCCCGCCTGGCACTGGCCTGGTATCAGGGAGGAGGTGGTGGCTCAGGTCCTGCTTCTGCCCAGGGTGCTCCTGGGCTAGGGACATGGTCTCTGAGGGGTGCTAGGCACGTCTCCTCCACACTTCTGGGGGCTTAGGGCCACAGAGCCAGCCACTGGATTGGCTGCTTCTCCACGGTAGAGAGTGGGAGACGGTACAGCCAGCCCTGGCTTCTCAGGTAAGCCCCCCTCAGTCTTGAGGCTGACTTGACTGCAGGCAGGGGCCGGAGAGGTAGGCACAGTGACACACAGGCTGGGGAGTGACGGCGACAGCTCGTCCTTAGGGGTGCTGCACCTAGTGCGACTCTGAGCACTTTGCAGACCTTACTCATTGGACCTCGCAGCAACCCAGGGCGGGGGGGCGCATGCTGTTCCCATCGCTGTCTAGAGATGAGACCCCGAGGCGGAGGCTGGTGGCACGGCTAGTGTCAGACCCTGGACTGGCATCCAGGAGGCGGGGCTCTGCAGCGTCCTCATGCGTCGCCACTGCCTCTGCAGGCACTCAGAACAGGCACCGAGAGACACCAGGAGGGCAGGTGCCTGGGGCCCTGGGCTCTGGGCTCTGGGGCCCCCGGGCACGAAGGCCAGCTATTTGGGCCTCCGTGTCTCCGTCTGCTGAATGAGGGACTGGGCTCCCTCTCTAAAGGCTGACCAGCGATCACGGCTGGGGAGTCTCTGACCTCACTCGCAAGAGACACAAGCCCACCCCAAACAGCAAGATCTCGCAGTCAGGGAGATGGGGCCCAAAGCCAGCACTGCCTTCCAGAAGCAGCTCCAGGGACAGGCAGACTCTCCCAGGGAAAGAGCAGGGACCTCCCAGGCCTGTCACCAGCCAGGCTGTGGCCTCGGAGTTGGGCCAGACACTGGACCTCTCGGGGACTGGGCCTGGAAGTGGCAGCTCACAAGGAGGGAAGCCAGGCAGACGCCCAGGCGTCTGCTTGCTGCCACTGGGTCCCTGTCTTGGGCCCAGAGCCTCGGTGCTGCACGCTGGGCAGAGGGTTGTCTGTGGCCTCACCACTACACCAGCCGTAGGCCCCCCGGGGACGCTCAGCACAGCCTAGGGAACCCACCGTGAGCTGAGGGTGGCTCAGCTCTCCCCAGCAGTGGGCTCTCCTTCACACCTACCTCCTGGCATGGGGTGGGGGGGTGACTCCCCGAGGCGGGGACGCCCCAGCTTCGCTCCCCGAGAGGAACTCCTGGGTAGGGGGACCTGTGCTCTGGCTCTGCGCCTCCTTCTCACTGCCTTGTTTCTAAGTTGGGGACATTGTCCTCAGAGCTACCTGTCAAGCAGAGGCCCCTGAGCCATGTGTGCCCCCTGCTCCTGCCCTAACTAAGGGGCTAGCCTGGGGTCCTGGGCCGCTGGGCAGCCTCTCACCTCCCTTGTGAGCATTGCGTTACGAACAGTGCCGGGCACCGGCCAGCGGTGTCCCCACGCCTCCTCCATCCCCTGGGGCTGACCGCCCGGGGAACAGCAGCCTCCTCAGCGGGACAGGCACGCCTGGCTGGGTCACAGCACTGGCTTGGAGGAGCACTGAGCCTCACCCCCAGGGCCACCGAGGTCAGGCCTAGAAGCCCCGAGGCTGAGGGATGAGAGTTTTGGTAGGGCAGGGCCTGTCCAGCCAGGCCGTGTAGATGGCACCAGGGTCCCTGCAGCCACAGACACTCACCCGCTGGGACAGTGCAGGGCCGTGGTCCCCACCAGCTTTCTGCAGCTTCCTGCTTGTCCCCGATTCAGGGGGCTCTGGCTGTTGGGGCTGCCAGCTTCCTGCCTGCACCCCAGCCCTTGGATTCCAACTCCCCTCCCCCACCCAGTCCTGAGCTTGCTTCTGCTGTGAGCCCCAAGGGCATCTGCTCTGCTGCCCTAAAGTGCCCCTTTGCTCCCAGGATTTCCGGAAATACGAGGAAGGCTTTGACCCCTACTCCATGGTAAGAGAGGAAGCTCCCCACCCCCAACCAGGGGAGGCACCCCAGGCATGGGGGGAGACCCACAGCATTGGATCAGGTGGTGCCTGCTGGGCCCTGAGAGCCCTGGGGATAAGGTGGGGTGCACGGGGAGCCCCAGGACGCCCCTGCTGCTGTCTGCTATGAGGGGCTCCCTCGGATGGCTTTTCAGCGCGAATAGTGAGTGTGTGTGTGTGTGTGTGCGCGCGTGTGGTCCCCATGGAGCCTGGGACCCCTGGCTAAAGACTGCTTGTGCTGGGTCTGGGAAAGACCCCTTGTACCTGTGCTCCATGGGCCCAGTGCCCCCCCAGGGGCCTGGCTTCCCGGTCCACCCTGCCCCACCCACATCCTCAGGCCAGTCGAGGTGAGGCCCCAATGTCTTTTTCCGTCTAGTTCACCCCGGAGCAGATCATGGGAAAGGATGTCCGGCTGCTGCGCATTAAGAAGGTACGGGGTGGGGGGCAGGGCTAGGCCACTGCGCTTCTGTGCCCCTGTGCCCGCTGCCTGGGCTCCTTGGGTGACCTGCAGGCCCCACGCTGTCCCTGCCCCCACCGAGGGCCCCTCTGGCTGTGGGCCCATACCCCCAGGGCGCCTTTCTCCCCGGTAGCCCCCCAGGTTCTTCCTTGGTGCCCGCCTGCAGCAGGCTGCTGTCTGCTTCCTTTGCTGAGCCCTGTTTCCCTCTAAGCAGGAGGGAGCCCTGGACCTGGCGCTGGAAGGCGGCGTGGACTCTCCGGTCGGGAAGGTGGTCGTCTCCGCCGTGTACGAGGGCGGAGCGGCTGAGCGGCACGGTGAGTGGGGACCAGCCAGGCCCCTGTTGGGGAGGAGGGCGGATGGCTCTCCAGGCTCCCGTGCTGCCCTCCCTCCCCGGAAAGCAAACAGCTGCCAGCCAGGAGTAGGCTAACTGCTGCTCGAGAACACCATGCCAGCCAGCCATGTCTGGCCCAAGCAGACACCACCCCGCCCTCTCTGGGGTCCCAGGCAGAAACGTGATGAGAATGGACACGTACGGCCGGTACCAGGGCGAGCTGCTCGCAGGGAGGCTGTGGGTATCCTGGGGAGTCCCTCACCCACCAAGGGGCAGGGGGATGCTGGGAAGGGCCCCTTGCAGGGCACGGCCTTGGGAAGTGCTGGCCTTGGGTGAGAAGGGCTTTCTGGGGAGAGGTGGGGAGAGAAACCCCACCTGTCCTTGCAGGAGACAGAACCAGGGGCTCACCGAGCACCAACCCTGTGCCACATGTGATTGCTTTCTTTTTAATTGAGAGAGAGAGAGAGATTGAGAGATCTTCTATCCACTGGTTCACCCCCCAAATGCCCACAACAGCACCGGGGCTGAGCAGTCCTCTCCCACCAGGGGAGCAATGGCATCCAGGCCTCCCACGTGCCTGGCAGAAACCCAAGCACTTGCAACGTCAGCTGCTGCCTTCCAGGGCGCCTGTTAGCAGGAAGCTGGCTCAGAACTAGGAGCAGGACCAACGCAGGGGCTCCGATATGGGACGCAGGCGTCTCAAGCAGCATCGCTGCACCAAATGCCCACCCCTGCCAGGCGTCCCTGGCACACAGCCCTGAGTCGAAGTGTTTCATGTGCATCGGCTCATTCAGGCTTCACATCAACCCTGCCAGGAGATGCAGCTTAGAACTGAGGTACAGACACGTGCAAGGACCCACAGCCACAGCAGATTGAGATTGTGTGCGGGCCATCTGCTCAGGTTGCTTTAGTGCCCACCGCAAGTGCTTGCCCCTCCCAGAGGGCTCCCCACACAATCTCTCTGCCTCTTCTGTGGCTTGGTCTCCTTGCTTTTACCCTCTTTTCATTTTTTTAAGTTTATTTGAAGTGCAGAATGAGACACAGAGAGAGGTCTTCCATCTGCTGGTTCACTCCCCAAATGGTTGCAATGGGTGGAGCTGAACCAAGATGAAGCCAGGAGCCAGGAGCTTCTTCTGCTACCCCACGTGGGTAGCAGGGGCCCAAGCGCTTGAGCCATCCTCTGCTGCTTTCCCAGGCCATTAGCAGGGAATTGGATGGGAAGTGGAGTGGCCAGGATTCGAACCAGTGCTCATTTGAGATGCCGGCACTGCAGGCTATGGCTTTACCTGCTATGCCATGGCGCTGGCCCCCATATCCTCTTTTCAACAACCACCCTTGGGTGATGCATGAATCCTTTGTGGAGCCAGGAATGTCTCCTGCTACAAGCTGTCCACCCTTCACCGGTGTCTGCAATGCTACCCTTTACAACTGCTTCTGCCAAGCCAAGGAGGCTCTTCAGTGCGCCTGTGTGCTTTGTGGAGGCAGAGGTGCCCCTCAGTGGCGGAGCCCCAGGCCTCTTACCTTTCCAGCCCAGAGTACAGAATTCCATAGTCAGGGCCCAGAGGGAGGTCCTCGGCTGGAGTCAGGCTCTCCCACAAGCATGCGGTGGAAGAAGGCCGGGCCTAGGCGAGCAGACAGAGTGAGGGCAAGTCGCCCGGTGGGTGACTGGTGCGGCGTGGGCCCTGGGAGCCTTGGCTGCGGTCCAGCTCTGTCACCCTCAGTGCCCTCAGGCCCCTTCGGCTACACTCTGAGCCTTGCACACTCAGCTGCCCAAGCCCACTACTGCTCTCTCACCCCACATACACCCCTCCCCTGCCCTCACTCGTGTGCCCACGAAGGGAGGGCAGCTGGGTGGAGGGTGGCTGGCCTGTCCTGCGGGGAAGCAAGGACCAGGGTGCGTGGGTAGGTGATTCTCCTAGGGCCCTCCCTACTTAAAGCCCCAGCCCAACCACTGCCTCCTAGCCTGTGCTGCCTGGAGTTGGCACAAAACGAAACAGTGGAAGTCACCCATTCCCTGTCCCACTGTGCCAAGGAAACCGCTGTCTGCAGTTGGGCCCAGGCTGCTTTGGGTTCTTCGCAGTGCCATGGAAGATTGCCCAGGAGCACAAGGGTTTCTGGAGCCCCTGGCCTCCACCTGCACTCACACAGGCCACAATCCCAGGGCCTTGGTGCCCTGTTTCACCATAGCCCACAGAGTGCCCAGCAGACATGGCAGCTGAGGGAACTTCTACAAGGGTTCTGATGTCAAGGAGGTGGGGGAGGTCAGGCCCAAGCTGACCACCTCCTGGAGAGTCACCATGTCCACCAGCCAGGGCTGCTGCTTTGGCACACGGGGGGGTTACACCACAGCTACAACACCAGCATCCCCTGCAAGCACCAGTTCACGTCCCGGCTGCTCCACTTCTGATCCCGCTCCCTGATAATGTGCCTGGGAGAGCAGTGGAAGATGGCCTGAGTGCTTGGGCCTGTATCACCCACATGGGAGAACTGGATGGAGTTCCAGGCCCTTAACTTTGGCCTGACCCAGCCCCAGCTATTGTGGTCATTTGGGGAATTAAACATTACATGGAAGATGAATCTCTCCCTCCGTCTCTCTGTCTCTCTCTCTCTCTCTCTGCTGTCATTCTGCCTTTCAAATACATAATAGCTCTAAACAACAAATAAATAAATAAATAAGACGCTAGCCATGTTCAAGGCTCTGACAAGTCCTGCAGTGAGTAACTCTTCAGCATATAACTTGTCGTTTTGCAAAATTAGGTCACAGGACAGCCTGCTTCTCTGGACACACCTCTTACACCATTCATTTTATTCCACAAATACCCATTAATGTCTTATCTTGTGTTAGAGTGTTAAGTGCTAGGGATGTGGTATGGAGACAAAAAGACAGTGCCTGTCCCCACGGAGCTGAGCATGCGGCAGGAGAGGGCCTCAGTACACATGCACGCATGGTGGCGCAGGGCTGCACGCCGTGAGAGCACCGGTCAGAGAGAGCCAAGGGATGTGAGAGGATTATGGGAAAGATCTACTGGAGGCTGAGTGGGGGACAGGGAAGCCCTGTCTGTGGGCTGGAAGAAGAGACTGGAAAGAGGGGTTAAAGCACTACGGGTGGAACGGCCTGTGCAGGCCCAGAGGTGGCAGAGAGCCTGGCCCACTCAGGGGCCCAAAGCAGACCAGCGCGATGGGACCACAGAGACGGACAGCTCAGATGGCAGGGCTGACTCATGCCCCTGACAGGGCACGGGGAATGACAGACGCCAGCCAGAGCTGGGTGCAAGGCTTCAGCACCGGTGTCCCAAGGCCCCTGAGCTGGGGCGAGGACGGGGCGGGGTCAGAGCGGGGAGGAAGTGCACTTTGAGTACCTGGGAGTATTTGCTCCTGGGCTGCGTGACCCCACATGAACTCTGAGAACCCAGCCACAGAGCCCTCCCCCGTGCCAAACCCCTAGGCCAGGCACGTGTCACATGTGACCCAGGTGGCCCAGCAGCTTTGTCCTCCTGCAGGTGGCATCGTGAAAGGGGACGAGATCATGGCAATCAATGGAAAGATTGTGACAGACCACACGCTGGCCGAGGCTGAGGCCACCCTGCAGAGGGCCTGGAACCAGGGCGGGGTAAGGACCGGACCCATCCCCCACGCCACCCTGCCCCCTTTGCCTGCCTGCCTCTAACCCCAGCCTCTGCAGCCTGGCCCAACAGGCGGGTCCCCCCTCCTCGGGTGGGTTTCTGAGGTGCAGGCAGCTCTTGGGGGACACACACGTACCCCATCCTGCTGATGGTCGAAACCTGACAAGACGGGATTCAAATGTCCCAGTGGGACAAACACAGGCTCACGGCAAGCCCACCCAGGAAAGACTTAATGTCTTCTCTAAGTGCACCCTTAATTAAAGAATTAAGGGTGCGCTGGGAGCTACTAGAAAGCACTAACGGAAGTAGAGGGCCAGGCGAAGGAGGACCTGGTGCTGTCTGCTCTGAGCCGTTAGACGCCCACCTGGGTCAGGGCTGCTCTGTGAGGTCAACAGGCTGTGGACTGCACCACCCGAAGAAGTGCCGTGCGGTGCACTGTAGTGTGCATGGGGCCCACTCATGTTGTGCAATGCACAACCTGTGCAACTGTGTGCAGGCAGCCGAGCCTGAGGTATTAAATTCAGTGCCAAGGAAGCTGACCAGATGGGCCTGGGACCCACATGACAGGATGTGGAGAAGAGAAGACTTACGGGTAACACGATGACCGTCTTTGATTATCTGAAGTGCTGCATTAGGGCAGGGGGAGCAGAGGTTTTTAGTGATTCTTGAAGGCAGAGCTGGATCGGATAGAGGGAAGGCTGGGGAGAGAGAGAGAGAGACTCCAGCTCAATATGAGGAACAGAGGGGACCAGTGATACCCCAAGGACTTTCAGGGGATGCACCGCCACCAAGGGTGGACAGTGCTGGGCAGGCCAGGGATTGCAGGGATGCCCCGGGGGTGGGGGTGGGGGTGGGGTTCAGAGTGAGGATCAGAAAACTAGGCCAGAAGTTCCCCAATTGGCTATGTGTAAGAATTAATGTGGGATCTTATTAAAAATACTCTCCCAGGCCCACCCCAGCCTTCCAGGGGCCAAGTCTGGGAGTCTAACAGCTTAGGCAGTTCCCCACGGCAATTCCAAGGTTGCTGCCTGGCCCCGGTCTGCAGATCAGCATTCGGGAACTTGGTGTCTTTCATTCAAGGGCCTTGCAAGTCTGGGCCGGATAGCTCTGAAACCTCGGAGACTAAAAGCTTCCCCAGGCCCTAGGACTCCACAGGGAGCCCCCGCCCCCACCCCATGAGCCCCACCTGAGCCCACTTCCTCCGGGTGCCCAGGACCTGGCAGTCAGAGTCGCATGGCTTCCCCCACAGGACTGGATCGACCTTGTCATTGCTGTCTGCCCCCCAAAGGAGTACGACGACGAGCTGTAAGTGTCCGCCGGCACCGGGCACGCACCCTGCTCTCCTCTGAAATCTGACCACTTCCTCCTCCATCCAGCCTCACGGGATGGCCCAAACGCACAGCTGCTGCAAATCAAAGCTCCCTGGAGACTCCCAGGCAGGCAAAGCTCTAGAACTTTGTCCCTGTCCCCGCCATTGTCAGAGCTGCCTGCAAAGCTGTCTTGCCCAAGGTCCCCTTTGCAGGTGGGAAGCTAAGGCTCAAGTTCTCAGATCAAGTAAAGGAGCAAATCGGGAGCACCCGGGGTTTTTGATGCCCCACCCAAAACTCTGTCCCCGGCTCTGTTATCGGATGGTTTAAACCTTTGCACGTCCATCCTTCACTCCCTGGAAGGTCTTCCTGACATCTGACTTCACCCATTCGTGCTGTGTCCCTACAAAGCTAAGACCACAGCCTCTGCCCTCCTCTCCTCCCCCCACCCCATGGGCTCTGCAGGAGCTGTGTCTGCCTTCCCCCGTCAGCCCTGGGTGCCTGTCTCCACCTCTCTATAGCATCCTACCTCTGCCCTGCCCCTGCCACTCACACACTCGCTGGCTGACTTCCCTGCATGCTTTGTAGTAACTAAGAGGTAGCTTCTGCACCTGCATCCCGGGGCCTCAGCAGCAGCGAGAGAAGGGAGAGGACTGGGGAGCCCTGCCTGGAGTAACACAGCCTCTTTTGTTTCCTGCCCTGCTCTGTTCTGCGGACCTAGCTCTTCCCTCCCCTCCTCCGCAGCCGAAAGCCCCCAGCCGGTCCGCAAGCTCCTTGAAGACCAGGCTCCCGTGTACAGACACGGGTTCCTCCTGCAGCTGGAGCCCACGGTGAATAGGCAGGCGGGCCACAGGGCCCAGCTGTCCGTGCTGCATGCAGTGGCCGTCTGCTGCCTATGCTGCTGCCGGCAGGTTCTTTGGACTGGCGTCTGGATGGGCTCAAGTGCCGCCTGGGGCCACACTGGCACAAAGATGCTACATCCGGGGCATAGAGCAAAGCCCCTCTGTGGCAGGTGCTTGGAACCCAGATACCCTGGCTCCCCACAGCTCTTGGGAGCAGCCTGGGGTCCCACATGGCACCCAGAGGAGCCGAGTAGAGCTCTGAGCATCGTTCCCTGCTGGGCACAGACAGTGCCTCAAGCCACGTGTGCTGGGCTAGATGCACCCACAGGAAGCCCGGCCTGAACCCCCCCTACCCCCCAGAGACCTGTCTTCACAACATGTGCAGCCCCTTCCTGTGCACGCCACCCTGTTCCACCCAGCCCCTTGCTTGAGCAGAACCAGGCCTCTGAAGAGGTGTCTAGGCTGGTCCAAAGAACCAGACTTTGGTGGGTTAGAGTGGCTCGCATCCTGTTGTAGCCTGGCCTGAGCCCTGCTCAGACCAAGCTTCTCCTTTGTGCTTTCTGGCCCCTGCACCCCGGGCTCTGTCTGTGGGACTCGCCATGGAGCCCAGCTCTGGCACTTGCTTCCCTCCCAGTGGCAGGTGGCTATGAAACTGGGCTTTGATATGGCCGGAAGCCCACAGTTGGCAGCATCCGGGGCAGATCCAAGCCAGGACTTGTCGACTTGTCTGTGCTAAAGTCCTCAAAACATTAGAGCCCCATGCTCCCAAGACTGTTGTGTTGCTGTAGTGTGGCTCCTGGGGTGGCCTAAGTGGTCCTGTGTTTTCTGTCGCTTGCTCTTGGCAAGGGACCCCCACACCTCTTCCTGCCTGTCCCCTCCTCCCCATCTCAGGTGTCCCTTTGCTTTCTCCTTGGCCTACTGTGTGCAGTGGCAGTGGCTGGTGCATGGCCACTGGGGCCTTACCAAGAGGGGCCTCCAGAGGTTGGCAGGGCCTCATGCCAGAAGGGCAGGTGCTCCTGGGCTGGGTGTGCACCCACACAGCTTGCACCTGCCGCACCTGCCACACCTGCCACACCTGCTTCCTCTTCCCCACAGGACTTTCTTCTGAAGCCTGGAAGGAGAAACCAAATTCACCCCTAGAAGATGGCAAGCCCTAGACTCACTTCTTCAACCCAAATACTGCAACCAGCCCTGAGAGATCCCAGCCTGCAGGCAGCAGGAGGCACCCTGGAACGTTGACCTGCTACGACCCTGCCCTAGGGCTGGCTAAGGAGCACCTGGGCCAACATGGAGAGTGGGAGCAGCCAGCTCTTCTAGAGAGGGCTCAGGGGCACTGCCCTCAATTTTCACCCCTGCTCCTGTGAACTTGGCCTCTCCCAGCCCTAGTGGGCTCCTCCCTTAAGACCTACTAGGACCCAATGCCTGAGTTTCCCTCTCCATCCCTCTCCTCCCGCCCCGCTCGAATTGCTGCCAGGGTAGCTGCTGCAGATCTTCCTCTGAGCTCAATAATAACTAGATTTCTTTTCCAGCCCACGGGAGCGAGTGTGGTTTGGGCCAGCAGATTCAAGGCTTTTGAATCAAAAGCCGTTGCTTTTGGTCCCTATTCGAGGGTGAGACGCAGATCCCAGCCTGGGAGCTGGGTCTGACGTGGTCTGACATGAGGTCATGACAGCCGAGTGGGGTGGCTCGGGGCGGAGGCTGAGGAGGCCTCAGGGCCTTCTCCGCCGAGAGATGACAGGAAATGAGGCCCCCCCCGTGGCCGCCACGTTGCTCAATTCTAGAAAGCATAGCTGAAGGGCGGCGCCCCAAAGGGTCTCCTCAAGGTGGGGGGTGCCCCGACTTCTCCCAGAGAGAGAACGGCCACACCTGCTGCTCCCGAGGTCATCGAGATTGGACATGACGCAGGTAGGGCTGAGGGCCGCGCTCTGGAACTACAGCAGCAGGGCAGGAGCCGTGGACTTGAGGCAGGGAGGTGCAACTCCAAAAGCCCAGCAAGGGCCGTGAAGGCCCTCTGGATGCAGGAATCAGTGGGGTTGTGTGCACATAAGCACGTCGTGGGAACCCAAGACAAGAAGCCCTGGTGTCCCAGAGCCCCTGAGAATCGGACACGGAAGGGGATTGGAGGGGGCAGCTCTCTTGGTCCCTTGGTGGCTGCCTCTTCACCTGTCCACTTCTTGCTGTGGGACCGCTAGGCCTCCTGTCTCTGCCATCAGCTTCCCATGCATGTTCAGAGCTCAGCTATAACCCGATCGTCTCAATCACCTGCTGGACTCCAGGCGGCCTTCCAGCCGTAGC
This sequence comes from Lepus europaeus, assembly GCF_033115175.1. Lineage (NCBI taxonomy): Eukaryota > Metazoa > Chordata > Mammalia > Lagomorpha > Leporidae > Lepus > Lepus europaeus. The sequence goes on from NC_084833.1 coordinate 47,786,417, forward strand.
CCCACCACCAACTACCTGGCTCAGTCCCCACTTCCCAGTCCCCAGGGTCAGGCTGATGGGGTCAGCTCACCTGAGTGGCTGGGGATGGGGGCACCTCCCACCCCACGTGTGGGTGGGCAGCAGGCCCTGGTCACCACACCTGCTAAAGGATGCCTACAGGGAGCCACCTCCCCACCAACCTGCACATGCACAGGAAGTGACTGGGCACCCAAGGACAGGTGTCTCGGGCGAGGGAACTGCAGAGAAACACGTTCCTGCTGGGGGCACTGCGGGGGAGGCCCTTGGGCAGTCACAGGTCCAGCCTCAGGTCCCCACAATGGATGCAGCCCGGCCAGAATCCTGAGGACTCAGTGTCAAAGCAGACACTCCCAGAGTCACTGCAGGGGCTGGGGGGCAGGGGCGGCTAAAACGCAATGACAGTGACCACAACGAAGCAGCACTGAAGGAGAGCAGTGGGAGGGGGCGCGAGGCTGAGGTCTTGCTGAGCTCCTCAGTGTGGATAAAGCCACAGCGACCTCCGAAGAACTGGCTCCGGAGAGAAGAGCCAGGCCGAGGAGCTGCCCACACTCTCATCTGCACAGAGCCTGCTCTGGAGGCAATGCCAACCCCAAGGGAGAGGGAGGAAAGACCCAGGTCGGGATCTATCCTTGGGGGCCGTGTGGGACACTGCTGAGGCCACAGTTCATGGCGTGGACTGGGCCACACACGGGCACCCGCAGTGACCAAGATGGGGCATTCGCGGCTAAAAGCCCAGCCACGCGCCACCCAGCGCTCCACGCCCTGCAGGGCAGAACGGCTGCTTCCACGCTCTGCCACTGCCCCCCACCCCCAGGCAGTCACCAGGCTGGCCTCCCGGAGGAGCCCCACTTCTACCCTAGAATCCAACCCCCATAGCTGGATGCTCGGGAGAACTGAGGCCCAGGAGGGAGGGAGGGACTTGGCAGGGCCCCGTTTGCTGGTGGCAGAGCAGTCCAGCCAACTGCACCACGCAGTGGAAACACAAACTTAAAACAGCTGGGGACCCGGGGGCGCCCTTTGACCCTGACGCTTTAGCGTTTTATCTATCTCGTTGAAACTGCTTCCCACAGCCACTCCCCAGGGGCCGTGGGGAGGCTCTGAGGCCTCTCCCCTCTGAACATGGAAGTCACGGGTGACAAGGCTGCGTGGCCGCCCCTGTGTGCCCGAGACGCTCCCAGTGGGCCTGTGTGGGCTGGGAAGCTTCGCCCTCAGCCTGACCCGGGCCAGTTCCCAAGCCTGGGTCTGGATAAGCATCTGAGAGCTCCATTCTCTGCTGTCCCCGCAGTGACACGGCCCCACTCCCCGGGGCCCAGGCCTAGGATTTCTCAACTTCATAAGTACACAAAAGTGATGCACCGTGGTAGAAACTATCCTTAATTGTGTATTTGGGGGCCGGTGCTGTGGCGTAGTGCTGTGGCTGTGCCTGCAGTGCCGGCATCCCATATAGGCACTGGTTCAAGCCCCAGCTGCTCCATTTTGGGTCCAGCTCCCTGCTAATGTGCCTGGGAAAGCAGTGGAAGATGGCCCAAGTGCTTGGGCCCCTGCACCTGCGTGCGAAACTCGGAAGAAGCTCCTGGCTTTGGTTTGGTCCAGCCTCGGCCATTGTAGCCATTTGGGGAATGAACCAGTGGATGGAAGATTCTCTCGCTCTCGCTCTTTCTGCCTTTCAAATAAATAAAATAAAATAAAGTGGTGAATTTTGATGTTTTCCCAGGTTAGTGATATGCAATTCAATGCTCTCTTGAGACAGCGGGCAGTGGCCACAGCCAGTCCCACAATCACAAGGGAACATGGCCCACACTCCACAACCAGCTCTGTTGCTAAACTAGGAGGCTCGGTCAGTTACATGTAGTAAATGCGTCTCTGACTTAATGATGAACTTACTGGGTTTAATGGTGATGTAAGCCCCTCGTAAGCCAAGGAGGCTCTGCACTGGGCGTTCATTGTAAGAAGCACTGGGCTGAGGCCCCGACTGGTAGTAACTCATTAACTCACTACAAGGGACCCTGGGAGGTGCACACACGCCTGAGGTCAAGCAGAGGGTAGGTGGCAGAGCCAGGGTGCAGCAGTACGACTCCAGGACCCAGGGTTCCAGCCCGCAGTGAGTGCAGGAGATAGAAGCAATGGGCAGAGCTCAGTGTGAGCTCACTGCTCCAGATGGACCCCTTGGGTTGGGAGGGACAGAAATGGATCTCAAAGGGGGGCATTTAAGTGAAAAATCCATGAGTACTTGATGTCAGGTTTGGCTGGATTCAGGTGTTAAAAATTAGTGACACTGACATTCCATATGGGTCCTGGCCGCACTACTTCGGATCCAGCTCCCTGCTAATGCACCTGGGAAAGCAGCGGAAGATGACCCAAGTGCTTGGACCCCTGCACCCACACAGGAGATCAGATGGAGTTCCACTTCTGGGCCAGTCCCCGTTATTGCGGCCATTTGGGGAGTGAACCTGCAGATGAAAGAGCTCTCTGACTCTTTCTTTCAATGTAACTCTGCCTTTCAAATAAATAAATCTTTAAAAAAATTTAGTGACATCAGGAATCCATTCTGGCCATCTGGATTAGCCAAGATTCTCCAGAGACATGTGAGCAATTGTATATATATGAGGCTACTTTTAAAAGTTTATGGCAAAATTGATGTCTATAAATTGGATTCTAATTTTTCATTGACTTGTATCATTGGCAATGTATTTTCTTTGTCATTATTATTATTATTATTATTATTATTTGAGAGGCAGAGACAGAGAGCCCCCCCCACCCCAGCCACTGGTTTACTCCCCAAATGTTCCCAACAGCCAGTGCAAGGAAAATTCTGAAATTCATGCACAGGTTTTTTTCATAATGTACATTTTTCCATACTATTTTTGAAATTCCTCATAGGCATGGATTTCACTTTCTTTAAAGATTTATTTTTGAAAGGCAGAGTTACAGAGAAAGAGAGATCTTCCATCCATTCATTCACTACTCAAATGACCACAATGGATGAAGCCAGGAGCCCAGAACTCCATCCAGGTCTCCTACGTGGGTGTGGGAGCCCAAGCACTTGGGCCATCTTCTGCTGCTTTCCCAGTTGCATTAGCAAGGAGCTGGATTGGAAGCATAGCAGTGGAAATTCAAACAGGCGCTCCAATATGGGATGCCCATATCACAGGCACTGTTTAACCCACTGGCCCTATATGCATGATTTCAAAATAAACATCACTGGGGCTGGTGCTGTGGCATAGTGGGTAAAGCTGCCACCTGCAGTGCCATATCCCATATGGGAGCTGGCTGGGAATGCAATAGAGGATGGTCCAAGTGCTTGGGCCCCTGCACCTGTGTGGAAGACCCGGAAGAAGCTCCTGGCTCCTGGCTTCGGATAGGCCCAACTCCAGCTGTTGTGGCTGTTTGGCGAGTGAACCAGCTGATGGAAGACTTCTCTCTCTCTCTCTCTCTCTCTCTCTCTCTCTCTAACTCTGCCTTTCAAATAAATAAGTACATCTTAATAAATAAATAAAAAAAAACATCATGAATTCCATTTTCCACAAATATTTGGAAGTACTTTTGAATATGTACATATATATATATATATTGAGAGAGAGAGAGAGAGATTTTGTTGTTGTTGTTGTTGTTGCTGTAAGAAATGGGCTCACACAATTGTGGAGGTTGCTAAGTCCAAAATCTGCAAGGCAGGCCTGCAGCTGGGACCCAGGGAGCGCTGCCACTGCAGGCAGAGCCGAGGCGGTGTGGGCTGGAAGGATTTCCTCTTGCTCCGGAGACATCAGTCTTTGATCCATTAAGGCCTTCCACTGATTAGATGAGGTCCACACACATATGGAAGGCAATCACTCAAAGTCTACCGAGTTAAATGTTAATCTCATTCACAAAATGCCTTCACAGCAATACCCAGACGTGGCGAACCAAACACCTGGGTGCTGTGGCCTGTAAATACAGCCCTCACACCACCTCCCGGCTCTACCCTCCTCTGGCTGGCTGGCTTTTCATATGGCTCTTTCCCCATGATGCCAAGGTTGCCCCCAGCATTCTGGACGTATTTGACCAGGTAGGGCAAGCTCAGTGGGAAAATCCCACTTCTGGCTTGATAGTCCCAGCAAAATGCTAAGGATTTGCTCTGCTTAGCTCAAGGTAAGGGTATGGCTACCCCCTGGCCTGCCAGACCTGGTCAGATATCCACTCCTGTAGCCAGGGGTTGGAGCCAGCCCCACTGGGACCAGCTCAACCAAGTGAAAGGGGAGAGTGGACTCCAAAAGGAAAACTAGGGTGTTGTTATAGGAGGAGGGGCTCTGGGAAGACACGGAGGGGTGTCCTCCAAGGACCCTGTCCCCTAGGCTCCTGCCTTCCCTCCTTTCCTCCTGTTCTTCCCTTTCCCCTCTCTGTGACCTGGCCTGGAAGGGACCTGCAGCTCAGGACCCCAGGAGCATAGAACCCTTACTAACTCCCAGCTGCTCAGCCACCAAGAAACTGGGGTCAAGAAATGGGTAGTGGCAGGGTCTTCTTTGCCCATAGGACCCCCCCACCACGTGCTATGATACAGGAGTTCCAACACTTGTTCCCCAAATGTTCTGAGAAGAGAGAACAGAAACCTGACCTTGGGCACATTAATCTCTATTTTAGTCTCTTCAACTACAAAAAGGATTAGAAATAGTATCCACTTCATTTAATTGTTAAGACCAAAAGAGACACGGGAACACGGATTTGCCTAGTGGTCAGTGTGCCTGCATCCCAGATTTCAGTGCCTGGGTTTGAGTCCTGTCTCTGGCTCCTAACTCCAGCTTCCCACCAATGCAGACCCTGGGAGACAGTGGTGATGGCTCAGGTAACTGGGCTCCTGCCACCCACATGGGAGACCTGGATTGGGTTACTGGCTCTGGCCCCTGCCCAGCCCTGGCCATTGCAGGCATTGGGAAGTGAACCTGCAGATGGGAGTTTTCTCTCTCTCCCTCTCTCTCTCTATTTATCTTTCTGTCTATGTCACTCTGCCTTTCAAATATATAAATAATTAATTTTTAAAAAAGTACAGATGGGGCCGGTGTTGTGTAGCAGGTTAAGCAGGTGCCTGCATCCCATATGGGCACCAGTTTATATCCACACTGCTCCACTTCTAATCCAGTTCCCTGCTAAAGGACTAGGAAAAGCAGCAGAAGATGGCCCAAGTGTTTGGGCCCCTGCCACCCCTGTGAGAGACTTGGATTAAGCTCCTGGTTCCTGGCTTGGGCCTGGCCCAGCCCTGGCTGATTGAGCCATCTGGGGAGTAAACCAGTAGATGAAAGATCTCTCTGTCTCTCTGTCTCTCTCTGTCTCTGTCTCTGTCTCTCTCTCTCTCTCTGTATTTCTGCCTTTCAAATAAATAAATCTTTAACAAAAATAAAATACAGATAAACTGCTTAGAAACAGTTCTTGGGTCTCAAATGAATAATTTTTAAAAATCTGGGATAGACACTATAGAAAAGAGAATCCTGGGGCCCTTTTCAGCTCAGAGCAAGGAGCTCCCTACAGGTGATCTCTGAGGCAAAGAGTGGTTCCTGACACGGCCCCTGTGCCCCACCCTTAGACCTGGAGCCAGGGGGCAGAGGCCTTGCCCCTCTCCAGGCTGCACCAGGGCAAAAAGCCCTCCCCGCACCTGGCCGTACAGAGCCACCGGCAGGATGCACGCCTGTGTGTGTGTGCGTGCGTGCGTACATCTACATGTCAGGCTTTTTATATTCATCTTTATTACCTTTATGCTGAATGCACACATGAGGTGGAACCGAGAGATGCTTCCTGCCTTTTACCTCATGGTAAATCATAGGCGCACGGGCCCCCCTGCCCCAGACCTCACCCTAAGGGCGATGGTGATGGAGGTCGAGTGGAAAAAGCTCCCACACGGGAGACAGGTGGCCATCTCCCCTTCTCCTTCAAACAGAGAGGAAGGGAAGAAACACCCTTGCTTCTTTGAGAAGTGGCAGCAGGAACCTCGGCTTGTCATCCTAACGTTCTGCAACGTAACCGCCCAGGGCGAGTAGGCTGTAGTCTCCGGCACCCTGGGGGCTTCACCTAGGCACCTAGTCCTGGCAGTGTCCCTTTGGCCTCCTCGGGATAAGAGAGGTTTTCCTAACTTGTTGTTGTTGTTGTTTTTAAATTGTAGTAATATACACATAGCATGAAACTTGCTATCTTACTCATGGTTAAGTGTACAGTTCGGTTGTATTAAATGCACACACATTGTTGGACAATCATCATCACCATCCAGCTCCAAAATTCTTTCCATCTTGCAAACCTGAAACTCAGTAGTGATTGAACAGCAACAGCCCATCCCTCCCCCCACCACCCGGTCCCTGGCAAGCACCATGCTACCTTCCAGCCCTATGACCTTGGCTGCTGTCTGTGCCTCACGTCAGTAGAAGCAACGCCATTTCTCCTGGTGTGCCCACAGATTTCACTCAGCATAATGTCCTCAAAGCTCATCCACCTGGTAGCACTACTGGGATGTCCTTTTTAAAAAAGATTTATTTATTTGAAAGGTAGAGTTACACAGAGAGAGAGAGAGAGAGACAGAGAGAGAGAGGTCTTCCATCTGCTGGTTCACTCCCCAAATAGTCATAACATCCGGGGCTTGCCAGGCCAAAGCCAGGAGCCAGGAGGCTCTTCCAGGTCTCCCATGGGGTTGCAGGGGCCGAAGTACCTAGGCCATCCTTTGCTGCTTTCCCAGGCACATCAGCAGGGAGCTGGATTGGAAGTGGAGCAGCCAGGTCTCAAACTGGCACCCATGTGGGATGCTGGTGTTGCAGGAGGTGGCTTAACTCGCTGCACCACAACACCAGCCCCCGGATTTCCTTCCTTTTCAGGGCTGGATCATATTCCATTGAACGACTAGACTCCGTTATGAGTACTGCACCCACCTCTTAGTGAACACCTCTTGGCTACTGTGACAGTGCTGCTGTGAACAGGGGTGCTTCTGGGGATACGGGAACCCCCTGAAGTGGAACCGCTGGGAATGTTGCATTATCCTTTGGGAACAGACCATGAACTAGACAAATAGCTGCAGGTGTAACTCTCACTGGCTGTGAAGGACAACACTGCCTTCAGGGACCAGGAAGGCAAATATCCCTCTCTTTACAACATGCACATTTCCCAGTCTCGGGGGGATCCTTACAGGAGCACTGAGAAATCCACAGAGGTTGTGTTTCACGCAGTACACATTCGCGTTAGAAGTGCATTGGCTACAGGGTGCAGACAGTGGCTCGTTGCTGGCGAGCATCACTGGCCCCCGGTGCAGGCAGCCACCTCCGAAGAAGCTGAGTCTCTCACCATCTGCCTGTCTGCAATGCCAGCAGCCACTCTCTCCATCAGCCAAGGGCTATGCCCTGCCAGCAAGTCAGCTCAGGCCGCGTCCCTCGCCTGACAGATGCCATGGAGCAAGCTCTTACCTGATGCAGCTCCAAAGCCGCCATGCAATTCAAGAGCCCAACAGCCCAGAGTCACCTCAGGTCCCAGTCCCTACCTCAGCGTCCACAGGTGGATTTGGGAGGGGTCTGAAATCCCAGTGTTTGGGTCCCCTTTGGGAGAAAGAGTTCAAAGTTCTTATCAGGTTCTCAGAAGTGTTCATGACACAAGGAGGTTAAGTCACTCTCATGGAAGGATGAAGATTAAAAGAAACAAGAACCTTAGTGGTAGGAGTTTCCAAAAGACCAGCTGTGAGCTCCTCAGGTGCAGCAGTTCCTGTACCCATCACGTTATCTCCAGCAATTGGCTCAAAACCACAGCACCCGGCAATGACTCAAAATAAATGTGTCACTAAGTGGATAGAGGGTCCGGCATAGTGGGTAAAGCCACCGCCTGCAGTGCCAGCATCCCATATGGGTGCTGGTTCAAGTCCCGGCTGCTGCACTTCCAATCCAGCTCTCAGCTATGGCCTGGGAAAACAGTAGAAGATGGCCCAAGTGCTTAGGCTCCTGCACCCGCGTGGGAGATCCAGGAGAAGCTCCTGGCTCCTGGCTTCAGATCGGCGCAGCTCCAGCCATTGCTGCCAATTGGGGAATGAATCAGCAGATGGAAGACCTCTCTCTCTCTCTCTCTCTCTCTCTCTCTGCCTCTCCTTCTCTCTCTGTGTAACTCTGACTTTCAAATAAATAAATCTCTAAACAAACAAACAAATGGATGAAAATTAATCTGCCAGAAACAAAGGGGCAGATGTTTGGTCCAGTGGTTAAAACACCACTTGGGGTGCTGGTGCTGCAGCATAGTGGGCCAAGCCTCCACCTGCAACACCAGCATCCCATATAGGTGCCAGTTCATGTCCCACCTGCACCTCTTCCGATCTAGCTCTCTGCTAATGACCTGGGAAAGCAGTAGAAGATGGACCAAGTCCTTGGGCCCCTGCGCCCATGTGGAAGACCTGGAAGAAGCTCCTGGCTCCTGGCTTCAGATCAGCCAGATCAGGCCACTACGGCCATTTGGGGAGTGAGCCAGTGGATGGAAGACCTTTCTCTCTGTCTCTCCCTCTCTCTCTGTCTGTAACTCTGCCTCTTAAATAAATAAATAAATAAAAATATTAACAACAACAACAACAAAAAGCAGTGTTTGGGATGCCTGCATCCCATATCAGGTTGCCTGGGTTCAAGTCCCAGCTCCACTCCTGGTTCCAGCTTCCTGCTAACGTGCACCCTGGTAGGCAGTGGTGAAGGCCCACCCACGTGGGAGACCTGGATTGAGTTCTGCACTCCTGGCTTCAACCTGGCACACAGTAGCCACGGTGCTGGGGGATCCAGGGCAGGGACCTTTAGGTAGGTCCACTTTGGAAGAGGGACAGGGAGGCCTCCACTGGGAGGAGACGTGTGAGCCCGGGGTTGAGAATTAAGAAGCAGGCTGCGAGATGCCCAGGGGAAGTGAGGGCACCATCCCCACAGAAGAGGCCGCACGGCCTTTGGACTCCCTGCCTTCAGCTTCCATCGCTCAGCGTGGGGCACACACAGCAGGCTGCTTCCTAAGTGTGAACCGTCAGGGGCAGAATCCACGTGGGGAAGCCTTAGCCGGAAATCCCAGAGCAGCAGCCAGCCAGCCGGCCTCAGCGCACTTCATCCTGGAAACACCCGGTGGCTCCCTCACGACACGTGCAAGGTCTAGTCCCAACTTGCCCACCCCTCCTCAACTTTTTTTTTTTTTTTCCCTGGGAGCAGAGACCACGGGCTGGTCTCTGGATGGGCCGAGGGGCTGAGGTGATCTCTCTGGCTCCAAAGGACAATGGGACGCTCCTCTCCGAGCCACCGACCTGGCTCTTTCTGATCAAAGACCCTGTCCTGTGCTGGCGCTCCAGGACACACACGCGATGAAATAGGACCCAGAAAATAACAAACGGCATTGACTCTATTCACCAGTGTCAATGTTTAATAGAGTCTAGCTAAAAATAGATCTGGCTCTCCATGAGGCCTGAGGGAGGCACTGCAGCAGGTGAGTGTCGCTGTCTCCAGGTCGCTCCCCTTTGCCCGGAGGGAGGGGTGTGCCTCCCTCCTCACACACACACACACACACACACACACACACGTCTCAGCCACTCCCACAGTAGGTTTCACCAGTGCTGGAGGCCCTTCCTGCTGCCATCACAAACAATACCCTGAAATAGGTGTCTTGGAAACCACAGAGAGTCGTTTCTCACAGTCTGGAGGCCGGCAGCAAGGGCTAGGTGCTGGCAGGTGTGGTATCTGTTGAGAGCCCTCAGGGACGGCTGTCTTCTCACTGTAACCCCACACGGTGGAAGGAGCAGACTGGGGGGGGGGGGGGGGGTTCTAATCCCATGCATAAGGGCCCTGCCCTCAGGATGTAATCACCTCCCAAAGGCCTCACCTCCTAATGCCATTATCTTGGGGATAGGACTTTGTGGAGGTGGAACCAGTCATTCCATTGTGGCTCTGCTGGACACCACTGCCGCACAAGCCCCCCCAGCCCCACATCACACCTTGCAAAGCGCTGATTCCCACTCCTCCTTTTGCCTTCTGCATTTATCCCACCCGCATCCACACCTGTCTCTCAGACAGATGACGCCAGTAGGAACCTGGTCTACACCACCTACTTTGCCGGGTGATGTTGGACGACCGAGTTTGCCTCTCTGCCTTGCTCCCCACTGCACAGCGATGGTTCTATCGCCTACCTTGCAGAGAGACAGCAATCAAGCCAGATGGGCACTGGGTTGGAGCTCTATCAGGTACTTCAAAATCAGTGAGCAGCTTGGGGTTGCAGGCAAGAAGCCATCAGCTACTGACAGAGGGGTAAAGCCAGGCTCTGGTGGCCTCTGTGTGTCACCACTTCTCACACACACAGCCCACGAGGGAGGGAGGGTCCAGGCAGACTTGGAGGGCTGGCATGGATGCCTTGGGGTGATAGGGGGAGGCACAGCTGTGGAAGAAATGAGGAAGGCAGGTTAGTGAGCAGTGCCCACCTCGCCTGGACTCTGCCCCTCCAGACCTGGCCAGCTGAGACTGTGCTGAGCCTGACAGGGGCACCTGTCCAGGTCCCTGTCATCAGGATGACCCCTTCTGCCATGGTCACTGGCACACCCCGTCAGCCACATAGAGACAGAGTACTGTAAGAGCCAGAAAGGACTTTTTGGAAGCCGGGCACCAGCCCCTTTCTTTCACTGTGTCTGAAGCCACACTCCCCCTGCACCTTTGAGAACGAGAATCCAGTCTCCCAAATTCAGTCCAGGATTTTTATGTTGCAAAGGAGAAGGGCTGAGAACTCTCCAAGGGGGTCCACTGGCTCCTGGCAAGCTTCTAGCCTGTGCCCTTCTTCCAGACACGTGCAAGAAAAGCAGACGGCATCCTGGGTGCATGGAAGCCCCAGGGACCCAGAGCCAACCCAGGGCCATGGGTATCACAGCCATGGGCTCTTCCCTGAGGCACCTGCTGTACCTCTTTATTCTCTGGACTGGCCCCGCAGTATCCCCCACTATGGGCAGCAGTAGCCCCTGTGTGTGTTTTGACCCGCAGAGAGGAGCATTTGAGTTGATCCCAGGATTACAACGCGTGCCTCAGACGATGTCCCTGTGCACCTGACTGCACACTGCTTTCTGAGTACCTCTCACTGCGTGCGGGGAAGGTGGCATCTGTGGGCACACAGCAGGCTTGTGCTGGACGTGGCAGACACAGGCCCCTGGGACTACAGACCTAACACTACCTGATGCCCACATGATGCATCCTTAATAGTGCTTAAAGCTTGCATCCAGCTTGGGCTGGACGGGACTTTTGTTCATTTTAGATGGGCATTTAACCTAGCGGTTCAGAATGCCCACATCAGAGCATGCAGGTTCAATTCCCAGCTCTATTCCCGACTCCAGCTTCCCACTAATGGAAGGCAGCAGCGGTGATGGCTCAGGTAATCAGGTTCCTGCCACCCAGGGGGGAGATCTGGAATGTGCTCTGGCCCTGGCCCAGCTCCAGCCTTTGCAGGCATTTGGGGAATGAACCAGCGAACGGGAGCTTGCTCTTGCATGCTCGCTCTCTACCTCCCAAACAAGTTAAAAAAAAAAAAATTAAATGGCCCAGAAGAAGTTGTCTATGCAGAGTATGATAAAGGAGAGCCTCTAAATAACCCTCCCTGACTGGTGAACTGCCACGTGCACTCACACAGGGGACAAAGTAGCTTGGCCCACCCCCCACCCCCCCATTTACACAGCACACCGGCAGCCATGACCTCATTTTAACCCATATTCTCTTTTCCATGGTGGATTGAGGAAACTGAAGTGCAGAATGATGACCTGTCCCAAATCACACAACTGGCAGTGCAGGAGGCAGAACCAGGAATGCCTGTTCCTAAAAAACAAACGGCTGTTACAGCCACACAGCGACGGGATGGACCTGGACCGGGACAGCAGCACTTCCATCATCGCGTGAACACCACAACGCACTGACAAACTGACGGACCAGTGTGCCATCTTTGGCCAGATCTCACTGTGGGCCCAGGAGCCTAATACTAACAAGAAAGCATGACAGAAAACATGGAAACTGGACTTGTTGCCACAAAAACAAATACCACCGCAGAAAGCATGAGAAAATTTGGAACAAAAAAAAAAAAACCCTAAAAGACAAAATCTTGCTGGGTGACCATGGGCACAGCATTGCATCTCTCTGAACCTTGGTTATCTCATTTTTATTTTTTTATTTTTAAATTTATTTATTTATTTGAAAGGCAGAGAGTTACAGAGAGACAGAGGCAGAGAGAGAGAGATGTCTTCCATCCACTGGCTCACTCCCCAAATGGCCACAACAATCAGAGCTCGGCCAATCCAAAGCCAAGAGCCAGGAGCTTCTTTCGGGTCTCACATAGGGGTGCAGGGGCCAAAGGACTTGGACCATTCTCTACGGCCTTCCCAGGTCATAGCAGAAAACTGGATTGGAAGAGGAGCAGCTGGGACTTGAACCAGCGCACACATGGGATTCTGGCACTACAAGTGGTGCTTTTACCTACTATGCCACAGTGCCAGTCCCAGGTATCTCATTTTTTAAAAAAGGCACCAATAATAACCACCACAGTAACAGTCACTAACACACACTGAACGCCATCCTAACTCATTGAGTCAAGCTGCCCCTTGCGGGCTCACACTCAAACATACATATTTAAAGATGAATTTTTTTTTTATTTATTATAAAGGCAGAGTTTCAGAGAGTGGGGGAGGGAGACAGAGATCTCCCATCCCTTGGTTCACTCCCCAAATGGCCACCACAGCTAGGGCCGGGCCAGGCCAAAGTCAGTAGCCTAGAACACTATCCAGGTCTCCAACATGGGTGCAGGGGCCCAGGCACTTGGGCCATCTTCTGCTGCTTTCCCACAGACATTAGCTGGACTGGAAGTGGAACAACCAGGACTGGAACTGATGCCTATATGGGATGACAGCATTGAAAGTGGCAGCTTTACCTGCTGTGCCACTATGCCAGCCCCGAACATACATATTTAGTGGGCTAGAAACAAAGGAGACACTCGATCTTGTTTCAAGCTTTTTACCTGGTATGACCACAAAGCATTGTTCTAACTCCTGTCCCTGCTGCTGTGGGGAGCATTCAAGCCCACCGAAGTTTCAAGGTTCTGCCTGAAGCTGTTAGAAATATCTGGTTTCAAAGAGATTCCCCGCAAGTCAGAGACTGTCCAAGGCCTTTGCACCCTGAGTCCCTGTCCTCCCCAGGCTGTGCCACTCCCGTGCCTGCCCCCTGGGGCCCTGGGCCCTGGCTTCTGTGGGGACCTTGGGCAGGGCCCAGGCTCTAGGTGACATCTCACTTAGGGCAGCCCCAGCACAGGCTCAGAGATGCCTGTAGGGAAAAGGTTTTCGCTTGGTGTCTTCCTGACCCTTCCTGGGAACACAACTGCTCCCTACCTCAGCAAGCTCTTGTCACATCTCCCCGAAAAATCCTATCTTCTATTCTCCCTGCCTGCCATACAAACTTTTGTGGACCACAATCCCCTGGGAATCTCTCTAGGAAGCAGAGCCTTGGGTCAGTCATGTTACCTGCCTGCTCCCCGGTTTTCAGCTTTTAAATGGAAGTTTTTAAAATCCTGTACTCAGCAGGAGTGCTCTGAAATCCCGTGTAAAAGCAGCGGATACTCTGTTAAGACCTCAGCAGCGCCCCACGCACCCGACCACTTTTGACAATTTCCAAATCCCCACCCCCTCACCCGCCCAGTCCCCAAAAGTAAAGTGTTTCACGGCTTTTCTCATCCACAGAGGTGGGGCTCGTGCTATTCTGCCCACTGGGACCCCACCATCAACCAAGCTCGCCCTGCCCAGGTGAGCTCACGCTCCGGACCGCGAGCCCGCCCTCTCCGGTTCCCACGGACCCTCCTCCGGTCTTCTGAACTCCCCACAGCCACCCGCCACCAGACTCGAGCGCGCCCACCACCCCACTCCCAGTCTGCCGCCTGTCGCCGGCGCACGCGCGCAGCGAGCTCTCTGGGAGCGACCCCAGCGCACACCTGGGAGCGCGGGCGGTGTCGGGGGAACGCGGGCCCCGGCGAGGGGCGCCAGCTCCGGTTCCGCGCCGCCCCCCGGGCCCCGCAGGTGGTGGCCCGGGGCGGGGCGGGGCGGGGCCCGCGGGGGGCGGGGGCCTGGCGGCCTAGCGGGGCGGCGGAGCTGCGAGGGACAGCGGCACGGGAGACGCACGGAGCCAGCCGCAGCCCAGCCCGCGCCCGCCGCCATGCCCCTGGCCTTCTGCGGCAGCGAGAACCATTCGGCCGCCTACCGGGTGGACCAGGGCGTCCTCAACAACGGCTGCTTCGTGGACGCGCTCAATGTGGTGCCGCACGTCTTCCTGCTCTTCATCACCTTCCCCATCCTCTTCATCGGTGAGCGCGCCGCGGGCCGCGGGGCAGGGCGGGGGAGGAGGCGCTGTGCGCGCCTCACGGCTCCGCGGCCCTTCCGGCCCCGCCACCGCCGCTCGCCACCCTCCCGGGTCCCCCTGCCCCGCGGTCTGCCCGCCGGACCCCGCACTAGCACACCCGTTCATCCCTTCACTCCCTGGGGGTGCCCCCGCACGCTTGCCAATCCCAGCGGACCTTGACCCAAGGGATCTCCAAGTTGTGCCTCTGCACGGGCACCGCAGGGATGGAGAAAGAGAGCGGAGGTCCCTGCACGCGCTGGGGGGTCGGGAGGGAGTCGCGCCAGACCCTCAGTGGAGCAGGGAGAAGGAAGCGGGTCACCCCTCCCCCAGGGCACCCTCCCAGTCAGCCGCAGCCGAGCTCAGCCTGTGCTCGGGAGCCGGGGTGGAGGCCATTTGGACCCCTGCGCTTCTTCGGAGCCGGGCCGGACTGTGGTCCGTAGCCTGATAATCCCGGGGCCCCGCGCGCCCCTGGCCGGGAGAAGCGGGCGCTGGGGACCTGGAGCCCGGTCCGTTACCCAACTCGGACGCGCGTCTCTGGAGCGCTCGGAACTTAGCTCTGCGCGAGGCGGCTCTGACTTGCGACGCAGCGACCCTGGTGGGGCCCCAGCACCCCTATTTGAAAGTGTTCTGCAAAGTTGGGTGCGTCTCTTCACTAGAATCCCCCTCACCTTTCTCTAAACCTGACTCTCCAGGCCAATCAGCTCAATCCACTCACAGGGTGCCCCCTGCCTCCCCAAAACGTGTTCATTCACTTTAAGACAAGAAGCGGATTCGGGGCGGACAAGGCGCAGCGTGAGAAGCCTATATCCCCTCAGCCCAACGCTTGGGTTCCAGTCCTGGCTCCACTCCCCGTTGCAGCTTCTTGCTAATGTGCACCTTGGGACACAGCGGTGGATGGTTCAAGTACCTGGGGTAGCTGCCAGGAACATGGGAGACCTGATTTCTTTCCCTGCTCTTGGCCCAAGCCTAGCCCAGCCATGGCTGTTGTGGGCATTTGGGGAGTAAAGCAGTGAATGAGAACATCTCCCCCCTCCTTGCAAATAAATAAAATAACAGATTTAAGGAGCAAATCATAAATGTCATATCAAGATTTGGGGAGGAAAACAAAGATGGGTGGCCAAATAAATGTCCAAGAGTTTGCTGCAGAATTTGAGTTACTGGTTATTGCCCAAGGGAACATTTGCAACGATGTTCATATGTGTATCAACAATAGGAAAAAAGAGTGATGTTCACACTTCTGTCTTCAACCAATTTCCCCATGGCTTGTCACATAAGCCATCAGCATACAACCCCCCACCCCACACACACACGGAAGCAGCCTGAGTGGGTCCCAGCTGTACACCCTGTGTGCCAGCTTTGGGGATTCTCAAGCACAGGTGTGCAGGAGTGCACTCTCCTTACCCACCCGCTAGGTGGGCGAGGCGTCCTATCTCTTCCCGTTTCTCCCCTGCAGGATGGGGCAGCCAGAGCTCCAAGGTGCACATCCACCATAGCACATGGCTACACTTCCCCGGGCACAACCTGCGCTGGATCCTGACCTTCATGCTGCTCTTTGTGCTGGTGTGTGAGATCGCGGAGGGCGTCCTGTCTGACGGGTGAGTGACTCTCTGCAGACCAGGCAGTGCGGCCCTGCTCCACGGTGCCCCTGGAGAGGCCCAGGAGGCTCCATTGCATCTGCATTCTGCGAGCCCAATTGTTCGCTAATAAACCCAGCAGCTCTGCCCAGTGTCATCAGTGTGCCAGGCTCTCTGAACTAGGCACTGCCCTCAAGGGAGACCCAGGCTCCTGCTCTAGGACCAGGAGGGTGGAGGGAACGTGGGCCTGCATGTCAAGACCCAGTGAAATGATGCTAGAGCCTATGAGAACCCTACCCCCACACACACTCTCTTATAGAAAACACCAGATCTTTCCCATAAGCTGCTGCACGTTACCTTCTTGGAAAAATGGAACATGTCACTCACTCTTGCTCAAGGCCTTTTCTTGGCTCTCGTTTGTTTACAAGACGCAGTTCCAAGTCCCTGGGCATCCAGGGCTCTGCCATCAGCCCCACCTGACTGTTGCCTCCTTTCCAAAGCCTATCCCTGCCCACCCACCTTTGCTCTGAGCCTCTCAACATGTTCCCCCACCCCTATTGCCACCACACACACACACACACACACACACACCCCTCTGCTGTAGCACAGAGCCTCCTGTACATTATTTGTGCAACTGTGTCCTGAGTCAGCAAGGCCTCGGAGTTAGAAGGCGGGAGTTGTTCATCCTTGTCTTCATGGCACAAGGCACGTGACGAAGCTCTGCAAGTGTTAATGGAGTCCCTAGAAGAATAAGTCAGATGAGGAGGAGGGGAGGGGAAGGCTGCTGGGGCCAGCTCTCTGGCTGAGGGGGCTTTGGAGCTGGGCCTGGAAGGACGAGGAGAGTTCTGGTGGGCAGAGGGGTTGACAAGCAGGAGGGCTCCGGGGGAGGGAAGGGGCCCAGAGGAGGAACAAAGGCGCCAGGGCAGGCAGCAGGTAGGGCTGGGGAGCAATGCGGCTGGGCCAAAACATTAAATGTGTGGGGTTGGGGGGAGGGGGATGGATAGGGGCAGAGACTTGGGAGCCAGGTTGGGTCCTCTCATGGAGAGCTTCGAACCCCAGGCTGCATGTCCTGGATTTGGTCAGCACTTTGAAACATAGAGAGAGATGACATCAGTGCAGCATGTTAGGTAAGAACATGACAGGCTTTCTAGGGCGGGTTGGAGGCAGAGCGGAAGCAGCACTTGGCAGGTGAATTCGGTGGTCTGGCTGAGAGCTACCTGCAGCTGGGCCTGGCGTGTCAGCACAGCAGGGCAGAGGGGAGAGGGAGCAGCCACCTCCGGAAGGGAACACCACACCAGCAAGTCCCCGCGACTGCCTCGGTGAGGGGCGGTGCAGGGGAGGACGTTTGGCTTGGGTGTCTGTGGTCTGGTCCCTCTGAGCTGGAGTCTGACGGAGCCCAGCTCATCCCTGTGCCAGTGCAGGCTGGCTCCTCCAGCTGGTGTGTTGGGAACTGGCATACTCACACCCCCTCACCCTGCCACCCCTCCATGTCCCTGCATCCCGGCTTCAGCTGTGATCTCTGTGATGCCTTCTTGCTCGGGGGCAGCAGCAGCTCGTCAAAGTCCCTTAGACCAGCAGGAAGGCTAGAGGACGCATGCCATCTCTCTAGCTAGAGGTGACAAGGCTGCCTCACCCCTACCCCCAACACTCCCTCCAAAGTAGCATGAATGCCACAGAGGGGAGTGGTGCCTGGTGAGCCCTCCCCCCAGGAGCACTCACAGACTGTGATTGGCTGGGGTGACAGAGGGAAACGCCCAGCTCTTGGAGAAGGAAGGGTCCTTTGCAAGCGCTCCTGCTTTGCCCCAGCTGTGGGACTTGGGACAAGTCAGCAGCCTCTCTGGGCCCTGCTCTCGCTACCTATGAAACAAGTCCCATAGTCGCTGGCTCATCCTCCTCACAAGGCCGTGAGGGATGATGCTGGAGAATGAACAGTGTGCAGAACTCTGGGTGGCAGTACCTGGATAGATGATAAAGTCCAGAAAGTGGGGAATGGGAGGGGATCAGTCTGAGGAGTGCACCTGCTGGCTGCCAGCTGCCCCTCCTTTGCACCTGTGCCCCCAAACTCTCCAGCTCAGTGCAGAAGGTCATCTCCCCAGGGCATGGGCCTATTCCTGAGCTGGGCATTGTCACCAGGTCTTCGTGAGCCCAGACCCTTAGGCAGGCAGCTGTGAAGGAGGGGCATGGGAAAGGGGCAGACCCTGCCTTGTGGTTCCCCTGTCTGTCCCAGTCTGGGTTTTCAGACCTGAGTGGAAGTTCAAGGGGCAGGTGTGAGCAGGACTGGCTAAGACAGTGGTCTTCAGACTTGAGTGAGGTTTAGGGTGAGCCACAGGGTTTAGTTGAGGTCTCTGGAACCTATAGGGCTTCCTGTCTCCCTTTGGGTATTATTTTTGTGTGTGATGATTTGGAATCAACTAAAGACATATAGGTTAGTAAGGCAGATTTTTTTTGACAGGTAGAGTTAGACAGTGAGAGAGAGAGACAGAGAGAAAGGTCTTCCTTCCGTTGGTTCACCCCCAAATGGCTGCTATGGCCGGTGCCCTGCGCCAATCCAAAGTCAGGAGCCAGGTGCTTCTTCCTGGTCTCCCATGCGGGTGCAGGGCCCAAGCACTTGGGCCATCCTCCACTGCCTTCCCGAGCCACAGCAGAGAGCTGGACTGGAAGAGGAGCAACTGGGACAGAATCCGGCGCCCTGACCGGGACTAGAACCCAGGGTGCCGGCACCACAGGAGGAGGATTAGCCTAGTGAGCTGTGGCGCCAGCCAGTAAGGCAGATTTAAAGTTTTATATGTATATACAGAAAATAAGACAGAGATCTTCCATGGGCCAGTTCACTCCCCAAATGCCTGCAGCAGCCAAGGCTAGGCCAAGCTGAAGCCAGTTGCTCAAAATTAAATCCGGGTCTTCTGCATGTGTGGCAGGGACCTGAGTACTTGAGTCACCATCTGCTGCCTCCCAGGGTGCATAATAGCAGGAAGCTGGATCAGAAGCAGAGCAGCTGGGACTCAGACCGGACACCACAGTGCGCGATGTGAGCATCCCGAGCAGCGATTCCACCAGTGCGCAGAACGCCCGCCCCTAAGTCCTTACAAATTCAGTGTCTATATGTTAACTGTAAAGCAGCTAGTATCTATTTTAAGAAGTCATACCATGAAATATTTATTCCAATTATGGGGAATCCTCATCTTAGGTCATCTTTTAAAATTTTTAACATTTCTATTTCCTATTGCAAAAAAAAAGACTTTATTTGAATGTATAATGTAACATTTTAGATGTCATCTTAAAAATATGTGAAAGTATGGAGTTCTTCAAAATTATCTGAAGTAGTACAGATATTAAGAGTTGGAATTTATTTCATTTGTTTACAATTTGGAATTTATTTCATTTGTTTACAATTTTTTGTTGGGTTCGGGGGGAGAAGAGAGGAAGTTGACAGCATGCCCCCAAATGCCTGTAGCATCAGGGAGTGGGCCAGGCTGGAGCCAGGCTGGGAACTCAATCCAGGCCTCTGATGAAGCAGCAGCAATCCAATTACTTGAACCATCACCACTGCTTCTCAGGGTGCACATTAGCTGGAAGCTGGAGTCAGGAGCGGCACTCAGGGATGGAACCAGAACCCACAGTTTGCCCTGTGTCATAGCCACCAGGTTAAACATCCACCTGAGACTCTCTTTTATCAAGGAATAAAGAGGAGGCTGCTATTTGGTGAGCAGCGCCCCCTGCCTTGACTCCAGACAAGAGAACGCGCCTCACTCCCTCCTCCCTTGTTGAGCCCAACTCCCTTGCCCTCAGAGTCCAGGCTGGTGCTCCCTCTTCTGTGAAGCTTTGCTGGGTTGTCCAGCCAGGCTTGGTGCTCCCAGTACCTTCTTCCCATCTGTAGTGTCACTTCCCTGGGCCACTGAGTCGGACGGTCAGCCCTGGGCATGGTGGCCCCTCCCTACTGCCAGCTTCGCAAGGGCCGCAAGGCAGGAGGCTGGAGCAGGCCCGCTGGGAAGAGACAGGGTCCCGACGTGGCTGGAGCAGAAGGGGC
Organism: Lepus europaeus; assembly: GCF_033115175.1. NCBI lineage: Eukaryota > Metazoa > Chordata > Mammalia > Lagomorpha > Leporidae > Lepus > Lepus europaeus. The sequence continues at coordinate 47,806,375 of NC_084833.1, forward strand.
AGGCAGCGTTGTACTGCAGAAATGACCCGGCCTCAGTTATGAACAGGCTGAGTTACGTCTGCAGAAGGGAGCCATGGTAGGGCACGATGGGGGCCCACAGGGTGACCCTCCTCGCCAGCCCTGGGGAAACCTGGCTCCCCACAGCTCTACCCCAACACCCAAGCGCTCCCAGCACAACAGGAGGCCATGGGCTGGTATCGATTGTCCCTGCCCCTCATCCCGAGGGAGAAGACGGCAGCAGTGACCTTGACTATGTTCCTTGCCATAAAATGGAGAGACTACGAGTACCCATCTCTGGAGCTAATGAAGACATGAATGAATTTCTGGACATCACATGCTTAGAACAGCACCTGGCACAGGACAGAGGCTCCATAAATATTGACTCTGGCCACTGTTGTTCCGACAACACCTGGGGAGAGCTGCTGATGCTGACGGATGCTGTGCGTGTTAAATGGGGCTCTCACCGAGTGATGTGTGTTGGGCAGGCTCCTGTACTGCCTGAGGGATCCCAGGCACAGGGGCCCAGCTCTGTTCCCTTTCCAAAAAGAGGCTCCAGCTTTGCAGCTGCTACTGTCAAAGCTGACTCCCCTGTGCAGGGTTCTGTAAGCCGGAGCCGCGCGAGAGAGTTCCAAGCCTGAACACAGAGTCCGTGGGACACCCTTGTCTGGACTCCCCGGCCCCTTAGTTAAGAGGTGCACTTCGGGGCTGGGCTGGGCAGAGCTGCTAGTAGCTGGGGTGGCGCTGTGGATTTGCTCTGGAGGACCTACTATGTGCTGCTCTATTGGGGTACTTGACACATTCACATTCTGTCTCTGTCTCTCCCTGCCACTCCCCATCTCAGGGTGACCGAATCCCGCCATCTCCACCTGTACATGCCGGCTGGGATGGCGTTCATGGCTGCTGTCACCTCTGTGGTCTACTACCACAACATCGAGACCTCCAACTTCCCCAAGCTGCTGATCGGTAGGCCGGGGGTGCAGGGGAGGGGAGAGGGGGCACCTTCGTTCATTCTTGAGACAGCGTGTTACTGAACACTCGCTGTGTGCAGGCACTGTTCTAGGGGCTAGAGATTCAGACGCAGCGAGAAGTCCCTGCCTCTGTGGAGCTTACCGTTGGGTGGTGCAGCAGACACACAGGCAGTGGTGGCGATGCTCAGAAGAAAACCAAGCTCAGCGAAGGCGAGGAGAGTGAGGGCAATGCTGTCGCCTACACAGGAGGGGAGGAGAGGTCTCTGACAAAACGGGGCCACAGAGACGGGGGGCAAAGAGTCTTCGTGCAGCAGCAATAGATGTGCAGAGGCCTTGCCTTAGGGGCAAACTGGGAAAAGAGGACAACGTGGGCGAGGCCAGGTGAGCAAGGGCAGAGTGGCAGGGGGTGAGAAGAGCAAGGGACACTCCAGGCTTAGGGCCCTGAGCACCTGCGTGAACGGTGGTGCTAACACCTGACATGGCGAGGAGCAGACGTTGGGGGTGGGAGTGGGCTGTTTGGGTTGTGTGGAGTTGTGCCAAGATGGCCAACTCAAGTGTCAGGTGGGCACTTAGATGGAGTTGGGCATTCGTGGGGAGGCCAGGGCAGGGGATAAACATCTGAGCAGGCATGGACTTGCAGGCGGCATAAAGCCCCTGGAAAATCAGATGATGAAATAATTAGGCAGACATGTCACCCAAAACTTTGAACCCAAATAAACCGATCCTAATTATATTTATTCATGAACTTTTTGGTAAAGATTTATTTTATTTTATTTTATTTTATTTTAATGGTAGAAGGGAGAAACAGAAGGAGAGAGAGAGATCCTCTCCAACTCCTGGTTCACCCCCCAGATGGCCACAATGGCCAGAGCTTGGCCAGGCCAAAGCCACGGAGCCTGGAACTCCATCTGGGTCTCCCATGTGGGTGTCAGGGACCCAAGTACTTGGGCCATCTTCCACTGCTTTCCCAGGTCCATTAGCAGGGAGCTGAACTGAAGGCAGAGCAGCCGGGACTTGATCTGGTGCTCATATGAGACGCCAGCATAGCAGAAGGTGGCTTAACCCACTGTACCACAACACCAGCCCCTCTGTGAGACTCTTTGAAGTCCCCTCATAAAGCTGGAGCTTGGACAAGGTCATCTGGAGACAGGAGCAAAGCCCAGGATCACAGCCAGAGGTTTGCCTGCATTTAGAGAGGCTCCGGAAGAAGTGTCTGTCTGGAGCCCCTGTGGTAGGGGTCCCAGGGCAGAAGTGACACTGCCACCTGCTGTGGCCAGGCTTGGTGCTAAGCTCTTCACATGACCTAATGAAGCCCCACAACCACACCACTGTGCTGTTTGTACCCTGGCGTGCAACGTGGGCCTGGAACTCAGAGAGGTTGAAGGGACACTCATGACATTTGTGAGTGCTTATCACAGGCCGGGCTTTGTACGGAACATTTGATGGGCATCAGCTTATCTGAGCCTACACACCCACCCTCTAAGGTGGACGCCTGTGCTAGCTCTGTTCTACAGGTCAAGAAACTGAGGCTCAGGGTCAGGGACGGGTACTTGTCCACCCAGCTCAGCTGGTCCAGGGCAGAGCCCTGAGTCTCCTGACTGTCCGAGACTGTGTGTCTGGGGGTCCTCAGGGCATGTCCTTGGGGCAAAGGTGTCAACCTGCAGGACTGCCTGTGTTTGGGCTCCGTATGCACGGGGAAGCCAGGCTGTATCCTTGGCAGTTGGCTGTGTAACAGCTAACTGACATCCAGGGCCTGGAAGACTCCGTGCAGAGCCAGCACTGCTGCGAGAGCACTTTGGGTGTAAGGTGCAGGCTGCGCCCCATCAGGGTCATCTGGTGAGCCCCACGATGGCCTCCATGTGAGTGGGGGTAGGGACGAGGGTACGACAGGTGCTAATTACTCCATCCCCGGAGAAGCCCTCCTGGTGCCCTCCGGACGCTCCTGGCAACAGCTAGTGACTTAATTTTCCCACCCTCCTGTTTCTCTCTTTAGAACGTGAATTGTCACCCACTGAGGCATTAGTTGGAGTTTTGTTCCCTGAAGAGAAGGGTCCGCACAGCCAGAAAGTCTGGGACAGAGAAAAGTGTGGGGCATTGCACCCTGTGAGCTATAGGCATGGCCACTGGGGACAGAGCCAGCCCTCTGAGGGAGCTGATGGCACAGATCTGGTGTCCCATAGAAAGGCGAGCTACAGTGTAGCATATATGGCCCCGGAAAAGAACAAGTGGCTGGCGCTGTGGCTCAACAGGCTAATCCTCCACCTAGCGGCGCCGGCACACTGGGTTCTAGTCCCAGTTGGGGCGCTGGATTCTGTCCCGGTTGCCCCTCTTCCAGGCCAGCTCTCTGCTGTGGCCCGGGAGTGCAGTGGAGGATGGCCCAAGTGCTTGGGCCCTGCACCCCATGGGAGACCAGGAGAAACACCTGGCTCCTGCCTTCGGCCACAGCACGCCAGCCATGGCGGCCATTGGAGGGTGAACCAACAGCAAAGGAAGACCTTTCTCTGTGTCTCTCACTGTCCACTCTGCCTGTAAAAAAAAAAAAAAAAAAAAAACAAACCTAGGAGATATCCAGGAAATGTTCCATTGGGAAGTCATGGTTGGGCTGAGAACTGAAAGTTAGATGGGGACTGACTGGAGGAAAGGAGTAGAGGAGTGCTTCAGGCAGTGGGAGCAGCAGGTGCAAAGGCCCTGGGGCAGGAACAACAAAGCACATTAGGAAATCTGGAAGAAGACTGAGGTGTTGAGAGCAGAGAGGAAGCTGGCAGAAGCTTGAAGGCAGGAGCTGCAGGGAGGCTGATACCAGGCAGGACCTCAAAGGCCACACCACATTCATTGGTCTTCAGCCCACAAGCAATGGGAGCCCAGGGAGAGTTGTTTGGCTTGGGGGCTTCTTGGGATGTGTGTGTGTGTGTGTGTGTGTGGTAGCATATACATCACACACAATCTACCATTCTGAGCATCCTTAAGCATGCTGTTCACTGACATTAAACACAGACATGTTATTTTGCCACCACCTCCACCCCGTCTCCAGAACTTTCTCATCTTCCCAAACTGAGTCTCCACTCCTTAATCCCCATTCCTGCCTCTCCCCAGCCCCCAGCAGCCACCCCTCTACTCCCCGTCTCTGTAAATTCCGCGACTCCAGGTGTTTATAGGAGCAGCATCAGGCACTGTCTGTGCTTTGGCGGCTGGCTTCTCCCGTATCACAAAACACCCTCAGAGCTCACCCACGTCGTAGCGTGTGCTGACATGCCTTTCCTTTCGTCGGCTGGGTGGCTGCTGTCATGTGGCTGGGCCACGCTTTCTTCCCCCGTGCATCCATCAGTGGACATCCGGGCTGCTGCCGCCTCTGGGCTGTTGTGCACGGTGCTGCTGGGAATGTGGGTGCAGCGAGTGAGTTTGTGGCTGTGTGGAGGACATGGGGCGGGGGGAGCCACGGAGAAGGATCTCTGGTGGTGCAAGGTTCTGCTGTGCGGCTGAGCTGGAGGGAGTGGGTGGGCTCAAGATACAGAGCACCAGATGGAGGGGGTGCTGCGCAGGGGAGAAGCAGCATCCTGGGGGTTCTGAGCTCGGCCCTCCCTGCAGCCCCTGTTCTGGTCCTCGCTCTGTTTCCCATCTCCCCCCTCTCTCAATCAAGCACTCTGCTCTTGTGGGGTGCTGCCATGTCTGGGGAGCCTGTGGAACCAGCCCCTGACGGCCAACTCCCTGTGTGACCCTGCACAAGACAGCGGCCCCATGAGCCTCCATTTCCTGATCCGGGCAGGAATAGCAACTCCCACCCAGGTCATCATGGGCTTGTTGTGAAGATCCGCTCAAGGTATAGCTATCAAGCGGCACGGGCAAGGCCTGCATGAGGCATGATGGCAGGTCTCGGCCCCGGCAGGCGGCCTCACCAAGGGTTACAGAGGCTCTGGTGCCTGGGCTCCGATCTCCCCGGGAGAGTGCTTGCACGGAGACCCAGCTGGGGGATGTCACCCTAGTCCCGAGGCTGGGGCTAGAAAGCAGGCCCTGTGCCTGTGCCTGGAGTGGACGGCACCAGCCCCCCAGGCTCCCTGGTGTTCCTCCCTGGCCACATGGTGGGGCCCAACCTCCGACCTGCTTCCCAGCCCCGAGCCAGGCTGGTGGGCTCCAGCTTTTGTCTCCAGGAGATAACCTGGCGTCCTGTCCTGGCCCACCTCGGGGTATGGGGCAGGATGGAGGTGCTCAGGGGGTCTGAGGCCGACCCTAGCTGCCCACGGCTCTCAGCATGAGGAGGGACGGGGCAGGCAGTGCTGCAGCACCCCCTATAGAGCGGCTTAGCTCATTATCACCGGTTTGTTGTGGCAAACTGACAGTGGTTTAAAACGGGGTGGGGGGCGAGTTAGGAGAAGGTTGGACTTCAGGATAGAATCTGCTTCTAATGTTTACTGCTCCATCTGACATCTGGAGATAAAAATAGTAGCAGGTGATGTCCAAAGAGCACCCACCGTGTTCCTGGCCCCCCCGACTATGCTTTCCATACGTGCTCACTGCAACCTTCCAGCCTTGCTTTCATGATCCCCATTTAATGGAAGAGGAAGCTGAGGTCCAGCTGGGTGAGATGCCTCCTCCAAGGTCACACAGCCACTGCGTGACAGGATCTGAGCCCAGGTGTATCTGGCCGCAGCTACATCGAACAGCTAACCGCCATCCTTACACTGCCTCACAGGGCAGTGGCTCCCCTGAGGAGCACTGTGTTGCCGGGATGGGCTCTGGGCTGCGGGGACAGGGACCTGCACACTCGCTGTGTCGGGAGCTGACCGGCCGAGAGCTTGGACAGGTCGCCCCTGTCTCCGGGTCTCCATCTCCTCCTGTGTGAAGTGAGGCTGGCAGCAGGGCCTCTAAGGAGGTCACTTGAGCACAAAGCTCACTGCGGGGGCCCCGGCGTGGGGCTCACCCAGCGCTGCCGCTCCAGCTTCTTGATCTCACCTTCCTGAGCCTCAGCCTGGGATGGATGGGCGCCGGCGGCAGGCAGCCCCTCCGTCAGGAGGCTGCCGTATGAATCCCTGAGCAAACGTGTTTAAAGTGCTTCCCTGGCACAGCGCCCGGGACTCAGTTGAATCCAAGAGATAATTTTCTATTTTTCTTCTTAATAGTTATTGTTGAGGAAGATTGATCTGACTTACGTGTTGGCTGCATGTTTGTCTTGGAACCTGCCTGTCCTGAACACGGCCCAGGACCGTATTCCCATAGAACTTTATTTGCAAAATAGATGCTGAGCAGCATTTGGCCTAGGGCCACAGTCTGTTCACTCTGGTCTTTTCTATGAAGGAGAAATCGCCGTCAGGTCACCTGCAACGCAGGTGGGGAGTTTTTGTGTGTGTGTGTTTTATTACGTTTATTTTTCTTTATTTGAAAGACAGAATTACATAGAGAGGTAGAGAGAGAGAAGTCCTCCTTCTGCTGGTTCACTCCCCAAATGGCCACAACGGCCAGAGCTGAGCTGATCTGAAGTAAGGAACCAGGAGCTCCCATGCGGATGCAGGGGCCCAAGGACTTGGGCCGTCTTCTACTGCTTTCCCAGGTCATAGCAGGGAGCTGGATCGGAAGTGGAGCAGCCTGGACTAGAACCAGTGCCCCTGTGGGATGCTGGCTCTTCAGATCGGGGCTTTAACCTGCTGCGCCACAGTGCCGGCCCCAAGTGGGGAGTTTTGGTGTGTGTGTGCCTCAGCCCAAAAGGATGCTTTGTGATAGCCACAGTGCACACACTCACACCAGCCTCCCTGACACACTCCCACAGGAGCACACGCCCACCGGAGCCTGCACACATGCCCCTGTGCCCCATCTCCCCCCCACCACTCACACGCACAGGACCACATGCCCACGTAAGCCTGCATGCATGCCCTGTGCCCCGTCTCCCCCCTCCATGCTCACACGCACAGGACCACATGCCCACGTGAGCCTGCACACACTCCCTGTGCCCTGTCTCCCTCGGCAGCCCTGCTCATCTATTGGACCCTGGCCTTCATCACCAAGACCATCAAGTTCGTCAAGTTCCACGAGCACGCCATCGGCTTCTCGCAGCTGCGCTTCTGCCTCACCGGGCTGCTGGTCGTCCTCTACGGCATGCTGTTGCTCGTGGAGGTCAACGTCATCAGGGTGAGGGTAAGCCGCCCCACCCACCCCCAGCTCTGCCTGCTCCCGCGGGGAAGTTGAGGCTGGTGGGAGCAGTCTCGGGAGAGAGGTTCCACCCGGCCCAGCTGCCTCTGCTCTACCTCCCAGAGGGACAGGAGGGGATAGGACGGACGTGTGAGCCGAGCTGGAAGGGTGGGTTTACTCCCAGGGCGAGGCGGCAAATGCTCCAGGGCCTGACTTCTCCCTGTCTCGGTCTAGGGGTGAGGACTTTGCAGCTGGATGCACGCACACAGCCCCACACTCCGGGAAGGAGTGAACGCGACTGCATGCGTCGCCCGCTGTTTCGCTTTCCTTTCGGCTGGCCCCCTTCCCTGTCTTTTCCACCTCAGTCTGAGTCTTCCCCCTCCCTGCCCTCGCTGCCCCCACTCCAGGTAACCTAGATGGACAACCTCATTTATCTCCCCCTACTTGGCTTTTGTGAATGTCCCACAGACACCCCTATCTAAACGCATAGTTCTGTGGGTACCTTTTCTCAACACATGTGACGGTACAGGGTCCCTGTCTCAGCATGTGTTCCATCTAAGGGGGATCGTGTCATACACCTGTTTTGCATCTTGCCTTGCTCACCCAGCCAGTATCCCTTACCGCTCCCTCCAAGCCACGTGGCGTGGCCAGCTCAGTCTTCTTAGCGGCTGGGCAGTATTCCATTGCGCAGATGAACCCTAAGTGATGCAGCCCTCAGCTTATGGATGGCCATTCCTTTGTGGCCAAGTTCTTGCCTTCACAGATAATGGTGTCTTGAACGTGCCTGCAGCCTTATGTGTGGCTGCTTTTGTTGCTAGGAGAGAGAGTGAGGCCAGGAAGTGGCGCTGTCATGTCAAAGCGTCTGGGTGTTTGATGTGCTCATCAGTGTTGCAGCTCGCCTTCCTGGGGGACTGCATTCCACCTCAGAGCCTTTCCCTGCCTTGCGGCCGGCAGTGCAAGGCTATCATACGTGATAGTCCTTCCCAGCATGGGCCAGCTACACTGGATCTTAGCCAAAAGGCCGGGAAGCGAAGCGACATCTGACCGCTGCTCTCATTTGCATTCCTCTGGCTCCCATAAGGTGCCAGCCCCTTGCGCTGCCTCCCTCGGCTGACCGTCACAGCAGCCCTGTGCCAGCTGCCCCTTTCCTGAGGAGGTGGCATTTTAGATGAGGCTTTGTCCTGAGACATCTTGCTCGTAAGGGCAGGAGGCAGGATTTCAACCCCGGTCTGTGTGATGTCAACTCATGATGGAGGCGTGTGGCTGTCCTTGGATCTGGGGGACATCCCTGCTGTTCAAGGGATTCAGAGGAGACCTCAGCGAATGGTCACAAAGGAGGCCCTGGCACTGGTGGCCGGGAGGTGCTGGGGATCCTTTTCCTGGGAGTACTTGTAGGCAAGACATGGCCCATCTGCTGGGGGCACGGATGGGCCGTCATAACCCCAGGTCCTGCTGGGGGGGCAGAGTGTCCAGTGGTGAGGAGTTGCAGGGACCCATGTGCGGCCTGTGTTTCTCTGCCCCCTGCCCTCCCAGAGATACATCTTCTTCAAGACGCCGCGGGAGGTGAAGCCCCCTGAGGACCTGCAGGACCTGGGCGTGCGCTTCCTGCAGCCCTTTGTGAACCTGCTGTCCAAGGGCACCTACTGGTGGATGAACGCCTTCATCAAGACTGCCCACAAGAAGCCCATCGACCTGCGGGCCATCGGGAAGCTGCCCATTGCCATGCGGGCCCTCACCAACTACCGGCGGCTCTGCGAGGCCTTTGACGCCCAGGCGGTCAGTGCGGGCAAGGCGTGGCACCCATTGCCTTCCTTCCAGTGCAGAATCACGCACGGGAGCCTCAGAAAGCGTCGGGGAGAGCCCCTGGTGGGACGGGTCGGGTAACTGAGGCCCCACAAAGGGAAGAGGCGTGCCCTAAGGCACACTGGTGAGCCCGTGAGAGTTCACAGAGCAGTCATGCTGGAGTGGCCATCTGGTCCACTGTCCAGATGGGGAGACTGAGGCCTTGAGAAGGGACAAGCCCCACTGGCCTCCCCCATACCCTGTGCTCTTTATTCTGGAGCTCGGTGACTTGATGTGAAGGGCAGAGGGGTTAGTGGCCTGATCCTAACAATAACTCTGTGAGTGCGGCCAGGCGTGAATCGCTCCATGGCACTGAACACCGGGAATAAACAGAGGCCCCAGGAAAAGCTGAACCTGCCCAGAGCTGGCGCACGGCTGCCAGTGGCAGAGCCCAGTCCAATGCTGCGCCCTGGAACCCCAGGAGACACCAAGGCAGACCTGGTGACAAGGTCGTGAGTGTGGCACATGCACCCCGCATAGGTGCTGTGCTCATCACATCGCCCCAGGCCAGCTGAGCCACCCTGATCAGTCATCTGGCCTCAGTTTCCCCATCTAGCCCATGTTGGGGTTGATAGCATCCACCCAGCCGTGCACCTGGTGGTTTCATGATTTCTTCCTAGTGTTCACCTATTTGCAGAGGACATGGCCACTGGGTTTCCCCAGACAGAGGGAGCCAGGGGCATCCCGGGAGGCAAGGTGCTGGTATGAATGAACTCTCAACCCCTCTGACCCAGCCATCGGTCTCTCTGGGCAGCGGAAGGACACACAGAGCCTGCAGGGTGCCCGGGCTATCTGGCGGGCTCTCTGCCACGCCTTTGGGAGACGCCTGGTCCTCAGCAGCACCTTCCGCATTCTCGCTGACCTGCTGGGCTTCGCCGGGCCATTGTGCATCTTTGGGATCGTGGACCACCTGGGGAAGGAGAACCATGTCTTCCAGCCCAAGGTAGGACACCTTCTAGAAGGTTCTCAGCTGTGCATGAGAGTGATTGAGGCCAAAGTGTGTGAGCCACAGCCACACAGGGGTGGGGGGCACCTTACATGTGGACAGAGCCTGCATAGAAGTGCCATGGCCCAGGAGTTCGATGCGGCCCTATGCCCCTCTCCCCCGTCACTGCTGTGCTACCTCCCTGGGCTGTGAAGTCGTTGGGAAAGTTGCAGGAAGTGCATTTGTTGACCCAGCATCTAGAGTTTCCATGGTGGCTGCAATTGTTAGCTGTTAGTTGATGTTATCTGGATAAACTCAAAATAACCTTCCAGGGCTCTGTCGCCTTCAGCTCTTCAGATCTCACGGTTCGGCAGGGGTGTCTTGGGGCTGCTGAGGGGAGGGGGCCTCCACAGTCAGGGTGTCTTCTCTCACTCTGAGGCTCCTTCAAAGCTACCCCAGGCTGATGAATATGTAGGACCTTCTCATTAGGATTTCTGCTTCAAAATAGGGCCCATGGCTTAAAATGACACCTGTGAGACCAGGTGATGTCCGGCGGTCTTTGCAGCTGTCAAGGCGCTATGAACGGAACCTTGCTGGACCAGAGACACAGAACACCGTTTCTGGAGGTCATTTCCCCGCTCGTGGCAATCACAGCCACTTCGGGCTCAGGGGTCCTCCTTTGGTCCATTCCTTTGTGCCTCTTGGGTTTATGTGGCCACACAATGGAAAGTGGCTCACCCCTAATGAGACTCAGAGTTTTATTCACCCGGTGAGGCTGTCAGTATAGCATCCTCATCACAGCCACTCCGAAAACAATGCAGAGACTTTGTAATTGGGGCTCTTAATAATTTAGAACACCGCCCGCGTAATGTTAACTCATCTCGGGAGCTCCAAAGTCGCCGACGGCAGCTAATCCTCAGGAGGTTTGTGTTAATTTTCCTGGAGATGTTATGAGTCAGCTGAGCATCCTGGGTTACATGAGATACGTGACACAGGACACGTGTGTCTGTCTGAATCGTTGAGCGAGTGTTTATTGAACCCTACTTACTGTGTGCCAGACCTGGGTTGGTTTGTGGGAACATGTGGGGCATGGTTACAGTAGCAGCCACTTATGGACAGCTTAACACAGACCTGGCTATGTGCACAAGTTACCCATGTGTCGCTGAATCCCTAAAACAGCCCCACAGTAGTTTTTGGTTGAGATATCATTTCCCATACTAGACAATTCATGAGATACATATTCTTATCCCCATTTTATAGATGAGAAACTTTTTAAAAAAGATTTATTTATTTATTTACTTGAGAGGCAGAGATACAGACACAGAGAGAGAGGTTGAGAGAGAGAGAGGTCTTCCATCCGCTGGTTCACTCTCCAAATGGCTGCAATAGCTGGAGCCGGGCTGATCCGAAGCCAGGAGCTAGGAGCTTCCTCTGGGTCTCCCATGTGGGTGCAGTGGCTCAAGTACCTGGGCCATCCTCCACTGCCTTCCCAGGCCATCAGCAGGGGAGCTGGATTGGAAGTGGAGCCACCAGGACGCGAACCGACACCCATATGGGATCTACTGCACTGGCCCCTAGATGAGAAACTTGAGATGCAGAGAGATTAGCTAACTTTCCCTAGGGTCTCCCAGTTAGTAACTGGGTCAGGGTTGAATCCAAATCTCTCCCACTCCATGGTCTGGGCTCTTACAACCAAGGTGCTAAATTGACTATTACTATCAAGCCCTTGCTTCTAGCTGCAAGAACTGTGAAATCCAATGGGGGTGAGAGAAATCTAAATAAATATTTTTATACTGTGTGCTACATCTGATGGTTAGGAGGCGTGGCAGGGAAGTGAGGGACAAACTCAGCCAGAGGCTGTGGACCCCTTCTTAGAGGAGGGAGTATTTGAATGGGGCCTTGGTGGGAAAGTAGGAGCTGGCCAGGCTGAGATGGACAGATTTCCTTTTCAATCAAGAAAAGAGGACTCTTTTTGCTTATTTAGATTTTTGATGGCCTTTGGGGCTTTGTCTGGCTTTTTGAGCCTCTGGACTTAGTCCAGAAAGGAGGGGGTGAGTGACTGCTTCTCTTGTCCCCAGGAGTGTCACCTCTAGCGCTAAGCTGACCACCGGCGACCCCAGAATTCTCTGCATTGGCACTCCGCAGCAGCCCGGAGCACAGTGGTAGTCCCAGGGGGAGGTGACCCCAGCCAGGGCCCTTCATGGCCTCTCCACGCCACCTTCTTCTAGAGCTTGGCAGCCTGTGCCAAGGATCTGGCGAGACAGCCCTTAGGATCTGAGCTGTCTGAAGGTCACCTGGCCGTCCTGTTCCTCCCTCTCTGTACGCAGACCCTGGGTTTATTGCTCTCTCGTTGGAATGCTCTCCTCCCAGTTACTTATCAGCACATAAATCCCAGAGACAGATGGCCCTGCCTCAGTGGCAGCGGCCCTTATCAGATTTACTCTTTGTTCCTGCCGCCAAATGCAATCGGCAAATTTCCGACTTAGAAACGAGAGTGGAAAATAAATACAGCCTCCAGTGCCCACAACAAAGCACTATCCATCCCGTGGTTGCCTGGGATGGGGCTTCATTCTCCCCTGGGCTTCTGAGCCCAGATAATAGGGAAAAAGCGGTCACTGACCGAGGTCATTTCATTCATCCCCCTGCCTCCTAGTGGCTCTCACCCCGAGAGTGGGCGCTATTCTGGTCCCCATTACAAGTCATGAGGAACTTCCTTCCGTCCGGCCTGGATGTGTCCTGATGCAGCCTGGGCGCCTGCGCTGCCTCAATGGCCCTGGCTCTCCTGTCCTCTCCTCCCTGCCGGGACACTCTCGGCTGGCAGCAAAGGCGTCACCCTCTGCATCCCCCATGGTCGACAGCTGATGTCTTCAGTTACTGAGAGAGTCCGTGCCCTGCCAGGTCTGTGATGCTCCTGCCCGCTCTGCCATTCCCCAGGGAAGCTGGGCGCCAGGCGGGGCTCCACCCACCAGCCAGCTCTTTCCAGCCCTCTCTCCCGCCCAACCCCCATCCCAATCTGTCGCCTGCAACGGATGGCCACTGCTCTGGCTGGAGGCTGAGAGAATTGGATTCGTACAGAATGGCTGGGGTCTGAGACCTGCCGGCACCGCTCTGGGCTATCGGCTGGGCCAGAGAAAGAAAAGGGTTTGATTTCAGAACCAAAGCTTTAAAGGCCTCTGATGCTCAGTGGAAAGGCACAGGTGGCTTTGTGAGTGTGTGTGTGCTTGTTTGCAAATGACTTCTCATGGGGACTACTTCTGGGTCTGTTTGTCCCTGTCTCTCTCATTGTGTGTGTGTGTGTGTGTGTGTGTGGCCATGTTTGTGGCTCTCACTATGGGTGACTTAATGAGCTTACTTGTGTTTGTGTTTCTGTGACTTTGTGGGCTGGCCTCTTCATCACACTGCCCGTGCAGCTGTCCTAGAGTGCTTGCCTTCACGTCACTAACCTCTTCTTAGCCACCAAGACTCTGCTCAAATGTTGCCTCCTGCAGGAAGCCTTCCCTGGTTGACTTAGATGCCTCTCTTTAGTGCTCCTTGAACATCCAGTGCTTCTGCCATCAAAGCGCTCTGTGTCTCTTTCCACAGCGTGACCCCGAGTCCCCTGAGAAAGCAACCGCAGTTGTCTGACCTCTGTGTCTGCAGCACCCAACACCCAGCCTGACACACAGGAGACGTAGAAGAAATGATCATACAATGAATAATGCAGAAGTTACCATGCATTGAGGGCTATATTCACAAATTCTTTTTTATATGCCTTGTGATGTTGAATCCTCATAACCTTTTGCTGTAGAAGCCCTCAACAGCTTCATTTCACAGATGAAGAAACCAAAGAACTTGCCCAATGACACAAGGCTAATCTCTAATGAGTCATGATTTGAACACGGATGTGGCTGACCTCCAAGTCCAGCTCTTGAACGCATCAGATGGCTATGGGTGGGTGGGTGGTGTGCTGGTCCCCAGATGGCCAAAGCCAGTTCTTGCTTTTCCCCAGGACCTCCCAGGGCTGGCATGTGTGGACCGCTCCCCTTCTGGCCCCTGCCAGCACCAGAGGCAAGGGCCCCCAGGACACTAAGCTCCTGAGAGCAAGGGAAGGGCCCTTGCCAGGCACGCCTGGGTCAGACAGGGACAACAGGGACCAGGACTGGAGAGGCAGGACTGCTGGGTCCCCGTCCCACCTCTGCAGCTCACGCTCCCAAGGCTCTTCGGCAGTCACATTTACAGCCCTAGCTGCAAAATGGGGACGTGTGTGACAACTTCCGTAGAAAATCCAGTGCCATGATGACTGCCGGTGCGGAATCACTCTGTAAAATGTGTATGGAGCATGGCTGGCAGAAACCTGGAAACCAGTGCAGTTTCTTCCCTGAGAGACAGGGAAAACCAGCACTGGGCATTTGGTCTTCCAAACCATCGACCTTCCACCGAATGTTGAGCTGTGGGCCCTTGGCCTTTTCTCTCCTGCCAGGGCGCCTTCAGGGTGCTGCCCAGAACCCTCACCCCCTCTTTCCCTCCCTCCCCCCGGGCGCTCATCTCCCCACACTTCGCCAGGGCCTGCCTTTCTGGGGCAGCATCGCAGGCCTCTTGGCGAGTCTAGATGTATTCATGTGTCTGTTTGACAGAGAAAGATAGAGACAAAGAGATCTTCCATCTGCTGGCTCACTCCCCAAGTGGCTGCCACAGTCAGGGCTGGTCCAGGCTGAAACCCAGAGTCAGGAATTCCGTTCAGGTCTCCCACATGCGTAGCAGGGGCCCAAGCACTTGGGCCAATTTCCGTTGCTTCTCCAGACCTGTTAGCAGGGAGCTGGATCGCAAGTAGAGCAGCCGGGACTCAAACCCGCTTCCTTGTGGGATGCTGCTATTGCAGGTGGCGCCTGAATCTGCTGCACCACAGTGCCGGCTCCCTGGTACTCCCTTCTTCATTGAGAAGTCAGCTGTTTGTTCCAGGCTCCATACCTGGAGCCTGTTTGAAGTTGAAACTGTTTGAAGAGATCTGATGGTGACCTAATGACTTTTACTTGCTAGGAGATTTTCATTTCAACCTATCACAAAAGCCTTGATCCACAGGCGTGCAGTTTTCTGACCCCAGGGCCTATGCATGGTGGAAAGCAGGGTGCAGAGGTCGGGGTTTTGTCTCTGGAGCTGCGAAAATCTGTTGCTTTGTTTAAAATGTGCAAATATTTAACAACTACAGCCCACAGTCTGTCTGCCCAGCACACGGGATCAGTTGCCATTTCCAGCGCTCGGCTCCCAGCCTCGGTGTTTTGTGATCACTGTTAATGCAGCACGCGTGCAGCGTTCACGTGCTGGAGAGCTTTCGTGACATCCGTGTTCTTGGGTGCAGGGTGTTCCTACGTGTTAGGCAGCCCGCCGAGCCCTCCCCCAGGCTGGGCGCACGCATGGGCTTTGCAGTCTCCTTGGCTCTACCCCAGAAATAAGCATCTTGGTGCGCACAGCCGTTCCCTTCTGTAAAGAGTTCTCTTTGGGATGAATGTCCATGATGTGCTTTACCGCTGTACAATAACGCACTCCGTCCTCTGGGGCCGGGTCTCAGCAGAGGAGGGCGGTGGGAGGGAGAAGAACCCCAGGGCAGGTTAGACAGGGCCGGGTTTTCCGAAGCCCACAGGCCCGCATTTCCTGCCCGGACCAGCCCAATCCTGGGCCAGTCACATGTGGCCTCGGGCCAGCCACTTACCCAAGTCGGAACCTCGTTTCTTCCTGTGTGAAGCGGGGCTAGGCACAGCATCTGGGGATTTCGAGAATGGAGTTCTGCGCATGCCCAACACTGTCTCCTCCCCTTCCACCCCGCCCTGTGGGGGCGGGTGTCCCCTCCCCTGAAGCCTCAGCTTAAGGCCCATTCCGCTACTTTCGGCCACGCCCACCTTCTGCCTGCCACCTCCTCGCTGTCCCTCCCTCTGGTACACTGGTGATGGGACCGAGCACAGGGGCTTCTTCAGGCCTTGGGGGACCCTCTTGCATGTACCCCTGGGTCACCTCCCTGTGCCGTCCCCAACAGGGAGAGACCCCCATCCCAAAGAACCCGGGAGAGACCTTGCGGTACACAGGACCAGGAGGCATTGAGGGCGGGCAGGAGGGCCTCTGTTAAACCAAGAGGTGAAGTCTTGTTCTCCCCCAGGAATCCCCACAGCCAAGATCCAGGAATTTCTAACTCAAGGAAAAGGCCTCCCTGCGGCCCTGGGCCAGCAGGGTCCTGGCGGTGGACACGCCCCCGGCTCCCCTGCAGCCGCTCCCTGCTCAGGAAGGGGAGCCTGTGTGTTTGGGAAACTGCAGCAGGCCCACGGGCTCAGCAGGATCATGGCTTCCTGGGAGCTACTGAGGCTGCATTTGGAAACAGAGGCACGCTGCGCCCTGGTAACTTTAGCAACAGAGCCCAGGAGTTTGCTTTCCAGCACTAGTTATCATCGGAGATCTCGCTGGAAGTGCAGCCAGGGAGCCTGAAATGCCAAAGAGCCCCTGGGGCACCCGAGGCTGTGGGGGCTTGGGTCTGACTCGTCTCAGTCTACTGTGAGTGGGGAGCACGCCTTGGCCATGGCATCCATCGGCTTCTTCTGCCCAGAAGCCCCCGTGGCACAGGCTACTGGTGAGCATGGGCCGAGGCCTCGGCTGCCTGTTCGTCCATAGCAGAGCAGTGCAGCGGGGGCATAGCTCTGGCACCTCCAGGTCGGGCTGCTCTGTGGTTGACCCCATTTATTCCTGCCCCACTCAGAAGGCACTCTCTTGGGCTTGGTGGCCACGGTGCAGAGAGTCACCTCCATGGGCCTTGGGCTAGAAGTGGATCCCCTTCTGGTCCCCTAAGCAGGAAGAGGAAGGGGGATATAGGCAACCCCCGTAGGTAGAAGAATGTTGAGTGGGGTTTGGCAGTCTGAGTTTTCACATGTGGACAGTTGCGCAGGCTTATAGGCGGGGAGCGTCCTGTAGGTCTCCGGGTCCTTGTGGCACAGCCGTGTGAACTGATGGTGGGTGTGTGCTGGCACAGCCGTGTGTACGACCAGGGGTACTGTGGTGCCGTGTGGCTGCCAATGACAGCTGCCTCTGAACTCGTCTTTCCAACAGACACAGTTTCTCGGGGTTTACTTCGTCTCCTCGCAAGAGTTCCTTGCGAATGCCTACGTCTTAGCCGTGCTCCTCTTCCTCGCCCTCCTGCTACAGAGGACGTTCCTGCAGGCATCCTACTACGTCGCCATCGAGACCGGGATCAACTTGCGAGGCGCCATCCAGGTACTCGGGTGTCAGTTCTCTCACTTCACAACGAGAGCCACGTTATTCATCTTCTTGGACCTTCAAGAGTAATTCTGCCGTGAGATTCTTTTTCACTGTCTTTTGACGGTGCCTTGGAACAATAACCATAGGCAAAGCAGTGTGGGCTAAAAGCGTCCTGGGCTGGGCTTGGGAAACGCAGGAGCTCGAGCCCTGGTTCTGCTGTGGACCAGATCTGAGATGTCTCCTTGCCCAGCCCTTGAACCTGGCAGACATCACCAATCCATCACAGCACCCTTCCCTGTGAGTGCAGATGCAACCTCAGAATCCTTCTCTAGATACTGTTCCAGAGTTCTGCTACCAGCCAGTCTTCCTTAGGTGCAAAACTAGAATTGTGAAAGACATTCCAGGTCTACATGGCCTCTACTGCCTAACCATTGGGTCCCTGAGGTCTGTGTCTGGCCTGACAGATCCTTGGAGGGCCAGGCTCTTGGTCTTGCCATCTGTGGCTTCGTTCTTAGAGTCGGTTGGAAGGGTGAGCAAAATCCAAGCATGTTCAGGGTTCCTTGGGAGCAGGTGGTGATGGAAGTTGTGCAAATCTCAGTGTTTGCATTAGAATTTTGGGTCAGCTATGAGAGACCCTACGTGACAATACTTTCAATAGGATACAAATTTCTTAATTTTTCACATTGAGTCAAGGCTGGTCCAGCAGCTGCACAGTCATCAGAGACCTAGGCTCTTTCCCTGATGTTGCTCTTCCAGGATTATTTATTCATTTTTAAGATTTATTCATTTATTTGAAAGGCTGAGGTCCAGAGAGAGAGAGAAGGATGGAGAGAGAGGTTCTATCCGCAAGTGGCTGCCTGGGCCATGCTGTAGCCACAGCATGGGTCTCCCACATGGATGCAGGGGTCTGAAGACCTGGGCCATCTTCTGATGCTTTCCCAAGCACATCAGCAGGGAGTTGGATCACAAGTGGAGCAGTCAGGGCCTGAACCTGGAGGTAGCAGTTCAACCCACTGTACCACAGCACCGGTGCCTCTGTCAGCCTTCTTACGTGACTTTTGTCTCATGGTGCAGGGTGGCTCTGGAACTGTTGCTATCACGTTTGCATTGAAACTAGCAAGAAGGGACAAGAGGAGCGAATGATGCTTCCTTTGTTTTGGGGCAGGTGTAGGGTTGAATGCTGTTCCCTTTTAAAATCCTGATGCGGAAGTTGCACATACCCTGTCTCACCCCAGTGGTGAGAAACTGACCAGAAGGCCAGGCCCAGAGGCTGGAAGGTGCAGTTTCTATTCTTGACACTCATGTATATCCCCTGCTAGAAATCCCTGTGGTACAAAAGGGAGGATGGATGTTGAGGGGTAGCTGGAGATTCGGTCATACTCAGGGATTGCTATAAAGTTGAGGCAAGATCTCAAAGCTACCTCGTTTAAAAACATTCTTCAAAATTATTAACATTGACTGCTCCTGTGGGAGCCGAGATCAGAGACTTTACAGAAAAGTGACCCGGAGGAGAAGGGAGGAGTAGCTAGCCTGGGCTGGAGACAATGTCAGGAACCCAGCTCTAGCTATCTCAGTGTACAGTCCCTGTGAATGGTGGCCCCTGAAGTTGGACAGTGCACAACTTGTACAGCTGTACTTGACAGCACCGCCCATACCAGTGGTTTTTCACTGGGGAAGTAGAGCATTTCCTTGGGATGTCATCATATGAAGATGATGGAATGAGCCAAAAAAAAAAAATGTAAGACTCTGTAAGATCTGTGGGGGCTCGGAGACAGGAGGCATCAAACTATTTCTCAGTATAGAAATGTTCTCTAAAAATCCCAGCCTCCACTCAGACCCCTCCAGTCAGGCAGACTCACACCACGGACAGCAGCCACTTTTGAAGTTGGACAGTTCTGTGATGAAACCTGCTTTATACTTGTAAGTCATAAATCACGCACCAACCCAGCATTTTCCAATTACACGAAAAGAGCCAAAAATGGTTTTTTAATGTGGTAGCCTATAATTGCTTTTATCAAACTGTTGAAATCTTTTGCATTAATAAGAGAGACTAATTCACCTGCCACCAAAAGGAAATACTGGCATTAATTACGAAAACAGATTAGGAAAGAGAAAACTTTCTTCCCTTCAGAGATTTCCAGAAAATTATGTACAGAAAATGTACCCTTATCAAGGAGAGTTTGTTTCTTCATGAGTTTAAGAATAATTATGCATTTTGCATGAAAAGTGTTTAAGCAAAATTACTGAGTTTCATATAACATTTTTAAAATACACCAGCTACCATTTGGTTATGCATTTCCATGTGTCATTATGTCTCCCTGTCCCTACCACATTGAACCCGGGGGACAAGCCTTTGAGGCCTGGTCCCGCACGACCCAGGAGGTACATAGATTTGTCCAAAATGCTATTGCCATGACCATTATTTTAAAGCTTGCCCGTGGTGCATATCTACTCATCAAAATATAGAATAGCTTCATGCTTCAGGAAAACCTGATGCACACAAAAGCCCGGGTTACACAAAAGATGAATCAAGGGCTGGCGATCCACTTTACACCAGGCGGATTTCATTCAAGAGCAGGCACCCCTCAGACATTCAAGCCAGGAATGCATTTTCCCTTGTTCAGGTGCACACGGCCTGAAAATCTCCCTGGGAGGCATGGTCACTCTGTGCAGAATGATTGGGTTTTTCAGGCTCAGGGAAAGCCACTACTGTGGCTGGGCCCCGGCTGCCCCGTGGCAGCCCTGGGGGTGCCTGGACTCCAAGAGGGCGCTGGGGTGATCGACACTCAAGGCCAAGTCTTCCATCAGCCAGGTGCAAGCCTTGCGTTGTCGCAAGGCTCGACTGTGACAGGGCTTGGCTCCAGCAGGGACCCCTTCCCTGGGGGGGAGGTGATGGCCACAGTAAACCCGCCGGCCGCCTGCACTTCATCATTCTTATGGCTCTGAAGTGTGTTCTCCACCAGCCCCTCATAAATCAAGAATACAACTGGACATGAAGATCAGATCTGAAGATTTAAGAGCTAATTAAGTCCCATCCCCCAGGGGAGAGGCTTCACTGGCTGAGGAAGTAGCTTGCCATGCCGCCGTGGGTCCTCACCCAAATACCGCCTCCTGGGCTTCCTGGGTCCTCACCCAAATGCTGCCTCCTGGGCTTCCTGGATCTTGGACAAAGCCCCTTTACGTCCCTGAGTCTCCCTGCCTTCCCCAGCGCCACTGTGATCCAGTGCCCGCAGCGGTGCTGTCCAGGGGCTCTGTGGGGCTGGAGGGAGTGGTATCTGAGAAGCCCCCCAGGGTGCTGAGGACGGTGATGATGGTGACAAATGTGAAATGTTCTGCTCTCATTTCCAGACCAAGATTTACAATAAAATTATGCACCTGTCCACCTCCAACCTGTCCATGGGGGAGATGACTGCTGGGCAGATCTGTAACCTGGTGGCCATCGACACCAACCAGCTCATGTGGTTTTTCTTCTTGTGCCCAAACCTCTGGGCTATGCCAGTACAGGTACCCGGTGTGGGCTCATGGTGGGTGGAGGGAGGACTGCAGCCCCCCCTACATTTCAGCATCTTTCATTCCATCCTTACGTGTACCTTCCATCCCCATGGGGTCTCCATGGGGCGCACCCTTAGGTCCTTGTACACTCCCCTCCCCTACAGGCAGCGTATAATGATGATCATCTCTCTTGGTGGTCAGAGAAGCCCATCTTATTAAGACTTGTAGAATGCAGCCAACCATAACTAAACTATAGCAGAATCATACGCAGAGCACTCTCATGGACATTAGAAATTACATTGCTGCAAAATACTTAATTACACTGAGAAGCGTCTGTGACATATCCGAAGCAAAAAGAATGAATTACAAGATAGCGTGTGCAATGTGCAATTCCTCCTAAATTGGAATTCATATTTGTATATCTTTGCACAGCTTCCCATGGAGAAAAGAACTAGAAGGCTGCGTGCTGGGGTTACAAGTCATTTTTATTTTCTTTGTGTTTCCAAAGTCTTCAGGAAACATGGATTATTTGGGGAACATGCAAGTGATATTTTCAAAGGGCAGGCAAGCTTCGGGACCAGCTCAGGAGGAGGCACTTTGTCCCCCGGTGCTATGGGAGAATCAGAAGCTGAAACCCAGACTTTATTCCTGGAGAGCCTACAGGTTCCACTCCGGTGTAGCAGAGAGCGTCCGCACTTGCACAGGACTGACTGACTCCAGTATTTACCCTCTCCGAGCCTCAGTTTTCTCATCTGTGACATGGGGATGTTTCCTGCACTCTGAACTTGCTGTGATGACTCAGAGTGGCGTGCCCAGCAGAGGGGTCCCTCAGGAATTGCCAGTTCCCGCTCCTGTGCACGTGTTTGGAATGAGCGAGGTTGTGCCAACCCAGAATCCATTGCTTCTTGAGAGGCAGGTTTGGTTCTTCTGGGTCCCCTTTACCTGTAAGGCTTAGAATTAGAAGATATTTAAGGGAAATGGGAGAGACTCGCACAGGGAGAAAACCGGGCTAGATGGGGAGGGCAGCCGATGTCCATCCGCACAAGGACAGGCGTGTGTGACATCCCACATCCAGCCTGACCCCTCACCATGCTGCCAAGATAGATCAGTGACCCCAGAAGCTGTCCAAAGGCCTGGAAAGCTCATCAGATAGGCTCACAGCCTTCTAGCGCCAAGACTACTCTATCTATCGTGCCCCTTGAACAACCCGTCTCATCCGACCTTGTCCACCAAGCCTGCTGCACTGAGATCCTGAGCATTGTTTGTTGCTCCTGTGTCTCTGCGGATAGGACTAACTGCCAACCCCTGGCCTGTGCCAGCCCTACCCTGGCCTCTCTCACCTGTGTTGCTTGACCCCACAACCAGGGGATGGGGTGTGTGGGGAGGTTTTTACCTCCATTGAGAGTTGACCTTGCTTATTCATGAAGTATCAGTTGCTTTGGGCATTTTTAATTCATTAAGGCTCTATCTTTGCAACTTAGAAATTTGACCCACATCGAAGATCCAGTGCTGCTACTGTGAGTGGACACAATCCCTATCCCAACACAGAGGCTGTGCCTGGCCAGGATTCTGCCTGCAGCCCTGTTGGCCACAGGCACACACAGCCTTTTCTCATCGCAGTTAGCTCCGGAGCCCCTTTCCGGTGCAAGCCCCAAGGGCTCTCCTTGGTTCCTTATCTTTTTCTTGGACACATACATTTTGTCAAGAACAGCATTGTTGAGATAGAATGCACTCATGTAGAGACTGTACAATTCAGTGCTTTCAGAATATTCACAGAGTTTTGCTGCCATCAGCACAAATTGAGAACATTTTCTTTTTTAAAAAAAAAAGACTTATTTATTTTCTTTGAAAGTCAGAGTTACACAGAGAGAGAAGGAGAGGCAGAGAGAGAGGTCTTCCATCTGCTGGCTCACTCTCCAGTTGGCTGCAATGGTGGAGTTGTGCCGATCCGAAGCCAGGAGTTTCTTCCAGGTCTCCCATGCAGGTGCAGGGGCCCAAGGAGTTGGGCCATCTTCTACTGCTTTCCCAGGCCAGAGCAGAGAGCTATATTGGAAGTGCAGCAGCCAGGACTCAAACAGGAGCCCATATGGGATGCTGGCATTGCAGACAGTGGCTTTACCTGCTACACCACAGCGTCGGCCCTGAACATTTTCTTTTAAGAAACCTGAACCAGTCGGCAGCTGCCCTTTATTCCCACCCCCAGCTCCAGGCAACCACTAATCTGCAAATTTTTTTTAGATTTTATTTATTTTAAAGGTAGAGTTACAGAGAGAGGCAGAGGCAGAGAGAGAGGTTTTCCATCCACTGGTTCACTCCCCAAATGGCTGCCACGGCTGGAGCTGCACCAATCCGAAGCCAGAAGCCAGGAGCTTCTTCCGGGTCTCCCATGCAGGTGCAGGGAGACCTTTCTCAGGCCATAAGTAGAGAGCTGGATCGGAAGAGGGGCAGCTGAGACACGAAGTGGTGCCCATAGGGGATGCCAGTGCTGCAGGTGGAAGCTTAGCCTACCTACTACACCACAGCACCAGTCCCTACAAACACTTTTGAAAAATCTGATGAAACTTCCCCAGAAAAGCCAATGCTGTTCACACGCGTGCCTGCAATTAGGGGGGCTTCAGGAGCCCCTCCGAAGTTTATCAAGGACACTTGGCCGTGGTGGTGGCCACCTCTGTGTTTTCATATCCATGGGCTTCTGGGGCCCAGATAAGGCAGGAATCTTGCTCTGGGCCCCACAGTAAGCCAAGAGCCGCACCACAGCTAGGTGGCCCCTTTCTGTGGTTCCCTATGGCAGAGTTCTCCTGAGACTTGTTGCTTTGTCCCTTTAAGGGGGCTCAGCTGCGTTGTGTTTCTCCAGCTCTATGCCAGGCACACTGTAGGTGCTCAGCACAGACCTTTGTTCAACCTCACAGCAGTCCTGCGTAGTGAGCCTTATAACCACCACTGCAAAGGTGAAGAAGCTTGCCCACGGCTGCACTGCTGATGGTTACTGAGGCTGCATTCGCACCCAGAGCCGTAGACTCCAGGGACCATGATTTACTAGCCCATGAATAGGAGACAAAACAGGTGCTCACCCTTGCTTTGCGCACTGGGAATCTCTGATTTCTGGCATTCTCCCCGTGAGACCCATTCAGACTCCCGCAGAGAAGACGAATGGACCAAGGAGTCTAGGGAGCAGGAGGGTGAGCTTCTGCCCCATCCGCCGCCAGGCCCTTGGAGGTGATACAGGCACAAACACTGATCCCCAGAGGGGCCCTGTTAGTGGCCCCAGGAGCCTCCTTCTCCAGCACAGCCCCTGCCGGCTGAAGCATCCCCTGTTGCCTCCGCATGAGCAAAGCTAAGAAAGGACTGTATTCCAGGGAGAACTTTCCAGAAGGTGGGTGGGGCTGGCCAGCAGGGGTGGGAGGTTCCTCATCTTCTAGCACTCTGCCCATGCAGGCCTGCATTGAACATCAGTTAAGCCCTGGAAGGCAGGTGGTGGAGGGGTCGCTTCCCAACCTCTCAGCTACCTGCCAAGACAGGAGGCTTTCTGGAATGAATGCCAAGTATAGAGCCCCCACCCCCACCCAGACCTCCATCTTTGAGCTGGTGCAGGGAGTGCACTGTGAAGCTGGTGTGGGGCTCAGGAACAGCAGGGCCAAGTCAGGAGGCCTTTCCCCTCTTTTTTTTTTTTTTTAAGATTATTTATTAGAGAGTTACAGAGAGAGGGAGAGTCAAAGAGGGTCTTCCATCCACTGGTTCACCCCCCAAATGGCTGCAGCAGCCAGAGCTGGGCTGATACGAATCCCAGAGCCTGGAGCTTCTTCCAGGTCTCCCATGCAGGTGCAGGAGCCCAAGGACTTGGGCCATCTTCCACTGCTTTCCCAGGCCACAGCAGAGAGCTGGATCAGAAGTGGGGCAGCTGAGATTCGAACCAGCACCCATATGGGATGTTGGCACTGCCAGTGGTGGCTTTACCCACTACACCACAGCACCAGCCCCTTTCCCCTCTTTTTTAAACCAGAGAGCACAGCACGTCTGTCCTTGAAGAATCCCTGTGTTTAGAAATGCCTGTCTTTGAAGGCAACCTGAGAAGCCGTCATCCTGGTGCCGGTGCCATGGGCACTGGTGAGAGTCGGTTACACTTCCCATAAATATTCACAAGTAGGCAGTCATTTACATAAAGCTAGAAACAAAACATTCTTCAGATTCACTGAGAAAGTGAAGAGGGCAGGAGCCTGAGAGGGAAGAGCAGTCTCTCCGACCCCGGGCTGCTGGTCAGGCCCGGATGCAGGGCCTCTGCCCCTTTGCTCCTGTGTCATTTTGCCCCAGTGAGAGTGGAAAGTCGGCCCTGACAGCCAGCTGTCATGCTCACGGTGCCGACTTCCGTCTTTGAAGTAGACGTGGAGAGAACGGACGGACGCAGTCACCCGGCTTGGTGCCAGCCCGAAACTCTGCTGTGGCCAGAGCCCATCTCATGAACCCCTTCTTCCCAAATCGCTCCCTCACCCCCTCCCCTGCTCCCCTCCCCAAGGCAGTTGGGAAAACCTGGGCACCCAGGCACATCCCACTCTGGGGCCCGGGAAAGGGGGCATTTTGCCAGCCTCCCAGGGCAGCAGCCAGAGGAAGGGAACGCTTCCCCGGCCCCTTCCTCAGATCATCGTGGGTGTGATCCTCCTCTACTACATCCTGGGAGTCAGCGCCTTGATTGGAGCAGCGGTCATCATTCTGCTGGCCCCCGTCCAGTACTTCGTGGCCACCAAGCTCTCCCAAGCCCAGCGGAGCACCCTGGTGAGTGTACAAGGGAGTGCGCATGTCCTCTTATCCCAGCCACGCCCCAGGTCTGCCTGCCCCCTGCCACTGACAGCAGCGGGTCACACCGCTGCTGACCTCAGGTAAGTCCCTTCACGAGCCAGGCCTGGGAAATGGGGTTCACGGAAGAAGCAGGGTGCATCCCCGGGGGGGGCTGCGAGAGCACTGACTTGGTGCTTTCCTCCCGGGTTGGGGGAGGGGGGCGGGGCGGAAGATGCTTCCCTCTGACGTGACAACACCCACAGGAGTATTCCAACGAGAGGCTAAAGCAGACCAACGAGATGCTGCGCGGCATCAAGCTGCTCAAGTTGTACGCCTGGGAGAACATCTTCTGCGCTCGGGTGGAGCTAACCCGCAGGAAAGAGATGACCAGCCTCAAGGCCTTCGCTGTCTACACTTCCATCTCCAGTGAGTCCTGGCTGCTGCTGCTGGGATAGGGAGCCAGGGTTTGGGTGACAGGAGTACAGGAGGCTTTGGGGATCAAACCCTAGGGGGTAGCTGAGCCCCCCGAAATCACAGGGTCCCTCATTCATTTATCCAGCAAAACGGGTACTGAGTTGTGCTATGTACTGAGCACTGTGCTGGCATTCAGAATACACTGGGGAGGAGAACACACAAGGTCTCCGCGCCTCAGGAGCTGACACGGATGGCCAGGCGGCAGCCAGCGAAAAACACAGCCGTGGTTTTGCGTTCTAATAGTGGGGACTTGTCAGTAAGTCCGATGGAGCTGCCCCTGCCCTGGGTAGCTACGAGGGAGTTTCTGTATCTGTGAACCCTACGGAAGAAGCCTCAGTCATCGGTAAAGATCAGAAGCCCACGCTTGGGGCCTCATAAGTGTGGGCTCTGAATTTATATTAACCAAATGGTTGGGGAACCCTAAGCCAAGAAAAATGCTGGTAAGGTTCCTAGGGCCCCAGCAGACAGATGTTAACACCACGTCACAGGCACTGTGGGACTCCTCTAGCAGTGAGCTAACAATAAAGAATCGAACTCCTTCAGAGACCAACGCTCCCCAGAGAACTAGTCCCTCAATACCTGGAGATGATAGCATCGTCTAAAAGAATGAAATAAGCCTATTTAAAGAGCAAAAAGTAGGTATAAAATCCATAAGGCGAGCTAGGAAAGTATGAGGGTAAAACCATCAAAAGAGCTCCCATAAGTTAAAACTTCAGTTACTGAAATTCATTAAGGAAGTAGTGGACGGAGTGAGAGCCTCTGGAGGTCCGGCGGTCCGGGGGGTCGTCACAGCTGGTTTCGTGGATTCACGGACCCATCCCCTGGCGGTTACCTCCCAAGCATGCAGTGGGTGTGTGGAGATGTAGCAGCTGCAAAATCCCATGCTGGTTCCCTGACAGTCCAGCGTAAGAGCTGTGATGGGCAGAAAGCCCAGTGGACGAGAGAGAGAGACAGACAGACAGAGAGAGGAAACAAAACCAGCTAAGCATGCAGATGAAATGAACAGACATAGCTGAAGAGAGAATTTATTTGGGATACAGGTCTGTGGGAATTACACAGAAGATGGCAAGGAGGGAAAGTGAGCAAGACTTTCTGCCATCTACAAGGACCATTTTACAAATGGGAAACTGAGGCCAGAGGCGGCGGGGGGGTGTTTCTCAAGGCCACTTCTGAGGTTAGCAGCATGCTCAGATGAGATCCTCTGATGCATCCTAACTCCCAGAGTAGCGCTATTTTTCCACCATGAGCTGAGCACGAAGGGGCACCCTTGGGAGGCTGGTTTCACTTAACCTGGGCTCTTTCAGAGTGGGAATAGAGGGGGAAATTAGGAAAGGCTGTTGACCACCTCCCCCAGCTGTGCTGGGAAGAGTCACCCGTGAGGCAGGGGGCAGGGCAGTTGGGGGTGGGCAGTGTCTCTCAGGCAGGCTTGAAGCCTCATGAAGAATGAGACAGCCACTCAAGTCATCTGTGTGTTCTAAGTGTCCATGCTGCCTAGAGGGAGGGTCGGATGGGGCCGAGGGCCACCCTTCAACACAGGGGTTCCCACAGGGCAGGGCTGCCACTGAGCACCCCAGGTGTTGGGCCTCCCTGAATCCAGCCAGACCATGGTGTCCCATGGCTCTAGTGGGGACCCTGGTCCAGTCATTGTCTGGCACAAGGCCCTCCACTGTGCATGGCACAAGCCGTGGGGTCTTTCTGCAGGAAGTCTTGTCAGGGTTGATTTTCTGAGACCGGGGCTATGGGCACGGCCGGCAGCCATTGCTTCCCAGGTTCCTCACCACCAAGACGCTCCAAGTTCTGGGTCTCTCCCCCTTATCCTCATCCCTGGCCCTGGGCCGCTCCCAGGCTGCGCACTCTGTAAGATGGGAAATGCAGTAAGACTATCTGAGGAGCCCAGAAAAGCCAGGATCCCCACCTGTCAGTGGTCACCTGAGGGCTGGTTCTACTAGCCGTAGCCCCACTAGTTTTGTTTTGTTTTAAGATTTATTTGTTTTATTTGAAAGACAGACTTAGAGAGAGGCAGATGCAGAGAGAGAGAGAGAGAGAGAGAGAGAGAGAGAGAGAGAGGTCTTCCATCCACTGGTTAGCTCCCCGAGATGGCCACAATGACTGGAGCTTCACTAATCTAAAGCCAGGAGCCAGGGGCTTCTTCCAGGTCTCCCACACAGGTGTAGGGGCCTAAGGACTTGGGCCATTTTCTGCTGCTTTCCCAGGCCACAGCAGAGAGCTGGATGGGAAGAAGAGCAGCCAGGACTTAAACTGGCACCCATATGGGATGCCGGCACTGCAGGTGGCAGCTTTACCTGCTATGCCACAGCGCCAGCCCCACCCCACTGTTTATTCCTGTGGACAGCCCCTGGAGGGCCACAGCAGTGGGAACAACTGGCTTCCCCAGATAGCCAGGGGACTTCCTGTCTCAGCACGCGCATAGCAGGATGGGGTCGGCAGGCTCACTGCTGCTGAGGGAGAGGGCAGGGAAGCAGCAAGGAAACCAGGGGCACTGGGTCCCCAAGATTCCTGGGGTCGGGGGAGCTCTGCACTCACTTCTTGCCTTCCCAGTGGCAGTCTGGGACAAGGTTTCCTATGTAAACAACAACTCAGTGTGCCCAGGTGCCCAGGCCAGCCCATCAGAGCCTATATAGCCCACGATGTTTGTCTCACGGAGGCCCTCAGAGGCCAGGCCACAGCTCTGTGACAGGCCTGGGGCCAGCAGGACCTGGGCACATGAGGTTTCATGTTATCCAGAGCTAGATGACTCTGGAAAGAGCAAGGAGGCTCTGGAGCCACCAAGCAGGCAGCTGCCCAGGGCCTGTCACCTGTGCAGGGGACCTGGAGGGATCCACACAGCAGCCCAGGTTGGCCCCTGGAAGAAGGGTGTGGGGAAGCGAAGGCAAGGGAAGGAAAGAACTATCCGGACGAGCTGTGGGAGCCAAGTGCTGTTTGCTCAGGGTGTTTGCTCTTCCTGGGATGTGTTCCTTTCTGCTAGGCAGCAGCAGGAGGGGGACAGAGGGGCAGGGGGCGGGACACCTTCTGGCTGCACCTGCTTCGCAAATGTGTTCCTTTCCCTCCTCCTGGACTTCCGCTCCTCTGTTACCAGGGCCCAGGACACAGGTCATTAAGGCTAAAGTAATGGGAGTCTCATGTTCTTCCACTGGCGCCAGTCACAGGGTGCAAACCGCAGAGGAGCCCTGGAGTCACGTTTCCTGGTCTGCCTGTCCTGGTGCGGTGTGCGGGTCCTCCATCTGCTTGTCTGTGCACCTTGGAGGCAGACTGTCGGGCAGATGAGTTGACCTCCAGCCCTCTGTCTGCCTGCAGGAGCCCTGAGAGTTCCTAGGTATGGAGCCCCAAGCCCTGCAGCACACTGGGGGGTGCCTAGTATCCCCAACAGCAAAATCCGGAGTCCGTATTTCCTCGGAGGATGGCAAGTGAACCCCTGTGTATGCAGCGCCCTGTGCAAAGCACCAGGAAGGCTGCGAGGGACAGTAAGATGTTCCTCCTGCTCTCAACAAGAAGTCAGAGCTGGCACGCACGGATTACTGTGGCAGCGGGCGCTAAACTTGGTGCCAGCTCTGGCCAGCTGCCTAGCAAATCTGATGGCGCTTCGTCCTCGTCACAACTCTGAGATGTGCTGCTCTCCTGCCCCATTTCACAGCAGCCAGGACTGGGGCCCCCGTGAAATGCCTCACCGAGGTCTCAGCCAGTAATGGCAGAGCACCGAGCGGGAAGCCCGTGGGCTGGAAGTTCACATAGAGGTTCACGCAGGCGACCACTGGGCTGCATCGTGCATGAAGGATGTTGATGAGTGAAAGATAAAGTGCGAGAAGGCTGGCGACACGTGCTGGGGCCCCTCCCTCTCGAGGTCCGTTTGATCCTTATTTTTTAATTTTTTTATTTATTTTATTTTTTGATAGGCAGAGTGGACAGTGAGAGACAGAGAGAAAGGTCTTCCTTTGCCGTTGGTTCACCCTCCAATGGCCGCCGCGGCTGGCGCGCTGCGGCCGGCGCACCGCGCCGATCCGATGGCAGGAGCCAGGTGCCTATCCTGGTCTCCCATGGGGTGCAGGGCCCAAGGACCTGGGCCATCCTCCACTGCATTCCCTGGCCACAGCAGAGAGCTGGCCTGGAAGAGGGGCAACCGAGACAGAATCCAGCGCCCCTACCGGGACTAGAACCTGGTGTGCCGGCGCCGCTAGGTGGAAGATTAGCCTGTTGAGCCTCGGCGCCGGCATCGTTTGATCCTTAGTCCACGCAGAAGCAGTAACTCCAAGGGTTTCCTCTGTATTTGAGGACCAACTTTGCAGAGGTGACAAAAGGGCTCTGGATCCACCGGTCAGCCAGCTAAGATGCTGCCAGTCTGTTCTGTCCATGTGCAGCTCGCATTCCAGAGCTCTTTCTCTGTGCCAGGCCTCGCAGAGGGCAAGGACATTAAAGAGGAAGTGAGCATGGTCCTGGTGCTCACAGTCTTACAGGTGGCCAGCTGTGCCCATGACCGGTGGCTATGCATGGCGTCAGAGCCATGGAACCTGCTCCAAATGCCTCTGTTCGTCTTTCTGTGTGACTTGCCTGGCCCTGTGTCTTTGGCTTCTTTCCTTCTCTCAGACACTTATTTAACTGAGCACTTACTATGTGCCAGGCCTTGGGGATGCAGTCGTGAGAAGACACAGTAGTCCCAGCCTGCAGGTTGCTTACCGCCAGCCTGCTAGGGAAGGCAGACATGGAGCGGTGTCGTGAAGTCAAGAGCAGAAAGGGATACTCGTGGCAGCCAGGAGAGTCATGAGGGTTAGGGAAGGCTCCTCAGAGGTGAGGCCCACAGCTGAGTGCCCAAGGATGACCCCGGGGCAGCCGGAGGAGGGGAGGGGCGCCCAAGCCACAAAGGCTGCAGGTGCAGGAGACCTGTTGTGTTCAGGACTCAAGCCTAATCCAGGAGGACAGGGAACAACTCAGGCAGCACCCTGTGGGCTGGGTCCGAACCCTTGGGTTTCCTCCTGCAGCCGCGGGAGCCACGTGGGCAGGCGCAGTGAGGGAAACAGGTGTTCCTATCATCCTCAGTGCTCTGTGCTCAGAGGGCTGAACCACAGTCACGTGGGACCTCCTCGGATGATTGTGCCCGGCCTCGTGCCATGTTCTAAAACACAGATGATTCAGAAACAAACCAAACACCCCCAGCTCGCCATCCAAGGGGGACAGGGGACAGAGTTGTACTGGCCAACCCCAGACACAGGGCACCCAACACGGCGCCTGTCCACAAGCCCCTTGCTCGCCGCTGGAGGCCCTGGGTGGAGGGTCCAGGTGCCCTCCCGGCTGGTCCCCTTGCTTCTCTAGCTTCCCCAGAATTCCCTTGAGCATCTGCCCTTCCTTCCGCCAGCTGGTGTGGCGGCAGCAGGTTGCTATGCGTCTCCTGGCCTAGTTTGGCGGGGGAGGGTGGCTGGCGGGGAGTCAGGGGGCTCATCAGTGGCGGAGGCAGAAATCAGTGTGACTGCAGGGCCGCCTGCCCCACTTCCTCAGTCGCTGGCCGCAGACTCACCTCATGAACCTGCTTCCCCTCCCTCTCTGCTTACCGCCCTGACTGTGAAACTGAATGGGAAATAACCCTGTGCACTTCAAAACCCATTTCCGCTCCTGCAGAGGCAGCCCAGAATCAGGCCCAGGCTGTGAGCCCACAGTCCCTCCACTGTCCCTCCTCCGGGACAGAGCTGAAGTTACCCAGTGGCACCAAAGGCTGGCGCTGCCTCCTGGATACACGGCTTCTGAAATATTTATCAGCGCTTTGGCAATGCAAAGCTGCTGGTACCGCTGGCGCCGAGGTCAGACAGCATTCCTCGCACAGACCCGGGGAGAGCAGGTGATGTGAGCTCTGCCCGGGTGTGGGTTGTGATTTTGCTTTATTTGAGGGGGGGTATGAAAAGCTGGCACACACCATGCCTGAGACATAGGAAGAGAAGACCTTTAAAAAATAATATGTGATTGAACAGCTCCAGGATGTTTTTGGAGGGAATGAAACCCCAGGACCTGTGTCTCTGCACTGTGGCCAGTGGCCTCTCAGGCCCGTGTACCAGCCACCAAACCTTCCCAGAATGCTACGGTGCCTACACACCGTTTTGTAATCTTCTGTTTTCATTTACACGACTTAGCCGGTGTTTTGTGCTCTCTGGTGCTCAGGATCTGAGCAGGGTCGTGCTCTGCATTTTGTTTTTGTTTTTTTCTAAATCAGATTCAGGTGAATCCCCCACCCTCCCACCGCCCTGTGAGGAGTCTGCTCTCCAGCAGGTGTCCGACCCCTCCCACCACCCAAGAATCTTGGCAAGCTTCCCGTGGGTCAGGGAAATGGGGACAAGGCCTCAGGACTCCAACCCGTGACAGCTGGACGCCAGCTCCATGGCCCCGTCACTCTCTGAGTGGGCACAGGACTGTCAGGAGCTAGAGCCCCCTGCAGCTCCAAGCCCCCTGGTCTGCAGCCCTGGCATCCCCAGCTCCAGCCGCATGCGCCCCAGGGCCGATGGGGTGATCTCTAGAGAGGCCACGGGGTCCCAGTGCTCCCATGCCACCTGTAGGGGACCTGCCATCACCCCAGGAGAGGGTGAGGGGAGTAGCAGTCACCTTTTCCCTTCAGCATCCCCTTGCAGCAGCCAGAGCAGGGTAGAAAGTAATTTATGCCATAAGCATGTTCCATGTTGCTGCCTCAGAGTTGAAATGTTCATTTTAAAAATTTATTTATAGTATGCCTTATTCCTCAAAGGAGTTCAGGCAGCTCCAAGAATAAAGGCAATAAAACAAAAAATATATATAAAGGCAATCATGACGAGGGAGAACATGCCGTGGAATAAAATGCCGATTATCACACATTTTCCGAATCTCCCCGAGAAGGGATGTGCTGTCCTCCAGGGGAACCCCTCCCCTCGGATGCTTCCCGTTTACTTCATTTGGGGCTGGGTCGTTGCTGTGGTTGCGGTTTTATTCGGCTGTGGCGGAGAGCATCTCGCTGCTCGCTTTGTGCTTCTCTGCAATGATTATTTATGAGATGTTCCCAGGAGGCGGATTATAGGATCAGAAGGTCTGCACTTCTCTGGTACTTGAGCTACAAGGCACCAGATTGTCCTCCACGTGAGTCGTGCCATGGGCGGTCTGACTCCCAGCCCACTCTCCAGGTGGGAGTCGGGCCCTAGAGTGTGGGGCAGGGCCCAAGGGTGGTGCACGGTGCCTTCTGTCGCAGGAACCTTTCCTCAGTGGTCATTTGTGGCCCTGGGCAGGCCAGGAGCTGACGGGAGGCCCTACCCTGTGGGACTCCCTGGAATAATTGGTCCTGGGGCGGGGCCAGGGCCATGTGTGCTTAGAGCGCTTTGGCTGTTCATGGTCAAGGGCCCAGGCCTGATGGGCACCCCCCTCCCCTTCTTTCTCCCCTGCCAGTGATGGCCAAACCGTGTCCTCCATCCCAGATCTGGGTTCCTATACCGTGGGTAGAGCCCATAGGCCCTATACTGCTGCCCACCAGGGACTGTGAGGGAGGCTGTGGCACTGTGGTGGGCATGCGGAGGCCATCCGGCCTCCATGGGAAAGGGCAGTTGGAGCACAGTCGTGAATGATATTCAGTAGCGATAAGAAGCCTGTGGTCAGAGATTAGCAATGCTTCAAGGCTCCAACCATATACTCTCCAATGGCAGGGGCCTTGCCTCCCCCATCAGATTAGGAATTCCCCAGAGATGGGGTTAATGTCCTTCCTATTTGCTTGGGACCCTCCCTGGGGTGTGTCCTTTGTCTCCCCGTGATATCAGGGTCTTCCTGGGAGCACAGTTCTTGTCTCCTAACTCAGACTGCAAACCCCCTTGGGACAGGAGCCATGTTCTTGCACGCAGTTGAGGTTCCCTGAAGTTGGGGGCCACATCTCCAGTGGACACCTGCATGGACCAGTGGGCGGTCAGCTTCCCAGCTGGGTTTTGTCGGCATGTCACAGACTTTGCCATCCACTAGACAGTGGCCATGTGCGCATGCTGAGTCCTTGGCCTCTGGTTCCTGGGCTGCTCGCTCCTGGGACTTCACTGGGCTCATTACAGAACCAGACTCCTTTCTGGGCTGGCCTGGAAGATTCTGGAAGCAAGGAGGACGAGATGGGAAGGCAGCAGTTGGCTTGGTCGCCTCTCACTCCAGGGAGCTCCTCTCTCTCTCTCCCTCTCTGGAAGTTCAAACCTGGGCTTTGGGCTGTCTTGGGCATCTTTCCCCTGGGCCAGAGGACAGGTGAGCTGGGAAGCAGGGTGAGCTAGTGCTCCGTGCTGTGTGATAATCAGGCAGCGCTGAGGGCTCACAGAGCCTGCGGCCAACGTGATGACCCCCCCCCCCCCGCCTCACAAAGAGTGGGATTACATGTAGTTATGTATGAGGCTACAAAGATCAAGTGGGGAAACTGAGGCACGAGGAAGGTAAATGACATGCCCAAGGTTACACAACAGGAACTCCAACTCCACCCTTTTCCGAGTTAAAGCCCAGCTCTCTTTACTCTGTGCATGCCCCACCGAGCATGGACGCTAAACCTCGGATCTCCGGGAGGCACTACTTTCGCCAGCTTTAGGTCCGTGTACCTGGCGCAGCGCGAACCAGTATGAAATCCCTCCGCAGAGCCTGGGGAGATCAGCAAACCTCTATGTCTGAGCGAGAGCCTGGCCTGGGAGGATGCGGGGGCTTAAGGAAGGAGGAAGGAGTGCCCCCGAAACGTACCGCCGCCCCCAGATTGCCACGGGCAGTCAGCAGCCCCCCCTCCCCAGTTCTTCCCCCACCGCGTTCCGCGGGCACAGCCACCCCCTGTCCCCATGGAGCAGAGTTCCAGCATTTTCTCCTTGACTGTGGGAGAGACAGGAGCTATGGCACGTGGGACGGGGGTCCTGAGAAACAGGGGGAGGAGTTGGAGGTGTCCCACCCCAGCGCCACCCTGCAGGCTGCTGCTCCTGGGACCTCGGCGGCTGTCGCCCGCCTCCCACTGAACACGCCCGTGTGCTTCCTCCACAGTTTTCATGAACACGGCCATCCCCATCGCAGCTGTCCTCATCGTGAGTACATGCGCCCCCACTCTGGGGAGGGCTGGAGGGGGCGGGCGGCTGTCGCGAGAGGCTGCCCAGGCTTGCGGGTTCTGCGTGGGGACATTGGAGGGCGGGCTCCGCAGCAGGACGGAAAACAGAGAACAGGAAGGGTGACAGACCTCGGGTCCCCCCCTCACCTGGGAGCTGCGGGGGCCTCTGTGTCACTGGAGGCTGGAAGTTCGAGAAATGAAACCCTCTGGGCAAGATTAGCTACCCAGCGTGCTCAAGACGAGAGCGAGGCATGCTTATTGTGGAGATGGTGGGAAACCCAGAGGGGAAGGCACCCGGGGAACTGAAATCGCCCACAATCCCGCTGGCCGTGTCTTCGGTGCGTTTCTTTGCAGTCTTTTTTTAAGACATAGGCTAAGTCATCCCTACCGAAATAGGGTTCTGCCACACATACAGTTTTGTAACCAGTTTTTTTTTTTTTGAAGTTGAGACCTTGTCATGCCCAGTTCTCCATGTCGTGAAATAGCACGATGTGCTTTTTTAAAGCGAGCTTGACTAAAGCTGTGGGTGAGCTCAGGGGTGGGGGCAACCCAAAGAGCTGCTCCAGAAAGGCCCAGCCCCCCACCAGCCCACAGCCCTTCGCCCCAGCCCCCAGGCCTGGCTCTGTGACCACTGCGGTTCTTTAAAAAGAGAATGTATTTCCCTTGGGGCCAGTATCCCTGAGCTCTGTCGGGTTCACAGCCTGTCAGGCGCTCTTGGAATTCACTTGCAACCTGATTTATTGGGCTGCTTTCTGGCCTGGCTCTTTGGGAAACTGTGGGTAATAGGGGCCGCTGAGCTGGCCAGGTAGCCGGGTCAGGCATGGCTGGGAGCTGGCTCTGCACTTCCTCTGTCTACACTGGCTCCCCCTGGGGGCTGGGGAAGCAGGCAGCCTGGCTGCTGCCTAAGGAGGGAGGGCACTGGCCTAACCCAAGAGCCCCTGCCCGCCCGCTCCTGCCAGGGAAGGGGCAGCTCGGGGGGCGGGGCCGGGGTGGGGGAGGACTAATCCCTGCCCTCCAGCTCGAGGTCCTGCACTTGCTGGGGACATTTCCACAAGATGATGGATGATGAGTGTGTCTCTCCGGGTGGGAGGGGCCTGTGTCCTGAGCCACGCTTCTGTCCATAGACCTTCGTGGGCCACGTCAGCTTCTTCAAAGGGGCGGACTTCTCGCCGTCGGTGGCCTTTGCCTCCCTGTCCCTCTTCCACATCCTGGTCACCCCGCTCTTCCTGCTGTCCAGTGTGGTCCGCTCAACGGTCAAAGCGCTGGTGAGGTGAGGGGAGGCTGCCTGTCATTCCCTGTGCTAGTGGGCACCTGCTAACAAATGGCCTGTGCCTCAGCCTAGAAGCAAGTGACACCCCTGTCTCGGGGGACCCTGGTTGTGGGGGGTGGGTGGGGGTCCTGGGCAGCTGTCAGAATGAAGCAGCCCATGGAGGGGCGACTTGCAGGAGGCAGCTCTAGCAGTGGCCCAAAGATAGAAGGGAGACAGTGATCCAGGGAGGACGTGGCCGGCAGTGTGATGAGCTCACATATCCGGGCTCGGCTGTCCTGACTCAGTCCATGACCCGTGGCATTGTGACTTCCGGTCATCGTCCCTCTCCCTGCCACCTCTGCTCCAGCCTTGGGATTTGGTGTAGAAATCAAAGACTCAAGGTTGCTGCACCTGCTAGAAATCCGCTGGGCCTACCCAATGCACTCACATTTTTAAGCACTGTTGGTTTAATCCTGTTGTTTCCAAGAATGAAACACCAAGGGAGCCAAGGGCTTTTTAGGGAGGAAGCACAGGCTGTGGGCTCAGGGTGGGAGTGAGAAGCAGCCTGAAGCTCCACATTTCCCCATCCCCAAAACTGCACGGAGAGCTCCAGAGAGGGAGGATGGGGACAGAGAGGCCTGGTGTCTGCCCCTCTGAGGGGCAGCAGGTGCACAGAATGAAGACCCTCAGGCCACAGCTTGCTTGCGGCCCCAGACTGTTCCTACCTTAGGGGTAGGATGGCTTGTTTTGCCCCAAGCCTCTTATAGGTTTAGTGAAAAGGAAAAAACAGGGACACAGACCAGTCTCAAGCTTCGCAGTCGGCTCCCAACCCCAGGATGGGAAAGAATTGAGAGAGGGAAAGGTCCCGGGCCTCAGCAGCATCCACAGGGGGCTTGGCAGTGGGAAAGGGGAGGGTCCCTCCACGAATCATAACACCCGCTCCCACCCCCACAGGCTGCAGTGGGACTTAGATTGTATCCTACTTAGGAAGCAATTAACACAGTGTCTGGCATGTAGGGCATGCTCCCAAAACATTAGCTATTGTTAATAACCAATCTTAAACCTAGTGAATCTGAACACAGGTCGGCCTTGGCTGCGACATAACTAACCACGGCCAGCACCAATCATATTCCAGTTCAACAATCCAGACTAATCCATGCCACCTCCAACCCTCAATCTAACCAGCCCCCACAAACCTTGACAATGCCTATGACCTGCCCCTCGGAGGTGCCCACCGGTCCATCCCCACTGGCGTGGGCTTTGTGGGGGCCACACCTCAGGACAGGACCCTTCTTGGAGCTTCTCTCTCATGCCACACACACCCTGCTCCCTTGCCCTCCCCTCTGCCCCTAGCAGGGGTGAGGGGGTCTCTGTGCATCCCCTGCAGTGTGCAGAAGCTGAGCGAGTTCCTGTCGAGCGCAGAGATCCGCAAGGAGCAGAGTGCTCCCCGTGAGCCAGCACCCCAGAGCCAAGCCAGCAAGTACCAGGCGGTGGTGAGTGCTCGGCCTCCCTGGCTGCTCACGGACCCTTCTCCGACCAGCCTCAGCCTTTCCTCCCTGCTGGCACAGCTCCCGCCCCGGCGGGCCCTCACCTCCTCACCGTCCCCAGCCCCTCAAGGTGGTGAACCGCAAGCGCCCGGCCCGGGAGGATTGTCGGGACCTCATGGGCCCCCTGCAAAGGCTGGCCCCCAGCGCGGATGGAGATGCTGACAGCTGCTGTGTCCAGGTGAGCCTGAGGCCCTGCACCCCCGTGCCAGCTACACAGCACCTGGAAGGCCGGGGTGCTGGGTCCTCCTTCCACAGGTCTCCCTGCCTGCCTGTAGGGTCCCTAGGAGCCCTGAAGCCAGAGACAATGCTTCCACTCCACCGAGCCGGGGGACACTCAGCCATCCTCTGGGGAGGGTGCCTTGGGCAGCGTTCAGCCTGACGCGGTCTGTGCCCCCCTCACCTGCCCCAGAAGTGATCTGGGAGCTGGAATCGGTGTCTTTGGCTTTCGTGGGGGCGAGGAAGCAAGAGACACCTGAGCACACACACTGAGACCCCAGCTGCCTTTCTGTTCTCATCTGCACGGTGGGGTGTGGCCAACAAAGATCATCGGAGGCTTCTTCACGTGGACCCCGGATGGGATCCCCACGCTGTCCAACATCACCATCCGTATCCCCCGAGGTATGCCCAGCACTCCCCACGTCTCACTGACAGGGAAAGACAAATCCACAGTTTTTGAGTCGCTGCTCCCTGCTCCCTCTGGGGGGCGCAAGAG
Organism: Lepus europaeus; assembly: GCF_033115175.1. NCBI lineage: Eukaryota > Metazoa > Chordata > Mammalia > Lagomorpha > Leporidae > Lepus > Lepus europaeus. Next base: position 47,844,741 of record NC_084833.1, read on the forward strand.
AGGAGGAAGAGGGCTGTGTCTTCACGTGACCTTGTGCCAGGGGCAAGTGCAGCAGCAAGGACAGGGGGGTCCTCAGTTCTCAAACGAGCCGACTGGAGCAGCCAAGGGAGGCCTGCGGAGGAGGTGGGGTTTCTGAGAATGAGCAAGGTCCCTGGGGCCAGGAGCAGTGTCCTGAGCCAAGGAGGAGGCTGGGAACCAGGATGCCCTGGTTGGGAGCATGAGGAGCTGGGCTCTCGCTGGTGGGGCACTGGAAAAGAGGAAGGCGTGCTGAGGGAGGAAGGGGCCAGGGAACAGAGTGGAGGAGGGGCCTGGGGAGCCGGAGGAGGGTGTGGGTTTTAGGGAGGGACGGCTCTTGGGAGAGAGCATGTCTTAGGGATTCTAGGCAGTAGGGCTGGGTGTACGTGTCTGTCTCTCTGTCTGGATGGATGGTGGTTGTTCACACTCCCCTGGCCCCCCTCTGTCTGCCGCCCGCCCTCCCTGCAGGCCAGCTGACCATGATCGTGGGGCAAGTGGGCTGCGGCAAGTCCTCACTGCTGCTCGCCACGCTGGGGGAGATGCAGAAGATCTCCGGGACTGTGTTCTGGAACAGGTGAGGCACGCATCCTCAGTGAGCGGGGGCCCTCCGTCCCATCGTCCTGCTCAGCGTCCACTGTGTGTTCAGTGAGGACTCAATAAATGCCGCACGTTGCCCTCCTCATCGTCGTTAGTACCGATTCTAACCTCACTGTGGGCCAGGTTCTTTGCTAAGTCCTCAGCATGCCATTTTTCTTTTACTCCTTCTGATACCCAGCAAAGTAAAGGTTATTATCAGTTCTCGCCTTGTGGATGAGGGTGATACTGTTTGGCCTAATCCACACAGCTAGCAGGTGGCAGAGCCAGAATTAGAACTCAGTCCTGTTTGACTCCAAATCCCATGTTTGCAGAGCAGCTGTGCCTCCCAGGGTAGGAGACTGCAGCGCCACCATTGATTTCCAGCGGGGGCAATGGCAAAAGTGACACCAACCAGTCAGCGGGTGTGTGCAGGAGCGAGAGGCAGCCCAGACAAATGGTGGTTTCTGGGCAGAGATCATGATCTTAATTAAAGAGCCAGAAGCTTGGGCTGAGTCAATCATAAATCTATTATTCATACCCATCTACTTCCAAAAAGCACTTGAAACTCGTTGATAAATGATGCGAATAAAATAGAACCTCTCCAAAAAGTAAGAAAAGAGGAGCTGAGACATGAGGAGGGTGTGCTCGGTGTTTGGAAGCTGGGCAAAGGACAGCTGAAGCCATTAACACGAAGCCTGGCTCCCAGGCCTCCCGTAGCCAAGGGGAGTGGACATCTGGCCCGGGTTTGCAGCTCTCATTCGGGAATAAAGGTCACAGCCAATTCTGCAGGACAGGCCTGCCCTACCGGTCACTTCTCGGGGAAAAGCCTCTTTCAGATGCCACATTTTACTTAGTGTGATGCAGAACAGAGCAGAGAGAAAGATCCTGGGCCCTGCTTCTGAATACCAGCAGGCACCCCCATTTCCTGCTACTCCCGAGTGCTGCCCACAATGGGTGGACAGTACATTTCCCCTCTCGGCCAGGTGAGCCCCTGGGCTCTCCTAGGCCTCAGTCGGCCTCTTGAGCTTTAATTCCATGGGGGGTTAGGGCCACAGGGCTCTCTGCCTCCATCCTGCGTCTTACTGGGAGAATTTCAGCACAGCCTAACAAGAAGACTCAGGCGTTGGTTTGTGGCCACTTTACCAGTCCCTCTGTCAATTGCCCCTCAAAGCTTAGAGTGAGAACCCCTTGCCTGTTGGCTGATTGCGTGTCTAGCGCAAGCCTGGAGCCCTCCGTGAACGGTGAACTGGAGAGAGCTGCCAGTATTCTTGAGTGCTTGCCATGGCCCAGGCCCTGTGCTGAGCACATTGTAAGCAGGAGCTCACTGAGGCCTCCCACCCAGCCTCGGAGCTGTGTGCGCTTACCCATTTCACAGAAGCAGGAACTGAGGCCAAGAGAGGCTGGGTGACACGGGTCAGTGCGTGGAGCCAGGGCCCTACGCCCAGGTTCTTCCCCTCAAGCTGGCCGCTGTGTTAGCTGGGTCCCGGGATCCTAGGCCCAGGGATTCATCTCTGACTTGCATGCTGAGGGCAGGCTGGACCCGTGCCCTCCTCGAGGGCCAGCCTTTCCTAGAGGGGACTGCAGAGCCCGGAGACTGCAGCTGCCCCTGGGCTCCTGCCCAGCACCAAGGTCCAAACCCCTGACCCTGGTCGCTTTGCCCTCTTTCTTCTCTTGTGTGTTTTTGTTCGTTTATTTTCACTTTATTTGAAAGACAGCAAGACAAAGATTTACAGTCCACTGGTTCACTCCCCAAATGCCCACAACAGCCAGGTCTGGATCCGCTGCAGCCTGGAGCCTGGAACTCCATCTGGGTCTCCTACGTGGGTGGCAGGGACCCAATACTTGAGCCATCCTCGGCTGCCCCCAGGGTGCACATTTGCAGGGAGCTGGATCTGAAGCAGAGGAGCCAGGAGACCAGCGCTCTGTTGATTTCCCAAGCTGGCATCCCAAGTGGCTTCTGACCCGCTCCTCCGATGCCTGCCCCTTCCACTGCCTTCTTTCTTGGCTCCTCCCCCTACCCTCACCCTCCAGTGCCCCCATGCCAGCATCAGCACCTTTCCTTGTCCTTGGCAGAGGGGACAGTCATACGTGGCAGGGGCTCGGCCTCCTGCCTCAGCCCCCCCCTTCTCCAAGGCCTGACCTCTGCCCCCACCCAGGGGGTACGGGGGCCCCTCCAGGGCAGCAAACACTGAGTCTCTGATGTGCTGCGCACGGTGCCGGGTGCTTCCCTGCTGCGGTCTTCACTAAGGTGGCTGTGACTGTTATCCCCATTTGACAGACGAGGAAACGGAGGTGAAGGAAGTTGCCCAGGCCACCCAGCTCTTCAGGGGCAGAGGAGGGATTTGTGCCAGTTGCTCGAATACATGGGCTTTCCCCTTGGTGCACAAGACTCGTGAGGAGCTGGCAGCTGCTGTCGCTGTGGCACGCACACATCTGCCTCCTCAGCTCTGTCCTCATCAGCACCCACTGTCCCCAGGCATCCCAGGCCCCAGCTCCTGGCTCTGTCTGAGCCTTGGGAGGGGGCAGGAGTGAAGAAGTTCTCCGGGATCCGCTGGATCCGCTTTGCTCTCCTCTGTGGCCCAGCTCCCTCCTCCTCACAGCCAACCCCAGGAGCTCCAGATTCTCCCCATTGATGTATCCACTCCCCCAGCATCTGCTGAGCACCCACTGTGTGCCCAGTATCAGGAATGCAAAAACGGTTAAGACACAACTCACGCTTTAAGGCAGAGAAAGGTGATCAGCACCGTGCGTGCTAGGAGCGCAGAGGAGTGGCTGTGAGATCTGCTGTCAGGGAGAGAAGGCTCCCTGTGGACCTGGCCTGTGGGCTTGAAGAGGAGAGGAAGGTGTTGCAGGCAGGGGTGCCGGCGTGGCGAAGGCGTGCTGCTATTGAAGAGCATGGTTCTGCGTGCCTGGAGCACAGGGTGTGTGCGGTGCAGGGGTGGGAGATGGGACTGAGGAAGTGAACTTGACTTAGATCCGACAGGCCCGGGAAATAAGATTCCACCCAAAGGCTGTAGCAGAAGTGTGCTGGTGATAAAGGAAGGTGGATGGGAGAGAAGGGGGGAGAAGAAGAGAGGGGGACAGAGAGAGAGAGAGAGTGTGTGTGTGTAGGAAGGGAGAGAAGGGAGAGCGGTTAGGAACTCGTTCCAGTGGCTAGGAGAAGGAGTCTAGGTAGACGGGAGCTAGTTGCATTCATCAACCTTTTTCCTTCAAAATCCTGGGCACACCTGCAGCTCTGCTGGGCCGCTCATCCTGGGCAGTGAGTGAGGCACAAGGGCTGTATGCAGGGGTCCCCCCTCCCCGTTACTGTCTGAGCTGCCATTGAGCCCAGCTCTGCAAGGAGATGATGCACCGGCAAAGTGAACCAACAGAAAATCGCTCTGGACCTGGTGGTGACCCCTGAGCCCTGCCCTCTGTGGTCAGAGGTGAGGGTGATGCCCGGGCCACTACTGTGGTTTTCACCGACACCAGGGTCAAGACCCGGTAACCAGGCGACCGACCAGAGTCCCAGGAGGCGCCAGGCAGAAGTTGAGGAGTTGGGAGGTGCACACAGAGAATGCTCTGGGGAGCAGGGGTTTGATTTATTTGTACAAGGCTTTATTTATTCCTGCAGTGACCTAGTGAGCAGGATGGCTGGGCAGGGAGGAGCTGGTGCCTTAGAGCCAAGCTGCCAGGTTCAGATCAGGGCTGTGTGTTCTGGAACATTCCATGAGCTTTCTGTAGGCACCTGCTTCCCCTTCTTACCGACGGGGTCCAGATTCTCCAAGCACGGAGTGAGTGCCCTGTAAATATTATTACTCTGCAGCGTTCTTCTTTGCCAACAACAGAATCCCACTACTGCTCTTTAATTGCACTCCAGCCTGTCTCCCAGGAGAGGCTTCAGTGAGCTCCCTGGAGACAGGACCGCACCTCTGTATAGCCATCGTGCCTTTGCTAATTGAGTTCATTTGCCGAGAGAATGAACCGGGAACAACTTACAGCCTTCAAGACGCTGCCTGCCTTTATAAATACGGACCTCTGCCCAGCTTCCCGAGCCCAGCAACTCCTCCACCCGACCTCTCCATCGAGGCTCAGGGTGAGCGAGTCCTGGCAGTTGCTGGCTCGCCCTGTGTTGGGACAATTTGCTAATGAATCTGCCTCCCTCAGGACTCTGGGGTATGCGTCCCAGTGGAACTGCTCCAGGTAGGCTACAGAGCAGACAATCTGGTCAATGCCCTTGTTCCCAAGGCTGAGGTGGACAGGGGTGTGGGCAGAGAGCCCCAGGGGGAGCACACAGGGTCCATCGGCTGCGTTCCTGCCCACAGGGGCCTGAATCCAGGTCTCAGAGCCATGTGGCTCACAGGCATTCCTTTAAGATGGCTCGCCTGCCCTGCCTATGTACCAATTGCCATGTACCAATGACTTGTCAACCTGGGAATCTGCAAGTGACCCCTAGAATCCTTAGAGGAAACCATTACTCTTTTTTAGATTTATTTTATTTATTTGAAAGGTAGAGTGACAGCGACTGAGAGAGAAAGAGACCTTTCATCCACTGGTTCACTCCCCAGATGGAGCCCTGAACTCCATCTGGGTCTCCCATGTGGGTGGCAGGGGCCCAAGCACTTGGGCCATCTTAAGAGGAAAGCATTTTACTAAAAAGTCAATATTAGCAGATACATTCAGATCAAGTTCTTTCATTGGGAACAGAGACCAGGGCCATCAATCTGTGCAGTGGAATGACATTAAATTCCCCCAGGGAGCCAACAGGCAGCGAGGGCTGAGGAAGCTGCTCAGGGTTGCTTGCCTGTGGGGACCTGCACCTCCCAGCTCACTGGGGCTCCCTGCTTGTCCTGTCTCTCTGTGCCTACTCTGCAGGCCTGGGGCCTGTCCCTGAACCTGTTGCCTTGTGGTGGTTGGTGTGACACCAGCCTGCTGAGACCCCTGATTGGGACGTCCCCTGGGTCGGATCTGCTTGTGTAGTTCCTGGAGCCAGTGGGGAGCTGGCTGCAGGGGCTCAGGTGCACCCAGCTTTCCTGGAGGAGGCAGGTGTGGGAAGGCAGCGAATGAACAGACAGGAGAAGGGACCCGTAGCGGGAATGACGACTAAGCCTGGCCTGGGAGGCAGAGGGCCTGGCGCTAGCTCTGTGACCTTGGACAGGTTTCATCACCTCTCTGAGACTCCATCTCCTCTTCCCTCTCATTGGCCTTGGGACCCAATGACACGGAGCGGAAAGGGCTATGGTGACAGGTACGGTTCCAGGGCGGCGACAGGCTGCCTGGCAGGGTGAGCGCACAGTGGAGCCCTGGCAGTCCTAATTTACTCTCAGCTTCTACTTCCTGCTTCTTGTTTATCACCAGGGTCTTAAGCAAGTGGTGGGATCATTGGACTCTCTCTGTGCATGCACTTTGGGGATTCCGCACTAAGCTGAGAGAATGGTGCCCCCAGGTCTCGGGCCCCACCAACTTCCCTCCAGCCAGCTACCAGCTGTCTGCGGAACTCACACTCTCTGTGTCATTGTGAGGTTAGAGCTTCACTCCCATTTTACAGATAAACAAACGGGCTTCTCTAAGTAAGGGAGCTTGCCGAGAAGCCTGCACGTACACACTCTAGAACCCACATTCCCCCCACTTCTCCCACGGCCCGTCTCCCCGTGCAGTGTCCGTCTCCAGCCCCGGCCCCTCCCTCCACCCCCACTGCCCACATCAGCACACACAAGCGTTTTCTGGCCCACCCATCAGGGCCCCTCCCAACTGTGAATTTGTCTGCCAACTCTCCCTTATTTTGGTAGATTTCCTCGTCCTCCAAACTACTCTTTTAAATCACATTTTTCTCTGCTTCCCCAAGAATGCCCATTGAATTTGAAAAAATACACCTGCATACAGGAGATGAAACCACCTGGTGTCCTGCCACTGGAAGCTTCCAGTCTTTCCTCTGTGCATTTGTGCCTGTGTGTACTTCCCAAACAAGTTCCCTAATGTCCTGTGGGTCCACTTTCCTTTTGGCTCCTACAACTCTCTGACTTCTGTACCTGTCCGATTCGCCCTACCAGGCTGTGAGCCCCTGCAGGGCAGGCTCTGTGCCCTGATGCGGGTTGCTGCACAGATGCCCGGCTCCTAGCTGGCTGGCTGGAGCGTTGTGAGATTGGAGAACTGGGGGGAATGGTCCCTTTGACCCAGTGCTTGGTCTGCAAAGTGCGGGCAGAGGAAGAATGAAATGCTCTCACCACCCATTTAAGAACTCAGCACTCACTTGAGAGGAGAGTTGTCCCATTTGTTCCAGTTATGCCTGCCAGTTATCCCATTGTTCACTTTTCTGCTTAAGTAGACGCACACAGCCTGGAAAGAGAGTATGAACCCGTTTCACACCCCAGCTTCCCTGCTTCCTGGTGCTGTCACATCAGGTGGTTATGCAAACCCTGAGCCTCGGTTTCCCCCTCTGTAAAGTGAGGGTAGGGTGGTAAGAAGGAGACGGGGAGTGCAGGCAACTTTGCATAGTGTTAGTTCTCTTCCTTCCTTCTTCCTGAATGATTGCTGTGTGAGTCCACAGCCTCCATCTGTTACAGATCTGTCCTGTGCGGAGTACCATGGGGGCCGAAAAGGACAGCCTGCCGGCCTTGACATGCCCTGGGGGTGACAGGCCTACCCTACCCAGGAGCTCATTAGGGAGCAAGGTGGTCCATTAGGAGGGCAATTGGGGTGCACCAGAGTTAGGGCCGGCTGCAGCCTTGTTGTCCGGTAGCCGTGGAGGCTCGGAGGCTGGAATAACAGCTTTGTTACCCTGGAAGCAGTCAAGGCAGGAGGTCTCCAGAGATACGCTTATCGGGCTGTGGCCACAGAGCTGGAATTTGTCAGCCTCGGGGTTTTATCTGTCTCATGTTACCAGCTTGTCTGTAAATTGTAAATTGCAGCAATCTGGTGGCTGATGAATGCGAGCTGCTGATGGGTTGAGAGAAGGAAGCAGTGAGACCACAAAGATCAGAGAACGGGAACCCAGGGGCCTGGCAACCACACATCCCCCGGGCTCTCTGCATCCAGTCCTGCTCCTCAGCAGGAGGGGGATCTCATCACGCTTCTCCCTGTCCCTGGTGTTGCCCGTCTTGGTTTTCTGGCCAGGAAGGATACCTCTGCACTGTGGCGGCGTAGGGAGCCACAGGGAAGTCATGCAGCTTGAACATCCGGAGCATGAGGCTTTGGAGGCAGATCTGTTTGCTCTGCTACTTGCTGGCTGTGTGACTTTGGGCAAATGACTTAACCTTTCTGTGTCTCACTTGCTTTGTAAAGTGAGGACAATCAAAATAAACCTCCTTCATGTACTTAAACTTGAAAAGAGATAACCCTATGCCAGTCTTGCCTCAGAACTTAGGAGGTTCCATAACTGCTGGCTGTTTTCACTGTGATGAAAATAAGATCCACAGCCTCACCCAGTGCCCCCAGTGTGCGCCCCCAGTGTGCATGTCAGGAGCACACATTTCAATGGTTTCTGGAAGGTGGTGGCCCGGGGGCAGGGGGAGGAGCGCTGGCACAGTTGGCACACAATTCAGGTCACCTCGCCCGGTGTTTTCCAAAGATGTCCCTAGTGTAAGTGCGGGGTGCAGTCCATAGCACTCTGTTCATGCCCGGGTGAGTTAACAGGAACACCTGATCCACAAAAGGTAAGACTGATCTTAACCACATCAGCACACACAGGCGTTTTCTGCTCCTGTTTCAGTGCTGGGCAACGACTCACCCCATTATTGGGTCCCAGGCTCAGTTCGAAAAGCAGTGTGTGAAATGATCGTGACCCTGGGAAAGCCACTTTCCCTCTCTGAGTTTAGCTTTCCCCACAACAAAGCAACATTGGTGCCCCAGCAGCCTCACTGCCGCTCTGTCTCAATGCCTCTTAGAGCACTTGGAGGGCGCCTGGCCAGGTGCCGTGGGGGGCGGGGGGACTGAGAGGATCAGTTCCTGCCCCAAGGAAGCCACTGGGGATCCACGGGTGGTGTGAGGATGGGTGGGGTGGGGATCGCTTCTTTCTCGTGGCAAGGCAATGAGACGGGCAGTGAGGGCTCCTGATCATTCTCCCTTGTATCCTAGCAGCCTTCCTGACAGCGAGACGGGAGACGACCACAGGTACGGCTTGGGGCTGGGTTAGAAGTGGGTCCCAGTGCAAGGAAGGGCTGGCCGGGGGTGGGGGCTTGGGTGGGGTGAGGAGCAGCCTTCGTGTTTCCAGAGGCATGAGGCCAAGGGAATGCGTTCTCAACGGGGGCCTGAGCGGGGAGAAAAAGTTGGACATTATGATGCTTTGTGCCCATCTAAAGGGCCGTAGCACATGAACAGGTGTCAGGGTATCTGCGGGATTTCGCAGTGGGTAGAATCAGAAAGTAAATCAGAGGTTGCCAGGGAGCGGAGGTGGGGTGGGGTGGGAAGACTGCTACTGCATGGTGGGGGATGGGAGGAGGGTTCTGGAACTAGATGGTAGTGATGGCCACACAGCCTGTGAATGCATTAAAAACTCCTGAACTGTAAAGAAACTGTGTCAGAGAAAGGATGATTAGAAAATATATTAAAATGGCTTTGGGGAAGACTCTAAGAGGCTAAGGAACATGACAGTCAGAAGAGGAGGGAGGTGCCCCTCAGGCCGCACAGAGAATTGGCCTTGCCGCTTTGTTCAGTGCACAAGCCTAAAAGCACAAGCGACTTGGCTTGATGAGGCTCTGAATATCCTCCTGCCCCCATGGCTCCAAGGACAGCACAGAGACCCCAGGCAGCGAGCAGTCAGGACTGCTAGGGCTGGTTGGCTCTTGTATATAAGTCTGACCGACACCATCCCTGTCCCCCACCCTTCCTCTCCAACACCAAACATGCCCCACCTCCCGGTGTTCTCTCTGCCCTTTCTTGCACCTTGTCCCCGAGTGCCGGGGTGTGATGACAGCCCTGCCTGGCGAGTCACAGAGACAGGGTTTCTCGAGCCGAAAATCAGTCATGGCATGTGACGAGTGCAAGGCTGGGCTATGAGAACAAAATGACAGGACATTTGACACTGGGGCAGCTCAGGGCCACCCAGGGCGCCTGGGCCCCACGGCTCACATGGCCTCCCTGACAGAAGCCTCAGATGCCTCTGTTGCCTTCTGATGGGGCCACGTGCATGCGGCTGCAGATCTCGCCCGGAGCCCTTCTGGGCTCTGTCAGCTGGGAGTTCCCAGCCACCACGCGCAGGTGCTGCTGTCAGCCCAGCCCAGCCTGGGAGCGCTCCCTGCCCCAGCCACAGTGCGGCTCTGTCTGCCAGAGACCCTCCTTGAGCCCAGATGCAGAGGCTGGGCCAGACCGGACCACTTCCTGGGCCTTATCTTCCTCTGACCCAGCAGACCCCCCACCCCACCCAGAGCCTGCACAAGGGTGCCTTGCTCCCTCTGTCCCTCTCAGGCAGGACCTTGGGCCTCCTCACACACCCACGGCCAGCCACACCCTCCCCACACCTCTCCGTGCAGCCTTTGTGGCTGTGGACTTGGCCGCAGGGGTGATAAAGGTCCATTCAGGTCAGGTGGGGACCAAGGGAGCTCCAGATCTTTGTGTAGGATGCTCTTCTTGGGGGACTCTGACGCGTGTCTTTCCTCCCTGCTGCAGCCCAGAGCGGGAGAACACGGCCCTCTCGGATGTCAGGTACCAGGTGCTGGGAGAACTGCCCATGTGACCCTGGAGGATGGCCCCAGGCCCCAGCCCCTGGGGTGCTGGGGAGGATCCCTGTCAGGCAGCTGGTGGCTTCTGTCCATTTAGCTGCTCCCTGCCCCTAGATCAGTGTGGGGTCGGGGGTCCTAAAGACATCAGGCTGACGTCCATGGCTCCGCTTTGTACAAACATGCTCCTCCATGGTGGGGGGAGGTTCTGGACACCTCAACAGGAAGAGAGGCGGGTCACATGAGTCCTTGGCTGGGCACGCTCTGCGCTCCCCACTGGCTGGCTGGGCCAGGCCTCCCAAAGTGGCTTAGGCCCTGGTGGGGAGGGGAGGAGACTACCAGAAGCCGTACACAGCAGATTTCAGCCAACGACACCACCTCCCATCTCAGCGCTGCCCCCAACCCCTTGCGCTGGTCTAAGCCCTCTGTTGGACAACTGCCTCTGAGGATGAGCCCCCCAGGAGGCCCCCACCCACCCCGCCCCGTTCTTTCCAGGAAGAGAGGCCCTGTGGCCTATGCATCTCAGAAGCCGTGGCTGCTGAACGCCACCGTGGAGGAGAACATCACCTTCGAGAGCCCCTTCAACAAGCAGCGGTAACAGCCCACGGGAGGGAGGCAGGTGGGGGGAGGGGAGGCCTGAGCCTCAGCGAACAGCCCTGCCTTTCCCTCCTCCCCCATACCCTGCTTTCCAGGCTGCTGCTCTCCAGCCAACTCCATATGGTCCATCTGGAAAGGCTCCAGTGGTGGGGGAGGGGCAGGAGGCAGGCGTGAGGGCGGATGCGCTCTCTCCGGGGCGTCCCATTCTTGCAGTTCCCACCCCAGTTCCGAGATGTGGGCACTGTTTTCCCTCCAGCGATAACAAGAGCCAGCATCAACTGCGCTCTTAGCAGGTGCCAGGCAGCGCGCTAAGCCCTGTGTACCTGTGTTCCTTTAATGCTCACGACAGCCTCCACTGGCACCTGCTGTTGTCCCCACTATACAGATGAGGAAACCAAGACTCAGAAAGATTAGGTAGAAGTGGATATTTGTGCTTAAGCCGCAACTTGGGACAAGTGCATTCCATGTTGGGATACCAGAGTTTAAGCCCCAGCTCTGCTGCTAATTCCAGCTTCCTGCTGGTGTGCACCCTGGGAGGCAGCGTGATGGCCCAAGTAGCTGAGTCCCTGCCTCTTCTCAGCTCCTAGCTACAGCCTGGCCCAGCCCTGCCCCAACTGTTACATATATTTGGGGAGTGAACCAGCAGATGGGAGATCTCTATCAGTCTCTCTGCTATGCAAATAAGTTAAATATATAAAAATTTAGGGTAAAAAAAAAAAAGGTTAGGTACTTGCCCACGTCCGTCTAAGCCAGTAAGTGACCACAGCGGATCTCAAATCCAAAAGTGGCCAACAGACTCCTCGGTACAGCTTATCACCAAGACACTCAGGTGCTTCCATGGACCCTGGCTGGCCCCCACCCAGGTGACCGGGCCGGCCGAGAGTTATAGGCTGAGCAAATATTTGCCCAGCCATCATCATTACTGCCGCAAGCAGCCAGCGGTCATTTTTCCAGGTGGCAGCCTGCCTGAACACAGGCTCTGGCTGCAGCTTTTCCCACCACCCCGGAGCGACAGGCCCCCTCTGGGCACTTACTCAGCATATCTGCTCCCATCCAATTTTGTCCTTCAAATATTTAACCTTCCCCACGGTTGTGGGAGGTGCCGACCTCAGCTCTTTCCAAGCTCACGTGGTGTTTGCTTGTACCCAAGCGGGAGGCCCATTGAAGCCAATGTCACCCTGGGCACAGGTCCCTAGATGCTAAAGATTGACCCTCCGCAAGTGCTCAGGCCCAGGTCTGGCCAGGCTGACGGGCTGCCTCCCCCGGCTCCACCTGCTCCAGGTACAAGATGGTCATTGACGCCTGCTCGCTGCAGCCGGACATCGACATCCTGCCGCACGGAGACCAGACCCAGATTGGGGAGCGGGTTAGTACAGGCTTGGGTCACTCCTGTCCGTTCTCCGGGGTCCCCCTCTGTAAGCATGGACAACCAGGATTCTCCCGTGACCACCCTCCTCGTGTGTGACTTAACGCCCACTTCCTCTGCCTTGGTGTGCGCTGGTCAGGTGGTCCCTGTTACCTGCATGATGACTCTTCAACGACTTGGGGACCATGCCTCTTCTGCATGAATGGATTTGGTAGACATGCACAGGTTCTCTCTGTCCACATGGCTAGAGCCAGGCTTCTGTCCCATGAGCTCACCCTCTGGGAGGGGCCAGGACGGTCTGCCCTGAGTCGCTGAGGGCTTGATCTGCTCCTCCTCCTTGGTGACAGGGCATCAACCTGTCTGGTGGTCAGCGCCAGCGAATCAGTGTGGCCCGTGCACTCTACCAGCACACCCATGTCGTCTTCTTGGTGAGTGCGCCGGTGGGCACTTCCCCTGGGGCTCTGGTCTCTGACCACCTCCCTGGCCTTCTGCCCACACACACCCAGATACCCAGAATCTGCCACCCATCGACCATCACCAGGAGCAAACCACTCCTACCAGTGACATGTCCTGCTCATCTTTCCATAGGGTGGCCAGTGCAAGCAAGGATAGCACAGATGACCCCTTGCAGAACTCACTCTGAGCTCTGTAGTAGCAAGGAAGGGAGACAAGTAGTTCCAGGCCACCTCTCTCTGACAGCTCCGACCTATCAGCACTTATACAGCCTAGTCACCGGGATGGCAAGTATTTGTAATTCATGCTGCTGCTTCCCGTTTTATACCCAAAGCAAACATTACTAATTGATCATGGTATTATTTCCCATGGAACCCAGAATCCTTCTCTAGAGAATCCCACAAGTTATCAAACATGAGATGAAACCTGTTGGCTATCCCTGCCCTTCTTGATGCCACGCTCTGTGTCAGTACCTTGGTTGCTACTGAAAACTGCTAAGACTTGGCCTTTGACCTCAAAAACTGAGAGTTTGATTAGGGAGAAAAGACTCACCCATACTCAGGAGGCACAGTCAAGTTCAAAGCCAAACCATGTAGCACAGACTATGGGGGACCTTGTCCAGGGAGATGACTGTGTGGGTTGGAGTAATCAGGGGGAGCTTCCTGGAGGAGAGCCTTGGTGAGTCCATTAAACAGAAGGGAAGAGGGAGGCCATTTGGACAGGGAGTTGGAAGAAGGAAACTCAGATCTCTGATTGTCCAAGGCCACTCAGCCAGCTGGTGTCAGTCCCAAAACCAGAGCTGCTGTAACGCTGACAGGTTACCCACTCACTGTGACCCCTCCCCTCACACCTGCCCCTGTCCTCCCCGCCCTGGGCAGGATGACCCCTTCTCAGCTCTGGACGTCCATCTGAGCGACCACCTGATGCAGGCGGGGATCCTGGAGCTGCTTCGGGACGACAACAGGACGGTGGTCCTGGTGACCCACAAGCTGCAGTACCTGCCCCATGCCGACTGGGTGAGAGGCTAGATGGGGGTACGGAGGCAGTGAGAGAGGCAGGCAGGCAGGCAGGGACCAGTCAGGTGTCTCCGTAGCTGCACCGCTATGAACCCCCACGCTGCCTCAACCCCCATGCTCTTTGGGAGCTAGAACATCATTACTTTTCCATTAATCGTGTTAATTTTTAAGGTAGTGATGCTGTGACTTTCGATACATAAGTGCTTCCCATTCCTCTAGAAATTCTGCTGGAAACAGCAGCCAAAATGTGATGCCCTCTCTGAGCTGCGGGCCTGTGTCCTGCTCCCTCACCCCCACCAAAGGAGTCTTCCTTCCATGTGTGATGAGACCCTCCTCTACTCTGAAAACCAAGGAGATTCCAGATTTTTTTTTTTCAAAGCTACTCGAACAGGTGCAGAATGTAGTGACCTTGGCAAGGTCGTTCAGGGCAATCCCAACACTGAGGTGCCTGCTTCTTTGGGGTGTCAGGGAGCAGGACTCCCGGGCATCCTCTGTAAACCCCAGGATGGGGTGGGCTGGGGAGAGGGGAGCAGAGGTGGGTGTCCACTAGCGGCGAGCCCACGTGGTGGTAGCACTGAGTGTTTCCAGTGGGCAGCTCTGTTGGTTTCGAAGAGGCATGATCACACAGACAGACCAGCCAGCACTTTGCCGACCACTGGTGGGATCCAAGAGAGCCACCATCGGGAGGAGCCCAGGGTGGCCTGAAGTAGCCCATCGAGTGTACGCAGTGGCCGCTGGTGGCTCCTGGTGGCTCCTGGTGGCTGAGCTGTCAGCTTGACCAGGATACACTCGTTTGCTTTGCAACCTGACCACTGAGATCTACCCTGGGGTGTGCCAAACCTGAAGTCCTGGGAGCCTGTGGGTGAGGGGTTCCCACAACGGCCCCACTGCCGTGGACGAGCCAGAGGCCGTTTCTGGAGGAGGAAGGGGATGTGCACATCCAGCTCAGACTCGTGGTCAGGCCTGGGTGCGACTGCCACGCTTGCCCCCCAGCCAGCCCCCAAGCCGGGTGTGCTCCTGCCTTTGCAGATCATAGCTATGAAGGACGGCACCATCCAGAGGGAGGGGACCCTCAAGGACTTCCAGAGGTCTGAGTGCCAGCTCTTTGAGCACTGGAAGACCCTCATGAACCGGCAGGACCAAGAGCTGGAGAAGGTGAGTCCGCCGGGGGCCAGGCGGCCTCCCCAGGATGGGAGGGCCCTGCGGGAAGCTGCACTGAGGACAGGTGTGGAGTGGATCGTGAACTTGCTCCTACCACACAGAAGCCCAAATCTGTGCCAGGCACCCAGGGCAGAATCAGCTAAGCACCTTTCTCTTATCCAGAGAGAGATAGCGTTTAGTTGCAAAGTTCTAGAAAACCAACTCAAACTGGGTAAGCAAAAAAAAAAAAAAAAAAAGGAGCCAAGGGGCCCAGCTGCATCCTAGCTTCGAGTGTCACTGGATCCAGGTGCCATCAGCCACTCTGGCTCCCCATCTCCTGCCTCTGCTCCCCGCAGATTGGCTTCCTTCTCCTGGCGATGGTGAGAGCCAGCAGCAGTCTCAGGTTCACATCTCCCTGCTCAAGACACTGCCACAAAGAGGGTGCTCCTGTCACGGTGGTTCAGCGGAGTCCCAGGGCTGACTTCCCTTGGTCCAAAGAGGTCATGGGCCCATCCCTGAGCAAATCATGGGGGCCAGGGATGTAGAATGTGAGGATTGGCCAGTTCTGGGTCACATGCCCGCCTGTGGAGTGAGGATTGGCCAGTCCTGGGTCACGTGCCTCCCTGTAGAGTGAGGATTGGCCAGTCCTGGGTCATGTGCCCGCCTGTGGAGTGAGGATTGGCCAGCCCTGGGTCACCTGCCCACCTGTGGAGTGAGGACTGGCCAGTTCTCACGTGCCCGCCCGTGGAGTGAGGATTGGCCGGTCCTGGGTCATGTGCCCGCCCATGGAGCTAGCCCGACCTGAATCACAGAGACTACAAATATGGGAGAGGTAGCTCCCTACAGGGACCTTGGAGCACTTCTAGCTGATGAAGATGAAGGAGTAAATCCTGGCAAAATGAACGCACATCCATCTGGAACATCTCCCAGGCAGGAGGGACTGGAAACCTAACACTGGGCATCCCTGAAGGTGGCCGGACCCCGTCTGTCTTTCAGGAGACCGTCATGGAGAGAAAAGCCACGGAGCCATCGCAGGGCCTGCCCCGGGCCATGTCCTCCAGAGACGGCCTTCTGCAGGATGAGGAAGACGAGGAAGGTACAGACAGCGGGACCGAAATGACGGCCCGAGGTCCCATTGCGCGTGGGGAGACCTAAGGCTAGGGGTTCTGGCTGAGGTCACGGGCCTCCGTTTCCCGTCTGTAAGTGGGGATGGCATGCCCTGTGGTTCACCCTCAGAGGGCTGTGAAGCGTGACGCTGCGGGGTGGGTTCTCGGGGCCTACAGAGGAGGTGGCCGAGAGCGAGGAGGACGACAGCCTGTCCTCGGTGCTGCACCAGCGCGCCAAGATCCCGTGGCAGGCCTGCGCCAAGTACCTGTCCTCGGCCGGCATCCTCCTCCTCTCGCTGCTCGTCTTCTCCCAGCTGCTCAAGCACATGGTCTTGGTGGCCATCGACTACTGGCTGGCCAAGTGGACGGACAGCGCCCTGACCCTGAGCCCGACGGCCAGGAACTGCTCCCTCAGCCAGGTGCGGCCTGCAGCCCCCGCAGCAGGGAGCAGGGTGGGGCTGGGGGAGAGGGCTGAGCCCGCAGGCACCCGGGACCCCCTGGTTCTCTTCCCACCCAGGAGTGCACCCTGGACCAGACCGTCTACGCCATGGTGTTCACGGTGCTCTGCAGCCTGGGCATCGTGCTGTGCCTCGTCACCTCTGTCACCGTGGAGTGGACGGGGCTGAAGGTGGCCAAGAGGCTGCACCGCAGCCTGCTCAACCAGATCATCCTGGCTCCCATGAGGTACCTCGTCTCCCTCGGCCAGCCTGCAGCTTCTGCAGCTGGGAACACGGTGACCCGGCCCCTCGTCGATGCCAGACCTCGCCACCTGGCTGCACCCTACTTTACAGCTCCGTGAGCTCTCTGTGGCCTCCACACTTCCTTCCCCTTCTGTCTGCCCCCCAGTCTGTGGTCTGAGGCCCTCTGCTTGGGGGTGGGCTGACTTTGGGTCACCACGGGAGAGCTAACAGCCAAGGTGGTCCAGCAGGGTCGGCCAGTGGCAGGCTGTCTGTCTGGAGGGGACTCTGTGTCCCGGAGCAGGTCAGGCCCTGCGGGCAGCCGAAGCAGTAGCAGAGGTCACAGGTGGGGCCTGAGAGTCAGCGAGCCAGCGAGAGGCCAGCCCATCGCTCATCTTTGCACAGCTGCAGGAATTCTCAGGGACGCAGGCCAGGTGTCTGCTGCCCCGCGAAGGCAACTGCTCCCAGGAAGCCGGGCCCGGGGCTGGCCCCCAGAAGCTGCAGTGAAGGGTACTGTGTTCACTCAGTCAGCAGGCAGTGGATCAGTACGTGGAGGAGGAACTGTTCTGCTTGCATCTTAGGTTTTTTGAGACCACGCCCCTGGGGAGCATCCTGAACAGATTTTCCTCCGACTGTAACACCATCGACCAGGTACAGAGCACCGTGCCACATCTGGGCTGGGCTGGAGGGGCCAGGCAGGCCCTGGGGGCTTCTCCTCTCAGATGCTGAGGTCCCTGGGGCAGGTGATCAGAGCTCCATTAAAGGAACTGGGGGTACCCTATCAGCTTTTTTTTTATTTATTTATTTTAAAGGCAGAGTTAGAGAGAGGGAGAGACAGAGAGAGAAAGGTCTTCCATCCACTGGTTCACTCCCCAAATGGCCACAATGACCAGGGATAGGCCAGGCTGAACTCAGGAGCCAGGAGCTTCATCCAGGTCTCCCATGCAGGTAGCAGGAGCCCAAGGATTTGGGCCATCCTCTGCTACTTTCCTAGGTGCATTAGCAGGGAGCTGGATTGGAAGTGGAGCAGCCAGGACTAGAACCAGTGCCCAAATGGGATGCCGGCGCTGCAGGTGTTGGCTTAACCTTCTGTGCCACAGCGCTGCCCACTGGCCCCCATCAGCTTCTAATGCTGCCTGAGGGCCTGGAGCCATCCCATGAGACCTACAGAATAAGGGGGAGATAGCCAGGCCCCTTCCCCACAGGCTGGTGCTAGGAAGTCTCCGGCTCTCCTACACCTGGATGGCAGACCGGGTGGAGAACGTGCTTTCTGACCCAGTCTGTGTTCTCTGTCCACCACCGCCCTGGATGACGAGAAAGCAGAGGCGTGATTCCTGCCTGCAGGGAGCTCACTGTATAGCTAGAGATGTGACGAGGGCCTGGGGTGCGTGGGCAGGTGACAGACACCAAAGCTCACCTGGCGCTCTCCCCCTTGCCTCCCGCAGCACATCCCCTCCACGCTGGAGTGCCTGAGCCGCTCCACCCTGCTCTGCGTCTCAGCCCTGGCTGTCATCTCCTACGTCACACCTGTGTTCCTTGTGGCCCTCCTGCCCCTGGCTGTCGTGTGCTACTTCATCCAGAAGTACTTCCGGGTGGCGTCCAGGTGACGGCAGCGTCTGCCAGCCTCCGTGGTGGGAGGAGGGGTGCTCTGCAGTGGGCAGCTTGGCTCACTTACTAGAACAGTCGTTGTGACCGCGGTAGAGTCCCGCTCCCCTGATACCCGTACCTCACCGCCCTGATACACCCACGTGTCAGCGCACACACACGGCAGTCGTGTCTGAATCACCTCCTTGGGAGCATCATCAGGGGAAAGTGCTAGGTCAGAGACCATGCCCAGGCCTGAGCCCGTCATTCATTTTGCCAGTGTTCACCGGGGCATGGGTGCAGAGAGAGCCTCTCCGTGCCATCCCCACCGACCGGCCGCATTTGCCCTCGTGAGCCCTGGAGCTGTGCACACTGCTTTCCCGCTCAGAGCGTCCTCAGAACCTTCTCTGACAGGCCCTTTAGGGAGGGATGCTGTGAGACTAACAGATTCAAAACTTGTAGGGGAAATTTAGGCCAGTGTTTCTCAAACTCCCAATCACTGCCCATCGATGGTGTGAAGTCATGTCATGGATCACGATCAGCATCCCTTTTATTTGAAAGGCAGAGTGACAGAGAGAGTAAGAGGGAGAAACACACACACACACACAGAGTTTCCAACTGCTGGTTCTCTCTCTAAACGGTTGCAATGGTCAGGACCACGTGAGTGGCAGGGGTCCAAACACTTGGGCCATCCTTTGCTGATTTCGCAGGCACACTAGCAGGGAGCTGGATCAGAAGCAGAGCAGCTGGGACACAAGCCCACACTCTGATAAGGGGTGCTGGCATTGCAAACAGCAGCTTAACCCACTGTGCCACAGTCCCAGCCCTGCCACCAGCACTTTAAAAAAAAATAAATAGTAAACATCAGTCTGTATTCATGTACTAGCCGTAAGCTTTGCTTCATGCCGTCTTTGTTTTGGTCATAGTAGTTAAGTGCGCTCTGACGTACGATGTAATACACACTCCTTACTGCAGGCTGTGGCCAGAAAGGTTAACTGCCTTTCCCCGGCACGCAGAATTGGCTAGGAACTAGAGTCTCAGCGCTGATTAGCAGTAATAATAGTTCAGTTTGGATGCATTTTGGCCATGATTACTTGCCCCGCAGGATGAACCTTCGTGTACACAGTGGTTGGGCGGGGATGACCACAGTCCCCAACCACGCGCTCGGAACAGAGCATTGATCTCAACACAGTGACAGGTGCCTGTGGAACACTGCACGAGCTGCCCCACACAGTCATTTCTTCTCCCTGGTCCTCTGGCCCTGGTCCAGAAAAGCTGCTTCCAGCATCCCAGCCTGGCCTCCTGGACACTGGCACTCCTGTCAGCATGCACCTGTAGGAGACAGGAGGCCGTTCTGTTGCCATGGAAACTTCTGGCCGCTCCTCCCTCAAGAGGCTGTTTAGGTCCCCTCCAGTGATGTGCTGAAACCTATTGCAGTTATTGGGGAAGGAGGCGCTGAAAGGGCTGAGTATCGGGTTCAGGTTGCTCTCTGGAAGATGGGACTGCCACTGCCTGCCCAGCCTCAGCTCCGCAGGGGGGCTTTACAGAAGGCGTGCAGGCGCAGGCCCAGACAGGGCCCCAGCGACGCCCGGGCTGACAGCACCTGCGCCTTCAGGGCAGCGTCGAAACCCATGGCACACACGATCTGAAGCAACAGTGTTATGGGAGCTGCCATTGTCTCCCTCTCTCTGAGGCCTAGAGTGGTGAAACCATTTGCCCACGCGCTAGCGATGGGTGGAGCTAGGTTTAGGCCTGGGCTGGGCCCTGAGCCTGCGCCCTTAATCATTGCTCTCTGTCCCCTGCACAGGGACCTGCAGCAGCTGGATGACACCACCCAGCTCCCGCTGCTCTCTCACTTTGCGGAAACCGTGGAGGGCCTCACCACCATCCGGGCCTTCAGGTACCAGTCACATTCTCCCCTGGCTAGGAATGGCATGGGAGTGGGGCCAGGTCACAGGTCACAAGATTCAACTCTCAGGGTCCCTCCTCAGGCCCCAAGGCCCAGGCGGTGTCCACCAGCTGGGCCAGGCCAGGTGGGCACCGGCTGTATCATCCAGAGAGGAGCACTCCAGCCTTGCAGACAAGCCCAGGGTGCCTATGAGCTAAGGCACGACATGAAAGAAGGCTGGGACGAAGCTTCGAGTATTGATGCTAGAAAGTTCTAGATCACGTGGGCCAGCCTGAGGCCTCCTTCCGTCAAGTCCATCATGCTGAGCACCCTGCGTGCTACTCACATTCATTCTGCATGGTGCCCCTGGGTGGTGAGCATGACTGTTCCCAGAGCACAGATAAGGAAACTGAGGCACAGAGAGACTGTAGAACTTTCTGAGTAAGGTCCCACAAAGCTCAGACAGGAACCTGCCGGCTCAGTCATTCTCTGAGCACTCACCACTGCTTCCGTGCCAGGCACTGAAAACTGAGTCAGGTGAGCCACTTCCCTGGAGGCATTCATAGCCGGACCTCGAGCAGGCCAGGACACACCCTGGGACAGGAGCAGGGCTGTGGGAGCACAGAACGGAGACAGTCATGGAGGGCTTCCTGCAAGAGGCACCATCAGACCTTAGACTCAAAGGATGGCTAAACGTTCGCCAGGTTGGAAGAGTTTCCCAAAGACATCTGCCATCTGCCTGCCACGCTGCTCAGTGACATTGGGCAGGACCCGGAGCATCGTGGCTGCCTGGGGGGTGAGGAGGTGCTGCTGCCCCAGGCAGGGTAGGATGGGAGCGTCTGGGTCTTTGGGCACGACTCCTTCAGCCATGCGGGCCAGAGACCCCTAACTCAGAGAGTTGGGCTCTGGTGTCTAAGCCTCACCCAGCGAGTGATAATGGGCTATTTTTAGGATGGTACAGCTGCGAGGGGTGTGACAATTACATGTGACACCAAGCCCTGGGTCCAGGAGTGACCTTAGGGCTGCAGGACCAGCCAAGGGCCCTGAGAGGCTGGCGTCTCCTCCGCTAACCCCTGAAGTCCAGTATCGGTCCCGGGAGGTGCCAGGCCCTGGTGCAACACTGCAGTCGGCGCTGACTCCCTGGGGCCGCTGGGAGATGCCCTCCTGGGGGTCGTGTGGGAGTGAAGCAAAATGGAGCCGAGCCGCACTCCCCCTGGCCTTGACTCTGGCCCCTGGACTTCCCCTGACCCCGTGCAAGCCCCTGGAGTCCCCCAACCTCCTGTGCTCCAGCCTGGACTTCCCCAGTGCCTCCCACTTCCCGGTCCCCAGACACCCTAGGTCTTGGTGATGTGCCACTCACAGTTGGTATCCCAGAGGGCTGAGACAGGGGCAGGGAGCCAGACCCTCTCATGGGTGGCTTCCAGCGTCCTGTCCCCTGAAGGAGCTGTTGCCCAGCCAGCCCTCCACCCCCCGCCCCACCGCCACAGCACCGACATAACAAATGATTCTTAAATGTGACAAAAGGCTTTTTAATCCTCCCTGAGTGGATTCCGTTTCCTGGCTTTAGCCCAGCACGCGGCCCTGTTGAGAGCTAGCTGCTTTTACTGCCTGCACACTCACCACGTGCCAGGGTGCCAGGAACCCTGCTGAGTGCTGCGTGTGCACCACTGCATTTAACCCTTCCCCCCCAGCGACCCCCAGGGCACGCGGGGAACCCAGCCCAGGCCACACAGACTCTGAGAGCCGGTGCGTGCAACCCAGGCCTGTCTAACCTCCTGGACTTTCCCAGGAGGCTTCGCTCCTTCCTCCAGAGTTTCAAGAGTGCCCAGCACTGGGATCAGAGGTTGTTTCATATCAGAACTGATAATCCCATTTTGCTGACGAGGAAAACAGAGGCTCAATCCAGACACACACCATGGGTTTGCACAGCTCCAAAGCTGGGACTCTCCACCCACCCATGGCAGGAGCTCCCCTCTCACACGGCCATCCTGCAGGGCCCCTCGCACACACGTGCTCGCACACCCACATTCTCAACACACACTGCTGATACCCTTCAGATGTTCAGTCCCACACTTGCCTCTGACACATCACCCACTCGCCCAGAGCCACTCCACTGCTGTGCAATCACACGCTCTCTCACAGCCCGGAGACTCACTCCAGTCTCCTCAGCCCATACTCTCCACCCAGAAATGATCAGAGGCCAACAAGCACTTCCCAAAAGGGAAAAGCAAATACCCAGTAAGGTCCCTCTTGGGTCCCTCTGAGTCCCTTGAGTTTGGTCTTCATTAGACTGGTGGTGACAAGACAGCTTTTCTTTTTCTTTTTATTTTTTAAGATAAATTTATTTATTTGAGAGGCAGAGTTACAGGCAGAGAGAAAGGTCCTCCATCTGCTGGTTCACTTCCCAAATGGCCGCAACAGCCAGAGCTGAGGCCCCGGGGGCCCCTCTGTAGGGCTGGAGAGTCCAGGTGTCCCATGGACCTCCCAGAGCCTTTATTTCCCTCCCAGGTACGAGGCCCGGTTCCAGCAGAAGCTCCTGGAATACACAGACTCCAACAACATCGCCTCACTCTTCCTCACGGCTGCCAACAGGTGGCTGGAAGTCCGCATGGCAAGTGCCACCCCAGGCCACGGGACCGGGGTTCTCCCAGGGCTGCGGAGCCAGAGCCAGGGCCAATCGTGGACCAGAGGGTGGGGTGCCAGGCTGTGTGCACAGTGAGCCATTGCTTCTCCCAGGCCTGGTGGCCTCCCAGCATCTTTGCCGCCTCTCACTGCCCGGGGGCTTGGCCATGCCAGGAGCCAGCATGGTTGTGTGTGCAACTGTGATGAATGTGTGTGTGGTAGTGGGTCCCATGACACACATATGTTGTACGCATGATGGGCCAGCTGGTGAGGCACACCTGCTCAGGGGTGTGCAGGCTGCTGGGGATGGGCACAGGCTGGCTTCCGGCGCCCCAGCCTTAGGCCTCCTGCACCTGATGATGTGTGTGTGAGTTGCAGGGCCGGGGCCAGGGCTCAGCTGAGCAGCTCTCTGCCCTGGAAGGGAGTGAGGGAGGATGGGGGGCTGTGGCTCCAGCTCCTGAGGGCCCAGACCGGCTGTTCTCCCTCTGCAGGAGTACATTGGCGCATGCGTAGTACTCATCGCGGCAGCAACCTCCATCTCCAACTCCCTGCACAGGGAGCTCTCTGCTGGCCTGGTGGGCCTGGGCCTCACCTACGCCCTCATGGTGAGTGAGCAGGAGTGGGGCAGGGAGGGGTCCGTCCCCAGCTGAGATATGGCCCACTTCAGGCCTTAGCCCCGGCTGAGCTGAGTCTGACGCCAGAGGAGCCCTGCAAGCAGGGAGGTGGCCCGGACCCCAGGCTGGTGGCAGGTGACAGGCCACATCACTGTGACCCTGCAGCACGGGCATCTGGGGGCCCTGGCCCTCCTCCGATGTAAGAAGAGCCATCCCGAGGGGTGGGGACAGAACCCGGTGACCAACTCCCCACAGGTCTCTAACTACCTCAACTGGATGGTGAGGAACCTGGCGGACATGGAGATCCAGCTGGGGGCTGTGAAGCGGATCCACGGGCTCCTGAAAACCGAGGCCGAGAGCTACGAGGGGCTGCTGGGTGAGGGGTGCACGAGGGGAAAGGGCGCAGGGGAGAGAGGGGAGGGCCCCCTGGATCCTGGCTGTGGCTGACCGCCAGCCCGGCCCCCAGCTCCCTCACTGAGGCCGAGAGCTACGAGGGGCTGCTGGGTGAGGGGTGCACGAGGGGAAAGGGCGCAGGGGAGGGAGGGGAGGCCCCCCTGGATCCTGGCTGTGGCTGACCCCCAGCCCGGCCCCCAGCTCCTTCGCTGATACCAAAGAACTGGCCGGACCAAGGGAAGATCCAGATCCAGAACCTGAGCGTGCGCTACGACAGCTCCCTGAAGCCCGTGCTGAAGCACGTCAACGCCCTCATCTCCCCCGGACAGAAGGTCGGGGGCCCCCCGCCCCCCACCCCGCCCCCAGGCCCCAGCCGCCTTCCCCCACCCCTGTCCTCCTCCTGGCTCAGTCTCCCCACTCGTCCACCTGGGAGACGATGACCAGGAGTCAGAGTGGCGCGCTCGGGGTCTGCCTCCCTGCAGGTGCTCTGCGGGTCTCCCTGGAGCACAGCCACTGAGCTGCCCTTGTCCTCAGAGAGCCAGCCGGCTGGCGCTCTTCCCCACCCCCGCCCCGCTCTCCTCCTGACCGCCCCAGGGCCCCATCTCCCTGACTGCCCTCTCCTTCCAGCTGTGTCTCTCGTTCTGTCGCTGTCTGCGACTGTCCTCCTCACTGTGGCCACATGCACTCTGCCCTGCTCCACCCCCTCCCATCCATCCTGTCTCCAGACTGGTCCGCTATTGTAATTTCTTGGTTTTATAATTTATTTTCCATTTATGTGAAAGAGACAGGAAGATAAACATCTCGTATCTGCTAGCACACCCCCCAAATGCCTGCAACGGCCATGACTGGGCCAGGCCAAAGCCAGGAGCAGAAATTCAACCCAGGTCTCCCCCGAAGGGTGGCAGGGACCCAGCTGCTTGGGTCATCGCTGCTGCCTCCCAGGGTGCACGTTAGCGGGAAGCTGGCACTGGAAGCAGAGCCGAGACCCAAACCCAGGCATGGGATGCAGGTGTCCAAGCAGCATCTTCGTTGCTGTGCCAAATACCCACCCCCGTATTGTAATGTCTGCCAGTATCCAAGAGCTAGGGGGCAGTGCAGAGACGGCTGCAGCTTAAGCTGGGCGCACAGCCACATCCCAGCATGCCACAGTCGGCCATGCCCGTGAGCTCTTGCCACACCCATTGCTCATGGAGGCACAGCAGGCACACCCAGACCCACCCCAGCCCCCAGCCACAGGGACATCCTCACTTTACACTTCACTCTCGGGTGCCCGTGGGAGCCCCTTCTGGACTCAGTGCAGGAAACAAGCCCAAACCTGAAGGCAGCCCTGGCCAAAGAAACGCTGGGCAGAAGACGGGCACAGAGGGGCGCTATGGACTCCCCCACCTGCACACACCCCGGGGACCAGTGCAGAGGCCTCCGAGGCCCACCTGCCTCCCTCTTTCTAGATCGGCATCTGCGGCCGCACAGGCAGTGGCAAGTCCTCCTTCTCGCTGGCCTTCTTCCGCATGCTGGACATGTTCGAAGGTGAGCCGCACATGTGCCCACAGCCAGCAGAGGGGACTTCAGCCTTGACGGGTTGCCAGATGTCACTGCCTTCCTGTGCGTCCTCACGGGCGCCTGCCCCAGGCTGAACCCGTCCCCGGCACCGGCTGCACCTGTGCCATCCTGTCCGTGCAGGGCGCATCATCATCGATGGCATCGACATCGCCAAACTGCCACTGCACACCCTGCGCTCACGCCTCTCCATCATCCTGCAGGACCCTGTCCTCTTCAGTGGCACCATCCGGTGAGCGCTGCCGCCCCTTGGAGGTGGAGCACAGAGGGTGGGGGCGGGGCAGGCAGCTCACCAGAGGGTCCCTCTTGTGCCCAGTGGACCTAGGCAGGCCCCGGTGACAAGTCCCCCCCACCCCCGCACTGCCACCTCTTCAGTGCTCCCGCCCAGCCAGGCCCTCAGGGCTGAGGTCAATGCCCCATCTCTGCCCCCTGGTGTCCTCCCCCCGGGGGCTTTCTGTGCCCCTCCAGATTCAACCTGGACCCCGAGAGGAAGTGCTCCGACAGCACGCTCTGGGAGGCCCTGGAGATTGCCCAGCTGAAGCTGGTGGTGAAGGCACTGCCGGGAGGCCTCGGTGAGCGCTCGTGGCCGAGTGTGGGGCGGTGGGCACCGAAGGATCCCTAGGGGCCAGGGAGGGCAGGCTTGCATCTATGTCTTAGGTGTGCTCTGAGTTTGGAGCCTGAGGCCCGGCGAGACCCGCCCCCCACCCAGGGCCATTTAGTCCATCCTCTCCCTATTCAGGTACCCAGGGAACTCAGGGGACCCCTGCAGTCCAGGGTCTGGCCCCTCCTGTGGACACAGTGGGATGTTTGGGAGGGTCCCTGTGAAAGACATTGCAAGTCCCCAGTAGTACAGCAGTGTCCTCAGCCGGGCCCTATCCCGTCTCTCCGCCTGCCCCGTTCTGCCCTGGGGAGGAGACAGGCTGGGAAACCACAGGCACCAGTCAAAGCTGCGAGGGCCCCGCCCCACCCCAGCACTCAGCCAAGGCCCCCACAGCGCATGCCCCCTCCCAGGATGGCCCAGGGCCGCAGCAGCTCACAACTTACCACAGCCCACGTAAATGGCGTCTGTGACATGTCAGGTGCACCCACCCCTGGGCACACTGACTCACACCCACACATTTCCCTTCTGCCCCACTAACACGGCCCTGCTCTCTGCCCCGGGGGCTCTTTTCAGATGCCATCATCACCGAAGGTGGGGAGAATTTCAGCCAGGGCCAGAGGCAGCTGTTCTGCCTGGCTCGGGCCTTCGTGAGGAAGACGAGCATCTTCATCATGGATGAGGCCACAGCTTCTATCGACATGGCCACGGTCGGTCCCGGGACGCAGGCCTTCCAGGGGCTTGGGAGGGGCGGTAGAGACAGGTGTGCACACGGTAGTGCTGAGGCTCACGTTGCCTTTAACAGCGCTGGCTGTGTGTGATCCAGAGGGCAAAGGACTCGGACCCTGAGTCCCTGTAGTCTTGGGGAACATTCATACACCGGCACACAACCACATACATATAACCATGCATAAACACACAGCCACACACACAACCACATGTACACACACACAGACACAACCACATACACACACACACAGCCAAACACAACCACACCTACACACACACAGCCACATGTTCACACATACACACACACCCATACATTTGCACAATCATCCAACCACACATATACACACAACCAAACAATAAACACACAACCACACAATAAACACACAGCCACACACAAAACCACACGTACACACACACAAACACACATAAAACCACACATACACAACCACACACATGCACACACAACCACACATACAACCGTATGCAGACTTCACGCCTGTCACCCACCACACAGCACAAGCAGACACTCACCTGAGCTCCCAACAGGCTGAGTCAGCCCCCAAAGACTGGAAACCTGGCTGGACTCCTGGGGATGGAGTCAGATAGAGAGTGGGGGTGGGGCTGCGGTTGGGGACCTGGGCCCCGCCTCCTGCAGGGCAGGTGAGCCAATAGCTGCTGCTTCCACCTGGCAGGAGAACATCCTCCAAAAGGTGGTGATGACGGCCTTCGCAGACCGCACTGTGGTCACCATCGCGGTAAGGGGCCTGTTGAAGGGGTGCATGGGGACACCCAGAGAGAGGGCTGGCCTGCTGCAGCCCCTGGGCTGGCCTCATCCTGGTAACCAAGAAAGGACCCTGGAGCAGCTCAGGACAAGGAGTCTGGAGAGCTGGCAGGGACCGGGGATCGGGGGACGTGTGCACCTGCACTTTCCTCTGCCTCCTCTCTCCAGATTCCAAGGTTCCCCTGTCCCAAGGCCCTGGAGCTAGGCTGGAGTTACTTCTCCATAGGAAGTGGGGGTTGGGAGGCCATGGGGGCCTCTGGGTCAGAGATGAGGGTGGCGAGCGGAGAGGGTGGTAGTCATGGATGGAGGGCTCGGATCCCAGCCACCCAGGAAAGGCAGTGACCACAGACAGGACATCCTGAGCACACCTAAACATGGGGCCGGCCGCCGCCCTGACCGGCCCCTCCCGCCTGCCCAGCACCGTGTGCATACTATCCTGAGCGCCGACCTGGTGATGGTCCTGAAGCGAGGCGCCATCCTCGAGTTTGACAAGCCTGAGAAGCTGCTCAGCCGCCAGGACAGCATCTTTGCCTCCTTTGTGCGAGCGGACAAGTGAGCCGCCAGAGCCTCCTGCCACGCCAGCCCCGCCTGCCCCCCGCCTGGGTTTTCTAACTGCCAATCGCCTGTAAATAAAGAGATTCTGTCTTCGCTGCTGGAGGCCCCTGTCTGGTGGGCTGGGGCTGGCAGTGGATGGTGGGTGCCTGTCCTTGGCACGGGGCAGACCTGAAGGAGCCGTGTGAGCGTGGGCGGAAGCACGTTTCCATGTCTGTGAAAGGAGGGCTGCCTTTGTCAGGCTGCTGTGACAAACTACCGGGGGACTGTAGCAGCAGTGGCTTGGCTCTCACAGTTCTGCAGGCCCAAGTCCAAGATCAAGGTGTTGCAGCTTTGCTTTCTCCTGACGCCGTGCTCCTTGGCTTCCAGACAGACACTGTGTCTTCAAGTGGCCTTTCTGCTGTGCACACCTGTCTCTGGGCTGGCGCTCGCTCTCTCTCGCTCTCTCTCTCTCTTTATAAGGATACCAGTGCAGTGCAGTGCCAGCATCCCATACGGGCACCATTTTGAGTCCCAGCTGCTCCACTTCCAAACCATCTCCCTGCTGATGGCCTGGCAAAGCAGTAGAAGATGGCCCAAGTCCTTGGGCCTCTGCACACACACAGGAGACCTGGAAGAAGCTCCTGGCTTCTGGCCTCAGATCAGCCCAGCTCAGCCTTTGCAGACCTTTGGGGAGTGAGCCAGCAGATGGGAGACCTGTCTCTCTCTGCCTCTGCTTCTCTGTAACTCTGCCTTTCAAATAAATAAATAAATCTTTAAAAAAAAAAAAAGGGACACCAGTCATAATGGATTGGGGATCCACCACTGTGACCTCATTGAAGCTGATGACCCTTGCACATGCCCTGTCTCCAAGTTCCTGTCAGGGCTGCAACCTATAAAGTAGGAGAGAAGAGGCTGCCATTCAGCCCACAGCATGCTGATGGTGTTTCTGTGTTGACTGCATCAAGATAACCTCCATACAGCTTGGTCCCCTTCCTTGCCACTTTCATTCTTGGACTGAAATCATGGGATTTGGAAGCCCTGAAATGTTGCTGTCACCATTGTGAGCGACAGGAACACAACTCAAAGTGGCTTCAATGAAAATGTGATGTTATTGTGGGGTGAGACTGTGCTGCTTCGAGTGTAGCACAGTCCAGGTGTCTGACATCCACCTCCATTCTGGGTTGCATTGTTGTCTCCCTCTCTGATGACAGATGGCCACATAGCTCACATCCTGTCCCTGGGCAACCCGAGGAGAAAGAGGTAGAAGTTCCAGCAAAAATCTTGGGAGCAAACTCAGTGCACCCACCTGAATCCCCTCCCTAGTCCTGCCCAACGCCTGGGGCCACACAGCTGGAATACAGGGACTAGCTACGCCTGGATCAGAGGCCCCCGTTTCTCCCCCACAAGCAGAGCATTCAGACAGGGGGATAGGTGCTTCTGCAGACAGAACACGCAGTGCGTATACCACAAGCCAGCCAGGTGGTGGCTGGGCGATGCTGGGATCCAGACACCAGGGAGGCCAAAGCAACAGCTGTCCCGACTCCATCTGCATCACCAAACAGAAGTGCACGCCTGCCCTTGGCCAAGAAACGGCAGGTGCTTGTTTACATACCAGTTTATTGTCACTTACATGTTGTCTGCAGTACTGGCTTACCAGGCCCTGGAGTGCAAGCCTAGGGGTCTTGGGTCTCATTCCTCTTGGGTTCAAGGGGATCAGAGCCCCCCAACATAAGGAAGCCCCCCTACCCCCAGTCACTGGAGGGAGGTCCAGCACAGGCCCTCCTGAAGGTTCCAGAAGCCAGGGGAACTCAGAAAAAGGCGAGCTCTGTGAGGCCTGGCAGGCTGCCTGGGAAAGGCAGGATTTAAGTAGGGCGTGGACGGAGTTGGGATTGGATGGGCAGAAGGTTAGAAGAAACGGAGGTGCCGCGGGCCACAGGAGCTGAGGAGTGAAGGTGCACGTGAGTTAGGCCTGTGGGCCGATCGGGGAGGTGATGTGGCCGCGGTGAGGGCAGCAGGGAAGGGAATGGATCAGAGGGCCACAAGGGGTGTGAGGTAGGCCTGTGTGCAGACAGGAAGTGCAAAAGATTTTTGAGCAAGGCGGGGACCCACCAGCTCAGTGTTTGGGAGAGACCGGGATGAGCGAGTGCAAGAGGGAACAGAACAGGAAGCAGAGCCCCTGGGGAAGGGGACCTACCCACCTGGAAGGTAGAAAAGGAAATAGCAGAAGCCTCAAGCCAGAGCCCAGTCTTCCAGCTCGGATATACCACGCCCGCCCCCCCCCCCCGGGGGGGGGACCCTTCAGGCTCTCCCAGGAGCAGACGGAGGGGGGAGAGGACTCTCCCCACCTACAAGTCCTCCACACCCCCAGGAGTGAAGGGAAGCGGCGGGCCAGGATAGGGCCCACACTGAAGCCGGGCGGGGTGTCCAAGGACATCCTGTCCCAAACACCCCTAGAGACTTCCCGATGGCCCCCGACGTTGCCCTGGATACCGCACAGCCGAGGGTCGCCGCTGCCTGTTAGAACCCACTGCTTCACAGGTGGAACCAGAGCTCCGAGCCCAGCCCTCTGCCCTCCTCCGCCCCCCACCCCAAGGCCCTGCCCCTTGGAGCGTCCCAATCTGCTCCTCCCATTTGCCCCTCTCTGCCCCAGGTCCTGTGCCTGAGTTGATACAAGGGTACGTCAGAAAGTCTGTGGAAAATGGGATTAAAAGGGCTCCTCGGAAAGTCCATGAGGCGTGTGTGCTACGCAAAACGCCTGCACCTGCGGGGAGCGGGAGAAGACGGCCGCCCGGCGCCGCCTGCAGGGGTGCACTGCGCTCCTGCGCCTACTAAGGCACTTTTTTTTCTTAAACCAGGGGGCACTCCGGGCTTTCCTTGGGTTCTCAGAGGAGCCGAGACGGAGAGAAGACCGGGAGCAGCCCCTAAAGGGACGCTGAATGGTCCTCGGGCCGCCGACTCCACCTGGCCTGGGGCGCTCCGCCCCTCCGCGCCTCCCATCCCGGGCGCTCCGACCCGACTGCGGACGGGAAAAACCAGGGAGGGCGGCCGGTGCCACCGGGGCAGCTAACCCCATCCCAAGAGGGCCGTCTCGTCCCCCGCCCCATTTTACGGAGCGAGGCACGAGGGACCTCGTCTGGTCCATCTAATGGGACAAACCCCAAGGCCAGACTCGGAGATAGCAAAAGAGGGGTGGGGAGGGGCGGAGAGACGGCGATGGGCGGGGCCTGAGCCTGTGCCCGCCCCCTCTCCAGCTCTAGAACAGGTCGGGCTCCCCCTGGCGGTCTCCGTGCCCCCTCCCCACTTCCCGGGCGCCCCCAACCCCCACCTGGCACGGGTCGTCCTGCCAGGACCGACAGACCGACGGTGACGGGAAATCTGCCGGCTGCGCGCAGCCGGGCGGCGGGAGGGGGAGCGGCGGCTGCGGCTTGACGAGCGGGTGCAGGTGCCGCGGCGGCGGCGCGCGGGCGGGGCGGGCACAGGGCTCCGGGCGTGAGGCCGGCAGGGACCCGGAGGCCGCGACTCGCAGGGGCCAAGCTCGGTGGGGTCGCGCGGGGGGCCAAGCTGGGGGGGGGGGGGTGTGACTCCGAAGGGCGCAGGATCCCAAGGAGACTGAGAGGACGAGGACTGGAAGGGGGATCCGAAGGGCGGCGGGGGCGCTGCGGGATGGGTGGGGTAGGAAGCAGGGGCATTTGTGGAGCGGAGCCGGGGGTGGCCAGGACGTGAAGCTGGAGCTTGGAGGGAAAGGGGGCAGAGATGGGGGAGGCGGGAGGCGCGGTGGGGGGAGGCGTGCGGTCTACTTAGTTGGTGAGATCCCAGGGGCCAGGTTCTGAGGTGGCTGGGGAGGCAGGCAGGCTGAGAGGGGGGCCAGGGTCCTGGCGGCAGGCCGAGGGCGAGCAGACAGGAGGAGGGCTGGGCGGGGATCCCGGAGCAGGTGGAGCGTCCGCAGCGCAAGGGGGGCTCGTCCGGCAATGGGCAGGTGGGCTGAAGTGTGAGGCAGTGGGGAAAAAAGTGAACCAGGCGGCTCCCACAGTGAGGCCAGCGGCACCGGCTGAGGGTGGGAGGGTGCCCGGGCAGGGGACTCCGCGGGGAGGCCCTAGGCCAGGCCAGAGGGGTGCGCCCCATGGGCGAAGCCCCTCCCTGGGGTCACCGGAGCCATGCTGTCCCGCAAGGGCATCATCCCGGAGGAGTATGTGCTGACGCGACTGGCCGAGGACCCCGCCGAGCCCAGGTACCGCGCCCGTGAGCGGAGGGCCCGCTTCGTGTCCAAAAAAGGCAACTGCAACGTGGCCCACAAGAACATCCGAGAGCAGGGCCGCTTCCTGCAGGACGTCTTCACCACGCTGGTGGACCTCAAGTGGCCGCACACGCTGCTCATCTTCACCATGTCCTTTCTCTGCAGCTGGCTGCTCTTTGCCATGGTCTGGTGGCTCATCGCCTTCGCCCACGGCGACCTGGCGCCCGGCGAGGGCGCCGCCGTGCCCTGTGTCACCAGCATCCACTCCTTTTCCTCCGCCTTCCTTTTCTCCATCGAGGTCCAGGTGACCATCGGCTTCGGCGGGCGCATGGTGACGGAGGAGTGCCCCCTGGCCATCCTGATCCTCATCGTGCAGAACATCGTGGGGCTCATGATCAACGCCATCATGCTGGGCTGCATCTTCATGAAGACCGCCCAGGCCCACCGGCGCGCCGAGACCCTCATCTTCAGCAAGCACGCCGTCATTGCCCTGCGCCAGGGCCGCCTCTGCTTCATGCTGCGCGTGGGCGACCTGCGCAAGAGCATGATCATCAGCGCCACCATCCACATGCAGGTGGTGCGCAAGACGACCAGCCCCGAGGGCGAGGTGGTGCCGCTGCACCAGGTGGACATCCCCATGGAGAACGGCGTGGGCGGCAACAGCATCTTCCTGGTGGCCCCGCTCATCATCCACCACGTCATCGACGCCAACAGCCCACTGTATGACCTGGCGCCCAGCGACCTGCACCACCACCAGGACCTGGAGATCATCGTCATCCTAGAGGGAGTGGTGGAAACCACGGGCATCACCACCCAGGCCCGCACCTCCTACCTGGCCGACGAGATCCTCTGGGGCCAGCGCTTCGTGCCCATTGTGGCCGAGGAGGACGGCCGCTACTCCGTGGACTACTCCAAGTTCGGCAACACCGTGAAAGTGCCCACGCCCCTCTGCACAGCCCGCCAGCTGGACGAGGACCGCAGCCTGCTGGACGCCCTGACGCTCGCCTCCGCCCGAGGACCCCTGCGCAAGCGCAGCGTGGCCGTGGCCAAGGCCAAGCCCAAGTTTAGCATCTCTCCGGATTCCCTATCCTGAGCCGTGGTCCCTCGGCCCCCCCTTCAGTTGCGGACATGCAAGTGGCGGATGGTGTGGCCTGGTATGTAGAGTGCACGTGCTGCGAGCCCCCTGGCCTGGCGGGGGGCTGGCTCTGAGGCTGGGGCCCCTCAGCCTCTGGCTGTTGCTTACCCAGGGTGTTACACAGCACTTGTCACTATGCTATTTCTGGCCTCAGCGGGAGCCTGTACTGGGATATTTTTATCCCTGCTTCTCCCTGTCCCAGCTTAGGACTGGCTCACCCCTCTCCCCCTGCCCCAGACTGGGGAGCCTGTGGGAGGTGCTGGCCACTAAAGCTGGATCCCTGGCCAGTCCTGGGCCCCCGCAATCAGCCTGCCATGAGCTGCACAGGTGGCTGGCAAAGCACAGTCCCTGCCGCTGTTTCTGTGGCCCCAAGAAACTCCTGCTATTGGGCTTCAGCACCCTTGGTTCTGGAAAAGCGGTTGAGTGGGGCCGGCCATCCAAGGGGGACAGTGGATGAGGGGTGCATTGCTGCTGGAGGACTGACGCTGCGCAGGCTGCACAGACAGGCGGAGGCTGACGGGGCTCCCCGCGGTGGGGCAGGCTTGCTGGGGGAATGACCTGAGGCCCACTTTGCTGGGCCCTGCTCAGGCACAGAGAGCAGGAGGTAGGCCTGGCGCCCCGTCCCCACGCCCCCAACGCCAGCCTTCTGCCAGGAAGGCTCTTTGGGTGAGAGCTGCTGCACCTGTCTGCCTCCGTTCTGTCTCCACCCTGGGAGGAGGCTGGGGTGGGCGGGGGCAGACTCTGACATGCCAAGCAGAGGGAGGCTGGGGAGAGGGGCTCCTGTGCCCACCACACACAATGGCCCCCAAAGCCAACTCTGCTCCTGGCCTCCCAGTGGTAACTGGGACTCGTTCTGTCCAGAGGGTGACCGGGGTGTGGGGGTGGAGGGTGGGATATGTCTCTGGGTTGCTGGAAAAGTTGTTGAAAAGTTCCGAATGGTGGTGGTAAGGTCTCTAAGGTGCAGAGGCCCTTGGTCCTGATGGGCTTGCCCTAAACCCGGACTCTCGGGACCATGCTGTGAGTTCTGGCCTGGAATTCTGGCTTTTCTGTTGTCAATAAAGCCACCTCCTCGTGACCTAAGTGCTGGGCTCTTCTTCCAGGGAGCGGCGAGCGTGCTGGTGGGGAGGGAGGGCAGGGGCTGGCAGCTGCCGCCCTGCATTCAGGAGCTGTCATGGGCCCCAGCAGCAAGCCAGGAAGAGGACCTGAGGCAGGTTCCTCTTCCCCCAGCTTCTGCACCTGGTGGCCCAGCAGGCCGTCCCAGCCTTTGGGCACCCACCAGGCTGCATAGCCCTGGTGCTGCTTGCACTCCTGGGGGTCTGTTGGGAGGCAGCTGGGGTGCTCAGGGAGGGGGCAGGGGCATCTTCTGCTCCCGGGCAGTGAGCGCAGCCCGAGTCCGTTCCGGCTGCAGCTGAACAGCTTCAGCTGAGGACTTAACCTAGGTCTCAGGTGCTTCACCTCCACGCATTGTGCCTACCTCACCACATGCTGGGGGAGCAGGTGTCGCACCTGCGAAATGCCTGGTCTATAGTCAGTGCTCATGTTGACACTCGTCACGGCTGTTGAGTCAGCCACATTGCAAGCAAACAATCCAAGCCAGGGTTCAGAGAGCGAGAGTCTTTCCCCATTGCCCTCCGTGACACCTCTGTTTGCTCCGTCTTACTTTCTACCCAGCCCAGTCTGTGACTGCAGGGGCTGTGGCGACGCCCATGCTCCGGTCTCCTGGTCTCCGTCTGCCTCACAGCCGCTGCGGTGGTCTTCTAGGGGTCATGATCATTGCTGCACCTGTGAGGCACCTTCAAGGGTGCCCCCATCGCCTCCTAGTCAAGGCTCACTTCCTAGCCAGCCCTCTCGGCCCTGACTGCCTTTCTAGCCTTACAATTCACTGTTCTGTCACCAGGACCCTGGGCACCTGCCCCTCACATCCCTGGCTGCCTCCCTGGCCTCTCCTTGCACGTGACATTAAGCTTCCTGCCTCTGAGCCTTTACTTCTGCTATTCCTTTTGTCTAGACTATCCAGGCCTCATCTCTTGTCTGTTGAAATCCATCAAAGTGCAGCCCAGGGGCCTGCATTGTAGCACAGCGGGTAAAGCTTCCACCTGTGATGCCAACATCCTATATGGGTGCCGGTTTGGGACCGGGTGCTCCACTTCCATCTACCTCTCTGCTAATGCACCTGGGAAGGCAGCGGAGGAGGATGGCCAAAAGGCTCGGGCCCCTGCATCCACATGGGAGACCTGGGGAGGACTCCTGACTCCTGGCTTTAGCCTTGCCTAGCCCCGGCCCTTGCAGCCATTTGGGGAGTGAACTAGCAGATGAAAGACCTCCCTCTCTTTCTCTGTGTGTATCTTTCTCTCTCTCTCTCTCTCTCTAACTCTGACTTTTAAATAAGTAAATACATCTTAAAAGAAAAAACTCCAGTCCAAATGATGCCTCCTTGAAGCCTCTCCAGCTTTCTCTGAACAGAGATGCTCCCTCACTCCTCTGTGCCCTCAGCACTCTATTTTTGCCTTTATTTATGAGCCTTTCCCCCATCCACAAGTCCATGACTAGGTGCTGAATGCATGAATGAATGAATGAATGATGCCTACGACAGGAAGCCAGGGCTGCTACAGTGTGAGAGGTGCTTGAGCCAGATCAGGGAGGATTTTTTCCAAGATGCCCCAGAGGCAGGGCCCAGGGGACCAGGAAGCTGCTACTGGTGATCTGGGCGCTAAGCTGCTCTCTCCCTGCACCCACACAGGCCCCACTGTTGATTCCCTTCCTAACAGGGCTGACCCATTTCTAGTTTGGAGGGAGAAATAAAAAGCTACACAGTCAGCCCAGTGCTCTCAGGACTCAGCTCAGCTGTCCCTAAGGCTGAGAGGAAGGGTCGGAGTCCCTAAGGAGGAGCCCGAGGCAGCAGCAGCATCCTGGAGTCCCATCCAGAGTTACCTTCCTCCACCCCAGCGAAGACCTGAAACTGCAGGTGACGGAGCCCAGAGCCCGGCAGAACTGAGGGCCCAGCACCACCTGCTGGCTGCAGAGCAGATCGACGTGATCCCAGGAAAATCGGGGCCACTGGTCCTAGGCTTTTCCTCCGCTCCAAGGAAGATCCTTAGCAGAAGGGGAAGCTGGCAAGTTCCAGACATGGGAAAGTTGGGTAGCTGGACCACGCCCTCCTTGCCCCACAAGAACAAGAGGAAAGTGTACTTAGGAAACCCCGGAGCTTCCTTGAGGTCTCTGATTTGAGATTGAGAGTGTGCCCAGCCGTGTTGTGACAGCCCCAGCTTTAAGCACAACACATCCAGAGTCAGAGGACCTCATGGGCACTTGCTCTGGCCCATGTGCATGGTGCAGTCTTGCAGGAGGACTGGGCTCCTTGCCATCTGGGTGCCTTTCCTGCAGCCAGTCAAGTCGCGGGGCAAGCTGGTGGGGCGCATGCTCCATCTGTTCCCAGCTCACCTCAATGGTATGACGTGCGTTCTGGGCCTCAATCCTGAGCTCCACAGGGGAGGGAAGCCAGGTCACTCTCTTCCTCTAGCAAAACCGCTAGTCTGGAAAAACTAACCCACTGGCCATCCTGGAAAACTGCCAAGGCCTCCACGCCTGTGGATTTGGCATCTCCAGTCAGTCAGCATGAGGCCCACATGTGCTCCATGAAGATGCTCCCCTCACCCTTCTGGGGGTGACCCAGCCAGCTTCTACAAGACCCACTGGGACCTACAGTGGCATCCTCCCAGCTCTCCCACCTCAGCTCCTCCCTGCCAGATCCTGCTCTCACAGGCGTATCAGACACTCTAGGTTGTACGGTGCCAGGCAGAAGACTTGGGGAAGACATGGATCCTATATGTGACAGTCAGCCCAACTCCTAGACTGAGGCATGGCTAAAGAACAGGTCCACTCCAGTTTGAAATGAGCTGGGGGAAAAGAAACAAAGTGAGTTTGAAGTCTGATCTGGGACCAGCACTCAATTTCATTGCACTGGAGTTGAGGTTATTGGCAAATTCTCTGGGGCTTTGTGTATCTTCATAGAAAGGGAGGCAGGCACTGCCTACACCCCAGTCTAGTGCCACCCTAGCCGGCCCCTACCCCACTTCCTTCCGGGCACTGACCAATGAAACAAAGAGCATATGCAGCTCCATGGTTTGGTTCCTGCAGCAGGAGAAGCAACAGCACACAGCTGTTGGACAGCTCTTGCTTTTATTGGTGAATTTCACTCTCCTCCATAGCAACTCTCATTTTCTCAAAAACACCAGGTTCCAGTCAGGCAGTTAAAAACTATTATCTTGGAGACTGGGCAAGATGGCGGAATAGGCAGGGAGCACACTATTAGTCCGGGGGAGAGACAGTTTAATATAAGTGGAGATACTGCAGGGTCAAGGAAGAGTAGGGGATGAAACAGCAGAGGAAACTCTTCCGGAACTAGTGATTCACAGTGTACCTGCGTGGAGAGCGTGGGAGCCCAAGTTCGGGACACCAGCGGCAGACTCAACACACCAGCGCTGGAATGCGAGGTGAGCCGAACCTCAATAGCCCGAGACACCAGCGGGCAAGTGGAAAGAGGAGGCTAGAGGGAACGAGGCTTGAAACTCCGTGGGGAAAAATTCACCAGGCTAACTAGAAGAGAGAGAGGAAAAAAATAAAAAAAGTGACCGATACGGACACAAATTTCTCTCTCTCCACTCACCTCTCAAAGGCGAGCAAGACAGCAGGCGCCATTTTGGACATACGTCATAAGCAGGGCGACCTCAGGTCTGCACCAGCCCTGAGCCTAGCAGAAAAACCTGACTCTGGGGGGAGGGGTGAAATAACAGGAGATTAGCATCTAACTTGGCAACCCAGTGGGAGACTGCAGGAGAATTGGAGCCCACACTGAGGGCAGCAGAGATTCCCTGTGTGGTCCTTGGGAAAGAGCTTCCGATCTCTGGCTCCTGTGGGTATATCATTTGCCTGCTAACTACCTCCAATTACGTTCAGCTGTGCGGAATTACTTCCCTTTTGAATCAAAAAAAGAAAGAGAGATTTACCACACCTAACCTGGGAGTGTCATCTTTGACACACCCTCAACCCTGAGGAACCAAACACAGCTCTCAGTCCACACTCATCTCAAGCCTCTAAGGCTCCACTGAAAGCAGACAGTCCACTTAATATGGAGCCATAGTATAACAAGAAAAAACACCACAGTGAAAAAACCAAATATCTCCAACATGCCAAACAACAAACGCAAAAACCAAGCTAACAAGAACAAGGAAGAAACTATGACGCCCCCAAATGAAAAAGACACCCCAATTCAAGATTATGAAGATGATGAGATTGAAGAAATGCAAGAAGCGGATCTCAAAAAATTGATAAGAACATTAAGAAGTTCTCAAAAACAAATTCTTGAACTACAGAAATCCTTAATGGACAAGATAGAAAATCTCTCTCGTGAAAATGAAATATTAAGGAGGAATCAAAATGAAATGAAACAACTAGTGGAACAAGAAACTGTGATAGTGACGAGAAATCACAATGAAATGAAGAATTCAATAGATCAAATGACAAACACATTAGAGAGCCTTAAAAACAGAATGGGCGAAGCAGAAGAGAGAATATCAGACTTAGAAGACAGAGAACAGGAAAGGAAACAGGCAAACCAAAGAAAAGAAGAAGAAATTAGAAATCTAAAAAATATTGTCGGGAATCTACAGGATACTATTAAAAAACCCAACATTCGGGTTCTAGGAGTTCCTGAAGGCATGGAGAGGGAGAAAGGATTAGAAGGCATTTTCAGTGACATACTAGCAGAAAATTTCCCAGGTTTGGAGAAGGACAGAGGCATCTTAGTACAGGAAGCTTATAGAACCCCTAATAAACATGACCAAAAGAGATCCTCACCACGACATGTTGTAATCAAACTCACCACAGTGAAACATAAAGAAAAGATCCTAAAATGTGCAAGAGAGAAACGTCAGATTACTCTCAGAGGATCTCCAATTAGACTCACAGCAGACTTCTCATCAGAAACCCTACAAGCTAGAAGGGAATGGCGAGACATAGCCCAGGCACTAAGAGAGAAAAACTGCCAGCCCAGAATACTATATCCTGCAAAGCTCTCATTTGTGAATGAAGGTGAAATTAAGACTTTTCATAGCAAACAGAAACTGAAAGAATTTGTTGCCACTCATCCTGCCCTGCAAAAGATGCTTAAAGATGTGTTACACACAGAAACACAGAAACATGGTCACCAATATGAAAGAAGGTAAAGGAAGGAAACCTCACAGCAAAAGATCACAGGAAGCTCAATTTCTCTTTGACATAGAATTAAACTCTGTTGCTCTGTTAAATCAATGTGTTAAAGTAATCTACTATGTTCTCTTGATGTCTGTTAAATTCTAATCGTTCAAAAACAGCTGCATTTTTATTAAGAGCTATGGGTTATTTAAATATGTGCTTATTTTCAAAGATTTGAATAATCACCTTGTAACAACAATCAAATTTGGTCTATGTTATGTCATGATTTTAAGGAATCTTATTTCAACCAGATATTTTGGATTTTGAGCCTTCTTGGCATTCTTGACAGGCATTCAAAAAATCAAAGTTTCAAACAATCTGGCCTCTAAAATTTCCAGTAAATCCTGGACTTTGGTTTTTCCAGTTTGGGCCCAACTGAAAAAATCGAAGGACCTATGTCTCTCATCTTATAGAGACACCAACTAATCAGGCTATTTGGATTATATTAGAAGGACTGTCAAGATGTGATGTGGTACCAGACTTTAAGTTTCTATAATGGAAAATGCTATTAATACAAATGTTTGAGAATTAAAAAGTCTAATGATCTTGTGTTACTAGACATGATAGTTATCTTAATGAGAAAGCCCCAGAGGCCTAAAGGGTTAAATACTTGTAAAATCCTACAGGTGCTTTCAAAAATACTGTGAAGTAAGCAAGTGCCTCTTGTTGGTTGATGAGTTTATAATTTTAAACATGGCGACTTAAAGTCTTTTGTCATCCATAGTTATATATGATGTGCTGCTCATAAAACTAAAGCGTTGTTGGTTCTGTATTTAGCTGTCCTCCTATAGGTTCCTATGGACTTTTTCCAGCCACTTCTATTGTATTCAGTACTTTGGGATGGCTCTGTAAACAGATGAAGCCAATAATGTATTAACAGTACCAACTGAGAGAAAGTATGGTTAACTGAGGTTACTAAAAACAAAAAGCAATTCAAATCAATTGGCAATCTACAAAAAGAGTTACAGATTTTAAAAGCTATTATTAAAATTGCTATATTGGTCTATTATGCTATGTTATATGTGTGTACATATTGTATGTCCACATAGGGAAATTTTATTAAGAGTTTTATTTTAAATGGATTATAGATAAGATTGTCCATAAATTTAAGCTGCTAAAATCAATCAAAGATACATTTTAATTTGTGTGACCTGAATCTGTGTATCATATGTTTTAAACGTGTTGGTAGAAAGAAACTAAAAACATTTTATATGGTTGTGCTTAAGTTTACTGGCTAAACAAACTACACCATGTTAGATATTTAAGAGGTGTTTCCAAATACATGATTCTTAAAATTTATAGAAGGCATTGGACCTTCTGGTAAATGTTTTCTTAAGTTGTTATCTAATTGTTGAAACGGTTTGTTAAGTATTCATGTAATATTGCTATTGTCAGCAAGCAATCTAGGACTTGCTCCCTCATTTCTCTATTCTAAGCCCAACTTGTTCTTTCATTTCTCTATTCTCTTCAAGGTAGGAAACTAATTCTATTATGAAGGAATCTGTAGGACGCACAATTTAATCTTTAGACCTTATAAAAGAGATGGCTAACATTTTTCTGTAATAGCATAGCCAAAATAAGAACTTAAATAATAATCTCATAGCTAGATTCACTTCGCCATCAGCGAAGTATACAGTAAGTAGAAAAAACCTCCCTTTCAGACCAAAGGGAAAGAAAGTTTTAAAGTGAGAATATAATTTTCCTCATGGGCATTGTCTACCTTAGAAAAACTACTACAGAACACGCCTGTGACTATAGACTTGTATGTAGTTCAGGCCACCGAAGATTAGATTGAGACTTGGGCACTCCCTTGACTTGCATCCTCTGGTCTGCTTTAACACAAACCAAGAGGAAAAGAAAGCTCGGCATCAGAAGCAATGGGTGGCAGACCTATTAATGGCTGATCTGTACAGTGATCTGCCCTCAAAGAGACCCAACAGGCCAGTCCACTGCAGTGGCTTTCAATGTGGTAAGCCTGGGCTTCAGCAGAAGTCAGCTTGTGAAGAGCCCTGGCAGCTCTGCCAAGAGTTGGATCACTGGAAATGGACCTGCCCTGGAGTCGAAGGATGCCCAGGTCAGAGCCACAGATCTTATTGGCTCTAAGCTGAAAAGCCCTTCACTCAGCCCAACTTCCAAAGTGACCACAGCAGCTGAGGGGATGGTGAAGTAGGGTCAGCAACATTGCAGGCAGAACTGTAAATTTCTTGTTAGAGATGCCCCCTGCCTTTACCTGGCCAGCTCTCCTCCCAGGCCAGCTAAGTAATGAAAGTCAACAGAGTGCCTTCCCCCAGGAGTTTCACACCTCCCTTAGGATATACCCCATGTGAAGAGATAGATAGGTCTGGGCCTCTGAATTTACAAGGCCTAAAGCCCACCAGATTATTATCAAGCCCCTTCTATCAGGTTCTATTTGCCTCTCAATCAGAAAAATTACTTGTAGCTTAGACAGCACCTTTCTTAGCTCCT
The DNA here is from genome assembly GCF_033115175.1 of Lepus europaeus. NCBI lineage: Eukaryota > Metazoa > Chordata > Mammalia > Lagomorpha > Leporidae > Lepus > Lepus europaeus. The sequence goes on from NC_084833.1 coordinate 47,886,706, forward strand.
CTAATAATGACTCTGTCCTTTGTTCTAGACCCTGTCTAGTGCACTTGGGCCTCATTCCTTTGTAATCATAACCTCTACTCTACCACCAATGGCTCTACTCCCAACCTGTGTATACTGATGGTCCTCTTCCCCACTTAATGCTGTATAATTGTTCAAACCTGGTAAATGCCACTCTTAGGATCATTGGTTACTATCCTCACCCTGTCTTTTATGACCTTGTCTAAATATGATCAGAGTCGGCAAACTTGGAAGGCTTCCATAGCCTTGGCAACTCATGACGAGAGCCTAGGGTGGTTACTGACGCCATAAACTAGAGTGTCAATTTGTTGGGTCAACAACAGGAGCCACTGTGCACTTGCTCCTCATGTGGGATCTCTGTCCTTAATGTGCTGTACATTGTGATTTAATGCTATAACTAGTACTCAAACAGTATGTTTCAGTTTGTGTTTCTATGTGGGTGCAAACTGTTGAAATCTTTATACTAAATTGATCTTCTGTATATAAAGAGAATTGAAAATGAATCTTGATGCAAATGGAAGGGGAGCGGGAGCGGGAGCGGGAGAGGGGAGGGTTGCGGGTGGGAAGGAAGTTATGGGAGGGGGAAGCCATTGTAATCCGTAAGGTGTACTTTGGAAATTTATATTCATTAAATAAAAGTTAAAAAAAAAAACGATTATCATGGCTGCCATACTGAAGACTCAGGGGCCAGGCTTGCTGATTAGGGCCAGAGCAACCCCCTGGAGCTGAGACTCTAACCCCTCTTTTCTCCGGTGTAGACTGGCCCCTCATGTGGCACTGGGAGGTCTCGAGACAACTGACAGATTCTGGCTGGGGCTACACTCCAGTGCTTCCAGAGGTCTCTTGCAGGCACCAGGCCCCGACAGCTGGAATGGTGTTGGTCTGGGAAATGCACTTCCCTGCAGGGAGCAAGTCCCCTGCTCTTCTAGAGTCCTCACAAGCTGCAAAGCCCGAGGCTGCACTCTTCCTACTTCTCATCTCAGCTCTGGCAATGTTGGTCTGGTCCACCTCAGCTTCCATTCACAAGATTGGCCCAGTGGCCCATTAAGATGTTGGCCGAAAACGGCATTCTGTCCTTCCTTCCTTGGAGGCTAATTTGTCGGTGATACTGGGCGCAGCTTGGAGCGAGGCTGTGGGCTCTGGGCTCCATGCCTCAGTGAGTTTTTCCTTTACCCCAGATCCAGGCAAGATCTCCACCTCTCTCTCTGCCTCTAAATGCTTTCTGCACCTTGCGAGGTTACCTCAGTTCTTACTAACTTGAATTCTTGGTCCCATTAGTAGACATTTTGTAAGTATTTTGTTCATTAGCTCTGGGTTCAAGTTTAATTATCCCATTTGTAGTCCAGTAGTTTTGAATCTAGAGTCCCATTAGATGCAGCTCCCCACATGACCAGAACTTGTGCAGGCAAGTCTCAGCATGTCTCTGGTATTCCCCACCTTCCTCCTTCCTATGTAGCTCATACCTCAGAGGAGGCATACTGGGAGAATTTTTATTCCCCCACTCTGCTTCTTTATTCCTTCACCCACCTAGTCAACAACCCAGGTGGTAACCAGAACTGGTAACGTCTCTCCACACTCTAGCTTGAGGCACCTTTGTTGGCTAAGGCTCTTGCCATGAAGGCTCATTGTCAAAATCTGGCCCGATAGAGAAGACTCAAGGTTAAGAGGCATAGAACAACTATTTTTCTTCATGTAGGAGAACAAAGTGACAATATATATTTGACCAGTCAGAGGCCCAGTCTAGCACACTGCGAATAAAAGGAGCTAATCACTTCTTGCATGTTCTACTATATACCTGAGGATACAGGCGTGGCAGGCTGAGCGAGCATGGGTAACACGTGCTAACCCCTCCTCAATTCTTCCCTTTTCTGTGGGCTTCAGTCCACTTCTGGAAGCCACAGACAGCGGGAAAGTTCTGAGAGACATTGTGGAACGAGAATGCCATGTGAAGATGCCTGCTGGCAAGCGAGCATCAGTTACTCAGGAATGGCTTCAGAACGCTCCTGGCAAAGAAGCCTGCCTGGCAACAGGCAGTGATTGGTTAGGGCATAAACCGCCCCTTGACCGGATTGGCTGCCTCGCCTATATAAGGTGCTGTACCAGCTGAAATAAATGAGGCTGCAAGCTCATAGCCTCTAGTCTGCTTTCAACGAACTGCCAGTGTCTGTGTCAAGACTCTGCGTCTCTTGCCTCCACCGTGCTCCTCCTCTTAGAACGAATCCACAGCAACAAGACATCTCAAACTCAGGAGAGATAAGAGCTGAGGGACGCTTCCATTTTTATACTCTCATTGCAGGAGGCATAGGCATTCTTGGGGATGCATCCTTAGACTGGGATGCCTTTGACCCCTGAGCTTAAAGAAAAATGCCTCATCCTTTTCCACAGCACCATCTGGCCTGCTTACAAGCTAGAGGATGGAGAAGTTAGCCTAAGTGAGTTATGAAAAGTGCCAGCCCCTCTACTCTGACTCCCTGACTCAGAAAGACCTCTGCTCCCTAACTGGCTCCTTGCCTCTATTTCCCTGCATGTGCTCCAGTATGCATTAAACAATTTTCCAGAGTGTCACAGGTCCTTAGGTCTATGTAGTGAGCTATAGGGTCCTCCTGTTATCACCTTTGACTACTGTTGAGGCTTTTAATCCCAGTGGAGGAGACTTTTTGTCCAGTGACCTTTGCCCCCACTGTTGTAATTTTGTCTGGGCGTGGTGGTGGTGGTTTCTAAGCAAGAATCTAGGCCCAAAAACCTCAGATGCTAATGAACATATATGGATCGATCCATATGATGAACTCTTGGACTTCTTGAGGTAGCTCTAACCTGACTCCTCATCCCTGAGGCTGGTTTGACTGACAGCCCGATTAGACACTTCCAGGATTGGCTTTTGGTTTTGGGGTATGTTATTGTCTCTTTGCAAGGCCTTCCAGTTTTTCTCCCCCTACCCTGCCTCTTCATGGGCTCTCACAAGAGCTTCCTTGTAGGTCATTGCCCTTTATTCTGCCTCCTTAGGAAGCTCTGGAGGGGTGTTCAGCTGTTCTGATGGATGTCCTCTTCCCTTAAACCTAACTTAATGTGAACGATCTCCAGTGGAAAACTAGACTCAAATTCAATTAAAACCTAAAAAGATGTCTTTGGTAAATAACAATCTCATGCCTGAGATTTTAGTTCAGCTGTAACTGGACATTAGGTTTAAAGGAATTTATCTTTTGTGAATCTAGGAAGATCACTGCCTTTAAAAAATATTGCTTTGTAACTTGACAAACTTGTTTTCCAACTTGATTTAACAGATCCAGCTGCAATAGCAATAGATAAGCAGTCCTTGTCAGCCCCTAAAGTGGATTTTGCAGTCTCTGTTTTATGTCACTGATTTTTTTTTAAATTATTTGACAGATAGTTAGACAGTGAGAGAGAGAGAGAAAGGTCTTCCTTCTGTTGGTTCACCCCCCTCCCCAATGGCCACTATGGCCCGAGCTGTGCAGATCCGAAGCCAGGAGCCAGGTGCTTATCCTGGTCTCCCACGTGGGTGCAGGGCCCAAGCACTTGAGCCATCCTCCACTGCCTTCCCGGGCCACAGCAGAGAGCTGGCCTGGAAGAGGAGCAACCGGGACAGAATCCGGTGCCCCGACCGGGACTGGAACCCGGGGTGTCTGTGCCGCAGGTGGAGAATTAGCCTATTGAGCTTCAGTGCTGGCCTCTTTATCAGTTTTCTAGCCAGCTTCAGTAAGCTAGTTTCTCTTCCCTAGTTCTGACCCTGTTAAAATTGTTTGAAGTTACGGGATGATTCCATGTGCCAACTCTTAGATTTAAGGTTTCATCTCTGATTTTTGGGATGATCAAAGAGACAGAGATTTTGTGTTCTGTTGAAGTAATCTATTGTGTTCTCTTAATATCGCTGTTATGCTCTGATTGTTTAAAAACAGCTAATTTTTCTTCATTAGGAGTTATGGTTTGTTTGAATATATGCACATTCAAAAGCACTTGAGTAATCACCTTAACCATGATCGTTTCTGGTCTATATTATGTCATGATGTTAAGGGATCCTGATTCTACCAGATATTTTAAACCTTCTTGGCATCTTTGACAGGCATTCAAAAAATCAAAATTCCAAATTTCTTGGACCTTGAAATTTCCTGTTGCATCCTTGGAAGTATCAAAGGATGTATCTCTCATCTTGTAGAGGCACCAACTAATAAGGCTATTGGGATTATATTAAAGGTACTGTCAAGATGTGAAGTGGTACTGAACTTTAAGTTATGATCATGTAAGATGCTACTGATACAAATGTCCACAAGTTACAAAAGTCTGATGGTCTTGTTGTGTTGTTATCAGACATGATGGTTATCTGAATGAGAGAGGCCCAGAGGCCTAAAAGGGATAGACGTTTTATAAAATTCTACAGGTGTTTTCAAAAATATTGTGTGGAGTAAACAAGTGCCTCTTCTTGTTAGTTAATGAGTTTACAGTTTTAAACAGGGCTATGTAAAGCCTTTTGTCATCCACAGTTTTGCAATCAATTGATGATAATTTAAAAGAAACAGCTAAGAACTTTCAGAAGCTATTACTGATGTTATACATATGTACATGTTGTATGTCAACATGGGAAAATTTATTGAAAGCTTTGTTTTAATTGGTTTATAGATAAAAGATTGCTCATAAATGTAAACTGCTATCCTAACACGAAACCTTGGACAGAAGCCGTTTCTGCAAGCTGGCACTGCTTCCGCGACCTGTGGCTGGAACCCTGTCTTGACTGTGACTCCGCCCTGTTAGCTTGAAGAAGCCAGAGAGGTCATCGCCCAGTTCGGCTAACAGAAGTTAGGGTCAGTTCCTCTGGGGGAGGGAATGCGGGGAGCCAGACAGGTTAGTGGGCAGTCAGGGTGGTCCCAGCAGAGCTTTATGGTGCAAAATGCTTGCTTTCCTCATGGGTTGTCTTTAGCAAGGTCAAAAGTACCTACCTGGAGCCAGCGCTGTGGTGTAGCCAGTAAAGCCGCTGCCTGCAGTGCTGGCATCCCACATGGGTGCCGGTTCTAGTCCCGGTTGCTCCACTTCTGATCCAGCTCTCTGCTGTGGGCTGGGAAAGCAGTAGAAGATGGTCCAAGTCCTTGGCCCCTGCCTCATGTGAGAAGCATGGAAGAAGCTTGTGGCTCTTGGCTTCAGATTGGTGCTGCTCCAGCCATTGTGGCCAGTTGGGGAGTGAACCAGTGGATGGAAGATCTCTCTCTCTCTCTAACTGTGACTTCCAAATAGATAAATTAATAAATCTTCTTTTTTTTTTTTAAATTTTTTAAGTATCTGCCTGCCCACTCCTTGGAAGCTTCTGGTCTTATCCTGAGATAGCTTTCTGGCTGGAGGTCTCTGACTCTAGTACATCTTGCTTTTAATCCTTATTTTTTTAAAAAAGATAATAAATAAAACACTAAGTTAAAAAGAGTCTTGTTTGTTTCAGCTGGGATGCTGATGGGCAGGGGATGAGGAATTGGAGACATAGTTATGCTACAAAGAATGACATTTCATGCAGAGGAGTCATGTGACTCAGAGACAAGGGGTAGCTGAGCTGATCAGCTGAAGAAAGCTGCAGAACGGCTCTGACGCGTGCCGTGCTCCTGTGGGCTGTTGCTTTCCTGCTGACCCCACGGGATCTCGTCGGCCAGGTAGGAGGTGCGGGCCTGGGTGGTGATGCCCGTGGTTTCTACCACTCTCTCCAGGATGACGATGATCATCCTGCTGCTATACCAGCATCTTGCCTTCCCGCTGTTATTTCAAGTCTCTGTATTTTTAGCACACATATTTAATCATCGGGAAATCTTGGAGGGGTGTGGGATGTTGTAGCACCATTTTCAGTCTTAATGCCTTAATAAAAGCCCCAGCTGCATGGGATTCACCAGGCCTTTCAGATAAATTCTTACCCTCTGTCACTACCTCAAACCATTCCTCTTTTCTCTGTGAGAGTCATTGTATTTCTCAGTACAATCAGGTGACTATATCTAAAGAGTTATTTTCTAAAGATAAAATAGGTTGGGGCCAGTGCTGTGGCACAGTAGGTTAATCCTCCACCTGTGGCACCCGCATCCCATATGGGTGCCGGTTCTAGTCCCAGCTGCTCCACTTCCCATCCAGCTCTCTGCTCAGGCCCGGGAAAGCAGTGGAAGATGACCCAGTGCTTGGGTCTCTCACCTGCATGGGAGACCCAGAAGAAGCCCCCAGCTTCTGGCTTCAGCTTGGCCCGGCTCCAGCATTTGGGGCCACTGGGGAGTGAACCAGCAGATGGAAGATGTCTCTCTGTCTCTCCCTCTCACTGTCTGTAACTCTGCCTCTCAAATAAATAAATAAATAAACATACAAATTCTTTAAAAAAAAAAAAAAGCTTAAGATTTTGCTTTAAACCATGTGAGGCCAGTGAATGCCCAGAGCCATGGTTTCCTTCTTCTAAGCAGGTTCGGGTGGCATTGGGCCCCTGTCCCTCGTGGAGACCTGGAAGGAACTCCTGGCACTTGGCTTCCTATCAGCTCAGCTCTGGCTTTTGTGGTCATTTGGGGAGTGAACCAGTGGAATGAAAGACTTCTCTCTCTCTGGCTCTACCTCTCTCTGTAATTCTGTCTTTCAAATAAATAAAATAAATCTAAACAAAAGAAAAAAAAAAGAAAGAAAGAAATCACGTGGGCCTTATGCCGGCATAATAAAAGACTGCTTCCTGGTAAGAGGCCTTGGTGTGTTGTCCCGGTGCAGGCATCCTGCTACAGGTGTACCAAGTTATGTGGCCTCTAACTGAAGGAACAGCGTTTTGGGTGGAATATGTGTGTGTGTATTTAAAAGCTTGTGCCTAGAATAGGTCTGTACAGAAGACCATCAGTGTCTTCTGAAAACAAAATTGCATCTGCAGTTAAACCATGAGAAAACATTTCCATCACTGCTTTTCCTTTGAATGAAGGGAGCTGGGGCCGACGCTGCGGCACAGCGGGTTAAAGCCCTGGCCTGAAGGGTCAGCATCTCATGGGCGCCTGTTCTAGTCCTGGCTGCTCCTCTTCCGATCCAGCTGTGGGCTATGGCCTGGGGAAGCAGTAGAAGATGGCCCAACCCTGCACCCACGTGGGAGAAGAGGGTGCTCCTGGCTCCTGGCTTCGGATGGGCTCAGCTCTGGCTGTTGCGGCCATCTGGGGAGCGAACCAGCAGATGGAAGACCTCTCTCTGTGTCTCTACCTCTGTAACTGTTTCATATAAAAATAAAATATCTTTAAAATAAATAAATAAATGAAGGAAGCTAGTGTTTTAGGAACCGTTAAATGTGATGGCTACACATCCTAATTTAAAGTCAGGATTTTAAGGACCTTTGATTTTATTATAACCAAGTTGGGGGAATTTAAAAAATTTTTTCTTTAAGTGCTGAGTTATAAAAGCAATCTTTACAAGTATGTGACTGAAAATGCTTTGTTAACTTTTAAACGGAAAAATTTTGATTAGCCTGAAGATATTCTGATTTGTTTTTGGCTTATTTAGAGTTTGGACTGTTTTTCAAACCAGGAATAACGGGATTTCAATCTGATAGAGAATCAGAAAGACAGACTTTACACTGCAGTTGTTAGACTTGGATTCGTTTTATGAATGTTACATCAATTTTCCAGGGCAAGTTTTTGTTGAAACTATTATTCCAGTTATTGTGTGCAGGGATTCATCTTTAATTACGGTACACGTAAAACCCGGAAAATATGTAGTATTTGCCTTTTAATTCCGCGGGGGAGAAGAGTCCTGGGTTTGAGCTCTGGCTGAGCCAGCGCCATGCTGAGAGGGAGCTCGGGGCGGGCACGCTGTCTCCTGTCTCTCACCTCCAGACATCTCTCACCTCCAGCCATCTCGGGGTTTAGAGACCTTCCAGGAATGAGGTGTTTCCAGTGGCTTGAGCGCCGCGGCGCACGCCCGCGCCCGCGGACCCGCTCAAGGCCGCCCCGCCCATCGCCCCGCCCACGGCCCGCCTCCACGCGCTGCGTTTCCGAGCTCATTCATTGCGAACTGCGCCTCAGGGTCGGAAGTGCCGCCCGGGCCCCCTCTCCAGGTCGGGGTCTTTCCGAGGCTGATCCCCATTTCGGGGAGCCGCGAGAGTCCACGCGAATCGTGAGGGAGGCGTGCCGCGCCAGGCCGCGCGCGGCGTCCGGGTGTCGTAATCACCTGCCTCTCCTGGCTCCCGGCGCCGCCGGCCACTCCAGAGGGTTTCCAGAGTCGTTTCGCACTTCGGGGTTGCGCTCTCAGCCGGCGTCCGCGGCGGGAGAACCGTCTCCTGGCCGCCCCGGCTGCGGGAAGCAGCTGACAGCAGCGCTCTGCTCGGCGGCCGGCACCCGCGGAGCGGGCGGAAGGCAGAGCGGCTGAGTGAATGGCGAGCGGGCTGGGCGCGCCGCTGCTGCTGGCCGTGTGGGCCGCACTGGAGGTGGCAGGTAGGGCCAGGGAGCGCAGGGGACGGTGGGGTGCGGGGTCCGGGGCCTGGGGGAAGGGGGTGCGGACGGGACGCCTCTGTCATCACCCGGCTGGGAGCCCTGCTTCGTGAAATAGAGACTCGGGTAGCGATTCCACAGGTGACTGTCCTGAAGGCGTTCTGTGTGCCGGGTGACAGCCCGCAGACGGTGCCCCAAGAGGGTGCGCTTGAGTGGGTCGCCGGAGTGGCCCAGACCTTCTGGGTGTGGCGAGTGCGCCGGTGTGTGTGTGTGGCGGGGCGGGGGGGGGGGGGGGGGGCGGACGGCGGCGGTGCCCGGAGAAGCCCGGAGCCGGCGAGGGCGCTGGTGGCGGTGGGGCGGCGGCGGCTGAGGGTTCCGGAGGCCAGGGGCAGCCTCAACTGCAGCTTAGCGCCCTGGCAGAGGAAAGACTTTGTGCCTTAAGGATGTATGCCATATACACACGCGACATGTATGTATGTAAACGCATGTGTTGTTTCCCCAAGTTTGAGAAACAAAAGGAAGTTCTAAAGAGAGTAAAAATGGGGGTTAAAGCCACGGCCTGCAGCGCTGGCAGCCCACGTGGACGCCGGTTTGAGTCCTGACTACTCCACTTCCCATCCAGCTCCCTGCTAATGTACCTGGAAAAGCAGCAGAAGGTGGCCCAGGTGCTTGGGCCCCTGCACCCACGTGGGAGACAAGAAGCTCTTGGCTCCTGGCTTCCACCAGGTGCTGCTGGGTCCTTTGCATTCATTTGGGAGAGTGAACCAGGCAATGGAAGACCTCTCTCTCTCTCTCCCTCCCTCTCTCTCTCTCTCTGCATTTCAAATGAATAAATGCAAAAATGTAGACATTAAACAGAATAGTTGATGATATCAAAAAGAACAAATAGTATTTCTAAGCATTTGAGTGCACACCCTGAAAATAAAGTTAAGAAAACCATTTCATGTAAAATAGCTTCAAAAAGAATAAAAGCCTGGCGTGGCCCAGTCCTGTGTGGCTGTCCTTTACAGCAGTGGGCGGCTGCTTCTGTCCACCTGCTCTCCTAGCTCGGTGCGTGCCTCTGCCCCGTGGAAGATTCAGTGGACACGGACACGAGGCCCCAGAACTCTTTCTGGTTGTGAACTAAAGGCTAACAACGATTCTCACTTTGAAGTGGACAGTGACAAACAGCCCCGGTTATCTTTAACGATGTCCATAGGTGCTGGTGCACAGGATGCACGTCACCTTGTTAGGCAGAGGCAATGAGTGATGCGGCCAGTCCAGTTACAGGCACACTGGCAATTTGGGAAATGCACGGCCAGCGGTTTCCCTTGGCGGCTAGAAAAGGCGCCACCTGTGACTTCAGGCTGAAGGGTGGTTCAGTGGTTCAGGGCCTGTGCATTTGAGTGGACGGCCCTTAGTGGCCAGGGAGGAAGACGTGGACTCAAGAAGAGGAGGACGTGAGACTGTTGAGCAAATCTGGAAGCGATCTGCTCCTAGGGGTGCAGCAAGGTGCCTCAGGAAAAGCAAAACGGCCGCTGATGGAGGTGGCGGCGATGGAGATGATGATGAGGAGGAGACTGAAGAAGCAGCTCTATAGGAGATACCCCAGCCCAAAGTCACATAATCGAGCCAGCATGGGAAGGGCTCAAAACCATCAACGCCAACATCAAAAGGTCAGGAATCCCTCAAAAAGCAGGAAAACACTCCTGAAGCACCCAAAGGACCTGGTTCTGTAGAAGACAGTAAAGCTGACGTGCAGGCAAGTGTGGAGAAAGCTGGTTGTCTTCCCTGGGTGGAAGATGAGAAATGCTTCCAGGGACTGAGCAGGAGGCCAATCGAGATCTCTCTGTGGAGGAGGCCTCCGAGAACACAGTTCAGACAGTTGGTGAAAGTTTTCCATGTGACTTCATTTCTGTAACAGTTGGGAGTGGCCTGTCCTTTTTACAGTGGAGGGTGAGAAGTTTCCCTACCATGTTGGATACATGTTGTCCATATTTGATGGCCAAGAATGTGTTGTTCACAATGCCCGTTTAGGGGGTCAGTGCTCTGGTGTAGCAGGTTCAGCGGCTGCATGCAGTGCTGGCATGCCATGTGGGCACGGGTTCCAGTCCCAGCTGCTCTACTTCTGATTCAGCTCCCTGCTAATGCACCTGGGAAAGCAGCAGAAGATGCCCCAAGTGCTTAGGCCCCTGCACCCATGTGGGAGACCAGGCTGAAGCTCCTGACTCCTGCCTTTGGTCTGGCCCAGCCCCGGCCATTGGTGGAGTGAACCAGCGAATGGAGGATGTCTCTCGAACTCCATCTTTCAAATAAATGCATAAATCTTTTTTTTTAAATGGAATCCACCCTTTGCTTGGGTTTTTAAGTAGGCATGGTATGTTAGGACAGGACACAGCATAGCGGTGGTCAGACATGGAAATGGTGGGGAGCCAAAAATATACATGTGAAATGCTCTGTATTTTAATATACAAGGGGAATAAATTACATGGGAATACATTCAACAAGAGAAACATAGAGCCATGTGTCCCGTGATGGTGCTTCAGGCAGTGAAGGACAGCACACATGTGCTGGTCTCATGAGATTATAATGGAGCAGGAGCCATCAGAGTGCAGTGCAGTGCAGTACTCACAAGTTAGTGGTGGTGCCGGCGTGAAGGAGCTGGCACTGCCGTTAGTGTCAAAGTGTGGCAAGTTCAGTTACAGTGCCACCCTTGATAACAGTGACTGTTGCTGGCTTATATATTTAGTACACTGTGTATGTTACTGCTTTAGATGCACTGATTCTGCTTCTTTATTTTGAAAGGAAAAATGGCTGGCGCCATGGTTCAATAGGCTACTCCTCCACCTGCGGCGCCGGCACCCCGGGTTCTAGTCCTGGTCGGGGCACCAGATTCTGTCCCAGTTTCTCCTCTTCCAGTCCATCTCTCTGCTGTGGCCCAGGAGTGCAGTGGAGGATGGCCCAAGTCCTTGGGCCTCTGCACCCATATAGGAGATCTGGAAGAAGATCTCACTCAAGGTTTTGGATAGCTGCAGCTCTGATTTTTGCGGCCAATTGGGGAGTGAACCAGCAGATGGAAGACCTCTCTCTCTCTCTTCTCTCTGTCTCTTCCTCTCCTCTCTCTGTGTAACTCTGACTTTCAAGTAAATAAACTAATCTTTTTAAAAAAGTCTCCATCCAAGTTGAAACAGCATCACACATTATTTTCTGATATTAGGCATTGATTTTTCTAACACAAGTTTAAATACAATTCCTATTATAATTTGATAAAATGGGTTCAATTGGCATGAACTGAACAAAATTGTTGCGACTTTTTTTTAATGGGGTGCTGTCTCTTTTTAAGACTGACTGTACTTACTATCCACTGACACTGCTTTGGTGTTGGTACTGCTGAACATTTTATACATGAAGCTAACATGCTAGCAGGGAAGAAGCTAACAGGCATACCACCGTCTTTGATGTGGCGGCTGATACTAATTTCCCTTATGCTACGTTGAACCTACTCTAGAGAAGTTGCAGATCAGAAACCAAAGAGTAGTTTTGGAATTCGATGCCAGCAAAATAAGTGAAAAAGAAAAAGTTACTATTAAAAATTGGTTTTAATTCTTTCTGTCTCTTACCCAAATGACCTTCCACACTTGCTCAGCAAATTTGTGTTAAGGGCTTTGTCACATTTAACCTTACCTTACCCTGTGTTATGATGTTGGCTGACATGTAGAAGACTGGATGTGTATAATTCATACGGTGTATAAGCATTAAGAGGTTCATCACTTTCCAGGCTCATAGATCAAGTCATGTGGGCGGTGCATCAGTACACTGTGGCATCACTAAAACCAGTGCTGTATTGCTATAGGGCCTTCAGGCTTGTAAAAACATAACCACAAGTTATACTGACTTGTGTAGACTTGTCACGTCTGAGCTGAGTATAAAATATCACGTGCTTACCATTAAAAAATAAACTAATAAATAAATTTGTGGATGAGTCTATAGAAAAGCAGACTCAGGTGCCAAGGCCATGCAGAAGGCCAGGTGGCTGGGGCTGCTTGTTGAAGACAAACCCCACCTCCACCTGCAGAAGGCCCCAAGATAGAACCTGTTCTCCATCCAGTAGAAGCCTAATGGGAGGAATGGGAGACGAGATAGCAGGATGAGCTCACCACATCCACAAGAAATGCTTTCCTTGAATAGGCCCTTGGACAAATTTTCCAGTGGTATAAAACCCCCAGATCATTTCCTTTCAACAAGTTTTTCCTGGGAAGAAGCTCCTCCTGGTTGCTTCACTGGGAACTTTCCCTCTGCTCTTTCCGTCCGTCTGCACTTTCCAATAAAATACTTTGCTAAAATTCAGCTCGGTGTGCTCGTTCATCTGCCTCATGCTTCATCGCGGATAGCACCAGTTCCTGGGCTTCATATCAGCAGGAACCATCTTGATGTAGGGCAGAAGTCGAACTCCCCACTTACCACCCTAACAGGGCCATGGACAAAGGACCCCTGTCCAGAGACCTTCCCTATCCATGCCCTAAAGGAATTTGCTTGCCATTCATGTGGTCGAGTTTGAGCTCCGGGCCTGTTATTTGCCAAGGGGCTCCTATAACTGAGTTCTCCTGTTGCCACAGGTTTTCTGGAAGTGGAGATGGCAGGGAAGACTCAGGTCGTGTTCCTCAATGATGATGTCACCATCTACTGTAAGATCCCCGGTTCCCCACTCCTGGACAGCAGCATCATGGGTGTCATGTGGTTTCGGAAGATTCAAGGATCGGCAATGGAAGCCAGGCTCTTTGAGTATTATGGCGATCACCAAGCGGCCTTCCGACCTGGAGCCAGCGTGCCTCTTGAGCTGCTGGAGAGGGGAGACGCCTCACTGCGGCTGCCTGCGATCCAGCTCAGGGAGGCCGGAGAGTACCGCTGTGAGGTGGTGGTCACCCCCCAGAAGGCAGAGGGCGTAATCCAGGTGGAAGTTGTGGGTGAGTGTCCCAGGGTAGTGCCCTACAGTTTTCCTGGTGCTGGGACTCGAGTGGAACAAGGCTTAGAGCAGGGGCCCGGAGATCAGATGTGGTTTTGAGTCCTGGGCTTTGGTAGAGTTAGACAACCTTGGGCAAGTTATTAAGCATTCTGAATCTCAGTGCCCTTTTCTCTAAACAAGGGGAGTCATCTGCCTGGGAGGACTGTTGGGAAGATGCCAGGAAAACACGCAGGTGAAGTGACTGTCAGGGCACTGATTCAGTCATTGTGCGTGGGCAGAGAAAGGTGGCCATGGTGATCATTACGTTATTCCCATATGGGGTGGGAGTCAGGCTCACTGAAGAGCTGCCTTGGAAAGCAGAGGGAAGCTGGGCTGTGGCTCTCAGATGTGACCCCCATGCCAGCTTTTTGCTTCCAAGCTGAGTGCACCTATCATTTAATATGTTTGGGCCTGGATTTCCAATACAAAATGGGCCGTGTGATAGGACAACGTGTGCAAACCTCCATTGAGTGCCTGCAGTGAGCAAGGAACGTTCCCAGGACAAAAGCATCCCCTGAATCCATCTTTGAGCTCCACTGTCTTCCATTACAAAGTGTCCTGATGCACCCTGGTGAGAACGTAGAGAAAAGGGAACCCTGACACACTGTTGGTGGGAATCAGTTACCATGGCCATTATGGGGGACAGGGTGGCAGGTGTTCAGAGAAAGGCAACACAGGCCAGAGTTTGGCTCAGTGGTGGAGATGCCCACATCTGGGGCCTGGGTTGTATCACAGCGGGTGTTGCCACTGGCATCCCATATCCTGAGTGCTGGTTCAAGTCTGGCTGCTCCACTTCCAGTTCAGCTCCTGGCTAGTGTGCCCGGGAAGGCAGTGGAAGATGGTCCAAGTGCTGGGGCTCCTGCCATGCATGTGGGAGAACCAGGATGGAGTTCCTGGCTCCTTGCTTTGGCCCAGCCTAGCCCTGGCTGTTGCAGTAATCTGGGGAATGAAGCAGTATACGGAAGCTCGCTCTTGCTCTCGCTCTCATTCTCTCTCTTTCTCTTTCCCCACCCCTCTCCCTCTCCCTCTCCCTCTGTTCTTTTGCTCTTTCAATAAATACATAAAGAAATCTTTAAATGAAAGGATGGAATGACATGTGCAGCCAAATGGATGGTCTTGGTGGTTATTGTGGTAAGTGAAATAAGCCACACACTCACAGATACTGCATGTTTTCTGTCATGTGAAGTTTCAAAATATATTTTTGGAAAAGTGACCTACTAATACGTGGATGGACTTAGTGGGTATGTTGCTGGGGCTGCCATAATGAAACACCTGTGACTGGGTGGCTCACACAACAACCTGTGGTTTTCTCGCGGTTCTGAAGGTGAGGTGTCGCGAGTGTTGGTTTCTTTTGGGCCCTCTTTCCTTGGCCGTCCTTTCCCTGTGTTCCTGTGGTTTTCCCTCTGTGCATTGTGTCTGGGTCCCTATTTCCTCATTTGCTAAGGACCCCAGTCAGGTTAGATGAGGACCTACCCAAATGTTCTCATTTAAGCTGAGTTTTCTCGCTAATCCAGTCTCATTCTGAGGTGCTAGAAATGTGGGGGGCATGGTAATTGTAGAGGGACACAATTCAGTACTAAGAAGGGAACACTGTCTGTGAGCCCTCCGTGATTGTACATAAGACCTTGAATAGTTTGACATATTGATTTTGGGAGTGGGGATATATGTTAGTTAGGATTCATTTCCTCTGCACCAGACAGAGAGCCAAAAACAATGATTTTAGAAAAAATAATGGACTTCATTTTTTTCTGGGAGAGTTTTACATTTACTAAAAATCAAGGCACCGGCCTTGGGGTGTAGTGTGTTAAGCCGCTGCCTGCCATTTGCGCATCCCATATGAACACCTGTTCAAGTCCTGGCTGCTCTAGTTCTGATCCAGTTCCCTGATAACATACTTGGAATAGCAGCAGGAGATGGCCCAAGTTGTTGGGGCCCTGCACCCAAGTGGGAGACTTGGAAGAAGCCCCTGGATCCCGGCTTTGGCCTGGCACAGCCCTGGCTTTTGTGGCCATTTGGGGAGTGAACCAGCTGATGGAACCTCTCCCTCTCTGACTCTCTCTCTTTGTCTTTGTAATTCTGCCTTTCAAAATAATAAATCTTAAAAAAACAAAAACCAACCTCTAGTACGCATAGCAATTAGTTTGGTGTGATTTAAAATCTCGGAAAGCTAATGCACAGCCCTTGCCCATTATTGATGTCTGTGTTAGTATGGCACACTGTTTGTTAAAGGTGTATCCAGGCAGCTGGGTCAGAAGTGCAGCGGCTGAGCCTGAAACGGGTGCCTGTATTAGATGCTGGACCACAGTCAGCAGCTTTACTCACTACACCACGACGCCGGCCCCAGTGTGCCACATTTGATACAAGTTTTTTATTTGGTAGCAATGAGCTGTCATTCACTGGTTCACTCCCCAGACCCTCCCAGTGAGTTGAGAGAGGCCCGGAACCAGGGCTCCCATGTGGGTGTCAGGGACCCAGTTACCTGAGTCATCACTGCTGCCTCCTAGGTGAAGGGGAGAAGGATGCTGAAGGGGAAAGGGAGTGACAGCCATGGCCCTTTTCTTTAAGACAGACTTTTATTGAAGCAGGCTTTCTGCAAGTTGCTCTTGCCACTTTTGATTGTGCCTGGACCCCTCAGACCCTAAGTTCACATGGCCACGCTTACTTGCAGTGGAAGTTGGGTGATGTAGCTTTAACTGGATGTGTTACATCTAACCAAAAACACAGATGGAAATTCGGCAGCATTTAGCAGTCTCTACCACAACAGTGCTCCAAGATTTTCTCCAGATTCTCCAAGGTGTGCATGATGCAAAAGAGCTTCAGAGACTCATGGGGCTCTGGCGTGATGACGTTTAGCTGAATCTGAGTGCCATCAGTTCGCTCCCCTCTCCTGCGGTCGTGCTACGTGCCAGACCTCAGGCTGGTAATAAGCTTGTGCTTGCCTCCCTTCAGGGAGCCACTGTCTGGTATCGTACATTAGTGCTTCCCAGCATGACAGGACTGGGCATGGCTGCAGAGCTACCCAACCTCGGTCTCGGTCTTTAAGCAGAGTGGCCATCTCGTGGATCTGGTCCCGTCTTGGCCAGTAGCAGTGATGGACAGACGTGTGCGTGCCAGGGAAGTCAGTTAGCAGAAACTGTGAGGGCAGTAAATGATGGCTGAGCTCTGGGCCTCAGGCTGTGTGACTCCTCTCTCCTGGCAGCTTCCCCAGCCGGCAAAGTAACTCTGGACCAAGCCCCAACGAAAGAAAACAGATATGTACGTGTGGTGTGCAAGTCAGCTGGGTTCTACCCTGAATCCATTAACGTAACTTGGGAGAAGTGGACCCAGAAGGCTCCCCAGCACCTACAGATTTCCGAAGGCATCTTCACTGGCCCTCCGGTCAAGAATGAGGATGGGACGTTTAATGTTACTAGCTACTTGATGCTGAAGTCGCCAGTGGAAGCTGATGGGGCCATCTACCAGTGCGTGGTGGGACACATATCCTTGCACACCTCCCAGAGGTTCAGCCTTCCAGCGATTGAGACAGGTAAGCATCTTTCTGGACATGGCGCCTCTCTTCATATTGAGGGAGTGTAACTTAAATTGTTGGATGCCTCAGGGATCTTTTCTTGGGATTGACAGGGAAGGAGAGAAAGCTTGGGCTGGAGGGAACAAGCTGGGGTCAGACTCTGCCCAGCCCCGCATCAGCAACCCAGACTGAGTCCCTACACCAGATGTCTGGTCAGTAGAGGGTGGTGATAATAGTCATCCAGTAGAAACGGGGCTGCTCATCAGCTCATGGCACCTTCAAGGTGAGGTCTGGATGGTCTGTGTGGCTTGGAGTGGGAAGCTGGCCTGATGATGGGGGATCAGGATGGGATCCTGCCCAAATCCCCTGCAGAGACGGGGCTAGCAGGGGCCAGGAACCCACCTGCAACATCCCTTCTGGCAGGATCCAGTCTACCATGAACTGTTAGCTGGCAGAGGCCAAATTAGAGGTCCTGTCTCAAGGGCTGTGTCCCAAGGAGAGATGGCCATCGTAGAGGGGTCCCACAGCTGCCTGGGGCTTTGCCCAGGCTCACCAGATCGTTAAGACAACACAACTCACAACAGAGCCCCTCCTGCCTGCAAGGTGGGAGGTTTTTGACCTCATCCGGGGTGACCTGATCACATCTCTAGTGTTGGGTAGGAATGACTCTGCTGGGCAGATGCATCTTCCTGGAGCTAGGAGGCGTAGGGAAGGCAGAGGTCCTGGGGGGATGTTTGTCTAGGTGTGCCAGATGGGACCTTGCGTGCTCCTAGAGGAGAAAGGAATTGTTCTTGGAAGTAAGGGTATGTGTGGGCGGTGTGTTTCAGGTTGTGCATGCTGGTGTGTGGGAAACAAGTGAAATGGAAATATGCTATGTGCGTGTACGTGTGCGTGTGTGTGTGTGTGTTTGTGTGTGTGTGTGGTTTGGGAGGTCTGTGTGTAAGTGTGAGAAGATGAAGTGGTGGCTACAGAAGCTCTGAAGACACTTGTTGCATATGTACGTGCTATGTGGTGCCCATATTACAGTGCATTTCTGACAAGGGCTGAATACAAGGATGTGTCAAGGTGTGTGTGATGGGATTGGCAATGCTGAGACACGTGGCAGAGGGCAAATGACACAAACCACACAGGTCCTAGCTGCAGTTGGGTGGTCTTCTTGGCTCTCGCAAATAGCTTTCTCTTAACGTTCTTCTCTTTCTCTCAGCAGAATCTGCAACAGGAAACGTCTTTGGGAATAATTTCTACTCTATTCTTGTGGCAACTGCAGTTATTGGACTGATTTTTTAAACTTTTTTAATTTTTATTTTAATTTAAAATATTTATTTATTGATTTGAAAGTCAGTTACACACACACACACACACACAGAGAGAGAGAGAGAGAGAGAAGTCTTGCATCCGATGGTTCACTCCCCAATTGGCCGTAATGGCCAGTGCTGCGTCGATCTGAAGCCTGAAGCAGGATTTTCTTCTGGGTCTCCCAGGTGCTGTCGGAATACTAATGCATCCAGCAGTGATATTAGTTGACAAAGAAGATGTGGTACAAGGGGTTAAGGTGCTACTTGCAATGCCAGCATCCCATATCAGAGTACTGCATTGAGTCCCAGCTGCTCCACTTCCAATCCAACTCCCTGATAATGTGCCTGATAAAGCAGTGGACCCTGCACCCATGTGGGACAACTGGATGGAGTTCTGGCTCCTTCCAAATTGCAACTCACGGAACGGGCTTCCATCAGAAGACAACTCTCCAATGCCATGTGAACAAATGTACTGAAATCAGCAGAGCTGACAGAGCCAACTGTCAAAGGCATCAGAAATATTTCTTTAAAGAGCCAGTGCTTCAGGTTGGCTTGTTAGGCAGCCCAAGTAACTGATACAGCTCCTCAAGAAAGAGTATTTGACCAAAGGAGTGTGGTAGCCAGAGAGGTGTGGCTTACCGAGACCCTGTTTGGGAGGCAGCGTAGTCAGCCACCGGGTGCCAGCCATAGCACCTCAGGTCTGCTGCAGTGTTTGAGCTGAAGCCACATCCACTCTGGACAGCTCCAGCTCCACGCCAGGAGCCGCCTCTTGGAGTGGCCCAGGTGGCCTCTAGCTATAGCCTGAGGTCCTTTCCCCTCAGTCTTCCCTCCTGCCTCCTGCCTCTCTCTCTTCACTTGCATATTGGTCTGGGGCTTTTTCCTCCTACTTGCTCCTCCCTTTATGTTTCACAGGAATCACCCTCAGTAACTCTCCGCCTGGAGAACTGCTTCCCAGAAGACCCAGTGTGAAGTACTGCAGTGGGGGAAACGCTGAGTGCACGGCTTCTTTGAGGTGAAGGCCACGGGCAGGTCTCATCCAGACAGGTGGCAGAGACCAAAAGGTTTTAGAGAATGCATGCGTCATTCACATGGCTTTTTGCAATCACCCAGAGAACCTGCCCCAGTGGGGACTGCTCAAGCTGCCCTCTGTGGGGCACAATTACAGAAGGCTTTCATTCTTCTACTTCCAAGATGGGTGGGAAACCAGAGGCACAGTAAGAACTAAACAAAATACGATGAGAGTCTCAGTCAGAACTGGACTGTATTTCTCTGGATTACCTGGCGGCTATCTCCCTACCTCTACAACGACGGTGCTATAAGAACAACTCAGGGGCCGGCATTGTGGCATAGCAGGTAAAGCTGCTGCTTACGATGCCCGTATCCCAGATGGGTGCTTGTTTGAGACCCAGCTGCTCCGCTTCCAATCAAGCTCCCTGCTAATGCTCCTGAGAAAGTAGCAGAAGATGGCCCCTGCACCCACGTGGGAGCCCCGGAAGAAGTTCCTGGCTCTTGGCTTCGGCTTGGCCCATCTTTAGATGGAAGATTCTCTCACTCTTCCTCTCCCTGCCCCCCAACTCTGCCTTTCATACAGATAAATCTTAAAGAACAAACAACTGGAATTGATCAGATGATGTAAAGAATAAACAGAGGCAGAGCTGAACTCAAAGTCTGGTTTGCCAAATTGATAGCAATTACATATAACTGTATTTTTAATGATATCATGACTGTTTTAAAATCTCTGCACTGAAGCTGAACACTTGTTCATTTGATTGTTATTTATTCCCTAACCTATTTTCTTCTGGAAAATCTACTTAACTATTTATTAGAACCCTTAAGACTTTGACTATAATGTAAGTGCAAATATGTTGTCTCGAGAAAGTAGTAGGGATTTTGCTTCCCTTGGAGCCCCCTCCATGCCTCTCTGGCTGGAGGTCTCTTACTCTAATAAATCTTGCTTTTCTCTTTGCCTTGTCTGTTTGGAAATTCTTCTTCCATGTGAGACAAAGAACCAGGGTAATAATATTTTTGCCGCCGCCATCTCACCCCTACATTTTGGTGCTGTGACGTGGATAGCAACTCCAACACGACATGGAACCCACTCAAGTTCAACTCCAACCAGTATCAGGGTCATCCCCCAGACTAGTGAGCATGTGGACAGCTCTTGCTTTTATTGGTGAATTTCACTCTCCTCCATAGCAACTCTCATTTTCTCAAAAACACCAGGTCCCGGTCAGGCAGTTAAAAACGATTATCATGGCTGCCATACTGAAGACTCAGGGGCCAGGCTTGCTGATTAGGGCCAGAGCAACCCCCTGGAGCTGAGACTCTAACCCCTCTTTTCTCCGGTGTAGACTGGCCCCTCATGTGGCACTGGGAGGTCTCGAGACAACTGACAGATTCTGGCTGGGGCTACACTCCAGTGCTTCCAGAGGTCTCTTGCAGGCACCAGGCCCCGACAGCTGGAATGGTGTTGGTCTGGGAAATGCACTTCCCTGCAGGGAGCAAGTCCCCTGCTCTTCTAGAGTCCTCACAAGCTGCAAAGCCCGAGGCTGCACTCTTCCTACTTCTCATCTCAGCTCTGGCAATGTTGGTCTGGTCCACCTCAGCTTCCGTTCACAAGATTGGCCCAGTGGCCCATTAAGGTGTTGGCCGAAAACGGCATTCTGTCCTTCCTTCCTTGGAGGCTAATTCGTCGGTGATACTGGGCGCAGCTTGGAGCGAGGCTGTGGGCTCTGGGCTCCATGCCTCAGTGAGTTTTTCCTTTACCCCAGATCCAGGCAAGATCTCCACCTCTCTCTGTGCCCCTAAATGCTTTCTGCACCTTGCGAGGTTACCTCAGTTCTTACTAACTTGAATTCTTGGTCCCATTTGTAGGCATTTTGTAGGTATTTTGTTCATTAGCTCTGGGTTCAAGTTTAATTATCCCATTTGTAGTCCAGTAGTTTTCAATCTAGAGTCCCATTAGATGCAGCTCCCCACATGACCAGAACTTGTGCAGGCAAGTCTCAGCATGTCTCTGGTATTCCCTACCTTCCTCCTTCCTATGTAGCTCATACCTCAGAGGAGGCATACTGGGAGAATTTTTATTCCCCCACTCTGCTTCTTTATTCCTTCACCCACCTAGTCAACAACCCAGGTGGTAACCAGAACTGGTAACGTCTCTCCACACTCTAGCTTGAGGCACCTTTGTTGGCTAAGGCTCTTGCCATGAAGGCTCATTGTCAAAATCTGGCCCGATAGAGAAGACTCAAGGTTAAGAGGCATAGAACAACTATTTTTCTTCATGTAGGAGAACAAAGTGACAATATATATTTGACCAGTCAGAGGCCCAGTCTAGCACACTGCAAATAAAAGGAGCTGATCACTCCCTGCATGTTCTACTATCTACCTGAGGATACAGGCGTGGCAGGCTGAGCGAGCATGGGTAACACGTGCTAACCCCTCCTCAATTCTTCCCTTTTCTGTGGGCTTCAGTCCACTTCTGGAAGCCACAGACAGCGGGAAAGTTCTGAGAGACATTGTGGAACGAGAATGCCATGTGAAGATGCCTGCTGGCAAGCGAGCATCAGTTACTCAGGAATGGCTTCAGAACGCACCTGGCAAAGAAGCCTGCCTGGCAACAGGCAGTGATTGGTTAGGGCATAAACCGCCCCTTGACCGGATTGGCTGCCTCGCCTATATAAGCTGCTGTACCAGCTGAAATAAATGAGGCTGCAAGCTCATAGCCTCTAGTCTGCTTTCAACGAACTGCCGGTGTCTGTGTCAAGACTCTGCGTCTCTTGCCTCCACCGTGCTCCTCCTCTTAGAACGAATCCACAGCAACAAGACATCTCAAACTCAGGAGAGATAAGAGCTGAGGGACGCTTCCATTTTTATACTCTCATTGCAGGAGACATAGGCATTTTTGGGGATGCATCCTTAGACTGGGATGCCTTTGACCCCTGAGCTTAAAGAAAAATGCCTCATCCTTTTCCACAGCACCATCTGGCCTGCTTACAAGCTAGAGGATGGAGAAGTTAGCCTAAGTGAGTTATGAAAAGTGCCAGCCCCTCTACTCTGACTCCCTGACTCAGAAAGACCTCTGCTCCCTAACTGGCTCCTTGCCTCTATTTCCCTGCATGTGCTCCAGTATGCATTAAACAATTTTCCAGAGTGTCACAGGTCCTTAGGTCTATGTAGTGAGCTATAGGGTCCTCCTGTTATCACCTTTGACTACTGTTGAGGCTTTTAATCCCAGTGGAGGAGACTTTTTGTCCAGTGACCTTTGCCCCCACTGTTGTAATTTTGTCTGGGCGTGGTTTTGTCTGGGTTTCTAAGCAAGAATCTAGGCCTGAAAACCTCAGATGCTAATGAACATATATGGATCGATCCATATGATGAACTCTTGGACTTCTTGAGGTAGCTCTAACCTGACTCCTCATCCCTGAGGCTGGTTTGACTGACAGCCTGATTAGACACTTCCAGGATTGGCTTTGGTTTTGGGGTATAATGTTATTGTCTCTTTGCAAGGCCTCCAGTTTTTCTCCCCCTACCCTGCCTCTTCATGGGCTCTCACAAGAGCTTCCTTGTAGGTCATTGCCCTTTATTCTGCCTCCTTAGGAAGCTCTGGAGGGGTGTTCAGCTGTTCTGATGGATGTCCTCTTCCCTTAAACCTAACTTAATGTGAACGATCTCCAGTGGAAAACTAGACTCAAATTCAATTAAAACCTAAAAAGATGTCTTTGGTAAATAACAATCTCATGCCTGAGATTTTAGTTCAGCTGTAACTGGACATTAGGTTTAAAGGAATTTATCTTTTGTGAATCTAGGAAGATCACTGCCTTTAAAAAATATTGCTTTGTAACTTGACAAACTTGTTTTCCAACTTGATTTAACAGACCCAGCTGCAATAGCAATAGATAAGCAGTCCTTGTCAGCCCCTAAAGTGGATTTTGCAGTCTCTGTTTTATGTCACTAATTTCTTTTTTTTTTTTTAATTATTTGACAGATAGTTAGACAGTGAGAGAGAGAGAGAAAGGTCTTCCTTCTGTTGGTTCACCCCCCTCCCCAATGGCCACTATGGCCCGAGCTGTGCAGATCCGCAGCCAGGAGCCAGGTGCTTATCCTGGTCTCCCACGTGGGTGCAGGGCCCAAGCACTTGGGCCATCCTCCACTGCCTTCCCGGGCCACAGCAGAGAGCTGGCCTGGAAGAGGAGCGACTGGGACAGAATCCGGTGTCCCGACCAGGACTAGAACCCGGGGTGCCGGTGCCGCAGGTGGAGAATTAGCCTATTGAGCTTCGGTGCTGGCCTCTTTATCAGTTTTCTAGCCAGCTTCAGTAAGCTATTTTCTCTTCCCTAGTTCTGACCCTGTTAAAATTGTTTGAAGTTATGGGATGATTCCATGTGCCAATTCTTAGATTTAAGGTTCCATCTCTTATTTTTGGGATGATCAAAGAGACAGAGATTTTGTGTTCTGTTGAAGTAATCTATTGTGTTCTCTTAATATCGCTGTTATGCTCTGATTGTTTAAAAACAGCTAATTTTTCTTCATTAGGAGTTATGGTTTGTTTGAATATATGCACATTCAAAAGCACTTGAGTAATCACCTTAACCATGATCGTTTCTGGTCTATATTATGTCATGATGTTAAGGGATCCTGATTCTACCAGATATTTTAAACCTTCTTGGCATCTTTGACAGGCATTCAAAAAATCAAAATTCCAAATTTCTTGGACCTTGAAATTTCCTGTTGCATCCTTGGAAGTATCAAAGGATGTATCTCTCATCTTGTAGAGGCACCAACTAATAAGGCTATTGGGATTATATTAAAGGTACTGTCAAGATGTGAAGTGGTACTGAACTTTAAGTTATGATCATGTAAGATGCTACTGATACAAATGTCCACAAGTTACAAAAGTCTGATGGTCTTGTTGTGTTGTTATCAGACATGATGGTTATCTGAATGAGAGAGGCCCAGAGGCCTAAAAGGGATAGACGTTTTAGAAAATTCTACAGGTGTTTTCAAAAATATTGTGTGGAGTAAACTAGTGCCTCTTCTTGTTAGTTAATGAGTTTATACTTTTAAACAGGGCTATGTAAAGCCTTTTGTCATCCACAGTTTTGCAATCAATTGATGATAATTTAAAAGAAACAGCTAAGGACTTTCAGAAGCTATTACTGATGTTATACATATGTACATGTACATGTACATGTACATGGGAAAATTTATTGAAAGCTTTGTTTTAATTGGTTTATAGATAAAAGATTGCTCATAAATGTAAACTGCTATCCTAACACGAAACCTTGGACAGAAGCCGTTTCCGCAAGCTGGCACTGCTTCTGCGACCTTTGGCTGGAACCCTGTCTTGACTGTGACTCCGCCCTGTGAGCTTGAAGAAGCCAGAGAGGTCATCGCCCAGTTCGGCTAACAGAAGTTAGGGTCAGTTCCTCTGGGGGAGGGAATGCGGGGAGCCAGACAGGTTAGTGGGCAGTCAGGGTGGTCCCAGCGGAGCTTTATGGTGCAAAATGCTTGCTTTCCTCATGGGTTGTCTTTAGCAAGGTCAAAAGTACCTACCTGGAGCCAGCGCTATGGTGTAGCCGGTAAAGCCGCTGCCTGCAGTGCTGGCATCCCACATGGGTGCCGGTTCTAGTCCCGGTTGCTCCACTTCTGATCCAGCTCTCTGCTGTGGGCTGGGAAAGCAGTAGAAGATGGTCCAAGTCCTTGGCCCCTGCCTCATGTGGGAAGCATGGAAGAAGCTTGTGGCTCTTGGCTTCAGATTGGTGCTGCTCCAGCCATTGTGGCCAGTTGGGGAGTGAACCAGTGGATGGAAGATCTCTCTCACTCTAACTGTGACTTCCAAATAAATAAATTAATAAATCTTTTTTTTTTTAAAGTATCTGCCTGCCCACTCCTTGGAAGCTTCTGGTCTTATCCTGAGATAGCTCTCTGGCTGGAGGTCTCTGACTCTAGTACATCTTGCTTTTAATCCTTATTTTTTTTTAAAAAAAAAGATGATAAATAAAACACTAAGTTAAAAAGAGTCTGGTTTGCTTCAGCTGGGATGCTGATGGGCAGGGGATGAGGAATTGGAGACATAGTTATGCTACAAAGAATGACATTTCATGCAGAGGAGTCATGTGACTCAGAGACAAGGGGTAGCTGAGCTGATCAGCTGAAGAAAGCTGCAGAACAGCTCTGACGCGTGCCATGCACCTGTGCGCTGTTGCTTTCCTGCTGACCCCACAGGATCTCGTCGGCCAGGTAGGAGGTGGGGGCCTGGGTGGTGATGCCCGTGGTTTCTACCACTCTCTCCAGGATGACGATGATCATCCTGCTGCTATACCAGCATCTTGCCCTCCCGCTGTTATTTCAAGTCTCTGTATTTTTAGCACACATATTTAATCATCGGGAAATCTTGGAGGGGTGTAGGATATTGTAGCACCACTTTCAGTCTTAATGCCTTAATAAAAGCCCCAGCTGCATGGGATTCACCAGGCCTTTCAGATAAATTCTTACCCTCTGTCACTACCCCAAACCATTCCTCTTTTCTCTGTGGAAGTCATTGTATTTCTCAGTACAATCAGGTGACTATATTTGAAGAGTTATTTTCTAAAGATAAAATAGGTTGGGGCCAGTGCTGTGGCGCAGTAGGTTAATCCTCCACCTGTGGCACCCGCATCCCATATGGGTGCCGGTTCTAGTCCCAGCTGCTCCACTTCCCATCCAGCTCTCTGCTCAGGCCTGGGAAAGCAGTGGAAGATGACCCAGTGCTTGGGTCTCTCACCTGCATGGGAGACCCTGAAGAAGCCCCCAGCTTCTGGCTTCAGCTTGGCCCAGCTCCAGCATTTGGGGCCACTGGGGAGTGAACCAGCAGATGGAAGATGTCTCTCTGTCTCTCCCTCTCACTGTCTGTAACTCTGCCTCTCAAATAAATAAATAAATAAACATACAAATTCTTTAAAAAAAAAAAAAAAGCTTAAGATTTTGCTTTAAACCATGTGAGGCCAGTGAATGCCCAGAGCCATGGTTTCCTTCTTCTAAGCAGGTTCGGGTGGCATTGGGCCCCTGTCCCTCGTGGAGACCTGGAAGGAACTCCTGGCTCTTGGCTTCCTATCAGCTCAGCTCTGGCTTTTGTGGTCATTTGGGGAGTGAACCAGTGGAATGAAAGACTTCTCTCTCTCTGGCTCTACCTCTCTCTGTAATTCTGTCTTTCAAATAAATAAAATAAATCTAAACAAAAGAAAAAAAAAAGAAAGAAAGAAATCACGTGGGCCTTATGCCGGCATAATAAAAGACTGCTTCCTGCTAAGAGGCCTTGGTGTGTTGTTCCTGTGCAGGCATCCTACTACAGGTGTACCAAGTTATGTGGCCTCTAACTGAAGGAACAGCGTTTTGGGTGGAATATGTGTGTGTGTGTTTAAAAGCTTGTGCCTAGAATAGGTCTGTACAGAAGACCATCAGTGTCTTCTGAAAACAAAATTGCATCTGCAGTTAAACCATGAGAAAACATCTCTATCACTGCTTTTCCTTTAAATGAAGGGAGCTGGGGCCGGCGCTGTGGCACAGCGGGTTAAAGCCCTGGCCTGAAGGGTCGGCATCCCATATGAGTGCCTGTTCTAGTCCTGGCTGCTCCTCTTCCGATCCAGCTGTGGGCTATGGCCTGGGGAAGCAGTAGAAGATGGCCCAACCCTGCACCCATGTGGGAGAGCCAGAAGAAGCTCCTGGCTCCTGGCTTCGGATGGGCTCAGCTCTGGCTGTTGTGGCCATCTGGGGAGTGAACCAGCAGATGGAAGACCTCTCTGGGTGTCTCTACCTCTCTCTGTAACTGTTTCATATAAAGATAAAATAAGTCTTTAAAATAAATAAATAAATGAAGGAAGCTAGTGTTTTAGGAACCGTTAAATGTGATGGCTACACATCCTAATTTAAAGTCAGGATTTTAAGGACCTTTGATTTTATTATTACCAAGTTGGAGGAATTTTAAAAATTTTTTCTCTTTAAGTGCTGAGTTATAAAAGCAATCTTTACAAGTATGTGACTGAAAATGCTTTGTTAACTTTTAAACGGAAAAATTTTGATTAGCCTGAAGATATTCTGATTTGTTTTTGGCTTATTTAGAGTTTGGACTGTTTTTCAAACCAGGAATAATGGGATTTCAATCTGTTAGAGAATCAGAAAGACAGACTTTACACTGCAGTTGTTAGACTTGGATTCGTTTTATGAATGTTACATCAATTTTCCAGGGCAAGTTTTTGTTGAAACTATTATTCCAGTTATTGTGTGCAGGGATTCATCTTTAATTACGGTACACGAAAAACCCGGAAAATATGTAGTATTTTCCTTTTAATTCCGTGGGGGAGAAGACGTGTGACAAAGTGGGAGGAATGCAGGGCGGGTGAGAAGCCCACATCCGAGTCCTGGCTTTGAGCTCTGGCTGAGCCAGCGCTCTGCTGAGAGGGAGCTGGGGCGGGCACGCTGTCTCCTGTCTCTCACCTCCAGACATCTCTCACCTCCAGCCATCTCGGGGTTTAGAGACCTATCAGGAATGAGGTGTTTCCAGTGGCGTGAGCGCACCGCCGAGCCCACGGACCCGCTCAAGGCCGCCCCGCCCATCGCCCCGCCCATCGCCCCGCGCCCTCACGCGCTTGGTTTCCTGGCTCATTCCTTGCCAACAGCGCCTCAGGGTCGGAGGTGCCGCCCGGGCCCCCTCTCCAGGTCGGGGGCTTTCCGAGGCTGATCCCCATTTCGGGGAGCCGCGAGAGTCCACGCGAATCGTGAGGGAGGCGTGCCGCGCCAGGCCGCGCGCGGCGTCCGGGTGTCGTAGTCACCTGCCTCTCCTGGCTCCCGGCGCTGCCGGCCACTCCAGAGGGTTTCCAGAGTCGTTTCGCGCTTCGGGGTTGCGCTCTCAGCCCGCATCCGCGGCGGGAGAACCGTCTCCTGGCTGCCCCGGCTGCGGGAATCAGCTGACAGCAGCGCTCTGCTGGGCGACCGGCACCCGCGGAGCGGGCGGAAGGCAGAGCGGCTGAGTGAATGGCGAGCCGGCTGGGCGCGCCGCTGCTGCTGGCCCTGTGGGGAGCGCTGGAGGTGGCAGGTAGGGCCAGGGGGCGCAGGGGACGGTGGGGTGCGGGGTCCGGGGCCTGGGGGGAGGGGGTGCGGACGAGACGCGGCTGTCGCCACCCGGCTCGGAGCCCTGCTTCGTGAAATAGACTCGGGTAGCGATTCCACAGGTGACTGTCCTGAAGGCGTTCTGTGTGCCGGGTGACAGCCCGCAGACGGTGCCCCAAGAGGGTGCGCTTGAGTGGGTCGCCGGAGTGGCCCAGACCTTCTGGGTGTGGCGAGTGCGCCGGTGTGTGTGTGTGGCGGGGCGGGGGGGGGGGGGGGGGGCGGACGGCGGCGGTGCCCGGAGAAGCCCGGAGCCGGCGAGGGCGCTGGTGGCGGTGGGGCGGCGGCGGCTGAGGGTTCCGGAGGCCAGGGGCAGCCTCAACTGCAGCTTAGCGCCCTGGCAGAGGAAAGACTTTGTGCCTTAAGGATGTATGCCATATACACACGCGACATGTGTGTATGTAAACGCATGTGTTGTTTCCCCAAGTTTGAGAAACAAAAGGAAGTTCTAAAGAGAGTAAAAATGGGGGTTAAAGCCACGGCCTGCAGCGCTGGCAGCCCACGTGGACGCCGGTTTGAGTCCTGACTACTCCACTTCCCATTAAGCTCCCTTCTAATGTGCCTGGAAAAGCAGCAGAAGGTGGCCCAGGTGCTTGGGCCCCTGCACCCACGTGGGAGACAAGAAGCTCTTGGCTCCTGGCTTCCACCAGGTGCTGCTGGGTCCTTTGCATTCATTTTGGAGAGTGAACCAGGCAATGGAAGACCTCTCTCTCTCTCTCTCCCTCCCTCCCTCTCTCTTTCTCTGTCTTTCAAATAAATAAATGTAAAAATGTAGACATTAAACAGAATAGTTGATGATGATATCAAAAAGAACAAATAGTATTTCTAAGCATTTGAGTGCACACCCTGAAAATAAAGTTAAGAAAACCATTTCATGTTCAATAGCTTCCAAAAGAATAAAAGCCTGGCGTGGCCCAGTCCTGTGTGGCTGTCCTTTGCAGCAGTGGGCGGCTGCTTCTGTCCCCCTGCTCTCCTAGCTCGCTGCGTGCCTCTGCCCCGTGGAAGATTCGGTAGACACGGACACGAGGCCCCAGAACTCTTTCTGGTTGTGAACTAAAGGCTAACAAAGATTCTCACTTTGAAGTGGACAGTGACAAATTCAGCCCCAGTTATCTTTAACGATGTCCATAGGTGCTGGTGCACAGGATGCACGTCACCTTGTTAAGCAGAGGCAATGAGTGATGCGGCCAGTCCAGTTACAGGCACACTGGCAATTTGGGAAATGCACGGCCAGCAGTTTCCCTTGGTGGCTAGAAATAGCGCCACCCGTGACTTCAGTGGTTCAGTGGTTCAGGGCCTGTGCATGTGAGTGGACGGCCCTTAGTGGCCAGGGAGGTAGACGTGGACTCAAGAAGAGGGGGACGTGAGACTGTTGAGCAAATCTGGAAGTGATCTGCTCCTAGGGGTGCAGCAAGGTGCCTCAGGAAAAGCAAAACCTGCCGCTGATGGAGGTGGCGGCGATGGAGATGACGAGGAGGAGGAGACTGAAGAAGCAGCTCTATAGGAGATACCCCAGCCCAAAGTCACATAATCGAGCCAGCATGGGAAGGGCTCAAAACCATCAACGCCAACATCAAAAGGTCAGGAATCCCTCAAAAAGCAGGAAAACACTCCTGAAGCACCCAAAGGACCTGGTTCTGTAGAAGACAGTAAAGCTGACGTGCAGGCAAGTGTGGAGAAAGCTGGTTGTCTTCCCTGGGTGGAAGATGAGAAATGCTTCCAGGGACTGAGCAGGAGGCCAATCGAGATCTCTCTGTGGAGGAGGCCTCCGAGAACACAGTTCAGACAGTTGGTGAAAGTTTTCCATGTGACTTCATTTCTGTAACAGTTGGGAGTGGCCTGTCCTTTTTACAGTGGAGGGTGAGAAGTTTCCCTACCATGTTGGATACATGTTGTCCATATTCGATGGCCAAGAATGTGTTGTTCACAATGCCCGTTTAGGGGGTCAGTGCTCTGGTGTAGCAGGCTCAGCGGCTGCATGGAGTGCTGGCATGCCATGTGGGCACGGGTTCCAGTCCCAGCTGCTCTACTTCTGATTCAGCTCCCTGCTAATGCACCTGGGAAAGCAGCAGAAGATGCCCCAAGTGCTTGGGTCCCTGCACCCACTTGGGAGACCAGGCTGAAGCTCCTGACTCCTGCCTTTGGTCTGACCCAGCCCCGGCCATTGGTGGCGTGAACCAGCGAATGGAGGATGTCTCTCGAACTACATATTTCAAATAAATGCATAAATCTTTTTTTTAAATGGAATCCACCCTTTGCTTGGGTTTAAGTATGCATGGTATGTTAGGACAGGACACAGCCATAGTGGTGGTCAGACATGGAAATGGTGGGGAGCCAAAAATATACGTGTGAAATGCTCAGTATTTTAATAAAGTAAACAAGGGGAATAAATCACATGGGAATACATTCAAAAAGAGAAACATAGAGCCATGTGTCCTGTGATGGTGCTTCAGGCAGTGAAGGGCAGCACACGTGTGCTGGTCCCATGAGATTATAATGGAGCAGGAGCCATCAGAGTGCAGTGCAGTGCAGTACTCACAAGTTAGTGGTGGTGCTGGCGTGAAGGAGCTGGCACTGCCGTTAGTGTCAAAGTGTGGCAAGTGCAGTTACAGTGCCACCCTTGATAACAGTGACTGTTGCTGGCTTATGTATTTAGTACACTGTGTATGTTACTGCTTTAGATGCACTGATTCTGCTTCTTTATTTTGAAAGGAACAATGGCTGGCGCCATGGTTCAATAGGCTAATCCTCCACCTGCCGCGCCAGCACCCCGGGTTCTAGTCCTGGTCGGGGCACCAGATTCTGTCCCGGTTTCTCCTCTTCCAGTCCAGCTCTCTGCTGTGGCCCAGGTTGCAGGGGAGGATGGCCCTGGTCCTTGGGTCCTGCACCCACATGGGAGAGCAGGAGAAGCACCTGACTCCTGGCTTCGGATCAGCGTGGTGTGCCAGCCGCAGCGGCCATTGGGGGGTGAACCAACGGAAAAAAGGAAGACCTTTCTCTCTCTCTCTCTCTCTCTTACTGTCCACTCTGCCTGTCAAAAAAAAAAAAGCCCTTGATTTTATTATTAATAATTCCTCCTAAGAGAACAGCACATGGCAGTTAAGGAAGCTAGTGATGGTCTTACCTCAGTTATTCCTCACAGAAGCCGTGGGGAGTAAGCGTGGTTCTGCCAAGAGGGAAGCAGACATTTGGGGAAGTCCAGTGGACCCCTCAGCAGTTAGTAGACGGCAGAGCCAGGCCCATCCCGATTGCTCCTTGCTAGCTTTCTTCTATACCAAGTGCTGCTGGTGACACTGGGCTTCTGCAGTGGAGTTATATTTTGAATGGACATTAAATTATATTAAAATTGGTTTCTGGGCTGAAGTAGGCTACATTGCTATTATTAAGTGTATATGCTTTTGGGTATGACTTTATTAGGTATTTGTAAATGTTATATGCATTAAATATCAAGATTTATTGGAGCTGGTCCTGTGGCGTAGTGGGCTAAGTCTCTGCCCGAGTGCTGGCATCCCATGTGGGCACTGGTTTGAGTCCTGGCTGCTCCACTTCTGATCCAGCTCTCTGCTATGGTCTGGGAAAGCAGCAGAAGATGGCCCAAGTCCTTGGGCCTCTGCACCCATATGGGAATTCTGGAAGAAGATCTCACTCAAGGCTTTGGATAGGTGCAGCTCTGATTTTTGCGGCCAATTGGGGAGTGAACCAGCAGATGGAAGACCTCTCACTCTCTCTTTCTCTCTGTCTCTTCCTCTCCTCTCTCTGTGCAACTCTGACTTTCAAGTAAATAAATTAATCTTTTTAAAAAAGTCTCCATCCAAGTTGAAACAGCATCACACATTATTTTCTGATATTAGGCATTGATTTTTCTTACACAAGTTTAAATACAATTCCTATTATAATTTGATAAAATGGGTTCAATTGGCACTAACTGAACAAAATTGTTGCGACTTTTTTTTAATGGGGTGCTGTCTCTTTTTAGACTGACTGTACTTACTATCCACTGACACTGGTTTGGTGTTGGTACTGCTGAACATTTTATACATGAAGCTAACATGCTAGCAGGGAAGAAGCTAACAGGCATACCACCGTCTTTGATGTGGCGGCTGATACTAATTTCCCTTGTGTTAGGTTGAACCTACTCTAGAGAAGTTGCAGATCAGAAACCAAGCAGCAGTTTTGGAATTCGACGCCAGCAAAATACGTGAAAAAGAAAAAGTTACTATTAAAAATTGGTTTTAATACTTTCTGTCTCTTACCCAAATGACCTTCCACACTTGCTCAGCAAATTTGTGTTAAGGGCTTTGTCACATTTAACCTTACCTTACCCTGTAATGATGTTGGCTGACATGTAGAAGACTGGATGTGTATAATTCATACGGTGTATAAACATTAAGAGGTTCATCACTTTCCAGGCTCATAGATCAAGTCATGTGGGCGGTGCATCCGTACACTGTGGCATCACTAAAACCAGTGCTGTATTGCTACAGGGCCTTCAGGCTTGTAAAAACATAACCACAAGTTAACTGACTTGTATTGAATTCTCCCGTCTGAGCTGAGTATAAAATATCACGTGCTTACCATTAAAAAATAAACTAATAAATAAATTTGTGGATGAGTCTATAGAAAAGCAGACTCAGGTGCCAAGGCCATGCAGAAGGCCAGGTGGCTGGGGCTGCTTGTTGAAGACAAACCCCACCTCCACCTGCAGAAGGCCCCAAGATAGAACCTGTTCTCCATCCAGTAGAAGCCTAATGGGAGGAATGGGAGACGAGATAGCAGGATGAGCTCACCACATCCACAAGAAATGCTTTCCTTGAATAGGCCCTTGGACAAATTTTCCAGTGGTATAAAACCCCCAGATCATTTCCTTTCAACAAGTTTTTCCTGGGAAGAAGCTCCTCCTGGTTGCTTCACTGGGAACTTTCCCTCTGCTCTTTCCGTCCGTCTGCACTTTCCAATAAAATACTTTGCTAAAAATCGGCTCGGTGTGCTCGTTCATCTGCCTCATGCTTCATCGCGGATAGCACCAGTTCCTGGGCTTCATATCAGCAGGAACCATCTTGATGTAGGGCAGAAGTCGAACTCCCCACTTACCACCCTAACAGGGCCGTGGACAAAGGACCCCTGTCCAGAGACCTTCCCTATCCGTGCCCTAAAGGAATTTGCTTGCCATTCATGTGGTCGAGTTTGAGCTCCGGGCCTGTTATTTGCCAAGGGGCTCCTATAACTGAGTTCTCCTGTTGCCACAGGTTTTCTGGAAGTGGAGATGGCAGGGAAGACTCAGGTCGTGTTCCTCAATGACGATGTCACCATCTACTGTAAGATCCCCGGTTCCCCACTCCTGGACAGCAGCATCATGGGTGTCATGTGGTTTCGGAAGATTCAAGGATCGGCAATGGAAGCCAGGCTCTTTGAGTATTATGGCGATCACCAAGCGGCCTTCCGACCTGGAGCCAGCGTGCCTCTTGAGCTGCTGGAGAGGGGAGACGCCTCACTGCGGCTGCCTGCGATCCAGCTCAGGGAGGCCGGAGAGTACCGCTGTGAGGTGGTGGTCACCCCCCAGAAGGCAGAGGGCGTAGTCCAGGTGGAAGTTGTGGGTGAGTGTCCCAGGGTAGCGCCCTACAGTTTTCCTGGTGCTGGGACTCGAGTGGAACAAGGCTTAGAGCAGGGGCCCGGGGATCAGATGTGGTTTTGAGTCCTGGGCTTTGGTAGAGTTAGACAACCTTGGGCAAGTTATTAAGCATTCTGAATCTCAGTGCCCTTTTCTCTAAACAAGGGGAGTCATCTGCCCGGGAGGACTGTGGGAAGATGCCAGGAAAACACGCAGGTGAAGTGACTGTCAGGGCACTGATTCAGTCATTGTGCGTGGGCAGAGAAAGGTGGCCATGGTGATCATTACGTTATTCCCATATGGGGTGGGAGTCAGGCTCACTGAAGAGCTGCCTTGGAAAGCAGAGGGAAGCTGGGCTGTGGCTCTCAGATGTGACCCCCATGCCAGCTTTTTGCTTCCAAGCTGAGTGCACCTATCATTTAATATGTTTGGGCCTGGATTTCCAATACAAAATGGGCCGTGTGATAGGACAACGTGTGCAAACCTCCATTGAGTGCCTGCAGTGAGCATGAACGTTCCCAGGACAAAAGCATCCCCTGACTCCATCTCTGAGCTCCACTGTCTTCCATTACAAAGTGTCCTGATGCACCCTGGTGAGAACGTAGAGAAAGGGAACCCTGACACGCTGTTGGTGGGAATCAGTTACCATGGCCATTATGGGTACCAGGGTGGAAGGTGTTCAGAGAAAGGCAACACAGGCCAGAGTTTGGCTCAGTGGTGGAGATGCCCACATCTGGGGCCTGGGTTGTATCACTGCGGGTTTTGCCACTGGCATCCCATATCCTGAGTGCTGGTTCAAGTCTGGCTGCTCGACTTCCAGTTCAGCTCCTGGCTAGTGTGCCCGGGAAGGCAGTGGAAGATGGTCCAAGTGCTGGGGCTCCTGCCATGCATGTGGGAGAACCAGGATGGAGTTCCTGGCTCCTTGCTTTGGCCCGGCCTAGCCCTGGCTGTTGCAGTAATCTGGGGAATGAAGCAGTATACGGAAGCTCGCTCTTGCTCTCGCTCTCATTCTCTCTCTCTCTTTCTCTTTCCCCACCCCTCTCCCTCTCCCTCTTTCTCTGTTCCTTTGCTCTTTCAATAAATACATAAAGAAATCTTTAAATGAAAGGATGGAATGACATGTGCAGCCAAATGGATGGTCTTGGTGGTTATTGTGGTAAGTGAAATAAGCCACACACTCACAGGTACTGCATGTTTTCTGTCATATGTGAAGTTTCAAAATATATTTTTGGAAAAGTGACCTACTAATACGTGGATGGACTTAGTGGGTATGTTGCTGGGGCTGCCATAATGAAACACCTGTGACTGGGTGGCTCACACAACAACCTGTGGTTTTCTCGCGGTTCTGAAGGTGAGGTGTCGCGAGTGTTGGTTTCTTTTGGGCCCTCTTTCCTTGGCCGTCCTTTCCCTGTGTTCCTGTGGTTTTCCCTCTGTGCATTGTGTCTGGGTCCCTATTTCCTCATTTGCTAAGGCCCCCAGTCAGGTTAGATGAGCACCTATCCAAATGTTCTCATTTAAGCTGAGTTTTCTCGCTAATCCAGTCTCATTCTGAGATGCTAGAAATGTGGGGGGCATGGTAATTGTAGAGGGACACAATTCAGTACTAAGAAGGGAAGACTGTCTGTGAGCCCTCCGTGATTGTACATAAGACCTTGAATATTTTGACATATTGACTTTGGGAGTGGGGATATATGTTAGTTAGGATTCATTTCCTCTGCACCAGACAGAGAGCCAAAAACAATGATTTTGAAAAAATAATGGACTTCATTTTTTTCTGGGAGAGTTTTATATTTACTAAAAATCAAGGCACCGGCCTTGGGGTGTAGTGTGTTAAGCCGCTGCCTGCCATTTGCGCATCCCATATGAACACCTGTTCAAGTCCTGGCTGCTCTAGTTCTGATCCAGTTCCCTGATAACATACTTGGAATAGCAGCAGGAGATGGCCCAAGTTGTTGGGGCCCTGCACCCAAGTGGGAGACTTGGAAGAAGCCCCTGGGTCCCGGCTTTGGCCTGGCACAGCCCTGGCTTTTGTGGCCATTTGGGGAGTGAACCAGCTGATGGAACCTCTCCCTCTCTGACTCTCTCTCTTTGTCTTTGTAATTCTGCCTTTCAAAATAATAAATCTTAAAAAAAACAAAAACCAACCTCTAGTACGCATAGCAATTAGTTTGGTGTGATTTAAAATCTCGGAAAGCTAATGCACAGCCCTTGCCCATTATTGATGTCTGTGTTAGTATGGCACACTGTTTGTTAAAGGTGTATCCAGGCAGCTGGGTCAGAAGTGCAGCGGCTGAGCCTGAAACGGGTGCCCGTATTGGATGCTGGACCACAGTCAGCAGCTTTACTCACTACACCACGACGCCGGCCCCAGTGTGCCACATTTGATACAAGTTTTTTATTTGATAGCAATGAGCTGTCATTCACTGGTTCACTCCCCAGACCCTCCCAGTGAGTTGAGAGAGGCCCGGAACCAGGGCTCCCATGTGGGTGTCAGGGACCCAGTTACCTGAGTCATCACTGCTGCCTCCTAGATGAAGGGGAGAAGGATGCTGAAGGGGAAAGGGAGTGACAGCCATGGCCCTTTTCTTTAAGACAGACTTTTATTGAAGCAGGCTTTCTGCAAGTTGCTCTTGCCACTTTTGATTGTGCCTGGACCCCTCAGACCCTAAGTTCACATGGCCACGCTTACTTGCGGTGGAAGTTGGGTGATGTAGCTTTAACTGGATGTGTTACATCTAACCAAAAACACAGATGGAAATTCGGCAGCATTTAGCAGTCTCTACCACAACAGTGCTCCAAGATTTTCTCCAGATTCTCAAAGGTGTGCATGATGCAAAAGAGCTTCAGAGACTCATGGGGCTCTGGCGTGATGACGTTTAGCTGAATCTGAGTGCCATCAGTTCGCTCCCCTCTCCTGCGGTCGTGCTACGTGTCAGACCTCAGGCTGGTAATAAGCTTGTGCTTGCCTCCCTTCAGGGAGCCACTGTCTGGTATCGTACATTAGTGCTTCCCAGCATGACAGGACTGGGCATGGCTGCAGAGCTACCCAACCTCGGTCTCGGTCTTTAAGCAGAGTGGCCATCTCGTGGATCTGGTCCCGTCTTGGCCAGTAGCAGTGATGGACAGACGTGTGCGTGCCAGGGAAGACAGTTAGCAGAAACTGTGAGGGCAGTAAATGATGGCTGAACTCTGGGCCTCAGGCTGTGTGACTCCTCTCTCCTGGCAGCTTCCCCAGCCGGCAAAGTAACTCTGGACCAAGCCCCAACGAAAGAAAACAGATACGCACGTGTGGTGTGCAAGTCAGCTGGGTTCTACCCTGAATCCATTAACGTAACTTGGGAGAAGTGGACCCAGAAGGCTCCCCAGCACCTACAGATTTCCGAAGGCATCTTCACTGGCCCTCCGGTCAAGAATGAGGATGGGACGTTTAATGTTACTAGCTACTTGACGCTGAAGTCGCCAGTGGAAGCTGATGGGGCCATCTACCAGTGCGTGGTGGGACACATATCCTTGCACACCTCCCAGAGGTTCAGCCTTCCAGCGATTGAGACAGGTAAGCATCTTTCTGGACATGGCGCCTCTCTTCATATTGAGGGAGTGTAACTGAAATTGTTGGATGCCTCAGGGATCTTTTCTTGGGATTGACAGGGAAGGAGAGAAAGCTTGGGCTGGAGGGAACAAGCTGGGGTCAGACTCTGCCCTGCCCCGCATCAGCAACCCAGACTGAGTCCCTACACCAGATGTCTGGTCAGTAGAGGGTGGTGATAATAGTCATCCAGTAGAAACAGGGCTGCTCATCAGCTCATGGCACCTTCAGGGTGAGGTCTGGATGGTCTGTGAGGCTTGGACTGGGAAGCTGGCCTGATGATGGGGGATGGGGACAGGATCCTGCCCAAATCCCCTGCAGAGAAGGGGCTAGCAGGGGCCAGGAACCCACCTGCAACATCCCTTCTGGCAGGATCCAGTCTACTATGATCTGTTAGCTGGCAGAGGCCAAATTAGAGGTCCTGTCTCAAGGGCTGTGTCCCAAGGAGAGATGGCCATCGTAGAGGGGTCCCACAGCTGCCTGGGGCTTTGCCCAGGCTCACCAGATCATTAGGACAACACAGCTCACAACAGAGCCCCTCTGCCTGCAAGGTGGGAGGTTTTTGACCTCATCCGGGGTGACCGGATCACGTCTCTAGTGTTGGGTAGGAATGACTCTGCTGGGCAGATGCATCTTCCTGGAGCTAGGAGGCGTAGGGAAGGCAGAGGTCCTGGGGGGATGTTTGTCTAGGTGTGCCAGATGGGACCTTGCGTGCTCCTAGAGTAGAAATGACCTGTTCTTGGAAGTAAGGGTATGTGTGGGCAGTGTGTTCCAGGTTGTGCATGCTGGTGTGTGGGAAACAAGTGAAATGGAAATATGCTATGTGCGTGTACGTGTGCGTGTGTGTGTGTGTGTGTGTGTGGTTTGGGAGGTCTGTGTGTAAGTGTGAGAAGATGAAGTGGTGGCTACAGAAGCTCTGAAGACACTTGTTGCATATGTACGTGCTATGTGGTGCCCATATTACAGTGCATTTCTGACAAGGGCTGAATACAAGGATGTGTCAAGGTGTGTGTGATGGGATTGGCGATGCTGAGACACGTGGCAGAGGGCAAATGACACAAACCACACGGGTCCTAGCTGCAGTTAGGTGGTCTTCTTGGCTCTCGCAAATAGCTTTCTCTTAACGTTCTTCTCTTTCTCTCAGCAGAATCTGTGACGGGAAACGTCTTTGGGAATAATTTCTACTCTATTCCTGTGGCAACTGCAGTTATTGGACTGATTTTTTTAACTTTTTTAATTTTTAATTTAAAATATTTATTTATTGATTTGAAAGTCAGTTACACAGAGAGAGGAGTGGCAGAGAGACAGAGAGTGGGGGTGGGGGAGGTCTTCCATCCGATGGTTCACTCCCCAATTGGCCGTAATGGCCAGTGCTGCGTCGATCTGAAGCCAGGATCCAGGATTTTCTTGCAGGTCTCCCAGGGACTGTCGGAATACTAATGCATCCGGCAGTGATATTAGTTGACAAAGAAGATGTGGTACAAGGGGTTAAGGTGCTACTTGCAATGCCAGCATCCCATATCAGAATACTGCATTGAGTCCCAGCTGCTCCATAGGACCAGCACACGTGTGCTGTACTTCACTGCCTGAAGCACCTTCACGGGACACATGGCTCTATGTTTCTCTTGTTGAATGTATTCCCATGTGTTTTATTCCCCTTGTTTACTTTATTAAAGTACTGAGCATTTCACACGTATATTTTTGGCTCCCCACCATTTCCATGTCTGACCACCGCTATGCTGTGTCCTGTCCTAATATACCATGCATACTTAAACCCAAGCAAGGGGCTGATTCCATTTTAAAAAAAAAGATTTATGCATTTATTTAAAGATGTAGTTAGAGAGAGGGAGATTCAGAGAGAGACATCCTCCATTCGCTGGTTCACTCCACCAATGGCCGGGGCTGGGCCAGACCAAAGGCAGGAGTCAGGAGCTTCAGCCTGGTCTCCCACATGGGTGCAGGGACCCAAGCACTTGGGTCATCTTCTGCTGCTTTCCCAGGTGCATTAGCAGGGAGCTGAATCAGAAGTAGAGCAGCTGGGATTGGAACCCGTGCCCACATGGCATGCCAGCACTCCATGCAGCCGCTGAGCCTGCTACACCAGAGCACTGACCCCCTCAACGGGCATTTTGAACAACACATTCTTGGCCATCAAATATGGACAACATGTATCCAACATGGTAGGGAAACTTCTCACCCTCCACTGTAAAAAGGACAGGCCACTCCCAACTGTTACAGAAATGAAGTCACATGGAAAACTTTCACCAACTGTCTGAACTGTGTTCTCGGAGGCCTCCTCCACAGAGAGATCTCGATTGGCCTCCTGCTCAGTCCCTGGAAGCATTTCTCATCTTCCACCCAGGGAAGACAACCAGCTTTCTCCACACCTGCCTGCACGTCAGCTTTAATGTCTTCTACAGAACCAGGTCCTTTGGGTGCTTCAGGAGTGTTTTCCTGCTTTTTGAGGGATTCCTGACCTTTTGATGTTGGCGTTGATGGTTTTGAGCCCTTCCCATGCTGGCTCGATTATGTGACTTTGGGCTGGGGTATCTCCTATAGAGCTGCTTCTTCAGTCTCCTCCTCCTCATCATCTCCATCGCCTCCACCTCCATCAGCGGCAGGTTTTGCTTTTCCAGAGGTACCTTGCTGCACCCCTAGGAGCAGATCACTTCCAGATTTGCTCAACAGTCTCACGTCCTCCTCTTCTTGAGTCCACGTCTACCTCCCAGGCCACTAAGGGCCGTCCACTCACATGCACAGGCCCTGAACCACTGAACCACTGAACCACTGAACCACCCTTCAGCCTGAAGTCACGGGTGGCGCTATTTCTAGCCACCAAGGGAAACTGCTGGCCGTGCATTTCCCAAATTGCCAGTGTGCCTGTAACTGGACTGGCCGCATCACTCATTGCCTCTGCTTAACAAGGTGACGTGCATCCTGTGCACCAGCACCTATGGACATCGTTAAAGATAACTGGGGCTGAATTTGTCACTGTCCACTTCAAAGTGAGAATCTTTGTTAGCCTTTAGTTCACAACCAGAAAGAGTTCTGGGGCCTCGTGTCCGTGTCTACCGAATCTTCCACGGGGCAGAGGCACGCAGCGAGCTAGGAGAGCAGGGGGACAGAAGCAGCCGCCCACTGCTGCAAAGGACAGCCACACAGGACTGGGCCACGCCAGGCTTTTATTCTTTTGGAAGCTATTGTACATGAAATGGTTTTCTTAACTTTATTTTCAGGGTGTGCTTAGAATGCTTAGAAATACTATTTGTTCTTTTTGATATCATCATCAACTATTCTGTTTAATGTCTACATTTTTACATTTATTTATTTGAAAGACAGAGAAAGAGAGAGGGAGGGAGGGAGAGAGAGAGAGAGAGGTCTTCCATTGCCTGGTTCACTCTCCAAAATGAATGCAAAGGACCCAGCAGCACCAGGTGGAAACCAGGAGCCAAGAGTGTCTTGTATCCCACGTGGGTGCAGGGGCCCAGGCACCTGGGCCACCTTCTGCTGCTTTTCCAGGCACATTAGCAGGGAGCTGGATGGGAAGTAGAGTAGTCAGGACTCAAACCGGCGTCCACGTGGGCTGCCAGCGCTGCAGGCCGTGGCTTTAACCCCCATTTTTACTCTCTTTAGAACTTCCTTTTGTTTCTCAAACTTGGGGAAACAACACATGCGTT
Source organism: Lepus europaeus (assembly GCF_033115175.1). Taxonomy (NCBI): domain Eukaryota; kingdom Metazoa; phylum Chordata; class Mammalia; order Lagomorpha; family Leporidae; genus Lepus; species Lepus europaeus. The sequence continues at coordinate 47,927,936 of NC_084833.1, forward strand.
TACATACATACATGTCGCGTGTGTATATGGCATTCATACTTAAGGCACAAAACCTTTCCTATGCCAGGGCGCTAAGCCTGCAGTTGAGGCTGCCCCTGGCCTCCGGAATACCCCCCACCCCCCCCCCACCCCCCGCCACCAGCGCCCTCGCCGGTTCCGGGCTTCTCTGCGACTGCCCCCATCCGCCCCGACACACACACACCGGCACACTCGCCACACCCAGAAGGTCTGGGCCACTCCGGCGACCCACTCAAGCGCACCCTCTTGGGACACCGTCTGCGGGCTGTCACCCGGCACACAGAACGCCTTCAGGACAGTCACCTGTGGAATCGCTACCCGAGTCTATTTCACGAAGCAGGGCTCCGAGCCGGGTGGCACAGCGGCGTCCCGTCCGCACCCCCTCCCCCCAGGCCCCGGACCCGCACCCCACCGTCCCCTGCGCTCCCTGGCCCTACCTGCCACCTCCAGCGCGCCCCACAGGGCCAGCAGCAGCGGCGCGCCCAGCCGGCTCGCCATTCACTCAGCCGCTCTGCCTTCCGCCCGCTCCGCGGGTGCCGGCCGCCGAGCAGAGCGCTGCTGTCAGCTGCTTCCCGCAGCCGGGGCAGCCAGGAGACCGTTCTCCCGCCGCGGACGCCAGCTGAGGGCGCAACCCCGAAGTGCGAAACGACTCTGGAAACCCTCTGGAGTGGCCGGCGGCGCCGGGAGCCAGGAGAGGCAGGTGACTACGACACCCGGACGCCGCGCGCGGCCTGGCGCGGCACGCCTCCCTCACGATTCGCGTGGACTCTCGCGGCTCCCCGAAATGGGGATCAGCCTCGGAAAGACCCCGACCTGAGAGGGGGCCCGGGCGGCACTTCCGACCCTGAGGCGCTGTTCGTTAAGAATGAGCTCGGGACGGCGCAAGATGGCGGAATAGGCAGGGACCACACTATTAGGCTGGAGAGAGAGACAGGTTAATATAAGTGGAGATACTGCAGGGTCAAGGAAGAGTAGAGGATGAAACAGCATAGGAAACTCTTCCGGAACTAGAGATTCACAGTGGACCTGCGTGGAGAGCGTGGGAGCCCAAGTTCGGGACACCAGCAGCAGACTCAACGCACCAGCGCTGGAACGCGAGGTGAGCCGAACCACAATAGCCCGAGACACCAGCGGGCAAGCGGAAAGAGGAGGCTAGAGGGAACGAGGCTTGAAACTCTGTGGGGAAAAGTTCACCAGGCTAACTAGAAGAGAAAGAGGAAAAAAATTAAAAAAAAAAAAGCGACCGATACGGACACAAGTTTCTCTCTCTCCGCTCACCTCTCAAAGGCGAGCAAGACAAAGAGCAGGCGCCATTTTGGACATACGTCATAAGCAGGGTGACTACAGGTCTGCACCAGCCCTGAGCCTAGCAGAAAAACCTGACTCTGTGGGGAGGGGTGAAATAACAGGAGATTAGCATCTAACTTGGCAACCCAGTGGGAGACTGCAGGAGAATTGGAGCCCACACTGAGGGCAGCAGAGATTCCCTGTGTGGTCCCTGGGAAAGAGCTTCCGATCTCTGGCTCCTGAGGGTATATCATTTGCCTGCTAACTACCTCCAATTACATTCAGCTGTGCAGAATTACTTCCCTTTTGAATCAAAAAAGAGAGAGATTTACCACACCTAACCTGGGAGTCTCATCTTTGACACATCCTCAGCCCTGAGGCACCAAACACAGCTCTCAATCCACACCCATCTCAAGCCTCTAAGGCACCACTGAAAGCAGACAATCCACTTAATATAGAGCCATAGTGTAACCAGAAAAAAACACCACAGTGAAGAAACCAAATATCTCCAACATGCCAAACAACAAATGCAAAAACCGAGGTAACAAGAACAAGGAAGACACTATGACACCCCCAAATGAAAAAGACACCCCAATTCAAGATTATGAAGATAGGGAGATTGAAGAAATGCAAGAAGCAGATCTCAAACAATTGATAACAACATTAAGAAGTTCTCAAAAACAAATTCTTGAACTACAGAAATCCTTAATGGACAAGATAGAAAATCTCTCCCGTGAAAATGAAATATTAAGGAGGAATCAAAATGAATTGAAACAACTAGTGGAACAAGAAATGGTGATAGTGATGAGAAATCATAATGAAATGAAGAATTCAATAGATCAAATGACAAACACATTAGAGAGTCTTAAAAACAGAATGGACGAAGCAGAAGAGAGAATATCAGACTTAGAAGACAGAGAACAGGAAAGGAAACAATCAAATCAAAGAAAAGAAGAAGAAATTAGAAATCTAAAAAATATTGTCAGGAATCTACAGGATACTCTTAAAAAACCCAACATTCGGGTTCTAGGAGTACCTGAAGGCATGGAGAGAGAGAAAGGATTAGAAGGCCTTTTTAGTGAGATACTAGCAGAAAATTTCCCAGGTTTGGAGAAAGACAGAAACATCCTAATACAGGAAGCTCATAGAACCCCTAATAAACATGACCAAAAAAGATCCTCACCACGACACGTTGTAATCAAACTCACCACAGTGAAACACAAAGAAAAGATCCTAAAATGTGCAAGAGAGAAACGCCAGATTACTCTCAGAGGATCTCCAATTAGACTCACAGCTGACTTCTCTTCAGAAACCCTACAAGCCAGGAGAGAATGGCGAGACATAGCCCAGGTGCTAAGAGAGAAAAACTGCCAGCCCAGAATATTATATCCTGCAAAGCTCTCATTTATGAATGAAGGTGAAATAAAGACCTTTCACAGCAAACAGACATTGAAAGAATTCGTCGCCACTCGTCCAGCCCTGCAAAAGATGCTTAAAGATGTGTTACATACAGAAACACAGAAACACGGTCACCAATATGAAAGAAGGTGAAGGTAGGAAACCTCACACCAAAAGATCACAGGAACCTCAAACCATATATTAGAAAGTATCTTTGGCTAATGGCAGGGCAAAGTTACTCCTTCTCAATAGTCACATTGAATGTTAATGGCTTGAACTGTCCAGTTAAAAGACACCGCTTGGCTGATTGGGTTAAGGAACAAAACCCATCCTTCTGCTGCTTACAAGAAACCCATCTATCCAACAATGATCCATACAAGCTGAGAGTGAAAGGCTGGAAAAAGATATACCATGCCAACAGAAATGAAAAGAGAGCGGGCGTAGCCATATTAATATCGGACAACATAAACTTCACCACAAAAACTGTTAGGAGAGACAAAGAGGGGCACTATATAATGATTAAGGGATCCATTCAACAGGAAGATATAACGATTCTCAACGTATATGCACCTAATTACAGGGCATCAGCTTATTTAAAAGACTCCAACACAATCCCATCAAGATGGCATGTACCAATGCCATCGCACTAGTCCAAGTGATCAATTTCAGCTCACAATTGATAGCTCTGATAGGTCTAAGAGTCAAAGAGATCACACAAACAAGACAAGTATCTGCTAATACTAACTGATAGAATCAAAAAGGGAGAGAAAGATCCAACATGGGAAGTGGGATACACAGCAGACTCATAAGATGGCAGATGTCCTAAACAACACTCTGGCCTCAGAATCAGCCCTCAAGGCATTCGGATCTGGCTGAAGAGCCCATGAGAGTATAGCAGGCATGGAAAGCCAAGATATCATGGAAAAAAAAAAAGACCTAAATGAATGATCTCTGTGAGTGAGATCCCAGTGGAAAGAACGGGGCCATCAAAGAAGGAGGTACCCTTCTCCGAAGGGAGGAGAGAACTTCCACTTTGACTATGACCCTATCGGCATAAGATCAAAGTCAGCGAACTCTAAAGGCTTCCATAGCCCTGGCAACTCATGACTAGAGCCTAGGGAGATTACTGACGCCATGAACAGGAGTGTCAAATTGTTAAATCAGCAACAGGAGTCACTGTGTACTTACACCCCATGTGGGATCTGTCCCTAATGTGTCGTCTAAAGCCAAGTGATGCTATAACTAGTACTGAAACAGTATTTTTATACTTTGCGTTTCCGTGTGGGCACAAACTGATGAGGTCTCTACTAATTATATACTGAAGTGATCTTCTGTATATAAAGATAATTGAAAATGAAAAAAAAAAACCAGGTGTTAAATTGGAAATTGCATAGAAAATTAATTTTTAAAAAATATCATGTAGGATCTCTGTCTTTAATGTGCTGTACACTGTTATTTAATGCTATAACTAGTACTCCAACAGTATTTTTCACTTTGTGTTGCTATGTGGGGGTAAACTGTTGAAATCTTTGCTTAATATATACTGAACTGATCTTCTGTATATAGAGAGAATTGAAAATGAATCTTGATGTGAATGGAAGGGGAGAGGGAGCGGGAAAGGGGAGGGTTGTGGGTGGGAGGGAAATTATGGGGGGGAAGCCATTGTAATCCATAAGCTGAACTTTGGAAATTTATATTCATTAAATAAAAGTTAAAAAAAAAAAAAAAAAAAAAAGAATGAGCTCGGAAACCCAGTGCGTGGGGGGCGGGGCGATGGGCGGGGCGATGGGCGGGGCGGCCTTGAGCGGGTCCACGGGCGCGGGCGTGCGCCGCGGCGCTCAAGCCACTGGAAACACCTCATTCCTGATAGGTCTCTAAACCCCGAGATGGCTGGAGGTGAGAGATGTCTGGAGGTGAGAGACAGGAGACAGCATGCCCGCCCCGAGCTCCCTCTCAGCCAGAGCTCAAAGCCAGGACTCGGATGCGGGCTTCTCACCAGCCCTGCATTCTTCCCACTTTGTCACACGTCTTCTCCCCCACGGAATTAAAAGGCAAATACTACATATTTTCCGGGTTTTTCGTGTACCGTAATTAAAGATGAATCCCTGCACACAATAACTGGAATAATAGTTTCAACAAAAACTTACCCTGAAAACTTGATGTAACATTCATAAAACGAATCCAAGTCTAACAACTGCAGTGTAAAGTCTGTCTTTCTGATTCTCTATCAGATTGAAATCCCGTTATTCCTGGTTTGAAAAACAGTCCAAACTCTAAATAAGCCAAAAACAAATCAGAATATCTTCAGGCTAATCAAAATTTTTCCGTTTAAAAGTTAACAAAGCATTTTCAGTCACATACTTGTAAAGATTGCTTTTATAACTCAGCACTTAAAAGGAAAACTTTTTTAAATTCCTCCAACTTGGTAATAATAAAATCAAAGGTCCTTAAAATCCTGACTTTAAATTAGGATGTGTAGCCATCACATTTAACGGTTCCTAAAACACTAGCTTCCTTCATTTATTTATTTATTTTAAAGACATTTTATTTTTATATGAAACAGTTACAGAGGTATAGACACAGAGAGAGGTCTTCCTTCCGCTGGTTCACTCCCCAGATGGCCGCAACAGCCAGAGCTGAGCCAGGAGCCAGGAGCACCCACTTCTCCCACGTGGGTGCAGGGTTGGGCCATCTTCTACTGCTTCCCGAGGCCATAGCCCACAGCTGGATCGGAAGAGGAGCAGCCAGGACTAGAACAGGCGCCCATGAGATGCCAACCCTTCAGGCCAGGGCTTTAACCCGCTGTGCCACAGCGCCGGCCCCAGCTCCCTTGATTTAAAGGAAAAGCAGTGATGGAGATGTTTTCTCATGGTTTAACTGCAGATGCAATTTTGTTTTCAGAAGACACTGATGGTCTTCTGTACAGACCTATTCTAGGCACAAGCTTTTAAATACACACACACATATTCCACCCAAAACGCTGTTCCTTCAGTTAGAGGCCACATAACTTGGTACACGTGTAGCAGGATGCCTGCACTGAGACAACACACCAAGGCCTCTTAGCAGGAAGCAGTCTTTTATTATGCCAGCATAAGGCCCACGTGATTTCTTTCTTTTTTTTTTTCTTTTGTTAAGATTTATTTTATTTATTTGAAAGACAGAAGAGAGGTAGAGCCAGAGAGAGAGAAGTCTTCCATTCCACTGGTTCACTCCCCAGATGACCACAAAAGCCAGAGCTGAGCCGATAGGAAGCCAAGTGCCAGGAGCTCCTTCCAGGTCTCCTACGAGGGACAGGGGCCCCAAGGCCGCCTGAACCTGCTTAGAAGAATGAAACCATGGCTCTGGGCATTCACTGGCCTCACATGGTTTAAAGCAAAATCTTAAGCTTTTTTCTTTTTTTTAAAGAATTTGTTTATTTATTTATTTGAGAGGCAGAGTTACAGACAGTGAGAGGGAGAGACAGAGAGACATCTTCCATCTGCTGGTTCACTCCCCAGTGGCCCCAAATGCTGGAGCCGGGCCAAGCTGAAGTCAGAAGCTGGGGGCTTCTTCTGGGTCTCCCATGCAGGTGAGAGACCCAAGCATTGGGCCATCTTCCACTGCTTTCCCGGGCCAGAGCAGAGAGCTGGATGGGAAGTGGAGCAGCTGGGACTAGAACCGGCACCCATATGGGATGCGGGTGCCACAGGTGGAGGATTAACCTACTGCGCCACAGCACTGGCCCCAACCTATTTTATCTTTAGAAAATAACTCTTCAAATATAGTCACCTGATTGTACTGAGAAATACAATGACTTCCACAGAGAAAAGAGGAATGGTTTGGGGAAGTGACAGAGGGTAAGAATTTATCTGAAAGGCCTGGTGAATCCCATGCAGCTGGGGCTTTTATTAAGGCATTAAGACTGAAAGTGGTGCTACAACATCCTACACCCCTCCAAGATTTCCCGATGATTAAATATGTGTGCTAAAAATACAGAGACTTGAAATAACAGCGGGAGGGCAAGATGCTGGTATAGCAGCAGGATGATCATCGTCATCCTGGAGAGAGTGGTAGAAACCACGGGCATCACCACCCAGGCCCGCACCTCCTACCTGGCCGACGAGATCCCGTGGGGTCAGCAGGAAAGCAACAGCGCACAGGTGCATGGCACGCGTCAGAGCCGTTCTGCAGCTTTCTTCAGCTGATCAGCTCAGCTACCCCTTGTCTCTGAGTCACATGACTCCTCTGCATGAAATGTCATTCTTTGTAGCATAACTATGTCTCCAATTCCTCATCCCCTGCCCATCAGCATCCCAGCTGAAGCAAACCAGACTCTTTTTAACTTAGTGTTTTATTTATCATCTTTTTTTAAAAAAAAATAAGGATTAAAAGCAAGATGTACTAGAGTCAGAGACCTCCAGCCAGAGAGCTATCTCAGGATAAGACCAGAAGCTTCCAAGGAGTGGGCAGGCAGATACTTTAAAAAAAAAAGATTTATTAATTTATTTATTTGGAAGTCACAGTTAGAGAGATCTTCCATCCACTGGTTCACTCCCCAAATGGCCACAATGGCTGGAGCAGCACCAATCTGAAGCCAAGAGCCACGAGCTTCTTCCATGCTTCCCACATGGGGCAGGGGCCAAGGACTTGGACCATCTTCTACTGCTTTCCCAGCCCACAGCAGAGAGCTGGATCAGAAGTGGAGCAACCGGGACTAGAACCGGCACCCATATGGAATGCCAGCACTGCAGGCAGTGGCTTTACTGGCTACACCACAGCGCTGGCTCCAGGTAGGTACTTTTGACCTTGCTATAGACAACCCATGAGGAAAGCAAGCATTTTGCACCATAAAGCTCTGCTGGGACCACCCTGACTGCCCACTAACCTGTCTGGCTCCCCGCATTCCCTCCCCCAGAGGAACTGACCCTAACTTCTGCTAGCCGAACTGGGCGATGACCTCTCTGGCTTCTTCAAGCTAACAGGGCGGAGTCACAGTCAAGACAGGGTTCCAGCCGCAGGTGGGGAAGCAGTGCCAGCTTGCAGAAACGGCTTCTGTCCAAGGTTTCGTGTTAGGATAGCAGTTTACATTTATGAGCAATCTTTTATCTATAAACCAATTAAAACAAAGCTTTCAATAAATTTTCCCATGTTGACATACAACATGTACATATGTATAACGTCAGTAATAGCTTCTTAAAGTCCTTAGCTGTTTCTTTTAAATTATCATCAATTGATTGCAAAACTGTGGATGACAAAAGGCTTTACATAGCCCTGTTTAAAATTGTAAACTCATTAACTAACAAGAAGAGGCACTTGTTTACTCCACACAATATTTTTGAAAACACCTGTAGAATTTTCTAAAACGTCTATCCCTTTTAGGCCTCTGGGCCTCTCTCATTCAGATAATCATCATGTCTGATAACTACACAACAAGACCATCAGACTTTTGTAACTTGTGGACATTTGTATCAGTAGCATCTTACATGATCATAACTTAAAGTTCCGTACCACTTCACATCTTGACAGTACCTTTAATATAATCCCAATAGCCTTATTAGTTGGTGCCTCTACAAGATGAGAGATACATCCTTTGATACTTCCAAGGATGCAACAGGAAATTTCAAGGTCCAAGAAATTTGGAATTTTGATTTTTTGAATGCCTGTAAAAAGATGCCAAGAAGGTTTAAAATATCTGGTAGAATCAGGATCCCTGAACATCATGACATAATATAGACCAGAAACGATCATGGTTAAGGTGATTACTCAAGTGCTTTTGAATGTGCATATATTCAAACAAACCATAACTCCTAATGAAGAAAAATTAGCTGTTTTTAAACAATCACAGATCATAACAGCGATATTAAGAGAACACAATAGATTACTTCAACAGAACACAAAATCTCTGTCTCTTTGATCATCTCAAAAATCAGAGATTCTGTTCCGGTTGCTCCTCTTCCAGTCCAGCTCTCTGCTGTAGCCCGGGAAGGCAGTGGAGGATGGCCCAAGTGCTTGGGCCCTGCACCCACGTGGGAGACCAGGATAAGCACCTGACTCCTGGCTTCGGATCTGTACAGCTCAGGCCGTAGAGGCCATTGGGGGGGGGGGGGGGGAGGTGAACCAACAGAAGGAAGACCTTTCTCTCTCTCTCTCACTGTCTAACTATCTGTCAAATAATTAAAAAAAAAAAAAGAAAAAAGAAATCAATGACATAAAACAGAGACTGCAAAATCCACTTTAGGGGCTGACAAGGACTGCTTATCTATTGCTATTGCAGCTGGATCTGTTAAATCAAGTTGGAAAACAAGTTTGTCAAGTTACAAAGCAGTATTTTTTAAAGGCAGTGATCTTCCTAGATTCACAAAAGATAAATTCCTTTAAACCTAATGTCCAGTTACAGCTGAACTAAAATTCTCAGGCATGAGATTGTTATTTACCAAAGACATCTTTTTAGGTTTTAATTGAATTTGAGTCTAGTTTTCCACTGGAGATCGTTCACATTAAGTTAGGTTTAAGGGAAGAGGACATCCATCAGAGCAGCTGAACACCCCTCCAGAGATTCCTAAGGGGGCAGAATAAAGGGCAATGACCTACAAGGAGGCTCTTGTGAGAGCCCATGAAGAGGCAGGGTAGGGGGAGAAAAACTGGAGGCCTTGCAAACAGACAATAACATTATACCCCAAAACCAAAAGCCAATGCTGGAAGTGTCTAATCAGGCTGTCAGTCAAATCAGCCTCAGGGATGAGGAGTCAGGTTAGAGCTACCTCAAGAAGTCCAAGAGTTCATCATATGGATCGATCCATATATGTTCATTAGCATCAGAGGTTTTCGGGCCTAGATTCTTGCTTAGAAACCACCACCACCATGCCCAGACAAAATTACAACAGTGGGGGCAATGGTCACTGGACAAAAAGTCTCCTCCACTGGGATTAAAAGCCTCAACAGTAGTCAAAAGTGATAACAGGAGGACCCTATAGCTCACTACATAGACCTAAGGACCTGTGACACTCTGGAAAATTGTTTAATGCATACTGGAGCACATGCAGGGAAATAGAGGCAAGGAGCCAGTTAGGGAGCAGAGGTCTTTCTGAGTCAGGGAGTCAGAGTAGAGGGGCTGGCACTTTTCATAACTCACTTAGGCTAACTTCTCCATCCTCTAGCTTGTAAGCAGGCCAGATGGTGCTGTGGAAAAGGATGAGGCATTTTTCTTTAAGCTCAGGGGTCAAAGGCATCCCAGTCTAAGCATGCATCCTCAAGAATGCCTATGCCTCCTGCAATGAGAGTATAAAAATGGAAGCGTCCCTCAGCTCTTATCTCTCCTGAGTTTGAGATGTCTTGTTGCTGTGGATTCGTTCTAAGAGGAGGAGCACGGTGGAGGCAAGAGACGCAGAGTCTTGACACAGACACCGGCAGTTCATTGAAAGCAGACTAGAGGCTATGAGCTTGCAGCCTCATTTATTTCAGCTGGTACAGCAGCTTATATAGGCAAGGCAGCCAATCCAGTCAAGGGGCGGTTTATGCCCTAACCAATCACTGCCTGTTGCCAGGCAGGCTTCTTTGCCAGGTGCGTTCTGAAGCCATTCCTGAGTAACTGACGCTCGCTCGCCAGCAGGCATCTTGACACAGCATTCTCGTTCCACAATGTCTCTCAGAACTTTCCCGCTGTCTGTGGCTTCCAGAAGTGGACTGAAGCCCACAGAAAAGGGAAGAATTGAGGAGGGGTTAGCACGTGTTACCCATGCTCGCTCAGCCTGCCACGCCTGTATCCTCAGGTAGATAGTAGAACATGCAGGGAGTGATCAGCTCCTTTTATTCGCAGTGTGCTAGACTGGGCCTCTGACTGGTCAAATATATATTGTCACTTTGTTCTCCTACATGAAGAAAAATAGTTGTTCTATGCCTCTTAACCTTGAGTCTTCTCCATCGGGCCAGATTTTGACAATGAGCCTTCATGGCAAGAGCCTTAGCCAACAAAGGTGCCTCAAGCTAGAGTGTGGAGAGACGTTACCAGTTCTGGTTACCACTGGGTTGTTGACTAGGTGGGTGAAGGAATAAAGAAGCAGAGTGGGGGAATAAAAATTCTCCCAGTATGCCTCCTCTGAGGTATGAGCTACATAGGAAGGAGGAAGGTAGGGAATACCAGAGACATGCTGAGACTTGCCTGCACAAGTTCTGGTCATGTGGGGAGCTGCATCTAATGGGACTCTAGATTGAAAACTACTGGACTACAAATGGGATAATTAAACTTGAACCCAGAGCTAATGAACAAAATACTTACAAAATGCCTACAAATGGGACCAAGAATTCAAGTTAGTAAGAACTGAGGTAACCTCGCAAGGTGCAGAAAGCATTTAGGGGCACAGAGAGAGGTGGAGATCTTGCCTGGATCTGGGGTAAAGGAAAAACTCACTGAGGCATGGAGCCCAGGGCCCACAGCCTCGCTCCAAGCTGCACCCAGTATCACCAACGAGTTAGCCTCCAAGAAAGGAAGGACAGAATGCCGTTTTCGGCCAACACCTTAATGGGCCACTGGGCCAATCTTGTGAATGGAAGCTGACGTGGACCAGACCAACATTGCCAGAGCTGAGATGAGAAGTAGGAAGAGTGCAGCCTCGGGCTTTGCAGCTTGTGAGGACTCTAGAAGAGCAGGGGACTTGCTCCCTGCAGGGAAGTGCATTTCCCAGACCAACACCATTCCAGCTGTCGGGGCCTGGTGCCTGCAAGAGACCTCTTGAAGCACTGGGGTGTAGCCCCAGCCAGAATCTGTCAGTTGTCTCGAGACCTCCCAGTGCCACATGAGGGGCCAGTCTACACCGGAGAAAAGAGGGGTTAGAGTCTCAGCTCCAGGGGGTTGCTCTGGCCCTAATCAGCAAGCCTGGCCCCTGAGTCTTCAGTATGGCAGCCATGATAATCGTTTTTAACTGCCTGACCGGGACCTGGTGTTTTTGAGAAAATGAGAGTTGCTATGGAGGAGAGTGAAATTCACCAATAAAAGCAAGAGCTGTCCACATGCTCACTAGTCTGGGGGATGACCCTGATACTGGTTGGAGTTGAACTTAAGTGGGATCCGTGTCGTGTTGGAGTTGCTATCCACGTCACAGCACCAAAATGTAGGGGTGAGATGGCGGCGGCAAAAATATTATTACCTCGGTTCTTTGTCTCACATGGAAGAAGAATTTCCAAACAGACAAGGCAAAGAGAAAAGCAAGATTTATTAGAGTAAGAGACCTCCAGCCAGAGAGGCATGGAGGGGGCTCCAAGGGAAGCAAAATCCCTACTACTTTCTCGAGACAACATATTTGCACTTACATTATAGTCAAAGTCTTAAGGATTCTAATAAATAGTTAAGTAGATTTTCCAGAAGAAAATAGGTTAGGGAATAAATAACAATCAAATGAACAAGTGTTCAGCTTCAGTGCAGAGATTTTAAAACAGTCATGATATCATTAAAAATACAGTTATATGTAATTTCTATCAATTTGGCAAACCAGACTTTGAGTTCAGCTCTGCCTCTGTTTATTCTTTACATCATCTGATCAATTCCAGTTGTTTGTTCTTTAAGATTTATCTGTATGAAAGGCAGAGTTGGGGGGCAGGGAGAGGAAGAGTGAGAGAATCTTCCATCTAAAGATGGGCCAAGCCGAAGCCAAGAGCCAGGAACTTCTTCCGGGGCTCCCACGTGGGTGCAGGGGCCATCTTCTGCTACTTTCTCAGGAGCATTAGCAGGGAGCTTGATTGGAAGCGGAGCAGCTGGGTCTCAAACAAGCACCCATCTGGGATACGGGCATCGTATGCAGCAGCTTTACCTGCTATGCCACAATGCCGGCCCCTGAGTTGTTCTTATAGCACCATCGTTTTGGAGGTAGGGAGATAGCCGCCAGATGACCCAGAGAAATACAGTCCAGTTCTGACTGAGACTCTCATTGTATTTTGTTCAGTTCTTACTGTGCCTCTGGTTTCCCACCCATCTTGGAAGCAGAAGAATGAAAGCCTTCTGTAATTGTGCCCCACAGAGGGCAGCTTGAGCAGTCCCCACTGGGGCAGGTTCTCTGGGTGATTGCAAAAAGCCATGTGAATGACGCATGCATTCTCTAAAACCTTTTGGTCTCTGCCACCTGTCTGGATGAGACCTGCCCGTGGCCTTCACCTCAAAGAAGCCATGCACTCAGCATTTCCCCCACTGCAGTACTTCACACTGGGTCTTCTGGGAAGCAGTTCTCCAGGCGGAGAGTTACTGAGGGTGATTCCTGTGAAACATGAAGGGAGCAGCAAGTAGGAGGAAAAAGCCCCAGACCAATATGCAAGTGAAGAGAGAGAGGCAGGAGGCAGGAGGGAAGACTGAGGGGAAAGGGCCTCAGGCTATAGCTAGAGGCCACCTGGGCCACTCCAAGAGGCGGCTCCTGGCGTGGAGCTGGAGCTGTCCAGAGTGGATGTGGCTTCAGCTCAAACACTGCAGCAGACCTGAGGTGCTATGGCTGGCACTCAGTGGCTGACTACGCTGCCTCCCAAAGAGGGTCTCGGTAAGCCACACCTCTCTGGCTACCACACTCCTTTGGTCAAATACTCTTTCTCGAGGAGCTGTATCAGTTACTTGGGCTGCCTAACAAGCCAACCTGAAGCACTGGCTTTTTAAAGAAATATTTCTGATGCTTTTGACAGTTGGCTCTGTCAGCTCTGCTGATTTCAGTACATTTGTTCACATGGCATTGGAGAGTTGTCTTCTGATGGAAGCCCGTTCCGTGCATTGCAATTTGGAAAGAGACAGAACTCCATCCGGGTGTCCCACATGGGTGCAGGGTCCACTGCTTTATCAGGCACATTATCAGGGAGTTGGATTGGAAGTGGAGCAGCTGGGACTCAATGCAGTACTCTGATATGGGATGCTGGCATTGCAAGTAGCACCTTAACCCCTTGTACCACATCTTCTTTGTCAACTAATATCACTGCTGGATGCATTAGTATTCCGACAGCACCTGGGAGACCCAGAAGAAAATCCTGCTTCAGGCTTCAGATCGACGCAGCACTGGCCATTACGGCCAATTGGGGAGTGAACCATCGGATGGAAGACCTCTCTCTCTCTCTCTCTCTGTGTGTGTGTGTAACTGACTTTCAAATCAATAAATAAATATTTTAAAATAAAAATTAAAAAAGTTAAAAAAATCAGTCCAATAACTGCAGTTGCCACAGGAATAGAGTAGAAATTATTCCCAAAGACGTTTCCCGTCACAGATTCTGCTGAGAGAAAGAGAAGAACGTTAAGAGAAAGCTATTTGCGAGAGCCAAGAAGACCACCCAACTGCAGCTAGGACCTGTGTGGTTTGTGTCATTTGCCCTCTGCCACGTGTCTCAGCATCGCCAATCCCATCACACACACCTTGACACATCCTTGTATTCAGCCCTTGTCAGAAATGCACTGTAATATGGGCACCACATAGCACGTACATATGCAACAAGTGTCTTCAGAGCTTCTGTAGCCACCACTTCATCTTCTCACACTTACACACAGACCTCCCAAACCACACACACACACACACACACACGCACACGTACACGCACATAGCATATTTCCATTTCACTTGTTTCCCACACACCAGCATGCACAACCTGGAACACACCGCCCACACATACCCTTACTTCCAAGAACAGGTCATTTCTACTCTAGGAGCACGCAAGGTCCCATCTGGCACACCTAGACAAACATCCCCCCAGGACCTCTGCCTTCCCTACGCCTCCTAGCTCCAGGAAGATGCATCTGCCCAGCAGAGTCATTCCTACCCAACACTAGAGACGTGATCAGGTCACCCCGGATGAGGTCAAAAACCTCCCACCTTGCAGGCAGGAGGGGCTCTGTTGTGAGTTGTGTTGTCTTAACGATTTGGTGAGCCTGGGCAAAGCCCCAGGCAGCTGTGGGACCCCTCTACGATGGCCATCTCTCCTTGGGACACAGCCCTTGAGACAGGACCTCTAATTTGGCCTCTGCCAGCTAACAGTTCAATGTAGACTGGATCCTGCCAGAAGGGATGTTGCAGGTGGGTTCCTGGCCCCTGCTAGCCCCTTCTCTGCAGGGGATTTGGGCAGGATCCCGTCCCCATCCCCCATCATCAGGCTAGCTTCCCACTCCAAGCCACACAGACCATCCAGACCTCACCCTGAAGGTGCCATGAGCTGATGAGCAGCCCTGTTTCTACTGGATGACTATTATCACCACCCTCTACTGACCAGACATCTGGTGTAGGGACTCAGTCTGGGTTGCTGATGCGGGGCAGGGCAGAGTCTGACCCCAGCTTGTTCCCTCCAGCCCAAGCTTTCTCTCCTTCCCTGTCAATCCCAAGAAAAGATCCCTGAGGCATCCAACAATTTAAGTTACACTCCCTCAATATGAAGAGAGGCGCCATATCCAGAAAGATGCTTACCTGTCTCAATCGCTGGAAGGCTGAACCTCTGGGAGGTGTGCAAGGATATGTGTCCCACCACGCACTGGTAGATGGCCCCATCAGCTTCCACTGGCGACTTCAGCATCAGTAGCTAGTAACATTAAACGTCCCATCCTCATTCTTGACCGGAGGGCCAGTGAAGATGCCTTCGGAAATCTGTAGGTGCTGGGGAGCCTTCTGGGTCCACTTCTCCCAAGTTACGTTAATGGATTCAGGGTAGAACCCAGCTGACTTGCACACCACACGTGCGTATCTGTTTTCTTTCGTTGGGGCTTGGTCCAGAGTTACTTTGCCGGCTGGGGAAGCTGCCAGGAGAGAGGAGTCACACAGCCTGAGGCCCAGAGCTCAGCCATCATTTACTGCCCTCACAGTTTCTGCTAACTGACTTCCCTGGCACGCACACGTCTGTCCATCACTGCTACTGGCCAAGACGGGACCAGATCCACGAGATGGCCACTCTGCTTAAAGACCGAGACCGAGGTTGGGTAGCTCTGCAGCCATGCCCAGTCCTGTCATGCTGGGAAGCACTAATGTACGATACCAGACAGTGGCTCCCTGAAGGGAGGCAAGCACAAGCTTATTACCAGCCTGAGGTCTGGCACGTAGCATGACCGCAGGAGAGGGGAGCGAACTGATGGCACTCAGATTCAGCTAAACGTCATCACGCCAGAGCCCCATGAGTCTCTGAAGCTCTTTTGCATCATGCACACCTTGGAGAATCTGGAGAAAATCTTGGAGCACTGTTGTGGTAGAGACTGCTAAATGCTGCCGAATTTCCAGTCTGTGTTTTTGGTTAGATGTAACACATCCAGTTAAAGCTACATCACCCAACTTCCACCGCAAGTAAGCGTGGCCATGTGAACTTAGGGTCTGAGGGGTCCAGGCACAATCAAAAGTGGCAAGAGCAACTTGCAGAAAGCCTGCTTCAATAAAAGTCTGTCTTAAAGAAAAGGGCCGTGGCCGTCACTCCCTTTCCCCTTCAGCATCCTTCTCCCCTTCATCTAGGAGGCAGCAGTGATGACTCAGGTAACTGGGTCCCTGACACCCACATGGGAGCCCTGGTTCCGGGCCTCTCTCAACTCACTGGGAGGGTCTGGGGAGTGAACCAGTGAATGACAGCTCATTGCTATCAAATAAAAAACTTGTATCAAATGTGGCACACTGGGGCCGGCGTCGTGGTGTAGTGAGTAAAGCTGCTGACTGTGGTCCAGCATCCAATACGGGCACCCGTTTCAGGCTCAGCCGCTGCACTTCTGACCCAGCTGCCTGGATACACCTTTAACAAACAGTGTGCCATACTAACACAGACATCAATAATGGGCAAGGGCTGTGCATTAGCTTTCCGAGATTTTAAATCACACCAAACTAATTGCTATGCGTACTAGAGGTTGGTTTTTGTTTTTTTAAGATTTATTATTTTGAAAGGCAGAATTACAAAGACAAAGAGAGAGAGTCAGAGAGGGAGAGGTTCCATCAGCTGGTTCACTCCCCAAATGGCCACAAAAGCCAGGGCTGTGCCAGGCCAAAGCCGGGACCCAGGGGCTTCTTCCAAGTCTCCCACTTGGGTGCAGGGCCCCAACAACTTGGGCCATCTCCTGCTGCTATTCCAAGTATGTTATCAGGGAACTGGATCAGAACTAGAGCAGCCAGGACTTGAACAGGTGTTCATATGGGATGCGCAAATGGCAGGCAGCGGCTTAACACACTACACCCCAAGGCCGGTGCCTTGATTTTTAGTAAATGTAAAACTCTCCCAGAAAAAAATGAAGTCCATTATTTTTTCAAAATCATTGCTTTTGGCTCTCTGTCTGGTGCAGAGGAAATGAATCCTAACTAACATATATCCCCACTCCCAAAGTCAATATGTCAAAATATTCAAGGTCTTATGTACAATCACGGAGGGCTCACAGACAGTCTTCCCTTCTTAGTACTGAATTGTGTCCCTCTACAATTACCATGCCCCCCACATTTCTAGCATCTCAGAATGAGACTGGATTAACGAGAAAACTCAGCTTAAATGAGAACATTTGGATAGGTGCTCATCTAACCTGACTGGGGGCCTTAGCAAATGAGGAAATAGGGACCCAGACACAATGCACAGAGGGAAAACCACAGGAACACAGGGAAAGGACGGCCAAGGAAAGAGGGCCCAAAAGAAACCAACACTCGCGACACCTCACCTTCAGAACCGCGAGAAAACCACAGGTTGTTGTGTGAGCCACCCAGTCACAGGTGTTTCATTATGGCAGCCCCAGCAACAACCCACTAAGTCCATCCACGTATTAGTAGGTCACTTTTCCAAATACATATTTTGAAACTTCACATGACAGAAAACATGCAGTACCTGTGAGTGTGTGGCTTATTTCACTTACCACAATAACCACCAAGACCATCCATTTGGCTGCACATGTCATTCCATCCTTTCATTTAAAGATTTCTTTATGTATTTATTGAAAGAGCAAAGGAACAGAGAAAGAGGGAGAGGGAGAGGGGTGGGGAAAGAGAAAGAGAGAGAGAGAGAATGAGAGCGAGAGCAAGAGCGAGCTTCCGTATACTGCTTCATTCCCCAGATTACTGCAACAGCCAGGGCTAGGCTGGGCCAAAGCAAGGAGCCAGGAACTCCATCCTGGTTCTCCCACATGCATGGCAGGAGCCCCAGCACTTGGACCATCTTCCACTGCCTTCCCGGGCACACTAGCCAGGAGCTGAACTGGAAGTGGAGCAGCCAGACTTGAACCAGCACTCAGGATATGGGATGCCAGTGGCAAAACCCGCTGTGATACAACCCAGGCCCCAGAGGTGGGCATCTTCACCACTAAGCCAAACTCTGGCCTGTGTTGCCTTTCTCTGAACACCTTCCACCCTGGTACCCATAATGGCCATGGTAACTGATTCCCACCAACAGCGTGTCAGGGTTCCCTTTTCTCTACGTTCTCACCAGGGTGCATCAGGACACTTTGTAATGGAAGACAGTGGAGCTCAAAGATGGAGTCAGGGGATGCTTTTGTCCTGGGAACGTTCCTTGCTCACTGCAGGCACTCAATGGAGGTTTGCACACGTTGTCCTATCACACGGCCCATTTTGTATTGGGAAATCCAGGCCCAAAGATATTAAATGATAAGTGCACTCAGTTTGGAAGCAAAAAGCTGGCATGGGGGTCACATCTGAGAGCCACAGCCCAGCTTCCCTCTCCTTTCCAAGGCAGCTCTTCAGTGAGACTGACTCCCACCCCATATGGGAATAACGTAATGATCACCATGGCCGCCTTTCTCTGCCCACGCACAATGACTGAATCAGTTCCCTGACAGTCACTTCACCTGCGTGTTCTCCTGGCATCTTCCCACAGTCCTCCCGGGCAGACGACTCCCCTTGTTTAGAGAAAAGCGCACTGAGATTCAGAATGCTTAATAACTTGCCCAAGGTTGTCTAACTCTACCAAAGCCCAGGACTCAAAACCACATCTGATCTCCGGGCCCCTGCTCTAAGCCTTGTTCCACTTGAGCCCCAGCACCAGGAAAACTGTAGGGCGCTACCCTGGGACACTCACCCACAACTTCCACCTGGACTACGCCCTCTGCCTTCTGGGGGGTGACCACCACCTCACAGCGGTACTCTCCGGCCTCCCTGAGCTGGATCGCAGGCAGCCGCAGTGAGGCGTCTCCCCTCTCCAGCAGCTCAAGAGGCACGCTGGCTCCAGGTCGGAAGGCCGCTTGGTGATCGCCATAATACTCAAAGAGCCTGGCTTCCATTGCCGATCCTTGAATCTTCCGAAACCACATGACACCCATGATGCTGCTGTCCAGGAGTGGGGAACCAGGGATCTTACAGTAGATGGTGACATCGTCATTGAGGAACACGACCTGAGTCTTCCCTGCCATCTCCACTTCCAGAAAACCTGTGGCAACAGGAGAACTCAGTTATAGGAGCCCCTTGGCAAATAACAGGCCCGGAGCTCAAACTCGACCACATGAATGGCAAGCAAATTCCTTTAGGGCACGGATAGGGAAGGTCTCTGGACAGGGGTCCTTTGTCCATGGCCCTGTTAGGGTGATAAGTGGAGAGTTCGACTTCTGCTCTACATCAAGATGGTTCCTGCTGATATGAAGCCCAGGAACTGGAGCTATCCGCAATGAAGCATGAGCAGATGAACGAGCAAACCGAGCTGATTTTTAGCAAAGTCTGCAGGTGGAGGTGGGGTTTGTCCTCAACAAGCAGCCCCAGCCACCTGGCCTTCTGCATGGCCTTGGCACCTGAGTCTGCTTTTCTACAGACTCATCCACAAATTTATTTATTATTTTATTTTTAAATGGTAAGCACGTGATATTTTATACTCAGCTCAGACGTGACAAGTCTACACAAGTCAGTATAACTTGTGGTTATGTTTTTACAAACCTGAAGGCCCTGTAGCAATACAGCATTCGTTTTAGTGATGCCACAGTGTACTGATGCACCGCCCACATGACTTGATCTATGAGCCTGGAAAGTGATGAACCTCTTAATGTTTATATACCGTATGAATTATACACATCCAGTCTTCTACATGTCAGCCAACATCATTACAGGGTAAGGTAAGGTTAAATGTGACAAAGCCCTTAACACAAATTTGCTGAGCAAGTGTGGAAGGTCATTTGGGTAAAAGACAGAAAGTATTAAAACCAATTTTTAATAGTAACTTTTTCTTTTTCACTTATTTTGCTGGCGTCGAATTCCAAAACTGCTGCTTGGTTTCTGATCTGCAACTTCTCTAGAGTAGGTTCAACCTAACACAAGGGAAATTAGTATCAGCCGCCACATCAAAGACAGTGGTATGCCTGTTAGCTTCTTCCCTGCTAGCATGTTAGCTTCATGTATAAAATGTTCAGCAGTACCAACACCAAACCAGTGTCAGTGGATAGTAAGTACAGTCAGTCTAAAAAGAGACAAAACCCCATTAAAAAAAAGTCGCAACAATTTTGTTCAGTTCGTGCCAATTGAACCCATTTTATCAAATTGTAATAGGAATTGTATTTAAACTTGTGTAAGAAAAATCAATGCCTAATATCAGAAAATAATGTGTGATGCTGTTTCAACTTGGATGGAGACTTTTTTAAAAAGATTAATTTATTTACCTGAAAGTCAGAGTTACACAGAGAGAGGAGAGGAAGAGACAGAGAGAAAGAAAGAGAGAGAGGTCTTCCATCTGCTGGTTCACTCCCCAATTGGCCGCAAAAATCAGAGCTGCACCTATCCAAAGCCTTGAGTGAGATCTTCTTCCAGATCTCCCATATGGGTGCAGAGGCCCAAGGACTTGGGCCATCTTCTGCTGCTTTCCCAGACCATAGCAGAGAGCTGGATAGGAAGTGGAGCAGACAGGACTCGAACCAGTGCCCAGCACTCGGGCAGAGACTTAGCCCACTACGCCACAGGGCCAGCTCCAATAGCTCTTGATATTTAATGCATATAACATTTACAAATACCTAATTAAGTCATCCCAAAAGCATATACACTTAATAATAGCAATGTAGCCTATTTCAGTCCAGAAACCAATTTTAATATAATTTTAATGTCCATTCAAAATATAACTCCACTGCAGAAGCCCAGTGTCACCAGCAGCACTTGGTATAGAAGAAAGCTAGCAAGGAGCAATAGGGATGGGCCTGGCTCTGCCGTCTTCTAACTGCTGAGGGGTCCACTGGACTTCCCCAAATGTCTGCTTCCCTCTTGGCAGAACCACGCTTACTCCCCACGGCTTCTGTGAGGAATAACTGAGGCCAGACCATCACTAGCTTCCTTAACTGCAATGTGCTGTTCTCTTAGGAGGAATTATTAATAATAAAATCAAGGGCTTTTTTTTTTTTTTTTGACAGGCAGAGTGGACAGTAAGAGAGAGAGAGAGAGAGAGAAAGGTCTTCCTTTTTTCCGTTGGTTCACCCCACAATGGCCGCTGCGGCTGGCGCACCACGCTGATCCGAAGCCAGGAGCCAGGTGCTTTTCCTGCTCTCCCAGGTGGGTGCAGGACCCAAGGACCAGGGCCATCCTCCCCTGCACTCCTGGGCCACAGCAGAGAACTGGACTGGAAGAGGAGAAACCGGGACAGAATCTGGTGCCCCGACCAGGACTAGAACCCGGGGTGCCAGTGCTACAGGCAGAGGATTAGCCTATTAAACCATGGCACCAGCCATTGTTCCTTTCAAAATAAAGAAGCAGAATCAGTGCATCTAAAGCAGTAACATACACAGTGTACTAAATACATAAGCCAGCAACAGTCACTGTTATCAAGGGTGGCACTGTAACTGCACTTGCCACACTTTGACACTAACGGCAGTGCCAGCTCCTTCATGCCGGCACCTCCACTGACTTGTGAGTACTGCACTGCACTGCACTCTGATGGCTCCTGCTCCATTATAATCTCATGGGACCAGCACACGTGTGCTGTCCTTCACTGCCTGAAGCACCTTCACGGGACACATGGCTCTATGTTTCTCTTGTTAAACGTATTCCCACGTGTTTTATTCCCCTTGTTTATTTTATTAAAGAACTGAGCATTTAACACATATATTTTTGGCTCCCCACCATTTCCATGTATGACCACCACTATGCTGTGTCCTGTCCTAACATACCATGCCTACTTAAAAACCCAAGCAAAGGGTGGATTCCATTTAAAAAAAAGATTTATGCATTTATTTGAAAGATGGAGTTAGAGAGAGGGAGATTCAGAGAGAGACATCCTCCATTCGCTGCTTCACACCACCAATGGCCGGGGCTGGGCCAGACCAAAGGCAGGAGTCAGGAGCTTCAGCCTGGTCTCCCACATGGGTGCAGGGACCCAAGCACTTGGGTCATCTTCTGCTGCTTTCCCAGGTGCATTAGCAGGGAGCTGAATCAGAAGTAGAGCAGTTGGGACTGGAACCCGTGCCCACATGGCATGCCAGCACTGCATGCAGCCGCTGAACCTGCTACACCAGAGCACTGACCCCCTAAACGGGCATTGTGAACAACACATTCTTGGCCACCCAATATGGACAACATGTATCCAACATGGTAGGGAAACTTCTCACCCTCCACTGTAAAAAGGACAGGCCACTCCCAACTGTTACAGAAATGAAGTCACATGGAAAACTTTCACCAACTGTCTGAACTGTGTTCTCGGAGGCCTCCTCCACAGAGAGATCTCGATTGGCCTCCTGCTCAGTCCCTGGAAGCATTTCTCATCTTCCACCCAGGGAAGACAACCAGCTTTCTCCACACCTGCCTGCACGTCAGCTTTAATGTCTTCTACAGAACCAGGTCCTTTGGGTGCTTCAGGAGTGTTTTCCTGCTTTTTGAGGGATTCCTGACCTTTTGATGTTGGCGTTGATGGTTTTGAGCCCTTCCCATGCTGGCTCGATTATGTGACTTTGGGCTGGGGTATCTCCTATAGAGCTGCTTCTTCAGTCTCCTCCTCCTCGTCATCTCCAAGGCCGCCACCTCCATCAGCGGCAGGTTTTGCTTTTCCTGAGGCACCTTGCTGCACCGCTAGGAGCAGATCGCTTCCAGATTTGCTCAACAGTCTCACATCCTCCTCTTCTTGAGTCCACGTCTTCCTCCCTGGCCACTAAGGGCCGTCCACTCACATGCACAGGCCCTGAACCACTCTTCAGCCTGAAGTCACAGGTGGCGCCTTTTCTAGCCGCCAAGGGAAACTGCTGGCCGTGCATTTCCCAAATTGTCAGTGTGCCTGTAACTGGACTGGCCGCATCACTCATTGCCTCTGCCTAACAAGGTGACGTGCATCCTGTGCACCAGCACCTAGGGACATCGTTGATGACAACCGGTGCTGAATTTGTCACTGTCCACTTCAAAGTGAGAATCTTTGTTAGCCTTTAGTTCACAACCAGAAAGAGTTCTGGGGCCTCGTGTCCATGTCCACCGAATGTTCCATGGGGCAGAGGCACGCACCGAGCTAGGAGAGCAGGTGGACAGAAGCAGCCGCCCACTGCTGCAAAGGACAGCCACACGGGACTGGGCCACGCCAGGCTTTTATTCTTTTGGAAGCTATTGTACATGAAATGGTTTTCTTAACTTTATTTTCAGGGTGTGCTTAGAATGCTTAGAAATACTATTTGTTCTTTTTGATATCATCATCAACTATTCTGTTTAATGTCTACATTTTTACATTTATTTATTTGAAAGACAGAGAAAGGGGGGGGGGGTGTCTTCCATTGCCTGGTTCACTCTCCCAAGTGAATGCAAAGGACCCAGCAGCACCTGGTGGAAGCCAGGAGCCAAGAGCTTCTTGTCTCCCACGTGGGTGCAGGGGCCCAAGCACCTGGGCCACCTTCTGCTGCTTTTCCAGGCACATTAGAAGGGAGCTTAATGGGAAGTGGAGTAGTCAGGACTCAAACCGGCGTCCACGTGGGCTGGCAGCACTGCAGGCCGTGGCTTTAACCCCCAATTTTAATCTCTTTAGAACTTCCTTTTGTTTCTCAAACTTGGGGAAACAACACATGCGTTTACATACATACATGTCGCGTGTGTATATGGCATACATCCTTAAGGCACAAAGCCTTTCCTCTGCCAGGGCGCTAAGCTGCAGTTGAGGCTGCCCCTGGCCTCCGGAACCCTCAGCCGCCGCCCCCCACCGCCACCAGCGCCCTCGCCGGCTCTGGGCTTCTCCGGGCTTCTCCGGCCACCGCCGCCGTCCGGCCCCCCACCCCCACACCGGCGCACTCGCCACACCCAGAAGGTCTGGGCCACTCCGGCGACCCACTCAAGCGCACCCTCTTGGGGCACCGTCTGCGGGCTGTCACCCGGCACACAGAACGCCTTCAGGACAGTCACCTGTGGAATCGCTACCCGTATCTGTATTTCACGAAGCAGGGCTCCGAGCCGGGTGGCGACAGCGGCGTCCTGTCCGCACCCCCTCCCCCAGGCCCCGGACCCCGCACCCCACCGTCCCCTGCGCTCCCTGGCCCTACCTGCCACCTGCAGTGCGGCCCACACGGCCAGCAGCAGCGGCGCTCCCAGCGCGCTCGCCATCCACTCAGCCGCTCTGCCTTCCGCCCGCTCCGCGGGTGCCGGCCGCCGAGCAGAGCGCTGCTGTCAGCTGCTTCCCGCAGCCGGGGCGGCCAGGAGACGGTTCTCCCGCCGCGGACGCCAGCTGAGTGCGCAAAATCCGAAGTGCGAAACAACTTCGGAAACCGCGGGCCCTGCCGCCGACGGGGCGGGCCCGAGAGGGGCGGGCCCTGAGTGCGCTCACCCAATCGAAGGAGAGGAGTGACCTCCGTGCCAGGGAGTGGGCGCCAACGCTGTGGCCATTGGGTTAATGCCCCGGCCTGAGGGGCCGGCATCCAATAGGAGCGCGGGTTCCGAACCTGAGACGGGGTTCGCAACACATGCAGCTGCGCGGCTGCAAAGGGGTAGCCGGCGGCCCTCACCCCGCTGGAGAGGCCTCCTCTCTGGGAGGTCTATAACCCCGAGATGGCTGGAGGTGAGAGATGTCTGGAGGTGAGACAGGAGACAGCGTGCCCGCCCCGAGCTCCCTCTCAGCCAGAGCCCAAACCCAGGACTCGGATGCGGGCTTCTCACCAGCCCTGCATTCTTCCCACTTTGTCACACGTCTTCTCCCCCACGGAATTAAAAGGCAAATACTACATATTTTCCGGGTTTTACGTGTACCGTAATTAAAGATGAATCCCTGCACACAATAACTGGAATAATAGTTTCAACAAAAACTTACCCTGAAAACTTGATGTAACATTCATAAAACGAATCCAAGTATAACAATGCAGTGTAAAGTCTGTCTTTCTGATTCTCTATCAAATTGAAATCCCGTTATTCCTGGTTTGAAAAACAGTCCAAACTCTAAATAAGCCAAAAACAAATCAGAATATCTTCAGGCTGGCCGTCGCCACGGCTCACTAGGCTAATCCTCCGCCTTGCGGCGCCGGCACACCGGGTTCTAGTCCCGGTCGGGGCACCGATCCTGTCCCGGTTGCCCCTCTTCCAGGCCAACTCTCTGCTGTGGCCAGGGAGTGCAGTGGAGGATGGCCCAAGTGCTTGGGCCCTGCACCCCATGGGAGACCAGGAGAAGCACCTGGCTCCTGCCATCAGATCAGCGCGGTGCGCCGGCCGCAGCGGCCATTGGAGGGTGAACCAACGGAAAAAAGGAAGACCTTTCTCTCTCTCTCTCTCACTGTCCACTCTGCCTTTCAAAAAAAAAAAAAAGAATATCTTCAGGCTAATCAAAATTTTCCGTTTAAAAGTTAACAAAGCATTTTCAGTCACATACTTGTAAAGATTGCTTTTATAACTTGGCAATAATAAAATCAAAGGTCCTTAAAATCCTGACTTTAAATTAGGATGTGTAGCCATCACATTTAACGGTTCCTAAAACACTAGCTTCCTTCATTTATTTATTTTTTTAAAGACTTATTTTATTTTTATTTGAAAGAGTTACAGAGAGAGGTAGAGACACCCAGAGAGGTCTTCCATCTGCTGGTTCACTCCCCAGATGGCCGCAACAGCCAGAGCTGAGCCCGTCCGAAGCCAGGAGCCAGGAGCACCCACTTCTCCCACGTGGGTGCAGGGTTGGGCCATCTTCTACTGCTTCCCCAGGCCATAGCCCACAGCTGGATCGGAAGAGGAGCAGCCAGGACTAGAACAGGCGCCCATGAGATGCCGACCCCTCAGGCCAGGGCTTTAACCCGCTGTGCCACAGCGCCGGCCCCAGCTCCCTTGATTTAAAGGAAAAGCAGTGATGGAGATGTTTTCTCATGGTTTAACTGCAGATGCAGTTTTGTTTTCAGAAGACACTGATGGTCTTCTGTACAGACCTATTCTAGGCACAAGCTTTTAAACACACACACACACATATTCCACCCAAAACGCTGTTCCTTCAGTTAGAGGCCACATAACTTGGTACACCTGTAGCAGGATGCCTGCACCGGGACAACACACCAAGGCCTCTTAGCAGGAAGCAGTCTTTTATTGTGCCGGCATAAGGCCCACGTGATTTCTTTCTTTCTTTTTTTTTTTTTTTCCTTTGTTAAGATTTATTTTATTTATTTGAAAGACAGAATTACAGAGAGAGGTAGAGCCAGAGAGAGAGAAGTCTTCCATTCCACTGGTTCACTCCCCAAATGACCACAAAAGCCAGAGCTGAGCTGATATGAAGCCAGGAGCCAGGAGCTTCTTCCGGGTGTTCCGCACGGGTGCAGGGGTCCAATGCCACCCGAACCTGCTTAGAAGAATGAAACTGTGGCTCTAGGCATTCACTGGCCTCACATGGTTTAAAGCAAAATCTTCAGCTTTTTTTTAAAAGAGTTTGTTCGTTTGTTTGTTTGATAGGTAGATTTACAGACAGAGGGAGAGACAGAGAGAGACATCTTCCATCTGCTGGTTCACTCCCCAGTGGCCCCAAATGCTGGAGCTGGCCCAAGTTGAAGCCAGAAGCCAGGGGCTTCCTGGCTCTCCCATGCAGGTGAGAGACGTAAGCACTTGGGCCATCTTTCACTGCTTTCCCAGGCCATAGCAGAGAGCTGGATGGGTAGTGGAGCAGCTGGGACTAGAACTGCACCCACGTGGGATGCAGGTGCCACAGGTGGAGGATTAACCTACTGCGCCACAGCACTGGCCCCAACCTATTTTATCTTTTAGAAAATAACTCTTTTAATATAGTCACCTGATTGTATTGAGAAATACAATGACTCCCACAGAGAAAAGAGGAATGGTTTGGGATAGTGACGAAATGTATGAATTTATCTGAAAGGCCTGGTGAATCCCATGCAGCTGGGGCTTTTATTAAGGCATTAAGACTGAAAATGGTGCTACAACATCCTACACTCCTCAAAGATTTCCCGATGATTAAATATGTGTGCTAAAAATACAGAGACTTGAAATAACAGTGGGAGGACAAAATGGTGGTATGTGGCAGGATGATCCAAATCATGCTGGGCAAAATTAACAATTAAGGAGGAGAGAAGACACCCGCCTGAGATAGGGCTGTGAGAGACTCACAGCAGAAAACCCAGGAGGATAGCAGAGGTCGGCCAGGTCCACGCCGAGAGAGCCAAGTGTGAAGGGCTCAGACCTGGGAGGTCGGTGCCAGCTCTCGGAGGACCAGGTGACACAGGAATTTGTGGTCCCGCAGAGGTTTGAATAGCAGCGGTAGGGAGAGCTTGGCGAACTGCTGTTGAAGTTCCACACAGGAACTAGAAGGTGGGGGCAAATATTGAGGAACAGGTGGAGAGGTCTTCCACCCCCATCTCCCTACCCCCTCCCCTGACATGCACTTGCAGGCTGAGAGAGAAGACATCTTGCTCCATGGTTTGTTTACAAAAGTAGGGGCCTGCAGCCATTGCCTCCTGTGCATGTGCCCATCAACTGCTGGGGTCACCTCACCTCACTCCGCACCCAAGAACAAGGGCTACAATAATCTAGAAGAATTTCTTCCCCCACCATGGAGGCTGAACATTCAAGAGGAAGCCCTGTGTATTGAAAGTACCTAACCACTCCACCACCATTGAAAATCTAACCCAGCACCAGCAGGAGGGGCTCTGCAACCTGCTCACTATACACAGACCCATAGCAACTCGTAACACAGGAAACTGCCAAATGTGAAAGTTCCCATAGAAAAGCAACTAGACAAAAACAAAGACAAAAAAAAAAAAAAGAGAGAGAGAGAGAGAGAGAGAAAGAAACCAACAAAAAAAACCCACACAGATGCAGAAGGGATAAGAAGAACAAAATAAGAATAAGGAAAGGACCGGTACTGTGATGTAGCAGGTAAAGCCGCCACCATCTCTGCTATGGTCTGGGAAAGCAGTAGAAGATGGCCCAAGTCCTAGGGCCCTGTACCCACGTGGGAGACCTGGAAGAAGCTCCAGGCTCCTGGCTTCGGATCAACTCAGCTCTGGCCACTGTGGCCATTTGGGGAGTGAACCAGCAGATTTAAGACACCTCCCTCTCCCTCTCCTCTCTCTACCCCCTCTCCATTCCTCTCTCCCTCTCCCTCTGCATCTATGTAACTCTGCCTTTAAAATAAATAAATAAATCTTAAAAAAAAAAAAAACAATAAGGAAGACACCATGAGTCCCTTAAAAGAACACTACAGCACTTCAGTAATAGAAAGGGAAGAAGAGATCAAGATTTGCCAGAAATGGAATTCAGAAAATTAATCGTCAGACTACAAAGAAGCAATCAGAAGCAAATTCACAAACTAATGAAAAAAGTTTTACCATGAAATAGAGATATTAAAAAGAAGCTAGAATGAAATACCTGAAATAATGAATTTCTAGGAGAAAATAATTAAAATTGGAGAAGAAATCAACAAAATTGAAACAAAAAAATACAAGAAGATCAGCTAAACAAAGAGCTAGTTTTTGAAAAAATAAACAAAATTGACAAACCATTGGCCCAACTAACCAATAAATGGAGAGAAAACTGCTCAATAAAATTAATGCCTTCATCTTAATAAAATTAGGGATGAAAAAGGAAATGTAACAACAGACAACACAGAAATAAAAAGAATCAGCAGAAATTACTAAAGAGCTGTACACCAGCAAAATGGGAAGCCTAGAAGAAATGGACAGAAGCCTTGACACATATGATCTACCTAAATTGACAGGAAGACATAGAAAACCTAAATAGACTCATAACCAAGACAGAAATTGAATCCCAACAAAGAAAAGCCCAGACCAGATGGCTTCACTGCTGAATTCCACCAGACATTTAAAGAAGAACTAACTCCAATTCTCAAGTTATTCAAAACAACTGAAAGGGAGGGAATCCTCCCAAATTCTTTCTTGGAAGGCAGCATCACCTTAATTCCTAAACCTGAACAAAATACAATAGAGAAAGAGAACTACAGACCAATTTTCCTGATGAACATAGACACAAAAATCCTCAACAAAATTCTGGCCAATAGAATGCAACAACACATCAGAAAGATCATCCACCTAGACCAAGTGGGATTTATTCCTGGTATGCAGGGATGGTTCAACATTCACAAATCAATCAATGTGATATGTCACATTAACAAACTGAAGAACAAAAACCATATGATTATCCTAATAGATGCAGAAAAAGCATTTGACAAAATACAACATTGCTACATGATGAAAATCTTGAGCAAATTCGGAATAGAAGGAACATTTCTCAACACAATTAAAGCAATATATGACAAACCATGGCCAATGTCCTATTGAATGGGGAAAAGTTAGACATGTTCCCACTGAAATTAATCCCATTCACAGTAGCTACAAAAAAATCAAGTACTTTGGATATTTAACCAAGGATGTCAAAAGTCTCTATGATAAGAATTACAAAACATTAAAGAAAGAAATAGAACAAGACACACACAAAAAATGAATAAAGTCCTCCATGTTCACAGATTGGAAGAATCAATTTATCATCAAAATATCCATACTTCCAAAAGCAATTTATAGATTCAATGCAATCCTAATCAAAATACTAAGGACATCTTCTCAGATATAGAAAAAATGATGCTGAAATTCAAAAAGAAACACAGGAGACCCCAAACAGCTAAAGAAATCTTATACAACAAAAACAAAGCTGAGGCATCACAATATCAGATTTCAAGACATACTAAGGGCAATTATAATCAAAGCAGCCTGGGACTCACACAATAAAAAAGACTTGTAGACCAATGGAACAGAACAGAAATGCCAGAAATCAACTCACACATCTACTACCAACTTATATTTGATAAGGAAGTTAATTCAATCCCTGGAGCAAGGACAGTCTTTACAACAAATGGTGCTGGGTTAATGACCTCCACATGAAGCAAGACCCCTACCTCACACCTTACACAAAAATCCACTTAAAATGGATTAAAGACCAAAATCTATGACCCGATACCATCAAATTATTAGAAAACATTGGGGAAACCCTGCAAGACATTGGCATAGGCAAAGAGCTCTTGGAAAAGACCCCAAAGGCACAGACAATCAAAGCCAAAATTGACAAATGGGATTATATCAAACTGGAAAGTTTCTGCACTGCAAAAGAAACACTCAGGAAAGTGAGAGGCAACCAACAAAATGGGAGAAATTATTTGCAAACTATAGAACTGATAAAGGATTAATAACAGAATATATAAATAGATCAAGAAACTCAACAACAAAACAAACAACCCAGTTAAAAAATGGGCAAAGGACTTAAACAGACATTTTTCAAAAGAAAATCCAAATAGTCAACAGATACATGAAAAAATGTTCAGGATCACTAGCCATTGGGGAAATACAAATCAAAACCATAATGAGGCTTCACCTCACCCCAGTTAGAATGGCTTTCATACAGAAATCAACAAATAACAAATACTGGAGAGGATGTGGAGAAAAGGTACCCTAATCCATTGTTGGTGAGAATGTAAACTGGTACAGCCACTATGGAAGACAGTATGGAGATACCTCAGAAATCTGAATATAGACCTACCATATGACCCAGCCATCCCACTCCTGGGCATTTACCAAGGGAAATGAAATCAGCAAATGAAAGAGTTATCCATACCCCCATGTTTACTGCAGCTCAATTCACAATAGCTAAAATATGCAATCAACCGAAATGCCTGTCAACTGAAGACTGGATAAAGAAATTATGGGATATGTACACTATGGAATACTACACAACAGTAAAAAAAAAAATCCTGTTGTTTACAACAAAATGGATGAATCTGGAAAACATAATTAGCAAAATAAGCCAGTCCCAAAAGGACAAATACCATATGTTCTCCCTGACTGTGATAACTAATAGAGCACCTAAAAGGTAATCTATAGAAGTGAAATTAATGCTTCAAGCTGCAATGACTTTGAACAGCCCTTGTCTCGACTGTTGGGGAACAGTTTTTTTCATACAATTTGTTGAACTAATATGTGTATAAAGTTAATTGCAAATAGATCTTTTTTTTTTTTTTTTGACAGCAGAGTGGACAATGAGAGAGAGAGAGACAGAGAGAAAGGTCTTCCTTTGCCATTGGTTCACCCTCCAATGGCCGCCGCATCATGCTGATCCGAAGGCAGGAGCCAGGTGCTTATCCTGGTCTCCCATGGGGTGCAGGACCCAAGCACTTGGGCCATCCTCCACTAATTGCAAATAGATCGTAATAAAAAATAAGAATAGGAATAAGAGAGGGAGGAGGAAGAAGGGTGGGAGTGTGAGTGAGAGGGCAGGCATGGTGGGAAGAATCACAGTGTTCTTAAAGATGTATTTATAAAAAGCATAAAGTTTGTATTACTTAAATAAAAGTTTTCTGGGGGGAAAAAAGAAATATTTAGAAAGTAGCATTGCCTAGTACAGAAAGGATAAAATACAAAAGTAAAGCAAACCCAAGTCACTTTACCAACTGAAAGGTCACAAAGCATCATGGTGTAAAACAAGGCATGGCACTACTCAGTGTTACACATGTCATACACTGGGGATTGACAGTGAAGGCAGGGATTTAATTAAATGGTATATACTCCGATGTCACTAAAAGGGAACACTTAAAATGGACCAAAATTGAACAAAAAATAACATGTTAAATAAAATGATACTTAGGAGAAGGCAAAGAGTAAGATGGAATTTTATTTTTTCTCTCACTTTTAAATCACTCAGACAAGTCATAACTTTTGAAATCATGTAAAAATTAAATTATTACTCATTTTAAAATTCTATGGAGTCACAAAATTATATATAGGGCTGGTACAAAAATATTTTTATACTTTTCTTTTTTAAAGGCAGAGAAAGAGCAAAACAGAAGGATCTTCCATCCACTAATTTATTCCATAACAGGGCTGGTCCAGGTCAACTCAGAAGAACTCCACCATGATGTCCCATGTGGGTGTCAAGGACGCAAGTTCTTGTGCCATTGTCTTCTGTGCATCAACAGAAGACTGGATCAGAAGCAAAGCAGTCAGGACTCCAATGAGATAAACAAGTGCCCCAAGCAGGTACTTATGCTGCTGTGCCAACTGCCTGCCCCAATTTTAGTGCTTTGATTTTGTGATACACATATGTATAATCACAAATTAAAATAAAATAAGCACATTTGCACAGCAAAAGTCAAATACTGTTTGCAACAGACTGTAAACAAATTTTGTTTAAAAAAACACAATACAACTTGTTTACACAGGCAGACAAAGCTTTGAGGGCAACCAGGAAGGGAGAAACACACTGTCAAAGACTGGCTGATGAGCAAGCTGGCACACAGCAGTCACCGAGTGCATGACCAACATCACCTAAAACGAATCCTGAAAGCTCCACAGTGAAAACTGTAAACATCCGTGTGCATGAAACGCAGGTGTTTTTTTTTTATTCACATAGTTCTATAGGCAATATCTGAAAACACTTCAATTTGTAAAATGAAAGACTCTCAATTTTTTTGCTTTGCTTTTGTATCAACCATCAAGTTGGCAGAGCTGGAAATGGTAAATCCAGACTTATCAATACAGTGACTTCACCCCTTGCTGCGGCCACGGGGTCTGGCTCAGTTCTTGGGTTCTCTAAGAAAGGGTTACATCCTCATAACTAACTATTCATTTAAAAAGTCAATTTAACAGACAGGAGGGAAGCATTGGTAAGCTGTTGCCAATGTTGCATTATTTTTTAAAAAGCACAGAAAAGATCTGCTTTTCTACAAATCTTACATGTCAAAACAGGATTGTCATTACTGTCTTGCCATCACCCACAAGGAAAAACAGTGAACTTTGCATTTTACTGAATATGTTTTAGTCTCCCAAATTCAACAAAAACAAGTGAATTTTAAATGTCTGTAGTTGAGGCACCAGTGGTTAAGGGTGGAGGTGGCTTCCCTAGCAGGTTCTCCAAAGGACATAAATCTTGCACAGAAATGATGAACCCCATTGTCTAATTCTGGCTCCTTTCCAGTTTCTTCTTGGTTGTATCACATAGCTGTAAAACAAAGATCAAAATTTATGCACTAACCAGAACTGAGCTTGTCGAAATTTCATCCCAAGGAAAATAGATTTCTTGCTCCCTCTATTATAAGCTAGGCTATCTTAAAAATCACATTATCACAAAACAAAATTTTCTTTGTCTTTCTTTATGTGAAAAACATTCACATTTAGGCTTATGCTATTATAATCCTGTTCAATAAGCATGGAAAATAATGCCATTGTAAATAAATCTTAGTTAAAAAATTATCGAGGGCTGGCATTGTGGCAGAGTAGGTAAAGCTGCCACCTGCAACATCAGAGATCCCACATGGGCTCCAGTTCATGTATGGCTGCTCTATTTCTGCTAATGGCTCTGAAAGCAGCAGAGAATGGCCCAAGTGTGTGGGTCCCACATCCACGTGGGAGACCCTGATGAAACTCCTGGCTCCTGGCTTTGGCTGGGCCCAGCCATGGCTCCTGTGGTCATTTGGGGAATGAACCAGCCAATGGAACATCTCTCTCCCTCTCCCTGTATCTCTGAATTTCAACTAAAATAAATAAATATATTTTAAGAAGCATATAACCGGCTGGCACTGTGGCACAGCAGGTTAATGCTCTGGCCTGAAGCCCCGGCATCCCATATAGGCGCTGGTTTGAGACCCGGCTGCTCCACATCCAATCCAGCTCTCTGCTATGGCCTGGGAAAGCAGTACAAAATGGCCCAAGTCCTTGGGCCCTGCACCCGTGTGGGAGACCTGGAAGAAGCTCCTGGCTCCTGGCTTTGGATCGGCGCAACTCCAGCAGCTGCGGCCAATTGGGGAGTGAACCATTGGATGGAAGACCTCTCTCTCTCTCTCTCCGCCTCTCCTCTCTCTGTGTAACTCTGACTTTCAAATAAATAAATAAATATTAAAAAAAAAGAAGCATACAGTCATGTCTCAGAGGATTTTTCTACCACTACTTTTTTATTCCCCCAGCTCTGGTTTCTGTATTTATTTATTGTTATTTACTTTTTTTAAAAGATTTATTATTTATTATTGACTTGAAGGGCAGAGTTACAGAGAGGCAGAGGCAGAGAGAGAAAGGTCTTCTATCTGCTGATTCACTCCCCAGATGACCTCAATGGCCAGAGCTGTGCTGATCCGAAGCCAGGAGCCAGAAGCTACTTCCAGGTCTCCCACGCGGGTGCAGGGGCCCAAGGACTTGGGCCATCTTCTGTGTTTTCCCAGGCCATAGCAGAGAGCTGGATCGGAAGAGGAGCAGATGGGACTCGAATCAGCACCCATATGGGATGCCAGCACTGCAGGCGGTGGCTTTCCCGCTAAGCCACAGCGCTGGCCCTCTACCATCACTTCTGAGTTATGGTTTTCTTTAATGAGAGTTTCATATTCTAGACACCCACCATGTTTTAAAACTCTAATTTTAACTATATATACCTAAGTATACTATAAAATTTACAGGTTTCATGAAAATTCACATGCTAAATAAAACTCCGAATTACTAAATTATATTACATACCACTAAATCAGCTAAACCCAAGACAAATAGCCAAAGAAATACAAAAAATGGTATAAATCAAACACAGCACCAATGCTTTCAAAAGGAGCTGGAAAGAATACTATTCGCAACTTTCTCAGAAATAATATTCACTCCTGAATGACCAGTACTCATAAGAACTGGAATTCCTTAAGTCTATAAAGACTTTTAGTTTCAATGATTCTTTTTTGAATAATATAAATTATAATAATTTGCTGGAAACTCTGAGGCACGTATAGATTAATATCCATGCATTATTTACTCACACCAAAAAACACTTTAAAAAAAATTGCTCTAAGTTCTCTGGTAACTTTCCAGTTTCTCCCCCGTTCACTAACTAAAACAGTTTTCCCAAGAGAATGCCTGTGCTATCAGTTCTTGGTCATGGATATTAAGTCAACAAAATGATACTGCAAACCATTTTTCTACATTGCCTGAAATTCATCTAATAGAGATAAGAATTCTCCATCTCTAAAAAGATATAGCATTAGCACTATGTTGATTGGTTTTTGAGTGTGTGTGTTTTTTAAACTTTGTATAAGAATTTTTCTAGAGTGCTATATTTAATTTTGAAATTCTTGATTTAACAAAAATATGATGTATGTTTGGATAGACATACAATGATGATTTTAAAAATTTTAATATGGGGCCAGCGCTGTGGCATAGTGGGTAAAGCTGCCACCTGCAGTGGTAGCATCCCACATGGGTGCCGGTTTGAGTCCCGGCTGCTCCAGCTCCAATCCAGCATTATGCTGTGACCTGGGAAAGCAGTAGAAGATGGCCCAAGTCCGTGGGGCCCTGCACCCACATGGCAGACACAAAGGAAGCTCCTGGCTCCTGGCTTCGGATCAGCACAACTCCAGCCATTGCAGCCATCTGAGGAGTGAACCAGCAGATGGAAGACCTCTCTCTCCCTCCCTCTCTCTCTCTCTGCCTTTCTGTAATTCTGTCTTTCAAATAAATAAATCTTTTTTTTTTAAATTATAACATAAGGATTAAGATTTTAAAAATTATCAATGTTAGACAGAACTTAATGTCAAACAAGGAGATACTATGGTGGATTGGTTTAACTCCATAGCCTTTAATAGGCATTCCTGTAACACAGAGGTAGTGAAGTTAAACACTGTAGGATACTTCCCAACCTCCATTGCAGCTGGGGTTCCAGATGTGCTTGGTCCAATCAAATGGTGCACTCACTGGAGACTTTCACTCAGAGCCGCGTTCCATCAGGGAAGAGGCAGGACACGAGACACCGTCTTCATCGGTACAGAGCATGGTAGAGACGCTGCAGCTCCAGAGCCGGCAACTGTGCAAGGCTTCCTAATCCAGCAGGTGGCTTCCTGATGTGGCAGGCAGCTTCTTGATCAGCCCACTCTTGCAACTGAGTTCCTAGAAGCTCAGCCTATGTCTATTTTTTTCCCACCCTTCTAAACATCCTGTGAGCTATCTATATTCCTTGACCAATGTCTTTCTGTTTAAGGAAACAGAAGAATCTTCTTTAAGAAGATTCCATTACCTCCAACCAAGAATCCTGACCCCAGCTGGAAGAAAGGTGCAGCAAGTGGTGCAAAGATTTGAATGGGGAGGTTTGCTTACTGAGGAAACAGGTGTCTGGGCCATGAGACCGAGGGAGAGTTATCAGAGAAGGTGGTGGTAGCACTAACATATAGAGGCTGCTTCTTGCCTCTTTCAGCAAAGTCCTCCAAAAGAAATGTGACTCAGGCTAATGTCAAGTCTGCAGAGATGAAGGCAATGTAACTTTGCTGAGGGCCTTGCTCTCTTCCTACAATAAAAACTGACAAAATCCCAAATCATGAGCCTTGAAGAACTGAAAAAGTCAAGACTGCTGTACTGCAGGCTGAAATAGTTTTAAGGAAAGGCTTAGGAAGCCACCAAACCCTCCTCAACATTTTTCAAGAACCTTCCCGTAAGAATTTTCTGTTAGTAATAGGAGCCGTCCCAGGGCCAAAGACCAGGCCCAGCCCGCCACCATTCAACCCCAGCCTGGAGTCTGAAAGTTCTCAGGCCAGCACAAGGGCAGGGAGTGGCACAGAGGCCAGAAAGGAAATGATGGGGTGTTTTGTTTCAAATGGTATCTTCAAATTATGTAAAAGCCATAGCTGTGGTTATTCATGAAAGTGATTAAAGAAAACAGACCAGAAGCTTACTAAATTTGAGGAATTCATTTGGTCAAAACAAATAAAGATTCAAACTTGGTCTGTAAGAGCCTGTCGCTGTTAACTAGGTACAACAAGCCCGGAGCTCCGAGCCCACAATAACAGGAAGTGAACTGCTAAGACTGTCCAGCCTCCAAGAAGGGCCTACTTTACAACACCTAGCCAGATATGTCCCTTGAAAATTCATGGACAAGAAAAAACTCCTAGAAGGCAAAGCCAAGGGCCCGGGAGGACAATGCCTAAGGCAGGTGCTTTCAGAAAAATGAGGCAGGGACAAAAAGTACCAGAGCAAAGAGATGATTGTTTCTTTCTAAGCAGCGCTTTCTGATCGCTATGGATCAGTAACCACTATTTTTGAATTCTTCCCTATCCTAAAAGGTCAACATAAATGCAGTTTTCCTACATTTACGCCTTATGCATGTGCTGCTCTTGGGACAGAAAAGTTGCCTTTTAGTTTGTAGGGGCCAGAACACAAGGAGCCACACGTAACCTGATGAACAGGTCAACACCCAGGTACCGTGATCCTTGAGCTCATGTGTGAAACTGGACCACATTTTCGGTGGTTCCTCTTTGGGATGGGACAAGCGAGCGCTGAGTCTCAGATGGATGTCTGGCAGCCAGCATGGCTGACAGGGGCGAAAACGGAAGGTTGCCTGACAAATGTCCCAACTTGCCTCTTTCTTAGTTTAGAGGAATGGTCACACTGCCACATGAATTTCTCTGCCTCCCCGGGAGCTCAATTCTTGCCGAGGGGATGAAATTCAAGTGCTGCTGCTGCCTCTGGGAAGCTGCCTCAAAGGGCTGGAGCAAACATGTAAACGAGAGATGGCCTGAAGCGGAGCAAGAGCGTTTTGGTGGAAGCATGACTGGCACAGAAGGCTGTTAAAAGTGGGGGGCAGTTTCCACGAAACACTAGGGAAAAGATACTACAGCCTCTTCAGAACTGTTACTACCAAAGAGACATTACTGAGAGAGATGAGAAGCACCTGTGAAATAATACTTATCTTTATGGGTGAGCACAATTTATTTTAAAGGCAATAGGCAGAGCTTTCTCACTTACTGCTGGTTTCCCTAAATTATGGCCCGAGGCCACTTAATCAAATCACTAAAGGAGAACAAAGAAAAAAGAAGGAAGGTATAAATGTGAGTTCGTTTTCTTCTTGATCCAGTAAAATTCAAACCTTAACTATCTGTGTCCAATAAAATGCATCTCATTTTAAAGGAACTTTCCTTTATTCCAAATATGCTTTAAAATATTTATTGAGCAGAGAAAAATGACAGGAGGTAAAAAGATGAAATAGATGTGGAGTTAACAGTTTTCTTCCAAGTTCTGATGGCCTTCGGACTTTAAATGTCTGTTCAAAAAAAATATACTCTCATTTTAAAGGAATCTTCCTTTATTCTGAATTTTCTTTTATTTACAGATATATCTAGTGTTTACTTTTAAAATTACACTTAGCTAGTCTTATAATAATCAACTTAAAAAGATCTTCTCTGATATGATTGATATAACTGACTGTAAATAATTATGGATAATGTTGAAATAAGTCATTATGACATAATGACTTATTTCAACATTATATAGCATTTATATATTATATTGCATTTGAAAATGTTGATAGTAAAACTTTAGAAGCCTTTCATTTATCTGTACTGCAATTTTTCTATTAAACAGTATATATAAAATAATATGAATATTAATGATTTGAAATATTATATTTGTAATAAATATTTCAATTTACAATGATATGTTTTCTCAAACTAATAAACAAAAAAGCAAAATTACATACGTGGCTCAAACTTCAGTTCTCCATTTGGCCCTGATGGAGGAATTCCCTGTTGTAGTTTTTTTTGTTCCATCTGCTGTACAACCTGGTGAGATGGAAAAAAGAGAATCTTTTTTTTTTTTCTTTTTCTTTCTTTCTTTTTTTTTTTTTATTTTTGACAGGCAGAGTGCCGCTGGTTCACTCTCCAATGGCTGCCACGGCCGGCGCATCTCGCTGATCCAAAGCCAGGAGCCAGGTGCTTCTCCTGGTCTCCCATGCGGGTGCAGGGCCCAAGGACTTGGGCCATCCTCCACTGCCTTCCCGGGCCATAGCAGAGAGCTGTCCTGGAAGAGGGGCAACCGGGATAGAATCCGGTGCCCCAACCGGGACCAGAACCCGGTGTGCCGGCGCCGCAAGGTGGAGGATTAGCCTGTTAAGCCACGGCGCCGGCCGAAAAAAGAAAATCTTAAAATTAAGTTTTGTGGGACTGGCGCTGTGGTGTAATGGGTAAAGCTGCCGCCTGCAGTGCCGACATCCCATATGGGTGCTGGTTCGAGACCTGGCTACTCCACTTCCAATCCAGTTCTCTGTTATGGCCTTGGAAGGCAGTAGAAGATGGCCCAAATCCTTGGGCCCTTGTACTCATGTGGAAGACCCAGAAGAAGCTCCAGGCTCCTGGCTTCGGATCCACACAGCTCCAGCAGTTGCCACCACTTGGGGAATGAACCAGTGGATGGAAGACTTTGCTCTCTGTGCTTCTGCCTCTCTGTAACTCTGCCTTTCAAATAAATACTCTTTTTTTAAAATTAAGTTTTATTTGATTTTCTATCATAAGATGACCTTTGATGAAGTGTGACAAACTAACTGAAATTGTTTTCTAAAATGAAGATAGTCAAATTCTAAAATTTAGATTAATATTCAACAAAACATTTTTTAGAACATTAAAATTTAAGACAATATGCCTCAGCAGCGGCATTTGGTCTACAGATTATGACACTGCTTGAGAGGCTTCCATGCCATATCAGAGTGCCTGGGTTGGAGTCACAGCTCTGCTCCAGTTCCAGCTTCCTGCAAACGTGCACCACACTGCCACACACTGAGACCTGGACTGAATTCTCACTGTCTGGCTTTTTTTCAGCCCAACCCTGGCCATTGCAAGTGAACCAGCAGATGGGAGCTCTTACTCTCTCGATCTCTCTGTCTCACTGCCTCTCAAATAAAATACTACAGCTGGTAGTACCTTGGAATATTACATTACAAAACACAGGCTTTCAACAAAGCATCTACAATCTGTGTTGGTGCCGTAATCCTTTTACCTGGTGATATTCCTGCTTCTGCGCCTCAAGCTGGTCATGCTGACGCTGC
This sequence comes from Lepus europaeus, assembly GCF_033115175.1. NCBI lineage: Eukaryota > Metazoa > Chordata > Mammalia > Lagomorpha > Leporidae > Lepus > Lepus europaeus. Next base: position 47,967,745 of record NC_084833.1, read on the forward strand.
AGCTCTTCTTTTTGCTTCTGAAGCTCATCTGCTTTTTTCTTAAGTTCATTCTCTTGTAAGGAGATAATTTTTTCATATTCTTTTAGTTCATCCTCTGTGAAGAATTGTTGCTGATCCAATGTCTAAAAGGAAACAAATGAGGGTAGAATAATCTTAGGAGGAAAAAAAATAATAAAGTCTGATTCAGGTTCAAAACTGTGATTAGCAAAGTACGATGAGTATTGTAGTATTAAACCTTCATGTAAGAAAGGAGAAATAAGGGCCTGGCGTTGTGGCGCAGTGGGTTAATGCCCTGGCCTGAAGCGCCGGCATCCCATATGGACATCGGTTCTAGTCCTGGCTGCTCCTCTTCCAATCCAGCTCTCTGCTGTGGCCTAGGAAAGCAGTATAGGATGGCCCAAGTCCTTGTGCCCCTGCACCTATGTGGGAGACCCGGAAGAAACTCCTGGCTCCTGGCTTCAGATTGGCGCAGCTCTGGCCGTTGCGGCCATCTTGGGGAGTGAACCAACAGATGGAAGACCTCTCTCTCTGTCTCTACCTGTCTCTGTAACTGTCTTTCAAATAAATAAAATAATTTAAAAAAAAAAAAAAGAAAAGAGAAATAAGATAGCATATATTTATGTACTTATTTGAACAGAAGGAGAAAACAGGAAGGAAAATCTGGAGGCTAATGAGATTGGTATTAAAGCCTAAGTGTTAGGGCTGCATTGTGGTACAGCAGGTTAAGCTACTGCTTCCAACACTGGCATCCCATATGAGCGCTGGTTCAAGTTCTGGCTGCTCCATTTCAGATCCAGCTCCCTGTTAACAAGCCTGGAAAAGCAATGGAAGGTGGCCCCAAGTGCTTGAGCCACTGCCAAGGGAGACCTGGACAGAATTCCTGGCTCCTGGCTTCATCCTGGCCCAGGCCTGGCTGAGACAGTCATTTGAGGGAGTGAACCAGTGAATGGAAGATCTCTCTCTGTCTCTCCTCTGTCACTCTGTCTTTCAAATAAATGTAAAAATAAATCCTTAAAGAATAAATAAAATCAAACCCAAAAGTAAGAACTGAGTGGGAAGGGAAGTAAAATTTCTCTGAATATATCTTTTTTGTACAGATTCCACTTTTTGGAAGCATGCTAATGTTTCACACACACTAAAGAAATCAAATAAAATCCACAAGGACAGGAAAACCCCAACATTTGGAATGTAAAAACAGAAGCAAATAACAGTACTTTCATTTAAAATGAATAAGATAACTCACAGAAGAGGAAGGGGAAAAAGAACTAACCCAAGTCACTTTAGTTCGCAGTTTTTCGACCATATTAAAATATAGTCTCAGGTTAAAAATAAAAAACCTACACAAATTCTTATTTTGCAGAGGCATGCATCAGCAATTCTGCAACTCTTTATACAGTCTAGGATGGAGGAGACTTGCAGAATTTTTTATGGAATATGGCAGTTAGATTTTACATGAAAAATGGAAAGAATAAAAGATGAAATGCTGTGTTGCAATCTGAGGTGTTGGATTGAAACTGGAGATACTGGTGCGTCCTTGTGACTTGTAATACATGTTAATAGGTATATATAAAGGAACAGAAGTGTGCTTAAGTGTGCATTTATATGCGTATGTGTGCCTGTGCATACACGGACACATACTACATAGATGACACATTTTATATATATATATATATGTGTGTGTGTGTGTGTGTATACATATATATATAATTTCTATTTTATTTATACTATATATATTTTTTCATTCTCCACTTCTATCATCTGAAAGCAATGGAAGCATTAGAAGCAATGGTAATCCAGTAGCAAGGGACCCACTGAGTGCTGACTTGGGTCTATAAAATCAATCTCCTTAGAAAAATGGATGATTCCATGGATGGGGCAGGGAAAGAACAAGATGAACTTGGAGTTTCTTGTCATATTAAAAGTAAGGTGGGGGGCCAGCACTGTTAAGCCTCTGCCTGCCATGCCGGCATCCCATGGGGTGCTAGTTCAAAGTCCCAGCTACTCTACTGACAATTCAGCTCCCTGCTGATGGCCAGGGAAAGCAGTAGAATATGGCGCAAGGGGCCATCCTGAACCTTCATGGGAGACGTGGAAGAAGCTCCTGGCTCCTGGCTTCGGATGGGTTCAGCTCCAGCTGGTGAGGCCTGCAGATGAAAGACCTCTCTCTCTGCCTTTCCCTGTCTGTAACTCTGCCTCTCAAATAAATAAATAAATCTTTAAAATAAATACATATATATATATATAATATATATACATATACATATATAAAGTAAGCTGGGGCTGGCACTGTCTTGTGGTATAGTAAGTTGAGCCTCCACCTGTAGCTCTAGCATCCCACATGGGCGCTGGTTTGAGTCTCAGCTGCTCCACTTCCGATCCAGCTCCCTGCTAATGTGCCAAGGAAAGCAGTGGAAGATGGCCCCTGTACCCACATGGAAGAAGCTCTAGGCTCTCAGCCCTGGCTGTTGCAGCCATCTGGGGGATGAACCAGCAATGGAAGATCTGTGTGTGTGTGTCTTCTTCTCTCTGTGTAACTCTGACTTTCAAATACATAAATAAATTTAAAAAAAAAAAAAGGTAAGAACATCCTCAAAGAACAATAGCGATATAAAAGTACATAACACTCAATTTGAAAAACCTCCCACTGGCCAGATCTGGACAATTTGAGCATGGCAATAAATGATAGTGAGGATTAGAGCTTACTGAGTAAAATAAGAAGCCATGATTCTCCACTGACATACACAGACAAGGGGCAGGGACAGCTTTTTCCTTTCAGTGGAAAACCAACCGATCACTACAGAAGGAATGATGAGATCAGAAAATCGCCATTTGTCCGTCATCACAGTAACAACGGATTCTGTTCAGCACCAGGAGCGGATGCTAAAACCAGTAGATACTGAGACACTTACATGGTCTCAAAGCATACTCCCATAAGATACCTTTTTTAACAAAGTACACTCATTTTTTATTGGTAGAAATGTAGAATGGTACAATTCTTTGGAAAAGCACTTCAGCAAAGAAAATATTCTTACACAACCTTAAAAATAGTGCCTTAGAGTTGTTCTAATAGTGCCACATTGAGAATCTAACCTATAAAACAACTTTACACACATTTAAAAAGTTTTACATAAAATATTTATTGATGGTGGCATTTTCTTTTGTAAATAACAGTAAAGAAAACTGAAAATAACTAACCCTGAGAAACTGGTTATGTACCCCCATAGCTAGCAAAGTAATACTTAAGAAATACTATGTGAAAATGCTTTTTTTATATCATATTGAGTGGATTTTTTTAAAAAGCTAACTTTTGGTTCTGATTGCACGGTGGACTAGAAAACACACTCTTACATCACAAGAAGTAAAATAGTCTGTACTCCATTAATATGGACAATTATGTCAATTAAAAATACACATATGAAAAAATTAATTAACTAGTCTAAAAACAGATTTTTTTTAAAGGTAAAACAGTAAGTTTACAGTAGGGAAATTCAGTAGACACCAGCTTAATCAAATGATGAAAGTTAACAGTGCCAGTTCCAGGACTCATGAACAGCATCCACTGAGCACCCCTTCAGCCATATTCAAGGGACACTCCACAACATAATTGGTCTGAGGTCATTAAAATGTCAGTTCTGGGGCCGGCGCTGTGGTCTAGTGGGTGAAGCCACCACCCGCAGTGTCAGCATCCCATATGGCTGCTGGTTCAAGTCCTGGCTACTCCACTTCTGATCCAGCTCTCTGCTGTGGTCTGAGAGAGTGGAGGAGGATGGCCCAGGTGCTTGGGCCCCTGTGCCCAGGTGGGAGACACAGAAGAGGATCCTGGCTCCTGGCTTAGGATCAGCGCAATTCCAGCCATTGTAGCCGTCTGAGGAGTGAACCAGCAGACGGAAGACCTTTCTCTGTCTCTGCCTCTGCCTTTCAAATAAATAAATAAATCTTTAAAAAGTCAATGCTGGGAAGTGTGAAAAAGACTGAGGAATTGTTTCAGATTTACAGGAAGCCAAAAAGGCATTACAACTGAATTTAAAGACTGACTTGGATTTTCTTTTGTTATAAAGGACATTATTCAGGAAACAAAAATCAGTGAAGGACTGGTGCTGTTGCGTAGCAGGTAAAGCCACTGCCTGCAGGGCCGGCATCCCATATGGGTGCTGGTTCGAGTTCCAGCTGCTCCTCTTCCAATCCAGCTCTCTGCTATGGCCTGGGAAAGCAGTAGAAAGCAGTATACTCAAATCCTTGGGCCCCTGTACCCACGTCAGAGACCGGAAGAGGCTCCTGGCTCCTGGCTTCGAATTGGTGTAGCTCCAGCCGTTGCGGCCATCTGGGGAGTAAACCAGTGGATGGAAGACCTCTCTCTCTCTCTCTATCTCTCTCTGTAACTCTTTCAAATAAATAAAATAAATCTTAAAAAAAAAAAAAAAAAAAAAAAGACTCCAGTCAGAATGCCTGCATCCTATATTAGAGTGTTTGGGTTAGATATGAGGCTCCAGTGCTAATTCCAGCTTCCTATAAATGCAGATCCTGAGATGTAGCAGGTGATAGCTCAAGTAATTAGGTTCCTGCTACTCACTTGGAAGACCTGGACTGAGTTCCGAGCTCCTAGCTTCAGCCCAGCCCAGCCCAGCCCCAGAGGTCGGATGCATTTGGGAGTATACAAATGATTGGGATGGATCTCTCTCTCCCTCCCCCTCTCTGTTTTTCTCTCCAATAAATAAAAATAAATAAGTAGAATAAAACACTCCACTGCTCAAAAAAAAAAAAAAAAAAGGAAAGAAAAAGAAAAGAATAAAACCTAGAAAACAGAAAGAGGCTGATTTCTATGATCTCAGATTAAAGCAACACACCATTCTCAATTTTCCCAGTGAAATTTAGCAATAAAAACTTCCACATCCTGGGAAACCCTCAGTCCTGGGCAAACCAGGACAGTCACTCACTCTATCTCAAACTATTTTCTGGACAATTAAAAATCTAATTTAAATGTTATCTATTTGTTTTTAAGTAGAAAAAGACAGTGTTCTTTATCTATTTTGGTTGGTACCTCTCAATTATTCTTTTAAAGTTGTATGTACATTTATACAGTTGACCATGGTATTGTATACTTCTCTGGGGCAATTCACCAAGGTGTATATCTATATATAGATATAGATATAGATATAGATATAGATATATAATAAAAGATTGTAATTATAATTAAGATATAATGAAAAACATTACAAAATGTGTCCAGGGGCCAGTCCTATGGCATAATGGGTTAAGTCACTGTCTGCAGTGCTAGCATCCCAAATGGGTGCTGGTTCAAGTCTGAACTGGTCCACTTCCAATCCAGCTCCCTATTAATGCATCTGGTAAAGCAGCAGAAAATAGCACAAATATTTGGGCGCCTGCACCCATGTGGGAGACCCAGATGAAGCTCCTGGCTCCTGCTTCCTGGTTCCTGGCTTCAGCCTGGCTCAGCCCTGGTTGTGGTGGCCACTGGGGAATGAATCAGCCGATGGAAGCTCTCTCTCTCTCTCCCTCTCTCTCTCTGTAATTCTTTCAAATAAATAAATAAATCTTTATAAAAAATGTGTCAGTTTTGAGAATTGTTCTATTCCTGGAAATTAGTCCCAGGGGAATCATTATAGATTGCCCACAAATAGGCCAATTTGATGGTCATCACAGCGTTATTTATAACAAGAAAAATGGCCGGTGCCGTGGCTTAACAGGCTAATCCTCCACCTTGCAGCGCCAGCCCACCAGGTTCTAGTCCCAGTTGGGACGCTGGATTCTGTCCCAGTGGCCCCTCTTCCAGGCCAGCTCTCTGCTATGGCCCGGGAAAGCAGTGGAGGATGGCCCAAGTCCTTGGGCCCTGCACCCGCATGGGAGACCAGGAGAGGCGCTTGGCTCCTGGCTTCGGATCAGCACGATGCACTGGCCGCAGTGGCCATTGGAGGGTGAACCAACGGCAAAGAGGAAGACCTTTCTCTCTGTCTCTCTCTCTCACTATCCACTCCGCCTGTCAAAAAAAAAAAAAAAAGAAAATATTGGAATTTGCCCAGACTGTCTACATCTGGAGGAATGAGTATATAAATTATACTCAAGCTATACAACTGCATGTATAGTTGCCTTTTAAATGTTTTTGAAGAATGAAATTGGAAAATGTTCATGAAATATTATTAAATTTTTAAAAAGTATTTCATGAACATGCAAAATCATTTATATAGTATGAAGCCATTTTTCAAATATAAATATAATATTAATATGAATATATATGTATACTTATTGCATATGGGATAATACACTGTTTACCTACTTGTGCCATATATGCACATACTGTATATACAAAGTGCACTCTAAGGCAAATTGGCATAATATAGTGCGAAAGTTAGATGTCTACCTCTGGATATTAAAATTATAGATAACTTATAATTTATTCTTTTTTTAAAGATTTTTTTTATTTATTTATTTGAAGGGCAGAGTTAGAAAGAGGCAGAGAGAGAGAGAGAAATTTTCCATCCACTGGTTCACTCCCCAAATGGCTGCAATGGCAGGAGCTGCTCCAATCCAAAGCCAGGAGCTTCTTCCAGGTCTCCCATGTGGGTGCAGGGGCTCAAGGACTTGGGCCATCTTCTACTGCTTTCCCAGGCCATAGCAGAGAGCTGGATCAGAAGTGGAGCAGCTGGAACTCAAACCAGTGCCCATATGGGATCCTGGCAATGCAGGTAGTAGCTTTACCCACTAAGTCACAGCACCAGCCTCTGTGATTTATTCTTTAATTATGTCTGTATTTCTAATTTTCAACAATGAAAATTATTTTATATTTAGAAAATAATATAATTTTTATTTTTTTGACAGGCAGAATGGACAGTGAGAGAGAGAGACAGAGAGAAAGGTCTTCCTTTTGCCGTTGGTTCACCCTCCAATGGCCGCTGCGGCCGGTGCACCGCGCTGATCTGATGGCAGGAGCCAGGTACTTATCCTGGTCTCCCATGGGGTGCAGGCGCCCAAGGACTTGGGCCATCCTCCCCTGCACTCCCTGGCCACAGCAGAGAGCTGGCCTGGAAGAGGGGCAACCGGGACAGGATCGGTGCCCCGACCGGGACTAGAACCCGGTGTGCCGGCGCCGCAAGGCAGAGGATTAGCCTAGTGAGCCGCAGCGCCGGCCAGAAAATAATATAATTTTTAAAAGACTTCTAATTATACATGGTGTGCTCACAAACAAGATTTTAACTGCTATATTTTTTTTTAAAGATTTATTTTATTTATTTGAAAGAGTTACAGAGAGAGGCAGAGAGAGAGGTCCTCCATCCACTGGCTTACTTCCCAGATAGCCACAACTGCTGGAGCTGCGCTTATCAGAAGCCAGAAACCAGGAGCCAGGAGTGCTCCCCTGCCTCCACCATCTCCCACGTGGGTGCAGGAGCCCAAGGACTTGGGCCATCCTCTACTGCTTTCCCAGGCCATAGTAGAGAGCTGGATTGGAAGAGGAGCAGCCAGGACTAGAACCAGCATCCAAATGGGATGCCAGCACTTCAGGCCAGGGCTTTAACCTGCTGCACCACAGCACCGGCCCCCAAATGCTATAATCTTTGAAAGGAATTAAGTTCATACATTTCTTTATACAGGTTGATTATCACTTACCTGAAATGATTAGGCTCCAAACTGTTTCAGATTTCAGATTTTTTTCTGATTTTGAAATATCTGCATATACAAAATGAAATATCTTGGGAATAGGACCCAAGTATAAACAAAATTTATTTATGTTTTATATACTTTATACACATAGCCTGAGGGTAATTTTGTTCAGTATTTTAGTGTGCCTGCATTTTGACATGAGGTCAAATATGGAATTTCCCACATGTGGCATGATACTCAAAAAGTTTTGGAACATTTCACATTTTGGATTAGGGATGCTCAACCTGTAGTGACATTTCAATTTCATATAAAAAGCCAAAATAGTAGATTATACATGCAAATATAACAGGAAACAAAACTTAAAAAGCAGAATAGACTGATGTAGAATTTCTTGAACTATGCATTCCATTTGAAGTAGATTCTATTACCTCCCAGCTATCTGGTTCCAAGAATTCTTTTTTTTCTGTTGCTTTCAAAAACTCCTCCAGAGTCACCAATCGGTCTTTGTTAGTATCAACCTGATTAAAAGAAAATGCAAGTGTCAGATAAAATAAATCTTACATTCTTTACACACTAGCAACTCTCTTCTAATACATGCTACTATACAAACACATGGCAATTAGGACTAGCCTAACATCCACAGCAACTAGAGGAAAAAACAAAAATGCAACACTCAACACTTGACCAGAATCAGAAAAGAGGTATTGGGGTTGACATTGTGGTGAGGCAGGTTAAGCCACAGCCCGCAGTGCCTACATCCTATGTGAGCATCAGTTTGAGTCCTGACTGCTCCACTATCAATCCAGTGCCCTGCTGATGGCCTGGGAAAGCAGTGGAAGATGGCCCGAGTCCCTGGGCCCCTGCACCCACTTGGGAGACCAGAAGAAGCTCCTGGCTCCTGACTTCAGCCTGGCACAGCCCTAGCCATTGCAGTCATTTTGGGAAGCAAACCAGCAGATGGAAGATCTCTATCTCTCTGTCTCTCTTTCTTTCACTCTGTAACTCTACCTTTCAAATAAATAAATAAATATTTTTTAAAAAGAAAACAGACATCTTTCTCTTCTATACAACTCAACTTTGAAGATAAAAAGAGACCTATAAATTTGATACCCCAAAGATCACCATGTTTGAGTCAGCTGATCAGACTGGTTAGGCCAACGTTGTTTTCTTCCCTTGCTATAATATGCATAATCTCTCTCAAAGGCAGGTGCTTGGGCATGAAGAATAACCATTCCAAAAAGAGAGCTGTTTTCACCAAGTTTAAAAGAGTTTAAGTTAAAATGCTCTCAACATTTTTTCCTCAAAGCTACCTAAGTAAATCAAAACTAAAGTTGACAACCTCGGCCGGCGCCGTGGCTCAACAGGCTAATCCTCCGCCTTGCGGCGCCGGCACACCGGGTTCTAGTCCCGGTCGGGGCACCGATCCTGTCCCGGTTGCCCCTCTTCCAGGCCAGCTCTCTGCTGTGGCCAGGGAGTGCAGTGGAGGATGGCCCAAGTTCTTGGGCTCTGCACCCCATGGGAGACCAGGATAAGCACCTGGCTCCTGCCATCGGAACAGCGCGGTGCGCCGGCCGCAGCGCGCTACCGCGGCGGCCATTAGAGGGTGAACCAACGGCAAAGGAAGACCTTTCTCTCTGTCTCTCTCTCTCACTGTCCACTCTGCCTGTCAAAAAAAAAAAAAATAAATAAAAAAAAAAAAATAAAAAAAAAAAAAATAAAAAATAAAAAAAAAGTTGACAACCTCTCCAGATCCTCTTCAATGGTTCTATTAGACTGTGGCAAACTGAGTTACAAAGGCAAACTCCATCATGGTCAAAGGAATGCACCTGACACTGGCAGTGACCACAGTCAATAGGGACGCCAAGGCAGCACTCACAGTGCGGATATTCAGGTGCAACGCACTGAAGCAAACCAGCAAGCTTCAGCTACCCTGCACAGGATGTCTGTGTTAGAAGCTTTTGCTTAGAGGAGGAGCAGAGGCCAAGGACTGCAGAGAAAGGCAAGTATATTCTGTAAGGAAAAAAGGTGTAGAACAGAGAGGAGACAGGATATGGACTCACAGCCAGAACAAATTTATTCAAAAAAAAATAAATTCGCAGAGGTGGGTGGCCAACTGCAGGCGTGCACACAGATGAACACGTGGCAGAGGGTACAGTCTTCAGCGGGCTGGGCCTTATATATCTTAAGGTGGGCTAAGGGTTTGGAGTCCAGGTGAGGGAAAGTAGTTGGATGTAAGTTTCTTTTTTTTTTTTTTTAAAGATTTATTTATTTGAAAGTCAGAGTTACACAGAGAGAGAAAAGGAGAAGCAAAGAGAGAGAGAGAGAGAGGTATATCATCCACTGGTTCACTCCCCAACTGGCTGCAATGGCCAGAGCTGTGCTGATCTGAAGCCAGGAGCCAGGAGCCAGGAGCCAGGAGCCAGGAGCTTCCTCTGGGTCTCCCACACTGCTGCAGGGGTCTGAAGACTTGGGCCATCTTCTACTGCTTTCCTAGGCCATAGCAGAGAGCTGGATCGGAAGTGGAGCAGCCAGGACTTGAACCAGCGCCCATATGGGATGCCAGCACTGTAGGCGGCAGCTTTACCTGCTAAGCCACAGTGCCAGCCCACATCAAGCATTTTTAATTCACCTGCATGACATGCATATATAGAAACCTGGGGCTCCACAATATCACCTAAGGAAAGAATGAAGGTAGGGAGGAAACCATGCTAAGCGATAGGCCCAGGGCACTATGACATTAAGAACTTGGGCAGAGGAGGGACAGCCAGCAAAGGAGACTGAAAAGATTGGGTGAGTGGCATATGAGGAAACGAAGGAGGAGTGGTATCCCAAAAGCCAGGTGAAGATGCACTCCACGAAAAAGGGAGTCTACAAGACTGTGGACCCCTGGAAGGAGTTTCAGTGAACAGAAGGCAAGGCAAAATAAATGCACACAAGGCAGATTGTGGTAGTGGGAGGATGAAGAATTCTCTTGATGGAATCCATTTCCTCAGGAAAATGAGAGGCAAGGACAGAGGAGAGAGAGAGAGGAAGTGCCGTAAAGATGAAATGAAAGGAGAGAATAAGTGAAAGTGTCAGACTCGAAGTGGAGAAGTGACCCGTCCAGGGGAATCTAGAATTGTCCAGCAGAGGGCCGGCTGGCAATTTGAGTTTGTAAGACTGACGTGAGCCCAGTTAGAATTTTTTCTATGTCCATCTCCGGTCAAATTCCACGGCGCCAACAGAGCAGGGTGATATGCTCAGGAGTTAGCACAAACAATGTGCTTAGATAGTCATCATTCTATTTGCCAAGGGCATCCTCTATGACCTCTTTAACAAGTAACATGCATCATTGCTTGCCTGGAGACCCAAGTCAGAAGGGGGAAAAAAATGAGTTGGATAAACCAAATTGAAAAAATGATCAGTTGCTTTAAAGAGGACAGAAGCTGGGGCTAGCACTGTGGCATAGTGGGCTAAGCCTCCACCTGTAGTGCTGGCATCCCATATGGGCACCAGTTTGTCCCAGCTGCTCCTATTCCAATCCAGCTTTCTGCTATAGCCTGGGAAAGCAGTGGAAGATACCTCAACTGCTTGGGTCCCTGAACCCATGTGGGAGACCCGGAAGAACCTCCTAGCTCCTGTCTTCGGATTGGCCCAGCTCTAGCCATTGCGGCCAGTGGGGAGTGAGCCAGTAGATGGAAGAGCTTTCTCTCTGACTCTCACTCTCCCTGTCTGTAATTTTACCTCTCAAATAAATTTTTGAAAAGGACAGAAATTAAAATGCTAGGGCTCTGTGAGACTTTGGATTATTGTTTCCAACTATTGCTCCCTCCTGCAATAGGATCACGTACCCCCACCCAGTGTCACATGATTTAGGGAACATCCTGTAGGATTTACACATCCCCTCCTCACTGACCTGGGCTCTGACCTGTGCTTTAGCCAGTGGAATTTTAAGTGGACCTAAGGCAGCCGGCCAAGTTGAGCTTAAGTCTTAAATACTATGACATGGTTTGGCTTGGGGTCTCTCATGTCCCTCCTAGCACCCAGAGACAGCTCCTAGGAATTCCTAGGCCAGCAACAGGAAGGTATACAGAGCCAAGCCCAGCCACAGTGCAACCTGGCCAAGCCAGCCTAGCCTAGCCACGTCTAGATGCAATCAACCCTTACAGCTCGCATAACGCCAACAAGAAATAAATATTTGTTGCTGCAATCTGTTAAGGTATTGGAGTTGTGCTATTTCTTAGTAAAACTAACAGGCTTTTAAAATATCAAATACTGGACTTTATTATTTCTCACTGCCAAAAAATATTTTTAAATTTATGATAAAAATTTTATAATAAGGGAATCTAGTATAATATTCTGGATCAAAAATGCAAAATCCAATTAAATACCTATACTATGTGTTTATTTTCCATTTTATGATAAGATTTATTGCAATAACTTAAATAATCACTAAAAATAACATGTAAACTTTGAAAACATACCTCATTCATTACATGTTCCCTCATTCTAAGTCTTTCTTCTTCCATTTCTATCATATCATCCTCTTCATTTTTGGGGTCGTACACTTTCTCCAACTGAAATGAAAATTTCAAAACCAACATGAAAGAAAAGAAGGCACCAGAAGGAAGAGAGGGAACAAGAACGAGTACTTAATAAACTCATTTACCTCTTTTGTAAACAGGGCTTCTAATTCTTGTTCATCCAGGAACCCATCATTATTGACATCTAAAGTTTAAGAGTTACAAATGCAAAAATAGATTTTAAGGCCTTAGAAAATAAATAATTCACATGCAGTTATTTATAAATGGTTTGCAAAAGTGGTATTGACATGAGAGATCAGTACATATGCTACAGAAAAAGGCTCTTTTTTTTTATGAAGCTTCTGAGCAGCCTGAGTCAACTCTAAATTTATTTATAAATCTGAAGTATTTTTCTACAAATATATAAAGCAAATATTCTACCAGTAAAGTAAATGCTAATATTGCATTAAAAAGCCTGATAGATATAACCTAGCTGGTCAGAGAACTCCCTTAAGTTTACAAAGATCCTCGCAGTAAGTCATATAATAACTCAACAGGAAAAGCCGTACACAAACACAGATACTGACCTGAATTATCTTAAGCCATACAGACTACCTTAATATCTAGAGATAAGCTCTAAGCACCTACTAGCAGGAGGGTTCAATAAGAAATCCTGTCGGAAATCAGTTGATCAATGCAAATATAATTTTCAAACAGCAGAAACGGGCATTAATAATTGTATCAAATCTGTTACCATGTAATTTGAAAAATGTCTTGGGGTCAAAGTCATTGGGATCCAATCCATCAGCCTCTTCCCATACCTCTTTTAGTTGATCTTTGCTCCCCTGTGAACCAATTTTAAAAAATTGCTCAAAACAAAATATAATCCATGTGTATAGACTCAAAATAAAATACAAATTTGAGGAAAGTGGCAGAATTCAGAATCAAGACTTAAGTACTAATAACTTATGGGAAAAGTCTGCTATTGGCACAAAGAAGTATCTCCATCTAAAGTCACAATCCTTACTGGATGATTGACTTTGGGATGATTTTCATGCTTTTTCTTCATTTCTTCAAATTTAGATTCTTCTTCTTTTCTCTTTTCTTCATCCAGTGTTTTTAAATATTCTCTCCTTTCATGTTCCTTCATCATTTCATACTTTTTAAATTCTTCATGCCGAGTCTTATCATAGTTCTCCAAATCAGTTGTCGCCTAGAACACAATTATCCATTTAAAGTAAATAAAAAGATGTATTTCAAAATACGAATACAAATAAGGCTCTTCTTGAATACAGCACACTCTCTAACAGGAGGTAGGATAGGAGAGCAAAATACACTGGAATAGAAGAGCAAAAATATAATTCCACCATTATATTTTAGCCATTATTATGCCAGAGATGTAGGCACTGAAATAAACTAAAAGTTCAAAGCTAGTTTCAACGTTATGAAGTTCCCTATAAGCAAATAATACAAAACAAAACTTGCTTTTAAAAAGAGGAAGGAAGGGGATGTATGAAAACTGCATTGTATAGAAAGCTAGAATGGTTGCCAGCCATTGAACCGTACCTCATAACTGCCAGACTAGAACCTCGAGTTTGGTAACTCTGTTCTTCCGTGATACAAGAGAGGTGCCCAAACTCTCATCTACAATTCCTGAAACCATCGGCCTGATCTAGCATCAGCTGTTGTGAGCATTTGGGAAGTGAACTGGCAGATGGAAGATTCTCTCTCTCTCTCTGCCTTTCAAATAAATCAAATAAGTAAATAAAAATTAAAAATAAAATAAAACCCCTGAAGCCAGATGTGCTTAAGAATTTTCTAAATATTGTATTTATTTTTATTTATTTTATTTGAGAGACAATGAGAGAGAAAAAGAGAGCTCCCATTCATTGATTCACTCTCCAAATACCCAATAGCCAGGGCTGGGCCAGGCCAAAACTAAGAGCTAGGAACTCAACCTGGGACTCTATCCGGGAGCAGGAATCCAACTACTTGGGCCATCACCTGCTGCCTCTCGGGGTACACACTAGCAGGAAGCTGGAATCAGGAGCAGAGCTTGGACTTGAACTCAGGTACTCTGACATGGGATCCAGCATCCCAAGTGGCATCTTAACTGCCCACCAAATGCCTGTCCCAGAATTTTCTAGATTTTTAGGAAGGAAATATGGCATATATGCCATTCTATGGAACATCTTCGTGGTATCTATAATAAGACAAATTAATATTTCTTTAACAAAAATCTATAAATACACTATGTAATCTAAATAAAATCTAAAAATAGCATTACTATAATTGGTTAGTTCAGGTCAAGTTTCATTTTTGAGATTTTGGAATTTTTGATAAGGAATAGTAAACCTGTATGTCTACATTAATGTCTCTACTAGTAAGAGTCAAGCTATCTCCCTTTAAAAATATTGGAGAGACTATCCAAAAGTTATACTTCCACTTCACTGAGTTGACCTGTCATATTGCAAAACCTCAAAAATACAATAAAGACATTTGGCATTACTCTCACCGCTTTGATTAGCATATCTAAATCTTTGGATTCAAACTTGTCAGGATTCATGTGGTTTAGGTGATCAAATTGTCTTAAAAGAGCTTGGTGGTCCATGCCTACATCTGAAAGAAAATGAAAAAAATTGTAAGCCATCAGTTACTAGATGCTCGAAACATTAATCAAAATGACACATGAGTAAAAGTATTCATATTTATTCCCTAGGATTGTATGAGAAAATGTAAACTTTTACAATAAGAGTTCATATTTCCTTTTCAAAAACTGTTTAAATTACATTGTTATTCTAGGCAAAGGTAATGTCCTAGAATCTAGAATGGAATACAATTTAGTAAGCATATTTTAATGTTGGATACAGAAAAGCTAGTTGACCCTGCTTTATCTGTATACTGCTGCAATGAATCCTTTATGGAACAATAAAAATCTAACTCAGATACAAACAAATTCATTTGCAGTTTGACTTAAAGAAATATCAATTGCTTGTCTTTGAAAACACTTTGTAGAAACAGGCTACAATTTACTACAGTTGAACTGGACTGTCAGTTGTATTATAGACCTGAGCAAATGGGTACATGTGACAACATTATTAGAAGTCAGGGTTTGCGCTTAGAAAGAAAGAATGCACAAACATGGAAGGGTAGAGGGCAAGAAAGAAATCCAAGGAGAGGGATGGGAATAGAACTCTGCGTGGGGCAGGCAACTGGCACAGCAGTCACCCTGGGACATGCACATCCCATGTTGGAATGCATAGTTTGAATCTCAGCTCCTCCACTTCTGATCCAGCTTCCTGCTAATACGCATCCTGGAAGGCAGCAAATGATGGTTCAAAAGTAACTGGATCCCTGCCACCCACGTGGGAAACCATGTTGGAGTTCCAGGCTTCTGGCCTCAACCTGGCCCAGCCCTAGCTGTTGCAGGCATTTGGGGAATGAATCGGCAGATGGAAGCTCTATATCTGTCTTTCAAATAAAATAAAAAGCAAAGCAAATTAAAAAAAAAAAAAGAAGAAGAAGAACTATCTGTATGACATCAGGGTTTCTAAAATATGTACAGGGAAGATGAACATGAGCACATTTCATGTGTATGAGAGTACTTTTTTTTTTAAGATTTATTTATTTATTTATTTGAAAGTCAGAGTTCCACAGAGAGAGGAGAGGAAGAGAGAGAGGGAGAGAGAGAGAGCGAGGTCTTCCATCTGGTTCACTCCCCAGTTGGCTGCAACAACAGCCAGAGCTGTGCCGATCCAAAGCCAGGAGCCAGAAGCTTCTTCTGGGTCTCCACAGCGCTGGCCCCTAAGAGTACTTTTAAAAGTTTGTAGGAGGGGCTGGCTCCATGGAGCAGTAGGTTAATCCTCTGCCTGCAGTGCCCGCATCCGGTTCGAGTCCCAGTTGCCACTCTTCCAATCCAGCTCTCTGCTTTGGCCTAGGAAAGCAGTAGATGATGGCCCAAGTGCTTTGGCCCCTGTATCAACATGGGGAGACCGGGAAGAAGCACCTGGCTGCTGGCTTCAGATCAGCGCAGCTCTGACCATTGCAGCCATCTGGGGAGTGAACCAACGGATGGAAGACTTTTCTCTGTCTCTCCCTCTCACTGTCTGTAACTCTGCCCCTCAAATAAATATACAAAATCTTAAAAAAAAAAAAAAAAAAAAAAAAAAAAGAAATAGCACTCAGAGATAGAGGGGGTAGTTGTGGACTCACACTTCCTCCTCACAAAAAAAAAAAAAAAAGTTTGTGGGAGGGGCCAGCGCTGTGGTACAGTGGGTTAAAGCCCTGGCCTGCAGCACCGCCATCCCATAGGCGCGCGAGTTCTAGTCCCAGCAGCTCCTCTTCCAATCCAGCTCTCTGCTATGACCTAGGAAAGCAGTAGAAGATGCCCCAAGTCCTTGGGCCCCTGCACTCGCATGGGAGATGGGGAGGAAGTTCCTGGCTCCTGGCTCCTGGCTCCTGGCTTCGGATCAGCTCAGCTCTGGCTGTTGCAGCCATTTGGGCAATGAATCAGCAGATGGAAGAACTCTCTCTCTGGCTCTAGATCTCCCTAACTTCAAATAAATCTTTAAAAAAAAAAAAAAAGAGTTTGTGAGAAATTAAGTTAAAGGGTAACATTTGGTTTTGGTGCAAAAAAATGAGATCTATGCATAGTTTTTTCATATTAGCTTCTATCAGTTCTTTTAAAGATTTATTTATTTATTTTGAAAGAGTTACAAAGAGAGGGAGAGACCTTCCATCCGCTGGTTCACTCACCAGACACCACGATAGCCAGTGCTGGGCCAAGCTGAAATCAGGAGCTTCATCTGGGCCTCTGACGTCGGTGGCAGGGTCCCAGACAGTTGGGCCATCTTCTGCTGCTTTTCCTGGGTCATTAGCAGGGAGCGTGAATGGAAAGTGGTGCAGCTGGGACACAAACCAGCACCCATACAGGAAGCAGGTGTCACAGGCAGTGGCTTTACCTGCCATACCACAACACCAGCCCCTCCATTAATTTTTAAAAGCCTCTCATAAACATGGATTTCAAAAGTGTTTTGCCCCTAGGGCTGGCCTTGTGGTGCAGCAGGTTAACGACCTGGCCTGAAGAGCCGGCATCCCATGTGGGCGCAGGTTCTAGTCCTGGCTGCTCTTCCGATCCAGCTCTCTGTTATGGCCTGGGAAAGCAGTAGAAGATGGCCCAAGTCCTTGGGCCCCTGCACCCACGTAGGAGACCCGGAAGAAGCTCCTGGCTCCTGGCTTCGTATTGGCACAGCTCCAGCCATTGTGGCCATCTGGGCAGTGAACCAGCGGATGAAGGACCTCTCTCTGTGTCTCTACCTCTCTCTGTAACTCTCTCAAATAAATAAAATAAATCTTAAAAAAAAAAAAGTGTTTTGCTGCAAACTAAACATCTTTTAATTGCATTTTTCACAAACTTTTCAAAGCATCCTCCTAGGTGCACGTGCATGTGTGTGTATTTGAGTACAGACACGGATATACTTCCCAGCTCAGGCCGATGAAAGTGCAGAAGAGAAAATACACTCCAGTAGCAAGGAGAACTTGGAGCACCAGCCCTTGTTCTATAACATCATTTCCCACTAAAAACAACCAGGGCTCCTCAGAGAAACAGCTGATTCCAGGCCTGAGGCAAAACAGGTAAAGACTAGCCTGGGAACAAATTGTTACGCCAGAAAGCAAACTGCTCAAGTTAGAACAACCAAGTTTCTGGTGAATTCTCAGTATGGCATGGAACTAGGAGTTCGACTTAGGAAAAAAATACATGTGGTAAAACTTAGCCCTGGGGCCAGCATTGTGGCATAGCAGGTTAACCCACTGCCTACAATGTCAGTTTGAGGACCGGTTGCCCCACCTCTGGTCCAGCTCCCTGCTAATGCGCTTGGGGAAGCTGCAGATGATGGTCCAAGTGCTCGGGCCCTACACCCACGTGGGAGACTTGGATGGGGTTCTAGGCTCCTAGCTCTTGCCTAGCCCAGCCCTGGCTGTTGCATCTATTTGGGGAGTGAACCAGAAGAAAGATTCTCTCCTCTCTCTCTTTCTCTCTCTCTCTCTCTCTCTCTGTGTGTGTGTGTACCTCTCTGTAACTTTGTCTTTCAAATAAATAAATAAATCTTAAAAAAAAAAAAAAAAAAACTTGTCCCTAAAGGACATGACCAGACAGTGAAATATATAAAAAGAGGTTACCCTCACTCAAAATAAGAGAAATACATATTATGCCATCTAACAGTACAGTACAACTCCTCAAATTTGATGGCACATACCATTAGCAAGGCTGTGGGAATTTTTGCTGTGGGTATGTGTACTGACACGACCTCTACAGAGGCAAATGTGGCCATATCTACCAAAAATTACAAATACATATACCTTTCGATTTAGCAATTTGACTTGGTAAACTGAGACAGGCTAGAACCAGGACTCATTATACCAGGACCCTCTCAACCTGACATGTATCCGTCTCCAGCTCCAAACCAACCAGGAGCAAGGAGCACCCAGACATTAACAGCAAAAGACCCTCTCCTGCCCCACTGGGTACTCCCCAGCCTGTGTGCATGCCCAGAATAGCCCATTATGACGAACACCTGGTCTTCCCTGAGTGGCAGTAGTGAGAAACACCACCATTTTGAGCATGTCACGTGCAGAAAAGGGACATCAAGCAAGCCAAAGTGTGGTGTGCCAAGGGGTGTGAGCCAGAGCACAGTCATGTGCAGACCACAGCCGAGTGCTCATGGGAACTAGCATGCCTCCCACCCTGTAAAAACCCCTGCCAGGCTCCCCTCTTGGCCCAGCTGGTGGGACTTCTTCCCACTGTACTGTCTCTCTTGTGCTCAAGCATCACCTCCCAATGGCACATACTGGTGTCGTCAATTGATATTTGCAAGTGAGTTGAAGAACCTAGGTAGATTATCCTACTGATAATCGTATATGGATATAGTTATGCACATATAAGATTGTTCACTAGAAATAACCCCAAGGGGCCGGCGCCGTGGTTCATTTGGTTAATCCTCTGCCTGCGGCACCGGCATCCCATAGGGGCACCAGGTTCTAGTCCCGGTTGCTCCTCTTCTGGACCAGATCTCTGCTGTGGCCCGGGAAGGCAGTGGAGGATGGCCCAAGTGCTTGGGCCCTGCACCCCATGGGGGACCAGGAGGAAGCACCTGGCTCCTGGCTTCAGATCAGCATAGCTCCGGCCATAGCAGCCATTTAGGGGGTGAACCAATGTAAATAAGACCTTTCTCTCTGTCTCTCTCTCTCACTGTCTAACTCAATCTGTCAAAAAAAAAAAAAAAAAAGAAAGAACCCAAATGGCCACCAATATGATTAAATAAATTATGTTATATCCATATAATAGAATTCTATGTAGCTATAAAAAATGAATATTGTCAGGGCCAGCACTGTGGCATAGAAGGTTAAACTTCTGCCTGCAGTGCCAGCATCTCATATGGGAACCAATTTGAGTCCCAGCTGTTTCACTTTCAACCCAGCGCCCTGCTAATGTGCCTGGGAAACCAGTGGAAAATTGCCTAAGTGCTTGGGCCCTTGTACCCATGTGGGAGACTCAGAAGAAGCTCCTGGCTCCTGGATTCAGCCTGGCCCAGCCCCAGCCATTGTGGCCACTTGCAGAGTGAACCAGCAGATGGAAGATTCTCTCTCTCCCTCCTTCTCTTTGTATCTCTGCCTTTCAAAAAAATAAATCTTTTAGAAAAAATGAATACTGTCTGTATGTACTAATACAAAAATGTATATTTAATAATATTTAATAATGTATTATTATTATATATTTATATAAAAATATTTAACAAAAATGTATATTAAATGGGGGCCAGTGCTGTGACGCAGCAGGTTAAGCCGCCATCCAGACTGTCGGCATCCCATATGCACTTATATAACTCTTTGGGCCTGGCATTCTTTGTGGCACTAGATCTCTGACAATTTTTCTATTCTATGTACAGGAAATCATTCTAACTAGATTTTCATTTTCTGCTTTTTTTATTTCCTAAGACGTTATATTTCCTATTATAAATTAGTCGCTCACATCCCTTAGTGAAGTTCCTGCGTTTAAGTCATAGCTCTGCTTCCGATTCCATCTCCCCGCTAATGCACATCCTGGGAGGCAGCAGGTGATGGTTCGAGTGGTTGGGTCCCTGCCACCCATGCAGAAGAACTAGATTAAGTTCTGAGCTCTTAGCTATGATCTGGCCCAGCCCCTGCTCTTGCAGGCACTTGGGGAGTGAAGCAGGGGTTCAGAGCTCTCTGCTGTCCTCACCCACTATCTCTCTGCCTTTCAAATAAATAAATGGCTAATTTTAAAACAAATAAATGGGGGCCAGTGCTGTGGCGTAACAGGTGAAGCTGCCACCTACAGTGCCAGCATCCCAGTGGATGGAAGATCTCTCTCTCCCTCTCTGTAACTCTGCCTTCCAAATAAATAAATCTTTTAATAAATAAAATAAATAAATGTCTTAATTTATTACTTTTCAACTATATTTTATTTAAGAGTAATTATTTTTCTTTTGAATGTTATGAATATATTGCCTATTCAAGAAATCAGTTAAATTTTAAAAATTAAGAGATGTGAAATCATTAGTAACATAAAATTTTGACAAGAACATGTCATATGTTAACTGAGCTCAGCAATCAAATATTGAGATTTTCCTACCTTTTCTTTAGCACTTACCTTGAAGGGAATCCAATTTAGCTTTAATCAGCATCCTTAACCTTCCTACTTCTTGTCTTTTCAGTTCATCAAGCTTTGTCCTTACATGATGACTTACTAAATCCAGTTCTTTGCTTAACCTCCCACTCTATCAACAAAATTAATAAATTAATTGTATCTGTAACAATTCATTTTTAGATGAGATGCAACACATTATAGCTAGGGTTTTAATAAATAATAAGTAAATAATGAATAAAATACTTTTGACTGACTTAGATAAATTTATCATTATAAAAAAATTTATTATTATAAAAAAATTTTGGGGAGCCAGCATTGTAGCATAGAGTGTTAAGCTGCTTGAGATACTGGATACCCATTTGGGAGTGTCAGTTCGAGTCCTGGCTGTACCACTTCCAATCCAGCTCCCTGCTAATATGCCTGGGAAGGCAGTAGAAGGTGGCCCAAGTAACTGGGCCCCTGCCACCCATGTGGGAGACCAGGCGGAAATTTCAGGCTCCTGGCTGAGGACTGGCCTAACCCTGGCTGTTGCCACTATTTGGGAACTGAACCAGCAGATGGAAGAAGATCTCTCTCTGTCTCCCTCTGGCTATCACTCTTACTCTAGTTCTCACTCTCTTCTAGTCTCTGACACTGACTTTCAAATAAATAAATAAGTAAATCTTTTTAAAAAAACATTTCTTTCATAAGATATGCTGTTTGTAATTCTGAAAGCATGATGTCTAAATGCCATGTAATTTAGAAAGCATAACTAAACCACAAAGGAGAAACTCAAAAAGTAGTATTAAAAAAATAGTACAACCAGTTGTTTGGCAGTTACTCAAAAAGTTAAACACAGAGTTAGCATACGACCCAGCAATTCCATTCCTAGACATATACCTAAGAGGACTACAGACATACTGATACAACAATCTGAACATACACATTCATGGCAGCATTAGGCCTACCACCCAAAAAAGTAGAAAACATCAAATGGCCACCAACTGAGGAATGAATATATAGGACCATTACGGGGAAATACTATTCAGTCATAAAAAGGAACAGAATCCTGACACATGCAACAACATGGATGAACTTTGAAAACATTATGCTAAGTGAAAGACGGCAGACAGAAGAGACCACATAGTATAGGATTCCATTTATATGAAATGTCCAGATCAAACAAATCCCTTTTCTCAGTTACATCATCAATGCTGGCATAAGCTCTACCAGGGAGACTGACTTTCCACCCTTCCCCACAGCTTCATCCTGGATTCTGTTTGTCCTCTATCCCTCTCTAATATGTTATACACTCATCACATATCCATCCTAACCATCTCTTTCTGGATATGATTTTCTTTGGAGCATTCCTTAACAGTTAGGAATGAGTCTCATCTTATGTGCCCAGGACTTAACACAGTGTCTGGCTTGCTCAAATGCTGTTAATTATTTAATTGCATAATAATTATAATTAAGTAATAATTATTTATTGAATAGCATTTACCTTTAATTCCTCTATGTCTGCTTTTTGGAGCTTTTCTCTGAAATGGTTGTCTGTTTCCAGCACATCAATCACTTGCTTGAGATATTCATCATAATAAAGCCCCGTGTCCTTCAAAGCAAGAATCAAACAATGACGCGTCTGCAAGTTTTTCCTGTGCGAATCTAAAGAGCTCAATCCTGACGAACTGTCTCCAGCAAAATGACACTGAGACCTGTCCGATTTGATGACTTCAACAAAAGGAAAAAGGAATATTTCTCGAAGAGCTTTCTATCTAAACCAACATTGCGTTTAATTACTACATAAAGGTAGACTTCCTATGTGACTTAAGACAATGAGGATTCAAGTCACCATATTAGTTGGTTTCTCTCCATTGCCATCTGTCTCTCCTTTGAATATAACAGTGTTTTCTTGGCTGTTCCATTCTACTCATACATTGGAAATATATTGTGATTAATTCTGTGTACTAACCATAGTAAACAAGCACTGGTTAATGTTAAACAGCATATGCTTGTCCAATACTTTTTTTTACTGCTATTTCAGGAATAGCTCCTGAATGTTCAATTTTATAAGTAATAAACAATAGCGATGTTTAAGTAATGATTGTCTCATTCCACTTCATAAGTTATAACTTCATTTCGCTTCACTTCATTTAGTTGTAATTGTAATCCATTTAGCTACAATTAATCCCGTTTTACTTACTGGTGGCTCTATCTTTGCGCTTTCTACAGGTTGAGTGTTTTGTACTTTTGTCTTGTCTATGTCTATAGGCACAGCTTCAAGGGCAGTGACCAGACAGGTAACCATGAGAACACAATGTTGCGGCAGAATGGTTCTCCAGCGCATCTGAAATAAAAGAATAATTAGAGTAAAATCCCGAAAAGATGTCCTAAAACTATATACACGCATTCCCAGTGTCACATTAAAAATATATTCAATCTTAAAAGGCTTAGTGCAACAAAAAAAATTCTAGGAAAAGGGTAAGAAATCATGGTTTTTTTTTTTTTTACTATAAATATATACCTTTTATAGGGAGGGCAGCAAAGCCAAAGGTACTCCCTGTAAAGACAGTTTAAATGGTAAAGTTAAAAAAGTAACTATGTGCAGGTGAACATCTACTGAGTGTGTGTATAAAGTGTCCCATACTTGTGAAATATGACTAATTTCTGGAAGCCTTCAAAAGAAAGTGGTAACACTGAGAGTCACTGGGAAACAACTGTGGTAAGAGAGGAAGAAGGAAGGCTTTTCATAATTAAACCATACAAACATTTTAAATTTGGACCACATGCACATATTCATCAATAACTACAATTTAAAAATGTAAAGTTTAATTCTCTTCAACAGCAGAGAGGGGCGATTCTGAAGTCCACAGGACTCGAGTCGCCCCATTATGGAGGGCAAAAGTGGCCCCAGAACCCAGAAGAGCTCCCTCAGTGCTTCAGTCCTGCACCTCGCAGGAGGTATTGCAGGAATGGCACACTCAGGTGACCAGCAGGGAGAAGGGCTCTGGACACGCTTTCTTGCCGGTGCGATGTCAGCTGCTTGTTCAGCGCTGGTTCCTAGGAAGACACCACTCACTGTCCTGAGGGTCAGCTCTTCACCGGATGGTGCTGACAATTCACAGGCGTGACACCCAAGACCCTCCTCTCTCTGGTCTCTGGGTGCTGCCCCTCTCAGATGGCAGCTCCCCCTGTTCTCTGGCTGCAGTGTTTGCTTTTTGAGAAGAGAATGTGGAACAAGTCAACATCTTGTCACTCAAGAGTCTGAACTCTCATTTGACTTGGAAGACTTATGCTTCTGTTTCTTTTTTTCTTTCTTCCTTTTCTTATGTTTTTCTTTCTCCTTTTTCTTGCTTTCTTTTTTTTTTTTTTTTTTTTTTTTTTTTTTTTTTTTTGACAGGCAGAGTGGACAGTGAGAGAGGGAGACAGAGAGAAAGGTCTTCCTTTTGCCATTGGTTCACCCTCCAATGGCCGCCGCGGTAGGCGCGCTGCGGCTGGCGCACCGCGCTGATCCGAATGGCAGGAGCCAGGTGCTTCTCCTGGTCTCCCATGGGGTGCAGGGCCCAAGCACTTGGGCCATCCTCCACTGCACTCCCTGGCCACAGCAGAGAGCTGGCCTGGAAGAGGGGCAACTGGGACAGGATCGGTGCCCCGACCGGGACTAGAACCCGGTGTGCTGGCGCCGCAAGGCGGAGGATTAGCCTGTTGAGCCACGGCGCCGGCTTTTTCTTGCATTTCTCTTGACATTCTGAGGAACTGGAGTTGCTCCCTTCTTTGTCTGACGTAGAACCCTCCAAGAACTATTTTGAGTGCTGGATCCTTACATCCTTTTCATGTCTTTTATTCTCCTGAATGACGTCATACATGGGAACTTCATGTGCTAACTTTTGGTTGCCTTTGATAAAGAAAGGACATTCTGTGTCACCCGTTTGGTGATCATAACATTTGCAACATCAACATTGCATCACTTTGACTTCTTTCCCCAGGGGCATCCAAAGTCCTTTAGTTGGTGCATGAGCCAGAAATTCCTGGGCATGTTCATTGCCTGGTACATCCGGTATACAGTCTTCTGGCTTCATCTTATCTTCTTTGATAAGCCCAAGAGAAGGTTTTTCATAATCAGCCAACAAATACCGACAACAGCCCAAACAGTCAAAGAACACTCAGCTCCTCCTGGCAGTGCCAAGAATCCAGGTCTTCACCCCGGTTCAGGACCAGGCAAGCCCCCCACCCACGCATTCCCCAGGAGACGTCTCTGCAGATCAGGCCTGCGTGGCCCCCTCCAGGCATCATGTGATGCTAGCATCCCATACTGGAGTGCCAGTTCAAATCCCAGCTGCTCCACTTCCCATCCAGCTTCCTGTTAATGCACCCAGGAGAGCACTGGATGATGGCTCAAGTATTTGGGCCCCCACCACATGTGCGGGAGACCAGCATGGAATTCCTGGATCCTGGCTTCTGTCTGGCTCAGACCTGGCTGTTGTGAGCACTTGGGAAATGAAGCATGGGATGGAAGACCTGCCTCTCTCTTCCTTTCCCTCACCCTCAACCTTTCCCTCTCCTCTCTCTCTGTTGCTCTGCCTTTCAAATAAATATTTTTTTAAATTCACCCATTTAAAGTATAACATTTTCTAATCTGTAAAGACACTACTTAAAGTTTTGTTCTCAAACTTACAAGATAGGATTATTTGGGAACTTGTCAGAAATGTAAATTTTCAGGCTATACCCAAGACATCTGGGGTTAATCTGGTTTAACAAACTTTCCAGGTGAATCCTATGTGAACTCAAGCCTGAACTCCACTATTACCTAGGAACTAGTACTGTGAGTAAATTTTTTTTAATATTTTATTTATTTATTTGAGAGGTAGAGTTACAGACACCAAGAGGAGAGAGAGAGAAGTCTTCCATCTGCTGGTTCACTCCCCAAATGGCCACAACAGCTGGAGCTGGGCGGATCCAAAGCCAGGAGCCAGGTACTTCTTCCAGGTCTCCCACACAAATGCAGAGGCCCAAGGACTTGGGCCATCTTCTACTGCTTTCCCAGGCAACAGCAGAGAGCTAGATAGGAAGAGGAGCAGCCAGGACTAGAACCGGCGCCCATATAGGATGCCAGAGCCACAGGCGAAGGATTTAACCTACTGTGCCACAGTGACGGCCTGTGAGTAACTGTTGTTCAAAGATGATAGCTCAATAACGCTAAGTTATTTTTGCAAGACTTGTGGAACTTGTGATGGGCTTCTGTACATCACGAATCTCTAATAGGACGGTTTATTTCTCCAAATAATATCGTCACAATATGAATCTCCTCCTCTTCCCCCACAGTTATTTTTCTGACAACTAAGGTTTATATCTATTCATTGTTCATGCCCACATATGTGGGTGTGTTTTTTATTTTTTTGTTGAGATACAATTCATATGCCTTACAATGTCCCCTTTTAAATTGTACAATTCAATGTTTTTTAGTATGTTCTCAAGGCTGTGCAACCATTACTGTTTAATTTTAGAACATTTCTGACCGGCGCCGTGGCTTAACAGGCTAATCCTCCACCTTGCAGCGCCGGCACACAGGGTTCTAGTCCTGGTCGGGGCGCCGGATTCTGTCCCAGTTGCCCCTCTTCCAGGACAGCTCTCTGCTATGGCCCGGGAAGGCAGTGGAGGATGGCCCAGGTCCTTGGGCCCTGCACCCGCATGGGAGACCAGGAGAAGCACCTGGCTCCTGGCTTTGGATCAGCGAGATGCACCGGCCGCAGCAGCCATTGGAGGGTGAACCAACGGCAAAAAGGAAGACCTTTCTCTCTGTCTCTCTCTCTCTCACTATCCACTCTGCCTGTCAAAAAAATTAAAAAAACATTTTTTAGAACATTTCTATCACCCAAACAAGAAACTCCATACCTATCTGCAGTCACATCCCATTCTCTTTCCCCACCCCCTGGCAACCACTCATCTTTCTGTCTGTATATTTTGCCTACTCAAGACATTTAATTCAAATGGAACCACACAAAGTGTGGGTTCTTGTGTCTGCCTTTTTTCACTTTGTTTTTAGGATTCAATCATTTTGTACCAGGCATCAGGAATTTGTTCCTTTTTTTTTTTTTTTTATCACTTTATAGATATTCCATTGTTTGGATACACCACATTTTTATCCATTCCTAAGTTGATGGACATTTGTGTTGTTTCTACTTGTGGGTTATTTTGAACAATGTTGCAGTGAACATTTGTGCTCAAGCTACTATGTTAATATGGTATCCATCCTTTTGGCTATATACCTAGGAATAGAACTGCTGAGTCCATTTGGTAACTCTATGTGTAATATTTGAGAAGCTGACAAACTGTTTTCCAAGGCAACTGTGCCATTTTACTTTCCCACCAGCAGAAGATGAGAGTCTGACTTCTCCACTTCCCCTCAATGGGCTACTGTCATTTCTGCTGCTCCCTCACTCTTCTACTAAGTCTACTGTGAATAAGAAAGCAGGTCAAGAGATGAATGTGCTAGTACATATTAATGTATGTGTGTGTGTGTCCCCTGACACCATCTCAAAACAACAAAGTCACAAAAAGCCTATTGGAACCTACTCTAAAACACTGACTGAATTTACGGCTCACAAATATTTAACTGATCCCTAAGTTCATCATAAATGACAACAAAAACCATCTGTTGAGTATTTGCCATGTACCAAGGAGTATGTTAAATATTTATATATTAATGCAGTTAAATCTTACAATGACCTTCTAAAATCAATACTGTCTTCAATTTAAAGTACTGATACATTTGCTTTTAAAAAGCTTGATCTACTTAAAAATAAATCATATGAGAGATATCCAAGAACACTAATTAGAAAACTACAGTCTTCCTCTCTCAGAGCTACCTCCACCCTGCCCCTGGCTGCTGCTGCAGGAGGTTTTTGACTCAAATAAATCTTGCTTTGCTCGAGAGGAGAGGAGAGGAGAGGAGAGGAGAAGAGAGGAGAGGAGAGGAGAGGAGGGGAGGGGAGGGGAGGGGAGGGGAGGGGAGGGGAGAAGAAAACCACAAAATTTTATGGAGAAACACCTTAAATGTTGTCTTTTAAGGAATTAGAGGCTCATAGTGGATTCAAAGATTCCAAGAGTCAGTATTGTGCAGATCTCACTTCTAAAGCAGATCTGTAGATTCAGTACGATCTCAATCTAAATTCCAATGGGCTTTCCTATGGAACTAAATGACACGGAAGATAAGAGGCCAAGAATAGCGAAAACATTTATGTTACCAAATAGCAAGATTTGTTTTAAAGCCACAGTGGTTGGGATGGTGTGGTATTGATACAGGGGTAGGTAGACCAATAGAGCATATTCAGAGTCCAGAAATGGACCCACATATACATATAGAGAGAGACACCTGATTTATATCAAAGTAGCTCTCCAGAGCCATGCGACTGAGTCAAACATCCATATGAAAAAGTAAAATTTGATCTCTTCCTCACAGACCAAAATAAGTCAAATCTAGATAATATAAGTTCTGTGAACAGCAAACAATAAAATTTCTAGGACATAAGATACTTGGGTTAGGGATAGGCTTCTTAAACAAGACCCCAAAGCTACTAACTATGAAGAAAAAGATGCATCAACTCAACTACATTTAGATTCAGATCTTCTGTACATCCATAGAGAAAAATAGTTGTAGTATATATAATAAACAAATGGATATGGAGCAAGCAGAAGACTCATCCTGTTGTAGTATAATTTAATATAAAACAAATACCATATTTATGAGTCATGTGGAATGTATTCTTTTGTGTCTGGCCTTTTTTGCTTTTAGGAGTGATCCATGTTGGGGCTGACGCTGTGGCATAGTAGCCTAAGCCTCCACCTGGGGCGCTGGCACCCCATATGAGCATCGGTTTGTGTACCGGTTGCTCCTCTTCTGACCCAGCTCTTTACTTATGGTCTGGGAAAGTAATGGAAGATGGCCCACATGCTTAGGCCCCTGCACAGATGTGGGAGACCCAGAAGAAGCCCCTGGCTCCTAGCCTTAGATTGACTCAGCTCTGGCCATTGCAACCATTTGGGGAGTGAACCAGCAGATGGAAAACCTTCATCTCTGTTTCTCCCTCTCACTATCTGTAATTCTACCTCTCAAAAAAATAAATAAATAAATAAATAAATAAAATAATTTTTTTTTGACAGGCAGAGTGGATAGTGAGAGAGAGACAGAGAGAAAGGTCTTCCTTTTGCCATTGGTTCACCCTCCAATGGCCGCTGCAGCCGGCACATCTCGCTGATCCGAAGCCAGGAGCCAGGTGCTTCTCCTGGTCTCCCATGCGGGTGCAGGGCCCAAGCACTTGGGCCATCCTCCACTGCCTTCCCAGGCCATAGCAGAGAGCTGGCCTGGAAGAGGGGCAACCGGGATAGAATCCGGTGCCCCAACTGGGACTAGAACCCAGTGTGCCGGCGCCGCAAGGCGGAGGATTAGCCTGTTAAGCCATGGCGCCGGCCAATAAAATAAAATATTAAAAAAAAAAAAAAAGATTCATGCATGTTCTGTGGTCAGCAGTAGCTCATTTAATTTCACTGCTGTATAGTATTCCATTATATAAACGGACCACAATCTATTTGTCCCTTCTATTTGCTGAAGGACAATTGGATTGTTTGCACTTTGGACCTAATGTGGATGGTGCTGCCCTGAATGTTTGCCCATGCCTCATGGTTCCTATGGCAATTCTACACCAAGTTCATCACCCAGCAGAATTAACATAGGGTATCTGTATGCTCAACTTTAAGAAACAATACCAGGGGGCTGGTGTTGTAGTGTAGTACATAAAGTCACCACCTGCAGTGCTGGCATCCCACACGGGCACTGGTTTGAGTCCTGACTGCTCTACTTCCAATCCAGCTCTCTGCTATGGCCTGAGAAAACAGTAGAAGATGGCCTAAGTCCTTGGGCCACTGCATGCCCGTGGGAGATCTGGAAGAAGCTCCTGGCTCCCAGCTTCGGATCTTCGAAGCTCTGGCTGTTCATCTGGGAATGAACCAGCAGATAGAAGACCTCTGTCTATGGGGGCTGGTGCTATGGTGCAGTGGGTTAATGCCCTGGCCTGAAGTGCCAGCATCCCATATAGGCGCTGGTTCGAGTCCCGGTTGCTCCTCTTCCAGTCCAGCTCTCTGCTATGGCCTGGGAAAGCAGTAGAAGATGGCCCACGTCCTTGGGACCCTGCAGCTCTGGCCATTGCAGCCAATTGGGGAGTGAACCAGCCGATGGAAGACCTCTCCCTCTGTCTTTACCTCTCTCTGTAACTCTTTCAAATAAATAAAATACATCTTTAAAAAAAAAAAAAAAAAGACCTCTGTCTCTCTCACTCTCTGCCTCTTCCTCTCTGTAACTCTGCCTTCAAATAAATAAACGCTTAAAAGAAAACAATTTTCAGAGGAAATTTAACTAGATCTTAGTCTTCTTTCAGTGCTTAAATTATGTTATTCACTTATTCTTTTTAGTGAAGTACAGATCTTTGCTGTTACTTAATCAGAAATATTAATAAAATTGCTTATATCCACACCGTTGAATTAAATGATTGAAGTCTATCACATATAAATGCCTTTCTTTTTTTTTTAATAGGTCAGTACTTCTTTTTTTTTTTTTTAGATTTATCTATTTAGGTTGGCACCGCGGCTCACTAGGCTAATCTTCCGCCTTGCGGCACCGGCACACCGGGTTCTAGTCCCGGTCGGGGCACCGATCCTGTCTCAGTTGCCCCTCTTCCAGGCCAGCTCTCTGCTGTGGCCAGGGAGTGCAGTGGAGGATGGCCCAAGTGCTTGGGCCCTGCACCCCATGGGAGACCAGGAGAAGCACCTGGCTCCTGCCATCGGAACAGCGCGGTGCGCCGGCCGCAGCACGCTACCGCAGCGGCCGTTGGAGGGTGAACCAACGGCAAAAAGGAAGACCTTTCTCTCTGTCTCTCTCTCACTGTCCACTCTGCCTGTCAAAAAAAAAAAAAAAGATTTATCTATTTATTTATTTGAGAGGTAGAGTTACAGTGAGCGGGAGAGACAGAGAGAAAGGTCTTCCTTTGGTTGGTTCACTCCCAAAATGGCCACAACGGTCAGAGCTGTGCCAATCCGAAGCCAGGAGCCAGGTGCTTCTTCCCAGTCTCCCATGTCGGTGCAGGGGCCCAATGACTTGGGCCATCTTCTATTGCTTTCCCAGGCCACAGCAGAGAGCTGGATTGGAAGAGGAGCAGCTGGGACTAGAAGTGGCGCCCATATGGGATGCTGGCACCACAGGATTAACCTGCTGCGTCATGACACCAGCCCCATAAATGCCATTCAACATTATATTCTGCCAGTTGAAAATTCCACTGGCAGTTGAGGCCATCATTGTAGTACTGCAGGTCAAGCTGCTGCCTGTGACGTCAACATCCCCTAAGTGCAGGTTGGAGTCCCAGATGCTCTGCTTCCCAGCCAACACCCTGCTAATGTGCCTGGAATGGCAGTAGATGATGACCCAAGTGCTTGGGACCCTACCACACACTTGGAAGACTCTGAGGGAATTCCAGGCTCCTGGCTTTGCCTTGGCTCAATGCCAGCCACTGCAGCCATTTGGAGAATAAACCAGTAGACAGAAGATCTCTTTCTCTCCCTCTCTGTGTAACTCTGCCTTTCAAATAAATGAGTGAATCTTTAAAAAAAAAAAAAAATTATACTGGTAGAGCAAGAAGCAAGTCTGGGCCCTGAGATACAAATATTAACTGTAATAATAACAAAAACCAATTAAGGAAGAAGTTTATAATTAGATACAACACAAAAGAGGTAAAGTTTCACATGTTGGAGTGTGAAACATTATGTCCTCTGATTAAACACACCTTGCTTCTGTGAAAGAAGAAATAAAGTTTAGGTTTAGAGATCCTTAGATTTGCTTTTTATTTAACATGGACTTATTTTAAACCTTTGTTTGCAGGAAGGAGACAATAAATTGTTACAGCCATTTTTTTTTTTTTTAATCTTACATGTTTAGCACAGGTTCAATTTTTCCTCAAATTTTTTTTTTTTAAAGATTTATTTATTTAATTGAAAGAGTTACAGCGAGAGAGAGACAAAGAGAGAGGAGAGATCATCCACATGCTGCTTCACTCCCCAAATGGCTGCAATGGCCAGGGCTGGGCCAGGCCAAAGCCAGGAGCTTCATCTGCATCTCTCATGGGGGTGCAAAGCCCAAGCATTTGGGCATCATCCTCCACTGACTTCCCAGGTGCATTGGCAGGGAGCTGGATTGGAAGTGGAGCAGCCGGACTCAAACCAGGGCCCATATGGAATGCCAGTGCTGCAGATGGCCACTTACTCTGATGCCCCTCAGTATCTGCCCCATTGCCATTTAAAAACCAAAAATTGTTTCACTTTCTGATTATTTTAGATAACAAAAAACTGAGATTTTTAAGGAAGAAATTGGTTTTAAAATCAAATTTAATAAAATGCATTAACAACCCATAGAGCCAGAAGTAAAAGGATATATATATTGTATGATTGAGTTTATAAGAAATCCTAAATAGACAAACCAAACAGAAAACGTATTAGTAGCTGCCTAGGGCTATTAGTAGGGGTGTTAAGTGTTAATGAGTATGGAGTTTCAGGCCGGCGCCGTGGCTTAACAGGCTAATCCTCAGCCTTGTGGCGCCGGCATACCGGGTTCTAGTCCCGGTTGGGGCGCCGGATTCTATCCCGGTTGTCCCTCTTCCAGGCCAGCTCTCTGCTATGGCCCGGGAGTGCAGTGGAGGATGGCCCAGGTCCTTGGGCCCTGCACCCACATGGGAGACCAGGAGAAGCACCTGGCTCCTGGCTTCAGATCAGTGCGATGTGCCAGCCGCAGTGGCCATTGGAGGGTGAACCAACGGCAAAAAGGAAGACCTTTCTCTCTGTCTCTCTCTCACTGTCTACTCTGCCTGTCAAAAAAAAAAAATGAGTATGGAGTTTCTTAGGAGGTGATGAAAAAGTCCCAAAATTAGATAGTAGAGATGGCTGTATGACCTTTTGAACATCCTAAAATTTCACCTTCAAAAGGGTGAATTTTCAGAGTGGGTGCTGTGGTGCAAGGGCTTAAGCTGCCATACAGGAGTGTCTGTCCTAGCTACTCTGCACTTCCAACGCAGTTTCCTACAAGTGTACCTGGGAGGAGCACATGGTAGCTCAAGTGCTTGGGTTCCTGCCACTCACACGGGAGATTATCAGGCTGGATGATAAAGCAATGTGGAGTTCCTGGCTTCTGGCTTCAGCCTGCCCTAGCCCCAGCTGTAGACAATTTGGAAAGGGAATCAGAAGATGGAAGACTTCTCTTTCTCTCTTTTTCTCTCTCTCTCTCCCCCCTTCTCTTTCAAATAAATAAATCATTTTTAAAAATATAATGATGAAGCCGGCGCCGCGGCTCACTAGGCTAATCCTCTGCCTTGCGGCGCCGGCACACCGAGTTCTAGTCCCGGTCGGGGCACCGATCCTGTCCCGGTTGCCCCTCTTCCAGGCCAGCTCTCTGCTGTGGCCAGGGAGTGCAGTGGAGGATGGCCCAAGTCCTTGGGCCCTGCACCCCATGGGAGACCAGGAGAAGCACCTGGCTCCTGCCATCAGATCAGCGCAGTGCGCTGGCTGCAGCGCCCTACCGCGGCGGCCATTGGAGGGTGAACCAACGGCAAAAGGAAGACCTTTCTCTCTGTCTCTCTCTCACTGTCCACTCTGCCTGTAAAAAAAAAAAAATATATATATATATATAATGATGAATTTTATGATATCTGAATCACACTTCAATTTTTTAAAGGAATAAAAATAGAGCAAAAATCCAAGCTCATAAAATAAAATGTGAAGATAAAAAAAGTTTAAAATGGGGGCCAGCACTGTGGCATAGGGGATAAAGCCACCACCTCCAGTGCTGATATCCCCTATGGGCACCGGTAAGTGTCCCGCTGCTCCACTTTCAATCCAGCTCTCTGCTATGGCCTGGGAAAGCAGTGGAAGATGGCCCAAGTGCTTGGGCCCCTGCACCCACGTGGAGACCCGAAAGAAGCTCCTGGCTGCTGGCTTTGGATCAGCATGGCTCTGGCCTTTGCAGTCATCTGGGGAGTACACCAGTAGATAGAAGATCTCTCCCTCTCTCTCTCTCTCTGGCCTTTGCAGTCATCTGGGGAGTACACCAGTAGATAGAAGATCTCTCTCTCTCTCTCTCTCTCTCTCTTTCTACCTCTACCTCCACCTCCACCTCCACCTCCACCTCCACCTCCACCTCTACCTCTACCTCCACCTCTACCTCTGCAGTCATCTGGGGAGTATACCAGTAGACAGAAGATATCTCTCTCTCTCTCTCTCTCTCTCTCTCTCTCTTTCTACCTCTACCTCTACCTCTACCTCCACCACCTCCTCCTCCTCCTCCTTCTCCTCCTCTACCTCTACCTCTACCTCTACCTCTACCTCTACCTCTCTGTAACTATGTCAGAGTCACACAGAGAGAGAAGGAGAGGCAGAAAGAAAGAGAGAGAGAGAGAGAGGTCTTCCATCCACTGGTTCATTCTCCAATTGCTTGCAATGGCCAGAGCCGCGCTGATCCGAAACCAGGAGCCAGGAGCTTCTCCCGGGTCTCCCATGCAGGTGCAGGGGCCCAAGGACTTGGGCCATCTTCCACTGCTTTCTCAGGCCATAGTAGAGAGCTGGATCGGAAGTGGAGCAGCCAGGACACGTACTGGTGCCCATAGGGGATGCCGGCACTGCAGGTGGCGGCTTTACCCACTATGCCACAGCACCGGCCCCTAAATAAATAAATCTTTTAACAAAAAGTTTAAAATCATCAATAACTTTTTTTTTTTTTTGACAGGCAGAGTAGACAGTGAGAGAGAGAGAGAGAAAGGTCTTCCTTTTGCCTTTGGTTCACCCTCCAATGGCTGCTGCAGTTGGCGCCCTGCGGCCGGCGCACCGCGCTGATCCGATGGCAGGAGCCAGGTGCTTCTCCTGGTCTCCCATGGGGTGCAGGGCCCAAGGACTTGGGCCATCCTCCACTGCACTCCCTGGCCACAGCAGAGAGCTGGCCTGGAAGAGGGGCAACCGGGACAGAATCCGGTGCCCCGACCGGGACTAGAACCCGGTGTGCCGGTGCCGCAAGGTGGAAGATTAGCCTAGTGAGCCGCGGCGCCGGCTATCATTAACTTTTACACCAGCTTCATAATTTTTTCATAATTACCAATTTTCTATATTCTTAATTCTGTCTGCTTGTTCTACCATTGCTAGAAAAATGTGAAAAGCCTTACATTATGATTTTGGATATAGCTGAGATTTTCTAGCTTTCTGCTAGATGTGACCTTTTATAACATTTGAGTGACCTTTATATCCCAACTTGTCTTAAGCCTATTTTATCTGATACCATATAGTAATCCAGTTTTCTTCTCATTATTATATGAGTATATGTACACTTGTACATCTATACCTATCCATGCACACCCACACATATTACTTTTTTATCCAGTCTGATAATCTCTGCCATCTATCTGGAATATTTTCTTTGTTTACATGTAATAATTGCTTTATGGATAATATGCTTAATTCTAAAATTCCTCAGTTTAACATCTCTGAAATCAGAGTACCTTTCAATAAGTGGAATATTAAAACTGTGATTGGGCAAGTGGCAACAGCAGAGATCTCTAGTATCTACACGTACATGTACTTTATCATAATTATTCCTACTGTCATAACTCTGAGTTTCTGTGTTGATGGTTTGTAATTACCATTTTAAATAGCTTTAACAAGATTAAGCTATGAATTAACCTGAAAATGAAAGTCATTTTGTAAGCATAGAAATCAATCAGCAGATGTTAGTGAAACACATATTTGATATTACAGGAAAAAAATTTTGATTTTTTTTTTAAAGATGTATTTATGTCTTTGAAAGGCAGAGTTACAGAAAGGCAGAGGCAGAGAGAAAAATCTTCCACCCACTGATTCACTCCCCAAATGGTCAAACTGGGCTGATATGAAGCCAGGAGCCTGGGGTTTCTTCCAGGACTCCCACGTGGGTGCAGTGGCCCAAGGACTGGGGCCGCCTTCCACTGCTTTCTCGGGCCATAGCAGAGAGCTGGATTGAAAGTGGAGCAGCCAGTACTCAAGCTGGCATCCATACGGGAGGCCAGCGCTGCAGGCGGTAGCTTTACCTGCTACACCACAGCACCAGCCTCTGATGTTTTCTTATAAAGGAACAAATGAGTGCTTCCCCACACCTCAGGCAAGTGAACAGAGCTGCGTTACACTTTCCCTGAGACTCAGCCAGGTCACTCCTCAGCAAACAAAGGCAGCAGAACCTGACATTGCCTCCAATGTGCAAAAAAAAAAAAGTCAAGGAACATGAAGCTGGTTTGATGGATTCATGTATCTTTAGGGTGAATGTCAATTTGTCAGAAACTTCCTATTAATGCTGAACAGAAATGTACTAACTTCTGGCAACATGTAATTTCATGAGAAAAAAATCAAACCTGATGTTAGTCAATTGGAAATGCTGGCAAAATCCTAATGTTCGTTTACGTGCCTCATAATGATACACTAGGGGCCGGCACTGTGGTGCAGCAGGTTAACGTCCTGGCCTAAAGCACCGGCATCCCATTTGGATGCCGGTTCAAGACCCGGCTGCTCCACTTCCAATCTAGCTCTCTGCTATGGCCTGGGAAAGTGGCAGAAGATGGCCCAAGTCCTTGGGCCCCTGCACCTGCATGGGGAACCCAGAAGAAGCTCCTGGCTCCTGGCTTTGGATCGGTGCAGCTCTGGCTGTTGTGACCAATTGGGGAGTGAACCAGCGGATGGAAGACCTCTCTCTCTCTCTCTCTCTCTCTCTCTCTCTCTGCCTTTCCTTCTCTCTCTGTGTAACTCTGACTTTCAAATAAATAAATAAATCTTTTAAAAAAAAAAAGATACACTAATGTTAAAGGTAATAGAGAGACTGATAGAACATAACAGGTTAGAAAACAACATCACAGGGCTGGCATTGTGGCACAGTAGGTTAAGCCACCATTCGAGATACCAGCAACCCAAATCAGATTGCTGGTTCAAGTTCTGGCTGCTCTGCTTCTCATCCTCCTTCCCGTTAATGCACCTGGAAAAGTAGGTATGACGGCCCAGGTACTTGGGCCCCTGGCTTCAGCATGGCCCAGCCTCAGGTGTTGTGGTCATTTGTGCAGTGAACACAGAAGAGGTAAGGAAAGACCATATCTTGACTTTGAAATCTACCATGTTCTTTATTTTTTTTAAGATTTATTTTATTTATTTGAAAGACTGAGTTACAGAGAGGGGTAGAGACGGGGGTGGGGGTTGGTAAAGACAGAGAGAGAGGTCCTCCATCCGCTGGTTCACTCCCCAGCTGGCCGCAATGGCCAGATCTGCACTGATCTGAAGCCAGAAGCCAGGAGCTTACTATCTTCTTTAAAGCCTTCCATTTATCCTACCTCTTTAGTATATATTTCCTCTCTTCCTTTGCCTTTTTGTATTAGATTGATGAAGAATGTTTAGGTATACCTTTACCCATACTAATTTTTTTTAATTTATTAATTTATTTGAGAGGCAGAGTTACAGAGAGAGAGATGGAGAGACAGAGCGAGAGGTCTTCCATCTGCTGGTTCACTTCCCAGATGACCACAAAGGCCAGAGCTGAGCTAATTTGGAGCCAGGAGCCAGGAGTCTCTTCCAGGTATCCCACATGGGTGCAAGGACCCAAGCACTTATGCCATCTTCCACTGCTTTCCCAGGCCAGATCAGAAGAGGAGTAGCCGGGACACGAACCGGCACCCATATAGGATTAGGCTTAACCTACTGCAGGATGAGGCTTAACACAGCGCCAGTCCCCCTCTACTAATTTCTAATCTTTCAGTGTTTATTCTAGACATAACCAGGACAAATTAACGTAAACATTTACTCTACTCTTTAGTAAGTCCTCAATAAATGTCAACTGTTATCATAACAAAAAATGGAAAGTGCTCTGGTACATTAGGTAGAAAAGTAATGACACTAAAATCTCTTTAAATACCAAGATAATGTCAAGTGTATCAGAGATAGGTTTACAGATTTTTCACGAACTGGAAAGTACACGAATATCAACAGGAAAGAAGGAGGGAGGAGTGGTAAGCAGAGGCAAAGGGAAGAAGGGGAGACTGACCTACTTTGCTTCCATTCTTGAGTCAGTAAGAACAGCCTCTCCCTTCCCTTATCACCCTCTTCTTCCATAAGAAAGATAGAGACCTAAAGAGGAGACACTGAGCTGAGCTACGCTGAAATAGTAGACGGATCTGAACCAGGCCAGGCTGATCATTTACTCTCTGAAGCAGGATGATGTGAAATCCTACATCAGGGCTGGCATTGTGGTTCAGCAGGATGAACCGTCACTTGCAATGCTGGCATCCCATATCAGAGTGCCAATCTGAGTCCCAGCTGTCCTGCTTCAGTTTCCTGCTAATGCACCTGGGGAGGCAACAGAAGATGGCCCAAGTACTTGGGCTCCTGCCACTCATGTGAAAGACCCAGATGGAGTTCCTGGCTCCTGACTTTGGTCTGGCTCAGACATGACTTGCAGTGTCATGGGGAGTGGACCAGTAGATGGAATACCTTATTTTTTTCCCTCTCTCTCTCTGTCTTCTCTGGCTCTGTCTCTACCTCCCTCTCTGTTACTCTGCCTTTCAAATACATAAACAAATAAATCTTTAAAAAGAGAAAGAAATCCTAAAGCAGGCAACCTGAAGACACATGGAAACCCTGAGCCCAAATACATCGGAACCTCAGCCAAAGCGACAAACTAAGCAGGGTTCATGAGCTGCTCTTAGTATTCAGTAGGTATAAAATAATTTCCCTCAATTTCCAAGTCCTAAAAGGAAGCTTATCTCCTTCCCTCTGTCTTGCCAAATCAAAATTCCTATCCATTCACAGCAGCTAATTTCCTAGCTACTGATTCCTATCAGTAGTTATCCATATCACATTCACTTGTTGCTCTTGCTGGTGGTGGTGGTGGTGGTGGTGTGTGTGTGTGTGTGTGTTTGTGCGTGTGACAGTTTCCTAGTCTGACGGTGGGGCAAGATATCCCAAAACTGGCTAAAAACAACGGTTGGAGCAGGCGTTTGGTCCAGTAGTTGACTCCCTATCTCAAGTGAGACCTCCTGGGTTTGCCACCGGCTCCACTCCTGACTCCAGCTTCCAGTTAATGCAGACCCTGGGAGGCAATGGTGATGGCACAGAGATTAGGTTCCTGCCACCCACTTGGGAGACCTGGATTGAGTCAGGAGGGGGAAGGATGTTGTGGGTATTTGAGGAATGAACCAACGGATGGGAATTCTCTTTCTCTCTGTCTCTCAAATATGAACACTTTTTTTTTTATTTTTTATTTTTTATTTATTTATTTATTTTTTGGACAGGCAGAGTGGACAGTGAGAGAGAGAGACAGAGAGAAAGGTCTTCCTTTTTGCCGCTGGTTCACCCTCCAATGGCCGCTGCAGCCGGTGCATCGTGCTGATCCGAAGCCAGGAGCCAGGTGCTTCTCCTGGTCTCCCATGCGGGTGCAGGGCCCAAGCACTTGGGCCATCCTCCACTGCCTTCCCGGGCCATAGCAGAGAGCTGTCCTGGAAGAGGGGCAACCGGGATAGAATCCGGTGCCCCAACCGGGACTAGAACCCAGTGTGCCAGCGCCGCAAGGCAGAGGATTAGCCTGTTAAGCCATGGCGCCGGCCTCAAATATGAACACTTTTTAAAACAGTCATAGGAAAAAGGATGAAAGGAATACAAAACTTGGGGCCAGCATTGTGCTGCAGTGGATTAACCCACTGCTTGTGATGCCAGTGTCCCAGCTGCTTTGCTTCTGATCCAGCTCACTACAAATGCACCAGAAGGTGGGAGAAGACTGTCCAAGCACC
The DNA here is from genome assembly GCF_033115175.1 of Lepus europaeus. Classification (NCBI taxonomy): domain Eukaryota; kingdom Metazoa; phylum Chordata; class Mammalia; order Lagomorpha; family Leporidae; genus Lepus; species Lepus europaeus. The sequence goes on from NC_084833.1 coordinate 48,007,377, forward strand.
TGGGATTCTGCCACCCACATAGGAGACCCGGATGGAGCTCTTCACTCCTGGCTTTGGTCTGGCCCAGCCCTAGCTGTTGCAGCCATTCGAGAGTAAACAGATGGAAGATTTCTCTCTTTCATTCTCGCTCTGTGTGTGTATGTGTGTGTCCCTCTCTCTGTCACTCTGCCTCTCAAATAAATAAAAAAATGATCTTTTAAAAAGACTGCAGAAAACTGAAACTAGTCTGCCTCTCTTTCCCTGTGAACAGTTCTCTGTTCCTCCCTCACAGCCTTTTTCTCCTTCCCTCAAACCTTTCCTCTTGCTCTTCTTTCTCTTTAGTTTAAGGTTGAATTTAAGTATGCATTCTTTAATCTCCCATACAGACGTATTCGTTGAACATTTAAAATTTATGTAAAGAGACTTACTATGCACCTAACAGAATACAAGAAGACAAAAGAGAGTGAGAGAGAAGTGCTTCCTACCCTCAGAGTGTTTCAATCTAGTGCAGAAGGCAGGTTATTCAATAAGCAACTGCAACGTGAAGAGAGCTGCTTACAGAACAAGACACAGCATGATTTCTGTTCACTGAAAAAAATTAAAAGTTATTGAAATGATATTCAGCAAATAGACATGTCCAGTCAGCTGACTTAGAATATTAACTGTCTCTTTTATTTATTTATTTGAAAGGCAGAGTTGTAGAAAGAGGAGGAGAGTCAGAAAGAGAGACAAAGAGATCTTCCGTGCACTGGTTCACTTCCACAGTGGCTGCAATGACTGGAGCTGCGGCAGGCTGAATCCAGGAACCAGAAGCTTCATCTGGGTCTCCCATGTGAGTGCAGGGGCCCGAAGACTTAGGTCATTCTCCACTGCTTTCCCAGGCACATTAGCAGGGAGCTGGATCGGAAGTAGAGCAGCCGGGTCTGGAACCCAACACCCATATGTGATGCCCATGTTGCAGGCGGAGACTTAACATGCTCCACCACAAAGCCAGCCCCTGTTAACTGTCTCTTGGAAACAAAATTAGGGTGTTCTATAGTCAAAAGGCTCCTGATTCTTTTTTTTTAATTTGGAGTCAATAATTCTAGATGGAAGGAAAAATGAAATGAAAATAAATCAATTACTGTGGGGCTGGCTCTGTGATGCAGTGGGTTAATGCCCTGGCCTGAAGCGCCGGCATCCCATATGGGCGCCGGTTTGAGACCCAGCTGCTCCACTTCCAATCCAGCTCTCTGCTGTGGCCTGGGAAAGCAGTGGAGGATGGTCCAGGTTCTTGGGTCCCTGCATCCGTGTGGGAGACCCAGAGGAAGCTCCTGGCTCCTGGCTTCGGATCGGCGCAGCTCCGGCTGTTGCAGCCAATTGGGAAGTGAACAAGCAGATGGAAGACCTCTCTCTCTCTCTCTCTGCCTCTCCTCTTTCTGTGTAGCTCTGACTTTCAAATAAATAAATAAATCTTAAAAAAAAATAAATCAATTACTATATTTTATACCTACATAACAGGAAAAACATGCAAAATCTTCCAGCAATTCAAATATATTTTGTTGAAATAAGATCTTAATTTGCTCCTTATCTCCTTTAAAAATATTTTAAAGGAATAACAAAATCTTCAATATTCTTCCCCATTTCAGTTTCCAGCCCCTGAATTTCAGTTTCTTTTTCTCAAAGCTATTTCAGTTCATTTTCTTCTCTTTTTCTACAGAAACAATGACACCTGAACACTTTTGCATGAGAAATGTAAGATTTACAAAGAACTGTCTATAAGGAAATAAAACATTGGTGTGCCTAAATAAAGTAACCTAGGGCTTGTAGCAGTTAAGTGATTAAAAACTACTTTTAAGTAGCAAGAAGGTAAAAGTGTACCTCTTGTGACCACACAAAAATTAAATATATCTCATACTTTCCAATATAACTTTATTTCCTAATGATTTCTTATGTGATACCTTTGGGATAGCTTATTTCTGTCATTTTAGTGCCTTGCTTTTAGCATAGGGCTCAATAAATGCTAGCTCTTTTTAACACAACCATCAAGTGCACAACAAACATCTACGGTGCATTTATGGGTAATTTTTTTACAAAACCAGGCCAAATCCTCAAATGACAGAGAAAGACTTCTGTAATGAATCATGGGATAAAAATAAAAACAGAAACATGATATATTACACAAAGGTGATTTTCTTCTGTAAGCAATGATCAGACTTAAAGCTCTGCTATGGCAAATTACTGAAGCTTCCATAAGTGGTTATCATAGCGTGCGATCTCGGAGACGACAGAGAAAGAGGTCCGTATTGTAAGAGTCTTCTCTATGCCTGCCAATCCAAATCTTCCCTTCCTCCTCAGGAACAAAAGCTCTAGCTTTTTTGGGGCAATCATGCATCCAGCCACATTTCCCCGTTCCCTTGTAGCCAGAGCTTTGGTTCAGGAAGTCTCCTTAATAGGACAGGTTACACCCTTCTTTGTTTTTGTTTTGCTGCTTGCAATGTGGCTGTGACGGTTAGGGTTCTGGCAGCTAGCTTGGACTATGAGGACCAGGGCCACATCTTAGGGACAGCAGATCAGAGAACAGGAAGCAGCTTAGGTCTCTGATGACCTCATGAAGCCAGTACACCTGTCCTGGGCTGCCCACTTCAAGAACTCTTTACATGAAAAAATAAATAATATGTGTTTAAACAAGCATTACGTCTGGTTTTTGCTTTTTTCCTTTTTATGTTTTATTGTTACTGGTGGTAATAGCTTGTTTGTTGGCTTTCTTCCCCAAACAAATGCAATTCTGAACCGGGCTCTTACCTTCAGACAGGTACAGAATTTGTATTTCCTTTTACAGATGAAGCAACTGAGATCAGGAGAGGTAAGATGACTGACACAACATCAATTTAGTGAAGAGGAGGGTCTTGGTTCCTCGTCCAATGTTTGTTCCCCAGAAACTGACTCTTAGCACGTTCTAAATATAACAAAATAGTAAGACACATACAAAAATAAATGTAGCCTTAGTAGACATGACAGCGCAAGTATTCGTCACATAGCATGTAAAGAAACAGCACCACATTTTTATGATGTGGAAATAGACTAAATTATATTATACTTCAGAGGGGAGGAGAGAGATATTTCTGAAATAAACAGAATCAAGGACGAGAACAAAGACTGATTTATTATAACCAAGTTTTATCATACGTAGTCCTCTTAAATAACCCAGAAGAATTCATAATTAAAGGCTTATCTTTATCAGCAATAAGACTTCAAAATATAGGGTAACCTTTCCTGTTAAATCTTTAACTAGCATCTTTCTTTACTCTTACCACCACTTAAAAAATTCATCTTGGTTCCAGTCTGACATAGAAATCAGTGGTAAGACAAAATGTATCAAAATCTTTTTTGAAACCCCACCTCCTAACTATAAAATACAAGACAACTAGCTTATATGCAAACTCATTAATGAACATAATCAATTTTTTCTAAGAAATCTATAAATAAAGTAGAAAATAAAGTATTTCCAGGGGCAGGCATTTGACACAGCAGTTAAGTTGCCACTTGGGAAGTTCACATCCTGTATTGGAGTCCCTGGATTTGAGTCTCCGTTCCCCTCCCAATGCCTTCCTGTGAATGCACACGCCGGGAGGCAGCAGGTGAAGGCTCAAGTGCTAGGGGCCCTGCCACCCATGAGGGAGACCCAGATGGAGTTTCAGGCTCCTGGCTTCGTTCTGGCCCAGCCCTGGCTGTTAAAAGTACTTGGGGGTGGAGAACCGGCACCATGGCACAGTAGGTTAATCCTCCACCTGCAGCACTGGTATCCCATGTGGGCGCCAGTTCTAGGCCCGACTGCTCCTCTTCTGATACGGCTCCCTGCTGTGGCCTGGGAAAGCAGTGGAAGATGCACCAGGTTCTTGAGCACCTGCACCCATATGGGAGATCAGGAAGAAGCACCTGGCTCCTGGCTTCGGATAAGCACAGTGCACCGGCCGCAGCACGCCAGCTGCAGCAGCCATTGAGGGGTGAACCAATGGAAAAAGAAGACCTTTCTCTCTGTCTCTCTCTCTCACTGTCCACTCTGCCTGTCCAAAAAAAAAAAAAAACAAACAAATAGTATTTTGAAATTTTAAAAACTTACATATTTATCTTTTGGATAATGTTTTTAACATGAAATCTATATAGAAGAGTGATCACGTGCATATTACATTTTGGAAAGGTATATGACTTTTGTTAACCCAGCGTGATTAAAACAAAATCAGGTGCAGATTCTCCCATTTAATTTCTCCTATCCCTAAAATTTGAACTAATGCTTCTTCATAGGTTTGTTGATGGGAAGGAAATAAGAATGAACATCAAGTAACTAGTACAGTATACTCAGAAATATCAATGTCCTTCTTATCTTGAAAATGAAATATATGTACACATATGTAAATATATACAAACATATATATATATGCATATATGTATACAGACACAAACATATATGAAAAAAATGTTCTGGAGACATCCAAGGTTTAGATCTTAAAAAGTAAGATCAGTTTTGAAAACTTTCACTGGAGCTCTCCTCTGATCATCACCATGGCCAAAGCCCTGGTGAAGCTGGAGGTCATTGAAGTAAACACTTCCAACAAGACAGGAACACAGGACCAGTGCTGTGATGTAGCAAGTAAGCTGCCATCTGAGAAGAAGCTCCTGGCTCCTGGTTTCATATTGGCACAGCTTCAGACATTGGGGTCATTTGGGGAGTGAACCATCAGATGGAGGATCTCACCTCTCTCTCTGTAACTCTACCTTTCAAATAAATAAATCTTGAAAAAAAAATTTTTTTAAAGACCTCTGGCAAAGATAAAAGCATGTGACTGCTATCTCAATTTCCATTAGATTGCTTTAGAATTTTAGAATTGGAGAATTCTGAGACCAGCAATATTCCCAAAGGTAATCTGCTTCAGTCTCTACTTTTACAGAAAGTTTGAAAAACATAAGGAAATTAACTGACTTAGCCAAGATCATTTGTCAGAACCAGGGTTGGATCTAGTCATGAAATTCTATTTCACCATATTGTAGTTATGTAAATTTCATATTGAAAAGCATTAAAAGTGGCGCCGGCGCTGTGGCATAGTAGGCTAAGCCTCCACCTGCTATACTGGCATCCCATATGGGCACCAGTTCAGGTCCAGCAGCTCTACTTCCAATCCAGCTCCCTGCTGATGCTCCTGGGAAAGTAGTGGAGAATTATCCAAGTCCTTGGGCCCCTGCACCCACGTGGAAGACCCAGAGGAGGCTCCTAGCTCCTGGCTTTAGATCAGCTCAGTTCTGGCCATTGAGGCCATTTGGGAGTGAACTAGCAGGTGGAAGACCTTTCTCTCTGTCTCTCCATCTCTCTGTAACTCTACCTCTCAAATAAGTAAAGAAAATATTTTTAAAAATTAAAAAAAAAAATTTAAATGATTGAGGTTTTTCCTTGAACAAATTATTTGAAATTGTCAGAAGCCTGTTTCTTAGAGCCTATAACTAATTTCACATATTAAACACAAAAACAGCAAATTTTCCCTTCCTAGACTTCAGTTGTTTAGAAAAGCTAAACATTTAGCACATCAAGTAGAGTCAACTCAATTAATCACAGTATCTACCCTAAGGATTACTATCAATTACACTATAAAATCCTACATTTGACTCCTCCAGGTAACTAATACTCAAAGGCATATTTTGTACACCCCAATCGTCAAGAGGGTCCTTAGAAGATAGGAAGCAATTTTAATACAAAATTTTCTAAATAACATACAATGAATTTGGTGTATCTACAGAGATACACAACATATTCAAAAACAAATACAAGGGCCGGCACTGTGGCATAGTGTGTAAGGCCACAGCCTGCAGTGCTGACATCCCATATGGGCACTGGTTTGAGTCCTGGCTGCTCTACTTCTGATCCAGCTCTCTGCTATGGCCTGGGAAAGCAGTAGAAGATGGCCCAAGTCCTTGGGCCCCTGCACCCATGTGGGAGACCCAGAAGAAGCTCCTGACTCCTGGCTTTGGATTGGCACAGCTCCAGCTGTTGTGGCTATCTGGAAAGTGAACCATTGGATGGAAGACCTCTCTCTCTCTCTCTCTCTCTCTCTCTCTCTCTCTCTCTGCCTCTCTGTAACTCTGCCTTTCACACAAAATAAATAAATTAAAAAAAAAAAAACAATGGAATTGATCATGATACTGACACTCTATATCAGAGCTCAAAATTAATTAGTGTTTTTCAAAGTGCCCTAATTTCCTTAATTGTGCATTTCATTTCAGCTGAAGCACAAACCAACTTGGCACAAAAGCATGCTGAAAAGGTATATGTAGAATGTATGATATGAACAACAAGTATCTTGAGAGAACAGAGAAGGGAAACCCAATGGGTCTTAACCATTGGAAGATAAACTTAAGTGCAGAGTAAGAGTAACCACATGAAATGGAAATGAATTTCTTTTCTTTTTCTTTCTTTCTTTTTTTTTTTTTTGGACAGGCAGAGTGGATAGTGAGAGAGAGAGAGACAGAGAAAAAGGTCTTCCTTCCATTGGTTCACCCTCCAATGGCTGCTGCGGCCGGCACATCGCGCTGATCCACGCTGATCCGAAGCCAGGAGCCAGATGCTTCTCCTGGTCTCCCATGCGGGTGCAGGGCCCAAGCACTTGGGCCATCCTCCACTGCCTTCCTGGGCCATAGCAGAGAGCTGGCCTGGAAGAGGGGAAACTGGGACAGAAGCCAGAGCCCCGACAGGGACTAGAACCCGGTGTGCCGGTGCCGTAAGGCGGAGGATTAGCCTATTGAGCCACGGCGCCGGCCAGGAAATGAATTTCTGACTTACACGAGACAGTAAGTCCAGGTAAGGAACAGTCTGGAGATCAAGATGAGAAACAGAAGTTTCCACGTTCACCTCATTTGAGATTTTATTTCTAAAATTCTAAATTTCCATGATTTTATTTTAATTGTTGACCCTGTTAACTGAAGAGCATCTGGGAAAATGTTTGCCCGACATTTGGAACTTGTGTACAACAAGAACTTACTCTCAGCTTAAATCAGGGTGAATCCTCAGACAAGGTCTACGGGACAAGAGCCAGCATGTGGATATCACCAGAATCCAATGATTTAACAGAAACCACAAGGGAAGGCCTTAAGTAACAAATGGTTTAAACAAATCCTTAAAAACAAAAAGCTACATGTTATCCGGTGCAGATCTGTTGTACCCCTTGTCACACGGCTTTCAGTTAGCTCCTTCAAGCGGTTGCTTCAACAATCCCTTAAGCTTTCCTCTAAGAAAAGGCCACAATCTCCTTCAACAAAATTGACTATCAGAAACATTTGCATGTCTTTCCTGTTTTAACCAAGATACTGTATCACTTAGTGTTCACACTCATCCACGGATTTGACGGAGCGTAAATAAAAGGCTTGGAAGGCAGCACTCATTCAGTTGTGTAAAACGTTCACTATGCAGTTCAGGAGTTCAGTGGACACTGAGGATTTCAAGAGGGTCTGTCTCGCCCAAATCAGAATACTACTTCATAGTCATGCTCATCCTCTCCCTCCCCAGTTATTTCTCTCTCTCTCCTCTTCCCGCTCCTCTGATGTAAAATAATTGCCTTCTGAGGCCGTTGCCGCCACCAACCGCAATAACCACATTTGCTCACTGAGTTAACATCTAGCAGGTGCAACCAGGAAGTAACATTTTCTCATCCCCTAAAACTGAAAGTGCTCATATTGCGCCTCGTTTGCCACTTAGGGGGAAATCGACCGCGCCGGCACGAACTTTCTCCTAAGTGTCAGGGCTCCCAGGCTGAACAGCAGCGGCAGAGAGGCGGGATCCCCGGGCCTAGCTGCGCCCCGCCGCGCTGGGGGTGCTGAGCATCAGCCCCGCACGGGTGGGTGCACCCTCCTCACCAGGGGGCGCCTCCCTCGCCCAGCGACCTGCCAGCATCAAGCTGGACCCCGCCCGGGTCACGGTCCTGCACCTACCCTCGCCCCGTAGCCGCCAGGAGCCCGCCTCCCTCAACGACCCCGAAGAAACCCAGGATACCCTGCAGCCAGTGGGGCGGAGGAGGGGACCCCGTGCCTCAGAAGGGAGCCGAGAGACCCCCTTCCCGGCGCCCGCCCTCTATGCAGCCCCAGCCATCCTCACTGCCCTGGCAGGGCAGGAAAGACCTGAGCCTTGTTTCCAGAGCCGCCCCGGCCCCCAACCTCGCCCATCGGCACCCGCCGCCAGGCCACCGGCCTTACCTTGTCGGGTATCGGCGTGCGAGACTCCGCCCGCCGAATGCCTCCAGCACACAGACCTGTCCCTCCAGCCCCCGGCCCGCCGCCGACAGCGCGCGCCCCCGCCCCTCGCTGCCATGGCGACAGGCCCCACCCCCTGCCGCCGCGGATTGGTCCGACTCGGGATCGCGGAGGCCGCCGATTGGCAGGGGCAGACAGGCTGCCCCGCCGACGAGCCGAGAGGTGGGCGGTGCGGGGTGCGAACGCGAGGGAGCCTGGGGAAGGCTGAGCCAAGAAGGACGTGGCGCTCTGCGGCGCGGGCTGCTAGGCCGCGCCTCTTCCTTCCCGGTCTTTCCTGGAGAAGCCTGTGGAGCAGGACTTGGGCGAGTGAGATGCGGTCCCGAGACTCGAACAGAACCCCTGGGATGGCCTCCTTCCAGACATCTGGCCGGCGCCGGCTGCGCCCCCGCGGTCAGAGAGGGACGATCGAGCCCTTTCCCGCCCACAGGCCTCGCGCCGTTCCAACACCTGGACCTCCTCTTTGGCGGGAATCACGCGCCCTGGCAACCGCACCCCACCCCCGTCTTGTTGGGCCCTCGGTGCCTGGGTCCTGGTCGCATTTCCCTACCCCTGGCACCCATCTGCAGACACATCTCCAAAGTCCTCACGTGGAAGACAGGGAAACTGAGGCGCATCGATGTGTGGGGCTCAAGGCTCGCAGACCCTTCTGGAGCTCTGGGCAGGCTCAAAGCCTGAGTCGACCACTTAATAGCATCTCTCTGAGCTGTAGCTTTTTTCACCTGGAAAAAAAAAAAAAAAGCCTTTTTTTTTTTTTTTTTTTCTACTTTTGGGTGGTTAGTAAAGATGAGATGAAATAACAAACAAACAAAAAACAGTAAAGAACCTGCTCCTAGTGTGTGAGTTCAGCCCAGTGTCTGGTATCCATGAGGGTTTGGGTCCAAGACCCCTTGTTCCAACATTAGAGATGCTCTAATCCCTTATATAAATTGGCCTAGGGTTTACATATCCCTCCTGGATACTTCTAGGATACTTTAAATCATCTCTAAGTTGCTTATGATACTGAAAACACCATGAATGCTATGTCGATATTTGTTATATTGTTTATACTAAACAACAAGGGGAAAGTTAATACATGTTTAGTACAGACACAATTTTCCTTTCAAGCGTTTTCATACCACAGTTGGTTGAACCATGGTGCTTTACTCATGGACTCAGAAGTGAGCTAGAATGGAAGATTCTGTCATCAGGAAGTAACACAGGCCAGTGGCTACTGGTACCCACGTTGGGGTAAGACTGCCTTTCTTGCCAAACTGGACTCTACTTGCTCTTGATTCCATGGCTTGGGACAAGTGTGCTTTTGTTTCTTTGCCTAAAAATGGGGATGCTATAGTATCCTTCTACAGTAGACCAAATTGATGGGAAATTGACAGATACATTGTAAGTATTCAATACGTGCTAGCCATGCTCAAGTTAGTGGTTGAGCTAGAACTCTAAGTCAAGTTTCTGGCTTCCAAGACCAGTTATCGTCATTCTTAAAACATCTCTCATCCACAGACTTGGGCCAGCAACTCCAAGTGCCATTTTGAGGTTCAGAAGAGGACACTTGTCCACAGTCTTTAAGTCAAAATCTGTCCCTGCTTATCTTACCATCATTGTGAAAGTCAGACCAGACGCTTTGGCTCTGCCTCCACTGAAGGGTTAATGGCAGAAGGAAATGTAAGAAAAATAGTCATAAGCAGTTCTGATGGAGTTGTTTTTTTTTTTTTTTTTTTTTTTTTTTTTTTTTTTTTTTTTTGACAGGCAGAGTGGACAGTGAGAGAGAGAGACAGAGAGAAAGCTCTTCCTTTTTCCATTGGTTCACCCCCCAGTGGCCGCTGTGGCCAGCACGCTGCAGCCAGCACACCATGCTGATCCAAAGCCAAAACCAGGTGCTTCTCCTGGTCTCCCATGAGGGTGCAGGGCCCAAGCACTTGGGCCATCCTCCACTGCCCTCCCGGGCCACAGCAGAGAGCTAGACTGGAAGAGGAGCAACCGGAACAGAATCCGGCGCCCCAACTAGGACTAGGACCGGTGTGCTGGCATCGCAGCGGAGGATTAGCCTAGTGAGCTGCGGTGCCGGCCCCAAGGGAGAGATTAAAGAGTAAAGGTACTTGAGAGAAGAAAAGACATTCTGGAGATTAGGGTGTAGGAGCACTAAATTGAAAAACAGAAAAGGGGCTGGTGTTGTGGCACAGTGAATAAAGTTGCCAGCTACAGTGCTGGCATCCCATATGGGTGCCAGTTCAAGTCCTGGCTACTCTACTTCTGATCCAACTCCCTGCTAATGTGTCTGGGAAAGCAGCAGAGGGTGGCTCAAGTCCTTGGGCCCCTGCACCCATGTGTGAGGCCTGGAAGAAGCTCATGGCTCCTGGTTTAGCCTGGCCCAGCCTTGGTCATTGTGGCCATCTGGGGAGTGAACAACAGAAGGAAGATATTTCTTTCTTTCTGTTTGTTACTTGGAGTTTCAAAAAATATATACATCTTAAAAAAAAAGAAAAGAAAAACATAGGAAATATTAGTATCATTAGTAACCCTTGTTAAAGTGTCAAATCAGATGATACCACATTCCAACACTGCAGAAAATACTAGACTGTAAACATTGAAGGTAACAACTATCTTGCACATTTAAAAAAAAAAAAAGTGTATTTATTTGAAAGGCAGTGTGACAGAGGAACAGAGAGAGAAAAATAGATCTTCCATCCCACTGGTTCACTCCCCAAATGACCCCCATAGCCAGAACTAGGCCAGGCTTAAGCCAAGAGTCTGGAACTCCATCCACATTTGCACACGAGTTTCAGGGCCCAAGTGCTTGAGCCATCTTCCACTGTCTTCCTGGGGGTGCATTAGCAGGGAGCTGGATCCAAAACAGAGCAGCTAGGACTGGAACCAACACTCTAGTATGGGATGCCAGCATCACAGGCAGTGGCTTAACCTCCTGTGCCACAATGCCAGCCCCTCTTGCACATTTTTATTACCTGTAATCTAGTATAGGGGACAACACAAAGTGCCTGAATTGGGCATTTAAATTTGGGATAGGGAGCCGGTGCTGTGGCACAGCTCGTCAACACCCTGGCCTGAAGTGCCGGCATCCCATATAGGCGCCAGTTCAAGACCCGGCTGCTCCACTTCCCATCCAGCTCTCTACTATGGCCTGGGAAAGCAGCAGAAGATGGCCCAAGTCCTTGGGCCCCTGTACCCATGTTGGAGATCCGGAAGAAGCTCCTGGCTCCTGGCTTCAGATAGGCACAGCTCCAGCCATTGTGGCCAGTTGGGGAGTGAACCATCAGATGGAAGACCTCTCTCTCTCTCTCTCTTTCTCTCTTTCTGTCTGCCTCTCTTCTCTGTGTGTAACTCTGAATTTCAAATAAATAAATAAATCTTTTAAAAGAATAAAAAAATGTGGGATAGACCCTTTAAGGGTTGACCTTCAGAGATCTGATAACAATCTATCTGAGTTATTCCTAGAAATCCAATGGCGATGAATAAAACCTGGAAAAATGAAAAGATTGAACTAGGGCAACAATACAATAAATAAAATGAACAGGATAATGAACACTTTGGTGGTGACTGAGATGATGACATTATTCTCAGCAATATCCAGGGGTCGGGGCGGGGAGAGACAAGGAAGCCAGGGCAAATGGTAATGAAACAGCAAGATCCATGATTAGAAGGAAATTATTTCAGAAAGTCATGTGCATATACAACAGAACAGCAGCTGATATACTAATAAAGGCCAGACCGTTTAATGGTACAGAAAAAGAGGAATGTTGATAGTAAGATCTAGAAATATGCTATCTCCCTAGAGACTTGCAAAGAAATATCACTTTACTGAAGTAAAACCCAGAACTTGGGGAAGTTAGTGCTGACAGAGAACTTCCCAGGGTAAGGAGAGTAGGAAAATATAGTCAGTGCATCGCACAGAGAAAGAACACAGGGTTTCCAAGCAGAATTGAGTTCCATCCCTGGCTTTACAGCTTATGATCTGTGTCTGGTCTTGAGTTAGTTACCTAACTCTAGGCTGGTGCGTTTTCTGGCAGAGTCATTGTCCAACAAGTATTGAATGAGGGAATCTTTCTGAGTGGTGACACACCATGCTTAAGAGCGTGGACAATGAAGCTGTTCTGCTTGGATTAAAAACCCAGCTCCACCCATAATAGCCAACATCCTCCAACAAGCTACTAAACCTGTCTCCATCACATGGTTTCTCTATCTGTAAAACGGAGGCAATCATAATTCCCACCTCATAGGGTTGTTGAAGATTAAATGAATTTATATTTGTAAAGCAGAGGGTGCATGGCTCATTAACTTTTTTTTTTTTTTTTAAGAGGCAGGCAGAAAAACAGCTCCCAGAGCTGGGGCCTGAGCTGGGTGCCAGGAACCCAGTCCATCCAGGTCCTCCATGTGAGTGGTAAGGACCCACCTACTTGAGCCATCATCTGCTGCCTCCCATGTGTTTATTGCCAGGAAGCTGGACTCTTGAGCCAGGGCTGGAAATTGAACCCAGGTACTCCAGTATGGGACACAGGCATCTTAACCTGTGCTTTAACTGCAAAGCTAGATGCCTGCCCTTCATGTTTAATACAGTATTGAGGGTGGATAGTGTGTCTCAGTTGCTCCATCTGTAACCTGTGATCATAAGTAATGTATAGGTTCAGATGATGTGTACAAGGAGCCAGAGAGAAGATGTTTAACAGATTTTATTTCCCTCCCCTCCCCCCCAAGTCCACCCCGTTCCCATGGAAACCTTGTCTGATTGCCACTGCCACTGCCTTCAAGAGGTTATTGCTCGGCCGGCGCCGCGGCTCACTAGGCTAATCTTCCACCTTGCGGCGCCGGCACACCGGGTTCTAGTCCCGGTCGGGGCACCAATCCTGTCCCGGTTGCCCCTCTTCCAGGCCGGCTTTCTGCTGTGGCCAGGGAGTGCAGTGGAGGATGGCCCAGGTCCTTGGGCCCTGCACCCCATGGGAGACCAGGATAAGTACCTGGCTCCTGCCATCGGATCAGCGCGGCGCGCCTACCACGGCGGCCATTGGAGGGTGAACCAACGGCAAAAGGAAGACCTTTCTCTCTGTCTCTCTCTCTCTCACTGTCCACTCTGCCTGTCAAAGAAAAAAAAAAAAAAAAAGAGGTTATTGCTCAACTTAGTTTAAGCAATTGATTCCTTGGTTTCCTTGATTCCAAGAAAATTCTTTGATTTCCTTTGGTTCAGCTGAGAAACTCAGAATGAGTTTGCTGGAGGCTAGGATTGAATAAAAGGAACACAACACCAGAGAATCAGCTGATGTGAACTCTGCCCTATATTAATCTCAAGGTGGGGGCGGGAGTGGAAATGATGTTAAGGAAATTCTAACCTTTTTAATACTTCAATTTATTCCCTTCTCACTTCCTCTTCCAGGATCCTACAGAATATCAACTGGCCGATTAGTTAGCGAAGCAAGTTCTTCATTATGTTGCTAAGAGGGAAGAAGGAGGAATAGACAGTAACTAGTCAGAAACTAGAACACTCAGTGATAAACTCTACATGGTAGTCAAAACTTAAGATTCATTAAGATCAGCAAACAATGGCCTTTGGGGCAAATCAATCCATTACTTGTTTTTGCAGGTAGTTTTATTGGAACACAGCCACATTCAACAGTCACACGCTTTATGTGTTGTCTCTGGCTGTTTTGTGCCACAGTGGCAGAGTTCAGTAGCTAAGACAGAGACTATGTGGCTTGGAAAAAAGTTACTAACTCCTGGTCTCGATAATTCACCATAATCATATTTGCAGTATCCTCAGTGCAAAAATTTTTCACCTTTATCCCATTCTCTAATCCATTCCATATTTTTTTGTTGAAAGTCAGAGGACACAGAGAGAGATACAGAAAGATCTCCCATCTACTAGTTTACTCCCCATATGCACACAACAGCTCAGGCTGGGCTAAGGCTGAAGCTAGGAGTCAGGAACTCAGTCCAGGTCTCCCATGTGAGTGGTAGGGACTCAACTACTTGAACCATTACCTGCCATCTCCCAGAGTCTACATCAGAAGAAAGCTGGAATTGGGAGCAGAGCAAGGACTTGAACTCAGTCATTCCAATATGGGATAATGGAGTCCCAAGCAGTTAAGATGTCCCTGTCCCATATCACAGTACCTGGGTTTGATCCCTAGCTTTGGGCATATGATTTCAGCTTCTTGCTAATGCAGACCCTGAGAGGCAGCAGTAATGGCTCAAGTAATTGGGGTCCTGCAACCCACATGGCTCTTTCTGGTTCCTGGCTTCAGCCCAGCCCAATCATGCTTGCTGCCAGTATTTGATTAGTAAACCAGAAAGTAGGAGCACTCTGTCTAACTCTCTTTCTTTTACTGTCTATCTCTCAAATAAATACATAAATTTTTTAAAAAATATATATGAAATAGGGATGTGGGTTTAGCACTGCAGTTAAGTTGCTGCTTGGGTTGCCCACATCCCATATTGCAGAGCCTGGTTTGTGTACCAACTCTTCTACTTCCCACTCAGCTTCCTGCTGATATGCATCACAGGAAGTAGCAGATGATGGCTCAAGTACTTGGGTCCTTGGCCACCCATGTGGGAGACCTGGGTGGAGTTCTGGACTACTGACTTCAGCATGACCTAGTGCTGGCTGTTGCAGCCATGGGGAAGTGAACCATCAGGTGGAAATTGTGTTTGTGTGTGTATGTTTGTGTCTACCTTTCAAATAAAATAAATTTGCTTTTTTAGAACAGGAAATACATAGGGTAGGAGATGGGAGAAGAAGGTGAAAAAAGAGGATGACCTTTTATGTGAGGAGTTCAATCTCCTTTTGTCAGTAAAGAAAAAGTTTTCACAGAAACTCCCCCAAAACACAACCATCCCAGACCCAGTAAACACCCTTCAAGTTTCATTGACTAGAAATATATTATGCAACCATTCTCTTAGCTACAGGTATGGTAGGAAAGTTAATATCTGGCAAAGGAGGCAAAAGCAGTCATGTTGGCTTAGATCAATCATGATTAATCCCCTCCCTCTGGGCCCATTGCTGCCCCCACACCAAACGTTGGGTTCTGTCAACAAAGAAGAGAGCCTAGCTGTTAGTTAGACAATGACACTGTGTTTGCCACGTTTTCCCAATATCAAATCCATAAACTTACATATTTCTCTACTTATTTCACTCTTTCTTCTCCATAACACCAATAGGCAGTCCCACTGCCTCTGCCTTAAATTCTACTCCCTCACCTCTTAGCGACTTCATTCCTTTATTTCCTATCTTTCTCGAACGGTTGATCTTTCCCTGGCTATGGAATCACATTTCAGGCTTATGTACAAACATGCTACAGTGTCTTCCATCTTTAAAAATTCCTTCCTGGTGGATAAAGACATGTGGTAAAACAAGTAGAGTAAAATGTTGCCAAATTTAGTGATTTTACTGCAAAATTCTTTCCAAGTTTGCTATATGCTTAAAACATTTCCTAATGTAAGGTGAGGAATAAAATATTTTCCTTGACCCCAAATCATCCTCCAAATTGCTGCCCTGCTAATTATTCAAATTTGTTCATAAAGTTCCTTTGTCTCCTTGCTCACACTTTTTTACTCTCACTTTATGCCAGTCTGGCCTCAATATCCACCATTCTTGTGAGATTGTTCTTGCCATGGCCACTTGTGAGTGGAGAAGCTTCTGTCCTCATCATACTCAAATTTTCAGCAGCTTTGGTTGCTGTTAACTTCTCCCTCCTGGAAACACTCTCCTCTCTTGACACCTGACACCGTCTAGCTCTCTGTTTACCTTCCTGGATACTCCTTTCCAGTCTCCTTTCCAGCTTCTTTGCCATTACCCAAGATGGAATGCCTGAAGGGTTGGCTTTGAAACGTCCTCTCCGTCTACAGCCAGCTTATCACAGGGGCACCTTTAGTACACCAGGTTCTAGTCCCGGTTGGGGCGCCGGGTTCTATCCTGGTTGCCCCTCTTCCAGGCCAGCTCTCTGCTATGGCCCGGGAAGGCAGTGGAGGATGGCCCAAGTGCTTGGGCCCTGCACCCGCATGGGAGACCAGGAGAAGCACCTGGCTCCTGGCTTCGGATCAGCGCGATGCGCCGGCCGCAGTGGCCATTGGAGGGTGAACCAATGGCAAAAAGGAAGACCTTTCTCTCTGTCTCTCTCTCTCACTATCCACTCTGCCTGTCAAAAAAAATAAAATTAAAAAAAAAAAAAAGACATCTCTTTATTGGGCAGAAGGTTTTACATACCTAGACCCTGCCCATCAAATGCCAGGGATGTTCCTTGGTCCCAGCAGTCAATGTGACAACCTAAATTGCTTCCAGAGAATCTCTAGAGGAGTGATTCTTCTCTAGGTTTAGAAACATCTTGTGTCTCATTTCATAATGCCAGGCAGTCCATGATCTTAAATACCGTGTATATGCTAATACTCAAACATCTCTGGCCCAAACATCTCTTAATGAAATTTAGACTGCCTGCAACTATCTACGTTTCCATTTGGATGGCCTATGGTAAAAGCATAGTACTCCTTTAATGAATATATATGATTCAGTTAACTATCAGCACCCCTCTTGTCTAAAACTAAATTCTTAATCTTTTCTGCCTGTTATTCCCTGCAGGAAACATGGAAATCTACTCAGCTTCCACTTGAAGACAGACCTGGCTGCCCAGC
This sequence comes from Lepus europaeus, assembly GCF_033115175.1. NCBI lineage: Eukaryota > Metazoa > Chordata > Mammalia > Lagomorpha > Leporidae > Lepus > Lepus europaeus. The sequence continues at coordinate 48,024,249 of NC_084833.1, forward strand.
TGTGAGCAGTGCAGTTAACTGACAGCCTCCGGCTGTCACCTGTCTCAGGTCTACCTCAGCTTCACAGCCAGTCACCCTCTCCTCAGGGGGTGGCCTACTTAAGCCATGTTCGCCTTAGGCCAGGTGATAATCCTGGGTGTAGTGCAACAGAAAACTTTAACTGGCAATTTTTGCTCTGGAGCTCCGTGCTAGGCCAGCAGAGATGTTGTCCAGTGTGTGTCATTGTCTGAGGGCTGCCCCTGCACAATTATGCTTGTGCCACGTTTCCTGTCACAGCTATTATTCCCTGATAAGCCTTTTGTACTCCTAACACTGTTCAAACACCTGCTTCCCAGACAACCTACTCACCACTCTCTATCCTTCTCATCTAGTAAATAAACGGGTTGCTCAAGCTAAAACCAGGTGAGCCAATTCTGATTCTTTGTTTTCCTGCATATCTAATCAATCAGCAAGTTCTACTTTCTTTTTTTTTTTTATCTTTTATTTAATGAATATAAATTTCCAAAGTATAGCTTATGGATTACAATAGCTCCCCCCCCCCCATAACTTCCCTCCCACCCTCAACCCTCCCCTTTCCCACTCTCTTCCCTTCCGTTCACATCAAGATTCATTTTCAATTCTCTTTATATACAGAAAATCAGTTTAGTATATATAAAGTAAAGATTTCAACAGTTTGCCCTCACATAGCAACACAAAGTGAAAAATACTGTTGGAGTACCAGTTATAGCATTAAATCACAGTGTATAGCACATTAAGGACAGAGAAGCAAGTTCTACTTTCAAAATACATAAACTATACCTCTTTATCCACCCCCACCATGTCTAAATCATCATCATTTCTCCATGGAAAACTACAAATAGCCTCCAAATGAATGTCCTATTCCCATTTTGGCCCTCTATGAACCACTCACCAGAGGTCAGGCAATCCTTTAAAACAGCACTACTTGAAAACACTATCTTTCTTTTTCTTCTTTTTATTAGATTCATTCATTGGAAAGGCAGAGGGAGAGAGAGTGAGAGAGAGAGAGAGATTATATCAGCTGGTTTACCCTCCAAATACCTGCAACAATGAGGACTATACCAGGTGAAGCCAGGAGCCAGGAACTCCATCTAGGTCTCCTGAAATGGTGGCAGGGACTCAAGCACGCTAGCCATCATCTGTGACCTCCCATGTTCATTAGCAGGAAACTGGATTGGAACCAGAGGTGGGACTTAATTCCAGGTACTCCAATACAATAGGCAGGCATCCCAAGCAGCAACTTAGCCCACTGCAACACAAAACCTGCCCTTGTATGACCCTTCTAAAAGCTTTTATGCAGACATTTTCTTTTCTTTTTTTTCAAAATATTTATTTATTTAATTTGAAAGGCAGAGTTACAGAGAGGGAGGGAGAGATACAGAGATCTTCCATCTGCTGGTCCATGCCCTAAATGGGCCGCAGTGGCTGAGGCTGGGCCAGGCCAAAGCCAGGAGCCAAGAGCCAGGAGCTTCATCCGGGTCTCCCATGTGGGTTCAGTGCTCCAAGGACTTGAGCCATTCTCGGTGGATTTCCCAGGCACGTTAGCAGGGAGCTGGATTGGAAGTGGAGCAGCCGGGACTTGAACCAGTACACATATGGGATGCTGGCATTCAGGTAGTGGTTTAACCCATTATGCTACAATGCCAGCCCCCACTTCATCCTTTTGTGTGTGGTGCTATGTAGATTGTATCTTTCCACTCCCCACCCCAGTTCTGGAATGAGGTTGATATCACTGGGAGATGATACAAAGAGATGATATGCACAGGATTTCAATAGGATGAAGAAATGAGTTGTCATTCCGAGGTGTTAGAGCAATTCATGCTATCATAAAGGGTGTGGCCAAGCAACCTTCAAGAGTGGAGAAGATTGTTACTATAGTTCATGATATCACAAGTAGAGGAGTGAATCTTGAAATCGTTTAAGAATTATTTATTATTTGTATTTACTTGGAAGGCAGAGAGAAAGAGAGAGAGGTTTTACATCCACTGGTTCACTCCCCAAATGCCTGCAGCAGCCAGGGCTGGGTCAGGCTGAAGCCAGGAGCCACAAACTCAATTAGGAAAAAACTTGACATCCTAACAGATGGACAGGCTCTGGAATCACCAGTAGGTGGTGCACAACAGGAGGGCAGGGTTCATATTTGGGAAATCAGTAACCACTGATGTCATAAAGAGATGCAACAGTCACTCATTCCTTCATGTATGATAACATAGAAAAGTATCAAAGTTCTAGGCCAAAGATCTCAGATTGCTGCCCAGGATAGAATATGGCCCATAAAGAGATTCTGTTGGCCTGCATAAGAGATGTTGCATGTTTTTTCCCCCAATTATTTGCCAAATTTGGAATTTCCATAATAAAAACCAGGATTTCTGGCTTCTTTTGAGAAAGCTTGAGTTCTGACACCCCTTGGCCTGTGTTCTTACGTGGCACCTGCAGGCTGTAGCAAACAGCTTCCTTCTTTGGACAAGGCAGATAGCCTAGGTTCACCACAGTCCTCACTGAGCCACCTTTACTCATACTGTCTGCCTAGCACTTATAGGCATTTGTGACACTGGTGTGGGGAATTCTGTATAACAGAGGTGAGTCACTGTTGGGAAATGTGTCTCGGGAGGAAAAGGTGATGTATGACAGAAGTATGCAGACCTTTGAAAATCCATTGTGACAGAAACAGAAGCAGCTGGATATTTATATCCTGCCATTTTTTTTAGATAGCTAATACTTTTTTTATTTTTTATTTCATAAATGTGAATTTACAAAGTGCAACTTTTGTATTGTTGTGGCTTCCCCCCCCCCCCAACCTCCCTCCCTCCCGTGGCCCTCCCCTCTCCCTCTCCCATCCCGCACTTTATCGAGTTTCATTTTCAATTACCTTCATATACTGAAGATCAACTTAGTATATACTAAGCAAGGATTTCAACAGGCTGCATTCACACACCGCACAAGGTATAGGGTATTGTTCCACTAGTAGTGTTTTTAAGTTTCATAGTAAAACACATTAAGGACAGAGATCCCACGAGGGGAGCATGTACCCAGTGACTCCCGTTGTTGATTTAACAATTGGCACTCTTATTTGTGACGTCAGCAATCACCCGAGACTCTTGCTATGAGCTGTCTAGGCTATGGAAGCCCCTTGAGTTCACCGACTCTGAACTTGTTTAGTCAAGGCCGTATCACAGTGGAGGTTCCTTCCTCCCTTCAGAGAAAGGCACCTCTCTCCTTGATGGCCTGTTCCTTCTGCTGGGGTCTTGTTCACCAGGGTCTTTCATTTAGATTGTTTTTTGCCACCGTGTCATGGCTTCCCATGCCTGTGAGACTCTCATGGACCTTTTAGCCAGATCCGAATGTCCCAAGGGTTGATTCTGAGGCAGGAGTGCTGTTTTGGGCATTTGCCATTCTATGAGTCTGCTGTGTGTCCTGCTTCCCCCGCAGGATCATTCTCTCTCTTTTAATTCTATCCTTCATCTTTCCTGCCATTTTAACCCCAAGAATATTCTGATCTGATACTCGGATCTCTTAGAGCATTTTGCCTCTGTTATGTTGAAGGCGCCAAAATCCATTGGTCTGGCATATGGCTTTTTTTTTTTTTTTTTTTTTTTTTTTTTTTTTTTGACAGGCAGAGTGGACAGTGAGAGAGACAGAGAGAAAGGTCTTCCTTTTCCATTGGTTCACCCTCAATGGCCGCTGCAGCCGTAGCACCGTGCTGATCCGAAGCCAGGAGCCAGGTGCTTCTCCTGGTCTCCCATGCGTATGCAGTGCCCAAGGACATGGGCCATCCTCCACTGCACTCCTGGGCCACAGCAGAGAGCTGGACTGGGAGAGGAGCAACCGGGACAGAATCTGGCGCCCCGACCGGGACTAGAACCCAGTGTGCGGCACTGCAGGCAAAGGATTAGCCTATTGAGCCGCAGCACCAGTCGCGTATGACTATTTTTAGGTAAAGGGCACTTAGATTTAAAAAAAAAAAAAAATTAAGCCCAATAGGTTCAGGAAGATCACTCTGACCTTCATCCTGGTTCTTAAAAGCAGGAAACATGGCTGGCGCCGTGGCTCACTTGGCTAATCTTCCGCCGGCAGCGCTGGCACCCCGGGTTCTAGTCCCAATTGGGGCGCTGGGTACTAGTTCCAGTTGCTCCTCTTCCAGTCCAGCTCTCTGCTGTGGCCCAAGTGCTTGGGTCCCTGCACCTACATGGGAGACCAAGAGGAGACACCGGGTCTTGGCTTCAAATCGGCGCAGCGCCGGCCGTAGCGGCCATTAGGGCAGTGAACCAACGGAAGGAAGACCTTTCTCTCTGTCTCTCTCTCACTGTCTGTAACTCTACCTGTCAAAAAAAAAAAAAAAAAAAAAAAAAGCAGGAAACAAAATTCCTGTGAAAGATGTTCTCATTTTAAAGCAATATTCATGTCATTGAGGACAAGAACACTGTATACAAACCAACCTTGTTAATCTAACCCTTACCTTCCTAGTCATTACTCTACCCAATAAATTGTCCCAGTTCAACCCCCTTTTCCTTACCACATTTTCAGCTTACTACTCTTTGTCCAATTCAACTGTATCACACCACTCTCTGTCTCTCTGTATCACTCTGCTTTTCAGGGGATTCCAACAGGGTCTTCATTTCCTTAGGTGGACTCCCATGCTGCATAAAATTTGCATTAAATAAATCTATAATTCTCCTATTAATCTCTCCTATGTCAAATTAATTATCTGGCCCAGCCAGGACCCTAAGCGGATGGAGGTAGAGTTTTACTGCCCCTACAGTGTATTTGAGAGATTTGCAGTCTATGCATTAACCAAAGAATTAAACTGATTTGAAAGAATTTGATTCATAAAATACTGTCCAAGAAAATTAATCAAAATTGGCATAATTCTCTTTATATGTTTGGTGTTAAATCTCCCTTGGGTCAGATTTAAAACAAATTGAGTTACCCCCAAGTACTAGAAACCATGATGTCTCCAAACCAACCACAGCATTAGGCGGCCAGTGCTGTGGCATAGCAGGTAAAGCTGCTGCCTGCAGTGCAGGCATCCCATATGGACACCAGTACAAGTCCCAGCTGTTCCTCTTCCAATCCAGCTCCCTGCTAATGTGCCTGGGAAAGCAATGGAGGATGGCCTAAGTGCTTGGGCCCATGCACCCACATGGGAGACCCAAAAGAAACTCCTGGCTCCTTCAGCTTGGCCCAGCTCCACCCATTGTGGCCATTTGGGGAGTAAACTAATAGATGGAAGATCTCTCTGTCTCCATCTCTCCCTCTTTCTGTAACTCCGCCTTTCTTTTCTTTCTTTCTTTTTTTTTTTTTTTTTTATTTGACAGATAGAGTTACACAATGAGAGAAAGACAGAGAGAAAAGTCTTCCTTCCGTTGTTTCATCCCCCTCAAATGGCCGCTACAGCCGGAGCTATGCCAATCCGAAGCCAGGAGCCAGGTGCTTCCTCCTGGTCTCCCATGCAGGTGCAGGGCCCAAGGACTTGGGCCATCCTCCACTGCCCTCCTGGGCCACAGTAGAGAGCTGGACTGGAAGAGGAGCAACCAGGACTAGAACCCGGCGCCCATATGGGATGCCAATGCCACAGGCAGAGGATTAGCCAAGTGAGCCACGGTGCTGGCCCTCAGCCTTTCAAATAAATAAATAAATCTTAGAAAAACAAAAACCAAAGGATCACTGCATCACCCACTGTGGGTATTTGACCTTGACACATCCTGTTTCCTTTATGACCCACATGCCTGGGCTCAGACCATTTCTTAGCATGTCTATCTTTTTCACTAAACTCCTAGTTATTCTTCAAGACAGTGGAGAAATCACTTCCTTCACCCATACTTTCCTAGCATTAAGAAACAACTCCAGGCTGGCACCATGGCTCACTAGGCTAATCTTTCGCCTACAGCGCTGGCACCCCGGGTTCTAGTCCCGGTCAGGGTGCCAGATTCTGTCCCAGTTGCCCCTCTTCCAGGCCAGCTCTCTGCTGTGGCCCGGGAAGGCAATGGAGGATGGCCCAAATCCTTGGGCCCTGCATCCGCATGGGAGACCAGGATAAGCACCTGGCTCCTGGCTTTGGATCAGTGCAGCGCACTGGCTGTAGGAACCATTGGGGGATGAACCAACAGAAGGAAGACCTTTCTCTCTGTCTCTCCCTCTCACTGTCTAACTCTGCCTATCAGAAAAAAAAAGAAAAAAGAAAAAAAAAAAAGAAAGAAAGAAACAACTCCATTGGGCTTTGATAGAACTTTGAAAATAAATTTATTATAGAATTTCTCACACTGTAGTAGATTTTTTTAAAAAAATTATCCATCGCCTTTGGTGGAATTAAAGATTATGAGTTACTTAAAGACAGCATTTTCATGTCTCCAAATCCTGGCAATCTAAAGACATTAACAGATATTTGTTGGATGAAGAGTTATAAGCAGGTATAGAAATCTCCTAGGTCTGTGGTGGGTGTTTGACCCAGTGGTTAAGATGCCTGCATCCCAGGTCAGAGTACCTGATATGAGTTCAGGCTCCCCTGCTTCCAATGCAGCTTTCTGCTGGTACTCACCCTGGTAGGCAGTAGATGAGGAGTCAAGTACTTGGATCCCTCCCACCCGCAAGGGAGACCCTGATGGAGTTTCTGGCTCCTGGTTTCAGCTTGGTCCAGCTCCAGCTGTTGTGGGTATTTGGAGAGTAAGCCAGCAGAAGGAAGATCTCTGTCTCTCTCTGCCTTTTGAATAAAAAGAAAATAAATGTTTTAAAAAGTCCTATTCAAGATTGTAGTGTGGGGCCAGTAAGGGACATATGATTATGTAATAAAATTTGTCATAAAATTTTTTTTTTTTTTTGACAGGCAGAGTGGACAGTGAGAGAGAGAGACAGAGAGAAAGGTCTTCCTTTTGCCGTTGGTTCACCCTCCAATGGCCGCCGCGGTAGGCGCGCTGCGGCCGGCGCACCGCGCTGTTCCGATGGCAGGAGCCAGGTGCTTCTCCTGGTCTCCCATGGGGTGCAAGACCCAAGGACTTGGGCCATCCTCCACTGCACTCCCTAGCCACAGCAGAGAGCTGGCCTGGAAGAGGGGCAACTGGGACAGGATCGGTACCCCGACTGGGACTAGAACCCGGTGTGCCGGCGCCACAAGGCGGAGGATTAGCCTAGTGAGCCGCGGCGCCGGCAATTTGTCATAAATTTTATGATGGGATGCAGCAGAATATGATATCATGAGGAAAATCTATGAACACGTATCTGATGACACTAGTCTGGAAGTGTTAACTACAACAGAAAGAGGATCTGGGCCCTGCAGGTAGGACACTGGGTGGTGCAAGCTCCTAGGAAATCATCTCACATCCAGCTAAACCTCAGCACCTACCACAGTCCTGGAACACAGTAGGCCTACGGTGAATAGTTAACAAAGAAAGAAATTGATGAACAAGTGAATCTAGGACTGAACTAGCTAGCATATTCTGGGTTTTCAGCCATCCTAAATCAAGCTTCGGATCTGATCTGGCTTGGTCTGGAGTGATTTAGTTTTATGTCAAGCAGGATTGGCACTTATGGTAACTGTGTTCTGGGATGGGCTGATTCCTCAGTTGAGGTCAAGTGTAGTTGTCTATGTCAATAAAACTCTGGGTTCCACTTTGCATTCAGATAACACTGGCTGAGATCTGACAGGATTGGCACCTGATCTGAACTGGTGTGTTTGAACTGATACTAGCATATTTATTTATTTATTTATTTATTGTGTCTACAATCAATTTTATTTTAATATAATCTAAACACATACCATTTAGAAAATACCAAGAAAAATTTATGTACAAGAGTTGACGCTATTGCATTTGGATAAAGCTGGCAAGTTCTTGCTACTAGCATAGCCCAGGAAACACCACCGAGGAAACCTAATATATTGGAATAGATGTTGTGGCGTTTGGCCCACAGTTTGATAGCTCTCAGAGTTAACCTGAAGTTGTCAATGTTTGGTACTAGATGTAAAATTTCATCGGTTACCCTGCAACCGTTAAGACTTCTTATGCATCTTATATCTAAATTTTTAAGCAGACTATCATCTCGTAGGTCCAAATCTTCTGGAATAGTCTGCAGTGCTAATCGTGCAAACAAAATATCAATCTCTATGCCATCAAAACAGAGTTTGATAACTGGTACAAATGCCTCTTCGACAGCTCTTAAATCTTTTACTTCTTCTTGTAATTTCAACTTATCATAGAATGAGGTGAAAAAGTCACTTCGATCAACATGTCTTGGTGCAACACACAACGCATCAATATCGGCACCTTTTGTATGTACTCCTAATCTGTAAGATCCAAATGTAAAAATTTTTCCTCCAACGTTTTCAATCACAGATTGCGGAAGATTCTTACTTTCACTGATTTCTCGTATCCACTCTTTAACCAGGTTATTTAATTTTCCCAAAATTAAAATCCTGCGCTGCAGCTCCTCCTCCTCTTCAAAAACCCCAAAGGGCTTCAGTGTCTCAACCAGTTTCTGTGTGAGTACGCAGTCGGTCTCCTTGGGGGCTGCTAAGCTGATGGGAGAAGTAATGCCATAGTGCTTCTGCGGCGGCTGTGTTTGTTGTGATCCCTGCGTTGTAACTGGAAACGGCATCGTCTCCTGCGCCGGCACCGCCCAGTCACTTCCCCCCCCCCGCAACCGCCGCCGCTGCCGCCCTGGGCATGATCCACTGAGGCGGGAGGGAGGGGGGGCCTGCCTCAGCCCTGGGTCCAACCCCACTCCCGCACCCGCTCCCGCCGCTTTAAGCGCTTCTCCTCCTTCCCCTTTGTCCTAACATGGCGCCCTATTTATTTTTTTTTAAGATTTACTTATTTATTTTAAAGCAGAGTGACAAAGGGAGAGAGAAGGAGAGACAGAAAAAGTGTTCACTCCCCCAACAGCCAGGACTGGGCTAGGCCAAAGCCAGGAGCCAGAAACTCCATCCAGGTCTCACACAAAGGTGGCAGCAACCCAAGTACCTGGGCCATCATCCACTGCCTCCCAGGCACATCAGCAGAAAGCTGGATTGGAAGCACAGAGTAGATGGGACTCGAACCAACATTCTGCTATGGGATGCTGGTGGCCCAAACAGCCAGGAGCCAGCTGTGCCACAATACCCACCCCTCATAGCAGATCTTAAAATCTCATTAGGTAGTGTGTTTCCTGCCTGGAATAAGTTGGTAATTCTAAAACCATCTGGCAAATTTTAGGATAGAGAAAATTAATAAATATATGTGAATAATTTTCAGATTGCTGTCAGACGAGGGTAAAAATACAGAAAGGAAGAAGGCTAGAATGGTATTTGAATTGGAAATAGAATAACAAATTTGAGGCCGGCGCCGTGGCTCAATAGGCTAAACCTCCGCCTTGCGGCACCGGCACACCGGGTTCTAGTCCCGGTCGGGGTGCCGGATTCTGTCCCGGTTGCCCCTCTTCCAGGCCAGCTCTCTACTGTGACCAGGGAGTGCAGTGGAGGAAGGCCCAAGTGCTTGGGCCCTGCACCCCATGGGAGACCAGGATAAGCACCTGGCTCCTGCCATCGGATCAGTGCGCGGTGCGCTGGCTGCAGCGTGCCGGCCGCGGCAGCCATTGGAGGGTGAACCAACGGCAAAGGAAGACCTTTCTCTTTGTCTCTCTCTCTCTCTCACTGTCCACTCTGCCTGTCAAAAACAAAAACAAAAAAACAAACAAACAAAAAAAACAAATATGAATCCACAGTTTTATATAAATATGGGAACCTTCAAAAAGTTCATGGAAATGCATATTATGAAAAAATTTGGGGGCAGAGGCTGTGGTGTAGTGGATAAAGCTGCTGTCTGCAGAGCGGCCAATGTGGGCACTAGTTCAAGTCCTGGCTTCTCCACTAGCAGTCAAGCTTCCTGGTAATATGCCTGGGAAGGCAGTGTAATATGGCACAAATGCTTGGGACCCTGCAACCACATGGGGGACCTAGATGAAGCTCCTGGCTCCTGGCTTTGGATCAGCCCAGCTCCGGCCATTGCGGCCATTTGAGGAGTGAACCAGCAGATGGAAGACATCTGTCTCTCTGCCTCTGCCTCTGCCTCCAATAAAATTAGCTTACCTTTTAATTCCAGTTTTCCATTAATTTTTTGAACTCCCCTCTTAGGTCAATGGGTGGATGGGTGGATGGATGGATGGTATTTTTTTTTTAAAAGATTTATTTATTTACTTGATAGAGTTACACACAGAGAGAAGGAGAGGCAGAGAGAGCGGTCTTCTATCAGCTGGTTAACTCCCCAATTGGTCACAATAGCTGGAGCTGCGCCAATCTGAAGCCAGGAGTCAGGAGCTTCTTCCAGGTCTCTCATGCAGGTGCAGAGGCCCAAGGACTTTGCCATCTTCCACTGCTTTCCCAGGCCATAGCAGAGAGCTGGACTGGAAATGGAACAGCCGGGACTCGAACCGGCACCCATATGGGATGCCAGAACTATAGGCTTTACCTGCTAAGCCACAGCGCCAGCCCCTCAAATAAAATTTTAAAAGTAGGAAGGATCAGCATCAGTTCTTGGGTGCTGGGAGGGGATCTTCAGTTGGGCCTTAGCTGTCATAGTGCTCTTTTATATGCCTCCAATGTGTGTTACAGTATATGCTTGATCACATTAAAACTTTAAAAAGTTGACTTGAGCAATTCACAGCAATTCACGAATCTGGCCATACCAAACCACTGGCAACTTGGGCTTTCTCCAAGGGGTCAGGAAGGGGAAGACTTGTATCAGGTGTTCGTGGGAGCATGATGGGCCGGCAGGGCTGGCTAGACACAGTCTGGTTTGCCACTGCAGACATCAGCAATCTTTTGGGTCCATGTCAGCCTCTTATGACTTCATTCCTGTATACTACACATGAGTTCTGCTTTAGAATTATACTATATTGACTTAAGCAATAGAAAACACTCCCTTCTTGGCTTGCCTGGTTTGGTTTGATTCTCATGCCTACAGGCTTCAACGGTGCTGTGTCAGTAGCTATTTCAGCTCTGGAATAAGAACCCCAAAGGGCTCTCTAGTGACTTCAAAATACCCACACGCCAGGACAGACTTTTTCTGAGAGCCTTCACGATAAGCTGGTAGCCGCTGCCTCCCTTCCCGGTCTCACCAACTCTGCTGTTACCTCAAGCACCTTCCTCTGCAGTAAAACCTTGTACTTGAAAGCCAAGTTTACTCAGTCTTCCTTCTTTTTCCCTAAACCTATCGCTTTGCCTAAGATTCTTTTACTCTTTATTGATTCTTATTCTTCAGATTCACCAAGTGCAAATTCACAGTGAGTCCTCTGGAAGAAGTCTTCGTTGACTAAAGTCTCCCAAAGCCTCCTCTCTAAATCTCATGATAACTTCTCATTTCGTCAGACCCACCCTTTGTGCAATCTTATCTTTCTTGGCCTCTTGGAAGCATCTGATGCTGTTAAGCAGCCTCCCCTTGGCACTCACTACTGTCTTGGCTTCACTAATAGGGTGAAAGAGGCAAGCTAAAAACAAACAGGGAGGGGCCAGTGCTGCCTGCGGTGCCAGCATTGCACATAGGCACCGGTTACAGTACCAGCTGTTCCACTTCCAATCCATCTCCCTGCTAATGGCCTGGGAAAGCAGTGGAAGATGGCCCAAGTGCATGGGCCCCTGCCACCCATGTGGAAGACCCAGATGAAGCTCCTAGCTCCTAGCTCTGGATCAGCCTAGCTCTGGCCATGGTGGCCATTTGGGGAGTGAACCGGTGGATGGAAGACCTCTCTCTCTCCCTGTCTCTCTTTCTGTCTGTAACTCTGCCTCTCAAATAAATAAATAAAAAAGCACACGTAGATTTTTTTTTTTTTTAATTTTTGACAGGCAGAGTGGACAGTGAGAGAGAGAGACAGAGAGAAAGGTCTTCCTTTTGCCATTGGTTCACCCTCCAACGGCCGCCGTGGTAGCCCGCTGCAGCCAGTGCACCGCGCTGATCCGATGGCAGGAGCCAGGTGCTTCTCCTGGTCTCCCATGGGGCGCAGGGCCCAAGCACTTGGGCCATCCTCCACTGCACTCCCTGGCCACAGCAGAGAGCTGGCCTGGAAGAAGGGCAACCGGGACAGGATCGGTGCCCTGACCGGGACTAGAACCCGGTGTGCCGGCGCCACAAAGCGGAGGATTAGCCTATTGAGCCGTGGCGCCGGCCAGCACACATAGATTTTTACAAGGCCCATGAAGCCCATAGGCATTTAGGCCTACCCTGGAGGATGCCCTAGTTAGCTCTGGTCAGGGCCATAGGCTGGGTACATTGGGTAAGTAAAGCCTTGAGTGAACCACATGGAAGCTACCTTTGAGATCCAATAACTCCAATGTCTGGAGTCTTGGAGCAGAAGATTTGTGCTTATGCAATTCTTGGTACCCAGACTGGAACCAGGTAACTTGAAGGGTAGCATGACTCTCTTGGTCTGGAGAACTTAGTTTCCTAAGATTATGAAAGTTCTATCGTGTCTGATTTTCCCTTTCCTTTGTGTTAGGAAGAGAATCCATAGGTATTTGGTTATTATGAGCTACTACGATCAAGAAAAGCAGCAGCTAGAACATAGGCCTAGGCCTCCAGAATATTTCTTTAGCTTCAGAGAGGGGAGCTCTGCTATATTTGCAAGCCTGGGACAGCTCCCATTTGTGGGGCGAGTGGCCCGTTGGAGTTCCTAACAAGGGCTGAGGAAACCCTGAATCTGTGGCATACTGGCTGTGGTTGTCTGTAGAAGCTGATTCTGTGCTAGACTTCAAAGAAATGGTGCCCAGAAGGACTGGGTAAGCACATGTGTCAAGAATTTAAAGAAGATAGGAGCACTTACTGTGTGTCACACATACTTCATGCATGTGTAAGCAAGACGTTAGCTAAGATGTTACCGATAAGCTCCATTCACCCCTGGGCCTCCATTTCCTCCCAGGGATGAGCACACCATATACTCTGCAGCCAACAAAAAGTGTGAAATTAAGATAGGATGGGGTTAAATTGGAATATGAAATTAAGATAGGAAGGGTTAAAATGGAGCTGCTGAGCTAACTGCATATTGTTCTGCTTTTGTACAAAATGCTTTGGCTTGCAAAATGCATTTTTTTTAAGATAACTAGACTTTAGCTGACCTTGTAACATGTGATTAGCTGACCTTGTAGCATATGATGACTGTGTTAATGCTTTTATGAGATAATGGAGCATGTGATAATTATTTTAGGGGCTATGTTGAGTTTTTGGTCATGATGACCCCGTGTTTAGGCTTGCTCAAGGTCTTCTGTCCCCTTACCCTGGAAAAACCCCGTGTCTTATGAGAATTTGTCATGCTGCGGTTTATCTTGTGATTCTTGGTAATGCTGTGGAGATATGCTAATGTTGTGGTTTTTGATCTTAAATACCCTGGGCAGTTGATGATCAGTGCCTCTCTTCTCGCACTGCATCAGAGTGTGTTGTTGTGCTTGAGAGTTGGCCCATCTGCGCAGATGAAATAAACTTCCTCTTGCTTTTATTGCATCGCTTGGATTGGAATTCGTGCTTCTGGGGGTCTCTCTCTATAGGACACCAATTTTTAGGGTCCTACATTGGGGGCTCGTCCGGGATTGGAGACCCCAGACCCACGCTCCATTTTCCAATCGGAGGTAAGTTTTTGCTGTTTTAAGTGTTTTTGTGTGTCTGGTTGATTTTTTTTATTCTTTCTTTCCCGGGGCGCTTGACGTACCGGAGGTTTATGTTGTACGGGCGCTAGGCGTCCGGGCGCTAGGCGCCGAAAGAATTGAGCCGATAGTGGGTAGGGGCAGACGTGCCCGGTGCCCCTGGCTCAGCCCTGGGGGACGCTCCAGAGGCGGTATTTTAGGGGGGCCTGGCGGGTGGCAGCCGCTTCGCTCCCATCATTAAGCTTACCTGGGGAGCGTGGCGGGTGGCAGCCGCTTCGCTCTCATCGGAAGCTATTCAGTAGGGTTTCTTTCCCGGGAGAAGAGCTGGTGGCAGCAGCTACTCCCGTTTTGGTTTCAGTTTTGTTGCGCGCAGGTCTCGTCTCATTAAGGCGCGCAGGTCTCGTTCCAGTGTTGCGCGCAGTGTCTTTGTGAGTCTTGTGACTTTTTGTGAGTCTTGTGATTTGTGAGTCTTGTGGTTGTTTTCTGTGTTTTAATATACTAACCTTACTTGCCTTTCCCCTCCAACATGGGACAGGAATTAACTACACCTTTGAGTCTTACTTTAGATCATTGGAGAGAGGTCCGGGAACGGGCCCAAAACTTGTCTATAAGAGTGCAGAAGAAGAACTGGACAAGTTTTTGTACGTCCGAGTGGCCAGCCTTAAACATCGGGTGGCCACGGGATGGGACTTTTGACTCTCAAATTATCTTACAGGTGAAGAGCCAGATCTGCAAGGGAGGTAAAGAAGGGCGCCCGAAACAAGTGCCCTACATCTTTGTGTGGGAGGACCTGGCGAAAAACCCCCCAGACTGGGTAAAACCTTTCCTCCTTTCTAACAGGGCGGTGGCAGAGCTCGATCCTACTAAACCCACCGCCGCCCTGAGAATAAAGCCCAGTTCTGGATTGTCAGCAGTTGCTCTGGGGGTGGCGTCAAGCCCCAAATCCCCTCCGATTTTACCCACAACACCCCTAGTATCGAAACTTGCAGACCAGGGCAAATACCCTACTTCAACCCTCTACCCATTGCAGGAATTGGACACCCTCAAACCTGAAAAACCCTTAGCTCTCTCAGGCGAGCAGGAAGATCTTTTGCCTTTTGAAGACTGCGTAAGAAAAAATAGAGGAGGAAGGACCCCCGGCCCGTTCTAATTGGCCGTCCTCCTCCTCCATACAACTAGGATCACAAGCCCTGACAGGACTTGCAGGGCCTGTTTTACTAACATTAATTTTACTATACTTAAATGAAACCCTGTAGGAGACTCAGACTCTACTGCCAGACTCTCCTAAAGAGATTAGCTAAAGGGGGTTAAAACTATTTAGTTAAAAACAAAAGGGGAAGTTTAAGATGGGCTAAGAAACAGAAACTAATTAGGATCCTGGCCACCACAGTTAAAGGGAAGCAGAGTAAGGGAAAATCAGAATAGGCAGGGACCCCGGGAGACCGACAAAAGCACAGAGAAGTGCCCAAATAAGATTCGACTAACAACGGGAATCCAGAGATGCACGTCTGCCACACGGGACTGAACTGACCGAAAACGGCCTCTGCAAGCCAGCGAGAGGAAAGACGGCAGCAGCGGAGTGGTGAGGCTGGGCGACAGTGGCTCCTCCCTCGCTGGGATACGTGTGGTCCGTCACACGGCTGGGGATAGTGTTGGGAATGCAGGCCCTGTCCAGGTTCCTGTGGATAATACTTCATCACCTCCTGCGGTGTCCGGGACGGGCCCACGTGAGCCGACACCCCCCTAGCTTCCGGAGTACAACGGGGACAACAGTGAGAGGCGGTCGAACGAGGTCAGTGGTATGGGTTTCTATCTCCAACCCCCCTTCCCAAGAACTTTGCTCGGCGGGCAGAGCTGATCGCTATGGACCAAGCACTCCGTGCAGCCAAGAAAAAGGAGTGGGTGAAAATGCACAAGAACAGCAGGTACGCTTTCGCCACTACCCATGGGGAACTCAGAACAGACAAAGGCTTTACCGACAAGCGCCAATGTTTCCCCGATTTGGACAACCAAAGGTACTGGGGTCAGATAATGGACCCAGCTTTGTCTCCCGGGCAAGCTAGAGGTGGCCAGGGTGCAGGGGGTTTAGCTAAAGAAAGCTTTATTCAGCTAGGGGAAGCTTTGACCATAACGGAGAGCTGGCACTAGGGACTGGGTCGAGATGTTGCTGATTGATCTGGTCTGGGCTGGATGCGGGGGCGTGGATGCAGCGACAGGCACAGCACTATAACAAACTGGGCGGTGCTGACTTGCGCTGCATTCAGGCTTCTGTAAAGAGACCTTGATTAAATTAATAGTGGAGACTGGGTCAGATTGCTGCCGGTAGTTTTGTTTAAGGCTTACAGCTTTTTATTAATTTGGCTAAAGGCTTTGCTTAAATGCTCACCTCCCAGGATTTTAAAAAAACTTTTGGAAGAAGCAGTCCCTGACTCTACTCTTCGATCTCTTTGCCATGGAGCCGGCGCCTGAGACACGGGGCCTTGAGGGACCGGGAAGCTCTGCCTTCCCCTGCTACTTGTCGCCTGACCTTCGGCCCTCAGAGGAAGGCGCTGGGACCTGGCATCTACAGCAGCTGGACACCCCACGCGTCTTTGGGGCCCCCTTGGCCACCACCGTGCCCCCCCGCAGCCCTCTCCTTGAGGAGCCCTCCCCGGCTGGCTCCTCGCATAGGGACAGCCAGGAGTATCAGCTGAGGAAGGAGCGCAACTCCATCGCTGCGCGCAAGAGCAGGGACAGGGCCAAACACATTCGGGAGTTGCAAGAGAAGGTGTTGGAGTACAGGCTGGAGAACGAGCGGCTGCGCGAATGCGTGAAGCAGCTCACAGAGGAGCTGGCCGTCCTGCGCAGCCACTTGGGAGTTACCGTACAGATTTGGGATACTGTCATTGCTAAGAGAGTGCCGCTGACCCAGCAGTACCAAAGTTAAAAGTTAAGGACATAAAAGAAAAGAGTATCGTTGGTAAGAAGGGTTAAAGAGAAAAGAGCTTTTATTATAAGGAAAGGACATGGTTTGTAAATCCGGATGGCTAGTTTACTCTAGACTGGAATGAAAATGGTAAAATGTTTACAGTAAGTCGAAGAGGGTGTGTGAAAGTCACAAACAGTATTTGGGTCAATTCAGCTGGACAGGCACCAGGTATCAACCCAAATTTGTATGACTTCTTCAGGGAAAATTTTGATGCCTTTACACAATTTTTATATAACACTACATTTTTATACTGCCACCCTTTTGCAACTTTCCCTATCCTGCTGATTTGCTTTCTACCTTGTAGCTGACTTACGAGCATATAGGGAAGCAGCTGGCTGCCGTATACTAGTCCAAGTGCCCTGTGCTCCCACACTCGTTCCAGGCTGGAACATCGTCTACACTCGTAAGCATTTGACCGAGACTCCTGAGCCGCGCTGAAGCACTGACCACGCCAACAGAGGACAGCAGCTGATCAGAGTCAAGGGACTAGCAGTCCTGCCGACAAGCCGACACCGGAATGGAGACGACAACGCACCCAAAATCTCAAGATAAGACTTACTTGCGCCTCATTGTTCTTTTCTCCCTCATTCTGTACCCCCTAATTGTTAAATCTGTTAAGACTAGCATAAGTCCCCATCAAATTTACAATTTTACCTGGTTAATCTATAACCAAGCTGGGGATGTGGTTAACTCCACCTCCAAAGTACAAGCTACCATCCCTTGGGATCCTCTCCAGGTGGACCTTTGTGCGTTAGCGCTGGGGGCTGGGCCCGAATGGGGAACCCCTGATCTCTTTCACCCACAGTTGTCTGCTCCCAAGCAACACTCTTCGGGTACAGGCCCCGGGTGCGGGAGTGACACCCAGAGGGCAGTACTGGCCCTTCAAGACGGGATATACGTTTGCCCTGGAAGTCACCGGCCCAGGGAAACTCATTATCGTTGTGGGTGGGTACCTCACTATTGTGGCTCATGGGGATGTGAAACCACTGGGGATGCCTACTGGAAGCCTTCCTCTAAGTGGGACTACATATTAGTCAAAAGAACTAACCCCCCTCGGCGGACGTATGGGTCCCCCGACCAGTGGCCGTTAAATTCCCAATGTGGCTCAACCTCGCAACGAAAAGGGTGGTGTAACCCACTTGAAATCTCCTTTACTCAAGCAGGACAAAGGGCTCCATGGGGCACCACGGCCCGAGGGTTCGAGTGGAGCCTTTGCCTCTACCAAGATGGTCGGGATTCTTGTCTCAATTTTAGGCTTAAACTCAAAATGACATCCCCATCCAAAATGGCAGTTGGGCCAAATAAAGTATTAACAAATCAAAAGAGCCCGAGCTCCCCATATTTTGCGAGGGGACATTTCCTTGGGCAGGTGCCTGTCAAAACTCAGCCCAGTCAGGAGCCTGCCAAAAATCAGTCCAGTCCGATTTCCCCGACACCCTCCTTTTCAAATGTGGTAACGCCTCCTCCGTTAGGCCATAAAAACTCCTCCTTACCTTCCTTACCTGGGACGGGGGATAGGCTCCTCAACCTAATACATGGGGCCTTCCAAGCACTAAACGGCTCAGTCCCCGATAGGACCCGGGATTGCTGGCTGTGCCTTGCCTCACCTCCCCCTTATTATGAGGGAGTAGCTGTTATTGGAAATTGGACTAACCATACCACTGTCCCTCCCCAGTGCTCCAATCTGCCATCCCACCGACTAACTCTCACAGAAGTGTCAGGACAGGGATCTTGCGTAGGCTCCGTCCCCTCCCAATATCAAGGCCTCTGTAATAAAACTGAGACTCTCAAGCCTGGTACCTACTACCTGACAGGACCAAATGGGACATTTTGGGCGTGCAATACGGGCCTAACCCCCTGTTTGGCAGGACAAGTTCATAATCAAACTCATGAATGGTGTGTCTTAGTTGAGGTGTGGCCTCGAGTCACAGTACATAACCCCGAGGAAGTCTACCGACAGTATGAGGGAAACCTTCGGCTCCCTAGAGAGCCTCTGACCATGACGTTAGCCCTCATATTAGGAGGACTCACAGTCGGGGGCATCGGGGCAGGTATAGGTACCGGAGCCACTGCCCTTTCAAAGACAAATCATTATCACCAGTTACAGCAAGCCATGCATTTAGACTTACAAGCTTTAGAAGAATCGGTCAGTGCATTAGAAAAATCCTTAACCTCACTCTCGGAGGTAGTATTACAAAATAGACGGGGGCTGGATTTAATATTTCTAAAGGAAGGAGGACTTTGTGCAGCCTTAAAGGAAGAATGTTGTTTTTATGCGGATCACACTGGGGTGGTCAGAGATAGCATGGCAAAATTAAGGGAAAGACTAAAACAACGGCAGAGCCAATCTGAGGCAGGGCAGTCATGGTTCCATAGCTGGTTTAACTCATCCCCCTGGCTTACAACTTTGATTTCCTCTATCGCAGGGCCCTTGGTAATATTACTTTTAATTTTAACCATTGGACCATGCATAATAAATAGGCTTATTCAGTTTGTTAACGATAGGTTGTCTGTTACCCACGCTTTGATCCTAACTCAACAATACCAAAGTTTACTTTAAAATGCAGCTATCATTTAAATTTTAAGATTAAAATTTGGTCAAAAGAAAAGGGGGGAATGTGAAATTAAGATAGGATGGGGTTAAATTGGAATATGAAATTAAGATAGGAAGGGTTAAAATGGAGCTGCTGAGCTAACTGCATATTGTTCTGCTTTTGTACAAAATGCTTTGGCTTGCAAAATGCATTTTTTTTAAGATAACTAGACTTTAGCTGACCTTGTAACATGTGATTAGCTGACCTTGTAGCATATGATGACTGTGTTAATGCTTTTATGAGATAATGGAGCATGTGATAATTATTTTAGGGGCTATGTTGAGTTTTTGGTCATGATGACCCCGTGTTTAGGCTTGCTCAAGGTCTTCTGTCCCCTTACCCTGGAAAAACCCCGTGTCTTATGAGAATTTGTCATGCTGCGGTTTATCTTGTGATTCTTGGTAATGCTGTGGAGATATGCTAATGTTGTGGTTTTTGATCTTAAATACCCTGGGCAGTTGATGATCAGTGCCTCTCTTCTCGCACTGCATCAGAGTGTGTTGTTGTGCTTGAGAGTTGGCCCATCTGCGCAGATGAAATAAACTTCCTCTTGCTTTTATTGCATCGCTTGGATTGGAATTCGTGCTTCTGGGGGTCTCTCTCTATAGGACACCAATTTTTAGGGTCCTACAAAAGTATCAGGCAGATCTGATGTATAATAATATCTCCAAGGTAAATCACTAAATGAGAAAAGAAAGAGGCAGAAAAGTATCTAAGACACATTGCTGGTTGTGAACACTTGCCCACCCGCTCCCTGCTGCCGCTGATGATTCATCCAACACTTTAGTTTCTCAGTTCCTTAATCTCTTGAATTATAATTATCTTGTATGAATATGGCTAGAGAAAAATATACCAGCATACTAACTGATCTCATTTTAAATACGTGACCACAATCCCCAAGTGGGCCCTCAGGGGTAACCAGCCACTCTATTAACCTCCCTAGTCAAATTCACCCACACATTCCCCAAGAAAACCACTTCATTGCAACCTCTAACATCCCTTCCCTACCCCCATTCAAAGCTGAGGAATACTCTCTGCTTCACAGAGAAAATTAAAGAAACTTATTTTTAAGATTTTCCACATCCTCTCACCAATAGAAACCTACTAACTGACCTATATCTCTCTCTGCCCATACGCCCTGTCTTCCCATTGTAAGACCGCCACAAAACACACCAAACACCGGAGTAAGAGAAAGGGCTTACTGGGGGAAACCCGACAGACTGGAAGGAAGGGGCGAAGAAGGAAAAGAGGGAGAAGGAGAACGTAAGAGAGAGATCCAGAGACAGAGAGAGAGACAGAGATCAGGAGACGGAGAGAAAGAGAGAGCCACCGTGTTCAGGAACAGGTCCATTTAAAACTTTGCGGGGGGTGGGGAGGCAGGCAGGGATGTAAGAGCAGCCAATTCCATTAGGATGGGGGTGGGACTGACACTGGTGGTTGGGCCATCTGACCACCTGGCTTCCAGCAATGGTGGCAGGTGCTAGAGCCTAGGATGGTGTATGGGGTGTAGATCGCACCATAGATAAGACTGCACCATTTTACTAACACCCATTTACAGTGGACATTTATTCAAGCTCCCATCTGGGTGATGGGAGCCAGTTGGGTGATGGCTGTCATCACCTACCACCTAACCGGTTGGATTTTAGATCCATTAAGTGAATTTTTGAGATCCTATACATTCAAGAATCATAGGCAAGGACATGCAAACACAACAAATTCAAAAAAACATGAGTTGACTGTCAAGTGTAAGGCAGGTCTTCAAGGTTTTTCACAGGAGATCATGAGAAGACACCTGCACAAGCAGCTTTTACTATGCCCTTATTATCCATTATAATAGTGCTAGAAAATATTATCATTATTTAAATGTAACCTTAAGTGTAATCACATTAGCTTATTAGGCAACTAGTAGTAATAATAAGCAATGTTAAGTATCTTTGACTTTATATATGTGTTATGTTAGATGTTGAGCTAAGTAATCCAGTAACTACATTAAGTTGATTATTGTACGACCCACACCACTGCCCGTTCCTGGCCCTCACTATCGTACACTCCCCCTTTCCTCCACCTGGCCAGATGTGACCCTACCCTGACCCAGGTCCAGGAATGTAAAAGGGAGGTTTAAAGCTTGAGATAACAACCAGCCCCTACCCTGGAGTCTTGGGACTTATCAGAAGTGTCAACTTGACCTAAGCATTCCCCTAAAACCTGCTTGTACATGATAATAAAAGCTCTGTAAGAATTGGGCTCAGGGCTTGGGGGGGGGGGGGGGCTTCCTCTCCTGGAGGCACTGAGAGGCAGGGGTTTGAACTCGTAATAAAAAGGACCCTGCTAATTGGCTTCAACTTCGGTCTCTGGTGGTGTGATTTTCGGGGGACCACAGACTGCGGGCATAACAATCAGCTGGACTAAGAATCAAGAGGTCTGTTGCAGGTTTTTTTGTTTTTTTTGTTTTTTTTGTTTTTTTTTTTTTTTTTTTTTTACAGGCAGAGTTAGACAGTGAGAGAGAGAGACAGAGAGAAAGGTCTTCCTTCCATTGGTTCACCCCCAAAATGGCCGCTGCTGCCGGCGCACTGCTCTGATCCGAAGCCAGGAGCCAGGTGCTTCCTGCTTGTCTCCCATGCGGGTGCAGGGCCCAAGCACTTGGGCCATCCTTGTTGGAGGTTTTAATAATGACTATGCAAGTTACTTGGAGTCATGGACTTGGGGGAAGTAAAGGGAAGCCACAGATGTGGCCAGAAAAAACACCTTTTGACCTTTAGATGCCCTCTATAACATATGCCCTGAGCAAGTCATGTTCTTACTTACAAAGAACAGAACTCAACTGAGATAAAAGAAAAGAACTTGATTAAAGGGATTCTGGTAATCCACAGAATCTCCAGGAGGGCTGAAAAACCAGTATTGGAGGTTCTGCCCCAAGGCAGATGACACTCTAGAGCTGATCTAATGAAGACAGCACTGCTATCATGAGGCCCAGCACTGCAGTTTGTATCATGGATCCCTGGCACTGGACACTGGACACTGGACCTGGATCTGCATGGAGCTGTGGTCCCTGTAGCCACCTCACTAGAAGAGAGTCCACACAACTATGCTTCTTCACATCCCTAGCTCCATTCCTACTGTCCTTTTGCGAGGAAACTGTCCTGCCCACAACCCCTTGCTAAAGGAGGTATGGGAGCCAAGGCTACTGCATGAACAGAAGTGGCTCCAGTTGGACAAACCATAGGACCCGATGCAAGGATCATAAACTGGGATGGGCACTGTGGTACAATGGGTTAAACTGCTGTGTGGGATACCTACATCCCATATTGGAGTGCCTGAGATCAAGTCCCTCATCCACTTCCAATCCAGCTCCCTGCTAATGCACACCCTGAGAGGCAGCAGATGATGGCTTGAATGCTTGGGTCCCTGCCACTCACAAGGGAGAGCCTGATAGAGTTCTAGGCTCCTAGCTTTAGCCTGGCCCAGTGCCAGATGAATGCAGGCATTTGGGGAGTGAACCAATGAATGGAAGACGTCTCTCTCTCTCCTCTCCTTTTCAAATAAAATTAAAATTAATAAATCAACATTAAGAAAAGAGTTATATCCTACAGTTAATTTACAAAACACACACAAACAGACTGACTTGTGACCTATGAGATGGCTCAGTCAAAGCTCTGACAAGTGGGCATAATGAAAGTTATTTAAGCTCTCTATCTCTGAAACCTGAAATCTGGGAAAACATTGAAAGATTCACCAAACGGACCTCCCCTGGAGTTGAAGGGCTCCAAGTCAGAGCCACAGACCTTGTTCTCTCTAAGCTGAAAAGCCCTTCACTCAGCCCAGCTTCCAAAGTAACCACTGCTATAGAGGGGATGGCCAAGTAGGGTCAACAACATTGCAGGTAGAACTGTATAGTAACTAAAATGTTTTCCTTTTAGAAATGCCACCTACCTTCTCTTTGAGCCAGCTCTGCTCCCAGGCCAGCTAGGTGATAGAAGTCAATAGGGTACCTCCCTTACGATGCACCACGTGTGAAGAAATAGATAGGTCTGAGCCTCATAACTGACAAGGCCTTAAGCCCACCTGATTATTTCCATGCCCTTTCTGTCAGTTTGTACTTGTCTCTCAATGAAAAAACTTGCTCATGATTTAGACACCTTTCTTAGAGCCTCCAACAATGACTCTATCCTCAGTTTTAGCTACTGTGAGTTTAAACTGCTTGTTAGATTCATTTTCTCTGGACTTAAAAAAGTAAAATTCTAGGCCAGCGCTGTGGCTCAATAGGCTAATCCTCCGCCTTGCGGCGCCGGCACACCAGGTTCTAATCCCAGTTGGGGCGCCGGATTCTATCCCGGTTGCCCCTCTTCCAGGCCAGCTCTCTGCTATGGCCCGGGAAGGCAGTGGAGGATGGCCCAAGTCCTTGGGCCCTGCACCCGCATGGGAGACCAGGAGAAACACTTGGCTCCTGGCTTCGGATCAGCACGATGCGCCGGCCACAGTGGCCATTGGAGAGTGAACCAATGGCAAAAAGGAAGACCTTTCTCTCTGTCTCTCTCTCTCACTATCCACTCTGCCTGTCAAAAAAAAAAATAAATAAATAAAATTCTAGGTGGCCATGCAAATGAAACCTCCAATGAAAGCAGTTTCTGCAAGCTGGCACTTCATCCCCCTGGAGAAGCCACCTCCTGCTGGAACCCAGTCTTGACTCCTCTTCCCAATAATGCCCCTTTTCAGCAAGAAGCAGCCAGAGCGATGATCGCCCAGTTCCCCCTAACAGATGTTAGGGTTTTAATCTTTGAGAGGTGGGAATGTGAGGAGTCAGATAGGTTAACAAGTAGTCAGGGGATCCCAATGGAATTTGGGATGTAAAATATTTGCTTCCTTCCCCAAAAGATTATCTTTAACAAGAATAAACAGGCTGCCCAGCCCTCCTTCCTTTGGAATCTCCAAATTTACCATGAGAATGGCCAAGGGAGCTCTTACTGAGCTCACAGCTTATTATGAAAACAAGTTACCAATCCCACCCTTAGCAGGCCAGATAGGATGGAGAATTGTAAATCAGACCTTTTGATGGGTTTTTGTCCCCACCTGGTAACTGAATGTCAACCTGATAGTCAAGTTTTTCCTTTGAAATTGTACCTTAAAAAAAAAAAAAAGATTTTATTTATTTATTTGAGAGTTACAGACGGCGAGAGTGAGAGACAGAGAGAAAAGTCTTCCTTCTGCTAGTTCATTTCCCAAATGGCCGCAATGGCTGGAACTGCACCAATCCGAAATCAGCAGCTAGGAGCTTCTTCCTGGTCTCCACATGGGTGCAGGGGCCCAAATACTTGGGCCTTCTTCTACCACTTTCCCAGGCCATAGCAGAGAGTTGGATTGGAAGAGGAACAGCCTAGACTAGAACTTGTGCACATATGGGATGCCAGTAGCACAGCTGGAGGATTAACCTACTGAGCCATGGTGCCAGTCCCCAAAATTGTACTTAAAAAACCCCACAACCACAGTCCCTTTGGGTTCTTCCCTCTCTTGGAAGCCCCCTTTATGCTGCTCCAGCTGGAGGGCCTTGATTCTAATACTTTTAACTGGAAGGAAGGAAGGAAGGAAGGAAGGAAGGAAGGAAGGAAGGAAGAGTCACCAGTTGGCAGGGGGAAGGCATGTGAAAAGACACACATAGAGAAACAGAGAAGCAAAATGCCATTACCAGGGCAATAACTAACAAGGGACAATAAGCTTGTGTTTGGAAGGTAGGCAGGTCTTAGATGTCCATGAAACTCTCTCTTACTGCTGCATGTACCCTGCCTGGGTGATGCCTACAAAAATTATTAGTGTTTAGTGCAAAACCTTCCCCTCTCCCACCCTCTATTGAGAGTTCATTTTTTCCCAGGTTGGCTCCTAGGTTTTTGAGCTGCAGACTCAAGCAGAGTAGACAGTCAGTTGAAGCATGAGGAATCAACATCTTCAAGACTGAAATCTTGCTGCAGAGAATATTGAAGAGAGACAAAAGAAAAGGTTGGCCGGCGCCGTGGCTCAACAGGCTAATCCGGCGCCGGCACACCGGGTTCTAGTCCCGGTCGGGGCTCCGGATTCTGTCCTGGTTGCCCCTCTTCCAGGCCAGCTCTCTACTGTGGCCAGGGAGTGCAGTGGAGGATGGTCCAGGTTCTTGGGCCCTGCACCCCATGGGAGACCAGGATAAGCACCTGGCTCCTGGCTTCGGATCAGCGCGGTGCGCCGGCCGCGGCGGCCATTGGAGGGTGAACCAACGGCAAAGGAAGACCTTTCTCTCTGTCTCTCTCTCTCACTGTCCACTCTGCCTGTCAAAAAAAAAAAAAAAAAAAAAAAAAAAAAAAGGCTAGAGGCAGAGCAGCCTTCAGCTACACAAACTAGATTTCTATTGTTTCATGTTCAAAGTTGAGGGGTCAGGGGAAAATCGGGCAGCAGCTTCATAATGGTGAAGTGTATTGAGTGTAGCAAGACAGGGAGACAGAAATGTAAAGATTTTTCTTCTGTTAGCTTTCCACTTTTAATTACACTTTGATTGCTAGCTGTTTCTTATAATGTGACACAGAGACCAGTCTATCTTGACCAACAGAACCATGAAAGCCTTTCATAGCTGGCTGGCTGAAGTCAAGATACTTAATTAAATGCTTGTGTGACCATCACTCAGACGCTATAATACTTCAGTGCTCTATTAAATGAATTGTGGCTACCTAAACTCCCTCACTTAAAAAAATTTTTTTTCATTTTATTTGAAATGCAAAAAGACAGAGACAGAGAAAGAATGAGAGGGAGATCTCCTATGTACTGGTTCACTCCCTGAATGCCCACATCCACCAGGGCTGGACCAGGCTCAAGCTGGGATTCTAGAACTCTATCTGGGTCTCCCAGTTGGATGACTGGGACCCAGGCACTGGAGCCATCAGCTACTGCCTCCCAGGGTGCACATTAGCAGGGAGCTGGATCAGAAGTGAAGTAGGCAGGACTTGAGCAAGGCACTCCAAGGTGGGATGAGGGTGTCCCTGTGCCGACCTAACTGCTGCAGCCAACGCCAGCGCCAACTCTCTCAATTTGCAGAATCCTGTTATTGGACTAGTTTCCCTCTCCGGGTGTCAGTTTCCTCATCTTTAAAGTGAGAATAATGTAAGTCCTCTCAGATTTTTGTGCAAATTTTCCAGTAAAATAGTGCCAGGAACAGAGGTGTCTGCCAATAAAGCCTGCAGTTGCAGCTCCTTAAATCTCCTCATTCTACACATGAGAAATCCCAAGCACAGAGGGAGGCATCCTGCTCCAGGGACAAGCCAGGACTCGAAGCCAGGCCTCCAGTTCCAAAGCCCACCTCTTTTTAAAATTTTTAATGTCTATTTATTTTCATCTACTTGAAAGAAAAAGTGACAGAGAGAGAGGGAGAGATCTTCCATCCACTGGTTCACTCCCCAAATGTCTTCAACAGCTGAGGCTGGATCAGGCTGCAGCCAGGAGCCAGGAACTCTATCTAGGTTTCCCACAAGGACGGCAGGGGCCCAGGTACTTGAGCCATTATCTGCTACCTCCCAGAATATATTAACAGGAAGCTGGATCAGAAGCAGGCTGGTCAGGGCTCAAACGGATATAGGATGTAGGCATCCCAAGCTAACCTGCTGCACCACAATGCCTGCCCCAAAGCCCACCCTGGTAACCAGTGCATTCTACTCTGCAGAGCTTAAACCAGCTCCAACACCATGGCTACCACTGCCTCCAGAGTGGAGTTCCTAAGCTCTCCGGTTGCCATCATCTCCAGATTCGAACTGTTTTGTTCATCTGAATAGTTGCCCCTGAGCATGTGCCAGGAACATGAGCATCCGCTGTTTTCTGCTTTTAGTATAAGAAGCAATTTGGCCTCCATTAGTCCCACATTTCTCCTAACATAAGAAGTGAATGTGGAAGCTGAGCAACCAAAAGGACAAATGTCTACTCTGACCTCTTATTGGCTGGTTCTTTCTCAAGGAGAAAGCAAGCTTGATGGTTAAGAACATGGGCCAGCTCCCTATTGACGGCCTGGGAAAGCAACAGAACTTGGCCCAAGTACTTGGGCCCATGTACCCACATGGGAGACCCAGAAGAAGCTCCTGGCTTCTGGCTTCAGCCTGGCCCAGCCCTGGCTGTTGTAGCCATTTGGGAAGTGGGCCAGCAGATAGAAGATTCTCTCTGTAACTCTGCCTTTCAAATAAATAAATATATATATATATATATATTTTTAAATTTAGAAAATTTGAAAAAAAGAAAAAAGCATGGACTCAGAAGCAGATTGTCTGGCCTCTGCCACTTACTAGCTGCATGGCCATGGGCAAGTTGCACATCTCTCTGTGCCCATTTCCTTATTTGTAAAATGGGGTTAATAATAGTTCCCTCCTCACTGAGTTGTTATGAAGATTAAATGAGTTAACATTTATTTGAAAAGTCTTACAATTGACTTGCCATATTAAGTGTTATACAAATATTACATAAATATATACACCATGGGAATTTAAAATATTTTTATTTTAATTGATGCATATTAACTGTACATATTTATAGGGTACAGTGTGGCATTTCAGTACATGTATGCATTGCACAGTGATCAGATCAGGGTAAGTGGCATATTCATACTCTCAAACATGTATTATTTCTTTGTGTGAGACATACTCAAAATCATGAGTTTTTAAATATGAATAATTTCACCATCTAGTTTATTCATGTTCAAGTAATACATTTAGTTACACTAGTGTGAACCATATAACTACTTTAAAACTTTCTCCAAGGAAGAAGGGTGGGGAGGGGAAGGTGTATGTACAAAACACAGGTGGGAGATGGTTTTCACCACCACCCCTCCCACCTGCCCTGGTTATACAGAACTCCCACTGAGGACACCTGATGTCTCTACTCCTGTGCCTGTGCAGAAGACCGGCTCATGTTGGTGTCCAGTCCCTCACCAGATACCGTGGTTGCTCTGTCTACATCCTACCCTCAGGCCCTGTACTTGATGCCTTGCTAACCACACACATGAGCCAAGTACGACCTCTGCCTGAGGTCACTCACGCACCAGGAGATCTTGGCCACGTGATCCTGACTCCAGTTGTTTTTGCAGTGTATGATAACATGTTCTGCTTTCATACAGTTCTCTAGCATAATTACACCCACATCTCTGACCACAAGCAGCCAGCTATGACTTATATTAAACCATCCAGAAAAAGAACCATTTTCATAGACAAAGTTATGTTAGCCTAATGGCTTTTGTGATTTACTTGAGTACATTTTCCTACTTATAGCAGAGAAGTTCATTTCTAGAAAGAATTTTAAGCTGCATGACATTGTGGAAAGTATCCCTAGCTAGCAGTGGGGGTAAGTTGCTTCACCTCTCTTGGTCTCCACCTACTCTTTGATGCTTTTGTTAGTGGCAACTAGTTTTGATGTTCTCATGATGAAAAGCAGGTTTCTGCTGAATCAATGGACCATCAGGACTAGACACCAGCAAGCCCAGTCCCTCACTTTACAGAGGAGAACACTGAGGATAATAGTGATAAAGTGGCTCACCAAGGTCAGACATCCAGCTGAGATCAAAGTCAAGACTAGAGGATGGAGAATTAGGCTCCTTTGCTAGAATCCAAGCCATTGTGTGCCTGTGAGTTATTATGTAACAGCAAACAATATTGTGCCTAGCTTAATACACAGCTTACTTTATTTAGACAGTCCCTTTGAGAGAAAACAAAGTCCTTGTATTTGTTGTGATTTGCTTTGAGGCACTACAAGCTTTTATCTTAAGTTGTTGTTCTTAATCATTAAAAACTTTGAAAAACTTTCAACATTTATTTGTGAGATATAAAAAAATAAGAAAAACTTTCTGGAAGATAAACTTTAATTTTATAATTTAGCAAGAAGCTTAGCATGCAGAAAAAAGAGGATATAGGGGCTGGCGTTGTGGCATAGCTGATAAAGCTGCCACCTGAAGTGCTGGCATCCCACATAGGCACCAGTTCAAGTCCTGACTGCTCCACTTCCAATCCAGCTCTCTGCTATGCCCTGGGAAAGCAGCAGAAGATGGCCCAAGTCCTTGGACCCCTGCACCCACATGGGAGACCTGGAAGAAGCTCCTGGCTTCAGATTCAGTTCAGTTCCAGACATTGTGGCCAATTGGGAGGTGAATCAGTGGATGGAAGAACTCTCTCTCTCTCTCTCTCTCTCTCTCTCTCTCTCTCTCTCTCTGCCTCTCCTCTCTGTGAGTAACTCTGACTTTCAAATAAGTAAATCAATCTTTTTTTAAAAAGGGGGGAATAGACCGGCACCGCAGCTCAATAGGCTAACCCTCCGCCTGTGGCACCGGCACACTGGGTTCTAGTCCCGGTCGGGGCGCCAATTCTGTCCCAGTTGCTCCTCTTCCAGTCCAGCTCTCTGCTGTGGCCCGGGAAGGCAGTGGAGGATGGCCCAAGTCCTTGGGCCCTGCACCCGCATGGGAGACCAGGATAAGCACCTGGCTCCTGGCTTCGGATCAGCGCGGTGCGCCGGCTGCAGCGCACCGGCTACAGCGGCCAATGGGGGGTGAACCAATGGAAAAAGAAGACCTTTCTCTCTGTCTCTCTCTCTCACTGTCCACTCTGCCTGTCAAAAAAAGGGGGGGAGGGGATATAAAATAGTTTTATTTGTACTTAAGATTCATAACACAGTTTCCCTTGTGAGAGAAAAACCATAAGAGAAAGTTTTCAGGATTTAAAGAGACTTTTTTGATAATTAAGAGACAGTTTATTAACACAGTGGTAATTAAGGTTCCTCTGCCACATTATATGTTATTTATTCCTGTATAAATACCATTCATCTAAATACTGTAGATGAATTTAAACTTGTCTATAATTAGGTTTCACCTGAACATCCAATTTATCTCTTTCACGTTTCAGATGAGCTAATCAGAATTTTTGGAAATGAGATACTCTTGGAGACAGATGTTGTGGTGCAGCTGGTCAAGCTGCTGCTTGGGAGGCCCACATCCCACACAGGAGTGCCGGGTTCAAGTCTTGGCTATTCCGTGCTTTCAATCCAGCTTCCTGACAACGCACTTGAAAGGCAGCAGATGATGGTTCAAGGTTCAAGTATTTGGGTTTGGGTTGCATACATGGGAGAACCAGATGGAGTTCCTGGCTCTTGGTTTCTACTTAGACTAGTCCTAGCTGTAATGGGCACTTGGAGAGGAGCCAGGAAATGGGAAGATGGATCTCTCTCTCTCTCTCCTTCCCTCCCTCCTGTCAGTCAATGTATTTTAAAAATACATTTTAAAGCAAAAAAAGATATTCTCAAAAGCTCTGTATGACTTATTCCTTATTTCAGCCCATCCATGTCTGACTATGGCCTGCAAGTAGCCTCTAATCCAAATTTAATCTCATCTATAGGGAGTGATGACACTATCAAGCTAGCTGTCAGTCAGTGTCTACTGGACCCTGTCTTTCCAAACCAGCTCTAGAGCGACCACTCACCATCCTCTCAGCCTTCTCCCTGCTCCCCCAACCCCTGGCCAGTGAGTTCATCAGTCAGTTCCAAGTCAGCTTCTCCTTGTCTTGCCTTTGGGCCTCCCCGAGGACCTGTGTTCATCCACTCCTCTCTCTCAGATGCGCTGTAGCTTAGCCAGGACACCTTGCTCCAGCAGCTATTTAGCCAGGGCCCTTGCCAGACCTGCCCTGAAATAGAGAGGAGGTTGGTACACCCATTACAGCTCTATTCTGAGCCCTGACTAGGTACAAAGGGACAGAGACAAAGGAAGCAAGTCAAACAGAGGGGCTAATAAATACTGTTGGACCCTTACTGAAGGTAGTGCTGCTGGTTGTCTGCAGATGTGTTGCTCCAGGTGTGTTCCAAGGACCAGCGGCACCAGCAGTACCTTGGAGCTAGTTAGAGCCTCAAGCCCCACCTCAGACCCATTCATCCGATTCTACATGGTAGTAAGATCCCCCACCCAGGCCATCTCTGTGAGCCTTGTCTGTCTTAGACTGCTAAGACTGCCATAAGAAAACACCACAAACTGGGTAGCTTAAACAGCAGATGTGTACTTTCCACAGTTCTAGGGGTTGGGAGTCCATCATCAAGGTGTCGAGGTTTCTTCTGGGGCCTCTCTGCCTGCCTTGCCTGTGTCCTCACATGTTTCTCCACGTGTATGAATCCCTGGTGTCTCTCTGTGTGGCCTAATCTCCTCTTTGTAAGGCCATCGATCAGATTGGATTGTGGTCCCTCGTAACCTTGTCTTAACCAGATCACCTCTTTAAAGACCCTCTCTCTAAATACAGTCATGGTCTAAGGTACTTGGGTTAGACTTGACATGTGAATTTGAGGGGGTAGGGAATACAATTCTGCTCAAAACGCTAAGAAAGTTTGACTCCAACTGTCCTTTCCTTGGTAGTACCCCAGAGTCACCAGAGCCTGCCAGACAGACTTGGGCGACCCAAAATGCACAGGAGCCAAACGCCAAATGCCAGTCAGCTCATTGGCAGAGAGACACACCTGAAGGCCGGATGCCCTCCTTCTTCTCTATTGGCTCACCTAGAAGGCTAGAGTCGCCTCTGCTTCCCGGGAGAACCTGGAATGTTTACCTGCTTCTTCCTAAATGGCCGTATTTCTCTGGAGACCTTAAAGCATTCTATGGCGTTTACAGTCTTACCAGCCTGGCCCCACATCTGTTTTCTGCTTCTGCTTCGGAAAAGCCGTTTCTATGTCTCTCATTTTCACAAGGTTGGGAGGCATCCCCTGAAAGTCCCCCCAATGTTGTGTTAACAGCCATAGAGATGATCTTCGGTCTTCAGCAACACCTTGCCAGGGGTACTACTCTGCCCATTTTACACATGAGGGAACCGAGGCTCAGACAAGTTGAGTAACTTGTGTAATGCCACACACTTGGCAGTAGGAGGTCAGAAGCTGAGCCTGCTCCGAAGCCCCATGGTTTTAGAGCCTGTGGTATAAACACCAGCCCTCTGGCCTTTTCCTCAGGCAAGCTCCAAAGCTGCCTTACAACCTGTTATTTGCAGATGTGTGACCTGTTTTCCTGCTTCTGAGTGTGGTTCATGTGTCATGTGTCAACCTCATCCCTGTGATTT
Organism: Lepus europaeus; assembly: GCF_033115175.1. Lineage (NCBI taxonomy): Eukaryota > Metazoa > Chordata > Mammalia > Lagomorpha > Leporidae > Lepus > Lepus europaeus. Next base: position 48,056,484 of record NC_084833.1, read on the forward strand.
CTATCATTTTCATCATCACCAATTAACAGTTGTTTAAAGCTTTCATGGTCTGAGGCAATTTAATTGTAATTCTCCACGTGCAGTTTCTGTCTGAATACTCTTCCTTAAGTGATCACATTTCTTTTTTTTTTTTTTTTTTTAATTTTTGACAGGCAGAGTGGACAGTGAGAGAGAGAGAGACAGAGAGAAAGGTCTTCCTTTTTGCCGTTGGTTCACCCTCCAATGGCCGCCGCGGTAGGCGCGCTGCGGCCGGCGCACCGCGCTGTTCCGATGGCAGGAGCCAGGTGCTTCTCCTGGTCTCCCATGGGGTGCAGGGCCCAAGGACCTGGGCCATCCTCCACTGCACTCCCTGGCCACAGCAGAGAGCTGGCCTGGAAGAGGGGCAACCGGGACAGGATCGTTGCCCCGACCGGGACTAGAACCCGGTGTGCCGGCGCCGCAAGGCGGAGGATTAGCCTAGTGAGCCGCGGCGCCGGCTTAAGTGATCACATTTCTAAGAATATTACATTTCCTTTCGAAACTGAAGTAAGCCACACACAAGTGCTGAGGCATTTGTTTTAGTGTGGGAAGCTGGGGGAGGAGGGCATTTTGCTCAGTTATTCACCAAGCACAAAATCTGAACAATTCATGCCCTGCTTTCACACTTCGAAGATCAAGATAAATCCTTTCAGCAAGAATAAAAATAAATCCAAGGGAATTTAATCTGTGGGTCTATTGCTGCTTGGTGTTGAATGCCTATGGTTTTATTCTGTTCTGATTTCTTTATAAATTTTAATATACTAAGATTTGTTGTTGGAATTGAGAGTTTTGCTGCCTAAATTTCAGATCATAGATATTTATATTAGTTAGAAAACAGCAGAGGAAACAAAATTAAAAAGTCTTGTGTTTCAATTTTGGTACAAACACTTGCCAGCTACGTTGCTTTGGGAATATTACTTAAAAATTCACTCAGCCTTAGTTAATTATCCTAGTGAAAATGGGTTAAGGAGTGGTTGTTTCGGTACAGCAAAGTAAACTGTCACACAGGACTTCCACATCTGAGTGCCTGGAATCAAGTCCTACCTCTGTTTCCAAGTCAGTTTTCTGCACCTGGAAGACAGTGGATGACAGTCCAAGTACTTGAGTTCCTGCCATCCATGTGGAAAACCTGGATGAAGTTCCTGGCTTCTGATTTCAGACCAACTCAAACTGCTGTTGCAGGCATTTGACAAGTAGAAGATTTCTGTCTCTCTCTCTGTCACTGTACCTTTCAAGTAAATAAATAATAAAAACTTAAATGCTTTAAATGAGTTAATGAACTGTTAGAAGAGTTTTTATCTTTCAGAGATCCTATTGAATAAAACTATGTGATGGCCAGGACTTGCTTCAAAATAACCCAAAATGGTTGGGTATACAGTTGAAATAAGACTATATGTTGATAATTGTTGAAGCTAGTGGGTAAGTACACAGGGACTCATTAAACAATTCTCTCTACTTTTCTTTATGTTTGAAAATGTTCAATTAAAAGAATGAAAAAAATGCCTCCTACGTTTTTGTGTGCATTAGAATATATATTATATGATATAATATATTAATATATCATATAATATATAATAATATGTTTCAAGCATTTACTATGTGCCATAGTTTGAAAATGATTTTGTGTAGTCTCCTATACATTATTTAAATGTATTTAATTGTTAAATGCACTACCCATCAATAATGAAATAGACCTTTATGAAAAAAAAAAAAAAAAAAAGAAAGAAAATGACTTTGCTCCCGACTCATGCAGCAGTTTAAATCCCAAAGTCCGGGGCTGGTGCTGTGGCACAGTATATTAATCCTCCGCCTGTGGCACCGGCATCCCATATGGGCACGGGTTCTATTCCCAGCTGTCCCTCTTCCAGTCCAGCTCTCTGTTGTGGCCTGGGAAAGCAGTAGAAGATGGCCCAAGTCCTTGGGTACCTGCACCTGCGTGGGAGACCAGGAAGAAGCTACTGGCTCCTGGCTTCGGATTGACGTAGCTCCGGCTGTTGCGGCCATTTGGGGAGTGAACCAACGGAAGGAAGACCTTTCTCTCTGTCTCTCCCTCTCACTGTCTGTAACTCTCTCAAATAAAATAAATAATAAAATAAATAAATGAATAAATAATAATAAAAAATCCCAAAGTCCTAAGTTAATGGTAGTAAGAGGGTGGAAACCTAATTCAATTACGGTGTTTAGGAGTTGGGTCTAGGAAGAGGTCCTCAGCTCGCTAGAGGTGTGCCCTGGAAGGCAGTGAGAGAATGGCTGTTGAACCCTGTGTTGGGCCCAGCTGCTCTCTCTGTTCCTGGCTCCCAGTGAGACCCTCTGCACGTGCTCCACCACAGCTGTCTGCGGGCAAACCAGTGAAGCCACCCCATCTTGGACCTGTACTTCCAAAACTGTGAGCTGAGTACACCTTTTCTATTTACAAAGTTAGTCGTGCATTTCATTGTAGTGACAAAAGCTGGCTCATACACTATATATGCCAGATGCCATTCAGAACAGTCTGCTTAAACTATCTCATTTAACTGTGTTCTTATCATCCCTATTTTGTAGATGAGGAAAATGACATAGAATCTAAGCAACTCATCCCAAGTCACCCAGACAGTAAATACCAAAGCCAGTGTTCAGACCTTCACTGGCCGCAGAGCCCGAACCATACTGGCTCTCTGCCTTTTAAATGAAAATAATTAAAATTTAAAAATAAATTTTAAAAGTCTACATGAAATACTAAAATACCATCTAATATACTAAACAAGAAAGAGTTGAGTATATTAGAAAATTGGGGTACTTCAAATTACTCGAACAATGTACAGCCATTAAACACATAAACATTGTAAAGCCTTGAATAAACAAGCATCTAGAAAAACTCGCCAAGATTTGAAAATCAGTAAAAAAGGATTATTGGTCTCCTTTAAGTGTAGTAAGCTGGTACAGTGTAGAAAACCAATTGAAGAAAATTGGGTTCTACAGAATGTGCATCTTAGATTGTCTGTTGTTAAAACTATTTTACAGTTCTTCAGGAGGTCAGGTTGTAGAAAACTGATGGTAAGGATCAGAATTGTGGCCAGTGGGTTAAGCTACTGCCTGCAATGCTGGCATCCCAAATGGGCGCTGGTTCATGTCCTGATTGCTCCACTTCCAATCCAGCTCCCTGCTAATGTGCCTGGGAAGGCAGTAGAGGGTGGCCCAAGTCCTTGGGCCCCTACACCCACTTGGGGACCGGAAGAAGCTCCAGGTTCCTGGCTTTGGTCTGGTCCAGCCTTGGCCATTGTGACAATTTGAGGAGTGAACTAGCAGATAGAAGACCTCACTTTCTCTGCCTCTCCCTCTCTCTCTGTAACTCTAACCTTTTGTTGTTGTCGTTTTTTTTTTTTTTTTTTTTTTTTTTTTTGACAGCAGAGTTAGACAGTGATAGAGAGACAGAGAGAAAGATCTTCCTTCCATTGGTTCACCCCTCAAAAGGCCGCCACGGCCGGCACGCTACACCAATCCGAAGCCAGGAGCCAGGCGCCTCCTCCTGGTCTCCCATGTGGGTGCAGGGCCCAAGCACTTGGGCCATCCTCCACTGTCTTCCTGGGCCACAGCAGAGAGCTGAACTGGAAGAGGAGCAACCAGGACAGAATCTGGCACCCCAACTGGGACTAGAACCCGGGGTGCCGGCACCGTGGGCAGAGGATTAGCCTAGTGAGCCATGGCACCGGCCATCTCTTAATTTCAAATAAAAATAAATAAATCCTTTTAAAAAGAAAAGAAAACTGATGGTAATGCAGATGATTATTGTCCATGTGAATGCATATGAACTTTGTTCAGTAGAAATATAGTTAATTTCTACTCTGTAAAAAGATGACCCAAAATATTACATTCTATTGCCCTATAAGGTAACTGATTTTTTTTCCACGAAAAACAGGGCATTTTATTGAACAGAAGGGAAACTGTGATTTTTTTAAAACATTTATTTATTTGAAAGGTGGAGTTACACAGAGTAAGAGGCAGAGACAGACAAATGATTGCAATGGCCAGAGCTGGGCCAGACCAAAGTCAGGAGCCAGGAGTTTCTTCCAGGTCTCCCACATGGGTGCAGGGGCCCAAGCACTTGGGTCATCTTCCACTGATTTCCCAGGTACCTTAGTAGGGAGCTGGATCAGAAATGAAGCAGCTGGAACTCAAACCGGCATCCACACGGAATGCCCAAGCTGCCGGCAGCTGCTTAACCTGCTAGCCACAATGCCAGTCCTGGTGTCTGTGATATTTATGTTTCCTAGCAAATTCATTTCAGGTAAGACTATGAAAAACAATATATGCCATTATTTAAAAAGTGAAATTATTATTTCAAAAATAGGAGTGCATATGGACAAATACTGGAGAGGGAAATATCGAGAGTATTACAGTTTTATGGGAGATGGAAGTTAAAATCTGGAGTAGCTCTTTTTCTTTCATTCAGTTTCTTCAAAATTGTCTCAAATGTTATCTTTTTTTTATTTTTATTTTTTTATTTTTGACAGGCAGAGTGGACAGTAGAGGGAGACAGAGAGAAAGGTCTTCCTTTTTGCCGTTGGTTCACCCTCCAATGGCTGCCGCGGTAGGCGCACCGCGCCGTTCCGATGGCAGGAGCCAGGTGCTTCTCCTGGTCTCCCATGGGGTGCAGGGCCCAAGCACTTGGGCCATCCTCCACTGCACTCCCTGGCCACAGCAGAGAGCTGGCCTGGAAGAGGGGCAACGGGGACAGGATCGGTGCCCCGACCGGGACTAGAACCCGGTGTGCCGGCGCCGCAAGGCGGAGGATTAGCCTGTTAAGCCACGGTGCTGGCCCTAAATGTTATCTTTTTTTCAACACAAAAGACTAAAGAAAAACAAGGCTTGGGCCCATTAGGCTACAAAATCACAAGTCCTAAATTCATCAAACAGAGATACATCATTAAGATTTTCAAAAGTGGGAGCAAAAAGAAAGTGTACATTTCTAGAAAGCAATCACAGGGGAGTGACTTGAGATCGGAAAGTGAAAAAGGGAATGAAAAGAAAGTTAGCTGTACCGTAGGCATCCTCTTGGTAAGCTCGCCTAACCAGAGTGGTGGGCGGCCTGGAGGAACTGGGAGGCAGCAGGGTCCCTGGGGAGCTGCTGCCACTGTCATCCCTCTGACACACTCTTACCGCCGAGGCTGCATAGGAAAACCTGCCTAGTGGAGAGATGAAAATATTGAAGGCCCAGGCTGTGCAAACCACACATCCTTTGAGACCGGTGCGTTGCTTTGTGTGCTGTGAGTTCAAAGACTTCTCCAAGGTACACAGCCACCACAGCACTCGAAAGTCACTTTCTAGAAAAAGAATTCGCTGAAGTTTCAGTTCCATCTTCTCAGAACTAACAACTGAAGCAATTTAGAGTCAGATTTCTAACCACTCTGTGCTCTTGGTTTTCAGTTGAGGGACATGTTTGGCCTGCCCTCTAACCAATGCATCAGCAATGCCAGCAGGGCTGGCTAATGGTTAACAACTGGCCTTCTGGGAGTAGAAGAGAGGGAAGCCCTGACCTGGAGCATTTGCTGGGATAAATACTTCCATCATTGCCAATTTTGCCCTGTCACTGAATGCAGAACTGAGTGGAAATGTGCAACTAATGCACACCACTATATAGGATTTCCACCCTATATAAAGTAGAGGCAAATAACCTCCAAAACATAGATAATAGTAAAATGCAGCAAAATAATTAGGAAGTGGTGAGATGTTAAATTATTTATCTATTTGAGAGGCAAAGAGGCAGGCAGGCAGATGCACAATCTATTAGCTGGCTCACTCCCCAAATGCCTCCATTGACTGGGGCTGTGCTAGGCGAAAGCTGGGAGCTAAAAACTCAATCTAGGTCTTCCACGTGGTGGCAGGGACCCAAGTGCTTGAGCCATCACCTGCTGCCTCTCAGGATGCCCATTATCAGGAAGCTGGGATTAGGAGCAGAGCTGGGACTTGAACCCAGGGACTTCAACATGGGATTCATTCATCCCAGTAGCATCTGAAGTAATAAGCCAAATGCCTAATGTGGAAGTGATGAGTTTTGGTCACTCTTTTGCCTTTGTTCTTAATGCAATGTATCTTACTTTTTGTTCATATAAGTTAATTTTTAATATTGGCACTGTTTAACAACTAGCTCACAAAATTCCTGTATAGTCAGCTCTTGTGAGATGCTATGAACCAGCTCCAACATAACACAAGAAGCTGAAGTTCTGTTTACTCTCTCCTATTTAAATGATAGAGATAGGTAGTTACACCAGCAAACGCTATTGGATCTAAAACTTAGGAATTTGCCACAGACAATTTTACCACTATATTCCATTTAATTTAGAATTAGCTTTCTAGATATCATAAAGATCAAAGGATATTTTGAATTGAGACTCCAGTTTGGAGGGATTTGTGAGTGGAACATAGATAACTCTAGAAAGATGTAATTTCTACTCAACTGTAATAACCAATGGCTCTAAAACGAGGCCATCAAGAGATTTGAACAAGCAGCTCACAGGAAAGAAATAGAAATAGCTCTTTACCATATGTAAAAAAGACTCATGCCTAAACTTAAAAAAAATTTATTTGATGGGGCCAGCACTGTGGCCCCATCAGGTAAAGCAGCCGCCTGCAGTACCGGCATCCCATATAGTGGACAGTTTGAGTCCCGGTTCCTCCACTTTCAATCCAGCTCCCTACTAATGCACCTGGGAAAGCAGCGAAAAATGGCCCAGGTCTTTTGGTCCCTGCACCCACACTGGGGATCTGGATGAAGCTCCTGGCTCCTGACTTCAACCTGGCCCAGCCCTGACCATTGCAGCCATCTGGGGAGTGAACCAGCAGATAGAAAAGTCTTTCTCTCTCTCTCTCTCTCTCTCTCTCTCTGCCTCTCTTTCTCTGTAACTCTAACTTTCAAATAAGTAAAAAAATCTTTAAAAAAAAATTTGAAAATCAGAAAGAGAGATAGAGAGAGCTTCTTCCTATCCATTGGTTCACTCCCAAAATGCCTGCAACAGCCAGCTGGGCTGAGCCAGGGCAGGAATCAGGGGTCAAAATACAATCCAGATATTCTACATGCATGGAATACTTGAGCCATTGTCACTGCCTCTCAGCAGGAACGTGGAATCATGCCTGGGGCTGGGCATCAAGCCCAGGCTCTCCCATGTGATATGTAGGCATCTTAACCACTCAGCTATATGCCCTCTCTAAGACATCCTTCAAAAAAAAAAAGAGAAGGGCCAGCGCCACAGCTCACTAGGCTAATCCTCCGCCTGAGGCGCCGGCACCCTTGGTTCTAGTCCTGGTTGCTCCTCTTCACTCTCTGCTGTGGCCCGGGAAGGCAGTGGAGGATGGCCCAAGTGCTTGGGCCCTGCCCCCGCACGGGAGACCAGGAGGAAGCACCTGGCTTCTGGCTTCAGATTGGAGCAGCGTGCCAGCCGCAGCGGCCATTTTGGGGGTGAACCAATGGAAGGAAGACCTTTCTCTCTGTCTCTCTCTCTCACTCTCTCACTAACTCTGCCTGTCCAAAAAAAAAAAAAAAAGAGAGAGAGAGAGAGAAGATAAGCCACAGCCTTGAAGAAAATATTTCCAAAAGATATATCTGATAAAGGACTATTATCCAAAATATACAAAGAACTCTTAAAACTCAGAAAGGCCTGACAGACACCTCATCAATGACACAAAAGAAGCATATGAAAATATGATCACCAGGGAATTGCAAATTAAAACAATGAGATATTACTACACCACACCTACAAGAATAGCCAAAAATTCCAAACACTGACAATAATAAATGCTAGTGAGCATGTGGAGCAACAACTCTTCATTCATTGCTGGTGAGAATGTAAAATGGTATGGCTACTTTGGAAGACTGGGAATCAGCACTGTGGTACAACAGGTTAAGACTCCACCTGCACTGCAGCCATGGCTCACTTGGTTAATCCTCTGCCTGTGGCACCGTCATCTCATATGGGCACCGGGTTCTAGTCCCAATTGCTCCTCTTCCAGTCCAGGTCTCTGCTGTGGCCCTGCACCTGCATGGGAGACCGGGAAGATGCACCTGGCTCCTGGCTTCGGACTGGCGCAGTTCTGACCGTTTGGGAGGTGAACCATAACTCTACCTGTCAAATAAATTAATAAAATAAAAATAAAATACTCCACCTGCAATGTTGGCATCCCATTTGAGCACTGGTTCAAGTCCCAGCTGTTTGGCTTCCAATCCAGCTCCCTCTGAATGTGCTTTGGAAAGCAGCAGAAGATGAAGTTCCAGGCTCCTGGCTTCTGCCTGGTCCAGCCCCACAGGTTGTGGCCACTTGGAGAGTGAACCAGTGAATGGGAAATCTTTCTCCCTGTGTCTCCCTTCCTCTCTGTAACTCTGCCTTTCAAATAAATAAATACATCTTTAAAGAAAAAATGAAGAAGATTGTTTGGCAATTTCTTACAAAACTAAACATACTCTTATCATGATTCAGCAAACATATCCTTGATATTTACTTGAATGAGTTGAAAATTTATGTCCACACAAAACACGTACATGATGCTTACAGCAGCCTACTGGCAAAAACATGGAAGCAGCAAAGAAGACAAAAGGATAAGTCAAGAAGACGAAAGGATAAATAAACTGTGGTAATCCAGACAATGAAATGTTATTCCACATTAAGATGAATGGGCTGTCAACCTATGAAAAGACAAGGAGGGGGTCAGCGCTGTGGTGCAGTGGGTTAACGCCCTGGCCTGAAGCGCCAGCATCCCATATGGGTGCTGGTTCTAGTCCCAGCTGCTCCACTTCCGATCTAGCTCCCTGCTATGGCCTGGGAAAGCAGTAGAAGATGGTTTAAGCCCTTGGTCCCCTGCACCCATGCAGGAGATCAGGAAGAAGAACCTGGCCCCTGACTTCAGATTGGTGCAGTTCCGGCCGTTGCGGCCATCTGGGGAGTGAACCAGCAGATGGAAGATCTCTCTCTCTCTCTCTCTCTCTCTCTCTCTGCCTCTTTTCTCTGTGTAACTCTGACTTTCAAATAAATACATAAATCTTTAAAAAAGAAAAAAAGAAAAGACTTGGAGGGACCTCAAGTGTACATTACTGTGTGAAAGGGGCCAATCTGAAAGGGCTACATGGTGTATAATTCCCAAGGCAGTGCCCCCTTGGTTTCCATGGAGGATTGGTGGCAAGGCACTCACGGGTACCAAACTCTGTGGATATTCAGTCCTTTGTATAAAATGTTGCAGCGTTTGTGTGAAATCTATGCAACTCCTGCATATTTTAAACCATCTACATTACTTTTATCACACAATACAATGTGAATAGTTGTTATATTGTGTTATTTAGGAAATAAGGAGATGTACAGTACAGATGCCTGTCTTTTACCTAATATTTCAACCTGTGATTAGTTGAACCTATGGAAGTGGAACCCATGAATAGGAAGGCCAACTGTAAATGACATTCTGGAAAAGACAAAACTATGGAGACAGTGAAAATATCAGTGGTTTATGGGGAGGTGGAGGAGGGGTGAATAGGTGGAGCACAGGACATTTTCAGGGCAGAAAAGATACACTGAATAACACCAGAATGGTGGATACAGGTCATAAGACATTCGTCCAAACCCACAGAAGGTACCACATCAAAAGTAAACTGTAACATAAACTTTGGGCTCTGGGAGACAATGATGTATCAATGCAGGCTTACCAATCATAACAAATGCCCCACTCTGTTATAGCTGTTGGCAGTGGGGAAGTGTGAGCGTGTATAGAAGCAGAACGTACGTGGGAACTCTCTGCACTTTCTGATCAATAGTGCTGTGAACCAGAAACTGTCCTAAAAACTAGTCATTTTGAAAAAAAAATAAGAGGACTCATCCTGATACATAACAATCAGCAGGCAAATTAAAAACCCTGAAATATCATCTGCTACTATCTGATTAGCAAATGATGGAAAGTTTGACAACACTGTGTTGGTGAGGCTGTGGGAAAAGACGCTTACTCCATTGGTAAGACTGTGAATTTTGATGACCGTACTGGCAGACAATTTGGCAATATCTCACAAAATTACAAATATGTGCCCTTTTGATGCAACAATTTCACTTGAGGGCACTTAGTCTGAGAATATACACTTCTGTGCATGAAATAATGCATGTACAAAGGCTCCCACTGCAATGATTTTTTTTGAGGTGGCAAAAGACTGAAAACAGATAAACTGTATATCTTTAAATAATTTTTTAAGCAAAACAGCCTTTAGAATGAGGAAACTCTTTGTAAATTTATATGGAAAGATCTCCTAAATGCATCAGTAGAAAAGCAAGATAAAGGGGCCGGCGCTGTGGCACAATGGGTAAAGCCGCCGCCTGCATCCCATATGGGCACCGGTTAGAATCCTGGCTGCTCCACTTCCAATCCAGCTCCCTGCTATGGCCTGGGAAAGCAGTAGAAGATGGCCCAAGTCCTTGGGACCCTGTACCCACATGGGAAGACCCAGAGGAAGCTCCTGGCTCCTGGCTTTGGATTGGCGCAACTCTGGCCATTGTGGTCATCTGAGGAATGAACCAGCAGATGGAAGACTCTCTCTCTGCTTCTCCATCTCTGAGTAACTCTGACTTTCAAATAAATAAATAAATCTTAAAAAAAAAAAAAAAGCAGAAAAGCAAGATGAAAACTGTGTGTTTATCTGTCCTCTTTAAGTTTAAAAAAGAGCAACAAGGAGAACATAGTCACATTCCTATATAGGAATGTTTCCTATGTAAAGAAAATATCTCTGGAAAGATAAATAAGAAACTAATAATAGTAGTTGCCTATCAGGTAGGGGTGGAATATATGAATTAAACAGATGAAGAATGGGAATAAAAAAGATATTTTGTACACTTAAAATATATTTCTAAACCATGTGTATTTATTATATATTCAATAAAATAAATGTATGACTATAAACACACACAACAAAACACAGTATAACCCATAACCAATTAAATGTGTGTGCCATGTCTAATTAAATAGAAAAATCCCAAATACATTTACTTTTGTCTTAATTTGAGTTGAAATTTCAAGTGATTTTAATAGATATACATATATACATATGCACAAATGTGTCCACATACATACACACATTACATACACACATGAATAGATGGGAATTCAGAGGGCATCTGGGAACAGGCCTGGCACTCACAGCTGGTTTCTGATGTCCTCCTATCGACCATAAACTATTGCACAGGCCATCAGCATCAGACATGGCCACTCTGTGGTCATGGCAGATCAAGACAAGAATAAGACTACTCCATAATCATATATGAACACCAACAAAAGACAAACACTGTTCAAGCCCAAAACACCAGATGTGCTCTTCCCCTGCCTAATGAGTGATGGAAGTTGCTTTAACAATCACAGCTCTACATTTCAGGCATGGAAAGCCAAGACACTGTGGCAAAAAATGGCCTATGTGAAAGATCTCTGTGAGTGAGACCTCAGTGGAAAGAAGGGACTATCAAAGAAAGAGGTACTTTTCTCTGAAGGGAGGAGAGAACTTCCACTTTGTTTATGGTCCTAAGAAATGTCAGAGTTTGTAGACTCAAAAGGCGTCTGTAGCCTTGGCAGTTCATGACAGGAGCCTTGGGTGATCACTGATATCATAAGAGTGTCAATTGTTAAATCAACAACGGGAGTCACTGTGCACTTGCTCCCCATGTAGGACCTCTGTTCTTAATGAGTTATATTATGAGAATTAATGGATTAACGGTAAAACTAGTCTTCAAACAGTACTTTATACTTTGTGTGTCTGTGTGGGTACAAACTGTTGAACTCTTTACTTGGTATAGAGTTGATCTTCTGTATATAAAGATAATTAAAAATGAATTTTAATGAAGAATGGGATGGCAGTAGGGGTGGGAGAGCAGGTATGGGGGAAGAACTCCTCTATTCCAAAAAGCTGTACCCATGAAATTATATTAAATAAAAGCTTTCAAAAAAAATTAATCACATCTCTCCTCACTGTGGTCTGCCTTCCTGTTAGGTAAGATGTATTGAGCTACTCAAACAGAACTCCTGCTTTCAGACAGCACCCAATCCCAAGTGAAACTCCTCTTCACCCTTCCCCAAATCACCCAACTAAAGCTCAGGTCCTCAGTGACTCCTTTAGCAGGAGACAGTTGTTCATACTGAGTACCCATGATTCCCCACAGTGTATGTTCTTTTCTACTGCAATGAGTCATAAATCAGACTTAGCCAAATATGGGAGTGTTCCTGATAGTCTGTGGCTAGAGAGCATTCATAACAGGTAAGACCCAGTTAAACCTGGGGTTGCAATGTTAGACCCAGCTATAGGTAAACCCAGATTCAAATGTGTCCTAGCCCAATCAGGCTAAAACATCAGGGACAAGCTGATGGGTATCAAAGGCAGGTTAATGTCCTACTGTTATGAGAATCTACACTACAGGAGCAATGGGGCATCTCATCAAAAAGTCTGGGGAAAGGGCAGAATTTGGGTATAATTGAGGGAAGTGGTATTTTTAAATAGGTTCAAAGTGAAGCGGGGCTACTTATAAGCAGGTTAATGTGAGGTGGCCCAAGGATGATGTTTTCCTCGGATGCTGTAAAGACAGATATGGGATGTTATGTCCCAAATTTATCTGAAACGCTGCACCTAGGTTGGAAATCAAGGCAGCTTCCCTATTTGGCAAAGAGATTCAGAACCTCTAAGTGGAAGTAGGATGTTTCCCTTTTACTGAGACAATTTCAAACTTCCTGTTTGCTTATGATTTTAGAAAACAAGGTCTCTCAGTGAGTAGGAAAAGTGTAGCCACTCAAAGAAGGATAACTATGACACTGTCACTGCAGTGGGTTCTTGGCATCCTTGAGAGAGACACTAGTTCTTGGCAAATTTGCAGCCAATTTTATTTGTGCTGTGCTGCCAGCTTGGTGAACGGCAGGGCAGATGCCATCCACGCCTCTCCCTCTGTACTTTCCACACCTTACCTTCTTCAGCTATAATAACAACACCTACTACATAGGATGATTGTAAGAATTGAAAGAGAAAACATGTGTAAAGAGTCTGAAATGGTACATGGGTAAAGCGCATGCTCAACAAATGGTTTATCTCCATAGATAATGTATTGGGGGAAGAAGGAGAGAGAATGAAAAGAGGTCCAGAGCATAGGTCCAGAAGTCCTTTCCTTTTTTTTTTTTTTAATATTTATTTATTTATTTGAAAAGCAGAGTTACAGAGAGGCAGAGGCAGAGAGAGAGGTCTTCCATCCACTGGTTCACTCCCCAAATAGCTACAAAGGCCGGAACTGGGCCAATCCAAAGCCAGGAGCCTGGAGTTTCTTCCAGGTCTCTGAGTTGGGTGCGGAGGCCCAAGCACTTGAGCCATCTTCCACTGCTTTCCCAGTGGGCTGTTTCTTTATGGTGTGCCAGAAGATAGAGCATTTCTGAGCTCTGAGTACTAATAAACACTTATGTGATCTTTCTGGTAGCATTTGAGTCATTTTGTTCTGAGCATCTTCTAAGACTTTTCATATTAGAGAAACACAGGCAGCTCACTTGGGAGACTTTCCCTTTCTGTCATGAACTGTATGTAATTGACTCTGGATGGCTAACAATCTAATTCTCATTTACTATCACAGGTAACAAGTTGTATTCAAATACAGCCAATAGAGGAAAAAGTGTCATGATCATTTGGGTATAAGAGTTTCAGTCTCTGACTATGCATCCTTGAAGAAAAATTGAATTTCAGCCTTAACAGCGTCCATACTCTTTGACTACATAAAATTCTATCTGAAGGAAAGACTCCCAATGACGGTCAAAGGTTTATGACAAACTATCTACCAAAACATTATTTGTAACGGTGGAAAATTAGTAGCAATTTAAAGAAATGACAGTATTAGGAGCTACCCAAAGAAATGATCTATTAATTATGATTGATATTTTAAAAAGGGCTATTACACAGCTATTTTCTGTTTTCATTTGTGTTTTATCTTTATGCAGCTATTTTATTTTATTTTTTATTTTTTTGCAATCATCCATCAAGTTTAATGCTTCGTACAGAACGAAAACTACAGAGGCATATTTAAGACAAACACTTTTCTCTATCCTCGCTATCGTCGGACGGTACTCCCTGGTCCAGGCAAGCTCGGCTCCGGACACGTGGGCTGCTGCCCCCCAGGCCCGGCCTCTCACACCCTCCCGTGACACTGAACACAAACCCATTCGCGAAGAAGAGAAAGACAGCAGCGGACGTGGGACGTGGCCACGTGGACGCGGCAAGCCAGGCGGCACCCAGGCGGCACCCATCCGGCACCACGTGACCCCACACAGGCCACCCTGCCCACCAATACAAGAATATATAAAACTCGCTCAGCCGTGTGAACTGTAGTAAAATAGATCTGTATCGTACAGCACAGTTTCTCCCGGAGTCGTGAAAATGGCAGGAGGGATTCTGGCCAAACCCCTTGCCCTGCACATGTCCAAGTGCACGCGTGCGTGTGTGCGCGGCCTAGGCCGCATGCGCAAATGTGTGTTCAATGCAATTCGGCACCATGTGATACATGCGTGGGGCGGGAGCCCTGCGGCTCCTTGACACTTGTCTTGTGCTAAGTGGCTCGGGACGGAGCGGGCGGCAGGCGGGACGAGCCTACCCGGCCCAGCGGACACAGGAGCCGGTGCCCTGGTGCCCTCGGCTACCTGCTCTCCCCCAGGCCACTGCCCTCTCCTCCCCCCGCCCCCCCCCACGCCCCTCCTTGCTCCAGGGAGACCTCTGTGTCGGCCTCGAAGACCACTAGGAGCAGCCAGGGAGTCAGCGAATGCCTTCTCCCACTGAACATCTCACAGCAAAAACGTCATACAAAAATGCAACGTGGTTTTCTTTTTTTTTCTTTTCTTTTTGGCATAATGTGTGTACCGGCAAGAAAGGTGCGGCGGCATCGGCACAGGTGTGGCGTACAGGGACTGGACGAGGCTCCTCCAGCCATCAGCTGAGCAGTCTGCCCCGAGGAGAAGCCCCCCGGGGGCCGCCCAGCACGGCTCAGGAACTCAGCGATGGAAGACTGGCCGGGCAGCACTGCTGCCCCGGGGCTGCAGGCACCACCAGGCCAAGACCTCGGCCGCATCCCCTGGGGAGTGCGGGCCTGGCGGTTTCAAGTGGAACAGCTATGCAGCTATTTTAAAAACATTTCTGGGGGGGTGTTTGGCCCTGCAGTGTAAGTCCTCCCCACTTAGGACACCTGTACCCCATAACGAAGTACCTGGCTGGAGTTCTGGCTGTTCCACTTCCTATACAGCTTCACACTAAGGCACACTGCGGGAAGCAGATGATGGCTGAAGTACTGGTTCCCTGCCATCCACGTGGGAGATCCAGGTGGACTCTGAGGCTCCTGCTTCATCTCTGTGTAGCCCCTGCTTTTGCCGGCATTTGGGGAATGGGCCAATGGAAAGAAGATCTCTGTTTCTGTCTTCCTGTCTCTCTGCCTCTGCCTCTGTCTCTTTTTTCAAATAAAATAAAAATAAATAATAAAAAAATTAAGAAATAATTTTAAAAGTTTCTGAATAATTTATAAATCCTTAGAAAAACACTTATATAACACTTTCATTTAAAAATCCAGACATAAAAATGGATCTACAACATGATCACAACAAATATACACACAAAATCTAGTTTAAAAACATAATGGTAACTGCTATAATCGAAAAGTTGTATTTATCAAATTTATATTTAGTAAATAAAGGTTTTCTATTTAAAAAAGACATAACGAGAAGAAAAGAGATAAAAACGTTAATGGAAGTGGGGTGGCGCTTCTGCTTGCTACAGCCAGTTAAGAATCCCCTCTTGGGCTGCCTGTATTCCATATCAGAGTGTTTGGTTCAAGTCCAGCCCCACTTCTATTCCAGCTTCCTGTTAATATACACCCTGAGAGGCAGTAGGTGATGGCTCAAGGACTTGGATCCCTTCCACCCACATTGGAGACCCAGACTAAGTTTCAGTCTCCTGGCTTTGTCTGGCCCAGTGCCAGCCCCAGCCATTGCAGGTATCCCCCTCCCCCTCCCCCCCCCCCCCCCCCCCCGGATAGTGAGGGAGAGAGACAGAGAGAAAGGTCTTCCTTTTTGCCATTGGTTCACCCTCCAATGGCCACTGTGGCCGGCACATCTCGCTGATCTGAAGCCAGGAGCCAGGTGCTTCTCCTGGTCTCCCATGCGGGTGCAGGGCCCAAGGACTTGGGCCATCCTCCACTGCCCTCCTGGGCCATAGCAGAGAGCTGTCCTGGAAGAGGGGCAACCGGGATAGAATCCGGCGCCCCAACTGGGACTAGAACCCGGTGTGCCGGCGCCACTAGGCGGAGGA
Organism: Lepus europaeus; assembly: GCF_033115175.1. Taxonomy (NCBI): domain Eukaryota; kingdom Metazoa; phylum Chordata; class Mammalia; order Lagomorpha; family Leporidae; genus Lepus; species Lepus europaeus. The sequence goes on from NC_084833.1 coordinate 48,072,799, forward strand.
TTAGCCTGTTGAACCACGGTGCCGGCCATAAATTATTTCATAACATGTTAATATAGCTGTCTTTGGTTGTGGAAATATGAAAGTGCTGGTGTTATTTTGACTCATTCTTTCCACATTTTTGTATTTTCCAACTATTCTGTAATGAGCATACTGTGCTATGGTGTAACTCATAGAACCATGGGGAATAGCACCCTCGTGAAGAGCATGTGCAGGAATGAATAGGGTTACAATGCACCATCCCAAGAACTCCAGCAGTATTTATCCAAAGCTAACTGATGTCAAATGTTTTTCACGTGAAATTCTAACTTGCTCAGAATTTGTAAAAGTTGCTGGAATCCTAAAGCTAAGAAAGTTGGAAGGAAAGGCCCTAGACATCAACTATGGAGCAACCAGCTGAAAACGAAGGTATCTGTCAGGCCTTTAATCACCTAGTATCAGAGTACGCACAAGCAAGGGGCTAAAACCAGAAAATGTGCTGACTTCCTCCGGGACCATTTTCCCCACAAAACACAAAAGGGCAGGACCCAGACCCGGAGAGGTCATGGGAGTCTAGCTGTCTTAACTGCTGGGAGCCCTGCACGTTAAGTACTCTGGAAGGGAAGCAGGAGACAGGGGAGCTCGAAGTGGAAATGTGCTTGAGTCTGGAATTAAAGTGCGGAGCCAGAGTGGAGAAAAGGATCCTCGAGTTTCTCCTCATTCCCCAGTCCTGGCTCCACAGAGGCCCCTGAAAAAGTCCCCAGATAAAGAGAACTCCGAATGAAGGCTCAGGGCTTAGGTACACACTTAGCTTAAGGCCATAGTCAGCCAGAGGGCCTGTGTCTTTATTGCAGCTCCCTTTAAAAACTGCTTGTGCAGTCGGAGGAGGCAACATTGCCCTGCGGGGCCTGCCGGGGAGAACCCTTCGGAATTGCCCACAGCTGTGCCTGACAAATCACATGCAGGTTTTGGGCCAGGTGCTGAACTTGTTTGTTCATCTAAATATGTATCAACAACGGTCAAACGTTGTGATTAAATGGTCCAAAGGAAAAACAATATAAACAAAGGGGATGACGTTCAATCTCACTAAGAGAAGTGCAAATGAAATATGCACTGAGATAAATGTACACTTAGATGTGATGGAGAAGACAATCATTGATGCTGTGGGAGGGAACTGTACGTGGGGTCTTTAAAAAGCTCATAGAAAATGTTTATTATGAAAAAATACACAAGGATTTCAAAGTTTTTTTGCATTAAAATCAATTTATCTTTTAATTCTATTTTTTCCATGAACTTTTTGAGGTCCCCTTGTATATCAGTAATGCCTCTACAAAAAGCAGTTAGACAACTTCTGTCGAAGTTACAGATTCAAGCGTATGTCCAAATTCCACATCAGAGTACCTCGGTTTGATACCTGATTCTGGTTCCTGACTCCAAAATCTGAATCTAGTTTCCTACTAATCCAGGCCCTGGGAAGCAACGGTGATGATTTAAGTAGCTGGGTTTTTGCCAGCCACATGGGAGACCTGGATTGTGTTCCTGTCTGCTTGTTCCATCCCCAGCCTAGCCCTGAATGCTACAGGCATTTGGGGAATGAACCAGTGGATAGGAGCGATCTCTCTCTCTCTGTATCTCAAATGAATAAACTTTTAAAAACTACAGAGGCCAGCGTTGTGGCATAGTAGGTAACGCCTCCACCTGCAGTGCTGGCATTCCATATGGGTGCCAGTTCAAGTCGCGACGACTGCTCCACTTCTGATCCAGCTCTCTGCAATGGCCTGGGAAAGCAGTACTTAATGGCCCAAGTGCTTGGGCTCCTGCACCCACATGGGAGAAGCTCCTGACTTCTGGCTTTGGATTGGCCCAGCTCCAGCCATTTCGGCCAATTGGGGAGTGAACCAGCAGATGGAAGACCTCTTTCTCTCTCTTTCTCTCTCTCTCTCCCTCTCTCTCTCTCTGACTCTCCTTTCTCTGTGTAACTCTTTCAAGTAGAAATAAATAAATCTTAAAAAAAAAAAAAAAAAAGCCTTTCTCAATCACTTGCTACTTGTGTGATCTTAGGGAAATGAGTTAACCTTGTGTTTCTTTCCTCATAAACAAAATGAGAACAGTGATGGTACTGACTTCTGAGGGCTAAAGGAGACCATGCAGATCTGAGATCGGGAGCTGAGACTCCGCAGCCAGACTTCCTGACTTAACTCCTCAAGGTGTGTGACCTTAGGCAAGTTATTCAACCTCACTTTTCTCCAGTTTCCTCATGTTGAAAATGGGCATAAAAGAGTGTATAAGAAGTAAATCAGTAAAGACTTTTCATATGCTAATAACAGCACTTGGGACAAGTAAATACTAATTATTAAATACTAGATATTTTTGTTTAACACAAATATTAGTTGTTCCTACTATAATGTCAAAATTCTTGAAATAAACCCCACTTCATTAGGTTACCTTTCCAGAATTATCTTACTTTTCTTCAACCATGCTCCTACGCTATCTGTAACCGTACTAATACACTGTGTCTGTTCCTTGCTTGTGTTATACCCATAGTCTGCAATGCCAGTTCCAATCGTGATTGTCTGAGGAATGCTAACTATTCTTCAAGATCCAGTTCAGAGGATCTTTGAGGGTAGCTACTCTCCTTGTGGCTGTTCCATCGCCCATCTTCAGTCTGGCCCCTTCCCAATCTGGCTGTTCCCACTGCCATCCTAGCCCACCAGGCAGGGCAGGTAATAAGAAATGCTTGTCACATGGATACATGAGTAAATAGAATACTGGCATTTTTTGTCTGTAAAGAGCCTCAACAAACAAACAAACATTTTCTGTTGTGATCTGCTTCAATTAAAAGTCTCAAAGAGGGGCCGGCACTGTGGCTAGTGAGTAAAGCCGCTACCTGCAGTGCAGGCATCCTATATGGCACACCGGTCCCTTATGGGACCAGTCCCGGCTGCTCCTCTTCCAATCCTGCTCTCTGCTGTGGCCTGGGAAAACAGTAGAAGATGGCCCAAGTCCTTGGGCCCCTGCACCCATGTGGGAGACCTGGAAGAAGCTCCTGGCTCCTTGCTTCAGAATGGCACAGCTCCAGCCGTGTGGCCATTTGGGAAGTGAATCAGCGGATGTGCCTCTCTGCCTTTCAAATAATAAATAAATCTTTTTAAAAAGTCTCAAAGAAGATAGTTCAGGGACACTAAAACGTTGGAAATACAATACTTCAGAAATTAGAGGACATTTGCTTTGAGAAAGTAATCTATCTCCCCCTCCCTATTATTTTTTTCAGTGTTTTGGAATTTTAAACTTTTAAAAAATTTTTTGGCTTTTGTTTTGCCTTCAATCAACATGGACCTTGCTCCCCCTGCTGGGTCTAAAGTAAAATAGTGCTTTTTAATTTTTTAAAGATCCATTTATTTATTTATTTGAGAGGCAGAGATACAGAGAGGCAGAGACAGAGTCTTCCATCTGCAAGGGCCGAAACACTTTACCCGCTACACCTACGCCACAGTGCCAGCCCCTCTTTGAGATTTTTAATTGAAGCAGATCACAACAGAAAATGTTTACTACTACGCTGCAGTAACGGCCCCTAAAATGGTGCTTTAAAAATCAATGCAATGGCAGGAAAATAAAACTTTGTTACATATCTAGGGGTAAGGGTTTGATCGAACAGTTAAGCTGTGTGTTAAGACAGTAGTGCCCACACTAGAGTATGTAGGTCTGCTATCTGGCTCCAGCTTCCTACTAATGAAGACCCTTGGAGACAGAGGTCATGGCTCAAGTGATTGGGTTCTTGCCACCTTTGTGGAAGGCCTGTGTTAGGTCCCCAGCTCTGGTTTCCAAAGTATCTTTTTGCTTGACAGAGTGAACTAGTGGATGGGAGCTCACTTGCTATATCCTCTCAAATAAATAAAACAATTAAAATACTATGTAGCACTTTTATCAAGGTTCTTATTACAGGTGGCATAGCTGTGGCTATGATAATCCAACATTCCTATAATGACTAGCTGCATAACAATGACAGTTACCTCATGTATTTGGAGGAAGAGGTGTGACTTTGAAATCCAAGTTCAGGATTACAGAGCAGGAAGTCCTGCATGAAAGTCCAGCTTGATGATAATTGTAAAATGTAGGTATGGCAATAAAGTAGTTTTGTTTGTCTGTTTATTCATTTGTTTGTTTTACCATCTGTGTTAAGAACATAAGAGTGTTACTAGGGGTCAGTGCTGTGGTGCAGTAGGTTAATCCTCTGTCTGTGGCACCAGCATCCCATATGGGCACTGGTTCTAGTCCTGGCTGCTCCTCTTCTGATCTAGTTCTCTGCTGTGGCCTGGGAAAGCAGTGGAAGATGGCCCAAGTCCTTGGGCCCCTGCACCCACGTGGGAGACCCAGAAGAAGCTCCTGGCTCCTGGCTTCAGATGGGCTCACCTCTGGCCATTACAACCATTTGGGGAGTGAACCAGTAGATGGAAGACCTTTCTCTCTGTCTCTCCCTCTCACTGTCTATAACTCTACCTCTCAAATAAATAAAATCTTTAAGAAAAAAAAGTGTTACTAATTTCCCACTATCATTCAGTCACTTGAATTATATCAATAAGCAGTTGACTGTGTCTCCTATGTGCACAGCAATTTTCAGAGTTCTGGGAAAACCCAAAAGCACCACAATGTTCTTTCTTCAAGGATCTGAGGGTCTTAAGAGAAAGTGGAGGTTGTGTATAATGCTTAGCATGGTGCTTGACATACAGCAAGCCCTCAACAAATGCTCACTCATTTTCTAATCCCTAAGTCCAGCTTCTGCACAGAGCTAGACTCTCTGATTCCAGGCCCAACAGAATATTTTTGACAATGGATTCTTTCCAGCCTCCACTAGACTGTCAACACGATGAGAAGAAGGACCAAATCTTACCTCTGCCCTATCCCTGGTTCTTAGGATTATTATACGTGACACATGAAACGTGCTCAGTACATTTTGTTGAGTAAATAACCCACTCAAGGAAACTCATTCTACTGTTGCTGTCTCTGTCATTAGCAAACTTAACTATACCTCCTCAAAGCTCACATTCACTGTTTCTTGTTTTCCCTAACCTAAAAGGTTCTCAATAAATGTAGGGCTCCCTCTCCCTTTCTATCTCCCCTTCTTACCTTTCTGTGACCATTGCCCTTGTAGGGGAGAAAAGCTTTTCTTCTACCCTCTGGTGGTTAGGTGCTGGAGGTCTGCAAATTAAACCGAGAAATGATACATTAATAAGAGTAAGACAGTCTACCTGTGCAACCTGCATCCATGCAGGAAGGCCCAAAGACAAAGGAACTCCAAGTGGTAGTTGGAATGTGGGGTTTACCTACCTAATTTAGTAGAGGAATGGGAGAAGGAAGGAAACTCTCATGGGAAGGACAAATGGGTGGTTTTTAAAATTTTTTTTAGAGACAAATGAGTTTTCAGAAGCACAAATAAGAGATAAGAAAGTTTGTGATAGTATTTGTGCTCACAAGTATAGGTGGTCCTTTTGTCTTCTTCTGATCTTAACACTGTCCCCAGAGGGAGGATTCACGGTAGCCTTATTTCAAGCAGTTTCTGCCTTTAGTCAGATAAGGGAGGCTCTGAGAAGGCCTTTTTCTGCGTTTACTGAATCTCAAGTGTCTTCAGACACACATGAATATCACACCCTCATGAATTTCACAAGAGACTATTTAAATCCTCGCTGAAATCCAGATTTTACTGCTTATACCTTCAGTCTTCCTCTAATCCATTAGCCAAATACTTAAAAACTTAATGATGTAATTGAGGAAATCCACCCCAAAACATGAAACAGAGAGGAATGAATGCTTTTGGAAGCTGAGGCTGGTCAGACAGCAATACATTCAGCTCAGAAGAGGGAATTAACGATAGGGTCGCAGAGCCAGAAGAGTTTCCTGCAGTTCTTGGGCAGAACCATCTACTGAGACATCCTGAAAGGGGGATGAAGCCAGCAACATAGCGCTTGCCCACAGGGAGTTCATGCTCTGCTAGGGGAGGCCCAAAATACAACAGAATGTGGGTCCGTGAAGAAAATAAAGAGGGTGCAGTGAGAACTATGAGGTATGGTGGGCAGGAGACAAGCCTCAGCCTTAGAGAGGGCAGGAGTTAGGGTTAGGATGCCTCTGGGGAGCCATCCAGAAGGAACCTGTTAGGGAAGAACATTCCAGGCTGAGAGAACAAGGCAAGTGCAGAAGCCCCTGGAGAAAGACTTGGCAATAAGAACAGGAAGGAGTGGAGAACAGCTTGAGAAAGAGCAAGGGTGGGGCAGGCTTGCAGCGGAGATGGGAGGACAAATGTTAGAAGCAGCTGAGTATAAGAGAAACAAACACAAACTCCAGTGTGAAACTTGTTTATATGAAAAGTGTTCAACAACAGTATTTAAACATCTAGATCAACATCTTTCATCTTTTATGCCAAATACTTGAGCATCACTTTATATATTAATAAATGCATACAAATACATGCTCTAGTACAGTTTATATGGATTGAATCTACTAGATTCAAAGACATTTATAGAAACATAATATGAAATTAATTAATGAATTAAGTAATTGGGGTAGAGGTGAGAAGTCAGTAAGCTAAAAAAAGGAAAATAAGTTAAAGCCAGCTGTTCTCATGGCATTCAAAAGTGCATATGGTACCAAGGTACTTCAAAATGTTGGTGGGGAAATGAAATTAAAAGATGATCATGGGCCGGCACCGTGACTTAACAGGCTAATTCTCTGCCTTGCGGCGCCGGCATACCAGGTTCTAGTCCCGGTTGGGGCACCGGATTCTATCCAGGTTGCCCCTCTTCCAGGCCAGCTCTCTGCTATGGCCCGGGAAGGCAGTGGAGGATGGCCCAAGTGCTTGGACCCTGCACCCGCATGGGAGACCAGGAGAAGCACCTGGCTCCTGGCTTCGGATCGGCGAGATGCGCCGGCCGCAGTGGCCATTGGAGGGTGAAACAACGGCAAAAAGGAAGACCTTTCTCTCTGTCTCTCTCTCTCACTATCCACTCTGCCTGTCAAATAAATAAATAAATAAAAATAAAATAAAATAAAATATGATCTTATTTTGGTGCAAAATATTTTTGAAATTCATGCACATTTTTTTCATTATATGTGTTTTTCATGAAGTTCCCAAAGATTCCATGTATGCATGGATTTAAAATATTTTTGTACCAAAATAAGCTTATCTTTTAAGTCTATTTCCATCAACTTGTTGAAGTTACCTCATACAGTCTTAAACATATACATAGCTGTATACTTGATTCTGAACTTACAGGGATAAAGCTGTAAGGAAGTCTGAACAATATTGAGATTCAGTCTTTCTATGGCAAAAATGAAGCTTTTTAAAAATTTTTTTAAAGAGATTTTCTTATTTATTTGAAAGGCAGAGTTATAAAGAGAGAGAGAGAGAGGGAGAAAAAGGAAGAGACAGAGAGAAAGATCTTCCATCCACTGATTCACTCTCCAAATGGAACTGCACTGATCCAAAGCCAGGAACCAGGAGTTTCTTCCGGGTGTCCCATGTGGGTGCAGGAGCCCAACTTGGGCCATTCTCTGCCGCCTTCCCAGGCACATTAGCAGAGATGGATCATAATTGGAACAGCCAGGACTCAAACTGGAACCAATATGGAATGCAAGCATCACAGGTGGTGGCTTTACCCACTTTGCCACAGTGCTGGCCCCTAAAGTTATTCTTAACAGAAATATAGCTCCCTAGTAATGAGACTCAAGAGAAATATTATCTGGTTATGAGTCACTCTATGACATAGCGGTCAAAATCCTCAACACTATCCCTACAATAAATACAACAAGAAGATTCCTAGGCCAATTCTTATTACTAGTTTCAATGCATAAAACCAAAAAAGCAACTCAGCAGAAGCAATTCTATAAAGCACCAGAGGCAAGCCAGCTACACAGCTTACTATAATAGCTGTAAATCAGGGATATTTAGATTATCTGGAGAAAGAGATTGATTATTTATCCTTCAAGCAGTTCTCAATGAATATTATTTCTTTTACCTGAGTTTTTGATGAATACAGTACAGTAAATAATTTAAAGATATTTCTCTGGTAAGAAATTAGAATGGAATAGAAGAGTTGTTTTGACAACCAGTGGAGCTAAAGGTAAGACTGCCATCTTTTCAGAGCAGTGAGGATCTAATAGTGCAATAGCTCAAAGCGAGGACCATTTTATTATCAGTGGGACATGGGCCTAAGAAGTTTATATGTGCAAACACAGGATTTTCCTTGCAAAATAAACCAGAACCCATTTGAACACAAGGACAGATGATGAGTCAGGCCCCAAAGTTCTTCTTTACAAGTGTTATCAAGGTCATTCTAGCCCCAAGTAGCTAAGAGACTACGTTAAGGGCAGGCCTTTGGCTGAGGTTGAGATGCCACTTGGGAAGTCCACATTCCATATAGGTGTGCCTGGGGATCCAGACCCGCCTCCACTTCTAGTTCCAGCTTCCTGCTGATGAACATCATAGGAGACAGCAGATGATGGTCCAGGTACTTCCATTTCTGCCATCCCCATGGGGATCCAGATGGAGTTTTGGGCTCCTGGCTTCAACCTGGCCCCATGGGCTGTTGCAGGCATTTAGGAAGTACTTGTGCTCTTTCTCTCTTATTCTGCTTTTCAAATAAACATTTAGGAAAAGAAATCTACTTTCCAGATAATATGTGCTATGTAATTTTTTTTGACAACCAGTGAATTAAATACTGGAGGCCAGTCACCAAACACAACATTGGAATGTAACAAGAGTTGATCTCAAGCCATGCTTTCTGAAAATAATTACATAGAAAAACTCAGTGCCTGCTGAGTGGTGATAATACGACATCCACAACATCAAGACAAATAACCTTTCCCTTCCTAACAAAAGACCTTTCACTAAGCTCATCTAAAGGTGGTTCCAGTTCATGAAAGAGCACATTTTGAAAAAGGAGGAAGCTTTCTTTTTGAAATCACAAAGTTATCTGATCTGCTGGCAAGACAACGACTGGCTGGCTGGTTACCAAACTGTTTCCTTTCTCTGTGGTTCCACAGTTTAACTACATTTCCTGGCCTAGGTAAGGAAAGTGAGTTCTAGGCAGTGCAACTGGATGTGATTTACCTTTAGGCCTGGTGCGAGAAACCTCAGAGTCATCTTGGCTGTATTGAAGATGATTTTTCAACACTCTGAGTCCTGTAACACTCAATCGCTTAATGAGTGTGTGTGAGAGGGAAATGAACTTCTGTTGGAGTAAGCCATTGAGATTTCCAAGTTTATGGTCACAGTAGCTAGTATACAGTCAACATAGCACTGAACTAATGCAGTCAAGAATATAGTTCTGTTTCTCTGTGCCTTGGTTTTCTCTGTGCCTTGGTTTTCTCTGTAAAATGAAGCTTCTAAGAGTGTTTACCTATAAGATGGCTCTAAGCATTAACATAAAGTGCTTCAATCTGTGCCTGATACACAGCCAACAATCTATGTTAGCTATCATTATTAATGCAAACCTTCCCCGCAGCACAAGGCAGGTCCCATTTCTTCTGACTCGTCAAACTGTAGTTACAAATGACGCCACATTTGTGTTACTACCTGCACCGCTGATCTACGTTCCCATCACTGTAGAGCTTCAGCATGTTTCTGGGCAACTTGCATTGTCCCACAGGTGCTCTGAAATTGTTCTGATTTTTCAACCTCAGTAGAACTGAAGCTAATGGGGAGTGGGGGGGTGGGCGTGGCAGAGTGAATCGGGCTTGCTGATCCTATCCAGGAGTCCTGCCTCTCATTTGGCATCCTCAAGATAGACCCTATCCACTGGTATTTTGGGTTTTCCAAATTTGCTTTTCATTTTCAAATGTTGTCCAATAATCAGGTGCATTGGGGAGGTGTTAAAAACACATTTAGCCGGTGCCACGGCTCAATAGGCTAATCCTCCGCCTTGTGGCGCCAGCACACCGGGTTCTAGTCCCAGTCGGAGCACCGATTCTGTCCCGGTTGCCCCTCTTCCAGGCCAGCTCTCTGCTGTGGCCAGGGAGTGCAGTGGAGGATGGCCCAAGTGCTTGGGCCCTGCACCCCATGGGAGACCAGGAGAAGCACCTGGCTCCTGCCGCTGCGGCCATTGGAGGGTGAACCAGCGGCAAAAGGAAGACCTTTCTCTCTGTCTCTCTCTCACTGTCCACTCTGCCTGTCAAAAACAAAACAAAACAAAAAACCCACACATTTAAAGAGTTACTCTTAGGAAGCAAATTTTATTTCATCTATTTTTCCATTCTCCCTCATCAGTCATCAGGTTTATGGGAAGGGATTATCAGTCCACACCACTGAATCCTTCTTCGCAGGAAATCTTGATCTGTTGCCTGGATTTCCTCTTTTACTTGTTGTCCACACACAGGATCACTGTACTTCGAGTCTATCCAGAAACTGCTCCTAGGATGGGCGAGCAGGGATCCATAGCCAGGGCTCCACAGAGCTATTCTCCCAACCCTAAACCCCTAAAGAATTCCATGGAGGGAATGTAGGAGGTTCGGATGGATGAAGAAAAAAATCACATCTTTAGTCTTACTAGCCTCTAACAAAAATTTAGCAATTCTTTCCCTTACAACTGCAGCAACAAGTGATAGTCATATTAGCAATATCCTTAATTTTGTCTCCAATAGATATCTCAGATATTTCTGGGCTAAATTAAAGCAATTAAAAATAACTTGAGGGGGAGCTGCTGCTGTGGCGTGGTGGGTGAGGCCGCTGCCTGTGGTGCTGACATCCCATGTGGGCGCTGGTTCGAGTCCTGGCATCTCCACTTCCCATCCAGCTCTCTACTGTGGCCTGGGAAAGCAGTGGAGGATGGCCCAAGTCCTTGGGCCCCTGCATCCGTATGGGAGACCCAGAGGAGGCTCCTGGCTCCTGGCTTTGGATTGGCATAGCTCCAGCCGTTGCGGCCATCTGGGGAGTGAACAGGTGGATAAAAGACTCTCTCTGCCTCTTCTCTCTCTGTGTAACTCTGACTTTCAAGTAAATAAATAAATCTTAAAAAAAAAAAAAAAAAGTAACTTGAGGGGCCAGCATTGTGGTGCAGCAGGTAGAGTGGCCTGTGACATCAGTTTCCCTTATGGGTGTCAGTTTGTGTTCCAGATACTCCACTTCCAATACAGTTCCCTGTTAATGGCCTGAGTAAAACAGTGGAGGATGGCCCAAGCGTTTGGGTTCCTGCTATCCATATAGGAGATCCAGATGAAACTCCTGGCTCCTAGCTTCAGCCTGGCTCAGACCTGACAGTTACGGCCATCTGAAGAGTGAACCAACAGATGAAAGTTCTCTCTCTCTCTCTCTGTCTTTCCCTTTCTCTCTCTGTAACTCTGACTTTCAGATAAATAAATAAATATTTTTAAAAAATCTTAAAATTTCATTTATGTTTGTACTACTATGGAACTATGGTTGTCATTATACCTGCCATTAGATCTTTTAATTTTTATTCATTTTATTATTTTTAAAATGCTTAGTTTATTTTCATTTTATTTGTAAGGAGAGAGAGGGAGAGCCAGCCAGACACAGAGAGACTTTCCATCCTCTACACCCTCTAGTTTACTCCCCCAAATACCCACAACAGCTTGGGCTGAGCCAGATGGAAACCAGGAGCCCAGATCTCCATCTGGGTCTCGCACGTGGGTGACAGGGACCCAACTGCTCTGAGTTATCATCTGCTGCCGCTCGGGATGCACCTTAGTAGGAAGCTGGATCAGAAGCAGAGGAGGGGCCAGCACTGTGGCGCAGCAGGTTAACATCCTGGCCTGAAGCGCTGGCATCCCATATGGACGCCGGTTCAAGTCCCGGCTGCTCCTGTTCCGATCCAGCTCTCTGCTATGGCCTGGGAAAGCAGTAGAAGATGGTTTAAGTCCTTGGTCCCCTGCACCCATGTGGGAGACCCGTAAGAACCTTCCTGGCTCCTGGCTTCAGATCAGCGCAGCTCTGGCCATTGCGGCCACCTGGGGAGTGAACCAGCAGATGGAAGACCTCTCTCTTTGCCTCTCCTCTCTCTGTGTAACTCTGACTTTCAAGTAAATGAATAAATCTTTTTTTTTTTTTTTTGACAGGCAGAGTGGATAGTGAGAGAGAGAGAGACAGAAAGAAAGGTCTTCCTTTTTGCCGTTGGTTCACCCTCCAATGGCCGCTGCGGCTGGCGCATCACGCTGATCCGAAGCCAGGAGCCAGGTGCTTATCCTGGTCTCCCATGCGGGTGCAGGGCCCAAGCACTTGGACCATCCTCCACTGCCTTCCTGGGCCATAGCAGAGAGCTGTCCTGGAAGAGGGGCAACCTGGATAGAATCTGGCGCCCCAACCGGGACTAGAACCTGGTGTGCCGGCGCCGCAAGGCGGAGGATTAGCCTGTTAAGCCACGGCGCCGGCCAAATTTGTAAATCTTTAAAAAAAAAAAAGAAGAGCCCGAACTCATACTAGACCCTCTGAAATGGGATGCAGAAATCCCAATTGATGACTTAACTGTTGCACCAAATGTCCATCCCAGATATTTTTATTTTTAACATATGAATAAAAAAGAAATATATTACATACCACATACTGATTTAATATTTTAAGAACTACATCTCAGTATAACTGCTTTCCAGTTGTATTTTAACTCTGCATGTGGAAAGATTACTCTGAGTAGGGGAATCTGTATACTTCATCTGACTGCCAAAAGAACTTATGGTGTAAAAAATGAAAACATCCAGGTTATATGACACTTGCCTCCATACTCGCCATAGTGCTTGTTTGCTTGCTTTTTGCTTATTCATCTTCCTCTTTAATCCTTTAGTCCTGCAAGGACTGAAAACTGGCTACAAACATTCGGACTCATTGAAATGCCATTCCTTAAGAGAGCATGGTAAGATGATTAAGAGCTCAGGCACTGGAATCGGCTTGCCCTGCTCCACCACTTATTAACTGTGTGACTTGGGCAAATTGCTCAACCTTTCTGTGCCTCCTATCTATAAAATGGGAATCAGAATTAGTCCTCATAAGGTTGTTGTGAAGATTAAATGAATTAATCTCTTAAATATCTTAGTGCCTAGCATGCAGTAAGCTCCAAACAAATGTTATCTGCTCTTCCAAATACCTGTCACAGCTGTTTCTTTATGATATTTCTGGGGATGGGAAAGAAGAAAGAAAAGAACACATTAGCTATTCCTTTTGGGAGTCACAGCCTACACATATTACTTTTATGATGCACAAAATAGATATCCTTTTTAAAAGCACATAGAAGAAATAGTTGATAGTTCTTTGAAATTTTTCCAGTTTAAATTTATGTTTTACATAGTAACTTTCAACTGAACTTTAAAAATGACTTCAGGGGCTGGTGTTGTGACATAGCAGTTAAGGCTATCAGCTGCCTCGCGAGCATCTCATATGGGTGCCGGTTCATGTCCTGGCTGCTCCACTTCTAATCCAGCTCTCTGCTCATTACCTGTGAAAAGCAATAGAAGGTGGTCCAGGTGTTTGGGATCTTGCTACCCATGTGGGATGCTACCCAGAGGAAGTTCCTGGCCAGCCTGGCTCAGCCATGGCTATTGTGGACACTTGATGGGGTGAACCAGGGGATGAAAGACCTCTCTCTGTCTCTCTCTTTGTAACTATGCTTTTCAAATGAATAAATAAATCTTAAAAAAAAAAAAAAAAAGCTTCAGTAGCAATACAAATGCTCTTACCACTGGTTTACAAAACAGGGTTTCCACTGAAATAACTTCAGTCTTTCGTATTCATGCTCATTTCTAAACCCTTTAAGAGGTGAATGTTGCCTGTGCCATTTTAACTCGGGAGAAGAAGGTATTAAATATAAATGCAAGTCATTTCACTCAACAATGATTAACTTCCTGCTCTGCTCCTGCCATTGCTCTAAATGCAGAGGAGTTGGTGAACCAGACAAAGTCCCTACTGTCCTTGAGCTTACAGTCTAGTGTGGGAAGGCAAACAACTAAAATAAACAAGAAAAAGTTTCAGGAAATGAGCAATGCTTCATAGAGCATTAAAATAAAGTGTATAGGGCAGACATTTGGCACAGAGGTAAGCAGCTATTTGGAATGCTCACAATCCATGTCAGAGTGCCAGTTTGGAGTTCGGGGCTACTCTGCTTCTGATCTGGCTTCTTACTGAAGTGCACTCTGGGAAGCAGATGATGCTAGAGTACTTGGGTCCCTGCCACCCACATGGGAGACTGGGATTGAGTTCTGGGCTCCTGGCTTCAGCCTGGCTCAGCCTGGCTTTTTCCAGCATTTGGAGAGTGAACCAGGGGATGGAAGATCTCTGTTTATCTGTCTCTCTCTCTCTGCTTTACAAATTGAAAGAAAGAAAGCAAGAAAGGAAGAAAGAAAGGAAGGAAGGAAGGAAGGAAGGAAGGAAGGAAGAAAGAGAGTTTTTAAAAAGTGATGAGGGGTTTTCAGAAAATTGGTGGAAATACATTGTGATAAAACTATGCATAGATTCCATTTTTTGGCAACAAAATAAACTAATATTTTAATTCTGTTTCTCCACAACTTTCTGAAGTACTTTAATACAAAGGCACCAAGTGGTGATGAATTAGTTCTCAGGAACTAATATTTTTTTATTCTTATTTATTTTTTATTTTTTTTGACAGGCAGAGTGGACAGTGAGAGAGAGAGAGACAGACAGAGAGAAAGGTCTTCCTTTGCCTTTGGTTCACTCCCCAATGGCCGCTGCAGCCAGCGCGCTGCGGCCAGCGCGCTGCGGCCGGCGCACTGCGCTGATCTGATGGCAGGAGCCAGGTATTTCTCCTGGTCTCCCATGCGGGTGCAGGGCCCAAGAACTTGGGCCATCCTCCACTGCACTCCTGGGCCACAGCAGAGAGCTGGCCTGGAAGAGGGGCAATCGGGACAGAATCGGCGCCCCGACCGGGACTAGAACCTGGGGTGCCGGCGCCACAGGCGGAGGATTAGCCTATTGAGCCACAGCGTCGGCAGGAACTAATATTTAAGCAGAGATTTGAAGGACAAAAAGGAGCCAGCCAGTAGCCAATACAAAGTCATCTCAGCAGGACTGGCCTTCCATGTCTTAGCTGTTTAGGACTGGAAAGAAGGCCACAGTTGTCTGAAACACAGTGAGCAAAAGCCACAGTGATACAGGAGAAGTCAATAGGATCAGATCATACTGGGCTCTGTGAGTAAAGGGAAGGTTAATTCTAGGATCGACAGAAAGTTCTTGGAGAATTTTAACAAGTTAGTGGCATGATCTGATTTAAAACTTAAAATCAGTGCAAATACTGCATGGGAAACAAACTTGGGGGACCAAAATTGAATGTGGGAAGACCAGTTAGATGGTGGCTTGGACTGGTGTTACAAGAGTGAGATGGCAAGAATGGCCAGGTTAGGCCTTATGTTATATTTTGGAGACAGAGTCAGTAGGACTTTCTGACTGGGATGTGAGAGAATGAGAGGAGTTGTGGATGACCCCTGATCCAGCCTATGGAACTGGGCTGACCAATGGTACTAATCACCAAGATGGGTAAATCTTAAGGAGATGAAGGGGCAGGGGAGTGGGCACAGGTGTGTAAAGTGATAGAGTTCTCAAATTATACTCATCTTAATTTTGAGTTGTCTATCAATCATCTAAATGGAGATATTGAGTAGACAGTTACATAAGTGTAGAGTTAAGAGAAGAAGTCAGGGACTGAAGATGTAAATTTAATAATCATGGGCCTAGGAATGGTACTTCAGATGGTAAGACTTGATGAGCTCACCTAGTTAGTATAAACAAAGGAAAAAAGTTGAAGATGAAGTCTTGGAGCTCTCCTATTTCTGAAGGTCTGATACAGGGAAAGGAGCTGATGAAAGGAGGCAGAAGGAAAACTAGGGAGACCTGGCATTCTGGAATCCTAGAGAATTAAGCATTACCAGGAAGAAGTGGTCACTAAACTCAAAACCTGCTGAATGGTCCAGAATGATAAGGATAGAGAGCGGACCTGACTTTGGCAAGTTGTAGGACATTACTGACTTGCTAAGAGGCATTTCCTTTTTTGTTTTAATATTTACTTATTTATTTATTTTAATTTATTTGAAAGAGTTACAGAGAGAGATAGAGACACAGAGAAAGAGAGGTCTTCCATCTGCTGGTTTACTCCCCAAATGGCCACAACGGCCAGAGCTGAGCTGATCTGAAGCCAGGAGCCAGGAGCTTCCTCCAGGTCTCCCATGCGGGTGCAGGGGCCCAAGGTCTTGAGCCATCCTCTACTGCTTTCCCAAGCCATTACAGAGAGCTGGATCAGAAGTGGAGCAGCCAGCACTAGAACTGGTGCCCATATGGGATGCCAGCACTACAGGCAGGGGCTTTAACCTGCTGCACCACAGTGCCAGTCCAAAGACATTTCAGTAAAGGGGATAAAGTCCTAATGAGATGAGAAAGAGTCAACAAGTAGATAGGTAGTTCTTTTGAGTTTTGTTAGAATAAAAAGTAGAGAAGGGGGCAGAAGCTGAAGAGGGTATAAAACCAAGAGTGGGAAGTTATGCTTGGGGTGGGGGAGTTAAGTGAGGGAGAAACTAGGTAGGGAATCTGTGAGAAAGGAAAATGCAGCAGGCTTTGGTTTCCACCCTCAGGGAGGTAATGATCTTGTCTGGGAGAAATTAAGGATAGTAATGGTTAAAAAAGTGAGGCTTTGAATGAAATGAAATAGTGCATGTAATGTTGAGCACAATGCCTCACACTTAGGAGGAGCTCAATAGATGAAAGGAAGCTGTAATTACAAAACGATTAGAAAACACTCTAAGAGAGGTAATTAAGGATGAAGCTGAGTTAGTAATTAGATGTTACAATTTCAGAAAATGGAGAGATTATTGTCAACCATAGTAACTATTTTCCATTAAACATCAAGACCCACCATAAGACAAAGGGTTAAAACAAATGTGTTACTATATTGATGTGAAAGAATGTGCAAAACTCTACAGATTTAAATGACTTTCAGTCATGTACTCAATCTCTTGTCATTTTGCAAATATCTCAATTCCATGTATCCCCAAATACCCGGAGTCACATTAAGGCCTTTGCACCCTTGCTTGGGCTCTTAACCTCTGCCTGAAGCATGGTTTTCTGCCTTTGCTTGGCTAACTCCTATTCATTCCTCAGGGCTACCTTGGGAAGCCAACCTCGTACTGACATTTTCTGTTTCTCTTTTGTGTTTTTCTATGCTGTCTCCACACTGACTAGCCTAAAAGCTTTTCAAGGGCAGGGTCACAATTCTATCCATCTTGTTTCCCTTGTACCCAGCCCAGATCCAGGCTGACCTTCATGTTTATTGAACTCAACTGAATCTAGTATTAGAACTGTGCTAGAAAATTCTGGACACAAGTTCTGGAAGGACTGATAACTTAAACAACCCACTGCAACTTTATAACAGGTTTATAAGGTGAGAGCTACACATCAGGGTGCCATCCTTCACCAGGCCCTCAGAGTCTGTACAACTATATGTACATCCTGAGCTGCTTCATGTTGTTTCCAAACAAACCTGGTATATTTTATTTCATTTTAGAGGTAGAGAGAGAGAGGGAGGGAGAAACAGAGCTAGAGCTAGAGAGCACTCCCATCTGCTGCTTCACGACCCCAATGCCTACAATGGCTGGCACTGGGTCAGGCTGAAGCCAAGTATCAGGAACATGAGCCAGGTCTCCCACGTGGGTAGTAGGAACCCAATTACTTGAGCCATTACTGCTGCTTCCCAGGGTTTGCATTAGCAGGAAGCTGGAGCCAGAAGCCAAGGCCAGGAAGCAAACCTACATACTCTGATATGGGACCTAAATATGCCAACCATTAGGCTAATTACTTGGTACTCTATTTTTTCTTTTCCTTCTTTTTTTATTTATTTTTTTTTTATCATTCAGCATTCTAATTAAAACATACTAGCATCAGTGTGGTATACTTCACGTCCAAATGACTAAATTATTTTGTACTTCTTTCAGTTTGAAAGTAATGTGTGGGGCCGGCACTGGGGCATAGTGGGTAAAGCTGCCACCTGCAGTGCCGGCATCCCATATGGGCGCTGGTTCAAGACCCAGCTGTTCCACTTCTGATCCAGTTCTCTGCTATGGACTGGGAAAGCAGTAGAAGATGGCCCAAGTCCTTGGGCCTCTGCACCCGCGTAGGAGACCCAGAGGAAGCTCCTGGCTCCTGGCTTCAGATTGGCACAGCTCCAACCGTTGCAGCCAACTGGGGAGTGAACCAGTGGATGGAAGACCTCTCTCTCTCTTTTTCTCTCTATCTCTGCCTCTCCTCTCTCTGTGTAACTCTGACTTTCAAATAAATAAATCTCTTAAAAAAAAAAAAAAGTAAGTAATGCATGCTCATGGTAGCAGAGGCAACCTAAAGGAAGGATTGTATACTAAAAAGACAGACTCCCTCCTACTGCTGATCCCAGCCTTGCACATCCTCTACTGACGCAGTCTGTTACTAGTCTTGTGGTAATCCTTCTGCAGGTAACCTATGTGAGGGCAGCACACTCCATTCTAAAAAACATAGATACTATCATGCCACAGGGGATTTGGTGACTTGGTTTTTCCTCTAACAGAACATAATGGAGGCTAGCACTGTGACACAGTAGGCTACACCTCTGCCTGTGGCACCGATGTCACATATGGGCACCAGTTCTAGTCCCAGCTGCTCCTCTTCAGGCCCAGCTCTCTGCTTATGGCCTGGGAAAGCAGTGGAAGATGGCCCAAGTGCTTAGGCCCTTGCATCCCCGTGGGAGACCTAGAAGAAGCTCCTGGCTCCTGGCTCCATTTAGGGAATGAATCAGTGGATGGAAGACACCTCTGCCTCTCTGTAACTTTATAGAGAGGCAGAGGCAGAGGCAGAGAGAGAGAGAGAGAGGTCTTCTATCCTCTGGTTCACTCCCCAGTTGGCCGCAATGGCTGGAGCTGCCATCCTCTACCACCTTCCCAGGCCATAGCAGAGAGCTGGATTAGAAGTGGAGCAGCCAGGACCCAAACCAGTGCCCATATAGGGTGCTGGTACTGCAGAAGGCAGCTCTACCTGCTATGCCACAGCACTGGCCCCAAAATCTTTTAAAAGATGTGTGTGTGTGTGTGTGTATATATATATATCTTTATATATATATATATTATATATATATATATATAATGGAGATCATTCTACATTGGATTTTTTTTCCTTATGGGTCCATCTTTTTAACAGCTGCATAGTATTGCATTTTATGACACACTATAATCAATTTAATCTATTTCCTGTTGTTTTCACTCTTTTCCTACCTGATGATTTTTAAGGGTCGAAATGTGCAACTCGCCCCCAAGTTCCTATGCTGAAGCCCTAACCCTTAATATCTCAGAATATTGCCTTATTGAGGGTCTTTACAGAG
The DNA here is from genome assembly GCF_033115175.1 of Lepus europaeus. Taxonomy (NCBI): domain Eukaryota; kingdom Metazoa; phylum Chordata; class Mammalia; order Lagomorpha; family Leporidae; genus Lepus; species Lepus europaeus. The sequence goes on from NC_084833.1 coordinate 48,092,109, forward strand.
ATAATCACACTAAAATCATTAACGTACACCCAGATCCAATGTGCTTGGAGTCTTTATGAAAAAAGGAAAGGTGGATAGAGACACTTGGGGAGGGACGATGATATCAAGAGACAAGGAGACAACGATCATCTGCAAAGAGAGAAACTATGACAGATATTTCTCTCACATACCTTAGAGGACCCCTGCTGTCACCTTGATCTCAGACTTCTATCTTCCAGAACTGTGAGACAAACAGCACAATTTTTGTTTAGGCCACCCAGTTTGTGACACTTTGTTATGACAGCCCTAGCAAACTAATATGATGATGCTTCAATGAATATCTTTAGATGTACATTTTTCCCACCAAGATGCAGGTATACTGGTAGAATTCAATGAAGTAAATTTCTCAACTTTCAACCAATGACATTTTCCTCATTTGAATCAATGATATTCCCAGGGCCCTCTCACCTGGTTACAGCACACCCCTGAACACATGGAGTTCTGTCATGCCTCAGTATCATTGCACATGCCCTTGGTATTACCTGGAATGTCCTTCCTCCTGAGGTACTCCAGGGGAACTCCAACACAATCACTTCAAGGGTTTGCCTTCTCTATGGATGGATGGCAGCCACGAAGGATGAACGTCAGTGTTTCCCACCTCCTGGTAGCCACACCTTTGGAAATTCCCTTTCCTTGATTACAGACCAGGCTTATTGACTCCCAATAGAGTATGGCGGAGGTGATGGCATATCATTTGTGAGTTTAAGTTATAAGTCTATGTTTTCTGTCCAAGGGTGCTGTCTCTGCCACACTCTTGTTCTCTTGCTCTCTCTCTTGGTTATTCATGTGGAGGGAAGCCAGCTACTGTTTTGTGAGACAGCTGAGGGGAGAGGCCCATGCTAGGAGACAGCAAAGTTCTCTAACATTCACATGAGTGAACTTGGAAGTGGATCTCCCTCCAGTCAAGCCTTTAGGACAGGCAGCTGACAAGCTAACTGAAACCTCTTGAGAGACTTTGTGGAGGAAGCTCCCAGGCCTGCATTGTGGGACCACAGAAACGGTGACATGGTAAATGTTACTTTACACTGCTCCATTCTGGAGTAAATGTGGCAACAGGTCAGTAATGTACCTTCCATCTTCACGCTCTCTCTCCCTGGAGCCTCTCCAGTTATTTGGGCGTTATTTCAAGTAATGCTCACCACACACAATCCTTTGTTTCTCGATTGCTCTCCCTCATCGATTTTCTCCAAGGAAAAGAACCGTAGCTCAGTCAGCTTTAGATGGGTGCTTTCGAAAGTTCATGGAAAATGTGTATTATTCTTTAATTCTAGTTGGCCAAGAGTTTCCTGAAGTACTCTCACATTTACGATGTTGTTTACAAAGTTCCAGTTGCCACCAGCACTTCCCTAGAGAGTTGCAATAATCTCCAGTCTGAACAGCCTCCTCTAGCCCCTTTCTAAACCATTCGCACCCCAGCCCCAGGAAATCTTTTAAAAATGCTATTCTCAGCATTTGAGAGCTTAAAATCCTCCTCCTTCTTTTTTAGGATAAAGACCTAAATTTTTCACACAGCCTCTCTGGCCCAGCCTGAGCTGCAGGCCTCACTGCAGCAGCTACAGGCACTTCCCCCTCGTTCCCAGCACAACAACAAGGCGGCCTTTCAGTTCCTCAGATGAACCCTGCTCCTTCCTCCCTCGGAGTCTTGGCAGACACTGTTCCCTCTGCCCAGGGTGATCTCCCCCCATCTTCACTCAGTTGCTATTCATCCTTTCCATATCAGCTCAATGTCACTGCCTCTGGGAAGGCTTTCCTGCCTTCACATTGCTTATCACAGTTGAGATTAAATGCTTATTTAGGTGTTAAATGTCTTTCTCTCCTGTGGGACTCTAAGCTCCCACAAAGCAGACACCTTGTCTTGTTGAACAGTGCTTCCCAGCACAGAACACATTGCCTGACATATAGAAAGCAGTGTATCACAGTGGGCATTTGACCTAGCAATGAAGCTACTTGGATTCCAGCATCCTATGTAGGAGTGCCTAGGTTCAAGTCCTGGTTCCTCTGCTTTCCATCCAGTGTCCTGCTAACGCACACCCTGGGAAGCAGCTGGTGACGGCTCAGTGGTTGAAACCCTGACACCTGGAGTGGGTTGTTGGCTCCTGGCTTTGGCCTGGCTCAGTGCCAGCTGTTGTAGGCATTTTTGGGGATGAACCAGTAGTTGGGAACTCTCTCTCTCTCTGTCGCTCTGTCAAATAAATTAAAAGAGAAAAAGAAAGGAAGAAAGAGGATCAATATATTTTCTTTTTTCTGAATCAACTGTAAGACAAACATTTCTTATTCCTTCTACAAACTTCACATCCTCTCATCATTGACAAATTCAATTTTCTGAGTGTCATCCTCTATGATAGTATTATCTGTTTTAGGTGATAATCTCTGAGGAGTAAAGATCACAAGTTTTTTTTAAGATTATATGTATTTATTTGAGAGGTAGAGTTACAGACAGTGAGAGGGAGAGACAGAGCGAAAGGACTTCCTTCCGTTGGTTCACTCCTCAGAAGGCTGCAATGGCTGGAGATGCGCCTCTGAAGCCAGGAGCCAGGTGCTTCCTCCCAGTCTCCCATGCAGCTGCAGGGGCCCAAGCACTTGGGCCATCTTCTACTGCTTTCCCAGGCCATAGCAGAGAGCTGGATTGGAAGAGGGGTGCCCACATGGGATGTCGGCGCCGCAGGTGGAGGATTAACCTGCTGTGCCACAGAGCTGGCCCCAAGACCACAAGTTTTAAATTGTGTAATATCATACTCAGCAGAGTCCTCCTACTGGGGTAGGGACACTGCATTGGGGAAGGAAAGAGGAACAGAACTACTTATTAATGGCCTTAAGATATCCTTAGCCTGTGGGGGGCAGAGTAAGGTTAAAACTGCATGGGCTGTGCAATCAGGCCCAGGTTTGGATCCCTGCTCTGTTGTTTCCTACTTCTGTGGCTTTGGACAAGTTACTTTCCTCTCTGTCCCTCAAGTTCCTCAGCTCTAAAATGAGGATATAAGAAAGGTATTTTTTGGTTGGTATTGTGGCATAGAGAGGCCACAGCCTGCAACACAGGCACCCCACATGGACACCAGTTGGAGTTCTGGCTGCTCTACTTCCAATTCAGCTTCCTGCTAATGCACCTGGGAAAGCAGCAGAAGATGGCCCAAGAGTTTGGGCCCCTGCCATGGGAGGAAGATCCTGATGAAGGTCTTGGCTTTGGCCTGGCCCAGTCCCAGCTGGTGTAGCTACTTGGGGAGTGAACCACTAGAAGGAAGCTCTCTCTGTCTTTCCTTTTTTCTTTAATTCTGCCTTTAAGTAAATAAATATTGGAAAAAAAAAGATACTATTTATATGGTTATTGGAGGAATTCAGTGAGATAATGCTCATAAACACTAAGAACAGAGCCTGGCCTTAGCAATTGCTCAACAAATGTCAGTAATAAATAATAAATGTCAGTCACCATTTTTACCTGTGGTTAAAAATAATTAACAACAACAACAAAAAAGATTGGCCATTTCTCATTTGCTACTTGCAGAAGTTTGGGAATACTTATGGTACAGTTAAGTTCTTTGTGGGGAACTTAGGATTGAAACATTTAAAATGTAATGCCTCCTTCTCAATCCCTTTCTCTAAGTGTTAAATTGAAGCCAGTAGGAGAAAAGAGAGAGAGGAAGCAGCTGCCAGCTATGTTCTAGTTGGCTCCACTTGTACTTTGTCTCAGAGTACACATACATCTTCATAAACCATTGCCAGGCACCTGTTCAGATTCTTGACACCCAGCAATTTGTGAATGCTGCTTTTTTGGAACCTGGAAAACCACCAAACTCCTTTTTCTCCTGTTTCCCCAGTTGGATCCCTTCTACTCGATGAGAGCCTGTTAAGCATCAGCCACTCAAAAGCTGTAATAAAATAATGAAGGCAGAACTGTAATAAGGGACTAACCCAAGGACTAGGGCCCTCTGTTCCTGGGGCCTTGGGAAAATATTTCTCATTGATAAGTATAGGAAAGATACAAAAACACAGCCAATCTACCCTGAAGACTCAGTGTTCCCTCAGGGCCTCTTCCTTCTGTGAAGTCACATTCAGTTCTGGAGCAGAAGCTAAGAAACCAGCGAGGAGATAAATTGCTCCCTCCCACCACCCCTTTTAATCTTGTAAAAGAGCTGCCTGCCAATTCTAGAAATTCCTCCTTTGATCAGAAGATAACGCAGAACAATGCGGTGGAACTAAGTGGATTCCTAAGGGACATTCTTCTAGGGTGTGTAAGGCTTGCTTGGAAGTGTGTGTGTACAGGAGGTGGGGTGGGGGTGGGGAAAGCTAGGAGTAGGAAGGGACAAGAGCTGCTAGCCACAGCCAGAGGGAATAACCACACAGTTGCTTCTAGGTTTCCCTCCCATGTCACAGAAACTCCATGCAATCTCCCCATTTCCAGGGAGAGAGACTAGAGGGTGCCCTCAACTCCACATTCCTGGGCTGCCACCCCCATCCCACCCCAAAAAAGAAAAAAAGATTTTTCCCCCTGTTATTTACTGGAGGTAAATTGTTACTTCTCCAAGAGCTTTCTCACTACACAAACTAGTTACACACAGACCTCCTCAGTGGGAGAAACGGCGACCACCGTAGTAGACTGTAATCCTGAGAGGTACAGACCCTCTTACTATCTAAGGGAATCGAATTTGAATCGTATCTCTGTCCATAACGTTGATTGTGGCTCAATCTATCCATCTGAAAATGGGGGTAATTTTCCTATCTGCTCCACACGGTTACACAATCTTTAAATCTAACATGTGAGGGCTAAATGCTTTACAAGCATAATCCCATTCAGTTCGCTTGAAGAAGGTATCATTATAATGGAGATTGTATATGAAAACGTTTTGTAATGGAAAATGAGCCGTCTGGCAGTGAGTTACCGCGGTCGGGCTACCTTCCCTACCTGGCTGTTTGGAGGATTAAACCCGACTGACGAGAGAGCGCCTTACATACTATCAAGCACTTTGCACGGCCCGCGTGATGGGCTAAATTACACACCCTACGGCACGAGAGCCACCGTAAGGAATCTGTAAATGCAGGTTGGAGCGAACGATTTTAAGTCTTGCCTGTTCCTTTCAGTCTTCCAATCACAGACTGTCTCCGAGCGGCCTGGGGCCAAGACCACAAATCTGGGAGCCGCAGCCCGGATGGAGGTGGGTGCGGGGCGCCAGCAGAGGGTACGGGAACAATAGGGTATGCCGGCTGGCGAGGCTTCAGACGCCGGACTGGAGAGGCTGCCGCTTAGGGGTGTCCACAGGGCCACCTCGCCCAGAATGGGGCTGCCCAGGAGGACGGCCACGGCACGCCCGGCGATCCCCAGGCGGAGCGGGACTTCTGCTCGAGCCTCTGGGGGCGCGCTCTAGCCCCGCCCACCACCGCAGGTAGGCCGTCCTCTCCAGCCAATCCTCAAGAAGCTCGGCGCGGAAGGCGGTGCTTGCTCCCGGAAGTGACGTGCGGTGCTTGGCTGGCCGCGGAGTCGGCCGAAGCTCTCGGCAGCGGCTGAGCCAGCTGAGGGGGGAAATGGCTCGGACCGTGGCGGCGGCTGCAGCGGCTCCGGTTGTGGTGGAGGTGGAGGCTCAGGCGGCGTGAGGTGAGGAGCTGTCTGTGCGCCTGGGGCCGGTACCCCGGGTCCTGCTCTGCGAGGTTGTCGAGGGCTCTCAGGGCGGGAGGATCCCTTGTCGCGGCCCCCAGTCCCCTGGGTGCCCGCCTCTGACCCTCCATCCCGTAGTCTTGGCGCTGCCCAGCCCGGCTCACCTCCCTCCGGGTCTTGCCACCACCCGGGCTATTGGCAGCTGCCCCACGGGAGGTGCGAGGGGCCCGCGCCCCCACCAGGCCCCTCTTGTAGGTGGCGGGAGTGCGCCTGAGGTTGGTTGTGTCCCAAAGGGGGAGGGGAGGCTCCCCCCCCCCCCCCCCCCGGTCCCTCCGGGACCCGTCGCATTCTCTGGTCAGGTTGTTAATGCCGGCCAGTGTGTAGCTGCACTTCTCAGTGATGGCCCTTCTCTCTCACCTCCTGTCCGGTCTCCGGCTTTGGGGACTGAAGATCCTCTTTCTTTTCCCTGGACTTCCTACTCTCCTCCCTGTTGCTTTCCTTTTTTTTTTTTCCCTTCGCCGCGAATCCACTTGCCTTGGGAAAATAGTATTATTTCAGTGTGAATTTAGCGCATCATCTTTCTGGGTGGGCAGTCAGATTAAAAATATTTGCTTAACTCTTCTGAGTGATGGAGGAACAGTAAATAATTGAAGGAAAAAAAAAACCACATACTTATTTTCTTCGCTAAATTGTTTGGCTTTAGAAACTAGATTCTCCAGCTGTGGAATTTTTTCCGGGGGGGGGGGAGGGAGCAGGGATTCTGGAGGGAAATGAAGAAGGAGAAAACTTAGGAGGAAAGATGGAGATAAAGAATGTGGAAGAGAGCAGGGGTAGTTGTTTTTCTATATTGGCCTAGTAGAAGTTGAAATTAAAGTTTTCCTTTGAACGGTAGATGTTTGAAGCGAGGCCTTTCTCATTGAACACGATTACAAGATTAAAGAGAGATCCTAATATCTTTCCAGGTGAGTGGGTGTCAGGCAGAAAAGCTCTGCTGGGAAAATTGTTTAATTTGTTGGAGCATCAAAGCCACAGAGTAGAAAAGATGCAAAAGAAAACTAGTAGTGAAGACATAAAGGGGGAAGCTGCACAGACAGCCGGAAACACGGAGTCCAGGGGAGACTTTGTACCTTTGCCTCCTTGGCTTATGGTTCAGTGTCTACAAGAGGCTGCTCTGCATGGTTGGCTCTTATTTATGATAGCAAATTAGATGGAAATGCCTTAGTTGTGGTAAACAGATTTTTGGAGATAATCGACTTGTTGAATATTAAGACAGTGTTTGAGTACTGAAAAACATAATAAGAGTAGAAATTTTAGTATTTGTTAACTCAAATTTAGTTCCAAAGTGATTTTGTGTTGGTACAGAGGGCATACGGAGCTTCTTCCACAAATTCCATAACTGTTGACTAAATTAACAGATTTTCTTACGTGGTTTTTATGTGCTATTTGTGTTTTGTATGTGTGCTGCTTGAAGTTTTCTTTGCATATATTTATTCACAGGTTTCACTTTTTTTGTATTTCATGGAATAACTGCTTGTATTTAGGATTTGTAGGAACTATAACTTTCTGTGGTTAACCGTGTTAAGTGTGATTCTTTGTTCCTTCCCTCTCCCCAGTCACAGTTCTAAAATTTTTGACTAATTGAAGATTGCTGCATCAGTTCTCATGTTCAGGAAGTTTTCTTTAATCTAGCACAATGTTGTATACTTTGTAAATAAACACATTGGATAAGTGAACTTACACCTACAGAGAGTGTTGAATTTCCCAAGAGCTCAAAATCCTTATCAGAACATCAGACTAACTTATCAGAGCAGCAGTAGTGTAAGGCACTTGAAAAAACTTTTGTGGCTTTCATAACATAAATGATCCATTTTATTAGTTTAGCATAATCCAAAAAGAATTTGAGGCAGTTAAATGATAGTGTTTTAGTGTAGTAAAGTCACATAGTGGGTGATTTGATTGGATAGTTGTACCTGAGGAGAGCTAAAATGTAACCCTCTGAAAAATCTTAGTTCTTGAGGGCCTGTCAGAATGCTGGCACCATAACGGTTCCAGGGATAGAAAAGTGAATGGGATAGAAGAAGTTCTGTAATTTGTCTAGGTAGACAAACATACAAATTATGTCAGTGGGATTATAAAGGTGGTGGTAGATCCAGAGTGCTGAAATGATAGGAGATGGAGAGGGAGTGGATGTGATGAAGAAGATAATACTGAAATTGAGGCTTAAAGGATGAATTCCTTCTATTAATGAGGATGGAGTGGATAAAAGTGATCAGGTTCTAGATTTCACCCTACTGGTACCAAGCAGTGAGATAATTTAGCAAACTGTTTATTACCTCTGGTATCCGTTTTCTTATTTAAGATTTGACTATATGTAATGTACTGCTGTCCAGTAGAACCATTAGATGAGCCAGGAATGGAAGTCACATATGTAAGAGACTTTACATTTCTCCCCTAAGTCTTTGAAATTGAATGTGTATTTTAAATACTTGGGACACATCTCAACTCAGGATAGCCACAATTAGCTGTATGTGGCTAATACCTACTGTAGTGAACAATGTAAATTTAGAGTATGAAAATTCTACTGTTCTGTTCTTTGGTTCCTGCTTGAAAAGGAAAAGCAACTCCCATGAGAAGTGTATTACTGGTAATGTATACTTTTTTATTATTCATATATGATGTTCCTTGTGTGAATATTGTAATCATACTTGGAAATATTGCTCTTAGTAGGGTTTAGGTTATTTGGGGCTAGAAGAAGTTTCTAACCATGAGTCCATTTTTGATATTTTTATTTTATGCATCTTTTTATATTTTAAATCTTTCCTTCTCATTGTAATCTGTTGATTCTAGGGTAATGGATTCAAAAGAATGCACACAGACACTTTAGGCTGTTAAAAGGATTGTGAATTACTTTTAGCTTTCTTTAAAATGTAGACATTTGAGTGCAAAAGCATGATTTTAAAGCACTTGCAATAGATTAGAAAGAGCTTGTTGGCTTAGCAGCAAATATTTGTCTTTTAACTTTGAGAATGCTCTCAGATAGTGTGTACTTAATATTCTTACGGTTAAATGTTAGGCTTACAGTTAGCCGCTTTTTTTTTTTTTTAAAGATTTATTTATTTGAAAGGCAGAAAGGCAGAGTTACAGAGAGGCAAAGAGAGAGAGAGAGAGAGAGGGAGAGAGATAGAGATCTTCCATCCGCTGGTTCACTCCCTGGATGGCTACAACAACTAGAGCTGTATTGATCCAAAGTCAGAAGCCAGGAGCTTCTTCTGGGTCTCCTATGTGGGTGCAGGGGCCCAAGGACTTGGGCCATCTTCCACTGCTTTCCCAGACCATAGCAGAGAGCTGGATGGGAAGTGGAGCAGCGGGGATGTGAACTGGCACCCATACGGGATGCCAGCATTGCATGCGGCAGCTTTACCCACCATGCCACAGTGCTGGCTCCCTATGGTTAGTCTTATAATGCAAGAATTAGATTGTAGATACTGCTAATAATATACAGTGTTGATTCACTTTATTTATTGTGCATTGAGCTTAGTTTTTTAAAAAAACTTTTAGGCTTATTTTAGACAAAAGCACTATGACTGCCAATAATAAATAATTTTCTTATACTTGCATTATTAATGATTCTGAATTAACTAATACTTCCTTCCCACCCCCAGACCTTACTACCTGAGAAGTAAATAGAGCAAGGAAAATGGGATCCAAAGACATTGTGACTTGTTTAGCATAATGTAAGAAAGGCATTGCTTGAATTTGTTTTACAATGCTATGCCCAATGTACTTTTCATATGATCTTTTATGGTATTTGAATGTTAAGATATGTACTGTGTATCAGATTTTTGGACTCTGTATTAAATAATACTTATTTTCTGCTATTAGCTTTTGCCTGTGGATGATTCGGGAAATCTTATCTCAGGCTATTAATTCATTGTAGCTTTATTAATCTAGTCTATATGGAAGATATATATTTATTTTTATATTTCAAAGAGCTGAAATAGAGGCTGGTGACTATAAATGAGCAGCAATATAATGCTGGTTCCTCTTGTGAAGTAAATAGGGACTTGATAAGGAGTTTGAGTGTGGGAAGAGAAAGGTATAGACAGTGTTGATAAAATAGATTTGAAAAATTTGCAAGGGCCTAGCACTGTGGTGTAGTGGGGTAAGCTTCCGCCTGCGCACCAGCATCCCATATGGGCACTGGTTCTAGTCCTGGTTGCTCCTCTTCTGAACCAGCTCTCTACTATGGCCTGGGAAAGCAACGGAAGATGGCCCAAACGCTTGGGCCTCTGTACCTGCTTGGGAGACCAGGAAGAAGCTCCTGGCTCCTGGGTTCGAATTGGCAAAGCTGTTGCAGTCATTTGGGGGGTGAACCAGTGGATAGAAGACCTCTCTCTCTCTCTCTCCCCCTCTCTCTGTCTGAAACTACCTCTCAAGTAAATAAATAAATATTTAAAAAATTTTTTTGCAATATGGGGAATCCTAATGGAAATTGACTATTATTCAAAAAAGTTTCCTATAAAAACAGAAATTACCAGTTTACCCTAAGAAACTAGCAGCAGAAGCAGAAAGAAAATGAATATTACGGCCGGCACCGCGGCTCACTTGGCTAATCCTCCGCCTGCGGTGCTGGCACCCGGGGTTCTAGTCCCAGTTGGGGCGCCGGATTCTGTCCCGGTTGTTCCTCTTCCAGGCCAGCTCTCTGCTGTGGCCCAGGAGGGCAGTGGAGGATGGCCCAAGTGCTTGGGCCCTGCACCTGCATGGGAGACCAGGAGGAAGCACCTGGCTCCTGGCTTCGGATTGGCGCAGTGCACCGGCCGCGGTGCGCTGGCTGTAGCGGACATTTGGAGGGTGAACCAACAGAAGGAAGACCTTTGTCTCTGTCTCTATCTCTCTCACTGTCTAACTCTGCTTGTCAAAAAAAAAAAAATATTATTTAAGTTCTGTTGTTCAATGAGAAGGAAAAGCAAACAGATCAAAATGAGGGTTGGGTATTTGGCCTAGCAGTTGATGTGCTGGTTAAGATGCTGGCATCTCTGAGGAGGGCATCATAGTGCAGCAGCTTTAGCCACTGCCTGTGACGCCAGCATGGTTGCTTTACTTCCAATCCAACTCCCTGCTAATGTGCCTCGTAAAGCAGTAGAAGATGGCTTAAGTCCTTGGGCCCCTGCCTCCAATGTGGGAGAGCTGGATGGAATTCCCGGCTCCTGGCTCTGGCCTGGTCAGGCTGTTGTGGCCATTTGGAGAGTGAACTAGGGAATGTCTTCTCTCCTTTGTCACTCTACCTTTTAAATGCATAACATAAATAATAACAAAAAAAGATTGTTAAGGTGAGAGACTTTATGTTTGGGGGGAAAAAAAAGAGAGAAAGAAATATGTTGGCTTCCTGTCTCAGAGGGCCTGGGTTTGGTTCCTGATTCCAGCCTCATGCCAGTGCAGATACTGAGAGACGGCAGATTATACTGAGAGACAGCTCAAGTTGTTGGGCCCCTGCCACCCAAGTGGGAGACCTGGCTATGGTTTCTGGTTCTGGCCATGGGCTCAGCCCAACTGCAGGCATTTGGGGAATGAACTGTGGGTGGAGCTCTTCCTGTCTGTCTCTCATTCTCTGTCTCTCAAATAAAATATGGAAAAGTGGGAAGTGAGTGAGAGGAAACTACAAAGGGAAATCAGTACTTTGTGATGAGGTAGGAAAAGAACTTGGATGTTGATGGGAGAAAGAAATATCTTAGTTTTGAAAATGTCAGTCTAAGTTGGGGAACAGGAAAATACTGTCTTCAAATGTTTTATGTACATTTGTGATAGTTTTTCATCACTATACAAGATATCTGAGAGGAACCACTTATAAAACAAAGAAGTTTATTTTGACTCATGTTTTTAGAAGTTCACAGTCCCCGGCCACCTGAGCCTCATGCCCATTGGTTTGGCTTTCTGGTGAGACTCACAGGGTGACAGTAATGGAGCTTGTGTGAAGGAACCATCACATGGTGAACCAGGAAGCAGAGAGAGAGAGCCAGAGACAGAGAGGCTAGGCTCAACTCACCTTTTTAAAAAAATTTTTTTTTTTTATTTTTGACAGGCAGAGTGGACAGAGAGAGAGAGAGAAAGGTCTTCCTTTGCTGTTGGTTCACCCTCCAATGGCCGCCACACCGCGCTGAGCCGAAGGCAGGAGCCAGGTGCTTATCCTGGTCTCCCATGGGGTGCAGGGCCCAAGCACTTGGGCCATCCTCCACTGCAATCCCAGGCCACAGCAGAGAGCTGGCCTGGAAGAGGGGCAACTCAACTCACCTTTTATAACCAACCCTCTCCCTAGACCCTACCCTCTATGGGTATGCCCTCAGTTTCCACTGGACTCACCTCCTAAACACCTTAATTGGATTAAGTTTCAGCTCTCTGAGTACCATTAACTTATGAGTTGGTATTTAAAGTCCTATATGAAAGGTGGGTATTGGGATAATGGTTAATTTGCTGCTTAGTATTTCTGCATCCCATATCAGAGTGCTTGGTTTCAAGTCCTGGCTCTGTTCCCAATTCTAGCTTCCTGCTAATGAGTACCAGGGGAGGCAACAAGTAATGGCTCAAATTGTTGGGTCCCTATCACCCATGTGGGAGACCTGGAATGAGTTTCTGGCACCTGGCTTTGGCCTGGATCAGTCCCAGCTGTTGCTGGTATTTGGGAAGTGAATCAGTGGATAGGAGATCTCTGTCTCTCTTTGTATCTGCTTGCCTTTCAATTAAATGAATAAAAATATATATAAAAAAAAAAAAGTCCTATATGATCTTGGGAACTGAATCCTATGTAATGTGTAGCTACTCTGAAATCTCTTTACAGTTTAGTTGAAATAAGGTGCTCTTTGGCTTTAAGAAATTTGGAATAGCCTAGTTTCATCCAACCGGATCTCATAATGACATTTACCAGACTAGAATTCTGCATCTGTTATAAAGCATGACATGACATTACAGTTGTTTAGGATTCTTTTTTAAAGTCATACTTATTGTGTTATATATGTAGTAAAATTCACCTGTTTTAGGTGTATGGTTTGTAAATTATAAAAAAAAACAAAACAAGGATGGTTGTATAACTGCCAACAACACAATTAAGATTTAGAATATTTTCATCATTTCAGAGTTTTTTTCTGTCCCTCTGTAGTTAATCCCTTCTTCTACCCCAAGGTCCTGGCAACAACTGATTTGTTTGTATCCCTGTACTTTGGCTTTTCCCAGAATGTCATATAAATTGGATCATGTGGTATACAGCTTTTGAGTCTGAGTTCTTTCTTTTAGCATACTTTTGAGATTCAGTAAAGAGGCCTCTTTGTAAAATAACTTATTTTTATTTTATTTTTAAAAGATTTATTTATTTTGAAAGTCAAAGTTACAGAGAGAGAGAGGGAAAGACAGTGAGGGGGATCATCTATCTGCTGGTTTACTCCCCAGATAGCTGCAACAGTGGCTTTGTGCCAGGCTGAAGCCAGGAGTTTTATCCGGGTCTCTAATACGGGTGATAGGGACCCACACACTTGGACTATCATGTGCTGCTTCCTAAGGATGTATAAACAGGAAGCTGGATTGGAAACAGGAGCCAGATTCAAAACAGCACTCCGATGTGGGATGCAGGTGTGCCAACCAGTGGCTTAATCCACTGTGCCCTAGTGCCTGTTCAAGTAAGTTCTTTTTATTTATTTATTTATTTATTTATTATTTTTGACAGAGTGGACAGTGAGAGAGAGAGAGAGAGAGAGAGAGAGACAGAGAGAAAGGTCTTCCTTTGCCGTTGGTTCACCCTCCAATAGCCGCTGTGGCCGGCACGCTGTGGCCGGCACGCTGTGGCCGGCGTGCTGCGCTGATCCGAAGGCAGGAGCCAGGTGCTTATCCTGGTCTCCCTATGGGGTGCAGGACCCAAGCACTTGGGCCATCCTCCACTGCACTTCTGGGCCATAGCAGAGAGCTGGCCTGGAAGAGGGGCAGCCGGGACAGAATCTGGCGCCAGACCAGGACTAGAACCCGGTGTGCCGGCGCTGCAAGGCGGAGGATGAGCCTGTTGAGCCATGGCGCCGGCCTCAAGTAAATTATTTCTTAGGAAATTTATAGAAAATTGTGATGTGAATAAAGAAAATTTTCATGGACCCTGGACCTGGTTTTATCCTATTATTTGTTTTTTATGTATACAAGCTATTTTTTGCTCATTGTCAAAATCACAGGGTTCTAGAATTAAGTTTTTTGAAAGTGGGAAACTGAAGATTTGTCAGGATGATGGCTTTGTGATACTTTTATTGTGGTAGGTTAGATATCACAGAATTTGTCATTTTAATCATTTTTAAGTGCATAGTTCCACGACCTTAATTAGAGTCACAATGTTGTGAACTTATCACCACTATTTCTAAGATTGTCTTCATTGCAGACAGAAATTCTACACCCATGAAGGAGTAACTAACCATTCCCCCTTCCCTCTAACCCTTAGTAAACACTTACCTATTTTCTCCTTTGAATTTATCTGTTCTTGATATTTATATGTAAGTGCAGTCATGCAGTATTTGTCCTTTTATGTCTGACTTATTTCACTTAGCATAATGTTTTCGAGGTTTGTCTGTATTGCAGCACCTGTCAATTTTCTGTGACTGAATAATGTTCCATTAAATATATTACCACATTTTGTATTCATTTGTTGGACATGTCCACCTTTTGGCTATTGTAAATAATGTTGCTAGAAACATTAGTGTATAAATATTTGAGTCCCTGTTTTTAGTTCTGTTTTTAGTTCTTTCGGATTTATATCTAGGAGTGGAATATCTGAGTCATAGAGAAGTTGTTTTTAATTTTTTGAGGCAATACCAAAGTGCTTTTCAAAGTGGCTTCATTTTACATTCTTCTACCAACAAAGAAAAAGGGTTTCAATTTCTCTGTATCCTTGCTATCACTTAAAAAAAAAAAAAAGATTTATTTATTTGAAAGTCAGAGTTACACAGAGAGAGAAGGAGCAGCAGAAAGAGTGAGAGAGGTATTCCATCCACTGGTTCACTCTCCAGTTGGCTGCAACGGCCAGAGCTGCACCGATCTGAAACCAGGAGCCAGGAACTTCTTCTGGTCCGTCCCCACTCCCTCCATCCCCCCCCCCCCCCCCCCCCCAGTGGCCCAAGGACTTAGGCCGTCTTGTACTGTTTTCGCAGGCCACAGCAGAGAGCTCGATCAGAGGTGGAGCAGCCCTTATGGGATGTTGGCACTGCAGGTGTTGCCGCTTTACCTGCTATGTCACAGTGCTGGCCCCCTGTGGCCCCGTTATCACTTTTTTCTTTCTTTCTTTTTTTTTTTAGCTATATCCATTCAAATAGATTTAAAGGGGTATCTCATTGTTTTTGATTTGCATTTTCCTAATGACTAATTTTGTCTTTTGAAGCAGTTGTTGGCAATAAGCTGCTTTTTTAAATCGTAGGAACATATTGATGTTTATTTTAATAATTGGCCAAAAATGTATTTTTAAATTTTTATTATTTGAGAAGCAGAGGGGGAGAGTTCCCATCTATTGGTTCACTCTCCAATTGCCCAGAGTGACCCCTGGCTTAGGGACTAATACTGGGAGCCAGGAACTAAATCCTGGTCTCCCACATGGGTGGCAGGGAACCAGTTATGTGAACCATCGCCCCTGCCTCCCAGAGTAGACATTATTAGCAGGAAGCTGGAGTCAGGAGCTCAATGTCAAATTCAGATACTCTAGTGTGGGACATGGGTATTGTAACTACTAGGCTAAATGCCCGCCTCCTCATATATGTGGTTTTTTAGAAAGATTTGTTTACTTGTTTGAAAGGCAGAGGGATTACCTGGGTTGAGGGGAGTAGTGGAGGGAGATATCTTCCATCTGCTGGTTCATACCCCCAGATGGCAGGAACAGCCAAGTCTGGGCCAGGTCAAAGCCAGCAACATGGCCAGCGCCGCGGCTCAATAGTCTAATCCTCCGCCTGTGGTGCCGGCACACCGGGTTCTAGTCCTGGTTGGGGTGCCGGGTTCTGTCCCAGTTGCCCCTCTTCCAGTCCAGCTCTCTGCTGTGGCCCAAGTGCTTGGGCCCTGCACCCGCATAGGAGACCAGGAGAAGCACCTGGCTCCTGGCTTCGGATCAGCGCAGCACGCTGGCCACAGCAGCCATTAAGGGGTGAACCAACGGAAAAAGGAAGACCTTTCTCTCTCTCTCTCTCTCTCACTGTCTACTCTGTCAAAAATTAAAAAAAAAAAAAAGACACAAAAAGCCAGCAACAAGGAACTCCATCCTGGTTTACCCCATGGGGGCAGGGGCCCAGATCCTTGGACCATTTTTTGCTGCCTTCTTGGGTACATTAGTGGGAAGCTGGGTCAGAAGTAGAGTAGCCAAGACTCAAACTGGCACTATCTTGTGTGATGCTGTCATGGCAAGTGGCAGCTTAACCTGTACTATACTACCAGACCCCCAACATATGTTGTTTTTTTTTTTTTTTTTTTTTTTTTACAGATTGATTTATTTATTTGAAAGGCAGAGTTATAGAGAGGCAGAGGCAGAGAGAGAGAGATCTTCCATTCCCTGGTTCACTCCTCAGATGGGCGCAACTGCTGGAGCTGTGCCGATATGGAGCCAGGAGCCAGGAGCTTCTTCCAGGTCTCTCACGTAGGTTCAGGGGCCCATGCACTTGGGCCATCTTCTACTGCTTTCCCAGGCCATAGCAGAGAGGTAGATCGGAACCGGTGCCCATATGGGATGCCGGCACTGCAGAGATGCCTTACGCACTATGCCACAGCGCCGGGCCCCAACATATGTATTTTTAACAGTCTGTTATAAAGTAAGCATTTTATATATGTGTATGTGATACACATACATATGTATAATTTTATTCAACCTTGAAAACACTATGACTATCTACCTTTTACAGATGAGGAAACTAAAGACAAAGGGAGATTAAGTACTTTGCTTAAAATAACACAGTTAAGAGGCTAGCTTGGTGGCGTAAAGCCACTGTGTGCAGTGCTGGCATCTCATATGGATGCCGGTTCGGATCCTGCCTGTTCTGATCCAACTCTCTGCTATGGCCTGGGAAAGCAGTACAAGATGGCCCAAGTCCTTGGACACCTGCACCCTTGTAGGAGACCTAGAAGAAGCTCCTGGCTCCTGGCTTTGGATGAGCTCAACTCCGTCCATTGCTGCCATTTGGGGAGTGAACCAATGGATGGAAGATTTCTCTCTGCCTCTGCCTCTGCCACTCTGCCTTTCAAATAGATAAATAAATCTTTTTAAAAAATCTAAAAAATAAAAGCACAGTAAATAAGAGGAAGGTCTGATATTTGAGCTCATCCTGCTATTACTTTGTTCTTTCTCCTGTCCTTTTGTAAACCTTTTATTTATGTTTAATTTTTTCATAAAAACTAACTTCATGCAAATGCTGATGTCATGTGCTATCAAGAGTTCTCTTTTAGCCATAGAAATTGATGGAGTTTGAAGAACAGTTTGTGAACTATTTGTTAGTTTTTGTTTTTGTCATTATTGCTATTCAGTTTAATTTTTCCACTGACGTAAGCCACATGAACCTGCAAGCATGTATCGTATCACTTAACACAGAAGCTTCACTGTTACTTGTCATGTTGGAACTGGGGTAGTGTCAGGGTATGTCTACTGACTCATGTGAAATGAATGAACAGTAAAGTAGTCTAAAGTTCAGTATTCATCTTCACAAAGTTGTACTACTATTGGGATTTTGAGTTAGATTGAAAACTGCTTGGTCAGCAAAATGTCTTTCCATAGGAACCTCTCATGACTAAATCCTTTCTTTCTTTGTGCTGCTCCAAGACACATATAGTGATAGACATGCAAATGCAAAAACTTGTTTTGGCAGGATGCCATAGTTATCAGTCTTTTATGTACAGAATGTTGCTCCTAAGGTTTAAAGGTAGAATAATGAATGCTAGGGCTCATTACACTAAAGTGTAGTCATTGCTTTTTGTTAAAATATGATAATTAAGTCCCTTGTTAATATATTTGTAGTTCTTTTACAAAGCATAATCTTTTACTTTTTAAAAAAAAGATTTTAAAAATTTTACTTGGAAGTCAGAGTTACATAGAGAGAGGAGAGGCAGAGAGAGAGAGAGAGAGTTCTTCCACCTGGTGGTTCACTCCCCAGATGGCCGCATTGGCTGGAGTTGCTTCGATCTGAAGCTTGGAGCTAGGAGTTTCCTCCAGTCTCCCACATGGGTACAGGGGCCTAAGGGCTTGGGCCATCTTCTACTGCTCTCCCCGGGCCATAGCAGAGAGCTGGACAGGAAGTGGAGCAGCTGGGACTAGAACCGACACCCATATGGGATGCCGATGCTTCAGGCCAGGGCATTAACCCACTGCACCACAGCGCTGGCCCCAAAGCATAATCTTTTTTTTTTTTTATTTTTTTATTTGACAGCTAGAGAGAGAGAAAGGTCTTCCTTCCGTTGGTTCACTCCCCAAATGGCCGCCACGGCTGGCGCTGTGCCAATCTGAAGCCAGGAGCCAGGTACCTTTTCCTGGTCTCCCATGCGGGTACAGGGGCCCAAGGACTTGGGCCATCCTCCACTGCCCTCCCAGGCCACAGCAGAGAGCTGGACTGGAAGAGGAGCAACCGGGACTAGAACCCAGCACCCAAATGGGATGCCGGCACCACAGGCGGAAGATTAACCACGTGAGCCACGGCGCCGGCTCCAAAGCATAATCTTAATAATAAAGTTTCATGTAGGCTGAAGAATGGAATGCAAGCTTGTCAAAGCTCATGCATCTTCCATGTACTAGTTCTCTCCCCAGATGGCTGCAACAGCTAGAGCTGAGGTAATCTGACCAGGAGCCAGGAGCTTCTTCTAGGTCTACCACATGGTTGCAGGGGTCCAAGGACTTGGACTAACCTCCACTGCTACTCCAGGTGCATCATTAGGGAGCTGGATCTGAAGTGGAGCATCCGGGACTGTAGCCAGCACTCATATGGGATGCTGGGGCTTTAACCCTCTGTGCCACAACACCGGCCCCAGGCTTATGCATCTTTAAACTTGTGAATAAGCTTGGGAAGATTGTCCTTGGCTTTTCTTTCTTTCTTTCCTTTTTTTTTTACAGGCAGAGTGGACAGTGAGAGAGAGACAGAGAGAAAGGTCTTCCTTTGCCGTTGGTTCACCCTCCAATGGCCACCATGGCCAGCGTGCTGCGGCTGGCGCATCGCGCTGATCCGAAGCCAGGAGCCAGGTGCTTCTCCTGGTCTCCCATGCGGGTGCAGGGCCCAAGGACCTGGGCCATCCTCCACTGCCTTCCCGGGCCATAGCAGAGAGCTGGCCTGGAACAGGGGCAACCGGGACAGAATCCGGCGCCCCAACCAGGACTAGAACCCGGTGTGCCGGCGCCGCAAGGCGGAGGATTAGCCTGTTAAGCCATGGTGCCGGCGCGTCCTTGGCTTTTCTTATAACTCTTTTTTTTTTTTTTTTTACTTTTTTTTTAACTTTTATTTAATGAATATAAATTTCCAATATATAGCTTATGGATTACAATGGCTTCCCCCTCCCATAACTTCCCTCCCACCCGCAACCCTCCCCTCTCCCGCTCCCTCTCCCCTTCCATTCACATCAAGATTCATTTTCAATTCTCTTTATATACAGAAGATCAATTTAGTATATATTAAGTAAAGATTTCAACAGTTTGCACCCACATAGAAACACAAAGTGAAACACACTGTTTGAGTACTAGTTATAGCATTAAATCACAATGAACAGCACAGTAAGGACAGAGATCCCACATGAGGAGCAAGTGCACAGTGACTCCTGTTGTTGACCCAACAAATTGACACTCTAGTTTATGGCGCCAGTAACTACCCTAGGCTCCCGTCAAGCTCATTCTTTCTTGTGTCCATTCTTTATGTCCAGGTTGTGCCCTCAATTTCATCTTTTCTCTGACCATATTATTAAAAATAGTATCCCCAGGGTGGGCATTTAGCCTAGCAGTAGAGATGCCTGCATCCCACATTGGAGTTCCTAGGTTCAATATCTGACTCTGCTTCAGACTCTAGCTTCTTGCTAATGGAAACCCTGGGAGACAGTAGTGATATCTGAAGTGACTGGATCCCTAACACCGATGTGGAAGACCTGGATTGAGTTTCTTTTCTTTCTTTTTTTTTCTTTTTCTTTTTTTTGACAGGCAGAGTTAGACAGTGAGAGAGAGAGAGAGAGACAGAAATAAAGGTCTTCCTTCTGTTGGTTCACCCTCCAAATGGCCGCCACGGCCAGCACGCTGCGCCAATCCGAAGCCAGGAGCCAGGTGCCTCCTCCTGATCTCCCATGTGGGTGCAGGGCCCAAGCACTTGGGCCATCCTCCACTGCCCTCCCGGACCACAGCAGAGAGCTGGACCAGAAGAGGAGCAACCGAGACAGAATCCAGCGCCCCAACCGGGACTAGAACCCGGGGTGCCTGGCGCCGCAGGTGGAGGATTAGCCTAGTGAGCCGCGGCGCTGGCCAGATTGAGTTTCTAACTCTCAGGTTCAGCCCCAGCCAGTGGCTGTTGCAGGCATTTGGAGAGTGAACCAACAGATGGGAGCTCTTTCCCTCTGTGTCACTTGGTCTCTCAAATAAATGTTACAAAATGTTCCTCCAGGTAATTATTCTATGTCACATTATTGTTTTCTGTTAATTTCCTATCTAAATTTATGCTTGTTTACTTGTTTGAGTAAAACCACTAATTTACATTTCTCCTGGTATCACCCTAGACCAGGTCACTGCCTGCTGGCTTTTTTATTTCAGTTACCTGTTAACTGGTTTCTTGTGTATATTTTCCACCAAGCAATAGGGATCTTTGAACACTGTAAATCAGATCACATGAATGCCTGAATTTGAAATCCACTTTTGGCTTTCTATTATACCTAATAATTTAGTACAGGATTATATTCCCTTTTGCCCAAATATATGAAGTTTAATTATAAAAGTTCTTATCGGTGATGGAGAATTATTTTTGGGGAGAATAGTTTGGATTTAAAAAATTTTTATTTTATTTGCTTAAAGGGCACAGAGAGAGTTATCAGTCTTCCATCTGTTGGTTCATTTCCCAAATGTCTAGAACAACCACGATTGGGGCCAGTTCAAAGCCAGGAGCCAGGAACTATATCCAGTTCTCCCATGGGAGTGGCAGAGACTGGATTACTTGAGCCATTACCTGCTGCCTCCTATGTTGCATATTAGCAAGAAGCTGGAATCAGAGCAGAGCCAAGATTCTATCCTAGATAACTTTGGCATGGGATACGGGTTTCCCAACTGTTGTCTTTACTGTCAGGCCAAACACCTGCCTCCTCCATGAACTTTTTGAAGACTCTTATATAAAACATGTACTTAACTAAATAGATGGTTCCATACATTTTATTAGACCTGCTTATTTGGTTAACTTTCACCATTAACTGAACCTAAGTCTTTCATGGAGATATGCTCAGAGTTTGTGAGACTTCAAAGTTTGAGGATATGGTCTCCCATTAGACCTCTCTCACTTCTGACACTAATTGCAAGTTGGGATAGGAATTCCCAAAACCACTCTTAGGTTTGACAACTTGCTCAAAGGACACATAGAACTCACTAAATGTTTTATACTCATGGCTCTGTCATATTCTATCATACTCTATTATATTCATGGAGTTCATAGAATAATGTCCAGGGGCTTCCAAACATGGAGCTTCTGGTGTTGTCTCCCTGTGGAGACAGGATGCATTCATTACATTCATTACTCTCTTGGATATCAATTAATGACAGTACACTTTGCAGTATTGCCTATCAAGGAAGGTCATCTGAGCTTAAGTATCTAGATTTTTTTAATTGGAACTTCATTTCATAGACACTGATTGATGGATTGCCCACATGGTTAAACTCAGTTTCCAGGTTGGATTCAAATGGATATGACAGGACTCAAAGACTGTCTGGCTCCACCCTAAGCAAAGACATACCTGTCAGGTATGACGTAGATTACCTCCCAGAAGCCAAGGACAAAGACAAGACCTTTCTTTGGTCAAGGCTAAATTCTTTGCTACACAAGATATAGAATTAAAACTTATCTTCCTGGTTTCTTTAGGAACAGACTGTCTAGATAATAGATTGATTTGACCCTGACTCCACAAATAGTAGTAAGAACTGAAGCCATTTCTTTCAGGTGATCATTTGATCCATATCACTCTGTGATCTTGTTAGGTTCTCTCTCTAGTGTATTTTTTATCCTGCGTGGGCTTCATCTGACCTTTTTAGACTTGTTTGGTTGATGTTTATCTTCATGACTGTTTTCTCTTCAACTATTTCTTGTGTACTGTTTTCTGTCCTCTGATTTCTTTTTTATAGTTTCCATCACTGCTGAAATCCCCCACCTCTTCATACATGTTGTCTATCTTTCCTGCTGCATCATTTAAAATTTTATCATAATTATTTAAAGGTTCCTGTTAGGTAATTCCAACATTTGGACCATCTCTGGATCTGCTTATTTTGATTGTTATCTCTATATGTCTCCTATTCTTTGATTGTATAGCAGACAACTTGCATATAAAACAACAGTAGTGCCTGAAGTTTACTTATTATTTATTTAGTATTTACCATTATCAGGACACTAAACTGAATGTCTGATTTAGAAGTAACTTGACTCTGCTTTGTTGTCACTTTAGTTTTATATACTTCACCATTAGGTTCAAGTATTTTGGGACAGAATTAAGACTTTCTCTTCAGCAGAATTTGAGATCTGAGCACTGACAGAATTCCAGAGATCTCTGTTTTGCAACCGAGCTGCTAGCTTCTTAGGTCACTTTTTAGGTTCTCTTTGTTAGTCCTGCTTCCTGCCTTCTGCTATTGCTGCCCTTACTTCACCTATGGAGTGCAGTTTTCCATCCTGTGAAGGTCTGGAAAGCCTTAGAGGGATTTTTCTCTGCTTTCCTGCCTCATCCAAAGCTCTTGGTAAAAAACTGGGAGTGCTTCAGATCAATTTCTTTCTGTTTACCAGTCTCCTTTGGAAGATGACTGCCCAGTAGTTCACAGACTTCAAGAGGGATCTATTTCAGCTCGCTGCTCTATCCCTGAACTTAAGCATGCTACCTATGCACTCAGTTAAGACCTATTGGGAGAATTGGTGTGTGAGTACAGGCTTGTTCCATGCTTGGGGCTCGTTGTAATTCTTAATCTAGCACTTTAGACAACTAAACCTTACCCCACTGCTCCTCAGAGATCTAGGCTGCCATATTAGCCTACATGTAACCATTAAAAATTTTAAAAGCCTGTCTTCTTTTCATCCCTGTGTGCAGTGCATGTTTGCTGTACCAGGGTTAAGAGTAGTGGAGGGCCTCCTCTATAAAGTGTTTATCAGCTTTTAGAATCTTTTTTTTTTAAAGATTTATTTATTTGAGAGTCAGAGTTACAGGCAGAGGGAAAGGCACAGAGATAAGGCTTTCATTTGCTAGTTCACTTCCCAACTGTCCGCACCAGCCAGAACTAGGCTGATCTGAAGGCCAAGAGTCAGGAGTTTCTTCTGAGTCTCCCACGTAGGTATAGGTGCCCAAGCAGTTGGGCAATCTTACACTGCCTTTGCAGGCCATAAGCAGAGAGCTGGATTGGAAAAGGAACAGCAGGGACTTAAACTGGCACCCAGATGGAATGCTGGTGCCACAAACAGAGGTTTAACCTACTTACTATGCCATAGTGCTTGCCAAACTTTAGAATTTAATTCGTTAGAATTTTTGTCATTTCTTTGATATATCATAAAACCATTATTAAGTTAACTTAGCTTGTTTTCTGTTGTTGGAGTGACATTCTCTTGCCACAATGTATGAATATTTCCTAATAAATACAAATTCCTCTATTACATATTTATTGGCCTTTGTTTTGAAATTGTAAAGTGTGCAGGTGATGAAAGATGTAAAACTCTGCCAATGTTTAGATAGTGAAAAATTTGCTTTATATCATTAACTCCCCACAACCGCTCATTTTTAGTTGACATAATAGTCCTTTCTTTTTTTCCCCAAAGATTTATTTATTTATTTGTTTGTTTTTTATTTTTGACAGGCAGAGTGGACAGTGAGAGAGAGAGACAGAGAGAAAGGTCTTCCTTTGCCGTTGGTTCACCCTTTAATGGCCGCCGCGGCCAGCGCACCACGCTGATCCGATGGCAGGAGCCAGGTGCTTATCCTGGTCTCCCATGGGGTGCAGGACCCAAGCACTTGGGTCATCCTCCACTGCACTCCTGGGCCATAGCAGAGAGCTGGCCTGGAAGAGGGGCAACCGGGACAGAATCCGGTGCCCCGACCGGGACTAGAACCCGGTGTGCCGGCACTGTCAGGCGGAGGATTAGCCTATTGAGTCGCAGCGCCGGCCAAGATTTATTTATTTATTTGAAAGTCAGACTAACACAGAGAGAGGAGGAGAGGCAGAGAGAGAGAGGTCTTCCATCCTCTGGTTCACTCCCCAGTTGGCTGCAAAAGCCAGAGCTGCACCAATCTGAAGCCAGGAGCCAGGAGCTTCCTCCAGGTCTCCCACATGAGTGCAGGGGCCCAAGGACTTGGGCCATCTTTCACTGCTTTCCCGGGCCATAGCGGAGAGCTGGATTGGAAGTATAGCAACCGAGACCTGAACTGGCACCCACATAGAACAACGGCACTGCAGGTGTTGGCCCCACCTGCTTTGCCCCTGATTGTATTTTTTTTTTTTAATGTGGGGGTTTTCCCTGCTAATCAGAGAATATTTTCTTTTCTTTCTTTTTATTTTTTTAAAAGATTTATTTATTTATTTGAAAGAGTTACACAGAGAGAAGAAGAAGCAGAGAGAGAAAGGTCTTCCATCTGCTGGTTCACTCCCCAGTTGGCCACAATGGCTGAAGCTGTGCCAATCCAGGAGCCAGGAGCTTCCCCCGGGTCTCCCATGCAGGTGCAGGGGTCCAAAGAGTTGGGCCATCTATTTTGTACTGCTTTTCCAGGCCATAGCAGAGAGCTGGATCAGAAGTGGAGCAGCCGGGACTTGAACCCACGGCCATGTGGGATTTCAGCACTGCAGGTGGCGCTTTTTACCTGCTATGCCACAGCCCTCCCTCCCCACCATTCTATTCAGGTACATCCAGTATCTGAGCTAATATTTAAACAGCCATTCCTGACACCACCTCTTCTTATTTATCAGTCACTCCTAGTTCTCTTTACTGTCAAAGAAGTGAAAGAATAATTTGTACTTGTTATTTACAATTCCTCACTTTTCTCCCAGTTTGCATATTTCTCAAAAATTATTCTCTTTAGAAATTACTAATGAAGGGGAAAGGGAAATAAAGAATGACTGCTGTGGGTACAAGGTTTCTTTTAGGGATGATGAAAGTGTTCTGAAATTTGGTCGTGGTGATTGTTAGACAACTTTGTATACTAAAAGCTGTACAGTGTTCCTTATAGAGGTGAATTTTATGTTAATTATATCTTAATAAAGCTGTTACTTAAAAAAACACTTAAAGTTCAACTTTAAAAGAATTTAAAAGAATGACTTTTTAAGTTATAATTCTATAGAACTATTAATTTAAAAATCAAATATGAAGCAGTTTTTTATTTGCAAATTAATTTATTGCAGATATATTTTTATTTGCAGTTTTTTCCAGTCCTCATCTTTTGTCACCTCTCTTTAGTTTCTGATGATACTGACCATTTCCTTTTTTTTCTTTTTCATAAAGTTTAATTTATTTATTTGAAAGTCAGACTTACAGTGAAAGAGAGGGGAAGACAGAAAAAGATCTTCCATATGGCAGTCCCCTTTTTCTTTTCTTTTTTTTAAGAATGTTTATTTCATCTATTTGAGAGAGAGAAGAAGAGAGAAGGCAAAGAGGTACCTCCTCTGTTGGTTGACTCCCCAAATATCAGCAACAGTCAGGGAGCTGGGTAAGGGTGAATCTAAGAACCCCAAACTCTATCCTGGCTTCCCATTTGGGTGGTAGGGGCCCAACCATTTGAGCTATCATTGGCTCATTATTGGTGCATTAGCAGGTAGGTGGATCAGAAGCAGGGTACTTGGGGCCTGAATTGTGGCTTAGTATTTTGAGCTGGCGCCTGCAATGCCAAGCATCCCGTTTGGGCGCCAGTTCGTGTCCCGGCTGCTCCACTTCTGATCCAGCTCCCTGCTAATGCACCTGGGAAAGAACAAAAGGTGGCCCAAGTGCTTGGGACCCCACAGCCACCTATGAAGCCCAGATGAGGCTCCTGGCTTCAGCTTGGCTCAGTCCTGGCTTTTGTAGCCATTTGGGGAGTGAATCAGCAGATGAAAGTTTTCTCTCTGTCTCTGTCTCTCCCTCTCTCTGTGTAACTTTGCCTTTCAAATAAACAAAGTAAATCTTTAAAAAAACCAAAGAAGCAGAGTAGTCAGAACTCAAACTAGCTTTCCATATGGATGTGGGCTTCTTAAATAGCTGCTTAACTTGCTGCCCCACAACACTTCCTCCAGCTTTTTGTTACTTAAAATGCCTGAGAACATCTTGGAAAGTAAAAAGGTTTATTTCAACTTACAGTTTGGAGGGTCATAGTTCAAGATCGTGTTGCCCCACGTGTCTGGTGTAGGCTGGCAATGGCAGAGTTAAGTGCAGAGGAATGATCATTTGTTTATCCAGAAAGCAGGGACAAATACAGGGAGCACACTCTTCCTCTATCTATGTGGTCCCTCCTTATGCTGCCATCATGATTCCAGCGTGGGGCTCCAACATCTAATCCAATGCAGTCATTTCCAAAAGGCCTCATGCATTTTGGGGTTTGTTTGGATCAAGCCTCTACTCTCTCTCTCTCTCTCTCTCTCTTGTTTTTCTTTTTTGACAGGCAGAGTGAATAGAGAGAGAGAGAGAGAGAAAGGTCTTCCTTTGCCGTTGGTTCACCCTCCAATGGCTGCTGCGGCCAGCGCACTGTGACCAGTGCATCGCGCTGATCCGAAGCCAGGAGCCAGGTGCTTCTCCTGGTCCCCCATGCGGGTGCAGGGCCCAAGCACTTGGGCCATCATCTACTGCCTTCCCGGGCCATAGCAGAGAGCTGGCCTGGAAGAGGGGCAACCGGGATAGAATCCAGTGCCCCAACCGGGACTAGAACCCCGTGTGCCAGTGCCGCAAGGTGGAGGACTAGCCTGTTAAGCCACGGCGCTGGCTCTCTCTTTTTTTTTTTTTAAGATTTATTAATTGGGGCTGGCGCTATGGTGCAGTGGGTTAACACCCTGGACTGCAACACTGGCATCCCATATGGGCGCCGGTTCTAGTCCCTGCTGCTCCTGTTCCGATCCAGCTCTCTGCTATGGCCTCGGATAGCAGCAGAAGATGGCCCAAGTCTTTGGGCCCCTGCACCCATGTGGGAGACCTGTAAGAAGCTTCTGGCTCCTGGCTTCAGATCGGCGCAGCTCCGGCTGTTGCGGCCATCTGGGGAGTGAACCAGTGGATGGAAGACCTCTCTTTCTGTCTCTACCTCTTTGTGACTCTGCTTTTCAAATAAATAAATAAATATTTTTTTAAAAAAGATTTATTTTATTTATTTAAAAGGCAGAGTTACAGAAATGCAGAGGCAGAGAGAGACAGAGAAAGAAGTCTTCCATTCACTGGTTCACTCCCCAAATGACTGCAGCTGCTGGAGCTGTGCCGATCCAAAGCCAGGAGTAAGGAACTTCTTCCAGGTCTCACGCGCGGATGCAGGACCCAAGGACTTGGGCCATCTGCTGCTGCTTTCCCTGGCCATAGCAGAGAGCTGGATTGGAAGTGGAGCAACTGGAACTCAAACCAGCATCCATATGAGATGCCAGCACTGCAGGTGGCAAATCTACCTGTTATGCTACAGTGCCTGCCCCAGCCTCCACTCTCATCCATCAATCATCAGCGTTATTGCATTAATTATTATTATTATTATTATTATTATTTTTTTGACAGGCAGAGTGGATAGTGAGAGAGAGAGACAGAGAGAAAGGTCTTCCTTTTTGCCGTTGGTTCACCCTCCAATGGCCACTGCGGCCGGCGCATCTCGCTGATCTGAAGCCAGGAGCCAGGTGCTTCTCCTGGTCTCCCATGCGGGTGCAGGGCCCAAGCACTTGGGCCATCCTCCACTGCCTTCCCGGGCCATAGCAGAGAGCTGGCCTGGAAGAGGGGCAACCGGGACAGAATCCGGCACCCCAACCGGGACTAGAACCTGGTGTGCCGGCGCCGCAAGGCGGAGGATTAGCCTGTTAAGCCACAGTGCCGCCCAATTCATTAATTATTAACATAAGAGTTTGGGGTTCAAATGTTTGCATGGGGTTGGTGAGCCAAGTCCTATTCAACCCTTGACATTGTTTTCTCTGATACAGCTCTTCACACTTTTCTGATCTCTCTGATATAAGTATTAGTAGTCCTCATGTTTTCTGCCTTGTTTCTTTTCTCTTTTCACTCTGCATATTCTCCTAGGACAATCCCAGATATTTCTATGACTTGAAGCCTGCAGATATTATATAATGCTGTAAGATTTATCTGTAACCAGATTGCTCTGTTGAACTCAAGGCCAGTATCTCCAATCCCCAAACTGACATGAACTAAGCACTCAAAGTATTTCAAGATAATGGTTATTTTGGTCTGACTATAAAGGACCATGTGGCTCTGAAAATACATATGCATGACTGATAACTTATTTGGCACATTTAAGATGGCTTTTGAATTCTGTAAATTAAAATGAAATGCAACAAGGTTAGATTAAAAATGTGTTTATTGGCCGGCGCCGCGGCTCAATAGGCTAATCCTCCGCCTTGCGGCACCGGCACACCAGGTTCTAGTCCCGGTTGGGGCACCGGATTCTGTCCCGGTTGCCCCTCTTCCAGGCCAGCTCTCTGCTGTGGCCAGGGAGTGCAGTGGAGGATGGCCCAAGTGCTTGGGCCCTGCACCCGCATGGGAGACCAGGAGAAGCATCTGGCTCCTGCCATCGGATCAGCGCAGTGCGCCAATCGCAGCGCGCCTACCGCGGCGGCCATTGGAGGGTGAACCAACGGCAAAAAGGAAGACCTTTCTCTCTATCTCTCTCTCTCTCACTGTCCACTCTGCCTGTCAAAAAAAAAAAAAAATGTATTTATTGTATCTTCTAGGTTGAATTATTCATTTTCAATGTGATATTTTCCTTTTTTAATAACTGCAAATGTTTATTATAGAAAAAGAAATATACTTTTTTTTTTTTTTAAAGAGTTATTATTTGAGAGGCAGAATTGCACACAGAGAGAGGTCTTCCATCTGCTGGTTTACTCCCCAAATGGCTGCAACCTCTGGAGCTGGGCCAATCCAAAGCCAGGAGCTTCTTCTGGGTCTCATGTGGGTGTAGGGGCCCAAGCACATAGGCCATCTTCCATTACTTTCCCAGGCCATCAGCAGGGAACTGAATAGGAAGTAGAGCAGCTGGGACTTGAACCAGTGCCCATATGGGATGCGGGCTCTGCCAGGGGAGGCTTAACCTATTAGATCACATCGCCAGTCCCAGAAATACACTTCCTAAGAGAGTAGAAATGGGCCCAGATTGAGGCCAAGACTTGAGACCTTGAAGATAATTGGGGCTGTGATTTTATAGGAGTTAGTCTTGGTTGTTGTCATTTCAAAGTCATCTTATTTGTAGGCCATCTGGCCATTATTATATATATGTACAGCTTTTTTATATAAAGTTTTTTTTAAAATTTTTCAAAAAAAATTTTCTTTTTTATTTGAAAGGCAGAGTGACAGAGACAGAAAGAAATCTTCCATCTAATGGTTCATTCCCCAAATGTCCGAGATGGGCTGGGTCAGGTCAAAGCCAGGAGTCAGGAACTCCATCTAGGTCTCCCCTGTGGGTGGCAGGGGCCCAAGCACTTGGCCCATAATCCCCCTGCTTTACCAGGTACATTAGCAGGGAGTTGGATCATACATGGGGCAGCCAGGATTTGAAATAGCACTCATATGAGATGCCGGTGTTACAGGACAATGAAGGGCATCTCAGTTCTTGTCTCAAGTAGAATTTCCATGTGGACAATGACAGTGTGCAAAACAAGATTTATTTGAGTGAGAAACCTGCTGCTGCAGCAGTTAAGAGGGGAGCTCCAAAGGAGAAGTACCACTGAGTATAGTATTTGCATGTACTCTGAAGTATCTAACAGTATTGAAGGAATCCTACAGTGAAGAATTCTCTCCTAATCTGGTCCACATTAGATTTAATTGTTCAACAGATATTTAAATGGAAGCTTTCTTGTTCCATGACTAGGGTGCTGAGGATAGAACAATGGACCAGATAAGTCCTAGCTTCATGAAATTTACAGTCTAGAGGGGAAAGACAGATAAGAAATAAAATCAGTAATAAATCTGTGGTGTACTAATGATGCTAAATGCTAAGGAGAAAGTAAGTACACAGGAGAAAGTTGCAGTTTTAACGGGGTTGTCAGGAAGGACTTTATTCAAATGTCACCTTCTGAATGAGTAAGCTGTATAACTATTCAGGGGAAGAGCAGCCTGGAAACAGAACAGGAGAGGCCCTGAGTTGAAAGCATAGAGTATTTGAGGAACAAGAAGGCCAGTATGACAAAAATAGGAGGGAGAATTATTGGAGAGAGATAATTGGGTATTAGAGATTAGACAACCTGGGTGGGCCATTGTAAAGATTTTTACCTTTTTTCTGACAGGAGATGGGCAGTATTCAGAATTCTAAGAAGAATGACATGATGGGGCTAGTGCTGTGGTTAACGCCCTGGCCTGAAGCACCGATATTCCATATGGGCTCCAGTTCAAGTCCCAGCTGCTCCACCTCCGATCCAGCTCTCTGCTGTGGTCTGGGAAGGCAGTGGAAGATGGCCCAAGTCCTTGGGCCCCTGCACCCATGTGGGAGACTGGAGGAAGCTCCTGGCTTCAGATCGGCGCAGCTCCAGCCATTGTAGCCAATTGGGAGTGAACCATCAGATGGAGGACCTCTCTCGCTCGCTCTCTCTCTCTCTCTCTCTCTCTGCCTCTTCTTTCTGTGAAACTCTTTCAAATAAATAAAAATAAATCTTAAAAAAAAAAAATGACGTGATCTTGACTTTTCAAGATGACTCCAGCTGCATCTTGAAGATAATATGAAGTTGGAATGTGAAGGGGTAGCAAGTGTAGCAGGGAGACAGGTTGGGAGGCTATTTCAGTAATCTAGGGCAGAACAAGTGATGATGGCTAGATGATCTAGGATGGGAACATAAAATGATTTGGTTCAGAAGTATTTTGAAGGTAGAACCTATGAGATTTTATGTACATATCCATAGCTATCTGATAGAACCATGACCAGACATTGCTGCCCTTCTGACAAACTGTAGTTAAGATTTTCTAATTTAATAGAAATAAGAAGTAAAATAAATTTACCATGTATACATACAGGGATGAGAGTGTGCATTCATCTCTGATTGGGATATCTTACTATTTATTTTTAAATGTTTACACTTTAAAATGCAACAATTTTTTTTTTTTACATAAATTGACTGTCATTGTTATGTGCAATGTCCATTGATTCATAAATGGTGAGAATTTTGGAAATCATATTTTATGAAGTTTGTTACTTTGCTTTTCAATCTTAACCTTTCCCTATCTCTCTCTCTTTTTTTTTTTTAAAGATTTAATTTTTACTTGAGAGTCAGAGTAACACAGAGAGAAGAGAGGCAGAGAAAGAGAGAAGTCTTCCATCCGTGGATTTATTCCCCAATTGGCTGCAACGGCGGAACTGTGCCTATCCGAAGCCAGGAACTAGGAGCTTCTTCCGGGTCTCCCACAGGGATGCAGGGGCCCAAGGACTTGGGCCGTCTTGTATAGCTGTCCCAGTCCATAGCAGAGAGCTGGATCGGAAGTGGAGCAGCCGGGACTAGAACCGATGCCCCTATGGGATGCTGGCGCTTCAGGCCAGGGCATTAACCCGCTGTGCCACAGTGCCAGCACCTCCCTATATCTCTTAATGATTAAGGGCAGTGTCTTAAGTTTAGCCTATAGATGGGCAGCTGAAAAAAGGATAGTATATTTCTGAATTTTTTATGACTTCCTAGGTTTGACTTTTTGTATTTACATAGTTTGCCACATGTGGTTAAAAAACAGCCCCATATAGCAGCTGTTCTTGGTTATTTTTCACATACCATATATGATTTAGATATGGAAATGTGGTATTTGAAATATGTAGGGAGTAGATTCTTTTCTGTTGTGAAATACTACAGAAAAATACATAAAGCATATAAGATTATTTAGCAATTAGTTATCAAATAAGCACTCA
Source organism: Lepus europaeus (assembly GCF_033115175.1). NCBI lineage: Eukaryota > Metazoa > Chordata > Mammalia > Lagomorpha > Leporidae > Lepus > Lepus europaeus. The sequence continues at coordinate 48,123,934 of NC_084833.1, forward strand.
TGTAACCAGTTGCTAGGTTAGGAAGTAGAATATTTCTGGTATCCCAGAAGTCCCCAGCATATTTTTCCCTGATCACAACTCTTCCTCTGTAAATAAACAGAATCCTAACTTGATAATCCTTTCCTTTACAGATTTACCATCATGTACACATTATTTTTTAAAAAATATTTGTTTATTTTATTTATTTATTTATTTATTTTTGACAGGCAGAGTGGATAGTGAGAGAGAGAGACAGAGACAAAGGTCTTCCTCTTTGCCGTTGGTTCACCCTCCAATGGCCACTGCGGCCGGCGCATCTCGCTGATCCGAAGCCAGGAGCCAGGTGCTTCTCCTGGTCTCCCATGCGGGTGCAGGGCCCAAGCACTTGGGCCATCCTCCACTGCCTTCCCAGGCCATAGCAGAGAGCTGGCCTGGAAGAGGGGCAACTGGGATAGAATCCGGCACCCCAACCGGGACTAGAACCCGGTGTGCCGGCGCCGCAAGGCGGAGGATTAGCCTGTTGAGCCACGGCACCGGCCTATTTATTTATTTTAAAGTCAGAGTTACACAGAAAGAGAAGAGGCAGAGAGAGAGAGAGAGAGAGGTCTTCCATCTGATGGTTCACTCCCCGATTGGCCGCAATGGCTGGAGCTGCCCCAATCCAAAGCCAGGAGCTGGAGCTTCTTCCAGGTCTCCCACAGGGATGCAGAGGCCCAAGGACTTGGGCCATCTGTACTGCTTTCCCAGGCCATAGCAGAGGGCTGGATCGGAAGTGGAGCAGCTGGGACTTGAACTGGCGCACATATGGGATGCAGGCACTGCAGGCACTGGCTTTACCCACTATGCCACATCCTTGGCTCTGTACACATTATTAATATGGTTTTCTCATGTTTTAAAATTTATTTTAAATAATTAATGCATTTTTGTCTCTGTTCATTTGCTCAACATGTTTCCAAGTTTTATTCACTTTTTTTGTATAGCTCTAGTTCATTCATTCACTTTGCTTTACAGAATCATCAAGGGGTGGGAGTTTGGTGCAGTAGTTGGGAAACCACTTGGGATGCCTGATTTGAGTTCTGGCTTCTCCAGTTCTTAATCCGGTTTCCTGCTGACATACAGCCCCTGGAGGCTGTATATGATGGCTTGAGTAATTGTGTCCCTGGCACCCAATTGGGAGACCCAGGGTGAGTTGCTGGTTCCTGGTTTCTACCTGGCCCAGCCCCAGCTGTTGAGGGCATTTGTAGAGTAATCCAGTAGATGGAAGACCTCTTTTTGTCTCTTGTTTTTCAAATAAATAAATAAAAATCTGTGTTAAAAAAGTAGAATCCATTGAGTGAACTGTGGTATAATAAAAACAGTAAGTAAACTCTATAGTAAAGTGTCTTTTCTATGCTAATGAGATGACAAGTAATTGGAGGTCCTTAGATAAATAACTTCAGGATGGAGACTGGTTGCTTGAAAGACCAAGGCATGATTAGAGGTTTGGAAAGGTGCTGGAGATTGAGTTAATTGCCAGTCAGTAACCAGTGATATAATCAGTTTTGGTTCTATAATGGAACCTCCATGAAAACCGTTAAATGACAGGGTTTAGAGAGCTTCTGAGTTGGCAACCACCTCAAGGACCTTGGAGGGTGGAGTATGCGAGCTCCATGTGCTTCCATGCCTTGTCCTAATGCATCTCTTCCGTTTGGCTGTTCCTGACTTGTATTCATTAGTAGTAAGCTTTACATGGGTTCTGTGAGCTGTTCTAGAGATTATCAAACCCAAGGGGGAGTTGTGGGAACCCCCAGTTTGTAAATAATTTAAAAGTGTGCGTAACCTGGGAACCCAGTACTGATATTGTGTTCCTCTGAAGTGAGAACAGTCTTGCAGGACTGAGCCCTTAAACCTGATTCCAGTTTTGCATAATGTCAGAATTTAATAGTGTTGAACTTACTGATCTGAGAAAACCCCCACACATTTGGTGTTGGAAGTGCTGTGGGTAGACACAGAGCATGTTTGGATCAATGAATATTTAGTTTACTGCCTATTTGGGGCCATTGTGGACAAGCCTATTATGAATGTTCTTATGTGTATACTTGGTGTACACATGTATACATTTCTCTAGGGTATATATACTGGAGTGCAGTTGCTGGGTTATAGAGTTATGGGTGTCTTCAGCTTTCCTGAATAACCCCTATTTTCTAAAATAATGGTACCAATTTACATTTATCCCAGGAGTATATGTATGCTTCCATTCTTTCATGTCTTTATCAGTTTGTACTGTATGATTTTTACTTTTGTTGAAACAATAGCAATTAAGTTATACTTAATCTAATTGTTTGCCAAATTGATAACAAATATACAGTAAAAAGAAAAAATACTAATCATACTGAAATGTATTAGATACATAAAAGAGTATTAGCAGGGAAATGTGTAGCTTTAAATGAATGCTAGAAGAGTGTGACGATTGAAAAATTAATGAAATAAACATCCATTTTGTGAAATTAGGAAAACAATATAAAAACAAGTGCAGAAGGAAGGGATTAATGAAGATCAGAGAAGAAGAGAACATACAACAGAAAACTAGTAAGGTATCTGGTGATACTGATGAAGAAAAAAATTAAATATTTTTTTTAAGATTTGTTTATTTATTTGAAAGAGTTACAGAGGTGAGGGAGAGGCAAAGAGAGAGATCTTCTGTCTGCTGGTTCACTCCCCAAGTGGCCACAATGGTTTACACTGGGCCAGGCTGAAGCCAGGAGCCAGGAGTTTCTTCTGGGTTTCCCACATGGGTGGCAGGGGCCCAGACACTTTGGCCATCTTCTGCTGCTTTTCCCAGACCATTCACAAGGGACCTGGATTGGAAGTGGGGCAGGTGGAACTTGAAATGGTGCCTGTATGGGATGCTAGAGTCACAGCAAGTGGCTTTACCTGCTACACCACAACCCTGGCCCCAAAGTTGAATAATCTTATAACCATGAAAGAAAAAATTAGTAGTCAAATATTTTTCCCTCATAGAAAACTACAGGGCCAGATAGCTTCACATAAGGAAGAAATAAACACAACTTTTCACAAAAATTTGCAGAGAATAGACAAGAAGGAATATTCAAGTATTTTATATAACTATTATAACTTTGATAGTAAAACCAGCCAAAAGTAAGAAATAAAGTTACAAACTAATGTTGCTAAGAGCACAGTGTTGTTTTTTTTTAAAGATTTATTTTTTAATTTGAAAGGCAGAAATAGTGAAGAGGGAGCAAGGGAGAGAGAGAGAGAAAGAGAAAGAGAGGTTTTCCATCCACTGGTTCACTCCCCAAATGGCCACAACAAGCCAGAGCTGGGCCAGACCAAAGCCAGGCACCAGCAACTTTCTCTGGGTCTCCTACGTAGGTGCGGGGGCCCAAGCACCTGGGCTATTCTCTACTGCCCTCCCAGGTGTATCAGCAGGAAGCTGGATTGAAAGTGGAGCATCCTGGACTGGAACCAACGTCCATATGGGATGTTGCCTAACCTTCCATGCCACAATGCTGGCCCCAAGAGCACAAATTTTTAAAAAGTCCTAAACACAACAGTAGCAAAGCAAACCTAGTTGTGAATACAAAATATAATTCAACAATTTAAAAAATTAAAGAAGAAAAAACATAAGTTCAGGGACCGCTAAGCCACTGGCAAATCTTGTCAGAGCATCTGTTCAAGTCCTAGCTACTCTGCTTCCAAGTCATCTCCCTGCTAACAGGCCTGGGAAGGCAGTGGAAGATAATTCAAGTACTTGGGCCTTTGCCACCCATGTGGGAGACACAGGTGAAGTTCCTAGCACCTAACTTCAGCCTGGCCCATCTCTGGCTGTGGCAGCCATTTGGGGAGTAAACCAGAGGATAAAAAAACATTCTCTCTCCCCTCTCTCCTTCGGTTTCTATCTCTCCCTCCCCCCTCCCCCTCCCCCTCCCCCTCTCCCTTTCCTCTCCTTTCCTTTCCTTCCTTCCTCCCATGCCCCCTCAAATCCCCCCTACACTTTCAGATAAATAAATTTCTTTTTTACAAAGAGCATAAACATAAGTTCATCTCAGTAAACATTCTTAACCAATTACGAAAAAAGGGAAGTTTTTTATTCAACCAAAAGTATCAATAGCAATCATGCTCAGGGTCCACATTTGGTCTAGCAGTTATGATGCTGCTTGGGACATGTGCATCCCTTATTGGACTGCCTGGATTCAAGTCCTAGCTCCACTTGAAATTTCAGCTTCCTGCTAATGTGCCTAGTTGGAGACAGCAAAAGATGCTGCAAGTAGTTGGGTCCCTGTCCTCCACATGGGAGATTTGCACTGAGTTCCTTCCCAGCAGCTGTCTAAGCCTACCAATTGTGGGCTTTTGAGGAATGAACCAATGGAAAGAAGTGCTCTGTCTCACATAAATAAATAAATATTTTTTTGTTTGTTTTTAGTTTTTATTTTTTATTTTTTTGACAGGCAGAGTGGACAGTGAGAGAGAGAAACAGAGAGAAAGGTCTTCCTTTTTGCCGTTGGTTCACCCTCCAATGGCCGCCGTGGCCGGCACATCTTGCTGATCTGAAGCCAGGAGCCAGGTGCTTATCCTGGTCTCCCTTGCGGGTGCAGGGCCCAAGGACTTGGGCCATCCTCCACTGCTTTCCCGGGCCATAGCAGAGAGCTGTCCTGGAAGAGGGGCAACCTGGATAGAATCTGGCGCCCCGACCTGGACTGGAACCCGGTGTGCCGGCGCCGCAAGGCGGAGGATTAGCCTGTTAAGCCATGGCGCCGGCAATAAATATTGTTAAAAAACAATAGTCTTCCCTTTGTGACTACACACATAAAAAAGTAGAATGCCTACCATTTGAAAGGCAAAATGACAAAGAGCTGGGAGAGATTGAGATCTTTCATCTGCTGGTTTAGTCCCCAGTTACCTACAATTGCTAGGCCTGTTCTAGGCCAAAACCAAGAGCCAAGAACTCCATCCTGGTCTCTCATATAGATGGCAGGGGCCCAAATACTTGGGCCATCATCTACTGCCTTCCCAGTGCATTAGCAGGAAGCAGAGCAACCGGGATTTGAACCTGCACTCTGATGTATGATGCTGGCCTCTGATTTTGTTTATATATATATATATATATATATATATATATATATATATTATATATTTATATATTTGTTTATATTTATATATATTTGTTTATATATATATATATTTGACAGGCAGAGTTAGACAGTGAGAGAGACAGAGAGAAAGGTCTTCCTTCCGTTGGTTCACTCCCCAAATGGCTGCTACGGCTGGCGCGCTGCGCTGATCCGAAGCCAGGAGCCAGGTACTTCCTCCTGGTCTCCCATGCGGGTGCAAGGGCCAAGGACTTGGGCCATCCTCCACTGCCTTCCCAGACCACAGCAGAGTTGGACTGGAAGAGGGGCAACCGGGACAGAATCTGGTGCCCCAACCGGGACTAGAACCCGGGGTGCTGGCGCCACAGGCGGAGGATTAGCCAAGTGAGCCGTGGTGCCGGCCTAAGTATTTATATATTTAATCTTTTTGTACTTTATCTTATGTGGCCAGATATGAACACTTTTTTCTACAAAATGTTAGTGATTTTTAAATTCTAGAGTATTATAGTAATTGGAAATTATATACTTTAAAAATACAAAGTTGTAAAGTAGGGGTGACGAATGTCTGGCTTGCTGGCTCTTTAAAGCCTGTGAAATCATTTGGTCTGCCCCTGCCAAGGCAACCACAGGGGAACTCGTAATTCAATAAATCTATAGCAGGCTAATTTTTCAGTTGATAATTTTATATGGCCCACAAATGATGTTACAAATATTTAAAAGGCTATTGACAGGTGGCCAGCGCCACGGCTCAATAGGCTAATCCTCCACCTGTGGCGCCGGCATCCCATATGGCACCGGTTCTAGTCCCAGTTGCTTATCTTCCAGTCCAGCTCTCTGCTGTGGCCCGGGAGTGCAGTGGAGGATGGCCCAAGTGCTTGGGCTCTGCACCCGCGTGAGAGACCAGGAGAAGCACCTGGCTCCTGGCTTTGGATCAGCGCGTTGTGCCAGCCACAGCGGCCATTAGGGGGTGAACCAACAGAAAAGGAAGACCTTTCTCTCTGTCTCTCTCTCTCACTGTCCACTCTGCCTGTCAAAAAAAAAAAAAAAAGGGCTATTGACAAGAAAAAGATGCCCTACCCTTGAAAAGGGATAAGACAGGCCTTTAAAAAAAATATTTTCAGCGATTTCTTTTCTTTTTTTTTTTTTTCTTCAGATTTTATTTATTTATTTGAGAGGTAGAGTTACAGAGAGAGAGAGGGAGAGGGAGAGAGAGAGAGAGAAAGGTCTTCCAGCCTTTGGTTCTGTTCCCAAATGGCCGCAATGGCCAGAATTGGGCCAATTCGAAGCCAAGAGCTTCTTCTTGACCTTCTGTGCAGGTGCAGGGTCCCAAGCACTTGGGCCATCTTCTACTGCTTTTACAGGCCATAGAAGAGAGCTGGATCAGAAGAGCATCTTAGGCCTGCGCCGTGGCTTAACAGGCTAATCCTCCACCTTGCGGCGCCGGCACACCAGGTTCTAGTCCCGGTCGGGGCGCCGGATTCTATCCCGGTTGCCCCTGTTCCAGGCCAGCTCTCTGCTATGGCCCGGGAAAGCAGTGGAGGATGGCCCAAGTGCTTGGGCCCTGCACCCGCATGGGAGACCAGGAGAAGCACCTGGCTCCTGGCTTTGGATCAGTGAGATGCGCCGGCTGCAGCGGCCATTGGAGGGTGAACCAATGGCAAAAAGGAAGACCTTTCTCTCTGTCTCTCTCTCTCACTATCTACTCTGCCTATCCCCCCCCCCCCCCAAAAAAAAAAAGAGCATTTTAAGAAGGGCTTATTTAAATGCTGTAGGTTATCTATGGGATATAAAAAGAAAATTTTGTTCTTACTATCCAGAAAGTATTGATACTTGTTTACTGTGTTACTTATTCCTATTCTTTTCCTCATAAACTCTGACCTTGCAATGTCCACTGGCTGTGTTTGGCTGTTAAAGCGTGACTAGTCCTAATTGAGATGTAGTAAGTGTAAAATATAGATCAGATTTCAAAGACTTAGTATTTTTAAAAATCATATTCATATTTTTATATTGAATATTTTGGACACATCAGAGAAAATAAAACACTTTGTTAAAATTAATCTTGTTTCCCTAATGTAGCTGTAGAAAATTTTGAGTTATAGGTAGTGTGCATTCTATTTCTGTTGGACAATGTTGCTCTTTTTTTTTTTTTTTTTTTTTTTTGACAGGCAGAGTGGACAGTGAGAGAGAGAGACAGAGAGAAAGGTCTTCCTTTTTGCCATTGGTTCACCCTCCAATGGCCGCTGCAGCTGGCGCGCTGCTGATCCGATGGCAGGAGCCAGGTGCTTATCCTGGTCTCCCACGGAGTGCAGGGCCCAAGCACTTGGACCATCCTCCACTGCACTCCCGGGCCACAGCAGAGAGCTGGCCTGGAAGAGGGGCAACCGGGACAGAATCCGGCGCCCTGACCCGGACTAGAACCCAGTGTGCCGGCGCCACAAGGCGGAGGATTAGCCTGTTGAGCTGCGGCGCTGGCCGCTTTTTTTTTTTTTTTTTTAAAGATTTATTTATTTATTTGGGAGGCAGAGTTACAGAGAGGCAGAGGCAAAGAGAGAGAGAGGGAGATCTATCCGCTGGTTCACTCCCAGAATGGATGTAATGGCCTGACTAGGCTGATCTGAAACCAGGAGCTTCTTCTGGGTCTCCCATGTGGGTGCAGGGGCCCAAGGACTTGGGCTGTCTTCCACTGCTTTCCCAGGCCGTAGTAGAGAACTGGATCGGAAGTGGAACAGCCGGGTATGGGATTCTGGCACTGCAAGCAGCAGCTTTATCCTCTATGCCACAGCACTGGCCCCCAGTGTTGCTTTTAACTCATTGTGCCTAGTATCCAGACCTCATTCATTTTGTCTTTGGGGTGATTTTTGTGCTTCGTAATCCCAAATTACTTGGAATCTGCTGTCCAGTGACTGGTGTTTTTTTTTTTTTTTTTTTTTCCACCTTCATGAATTAGTACAGAGGAGGCTATTATCTTCTTATCTAGTGAGGTTTTTCTGTCCCCATCCGAAGTAATCTCTCTTCCCTCACCCATGTGATTTTTTTTTTCAGTAAAGGTTGGATTGTTAATAAATGAGCTAGTTCAGCCCTTTTGTTTTAGAAATTGAGCTTCTCTTTGATAAAAGGAATGGCATCTTACATTCTTTAATTATTGATACATTCATTCAGCAATTGTATTGAAAGTCTGAGAGTAGAGAATGAAGAAAATGAGTTCTTACCCTCAGTAAAATAGTACATTTGCCATTCATTTGGTGATTAGAAACTAACTGATCAATTGGTACATGGTATAACTAAATGGCATTATTAACTACCTCGTGATGGATTTAAAGGAAACAAAATATATTAATGTAGAAATAACTGTAAGGAAAACTGTTGATATTTATAATGAGTAAATTATGTCAAGTTAGACATTGTTTCCAGTTAACATAAAAATATATTGTGATAAACTGCCTGGATTTGAATTGTGATTCTACCACTTTCTAGCGGCTCTGTTGGAGTTCATTATAGTAGCTGTTTTACAAAATTTATGAGGATTGAATTCTTTGATACATTGCTGAAATAATGTTTGGCATATATTTTTATATCTGTATATAGATAGTAACATGTAAATATTTGTTATAATTTTATTGAACATTATATATGATTACTGCAGTCTTCATAATTTTTAAAATGCTTTGTATACTAGTCAGTTCCATGGAGGTACCATAATTTTTTATTTGAGGTTCATTTTCATTTTAGAGGAGGAATATACGTATTGGTAAATTCAAATAATTGTTTCTCCATTTTCTTAAGTATCTTGAATTTTTATTAGGAGTGATTGTTTTACTGTTTTCTGAGGTTTTAGATTTAAATTGTAAATGAATGTCTAGCACAGATGAAGCCAAGAGCTTTTAAATTAATTCTTCTGTTCTGGGGGTATGCAAATGGTGTCCAAAAGTTTAACTGAACAGTTTAATTGCCCTCTTTTGAAGAACTTTAAAGTAGTTACAGCCTAGTGTTCTTCACTGAGTTACTTTATGTTGGGAAAATTTTGGCAGAAGATATACAGTTCTCTTTCAAAAACTAGCTAAAGTGTCTTTCCCAGCTTGAATTAGGGAAACATTAGCATTGAAGTTTTCATTTTGAATTAGTATGTAGGAAATTACTTCCTGCTAAATGTCATCTAATGAAGTTTTATTTAAAAACATTAATGGAGCATACCAGTGCAGCAGCTTCAGAAAAATAGCTGCAGCATAGAGTTATTCTTAGACAATCTTAAGTCCTCTTATTACTATGTGAGTGTATATCCATGATAAGCGCTTGGGAAACTAAAATATGATAATCTGGCTGCAAATAGCTCACTCATTGTGCTTGAGTTGAATTTACATTAACATGTACTACTTTAGGTGTTAGTACTATAGGGATAAAGGAAGCATATAAATTGGTGATGTGAAAACCATCACTACATTCACTGTTAAAATATATTTCAAATTGTTAATTTTATGCCTTTGTCAGTAAATGAGAGTCAATATTCATTTGAAATTTTAGAACAAGTGCATTCCCCAGTGAATAAACCTTATTTAAATACTTTTAAGAAAAATTCAGTTCTAGAGCAGGTTAATCTGCCACTTGGGATTCTTGCATCCTACTGAGTTGGAGTCTTGGCTACTCTCTTCCAATCCAGCTGGCTTTGACCTGGCCCAACCCTGGCTGTTGTGGACATTTGGGGAATGAGCCAGCAAATGGAAGATCTATACCTTTCTCTGTCTCTTTCTCTCTCTCTCTCTCTCTGTCTCTGTCTCTGTCTGTCTCTTAATCTACCTTTCAGATAAATACATAAGAAGTAAATCATTTAAAAAAAATCCAGATCCCCCTTTCATACCAATGTTTTATATATTTAATTATGAAATATGGCAATGAGGAGAAAAATAACAAATTGACATTTTGCTTATGGAAGATGGGTTACAGTTATGTATCTTTATCTGTTTGTAAAGTTCTGTTTTGTTTTAATTCATCCAATTTCATGAAAATATTGAGTACATTATGGCATTCAGTTACAGGTAATTACACTTGATTCATTTCTCCTACCATCTGTCCATACTTTTGTGCCATCTGAAATGCCTTCTTCAAGACTGTCCAACAGCTTTCATTCCCTCATGTTAAAACACATATTCAGTAAATTATGGTTCATATTTATTAAACAAGGTGCTTTTAAATAGTGTGAAGAATCTGTCTTCATTTTATGTTAGCTCTGCATTCTCCTGGCTTGGTTTGGCTTTTAGGCAGCATCTCTTCAAGAAGTGACGGAGTTGGCCACAACAGTGCTAGGCTTGTATTCCTTCAAGGAAAAGCTTCCTTTCCAAATCAGTTTATGCAGAAGTCCTGGGGTTAAGTGATGAATCAGGCTTGGAGTAGTACGGAGCAGAAATTGTCCAGTCCTATTTTAACTACATAGGTAGTTAACTACATAGGTTTAACTACATAGGTCACAAGGGAGGTAATCTTCCTGGGAAGCTATAGCTCTGGCTCCAGAAGCAGGGAGGCTAAGTTGGCAAAACTGGCAAGTCTAAAAATTAGAGAGAAACTGTGATGAAAATTTTTGGTTAAGCTAAAAAGGTGAATTCTGATAAGAGCTGCTTAGGAAAAGCTTCAGAGAGGAGGTGGTGTTTTAATTGGGCCCTGAAGAACAAGTAATGTTTTTGCAAGACAGAATGTAAAAGGAAAGGCCTTTCTAGGTCACTTAATTGAGAAGTTTGGCACTGAAAGAAGAAAATTAAAATAGAAGCCACTGAGTCTAAAGGGGAATGTTAAGATTCTGCCCTCCCCCCAACATGGAGAAAACTTAAGTGTTTTTATGCCAGCAGACCAGAAGAAAAGGAGAAATTAACAATACAAATGAAGCAATAAAATATGTTGATGGGGATTCAGTGGGGTTAAGGTTAGAGGTGGCCTTGGAAAATTAAAACTTCTCTGAGGACAAGTGAAGGAAGGTGGTGGTGGTAGAAGTTAAAACAGGGTCGGCGCCGCGGCTCACTAGGCTAATCCTCCGCCTTGCGGCGGCGGCACACCGGGTTCTAGTCCCGGTCGGTGCGCCGATCCTATCCCGGTTGCCCTGCTTCCGGGCCAGCTCTCTGCTGTGGCCAGGGAGTGCAGTGGAGGATGGCCCAAGTCCTTGGGCCCTGCACCCCATGGGAGACCAGGAGAGGCTCCTGGCTCCTGCCATCGGATCAGCGCGGTGCGCCGGCCGCAGCGCGCTACCGCGGCGACCATTGGAGGGTGAACCAACAGCAAAAGGAGGACCTTTCTCTCTGTCTCTCTCTCACTGTCCACTCTGCCTGTCAAAAAAAAAAAAAAAAAAAGAAGAAGTTGAAACAGAAATCTGTTATTAAATAGTTAAGTGGCTTCAGTTCGGTTTTCTAAAATTCAGAAGAAAAGATTTATCAGTTATCTGTTTCTATATAACCATTCCGAAATGATTCAGTGGATTAGTGATTTGGTTTGAACTCATGTGACTGATTTCTTTTGCTGGTCTCATCTTGGGTCACTCATGTGGGCACAGTCGACTGGGGTGTTTATGGTTCACAAACAAGATGGTGGTTCACTGAAGTCTGGTGCTTAGTGCTGCCTCTCAGTGGGGCTTTTCTCCTAGTTCTTTCAGTAAAGGCTCTTAAGAGTCAGTCTTGGAATTCTAAAGTGTCACTTTTTCTGCAAGTCACAAGGCTTGATCTGAACAGGAGCTGGAGAAATAGACTCTCCACCTCTATGGGAAGAGCAACACAGTCATGTTGCCAAGGGGAGTGTGTATTGGAGTGGAAGGAAATTGTGTCAGTTCTATCCCTCCCAACATTTCGTTGTGAAAATTTTCAGTCATGGTAGCCAGGTTGAAAGAATTTAAAATGAATACCCACTTACCTACCATTTAGAATCGACTGTTAACATTTTACTGTACTTGCCTTGTTATATTTTACCCATCATCCTTTATCTGTTCATCAGTTCATCTAATTCTTTTAATGTATTTTGAAATAATTTATAGACATCAGTATTTCCCTGTAAGTATTTTAATATAAAGCTTACATACAATGAAACATGTTAAATGTACATTGTGACTATGTTTTGTAGTCTACATAGAAGGGAAAACTTTGGAATAGCTTTTTGCTGAAATAGGAAAGGTGTAAGGCTGCCACAAAACACACCAAACACTGGAGTAAGGGAAAGAGTTTATTGGGGGAAATCGACAGACTGGAGGGAAGGGGCGAAGAAGGAGAAAGAGTAAGAGAGGGAGAGAATAAGAGAGAGGAGAGAGGGAGTCACATGTTCAGGAACAAGTCCTTTTAAAATTTTTTTTTAGGAGAGTTGGGGGGGGCAGGCAGGGAAGTAGGAGCAGCAAATTCTATTAGGATGGGGGTGGGGCTGACATTGGTGGTTGGGCCATGTGGCCACCTGGCTTCCAGCAATGGCAGCACAGGCTAGAGCCTAGGATGGTGTCAGGGTGTAGATGGCGCCATAGATAAGACTGCATCATTTTACTAACAAGAGGATTGCAAAGTAATCCCCCAAGGACATTTTGAAGACATTCCTTTTTTTTTTTTTCCCCAAAAAATATTTTATTTATTTATTTGACATGTAAAGTAACAGTGAGAGGGAGAGGCAGAGAGGTCTTCCTTGCTTTGGTTCACTCCCCAAATGGCCACAATGGCTGGGAGCTGCACCGATCCGAAGCCAGGAGCTTCTTTCTGGTCTCCCACTGCTTTCCCAGGCCACAGCAGAGAGCTGGACTGGAAGTGGAGCAGCCAGGACTAGAAACAGCGCCAGCTGAAGACATTCCTTTAAAAATATTTTTAAGGCTGGAGCCGCGGCTCACTTGGCTAATCCTCTGCCTGCGGCGCCGGCACCCCAGGTTCTAGTCCTGGTTGGGGTGCCGGATACTAAGAGGGATAACGTATTAAGTTGTTCATCAACAGTCAGGGCAATGGCTGATCAAGTCACTGTTTCTCATAGTGTCCATTTCACTTCAACTGGTTTCCTTTTTGGTGCTCAGTTGTCACTGATCAGGGAGAACATATGATATTTGTCCCTTTGGGAGTGGCTTATTTCACTCAGCATGATGTGTTCCAGATTCCTCCATTTTGTTGCAAATGACCGGATTTCATTGTTTTTTTTTACTGCTGTATAGTATTCTATCAGTACATATCCCATAATTTCTTTATCCAGTCTACTGTTGATGGGCATTTAAGTTGATTCCAGGTCTTAGCTATTGTGAATTGAAGTGCAATAAAGATTAAGGTGCAGACCGCTTTTTTGTTTGCCAATTTAATTTCCTTTGGGTAAATTCCAAAGAATGGGATGGCTGGGTTGAATGGTAGGGTTGTATTCTGGTTTCTGAGGAATCTCCAGACTGACTTCCGTAGTGGCTTTACCAGTTTGCATTCCTACCAACAGTAGGTTAGTGTCCAACAGGGGCTTTCTTAATTTCTAGGTATTCAAATTAGGTGTATCTCAAATCAGGCTAAATTATTAATATACCATTTATGTAATACTAATGCTCAAGGCTAATGCTAAGCACTTTTAGCTATATTATTTCATCTAATCCTTGTAGAATATAGGAAATTGATTTCTTTTAAAAAATATTTATTTATTTTATTTGAAAGGCAGAGTTACAGAGAAGCAGAGAGAGCGAGAGAGAAAGTCTTCCATTCGCTGGTTTACTCCCCAGATGGCCGTAATGGCTGGACCTGCGCCTATCCGAAGCCAGGAGCCAGGAGCTTCTTCCGGGTCTCCTATGTGGGTGCAGGGGCCCAAGGACTTGGGCCATCTTCCACTGCTTTCCCAGGCCACAACAAAGATCTGGATCAGAAGTGGAGCAGCTGGGACTTGAACTGGCGCTCATATGGGATGCTGGCATTGCAGGTGGTGGCCTCACCCACTAAGCCACAATGCCGGCCCTTTCTTTTTCATATAAAAATATGAAACTGGGACCGGTGTCCTATAGCTAGCCAGGCATCCCAAATGGGTGCTGTTTTGTGTCCTGGCTTCTTCTCCTTCTTCTTCTTTTTTTTTTTTAAAGATTTATTTATTTCTTTGAAAGGCAGAGAGTGAAGAGAGAGGGAGGGGAGGAAGGGAGGGAGGGTTAGATATCTTCCATCTGCTGGTTCAATTCCCAGATGGCCTCAACGGACAAAGCTGCACCGATTCAAAGCCAGGAGCCAGGAGCTTCTTCCAGGTCTCCCACACAGGTACAGGGGCCCAAGGACTTGAGCCATCCTCCATGGCTTTCCTAGGCTACAGCAGAGAGCTGGATTGGAAGTGGAGCGGCTGGAACTGGAACCGGTGCCCATATGAGATGCCAGCACTGCCGGCGGCGGCTTCACCCACTACGCCACAGCTCTGGCCCCAGCTCCCTGCTAGTGGCCTGGGAAAAGCAGTGAAAGGTGGTTCAAGTCTTTGGGCCCCTGCCACCCACATAAGAAAATCTGGATGACGTTTCTGGCTCCTGGTTTTAGTCTGGCTCAGCCCTGACCGTTGGCAGCAGCCACTTGGGGAGTGAACCAGCAGATTGGTGATCTCTTCTTTCTTTCACTCTGCCTTTCAAAAAATAAATAAATCTTTAAAAAATTATGGAATTAAGGACAGATGACAAAGTTTTCAATTTCCAAGGTCATACAGTCTTAAACCAAGAGGATATGACTCCAGAATTTACATATTATACTGATTAGAAGCAAGAAGTGTAACTAACCTATAAATTGGTAATTCTGCTTCACAGGGTAATCACTGTCTGAATTAAGTATTTGTCTTAAAAAAAGGAGTATAAATTTTTATAAACTGATCTATGAATGGTCTAAAATTAAACTCTTGGGCATTTGGTACAGTAGTTAAGTTTCCACTTGAGATGCCTCTTCCAATTCCAGCTTCCTGCTAATACACACCCTAGGAAGCAACCAAGTTCAAGTACTTGGGCTTCTGTCACCCAAGGTGGAGACCTGGATTGAGTTTTCTGATCCAGCTTCAGCTGTTGCAGGTATTTGTGGAATGAACCAGTGATGGAAAATCTTTCTCTGTGTCTCTCTGCCTTTCAAACAAAATGAAAATAAATACACTTAAAAATTAAAGATTATTCTAGTATCTTAATGAATAAAAATATTTAAGGATTTTGAAAGGGAGAAATTTTGGTTTTGTAACTTGGTTTAATTGCGGATAGTTAAAATAGAAGTGTCATCAAAACTATGTGATACGCTAGCAACAATTTAACCTTTGAGTGGACTATTACAATTTCTTATGGTCTTAATACATTTGTGTCTAATCTATTACATTATACTTTTAAATATTTCTAGAATATAATAAACTCATCATTTTTTCACTTTTTTTTTTTTTGGCAGAGTGGATAGTGAGAGAGAGAGACAGAGAGAAAGGTCTTCCTTTGCCGTTGGTTCACCCTCCAATGGCCGCTGCGGCCGGCGCATCTCGCTGATCCGAAGCCAGGAGCCAGGTGCTTCTCCTGGTCTCCCATGCGGGTGCAGGGCCCAAGCACTTGGGCCATCCTCCACTGCCTTCCCGGGCCATAGCAGAGAGCTGGCCTGGAACAGGGGCAACCGGGATAGAATCCGGCACCCCAACCGGGACTAGAACCCGGTGTGCCGGCGCTGCAAGGTGGAGGATTAGCCTGTTAAGCCACGGCGCCGGCCCATTTTTTCACGTTTTGATAAAATAATAGTTGCTTATTTTATTGACTAAGCATTGCCTGCTGGTTATTGCTAATTGGCTTCTGAGCAAATTAAGGAACAGGAAAAGATCAAAACCATGTTGACTTGCTATTTGCCTAACAGTTAACCCTATCTGATCTCTTAAAATTGTGACTAGCACTTAAGTTATTTTATGCCAAGAATATCTACCAGAAGCACCACTGGTTAATGGCAGCTATTGTGACAGTGAAAGTTTCTTCATATTCTGTGCCAGCTTTCATGTTAGGTAAGGAAATGGGCGTATAATAATGTATGGGGGCACTTCAAAAGATTCATGGAAAAGGAGAATTAAAAGATAAGTTTATTTTGGCACAAAAAATTTGAAAGCCATGCACAGCTTTTTCATAATATACATTTTTTTTAACTTTTTGAAGACCTCCTCTTGGGTTTCAAAATTTTTTATACCAAACTAATCTTTTAATTCCATTTTCTATGAACTTTTTGAGGTAGGCTCCCCTCTCTAAACAGCTTCCTTACCCCAGTAGTGTATATGATATTAAGTGTTCCTTCACCCAGATTTCACCCATCTATTCATTTTATTTGTTTGGTAGTGTATTTTTTAAGTGACTTCAAATCCAAAATCATATTGGGTAGATGGCAAACGAAATATGTGTGTTTCAGAAATCTAACTGAGTGTTGTTTCTTTTTATGTATAGGTCTTACTATTTTGGAAACTACAAGAAAAAACATAGGATTGGGGAAAGTTTAGTCTTTTTAGCGGACATGGCTCAGATATCCAGCAACAATGGATTTAAGCAATGTTCATCTTCACCTCTGGAACCGATAAGAACAAAAGATGTAGACAAAGAAGAAGCATTACAGATGGAAGCAGAGGCTTTAGCAAAATTGCAGAAGGACAGACAAGTGGCTGATAATCAGAGATGCTTTGAGTTGTCAAGCAGCACCCGGCAAAAAGCACAAGTTTACAACAAACAAGATTACGATCTCATGGTGTTTCCCGAATCAGATTCCCAAAAAAGAGCAGTAGACATTGATGTAGAAAAGCTCACTCAAGCCGAACTTGAGAAACTATTGCTGGATGACAGTTTCGAGACTAAAAAAACACCTGTATTGCCAGTTACTCCTGTTCTGAGCCCTTCATTTTCAGCACAGCTCTATGTTGGACCTACTATTCAAAGAGGACAGTGGCCACCTGGATTATCTGGGCCTTCCACCTACACTTTACCTACTATTTATCCTTCAACTTATGGTAAACAGGCTGCATTCCAGAATGGCTTCAATCCAAGAATGCCTACTTTTCCATCTACAGAACCTATATATTTAAGTCTTCCAGGACAATCTCCCTATTTTTCATATCCTTTGACACCTACCACACCCTTTCATCCACAGGGAAGCTTACCTGTTTATCGGCCAGGGGTCAGTCCTGAAATGGCAAAACTGTTTGACAAAATAGCCAGTACATCAGAATTTTTAAAAAATGGGAAAGCAAGGACTGATTTAGAGATAACAAATTCAAAAGCGACCGTCAGCAATCTACAAGTATCTCCAAAGTCTGAGGGTATCAGTAAATTTGACTGGTTAGACTTGGATCCTTTAAGTAAGCCTAAGGTGGACAATGTGGAAGTATTAGGCCATGAAGAGGAGAAAAATATTCCAAATTTGCTTGCAGAGGATCCTTGGGATGCTGTTCTTCTGGAAGAGAGATCACCAGCAAATTGTCACTTTGAAAGAAAAGTGAATGGAAAATCTCTTTCTGGGGCAACTGTAACAAGAAGCCAGTCCTTAAATATTCGAACAACTCCGCTCACAAAAGTGCAAGGCCAAATTTCTCAGGTATTGTCTTTTCTTACTAACTTCTGAAACTTGGTAGCATAACATAGAGTTCATATTTGTGCATGTAATTTGTTAGGAAAAAGAAATATTTTGTGTTTTGAATTTTGTTTCTTTGCTACCAAGTATGTTCTGGTTCTTAAATTATATGGCAAAGGACTAAATGTTAGTAGGTCAATTTAAAAGTTGTTTGCTGGGTGGACATTTGGCCTAGTGGTTAAGATGCCAGTTGACATACCTGTGTTCCACGTTGGAGTACCTGGGTTCGATACCCAGCCTGGCCCCTGATGCCAGCTTCCTGCTAATGCAGACCCTGGGAGGCAGTGGTGATGGCTCAAGTTGTTGAGTTCCTGCCATCCTTGGGGGGGATCCAGGCTGTTATGTGTATTTGAGCACTGAACACTCTCTCTGTGCTTCTCAAATAAATGAATTTTAAAATTGCTTGGTATTAATATTTAGTAACATTATAAATAAAATCTCTAATCAAGAATCTTGTTGTCACTGAAAGCATTTAAGATATTTTGTCTCTTTGTATCTATTCATTGTGTATGATCCTTTCTTTCTGCTCCTTAACTTTATTTTTTCAAAGCAAGGAACTTTGTTTTTTAGCCCTATTAAAGAAATTCTCAGACATTTTCTTTTTTTTTTTTTTTTTAACCATAAATGAATGACTGATTAAAAAATAGCCCAGAGAGACAGGAGAAAAGTCACTTAAAGGACTGTCTTTAAACATCCATATAGAAAAAGCGAAGAATGTAACAATAGCCTGTATTGTGTAGTTGCTGAGTTTACTAAAGTCTTACTATCTACAAAAAATTAGTCCAGTGATAAGTAGAGCAGATGTCTTCCCTGGGAAGAGGCAGCAGAGCTTAGACTTCCTCTGTAAATAAAATCCATAACTGCAGATTTGTGATTTGTTGTAATGATAATCTGTGGATCCTGCAAATACTTAACCTCATTCTTACCTTTCCATTAATTCTGTCAGCTGGCTAGTTAGATTAGCACCATAGCTCCATTTCTGGCCTTGAGAGTAAACTACATTTAGGGAAGGCAGTTTTGTATGTCTGAGGGTATGAAATTTTAGGAGGAAAAAAAAAAAAGGATATTTTGGATGCCATGATCAGAATCTAGAAAGAGCTTACTGATCCAGCTCTCTGCTATGGCCTGGGAAAGCAGTAGAAGCTGGTCCAAGTCCTTGAGCCCCTGCACCCACATGGGAGACCTGGAAGAAACTCCTGGCTCCTGGCTTTGGATTGGCACAGCTCTGGCTGTTGTGGCCATCTGGGGAGTGAAGCAGTGGATGGAAGATCTTTCTCTCTGTCTCTACCTCTCTCTGTAACTCTGTCTTTCAAATAAACAAAATAAATCTTTGAAAAAAAAAGAAAGAAAGCGCTTACCCAGTACAATGTTTTCTACATATATTTTGACTACAACTCACACTAAGAAATATATATTATTATGTTCTCTTAAACTGTTCAATACTATTTAGGAACTTAGTGAAATAATAATCTCTTAATAGCTTTCAGTTGAATCCACAATGTAATTACACATTTAAAGTTAGAATTATTAGGAAAATCTGTGATATTATTTTAATATTCCATGTCTTCTTGTCAGTAGTGTGATAGTTAAATGATGGTGTTTGGTTTTTACCTCAAAATAACAATCATTATTTTCTAAAGCATTTGAGTGGAAAAGGGGAAACTAAGCCACGAATCATTCAAAAAGACAAAAGGGAATATACCCAGGAATGGAGTTGCTGGGTTGTATGGTAATTATGTGTTTAACCTTCTGAGGATCCACCAGACTGTTTTCCACAGTGGCCATACCATTTTACATTCCCACCAACAGTATGTGAAGTTTCCAGTTTCTCCATACCCTCCTCAATCAACACTTGTTATTGTCCTTCCTTTTTCATTATAGCCATTCTAATAGTTATGAAGTGATATCTTATTGTGGTTTTGATTTGCATTTCCCTGATAAGTGATGTTAATTATTTTTTCATGTGCTTGTTGGCCATTTGTGTATCTTTTTTGGAGAATGTTTGTTTCAGTTCTTGCTTATTTTAAAAATTGGGTTGTTTATTTATAGCTTTATTCATAATAGCCAAGAAGTGAATACAACCTAGATGTCCATCACCTGTTAAACGAGATGTGGTGTATATATACAGTGGAATACTCTGCACTCACAAAAAGAATGAAATGCTCCTTTTATTATCTTGTTTTAAGAATTATTTATTTATTTTAAATTTTAAAATTTCTTTTACTGATAGAAAAATTAATGAGTTTTTATGATGTAGTAGCAAGTAAAGTACCAAAAGCAACACAAAGTTATATTGGAAAATATTAACATTAAACTGAGAAAAGAACTGGCATAACTGGTAGCTCATTTGCTAGCTTTAAAAGTAATTTTATAGTATCAGATTTTAAAGTATGAGACAGTTATTTTTTGAGAATAGAGAAATAAAATATGTGAAAATATCTAATTTCTCTATGCAATTTAAAGATTAATAATCTCTGCCAACAATTGTTAAAGGTTCTAAACAGCTAAGTTTTCTCATAATGTGTTGATAGTTCTTGGATTGTATTAATCATGCAGGGGCCATATGCATGGCACCTTCTATTTGTCAGGCAATCCTGAAGTTGGCCTTGTATCTTCATCAAGTTTTTTTTTAAAAGACATTTATTTATTTATTTATTTTATTTTTAAAATTTTTAATAAAACTTATTTAATAAATATAAATTTCGAAAGTACAAATTTTGGATTATGGTGGTTTTTCCTCCCATAATCACCCCCCCAAACTATCCCACCTCCTACTCTCTCTCCCATCCTATTCTTCATTAAGATTCATTTTTAATTATCTTTATACACAGAAGATCAACTTAGTATATACTAAGTAAAGATTTCAACAGTTTGCACCCACACAGACACACAAAATATAAAGTACTGTTTGAAGACTATTTTTACCGTTAATTCTCATAGTACAACACATTAAGGACAGAGATCCTACATGAGGAGTAAGTACACAGTGACTCCTGTTGTTGATTTAACAATTAACAACACTCTTATTTATGACATCAGTAATAACCTAAGGCTCTTGTCAGGAGCTGCCAAGGCTATGGAAGCCTCTTGAGTCTACAAACTCTGACCTTATTTAGACAAGGCCATGATCAAAGTGGAAGTTCTCTCCTCCCTTCAGAGAAAGGTACCTCCTTCTTTGATGGCCCATTCTTTTCACTGGGATCTCACTCACAGAGATCTTTCATTTAGGTCATTTTTTGCCACAATATCTTGGCTTTCCATGCCTGAGAAGCTCTCATGGGCTTTTTAGCCAGATCCAACTGCCTTAAGGGTTGATTCTGAGGCCAGAGTGCTGTTTAGGGCATTTGCCATTCTATGAGTCTCCTGTGTATCCCACTTCCCATGTTGGATTGTTCTCTCCTTTTTAATTTTATCTATTATTATTAGCAGACACTGGTCTGATTTATGTGATCCTTTTTTTTGTTGTTGTTGTTGACAGGCAGAGTTAGACAGTGAGAGAGAGAGAGAAAGGTCTTCCTTCCGTTGCTTCACTCCCCCAAATGGCCACTATGGCCGGCGTGCTGTGCTGATCTGAAGCCAGGAGCCAGGTGCTTCCTCCTGGTCTCCCATACAGATGCAGGGCCCAAGTATTTGGGCCATCCTCCAGTGTCTTCCCGGGCCACCGCAGAGAGTTGGACTGGAAAAGGAGCAACCAGCACAGAATCTGGCGCCCCGACTGGAACTAGAACCTGGGGTGCTGGTGCCGCAGGCGGAGGATTAGCCTAGTGAGCCGTGGCGCTGGCCATATGTCATCCCTTTGACACTTAATCCTATCTTTATGATCAATTATGAACTTAAGCTGATCACTTTAATTAGTAAGATGGCATTGGTACCTGCCAACTTAATGAGATTTGTAGTCCCATGGCACGTTTCTAGCTTTACCCTTAGGGGTAAGTCTGAGTTAACGTGTGCAGAACTGTACATCTCCTCCCTCTTTTGAATTATTTATTTGAGAGGTAGAGTTATAGACAGAGGGAGAGACAGAGACAAAAGTCTTTCATCCACAGGTTTACTCTCCCAAATAGCTGCAATGGCTGGGGCTGAGCCAATTTGAAGCCAGGAACCAGGAACATCTCTCAGGTCTCCCATGCTGGTGCAGGGGCCCAAGCAGTTGGGCCATCTTCCACTGCTTTCCCAGGGCATAAGCAGAAAGCTGGTCAGAAGTGGAGCAGGGGCCAGTGCTGTGGCGTAGTAGGTTAATCCTCTGCCTGCAGTGCCGGCATCCCATATGGGCACGTGTTCTAGCCCCGGCAGCTCCACTTCCGATCCAGCTTTCTGGTATGGCTTGGGAAAACAGTGGAAGATGGTCTAAGCGCTTGGGCCCCTGAACCAGCATGGGAAAACCAGAAGAAGCTGCTGGCTCCTAGCTTCTTCCTAGAAGAAAGCAGATCAGTGTTTGTTAGGTCTTGATGGTGGGGGAGGGAATGTGGAACTGTTACTTCTTGTGTGTAGGGTTTTTTTTTTTTTTCACATTTTGTTGAAAATATTCTGGAGTAAGGTAGTGGTCACAGTTGCACAACATTGTGAGTATGTTGAAAGCCATTTGAGTTGCACATTTTAAAATAGTGAATTTTATGTCCTGTAAGTTTTGTCTCTCTCTCTTTTTTTTTTAATAAAGAAAACACTGGTCCTCTTAATTCTCAACCACATTTCTGCTAGATTCACATTTGGGTCAATGTTCTAATAGAGAATTCCCTCCCCAACTATAAGTCTCCTGTTTTTTAAATGTTTATTTTATTTATTTGAAAGGCAGAGAGAGAAAAGAAATAGGCAAACAGAGATCTCCATTCCTCAGGTGCCTGCAATAGCCTGTGCTGGTCCAGTCTGCAGCCGGAAGCTAGGAGATCATTCCAGGTATTGCACATGGGTGGCAGGGAGTGGAGTATCTAAGTTATTACCTTCTGCGTTAGCAGGAAACTACAATTGGGAGTGGAGCCAGGACTTGAATCCAGGTACTCTGACATGGGATGTGGGTGTCCCAAGAGGTGTATTAAACCCCTGTGCCAAATGCCTGCCCCATAGGTCTCTTTTTCATAAGTTAAGCATGAGAGAAAGTAATTCTGTATGTGGTGTCATGTAGTCTGGATTTGAGATGTCATCTGTTTATAGTTGTTTGGGAAGGGCAGCCTCCTAGAACCTGGAAGCTAAGGGTAGGAAGGCTGCAGTCTTGCTATCAAAGAAAGGGAAACTGCTGACCATGTAGGGAGCTGAGCTCCCACTCATAGAAACCGAAGCTTCTGATTGTCTAGGCAACCCTTAAATCTCAGCTCTGTGTGTATGTATTATAGCCACAAGGTGTAGATTGTCTTGAATTTGACACAAAAAATTATAACTGGCTTAGTTCATTTCATTGTCTGAATTTTAAATTCTAACGTTAAGTAAAAAAAAATCAGTTGCTAACAATGGAAAACAGATTATCCCAAATGAGCTTAAATTACCACTGCAGATATATTGCAGTTAGCATCTTAAACATACTGAATTTTCTGGGTAGATGAGTTATTTACTGTCCATAAATCCAAGACTAGGACTCAGAACCTAAGAACTTATGTGCTTTTTATCTGTGTTGTGCATGTTCATATTGAGATTTTTTTCTTCTTTTAATGTTTGTTTATCCCTTTTTATCTTCCTGAAAGGGAGAGCAACAAGGTGACAGAGAGAGGGAGAGAGAGAGAGAGAGAGAGAGAGAGAGAGATATCTTCCATCCCTTGGCCCACTCCCCAGATGTCTGCAGCAGCCTGGGCTGGGCCAAGCCAAAACTAGGAGCTTGGGAACTCCATCAGGGTCTTCCACATATGTGGAAGGGGCCCAAGCACTTGAGTCATCATCTACTACCTGCTTAGGATGCATCATCAGAAAGCTGGATCAGAAGGAGAGTAGCTTAGATTCTAATCAGCACTCTGATGGGCTATGGGCATGCCAAGTAGTGGCCTAACCAGCTGTGCCACTATTTAAACAGTCAATGAGACTATTGATGCAGTGAGAGTTCACAAGAATTCAGTGAGGTCAGAGCAGTCCATCCCTATTTTACAGCTGAGGAAACTGCGCTGTAAAGAAGTTAAGGACTTAACTCTTAGTATTTTAGTGTAATAATGCTGTTGCAGTTAGTTGAGTGAACTCATATTTATACTGAAGAATTTATAAATGAAATGTATATCTTGTTTACTTAAAATTAAGTGAGGTTTTGGAGTTTAGGAGGATTTATAGATGAAACAAGATTGGCTGTATTAGTAAAATATTGAAGCTAGACATGGATACATGGGTGTCTATTGTATTATCCTACTTTTGTTTATGTTTGAAATTTTCCACAGTTACAAGTTTGAGGTCAAGGACAGGGCCACAGAACTATTTGTGTAAGAAGCAAAACTCAAAAAAAAAAAAAAAAAAAGCAAAACTCTGGTATTCTGGTATATAAAAGCCTTCCCCTTCTTTTTTTCCTTTTGTTGTTGTTTTTGTTTTTAACTTAAGTGATAGAACATGCTGCTTTGCAAATAATAGTTTCCATGTCATAGGAGATATTCATACGTGGGTCAAAAAGTTAGCTTTCCAAACTTTGTTGTATGTCACAGTGCCTTGCAGTGTTTAGGCCTACTAAACCCTGATTTAAAGGGTGGGGTAGAGGTGTGTGTGTATAATTCCCTAAGTGATTCTGATGCAGCTCATCTGCTGCCCCCGATTCTGACACTTGAGACCTCTTGATGACTACATACCTCAGGAGCCTATGAAGTTGGGAAGGTGACAAAACAAAGTGTAAAAAATGGTGTATCCTGGGAACAGTTTCTTTTTAACTTAAAACTGTAGCTTACTGGGTTGCTAATGCTTTTATTGTAGAAGTCAACTTCCTTTCCCTGCTGCCCATTTTAGTTTAGATTGGTCACTTCTAGTTCAGCATGACTATCTCCACCCTTTCCTTTGGTGGGGGTGGGGTGACACCCTTGTACTTCTCCCTGTGTACCAGTATGATGAGTTTCAAAATAAACTTACCTTTTAATTCCATGTTTTCATGGAGTTTTTGAAATATACTTGTACATCTTTTCTTGCCCACTTTAATACTTGTCACAGTACCAGCTTGACATTTGCCTTAATGCATGTGCCTTCAGAAAGTGGCTTTCAGGAATAATGAGGATAGGTAGTTTCCTAAAGATAGGAAGAATTTACTTAGCAAGATTTGGGTAATCAGGTCACATGGTTATTGCAGAGAACTGCCAGTTGCTCAGATTCTAAGAATTAACTAGGTTGATGAGCAGGATCTCTTTTATCAGGAACATGTTCCTAGATTTTAAAGAATAGATTATAGAGGCTGGCGCTGTGGCATAGTAGGCTAGGCCTCCGCCTGCTGTGCTGGCATCCCATTTAGGCGCCAGTTTGTGTCCTGGCTGCTCCACTTCCAATCCAGCGCCCTGCTTATGGCCTGGGAAAGCAGTGGAAGATGGCCCAACTGCTTGGGCCCCTGCACTCACGTGGGAGACCTGAAAGATGCTCCTGGCTTTGGGTCAGCTCAGTTTTGGCCATTATGGCCATTTGGGGAGTGAACCAGCTGATGGAAGACCTTTCTCTCTGTCTCTCCCCCTCTCTGTCTGCAACTCTACCTCTCAAATAAATAAAATTATAAAAAAAATAGATGATAATAGTAAGCGGATAGGTTATGATAGACATGAATCAAACCCAGGTAAGTAGAAATTACATGACTTGGTCAGCTGATCAGAGATCCACAGCTAGATTACCTCAGTGTAGTACAGCAACAGCTTTACTAATCACATGCTGCCTGAATTGTGGTGGCTTAATCTGCTGACCCAGTCTTAGAGGAGTTTAACTGCAGCCAGCTGAAGAGATATGTGATTATTAATCATTTCATTATAATCTGCTCCATTAGAACCTCATCTAATAAGTAAGTTTGAGAGCCACATTCGAAGAGAACCACCTTTTGAGTATGTCTCTAAAAGACCAGAGTGTTCAGGCTCTAGAAGTTGTATCATTTAAAGAAGTGATGATAAGATTGGAGGTATTTTTGCCTGAAGAAGGGAATATTAGTTGAAGGTAAGTTACTCTGCAACTGAATTTCCCTTTCAGCATAATATTCAAAATTTAGAAGGTTATCATGTAGAAGAAGAAATTGATTTTTTTTTTTTAAGATTTTATGTTTTGGACATAGGTTTTCAAACCTGAGTAGTAGAATATCTGAAAGTCATGGTGTTTGGATGAAATACTGACTTATTAAATTTTCAAGATATTAAATGTATTGAACAGTATTATTTAATGTTATATTAGGTGGCAGTTTGTGCTAGATTTTTTAAAATTTTATTTTTTTTGACAGGCAGAGTGGACAGTGAGAGAAAGAGACAGAGAGAAAGGTCTTTCTTTTTCCATTCGTTCATCCCCCAATGGCCGCTGTGGCCGGCGCACCGCGTTGATCCGAAGCCAGGAGCCAGGTGCTTCCTCCTGGTCTACCATGCGGGTGCAGGGCCCAAGGGCTTAGATCATCTTCCACTTGTGCTAGATTTTTTAAATAAAAGATTTATTTACTTAAGAAGCAGAGTTATAGACAGAGACATAGAGAGGTCTTCCATCCACTGGTTCACTCCCCAAATGGCCAGTCATAAGCCAGCTACCCATTCACTTAGCCATCTTTCACTGCTTTCCTAGGCCATCAGCAGGAAGCTGGATTGGAAATGGAGCAGCCAGGACTCGAACCGGTGCCCAGATGGGATGTTGGCACCTCAGGCAGAGGCTTAACCTACTGTTCCACAGTGCTGGCTCCATAGATTTTGAGACAAGTAGTAGCAGATGCTAGAACTTAAAATATATTTCATAGAAAAGCTTAAAAGCAAATAAATCCTATTTTTTTTTCCTGTGAATTGAGAAACCAGTTTAGCAGCTTAATTTTTTTTTTTTTTGACAGGCAGAGTGGACAGTGAGAGAGAGACAGAGAGAAAGGTCTTCCTTTTGCCGTTGGTTCACCCTCCAATGGCCGCCGCGGTAGGCGCGCTGCGGCCGGCGCACCGCGCTGATCCGATGGCAGGAGCCAGGTGCTTCTCCTGGTCTCCCATGGGGTGCAGGGCCCAAGCACTTGGGCCATCCTCCACTGCACTCCCTGGCCACAGCAGAGAGCTGGCCTGGAAGAGGGGCAACTGGGACAGGATCGGTGCCCCGACTGGGACTAGAACCCAGTGTGCCGGCACCGCAAGGCGGAGGATTAGCCTAGTGAGCCGCGGCACCGGCCGCAGCTTAAGTTTTAAATCCATGTCCCCAGAAACATAACAAGGGGGAAGTCAATTAAAGGAGACAATTTGATGGTTAAATATCCATATAGAAACTTGTGAATAGCGATTTCATAGTGGTTGCTCTCAGTTTGTAAACTTGGTTATTAAAAGCTTTTGATCAGAGGTTTGGTGTGCACCTGTTGTTAATGCTAAGATTTCATCATTTTGTGTGTGTACAAGAAGATAAAATTTGGTTTGACCAAAAGGAGTAAATAAACAAAACACTAGTAATAAGCTGACCTTGGAAGTTTGTGGTACTGTTCATTGGCATGGAACTTAAAATTTTTCACACACCATTCATTCCTATCTATTTACAAATGTTTCCCTGAGGTACATATTTTTGGTTGGGAAATAATATTGCAATGCCTATTCTTTCTAATTACATATTTAAAGGTTCATTTCCTGTAAGAAATTTGTGCTTTGTGGTAAAAACTCAGAAGGGTATTTTTCTTCTCACTCAGCAAGCTTACTTCCTGCTTCCTTCTAGTGTCTTTTGTGTTTTTAATAACAACCTAAATAAATTATTTGTGACTAAAACTAGGGAAAGCCACAGTACTTAAAACTATCTTTTGGTAGTTTAATTTCATATCGGCTTTTAGTTACTAGCTATGAATTTAGCTACTTTGAGCAGATTTCAAAGATTTTAGTAGTGGATCAAAGTATTTTCATAGTGGTTTTCCAACTTCTATAGATATTGCCTCTTTTTTTTTTTTTTTGACAGGCAGAGTGGACAGTGAGAGAGAGAGAGAGACAGAGAGGTCTTCCTTTTTGCCGTTGGTTCACCCTCCATTGGCCATCATGGCCTGCGCGCTGCGGCCATCACATCACGCTGATCCGAAGCCAGGAGCCAGGTGCTTCTCCTGGTCTCCCTTGCGAGTGCAGGACCCAAGGACTTGGGCCATCCTCCACTGCATTCCTGAACCACAGCAGAGAGCTGGCCTGGAAGAGGGGCAACCGGGACAGAATCCGGCGCCCCGACCGGGACTAGAACCCTGTGTGCCGGCGCTGCAAGGCGGAGGATTAGCCTAGTGAGCCGCGGTGCTGGCCCCTACCTCTTTTTTTTAAACTGAGGTCAAGGCCATCTGTTGCGTGAACTTACCCACCTCAGATTTCCCTCCTCCTTTCTGGTTTGGAAGGAAGAGATATTCTTTCCTTTTTCTAAAACTTAACTCTCTCCCATCTTTTCTTGTTTTTGTTATGCCTATTTTCCCCATAGTCATTACTCTTTAAAGAAGAATTTGTATTTATTGCCTTTCTAGTCTCTTACCATCCTCCCCTGCTACCAATAATGTGTAGAAACTAGTTTCTGGTAACACTGGTACTAACAGCCAGTGCATATTTACTGTCTCATTCTTTTTCCTAATTTTGAGAAATTGACTTCTTTTTGAAACAACTTTTCCTTTGTCATAGGTAAATCTCCTTACTACATGTGACCTTTGATTCTTTTTCCTTTGTCTAGCCTTTTAATAATTCTTGCTGGCTTTCTCCTGGTGTGTGTTTTATTTATTTAGTTTTTAAGATTTATTTTTTATTTGAAAGGCAGAGTTACACAGAAATAGAGGGAGAAATAGAAAGATCTTAAATCCGTTGGTTCACTCCCCAAATGGCTGCAACAGACAGAGCTGGGCTGATCCGAAGCCTGGAACCAGGAGCTTCTTATGGGTCTCCCACGTGGGTACAGGGGCCCAAGCACTTGGACCATCTTCCACTGCTTTTCTAGGCACTTTGCCAGGGAGCTGGATCAGAGATGGACTAGCCAGGACTGGAACTAAGCCTGCTAGACTTGGACTAGAGCTACACCATTGGCTCTCCTGTGTCTCTTACATGCCAGCTGCAGATCTTGGAACTTGTCACCTCATAATTATATGTCAATTCCTTTTGATATCTTTAGATCTGACGTATATGTGTATCTGAATCTAGATCTACATAGATACTTGACTATCTGTATATATCTAGAGATTCAGATACGTAGAGAGATCCCAGCTCTTTGACTAATAGTTGTGGCCCCTTATGTATGGAGCTTCACATCAAGATCCTTTTGGCTGATGTGTTGCCTTCTTGGTGATCCTGATTGATGCCGACAGCCATAAGAGAGAGAGAGATTTCCCTGCAGAAAAATTACAGAAATTGGATGATTCCTAAATCTGTGTCTCCAGCTCTGGAAAGAATTTCTGAAACAGAACGTTTTTGGAATGGGATGTTTCCAGATGATCACCTAGACATCTTGATACATTTCCAAACACAATATATTTACTAAAGGATTCGGTATCTTCACCTACAAACTTCTTCCTTTGTTTCATATATTGACTAATAGCATTAGCATTTTTTTCTTATTGATTATCTTGTGGCTGTTTCATTCCTTAAAAAATGTTTGAGAGAGGGGCCAGCGTAAGTATTTTTGTTTGTTTTTTGTCTTTTTTTTTTTTTTTTAAAGATGTATTTATTTATTTGAAAGGCAGAGGCAGAGAGAAAGAGAGACAAGTCTTCCATCTGCTGGTTCACTTCCCAAATGGCTGCAACGGCAGGAGCTGGGCTAATCTGAAGCCACGAGCCAGGAGCTTCTTAGGGGTCTCTCATGCAGGAGCAGGGGCCCAGGGACTTGGACCATCCTCCACTGCTTTCCCAGGCTAGAGCAGAGAGCTGGATTGGAAGTAGAGCAGCCGGGACTTGAACTAGGGTCCATATGGGATGCCGGCACCGCAGGTGACAGCTTTATCCACTGTGCCATTAACGTGGGCCCAGTCTTTGTGTTTTTAAGAGGTGTTTTTTGTTTTTTTTTTTTTTTTTTTTTTTTTTTGAGACTTGTTTGAGTGAAGGGATGGCATTGTGATTTAAGCATGTGACTGTGAGACCAGATTGCCTGGGTTGAAATCCCTAGTGTGTATTACTTGTGTGTGTTGGCTAACTACTTTGCCTCATTTTTTCATCTATAACATGGGCAAGATAGTAGTATCTTCCTAATTGAGTTTTTTGAATACATGTATGAATGCTTGTAGATTTCTTTCTTTCTTTTTTTAAATTAATTTTTTTATTTGAAAGAGTTGCAGAGAGAGAGAGGTCTTCCATCCGCTGGTTCACTCCCCAGATGGCTGGAATGGCCAGAGCTGCACCGATCCGAAGCCAGGTGCAGGGGCCCAAGGACTTGGGCCATCTTCTACTACTTTCCCAGGCCACAAGAGAGAGCTGTATAGAAAGTGGATTGGCCGTACTTCAACTGGTTCCCATATGGGATGCTGGCACTGCAAATGGTGGCTTTACCCACTACGCCACAGTGCTGGCCCCAAATGCCTGTAGATTTCTAATATAGAGCCTGGCACACAGTAAATGCCCAGTGATTGCTAGATATTATTTTTTAATAATACTAGTAGTTTAAAAACTTATTTTAGGGTATTATAATAATAATTACTACTATTATTAGAGGATTATTAAAGGAATTAGAAAGTGTCTGTATCCTGTAAATGTTTTGTGATTTCTACAGCAAATTCGTTTATTATGTTTCAGTGAATTTTATTGTGTTTTTGTATGGAACAGAACATTCTAAAAATTAAACTGGGAGTTAAATGCTTTTTAAACTAATTCAAAATCGATTCTTGTCCTCAAGGAGCTTTCACATTAGGGCACATAAAAATATGATGTTATGAAATGCTGCTTGGTTCAGACTAAGTATTTAAAAGTCCTGTTGTGTTTCATACTGAGTAATCAGGAAAGGCATTGTAGATGAAATGGTATTTAGTTGGGCCTTAAAAAAATCAGTAGCTTTTTGACACATGTGGTGAGGACAGGAGGACATTTCAGGCAAAGGGAAAGATTCAGAATCAGGCTGGTATGATTTGTGTTTTATGGGAACAGGATATGATTCAAGTTACTTGGAACATAGAAAATGTTTGGGAAGTTATAGGAAATAATATTGAATTAAATTGTGGCAGGCTTGGCATATAAGACCAGATGATTTGCTAGGAAAAAAATCACATTCTTTTGAGTAATGAGGCTGTTTTGCCACAGTGTTTTTTTTCCCCCCTCTGTAACGTGAATTAATGATATACGATTGGAAGCTACAGGATTGGTGTCAGTATATTGGAGAAGTTGCTGTAGTTCAAGCCATCTTTCTCAGCAAATTAACATTTTGAAGCAGTCTAGAACAAACTTTCTCACAGTTTAAGAGAATGCATTTGCAGTATATGAAGATGTTAAGAAAAACACTAAAAACCCAGCAAAAGTATCCTCTTGCTGATGAAAATAAGTGGCATCAAATGTGAGTCCACAGTGTTTAGCTGTCTGGTGAAGTAGTTAAGTGCAGACAGAGAAGCTATGGAATTAAGAACTGTTTGTTGGAAGGCGAGAGGGAGTGGGAGAGGGGAGGGTTTCGGGTGGGAGGGAAGTTATGGGAGGGGGAAGCCATTGTAATCCGTAAGCTGTACACTGGAAATTTATATTCATTAAATAAAAGTTAAAAAAAAAAAAAAAAAAAACAAGAACTGTTTGTTGTTTAGTGAAGAAGTCTGCTTCCTGCAGAGCACACTTTTATCTTCAATTTAGTTGATCTTCACTGAAGAACTCATAGTTCATTAGGAAGTAAGAACCCTGGAGTTTAGGTTTCAAAGGATTGAAGAGGTGATGCTAGGTGCAAATGCAAATGGGCGTTTAGCTATGCTGGTATTTTTATGAGGACTTGTTATTGTTTTAGTTAGTGTTTTTGTTATAGGGTTAAACTGTTGCATCATCTGCCTTAACTCACTTTTTCCTAACAACCCTGTTATTTTTAGTTGTGATTTTATAGAACTCAAGGTATTTTCCCTCCCAGTGTGTGTATCGCACTTTAGCAGGAAGACTACTATATTTTGAAAGAAAGAAACTCATAAACAAATTGGTGCCCTAATTTTTCAGTTTAGTTTTCTGACACAAAATCTTGCATGCTGTGATCATTGAAATACGATACAACTCTTGAAATGTATACACCATGTTCTTACCTAATTTTTGAGAATGTTCCAAATATAATTTTAAAAGAAATTTACATTTGATGTTTTTGCCAAGTCACTTATGTTTATGTAGGGGCTGGTGTTATGGCCTAGCAGTAAAACTTCTGCCTGTGATGCCAGCATCCTATGTGGGTGCAGGTTCCAGCCCTGGCTGCTCCTCTTCCAATCCATCTCCCTGCTAATGCACCTGGGAAAGCAGTGGAAGATGCCCCAAGTACTTGGGCTCTTACCATATGTGTGAGAGACCTGGGAAAATCTCCTTGCTTCTGACTTCAGTCTGGCCCAGCTCTTGCTGTTGTAGCCATTTGGGGAATGAACCAGCAGATGGAAGATTCTCTCTCTCTGTCTCTGTAAACTCAGCCTTTCAAATAAATAAATAAATAAATCTTTCCAAAAAAAGTTTATGTAGTATGTATCCATACTCTGAAAATCTGAGATATAGAATTGGAAACTTTGTGATCATTGATATAACAAGTGTAAAATTTCACACCTGATCTTGTGATGGGCTGCAGTCAAAATACAGGTACCTTTAGACTATTTGTATGAAACATATATGAAACAAATGAATTTTATGCTTAGATTGAGTCCCATCTCCAAGGCATCTCATTATGTATGTGCAACCATTTTAAAATCAAACCTGAAACACTTCTGGTCACAAACCTATTGGATAAGGATATTCAACCTGTATGTTGAAATACCTCTAAATGGATTCTGCTGTTTGTCTATGTGTGGGTTGTGAAAATGACATCCCTAAATATTGTAAACACATTTTGATCAGACATAAACTAAACTTTTGAGGAATTGAGAGAATGTTTGTATACATAGAGTAACACAGAAAATGCCCACTCTTCTCCTAAAATTATATTCTCTTACCTAAAGAACCAGCTGCTTTCTTGGAATTTCAGGTCTAAGTTGAAGATATAGAATCCCTGGTTTATTACAGGAGACCCAAATGGGCTTGACCTCTTCATTTTCTTAAAACAGAGTTGACCTTGAATTTCCTTCAGCTGTTCACTTTCTGAAGCATTTGCTTCAGGAAAATTTTGAATGGAAAGGTCTTTAAGATTCCATTATTGCTGACCAATACAGTCTTTTTCTGCTTTTGAGCAAGGGAAACCAGTGAACTTAAAACAAGACTCAGTGGGCTTTACTTTTTTTTTTTCTATTGTATTTATTTATTTGGAAGGCATAGTTAGAGAGAGAGAGAGATCTTCCATTTGCTAGTTCAGTCTCCAAATGGCTACAACGACCGGAGCTGGGCTGATCCAAAGCCAGGAGCCAGAAGCTTTTTCCAGGTCTCCCATGTGGGGACAGGGCCCCAAGCACTTGGGCCATCCTCTGCTGCTTTCCCAGGTGCATTAGCAGGGAGTTTGATTGGAAGTGGAGCAGCAGGGATTTGAGCCGTGCCCATATGGGATGCTGGCACTTGCAGATGGCAGCTTTACCTGCTATGCCACAGTGCCAGCCCCAGCATTACTTTTAAAAAGGTGGAAATCCATAATTTAAAGCTTTGTTATTGATATGATTAAGCTTCTATAGCTTTGTATGTATTTTCATTAAAATTGTAATTGTACAATGATGCAACATAGCATTTTGGGGATCTTTCAATTTTAAAATAAAACACTTTTTTAATTACAGAAAGACCCAAATGGGACCAGTAGTTTGCCAACTGGAAGTTCTCTTCTACAAGAAATTGAAGTACAGAACGAGGAGGTGGCAGCTTTTTGTCAATCTATTACAAAGTAAGGAATTTTTTCTTTATAAATTATGGATTGTTTAAATGCTCATTTAAAAAGCAACTGGAAAACTAGATAAGTAGTAATTCTAAAATTTAACAATTTTAATTATTTTCTTCACGTGGCTAAAATTTTAAATCAACTAGTTAATTGGCACATTATCACAAATTACAGCTGAACTGTATTCTTACTTGTTAGTTTTCTGAATACTTAGAAGAAAAAATTGAGGTCAGGCAGTAGACTTCTGATTCTCTGATAACCGGAGAAAACAAGGTTTACATGTAAGTTTCAGTACACTTGGAAAATGCCTACTTTTGGTTTTAAAGAGACTTAATTTTACCATAACCTTTCTAGCATTCAAAATACTGTGGTACTTATTTAAGAGGTGATAACAGGCAAGATTAGAGGGGTAAATATAATTTTCTGGAGATTAGAAAAATGCACTCTAAGATAATCTTTCATTTTTAAGTATGTCTAATACTCCTTATAGGTGAGGAAACTTGAGACCCAGAGAAGAAACCTAATGATGTTTGCTTGGCTGTTTAACAACAGATTGAGGTCTCCTCTGCCTCTGGTTAAGTGTATTTTCCTTCCGTCATGTCACTATTTTAGTCAGGACTTGTGTTAGGGGTCCCAGAAACTCATCTTAAAGAACTGAAATCAAGAAGAGTCATGTATTGGCTCACCAACCCATTTAGCAGAAAGAGGAAGGATGGGGCAGAGTTCAACAGCAGCAAGATCCAGGAATTCACATTCTGTATATCATACCTCTGCTCTTCAGACTCTACTTTTTCACCACCTTTCCTTTCCTCTTCCTTCCTGCATGTGTGTTAGCTTCATTTTCTTCTGTTGCACATGGGACCTTTGAAGCCAGAGATAAAGCCACGGCTAGCTTACACTTCACGTACTAATGGTCTTATTTAATAGAGAGGAGAAGCAGTCCTCAGTCAGCTGGACGGAAAAGTCCCATGGAAGGAAAGAGTGGAGCAACAAACGTTGTGGCCACAGGGATGGGATCTGTTACCCAAAAAAGAGAAAGTAGATCACCACTCGGGGAGTTATTCTGAATCAGGGTTTTCCTCAGTGTGGTCTGCTTTATGCATAGCAGGATTTGGGGTTCTCAGATCATTTTGGAATACATACATACATATTCTTAATGTTAAGGGTCTTCCTAATTAACTAGTGTTTCTGGAAATTGTTCATACTTCATTAAAACTCTTATCTTCCTTTATGTTACATTTTTAACTAGTATTTATTTTCTTCAGAACACCTTAGAGGGGTGGGGAAATATCAGTAGAGCCACTTTTTCTTTTTGGCACAGGCTACTCCTTAACTGCTTGTTTCTCATATTTTTCAGGAGGCATTTTAGAAGGGACATTTAGGTGACTTTAATGTGAAAATTGCATATATTAGAAATTACCTATGCCATTATGCCATTATGTCAGTGTGGTTAGTGGTTTGGAAGTAATCTGTTATGTTTTTATATCTTGTTCTCTTAATAAGCCCTGCATACTTTCTGTTGGACTGTGTTGAATAACTACTGCTTTGAAGCTTTACAAGTTGAAAAATTAGGCTTTCTGAGCTCTCCCTTTCCCCGCACATTTGACTTTTAGAGAGCTATTTATACAAACTCTGCCATTAAGCTAAAATGACTACAGTACCTCCCTCCCCGCTCCTTTATCCATATGGGATACATTCTACAACCCCTAGTGGATGCCTGGAACTACAGATAGTATCAAATCCTATATAAAATGTTTATTCTTAAGTATCTCTTAGTAACCTCAGTATGTGATTTTTTTTTTTCCTGAGAACTTTAACCTTTCCTTTAAATGAAAACACTTTTAGATTTTTCTTTGGTATGTCCAAATAGTTAGTATCACTACTCTTGAAACAGGAGCCATTATTAAGTAAAATAAGGGTTGAACACATGCACTGTTATATTGGAACAGTTGATCTGGGAACTTAGAGGCCTACCAATGGGTATTTTGCCAGTAGCTAATGGGTGGATGGCATATACAGCATGGATTGCAGGACAGAGGGATGGTTCACATCCTGGGCAGGAAGAGTGGGGCTGCAAGAAATTTCATCATGCTGCTTAAAACAGTGGACAATCTAAAGTTTAGGAATGGTTCATTTATGGAATTTTCCACTTAATATTTTTGGACTGCAGTTGACGGCAAGTAACTGAAACTACACAAAGGAAAACCGTGGATGAGGGCATTATTTGCATTCACACACATACACACACACACACACACAGTGGTGTATGTAAATATGAAACAACAGATGAACTAAAGACAGAAAGTTCTTTTTGTAATTTGTTTCCACTAGGAGAGCATGATTGCAACAAATATTTTTCAGAAGAATTAAGATGTGGAGATGTTTTTGAAACCGTATTCTGGGAACTTTCCTTATTCCCCCATGACCATCCAGTTTGGAGTCAGCAGATATTTCTTGAAGAAATACATGGATTGATTTTTTTTCCCAGTGTGTTCATTTTCACATTAGATTTTTTTTTTTTTTTTTTTTTATTTGACAGGTAGTTATCGACAGTGAAAGAGAGACAGGGAGAAAGGTCTTCCTTCCGTTGGTTCACTTCCCTAATGGCTGCTGCGGCTGGAGCTGCACCACTCCGAAGTCAGGAGCCAGGTGCTTCCTCCTGGTCTCCCATGCGGGTGCAGGGGCCCAAGCACTGGCTATCCTCTACTGCCCTCCCGGGCCACAGCAGAGAACTGGACTGGAAGATGGAGCAATCAGGACTAGAACCTGGCGTCCACATGGAATGCCAATGCCTCAGGCGAGGATTAACCCAGTGAACCACGGCGTCGGCCCCTAGATTTTTTTTAAGTTTTATTTATTTATTTGAGAGGCAGAGCTACAGAGAGGCAGAGAGAGAGAAAGAGGTCTTCCATCCGTTGACTCACTCCACAAGTGACTACCATGGCCAGAGCTGAGCTGAGCTGATCCGAAGCCAGAATCCAGGACCTTCTTATGGGTCTCCCACACTGGTGTAGGGGCCAAGTGCTTGAGCCATTTTCCACTGCTTTCCCAGGCCACGACGGAGAGCTGGGTCAGAAGTGGAGTAGCCGGGACTCAAACCAGCGCCCATATAGGATGCCGGCACTGCACGTAGCAGCTTTAGCTGCTACGCCCCAGCGCCAGCCCCCGCATTGGATTTTTAACACTTATTTATGCTGCTTGAGAGCCGGTTCTTTACTTTTTGAAATATTCTAAAATTATTCAATCTCTTCAATTCAGCTGTGAAATTAGTATGAGACTGTCAGTATGATCTTTGTTAAAAGTTAAGATTACTGTATGGATAGAATTTAGGGCTAGGTTGAAGTTTTGTTTTCTGTAGTTTTCATTTGTGAAATTAAAGAGGGTAGGATTAATCATCTCAAGGGTCTTTTTTACTTTAAGATTCAATAATACTTTGATTTAGTACTATGCTTTCTTATTACTACATATTTTTGTTTTTATTTTTTGATTTCTTTCCTTTCACAAATTCCTTGGCAAATATCTAGCAGTTATAGGTTCAAAGAAAGTTCTTTTAAGAATGTTAAATACCAGTATAAATTTTGCTGTTTTATTTGTGCTCCTCAGGATAATATGAGAAGCTGCTCTATACTTGTCTTTCTGAATAGCTTCTTAGTCTCTTTTCTTCACATATAAATCAGATCTAATATTTCTGTCCTGCAATGGTATCTTGACCCTAAGGAGTTCCTGTAGGTTTTTAAGGGCTTTATCTCTGCAGTTTAATTAAGTTTATTCTAAACAACACTGAGTTTACTCTATCATGAATTAGTGTTAATTAAAATCTTTTAAAAATCTTCATTCCTGTTTCATCTCCTGCCCTTATCTTAAGATTTTATGTGATTTGGTTACCTATACAGAAGTTTAGCTTGATTGAGCATTCAGTAGGAAAATAAACCATAAAGTATTTTAGTGAATGCACAGAGATGATAAATTTTCTGAACTGTGGAGCCCCACTAAACATACAAAACCTTTTCTTTGTGTGATAGGGAAGTGGAAATTTTAGAGAAAATTAATAATTTTTAAAAAAATATCCTTTATGGGTCATTACTTAAGAACATCAAGATACAGTGTGTGGCTTACAGTGTCAGTAAGAATACCTTATCTGATCTATTATTGAAGTTGAATAATTTACTCATCAGTTATAATTTAATTTGATTTGTATATTTAAAAGTTTAGTTATAGCAAAAGTGAAAAAATACCATCTTGAAGGAATCTATTACATCTTAGGTATTGTTTTGCAATTAAAAAATATTTCAGTGCCAGTGTTGTTGCATAGCTGGTTTAACTTCCCTGTGACGCTGGCATCCTATAATATTGCAATGCCAATTTAAGTCCTGGCTGCTCTGTTTCCAGTCTGATTCCCTGCTAGTATTCCTGGGGAAGCAACATAAGATGGCCTAAGTACTTGGGTTCCTGCTGCCCAGATGGGAAACCCAGATGGAGTTCTAGGCTCCTGGCTTCTGCCTGGCCTACCTCCTGTTATTGTGGCCATGCCTAGCCTGGTTATTGCGACCCACTGGGGAGTGAACCAGTGGATGGGAGATAGCTTTGCCTCTCTCTGTTGCTCCCCCACCTCTGTCACTCTGCCTTTAATATAAATAAATATTGGGGCCGGTGCTGTGGTGTAGCTGGTAGAGCCGCCACCTGTAGTGCCAGCATCACATATATGTGCCAGTGTAATGGTTGCTCTACTTCCAGTCCAGCTCACTGCTATGGCCTGGGAAAGCAGTACAAGATGGCCCAAGTCCTTGGGCCCCTGCATCCATGGGAGACTGGGAAGAAGCTCCTGGCTCCTGGCTTTGGATCAGCACAGCTCCGGCTGTTGAGGCCCTCTGGGGAGGGAACCAGCGGATGGAAGACCTCTCTCTCTCTGCCTCTCCTTCTCTCTGTGTGTAACTCTGCCTTTCAAATAAATAAATAAATCTTTAATAAATAAATA
The DNA here is from genome assembly GCF_033115175.1 of Lepus europaeus. Taxonomy (NCBI): domain Eukaryota; kingdom Metazoa; phylum Chordata; class Mammalia; order Lagomorpha; family Leporidae; genus Lepus; species Lepus europaeus. The sequence continues at coordinate 48,162,522 of NC_084833.1, forward strand.
TTAATTTATGTATTTAATTTACTTGAGGGACAGAAAAGGGTACTGATACACCTCTCATCTACTGGCTCACTCCCCAGATGCCTGTAATGGCTGGGCTCAAAGCTGGGACCTGGGAAGTCAATCTGTTTTGCCCATGTGAATGGGAGAAAATCAACTACTTGAGCCACCACTGCTGCCTCCCCAGGGTACACATTAGCAGGAAATTGGAGTTAGGATACTTGAAAGTGGAGTTAGCACAATATGGGATGTGGACGTCCTAAGTGGCAGCTTAACTGCTATGCCAAACTACTAAACTAGGAAAGATCATCAGTTTTACAGAAAAACATTGAAAATTGCTATATTTTGTGGACCTGGTTTCTTCCATGGTGTCAAGCAGATACAAAAGGAATTCATTTAAAAATTTTCTTTTATTATTAAAAACATTGAACTTGCCATTTTATCTGTTTTTAAGTATATAGTTTAGTGACATTAAGTATATTGACATTGTTGTATAAAAGAAAAGGAAATGAGAGATTTCCCCACTCCTCTCCCAACCCTTACCCCTGTCCTAAAGCTAGATTCATTGAGTGCAACTTTTATTGCTGGAACTTTTGTTTAATAAATTCTTATTTTCTGAGATATCATCAGGAATTTCTGCTTTTTATCATCCTTAAGGATTTCTGAAAACTGAAGACTTGCTTGGATGTCAAGAAAATTCTCAACCATTTCATGTGTTAGTTAATTTGATGATTTCACATAAACACCTATTTCTTTTTTTTTTTTTTTTTAATTTTTGACAGGCAGAGTGGACAGTAGAGGGAGACAGAGAGAAAGGTCTTCCTTTTTGCCGTTGGTTCACCCTCCAATGGCCGCCGCGGTAGGCGCGCTGCGGCCGGCACACCGCACTGTTCCGATGGCAGGAGCCAGGTGCTTCTCCTGGTCTCCCATGGGGTGCAGGGCCCAAGGACCTGGGCCATCCTCCACTGCACTCCCTGGCCACAGCAGAGAGCTGGCCTGGAAGAGGGGCAGCTGGGACAGGATCGGTGCCCTGACCGGGACTAGAACCCGGTGTGCCGGCGCCGCAAGGCGGAGGATTAGCCTACTGAGCCACGGTGCCGGCCACCTATTTCTTAAGTTACAGAAAACAAGAGAGTAATAACTATGTGAGAAAGAATAAGACTCTTGGGCTGGGTCCCATGAGGGTCTTACCATTGTTTTTGCAGTGGGTTAAGCTTGTCAACAATCAGATATCTAAAGATAATGTGTCCAAATATACATCTAAAGATAAAGTTACAATATCAGTTTAATTTTATTATTTATACTACTTTTTATTTCTATTATTTTTTATATCCTTTTTTAAAAAAAATTATTTATTTGAAAGGCAGATTTAGAGAGAGACAGACACAGACACAGACACAGACACAGACACAGACAGGCCTTCCATCCTCTGGTTCACTCCCCAAAGGGCCTCAGCGGCCGCAGCTGTGCCAATCTGAAGCCAGGATCCTGGAGCTTCCATGTGGGTGCAGGGGCCCAAGGACTTGGGCCATCTTCTACTGCTTTCCTAGGCCAAAGCAGAGAGCTAGATTGGAAGTGGAGCAGCCAGGACTCAAACTGGCACCCACGTAGGATGCTGGCAATGCAGACCAATGGTGGCTTTACCCCCTATACCACAGTGCTGGCCTCTACATTACTTTTTAATATTGGATCTTTGTGTCACTTTTGATCACAGTGCAGAAACCAGATTTATTCATTTGCTAGTTCATTTATTACATTTACAACACTTACCATGTACTGGGCACTCTTCTAAGTCTTTTATATATTTAACTTTTATGATTCTCATGACAACTCTGTGAAGCGAGTTGTTGTGTTATCCCCTAATTTATAAAAGAAGAAACTGAATTAGCAAGGAGATTCAGTAACTTAAGGTCACATAGCTAATAAGTAGTTGAAATCAGGTATCAAGCTCAGGTAGGCTGCAGCTAGAGTCTGTGCACTGTTATGTTTGCTGTCTTTCCAGACCTTTCTTCTTGTCAACTCAAATTATTTTATTCTGGTCTTATGACTGATTATTTTAGTCTCTGCAGAAGCAAAGAGACATTATTTCCAGCATGCATTCCATTTGTAGACCTGGTGAAAGCAGATGAGAGGACTGGAATCTATCTTCCAACCTCCAGACAAATGTCAGTTAAAGTAAGCCCACAAGTTTAAGACAGCATCAAAGCTCCAGCAGCAGTGCAGCCTGGAGATGAGCCATATGCTATGTTCACATATTTAGAGTTAAATAGTGTTGCTCCTATGAATACCTTCACATGCAGCTCTTCCACTTATTTTTATTTATTTTTAAAGATTTTATTTATTTATTTTAGAGATAGAGATACAAACAGTGAGAGGGAAAGACAGAGAAAGGTCTTTCCTCCGTTGGTTCACTCCCCAAATGGCCACAACAGCTGGAGCTGTGCCAGTCTGAAGCCAGAAGCCAGGTGCTTCTTCCTGGTTTCCCATGTGGGTGCAGTGGCTCAAGGAGTTGGGCCATCTTCCACTGCTTTCCCAGGCCATAGCAGAGAGCTGGATTGGAAAAGGAACAGCCAGGACTAGAACCGGTGCCCATGTGGGATGCCGGCACCGCAGGCAGAGGATTAACCTATTGCGCCACGGCACCGGCCCCACTTCTCAAAGTTTTAAAAACTCATCATCTGTGTTTTTTTCAGTGAAAGAAAAAAAATTCTTAGGAACAAAAGATTTTAAAAAGACAAACTTTTAATTCCTCAAGCCTTTACAGTTTAGGGCTACATTGCCTATATTATCAGTAATTCATTAAAAATGTGCCGTTTTGTGCAGTTATACTGTGTGGCAAAAGAATCAGAAGCAGAAAACCTCACTTAATGCCATTTATCCTGTGTGTCTTTGGGTAACGTTGATAGTCTTAGGGAACATATCCTGGCAGTAGTTAATCTCTTACTTTTCTTTGGTCCCTTTTATTTAAAAGGCAAATGTTGGTTTTTGGGTTTTTAACAGGGATTCATTCATTGTAGTTCTCAAGCTGTTCTAGAGTTGGGCAGACACAGAACTAAGTGTCTGTAAGCCTGTAAAGCCTTGTTCAAGCCTTGCTTCTCAAATGCAGCTTTTAAAAAAAGAATTTCATTTTTTCTTGTGAACAGATTGAAGACCAAATTTCCATATACCAATCACTGCACAAATCCAGGCTATTTGTTAAGTCCAGTTACAGTGCAAAGAAACATTTGTGGAGAAAATGCCAGTGTGAAGGTCTCCATTGAGATTGAAGGATTTCAGTTACCAGTTACTTTCACTTGTGATGGTAGGTTTGTAATTCCTTTGGCATTTTGTTTTGCTCTGCTTAAGAGGAAAGTGTTTAAAGTGTAATATTATCATTCTTACTTTAAAATATGTATTTATTTATTTGAGAGGCAGAGAGAAAGACAGAGTGAGCTCCTATCTGCTGTTTTGTTTACCAGATGCCCCAATGGCTGGGGCTGGGCCTAAGCCAGGGTCCAGGAATACAATCCAGGTCTCCCAAGTGGGAGGCAGGAGCTCATTTACCTGAGACATCACCACTGCTTCCCAGGGACTGCATTAGCTGGAGACTGGAGTCAGAAGCTGGAGCCAGGTATCAAACTTATAGGCACTCTGATGAGTGATACAGGCAAGACCTAACTGCTAGGCTACATGCCTGCTCCTCATTCTTTTTTTTTTTTTTAAGATTTATTTTTTAATTGGAAAGACAGAGTTACAGAGAGGCAGAGAGAGAGGGGGGGAGAGAGAGAGAGAGAGAGGCAGGCCTTCCATCTGCTGGTTCACTCCCCAGATGGCCACAACAACCAGAGCTGCATTGATCCGAAGCCTGGAGCCTGGAGCTTCTTCCAGGTCTTCCACACAGGTGCAGGGGCCCAAGGACTTGGGCCATCATCCACTGTTCTCCCAGGCCATAGCAAGGAGCTGGATCAGAAGTGGAGCAGCCAGGACTCAAACCGGCACCCATATGGGATGCTGGTACTGCAGGCGGCGGCTTTACCTGCTATGTGACAGTGATGGCCCCTTCTCCTTGTTTTAATAAACCAACTTTGCTATCATTAGGTGTCCTTTCTGAAAAGTTAGTAGACATCTGGTCAGGACTGGTAGAAAAACAGGTTACCTTTATAACTACATATTTCTCTGAAAAATACTGGGTAGTGCTTTAATAATCAGTGACTCTTGGCCAAGGCCTGTAAATTTGAGATGGATAATTTTTTAAAGTCTAGATCTTTTTTTTTTTTTTTCATTTAAATGGCAAGAAGAATGCATATTTATAAATTACTGACAGTGATCGAAATTCCAAATATCTTGCTAAGTTTTTTTAAGGAGAAAATAATTCTCCATTGGTTTTAATTCTCCCTTCCCAACTTGGCACGAGTGTTCTAGAGATGCATCCCCTAAGTCTGGAGGACATTTTTGTCACATTTTTTAAAAAGACTTTTATTTTTTTTTCAGAGTTTATTGACTTTCATAATGTAAATTATTTTAATGTGATTTCAACAGTGAGCCTATATTTCTGTAGTACCTTGGCCTAAGAATTATGCCATTTTTTCCTTTAGTGGTTATGACTAGGAATGTTTCCAATACTTGGATGCTTTCTGGTTTCGCACTTTTGGAGGCCCTTTGAAAAATATAAATCTGAAACAGAGAAATGTTAGCCAACTATAACAATCATTCTTTTAGTTTTTGAGGGAAAAGTTATTGTCTTTAAACGTATCTTTAATAATTTTTGCTGGGAAATCTTATAAATCTAGGTATGCAGTAAACTAAATTAGTACTAAAATTGAAGAAAAAAGTCCTATTTTATTATTTATAATATATATCTGTTAAGAAATATAACCACATTATGTTACAAGCGACTTGTGTGTTCAAAATATAAATGTTACCATACATTTAACTATTAAATGGAGACCTTTTCTGCCCAATATTAATTTCTATAAAGTTTGAGTGCAATCACTGTCTTTTTTGAACATAGGAGGTAGAAAGTATAAAAATAGGTTGCTTTAAAAGCTTTAGTTTTTAATATGTTGTAATCTTAGTATTCAGCTTATGCTAAGAGTGTTCATTGAAGAATAGAGCATACTTGCTGAATTTTTATCCTTCATTGGAAAATTTACCTGGCAAATGTCAAACATTTAAAATGTTGATTCTTTTTCCTTATAGTTTGTTTTCAGTTTTGCTAGATACTGCTAAATGACATTCTGTTTGGAGGAGTCTGTAATAGGGAGGTAGCTTTTGTTAGCTTAGATCTGCACTATCCAACACAGTAGCTAGTGGCCACTAAAATGTGTTGACTCTAGATTGAGACTTGTGTTATAATTCCAAAATACACACTGGATTTCAGTCTTAGTTTGAAAAGGGTATAAAATATCTCTCTAATTTTTGAATATGGTAATATATTGAAATAGTATTTTTGACATGTTAAATAAAACATTAAAATTAGTTTCTCCTCTTTTCTTTTTTCAATGTGGCTATGAGAAAATTGTATATGTGGCCTACATTTGTGACTTGCAGTATATTTCTGTTGTACAGTATTATCTTAGATTAAAAGTAATACAGCTCAAAAAAGTATTCTTGGTGGTAAATGAGCATAGAAAATAATGACTAACTCTTTTACAGTGAGTTCTACTGTAGAAATTATTATAATGCAAGCCCTTTGCTGGGTACATGATGACTTGAATCAAATAGACGTTGGCAGCTACGTTCTGAAAGTTTTTGGTCAAGAGGAGGTGCTGCAGAAGTAAGTGTATTCATTTAAGTACTTAGCAACATCTTTGGAAATTTCATTTTTAATGGCTTAAATTACAAGTTTTTCAAGTTAAATTTATATTCCAGAAATACATTGAGTCCTGTTGAATTGATTCATTGGATCCATAAACTTGTATTGAGATGTTCTATGCTGAAAATATTATGTCTAGACAGTGGTGGAATATCGGAGATAAGTAAGATGTGGTATTCTTTGAGAAACTTACAGTTTTATACAGGAAGATTTTCTTTTTTTTTAAAGATTTATTTATTTATTTGAAAGACAGGGTTACAGAGAGGCAGAGGCAGAGAGAGAGGTCTTCCATCTGCTGATTCACTTCCTCAGTGGCCACAGTGGCCAGAGCTGGGCCTATCTGAAGCCGGGAGCCAAGAGCTTCTTCCGGATCTCCCATATGGGTACGGGGTCCAAGCACTTGGACCATCTTCTATAGCCCTCCTACACCACAACAGAGAGCTGGATTGGGAGTGGAGCAGCCGGGACTCAAACCAGTGCTCATATGGGATGTCAGCACTACAGGTGGTGGCTTTACCTGCACCTGCCCTGGAAGATTTTATTCCTATAAAGAGTCAATAGTTAGATCATTCTAGACTCCATTTCACTTTTATAGCATTCTTCTTTGTGTATTGTGAACTGTATGCACAACAGTCAGCTTTTATTTCTTTTTAGTTGCCTAAAATCTCATGATATGAAATTTTTTCTTAATTAGGTGAAATATTATATTTAGCTTTTAGTTTTACAGATTGTATTCTCTTAGGCTACAGGCCATGTCCTGTCCCTATTTTTATTATTTTCTTTTTTTATATTGTTTCCTCTTAACTTTGACTTCTTCATATAGAATAATTCTTCTGTTTAAATATTCATACTTGTTTAAAAAACCATCTCTGTATTTTACCATTCTCTTCAATTTCTATTTTACCCTCCACCTCTATACTTTTTAATTTGAGTAGAATAGTATTGGTGAATAATTAGTATTTCTTAACAGTAATCATTGTCTTGGGAGTCATGAACATATTCAGAACTGCCGAAAATGGGACACAGAGATTAAACTACAGCTCTTGACCTACAGTGCAATGTGCCGAAATCTGGCCCGAACAGTAAGTGTATATCCCTTTAAAATGAATTGCATTTGGTTGAATCTAAATAATTCTTCTAATTAACCAGTTTTTAATTTGTACATTTTCTAAGATTTCAGGTTAGACTGGGGTGGTAAGCTCATTGTTCTCAGTTAGAAATCTTTTCAGCAGCCTGGGTGAAGATTTTCAGTGATAGAAGCATATTGAAAATCAAAGTAGAGGAATGAAAGTTTGATTTGTTATAGTTTTATACAAGAGTGAAATGTCAAGGCCAATCAAGGAAAAATGAAGGAGAAGGAAAGATTTTGAATATTAACTATGAATTGGAGAAAGAAAAATATCCATGTCAGCCTTTACACCAAAGTGAGAAATGATTATTTTTCACAAAATGAAAACTAATTCTTTGTTTTAGAACTTTAGTACTTTCTTTTGAAGTTAAAGCAAAGTAGAATGCAGGAAATTTAGGCATTGTTTTACTGTATAAACCTTTGATGAATTTTTGGTCTCCAAAGAGAATTATTCTTCATTTGATAGTATTTTGTATGAGACATATAAGTCATTTCTACTTTTTCCTTTGTTTTTTTGGACCTTACTCCTATGTTAGGTAGAATTTATTTTAGTTGGGTGAAAACTGTTTCACAAAATTCAGTACGTTTTGGCAATCACTGGCAACTTTTGTTCTCAGTTTCTTAAGGAGTAATGTTCTTGAGTACACTTTCAAAATGTGGTATGGCAGAAGGGACTGGTGTCTTGTTTAGTAGGAAATGACGGGGGATGGCAAGAAACATTATTATATCATTAGAAAAAATAAAGGAGAAATTCAGATGATCTCTTCCCCATCTGGCCCCCACCTTTATTTGGCTGCCAGCCATCTTTAAAAGTGTTCATAGCTCTGTATTCTCTATATTTAGAACAGAAGTAGTTTTTGCTTTAAGAGCTATTTATATATCAGAAACTAGACTTAAAAGCATTTATGTTTTCCATTTCAAAACCAAAGTTTTTTCCAGAATATTAACTCACTTTTTTCTGAGTTGTTTATAAATAATGGCTAATTCTGATAGTATTTTATCTTTATTTCTGAAAAATCACTTTAGTTTCAATATTTCTTCATACATTTAATCATATTTAATTTGGTAATATAAAAGACCAAAAAGTATGTATCATTTTTTGATGAACATTTACATGTATATGTGCTTATTTAGGTAGAAGATGATGAAGCACCTGTGGATTTAAACAAACACCTATATCAAGTAGAAAAACCATATAAAGAAGTCATGACAAGGTATAGTATCTAAAGTATTAACTGCAGGTTTTTAAATTTTTTTTATTTTAGTGATTTAAGCAATCATTTTTGTATATAGTACCCTTCAACTACCTTAACTCTTCTTTATTTCAGATATCCTGTTGAAGAACTCTTAGATTCTTATCACAACCAAGTAGAACTGGCCCTTCAAATTGAAGTAAGCCTTAATTCATATTTTGGTGTAATGACTTCGTACATCTTGTTTCTTTTCTATCTTAAATTCTGGTATTGGCATTGGATTAAATATTTTGAGACATTTTAAACTATATTCTTTATGTTTGATGTCTTATTTTCTGACCCACTTACTAACCAGGATTCTCAGTGATGCTTGAGTCTACATGTTTACTCCCCTTTAGCTTTATTACTAAGAGGACTCTTCCCTTCTATTAAAAAACATTTATTGAATGCTTACTATATACTAGATGCCGAAGTAATGAAAATGAATGACCTTATCTCTGCCTGTCAGGAACTTGTGAATTAGTGATGGGGAAATTGAACAATATTTCAATGTAGTATAATAAAATTAATATAGAGGTATGTATTAGAGTTTTTGGTAAATCAAGGAGCAGTACCTTACCCAATTTAAGGGTTTAAGGAAGGCTTCTTAGAAGGAATGTTTCTTGAGTCAACTCTTAAATGTGAGAGGGAAGAAAGGTGAGAAGGGCATGCAAACAAAAGCACACAGATATGATAGTTACTAATTCGTAATCCATATTAAGGAGTTTTACTGTGTCTTCTAGATCAAGGAACCATATTCACTCCACTTTCTGTTTCTGTAAATAAAAGTTTTTACATATAAGCCCAGTTTGTTCACATATTGTCTATTGTCATTTGCATTTGTATTCCAACACTAGAAGTTGGAATCAGACCTGTATGTCATGCAAAGCCTGAACTGCTTACTACTGGCCCTTTCACAGAAAAAAAATGGCTGACCCCTGCTCTAGCCAACTGAGGTGTTTTTAGGCAATTGTTGGGGGAAAGGAGAAATGGCTTACTTGTTTAGTCCTGTGTTCTGAAGTCTGGCCATACTGTGAAAGTTGGATTTAGGACTGGTAGGATTGGTTTCAGAGATTTTCATTTGTGTGTTTGTTTATTTTAATAGCATTCCAGGTGAAAGATAATGACTATGGTGAAAATGAAAAGGAGGGAACTAATGAATAATATTAGGGAGGTAAAACTATTGAGATTTTGGTAGGTGATTGAATATAAGAAAGGAAGAAAGAGAATAGGATGACTTTGAAGTTTTTAGAATATAAGCATATTTATTTATTTAATAACTAATTATTGAAAATTTCCTCCTAATGTGGCAATGAACAAAAGAAACTATAATCCCTGCCTCCATATAATTTACATTCTAGTTGAGATAATCAGATAAACTAGCAATATGTAAAAATACACATGTATTACAAAATGTTCATGGAAAAATAATATTGAAAGGTAAGTGTATTTTGGTAGAAAAATTTCAAAGTCATGATAGGATTTTCATAATGCACAGTTTTCATGAATTTTTGAAGAGCCTCATATACATGTGATACCAGCATTTCTTTGCAGTAGAAATAAGCTTACTTTTTTTCCCCCTAAATTAGCCATTCTTTAAAAATCATTTATTTGAGGGACAGAGACAGAGATAAAGAAAGCAAGCTCTGTATTCTGGTTTACTCCCCAAAGGCCTACAATAGTTGGCTGGGCCAGGGCAAAGTCAGGAGCCTGGAGCTCAATTCAGGTCTCCCATGTGGCTGATAGGGACCCAAACACTTGAGCCATCACCTGCTGCTTTACAGTGTGCATGTTAACAAGAAGATAGAATCAGAAATGGAGCCAGAACTTGAACCCAGGTGCTCTTGTATGGGAACATGAGTGTCCTAATTGACATCTTAATCTCTAGGACAAATGCCCATCCCTAGCTTTTAATTCCATTTTCCATGAACCTTTTGAAATATCATCGTGTGTGTGTGTGTGTGTGTGTGTATAAGAGAGAGAGAGAGAGGCCAGCGCCGCGGCTCACTAGGCTAATCCTCTGCCTTGCGGCGCCGGCACACCGGGTTCTAGTCACGGTCGGGGCGCCGATCCTGTCCCGGTTGCCCCTCTTCCAGGCCAGCTCTCTGCTGTGGCCAGGGAGTGCAGTGGAGGATGGCCCAAGTGCTTGGGCCCTGCACCCCATGGGAGACCAGGAGAAGCACCTGGCTCCTGCCATCGGATCAGCGCGATGTGCAGGTCGCAGCGCCAGCTGCGGCAGCCATTGGAGGGTGAACCAATGGCAAAAGGAAGACCTTTCTCTCTCTCTCTCTCTCTCACTATCCACTCTGCCTGTCAAAAAAAAAAAAAAAGAGAGAGAGAGAGAGATGGCAATTGCTAGAGGGAAAAAAAAGGAGGATAATACTGAAATTTCAAATAAGGTATTCAGAGAAGGCCTCAGTGAAAAGATGAATTTGACTAAAGAACTAGAGAAGGAAGAAAAGGGAGAAGCAGAAGCTGTGGTTATCTCAGAAAGTAGCATTTCAGGAACAATAAACTTTACATAAAGTCTTCTAGGCCTTTGTAACTGTAGTAGAGAGAGAGAGGCAGGCAAGAGTAGAAACAAACCAACGAGGAATATATTTTGCTTGCACTGGAGAGGAGATTGCTGGTAGAAGTGATGAGAAGGGATTAAATTCTGTGATAAAATTTGAAGTTGATTCTTAGAGGACTTACCTATAGATTGGATGTGGAATGCAGAAAGAAAGAGTTTATGATAACTCCCAAGATTTTTTTGTCTGAGCAACTGGAAGTTTGAATATAAAAAACTGAAAAGGGGAGGTTTGAGGGAGATCAAGAACTCAGTTTTGGACGTTATTATTATTATTATTATTATTATTATTATTATTTAAGATCTACTTATTTATTTGAAAGTCAGAGCTACACGGAGGGGGGGGGGGGAGGTCTTCCATCCGCTGGTTCACTCCCCAGTTGGCCACAACAGCTGGAGCAGCACTGATCTGAAGCCAGGGGCCCGAGGACCTAGGCCATCCTTCACTGCTTTCCCAGGCCACAGCAAAAAGCTGGATCGGAAGTGGAGTAGCTGGGCCTCAAACTGGTGCCCATGAGAGATGCTGGCACTGCAGGCAGCGGCCTAACCTGCTACGCCACAGCACCAGCCCCTGGATGTTATATTTGAGATGACTGTTACTCATCCAAAGAAAAATGTTGAGTAGGCAGTTATTAGGTATCTAGCATTCAATGTGGGCAGTCCAGGTTGGAGATAATAAATTTGGGAATCATCAGAATATAAACCATATTTTGCAACTAGATGAGATCACCAGGTAAATCACTGCAAATGGAAAAATTCCTCCTCTTAAATAAAACAAAAAAGGTACACATTCTTGGGCAGCAGCCACACCACTTCTCTGTTTTCCTTTTGGCAGAACTCCTAAAAGTTAACTAGTTTTGCTGCTTTCATTTCCTCCTTTCCCTTTTTCTTATGATCCCACTCTAATCAGGCTTCCATTCTTAGCACTTCTCTGAACTGTATACGTTAAGGTCAGCAAAGACTTCCATGATCCTGAGTCTAGTAGTAAGTTCTTGGTCTATTTTTCTCAATCTTTCTGTAGTTTTATATATATAGGTGCTTTTTATTTTTAAAGTTGTGTTTTAATGGACAAATTAATAATTTTATTTGTTTATGGGGTACAATGTTAAATTTTGAAACATGTATGCATTTTATAGTAACAAATTAGAGTACTTAGCATGTCCATTTCCTCAAGCACTTATCATTTGTTTGTGGTGAGAATATTCAAAATCCTTTTAAAAAAAAAGATTTATTTATTCATGTGAAAATCAGAGTTAGAGAGAGAGAGATCTTCCATCTACTGGTTCACTCCCCAACTGGCTACAATAGCCAGGGCTGAGCTAGACTGAAACCAGGAGCTTTATCCGAGTCTCTCATGTGGGTGGCAGGGGCCCAAACAGATGGGCCATCTTCCACTGCTTTTCCTGAGCCATCAGCAGGGAGCTTGATTGAAAGTGGAGCAGTGGGGCTGGCGCTGTGGAGTAAAGTCGCCGCCTGCAGTGCCAGCATCCCATATGGGCACTGGTTTGAGTCCCAGCTGTTCCACTTGTGATCCAGCTCTCTACTATGGCTTGGGAAAGCAGTGGAAGATGACCCAGGTCCTTGGGTCCCTGCACCTGTGTGGGAGACCCGAAGGAAGCGCCTGGCTCCTGGCTTCGGATTGGCGCAGCTCCGGCTGTTGTGTACAGTTGGGGAGTGAACTAGTGGATAGAAGACCTCTCTCTCTGCCTCTCCTCTTTGCATAACTCTGAATTTCAAATAAATGAATAGATCTTTTAAAAAATATATAGTGGAGGGGATGGCTCTGTGGCACAGCGGGTTAACCTGAAGCGCCGGCATCCCATATGGGCGCTGGTTCTAGTCCCAGCTACTCTGCTTCCGAACCAGCTCTCTGCTGTGGCCTGGGAAAGCAGTGGAAGATGACCCAGGTCCTTGGGCCCCTGTACCCGCATGGGAGACCCGGAAGAAACTCCTGGCTTCGGATAGGCACAGCTCCAGCCATTGCGGCCAACTGGGGAGTGAACCATCAGATGGAAGACCTCTCTCTCTCTGCCTCTCCTCTGTGTAACTCTGACTTCCAAATAAATAAATAAATCTTTAAAAAAAAAGATAGTGGAGCGGCTGGGACATGAACTGGTGCACTTATTGGATGCCAGCATTATAGACAGTGGCTTTTACCCACTACGCCACAATACTGGCCCCAGAATCCCTTATTCTAGCTATTTTGAAATATATAATACATTATTATTAACTGTAATCAGCCTACTGTGCAATTGGATACTAGAACTTGCTCTTCCTATCTTTTTGTAGTTTTTAATGCAGTTGATCCTTTCTTTCTCCTTTAAACATGTACTTGGCCCCTGGGATATCATATTCCTGGTTCTCCCACTTCAATGGGTGCTCTGCCTCACTCTCACTTGTAGCTTCTTTCTTATGATTTCTTCATCTTCCTGACCAAAAAACATAAAGGGGACGGTTTTGTGGCATAGTGGGTCAAGCTGTCACTTACAGTACTGCTGGTTTGAGTCCCAGCTGCTCCACTTGTGATCCAGCTCTCTGCTATGGCTTGGGAAACCAATGGAAGTGGACCAAGTCCTTGGACCCCTGCATCCACGTGGGAGATTCAGAAGAAGATCCTGGCTCCTGGCTTCTGGCTTCAGATCTCAGCTCCAGCCATTGTGGCCATTTAGGGAATGAACTAGGGGATGGGAGATCTCTCTCTCTCTCTCTCTCCCTCTCTCTCTCTCTCTCTCTCTCTGCCTCTGCCTCTCTGTAACTCTGCATTTCAAAGAAATAAATATACCTTAAAAAAAAAAAAAAGAAAGAAATAGACACATCAATCCTTCAAAAAAAATTAACATCCACCCTCCTCCCCTGGCAGCTCAGTTCTGGGATCTGTTTTCTCTATGTTCACGTCTTAGGTCATCTTGCCATATCCCTCTGCTGATCATTCTGCTCATCTCTGGCCTTGATTTTCCCTACCCCAACTCCATACTCAAATATCTATTACTTAACAGTTTTATATGAATGTTAATTAACATTTTAAATTTAAGATGTTCAAGACTTAATTTTCTGTATTACCCTTCATATCTATTTACCCATTAGTCTTTTTTTTTTTTTAAAAGATTTTATTTTATTTTATTATTTGTTTAAAGATTTATTTATTTGAAAGGCAGAGTTACAGAGAGACAGAGACAGAGAGACAGAGACAGAGAAAGAGCGGTCTTCCGTCCTCTAGCTCACTCCCCAGATGGCCTCAGTGGCTGGAGCTGTGCCTATCTGAAGCCAGGAGCCAGGAGCTTCCTCTGGGTCTCCTATGCAGGTGCAGGGTTCCGAGGACTTGGGTCATCTTCCATTGGTTTCCCGGGCGACAGCAAAGAGCTGGATTGGAAGTGAAGCAGCTGGGGCTTGAATAGGCGCCCAGATAGGATGCTGGGACTGCAGGCTGTGGCTTTTCCTCTGCTATACCACAGAACTGGCCCAAGATTTTATTTTGTTTTGTTTTTGTTTTTGGTTTTTTTTTTTTTTTTTTGGACAGGCAGAGTGGACAGTAGAGGGAGACAGAGAGAAAGGTCTTCCTTTTTGCCGTTGGTTCACCCTCCAATGGCCGCCGCGGCCGGCACGCTGCAGCCAGCGCACCGTGCCGTTCCGATGGCAGGAGCCAGGTGCTTCTCCTGGTCTCCCATGGGGTGCAGGGCCCAAGGACCTGGGCCATCCTCCACTGCACTCCCTGGCCACAGCAGAGAGCTGGCCTGGAAGAGGGGCAACTGGGACAGGATCGGTGCCCCGACCGGGACTAGAACCCGGTGTGCCAGCGCCGCAAGGTGGAGGATTAGCCTACTGAGCCGCGGCGCCGGCCAAGATTTTATTTTTTAAGAACAATTTTGGGTCAGAATGAAACTGAGAGAAAGGTACAGAGTTATCACATATAACCCCCTATTCTATTAATTCTCCCCCATTACTTCTTAATAAATGGCAACTCTGTCCTTCTGTTTGCTCAGGACAAAACCTTGGAGTCATCCTTGGCTTCTCCAAAAAAACATCTTTGATATCCCATGTTCAGTCTAATTCCTGTCAGCTTTACCTTGAAAATACATTCAGAATGTGACTCCTTTTCATCAGTACTAGAGCTGTAGCCCTAGTCCTTACTAGTTTCCCATTGTCTACTCTTATCCTTTTTTTTTTTTGTTAAGATTTATTTTATATATTTGAAAGAGAAGAGGTAGAGACACTCACAGAGAGAGGTCTTCCATCCACTGTTTCACTTCCCAAATGGCTTCAACAGCTGGAGCTGAGCCAATCTGAAGCCAGGAGCCAGGATCATCTTCTTGGTCTCCCACGTTGGTGCAGGGGCCCAAGGACTTGGGCCATCCTCTGCTGCTTTCCCAGGAGCATTAGCAGGGAGCTGGATTGGAAGTGGAGAAGTGGAGCAGCCAGAACTTGAATTGGTGCCTGTATGGGATGCCGGTGCTGCAGCATGGAGCTTTAAATTGCTCTGCCACAGCGTGGGCCCCTACCCTTATCCTTCTATAATCTTTCTTCCACAGGCAACCAAAAATGATCTTATTTTTAAAATATGTTCCTAGGGTGGGCATTTAGCTTATCAGTTAAGATGCTCATTAAGATGCCTACATCTCAGTGCTGGCATTGTGGTGTAGAGGGTAAAGTCACTGCCTGTGGCATCCCATATGGGTGCCAGTTTGTGTTCCAGCTGCTCCACTTCTGATCCAACTCTCTGCTAAAGGCCTGGGGAAAGTAGCAGAAAATGGGCGAAGTGCTTGGGCTCCTGCCACCCATGTGGGAGACCCGGGTGAAGCCTCTGGCTTCTGGCTTTGACCTGGCCCAGTGCTGGTTAGTTTGGGCACCTGAGGAGTGAACCAGCAGATGGAAGACCTCTCTCTCTCTCTCTTTCTGTCTCTCCCTCTGTAACTCTTTCAAAATAGAAACATAAATCTTTTTTTTTTTTTTTTTAGATTTATTTATTTATTTGAAGACTTACACAGAGAGAGAAGGAGAGGCAGAGAGAGAGGGGGGGGGGGGGTCCTCCATCTGCTGTTTGACTCCACAATTGGCCACAGTGGCCAGAGCTGTGCCAATCTGAAGCCAGAGCCAGGAGCCTCCTCTAGGTCTCCCACATGGGTGCAGAGGCCCAGGGACTTGGGCCGTCTTCTACTGCTTCCCCAGGTCATAGCAGAGAGCTGGATTGGAAATGCAGCAGCTGGGACTTGAACTGGCACCCATATGGGATGCAGGCACTGTATGCAGCGGCTTTACCCTCTACGCCATAGCACTGCCCCCCACCTTTAAAGATTTAGTTATTTATTTGAACATAAATCGTAAAAGAGAGAAAAAAAATGGATGCCCACATCCTATAATACTTAACCCTGTCTCCCAACTCCAGCATTCCTGCTAGTGCAGACCCTGAAAGATAATCAGTTGATTGCTTAAGTAATTAGCTTCCATCAGATGGGAGCTTATGTTCTGTCTCCCTGACTTTCAAGTAAAAAAAAAAAGTTATTAATGCAATGCAGTGTCCTGGATTATGTCCTGGAAAAGAAAAAAATTGCTAGTGGAAAAACTGGTGAAATCTGAATAAAGTAGTAATAGTAATGTATCACTATTAAAGTTTTTGTTTTGACAAATGTAACACGCTTATGTAAGATGTTGCTTAACCTAGGTACTCTGAATATTATATTGGAATTCTGTGTACTATTTTTTAGCTATAAAATCTAAAATTTTCCTTAATAAGCCTTATTTGAAAAAAAAGAGAAAATCAAAGCTGAAAGAGTTCTTTGAAAAGAAATAAATTTGTTAACTCTACGGGTGGGCAATTAGCCTCGTAGTCAATCTGCCAGTTATGATTCTCATATTCTGAGTCAGAGTAGCTGCGTTTAATACCTGCTTCTGGTTCCCAACTCCAGCTTCCTGCTAATGCAGACTTCTGGAGGCAGCAGTGATGGCTCAAAGAATTGGGTTCGGGCTACTCATGTGGAGACCTGGAAAGTATTCTCAGCTCACATCTTGGCTGAGCCAGCATTTGGGAGTGAGCCAGTAGATGTGAGCACTCACTCTCACTCAAAGGTTATCTCTGCCTCTCAAAGAAAAGAAAAACCATAACTTCTTACTAAACATTTCAAATCATGCCATTCTTTTCCTCAAAAATCCTGTTCACCTTTTCACTTGGTAAAATCCAAAGCCCTGATTGTGGCTTCAAGGCTCTACACAGCTTGACCCAACCTCTCCCTAATATGACTTCTTACTGCTCTCTCTTTCTCTTTTTTGTGGTTGAGTTTCAGCCAAATATTGCTATCAGTGGAGATCCTTGAGCTTGTTCTGACTAATGCCCTTCCCCAGATATTTTTCTGTGCTTAAACATCATCAGAGAGCTCCTTTACTAACCATCTTACCTAAAATAGTGACTTGCTATCATATTTATCCCTCCCTTTATTTTTTGGAGTTTTATTAAGGTATAATTTATATACTCTAAAATTTATTCAATATATGCATATGTCAGTGATTTTTTTTCTTTAATAAATACATAGAATTGTGTGCTTGTCTTTACAATTCAATTTTAAGATGCATTCATCACTCCCAAAAGTTTCTTTGTACTAATTTGCAGTCAGTCCCCATTCCCAGCCACAGCAAATGACTGATCTGGTTCTTTTCTCTGCGGATTTGCCTTTTTTTGGACATTTCATGTTAAGGGAAACATACACGATATGGTTTTTTACATGTGGTTTCTTTCGCATACCATTACCATTTCTGTGGTTCTTCCATGTTGTGTGTGTGTGTGTACACTTCTGTGGTTTGTTCCTTTTTTATTGCTAAATCATTTCATTATATGGTGACACAAGGGTCATTTGGATGTAAGTTGATTATTTTTTGGTTATCATAAATCATGTTGCTATAAATATTCATGCATAAGTCTTTATGTGGATATTTAATTTTTAAATTATTTTTTAGTTTTTAAAGTTTTTAATGTAGAGGTTTTCATTGCTCTTGGCCTTTAGTTTCCTAGAGATAAGATGTAATTTGCTAAAATGAAGTTAGGTAAGGAATAGCTTTAGTATTCTAAGGGGAATGGTGAAGAGAGCTGATCAAAGGAACTAAAATGTTAAATGGCATTCTAAGGTTTTCTTAGAAGTACTCAGCTGCTTGGTAGAAGCAAGGAAGAGAAGTATCTGAGGTCAAAGAATAGTTTGCTTAGAATGAGAGTGTGAGAGACTAGAAGCAAAAAAGGTTGTGATTAGAGTAGGATTATAGTTAAGGTTCTGATAGGGTATGGTTTAGAGTTGAAGATATTGTGAATTTTCCATATAGACATTTATGTGATTGAGGCTATTTTTCCGGATATAGTGTAGACAGTCAGATAAATATCTAGAGCAATAATATGACATGAAGTAGAGAAAGTGACCCACATGTCAGTCGTAAGGTGCATCAGTTTTGGGCCAGTCAGGAAACACTACACTAGTTATTTGAATGTGGAAATTCAAAGAATCATTAGTGAAAAATGGTGAAGTAAGAGGTCTTTAAGGCAGGGGTTGGCATACTGTGGCTTGCACACCAAGTCTACCCTGCTGCCTGTTTTTGTAAATTGTACCATAGCCGTGGTTTTTTATTTATGTATTGTCTGTGTCTGTTCTCATGCCTTATTGGCAGGGTTGAAATGTAACAGATATTTAGGCCCATAAAGCCTAAAATATTTACCAATTGGCCTGTAGGACCTCTGTCCTTAATGAGTTGTACTATGAGAATTAACTGTAAAACTTGTTCTCAAACAGTACTTTATATGTTGTATGTGTGGGTGGGTGCAAACTGTTGAAGTCTTTACTTAATATAGAGTTGGTCTTCTATATATAAAGTTAATTAAAAATGAATCTTAATGAAGAATGGGATGGGAGAGGGAGTAGGAGGTGGGGTGGGAGTCGAGGTGAGAGGGTGGGCATAGGGGAAAGAACCACTGTATTCCTAAAGTTGTACCCATGAAATTTGCATTCGTTAAATAAAAACTTAAAAAAAAAAAAAACATAAGCAGTTCTCCTATAAGGGGTCCACAGTTAACATTACATAAAGGCTATCATCACCTTTCTGCTGAGAAAAATGAACAGTGAAGGAGCTCCCCGGACTTGATAAGATTTCCATCCAGTCCCAAAATGAAATTCAGCGTCTGTGAAGAGGCAGGTAAGGCTATCATAGGAACACACAGATTGTGGATAGCAAAAAATACTCGGCAGAGAACTCTAGCCAGAACTGTCAGGCAGACATCATGGCCTGAGGACACAGCCAAAACTGGTCTTTGACAGCCTCAGGGTTCTTACCCTGAATTAAAAAATCAACTGTGATGGAACAGTACAGAAGAATTGTCCTCAAGGATGTTTTGTGATAGGGAAGTATCTTTCTGCTTCTGGCCTTCAGTGTCCCTTTGGTGCCCTCTGTTGACAAACCTAATATTGTGCCAACTGGCAAAGAAATGAAGGGTTTAGCCCTAGTAACAGGAAGTAGATCAAAAGAAGGGTCCATTTGGAAGATTTCTGCATGAATGTAGAGTAAAAGGAAGCAGAAATATAAGTAAGCAAGCAAAGCTAGAGAGCTAGAAAACAGAGCTTTGGGCCCTGAGGAGTGCAGGGTAGTTGGGTGTTTGAGCAAATAGAGGTGGTTTCTTTTAAGCTTGAAGACGAAGGAAACACTCAGTTTGTGGTAGCCAAGCCTGAAAGGTGGAAACATTTAAATTTTTAAGGGTTGGTGTAGTACTGAGTTTCAGCCCATTTTAACAGTACTTGGCGTAGAAGTTTGGCATAAATGTTTTATGAATTAATTCATTATATATAACAGTGCTTCTTAATGACGTATAGACAAATTTAGGACTCATTCTATCAGATAAGTGATTTTACAGTGTATTTGTATATTGCAGTTATATTACATTTGTATATGTTTGCATCATGGTAAAATCAACTGTGATGGAATAGGGTAGAAGAATTGTCCTCAAGGAAGTTTTGTGATCAAAGCTTCTAAAGTGATCCCTGTATAGAAGTAGATAATAAAGTTGACTAATTTCCTATACCGTTGCCCAGTGCTGATGTGTGACCAGCCTCTGAAGAGCTTTTTTTTTTTTTGACACTAGATTTTTGAAAGAGGGAGAGAAGGTTATTTTTAGTGTGAAAATTATTCCAAAAGTAAAATACAATCTGTTTAACGATTTAGTAATTTGTTTCTAATTTAATTTTGATTCCAATATGAAATTAATGGAATTTGTAAGTGAATAATTGTGTCAAAGTGAAAGCCAGGCCTTGCTTTTTCCTACTTTAAACTATATTAATGAAAAGCTGTCTTATTTCTTTTTCTTTTTCATGACAAAGGAGTGGAAGATATGTGTTCTTAGATACAAATAAAATATCTAGTTTCTGACTTCATCTGTAAAATTGATCTTTTAAAAATTTCACGTACTTAGGTTTCTTTTTTTCTCTTTCTTTTATTTACATTTGATTTTTAAAGAACCAACTCCGAGGAGTGGATCAAGTAGTTAAAGCTACAAGAAAAATCTGTAGTGCTTTAGATGGTGTGGAGACTCCTGCCATTACAGAATCAGTGAAGAAACTAAAAAGAGCAGTTAATCTTCCAAGGAGTAAAATTTCTGAGGTAAATATATTTTTCAAAGATTTATTTTATTTATTTGAAAGAGTTACAGAGAGAGGTAGAGCCAGAGAGAGATATATATTTTAAAAACTTTTCAAAATTTATTTATTTATTTGAGAAACAAAGTAAGCTTGCTTTTGCTGGTTCACTCCCCACAATAGCTGGGATTGGGAAACTCAATCCAAGGCTTCCTCATGGGTGGCAGGAACCCAGTTACTTGAGTGACGTCACTACCTCCCAAGTGTGTATTAACATGAAGCTGTAGTCAGGAGTTGGAATTAAGTATTACTCCCAGACGCTCTGTTATGGGATATGGTGTCTTAACGAACATGTTTTAAGCCAGGTACCTGCTTCATGACTTTTCCTTTTTAGTTGATTTGGTCACTTACTTACTTAGGTAGAGGGTTACTTAGTATAGAGAAGGACTACCTTAAGAAGAGCTTTGTGAGAGCTGACATTGAATAGGTACATGCCAAACTGTGAGCCCTTCGTGAGTTGTTTTTTTTTTTTTAATATATCTCATAAATACAACATCAAGAACATAGTAATTCTTCCCACCGTACCAGCCCTCCCACTCACTCTTCTCCCCCCTTCCTCCTCCCTCTCCTGTTTAGTGCCAGAGAGAAAAAGAAAGAATGGAATAAAAAAACTAACAGACTGTCAGCCCTTTGTTATAAAGGAAGACTTTTAGCATTGTAAGTTGGTTTGAGGTTCAAAGATAGATACTGAGCTCGGAAGACCTGGAGAATGATAGCTATTACTTCTCCCTCTGGATGAAAATGTCCACGGTTGGCAGTGGGGAAGTTCTATTTTGGACCATATCCTTTTCCTGTTCAAAACACCAAGAAGCCTATGTAGTAGTGATTTCTCACCTTAGAAGCAGCCAGGTTAGGAGCCTCTCCTTGTATCATAATGTTGCTTTTAATGAAAGCCCTACCTTCTGGTATTTCCATGGAGATTCAGTTAACTGTTCATGTTTACATCTTTGATTGGAAGGATGAAAAAAAAGGTAGATCTCGTAAGTCAAATTTAAAGGAAGGAAAAGTTATCTTGCTTAGACCATTCATTTTCACAGCGATCCCGTCCATATGGTATATAGTCATTTGTATTTGTTTTTCTTCTGTCTTGTATGCCTCTTTTTAGATATTAAAAGATACATATGAAATTGTTTAGAGGTGATCAGCTACCATTGTCCCAATGTTGTATAAGCCGTTTGTTCATTTACTAGATAAAAGGAGCAGAGAGTAGGGGGGAGAGGAGTCAACTTAAATAATCACAAGAGGCCGGCGCCGCGGCTCACTAGGCTAATCCTCCGCCTTGCGGCGCCGGCACACCGGGTTCTAGTCCCGGTCGGGGCACCGATACTGTCCCGGTTGCCCCTCTTCCAGGCCAGCTCTCTGCTGTGGCCAGGGAGTGCAGTGGAGGATGGCCCAAGTGCTTGGGCCCTGCATCCCATGGGAGACCAGGATAAGCACCTGGCTCCTGCCATCGGATCAGCGCGGTGCGCCGGCCGCAGCGCGCTACCGCGGCGGCCATTGGAGGGTGAACCAACGGCAAAAGGAAGACCTTTCTCTCTCTCTCACTGTCCACTCTGCCTGTCAAAAAAAAAAAAAAAAAAAAAATCACAAGAGCTTTTTTGAGTCACTAAATAATAATAGTTCCAGAGTCTTTTCTTTAAGGATATCCTTATGCTACTGTAGAGCAATTAATGGAAAATAAAATACCACATTAGTGTTTTTTATCTCTTCTGTATTTCAAATTAATAAGGCAGATTTTAGTCGTTTTATGTTTTGCAGTAATTTTCAATTACTCTAATTTTCTTGATACTAAAAATCATCTATTTATAATTCTTTATTGTTATATTCCTTCTTTAGATATTTTTGTGAAGTTTCTCCTGGGAAGGGTTTTTGTGATATATAGCACTTAATTAAATGTATTGAAGATAAAGGTAAGCATTTTATACATCATGGACAATTTTTTGACTAATTTGTTTATGTGTGTTGTACAGGTGACTTCACTATCTGGAGGAGACAGTACCAAAAGTTCAGCTAGAGGTATGTCTTTAAATTCTTTACATTTTAGCAATAATTGTGCTTTTGCACAGAATTATGTTAACATTTTCTTTAAATATAGGCTCATTAAATCCTGAAAATCCTGTTCAAGTAAGCGTGGACCAATTAACTGCAGCAATTTATGATCTTCTCAGACTCCATACCAGTTCTGGTAGGAGTTCTACGGACTTTGCCCAAAGCTACAGGAATACCAAGGAGGCCTGGACTACAACAGAACAGCTCCAGTTTACTATTTTTGCTGCACATGGAATTTCAAGTAATTGGGTATCAAAGTAAGTAACTATTTAGAAGACACTATGCACAGCTTTATCTCATGACTATTCTTTTTTTTTAATTTTTTTTATTTTTT
The DNA here is from genome assembly GCF_033115175.1 of Lepus europaeus. Taxonomy (NCBI): domain Eukaryota; kingdom Metazoa; phylum Chordata; class Mammalia; order Lagomorpha; family Leporidae; genus Lepus; species Lepus europaeus. Next base: position 48,185,276 of record NC_084833.1, read on the forward strand.
TTAACTTTTATTTAATGAATATAAATTTTCAGTGTACAGCTTATGGATTACAATGGCTTCCCCCTCCCATAACTTCCATCCCACCCGCAACCCTCCCCTCTCCCGCTCCCTCTCCCCTTCCATTTGCATCAAGATTCATTTTCAATTCTCTTTATATACAGAAGATCAATTTAGTATAAAGATTTCAACAGTTTGCACCCACATAGAAACACAAAGTGAAATATACTGTTTGAGTACTAGTTATAGCATTAAATCACAATGTACAGCACATTAAGGACAGAGATCCCGCATGAGGAGCAAGTGCCCAGTGGCTCCTGTTGTTGACCCAACAAATTGACACTCTAGTTTATGGCGCCAGTAACCACCCTAGGCTGTCGTCATGAGTTGCCAAGGCTATGGAAGCCTTCCAAGTTTGCCGACTCTGATCATATTTAGACAAGGTCATAAAAGACAGGGTGAGGATAGTAACCAATGATCCTAAGAGTGGCATTTACCAGGTTTGAACAATTATACAGCATTAAGTGGGGAAGAGGACCATCAGTACACACAGGTTGGGAGTAGAGCCATTGGTGGTAGAGTAGAGGTTATGATTACAAAGGAATGAGGCCCAAGTGCACTAGACAGGGCCTAGAACAAAGGACAGAGTCATTATTAGAGGAGCTAAGAAAGGTGCTGTCTAAGCTACAATTAAGTTTTCTGATTGAGAGGCAAATAGAACCTGATAGAAGGGGCTTGATACTAATCTGTTGGGCTTTAGGTCTTGTAAATTCAGAGGCCCAGACCTATCTATCTCTTCACATGGGGTATATCCTAAGGGAGGTGTGAACCTCCTAGGGGAAGGCACTCTGTTGACTTTCATTACTTGGCTGGCCTGGGAGGAGAGCTGGCCAGGTCAAGGCAGGTGGCATCTCTAACAAGAAATTTACAGTTCTGCCTGCAGTGTTGCTGACCCTACTTGACCATCCCCTCAGCTGCAGTGGTCACTTTGGAAGTTGGGCTGAGTGAAGGGCTTTTCAGCTCATGACTATTCTAATCTTGTAAAATGTCAGCAACCACTGTTATCTTGGTGCTTAAATGGATATATGAGAGCCACTTTTGTGGGGCAGGTGTTCCACGTTGCAGAGCTGGTAATGACTCATGTGCTTGAGTACCTGGCACTCACATGGAAGACTTAGGTTAAGTTCCAGGCTTGTGGCTTTGACCTGGCTCAAAACTGGCTATTGTATGGATTTGGGGAGATTAGAAGATCTCTATCTCTCTGCCTTTTCAAAAAAAAATAAAATTTTTCTTTGTGATTTTCATAAAAGTTATAGATGTATGAAGCTATTCAGTAAAACATACCACTCCTACTATGCACAAAAAGTAGGATGCTTATAAGAGGAAATGATGTTAATAAATTAATGAATTTCAGACTGCTGTTCTTTCTGCTTTTGTGTCTAAAATGATTTTTTTTGTGTGAAATAGCTTCATAATAGCTCATGCTCTTTAAGGGGAAGCCTAGCAAAGAGATAACAAACATAAATTCCTCTTAAGTTGAAATTTTGATTTAAAAAAGAATTATTTAATTATTTGAAGTGGTATTTTAATTTCTTCAGTAAATATTTACTGGGCACCATTTATGGACATTGTACTTGGTACATGGGATTCAGGAGTAAACAGGCAGCAAAATACTTCTACCTTCCTGGAACTCGCATTGAAATGGGTACTACTTGTATCTGAAGGTATTTCATTCTTTTAAATAGGTACAGGGATATTATTCTTCAGACATATATACACACACACATATATATATATAAGCATACATACATGCACAAACAAATTTAGGGATATATTATTAGAGAACAAATATCCAGAAAACAGTGCTAATTAATATGGAAAGTAAGCTAACAAAATACTGAAGTATAAGGGAAAATGTGATGAAATTGAAAAAGTATCTAGGGGTGATCATTTTATGATCCCAAGAGATTAGATTTAAAATATTTACATAGTATATGTGAACAATGTGATTAACATGTAAGCCTATAGTAAGTTAGAATATGAATATAGTTTTTTAATTTTTTGGTTTTTTGAGAGACAGAGAGCTCCCATTCTCTGGCTCACTCCCCAGATGCCTACAATGGCTAGACCTAGGCCACACTGAAGCCAGGAGCCAGGGACCCAATTGCTTGAGTCATCACCTGCTATCTCCCAGAGTGCAAATTATCAGGAAGCTGTAGTTGAGAGTGGAGGCGGGACTTAGAATCCAGGCACTCTAATATTGGGTGCAGGAGTTCCAGGGAGCATCTTAACCCCTAGGCCAAACACCTGCTACAGAATACAATTTTATTGAACCTAAGACTCCTGCCTAATTGTATCTAACCAGCTCTGTACTTGTGGCAATTAGGGGCCAAGTCACTGCTGTCGCATGAGAGAAAACACAGCGTCTATACCCATGGAAGGAAGCCTCCCTATATAGAAGGAAGATCAGCTCAATGCAAGTCAGCCCAAGCACTATTAAAATATGCTTAGCTGACTATCTCAGTGACTTAGTAAAGGAAATGGTACCTAGAGAATGTAATGTTTGTATTCCTTTGCCTAGAATTTATTTAGTGTCATTGAACTAAAATCTAAAGCTACTACATAACTGAGTGCAAAATTGAAATAAATTCTTCATTATGGCATCCCCTTAGACTAGAACCTAGGGCAGTATGTTCCTCCTCTGGTTTCCCTTTGATGTATCTTTTCTCTGTTTTCATAGATTTTGGAATGATTAAATTTTGGATGAATTCCAAAAAATTAAAATGAATAGTGATCTGATTATTTCAAGTATTAGTAACTTTGGGAAAGCTACTAATGTATACTTGTATTTATTAGCTAACTTTTATTGTTAAGGTAGAAATAAAATTAAACTCTTTCTTTTCTCAGTTATGAAAAATATTATTTGATGTGCTCCCTGTCTCACAATGGAAAGGATCTTTTTAAACCTATTCAATCAAAGAAGGTTGGCACTTATAAGAATTTCTTCTATCTTATTAAATGGGATGAACTGTAAGTGAAATTCCTGGCTTTTTATTCTTTGGGTGTACCCTAGTCTTTTTCCATGAATTCTAGTGCCATTTCCATTGAAATTCATTAGATTCTTACTGATTTCTCAAGGTTTTGTCTGGATATGATTCTATAAAACAGACAAGTTTTCATTAAAATATCTGATATACTCTTAAGCCTACATATTATTAAATTGCAAAAATATGCCATTAACTTTTGCCAAACTATGTCGTTAAAGGTGTAAATTTATTGATATGTAATTCCACAAAGCTGATGTTTCATAACATTGCTTACTTTAGTATTTTTTCAATAACACTATATAGGAATCTTGGGTCTTGATTAACAGATAACCAAAAAAAACCCCTCAAAAACAAAAATGCCAAACTTAGTAATCTTAAATTCTTGTGAAAGGTGACATTTTGTATTGTTAATATTTTATAAATATTGTTTGTCAACTAAGGGAAATCTCATTATTTAGACAGGTAGGCAGTTACACAACTTTCTACTATTTGTTCCACATGTATTAAATGGCTTCCTACTTTTCCTTTTTTATTATTTTTTAAATTGCATGTCTGAAAGCAATCAAATAATTCAAAATTTAAGCATATCAACATTTGTTATTTTAGAGTAACCACTATTGAGCTCATGTGTTCTTTCAAAGTAAAAAAATATTCACTGAAAAACATAAATATCTATTTGTGAATATACTTATATTCTTACGCTAAGAATACTCATTAGCATTCATCTAGTTCTTCGTAAAAGAAATAAAAATAGCTACTATTATTTTGTCTGGTAATTGGTGCTGCAAGTCTTAAAGGTGTTTTTGAGGAAAGAAATGCTGCATTTTGAAATTTTACATATTTTTAAAAAAGATATAAAAACAAGATTTATTAGAGTCAGAGACCTCCAGCCAGAGTGTCATGGAAGAGAGCTCCAAGAGAGGCAAAACCCGAAGGGGCTGGTGGCTTTGGGGTTTTTAAGCACAATTTTGATAAAGAAAAAAACTCAGCAGCTTGACATTTAGTTACAAGGTGGTGGACAAAACCCATCAAAAGAACTGATTTGTAAGCTTTTTTATTCTGTCTGGCTTGCAAATGGTAAAACAAAAGAGCCATCGGAAGGGTGGGATACCTAATTTGTTTTATAGTAAACTGGGAGCTCAGAACAAAATTTGTTTTACAATTTTTAGTAATGCAAGTTAGTGAAACTTATACCTAGCTTTAGGTTACTCATGATTAAAGATTATTTGGTAAGTAAAATAAAATACCTAAAATTGTTTTCTCCTTAAAGGTTTAAACTTCATTTTAAAAGTCTAATTTGGTTTTTCTGTTACTACATTTTTTCCCCTGTAGAATCATTTTTCCCATCCAAATATCACAACTGCCATTAGAATCACTTCTCCACCTCACTCTTTTTGGAATTTTGAATCAGAGCAGTGGAAGTTCTCCTGATTCTAATAAGCAAAGAAAGGGGCCAGAAGTTTTGGGCAGAGTTTCTTTACCTCTTTTTGACTTTAAGCGGTACGTATACTGAATTGTGATGTTGAGTTACTGTGGCCACATCTGCACATCAGAATTAGCTGGATGACAAGTGAGGAAAAATGACAAATGTAAGCTAAGGAGCTGCCTCCATTTTTCCAACATAACAAGAGTTCAGACACACTTCAGAGCAAACCAAAGTTATTCTTCTATAATCTAAATATGTCTTTTGGACTGAGTAGAAGGTTGTCACTCAGTATTCCAGGAGAAAAACAACACTCAGTGACCATTTTATTGCTTAAGTAAAGTACGATGTTATTGATATAATACCATGATCTCATAAGTTCCCTTGATATTCACATAAGAACTCCATTTTTCCTTTTCTCGTTCCTTTCATACCCTTCTCCAGTTTCAGAAAGTCTACAGCTGCACATTATTCCCTGCCTTAATTCTCTTTCCTGACTAATTTATTCCTTACTGTTATGGGACCTTGGTCATTAACCTCCAAAGTTGCCACATGTGTAAAAATCTATTGAAGGGCTGGTGCCGTGGCTTAACAGGCTAATCCTCCGCCTAGCAGCGCCAGCACACCGGGTTCTAGTCCTGGTCGGGGCGCCGGATTCTGTCCCAGTTGCCCCTCTTCCAGGCCAGCTTTCTGCTATGGCCTGGGAAGGCAGTGGAGGATGGCCCAAGTGCTTGGGCCCTGCACCCCATGGGAGACCAGGATAAGTACCTGGCTCCTGCCTTCGGATCAGCGCGGTGCGCCGGCCGCAGCGCATCGGCCGCAGCGGCCATTGGAGGGTGAACCAACGGCAAAGGAAGACCTTTCTCTCTGTCTCTCTCTCACTGTCCACTCTGCCTGTCAAAAAAAAAAAAAAAAAAAAAAAATTGAAGTGCTCTCCCTCTCTCTCTGTCTCTCCCTCTTTCTCTTACACTCTCCTTCTCCTTCTTTTCTTTTTAAAAGATTTATTTAGTTATTTGAAAGTTAGAGTTACACAGAGAGAGGAGAGGCAGAGAGAGAGAGAGGTCTTCCGTCAGCTGGTTCACTCTTCAAGTGGCTGCAACTGCCGGAGCTGCACTGATCCAGAGCCAGGAGCCAGGAGCTTCTTCCAGGTCTCCCATGTGGGTGCAGGGGCCCAATGACCTGGGCCATCTTCTGCTGTTTTCTCAGGCCATAGCAGAGAGCTGGATCGGAAGTGGAGCAGCCGGGTCTCAAACTGGCACTTTAGGCCAGGGTGTTAACCTGCTGCACCACAGCGCCGGCCCCTCTTCTCCCTCTTTTCCTTCTTCACCCCTTGCCTCTGGTCTGTCAGGTTTCCCCACCAATAAACCCTTTCCCTTACTCCGGTGTGACTGAGATCCAGGTTCCCCCAGTGACTGTTCTCCCTTTGGGGATTTCTGAGCTGCCTTGGGGTCCTGGATTTTTGCCAGTCACAAAACATACCCCCAGGAAAAGCAAACAAACAAACAAAAACCTATTGAAGGATTCTTTTTCTTAGAGGAAAAAGAATTCCTTTTGAACTTTGTGTCTGTTAAGAGCCATTGGGATAGGGAAGTATGTTTGGCCTGTCAGCTGAATATTTTAATTATGTTTTGAGTAATAATATGTTCTGTGAGATTATCAAGGGTCTTCCTAAACAAAACCAGTTGAATAAGTAAGGGAAATGTACATATAGTACATGGGAACATTCAGGAGACTGATGATGCACATTGGCATATTAAATCATCACTAAAGCTCTGTAGTTAAGAAGCCTATTTAACTTTTATAGTAGTATATTTATTATAATAACAAGCACATAGCACTTACCATATGCTGGGTATTAGTCCTCATGCTGTACGCATATACTTACATTCCTCACACTTAAATTCCTTACATACAACATTTCTCAGAAAAGGAGTTGTTATTACTCAGTTTTCCCCACTTGGGGGGCTGGGGCGGGAAAGCAGCAGGATGGGAACAACAAAGTACAGAGGTTAAATGCCTGGCCACAGGTCACTTACCTAGTAAGTGGTGGAGTTGGGATTTGTGTACCAGGCATCTTAGCTCCCAGGGTCTGTTCTTAACTATTATTCTTTGTTGACATTCTCAAACTTACATGAGCTCATTATACTTTTCTGTTACTCTAGAATATATTTTATGTATTTAAGGGATGGAATACTAACATCAAATTCATTACCATGTTTTATGAGTTTTTGATTTATAAAATGAAAATCATAGGTTTTTTTTTTATATTCATGAAGGTTTTTAGCATGTGGAACTAAACTTCTGTATCTCTGGACTTCATCACATGTAAATACTCTTCCTGGAACAACCCCTAAAAAAGGATTTGTCATGGAAAGAATAGTGCTGCAGGTAATGGTCTTGGTGAGGTTTCTATTTCGATTTCTGTCTAAAGAGTATGATTTGGGTTGTTAATAAAGAAACCTATCTTTGTTTAATCTCAGATCCTCAATTTAAATACCAGTATATCATTTCCTATTTCTGAAAAACATGCACTGTATCCATCCCATGAAATATGTGTATATGAGAATTACCAACAATGGTAATACTTTCAACAAAAAGACAAGAATCAATAATTGAACATTTAGTCAAATCTGTGATTGCTAAGGAAAGCAATTAAAGAAGCTGAGACAGCAAATGCGTGAACTATAATTTAACTAAATTATGTTCCATTTTTTAGGTTGATTTTCCCTCTCCTACATTTGATATTATGTATACAACTCCTCAAGTTGACAGAAGCATTATACAGCAACACAACTTAGAAACACTAGAGAGTGATACAAGAGGGAAACTTCTTGACATTCTTCATAGAGACTCATCGCTTGGGTATGCTCCATTTTTGATCTTTTGCCTGAATATCTCCTGCAATGTAAGCTTAAGGGCTTATATTAAATGCTTGATGAAGTTCATGATTTAGCAGTGTTTTTGGTATGGAAAGTTTTCTTTCTTTTTTTTTTTTAAATTTTTTGACAGGCAGAGTGGACAGTGAGAGAGAGACAGAGAGAAAGGTCTTCCTTTGCCGTTGGTTCACCCTCCAATGGCTGCCGCGGTAGGCGCGCTGCGGCCAGCGCACCGCGCTGATCCGAAGGCAGGAGCCAGTGCTTCTCCTGGTCTCCCATGGGGTGCAGGGCCCAAGCACTTGGGCCATCCTCCACTGCACTCCCTGGCCACAGCAGAGAGCTGGCCTGGAAGAGGGGCAACCGGGACAGCATCGGTGCCCCGACCGGGACTAGAACCCGGTGTGCCGGCACCGCAGGGCGGAGGATTAGCCTAGTGAGCCATGGCGCCGGCAGTTTTCTTTCTTTTTTAAGATTTATTTATCTATTTGAGAAGCAGAGTTAGAGAGAGGGAAGGAGAGACAAGAGAATGATCTTCCATTTGCTGCTTCATTCCTCAAATGGCCACAGTAGCCAGAACTGGGCTGATCTGGAGCCAGGAGCTTATTCTGGGTCTCCTATGCGGGTGCAGGGGCCCAAGCATTTGGGCTCTCCTCTACTGCTTTCCCAGGCCATCACAGAGAGCTGGATTAGAAGTGGAGTAGCTGGGACATGAACTGGTGCCCAGATGGGATGCTAGCACCACAGGCAGAAGCTTAACCTACTACTATTCCAGTGTCGACCCTGAACGTTTTATATTTAACTTACTTATTTATTTATTTTTTTGCCAGGCAGAGTTAGACAGTGAGAGAGAGAGACACAGAGAGCGTTATAGACAGTGAAAGAGAGACAAGAGAGAAAGGTCTTCCTTCCGTTGATTCTCTCCCCTAATGGCTGCTACGGCCGGCGCTGCACCAATCCGAAGCCAGGAGCCGGCTACTTCCTCCTAGTCTCCCATGTGAGTGCAGGGACCCAAGCACTTGGGGCATCCTCCACTGCCCGCCCCGGGCCACAGCAGAGAGCTGGAGTGGAAGAGGAGCAACCTGGACTAGTACCCAGCACCCCAACCGGGACTAGAACTCGGGATGCCGGCGCCGCAGGCAGAGGATTAGCCAAGTGAGCCATGGCACCGGCCCATTTAACTTATTTTTTTAAATTATGGAGACTATGCAGTTGTTTAAAAGTTTAGACTGTTTACATGATCAAACTGTTTAGACTGTTTACATGATCATAAGGCAAACACTAACATTATATTTATAATAGATATTCATAGATTAACTTCCTTAACCTATGAAGGACATTTTCATTTCAATAAGGTAAAGACCCAACAACTCATAGGAAAGGAAGTAATGAATATGACACGGCATTTTTTTGGAAGAGAAATACAGTGCCTTTTAAGCATTTGAAACGATGTTCAACCTCTCAGTAATCAAGAAAATGTAAACTAATGTAAGATATTACACACATCAGAGTGTGTGAGATGGATTAAATTTAAATGCCTGTCCAAAAAAAAATGCCTCATAGAAAAATTTTTTTAAAGATTTATTTATTTACTTGAGAGGCAGAGTACAGAGAGGCAGAGGAGAAGGGGGCGGGGGGGGGGGGGGAGGTCTTCCATCCACTGGTTCACTCTCCAATTGACCGCAATGGCCAGAGCTGCGCCGATCGGAAGCAAGGAGCCAGGAGCTTCTTCCGGGTCTCCCACGTTGGTGCAAGGACCCAAAGATGTGGGCCCTCTTCTACTACTTTCCCAGGCCCTAGCAGAGAGCTCTATGGGAAGTGGAGCAGCTGGAACTTGAACTGGTGCCCATATGGGATGCTGCACTGTAGCGGTGGCTATACCTGCTATGCCACAGTGCTGGCTCCTCATATAAAATATTGGTGAGGATATTTAAAAAATGGGAATTGGGTAGGTTTTTTTAAAATTTATTTGACCAATTTGAAAGGCAAAGTGACAGAAAGCGAGGGAGCGAGGGAGTAAGGAAATGAGAGAGAGGGAGTGCCCAATCAAGCACAAAGCAGAATTCTATCCATTGCTTCACTCCCCAAGTGGCCCTGACAGCTGGGGCTGGGCCAGGTTGAAGCAGGAACCAAGAACTCTATCTGGATCTCCCATGTGGGTGGCAGGGACTCCAGCACTTGAGCCATCATCTTCTGCTTCCCAGGCAGCTCTCTACTAAGAAAGCTGGCTGAAGTGGAGTAAATGAAATTGGAAACAGTACTCTGATATGTGGTATAGGCATCTCAGGCAGCATCTTAACCTATGCCATAATATCCACCCCTGAAACCACTACAAGACCCACGCCCAGGGCAGTGTTTGGTACGGCACCTCTTGGTGTGCCCACCTGCCTTATCTAACTGCCTGGGTTCATGTCCTACTATCACTCCCAATTCCAGCTTCCTGCTCATGCACACCCTGGAGGACAGCAGGTGATAGCTGGAGTAGTTGGGTCCTGCCATCCACATGGGAGACCTGGACTGGGTTCCTGGCTTCTGTCTTCTGCTGCTGCTTTCCCAGGCCATCACAGAGAGTTGGATTGGAAGTGTAGTAGCTGGGACATGAACTCTCTCTCTTTCTCTCCCCTTTTGAATAAAAGATTTTTTTTAAAGGAAATTATGTATTCATAGAATTGTAAAAAGCTACAGTTCTTTTGGAGGCAATAACCTATAAAAGCTATAGTTTACCCAGCAATGCCACTTCTCATACCACAGAAAAAAAACCCTTTATATTTGCCTCTGGAAACAAGAATGTTCATTGCAATGCATCACACTGGGTTAAATTATAGTACATTTATCCAATGGCAAACAATGTAACTAGTAGAGTGAGGTTATAGCTATATGTACTAATATATTAGATATATTAAATGAAGAATGTAAGGAGCAGAATAGTGACTTAGTGTGTTATCTTTAGCATAAAGGAAAAAAAAATCTGCTTGCACTCCTACATAGGCTTCTTCTCTGAAAGAATACACAGCTTAGTTTGTTGCCTCTGAGAAGGGGAGGTAGAGGCCTCACTGTGTACCTCGTGCAAAATTAAAATTTTTTTAACACTTTACATGGAATGAATACATTTCAGTGAGTATTTTATAAACAAAATGGAAGGATAGATGGGTGGTAGAATAATGAAATATTTCATTCATGTAAACATTTATCTTTAAGCTTTCCCAGCTGCTTTACTTCCAATCTGGCTCCCTGCTAATGTACCTGGGAAAGACTTGGAGGATTGCCCAAGACCCTGGGCCCCTGCACCACGTGGGAGACCCAGAAGAAGCTCCTGGCTCCTGGCTTTAGACCAGCCCAGCTCCAGCCAATGCAGCCATTTGGGGCTGCAATAAATCATTTTCTAAAAAGATTTATTTAATTTTTTGAAAGTCAGAGTTAGGAAGACAGAGATCTTCCCTCCACTGGTTCATTTCCCAGATGGCCACATAAGCGGGGGCTGTGCCAGACTGAAACCACGTCTCCCATGAGAAGGCAGGGGCCCAAGTGCTTGGACCACCCGCCACTGCTTTTCCTAGGCCATTAACAGGGAGCTGGAACGGAAGTAGAGTAGCCGGGACTCAAACCAGTACCCATATGAATGCCTGTGTTGCAGACGGTGGCTTTACCCAGTATGCCACAACACTAGCTCCTATCCTTAAGCTTAAAAACAATTAGAATCTCCAAAATTTGTCTTTTTCAGTTTGAATACTCTTCAATTTAACTGCACATTCATCTACTAAAATTTTATAGTAGCATTTTTTCTGTGTGTGGCATTTGATTTTACTTGTATGAACTCCGGATGAAATTCTTGCTATTTCTTAGTGTGAGATCTACTTATTCAACTCTCTGGTTCCTTGCATCTAGTTTATAGTTCAATAAATTTTTATTGTACTAAATTATCCTTCATTTTCGTAACTAAGGCTCTTTTATCAAGGCAGAATGATTTCTTTCCATCCTCAAATTAGGGTAAATTTGTGGTGCTTGCTGTACAATGCATTTTTTCTATTCCAAATTAGTATTAATGATTTTACTAAGTGGCTGTCCCAAATGAATACATTTCTTCTTTGTATATTTAATCATTGAGATTATAACTATGTCATTATGATATCACTGAGAAATAATTTAATTCTATTATGTATGTAGACTTTCTAAAGAAGATAAAGCCTTTTTATGGGAGAAACGTTATTACTGCCTCAAATACCCAAATTGTCTTCCTAAAATACTATCAAGTGCCCCAAACTGGAAATGGGTTAATCTTGCCAAAACCTACTCATTGCTTCACCAGTGGCCTCCATTGTACCCTCTGACTGCACTGGAGCTTCTTGATTCAAAGTAAGTCAGATGTATGTATTTGCTGTATTCTACTATTGTCAGTGTAAATTATTACATTGCAAGAGCATACTTCCATTTTCTTTTATCATGAGCGGTTCAATACAGTATAAATGTTTCCATGCTCAAGTATTTATACAGCTAGCTTTTGCATTGAAATTATCAGAAAAAACATTGCATGTCATTTAAAACCAACCTAAAGAAAGGGTTAAGTTATAAATTTTGAATAAGTTATTATATTATCATGATGGAGCCCAAAATAATTTTCATAAATTTAAGGTTTCTAGATAATTCCAAGACTGAATCTGTATAGCATTGTAATTTTTTTTCTTAAATAGAGAAACACACTGCTTTTGAATATGGAGTTATTTGAATATTCTTTGTGAGGAATAGATTGATATTGTTTTCAGAAAATATAGTTCCATTAAGGGAGAAATCACTGTTATATCTTGATTTTGTGCTGTTCTAGATTTGCTGATCAGGAAGTGAGATCACTAGCAGTGACCTGGATTGAGGCTATTAGTGATGATGAACTAACAGATCTTCTTCCTCAGTTTGTACAAGTGAGTTTTTGCTAGGTTACCTCTCTTTTTTTTTATTGAAAGTAGTGTCATAGTGTGGCAGTGTTGTTAGGTTGCATGTAGATTTAATGTGAGTTTTTTCTAGTACTGTTATCTGCCCTATTTGAATATTATATATTTACCTATATTTTTAATTTACCTATATTTATATTTAAGACATTTTAGTGTCTTAGAATAGACTTCAGCTTTCGATTTTAGTTCACTGGCCAGTGAACCATGGCTGATGAATGTTGTTACTGTTTGTCTTTTGTGCTTTGTTTCCTTCATTTGACCTAATTTAATTCATGTTTCATTTTATGTGTCATCTTTTAACATTGAGTAAAACTTGTTTTATATAGTTTCTTTTTTGATCATTATATCTAAGCAATTTATTATGGGTTTGACAACTAGTAATTCTTATTTTCTTTTACATGTAGGCTTTGAAATACGAAATTTATTTGAATAGTACATTATTGCACTTCCTTCTGTCCAGAGCATTGGGAAATATCCAGATAGCACATAATTTATATTGGTAAGATTTAAATTTTATTAAGTACTTTATTTCCATTCCTAGTGTTTCTAGAGATAATGTATCTGTAGGCCTGAGAGGTAGGGCTGCTGTTGTGATGTGGCAGTTTAAGCTGCCACTTGTGACACCAGCATCCCATATCTGAGCATGGTTCAAGTCCTAGCTGCTCCACTTCTGATCCAGCTCCCTCCTAGTGTGCCTGGGAAAGCAGCAGAGGATGGCCCAAGTACTTAAGGTACCTGTCAAACATATGGGAGAGCTGGACGGTGTTTCTGATCCCTGACTTCCTTCTGGCCTAGCCCCAGCCATTGTGGTCATTTGGAGAGTGAAATAACAGATGGAAGATCTCCCTCCCTCCCTCCCTCCCTCCCTCTCTCCCTCCCTCCCTTTCACTCTTTCAAATAAATAAAATAATTCTAAAGAATTTTAATATCTAAAAACTATGCCCAGAATACTTACTGTAGATATTGAATGTTTTGTTGACTACATTATTTTGAAGGAGCTAAATTTAAAAACAAAACCAAAAATAACAAAACTGTGTATATAAAATACTTAGCATATGACAGCTCTATAATAATGAGTTTTAATTTGCTTACATAGCTTAAAATAAGTCTTTGGATACCAAAAGTTGACTTTGTTTGAATGATTTGTGAGCGAAGTTCATTCAGTTCTTAGAAGTGGCTGACATAAATATTTTTGCTTTGTTAGGCTTCTCAAGGATGCTCTGCATGATGCACAGTTTGGTACCCGATATGAACATGTTTTGGGTGCTCTCCTCTCAGTAGGAGGAAAAGGACTCAGAGAAGAACTTTATAAGCAGACCAAACTTGTTCAGCTTTTAGGAGGAGTAGCAGAAAAAGTAAGGCAAGCTAGTGGATCAGCTAGACAGGTATGTGCCCATAAAAGAGAACATAAATGTTTTGATGTTAAAAAATCTTTGAGATGCTGACAAATGAAGTTGTTACAGAACTCTAACTACGCTGGTGCTGTTTTGAGTGGACAGAATTCAGAGCTTGTTTGAAGAATATAGGAAAAAAAACCATACCCTAACTCAGAAGATCAGTACTTTTTAATTCCCATTCTTATTAATTAATTTCTGATCAAAATTATTTTCCAGAGTTTCTTTTTGTTTTCTTTCTAAATTTTTTTTGCAATTATGAAAATACCAGTTGATACTTATTTTTTAAAAATCCAGATAATGGGAGCCGACGCTGTGGTGCAACGGGTTAAAGCCCTAGCCTGGGGTGCCGGTGTCCCATATGGGTACCGGTTCTAGTCCTGGCTGCTCCACTTCCTATCCAGCTCTCTGCTATGCCCTGGGAAGGCAGTAGAAGATGGCCCAAGTCCTTGGGCCCCTGCACCCACATGGGAGACCCAGAGGAAGCTCCTGGCTTCAGATTGGGACAGCTCCGGCCATTCCAGCCATTTCGGGGTTGAACCAATGGATGGAAGACCTCTCTCTCTGTCTCTACCTCTTTCTGTAGCTCTATCTTTCAAAGAAATAAAATCAATTTTAAAAAAATCCAGATAATGAATTTTATGGAATTAAAAATAAACACTTTACTAGTTCTGATTCACTTTTCTAGTTTCTCCCTATAGATATCTGTTGTTCATATTTTGCTGTATGTCCTTCCTGGTCATTTTATATGACTTTACAGATATATATACTTAAGTATACAGACAAATTTTTAAGGTTTTTACCTGTTTTCACTTTACCTGTGAATAGAGTTGCTGAGGCATATGGTAATTATATGCTTATTTTAAAAAGAACCATTGAACTGTTGTCTGCAGCAGCTATATAATTTTGCATTGCTACCAGCAATATATGAGGCTCAATTTCTCTGTATCTTCATCAAAATTTGTTATTTTCTGTTTTTTTTAATTGTTATTCTAGTGGGTAAGAAGTGATATCTCAGCCGGCACCGCGGCTCACTAGGCTAATCCTCCGCCTTGCGGCGCCGGCACACCGGGTTCTAGTCCCAGTCGGGGCACCGGATTCTGTCCTGGTTGCCCCTCTTCCAGGTCAGATCTCTGCTGCGGCCAGGGAGTACAGTGGAGGATGGCCCAAGTCCTTGGGCCCTGCACCCCATGGGAGACCAGGATAAGCACCTGGCTCCTGCCATTGGATCAGCGCGGTGCGCCGGCCGCAGCGCGCCAGCCGCAGCGGCCATTGGAGGGTGAACCAACGGCAAAAGGAAGACCTTTCTCTCTGTCACTCTCTCTCACTGTCCACTCTGCCTGTCAAAAAAAAAAAAAAAAAAAAAAAAAGAAGTGATATCTCATTGTTGTTTTGATTTGCATTTCCTTAATGACTGATAATGGTGAGCACATTTTCATGTATTTGTTGACCTTATCTTCTTTGGAGAAATGTCCATAAAATCTTTTGCCCTATTTTATTTTATTTTATTTATTTATTTTTTTTGACAGAGACAGTGAGAGAGAGAGAAACAGAGAGAAAGGTCTTCCTTTTCCGTTGGTTCACCCCCAAAATGGCTGCTATGGCCTGCACACTGCGCCGATCTGAAGCCAGGAGCCAGGTGCTTCCTCCTGGTCTCCCATGCGGGTGCGGGCCATCCTCCACTGCACTCCCAGGCCACAGCAGAGAGCTGGACTGGAAGAGGAGCAACCGGGACTAGAACCTGGGGTGCCGGCGCCGCAGGCGGAGGACTAGCCTAGTGAGACGCGGCGCCGGCCTGCCCAATTTTAAATTGGGTTATGTTTTTGTAGTGTTGTGAGAGTTCTTCATGTATTCTGGAAACTAGGCCCTTTTCAGATATACTATGCAAATCTTTTCTTTTTTTCTTGTTCTGTAGATTGTCCGTTTCCTTAATCATGTCCTTTGATGCATAAAAGTTATAAATTTTAATGAAATATTAATGTATTTTTTCTTTTGCTATCATATTCTTGAGTACAATATAAAATCCAGTGTTAACAAAGATATACACCTATGTTTTTGTCATAAGTTTCACTTAGTCTCTGATCCATTTTGAGTTAATTCTCATATATGGTGTGAGGTAGAGGGTCCAATGCCATTATTCTCCATGTGGCTAACCAGTTGTCTCATCACCAGTTGGAAATGTGTACACACACATACACGCACATATATGAGTTTATTTCTGGACTCTAAATTCCATTCATCAATATGTCTATCCTTAAGTCATCCTATTTTGATTATTATGGTTTTATAGTAAGCTTTGAAATCAGAAAATGAGTTTTCCAACCTCATTCCTTTTGAAGATTGCTTTAACTGTTGGAGGTCCCTTGTAATTCCATAAGACTTTTAAAATCTGTGTCCAGTTCAGCAAAAAGGTATTTGGAATTTTGATAAGAATTGTATTGAACCTATAAATCGGTTTGGAAAATAACTGCAATTTTTTAAAAAAGATTTATTTGTTTGTTTGAGAGGCAAAGACATCTCCCATCTGCTGGTTCACTCCCCAAGTGACCACAATAACTAGGGTTAGGCTAGGCCAAAGCCAGGAGCCTAGAACTCCATTCAGTTCTCTCACATGGGTGAGAGCATTTGGACCATAAACAACTATACTTTCTTTTTACAAATTACTCTTTTTTTACTTTGTCTTGAAGAAATTGTATCAGCAAATATACTCACACTTCATAGATCTTAATAAATATATAACATTACCAGGGATTATAGAATGAATTGTGAACCATTATATACAAGTAGGTTTTTTATACATTTTTTTCCTTTCCCAAACAGAGCTGTTATAAACATTAGTATTTAAGTTTTTACTTCTTTGTTAGTATTTTTACAAGATGTTTCTATAGATTAAATAGCTGTTTCAAGAGCTACATACATTTTAATGATAATTTCTTAGATTGTTCTACCAAAAACTATGTGTACACCTATCTCCTTTCAGATTATGAAATTATTTCATATCACCAGACCTAATGAAAACGTGCATCCTATTTTTGTTTAATTCCTGTTTCTTTAACTATTAGTGAGAGTTAACATATTCATATATGTTGGTTGGCCATACATACTTTTCCTCCTATGTTTACAGCCTTTGCCTATTCAGATTTTATTTTTGAGGTAAAAATTATTTCTCTTTAGTAAAAACTTTTTTTGGCCATTTGACAGTTAGTGATTTGTAAATTGTGTTCACAGCATAGTTTCTTGTCTTAAAAACAGATCTTTGTTAAATGCTTACAATTTCAACCTCTTTACACAGGTTGTCCTCCAAAGGAGTATGGAACGAGTACAGTCTTTTTTTCTGCGAAATAAATGTCGTCTCCCTCTCAAACCAAGTCTAGTCGCAAAAGAATTAAATATTAAGGTAACAAAATAATTACAAATTCATATTAGATTTCAAAATAATACATAGGAAAAAAGCCAGTGGGTAGATTTATTTAAAGCAAATGAGGAGAAAACCTACACAGTTTGATTATAAGTATGTATGGTGGTGAGTAGGATCCATATGTATCTCAGCATACTTTTACCTAATCACCATTCCTAAAAGAAAAACAGTGTAAAATTATGTACCTTGGGTTCTGTTTATTTCATTTAATTGGTATTATTGCCTTAAATTAGCTTTCTAGTTGTTTTCTTTTTTCTTTTTTTTTTTTTTTTTTTTTGACAGGCAGAGTGGACAGTGAGAGAGAGAGACAGAGAGAAAGGTCTTCCTTTGCCGTTGGTTCACCCTCCAATGGCCGCCGCAGTAGGCGTGCTGCGGCCGGCGCACCGCGCTGATCCGATGGCAGGAGCCAGGTGTTTATCCTGGTCTCCCATGCGGGTGCAGGGCCCAAGGACTTGGGCCATCCTCCACTGCACTCCCTGGCCACAGCAGAGAGCTGGCCTGGAAGAGGGGCAACCGGGACAGAATCTGGTGCCCTGACTGGGACTAGAACCCGGTGTGCCGGCGCCGCAAGGCGGAGGATTAGCCTAGTGAGCCGCTGCGCCGGCCCATTTTTTAAAAAATATTTATTTATTTGAAAGGCAGAGCAACAGAGAGCGAGAGCGAGTGAGAGAGAGATGTCTTCCATCTGCTGGTTCACTCCCCAAATGGCTGCAACAGCCAAGTCTGGGCCAAACCAAAGCCACAAGCCAGAGATTCCATCCGAGTCTCCCATGTGGATGGCAGGGACCAAAGTGCTTGGGTCATCTTCTACCTTCCCATATGCATCAACAGGAAGCTGTATTAGTGGAGCAGCCAGGACTCCAATTAGTACTCCAATGTGGGATACTTAACCCCCTGTAACACATTGCCAGCCCCTAGTTGGTTTTATTTTAAAATAAGATTTAATTTTTGCTAATGAAATTATTAAAGCTTTTGGAAATATTTGGCTAGTAATTACAGTAATCCTAAAAATAGGAGAATGAAGATCTCATCCCAGATCGTAGTGATTCATTTATTTAATGGCTAATGATGCATTTTATTTTATTTTATTATTTTTTTCCAAAGAAACCTTTTATTTAAGGAATGCAAATTTCACAAGTACAACTTTAGGAATATAGTGATTCTTCCCACTATACCTGCCCTCCCATCCACACTTCCAACATTCTTCCTCCCTCTCCCATTCCCAGTCCCATTCTCCATTAAGATTCATTTTCAATTAACTTTATACACAGAAGACCAATTTTATACTGAATAAAGATTTCAACAGCTTGCGCGCACGCGTGTGCACACACACACACAAACTGTTTGAGAACAAGTTTTATGGTTAACTCCCATATACAACTCATTGAGGACAAAGGTCCTGCATGGGAAGTTAGATCACAGTGACTCCTGTCATTAATTTAACAATTAACACTCTTATGACATCAGTAACCACCTGAGGCTCTTAACATGAGCTGCCTAGGTTATGTTAGCCTTTTGAATCCACAAACTCCATCAGTATTTTGACAAGGCCATAAGAAAAGTGGAGGTTTTCCCTTCCCTTCAGTGAAAAATACATCCTTCTTTGATGGCCACTTCTTTCTGCTGGGGTCTCACTCAAAGAGATCCTTCATGTAGAATATTTTTTGCCACAGTATCTTGGCTTTCCACACCTGAAATGCTCTCATGGGATTTTCAGTGAGACCAGGATGCCTTTAGGGCTGATTCTGAGGTCAGAGTGCTACTTAAAGCGATGATCATAGTGATTTAGAGGAAGGCATATCACAAGACTTCAGGTTCTCTTAAGGAATTGAGGCACTCAAAAGTCAAACTTTAAAAATTATTGTCCTAGGTTTTTTAAGTTTTGTTTCTCTGCCTTGAGATGATGTTTTACTCATGCTCTGTTCAAGTTTCAAAAAGTACCTTTATATACATACTGTCTGCTACATCATCTAGAAATCAATTCCTGTCTATGATTTCATTTGCTATTACTCAGAGGAATGAATACATTAAAGAAGTACCTATAACAGAAAAACCTAAGCCCATTTTTATTCCAGTTTATATTTCTGATGTTTAACCTGTTGCATTTGTAGTCATGTTCCTTCTTCAGTTCTAATGCTGTGCCCTTAAAAGTCACGATGGTGAATGCTGATCCTATGGGGGAAGAAATCAATGTCATGTTTAAGGTGAGCAAAATAAGCTTATTTTGTCAAAAATGGTAATGCAAAAATTCTTTCATAAAATCCCTTTCCAAAATTATAAAATTATTCTGTTTATTTAATGTTTAATGAAATTTGATAATTACATGAAAAATTAATGTTGCTGTATATGGCCCTGCTGCCAGAGCATATTATAACTGCATACTGTGCCTTTCACACAGTACAAAATGGCAAAATCACGAGCAGTGGCACTGCATTTTGGAACATAAAATTACCTCTAGGGAGCGCATTTTGGAACATAAAATTACCTGTAGGGGGCAACAGTACTAGAGTACTACAGGGCAGTCTATTATCTGTCAGGTTCTGTTTGTTGTGACCATAGTTTGTATATTTTGTAGGAAGAATGGAATTTTTTAGTTTAATTCAGTGAGTTTGGATAACGGGAAGTTCATAAAGATAATTTCTGTTGAACCACCTTTGATATATATAGCCAAGTTCCCATACTAGATTTGGTTTTAGACTCTATATTTTGTTTTTGTAATATAAGTGCCTTTTTCTAAAACAGTACCATCTCTTTTAAGTATATAAATTTTATATGCAAATCCCTTGTATTCTTTTTCATAATTTTCTTGGCTAGTCTCAAAATATATCCATAAATATTCCATCCAGTTTTAAAAAGAAAATGAAAACTTATTGGGTTTCCAACTGAATTAGTTCATTATGGAAGGGTTAAATTTTTCTTTTGAAGGTTTATTTTACTCATTTGAAAGGCATAGTTAGAGAGGGAGACACATACATATACATACACACACAGAGGGAGAGAGAGAGGGAGATCTTCCATTCACTGCTTCACTCCCCAAATGGTCACAATGGCCAGGGCTGGCCAGACCAAATCCAGAAGCCTGGAGCTTCTTCCAGGTTTCCCATGTGGGTACAGGGGCCTTAGCACCTGAACCATCTTTTGCCCCAGGAGCTTTAGCAGAGAGCTGGATTGGAAGTGCAGCAGTCAGGACTTGAACTGATGCCTATATGGGATGCAGCAGCTTTACCCATTATGCCACAATGCCTGCCCCAGGGTTAATTTCTTTTAAATAAACTCATTAATTTTGAGATAACTGTAGATTCATAGACAAATCTAAGAAATTACACAATGGTATAGTATACCATTTTACCATTTACCCTTATTTTTCCCAATGGTAACAAGTTGCATAACTATTGGGCAACATCACAGTCATAATATTGGTGTGTGTCCACACAATCAAAATACAGATCATCACAAAGATCCCTCAGGTTGCCCTTTTTTTTTTTTTTTTTTTGTTAAAGATTTATTTATTTACTTGAAAGAGTTATGCAGAGAGAGAAAGAGAGGTCTTCCATCTGCTGGTTCTCTCCCCAGTTGGCCTCAATGGCCAGAGTTGAGCTGATCTGAAGCCAGGATCCAGGAGCTTCCAGGTCTCCCATGTGGGTGCAGGGCCTTGGGCCGTCTTCTATGGCTTTCCAGGTCATAGCAGAGAGCTGGATCGGAAGAGGAGCTGCCAGGACTGGCGCCCATATGGGATGCTGGTACTGCAGGCAGCGGCTTTACCCGCTACACCACAGCGCAGGTCCCCACGTTGCCCTTTTTTTGAACAAACAGAATTTATCTACCCTAGACCTCAACATTTTAAACTTTACAAAAAAGTTTTAACTTTTTCTAGATAAAAAGACAGTTCTATTAATCTTGTTCTTCACTCTTTTAATATTCCCCTCCCTCTAACCCTCAGCTTTATAGTATAATCTATTGTCTTTATAAAAGGTGCAACTTTCATCCTGTTTCCTTGATTTCAAGGTTGGTGAAGATCTTCGCCAAGATATGTTAGCTTTACAGATGATAAAGATTATGGATAAGATCTGGCTTAAAGAAGGATTAGATCTGAGGATGGTAATTTTCAAATGTCTCTCAACTGGCAGAGATCGAGGTAAGTCTGTGAGCTTTCTTGATTTTTTTGGTTTTTGCCTTTTTTGTGACTTTAGCTCAGGATATAACTGCCCTAAGTGTCCTATTGCAGACATACTGTGGTCTTTGTTGTTTCTTATTTTAGTCTAGTGTTATTTGTTGATTAAATTGTTCATGATTAAGTCTCTTTAAAAAACAACTCTGCGGTTAGCCCTAATGAACGCCTTGTAGGTATCTATCCATTGATTGACCCGATTGGGCTTTTGAACTTAAAAAGTAAGGCCATATCCCATCTACTGATTTACTTTTTTTTTTTTTTTTAAAGATTTTATTTATTTATTTGAGTGGTAGAGTTATAGACAGTGAGAGGGAGAGACAGAGAGAAAAGTCTTACATCCGCTGGTTTACTCCCTAAATGGCCACACGGCTGGAGCTGGGCCGATTGGAAGCCAGAAGCTTCTTCCAGGTCTCCCACCTGGGCGCAGGGGCCCAAGTGCCTGGGCCCCTGCACCTGCGTCCACAACAGCCAAGGCTGGGCCAGGTAAAAGCTAGGAGCTGGGAATTCAGTCATCGAGGTGTAGTCCCAGCTGCTGTAGCATATGGGAAATGAATCAGCAGATGAAAGACCTCTTTCTTCCTGTCTGTTTCTGTCTATGTTTCTACTTTCCAAATAAGATGAAAATAAATAAATTAAATTACAAAATAGCCTAAAAGAGCCAAATGAGTTCACTCTGTCTTCGGTCCACTTTTACCAGACTACGAGGCCTTGATAAACTTGGTTTCCTTGAGTCCTTTGTACAGAACAAATCTGTTTCCTTGTCTTTTGACACCAATGCACTGTCTTATACAAAAATAATTTTGAAAGTATATGGGGGTCGCGGCGCTGTGGCGTACTGGGTTAAGCTGCTACCTGTAGTGCCGGCATTCTATATGGGTGCCAGTTCAATACCCAGCAACTCCACTTCTAATCCAGCTCCCTGTTCATGATGTGGGAAAGCAGCAGAAGATGGCCCAATTCTTGGGCCCCTGCAGCAATGTGGGAGACCCAGAAGAAGCTTCTGAATCCTGGCTTTGGCCTGGCCCAGTTCTTGCCATTGTGGCCATTTAGGGAATTAACCAGCTGTTGGAAGATCTCTTTCTCTCTCTCTCTGTCTCTCACTCTCTCTAACTCTCCCTTTCAAAACAAATAAATCTATAAAATAAAAAGAAAAAATGAAGTGAGTCAGTCTTTAAAAGATAAAGTGAGTGGGGCCAGTGCTGTGGTGTAGTGGATAAATCTGCTGCCTGCAGTGCCAGCATCCCATATGTGCACCCATTCAAGTCCTGGCTGCTCCACATCTGATCCAGCAGAGGCTATGTCCTGGAAAAGCTGCAGATGATGGCCCAAGTCTTTGGGCCCCTGCACCCATGTGGGAGACCTGGAAGTGAAGAAGCTCCTGACTCCTGGCTTCAGATCTGCCCAGCTCTGGTCATTGCAGCCAACTGGGGAGTGACCCAGCAGATGGAATACCTCTCTCTCTCCTTCTTTCTCTCTCTCTCCCTCTCTCTGCCTCTGCCTCTCTGTAATTCTGCCTTTCAAATAAATAAATAAATCTTTTAAAAAAAAATGTAAGTAATAGGGCTGGCGCTGTGACACAGCAGGTTAAAGCCACAGCCTGCAGCACCGGCATCCTACATGGGCACCGTTTCAGATCTAGGCTGCTCCACTTCCAATCCAGCTTGCTGCTAATGCATCTGGGAAATCAGCAGAGGATGCCCAAGTCCTTGAGCCCTTACACCCACATGGGTTACTTGGAAAAAGCTCCTGGCTCCTGGCTCCTGGCTTCAGACTGGCCCATTCTAGTCATTGCAGCCATTTGGGATAGTAAACCAGCACATGGAAGATTCTCTCTCCCTTTCTCTCTGTAATTCTATCTTTCAAATACATAAATCAATCTTTTTTTTAAAAGTATATGATTATATATGTATATATTAAATATCTAGATAGTATATAACAGAATGAATTGAAAAGTAAATCTTAGTTTTCATACCTACATCCTCAATGCCAGGCATCCTTTCCAAAAAATATAGCCACTTGGTGCAGGCATTGTGAAGGGAGTTTGCCGGTTTGAATCCTGGCTATTCCACTTCCAGCCTTGCTCCCTGCTAAGCACTCAGGAAGCAGTGAATGATGGCTCAAAGTATTTGAGTTCCTTACCACCCACATGACAGACCTGGAAGGAATTCTATCTTCTGGCTATTGCACCCATTTAGGGAAGCTGTCTCTCTTCCTCTTCCTCTTTTGCTGTCACTCTGCCTTTTAAATAAATAAATATTAACATATATTATATATGTTTATGCATATATGTTATGCACAACATTCTTTCTTTTTTATCACAAAAGGTAAAGTTCACCATTTGGATTTTGTCTTTAGTTTTGAAATCTTTCCACATATGTACATAGAAACCTATTTCATTGTGTTCTATTATGTGGATATTCCATAACTTATTTGATACTTGATTTAAAGATGTTAAAGAGAAAAGAAAAAATGATTTGCCCTGTCAGACGTTTACATTCTAATTAGGAAGACAAAGCACATATTTGAGACTTAGGCATATCACACAAGGGCGATCCTTCATTGGTTGTTCCTTTTGATAGGACTTAATATACTCAAAAACACTCTTACCTTGCCCAAATACATGGTTAGAGAAAATTCTGTGTGATGAAATAGGACAGAACATGTCTTAAAAGTTAACTTTACAAATGAAGTTAGTTTTATCTAGTTTGTAGTTAAAATTGTTACTCTTTGAGGCTTAGCACATCATGTACAAACTATGATATCAAATAGTTAAAATCAGCTTTTACCTGTTGGGTACTTTTGATAATAAAAAAATAAGTTTGTTGGCTTACATTTTCTAGCATGGCCTGCCAGACTTGATTTTTTTTTTTTTTTTTTTTAGAGTGATAATTGCTAGCTGGTATCTCATGTCAAAGATTGGAAGCTATAATTTTTAAAATTTTCACATACCTTAATATTTTTTGTTAAAGGCATGGTGGAGCTAGTTCCTGCCTCAGATACCCTTAGGAAAATCCAAGTGGAATATGGTGTGACAGGATCCTTTAAAGATAAACCACTTGCAGAGTGGCTGAGGAAATACAATCCCTCTGAAGAAGAATATGAAAAGGTGATTAGCCTGTCTCCTTATTCTAAATAACTGTCAAAAATGTATTAAAAAGGTTTTAAGTGCTTTCGTTTTCCACTAAATAGGCATTTAGTCTAAGGAAAATAGGTCTTTTAGTATAGAAAAACATATAAAACAGAATGCATTTAAAGGCAGGAAAATTACTGGAACCAATGCTAAATTATCCAGAAAAACATTCCAAGCACATACTTAAAGGTCAGCAAAACAAGTGCTTTTATAACCCAGAATGTTGTATTTCCCAAAGATCTTGGAAGAAGTTACGGAAATGAGTAAAAGTGGCAGCATCATGCAGTAGTTAAGAGCATGGTTTACGGGCCAGACTTTCTGGGCTTGAATTTACGCCCAGAGTCCCCACCTACAGGGTCTTGGGCAAATTATTTAACCTCTTACTACCTTAGTGATCTCTACCGTAGAGTATCATTGTAGATATTGTAGTAGTGTAGTACATACACAGCTATAAAAATAATAGTATCATAAAGTTATTTTACAATTGATAGCTTATTTTCTTTTTACTGGAAGCATCAATTTTTTTTTCTAGTGTTATTTTGAACTATGTGTGAGGAGAGGACAATCTCTTAACAAATCAAGGCCTCTCACAATCTTAACTTGGCTTAAGGAATATTCAGTTACACTTGAAATAGTGATGTAAGCAGACCCCAATTTAAGTGCAGTTTATGTATCATCAGCTTCTCTTTGTGAGTCTTTTAAACTGTAAGATTATACCCTTTTCCTACTTATGATATGGGGAAAGCAGTGCAGCAGAAGCCAATATTGTGTATTCTAATGTTGATTGTTCTGTGATTCTTGGTAAGTTGTTTGTCACACAATAACTGTCAAGTAGCACATAGGAAGCACCTTTTATGCATCTGGCTTTTTTAGGTGATTTAATGAGAGGTACTGTAACATAGAGGGATCACATTGCCTGAATTTGAATCTTGGCTCTGCCATGTAACAGATGTGTATGTTGGGCAAACAAGTGAACTTACCTGTGTTTCAGATTCCCTGATCTGTAAAATGGTGATAGTAATAGTACCTCAGTCATTTTTTTGTTGGGAGATTTTAAATGAGTTAAGTGTGTGAGTGTGTGTGTAAAGAGAGTGGGAGAGGGAGAGAGGTATGTTTCACTTGAAATAAGTGGTATGTACACACTATTGCTGTTGTCAGCATCATTGGTAATGATTTCTAGATGAGATTGGAATAAAATTAACCACATTGACAAATAGAGCCACATGGCTGCACCACTCAGAAACACAGTACTTTGAGAATAAACTAAATGTACATGTTTTAGGTAAAAATACTCTTTGTACTTGCTGTGTCCTTCTGTATGATATTTTATTATTAATTCTAGTAGTCTCAAGACTGGCAAGACTATATGAAACTATGGAAAACTATAGTTCTCTTTGAGGTAATTACAGATAGCATGTAGGGAGTCACCAAATGGGGAAACAAATCACGTTAATTGTTATGACTGGATGTTTTAAGATAGAAGCTGACTTTCTTTACACATGTCCTCCCTACAAGAAGAGTACAGTTTTTTTTCTTCTATCCAGATTAGTTTTTGTTCTAATGATACCACTCGTGGTAAACAGCAGAATCTGTGCAGAGCAGGGTTCCAGAAACATTGTACTTAAAAGCTATTCAAGGGCAGTGTATACTCCATGTCAGGACTGGCAGGATCCCTGTCTGTAAAAGCCAAAACTAGAAGAAAGGGGCAGTGATCACCTTTGCTTCTGAAATAGGATTAGGCTAACATTTATTACTGTAACCCAGTTTGGATTCTGTTGAGAGTGTGGATTACAAGAGTGTTTTTAAACAGTGATGAATTAGCCTTCCTTTTCTAAAAGTAATTTTTTTCCTAAAATAATCTTATATGTTTATTGTAGGCTTCTGAAAACTTTATCTATTCTTGTGCTGGATGCTGTGTAGCCACCTACGTTTTAGGCATTTGTGATCGACACAATGACAATATAATGCTTCGAAGCACAGGACACATGTTTCACATTGACTTTGGAAAGTTTTTGGGCCATGCACAGATGTTTGGTAGCTTTAAAAGGTACTGCTATTGGTATTATTGCTATGACAGAGCTTTGCCTTGTTGCTGCCTTTGAGCATAACTAGGGGCAAAAAAGGCCCTCAGAGCTCACTTACCACATAGCACATAAGATGAGTGTGTGTAAACTTTGTGGAAATAAATTAAAGTATATTTTATTTGGTGTAGTTAGTGGCAACTATTAGAAATGGTTCTATTTGTGTAATGGCAACAAGTACAGGATTTTTCTCTACATGTGTTTGCAACTAGTGTTTGATCTCTCTTTGGAATTGTGGATTTATAAATAAGATCTGGGGAGTTTTCAGTGTAAGTTCTAAGTAATGAGATTATTATTTGATGGCTTTTCTGAAAATGTGAATTATAGAAATTCAAAACTGCCTTATGCTAAGTTTCCTAGTTGGAAATTGCAACAGTTCTAAGAGTTTAATAACTTTGTAACAGTAACAGCATTTGTTTGAATATCTTCCTTAAATAATACTTTGCTTGTACTTGATTTTAAATAGGGATCGGGCTCCATTTGTGCTGACTTCTGATATGGCTTATGTCATTAATGGAGGTGAAAAGCCCACCATTCGTTTCCAGTTGTTTGTGGACCTTTGCTGTCAGGCGTACAACTTGATAAGAAAGCAGACAAACCTCTTTCTTAACCTCCTTTCACTGGTAACTGGTCTTTACAAGTATTTAATTAACTATATATTAGTGCATTTATGTCGGTAAAAAAGTTAATTTTGTGATTTTAGAATAAATTTACTGTAGTTATAAATATCAGCTATATTATTATACCCTTGTATTATTAGTAAAGAGGACAAAAACCAAAGAAGCTCTGCTATGATAATTGTGATTAATTGATATGGTAATAAAAATGCATATCTAAAAATAGGAGGTCTGGATGTCACAGCTTTTATCCCATAAGCTGGCTTCACAACTTCCACTGGATCACTTGACTTCCTTGGCCTTGACTTTTCTCATTTGTGAGGTCATCACTTAGGTCCACAGAACACTAACAAACCCCTCACAACTGAGATTGTTTTGTTTCCTTAGTTCTAATCACTTGACCAGCTTTCAGGGAGAGGTAGGGAACAAAAATTTAACTCAACAACCAAACAAACAAAAAACTTGTTATCTCTTCCATAGATGATTCCTTCAGGGTTACCAGAACTTACAAGTGTTCAGGATTTGAAATATGTTAGAGATGCACTTCAACCCCAAACTACGGATGCAGAAGCAACAATTTTCTTTACTAGGTAAGGCATTTTTTTAAAAAAAAGATTTATTTATTTATTTGAAAGAGTTACACAGAGAGAAGGAGAGGCAGAGAGAGGGGTTTTCCATCCGTTGGTTCACTCCCCAATTGGCAGCAGTGGCTGTAGCTGTGCCAATTGAAGCCAGGAGCCAGGAGCTTCCTCTGGGTCTCCCAAGTGGGTGCAGGCGACCAAGGCCTTAGGCCATCTTGTACTGCTTTCCCAGGCCATAGTAGAGAGCTGGATCGGAAGTGGAGCAGCTGGGTCTTGAACCGGTGCCTATATGGGATGCCAGCACTGTAGGTGGCGGCTTTCCTGCTCTGCCACAGCGCTGGCCTCAAGGCATTTTTAAATATATTGAGAAAGCACTACAATTTGGCCTTTATTTCTTTTACCTTAGTTTAATTAAATGCTATATGTCAAAAAAATCTGATTTACAAGAAAAAATTATGATTCACAGTATAACTAAGTTGTCAAAAATTTACTGAACAAATATAAAGGATTTACAATTATGTGGTTAAAAATACATTTCTCTCAAAACATGATCTCAACCCTAAAAGTTCTATTTGTGAACTATTTCTTACGAACATGTTTTCTACAGTGCCATGTACTTTTTTTTCTTTTTTTAAGATTTTATTGATTTATTTGAGAAGTAGAGTTAGAGACAGACAGAAAGGTCTTCCCTCCACTGATTCACTCCCCAAATGGCCGCAGTGGCCATAATGGCCAGAGCTGCACTGATCTGAAGCCAGGAGCCAGTTGCCTCTTCCTGGTCTCCCATGCGGGTGCAGGGGCCCAAGGACTTGGGCCATCCTTCACTGCTTTCCCAGGCCATAGCAGAGAGCTGGATTGGAAGAGGAACAGCTGGGACTAGAACTGGCACCCATATGAGATGCCAGCACCGCAGGTGGAGGATTAACCTACTGTTCCACAACGCCGGCCCCAGTGCCATGTACTTCTTTAAAGTTTCTTTCTAAAATGATATCTGCACTAATCTATTTTTCAGAATTCTGCCTTAATTTTCATGGATGTTCTCAGTGCGTAAAACAGCAAGCTCTGGGACACTGCTGTAGTAAACTATATTATATGACATAGTACTTGAAACACATATACT
The DNA here is from genome assembly GCF_033115175.1 of Lepus europaeus. Classification (NCBI taxonomy): domain Eukaryota; kingdom Metazoa; phylum Chordata; class Mammalia; order Lagomorpha; family Leporidae; genus Lepus; species Lepus europaeus. The sequence goes on from NC_084833.1 coordinate 48,214,071, forward strand.
CACAACTAGCAGTTGAGTTTGTCATTGTGCCCTTAAAAGCAATCTTCCCAGGAAATATGGTCTAAAGTGACTAGGCTACTGCCACATCCTAATGCCACAGAGGGAGGGATGGGGCATGTGAGCTCATGTTCTTTTCTCTCCTTTTTCTCTTGCCTTCTTCCTCCCAGTGGAAAAGAGATATAAAACACTTCACTGGACTTCTGTAGTGTCAACAATCTGGGCTGAAATGATTTGAAGGAAGCTGACTTTTGTACAGCCTTCCAAACTATCCCCAACAATTTAGGTATTGATGGGTTTTTATTTTTGTTTCTTAGAGATTCATTGGTTTCCCTGGGCAAAACTACAATGCAAATGTATTTGTCTGCTTGGAATTCATAATAAAATACCATAGACTGGGTGGTTTAAACAGCAGAGGTTTATTTTTCCACAGTTCTAGAGTTTGGGAAGTCCATGATCAAGGTGCTAGCTGAGTAGGTTCTTGATGAAGGCTCCTGTCTCAGGCTTTAAATGGCCACCTTCTCCTTTATCCTCACACGGCAGTGAGAGAGCAGACTCTTGTTGTCTCTCCTTATAAGGACACTCCAGTGGGATCAACGCCCCATCTTTATTTAACCTTAATTGCTTCCTTTAAGGTCATATCCAAATATAGTCACATTGGGAACTGGGATTTCAACATATAAATTTGAGGGAATACAAATATTCATTCAGTCTATATAGCAAGGTAAAAACCTGTATTTGTAGTTCTTTTACTTCCGTTTTTGAATCTCCTTCTCCTTTCTAGCTTTCTGTACCCTGTTTCTAAGACATTTTGTTTCTTTTGCTTACCTAAGATGTTTTATGCAGGCCTACCTTCCAAATTATCTCCATCAAACTCCTCATTCTGTTGACTTCTTTCCCCAACTGAGTGCAATTTTGATTACCTAAAGAAGTCTGACACTAAGGTCTACTATTTAATAGAAAATAAGCTTCTATTTGTTGTCACCTTCCCTCTTTATTACAAATGGATAAAATAACCAAAGTAATCTTCTCAGCTTTGTAACATTCATCTTCTATCCTCAATAGCTCTTGAATTAATCTTGGATCCAATAGGGCTCAAGAAAACCAAGTATCATTTCTTGTACTAAAGGTTTTCATTTGGGTGCAATGCATTTTAACAAGTCTTTGGCCTGTAGAACAAAGGGAATTGCTGACAAAGGGAGAATTGGTTTAATGTTTTAAAAAAAAATAGAGGTGTTTTTATCTTTTATTATGTTGAAGGACGGTAAGCATGAATCCTCATGAACATTTTCTGTTAACAAGCTCTCATTATTTTCTAGGCTGATTGAATCAAGTTTGGGAAGCATTGCCACAAAGTTTAACTTCTTTATTCACAACCTTGCTCAACTGCGTTTTTCTGGTGTTCCTTCTAATGATGAGCCCATCCTTTCATTTTCGCCCAAAACATACTCCTTTAGACAAGACGGTCGAATCAAGGAAGTCTCTGTTTTTACGTATCATAAGAAATACAACCCAGATAAGCATTATGTAAGTTTGATTTCAGTATTTGTAGACTATTAATACATACGTGATTGTTGTCTTTTGTGCTTCATTCTGTCCCCAAGTTCCAAGCATTTGGCCTAATGGTTTAGACACCCACATCCCATATCTGAATGTCTGGGCTCAGTACCCACCTTTGCTCCTTATTCTGGCTTCCTGCTAATGCAGACTCAGAAGCAGCATTAATGACTCACGCATTTGGGCTCTTGCCATGAATGTGGAGACCTGAGTTGAATTCCTGGCGGCTGGTTTCGATTGGTGCAAACTTCTGGGAAGTGAACCAGCAGATATGAGTGTGTATGTGTACTCTCTCTCTCTTTCCCTCTCTCCCTCCCTCCCTCCCCCTCTCTCTCTCTGCCTCTCAATTAAATATTGTTTTTTTAAACATTTGTTCTACTCATGCTTGTTTATTCCATGGATGATTCAAAAGTATGCAAATATACTTGAGACATTTCTAATGTTTAAATGTATTGATTTTTTTGTAAACTTGCTTTACAACTGTGAAGGCCCAATGATATTCTTCCTCTCCGAGGTAAGCTTAAAAGTAGTGCTATTCCGCTTTTGTCATTTCTTATCTTTAATTTTTTCTTAATTGCAAGGTTAAAGCTTACTCCTGGTAACAAATTCAACTAATACAGAAGTATACTAAAGTAAAAAGTGTAAGGCCCTATCCCACTCTCTGATAAAGTATTATCTCGCACACAGTTTTCTAACAAAGATAGGATCTTCACCACATTTTTCCCTCCTTGAATATAATATCATCTTTTTTGTTGTCATTGTTCACCCTTCACTACAAAGTTGTTTTGGGTAATACTTTTTAGCACTGTTTAAAAATTTGTGGTGAATTGATAGATTTTAGAAAGTAGTTTTGTAAGTTGAATTTTTACCTGTTTTATTAATAAATTCTGGTATCTTTTTGTGTAGTATTTTATCCTAATACCATTTTATTGAGTAGCCCATTTTTTCCCTTATGATTTATAGTGCTACCTTTATATATACTAAGTTTACATATTTCTCTGCATTTATTTCTGGTTTTCTATAGATATATCTGACTCTGTGCCCCTATATTATATTTCAAGTACTGTAACTTTATAATAATTTAAATATCCAGTAAAGCAAGTTTTCCAGTAACTTTTGTGCTTTTTTCCTTTCTTTTTGACAGGCCAGAGTGGATAGTGAGAGAGAGAGACAGAAAGAAAGGTCTTCCTTTTTGCCGTTGGTTCACTCTCCAATGGCTGCTACGGCCAGCACATCTCGCTGATCCGAAGCCAGGAGCCAGGTGCTTCTCCTGGTCTCCCATGGGGTGCAGGGCCCAAGGACTTGGGCCATCCTCCACTGCCTTCCCGGGCCATAGCAGAGAGCTGGCCTGGAAGAGGGGCAACCAGGATAGAATCCAGTGCCCCAACCGGGACTAGAACCCTGTGTGCCGGCGCCGCAAGGCGGAGGATTAGCCTGTTAAGCCACGGCGCCGGCTGCTTTTTTCCTTTCTTAAGTCAACATTTTCATTGGAAATGCACTAAATTTATACAATTAGAAAGTATAATTATTGTTTGTACTTCCATTTTCAGGTTCTTTTTTATATCTCTAGTGGTTATGATCACTCTTACAATGTAGTTAGATATGCTATAAAAATAATGAGTTTTATATTTGCTGTTTCCTATTGGTGACACATTAACAAGTTAAAAAGCACTTGGAGTGTAAATTTCTTTTCTGTCAGGAAAGGAGGTTTTATTATAAATGTAATGCATCTGGGGTATGATTTCTTTTCAGATTTATGTAGTCCGAATTTTGAGGGAAGGACAGCTTGAACCATCATTTGTCTTCCGGACATTTGACGAGTTTCAGGAACTTCATAATAAGCTCGGTATTATTTTTCCACTTTGGAAGTTACCAGGGTACGTTCCCATGCTTTACATTATTCCCTTTTGTAGGAAACTATTATAAACGTAAGTGAAAAACCTTTTATTAACGCTTACTAAGATTCTAGAGACTACATCTGACTTATTTTCCTGTATCACAAAAGCCTAATGCAGAACTAGACATAGTTAAGGAGTTGTAATTTTTGTTGAATGAATAGACAATGAATATATGATCAAGATATTAAAATATGGAATTTCCAGACTTATAAATGTACCTGACTTTATTGTCTCTAACATAGTAAGCAACACAAGATAAATTGTAATCTTGGTTTTAAAAAGTCAGATGCTAAATTGCTGCAGAAATCATTTATTCTGGGCCATATTGAGCTCCTCTGATAAATAATAAACTGAAGCAAGCATTACTGAAACTGTTCATCAAAATTTTAGTGCTTAGTTTTTTATCTGCTATCCTTAGAGAAGCGTCACTTTTAATATAGCTTAATGACCAATAGATTTCCTGTGTAATATTGCTCCTATTCTTCTCAGACTAGGTTTCACAAGTTAGGAGGAGGCCAAGTGGTATTAGAGTGTTTCCAGGGCTAGTGCTGTGGCGTAACGGGTTAAGCTGCTGCTTGTGACACTGGCGACCCATATGCCTCTGATTCAAGTCCCAGCTGCTCTACTTCTGATTCAGCTCCCTGCTAATGTGCCTGGAGCAATGGAATATGGCTCAAGTCCTTAAGTTTGGTGCACACTTGTGGGAGACCTGGATAAAGCTCCTGGCTCCTGGCTTCAGTCTGGCCCAGCCCCTTGTTTTTGCAGCCATTGGGGAGTGAATCAGCCGATGGACGATCACTATCCATCCCTCTCTCTCTGTAACTCTGCCTTTCAAATAAATAAAAATAAATTTTAAAAAAAATGAGCCAGTGTTGTGACGTAGAATTAAGCTACCATTTGTGATGCCAGTAACCCATATGGGTGCTGGTTCGTGTCCTGGCTGCTCCACTTCCGATCCAGCTCCTTGCTAATGTGTCTAGCGAAGCAGCAGAAGATGGTGCAAGTGTTTGGGCCCCTGTACCCCTGTGGGATACCCAGAAGTTAACAACACATTCATCTTTTGTACTATGGCTTATAAAAGGATAATGGGTAATTGAACTATTTTATCACATGTACTTGAAGGGAAGTCCCCCCAAAACTACTTTTATAATAGATTAAATTTCCACTCTTGTATATACAAAACTGTATCCTAAGTATATATTGTGCTTGATTCTGTAAGTACTTCCCGATGAAATAATTTAAATCTCACGTTTTTGTTTTGCTTTGTAGCTTCCCTAATAGGATGGTTCTGGGCCGAACGCACATAAAAGATGTAGCAGCCAAAAGGAAAATCGAATTAAACAGTTATTTACAGAGTTTGATGAGTGCTTCAGCAGAAGTGGCAGAGGTAAACTTCCCAAATAACAAATAATAACACCATACCTCTTGTGCTGCACAATGTTTAATGAATCTTTTTTCTCTTCAATCTTAGTGTGATCTTGTTTATACTTTTTTCCACCCTTTACTTCGTGATGAGAAAGCCGAAGGAATAGCTAGGTCTGCAGGTGAGCTTGTTTTCTTCTTTGTTGATAATTCATGACCTGTAAGTTGGTATCTTCTTGATGAGAACGGAGTAGAGTGACAATGGTCTTACTTGCTGCAGTGAAAATGGGAGTATATGAGGTACTCCCAAAAATTAATGGAAGAATAGAGTTAAAATATGACACAAGCATTTTCCATGAACTTTTTGAAGACCTCTCCAAGCCAGTCCATTTCTAGATAAACTTAACCTTCCTAAACAAGTTTAAATCAGTCGTCAGCCATGTTCTTTGCTTCTCCCCACCCTGCCTCGTGTGCTGGTCCAGGAATAAACACTTTTTGTTATAGCTTAGACCACTACTATGAGCAAGATAGAATAAAAAGGAAAACATTTGTATTTTCAGATGCAGGTCCCTTCAGTCCTACTCCAGGCCAAATAGGAGGAGCAGTGAAATTATCTGTCTCTTACCGAAATGGTACTCTTTTCATCATGGTGATGCACATCAAAGATCTTGTGAGTGATTACAAATAATGTTGACTGTCGAATAAACTTTTACCTTAGTAGGGAGCATTACTGTTGAGGACTGCTTTTCTTCATAGGTTACTGAAGATGGGGCTGACCCAAATCCATATGTCAAAACATACCTACTTCCAGATACCAACAAAACTTCCAAGCGTAAAACCAAAATTTCACGAAAAACAAGGAATCCAACATTCAATGAAATGGTAAGTTAAAATCATGTCTATAAACTTTTTTTGGATTTGTTGTTTTGAGATTTTACATTTTAAAACACTCAAAGCTTTTAAATATCAGCTGCTGAGTTATATATTGCAAAAAAGAAATCAAATCCATTGCAGTTAAATGATGTAGAATAGACCCCTCAATCATAGACTCTTAAGTTTTTAAACAGACCTTAGGAACCATGATGTAACAGTGCGTGAGCACCACTCTTTAATGTCCAGTCTGTGCATAAGGTCTTCCAGGCTACCCAGCTGGTCTTGGCAGCTCCTCCTACTCTTGATTACTTTTTGCCCTGAGCTGAAATCTTGACTGCCTGCAGTCACCTCTAAGGTCCTGGTTGTAGCTCTCAGAACAACTCCTTTCTACCTCCCCATGACAGCCCTCAGATGAGTGAAGTTCAGATGCCCTTTATAGTCACTCTTTGAAAACATCTTCACCTTTGTTTGAAGGTGGTAGTATCAGAATCATTCATTGACTATGTCTTAATCACTCAGCGATCCTCTTAAAATGCAGTGCTCAAAATTGAAAGCAGTAACAGTTCCAACAATAATTGAAAACAAAACATCAGCTAAACAGTATGGGACATGACTGGGACATATAAGCTAACTTTTTAATATCATCTTAAAGTCTCTCTCAATTCTCCATACTCAGCACTTTTAGATAAATAATGTTTGTGCACACTAACATTACATCCATACAAAAATGTTTGGCTGGAGATTGGAAGCAAAGAATTCTGAGTTTTCTTTAAGGTTATAAATGAAAACCAGGACAGATATTTTGTGTAGGGTGAAGATGCTGCTTGGGACACCTGCAATCCCATATCGGAGTGCCTGGGTTGGAGTCCCAGCTCTGCTCCCAGTTCTAACTTCCTCACAGTGCACACCTGGGAGGCAGCATGATGGCTGAAGTAATTCAGTCTCTGCCATCCATGAGGGAGAGACCTGCATTAAGTTCCTGGCTCCTGGCTCCAGCCAGGCACAGCCCTCATTCTTTCAGGCATTTAGGGAATAAACCAGCAGGTAAGAGCTGTGTCTGTCTGTCTCTCTCTCTCTCTTTCTGACTTTCAAATAACTTTTAAAAAAAATTTTAAGAATTTATTGAAACCTCTAAGAATATCATTTCACTTTAAAAGTATACCTAATGCTTGGTAAAGACCAATCAATATTTTCCTCAAAAAGCAGTGTTTTTGTTTCTGTTTTTTCTAGTAAGCAGAGAAATAAGATGTAGTCAGGTGTTTTTGTTTTTTGCTATTTCTGTCAAACATTGAGAAGGATTGCATTATGTTTCTCAGAACATATTATGTTTTCTGGAAAAATTAAAATTCCAAGTTTTGACTATGGTGAGAATTTGAAACAGAATGGCTTTTTTTTTTTTTTTTTTTTTTAAAGATTTATTTATTTATTTGGAAGGCAGAGTTACAGAGAGGCAGAGAGAGGTCTTCCATCCACTGGTTCACTCCCCAGATGGCCGCAACGGCCAGAGCTGAGCCGATCCAAAGCCAGGAGCCAGGAGCTTCTTCTGGGTCTCCCATGCGGGTGCAGGGCCCAAGCACTTGGGCCATCCTCCACTGCCTTCCCAGGCCACAGCAGAGAGCTGGCCTGGAAGAGGGGCAACCGGGATAGAATCTGGAGCCCCAACCGGGACTAGAACCCGGTGTGCCGGTGCCGCAAGGCAGAGGATTAGCCTGTTGAGCCACGGCGCCGGCTGTAATATAATTTTAATATTACACTGTCCTACCTTGCTGTCTTCCATTCTTGTTTTTCCTAGCTATTAGGTCATCTTAAGTTTTATTGCCATGCAATTTCTTTTCCTTTCTGCATCACCTCCATCTCAGAAGAAACATGTTTCTAGTTGTTAATTTTTATCCAACAATTGGATCTATTTTTTTTTTTTTTTTTTTTTTTGACAGGCAGAGTGGACAGTGAGAGAGAGAGAAAGGTCTTCCTTTTGCTGTTGGTTCACCCTCCAATGGCCGCCGCGGCCGGCGCGCTGCAGCCGGCGCACCCTGCTGATCCGATGGCAGGAGCCGGGGGCTTCTCCTGGTCTCCCATGGGGTGCAGGGCCCAAGGACTTGGGCCATCCTCCACTGCACTCCCTGGCCACAGCAGAGAGCTGGCCTGGAAGAGGGGCAACCGGGACAGAATTCGGTGCCCCGACCGGGACTAGAACCTGGTGTGCCGGCACCGCAAGGCGGAGGATTAGCCTATTGAGCCGCGGTGCCGGCCCTTTGATCTATTTTTGTACATCTCTGTCAGACATTCACAGGAATTACAATACATTCCAAGACTCTTGAAATACAAAATGTGCTTCAGAAGTATTAAGACAAATCCTACCATCATAACTGATGTCATTTGTTGTAGTAATTCTTTGGCTAATAGTCTCACTTTTGTTTCACTTAAAATATTCCAAAAAACCAAACACACTCTAATTTATAATTTATTGTTTCTTTTTCCTTTGTTGTAGCTTGTGTACAGTGGGTACAGCAAAGAAACCCTAAGACAGAGGGAACTCCAGCTAAGTGTACTCAGTGCAGAATCTCTGCGGGAGAATTTTTTCTTGGGTGGAATAACCCTGCCTTTGAAAGACTTCAACTTGAGCAAAGAGACGGTTAAGTGGTATCAGCTGACTGCAGCAACTTACTTATAAGCTGGTGAATTTCTGAGCTTTGGAAGCAAGGACAGTTATAAACATGTGCATGTGCACACATACTGGTGAACTCTGTATAGTATTTTTATACTTGGGCAGAAATTATATAAACTTGCTGAATTTCAACATGTTTGTTGGACCAACAGTCACATAAACTAACTAATTTTTATGACTTTTTGAAAGCCATTGGTGTCTAAAAGTCATTATATTGAATGCTGTAAACCCTAAACGTCCTAAGTCCTCCAGAGGGCTTTGAGATCCTGCTGTGTCAGTGCTGCCACCTCGTCTGCGTTGTTCCTGATACGTACATAGCATGTTTGTTTCCTGTTTCGCACCTCTTGGAGCCTTGACCACTGTGTAAGCTCACGAACACCAAAGGAAAGGAAAGATGCAGAGTGCTACCACAACACGCAGCTGCTGTTCCAGGCTGAGAAGCAAAGCACAATAGACAGCTATGCTAAGAACTACTACGTAGTTTGTAGGACTAGGGAAAAAATAATACTGGTTTTTTACTCTTATCATTAAAGCCTTTTTCAGAATAAGTGCCAATCACTGAAGTTGTAAATAATGGTGCCTTACTTAACTTTATATGCTTCCCTGGCACTTCATTCTGATTTCTTTCCTGAATTAATAAGTAATTAGTACGTAGTGTTCACTCACTTTCAGTTTACTAAAGATAAAACATTATATACCAATGTTTTTCCCACAAAAAGTCATTTAAGTTTTGTTGCCCTGTTACTGAATGAGGGCCACTTATACAGTTGTGTACTGAATTCCTTCATTCCATTATAATCCTGCGTTTATTCCCAGATGTGTGAACTGAAGTTTGTTCATATCACCTCCATATATCCATACGTCACTCACTCTATAGACAAATGCAAATTCCTCACCCATGTGCCCATTCCTGTTTGCTACAAAAGCTCTATGCATAGAGAAGACTCTTCACAAGAGGCCCAGGACAAGGATTCTAGGGTTCAGACTAAATTGTAATGATCTTTATGGAAGTTCATCTTGTAAACTGTCTTAACATTTGTAAACATTGTACATTCATATGGAAGATTTTATTTTGTATAATATAATGGGATTCAGAATCATACAGGATTGAAATTATTCTACAGAAACCATTGAGAGTAAGGTTCATTTTTATTAGTTATTCAGTGTCAGACATAATTTTGTTTAGATAAGTGTGTATATATAATAATAATAACTTTCATGGTTAGAATAGAAATTCAGATATTTTTTAAATGGTAATAGAGATGATAGCAATCTGGTTGCTGTAAGAAAACTGACAAAATATGCAATGAAGACTACCGTGAGAGAAAGGACAATCTTCAGTTCAGTTTCCCAGAACATACTTTTTTTATGAACTGTGCAAGTGTTTAATCTAAATGGTGACATTTGCAGAGCAGAAATAAGAGTTGAGGATATATCAGAGGAATAGTTTTAAAAAAAAAAAACAAAACTTGAATTTTTTGGTGCCTAACACTAATGGTCCATTTATAGGAATACCCATGAGTAGGATATAAGAATGTCTGTGTTTTCTATGTTAAAATATGTTGTCTATTTAATAAGTTAATTAAGGTATACATCAAAGCACCACTCTTTGCTTTTTCTACTTATGGTTAACATTTCTTTAAAGTGTGTGAGTAGCTTTGCAAATGTAAAATAGCACTAGAAATTTTCACTCAAGCTTTTGAGAACTAATTCCATTCCATGAGTTGTCACTTAGCCACTGTAAAAGGAAAAAAAAAAGTACTGTCTTGGTATGAGGTCATCATTAATTGGACGGCCTTTTTGCAGTTTGCTACGGCAGTGTCTTCTAGTGCAGACAGAGCTAGACTATGTGCTGTCACTTTTCGATTATAAGAAACATAGAATCATATCTCAGAGTGTATATTAAGATTAATACTGTATAATTAACAAGAATTTAGAACAAGTGGTAATGTTTTCTCTTATTAATTTAATTCATTTTGTGCCTTCTTTGGTCATTAAAACATGTATACATATATTTTTCATGTATCTTAATATAAATTATTCCTTTGTGAAATGCTGATCTGCAACCCATACCAAAAAAGCAAACAGAGGGGAGCCTCTTTGCACTACCACTCTGAAACAGTTTTAAATCCCTTGGATTTTTTAACATTTTTTTAAAGGTTTAAATTAAAGTAAATCTGAAAAACAAAAGTTTAAGCAAACTGGCCAAGACACTAATTTTTATATATAATCACAATGTTTTATACTTCTCTTTACTGAGTGAAAATTATTATGCTACATGTAAGTCCTGAGCCAGAAGAATTCTTTCTTCTTGCCAGTGTTTTGAGATTTGAAGATAATGGCTCACTCCAAGAAGCTATTATTTTCTCTACTGAGCAACCCAGTGCAGAACTGGCACTGACGTTTTTATGACTGCCTTTACATGAATCTGTAAATACCTAAATGTTAAGGCATGTATGATCTTTGGTAAAGTACGAGGAGGCTTCAAACAGTTTGTGGGAAAATGGAATGAAAAGATAATGCAGATTTTCCACGAACATTTCGAAGCCCCCTTATACTCATTTTTTCAAATTCAAGTTGTATAAAGTTTTCAATATCTTGCCTTAAATGTGTTAACTATTCTTTTTAGAATTCAAGTGTTTAAAAAGAATACACTCACTTTTGTTAGTCTTCAGATCTGAGGACAGAAGCCCCACCTTCATAATCCATAGATTTTACTCACATGCTGTTTGACTAGCAGTGCAAGTATGAACTAGTCTCATCTATAAGAACCAAATACTTTAATTATATTAAGATAGTGAATTAAGATGTATAATATTTTTTATTAATACCTTAAATATATTAAGTGGATTGAATGTGACTTCATAACTGTACTACGATTGTATTAAAATATTTCTGGAATAAAGGAGCTCTGCTGCTGTCATTTCTTTCCTTGTTGACGTACATTCTTAGTTCCAGACTTTAATATGAGCTTACTGATGTTGTTCTTGGCATCTCACCTGGGAGTTTATTCAGTCCAAGAATCCCAAATTTCAGAACCAGCCTGTCACTTAATTCTACAGATGCCACATAGGGAGCCTGACTTGTGGTTCTGTGAAGATCTAGATCGCTACTACTTTGCTGCAGCCCCATCACATTTTTTTTTCTTAAGATTTCCTTATTTTTTTGAAAGTTCAAGTTACACAGAGAGGAAAGAGAGAGGTCTTCCCATCCACTCGTTCACTCCCCAGTTGGCCGCAACAGCTGGAACTTCGCCGATCTAAAGCCAGGAGCCAGGAGCTTCCTCCGAATCTCCCTCACGGGTGCAGGGGCCCAAGGACTTGGGCCATCTTCCACTGCTTTCCCAGGCCATAGCAGAGAGCTGGATTGGAAGTGGAGCAGCCCGGTCTCGAACCAGCACCCATATGGGATGCTGGCACTTCAGGCCAGGGTGTTAACCCACTGCCCCACAGCGCTGGCCCCCATCACAGTTTCTTAGGTGTGAAGTGTTTCTGTGAGAATGGCCTTGAGTATTTTACTTAGATATTTAGTACAGCAACAGCCACATGACAGACCTATCTAAAGAATTTTTTTTTTTTTTTAAGATTCATTTATTTATTTGAAAGGCAGAATTACAGGGAGAGGGAGACAGGCATCAATCTTCCATTCACTGGTTCACTCTCCAGATTGCCGCAATGGCCAGGGTTGGGTCAGACCAAAGCCAGGAGCCAGGAGCTTCCTTCAGGTCTCCCATGTAGGTGCAGGGACCCAAGCACCCATCTTCCACTGGGCCATCTTCCACTGTTTTCCCAGGTATATTGGCAGAGAGCTGGATCAGAAGTGGAGCAACTGGGACTCAAAATGGTGCCCATATGGGAGGACAGTGTTGCAGGTGGTGGCTTTACCCACTCACTATACACAATGTGGGCTCCAAGAAATGTTCTAATACTGGGGCTGGGCGCTGTGTTGCAACAGGTTAATGCCCTGATCTGAAGCGCCGGCATCCCATATGGGCACCGGTTCAAGACCAAGCTGCTCCTCTTCCGATCCAGCTCTCTGCTATGGCCTAGGAAAGCAGTGGAGGATGGCCCAAGTCCTTGGGCGCCTGTACTCGCATGGGAGACCCAGAAGTTCCTGGCTCCTGGCTTCAGATCTGCGCAGTTCCGACTATTGCAACCAATCGGGGAGTGAACCATCAGATGGAAGACCTCTCTCTCTCTCTCTCTCTCTCCCCTCTATGTAATCTGACTTTCAAATAAATAAATAACTCTTTAAAAAAAATGTTCTAATACTGTTCTTTCATCCTACAAGGTGAGCATTAGGCTGCGATTCTCTGCTCCTAGGATGACATGCCAAAGGACCCAGGGACCATAAAAGAGCAATTAGAACCAATTCTGGTGATGAAAAACAGTTCCCGTCAGATCTTTAAGTCTTTATGTCACCCTTAGTCTTTGAAGACCTTATCCTGCAAATTTCAAACAGGCGAAAGTTGACAACAATATAATGAACTCTATAAATGAACAAATCGCGCAGCTTCAACAATTACTAGCCAAGGCTAATCACATTCGATTAATATTAAAAAAAGATGGGATTCTTAAATATGTGGCTCAGTAACCTTCTTCAGTTCTTAATATTTGGTAACTACTATCTTCCTCAATACTGGATCTGGCACATTCTTTTCTTTTGGAACCTTGGCAAAATGTATGATAGACCTTCTTTACTCTGTATCTTTGACTTCTCTCCATATTTCCTTTTTGGTTTCAGTCTCTGTACCACATTCTTAATTTACCGTGACACCTTTTCCAATTTACTCCTTTTCTCTTTAGCTTTTTAACTCATCCTTTAAGTTTTAAGTTTTAGCTGTATTCTTCACTTCAAGAACAACTATTTGGTGGCCGGTGCTGTAGCGTAGTGGGTAGAGCTGCTGCCTGTGGTGCGGGCATCCCACATTGGCGCCGGTTCGAGTCCCAGCTGCTGCACTTTTGATCCAGCTCCTTGCTAATGGCCTGGGAAAGCAGTGGATGCGCCCTGCCCTTGGGCCCCTGCACCCACGTGGGAGACAAGGAAGAAGCTCCTGGCTCCTGGCTCCTGGCTTTGGATCGGCACAGCTCTAGCCCTTATGGCTATCTGGGGAGTGAACCAGCAGATGGAAGACTCACTCACTCTGTCTTCCTCTCTGTAACTCAAATAAATAAATCTTTTTTTTTTTTTAAAGAGCAACTATTTAGTTATTGTTATTTTTGTTTGATTCGTGATTCAAGAAAGACACACAGAGACTGCCAAAACCATTTAATGAGGAAAGAAAAGTTTTGTAAACAAGCGGTGCTAGGACAAGTAGATAACCATATGGAAAAGAATGAGGCAGGACTTAGTTCATACTCATAAAAATTAACTAAAAATGAATCAAAGACTTAAAGTGTGCAAGAGCTAAAACTAAAACTTAGAAAAAAAACTGCAGGCATGCATCTTCATCACCTTGAATTTGACAATGGATTCTTAAATATGACACCAAAAGCAGGAGCCAAAAAACAATACAGAAAAGATTAACTTTGTCACAATTGAAGACTGTGTATCAAAGGGTCTTCTCAAGATAGCAAAGGTAGGGGCTGGTGTTGTGGCATAGCAGGTGTGTCAGCATCCCGTATGGGTGCCCGTTTGAGCCCTGGCTGCTCCACTGCTAATGTCCTGGGAGAAGCAGCAAAACATGGCCCAAATGCTTGTGCCCCTTCCACCCTTGTAGGAGACCCTGAGGAAATTCCTGCCTCCTGGGTTCGGCTTGGTCCAGCCCCGGCCATTGAAGCCTCTTGGGGAGTGAATGAGTGGATAGAAGATTTCTGTCTCTTCAGTCTATGTAAGTCTGCCTTTCAATAGGTCTTTAAAAAGAGAGTAAAGATAACCCACCGAATGGGAGGAAAATTTGAAAACAGTATATCTGAGAAGGATCTAGTACTCAGAACAACTCATCAGAAAGACAACCCAACTTTAAAATGGGTAGATAATTTGAAAGAGTTACAGAGAGCTCAGAGAGAGGTCTTCCATTCGCTGGTTCACTCCCCCATATGGCCACAACTACAGAAGCTGTGCTGATTAGGAGCCAGGAGCTTCTTCTGGGTCTCAGGGACGTCTCAGGGACGTCTCAGGGAGGTGGGCCATCTTGCACTGCTTTCCCAGGCCACAGTAGAGAGCTGGATCGAAGTGGACCAGCTAGGTCTCGAACCAGAGTTAATATGGGATGCTGGCGCTTCAGGCCAGGGCGTTAACCCACTGCGCCACAGCGCCGGCCTCAAGGCTAGGAGCTTTGATTGGAAGCTGGCGTCAGACTCTTTCCCGCTCTCGCCCGGAGCCTCATTGAAGCCTATGCACGCCGGGGGGGTGTGGCCTGCGGGCGAATCACCGCCTACACCCAGAGGCATTTCGGGACTTGTAGTCACACGGACGCAGCGGCTGCGCAGCGGAGCCCCGCCTCCTGTGAGCGAGGACGCGGGAACGTGTGAGGTCACTTCCGGCGTGCCGGGTGGTTTCCTGCGGCGTTTCCTCCCTCGCTCTCTTTTTGCTCCCTGCCCGCCGCCATCATGGGTCGCATGCACGCTCCCGGGTGAGTGCGGGGCTGCGGGCCAGATTGCGGGGCTGGGAGGCCGGGGAGAGGACGGGGGATGGTGTGGGCAGCGGGCCGAGGGGCGGATGTGCTGAGCCGCTGGGGCACGAGCCACCATTTCACCCGACGCTGCTTCTCTTCCTAGGAAGGGCCTGTCCCAGTCTGCTCTGCCCTATCGCCGCAGCGTGCCCACCGTAAGTAGCTCCCGGGGGCCGGGCCCGGGGCCTTGCGCGGCGTTGAGTCGGGAGGGGGCTGCTGTGCTGGGACGCGGTCCCGGCCTTCCTGGACTAACAGGCGCCTTCGCTCCCTTCTGCAGTGGCTGAAGCTGACGTCCGACGACGTGAAGGAGCAGATTTACAAACTGGCCAAAAAGGGCCTGACTCCCTCGCAGATCGGTGAGTGCGCGCGTGCAGAGCGGCCCCTTCCGCTGGCGCCGGTGGGACCCGTGGAGGACACGCGCGCCTTGGGGGCGGGTGCGGTTACTGTTGAGGAATGAGGTTTATTCTTTATGGCGCTCTCCGGCCCCTGGTTAGTAGATGGTAAAATCGGGAAAATTCCCTACAGAGTCTGTGGAGCATTTGACTGCTGGGCATCCTCCTGGGTGCCCAATGGTGAGCGCTTTACAAGTTCTGACCTCCGCGAACGGAGGCAGCAGTACTGGTAGCTGCCCCCTGAGGCCCCGAGCAGCCGTGACGGGCGGGTGTCGGTGTTGACTCCAGAATGCTTGACACCTGCAAGCGCCCGCCGTGTGGCCCGTGCAGGTGGCTCCGTTCAGCCGAGGTTCGCCTGCTGCGTGGGGAACGTGGCTTCTAGGCCCTTGGATGCCTGCCCTCTTAGAGTGCGGTGGAGGTGTGACACAAAGTACTAGATGATCCAGTAGTCAGGACTCACTTGAGGTCTAAAAGGACTAACAGGGTATGGGAAGCTTTTAGAGAAGAGTGGGTACGAGTTCTCGGGTGTTAGCTGGTTTTAATCACAGGACAAAGACGTGCCAATGCGGGGACCCTGAGTGCTGTGGTCGGCTGTATTCAGCAAGCTCACTGTGATGATGGTCTTCCACCATTCGCAGTTTCCACCAGAAAGGTTTTCCTTAGTGTTGGGTAAACCTTCCTTGGATGTCTGAGTGAGCGTCCTGGTACAGGTTTCTGTGGGACCCCCATCCCCACCACCAGCTTATAAGGGGAGCCGAGTTGATTTGCGAGCCCCGGCGTGCAGATCACACGCCGCGGTTTGTGTTTGGTGCTGGAGGTAGAATTCGAGATCCCCCTTTCAGGTGTGATCCTGAGGGACTCCCACGGCGTGGCGCAGGTGCGCTTCGTGACCGGCAATAAGATCTTGAGGATCCTGAAATCCAAAGGGCTCGCTCCTGACCTTCCCGAGGATCTCTATCATTTAATTAAGAAAGCTGTTGCTGTTCGGAAGCACCTGGAGAGGAACAGAAAGGTAAGAAGGATGGAAGTCTAACCAGAACTGCTTGGGGGCTCGCTACAGTGCTTTTCTGTGGTGTGGTCTGTGCAGCTGGTTGTAAGTGTTGGGGTGGTATGCTGGGTGGGGGGGTGTTTTGCTTGCCAGCCGTTGCTGTTACGTCTTTCCTGGAAGCCTTAAACTCCCTCAGGTAGTCCAGTCCAGCCATTCTGTTCCAGAGCGTTGGGTAACTTCATTAGGAAAATGCTCTGTGATTCTCTCTTCCCTCGCTAAATGAATGTTTGCTAATTTGTTATTTTGAGTGGTTTTCTTGGAGTTGTTTCACATTTTATTTTTAGGACAAAGATGCCAAGTTCCGCCTGATTCTGATAGAGAGCCGAATTCACCGGTTGGCTCGATACTACAAAACCAAGCGGGTCCTCCCCCCCAATTGGAAATAGTAAGTATCTACCTTTCTGTTAATGGGAGTGGGAATTAGCCAGATAGTAAGTACTAGCGGCAGAGAAATAGTTGAGGCTCATTTGAGCTTGGCCGTGATGGTGGGAAAGCAGCCATGGGTGGTACATGAACAGACGGCCTGGCTGTGTCCCATGCCCAGCGCCGTGGTTTGTAGAGCACTTGTTTGGACTGTGTTTTGTCGCTTCTAAAGGGTAGTACGTGAGGGCTCATTTCTCACCTCTGCTTCCAGATGTTAGTGCTGTTTTGATTTCTGCATGACTTGCTCTCTGATCACTGATACCCAGCCATGCACAGTTTTCACCAGAAATGTTTTTCCCAGCGTTGGCCAGTTCTTCCTTGGCCGGCCCAGTGAGTGAGCAGTGAGCAGTGTTGAGCTGATTGGGCAGCTCCATCAGTTGATGTCCTTCACATTGATTTACTTTAGCCATTTGGAAAGAGCTCCATTAGCAGGGGGTGTGTGTGAATGGATATGGACGACCGGTATTAATCCCAATTTCCGCCTCTTTTTTTCCTTTTCAGCGAGTCATCCACAGCCTCTGCCCTGGTGGCATAAATTTGTTTATGTGCTCAAGCAATAAAACCATTGTTTAACTAAAAATGTGTTTTGTGGGGTTTTTTCCAAAAAAGTGTATCAGTGATTAATATGTGATCGTTTTTGGTGGGGAGCAGTGAGAATCTTTCATCCCTGTACTGGCTTCTAAACTAGTTAAGCAGCGTAACCTGATTGGAGGTTTCCTATATATAGAAAAGATTTAATGGAAAATTCATATTAGGAAAACTAGATATTCAAAAATACACCCATCTTATTTATTTGAAAGACAGGGTTACACAGAGAGAACTCTTCCATCTGCTGGTTTGCTCCCCAAATGGCTACAACAGCTGGGGAGCCCAGAACTCCCACCTGGGTCTGCCACAGGGGTAGCAAGAGCCCAAGTAGGGGGTCGCCATCCATTGCCTTAAGTGGCTCTGTGACATGTTAACCACAGTGAAGCATCAGAAATTGCTGAGGTGTCATTGAAGGAGAATCTGGTGTGGCGAGACCTTGGCTCCTGCTTGGCTGTAAAGATGAGCAGGAGATGCAGAGAACAGGAGCAGGCACAGTTCCCTCTGGGGCCAGCAGAGCTCTGGAAGAACTGAGATGAGCTCAGTTCCCTTGGCCTTGCAGCTTTAGATGGGTTAGGTTTTTACTCTTCCAGGTGTGGTCCAAGTGGTTAACAGAGTTGTGTGAATATTCCTTGAGAGGCAAGTTGATAACGAGTGACTTGTTCAAGGTTGTAGCCCAGTAATGGCAAGTAGTATTTCTGTTGGTAGTTTATGGTGGTAAAACCTTGAGTGTTTATTGTTTGACTTAATAGATTTAATAAGATGTTCAGGTTTCAGCAATAATCGAACTTGTGTAAGATCACATTATTGGGCACAGTCTATCTTTATGTGCCCTATGCTGGGGATGAGAACAGTGACAGCAATGCAGGTGTGCTTCCAGAAGTTCAGGGAAAATGGAATTTTTTTTTGTTTTAAAGATTTATTTAGAGAGGTCTTCCATCTGCTGGTTCATTCCCAAACTGGCTGCAACGGCCAGAACAGCTGGGACTTAAACAGGCGCCCATAAGGGATGCTGGCACTGCAGGCAGCAGCTTTAACCCGCTATGCCACGGTGCCAGCTGAAAATGGAATTTAAAATAGACTTGTTTGGTGCAAAACCACTTCAGATCTGTGCAGTTTTCTTAGTATGCATTTCTACAAACTCTAGACTCATCAGGCATGGATTTCAGAGTTTTGGTTGTACCAGAATTAACTAATTCCATTTTACATGTAGTACCTATGAATGCTCACAAATAAGGGAAACAAGAAGGGGTCTTGGGGCTGGCTGTGCAGGCATCCTGTCAGGGCCAGTTGGAGTCCCAGCTGCTTCACTTCCGATCCAGCTCTGCTGTGGCCTGGGAAAGCAGTGGAAGATGGCCCAAGTGCTTGGGCCTCTGCACCCATGTGGGAAACCTGGATGGAAGAAGTTCCTGGCTGCAGATCTGCCCAGCTCTGGCCTTTGTAGCCATCTGGGAAGTGAACCAGCGGATGGAAAACCTCTAACTGCCTTGCAAATCTTTAAAAAAAAAGGGGGGGGGGGTGGTCAATACATTACCCAGCTCTTAGCATTAGATAAGAGCTTTTTTTTTTTTGTTTATTATTTTAAAGATAGAAATAGAAGGATGTCCCATCTGTTGTTTCATTCCCTAAATACCAGCAATTGCTGAGGCTGGGCCAAGACCAAAACCAGGAACTGGGAGCTCAGCCTAGGCCTTCCCACAGGAGTGGCAGGAAGCCGGTTAACAGCTGTCAGCACTGCCTCCCAGGGTGCGCATTAGCGGAGTGGAGGCAGGAGTCGGAACCTGTACTGTGATATGGAATGCAGATGTGAGGCAGTGAACTCTGGTTTGGTTTTTTTTTTTTAATACTTTCCCTGGCATACTCATAAGTAATAGTTTTATTAAATCAATATTCTATCGTGTGACTGAGAGAGATCTGTCCACTCCACAGGAGCCAGGAACTCTGGGCCCACATGGGTTTGAGCCATCACCTCTTGTGCTCACCAGGGTGCACTATCAACAGGAAGTGGAATTGGGAGCCAGACCTGGACTGTATAACCTATATAACCATTCCCACATAGGATACTTAACTGCTAGGGCAAGTGCCCGTGACAAGAATTTTTTATTGGCCGGCGCCGCGGCTCAATAGGCTAATCTACCTTGTGGCGCCGGCACACCAGGTTCTAGTCCGGTCGGGGCGCCGATTCTGTCCTGGTTGCCCCTCTTCCAGGCTAGCTCTCTGCTGTGGCCCGGGAGTGCAGTGGAGGATGGCCCAAGTCCTTGTGCCCTGTACCCCATGGGAGATCAGGAGAGGCACCTGGCTCCTGCCTTCGGATCAGCACAGTGCGCTGGTCGCAGCGGCCATTGGAGGGGTGAACCAATGGCAAAGGAAGACCTTTCTGTCTGTCTCTCACACTGTCCACTCTGCCTGTCAAAAATAAATTTATTGTCTACTTCAGATTATACTTGCAAGTAATCTCTGTTAGAGCAGGGAGCTTGTTTTTTCACTGCTGTATCCTTGGTACATACTGGGTCCTCGTGAATATTTGTTAGATGAATACACATAAAGGGGCAGAGTCTCCCACATGGGTGGCAGGAGCCCAGCCACCTGGGCCGTGCCGCCTGCCTTCGTGGGATGCACATTAGCAGGAAGCTGGATTGGAAGCAGAGGTGGACTTGATCCTGGCACTTAACTATGGGATCTGGCATCCCAAGCAGCAGTTCGAGTTGCGTGCCACAATGCTCCCCCCTCCCTGCTTTTTTTTTTTTTTTTTTAATTTGAAAGGTAACTTTCATCTGGTGCTTTACTCCCCAACAATAGCCAGGGGTAGGCCAAACCAAAGCCGAGAGCCAGGAACTCTGTTCAGGTCTCCTACGTGGGTGGCAGGGACCCAAATGCGTGGGCCTTCATCTGCTGTCTCTAGGTGTGTTTTCAGGGAATTGAATAGGAAGCATAGAGCAGTTGGGACTGAAACCAGGCACTCCGATACGGGATGCAGATGTCCCAGCCGGCCTGTAACCAGCTGTGCTGTGACACCTGCCCCCATATTCCTTTATTATTATTAAGGATTATTTATTTGAAAGAGGGACAGGGAGAGATCTTCCATCCACTGCTTCCCTCCCCAAGTGGCCACACAGCCAGGTCTGGACCAGGCTGAAGACAGGAGCCAGGAACTCCATCCAGATCTCCCATGTGGGTGACAAGGGCCCAAGCACTTAGGCCAGCATTAGCTGCTCTCCCCTGGGTACATTAGCAGGGAGCTATCAGAAGTGGAGTAGCTGGTATTTGAACCAGTGCTCCAATACAGGATGCTGGTGTCGCAGGTGGTGGCGTAACCTGCTGCACCACAATATCCACCCTCAGATTTCTAAGTGGTCTAAAGCTCAGTGTGTTCCAACAATTTTATTGTTTTGACTTTTTTTTCTTGGTGGTATCCCAGGACTTTTCACCGTGCAGCTCCACGTGAGACAGGTTGCTCTTGAGACCTGTAGTCACAGGCTGTACCTTCACCTGTCTCATGGGCGGAGTCACTCTTTGCTCTTCATGTGTCTTCATCATTTGGTGACACACGTTAGTGGTTCCCTAAGAAAGGGCTCAGTCCTTGGGCCTTGTTGCTTCCCTGTTTGTACCCACCCATAGATAATTTCATGTATGGCTATAAGAGCTCTCTTTGGGGTTATTCCAGTTCTCACCTGTAGAACAAACCTTCCCTTGACCCCCAGACTTTGATGTGTGTTGGCCTGTTCCACATACCCATTTGGGTCTCTAATTATATCTGAAATTTATATTCCAAACTCAGCTCTTGAAAAAAACCTGCTTTGTCCCCCAGACACTCCATCTATGTAAATGGTAATTCATTCTGGGGCCAGAAGCCCCAGCCCCCTTTCTTACTCTTTTCTTATGTCACATCTTCAGCTGACCACCAAGTCCTCTTGGCTGTCCCCTCACAGTGTGCCAACGATGCCACTGCCCTCCGGTCCTACCCCCGCCCTAGTGCAAGTCTGCAGCCTCTTGCCCTTAGTACCGTAAGAGCCAGCTGCTGTCCTGCCCTATGGCAGGGTCTTTTCTATAACCAGTACCCAGAGTGATCTTTTTTTTTTTTTTTTTTTTTTGGACAGGCAGAGTGGACAGTGAGAGAGAGAGAAAGGTCTTCCTTTTTGCCGTTGGTTCACCCTCCAATGGCCGCTGCAGCCGGCTCATCGCGCTGATCCGAAGCCAGGAGCCAGGTGCTTCTCCTGGTCTCCCATGCGGGTGCAGGGCCCAAACACTTGGGCCATCCTCCACTGCACTCCCTGGCCACAGCAGAGAGCTGGCCTGGAAGAGGGGCAACCGGGACTAGAACTTGGTGTGCCGGCGCCGCAAGGCGGAGGATTAGCCTGTTAAGCCACGGCGCCAGCACCCAGAGTGATCTTTTTAAGATTAAGTCACATTGTGTTCCACATTTTTTTTTTTTTTTTAAAGATTGATTTATTTGAAAAGCAGAGATACAGAGAGGAGAGAGAGAGAGAGAGATCTTCTACCTGCTGGTTCCCCAAATGGCCACAATGGTCAGGGATGGGCCAAGCCAGGAGCCAGGAGCTTCTTCCAGGTCTCCCAAGGGGTGCAGGGACCCAAGGATTTGGGCCATCTTGTGCTGCTTACCCAAGTGCATTAGCAGGGAGCTGGATCAGAAGTGGAGCAGCTGGGACTTAAACAGGTGCCCATATGGGGTGCCTGCGTGGCATGCAGTGGCTTAACCTACATCCCAGTGCCAGCCCCAAGTTCCACATTCTCAAAACATCGCTAGTGGCTTCCTATCTCTTCAAGAATGAAATCTAAAATCCTGACCGCGGGTGGGTGTTGTGATGCAGTGGTTAAGCCACTGTTTGGGAAGCCCGCACGCCATACGAGCTCCAGTTCAATCCCAGCTACTCCACTTGATTCAGCTTCCTGCTCATGCATCCTGGGAAACAGCAGGTGATAGCTCAAGTACTTGTGTCTCTGCCATTCATGTGGGGACCTGGAAGGAGTTCTAGGCTCCTGGCTTTGACCTAGTGGTCAGGAGTCATTTGGAGAGTGAACCAGAGGATGGAAGATTTTTTCTATTTTTCAAGTAGCTGGAAATAAACATTTAAAAGGTAAAATCATTACCGTGCTGTACAAGGAAGTGTCTGGCAGGAAACAGGTGGGTAACACACTCAAACTGAGGGATTTTAAGAATGTTTACCCGTGGGACACTTTATAAAGGGTTTAGGGACATCACAAGGCTTACTGTGTGTGAGTCCTTGGAGCCAGCATGCATGGGGAGACGTGGGGTATCACCACCGCCGGGCTGAGGGATGCAGGCTTGGGGCCCCAGAGATGGAGAGGGCCACCTGACAAGCTGGGGCCCCCACTATGTAGCTCTTGCACTCAGATTTTTTTTTCCAATACCTTCCATTGGCCAAATTTCAGGAAGCTTTAGAGGCCAAGGGAGCTTAGTGAATTCCATAAACCTCCGCTTCCCGGGAAGTACCCAGACTGAGGGCTGCTGTGATCTGGCCTCCCACCCTCTCCGGTCACCTGCATCTATCAAACTCTTCCCAGGCCCCTTGCCCTGCTCTGGAAGGCTCTTGTCCCACGTATCCATGTGGCTGGCTCCTTCAGTTAGGTCTTGCCAAGTGTGGACTCCCAACCACCAGCCTGTTTCCCCATCCTGCTGTTTGTTTTAGGGCTTACTGTCACCTGATGCACCTGAAGTGGTCACAGAGCAAGTGCAGCTGAGTGCTGGTGGCAGGGAGCGAGGGAGTAGGGATTCACACTCCTGGTTCTTTAATTCCCCAGAAAAATGTCCCTCTGCTAAGATTCACGTGTCTCCTCCCATCTGAAGCCCGTGAACTCTAACCCCTAGCACCTGAGCTATCTGCATCAGCCTTCAAAAACATTTCACTGTTTACCAGCGTGTCTGTCAGCCTTTCTTTCTCCCCACTGCACGTGTTTTGTTTTCAATTGACTCCAAAGCATTTTCATTTGAAGTCAAACAGACATGTTTGCAAAGAAATGACAGAACACACACACACACACACATACACACATACACACATACACACACACCATTTTTATTTATTTGAGAAGCAGAGAAAGCTCCCATCCACTGGTTCACCTCCCAAATGCCTGCAATGGCTGGGGCTGGGCCAGGCTGAAGTTGGAGGCTGGGACTTCCACTCGGGTCTTCCACGCGTGTGTCTGTCAAGGACCATCTGCTGCCTCCCCCGCCCCTCTGTAGGAAGCTGGATCCGACGTGGAGGCAGGACGTGATCAGGTACTCTGCTGTGGGATACAGGTGTCAAACACCATGGCTGTAATCCATGTGCCACGACGCCCACTCCTATCCTTTGCTTTTATTTATTTATTGTTTGTTTGTTCTGCAAAAAGTACTCAGCTATTTCAGTCTCAAAATTGTCTTGCAGTTCTGGGAAATTTTCTTGAATTTTTCTCTTGATCTGTTCCCTCCTGTTCTCTTCCTGGAGCTCACTATTTGCTAGGCCTTTGGACTGACCCTCTAACTTTCTCATGTCCTACCAACTGCGTATTTCCTACTTGCTGAGAGATTCCCACCTTATCATCTCATAGGGATAGGCTTCTCAATTTCACTTTCATGTTTTTGATTCTTCAGAGCCTGCTGTCAAGGTTTCACGGTTGGCTCTCCGGGGCAGACCACAGCAGTAACGCTTGTAGCACCTGACCTATTGCTGTGGTGGGAGAACTCCCCCATGGCTGTGCAGTTACTGATGGGCAGTTGCCCCAGGGGTCGGGAAGAGCTGCTCAGTAGCACAGGTTACATTGCAGACCCTATGCAGACCCAGTAGATATGCTTGACTTCAGGACCGTGAACAGCAGTTAAAGGGGGTGCAATGATTAAGGAGTGGTGAGTTTTGACAATTGATTACATTTGCTTGTTTTGTTTTGCTTTAAAGATTTATTTATTTATTTGAAAGAGTTACACAGAGAGAGGAGAGGCAGAGAGAGACAGAGAGGTCCTCCATCTGATGATTCACTTCCCAGATGGCCGCCAACAGCCAGAGCTGCACCGACCCGGAGCCAGGAGCCAGGAGCTTCTTCCGGGTCTCCCTTGCAAGTGCAAGGCCCAAAAACCTGGGCCGCCATCTTCTACCACTTTCCCAGGCCATAGCAGAGAGCCAGATCGAAAGTGGAGCAGCCGAGTCTCGAACTGGCGCCCACATGGGATGCCAGCGCTTCAGGCCAGGTCATTAACCTGCTGTGCCACAGCACTGGCCCCCAACATTTACTTTGAGTAGATTTACCTGTGAATTTATAGAATTTAATTTTTAAAATTTACTTTCATTTTATTTGAAGGGCAGAGAGAGGGACAGAGGAAGAGAGATCTTCCATCTGCGGGTTCACTCCCCAAGTGACTGTCAGAATTGAGCTCTGAACTCAATCTGGGTCTCCCACGGAGGTGGTGGGGCCCAAGTACTTCAGCGATTATCTGCTGCCTCCTGGGATGTGCATTAGCAAGAAGCTGGAGCACAAGTTGGGGAGTCAAGACTCAAACCAGACACTTTGATGTGGGATGGGGGTGTGCCAAGTAGGAACTTAACTGCTGCACGGAAACACCCACCTGGGGCCGGTGCAACGGGTTAAGCTACCGTCTGCAGCACAGGCATCCCATATGCCAGCTGCTCCACTGCCAGTCCAGCTCTGACAATGAGTCTGGGAAAGCAGAGGAAGATGGCCCAAGTACTTGAACCTGTATACCAATGTGGGAGACCCAGATAAAACTCCTGGTTCCTGGCTCCCAGCTTCAGCCTGGCCCCAGCCTGGCCCAGCCCTGCCCATGTGGCCATCTGGTAGTGACAGAAGATCTCTCTCTGTAACTCTGCCTTTCAACTAAATAAATAAATCTGAAAAAAAAAAAAACAAAAAAAACAAAAAAAAAACCACCCACTTCTATGATTTAATTTTTAATAATGCTCGTGTTTAATTGGCTTTGCAGAATTCCTGAAGGTTTAACAGATCTTGCATGGCTGTCTAAGCCAATTCCAGCACACCACTGCTAAGAACATTGATGGATGTAAAACCTAATCATCTCTGAATGCATTGACAACTGCATCCATGTTGTGTGCTCGAGTTCCTTTTTGTTTGTCTTTTAATTTAGAGTTTGTTCCCAAATGTAGTAATCCTCTTAAGGGACTGGTCCCGGCTCTGGGCACAGTTTGTTGTACTCAGATGCAGTTACTCTTTTCAGCTGCTAGGTGGCGGAGTTGCTGTTGCTGATGGTGCTAACATTACCTTCTATCAATAATTTTAAAATTACTCACATTTTTAAAAAAGTGTTTACTTATTTATTTGAAAGGCAGAGTGACAGGGAGAGAAGGAGAGACAGCGAAAGAGCTCTTCCACCCACTAGTTCACTCCTCAAATGCCAGGGCTAGGCCAGGCCAAAGCCAGGAGCCCAGAACACCACTTGGGTGTCCGTGTGGGTGGCAGGGTTTTCACCTGCTGCTTTCAGAGGTGTTTTAGCAGGAATCTGGGTTGGAAGTAGAGCAGCTAGGGCTCCAGCTAGCACGGATAAGGGATGTGGTGGTGGCTTTAACCACTGAGCCACAACACCGGCCCCTCACAGATTATTTCTTTGATCTTTTTACAACTTCCCAAAAAGATGACTCTAGATTTTGAGTGGATGAAGATTGAGAATACAATCAAATTTTTAAAAATTATACCCATTTTGGGGGCAGTGTTGTGGCATAGTGGGTAAAGCTATCGCCTGTAACATCAGCATCCAATATGGGCACTGGTTTGTGTCCTGGCTGCTCCACTTCCCATCCAGCTTCCTGATAATGGCCTGGGAAAAGCAGCAGAAGGTGACCCAAATGTTTGGACCCCTGCCATCCATGTGGGAGACCCGAATGAAGCTCCTGGCTTCAGCTTGGCCTTGCCCTAGCCATTGTGGCCATCTGGGGAGTGAAGCAGCGGATAGAAAATTCTCTCTCATTCACTGTAACTCTGCTTTTCAAATAAATAAATCTATTGGAAAAGTAGAGTTACAGAGAGAGAGAGGGAGAGACAGAGAGATCTTCCATTTGCCAGTTCACTTCCCAAATGGTCGCATTGGCTGGAGCTGAATTAACCCAAAGCCAGGAGCCAGAGCTTCTTCCAGGTCTCCCACTTGGGTGCAGGAGCCCAAGTGCTTGGGCCATAGTCCACTGCTTTCCCAGGTGTATTAGCAGGGAGCTGGATCAGAAGTGGAGCAGCCAGGTCAGTGCTGTGGCTCACTTGGCTAATCCTCCGCCTGCGGCGCCGGCACCCCAGGTTCTAGTCCTGGTTGCTCCTCTTCCAGTCCAGCTCTCTGCTGTGGCCCAGGAGGGCAGTGGAGGATGGCCCAACTGCTTGGGTCTCTGCACCCACATGGGAGACTGGGAGGAAGCACCTGGCTCCTGGCTTCGGATCGGTGCAGCGCCAGCCGTAGCAGCCATTAGGGGAGTGAACCAATGGAAGGAAGACCTTTCTCTTGGTCTCTCTCTCACTGTCTATAACTTTCTCTCTGTCTCTCTGTCTCTCTCTCTCACTGTCTAACTCTGCCTGTCAAAAAATAAAAAATAAATAAATAAAAAAAAAGAAGTGGAGCAGCCAGGACTTGAACCAGCACCCATATGGAACGCTGTCATTACAGGTGGCAGCCTTACCTGCTATGCCACAGCACCAACCCAATAAATCTTTATTTTTTTAAATTGCAGCCTTTTTTTTTGACAGGCAGAGTGGAGAGAGAGACAGAGAGAAAGGTCTTCCTTTTCCGTTGGTTCACCCCACAATGGCCGCTATGGCTGGCGTGCTACACTGATCCGAAGCCAGGAGCCAGGTGCTTCTCCTGGTCTCCCATGCGGGTGCAGGGCCCAAGGACTTGGGCCATCCTCCACTGCACTCCCTGGCCACAGCAGAGAGCTGGACTGGAAGAGGAGCAACCGGGACAGAATCTGGCACCCCAACCGGGACTAGAACCCAGTGCCGCAGGCGGAGGATTAGCCAAGTGAGCCGCGGCGCTGGCCCAAAATGTAGCCATTTTAAAGATGAAGGGATTGTTTCAGAAAAAGCAGTTCACTTTGATAAACTAAAGACACTAGGACATCTTGTGTTCCTATCACTATACCTTGGTCCTTCTTTTTGCTTCTTTTGGTCCTTCTAGAGTTCTTTTTTTAAAAGAGAAATTCAGGGGCCGGTACTGTGGCATAGCAGGTAAAGCCTCTGTCTGCAGTGCCCGCATCCCATATGGGTAGCTCCGACCGTGTGGCCAACTAGGAAGTGAACTAGTGGATGGAAGACCTCTCTCCCTCTCTCTGCCTCTCCTTCTCTCTCTGTGTAACTGACTTCTTTCTTTTTTTTTTGGACAGGCAGAGTGGATAGTGAGAGAGAGTGACAGAGAGAAAGGTCTTCCTTTTTGCCGTTGGTTCACCCTCCAATGGCCGCTGCAGCTGGCTCATTGCGCTGATCCGAAGCCAGGAGCCAGGTGCTTCTCCTGGTCTCCCATGCGGGTGCAGGGCCCAAGGACTTGGGCCATCCTCCACTGCCCTCCCGGGCCATAGCAGAGAGCTGGCCTGGAAGAGGGGCAACTGGGATAGAATCCGGCACCCCAACCGGGACTAGAACCTGGTGTGCCGGCGCCACAAGGTGGAGGATTAGCCTGTTAAGCCACGGCGCCGGCCTGTGTAACTGACTTTCAAATAAATAAATGAACCTTTTTTTAAAAAAAGAGAAATCCAAATAAACATTGTGTTTTTCTAGACAAATCAACTGCCAATTTATTAACTAAAATTTTAGCTAATTCCTAATGCATTAAAATATACCTACTAGAGAAGTCAGGAATTGAAGTGGCTTGAGGCATTGTTCTCTTGTATCTCATGTCCCCCTCTGATTTGGTTCCCAATAAGTAAACCTTGGAGTTCTCATGTCAGGGATGAGGAGCTGCCTTGCAGCTCCAAACCAGTGCTGTTCCCAGCATCCCAGGTGACCTGTTGGTGGCTACAAACACAATGAGGCAGAACGCTGCACTCCCCAGTCCCAGAATGGTCCCTGCTTTCACAGGAGGGAGCAGGACTCACAGGGGCTTCCAGGTGAGTCTGGAAGGTTTTATTTCATAAACTAGGTGGTAGGTGCAGGGGTTGTTATTACAGGCTCTGTATCTTCTTATATGCCCAATGGAACTCATTTTAAAAGCCTCTGTGAAGTCTGGAATTATAAAAGCAGTTCATTCAGCAAGTTTCTTTGTGCACTTTTGTGATGCTCTTCAGTGAACAGGTCTTAGAGTTGAGATTCATCCCTAATTCATTGCAACACGCTGAGTGTCTGCTATGGGTGAGATGCAAAGCTAGATGCTAACGATTCCCACCACATCCTGCACCTTGAAAGAGGTGACACTGTTCATGAGGGACACAAAGTTCCCACAGTGGAAATGAACTTCAGAAGACCGGCGTGGGGGAGGTGATAAAACGTTAAGGAAGAAGTTATAAGTTGGGACGGCTTCATGGAGGAAGATGGCAATTAAGCTGCTTTTTTCCTTTCTTTTTTTTTTTTTAATTTGAGAGGCAGACAGAAAAAGAACCCATGGCCACTGGTTCACTCTTCAACGCCCACAAAGGCTGAGAATTGACATGGAGCTAGGAGTGCAATCCACGTCTCCCACGTGGATAACAGGGATCCAATGACTTGAGCCATCACTGCTACCTCTCAGGGTGTGCATTAGCAGGAAGCCAGGGTCAGGAGCCAGAGCCAGGAATCCAACCCAGGCACTCCGATGTGGGCTGGGGCATCTTACCACTGGGCTAAACGTCCACTCTTGTACGCTGAATCTTGAAGGACAGGTTGGGCACAGGGGAGGGGTTGAAATGAAGGAAGCAAGCATCCTATGCCAAGGGTACAGCGGGAGCAAAGCGACCGGAGGAGGGGCGGCGCGTGAGGCCAGCCAGGGCTCGAGTTGGCCTGGTGAGCTCCATCATGGTGATAAGAGTTTGGAAAAGGAGGTGGGTCAGCTCCTAGAGGACCCCGCAGCAGTGGCAGCAGAGGTGGGAGGCCTCTGTGCACTGTGCAGCCACACACCAGAGCCGACCACCCTTGGTAAGGGGGGAAGGTCAGGGGAGGCAAGAACAGGCCCAGGGCCAAAGGGGTGGAGAGCCAGGAGCTGGGAGGGGTGCGCCTCCCCTGTGCCTGGTGGGTTCCCTCCTCTCCAGCTCCTCCTGGGAGCAGACACTCAGCCCAACAGTTAAGACACCATTTGGGCCACCCGCATCCCTCAGTTTCTGATCCAGCATCCTGAGAATGTGCACCCTGGGAGGCAGCAGAAGGCCCAGGTGCTTGGGCTCCTGGCTGCTGCCTGGCCCAGGCCTGACTATTGTAGGCATTTGGGGACTGAACTAGTAGAACAGAAGATCTCTGTCTCTTTTTGCCTTTCAAATAAAATGAAAATGACATGACCTTTTAAAAAAATGCTTAAAAGGGAGTGTGGTTTGCACTTTTTTTTTTTATTTGAAATACAGAGTTACAGAGAGGTAGAGACAAAGCTAGGCCTTCCATCCACTGGTTCACTCCCCAGATGGTTGCAATGGCTGGAGCTGCGCCAGTCCGAAGCCAGGAGCTTCTTCTGGGTCTCCCACGTGGGTGCAGGGGTCCAAGGACTTGGACCATCCTCCACTGCTTTCCCAGGCCATAGCAGAGAGCTGGATCGGAAGAGGAGCAGCTGGGACTAGAACCAGCGCCCATATGAGATGCTGGTACTTCAGGCCAGGGCTTTAACCCGCTGCACCACAGTGCCGATCCCCAGTTTGCACTTCTGGGTAGTCGTTGCTCCTTGCTAACGGTTCTCCCATGGTGCCTCCGTCATGGGACTCTGTGTGGGGAGGGGACAGAGCCAGGAGAGCAAGAACACCCGGGAGAGGCAGACAGCACCTCTGCTGGCAGCCTGAGCACTGAGGGTGAGCTGGCCTGGGGGAGTCATACAGGAGAGGCTACTGGGGGCTGCGCCCTTGTCCACAGGCTGAGGGGGTGGTGGCCCTCCTGGGTGACATCTGGGGTGCCAGGGACCTGGACTGCCACACCTAACGGGGAGGGCTTGGGGCAGAGGGACTGGGAAGGGCTGGGGGTGCTGGATGGTCCCGCCTTGCCGTGTGCTAAGCTCTGGAAGCAGTGAAACTGCTCAGTCTCAAACACGTCCATCAGAGAGGCCCCAGGGCAGCAAGGATGAGCGTTTCCAATCCTGACTGACTCGGGGCCGGCCTGTGCCTGCAAGGTGGGAAAATCAGGTGCATCGTGAGTCATTTTCTGAGCTCTGCCCAACCCGCCTGTTTCTTGATTTAGTAACATTCTCTAAACGTTGGCATCAGCCCTGGCCCTTCGCCTCTCCTCTCTCATCCATCCGTCCATCATCTGTCCATCCAGCGAACCAACTAATCCACAAATACTGAGTCATGTGTCAGGTGCTATTGTAGGCTTTGGGATACAACAGTGAGCAAAGCAGACTGGAGCCTGCAGGGTTCCGGGGGAGAGGAAGAGCCATCAGGTAACCACGTGCAAATGGAACGCGGGCTGCCCTGGAGCAAGAGCCCCGATGCTCAGTGCTCGGCGGGTGGAGTCTTGTCCAATGGAGCAGAGAAGGCTTCTCAGAGGAAGTGGCTCTTGGGCCGTTATCTGGGGAAATAAGAGAAGGGAGGAGAGGTCAGGGTGCTGTGGCAGAAGGGAGCTGGGTCAGTGTGGGGAGGGGAGGGGCGGGGAGAGGTCAGCAGGGGCCAGGCCCACAGGGCTTCACAGGCCTTGTACAGAAATTGTTCAGGGGCAGGCTTGTGGTGCAGCATACAAGGCAGCACCAGGGATACCTATGTCCCATATCAGAGTGCCTGGGTTCGAGTCCCAGCTCTGCATTTGATCCTAGCCTCCTGCTAACACATACGCAGGAAGGCAGCAGGTTCAAGTACTTGATGCCTGCTAAGCAAGAGACTCAGATTGGATTCTGGGATCCTGACTTTGACCCTGCCCAGCCCAGGTTGTTTGAGATGGAAGGTCTTTCTCTCTTTCTTTCTGCCTTTCAAATAATAAAAATGAAAATAAATAAAGCTTTTAAGAAATTAATTGTTCTTTAGAGCAACAGGGAACAGATACAAGTTTTTCACCAGTGTCACATTTAGATAGTATTCTGCTGCTGGCTGTGTGAACAATGCAGGGGGCTCGTGGGAGGGGAGCTGGACCTTTCAGATTTAGGAGGCCAGAGAGGAAGGCCTGGCCGGAGTCCAAAGGAGGGATGATCATGGCTCAGACTAGAGAAGTGTCTGGAAAGTGAATTTGTCAAGACAGGACTGAGGTTGGATATGGGGAACGGGAGAGGAAAGGTGACCGCCAGTTCTATCCTGGGCCACAGAAGGAGTGCATTCAGTGAGGTGAGAAACGCTGAGGGTGGGCAGCCCGGGGCAGCACGCCGTGCCTTTGCTCTGGGGGATGTTGATATGAAATGTCTGTAAGAGGAGCAGGTGTTGTGGCACAGTGGGTTAAGCTGCCACCTGGGACACCTGCATCCCATATGGAGTCCCAGCTGCTCCACTGCCAATCCAGCTTCCTGCTCATGTGCCTGGGAGGCAGCAGATGGTGGCTCAAGTACCTGGGTCCCTGCCACTCACACAGGAGACCCAGTTGCAGTTTCTGGCTCCTGCCTTCAGCCTGGCCCTGCCCCAGCTGTTGTGTGAGCCAGAGGATGAAAGAGTCTCTCTCTGTCTCTCTCTCTTTCCTCTCTAATAAAATGGGAAATAAAAGAATTCTCCTCTCCATCAAAATGGCAGGCTGCGGCTTGCAATGCAGTTAATAGAGTGCAGCTGAAGCGACATTGCAGGGATTCCAGGGCCAGGCCAGAAAAGGCCTTGTGCTGCATGGAATGCTCCTGCGTGGCGTCTTCAGTTGCTATGCAACACAGCCACCACCCCCCCCCACCCCCCCACCCCCCGTAAGGCCTCTGAGGAAGGCCCAGCTATGTGCAGGGGCTCCTGCGTGCAGCTCCCAGGTGACAGCCTGTCCTAACCACTGCGTCTGCGAGTGAGGACCTGCCATGTGCCTCCTTCCCCCAGCTGAGCCCCAGGCCCCTGGGAGCAGACAAGCCACCGCTACTACGTTTTGGAGTCATTCGATTCCCAGCAAAAGCACCGAGGGTATTTGCTGAGGTGGGAGCAGCTGGGTCTCCACAGCCCCACACAGCTGGAGGAACAGTGCAGTGGCTTTTGCCTGCCTCTCTCCGCTCACCCTGGCCGCACGTTCCCACCTCCCCTCGCCCAGAGTTGCATGTGGATGTATCTGTCCCAGCAGACTGGCCTGGGGTCCCGGCAGGGAAGATGGCAGAAATGCTCCTGGAAGCCGTGTCCTCCCCGTGCCCCGGAGAGAATCAGCAAGCACCTGTGGACACATGCCTGCCGCTGGGCTGCTGTTTACTTCCCAGGCGGGACTGCCAGCAGCGGGGAGCTTGAGCTTCTCTCCAGGACACCCGGGGGAGCTGGAAGGAAGCTCTTGTTGGCTCCGGCGCACACAGACATATGATTGGGCTGAGCGCAGTCGTTCTGAAAGCGCTCTTATGAATACCTCATTTGGACTGAAACAATGACTTGATTGAGAATGACGGTTTCCCAGTTGCTGGATTTTCCCCTCTGTGTTGTTGGCTGCTTGCT
Organism: Lepus europaeus; assembly: GCF_033115175.1. NCBI lineage: Eukaryota > Metazoa > Chordata > Mammalia > Lagomorpha > Leporidae > Lepus > Lepus europaeus. The sequence goes on from NC_084833.1 coordinate 48,247,128, forward strand.
TGATTCATCAGACCGTTTCCAACCCTCCAAGGCTGTTTTTAAGCATTTCTGTCCATTTTCAGAACTTTAAGGGGTTCTCCCAATTAGCTGTAATTACTGTTAGCCTAGTTTTTACTCATTTTCAATATTTGCAATAGTAGAAAGTTGGAACTGCCTCCAGGTCTAATTGACTAGTGGATTGCTTAAATAGATGAAGGTATGCAGAATATACAATGATTCCATTTTTCTGAAAAAATTGCGCACACACAAATATCTCAGACATCCACCGGTGCCTGTTTAGCAGGAGGCAGGCACTCTGATTCTCCTGGAAGGCTGGTGCTGCTTTTTAAGATTTATTTATTTTATTTGAAAGGCAGAATTACAGAGAGAAAAAGAGAGAGAGAGATATCTTCTCTCCACTGCTGGTTCACTCCCCAAATGGCTGAAATGGCTGGAGTTGGGCTGAACCGAAGTCAGGAGCCAGGAGCTTCTTCTGGGTCTCGCATGTGGGTGTAGGGGCCCAAGTCCTTGGGCTATCTTCCACTGCTTTCCCAGTTGCATTGGCAGGCAGCTGGATCAGAAGTGGAGTAGTCAGGACTCAAACCAGAGCCTCTATGGGATGCTGGCTCTGGGCCACAGGTGGCAGCTTTACCTACTATACCACAGCACTGCCCTCCCTCTCCCAAGGCTTTTGAAACTCAGATCCCTGAGCTTTACCTGGGAAAAGAGACCCGTTGGGGTGGGGAGGGGGGAGGGAGACAGCACGTGTGTATTTCTCAAAGGCTTCCCTGGGAATTCCCCTGTATAGCTGGGATTGGGGACCACTGACTTGGACTCAGAGAAATACGGCTAGGAGGGCTCATTTAGTGTCCAGATGAATTGAGGCTCTAAGAAGGGACTTGCCCAGGGTCACACCATGTGGGGACAGTGAGGACCTGAGCCCAGGGCTCCAAACGTGGGGGTGGGACTCGATCCAGACACTCCAACATGGGATATAGGTGTCCTGAGTGGCAGCTTTGTCCACCACGCGACAATGCCTTCCCGGGGTCTTATTTTTAAATTGATGAAAAAATCGTCTTCTATTTTTTAACTTTAAGTATGGACCACTCTTTCCATTAGAAAACCAATTTGGAAAAAGAGAAAAATAATTAACTAAGAGCTTATTATTGGCACATTACCAACAAATAGTATGTACTCAGTACATAAAGAGGGGAGGGCATTTGACACAGCGGTCAAGATGCTGCCACAGAGTGCCTGGTTCAAGTCCTGCCTTGTCTGCTTCGAATCCAGCTCCCTGCTAGTGTGCACCCTGGGAGGCAGCAGGTGCTGGCTCAAGTCTTGGGTCCCTGCCACCCTTGTGGCGAACCCACATTGAGTTCAAGGCTCCTAGCTACAGCCTGGCCAGTCCTTGCTGTCATGGGCATTTGGGTAGTAAACCAGAGGATGGAAGATCTGCCTCTCTCTGTCTCTGTCGCTCTGCCTTTCAAATAAAAATAAATAAATAAAAAGTCTCATTCTCAAACCAGACCCTCCAGCCTCCTTCTCTGATGTTTCTTGGATCTCTTTTTTAGAAATTATATCCATGAATTTTGGGGTTCGGGCATCTGCCCCTGGCTGCTTCTGTCTGAACCTCCAGACTCTAAACACAATCTTTTTCCCTCTATCTCTCTCTCTAAGATTTTATTTATTTGAGAGATAGAACTAGAGAGAGAGACAGAGAGACAGAAACACCTTCTGTCCACTGATTCACTCCCCAAATGGCAGCAATGGCTGAAGCTGAGCCAATCTGAAACCAGAAGCCAGAAGTTCTTACGGGTCTCCCATGTGGGTGAAGGAGCCTAAGCACTTGGGCCATTTTCTATTGCTTTCCCAGGCCATAGCAGAGAGCTGGATCGGAAGAGAAGTAGCCGGGCCTCAAACCAGCATCCATATGGGATACAGGCTCAGCATGCCGGGGGTTTAACTCACTGCTCTACAGGTTATTTAGCCTACTATGCCACAGTGCTGGACTCTAGGCACAACCTCTTATAGCAACATTTCTCAAAGTGTGATCTGGGATTCTTTCAACAAAATCATCTGGTGGAGACTAAATTATTTTTTAAAATGCAGAATCGCAGGTCTTGCACGGAGCCCCACATCCAAGGAAAGGGAGTCTGCATTGTAACAAACTGCCCCAGGAAAGTCTGACACTCAATTGACTCGGAAAAATAAGGGTCCAACTCCTATCACTACGCACTCACACCCGGGAGAGGTCCAGCTAGCTCTGGGGACAAACCCAGGCCTATGGGAGACAGCTTCCCACCCCCCACCCTGCCCCACCTCCACTGCAGTCTTCGCCCGAAGAAATAAACCCTCTTTCTATGTATTCAAGTCATGTTTATTTTTTTTTAATTAAAAAAAAAAGAGATTTATTTATTTGAAAGAGTTACAGAAAAGCAAAGAGGAGAGAGAGAGAGAGAGAGAGAGAATCTTCCATCTGCTGGTTCACTCCCCAAATGGCCACCACAGCCAGAGCTGGTCTGATCCGAAGCCAGTAGCCAGGAGCTTCTTCTGAGTCTCCCACATGGGTGCAGGGGCCCAAGCACTTGGGTCATCTTCTACTGCTTTCCCAGGCCACAGCAGAGAGCTGGATTGGAAGTGGAGCAGCCGGGTCTTGAAGTGGCACCCATATGGGATGCTGGCACTGCTGGTGGTGGCTTTACCTGCTGCACCACAGGGCCACCCCCAAGTCATGTTTTATAAACCTCAGTAACATTTAAGAGTTTCTTTATATTAAACTTACATGTTTCTAATTAGCTTATTACTACACACTTTAATATTTAACTGTTAGTTTTTTAACCTCCAACTTTTTATGAAGTTTCAAGCTTACAGAAGAGTTGCAAATACAACAATGAATATTCAGGGGCTGGGGCTGTGGCATAGCAGGTAAAGCTGCCGCCAGCAGTGCCAGCATCCCATATGGGCACCGGTTCGAGTCCCGGCTGCTCCCTTCCAATCCAGCTCTCTGCTATGGCCTGTGAAAGCAGTAGAAGATGGCCCAAGTCATTGGGTCCCTGCACCCACGTGGGAGACCCAGAAGAAGCTCCTGGCTCCTGGCTTCGGATCGGCGCAGCTCCAGCCATTGCAGCCAATTGGAGAGTGAACCAGCAGATGGAAGACCTCTCTCTCTCTCTCTGCCTCTCCTTCTCTCTCTGTGTAACTCTTTCAAATAAATAAATAAATCTTTAAAAAATGAATATCCATATACCTACAGTCATTAGTTGTTGACATTTTGCCATATCTGTTTTGTCTTTTTTTGTCTTTCTCTTTTTTAAAAAATTATTTTTCTTTTTTTCTTTTGAAGGGCAGAGAGGGAGGGAGGGAGGGAGAGAGAGAGAAAGAGAGAGAGAGAGAGAGAGAGAGGTCTTCCATCCCCCTAAATGCCTGTAATATAGCTGGGGTTGGGGCAGTCTGAAGCCAGGAGCCCAGAACTTCATCCAGGTCTTTCACATCGGGGCAGGGACCCCAGTCCTTGAGCCAGCTACCTGCTGCCTTCCAGGGTATGCATTAGCAGGAAGTCGGATCACGAGCAGAGGAGTGGGTCTCGGGTATGGGACATGGGCATCTGAAGTGATGAATTAACTACAGCACCAAACCCCTGCTCCTCTGTCTTTATCTAAAATTGTGCTTGTGTGTGTGTGTGTGTGTGTGTCTGGAACCATTTGAGAGTCCAATGCAGAAGTCATGACACTTCACTTCCAAAGACTTCAGCATTTATCTCCCAAGAATAGGGACATTCTCCTGTATAACCACAGTATAATTCTTAGTCAGAAAATTTCATATTGGTGTATTACTATTAAGTAATACATAACCTATACTCGAATTGTTCAATTGTTGCAATAGTGCCTTTTAAATGTTTATTTATATATGTATGTATGTATTGAAAGGCAGAGAGGCAGACAAAGATCTTCCATCCATTGGTTCACTCCTCAAGTGCCTACAACAGCTGGGGGTGGGCCAGGGCAAAGATGGGAGCCCAGAACTCAATCCAGGTCTCCTACGAGGGTGGCAGGGGCCCAAGCACTTCAGCCATCACCTGCTGCTTTTCAGGATGCATTAGCAGGAATCTGAAGCAGAAGTGTAGGTAAGACTCAATCTCAGGGGGCCAGTGGTGTGGCGTAGCAGGTAAAGCCACTGCCTGCAGTGTCAGCATCCCATATGGGCACCGGTTCGAGTCCCAGCTGCTCCACTTCTGCTCCACCTTCCTGCTATGGCTTGGGAAAGCAGAAGATGGCCCAAGTGCTTGGGCCCCTGCACTCTTGTGGGAGACCTGGAAAAAGCTCCTGGCTCCTGGCTTTGGATCCATGCAGCTCTGGCCATTGCAGTCATGTGGGAAGTGAACCCGCGGATGGAAGACCTCTCTCTCTCTAATCTCTCTCTCTGCCTCTGCTTATCTGTAGCTCTGCCTTTAAACTAAATAAATAAATCTTTTTTTAAGAAAAGACTCAATCCCAGGTACTCCAATATGGGATGTGGGTGTCCCAGGCAACAACTTAACTAACTGACTGTGCCACAATGCTGGCCCCAGTAATGTCTTTTTTTTTTTTTTTAAGATTTTATTTATTTATTTGGAGGTAGAGTTACAGACAGTGAGAGAGAGAAACAGAGAGAAAGGTCTTCCTTCCGTTGGTTCACCCCCCAAATGGCTGCCACGGCTGGAACTACACCAATCTGAAGCCAGGGGCTAGGTGCTTCACCCCGGTCTCCCACGCGAGTGCAGGTGCCCAAGCACTTGGGCCATCCTCCACTGCCCTCCTGGGCCACAGCAAAGAGCTGGACTGGAAGAGGAGCAGCCGGGACTAGAACCCGGTGCCCATATGGGATGCCGGTGCCTCAGGCAGAGGATTAGCCAAGCAAGCCATGGCACTGCCCCCCCCCCCCAGTAACGTCTTTTATAGCTGTTTTTCCATCCTCTTCACCCAGAATCTAATGGAGAAGTGCATATTGCATTTAGTAGTCTTGTCTCTTTAGTTTTATTTAATGTAAAACAGATTCTCAAATTTTAAAATCTGCTTAGTTTTTTTAAAAAGATTTATTTTGAAAGAGTTATAGTTGAGGGGGGGCGAAGGGGGAGAGAGAGAGAGAGAGAGAGAGAGATATTTTCCATGCTCTGGTTTACTCCCAGATGGCTGCAATGGCTAGCGCTGAGCCAGGCTGAAGCCAGGAGCCAGGAGCTTCATCCAAGTCTCTCATGTGGGTGGCAGGGGCCCAGACACCTTGGGGCATCTTCTGCTGCTTTCCCCAGGCCATTAGCAAGGAGCTGAATTGGAAGAGGAACATCCACATAGGGTGCACCCAATGGGATGCTGGCTTTGCAGGCAGCAGCTTTACCCACTATGCCACAATGCTGGCCCCATGAATAGTATTTTTAAAAACTGTATAATTTACAAACATTAAAATGCATGTATAGTAAGTATTCAATGTCATGAGTTTTGACAATTGTACATATCCAAAACAAGGGATATTTTTAAGATTTATTTTTTATTTGAGAGTCAGAGTTACATAGAGAGAGAGAGAGAGAGAGAGATATCTTCCATGCCCTGGTTCAAGTAGAAGCCATGAGCTTCATCTAGGTTTCCCATGTGGGTAACAGGGGCCCAAATACTTGGGCCATCTTCTACTGCTTTTCCCAGGCCATTAACAGGGAACTGGATTGGAAGTGGAGCAGCCAGGACATGAACTGGTGCCCATATGGTATTCCTGTGTCACAGGTGATGGCTTTACCCACTCCGCCATGAGGCTGGCCCCCAAAACAAGGGGTCTTAGTCCATTTTATGTTTTTATAACAAGATAATGTATAAAGTTGATTTGACTCACAATTCTGGTGGCTGGAAAGTCCATTCGGGGTGGCATCTGGTTGGGGGCCCCTGCTTGCATCACAGCATGGCAGATGGCATCACATGGCCAGAGAGGGACCAAGAAACCGGGGAGGAGTCAGGCTCGCTGTCTTGTGAGAACTAAGCCAGTGCCTGCAAGAGCAGAGAACGACATAACTCCCTTCCAAAGGTGTTGCTCGTGATCTAATCCCCTTCCCCATTAGGGCTGGCTCCTAAAGAGCTGCTACATCTCAGTGCACTACCCTGCAGTCCATACTTCTAGCACGTGAACCTTTAGAGAACACCCAAACCATATGTCGACCACAGCACAGGGAACATTCCAACCCCCAAGCCACTCTCCAATCCATCTCCCACCCAACCCCGAGCCCCACAGCCACTTTCTGACTTCTGTTATTATAGATCAGTTTTGTCATCCTTGACCTTCATGTAACCAGAACTACTGAGTATGGATTTTTTGTATGTTTGTTCACATAAAAAATCCCATTTTAGTTTTTCTAGCATAATGTTATGAGAGTCATCTATGTTACCAATAGTTCGTTACTTTTTTTTTTTTAAATTTGATAGGTAGAGTTATAGACAGTGAGAGAGAGAGAGAGAGAGAGACAAAGGTCTTCCTTCTGTTGGTTCACTCCCCAAGTGGCCGCAACAGTTGGAGCTGCACTGATCCAAAGCTAGGAGCCAGGTGCTTAATCTTGGTCTCCCATGTGGGTGCAGGGGCCCAAGCACTTGGGCCACCTTCCACTGCCCTCCTTGGCCACAGCAGAGAGCTGGACTGGAAGAGGAGCAACCGGGACTAGAACCCGGCGCCCATATGGGATGCTGGTGCCGCAGGCGGAGGATTAACCAAGTGAGCCCCGGCACCGGCTCATGTTACTTTTTATAATAATTAGTATTGTATGAATATACTTCAGTTTGTTTAACCATTCTCTTGCTGATGAACATGTTGGTTTCTAATCTTTAGCTTTTGTGAATATGTTTGTAAGTCTTTTAGCTTTTTAAAGATTTATGTATTTATTTGAAAGGCAGAGTTACAGAGAGGCAGAGGCAGAGAGAGAGAGAGAGAGAGAGAGAGAGAGAGAGGTCTTCCATCTGCTGCTTCACTCCCCAGATGGCTGCAACAGCAGTAGCTGAGCTGATCTAGGAGCTTCTTACAGGTCTCCCATGTGGGTACAGAGGCTCAATGATTTGGGCCATCTTCCACTGCTTTCCCAGGCCATAACAGAGAGCTGGATTGGAAGTGGAGCAGCCAGGAGTTGAACTAGCATCCATATGGGATGCCGGTATTGCAGGCGGTGGCTTTATGTGCTACATGATGAATAATGTTGGGGAGCATTTCATACACTTATTGCCATTAAAATATCTTTTATTCTGAAGTGTTTATCCAAGCCTTCTCACTTAAATTTTTTTTTAAAAAAATATACCTATTTTCATCTTTACATGAATGGAAGGGGAAAGGGAGCGGGAAAGGGGAGGGTTGCGGGCGGGAGGGAAGTTATGGGAGGGGGGAAGCCATTGTAACCCATAAGCTATACTTTGGAAATTTATATTCATTAAATAAAAGTTTAATAAAAAAATACCTATTTTCATTTATTTGAAAGGCATATGGGGCCGGTGCTGTGGCTTCAGATTGGCCCAACTCCATCCATTGAGGCCTTTTGAGAAGTGAACCAGCCAATGGAAAATCTCCTCTCTCTGTCTCTGTTTCTGCCTCTCTGTAACTCTACCTTTCAAATAAATACATACATCATTTTTTTTTTTAAGATTTATTTATTTATTTGAAAGTCAGAGTAACTAAGAGACAGAGAGAGAGGCCTTCCATCTGCTGGTTCACTCCCCAATTGGCCACAATAGCTGGAGCTGAGCTGATCCAAAACCAGGAGTCAGGAGCTTCCTCCAGGTCTCCCACGTGGGTGCAGGGGCCCAAAGACTTGGGCCATCCTCCACTGCTTTCCCAGGCCATAGCAGAGAGCTGGATTGGAAGTAGAGCAGCTGGGACTCGAACCGGTGCTCATATGGGATGCCGGCACTGCAGGCAGCAGCTTTATCCACTAAGCCACAGCGCTGGCCCCAGTAAATACAACTTTAAAAACCCAGTCTGAGAGGTTACTGTGCTTAGCCTGAGGACCACCATTTCACAAGAAATCGAGGATTATGTGTACTTTTGTAGCCTTCTTGGAAAAACAATAAAAATGTTAAAAAAAGAAAAGCAAGGCATAGAGAGACAGGGCGAGTGAGCGAGTGAGCACTTATATCTGCTGGGTCAGCCCTCCAAGTGCCTGCACCAGCTGGGACTGGGCCGGGTGGAAGCCAGGAGCCCAGAACTCATTCACCCTGTGGGTGGCAGAGACTGAAGTACGTTGCCATCTGCTGTCTCCCAGGGTGCACATAATAGGTAGCTCAATGGAAAGCAGAGCCAGATTCAAACCCAGGTATTCCACCATCATGGCCATCCCAAGTGGCATCTAAGCTGCTGCACCAAGTGCCTGCCCAGGGCCCAGAATCACAGGTTTCCTCCCTTCCTTTCTCGGCTATGCTCCCTAGGCCCTGCCTCCTGCCACGTGGCGAGTCCTGGTGTGCCAGGCCACACTGTGCAGTAGTGAGCGTGGCCTCATGCCCACCACCTTCCAAGACAGGATTCTGAGAAACTGAGACTGGGAGAGGTCATGAGCTGCTATGTGCTTTCCCATTCCACGTCACACCTCTTTCTGCACCTGTAAATGTGGACAATTTCTAAAAGAAGACTGACAGACCAGCAAAGGGGGCCTTTGACTGCCATAGTTGCGTAGGGTTGGAGGTCTTGGAGTCTCAGACAAGTACTCCAGCCCCCTCATTTTATGGAAGAAACAGAAGGCCACAGGTCATCTCCATTCTAGCTTTGAAATTCTCTGCATCTCGGACCTCTCCCTTCTCACCTGGTTCAGAACCTGAGCTGCAGGACCCCTGCCAGGGTTGTGGGGCTGGGGTGGAGGGCACTTAGGAGCTGGCTGGAAAACAGGCGACCCGGAGCTTCCCGGAGCCCGGCTGCCCTTCCCCGTGTGCCTCTCACACTGGTCTCTTGGCAACGTTCTATTTTTCCCTTCCTCGTCCTCAAAGCTGAACAGCAGAATCCAAGGTTAAAATGCCCAAGGCGCTCTCAGGCTCACAAACAGAAAAGGCCCAACCCACAGTAGCTTCTCAGTGGGCCGGGAGTGGGTCCTTCTACATGGCAGTGTTCCCTAACGTCCTCTTGTGGGATCCCTATGGTAACTCTGTGATTAACACCCCTGCTCCCACTTTACACGTGTCCTAATAACTGACGGAATCAGGACTGACAGCCAATGCCCATGTGGCTCCTTATTCAGCTTCTCTGACCATACCAGACTGTAGCTAAACATCGAGCAAAACCCCACAGTAGAATTCCATTTTAAGTAACTTCCAGGATGTCCAAGTTGCTTGACATTGGAGAGCTGTGGCTACAGTAGGGGCATGTTGGGGCTCGTGGTGTGGTGCAGCGGGTTGTTGCCACCTGTGACACTGGTATCCCAGATTGGAATGCTGGATTGAATCCTGACTGCCCTGATCCAGCTATCTGCTATCGCACCTGGGAAAGCAGTGGAAGATGGCCCAAGTGCTTGGGCCCTTGCCACCCACGTGGGAGACCTGCATAGTGTTCCAGGATCCAGCCTCTGGCCTGGCTCAGCCCTGGCTGTTATGGCTATTTGAAGAGTGAACCCAGCGAATGGAAGATCTCTCTTTCAAATATATATATATGTATATATACATATACATATATTTATATACATATATATACATATACATATATTTATGTACATATATACATATATTTTTAAGTAGGGGCATGTTTTTGAGAAGAGGTGCTTGGTTTTACTTTACAATCTATTGGAAGCCAGCTGAGGATGGCCTGTGGGTGCTCTGGGATGCAGGGCTGGGTGTGTGACCCTGAGTGTGCTGGGAAAACAAAGAAACTTGTCCCTGCCGTTGCCAAGCAGCATGGTCAAGTGCATGCCAAGCAGGCAGCAGTATGTCTGGGCAGTCACTACAAAGTGTCAGATGTGTGAGTTCTGTGACACTGACTGAGGCTGCCTGGTGACAAAAGTGGCAGGACAGTGTCCTGGAAAGAAGTGCTGAGGGCTCTTGCCTTTTCCCTTCCCCTCCTGAAGAAGCCAGTCCAACAGCTGTTTGGGGGCCTGAGTAAGGCAGGCCTATGTTGGGGGCTTCTGGAAGAAAGGGGTGTCCCTTTGGCCAAGAGTAGGGCATCAAAAAGCCGAGGGAGTATGGAGAAGGGGCCCCTCACACAGGTGTCCCGTTTTGGGGTGTTGGAGCCCATGTGGGACATGGTGCAAGTCTAATCCAGAGGGTGACCCCACACAGGTAGGTAAGGGCATCCATCAGGTGGGTGTGTGAGCAAGGATGGAGTGAGGAGGGCTTCCATGTTGGCAGTGACTGGGGGAGAAAGGCTGTGGGTGTCAATGTGGGATGTCAGAGACGGAGAGAGGGAGGGAGGGAGGAGGGCATCCAGGAGGGAGGGAGCTCTGATGGAAGGGTGGCTACGTGTGAGGGGCTGATAAAATGAGTAAATACATTAAGGCTCATGAGAGCAAGGTTTCTCGCTGTTGGGCAAGGAAGTACCTTCAGTGGTGTACTTGGATCACAGGTGTAAGTATGACCTTGTGGGTTTTGATATTTATTCATTTGCAAGTAGACATGGAAATAGCTATAAATATAATGTGTGTAGAGCTCTCTCCACTGAGAGGGTCTGGGAACAGAGCTGCTGTAATAGCAATGAGCACACCCAGTACCCAGCTGTTGGTTTCTAAACACCAATTTCTAATAAAGGAACTGAGGCTCCTAGGACAAACTGCTGGGTCAGAAAAGTTTAAAATAAGCCTTGAACACCTCATTGCACCAGAAAGCAAGGAATGTTGGAGACACTGTTGAACGGATGCAGGAGCCAGCTCAACGGGTGCATACTTCCTGAATCTGGGACAATTTGTGTAGCAAAAGAATGAATGATGGGGACCAGTGTTGTGGCATAGCAGGTTAAGCCTCTGCCTGTGACACCAGCATCCCATATGGATGCTGGTTCAAGACCTGGCTGCTCCACTTCTGATCCAGCTCCCTGCTAATAAGCCTGGGAAAGCAGCAGAGGAGGGCCCAAGTGCTTGGGCCCCTGTACCCACGTGGGAGACCCAGAGGAAGCTCCTGGCTCCTGGCTTTGGCCTGGCTTGGCCCCAGTCATTGTGACGATCTGGGGAGTGAACCGGTGGATGGAAGACCTGTCTCTCTCTCTCTGTCTCTCCTCCTCTCTCTGTTAACTCTGCCTTTCAAATAAATAAATAAATAAATAAATAAATAAATATTTAAAAAAGAAAGAATGCTGGTAACTGATTAAAATTCATTTCACAAGACAGGAAACCATGAGTGCATGCAGATAGGAAAAATAGATTGAATATTTGATGAGGAATGGGTTATTTACATAGTTTTAAAGTACTTCCCAGAAAAATACTTATTTTTGCAAGGGAAAAATCAGTAACTGGATAGCAGAGAAGCTAGGCAGAAACCCCTAATCAAATTGTCGAAGTGAACAACATCCTGGGCTAAATGGCTGTCCCAGGCTTGCTCCAGGAGGCCTGAGAATACAGCACCAGCCACATGATGCTCTGCCAGGGAGATGTACTCTGCTCCCAAGCACAAGGAAACACCAGACAACCCAAACGTGGAGCATTGTACAGATTAACTGGACTGTGAGATTTATTTAATTTTTTTACGTTATGCTTTTAAAAAAATTATTTATTTGACAGAGTTAGACAGTGAGAGAGAGAGAAAGGTCTTCCTTCTGTTGGTTCACTCCCCAAATGGCCGCTATGGCCGGAACTATGCCGATCCAAAGCCAGGAGCCAGGAGCTTCTTCCGGGTCTCCCACGGGGGTGCAGGTGCCCAAGGACTTGGGCCATCCTCCACTGCCTCTCCAGGCCACAGCAGAGAGCTAGCCGGGAAGAGGAGCAGCTGGGACTAGAACCAGCGCCCATATGGGATGCCGGCGCCGCAGGCAGAGGATTAACCAAGTGAGCCACGGCGCCGGCTGGACTATGATATTTAAAAAATCAACTAAAGATATTCTGTCTCTCTGTCTCTCCATCCATCCATCCATCCAATTCATTTGCTTCTCTGGAAAACCCTGAGTAATACACTTTTTTCCTCTGCTATTTCTCTTCTCTTACACTTGTTTCCTACCATCAGACTGACACAAAGGAAAAAGCTTTTAAGTAGGAAAAAAGAGAAAGGAAACAGAAAATCCCATCAAAGGAGCATAGAATAGATGGCAAGAGGAGTGAGGGCTGAGGAGACAACAGCTGCCCTTGTGGGGCCCTTTCACCACTCCGGGGACTATAGACAATGTCTCCTATGGGGGCTGCTTGCTGCCTACCATCACAGCAGGTGGGCACCGAGGGGACCTAGCATTTAGTAAGCACCTGGCTTAGGCCCCTGCTGAGTGCTCTGTCTGCCCACCAGAGGACCCATCTCTCTCAAACACCGAGAACTACTGGGCGGGCACCACTGATACATCCACTGCCAACAGGTGTTCAGTGCCTAAGAGAAGTGTCATGCCCAGGGTCACACAGCTTAGATAGGAAGCAGCACCTGGAGTCAAACCTAGTTCTGTCTGAGCCCAAAGTCCATGCCCTTGCATCAGGCCATGCTGTCTCTTGGATGGTAAGGGAGGCTTTCTACAGGGCAGTAGTGAATGATCGCCTATCTGGAAGCTGACAATTCTCAGGCACACGTTTGACTGACTCTCATTTTGATCCAGTCTTGAACATGGTCTATTTTGCATTAAGTTGATGGCTTAGTGCCATGCTTATCAGCAGGAGTGTCTAGTAGAAAATAAAGTCCTTCACCAGGGCCAATCACGGGAGAGAGTTTCTGGGCTGAAAGCTTCTTTGGTCGCAGTTGGTGGTGATTTGTCCTGAGATAATTAGGTTGGAAAGGGCCCCGGCCAGGTGTGGAGAGGTGGGTTCGAGTGTGAGCTATGTTACCTAACTAGCATGTGCTCTTAGGTAACCTGATTGCCCTGTGGGGAACTGTGTCCTTCTTTACAAATTGGGATAAGGAGCAAGCAGTTAAGATCCTATTTGGGACGCCCACATCCTGGTTCAAGGTGCCTGGGTTCAAGTCCTAACTTGGCTTCCTGCAAATACATACCCTGAAAGCATCAAGTAATGACTCAAATATTGAGTTCCTGTCACTCACATGGGAAACTCAGATGGAGTTCATGGCTCCTGACTTGGGCCTGGCCCAACCCTGGTTGTTGTGGGCACTTGGGGGAGTGAACCAGCAGACAGAAGATCTCTTTCTGTCTTTCAAATAAATAAAAGCAAACAAACAAGAATGGGGATAAGAACTCTTGCCCTACTTCCTACAGATGTTATGGTCAGAAAAAAGGAGGAAACATACAAACTCTGTATAAACCCCATCCCTTCAGCTCTAGTGCCAGTATTGCTAATTGTACTCAGCTGAGGATCATGTAAGCCTCACCAGCCCCCACCCAGCCCAACACCCCCCCACCCCGCCCAAAAAAGAAGAAAAGAATTCATTACTTTGTTCTTATGAACTGGAAAATTCACCGTGACCAGGCAAGGGACTGGGGGAAATTCACATCTTGTTGTGACCAATCACAGGAGGCATCAATCCAGAAAGGAACTGGCACACATCTTTGAACTCAGATTTAAATGTTACCTCTTCGCCTGGAGAATACCTTTCCTTAATTATATGGAATGAAAAATGCAAAAAAGAATTCTCTAGGGCCAGATAGCTTGGGGTTGATAGCAGTGGTTATGAACCGAGGGTGGATGTTAGAATCACCTGGGGAGATTTAAATAACACCAGTGTCACCCAACACCAATTACATTGCTTGGGGTAGGGCCCAGGCATTTTTTTTTTAAAGCTCCTGGGTAATTCTAATGGGCCATAAAATCTATAGGTACACAAAAGAGAGATATGAGAAAGCTAGCACAGTGCTTTCCAATAGAAATATAACATAAGCCACAAAAATGAGCCTACATATATAATTTTAAATTTGTATAACTGTAATTTTAATAAAATATTTTACATAACCCAATATAGCCAAAATGTTATTTCAACAGGTAATCAGTAGAAATCATTATAAATGAGTTATATTACCCTTTCTTTTTGCCAAGTCTTCAAAATCTGGCATGTATTTGACACTTAGAGCACATACCAATTCAGACAGTTCTGACCAGTCATGATTCATGTGGCTCATGGCTACTGCCAGGGCATTGCAGAACTAGAACACACAATAATATAAACATGTCTGCTAATAAGTTATTGGGTTACATGACTAGTAATTGCAAGAACTTCTAAATCTTGCAAGACAGAATGCATGCATTGCTTTTATTGTTGCTTATACATCTGCATGTATAAATACAAAGCAAAGTGGTTATATCTATTATTTCAGAAACATTTTGTGCAGTTTGGCATAGAGGGTTACCTACTTATGTTTTCATTCGGGTTCTCCCTAAGTTCATACATGTGCTGTGTTATAAAGGGGGGAAGAGTCCAATAACTGGTCACTGAAATATCTTGTCATATTATCTTGGCCCTGAATTCCCTTATTAATTCTAAGAGTTTGGGATTGTTCTCCACATTTTAACTGCAAATAATCTTATTTGCCCCTAAGAGCTAATTTTTAAAAATCTCTGTTTCAAGTTTTTTTGTAGGTAAGAACTTCTGAAACATTAAGTAAGAGCATCAATAATAGGTGTACTTGGTTTTTTTTTTTTTTCCCCCCTTTTGGTGGGAAGGTTGTTAATGTTTCATGGTTAAAGAATGGCTTTGTATGTCTGAGATACTCTCAAAAGAAACATCTCTCATTATTTGCAATTTTCTAACATATGTTAGAACTCTTTGAGATAATTCGAGAATTACAGGAATTTGCAAAGATAGCATTCTCTGTTACCTCTCACCCAGTTTCCCCCATGGTTATATCTTATATACAATAAGTACAATATCAAAACCAGGAAACTCACACTGATACAATGTCATTTTATGGAGACTGTCAATTGTGTCACCATGATTGCAGCTGAGAGCTACTCCCTCAGTAGGAAGAACTACCTGGTGCTTTTCCTTTCCAGTTGGGTCTCCCCTCCCCACCCACGCAACCACTTAATCAGTTCCCCATCTAGAACTTGTTTATTTTCAGAATGTCACAACATCATATAATGTGTGAACTTTTCAGATTGACTTTTTAAAAAAACTCAGCATAACACCCTGAGATCCATCCAAGTTGTTGTACATGTTTATGTTGCACAAGGTATGCAAGTGTTCATGCCTTTTTTTTTAAGAAAACTTTTATTTAATAAATATAAATTTTAAAATTGCAACTTTTGGATTATAGTGGTTTTCCCCCCATAAGCTTCCTCCCACCAGCAAACCATTCGGTCTCCTACTCCCTCTCCCATTCCATTCTTCATTAAGATTCATTTTTAATTATCTTTATATACAGAAGATCAACTTAGTATATACTAAGTAAAGATTTCAACAGATTGCACCCACACACACACACACAAAGTATAAAGTACTGTTTGAATACTAGTTTTACCGTTAATTCGCATAGTACAACACATTGACAGATGTTCATGCCTTCTCATTGCCAAGTGCAGTCCATGGTATAGACATACCACAGTTATTTAATCATAATCAGCTACGTATTGTGGGGCATTTTATTTGTAATAGGCAAAACCTGCTGTGAACCATTGTGTGCAAACGTGTATGAGGATAAATGTTCTATTTCTCTGAGGTTAATGCCTAATGTATTAACTGCAATTGCTGGGTCATATGGTAAGTGCATGTTTCGTTTTTAAAGAAACTGCCAAACTGCTATACAGAGTGCTGTAAATTTTAGTAACAATGAATAATTATATACAGTTTTTCTGCATACTCACCAGCCTTTGATCTGCTTTTAGTTGTAGCTGTTAACACATATGATGGGCATTTTAAAAATCAAATACATCTTTTGACATTTATTGAGATAATTCCTTGTATCTCTTATTGGAGCTCTTGCTGAACTGCATTTTTCTTTAAATATACATGTTTTGGGATCAACATTGTGTGCAATGGGTTAAGCTTCTGATGCCAGCATCCCATATGAGTGCCAGTTTGAGTCCCAGCTGCTCCACTTCTGATCCAACTCCCTACTAATGCACCTGGGAAAGCAGAAGATGGCCCAAATGTTTGGGCCCCTGCACGCATGTGGGAGAGCGGGTGGCGTTCCAGGTACCTGGCTTCCACCTGGCCCAGCCCTGGATTTTGTGGCCATTTGGGGAGTGAGCCAGTAGATGAAAGATCTTTTTCTTTGTCTCTCTTTCCGTGTAACTCTGCCTTTCAAATAAATAAATAAATCTTTTTTTAAAAAAAGAAACCAATTTTAAAAATAATTTAAAATAGATAAATATACATTTTCTAATTTGTATTTATTTTTATTTGAAGAGCAGTGAGAGAGTTGGAAGGAGTGAGAGGGGAGTAGGAGGGAGAGAGAGGATGGGAGAGGGAGAAGGGGTGGGGAGGAAGAGAGAGAGGAAGATATTTAATCTGCTGGCTTACTTTCCAAAGTTGGGGACGGGGCAGACTGCCACCAGGAACCCAGATCTGCATCTGAGTCTTCCATATGGGTGTCAGGGACCCAAGCATTTCAACCATCACCACTGTCGCCCAGGGTACACATTACTAGGAAACTGAGCCAGAGCTCAAATCCCAGATGGGATGCAGGAACCTCAAGCAGCATTTTAACTGCTGTGTCAACCATCTACTCCCATATGTTTAAAATGGTAAAAAGATCAAACAGTGCAAAAAGGAGCACAAGGGAAAGTAAACTTCCCACCATTACTGCCAGAGTTTCCCGCCCCACAGCAATCATTTTACCTGTTTCTCGACTTGAACCTAGGACCATTTATATTCCCCACAGCACAGTTCTGCACCTTGCCTGCTGGCCCCATACCTTGGAGACCATCCACAGCAAGACACAAAGATTGAGCCCACCTTTCTGAGCAGCTGCACAGCATTCCTTTGAGGGGTGCCACAATTTAATTAACCAGTTCTTTGGATGGACACTTAGATATTTCCAGACTTTGGGAATTTTTGACAAGGCTGCAATGACTGCTCTAGTATGCAGGTCTTGTGCCCCTGTGGGAACACTAATGTAGGCTCCTGCTAGTGGAATTGCTAGGTCAAAGGTCTATGCATTTATGTTGTAATAGCTGCTGCCAGATTGCCTTCAAAGAGGCTGAACCTGTGTGTGTGTGTGTTTTCAGAAACAAGAATTCACAAATTTTATTATATGCCTAAGGCATGGGAGTATGACTCCAGAGGCTGAATCATTTTATAATCCTGCCAACGAGAATGTTTTTCTCCACAATGTGCACCTTTGCCAACCTGACACCTAAGAAACTATTTCAGGCCGGTGCTATGGCACAACGGGTTAAAGGCCTGGTCTGAAGCGGCGGCATCCCATAGGGGACCCAGTTCTAGACCCAGCTGCTCCTCTTCTGATCCAGTTCTCTGCTATGGCCTGGGAAAGCAATGGGAGATGGCAAAGTCCTTGGGCCCCTGCACCCTTGTGGGAGACCTGGAGGAAGCTCCTGGCCCCTGACTTCGGATTGGTTCATCTCCAGCCGATGCGGCCATTTAGAGAGTGAACCAGCGGATGGAAGGCTTCTCTCTTTCTCTGTCTCTACCTCTCTCGGTAACTCTACCTTTCAAATAAATCTTTTAAAAAAGAAACTACTATTTCACCTTAATTCTAATTTGCCTTTTTCTATTATGAGGCAGTCAAGTACCTTCACATTTGCCTGCAAACCACTTGCATCACCTGGTAACTGGGTGTTCATGTCTTTGCCCATCTACCTTACGATCTTCCATCAGTGGGTTTTTAAATTAATTTATTTATCTGAAAGGTAGAGTTACAGGAAGAGAGAGAGAGAGAAGAAAAGACAGGCAGGGAGAGAAGGAGAGAGGGAGAGAATCTATCAGCTGGTTCATTCCCCAAACGGCCACAACAGCTGGGGCTGGACTAAACGGAAACCAGGAGTCCATAGCTTCATCCTGGTCTTCCATGCGGATGGCAGGAGCTGGATCAGAAGTGGAGTCAGCTGGGACTGGCATGGGCCCTCATGTGGGATGCCGGCATCACAGGTTGCGGGCTTCACCTGCTGATCCACACCGGCCCCCACCCGTGTTTAATAACACGAACATCGCTTGCCTGTTTTCTTTTGGTGAAGAATTTCTCAAGGCATGAGGCTCCCTCAGACCGGCGTCGAGGCCTCCACTGCTAGCCAACTCCCTCTTATAACTCACAGTCCCCACTTCCCCGGGCCCACTCCCCACAGGGGGCCCTGCTGGTCTCCCCCGCATCCCGCGCCCCTCCCACGACTCCCATTCTCAAGCGCTCTCTTGGCAAAGCGTATCCAACCTTCAGAATGCTGGGCGTCCTTCTGAGTAACAAATGCCACACTGCGGAGCTTCGCTTTCCCATAAGCCTCGTCCCATCAACTAGAGCCTAAGTCCTGGAGGCTGGCTGGACCTGACACCTGCCCAGAGACCAGCTTCCAGTTACGTGGGGCTGCGGGAGAAGAGA
Organism: Lepus europaeus; assembly: GCF_033115175.1. Classification (NCBI taxonomy): domain Eukaryota; kingdom Metazoa; phylum Chordata; class Mammalia; order Lagomorpha; family Leporidae; genus Lepus; species Lepus europaeus. The sequence goes on from NC_084833.1 coordinate 48,265,632, forward strand.
GGAGCGAACACAAACAAGAATGCCAACCAGGTGCAAATAAGTGATGGAATAGAGAGTTAAAGGGCAGGGGAGGGCTTCCTCCGCGCAGAGGGGCCCGAACGTGAGAAGGCGCCAGCCTGTGAAGAGCCCTCCAGAGCCCCCACTGGACGCCCCGGCTGGCTGCCCCCTCCCAGAGGCAGGCGAGGTGCCGCCCAGCCCTCAGAGCCCGGTCGCTCCCTTACTGGACGGGAACTGAGGGCGGCAGCTGGAGCCGCGGCAGCTCGGGGTGCGGTGCTGCGTGCGGCGGGGCGCTGCACCTTCCCGCTTCCGCCGCAAACTTGGGAAGCGCAGGCAGGCTTGCCCTGGCACCAGCGGAGCGCCCACTTCAGCGCTTCACCCCGTCGTCCCTTCACTGACGCCACGCAGCCATCCCGGGCGGACTTCACTTCCAACTTTATCTTACAGAGGACGCGCGGAGGCGGGGAATGTGGCAGGAACCTGTGCAGCGTCCCCAGGATCCGCAAAGAAGCAGGGGTCCGGGGGCAGTCGGGGGTGGGGGCTCGAGGGGGCCCGCGGGTTCGTGTGTTCCAGCTGCCCCCGCCCTGCGCGGGTCTGCGGGCCCCAGGGGCCAAGGGGCGCGCCCGGGCTGGCGGGCTGGGGGCGGGGAAGGCGCGGGGACAAAGGCCGCGCGCATCGCGCTCGGGGCGGCGGGCGGCGGACGCCGGCGGCGACTCCGGGTGCCAGGAGCCGGCCGAGCCGCGAGGAGCCCGCGCGCCGATGGAGCGCCCCGGCGCGCCGCCGGGTCCCGCGCAGGCCGCGCCCCCGCCCCCGCCCGCGCCGCCGCTCCCGCCCCCTCCCCCCCGCCCCGCGGCGGCCCCGGCTCCGCGCGCGGCGAACATGGCGGCGGCGACGGTCGGGCGGGACACCTTACCTGAGCACTGGTCCTACGGCGTGTGCCGGGACGGCCGCGTCTTCTTCGTCAAGTGCGGCGCGGGAGTACGGGGCGCGGGCGGGGGCGCGGGCCGGGCGGCGGCGGCGGCGGCGGCGGCGGCGCTAACAGGTGCACCTTTCTCCCCGCAGTGACCAGCTCCGCTGCACGACCTGGCTGCACCCGCGCACCGGGGAGCCCGTCAACTCCGGCCACATGATCCGCTCAGGTGGGCTTCGGGCCGGCGGCGAGGGGTTGAGGGGGGCGCGCGCGGCCGCCCAAGTTTGACCGACTTTCCCCGCGTTTCCGCAGACCTGCCCCGCGGCTGGGAGGAGGGCTTCACGGAGGAGGGCGCCAGCTACTTCATCGAGTGAGTGAGTCCGGGCCAGCGCCGCGCGCGCACCTGTGCCGTGGGGGTCCCGCCTGAGCCCCGGCCGGCGCCCCCTCCCTCTCCCGCTCCCGGCGCGCGGGTCTGGGCGAGTTGGCGCGCACCGCGCCGCGGCCGCACTCTGTGGGGTTTTGTTTGCCGGAGTTGTGTGGCGGGCTCCGGGACGGGGGCGGGGTGGGGTGCGCGTCACCGTAGAGGGGTCCAGGCCGCCTAGGGGATCGGATTGGGACGCCGGAGAGAGGGCCGGACACGCCTCCCCGGCCGGGTGGCGGGCCAGAGATGGGCGGGGGGGCGTGGAGTGGAATAGGGTCTCGGGGTGTGCGGGGTTTTGGGGGGAGGCAGAGAAGGTGAGGATCTCGTTGGGGAGGCCTTCCTCTCGGGCCACTTCTCGTGGACGGTGGCGGGGAGTCTGACCTGCACCCCTGGCCTCTGGTCTGCGTGCGGCCTGCGGGGTGAGGGCAGGAGCAGCCGGTGGACCGATCCCCTTCGTGGATCCCGCCGGTACAGCCGACGCTTCTCCCGCGGAGTCGGGGCGCCCTACTCGCACCCCCACCCCAGGCTACGCGGGTCTGCTGGGTCTGTGAGAACCTGAACCGGGGCAACGCGTGCGGGCGCCCTGGAGGCTCTAACACTGGTGCGGTCTTTCCCGCTCTGCCGGCTCACCCGCGAGCTCCGGGAGGTCACAAACTGCCTTTGATCCCTTGCCCCAGTGCCTGGCATCACGTCGGCGCTTGGTAAATGTTTGTTCGCTGAATGAATGAACCAGCCAAAGGTCTGGGCCCTGGTCTGAGTATAGGGCTGGGTGTGCTTTAGGGGACTTCGAGTCAGAATTCATCTGGCCAGCAGCTTGGAAACAATGTTAGTGTGGAGTGTGGTACCTGAAGAGACTCCCAGAGCCTCTCCCACCTGTTTGGGTTCTTGCACAGTGATTGGAAAGCTGATGGGTGAGATTTAGTCTCACTCCTCGAGGAGACTGTAATCTAGCCTGGGGAGGGAAGTGAGCAGCAAATAAACAAGAGGAATATTAATGGTGATTACTGTGCAGAAAATGAAGGTGAAGTGATGTGGACTGCCCGGTGCCTGGGCTGGTTTGGGAGGTCAGGGATGGAGTTTCTGAACAGGTGGCATCTAAGGTGGAATTTGAGAAGGAGCCATCCTGGGATGATGAGGGCACCCTGCAGCTCAGGAAGAGGGAACAGCTAGTACACAGGCTCAAAGCACTGAAGAGCGTCAAGTTCAAGGAGCAGAAAGGCCATGGGAAACAGTGACATGAGAGAGGGCACAGGTGAGAGACAGGTACATGATACAAGGCTTTGTGAGTCCAAGTAGGGAGTTTGTAAACCATATGCTAAACCCAGTGAGAAGTCACTGAGGGTTTTACTTGAGCAGGGGAATGGCATGATTTGGTTTGCATTTTTAGGAAGATCACCTGCTATGGGGAGATGGTAGGTGGGCTGCTGACGGGGGAGGCGGGAGGGTGTCAGCAGGTGGTTGCTGTAGTCAGGTGGGTTCCTAGTGGCCTGCCTTCGAGAGGGAGTGCTTGGATGGAGAGTGGCATTCAGTGGTTACGAAGTCATACCTGCACACCTTCCCAACTAATTGAATGTGCTGTGGTGGTGACTCCCAGGGGCTCCAGCGCCTGTGGGGATGGAGCTCATACCCTTGACATGGGAAGGCTGGGGCAGGAGCAGGTTTGAGAGTGGGGAGAATCATGAGAGCTTTGCCTTGTGATGCTGGAGGTGAATATAGTAGTAGATGGATAGCTCATGGGAAATGCATATTATGGAAAAAAAAACTATGCATGGATTTCAAATTTTTGGTACCTAGATGTATCTTTTAATTCCATCTTCCGTGAACTTTCTGAGGTACCTTGAATGAATCTGAAGCTTTGGGGAGAGAAAGGCTGAAGAGATGCACCAGAGTCTAGCAGATGTTATTCAAGGCCTTGGGATCAGACGAAATCACCAGTGAGATAGGATAAAAAAGAGGAGATGACCTCAGCCTTGGGACGGCGCAGTGTGTAAGGGTTGGGAGAAGAGGCAGACCCAGCAGAGGAGAGTGAGCAGGGCCGTTAAGTGGGGAGAGCCCAGGAGCCTCGCTGGAGGAGCTGGCAGGAAAAATGTGGGCTGAACTCGTGGGTCAGGAGGGATGGGCAGATCCTGTGCTGTGAAGGGGCACTGAGACCTCAGCCGCTAACTGGGGAGGACATGGCATGAGGGGAGTTCTCCTCTTTAAGTGGGAGACTGTAGGGCACATGTTGTTCTGCTGGGAAGGGCCCGGAGGAGTGGGAGAAATGAACTGAGACCGGAGAGTCGCTGGAGCAGTGTTTCTGAGCCGGTGGGATGGGGACAGACGGCTGTGGTGTCAGCAGCAGGTTCCTCACCTGTTTGATAGGAGGAAAGGCTGCGAGTGCCATGAGGGCTGGTCACAGCCCAGCTGGGGTCCTTTGTGGGGGTGGTGTGGGGGTCTCTAAAGGCTGTCGTGCTGGCCCCTCCATGGTAACCATCCGTGAGGTTCCTGGTGGTTATTCCACAGCAAGCTCTGGTTCCCTATTCCCTGGGGCCTCGACCAAGTCCTCCCAGGCTGTGGGGGAGAGCTGTATATAGCCGTGTTAGAAGGTGGGGAGCCGGTGGTGTGGGGGGCTATTTCCTACCTCCTTATGTCATGATGTCTTGAGAGACTTTATGCTTTGGGAGTGGTTTTTCTCCTTTTCCCCACATAGAAGCTGCTTTGCTTTGCTCTGCTTCCTGAGACTTGCCTTGTGCTTTTCTGAATGAATGAGTTTTGGGGAGAGGGTCCTCTAAGGAGCCTCAGTAAAGTTTCGGGAGCCACGCCCTGGCCCAGGCGATTTTATTTTTCCTCGTGGGTCCTTGGACATTGAAGCCCTGTGAGGTGTTCAGGATGCATCATTGCTCCTGATACTTGGCAGCTGTTTTAGAACCCTCCAGAGACCGTTTCTTGCACAGAAAACCTTGAGCTTGGAGGGGGGGGTAAGGAGGAGTGGGAGGTGGGGTTTACTGTTGGTTTCTACACTTTGGGTTCAGTTCTGCATCAGTGAGGGACAGTGTGGGGACTCTGCTCCCGAGTCTCCTGATCCTGCACTAGTGATGCTGTTGTGCCCTCTAGGAAGGCTTCTTTACCAGAGGTGCCTTTGCCAGGTATAACAGTAATTGCAACAATGCCGTCATCAGTAACAGCACCAGTAACGGTAGTAGTCACAATGCAATAGCCTTGTCTTTCTGAGACCTTTTCTGTGACTATGCTGATCTAATTGTCACAGCAGTGTGGGAGGCAGGGGCTGTTGCTAGTCCTATTGTATGGGTCTGGAAACCGGTAGTCATCCTCGATGCTCCTGCAGTGAACAACAGGTGTATACCTTTACCTTCTCTCAGCTTTTCCTTCTGACAATCCCCAGAGGCAGCTGGGCAGTGCTGCTTCCCATTTTTTTGGATGAAGCTGAGCTCTGTGATGGTTCAGTGACTTGGCTGTGGTGTTAGTGGGGACTAGAATGTGAGTCTTCAGTCTGTAACCACAGACCTGCCTCTGTGGCAGGTGACAGTCTGCTGACATGATAGTAGCTGTGGTCCAACATCAGGTCTTGGGTGGGACCCAGGACTTCATGCCCATGGCTCTGTCAAACTGCTCCCTGGCCTCTCAGGGCCACACCCCTTCTTTTCCTGGGGCCTGGGGTGCCTTGGAAAGGCAGGAGCCCTTGGCCTCCAGGGCTGACTGGTGGTGCTGTGCGTCTTATTAGTGAGAAATCAGTTATCACTTAGTAAACACATTTTAGCAGACACAGCCTTTTCGCTTTCTTTAAGATTTATTTATTTTATTTGAAAGGAGAGTTAGAGACACACACAGAGAAAGTGGTCTTCTATGTACTGGTTCACTCCCCCTAATGGCCACAATGGCTGGGACTAGTCCAGGTGGAAGCCAGGAGCACCACCCTGGTCTCCCACCTGGGTAGCAGGGGCCTAAGTACTTGGGCCATCTTCTGCTTTCTCAGGCGCATTAGGAGGGAACTAGATCTGAAGCAGAGCAGCTGGGACTTGAACCAGTGTCCTGATAGTGAAAACCAGCGTCGCAGGCAGCAGCTTAACCTACTGTGCTGCAACACAGGCCCTGCGGCCCCAACAGATGAAGGCTGGGGGGAAAACTCCTAAAAGAGGCTTGGGAAGCTGGAGTGCTACACTGAGCTGCTCTTCCAGGTTCATGGAGCACCATGGGCTGGGTTCTTGCTACAGAAGGCTTTGAATAGGTCATGAGTCAAAAGACGATGAGTGATAGGAGGGACCCTGCCGTCCCACGTGGGCCAAGGATGCTCCTGGAAGACAGACATCCTGTTCCTGATCTTGAGACATTGGCCCCCAGTCAGGGCTGGGCACTGGATAGGCACTTGGCAGGATGAAAAGCCAAGCAGCTGGGAACGAGCCTGTCGAGGCTGCTGCATAGACTCCAGCTTCTGGGGTGAAGCCACTTGCTGTCAAGAGCAACGCTGCAGCCAGGAACCTGGCCAGCGGTGGCTCTAGCAGCCTTGTAGCCTCAGCGTTCTGCATCTCTTGGCTGTTGGACAAGGCCCCTCGCTCCCTGGCTGCCCGACTTGGGCATTGTCCTTTGTGATTTGGCTCCAGGGTCCTGGCCAGAAGCAGGACTTCAAGTTTCTTTCTTAGCTTTGTTGGACTTTCAGGGATGTCTTGTCTAAGTGCCATTCTCCTCTGGGCACCTGCCTCTAACGTAGGGCAGGGAGATTCTTGGCAGAGACATTTCCGAGGCTTGGAGTACAGCTGGCCTTGCCCTTGTGAGTCCTTTGGCCTGAAGCAGGTCCTAGAGGCAGGGTGAACTACATAATTTTCAGGGCCCCAGGGCAAAACAAAAATGCAGGAAAATTGTGCCATTGAAAGGTTCTAAAGCAGCAAATGTTTTCCTTTTTCTTCTTTCTCTGTTTGACATGACTTTTCAAAATTTTACTATTCGATGTCAATTCTAAAAGAAAAATTAAAATTCTAAATGATTAACATGAAGTTTATGGTTCATCTCTATTGTGGAATGTAACATCTTAAATATAAACATCAGGGTAATTACTTGCTATGGTGAATCACCTCTCCCAGGCGCCACTCTGAGAACCTGCAGGGCATGAGTGCCCATGTCCAGGCCCCCAGGCAGGGGCAAAGAGCGGGGAGACCTAGGAGGGCTTGGGGTTCTCGAAGGCTGGGCGTGAAGAGCCTGTCCTGTGCACCAGAGGGAGCAGGCATGAGATAAGGACCCTCTGTCTACCTCTGCGAGGGTTACCCTCTGGAGATGATGCCAGGTTTGCAGTACATGTGTTTTGTCTGCAACCTGTGTTTAAGTCTGAAGTTAAAGGGAGAGAAGAGAACTTGGGAAGTGAATGTGGGACTCCCAGCCAGCTGTAGGCATCAAGCCTGGGCCCTTAGGGAAAGCCATTGGGTACTGGACAGTCCAGGAGGTGGCCCTCTTGAAGTCACCATCATCAGGGACCAACTTCCAGGCCACCCCCTTGGGAGGGGTTTGTCCTGGCCATCATGTCTTCTTTCCCAGACAAAGTTGAACTTGGTGGTAGTGAAGGTTGTCTTGTAGCCGGCCAGCCTGTTGGCTGTTTCTTGCCGAGGTGCCACTGGGAACTTTATTTCCAGCCCGGAGGTAGCAGTCACATGTGGACTTTCTAGCAGCTTACGCGTATTTGACCTGGAAATCCTGGAGCCTCTCGTGGCTGAAGGTTAAGGAGAGGCTCTCCCGGCCTTGCAGGTGTTGGCACAGGCCCATGCTGCACGTTTCATTTCCTGGTGGTTTATCAAGGGTGAAAGCAGGTTCATGTGTTTCAATGTCGGGTTCTGTGGGAAACGAGTAACAGGGAACGTTGTGTCCAAAGCCAAGGATTAAGAACCGTGATCCCTGCGGCGGCCTCGGCACAACCCCCAGAAGGATGTGGGAAGACTTCCCCAAGGAGAACATTTGCAAGGTGTTTCTTAAGCCTCTTTCTGCAGGGGAGCAGTGAGTTTCATGTGTGTGAAGGGCTGAGTGTTGGTATTGTGGCCTGGTGGCACGCTTCCCACTCTTCTGACCTCTGTGGAAGTAGGTCTGGGGCTTCCTGAGTGGAGCACTGTGGGAGGAGAGCTTGTCAGGGTGTGACTTTGTGAGGCCTGGCTTTCTCTGCCTTCGGAGGACAGCCTGGTTGGGGTTCTTTCTGCCCGGCGCCAGGCTGCAGCATCTTGGTAACTGCCACGAAGGTGTAAGGACACATTGGCAGGGGAGCGTGCGTCGGGTATGGTTCTGTTTGCCTGTTGTTTTCAAATGGCTGTCAAAACATTTGCTTTTCAGTTGTCTGAAATGGGAAGCGTTTTGAGCTCATGTGTGGTGGTTTCCATCAGCATTGTCTGGTTTGAGTCTTGCGCTTGTTGCCTTGTTTCAGTGCAGAAACACTGGGGGGGTGTCAGGGGCCTTCCCTGGGGTCACGGGCTGTACAGCTACAGCTTGTTCGGAGTTCAGGGCAGAGGCCTGGGAGTGTTCTTCCCCCTGACCAGGGCTTCTCAGGCCTCTTGGCCACAGGTCAAGGGACAGAAAGGGTGGCGCTTGCTGGGGAGGCCCCATGGCAGAAAGTGTCTCCCAGCTATTGCTTCAGTGTGAAAATTCATGCGGGCTTTGCTTTCAGCTAAATTTTTTTTTGACAGGTAGAATTACAGACAGAAAGGTCTTCCTTCCATTGGTTCACCCTCCAATGACCGCTGCGGCCGGCACACCATGCTGATCCGAAGCCAGGAGCCATGTGCTTCTCCTGGTCTCCCATGCGGGTGCAAGGGCCCAAGCACTTGGGCCATCCTCCATTGCTTTCCCGGGCCACAGCAGAGAGCTGGCCTGGAAGAGGAGCAACCAGGACAGAACTGGCGCTCCAACCGGGACTAGAACCCGGAGTACCAGCGCCGCAGGCAGAGGATTAGCCTAGTGAGTCACGGCGCCGGCCTCGGCTTAATTTTTGTTCAGTCCCCCTACCATCCTTTCACATGAATACTTTGACAAGATGGGCCAGGCTTCTTATATGGTTTAGTGTTTTCCATAGTAAGACTTTTTTTTAAAATTTTTTAAAGATTTTATTTATTTGAAAGACAGAGGTACAGAGAGAGGTAGAGAGAGTGAGGTCTTTCATTCGCTGGTTCACTCCCCAAGTGGCTGCGATGGCCAGAGCTTAGCTGATCTGAAATCAGAAGCCAAGAGCTTCTTCTGGGTCTCCCACATGGGTGCAGGGGCCCAAGGACTTAGCCATCCTCCATTGCTTTCCCATGCACATTAGCAGGGAGCCGGATTGGAAGTGGAGCAGCGGGACTTGAACCAGTGCCCTTATGGGATGCTGGCACCACAGTCCAAGGCACCACAGTGCTGGTCCCTCTGTAGTAAGACTTTCGAGATAGAGCAGGGTGAGGAGACCACTTGGGGATTCCCAGCTGCAATGTGATGCACTGTGGGCCCTGAGAAAAGCAATGCAGTTGTCTTATGATTTCAACACTGATGTGGTCTCCTGCTTGGCAACTCCAGCATGCAGAAGGAGGTGGTGAGCATGGGCACTGGTGAGTGTAACCAGGCAGTGGCTGAGAGCACAGCTCTGTAGTCGTACTTCCTAGATTGTAGTTCAGCTCCCTGACCTTGGCAGGTCACCTACTTCCTCACCAGTGAACCGGGACTCAAGGTGAGGATCATGTGACTTCACTGATTGACAGGACTCTGCAAATGCCCGGCAAATATGCACTCCTCTCCTGTACATCCACACGGCTTTGAGGGCGGCTGGAGACGTGGGTTCTGAGTCCCAGTCACATTGAGCTGCTGCAGGAGAAGCCGGGAGCCCTTGAACTGGGTTTGCCTAGGTCCAGTAAGAACTGCATAGCCACTGTGGAATTAAAAGGATGTCCTTATTCTTGGGAAATACACACTGAAGTATTTGCTCTTTAGTGATTGTGGGAAAAAATTGTGTGCATGGGGGAGGGGTGGGTGACCAAGCGTAGGGGATAGATTTTTTAAATATTTATTTGTTTGAAAGGCAAAGTTGGAGGGAGGAAGGGAAAGGGGGCGGGGAGAGAAATCTTCCATTTGCTGGCTCACTCCCCAAATGGAGGCACTGGTCAGAGATAGGCAGGTCAAGGCCAGGAGCCTGGAACCCCATCCAGATCTCCTACTTGGGTGGCAGGGGCTCAAGCACTGCTTTCCTATGCACATCAGCTGGGAGCTAGATTATAAGTGGAACAGCCAGAATGCAAACTGGCACTCCTCTGGAATTCAGCATCACAGGTGGCAGCTTAACCTGCTGTGTCGCAATGCCAGCCCAGGACACATTGTTAGTAGGGGGAAGGTTTAGGTGGGGGCACACAGAGTTCTTTGTGCTGTTCTTAGTTTTGTGCCTTTTCTTGAAGTTTGCTATATTTTCAAGTAAAGTGTGTGTGTTTTTTTTTTTTTTTTTTTTTGGACAGGCAGAGTTAGACAGTGAGAGAGAAAGGTCTTCCTTATGTTGGTTCACCCCCCCCCCCCCCAAATGGTTGCTACGGCTGGCGCGCTGAGCCAATCTGAAGCCAGGAGCCAGGTGCCTTCCCCTGGTCTCCCGTGCGGGTGCAGGGCCCAAGGGCTTGGGCCATCCTCCACTGTACTCCCGGGCCACAGCAGAGAACTGGATGGAAGAGGAGCAACCCAGACAGAATCCGGCGCCCCAACCGGGACTAGAACCTGGAGTACCAGCGCTGCAGGCAGAGGATTAGCTTAGTGAGCCGCGGCATCGGCGGGTAAAGTGTTATTTTAAAAACAACACTGTAGGGTAGGTGTTGTGGTACAGCATATTAAACTTCCTCTTGGGACACCTGCATCCCACATTGGAGTGTGGTTTGAGTCCTGGCTACAGTGTTTTTGATCTGGCTTCCTGCTACTGTACCTGGGAAGCAGTAGATGATTGCTCAAGTGCTTGGGTTTCTGCCACCCCGTAGGATGCCTGGATGGAGTTCCTGGCTTCTGGCTTTAGCCTGGCCCAGCTCCAGGTGTTGTGGCCATTTGGGGAATGACCTAGTGAACAGAAGACCTGTCTGTGTCTGTGTCTCTCTGTCACTCTGCTTTTCAAATAGATAAGTAGATCTTTTAAAAAATAATAATAATAAAACCCCATGATATAACCTTGCCTGTCAAAGACTGGGCTGTCCCTTGGCCACAGGCAGCTAGTTGAGCTTCAAGGGTCTGATGGCCAAGAGCCTAGCATAACGGGTGTGGGAACGGCTGCTGGTTTACCTCTTTCCTGGTCATTTACAGGGCTGCGCGGCTGCGGCTCTGGCTCTCTAATCCAGGCAGCCATCTGGTGAGCAGCTCTGACCACTGCAGGACAGACCTATTATCTGGTCTTTCCCAGGTCACAGGTGTCAGTGATAATCTTCATGGTGCTTGATAGTTGGAAACACATTCCTGCCTTTTAAATAACTGTCTTCATTTTGCAGAGCAGGCATTTGAGGCTGCAGATGGTTATTAAAAGATCCCCTTAGGGCCAGAGCATCATGGAGGGGCCTGGGACTTGAACCTGAATCTTCCTGGCTCTAAACCCTGTGTGACTTCCACCATGGTGTGAGATGCCTCTGGCTCTCATCACTATTCTCTCTGTTCTGAATCCTCCCTATGGGTCTATCCCCAAGCTGGTTCTCTTCACCTTCCCTGATGGCCCTGAGGCAGAAATCCCCTTGCACTTCACCCTGGGTCTCTCTCAGAAAGTCCCCATAGGACAGAAGAGTGATGGGTGGGTGGTCCCCAGGCAGGGTGGTGGCAGATCCCTGGTGCTCTTGGGAAGTGGACCTCCTTTAGCTGGGGCACCCTCCTGTCTGCCTCCCTCTACTCCTCCTACTCCCAGATGTCAGCTGACCCCAGCTTAGGGGCTGATGAGCCTCTTAAGCCTGCTTAGAGCCAGGCTGTCTTTCAGGTCCTGCCAAAAGTTTGTGTCCAGCGTCACAGCCAATGTTCTTGGGGGCTTTTCCTGCCAAGGCAGAGCCTTCACCTACTCTAAATCTGACAGCTTGGAGTTAACGAATAGTCTCTTCCCAGGGCTGCTGGCTACCCCTTCTGCTGCCTGCAAACCCTCTGCTGTGCAGGGAGGGTGGGCAGTGTGCCTGGGAGAGGCAGAGAGCAGAGGCCCCATTCCTGCCCTGTGCCCAGGCCCCTGGCTACACCTCATCCTGGCTGCTCTCCGCCTAAGTAAAGTGGGAGATGAGATGTCCTCTCCCCTGGAGGGGTGGAGCCAGAGCAGTGGCTCAGATTCATTCAATAGCCTCTGTGGTATTCGAAGCCTCTCCACTGGCAAGCAGAGCTGCCCATAGCTGTCCCCAGATGGAGCCATGGGCCACCTTGAGAGGTGAACTCCTCACCGGAGGGAGCTGGGTGATTTAGGTCAAGGATCCACCTGTTCTGACAGACTGATTATAAACATGCAGGTTTTTTTTTTTTTTTTTTTTTTTTTTTTTGACAGAGTTAGAGAGAAAGGTCTTCCTTCCATTGGTTCACCCCCCAAATGGCCGCTACGGCCAGTGCGCTGCGCCAATCTGAAGCTAGGAGCCAGGTGCCCCCCCGCCCCGTCTCCTATGTGAGTGCAGGGCCCAAGGACTTGGGCCATCCTCCACTGTCTTCCTGGGCCACAGAAGAGAGCCGGACTGGAAGAGGAGCAACTGGGACAGGATCTGGTGCCCCAACCGGGACTAGAACCCGAGGTACCGGCGCCGCAGGAGGAGGATTAGCCTAGTGAGCCGTGGCGCTGGCCAGATGCAGTCTTTTTTTAATAAGATTTATTTTTTATTTATTTGAAAGGCAGAGTTAGGAGGAGAGAGAACTTCCATCTATTGGTTCACTCCCCAAATAGCCATAAGCCAGGCCAAAGCCAGCAGCCAGAAGCTTCTTCCAGGTCTCCCTTGTAGGTGCAGGGGCCCAAGCACTTGGACAGTCTTCTGCAGCTTTCTTGGGCACATTAGCAGTGAGCTGGATTGGAAGTGGAACAGCTGGGTCTTGAACCAGTGCCAAACGGGATGCTGGTGCTACAGGCTGAGGCTTAAACTGCTAGCCATGGTGCCGGGCCTGCACATGCAGTCTTCATGCTGGGTGCTGGGGAGAGAAACAGAGGTCACCATGTCAGTCTGCCTTCTGGACAGTTTGTGGGGGCCTGGGTTGGGGGCTCCTTGGGAACAGGTGCTTTGGAGGGTCAGTGAGGAAGGCCAGGGAGGAAATGTGCGGGAGTTGGAGCCGGGGAGGGACATAGTGCCTGTGTGAGATTGAGATTGAGACTGGGGCTGGATGAGGACTGAGGACAGGCCCTGGGTAAATCCCTCACTGGTGGCCTGGCTTCAGGGTCTAAGGCTGCCTCCAACACCCGATGGCCCCATGTGTTGTCTGGAAAACGTGGTTTTTGGATCCAAGTGCAGGGTTGAAATCCTTGCTCTGCTTCCAGCTTGGGCAGGTCACTTAGGACTCTGTGTCTTCATCTGTTAAATGGGGACAGCGATTCCCCCTCCCTTGGAGCAGTGCCTGGTGGCTCGTGCATGCTGTGTAGCAATGAAAGTGCTGTCCTTAGGAAGCCCCTTCCTAGGGTGACATGTGGCACTGTGGTGCTCTCTGGGGACTTCCCCTAGGGTCTGGCTAGCCTGAAGGAAAATTGTGCATGCTTGAGACTTGTCTTTAAAGGGAAGCTGAGCACTAAATGGTTGATGCTTAAGACTCCTTGCCTGGAAAGCTCTGGGTGGCAGTGCTAGGCCAAAGCCCCAAATGGGAGCTCAATCCAGGTCTCCCATATGGGTGGCAGGGACCCAGCTGATTGAGACATCTGGTTTCCACTGTGTCCATGCCCTATCCCTCCGGGTTCTGATGTTTGCAGTGCCTGGCAGGGCTTCTAGCTCCCTTAGGGGGAGGCGGCCACTTTGGTGCCTGCATCGGGACACAGAATGAGGTGCAGAGGGTAGAAATGAATTACAGCAGTGTTCTAGAACGCTGAGCCAGAACCTCCGGGAGCCAGTGTCTGTTACACTGTTACACACTGCACAGGTGACTCGGAGACGCTGAAAGTGAAGTTCTCTGAGCTCAGCTTCTCCATCTGGGTAACAATGATGCTCTTTCCCACTCTGGTGTTACTTGAGAATTAAACGCGGCAGACTTGAAGTTCCTAGCTTCAATTGTTACTTGGCACCTAGTAGGTGCTCAGGTCTTGCAAATCTCTGGTTACAGGAGGCTGGCTGTCTGCATCGTTGGGACTAAGCTGTGTGACAGACCTGCAGAGCGAATCGGCAGGTGCAGCTGTCTGTTCGTATCCACTCCTCTTCCTGGGAAGTGGAGCCAGACTCCTAGGCAGTTCCCTTCATTGCTCTCCTCAGTGGAGCTGAGGAATGTGCTGCCCTCGCCTCCTGCCCAGATGATGCTGTCAGTTCCTAAGGAACAGTATGGCTGGTCCTGTGGATGACCGCTGCCTGAGGTCTGTGTCTGCCTGGGGGGACACAGTGACTACCCTCCTGAGGGCAGAGGAGGGCTCAGGTTTGACAGGTCTTGCCAGGTGATTGGTGTTGACAGCCAGGCACAGCAAGCAGGCTGCAATTAGGTAGAGAGTGGGAGTGCTGGGTCTGGGAGGATCCACGTGTCCCAGCAGACCATGGTGGAGATGAGTAAGTCAGAGATGTGTCTGGCATCTTGGCCTTTCCCGAGCTGGTTCTGGGGGATATGGTGACTCAGTCCTGTGAATGAATAGCTCACCATCTCCCTGGGGACTGAGGCAGGGCCAGAGGCAGCACTCAGCCAAGTAGGTGTGGCTTGATTGGACAATTGAAATGACGTCCCCAGGCTGGCAGACCTAGGAGAGAGAGAGGGTAGATTGGCATTGAGAGTAAATTGGGGTCCCCAGGATGAATGGGGGAGGGAGGCCGCAAAACCAGTGGTCAGGAACCAAGTGAGGAGAAATGAATCCCTACCCTCTACAAGAAAGCGTTTGGGGAGAGATTTTTCTCCACATTTTTAACCTGATGATATGGGAGGGGGGGAGATGAATGCTGTGAAACTAAACACTCATAATCACTGTACCATTAATGCATTTCCAAAGGGAATCAGTGGTACCTGAAATTACATCCATTTACTGAGGCTTTGAATAATCACATTTTTTTTCACCTTGGTGTGTGGGTGGGAGCTGGAGGGAGCTCAGTCGGCCTCTGCTGTGACTTTTCCCAGCCTTCCTCATCTGCAAATGCGTGGGTGGGTTTGTGTGTTTGGCACCGTATGGTTTCTTTGGGGGAAAGTTATTGGCTTCCTGTTCTGTGAATTAATGGATATTCAGATTAGAGCCCCAGATAACAGTCTTCTGATTCCCCAAGCTGCCCAGCGAAAGGAGATGCAATCACTGTGTCATGAGATGATCTTGCTGGCTGCCTCCTTGAGTTAGTAGAAAGCGCTGAGACTTTGCCCTTTCTCCTTCAAGCACACTGGATTATGCTGGGCTCTGGGTGCAGCTCTGCTGTTCCCACTGCACACTTCAGATGGGGCAGCTGTGTGTGGGGTCCGGGTGAGCCACAGGCTTGGGTGCCAGACTTTGTGGTTGAGGAACTCGAACAGTTTTTATAAGGACCCCTGCTGGTGTCTGTCCCATGGGCCTTTTGCAGAGATTAAATGAGATTGCATGTCAAGTACTTAGCTCCCAGAACAAATTTTAGCATTTATATTTATGAGCACAGATATTTTGTCTTTTCTCTGCAATGGCTGTACTGGTCCAAACAGATCTGGGTAATTCCCTGACTTTGATCCTGCAGGATTCTTCTGACCTACACAGAGGGCACCTGTCTGTGCTGTCCAGCTGGGTCATATGCTCAGTTTCTGGCATCTTCTCCCAGAGTTGTGTTGAGTGTCCTGGAGGGTTGAAACAAAGGGTGAAAAATGTCCAGCTTTCCTTGCTGTTTTTAGCCACAGCTGCTTCCTAATTGTGACCTTGGCTGTGATTGCTTGTGGGCTGAGACTGTTTGGGTATCGTTCTAGCAAAGATCACGTCTGACCTGAGCCCTAGCTCGCTTCCTCCCGGGCAGGGAAGAGGAAGCCCCAGTGCCGATGGAGACTGGATTCAGTGTAGAATTTCTGTAGCCGTGTTGGCTGTGTCCCTGGTACCCTATTTGTTATTCTCTGGGGGGGGAGGGTGGATATCAGGGAGCTGGCAAGGTAAGGTGTCCCTGTGGTTTCCGGGTGGTCACGTGGTATGTGATTAAGGGTTGGGGTAAGGGTGCAGGTGCCACACAGAGAGGGGAATGCTCAGGAAGGGGATAGTTCAGGGACTGGGGGAGTCGGCCAAGGTTTGGGGGATGGGTTCTTGTGAGCTAGGATTGGGTGGGGAGGAGGGGGAGTGGATGCTTACTTGGGGAGTCCCTTCATGTGCAGATTTTCACTGAGCACTTGATATGTGCAGGGAACTGGCCTGTGGGTGCCAAGATGGGTAAAGCAGAGTAGAAGAACCGCATGGAAAGGCAGAATCACTCGTGGTTAGGAGCATGGGCTCTGCTGAAGAAGTGCCTGGGTTTGCATCTCATACCTGCTCCTTACCAGCTCTTGAGGTCCTGAGCAAATCTCAGTTGTTTCATCTATAAAATGGGGATAATAGTAATTGTGCTAGAAACTAAATGCGATACTGCGAAATACTCGGGGCAGTCTTCAGCGTAGGAAGCACTGTTGTGTGTTGGCTGTTGATTAGCCCTAAAATGTTAGTGTGATGGTAGGCATTTTGTTCGTTGTGTTCACTGCCCTGTGACTGCCTTGGCAGTCCCTCCATTAGTGAACCAAAGCACCACTGGTTTCCTCAGGGAGCTTGGGAACCTGCACTGCGGCGGGGACGTAGATGTGTCCCAAATGAGAGGACACTGTGCAAATAACTAGGGGAAGCATGGGACTGGGGGACATGGAGGAGGCGTGGCCAGGGTAGGCTGGGGTGGGGGGGGACAGGCCCCAAGCTGGATGTTGAAGAGCAGCAGGGGTTTGTTAGTGACAGGGGAGTCTGGGTGCTGCATCAGAGGATGTGACTGTGTGAGGACACGGCACTGTCAAGGACATGGGGAGAGGAGGTAGAGCTTCCTGCTGCTGGCCATGAGAGTCCCGGGCAGGGACCCTGCTGTGCTGTTGGGAAGGAAAGCGGAACATGCCAGGTGTGGTGGCCGTGCCCTGAGACCGCACAGTAAGTGGGTGCCTGTGTAGGACCCCACCGGGCAGGTGAGGATTAGCCTCCCAGCAAGAAGGGGGTGACACATGCCACAGCCTGGCAGCACTCCTGAACAGGTGCAGCCGGGCTGGGCCGTGTGGGTGTCCAAGGCGTGGCCCAGTGTCCACCTGACGCCTGGAGGTGAAGTAGCCCCCTTGCTTTCACTCACAACCAGGGCCCTCCACGCCGATTCCAGAGGTCCTCACACTGGTGTACGGGAAGCCTGCCTTGCAGCCTGGGCAGCGGTGGCACGGTGTGGGGGCCACCAGGAGGAGGAGGAGGCCAGGGTGGAGTTAATGAAACACGTGGATTTATTAAAACCAAAGCAAGATTGCGGGACAGAATCTTCTTTGTATTTAGGCCCTCACTCCCCACAATTCACCGTGCTTCCTTAATGATCTGATCCCGACACCTTTGCCAATAGAGAGGCTAAGAGGGCCAGCAGGGAAGCTGTTGCTGTTCTGGGTCCTTTGGCACTGGTTTCTGTGGTTGATGATTGCTTCGCAGGCTCTGCCGAAGTCCTTCTGCAGGATGTTTAAACTTTAACTCCGGGGCCGGGCATGACGAAAACGGTGACCGTGACGTTCGCCAGTGTGGGAGGTGGGGCCGTCTACACCGTGGCACCTGGTGCTGTTTGCCTGTCAAGAGGACGCCCAGAGGCAAGCAAGAAACTCTGCTCTGGGCAACCACTGTGCTGCTGTGGCGCCATGGCCGTGGCCCCCGGTGGTCCGTGCTGCAGGCACAGAGAGCTGCGGGCAACTGGAGGGTGGAGGTCTCCATGGGTGACCTCCCAGCACTGCCTGCTTCTGGTGGACTGGAGCCTGAGCACGCGTTTAAGATTGGCCGGGGCCTCTGGCCGTGCCTGCAGGAGTGCACGCCCTGTGCTGTGCCTGCAGCCCTGAGGCCAGAGGGAGGGGCCGGGGCAGGGGTCTTCCTGAGCCTCTGCTTCTATGGCAGGGTGGCGCTGGTGTGGAAGAGAATCCCATGGGACCCCATGAAACGCCGCTTGGAGGGCTCTTTCTATGATGACACTGTTCACACATTACTTGCTGTAATCCTCACGATAGCCCTAAAATGTGTCATTGCTCCCATTTTTAAACATGTTTTTATTTACTTATTTTCATTTTATTAGAGATATCTTCCATCTACTTGTGTAATCCCCAAATGCCCATAACTGCCAGGGCTGGGCCAGGCCAAAGCCAGGAGCCCCTAGAATGCCATCTGGGTTTCCCACTGTGAGTGGCAGGAACCCAAGGACTTGAGCTACCTCCCAGGATGCACATTAGGAGGAAGCAAGAAGGGGAGCAGAGTGGCTGGGACTGGGACTCGCACCGCATGGGAAGCAGGTGCCCAAGCAGTGGCTTAAACTGCCCACCCCTATTCCTCCCATTTAAAGGTGAGGACAGAGGGTCCCAGGGAGGCTGCCAGTTCAGGGTCACACAGTGCATCCTGGCTTCCCACCTGTCAGCTTTTGGGTAGCACAGCACATTCACATATTCATTCTTTCACACTTCCCAAGAGACCTCCAAGGTGGTTTGTCAGGATTCTGGCTCACACAGGAGGGGCTGAGTCTTGGACCCAGAGTCCATTGCCAGGGGGTGGTAGAGCTGGGCGTGAACCTCTGGGTTCAGACCTACTGTGCTGCCTCATGTGCTCCTGGATGAAGGAGTTCCTCCCCCCACCCTGAGGAGCCAGGGTCCCTCCCAGACCAGACCTGACGCCTCACCACCTCCCTTCCTGCACAGTCACGAGGCCTCCTGCCTTGATGCGGCTCTTGAACTTGCATGCACAGGCTGAAGCTTGGTGAACTCGGTTCAGTTTGTCCTTGGGTCTGTCCAGTACAAGCATCTGGAAATGTCCAGGACGACCTGGCATTATTCATGTTTCCAGGGAACTTTTTTTTTTTTTAATGATTTATTTATTTGAGAGGCAGATTACAGAGGGAGAGAGGTCTTCTGTTCGCTGGTTCACTCCCCAAATAGCCACAGTGGTCAGAGCTGAGCCAATCTGAAGCCAGGAACCAGGAGCTTGGGCCACTTGGACCATCTTCCACTGCTTTCCCATGCCATAAGCAGAGAGCTGGATCAGAAGAGGAGCAGCCAGGACACAAACTGGCGCCCACATGGGATGCTGGCACCACAGACGGAGGCTTAGCCTACTACACCACAGCACCACCAGGCCCCTCCAGGGGATTTATTTATTTATTTATTTATTTATTTTTGGACAGGCAGAGTGGACAGTGAGAGAGACAGACAGAGAGAAAGGTCTTCCTTTTGCTGTTGGTTCACCTTCCAATGGCCACCACGGCTGGCGCGCTGCGGCCGGCGCACCGTGCTGATCCGAAGGCAGGAGCCAGGTACTTCTGGTCTCCCGCGGGGTGCAGGGCCCAAGCACTTGGGCCATCCTCCACTGCAATCCTGGGCCACAGCAGAGAGCTGGCCTGGAAGAGGGGCAACCGGGACAGAATCCGGCGCCCAGACCGGGACTAGAACCTGGTGTGTCGGCGCCGCTAGGCGGAGGATTAGCCTGTTGAGCCGCGGCGCCGGCCTTCCAGGGGACTTTTAAGTGTCATCATCTCTCCTTTGAAATGTATTCAGGGTCAGATCTCTGTTCAAGTGGCCTTTTTGGGGTGGCTTTTCTTGACTTCTGGCCCCCAGTATGCTCTGTTTTCTTAATACTGCTTTCTCTTTCTTACTCAGATGTATATTTAAATTTTTTATCTCTTCCCACTAAAGTTTAATCTATGAACACAAGGAGCCATGTTTTGTTCAAGGCTGTACTGCTAGTGCCTAGACTAGTGTTTGGAATGACTGTTGACTGTGTTTGTTAGAGGCTGGGCAAATGCTGTGTTAGTCTCATTGGGATGCTGCCTGGAGAGCCAATCAGCTGCTGACAGGTGCCCCCTTGCATTCCAGCGAGCTGTAGCCTGGGAGTCCCAGAGGCAGAGGGAAGAGCTGTACCTTGGCTCAGGTGTCACCAGACTCCTCTCCAGTCTGGGGACCACGTGGTGTCTTTGTTTACATCTATGCTGGCTTCCTTTTCTATCTGAAAACAGACATTCTCCATCTCGCCTGTCCTCAGTGACTACGGTGAGTTAAAGTGGGTTGGCTCACTAGCCAGCTGCTGGGAGTATTTGAGTGCCCACCGAGTCCTCAGGGCCATGCAGATACTGGTTTCTGCTGGAGGAGCTGCTGCCCCTGCCTGCTGTCTCACTCCCCGGAGAGCTGGAGCTAAGCTGTGCACAAGACAGCGTTACAGTTTAAGGCTCTGGGATGTAGTAGACCAACCAATGCTGAGTGAACACTTGCCGTGTATAATCTGTGGCCATGATGTTTGACCCTGTTACAGCTGTGAGGTTGAAGACTGTGCCCATTTGATCAGAGAGTGAAATTAAATTTCAAAATTGATGGAACCAAGACTCTCACAGACTTCAGTGTGTTAGGAATCATTGAGAGGCATAGGTGATTGGTGTCACGGTTGATACTATCTGGGATACCTGTGTCTCATATCGGAATACCTGGGTTCAAGTCTTGGCTCTGGCCCCAGTTCCAGCTTCCTGCTAACGCATACCCTGGGAAGCAGCAGGTGATGGCTCAAGCATTTAAGTTCCCAGCTCCTGGTTTTGGCTTGGCCCAGCTCCACCTGTTGTGGGCTTTTAGGGGTATAGATGAGAGATCTCTGCCTGCCTGCCTGTCCTTGTCTCTCTGCCTTTCAAATAAGTATATAAATAGGTTTTGTTTTGTTTTGTTTTGTTTTTTTGTTTTTTTAAGATTTATTTATTGATTTGAAAGGCAGAGTTGCAGAGAGAGAGGGGTGACACAGAAGAACCTTCCACATGCTGGTTCACTCTCTAAATGGCCACAAGGGCCGGTGCTGGGCTAGGCCAAAACCAGGAGCTTTTGCCGGGTCTCCCACATGGGTGCAGGGGCCCAAGGATTTGGGCCACCTTCCTCTGCTTTCCCAGGCACATTAACAGGGAGCTGGATTGGAAGTGGAGCAGCCAGGACTTGAAGCAGCACCCATATGGGATGCTGGTGCCACAGTTGGCAGCTTTATCCTCTATGCCACAGCGCCGGCCCTAAATTATTTTTCTTAAAGGAATACCTAAGGAGGAACCCATAGCAGGCCATGAAGGGCTGGTGGTAGTTGGGGCGCTGGGACAGTGTGGCAGAGCAATAGTACAGATGGTGAGACGTGCGTGCTCTGTATGCTGTGCCGTGGTTTTGAGGCAGCCTCAAGTATAGACGGGCATTACCTGGGAACAGGGAGAGTTTTTTTTTTTTTTTTGACAGGCAGAGTGCACAGTGAGAGAGACAGAGAGAGAGGTCTTCCTTTGCTATTGGTTCACCCTCCAATGGCCGCCGTGCTGATCCGAAGGCAGGAGCCAGGTGCTTCTCCTGGTCTCCCATGCGGTGCAGGGCCCAAGCACCTGGGCCATCCTCCATTGCATTCCCTGGCCACAGCAGAGAGCTAGCCTGGAAGAGGGGCAACCAGGACAGAATCCGGCGCCCTGACCGGGACTAGAACCCGGTGTGCCGGCACCACAAGGTGGAGAATTAGCCTAGTGAGCCGTGGTGCTGGCCAGGGAGAGTGTTTTTAATGAAGCTCCGTCAGCTGGGGAACTGTGGTGAAACCCTGGTGTTACCCTGCCCCACCTCGGACCTGTGTCATCCCAGTGTGACCAGGGGCCTTCCTGGACACTGCTCAGCCAAGTGCACACAGCTCAGCCCAGCTCCAGGAGCAGCTTTGAGCAAACCTCACCAATCTTGGAGGTTTTGTGTTTGGGGAAGGCAGAAGGGACTGGGTCCTAGGGAGGGTGCTGGCATGACTCAGTTCTGCAGGTCTTTATGAAATGCATACTTCTTGCTACCCAGCCCCGCTGGTGGCACTGGAGGTGCTGAGAGAGGGAGAGAGAGGTGGCGGTCTTCCTGGGGTCAGTTTAATGGACTTGTTCATGTACTCATTCTTCCATTGTCATGTATTTGCTCACTCTTCTTGCCAGGTGATACTGTGACAGAGGCTGAGGCTACAAAAACAAGGTCTTCAGGGTGAGCGAGATAAACCAAAGATGCTATTCAGGGTGGCAAGGACCATGGGACAGGCAAACAAGGTGTGGCTGCACTGTGCTACCTGAGGCCAGGGGCTATGGGCTGGCAGACTCGGATTCACATCTCAACCCAACCTGACCATTTTGACTCCAGGCAGGTTCCTGGTCTGGACTAGATACTTGAGTGCTTTATATCTCTCTGCCTCAGATCAGTCTGGTGTCAAAACTGTCTCCATTTTGTGGCTGAGGAAATTGAAACTTGGAGAGCAAGAGTGACTTGCCCATGGTCACTCAGTAAGGGGCAGAACGAGCATTGCAAGCCAGGTCCATCTCCAGAGTTCTGCACTTCCTGCTCCAATGAGCTGAAGAGGAGGGGCCTTGCCCATGGTCCTGTGAGGCCATGGAGGAGCAGCCAGGACCGGAACCGGCGCCCATATAGGATGCCAGCACCACAGGCGGATGATTAACCTAGTGCACCATGGTGCCGGCCCCACTCGTTCTGTTTTATGCTTTGTTCATAGAAGTTCGGTCCTCACAATACAGGGGTCGTGGTGCTGCTGTGCTCTGGCCAGATCACAGGCAGAGTCTTGGGACCCATTCTCAGATCACCCTTTTAAGAAAGATGTGGTCATTTGGAGCCCTTCCGAGGTGTGACCATGATGGGCATGGGAAAGCTCTGTCTCCCGAAAGGACAGAGGGAGGGTGGATTTCTTATGGGGAGGAGGAAAACCATAGAGACATGAGCCCTGGCTGCCAGTGCCTACAAGGGTCCCATTCCCGTAAAAGCTACAGGGAGAAAGGTTTTGGCACCAGGTTTGCAGCAGAACCTTCTGATCTATCTTGGTATGTGGTGAGTTCACCATCACCAGAGGTAATCAAGTGCAGGATGGAGTAAATGTGCCCTGCCATTCCTCTGCTCAGGGTTTCTGACTCTGGCTGTGGCTCCCAAGGGAGGGGCCTTAAAGAGAAGATTTTGAGTTGAGTCTTTTCAAGGCCAGCTCTCCACAGCAAGCTCCAGGGTTGCATGTACCCCCAGGTGTAGTGGGGAGGACACAGGGGCAGAAGCAGAATTCAGGGACCTGGGTTTGATTCCAGGCATGGCCCCTTTGCAGCCGTGTAGAAGGGGATCAAGTCAGTCCTTGCAGGGCCTTTGTGAGATAGTGAGTGAGGACGAACTTTGTCAGGGAGAGAGGATACAAGCTCCAGTCATCAAGAGGCGTGGTTCTGGCCATCGGGACTGCAATCAGCTCCCAGAAGCCTGGCCTGGAAAACATCAGTGGTGACCTAGCACCTGTTTGTGCCTGGGGTGTGGCTCTAGGTTCACAGGGCCCTCTGAAAAACGTTGTGATAAAATGAATTCCTTGACAGTCATGATGAGTAAGAATCCTCAGCCCTCGTGGCCAGTTGCATGTGGGCGTGTGGGAGGCAGGAGGAGGGACCCAGAAGGCCCTCCTGGTGGAAGTGACACTGGAGTTGAGCCTAGACGGAGGCTTCCTTAGGCAGGGAAGGTGGGCAAAGGTTGCCGCAGAAGCAGAGGCCTAGAGGAGGCCAGGGCCTATGGGCTGAGGATGACGTGGGGGCAGGGCTGGGGGACGGCCTGCTGGCTGCTCTCCTGTGGTTGATTGCAGATTGACACAGAAGCCTGGGTCATCACTAGGCGGGGAGAAGCTCTGGGCGGGATGGGCAGGGGGTGGGGCGAGCTGAGGGTCGAACCCATGCCCCACACCTCATTCAGGTCCTGTTCCATGGTGCCCCACGGTGAGACTCTGCCCGGAAGCCAGCCATCCTTCTTGGTTCTGCCTCCTGCCAGGCTGTCCTGTCTGAAGGAGGAGAAACAGGAGGGAGCAAAAGGTGAAGAGGTGTGTTTACCAAAGGGGCTGGCTGGGCAGGTCTCCTCCGAGAGGCCAGACCGAGGCCAAGGTCTGCTCAGCTAGCCCCAGTGGGTGGAGTCAGGCTTGGCCAGCCACCAACCAGGGAGCCTCGGGTGGAGGGAGGCCGCCAGTGGGGAACGAGGTTTGTCGGAGGCCCAGGCTCCTGAGAACAGTGGGCTGAGCAGATCAGAGCCCCACATTCCTTCTTGGGAGATTAGGGCCAGGGAGATTATGGGAAACCCGGGAGGCTGGAGGAGGCCTGTAAAATTCCCATTTGGGGCAATTAATTTGATGGATTGTAAAGCAGCTCGCTACTTCCTCTCCCTGCTCCCTGGCCTGGCCTGGGCTGGGCTGGGCTGGGCTGGGCAGCCTGTGAGTGTTCCCGAGACTGCCCTCCTGGGTGTCCTGCGTGGGCTCCCTTGCTACTTGAGTGGGCAAGAGCAGGGCCTGTCCCTTTCCTGACTCCTTTTAGTGCCAGGAAGGGCCCTTGGTGGGTGCTCTGTGAAGCCGGGCAGAGCTGGTGGAGCCGCTCCAGGTTGCTGTTACGATGCGATGGGGTGGAGGAGCCGAGTCCCAGGGATGAGGGCACCTGCCCCAGGTGACTTGGGTCACTGGGACTTCAGCCAGCTCTCTGCACTCCCAGGTCAGGGCTGCTTCCCAGGTCTGGTGTGTTCATAGTGAAAGTGAAATAAATAGTGATTTTTCTGGCTTCTCCCCACCCCGATTTCCTCCTTGCCTCCAGCCTGGCAGGGATCCCTGCTTTGGTTCTACTGGCACCTCCCCTGGGAGGCATGAAGGCTTCCCAGGAGGGCTCTCGTGGGGCTGTACTTCTCCCATATGCTGATGAGGGTGGTGGTTTTTTTATGGTGTGTGTATGTGTGTATGTGTGTGTGTGTGTTTGACAGGCAGCACTAGAGAGAGCTTCTATCTTCTGGTTCACTCCCAAAATGGCCACATGTGCTGGGGCTGGGTCAGGCTGAAGCCAGGAGCCTGGAGCTCCATCTGGGTGTCCCACATAGGTGGCAGGGGGTCCAAGTACTGGAGACATCTTCCTCTGCTTTCCCAGACACATCAGCAGGGAGCTAGATTGGAAGTAGAGCAGCTGGGACTCCAGGCAGCTCACATGTGGATTGCTGGTGTGGCAGGTGGCAGCTCAACCTGTTGCACCCCAGTGCTGGCCCCTGATGAGGGGATGCTTCCCTTCTTAGTGGGCTCTAGAAAGGCCTGCCCGCCCCAGCTCACACCTGGACTGGTGGTCCTGCCTGCCCACCAGGGCCCCACAGACCTCTCTGTGAGCGCCTCCTGGTCAGGGCCTTCGGGTGTTCCCGACTTAGGGTTTCTCTTCATGCAGTTGGTGTCCTGTCCAAACACACCTCTCCCCTTGGCCCCGAGCACACTCCTGCGAGTCGAATTGCTTATAGTGCGTGCTCCTTTCTGCGTTTTCTTGGGCAGTTTCCACCACCAGAAGTTCCCCCTTTCCATGCGGGTAGCTCCTGGGTGTTATTTAAGACATTATCTTGAGACTTCCTGGCACCCGCTCTGCGGCTTTGTGACATTCCTTCGTTGTGCAAGGACAAGCATTTCTGAGCCTGATAGAGTGCGTGCCTGGGAGGGCAGCAGCATCAGCTCTGAGGCTCGCGGGCCAGCATCCTGTGTTGCCACATCTCTCCTGTTTACCCTGACATCTCTCTGTCTGCCCACATGTGAATTAGCCTGTGAATTCCCCTCATGTTTCATTCATACATCCCTATCCTCAGCACTCAGCAGTGTCTACTTTAAAAAAAAAAACTTAAAGGTTAACATAAAAATGAATGAATAAATGAGCAGGTGTCACCTCCCCTTCTCCTTTAGGCACATCTAGGGTGTGACTGTCAAGTGTCTGTGTGCCCTCCCCTCATCCTCTCCCCACCCTTGCACTCCAGCACTAGATGGCTGCCCATACTGTCCTCATACTGCACTTTTTTTTTTTTTTTGGTATCTACAGCTTCTCTTTCTCCCTTGCCTGGTTGTAAATTTCTTCAAGGCAGGATCCAGTTCTAGTTTAGTTTGTGTGCTTAGAATTTCTGTCCATCCTCACTCACGGTCCATGAAAGGGAGAACAATACGTGGAGCTGTGTGTAAAGAAATCAACCCCTCGGGACAGTGCAGGTGTCTGCGGGTAGATGGATGTATTCACAAACATCTGGTGGGCACCTGCTGCTGCCTGCCCGGGGGCCAGGTGCTGAGCCTTCTTGGGTAGAGGAGCCAGAGGAAGAATGCTCAGGGTGAGGAGGTGCCCAGCGTGCTGGCACTTGGGACTCCGGGGGGCTGGGACGTCCACATCCGGGCCTTTGAAGATGGCACCACGAGGGAGGAGAGGGGTTTCAGGCTGCTTCTGCCCTTGCCAGGGGTGTGACTTTGGACGAGTGAGTCGGCTTTTCTGAGCCCCGGTCATCGGGAACTAGAGAGACTCCGTACCCTGTAGGGTTTTCTCCCTGGCTCACTGCAGGAGCAGGTAGTGGGTTTTGGCTGTGTGCCAGGCATTGTTCTAGAGACTGGGCTGGGTTCCTGAGCAAAGTCTGCCCTCAGGGAGCCCACATTTTAGTGAGAGATAAGGCGATCCAACAGCAGGGTCAGACTATGTGGTATTCTGGAATGATGTGCGCTCAAGAAAACAACAGGGCTGGGTGTAGGCAGGGAGAGGCCAGAGGGGCTGATCTGTGAGGATGACATTTGAGTAGAGATCCCATCGCACCCTGTGGACCTCTGGACGCAGGACATTCCACAAAGAGGGAGCAGCGGACGCAGAAGCCCGGGGGCTGGCATGCGCCTGGTGCGTTGAAGGAGCAGCGAGGAGGCCAGAGCAGTGGGGCAGTGGAGCGGGAGCTGTTCAGGATGTGACTTTGGCTTTCTCCTTGAGTCAGGTGGGTCCCCGTCCGAGGGCTTTGCAAGACGAGTCTCTTGATTCAGCAAGAGGGTACTTCCATTTGTTGTGCCACAGAATAGACCCGATCCAAGACCACGTGGGTGATGTCAGCCCAGAGCCCAGGGCCTCGTTAAATGTGGTTTGGTTCTTCATGATAACATTGGTGAAGATGGAGCTGGATGCCCATTGACCTGGGCCCGGGCCCACATCCCAGCCACCCTCTGCCCTCCCAGGAGTGTGGTGTCCGGGATGCTGACCCTCTGCGGGCAGCGTGCTGGGGCTGGAATATGAGGAAGGAGGAGGCAACTTACCTCTGGCTGTGGTCGATAGTTCAGTGGTCATGGCGAGGCCCCGTGCAGCGGTAGATGTGGGGCGAAAGCGTTCACTCCACACACCTGGCCTTAGAGTGCAGCCAGGAGACCACAGGGACAGGAAGTCGCACAGCCCCTTGGTGAGGGCACATCAGCTGCCCGTGGAATTCTGTCCTCCCTCCTCCTGCTTGTCTGGGAGTCCCGGGGGGGCTGGAGCTATACCCCCAGAGCATCCTGCCCTGGAATCCCTCACTGCCTCCATCTCTAGGCTCCCGGCCTTTATAGGAAGCTGTGAGGTCCCTGAGCTGTTGCTGACACCATTTATCTGCTCACCAGATGGAGACACAGGATCGGCAGCAGTGCTGGCCAGACCGGCTCTACCTGATGACTGTGGGTAACAGGAAGAGCCCCTCCCTGATAAAGGGACCCCTGTTGTAATTGGCACATCCTTGATAGGAGGTGCCCTTCTAGCCTAGGTTGAAATCTCTGCTCTGACTCCCCCGTGGCTTTTCGTTCTGAAATATAGTAGGTTACCCAACCACCCCACACACTCCACCTCCACCCCATTAGGGAACAGTTGTCCTCATTTCCCAAGAGTTGACTGTTTCTGGCTTTGCTCAGTTCTTGCTCTGTTACTCAAAGTGACCACCTGGTTAGGAGGTCCAGGAAAGCTCTGTAGCATGTGTGATGCATGAGTGGGGTCCTGCAGGCTGGGGGTAGGCATGGGCCAGGACCTCAGGAAGGGAGCAGAGGCCTCAGAAGCCAGATGTAAGGCAGCCTCTTTCAGCAGTGGGCAACGCTGGAGCAACCAGGAATGTGTGTGTGTGTGTGCGTGTGTGCACAGGGGCGGAGAGGAAGGTGCTGCACCAAGGGTACGACAGGTGGACCAGGGCCTGAGCACGTATGAAGCACCACTGGTGTCCTGCTGGGGGCCATGGACCTAAGATCAGAAGCTGCCTAGGAGAGTGGATTTTAAAAACTGCCTTTTTATTCCCGGGGTAGGTCCTGGCACTGTGGGTTCACATTCTCCTAGAACCAATGAATGAGTTTCCAGGTACCACCAGCTCGCCTTCCTGCCCGGGTCTGGGGTTACTGATTAAGCTGTCCTTGGGAACCTCTGCGGAGCGGAGCAAGGGCGAGCCAGCCTCTTAAATGTGCCGCTCACCCTGGATACCGTGCTTCTGGGCTCAGCACCCGCCTCCGGAGCACCCAAACCCTGGGTTGGAGAGGCAGCTGGGGTGCTGCAGCTGAAGTGGGCCGGCTGGCTTTCGCTTGCCTCTGTCCCCCAGTTGGATGCACACACGGGCAGTCTTTACCCTGCATGGTTTCTGCATTAACCACGACCTGGACTCGGGCCCTCGGCCAGACATTCCAAATTCTTTGGGCATAAAGATTTTCTAAAGGGGCTTGGAGCTCTTCCAGGACTTAACAGTTTCTGCTTATGCCCCCAGGCAGATGCTGTTTGTGCCTGCTTTTTATATATTCGCCAAGGTATCGCCTGGCACCCGAGGGCAGGTGTAGGTCTCCCAGGCTGGCCGGATCATTGGCGAGTCTTGGGCCCAGCTGCTCCACGCTGCTGGCATATGGAGTGTCCTCCCTCCGCCGTCTGCTCTTCCCCAGCCTCTTGCATGCTGAGGGGCCGGGCGTGGAGTGCAGCTTTGTGCCTTAAAATAAGGGCAACGTGGGTAAACAGAGCGGCGTTTCTGGTGCCACCAGGGAGGGCTGGGACCCCACATTCCGGCTCCATGACGACAGGCTGCTTCGGTGCCCCTCGCTGGGCCGTGGGCAGCAGCAGGAGAGGCGGAGACAATGGGTGCTCTGTTGAAGTGCTGCTGCTGCCGCTGCTGGGCTGGGGCAGAGCGCATTTTAATTGAACATTTTCCGCCCTGAGGTCGGTGGGGATCTGGCCGCCCACTCTTCATCTCTTCATTTTCTCTTGGTGGCCTAGGTGCTGAGTTATTGCAGCCCCACACCTCGCCCTCACCCAGTCCACTGTGAGCAGCCCCCTGTGGGGAGAAGGGGGTTTCCAGCTTTGCATCAGGTTGCTGGAGGCAGGGGGTTAATAGGGCTGGGCACGAACCCATCCCTGTAGCATCGTCTAAAGCAAGGGACAGCAGGTGCAGCAGGGCGCTCTCCTCCCTGGGAACAGGCTGCCTGGGGGTTGGGAGCTCTGGCTCTGAGGCCAGATCGACTGGGTTGGAAGCCCAGGGGAGGTACTTCCCAGCTGAACTGTCCTGTGCCTCAGTTTCCTCATCTGGACGCTGGGGACAGTAATAGTGTCTTTTAGTACTGTTGTGACCTTAAATGAATTTAGCAAATATAAAGTACTAGGCGTAATACCTGGCATATGGAAAACACCCGGTAGGTGCATTTTTTTTTATTACATCATTTTAATATTATATCCTGATCATCATCCACATTGGGTGTACCCTGCAGGGGCTTCGTCTGAGACTACAAGAGAAACGGAATCACTTTTTTGTCTTTAATTTTATTACTTTAATTTTATTACTCCCTGGCTTAGAATGCCTCAGTGGGTTCCCATTGACCTCTGATAAGGGGAAAGGAAGGTATGTTTATTGAAGTCCTACTAGGTGCTAAGTACCCAGCACTTGGTGTACCTGTGCTCATTCAGATAAAGTCCAAAGGGGAGAGTGGTGTGGGAGACCCTTCACTGATTGGCCCCATCTTGCCTAACTTTTCTCTGCCCCCTGCCCCACTCCCCAAACCAAAGCAAACACAGACATCACTGCCAGAACAGCTTGCTCTCGTCTGGTGCCGACCTCGTCCTCCGGTCTCTTGCCGTGCTGTGCCTCCTCCAGGATTGGCCTGGGGGAGGGGGGCTGTGGACCCCAGGAAACTGGCTACTCGGGGATTGTTTGGGTATTCCCTAACACCCACTCCACAGGACCCAGCCTGTGAGGGAGCTGCTTGCCAGGCTGTCTCTGAGTTGGCTCTGGTTTGAGTCTTGGCACAACACACAGTGTGGCCTGAGGCAGGCCTTGGAAACAGCACCTGTGTCTCATAGGCTTCTTGAGGAGTTAATCCGAATAATGCAGTGAGCACAGAGCCTGTCGCCCCGGGAGGGCTCAAGCCGTGCTGGCTGTTCTTGCTCGTGGGATTCTTCCCCGGGTCTGCTGCAGCAGTTTCTGTGTGGAGCATCGCTTCGTCCAGGCTCCACACTGGACTTCTAGGAAATAGGAATCAAGGTGTTCAGTGGGGGCAGAGGGGTCTAAGTGGGGTCCCTTGGTCTGGCCTAGCACTTCCTTGGGCTGTTGGCCACTGATGTGGCTCAGAGACATTTCTGCCTCCCTCCAGTCTGTTCGTGGCAGAACACACTGAATGCACTCCCTCTGTGGCCACTCCTGTGACAGCTGGGTGATAGACACAGGGTAGCCTCAGGAGATGTGCAGGCCCACTCTGTATACACAGCTGCTTGCCTATGATGGACTTGCCCACTGGTGGATGGACCAGCAGGTATGTAGATGTTGAGAAATACTCAGATCTAGGAGAACTGCTGAGACCTGAGATCAACAAACTAACTTCTGCTCAAGAAGGGGGAAGTATGTTTCCCCCACCCCAATCTTTTGGCTTTATTGGGCTAGACTCTCAAAGATTTGTTATCTTTCAATGATCTCTCATTGAAAATAGTAAAAATGGGGCTGGCACTGTGGTGTGGCAGGTAAAGCCACTGCTGCCTGTGGTGCCGGCATCCCATACGGGTGCCGATTCAAGTACTGGCTGCTCCACTTCTGATCCAGCTCCCTGTGCCTGGGAAAGTAGCAGCAGATGGCCCAAGTCCTTGGGCCCCTGCATGCGTGTTGGAGACCCCAAAGCAGCTCCAGTCTCTTGGCTTCAGCCTGGCCCAGCCCCAATTGTGTGGTCATCTGGGGAGTAAACCGGGTGACAAGGCTGCGTGGCCACCCCTGTGCACCCGAGATGCTCCCAGTGGGCCTGCGTGGGCTAGGAAGCTCACCCTCAGCCTGACCCGGGCCAGTTCTCAAGCCTGGGGTCTGGATAAGCATCTGAGAGCTCCATTCTCTGCTGTTCCCGCAGTGACATGGCCCCACTCCCTGGGGCCCAGGCCTAGGATTTCTCAACTTCATAAGCACACAAAAGTGATGCGCCGTGGTAGAAAGGATCCTTAATTGTGTATTTGGGGGCCGGTGCTGTGGCGTAGTGCTGTGGCTGTGCCTGCAGTGCCAGCACCCCAGCTGCTCCACTTCAGATCCAGCTCCCTGCTAATGTGCCTGGGAAAGCAGTGGAAGGGGGCCCAAGTGCTTGTGCCCCTGCACCTGCACCTGTGTGGGAGACCTGGAAGAAGCTCCTGGCTTTGGTCTGGCCCAGCCTCGGCCATTACAGCCATGTGGGGAATCAGTGAATGGAAGATTCATTCTGTCTCTCTCTCTCTCTCTTTCTCTCTCTCTCAAATAAGTAAGTAAATGCCTAGAGTTGGCCATGAGGCTGGGGTGGTGCAAGTGCATGAGTGTGAACGTGGCAGTGGCAGGTGCTTTGCTACAGGTTTATGGAATGTCCTTGGGTCCTTTTTTCTGGGAAGCCACAGGGGGATTCTCCAAGGAGGCGGCATAAGAAATGTCCCCAGATGAGAAGGTGGGATTGCAGGGCACAAGGAGAGGCTGTCCTGTGGATCAGGCTGGGGTGGGTTAGGGGTAGGGCTCTGCCCTGAAGCTATTGGGGCTGAGGCAGAAGGACCTGAGGCACTGGGTTGTGTGCAAAATCAGGCTGGTGCTTTACAGGTGAGGAAGGATACCTATCTAATGGCAGGGAAACCTGCTGGAAGACTCCCGAGAAGATCTAAGTGAGAGCTGATGCAGGCAGGGGTGTGAGCATGGGGGAAGCAAGGAGGCACATGTGTGTGTGTATGTGTGTGTGTGTGTGTGTGCAAGTACAGGCACCCAGCAGTGCCATCCTGTGACTCCATCCTTCCAGGACGGTAAGTAGACAGATTGCACAGGTACATGCCCACAGATGTTCAGTACAGCCTTATTTATTTATTTTTTGACAGGCAGAGTGGACAGTGAGAGAGAGAGACAGAGAAAGGTCTTCCTTTGCCGTTGGTTCACCCTCCAATGGCTGCCGCGGCTGGCACACTGCGGCCGGCGCACCGCGCTGATCCAATGGCAGGAGCCAGGTGCTTCTCCTGGTCTCCCATGGGGTGCAGAGCCCAAGCACTTGGGCCATCCTCCACTGCACTCCCGACCACAGCAGAGAGCTGGCCTGGAAGAGGGGCAACCGGGACAGAATCCGGCGCCCCGACCAGGACTAGAACCTGGTGTGCCTGCACCACAAGGTGGAGGATTAGCCTATTGAGCCACGGTGCCGGCCGTGCAGTCTTATTTATAATGCCAAGAAACTGTAAATGACCTAACTGGCCGTCAGTTATGAAGTGATTGACTAAATTATAGAACCATAGAGCCACTGAATGATGTTACAAATCTTTCTGGACACAGCAGGGTACCTGCATCTGTTAGGTGAAAGACAGGAAAACTCCACTTGTAGGACCCAGCCTGCTATACTTTGGCTGTTATTCTCTGGGATTCTAAAGCCCATCAAGGTTAGATGGCCAGGCCTGCTGCACCTCATTTTCCTGTGTGTGACCTTGTGTCCCATGTTACTCGGGAACTGTTTGGTGTTTGTAAGAACAAGGGCCATGCCTCTCTCTTGCCTCGCTTGCTTTCCTCAAGCAACAAGAATAGGTGTTGGCTAATTGCTGCAGAATTTAATTGAGGGATAGGAACAAAAGGCCTTGTTATCAGCATCAAGTAGTATTAAGCTGTAGTCTGATTCTCCTCCCCCTCTTACAAACAGAAACAGCGAATCTGGCTTTTAAACTGGAGCTATGTTAACAAAGGCCTGTTCTAGAGACCTCCGGAGTAAAATTGGGCTTTGTTTCCTGTGCTTTCTGGAGCCAGTTGCAGGGGAGGGGTAAGGTGTGACTGCTGTCAAACCGGTTTTCATGTGCCTTGGCTCAGCCAGTGGGGTTTTGTTAGGGGACCGAGGGTGCGGGGCAAACTTTGCCTTATGCCTGCTGCCTGCTGGACAGTTTATCTCTTTTTTGACCTCAAAACGGACTGAAGATGAAGGAAATGCAAGGATAGTTTTAAAAGTTCATGGAAGAATGGTGTTAAAAGATGAGTTTATTTTGGCGCAAAGAGTTTTGAAATCCATGCATAGTTTTTTTCATAATGTTAATTTCCAGGGGCCAGCCCCGTGGCTTACTTGGTTAATCTTCCACCTGTGGCACCAGCATCCCATATGGGTGCCGGGTTTAGTCTCAGTTGCTCCTCTTGCAGTCCAACTCTCTGCTGTGGTCCGGGAGGGCAGTGGAGGATGGCCCAAGTCCTTGGGCCCTACACCCACATGGGAAACCAGGAGGAAGCACCTGGCTCCTGGTTTCGGATCGGCGCAGCGCACCAGTCATAGCAGCCATTTGGAGAATGAACCAATGGAAGGAAGACCTTTCTCTCTGTCTCTCACTGTCTAACTCTGCCTGTCAAATAAAAAAAATTCCAATGAACTCTTCCAATTTCCCTCATCTGCATGGATTTCAAAATTTTTTGCACCAAAATATACGTTTTAAAAATTTGAGAGGCCAGCGTTATGGTATAGTGGGCTAAGCCTCAGCCTGTGATGCTGGCATCCCATATGGGCTCTGGTTCAATCCTGGCTGTTCCACTTCTGATCCAGCTCCCTGCTGATGGCCTGGGAAAAGCCACTGAAGATGGCCCAAGTGCTTGGGCCCCTCCACCCACCTGGAAGAAGCTCTGAGCTCCTGGCTTCAGGCTGGCCCAGCCCCGCCCGTTGCAGCCATTTGGGGAATGAGCCAGCAGATGGAAGATAGCTCTCTGTGTTGCTCCTCCTCTCTCTGTAACTCTGCCTTTCAAATAAATAATTATTTGAGAGGTACGGTTGTGGGGAATGGGGAGAAAGGGAGAGAATGCTTTCATCTTCTGGTTCACTCCCTAGATGCCCGTAACAGCTGGGCCAAAGCCAGGATCTCAATCCACGCCTCCTAGCTGGGTGGCAGGAACCTGATCATTTGAGCCATCACCCTGCCTCCCTGGGTCTGCATTAGCAGGAAGCTGGATTCGGAAGCAGGAGCTGGGAATTGGACCCAGGTGCTCCAATGTAGGATGTGTGTATCTTAACCTCCTGGCTAAACACCCACCCCAAGATAATCTCATCTTTTAAATCCATTTTCCATGAACATATCCCCCACCTCATTTTACAGAACAGACCAGGCCAGGCCCAGAGAGGCTGAATAACTTGCGTAGGTTGCCTGGCTAGGAATTGGTAGAGCCAGTCTTTGGTCACAAGTCTATCTGCCCTCAACTCCTTTGTGCTTTGTTGTACCTGCCAATCACTAGAGAGCAGGGCTAGGCATGGTCTGGGCAGGCGGGCACTGCTACCCGTTTGGACTTGACGGTGGTATGGTGGGTGAGGCAGGGGGAGGCTGTGTGTTGGGGCAGTGGGGGAGTTAACCGGTCAGGTGTGTATTTCCTTGCCGCTGTGTACCGGGCATGGTGTTGGACACTGTGGGAATGCAGAGAGCCAGGGTGCCCTGTCCTTGTTTATGCAGCCACCTGTTTGAAGTTGTTATCTGGAGAGATGCAGCCCGCAGTGGGGAGGGATGCATGGGGGCACAGCACACAGGAGGAGCTAGGGAGTCTCCAGAGGAACAGCTATGGGGCTGGAGTGGGCTGGGAAGGCTTCATTCAGGAGGGTGTGAGCTATGGCATAAAAGTGGGGAGTCTAGGGTGTGATGGGGTTGGCGGTTTTAGGAAGTGAGAAGTGGGAGCCTGATTGGAAAGGGAAGGCGGTGGTTGGTTGGGAGGCCTCAGACACAGGGTCTAAGCGTTTTGCTTGGCCCTTGGTGCCGGCCAGCCGTTACAAGCTTAGGAACAGAGTTGTTAAGGTGGGAAACCGTTCTAGGGTGACTCGTCGGGTCACCGTGTAAAATGTGGCATGGTGGAATGAGAGAGGAGGGTGTTGTTCCATCGGCAATATGAGAGCTGGGAGGGGTAAGGTTGCCTGGGGGAGGTGGGTGGGGTGGTGGTGGGGGCCTGGGGTCCTGCCTTGGATGATGTGGTGGTCCTGCCAGTAGAAACGGAGTTAGCTGTGCGTGCTCTGTGACCCGGCAGGTGTAACTGCACACTGCCAGGTGCACGGGCCTGTGTGCACACACACAAGCATGCATTCAACAAAGCAGACACAATCTCCACCTCAGGTCTGGCTTTGAAAGTAAATGTCATGTGGGGAAATAAAATGACAAGAGAAACATCTCGACCGCCTGGAGTAATGTTTGTTCCACAGCCCGATTGCTTCACTCTGTTGCGATGGGATCTGAAGCGAAGCAAGGGCAGAGCTTCCCAGAGGGGTTAGAGGTCATCTGGTCTGACCCTCTTCCTTCAGAGGGGGGGCAAAAGGGCCCCCACTGGAGGCAGGGGTCCTTTGTGTGGTTCAGTGGATTCCCCTAAGCCTGTGCTCTTCTCCACACGCCTGCCCGCACCACGCAGCTCCACTCTGTGCCTGGGCCATCCTTGCCTGCCTGGGTTCTGGCCTTGGGTGGGAGAAGGGGCTAGAGGAGAAGAGGAGGACTGGGGCCGGGGAGGGATTGGATTAAATCAGGTCAGCTGCAGAGGAGCACCCACCCCATGCTGGGATCAAAAAAGCTCCAGCTGGCCTCAGATCTTCGCCAGTCTCCCAAGTTTGGTAGCTCACTCCCAGGGCCCACTTCTGAAGGCGCAGTGGTAGCGACCAAGATGTCGCCCATTTCTGAAGGCCAGATACCCTGCGAAATTACAGAGTCTGGGGGCTCTGGCCATATAGCCTGTGCATGGCTGCAGCTTCAGGGCCAACGATGAATACCTGTGCCCAGCGGGGCTGAGGCAGGCATGAGGTGAAGGCAGCCCCTTCCCGAGGCAGAGCTGGGCCACCAGCAGTTGTGTTAAGCCTCATAATGAAGTGAGTCCCAGGGTGGAGGCCCCCACACTGCCTGGGAGAAAGGCAGGAAAACTTACTGTTTGCATTATGAAGTTATTCATGATCATTGTTATAAATGTAGACAGTGCAAACAAGCAACAATGTCATTAATTAACATTCGCCTCGTGAGTTTATTTTTAAAGATTTATTTATTTATTTGAAATGTAGAGTTGCAGAGAGAGAGGGAGAGATAGAGCTTCCATCTGCTGGTTCACTCCCCAAATGGCCACAATGGCTAGGGCTGGGCCAGGCTGAAGGCAGAAGACAGGAGCTTCTTCCAGGTCTCCCACATGGGTATAGAGGCCCAAGTACTTGAGCCATCTTCTGTTGCTTTCTCAGGTGCATTAGCAGGGAGCTTGAATGAAAGTGGAGCAGGACACGAACCAGTGCCCATATAGGATGCCAGCATCACAGGCAGCATTTTTACCCCTTTACCTGCTACGCCACAACCTGCCTCATCAGTTTTAATACCTATATAGTATTGCACAATACAGTTGTCCTGTGATTTTTCTAACCAGTCATTGGATTCAGGGGACTTGTTTTCCTGAAGGGAATATCTTTATTGTGGTAACCGATCACAAAACAAATACATACTTATGCTGAGTAAACAAAGCCAATCTCAAAAGGTTAGTTATCAGATCATTCCATGTGTGTATAATTCTTGAAATGACAAAATTATAGTGATGGAGAACAGACTGGAAGGGGCTTCCCTGAAACGCTGGGACTGCTTTGTGGGTGGTGGACACACAGGTGTATACATGTGCTGGAATGTCGTAGAATTATGTACACACGGGGGTCTGTAGGAAAACTGGTGAAATCCCAGTGGGGTCTGTGGCTGAGTCAACAGAGACACCCATGCCAGTTCCCTGGCTTTGATAATGGCACTATGGCAACGGCACCTGTTACCCTGGGGAAGCTGGTGGAGGGCTACCCGAGAACTCTGAACTGTTTTTAATTGTTCGCAAGTCCAAAATTCATTTCAAAATACAAAGTGTAAAATCCACACTTGCTGAATAGCATTCATGCTGCGAGAAGGACGTGATGGTTGAGTGGAAACCTGTGGGTAGCCCTTCAAATGGCAGGCGGTGGAGGGCAGGTCGCAGCTGCTCAAAGTGTAAGGGGCCTGACATCAACAGGAATGTCCTGGGGATGTTGGAGATGATAAGGACCGTCCTGGGGGCCAGGGGAGTGGAAGATGAGGCAGAGGTAGGGAGCCACCTGGACCGAGCAGGTTCTTGCCTGTTTGATGGAATGCACGAGAAGAAAACCTCAGGTCAAGTAGTGAGAAGGCACGGTGGTAATGGGGGGTGTGGACCTGGAGGCTGACAAGGGGTGGGTTCGAGCCTAGGGCCTGGCCCAGGAAGCAGCTGGCCAGCCTCAGTTCCCATCCCTTATGCCATGCTTGCCTGAGAATGATGTTTGCATCCTGCACCCTGGCTGCACAGTACAGCCATCTGCCATGCGTCCAGCGTGGGTGACGGCAGCCCCCTCCCCTCCACTGAGTGTCGAGCTCCGAAGTTGGGCCCTGGCAGTGTTTGCTTCTGAGTCCCAGTGATTCTGACGTGAAGGGAGCATGGCCTTCAGGAGAGGCTCAAAGAAAAACATCTCGCCTCTCCTCTGGGTTTTTCCCACTGCTGACCTCGGGGGAGCATTTGGAGCCGCAGCATGCTGGAAGGCAGGGGGTTAACCCCGGGCTACCTTCTGTGGTCCCTGCTGGGGTCTGCCGTTCAGTGCTGGTGGCCGATTAGTTAGGATCCTGGCCCCTGTGTATCCTATTGACTTGTGCCCGACATGACTCTGAGTTTTGAACTCCGCCATTGACCGCTTTCTAGTGGCCCAGGCCCTCGAGAGGGAGTGGGCACTGGGAAGTGGTATCAGAGCCGATTTGGGGCACAGCGAGTGTTCTGAGGGAAGTGGTAGCCATGGCACGCTGTAGATCGGCAGGTGCTTCCAGGCATGACCTCGTCGTGTTCTCGTGATAAGCCCGTGCAGCTGACAGGCCAGAAACAGAGACTCTGAGAAGACCTTTGATTCCAGCAAGGAGCATTTCAGAGCGAACCCCTGTGCATTGACTCCACTTTCTACAGGGCTGTCCAGGCTCAGGGATTCGCCTGGAGCCTTGGGGCTTGCGTTTCTGGAGGAGACCCTTGATTTTGTTTTGGCAAGGTGTGTGCTCCTGGCCAGGAGGCTTCTAGCTCACCAGGCATTTAGACAATCCAGCACTGAGGCACAGCCCAGATACTATGTTAATGCCTGCACATCAGAATGTTTTGAGGAATTTGGAAAACAAGAGGGAGGCCAGATGTCTAGATAAGCCAATATCTGCATTTTTATCCTACTGATGCTTCAAGACTGTATCTCCAGCCCTTGGCTTCCTTGGATTCCAGAGAAATATTTTTCAAAGCCTGAACCACTTGAACATACTTGGGTCTGTCACTGGAACTGGAGTGGTAATGGTAATAGGGGTCGTGGCTACAGAAACAGCTTACGTGTATTGAGTATTTCCTATGACGCACTTGGAACTCATGCTAAGCGTTTTTCGAAGACCAAACCAAAAAAAATTCTCCTTGGTTAAATTTGTAATGATATCTCTGTACAGTGGATTACTGTGCACCTATTTAAAAAATGGTGCTATAAAATATTAACTAAGGACATGGAAAATATTCCCTGTCCATAGTAGATGAAAGAAAACTATGAAATGGGTTAGCATTTAGAGGTTCTCAATGAATATTTAAATCCACATACATACAAAGTACTATCGCCCCCCCTTCATTTTACTGTGAGGAAATCTTCCATTGGCTGTTGCACCCCTGTCCCCAAATGCCTGCGATAGCCAGGACTGGGTCAGGCTGATGCCACAAGGGTGACAGACACACAAGTACCTGAGCCATCATCTTCTGTGGAAGGAGAGCCATATCTTGAACCCAGACACTTCGATGTGGGATGCAGGAGTCCCAGGTAGAGGCTTAACCCACTGTGCTACAGGGCTTGTCCCTGGGTCTGAGCTTTTTGAATTATGAATCATCACCATACTCTTCTATTTTGCCTATTTAAAAAACAGCAATTTGTAACTATTTGTAATTCGGGGCTGATTGCTGTACTTTGATGAGAACGGACAGGTGAGTCAGGGAGACCTGTTTGACATCCAGGTTACTTTGCGCAACTATTTTATAGTTATATACACTTCAAAGTGCTTTAATTTTTTCCTGATTTTACAAAGAATCAAAGAATGCATATTTATCATATAATTAGAAAAATAGAGAAGTCCCAAGAAGGGAAAGAATATTTCTAATTCCACAGATGATTGCTGCTGCCTTTTTTTTTTTTTTTTTGACAGGTAGAGTTAGTGAGAGAAAGAGACAGAAAGGTCTTCTTTTTTCCATTGGTTCACCCCCCAAGTGGCCGCTATGGCCAGCGCATTGTGGCCAGCACTGTGCCGATCCGAAGCCAGGAGCCAGGCGCTTCCTCCTGGTCTCCCGTGCAGGTGCAGGGCCCAAGGACCTGGGCCATCCTCCACTGCACTCCCAGGCTACAGCAGAGAGCTGGACTGGAAGAGGAGCAACTGGGACAGAATCTGGCGCCCCGACCGGGACTAGAACCCGGGGTGCTGGCGCTGTAGGCGGAGGATTAGCCTAGTGAGCCATGGTGCCATACGTCACACACAACGCCGGCCCCAACACTCTCGTCTTTATGAACATCTCTGGTTTTCCTCAGGATAGTCTTAGAAGAGTGGTTGTTGGATCCCAGGATATCAGCATCTGGCAATGCATCCTCTACTTCTCTTTGATCCTTAAAGTAGCACCTTAAAGCTGGTGGGGGTGATTCTCTCCATTGTGGAGGTTGTAAGCTGAAGCTCCTGAGATAGGCACTCCTAGGAATGAGAAAGAGAATTGCTTTAATCCAGCATCTGGGAGTGGTGTGGGAGGTGGGATCCGATCGATTGGTTTTGATGTCTTATTCAGCGCTCCCAGAAATCGCTCTCTGTAACCTCACTGATGTCTTAGGTCTGCCAGCTGACCCCTCACAGGATGTGCTTTTTCCCTTTAAGTATTTTAAGAGTCTCCCATGTAGTTCTAAGTGTTTCCTTTTCCAAGTTAAATCATCCTTGTTCATCATGGAAAGAGAGAGAGAAAAAGAGAAAAAGAGAAGAGGGGTCTTCCATCTGCTGGTTCACTCCCTAAGTCACTAGCCAGGGCTGGTACAGATTGAAGCTGGGAGCCTGGAACTCCATCTAGGTCTCCCACATAGGTGGCAGGGGCCCAGATACTTGGGCTATTATCCACTGCCTTCACACAGGCACATTAGCAGAGAGCTGGATCAGAAGCAGAGCAGCCGGAACTTGAACTGGCACTCTCATATGGGATCCCTGCATCAGAAGTGGTGGCTTAACGTGCTGTGCCACAACCCTGCCCCTACTCACTATCTCTGATTCCAGTTTTTCAGTAATCCTCTGGAATAGTGTGAATTAGTCAACTCTTTAGATCGGGAGTACCAGGAACCCAACTCAAGCTAGCTTCAACAGAAAAAAAAAAAAAAAAAAAAATATATATATATATATATATATATATATATATATAGGCTCCAGTAACCAGGAACTTCAGGAGTAGTTCTGTTTTTCTTTTTAAAACTAACTCCCCTACCTCAGTGGGCTTTAGCCAATGACTGGGTAGATAAAGGAAAATATGTCTTTGTTTATTTGAAGGGCAGAGAGACAAAGACAGAGGTAGAGAGAGATCTGCCATCTGCTGGTTCACTCCCCAAATACCTGCAACAGTTGAGGCTGGTCCAGGTTGAAGCCAGGAGCCAGGAACCTTGTTTGGGTCTCTCACGTGGGTGGCAGAGACGCAACTACTTGAGCCATCACCTGTTGCCTTCCTAGGGTCTGCATTAGTGGGAAGCTGGCATCGGAAGCAGAGCTGAGACTTAAACCCAGGTGGTCCAACATGGGACTTGGCATTGGCACCACTGCACCAAACGTTCACCCCAAGGTGGTTCTGAGCAGGCCTTGGTACTGTTAGACCTGAGGACCAAAGTGCATCTTGAGGTTTTGTACTCGTGTGCTCTCCTTCTCTCTCCAGCTTTGATTTCTTCTGACCGCCTTGTTGAGAAAGGGAGACATTCATGGTCCTCAGATTTATAGTCACTTCTCAGGGAAGATGTGGATTGGCCCTGCCTTGGCTCCTGGCCCATCCTGGGGCATGCTGAGTGACGGCTGCGATGTGATGATACGGGGAGATATGGCTTCCTCCAGTGATGGGACAAGCAGTGTGTAGAGCTGAACACAGTGTGCCAGGTGTGACCGGCCAGCTCAGAAAAGAGTGGGGGTGTCATCTTTTTCTCAATGTTAGACTTTTGTGACTGCAACCTAAAGCCAAGATAGGTTCTCTATTAATAATATGTAATCATATCGGCCGGCGCTGCGGCTCACTAGGCTAATCCTCCGCCTTGCAGCGCCGGCACACCGGGTTCTAGTCCCGGTCGGGGCACC
The DNA here is from genome assembly GCF_033115175.1 of Lepus europaeus. NCBI lineage: Eukaryota > Metazoa > Chordata > Mammalia > Lagomorpha > Leporidae > Lepus > Lepus europaeus. Next base: position 48,306,766 of record NC_084833.1, read on the forward strand.
GATCCTGTCCCGGTTGCCCCTCTTCCAGGCCAGCTCTCTGCTGTGGCCAGGGAGTGCAGTGGAGGATGGCCCAAGTCCTTGGGCTCTGCACCCGCATGGGAGACCAGGGGAAGTACCTGGCTCCTGCCATCGGATCAGCGCGGTGCGCCAGCCGCAGCGCGCCAGCTGCGGCGGCCATTGGAGGGTGAACCAACGGCAAAAGGAAGACCTTTCTCTCTGTCTCTCTCTCTCACTGTCCACTCTGCCTGTCAAAAAAAAAAAAAAATGTAATCATATCAAGAGCTGCTGCTCAGCCTATCTTTTCCCTCTTATTCTGTGTCTGTGGGGAGATTTTCAACTCAAATTTAGGTCTTTCAGTTTCTCCCCATTAGATTTTATGTGGCTGTATTAGGTCTGGAGAATCGGCCTCTGGAGAAATTTCAGCCCTAATTCTGTCACCTGGTTTCCTGCCGCCTCCTCCTGGCTCAGTGCCCTCTGCAGTCAGGTGAGAGGAGACGATTAACGTTTGGGGGTGGGTGGGATGGGAGATGGGGGCACTGAGCCTGCTCTGGGCAGGTCGCTGCATCACAAGAGCCAGAAGCTTCTCCCACCACAAGGCTCCTGCAGTTTCCTTGGCGTGGCCCACGAGGTCAGCCATGACCAGAGTTCCTGGTGTTTCAGACGTGACCAGGAAGGGCAGCAGGCAGTCTGCTTGTCTGTTGAGGCCCAGAACAGACTTGAGGAGAAGTAGGAAGGATCCAGGTTAGACATTAAGAACTTCTTGGCATGGGTGGGTATGGGAGGGGTATTTGCGAAGGCTGCAGCAGGTCCGTATCTGGAGGCTGTCGGGCACTAGCACATTCTGAGAGGGGTCAGGCAGGGGGTTGGAAGTCCCTTTGAGCCTTGTTGGGTTTGCAGGTCCCTTGCACGCAGGCACTGGAGGTGGTGGCGGGGGGGGGGGGGGGGAGGCGCGGGTTTGCCGGGTGGCTTTTGACCTGCGTTGCTCTATGAAGGATCTAAACTGTGTTATTCAGCTACAGAAGCAGTTTTCTTCCTTTGTAAGCAAGAAACACAAAGCAGTGCTTCAGAGGTGGCAGGTGTAGCGCTGGGTGAGCCACCCTGGATGGCCTGACAGAAACAGAGCTGGTCAGCAGCATCAGGAGGGCGCCTAGAGGACAGAGGGCAGCCAGCGAGTCTGCCAGGCGGGCCCCGAGTCCACCGAGGAGAGCCGTGAGGAGGCCTGATCCAGGCACTGGCTTTGCCTGTGAGTTGGGCAGGGCTGGGGGTGCTGAGCAGACTTTTCCATGCAGCTCTCTGGGCTGGATGCAGCCTCCTGTGTGTGTGTATGTGTATGCACACATGTGTTCATGCCAGACCTGAGTCAAGCAGCAGTTTTCCTTGTGGTTGTCTGGAAGGAGAGGGAGGCAGATCTCTGCTGATGAGCAGTAGGGGGCTGTGTGAGGCCTCCGCACTTCCCTGTGGGTTTGCCAAACCCTCAATATTCTGGTCGCCTGTCCTTGACACCCAGATAATTTCCTGTTAGGGCCCACTAGCGCGCTCTCCCCTCTGCCTGCACCTGACTGCAGGTGGGGTTTAGGTTTTGGCTTAGGCTAACTGGGGGTCCATCTGCTCTCTCTCCTCCCCGGTATCTCTACCTTTCCTCTGTCCTGCAGGCCCGAGAGAGGCTGGGGGTTGAGGAGAGCACGTGGTGCGTGTGTGAGTGACTTCCTCATCCGTGCATGGATCTCTCTCTGGGCAGTAGGACCACAGGAAGATCTAGGGTCTCCTGCTGAGGTTGGCTAGTGAAGGGCAGGATTGAGGCAGCAAGGTGGCAAGTCTGTGTGCCAGACGGGGTCTTCAATCCCCCCGGTGCGTGGAGGGCACAAGAAGAGTGCTTGTCTGGGCTGCTCCTGGCCTGTCCCCGAGAGGGCCATGGCCTGGAGAGCACCCTTGTGTTGTGGAGGGAGGCGAGGTAGAGGCGGTGAGCTGTCTTCTCCTGGATTGAGGGTGAGGGGCCGGGGCTCCCTGGCAGGAGGTGACTTGTGCCCACGCCGTGGCCTGTGCGGGGTTGGCCCTGGCAGAGCTGTCTTCTGTCATCATCATCCCCAGCCTGGCAGAGACACTGAGCGGCACTGCCTATACCGTAGCTGTCCAGCTGAGGGTGGGCTTGAATCACTGACAGTACCTGCTTTTCCCTGCTCTAGGGGAACAGGGGCAGCTTGTGAGAGTCCCAGCCAGCTGGGGGCCAGGTGAGAGTGCAGGCTTGCCCTCGTGGTCTGCTTTCTGTGCTGTTCTGGGGGTTCCTGGGGACATTTTATGTTAAAGGGAACAATCTCTTCTAAACTTTAACTAGTCAAGCCACATGAGCATTTGCCAGTTAATAATGTACTTGCTGGGTTGCTGAGCTGAAATTTAACCATCAATTTGAGAACAAGGTAGGACATTCAAAAAAAATAAGACATCGGCAGCACGTGTGTCCTAGAGTGATATCGGCATCTCTTCTGGAACTAGCGATCGTGTGCTGACTGGGACAGTGTCGGTGGCCCTTCCAGGAGGCCCTGCTGGGGACAGCTCTTCCCACGGTGGGATAGTCCAGGGACCTGGCTGCCTGGAGAAGGCAGCTGGAATTTATGACATTGACAGATGCACAGGCCTGGGCCGGCTATAAAACCCTCACGCCACAGCAGAGCTGGGGCCAAGGGAGGGGATAAAGCAGGGAGTGGAGTTTCTGCTCTGATACCCGAGATGACAAAGTCCTTCCACAGAGTTGGCTTTGGAAGGCAGAAAAGGTTAAAAAAAAAAATCTCTGAATGGAAAATTCAAGGAGACCCAAAACAAAGGCTCCTCTTGGCTTCCCAGTGGTGTGTGTTACTGCAGGGACTGGGCCCTTTCTGCTCACGGCTCTGCATCTCGGGCCTTCTCTGGTTAAGCTCCCAACTTCCCTTTCACATCCTGGTCAGATGTCGCTGCTCTTGACCGCTCTTCCCAGGGCCCGTGGGCTTCTGGGTCACGGCGCAGGACCTGGCCAGGAGCTCTCCAGGGGTGGGCGCTGCCTGACTCGTGTCTGTATCCCACAGGCTGCCTCCATCGTGGGTGCTTGGCTGATGCTTGTGGAATGTGTGCGGTGGTTTCTTAGAACTTGGAGCAGCCTGATCATGCACATGCGCGTGTACACACACATACACACTCACACACACCCCTGTGGTCCCGCCCCCAAGTCTGTCCTCGCTCTTCAGCTCCACCTGGAGTTTTGCTTCCCCTGCCTGTCATGCATCCTCATTCCTTCCTGTCTTACTGAGAGAGCTAGTTCCCAAGACAGGCACCTGACCCAGCAGTGAAGACACCACTTGGGATGCCCAGATCCCAAATCAGAATGCCTGGGTTTGAGTGCCAGCTCCTGCCAGTGTAGACCCTAGGAGGCAGCAGGTGATGCTGGGGTGGTTGGGTCCCTGCCACCCACATGGGAGACTTGGATTGAGTTCTCTGCTCCCAGTTTTGGCCCCAGCCATTGCAGGCATCTGGGGAGTGAACCAGTGAATGGGAACTTGCTCTCTGTCTCTTTCACTCTCTCTCTGACCCTCAAACAAGCAAATATTTTTTTTTAAAAAAAAGCTTGTTCTCATATGTGCCAGACATATGAGTTCTGCAATAAGTGCTTTTTTTGTGGCCTGTCTTGTGTATTCCTCACGGCCACCCTGTGAAGTCAGTGCCGTATTCTGCCATTTTGCAGATGAAGAAATCAAAGTCAAAAGCACTAATTGGCCTCAGAAGTTCCTGACGATGCTGCCCCTCACTCTTAGGTAACTGATTGCAAAGCTGAGCTCTGAACCTTGGGGTGCAAAATCCACATTCTGGACTTTGGGCTGGAGAGAGGTGGATGCCTCAGGAGGAAGAACACGGGCCGTTCTCCCCTTCGTCCTGCATCTCTGCCCACTGACACCTGTCTTACTTCCCCTAGGAGTAGGGGAGCCCTAAATGAGACCTGGCAACAGAGAATTGTCAGGCACCCAGGGGTTAGGGTGCTGGGTTTTGTGAGTTTATTTCCTCCAGGGGGCATTATGACTGACAACACATGAAGTCAGGAAAGGAAAAACAGCAACAAAAACAGCAACAAAGGAGAAAATGGTCTTAGGTAGGCGTCTTTAAATTTTTGATTGTGTATATCCCATTAATTAATTTGCATGTACCCCAACATACATGTGTGTACACATTTACAAGTAATATGAATCTCTGTGTTAATGCCTATAAAACACACTCTCATATATTTTAAAACCTTTTAAAATTCATTTGAGGGGCAGAGACAGAGAGCTCCCACGTACTGGTTTGCCCCCAACTGCCCACAATTGACGGAGCTGAACCGGAGCTGGGTACTCAGTACAGGACTCCCACGTGGGTGGCAGGGACCCAAGACTTGAGCCATCACCTGCTACCTCCCAGGGTGCACACTAGCAGGAAGCTGGAATTGGAAATAGATCTGTGACTTGAACCCAGGCACTCTGACGTGGGATGCAGTCATCCCAAGTGGGGTCTTGCCTGCCTCCACATGCACATACTTAAAAAAACGGATGAGAACATGAACAGATACTCCGCTGTTTTCTCCCTGAACCACAGTGCATCGCCCCAGGACTGAGTGCTGAGTGCTTGGATGACCTCAGTTATCTGATGAGTGCCCTGCTGGGAGACAGCGCGCCTGGTGGCACCCTCCATTTGTGGATGCTCTGGTTCTCAGAAGCAGGTGCTCCCTGCCCTGCCAGTGTAGACTCTGTGTGTGTCTTGTCTTGGGTTGTTACCAGGTCTGCGGCGTGCAGGATGAAACTTCTCGCTGCTGCTGTGGCCGCTGTCCTTAGGGTTGCCCCTGAGCCCTGTGTCAGCCCTGGAGGCTCACAGACCTCCTGGAGTACATGGGAGAGGCCTTTCCCCAGTCTCGCATGCAGCTCCAGAATCGGCAGGCTTGTGGAGAAACTGGAATTTTTGTGCATTGCTGGGGGAAATGTAAAACAGTGCAGCTGCTGGGGGAAGCAGTGGAATTGTGACTGTAACTACATGATCCAGCAACTCCATGCCTAGGCGTGGGCCCAGGGCTCAGGCAGGGATCTGTACGCCAGAGCTTACTGCAGAGTTTTTCATGACAGCCAAAGGGTGAACCCAACATCAACATGTGAGGGATAAATAGAATGTGGTATGGACACACAAGCGAATATTATTTTGCCCTGAAAAATGAAGGAAATTCTGGCACACGTGACAATTTCAGTGAACTTCAGAGGCCTTGTGTTTAGTGAAATCAGCCAATTACAAAAAGACAAATGCTGCACAATTGCACTCGTGTGGGGTCTCAAATAGTCAAATGCACAGAAACAGAAAGCGGAGTAGAGGTTTCCACAGGCAGGAAACCTATCGCCACGGCATTTCTGTTTAGGACAATGAGAAGTTTTAGAACTAGATGGTGGTAGTTGTACTACATTGTAAAAAAAAAAAAGTTTTTTTTCCGGCCGGCGCCGTGGCTCACTAGGCTAATCCTCCGCCTAGTGGCGCCAGCACACTGGGTTCTAGTCCTGGTTGGGGCGCCGGATTCCGTCCCGGTTGCCCCTCTTCCAGGCCAGCTCTCTGCTGTGGCCAGGGAGTGCAGTGGAGGATGGAACAAGTGCATGGGTCCTACACCCGCATGGGAGACCAGGATAAGCACCTGGCTCCTGCCATCGGATCAGCGCGGTGCGCTGGTCGCAGTGTGCCAGCTGCAGCGGCCATTGGAGGGTGAACCAACGGCAAAGGAAGACCTTTCTCTCTGTCTCTCTCTCTCACTGTCCACTCTGCCTGTCAAAAAAAAATAAAAATAAAAAAATAAAAAAATTTTTTTAAATTTTTATTTATTTTTTTAAAAGGAAGCAACAAGAGAAGCTGGGACGGGGTGGAAGGACAGGTAGTTCATTCTTTTATCCTAATGTCCTGCCACCAGCGGTTGGGTGCCAGGCTGTCCCTATCCCTGTGGACACTGCTGCCAGCCCCGAGCACAGCTAGAATGGGACACCTGTGGCTGCACCCTGGCCATTCTGACTGGCTGCACAAGTAGCTCTCCTGGTCCCCCAGGGAGATGGCCATCAAGATTTAGGCCACAAAGTAGGGCCATTTGTTCCCCGTCTTGTCCCCTCTCCCCGGTCAGCTGATGGCAGCTCTGGTGCTGCCACCCAGCATGCTGTGATCAAGGACACAGCTCTCTGGCACTAATGGTGCCAGGGCTCTGTGGTTTTCAGAAACAGGTAGTGGTCTTACTCCAAGGACTGGAATTGTGAAGTAGGGCAGACAGCTTTCTTTGGAGTTAAATTTAGGGCTTAGAATCCAGAGGTGGCTGAGAAAAGCTGTTTTTAACTTCTAGCCCACCATAAAAAAATTCCTAAATTAAACAAGATATGGGGAACCCTCCGGTACCTCACCAAACTGGAACACATGCCTCTAAAAATAAAAGATGCTGAAATCCAGAAAATAGCCACATGGCTATCTGGTCAGGGCACTTCCCTGCTTTTCTGTTGTCACCCCCACCCCCACCCACCTCACCCACCTCATCCTGGGGCTGCACAAGGATGGCACAGCCCTCCGCCTGATCCCCCGGACTTCCCTGCACCCCAAGCTTTGTGTGATGCCCGGTCCCTGGGTGGGGAGTGGGAGGCTGTCCCCAGGGGTCACAGCCGCCACCCTCCTCTTCCTTGCCTCCTTTTGAATGGTGGGGGTCACTTTGATTGTCCTGGGGTGGGGGGAGCAAGTGTGCAGTTGCTTCTCTTGTATTTTTAGCTCAGACCCCCCTCTTGGTGCCACCTAGTTCCCAGGGAACCCATGACCAAGCCCTGTGTCTTGGACACTGATTTTTTTCTTGTCACTCCTGGGTGTTGTGCAGACAAGGATGCAGGAAAGAGTCTCGGAAACACAAGTTCAAGGGTAGCAACCCAAGGGCCACATCCAGGTGTCTGAACTGACAGGCAGAGCTCAGGTTTGTAGGGGAGAGGGGTCTTTTGGTCTTCTGGGGGGGGGGTGTGTTTTGTGGTGTGGATAATGACCACAGCTGGAAGATGGGCACATACTGTGCCTGTCTCCAATGGTGTTTATATAGCTGCTCTGAAGATACGCCCATGAAGAGGGTACTGTGAGAATGCTGAGTTAGAGGAAGAAAACGTAGGCTAAGTGTGGTTTGCAGGGTCCCATGGGCAACAGGCAGTGCAGGTGGGGTTTGAACCCAGGCAGGCTATCTTTGGGGCCCCATGCACTTAGCCACCACACAGCTTAGTCACTTCTGCCTGAGATGCAGTGAGGCAGTGGTAGGACTCAGGGGCCCCACTGCTCCTGTCACTGCCTCTGGCTTTGGGGAAAAGGACGGGATCAAATTTCCCTGTACCTCCGGCTTTGCTCCCTTTCCGGAGTTGGGTGGGGGGACAGCTGGTTCTGTTATGCAGGCTCCTGCTTATTACCTGGGGCATTTTGGTTGGGCCCACCAAGGACATCTTTGTCCAGGACCCACTCCATGCCAGGCTCTCCACAGGTGGTTTTTACTCGTATTATTTCACAGCAGCCAAAGGGGTGGGTATCACTGTTTCCAGTTTACAGGTGCGAAAACTGAGCTTCGGAGAATATGTGGCCAAGTTAGTGACAGAACCTCTCAGTTTGATCTCGGGATCATCTGACTTAAAAATCCAGGCATCCCAGGAGGAAGCAGTGGGAGATGCCATGGCCCTGCCCTTTGGTGATGCTGGGGGTCTGCGCACCTAGGTTGAAACTGCCTGGGTCCTCCTATAGGACAGGTGCATTGCTGGGGAGCTCAGGATGCGCCCCAACTTGGGTGTGGCCAGGGGCCGGTGCAGGCTGCAGGGCCTCTTTTCTGGGCCACTTCTCCGGTTGCCTGTTGCCTGCGCCCGTAACTGTAAACTCCCGGAAGCCGAGGGAGGCTCGGTGCCTTTGAGGGGCCCCTGCAGGTGTCAGAAGCAGGTGCTGTTCCCCCCTGAGACTCGTCCTCCGATGAGCTGTGCTGAGTCTGGGCAGGAGCACCAGAGGGAGCTGGGGGCCTCTGTGCTGCCCTTCCTGGCTCCGTCACCAGGATTCCGTGTGGTCTGCGTGGTCATCCCAGTCGTCCTAGTGAGTGGCACGGGAGCTAGCTGGGAGTGGGGGTGGCCAGGGATCCTTGCTGAAGAAGCTGTGGTGCATGGCCTGATCTTTATAAAACTTGAGACCTTTGTGGTTGGGGTTTCGAGAAAGCCATGGCTGGAAAAGGAGCAGGAAAGCTTCAGAGAATCGAGCTTTTCAGCGTGGGGTGCGCTGAAAGCACGGGGCTGTGGCCTTCCCAGAGGGGCAGGGTCCATTATTGGGGAGGACAGACCTGGGTGGGTGGGGACTGAGCGGGGTGAAAGAAGCCGGAAGTGTGAGGTCGAGTTGGATTCTAGGAGCTGTCAGAGCACGGGAGCCAGAGCTGCCCCCTCCCCCCACGCTGGGCCAGCCCCTGTGTGCCTCGGTTGTCCTCATCTGTGCGTGGGGGTGGGGGTGGAGTTTCCTCGCTGCCCCTAGGCTCCGCTGGCTGTGGGGTGTAGCCGTTACACAGCCCTTGTTATTTATTATTTAAGCACCTTTCCTGCAGCTCAGCTGCGGGCTGGGGGTGCGTATCACCTTGGCTGCTTTCTCCTCAGTACCCTGCCGTCACCTGTGTGTCCTTAGCACCTGCCTTGCTGGGGACACTGGGAGAGACACTCCCATGCTGGTCTCATGTGACCGAGGTGGCTTCCTGGAATCCCCAGGGAAATTCTTCCTCCATCTCATGACCTCCTGTATTGTTTTTCTCCCCCCTCATCCACCCTTCTCCCCGACCAGGGCCCTGGGCTGATTCTCAGTTCGCAGAAATCCTGGAGTAAATACAGGTGGAGTTTGAAAATCTAGATCTTAGTCTCATCTCAATCCCGTTTCCCCAGAACTCCCCCCCCCCCCCCCCCCCCCGCCTCCTCTGGCTCCCCAGTGTGCATGCCTTCCTCTCTGGGCTACCAGATACTTGGGGACAGCAACACCACTTTTCTAGACCTCGTGGGACTTGAGACTGTGACTTGGCTGTGGCAAGAGGGGGTCCACCAGTGACTGTGTGGTGTGCACAAAAGAAGGCAGGTGTCAGTGCCCAGGGGTGACCCAGGGGGCCTTGGGTCACCTGGGGTGGAGCTGGTTCAGAGCGTAGAAGGGCGTGAGAATGAGCAGGGAGGTGTGTGTTCTGTGGTGACAGCAGGGGTGGGCATGCGCTGAGTGAGTGAGGACAGAGATACATAGGAGTCGAGGGTTGGGGGAGTGGGGATGCTCATCTTCTGGGCTGTCAGTGCTTCCTTGGCCTGGCTGGAGTTTCTGCAGGGAAAATCCAGCAGCCTGAGATGGGCTCCTCCCCAGGCCCCGCCTCCCTCCCTGCAGGTGCAGCCCTCCCTGGCCCTTCCATCCAGGAGCCAGGTTTTGTGGGAGAGCTCCAGCAAGCAGCCACACACTGATAACCAAGTGTTTTCATTCTTGGGGGCGTTAATGAATGCAGATTAGATTTCAACTGAGTGGGCCTTTTATTGTGCAAGCCTTTCTAATCAAGGTGGTTTCAGTATTACTGTGCTTTCACTGAGCCCATTCAGGGTCATTACTTTGCTCTGTTACTAGCCTGGGTATTCAGCCCTGAAGTTATTACTTATGGTCCTACTGGGTCTACTTTTTTCAAACTTGATTTACTACCGGCGTGGCATCACCCTCATGGGGTGCTGGAGAAAGATAACCCCAGCAGGCAGGCGCGTTGTCAGCTCTGCTCATCTTATTAAACATTTACAAACATGTTTTCTGCCGTGGCACCAAGAAGATGGGCTTAGCATATTCCTTTCAGTTGTCGTGTTCATTCATAATTCTGCCTGTTGTGGAGAGAGACTGGAACTGAATCAGCTCAGGATGCAGGGAAGCTGGGCCGAGAGTGCGAGGCGTGACTACGGCCAGGATCAATTCTACAGAAAGGGACCTCCCTCTGGTCCCCAGTCTCAACACTTCCTTGTTGCAGGGGGTGCTGCTGGCACTTCAGGGTTAGAGCAGTCACGTTTCTTTGCTTTTCCTGCCCCCCACCCCCACCTCCACCCCGCCGCCACCACTCTGGTTATGTCTGCTGTGTAATTAAGGAATTAACAGAGAAGAAAATAAGAGACAATAAGCACTACCCCCAGGATATCAATAGCTAAGATCTCAGCATGTTTCCTTCTAGATTTTTGGGAGGAATTTGAAATGTTATTGAGGTCTTACATTCTCCCCATATGAGTCTATGTATCTAGTATAGTTGTAAAACGGGTTTTTTTTTTTCTTATAGAAATAGCGCATATTTGACAATAGAAACTTCGAAAAATACAGTGGGAAAACACAGAGATGATAAGTAGAAATTACTCTAATTATCCCTGCATCCAGAGATAACCCCTCTTTGTGGCTGTTTGCATATTTACACTGCCAGTACTTTTATCATGCAAATGCACACATTTGTGCTCACTGTAAATAGGAACATCCTTTTTACCTAAAATTATCCCTTAAATATTGGGGTCATGATACAGTTTTCCTCTGAGACATGAGTTTTTAAAAATAATTTATTGAGGTTTAATTCATGCAGCATAAAAATAACATTTTTTTTTTGAGTGGCAGAGAGAGTAAGTGAGTACCCATCTGCTGGTTTATTTCCCAAGTGTCCACAACAGTTGGGACTGGGCTGGGCTGAAACTGGGAGCTGGGAACTCAATCCAGGTCACCCACGTGGGTAGTGGGGCCCCAACCACTTGAGCCATCTCCTGCCTCCCAGGGTCTGCATTAGCAGGAAACTGGCATCAGCTGGAGCTGGGTATCAAACCCAAGTACTCCAATGTAGGAGGCAGGTGTTTTATTGGTTAAACTCCCACCCTAAAGCACCATCTTAAAGCTGTTCGGTGGCACTGAGAGCACACACAGTGCTGTGTAGCCACCGCCTCTGGTTCTGAAACATTCCCATCACTCCGAAGTTAAACCCTTTACAGGGTGAGCACTTTCTCCCCTTTGTCTCTAGCCTCTAGCAACCAGCAGAGCTGCCTTCTGACTATAGATTTCTTCATTGTGGATATCTCACATAAATGGAATCCTACTGGCGACAGGAACTTTTATGAGTATGTGATGCCCCTTTACTGATTTATCTGAGCAGGGTCTATATGTTCAGCATAAGGTCATGGCATCGTGGAGATGGGGTTCTGGCATAGATGTAACTTTTTTAAAAAATAGATTTATTTATTTATTTGAAAGAAGGGAGAGAGACAGAGATTATCCTTCATTTGCTGGTTCACTCCCCAAATGGCCACAACAGCCAGGACTGGGCCAGACTGAAGCCTGGAGCTAAGAGCTTCTTCAGGGTCTCCCACATGCATGCAGGGGCCCAAGGACTTGAGCCGTCTTCCACTGCTTTCCTAGGCACATTAGCAGGGAGCTATATCAGAAGTGGAGCAGCCGTGACTTGAACTGGCACTCATACAGGATGCTGGCACCACAGGTAGAGGCCTAACCCTCCATTGTAGCATAATTTAACCAATCCCTGGCTGTAGGCACTGAGTTGCTTCCACTTGTATGTGCTGGTATGTAGAAGTGTGTTGAACATCTTTTTTTTTTTTTTTTTTTTTTTTTGACAGGTAGAGATATAGACAGAAAGAGAGACAGAAAAGTCTTCCTTCTGCTGGTTCACTCCCCAAATGGCCGCTACGGCCGGCACTGTGCCGATCCGAAGGCAGGAGCCAGGTGCTTCTCCTGGTCTCCCATGCAGGTGCAGGGCCCAAGCACTTGGGCCATCCTCCACTGCCCTCCCGGGCCATAGCAGAGAGCTGGCCTGGAAGAGGAGCAACCGGGACTAGAACCTGGCGCCCATATGGGATGCCAGTGCCACAGGCGGAGGATTAACCAAATGAACCACAGTGCAGGCCCCAAACATCTTTCTACCTAGACCTTCTTGTATCTCAGATAGCGAGAAACACATATTGTTGACTTTCCCTGTGTGCTGAGTTTGAAAGTGCGTGTAAGGCGTGCTCTTGTTGTTGCCTTGCGTGAAAGTGTTTGCCTCTAACATGTGGGCTGCCTGCTGCTTTTTTGAAAGTCTTATCTCATGCATCAAAGCAATGCTTCAGCAAGGGTGACTAACGCTGCTGCCTAAAGCCACAGAAGGTGATAATGCCTCACAGTACACAAAGGTAGCACTTAAACCTACCGCTTCCGTTGGGATTGTCCAGGCAGTCTTTCCTGACTCTTTCTGTTCTCCAAGGACAGCATACCTCCCGGCAGAGACTGGTTCAGCTGCTTTCCAATGCCTTGCCCGGCCTGGCCGGTGCTTACAGAACACAGAGACTGGCAGAGGCCTCAGGCCAGGGGAACTGCTGCTTCCTGTCTCTCACCCAGGAGAAGTAAGCACTAGTGTGAGCTTGGCTGCCCTGTCCTGTGTGGACAGATTGTGGATTAGGGCACAGCCAGGAGTAGACTCCAGGCCTCCTGCAAAGTCCAAGACTGGCAGGATTTTTCTTTATCCCTATCGCAAACCTGGATTAGGTGTGCTTAGAAGGCGAGCTACCTTTGAATCTTACTATGGCATTGTGAGCGTGGAACTGTGGGACCCGTAAGGCTCTGGGTCAGTATAGAGCCACCAGCTCAGCTGAAGGAGGGACCACCTTGCTGTGGTCTCACTATGTGGCTGAGGACAAAGTGCTCTTCCTCTGGGGATTAGTCCTCTGCACTCCATGTGGGTGTTGCCCTGGGGGATTTCTGCCCCCTACAGAAAGGCCATCCCAGATGGATGACTTCCCTCCAAGCCTGGCATAGATGGAGCGTTTGGCGTGGGCACACTTACATACACACTGGGTAGTGAGTGGCCATGCATTGAGTGGTTCACGGTCCTCTGAGCTGCACTATTGTGACAGTAGACTGCCTGTCTGCCTGGCCTTAGGGGAAGTGTCTAAAAAGAGCCTACAGACCAGATCCCTGAGCAAGCCTACGTGCTAGGGATGTCACTAGCCCAATACCATTGCTGTCCAACACCGTCATCCCTCTGTATACTGAGTGGCCCTTTGTTAGCTCAGGACCTCCCCCACCCTTTCCTAGGTGACTGGGTTTCTAACCATTTCCCATCATTTTAGATTCCTCGTATGGCCCCACGCAGCTGCCTGACTTATTTAATGAATTCAAACAATAGCTGAACTTCTGCTGGCTGCCTGGCACTAGCCTAGATCTCGGGGAATCAAAATTGGGTAAGTCATGTCCCTCAAGATGTCCCTGGCTAGTAAGGACAAGCAGATGGCATCAACAACTGTGAGACAACCAGTGTCCTCGTGAGGATTTGCGTAAATGCTTCAGGAACACACGTTGGGGAGGGGCAGTGTGTTCAGGGAACACAGGAAAGGGAGTGCTCCGTAGCAGGGGACATCTGAACTGGGCCTGGGAGGGTAGGCGGCAAGGTCACAGCCTGATGGCTAGTGGTAGGGTACGCTGGGCAAAGCCCTTCGCTTGTGCTTGTGTTTGTGTGGTCATTCATTCAGCTGGTCTCCTGGTAGCCTGCTGCAGCCTGGACCCCAGGGTTCATCAGGACTGTAGGCTTTTTTTTATTGTATTCTCTGGGGTGCATAGCATAGCACTTTCTATGTAGCAGATGTTTGGGAAAGTTTTCAGTATATAAAAATCCACCTGATACCTAAGGGAAGTGAAAAATTCACTCTGACCTTTGTAGAAACTTCTAAATGAAACTGTGTATATGAAAGTAAAGCATGAGACAAGGGTGAGGTGTGTAATATATACTCCTTTCTAGCGCCTTCTGTACTTGGGCCCCTGCTACCCAGATAGGAGACCCTGGTGGAGTTCCTGGCTCCTGGTTTCAGTCTGGCCCAGCCCAGGCTATTGCAGGCATTTGGGGAGTGAACCAGTGGATGGAAAACCTCTCCATCTCTCTCTGTCACTCATTTATATAAATAAATACATATTTTAAAAATTTTATTTGGAAGACTTTCTATGCACTTTCAATTAACTATAGTGTCCTATATTAGTATTTTCTTAAATTCTTTGCTCCAGTTGTACTGGGTAAGAGAATATTTATGGGGGGCTGGCGCCGTGGCTTATTTGGTTAATCCTCTACCTGCGGTGCCGGCATCCCATATGGGCACCGGGTTCTAGTCCTGGTTGCTCCTCCTCCAGTCCAACTCTCTGCTGTGGCCCGGGAGTGCGGTGGAGGATGGCCCAAGTGCTTGGGCCCCTGTACCCGCACAGAAGACCAGGAGGAAGCACCTGGCTCCTGGCTTCGGATCGGCATAGCTCTGACCATAGCGGCCATTTCGGGGGTGAACCAACAGAAGGAAGACCTTTCTCACTGTCTAACTCTATCTGTCAAATAAATAAATAAAGAATATTTATAGTGATGTTTCCTTTAATGATTTTTGTTATTTTTTAACAAAATAATAAGGCCAGGAACCCTACAAATCCCCCTTAACCTAGGGAGTATCCTTGGTCTTTGTGTTAAGTTTGCTTCCTCCCTAGTGAGCAGCTTGGGCGAGCCTCCAGTAGGGAGGAGGGCCAGCTTCTGAATTTTCCGTAAGTTTCTGTCCAGTGAGTCACCTTTCTAATCGTGATAAGGGCAAATTACGATTTTACAAACCTGGTACAGATTGTTCCATCCTTGTCTTAGCTGTGTGGTGGGGGTTGGGGGCTGCAAGAAGAGCAGCCCATGAGCCCCCCGAGTCTGCTTCACCTTGGCCTGCAGAGGAAAGACAGACTTGTTGAACTGACCAGAGAAAGAAGAGAAGCAAACTAGAAAAGGCGTTGCCCTTTCTAATCAAGCCAGGCACATTTACCCTTGGCGAATAGCTTAACTGTGCCCTGCGAGCCAGTGCAATTCATCCAGGCTTGGAAAGTTCATCAGGAAAGGGCTGTGCTGAAGGCGTTGGCAGAGTAAGTTCTCTGTCCATCTCAGAGCAACTGTAGCAGAGCATAAGACACAGTCTCCCCATCAAACCCATTATCCAGGCTCTTGGTTTTATGATCATTCTGAAAAAGCCCCGGTCTAGCTTATTTCCTTTTTTAAAATGTTTGCTTTGCTTCTCTTAAAAATTATTTGAAAGACAGGAGAGAGAGGGAGAGAGAGAGAGGAAGAGAGATGGAGAGAGAAAGAGAGAGAGAGGGAGGGAGGGAGGAAGAGAGAGAGAGAGAGAAGACAGGGAGGGAGAGAGGGAGAGAGGGAGAGAGAGAGAGAGAAACTAACTCCCATCCTCTGGTCCACTTCCCAAAGGCCCACAACAGCCAGGGTTGGGCCAGGCCAAAGCTAAGAGTCAGGAACCCAATTCAAGTCTCACATATGGGTGACAAGGGCCCAAGTGTTTGTACCCATCACCTGCTGCCTCCCAGGGTGCACATTAGCAGGAAGCTGGAATTGGGAGTGGAGCCAGGACTTGAACCCAGACACTGTGGGGATATGGGACGTGGCACCCTGAGTGGCGTTTTAACCCCTGAGCCAAACACCCACCCCTCCACTATTGCTGATATTGTCTCTATCATTGTCATCATCATCATCATCTCCCCTCCCAGCCTGAACGCACCTGGTGGAGTGCATTCTCCGTCATCCCTTTTCACGTAGCAGGTGTTAACCAAACCTGTTCCTTACACTGAGTGGGGGAGGCTGAGCAGCACTGGGCGGCTGCCTGGGTTCTTGTGCCTGTCTCCTGCCTCCCAGCTGGCTGACCTTGGGGGAGAGAGTGAATGCTTTTCAGCTTCGGTGGTTCTTGCCTGTGCCAAGTGGATCATGATAAACTTAATACAGTCATGAAGCAGTAAGTGAGATGACACAAACCCTTAGCATCATGGCTGGCACAGAGCCAGCACTCCGGAAAAGTTACCTAACTCAGTAGAAGAGTGCTGGAGGTATAAATAAGACCATTCTAGGTCTTCAGGAAACTGTTTGGAGAGGGATGCTACCTGGCATGCAATGGATGATGTTTTAAAAATATTTGAGAACCAGAGTTACAGAAAGAGGGAGAGACAGAGAGAGATCTTCTATTTGCTGGTTTACTCCCCAAATGGCTTTTTCCGGTCTCCCGCAAGGGTGCAGGGCCCCAAGGACTTGGGCCATCCTTAGCTGCTTTCCCAGGCACATTAGGAGGAGGCTGGATCAGAAGTGGAGCAGCTGGGACTCAAACCAGCACCTATATGGGATGTCGGCACTGCAGGCCACCAAGCCACAGCACCGGTCCTGCAATGGGTGACTGTTAACATAGTGCCAGAAGTGCAGAGATAGGTGGGTTCCTGAGCGTGGTAAGAATTCAGAGGCAGAGAAAGGAGTAGGTGAGGAAAGGTGATGGAGAAGGTAAGATGGGTTGTGGGAATGGGAGGGGACATTTCACCTGGGGCTTAAAGGCCTGAGACTTAGGCCGGGGTGTCTGAGTCAGGAGAAGATGTGTGGGCAAAGGTGCCCCATAAGGGGCAAAAGAAAAAAGAGTAGAGAAATCTCTCTTTTGTGGGCATGCATGCGTGCTTGTCCATTCTTTCCAACTTCCTGGAATGTGGGGCACAGGTTTGCACCAGAGGCCGGAGCCCTGAGACCTCCACGTTGGGAGTCTTCCCATCACTGCTGCGGGTGCTCCTGAGGACTGTCCTGCCTGAGTCTGCGACTGCACCTGTCGTGTAGCTGAGTCCGGCCCATCGGTTCTCTGTCTCCTCTGCACACAGGTCCTCAGGTGCAGTCTACAGTGGGGACATTGCTTTCAGCTCTCCCCTGTCTCTCGGACCCTCTCCTGCCTTCAGGCACTCACTCGTTTAACCATTTGCTGTCTGATTTTCTCCTCCACTGTCCAAGATCTGCTTGCCTTCCTACTTGCCGTGTCCAAAGGCTATTTTTAAAGATTTGTTTGTTTGAAAGTCCAAATTAGAAAGAGATCAATTTTCCATTTGTTCATTCATTCCCCAAATGGCTGCAACAATCAAGGTTTGGCCAGGGCAAAGCCAGGAGCCTGGGACGCCATTCAGGTTTCCCACATGGATGGCAGGGGCCCAAGCATTTGGGCCATCATCTGCTCCTTTCCCAGGCACATTAGCAAAGAGCTGGATCAGAAGTGGAGCAGCTGGGACTCAAACTAGCACCTATATGGGATGCTGGCAGCACTTCACCCTGCTGTGCCACAACGCCAGCTCCCTAGAGGCTAACACTCTTCGTAGAGTCTTACTTTACTGACCTGTGTCTTTTTCTCAACACCTCATCTTGGGGGCTGGTGCTGTGGTATAGTGGGTAAACCTACTGCCTGCAGTGCCAGCATCCCCTAAGGGCGCCGTTTTAAGTCCCGGCTGCTCCACTTCTGATCCAGTTCTCTGCTATGGCCTGGGAAAGCAGTAGAAGATGGCCCAAGTTCTTGGGTCCCTGCATCCACATGGGAGACCCAGAAGAAGCTCCTGACTCCTGGCTTCGGATCAGCCAGCTCCAGCCATTGCGGCCATCTGGGGAGTGAACAGTGGATGGAAGACTCTTCCTGTCTGTCTGTCTGTCTATCTCTCTTTCTCTCTGCCTTTGCCTCTCTAACTCTGCCTTTCAAATAGATAAATAAATCTTTTTTTTTTTTTTTTTTTTAAAAAAAAGACCTCATCTTGGGCCGGTACCGCAGCTCACTAGGCTAATCCTCCGTCTGCAGCGCCAGCACCCCGGGTTCTAGTCCCGGTCGGGGTGCCGGATTCTGTCTCGGTTGCCCCTCTTCCAGTCCCGCTCTCTGCTTTGGCCCGGGAGGGCAGTAGAGGATGGCCCAAGTGCTTGGGCCCTGCACCCTCGTGGGAGACCAGGAGGAAGCACCTGGCTCCTGGCTTCAGATCGGCGCAGCGGGCTGGCCGCAGCGGCCACTTGGGGGGTAAACCAACGGAGAAAAGGAAGACCTACCTTTCTGTCTCTCTCACTGTCTAACTCTGCCTGTCAAAAACAAAAACAAAAACAAAAACCAAAAAACAAACACCTCATCTTGGCTTATAGTTCAGGGCCTCCCCTCTTCTCCCTCCCACTCTGACTTTTCTCCCCTGAATTTCTGTGGCTCCCAGTGTCCAGACTCTGAAGGCATTTTGCAGCTGTAGTTTACTTTGCTGATTTATATCCATGTCTTCACTCATGAGCCAGATAGACTCTCAAGACAAGACCGAGTCATAATTCTCCCCTCCATTCCCACAAGTGCCTGCTGCAGATGGGCAGTCATTGGAATGAATGAATGAGCAGTTTGGGGGATTTGTTACAATTTTTAGCACGTTTTTCTGAGTGTGACTTGCATCAGCATCATGTATGCTTACTGGGATGCTTGTTAAAATGCAGAGTTTGGGGCCTATCTGGATTGAGCCAGAGACTCGGGGGAATGGCTCTGGAGTCTGGTATTTAAACAAGCACAAACCTGCCCCCCCTCCCCCAAGGTGATCGGAGAACTCCTTATTAATGCACTGCAGCCGCTGCGCTTCAGGGCCTTCTAGGTGAGTCCTGGCAGGTGAGCAGGACCCCTGTCTGCTCCTTCCCACTTGCAGTGGAAGTGGAGTTTAGGTGGAAGTGGGGAAGGGGTTGACCTTGAGGCAGATGGACAGAGGGAGGCTGTGTAATAGAGATGGGAAGAGGGAGTAGAGCATGGGGTTTGGGTGGCCTTGTGGGAGGTGGAACCCACAGGAGCGAGGCTTGAAGGAGTGAAAGGTGGAATATTGGGACACCGAAGGGTCTATGTTGGCTGGGTGGACAGACATGCGGGAAGCAGAGGACTTGGATCAGGAGGGCTTGGCAGCCATGCAAGGTGCTGATATCCTGTCCCAGGGATGGTTCTGGGCACTGGAGGTGCCCAGAGCTGTCCCCTGCTTCCCGTTCCCTGCTGCTGCTCTTCCTCTGTGTTGAGGGAGCCCTGGGAGCTGGACCAGGGGAGTGGGAGTCGGGGCCCCTGATCAGGTTCTTCTAAAACTCTTCCATCTGTGCTTGATGTGAGAAAATGGTTCTCTGCTTCTCAGAAAACCTTCCCCGCTCCTCTGAACTTGCTGGAGAGGCTGAGGGTGTGTGTGTGTGTACATGAGGACGTGGGCACACGTGTATTTAACCCCTCCTCCTCCTTACTGTTGCCACCGCGTCCCTGATGTGAACAGCATTCTGATACATTCAGGTGTGTGTGATTTCTGATTAACTAGAAAAAATGCATATGCTTTGCACAATATGACGTTTTAATACATGTATGCGTTATGGAATGGCTAAATCAAGCTATTTAACGTATGTGATATCTTACATACTCAGTTTCTTGTGAGGACACTTAAAATCTCTCAATTCTTTTTTAAAAAATTTATATTTATTTTAAAGGCAGAGAGAGAAAGAGAAAGAGAGATATAAAGACATCTTCTGTCCACTGGTTCACTCCCCAAATGGCTGCAATGGACCAGGCTGAAACCCGGAGCTTCATTCATGTTTCCCACATGGGTGCAGGGGCCTCAAGGGCTTGGGCCATCTTCTGCTGCTTTCCCAGGGAGATTAGCAGGCAGCTGAATCAGAAGTGGAGCAGCTGGGACTTGAACCAGTGCCCATAGGCTGGTGTTGCACACAGTGGCTTAGCCCATTGCTCTACAATACTGGCCCCAACAATTCTTAAGCATATAATATATTGTTGTTGGCTGTGGTCACCAAGATGTACAATACAACTCTTGAATTTAGTCCCTTGTTTGATCGAAATTCTATGTTCTTTGACCAACATCTCCCAAACTGTCCTTTCCTCTTTCCAATAACCACTGTCTACTTTTATGAATTTGACATTTTTCTGCTCCACATATAAATGAAGTCATACAGTATCTGTCCTCTGTGCCTGGATTGCTTCACTGAATGATGTCCTTTAGGTCCATCCATGGTGATACAAAGGACAGAATTTGCCTGTTTTTTAAAGGCAGGGTTCCATTGTGTATTTGTACCCCATTTTCTTGATCCACTCACCCCTCTGAGTTGATTCTGTATCTTGGCTGTTGTGAGCGGTGCTGCAGGGAGAGGACAGTGGCGATGTCTCTGACAGACTGATTTCACATCCTTCCTCTGTGTACCCAGTGGTGGGATTGCTGGACCCCGTGGTCCTGATGTTAATTTTTTGATGAATCTCTGTGTCATCTTCCATCAGAGCTGATTTAAAGTCCCACCAGCAGTGTGCAGGGGTCCCCCTCTCCCCACATCCTGTCCAGCACTCGTCATCTTTCATCGTTTTGATGGCATCTTAGCAGGTGTGCGGTTTTAGCTTCAGGATTTTATAGGTCACTAGTTGAGAAAATAGTGGCCTTGTCAGTGGTCACCAAAGGCGCTGCAGCTGCCCCAGCTGCCCGGGTTCTGAGGGGCCCTGGCGGGGCTGCTGCGGCTGCCTGTGGGAACCAGCAGCTTGGATGATGCAGTCACCTTGTCCTTTCCTCCAGGGCTGATAAACTCCAAAGCTGGGGTGGGGGTTTTAAATGCGAGGATGGGGGGGGGGCCAGGCATTTGACACAGTGTTAAGATGCCTGTTGGAAGGTCCACATCCCATATCAGAGTGCTTGGATTCAAGTCCCCACTCTGCTGCTAGTCCATCTTCCTGCTAATGTACACTCTGGTAGGTAGCAGGGAATTGCTCAAATACTTGGGTCTCTGCTACCCATGAGGGAGACCCTGGTGGAGCCCCTGGCTCCAACCCCAGCTGGTGCAAGCATTTGCGATGTAGCTGAGTGGATGGAAGACGTCTGTTTCTCCCTCCTATCCCTGTGCCTTTCAAATATAACAAAGAAAGAAAAACTTGTAAAAAATTTAGAATAAACATGGGAACATCTCCTTTTCCTCTGCTTTGGTCAGCAGAGAGAGGACCTCTCAGAGCTGAGGGCTTTTCTGTGTGTGTGTGTATATATGTGTGTATGTATGTGTGGGGTGTGTGTATATGTATGTGTATGGGTCTGTGTGTGTGGGGGTATGTGGTATGTATATATGTGTGTGGTGTGTATAAGTGTATGTATGTGTATGGGGTATATATGTGTGGGGTGTGTGTATGTGGGGGTATGTGGTGTGCATATGTGTGTGTATATATGTGTATGGGTGTGTGTATGTGGGATGTGTAGATTGTGTGTATGGACTATGTGAGGTGTGTAGGTATGGGTATGTGTATTGTGTGTGTGTATGTGTTTATGGGTATGTGTGTATATGTGTGGGGTTGTGTGTGTATATGTGTGTGTGTTTGTGTATGTGTGTGGGGTTGTGTGTATGTGTTTGTGTATGTGTGTGGGGGTTATGTGTGTATATATGTATGGTGAGTGTATATATGTGTGGGGTTGTGTGTATATGTGTATGGGATGTGTGTGTGTGCATGGTGTTTGTGTGTATATGGGGTGTGTGTGTGTGCAGGTGTGTGTATGTGATTGGGGTGTGGGGGGGGGATGTTGCTGGGGCCTGACTGAATGCTCACTAAGACCACTGGCAAGTTAGGACCTAATGAGTGCTCTTGTGCTGTTTTCTACAGAAATTTCACTTCAAAACCCAGAGCTTCAGATAGCCCAATTTGCCGGTCTAATGAGGCGCTGAGCAGGGCTCTGTGGGCAGGTTTGTGGCACCCTCTGTGCATCTTGATGCTGTAAGCCTCTTGGGAGACCCTTAACATGAAATGCTTTGAACACATCAAAAAACTCAGCATAAACACACCCAAATCCCAGTGCCAGCCAAACCCTAAAAATACCGTGCACAGGTTCAAAGCTCTTTCCCCTCTCACTTTGTGGTTGACGCCATCCTGCCTTGGGAAGTGTGCTGGGTGCCGTCTCAGGATTGGGGTGCTGGCAGGTGTGTGTGTGTGGGGGAGCATGCTGGCTACCCGTGGGGCGGGTTGTCCGGGAGAAGACGCTGGGGGAAACTAGACCAGGATTGTTTGGGGACAGTCTCTGCTGACTCCAGCAGCAAGAGGCGATGGGAGCCAGGAGCATGGGGGACGTTCCTGCTGCCCCCATGAGGAGAAGCTGGGAAAGTGGGGAGCTTCCCTGATGATGGAGGCTCTGGCTCCTCTCTAGTGGGAGAAAACCATGGAGGAGGGAGCCTCCCTGCAGGCAGGCTGTGGTTCTGAGGCAGAGAATGTGTTTTCCCTCAAAACAAAGCACTTTAACTACCTAAATGAGGGGGCACAGCAACAGTACTCTGAGGCCAGTGGCTGAAAGTGCCAGACGTTATTAGGACTTTGATTGGGTCTTGATGGGGACGCCATCCAGCTTCTTCCTGAGCTCGGATCCCTGATTCCTTGGGAACTCTGCTGCTTTCTTGCACGGTGCCTTCTTCCCTGCAAAGCTGCTTTGTGTGGGGCTTCCCAGCTGAGGCTCTTCCCGTGTCACCTTGCAGCCCCTCACCTCCAGAGAGTTCCAAATACTCCTGAGGCACAATTCTTATCTGTCCCCTGCTTCCATTTACCCAGCTGATAACGTCCAGGGGTCTAGACCCCCACTCCCTCCTGTCTGGCATCCACCCACCCTCCCTTTACTCATCCACCCACCCTCTACTCGTCTGTCTACCCACCTACTCCATCTGTCTATGCAGCCATCCATCCATCCGCCCATCCAGTGCTTACCAAGCACTGTAGGACTTTATTTTATTTTTATTTATTTATTTATTTTGTTTTGTTTTGACAGGCAGAGTAGATAGAGAGAGAGAGAGAAAGGTTTTCCTTTTTGCCGTTGGTTCACCCTCCAATGGCTGCTGCGGCCGGTGCTGATCCGAAGCCAGGAGCCAGGTGCGTCTCCTGGTCTCCCAAGCGGGTGCAGGGCCCAAGCACATGGGCCATCCTCCACTGCCTTCCCGGGCCACAGCAGAGAGCTGGCCTGGAAGAGGCAACCGGGATAGAATCCGGCGCCCCAACTGGGACTAGAACCCGGTGTGCCGGCGCTGCAAGGCGGAGGATTAGCCTGTTAAGCCACGGCGCCAGCCTACACTGTAGGGCTTTATGAAGTTACTGGGTACAAATCCACAAATGACAGGAAGAATTGCTGTCCTTTAGGGAACCTAAGGAGGCTGTTGGGGAAGCTGTGAGAGAGCGGGGGGAGAGGGAGCACCTATGTAAAGGGTGGGCAGGATCTGCTCTGATCGTCTGCAGCATTTGTACTCACAACATGCAAGATGCTGGGAAGGAACCTGGCAACTCTTAGTACTAGGAGGAGTCATAATGAAGCTTCTGCATTATATAGACCTACTTCAAGTTAATCAGGCTTCCTAACTGCAAGGATTTGCTATTGGGCCAAAGCACAGCTCTTGCTTCTTATTTTACAATGTCAAATTCTATCAAATCAACTGCAGGCTTGAAACATAATGCTATGCTGAAGCAATTCGTATTAAGTCACTGGGGGAGGGAGTGGGGCTGGGAAGAAGGGATTATTATCAAAACAGGAATACTGATCCCGCCTTGCACTTGGAGACCACACACAGGGAGCTGGTCACATTTATCTTCTTATCAGATGCCCACTCCTGTTGACCCTGAGATGCACAGAGCCATGGCAACCAGATCACCCAGGTAGCTCCGGGGAAAGCACCCGCAGAGACCAAGCCTGGGCTGGGCCTCGGAGTTCTGTCCTGAGTTCCCAAACTGGTCAAGAAGCAACATTGCCTGGAGGCACTTATTTAAAAATACAGACTGCTTGCATTATATTTGATTAGCACTGCTTTGGGTTTTAAGTCAACTTTATGCGTTTTATTTAAATGTTTGTTTATTTTCATCTATTTGAAAAATAGAATGACAGATAAAAGAGAGTGAGGGATCTTCTATCCATTAGTTCATTCCTCAAATGCCCATAATAGTTGGGGCTGGGCCACGTGGAAGCAGGGAGCCTGGAACTCTATCTAGGTCTCCCACATGGGTGGCAGGGACCCAACTAGTTGGGCCAAACTCCTCTGCCTCCCAAGATGCATTAACAGGAAGATGGATTGGAAGCAGAGTAGCCTGGGCTCAAACTGGCACTTAGATAAGGTATGTGGGTGTTGCGAGTGGTGCGTTACCCTGGTGCACCGCAGCACCCCCCATCACCTTCAGGTTTTAAAAGCTTACAGCGTTTGCTCTGTTTTCAATTTCAAGTGATAGGCCTTACATTTGAAACAGACTACCAGAGCAGTTATTCTGAATCATTTAACTTGACCTTGGAGCATCAGCAATGTTATTATTACTAGTCCTTTTTTTTTTTTTTTTGAAGTATGAATTTTTTGAAGTGTGAAATCTGATCTTAAGGGCATTTAGTGGTTTATCTACTATTTCAAAAGATAGTCTTCTAACATCTCAGATGGGGAGCAAGAAGAAAATTGCCTAAGTGGAGAAATTGCTCTGCTCGGATTGCATTTTTATTGCAGAGCTGCAAAACCCAGAAGACAGTGGTTTACCGTGGACCTGCAATTCATTTATAAACCGTGGGCTTGGATCAGACCGCTGTGAGATGCCGGTGAGAGCTGGGGGCCCTCTCTCTGGCACCGTTTCCTGACTATCTTCCCTTGATGATGTTTCGGGATGACAGTGTGTGAGACCCAGGTGCACCCACACGGCCAATCCGGCAACTAATAAACGGCCATGCTGAGGCAGAGGGCTGCCGCTGCGTTTCTCTGCAGGGGCTGCGTTCCTGGGAGTCCAGGGCAGTTCCCCTCTCTCAGAGGTGCTGATGAGAAAAGTCCTCGTGTCTACCTCACCACGAGATTGTGAGGAGCAAAGGCAGATGTCAGGTGTGCGGAGACGGTTTATAGCAGAAGGCCCTGGAGGATCAGACCCCTGCTGGTAACTATTTGTGTGACCTCCTGTAGTTCTCCTTTGACCTGCTCTGATAGGATGCATCCTTCAGGGGAATAGTTTGTGAGGCACAAAATCTGACCTCTGACTTTGAATTCGAATTCAGCTGCACTAGCTGTGTGACTTTGGGAAAGCCACTTGAGTGCTCTGTGCCTTGATTCCCTCGTCTGGAATGGGGATAGTAGCACCTGCTGTGAGTGTTTACTGGGTCTTAGAACAGCGCCTAGAACATAGCAAACACTCTGTCAGCTTTGGGTTCATTCACACAATGATATCTAGTGAGTGCCTCCTGCGTGCCAGGTGCCACCCTGGGGCATGGAAGTGGACTCCTGGGAAAGGTTCAGGAGAGAAACTTGAGATATGCTTATTGATCATAATGATCAGGGTTTGCGCACTGCCCCAGGGCCCTCAGATGCGCTGCTATTTTATCTTCTACATTGGGTTTTGATGAGAGAGTCTATTTGTAAGGGTCTCATTGCCAAACAAAACTAAATATGAAACCTTGTATCCCTTTGCTAGCTCACCGCCCCCCACCCCCACTGTCTGACCTTGGGCAAGCTCTATCGGCTCTCTGAGGCTTCATTTGCTCGTGTATCACAAGGCTAATAAATAAATCTTGCTAAAGGAGAGTATGAGGATTATGTGCTTTGAGTATTACCTGAGGTGACGCTTGGCTCGCGGTGCGTGTTCCGGTGCTGCAGCTGCTGTCGCTGTCCCTTCCCATCCAGAGCGTCCGTGAGGCAGTGGCTCTGAACGCAGAGCCTCCCAGGCTGGTGGGAGGGGAAGTCGATCAGAGCCTCCATCGATGCCCCTCTCCTCCGGCCACATTGTGGATCCTTGGAAATGATCTCCTGATTCAGGGAAGACAGCAGAGATCCAGGCTGCCATTGGAGCTGCCAGGGATGGAGTGGGTTTCCTGGAGAAGTAATGAGTCCCTCATCACTTGGGGTGTTCAAGCTGGGTGAGCGGTCGGCAGGGAATGCTATCCGGGGATGGGCCTTGTGCTTGTGATTTCCCGGATTGCTTCCAGCTCTGAGATTATGGAGCCTTTGGTCATTAAGATTTGTGGGTATCTGAGCATCCTGGGGTACCTATTTATGAAGGACAGCTGGTGACCTCAGGGGTCTGCTGCTCCACCCTCCCAGCTATTTGCTTTTAAAAGCACTGCCTCCTGGGCATCTCCTGGTACAGAGCACCTGGCAGCCACCAGAGGGAGGGGGCAAGAGCTGAGGTCCCTCTCTTGCCTTACCCGAAAGGAGCCCATCTTCCCATCCCTCACCGTGCCTGCTGGGGGCTGTGGGCCTGGCACTGTGCTTGGGGCTGCAGATACAGGGCTGAGAAGAAGACACAAGTGTTCCCTCTCCTCCACCCAAGGAGGAGTCGCTCACTTCTGGTTGCCAATGAAGAAGGTGACAGACGAATACACACCGACTTGAGGGTGCTCACTTCCTCGCCCCAGGCCCCAGGGGCCGCGGCTTTGGCTTGGCAGATCCAGTACCATTCACTGATCTCCTGGGTTTCTGACTCACTTCCTGCACTTGGCCTTGATCTGGTTGTCAGTGGAATGCAGCTGGTCTTTACTGCCTCACTGTGGTCAGTTCCTCTACCCAGGCAGCTCAGGGTCCCCAGCTCCTGGCCCCACACACGCCTAGGCCTCCTATGCTGGGACAGCCTTCTCAATCTTTGCAGCAACTAGGAATCCCCTGGGGAGTGAGGAGGGTGGGGTTATGTGTGGCCCAGCTGGCTTGGGGGGGGGAGGAGCAAGCAGGGGGAAGGAGAAGGGAAAAATTTTGATTTTTTTTTTTTTTACACCATGCCTGATGGTTTTGATTGAGGATTTGTGAATCCTCAGTGCATTGTTTCCTAAATTTCAAGTATTCCAAACGTCAGGCCTTCCCTTCCCACCTCTGAGTTTTTGCAATAACTGTGTAGTATTTTTATTTAACAAGGACAGAAGTAAGTGAATTAAAACTTTTTACATTATTTTAAAAGATTTACTTATCTGAAAGACAGAGTTATGGGAAAAGAGAGAAGGAGAGAGAGAGAGATTTCATCCGCTGGTTCATTCCCCCAGATGGCTGCAACAGGGAGCAGGCCAAGGCCAGGAACCGGATAGGAACGCCATCCTGGGTGGCAGAGACTTGAGTGCTTGGGCCATCATGTGGTGCTTCTCAGGTGCATTAGCAGGGTGCTGGATCAGAAGTGGAATAGCTGGGACTCAGATATGGGATGTGGGCTTCCTAAGTGGTAGCTTTACCTGCTGTGCCACAAGGCTCAGCCCCCATTCTGTTTTTATTAGTTCTCATGGCTCTTATCTATATTTCATATGTTACTATTGTTTACAGTATTTGTATTTTTTCCCAATGTTCAGATATTTGCTCCTTTCTTAGGGAGATTCTGGCTGAGAAATGCATGGATGTTCCTCCAGGAGGTCCTTGAATCCCATAAAATTTCAAAATTGTGTTTGTGTCATCGTTTGTATTTATGCATCTTCTCCTGGGGGCAGAGGGACCCAAGCATGTGTCAAGAGAAGAGCACAGGGGCCGGCGCTGTGGCTTACTTGGCTAATCCTCCGCCTGTGGTGCTGGCATCCTGGGTTCTAGTCCCGGTTGGGGTGCTGGGTACTAGACCCGGTTGCTCCTCTTCCAGTCTAGCTCTCTGCTATGGCCCGGGAGTGCAGTGGAGGATGGCCCAAGTGCTTGGGCCCTGCACCCGCATGGGAGACCAGGAGGAAGCACCTGGCTCCTGGCTTCAGATTGGCACAGCACCGGCCATAGCGGCCATTAGGGAAGTGAACCAATGGAAGGAAGACCTTTCTCTCTGTCTCTCTCTCTCACTGTCTATAACTCTCTCTGTAAAAAAAAAAAAAAAAAAAAAAAAAAACGGAGCACAGAAGCAAAGAAAGGGTTAGAGCCGCAAGCTGCGCTTCCTGGGATCCTGTCTGATTACTGTTTACAGAGATTGCGTCCTCCTGGGAAGTGGAACAGCACTTTCTACAAGGAATTAACTTTGATTCCTAAAGCATCCTGTATTTTTTTTTAATGAGGTGCAGATGAAATTGCAGATTGAAAACTGGCCATAGCTTCCTCACGTTCCTCCTCATCTCTATTCCGTGCTCAGCCTTGGCCGCTGTTAACTCCCCATGGGGAGGGACTGTGGATGGTTCAATGAAGGATTTTTGTGTACTTCACACCTTTCAAGGGCATAAATGGAGAACCCAGGTTATATAACTGAGCAGTGGTTTTTATTAAGAATAAGATGTGTGTATGTGGGAGCAACCATCCTGGCACATCCGGAAGGCCGTTTGTTTCCCTCTAAGTACAGCTCAGCGATTGTTGTGGAGGCAAGAACTAGCAAAAGGAAAGTCATTTATTGGGGCAGAAACACACTGCAGCCGAGTGCCATAGAAGAAAGCACCACTGTGTTAGGGCACACGAGCTTCAGGGACATGCTGATTGCCTGAAAGCAGACCACGACACATGTCTGTCTCTGCCTCAGGGTTGACTTGCCAGGCAGGGGCAAGAGAACTGGTTTGTTCCTCCCAGCTCAGCTCCTAACCTTACAACTGTTTTTTTTTTTTAAAGTTTATTTATTTTATTTGAAAGGCAAAGTTGCATAGAGAGAGAAAGAGAGGGGTCTTCCATTCAGTGGTTCACTCCCCAGATGGCTGCAGTGGCTGGAGCTGTGCCGATCTGAAGCCAGGAGCTTCTTCTGGGTTTCCCATGCAAGTGCAGGAGCCCAAGGACTTGTGCCATCTTCTACTGCTTTCCCAGGCCAAAGCAGAGAGCTGAATAGGAAGTAGAGCAGCCAGGACTTGAACTAGCGCCTATATGGGATGCTAGTACTGCAGGCAGCAGCTTTACCTATTATGCCACAGCGCCGACCCCAACAATGACTGTTAATAGGTGTCTCTTTGCATCCTGCCTCCTTCCACTGAAGATTCAGGGACACAACATGTGGTGATGAAACAGAAATAAGCATTTGAAATCTGGAGTAGGGGGTAGGCATTTGGCCTAGCAGTTAATATGCCAGTTGGAACACCTGCATCCCGTATGGGACTGCCAGTTTGACGCCCAGCTCTGGGTCCTGATGCAGCTTCCTGATACTGCCTGGGAGGCAGGAGCTGATGGCTCCTGTAGTTGGTTTCCTGCCATTCATGTGGGAGATGTGCATGGTGTACCTGGCTCCCTGCTTCAGCCTCAGCCTAGCCCTGGCCGTTGCAGGCATTTGGGGAGTGAACCCAAGGATAGGAGCTCTCTGTCTTTGTCTCTCTGTCTCTTTGTCAGCCTCCCAAGTTAAAGAAAGAAAAATAACTTTTTTTGTTTAAGTTGGAAAGATATCAGGACTAGGAAAATACAAATAAGAAGAGAAACCAAAGGGCTTGGAAGAATATTAAGATGCATGCATTAAGGACCTATGTAATTGCTGAGCTTCCTGGTGGCCAGAATAAGAAGGGAATGTAGTAGGTTTTCTGGATTTTACTGTTAGAGAAAAGAAACGTCCTATTTGTACTTAAGTGCTTTTTCAGTTTGTTTGAGTTAAATTTCTTTCTTTCTTTTTTTTTTTTTAAGATTGATTTATTTGGCTGGCGCTGCGGCTCAATAGGCTAATCCTCTGCCTGTGGCGCCGGCGCCTGGGGTTCTAGTCCTGGTCAGGGCGCCGGATTCTGTCCTGGTTGCTCCTCTTCCAGTCTAGCTCTCTGCTGTGGCCCAGGAGTGCAGTGGAGGATGGCCCAAGTCCTTGGGCCCTGCACCCCATGGGAGACCAGGAGAAGCACCTGGCTCCTGGCTTTGGATCGGCGCGGTGCACTGACTGCAGCGCACCAGCCACAGCGGCCATTGGGGGGTGAACCAACAGAAAAAGAAGACCTTTCTCTCTGTCTCTCTCTCTCACTGTCCACTCTGCCTGTCAAAAAAAGAGATTTATTTATTTGAAAGTCAGGGTTACACAGAGAGAGGAGAGGCACAGAGAGAGAGAGAGGTCTTCCATCCGATGGTTCACTCCTTAATTGGCTGCAATGGCCAGAGCTGCGCCGATCCGAAGCCAGGAGTCAGGAGCTTCTTCTGGGTCTCCCACACGGGTGCAGGGGCCCAAGAACTGGGCCATCTTCTGCTGCTTTCCCAGGCCATAGCAGAGAGCTGGATCAGAAGTGGAGCAACTGAGTCTTGAACTGGCGCCCATATGGGACACCGGCGCTTCAGGCCATGGTGTTAACCCGCTGTGCCACAGCGCCGGCCCCTCGAGTTACATTTCTTATAAAGGTCCTCTTCAACTTTCTTCTTTGGGCCATTCAGTACATGGCCATATGCTTCTCCTTTGTAGTACCGGTCATACTTTGTAGAGAGATCTTCCATCTGCTGGTTCATTCCCCTAGATGGCTGCAACAGCCAGCATTGGACCAGACTGAAGCCAGGAACCAGGCACTTCATCCAGGTCTCCAAAGTGTGTTAGAGGGGCTCAAGCAATTGGACCATCTTTCACTGCTGGGATCTGGATGGGAAGTGGAACGGCTGGGACGTGAACCGGCCCTCATATGGGGTGCTGGCACTGCAGGTGGTGGCTTTATCCACTGTGCCGCAACGCTGGCCCCATGTAGCTCCTTCAGAGAAAATCAAGGCTGCTCCCAGGGTGCAAACTGTTGTCCAGAGAGCTTGACCTCCACCTGCGAGCTCATTTTACTTCGTGCTACTCCTCTGAGATTGTTAATAACACTCCAGCGTTTTATAGGGCACCCGATGTAGGTCTGCCACGGTGCCGGTGGTCCTCACGGTTGAGGGAGGCCGAGGCGCAGGGGAAGGAAGTAGCTCACCAAGGTCGTGTTGCTGTGAGAGTCACAGCATAGCCCACTCCAGCGTGCATGCTGTTTGCTTTCCACCTGCTGTTTGAGCTGAGCCTGAGCCACAAGTGTCCGTGTGAGTTCTGGGTTCTTATCTCTTGGCAATTAGAGCGTCTCAACAAGGGTATTTCTGGCCCAGGCTGTTGCTGCCTTCTGACAGCTGCTACATTCCAGTCCAGTTTGGGGAAAAAGCAGGCCCACGCCAGGGCTTGGCAAAGCCAGCCTCAAAGGTTGTTTTCCCTGGTCTCTGCACACAGTCCGTGTGCTGGTTGCTCTTGTCACATCGACTCCCGAAGCGCAGGTGCGTTAAAGTTGAATCTTAGGTTCATAAAAGCCCCTGGAGAGAGGAGAAGAGGGGAGGTACAATTCCAGTGTCTCAAGGAGTAATTGGATTTGCCCACTGACTGGGGGAAATGACAGCATGCCAGGAAGTACATTTGGTGGTGCTTTTGATTCTGAATTTGTCAGGCATGTGTTTTTAATTACCTCGTCCCTGTTGTCATTATCTTAATAGAGACCTCATTTTTAGACTGGGGTTCAGTATTAAAGCTGATTTGGCAAGGTGGGCAAATGCAGCTCAGTGTTGCCACCTACCGTCTGCTGCACAGATTGTCAAGCTGTCAAAGCAAGAAGGCAGTAAGACACATTTCAAAGCTCAACAAGGCCCGTCTTGAGCAGCCTGTTCTTCCACGAGGTTGCATGTCCTCAGGGTGAGCACCAGAAACATCTGGCGTCACCGTGTGCTGTAGGAGTGCCAAGATGTGGTTCCAGTGACTTCTGGGGATTCAAGATTGCTAGGCAAAGTTACCAATTTTTTCTTTGCATCTGCTGAGGATTGGCCTCCTCAAAACATGTGCTGCCTGCACGGAGATCTGAGTAATTGTGACATTCAGGTTTATGTTAGAGCACACCTGGAAAAAGGCACTTAGCAGGACAGTTGTAGGCTGGTAGGGCACTGGGTTCTGTCTCTGGGTCACCCATCTCCGTGAGGGTTTTAGCTTGCAGCGGGAATGTAGAAAAGCTGGTAAGTTTTCAGTCTGTGAAGTTCCTCGTGCTTCTGCATTTAGGATAGCCGAGAATAGCAGTAGGCTTTGACACGCGCCACCTCCCCACACCAGGAAAGGTCTGACAGGTGGCAGCCTTGTTTGTGGATGGATTTAGAGTGAGTCTTATTCCGATGTCCCTGCAGTGGCCTTGACAAGCCTTATTTGGAAGATGAAGTAGCAGAGTTACCGAGCTGCATCCTGGGGTTTCTGGTTTGAGTGGGGAGAACTACACCATCACCATCCACATGCAGAACATAAGCTTTCACCCACTTTCCCCATAAATTATTGTTGAGGCAACCAGGGGAAGAAGCATATGAAAAATGCCAGGTGCTAATTATAACCAGGCTCCCATTTTTATATACACAAATACATCAAAATTTCCAAAGTATTTTTCATATTAATTAAGGCATTTTGAAGGCTCAGGGGACAATGAGCAACCCTTATTGGTTATATGAATCTAAAAGTTTGCTCTCCAGGGCTATGCGCTGTTGATCTATCCGTGTATCTCCTTATTCTGTTCCACAGTAGATTCTAGGCAACTTGTGGGAAAGGGATAAAGCATGAATACAATGTAAAATAATTAGGGTCAGCGTGTATACATTATATTAGGAGATTGCACCTACAGAGAACAGGAACAGCCTGGTGCTATTTCTGTGCAGCTGTTTGATTGGATGAGTTGATATAGCTTTTTTTTTTTTTTTTTTTTTTTTTTTTTAAGCTACTTGGAAGCTGCTCTCAGTTTTGGAAAGCTCTGTGTAAACATGGGCTGCTTCATGTTCCTGACATTTCAGCTGAATTTAAAAAATTTGCCTTTTTCCCCTTCCAACCTCTACCTGACCTCCAGCACACACCACGCCAGGGAGGTGTCCATACCGAAAGTATTTTATCATGCGAGGTTGCGGGGCGCCAGCTGGGCATTTGGGAAGCCTGGATGGGGAAGCTTATTTTGGAAACCCTTTCATTATCATGGCACTCAGGCCCTCGCTGGTGGTTCCAGGGCCTCACACTCGGATGGGCTGCCATGATAGGAGGGCCAAAAAAAGGAGTGTTGACGTGGAAGAGGGGCGCGGGAGCCTTCTTCTCGCAGGCTGGCGGGCGCCCAGGGACTTCCTTCCACAGCCCCCATCTCCAGCCTCTTCTCCAGGGCCAGCACGCTGCCTGCTGCCTTCAGGAGCCCTGGGGAGTTGGAGGTCATCCTGAAAGAATGCCACTTCCATGGGCTTCTAGAAGCCAGATCTGAGCATGGCTGTGGATGCTGAGCCTGCTGGCTCACAGACGGCCAGCGGGCAGGTGCTTTTGGCCTCCCAGCAGCTGGAGGTCAGTGGCTGGGAGAGCTGCAGGATAGTGACATGGCACTGGCTCCATCCCCTGACCTCTCGCCTCAGTGGAGGCACCATAGCTCCCTGCCTTTGTGACTTCTCCATGGGGACATCCGATGGACACGTCAAACTCATCCTTCCCATTTAGTTTGTCCTTCCCCCAGGCTTACTCAGCTTAGGGAATAACACTGGAATCCATTTAGTTGCTAAACCTAAATCCTGGATGTCATCTTTGTCCTGTTGCCTGTACCACCCAGACATTTGCAAAGCTGAAACCTTCCTAGCTTCTCACTGCCACCATTGTGGTCCCCATCCTCTCACCTGTGTTGCATCAATGGTCTCTTTTTTTTTCCTTAAGATTTATTTATGTTTTTATTTGAAAGGCAGAGTTAGAGAAAGGAAGAGAGAGAGGCAGAGACACACACCTTCTATCTGCTGGTTCACTCCCAAATGGCTGCAACAACCAGGGCTGGGCCATGCAAAAGCCAGGAGCTAGGGGCTTCATCCCGGTCTCCCACATGGGTACAGGGGCTCAAGCACTTGGCCCATCTGCTGGTATTCCAGGTGCACTAGCAGTGAGCAGGATTGGAACTGGAGCGGCTGGGATTCCCATATGAGATATTGTACCACAGGTGGAGGCTTAACCTAACACCACAACGCTAACCTCTTGAATGTGCATTTTTAACTCAGGGTTATTCTGGTTAAGATGGAAGAATGGAGATCATACATGTGTTCCAGCTAATTAGGTGTTTTCTGGTTGGGATTTGTTCTTTTTTTCTTTTTTTAAGACTTATTTATTTATTTGAGAGGCAGAGTTATAGACAGAGGGAAATACAGAAAGAAAGGTCTTCCATGCGCTGTTTCTCTCCCCAAATGGCTGCAATGGCTGAAGCCTGGAGCTTCTTCCAGGTCTCCCACATGGGTGCAGGGGCCCAAGCACTTGGACCATCTTCCACTGCTTTCTGGGGCCATTAGCAGAGGGCTGGATTGGAAGAGGAGCAGCCAGAACATGAAGTGGTGCCCATATGCGATGCTGGCACTGTAGGCAGGAGCTTAACCCAGCTTCTGTTCTTTGATTTTTTTTTAATGCATGCATCTGTTTATTTGATTACTGTTCATTTATTAATACTCTTATATGAAAGGCTTTTGGCCTCCAACTATGGAGCACATGGACTTTTTCCCCCCTTAACAATCCTTGGACCCTGAGTACCAGGCCCGCCTTGTTCTCCTTGGGCAGCGTGTGCAGTGTTTCAGTTCACATGAGCCAGAGTACCTCACTGCTGGTCCTGTGCTGTTGTTTGGCTGTGTGAGGGCTGGGGGAGTCTGGTGGGCCCTATGGACATGGGTTCCTGTTCCAGCTACTTTTAAAATTCAGGTTGGTTTTCGTTATTTCCTTCCCAGAAACAGCTCTGTGATAATCAAGATCCCAGCCCTTCATGCTCATGCTTTCCTGCCCTCTGTTTACACTCTTGAAAAAAGGCCCCATGTTTAAAGACACAATAACAGTAAAATCAGCTTGATTAGACCCTGGGTGAATTTAAAATGTAACCTGATGATGGCAGCTCTATCTGGCTTGGAAGCTGTGCATTCTATTTTGAGCACAGGATGTGAGTATTTGCAAGGCCTGGTAGGGAATTAAATGGTTATTGAATTAACGTGGCCAAATAATACAAGCATCCTTCATCTTTAGATCCTGCCCTGGTGGTTCTGCCTACAGTGTTTTGAGAAGCCTGGGGCCCCAGCTTGGAGTTTAATCCTTCTGCCTTATGTCATTGATTTAGGAGACCATGAGTTATGAACAAGAGAGAGTCAACACAACTGTCTTTCCTATCTTTGCTCACTCCTTTGGTCTGTGAACCCTCTAGGTCTATTTTTTTTTTTTTTAAGATTTATTTATTTGAAAGGCTGAGTTACAGAGAGATAAAGAGATTGTCTATCCTTTGGCTCACTCCCCAAATGGCTTCAATGGCCTGGGCTGAACTAGGCTGAAACCAGGAACCTGGAACTCCATTCATGTCTCCCACATGGATGGTAGGGGCCCACAGACTTGGGCATCTTCTGCTGCTTTCCCAGGCACCTTAGCAGAGAGCTGGATGCAAAGTGGAGTAGCCAAGACACCAACTGGTGTTCATATGGGATGCCTGGGTAGCAGGCAGTGGCTTAACTGGGCAATACAATGCTACCCACCTTGTAAGTTCTTGAAAAGCTCAAACTATAAGACATATTGTTTAATAGCCTTGTGCTAAACACCTACAATTAATCAGCTCCTTTCTCCCCACAAAAGTCATAGCATATACTTTCATTAAGTGATAATAACCTGGGCCTGGTTTTGTACCATAGTGGGTAAAACTGCTGCTTGCATCGCCAGCATCTCATATGGGCAATGGTTTGAGTCCCGGCTGTTCGTTTCCGATCCAGCTCCCTGCTTATGGCCTGGGAAAAGCAGCAAAGACCCACATAGGAGACCTGGAAGCAGCTCCTGACTTTGGCCTGGCCCAGTGTTGGCCATTGTAGCCATCTGGGGAGTGAACCAGTAGATGGAAGATCCCCTCACCCCCTACCCAATAACTTGGACTTTCAAATAAATAAATCTTTTGAGAGGTAGAGTTAGAGTTTGAGAGGTAGAGTTATATATATAGAGAGAGGTCTTCTATCTACTGGTTCACTCCCCAAATGGCCAGAACTCAGCCAATCTGAAGCCACATGTGGGTGCAGGGGCCCAACCACTTGGACTATCTTCCAGTGCTTTCCCTGGCCATCAGTAGAGAGCTGGATTGGAAGAGGAGCAGCCAGGACACAAACCGGTGCCCATATGGGATGCTGGCACCCGCAGGTGGAGGCTTAACCTATGCCACAGAACTGGCCCCAAATGAATAAATCTTTTTAAAAATATAGTAAAGCCATGCACTGGGGTGATGCTGTTCCCTTTATTCAAGTGCTTTTCCATCAACCTCCCTAAAAGGAAAGTGAGACCGTTATTAGACTACCATGGGGAAGCTAAGGCACAGGTCAGCTAGCCAGTTGTTGGCTGAGTCCCACCTAATTATGACTCACCTATATTCAGTTAGTCCTTGCTTGTGTGCATGGTGGCACCGCTGTGCTGGGAAAGGCAGGGTGAACATTTTTTGGTCCTGTTCCTAATGTGTTGTCTGCTGCCTAAGAACCCAGACTATTTGGTAGAGAGTTTGGGGGAGTTCTGGACAGAGCCATTAGCTAATGGTCATGGCTGCTTCGTTTTTGGAACCTTTAAGCTTCTGAGCATATTGTAAGCACAGCCCAGGAGGTAAATGTAAAAATAATTTTCTTGCCAGTTTTTCCTGCATGGTATCCTAGCGACAGCATACTGACTGTCCTTGGGTGTTGGGGCACCAGCTAGGGCAGTATCAGAGCTTGCAGAGGGAGGGATGAAGAGCCAGGCAGAGGGCACCCCTTTTTAAAGTCAAGGTCTAGTTTCCTTTCAGCTTATCTTTTGGAAAGTTTTTGGCCCAGTTATTATTTAACTCATTGTTTTCTTTGAAAATCAGAGTAGAGGCTGGTGGTGTGGTGCAGTGGGTTAAGCCACTGCCTGTAGAGCTGGTATCCCATAAGAGTACTGGTCTGAGTCCTGACTACTCCATTTCCCAGCCCACTCCCTGCTAATGCACCTGGGAAATCAGTGAAGGATGGCCTGAGTGCTTGGGCCTCTGCCACCCACATGGGAGACCTAGAAGAAGCTCCTAACTCCTGGCTTCAGCCTGGCCCAGCCTTGGTCATTGTGGCCATGTGGGGAGTGAACTGGTGGATGGATACCAGTTTTATCTGTTTTTAAAAAAGATATCTTCTTCTGGTTCACTCCTCAAGTGTCCACAATATAGTTGAGGCTGGGGCAGGCTGAAGCCAGGAGCCAGGAACTCCATCCAGGTCTCCCATTTGGGCGGCAGGGACCCAAGTACCTGGCCCATCACCTGCTGCATCCCAGGTACATTAGCAGGAAGCTGAAGCTGGATTGGAGGAGTGGAGTAGCAGGGGCTCAAATCAGACATTCGGATATGGGATGGGGTCTTCCTAAGCAGTGGCTTAACCTGCCGCACCACAACACCCACCCCTTAGCCCAGTTAATTTAAAGCATCATTTTATGTTCTGACTGCTAGAGCAAAATATGTTTAATTTCAACATTGTTAGCATATTGGTAAATATATTTCTCATAGATACTTTTATTGAACTTTCACCCAGAGATTAGGTTCTGAAGTCAGAATATAAGGTAAAAACAACTTAGAAGGTTGAACGTATCTTTAACCACCATGGACAGTAATTCTTATGCAGGCTTAGGTTTGAAAATGATTGAGCTAGACCCAAGGAGAAAACAACTGAAAAATTTATGTGAAGTTAAAGGGTCTGAGAGCAAAACCATTTTACCTTTAAGATTACCGTGAAATCCCTGATGGTAGTGGTTGGTGGTGGAGAAATGGAGTGTGTTCCTACTTGCCTGTAAGGTTTATTTCACTCTGTTTTAATATGAAGGTTCTATAACTTTAATATGGGCTAATAGATTTACTTGTTGTGAGGTTGATGTGCTGTAGTGGTAACACACCTAGCTTCAGGGAGCAGGTCCTGAGTCAGCCAGTAAGAAAAATGAACACCCTGCAACTGCATAGATGGTACCTGCCAGTATCTCCTCCCAGCTGCCAGACCCCCCCACCCAACACACATAAGCACACCACACACATACACCACACCCCACATACCACACACACACACCACATATACCACATACACCACACACACATATATCCCATCCCCCACCACCCATATACCCCCACACCACACTCCCTACACCACACACACCCCCCACATACATATACCACACACACCACACACCCATACCCCACACACATACCCACACCCCCCCACCACACAGATACATCCCACACATACCACATACATACACCACACACACAAATACACATATACCCCCACACCACATACACACCCACACACACACCACATAACACCACATACCCCCCATATACCACACATACACATATCCCTACACACATACCCCCCTCACCCTCCCACCACACACACCTACACCACACACACACCCTTTACACCACACATACACTACATATATATACATATACCACACATACCTCCACACCACACATACACACATCCCACATATACCACACACACCCACCACATACCACACAAACAACATATACACCTCCCACACCCCCTCCTGCACATACCTCTCACCCCCCACACACCACATACACCACACACACCTAACACAGATACACACATACACCCATACATACCACACACCTAACACACAACACACATATACTCCCCCCACACTCCCCATACACACATACACACACACACAAAGATGATTGTAACCTCCTGTTTATCTTCAGTGGATATATATCACTTAAAAAGTTTCATTGTAAGGAGGCACCACAGTTTATTAACCAAGGTACTGTTGTATATTTAGGTCATTTCCGCTTATTTGCTCTTACAAAAGTGGTGAAATGAACACCCTTGTGGATAATCCTTGTGCCCCTCCACAGTTATGTCTTGTGGGCAAATTCTTGGATGTGGAATTGGTAGTTTGGAAGACAGGAACGTTTTTAAGGCTTTTAACTCATATTGCCACATTGTCCCCAGGAACATTATGCTTCCTTCAAGTGTCTATTTCCTTGCAGTACTGGAAATTATCATTCAAAAGTGTCTTCTACAGCATGCCTGTTTTTGATGACCCAGGACTTCCACCAGTTTATCCTGGGAAGAACAGAAGAAAGGAGGCAGGAGGTGGTAAATGCTGGGGCTGGGTTATTTGGGAGGTAAGGACAGATAATAGAAGGGTGAGCTTGGTGGCCTTTTCTGTACTCCAACCTCCAACTATCTTCAACAGACATCTAAAGGCAGCATATGGCTTAATACTTAAAAGTCATATGCTGTTTTAAAAAGCATATTTAATATTATAATTTTTGATTTAGAAAATAATTTGGTGTCTTGTCGTCATAGAAGCTGCAGAACGTGAATGACATTTGTGTGTTTATCCAAAAGAGCGTATGGGCTTAAAAAAAGTATATGGAAAAATACTGTCCTAATCTTACCCCTCACTTTCCTTTTTTTTTTTTTTTTTTGCTTTTTTGAAAGGCAGAGAGATCAACCTCTCCTCTACTCCTTCATTCTCCAAAAATCTGCACCAGCCAGGGCTGGGCCAGGCCAAAGCTGGGAGCTAGCACCAAAATCTAGGTCCCCAGCATGGGTGGTGGGAACCCAGCCATTTGACCCATCACCTGCTGCCTCCAAGGGTGTGCATTTGAAGGAAGCTGGGATTGGGAGCTGAGCTGGGACTTGAACCCAGACAGTCCAGCATGGGCTATAGGCATCCCAAATGGCATCTTAAGTGCCCCACCAAGTGCCTGTCCTGCACCCCTCACTGTAGATAGGGACAGTGGAACCAGGGGTCAGGATTTCTGTAGGGCCACACAGCAAGCACACTGATGATGGAGAAGGAGCTGGAAGGAAGCTTTCGGGTCTATGACCAGTGCTATGATCAGTGCTCTTTCAGCCGGGTGGGGCAGGCGGAGATGAGCAAACAGACCCCAGCGCTGCTTTGGTCAGCTAGCCATGTTCTCCTGCACAGCCCAAGAGCCACCCATGCCCCTCCTGCACAGAAGCCCCTGTGTCCCTGGCTGGCACAGTGACTTGCTTTTTTATTTTTTTTAAATATTTATTTATTTGAAAGTCAGAGTTACACAGAGGGAGGAGAGGCAGAGAGAGAGAGAGAGAGAGAGAGAGAGAGAGAGAGAGAGAGAGGTCTTCCATCTGCTGGTTTACTCCCCAATTGGCCGCAACAGCCAGAGCTGTGCCTATCCAAAGCCAGGAGCTTCCTCCAGGTCTCCCATGTGAGTGCAGGGGTCCAAGGACTTGGGTCATCTTCAACTGCTTTCCCAGGCCACAGCAGAGAGCTGGATCGGAAGTGGAGCAGCCGGGTCTCGAACCAGCGCCCATATGGGATGTCAGCATTTCTGGCCAGGGCATTAACCCGCTGTGCCACAGCACCAGCCCCCCAGTGACTTGCTTCTGCTTTGTCTTCCCTACCTGTGAATGGGAGAGGGCTCACACCTTAGTAACACCCTGCCCAAACTCTCCTGCTTCCTGGAAAACTTCTCTCCATGCCCTAGCCACTCAAGTGTCACTTCCTCAGGGGCACCTTTCCTGACTGCCAAGAGAGGTTAGGGCTCCCCTGAGCATTCTTAGAGCACCTCCTCCCTTTAATGCCCTTGTGCCCACTGTAATTACTTTGTTCTGTGTTTAATATTGCGCCCTGATGGGATCTGTATGGGCTCTGAGTGTAGAAACTTTTTACCATCTCTGTTGCTGGCACACACTGAGCCTTAATAAGTGTTTGAATATGTGCATGGATGCTAATGAATGAGTGAGAAGCCTGTGGGGGCTGCTGGGCGGTGCTGCTTCTGATTGCCCGCAGGGCCAGGGGAGCTGTCCCCTATTGCCAAGGGTGTGGAGGGAAGAGAGAGAGCAAGAACGACACAGCACAGAGGCCCCAGGCTAGAGCCAAGCCAGAGGGTATGGTCTGTTTCGCAGGGTGCCAGAGAACGCCCCCCCCCCGGGGGGGGGTGGCTGGGGTCCAGAACCACAACCCGCCCGGCATACCTCCCTGGCTGCAGCGCTGCAGTTTAGGGGAGGGGTTGTTCAGGGAGGCTCCTTGAATCATACTGGGGAAGGAAATCCAAGGTCAGGGCTCTTGGAGGGCTGCTTGGCGAGAAGAGGACAGCGACCCCCGGGTCACCTACGGCCGGGGCGTCACAGTCGATGGGTAATTGCGGCAGCGGCTGTCAGGGCTGCCGGTGGCTGGCCGCGCGCCAGAGCAGCGCCGCCGAGAGGCCGCAGGTCCTGCCGGCTCCGCGGGTTTCCCTCCCCCTCCTCCGTCTTCAGCCGCCCCGGGCTCGCAGCATCCTCTGCAAGGAAAGGGATGTGCCGCTTTCGGACGCGCAGTCCTGGCCCGGCGGTGGCAGCACCTGGAGCGCGCCCGGGGCGGCCCGGGTCCGCCGTCTGGCGCCTCGCCGCGTGCTGTGGTCGGCGCTGATGTCAAGTGGGTGTGGGCTCTTCGGGAAGGCCCGGCGAGGACGAGGAGGAGCGTGCACTGAGGCCCCGGTGCGCTCAGTTGCCTGGCGCCGCTGACCGGTGGCCCGCCGGGGCCCACGGCGTGGGCGCATGGAGCCGCGGCGGTGTCCGCTCCGGGACGCGTGCCCCGCCGCCCGCGGGGCCTGCAGGTGTGTGTGCGCGCGCGCGGGAACTTTAGGGGGCGCGGGCGTGCGGGGAGCTGGCTAGTGCCCGGCCGGCCATCGGCGTGGGAGCCGCCGCTCGCCGGCGGAGTTTCAGCGAGAGGATTCCCCGAGCGGTGCCCGGCTTTGGGTCACTCCTCGGGAAGGGCGCCCAGGGAGCTGCCTTGCTGTGGTTAAGAACGCGGTTTCCAAGTGCAGCCTGCATACGCGGTAACAGGATTCTCTCTCTGCAGACCGAGGGGCTTCCCGACCCTGTTGTTATTGGGGGGACGCGCAGCATTGGTGGGGACAGCAGCCGGCCAGCGGTGGAGGGGGCTGGGGGCCGGAGGTGGGCACCTGATTCTCCTGGCGCCCCAGGGCGCCTGCCTCTCCTCCTCCTCCCCGAGCCTCTCCACCCACGCCGGGAGCCGGCTGAGGAGGAGGTAAGGGGCCAGCCTCGAGCAGTGACAGCTCTGGTTTCAGACACACCTTCCCGGAGGAATGCAGAGGCTTTGTTCCAGGCGTTGGTCCCAGCCGCCCAGAGCCCTAGAGCCCTGGAGCCGGCAGGCATGGGGCCGGGGCTAGGGTGCCATTACTCATCTTTTACGGCCATGCCAGGGAGCTGCTGGGTAGGCAAGTTAATTATTAATGTGTCTAGGCTGGCAAGAGGGGATCTGGAAATGAGACTAGTGGGTTGTAGTCCCCTCCCACCCAGCCACTCACCCACCGCCTTTCTTTTTGACTTTGGTAGTCAAGGTTTGAGCCCAGGTGTTTGGTTCTGTCTCCTGGAAGGATGCAGGCACTCCCCCTGGGACCAGCCCCCTGCTGGAGGGAATCCTCCTCCCTGCTGCTGGGACAGCAGGAAGGGACGTCCCTCGGTTTACTTGGGCACCAGCCTGTGCCTTTCTTCCCTTGCCTTCCCAGTCCAACCTCACTCTCATCCCCTGCCACTAGGCAGCCTCCTGTTTAGGCTTCCAGACCAGGGATATGAGAGTCAAGTTTCTGAGCAGACAATCTGAAGTGTTCTGAGAAAGGCTGTCCCAGCCCATCTGGAGGCCTGAGAACCGGCTCACAATTCCACAGGTGCCCTGGGCTGTGTTTTCAGGCCCTAGGAGTGGGGTAAGGTGAAGTCACCTAACCTGTCTCTCCCAGGGCCCTCCAGGTCCAGGTAGGGATGCAGAGGGGGAAGGGGAGCTGCTCCCTCCAGCAGTTTCAGTCTCCCTCCCCCTGACGGGGAGAGGGTGGATTCTAGGGCTGGTAGGCACACAGCTGACTGTGTGTGTGCTGGGGTATTTCTGGATGGGGAGCTCAGTCCTTCCAGGAGAGCTGTGGATGAAGCTGATTGGAGAATCCGCTGATCCAGCTTTCCTGGGAGCCCAAGCCTTGGAGTCTTGGGAATCAGTATCTCTGTGGACTTAGGCTGGAGTACACCTTCCTGCAGACAGGGAGAGTGTGATGAGAAGGAGGCTGGGCTCATCTTGGAAGCTGACACTCTGCAGAGGTGAAGAGGGGGCTGGGCTCAACAAAGGGAGGGAGGGCTGGCTGGGCTGTGGGGGGCGGGGCTGGGGGTGTGGGCTGTGGGTCTCATCAGAGATTCTGCAGATGGGCTGCTGTGCTTCCCCACTTTCTGTCTCTGCCCCCTCCACACAGTTTTCTGTTGGCTTCATCAGTGGTGACTTGGTTTGCTGGGTTCACCTGCATCCCCACTCTGGTCTCCATGGGCTGGACTGCCACGATGGCCACCCAGACACACACAGTCCCGTCTCATCCAGGGAGGCGATGAGGGCAGGAAGGCTTGGCTTCAGAGCGGCTGTGGGCCCTGAAGTCTTGGCTTGTTGGGGAATCCACGCTGCCTGTCCTAACACCTGTGTTGGTGGTATGTATTCAGTGGCACCCTCCCCC
Source organism: Lepus europaeus (assembly GCF_033115175.1). Lineage (NCBI taxonomy): Eukaryota > Metazoa > Chordata > Mammalia > Lagomorpha > Leporidae > Lepus > Lepus europaeus. The sequence goes on from NC_084833.1 coordinate 48,349,888, forward strand.
AGCACTCAGGGCTCTTGTTTTCAGAGTGTTACTGTCTCCAACCAGAGCTGCTGGCCCTTCGTGCTGAGGGTTTGGAGATGGCCCTGACTGGGGACAAGTGTTTTCTGTTATGGGCGGACTGCCCACACTTGCTACCTAATGTCTGCTCACCTTTGCTCCTCCTGCTGTGGTTGAATAGGCATTGGTGATGGCCGGCCACTGCCTGGAGAAGTGACCCAAGGTGACTGTGTAGGGAGTAGATGAGTCGCAGTGTCCCCAGGGGCACTGTAAATTAAGAGAGCGCATCAGGAATTGTGGGAAAAGTGAGGCAGCTATCATAGAAGTGGTGAGGTTGTGAGGAGCGCCTTGGGGTCAGGGTCAATATGGGTTGCAGGTCAGAGCACTGAGCAAGGCTGGTCTGGAGATGTGTGTCTTGGGCCTCACATCTGTGCAGACTGTGGTTAGCAGAGGCGTCTGTCTCAGGACCTGACTCCCCCACACCTGGATAAGGAGGGGTCTGTCTCTGCAGCAGCTTCTCCCTTTCGAAAGGCGCTAGGCTGATGGTGGTCATTATTGAGTTCTCCAGCAGCAGCTGTGACTGGAGCCTTTTCCTGGGGTGGGAGGCAGCAGAAACCATTCGGGCTGAGAGCGGTGGAATCCGGCAAGATGAGGAGGGGACAGAGAATGGAGACCCTGGCAGCCTTTGCAGCATTGGTTTGCAAAAGCATGACGTTGCCCACTGAGGTTTGCACTGTCTCTGGTGAAGGGAAGAGAGGCCAGCATACCAGGCCTGTGCCCTGTGGGTTAGCTAGGAATGAGAGAGAGAGGAAGGGGTTAATTGAGGCAGCTCCTGTGTGGCTCTCTCCAGGGACATGGATTCAAACTCAGTTTCTGCTACTTACCAGCCTTGTGTCCTTGAGCCTGAGTCTGTTCCTTTGCCTGTTAATTAGGGATAAGGATTCCCCCTCCTCCTGGGATAATTGTGAGGATTACATGAAATGTTTGCGAAGGATTTAACACAGTGCTCACTAATTGGTAGTTATTTTTTTTTATTAATTAAAGCAGCCAGGGGATCTCAGATCATCAGCTGAGAGAGCTGTCTTAGTAGAAAATGTCAGAAATGTCATTTTGTGCTGCTCCCGTAAGCCATATCCAGGCTCCAAGGGTCGGATGTGACCGCTGTCCTGGAAGGGTGTCATCTGACTTTTACATCAAACCTGGTTCTGGCTTCTAACTGTTCAGAGAGGCCTTGGAGACCTGAGCTGGAAAGGCAGCTGGCTGGGGTATAGCCAGGGCTAGGGAATGCTCAGCCTAGGAGTGCGGATCCCTGCCACTGTCAGCTGTGTGACTACACGTGCTTTTATCTCCCTGAGCCAGTGTCCTGGGAGAACAGCAAGACCTGCCTCACACAGTTGTCCTCATGATCAAAGGGGATAATGTATGCAAAACTGTACTGCGCCATTATGTGTTCCTGATAGCTTCCCATGTACCAGACGCGATCCCAAGTGCTTTGCTGTGTTATTCTGCTGAATTCTTACCACGGTTTATGATGCAGTTAAGTATTTCCCACATGGAGTTGTGGTTTTTATTTTGGGGGGGAGCTGACCCTCTGTGGCCATATCGTGTCCCTGAAGACTTGTGTCTGCAAGAGGAGGAGTTAAGCAGAGTTGCTGCAAGGATGCTTGTGCCCTGTCTGCCACAGACCCAGCCTAGTGTCCCAGGCCAGCTCTGGATCCGAACTGACACATGAAGAGAGGAGGTTCTTCCTGGTCCGTCTGTCCTCTTGGAGCCCCCTGTGGCCCCACAGCCTTTGGCTTTGTGGAGCTCAGGGACACGCCACCGTCTTGGCTGTGCACTTTGTCGCTTGCGTGGAACTGTAACCCTCTTGCAGTCACCCTCAGAGGTGCCTGTGAAGACAGAGCTTGCTAGTCTGATTGGACTTCAGGCAGGGGAAATGTTTGGTCTAGAAGCGACCAAAAGGCTCAGAATTTTCAAGGTCCCATCTGTCTTTCTCCTGCTTCCAGTGAGCTGTTTTGCCTCCTTCTCTCTGCTCCGAGTGATCTGCCAGTGAGCACGGAGGACTGAAGTTTCCAATGTGTTAGAAAAAACATTCAAAAAGGAGGAAAGAAGAAAACCACTCTGTGAAAATAAGGGCTCACGGCTGGTGGCGTTTCAAACATAGGTGGTGCTCGTTAACAGAGTTACCGTCACAGCCCCAAATTTATTCTCATTACTTTTGGAGGTGTTTATAAGAGAGAAAGAAAAAAAAAAGCTGCAGCATTGCAGGTTACTCTCTGTTTACAATATTTATGAAGGAGGGACACAAATAAAGGTCTGGTGTAGAATAAAAAGTGAAGAGCAACTGGTGGGGCTGCAGGTGCGCTCAGGAGGTTCCAGAGCTCCGGCAGAGAAGGACTTTCCATGGCTCAGACCTGGGCTGCGGCTCCTGAGGTCGCCTGGCCAGGTTGTCCAGGCAGGTGTTGTCGGTCCTGTCCTTTTACCGGGAAGTGGAGTGACAGTTGAGTTAGGTAGTCATCTATGTCATCATTTTGCCAATTGTGTATACACTGCAGGAAATCTGGAGCATTACAAAGGAAAATAGAAGAGGGGATTGGGGACCAAATGTCAAAGGCAACCACTGTTTACATTTCAGTGGGTTTCCTAAGACTATATATAAATATATATATAATATATATCTTTTTAAAAAGTATTTACTTATATGAAGGGCAGAGTGGAAAAGAATCATCTGCTGGTTCACTCCTCAAATGGCCACAACAACTGGTGCTGGGCCAGACCAAAACCAGGAGCCAGAAAAACTTCAACTAGGGTCTTCCATGTGGGTGCAGGGGCCCAAGTATTTGGGCCATCTTCCACTGCTTTACCGGGTGCATCAGCAGGGATCTGGATTGGAAGTGGAGCAGCCAGGACTTGAACCCACACTCCCGTATGAATGCTAGCTTTCCAATCAATAGCTTAACCCTCTTTGCCACAACACCGGCCTCTAAAGGCTTTTCTCCTTTCAAGGAAGTAGAGACATTTGTTTATGTCAGGGGAGATTTGCTTGTTATTTATACGTCTCTGAGCATATCAAGTTTCAGGTCTTGCAGCAGGCACTCTTTCTATAAGCTTTGTGTCTCTGCAAATTCAGGTCAAGGTGTTTTTTTAAAGAGAGAGTTAGAGAGAAGCAGAGGCAGAGAGAGAGAGAGAGAGCGCTGCGCCAATCTGAAGCCAGGAGCCTGAATCTTCTTCCTGGTCTCCTTAGTGGGTGCAAAGGCTCAATGACTTGGGTCATCTTCTACTGCTTTCCCAGACCATAGCAGAGAGCTGGATCAGAAGTGGAGCAGCCAGGACTCGAACCGGCACCCATATGGGATGCCGGCACTGCAGGCAATAGCCTTACCTGCTATGCCACAGCACCGGCCCCAGGTCAAGGTTTTTATTTTATGTGAAATACTGTGCTAGAGACCTTGGAGAAAGATGAGTGATGGTGAAGTGAGAGAGGGAGATGTGTGTTCAGTGGATCAGGTGCAGGCGGAGTAGTGATAGTGCAAGCCCTGCTCCAGGTGCTTTATCCATGTTACTCACACTTAATCTCCCGTCAGCCTTGGCGGGGAGGTATTGCCCACTTTATAATTGTGGGGACTAACAAGTTAAATGGCTTGCCTAAGGTGATAAAATTAATAAGCCACTCAAGCCGAGATCCAAATCCAGATTGTCTCATTACAGAATTCAGGGCCGTCTCTTTGGAAAATCCGCCGACACAACAATCCCATAAAAGGCAAGCATGAAGTCGGGCTCTGAGATGAAGAAAGCTATGGCGCTCGGCTCTCCGTCACTCCCTCACTTATCCTTCTCTCTCTCTGGTGTTAAGATAAATGATTCTAATTATATCGAGTGGGATTCGCTGTCTTTTTGAAAAGTTCCCTCCTTGGATTCTTTCACTTAGTTGGGTCATTTGATGATAAATCTCACTATCAGGACTGGAAGGAAACAGATTATCTTCTTTATTTTCTTACTGGGACAAGCAGTCAGAGAAAGAAGTGATCTGGGCATACAGAATAATTTTTAGTTGAGCCAGGACCAAAACTCAGCTTTTTAGCTTATTTTTTTTAAACCAGAATTCCTGTATCAATGTGTTTTGTGTTACTAGGTAACTTTTTTTTTTTTTTTTTTTTTGGACAGGCAGAGTGGGTAGTGAGAGAGAGACAGAGAGAAAGGTCTTCCTTTTTGCCATTGGTTCACCCTCCAATGGCCGCTGCAGCAGGCGCGCTGTGGCTGGCGCATTGCGCTGATCAGGAGCCAGGTGCCTCTCCTGGTCTCCAATGCGGGTGCAGGGCCCAAGGACTTGGGCCATCCTCTACTGCCTTCCTGGGCCATAGCAGAGAGCTGGCCTGGAAGAGGGGCAACCGGGATAGAATCCGGCGCCCCAGCCAGGACTAGAACCCGGTGTACCGGCACCGCAAGGCGGAGGATTAGTCTGTTGAGCCACGGCGCCGGCCAAGACTAGGTAACTTCATAAAGAGAGGAGGTTTGTTTTGGTTCTGGGGTCTGGAGTCCCAGGTAAAGGCACTCACCTAATGATGCCTTCTTGCTGGTAGTCTTGAAGCAGTGGCAGGTGGCAGGGACAGGTGGTGTGTGTGTCTTTATCCCCTGGTCTCTCTCTTATGAAGGTATTGCAGAAAATTCCTGGAAAATTGAATTAAAAGATAAGCTTATTGTTGGTGTGAAAAACTTTGAAACTGATATCTTCTTTTTATTAATAGTGGACATTTTCATGAGCTTTTGAAGGCCCCTTATAGAAAACCACCAGGATTCAATCATGGGGGCTCCACCGTGATGACCCCCCGCTAATCCTCATCCCCGCCCCCAACTCTAAGTACCGTAGTTGGATTCCGTGTCCACTTTCTTATAACTTCACGATGAGGGTTATATTTCCACGCATGAACCCTTGGGGGCCCTCAAACCACATGCAGATTGTAGCAGTTTCCCAAGGTATAAAATGATACAGGATAATAAAGGTGAATATTTTAAATTTTTAATAGTTTTATGCTTGAGTATATTCATTGTCTCAGGTGTGTTTGGAGAAAAACATGGCTAGAACAGCAGAACAGCTTGGCAGCTGTTATTGCTCAGGATGTGTCTGGAGTCTGTTTGGTCTATTTAATGGAAATACAGGCTGGGCAGGTCATGGCAGCAGTGACAGAGGCAGTGTGTGGCCAGGGTTGGTTCACAACAGGAAAACAGAGCATTTATACCAGTCTGCACCCTCTCCAAGTGACCTCGCCTGCCCAGCTAGCTTCTTTGTTTCAGGGACAAGAAGAAGGGTCAGTATAGTGACCTCATTTTGTGTACATGAAGATACCTCAAAAATGTTTTGGAAAAATAGAATTAAAGATGAATTTATTTTGGTGCAAAAATTTGACATCTATGCACACTTTTTTTCATAATGCATTTTCCATGAACTTTTTGAAGAGCCCACAACATATATATGTATTTCAATATTTTTGCACCAAAGTAAACACATGTTTTAGCTCCATTCTGCATGAACTTTTTGAAGTGCCACTTACTCAGAAAGTTCTAAGAGGTCAGTTAACAAACCCAGGGTCACAGAGGATAGGTTGGAGAGGCAAGGTTCACAAGCCCAGCCTGGGCTCCTTCTCTTGCCCCCATGACCTACTTGCCACATCCCACAAGGTGAGTCTGCCTGGACCCAGCCTGTAGTCCAACCCCCCTATTACAGTCTTGTTCAGGTACCAGGCTCAAGTGGAAATGAGTGTGATTGGGTTGCTAGGTTGCCAGCGGAGCCCGCTAACTTAAAGCTTGATTTTAGAATTTCAAAGACTGTGTGGCATTTATCCAGTGTGACTCATGCAGTTAAGTGAGAGAACCCTGTCCTGCTGCCTGTGGCTTCTGTTCACGTCGCGATGACGCTGGGTGACTTGGGAGCTCCAGGAAGACTGTGCCTCTCAGTCTTTCTGAAAGGCAATTTCTGGGTTGTTTTTGAGATTGACTCATCTGTTCATACTTTCAGAGTTGGGAACCAACTAGAAGGTATTTGTCTAGAGTCGAGGTATGGAAGTGAAGGTGTGGGCTGCTTCCAGGTGAGCTGAAGAGACTTGGAACTGCTCTACAGAGAAGACTGATTTTCAGAGCCCTGCCTTGGGAGATCTTGGCTGGAACATGGAGTCTAGGTTTGGGTCCCTCAGGGGTGCCACTGAAGGTCAGGTTGGTGTTAAGGGATGGAGTGGGACAGGGAGAGCCTTTTTGGCAAAGGAGAGCCATGTTCAAAGTCATCTCAGTAAAGCTGAAAACTGGGTGGAGGCTACTGGCCATGCCATGCAAGGGAGAGAGCCAGTTCCATCTATGTTGGTGCAGGCCCAATTTATGTTTTGTTTAAAAATTACTTATTTTTTATTTAAAAAATTGATATATATTTGAAGGTACAGAAAGGGAAATTTCTGTTGGTTCATTTCCTAAATGCGTACAGCAACCAAAGCTGGGCCAGGCTGAAGCCAGGAGCCCGGAACTCAATCTAGGTTTCCTTCTGGGTGATAGGGACCCAAGTACTTGAGCTGTCACCTGCTGGGGGCGCATTAGCAGGCAAAGGAATCAGAAGTGGAGCAGGGACTTGGCTGCTCTCATGCAGCTGTCCTAAGCAGCATCTTAAGCTCTGTACCACTCACTCACCCTGAAGGCCCTGTTTTAAACTGAAGCCCTCAGGCCGGGTGTAAGCCGGGTGGAGAATTCCTGCCACTGCCCCGGGCGGTTGTGTGACAGCAGAGCCAGCTGTGTTCCAGGACCTGCCCTGGCTCTTGTGTGTTGATTGTCCCACTTGTTGCTCACTACACTGCCTGAGGTAGGCATGGGCCTACCTTCGGCCAATATTTCAGTCTCATTTCCCTCACTCATGACAGGAGGAAAATGAGACTGAAATGTCGAGTAGTGGGGCTGAGATCACAGTGCAGACCTCAGAGTCGGCGTTAGGCTACTGCTCTGTGGTAGAAGGCTCACTGGTCCAGAGACCAGGGCACCTGAGATCTGGTCCCAGGTTTGCTTGTTATGACACATAGCACAAGCCAGCCTCACTCTCCACCTCCGCCCGCAGCACCGGGGCCTGCCAGCTGCAGAGAGGCCGTGAGCATGAGCGAGAGCGAGAGCCAGAGCACACCCTCTTCTCACCAGCCTCGCACCTCCAGAGTGACCTTCCGAGGAAACTTCACCTCTCTGCCCAAGGTCATCCTTAGGGGTCCTGGAGGCAGGTCGGGGAGTTTGGCCCCAGTGGGGCCTTGAGGGGTCCACGTGGAGCTGTTTTGCATCCATGGGTCGTGGTGGAGATAGAGAGGACACAAGCATTCCTGAGAAGCCCATCTGGGCAAACAGACTGTGGGTGTGGTCCCCACGGCCTTCCCTGTAAGGACACGAGTGCTGGAGGTGACTGAGGGCAAGCCCCTTCCTGACCTGAGGGCAGGTGGCCGGTGCTGCCACGTATTCTCCATGTGATTTGAAGTGAGCGCACCTGGGTTCTGCAGCTACAGGTTCTTCGTGTATACACTGTGGCTGCCGGGTTCTACTTCGCAAAGTCTGTGAGCGCGACCTGCCCAGTTCCTGGCCCACTGTGGGCACTCAGCATGGAGGGGCCCCTGTTCCCCAGAGTCTGTCCCATCATAGATCCCAGTTCTTTGCAGGCTCCTGCGTCTCTCCCTTGCCTTTCAAGACTGGCAGAGGCGCGGTGCGATTGGATGTGAAGGAGGCTCTGGCCCATGGTGTGACTGAGCGCCAAGACCCTGGGCTTCCAGCAGGAGGTGGTGATAAGTGGCTTTCAGGTGGCTGCGGTGGGTGTGCTGGGCCATCTTGGAACGAGAGTGCGTTGGTCTTGCCAAGTGTGAGATTGAGTGTCACCGTTTCGCTCTCTGGGAATAATGGCTGTGCAGATGAAGTAGATTCATGGCGCTGGGGTACGTCAGAGAACAGACTGCTCTTTTTTTCCTATTAAATGTCTATGTTTTCTGATTATTCGGGTAATGCGCTTATTTTAGAATATTCAGAAAATGCCAAAAAAGAAGGAAAAACATATCTATACCTAGAGATGCTTATTGCTAACATTTTAACATATTTCCCTCCATTCTTTTTTGAAAAGCATCATTTTTTTAATTCAAAATGACAGTTTCCTGTGCCTTATTCACATACTGTATCGCGTGGCTTCTCAGATCGTAGCATAGCCCTTACAACACTGTTATATGCTACCATAATTGTCCATGGTGTCTGTGTGCTATAGTTTTCTTCATTACTCCCTGTTTAGTAGTTAGGCATTTAGATTGCTTCCGCTTGCCTCCTAAAATGCATGAAAATATTCAACTATGGTTTTATTCCTGGAACTGGAATTCCTACATTAAATAAGCACATTAAAAAGTGCACACCAGGACAGGCACGGTGGTGCAGTGCGTTAAGCAGCCACTTGGGCTATCCACATCCCATGCCGGGAGTGCCTGGTGTGAGTCCTGACTACCCAGCATTTCTGATCCAGCTTCCTGCTCCTGTGCCTGGGAGGCAGCAGATGTTGGCCCATGTTCCTGCCACCCCCGTAGGAGACCCACATGGAGTTCTCGGCTCCTGGCTTCATTCTGGCCTCGCTCTGGCTGTTGTGAACTAGTGGGTGGAAGACCTCTGCCTCCCCGTCCCCCTCTCTGTCACTCTGCCTTACAAATAAATAAATATTTGAAAAGTGCACATTAATGGGCTTTTCTACTTAGCTGATGATAAGGAGCCAAAAAGTGGCGGTGGTCTTGAGGAGCCACGGGCCAGCCTGAGGCCCCTGCTTCTGCTCATCGTGCACACAGACTGCCTCCTCGCCGCTCGCTTGCTTCCTGGCGGACAGTACAATCAGCCTCTTGTGGCTCCCCGGTGAAATTTAAGTAATGGGTCAGCCTTTCCAGCGCTTCCCTCGCCGTCAGGAAGTTCGTCTGTGAATCTAACCTAAATCTCACCTGCTGCATTTTAAATCCCCATCTGCTGCTGGCTCCTCTCAGTGGAGTGGGGCGGAGCAGAGCTGCGCACTGGCTGCAGGCGGCCCTGCTCGACCCTCACCACCAGCCTTATGTTGCCCTGGAGGAAACTTGAGGGTCTCTGGCTCCTGCTGTCGCGACTGGGAGGGCGGTCCCTGCATCGAGTTGCTGCCGATAACACCAGGTAGGGTTTCTGAATCCTGGAGTGCCCATGCCATGGAGCCCGGCATTCCGGCCTCTCCCGTGCCCTCTGCAGACCTCGTGGGGCGATTAGCATTCAGAGCGTGCTCTCCTGTTGACACTGCAGGTCTATCGGATTCGTTCTCTGGGGGGAGAAACGTGGCTGGAGCGGGGATAAATTGTGCTTCAGTGCCAAGTGCCTTGGCCAAGTGGTCCGTGTGAGTGAAGGGCACGGCCAGGGAGGGAGGGCCGGTTGAGTGCATTCTGGTACTGGGAAAGGCAGCTGTCAGCATGGGGGGTGAGGGAGGGGGGAGGGGAAGGGTCCCAGAGGGAGGGGGAGGGTCCCACCCTGGGCCTCCCCCCCTCAGCCTCAGGCAGCAGCCAGACCTTCTACACACACAGCCTTAGCCATCTTTCTCAGCCAGGTCCTTTCTTGGGTCCTGACAGCTTTGTTCTAGGGCGGTGAGATGTTAATTTAGAAGGGAAATGAATAGAGCTGCGACTCCATGGGCCCCATGTGTCCCCAGGCATTTTAGAGCTGGCTGGCAGGGTGGAGCAAGTCACACAGGAAAGACTGGGAATTGAGGCCTTGCTGCACCTGTGGGAGTATCCAGCCCCGGGGGTGGAGCCCCAAGCCTTCCTGGGACTCAGCTCGGCCTGGCTGACCTCCCCGCCTTGTCACCAGGGGCTCCCACCTACAGCTAACTGCTTGGTGCTCTCAGTGTGGCCTCTTGGGGAGGTGCTGTGTTGGCGACGTTGCTGCTCCTTCCTTTAGTGCCTAGCACAGAGTAGTCCTTGAGTGCGCTGAACCAGCATTTAAGAGGGAAAAGCCAGTGGTTTTATGCACTCAGTAAAGAAGGCAGTTCTGTGCTCTTCAGCTGGCATTTAAATAATCCATGTCAGGTTGTTATCCATCCTTTGAAAGGAAGCCTGTCTTGTCTCCCTTTATTGTTATCCCCTGTTCTCCTTGCTGCTGAGTGCCCCCAGTAACTTTGAGCGTCCTGGATTGGCGTCGGATCCCAGGGTCTCTACTGCAAGGCTGTAGTCCAGAGAATGCCATCCCTGGCTGCACATTAGAAGCCCTTGGGGAGCTTTGAAAAAATACATTGATGCCAAGGACCCGGTGCCTGCGATCCTGATTTATTTGGTTTGGACTGGAGCTCTGACATCATTTTAAAGATGTTTATGGGTGGCACTAACGTTCAGTGGTTCTCCCAGAATCAAGAGTAAGATGTGTCTGCTGTATCTGATCAGCACTTCCCCTTTGTGTTAGAAGCCCGGGATGGCTGCTGCAGGAGCTGGCTCCACATCCTTCTGGGAGGCAGCAAAGGTGAGGTGGTGAGGGAGAGCATTCCTCGTGTCAGGGCCTTTTGTGAGTGGCCTCAGCTGAGGCACAGCCCCGTAGCCCCTGCACATGTACCTTGTACCCCTTCCGTTACCAGGGTGTGGTCCAGCGGTGTCACTCTACCTGGTCATTAGGCAGATGACGTGGACAGGATGAGGATTCTTTAGTTAAGATGCAAGATAAAAAGGAAGACACAGGAAGTTAGTCTGTTTGTATCTGGTTCGTCAGCTGGAGCCTGGATTTTTTTTCTCAAACTTTCGCAGCTGGGTGGAAGAGCTGGGAACAGGGCTGTGAGCAAATGGCAGGAAGTGCCTTTTCATTTGTGCCTAGAGGTCAGGTCAAAGTTCAACCTTGCGTGGCTCTGTCACCCCTCAGCTGGGACCCCTGAGGCTCCGTGCTGTGGACACCCTTTCCCAGAGGACCTGATAAGGGACAAGTTACCACCAGGAGCGAATGAGTGCCTGTGCCATGTGTTTGGGTTTCCATGTGTGTTCCTTTTCATGGTTCAAGAATGGCTCTGCTCTTGTTGGCTAATGCACCTGACTTGGCGTCCTAAGTTCCACCTGCTGGAACACAACCTCTTTGAGGGTGTTTGTGGGTGGTGCTTGGTTCCATGAGTGGCCTCTCAGGTCAAGGGGTTGCTTTTGTGGTCACACCTGCTCCCTTCCATCTCGTGGCTAGGCTGAGAAGTTCCGTCTCCCTTGAGAGAGCTTGCCCCTAAGTTAACATCTGGGGTGCCGATGTTGCCACTCTCTATGTTTATAGAGCATGCTTATACAAAGCTGTGAGTGTGAGTGGGTGTTTTTCAAAAAATTTTTAAAGATTGATTTATTTATTTGAAAGGCAGAGTTACAGAGAGGCAGAGGTTGGGAGACAGAGCTTCTATCTGCTGGTTCATTCCTCAAATGGTTGCAACACCTGGGGCTGGGCTAAGCTGGAGCCAGGAGCCAGGAGCTTCTTCTAAGTCTCCCAAGTGGGTGCAGAGACCCAAGTACTTGGGCCATCTTCCATTGCTTTCCCAGGCACATTAGCAGAGAGCTGAATCAGAAGTGGAGCAGCCAGGACATGAACGGGTGCCCAGATAGGATGCTGGCACCGCAGGCTGCAGCTTTACCAACTATGCCACAATGGTGGCCCCCTCCCCCTTTATTTTTTTTTGCTTCTTAGCTTTCCATTTAAAACTGAAATTTGTCAACCACCTGTAACAGGTTCTCAGAGGCAGAAGTTAAACCTAGAAATTTGCCTTTTAGTCAGAATCCCAGGTCTCATCAGGTACAGAAATGTTGGAGGATCAGTCTGTTCATGAACGCCAGCACCTCCTAGCCACTTGTTCCACAGTAGAGAAATGGGACACAGAGCAGTTATAAGGCTTGCACAGGGTCACACGGTGAGGTGGAGCTGGGGCTAAGCCAGGAAGAACTTGGATCCAAGTCCAGAAAGTTACCCTACCCCCCATTTGTGTGGAACTTAGCTGTTGTGCTAAGGTGGGGAGTAACATTGTGGATGTTGAATCAGATTTTTTTTTCCTGTTGAAGGCAGGGAGCAGAGGTGCCATTCTGTGTCTCACAGCATGTGTAGCAGCTTCCCTCGCTTCTGTCCCCACGATGCCGATAGTACCCTCCAGGTGTGACAATCAAAGATGTCTCCAGGCATTGCCAAATGTGCTGGGCAAGGGTGGGGAGCAAGACGACCCGGTGGGGACTCCCTGCTTTGGTGGGAGAAGCTGAATTATTTCAGGGATGTTCCCTCCTGGCATCCTACATTTGTTTTTATATTTGGGGACTTCACTGTTAACATTTGCATAGCTGGCTTCTTCCCAGCTTGGCTAATGTGCTGGATCACACACATTTATAAATGAAGTCACGCTGAATATAAGCTCTCTCTTCATCTCTCTTTGGCTCGCAGAGGGAAGGCATCAATAAGCCGGAGACAGGCATCAGCGCTGGCCCCCAGTCCGCGTCTGCTTGCCCGTCCCGTGTTTCCCAGCTCTGTGGTCCTGGGCAGGTTGCTTTATTCTCTTAGGCTCCTTTCCTCATCTGAAAATGATAGAAATGTTTGTTGTGAATGAGAATTAAGTGACACCTCGGATGTAGAGTGTTTATAAAACATTACTCATGTATTAAGTGGTGATGATAAGACTCAGGTCTAATTACCAGCACTTGAGATTGTCTCAAATTCAAAGTGCAGAACTCAGCACTGCAATTCTAGGCTGATATTTAGCCAAGTATATTGCCCTTGTCATCTTTCTGCCCATAAAGTTAACCTTCCCCTCTCTCGCTTTAATAATCTCCCTCTTCTTGATGGCCACGGTGATACCTCTTTTGGTTCCTTGCCTCTGCAAGATTGGTTGTTAGGTGATCAACTGTGGCAACAGCCAGTTTCCTTTTATGGCCAGCTTTCTCAGGGACTGTCAGATATTTAACGTACAGCAAAACCAATGACACCTGCTTTTCCCTCACTGTGGGATGTGGAAGGCTTGAATCCGGGCAGTGAGGCAGAGAGAGGCTCGCAGATGAACTTGGAGAAGAAAGGACGTTCCCTTCACTCATTGCCACAGCACAGCGCCACTCGCATCGTGCAGAGCCTCAGTTTGCGGATGGACAGGCCGAGTCTGGAGAGGGAGCATGTCGGGGTGCCACAGTGGCAGAATGAGAGCACAGACGTCCAGACAGGCTTGCACACACTGAGGCCTTTGCCCTGGTCTCTGTGCCTGTCCAGGTTGCCATCCCAGATGGCTGGGGGTGGGGAGCAGACCCAGCTGTGGCCGGGGTGCTGTGTGCCCTTTCGCGTGAGGTGGTTGGTGGTGTGTTGGTCTCTCTTTCTACTGGGTAATTTGCAGGTGGAATCCACCAGAACTCACGTAGTGTGGGGGGTGATTGTCATGGATCCCTTGAACATCTTGGAGGGGAAGGCGGTGAATGCCTTGGGCTCCAGGTTCTGTGTAAATTGAATGGAAGGGAAAACAGACTGAGAAACCGGAGCTGGCATGGGCTCTTCAGTCACCTCAAACTCTGTCTCTGGTCACGCGTGTTCCCCCACTAGGATGTGTTGGACATCACCGCTTACAGTGCTAATGATGTATTGTTCGTACTTGCTCTTGAGTGTTACTCTTTGCTGCGGTGCCCATGAAGTGTGCTTCTACACTGCACATCACTTAATCCACTGAGAACGCTACCAAGGGGATACTGTACTTATGTCTGTTTAGTAGGAGGAAACAAGTAGTTTACTCCAGGTCTCCAAGTAGGAAGGGGAACTGAGAATCCAATCTGTGCCGTTGGTGCAGCCTAAATGGGCTCCTTCCTGCTCTGTCATTCCCGACTGCTCCGGGGACAGTGACCACAAACCCTACCTGCTCCTCCTCCCCAGTCAGAGCCCAGGTGGTCTGCTCCAGCTGCTGAAACGGAGCACCGTAGAATGGGCAGCTTAAAAATGGATCTCTATTTGCTCCGTCTGGAGCCTGGGAGTCCAAGATGTGAGGCCCACAGGTTTGGTTTCTTCTGAGGCCTCTCTGGCTTGCAATGTGTCTTCCTTCCCACTGTGTCTTCACGTAGTGGTCTCTGTGTGTCCAGATTTCTTCCTCTCTCTCTTTTTTAAATGATTTTATTTATTTCTTTGAGAGGTGGAGTTACAGAGAGAGGTAGATCCAGAGAGAGAAAGAGGTCTTCCATCCTCTGGTTCACTCCCCAAATGGACAAAATGACCAGAGCTGGGCCAAACCAGAGCCAGGAGCTTCTTCCGGGTCTCCCACACGGGTGAAGGGGTCCAAGCACATAGGCTATCTTCTACTGCTTTCCCAGGCCATTAGCAGAGAGCTGGATCGGAAGAGGAGCCGCTGGGACACAAACTGGTGCCCACAGCACCAGCCCAATTTCTTCCTCTTTATCAGGACACCATTTCTGTTGGAGGGGGGCTCACTCTAAAGCCCTCATTTTGACTTCATCACCTCTTTAAAGACCTAACCTTCAATATGGTGACATTCTGATGTTCTGGGGGTGGGACTTCAGCGTAAATTTTGTTGGGAGATGTAAATCAGCCCACGACAGTCCTGCTGCTTGTCTGTTGGCCAGTTGGAGCCTCTGGGGCTGTCTGGTCTGGGGGACACCCAGTTCACTAAGCTGCCCTCTGCCTTCTGGCTGTGCCAAGAGCCTGCAGCAGAAGAGCTGCCCCTGATTGCAAGAAGCCAGGGTTTGCTGTCAGGGAAGCACAGCCCTTAGAGACTGAGACCTGGCTGTGGCTGAACAGATCCCCGGCTCCCTTAACCTTCCTGGAACCTCACCTTCCTTAGCTGTGAAGTGAGGGTGGTCCCTGACTCAAATAAACAGAACACTTGGGATCAGAGGTGTTTATACACCCTGAGTTCAGGTGGGCCCGGAGACTGGTGATTACTCAGTGCCTAATCCATCACCATCGTGATTCCAGGGAGGAAAGAGTGGGAGCCTGGGGCATGAGCTGCAGACAGTTGAGAAAAGCAAACAAGCTCGTCGCCCTTGCCCGTCCTCCCAGAGGCCTTCTCGCCCAGCCTCTCACCTTCCTGGTGCTGTGTGTGGGCGAGTTTCTGCTCCCCGACCCGACCCGCTGTGCAGGAAATGCTCACAAGTGTTGATGAGAACTGAGGTTCCTGTGGTTCTGTCCTGCAGGTCTTCAACAGGAAGCCCCATCCCGCTGTCCCCTGAGGCTGTGCCCAAAAGAAGGCAGCTCCATGGGGGGAGAATGGGGACTCACAGGGAACTCCCCGAGTGCAGTTGTAGGTTATGGTGACCTTGAGGCAAACCCAGAGCTTCCCAATTATTTCCTTCTCTGTGAAGGTGGTGTAACATCAGAAGTCGGGTAATAGAGAAGGGGAACCTGTATTTACTGCATCTTAATGTGTTTGGTTTTGGATATTTTTGAGGAGGTGGGGAAGAATTTTTATTTAAGTGTGTGTCATATGACACAAATTTGATAGGGTACAAAACAGTGAGAAATCTTTTAGTAAGTACTTTTAGTCTCATTGCATACATGGTTTTAGCTTTTTCAGTTAACATTGCACCATCTTGGGGCCGGTGCTGTGGCGCAGCAGGTTAATGCCCTGGCCTAAAGCACCGGCATCCCATATGGGCACTGGTTCGAGACTTGGCTGCTCCACTTCTGATCCAGCTCTTTGCTATGGCCTGGGAAAGCAGTGGAGGATGGCCCAAGTGCTTGGGCCCCTGCACCCGTGTGGGAGACCCGGAGGAAGCTCCTGGCTTCAGATTAGCGCAGTTCCGGCCGTTGTGGCCAATTATGGAGTGAACCATCGGATGGAAGACCTTTCTCTCTCTCTCTCTCTCTCTCTCTCTCTGCCTCTCCTCTCTCTGTGTAACTCTGACTTTCAGATAAATAAATCTTTAAAAAACTACATCATCTTTACATGTCTATATATATGTCATTTTAGAAGTTTTTAAAAATTTTGCAATTAATATATCCAAAATATACTTATGAATTTTTAGCATTACATAAGTAATGGACAACAAAATATGACATTAGTATCAATCATGGCATATTATAGGTGATTTTTATTCTTTATGCTTTTCTTTAATTTCTAAATTTTCTACAAATGGGCAGAAATATTCGGAGAAATTTGCAGAAAAGATAAGGTCTGAAATCTTAGAATTAACATTTTGGCCTATTTTTATCAAGTGTTCATTTCTTGCATTTTATAAACATAGTTGAGATTCCATTATCTATACAATGTGGCTCTTGCCTGGTTTTCATTCAACCTAAGCATTCATTAAGCTGAGATTCTTCAGAAACTCTGTTCTTAATGGCTGTACAATATTCAATCAAGTAGAAACACCGTATTTTGCTTAACCATTCCCTGTTAGACAATTAAGTAATTTCCAGTTTTTCACTGTAAAATGATGCCATGATAAACAACTTAGGAAACAGTATTTTCCTGTCTACCTTGAAAAAAAAATCATACTGGAACTTAAAGACACTGTACTCATGAATGGGTACACAGTAGGCACTTAGAGTTGTTTGTGCTTAGTGAATGAAAGGACATGAGAGGCCAGCACTCTGGCACAGCAGGTTAAAGCCCTGTCCTGAAGCGCCGGCATCCCATATGGGCACCAGTTCTAGTCCCGGCCGCTCCTCTTCCGATCCACCTCTCTGCTAGACCTGGGAAAGCAGTAGAAGATGGCCCAAGTTCTTGAGTTTCTGTACCCGCGTGGGAGACCCGGAGGAGGCTCCTGGCTCCTGGCTTTGGGTTGGCACAGCTCCGGCCGTTGCGGCCATCTGGGGAGTGAACCAGCAGGTGGAAGACTCTCTCTGTCTCTCCCTCTCTCTGTAACTCTTTCAAATGAATTAAATATTTTTTTAAAAAAGGGCATGAGTGCAGGAGTGATTTCAATAAGTGGTGATAAATAAATGAATAAAGACTGTTTTGGAGCAGCAAAGGCCTGTCAAGTGACACCCCAAAATGAGTTGCCAAATCCAGCCCGGTCATTCTCAGCTTCAAGGTTTTGAGAGGGTTCTGCAGTGTCAGCTGTGAAAGATACCGGGGAAGCAGTGATTTGCCAGGCTGGACAGTAGGGATGTAGCAGTGTTTGCTCTGTCTCTTTGTCCCATGTCGAAGCATCAAGTGGCGGCAGTACCTTTCTGGGTTCCGGGCTCTGAAGGCTGGGACCAGGGCAAGAAGGACAAAATCCTGGAGGACTGGTATGTGAGCTGACTCCGTGCTGCCCAAATAAATGGCTGCCAGAACCACATTAATTGGTGGCGGGCTGGAGGGGTGTTCTTGGCTTCATTCTCTCTTTCAGAATTGAATGGGAAAATAAAATGTCTATTTCCACCTGGAGTGCTCTGTCATTTGGGCCTTTTCAGAACAGCCTCCCCTTTCCTTTCCACTGTGAGCTATTTATATGACAAGAAGCACCAGCCGGGGCCTTTCACCTTCTCACTCACAGCTTCAGAAAGAAAGGAAGGAAAGCTGCATTCTCTAGAATCCATAAGCCCTCAGTGTTGGTGACAGAAGAGTGAAAAATATTCTAATGCAGATGTCTGTGTGGCAGCGATGGGTGGTGAAGGGTCAGTGAGCCACAGCCCAGTGCTAGCCTGGCTCTCAGCCTTCTGCAGGGTGCTTTGGGGCAGACGGGCCTTGCTCCCTGCCGTAAGCACACATCTCAGACGTGTGTTTTGTCTGTGCGTTGCATTCAGTCCTTTACACACTCATTCCATTTGGGCCACTGCAGTTATGGGTCACCTAACGTTACGGGCCATGCAGTGGACAGGCTGTAGTAACTGAGTGAGACAGAGGCCCCTTCTCTCCTGTTTCAGTCAGGTTTCAATGGCACTGATGAGAAACTAGCTGATCCAAACAGACATGGGTCTGACACTGTGAATTAGGTGCTTCTATCGCTATTGGAAAAGTGGAGGAGCAGGCTTTAGGCCGACATTCATTCATTTCTGATACAGAGAGGGACAGAGCGCTCCCTTCCACTGGCGCCTCCCCAAATGCCTGCAACCACTGAACTGCACTAAACTGGAGCTAGAACTCAATCTGGGTCTCCAAGGGGGTGACAGGGAGCCAACTACTTGAGCCATCGCTGTTGCCTCCCAGGGTATGCATTAGCAAGAAGCTTGATTGGAAGCAGAACTGGAATTCCAATCCAGGCACTCTTATGTGGGATGCAGGCATCCCAGATGGCATCTTTTTTTTTTTTTTTTTTTTTTAATTTTTGACAGGCAGAGTGGATAGAGAGAGAGAGACAGAGAGAAAGGTCTTCCTTTGCCATTGGTTCACCCTCCAATGGCTGCCGCGGTAGGCGCGGTGCGGCCAGCGCACCGCGCTGATCCGATGGCAGGAGCCAGGTGCTTCTCTTGGTCTCCCATGGGGTGCAGGGCCCAAGGACTTGGGCCATCCCCCACTGCACTCCCTAGCCACAGCAGAGAGCTGGCCTGGAAGAGGGGCAACCGGGACAGGATCGGTGCCCCGACCGGGACTAGAACCTGGTGTGCCGGCGCCGCAAGGCGGAGGATTAGCCTAGTGAGCCGTGGCGCTGGCCCCAGATGGCATCTTGACCACTGTGGCAAATGCCTGCTCCTCTCTAGTTTCTGAATACCCCAGGCACTCTGGTATGGGACAGGGGCTTCCCAGTCAGGGTTTTAACCACTGCACCAAATGCCTGCCCGTAGGCTGGCTTTTGACAATGATGACTAAAACAGGACTGTGACGCTCAAAACTGTTTTCTTACTTTCTTCCCATCCCCCACCTCTGTTTTGAATTCTCCTTGCCCCCTGCTCCCAACTTATCTGTTCCAGACATTAGATTCTCCCTTTATGGGAAGAATGATGTCAAAGAATCCATGGAGTGTGAAGCATTCATCATCAGATCCTAGCTGATTGTTTACTTTGGGCCCAGCTATGTGCTTTTTGTCCTTTACATGACTTACCTCAATCCTCACATCCTCTAGTAGTTAGGATAATTATCTCCACATTGCGGATAAGGAAACTAGAGCTAATGAAAGCTAAGCAACTTGCCAGGACAATTCAGCCCATAAATAAGATTTGAACCCAGGTAGTGTTCCTGTT
The DNA here is from genome assembly GCF_033115175.1 of Lepus europaeus. Lineage (NCBI taxonomy): Eukaryota > Metazoa > Chordata > Mammalia > Lagomorpha > Leporidae > Lepus > Lepus europaeus. The sequence goes on from NC_084833.1 coordinate 48,368,944, forward strand.
CAGTGATAGTGTAGTTCAAAAGAAAAGCTGGGGGCCGGCGCCGTGGCTCATTTGGTTAATCCTCCGCCTGTCGTGCTGGCATCCAATATGGGTGCCGGGTTCTGGTCCCGGTTTCTCCTCTTCTAGTCCAGCTCTCTGCTGTGGCCTGGGAGGGCAGTGGAGGATGGCCCAAGTGCTTGGGCCCCTGCACCCGCATGGGAGACCAGGAAGAGGCACCTGGCTCCTCGCTTCAGATCAGCGCAGCACTGGAAGTGGTGGCCATTTGGGGAGAGAACTAGTGGAGGGAAGACCTTTGTCTCTGTCTTTCTCTCACTGTCTAACTCTGTCAAATAAAAAAGAAAAGAAAAGCTGGTCCAGATGAGATGCACAAATGGCCAATAAGCACCTGAAAAGATGCTCAGCATCAGTTATTAAAGGAGTGCAAATCAGAGCTGTGATGGGGTACCACTTCACACACATCGGGATGTCTGTGTGGAGCTCCCTCTGGGCACATGGAGCCCCATGGATACTGTTTTACCCTGTGGGTCTTGCAGGGTTGCCTCGTGGTACCCCAGCTGATCTGCCCTTCCATGTTTTATGCCCTGGTGCTTCTTTTGAATCATTACTCATGTGCTTGGGTCACTGTTAAGTAAAATGAGGGTTACTCGAACCACAAGCACTGTAACACCAGGACAATCTAGCTGATAACTGAAATGACTTCTACGTGACTAACGGACAGTGGTGTATACTAGGCAAAGGGATGATTCACTTCCCATGGGATGGAGCAGCACAGTGCAATAGTTCACCACGCTACCTAGAACAGTGCACAATTAAAAATGTATGAATTGTCTGATACTTACCACTTAATATTTTCAGTGGTATGGGTACCTGAAATTGCAGAAACTGAAATCGTGGATAAGGTGGACTATGGTGTGAAAAAGCCAGAATTAACAAGTGCCCTGAGGATGTGGAGAAGTTGGGACATTACCTGATACATTATGCATAGGAATGCAAAATGGTAGAGCCGCTTTGGAAACTAGTTTGCGGGTTTTCAAAACTTTAGACAAAATTACCATATGACTCATGAATTTCACTCCTTGGTATATACCAATGAGAATATGAAAACATATGTCCACACAAAACCTTGTACATAAATGTTCATAACATTATTCCTAGTAAATTCCTAATAAAATGGAAATAACCCAGGTATCCCTCGGTGGATAAATGTGCTATAATGGAATGTTATCTGGCAATGAAAGGAATGAATTATTGGTACATGCTACAATAAAGATTTACCTTGAAAACAGGCTAAGTGGAAGAAGCCAGTTACAATATGATATCCCATTGATATTTAGTGTCCAGAACAGGAAGATCTATGGAGATGGAAGTAGATTGCCTAAGGCTGGGATTGGATGTGGGAGGTGATGACTATAGGATATGGGGGCTGCTTTTTATGGCAATGAGAATGTTCTGGGATTGATTAGAGTTGTAATTAACTCTGAATATACTAAAAAGGCACTGTAAAGGGGGTGAATTGTTTGACTCCAGAACTATGTTTCAATAGCCCTATTATCACACTTTCCCTCCTGAAAAACACATGCTGGGAAGGACCTTGTTTACTCAAATAAATGAATTGCTAATGCTAGAATTTGGAGGAGAATAGATTAACCCCATACAGTTTTCTTACTCTTTTGGCTTATATCAGTTTGTACTAGATTTAAGTTAATTTAATTTAGCACAAAATTAAATATTTAGTTCCCAGTTGATTGGTTGGTGGACTTAGAGGTGATTTTCTTTTTTTCATCAGCTTCTTTAGTTTTTTTTTTTCCATTTTTCTCTTAGAAATATGAGTTAAGTAGGGAGCCAAAAATAAACTATTTCATAAACTATGGAATCCAATAGGTTATACAAAATGAGCATCATCACTTGTACATGCTGTGCCATTTTGAACTCGCTTGAGAAATTCTGTTTTAGAAAAATGTTTTTTGGGGAAAAAGTGAGTGATCTCACAAGTGTCTGTCCATGAACTGAGCAAGTGTGAGAACCGAGCCCTTCCTTGGCACTCCTGCCTTCAGCCTCCTGTTTCTTCTGCCCAGGGACCAGCAGGTGGTTGTTGATCACCATGTTGTGTGCAACTTCATTTACAAGGCAAAGGGGGTCTGTGATGGTGATGTGTGGTTGCATCAAGTCGAGCAGGAGTGAAGAGAGCACTGTGGTGAAGTGTCTGTGCTCTTAGGTAATTTGTTCCATTTTATTGTCCAGATGTAATTGCTTATGCCAGCATTTCGTAGTCTGCTTGTAACCTAGTAAAACACCTCATGAAAGTTACAGGCCTTAACAGAACGAGAACTCACTAGAACTCCCTTCTTTCCACCTGCACTAGGGCATACTGGACCATGCATATTTTTTCCCAACAGGATTTATGGATCAGGAGCGTGAAATTCATTGAGATCCAGCTGTATGTTTGAGGGCAGGATTTGCTGTCATGCAGTCAGAAGAAAGCTGAGGATTTACAACCCGTGAGCGGCTTAAACACAGCGAGTTCTTTCCCCATTACACATTAAGTTGGCAACTCGGAGCGAGACCTGGGTTTTGCTGGGCTGGAAGGTGGCATGCTCTGAGGCTTCAGGTGTGCCGTGGGTGAGCGTGTTTGCCTGCAAGGAGGGTCCAGGTGCCCTCTCTCTTACCCTCCACCCCACCCTTGTGCAGGGGACAGCGGAGAGTGAGGGAAGGAGCAGCTCCTTTAAGTGCCCGCTGCTTGTATCTCTCCCCCATGAGCTCACGTGCACTTCCCTGCACCACTGGCACCTGGACTCCCTGCCATTGCCTGGGCCTGCAAAGAGCAGGCTTGGAGCAGCCCAATTAGTATAGTAGGAAGAGAAATCCCAGAGAGCAAGGCTCAGGGCTGCTCTTCCTACTCACAAGGGCTCTACCTTTGGGCACATCACTGATCCCTCTTAAGAGAGTTTTGTAAGGACGAACACTGTGGCCCAGCAGTTAAGACACTGTCTGCAGTACTAACATCCCATGTAAGCACTGGTTCGAGTCCTGGCTGCTCTGCTTCCAATCCAGCTCCCTGCTATTGAGCCTGGGAAAGCAGCGGAAGATGGCCCAAGTGCTTGGACTCTTGTCTCCCATGTGGGAGACGTGGATGAAATTACAAGCTCCTGGCTTTGGCCTGGCCCTTCTCTGTACATTGCAGCCATTTGAGGAGTGAACAGTGAATGGAAGATCTCTCTCTTTCTGCCTCTCTAATAAATAAAAAATCCTTAAAACAACAACAATAAGAGTTTCCTAGTCTGCACCAGAAATGATGTTTTACTTGGTGGTGGTGACTATGAATGGAAAGTTACCCATGGTGCATGGTGCCTGAGGCCCCTCTGGCCATGGTAAAAGTCATGAACTCCTTTCCTTCTCAGCCTTCCCTCTCCCTGATTCCTACACTGGGTTGGCCAAGAAAATTACCCACTTTTTTTCCCTACTCCTAGTCAAAGGTCACCTGTTACTATTTGCATTCAAATATGTTCCCTCCACCTATTCTGGATTGAACACACTTCCCTGAAGTTAAAACCCTTTCAAACAAAAAATCATTTGCTCTAGCTTAACACTCTCAGTAGAAATTTCTGCACCAGTGGGAAGTTCTTGGCTCTTCTTGTCCTTTTGTTCTTGCATTTAGATGCTCAGATCACTTTACAAACATCCACAAAAACCCTGTGAGAGCATGATTGGCTTCACAATGAATTTAGAGATTAAGGAAGAATCGACATCTCTGCCAATGGGAGTTTCCAGCTCTCCTTCCACGTAGGTCTTTGAAGTGTTTTATTATTTATTTTTCAGGGAAGTCTTATCTTTCCCCATGAAAGCCCTTCAGAGGTTCATTCCATCGCAGGGAACAGCAAAGCTTTAGACTTTAGAATATTGGTTGGGCGATTGTGAGGACCGTGAACTAGGGAAAGCAGAGGCTGGAAGCAAGGGAGGCTGCTGGGAGGTGAGGTCTCCTTTAGGACTGTGCGGAGGGTCAGGAACCAGCGTGTGCCAGGAACATTTCATACGGAAGGTAGAGAATTCTTGATTCCTGTTTTTAAATTTTTATTTTCATTTATTTAAAAGGTAGAAGAAGACAGAGAGACCTTCCTTTCACTGGTTCATACTCCCCAAATGCCTGCAGTGGTCAGGGCTGGGCCAGGCCCAAGCCAGGAGCCAGGAACTCCATCCAGGTCTCCTGCATGAGTAGCCGGGACCCAAGTACTTGAGCCATCACCTGTTACTCCCCAGTGTGTGCTTTAGCAGGGAGCTGGAATTAGATGGGGAGCCAGGACTCAAGCATTTCAATATGGGATGGGGGTGTGGGTCCCAAGTGGTGTCTTAACTGTGCAGCAAAAATCTGCCCTTCCTCTTAATTCTTTTAGACAAGATAAGGCAGAATAATAATGCTTGCTGATGGGGGCCGATGCTGTGGCACAATAGGTTAATCCTCTGCCTGTGGCGCTGGCATCCCATATAGGCACTGGGTTCTAGTCTCAGCTGCTCTTCTTCCAATCCAGCTCTCTGCTGTTGCCTGGGAAAGCAGTAGAAGATGGCCCAAGTGTTTGGGCCCCTGCACCCGCATGGGAGACCAGGAAGTCGCACCTGACTCCTGGCTTCGGATTGGTGCAGCTCTGGCCGTTGCGGCCATTTGGGAAGTGAACCAATGGAAGGAAGACCTTTCTGTCTGTCTCTCCTTCTCACTGTAACTCTACCTCTCAAATAAATAAATAAAATCTTTAAAAAAATACTTGCTGCTATTATCGATAGCTTCATAGTATCCATGCTGTAGTCATTGTTTCTCAAAATGTTTCCAAAGTAGGCGCTGTCACTCCTGTCCCCTGAGGAAATGAAATCTGAGAGGTTAAGTAACCCAGAGTCACCCTGGAGTATACAAAGGCCAGTGAACATTGGAGTCTAAGCTCGGGCTGTCCTGGAGTTTGTTAAAACTACTTTATGAAATGAAAAAGTACTTTCTGAATTTTATGACTGAAATAAAAATGACTAAAATCCTGTTCTCGATAATAGTTAGAAAATTAAATTGGAATGTTTACCTAGTTTTGTAATGCTTGATAAAAGACCCAGAGCAGTCTGAATGTGTGAGCTCTGTAACATCTGAGCTGTTGTGAGGGTGGGAGGGTGGGCTTTGAGGATGTCGGGACAGATCATGCAGCTCCATGGAAAGCAGCAAAAATGTTTTTGAATTCTGAAAACAGTTCTAGTCTAGTTTCTGGGTGACATTTCATGAATGTTTTTCTTTCATTGGTCAGGGAAAAAAAAATGAATAGCCTTAATTAAAATTTCTATTGTCTTTGCCAGAGAGGAAGGAAGTCTTTGGGCTGTTGTCATGGTGACGTCTGAACATACACCATGGAAGTGGGTAGTGATTGGCACTCAGGCCCCGAAATGAGCGTGTATCATCTTCCTTCCCCCTGTTAAGCTTGCGGCACTAAACCGCATATTTCCTTAAATGCCTTATGAATCCTCATTGGAGCCAAATATGTGCGTGCACGCGGGAACGCACAGTTAGAGTCGTAAAGTCTGAAACCCTGTTTCTAATTGCTTTGTGTTCCCAAGCACGATGGCATCTGTGAGGTGCTCGTGAAAACTCTCAGAAAGTAATTAGGAACTGCCAGCCTTTCACAGGCACAGTGGACGGCGTGCCGGCCCTCCAGCCCCCACCTCCCCCAACAGGCACGCACAGGCCGTGCCTGATCCACCTTCTCGGGGGTGGCCCATTAAGGCTGCAGCGTGTACTTGAGGCATGGCAACTGTGGATGCCGTCAGTCATCCCCAGCCGTGCTGGAGCCGTCACACTGCATGCTGGCAGAGCATGCCAGCTTCTCTGACAGTAAAACCAGGCCCAGTGCTGGCTTTGGGATTTCTGCATGGTGTGACTAGGCTGTAGGAAGGAGAGTAGGGGAAGAATGGTGCCGTGCACCTGGGTGACGTGGACGGGATTTTCAGAGCTCTGACTGCAGGTGAGTCTGGAGACGACAGGGTGATGGCTGTCACCCCCACCTGGATGACTGTTCTGTGACCTTTTGTGCAGAGTGCTGTAGTGACAAAGAGCGACATAGTTGCCATCTGATAACCTGGCTGTGTCCCTTAGCTACTCACCTTTAACCTGAGTGAGACTTGACTTCTGACATCAAATAACAGTAATGACAATGACCTCTTCAGGTCATTATGTGGCATGAGATGATGCTTTGTAAGCTGTCAGTGCTCTATAAGCTTAAATTCTAACTCGTGGGCTGTTCATTGAGACCTTCTGGTATACCAGGCTCTGTGGCTGGACAATCAGAGCCCATGGAGAGACAAGGTGGGCATAGCAGTCAGAACAGGCAGTCAGTGTTGTGATCCCAATGTGCATAAGCAGGCCCTTGACCCGGCCTGGTGTCGGGGAAGGCTTCTGGGAGGAGGTGGCCGTTCTCTTACAGGACAAACAGAAATTAGAGAAAAAGTCACAGCCTTCAAGAAAAGAGGGGGCTGGCACTGTGGCATTAGCGAGTTGAGCCATTGGCTGCAGTGCTGGCATCCCATAAGGGCACCGGTTTGAGTCCTGGCTGCTCCACTTCTAACAAAGCTCTCTGCTATAGCCTGGGAGGGCGATAAAGGAGGGCTCAAATGCTTGGGTCTCCGCACTGCATGGGAGACCTGGAGGAGATTCCTGGCTCCTGGATTCGGATTGGCCCATCTCTGGCCGTTGTGGCCATTTGGGGAGTGAACCAGTGGATGGAAGACTTTTCTGTGTCTGCTTCTTTCTCTCTGTAACTTTGCCTTTCAAACAAATAATTTAAGGGGGGGAAAAAAGGACAGTGAGTGTAAGGGTGCTGAGACAGCTGGAACCTGGGCATCCCTGTGGGGCTGGTGCACCATGAGCAGGGGACAGACAAAGGATTCTATTTACAGTGCTGAGTTTAGTCTTCATCCAGCAGCTGGGGGGAGCTACTGCAGGATCTTAAGGCAAGGACTGGCATAATTTGTAGGTTTCCAGCTCTTACAGGTCGCTGGGGGGTGGCGGGTTTGTAGAAGGTAAATCAGGAGTGAGTGGTTGAGATAGGATGGTGACCTTGGGGACAACTGCAGGCATCGCTATGGGATAAAAGATGGGCCAGACTGGAGATAGGAAGTAGACTTGACCAGATCCCCATGGCTCATGGGGAATGGGGGAAAGAGGTAGGAGGACTTCCAGCATTGCAAAATGGTGTTGCTGTTGGCATGTTTGGGAGGGGCAGGGTTTCGCTGTACCGGACAGTGTTGTTTAGTGCCCTGGGCTCAGTGCCTGCCCCCTAAAGTTGTTGTGACAACAAGGATGTTACTGCTGCTTTTCCAAACACCCCTGGTTTTAAACCACTAAGTGGCAGCCACCTTTACCAAGATGGGAAGGGTGGGAAGAGCTCTATCTTGGAAGGTGTTGATTCAGTAGCGCTTGGAAGGTGCCCTGAAGGCAGTTGGATTTAGGGATCTAGGGCTTGAGGGAGGGGGCAACACTTCAGAGACAGCCTTGGGAGTCATAACCTTGAGAGCATGAGCTTCCCTGGTGAGCAAGTTTGCAAGAAAAGGCAGAGAGGCTGCAGAACCTTGGAGACCATCCTGTGTCTTGTCTGGTCTGGTGAGCTGGGGAGCACTGATCATAGTCCGGGGTGAGGAGTGGGAACTGATGCTTGCCAAGGGCAAATGACATTTCCAAGTTTCTCTGTTAATCACTTTTGGCACATTCTCTCCTTGGCCCCGCCTGAGTCCGGACGACACCGGGGGGAAGTGAATTTTGCCCCCTTTGAATTAAAGATTTCTTTATTATCGTGGCTTCGTGGCCAGTGGCCAGTGGAACCAAGCGTCTCAATGACCGGGCTGTTACTCTCGCTACCTCCCCTTGGGTGTGGAAGTCTTGGCGCATTCAGGAGGAGGCCGCTCACAGGTTGGTTTTTCCCCTGCATTGGCAGCTTTTTCCTTGGCCGCTCTCTGTGGTCCTGGTTCGCTGATTAACGGGCACTTGAGGAATTGCAGGGAGTCGTTTAACATGCATCAGATACCATCGCTAGCAGAGAAAGTGACTGGCTGAGCATGCTCTCTGCTGTCTGCACCTCTCCCTGCTGACGCGGGTTGGTGCTGGGGAATTGAGTCTGAATCAAGAAAAGCACAGTTTCAATGTGTGATTCGGAGCCAGTGGGGTGCAGCCATCTGCAGCATGGGAGGTGCTGGGGAGAGGTGGATGGAGAGCAGTCAAGGAGGCTTTTCTTGCCCATTTCTCTCCATGGCCTTCTGCAAAGGTAGGAGGCATTCTAGGGGGAAAGCTGCCAGCAGTTTCTGGGCCCTGACCTGCAGGTTTCCAGCCAGTGCCCACGCCAGGGTCCTAGGACTTGAGACTGGGATGCAGAGGGCTGCTGATTGATTTCCCGAGGGTGGAGACCCTGATAAGAATAGCTTCTTATCTGAAGCCCTCAGCCTGTACTCAGTTTTCTTGTAAGGAGTTGATCTGAGTGTATTGTCTTCAGGGGAAATGTCCAACTTTTTTTAACCTAAAAATTTATTTATTGCATTTGAAAGGCAGAGTTATAGAGAGGGAGTAAGCGATCTTCCATCCGTTGGTTCACCCCCCAAATGGCCACAGCGGCTGTGGTAGGGCCAGGCTGAAGCCAGGAGCCAGGAGCTTCTTTCAGGTCTCCCATGTGGGTGCAGGGGCTCAGGTACATGGGCCATGTTCTGCTGCTTTCTCAGGCACATGAGCTAGGAGCTGGAGCAGAAGTGAAGCAACTGGGACTCAAACTGGTACCCATATGGGATGCTGGTGTTACAGGTGGTGGCTTTGCCCGCTACGCCACAGCACTGGCCCCGTGGTCCAACCTTTGTTTCCATACCTATCTGGCTTATAATCTTGATTTGTCTGAGCCTTGGTTTCCTGTCTGTAAAATGGAAATAATAATACCTGCTAGGGCTGTAATAAGGTATGACCTAACGTCTGTAGAGCAGCGGGAGTGTCGTGTGATATGATATGATACATCATGAGCTTGTCAGAGTTACTGCTGTGGATGTCTCTCCTTTATGTGGTTCTTTATCCACTTCCCAGCTTTGGGGGAATCTGCAGAATCCGGCAGCCGGCACAGGGGTTCCTCTATTAGGGAGGTAGGGAGCTGCAAGGCTGCTTTAGGGAGAAGGGGGGACCTCAGTTAGAACATTGCCCCATTTGCTCACCCCTGTGACTCAGGCGCCATTCAGGAGGCATTCAGCAAAGCCCCACCACCATTGTGGAGCTGTGATTGGAACCCAGTCTGACTCCAAACTCAGACTCATCCCACTGAGTTTGCTGTCGCCTCTCCCCCTCTCCCATCTTACTTTGCTGGCACCACACCAAAATTAGAAAAAAAGAAAAAATATTAGCATAAAGCCAGAAACTTCAGTGAGTGCTGTGCTTACTGGAAAGTCCATCTCTGGGGCTCTTGGGGGAGGGGTCAGGCGCCTTCTTCCTGCCTGCTCCCTGGGCTGGCCTCCCTTCCTGAATGGGCATCACTAGGAAATTGAAGAGGAAGCTTGTTTGGGTGGAGGTTTCCGAAGTCATCCCAGGTTGCCTTTTTCTAGAGGTGAGGTAGGCAGGGAACCTATCCTTGCCTGGGCGTCCAGAGGCCTCTCCCCAGCCCCATGGAGAGTGCTGGGTTGGGGAGGGGTGGGGACGATGCCCCCTGGCAGCCTCCCCATCTCTGAGCTGTTGGGTCTCAGGGGTTCCTGGGTTCTTAGTCCCAAGGCTAGAGGACTCAAGGCAGGCAGGTGGTGGGGGAGGGTACTTGGTTAACGGGAGCTTTGCCAGTCGGGGGGTCCAAGGATGGTGGATTGAAGGAGGCTCAATTGGGTCACCTGACTGGGAACAGCAGAAGATTTCACCCTTTGGGATGCAGCCAGGCTGCTTAGCTGGCATAGCCCACGGGTACCTGCATGTTTTGTGCGCAAAGACCCTGTACTTGAGCTCCTCATAGACTTCCCTGGCCTCTGGACACCGCTGGCACAGCCTGGTTTATGGAGTAAAATGCTAAATGGCAGGATTTGTGTGGGTTGCTCTACATTGCACACCTGAAAATGAGCTCACTGGCCAGCTTGTTCCCACGCCTGGCTTCCTCCTTCCCTGAATTTTCCCACCTTGCACTGTTGGGAAAGTGCCATCTGTGTCCTCCCTATGGGAGGCACTGGAGAGTCACCACTTTCTCTGTGGAGCTGATGCTGAGAACAAAGTCATCTAGTCACTTCCACATGTGGGGCAGCATGGGATGTCAGAGCTGGAGCGGTGTCCACTCCAACCTTTCCCCATTTTACACATGAGGTCATTGAGGCTCAGAGAGGGACCGCCATCTACCTCCTTCCCTCTGGCCTGGTGTGGTTATTTGGACAAATTAAATGCTCACAGTAAGGTACAGAGGAGACATGATGCAGGGGAAGAGTATAGCTTCTGGACTTGGATTCAAATGGGAATCCTACATTTTGGACAAACTCTTGTTAGGCTCCAGTTTCCTAAAATGATAGTACCTCATTTAATGGTGCTTACACCTTCGAGATACTACTGGGGTGAGTACCTGCAAACATTGTGAGTAATTACAATGGGAGATGTTCAGGAAATAGTGACTGTTACTTTTTCTCTATTCCCAGTGTTTTTTTGTTTTTTGTTTTTTTCTTTTGAAAGACGGAGTTAGAGGGGGAGCGATAAAGAAACAAAGAGAGTTCTCCTATGCTGGTTTACTTCCCAGATGCCTACGACAGCAGGGCCAGAGTCAGGAGCTGGGAGTTCAGTCCAGATCTCCCATGTGGGTGGCAGGAACCCAACTACTTGAGCCCTCCCACCTCCCTCCCAGGACTGCATTGGTGGGCAGCTGGAGACTGCAGCTGGATCTGGAACCTGGCACTTTAATGTGGGATGTGGTGTCTACTCTAAGCTCCTCCTTTCCCCACAAACTTTTGAAGTTCCCACATTTAAAATGCTCCAAGATAAGACAGCCTCCCCTGTAGGGCTGTGACTGGCCGCACTTGCTGCTGGGTGCTGGGAGCCAGCCACAGTACGGCTCTGAGCAGTCACACCGTTAAAGGCCTTGTTCAGGATTTCTTCATCCTACCCAAGTAATTAAGGCTTCTCTTGACTCACATAGTTGCCAAATGGGGTGTTTCGTGGATCCACAGACTCGCAGAGCTGGAGAACAGCATATGGTCATCTTGGCAGATTGCATGCCAAGCTTTGCATTCTTTTATTACCAGGATTCCTGCCAAAAGTGGTTTTTTTTTTTTTTTGACCTGAGCTTGAAAACTTCCACCAACAGGAAGCAGCCCACCAGTGTGATGTCTTCAGAGACCACTCTGTGACATTACTGATGCTCAGGTCCGTGAGATCCGTGCCTCCCAGGGACCCCACCACTGATCCCAGTCCAGCTGTATTGGTCCTCCCAGGACAAATGGACTCTCTCTGCTTATCCATCGGCCTTCACAGATGAATGTGGTGGTTGTGTTGAGTCTCCCAGGATGCAGTGTTCTGGTTCCTCCAGGGATGTAGCTTTGGCCCCTGTGAGCACTTGGCCATGCTGGCCTGTCTCTCTTAGACTTGCTCCAGCCTTCTGCCCTGGCCTGTAGGTGTGGTTCCCAGCAGTGGTCCCAAAATTTAGGTGCGGTCTGATAGGTTCAAAACCAAAAAACACTTTTCCTCCCTTGTTTTGGGCTCTGTGAGTTTCAAGATCCTAGTAGTCCCTATAACAGCTTCTGCAACATTGTTGACTAATGGGGTTTGTAGTAAACCAGTCCTAAAACTGATGCAGATTCTGTATCAGTTTTTTAGGGCTGCCATAACAAATGGCCACAAAGTTAGCAGCTTAAAAAAACCCATAAACTTACTGTCTACAATTCTGGAGGCCTGAAGTCCAAAATCAAGGTATCAGCAGGGTTGTTCCCATTCCATGTGTCCCTCTTTGCTTCTGGTGGCTACCAGCAGCTAGCTAGCCAGCTGGCTTGCTTGCTTTCTAATAAAGGCAACATGCATTTTCTGTTAACTTTTTTTTTATTATTATTATTCTTATTTGAAAGGCCAAGTGAAGAGGAAGATTCAACTTCCATCACTGGTTCACGACCCAAAGCCCACAAACAGCTGGGCTGAGCCAAGAAGCCAGGAACTCCCATCATCCAGGTCTCCCAAGTGGGTGACATCAACCCAAGTACTTGAGCTATCATTCGCTGTCTCCAGGGGTGTACATTAGCAGGAAGCTGGATTGGAAGTAGAGCTGGGACTCCATCCAAGGCACTCCAGTATGGATGCTGGCGTCCCAAGCGGTAACTTAACTGCTGCTTCACAACACGCCTGGGCCAGCAGTTTTTGGCATACATTGGCTTATAGTTGTATCACTCCTGTCTCTGTCTCAGTCTTCACGTGGCCGCTTCCCCTGTGTGCATTTTCATAGGTTATTCCAGTCCAGGCCAGTGCTCCTGGATTCCTCTGTGATGTCTCTTGAACAGGACTCAGGGATTCCCAGATGTGAAGTGTGTTTTTCATGTTTGCTTGTGGAAATTAGTCACATGGGAAGATGGATCGTTTAAAGCAGGAAATTAATTTTATAACAGTGTATGAGTTTTTTCCTTTAATCTTTGTTTTCAGGAACCTAGTGTTAATTTATGGTTCAGAGACCTCAAGTAATTCTTTTAACCCGTTCAGGTCTAAACTGTCTTACTTTTCAACCCTGAAACTTTTTTAAAAAAGATTTTATTTATTTGAAAGACAGACAGAGGAGAGACTGGAGAAAGAGAGAATGAGAGAGAGAGAGAGAGAGATCTTCCATCTGTTGGTTCATTCCCCAAATGGTCACAACAGCTGGGGTTGGGCCAGGCTGAAGCTGGAAGCCTAGAACTCCATCCAGGTCTCCTGCATGGGTGGTGGAGACCCAAGCATTAGGTCATCTTCTGTTGCTTTCGCAGTTGCATTATCAGGGAGCTGGATCAGAGTGGAGCAGCCAGACCTTGAATCGATGCTCTGATATGGGATGTTGGCGTCACAGGCGGCAGGCAGGTTATTCCACTGTGCTACGACACCGGCCCCAGCCCTGACACTCTTTTTTAAAGAAATATTTATTTTTTCTTATTTGACAGGCAGAGAGAGAGAGAGAAAGAGAAAGAAACAGGCAAGAAGAGCGACCTTCCATGCGCTGGTTCACTCCCCAAATGTCAGGAATAGTTGGGCTAGGCCAGGCTGGAGCCAGCAGCTAGGAACTCGGTTCAGGTCACCCACGTGTGTGGCAGGGACCCACATACTTGAGCTATCACGGGCTGCCTCTCAGGGAGCACATTAATAGGAAGTGGCATTCAGAAGCAGAGCTGGGACTCAAACACGGGCGCTCTGGTAGGGGATGCAGGTTTTCCAAGTGGTTTTTAACAGTTACACCAGAGTCCATCCCTAAAACTTTTCATACTGTGATTTCTGGAAAGCAAAGATTACCCTCTGTGCTAAAATAGGTCTCAAGTTGACATAATAGATTGAGAATTTACGACTAAGACGACAGCTTATAATTCACAAATCTCAAAATCTGGAAAACTCTGTCCTTTTGCTTACCTTTGTGGGATAGAGAGAATAAGCTGCCACACACCTCTCTTCCTGATGACTCACCTTTCGGATGTAGGTCACTATGGGATTGGCACGTAGTTAGCTCTCAAATATTTGCTAAATGAGTGAGTGAATACTGATGTCACACACCCTCTTTCAGAGAGACTTCTCTGCCTAAAAAAAAAAAAAAAAAAAAAAAAGGAAGACCAGGGCTGCAAACTCAGATGTCTGGAGATACTTAGCAGGCATCAAGAAAGCAGCCTGTGTGTATGCTCACCGATATGTTTCTGAAACACACGTACCACTCTGCTTTCTTTGTCTTCACGGTTTTGGCTGAGACATGGATACAAAGGGATTTCTCTATTGTAAGAGAATCAGAAATGTTGGAGGGAGGATAAATGCCACCAGACATTCCCTCTCAACACCAGGAAGCACTCGGGAGTTGTGGGGACTGTATGAACAAGAAGGATCTGCTGCTTCTGGGGCCCAGTGTTGCCACATTGTTTATTTTTCCAAGAGGAACTGGAGTTTTATGTGATTTTGTCTATTTTTAAATGTTGGCTGAATTTCTAAAATCTGTGTAACACAAATAAAATTAGTTTTGGAGACAAATTGGTTTACAGATCATTCATTTGGAATCTCTGGTACATATTGAGGCCGTTCGGGTATAGCATGGACTCCTGGTCACCTCTTTCTAAGGACTGGTCTGGAGTGGTGTGGGGGACTTAGGGGAGCTGGGTACGAAAGGGGATTCCTGTGTTCATACTTGTGTGTGAATATGGAGGAGACCTAGAAATATAAATAGCAACTTAGAAGATAATATGCACAATTTTTTATATTTGTGTAAAATTGTCCTAAAAATATTTGTGCATACATTTAAAAAAAGATTTATTTATTTGAAAGACAGAGATCAATCTTCCATCTGCTAGTTCTCTCCCCAAACGGCTGTAATGGCTGGGGCTGTGCCAGGCTAAAACCAGGAGCCAGGAACTCTAGGGGATCTCCTACATGGGTGGCAGGAGCCCAAATCCTTGGGCCATCATTCACTGCCTTCACACACTCATTAATGAGGAGCTAGACTCAAACCAGTGCTCTGATATGGGACATCAGTGTTAGAAGTGGCGGTCAAACCCACTATACCACAATACTGTCCCCTGCATAAGATTTTAAGTACATAAAATTACACAAGCACAGAAACCAAAAAGGATATACAAGAAGCTGGTAAAGTACTTGCCTCTGGGATTGACACTGAGTTGGAGGAGGTAGGGGAACTGGCTTTTCGTTTATACCCAAGTAACACTGAAGTACTTAAATGATTTTTGGAAAAGCAGAATGAAAAGACTTGTTGGGCAGTATCACTGCTGTAAGAGAAGCATGAGCACTGAGTACTGAGAGAATTGAGGAAGGAAGAAATTGGTGGCCAGGAGTGATCAGGGAGGGCTATTTGGAAGAGAAGGGGCCTTGAAGGGTAGGCATCCAGGGAAGAGGGCAGCAGGAGCCCAAAGCCCAGGGATAGGGAGCAGGTGGACTGGTAAGTTTGGTTGGTGCTGAGAGTATTGGGAAGTGGTGAGCAATGAGGAAACTCCAGCAGTGAGGAGATGGGGAGGGTGTGTGGAGGGAGGGACTGACAGGTGAGCTGGGCTCCCACGTGGTAATCTGGCCACGAGGAAGGGATTTGGAGGCAGGGTCATGGAGTGGCAGCCTCTCCTGCGGCCCCTGCTGGTCCCAGGCTGCTGTCACTGCTCCTGGCCAGGGTGTTTCCTGGTGAACCAGGGTTACACTGTGCACCTGATGAGTAAGCTCACGGCACTTCCGGGTCCTCCACGCCCCTGGGGAGTGTGAGCCTGGCATCTGGCCGCCCTCTACTTGTGTGTGTCTGAAGTGGTTTCCCTGCCTTCAGGTGAGCACATTCCGCAAACGTTTAGGAGGGGTCTGTGTAGCCACTGAGGACTAGTCCACACTTTGGAATCAAGCTGACCTTGGCTTGAAGTTTGACCTTGCCTCTTACTGGTTGTGTGGACTTGAAGGGCCTTTGACTCCTTTGGGCCTCATTTGCAAAATGGAGCTAAGGCAACTTACCTTCTAGGGTTGTTGTACCTACCAAGCGGGTATGCCTTGTATTTCTCTTCTGTAAGGGCTCCCGCTGTTACTGTGATCCGTGGGTGGTGTGTTTTGTGATGTGAAATGTTTATCTATCTGTGATCATCTGTTTTGGTGTTTCTTTCTTTCTTTTTTTTAAAGATTTATTTATTGATACGAAAGGCAGAGTTGCAGAGGAAGAGAGAGAGGTCCTCCATCTGCTGGTTCACTCCTCAAGTGACCGCAATGGCCAGAGCTGAGCCGATCCAAAGCCAGGAGCCAGGAGCCTTCTCTGGGTCTCCCATGTGGGTGCAGAGGCCCAAGGACTTGGGCCATCTTCCACTGCCTTCCCAGGCCATAGCAGAGAGGTGGATCGGAAGTGGAGCAGCCAGGACTCGAACCGGTGCCCATATGGGATGCTGGCACTACAGGTGGTGGCCCCAACCATGTGTTTATTTATTTTTTAAGATTTATTTATTGGGGTGGCACTAGCAGGTAAAGCTGCTGCCTGCAGATTTATTTATTTGAAAATTTATTTATTTGATTTATTTAAAGAAATTTATTAAATTTATTATTTATTAAATAAATTTATTTATTTTAAAATTAATTAATTTGAAAATCAGACTTACACAGAGAGTGAAGGAGAGGCAGAGAGAGAGAGCGTGCGCGAGAGAACGTGAGCTTCCATCCACTGGTTTACTCCCCAATTGGCCGCAATAGCTGGAGCTGAGCCGATCCAAAGCCAGGAGCCAGGAGCTTCCTCCAGCTCTCCCATGTGGATGCAGGGGCCCAAGGACTTCGGCCATATTCTATTGCTTTCCCAGGCCATAACAGAGAGCTGGATTAGAAGTAGAACAGTCAGGACTCAAACCAGCACCCATATGGGATGCCAGTACTGTAGGCAGTGGCTTTACCTGCTATGCTATGTTAGTGAGAAAGAGAGACAAAGAGAAGGGTCTTCCTTTTTCCATTGGTTCAACCCCCAAATGGCTGCCACGGCCAGCCGATCCGAAGCCAAGAGCCAAGTGCTTCCTCCTGGTGTCCCATGTGGGTGCAGGGCCCAAGCACTTGGGCCATCCTCCACTGCCTTCCCGGGCCACAGCAGAGAGCTGGACTGGAAGAAGAGCAACCGGGGCAGGATCTGGCACCCCAACCAGGACTAGAACCTGGGGTGCCGGCGCCGCAGGTGGAGGATTAGCCTAGTGAGCGGTGCCGGCCCAATTTGTGATTGTAAGCTCC
The DNA here is from genome assembly GCF_033115175.1 of Lepus europaeus. Classification (NCBI taxonomy): domain Eukaryota; kingdom Metazoa; phylum Chordata; class Mammalia; order Lagomorpha; family Leporidae; genus Lepus; species Lepus europaeus. The sequence goes on from NC_084833.1 coordinate 48,385,820, forward strand.
TGGTCAGTGGGGGTCATCATGGTTTCTCCCTGGCAAAGCAGAGTGCCAAGCACAAAGTAGGGCTAATGAATGGGGATTGTGCTCCTAAACCTAATCCAGTCTTTTTACTTATTTGAAATCAGAGTTACACAGAGAGAGGAAAGGCAGAGAGAGAGAGAGGTCTTCCATCCAATGGTTCACAATTGGCCGCAACAGCCAGAGCTGTGCCAATCTGAAGCCAAGAGCCAGGAGCTTCTTACGGGTCTCCCACGCAGGTGCAGGGGACTAAGCATTTGGGCCATCTTCTACTGATTTCCCAGGCCATAGCAGAGAGCTGCATCAGAAGTGGAGTAGCCGGGACTAGAAACAGCACCCATATGGGATGCCAGCACTTCAGGCCAAGGCATTAACCTGATGCGTCACAGCACCGCGCCCCCCCCCCCCCCCAAATCCAGTCTTTACGGCAGTTACTTGGTGATGGATTAGAATGAAGACAACTTTTGTTAAAGCCAGTGGTCTTGTTAGGATGATCTGTCAGGATGACTTGTGAATCATTATTTCTTTCTGCTGGGCAAGGTGATATTTATACGGTTTGGGCAGCCTTTATATAATGTACATAAAATTGCAGAAACCACATAAACACATCCATGGATCCCTTCCTGGGGACTTGCAAAAACAAGGGGCCTACAGCTTGCGCTTTGATAGTTTCATGGTAAATCATGTCTTCAGCAGGGATTTATAGGGCACTGACCGCAGGCAGTACTGGGAGTTAGAAGGGGTATGGGGATTTCTTTTTTAAAAGGTTTTTACTTGTGGGGTCAGTATTGTGGTATGGAGGGTTAAGCCACCACCTTTGATGCTGGCATCCCATGTCAGAATGCTGATTCAAGTCTCAGCTACTCAGCTTCCAATCTGGCTGCCTGCTTGTGCGTCTGGGAAGGTAGAGGAAGATGGGCCAGAGGTACTTGGACCCCTTGGACCCCTTGCCACTCACATGGGAAATCTAGATGCAGTTCCTGGCTCCTGGCTTCAGCCTGGCTCAGCCCAACCATTGTAACCTTTTGGGGAGTGAACTAGCAGGTGGAAAATTTCTGTCTCTGTCTCCCCTCCCCTCCCCTCCCCTCCCTTCCCCTCCCCTCCCCTCCCTCTCTCTCTGTCTCTCTGCCTTTCAAATAAATCTTTAAAAGACATTTTTTAATGCACTGACAGCTCTCTCTCTCTCTCTCTCTCTCTTTTTTGACAGAGTGGACAGAGAGAGAGAGAGAGAAAGGTCTTCCTTTACTGTTGGTTCACCCTCCAATGGCCGCTGCGGCCGGCACACAGCACTGATCCAAAGCCAGGAGCTAGGTGCTTCTCCTGGTCTCCCATGCGGGTGCAGGGCCCAAGGACTTGGGCCATCCTCCACTGCACTCCCGGGCCACAGCAGAGAGCTGGCCTGGAAGAGGGGCAACCGGGACAGAATCCAGCGCCCTGATCGGGACTAGAACCCGGTGTGCCAGTGCTGCAGGGGGAGGATTAGCCTACTGAGCCGCGGCGCTGGCCTTTTTTAATAAAGATTTTTTTATTTGCTTGAGATTTTATTTATTGAGTTACAGACAGAAACAGGGAGAGATAGAGAGAAAGGTCTTCCTTCCACTAGTTCACTCCCCAAATGGCCACAATGGCTGGAGCTGGGCCGATCTGAAGCCCGGAGCTTCTGGGTCTCCCATGTAGGTGCAGGGGCCCAAGCACTTAGGCCGTCTTCTACTGCTTTCCCAGCCAATAAGCAGAGAGCTGGATCAGAAGAGGAGCAGCTAGGACATGAATCAGTGCTGATATAGGATGCCAGCACTGAGGCGGAGGCTTAGCTTACTACGCCACAGCACCAATCTGGGATTTTTGTGTATTTGAAAGGCGGAGTTGGAGAGGGGAGAGGGAGATATATCCTCCATCTGCTGGTTCACTCCCCAAATGGCCACAATGGCCAGGGCTGGACCAAGGACTTGGGCCATCTTCTGCTGCTTTCCCAGAGAGCTGGATTGGAAGTAGAACAGTGGGCTTTGAACCAGCACCCATATGGGATGCCAGAGTCACAGCCAGCAACTTAACCCACTATGCCACAACACCGAGCACCTATAAGAATTTTTTTAAAAAAGACTTTCATTTGAGAGACACAGAGAAAGAGACAAGACATATAGAGAGGGAGAGCTGTCATCTGTTGATTCACTCCCAAATGTCTCCAACGGCATGGGGTAGGCCGAGTCTGGAGTTGGAACTCAATCTGGGTCTTCCAAGTTGGTGGCAAGAACCCAATTTCTTGAGCCCTCAAGACATTCTAGGGTCTCTGTTGGCGGAAAAGTGCAGTCAGGAGCTGAAGATGAGAATCAGACCCAGGTACTCTGATGTGGGATGTTGGCAGTCTGACGTGGGATGTTGGCTTCTTAACCACTAGGGAGCAAATGGTGAATATGGATACAAGTTTTAGCAAAACTGTCTTTCTGATTAGGTTCAGAACAAAATCCCCTGTATCTTTTTTTCATACAACAAAATCTGTTGAGCTGGTACTGCCGTGTAAGGCACTGTGCTGAGCAATGAAACACTGCTGTCAAAACACTGGTCTCTGCCCCCAGGGGCCTGTCTCTGAGTGCTCACCTGCACTGTAACCCCGGGATCTGCGCAGGCTGCAATGGAAAGAACCACAGTGTAGTTCTGTGACTTTGGGGTCTTAATGTCCCATTCATTCATTCATTCATTCATTTAATTTGACAGAGTTAGACAGTGAGAGACAGAGAGAAAGGTCTTCCTTCTGTTGGTTCACCCCCCAGATGGCCACTACAGCTGGCGCTGCACCAATCCAAAGCCAGGAGCCAGGTGCTTCCTCCTGGTCTCCCATGCAGGTGCAGGGCCCAAGCACTTGGGCCATCCTCCACTGCCTTCCCGGGTCACAGCAGAGAGCTGGACTGGAAGAGGAGCAACCAGGACTAGAACCTGGTGCCCATATGGGATGCGGGTGCCGCAGGCAGAGGATTAACCAAGGAAGCCACGGCGCTGGCCCCTTAATGTCCCTTTCTAACCTTTCTCTGTCCTTTTCCCTTCCTGGTGTCTTCTGAGAGTAATAACTTCATGGTTAAATTGGTGTTGAGCAAGGGGGCAGGCCTGTGGCAGAGTGGCTACCTTCCCCATTGGGACACCTGCATCCAGTATCAGAGTGCCTTGGTTCAAGTCCCAGTTCTGCTTCCAATAGAGCGTCCTGTTAATGTGCACCCTGAGAGGCAACACATGATGGCTCAGATGCTTGGGTTCCTTCCACCCATGTGGGAGACCCAGATTGAGTTTCAGGCTTCTGGCTTCAACCTGGCCCAGCCTTGGCTTTTAGCTGGCATTTTCTTTTCTTCTTCTCTTTTATAAAGATTTATTTATTTGAAAGTCAGAGTTACAGATACACACACACAGAGGGAGCGGGGGGGGGGGGGGAGAAGGAGGGAGGGAGAGAGAGATTGATTCCATCCACTGGTTCACTTCCCAAATGGCCACAATGGCAGGGACTGGACCAAGCTGAAGCCAGGAGTTAAGAGCTTCTTCTAAGTCTCCATGTGGGTGGCAGGGGCCCAAGCACTTGGGTCATCTTTTGCTGCTTTCCCAGAGGCATTAGCAAGGAGCTGGATTGGAAGTGGCACAGCCATTCTCAAACCAGCACCCATAAGGGATGCTGGCATTGCAGGTGGCAGTTTAACCCGCTGTGCCACAATAGCAGCCCCTGTTGGTGAGCATTTGAGGAGTGAACCAATGGATGAAAGACCTTTCTGTGTTTCTTTTACCTCTCTCTCTACCTATCAAATAAAATGAAAATAAATAAATAAATAATACTTTTAAAATGGTACAAAGTGGGTCTTAGCCATCCCAAGCAGTGAGGAAAGAGTCAGATTGGTATTGGGGAAGGTGGATATGGTGGCTTCTCAGCTCCTGCCCTGCCTGGGGTGAAACACGGATACAAGTGCTCTCACTTCTCCGCCAAAGATAGGCTCTGCTTTGGGGCTGGTTTCAGGGCAAAATGGAGTGAGTGATTCATTCTGACACCAGAGTTGTAAGTGGAGGTGTTTGTTATATGCTGGTTAGAGAGATACAGGCAACCCCACAGTGTCAAAGAAGAACGCAAGAGTTGGGTGCCAGAGGCACCAGGTGCCTGCCTCCCTGTTTACAGCAGCCAGTGCTGCCCCTGGCCGCGGCGGGCCAGTGACTCAGAGCTGAAGGAAGCCGTGTTCCTGCCTGCTGCCAGATTTTGTGTAGGGGGTGGAGAGGAAGGAGAATGAATGAGCAGGAGCAAGTGGCAGCCGGATTTGTAACACCTTGGGGGAGGCAGGCACTCGAGATCCAAACCTGAGAGACAGCAGCAGCAGACTGGCCGAGCGACTTCCTGCCTGTGTGATCCAAACCGAGGGCCGTGGCTGGGGAAGACACAGCCGATTCTGAGCATGGAGCTTCTGCAGCTTTCCCCAGCAAGGAGGAGAGAGCAGGTTAGTCCTGTACCAGTTTCCTAGGGGCTCAGTTTGCTGTGGTTTATTATGATTCACCAAAGCCTAGTAATGAGTGAGAGGGAGTTTCTGATGGTTGGGAAGCGCGTGTGGTTCACTAAAATAAATAAGTAAATAACGCTCAGTTTAATCAGGAAAAAACAGGGCGGAAGTGGCATCGCCTATACCTCCTGATGCTATCCCAGAGACTGCTCTCTTGGCAAGTACGATCAGGGACAGCTGCTCTGCTTCCCGACCCTGTGTTTTCCATTGTGTGCAGTGACGTTAGAATTCTGTCTGTCGCTCTGTGGATGGCTGTAGTTTGAGATGAACCTCAGCTTCTTAAAATGTTACAGCCGGAGGAAAGGTCCCTATGACACTTGGCTCAGGGTTCTCATTTGACAGTTGAGGAAGCCGACTTATTTAAGAACATTAAAATGGAAGCATAAACCTGGGTGTTCTGAGGCTGACAATGTTCCCATCAAGTTTCTAAACTTCTGTGGAATGAGTGTCCCTGGCTTAGCTCAGGCTGCTGGGGAGGCAAGACATTCTTAGGCTATACATAGGGCTTGGCCCCCATAAGGGACACAAGTGCAGCTGAAGGCAGGCGCCTGTTGATCTTGAACCACCTTGCCTGGCAGGCGAGTTCCTTAAATAGAAACTTCAAGAGGAGCCTGGGTGCTGTGCCTTCATTCACAAGAGAAGAAAGTGTGTGCTTGAGCCTGTGTCCCGTAGCAGGCTCCGAATGCTGGAGTTTGCGCATGGAAAAAAGGAAAACAACTCTGCGTGTAGTTAAGAGCTAGAAAGAACACCATGGCAGCACTGAAGGCTGAAGTGTCTGCTGCAGGCTGGGCACGTTATCAGTGTTCTCCACTGGACTTATCTTCTTTACAGATAAACTCAGGAAGGTCATAAACTCATTCAAGGTCATGTACCACCAGCTTGTGGCAGAGCTGGGATTGAAAAATCCAGTCTGGGACTCTGATGTGCCTGGAGTTCATGCAGCTGCTTGTGGCTTTTCTAAGTGGAGAATGTAACCTGCTGATTTCACAATGAGGAAACAGACCCAGAGATGTTAAGTACTTGCTCAGGCTGTGGAGCTGCTCAGTAGCAACAATGCTGTTATTCAAGCTCCTGTTACGTGGCTTCTCTGCCCACTTCCTTTAAGGAAAAGTTAGGGAAAGGCTCTCTGGGCTTGAGTGCCTTATTCTATCAGGAGGTGGGCTTCAGTAGTTTCAGGGTTACTGAGATCCTATGAAACCAAAATTAAAATGTCCTAGTCACCGATTGGCAATCCTAAGTAGTAGGACTTCTAAGTATGGAAAGTTGCAAACAGAGAGGTTTGCAGTACAGGCTCCTGGGTCAGAGGAGACACTTTACAAAATGAGTTGGCTGCAGAGTAGATGGGAAAGCTCTGGTGAACCAAGGGAAATACAGAGCTTTGCGGATCGTGTCGGAAGACTTCTGTCTGCTAAGTCCAGAGTTTGCAAAGGATGAGCTGACTTCTGTCTTTGCAGGTGTGGGGACTTTTGGTTTACTCAGTTAGTTGGTGACTTCCTTATGCCCAGTTCTGTGTGTGCCAAGCTCTGTTCTTTTTGTACCTTTGGGCAAGGAACGCAGTGACTGCTGCTTTGATGATAGATCTGGGTAACTACACTGCCCTGTGGCTGCCTGGGTTGGTGTGAAGTTGGCCAGAGTGGGCATGGGGAACGCCCTGGTGTGGTTTTTACAGTGCTCCCCAGGACTGATGAGTCTCCCAGTCCCAGCGTCAGACACTTCATCAGAGCCCCTGGGCCCCACCATACCCACTCTCTGAGGGCTCTGTGATACCTTGAGCTGCTGAGATGGGTTCTACATGGCCTCAGCCTGCAGGTGATTGATGGATGTCTCTGCTTATTCTATTGAGGTAGATAGATCTCAAGTGCCAAACCCATGGCCATCCCCATTCCTCTGCTGTAAGAGCTTAGGGTCTTACCTGGAGGTTGGGTAGAGAGTGGGGAGGAGTCCTAGCACGTGTGAAATATGTAGAGAGTAATTCACGGAGCAGACTCAGTCACCAAGTTGTGGGCTGCACACCACATCCCCTTGCCATTCACAAAGGGAGACACGGGGGATGTTTGCACTCTCCTGGGTGTTTTTAATCACTCAGTCACTTCCTCTTGGGTGTTTGCAGTCCATTCTTTTGGTGCACTCTGTTGAGTGCATTAACTCTCCTTCGTGGGAGTTAGGGGACATTGCAGGGGAGGGATCGTTTCTCCAGACTACCTTGTCACACGATTCTGGGGAGAGCCAAAGACGAAACATTTGCGGCGTGTGAGTGGCTCACTCTTCCTTGCTCTGGAAGTGAAGATGGAAGCCAGACCACCTTCTGGTGGCAGCTGCTCACTAGGTTTTTCTCTGCTTGTTACCCAAGTGCACGTTTCTGTAGAGTTGCCTAGCTGATTTGCAGGCACAGCCTCATTTTTACCATGGGGTCTCAGTTCTTATTCATTCATTCAGCAGGTATTATTCTGAACACCTCCTATGAACCACGCACGATAATATATGTAATGATTGGCAGATACAGTAGTGAGAAGACAGGCCAGGTTTTTGCTCTCATGGAATTCACATGCTAGTCAGACTGACAGTAGTCAAACATATCCATACGTAAGGACATAATAGCTTGGGAGGATGCACGTGGGGTGACTGTTGGGAAGAGGTGACAATTCTGCAGAGGTCTGAATGACAAGGGCTCGCTGAAGGTAGGGGACAGAGCATCCAGGCTGAGAGGACCTCTGGGACATTGTTAGGTCAGCAGGAGGCCAGTGGGGCTGGGGCTGGCTGGGCAAGGGGAAGAAAGGTGCATGATGAGGCTGGAACTAAGCAGAGGTCGAGTCAGCCAGGTGAGAAGCTGATTTTTATTCTCTGTGTGATGTCATAAGATTTACTGGAGGAGCATGACATGGCCCAACTTGTGTTTGAAAAGATCCGGTAGGTTCCAGGGAAGGAGATTGGGTGGTCCAGAGGTCACACTAGAAGCAGAAAGGGCAGTGAGGAAGCTGTTGCCCTATCTAGTCTACAGGTGAGTAGGATGCTAGCTGTAGGGATGGAGGGAAGTGGATGAACTCAGAGCATGTTTATAGCTAGAGGCATAGGACTTGCTACTGGTAAGTGGAGTTAAAGGAAGAGGGGATGACTCCATGGTTTTTGGAGAGTGATGCAGTCACTAGTGTTGGAAATAGGGAAGCCTGGAGGGGAGTGTTGGGTTTGGGGAGAAGGAGGCTCATTCCCATTTGGATGCCTGTTAAAATGTAGATGCCTGATAGTCATTGCCACAGTCAAGGCACAGTGAAGCTCAAGAAACAGTACCTGCTGGGGCCGGTGTTTGTTGTAACCATTAGGATACTGTTTGGGATGCCCACTTTGCATATGAGAAGATGTGGGTTTGAGTCCTGTCTCTGCTGCAGCTTCTTACTACTGTGTACCCTGGGAGGCAGTGGATGAAGGCCCAGGGATTTGGATCCTTGGCACCCATGTGTGAGACCCAGATTGAGTTACCAGCTTCTGGTTTTGCCTGGCCCAGCCTTGGCCATTGCAGGCATTTGGGAAATGAACCAATTTTTTTTTCTTTTGGAAGAATACTTTCTGTATGCCAGGCATCATGCAAGTCTCTTTCATGTATTTTCCTTTTATCCACACAACAATTTTTTGAAGAGACATTTTAATCTGTACTTTGCAAATTGAAGTGAAGAGCTAAGGCCCAGAAAGGGGAGGTGGCTTGCTCTGCTTTAAACCCGTACCTCCTGACCTAGAGCCGACTTATTGCTGGGGTGGATGTTGGAGAGGCTGTTCAGGGCTGTGTTGATGGCTTCCACTTGCAGAGAGCTTGAGGCCCAGACATGGGCCCTCTGAGGCCTGATCCCCAAGTATCAGGCAGAAGGGCCTTTCCAAGGAATGCCCATGTACAGCAGGCTGTTGTAAATCTTGACATTTTCACAATAGCACAAGCTCAAAAGACCATTTCAGAAGCAGTATCGGCCTCCTTAGAAATGCCACATTAAAACCGGTGACGCTCTACACTAAGTGAGCAATTCTGTGAAAGTGCGAAGTAAATAAACCAAAAGGAGTTGAAGAAATGTTGAGGGAATAGGGAAAAGCTCTTGCAGCTCTTGATGGCTGCCTCTTTATTGGGGAACCTAAGTGAGCAGAGGCAATTTCTTTCTTTTTTTTAAGATTTATTTATTTATTTGAAACGTAGATTTTACAGAGAGGCAGAGGGAGGTAGGGAGAGAGAGAGAGAGAGAAAGAGAGGGAGGGAGGGAGAGATCAATCTTCCATCCACTGGTTCACTCCCCAAATGACCACATTGGCTGGAGCTGGGCCAATCCAAAGGCAGGAGCTTTTTTTAGGTCTTCCAAACCGGTGCAGGGGCCCAAGCACTTGGGCCATCTCCTACTGCTTTCCTAGGCCATAGCAGAGAGTTGGAATGGAAGTGGAGCAGTTGGGACTTGAACTGGCACCTATTTGGGGTGCCAGCACCACAGGCGTTGGCTTTACCTGCTACGCCACATCGCTGGCCCCAGAAGCAATTTCTTATGTTCTTGCAGCATTATTAGGTCACTCAGTGTCCTGAGACAATGAGATTTGGAGTTAAGATAGGCAGTGCCTTAGCAAGCCCGGAGGCAGTGCTGAATGTGGCTTCAGCCTGCAGGGCGACTCTTTGACGATGTTCTGAGAGCCCCCTCTGAGGACCCTCAGGTTCAGGGGCCACCTGCAGCCCAGCACACCAATGAGCAGGTACTTGGGAGAACCCTCCGCAGGCTGCTTGTCTTATACTACAGGCTGTTTCCCCTCCTCCTCTTGTTAGTGTGGACCAGGTAGGAGCCGGTGCTGTCTGAGCAGCTCCATCACTCTCTCGGCACACCAGTGCCTGCACTGTCAGAAGCTCAGGTGTACCAGGGCTCTCTGAGCTCACCTGTTCACCCTCATTCACATAACTCCAGAACTTCCTTGCCATGACCAAACAACTGTCTGGCTGAGTCATGGGAAACTTTCTGCTCAAGCGGCTGTGGTTACTGTTGACATTACAGTCAAAATCTTTATGAGTGGGAAATGAATCTTGCAAAAATGTTGCAAGGCACCGCTGGGTCCATTTCCTGGCTTTGTGGATACAGGGGCTCTTTCACCTTGGTCCTTGCTTCTTTGGTTCCTCAATCCTGCGTGTTTGCTGTCACACGTCCTTGGGGCCTGCGTCCTCCCTAGCTGGGGCATGTGAAGACACGCTTGTTGATGCCGACTGCTACCTGGGACTCACCTTCACGGGGATTACCTTTCCCCGCCCCCTTCCACCTGCGCCCCCTGGCCCGTGAGACTGGCCGCCATCAGTTGGCAGGAGCAGGAGTGGGGGCTGAGCCTGACCACGGCACTGTGCTTTCTCCTCATTGGCCGAATGCCCCTCTCGGCGGCCTGAGGAGGTGCAGGAGCCCCAGTGTGGAGGAACATTTCTGTGCTCCCCACCGACCGGGCCATCTCCGTTCTATCAGGGATCCAGGTGGCAATTCAGGTTTCAGAACAGGTCTTTCAGGGGATATGTCTGTGCCTGCTAAGTGCTTCTTGAGACAGAGTGAGACAGCCTGAAGCTCTTGTGTTGTGAGTTTTAGAATCAGAAAATGGGGCTGACTCTGGGGGCTTCAGGGCTGAAGGGTCAGGGTCAGCTGTGTAGCCATCTGCAGATGGGCTGGGAAGTCGGGCTGGGTAGGCAACCTGGGGTCCGTGAGGGTGGGCCCCGGGCGTGGTGGAGGTCAGCCAGGAAGAACGCGGGAGGTGTCTGTGGTGGCGGGCAAATCTGCGACTTCCTGGGCCTCCCTTTCCTCCTGTGTGGCCTGCGGTGATGATGCAAACCTGTCCTGCTAGATACTTGGGGAGATGGAGTGGAGCAACCCTGGGGCCCAGCTCGTGTCCCTTGATCCTAAGAATGCTGAATCCAAAGCTCTGCCTTGTGTTTGATTCAAAATGATGACATTTAAGACCTCCCTGTGGGGCTGGCACTGTGACGTAGTGGGTAAGGCCACCACCTGCAGTGCCAGCATCCCATATGGGCGCCAGTTCGAGTCCTGGCTGCTTCACTTCTGATCCAGCTCTCTGCTATGGCCTGGGAGGGCAGTACAAGATGGCCCAAGTCCTTGGGCCCCTGCACCAGTGTGGGAAACCCAGAAGAAGCTCCTGGCTCCTGGTTTGGGATGGGCGCAGCTCCGGCCGTGGCAGCCAATTAGGGAATGAACCAGCGGATAAAAGACCCCCCTTCCCCTTTCTCTCTCCCTCCCTCTCTGTGACTCTGCCTTCAAATTAATAAATAAATCTTTAAAAAAGCAAAAAAAGACCTCCTTATTCAGGAGACATTTACTCTGGTTCATTTCTTCCCAACATATGAATTGTTCTTTTTTCTTTTTTTTTTAAATTTAGTATTAGTTATTTAATTTAGTATTTTTAAATTTAGTGTTTTAGTATTCCATAACCCAGAGCCTCAGTTTCCTTATGTGTAACACGGGGATATAAATATCTGTACTTCCTGTCTCAGCAGATGGCTGGAAGATCAAATCCATGAATGTGAGCACACTTCAAGCTTTGAATGTAAAATGCAGGAGGCACTGGTGAGGATACTGTGGCCAGAAACTGTTTTGAGCAAAGAGAGCAGCACCCATCTTAGAGAAGAGAGTCTGGGGAACTGCCTCTAGCTCTGATGGCTAATTTCTGTCGACTTTTTAGAAATGACCTTTCTTCTGATGGTAAAATGTCAAATTCAGCTTAGTGCCTGCACCTTCCAGCTCATGATGCATCTGCTTAAGACTCCGTGCTGTAAGTCAGCGTAGTTGGGGGCGGGAGTCCAGGATTGCTGTTAAGGGTGTGCAGTGTGCATGAATTGCTGGCTGCTGGACTGACTGCAGGCACACGGAAGAGCTGCTCTTTGCCCTCATCTGTCAGACACCACCAGCTGGTCTCGTAGGAATCAAGGCTATTTGGGGGCCACTGAATGCCACCCGAGGGTTGTCACTCACGACTTTGGCCGTGGGCACCAGAGGAAGGAGAGGGAGCAGTGTGGATGGTCTGTTTTTCCGATGCCTTGTCTTTAGGGCTTTCTGATCATGGCCAAGAAGCTGCCAGCCTCACAGACTCCTAAGGGAAGGAGACAGCCGGGTGTCACGCAGAGAGCAGAGACTTTGGAAATAGAGGTCCTGGATCCGCGTCCCAGTCTTCTCTCTTACCAGGTTATCTTGCACAAGTCCCTTAACCTCTCGAAGCAGCTTCCTCATTCATAAAATGGAGAGCAGTGGTAATGGCAGACATGTGTGAAGAACGCTTTGTGGACTGCCCAGCCCTTGAGAGGCTATGGTGGGCAGTGGTGGTGTGGTTTGTTGTTACACACATCATGAGCAGGATACTTTCTTTTTTTTTTTCTCCAGGTGGGAATGAGTTAGCCTGAGATTACAGTTTATGTTTTTGAGTTTCCTCTCTAGAAAAAGCTGGCTACAAACAGAGCCTTGCACTTGAGTATGGTGCAAGATTCTGAAACAGGTGTTGGAGGGGCCTGCTGCTACTTATCTTAGATGCTTACGCCTGAACTTGGCTTTGTTGGGAAGACTGGGCTGCTGCCTGCCAGATGAGGTCATAGGATTCCATGGGCTGCCTGGGACCCAGAGCTGGGAATTCAGAGGTTGGCTGTGGTTAGGAAGGGTGAGAGTGCAGTAGGGGTGGTGCACAGGGAGCAGCCTGCCTCATAGCTCTGCCTGCTTCACGTTTGGCTCCTTAAGGTTTAGGCTGCTCTAACTTCAGTACCCAGCTTACGCCAGATACCAGGCCCCCAAGAAGAGTAAGGAAAACTTTCCCAGCCTTAGGGAGTTTTTCTTTTGCTTCTGCTCTGTGGATTTAGACCTGTTAATCCCCAGGGAGTCTCCTGGGGACAGAGCTGATATCTTAACACCACCGAAGGGGAGACGACCTATTGACACTATCAGTGAAAGCATTTTCATCATCTGTCTGAGAAGTCTTTAAAAAGGACCATGGCCCTTTGATTAGGTCATTTAACCTCTGAAACTTAATGCCAAGGAAATAATTTGAATTGCAGAGCCAACTTATGCTAAAAGACACATTGGCTATAAAGTGTGTGTGTGTGTCTCTCTCTCTCTGTGTGTGTGTGTATATGTATGTGTTGGCGGGAGTAGAGGGCAGGGGAATGTCTAAAATACCCAGCCATCTTTCTAGAATGTCAGCTCCATGGAGGAGGGTTCCTTTGTTCACTGTGTTCTCCAGCTTCTACAGCAGGGCCTGGCACACAGGTATCCAGGAGGCGGTTTCTGAACAGTTATATGGAAAAGATCTGCATCCATTTGATAAGACTGTTACTCAGCTATTTCAGATGTAGATGTCTTAATGATGCAGGACATTCTCTAAGTAGCATTGAAAAAAGTAGGATATTTGTATATGCAGTAAAATCACATTTTTTTTAATAGAATGAAAAAACTACTTGGAAGGAGAAAGATACCTTCGTGGTAAAATCATGGGTGTTTTTTTTTTTTCTTTTTCTTTTTTAAAGATTTACTGATTTATTTGAAAGAGTTTCAAAGAAAGAGGGAGGGACCGAGAGAGAGATTGATCTTTCATTGACTGGTTCACACCTCAAATGGCTGCAATGGCTGGGGCTTGGCCAGGCAGAAGCTGGGAGCCAGGAGTTTCATCCAGGTCCCCAACGTGGGTGCAGGGGCCCAAGCACTCGGGCCATCTTCCACTGCTTTCCCAGGCGCATTAGCAGGTGCATTAGCTGGATCGGAAGTGGAGCAGCCAGAATGAGAACTGTTGCCCTTAGGAATGTTGGTGTGGCAGGTGGTGGCTTTACCTGATATGCCACAGTGCCAGCCCCTCTTTCTCTATTTCTAAATTTTTAAAAAATGTTTATGATTTTGTGTTTGGGAAACGTTTTCAATAAATTTTACTGTTTTAAAAAGAAGTTGCTGGGAGTGGGGGAGTGGGATGCAGATGTTTGGCCTGGCATTTAAGGTGCCTTTGCCCCAGTATCTGGGTTTGATACCAGGGTCTGGCTCCTGATTCCAGCTCTGTGTCAATGCAGGAAGTTCCCGGCTCAACCTGGCCCAGCCTAGCTGTAGTGGCCATTTGAAGAGTGAACCAGTAGATGGGAATACTGTCTGTCAGTCTGTCTGTTTCTCTCCCTTTTAAATAATAAGGGGGAAAAAAGTGGTTCATTCTGTTTATTTGTGGAGCAAACAGCAGCCTCTGGAGCCAGCTCCTCCTCCTTTTTAAAGAGCTCAGCTGCTTTGTCGCTACACAAAACACCTACACACTTGGGTTGTGTCTGTCAGCTTGGTGTGGAGGCTGATCCCTCCTGACTTCAAACGGGTTTAGAAACTGCACCGTGTTGAAACTGTGCTGGTCATGTTGCAGAGACATGCCCGTACACTTCTATCTCATCAGCGTAGTGAAGACATTTTGTAGTAGGGAGAAGACTTTGAAGAAGATAGAATTTTCTAGGTGGGTGGCTAATTCTTAGAATTCTTTCCCTGGTTCATGGTTTGGGGGAGGCGTTGCAAGTGGCTTCTGCTTTCCCTCACTCTTATTCATCTTATGGTAACTTTTGCTCAAAGTCTCTGTTTATTGGAATAAGAACTTCATGATATGTCTCTCTGAGACACAGCCTGCTCCCGGGGCCAGGGCTTCGTTACAGGGGTAATTCCCGTCTTTGAGGTGGGCTCTGGCACCCGAGCTGGAGAGCCTTGGTTTTCCTGCGAAGCTGGGCTCTGAAAAGTGATGCACTCCCTGAGGAAAGGCCCCCCTCTTCTCATCCCATGACACTCTTGGGTGCCCAGGGGTCCCAGGCACCACTGACTTGCAGCTGGGGAGGGTGTGGGTATGTGTGTGTGATCTCTCCACTCATGAGATTTCTCATATCGCTCTCTTTTCAGCCATAACCAGCAGACCACGGCATTCAGGCATCCTGTGACTGGGCAGTTTTCTCCAGAAAATAGTGAATTCATTCTTCAAGAAGAGTAAGTGTTTTCATACCTTCTCCTTATGCAGGTCTACCTGGGGAACTTAAAGTAAAGCTTGTTGGACTGTTTGCCCCATCAGACAGAGGGGCTTTCTGTGGGTTGGTTGATTCTAAGGGAAGTGCAAGAGCAGACCCCTCTCAGTGGGAAGATGTGCAAGAGGGGAGATGATACAGGTGTGTACTCTGGTTGGTATTCTCACAGCCTCTTGAAAGTCCCTTGCCCCTAAACTAACCCTGTTTCCTAAAGCATCATTTAGCACACAGCCGCACTCTGAGGGGATCCGCTCATCCGATGTGAAAACAGCCCAGGTGTAGCCTCTCTGGGAGGGGCTCAGGAGAAAGGAGGCAGGTGCAATAACCCCGTCCCTAAACACTTAGACTTCTTTTGCCTCTTTTCTCGACATGGAGACTTGCCAGCTCTGCAGCCCAGTGTCTGGGGTGCTCTGCAGTGGTTGCTGCCAGCCAGGGCTTTTCTACTGAAAAATAATACATGTGCAGCCCAGGTAGCGTGCAAGCTGCCCCTGGAAATGAAGGCCAGGTTGTGAGCACGTGGCTGTGATCAACCGGGTCGGTTCAGTTTGAAGAAAATCTTTGTATTTGAGAAGTAAAGGGATGTTAGCTTTACATTTCCTTCAAATCATTTTCCCTCTGTTAGTCACTTAGACCAAATGTGATCTTAAATTATCCACATTTATATTTTACAGCTTTTCCCTCCCTCCATCCTTGTAAAAGTAGTGACATACAGTAATAAATCCAAAGTACTCATCACTGCCCATCTTCAACAATTTCCAGAACATGGTTAATTTTATTGTACTTATACCCTCCCCCTCACCCCTTGGGTTATTTTGAAGCAAATTCCAAACATATCATTTCATCTCTATAATATTTTCAGCTTTGAATCATTATTGTGCAGCACTTTGAAAACTAGATATCTGTAGCGGTAATACTGACATTCCTTGCACCCTTACTCTGCACCAGAGGCTTTGCACGGGTGTCCCACTTAATACAGTGATCTTTAGCGGTACATCAGCAGCGTCATGTTCAAGATGGAGAAACTGGCTCGAGGTCACTTGGCCAAAGTCACATGGCTAAAAACAGAGAGCCAGGACGTCATCCCTGGGTGGCTGAGCTTTGAGGTCTGTGCTGCCTTTGTGTTGTGTTCTTTTTGGTCAAGTCCAAACCTGCCCTAGTCAGAGGCTGCTGCTACATTATTCTGAGGCTGATTGTCCAGACTCTGACAGCCAGACTCTGGGGTTGAGGGTCTGACTTTGGAAGCATTAATGCCAGTAGACAGAGAGTAAGTGGAAGTTAAAGATTGTCTTGCCTCCTAGATTGAAACAGAAGGGCTGTGAGCTGGAATGCAGATACTCCAAATTCCAGCTCAAAATGAGTTTGTTTATAGCACCCTGAAGGTCAGAGCTCTTGGGAGGTCATCGAGTTCCATCCCCTTTGAGACATGGGCGCCCATCCTTGTTAAGGTCCTTGAAGTCATCTAACCTTTAGCTTGGGAAGTTACCAACTTCAGTAAGAGCTGCTAGAAAAATACAGGTTCCTCATCACCGAAAACTTTGGTCACACTCACAAAATATATCTCGATTCCATTCACTTGCCAAGGAAAAGATGTTTCTTCTTTTCAAGGGTCACTGTTTCCCTCCAGGATGCCATGGAGGTGCTGGCTTGTCTCAGGTGGTGGGTGGCACTGGGTGGTCAGACATTCTGCAGTGTGTGCCTTGGGCATCAAGAGGAAGGGAAGATGCTTATTAGCCTATGCGATGATTCCTGCACTTACTCATTAAATAGCTAGTGCCCAGGTCTATGCTGGACTCTGCAGGTACAGGAGCAAACAAGGTAAATATGATCCTGTGAGTGAGGAGCGTACGGAGGAGCCGGGGAAGTAAAGAAGAGGTCACAAACATGCTGAGCGTTCTTGACGGATGACGCTTGGCGCTCAGTGAAAGCTGATGACAAAAGGGCTCTCACCTGGTGTGGGGCCAGGGACAGCCTCCCCATCCTGGGAAAGCTTAGGGCCGAATAAGCTGGGCAAGAACCTGGAGGGGACGATGGGTTAAAGCATGGGGGATCCACACCTCTTGAGCTGGAGTGAAAAATGAAGGGCTTAAGGTGGATTCTGGAGACCGTTAGGAAACTGAAATGGTTAGGACTGGGAGATTGATTGACTGCGAGGGGGATGAAAGAGAGAGAAGGCTCTCTTAAAGTGTCTGGCCCTAAACTGGTGGAAGAGAGATTTAGATAAGGGAAGATAAGGGTGTGTGTGTGTGTGTGTGTGTGAGATTCACACCAGGGCAGAGTGACTGGCCTTGGTGGGGTGAGAGGGCATGAAGACTGATGTCCGGAGGTCTGCAAGGGAGACGTGAAGATTAAGCTTGGAGAGGGAGGCTGCAGGCAGTTATCTGAATCGCTTCCTCCTGGAATGCACCCAGATTCATCTCCTGGGGAGCTCCCAAGGGTGGGCGAGGCAGCAGTTCTTGAAAGCTTGTGAGTGAATGAAGTTCCTGTTTTGTTCCCTTCGGGGAGCTTGGGTTGTGTGTGATGGGTGAGGAGGAGAGCCTTGGATGACCGCTGGTATCCACACACAGCAGCTCTCACAAGGATGTCTTGGGTGGAAAAAGGGAAGCTGGCTTTTTTTTTTTTTTTTTTTTTTTCATCTCCAAAGAGAGTCTGTTAAGTCCAAGCCCTGGAGAATTGCACTGAGTCCTTTTGCCAGCACCTCGACCCCCAGGTTCTCGGAGCAGTGCTTCCTCAAGTGGGGTCTCCAAACCAGCTAATTAGCTGGGCACTTGTGAGGAAGGCACACTTGAGCTGCAGAGTCAGAGGCTTGGAGTGGAGCCCTGGAATTGTGTTTTAACAAGCCTACCGGTGGTCCTGATGCAGGCGCAAGTTTGAGGCCCACTGATTGAGACAATTTGCTGTTCCCATCTCCCCCTGAATGACTCCCAGCTCCCTTTCTTCACCCTTCTGTGGCTTTAAGACACCCATCATTCTCTGGGCTCCAGTGACGATCTTAGGTGGATTTTCATCAAAGAATCTCGGGTTCTGTCTTCTGTGGGAAGAAAATGTTAAAAATGTTAAGCCCATCTCCATGGCGACTTCTCTTAGAGCGTTGCTAGTGTGAACACTGGTAGCAGGTAGAGCTGGCCCGAGCTCGCCCACCCGAAGACAGTCTGCCTTCTTATAGGTCAGAGTGCAGAAAAGACAAAGAAGGCGACAACTGGGATGGCGTGAGCACCAAGTGTTCCGACTGTCAGCAACACAGACTCCACCAGCAAGGGCTGAGGCGAAGCAACATGTGGGTGACTTAGATGCCCGGGGTCACTGCAGGGCCTCTGAGGGGTCTTGTGATCCAGGGAAGCTCACTTAAGAGCTTTCACAGTCTCCAAAGGCAAGGGAAAGGGAAGTGGGGAAGCGTGCCCTGGCTCTGCCACTCTCATGTCACTGGCTCAGGCGAGTCGCAGGACCTCTGCCTTCAAGGGAAGCAGCGAAGTGCCTGGGAAGAGAATCAGAAATATCTGTTGGACAGCACTAAGGGTACCCTGTAACCCACCGTCCAGACGGAGCCGGTCACGAGCCAGCTGCTTTGGTTGGGTGCCTGTGCTGCTGTTCTCATCTTGCTTTTCCCGGAGTGCTCCCTGGCTCTGTTTGGAAAGCCCTCAAGGAGGGAAGCATGGCCGATGGTTCCTGTAGTCTTGTACCCACCCAGGACAGCTCTGCACACCCAGCCAATAGACATGTGGAAGTGTCTCTGGGATAGATTCTAAGAGGGTGCTGAGCAATTGCACTAACTGGGGGCAGTGTGCAGGGGGCGATGTTGTAGAGAGAGGCTGTCACACCATTCTGTGACCCAGCGAGGGGAGAATGAAGGGTGGCAGGTGAAGGAGGATGCAGTAAAAGAATTCAAGGAGCCCTGGCAGGCTTGGAAGTGGGTGTGTGTATCAAAGCCAGTGTGAGCTCAATGAATGAATAGGGGCAGGCAAATTTAAGCTTCAACCATAATTTTCTACTTTTCAGCACCTATTTATTAGAATCTAGAAGGTCATCTTTAATATAGTGATCTACCTCCTAGAGGAAGACTTGACTTTTCCCCTTAATGATAATCATTTTTATAGATGATACTTAGAAACTTTACTATTACCAGATACTTTTCTAAGTGATAATACTCATATGTAAATATATATATATATAAATTTGCTTTTTTTTTTTTTTTTGACAGGCAGAGTGGATAGTGAGAGAGAGAGACAGAGAGAAAGGTCTTCCTTTTTGCCGTTGGTTCACCCTCCAATGGCCGCTGCAGCCGGCGTGTCGCGCTAATCCGAAGCCAGGAGCCAGGTGCTTCTCCTGGTCTCCTATGCGGGTGCAGGGCCCAAGCACTTGGGCCATCCTCCACTGCCTTCCCGGGCCATAGCAGAGAGCTGGCCTGGAAGAGGGGCAACTGGGATAGAATCCAGCGCCCCAACCGGGACTAGAACCCGGTGTGCCAGTGCTGCAAGGCGGAGGATTAGCCTGTTAAGCCACGGCACCGGCCTAAATTTGCTTTTCAAAAACAATGCTATGTGGGGAAGATGCCATTATTATTATGGATCCTGAAGAACAGAGAGATTAAGAGTCTTGCCAAAGGTAACACAGCTAGTGAGTGATAGGATTTTTTTTAAAGGTTTATTTATGTGAAAGGTAGATTTTACATCGAGGCAGAGGCAGAGAAAGAGAGGTCTTCCATCCGCTGGTTCACACTCCAGTTGGCTGCAATGGCTGGAGCTGCGCCAATCCAAAGCCAGGAGCTTCTTCAGAACTCCCATGTGGGTGAAGGGGCCAAAGGACTTGGGGCTATCTTCTACTGCTTTTGCAGGCCATAGCAGAGAGCTGGATGAGAAGTGGAGCAGCCGGGACTCAAACCGACACTCATATGGGATGCCGGCACTGCAGGTGGTGGCCCCTAGATATTATGATTATAAATACCTTGTACTATACTGCACCTCTCAGTGATCCTCAGGGGCAAGTCTTCTTCATTGTCCAAATTCAGACAATGTGCCAACTGAATAGGCATCTACTACACAGAGCTTTTAATTACAATTGTATTTGCTGTAGTGGACTTTGGTCTGTAACAACTTCATGCTTACTTCAATGACATCAAGTCTCCTTGGTAATTTTTCCTCCAGAAAATGTTCCCAATTTTCTTATTTATTAAAATTCTTTTGCAAGGCAGAAGAGGGGGAAGGAGAGAGAAAGAGAGATTTCCATCTCCTGTTTCACTCCTCAATGCCTACCAACAGCTTGGGCTGGGCTTTCGCCAAAACCAGGAGCCAGGAACTCCATCTGGGTCTCTCACAGGAGTAGCAAGCTCTCAAGTTGCATGAGCCATCCCCGCTGCCACCCTGGTGGCAGGAAGCTAGAATCAGAAGTAGAGCCCGAACTCAAACCAGGCATTCCTGTGGTGGAGGTAGGTTTCCCATTTTTGGCATTTTTTTGTTTTTGTTATTTGAAAGGCAGAGTGACAGAGGAGAGAAAGAGATCTTCCATCTACTGGTTCACACCCCAAAGGGCCACAGCATCCAGGGCTGGGCCAGGCCAAAATCAGGAGCCAGAAACTATGGCTTCCTATGTGGGTGGCAGGGGCCCATGTCCTTGAGCCATCTTCTGCCTCCCCCAGGCACATTAGCAAGGGAGCTGGGTCAGAAGCAGAGCAGCCAGGACTTGAATTGACTCTGTAATAGGTGATGCCAGTTTCACAAGCAGCAGCGTAACCGGCCATGCCACGACACTAGCTCCCCCAGCTGGCATCTCAGCTCTGGCACCAAATGCCTGCATCACCGGCCCTTTTTATTATTATTATTATTATATAGTTTGATTTCTAGTGATTTGATCATTGTGCTCTCGTCAAGCCTCTTTCCTGATTCTTACTTTCTTGAATTGCGAGCTTGAAGCCGGACCCTTTGTGCCTTAAAGGGCTGCACACAAGAGCCCTACGAAGGGGGCAGTCCTCGGCACAGGGAACTTCCAGAGGTGTGGTTCCAGCGTTTGGTGCTCACGCACAGGAGTGTTTTCCTCTCCGTGCTGGGCTGCCCAGGGAGCCGCTGACAGACGCCTCTGCGGCTCTGGGGAAGAGAAGAGAAGCATTCCTGAGCGGTGACGCTGGCGGCTGACTGACAGCAGGCTGTGTACACTGATCCCCAGGCTCTGTCAAGCATTTCGCACTGAGGTGGGGCCTAGGGTGAGAGAGAGACTGTGCTTTGGAAGTTCAGAAGCCGCTGCTGTGCCGAGAAGCCAGCTGCCAGCCATGCAGGATTACCTTGGAGGTTCCTAACTTGGAAAGGACCCTAGCCTGGCCTTCCCTGCCAGGCATCCCACTGAGTTTGGCTTGTCCCTCTCATTGGGATCTGGGCCACCTTCAGTTTGCTCATTGGATTATTTGGAAAGGAAACACGAGTTGGAATTGCCTGGAATGCAATGAGTGGTGTTTGGAGACTAGCACTTCAGAAGATACTGCCTTGCTGAAGGTAAGAGTTCTCGCCCTGGTCCTTGACTGCTATGCCAGGAGGGTTCGTTCTGCAGGTCGCAGAGCGCGTGCTCACGATGGGCCTGTGGGTGGGGTGTCTTCCTGCTGCTGGGAGATAACTGTCTCCTGCCTCTCCTGCAGCCACAAGTTATGGAAGTGGGAAGGGAGGGAGGGCTCCTGAGCTCCCAAAGGAGGTGTCCTGTTGCCCATCTGCTGAGCCCGGGGCTGTGAGGCTGTTGTGTTGCCGTCTGCCGCCGATACAGCTAGCACCTTGTCTCTAGACACTGGCAGTCTTGGGCTAGCTTTGCCTGTTGCATTTGGTTGCCATGGCAGCAGCTGAACTGGGGGAAAATGGAAACACCTGGCAAGCAGATGCAGAAACTTGACTGTTCAGTTTTCCTGCCTGGACCAGGAGACGGCATATGTGACACTCACAGGTAGGGGAAGGGGTGGCGATGGGGCCTTTAGTTCATTCCAACACCTAGGTGCCGGCTTGGCTGTGACGTGGACGTTTCGAAGGGCATCAGCACTGGCAGTGTAGCCATGGCCACGGCTTCAGCTGTGTCTGTGCCGGGTGAAACTGCTGCAGTGTTGGCTTGGCCGTGTGAGGAGGGGAAGCTGCTGCGTGCAGGCTGCAGTGTGGTGTCTTCTGTGACTTCCCCTCCTTCTTTCTGGCCCTCCCCCTACTCTGGGAAGCGCTCAGAGCTCCGTGAGAAAATGCCGTTGTCCAATGAGAGAAGCCCTGCCAGCCAGGAGGAGCACCCAGGCTAGCAGAGGGCTCCCCGTGGTGGCATCGCAGAGACGGAGCAGGGCAGCGATGGAAGGAGCAGTAGAGATCAAGGTGTGGTTCTCCCCCTGCACAGATACAGGCACAGAGCCTGGACAGCGGAAGACACTGGCCAAGGGGCATCCGCAGAACAGGGCTCCTGCCGAATGCGGGGCTCTGGTTGGGGTGGGGGAGGCACAAGTCTTACTAGGTTTTCTCCTGCCAGGTGAGGGGGTGGAGCCTGTGTGTAAGACAGGCGTTGAGGGGGAGGGAGAGGAACGCGGAAAGCCACAGTTGAGTAATGAGGCCCCAGTTGCTGAATGGAAACCAGTGTCAGACAGCCGCCCCCAGGGTGTTGGGAGTGTACTGCTCGCGTTGGCGGTCTGTGTGTGTGTGTGCGAAGTCGGGCTGTGGAGGTGTCTGCCTGTTGGGGACAGGAGCTTCCTTTTATTTTCTGACTTTCATTGTGCATGGCTCTGCCCAAGCCCTGGGTCGGTGGCTGCAAGCTCCTGGAAGAGCCACCGGTGTTGGTGAGTGAGCCTCTCCCTTCTCCGCTGGTGGTAGCTGAGCTCATGTGCACTCTCTCGAATCCTCGAGGACAGAGCATGAATCTGGGGCCCATTTTCCCTGACGCTAATGGGATATGGGTGTTGCTAAATGAGGCCTCCTCAATACGAGAGTCCTGTCACTCCACAGCTTTCTAATGCTCTCGCTTGCTGCTGCTGTGCTGGGGGGGGGGGGGGGGAATGGAGCCTGACCCTCAGTCATGGGGCACTGCGCTTTGAAAGGTCCCAAGTGAAGCCTTGGGAGCAGTGTTGATAGGACGTGATGGTTGGTTAGAAGTTAATTATTTGGCACTGGAAGCTTTCTGGAGAGTAGTGCCTTGGATGTAAAGTGCAGCTGGGATTTAAATGTTGGGGGTCTCTGCTGGTAATAGACACAGAAGTGATTTTCATTTCATGCAACACTTCATGGGTTTCCAAATGTCTTTTCAGACATTAACTTGGGAGGTGAGAGGCAGTTCTCAACCCATTTTGCAAAAAAAAAAAATGGTTGCTGAGCCCAGAGAACTGATGGGTCTTGTGGGGGTGTGACTGACAGCCAGTTATTGTCACCCCTGGCCATTCCTCCACCTCGGGATGCCCTGGGCTTGGGGGTTGGTCTTGGGCTGAGAAGAGCAAATCCTTCCTGTCTCAGACCTGGGGACTTGCAGGGGAACATCTCTCGGTGGCAGAGTCCAGGTTGGGGGTCCAGCTTCTATCTTGGGCAAATCATACTTTCTCTCTCTCTCTCTCTCTCTCAGCGTCAAGTTCCTCATCTATAAAGCAGAGACAGTAAAACTGACCACAGGGCTGAAATAATGCAGACACAGTGCACGGCCCGGTGTGGGGGTTCCCCAGATACAGCTCAGTCCCTCTGCTTGCTTAACCTTGTGTACCTGTCCCTGTGTGTTGGTGACACTTGGCTTAGTGACTACTTATTGTGACCAACAGGACAGGGAATGGTCTGGGTGTATTCCGACTTCAGTCTGTTCAGGTTCTCACTGTGGGTTGAAAAAAGTCAGAGGATCCCATGAACCAAACTCGGATAAACAGGAAAAATGGCTTCTGTATTTATAACCTCCCTTTCTTTACTACCTCTGACAGGGTAATAAGCTTTGGGTTCTGGATATGCAGGAAGCGAACACAGCTCCTTCTATAGCTGGGGAAATTGAAGGACAGAGAAAGTGGTTTACTGCCGGGGCTCACCTGACACCTCCCTGCTAAAGTTCAGGGTTGAATCCGGTCCTTTTCTGCCCGCCTTCTGCAGCCGGATTGCCTCTAGTCCTGATCACTACCTTTGTTTCAGCTGGGAGGCAGTTGAGTTAAAGCTCCAGCTCACTGTTTTGAACTTCAGCCCACACCCTGCCAGCAGAATAGTCGGCATTCATGTAGCCCAGGCCAAGGAAAGGGAGGTCTTTGTTCAAATCATCCCACTGGACTTGGGGAGTCCAGAGAGCACAGAAACCTGGCAGGCAGGCTTTTAAGTTAATAGACGTTGTTTAAGTGCACCAAGAGTCTGCTGTCTCCCCCTGTCTCGGGGACCTGTGTGACTCAACGTGTCTGACAGCTTGCTGCTGGGAACCCGGGGCCTTTCATAGCCGCTCCGGGGCAGGGGCGCTTCTCTGGGGAGGAGGATGCTTATCAGGGGAGAGCTGTCAGAAGAATACACTGTCAGTCTGAGGAGTGGGGGAGAAACCAGTGTCTGTCCTGCGGGGTTCCTGCCTAGAAGTGGCTGAAACACACATGCTAGAATGGCCGCCACCAGGTGAACGGCGTCCTGTTCCTTTCACTGCAGTCTCTTCGGGAAGAGGGGCACCCACACATGCCACAGATGCCCTGCCCCCTGCTCACACCAGTGGGGGTCAACCACTTCTGGAAATTGCTATCAGAGCCAGTTTTGTTTGTTTGTTTTTGTTGTTAGCCAAGTGAGAAAGTTGTTTTTGCAACTTTTTTCATGCCTTCGTTTTTAGGACGTCGCATGGCACTGCCGAGTGTCACAGCCACGTTTTTTCAGCTAGTTGTAATTCTGGATAGGCTGTCATTATTTCCTAAAGTCCTACCCGGCTCAGAGGGACTGAAAGGCCGTGAGCCACAGAGGCACGTGCTGTGACGGCAGGCCTTGTTCCCTGGACGAAGGGGCAGTGGCGTGTGCCTTGTTTTTCAGAGAGCCAGGTCCGGGGTGGCCAGGTGGTTGAGTTGGGTGCTGTTCCAGCTGCCCATGGGGTTCCTGGTGCGAACATGCTCGCTGTCTGGGGAGACCACACAGGCCCCTTCCTGGGGCAGATTCAGGCAGTGCTCTGGGTGTGGCTGAGCAGTGCAGTGCATGAAGAACGGACTTGTCTGTTTCTTCCTCTTCCCCTCTCCCGCCTGCCCTCGCCCATGTGCAGTGTTGGGGCCTCAGCCAGTCCTTGTCTGGCTGCAGTCTGTTCACAGCCCGCTCCCTAGGTGGTCTTTGATCCCCAGGGATGCAGGACGGTCATCTTTCTTTCTGTGTTGTTGGCTAGCAGAGGCTTCTGAGCCAAGCGCTGGTGTGGGGAGAGGACAGGGGCTTGGAATGCAGGCGGTGAGGAGGCCCAAAGTTAGGACCCATGATTGCAACATACCAAAATGGCCAGAGTGGCCATTTTCATGGATTTCATGGGCTAATCGCAAATCCAATCTTTTCTTTGTCCTACAGAGAAGGAATGAGATATCTATTGATAGAATGGGATGCAGTTTTTAAAAATGATGTGCATGATTTTAAAATAACAGAGAAAATGTTTATGATATTTTAAAATAAGATTCCAAATCATGAAAATAGTATGACCCACAATTGTATATGAACAAAGAAATGCCCCTCCCCCCAAAGAAAAGCAAAACCCCAAATAGGCATGGAAAATAGAGCAGAGGGAAACATTTCAAGTGTTCCAAATGGTTTTCCTTTGCAGAGCAGGTCTAGGGGTGATTCTTTCTCCTCTTTCAACTTTTTCTTATGTTTCTCATATATTCTATAATAAGCCTCCCTTAGTACCTATGTGGGAGCAAATTAAACATGATGAAATCCCAAACAAACCTTTTTTCTTGTTGGTCTTCGTGTCCTGAATTTTAGTGTGGGGATACAGCTGCTGTAACCGGGCAACCTGAGAACTCTGCTTGTCTCCCACTCCGGGAATCTCAAGAGTCAGGCAGGACCAGATTCCAGGAAGCTGTTTTGGACATGATTCTGCCTGGAGGCAGGGGATGGACAAGGCAGCCTCTCAGAGCCCCTTCCCACCCCCAGGCTGCACACAGCCTCTGCCAGCGGGGAGCGGGCAGAGCGTGGTGACATTCTCCCTCCCTACAAAAGCAGCAACAAAAGTCTGCCCGGGATGGAGGCCGGGGGTGGGAAATCTGGAATGAGTGCCTGAGCTGATAAGGAGCCAGCGATCCTCCTGCCTGGTGGGGCTTGCACCTCCAGCTGCGGGGCATCCCACTCAACCCTGTCCCTGGGAGAGCTGGCGTCTGCTTCCAGGTCCCGCAGCTGGCACTGCTCTGAGAGCTCCGTGGTCACGGCCGTCTCTGCGGAGAACTTCCCTTCTCGTGCGGGATACTGCAGCTTGGCTCAGGGCACAGGAAGGTTCCCTGGGTCCTTGTGAGCAGCAGTGGCCATTGAAGGACACAGATTTCCCCCTCTGCACCTCTCTACTTGTGAGTCTGGTGACCGATACCCAGAGTGCTTCGTCCTCAGCTGCATCCTACCAGGATCTTCCAGCTCCATCTCTGGGGCCTGGCCCCCAGCCTCCAAAGCTCCAAAGCAGGCTGTCTGCGCTCTTCGGACAAACAGCCTCAGCTTACTGCAGTGGCCAGGCCTCCAGCAGCCGGGGTCCTGTTGTCTATCAGGAAAGTAGTGAAACCCAGCCTCCGCACAGTGAAACTTCCACTTTGAGGAACGCTTGCTGATCCTGGAATTGGCAGAGTCTTGCAATTGGGCCTCGAGCTGTTCAAGGACAGGTGTTGGACTTGTGTCGAGGCATTTGTCACTGCTGCTTTGAGAGACGAGCAGATGCAGGGGCTCTGTGGCGGCAGGTGAGGATGCTGTCTGGTGTCTTTTGCGTCAGTACCGAGATGTTCCCAGACCGCTGGCCATCATGGGGCAACGTTGGGTTGCTGGGATGCTGATGGGGAAGCCTCATTGGTACCCGTGGCATGCTTCATTTCTTCTTGCTCTCCAAGCATGGCACAAGGGGTTAAATCTCCAATGGCTCTATTTTGGGGCAACTGGAATGTTCCCAGAATAGGAGTCTTTGTTGAGTAGTCTATTTCAGGAGGCAAGCCCCACTGGCGTTTATGTAAGCATTCTCTGTGTGTATCTGGGGGTGTGGACGTGTGCGCAAGTGGTTTCTTGTTACTAATTATAAACAGCTTCTTTAGGGAGCCAGGGAAATGGAGGGGTGTGTGTACGTGTAAGGGTATGGATTGCTCTTGCTTGCTGTGAAGAGCGCTGTGACCATGAATGCCCGTTCCGTCATGGGGCAGTTGTCACAGACGCCTGAGTGATAGAGTGAGTGTCGGGATCCTAGGACAACAAGCAAGGATGACAGCCCCTTAGGAGACTGTCTGCCCGTGGAGATGTGTCCGTCTGTCATCGTTTTGGTTCCTTGAGGCACAGGGGCTGCAGTCTGGAGTCAAGTGGTCTCTAAAAGATGGCACTGGGTTATTCTTAGGCCCAGCAACCAGTCCCAACCTGAACCAAATCTCAGACTCCACTTCCCACCTCGTAGCTTGGCACTTGGCATTTACCACCTCCCCCTCCCAATTCCCCTGTGTCTCCTCACAGGCAAAGCCCACATATGTCAAAGCAAGAGAGAAACCAAAGACCGTCCAGCATGGTCAGCGAGACGTCCACGGCTGGCACCGCGTCCACCCTGGAGGCAAAGCCAGGACCCAAGGTGAGCGCTTGGCTGCTTGTTCCTTCTGTCCCCTCTGTTCTATTTTGCCAAGCCCCTTTGTAACCAGCAGCCCATTCGATCTCCACCATAGTTCTGGGGGAGAGCCCCCTAAGAAGTATTCTCCCCAGATAACAGATGAGGAAATTGAAGCCAAGAAGGGCTATGTCCCTTGCCCAAGAAAGCAGGTGACTGCAGACGGAAGCAGGACTGATGTCTAGGCCTTTGGACATGCTCTTCACTTTCCTGGCTTGTGTCGGGGGTGGGGGGTGCCCTGTGTTCACGTGTGCCTGTATGTTAGAGCCTGGCCAGATTCTGTGACACCTCAGACCAAAGAAGGGTGCCTCTGGGAGGGGCCCAGAGGCGTCTGTGCTCAAGAGTGGGATGAGTGATCAGGAAACAGAGAAACCCACCCACGTACAGAGTCAGGGCAGGGTGCTGAAGAATGAGCCCAGATAGGAGAGGACTATGGGGACTGTGTTCCAGAAAGCTATCCAGCAAGTGGTAAAAATTGATTGAAAAATGCTTTTAATATTTTTCCCCTGTGACCAGGCCAGGAGACTTGCCAAGTCTTGGGCTTGCCTTTTAATCAAAGTGCTGTGACCATGTGCACACCGTTCCCTGTTTGACCACTGGTCTTCTGATCAGAGGGTGCTTAGAACAAGGCAGAGGAGCCTCCTAACATACGACTGCTTTTTGTGCCCCCCTCCCAATCCCCACTGCTAGAGCTGAAGTCTGCTTTTTTCCTAGATCATAAAGTCCAGCAACAAAGTGCACAGCTTTGGGAAGAGGGACCAGGCCATTCGCAGAAACCTGAACGTTCCAGTGGTGGTGCGGGGCTGGCTGCACAAGCAGGTGAGAAGCTGAAGAGACTGGCCCTGCTGCTGCCTCTCCTAGCCCTGGCCCCGGAGGCTGGGACCAGGCCCGCAACTCTCTGCTGCTGAGTTTGTCTCAGACAGGTAGATTCTGCCCAGCGTGCTCGGTGGTCTGCTGTTGGTATTTCTGAGTGGACTATGTACTCAGTTTTTTACAGCTCTTATCCCCAAACCCGCCTCACCCTTTTGGCTCCTGGTGCTGTTGGTGGCCCAGGCCTCAGTGGGTGGGTCAGCATGAATCCAGCCCTACTGCTGGTCCTCTGCCAGCTCTTGCCTTCCTGATGTTAAAGAGTCTTTGTTATCCCTGGGCTGAAAAATGCTGTCCTTTCCTCTGCCCATTGTCTAGCACACACATCTAGCTCTCTAGCACCTCAAATCTCAGATCTGCCAGATGCAGCTCATTGTGTCCCCACCCGTTTCCTCTCCCTTCCTCCACCCCCGCCCCTAACCTGCTTGTTCTGACTCCGAGTAATGCAGACTCCTTGCAAGTTAGAGGCCTCAGCACCACGGCCAGCGCCTCACGCGCCCACACCCACTCAGTACCATCTCCGCCCCTCCCCGACATGGGGCTGTCCTGAATCTCCAATCCCACCTCCAGGTGGTCTGCATGTGGGCATCTGGCCGTGAATAGGATGTGAGCCCCTCTTCTGTTTTCTGCCTTCTTTCGTTGCCATTCGTTCGTCCCTTCCCCGAGTGTCTGCTGTGTTCTCGGTGCTCTCACAACAGGTTTAGACAGATGAACAATGTGTGGTTTCCGCCCTCCCTCCCTTGTCACACAGTCCTCCGGCCCAGTCTCTTCCCTGTTCTAGTAGCCCCCACCCCTCACCCCACCAACATACACACCAAAGCGGGGAAACAAAGGAAGAAAAACCAAGAGCAATGATGTCGGCTCTGTAAGGTCTTTTGGGGAAGACAGAGGAGGACGTTAACATCGTACACCACGCGGGGATCCACAGCCCCTTCTCCCTGTGGCAGCTCCTGCGGCTCGATCCACTGTCAGGCGCCACCATCTCTTGCTCCACTGACTCCCTTCTCTGCTCTGTCTGCCCTCCCCTTTATCTGCCCATCTCTTCTGTTAAGTAATTAAACCCAATGACTTCTTCCATGTGCCTCTCTGGCCCATGAAACAAAAGCTGCTGCTTTGAAAGGTGGAGGGAGAGGGAAGGGATTGCAAGAACCCTTGCCCTGCTGGCCCAGGCCCCTCGGCCATGCTGTGACAGGGGCCTGTGCAGAGCGGGATGCTGAAGGCACACACGTGCACAGTGTGGCTCGGAAAGGCTTCCCACAGGAAGTGATGTTTGCACCAGGTGTGGAAGGGTGGATAAGAGTTCTCTAAACAAAGCAAATGCCACATGCCACGACCTTGAACATCATCTGGTCAGTTTGCAGGCAATAAGACTGGTTAAGTGGATGAAGTCATTTTAGTAAAGTAGAGGATGGATAAACCTTATGTGTCTTAGTTTAAAAATTGTCCAATTTTTAAAAACCTGTCAAAAACTTCAGTAGCAGGAAAACAAATTTTTTTTTATGTTTTTAAAGATTTATTTTATTTGAAAGGCAGAGTTACAGAGAAGCAGAGGCAGAGAGAGAGAGAGAGAGAGAGAGGTCTTCCCTTCACTGGTTCACTCCCCAGATGGCTGCAATGGCAAGATCTGGGCTGATCCAAAGTCAGGAGCTTCCTCTGGGTCTCCCACATCAGTGCAGGGGCCCGAGGACTTGGGCCATCTTCCACTGCTTTCCCAGGCCAAAGCAAAGAGCTGGATCAGAAGTTGAATGGCCAGGACTCGAACTGGTACCCATATGGGATGCCGGCACTGCAGGCGGCGTCTTTACTCACTATGCTACAGTGCTGGCCCAAGGAAAACAGATTTTAACAGCCATCTCTGAAGCTCAAAGCAGCTCAGGGGTTTCCCTAGGACTGGAAGAACAGTGACCTTACATTATGGTCATCTATCCACTCGTTCACTCTCCAAATGCCCACAACAGCTGTGGCTGTACCACGCAGAAGCCAGGAGCCGAGAACTCCTGTGGGTGGCAGGGACCCAGGCACCTGAGCCATCACTGCTTCCTCCAAGGATGTACATTAGCAGGAAGCTGGATGGAAAGTGGAGACGGAACTCAATCCCAGGCACTCCAATATGGAATGTGGGCCTCCCAAGCGATGGCTTGACCTGCTGCTCCACCATGCCTGCCCCTAAAATTTTCTAGAGAAACAAAGACTTGCTTTTCAGGTGAATAAAGAAAGATTGTTGTTATGAGACAATTTGAGAGCAGAGGATCTCTTCACAGTGATTTGCAGGATAACACAACAGCAAAATCGGACCCTGATGGTAGAGAACTAGGCTTAGTCAAATGAGAACTTTGTCTCGGTTAATTAATTGTCAGTTTAGACTGTACTCAGTACCATGTAACCTCAGTGTTCTAATCTGCATCAGTGAATATACAGTATAGCACAACACCTTAAAAAAAAAAAAAAAAAAAAAACAACTAAGCTCCTGGCTTCAGCCTGGCCCAGCTCTGGCTGTTGCAGCCATTTGGGGCGTGAACCAGCAGATGGTAGATCTCTCTGGGTCTCTCTCTCTCTGTAACTGTGACTTTCAAGTAAGTCAATAAATTTTTTTTGCAAAAACTTTCCTTTTTGATAAGAGCTGATTCCTTTCTTAATGGGAGATCTGTGTGTTTGAATTCGCATTTTTCTTTCTGCAAGAGGGTGGGTTATAATATATTAATTTATTTCCAGGAGACAAAAATAACCTTTCTGTGATAAACCATCATTGAATAGATATCAGTAAAGCATTCACTAATGTTTGGAGAGGAAGAGCAAATTGATATGGGCAAGTCTTGGTACCAGAGTCAAGTTCTGTGTGACTGGGGAGGAGGAACAGTATGCTCAGACATTGCCCTGACTACTTTTCTTTGCTTTGCAGGACAGTTCTGGGATGAGGCTGTGGAAAAGGAGGTGGTTTGTGCTTGCTGATTACTGCTTATTTTACTATAAAGGTGAGATGAGTCTGTGGCCACCAAGGGCTCCTTATGGTAGAGGCGGTGGTGGGAGGACACAAATGATGGCTTTCTCAGATCCAGTCACTGGGCCAGTAGCCTGAGTTAGGTAGTAGCCTATTGCCCTGCCAGTTTACCTTAATATATGTGGATGGTTGGTGACTTCCGTGTTACGGATCCCAGAATAGAAACTTCACTGTGTTGAGTTAAATAGAATCCAGTTCACTTACTACTCACAGCCCAGTCATCTCAGCTTTTGCTGCACTTGGGTTGTAGGCACACCTTTGAGGCAATCTGGAGAGGAAGTATGGGCAAATCCTTGCAGCCTGTAACCTGCCTTCTGGTTGTCTCCCCGTGTGGCTCTGGAAGGGCAGCTGGTGAATTGAGTCAGCTGAGATTTTACAGAGCCCAGCAGTGAAGCTGGGGCTTGCACTATTGAGAAAGTCTCAAAGTACGGAAAAAAGAGAGACGACTTGCTCTTAAGACCAGGCGATGGCCAGGGATTTAAAACACATTAGAATGCTGAGGGGAACGTAAATTCCAAACTGGAAAAACTTAGAAGAGGGAGGGTTTGCCTTGGGCTTTTAAGGACGAATTAAGCTTTGCCTGTGTGGGAAGTTGAGGAAACTTGAGTAAAGTTCCAGAGGCAGAAGATGGACTGGCTCACCTGGCTGCCAGGATGTACCAGGAGATAAGGCTCAGCAGGTGAGAGAGGGCCGAAATGAAAAGGCTGTCCCAGATAGGCAGAAGCTGAGGTGCCTTCTGTGTCCAGTGGGGAAACCAGCAAGTGCCTTTGAGTAGGAGAGCAACAGGACCAATGCTGTCATTAGGAAGTGACTGCTGTCAGCAGCATGGTTCCTAGGAAGGACAGAAGTAAAAGGTGGGAGTTTTACACGTGCTTATTACTTTGCCCATGAGATTTGCTTCTCCCAGAATGCCTTTCTACATCCTACCACTTCCTGAACCTCTTCAAACAATGTATTTATTGAAGTATTTATTTTACTTGCGAATCAGAGAGACAGAGAGATGGTCTGACAGATGGTCAGGCTGAAGCCAGGAGTCAGGAACTCAATCTAGGTCGCTCATGCCGGTGGTGGGGACCTACCCACTTGAGCTGTCACCTGTGGCTTCCTGCAGTGCACACCAGCAGAAACCTAGAGTCAGAACAAGAACTCAAACCCATGCACTTCCAAAATGTATGTGAGCGTCCCAACTGGCATCTTAACCCCTGTACCAAATGCCCACCCCTTCTGAAGCCTTCTTCACCCCTGTGTGCCACTCTCGCCTCTGTGTGCCCATGGCACTTGCTGTCCTTCCAGTGTTGGGCAGGCTGAGTTGAATGTTTGACATGCCTGGGGATGTGCTCGGAGAGAGGGCCCTGCCTGGCTCACCTCCTTAGTTCCAGCACAGAGCTGCTCATAGAGCACCCAGTGATCGGTTAAGAGGAGATTGCTGTGGTTCTCGGTAGACAGATGGAACCAAATGATTGTTCTCATGTGCTTTTCCACCCAAAGATAGCCGAGAAGAAGCAATCCTGGGGAGCATCCCTCTGCCCAGCTACGTGATTTCACCTGTGGCCCCTGAGGATCGCATCAGTCGCAAGTACTCCTTTAAGGTACCACTCCTCCTCTGAAGCTCCACTTCTGTCTTCAGAAGCTTTGTGTCCTCAAAAATGTCTTCATAAAAGCCATTGCTTTGGGGCGGAGGTGTGGGAGAGGGGGAGTTAGGGAGCTACAGAGTTTCAGACTCAGGTTAATAAAGTTAAAATTATTTAAACAAGAGTAATGACACATCGCCAGTACCTCCTTTTGAATCTGAGCTTTGGAGTCCCCCAGCCTTGTCCCAGTATTGAGATCCCCCTTTCCTATTGCTACAGGTCATGTGGTTATGTACCTAATGTGAGTATGGCCTTTCTCCTGCTTTCTGATCACCCTTGTCCGCTGGTCTAACTACTACGCAGCCATCTGGCACAATCAAGGACCCCTCAGGGTGGATTTATCTCAGTTGTGTTCTGAAAACTCACACTGAGGGTTAGGGGCTGTCACGTTTATCTCTGCTGTTTATCCCTGTTGAAAAGCATTTAGGCTGAGACTTTGGTTTATTTTCTGGATCATTGAAGATTCCCAGGCAGATACCTTCCCTGGAAAAACCCCTTTTCTACTCCCTTGGTGCCATCCCATTTGGGGTTTTTGGGGCCATGTTAAATACTGATGCCTGGGAGGCCAGGTGGGGAAGACTCTGGGAAGGTGGTCGTTAGGCCCAACTTGGGGAGTCCTGAGTCTTCTCCATCATTTACCCCTGCGGATTCTTTCCTTCCAGGTGTTTCCTAGGTCCCCCAGAGGTGGTGAGGGTGGCCTGGCTTGATGGATTGCAGGTGTACTTCACTGGCGGTTGGAGTGGAAGTCCCAAAGAGCCCTGCAACACGTGGCTTTTGGTGCCAGTAGCCAAGGGCATAGCTTCTTGTGGCTGCTCAGGCTACATGGCAGTGCTGGTACTTCCAGCTAGGGTACAGGGCCTCCACCTGCACTACCCCTGCTGCTTGCCTATTCCCATGTTGGGGTACAGGATGGGTACTAGACAGTAGGTAACTAAAGCAGAGGGTGAACTTTGGAAACACACAACATAAGCCACCCTCTGTTCTCGGGCAGGGTTGTAGGAAAGGGGTATGCCATGTCTGTGGTGTTTGCAGTTGGTCCTCAGTCTATGAGAGCTTTGGAAAGCGACAGCCTAGGTCGGCCCCTTGACCCGGAGTCCGTGGAGGTGTGGGGGTGGGGGTGTGCAGACAGTCAGCCTTATTGTCCTCCCGCCTGAGCCTCCTGTGGGAGCACGGGGCTGAGCTGATGCTCCAGCTCTGGTCAGCAGCCAGCTTGAGCTGGCCCTGCCTGGCCCTCAGCGCTCCTCAGCATCTCTGCACAGGTGCCGTGGGAAGTAAGTGGATATGTGGCGCCTCACTGAATGGACACGGCTAGCCTGTGAGGTCAGCATCGCCCGTGTCGCTTCATAGACTTCATAAGCAGCTGGAGAGCTTAAGAAACTTGCCCAAAGTCACTAAGGTACTCTGGAAGGTAGCAGAGATGGATCTGGGTCCTGAATTCCGTCTTCTTCCAGTTGTATCTCGGGGAGAGGGGGAGGTTTCTTTCTGTTCCTCTGCCTTTTCTTCCATGTCTTATCTTGGTCACCTTGTGCACGTGCTGCAGCAGCTGGGAGGCGGTTTGCATTTACATCCATCGTATCATTTTGGGGCCACCCTTCTACTACCCAGCTCAGAAGTCTCCCTGAAGACCATGTGTTCAGTGACTTTTAGACAGGCTTCTCGTAGCCTGCAAGTCTTCCTTGGAAAGCCCTCCTTCCTGGGTTGGAACATTCCCGCCGGGCAGAGCATCTAGTTTACCATGTTGTCTGTGAGTTTTTTTGGGGGGGGCAGCATTTGCAATATTCACAAAGTGACTTGTCGTAACTATATATATTTCATCTTGACACTTCACTGAGAGGTGTGAAAATAGATTCTAGGAAAACATCTTTTATGTGTCTTAGATTTTTTTTCTTTTCTTTTTTTAGTATTCCTTAGAAAGGCTTCCCCAAGAAAGTTCCCTAAATCTCTGGGCCAGGAGACAGAAGCGTCGTGTGTTTGGAGGGTCTTCGGGGGGTTGTGGGGGCCAGAGCAGAGGGAAGCTACTGCCGACAGATTGGGGCGCAGTGAGCTGGTTCTGCAGAAAGCGGCGGGTCGCTGAGTCTGAAAGTCATCTTTCCCTTTGGGCTGCAGCGTTGTTGTAGGGACCAGCAGATGGGCCCTGGAGCAGTGCAGCTCCATGTCTGTAGGCATTCCGAGGAGGATGGGGTTTTGTGTCCTGGGCCTTATGCCTGCCTCTGGGGTTGGTTCTTCTCTGGATACAAAGCTGAAGCCCTCCCCAGGTTATTAGGGCACCTTGCCTGCGGGTGCTCAGAGTACCCGAGGGGTCAGTGAACGTGGCCTGAAGGGTCGTAAGGTCTGTCCTTGTCCTTTTCCAACTGCTGTTACCTGGGAGGCTGGTGTTAGGTGGATCTTGAAGCTCATTCAGGACCATGGGAGGGGCCCAATAGGGCTTGAGGGAGCCACTGGGGGTTGTTCCACCCTGACCAGCAGGTTCCCTGTGCTCTGCAGGCTTGCCTGGCAGGAAGGGAGCTCAGGATGTTGCTTGCCCATAGGTCTTTGCTTGAGCTTCAGCCACAACCTTGGAAGCCTTTTCCCTGGTGCGTGCTTCAGAGCACTGCATAGGGTCCCTTCCTCTACTGAGCCTTCCCTGAGCCCTCTGGGCAGTTCCGGACCTTTCTTCTGTACTTCCATAGCTTTGAGTCACTGAACCGCAAGTGGGGGATTTACCCACCCAGAGGTCGAGCCAGAAAAGCTGGCCCATCGGCTGGTTGGCGGGTTCCACTGTGCAGCCAGCTGTAAAGTGATGGCGCTTACACCTTCCGAGGTCCAGCGGGTTTGGCCTTATTCGAATTCTATGCTGAGTCGCCTGCAGATTAGTGATGGGGAGGGGACAGTCCTAGAGTGACCTGCAAGCTCGTTCCGCCAGCCTCCTGGTTCCAGTGACAGCTCCTGTCAAACCTCAGCGAGTGTCTTTGAGTCTTAAGTGCCCAGCTGTGCTCTACATACTGCGCACGTCACTCATGTGCTCCTCACCCTGCCCTCTGGGGCAGCTGCTACAGTTACAAACCCACTTTGAAGAGGAGAAAATAGGGGCCAGTGCCATGGCATAGCAGGTAAAGCCGCGGCCTGCAGTGCCAGCATCCCATATGAGTGCCAGTTCGAGTCCCAGCTGCTCCACTTCTCATCTAGCTGCCTGCTATGGCCTGGGAAAGCAGTAGAAAATGGCCCAAGTCCTTGGGTCCCTGAAACCACATGGGAGACCTGGAAGAAGCTCCTGGCTCCTGGCTTCAGATTGGTGCAGCTCTGGCCGTTGTGGCCAATTGGGGAGTAAACCAAAGGATGGAAGACCTCTCTCTCTCTCTCTCTCTCTCTCTCTGCCTCTGTTTCTGCCTCTCTGTAACTCTGCCTTTCAAATAAATATTAAAAAAAAAAAAAGAGAGAGAGGAAATAGAGGCATGGGGAGGCCGAGCAGTTTGTCTAGTGGGTGAGAGGCAGAGCCCACCTGGGACCTCAGACTGACCCTGAGAACTGAGTGCTTTCACTCCTGCTGCTTGTGGTCGGCCCAGAAGCTGGACGTGAGCGGTTTCTTTTCTTAACCTCAACAAAAGGACACCACTGTCTTTGTGAGACACACCTGAGAACATTTGTTTTAAAAAGATTTGTTTTTACTTGTTTAAAAGGCATAGTGACAGAGAGAAAGAGATCTTCACTCCTCTGGTTCACTCCCCAAATGGCTGCAATGGCTGGGGCTGGACCAGGCTGAAGCCAGGAACCTAGAACTCTATCAGTATCTTCCCAAATGGGTGGCAGGGCTGAAGGACCTGGGCTGTCGCTCGCTGCTTTCCCAGACACATTGGCAGGGAGATGGACAGGAAGTAGAGCAGCCGGGACTCAAGCTGGTCCTCCCCCGTGGGATGCTGGTGTTGCAGGCCGCAGCTTAATCTGTTGTACCACAACGTCAGCCCAAGCCTGAGAATCTTGACCTTGGCACCTGCCGTGCCCTCACCTCCTGAGTGCAGGGCCTGCGGACCTCATGCACTAGTTCTCTGCACGCTCAGTCTGCACCTGCACCATCATCTCTCACCCGTGTGCCTGCAGTAGCCTCCCAACCCTCCCCTCACCCCCGCCAAATGCTCCTGCCATATTACACCCAGACAAAATCTGATCCCATTGCTCCCCAGTCAAACCTTTTCACAGCTCCTCACTGCTTTTTAAAATGAAGACAAAACCCTAACGAGACCTGCAAGGCCCTGGTGGTCAGTCCCCGCCCACTTCATGCTGCTC
This sequence comes from Lepus europaeus, assembly GCF_033115175.1. Classification (NCBI taxonomy): domain Eukaryota; kingdom Metazoa; phylum Chordata; class Mammalia; order Lagomorpha; family Leporidae; genus Lepus; species Lepus europaeus. Next base: position 48,422,837 of record NC_084833.1, read on the forward strand.
CTCCCTCCCCTTCTCCGTGCCAGGCATGCTGGCCTTTTCCTTGAAATATACTGCGCACTTGTCCTTCTTGGGGTCCCAGCTGCCTCCTCACCACTCCTGCTTAAGGAATGGTGTGTGTGTGGATGGCAGCTGAGTCCCTCTGCCGGTCAGGCCCTGTGCCCGTATCCCCTCCCACAGCAGCCTGCCTTTCCTGATAACACTTGTTACAGTTGTAGTGACCTGCCCATGGCCTTTCTCTTCTACTTGGCTATCAACAGCCATGCCTTTGTTTAAAGTCTCTCCGCCAACTAGTGCAATGCCTGTCACGTAGTAAACGATCAATAACTGATACAGCATTGTGGAATGAATAAGTTCAGAACGATTCAGTCATGCGATGGGCCCAGTATTTCCCACATCAATTTCTCTGTTTCAGAGGCTGTTGGAGGCCTGAGGATTCTGCCTGCTCAAGAGCTGAGGTCTCGGAACCAGCAGAGCAGTCATATCCTAGGGTGTTGTGTTCTTCAGATAAACTCTTCCTGGGTCCCCGTCTCATTTTCTTTAGATATAGCCTGGTTTCTGTTCAGTTGTACAGAGTTGCCCAAGGGAATTGTGTTAACTTGAAAGCCAAGTCCTGGGAGGAAGGGGCCATCTCTGAACGAGGCTGTGGCTCCAGCATCCCCTCAGGCTTGGGGGACTTTGGACTGGGATGGTGTGGCCGGATGAAAAGGGTACTCCCCGGACCCCTTGCCTTTCCACTTGATATGTCTGCTGTGGCCAAGCACAGGCAGAATGCAGTTGGGATCCTGAGCTTTAGAGCCCAGAGCAGGTGAGTACACAGCATCTGCTGGCAGTCTGATGTGCGATCCAGGTTATGCTTGTCACCATGGGTAACTTCCTGTAATAGTGGATGTAACTCCTAAGCCCATTTGCAGGCAGACATGCAAACCTGCAGTTTGAGGTGTGTCCCATGTTGATTCCTGGACAAGGCAGGCTCTGTGAGTTCTTACAGGACTGTCTCTCTTTGTTATAAATAAGAGGGCTCCCTGTACTTGTGTCTGATGGATTAATACCTGTTCTGGAACCCTCTGTGGCTGGGCAGAAAAGGCTAGGAGGGTGTGTCATAAATCGTATGGAAATCATTGTCTAGGGGAATGTTTCCAAGAATTCCTAAGGATGCACAGTAAGGGATGTACAAGTCTCTTCTCATTCTGTTCTTATTGCCATCTAATTAAAATACCAAGCCGTCCTGGGGCAATGGCTGGCACCCTATACCTGCAAAGGAGGATATCACATTTGCTTTGGTCTCTGTAGAGACTCTTAGTTACAGGCCATTTTCCCTAGCCTCCCTTGGCACTGGGCTGGATGGACTCATATATATAAATGTCAGAAGCAGACTGTATTTAATATGCATTTGGACCTGGATGTTGGGAGTATGGGGAGGAGAAATAAATGCTGAAGCATCACCTGAGAGCTTTTCATCCATCTGTTAGAAAAGCTTGTCATTTTCCGGCTTTTAATTGTTTCTCATTTTGTTTTCTCTGACTGGTCCTTCCATGGGGCCTGTGTTTCATTCTAGATCTAGATTATGGGATCAGTGTTCTAAGTAATAACTCTCATTTCTGGGTAGGAACTGGGAACATTAGCGAAGTCTGGACTTGGACTCAGACCTGGGCTCCAATTCTTCAGTCATTCAAGAAATATTTATTGAACACCTACTGGGTTATACTTGTGAACAAAATAGACCAAGTTCCTGCTGTTATGCATTTTATAAGCTAGAAGAGAGGGCATAGATGATAAACAGCTAGAGAACAAGTGTATAAAAAGCATCAAGTAATGGTAAGTGGATGTAGAAATCTGGGACAGTTCCTTAACCTCTCAGAGCTGTTTGTCACCTCTGTAGAACAGATTCTATTACAACTTCTCAGGGCTGTTGAGTTGAAAATGAGATTAAAGTCCTGGAAGCACATAGTAGGCATTCAGTCCATCTTCCTCTTTCGACATCAGCTTCCTATGTAGATTTGGCGAGACATTTCTCTTGCAAGTTTAAGATAGGCCTCTGCTCATCAGAGCACAAGGAGAAAACCTAGCATTGCCTCCAGTTTGCAGACCATCCCAGTTCCTTCTCAGTAGTCATGACCAATACCTAGTCCCAGCTTCTTAGTGGGGTTACATGTGAAAGCACCTTGAAGCAGAAGCCCACATGAGATGCACAACAATTCTTAGTCAAATGTCAATCAGCTCCAGCTATCTGTGGCACCCCCTGTTGAGAGACCACATCAGCTGCTTTGATGGACACACATCAGAGCAATGACCCAAGGGGAGCGTCTGCACCAAGCTGCCTGCTGTTGCAGCTGGTTTTGATTCAGTTGTTTTGTTTTTTCTTTCTTTTTTTTTTTAAGATGTATTTATATATTTAAAAGAGTTGCAGGGAGAGAGGGAGAGACAGAGAATCTTCCATTTGCTGGTTCACTCCTGAGACGACTACAATGGCTAGGGTTGGGCCAGTCTGAAGTGAGGTGCTTCATCCGCATCTCCCACATGTGTGGCAAGAGCCCAAGCACTTGGGTCATCTTCCACCACTTTCCCAGGTCATTCTCAGGAAGCTGGATTGGAAGTGGAACAGCCGAGACTCGAACTGGCTACCCATATGGGATTCCGGCACTGCAGGCAGGGGCTTAACCTTCTATACCACAACACCAGCTGACTCAGTTCCTTTTTTTCTTTTAATTTTATTTTATTTGAAAGGGAAAGAGAGAAAGCTCTTCCCTATTCACTGGTTCGTTCCCCAAATGCCCGCAACAGCTGGGTCTGGGCCAGGCTAAATTTGGAGCCTGGATCTCTCAGACTGGCTGCCTCCAGAAGTGTGCATTACCAGGAAGCTAGAGTCAAAAGGGGAGCCAGGACTTGAACTTGAACCTACTACTTGATATAGAATACAGGCATCTTGACCACTGCGCCCCACCCTTGATTCAGTTCATGTCTGATTGTGGCTAAAGCTGGAGTTGCAGGTCTCAGAAAAACCAAACCAGGGATTCCCAACGTCTAGAGAAGGAGAGTGTGTTTTGTTTGTTTGTTTGTTTTTAAAGTCCTTTATGTAAGCCTTGGCTCTGGGCCCCACCCCAAGCATGAGAAGGTAAATAGGAAATGGGTACAGCTGCCGGGCTTTCCCAGCGAGGAGCAGGAAGAAGCATCTGGCCTGTGACGTTTCCCAGGTATGGGGACAAGCTGGGTGGTGCTGGAGCTTTTGAGGCTGTAAGCGGGGAGAAGATGGCCAGAGCACCTCCGTGTTTTGGCTCCGAGCAGGGCAACTTGCGCTAACCCGGGTATCTATGTTGTGTCCGCAGGCCGTGCACACGGGGATGCGAGCTCTCATCTACAACAGCTCCGCGGGGGGCTCACAGGCCGAGCAGTCGGGCATGAGAACCTACTACTTCAGTGCCGACACCCAGGAGGACATGAACGCCTGGGTCAGGGCCATGAACCAGGCTGCACAGGTGCTGTCCCGATCGTCACTGAAGAGGTCAGTCCCAATAGAGGGGCCTCCCACACTCGGAGGGGAGCCCAGAAAAATCCTCTGGTGCCTGAAGTTCCACCCATAGCTCATTTATGCCTTTCTTTGAAACTTTTTTTTAAAATAAGGATGTTCACTTTAAAAAAAAAAAAAAGATTATTTATTTGAAAGAGTGACAGAGAGAGGGATCTTCTATCTGCTGGTTCACTCCTCACATGGCCACAATAGCCAGGTCTGGAATGGGAGCCTGGAACTCTATCCATATCTCCCACGTGGGTGGCAGTGGCCCAAGTATGTGGGTGGTCATCCATTGCCTTCTCGTGTGCTTTAGCAGGGAGCCAGATCAGAAGCGGAGCAGCCAGGACTTGAACCAGCACTCCAGTATAGGATCCTGGCATCTCAGCTGATGGCTTAGCCTGCTGTGTTGCAATGCCAGTCCCTTGAAATCCTTTTTAACAATGAGCGGAGCATTCATACACAGCTAACATGTGTTGCCTGTCAGAGCTGGAAGGGCCTTGAGAAGTTATCTGGTTCTCTTTCTTCCTTGAACAGAGAGGAACACTAGGCCTGCAGGGTGGAGCGTGTGCCTGGGACACAGTCATGGAGACCTGCATACCTGCACTTCTCGGTTTCCTTTCTCTTGGGTGGAAGGGACAGCAACCTGGGGCACCAGTTGGGGAGGGGGAGAGAGCAGGTCAGACAGGTCTCGTCAACTGAGAATGGGCCACAGACAGGCCACCTGCTCCTGGGAGCTGACCTCCCTGAGTGGATGCGCCAAGGTTGCCATCAGCAATCTCAAATATCCCGAGTCTGTCGGCTGTAGAGGACTCCCCGAGAGAAAGCAGAGGAAGAACGTGAATGGTGCTGGGAGCTCGGGGAGAGAGCAGGGTTGCCCTGGAGAAGTCAGGGTCCGATTGAACTGGCCATCTTCTAATGGGGGCCCTGTTTTTATCCTGATATCCAGCTGTGTGTAGAGGCCCCCTTGCCATGGTTCTTCAGTGAGCCTCAAGCCTAAAGGGTCTTCTCCAGCAACCCAAGGGTGGGATTTTTCCATGACTGGGCCTTACCAGTTTTTTCCAGCTCCTGTGTGCAATTTCTATATCATGGTACTTCTTAGCTCCCTGCTCTTCTCTCCAGGTGAGCAGGCCATGGGTCCAGGTAGTAACCACCTTGAAGAGGCCAGGGTGGGGGCAGGCCCCTCCCCACCAAGCTTCCCTGACACCTCAATCTGGGCATTTGTTACAGTGGGTTTTCCCCTTTTGTGTCTGTTAGAGTACTCTGGGCTTCATGCAGGAACCCTTTTTGGTCTTCTGCATAGCATCTGAAACATAAACTACCAATGTCTGTTGAGTGTATAAGTGAGGGAGAAATTCAGAGAATTAATGAATGGATGTATTGAACAGGATACATCAAGGACTGACGCCTGGGTCCTAAATCAATAACCCCTAACTATGTACCATCAGTCAATTTTGACTCTACCTCCTAGCATCGTCATCTAGCCTGGGTGTGCCTGTTCCCATGATGACAATATGTTCACCCTCCAAATGCCTGCAACAGCTGGGACTGGGCCAGGCCGATGCCAGGAGCCTGGAACTCAGTCTGGGTCTCTCTTGTGGGTGGCAGTGACCCAACTACTTGGGCCATTACTTGCTGCCTCCCAGGGTACACATTAGCAGGAAGTTGGAATCAAGGGCAGAGCAGGGACTTGAACCCTGGCACTCCTATATGAAGTGCAGGTGTCTCAGTTGGCATCTTAATGGCTGCACCAAATGCCCACTCCACTTCAGCACTTTTTAAAAGCATGGATGATAACAGCTTTTTAAAAAAAAATTTTTTTTATTTATTTTATTTGAAAGGCAGAGTTACAGGGGGCAGAGCAGAGGCAGAGAGAGGTCTTCCAGCTGCTGGTTCACTCCCCAGATGGCCACAACGGCTGGAGCTGTGCTGATCCGAAGCCAGGAGCTTCTTCCAGATCTCTCACATGGGTGCAGGGGCCTAAGGACTTGGGCCACCTTCTGCTGCTTTCCCAGGCCATAGCAGAGAGCTGGGTCGGAAGTGGAGCTGCGGGGACCAGTTTTGCTCAGCTCCTTGTGGCTGATTAGGGTCCTGAGTAAAAGAATCTGAGGATAAGATTGGACTTCACAGGAAAAATGTGCTGTGATTGCTAACTGGTGTTTGCCTACAACACTTGAAGATTGTTTATTAGCCAGCATTTGGGTCTTTCTACTTTGTCTACCTGAAGAATTTGTCATCAGCCCTCGGATTTTGCTTTTGAAAGGGTTCCTTCCCTTTAAAGATCTCAGGTCATTGTATTGTCTCTAGCTATTCTCTGAGTTTTTTGAAATTTATTCTGTTCTTAATAGACTCTTAAAATTGTGTGATCATGTTTGCTCAAGGTCTATTCTTTAAAAAAAAAAAATAAGGAAACAGAAAAACCACGATTCATTCTACCTTCTGAGTTGGAAAATAGGCATAATAGCGTTATCCTTCAACTTTCTGAGAGATGCAATTGTCACACAAGCAAAGACATACCTATTAAACAGTCTGTGTTCCAGAATAAGATGTTCAGATGTTTGGTTAGTTAAAATTATTCATCAGGCAGGCCTGAATCTTCCTCTCCTCCAGTATGGCGATCTGCGTTGGAGAGCCTCCAGCTCTTTGAGTGAGTGGCCCCATCGTCGTATTTTCCTCTTTCCCTCTGTGGTCCTCGCCCAGGTTGTCCAGTCCATATCCATATGGGCAGATGCTTTTATTATGGATGGAAGTGGATGTCAGGATTGCAGGTGACAGAAGATGCAGAGTGACCTTAGAAACTGGGGGAGGCGAGTGTTATTGGTTAATGTCACTGAAAAATTCGAGATAGATATGGCTTCAGAAACAACTGGATTCAGGGCTCAGCCACTGTCATTATAGGTCATTCAGGCTCTGCCCACCTCTGAATTGGATTCGGTACTGAGCTCTATGTGGAAGTCCCTGGTACCTCTAGGATCTGTTGGCCAAATGGCTGCAGTGGTGGGGGGCAGGGAGGAAGGGAGAGAGGGTGATTAACAAGTACACGGGTATAGTTGGAAGAACTACGTCTAATGTTCTGTAGCACAGTGGAGTAACTGTTGTTGACAGCAATTAATTAGTATTTCAAGATATAGCTAGTAGAGAGGATTTTAAATGTTCCCCAACACAAGAAATGGTAAATGTTTGAGGTGATGGATATTGCCTCGATCCCATCATTTGACATTGTGCTTGTGTACCCATACTGAATATCACACTGTGGCCCCCAGATATCTACAAATATTAGGTGTCTGAAGATTTATCTATTTGTTTGAAAGGCAGAGTTACAGAGAGAGGGAGAGTGGGGGCGGGGATATCTTCCCTCCATTGGTTTACTCCCCAGATGGTTACAATGGCCATGGATGAGCAGACTGAAGCCAGGAGTCTAGAACTCCATTTGGGTCTCCCATGTGGATGGCAAGGATCCAAGTACTTGAGCCATCCTTTTGCTGGCTTCCCAGGTACATTAGCAGGGAGCTGGATCGAAAGTGGAGCAGCAAGGACTCGAATCAGAGCTCATATAGCATGCCAGCATGGGAGGCGGTGGCCCAACCTGCTGTGCCACACACTGCCAGCTCACTGAATTTTTTTTTTTTAAAGAAGCATCTCATGGGCTCCACTTGAAACCTATAGGATCAGGATTTCCTAGGGCAGGAGACAAGCCCATTAAATTTGGTAAAATTTTTATTAATATAAAGAGAACAGATTTCATACATTTCATAGTAAAAAAATTTTTTAACACACGGGAGAAAACAATGGCTGCAGTGGCCACAGATTCATGTCATCCTGGTTAAGTCCAGAAGGAAAGAGCTGGCATCTGTGAGTCATTCTGATTAGTTAGGTTTAGAGCATGGGTGGTTCTACCCCAGGCCTACTGTGGCCAGGCAGTCCATCATGCTGACTGGCAAAGGCCCTCTGCTGGGCACGGAGACTAGATTCCCAAGGAAATGTCAGGGCTAATGGCAGAGGGTGGAGAGATGGCTTTTTGGAATGGGAATAGAGTAGACATGAGTCCAGGCTTGCTGCTTTACCTCTCACTCCAACTATATTTCTTTCTTTGGTCCTAACTACTTCCTCCCAGAGCTTGCTCTCTGAAGTCAGACAGGCCTGGTTCAAGACTGAGCTCTGCTGTTTTCTAGCTATGTCATTTATTTATTTGAAAGTCAACGTTGGCCAGCACAGCGGCTCACTAGGCTAATCCTCCGCGTGTGGTGCCGGCACCCCAGGTTCTAGTCCCATTTGGGGCGCCGGATTCTGTCCCGGTTGCTCCTCTTCTAGTCCAGCTCTCTGCTGTGGCCCGGGAAGGCAGTGGAGGATGGCCCAAGTGCTTGGGCCCTGCACCCACATGGGAGACCAGAAGGAAGCACCTGGCTCCTGGCTTCTGATCGGCACGGCGTGCTGGCCGTAGCGGCCACTTGAGGGGTGAACCAATGGAAGGAAGACCTTTCTCTCTGTCTCTCTCACTGTCTAACTCTGTCTGTTTAAAAAAAAAAAAAAAAAAAGTCACCGTTACAGAGAGAGAAGGAGAGACAGAGAGAGAGAGAGAGAGATCTTCCATCTGCTGGTTTACTCCCCAGGGGCTATAACAGCCAGCACTGGGACAGGCCAAAGCCAGGAGCCAGGAGCTTCTTCCAGGTCTCCCACTTGGGTAGCAGGGCACCAAGTACTTGGGCCGTCTGCCTCTGCTTTCTCCAGGCCATTAGTGGGGAACTGGATTGGAAAGTGGGGCAGCCAGGGCACAAACCAATGCCCATATAGGATGCTGGCATGACAGGCAATAGCTTTACCTGCTATGCCACAATGTCGGCCCCTTCTACATGTTTTTAAAGTGTCCTATAACATGTTTATGTGGCACAGTAGCTGTGTCAGGTATGCTGGCTTCCATAGTTTGGTGTGATAACGTTATTGGCTTCTTTTTCTTTACTCCCTTCCAGCTTTGTCATTAGTCCTCTGGATCCGTTTATTAATGAGGCTCCCAGGAGCAGATGGTGCTCTCTCCCTTGCTGGCACGTGCCCTGCCCCGAGAGTGGGAGTTGTGGTTGGCAGCCCAGGCTCCCTACAGTACTGTCCCTGTGCCTGCTCGTCAGCTCCTGCCTCCTTCAGCCTCATCCAGCCTCGTTCCTGTGGTCCAGGAGCAGAGCTGAGAGCCCCCTGCATCTACTGCCTCTGGCTTCAGCACGGCTCCTCCCAATACCACCCACCGTAGGGGGCAACGAGCACTATAGATGGAGCCTGCCGTTCCCTCCCTCCATACATAACTCAGAATTCTCCATTTCCGTGTTCTGCTGCTTGCCAGACCCTAGACTCCAGTGTTTGATTCCCTGCAGCCACCTTGAACCCTGTCTTCTCCACCTGCCCCATTGGGTTGCTGCTTCTGTCTGTCTAGGGGTGCTTTGTCCTCTGTAACTGGCAGAGGCACTAACCAGGGTGTCAGTTTGCATTCAGAGCTCACAAAACTGTCCCACAGTGACTCAGGCAGGGGGCAAACCACATGACAGCTCAGCTCCTTTCTCAGGCTCCAAGCCTCTCTGGTCTAAAGTATACCTGTAGTCCCGTCCTGGGACTGAAGGAACTTACGAGCTAATTTCCTTTTGAGAAAAATCTGACTTCCTTAGCCTGAGTTTTGAAGCCCTGCATGGGCTTGGTCCCTACACATACACCTTTGGTTAATCTCTTGCTGTTCCAATTTATTTATTTGTTTATTTGTTTCTTTCCCCCTCCCCATTTGAAAGGCAGAATTAGAGAGAGAGAGAGGAGAGAGAGAGAGAGAGAGATCTTCCATTTGTTGCTTTACTCCCCAAATGGCTGCAAGAGCCAAAACTGGGCCACATTTGAGCCAGGAGCCTGGAAGTCCATCTGGGTCTCCCATGTGAGTGGGAGGGGCCCAAGCACTTGGTTCATTTTCTGCTGCTTTCCCAGGTGCAGGAGCAGAGAACTGGACTGAAAGTGGAGCATCCTGGAGTCAAACTGGCACCCTTTTGGGATGCCAGTGTTGCAAGAAACGCATTAATCCACTGCGCCATGGCAACAGTCCATTTACAATTTTTTTAAAAAGACTTATTTATTTGAAAGAGCTATAGAAATAGAGGGAGAGATCTTCTATTTGCTGATTCACTCCCCAAATGGCCTTAACAGCCAGCACTGGACCAGGCTGAAGCCAGGTGGCAAAGGCTTCAACTGGTTCCCCACGTGGGTGGGGGTGGCAGGGGTTCAAACACCTGGGCCATCTTATGCTGCTTTTCTTGGGCCATTAGCAGAGAGCTGGATCAGAAGTGGAGCAGCAGGGACTCAAACCAGTGCCCATATGGGCTGCTGGTGTTGCAAGTGGCAGCTTAACCCATTGTGCCTCGACACCAGCCCTTGTTTCCAACTTTCTGTGCCCCAGTCCTACGGTGCTGCTTTCAGCAACTTGAATTGGTGCATTTGCGCATGCATTTATCTATTTCATCTTTTACTTTACAAGTATTTTTGAGATCATTTTGTGGGTCAAACCCTGTTAAAGAAGCTGAGAACACAGCAGTGTTCTGAGGGAGAAGCCAAGTCCCATGCATCTTGCAGGCTGGAGGGGAAAGAGGAGAAAACAGATCATAAACAGGGGAAGGAAGATACATCAGTAAGCTAAGTTTTATCATCCATGCATGCAGGCAGTAAAACAGGCTGATGGTAGACCGGCACCGTGGCTCAATAGGCTAATCCTCCGCCTGCAGCGCTGGCACACTGGGTTCTAGTCCCGGTCGGGGCACCGATCCTGTCCCGGTTGCCCCTCTTCCAGGCCAGCTCTCTGCTGTGGCCAGGGAGTGCAGTGGAGGATGGCCCAAGTCCTTGGGCCCTGCACCCCATGGGAGACCAGGAGAAGTACCTGGCTCCTGCCTTCGGATCAGCGCGGTGCGCCGGCCACGGTGGCCATTGGAGGGTGAACCAACAGAAAGGAAGACCTTTCTGTCTGTCTGTCTCTCTCTCTCACTGTCCACTCTGCCTGTCAAAAACAAAACAAAAAACAGGCTGATGGTAAGGGAGGAGCCAAGGAACCCAGTAGCCCCCTGGGGGTGGCTTGGGAAGGCTTTTGTAAGGGCAGAATGTGGAGGTGGGGCCTGATTGACCCAAGCAAGTCAGATATGCAAATCTTTTAGGAAAAGTGTTCCAGGAAGAAGGAAGGACACACACAAATGCTCTGAGGCAAGAGTGAGATTGTGGCCAGGTCAAAGCGAGCAGAATGGAGAACAGACTGCAGGGGGCTCTGGGTGTAGAGAGGTCCGACTCCTGAGGCTGCAGCATCCCTCTGAGCTTTGGTCGCCTCTTCCCCAGCCCTCACACCCTGCCAGGACTCCTGCAGCACGGCCTGTAGGCCTTGGCTACGTGAATGTCGTTTCTTCCTTTCCTTTGCCATAGATTTTTCATTCTAAAGCTAGATTGATATGCTTCCTCACCGCCACCCCCACCAGACTTTAGCTCATTGATAGGTGAGACTGTTGTAGGTTTCAAGTATCAGTGCCTGGCACATAGTAAATGTTCAGTTAATGGATACGTGCATGGATATTTGGCTGGCTGGGTAGAGAGGTGGCAGAATGGATGAACAAAAACACCTGTGAGACCTCTCCACGTGAGATGTTTAAAGAATGACTTGGGGTGATCAAGGCTTTGTTGGACTTGTGTGTGGGGAATCAGGCTGCTCAGAAATGGCCCAGTCATTTTGGCTGTCTGCACTGTCTTTGGAGAGCTAAATATTTAGGCTTCCACACTCTGACCACCTGGGCAAAGTGAGGCTGCACAAGCCTCTTGGTCCCTCAACAGGAGAAATAATTTATAAACACATTTTCAGTCTGGTACGGGGCTGTGGAGTGGGATCAGCTGGGGTCTGAGCCCAGCTTCTGAACTGGTTGGGTGACCCAGGGCCAGTTGGTGCATCTCTCTGAGCTCCTGTCTGGTGAGTAATAACATCTGTGGGTTCTGTGATCATGAGAAGAGGTAATACGGGGCTTAGCTCGTGCCTTCGTGTTCAGTAAGTGCTCAGTGCGTGATGACTGACGCTGCCATTTTCACTGTCCCTGTCCTTCGTCAGAGACAGTTTATTGTAAATGAGCCTGGTGCTCATTTCTGAGTGCCCCAGCCTCTCCGGGCTCAGCTGTCTGCATCTTGCAGGGTTGTGGCAGGGATTAGAAATGGCCTGTGTCGAATTCCTTGCACACAGTAGGCCCCAGCCCATGGCAACAATAAGCAAGCATTGGCCATTAAAAAAAAAAAAAACAAAAACCTATGAGCCAGGCTGTGACTGCCCTAGGGGCATGGACAGTGAATGAGACTCACAAGTGCCACAGCTTCAGACTGGCATAGGCTGAACCATGACAGGGGTCCACCTTGCCCAGACAGAAACAAGACAGGATTTCTCCAGGCAGGAAGGCACAACATGGGGTGGGGGTGGGGGGAACCTGACAGCCACTAAACATCCTTCCCCTTGGTCTGGTTTGTTGATCTGTACAGCTCACAAGGAATTTTTCCAGTAGTCACTCTGCCGAAGCAAGAGGCAGCTCAGCTTGGCAGCCTGGTTACTCCACTGCTTCTGCAGCCAAGCTCTCCCCTTGGGGAAGGCAGCCCAGAAACAGCGGAGTTTGCCGTCAGAGCTGGCAGGCCCTGTGGTGTTAACTTGGGCAGAGCAGACAGAGCGTGAGAGGAAGCGGCATAGTTACCCCTGTCCCGGGGGGCTGCTCTGTTGACCTCAGGGGAAAAGATGAAACCAGCTCCTGGCTGTTTCTCTTCAGCTGTCACCTTCCTTAGGTGTGAGGAACTAATCCAAGAGAGCAAGCCCTTCCACGGGCTCTGCAGCTACCTCGGGCCCCTGGATCTGCAGCTCTTGGTACCAGTCTATCGATTGTTTCCAGGATGGGCTTAGGGTCTTGAGCCCACCCTGCCCCTTAGACTGGGGGCCGGTGCTCCGGACTCAGGCTTTGTTTACATAGGACTTCTGCCACCTGGATGGGCTCAGATGGAACTTGCCAAGAATATCAGTGGCCTGGCCCTTGTTCTTGGACAATTAATGTGGTCATTTAGGTGAAGTGAGTAGGGAGGGAATTTTCTGGGGGGAGGGAGGGTGTCAGCAGAAGAGCTGCATCTGCCAACATGACCAAGCTTTCATACCTCTGCCCACCTCCGTCTTTGGTGTGTGTGTGTGTGTGTGTGTGTTTAGCATTAAGATAGAGGGAAATACGATGCCTTCTTGCCTGGTGAGATTGAGTTTGGAGACAGAATAAAATAATTATCAGTGCATAAATGCTTGGCAGGATCTTTTTACTTCCAAGTTCTTGTGAAGAAAAGGAATAAGAAGAAAGCATCCTTTTCTTTCGAGGTGTGTGCTTTTCCCACTTTGAGGGGGAAGCAAGAATTTTCTCTAAGCAGACACATAGCATCCCTGAGGTGAGCTGAAACTAGAGAGGCCCGATTCCAGCCAGTGAAGAGCTCAGTCCCTTGTATGAATTAGGGACTGCGTTTGGTTGCTAATAATAAAATAATTCAGCTTCAGGTAGCCTAAGGAGGTTGGGCTTTAGTTTTGTCACGTGACAAGATCCAGAGGTGGGGAATCCAGGTTGGTGCAGTGGCTCCATGCTGCCCTCGGAGACCTGGACTGTTTATTGCTGTCCACTCAGGTGTTAGCAGGTGACTTTCATTCTCATTATTGTCACCTGCCAATCCAGGCAGGCGGCAGAGAAGGGTTAGGTAAGCCTGCCTTCTTTTAAAGACTTTCCTGGAAGACCTGACCCAGCAAGTTCTGCTTGCTGTTGTTGGCCAGGGCTGTCATATTGTCACCTCTAGCTACAAGGGAGGGTGGGAAATGTAAACTTTTGCAGATATATTGCTGCTTTGAAAATGTTGGGACAAAGAAGGCAAGAATTGATATTGAATCATCAATGCATTTGCCTCTGAGGGCGTCCCGTGTGCCAGATGCTGTGCTGGGCTCTTCCTAGGCCTCATCTCCTTTAATCTTCACAATACCCCGAAGAGGCAGGGGCTGCTGTTCCATTTCACAGATGAGGAACCTGAGACTGGAGAGGTCAAGTGCCCAGAGACACCCAGCATATGTGTGACGGAGCCAGCTCTTGAATCCAGATAGTACTGGCTCTAAACCCTGTGTTCTCTGTGTTTGTCATTTTCAAAAAGTGATACACATGGCTAGAATGGTTGCCAAGTGCCCGCAGTTCTCTGTGTTTTTGAACAGTCGCTGGTTCCAGGTGTTCACAGCAACAGTAGTGACCTGCTGGGGAACAGCAGCCCTCTTGGGAAAGGCTTGTGTCATCTTAGCTAATCACTTGTGCTCTGCCTGGCCAGATCCTATAGTCGTGATGGCCTGGCGTGTTCCATTCTTTCTCACCATTGTGCTAAACTGAGCATCACAGACCTCTTTTGTGATAAGCCTCCTGATTTGAAAAGCTGTGTGTGAAATTTTGGGGGGATGCAAGGAAATAGGATAAGAATTAGAAACCCCTTATGGCCTTAGATGTCACAACTTGGTGAGTTAATTGTTTAACTCCGATAAGGAGGAGGAGTAGAGCATCACCATCACCTTTCTTTCTTTTTTTTTTTTTTGACAGGCAGAGTGGACAGTGAGAGAGAGACAGAGAGAAAGGTCTTCCTTTTGCCGTTGGTTCACCCTCCAATGGCCACCGCGGTAGGCGCGCTGCGGCCGGCGCACCGCCCCGATCCAATGGCAGGGGCCAGGTGCTTCTCCTGGTCTCCCATGGGGTGCAGGGCCCAAGGACTTGGGCCATCCTCCACTGCACTCCCTGGCCACAGCAGAGAGCTGGCCTGGAAGAGGGGCAACCGGGACAGGATCGGTGCCCCGACCGGGACTAGAACCCGGTGTGCCGGCACCGCAAGGCGGAGGATTAGCCTGTTGAGCCATGGCGCCAGCCCACCATCACCTTTCTTACCTGCAGCTACCACTTGGACACCTGGGCCAGAGGCACCTCTTACAAAGTGCCAGGAGCCAGGGGAATGAGCTGTCCCTACCCTCAAAGTCTTTTATTTTAAGAGTTATTTATTTATTTGAAAGGTAGAGTTACAGAGTCTTCCATCCACTTGTTCACTCTCCAAATGGCTACGATGGGCGGATCTGGGCCCATCCAAAGCCAGGAGCTTCTTCCAGGTCTCCCACTTGGGTGCAAGGGCCCAAGGACTTGGGCCATTTTCCACTGCTTTCCCAGGCCATAGCAGAGAGCTGGATCAGAAGTTGAATGGCCAGGACTCAAACCGTTGCCCATACGGGATGCCGGTACTGCAGGCAGCTGCTTTATCTGCTACGCCAGAGCGCCAGCCCCGCCCCAAACTCTTTGGGGCTAGAAAACCACAGGGTGGCAAGGGGACAACTGTTCTTTTGTCTACCTCTAAAGTTTTGTTTTGTAGTAAATGCTGGTGTTACTCTGAAGAGAAAGATTTATCATGCCCTGTTCAATTTACTTCCAGGAAGTACAGGCATGGGTGGGATTGTGCATATTCAAGTATATACACAGTGAGGACTAAGATTTATGATCCCTCATCTCAGGGTTCCTGGTAAGTATCTGGTCCAACTGGGATGGAATATGTTCGCCTGCTCCTCCAACATAAATTCTGCAAAGCTTTTGGAGCCACTGTTACATCCCTGAGCAAAGTGATTAACCAGGACCCTGTCCTAAGGGAGAGAGGCAGTTGACAGTGGGACACAGCCATGAAAGAGGAGCGAGCCCTCTGCTCCATCTAAAAAGCTCCTCTTCTAGCTTCAGTTCACATCCTGACCTACAACCTATGACTACACTCCCCTTCTCCTTTTGAGTTCCTAGATTTGCATGTATGTAGTGCTCTCTCGCTTGCGCGCTCTCTCTCTCTCTCTCTCTCTCTCTCTCTCTCTCTCTCACACAGACACACACACACACACACACGCAGAAGCAGAAGTACATGGGCCCTGGAGTCTGCGTGGTTTTGGGCCCTGGCTCCACTCTGTCCCAGCTGTATGCTCACTGGTCTTCTCCATGTCTCCATTTCCTTCTAACATCTAATAATACTTCACAGGAGTCTTTGAGGCCAATACTATTCTGCTGGAGCTGTCCCCTGAGGACACAGATAAGTGGCCATATACAGAGGTGCCTGTTCTCTGAAGATTGTCAGTTGTGCTGCCAACTGTACTTTGGGCTGTGCCAGACGCTAGCAGGAGAGATCCTTGGCTCAGCAGCCTTCTGTCCGAACCCCAGGAAGACAGAGGGACACATAGCAGAGGAGACAGGAACAGTGGCACTGAGTGGGAAGACAGCTCAGGCATGGTCTTCCTGAGAATGTCACACGTCTCATTGATTCATTCTTTGATTCATCAGTATTGATAGAGTGCACACTGGTTCCCCTTGCCAGTCATGGCGACAGACGTTCCAGATGGGCCAAGGTCCGCCTTGGCCTGAGAACTCATGGTCTAGTTGGGAGCTGCAAGAGTCAGCATGCAGTGAGGGTTCCAGTGTGAGCCGTGTGACGACGTGGCCAGCATGTGGTATCATTCTAGACTGGGGGTATATATCAGGGTGGCTTCCTGGAGGAGATGACACTTAAGCCAGAAGAAGGTAGGCAGGCAGAGTGAGGGTGGGCAGGGAAAGAGTTCCCAACAGAGGAGTGGCTCATGCAGAGGCCTGGAGGTGAGTGACCAAGAAGGGTGCTCATCAGAAAGCCCTGGCCATGGTGTGGGCTGAGTGTGTGTTCTTGTTGCAGGGATGTGGAGAAGGTGGAGCGGCAGGCAGTGCCCCAGGCCAACCACACAGAGTCCTGCCAAGAGTGTGGCCGCGTGGGTCCTGGACACACAAGGGATTGCCCTCACCGTGGCCATGACGACTCCTTTGGCTTCGAGAGACGGGAGCAGGAAGAAGAGCGGTACCGTTCCCAGAGGGACCCGCTGGAGAGCAAGCGAGACAGGAGCAAGGCCAGGTCCCCGTATTCACCTGCCGATGAGGATGCTTTGTTTGTGGATCTGCCCAGTGGCCCGAGAGGCCAGCAGGCACAGCCCCAGCGGGCGGAGAAGAATGGCACGCTGCCCACCTCTTACGGCCCGGGAGAGCAGAATGGGACTGGCGGCTACCAGCGGGCCTTTCCTTCCAGGGGCAACCCTGAGAAGCACAGCCAGAGGAAGAGCAGCCTGGCCCAGGTCGAGTCCTGGGCGAAGGCGCAGAAGGGGGACGGCAGGAGGTGAGTAACAGACGAGCATCACTGCTGATACTGTGCTCACGAATGTAGTAACAGTAGCTATTGTTCCCTTAGCACCTGCTGGGTGACTGCTGGCTTTCAACTCATTAGCTCTGTTACCTTCAGAGCTCCCTGTGATGGCCCTGCAAGGAGGGAGTGATAGCCCTCATTTCCAGAGAGAGAGGCTGCAGGAACCTGCCCTTGGCACACAGAGAAGTGGCCGAGCCAAAGTCTAGGCACAGGTGCGTGGGCCTCCAAAGCCCACAGGAGGTGCCCTGGAGGCTCCGCAGAGAGTGCCTGAGACCCCCAGCAGGAGCGAGCACTGCTTCTTTTACACTGCTGCTTCTGGGCACCCAGGAAATACTTCCATAAACTAGCATGAATACCATGCGTGGACCTGTGTGTTAATCCCAGGCACAGAGATACACTTCAGCCCTGTTGACATTGGACTTCCTAGTACCCATCCCTTCAAGGAATGGTTTTAAATTATTTGCCAGGCACGCATCTCTTGCTGTTTGCAAAGCACTGCCTGTATTTTATGATAACCTCAGATTAATTAGGACATATTAATAAACAAGAAGAACTCAGGATCACCGGCTTTCAGGTCCCCAGAAGCCACTGTCTGTCTCTTCATTATGAAGACGTAGCAGATCCCTCTCGCCATCCTCAGGCATTCAGGACAAGCCACTGAGCAGAGGAGAGAGCAGCACCTGCTGCATCCAGAAGACTCCTCAGGGGCTGGCCTGGCTGTGGCCCCGCAGGCTGATTATGTGCTATAAAATGCCATGCTTCTTGTTCCCTGTTGGCAAGGCCCAGATTTCTAGCTGTGGGCTCGGGAGGCAGCAGTGCTTCTCAGGGAATAGCCAGGGCCAGTTTTCAGGAACCTGGGGATGTGTGCACCTGTGGGTTTCGTAACCTCTTTAATCTGGCCCAGCTGGACATGGTGAAATCGCATTGCAGACTCCTTACGTGGCTGATTGGTGTGGTTGTGGAGCAGATCAGAAGGGGAAGCTTTCTGTGTTGTAGACTCAATCCCTCCCCATCCCGCTCTGGAAATGACCAGGTGTCAGTTCTGTTTGTTCAAATGTTGTGTCTTACTGAAAACAGAATCTTTTGCCCAAGGACACTTCAGGGAGAGGCTGCTGTTGATGGTGTGGGGCTAGGTAGGCTGCCTGGCAGATGGTGGCAAGATGACCTTGCTGCTGAGTGAGGTGGGAAAGGTGGCAGGAGTCGGGTCATGCAGCTCCTTATACTCCCGGGTAAGGGATTTGAATCCTTGGAAAAGCAGTAGGGGGAGCCACTGGGAAGTGATGTGATCTGATGAACATTTCATAAATAGAATGGGAGCCTAAGGAAGAGGCCACTGTGATAGTCTAAGAGGGTGACAGCAGAAATAGAAATGGACAGGTTTGAGGTCCATTTTGGAGGCTGAGGTAATGAAGTTTGTTGGTGGATTGGATGTGCAGGATGAGGGAAGAGAGGGAAAAGGAAGAGTCAGAATTTTGTTGAGGTGGGGAAGGAACAGGATTGAAGGAAATTGGGTTTTCCATTTTGGACATTTGAGTGGGGAGGGGTCTTAGGTGGTATTGGAGCTAGCATTCAGGTTTGGCTTGGCTAGTAGGGAGTAGGGAGGTGTGGTACCATGCACCTGCTGTAAGCCATGGAGAGAAGTGAGCTGGATGAGGAGCGTGGTGCCTGTGGCATGTCCAGGTGAAGGTGACCTGTAGGCTACAGGGTACAAGCTGAAGGGAAATTTGGGAGTCAGTGCTCTAGTGGTGGTCACAATGGATGCCCTGGCAGTAGTTGAGAACAATAATTTTATAAATCACTTGTTAATTACTTATTAATTAATCGCTTATTACTAATTTTATGAATCAATTAATTAAGACAGCAAGCTGTTCTCCACAACAGTTGGGGGTAGAGGTGAAGCTGGGAGCTCAATCCAGGTCTCCCACATGAGTGGTAGGAACCCGATTACTTGAGCCATCACCACTGCCTCCTAGGGGCTACAGTAGCAGGAAGCCGGAGTCAGGAGCCACAGCTGGTATTAAATCCTGGCACTCCCAAGTGGGATGCATGCATCTTAAATCACTAAACTGAACACCTCTGCAGAGCTGTGATTTTTTTAAAAAAAGATTATTTATATACTTGAAAGGGAGAGAGAGAGAGATCTCTTCCGTGCACTCCCAAATACTCACAACAGCCAAGGCTGGGCCTGGCTGAGGTCAGGAGCCAGGAACTCCATCCTGGTCTCCCACGTGTGGACAGGAACTCAAGTACTTGGGACATCATCTGTGCCTCCCAGGACATTAGTAGAAAACTGGATCAGAAAGGCAGAGTAGCTGCGACTCATACCAGACACTTGGATGTGGGATGCAGGTGTTCGAAGCCACTTAACCTGCTGTGCCATAACACCCACCTGTAGAGCTGTGATTCTTAATCAGGACTGCACAATTTGGTCATTTGCAGTCCTATCCCAGAGGTTTTGATTTTTTCGGTCTAGGGTGAGGTCAAGGCATTTATCTGTGTGTTTGACAAGCTCCCTCAGAGATTCCAGTGTATAACCACGGTGAGAAACTGGCTTGGCTGCACACTGGAATCACCTGCTGAGGCTTAACGTTGACCGAGGTCTAAGTCCCATGCCCAGAAATCCAGTTCCACTGGGCTGGGCTGCAGTCCAGATATTAGTGTTTCTAAGAAGTGCATCCTCCATCACCCCTCCTCCCTTGATGATCCTCTTGTGTGGCCAGGGTTGGGAATCTCCATCCAGCTCAGGGTGAAAAGCAGCCAAAGACCAAGACCTGGGAAACCCCAGGCCAAGGATCAGGCAGAAGCAAAATCTCCATGCTGGAGGCTGAGCAGGAGATGAAGGAGGGAGAGGTGTGGTTAGGAGGACTTCAGTCAACAGTGCAAGGGTCTGCAAGCAAAGACTTCTCCCTTGCTGGGGCACCTGCCAAGGTGGACACCTCCAAAGGAAAATCCAGAACCTCGGGGTCCCTGCTGGCCTTTTGCTCAGTGGCAGAAGTCTTTTCTTGCTTTGAGCTTCTTGCTGTGCTGACACAGACAAACCTGAATACAGCTAGAATGTTGAAATCAGGTAGGAGGCAGAGAAACCAGAGCGGAAGAAACCGGAAAGATGGCATAGCTGATAATACTTTGTGTGACGGGGTGCAGAAAGGATCGCAAAAACTGGGCAGCTGATATGTGATTATACATCGTTGCTTGTCTACACTACTGTTTCTGGCAGCCTGCAAACCTGTGTTACTCACAATGGCTTGCATTTGGGGGTGGGGGGTGGGGTCAGTGCATTAAGGAGCTAAAGGGGGAGACGTCAACTAGGAGATGGGAGGGGATGGGGATGGGGCGGGTGTTGGACTTTCCCCGGGGTGTGGGGTGGGCGTTCTGCTGACATCAAATCTGTAGGCATATACAGTTCATTGGCTGGGAGGTCATTGAATGCACAGCTAGGGGAATTCCAGTCCAGGAGTGGAAGCAGATCTCAGTGGGCTAAAAAGTGAATACAAATGAAGAATTGAAGGCAGAACATAGAGAAGAAAGTGCTGTCGGTCTCTGAGCAGAGTGTTTGCCATGTCTCTGATCTTTCATCTTAAAAGATCTGCATCTTTCATTCCCACATTTTTTCCCTAAATATATATACTTTTAATCTCTTACAATAAGAAATAAATAGATAAGGGACATCCCCCCCCCCATTTTCAGTCTCAAAATATAGAAAATGGATAGCTGTGCTTTGTGTATAATTAAGACTATGCTAATCTCATTAAACTGAACATTAAGAACACATTGCAAGGGTGGTCATTTGGACATAATCCTCTATTCTTGGCTTTAGACAGCACAGGGAATTCTTTAAGTTCTTTTTAAATTTTTTTCATTTTTTTCATTTTATTTGAAAGCCAGCCAGCCAGCCAGCCAGAGAGATCTTCCATCTACTGGTTTATTGCTCAAATGCCCACAATACCCAGGGCTGGGACAGGCTGAAACCAGGAGCTCAGAACTCTATCCGGGTCTCCCACGTGAATACCCGAGTACCTGAGCCGTCACCTGCTGCCTCCCAGGTTGGGCATTAGTGGGAAGCTGGATTGAATGGGGAGAGGGGACTCTATCCCAGGTACTATGAAAGGGGATGTGGGCTTCCTAAACAGTGATTAGTCCCTGTACTACATGCCCACCTGGGGAATAAATCTTTCAATATTCAGAGATCTATATTACATTTCACATCCTTAACCCCCTGTATGGTTTGTAGGGGGCTGGCGCCGTGGCTCACTTGGCTAATCCTCTACCTGTTGCGCCAGCATCCCATATGGGTGCCGGGTTCTAGTCCCAGTTGCTCCTCTTCCAGTCCAGCTCTCTGCTGTGGCCCGGGAGGGCAGTGGAGGATGGCTCAAGTGTTTGGGCCCCTGCACCTGCATGGGAGACCAAGAAGAAGCACCTGGCTCCTGGCTTCGGATTGGCATAGCTCCGGCCGTAGCGGCCATTTGCGGGGTGAACCAACGGAAGGAAGACCTCCCTCCCTCCCTCCCTCCCTCCCTCCCTCCCTCCCTCCCTCTCTCTCTCTCTCTCTCTCTCTGTCAAATAAAAATTTTTTTAAAAAAAGAGAAAGGCTCTACCTGGAGGAACAGAAAATGAACTACAGTGGTGTGAAAAAAAACTTTTAAAAAAATATAAGAAAAAAAATGAAAGAATATGGTTTATGGGAGCCAAATTGATATACACATAGACTTTTACCATATTCTAAGAACTTGTTTATAAATTTGAGCCTACCATTTCTTTCCCCCAGTGTTTAAATAAGGCACATGATAGTACTTCAAAAAGTTCGTAGGGGAAAATGGAGTTAAAAGATAAGTTTATTGTGGTACAAAAATCTTTGAAATCCACACGTAGTTTTTTTCATGAACTTTTGAAGACCTTTCCTCTTGGGCGAATTAATAGGCATTGGGGACTGGACTAGGGTAGGGTTAGAGGATCCAAAGACTGATAAAGAACAGAGTGACAAGTGTCAGTCCTGTGTGGTGGGTATGATCCTAGGATGAGGAGCTTCTGTGCATAAGTAACTGATTCTAAAAAATGATGTCACATTTAACAAGACCTTGTTTGAGGTAGCTGTATCAGAATGTCCTGTTTAGTGCCTCTCAGGACAGGGTAGCCCAGGGCCACCAAGCAGGGAGTGAAGGTCAGAGACTTGGAACCCCCTTTTTGGATAAGACTGAGGTGGGCGCAGCAAATGGGTCTACAGTTGGGCAAAGCTGCTAGTGGAAAGCTGTAGCCATTACGGGGAGAGAGAGGGAGGAGGAGAGAGGTCTTCCATCCTCTGGTTCACTCCCCAAGTGGCTGCTACGGCTGGGGCTAGGTCAGACGGAAGCCAGGAGCTTCTTTCAGGTCTCCCATGTAGGTGCAGGGGCCAAAGCACTTGGGTCATCTTCTGTTGCTTTCCCAGGCACATTAGCAGGGAGCTGAATCAGAAGTGGAGCAGCCAGGACTCCAACCAGTGCCCCTATGGAATGCCAGCATTGCAGGCTGTGGCTTCACCTGCTACGCCACAGTGCCAGCCTAGTGTCACTTCTAAATGGCAGACAGTGCATAGGTGGAGGGCCCAGCTTAGAGATGAGCTAAGGCCTTTGGGGCACTATCCAGTGGGGGCACTGTGACCATCCAGACACCGAGTGGGCGCAGACTAGACGTAAGGGGCGTAGGTGTGGAAGCACAGCTCAGATGTACTTTGCATGGCTTGCATTATGCTGCTGCAGAATGAACAATGGCTGGAAAAATCCTGACCTTCTCCCGGGAAGTGCTGGCCCTGCCACCTCCTCTGAGGGCTCAGGCACTGCCCCTGCTTCAGACACATTTCCAGTGAGCCTGGCGAAACCGATAGCAAACCCTGTCCCCTAGTAGCAAGCCGACCCGCTTGACAGGACAGGTCTGGTTGGAAGAGATCTGAAAATGCCCTCCTGTTATTGCAAAGATATCATTAAAAGGGTGACAAAAGCAACAATATTTGAGTGCCAAATGTTTTTTTTTTTTTTTAAAGACTGAAAGAGTTACAGAAAGAAGGGGGGAAAGACAGAGAGATCCTCCATCTGCAGGTTCACTTCCCAAATGGCTGCAGTGTCCAGGGCTGGGCCAGATGGAAGCCAGGATCCAGGAGCTTCTAACGGGTCTTCCATGTGAGTGCAGGAGCCCGAGCACTTGGGCCATCTTCCACTGATTTCTCAGGCAAGTTAGTAGGGAGCTGGATTGGAAGTGGAGCAGCCAGGACTTAACTGGAGCCCATATTGGATGCTGGCCAACGCTGCAGACAGCAGCTTAACCCACTGTGTCATAGCACCATCCCCATGGCAAGTGTTTCTAATCCTTGCAACAGTTTTTAAGTGGTTCTTACTACCCTCATTATATGGTAAGGAAAATGAGACTTGGAACATAAGTGACCCAAGGTCTGATAGCCAAAAAGTGTTGAGTTTTAAAACAGCTAGAGTTGCACTTCTCAGACTTCGGGGCACCTCGGATTCTTACTAAGGGCATTGTTAAAATGCAGGTGGCCAGGGTTGGTGCTGTGGCATAGTGGGTGAAGCTGCCACCTGCAGCACAGGCATCCCATATGACACTGGCTTGAGTTCTGGCTGTTCCACTTCCGATCTAGCTCCCTGCTAATGTGCTTAGGAAGCAGTGGAAGATGGTCCTGCACCCACTTGGGAGACCTGGAAGAAGCTCCTGAATCCTGGCTTCAGCCTGGCCCATTCGTGGCTATTGCAGCCATTTGGGGAGTGAGCCGGCAAATTCAAGGTTCATTTTCCTTCTCCCTCTCCCCCTCTCCCCCTCTCCCCCTCTCCCCCTCTCTCCCTCTCTCCCTCTCTCCCTCTCCCCCTCTCCCCCTCTCCCCCTCTCCCCCTCTCCCCCTCTCCCTCTCCCTTTCTTCCCCCCCTCTAACTCTGCCTTTCAAATAAATAAATAAAAATTTTTTAAAATGTTTTAAAATGTCAGCAGCCTGGGGCCCACCCACAGGGTTTCTGACTCTGCAGGTATGCGATGAGACTGACAACCTGCATCTCAAAAATATTTTATTTCTAATTGATAAGTAATTATGCATAATTATTTCTAGAGTAAATGTAATGTTTTGATATTTTCATATATGCATGTATTGTGGAGTGATTAAATTAAGCTAATTAACAAATCCCTCACCTCACCTACTTTTAAAATACTTAAAATTATTTCTGGTTTATTTTAAAGGCAGACACATACACACACACACACACAGAGAAATCAGTCTGCCATCCTCTGGTTCACTCCCAAAAGCCCACAGCAGCCAGAGCTACACTGGACTGAAGCCAGGAGCCCAGGACTCAATCCAGGTCTCCCACATGGGTGGCAAGGACCTCATCCTTTAGCCATTACCTGCTGCTTCCCAGTGTGCACATTAGGAGGAAGCTGGACTAGAAGCAAAGGAACTGGACTGGGACCAGGTACTCCGGTGTACCACGTGGGCATCCCAAGTAGCATCTTAACCACTGTGCCAAGCCCTCACCCCTTATTTTTGTAGTAAGAACATTTTAAGTCAATTACTAGCAATTTTGAAACATACGATGCATTATTATTAACTGCAGTCACCACCCTGTGGCAGAGACTCCAAAGTATATTCCTGTGGTCTAACTGCAACTTTGTGCCTTTGACCACTGATCTTCCCTTACCCTGACCCTGCCACACATCCAGCTCTGGTCACTGCCATTCGGAGTTCTGCTTCTATAGATTTGACTTTTTTGGATTGCACGTTTAAGTGAGATCATAGAGTATCTGCCTTTCTGTGCCTGGGTGATTTCAGTAGCTTGCATTTTAAACAAGTTCCCAGGTGCT
Source organism: Lepus europaeus (assembly GCF_033115175.1). Lineage (NCBI taxonomy): Eukaryota > Metazoa > Chordata > Mammalia > Lagomorpha > Leporidae > Lepus > Lepus europaeus. Next base: position 48,447,417 of record NC_084833.1, read on the forward strand.
GCTGCTGCTGGTCCACGGACCACACCTTGAGTAGCATTGGCTTAGGACAGCGTCTGGCACATGCTAAGCACTGCATAATTTGTTGGGGGAAATTGATAAGTAGAGTCGAGATTTGAACTCATATCTGTCTGACTCTAAAACCTGTTGTCTTTACGCATTATGCACTCTGTCAAGTTAGACCTGTGTAGTTTATTAAAACTCCGTGCTTCATCCCTTGCACAGTTTTTCTTTGATCTCAGAAAGTCAGGTGGCTAGCTGGTGGTCGTTTCTTTAAAGTCAGATCCAGTTTGCGCATGCTGGAGTGCTTATTGAAGACCGGCTGTGTGTCTGGTCCTTCTTAACCTGGACAGTGCCACAGAGTGTGAGACAGTTCCTGTGCTCCAGGAATTTTCAGCATGGTCGAAGAAGAGATATCTCACAGGTCACCTCCGTAGAGGACCTTGGGAAAGTTACAGACAGTACACAAACCATAGCGAAACCTAACAGGAGCTCCGGGGACTGTGGGATTGCGCAAGGCCCCCGTGGTCGTTGTCCTGGAGAATGAGTGAGATTTGGGTGAATGGGAAGAGGGCAGCCCATACAGGTCGGGGGAGGAAAGAGCAAAGTTATGGGGCTAAGATGGGAGCGAGAGGCGCACCTGTTGGTGAAGGACCTTCCGTGGATCAGACATGGAGGCTGCATTCCATTGCTGGCCTCACTTATTTCTCAGAACAGCCGTGGGAGGCAGGAAATCTGTACTCACGTTACAGGTGAGGAAGCCGAGGCTCAGCAGGCAGATAAGCACCTGGGGCCGCACACCCAGTGAGTGGCAGGGTCGGATTCACACTTGGGTCAGATGACCTCTGCTTTCCCCACTGTGAGAAGTTGCTCGGGTGTGGAGGAGGCTGGGCCGGGACTGGGGTGAGGCTCACCCTCAGGCTCCAGCAAGTGGAAGGATGCACCCGAGGCGGGGACACCCTTAGATCTGAGCCCTGGGTGCCTGGCTTGCCCCAGCCTCGTCCTGGCCATGGAGGGAGTAGCAGTAAGAAAACAGCAGGGTGGCAACCACGAGTTGAGGATGAAAGCTGGACAGGACTGGATTTTATTGCATAAGCAGCTGGGAGGCAAGAAGGTCTGGAGCGAGACAGTGGTAGGATCAGAGCAGTGGTCGGTGGACAGGGCAAAAAGGAGTTTGCAGGGACTTGGAGCTGTCTTGGGCAGGCGGTCGGTCAGTCTCTGGACCGGAGTAGTAGACGAAGGAGAGGTCTGTAAGAACCTCCGGCACTTGGTGCTCGCATTCCAGGAAAGGGGCAGTGGGGGTAATGTTTTTCCCAGCAATGTGCTCATCCCTTGGAGGAGCTCACGACTGGTGGGAGCAGGGTGGGGTGATCCCAGGGCCCGGAAGGTGATGGGCGTGGGGCAGCCAGGTTGGCCCAGCTCAGGGACTGCCAGAGAAAAGGGGTTTTGGGGTCTTCTGCAGAAAGGGGAAGCAGCTGTGGCCCTAGGCACTGCCTGGATCATTTTGGGCTTTGATGGGACTCCCCACCATGGCCAGCTTTGTGCATTGACTGCACTGAGTCCTCCACGGCCTGGCTGATCCCTGGCTTGGTTGCCTGACTCGCCCATCCCCTCTCTCCTCAGCCTGCCTTTGGACCAGACGCTGCCGCGCCAGGGTCCTAGCCAGTCCCTGTCCTTACCGGAAAGCTACCAGACTCTTCCCAAGAGCACCCGGCACCCCTCGGGGAGCTCCTCGCCCCCTCCCCGCAACCTGCCCAGTGACTACAAGTATGCCCAGGACCGAGCCAGCCACCTGAAGATGTCGAGCGAGGAGCGCCGGGCGCACCGGGATGGCACCGTGTGGCAGCTGTACGAGTGGCAGCAGCGCCAGCAGTTCCGGCACGGCAGCCCCACAGCGCCCATCTGTGCTGGCTCCCCGGAGTTCAGTGACCAGGGCCGGAGCAGGAGCATGCTGGAGGTGCCCCGCTCCATCTCCGTTCCTCCTTCGCCCTCAGACATCCCTCCCCCAGGACCCCCAAGGGTCTTTCCGCCCCGGAGGCCACACACACCAGCAGAGAGGGTCACCGTGAAGCCGCTGGACCAGAGGAGGAGTGTGGACATCTCTCTTGGTGGTTCTCCCAGGAAGGCACGGGGGCACCCCACCAAGGTGAGGCTCGGGAAGCTCTGCCAGGCTCCTGGGACCCACATCAGGGCACCCAGAGCCTCACCTTTTGAAGACAGATTTGTGCAATCTGGAGCAATAATGGTTGCTAACATTTCAGCAGTACTTTTAGGTGCCAGGTGCAGTTCTAATGGTTTGACTTCAGTTCTTTTCCCAACCCTATGATGTAGTTCCACAATTACACCCATTTCACAGATGGGAGCTCTAAGTTGTTGAGAAACAAAGTACCTTGCACAGGGTTACACAATTAGAAGTCTGCACACTTGCAGCTTGATAGGCAGGAAGAGATTTCAATCAGCAACTCAATTTAAATCTTTTTGAAAAGATTTTTCTTGCTTATTGGAAAGGGAGAGTTACACAGAGCAAGGGAGAGACAGAGATCTCCCTTCCACTGGTTCATTCCCCAGATGGCTGCAACAGCCAGTGCTGGACCAGGCTGGAGCCAGGAGTCAATAGCCAATAGCTTCCTTCAGGTCTCCCACATGGGTGCAGGGGCCCTAGCACTTGAGCCATCTTCTGCTGCTTTTCCCAGGAGCATTAACAGGGAGCTGGATTGGAAGTGGAGCAGCCAGGACATGAGCCAGGACCCATATGGAATGTCAGCATTGCAGGCAGCAGCCTCACCCACTGTACCACAATGCCAGCCCCACCCAACCTGAATCTTAACTTTCTAAGGGGCTTGTGTGGTTTATTGTGGTATAACCCAGGGAGGAAGGGCAGGTCCCTGCTGTACAGATAGGGAGGGGCCTGAGGCTGAGAGAGGGAACATGGCATGTGGTGGTGGCTGCCCTGGGAGTGAGTAGGCAGAGCTCTGGCCCCAGCCTGGCGCTCGGTGTGACCTCCTGTCTTGTTGTCTGCAGAACTCCACTCACTTGGACCGGCGCTCCATGCCCTCCATGGGTTACATGACCCACACCGTCAGCGCTCCCAGTTTACACGGGAAATCGGTATGTAAGCGGTTCCTCATCACCTCCTTCAGGTGGCCCACGTGGGACACCCTACAGGATCCTAGCTCATTGGGTTTTCCCTCCCCCTGGGCCGGGCAGATACAGTCCACAGGGCCGCTGTCAACCTCTCTTACAGCGCAGGAAGCCGATGCTCAGAGAAGGGTCACCAGCCGGCGCCAGGTCCTTCCTTGGGGGCGGGGGGTGGTGAAGCAGAATGCTGGGCTGGTTTTCTCTTTCAAGAAGAATTCTGCCAGCAGCGTTTTTGCGTTTCTCCCCCGGTCTGTCTCCTTTCTGCTTCCGTCCTTCCTTGGACGAGTTAACCATCTTCAAAGCTGCAGTCTGGTTGAGGCCGCACTGCTGGCGGCTGCTTCCCTGACACAAACGACCTCGGGCAGCTCCTTTGCTGCCAGCCCCTTTATTTGTCCTCATGACGGAGCGAATGCAGCCGCCGCTGAGTGGTGTGGGGTGAGGCGTGCACCTGTGCCATTGTGCACCTGTGCTGTTGTGCCCCCACCGTGACTGGTGTCCTCCCGATGTGTCTACACACCTGCAGCTGGAGGAGCTCTCGCTGCTTCTCACCCGGCTACGGCGGCACCAGGCCAAGTTGGCCAGCGTGCGGAATTTCGCTGTGGGCCAGCTACTACAACACCAGCTGACCTTTCCCTCCTGCCAGGTCAGCGCTGGTGGGCTCTCGGGCCCGGGGCAGGGAGTGACATGTTGGCCCGTGTTCCCTCGTCCTGCACTCTGGTCTATAGTCGCTTCCTGGCTCCCGCCCCTCATGCCCTGCCTGTTTGCTTCTGGCTGCTACTGCCAGATGCTGTGTGGTGGTGGCTGTGCCACCCCTTGGGTGCTGGGGAGGGGCTGCATGGGGTGTGAGAGACCTGGCCTGTGGCTTCTCTGTGTGTATGTCATGACTGCCAGGCTGGTTGTGTGGTCATGTCCAAGCAGCTTTGCCAGCTGTCAGGCCTGTGGCCACTGTGGGCTCTCCTGGGATGCTAAGGACACACAGGGCATCCTGGAGGGGGAATGCAGGTGCTGCCTTTTTTTGGAGAGTGCACTGCTGGCTGACAAAGGACTTCTTGTCTCACAGGAACCTGGGAAAGGGTAGGTAGGGTGGCAGCCGTTAGCATACACAGGGCACACATCTGGAAGGGGAGGCTGCTTGCCTGGGTTCCCTCAGCCAAAGGCCCGCAGGCTGGAGGAACCTGTGTCCAGTGTTCTCGGCCACGGCCAGGACGTCGGACTTCATGGGCAGGCTCCCAGGGGACCAGTGGGGCGGTGCTGTCCAGGACACCTCGGGCAGCACATAGAATCTGAAGCCCCAGTGAGGTTGTTGTCCTCAGGTAGGGGAGGTCCAGCCCCATGAGCTGGCCCCTCCGGGTGGCACAGAAATAGGCGGGGACACATGAGGAGGGTGACAGGACTGCCACTCCCTTCCCTGTCCTGTTTCACTGAGACCTGAGGGACTCGGGACATGTATTCAGGAGAAGAGGACGTGTGCACAAACCAAAAGCTGTGAACTTGGGTGATTTCTCGAAACATCCCTTGGCTCTGCTTCTTACTCCTGTGCAAAGTGTGGAGGGACTGGGCTCATTGGGGACGTTGGAACGGGTCGGGGGACCATTTAAGGACAGAAGTCAGGCCTTGCAAGCTACCAGTGTCCCTGATGATGGACCTGCAAGCCCTCTGAGGCCTAAAAGTGCAGCCTGCACTGCTCCCCCAGGGCTGGATTGTGGGATTAGTTTGCATCAGAGCTACTAACAAGGACCACCCTTCCCTGCTCCATCTGGCTTGGCTGGGAGACCCCCTTTGTCCACTGAGGAAGTGGTGTCTGGGCCTTACACTTGGGCAGCCCCTCCCTGTGTCTCCCAGCATCTGTGACCTACTCCACAGGAGAGCAGGAGTTCTGGAAAATCAAAGGCTTCCCTGGTTTTCACTGTTGCCGGTAGTGAGTGACATGGGAAGAACTTGACCGGGCGGCTGCTTCGGATAGGTCTGACCCTGGACTTCTCAAGTAGCCCAGATTTCCAGGAACCCTCCAGCAGCTGCTGGAACCCAAGGTCACACTATGACCTTTTGGGTCGCCCAGCTGATCTCCCTGGTCCCATCCACCCCAGTCAGGTCTTCTAACTTGATGCACGAGAAGCAGTCCCCTCTGAAGGTGGACCAGTAGTGACTGAGGGGACGGTAGCCCAAGCGTGGCATGTGTGCTTCCGGGTAGACCTCATTCTGTCTCAGGAGCCCAGCTTCTGCCTCAGCTGCATAGCTGCCCCAGCCCTGCAGTGGGGTCCTCCCCACCCACCCCTCGCCCCAGCTGATGAGGGGCCCAGCTGGCTTCCCCACAGTGACCTGCAGGATCGGCTGTGCTACAGAGGGCTCTGAGCTGCACCGAGACGTTTGTGCTTCCTCCGTGGCCCCCCCGGTGTGTTGGTCTGCTGTGGTCCTTTGTCCCCAAAGCTGTGCAGTGTTAGTGACTCATACGCGAAGCCCTGAGTTAGGAAACCTTGGATGTTCATGACCACTTTCCCCCTTTTTCCTGCTTCATTTTGAAGGCTGACGATACCTACCTCCAGCTGAAGAAAGACCTGGAGTACCTGGATCTAAAGGTGAGTGGTGTTGGGGGTCCTGCCTTCCTCGGACACTGGCCTGTCTGCGAGTGTCACCAAGGCCAGCCAGGTCTGATTGGAGCTGGCTCCTGGATGAAGCCATTCTGAGTCAGAGCAGTTTTGCTTCTTAGAACCTCAACCTCTCCTTTCCAGTTCCTTGTGGATTTTGCTGTGAGGTCTCTGGCTTCCAAGAGGAGAGTACACGATCTCGAGCTCTTCCTTCCCTGGGTCAGAACCAAAAGGTCCTTCTAAAAATGACCAGTTCTGTTTTAGGGGCCTCCCGTGGGGGCGGGGCACGTGTCTGGTTTGCAGGCAGCCATCCGTGTATGTGCTCAGCCACAGTGACTTGTTGATGCTGTTGCTTAGGGAGCAAGGTCCACGTGGAATCACATGGCTTTGAGGCCCATCGGTGGCCTCCTACCTCTGTTTAGGTCCCAGGAGAGGAACCCTGGGTACCCCACCAAGGTCATAAGGCCCTAGGATCAAAAACAGCCTTGGAAGCACCGAGAGTGGCCAGAAGCCTCCTGTGGCAGTGAGAGGCGTTCTGTCCCAAGGGGAGCTGCGGCTGTACCCTGCCCACGGCAGTCTGCAAACGCTCATGGTAAAGGACAACCCCTGTGCCTGAGCCATGAGCCAGCCCGAAGGAATGTGACCTCTGACCCACAGTGGGTAGGAGAGGGAGGGAGAGGCCCGGGGGCTCCCTGAAGCCCCAGGTACACAAGGATCTCGTCAGCTACCAGGAAGCAGAGCTATGAGCATTAGGACCTAAGGCAGCAGATGGGGGTGGGGGCCAGTCTCCCAGGGTAGAGGCAAAATCAGGTTTGAATCAGCCAGCTCACTTAGGTTATATGTTGAGCTCTTGGCAGTGCCCCAGCAGTAAAGAGACCCAGGGAGGTGCAAGAGAAACATTGAGGCTCCCTGGTCTTCAGAAACTCCCCCACAGCCCCGGTTGGGTAAGAAAGCAGCCCTGAATGACAGAAGTGTGTCAGTGACTGTGCAAAGACCTGTTTGGCTCAGCTCCCAGAACAGAGATGATTGGAAGCAGTGTGGGTGAGAATACTGGGGTGGCTTCTGGGAGGAGGAAGCATGGGTGTCAAGCCCTGAAGAGCCAGAAAGGTGGGTTTGGTAGAGGTTAAAGGGAGGGAACAGTGGTGTGGCGAGGGCCTGGGAGGGGAGGTGGAGACAGGTCACGTAGGCCCCTGATTGCATCTTGGACTTTGTGAAAGAAGGCTCAGTGAGCAAAAAATCAGACAAGACATGAGGTAGATAAAGCGAGTTATCTCAAGGCCAGGATGATTTCTAGTGTCCACAGCAGTGAAGTCACACAGTGCAAGTGAGTAAGATGGCAAGACCGCAGGACTCCAAGTGCTCAGATGTGGCTCTGTGGCCCAGCCCACCGTCCTGCATCCTGCTGGGACAGGCAAGTGCTCCTGGTCTCCATGGAGAGAGGAACCCCAGCCCCTGTCACATGCAGCCCCATGTCCCCATCCTTGGGTCCCCGACAGCCCATCCTGGTGCTGCCTGCCCAGCCCTTTTCACCCCAGCCCTGGGGCCCGGTAGTCAGCAGCTGGCCCACGTGCAGCCGCAGCATACCCAGGCCCCAGCAGCACAGGTGTCCCGCAGCGGTACACGGTGCAGTGAGGACTTAACTGTAGCGCCTAAGCCGGAGCAGGAGGAAAGATCTGTCTTCTCCCTGCTCGAATGTGACGACACAACCCCCCTCAGGGTTATTTTAGAACTGTCGAATGAGAGTTCTGAGGGATTAGGGAGAAACGGAGGCTGAGGAGAGGAGAGCAGGACAAGGGGCCCCTGTGTGTGTCCTAACTCCAGCAAAGCTTCAAAACAGTGGGGGTGGGACGTGTGCTGCTCGCTATGTTCCGCCGCCCTTATGCTGGCTCTGCAAGGGAGGCGGTGCTGTCATCTTTCCCCTGACCGAGGCTCGGGGAGCTGAATTACCATCCAGGGCCCCATAAGCAGGTCCAGGGTGGTATTTGGGTGTAGCTCTGACTCCAAAGCTCACACACTTTATCACCTTAAAGGGTTGCTTCCACGACTGTGGATCCAAACCTGTGTGGTTTGTTACGGAGCCGTGCGTGGGCCATTGTGCCCAGAAACGTGCCTGGTGGGGTGGAGACAGGTGAGCTGCGCTTGACTAGCGAGGTACCCGGTGCGATCAGAACGCCACCTTGTGACTGGGTTTTGTGGCAGTTGTCCTCGTTTGTCACGGCAAGTAGCTGTGTTGTCCGCAAAATTCCCCTGGTGTTGCAGCTGCTGCTTCAGTTGTTAAGCTCCTGCAAAAGAACTGGCCCTCTGAATGAACCGTGCTGGCATGCTGGGCTCCCACGCAAGCTGGCACACCTGCATTGCACATGGGCAAAGGTGCTGCTGTGTATGTGTGTGTCCTCAGTCTGACATGGCTGCCGGTGAGGCCGGCACTCCTGGGCCTCCCTTGGAGGGAGGCAGGAGGCCTGCTCTGCCTGCTCAGACCCAGCTGAGGTATAGGCTTCCCACATGGGTGTCCCACTGCAGGCTCCAGACCAGGGAAGGGCTGGAATTGGGGGAGAGGTGTTGAAGGCTTGTAGAACCATGGCTGGGAGTGTTAAGTGGGATGCTTTTGTTTGCAAGTATCCACAACCCAAATCAACTTGCCAAGTCGAAGGGGAGCATGCCGGTTCTTGTCGCCAGGAGCTGAGTCCTGGGGGCTCAGGCCACATTGTCCTTCCTTGGGTGTGCCAGCCTCCTCTCCTGCAGAACAGGGATGCCTCCTTTCCTTCCCAGCATCCCCGTGCCTGAGAGGAAGAGTTCCCTAAGGAGAAAACAGGTTGTGGGGAATAAGGAAACCCAACGCAGGTAGCGCAGCTCCGGTGCAGGGTGGTTGAAGGAGGCAGGGACAATCCAGGAGAGATAGCTGTGTCGAGCTCTGCTGTGTTAGACCCACGGGGACATTAAGGCACGTAGATGGCTGCCACCGCAGAGCACTTTCAGTTTAGAGGGAGAAAGGCTTTTCTTTTTCTTTTTTTTTTTAAAGATTTGTTTGTTTGAAAGAATTACTGGGTGTGGGACGTGGAGAGGTTGTCTTCCACCCACTGGCTCACTCCTCAGATGGCCGCAACAGCTAGGACTAAGCCAGTCTGAAGCCAGGAGACAAGAACTTCTTCCAGGTCTCTCACATAGGTGCAGGAGCCCAAGCACTTGGACTATCTTCTGCTGCTTTCCCAGGTACATTAGCAGGGAGCTGGATTGGAAGCGGAGTAGCCAGGAATCGAACTGGCGCCCATATGGGATTCAGGTGTTGCAGGTGGCAGCTTAACCTGCTATGTCAAAATGCTGGATCTGAAGAAAGGCTTTTCTGACAGGACTCTGGATGTGGTGAATTCCCTGTCTCTGGGTACCACTGAGGCAGATGACATTGAGTGGGGTGAGTGGTAGGTCCTTGGGGCACAAGATAAGCCTCTCTGAGGAAGGATCATTTTCCTGTCTGGCTTCTGACCTGCTGACCCTTTCACTTGCCTTGTTGGCTTAGGATCCCCCATGTCCCTGTCCCAAAGGCCAAGGTCTTAAGGATCCAGGATCCATCTCCCTGTCTGGTCAGCTGAGGCTCGGCTTCCAGAATCAGTGTGGAGTTTGCCTCCCCAACACAGAACTTCTCTGCCAAGGAGCATTCCTGCCATGGTGCCTAGCAGTCATGCCAAGGCACCCACCACTCTCTTCGAAGATGCCCTGACTAATGTGTGTGTTGGGAAATGTTTGCTTCTCTGGCATTTTCCTTGGTGCTGCCAGTGTGAAAAGGGCTCCACATTGACTCACTAGGCTTCTGTTCCTGCCTAGTGGTGTTTGGGCACTTGACATTCATTTGTCTTCTTGAATCCTCCCAGCAGCCCCGAGTGATGGAAATCATTATCCCCTGTCTTACAGACCAGGGGCCCAAGTATCAGAGAAGTTAAGCGACTTCTGCAAAGTTGCACAATGAGGATTTGAACCGGCGACTGCCTTTGCAGCTGCCTTCTTTTTTGCATATGCCAGTGCTTTGCCCACCCTGAAGTTGTGTTCATGATGCTGTGTTTCTAACACGGAAGTTCTGCGCTTTAGAATCCGCACCCCAGCGGGGTCAGAAGAGTGGGGTTAGGGGCTCACTGTTGTTGACAGCTTGAGCTTTGTTTCTATAGCTGTGAAGCACACTTGGGAACATGAAGTGGGGATTGGCATCTGTGGCCGCTCAGGTGGTGCCTTGGTAGGTGGGTAAAGTGGTGGTCATCCCCAGAGATGCCAGTGCCAGCAGAGGCTCCAGGTCTGTTGGGCTCTGGAATCTTCCTGATGGTTTGAACCTGAGATCAAGACTTCTCTGTTCAGAGTCTATCTCCACAATCAGCTTCTAGAGCTGGGAGTGACTTAGTTTGTGATATGGATGCCCACCTCCCATGGGATCACATGGGAACTCGAGTTTAAAAACATGCAAATCTGGAGTGTTCCATTGCATTAGAACCTCTGGTGCCTGGAGTTTAGCATCTTTATCAAGTGCTAGGGTGATTCTTTGCACACTAAATTGGAGGACTCTTGTTCTGGAGTGGAGATTAACCCTGACTGTGAAGAAGTACTTGGAGGGGAGGTGGTTTAAAATGAGTATAGATGCTTGAGTTTTACTGCTGAGCGGCTGTGACTTAATTGGTAATATTCAGATATTGCTCTTAGAAAACAACAACAAACTCCTTAGTTGTTCCCAATCTGCAGCCAGGATTAAAAACATTGTTTTGAGGGCTGGCTTTATGAAATAGCCAGTTAAGCTGTTCCCCGCAATATTGGCATCCCATATGGACACTGATTCGAGTCCCAGGTACTCCACTTCTGATCCAGCTCCCTGCTAATTTGCCTGGGAGAGCAGCAGAAGATGGCCTGAGTGAGCCCCTGCCACCCACATTGGGGGCTTGAATGGAGTTCCTGGCTTCCGGCTTCTTTATGGCTAACCCCAGCCATTGAGGACATTTGGAGAGTGAACCAACAGATGGAAGACATTTTATCTCTCTCTCTCTCTCTCTCTCTGTTTCTGTAACACTGCCTTTCAAATAAATCTAAAAAACAAAACCATTGCTTTGGTTCTCAAAGTGTGGTCTCCAAATCAGGAACATCTGCAATAGCTAAGAATTTATTAGAAATGTAAATCTTGGGGCCGTTGTGGTGCAGCAGGTTAACGGCCTGGCCTGAAGCACCGGCATCCCATATGGGTGCCAGTTCTGGTCCCGGCTGCTCCTCTTCTGATCCAGCTCTCTGCTGTGGCCTGGGAAAGCAGTAGAAGATGGCCCAGGTCCTTGAGTCCCTGCACCTGCGTGGGAGACCCAGAAGAGGCTCCTGGCTTCTGGCTTCAGTTCTGTGCAGCTCTGGCCGTTGTGGCCATCTGGGGAATGAACCGGTGGATGGAAGACCTCTCTCTCTGTCTCTACCTCTCTCTGTAACTCTGTCTTTCAAATAAATCTTTAAAGAAAAAAAAAAAGAAATGCAAATCTTGGGTCTCACCCCAGGCCTGCTCAGTAAGAACCTCCGGAGGCGGGGCCCGGCACATCTAGGTATTAACAAGCCCTCCAAGTGACTCTGATGCACACTACAGTTTAAGGCCTCTGTTTGGAGCAGCTGTTCTCACTCCTGGCACATGTTAGAAACACAGGGGCTTCTAAGAACCCCGATGCCCAGGTTCCATCCCAGACCACCTGTAGCAGGATGTCTTTGAGTGGGACTCGGGCATCAGTGTTTGGGAAAGGCCCCCAGGTGGCTCTGGTATTCAGTCAAGGTTGAGATCCACCGTCCTAGAGGTGGTGTGTGAAAGAAGCTGGAAGCATCTGAGAGCATTGGTAAGATGTAATCATTTAAATACATCACAGGTGTGGAGGTGAGGTCTGGGCAGGGAGAGGTGAAGGTGTGGCTCCACTCTGCATCTCCAAAGGTGACGAGGGAGGAAAAAGGGGAAGCAAAGGTCTCTTCTGTGATGCTGCCCCAGCCCCTGCAGCGGAGCCAGGAAGGAAGCAGGCACTGAGGTTGGCTCTTGCACATCAGCCAGCCGTGCACGGAGCCCTTGGCATCGAGCATATAGGCCCCTTCTCGGGGAGGGTCGGGAAGGCGCTGCCCTGGGACCAGCATTACCAGGTTTCAGACAGGGGTAAGAGCACAGCCCATGGCCTCCTTCCAGCTTCCCCTGGGCCAGTTCCTCAAATTCTGGCTGCTTCAAGTGTCGTTCGGTGTCTCACCTGTTACATTTTGTTGTATTTGCCTTTTTGTTTGGAACAGATTAAAAATAATGAGCCTTTGATCAACGTGCTTTACAAAGTGCTGAAGAAGTCAGCACAGGGCTGTCGGCCCAGGAGGAGCGTAAGATGATCTGATCCGGGTCTCGGAGCGGGCCATTCCATTGCTTCTGGCTCAGTGCCGGCTCCATCACTTGCTTAACCAGTCGCTCTCCTGATCGCCCCAGGCTTCCCGCAAGTCATTTTGGTTTATCTTCCTTAAACTGAAGCTCTTCTCAGCATTGGGGCCGATGCACCAGGCTAAGCCCGTCATCCGTGGTGTTCTGTGACTCCGTGTTGTGTGCTGCCGAGGGGTGGGGTCGCTTGCCTGGCTTGCCACTGGCTCGTGTTGTGTTTCCATTCACGCTTGTCTGCCTCCATGGCCAGGGCTCACCAGACAGAGCTGAGCAGGAGGTTCCCGGGAGGGGGCGGCCGTGACTCTGGGATGCAGGTGGCTTTGCTCCGGGGCAGGATGTGGATGTTTCTAGGGGAGACCAAAACAGCCCTTTCCCCGAATCAGTGGATACCCACCCCTTTTCGCTTTGTCTGACTTCAGGGGTGCTGGGGGCAAGTGGCCCACAGTGCTTTAAATGGATGTAAATATTGCTGTCCAAAGAGCACAGCTCAGAAAGGAAGATCAGAGGTAGAAGTCCTGGCGGTGTAGTGTTTCCTGGTAGCCTCAGCGCTCTGGAAGGGAGCAGAATGCAGAAGCTGTGTGAACGAACAGCAGCCACACAGCCCAGCTCTGAAGCCCAAGGCCTTCCTCCATGGGAAGTAGAACCAGGTCCCCGTATTCTGAGATGTTCACGGGCTCACAGGGCAAGCCTTTCCAGAACCATCCTCATCATGCCAGGCCCTGGCCAGGCTTTGAGGTTACAGAGAGGGTACGTCATGGTCCCCACACTCACCGCTAGCGAGGGGAGGCAAGGGACCACTGTGATCTCACGTGCACCGTGCGTGGTAGGAGCACCGTGATGGGCATCAAGGCAGTTAAAGGGAGGGTAGCGACATCAGTGCCTGGGCTCTGCTGAGCTTTTGGTGCTTCGATTCCTAACTCACAGCACCTTAGAAGCAGTGCATTGGAATCTTAGGGAGTGCCGGAAACCTATGAAAAAGAGACAAAGGTTAAGTATGTACCAGCGGCAAAGGGCATGTTTTAGAAAGCTTTCCATCAGAGAGCTTCGTGTAGAAGATTCAGCTTTCTCCAAAGGCCCTTGTTCGTGTGTGGAATATCTCATTTCTTTCCTGATGATGCTGGATAAATGAGGCATTGCTCAATTAGATTCTCTGCCTTGTTGTTTAAGCATCAAAAAAAATAAAAAAATAAAAAAACTGCTATAAAAAGCTTCCATGAGCTAGAGGAAGAGTGTTGCTGAGGGGCAAAATCCCCAAAGCATGTCTCGATTTGAAAGTAATTTCTGCCTAGGCAGTGAGCCACGGTCAGCCCATGTGCAGGGTCGGCAAGGAGAGGACCGTGACATAGGGTGCAGGGCTCACTACTTTCACCAGTGCTTCTCTGGGGTTGCCCTGAGTGTCAAGCCCAAGTACTACCTGGAAGCTCAGCTGTGTGGGTGAATTCCATGTCCCCCTCCCCCTCCTGCTCCCCTCATGGCAGGGGATGGCACAGTGTGTCCGTGGATGGTTGTGGGAGTCCGTGTGTCGTGTACTGTTGTGTATTCTTGTACGTACACATCATCTGCCAGTTTGAAGAGCAGAATTTGGCTGGAGTTCTGATTTCTCCTGGAACCCAACACTGACCTATGCGTATGCCCTTTGTCCTACATGCAGTTCAATAAGCATTTGTGGAGTGTCTTCCCTTGTGCTGGGCCTCATGTTTAGGGCCCAAGATCAATAAGGTGGTAACCCCTGCCCTCTACGTGGGACCATAGGGACCATGGGGGTGGGTGGGGTGTGTCTGCAGCCCAAGTGTGGAGAGGTCATTCTCCTTTTTCTTTGACCTTTGGGTTTGCTGCTGCTGATTCTCAAGGAGACGGAACACAGCGGGACGGTTGGACTTGTGGTTGGCTTGAGCTGTTTGAGTGCAGTGTTTGCCCTATGCGTCTGCCCCACATGCATGGTCACAAGTTCAGAGGGCTTCCCAAATTGGGTAGAGGGAGAGCACAGGCTGTCTGTGCAGCAGCTCTCTCTCTGTACATCCTGGACCCTCTGCAGAGCGCACATACCACCTCTCTGCTGTGGAGGGCAGGGAGATGGAGTGCCCTGTCTGGGGCTCCTTAGGCCAGGCCCACCCTGGCCTTGTCTTGGCCATGAAGGTGCATCTGTTAAAAAGAGGCCACCCCCTCTGCCCATGTACAGCTTTTGATAGGAAGGAGACTGGGGGAAAATGAACCCTGGGGTAAAGAGCTGGGTTTAGTGGCTTAGGGGTCAGTGAGAGATGGACATTTGATTGTCCACTCGGAGTCAGGTGAAAAGGGTGGGAAATGGGAAATTCCACTGGCCCCTAAGTTTGGGTGACTTTTGTATATTGCTCTGTGGTTTCCTTTCTTGAGACGACAAGGTAACTTGTAACTTCAGTAAGGACAGCCTAGCCTCAGTTACTCAATGTCAAGTGAAAACCCGCATCAGGAATGAGCCGGGTTTCTTCTTCCCCAGGGGGGCAGGGTGAGGAGGGCTCTTCACGGGGAGGTGGGCTGCTCAGACTCCCTAGACTAAGGCTTGACAGCAGCCTGGAGATCCCCTCGTTCGTCCTGGCACACCTGGGCAGTGGGAGATGGGCTTCTGTGATCCGTGTTTGTCCCCAAGCTCAGGAGTACACCTCTGTCTTACCAGTGGCAAATCTTCCAAGAGCCATGCTGATTAATCACACTCACTTTGAGCTTATAAATAAATTCTTCCAAAACTGACGACCCTGTAACTTGAACGTTCAAGTTTTCTTTATTTGGAGAGGTTTACAAGTGCTAGGATCTCAGAAAGGTACTGGTTTTACCTTAAAATGAAATCGGCAAGGAAACAAAGCAGCTCCTGCTTGCCTTCTTGCCCCTTTCACGCCACACTCCTACTTGCCACTGCTGAGACTCCCACCCCTCGTAAGGCTGACCTTCCTTCCTGAGATCTGCTCCTGAACACTGTGGCTAAGTCTCTTTTACATTATTCACCTCCCAGATGACAGGCCGGGACCTTCTCAAGGACCGAAGCCTAAAGCCTATGAAGATCGCTGAGAGTGACATTGATGTGAGTAAGCGGAGGGACAGGCTGCTGCCTTAGCTGCCCCCGACCCACAGGGTCTGGACGGTTCTGTGGCCAGAGTCATTCTGATCTCACTCCCTGAGGCATCCTCTCAGCTCCTCTCCAACCTGTTCTCCCCTATAGGTCAAACTGAGCGTCTTCTGCGAACAAGACAGGATCCTCCAGGACTTGGAAGACAAGATTCGGGCTCTCAAGGAAAACAAAGTGCGCTTCAGTTTTTTGCAGAGCCGTGGCATGGGGTGGAGGGTGGAGTGCATTCTGTCTTCTTTCCTAAGACATAGCCTGGACTCATGTTAGTATTGAACAACTCAGGTTACTTTACCCAGAGCAATAACTTTGCATTTGAAAGGTGCTCTATGTGGGTTTCTAGCTGAACCTGGAGAAGACCTTCAGGGCATTCCCAGCCTACTTAGTCTAAGTACTGCCCTTGTCTCAGTTCCGCTCTGGCCTACCTCTTTTTGGAGGCCCTGTGGTGGAGCCTGGAGGTCTTGGCTACAGTTGTACCAGCTCACTTCCTAAAGCTCCTTCTTTCTGACCTGGGCCATGGAGGTGGCAAATCCGGATGGAAAGATAGGATTAAACGTCGGGCCGCCAACGTTTGGTCTCTCTTTTTGCATTTCAGTAAGACTGGGGTGCTGAAGAATAATAGCACATCCCTTTCCCCAAGGACTTGGCAAGTTTTCCTTCTACTACCTGATTTGTCCTCATAATTTATTTGATAAGGAGTTAGATGGGAAACTGAGGCACAGCACTGTTAGGTGACTTGTCCTGTGGGCTGAGTCAGAAGCAGCTTTGAAGGCCTCTCACCTCGTGTCTGCTGTGACCCCACTCCCACCTCAGCCTTAGTTGGCTTTGTCTGCTGCCTGTTGTGGTAGGTGGAGGCCTTGGGGTCTAGCCTGTCTGACTCTGGCCCTCCTTGGTGCAGGATCAGCTGGAGTCGGTGCTGGAGGTGTTGCACAGGCAGATGGAGCAGTACCGGGACCAGCCCCAGCACGCGGACAAGATCGCCTACCAGCAGAGGTTGCTGCAGGAGGACCTCGTCCACATCCGAGCCGAGCTCTCCAGGGAGTCCACCGTATGTAAAGGGGGTGGGTGGCACGGATCCTCCCCTTCAGGTCGGGCCGGGCTGAGGTTGACTTAATGGCCAGGGGTGAGAGTCTTTGCATAGCCAAGACTCCTCCAGGCTGCATCCTGACAGTAGCTTGTCCCCATCTGTCTGTGCCTGGGCCATAGGCTGCTTTCTGTCAGCAGTTCCTGGCTGATGACACCCAAGGGACCTGATTTCTCAGATCAGCCTATGGGTCTATTCCCATGATCTCTGTGCAGTTCGTTCTAAGTTGTCAGAATTTCCGCCTGTTCATTTGTCAGGCTGATGACTTGCAAGCCTTTTTGCCAGCACAGGGAATGAAAGCATTGCCAAGGGCACCAGGGTCAGAGTGCAAATGAGCAGATCCCATACTCTTTTCTCCTCTGTCCCCGGGTCCCCTCCTCCACCCCTGGCTGGGTCAGCAGTGGTCACCAGCACGGGTACATGTGGGACATCCTGGGGCCCAGGGGCCAGCAGCATTCCTTTGGCCAACAGGAGATGGAAAACGCCTGGAACGAATACCTGAAGCTGGAGCGTGACGTGGAGCAGCTGAAGCACGCGCTGCAGGAGCAGCACAGGAGAGCCTTCTTCTTCCAGGTGACCCTAGGGCTGTTCCCGCCTCCTGAGCACCCCTCCAGTTGAGGGGTAGCTGGGTGCCTTGACAGGAAATGGTGTGGAGCCTGCCACTCTTTCAGTCTATGGGGTGGGACCACAGCTATCTTTCCTCCCCATTATGGCTTAAAAATCTAAAAGCATGCTGTATCTGGTGCTTAAGTGACCCCATTAAAATATGCTCACTGTCCTTAACCACACCAGACCCCCTCCATCTCTTCTTGGGGCCCTTCCCATTGGCGGTCACTTATCGGGGTGTATGTGATCACAGCCTACCTCTTTTCCTGCCATCTTCTTCTCTCACTGTGCTCTCTGCACAAACATGGAGAGCTTTCTTATACAAAAAGTGCACGGCAAAGACGCATTACAAAAAAGCAATGCATGGAGTGCAGGTTTTTTTTTTTTTTTTTTAATGGAGATAAACATATTTCATTCTATTTTCCACAAACTTTCAGAAGTGTTCTTAGATAATTCACATGCTGTGAAATCTACTCTCTGGAAGTGTGTAGTTCAGTGGTCTGTAGTTTTTTAACAACACTGTGTGGTCATCACCGTGGTCAATTTTATAACATTTTCATCATCCTTTGAAAGGAGTCCTGAACCCATGTAGTCACTCCTTTCCATCCCCCAACTCCCTCTCTGTGGTTGTTACCCACTGTGCACCAGGCAACCACTGATCTGCTTTGTGTTGTATCTGTGTATTGGCCCTTCTGGGCAGTCTGTAGGAACAGAATCCTCCACTATGTGACATCGTGTGTTCAGCTTCTTAACTTCAGCATAGTGTTTCCAAGGTTCATCTACACTGTAATACACATTAGTTCTACATTCCTTTTTTTTTTTTTTTTTTTTTTTTTTGACAGAGTAGATAGTGAGAGAGAGAGACAGAGAGAAAGGTCTTCCTTTTTGCCGTTGGTTCACCCTCCAATGGCCGCTGCAGCCGGCTCATCTCGCTGATCCGAAGCCAGGAGCCAGGTGCTTCTCCTGGTCTCCCATGTGGGTGCAGGGCGCAAGGACTTGGGCCATCCTCCACTGCCTTCCCGGGCCACAGCAGAGAGCTGGACTGGAAGAGGGGCAACCAGGACAGAATCCGGCGCCCCAACCGGGACTAGAACCCGGTGTGCGGCGCTGCAAGGTGGAGGATTAGCCTGTTAAGCCACGGTGCCGGCCTACATTCCTTTTTATGGCTGAATAATATTCCAGTGCTCACTGCACTTTCTTTAAAAAGAAAGAAAAAGGATTGCTTTATTTATTTGGGAGGGAGAGTAAGAGAGAGAAAGAGAGAGAGATATATATCTTCTACCTGCTAGTTCACTCCCCAAATGGCCACAACTGGGCTGGGCCGGGAGCCCCAAAGTCAGGAGTCCCCTGAAGTCAGGAGCCTGGCAGGGGCACAAGCACTTGTGCCATCTTCTACCATTTTCCCAGACGCGTTACCAGGGAGCTGGACTGGAAGCAGAGCGACCAGAACTCGACCCTGCACTCATGGGATACTGATATCTTAGGAGTTAGCTTAACCTGCTGCACCACAATGCCAGTGCCTACGCATGGATTTAAAACGTGGTTTTCACCAAAATAAGCTTGCCTTTCATTCCATTTCCCTTGTACTCTTTGAAGAACGTTGGCACTTAAGGCAGTCTGGCTTTAAATTGGATGGAAACAGCTGGACAGGTGACAGCCACTCTGAAGCCCCTCCCTGGGCCCAGGTGTTGTCGCGTCTGCACCTGTCTAGATGCAGTTTCTGCAGGGAGTACGGTCCCTGGGTGAGGGCTCGACCAGAAATGCCAGGATAGGTGCTCAGAAGGAGCCTCTGGCAAGGTACCAAGAAGCCAATGAACCACCGCCTTGTCTTCCTCAGGAGAAATCGCAGATCCAGAAAGATCTGTGGAGGATCGAAGATGTCCTTGCAGGTCTGAGTGCGAACAAAGAGAACTTCAGAATCCTGGTGGAATCGGTCAAAAATCCTGGTGAGTGGGGACGGCCCTGGGGGTGGGTCTTCACGGTGCTGAATGGCCCCGCCCCTTGTGTCCTGCAGGGAAAGAGGTCTCTGTTCCAGCTCATGCTTTGTTTCCCTGTTGCCCCTTAGAGAGGAAAACGGTGCCTTTGTCCCCTCACCCGCCTGTGCCTTCACTCTCGATGGCGGAGAGCAAGCCGCCCCCGCAGCCCAGCCCTCCCTCCAGCCCCGTGCGGACCCCTCTGGAGGTCCGACTTTTCCCCCAGCTGCAAACCTACGTGCCCTACCGACCTCACCCACCCCAGCTGAGGAAAGTGATGTCTCCCCTTCAATCACCAACCAAGACCAAGGCCGGCGTTGTAAGTATCCCTGATGAGCAGCTACGCGCGCTGACCGCCCCGCTCCCCTGATGAGCAGCTACGCGCGCTGACCGCCCCGCTCCCCTGATGAGCAGCTACTCGCGCTGACCGCCCCGCTCGTTCCCTCGGGAAACTTGGGAAAGCTTGGGGAGGCAGCCAGGCGGAGTCGTGAGCAGTTGAGGGGGAGTGTGTGTTTTCCCGGCCATTGGGCCTCAGACTCACAGCACCGGGAGGACGCCGAGGGGCGACCTCGCCTAAACCTCCCATTTGGCAGTGGGGAAAATTGAGACCCAGCCAGAAGTGACTGTGCTGAGTAGGCTGGAATTTGTGAGTGCACCGTGGCCGTTGGTGAGGCTGTCCCCGTGCAGAGCTCCAGGCAAACCTTCAGAGGGCTCTCCTGCAGTTACACAAGCCTGTAGGCAAAGAGCTGGTTCCAGGAAAGAGGATCTGCACTTCTCCCTGCAGCCCAGCGCTGTGCTGGCTCTGAGAACACTGATGATCTTTGCAAGACCCTCATGGAACATAGGTATGGAGAGGGGGTCCCTGATCCCACAGACAGGAAAACTGAAACTCCAGGTTCTTCACATTTGCTAACGGTCTCGGTGTTAGGGAATCCAACCACATCCCTGAGCCTTCTCATTCACTCTTTAATTGGACCTTCAGTCCCGGGTCACCTCTGTGGCCCGAGAGGTTGCCAGGGCTCACACCTTGGCTTCCCAGGCGTAGAGAGGGTCCAGGCTCTTGGCGGAGTCTGAACGCACAGGAAACTTTCCAGAAATCGAAGATGTGCTCAGGAACCATGACAGCTGTCTTCCTCCAGAAGCAGGCAGACGCAGGACATAGAAACTGTGGCTGAGGGGACCCTGGAAAATGGTGGGGGTGGCTCTGGGTTTTTGCCAATGCAGGCTTTGAGGCGCTTTGGCCTGGGCACCATATGAGCGTAGGACCTCTGTTGAGGTCAGTGCACTGCGCTGGGTAAGCCCTGGACTTCTCGTGCTGGGCCCTGCCATGCACCTGCTTCCAGCCAGTGCCCACGGCCCAGAGCTGGACCCAGAGTGCAGCCCATGACTCAGCCTGTGAGTTGCTGTGAATTCCTTCATCTCGGGATCTTCCCAGCCCCCAGGATCTTCTTCTCAGCCCCGGATCTGGAGCCTCCACTGTGAAACAGGAGGGTGCAAACCCTGGCAGACGCTGCTGTCACAGGGCAAGGTGCCCGCCAGTGGGGGAAAGGGGCAGACAGAAAAGGTTGGGAGGGGGGCGCTTGGATTCTAGTCCTTGTGTGCTCACTGTGTTTTCCAGCAAGGCCCATTCCTGCCCTGGGCTGCCTCAGTGTCCCATTGCAGGTTTATTTATTTGAGAGGCAGAGGAGGCAGTGAGAGACAGAGGTCTTCCATCTGATGGTTCACTCTCCAAATGGCCACAACGGCCAGAGCTGGGCCGATCTGAAGCCAGGATCCAGGAGCCTCTTCCGGGTCTCCCACTTGGGTGCAGGGGCCCAAGCACTTGGGCCATCTTCCACTGCTTTCCCAGCCCATAGCAGAGAGCTGGATTGGAAGTGGAGCAGCCGGGACTAGAACCAGCACTTGTATGGGATGCCGGCACTGCAGGCCGCAGCTTTACCCACTACGCCACAGTGCTGGCCCCTGAACATTTACGTTTGTGAAACAATGACACCCTTGCTGGAAATGACACAAAGATGGAATATCATAATTGAGCAAATAATAATCAAGGGACCACCCTGCTCAGTGGTGCTCAGACAAGGAGGAGGACTGTGCCAGCCACCACAATGACGTTGGGCATAATCATTATTTATTTATTCCTCATTCTGAGCCCAACAACCCATGGGTGTTTGCGCCCTAAACACTCTCATTACGCTGGCACAGAGCACTGTTTTGCGTCTTTTCTTCCACATTATTTTTTGTGAGATTCATCCACACTGTTGCATGTAGCTGTAATTCTTTCACTTTTATTGACTTGTCTTGACTTTAACGTCATCTTTTATTAGATAATATTCTCAAAGATAAAAATAATAAAAGAGCATAATAAAATGCCTCCCTCCCACCCTCTGTCTTCAGAAATTGTTTGCTTCCATGGGAGGCAGTCAGTTTTGCTTATCTATCGGCGATTCCAGTGTCCCATTGGGCTTGGGAACTGCCCATCCTCTGAGAGGCTGTGGCTATCTCAGGCGGGCGCCTTGACCTTGCCACCTCGGTGAAGTGCGTTGCTTTAAAAGAATGATGATCAACCTTTGCAAAGCACGCTTGGGCTGCTTTTTCTGAACTTGACAAGATTTGGAAAACAAAGCCAAGTTAGACTCCGGGAGGAGGGCCACGAGGAGGGTCACATGGCCTTCGTGGGTGTTCGTGGCAGCCAGGGGGAGGGGCTGTCTGTTGGCGTGGAGATGACCTGCAGCCTTCCAGGCGCGTGCGGACGGGGGTTCCTGGAAGAACAGTTACCGTCATCGCATTCCAGGGAGTGGGCCGCATGGTAGGCAGTGAGTCACCCATCCTGGCTGCCTCTGCTGTCGGAGTTGGGGAGGAGGAAATGTGTTGTCACCGTGCACATTCTGATAAGAAGGGCAGGAGGGGGCGGACTCTGCTGAGGGAGCCAGAGTGTGTGCCTGGCTGGCCCTGCCCTTGTCTGAGCACACGGACCAGGAGAGATGTTTGCTCTCCGGGCGGGAGGGGCTGGCACCCACTTAGAAATGAGCGCAGTGAGCAGCGTGCCGCCCCTCCTCTGCTGCATGCCCAGTAAGCAGTTTGGCTCAATGTCAAGAGCATGGACCTGGGTTCTGGATTTGGGGACAGCAGATGAGCAGGTGACACTTGGCAGCATTTTAAACTGTGAAGGCTGGAGATGGAGTAGAGGCGTCTCTGCTTTTCACAGCTTCTTTTTTTTTTCTTTTAAGATTTACTTTATTTATTTGAAAGGGAGGGTTACAGGGAGAGAGACAGACACACAGACAGAGATCGATTTTCCACCCACTGATTCATTCCCCAGCAATGGCCAGGGAAGGGCCAGGCCGAAGCCAGGAGCCAGGAACTCCATCCGGGTTTCCCTCAGGAGTTCAGGGACCCAAGGACTTGGGCCATCCTCCTCTGCTTTCCCAGGCGCATTAGCAGGGAGTGGAATCAGAAGTGGAGCAGCCAGGACTTGAACCCACACCCATGTGGGATGCTGGTGTTGCAGGTGTCGGCTTTACCCACTGCTCCACATACCTCTCTCCTCAGCTCCTCCAAGGGAGCTGTTTGTGCTCCTTGACCAAGGGGTCACTGAAGCGGCTAGGCCAGGCCTTTGGCTGCCCACACCCATCTCCAGCTCTGATTCTCTCTCTGGGCAGGAAGACGAGGCACCTCCCAGGCCGCCCCTCCCTGAGCTCTACAGCCCCGAGGACCAGCCGCCAGCCGTGCCCCCGCTGCCCAGGGAGGCCACCATCATCCGGCACACTTCCGTGCGGGGCCTCAAGCGACAGTCGGACGAGAGGAAGCGGGACCGAGAGCTGGGGCAATGTGTGAACGGGGACTCAAGGGTGAGCCGGGAGGGTAGCCCACAGCCACGTGTGGGGACAGGGGAGATGGTGTGGCACGAGGCAGGTGTAACGCCCCAGGACTGCCCGCAGGTGGAGCTCCGGTCCTACGTCAGCGAGCCTGAGCTGGCCACCCTCAGCGGGGATGCGGCCCAGTCCTCCCTGGGCCTCGTGGGCTCCGAGAGCAGGTACCAGACGCTGCCAGGCAGAGGTAAGACAGCCCCTCCGTGCAGTCTCTCAGAAGCCCCGTCATGGCCACCGTGCTGCCCTTCTGCCCGCAGCCTGACCTTCTCCCTCGGCTCACATTTGCTCTCTCCCTCTGATCTCATCTGTCCACGGGAACCACGACAGTAGCAGTTACCCTCCAGCCTGGCACTGACCGAGCACTTTATATACAAGCAGTGTTGGTGATAGTCCTAGGGAGGAAGAGCTTATTATCCCCACTTTGGCGAGATGTTTGAGTCACTTGCCGGTTAGCTGATCGGCGAGGGAGCCAGCAGATAAGGCTGGGTGCCACCAGCTTGGCCATCTGCGGCTTTCTCCTTTTGCATCACTGTGATAGGTCTTTCTTGAAGCCCACACGCTTACCCCCTGGTTGGGTGTCCTCCTCGCTGTGCCCCCAGGGTTGGGTTGTGCAGAATGCACAGAGAGGGGTGCACGACCCAGGGTGCCTGCCTGGAAAGGGAGTCCAGGAGGAGCCCACAGGAAGACAGGAGGCACTGTGAGCTGGTGCTCCCTCCTCTACCCCCCCCAGCCTTGCTCTCCTGCCCCGTGGGCCCCGTGAGGGGTGGCTAGTGAGGGGACGGTGGCCCGTGCACCCCGCCAAGAGCAGACTTGTGCTTCTCTCTCTGCTCACGAAGGGCTCTCGGGGTCCACGTCAAGGCTGCAGCAGTCATCCTCCATCGCTCCCTACGTCACGCTCCGGAGGGGCCTCAATGCCGACAGCAGCAAGGTAACCTTCCCATGAGTGACCTGGAGCCTGCCCCTTCATACGGAGAGAGAGGCGACGGCTGACCCCGGGAGCCCTGGGGGAGGTGTCCAGGCTGCAGAAGGGTGTCGTGCCGCCCTCTCTGTTTCCAAGAGACCCCTCTATCAGCCTGCCAAGGTCGTGGGAGGGAGCCCGGGCAGTCTGCACCTGCTGCATGTGTGTCCACCTGGACGGGCCTGGGCCTTGGTATCTGCATTGGCAGACTGGGGTGCTGCCCAGGAAGCCTGTGACGGCCGCGGGCACCCTGGTGCCTCGACAGGGTGGGTCTGTGTGGCCGAGAGGAGCCCAACCAGAGAAGGGCGGGGCTGGGGCCAGCAGGGTGGCTGCCTTCCGCTCGCAGCCCAGCGCTGTGTGTGTCTCGCCCTCCTCAGAGACCCAAGAGTGCCTTGGAGCGCCTGTACTCAGGGGACCAGCCGCGCGGCCGGATGAGCGCCGAGGAGCAGCTGGAGCGCATGAAGCGCCACCAAAAGGCCCTGGTCCGTGAGCGCAAGAAGACGCTGAGCCAAGGAGAGCGGACAGGCCCGCCCGCGGCGCGCTACCTCAGCCCCCCGCTCCCCGGGGACCTGGGCTCAGTATGTTAGCAGGGGCCAGGCAGGGGGGACTGGTGCGGCGAGCAGAGCCTCCCCACGTTCGCCAGACACACCCCGAGTGGGCCACTGGCTGACCAGGATGGTTGAGAGGACACGCACGGGGCTGGTGCGTGACCCGGTCAGCGGGGGACCTGGGACCAGGGCCAGAAAGCAGCGCTCACGCAGAAGCCAGAGACTTTGAGCACATACCCCGTTGGGTCTCTGAGCCAAACTTGCAGGGGCCTTTGCAGGCATCCGGGAGCTCACAGAATTAAGCATTTGGGAATACAGGGTCCAAGAGGTAGAGGAGGAAGACAGGGATAGGATTTGATGAGGAAAAGCGCAAACGAATCAACCAGCCTCCCAGACCTCTGCGGACACGCTGCCGGGCCTGGCCCACAACCTGTGGTGCTGACAGGCCCAGGGGGCCCAGGACAGCTGGGGGGGAAATCGGTGCTGCCCCCTGGAGGTGCTTCCTGGCACTGCGCCCTGCCCCCTTAAATCCCATCTGAAAACATTCCATGTGATTCTTCCGTGTTGTTTGAAATCCCGTGTTTCCCTAGACCTCTAGCCTGACTGTTCTCCCCCTAATTCGTGGCACAAGCTCTTTTGCTTTTAGTGTGACCGCTCATTGCCTCTCTAATCCTTGCCTGATTGTGTTTACAGACGCTTCTGGTGCGTACTGAATGTTCTCTAACTGGCCGGTGCTACGTGCTACTGGCTTGTCATAGCAGCTCTTGTCTCCATAGCCTAGCAGGCACCCCCACGTGTGACTCGCCTTCCCGCCGCCTTCCTCCACGCAGGCCTACTCACTCACGCCCAGAGCCGTCCCTTGAGCCTGGGCTGAGCCGCTGCCTGGAGGCCACAGTCACTGGCAGAGGTCTGGGCATTAGGAGTTGATCAGAATCCATGCCTTACAGCTGGCAGGAGACACGGACTTCAGAGTTTGCACGTGCGAATACGTTCTCCCAAGTCTGAGGTTGTTTGGTTTTAATTCCTCCAGTTCTATCCCGCCATTTCTTACAGAAAGCCTTTTGTGTTCCTGACATTTAATAACATGAACAGATAGCAAAATATACTAGGTATTCAGAGGGTCTCTCTGCAGCTGTTAGGAACCCAAGGGATAAGACCCAGGATCCTCATATCATTGAAAGCTGCAAACCCACTAACTTTTAAACTGTGTATGCAAATGTCCTATGAAGTAACACCTCTTACCACCTGATGTCTCCAGTGTAGAGGTCATCTCAGAATCGTCGTTTGAATTCCTTGTCGTTTTTCTCTTAGACAACAGGACTCATGTAAGTCTCTGCTTCAGCGCCAATAAACGAATTGCTTAATACTCCTGGATTGGCGTGGTTCTTCCCCGGCTGCCTCGTAGAGTCTAGAGAACTTTCCTGTTTGTAGAAACAATCAGGCTGGGTTTACATGAGGACTGCTCTCTGTTTGGAGCACTTGTGAGCGTGTACGAAAATGTACATTTTTCTTTGTGAATCATTAAGATAATTTTTCATCTCTGGAATTTCAACTGCCTAATCCTGTCAAAGGCTTGTTGGAAAACCATTACCCAAGAGCAGTAACTTTGGTTTAGAGTCATTATTGAGAGCTTGTGCGTGAATGGGTGACACGTGCTGATGGCTAGAGGTTTGGGCATGGGAGGAATGTGGGGCGGGGCATTAGAGACAACCGTGCCTGCTGGGGTGGGGCTCTGTGGGGTGGGCAGGGTATGAGCCAGGAGAAGGCTCGGGGTGAATAAGTGTTCGCCTTGCTCCTGCTCAAGAGAAGGCTTTGAACCTGTTCTCTTCTCAACACCTGCTTAGAGCCCAAAGGCTTGTGAGCTCACAGGTGCTGGGTGAACAGGAGGTCACCCTGAGACTGGACAGTTGTGCTTGGATCTTAGAATGTTTGGGTTAGATTTTCCCCCTTGGGAAGAGATGCTTGTTGCAGTGTTGATACCGCGAAACAGCTTTGGACCTGCTGCATTTGGTGTAGTATTTCAGTTTTATGTGAACTAGGTTTTTTCCTAATATAAGGCAACCACCCATCTCAAATAAGATACCATTTTTTAAGGATTTATTTATGTATTTGAAAGGCAGAGTTACAGACAGAAAGGTCTTCCATCGCTGGTTCACTTCCCAAATGGCTGCAATGGCCAGGGTTGGACCAGACAGAAACCAGGAGCTTCTTCCGGGTCTCCCACGTGGGTGCATGGCCCAAGGACTTGGGCCATCTTCCACTGCTTTCCTAGGCATGTTAGCAGGAAGCTGGATCAGAAGTGGAGCGACTGAGACTAACCCAAATGGGTGCCCATATGGGATGCCTGTACTGCAGGTGGTGGCTTAACCCACTATGCCAACCCCATAAGATACCATTTTACGCCACAGTTTTGTCTGCCTCACTGGCCCCAAGCTTTTCCTGCTTGGTCCTCCCTACCCCAGTGTCCCTTGTCCCTGATTGTGTCCTGTTGGGGATACCCAATAGAAAGGCAAGTGGGTGGGGCCGGTGCTGTGGTGTAGCCAACTAAACCTCCGCCTACAGCGCTGGCATCCTGTATGGGCTCCAGTTTATATCCCGACTGCTCCTCTTCTGATCCAGCTCTCTGCTATGGCCTGGGGAAGCAGTGGAAGATGGCCCAGGTCCTTGGACTCCTGCACTCACGTGGGAGACCCGGAAGAAGCTCCTGGTTTCAGATCAGCTCAGCTTCAGCTGTTGCAGCCACTTGGGGGAGTGAACCGGCAGATGGAAGACCTTTCTCTCTCTCTCCTTCTCTGTAACTCTACCTCTCAAATAAATAAAATCTTTTTTTAAAAAAAAAAAAAAGGCAAATGGGTATTCCACTTGATTAGCAGGCCTCAAGGGGCCTGCTTTACCCATTCCTTTGGAACAGAAGGGACAAATGCCTCCCTGCTGTCCTGTCCCAGGTTCTGTTTTGGAGTTACCCTCTTAGACCTGGAAGCTCTTTAACTGCCTTGGGTCCATTGTGAGCCTGAAGCTGTGGGTCTCAGATCTGTGCCCTGCGGACACCTGTGGAACACTCTGGGGGCCTGGTCCGGAGAGCAGTGTTCACGTGGAGCAGGCCACGTGAGGGGGACAGAGGCCCCGTTCCCAGCACAGCACCGGGTCACGGGCCCGTCCGCCAGGGGACCAGTGCGGCCGTGTCCGCAGTCAGGAAGGACTGCACTTAACCCTCTTGTTCTGTTGCCAGTGGAAGCGCGAGCAGGACTTTGACCTGCAGTTGCTGGACCGGGCCGTGCAAGGGGAAAGAAAGGACAAGGAGGAGGATGGCTGGTTGAAGGTGCAGGCCATGCCTGTCACCGAGTTGGACCTGGAACCTCAAGACTATGACTTGGACATCAGCAGAGAGGTGAGGGCAGGGGCTTCCTTCGTGACCCCCCAGCATGCCCACCCTGCCACTGGGGGTCACTGTCCTCAGCGGGGACGAGGCTCAGCTCCCACGTGGTCCAGCACAGAGGGCTGGCTGCTTGAGGCAGAAAAGCAGCCCAGGTGTCTCTATGCAGGTTCCACCGTCCCCCCTGGGATCTGGGGCAGACTGTCTTCCTAACGTTATGTCTCAGTTTTCTCGCCAGTGAAGTGGGTTGGGGTGAGAATCAACTCAACGCGCTTGTGCCTGACATTTAGTCACTGGAAAACCTGGCGTGATGCAGACGATGTTCCCTGGAGCCTCAGGGTGGGTCTTGAGACTGGCCAGGCAAGCAGACTTGGCTTGTGACACCTGAGGAAAATGGGGTTGGGGGCAGGTTTGGAAACTGCAGGTGAAATCTCCAGACCTGACACAAGCGAAAGGACTGCGTAGTCCTGGTTTGAATTCTTCTGGCGCCCTCTGGTGGCTCAATTGCATCATGACAGGGCACGCAGAGCATAACAGGCAATCCCTAGATCTTTACCAGTCTGGAAGTCTCCTTCCAACGGAAGAAAAAGGGAATTGAGGATAACACATTCAGGATCTTCAAGACCAACGCGGTCTCCTGTGACCTGCATTGTGCCATCTGTATGCTCTGCGGGACTGTGGCTGTGGCTGCTGGTTTCGCCTCTGTATCCTTGGCTGTTAGCACCCAGCCTGGCACACACTAGGGGCTTCGTAAAATTTGCTGGTGAAGGCCGTGCTAAATGAATCACAGTGGCCCATAAATGTCCCAGAAACAGCCTTTTGTTTGTTTGTGTTTTTTTGTTTGTTTTGACAGGCAGAGTGGACAGTGAGAGAGAGAGACAGAGAGAAAGGTCTTCCTTTGCCGTTGGTTCACCCTCCAATGGCCACCACGGCTGGCGCGCTGTGGCCTGTGCATTGCGCTGATCCGATGGCAGGAGCCAGGTGCTTCTCCTGGTCTCCCGTGGGGTGCAGGGCCCAAGCACTTGGGCCATCCTCCACTGCACTCCCTGGCCACAGCAGAGAGCTGGCCTGGAAGAGGGGCAACCGGGACAGAATCCGGCGCCCCAGCCGGGACTAGAACCCAGTGTGCCGGCACCGCAGGCAGAGGATTAGCCTATTGAGCCACGGCGCCGGCCCCCAGAAACAGCCTTTTAAAATGTGCTTCTTTGAGGAGAGCGAGCATGGACTGCTATGCTGGTTCACTCCCCAAATGCCTGCAATTAATCCAGGTCCCCCACACGAGGGGCAGGAACCCAATTACCTGAGCCATCACCCCTGCCTCCCAGGAATCAAACCCTGGCACCGCGATGTGGGACTCGGGCATCTTACCTGGCATTTCAACCCCTAAGCTAGATGCCCACGCCTCCACATCTGTCCTGTGACTGCTGGAGAGGAAAGGTTCTCACGTGAAGGGTGCGAGGTGGGAGCTCAGGAAGCCTTCCCCACTGGTGGGGCTGCTGTGAGGAGTGCTGGAGAGAAGCCTGCCTCTCGGGGCCCCCTGCTGTCAGAGGAGGGGCAGGCCCGCTCACACGCAGACTTAGCCAACAGCTCCTACCCAGCCCCACGGGCCGGGCCATGCAATCTGTGGGCACGTAGACATCTAGGGGGTCCCTGAATTCTGGGGTCAGCTGGGACTCCAGGTGAACAAGGCACCTGAAGCAGATCCACAAGAGAAACAACCATTGCTGCCTTGGCAGTGGAGTTGAGTTCTGTAGTGTCCTAATTGGCCGGTCAGGAGAGAGTCCTGCTGTATCTCTAACCTAAATCCCTCCTGCTACAATGTAATCTACTTCCTTCCTCTAGATCTGCCCTCATTGGAAACGAAACAGAAGAACTTATTTATTGCCCTCCTTCAGTTTGAAAAGGCTGCGTGGGTTTAAATCTAAGACCACATTGGCCCTGGGACTGTAGTTAACTTTCTTTTAGAAGCGTCAACCCACCCCATTTTCACATGCATTTGTAATTCAGGGAGGTTCAAGTTCCCCTAGGCATGCAAAAGGTGCCTTTAGCAAGACCACCAAGCTGAGTTTGCTGCTGGGTTCTCGTGCGATATTGATGGGGAAGCAGTCTGGGGCCCTTTCACCTGGAAAACAGTGGGTACAGCAGAGATGCCTCCTGTCTCCAGCAGAAGAGCTGTATAGGGAGGGAAACCACTGTTACTTTCATCCATGCGTCCGTCCATCCATGGAGCATTTACTGAAGAGCTCTAAGTGCTGGGCCTTGTGTTAGACTGTGGGAGACAACGGTGGCCAGAAAGTGGGAGAGTAGTAGGGTCAGAGGGGGAATGAGAGAAGGTTTCTAGAAGTGAGGTCAGAAGGTTGAGAGTCACTGGAGCTGAAGCAAGAACATCCCAGGGGTGTGTGTTTGACGCAGCGGTCAAGACACTGCTTGTTGGTGTATCCACATCCCATGCCGGAGTGCCGGTGCCCAAGGCCCAGCTCTGCTCCCAATTCCAGCTTCCTGCTAATGTGCAATAATGGTTCAAGTAGTTGGGTTCCTGCCACCCACGTGGGAGACCTGAATGGAGTTTCTAGCTTCTAGCTTCAGCCTGGTGCAATCCTGGCTGTTAAAAGCTTTTGGGGAGTAAACCAAGTGGATGGGCAAGCTCTCCCTGCATCCTGTATCCTCTCTATCTCTGTCTCTTTGCCTTTCAAATAAATAACATGTTTAGAAGACAAAAAAAAAAAATCACCATTAGAAAAGAGCATTCAGGCCGGCACTGCGGCTCACTTGGCTAATCCTCCGCCTGCAGCGCTGGCACCCCGGGTTCTAGTCCCAGTCAGGGCGACAGATTCTGTCCCGGTTGCTCCTCTTCCAGTCCAGCTCTCTGCTGTGGCCCGGGAAGGCAGTGGAGGATGGCCCAAGTGCTTGGGCCCTTGCACCCGCATGGGAGACCAGGAGGAAGCACCTGGCTCCTGGCTTCGGATCAGTGCAGCGCTCCGGCCGTAGCAGCCATTTGGGGGGTGAACCAACGGGGGGGGGGGACCTTTCTCTCTGTCTCTCTCAAAAAAAGAAAAAAAGAAAAGAAAAAAGCATTCAGTGGGGGAAGCAGCAGGCACACAGGCACCGCCTGGGAGGCTTAGGTGGGTCCGTGTGGCTGGAGAGGCCAGAGGGGTCTGGCTTGCTCTGAGACCTGTTAGTGTAGCTGCTCAGCTTTCAAGCTGTTAGTGTGGTTGCTCTGCCTTGCCCTGCCCTCCCCTTGGCCTGTGGGAGATTGTCAGGCTTTGCAGTCAGACCCAGTTTCAAATTCTAACTCCCTAACTGGCTAACTTCATGACCTGGGCCTGTTCCTTAACCTGTGCAGACACCATGTGCTTTCTCGGGGGGGGGGGGGGGGGGGCGGTTCCAAACGCAAACAGCTGAGCCTCCCCTCCACCGCCTCCTGACCCTTCCTGCAGCTGTCCAAACCAGAGAAGGTCTCCATCCCAGAGCGCTACGTGGAGCTGGACCCCGAAGAGCCACCCAGCCTTGAGGAGCTGCAGGCTCGATATCGTAAAGCCGAGAAGATCCGCAACATCCTCGCACGGTCAAGGTCAGCCCTCATCTACTTGAGTCTCAGCAGCTCCCTAGGCCTGACCTCAGGTGGAGTCTTGGGTCAGCCTGGCTGCAGTGTGTGTCTTGCCACGCCCCTGTCTCAGGTCCACTCGTTGGAGGGATCAGGCTGGTGGTACCCAGCGTGTCATCAGCAAGGAGGCTTCCCCAGCTCATCAGGAAAGTCCTGAAATGTTCATGGCAGACCCTGGCTCCCAAATCTGTGTCCCAAGTCGCCCTAGCAAGTGTGTTGAGTGGAGCCAAGCGTAAGCGTAAAGCAGACAAGGTTGGAGAGCCAGCTCCAATGGTGGCTGTCCCAGCATTCGGGCCTGTGCTCCCAGGATCACAAGTAGGAGCCCCAGCTTTGTCCTGAGGGTGCCACAGGTGTTTCCCAACTTGCCTGGATGCTGATCCAGGGACCTAGGAAGTAGCTTTCCTGTCCCCTTGGCCTCCATGGCTTCAGAAACTTAACCCTCTAGTTTGTAAGCCTTTCTTGGAGAGCTGGGTTGGCCACTTCCTATCTGAATTCAGCAGGAGCCTCTCCTGGATGTGAGGTCTGGCCCTCCTGAAAGGGGAGCAAGGCTGTGACTGTTGGGGTGCCTGAAAGGGAGGCATGCATGCCTTTGTCTAGGGAGGAAGTCCAGAGTTTCTGTCGGATGCCCCCCACCTCTAAACTGTTGAGAACCCCAGGCCGGGGAGACCCTGAACTCCTGAGGCTGATGCCTGGGGGCGGGGAGGACCCACAGCCTGCTCTCTGGTCCCCTGCAGCATGTGCAACCTGCAGCCACCATCAGGCCAGGACCGCAACAGCGTGGCCGACCTGGACTCGCAGCTGCAAGAGCAGGAGCGCATCATTAACATCTCCTACGCCCTGGCCTCCGAGGCCTCCCGGCGAAGCAAGCAGGTGGCAGGTAAGGCCTGGGCTGCCAGCCTCGGGGCTCCGGTCCCGCCCCCTGCTCCTCCGGGCCGGCTCAGGTCCTGCACGGCCTGTCCCAGAGCCAGGGAGTCAGGTGTCAGGGTTGGTGGTTGAGCGCCAGGAGTGTGTTCCATACCGGAGGGTATCTTGTCCCAGGAGCACAGCGGGGCTGGGAGGAGGGGCGGGCAGGCCTAGCATCGAGGCAGACAGGGAGGACCCCACAGCTCAGCAGTGTCAGGGCCAAGAGGTCCCTGGGCAAGTGATGCTGATTTGACTTCCTGTGCAGTTGTGAGCTCATAGAACAGGCTTTCGACCCTGGGGCCCCGGGGCTCCGGGGCCCAGCTAAAGTTTCTGACATCAAGGCGAGGGCAGTAGAGGTCCTCTGGACCTCCCTGGGACCCCTGCTTCTGTCCCCAAACCAAAGCCACTGTTGACCTTGTCAGACTGTCCTGTGCCACAAACCACAACTGTGCTGGCCAGTTGGGAAAACTAACCACCACAAGGAGCCACGTGTGTCCACAAATGCATGTGTATATGTGCATGTTCGCGTGTGTGTGAAAAGGCTCCCCTTCTCCACCAGGAGAGGGACTCTAGGCACTTGCCTCCACGCCCCCACACCACCCCTGCACGCTGACCCTGTGTACCTTGTCCTATTCCTCCCCAGAGGCCACTGTGTGTCCAGGTGGTGTGGAGGGGATGACTCTAGAGCAGGAAGTGGGTTCACAGCCCCTGCTGGTCCTCCAACTCCAACTCCGGGGGCCCTGCAGTGTGTGGTCTCAGAAGGCTATGGGAGGGACCTGCGATGTGGACAGGTGGTACTGTCTCAGCAGGAGGCCTCTGCTCGCTGCCCTCCAACCCTGACACCCCTGCTGTCCTCGTCCCCTCTGAGGACACGGGGAGTGGACTGAGAAGCTCATTGTGGCGTCCTGTGGCCAGCGACACAGGAGATGGCCAGCCACAGACCCTCACCTGGGGCTCATGTGCAGGGTTCCGGGGGGGCGCTACTGCCTCCCCAGTAAGGCGACCACCTCTCACCTGCGCTTGCCTGACTGTGGATCTGCCAGCCTCAGCTTCCTTGCCTCCAGCGGACAGCACAGGCAGCCTAACACCGGCGTGCCCTTCTCCTCTCTCGGCTCCAAGGCAGTCTTCGCGTGGCGGCCCTCGCTCTCACTCCCTCTACCGGCTCAGAGACTCATCTGGGACGCGCAGGCCAATCCCAGGCGGCTCCCCCTCCTGCCCGGTGGATCTGCCCCCTCCCGCTCCGGGCCCGGGTCATTAGTGTGGGCCTTTGGGCATCTGTGCTGCGGGCGCTGCCGGCGTGTCTAACACACCGCTTAATTCCTGTGTGCCCGTCTAGCGCAGCAGCTGGCTCTCCTCCCGCCTAAAGGGCCCCTGTCCTCCAGGACGGTGCCACCTTACCCCCCTTTAAGCAACGGACTCCACTACACCTTTGTCTAACAGCTGCAAGTAAGAGCCCCCGCCTGCCGTGCCCCTAGTCCGGTGCTGCGCATGGCCCGCCTCCCTTCCCCGCCGCTCCCGACGTGTTTGCAGCGCCACCTGCTGACGCTCCCTTCTTTCCTTCCACTGGCAAAGCGGCCGCTTGGGGGACCTTCGGGACTATAGGCAGGTGGGGAACTGGTGCTTTTTCCGGACCTTGGTCCTCAGTGGAGACCGTGATGGAGGGCCCCGCCACCCTATCCTGGAGCCAGGATTGCGCCCGGTCGGCCCTACTCTGCTTCCCGAGGGATGGCACAGGCCGTATGTAACACTGCCGGCCTCGGGCAAGAACAGGAGAGGCAGAGGGCTTTGGCTGATGAAATTGAAGAACTGTTCAGACTGGAAAAAATCCAATTTACAGATAAGGAAACTGAGGCCCAGGGAGGGGTTGGGCTTACTCCAGGTCACACAGAATTGGGCCAGAGCAAGCTGGCTAGAGCAGGGGGAAGGGTTTGCCCTTTTAGTCACTGAACACGTTAGGAGGGGAAGCCCCCAGCCGGCCACCTTCAGTAGGTCCTCCTGGTCTGAGCATGAAGTGCTGAGAGGTGGGGCAGCCACGGAGGAGGCTCCCGGGCCAGGAGGCAGGAGGCCCAGCGTCTGGTCCCTTCTTGAGTGGGTTCTAGGCGCTGGTGCATTGCCTCACCTGGACTGGAGACCTGGGCAGTGCCTTGTCAGCCTGTCCATCGCACTGTTGTGTAGGCCTCCCCCCCCCCCACACCTGTTTTTCTGCACTTGACCGTTAACATTGTTGGGTGCCCGCCACGTGCCGGGCAGGGGGCACAGCACTTCTTTGGCTGCACACAACCCTGTGAAGATCGACACCCCTGTGGTGCGAGCCTGGGCCTCTGTTCGCCATCAGCGCTCCTGGGCTCATAGCCAGCCGCCCTAGATGTCTGGAGAAGAGAGTGAAACAGGGACGGAGAGGGCTCGTGTTGCGGGGCGTGGGGGACAGCATGTTCCGGCAGGTGTCGTCTTCCAGCCTGAGGAGCCCTAGAGAAACACTCCGGCTGGTTCCTTGGTGATGGCTTGCAGGCACCTGCCAGGGCCACGAGAGGGTGTGCATGGCGGCCCCACTCTGTGTTCCTCCCGGGTGTGGGTGCCCCTGGCTGTGAGGGAGGCCTTTCCTGCTCTCTTCAGGTCGCATCTGCATGTCCTGGGACCCTCGCAGCATCCTATTGGCACATGGAGGTTTTAGATTTTAGATTGGAACAAGGCTGAGGGAGTTGCCCAAAGCCACTCAGTGGAAGGAGGACAGGACCAGAGCTGAACCCCAAGTCTTTGCTCAGGCTCTTTGCCCTCTCGGAGCAAGGACCCCGTTTGGGGGGCTCCCATGTGACTGAATGCATTCCTAGAAGCAGAGTGGGGGTGGGGGATGGGTACAGCCCAGTGCCCATGATTCTTAGAAGCCGGGGGTCCCCCGGCAGCGGCCGCATTGCTGAAGGCTCCTGCTCTGCTGCCCTGCCTCTTAGCGTCCCTGTGTGTGTGTGTGTGTGCAGACACGCCCACTGCTCACATGTGGGCAGGGCTCCTGCCAGCCTCTCATTGTCTGCTGTACTTTTTGCCAGCCCAGGCAGTGACGGACCCGTGATCCAGCGTGCGGAGGAGAAGCCTGGAATCAGGGGCCCAGAGGGCCCAGCTTCCTCGGAGGAGATCAACCATTCTGGCTCCACGGAAATCCCTCCCAGCTAAGTGGGGGCGCTGGCTGGAGGAAGGGGCTGCCCGCCACCGACGGGACAGTCACCGTAGGGCTAGGGCCTAACACACACCCACTTGCTTTCCTTCGGACTCCTTTTGATCTGTGACAGAGGCACTTTTGATACACACTGTAAAATACTGACACTGTATCTTAGACTGTGTTTGCTAACGTTCACCTCAAGGACTGAGTGGCTGGCAAGGTGAGGATGCAGACTTCTGTAGCCGCACACACAGGTTCATGTATGACTTGGGTGACAGGTGCGGGTGGGGGGAGGAGGGCAGGGCAAGCAAGGCCAGTCCAGCTTCTGATGGACTCAGGTGAAGGCTGGACTTGAGAGCACGCCTCCTGGGATGCCAGCGTTGGGCTCTCTCGCGTGCTGTCCGGGAGGCAGTGGTACTTGGCTGTAGAGGGCCACCATCCCCGGCACCACACCAGCTCTGGGTGAAACCCCACCAGGATGGTGCCTTGGCCCTTGGGTTTGGTTCAGGGTAACGGTGTGTTCAAGAGCTTTGGGCTCCTCATCCATGAGGTTCCCTCAGCAAAGGGCTTTTCTCAGAAAGAAAAAGACAAAAAAAAAGTTTTCTTTAGTTTTCAGACATAGGCTTTTTAGTCCAGGAAAAGAGAGAGAGGAAGCAACTTTTATTGGATCATAGCAATAAACTCCACGTGGGGTGGCATCTGCCTGAAAGGCCCTGATGGGATGGATTCCTTCAACCTGTGATGCGAACCTTTGCTGCTGTCCTGGGCAGCACCAGGTCAGCTTCCCCAGGACTTGGGGCTGTGACTTGACTTCCAGCTGACAATGAGAAGGAGGCTACGAAGCCAGGTGCAGTGCTTGTGGGTCTTTAAGTCTTTTCATGATAGTCTCTATACAGAAAAACAAAAACAACCAAACTCTGGTGGGTGGAGCCACTCTTTAAAGGAAAATTTGTTTTTGACTATGTTCAGAAAGAAACAGAATCTTGAATATATTTAGAAGTTGCCGTCTATTTTTAACTAACTCCATATGCTGCCAGTATCGACTTCATGACATTTGCCAAAATAAAATTTTATTTTTGCCTTTATAAGATTTTGTTGGAAAATGAAATGAATATTTTGCAAGAAGGTTAATTTAAATAAGAGTGTAATGGTTTGCAAAAAAAATGTGATGTACAGATTAAAATATTAACCTGACCTGTTTCCTGTTTCCTTGTGCCTCCTTCGTTCATAAGTGGCCAGTGGCAGTGTTTTTCCCATTTCTTTGGAAAATCTCCACTGTTAGCTCTCAACCAGCTCCTTGACAATTGATTGACGTTGCAGGCCTGGGGGAAGCAGATCTTGCTTTGGAGCCCTTTGCTGGGCTTCTGTAGCTACTCAGGTTGGTCCCCACCCCGGCCTGGGGTTGAGAAGCTGCTGAACTTCGGACTCCCTTGTGGGGCTGGCTTGGCAGACAGACGACAGTCCAATCCAGGGTAGTGTGGGGGCCGCCCCAGGCCGCCTTCCAGCCCACACGCCACCGGCTCGTTCCAGTGAGGCGGGTTAGTGATGGACCATTGCAAACGGGATTTGCATGTCATTCATTTTCATTTTGACTTGTGATGTATGCTTGAAGCCGAAGGCAAGTGGCCAACTCAGCTTAGGGGTCTGTTGCTATGACAGATTTTGTGTACTGCCGAGAGGAACATCCGAGGTTTGGGGTGGCTTCCCAACTATTTAAGCTGGGAAAGTAGATCCAAAGGCATTCAGAGCAGGGGATCCAGCTGCTTTTTTAGCTACTGATTTTTTTTTTAATTTTAAAATAATACTCCTCAGTATTAAGTATTCCTTGGAGGTGTCTGTAACAGATGAAAAGGTCCTATAACTGAGTGCAAAGGCCCCTGACCCCTGAAAAAGCAAAAAACAAAAAAACAGCTGGCAATATGCACCCCACAGAGTAGCCATCTGTGGACACTGTCTCCATGAAAACACATCACAGGGTTTCTTCCTGTTGGTCTCAGTTTGTGTTTCACACACCCAGTCCTGTGGAAGGGGAAATGTGGCAACTCTAACTAGCAGCTTTTTCCAGAATGCTCTCCCTGGAGCCTGTCCTGTAAAAACTGTGGCCCCAGTTTCCATCTAGGGAGAGTGTGTCAGGCCCCCGGCCCAGACTCGCTGGAGACCACGCCTGGGCAGAGGCCCAGTCACCTCCTATTTGAGAGGCCCCTGTGCCACCCCCTCAGGAGGCCCCTTGGTACCTGAGGGAAGTGGGGAGCATCTGAAAGCACAGGCTGCCCAGGCCCCCTGCAGGGGCGGCAGCTCCGGGAAGCGGGAAGCACTGCCTGGCCTGGTGATTCCAATTTCATTCCCTTACAGGAGACCCCAAGCCAGAGTGGCGTTGTAGACAATGGGATTGCCGTTGCCAATGGGATGGGAAGTGCTCCTCCTGCACCTCCCTGCTGGCATCTGACTTCAGCCCAGCCCAGCGTGGGCCCAGGATGTGTGTCTATTAACAATCTATATTTCAGGATCTGGTTTCCAACGAGTTGGGAGTAACACCTTTTCCTAATCCCCA
Organism: Lepus europaeus; assembly: GCF_033115175.1. Taxonomy (NCBI): domain Eukaryota; kingdom Metazoa; phylum Chordata; class Mammalia; order Lagomorpha; family Leporidae; genus Lepus; species Lepus europaeus. The sequence continues at coordinate 48,485,251 of NC_084833.1, forward strand.
CGTGAACATCTGGAGCTGCCAAGATTCCCGACACACCCAGGACATCGCCGGGTGATCACAGTTGTACAGTTTGTGAGTCTGTTTGAAGTGGATGTGCCCAGGCTCGTGTCTGCTAGAAACACGCATTTTGTTTTTCCCCATCAGTCACCTTTCTGCCTGCCTGGGTGTCCGTCTGGGGAAATGTAAACTGCAGGTAGCCCTTCCTCTCCCTCAGACCCCTTGGCTGCCATCAGGGAAGATGGGCTCTCCAGCATTTTCCTGGCTATTTTATGTGGCAGTCCAGAGCCCAGGAGAATCATCTGTGAGCCCACAGACATTCTCTGGGGGCCTGAGGATTTAGGGGTGAACAGATGGGAGGTAAGGGAGTGGATCCAGGCCCTGGCTTGGCCAAGGCAGGAGCCCACTTTGGGCTTTGGGAGTTTCCTACAACTGCAGTACAGTAGTCATTGACAAGTCCTTTTGTGTTCTCACCAAGGGTGGGAAAGAAGCTGCAAATCATTTGTCTAATCCACAAATCACATTTCTGAGACCCGACAGGCAGGTGCTGGGAGCCCTCTACTTGCGACTCAGCATCAGACACCAGGGTGTGCAGGGGACTTTGCCCATGTGGGTTGTGCGCTGTTATGAAAAGAACAAAGAGACCAGGCCGGGAAGACATGAAAACTGGCAGCCCCTCCCGGCCCGGTAAACACGCCATCGCTTTGCCGCCTCCACTCAAAAGGCTACCACTTTCATTGCTCCCCTAGCAAAGAAACCTTTCTTCAGAGCGAGTGGCGGGGTACAAAGGCAGAGTACAAAATGCGTGCACATCACAGTCCCCGCAATTCTGTTTGAACAAGCGTATTGATTGGGCCTGACCCTGTTACATTTTTTCCCTATTATTTGAAAAGGTGCATCTAAGTGTAGTGAATTGAACTGGCGGAGCTGAACTTTCCATGAAAACTTCTTGAGGTATTTCTTTAGTTCAAAGCTTTTGAATTTTAAAGGGCATTTTTAATATGAGGCTGTTGAGTATTCTCTGCCACAGCCCAACAAGGCATGTTAAATGCAGATGAGGCTGGAGCGGGGCGAGGATGGGGGTGGAGGGTACGGACCAGTTCTGGCTTTGGAGCCGCACACACAGGCCCTGGGAGCTCGCTGCGCGCACTGGGGACAGCTTGGACCACAGGGAGGCTTCGTGACCAAGCTCTGGAAGGCTGTTTGCACACAGGGTCCGGAAGCACCTGCTGGGCTCCTTCTGGTGGGGGAGGTCTGTGTCCTGTAGAGTGAGGGCCTCCTTGCTGTGCAGCTGCTGGGTCTCTGCCTTAGAGCCAAGGAGGAATGGAGGAGGCAGACAGGAAGCTGCTGTAACAGCTCTCAAACACGGTGTCCCTGTCCTCCAGCTCCTTAGGTGGCCCTTGCCGGTCAGTCTCAGGTACCTTCCGCTTGCACCCTTGGCTGCATCTCCATCCTTAACTGATTTACTATCCTTGGACGCTTTGCTGGCTGCTGGGGCTGTGGCAGGGTCCCCTTCACCATCCTGGCCTGCGGACCTGGATTTATCCCCCAGGGTCTCTCTGCCTGCACTTCGGGAGGCTTCAGCAGCCCATGTGACCCAGCTCTGAGTTTTGGGGCTCAGAAACGATTTGTCAGCACTAAGGGTGGGGCCGTCTGTCTGGGCTGCAGTCATCCTGACCGGGGCTTGGGAGACAGGTGGAGAAAATTGGATGAGACTCCACCTGCCTCCCCCCGCTTTACCCAGCAGAGCTAATCTTCCCTGACCATCTTGGGACCAGGGCAGCTTTGGAGAGTCCTGGTGTCATTGAACCTTCTCTTTCATATGACCTAGCCTATGTCTTTTAGGTTTTTATACAGCAGAGCCCAGAAAGCATTCCCAATTCCCTCTTTTAAGTTTCTTGACTAGTAGGTAAGAGCAGGGGTGGTGGAATTCAAATCTACCCTTATTAACGCTGTGACCTTGGGCAACTCACTGGACCTCCCTCCAACTATTTAGTCATCTGAGAAGTGGGAATGACTGCATCTACTGTACATGGGCCTGGTGAGGACTGAAAGGGATAACCTGTACTCAGAGCCATTGGCTGGGGACACTTGCTCAGTGTGCACTGTGTTGGTTTTGCCCTTGTGCATGACCTTTAGGAACAGCAGGGCTCAAGGTGATTCTGCCATCTTCAAACCCTGTCTCCTTTCCCTGGCTGTGTAAGCCAGGTTTGGGGTCATCTGCTGTCCCCTGCCTGATTTTTTGCCCTGAACCCTCTGTCTGCCATTTCAGCCAGTCTCCTGCAGTGAGTGGGAAAAGCAATGGCCTGAGGCTTTTGAAGCTGGGGTTTGTAAGGGCTGGCTGCCTCCCAGAGGCCTCCAGGTGCTAAGGACAGACAAGTCCTTGGAGGCCTCCTCCTGCAGCTGTCCACCCAACATCAGATCAACCTGTGCACATCCCTTTGATGTCAATCCCAAAACCTGAGACTTGTGCCCTGCTCTGAGGACCTAGGCTTTGAAGTTGGCCTATAAATTGAGCTTTCAGGAAGAAAGTTGTCTGTTGTGCCTCAGAGCACGGCTGGGCCCTGTAAAGGCACGAGGAGTGCCGTGAACACCTGATAAATAATTCTTTCTGGGCCCAAGAAATATTCGTTCCATTTAAAGGAGAGGAAAATTCCCTTGACCTTTTCATTGAAGTTCTGGGGGATGGGGGCTGGTTAGAGAGGGCTTTCGTGTCTTCTCACCAAAGCCACATGGGGCAGGCAGGGTAGGTTGAATGAGAGCTGAGCTCCAGAAGAGCTCTCTACCCTGGACTCCTAAGCCCAGATCTCCTCAGCCAACTCCTCCCCCTCCGGTCTCCCCCATGAGGCAGGAAGATTGGGCTCACAGGAAGAAAGGCCTCTTCCCCATCTCTGTGGAAAATGGCAGGGATCAGGAGAAGTGCCCTCCTTTCCTACGAGTGCCCGATGTGGTCTAGCGGTGAGGCAGACAGGAATATGCCCCAGGTTCCCCATCTAGAGGCGCCCCCAGTACTGCTTGACACACACTGAGCACTTCATCATACTAGGCCCTTGGCGGGGGTCCCCTTTTGCGCTAATAGTATATGGGTTTATTAGTTCTCTTTAGGGCAAAACACAGCATACATGTGGAAGGTACACAAAGTAACTGCACAGCCGAGTGATTCGAAAGCAAATGCCCAATGAACAACTTCAGTCCAGAAACAAGTGTGCCAGGATGCTGGCAGCCTTCTGCCACTATTCAGAGCAGTTTAGGGTGGGCCGATGCCACAGTGGAGTGGATTGAGGGTGGGCAAGGAATGGGGAAGCAGGTTACAGAAACACGTTATTAGAACTGTGCATAGGTGTGCAGAAGACTACAGCTCAAGTATATGGTACCTAGGAACGGTATTGAAAGATGAGATTGACCAAAAGCAGGAGGTTCACAAAGTACAAAGGATTAACATTTATTATTAGCTTTTATCAGTTTCTATGTGCTAAACCTTTTCATCTATTTCTCACACTATATGCATAAGGAGGTTATACTGCTATCTTTATTTTACTGAATAAAGGAGACCTGGAGATAATATGCTCAGAGTCACTCAGTTTATTACTAAAATGGTGGAGCTAGAATGTGCCTACAAGCACAGTGGAGCACTTGTCCATGGTTATGAAGTAGTTCAGGGAATTTCTGTCTGGAGGTCTTTTTTTTTTTTTAATGTAAGATAATCACAAGTTTCAGAACAGACATTTTAAGTAGAATGGAATGAGAGGGCTAAGGGAGATAAAGCTAACAGGCAGTTTTTCCAGTCAACATCATTATGCATTTGGTGATTTCTCCAGAAATAACCTGCAGGGGACTGGATCCCATCTAGGTAGGGCTGGGATTTTCTAGAAAGTTATGACATTGTGGAAGGTAGCTTAGGAGACTGACATGTGATACTGACCCGACATCTGGATGGGTGTTACAAAGCAGTTGAAAACATCATGATGATTTGAACAGGTGTAAAGGATGTTAAGAGGTCAGATATGAGATTTCTAAAGTAGTTATTTCAGAGGTAAGGTTGTCTTCACATACTGAATGTGTACCAGATGTGATTACACTGGACCTACACCCTGTGTGTAAAAAGTAGTTATGGAAATTAACTAGATGAAATTTATTTCTCCCAAATTTATTCAAAGAATGTGATCTTCCTACTCTCAAACTTAGTTTAATCTCCCCTAAATTTCTTCTGTACTTTCAATTTTCCTAGATTTTAAAAATACTTGGCTCTAGGGAGTGCAGTGGAGGATGGCCCAAGTGCTTGGGCCCTGCACCCCATGGGAGACCAGGAGAAGCACCTGGCTCCTGCCATCGGATCAGCGCGGTACGCTGGCCGCAGCGCGCCGGCCGTGGCAGCCATTGGAGGGTGAACCAACAGCAAAGGAAGACATTTCTCTCCGTCTGTCTGTCTCTCTCTCTCTCTCTGTCCACTCTGCCTGTCAAAACAAAAAACAAAAAAACTTGGCTCTGACCTAATACAAGTAACGCTGGATTCTATTTCTGAAAACCTTCTTTTCAATAAAGACTGTTAGATCACTGGTACAGGTAAAATTTGGGGTATAGATAACAACTGGGATAAAAGCATTTCAGGTATGAAATTATCAATGATCTGGAAAAGTTGCCATTGAACTTTTCACTAAACAGTATTTCCCAACTGATTGTTTCAATAGGTGTATCAGGATAGCATGACATTTGTCTCTTTTTTAATGTCCTTCCCCCATTCTCCCAATTGGTAAGTTCATGCTTAAGACAGCCATGAAGATTAATGTGGCGCTGGAACACTAGGCCAAATGGACCAACGGATTAAATTTATTCCAGTTCTGAATCTTGTTAATTTCCAATAATACATGAATTGAAATCAGAATTTCTCTATTTGGAGATGAAGAAAGGCCTCTAATATTGTTACTTTAGAAGAGGTTGCTTCTATTAATACATTAGAACCAAGACTTATAAAACCATCCAGCATATTAAACAATAAATGAAAATACTTTTTAAAACTTAATACTGGTCCTCTCCCTCTTCCATTTTAAATATAAATCACTCTTCACTTTCTATTTAAAGTAGCTATAATAAGAAATCCCACAGAATAGACTTTTGAAAATCAGTGGTCAAACTAAAACTTGAATAAAGTAAAATTTCTTCAAAGTTATTTGTTAAATGTCACAAATACTGTCTACTGCCCAGACTAAATCTCTTACTATATTAGGATAGCACCTATTTAAAATAAATGTGAGAAATTAAACTCAAAACTAACATATGAAAAATGTTTAAGATGGAATCATTTCTAGTTGCTGTATTCCTCTAACACATATATTCTGAATTTCAAAATGACTTTAGGAGTAATTGTTTTTTTTAAAAGTTCAACACAAACACATACCATGTATCTGGATGTATAATAGTTCAGCTCACAAACAGGTCTGACTCACACCTTTCAACTTCTTAAAAATATTAAGATTTTGGACCCAGTTAATCAAAGATCCACTGAATAGCAGATAATGTAGTATATGTTAATCTGCAGAACAAATCAACCACATTAACAGCAGTTCAGTGATTCAATCTTACTCCAACAAAGCAGCAATAAAACTGGAAATACTTGAGTAATTAAATAATCAAAATAATAGCACTGAGATAAAATGAAGAGAATCTCTTTTTGCTTCTTGTTCAGTAAGCCTGCCCCTCATTTTTAGACAATGAGGATAAAGGTATCACAACGAAATATGGGAAACTGCTTTCTCTTTATTTAGACCTTAGGGAGAAAATGAACTTTGGTCACATTTTACCTTAAGGAAAAAAAAAAAAATCCAGTTTTACATGTTTCTAAATAGATAGGACTAAATGATCAGAGAAATAATTTCTTCTGTAAAAACTGACCAAATTTTATCAAAAACCTAACATACAATGTAATTGAAATTATATAAAGACTGCTTGGGATCAAAACATTCCAAATATATGATAGTTGTAATTCCCTTCTAACAGGTATGAAAGTACTAGTTCTCATGTTGCTTTGGTCCAAAAGAGAAGAGCTGAGTCAGTAAGAGTAAATTAAGTACTTAACCTATTGCCAACATTAATTTAGATTGTGACTGGCAGTAGAAATATCCATATAAATATTTCTACTATAGCAAAGTATACTTTTCACAAACACATCACAGTATCAAATTTTTAGTGAGAAAAATATGAAGGACCAAAAAATAACAAAAGATGAAAGAGCTATTACAAACAAAAAGTTATCTCCCTGATACTGCATTTAAAGGGGAGATTAGAGCGTTGATGATGCTAATATGAAAGGAAGTTGCGTACTGTATTTATTTCTTATTTTATACAACTCTTACTCTTTACAAAAATGGTTATAGTCATGCCCATAAAAGTGTAACCCATGGCATTTGAAAGCAAACACTCTTTGTAATTATTTAAAAGGGCCTTTTTAAAAATTATAATACAAAGGTCTGTGCTCTATAAGCAGTCCTCCACTGTGCATTTTAACAATAAGGCTTACTTTTAATACAAAGACTAAGTGTTTGGGAGTTATGAACCACTGGATTTAACAAACATCATTTTATAATTGCTCTTTGCATCCTTTTTGTTTTTGGGATCTTCCACTTCATCAGGGTGCTCGGCAGCGTGGAGCTCTTCAGCAGATTCTTCTTTCTCTGACTCTGAATCACTTTCAGAGTCATCTGGACTTTCAGGATCAGGTGAATCATCATCATCATCATCATCATCTCCAGCCACATCGCCTTCTCCATCTTGATCTTCCACCTAAAACATCAAGTAACAGTCTCTCTTAAAAATAATCAGCCAGTATAAAACTGGGGAAGATCCTTATTTTTATCAAAGTCTTAAAAACAGCCCATTCTATAGACACTAGATCAACAGTTTTAAGACTGGATTATCTTCAGAGGCTGAGAGAAGAACTGCGGACTGAGGATTTGGGTGTCTCCACATGTTTATACACTGGGCCGTGAGCAGGATTTCAGGAAAGGGCTCTGAAGACCACTTACCTATCCTTTCTCCCCTAGTCTGAAAACCACTGTATTAAAACTTCCTGAAACAATACTTTTTAAATAAATAAGGCAAGTTAACACTGATTTTATGGGGCAGTTATCAATAATTTGTATATTATATTACTTTGGAGTACTTAATCAGTAGTTAACAATTGAACTCTTCTAAATCAGAATTTTATGTAAATCAAAAACAAACTTACTTTTTTTTAGCATGTGAGCATGCTGTTTATGCCTACTAAAGATGTCTTCTAATGATGAAGCATAATTTATATTAGGTTAGTAGCAGAAATTTAAAACTTTTATAGAACATCAAATTATCTACGGGGAGCCAATTAAGCAATAGAAAAATATTTTAAGTAACTGTGTTAAGAAAGCTTTATACATTAGGATTCTTGGTTGCTAGCATAATCTAACAGAAATGAATGCTGCCAAATTAAAATTATCTTTCCAATTAATGAAAATAAGTTAATTACTACCTCACTGAAGCCAAGTCCACAATGTCGCCGATATCTTCCTGATAATTTACTGTCCATACTTTGCTGATATTGAGACTCCAGTTCTTCATTAATCTTCTTGTCTTCTTCCCCTGCATGTCCATTGTACTTTGATTATGTTTCAGTCAAATTAATAAAAACATTTGATTACACAAAAAGACCTATAATAAAGATGCTGTTATATTCAGGGCTGAACTTTTTAATTGTAACTAATTTCCTATACTGCAGGTGGCTGGCTAATAGGTAATAAAACTGAAGAAAGTATGATTACTTCTTAGTGACCTTTTAAATTACAAAAGTACTTATGGAAAATTATATTTATAATTAAAACTTATATTTAGTGTATTTACTAATAAATGATCATTCTCCTACAAGTTTTCACCAAGTCACCTACAAAAAAAAAAAAAAAAAAAAAAAAAAAAGGTAACGAAACCATCTGTCTTTGAACAGAAATAATAAGGCAAGCCAATCCTGTTCAGGAAATGGCTAAATAAAATGACCTTTTAAAATGGCTCTCCCAGGGCTGGCACTGTGGCTCAGCATCCCATATGGGCACTGGTTCATGTCTCAGATACTCTTCTTCTGATCCAGCTCTCTGCTTATGCCAGGGAATGCAGAAGATGACCCAAACGTTTGGGCCCCCATACCCATGTGGGAGACCTGGAAGAAGCTCCTGGCTCCTTGGTTTGGATCAGCTCAGCTCAGCTCCGGCCCTTGTGGCCATTTGGGGAGTGACCAGAGGATAGAAGACCTTTATCTCTATCTCCCTCCCTCCCTCCCTCCCTATGTAATTCTACCTCTCAAATAAATAAAATCTTAAAAAAAAAGTTAATCCAGCTAAATGTTTTCTTAATCTAGGTCATTATGCTCTGTTTTTAATAATGCCTAAGATTAGGGTCAACTTTAAATTTTCAATGAAAAGTGAAAATTTTGCAGCCAGAGCTCTGGCATAGCTGGTAAAGCCACTGTCTGCAGTGCTGGCGTCCCATATGGGCACCAGTTGAGTCCCGGCTGTTCCACTTCCAATCTCGCTCTATGCTATGGCCTGGGAAAGCAGAAGTTGGCACAAGTCCTTGGGTGCCTGCACCCGCGTGGGACACCTGGAAGAACTCCTAGCTCCTGGTTTCGACTGACACAGCTCTGGCTGTTGTGGTCATTTAGAGAGTGAACCAGAGGATGGAAGACCTCTCTCTGCCTCTATGTAACTCTGCTTTCAAATAAATGAATTAAGAAAAGGTGAAAATTTTTATTTGAATTAAAATCCAAATTCATTTTTGGTTTTTATCTTAAAAGTTTTTTTTCCCCTGTACAATTAAAAAAAAAACCCAACTAGTTGTATATTCATCAAAGATTTCAGAACAAACTAGGTGAATAACCTCAAAAAGAGTATAAAAGTGCCAACTAAGTGCTACATAATTCATAGAAATTCTATACATGCCATGGTTGGCAAGATGAGGTATAAAACCCCACTACAATAAGAAACAAAAGTTATTTCCTAGTTTAGAACACTGATAAGATACTCTTTTAAGGTAAAAGTACATGATATTTGATTCTTTAGATTTGTAACACCTTTACATAAATAATAGACATTACCAATACAAATTTTTCAATCATTGACATAACTGTATACAGAAGTTTGAACGTCTGAAAACATATACAATTATGGCGTATGCCAAAGTTAGTGTCTGTTTTAATTATACTTTACTTTCTTACCTGTTCGGAAGTGAGATGTTGACTTGTGATCTCCTATGACAAGACGACCAGTATGTTCTTTCTGTAAGAGGTAGGAAATGTATTAGAATTTGAGACCACTAATTTAACACAAGTATTATGTCAAGTACGTCAAGAAACTATTCCAGACTTCTGGAGCACTGTGAAGACAAGGGACCAAATTAAGATCCCTGTCTTTATAGAGCTTACATTTGAGCAAGGGCAGTGATGGGCAGTGGGCATAGAGAAATGTAATCAGTAAGTACTTATGTATGTTAGATGACAGTAGATGTCAAAAAAAAAAAAAAAAAAAAAAAAAAGGAACGGAATAAATGAGTGTAGAGTAGGGGTAGAGATCAGGTTGGAATTTTTAAAGATTTATTCATGGGCCAGTGCTGTGGCACAGCGGGTAAAGCCGCTGCCTGCAGTGCCGGCATCCCATATGGGCGCCGTTTCAAGTCCCGGCTGCTACACTTCTGATCCAGCTCTCTGCTATGGCCTGGGAAAGCAGTGGAAGATGGCCCAAGTCTTTGGGCCCCTGAACCCACGTGAGAGACCTGAAAGAAGCTCTGGCTCCTGGCTTTGGACTGGCGCAGTTCTGGCCGTTGCAGCCAATTGGGGAGTGAACCAGCGGATGGAAGACCTCCCTCCCTCCCTCTCCTTCTCTGCCTCTCCTTCTCTGTGTAACTCTGACTTTCAAATAAATAATAAATCTTTAAAAAAAATATTCATTTATTTGAAAGGCAGAGTTAAGAGAGGCAGAAGCTGAGAGAAAAGTCTTCCATCCACTGGTTCACTCCCCAAATGGCCACCAGGACAGGGTTATGCTGGAGCCAGGAGCCTCGTCTGGGTCTCCCACATTGGTACAGGGGTCCAAGTTATTTGACCATTCTCCACTGCTTCCCCAGGCATATTAGCAGGGAGCTGGATCAGAAGTGGAGCAGCCAGGACACAAACTGGTGCCATTTTGGGATGCTGGTGCTAAAGGTTACAACTAACTAGCTTTGCCACAGCACCAGCTCCCAGGTTGGAATTTCAAATGAGACGGCTAAATAATTAGAAAACTGAGTGAATCTAAACATCTTTCCTAAAAGGTTAAATGAATTGCTTTAACTTTCCTACTATTTCTTTTTTGATGCCTCAGTTAAATCTCATGAAGAGAAAAATATTTAGGTAAAAATGAAATAGCTAATACATATATAAAGTGATAAATCAAAAATAAAAATGAAATTGTGATTTATAATATATCATAAGCATGTAGCTTCCCCTTTACTATTTGACTAAAATAAACTCCAAATCTCAACATGTCAAAAGAACAGAATATCAAACAATCAAGTACAATAAAACAAAATAAATCTGATTCAAAGTTACCAATGGATCAGGGTACCCAATTACTCTCAATGTATCAGGCCCATCCACTGTTTTTGGTCTTATTTAGTTTCATAAGGTAAAGCAATTAAACACATGTTGAGGGGCAAGCATTGTGGCCCAGCAGGTTAAGCTGATGCTTTTAACACCCACATCCTTTATCAGAGTGTCACATTCCATATCAAAGTGTTGGTTTGAGATCCAGCTGCTCTGCTTTTAATCCAGTTTCCTGCTAATACATCCTGGGAGGCGGCAAATGATGGCTCATGTGCATGATGCCGAGGAACAAATGTGGGAGACTCAGGAGTCCCAAACTCCTGGCTTTGGCCTGGCCCATCTCTAGCTGTTGTAGGCATTCAGGGACTGAACCAGCAGATGTAAATCTATTACTTTACCTTTTAAATAGATAAAAATAAACTTAAGAAAACTGGAGAGTTCACACTGGGGAAAGGCCTTGTAAGTGTACTGAATATGGAAAAGCCTTTAGTTATATAGCTCTAGCCTTGCTACACACCATAGGATTCTTACTGGAACAAGGCCTTATGAGTGCAGTGAATGTGGAAAATTATTTAGCCACAGTTCTAGCCTCATGACACACCAGAGAGTTCACAACGGAATAAGGCCGTATGAGTATGGTGAGTGTGGGAAATCCTCTAGCCTTTAATCCTGTCACCTTATTAAACACCATTTAAGATTTCACACTGGAGAAGGGTTTTATGAGTATAGGGATTGTGGGAAATTCTTTGTGTATAGCTCTTGGAAAGTTCACACTGGACTAAGATCTCATGAATGTGTTGAATGTGGAAAATTATTCAGCAGGAAGTTTGACCTATCATACATCAGAGTTCACACTGGAGAAAAGCCTTTTGAGTGCAGTGCATGTGGGCAGTCATTTAGTTGTAAATCCCATTTCATTACACACTGGAAAATTCACACTGGTGCAAGGCCTTATAAGTGTGGGAGAAGTCCTTTACTCATAGCTCCACGCTCCTTCAGCATCAGAGTTCACACTGGAGAGGCCTTGAGTGCAGTGAATGTGATAAATCCTTCAGCCAGAGCTCTAATCTCATTAGACATCGGAGAAGTCACAAGGAGAAAGGCCTTAGGAATGCAGTAAATGTGGTAAATCCTTTAGTCACCACTCTAGTCTCATAAAACACCAGAGTTCACACTGGAAAAAGACCTTTTGAGTGCAGTGAACATGCAAAATCCTTTAGCCAGCGCTCTAACCTCAGTGATCATCGGAGAGTTCACAGTGGCGAAAGACCTGATGAGTGTGGTGAATGTGCAGTCCTTTACCTTCAGCTCCAACCTTGTAAAACACCAGTGTTCACAAGGGATAAATGCCTCTAATTAACACAGGTAGGCTGTTAGGGACTGAAATGTGTCCCCATAAAATTCCTGTGTTCAATTCCTAATCCTCTGTGTGGCTGTTTGTATAGATAAAGCCTTTATGGAGGTAATTAAGGTTAAATGAGGTATAAGGATGGGGACCCTGATCCAAAATGATTGATGTTATTCTAAGGAGAGAGACACCAGAGGGCTCTCTGTATATGTGTCCTGACCTTGGAATTTTATGGTCCAGGACTGTGATAAAATAAATTTTCTTGTTTAAGAAAAAAAACAACAAAAAAAGAAAACACAACAACAACAACAAACCAAGAACACAAGGCAAAGTTAAGATCAAATGGGATTCTGCAAAGCAATCTTAACCATCTGTGAAGATACAAAAATCTTATTACTGTGAACAACTGCAGACACATTCTCCATACAACAGATGATGCCATCGAAAAGCTTTCAACAGTAATGCTTATTGTCTTTCATGCCATTTAATGTTTAAGCAAATCAGTCATTCAATGTGCTGCTTCTTTGGATTGCAAAAACAGATATCCTATTAACAAGATATGAATGTAAATATTATGCTATCAAGTTATTTTAGGATGATCATACTATTGTACTGATCTATTCATTTTCTCAGCTGGTTCCCCTGTGACCAATAATGCTAGCTGGCTAGGATTAGAAATATAATTGTACTTTGTGGCCACAAAATATAAATCTAAATAACCCAGAATTCTCCCTCATGAGGTTGCCCACACTCATGTCTGAGTGTACTAGCCCCATGCCCTTTAATAAATCTTGGTCTTTCTGCTAACCTCTGAAAAGAAGGCTAGCAGATCAAAAACCAAAGCTATTATCCTGACCAGTACTGGACAGCAAAGAATTTAATATATGCTAAACAATCTATTTACTGGCAGCCACTGTGAATTTTGTTAGGATGCTTAAATACCTGAAGAAGAGTTTTCACTCTACTAGGCTGTGTATGCTCCTTAAACTTATTTTAGAAATTTTAAGATTTATTTTATTTGAAAGACAGAGTTACAGAGATAGAGAGGTCCTCCATCCTCTGGTTCACTCCCCAAATGGCCGCAATGGCTGCAGCTAAGTCCATCCGAAGCCAGGAGCCAGGAACTTCCTCTGGATCTCCCATGTGGGTGCAGAGGCCTAAGCACTTGAGCCATCTTCTGCTGTTTTCCCAGGCGCATTTGCACGGAGTGGGATCAGAAGTAGAATAGCAGGGACTCGAACCGGCATCCATATGCAATGCCAGTGCCGCAGGCAGAGCCTTTAACATGCTGTACCACAGTGCCGGCCCCTAAACTCTTACTTTATACATACTTAGCAAATCTTAAATTGCTTGAACCAAGAGAAACTTCAGACTACTTCCTATGGGAAAGTATAAATTATTGGGAAATCTAATGAGATAGCACACAAATGTTTCCTATATACATGTCTTAAATGTTTTACATGACCTCTCCCTACTCCCACCCTCACTGTTAAACTCTGGCTAACTCCTTCTCATCCTTTCACATTCAGATCAATTTTATTTCTGGGAAGCTTGCTTATACTGCTAAGCCAGCCACCCTTTTGTAGTTCCACAGCACTATTTGCGTGACTGTCTTATAGCAATTACAATTCTGTGTTGTTGTTTTCTGGTTTGCTCCATTACGTGATGGTTCCAAACGTGTTATTAATCTGGAAGTACATACTTAGCATGCAGGTCGTCAATAATGGTTGTTAAAAGGCATGTATACATTTCCATACATTCAACAAAAACAAAGGGCAGAATTTCATTTTGAGGTTTTCAAAAAGAAAAGTTTTCCCTATTTCTAATTTAGCTTGTAGGAAGACTACTGGGACAATGTTATGAAAATAAATTTACTTGCTTACGAAAAATAATGTCTAGAGAATACCAAATTTGTATGTAAAAATAAATTGCCAAGGAAAAAAAGTTTTTTCCCAATATGGGGTGGTTTTCCTTGCACCTATATTTTATGCCTTCTATTAATCAAATAGAAGTTTCAAGATACATTCAACATTTTAAAAATTAGTTTTTTGATAAAGGATATTCTCTGTCTACAAAATACAGATTCCTGCACATTAACCTGTCCAGGTACACTTTTTATCAAACTACTGAGCTAACATGACAAATCAAAAACTTTCACATCTCCTTTTTCCCAGTTTCCTCAAGCCAAGTTTTCTTCTCAATGCCAGTAGCAGTGAGAATGCTAAAAGTAGGTTAAAATAGTATAGTTTAAGGGCAGGTCTTTAGCTTAATGGTTAAGCCGCCAGCTGGAACCCCAACATCCCATAGCAGAGCATTTGGCTTTGAGTCCTGGCTCTGTTCCCAATTCCAGCTTCCTACTAATGCAGACCCTGAGATGCAGCAGGCAATGGCTCAAGTAGTTGAGTCTCTGTCACCCATGTGTGAGGCACTGGCTGAGTTCCTGGTTCCCAGCTTCAGCCTGGCTCAAACCCAGCCATCAGGGGTATTTAGGGAATAAACCAATAGAAGGCAGCTTTCTCTATCTCTGCCTGTCAACTAAAATTAAATAAAAACCAAAACAGTTCAATTTTCAGTGCTTGGTTAGGTTGGGTATATTTCCAAACCCAAAAGTAATCATACAGAACAGGAAAAAGGGATCCAAGAATATTCAGTCCTTCTCACTTAACATACACTTAAAAGGCATTATTTTCAAAGAAATGATAAATGCTTACCTTTCCTGCACCCATAAGTCTCAAGAACTTTTGTTTTCTCTCTTCATTACCCAAGTCTGCTGCCTCCCAATTGCTAGATCCAAGCTGGAAAGAAATCAGTTGATTAATTTTTTGCATAAAAATAAGTATTAAAAAATTTAAAGTCTACCTACAACTCTTTTTTCCCCCCATCAGTTTTTACTAGGAAGAGGGTTCACTGTACTTGGTTAATAAGTGTGTCACATACTGATTCAAATATATCCTTTTTCTATTACCTCAAGACAGAATCTTATAGTTGTTTGCAGCCAAAACTCTAGCCTCAAAAGTTTCTATGTATCAGAATAACCTAGAGGGCTTATTAAGATTACTGCGCTAGGGTTTGAATTTCTAACAAAGTTATAAGTGATGCTGATTTTGTTGAAGTAGGGACCACATTTTAAAATATTTGCTGTCCTAAAGCCTTGCAGGGACCTGGAACAACTGGTCTCTTCTGAAGCCAGAAGGCTATCACAGTTGTTGAAATTTATAAAAATTTGGTTAAGCGTAAGTGATGCTCTAAGGAACAGCACACCATCAAGATCCACTGGAACCAATTTTTTCAGTTTCTTTTGATGAACTCTGGCTACCGGTTTTGGCCTGATCTAGCCCCAATGTTGAGGGCATCTGGGGAATGAAACAGTGGATGGAAGGTACCTTTCTGTTTGTCCTCTGTCACTTGCTTTTCAAAAGAACTTCATTTAAAACAAAACCTTTAAAAAAATTTTAAAATACACTAAAACTAGTTTTATTCTGTAATTATCAAATGGGTCCGCCAAACAAGAAATATTATGAAATCCTAGAGTGAGGATTTTGGTGTTATACTTTACTCTTTCTTAAAGGTCTCCCAAAGAACAAAGTAAATTTGCTTATTCTTTAAAAGAATAAACTAAAGGGGAAGACATTGTGGCACAGTGGGATGCCTCTTGGGATGCCTGAATCCCAAGATTGAGTGAGGGCCACTGGTCCAGCTTCCTGCGAATGCACCTGGGAAGCAGCAGATAATGGCCCAAGTACCTGGGTTTCTGTCACTCATGGAACACCTAGATGGAGTTCCTGGCTATTGGTTTTGGTTTGGCCTCGCCCCAGTGTTGAGGGCATCTGGGGAGTCAAACAGCGGATGGAAGGTACCTATCTGTCCTGTCACCCTGCTTTTCAAAAAGATAAATCTTTGTTGAAAACCTTTAAAAAATTTTAAAATATACTAAAACTCATCTTATCTTGCAGTTATCAAATGGGTCCACTGAATCCTTTCATAAATCTAAAAAATATTATATGGCTGACGCTGCAGCTCACTAGGCTAATCCTCCACCTTGCGGCGCCGGCACACCAGGTTCTAGTCCTGGTCAGAGTGCTGGATTCTGTCCCGGTTACCCCTCTTCCAGGCCAGCTCTCTGCTGTGGCTAGGGAGTGCAGTAGAGGATGGCCCAAGTGCTTGGGCCCTGCACCCCATGGGAGACCAGGAGAAGCACCTGGCTCCTGCCTTCCCATCAGCGCAGTGCACCGGCTGCAGCACGCCGGCTCCAGTGGCCATTGGAGGGTGAACCAACGGCAAAAGGAAGACCTTTCTCTCTGTCTCTCTCTCTCACTGTCTACTCTGCCTGTCAAAAAAAAAACAAAACAAAAAAAAAAAACTAAGAAATATTATAGAATCCTAGTAATGATATTTTCCCTACATTTTGAAACAAATGCAAAGAATTCATTATAATTCATTATTTCCAACTATGCTAAAAATGATTAAAATATTAACAGGGGCAGGCATCTGATACAGCAGTTAAGATGCCACTTGAGATGCTTGCATTCTATATCAAGGGAATGCCTGCTTCTGATCCAACTTCCTGCAGATGTCCACTCTGGGAGGCAACAGATGATGGCTCAAAGCACTTGAGTGCCTGCCACTCATGTGGAAGACCCAGATTGAGTTCTGGATTCCTGGCTTCAGCCTGGCCCAGCCCTGGCTGTTTTGGGCATTTGGGGAGTAAACGCACAGCTCTAAGATCTATCTATGTCTGGCTTTCAAACGGAATGAAAATAAAAATTCTTTAAAAGAATTGCCCAAAGAATTATATCAGCTTTCAAGACGACAACATGCCTTTGTTGTCGCCTTTTAGCTTTCACTGGACACAGATGAAAATGTAGAATTTTTCATTTTCCTCCTATGATTGCAAAGAAAAGTGACAAGGCATTTTACAATTATTATACAAATGAGAAGATAAAAGCAAAACAATGAAAGTAGTGTTCCAGACTAATGATGATGGGTAAGACTAGCTGTTTGGACAAGAATCTCAGAAAATTAATCTTTGGATGATGAAATACTAGATGTTTTTCTCCAACCCAAGAATCAATCATTAAGACAGAGGGAAAAAAAAGAAAAAGAAAACGGTACTCTCATCTGGAGTCATTCAACAGAAAGGACTTAATTTTGCAATAAGAGACACCCCATTTTTCTAAAGGGGTGTGTGTCTATTTTATTTCATCTTCTATGATGTATGTGTGCCAAAGTTTACTTGATTAAGTGGACAAAAGCTGAGGGCAGATGTATATACAAAGGTGACTAAAAATAAAAGGGTGATACAGAAATGAAACATTAGTTGAATTTTTCATCCCAATTGAGTCTGTAATATAAAAATATACAATTATGGAACAAAGATAACAAACCCCTCTTCGATACAAATTTATAATCAAAGGTTTCAAAAAACCTTCAATTATTATATTTTGATGATGCAGATACAAGAACAAAACATAATGATAAGGCCGGCGCCGTGGCTCAACAGGCTAATCCTCCGCCTTGCGGCGCTGGCACCCGGGTTCTAGTCCCGGTCGGGGCACCGATCCTGTCCCGGTTGCCCCTCTTCCAGGCCAGCTCTCTGCTGTGGCCAGGGAGTGCAGTGGAGGATGGCCCAAGTGTTTGGGCTCTGCACCCCATGGGAGACCAGGAGAAGCACCTGGCTCCTGCCATCGGAACAGCGCGGTGCGCCGGCCGCAGCGCGCTACCGCGGCGGCCATTAGAGGGTGAACCAACGGCAAAGGAAGACCTTTCTCTCTCTGTCTCTCTCTCTCTCTCACTGTCCACTCTGCCTGTCAAAAAAAAAAAAAAGAAAAAAAAAAAGTAAAAAAAAAAAAAAAAAAAAAAAAAAAAAACATAATGATAAAACAAAATCTATCCAAAATATATGTGAAATCTTAAGAAGATACTAACACTTTGGTGTACATATAACATCAAAATAAGGAAAATATAAAATAGAAATTTGGGTTTGATATTGTTGAATTCACATTAAACCTCTTAATAAAGTCATTTTTCACTACTCCTTTATTCTTCTAATCACTATTCACTAAAGGCTGAAATAGTATAAAAAAAGATAGTTATTTCTCCTGGCCACATGAAAATTAAAGCATTTGTACTATACTGGACCCACCTGTAGTTCTTCTAAATTCTTTTTGGTGCAGGGGTTTAACTGCCCTCATAAATTTGGCCTCCAGCTAAATTCCAACTCCCTACTTCTACCCATGTTACTACTCATTTTTTTTACAGGTCATTTAGTTTTTAACTATTTCTGGCTCAATATGTTTTTTTTTTGGACAGGCAGAGTGGACAGCGAGAGAGAGAGACAGAGAGAAAGGTCTTCCTTTGCTGTTGGTTCACCCTCCAATGGCTGCTGCAGCTGGCGTACCGCGCTGATCTGAAGGCAGGAGCCAGGTGCTTCTCCTGGTCTCCCATGGGGTGCAGGGCCCAAGCACTTGGGCCATCCTCTACTGCACTCCCTAGCCACAGCAGAGAGCTGTCCTGGAAGAGGGGCAACCGGGACAGAATCCAGCACTCTGACCGGGGCTAGAACCCAGTGTGCCGGGGCCGCAGGCAGAGGATTAGCCTATTGAGCCACACGCCAGCTTCAATATGGTTTTGAAAAATAAAAAGACCCAAAAAGTGTTAGTGAAGCTTCAGTTCTGATTCTAAATAAATTACTTGTTCTGAGTCTGGACCCAAAATTTAACTTAGTTTTAACTCCTTATCTACAAAGGGTCTTCTTTAAGAGAATGTCCTAATAGCAGCAAATAAACTCACATAGGTTAAGCATCCCTAACTTGAAAATCTGAAATACTCCAAAATCCAAAAACTTTCAAGCAATGACATGACACCACAAGTGGAAAATTCCCCACCTGACCTCATGTGATGAGTTATGGTCAAAATGCAGGCACACCAGAAGTACTATACAGAAATAACTTTAGGCTATGTGTATAAGGTGTATATGAAACATAAGTCAATTTCATGCCTAGGCTTGGGTCTCATCCCCCAAGATTTCTCATACAAGTACAAATACTCCAAAGTAAAAAAAAAAAAAAAAAAAAAAAAAAATCTGAAATTCAAAACACTTCTGGTCCTAAGTATTATTATCTAATAAGGGTTGCTTGATCCATAGTGCCTTACTTACAATCTGTAAATTACTTTTCATTGACACTCTCTCAAGATGTCTTTATAACAGCTGATTTAATAAATAAGGACACAGGAAAAAAGGCTGAGGCTTGCTTCCTTTGTTTGGTTGAAAGTCCTTTGCTCTCTTTACATCATATAGTTCATAAAATTAGAATACTGAAAGTAGTCTATGAACTACAGTTACAGAGATACACAGAAGTTAAAAAACTGTCTAAAAACCAACTTTCTAAATTTTCTAAACAACAAATATCTACATAATTTTTTTTTTTTTACATATAACCCTATCATCTAGAACTAACTAAAAACAAAAACGACCATTAAGTCATTGTGGTCCTTCCCATCAAAGACCTCTATGTACAAAAGCAAGTACCTGGTAGAAGAGCTGCATTTTGAAAAACATGTGTGCCTGATACATTATAAGTTCCGCACCAGTTACTAAAATTAATCTTCCATTCCCTTACAAAATAGCTTTCATTTCTCCACTCCAACCAAACTAATGAAACCATTAAGTTGCCTTCATCCTTAATACCATTTACTATAAAAATGTAATTAGGGGTGGGCATTTGCCCTAGTGGTTAAGACACCACTTGGGCTGCTTTCATCCCTTATTGGAGTTCCTGGGTTCAAGTCTCAGCTCTGCTCTTGATTCCAGCTTTCTACTAATGCGTACTCTGGGAGGCAGCAAGTATTGGCTCAAGTACTTAGATCTCTTGGGAGACCCAGAGTAAGTTCTCTGGCCTGGCCCGGCCCTTTGTGTTGCAGGAATTTGGGGCGTGAACCACCAGATGGGTGACCTCTCTTTTTCAAATAAATAAAATACTAAAACAAAAAATTTACAAAATGCAATGTTTATTTTTTCAATATATATTCTAGTAACTCTTGGAATTTACTTCTACATCAGTCGTATTATCTAGAGTTGTATTCCGTTATTTAAAATCTACTTTTAGTAATATTTTGCTAACCCCAATTATAGATGAGGTCACAGGGCAAAGAAAACGTCAATTATCCTTTATATGCAGTGGATGTTCATTAGAAACTGTCAACCAACCTCATTATAGTCGGCATTCTTCAACAATTTACTTTTAAATATATGCCTTTTAAATACTAAAAAAGTACTTAAAGATAACTCCCCATTACCAGTAAAAATTAAAATTCATATGAAAGAACAAAAAATTCACTATCAAGCGACAAGTAATTGTCTTGTACTGAACATTAGCAATTTAATAATTTGATAGTATGTGAAGGTCCTAGGTCCTTAATCTCGAATTGTTTAAAACCATCTCCTCCAAACACAATGCTTACAGGATGGGAAAGGTATTAAAGATCCCTTAGTTTAAAATGATTTCATCAGAAATCTGGAGACTTAATTACCTAACCCTTTCAACTTTCTGTTATATATCACTTGGAGCTTTCTGTCAAGTTAAAAGATTCCGGAGTCTAGCAAAACAGATGTCTGACATCAAATCACAGCTTAACACATGTGATAGCTTTTTAAATGGCTGCCAGGTTACTCAAAAACCCAAATTCCTGACAAATACTGAATTACCATATTTACAAGGAAAGATAAAAAAAAAAAACAGCAGCAGGGAAAAGAGAGGGCATGAATAAACCTCACTAGAGAACCATTCATCCCCAAAATCTTTATTGACGACTAACAATCGCTTTCAAGACTGACAATTTTGGTCCTTATCCCACCTTCCACCCAAACGCCTGGGGTCTTAACATCACCATCTTATTTGCTATAAAGTAGTATTAAGTGAACATCTCATGGTTTAAAGATATTACGAAATGCCCGGAACTGCACTATCTCCCTTTATCATCCTTAAAGATGACCTCTCCACACCCCTTTCCCAATAATTTCCCAACAACATTTTCAAGGCATTTATTCACGGTATGAAGGACCTAGTTTTACGTTCAGTGGCTATCTGCCGTTTCCATGACACTGCGCTAAGAGCTAGAATCAAAAAACCTCTGATGTAAGTCCCATACTTACTCATCTTTGAATTCCCAACACCTGGCATGGCAGCAAATATTTAATGGATTACTTACTTTAAGGGCTGAAAGGTTTAAGTATTTAAACTGATAAGCTGAGGGTTTGAGGAGAAGGTGATGGAAGGGCAAGGAGGTATTTGGCATCAAAATAGGCATCTAGGTCTCAGCGCCTTAGCCCCCACCACCATTAGCCAGTACCACATCATAGCACAAATTTCCGGTTTAACACGGTTCTCGGTTTACCCTTACAGAGACAATCCAGGCCAAAAATCTGCTCATGTGTGTACGAACATTTCTCCATTGTAATAGTAAGATTTTAAACCTAAAACAGGGAGGGTCTTGCGTCTCTATTTAGAGCAGAAAGCCCGGAGCAGCAGCTTCGTTGGCCTCCAGAGCGCAAATATGAGGCCCCCTTGACTAAGCTCTTTCACTTCTCGACCCTCTCAAAATCTCCTTCCTCAATTCCCTTTTCTACGCAGGTCTCTGGCTCTTAGCGTGGACCTCTTCAAACCTGCCGACCTTAATAAAGAAATCGTGACATGTCCCATTCTTCTGGTTCCTCCCCCTCGAGCCTGCTTCTTCGAGCCACCTCAGGCGCTTCCTCCTCCTCCATCCACCCTTCCCGGCCTAACCCAGCCTTTAGTAGGCCTCAACCCTCATCCACTCCGCCATTGTTATTTACATCGTCGTCTGGGGAGGCTGAACGCTTCACCCCGTGCGGGTGAGACTCCCTGGCAGCACTCATCGTTACGGTGATCCCGATGGGAAATGCCGGACCCACTCGCCGTTCTCCACAGCCGCAACACCGGCCGCCTGCAACCTGCCACCAGCCCAAGGAGCGCCACTACAGAACGCAGAGCCCCTCCGGGCCTTCTCCGCCACACTCGTCACCGCTGCGGCCGCTCGCCACCATGGAGCACTCTGGGAGTTGTAGTTTTCCATTCACTTCAAATTGGCCAAATGAAGGAGATGGAGGCGTGACTAAAACTACACTTCCCAGAAAGCCCAGCGGCGCATTTCGCACTGTGTGGCGGGAGTGCCCTCGGAGGCACCGCCTTCTTCGGCTGAGAGAGAAAGCTTTCCCGCGGATGGGTATGGCGGTGAACGTTAGTTGTAAGCTGTGTCGCCACAGAAAGAGACTTAAGATTGTGGTTTAGGCTTTCGCACCGAGACGCTGCCCCATCGCCAGTGCATCCCTTGTAGTTAAGCACTGAAGTTTAAATGTAATGTTTGAGACTTAGTGAATCCTCGCAGGCACTCCTCCCCCAGGACAAAAACCTTAAAAAAAAAAAATGGCTTCTACCATACCCACCTTAGTGTGGGTTCTCCATTTCCCATAAGGGATTTCTAAGTGACCAGTAGTGCGGCTTCATCGAAGATTTTGAAGAATATCTTGCGTGGGTTTTTTTTTTTTTTTTCATTTTCACCGAAATGAGTTCAATATGGTGTCGAGTGCTGGTTACTTGGCTATTAATTGAAACTGGGGCCCACCTGAGAGAATTCTGTAAGCTTTCCACACTCCTTTGTGTGAGGTGGGAGGGACCATATCCTACCTTGCTGATAGTGTATTACATTGTACTAATGGGAGCTTTGCCAGAAAATTATGTATTTTTTTCTTAATTTTTTTTTATGTTGAGGTTAAATTCACATAACAAAATCATTTTAAAAGTGTACAAGTCATTGGTACTTAGGACATTCACCATCTTGTGCAACCTCTTGTCCCTTCTATGTGGTTCCAAGATATTTTGTCACCCTCCCCAAAGGATCCCCAATGTCCATTACCAGCCCCTCCCCATTTCCTCTCTTAGGCCCTGGAAATCATTCAAAACATTTTGTCAAGGTGTCTGACTCTAACATCTTCAGACTCTGTTTCTTTATTCTGAAGCTTTCTGCCTTAATCTAAAATTGGTTTTTTTTAAAAGCAAAAATCTGTAGGTGGTATGACAGTACAGATTTTGTGTGAGTTTCAGTACTGAGAGCAATCTGAAACAATGGTTGATTATATTACTATGCTTAATAATTGTTATTAGCTTTAAAATTATAATTAACAGCAATTATTCTGTGTGTGTGTATATATATATATATATATATTACTCTCCTAAATTTGAGATAGTCACTGAGCCATTTGTAGACTTATGACCAACTGAAGACAGTTTAAAAAAAATAGTATTTGAGAGGGAGAGAGAGCTCCAGGCATCCACTGGGTCACACCTCAAGTGCCCACAGTAGTTGGGGAGGTAGCGGCTGGACCCCAATCCAAATCTCCTTGGGTGGCAGGAACTCAAGTATTTGATCCTTTACCGCTGCCTACTAGTGTCTGCCTGAGCAGAAAGCTGGTATGCAAAGCTGGTGGTCAAACCCAGGCTCTCCAAGTGTCTAAGGCTAGGCCAAATGCTGTCCCTGGAAGACATGTCTTCGATTCATGCACTGTTTCACCCAAGTTCTCATTTATTTTGAAAGCAGAAGGATAGCATAATAGGTTGGATAATATGAAGAAGAAAAAAGACCTCAGGACTGAATTTTCTAAGTGTAACCATGCAAAGGGTATCTTATCATAGTTCTTCAGTAAGAATAAACCATAAATAAAGGAGAAGAATAAGCCCATGAGGAGAAAAAGCATTTTTTTTTTTTGGAAGTAGTTACTTGCTCTTTGATAGAATTGAAGTATTTTGTCTACTTCATGATTCTACTATGGTTTTATAAATACAGTTATAATGAAGTTATATTTAAGTTACAGAGATTTGCAGGATGGACTATAGTTCTCCAGTGGTTTTTTTTTTTTTTTTTTTTTTTTTTTTACTTTTTGACAGGCAGAGTGGACAGTGAGAGAGAGAGAGAGAGAAAGGTCTTCCTTTTGCCGTTGGTTCACCCTCCAATGGCCACCGCGGCTGGCGCGCTGCGGCCAGCGCACCGTGCTGTTCTGATGGTAGGACCCAGGCACTTATCCTGGTCTCCCATGGGGTGCAGGGCCCAAGCACTTGGGCCACCCTCCACTGCACTCCCTGGCCACAGCAGAGAGCTGGCCTGGAAGGGGGGCAACCGGGACAGAATCCAGCGCCCCGACCGGGACTAGAACCCAGTGTGCTGGCGCCGCAAGGCAGAGGATTAGCCTGTTGAGCCACGGCGCCGGCCCTCCAGTGGTTTTGACAGACTAATATGTCAATGTAGAACTCTTTAGCTGGGTTATGATAACCAATTAGATTGGCTAGATAGATACTGTAGAATAGAATAATTCTGACATAAAAAATGACTATCAATAAGGTCAGAAGTTATTAAATAGTTCTAACTTCACTAATTAGTGAAAATCTAGAAAAATTTAACATGCTAGCAACATGTCTTATTTCTTCAACAGAATTGTTGGCATCTGGATGGCTAAGTTTTCAAGTTACCACAAAACAAGATCACAAGACAAAAAGTAGTATAAAAAAACTGGATAATTTTATCAGATTTTACTCATTTTTCTTGTACAGAAGACTATAGGTAAGGCTGAAATCCTATCTCCACTAGAAATGTATATATGGCACAGAAACTCCATAAGGCTCACAAGTAGAACTGTGAAATTCCTTCTTTGGAGTTGAGATCATTCCATCTACATGTTTTGTTTCTGAGCTTTTATTAAAACAGTGCTTGCCACAGCGTAGACAGTAAGTACCTAAAGGTTGTGCTACCTTAAATATTCTATGATATATCTTGATTATATACACATTAAATAAAGAAAACTTTAAGATTTCTAGGGTGTGCATAAGAAAGAGACACTATGTTTTCTGTCCTAAAGTAATTGAAAACTTAGTTGTAACAGTTTAAGTCTAGTTTGCTAATTAGTAAAATATATCAGAAAAATTTACCAAAGAGTTGGAAATATGTAAAAGTGATTACTGGGTTTCTTTCCAGGGGGATATTGAATGTCTAGGGACCCTCCAGAGATGATCTGATTTTGAGTATGTTTGATCATCTTTCATTGAGTAGGCTATTTTATAACTGTAGCGATCCAGTTAAATTGTATAAAACTGAAAATACTTATGCAAATGATTTCTATTTTTGGAAGTGCAGATTGATTTTGTCCAGTAAAGAATATAAATCTCTGACCTAGTCAGAATTCTATAATGAGCTGATTTGAACTTCTTTCTGGCTTCCTCCTTAATTAATAATTATATAGGATGTTTGACATTTAACATTTTGACTCATATTCTTTTTGATATTTATGAGAGTCATGATTTTACCATTTGCAAATTATACTTTAAAATGATCTACTTGTATAATATATGTAAGTAATTAAATAGATTTGTGTATATATTTATATGAATTTTTACTAAGTACCTATCTGAATGCTAAAAAGTAATAAAGCAGCATTTATTTTTAAAATTATAAGTGGTATTTCCCCTTGTCACTGTGCATATACATTAAACATAAAATATATTCATAAGCAAGAGAAAATTAAAAAATAAAAACACTTAAAATTTCACCATCCAGGAATAATAATCACTGTTAAGGCCTTGGAATACGGTGTTTCAGACTTGGTTTTTTGAATATATATGTCATTTTTTTCTAAACCAGGATAATATTGTACATTTTGATGTAACATTGCCTTTTTAAAATTTAAGAGTATATAAATGAGCATGTTTTTGACGATTATTTTTTGAAGATTGTATTTTAGCATTTCTAAGGAAAGAGGGCCAACAAAGTTTCTTGTTAGCTATTTTAAGTGAAATAACTTTGGAGGTGATATTATTTTAGAAATGAAAGCACATTAAGTAGGCACATTAAATCACCAAATATAAAAGCAATTAAAGCAAAATAGTTTAATTCTCCAATTTATAAAGAGGCGACCATTCTGTGTGCGATCTTAGAAGTCTGCCTGTACATATATCATGTTGAATGAAATGTTTTTTTTTTCTTTTTTTTATTGTTGTTTATTTTGTTTTGAAAAAGAAGCTAGCATTGAGGTTACTGGGGGATTGAGAGTAGGGAAGAACTCAAGACTACAAAGGAGATGAAGCCTGGAACATCAGTATAGGAAAGCAGTCCTATTCTAGCTGTTAACATTTAAAAAGCCCTTTCAAGGACTAAAGAAATAAAGGCTACAAATGTCTGGAGCTTGAAATGGCTTTTTATACTTTTGAACCTGTTATAAAAGCTTTTCTTAGAACTCTCCTGCCTCCTCCTCCCCCAAAAGAAAATAGTTGGGGAGGGGGAAGGAAATTAAACAGGAAAAGACCGGACACAAAGGATGTTACCATAGCTTATTTTAAATTTCTGAGCCTGAAGAAAAGCTTAAAAAGAAGATGAAGACAAAGACTTACCATACTTTAAAATCTGAAGGAAACAAATGTAGTAAGTGGTTATGATTCCTTTCTGGCAGGGATCAATACTTTTTGTTTCTGTTGCTCCTAAACTTATTTATAAACAAGGTTTAAAAAGTAAAAGAGAGGAAGAGGATAATGTATATCCAGATTATTCTGCTTTTAATGCAGTATTTGGTTGAACACAAATGTTCTATATTGGTCAAAGAATTTTTAAAAAAATATTCAAAGGACTTGACTGCCAGTTCTTGTAAAGTTCCTCACCAAAAGGCCAAGTATGACTTTCCTTCCCTGTTGAATGATTTATTCATTATTTTATTATAACTGAAATGGAAGAATGAATAACTGACATTCAGTGACATAGTTTTTTCCCTTTTAGCAGGAAGATTTCAGAGGAAATCCAAATCTTTTTAATAGAATTTAATTCTACTTAAACACTTTAAAAGTTCTTCAATGTAATATGAAAGTTTTACATTTTAGTTTCATCACTTTTTTTTTTAAGATTTTAAAAAGTTAATTTATTTTAAAGGCAGAGTAACAGAGACAGAGGAGAGAAAGATTTTCCATCTGCTGGTTCACACCTGAAATGGCCTCAACAGCCAGGTCAGCCAGACCCAAGCCAGGAGCCAAGAACCTCATCCTGGTCTCCTAGCTGGATAACAGGGCTCAAGTACTTGCACCATATTCTGCATTCCCAGATTAGCAGGAAGCTGGATCTGAAGCCAAGCAGTTGGGACTCTAACCAGCACTGTGATATGGGATGCCAGCCTTGCAAGCAGTGGCTTAACTGTGCTGCACCACAATGCCAGCTCCTCTCTACTATTTATTTGATTTTGGGTAAGTTGCCTAAACTTCTCGTAGAGCCAAACTGGTTTATTCTTTTTATCCCATCTCTAAAGTTCTGTAAGTCTGTGAGTTTAATAAAAAGCAAGTGATATAAAGGATAAAATCCCCATTTAAAAAACAAATCTCAACAAAAAATTCCTAAATTCCGAATGTCTTAATTAATAATATAAAGAATATTTTAGTCTACAGATTTTATTTTTTGAACAAATACTTTTTTTTTTTTTTTGACAGGCAGAGTGGACAGTGAGAGAGAGACAGAGAGAAAGGTCTTCCTTTTGCCGTTGGTTCACCCTCCAATGGCCGCCACGGTAGCGCGCTGCGGCAGGCGCACCGCGCTGATCCGATGGCAGGAGCCAGGTGCTTCTCCTGGTCTCCCATGGGGTGCAGGGCCCAAGGACTTGGGCCATCCTCCACTGCACTCCCTGGCCACAGCAGAGAGCTGGCCTGGAAGAGGGGCAACCGGGACAGGATCAGTGCCCCGACTGGGACTAGAACCCGTGGTGCCGGCGCCGCAAGGCGGAGGATTAGCCTGTTGAGCCACGGCGCCGGCCTGAACAAATACTTTAATTGAAATATGCTATGCATCAGAAAAGTGCACAAACCATGAATGTATAACTCATTCATCACAAAATGAACATATCTATGTAACCACTGTCCAAGTCAAAGCAATAAAACATTTTTATTGCCTCTGAAGCCTTCCCTCTTTTCCCAATTAGAACCTACCCTCCTTCGCCAAAGATAACTGCCTTGACTTTTTTTTTTTTTTTTTTTTTTTTTTAGTTTAAGAGGAAGAGAGAAAAAGGGAGAGGGAGAGAGAGAGAGAGAACGCTCCCATCTCTTGATTCACTCCCCAAATGCCCACAAAACACAAACTGGGAATTCAGTCCTCGTCTCCCGTGTGGAATCCAATCCCTTGGGTCATCACCAGTGCCTCTCATGGTCTGCATTAGCAGAAAGTTGAAGTCAAGAGCTAGAAATGACTGTTTTCATCTGTATTCAATTTTTTAAAAATTTTGCTTGCAAGGGGAAGCGATCGATCTCATGTGTGTTGGTTTTCTTTGGCCAAGAGTTTTTTTTTGTTTTGTTTTAAGATTTATTTTGTTTATTTGAAAGGCAGAGTTAGAGAGCAAAAGAGAGGGAGGGAAAGACAGAGGTGTTCCATCTGCTGATTCACTCCCCAAACAGCTGCAACAGCCAGGGCTGAACCAGGCCAAAGCCAGGAGCCAGGAGCTTCATCTGGATCTCTCATGTGGACTTCGGCTATCTTCCACTGCTTTCCGAAGGCACATTAGCAGGGAGCTGGATCTGAAGTGGGGCAGCTGAGACTCAGACCGATGTCCATACGTAATGCCGGCATTGCAGGTGGCAGCTTAACCCATTGTGCCACAACACCAGCCCCAAGCAGTGTTTTAATAATAAACTCTGTTAGCCTGTAATGATGTTATTAAATATGAACACAGAGGAAATTAATGTTTATTATCTACTCCTACAATATTTCTATCTCCCTTCCTCCTCCTCCTTGTTTCCACATAATTCTCATAGAAACTACAAATTTTCATTTAAGGACCTTGCTTCCTATGAATTATCCATAACATTAATCGTAAGCTATTTCTTTGGGGAAAGTAAAAGTTACCTATAAAAATCATATTTGTTACAGTGGGACAGTGCTTATACATGAGTTATAATGTGATTACATGTGTAAGTAAAATTTTTCTGGTAGTCACACTAGAAATAGTAAAAAGAAATGGCTAAAATTAATAATGGATAAATCCCATGTGGATTTGATATATCCAAGCTTGTCACGTTTCCAGTACCCAATCTCTGAAGGTGCTTTGGCTACCATATTGGACTGCAAAGGTTTGGGCTTTCCCTGATAGAATAGAAAAGTACTTCATGTTATACAAAATAGGCATAATTTACTTTTCAGCAGAATTGCACTGTAATGCCTTTTAATACTGAGTTGTTTGTCTATGTTTGACATAGAATTTTGAGCTTCTAAAGTGAGTGGGAAAAGATTTGACTCTACAACTTACTATAAAGTCATTTTTAAAAATTTTCCACAGGACTATTTTACTAAATTCCAAATGACAACTTTAAATCAGAGACTATTTGAAAACTATGGAAGTCCAGTACATTCTGAGTTAATTTGCATATTCTAATATGCAGCAGCAAGAGATACATCTGGTGGACAAAAAGACCTAATGAAAGTTAAAGTTAAAAATTCAGAACAACTGGTAAGTAAATAATAAAAGTGTATGTAATAGTTCTGAAAATATTATGAGGGATAACCAAAGAAAATGACGCATTATATGAAAAGAACTTTTAATGTTTAGTAATTTTAGGGAAGTTAGAAATCAGACAAAGCAAAGTTCCATAGAAACATGTATTTTTTTTTTTTCATAGAACAAATGTTTCTTGTTCATTAGGATGGCCTGTTACCTAAACCTATTTGAACTGTAGTATAGCTGAAATGTTTGTCATTGCGGTGACAAAATGTAGTTGGCAATGCTAAAGTAATTTAAATTTTATTTCTAATACTTTTGGAAAATGTAGCATTTTCTAGAAGATCAGAAAGGAGATAGATGGAGACATAGCTTTTTTTTTTTTAAAGGATTTATTTTTTATTTACTTGAAAGGTAGGGTTTTAGAGAGAGAGAGAGAGAGAGAGAGAGAGAGAGAGAGAGAGAGAATCTTCAGTCCACTGATTCACTCCCCAAATGCCAAATGGCCACAACTGCTGGGGTTGGGCTAGACTGGAAGCCAGGAGCCCAGAGCTTCTTCCAGGTCTCCCACTCCAAGCAGTTGGACCATCTTGCACTGCTTTCCCAGGTGCATCAGCAGGGAGCTGGATCAGAAGTAGAGCAGCTGAATCTTGAACCACTGCCTGTATGGGGTGCTGGCATTACAGGCAGAGGCTTGACCTGCTATGCCACAATGCTTGCCCCAGCATAGCTGTTTTTAAGGACTAAATAGTGAATGATGGAGGTTATTTTGTCTCACTTTTTATTGTGAAAATTGAAATATATGCATCACTCTGGAGTATGTGTTCTAGCAGTTAAGATGTTGGTTAACTCAATGGGGTTTGGTTCCCAACTCCAGCTTCTGATTCCAGGTTTTCTGGTAACATAGAAGCACGGAAGCAGCAGGTGATGGTTCAAGCAGTTGGGCCTCTGCCACGCATGTGGAAGACCTGGATTGAGTTCTTGGTTCTCAGAAATGACCAACCCAGAAATGGTTCAACCCAGAAATGGCTGTTGCAGGCATTTTGAGGAGTACACTTGTGGATAAGAGCTCTCTCTGTTCCTTTCTCTGTGACTCTACTTGTCTAATAAATGAAAAAAAATTAAAAATATGTATGTATACACATGCAAATAGATTAGAGAGTGTGGATAAAACCGTGTTCTTATTAGGGACATAAAAAGTTTTTAGCAAAGAAAAGTTACATCAAAGTTTCCTCTGTTGGTCACCAGGTGACAGTAGCAGCCTTAGATGAAATAATAGCTACTTGTTTGAGACCTGGAAGAGTTAAAGTAGCTGCAACTATTAGGTAGTTGTGACAACATAGACTGCGCTGTTTTGTGGATTGAGTAAACTGACCCATGGCTTAGTACTTTGCAGACCAGTGATTGAATTCTGGAAGTAAGCAGTATAAGATTCTTGGGAGGAAAAAAAATATTCTTGGCATTGGTTATTCCTTCTTTTATCTTTCATCTGTAGTTATTATTAACCATAGACAGTCTGTTCAGCTTCAAAATTGTAGTTTTATACTTTACATGAATTTTTGAGAATTACTGGGTATTAGAAAAACTTATAGTACATTTTTCAGAACAAATGATTTCCCTAAGAAAGTTTTTTTCTAAATATATTATCAGTATGAAATTAAATATATCATCAGTAAATGATTAACGTAAAATGGAGAAGCATTTTGCCTATATTTTCAATTTTTTCCTTTAAAGTAATTATAAAAGATTCTGATAACCAAATGCATTGTGAACTACTGTTATATTTTTCTCTTTTCTGGTATCATCTGACATTGTAAATGCTTGCTAAAATTTCTCCTGGTATGTTTGGCTGCCTAATTTTTGCAAAAAAAAAGTTCTTTTTAGGCATAGTCTATATGGTATATAAGAAAAAGCTGAATCAGAAGTCAAAAACCCTCAGGTCACTGTTACTCTGAAACTTATGATCATGTAATATTGGGCAAAGCACTAGTTTTTCTGGATCTTATTTGTTTGTTTGTTTTTGAAATGAAAGGTTTGAATTAGATGATTTCTAAAGTCCTAATTTATGATGGCAACATGATACAGTGAAAGAACATTGCTTTGGAATTGGACATATCTGACTTTAATTAACTTAACAAGTATCTATTGAGAGCTATATTATATCCTGGCATGAAAAATATAATTTTTTAAAGATTTATTTCAGAATTACACACAGAGACAAGGAGAGGCAGAGAGAGAGAGAGAGAGAGAGAGAGAGAGGTCTTTCATCTGCTGGTTCACTCCCCAATTGGCTGCAATGGCTGGAGCTGCATCAATCTGAAGCCAGGAGCCAGGAGCTTCCTCTGGGTCTTCCCATGCAGGTGCAGGGGCCCAAGGACTTGGGCCATCCTTCACTGTTCTCCCAGGCCATAGCAGAGAGCAGGATCAGAAGTGGAGCAGCTGGACTCGAACTGGTGCCCATATGGGATGCCGGCACTGCAGATGGAGGCCTCATCCTCCACGCCACAGCGCTGGCCCCAAAATATAATAATTAATATAACATAATGTAGCTAATTGGAGCTTATGATCCATTTGGAAAAAACAAAAAGACAAAGAAGACGATTTTTAAAAAAATGTATAAGTGCTATAGAAAACAAATAAAGGACTCTGTATGACTTGGGACTGTTTCTTTGCGGTAATGACTCAGGATTGCAAGGAGCTAGCTTGATAATCAATAGGGAAATATTTTAAGTAGAGGGAACAACTTATGAAAGGCTTGAGGGGGGCCAGTGCTGAGGCATAGTGGGTTAAGCTGTTGCCTGCAGTGCTGGCATCCCATATGGGTACCTGTTCGAGTTCCAGCTGCTACGCTTCTGATCCAGCTCTCTGCTATGGCCTGGGAAAGCAGTAGAAGATGGCCCAAGTCCTTGGGCCCCTGTATCCACGTAGGAAACCTAGGGGAAACTTCTGGCTCCTGGCTTCAGATCAGCCCAGCTCTGGCAATTGCAGCCAAGTGGGAGTGAACCAGTGGATGGAAGACCTCTCTCTCTCTGTGTAACTCAGCCTTTCAAATAAATAAATAAATCTTAAAAAAAAAAAAAAAAGAAAAGAAAAGAAAAGGAAGGCTTTGAGGCTAGGAAGAACTTAGTGTGTTTTTAAGTAGATACTTAAAGAAGACCAGTGTTGCAGCAGGGATGTGGAACCCCTTTTTTCCTACCAAGGGCCATTTGAATATTTATAACGTCATTCATTGGCCATAAGGAATTATCAACTTAAAAGTTATCCTGATATAATAGATTTATTGAATTTCAAGTCTCACCTGCAGTTGCCTTGGCAGGGCTAGACCAAATGATTTTGCAGGCTGTATGACAGGCCAGATGTTCCCCACCCCTGCATTCAATTGTAGTGAAAAGAGGGTAGCATGCGAAGAAATAGGAAGGACAGGCAGAGCTTTGTAGATCATGATACAGTGTTTGGGTTTTATCTTAAGTGGCATGTTAAGACTTTATCTTAAGTAAGCCACTGTAGAGCTTTTAATAGAGCTTTTAATAGTGATTGATTTGATGTTTTAAGGAACTTACTCTTATTACAATGTGGAAAATGGATTAGATAAGGTCAAGAGTAGATGTGGGGGCTGGCGCTGTGGTGTAGTAGGTTGATCTTCTGCCATATGGGCACCAGTTCTAGTCCTGGCTGCTCCTCTTCCAATCAAGCTCTCTGCTATGGCCTGGGAAAGCAGTAGAAGATGGTGCAAGTGCTTGGGCCCCTGCACCCACACGGGAGACTGGGAAGAAGCTCCTGGCTCCTGGCTTTGGATCGGCACAACTCCAGCTGTTGTAGCCATTTGGGGAGTGAATCAATGGAAGAAAGACCTTTCTCTCTGTCTCTCCCTCTCGCTGTATGTAACTCTACCTCTCAAATAAATAAAATCTTAGAAAAAAAAAAAAAAGGAGTAGATGTGAAGCTGTTGCATAGTCCAGGTGAGAAATAATAGGGTCCTGGGTTAAGCTGGTAGAGATGAAGATATGTAGTAGAGATGAATAATTCAAGATATATACTAGAAATAGAAGCAGCAGGTCTTACAGATGGATTGGATACTGAGGATGATGAAAAGGAAGAAATAACAGATGGCTTCTGGTCAGTTTCTGGTGAAAAATCAACAGATTTTCTTTTTCTTTTTTTTAATTTAAGTTTTAATTTATTTGTTTGAGAGGGAGAGAGAAAAAGAGAGCTTTCTGAACTGCAGTTTCTCTCCCCTAATATCTACAATGCTTGGGAGGACCCCAAAGCCAAGAGCCTCAAACTCAGTCTAGGTTTCCTATTAACTGTTAGGTCAAATTCTGTCTCTTGGGCAGAATTTCTGTTTATTCAGATGGGGCACTCTGCCTTTCAAATAAATAAATAAATCTTAAAAAAAAATAAATCAGGGTATCTAACCACCCAAATCTGTTTTAGATACCATGATTTATTATTTTTTTTTAAAGATTTGAAAGGTAGAGTTACAGAGAGGTAGAGCAGAGAGAGAGAGAGAGGGAGAGAGGGAGAGAGGGAGAGAGAGAAAGAGCGAATGAGAATCTTCTACCCACTGTCACTACCCAAATGTCTACAATAGTTGGAGCTGGGCCGATGATCCAAAGCCAGAAGCCAGGAACTTCTTCCAGGACTACCACGTGGGTGCTGGAGCTCAAGCACTTTAGCCATCTTCCACTGCTTTTCCAGGCCATAGCAGAGAGCTGGATCAGAAGCAGCTGGGACTCGAACCGGTGCCCATATGGGATGTAAGCACTTCAGGCAGTGGCTTTACCCATTATGACACAGCGCCAGTCCCAACCATGATTTATTTTTTTAATTATTCTTTGGACACTTTAACCTTGTGATGTATTTGAGATAACAAAGTGGAGATGTCAAAAAAGAGAGAGGACAATCAAAGCAAAAGCTAACAGAAGTCAGGGCTATATACATGGAATTGTTATTGCTTGTTGCTGTGGAAAAAAATATATATATATACACACACATACATAGAATATATGTGGTACACATTCATATGTGGATGTAATATATACACAAATGTAAATATAAAACGTATACGTGCTATCAAGTTAGGGATGTCTTTAAATCCATTGGGAATGGTTAAGATCATTCAGGGAAAGAGATAAACATCGGAGGACTCTGGTCTGAGTCTGAAGAACCCTATAACTTATAAGTAGAAGAGGATTCAATGGTGGGGACTAAGTGGCTCTAAGTGAGGATGGACTGAACCAGGAAGGTATAGAATTTGGAAGTGCAGAGAAGTCAGTGTTTCAAGAATGATGGAGTTGTTGATTGTGTTGAATGCTGATGAGAAGTGATGTTGAAATAAACACAGAGAAATGACCAGAGGATCTTGCAACATTTGATTTGAATTCTGCTTCTGCTGCTTGCTAGCTGTATGACAATGAACACTTCATTTCACATCATTGAGTCTCAATGTTCTCATTTTCATAAAAGGAATAATCATTTCATATATGGTTATTGTAAGGGTTAATGAACTAACACATTTACCTAACACATTTACCATTTACAGTGGCTAACACATGTGGGATGTTCAGTAGATTTTAATTCCTTTATTCTCTAGTTTTTGATACCTTTTAGAGTATACTTGTCACTCACTTTAAAGATGTTAATATGATTCTGAGAATTCTGCTGTTTAGTGAAAAACTATAAAACAGAAAATATTTCCATTAATTTTAGTGGAAAAATAATGATGCATTTCATCTCAACCCAAGATACTCAAACTCTTCTTACAAATAAAAATATATCATTTGATGAATAAATAATGAAAGCAAGCTTATATAAGAAATATCATTTGAAAATAAATGTCAGTCATACACAAACCATAAAATAATTAAGGTTTATTGTACTTCCTGAAGGAAGAAAAGAATTGATCATGGATGATGGCTGGTAAAAGAGTATTCATCCTTTGGAAGATGTATTCTTTCTACACCATTTTCTAAATCAATTTTTCCACCTTTTAATGATCCACAATTATCTTGCTTTCACATGAACTTAATATAAAGTTATAGCATAGAAAGCCACTTTTAGTGTTGTACAAGGTACAGCCTCTTTATTCTGTATTGACAGTGCAAGATATTTTTGGTCATTTAAACATGGAACACAATACAAATTTTCCAAATGATATTTTCTGACTAGAAATTGTGTTGAATAAATTGGTGAATGTTTTACCTAAAAATAATGTCAATGCATAAAGTTGTTTATTTATTTAGTGTGGGGTTTATTTTTGTGAAAAAATTATTCTAGAATAAAAAAGATAAAATTTTTCCAGAGCTGTTTAAAACTAATGAGTTGCTCTGTGATGTGTGTCCTAATTTACTGATTATCTACCCTGCACATGGCTCTGTGAGGATAACTAAAAAGTTTATAATTTAATGAGCTTCTTTTAGTAGTCAGAGTTTTCTGATAATTTCTAATTTTAGACGGGTATAGCCAAAAGGCAAAAGCTATATATTAATGGCATCTCTTGCTGCCTAATAATATGAAATATTCCCTCAACTCAACATTTGAAAGCATAATATATATTACCTGGAAATGAGAGAATCCCATTACAAAAAAAAGTAGGTATATTTTTAAACTATACATTTTATTTTCTTTAAAAATACACTTTTATTTGACACCTAAACTCCTGAATTGGCAAACCATCTTGCTGGAGATTCATAAAGCCACTCCTGCAAAGTAGTAGGAGTATGGATGGACCAAGGAACCACTGCCTATATACGTTGAATTTCTATTTCGTGCTGAGTTTATGCATCTAAGGCACATACATTTCTTGACAAAAATCTGAATTTCCTGCCAAAAGACTTGGCATAGACAAATATAAGATCAGTGTTTTCCAAGGTTTCCCTAGGTTTTGGTACCTTAAGTATCAATATATGACTTCTTTTGCCATGATGCTTTCAAAGGAAGTATGTTTTGTGTATTACTCTTTTCTCCTTTCCAAACTATAAAGTTGCTATATGGTGGTTTTAATATACTACTATGCAATTGTTATTAATGGTTGCTATTGGAGATATCTTGGTCCCAGAGCAATAGCGTGTGTAAATTGAAAATCAACCCCAAAGACTTTCTTACGTGAATATTACAAACTGAAACTTAATTCTATTTCTCTCTGATCATTTTCTTTTTGTATTGATATTAAATTCAGTTCCCAGTTTAGTTGCCCATCCAATGATAGGGTTTGTAGGCATCCCTAAACCTGAAAAAGTGGCTTGAAATGAACTCAGGGGCATTCTTTTCTTTGCTGAAAGTAATTCTATATGGCTTACTTCAATTTATTTACTTTTTTCTCCAGAATTACTGTAAAGGTTTTCTATTTCACTCATTATAGCACAGTGTTTTTCACATTTGAATAGACTGCATCAGCATGAATTCTTTATAAGGACCTTAAAAACAAACTTTGCCAAGTCCCAGAATACAGAAGTGAATTCACATCCCAATACTCAGCTGCCTCATGAATAAAGGAGAGCTTGTGCCTGACACTTTGAAGCTGTAGCTGTTAAACCATAAAGAATATTTACCTCAATAAATCATTATAAGAAACTAAGGTACAATTATACCCACAGAGAAAAAGAACCCAAAACACTGTTTTATGTGTTTCACTGCCTATTCCCTTTCCCACCTTGTTTTGAATTTTATGCATGTTTGTCATCTTTGGCTGCTCCTATGTATCTTTAAACTAATGGGTTCTACTTTTTTTTTTTTTATAACATTCCTCATTAAATTTGTTATTTTTCTTTGAGACACAGACATGATCTGCATAGTGTACTAAAGTTTTACACTTAAAATCAAGTATATCTCATTTCTTAGGGCTGAAACAAAAAATATAAGCAGTGACTAATTTATTTTAAATGTAACACTGACTTCTTTGCTTAATATGTGAGGGTTTAAACTGAAATTCCATATTAAGAGTTTTTATTCGGCATTTATTTTGGAGTACTACTGGGAGAGAGTAAGGAACTGGGTTATAAATAGGAAGTAGGTGACTGCCTTTAAGCACTGGCCTTTATTGAACTGTTTTGTTTATCTAAAGTGATAATAGTAATATGGAAAGAAACATTAGTTCACCAATGTGTATTTTATCCTTTTAAAAGTAAAAATCCAAAAGTGAGAGCAAACTGTAATATAGAGAAAGAATGACAGTGAACTTGACAAAGAATCAATGTGCAGATAGGATAATTTTTCCTAGATTAAGTTATTATGGCTATCTAGATAGGGTAGAAAAATATTTTTAATGGTATGTTGTTGGATGAATATATAAAGTATTTTTTAAATAGCTAAATAATTTATCAGTGATAATTTTGAAGTTTTACTGCACTGAATTAAAACAATTTATATTTCATGATGTTTTAAAAAATCAAAATAAATACTATAAACTTTTTTTAAAGAAACCTTTTATTTAATGAATACAGATTTCATAAGTACAACTTTAGGAATATAGTGGTTCTTCTCCCCATGCCTGCCCTCCCACCCCAACTCCCATCCCACCTCCTCTTCCCTCTCCCATCCCATTCTTCATTAAGATTCATTTTTATTTATTTATTTTATTTTTATTTTTATTATTATTATTATTTTTTAATTTTTGACAGGCAGAGTGGACAGTGAGAGAGAGACAGAGAGAAAGGTCTTCCTTTTGCCGTTGGTTCACCCTCCAATTGCCGCCGCGGTAGGCGCACTGCGGCCTGCGCACCGCGCTGATCCGATGGCAGGAGCCAGGTGCTTCTCCTGGTCTCCCATGGGGTGCAGGGCCCAAGGACTTGGGCCATCCTCCACTGCACTCCCTGGCCACAGCAGAGAGCTGGCCTGGAAGAGGGGCAACCGGGACAGGATCGGCGCCCCGACCGGGACTAGAACCCGTGGTGCCGGCGCCGCAAGGTGGAGGATTAGCCTAGTGAGCCGCAGCGCCGGCCTCATTAAGATTCATTTTTAATTAATTTTATATACAGAAGACCAACTCTATACTAAGTAAAGATTTCAGCAGTTTGTACCCACATGCACACACAGATATAAAGAACTGTTTGAGAACAAGAAGGTTTATAGTTAATTCTTATAGTGCAACTCATTAAGGACAGAGGTCCTGCATGGGGGGTAAATGCACAGTGACTCCTGTTGTTAATTTAACAATTAACACTCATGTATGATGTCAGTGATCACCCTATATAAGCCTTATCTTTAGAAATCAGGCTCTGGATTTAGATAATTTTGGATCAAAGAATTGTACTTTAAAACAATGTGATATTATCTAAATGTTACCTCCCTTATCAATCCACGTGAAATTATGGATATTAGTTGGATTTGAATCAGACTTTTAATGAATTCTTTATTATCTAAATATTAGTGCTTGTAAGACTTCTTTTGTATCATGTTTTATAAGTAGTATAAGGATATATATATACATGATAGATTCTCTGGGATTCTGAGACCTTCCCTTTCCCCAATTCTTTAATATTATGGTCTTTTTATTTCTTTCTAATCACTAATCACAGTCTAAAATTATTGCATTTATTGTGTACTTAGCTTATTACATGCCTTCTGTATCAGTCTGTTTTTGTGACTTTAATTAAAATATCTGAGAGGAATCACTTAGGAAGAAGGTTTATTTTGGTTTACAGTTTGCAGGTTCACAGTCCAAGGTGACTCCATTAGTCTAGCATTTGGTAGGGGCTGCCCATACCAGATTTTGTGCAGAGGAACAATCATATGGCAAACCAGGAAGGAAAGAGTCACAGGGAGTGCACTCTTCTATCTTCTGTGGTCTCTGCTGATAACCCCATCGTGGCATTCCAGTTTGGCGACCTAATCCATTCCTATCACTTCTCAAAGGCCCCACCTTCAGACATTGTAATTGGATCAAGCCTCCACTCTAATCCATCAACCACTAGTATTATTCCATTAACCATTTTTAAAAAAAGGATTTTATTTATCCATTTGAGAGGTAGAGTTAGAGACGCAGAAGGAGCAACAGAGAAAAAAGGTCTTCCATCTGGTAGTTCACTCTCCAAATGGCCGTAACAGGCCAGGGCTGGGCCAGACTGAAGCCAGGAGCTTCCTATGGGTATCCCATGCAGGTGCAGGAGCCCAATTTCCTGGGCCACCCCCCATTGTTCTCCCAGGCCATAAGCAGAGAACTGGATTGGAAGAGGAGCATCTGGGACACAAATCAGTGCCCACATGGGATGATGGCACCACAGCTGGAGGCTTAGCCTACCATGACACAGTGCTGGCCCTTCCATTAACCATTATAAGACTTTGGAGTTTAAGAGTCTGCATGATTTGGGGAGCCAAATTCTGTTCAAACAATAGCACCTTCCCAAAAACAGCTCTTTGTGGCAAGGACCTAGTTTATTTTGTTTAATATTGTATTATCACTGCCCCAACTGGTGTACTTGATACACAGACTGTGCCTGATAAATATTTATAGAATGAAAGAATGAAGGGAACCAATCTGTTGTTTGTCTCAGGAGTTATTCACTATAAGAACAAGGTGGTTAAGA
Organism: Lepus europaeus; assembly: GCF_033115175.1. Taxonomy (NCBI): domain Eukaryota; kingdom Metazoa; phylum Chordata; class Mammalia; order Lagomorpha; family Leporidae; genus Lepus; species Lepus europaeus. The sequence continues at coordinate 48,525,228 of NC_084833.1, forward strand.
TAAGTGAATCTTCAGGTTAATGAGCAAGCTAAAACAAGAATCAACATAAGACAATGGAGAATCCAAATAGACAAAATAACAGAAAACTAGTAATCGAAGAATAGAAAAAAACATTCAAAATGTGTTAATCTTTCATGTAAGTTGATTCATAAAAGTAATAATGGAATAATGAGATCAATGAGCTAGAAAGGAGAATGAGAAAAAAAGTATCATGAAAATGAAAAAACTTATCTGTTTATTCATTTTCAATATGTTTTTACCAAGCGCTTGCTATAAGGGGCTTCATTAGGCATTGCGGGTGTTCTCAATGTGCTTCTGCCTTCAAAGAGCCTAAGTCTAGCAGAAAGATGAGATGTTTACATCAATAACAAGGAAGAAAAAATAAGTCATAAGAAAAGTACAAGCAAAATTCCATGAAAGTTTAAATTAGTCAGAAGACGACATATTATAGGATTCCATTTATATGAAGTGTTCAGAATAGGTAAATCCATAGAGGGAAAGTTAATTAGTGCTGACTTAGACTGCTTCAGGGGTTTCTTTCCAGGGTGATAAAACTGTTCTATAACTGTCGTGATGGCTACACAACTAGGTAAACTCTATTGAATTTCACACCTGAATGAGTGAATTGTAAATTCCATCTCTGTTAAACTGCAGTATATTCTATGAGAGTTCTGGAAAGATGTGGGTAGTGGAAGTGAGGAAAGGGGAATTGGAAGAGATTTTGTGGATAGGGAAGATGGAATGAAGAATTCATGGGCTGCCAGGTGTCAGATAGGTAGGACAATTTGGAGGTGTTTAAGATGGATTTTCCTTTCTTTTTAAAATAGGAAGCATCTGGGAATGAGGGAGAGAAGTTAGGAATGGCAACAAGAGGACATCAGGTGTTTAAAGGAAGAGTGAAAAAATATGTAGTTAACATGGCTTTTGTGTGGGTGAGTGAAAGAAAGTGGGAATGAGAAAGAGTACATAGAAGAAAACATCTGGATGTGTCGTAGCATGGGTGTCTGAGGGAAAAAAAGAAAAGTGGAAGAGAGTTAACTAGATGAGAATAATAGGATGTGAAGGGGTAAATGGGAGAAAGTGATGTTAATCACCTATTCTTTTGAATTTAGTTGTACAGGCCCTCCCTCATGGTTTCTTTTTCCGTCCTTTTTCTTCCTTCAGCACTTCACCCCCTCAGGCACCCAGTGCTTTCCTTTGACATTAGTCATTCTAGATCTGATCAACTCATTTGCTTTAGAGGTTAGGGATGTCAGGCCATTTTTGCCTTCAGGGGCTTTCATTTTTACAGAGAACTAAAGAAGAAAACATTTAATGCAAAAGTATCAATGTTTTAAACATCTGGTTAGAAAGTTCACTTTCTTCTCTTATTGGTAGAAGGGAATGTTTTCATCTTACCATATAAACCCAAGTGGTAGGGAATATTCCATTTGTGGGCTGTATAAGGACATATAAGGGCCTGGCCCTGCCAAGGCAACCACAGGTAGAGCTTGAAATTAAGTAAATCTGGGGCCAGTGCTGTGGCACAGCAGGTAAAGCTGCTACCTGCAGTGTCCGCATCCCATATGGGCGATGGTTCAAGACCCAGCTGCTTCACTTCCAATCCAGCTCTCTGCTGTGGCCTGGGAAAGCAGTACAAGATGGCCCTCCTTGGGCCCCTACACCCATGGAGGAGACCCAGAAGAAGCTCCTGGCCCCTGGCTCAGGGCTTTGGATCTGCCCAGCTCCACCCATTACAGCCATTTGGGGAGTGAACCAGTGGATAGAAGACCTCTCTCTCTCTCTCTCTCTCTCTCTCTCTCTCTCTCTCTGCCTCTGTGTAATTCTGCCTCTCAAATAAATAAATAAATCTTTAAAAAAAATCAATAAATCTATAGCAGGCTAATTTTTCAGTTGATAGTTTTGTATGACCTGTAATTGCTATTATAAATATCTAAGTGGCTCTTAGAAGGAAAAAGTTCCCCCCACACACTGAAGGCAAATGCTACTTTCTGAGTGTGCACAGGGGCATGGAAGACTAGATGAACTCTATTTTCTTTTAGTTTGCTTCATGTCAAATAGTTTTTAGCTGTTAAATAACGTTTTAAAAAGTTGCTAAGAGTATTTGCATACTGTTGCTGGAAAAACTAAAAAAAATTTTTACTCTTTTTTCTTATTTTAAAATTTTTTGAGATAACAGTTTATATTTACATAATAATCAAAGTCTTAATGGGTCCACTAATTGAAGAGTTCAACAAATAAAAAGTAAAAGGAGGGGTCAGCACTGTGGCATAGCAGGTTACATATATAAGTTGTTGGCATTTTAAGTGTCAGCTTAATCCACTGCCCCCTACAATGCTGGCCTCCAGATTTGGGTGTTCTGTAGAAAACTCTACAGGTAAGTAATGATCTACTACTTTTTATCTGTATAATCTGGGGACTTCACTAAACTTTATTAATTCAACAAATATTTATTAAGCACCACTATCTAATAAACTATGTGTTAAGAACCTCAGTTTTCTCACATAGAAAGAAAGAAACACATTAATATCGACATTGTAGAATTGTTGGATTGTTGTCTATGAAATGTCTACCAAAGTACCTGGTGCAAAGATATTCATTCAGTAAGTGGTTATTTATGTCTTTTTAAAATTTTGTTATTTGTTTAACTTGTTGTCACTCTAGTACCCATTTGGCCTTTATTTTTCATTATAATTACCCACAGAAATATAAGTAGGACAATAGGGAATATGTCCATTTATTATAGTACTTTTTTAAGAAAAAAAGATTTATTTATTTATTTGAAAATCAGAGTTACAGAGAGAGAGGAGAGGCAGAGAGAGAAGGGAGGTCTTCCATCCAATGGTTCACTCCCCAATGGCCACAATGGCTGGAGCTGTGCCAATATGAAGCCAGGAACAAGGAGCTTCTTCCGGGTCTCTCATGTGGGTGCAGGGGCCCAAAGACCTGGGCCATCTTGTACTGCTTTCCCAGGCCATAGCAGAGACTGGATTGGAAGTGAAGCAGCTGGGTCTCGAACCGGCACCCACATGGGATGCTGGCACATCAGGCCAGGGTGTTAACCCACTGGGCCACATGCCAGCCCTTATTAAAATGCTTTGTACATGGTAAGTTTCTATGTTTTTTTTTTTTTCCAGAAAAAGGAAATTCACTGTAGTTTTGAAACAAAGTAAATATTTTTAAAAAAGATTTATTTATTTGAAAGTCAGTTACACAGAGAGAGGAGAGGCAGAAAGAGAGAGAGCGAGAGAAGGGTTCTCCATCTGCTGCTTCACCCCCCAGTTGACCACAACAGCCAGAGCTGCACTGATCTGAAGCCAGGAGCCAGAAGTTTCTTCCAGGTCCCATGTGGTTGCAGGGGCCCAAGCACCTGGGCCATCTTCTACTGCTTTGCCAGGCCATAGCAGAGAGCTGGATCTGAAGTGGAGCAGCCGGCACTCGAACCAGCGGTACTTATATGGGATGCCCGCACTGCAGGAGGCAGCTTAACCCACTATGCCACAGCTCTGGCCCCAAGTAAATTGTTTTCAAGTAATGAAATGGAGATCACTTGAACTGAGTTGAGTATATTTGGTTTTAATCTTCCTGGCAATCCAGAATAAATGAAAAATCATAGTATTGTTATCTACTAAGAAAGGAAGAAACTTTTCTTCTAGTATTGGAAGAGTTTATTGAATTGATCTTTATGTAAATGATTCTAATTGACAGTGCATTCAGGAGCAGATTAGAAGAGTTGATTTGATATAAGAACTTTCATAGGTAAGAAACAAGGTGGAATTTTTATTATTGGTAAGAGAGGTTAGGGCACTTCATTGTGCTTTATTCACTCATTTAGCAAGTGTTTAGTGACTAGCTACTGGGAAGAGAAAAATAGGAAAGTTATAGGAGTATGAGTGATGTTTATAGGATGTATTGTGGAGTGATACTTTTGAAAGAAATACAAATTCCTCTATGTTGTGACTCACTAATGATGCTCCATAGGTACATTTTTAAGACAGAAACAAACAAAAAAAAGGTAATGAAGCCAAAAAAATTTTAAGTTTGTTTTAGATGAGAGAGAGGAGTAATCTCTGTAAAGATATATTTATTTTTTAATACTGTAGACAGTGTCTTTCCACAGTGGCCTGTGGAAAGTGTCTACAGTGTCTATATTTCCAGTTTATATTATTATGAAATACTGAGAAACTCAAAAGTGAAAAATAATCTCTGTAATTTAAATAAGTCTTTGTAATTAAAAATTCCTTTTGGACTGGAACTTGACATAGAGATCTTTTTCTATATTGAATAGTCTTTTTTTATTTTTTATTTTATTTATTTATTTATTTATTTTTTTGAGAGGCAGAGTTAGTGAGACAGAGAGAAAGGTCTTCCTTCCGTTGGTTCACCCCCCAAATAGCCGCTCCGGCTGGTGCGCTGCGGCCGGCGCACCATGCAGATCCGAAGCCAGGAGCCAGGTGCTTTCTCCTGGTCTCCCATGTGGGTGCAGGGCTCAAGCACTTAGGCCATCCTCCACTGCCCTCCCACGCCACAGCAGAGAGCTGGACTAGACGAGGAGCAACCGGGACAAGAACCCAGGGTGCTGGCGCCACAGGCGGATGATTAGCCTGGTGAGCCGCAGCGCTGGCCGAATAGTCTTTTTCATAAAAAAATTAACCAGCCATTTTTTAATTAAACAAAAATGTGAAAGACTATTTCTGGTAGTGGTGGGACATTATGCATTCATAAAAGTAAGCTGGGAACTCAACCCAAGTCTCCTATGTGGGTGAGCCATTATCACTTTCTCCCAAGGCCTGCATTAGTGGGAAGCTGGAATCAAAAACTGGAACTGGGCTTTGAACCCAACTGTTCCTATTTGGGACGTGGCTTAACTACTAGGCCAGATATCCACCACAAAATCTAAATAGCCAATTTACAAATTTAATTTGGTCGTTGAGCATTAGCATGTGAAACATTTTGGGATACTGTCATGGTTGACCATTAATCCATATTTGTGAAGTATATATTTTCTATATAGTATATCAGTCTGGTAAGTGTGATTTGATCATATCATAAAATATATATTATACATATACTATTTAATTTATTAAAGTGCAAATATATAAGATACATTTTAAATGATTCAGTAAAGTCAAATTTCATATACCATTTGTGATCTTATAATAATTGTTTTTATTTATGTATCATCTGGTTAGTTATTTGTCAAATGTTCAAGGAGAGCCTTGAACCTATTTCTTAAAGAGATGTGTGGGGAGGAAGATTTATATATATATATATATATGTATATATATATATGTATATACACATATATATGTATGTTTATGGCATAGGTAGCTTCTTTGACATGAACTATTTCATATGAGATGTAAAATACAATATTCAAGATTTTTCTTTCCTTGTTCATAAAATATTACAGTACAACACAGGCTTTCTGAAGGTGTCTGGGACATCAAACACCTTCAGAAGATTGGAAACTCAGAAAACAAGAAGGCTGGCCAGTGGGCTTGGAATGGGGAGTTTTCCAATTTTTCTTCAAGCCCAAAAGGGTTGAAGGAGGATAATAATGGAGTAAAATGATTGAATTTCAGAGCTAGCCAGTATCCTTGGACAGCAAAACAGTTTCGAAAAGGAGAGTTCTGATATCTGCCAAGTGTCTTCTAGTGGTCTAAATCAGGAAATCACACACAGTAGAGTAAATTTAACAATTTATGTAGTTACCATGTTTTCTTCAAGTAGCATCCTCATTACTTGCTGATATGTGGATGCATGCTTTATTTCATAGTAGGGTTAAAGCAATTAAAACAATTACCTCTTCTAAAAAGAACCAATATAGAATTTAAAAAATACATGACAGCTTTTCTTTAAAATATAAAGTCATAGATAACAATGGTTTGGGAGTTTGTTTTGAATATGAATAAGGCTGGAAAAGTTGAATGAACATTAGTATGCATTATAGGTATTTTATGATAAAAATGTAACTAGATAAACTGTCCATTTTACCCTTAGTTTGTGAATCATCATTTGTGGCTTTTCTCAAATTATTAATAAAATATTTCCTTCAAGTTTCAAAAACACTTTAAAATAAGTAAAAGTTTTTAAAGATATAAATTTAGACAAACTCCAGGAATCAGATAATGAGGTATGTGTTATACTTTCTTCATGGAAAGAGAACTGTCAATTTGTATTTTTTTCCCCCGACATGAACTTTTGATCTTAAACTGAATGCTCATATTACTGAATTTTAATACTTCACTTGTTTTGCTGAACCAAATTGCTGAGGTTTTCATTGGCCATAAGATCCTTGTTAAATTGGAATAAAAGTCAGTAATAAGAAAAAAATTAATATTGCATTTGTAAAGTTTATTTTCTGTTTAGAATTTATAACCTTGGAGGTGGTAATGTAGTATGATATAATTATATGCACTAGAATTGTTATAAGAGATGTTGGCTTTTAGTCTTTTCTTTACCTTGGGGAAGTATGGTTACTAAGTCTCAGTTTTAGTAAGTTAGTTTTTGAAGAGTGGTTTTTTTTTTTTATTAAACTTTTATTTAATGAATATAAATTTCCAAAGTACAGCTTATGGGTTACAATGGCTTCCCCCCTCCCAAAACTTCCCTCCCACCCACAACCCTCCACTTTCCCGCTCCCTCTCCCCTTCCAATCACATCAAGATTCATTTTCAATTCTCTTTATATACAGAAGATCAGTTTAGTATATATTAGGTAAAGATTTCAACAGTTTGCCCCCATACAGAAACACAAAGTGAAAAAAAATACTGTTAGAGTACTAGTTATAGCATTAAATAAGAGTGTACAGCACATTAAAGACAGAGATCCTACATAATGTTTTTTTTTTAAATTAATTAATTTTCTATGCCATTTCCAATTTAATACCAGGTTTTGTTTTTTTTTTTCATTCCCAATTATCTTTATATACAGAAGATCGATTCAGTATATAATTAGTAAAGATCTCATCAGTTTGTCCCCATGCAGAAACACAAAGTGTAAAAATACTGTTTCAGTACTAGTTATAGCATCACTGCACATTAGACAACACATTAAGGACAGATCTCACATGGGATGTAAGTACACAGTGACTTCTGTTGCTGACTTAACAATTTGACACTCCTGTTCATGGCGTCAGTAATCTCCCTAGGCTCTAGTCATGAGTTGCCAAGGCTATGGAAGCCTTTAGAGTTCGCTGACTTTGATTTTATTCTGATAGGGTCATAGTCAAAGTGGAAGTTCTCTCCTCCCTTCAGAGAAAGGTACCTCCTTCTTTGATGGCCCCATTCTTTTTACTGGGATCTCACTCACAGAGATCTTTCATTTAGGTCTTCTTCTTTTTTTTTTTTTCTTTTCCATGGTATCTTGGCTTTTTTTTTTTTTAAAGTAAAATTCCACACGAAAGGCCACAGCATACAACTAATTAATTATGAGTGAACAATTATTTATAAAGTAGGAAAACTCACAATTTATTACATAATGAACATATTTTTTTTATTAAACTTTTATTTAATGAATATAAATTTCCAAAGTACAGCTTATGGGTTACAATGGCTTCCCCCTCCCAAAACTTCCCTCCCACCCACAACCCTCCCCTTTCCCGCTCCCTCTGCCCTTCCAATCACATCATGATTCATTTTCAATTCTCTTTATATACAGAAGATCAGTTTAGTATATATTAGGTAACGATTTCAACAGTAGCTCCCATATAGCAACACAAAGTGAAAAAAAATACTGTTGGAGTACTAGTTATAGCATTAAATAAGAGTGTACAGCACATTAAAGACAGAGATCCTACATAATGTTTTTTTTTTTAAATTAATTAATTTTCTATGCCATTTCCAATTTAATACCAGGTTTTGTTTTTTTTTTTCATTCCCAATTATCTTTATATACAGAAGATCGATTCAGTATATAATTAGTAAAGATCTCATCAGTTTGTCCCCATGCAGAAACATAAAGTGTAAAAATACTGTTTCAGTACTAGTTATAGCATCACTGCACATTAGACAACACATTAAGGACAGATCTCACATGGGATGTAAGTACACAGTGACTTCTGTTGCTGACTTAACAATTTGACACTCCTGTTCATGGCGTCAGTAATCTCCCTAGGCTCTAGTCATGAGTTGCCAAGGCTATGGAAGCCTTTAGAGTTCGCTGACTTTGATTTTATTCTGATAGGGTCATAGTCAAAGTGGAAGTTCTCTCCTCCCTTCAGAGAAAGGTACCTCCTTCTTTGATGGCCCCATTCTTTTTACTGGGATCTCACTCACAGAGATCTTTCATTTAGGTCTTCTTCTTTTTTTCTTTTCCATGGTATCTTGGCTTTCCATGCCTACAATACTCTCATGGGCTCTTCAGCCAGATCCGAATGCCTTAAGGGCTGATTCTGAGGCCAGAGTGTTGTTTAGGACGTCTGCCATTCTATGAGTCTGCTGTGTATCCCACTTCCCATGTTGGATCTTTCTCTCCCTTTTTTATTCTATCATTTAGTATTAGCAGACACTTGTCTTGTTTGTGTGATCCCTTTGATTCTTAGACCTATTGGAGCCATCAATTGTGAACTGAAATTGATCACTTGGACTAGTGAGATGGCATTGGTACATGCCACCTTGATGGGTTTGTATTGGAATCCCCTGGCACATTTCTAACTCCATCATTTGGGGCAAGTCTGATTGTGCATGTCCCAAATTGTACATCTCCTCCCTCTCTTTTTCCACTCTTAAATTTAACAGGGATCACCTTTCAGTTAAAATTTAAACACCTAAGAATAATTGTGTGTTAATTACAGAGTTCAACCACTAGTACTAGAACAACAACAACAACAACATCAACAACAACAAATACTAAAAAGGATAAAGTATTACATTGTACATCTAGAGTCAGGACAAGAGCTGATCAGTTCATTGTTTCTTATAGTGTCCATTTCACTTCAACAGGTTTCCCCTTTGGTGCTCAGTTGTCACTGATCAGGGAAAACAAATGATATTTGTCTCTTTGGGACTGGCTTAATTCACTCAGCATGATGTTTTCCAGATTCCTCCATCTTGTTGCAAATGACTGGGTTTCATTGTTTCTTACTGCTGTATAGTATTCTATGGAGTACATGTCCCATAATTTCTTTATCCAGTCTACTGTTGATGGGCATTTGGGTTGGTTCCAGGTCTTAGCTATTGTGAATTGAGCTGCAATAAACATTAATGTGCAGATGGCTTTTTATTAGCCTGAACATATATTTCAAGATAAACAAAACTGCTGTTTAATATGATTGCCACTCGCCACCAAGTGGCTATTTAAATTTAGTTAGAGATTAACAAAACATTAAATAAAATTAAAAATTTAATTTTTTAATCTTAGTCACATTTCCAATTCTCAATTCACATTTAATTAGTGGCCACATAGATATAGAACACTTCCATCCTAGCAGAAAATTCTGTTGTATAGCATTGACTTAGTTGTTCAGTCAATGGTCTCAATTTCTGTAGTGGTCACAGGGGCATAATAAGTATAATCTATAATTCATATTTCCCATGATGTATCAATCTATCATAAGCATGTAGATTGACATAGTCTTGGATCAAGTGGGTCATTTTTTTCCTTTTTTTTTTCTTTTTTTGGGCAGGCAGAGTTAGACAGTGAGAGAGACAGAGAGAAAGGTCTTCTTTCCATTGGTTCACCCCCTAAAAGGCTGCTACGGCCGGTGTGCTGTGCCGATCTGAAGCCAGGAGCCAGGCGCTTCCTCCTGGTCTCCCACGTGGGTACAGGGCCCAAGTACTTGGGCCATCCTCCACTGCCTTCCCACGCCACAGCAGAGAGCTGGACTGGAAGAGGAGCAACCGGGACAGAACCGGCGCCCCGACCGAAACTAGAACCCAGGGTTCCGGCACTGCAGGCGGAGGATTAGCCAAGTGAGCCATGTTGCCGGCCAGCAGTGTCATTTTTGACTTAGGGCTCATGTTGCTAGTCCAGTTAAACCCTAATATTTATTAGTTTTGGGAAAATTCTTGCATTCTCATTAGTTATGGTGAAAACTGTGGGTTGGTTGGTTCTGAGATGTTCAGATCAAGCTAAACTTTGTTTTAGAAGTATTACTCTATGTATTTTATTTTGTGTAATCTGTATGTATGGAATCTATTTTTTTTGTTTGTTTATATACACACCTACCTTGTAAAAATACTTTAGGACATTTTCTCCTTAGAGGGTTTTTCTGTCATTTTCCCCCAGTTACTCACTTGTCCATTATAAAGATACTTAATAAATACTAATGCTCAGATAGATATAAAAATCCTGGGAAATAGGCAGATCTTTGAAGAACAATTGCTGCCATCAAGAAATTTATAAAGTGAGTGATAAGCTATTTGCATATCAAAAGTTTAAATAAATATGATAATATGAGTTAAATGCTTAATAAATAATATAGCATTGTATGCATTATAGAAGTTCAGTGGAAGGAAAAATTTGTGAGCTTGGGTGGTTGGAAGAGTTAAGCAAGAAAGGGTCTTGATCTGAAATTCAGTGTTAGAAAGAGCTTTCAATTAGGGAATTTTATTATTATTTTTTGAGGTTTCAAATTCTAAATTTATTAAAGAACCACTTCATACACCAGCTGTCCCTCAAGAATGTGCAGTCAACCCATGTGGCTCTTTTTTTTAATAGAAAGCTTTTATTTAATAAATATAAACTTTTTAAATACAGCTTTTGGATTATAGAGGTTCTTCCCCCATACCCACCCTCCCATCTCCAAACCATCCCACCTCCTACTCCCTCTCCCATCCCATTCTTCATCAAGATTCATTTTTAATTATCTTTATATACAGTAGATCAATGCTATACTAAGTAAAGATTTTAACAATTTTCACCCACATAGACATACAAAGTTTGAAGACTAGTTTTACCGTTAATTCTCAAAGTACAACACATTAAGGACAGATTTCCTACATGGGAGCAAGTGCACAGTGACTTCTGTTGTTGATTTAACAATTGACACTCTTATTTATGATGTCAATGATCACGTGAGGCTCTTGTCATGAGCTGCCAAGGCTATGGAAGCCTCTTGAGTTCACAAACTTGGACATTATTTAGATAAGGCCATAATCAAAGTGGAAGTTCTCTCTTCCCTTCAGAGAAAGGAGCCTCCTTCTTTCATGGTCCCTTCTTTCCACTGGGATCTCACTCACAGAGATCTTTCATTTAGATTTTTTTTTTATTGCCACAGTGTCTTGGCTTTCCACGCCTGAAATGCTCCCCTGGGCTTTTGAGCCAGATATGAATGCCTTAAGGGCTGATTCTGAGGCCAGAGTGCTGTTTAGGGCATTTGTCATTCTATGAGTCTGCTGTGTGTCCTTGTTGGATTGTTCTCTCCTTTTTAATTCTATCAATTATTGTAAACACCTGAGAATAATTCTGTGCTAAGAAGAGTTCAACCAATGGTATTAAGTAGAAAGTACTAAAAAGAATAAAATAATAAGCTGTTCCTCGATTGTCAGGACAAGGGCTGATCAAGTCATTGCTTCTCATAATGTCAGTTTCACTTCTGTGGGTTTCCTTTCAGGTGCTCAGTTAGTTGTCACAGATCAGGGAAAACATATGATATTTGTCCCTTTGGGACTGGTTTATTTCACTCAGCATGATGTTTTCCAGATTCATCCATTTTGTTGCAAATGACTGGATTTCATTTTTTTTTTTTACCACTGTGTAGTCTTCCATAGAGTACATATCCCATAAATTCTTTATCCAGTCTACTGTTGATGGGCATTGAGGTTGATTCCATGTCTTAGCTATTGTGAATTGAGCTGCAATAAGCATTGAGGTGCAGATAGATCTTTTGTTTGCCAATTTAGTTTCCCTTGGGTAAATTCTGAGGTGTGGGATGGCTGGGTTGTATGGTAGGGCTATATTCAGGTTTCTGAGGAATCTCCTGTCTTCCATAGTGGCTTTACCAGTTTGCATTCCCACCAACAGTGAATTAGGGTCACTTTTCCCCCATGTCCTCACCAGCATCTGTTGTTTGTTGATTTCTGTATGAAAGCCATTCTCACCGGGGTGAGGTGAAACCTCATTGTGGTTTTGATTTACATTTCCCTAATTGCTAGTGATCTTGAACATTTTTTCATGTATCTGTTGGCCGTTTGGATTTCCTCTTTTGAAAAATGTCTGTTTAGGTCCTTGGATCATCTCTAAAGTGGGTTGTTTGTTTTGTTGGTGGAGTTTCTTGATCTCTTTGTAGATTCTGGTTACTAGTCCTTTATCAGTTGCATAATTAGCAAATATTTTCTCCCATTCTGTCGGTTGCCTCTTCACTTTCCTGACTGTTTCTTTTGCAGTACAGAAACTTCTCAATTTGATGTAATTCCAGTTGTTAATTTTGGTTTTGGCTGCCTGTGCCTCTGAGATATTTTCTAAGAAGTGTTTGCCTGTGCCAATATCTTGTAGGGTTTCTCCGATGTTCTCTAGTAATTTGATGGTATCAGGTCATAGATTTAGATCTTTAATCCATGTAGTGGATTTTTGTGTAAGGTGTAAGGTAGGGGTCTTGCTTCATACTTCTGCATGTGGAAATCCAGTATTCCCAGAACCATTTGTTGAATAGACTGTCCTTGCTCCAGGAATTGGTTTTAGCTCCTTGATCAAATATAAGTTGGTTGTAGATGTTTGGATTGATTTCTGGTGTTTCTATTCTGTTCCATTGTTCTATCCATCTTTTTTTTTTTTGTACCAGAACTAGGCTGTTTTGATTATAACTGCCCTGTGGTACATCTTGAAATCTGGTATTGTGATACCTCTGGCTCTATTTTTGCTGTATAAGATTGCTTTAGCTATTTGGGGTCTCCTGTGCCTCCATATGAATTTCAGCATCATTTTTTCCAGATCTGAGAAGAATATCTTTGATATTTTGATTGGTATCACATTGAATCTCTAAATTGCTTTTGGAAGAATGGACATTTTGATTATATTGATTCTTCCAATCAATGAACATGGAAGACTCTTCCATTTTTTGTATTTTCTTCTGTTTCTTTCTTTTTTTTTTTTTTTTTGACAGGCAGAGTTGGACAGAGACAGAGAGAAAGGTCTTCCTTCCGCTGGTTCACTCCCCAAATGGCTGCTATGGCCAGCGTGCTGTGATGATCCGAAGCCAGGAGCCAGGTGTCTCCCCCCGGTCTCCCATGCAGGTGCAGGGCCCAAGCACTTGGGCCATCCTCCACTGTACTCTCGGGCTACAGCAGAGAGTTGGACTGAAAGAGGAGCAACCGGGACAGAATCCGGCACCCCCAACTGGGTCTAGAACTTGGGGTGCTGGCACCACAGGTGGAGGATTAGCCACGTGACCCATGGCGCCAGCCCTTCTATTTCTTTATTTAAAGTTTTGTAAGTCTCATAGTAGAGATCTTTGACATCCTTGGTTAAGTTTATTCCAAGATATTTGATTTTTTTTTTTTGCAGTTATTGCGAATGGGATTGATCTTAGAAGTCATTTTTTTTTAAGATTTATTTATTTATTTATTTGAAAGTCAGAATTACACAAAGAGAGGAGAGAGAGAGAGAGTGAGAAAGCGAGAGAGAGAGAGAGAGAGGTCTTCCATCCTATGGTTCACTCCCCAGTTGGCTGCAACGGCCAGAGCTGTGCTGATCTGAAGCCGGGAGCCAGTACTTTTCCCCAGGTCTCCTGCATGAGTGCAGGGGCCCAAGGACTCGGGATATCTGCTGCTGCTTTCTCAAGCTACAGCAGAGAGCTGAATCAGAAGTGGAGCAGCCAGGTCTTGAACCAGCACCCATATGGGATTCCGGCACTTCAGGTCAGGCATTAACATACTGCACCACAGTGCTGGCCCCATATCTTACAAGTTCTTTCTCAGCCGTGGCATTATTGTGTATACAAAGGCTGTTGATTTTTGTGTATTGATTTTATATCCTGCTACTTTACCAAACTCTTCTATGAGTTCCAATAGTCTCTTAATGGAGTTCTTTGGATCCCCTAAATAAAGAATCATATTGTCTGCAAATAGGGATAGTTTGACTTCTTCCCAATTTGTATCCCTTTGATTTCTTTTTCTTGTCTAATGGCTCTGGCTAAAACTTCCAGTACTATATTGAATAGCAGTATTAAGAGCAGGCATCCCTGTATGGTACCAGATCTCGGTGGCAATGCATCCAACTTTTCCCTTTTCAATATGATGCTAGCCATGTGTTTGTCATAAATTGCCTTGATTATGTTAAGGAATGTTCCTTCTATACCCATTTTGCTTAGAGTTTTCATCATGAAAGGATGTTGTATTTTTATCAAGTGCTTTCTCTGCATCTATTGATATAATAATATGGTTTTCCTTCTGCAGTTTGTTAATATGGTGTATCACATTGATAGATTTGCAAATGTTGAACCATCCCTGCATACCAGGGAGAAATCCCACTTGGTCTGGGTGGATGATCTTTCTGATGTGTTGTTGGATTCTATTGGCTAGAGTTTTATTGAGGATTTTTGCATCTATGTTCATCAAGGAAATTAGTCTGTAGTTCCCTTTCTCTGTGGTATCATTTTCAGGTTTAGAATTAAGGTGATGCTGGTTTCATAGAAAGGATTCAGGAGAATTCCCTCTCTTTCAATTGTTTTGAATAGCTTGAGAAGAATTGGAGTTAGTTCTTCTTTAAATGTCTGGTAGAATTCAGCAGTGAATCTATCCAGTCCTGGACTTTTTGTTTTTGGGAGGACCTTTATTATCAATTCAATTTCTGTCTAGGTTATGGGTCTGTTTAGGTTTTCTGTGCCTTCATGGTTCAATTTAGGTAGGTTGTATGTGCCCAGGAATCTATCCCTTTCTGCTAGATTTCTTAGTTTGTTGGCATACAACTCTTTGTAGTAGTTTCTGATGACTCTTTTTTTCTGTGGTATATGTTGTTACATTCCCTTTTTCATCTCTAATTTAATTGACTGGGTCTTCTCTCTCCTTTTTTTGGTTAGTTGAGCCAATGGTATATACATTTTATGTATTTTTTCAAAAAAACCATCTCTTCATTTTGCTGATCTTTTGTAATTTTTTTTATTCAATTTTGTTTATTCTTCTCTAATTTTGATTATTTCTTTTCTCTTACTAGTTTTGGGTTTGGTTTGCTGTAGTTTTTCTAGATCCTTGAGATGCATTGATAGCTCAATTATTGGTGCATTTCCAATTTCTTGATGTAGGCATCTATTGCTATAAACTTTCCTCTTTAACACTGCTTTTGCTGTATCCCATAAGTTTTGATATGTTGTGTTGTTATCTTCAATTGCTTCCAAAAAGTTTTTGATTTCTCCTTTGGTTTCTTCTATGACCCACTGTTCATTTAGGAGCATGTTGTTCAGTCTCCATGTGTCTGCATATTCTCTAGAGATTCCTGAGTTGCTGATTTCCAGCTTCATTCCATTGTGGTCAGAGAAGATGCATAGTATGATTTCAGTTTTTTTTAAATTTGCTGAGACTTGATTTATGGCCTAGTATGTGGTCAATCCTAGAGAAAGTTTCTTGCACTTTTGAGAAGAATGTGTATTCTGAAACACTAGGATGAAAAGTTCTGTAGATATCTGTTAGATCCATTTGGTCTACAGTGTCGATTAAATCTGCTGTTTCCTTGTTGATT
This sequence comes from Lepus europaeus, assembly GCF_033115175.1. NCBI lineage: Eukaryota > Metazoa > Chordata > Mammalia > Lagomorpha > Leporidae > Lepus > Lepus europaeus. Next base: position 48,540,843 of record NC_084833.1, read on the forward strand.
TTCTGTCTTGTCGATCTGTCCGTTGCTGAAAGTGGAATATTGAAGTCCCCCAACATTATTTTATTGGAGTCGAAGTCTCCCTTTAAGTTCCTTAACATCTTTTAAATAGCCAGGTGCCCTGTAATTAAGTGCATATATGTTTATAATAGTTATATCTTCCTGTTGAATTGATCCCTTAATCATTATATGTTGCTCTTCTTTGTCTCTTTTAACAGTTTTTGTGTTAAAGTCTATTTTGTCTGATATTAGCTGGCTATGCCAGCTCTTTTTTGGTTTCTGTTGGCATGGAATATCTTTTTCAACCTTTCACTTTCAGTCTGCATGCACCTTTGTTGGAAAGATGTATTTTTTGTAAGCAGCAAATAGATGGGTTTTGTTTTTTTAATCCATTCAGCCAGTCTGTGCCTTTTAACTGGAGAGTTGAGGCCATTTACATTCGATGTGACTATTGATAAATAGTGACTTTGCCCTGCCATTTTTCCAAAGATATTTCTAATTTATACTTTGAACTTCCTTTGATCTTTTACTGAGAGATTTTCTTCCTTTACCTTCTTTCATATTAATGACCATGTTTCTGTGTTTCTTTGTATAACACATCTTTAAACATCCTTTGCAGGGCTGGATGAATGGTGACAAATTCATTCAATTTCTGTTTGTTATGAAAGGTCTTTATTTCACCTTCATTCATAAATAAGAGCTTTGCAGGGTATAATATTCTGGGGTGACAGTTTTTTTCTCTTAGGACTTAGGCTATATCTCACCATTCTCTCCTAGCCTGTAGGGTTTCTGATGAGAAGTCTGCTGTGATTCTAATTGGAGATCCTCTGAAATAATCTGGCATTTCTCTCTTGTACATTTTAGAATCTTCTCTTTATGTTTCACTGTGGTGAGTTTGATTACAATGTGTCATGGCGAGGATCTTTTCTGGTCATGTCTATTGGGAGTTCTGTGTGCTTCCTGTATTTGGACTTCTCATTCTTTCTCCAAACCCAGGAAGTTTTCTGCTAGTATTTCACTAAAAACGCCTTGTAATCTTTTCTCTCTCTCCATGCCTTCAGGAACTCCTAGAACCAAAAATTTTTTTTATAATTTCCTGTAGATTCCCAACAGTGTTTTTTAGATTTCTAATTTCCTCTTCTTGTCTTTGGTTTGACTGTATACTTTCCTGTGCTTGTCTTCTAGGTCCGATAGTCTCTCTTCTGCCTCACTGATTCTGTTTTTAAGGCTCTCAACTGTATTTTTTATTTGTTCTATTGAATTCTTCATTTCATTTTGATTTCTCTTCAATATCTCAATTTCCATGTTCTATTCAGTTCTTCATTTCATTTTGATTCCTCCTTAAGATTTCAATTTCATGAGAGAGATTTTCTTTCATATCCTGCATGGATTTCAGTAGTTCGTGTGTTTGCTTTTTGTTACTTCTATGTAAACTTATGATCAATTTTTTGAGTTCCATTTCTTGCATTTCTTCTATCTCATCATCTTCATAATCTAGTATTGAAGTGTCATGTTCTTTTGGGAGCATCTTGTTGTCTTCCTTATTCTTGTTTCTTGAATTGTTGCATTTGCTGTTTGGCATTTGTTGAAATATCCTTTGGTTTCTTCTTCTTCCTCTTCCTCTTCCTCTCCTTCTCCTTCTTCTCCTCTTTATTCCTTCTTCTTCACTGTGGCAGCTTTTATTGTTGTACTGTGACTCAGTAGATAAGTGGACTGATTTCTATGAATCTCTAGAGGCTTGTAGTGGATGTGGCCAGAGAGCTCTGTTCAGTTCTCCATGGTTTATGGTGTGCCTAAGGTGACACACCCAAGTTTGGCATGGTATATCTCCTCTCTCTTTTTTTTTAATCAGAAGGGAAGTAATTCTGCTCAGCTGAGGTCTTCTCCTCAATGGAGGCCAGTGCCTGAGCACTCACCTCAGTGGGTATAATATACGTTTGCTCTATCCCAAGGACTACACAAAGGTTCTGTGCAGTCCTCAGTGCAAGTTCAGATTCCCCAGCAATGTCACTCACCAGGTAACTAGGACTGCCTGAGCTTGTGGGGTCTCCCACTGAGACTGCTCAAAGTCTCAGCCACACCATGAGTTCTCTCACACAGCCTCATTTTTTTTTTTTGGACAGTGAGAGAGAGAGAGACAGGGAGAAAGGTCTCCCTTTACCGTTGGTTCACCCTTCAATGGCCACTGCGGCAGGTGTGCTGCGGCTGGCACACCGTGCTGATCCAAAGGCAGGAGCCAGGTGCTTCTCCTGGTCTCCCATGGGGTGCAGGGCCCAAGCACTTGGGCCATCCTCCACTGCACTCCCTAGCCACAGCAGAGAGCTGGCCTGGAAGAGGGGCAACTGGGACAGAATCTGGCACCCCGACTGGGACTAGAACCCTGGGTGCCGGCGCTGCAGGCAGAGGATTAGCTTATTGAGCTGTGGCGCTGGCCTTTTTTTTTTTTACAGTCCCAGTTCAGAAGCTTCACACAGCCATAAGCTCCTAGCCCCCTATTATCCCTACCCACCAGAGTCAGGAGTCTCTGCTCGGCTGATTGTTTGGCAGACACGAGCTGGTGCAGCTCTTATGTATATCCAAAATGGTGCCTGCTCTATTGGCTTGTACACCTTTGTGAGGTGATTGGAGAGAGAGAAACATGTCCATACCGTCCTTTTTTAACTTTTTTTATTCTCTCCTCTAGTTAGGCTGGTGTACCTTCCTCCACAGGACTTCAAACCTCATTCCTTCTAGGCTTTTCCTGATGCTTTTTCGCCAGTATCTTGGGCTACTGTGGTCTCGTCTCACCTCACTTTCCAGCACTGGTGTGTAGGCTCTCAGCTGTTGGAGTCCTGAGTCATGGGTGCCCACGCCCTCCATGTAGGTCCACCATGTCCCTCTAATTTCTGTAGAGTTTCCTCTGTTGTTTTTTCCCTAAATCTTCCCTGAGACTACACTATCTCCACTTTTTTAAAAACTATATTCTCCTGGGCTAGAGCAGTAAGCTCCCTCCCTACTTTGCCATCTTGGAACCCCCTCCAGGGAATTTTATGAGCCAGAGATTCTATGTGGAAATTAACAAGGTATATTTAGATATATACTATATTAATGAGGGTGAGCTACGCTTTGGTAACAAATAGTCTCTCTCTCCCCCTTCTATCCTTTCTCTCTCTTTTCACACACACACACACACACACACACACCTCTGAAGTCCAGAGCAAAAAGAAGAGTTCTATTAGAACTCTTTGTCTCCTTTTCTCCCTATTGCATGACATTTCCTTCTTTCTTACTCCCTTTAGCTAATTACTTTTGTATTCTATTGATTATTCCTTTTCAGAGAATCGTTTCCTTTATTTCCAAAAATGACTAATGTTGCAGATACAGTACAACTTTCTTTATTTCTCAGGTAACAGTCCAAGATAGATGGTCCTGCTTATGCATAGCTTTCTTTTACAAAGTTATTGGGGAATCTAGACCTTTTTTTTATGCATTGACCATTCACTATATCAGAAAGGATGAATAGGGAGAGTCCATTTGGTGATTTTTTTTTTTGTCCTAGAGGGGAAAATGTTCTGGCACAGAGGGTTAAACAGCCACTTGGGATGCCCACATCCCATATTGGAGTGCCTATGGTTGAGCCCCATCTGTGCTTCTTCCAATTCAGCTTCCTTCTCATATACCTGGGAAGCAACAGATGGTGGCCCAAGTACATGGGTTCCTGCCACCCACTTGGAAGATCTGGATGGAGTTCTTGGCTCCTGGCTTTGGCCTGGCTCAGCCCTCATTATTGTAGACATTGGGAGAGTCAACCATTAGATGGAAGATCTCTCTCTCTCTCTCTCTCTTCCCCCCAGGTTTTCAAATAATTAAGTACACAAACATGTAAATAAAAATTTTGCCCTAGAAATGGCATTTATCACTTCTGTTTAACATTATATTGATTAGGAATCAACTACATGTTAATACCTGAAGGCTGTGAAATGTAGTCTAACTTTGTGCTCAGGAAGGAAATGATACAGATATTTGGCAATCATCTAGCTGTCTTTGCCACAAGTAGCCAATAAAACTAAGTTGGCTAATATGGAATGTTAATATGGAAGAGTAATGAGAAATAAGACTTGGGAAATTTAGCTTGGGATCAAATTGTGGCAGACTTTGGCAGTCTAAAAATTATGAGCTTTATTTTGTAGTCATCTGGGCACAATTGAAAGCTTTTGTACAAGGGAAATATATGTTAAGAGTGGTTTTTAAAGTATTTTTTATGTATCTAAAAGTCAGAGTTACAGAGAGAGGAGGGAGAAAGAGCGATCTTCCATCTACTGGTTCACCCCCAAAATGGCTGCAATGACTGGAGACAGGCCTAAGCCAGGAGCTGGGAGCTTCTTCCAGATCTTCCACATGGGTGCCAGGGGCCTAGGGACTTGGGCCATCTCCCGCTGCTTTCTTAGCAAGCTAGATTTGAAGTGGAGCATCCAGAACACAAACCGGTGCCCATATGGGATGCCAGTGCTGCAGGATGCACCTTAAAGGGCTATGCCACAGCACCAGCCCCAGGAATGGTATTTTGTGAACACTAATTCAGTGTGCAGAATAAATTGAAAGAGGCTGGTGCCGTGGCTCACTTGGCTAATCCTCCGCCTGCGGTGCCGGCACTCCAGGTTCTAGTCCCGGTTGGGGCACCGGATTCTGTCCCGGTTGCTCCTCTTCCAGTCCAGCTCTCTGCTGTGGCCCGGGAAGGCAGTGGAGGATGGCCCAAGTGTTTGGGCCCTGCACCTGCATGGGAGACCAGGAGGAAGCACCTGACTCCTGGCTTTGGATCAGCGCAGCGCGCCAGCCGTAGTGGCCATTTGGGGGGTGAACCAACAGAAAAGGAAGACCTTTCTCTCTGTCCTTCTCTCTCTAACTCTGCCTGTCAAAAAAAAAAAAAAGAATTAATTGAAAGAAAGAAAGCTTATTGTAGTAATTCAAGTTTGAGGTGACAAGGATATGGTAGTAGGACTGGAAATGAAGGCACTGATTTATGACATATTAGAAATAAAGTAAAAAGTATTTTATTAGTTTGGGTTCTAGGGAAGAGGGAGAAATTAAAGTGGTGGCCAGAAGATGTGGAATTATTTTTTTCTTCTCTAAACATTCAAAATAGTATATATTATGTGGTGAGTGCTAGACCCCTGCTATTTTCTCTTTACCTTAAAAGAACTTATTATCAGTCTTTTAGATTGCTTGAAGATCTAGTGTACAAGTCAAAAGGGTAAATCCTTGGGCCTTCTCTCCAGGGATTTTGATTTAGAGGTCTGGGTTGGAGCCCAGGAATGTGGCCTTTTACAAGCATGTTTTATGATTATGATACTGGAGGTCTGCAGACTATGAAAAGCATTATTTTAAATATACAGACTCATGGTAAGTCGATCCTTCACCTGTTCTGTGGTAAGTGATTAGAAATTACTTATTTCTATAAGTTCTATAAGATACTTGAGTCTAGTCTTTAGGTTCTGAGTAAAATAAATAAACTGTTATGACAGTGTACATTTTTCCCTTTGTCCCAGTACTTCTAGCCTCCCAGGGCCTTAAGTAGAGAATAGGTCTGAAAAGTGGGGCTATTCAGCTTTATTTCCTCTCTTTTAAACTCCATAAATTGTTGGTTTTAAGAATCAGAAGTATTTATCAACCTGTCCTAAATTGGTTCAAATGACTATCCAGCTAGAGATATAGAAATTAAAATATATTCATTCACTCTATTTTCAAAATTATACTTTTTTATGAAGTGCATTAATACTAGGGTGATGTCTGAATTTTGAAGGATTGTTGTAATGCGCATACTCTTATGAATATCTTAATCAGAAAGAAAAACAGGAGTATTGAGCCTTTTCCTCCCTATAATGTGTTGTTTCATCTTCTTCATTTTCCAAATGCAGTATAGTGTATAGAAAACATCTATACAGATATGTATTCACATTTTAATGGCAGGACTCTGAGGAATGGAATTGGGAGGTGAAGGAGAGAAATGAAGACTTTCACTTTTTATTTTATATTCTTCCATACTGTTATTTTAAAAAAATGAACATATTCATGTCAGTTTTAAGAACTTGCCATTTCCTTTTTATCCTAGATTAAATAGATGTGATAGTAACAATAGTACTACTTATAAAGTGCTTTCTGTGTACCAGCCTACTAACATAATTTTATTTAATATTCAGAAAAATCCTGCAAAAGAGTTAACTTTTCTGTTTTACATATGAAACACATCAAGAGAGTCAGAGCAAAGAACTGTGTTGTGTTCTATCTGATCCAAGTTCTTTTTTTTTTAAGATTGATTTTTTTGAAAGGCAGAGTTAGAGAGAGAGAGAGAGAGAATTTTCCATCCGCTGGTTCACTCCCCAAATGGCCGCAATGGCTAGAGCTGGACTAGTCTGAAGCCAGGAGCCAGGAGCTTCTTCCAGTTCTCCCACATGAATGCAGGGGCCCAAGTACTTGGACCATCCTCTACTGCTTTCCCAGGTACATTAACAGGGAGCTGGATTGGAAATAGAGCAGCCAGGACTCGAACTGGCACCCATATAGGATGCTGGTGTCACAGACAGTGGCTTTACCTGCTACACTACAACACCAGCCCCAGTTCATCATTTTTATATCTATAGCATGAGGGCCTTATTCTCCTTAATTCTTTTGGATGGCAAGAAAACTATTTGTGTGAGTGGTAATGGTTATATTCCTCCAAGAATCTTTTAGTAATTAAGGAGAACAACCACTAAGAATAAAGTAGTAAGTGTAAATAAGAGGCAATAGAAAATTCCATGGAATGTTCTATGACTAGAATAAGTCAATCTGGTTATTGGTTATCAGAAATTTTTGGGTGTCACTTTGTACATACATTTTTACTAGGACCTAGCAATAGAATGTCACATTTCCTATGGTCCTAGAAGGAAACAGTTCCACTCAGATGAAAGGACTTTAATGAAGGGAAAATAGCTTCAAAGATGTGGACAAGGTTAAGAAAATCAACAAGAAATGATGGGGTACCCATAAACCAACAACAGCAGAAAGCTGTGACCATCCTTAGATATGAAGGAACAAGAGGATTATATAGTGTTACTAGAGCCTAAACCATACAGGAGGACTTAATTGGGCAGTAACCATACTTGTTCAGGTATGTAACCAGTGCTAGAACTGAGACTCTAAAGCAGAGTGTGAATAGACAGGAAATACTCTTTCTTTTCTTTCTTCCCACGAGTCTTCTGCAAGTGCTTCCCATTGGCCAGTCCAAACAAAGGTCTGACAAGGCACTCAGGTGATCCATGGGTCAATATCCTAGGGCTCTAAGTGGAGAATGGGTAAGAGGGTGGGGGACAGCAAGTAGAGAATATCCAGTACATTATATCCCTCCACTGCTTTGCCTCTGTTTCCAGGATCAAGACAGAATTCTTTGTGTGGCCTGCAAGATTTTAGACTGTTTAAACCGCAGTGACTTCCTTAGTTCCTTTTCATTCATTCCAATTTTACTGGCTGTTTATCAGTCCTTTGTTCTACTAATCTGTCACAAATGCCTCTCCATTTCCTGTACTCTTTTTCTTAAATACTTCCCTCTCTGTCTTCCCATTTCACCTAAGTGCTTACATATCTTTCACTTCTTAATTCAAAAATTATTTTTTATGACAGACTTCTCTGATTTCTCTGGCCAACCCAAATCTATTTCAATAAGTTCTTTCAGCAAAGCACTCTTTTTGTTTGTATCATAACATAGTAGTATGGTATATTTATCGCATTTGTCTGATTATGTCTGTTATTTAGATTTTTCAGATTATTTAACTAAAGGCTTTTCTCACCCTAGTCCAAAAGTTCTGGAAGGGATCTGAGTCTGTTTTTGCTAACCAATGTAGTTCTGGTGTCTGGATAATATTTGGAACTCAGTGTGTACTTAAATATTTTTGAAAGAACAAATGAAGAGTAGCCAGGCAGAAAAACTTGACTCTGGTCGGGAGAAATAACAGGAGGTTAGAATCTAGTGAAAACAGGTGAAGCTAACTATCTGCAACTGTGAAAATCCAAGAGGGGGCGAGCGAACTCACTGATTACACAAACTCAGTAACCTTGGGACTGTGGCAAAACTTGAGAACACATTGAGGGCTGCATAAACTCTTTGTGTGGTCCCAGGGGTAGATCAAATGAATACTCACAGAGGCCAGATTTCAACTACCCTCAATTCCACTCAGCTGTGCAGAATTACTTCCCAACTGAGTCAAAAAAAAAAAAAAAAAAAAAAAAAAAGAGAGAGAGAGAGAGATCGAGCAAGGAGCAATGGAGAGAACAATCTGGGTGAGTCACTTTTTGCACAGCCTTAAACCTGAAGAATCAAGCAGAGCTTTCTGGCCACACCCATCACAGCCTCTAAGGATCCATCAAAGCAGACAGCCCACTTAGAGGCATAGTATAACAAGAAAAAAACACCACAGCAAAAAAAAAAAAAATAAAAAATAAATTATCTCCAACATGCCAAACAACAAACGTAGAAACCGAGGTAACAAGAGCAAGGAAGACACTATGATGCCCCCAAATGAACAAGACACCCCAATTCAAGATTATGAAGATGGATAGAGGAAGTGCAAGAAGCGGATCTCAAAAAATTGATAAGAACATTAAGAAGTTCTCAAAAACAAATTCTTGAACTACAGAAATCCTTAATGGACAAGATAGAAAATCTGTCGCGCGAAAATGAAACATTAAGGAGGAATCAAAATGAAATGAAACAACAAGTAGAACATGAAATTGTGATAGTGACAAGAAACCATAATGAAATGAAGAACTCAATAGATCAAATGACGAACACATTAGAGAGCCTTAAAAACAGAATGGATGAAGCAGAAGAGAGAATATCGGACTTAGAAGACAGAGAACAGGAAAGGAAACAGTCAAATCAAAGAAAAGAAGAAGAAATCAGAAATCTAAAAAATACTGTCAGGAATCTACAGGATACTATTAAAAAACTCAACATTTGGGTTCTAGGAGTTCCTGAAGGCATGGAGAGGGAGAAAGGATTAGAAGGCCTTTTTAGTGAGATACTAGCAGAAAATTTCCCAGGTTTGGAGGACAGAGACATCCTAGTACAGGAAGCTCATAGAATCCCTAATAAACATGACCAAAAGAGAGCCTCACCACGACATGTCGTAATCAAACTCACCACAGTGAAACATAAAGAAAAGATCCTAAAATGTGCAAGAGAGAAACGCCAGATTACTCTCAGAGGATCTCCAATTAGACTCACAGCTGACTTCTCTTCAGAAACCCTACAAGCTAGGAGAGAATGGCGAGATATAGCCCAGGTACTAAGAGAGAAAAACTGCCAGCCCAGAATATTATATCCTGCAAAGCTCTCATTTGTGAATGAAGGTGAAATAAAGACCTTTCACAGCAAACAGAAATTGAAAGAATTTGTCGCCACTCGTCCAGCCCTGCAAAAGATGCTTAAAGATGTGTTACATACAGAAACACAGAAACACGGTCACCAATATGAAAGAAGGTAAAGGAAGGAAACCTCACAGGTATCTCAAACCAGATATTAGAAAATATCTTTGGCAAATGACAGGGCAAAGTTACTCCTTCTCAATAGTCACATTGAATGTTAATGGCCTGAACTGTCCAGTTAAAAGACACCGATTGGCTGATTGGGTTAAGGAACAAAACCCATCTTTTTGCTGCTTACAAGAAACTCATCTTTCCAACAATGATGCATATGGACTGAAAGTGAAAGGCTGGAAAAATATATACCATGCCAGCAGAAATGAAAAAAGAGTGGGCGTAGCCACCTTAATATCAGACAACATAAACTTTACCACAAAAACTGTTAGGAGAGACAAAGAGGGGCACTATATAATGATTAAGGGATCCATTCAACAGGAAGATATAACGATTATCAATGTATATGCACCTAATTACAGGGCACCAGTTTATTTAAAAGACTTGTTAAGGGACTTAAAGGGAGACTTAGACACCAATACAATAGTTCTGGGGGACTTCAATACTCCACTCTCAGAGATAGACAGATCAACACGACAGAAGATCAACAAGGAGACAGTAGATTTAAATGACACTATAGCCCCAATGGATCTAACATATATCTACAGAACTTTTCATCCTACATCTAAAGACTTTACGTTCTTCTCAGCAGTACATGGAACCTTCTCTAGGATTGACCACATACTAGGCCATAAAGCAAGTCTCAGCAAATTCAAAAGAATTAGAATCATACCATGCAGCTTCTCAGACCACAAAGGAATGAAATTGGAAATTAGCAACTCGGGAATCCCTAGAGCACGTGCAAACACATGGAGATTGAACAACATGCTCCTGAATGAACAATGGGTCATAGAAGAAATTAAAAGAGAAATCAAAAATTTTCTGGAAGTTAATGAGGATAAAAGCACAACATACCAAAACCTATGGGATACAGCAAAAGCAGTGTTAAGAGGAAAGTTTATATCAATAGGTGCCTACATCAAGAAATTGGAAAGGCACCAAATAGATGAGCTTTCAAGTCATCTCAAGGATCTAGAAAATCTGCAGCAAACCAAACCCAAACCCAGTAGGAGAAGAGAAATAATTAAAATCAAAGAAGAAATCAACAGGATTGAATAAAAAAAAATTACAAAAAATCAGCCAAACAAGGAGCTGGTTTTTTGAAAAAATAAACAAAATTGACACCCCATTGGGCCAACTTACTGAAAAAAGAAAAGACCCAAATCAATAGGATCAGAGATGAAAATGGAAACGTAACAACAGACACCACAGAAATAAAAAGAATCATCAGAAATTACTACAAGGACTTGTATGCCAGCAAACAGGGAAATCTATCAGAAATGGACAGATTCTTGGACACATACAACCTACCTAAATTGAGCCAGGAAGACATAGAAAACCTAAACAGACCCATAACTGACACAGAAATTGAAACAGTAATAAAGGCCCTCCCAACAAAGAAAAGCCCAGGACCAGAAGGATTCACTGCTGAGTTCTACCAGACATTTAGAGAAGAACTAACTCCAATTCTTCTCAAACTATTCAAAACAATAGAAAAAGAGGGAATCCTCCCAAATTCTTTCTATGAAGCCAGCATCACCTTAATTCCTAAGCCGGAAAAAGATGCAGCATTGAAAGAGAATTACAGACCAATATCCCTGATGAACATAGATGCAAAAATCCTCAATAAAATTCTAGCCAATAGAATCCAACAACACATCAGAAAGATCATCCACCCAGACCAAGTGGGATTTCTCCCTGGTATGCAGGGATGGTTCAACGTTCGCAAAACAATCAACGTGATACACCACATTAACAGACTGCAGAAGAAAAACCATATGATTCTCTCAATGGATGCAGAGAAAGCATTTGATAAAATACAACACCCTTTCATGATGAAAACTCTAAGCAAACTGGGTATGGAAGGAACATTCCTCAATACAATCAAAGCAATATATGAAAAACCTACGGCCAACATCCTATTGAATGGGGAAAAGTTGGAAGCATTTCTGCTGAGATCTGGTACCAGACAGGGATGCCCACTCTCACCACTACTATTCAACATAGTTCTGGAAGTTTTAGCCAGAGCTATTAGGCAAGAAAAAGAAATTAAAGGGATACAAATTGGGAAGGAAGAACTCAAACTATCCCTCTTTGCAGATGATATGATTCTTTATTTAGGGGACCCAAAGAACTCTACTAAGAGACTACTGGAACTCATTGAAGAGTTTGGCAAAGTAGCAGGGTATAAAATCAATGCACAAAAATCAACAGCCTTTGTATACACAGGCAATGCCATGGCTGAGGAAGAACTTCTAAGATCAATCCCATTCACAATAGCTACAAAAACAAATACCTTGGAATAAACTTAACCAAGGACGTTAAAGATCTCTACGATGAAAATTACAAAACCTTACAGAAAGAAATAGAAGAGGATACCAAAAAATGGAGAAATCTTCCATGCTCATGGATTGGAAGAATCAATATCATCAAAATGTCTGTTCTCCCAAAAGCAATTTATACATTCAATGCAATACCAATCAAGATACCAAAGACATTCTTCTCAGATCTGGAAAAAATGATGTTGAAATTCATATGGAGACACAGAAGACCTCGAATAGCCAAAGCAATCTTGTACAACAAAAACAAAGCCGGTGGCATCACAATACCAGATTTCAGGACATACTACAGGGCAGTTGTTATCAAAACAGCATGGTACTGGTACAGAAACAGATGGATAGACCAATGGAACAGAATAGAAACACCAGAAATCAATCCAAACATCTACAGCCAACTTATATTTGATCAAAGATCCAAAACTTATCCCTGGAATAAAGACAGTCTATTCAATAAATGGTGCTGGGAAAATTGGATTTCCACGTGCAGAAGCATGAAGCAAGACCCCTACCTTTCACCTTACACAAAAATTCACTCAACATGGATTAAAGACTTAAATCTACAACCCGACACCATCAAATTATTAGAGAGCATTGGAGAAACCCTGCAAGATATAGTACAGGCAAAGACTTCTTGGAAAAGACCCCAGAAGCACAGGTAGTCAAAACCAAAATTAACATTTGGGATTGCATCAAATTGAGAAGTTTCTGTACTTCAAAAGAAACAGTCAGGAAAGTGAAGAGGCAACCGACAGAATGGGAAAAAATACTTGCAAACTGTACTACAGATAAAGGGTTGATAACCAGAATCTACAAAGAAATCAAGAAACTCCACAACAACAAAACAAACAACCCACTTAAGAGATGGGCCAAGGAACTCAATAGACATTTTTCGAAAGAGGAAATCCAAATGGCCAACAGACACATGAAAAAATGTTCAAGATCACTAGCAATCAGAGAAATGCAAATCAAAACCACAATGAGGTTTCACCTCACCCCGGTGAGAATGGCTCACATTCAGAAATCTACCAACAACAGATGCTGGAGAGGATGTGGGGAAAATGGGACACTAACCCACTGTTGGTGGGAATGCAAACTGGTTAAGCCACTATGAAAGTCAGTCTGGAGATTCCTCAGAAACCTGAATATAACCCTACCATACAACCTAGCCATCCCACTCCTTGGAATTTACCCAAAGGAAATTAATTTGGCTAATAAAAAAGCCATCTACACATTAATGTTTATTGCAGCTCAATTCACAATAGCTAAGACCTGGAACCAACCCAAATGCCCATCAACAGTAGACTGGATAAAGAAATTATGGGACATGTACTCCATAGAATACTATACAGCAGTAAGAAACAATGAAACCCAGTCATTTGCAACAAGATGGAGGAATCTGGAAAACATCATGCTGAGTGAATTAAGCCAGTCCCAAAGAGACAAATATCATTTGTTTTCCCTGATCGGTGACAACAACTGAGCACCAAAGGGGAAACCTGTTAAGTGAAATGGACACTATAAGAAACAATGAACTGATCAGCTCTTGTCCTGACTCTAGATGTACAATGTAATACTTTATCCTTTTTAGTATTTGTTGTTGTTGATGTTGTTGTTGTTGTTGTTCTAGTACTAGTGGTTGAACTCTGTAATTAACACACAATTATTCTTAGGTGTTTAAATTTCAACTGAAAAGTGATCCCTGTTAAATATAAGAGTGAAAAAAGAGAGGGAGGAGATGTACAATTTGGGACATGCTCAATTGGACTTGCCCCAAATGATGGAGTTAGAAATGTGCCAGGGGATTCCAATACAAACCCATCAAGGTGGCATGTACCAACGCCATCTCACTAGTCCAAGTGATCAATTTCAGTTCACAATTGATGGCTCCAATAGGTCTAAGAATCAAAGGGATCACACAAACAAGACAAGTGTCTGCTAATACTAAATGATAGAATAAAAAAGGGAGAGAATGATCCAACATGGGAAGTGGGATACACAGCAGACTCATAGAATGGCAGATTTCCTAAACAGCACTCTGGCCTCAGAATCAGCCCTTAAGGCATTCGGATCTGGCTGAAGAGCCCATGAGAGTATTGTAGGCATGGAAAGCCAAGATACCATGGAAAAGAAAAAAAGAAGAAGACCTAAATGAAAGATCTCTGTGAGTGAGATCCCAGTAAAAAGAATGGGGCCATCAAAGAAGGAGGTACCTTTCTCTGAAGGGAGGAGAGAACTTCCACTTTGACTATGACCCTATTGGAATAAGATCAAAGTCAGCGAACTCTAAAGGCTTCCATAGCCTTGGCAACTCATGACTAGAGCCTAGGGAGAATACTGACGCCATGAACAGGAGTGTCAAATTGTTAAGTCAGCAACAGGAGTCACTGTGTACTTACATCTCATGTGGGATCTGTCCTTAATGTGTTGTCTAATGTGCAGTGATGCTATAACTAGTACTGAAACAGTATTTTTACACTTTGTGTTTCTGTGTGGGTGCAAACTGATGAAATCTTTACTAATTATATACTGAATCGATCTTCTGTATATAAAGATAATTGGAAATGAAAAAAAAAACTGGTGTTAAATTGGAAATGGCATAGAAAATTAATTAATTTAAAAAAATATTATGTAGGATCTCTGTCTTTAATGTGCTGTACACTGTTATGTAATGCTATAACTAGTACTCCAACAGTATTTTTTTCACTTTGTGTTGCTATATGGGGGCAAACTGTTGAAATCTTTACCTAATATATACTAAACTGATCTTCTGTATATAAAGAGAATTGAAAATGAATCTTGATGTGAATGGAAGGGGAGAGGGAGCGGGAAAGGGGAGGGTTGTGGGTGGGAGGGAAGTTATGGGAGGGGGGAAGCCATTGTAACCCATAAGCTGTACTTTGGAAATTTATATTCATTAAATAAAAGTTTAATAAATAAAAAAAGAAAGAACAAATGAAAATAAAAGATGAATAGAAGCCCCAAGTATTTGTATTCTGTGTAGCAGAGATAATACATGCGTAAGTAAATATAAGCAATTACAGAGCATCAGTTATAGCAGTCTAGGTGGGATCTCACAGATTCCAAGAATGTTCCATGCTATAGGTATTTGTCTTATAGTCTATTCTCTTGCTTGTAATCAGACACAAAATGTTTCATATAACAGTTTATTTAACAGTATCTAGTGAATCTAGTGTGATTTGTACATGGTGTGCATTCATTAAATATTTAATTAATGTAGAAAATTTTTGTAAAATTAGGCTTCAAAATTAGTGTGCATAAGAATCATGTGAGCAAATCACTTGTTTAAAATATTAGCTCCACTCCAGAGAGAGCAATTTCACTAAAACTTGAGTAGAACCTGAAAATCTCCTAAGTTAAGACATGAGTAATTTTGGTGCAGGTGATTTGAGGACTGCATTTTGAGAAATATTGGATCATAAGCTCCTTGATAGCAGCACACTGTTCAGATTAAACAAATGAGTTGTTATCCAGAAACTCTTGGGTTTGAATCTTGGCTCTGGTACTAACTGATTATTATTTAAACTCTCTAGTTTGGATTTCCCTTGACTATAAATGGGTGTTTACAACATCCATTTCCTAAAACTATTGTGGAGGCTAAAATAAATGAGAAAATATGTGGCAAAGCATTTACAACAGTGCCTTCATGTGAATAAATGATAAAATGGTCTATGAATAATAGAATTTTTTTAAAAATTTTATTTCTTTATTTGAGAGGCACAGACAGAGTGCTCCCAACTGCTGGTTCATCCCTAAATGACCACAGTGGTAGAGTCTGGGCCAGGGCGGGAGGCAGGAGCCAAGAACTCAATCCATGTCTCCCACATGGGTGTCATGAACCCAATTACTTGAATTGTCATCACTCCCTCTCAGGGTGCATATAAATAAGAACCTGAAATCAGGAGCTGGAAATGATATCAGACCTAGGTACTCCAATGTGGAATAAGAAAAGACAGGGTTACAGAGAGAGGTAGAGAGGTCTTCCATCTCCTGATTCACTCCACAAATGGCTGCAACGGCCAGTGCTGAGCTGGTCTGAAGCTAGGAGCCTGGAGCTTCTTCCAGGTCTCCTACGTGGGTGCAGGGGCTCAAGGACTTGGGCCATCTTCTGCTGCTTTCCCAGGGAGCTGGATTGGAAGTAGAGCAGTGTCTATAGGGGATGCCGGTGCTGCAGGCTGGGCCTTTCACCCACTGTGTGACAGCACCAGCCCCCATACAAGCTTTTTGATTGTCAGCATTTAACCTGGTACCTGGAATGTAAGTGATGTTCAGTTAATTTTCATGAATGAATGGAGTATAGTTATAGATTCTGATATTTGTAGCCAGAAGATAATTTGAAATCATCTAACCCAATATTTTATGTATCAGGAATTTAAGCTTGAGCAGTTAGGTGATTTATTCAGTATAGTTAGTTGGTGATAGAACTGAGACCAGCACTAGAGGGTAAAAAGAAAAAACCCATTATAATTATTTATCTAACTACTATTTGTAGTAAAGCTACATTTAGACTTTACATAGATAGATTAAAACTTTTTCTGTTGTAATCAATGATGCCTTCCAAAGTGTTCCTTTCTTTTTTTAAAGATTTTTTTAAAAAAACTTTTATTTAGTAAATGTAATTTTCCAAAGTACAGTTTATGGATTACAATGGCTTTTTCCCCCCATAACCTCCCTCCCACTTGCACCCCTCCCATCTCCTGCTCCCTCTCCCATTCCATTCACATCAAGATTCATTTTCAATTATCTTTATATACAGAAGATCGATTTAGTATATATTAAGTAAAGAGTTCATCAGTTTGCACCCACACAGAACATAAAGTGTAAAATACTCTTTGAGTACTAGTTATAGCATTAATTCACATTGGACAACACATTAAGGACAGAGATTCCATATAAGGAGTAAGTACACAGTGACTCCTGTTGTTGACTTAACAATTTGACACTCTTGTTTATGGCATCAAAAATCTCCCTAGGCTCTAGTCATGAGTTTCAAAGACTATAGAAGCCTCTTGAGTTTGCCGACTTCGATCTTATTTAGACAAGGTCATAGACAAAGTGGAAGTTCCTTCCTCCCTTCAGAGAAAGGTACCTCCTTCTTTGATGACCCGTTCTTTTTACTGGGATCTCACTCGCAGAGATCTTTCATTTAGGTCCTCTTGGTCCTCTTTTTTTTTTTTTGCCAGAGTGTCTTGGCTTTCCATGCCTACAATACGCTCATGGGCTCTTCAGCCAGATCTGAGTGCCTTAAGGGCTGATTCTGAGGCCAGAGTGCTGTTTAGGACATCTGCCATTCTATGAGTCTGCTGTGTATCCCACTTCCCATGTTGGATCATTCTCTCCCTTTTTTATTCTATCAGTTAGTATTAGACACTAGTCTTGTTTGTGTGATCCCTTTGACTCTTAGACCTATCAGTGTGATTAAAATTTATTTATTTATTTGAAAGTCAGAGTTACACAGAGAGAGAAGGAGGGGCAGAGAGAGAGAGAGAGGTCTTCCATCTGCTGGTTCACTCCCTAATTGGCTGCAATGGCTGGAGCTGCACCGATCCGAAGCCAGGAGCCAGGAGCGTCTTCCAGGTCTCCCAGGTGGGTGCAGAGGCCTAGGGACTTGGGCCATCTTGTACTACTTTCCCAGGCCATAGCAGAGAGCTGGATTGGAACTGGAGCAGCAAGGTCTTGAACCTGGGATGCTGGCACTGCAGGTGATGGCTTTACCTGCTACGCCACAGCGCTGGCCCCCAAAGTGTTCCTTTCTTAAAAATTGAAAAAAACAAAAACAAAAACAAAAAATAACTCAGAGTTATTCATTAAGACTAAATGATTATGTATTTGTTTTTGGATTCTGTTTTTTCCTAAATATTACAAGACAGACTGCAGTGTTTCCCAAATAGAATGTGGACATCTTGTATGTTTCAGAATATGAGAACCATAACTACTTTAAGGGACTAAGTCTGTCTCTTGCTCTTGGACAATCATGGTTTCTAATATTTCTTTATTTCTGTGAAACTGCTACTTATCCTATAGATACATTACAATGGAATTAAAATGCATAGCAATTTTAAAAAGATTTATTTATTGAAAGGCAGAGAGAGAGAGAGAGAGAGAGAGAGATCTTATATCCACAGTTTCACACCCCAAATGACTGCAATGGCTGGAGTTGGTCCAGGCTGAAGCCAGGAGCCTGGAACTCCATTCTGGTCTCCCATATAGGTGGCTGAGGCTGAAGAAGTTGGGCCATGTTCCACTGCCTTCTCAAAGGCATTAGCAGGAGCTGGATTGATAGCTGCATGGTACCCTGATATGGGATACTTTCATTGCAAGCTGCAGCTTAGCTCATTGTGCCACAGTGCTGGCCCCATAGTGATTTGTTTTGAGGTTGAAATATTATTTATGATTCTCATTACTTCACTTTTTCTGCATTTTATTCTGCTATATAAACTTATACTTTAATTTTGGTTAAATTCTGTATTTAGGAGTCTTATTAGTTTACTAGATTTTAAGATTTAAAGAAAATTTTGCTTGTTTCTATGTAGGATAGAGTTTTAGCTTCATTTCTATATTTGATTACATATAAAATACAGAATTCACCTTTGTAAAACCTGTCTCAGTATAGAGGCAAATTTGAGCTGTGGAAATAATGTCTCTTGGTGTCTTCCTTTTGTCTCTATCCATTTTTATCCTCTAGAGATCTTACTGCTTTGTTGAATTACATATAGGGAACTGGTTTCTTTTGCTGAAACTATATTACATTAGAGTGTTATATGAACTTTGGTAGGTGCTAGACTTCGTTGTCTTTTTTTTTTAAATTTATTTATTTATTTGAAAGTCAGTGTTACATAGAGAGAAGAGAGGCAGAGGCAGAGAGAGAGAGGTATTTGTTTTTTTTGCAGTTATTGTAAATGGGATTGATTTTAAAAGTTCTTTCTCAGCTGTGGCATTGTCTGTATATACAAAGGTGGTTGATTCTTATGTGTCGATTGTATATCCTGCCACTTTGTCAAACTCTTTTATGAGTTCCAATAGTCTCTTAGTGGAGTCTATTGGATCCCTATATATAGAATCATGTCATTTGTAAATAGGAATAGTTTGACTTCTTCCTTCCCAATTTATATCCATTTGATTCCTTTTTTCTTGCCTAATGGCTCTGGCTAAAATTTCCAGTACTATATTGAATAGCAGTGGTGAGAGTGGGCATCCTTGTTTGGTTTCAGATCTCAGTGAGAATGCTTCCAACTTTTCCCTATTCAGTTGGACTCTGGCCATGGGTTTGTCATAAATTGCCTTTATTGTGTTGAAGAATGTTCCTTCTATACCCAATTTGCTTAGAGTTTTCATCATGAAAGGGTGTTGCATTTTTTCAGGTGTTTTCTCTGCATCTATTGAGATAATCATATGGTTTTTGTTCTTTATTAATATGATGTGTCATATTTATTGATTTGCGAATGTTGAACCATCCCTGCATACCAGGGATAAATCCTACTTTGTCTGGGTGAATGATCTTTATGATGTGTTGTTGGAATCAATTGGCTAGAATTTTATTGAGGTTTTCCTGTCTATGTTCATCAAGGAAATTAGTCTGTAGTTCTCTTTCTCTGTTGTATCATTTTCAGGTTTAGGAATTATGATGATGCTGGCTTCATAGCAAGAGTTTGGCAGGATTCCCTCCTTATCATTATTTTGAATAGCTTGAGAAGAATTGGAGTTAGTTCTTTAAATTTCTGGTAGAATTCAGCAGTGAAGCCATCTGGTCCTGGGCTTTTGTTTGTTGGGAGGGTCTTAATTACTGATTCAATTTCCATCTTGGTTATTGGTCTGTTTAGGTTCTCTGTGTCTTCATGGCTCAATTTAGGTAGGTTGTATTTGTCTAGGAATCTATCCATTTCTTCTAGGTTTCCCAATTTATTGGCATACAGTTCTTTATAATACTTTCTGTGATTATTTTTATTTCTATCTGTTATCTGTTTTATTTCTATCTGATACTTGTTGTTACATTTCCTTTTTCATCTCTAATTTTATTGATGTGGGCCTTCTCCCTCTTTTTTTGGTTAGTTAGGACAGGAGTGTATCAACTTTATTTATTTTTTCAAAAAGCCAGCTCTTCGTTTCACTGATCTGTTGAATTTTTTTTGTTTCATTTTTATTTATTTCTTCTCTAATTTTAATTATTTCTTTCCTCCTACAAATTTGGGGTTTGGTTTGTTGGTTTTCCAGGTCCTTGAGATTCATTGATAGCTTATTTATTTGGTGCCTTTCCAATTTGTTGATGTAGGCACCAATTACTATAAACTTCCCTCTTTAACACTGTTTTTGCTGTATCCTGTAAGTTTTGATATGTTGTATTGTTGTCTTAATTTGTTTCTAGAAATTTTTTGATTTCTCTTTTCATTTCTTCAATGAGCACTGTTCATTTAGGAGCATGTTGTTCAGTCTCCATATGTTTCATATGTTCTAGAGATTCCTATGTTGTTGATATTCATCTTCATTTCATTGTGGTCAGAGAAGATGGTATGATTTGGATCCTTTTGAATTTGCTGAGATGTGCTTTATGGCCTAGCATGTGGTCAGTCTTAGAGAAAGTTGCATGCACTGGTGAGAAGAATGTATATTCTGTAACTGTAGGATGGAAAGTTTGTAGCTGTCTGTTAGGTCCATTTGGTCGATAGCATCAATTGATTCTTTTTTTAAATTTTTAAAAAATTTATTTGACAGGTAGAGTTATAGACAGTGAGAGAGAGAGACAGAGAGATAGGTCTTCCTTCCATTGGTTCACTCCCCAAATGGCCACTACGGCCGGCATTGCGCCGATCTGAAGCCAGGAACCAGGTGCTTCTTCCTGGTCTCCCATGTGGGTGCAGGGGCCCAAACACTTGGGCCATCCTCCACTGCCCTCCCAGGCCACAGCAGAGAGCTGGACTGGAAGAGGAGCAACCAGGACTAGAACCCGGTGCCTATATGGGATGCTGGCACTGCAGGTGGAGGATTAACCAAGTGAGCCACGGCACCGGCCCCAGCGTCAATTGATTCTGTTTACTGCTGATTTTCTGTCTGGTTGAGCTGTTCATTACTGAAAGTGGGGTGTTGAAGCCCCCCATTAATATTGTATTGGAGTCTAGGTTTCCCTTTTGATCCATTAACATTTCTTTTAAATAGCGAGATGCCCTGTAATTAGGTGCATATACATTTATAATAGTCACAACGTCTTGTTGAATTGATCCCTTAATGATTACATAGTACCATTCTTTGTCTCCTTTAACAGTTTTTGTGTTACAGTCTATTTTGTCTGATATCAGGATGGCTACACCAGCTCTTTTTTGGTTTTTGTTGGCATAGACTATCTTTTTCCATCCTCTCACTTTTAGTTTGAGTGTATCTTTATTGGTGAAATGTGTTTATTGTAGGCAGCAAATAGATTTTTTTTTTATTCATTTAGCCAGTCTATATCTTTTTAAAAAATATTTGTTTATTTGTTTGAAAGACAGAGTTACAGAGAGCTGATGCAAAGAGAGAGAGAGAGAGAGAGAGAGAGAGAGAGAGAGAGAGGTCTTCCATCTGCTGGTTCACTCCCCTGATGGCCACAATAGCCAGAACTGCGCCAATCCAAAGCCAGGGGCTGGGAGCTTCCTCTGGGTCTGCCATGCTGGCAGGGACCCAAGGACTTTGGCCATCTTTCACTGCTTTTCCAGGCCAAAGCAGAGAGCTGGATGGGAGGTGGAGCAGCCAGGACTTGAACTGGCACCCATATGGGATGCCAGCACTGCAGGCGGCAGCTTTTTCAGCTATGTCACAGCAGTAGCCCCCAATCTATAACTGGAGAGTTGAGGCCATTTACATTCAAGGTGACTATTGATAAGTAAGGAGTTGGGCCTTCCATTTTTCCATAAACATTCCTATTGTTTATGGGAAGATTATACTGGGAGATTTTCTGCCTTCACCTTCTTTTGTAGTGATACCATGTTTCTATGTGTGGTACAACTTCTTTTTTTTTTTTAAAGATTTATTTATTTTTCTTGAAAGTCAGAGTTACACAGAGAGAGGAGAGGCAGAGAGAGAGGTCTTTTATCCAATGGTTCACTCCCCAATTGGCCGCAATGGCCGGTGCTGTGCTGATCCAAAGCCAGGAACCAGGAGTTTCCTCAAGGTCTCCCACATGGGTACAGGGGCGCAAGGACTTGGGCCATCTTCTACTGCTTTTCCAGGCCACAACAGAGAGCTTGACAGGAAGTGGAACAGCCAGGTCTTGAACTGGTGCCCATATGGGATGCTGGCACTTCAGGCCAGGGCATTAACCCACTGTGCCACAGTGCCGGCTCCTGTGTAGTACATTCTTAAGCATATTTTGTAAGGCTCGATGAGTGGTGACAAATTCTTTCAATTTCTCTGTGTTATGGAAGGTCTTTATTTCACCTTCATTCATGATAGTTTTGTAGGGTATGGTATTCTGGATTGAAAGTTTTTTGCCCTTAAGACTTGGAATATATCTTGCCATTCTCTACTAGCCTGTAGGGTTTCTGATGAAAAGTCAGCTGTGAGTTTAATTGGAGATCCTTTCAAAGTAATCTGGTGTTTATATCATGCACATTTTAGAATCTTTATGTTTTACTGTGAGAGTCTGACTACAATGTCTTATGGTGAAGATCTTTTCTAGTCATGTCTTTTAGGAGTTCTGTGTGCTTCCAGTACTTGGACATTCCTTTCTTTCTCCAAATTAGGGAAGTTTTCTGTAATTGTTTCATTAAAAAGGCCTTCTAGTCCATTCTGTCTTTCTATGCATTCAGGAACTCCTAAGAGCTATATTTTGGATTGTTTGATAACATCCCATAGAACTCCAACACTGTTTTTTAGTTTTCTACTTCTTCTTTTTTTTGGTCTGAATGTAAAATTTCCAGAGATTTGGCTTCTAACTCTGATATTCTTTCTTCTGTTTCACTGAGTTTCTTGTTAAGGCTTTTCACTGTAGTTTTTATTTATTCTATTGAATTTTTAATTTCTAATATTAATTTTGATTTCTCTTTAAGATATCAATTTCATGGGAGAAATTTTCTTTCATGTGATGTACGGATTTTAATAGTTCACAGATTTGCTTCTGATTACTTCTAAGTAATCCTATGATCAATTTTTTGAATTCCATTTCTGGCATTTTTTTCAATCTCTTCATCTCCACATTCTAGTATTGAAACTGGGTGTCATGTTGTCTTCCTTATTTTTGTTTCTTGAATTGCTGCATTTATTATTAGGTATTTGTGAAGTTACTTGTTGGTTTCTTTTTTGTTTTGTTTTGTTTTTTCCTTGTGATGGCTTTTATCCTTGGATGGACTATGCCTCTGTGGCTTAGTGGAGTGTCTGCTTTTGCAGTGAATACTACCTAGAGGCATGTGCTGAGTGTGGCCAGGGAGCTCTGTTCTGTCCTCCAGGGTAAAGGGAGTATTCAAGGTGATACCCAGCTTGGGAGTGGTCAATATCCTTTTTTTTTTTTTTTTTAAATCAGAAGGAAAGTTTGTTCTGCTTTGTTGGGTAGTCTTATGCTCACCTTCTCTCCTCAAAGGAGACCAGTACCTGAGTGCTAGTCCCATTGTCTATAATATTCATCCATGTGGCCAAAAGAACAACACAAAGGATCTGTATAGCCTTTGTGTAAGCACAGATCCCACAGCAATGACTATCACCATGGAATCAGGGAGCCTCAAGCATGTGGAGCTGCCCACAGAGACTGCCCACAGTCCCAGATACACTCTGCACCCTTCCATGCAGCCACAGAATTTTCACAGTCCTGGCATACAAGCCTACCATAGTCATGAGCACCCAGCCTCCTGTCAATTCTCCCAGCCCCCTGATTCTCCCAATCAGACTTAGGCGTCTCTGCTTGGCTGGTTACTGGACACACAGACATGAGCTGGTACAGCTGTTACATTTGTCCAAAGTGGCACCTTCACTCTCGGCTAGTTATAAGATGCCAAAGCAGGCTGGTCAGGGAGAGAGAAATGTGCCCCCTTTTGTTCTCTTCTAAGTTGGCAGGTATACTCTCCCCCACAGGGCTCCAGGCATAACTCACGCCAGGTTCTTCCTGCAGCTTTACCTCCAGTGGCTTGGGCTGCTGCAGTGTGGTCTCATTCCTTCTCCAGAGCTGGTGCTGAGGCTCTCGGCTGGTGCCTGAGTTGTGCGAGTCCATACCCTCCATGTAGGTTCACAGTGTCCCTCTAATTTGCATGGAGTTTCCTCTGCTGTTTTCTCCCTAGCTCTTCCCCAAGATTTTCTTCTCACAAAGAAAACTCCAGAACTGATGGTTTATTGGTGAATTCTATCAAACATTTATGGGATATTTATACCTATTTGACACAAACTCTTCCAGAAAATTCTATGAGGCTAGCATTACTCTGACATCAAAATCACACAAGACATTACAAGAAAGAAAATCACTGATCAATACTCCTAAAAAACATAGTTTCAAAAAACTATAAAGTCAAGGGCTGGCACTGTGGCATAGTGGATAAAGTCACCACCTGTAGTGCTGGCATCCCATTTGGGCAGCGATTCAAGTCCTGACTGCTCCACTTCTGATTTAGTTCTCTGGTATGGCTTGGGATAGCAGCAGAAGATGGCCCGTGTCCTTGGGACCCTATATCTGCATGGGAGACCTGGAAGTAGTTCCTGGCTCCTGGCTTCAGGTCAGCCCAGTTCTGACCATTGTGGCCATCTGGGGAGTGAACCAGCTGATGGAAGACTTCTCTCTCTCTCTCTCTCTCTCTCTCTCTCTCTCTCTCTCTCTCTCTCTCATTCTGTGTGTGTGTGTGTGTGCCTCTGCCTCTCTGTAGTTCTCTGCCTTTCAAATAAGTAAATAAATCTTTTTTTAAAGATTTAATTATTTATTTATTTATTTGAAAGTCAGAGTTACACAGAGAGAGAGAGAGAGAGAGAGAGAGAGGTCTTTTATCTGATGGTTCACTCCCCAATTGGCTGCAATGGCCAGAGCTGTGCTGACCTGAAGCCAGGAGCCAGGAGCTTCTTCCAGGTCTCTCATGTGGGTGCAGGGACCCAAGGACCTGGACCATCTTCTTTTTTTTTTTTTATTAAACTTTTATTTAATGAATATAAATTTCCAAAGTATAGCTTATGGGTTACAATGGCTTCCCCCCTCCCATAACTTCCCTCCTGCCCGCAACCCTCCCCTTTCCCGCTCCCTTTCCCCTTCCATTCATGTAAAGATTCATTTTCAATTCTCTTTGTATACAGAAGATCAGTTTAGTATATATTAGGTAAAGATTTCAACATTTTGCCCATATAGCAACATAAAGTGAAAAAACTACCATTGGATTACTAATTATAGCATCAAATAGCAATGTACAGCACATTAAAGACAGAGATCCTACATAATTTTTTTTTCAAATTAATTAATTTTCTATGCCATTTCCATTTTAAAACCAGGTTGTTTTTTTTTTCATTTCCAATTCTCTTTATATACAGAAGATCACTTCAGTATATAATTAGTAAAGACCTCATCAGTTTGTGCCCACACAGAAACGCAAAGTATAAAAATACTGTTTCAGTACTAGTTATAGCATCACTTGGCTTTAGACGACACATTAGGGACAGATCCCACATGGGGTGTAAGTACACAGTGACTCCTGTTGCTGATTTAACAATTTGACACTCCTGTTCATGGCGTCAGCAATCTCCCTAGGCTCTAGTCATGAGTTGCCAGGGCTATGGAAGCCTTTAGAGTTCGCTGACTTTGATCTTATTCCGATAGGGTCATAGTCAAAGTGGAAGTTCTCTCCTCCCTTCGGAGAAGGGTACCTCCTTCTTTGATGTGGGCCATCTTCTACTGCTTTTCCAGGCCACAGCAGAGAGCTGAATTGGAAGTGGAGCAGCCAGGTCTCGAACCGGCGCCCATATGGGATCCTGGCGCTTCAGGCCAGGATGTTAACCTGCTGTGCCACAGCGCCAGCCCCGAGTAAATAAATCTTAAAGAAAAACCTGTGAAGTCTGACAAATTAAATGTAACAATACGTAAAAAAAGATATTTTGTTATAACCAAGTAAATTTTCCTTCTAGGAATGCAAGTTTGGCTTAACAGTAACTATCAATTCATGCTGAATACCACAAGTGAAAATGGCAGAATAAATCAAATAAATACCACAGTGATAAGCTGGCAGAATAAATCAAGAATGAGGAGTTTCATGATGGCCATGTAGTGGTGGCCAGCATTCACCTCCTTTTCCACAGAGAAGAACCAAAACAGCAAATAAATAATTTTATTTTCGGGGGAATGCCCAAAGAAGGGCATTGGAACTATGCAAAGGAGACATAGGAACCCCATAGGACATGGAGAACTGAGTTGTCAGTGCAGAGAGAGGAACAAAGCCAACTGGCAATTTTGATATGAACTCTGTGGGTGAGGGAGGATCCCCATTGCAGGGAAAAGGATTAATTCAGTGGAGCAGATCTCCATGGACAATTTATGCTGGCACTCCTAGCTACAGGAGGGATCTGCACTTGTTCTAGTTTTGGACCCTGGTAAAGGAAGCTACCTGCTGTATGCTTGATAACTTTACTTTAGAGAAGGAATTCTGACTGTCTCCCCATATCCCCCACTGCTGTGGCAGTGTGACTTCCATCTTGAAATATGAACCAGTGCTGAAATTCATACTCCCTTAGGGACAGAAGCCTCTACATATGTACATTCCTGGGGCCCCCTAAACATTCCACCACACTAGGAAAAAATTCCTACAGCCTCACAACCCCAGTTAGAGCCAGGGGAGCAACTATGACCCACACAATGCTTTGCATCACAAGGGACAGGGATCCAGAGCAGATGAATGTTTCTGCCCTCAGGACACGAGGAGTAGAGGCGTTTCTCCCCTCAGATTTGGGGCCTGTGAAAAGTCCCCTATCTTCCTTTTCACCACCAGCTGGAGCAGTGCTTGCTACTGCTGGAACCTGTGTGCAACAGGACTGCTGGCCAGGGCTCCCTGGTCCGTAGCCCCACCTCTGCAGGCCATCACCTGACCTGTGGGATCCTGCCAAGATGGCTAGAAGTACATTTGCAGCCCTACTGCCATCCATGAAGGCCACTTCAGGGACTGTGGACTCATGCCTGATGCCTTTGGGCACTGGTAAGACCTAGCACACCACCAGTCCTGTGGATTGGTGCTCCTGTGGCACCACGCCTGCCTTCACGCCCACAGGCCACTGCTGGCACTCACATTGCCTTGCAGAGTCTGCAGGGCAGTGCTCCTGTGACTCTAGTCCTGCCCCTGCCGCTGTGGGCCACTGCTAGGACCACAGACTCTACCAGGCCTTGGGTCAGTGCTCATGGGACCCTGGTCCTGCTCCCAAATTTGCAGGTCACCACCAGGATCACAAAACTTGCTATGACCCTGGTCCCATGCCTGCCAACACTGGTAATTGCCAGGACCCACAAGACATTGCCAGGATTTTTGCCTGTGCTCTTTTTGAGTTTGGCCCCAGACTTCTGCAGCCACTGCCACCAATTAAAGCAGAAAATATAAGGAGATTACACTGTAACAACCAATTGGAACTAAAGCCAAATAGTTTCCAGACTGACACCTAAAGACATATCTTTGGAAATAGCCTTTTACCACAAAAGTCAAACTTGAAGGAACTGATCCAACATATGTGGAGGTAACAGTGTAGGGATATAGGAAGTATGAAAAAGGAAGGCAACATGATGCTCCCAAGGAACACAGTAACTCTTTATCAACAGAATCCAAAGAAAAGTAGATTGATGAAATGCCCGATTAAGAACTCCAAATAATCAATTTTTAAAGATTTTATATATTTCTTTGAGAGGTAGAGTTACAGACAGAGAGAATAAGAGACAAAGAAAGGTCTTCCATCCGCTGGTTCACTCCCCAGATGGTTGCTATGGTCAGAGCTGGATTGATCTGAAGCCAGGAACCAGGAGCTTCTTCCGGGTCTCCCACATGGGTGCAGGAGCCCAAGCACTTGGGCCATCTTTCACTGCTTTCCCAGGCCCAAACCAGAGAGCTGGATCAGAAGAGGAGCAGCTGGGACACTAACTGGTGCCCATATGGGATGTTGGCACCACAGGTGGAGGCTTAGCCTACTATACCACATTGCCAGCCCCGTCGTGTTTGTTTTAGATCTATTTATTTATTTGAAAGGCAGAGTTAGAGGACGAGACACACAGAGATATTTTCTTTCTGTTAGTTCTCTCTCCAAATGGCTGTGGCTGGGCCAGGCTGAAGCCAAGAGCCAAGAACCAGGGAATCCACCCTGATCTCCTACATGGGTAGCAGGGATCCAAACACTTGGGCTATCTTCCATTGCTTTCCCAGGCACATTAGCAGGGAGCTGGATTGGAAGTGGAGAAGCTGGGACTTGAACTGGCACTCATATGGGATGCTGACATTGCTGGCAATAGCTTAACCTGCTGTGACACAGTGGTGAACACAATGGTGATTATAAGGAAACTCAATGAGTTGTAAGAAAACACTGAAAGTTTAATGAAGTTAGGAGGGGCTGGTGCTGTGGCACAGTGGGTTAAAGTCCTGGCCTAAAGCACTGGCATCCCCTATGGGCGACGCTTCCAGTCCTGGCTGCTCCTTTTCTGATCTAGCTCTCTGCTATAGCCTGGGAAAGCAGTAGAAGATGGCCCAAGTCCTTGGGCCCCTGTGCTCATGTGGGAGACCTGAAAGAAGCTACTGGCTCCTGGCTTTGGATTGGCACAACTCTGGTTGTTGTGGCCATCTGGGGAGTGAACTAGAAGATGAAAGACCTCTTTTTTCTGTCTCTACCTCTCTCTGTAATTCTGTCTTCCAAATAAAATAAATCTTTAAAAAAAAAGCTACATAAGTTTAGAAAAAAAATGAGGCTGGCG
Organism: Lepus europaeus; assembly: GCF_033115175.1. Classification (NCBI taxonomy): domain Eukaryota; kingdom Metazoa; phylum Chordata; class Mammalia; order Lagomorpha; family Leporidae; genus Lepus; species Lepus europaeus. The sequence continues at coordinate 48,569,604 of NC_084833.1, forward strand.
CTGTGGCTCACTTGGTTAATCCTCTGCCTGCAGTGCTGGCATCCCATATGGGCACCGGGTTCTAGTCCTGGTTGCTCCTCTTCCAGTCCAGCTCTCTGCTGTGGCCCTGGAAGGCAGTGGAGGATGGCCCAGGTGCTTGGGCTCCTGCACCTGCTTGGGAGAACAGGAGGAGGCACCTGGCTCCTGGCTTCGGATAGGCTCAGTGCCAGCCGTAGTGGCCATTTGGAGAGTGAACCAATGGAAGGATGACCTTTTTCTCTGTCTCTCTCTCTCACTGTCTACTCTACCTGTCAAATAAAAAAAATGAAGTTAGAAAAACAGTGTATTATATGAATGAGAAATTCAGCAAAGAAAGAGATCTTGGAAAAGAAGCAGCTAGAAATACTGGAAATGAAGAACACAGTAAATGAAGTAAAAAATAACATTTGAAAGCCTCAACAACAGGCCAGATCAAGCAGAAGAGAGAATATCTGAACTTAAAGATAGATATTTTGAAATATCCCAGTCTGACCAACAAACCAACAAACCAACCAAAAAACAACCTCTGAAACTTTTGTTGTTGAACAAAAATATTTAAATTTTGGAGATTCCAGAAGAGGAAGAAAAGGGCAAACACAATATAGAAAATTCATTCAATGAGATAATAACTAAAAAGTTTCATAATCCTGGGAATGATTTGGATATCCAGTTATTACAGAAGGCCCATAGAATCCCAAATAATGACCAGAAAAATTCCCATTGTGACCTTTTATAGTCAAAAGCACAGTGTAGAGAGAAAGAGAGTTCTAAAAATTGCGAAGAAAACACCATGTCACATTTAAGAGAACCCCCATTATTAACAGATTTTTTCAGTGGAAACCTTACAGAAATGGAGGGAATGGAAAGATATAGTCCACATTCTGAAAGAAAGAAACCCTACAAGACAAGAATATCATAGCCAGCAAAGCTATCCTTGATGAATGAAAGAGAAATAAAGACTTTCCAAGACATGCAAAATTGAGGGAACTCATCACAACCAGATTAGCCTTACAAAAGATGCTTAAGATGGCCCTGCATTCAGAAACAAAGCAAAGATCAGCATCACAAAATAACATTGAACTATAAAACCCATCAATGGCCGGTGCCGTGGCTTAACAGGCTAATCTTCCGCCTTGCGGCGCCGGCACACCGGGTTCTAGTCCCGGTCGGGGCGCCGGATTCTATCCCGGTTGCCCCTCTTCCAGGCCAGCTCTCTGCTATGGCCCGGGAAGGCAGTGGAGGATGGCCCAAGTCCTTGGGCCCTGCACCTGCATGGGAAACCAGGAGAAGCACCTGGCTCCTGGCTTTAGATCAGCACGATGCACCGGCCACAGCGGCCATTGGAGGGTGAACCAATGGCAAAAAGGAAGACCTTTCTCTCTGTCTCTCTCTCTCTCACTATCCACTCTGGCCTGTCAAAAAACAAAACAAAACAAAACAAAAACACATCAAAAGAGCAGACACCCCCAAAAATAGAAAAGAATCAAATCTCATCAAAACTAAACCAAAAAGAGGAGTGATAAGAGAGGAAGAACAACCAAGGTATTCAAAATAAAGAGAAGAGAAATTTTAAAGTGGCAAGATGAATTCACTACTTTCCAGTCATAACCTTAAATGTAAATATACTAACTCCTTCAGTTAAAAGATACAGATCAGCTGAATGGATAAAAAACAAGACTGAACTATATGCTGCATACAAAGCACTTAATTTTTTGACACACACAAACTAAAAGAGAAGTGATGGAAAAATATATTCCACTAAAACAGAAACCAAAAACAAGCAGGAGTAACTATACTTAGACAAATTAGACCTTAAAGCAAAAACTATAAAAAAGACACAAAGGAGGTCACAATATAATTATCAAAAGACTAAAGCATCAGAAAAGCTTAAAAATTCACTTTGAATACTGAGCAGAATAAATAAAAATAAAGAACAGGTTCAGGGCTCTTGAATTGGAGAAATCAGGCTCAACTCTTGTTGATCTTGCCTCTTAATGTGTCAACTTTCCGCTTATTTCTTTTACCCTTTATGTTACTTTGCCTATTTTTGTTCCCTTAAACCATGTCTAGATTCAGATATGACTCATCTTTTCAGCCTCAACATCACTTTCTAATTTCATTAAATGAAGTTGTAACTGTCCCTTCTGGGTGGAACACATAAAAGGCTGACTTAGGGGGATCAAGTATGGATACTCATATCTCTTGCCCCTTGCTTTTTCTTAGCCCCTCTGCATCTTCCAGGGGACAAAGGATTTGTATTTTCACTACCATTTCAGAAAACTGCATCCTATAATCAGAAAATTCATGCTTCTGGAAAAATAGATGCTGTCCTATGAGTTTTTGAGTGAATCCTTCCTCCACTTAGTCCCTGTGTTTGACAGAAAAGTGTTTTTCCTCTTCTGCCCCTTCTGCTCTGTCTACCTATCCCCAGAGGTTACAACTTTCAAACTGTACATCAGAAAGACTTCTGGTCATCTCATGCCTGTTTATGGAGATAACTTGTTATTGGGAAGGGGAAAGAGTGGCTTAGAATATCTGCAGATACGAGTAAGATTCTTTCAGCAGACTCTTGTGATCAGATATTTCCTTCATGGTAAACCTTTTCTCCTAACAGTTTCATCATAATACAGTTAAAGAATATCAATAATGATGTGAGTGTAATTAATTTTATAGTAATGGTAGGCTTCTTAGCAGCAATAATAGATGCTGGAAGACAGTGAAACAGTATCTTTAAAATGATGAGGGAAACAACTACCAATCTAGAATTCTGTCCTTAGTTTTATGTTAAAATATTCAGAGTAATCACTAAATAAATGGACATACTATCTGTATCTTCCAAATTATCAGAACATGGAAGGTGGGGAAAGTATAAAAAGCATCTTAATCTCAAAAAGATATGAAAAGTATAAAAAGCCAAAATGATGATAAGCATAAAATATAAAATGATATAGTTATATGTATCTGAATAATCTTAAATAGAAATGGAATATACAGAACAAATTCTGTTACATTAGTTGTTACTTATTCCCTCCTCACCTTCCCATACTAACCTGTAGACTAATACTTTTCTTCCTTGTTGACTTTAGACTTGCCTATGTGTCTTGCTTTGTCAGTGCAATATAAGGGGATGTACCCTTTGCCACATCTGAAGAGAGGCTTTTACTATGTTTGTGTGATTTGTCTTGGCCTCTTGTACTTTTCTCTTTGTCATGAAAACATCTGTTGTCCAGAGGCTGCCATTTAATCTGGAACGCAGAACAAGAAGTCATGTGGAGAAGATCTGAACCTGACCACTTTCCCTCCTTTCTGATAACAAGTCATCTCCCTACACAGGAATGTGATGACCGCAAAGAAGTGTTCCTGATGTAAGGGTTGACACTTTAATTTTGGAGGATAGGCAGAAGTCAGAAGCCGAGTCCAGTCATGTCCAACAAAGTCCAACAGAGTCACAGTCAAAACACAGATCTGTAAGCCAAGCATCCTTCCTTTCCTCTCCTAGATTTTGATGATTTGCTGGAAATCTTTGGTGCTCCATGGATTATAGCTGAATTACTCCAATATCTGCCTTCGTTGTCACATGGCATTCTCTCTGGGTGCCTCCATCATCATATAGTCATATTTTTAAGAGGACACTAGTCATGTTGGATTAGAGAACCATCATAAAATGATCTTACTAATAAATAAGGTCACATTCTGTGATAGCAGGAGTTTGTACTTCAGCATATCTTTTTGGTGGAGAGACAAAAATTCAACCCTTAATACTGTTATAAATTGGTTTCTAGAAGTTGGACATGGGGTGGGCCTTTGGTGTAGCAGTGAAGACACTGTTTGAGATGCCAGCATCTTACATTGGAGAGCCTGGGTTCTGGCTCTGACTTCCCTCTTGATTCCAATTTCCTGCCAGTGCTCACTGTGGGAGGCAGTGGTGATGGTTCAAATAGTTGAATCCCTGCCACTCATGTGGGAAACCTGGATGAGTTCCCAGCTTTTGGCTTTGGCCTGGCCCAGCCCCAGTTGTTGCAGGCATTTGGGGAGTAAATTAGCAGATGGGAAATCTCTGTTGTCTGTTTCTCTATCTCTCTGCCTTGCAAATAAATAAAATGAATAAAAATTAAAAAATAAAAATGAAATTGCACTTAGGTTATTGTAACAGAAACCTAAAGTATATGGTAATTCATTATAGCAATCATAGGAAATGAGCACAGTTGGTCCTCTGTATCTGTGGCTTCTGCGTCCATAGATTCAACTTACCATGGATTGAAAATATTTTTTTTTAAAAATAACACCTGTACTGAATGCATGCAGACTTGTTTATATTTCCCCAAACAATACAGCATAGCAAGTATTTACATAGTATTTAGATTGTGCTGGGTATTGTGGCATTGCCTTTGAGACCAAACTGCAGGTAGTGAGAAGCTGTTGTTGGACAGTAGTGGTAAAACATTGGAGAAACTGTTACCTGTGTGTTGTTATCTGTGAAGAGAGTAAATGCACCACATAAACTTGTGGTTTGTGCAAAGAAATTTTGACACAGCATGCTAGAATTTTGAACTGGTTGTTATTAGCTATATTTGAAAAAATAAAGAAGTCAACATATTTGGAAGCAGGGGTGTAAAGGAAAAGACTCCAGGAAGTATGGGATTACCAGATTGACAAACGAAACTATTTCTCATCTCCAACCAAGTAAACTGAGAAATATTTTTTGATGCATGCAGGCTGAGTGAGCCTCAAATGAAGATATAGCCTTAAGGAACAGACAGAGTTGCATATTTACCCTTTTTAAATACCTCTGATTGGATGAAAGTGATCTCAAGTAAACCAATCAACTAGATTAAATTGACCTGCCTCATTAGCTTTATCCTAGATCATGAGACATAATTTTGCCATTGCAATGACAGAAAACATACCATGGACTTATAGGCCAAGCAAATGAAATTTAGTTGGCATATCAAAGATTTGAATAATATAATTAGCAAGTTTGATCCATGGATATTAAAGACTCTTACATTCAACAGAATGAGAATGTGTATCTTTTCAAGTATATATAGAGTTTTTATGACAGTTGGTAACATACTATTACATAAATTTAAGAAAATCCACATTATACAGAGTAGAATTAATAGTGTAATTAACTTACAGATGAACAACAGGTTATTTTTAAATAAAAAAAATCCTTGAAAAGAAATGAATGCACTTCTCAGTAATTCGAGACAAACAAGAAATTTTGATAGTAATTGCAAATATGAACATCAGTGAAAATTCATGTTTCAGAATTTCTGCAAAAGCTTTTCTTTTACTGTAGTAGAGTTATAACAGGGTTGCCTCATCAGGAATTGAATTTTCAGCCCACTTTGCTCATCAGTGTGACCATATGACTATGTAGAATCACTCCAAAAGAACTTGACTATGTTATTCTCTTGTTTCCAGGCCCATCTTGTAAAACTTTACACACATGTTCCTCCATACTCTTTACCTTTCCCTGCTTGCTGGAATAAGACTGATCAAAGCAACCTTAATGGATAGGTGTTACAAATGGCAAGGCTACCATCAGCTTAGAATTCAGAGATCTCTGTGACCTTGGAGTGATCCACTGATTAAGATAAAGTATCCTATTTAAACCATTGTGTCTGTTTCTTGATTACAGTAGTTCAGTCATTTACTCTAATTCACATCCAATATCTTTGAGACCAAACTGAAGTACTTCTTAGGGGTAAATTTATGATTTAATACATTTATTCTTAAAATATTGAAAATAAATGTTTGATTAAATAAACTTGGATTAAAAAGTGTAAGTCTAATAAAAACTAGAAAAGAATCATAAAGAATATAAATGAGGAGCCAGTGCTGTGGCATAGTGGGAAAAGCCACTGCCTGTGATGCTGGCATCCCATATAGGTGCTAGTTTGAGACCTGGCTGCTCCACTTCCAATCCAGCTACCCGCTAATGCACCTGAGAAAGTAGCAGAAGATGATCTGAGTTCTTGGGCTCCTACACCTACGTGGGAGACCTGGAAGAAACTCCTAGCTCCTGGCTTCAGTTCAGCCCAGCTCCAGCTGTTGTGGCCATTTGGGGAGTGAACCAGTGGATGGAAGACTCTCTCTCTCTCTCTCTGCCTCTCTGTAACTCTGCCTTTCAAGCAAATAAATAAATCTTTAAAAATAAAATCTCCCCAGAAATCTACCATATTGATAATGAAGAAGCAGCATCACCATCTCCCAATTCAGAATCACAAAATAAAAAGAGAAAAAATTGTGAATGTTGATGGGCCTGGTACAAAAGGAAAAAATTGAAGAAGATTCAGAGACCTCTGAAGAAGCAGAGAACAGTATGAAGACATCAGACAGTGAAGATGACAAATGAAATACTCTGCCTCTGGGACTAACAGGAACTTTTGAGGATATTTTTTTTACTTCTCTAATTAATCTTGTCAATGAAAGCACTGTGAAGGCCATGAAAGAAACGGGCTTTGCAAACATGACTGAAATTCAACATAAAATTGTTAGACCACTTCTGGAAGGCAGGGATCTTCTAGCAGCTGCAAAAACAGGCAGTGGCAAAACTCTGGCTTTTCTGATCCCTGAGGTTGAACTTACTGTTTAGTTGAAGTTCATGCCCAGAAATGGAACAGGAGTCTTTATTCTTTCACCTACTAGAGATCTTGCCATGCAAGCTTTCAGTGTTCTTAAGGAACACATATGATTTTATAATGGATGGTAATAACAGATATTCTGAAGCACAGAAAATAGCTAATGGGATCAACATTATTGTGGCCACACCAGTCTGCCTCCTGGATCATATGTAGAATACTCCAGAATTTATGATGAAGCTGAGTGTATCTTGAATGTTGATTTTGAAGACAAATTAAAACAAAGTTTTAAGTTTTTGTCAACATACAGACAGACCATATCCTTTTCTGCCACTCTAACATGAAAATTTGGAGACCTAGAAAGAATTTTCTGAAAAAGGAGCCACTGTGTGTTGTTACTGCTGCTGATAAAACTAATTCAATAGTAGATGATCTTGAATAGTGATATTATTTGTCCCTCAGAAAAGAGACTCCTTCTGCACATCAGATTCCTTAAGAAGAACACAAAGAAACTGATGGTCTTCTTTTCATTCTGTAAGTCATGAATACCAGTATGAGTTACTGAACTACATTGATTTTTCTCTCTTGACCATTGAAGGAAGGCAGAAGCCAAACAATGGTTCAATCACATTCTTTCAGTTCTGCAGTGAAGACTCAGGGATATTGTTGTATATAGCCAGAACAACAAGAGGGCTGGATTTTCCTATAGTTGTCTTGATTGTTCAAGGTGATCCTCTAGATGACCCTAAGGAATATATTCATTGTATGAGTAGAATAGCCAGAGGCCTAAACACAAGAGGGCATATCTTGCTCATTTTGTGCCCATAAGAATTGGGTTTCCTTTATTACTTGAAGCGATGCAACATTTCATTTAGTGAATTTGACTTTTCCTGGTGTAAAATTTCTGATATTCATTCTCAGCTTGAAAAATTGATTAAAAGGAGCCACAGGAAACATACAAGTCATACATACATCCAAACATGATATTCCCATTGTCTGAAAAAGATCTGTAATGTTAATAACCTGAATTTGCCTGAAGTTGCTCTATCTTTTAGTCTCAAGGTGCCTACTTTTGTGGATCTGAATGTGAACAGCAATGAAAGCCAGTGGAAAAAGAGAGGAGGTGGTGGATTTGGCTACCAGGAAACTAAGAAAGTGGAGTAGTCCAAAAAATCTTGAAAAACGTTAGCAAGAAATCATCTGACAGCAGGCAGTTCTCTCACTGAAGACACAGTTTCTTTTATCTTCAATAACTTTGTCCTGAAATGAACTTTTTTTCCCTTGCTCTAACAAAGAAGTTTTGTAGCCTTTAGAATTTGGACTGATTTAAGACGAATATAGATTGACTCAGGTCTCAAGCACTGTAATTTCCATCAAGTATGTTTTTTATTTTTGGGATATAAGACAGACTTTAATTTTTCTTGGTTTTCCAAGGGCAAAGCAAGTTATCTTTTGGTCTTTTGTGATGGTACAATATTTTAATTTTGCCCACTTCCCCACCGCCACTTCATGTCATTGTTATAATATAACTCTTCTTATACTTTTCCCTCCTAGTGTGTGAAGACTTTTTTTGTGTGGATTATTGATATATTGACTTGCTTTTATGATGACCTAGTATATTGGCAGGTGGCAGTAATGCAGCAAATAGTGTCAATTTGCTTTCATCTTCAGTTGTTGGATCTTAACAATAGTTTTTAAACCCTGCTGAAAATGCTGCAGTATAAAAAGACAGGGAGCTCTCGGAAACCCTAAGAAGCACCTTAGGATAAAGTTGGCATCACTTTTAGATATTCTAGATTTTAAAACCATGGGCCTTTGGGCAAGCATTTGGGCACGTGTTTGGGCACAGAATTAAGTTGCTGCATGAAATGACTATATTCCATATTGTAGTGCCTTGTTGGAGTCCTGGCTATTCCACTTTCCATGTAGCATACTGCTAATGTGCAACCTAAGCTGCAGCAGATTATTTATTTATTTTTTCTCTAATGTTTATTATTTCTTTCCCGCTAGTAACTTTTGGTTTTTATTCTTGTGTTTCTAGTTCTTTGAGATGCATTGTTAGATATTTATTTGATACATTTCCAAATTTCTTGATATAGGCACTTACTGCTATAAACTTTTCTCTTAACACTGCTTTTGCTTTATCCCGTAAGTTTCGATATGTTGTGTTTTCATTTGTTTCAAGGAATTTTTGATTTCTATTTTGATTTCTTTTATGAGACATTCAGGAAGATGTTGTTCAGTTTCCATTTATTTGTGTATTTCCTAGAGTTTTTAAAATTATTTTGTTGTTAATTTTCAGCTTCATTCTATTGTGGTCAGAAAAGATACATGATATGTTTTCAATTTTTTGAACTCATTGAGACTCATTTTATGGCTTAGTGTATGGTCTATCCTAGAAAATGTTCCATGCACTGATGAAACGAATGTGTCTTCTACAGTTGTGAGATGAAATGTTCTATAGATAGAAGGTACATCCATTTGGTTTATAGTGTAGATTAGCTGTGTTGTTTCTTTGTTGACTTTTTTGGTCTGGTTGACCTTTCCATTGATGACAGTAAGGTGCTGAACCCCTCCTCCCCATCATTATGGTATTGGAGCGTATGTTTCCCTTTAGATCCATTAACATTTGTTTTATGAAACTAGGTGCCCTTGCATGGATGCATATACATTTACTATAGTCACATCTTCTTGTTGGATTGATCCCTTAATCATTATATATTGATCTTCTTTGTCTCTTTTTCCCCCAGAAACCTTTTATTTATGGTACACAAACTTTATTTATGGTATACAAACTTTAGAAATGTAGTGATTCTTCCCACTGTACCTGCCCTCCCACACACACTCCCACCATTCTTTCTCCTCCTTCTCCTGTTCCCATTCTTATTTTTTACTAAGATCTATTTTCAGTTAATTTCATGCACATAAGATTAACTTTATACTAAGTAAAGATTTCAACAAATAGTATGAAAAAAATTTCCTCAACAGTCAAGTCAAGGGCTGTTCAAAGTCATTGCTTCTCAAAGTGTCAATTTCACTTCTATGGAGTACCTTTTAAATGCCCTATTAGTTGTCACAGATCAGGGAGAATATATATTTGCCCTTTTGAGACTGACTTATTTCATGAAGTATGTTTTCCAGTTTCACCCATTTTGTTGCAAATGACAGGATTTCATTTTTTTTTACCACGGTGTAGTAGTCCAAGGTGTACATATCCCATAATGTATTTTTTTCCCTAAGGTATATTTATTAATTTGAAAGTCAGGGTTAGAGAAAGAGAGAAGGAGAGGCAGAGGCAGAGGCAGAGAGAGAGAGAGAGAGAGAGAGACGTCTTCTATCCACTGGTTCACGCCCTAATTGGCCGCAATGGCTGGAGCTGTGCTGATCTAAAGCCAGGAGCCAGAAACTTCTTCTGGGTCTCTCACGTGGGTGCAGGGGCCCAAAGATATGGGCCATCTTCTATTGCTTTCCCAGGCCATAACAGAGAGCTGGATCAGAGGTGGAGCAGCTGGGACTCAAACTGGCACCCATATGGGATGCCAACACTGCAGGCTTTACTGGCTATGCCACAGCGCTAGCCCCATATTCCATAATTTCTTTATCCAGTCTTCAGTTGATGGACATTTGGGTTGACTCCATATCTTAGCTATTGTGAATTGAGCTGCAATAAACATGGGGGTACAGATAAGTCTTTCAAATGATTTCATTTGCCTTGGATAAATCCCCAGGAGTGGGATGGCTGGGTCATATGATAGGTCTATTCAGATTTCTGAGGCATCTCCCTACTGTCTTCCACAGTGACTGTACCAGTTTATATTCCCACTTTGTATCTTTTTTTTTTTTTTTGGACAGGCAGAGTGGACAGTAGAGGGAGACAGAGAGAAAGGTCTTCCTTTTTGCCATTGGTTCACCCTCCAATGGCCGCCGTGGTAGGCGCGCTGCGACCCGCGCACCGTGCTGATCTGATGGCAGGAGCCAGGTGCTTCTCCTGGTCTCCCATGGGGTGCAGGGCCCAAGAACTTTGGCCATCCTCCACTGCACTCCCTGGCCACAGCAGAGAGCTGGCCTGGAAGAGGGGCAACCGGGACAGGATCGGTGCCCCGACCGGGACTAGAACCCGGTGTGCCGGTGCCACAAGGTGGAGGATTAGCCTACTGAGCCGCGGCGCCGGCCACCACTTTGTATCTTTTAAAAGCTTTTTCTTAAAGTCTATTCTGTCTGATAGGAGTCTAGCTATTCCAGATCATTTTTATTTCTATTTGCATGGAATATCTTTTTCTATCCTTTTACTTTCAATCTGTGTGTATTTTTTTATTGGTGAAGTGTGTTTTTGTATACAGCATACAGATGAGTCTATTTTTTCATCCTTTTAGCCAATCTGTATCTTTTAATTGGAGAATTTAGTCTATTAACATTCAAGGTTATTAATGATTTGGTCCTGCCATTTTCTCATAAATTTTCCTATTTTTTGTTTTGAACTCATTGTTCTTTCACTGGGAAGTTTTTCTGCCTTCACTTTCTTTCGTGATACTGATTATCTTTCTCTGTTTCTGTGTGTAGTGCATGCTTAAGTATCATTTGAAAGGCTGGATGGGTGATGGCAAATTCTTTTAATTTTTGCTAGTCTTGGAAGGTCTTTATTGCACCTTCATTTATGAATGAAAGCTTTGCTGGGTAAAGTATTACCGACTACCTTTGGCTTTTTTTTTTTTTTTTTTTTTTTACTATATCTCTCAACTCTCTCCTGGGCTGTAGGATTCCTACTGAGAAATCTTCTGTCAATCTGAAGTTCCTCTGAAAGTCATTGGGCATTCTCTTTATGTTTTACTTCTACTTTTAAAAGTTTGACTATAATGCATTGTGATGAGGATCTTTTCTGGTCATGCCTATTTGGGATTCTGTGCACTTTCAGTATTTGGATGTCCATATCTTTCTCCAAATTGGGGATTTTCTGCTATTATTTTACTGAATAGGTTTTTCTAAGCCGTTCTCCACCCACCCTCCCACCCACCCCCTCCCCCCGCCATACCTCCAGGAACTCCTAAGACTCATATTTGTTTGTCTGATGGTATTCCATAGATCCCAAACACTGTTTGGGTTTTTCTAATTTCTTCTTTCTCTTCATGCTCTTCTCCTTCTCCTCCTCCTCTTCTTCTATCTTCTTCCTCCTCCTTTTCCTCATCCTTTTTCTTTCTTCTTTGGTGTTTGAAATATTTCAAAAGACCTGTCTTCTGGATCAGATAGTCTTTTTTTTTTAAAGAGTTATTTCATTTATTTGAAAGAGTTACAGAGAGAGACAGAGACACAGAGATAGAGAGAGAGAGGTCTTCCATCTGCTGGTGCACTCCCTAAATGGCTGCAATGGCCTGAGCTGAGCTGATCTGAAGCCGGGGCCAGCAGCTTCTTCTGGGTCTCCCATGTAGGTGCACAGGCCCAAGGACTTGGGCCATTCTCCACTACTTTCCCAGGTGCATTAATAGGGAGCTGGATTGGAAGTGGAGCAGCCAGGACTCGAACCAAAGCCCATATGGGATGCCAGCACTGCAGGCTGGGGCTTTAGCCTGCTGCGCTACGGCACTGGTCCCTGGATCAGTTAGTCTTTCTCTTGCCTCATAAAGTCTGTTGTTAAGGCTTTCCACTGTATTTTTAATTTAACTATTGAATACTTCCTTTCAAATATGCATTTTTAAAAATCTCTCTGTCTCTTTGCAGAATTTCTTGTTCATGTTATGTATTGATTTCCTGATTTAACTGTTTCTGTGTGTTCTTGAGTAACCTTACAATCATTCTTCCGAATTCTTTTTCAGGCATTTCATCAACCTCTCCTTATTCACAGATCAATAGTAATTAATTATTGTGTTCCTCTTGGGTAGACATATTGCCTTCTTTATTCATTTTTTTGTTTGTTTCTGTGTTGATTTTTGCACATCTGAGGGAGTCTCTTTTTACTATCTGGTGTGAAGATAGTTCTTTATTTATTTTACTGAAAGATTTACTCCCTGGAAATGTGCCTCTGAGGCTTGGTGGAGTGCTAGGTGGGGTCACGTAGCTCTGGCCAACATTTATAGGTAGAGCAGGAGCCAGAATGACACCCAAGTTGGATATGGTGGAGTGCTTCTGGCTAGTCAGTGGGGGAAGGGAATGTTGGAGTCAGCTAGTGTGTTCACAGTTCCAGCCCTTCTGTGTGCCAAGGTGAACCAGCTGATTGATTCATAGTCTAGAATGAACTCATCATACCTTACCCACCCAGGCATGCGCATAATGTAGAGTACTGACCTGCTCCACAGTGTGTCCCCTGACCCCCTCCACAAGATCCATCCTCAGCATGCAGAGATCCCAGTTGCTACCCAAGACCTTCTCAGCTCCATGGCCTATGCCTATAACTCCCACAGTCACAGGGTGCAGGGGGTCAGCTCTTCACCTTGCAAGCTGCCTCATCTTCATCATCAGTGGCCTTTGGCAGTGGTAGAACTGCCCATTGTTGCCTGACTCAGGAAAAAGTTTAGCTGCAGCTCTACCTCAACATATTGAGTAGGCAATATGGTCTGACTTAATGGAGCAAAGTAGTCATCCAGACCCCCAGAAGCTCCCCTGGCTGGACTTGAAGCCAGTGGAGACCCCGGCATTCTCCCTTAGTCAAAGTTGCTGGTGGTGGAGGCTGTGGCAGCCTCCTCTCACCTTGCTATGGGATAATGGTGCTTCATAGCTGGGAGCCGACAATGTCGATGCAAGAGTGGCTGGTGGGGGCGTGGCTGTCCTCTCTCTTCACTGCTTCAGGAAGTCTGTTCTGTCCTGTCTGTTCTCCACTGAAAAGTCCTCTCAATCAGTTCCCTGAGAACATGGTCCTCCTTTTGTTTTTTGGTTTCTTTCTGTGACTGAGGTCAGTATGGCTTCTTACTGTTGAGCCAACTTGGATCTTTTTCTGGTTTGGTCTTTATAGTGACCAGCTCCCATCCAGGAACCTACCAAGAGTCACCTCATTAGAATAGAAGATGCTCCTATTATCCATGAAATTCCAAGGGATCATGTAGATTTCTTAGGAACTAGAGTAAAAAACCAAATATTAGAATAAAAGATGCTCCTAGGAGAGCCTATAATTTAGGAAATTACAAGTGTTTTTTTTTTGTTTGTTTGTTTTTGTTTTTGTTTTTTTGACAAGCAGAGTGGACAGTGAGAGAGAGAGACAGAGAGAGAGGTCTTCCTTTTTGCCATTGGTTCACCCTCCAATGGCCGCCGCGGCTGGCGCGCTGCGGCTGGCGCACCGCGCTGATCTGATGGCAGGAGCCAGGTGCTTCTCCTGGTCTCCCATGTGGGTGCAGGGCCCAAGCACTTGGGTCATCCTCCACTGCACTCCCTGGCCACAGCAGAGAGCTGGCCTGGAAGAGGGGCAACTGGGACAGAATCGGTGCCCCGACCGGGACTAGAACCCGGTGTGCCGGTGCCGCAAGGCGGAGGATTAGCCTATTGAGCCTCGGCGCCGGCCATTACAAGTGTTTTAAGAGCTCTGGATCATGAGCTGGGGGCAGGGACCAATATCCATATTTCTAATTTTACATCCATATTTCACATTATACATAAAAATTTATTTAAAGTGATTATGGGCTTAAATGTATGAGCCAAAACCATAAAAATTTTAGATGAAAACAGAGAATGATATCTGTAGTCTTGCAGCATCAATAAAAAAGTATTATTTTTAAACAGCACAGAAAATACCTATGATAAAGGAAAAAATAATGTGGACTTAATCAAATTTAAAAACTTGTATTTGTCAAAAAACATTGTTCAGATATTAGAAAAGTCATAACCATGAAGAAAATATTTGCAAAATATATCTTTAAAAAGGACTTGTATTCAGAATATGTAAGAAACTTTTACAACTCAATAAAATTAGACAAACAACCTTCCCCTTACCAAAAAATTGAAGAATGTGAAAAATTATCTCGTAAAGTATTTTACCTTAATGGCCAATAAATACATGAAAAAGTGCTGAATGTCATTAGCCATCTGTAGAATTTGGTCTTAAGCTAAAAGATACACCACTACACATTCTCTAGAATGGCTAATGTTAAAATTTTTTTTTAAAAAACTGTAATTCCAAATGTTGGTAACAATGTAGAATAATTAAAATTCAGGTATAGGGCCAGCGCCGTGGCTCACTTGGTTAATCCTCCGCCTGTGGCACCGGCATCTGATATGGGCACCGGGTTCTAGTCCTGGTTGCTCCTCTTCCAGGCCAGCTCTCTGCTGTGGCCCAGGAAGGCAGTGGAGGATGGCCCAAGTGCTGTGCCCCTGTACCCGCATTGGAGACCAGGAAGAAGCACCTGGCTCTTGGCTTCGGATCGGTGCAGCGCTGGCTGTAGCGGCCGTTTGGGGAGTGAACCAACGGAAGGAAGACCTTTCTGCCCCCCTCTCTCTTACTGTCTAAAAACTCTGTCAAATAAATTTAAAAAAAAATTCAGGTACATTGCTGTGTAAAATTATATAATCACTTTGGAAATTGTTTTGGTAACTTTTTATAAGGTTTAACATAAGCCTAACTAAAATTGAGCAATTTCACTCAATATTTTTAAAAAGAGAAATGAAAACATATGCTCACAAAAACATTTGTACAAGGATGTTTATAGCTGTTTTATGCAATAGTACAAACTAGAAATAGTCAATTATCTATTAGTGGAGGCTGGATTAGTAAAATGTCATATATGCATAGAATGGAATACTACCCACTAATAAAAATGAATCTCTTACTGAAATACACAACAAGAAGAATGGGCTTCAAAGAGATTTTGTTGGGTAAAATCAGATGCAAGAGTATATACTGTACTGCATGTATATGAAGAACAAGAATTTATGTGATGAACAGAAATAGGCAAAACTAATCTATGGTGATAGCAATCATAGTAGGGCTTGCTCTGGAGGAGTTGGTATAGGAGCAGAAGCTATCTTTTTGCGATCAGTGAAATCTTACATATTTTAATAACAGAGTGGATTTATACAGGCATATGGATTCATCACAGTAGTAGAATAGGATCTAAAACCAAGAAACAAACCAATATAGATATGGAGACTTGATATAGGCAGAGGTGGCATTGTCAATCATTGATGAAAGAGCAGTGTTATCAACAAAAGATAATGGACTGTTTATTACATATGTGAAAGAAAGCACATCTTTGTCTTTTACTGTATTTAAAAATACATGTAATTAATGATTCCAGTGTGAAATGCAAGACTTTGAAACTTAGAAAAAATATAGAAGAATGTCTTTATCACATCAAATTAGAGAAAAAAAATTTCATCATTGACCCAAAACATGAAAGAAAGATTGGTAAACTTCACTACATTAAAATATAAAATCTATGTATATTGAAAGACCACCATTAAGAATGATAATCACAGACAGACTAGGACTAGAGATTTTCAGCCTGTATAACCAAGGTAGATCTAATACCCAGAATATATAATTCCTACAAACCAATGTGAAAAGAAGAAGCATGCGAAAAGAGACCAATGTTTATAAACTGGAAGAGAAAACTCAAATGGGTGATAAACATACAAAAAGATGCTCAACATTATTATTTGGGAAAGTACATTAAAACAATACAACCTGGGGCTGGCACTGTGGCGTAGTAGGTTAAGCATCTGCCTGCAGTGCTTGCATCCCAGATGCTGGTTCACATCCCAGCTATTTCACTTCTGATCCAGTTCCCTGCTGATGACCTGGGAAAGCAGTGGAAGATGGCCCAAATGCTTGGGCCCCTGCACCCACATGGGAGACCTGGAAGAAGTTCCTGGCTCCTGGCTTTGGATCTGCTCAGTTCTGGCTGTTGCAGCCATTTGGGAAGTAACCCAGTGGATGGAAGACCTCTCTTTCTCTCCTGCTCTCTGTCGGTTACTATGCCTCTCAAGTAAATAAAGAAATCTTTTGAAAAACAATACAACAATTAAAACAATAAGTAAAAACAATAATTAACATAACAAAAGTGCATTATTATCCAACAATGCCACATATAAGGATATGGAAAAATAAGGAGTTTGGAGGACAAATGTCAAAAAAGAAAAAATAAGAATAATCCTCTCAGATATTAGAGTTTTCTGCAAATCTACTTGTGTTGGTTAGAAGAGCTAATAACAGACACTGTAAAATGTGGTGGCTTATCCCATGTTTATTGCAGCTCAATTCACAATAACTAACACATGGAGTCAACCTAAATGCTTGTAAACTAAAGACTGGATAAAGAAATTATGGGATATGTACTCTTTGGAATACTACACAGTGGTTAAAAAAATAAAATCCAGTCATTTGTAACAAAATGGATGAATCTGGAAAACATCATACTTAATGAAATAAGCCAGTCCTAAAGGGACTAATATCATATGTTCTCCCTGATCTGTGATAACTAACAGCACCTAAAAGGAAACCTGTAGAAGTGAAATTGACTTGAACAGCCCTTGTCTTGACTGTTGAGGAACAGTTTTTCTTTTTTGTTTTTTGTTTTTTTTTCTTCTTAATATCATTGATTGAACTTTTTACCTAACACAGATTTTTTTTTTTTTGACAGGTAGAGTTATAGACAGAGAGACAGACAGAAAGGTCTTCCTTCCATTGGTTCACCCCCCAAATGGCCGCTATAGCTGGTGCTACACCGACCCGAAGCCAGGAGCCAGGTGCCACTTCCCGGTCTCCCATGCGGGTGAGGGGCTCAAACACTTGGGCCATCCTCCACTGCCCTCCTGGGCCACAGCACAGAGCTGGACTGGAAGAGGAGCAACCGGGACTGGAACCCGGTACCCAATTGGGATGCCGGTGCTGCAGGCAGAGGATTAACCAAGTGAGCCATGGTGCCAGCCCCCCAACATAGAATTAATCTAATGTGTATAAAGTCAGTTGAAAATAGATCCCAGTAAAAAATCAGAGTGGTAATAAGAGAGGGAGGAAGGAAGTTTGTAACTGTAAAGCTGTATAGTTCTGCATCCATTCCTACGGACTTTTTTTTTTTTTTTAACAATTTATTTATTTGAAAGAATTACACAGAGGAGAAGGAGAGGCAGAGAGAGAGAGGTCTTTCATTCGTTGGTTCACTCCCCAGTTGGCCGCAACATTGGTTCACTCCCCAATTCGCTGCAACGGCCAGAACTGTGCCAATCCAAAGCTAGGAACCAGGAGCTTCTTTCGGGTCTTCCATATGGGGTGCAGGGGCCCAAGTCTTTGGGCCATCTTCTACTGCTTTTCCAGGCCATAGCTGAGAGCTGGGTTGGAAGAGGAGCAGCCGGGACTCCAGCTGGCACCCATATGGGATGCTTGCACTGCAGGTGGCGGCTTTACCTGCTACACCATGGCGCCAGCCCCTGGACTCACTTCTAAGGGTACAGCTAAAAACTTGCCATGAGACTCCAAATCCCATTAAGCCAGGTGGTAATAATGCCATCTTTTTTTTTTTTAATTTATTTTATTTATTTGAAAGAGTAACAAAGAGAGGTAGAGACAGAGAGAGAGGTCTTCCATCTGCTGGTTCACTCCCCAGATGGCCGCAACAGCCAGAGCTGCGCCGATCTGAAGCCAGGAGCCAGGAGCTTTTTCCAGGTCTCCCATGTGTGTGCAGGAGCCCAAGGACTTGGGCCATCTTCTACTGCTTTCCCAGGCCATAGCAGAGAGCTTGGTCGGAAGAGGAGCAGCCAGCCAGGACTAGAACCAGCACCCATATGGGATGCCAGCGCTTCAGGCCAGGGCTTTAAACTGCTGCACTACAGCACCAGCCCCAATAAGAATGCCATCTTATTAAGTGTTGAATTGATCATATAGATAAGATTAAGTGTTAAAGGGATCATATAAATAAGACCAAGTGAAAAGGAAGTGAAAAGGGAGACATGGGAATAACATTTTGGTGTTTCACTCTTTTTTTTTTTTTTAAAGATTTATTTTATTTATTTGAAAGAGTTACAGAGAAAGGTAGAGACAGAGAGAGAGGTCTTCCATCTGCTGGTTCACTCCCCAGATGGCTGCAACAGCCGGAGCTGTGCCGATCCAAAGCCAGGAACTAGGGGCTTTTTCCAGGTCTCCCACATGGGTGCAGGGACCTAAGGACTTGGGCCATCTTCTACTGCTTTCCCAGGCCACAGCAGAGAGCTGAATTGGAAGAGGGGTAGCCTGGGACTAGAACCAGTGCCCATATGGGATGCCACGCTTCAGGCCAGGGCTTTAACCTGCTGCGCCACAGTGCCGGCCCCAGGTGTTTCACTCTTAAAGGCTCAGGAACACAGTAGACATTAGACTAATTTATGAGCATTGATATATGAGAGGCCATACCTAACCACAGTAGAGTCTGGGAAATATGTCCTTTAATAGATGCCTTATACCCACCTAAAACTAATACTTTAGAAAAAATAATAGACAGTTATTTGGGTATAACATGTAGTCTATTACATGATGCAATTTTGGTAATTAATAAATAGATCACTGGTCTGGCAGAATTAATTAAATAATTAATTCAGAAGTAGATCTAATGTTTTCCAGTTTTGCAGGAAAAGGGTAGTTTGTGTAATAAATTGTTCTGGAATCACTGTTTATCTGGAAGAAAATAATTCTAGAGTTTCATATCATACATAAAATTGAAAAGAAATTTAGATGGATTAAAACAGCTAATTATAAAAATTTAGGAAAAACATGAACTTTGGGAATAGGAGAATTTTTAAGGGAGCAAAAAAGATGATAAACATTTAACTATATAAAATGAAATAATTATGTCAAAATGATTAATAAACAAGAAGAAAAGACAAAAAGTCATTGGGAAAAATATATGCAACATATGAACAGATTGAGCATTCCTAATCTGAATTCCAAAATCCAGAATGTTCCAAAATCTGAAACTTTTTGACTGCTGATATTATGTCACATATGGGAAACTCCACCCCAATCTCATGTAACAAGTCATAGTCAAAATATATACATATTGAAAATAATGCATTAAAAAAATTACCTTCAGGCTATGTGTACAAGGTATATATGAAAAAATGAATTCTGTGTTTAGACGAGTCCAATCTTCAACATAACTTATTATGTATATAAACAAATTATAAAATTTGAAAAAATCCCAAATACTTCTGGTCACAAGCATTTTGGATAGGGATGCTTAAACTATAATAGGAAACCTATGAATGGCCCTTATATAACAACCACAATCTTAATGATAATAACAATACCAAACATAATTGAGTGCTTACTATGCATAATGCACTATTTTGTGTGTGTGTTAACTCATTTTTTAAAAAAATATTTATTTATTTATTTGAAAGGCAGAGTTTGAGAGGCAGAGGCAAAGGGAGTGGGGGAGGTCTTCCATCCACTGGTTCATTCCCCAAATGGCCACAACAGCAGAGCTGGGCCGATCCAAAGCCAGGAGCCAGGAGCTTCCTCCAGGCTTCCCCCGTGGGTGCAGGGGACCAAGCACTTGGGCCCTCATCCACTGCTTTCCCAGGCCATAGCAGGGAGCTGAATTGGAAGTAGAACAGCACTCCGAAGAGTGTCCACAAATTATTCAGATGCCATCAAGTGTTTATGAGGCAATTTCCAATGCAGAAAAAAAATAATGCTTATACTGATTCTCAGTCTTTCAGCAATGGCTGGAATTGTGTCCTATACCTAAACCATGTACTACCAAACGGAAATGGATCTATCTGGTTTGTCCTCATTTTCCTACTCTAAATATTACAGAATCCCAGAATCCAAAACAAGTTCTTAATATTCCTCCAAAATCTATTCTTCTTGCAGCCTTCCATACCTCAGTAAATGGACACTGTAGTTTTCAATTTCTTAGGCAATAATTATTGGTATCTTCTTTAAGTCCTCTTTTCATTTGGAACAATCTACCCATGGGAAAATCCTGGTACATCTCCCTTCAAATTTTATCTGAAATCTGACAACTTCTCATCACCTCCACAACAATTATGCACTTACAGACCTCATCTCTGTCACCTGAATTTATTGCATTAGTTTTTTTTTTTTTTTTTTCGACAGGCAGAGTTAGAGACAGAGAGAAAGGTCTTCCTTCTGTTGGTTCATCCCCCAAATGGCTGCTACGGCCGGCACGCTGTGCCGATCCGAAGCCAGGAGACAGGTGCTTCCTCCTGGTCTCCCATGCGAGTGCAGGGCCCAAGCAATTGGGCCATCCTCCACTGCCTTCCCGGGCCACAGCAGAGAGCTGGACTGGAAGAGGAGCAACCGGGACAGAATCTGGCGCCCTAACCGGGACTGGAACCTGGAGTGCCGGCGCTGCAGGCGGAGGATTAGCCAAGAGATTAATGGCGCTGGCCTGCAGTAGCTTTCTTACTGATTTCCCAGCTTCTTGCTCCTGTATAATCCACAGTAGCCAGACTGATCATTTGAAAAACTAAGTCATCTCTTGTCATTCCTCTGTAGTGAGGATTTCCAATGAATTCCCATCTTGTTTAGGGTGAAAGCCAATTTGTTTCATTGGGCTTCATCATTTGCCCCCTGTTCTCTTTCTATCCCATGTCCTGGCATGTTTCACTTTGTATAATTTATCATACCACAGCTGCACTGTTACAATGCTGTTCTATGAACATGTTCCAAATTAGTGCTTTCAAAAGCTCTCTTTTAAGTTACTTGGATATCCCATTTTCCACTTTCTTTCTATCTCTAACAACCCTATATAAGATATTAACAGCCTCTGTTCTTATTCCTGGCCTGTTTCCATTTACTCTTACCCTGCTTTGTTTCCTGTTTATAGCTTTTAGCGCCTCTTGACCTGTTATATATTTATTTGTAGGTTGGTATCTTTCCACTTGAGAATATAAACTCTATGAAGGCAAGGAGAGACTTTGCTCATTTTGGTCTGCAGTAGATGCTCAGCAAATGTTTAATGGATGAATAAATGAACACGTTATCTTATACTGATCAGTATTCACGCATTGGGGCTGAAGATATGTATGAATTACATAGATTACAAATACTGGAAAATATTTGTCTCTTTTACAAAGTGAGGGTGGCTAATGAGCAGACAATTGACAGTGTCTGCCACAGGATATAAGTGTTTACAGAAAAGAAAATATAAATAGCTAATAAACATATGAAAAGATTTTCAGAGAAATGAAGTTAAACATCAATGATTACCTCTGTCATCTGATTGACAGACATAGAAAAGAATGATAATATTCAGGGCTGAAGAGAATGAGGAGACCATGTACATTCTTGCGTTTTATTTTGGGGAGAGTGAATTGCTATATTTTTACAAGTATTCAGGTAGTATCTATAAATTAAAATACATGATTCCCCCCTTACCCCCCAAATGCTCACTTTTGGAAATCAAACTTAGGGCAACAAAAGCAAAGGATATTTATTGCAGCATTTTATGGTAATAAAAATTGCAAATAGTTTATATAAGGTAGGGTTATAAATACAGTGCATCCAACTATAGTATAGTTAGCTATTAGTAGCATTTGGTCTAAATCTAAAGATATGACTACTAGATCCTCATCTAGGGACTACTAGATCCTCATCTGGGGAATGGAAAAGTAACTAATCAAATGCAGAAGGAGTACATATGTGGGCAAGGAGGCAAGAGACTACAGAGAGACCCAACTTGCTCTTTTTAATAACACCCTGCCTTCTCAGGAACCAATCTACTCCTACCATACTTAACCAATCTCTCAAGA
Organism: Lepus europaeus; assembly: GCF_033115175.1. Taxonomy (NCBI): domain Eukaryota; kingdom Metazoa; phylum Chordata; class Mammalia; order Lagomorpha; family Leporidae; genus Lepus; species Lepus europaeus. The sequence continues at coordinate 48,591,875 of NC_084833.1, forward strand.
CAGTGTTGAGTACATTTGTGAGGGCAGAGCCCCTAGGTCCTAATTACCTTCCATTATGCCCCATTTCTTAAAAGTTTTACCACCTTAACACCTCCACATTGGAGAGTAAGCTTCCAACATGTGAACATTTAGGGGACAACAAACACTTACAAAACCAAGTATGATTAAACATAAATAAGAATATTGTATGAAAAAGAACCAGTGACCAAAGAATCAGTGATAAATCATATCCAAAACCATAGCACTAATAGTAGACATAGAATATGACATCTTGATATTAATCATATACCACTAGTTGAACACTTAGTGTAAACCACGATAATAAGGACTATTTTTGGCTACAATTTCTTATTTATTTATTTATTTATTTTGACAGGCAGAGTGGACAGTGATAGAGAGAGAGACAGAGAGAAAGGTCTTCCTTTGCCGTTGGTTCATCCTCCAAAGGCCGGCGCGGCCGGCGCGCTGCAGCCGACGCACCGCGCTGATCCGAAGCCAGGAGACAGGAGCCAGGAGCCAGGTGCTTCTCCTGGTCTCCCATGCAGGTGCAGGGCCCAAGGACTTGGGCCATCCTCCACTGCACTCCCTGGCCACAGCAGAGAGCTGGCCTGGAAGAGGGGCAACTGGGACAGAATCCGGTGCCCCGACCGGGACTAGAACCCGGTGTGCCAGCGCCTCAAGGTGGAGGATTAGCCTATTGAGCCACGGCGCCGGCCTACAATTTCTTTTTTAAAAATATTTACTTATTTATTTGAAAGGCAGAGTTACAGAGAAAGAGAGATTGAGGGAGAAAAAGAGAGATCTGCCATCAGCTGGTTCACTCCCCAAATGGCTGCAACAGTCAGGGTTGGACCAGGCCGAAGTCTGGAGCCAAGAACTTTGCCTCAGTATTCCACATGGGTGCAGGGGCCCAAGGACTTGGGCCATCTTCCACTATTTTCCCAGGTGCATTTGCAGGGAGCTGGACTAGAAGTGAAACATCCAGGGCTCAGACTGGCACCCAAATGAGATGCCGGCCCTGCAGGCTGAGGCTTAACCTGTTGTGCCACAGCGCCAGCACCTGGCTGCAATTTCTTTTTTTTTTCCTCCCTCCCTCCCTCCCTTCCTTCATTCCTTCATTCCTCCCTTCCCCTCTCTCCCTCCCTCCCTCCCTCTCTCCCTTCCTCTCTCCCTTCCTCCCATTTTGTATAAGCAGAGTTGTCCAGAGAAACTAAAACAACAGGATGAGTATATACAGAAAGGGATTATTATAAGCATTTAGCAATTTTGAAGGATGACAAGAACAAAATTCACATGGCTGACAAGCCAGCCAAAGACCTAGAAAGGCCTAGAAGACTGCTGGAGGGGGCTTAGTCTTTTTGTTCTATTCATGTTTTCAGCTGACTGAATGAGGTCCATGAACATTATGGAGATTCTTTTATTTTCTCAACAAAAAGAAGCAACAGTAATTAGGAAGTAGGAATTACTTAGAATTCAGGGTTATTTATTTTATTTGTTTATTTATTTATTTGAAAGGCAGATTTACAGAGAAAAGGAGAGATAGAGATCTTCCATCTGCTGGTTTGCCCCCAAAATGGCCACAGTGGCCAGGCAATGCCAGGAGCCAGGAGCTTCTTCTGGGTTCCCAGATGGGTCCAAGGGTCCAGGGACTTGGGCCATCATCCCACTGCTTTCCAAGGTGCATTAGCAGGGCCTGGAACAGAAGTGGAACAGCCAGGACTTGAACCAGTTCCCATGTAGGATGCCAGCACTGCAGGCCACAGCTTAACCTGTTGTGCCAGAGAGCTGGCTCCAAATGCGGGGTTATTAATAGTTGTATTACAGGACACAACACATATGGCTACCTGGAAAATTCTTCCGTTCAATGATTTGTGTAAATTATTTTAAAAGCTGATTTACAAGCAGATGTTTGTCCTTGATGGTTAAGGTACCAGTTGAGATTTCCATGTCATGTATCAGATTGCCTGGCTTTGATTCTGGCTCTGGCTCCTATTTCTGGTTTCCTGCTAATAGAGACCCAGGTAGGCAGGGGATGGTGGCTCAGGTAATTGGATTTCTGCCACCCATGTGGGAGACCTGGACTGGGTTCCTGGCTCTCAGCTTCCACCTAGGGCCAAGGGCCAAGGGCCAAGGGCCAGTCCATTGTCTGCATTTGAGGACTGAATAAGTAAATGGGAGCTCTGTCTGCCTCAGCCTCTTGAGCAAACAAATAAAAATGAAAGCTAATTTACTAAACTATATGCTGGTCTTTTGTTCAGAGTAATACCTACACATACATAGGCAATGAAAACAAACTATATTAAGGCAATGTAAGGTTCTAAGCCACCTGTACGTATAACCCCATTCTCTTAGCAAGGTTGAGATATTACTCTAATTATTTCTATGTTATATCTGCCTCTTGTGACATTTGAATGACCATGCCTTTCAGTGCATCTATTGGAATGACTTGTTACAACTGTAAACTGTTGGCTGATGGAATCCAGATATCATGACTTTTTTCCTTACTCTTCAACAAATTGTTTGTGGTTCTCTCATTTTAGATTTTTTAGTTTACATAAGGACACTAAAAAAAGAATTTTAAGTAGTACATGAGCACTCCTTGTGTAACTTTAGAGCAGTAGAATATTAGCTATTGTATGCATCACTTTGCTTGTGAAATACTAGAGATGCCCCTCAACTTCTAATAGGGTTATGTCCTAATCAGCTCATGATAAATGGAAAATGTTGTGAGTCAAAAATACATTTAATATACCTAACCTATCTAACCATAGCTTTGCAGTGTGCTACACCATTGTTTGTTTACCCTCAGAATCACAAGACTCACTGCCACTGTCCATCTTTAATGAACATCTTTAGCCCAAGAAAAGATCAAAATTCAAAATTCACAGTATGATTTCTATTGAGTGCATATTGCTTTTGCACCACAAAGTTGAAAAATCCCGAGTCAAACAATCATAAGTTGAGGACCATCTATAATTACAAACAGACCAGAAACACAATTGCTAATTACAAGACACCTCTTATGTAAATTTATAAATATTGTTCATCTTGGTAGAAAAAAATACATTTGCATGCTCTTCCAAATACAGAAATAAAGATGAAAGCAAGATAAGAAAGCTCACATTTCAAGTGCTCAGATTTGTTACATGATAAAAAGAGACATAGTGTGTTTAATTACCATACAAAAGGCATTTGTATAACAGTAGGGCATATATTAAAAATAAGAGCAAGCCAATTGTATTGCTGAGCAGCTGAAATGGCTCAAATAAGATTATGGGAAAAAAGTTCATGAATTAAAGAAAAGAGTAGATCCTGTACATATTCTCCCTTATCCTATCAATGTGTTCCTATTTTAGGAAAGGTGGGTTGGTTAATTTTCCTACTCCTATATTTAGAAAAGCACAAAATTGCTGAAATTTTGTGTCAAAAGACTAAAAACTAAAAACAATTTTATGTAATTACATATCACATATACATATATAGTTTTATTAATATTAAATATAATTTCTTGATTTTGATGAAAACATTGACTATATCTTATACCTAAGTTTTCTAGTGCTAAAGATTTAATGCGTCTCATTTCCTGCAATCCAGGAAATACTTGTGATGTTCTCCATTGTCATGTCCAGATGGATAGTGTATAATCAAAAGAAAATACCAGTGATGAAATTAAATCTCTTACTGACTTTGTGAAAGTATTTCCTAAACATTAATGAATGTAATGTGAACAAAAACTTTAGAATTTCACTCATAATATTTAGAAGAAATTTTTACATGTGTATTGATTTTGAAAACCATAATAATTTTACAAATTTCCAGCTGTTATGTACATTAAGCCTGAGCTGTGCTAATGGGATAATAGAAAAGTGTATTGGTTATTTTAATAATCCTTTAGCTCACAAAATAATATAAAATAAGAAAACATTGATGGTTCAAAATGGATTCTTTGTTTTTCATGTTTGAGTATCATGGTCTTAATATAAGCTATAATGCTCATGTAAATAGTCAACTTAAATTGTTAGAACTCTGTTAATTGAATGAAGTCAAATACATGAAAGTATTTCATACTTTATTATAATTTGGAAGATAATTGAAACTTCATATTGAAATACATTCAATTCCAATAATATTCACATAAATAAATGTGCCTGTGGGTTAGTGAATATTTAATAAAATTATAATTATAAGTAATTATCTAATGTTACTTTTTTTCATAGTAAGCAGAATTTTAATTTAAAAATGTAAATGTTCTAGTATATTCAGGAATTTTTCCTAATTAGATATTTTTGCTCGGTTGTGCTAATTTAGGTACTGTTACATGTTGTACCTTTTGCTCATTTGTTCTCTTTTTCTTACAAAAAATGTATTTTCCATTTAACTAATATAGAAAGTAAAAAGTAAATTTAGAAAACAACTCATCCTAGCAATAGAAGCATCATATTTTTGTTTTTTATTAGGATCTTTTTGTTGTCTGCTGAATAAAAATAAGAGACACAATGGAAAATAACCAAAATTCGAGTTTACTTGGTATCTGTAGTGGATACCAAACACACAGTTTCTAAGCTGTAGTCAGGAGATAAAAGCATCACAAAGACAATTCATTATTAAGATTTATTCTGGTGAAATAACAGTATCCAAAAGAATATTTTAAAAAATTAGCCAGTTTTTAAAAAGTGTCCAGTACAGTGCCTGGCTCAATAAATGGCAATAACAAAAACAAACAGTAAACATCAATGATGTGTAGGAGTTTTTTCTGTAATAGAGGCCCCTGATGATCACATGCAACTTTTGAAATATTCATCTGACATTTTCCAGTACATTTTTGTGAAGCTGATACTGTTACTATCTTGCAAGGTCATATGGTTTTCAATTTTATCATTATATTTTCTTAGTATGGTAATGCAGCAGTTAATGTGGTTTTCAATTTTATAGACAGCTAACACCTGGCGTACTGAGACTAACACTTTCACACCAATAAGTAAAACTTGGTAGGACAGATTGTCTAATGCACAGATCTTATGTTGTAGTCACAGTGTTAAAAAGTCCTTGTTATTATGAATGTGCATTATGAGTATATTGTACACAGTCCTGGTATGCAAATGTGTAGCATTCAGAGAAGTGAAATAATTCTGTGTTATTATTATCTTTGTAAATTACATCTTAAGAGTTTTTGAGGACTTTATGATGGCAGTTTTCTATAGTCACAGTAATACAGTATGTGCAGCACAAAGTGTTTTCTTTCACTATTAACAATAACAGAGCCAATGAAAATGCTTTTTAAATATACACCCGGCAAGCAGTTATCTGGCTCTTCCTTCTTACTACCCACAAACCATCTTTTATCATCTTGTAAGGCAGCATATGAAACAGCTTTGTAAACATCTGGTTTTCATTGTTAATTGTCAGGAAAACTGGGGATTTAAATGCTTCTTTGGAATCCTCCTAATCCTATCAAGAATAAGTTGCATAGGTTTATCTTTTCTCCTTCAGATTGTTCCTTTAGCCATCTTCTCTGTTAAATACACACTGTCCTTCCTTCATTTTCTAATACTTACTTTTGGGATTATAATATTTTATCGATATTTTGAGTATGTTATTTTGTAGTAATTAGTTGAACTCATTAGCAATGGCCCTACATACCCAAGAAAGATGCATGGTAAATATAGACTTAAATATAATGTACCTTTTCAAATTATTTTCAGTTTTCTTGGACATATTCTGTATCCTAATGTGCAATAATAGAAAATATAATGAAAAGATATTTGGTAGACAAAGAACAGATTAATTTAGAGCCCCAAATCTCCTGGCACAATTATTCTGTAGGAAAGATATGCTTTATTTTCACAGGCTTTTTCTGTTCCAATAATTGAGCCATTAATGTCAACAGAATATCTCTGGCAGTGATATAGTAAGAAGACTTTTGCAATAATACAGTGTGACTTCTCTTTAAATGAAAAGTATCTGTTGCAATAATTACTTTAAAATATTAAAATTCTGCTCTAGTTGTTCTGAATTTGTAATGTAAAAGCAAATGCACCTATCTCTTGAGAACAGAAAGAACATCCATAATTTCATAATTAAGTAATATGTGATAACCAATAATTTTTGTTTCCTATAAGTAGACCTAAGTAAAAAGAGTATGGAATACTAAGAGAAGTTGATTGTTAATGAAAACTTTTTTTGTTCAAAATGCACTCATTTAAAAGTTACTATCTTTTCATGCAATTAGAATGCATTGTACATTTTTTTTTTTAAATGTTTGTACTTCACTATTTTTTAATCTGGTAGAAATTAGAAGCTCACTATTCACTATTTATATCTGCCTCTCAGTGTTTGCTTTTCAAATTTGAAGTGATATAGAGCTAGGCCTTATCACTGCATATAAAATTAATTGAAATGACATATTGTTGCAGTTTCTATGACAACCATATCATGATGCTGATGTTCTTAAAAATTTATAAACTATAATCTGAAGTATGCTAATTCTAGTGAACATAGTTAACACTTATTTGCTTAATATTCAGTTTGGTATTAAACTTCATCAACTTTGAAAGTAGGTTGATAACATATTGTATACAATTAGAAGAGATGTATATATTGAACTCTTGAGTTAAAAATATTTTCCTATTGTTCTGGATCTTTAAGGATGAATAAAATTTTTCTTTATTATTTTCTTAGACACAAATGAACACAAGGATGATTTTTGTTGCAGATTTTCAATATTATTGTCTTCTTCCCCAACTCCCCCCATTTGAAAGATAATATATTCAAATCTGATGCAAAAGATCGATCCTGATGAAAATTTTAAAATTCAACAAAGTCCAATAAATTATTTAAATAATATCAAGCATCTAGATACTTAGGAATACTGACTTACCTTTTAGTTTTCATTTATTTGTTTGATTTTAGGAAGATAGCATTTTTATCTTGTGCATACAATTATGATACATGCTAAAGAAACGACCCTTAGCAAGTTATAGAATAATTTTAATAGCAATTATATTAACTACTTCAATTTGAAATACCATTTGAAGTTTCTTTCATAAAACTGATTTGAAAGTAAAACATGGTATTTGGAATTGGTTTATAACCATAGATTCTCTTTTTAAATAAAGCCTTAAAAGATATATTGTTTATTAAGAATAGTGTTTTTCAAAATGTATGTAATTTGTTGATTAATACAAATAACAGGTAACTTAAATAACATGCCAAATAAAATGAAATATTGAACCAAGTGCTTCTGGTGGTATATATAATAAAATTAATTTTCAGTATATGTTCAATAGACTTTTAATGGATTTTATGAAATAAAAGAATCACAAATAATAAATATTTGGTTAACATACTTTTAATTATTTGTTTTGTAAATATTAGGCACTAAGTAATGTTTAAGTGTGGGTGAGAATCCAGAAAATAAGCAGAAAGTCTTCAGTATAATTCTGATATTTAAAAACATACACATAACAGAAATCCTGTATTTAGAAATTTAAAAATTATCAATCTGGGATTTGGAGGAAGGATTTTTAAGTAACCAATTTTAAAGTCATATAATTTAATCAACTTCAGCTTTAAAAACATAAGGTTAACACATAATAATGTAAAAACATAAGATGGCTGAGGTTAAGTTATCAAACTTTTAAAGGCTAATAGTAATAGTAAATTATTGGCTTATTGTTTGGCATTTACCATTTGAGAATTTTTTGTCTTTCTTGCATGTCTTTTATTAAGTATTGGAAGGATCTAACACTGACTTATCAAATGTTTCTAGTGTGGCTAAAATGCATAATGAATAGTAATCATTTTAGTGAATGGCAAACCTCAGATATGAGAAGAGGTGGGTTTTGAGAGAGTGGCACATGGAACATGAATGCTTTAACAATATTACTTGGTGGTTAAAAATAAATACAGTATTCCCAAAGGGTACTATAATGAGAAGTACTTTGAATTTTGGTGAATAAAGTTTATTTCCATGATTGTATTATCCTATAAACCATCATTGTTTTTTTTTTCTTTCTATATTTTTTATAATTAGATAGTTATACTTATCTACATAATTATCTAGATCACTTTTAGTTAGGAAAAATACTCCAAACGTTATGTATCATTGTAAGAGGAACATTTGGATGACTGATAACAAATTTCACTTGTCATCTAGATGGTTCAGTAATATTAGTTTTGGCAACTTTAAACAACAAAACCATTACCTGAATTAAATATGTTTTTTTCTAGATAGTAGTTCAAAGATATTGTGTGCTGTTTTAAAAATATACGTGATATGTATGTTTTTTTTTTTTTTTTGGAAATTGATAGAAGCTTACAGATTTCTGGTTTCTACCGCATTCTTTATTTACAGTGGTTTTAGTTCACTGTATTTTGTCATTAACATTCTATTTATAGTAAAGTAGAACATATGAACTGAACAGCTACAAGTTGTCCTGTGTTGTTAGGATTTTTGTTTAAAAATCATGGAATTGGTCCTCGGTGCACACGTGATGTGTGTTTCTGTTTTACAGTCATTAGATTTCTTTTTAAATGATGTTTCTATCCAGGTTAGTTTCTGCTTCATGTGTTTATTCCTTCCATTTAAGATGAAATGAACTTCCAGGATTATGTATGGCAAAACCAAGGCCCCTCGGAGTTAAGGCTCTGGGGACATTGTGTAAGCCCAATGTTCTTCCATGAGGTTGGCCCACCCCACTGGGACTAAGAAATGAGATGATTTGAGGGCTATTACATACTTAAGGTTTTCATAGTGGATTAGAATAGCATTACTTAGCACAGGTGTTTCTATAATTGGGATTCCCTGGGAAAATTCAGTACTGTATTCAATAACACTCAGCTTTCCACATGAGTGGAGGGGCGATCCAATGTTAATTTGTTAGGCTGTGGCATGAGACAGAGGAATGGGATTTGGCTTAGGGGCCTGTTGCTTCTCTTCTTTGAAAAGACATTTCCTGTTGTCCATTAGCGCACGATTGCTATGGTTCTAGTTTTAAATTTTAATTTATTTCATTATTTATTTATTTATTGCTGAACAAAATACTGAAAGGCCCCAGTTGGAGTCAGCCAGGATTGATTTATGCCCTCATATAATACAAAATAGTTCTCTAGTGTCCCTTTTTTGGGAGATAAACAGAATTAGTCTCTTTTTGTAATCCATTATATCCAAAGAACGTCGATGCACCCAAGTAGCAGGGAAGTGATGGAGAGGCCCTTGGGAGGCAGTTCTCTGAGGAGGACCTTTGGCATGGCCTTGCAGATGTCTCCAAGCCTTAGACGCAGTGTCCAGGAATAACAAAGAACAACCGAAATAATTTATTTCAGGATTTAGCTAAGGGTTTCTTAAGCCTGGTATCCTTATAACTCGAGGCATGAATATAGGAAGAAGGGTGTGCAGAAAAGGGGCTTTAGTAGAGGTGGGGATGGGCGATGTAAAATTGTTGGCACTGTTAATACTAATCATTTGTTATTTTACGGAGCCCATTGTTAAGATACTCAGAAGGACTGATTTCTGAGCAATGGGCGACTATAGAGCTGCGAAGTGCCCAGCACTAGCAAAGGGCGGCCTAGTTGCCCGATCGCCCCTCTCCTGTAGGCAGTTCTCATCCGGAGACCCTCACGTGTGACTTTGGGTCTGGCGGCTTCCCTTCGTCCCTTTGTCTGTCTTTCCCCCAGCATGGAGAGCAAGCAGGAGATGAACCCCAGCAAATGCGGAATCTGCGCTGAGCCGCGTCACTGCTGGAGGGAGCTCGGTCCTCTGCCAGGACGGGAGCGAATGCTACCTCTTTGAAGCTGCCCCTACCCGCCAAACCGCCCTGGGAGCTAGTGCTGGAAGTTTCGGAGCCGCAGCCTTTTGCGTTGGAGCGGCACTCTTTGACCCGGGGCTTTGTACTCTGATGGGAGAATGTGCCTTCGCTCGACTCCCAGTTGTCGGTCTCAGCTAGTTTGCAGAGACCTAGGTCTCTCCTCTCGGCCTAGGTCTCAGAGGGCAGGCGGGGCCTCGCCCGGCGGGTCCGCAGGACGCCCACCCTTTGCTCCTCTTTCGAGCGGCCGCTGAGGTCGCCGAGGCCGCGGGGCGGGTGTCAACCGGGTTCATCTCCGCAGCCCTGAACCGGCGCAGTCTTCCGCTCGACCTCAAGGTGGCGACTTAGGCACGTAAACAAAGCTCGGCCGAGCAGGACGCTTGGCACCCTCGCGGTGCATCCACGTCTCCTAGCTTCCCCGCTACTCCCGAGTGGGCAGAGTGGACTGCTACAAGGACTTCAGTTTAGATGAGGAATTCGGCCAGACTCTGTGTGTCTGTGTGTGTGTGTGTGTGTGTCCGCGCGCGCGCCCAGCCTCCGGGAAGTGGTGATGGGGTGGACACCCTCGGCCGAACCCGTTTGGGACGCCCCGAGCCTCCGCGGCATCACCTGAGCCCGCAGGCCCAGCGACCTCCCGGGCTGGGCTTCGGGACCGCTTTTCAGCCCGCATCAGAGCGCAACTGGCAAAAGGACAGAGGGTTTCTGGTCGCTGCGGCCAGCGGTAGAAGATTCGCTAATCTCATTTCTGTGACACCCACGATATCTGAGTGGAGAGACCTGGAAAATAAAGCCCTTAGCAATACTTGCACTCTTCTCCGGGGTGCATGCCGGCTGATGCGAGGGGCAGGGGTAGTTGGGGGCGGGGAACAGAGACATAGACAACGAAAGAATAAACGTGCGACAGTCACACAATCTTACCTCCGGGACGAAAGGACACGGTTCCTAGGCTGAGATTTCCATAGCCAGTCTGCATCCCAGCTGTTTCTCCTGTAGGCGCTTTCCTGCCTAACAGCGCCTTCTGACTAACTTGGACAGGGCTCGAGCTGTACCCCTCCTTTTTTCCTTCCTTTTTTTTTTTTTCTTTCCACACATTCTCTAAACTCAACCCAGGGCAAATCCAGAAGTCGGTACAGTACAGAGCTTCCATTCAATCCCTTTTACGGTTCTCTTATGCAGATGGAAGAAGTAGATGGTTACAGGACTTTGGAGGGGTGCGTGGGGATGGCATGGGGTGTTGGTGGCAGGGAGGCGCGATTGCTCTTAGGTCTTGGTGCTGCAGGTAAGGTTCTCAGATTCCAGCCTGCCCTGTTACAGCGCTGCAGTGGAGGGCAATCCACATCAGATTCGAGGGGAGTGGAGGAGGGTGGAGTGGGGGAGCAACGGACCCTGGGCAGGATCCACGGACACACATTGTCTTGGTCGGCGTCCGTGCCGGCTCTCCGCTGATGCCTTTGGGAGCTTTTTGAGCAAGGTAGTACATGCCCGGCTCCCCCACCCCCCACCCCCCTCCTTCTGTAGTGTGTTTAAAAAGAAGTAAGTGCCCCCTCTAAAATAAGTTAGAAATCTTTCTCTGACTTTCCATCTGAGATGTTAAAGGATTAAATAAATGGAACTTTATTTGACCCGGGAGTTTACCCAGAGACACCGCGACATCTCTGGTCTTTGGCCTTATTCTAATTCCATGGTGGTAATTACCCTTCGTTTCTTTAAGTGCAATAGATTTATTGCCTTAGAGACTATGCACAGTTTGATTGAATTATTCATTTTTTTTCTTTGGTGTAGACTGCATCTGGGGACTCTGATGTGACGTGTAGATTTTTTTTTTCAGGAACAAAGGGAATGTGGAAATGAAAGAGAGAGGGAGAGAGAGGCTGGCAGATGTAATGAGACGCGGTGAAGGTGTACGCAGACTGGCACTCCCACTCCTCCCTTCTGCTCTCACTGCAGCCCTGGGTAACTCGCAGGCTAACACAAACAGCTTTTCTCCCGCAGCCTGCCCTCTGTCACTGTAAGTACATCAGCCTTCTCTTATCAGCATGCAGATTCCAGCCACGCACTCCCCTAGCCTCGGCTTTGTACCTTAGACAGCAGAAGCACATTTAAAAATTAACTTTCCTAAGCTAGGAAAGGCATGTATGTAAAACTGATTCTTGATTTATCTTTATTTTTCTTTGAAAAAAGTTCATGCATCTTTACCACGCTCCCCCACCTCCTTTGTGGCCGTTGCTCTGCTGCTGCTGTCGGTATGGCTGAGGTCTTCCCAACAGGATGACGCGCAGATTCAAATGAAATTTAATGTTGTTCTCCATCCATTTAAAATAGAGGGACAATGCCTTGTCCTTTTGCAAAATGATGTCTTAAAGAATGCAGAGTAGAATTCACAGTTTGCTTTTTTTTTTTTTTTCTTTTGTGGCTGAAACAAGAGTCTGGACCTCTCTGAGGCAGAGTCCCCAGGGAACTATTATTTGGGAGTTCAGATTATTTGGTAACTCCAAACTTAAACGAAGTGCGATGGGCTGCTGGAGTGCCGGTGTGTTTGTTATTCCCGTTTAAGGAAACCAATTGCTACAACTTTTCCCCGTGCTGTAATTAAAGTTTTCGACTTCTTCCCCTTTAGCTTGTACACTCTTTCACTTATTCTTCGTTGCAGTAAAAGTCCTCCTTCTCGGTGCTTTGGGGCGAATGACATTTATGTTTTTCCTGTTTATACGGTAGCTATGAAGCCCTTTCTGAAAGAAGTTAGCGACCTTAAAATGAAGTCGTGTAGGTCTGAATTGTCCGCCCGGCTGATGTAAGGAGACTTTCAAAGCGGGAGTTTGAGGTTTTAACGGCCGGTATGATTTTTGCGTGGGTGTGTAAGACGTTTTCTCAAGCAGAATTAACTGCATTGCCCTTCCCAAGTTCAGGGGGACCTTGCTCCAGGAACCGTGCGCGCCTTTCCTTTGCGAGTTCTCGCCTCTTCTCCGGAGGTGCGAGGCCAAACTTAGCAAAGACGAGTTGCTTTTGCTGGTTGCCGTGCACAGGGACACCCAGACGGCGCCGAGGCAGCGACCGGTGCGGGCAGGTAAGTCAGCCCCACCTGCGCATCCCTCCTTCCCTCCCGCCTTCTCCCCGAGCTCACAGCCCCGGGGGTTCTTGCGCTGCCTGGGACTCCGATCCCCAGGGGAGAAGACAGCCTTTGTGCTTCCGGATCTGGCCGTGCCTGGGTGCCCTCTACTCCTCCAGAGATTTCTCTGAGACCCCAAGCCGGTGCGGACCTAGCGGAGAGCCCCCGCACTTCGCAGGGCTGTCGCACTGTGTGCCTCGCCCACTGCTCCGTTCAGCCGGCGTCCGAAGCTCCGGAGGAAACCCTTGGCGCGCACCCCCGCCCCCTGGGCCACGTGTCATCCGTGCACATTCTGGAGTGCGGCACTGAGACCCCAAACTTCGGTTTCTTTCCTTTAGGGATCAGTACCGTGACCCGTTCCGGGCTTCACCTTATCATTCCACTTTGGTACCAATTTATTAGATGAAATCTGAAGAGGGTTCCTGCGGCTCCTTCCTGGAAGGTCCGAAGCGGCCGGGTATTAGGGCCTTGAACGCCAGCGAACTTGACAATGTCTCTTCTTTTCCTTCCCGCCTCCTCACCAGCGGCCTGCATCTGGTCGGCTGGGTCAGTCTTGCCTCCCAGAGCCCAGAGTGCCCAGTGATTTAAAAGAGACGGGACGCGCTGGTTATCTGGAAAGCCAAACTTACCGCAGCAAATAGGAGGAACCCAGTCGTGCCCCAGCATTTCCGTCTTTGATGGTTCACCTTTCTCGGTGGCTCTTCCCTGAGGACTCAGGCTTTGGGACCTAACCTACCCTCTCTTCTCTCTGCAGGCATTTAGGACAGGTCATTGAGTTTTGACCCCTTTAAGCTCTGGAGAGGTTTTTGGTCCCAGTGTTTGAGTTCCAGGGCAAGCAGCTGAAGACTGCGAGGCTCTGGAACTGAGTGCTAGGCTGGGCTGGGCCGAGGTACACTCATGCATACATGGAAGAGATCGGATGGTCTCTTCTGGGAACACCACTCTGGGCTTACGCCTTGGGCCTCGGAAGTCATGGGGTGACTCTGCAGTTCTGGGATCCCCAGTTTCCCCGGAACTGGCCTGCAAGGTGGCTGAGGGTGTTCATTGCCCGCTTCTAGGCTGAGCGCCTTGAGCCGCACTCTCCAGCTCTGAAAGACGCTGTGGGTGATGGAGATAGAGAATTTCTTTTTTGGGATCTCCTTGCCCTCTTAAACATCAGTTGTCAAGTCAGTTTAAGTCACAGACCTCAACCTCCCAAGTCCTCAAGCATCAAGTTTCCTTTTGGGGCAGAAGCATCTGGCTGTTCCTCCTGCCCCATGGAGTCCAGGGGCTTGTCTCCACCCTTAGTTCTTGTTCTTTCTCTGCAGTTCATAGGGAAGCAAATGTGGAATATACTTCAGAAGCCAATGTATGATGGACATGTCTCCTTCCATCCTCTGTGTGCCTCCGTGCTCCATTTTCTTGAAGGTTGATGGGGCTTTCTCTTCTTCCATCATCCTTTCTGTAGGAGGTCTTCCTCACGTTGGCACGTTTGTTTAGGTTGTCAGGAAATTTCCCGAAATTTCTAGCCACCATTCCTGACCCCTGTCTTCTTGGCCCATGCTCTCCTTTTACAAAGTCTCTGTTTATGAGGTGTCTCAAAGTGACCTTCTCGTGTCAGCTTCTATACAGTGGGAACCTTCACAAAGCTCTGCAGATGAGGCTGCTGGTGCCGGACCCCAGCTTTTAATCGTGAGGTAGTTCTGGCTCTCCACAGACCTCAGTCTATTACTTTGGGCCTTGGTTAAGGCAAACCAACCTCACGATGTTCACACTGCCTGTCAAAGCTAGTTGTCTCATCTGTTTCTTTGGTTTTACATCCTAGTACCTGACACCATGATTGTTTTTTCCCTCCCAGTCTTCCAGCTTTTTTTTTTTTTTGCACTAAAATAAATGTTCAGGTTTGTGCTCGTTTAGGCCATTCCAAACTCTTTAATTCTTTAATCTACCCTACACATGAATCAAAGAGAACCTTTAATTTATGTAGGTTTTTTATGGGGGGTCTTTTATTAACATAATCTACATCTTGCTTATGCATTTTAATATGCTTATCATGGGTGACTGAAACTCTTTTTCACCTTCTACCACCTCCACACCACCCCTCTTGAAATTGTTTTTCCAAATCTTTTCCTCTAGAAAGTTGAGGTTCCACTCAGTGCAACACAGACTTGTCATATAATATACTGGGAGCTATTTTATTTAATATAGTAAAGGTGTAGTAATTTTTGGTAATTTGTACATGTCTTGCTATTTATAATAATTTTAACCCGTAAACTCCATAATCCATATGGCCTCCAGAGCACTGCCACCTCAATATGTTAGGAATCTCCCATGCCTCTTTTTTCCCCTTCAGTTCCTCCTCCTCCATTTTTTAGGACAAGTTTCTCTTACTGAGATCCTACTGATGGTGTGTTCCCATTATCTCTGCTCCCTGCATCCTTTCCTTTCTTCTCTTTTGCCTATTTCTCTCTTCCATTTCCCTTCGCCCTTCTTAATACTCACCCTTCCTTCCTCATGCCTGGCCTGCTTCAAACCCCTGTTTTCTCTCCTGTGTCTCCCTGGCTCGCTTCTGTGGTCCAGGTCTGTCCTTCAGGACTTCTGAACATTCAACCCGTGCCTCCTCCTGTCACTCAACTTTTCCAAAGCACAAGCCACCATCCCTGCGTCGCCCTCTCGCATTTGACGTCCTCGCTTCCTCCAGCTCGCTCCTTCTTTCCCTCCCAGATGCCTACCTTGTCCTCGCTTCCCTGGCTTCCCCTCTGACTACCCCCAGCAGCCCCAGGCTTTGCAGCGCTCCTCTGGTCCTTTCCCCTGCGGCCTGCCTCTCGCCCACCTAGCAACTGTCCGCTCTCCGCTCTGACCCCGAGTCTTCGCTCCGCGGTCCCTGCCAATGTTCTAGTAGGCGCTTTACTCTCTTCCAGGCGCTTGCTGCCGCGGGCCCTCGGCTGCCGTTCGCCGCCGAGCTCTGTGCGCGCGGCTCTCCTCGCCTCTGCCTCCACTCTCCCCTCCTTCCCCTCCAGCGGCCCTCCCCCTCCCTCCCAGCCTCCCGCCTGGCTCGCTGCCTCCCTCGCCTCTTGTCTCATCTTGCCTGTGTTGTCTGGGAGGGGAGCCCTGCCTCCTCTCCCTCGCTCAGATCAATGCCCTGGCCACTCACTTTCTGATGTTGCACGACGGGAAATGCTTTGAATACTTACGACATGGCCGCTCACACTGATTGCCAAGATTGACAGCACTAACCATCGCCTTCACTTGTTCCGGGGGGGAAGCCCCTGGTCACCCCGCTCCGCGCGCACCTCCCGCAACCCGGCGGCAAACTTCTGCCGCTCGGTGCGGCCCCCGCCCGGGGCGGGACACCCCCGCAGACTTGAGTTAACGGGCTCGCGGGCCGCGGCGCCGGGGGTTCTGCTCCCTCGCTCCTCGGGCTGTGTTCATTGACCTAGCCTCGACTCTCCTTCCTTTAATCATTTTTTTTTATTTGTGTCTTTCCCTTTTTCTTTAATGCCATTTACTCCCGCGGCGCAGCGCACAAGGAGCCCTCCCGTGCGGTACCATCCTGGAGCCCGCCCAGGTAACCGGGACGGAGCGAGCGAGCGAGCGAGCTAGCGAGCGAGGGAGGCAGAGCGAGGGCGCGCGGCCCGCCTGTGAGCTACCTGTTGGGGAGCGGCAGGGGCCGGGGCAGGAGCCCAGGGCCGGGCCGCGGGCCCCAGCCAGCGCCTTCCGCCCCTGCCCTTCCGGGCAGCTCCCGGGGCGAGTTTCTCTGAACTGGGACTCAGGGGCCGGGGCAGGACAGGCGGAGGGGCGAGGGCCGAGCGAGCGGAGCCGCGGCCGCCCGGCCGGGGCGGGTTTCCGCGCTGGGCTGGGGAGGGGAGAGCGGGAGGAGGAGCGGGAGGAGGGCGCTCCCGGCGGACGCGGAGGGGGAGCGGGGGGCGAGAACGCGGCCCGAGCGCCTGCCGCTCGCTGGCGGGCGGGCGCGCCGATCTCCGGGATGCGGCCCCCTCTCGGAGAGCTGCGCCTGGTTCCGGAGGCGGTGACAGATCTGCGTGGCGGGCTTCTGGTTTTCGGCTCCCCTCCTCCCCCCACCCCCCCGCCCCGTGCGCTCCAGGGAAACACATGTTGTAGCTGTAGATAACTGTGCGTAGGACACCAAGGCAAAAGGGCAGGCAGAGAGACAGGCAACGCCGCCCTTGACAACAGGGAGCTGTTATCGCCATCCTAAGTATTCGTCCGGAAATCTGTCTGCCCTCTCGGCCCACCTTACTCCTCCTCCTCCGCCTCCCCGCGTAGACATTCTAACCTATATAACTGGGAATGGTATGGAAAAGAAGTCAGGTGGCTTAGAGAATGAATTTTTAAGTCTCCGTGAAGTTTTGAGGTAGGTGTTTCATTGAAGTTCGCGCAAGTGTGATGGAGGAACTTTGTGTGCCTGCGTGTGTAGCGCGCTCTCTCTCTTTTTCTCTCTCCGAGATCTCAGACGGGACCGCTGGGTGGTAATGTCCCCTTTGCCCACAAGGGGGCAACATCCTGAGGGCTTTGTGAGCGTTGTACCGCTTCTTACCGCTTGCAGGCTTGGGTTTAGAGAAAGTTCTACCGAAACTTTCCAAACTGATAGCACATCTTATTTCGTGATGCTTAAAAAAAAAGAAAGAAAAAAGAAAAAAAGAAAAAAAGCATAAGGGAAGAAAGGAGGGGGACAAAGAAAGAAGGGAAGAAAGCCGAGAACGGGAAAGGCAGGCAGGCAGGCAGGCAAGCAGCCGACCCGGGGAGTCCTCGTCACACCGAGTCTGGGGGGGAGGGCTGTTTTAATTGTGGGCTTGGCCGACTGACGACTGGAGTGCCCTCCTCGGCCGTCTCAGTTGTAGCCGGAGGTCATGTAAATCGACCTTAAAAGAATGCATAAGCCATAAATTAAAATAAACCCTCACCCAAGGGCTGATCCATAAGTAGACAATATCCAACCTGGACAAAACGGGCTTTCCTTACGAGCCGATCTAAACCGCATCCCCCCAAAGAATAGAGGCTAAATGCAAAGTAAGTTTCCCAGCGAATATTTTGTTTTCTTGAAAAGTGTTGGGTTGATTGGCCGTGTGACTGCGCGGCCGCAGTTCTTGGAGCGCTCCCGTGTAAGCCAGGCTCGGGGTGCGGGAGGTCGGGAGGACCCGCCGAGCTCCTGGGCTTCTTCACGCTCCCCGCACCCTGCTCCCATTTCGGGTCGGAAATTCTCGCTATGCGTGGGGTTGACGCCGGCCGAGGGTGGGCGGGCGGGAGTCGAGGACCCCCGCCACTCGCTCCGCGGGGCGAAGTTTTCTCGGAGGAGCTCGCGAAGAAAACCCGGGTGGCTAGAAAACGCGTGCGCTGCTCCTCCCGCCCGCGCCCAGGCTGCTCAGCCTCAACTTTGCCCGGACCGCTCGAGCCGCCTCCGGCTCGGTCCGCTACTCCCTTTTCCTCCCCCCTCCCACCCCTCCCCCCCCCGTTTTTGGACATGACTTTTTATGATCTTTTCAGGAATAAACAAACCGAACTCCAAGACAGTCCGAAACCCGAGTGCTAATCTGTGGTCCTCCTTGCCCTGGATGCGGAGGCGGGGGTGCCCGGCCCGGTGGGGGCGTGGGTGAGGGGCAGCCCAGCTCCGCCGGGCGCGGGCTCGGCCTCGGAATCCGCAGGCCGGGCGCACGGTCTCCGCACGTTTCTCCCCCGCCCCGCGTCCCTGAGCCCGGTCCGCGCCCTCCGTCCTTCTCGGCTCCCTGCCCGGGCCCCGCCACCCGCTGCCCTGTCTCGCAGCGGCGACCGAGGTCCGCTGCTCCCGGGCTCGGCCCAGGGCCGGGGGCGGCGCTGCCACTCGCCCCGGGGCCCCGCGGAGCCTGGGCGCTTCCGGGGGTGGCGATGGGGAGCTGCTTTCTTCTTCCCCCCCTCCAAGGGCCGGGCAGCGAAGGGAAGGGGCTTGTAGGAGCAAAGGCTACCGGGGTTGTGCTCGGGCGCCAGGAGCAGCAGCCCGGTGCTGCGGGGGCAGATTAGCCCTGTGCCGGGCTGTTTCCTGGGCGCTCCGCGGAGCTCTCAGATAAAAAGGGAATGGCTGTGTTCGGAGCAGATAAAAGGTGGTTGTTACCGGAGTGTTTTGAGTTTCATTTACGCTGTCTTAACGCGGACCAAGTTTGAAAACGTTTGTTTTGGATGAATTGCC
This sequence comes from Lepus europaeus, assembly GCF_033115175.1. Lineage (NCBI taxonomy): Eukaryota > Metazoa > Chordata > Mammalia > Lagomorpha > Leporidae > Lepus > Lepus europaeus. The sequence goes on from NC_084833.1 coordinate 48,610,941, forward strand.
AGATAGCGAACGCCACCCCTATCTGGGGTCTGAAAACAAGTTTTCGACTGGGCTTGCGGGGCCGGGCTGTGGGCGAGAAGGGCTGCCCCCAGCTGCCTGTCCTGTGTGTGACTCGTGGTGAGGGCCGCGCGGGAAGTTTCGGTCCCGGTGCCGAGGCGGCCCACAGCTGTCCCCGCAGCGGACGGGGCTGCGCTCCGGACCTCCCGCTGCGTTGTCAGTGGGGCGCTCGGAGGACGTCCCGGTCCCGGCGCTGGTCTCTGGCGCGCGCTTTTGAGGCCGGGCTTTGGACCCTGGCGGGACGGCCCAGTCAGCCACCCAGGGGGAGTCCGGGCACGAAAGGGCCCGTCTCCCCCGCCCACCGGGGTCTCTTCTCTCCTGCCCTTTATAGTCACATGCCCAGGTCTTCCCCCGGGTCCCGAGGAGAACAGACACAGCCCCGCCCATTCTATTTCTAGGAGGTGGGTTTGGTGAATAAAAAGGTCAAGTGGTCGGGTCCACGAGCTGGTCCGTGGCGAGGGGGGACAGGACGGACACCTGCAAGGCCCGCCCCGCCTGTCCCCCCACCCCGGCCGGCCCGCCCGCCTACGGCTGGCTTCCCCAGGCCGCATTCTTGCGCCAAGTGCGAGAGGCTGTGGGAAAAGCAGTCCTGGACCGGCCAAGAGCCGGCGAAGCTGATCCCGCGATGGCATTTTGTTTTGAACAGTTGCTGGGGTTGACGTTTCCTCATAAGGTAAGGTGTCACTGGACAGTCGGCTGCCCAAATGCCACATGTATAATTAGCCTGCGCACTCAGCACCTCGTCCCCGGGGCCCGCAGGCACGGGCTTGGCCGACCTGGTCCCCTCAGCTCCCTTCTGGGCGAGGGTTCCCCAGGGACGGCCAAACCGGCCAGGACAGCTTTGGGAGGCCCTGGCGGGGCAGACCGTGACAGGACAGCCTCATCTTTGATTTTTCTGTTTTCTTCCCTTCCTCACGGTTTTCTTTCCTCTCCTCCTTTTCCGGCTCGGGGGGCTGGAGGGGGGATCCGGGACCGGGCTGCAGAGTGCAGATTGGACTGGGGAAAGAAGAGGCAGAAGAACTCTGGCAATACATTTACTCTAGGCTCCCGGCCTGTGGGGGAGGGCTGATAACACTCCTCTGTGCGCACTGACCCAGTAGGACCAGCCCAGGCTTGGCGTTGTGCATCCAGCCTTGGGTAGGGACCTCAGGCCCCTTGTTCGCACAGTTCCCCTTCTGCCTCTGGTCTCCTTTCTGCCCGCCCTCCCAAAGGTCTCTCAGCAAGTTAGTGTCTATGCCATGATTGCAGCTTCTGGTTTCCCCCTGTAGGCCTAGCCGCTTGGGGCTGCTAGTGATCCCTGTGGAGGAGCCTGGAGAGGGCTGCTCGGTCTCTCCTTGGCTCAGTCTGGTTCGGCCTGGGGCTCTTAGGAGCAGTGCCTATTCTCTTCTTCCAGTACAGATTGGTGCTTGAGCCTCCCACCTCACTTCGCAGATCTCGCCTGAAGTCTGCTTCAGCCTGCACTCCCTGGTAGAGACCAGATTTCTGCAGCCTTGAACATGACCTTCCCTCTGTCACCCTGTGCAGTCACCATGGAATTCAACACTCAGCATTGGGCACTTGCATCAGTCTCCCTCCTCCCCTTGTTTTTAGGCCACTCAGATGTGCCTGATACCTACTGGAAGATTCTCTTTATTTCAAAATAAACACCCCAAATCCTGGACAAGTTTAGCGTGGCAGTGTTAGCTGTGCTATGGTGGCGAGGGTGTACCTTTCTTGGTGGGAAGTGGGAACGTGGTTTATTAAGTTGCATTTGCTTTTTATTGAGCCAGTGTAATATTTCATCTTCTTATAGCAGGAGAAAAACACATGAATGAATTTTTTCCACTCTATCAGCCCATAAATGTGTTATGTAGACACTTTGGAGAGGATCTTTCCGGGACACACATCTGAGCACATGGGTTAGTAGGTGAAACATGTAGATTTTTTCCCCCTACATTTTTGAAAACCTCGTAAGTCAAGAGAGATTGTCCATCTTCTTTAAAGAAAGGAAAAAAGTTCAAACAGCCAAAACTCTAAAATTTTCAAACTCTGAAAGCAAGCATGTGCCTCACTTATTATATCTGGTTTAGACCAAAGGCAGTAGGTAACCAGAATCCATTCATTGATTATAGGTCATTAATTCCTTAGGGAAACTGATGTCCTCTGTTGCCGTTCTCATGTACTGCCAATGCCTCCTTTTTCCTGTGTTCTTCCTCCTTATTCCCTTAGTTAGAATGGCAAAATCAGATTGTTTTTGGTTTAGTATTTATCCAGTTTATTGTTGCATTTATTTGTTGTTTTGGAAGTGATGAAAAAGAACTTTGTTCTGGTGTATATGCATTTTTAAATGCAGAAAAGGTTTTCATTTTATTATGGAGCATGATACAAACTCCTATAATAGTATATTGTGTAAGTATCATACTCAACAGTATGCTATTAAAGATATATGTGAGAAATATTATTAATAAAGAAGTATGAAGTACCTGTATATTAAGGTGATTTTATAATGGATTCAGTAATTGAATACCTAGATGAAATGACTTTAATATTGTCTGTTGGGCATTTTTTCATTAGCAGCAGAAAAAAACATTTTTCTTCTTAAGGGAAAAGCATATATTTACAATATGTTAACTAGCAAATCTTTCTTTTATTAGGATGTAAAATATATTAATCTAAATATATATGTGGTAATTTTTGGTGGCATTATTGAGGTTTTATGTCTGTTTCTATTTGACATCTTTTGGGAATTATTGAGTTATTGATCACTGATGAAATTGCTGCGTATATCCATCTTCTACTGAAGAAATCACTGGAAGTTTAAATAATTCTTTTTCAGTTAGTGTAATAGGTAGAGGAGTAAATGAATTTTCTTTTGAACAAGACTTAACCTATATTGAATTTAGCCTTTAGATATTTTCTATACCTCTCAGTTTTGTTAGATTATTTGTCTCTATGTCTCTTTCCATGTTTGAAAGAATTCTGTTAGTGAAAGAACCCATATATATATATATATGTATATATACACACACACACTATATTTTTTTTACTATTAAGAAACAGTATTCTATGAAAGTGTAGTACACTTTTTGGTTTATGTAAGAGCTATTTGAAATACAAGTATAGTTTAGGGATGCATATATATCAATTGATGTTTTTGAAGTTAAGTGAAACATTCCATCAAGCTAATGTGTCTGAGAGTACCATATCAGGCACAGACAGGTACTAGAAATGATAAAACACAGATAACTTAGAGCAAGACGATTTGCAGATGGGTTGTATTATGTGCTGTCATGAGGTTAGACGGGTCATGTTACCACTTTTTTTTTTTTTTGGAAAATTAATCTAGGTTATTTTAGTATTATCAAGTTATGTGGTTATATGAAATTTAATGAGAACAGATTTTCTTACAGGAACCTGCTAAAAAGTGAACAAATAGTCATTACTTTTTAGAGGACGAAATAGACTAGGTTTGATTGTTTCTTGTTAAAGAAAAAAATCTCTCCCCTATTATTTTTTCTAACAAGAAAAATAAAGTGTTAAAACATTTTATGATCTTAACTTGCCTTCACATTTTCTGCTGATTATACCCTGAATGTCAAAACATGCAGGTAAAAAAAAAAAAGCTAATGATTCAGTATAGTATGTGAAAAGCAATTGTTCTTAAATGTATGTACATTTTAAATGTGCAACATATCCTTTCTGCTTGAAGTTTTCCAATTGTTATATGAAAACCAATTGTTTTGGTGAAGTTATAATAGCAACTCATAATCCTCTCATTATATATTCATTATTCGTTCATAGGAAGATTGTTTTTATTTTCCTTGTTCTGTGGAAGAGGGTAAAAGCTTTACAGCTAATCATTTTGTTTAAACATTTAGACAAGCTGTAAATAGTTTAAAATTTGCATTATGGTTTTTTGGTGGAGCTTTTCAAGTTTTAAATATCCATTGTCATAGCTTGGATAAGAATGTCAATTGAAGAATGTGAGTGGAGGTTGTAAAATGGAATATCACTTAAATCTACAACAGAATCTCTCACCTCCAGAAAAGGGTGCTGGTCTGTTTTTCCTCAAATCTGTGGTAGTCTCAAAAAGAGGGAACATGAAACCCTAAAACCTCAGAGAAGCAGTATTGATTCAGTTCTTAACTGCAAATCCTTCATATCATTGCTCAAAATATCCAACTTTACACCAATATTAGCCATTCTTTTTATAGTGACACCATGCTTAGTATAAAACTTCTAAGCACTGAGGTCAGGTGTTGAGATTGGATTCTAGTTTATTTTTTATGAATCAGATAAAGATTTCTGTGCATGAGACCATATGTGAAGATGAGAGAACAAGAACATTTCCATATCAAAGGCAATATATCTGAGGCTGCATGGTAATTAAAATGCAGTGGTTTGGACTCTGTGCACTAGCACTTAAGCAGAGCATTGCCGGGACCTTGTGCATCATGCAGGCGGTTGCCTCTTGCATCCTTCTTGAAATACACTTATAATTTTGTACAAACATTTATGCCAGTCCACACTTTTCTGTGGATAATTTGTATTTCATCCAAACCATTCAAAGTAGAAGTTATTTTTTGAGCTACCCCCTCATTATGGCTTTTGTGCATCAACTATTTTTATTCCAGTTGTTTGTATTTCCTTTTACCAGAATGATGGCTTGTTTATATTCAGAATCTCTTCTTGCTCCTCTAAGACCCCTAATATATCACTCTTATTTTACTATTCACTCAAAAAACTTTCATCTTTAGGAAAGATGTGAGTTATTTTCTGAGGTTAATTGTAGCTGCTGTAATCTATTATAAACTAATAAACCACATTAAAAATCAACTGCCTAGATATTTCTACTTTATAATGCTAATATACTTAGTAATCCTCACTAATTTGCACAGTGCATAATATTAGAAAAAAATGATTTTCAATGCTTAAAGAAGATTTCTGAAATGCTCATTTTTTTACGTTTTAATGACATGAAAATGTGACATTCTCTTTCATACTGCTTCAAGTGAAAAACAATCATTTGAAACTATAGAAATCTTGATCTAAAGAGTTATCTCTTTGCGTTTATAGGGGGATGTTTGATTTTATTTTTAAAGAACTAAGTTATTATCTTAACCTGTAGTTATTTTTGGATAGAATAGTCATATAAGAAATCTCACAATTTGTATTCCAATGTTGCGTATATTTTAGAAATTTTTGCATCTTTGGAAACCAGCTTGAATTTGCTGCTCTGTAATTTTCTGGATTTTCTATTTCCGTGTTTGCTCTTTCTCTACGAACCTTCTGCTGTGGCACATGTGGCAAGGAATTTAGTGGTGTGTTTTATTTACTAAGCTCCCATGGTCTATAAAGCTTTTTAAAGATTTCTCTGGATGGAAGCACCATGTGTTGAAGAAGCCTGAAGTGATAGTACAAAATCTTTTAAGAGGTTTGTGTGTTTTAGCTGTTTCAGATCAAATTACTTAAGTATATTGATTTTATCCTTCTCAATGATGACATATAAATAGGCATATAAGGTAAATTCAAAGTGCATTATATGATGTACATATTAAAGTGTATGCAAACATTTTATGTTCTCTCAGTTCAAGTTCTGTCTTGATCTCTGTTTTCACCAAAAAATCTCACAAGATAACCCTTTAAATGATCTGTTATCCCTGCTACCTTCAATATTTTGTTGTTCTTGCCCATTATAAGGAGACAACTTGAATTATCTGTCTTTAATATATTCATTCAAATACAAAAATGGACTTTAGTATTATTTATGACTTTGACTTTCCTGAACACAGTATCTTTGGTTTGGGAAGTAGTTCTTTAAAATTAGATAAAGATTCTTCATTCTCAAAGAATACACAAGCCCAATATATGGGGGAAAAAAAAGAAAATAAAATACAACAGTTTATTTTTTATTTTATTTTTTAAATGAAGAGCATAGGTTTTGTGGCAGGCATTTGATTTAGCAGTTAAAATGTCATTTGGGACACCTGCATCCCAAATCGGACTGCCTAGGTTTTAAGTCCAGGCTCTGCTCCCCATTCCAACTTTCTGCTGATGGACAACCTTGTGATGGCAGCAGGTGATGGTACTTGCCACTCATACAGGAGACCTGGAATGAGTTCTGGGTTCCTAGCTTCAGGCTGGCATTTGGGGAGTGCATTAATGTATGGGAGCTCTGTCTCTCTGTCAAATACATATATGCATAGATACATACATACTGAAGGCTTCAAATAGGACTTATTCTCAGGCATGGTGATATGTGCTTTGTTTTATAACTTATAAACAGGTCATTAGGTAATGCAATTGAGCCATTAATAAGTTCTAGGAACACTGAAAGTCATTTCTATAGTACTAGATTTTTATTCCTTAAGGATTTTTTCCTTCTATTGAAGATTTAATATTTGGTAGGTAGAAAAACTTTAGGTTCAGCTGTCTTGGTGCTCAGGTGTCTTGGTAGAACTGGTAAGAATGCTGTAACTAGGAGAGAATAGTTCATTGTTCTTTCTTGAGAATGTTGTGGTTTTCTCAGAAATAATATCCGACTGACCCCATAGGGTTTAAACATTCTGTGCAAGAGAAGTCAGCCTTCTCTCCCCCAAAATACCCATGGTATAGTTCATAAGCCTCAATTTCTTAACATGAAAAATGGGAACAATAATAATAACCACATTGTAAGGCTACTGTGAGCATTCAGTGAGATAAATGAGTGTAAAGCACTAAACGTAGGGATTCATATAAAATTAAAAAATGTATATTATCTATTTTAAGAAAAGACATATTTATTTGAAAGGCAGAGTTAGAGGGAGAAGGGTAGAGACACACAGAGTGGTGGTTCACTTCCTAAATGGCTTCAATGGCTGGGGCTGATTAAGGCTGAAGCCAGGAGCCAGGAACTCCATCAGGATCTCCCACATAAATGGCAGGGGCCCAAGTACTTGGGCATCCTCTGCTGCTTTCCTAGGCACACTAGCAGGGAGCTGGATTGGAAGCATCACAGGTGGTGGCTTAACCTACTACGTCACAATGCCATCCGCTTTATTATCTGTTATTGTTGAAATGGCACTATAAACATCTGATTTCCCATACTAAGTTCACAACACATTTGCTATATAATCTTTGGCAAGTTACATAACCTGTTGCTTTTCCTCTTGTATAAAATAGATATTGCAGTATAGGTTCTTTCCTGGAAAGGAGAACTCATCTGGAAGACAGGGTAGAGTTGCAGGTGACTAAATGTTGAGTTTGAGTGTACAACCTCTCAGATTCGACAAAACTCCAATTCTGAGGACTGGAGGATTTTGAAATGTCGTTCCTACTGTCATCTTCCACAGGGTATTGATCACCTTTTCTCTATTCTAATCAATTAAGATGTGTTCTTTATTTTGAAAGCCTGTAAAGAAGAAGATTTTATAATGTTATGAATATAAATGATCAATAACAGAAATTTTTTAATGTCAGATCTACAGACCTCAATCTGTTTCTCCTATTTTCATTTTAAGAGAAAATGGAAACAGAATTCTTCTTCATTTGAATAACAAAGCTGTGTATGTGAAGACCAAATTAAACTTGCAATTTTTATTACTTGATTCTTCCCTTTAGGTCTTTATTTCTTAAATTAGTGTGTGATCTTGGAAAAGTTACGCAGCTTCTCTAAGTTTCATCTTCCTCGTTTTGAATGTGAGGATGGTGATAGAATATATTCTCTAGGATTGTTGGGGAGATTGAGTTTGAAGATGCTGTATATGAAAATATGTAGAACAGTTCTGGACAATTATGTTAGGATAAATTGGCAGTGGTTGTGTGATCAGAAGTAGAACCATGCAACAAGAAGGGCTTTTAATCCTCTTGTTTTTTGTAGACCTCCTCAGTTTTTTTAGTGCTTCATTCAATAAAAGGTATGTGGGGTAGATAAACTTACCAGTCGTACTAACTTCCTACTTGATATGAATAAATGTTTCAATTGGGTTTTGCTTCAGGATATTATTTACTCCAAACAAAGTTTGTATGTCATAAATTAGGACTGGCTTTTTCCCAATCTCTTCAATACAATGTCAGGGCTCGTTCATTTTATCTTCATACTTACTTCCAGAGCCAAACCATTGCTGTGTTTCTCATACACCAATTTAAGTGAACAATACCATGCTGATCAGAAGCATTCAATATCAGTTCTATATATATATGATTAATAACAATTGGAAATCTACTTAACTGTTGCATAGTAAGTGTGGCTAGTTTGATAGGCAACGATCTTTCAAAAATATGAGGTTCATGAGGGAGGATCAATAAAAGGATCCTTGATGGCGAAAGGTTGGGGACCAATCGATCACATTTCAAAGATGAAAATGCATGGTCCTAGTGAAGAGCTTTGAATTTAGGTGATTCTGTGCAGTGTGCTAATTGCTCTAGTGACGATATGTGCAAGAGCAGAAGTAACTGTGTCAGGGAAAGCTTCTAGTAGGAGGTGGCTTTTGATCTGTGATTTAAAGGATGATTAGGAATAGGTTTCAGGTAACATCCTAAAAAGCATTGAACATGGGAGAACATTTGTTAGCATTACTAACTGTTCTGTGGGTCTGATTCTGAAATGTCTTTTCTTTTTTTTTTTTTTTTAAAAAAAAGATTATTTATTTGAAAGGCAGAGTTACAGAGAGGAGGACACACACACACACACGGGAGAGAGAGAGAGAGAGAAAGAGAAAGAGAGAGAAATATTTTCCATCTGCTGGTTCACTCTCCAAATGATCACAATTGCCAGGGCTGGGCCAAGTCAAAGCTAGGAGCCAGGAGCTTCATCCGGTTCTCCAGCATGGGTGCAGGGGCCGTCTTCTGCTGCTTTTCTAGACTGTTAGCAGGGAGCTGGTTTGGAAGTGGAGCAGCCAGGAATTCTAACTGGCCCCCATATGGAATGCTGGCATCACAGATGATGGCTTAACCCTCTGTGCCACAGTGCTAGCCTCTGAAATATCTTATATGTAAGTCTTTGTGACTTCTAGAAAGGCTGCCTTGAATGTAATATGGCTGTAGGCCAGCTACTTAACCAGTGCATTTCTCTTTCTTAGCTTGGTTTTGTGGTCTGGGACATAGTACATTTTAAGGTATGAAGGTAATTTAAGAAGTGGCCTTTTAACATATAAACTGATTAGTAGGACTATTAAGCTAATAAAATCTTATATTTTTCACTGTAATATTTTTCCCCAATTGACAAGCATAGTCTTAGAGACTTATATCTGAAAACTTAGAACTTGGTGTTATTTTTAAATTTCTCTTATATATTGCAGATCTTTAGATGCCTATAATGAAGTACTTCCAACCATAAAGTTGGCACTTCATAAATTCCTTTTTTTTTATTGAGAGATAACATGAAAATAAATCCTCAGAGTAATTTTAACTTTTGGGAAAAATACGAATTATTATTATGCAATAATGATGATGAAACAGTAGCAGTTGCAGAAGCAAGAGTGGTGACAACTCCTCTCTACTTCTGAGAAATTTAAGATTGGGAACTTAAATCCAATCTTTTTTAAAAATATTTTTAATTTATTTGACAGGCAAAATTGCAGACAGTGTGAGAGTGAGAGAAACAGAGAGAAAGGTCTCCCCAAATGGCTGCAACGGCCAGAGCTGCGCCAATCCGAAGCCAGGAGCCAGGTGCTTCCTCCCAGTCTCCTATGCGGGTGCAGGGGGCCAAGCACTTGGGCCATCCTCCACTGCTTTCCCAGGCCACAGCAGAGAGCTGGACTAGAACTGGAGCCCATATGAGATGCTGGCACCTCAGGCAGAGGATTAACCTAGTGAGCCATGGCGCTGGCCCCAAATCCAATTTTTTAGTTTGTAATCTGGAATCCTGTGTTTTCTAGTAACTTTCTGAATATCTTTTTTTCCTGCTGAGCTTATGAAGTTTATTTTCTGTTTTTGGTTCGGAATTTCTCTGCTGTTTCATAACTTATTTCTCCAAATTAAAAATACCTATCGAGATTTTGCAACTAATATGGTTTTGAACCATAGTCACTTTCTGAAAAGGGGTCAGTTGTCACACAGCGTAGAGAAATGATGGCCTTGGTTTCCAGTGGCATGTCGTTTTCTCTACAACTTCGGCATGCTGGAAACTTGGATTATGGATAATATCGTTAAAAATGGTAAAAATCTCTACTTTAAAAAGAAAGGTTCTTGGACCAGGTGTTTGGCATAGTGATTAAGTCATTGCTTAGATTGCCTGCATCTCGTATCAGATGCCTGGTTCAAACCATGGCTCTGCTCTCCATTTTAGTTTCCTGCTAATCTGCCTCCTTAGAGACCAGCAAGTGATGGATTGAGTAGTTGGGTCCCTGCCATCCACATGGAAGACCTGGATTGAGTTCCTTGTTCCAGGCTTCAGTCTGGTCCAGTTGTGTGCATTTGGAGAGTGAACCAGTGGATGCGAGATCGCTATCTGTCTCTTTGATTCTGTCTCTCTGCCTTTCAAGTAAAGTAAATCAATAAAAATTAAAACAAGAAAGGCTATGAATTTGAGTAAAGTAGGGGAGAAGATGTGAGAGTTGTAGAAAACAGTTATGACATTCCCTTAGTCATATTAAATTAGTTATGATGCTTTAAAGGATATTTTCCTTTAAGACATTCGGTTGAGCTCTTTAATAAGAAACAAAAACCTAAACTAAGGTAAAATAAAAATAGAAATAGTACATCATCTGATGAAAGTTTAAATAATTTGGAACACCATGTATTTGTTAACTGAGTCTTAGGAACATTTGTTACTCTTGAGTCTGAAGACCCAGCTATGTGAGTGTGCTTTAAAATGTTTGTGGAGAATTGGAATTAAATGATAAATTTGTTTTGGTGCAAAACACGTTTGAAATCCATGCATAGTTTTTTTTTTCATAATATGCATTTTCATGAACTTTTTTTAGACCTTTCATGTACATGAATTTCAAAAATTCTTTGCACCAAACTTTTTTTTTCATAAATGTGAATTTACAAAGTGCAACTTTTGTGTTGTTGTGGCTCTCCACCCCAACCTCCCTCCCTCCCGTGGCCCTCCCCTCTCCCTCGCCCTCTCCCATCCCACCCTTTATCGAGTTTCATTTTCAATTACCTTCATATACTGAAGATCAACTTAGTATATACTAAGCAAGGATTTCAACAGGCTGCACTCACACAACCGCGCAAGGTATAGGGTATTGTTTGACTAGTAGTGTTTTTAAGTTTCATAGTAAAACACATTAAGGACAGAGATCCTACGTGGGGAGCATGTCCCCAGTGACTCCCGTTGTTGATTTAACAATTGGCACTCTTATTTATGACGTCAGCAATCACCCGAGACTCTTGCTATGAGCTGTCTAGGCTATGGAAGTCCCTTGAGTTCACCGACTCTGAACTTGTTTAGTCAAGGCCGTGTCACAGTGGAGGTTCCTTCCTCCCTTCAGAGAAAGGCGCCTCTCTCCTTGATGGCCTGTTCCTTCTGCTGGGGTCTTGTTCACCAGGATCTTTCATTTAGATTGTTTTTTGCCACCGTGTCATGGCTTTCCATGCCTGTGAGACTCTCATGGACCTTTTAGCCAGATCCGAATGTCCCAAGGGTTGATTCTGAGGTAGGAGTGCTGTTTTGGGCGTTTGCCATTCTATGAGTCTGCTGTGTGTCCTGCTTCCCCCGCAGGATCGTTCTCTCCCTTTTAATTCTATCCTTCATTATTTGCTTACACTGTGTCTTATTTGTGAAATCTCTTTGACACATACCCTATCTTTTTAATTGGTTGTGTATTTTTTTTTTTTTTTGACAGGCAGAGTGGATAGTGAGAGAGAGAGAGACAGAGAGAAAGGTCTTCCTTTTTGCTGCTGGTTCACCCTCCAATGGCCGCTGTGGCCGGTGCATCGCATCTCGCTGATCCGAAGGCAGGAGCCAGGTGCTTCTCCTGGTCTCCCATGGGGTGCAGGGCCCAAGCACTTGGGCCATCCTCCACTGCACTCCCGGGCCACAGCAGAGAGCTGGCCTGGAAGAGGGGCAACCGGGATAGAATCCGGCGCCCCAACCGGGACTAGAACCCGGTGTGCCGGCGCCGCAAGGCGGAGGATTAGCCTGTTAAGCCATGGCGCCGGCCTGGTTGTGTATTTATACTTACCACTTTACCAAGTGCGCTGACATTGCACCAAACTTTTTGAAGTACCCTTGCATACATTGGAGGACAAAATGTGACTATTTAATATTTTCTCAGATTTAGTCCTTCCCCACCATAAAAATGCACAAGGAAAATAAATATATTGAGGAGTTTTTTTAAACAAAAGATTTATTTATTATTTGAAAGGCAGAATTACACACACACACACACACAGATTGAGAGAGAGAGAGAGAGAGAGAGAGAGAGAGTGCTCCCCAAATGGCTACCATGACTGGAGCTGTGTCAAGCTGAAGCCGGGAGCCTGAAACTCCATCCATTCTGGTCTCCCTCAGGGGTGCAGGGACCCAAGCACTTGCTATCCTCTACTTCCTTCCCAGGTACATTATCTGGGAGCTGGATGGGAAGTGGAGCAGCCAGCACTCAAACCGTTGCTTCTATATGGGATGCTGGTGTCACAGGTACTCTATTATGGGATGCTGGTGTCACAAGTGGCAGCTTAACCCACTGCAGCATGACACTGTCCCCAGTATGTTGAGTTTTTTTTTTTTTTTCCCAAAGAAACCTTTTTTAAGGAATACAAACTTCACATTTCCTAAATACAACTTTAGGGATATAGTGAATGTTGAGGTTTTAAAAAGAATTTTAATCTTGGAATCCCTAAGGCTCATAAATGTCATATTTAATTTTTGTTATAACATTATTGGTTGTTATTAAATGAAATTATTTTTTCTGAGGTCAGATACGTTAGATTTTTCCAGAAATTGGGTCCAGGAAATGCCTTCATTTGTACTTTTGGATTGGTTGGTGTGGTTTACAGGTATGCTAAGGTAGGGTCATGTACATTGAATGCTTTTCTGTTTTAAATTGTGTGGCTCTTTGTAACAGGCATCTTTTCTCCGAGGCGACTGAGTATATGGCAGTCCGTACTGGGGGAGCGGGAGGCTAGTGAGTTTGGGGAGTCAAATCCTTATGTATGGTATGACAGGGAAAGAATGGAAAATCACTTGGCTTTGAATTATGACATGTTGGGCTCTTTTCCAAAGCACTCATAATTGGCCATGTGTTAATTTTGAAGTTTTGTGTGTGTGTGTATCTGTATGTGTGTGTGTTTCCACTTGGAAAACTCATTACTGTTACCAGGAACTGTGTGGGAACATGTATGGAAAAGTATGGCCCTTCATAGTCTATGTTCCTTTTTTTCTTTTGTATTTCCCTAACACCACTTTCACATCTTTGAGTTGTTACTCTTCTTCCTTTTTGATCTGTGCACTGGTTTTTGAATTAAAATGTTAATAAAATAGGATATTTGAATCAGTGTCCTTTCCATTTTATGATGCTGTAATGATAATGGATTTTTTGTTTTGCTTATTTAACAAGTTTATATCTGAGATATTATTTTCAGTGCCCGAGGTCAAAGTGGTAGAATTTAGGATGTTCACAAAGCTTAAGATAGAGATCTTAGGTGCTTTGGGTAGTCTAAGTGCACATTTGGAGAATATTATTGGCAAAGGTGAGTCTTAAAGAATTCCATTGGAAAGACAGTTTTAAGGCTTATTTGGGAAGACTTTTGACATAACACAATAGTCATCTCCAAACATTCTGGATAGAACATACTATCAGCAGAATGTTTATGAGCATGTGACCTAAGATAAATGCATGTGTATTTAAAATTGTGGATGTATTGTTGTGCTAATATTTTCCATATAAGTAGATATTAAAAATAAAGAGATATAGATGAAATAAATCTTTTAAAACTAATCATGATCCCCCAAACTCTAGAATTGAATATGCTTTCTTAGTCCTAAAAGTCTTGGTTTAATTCTGTGTGAAATGATTTAAAGATCTGATTCTAAGTTCAGTTTATTTTGGTAGTTTTTATTTTTAAAAGATTTATTTATTTATTTGAAAGTCAGAGTTACACAGAGAGAGGAGAGGCAGAGAGAGAGAGGTCTGACGTCCGCTGGTTCACTCCCTAATTGGCCACAACGGCCGGAGCTGCACCAATCTGAAGCCAGGAGCCAGGAGCTTCCTCCGGGTCTCCCATGCGAGTGCAGGGGTGCAAGGACTTGGGCCATCTTCTACTGCTTTTCCAGGCCGCCGCAGAGAGCTGGGTCGGAAGTGGAGCAGCTGGCACTTGAACCGGCGCCCATATGGGATGCTGGCGCGTCAGGCCAGAGATTAATCTGCTGTGCCACAGCGCCGGCCCTGGTACATATTTTTAATATTGCTATAGCTGAAAATGATATCTTAAAAATAAAAATAGATACAAATGGAAGAAATCCATCATTGATCACACTTATTAACTTGCGATACAAACCTTTTAATCCCATGTGCAAAACATTCAAAGAGTTTTGTTAAAATTTGGGGAGTAAATCTGTCTCCTTTTGCCTGTGAAGTTGAAGGCATAATATTCTCGTATTTTTAATAAATGAACTCGAAATCCCTGAAACTTTTTGGAACATCATTAAGCAGGTTGCAATATTCTGTTGCCAATTTAAAACTGGAAACAGATGAGAATTTCTGTAAGTTGATATAGACCTAAAATTTTTGGTAATAAAATCATACAATGATGGAATCATCCTGAACATATCTTTAAAATATTTTTTCATATAATGAATGTGTTTTGAAAAGTATTTACTTTCTCATTTGTTAAAATATCACTTTAACCTTGAAGAGATAGTTGGTTGTTTGCTTACTTGATGTTTCTACCCAAATGTCTATGTCTGTCCATTTTTCCATCCATCCATCTAATCTGAGTACTTGTTAATACATACTCACAATTTCATGACATCACATGAGAGTATGTTTGGTATATTGGTATTTTTGTACTTTACCCTTAAGTTTGGAAACTGCCACAAGTTAATAGTGGAACCTCTGGGTGGTGCAAACAATTCTGAGGGTTACTTTTCATATCATTTCAAAGCAGTTGATTTTATTGTGCTTTACATGTCTATTTTAAAAATTAATTCTGTTATTGTATAGCACCAGCCTTCAACGTTTTGCTGCAATTGCTTGGCTATGGATAACGTAGTTAGAGAAGTTCATGGCTCTATCTCTGTAATCTTATCCTCTGCCCCACCCACCTTGCTTTTTTTCTTTTAGTTCAGCCAGGGCATCCATGCTTACACTTTCTTGGTTTTTCTCTAAAAGTGGTTTTTATTTTAAAAGAGTAGCTTACTGTTAGATTCTGTCTTCTCTAGTACATGTTTTAGTGGCTTACTCAAAAGTACAGCCTTTCCTATCAAATATCTTAAACGTAGGCATGTAGAGAAATATGTACATTTCTTCCTCTGAAAAAGCATGCTTCCTACCTGACATTTTTTTTTCAAGTCTTCATTCAAATTTTCTGTTCTTTGTTCAGCATGGTGGTAGCACCGTTGTACAACCCCAGTGGACATCAGTCATAGAGCATTCTAGGAAAATGGTTACTCCAGATTTGTGCAGTAAGCAGCTCTGTTTTTTAATTAAGGGGAAGATGTTTTAAAATTTCTTCTCTATGGTTTATACATTATTTTAACCTTTTAAAAATAGTAGCAGGAAAAACAAGTGACTTTCTAATAGCATACAACTTTATGTCTTCTGTGAATTTCAAAAGAGATTTCTAAACATTTAACATTAAGTTTAGTGAAATTATATATAAAATACCAAATTGAGTATCATATCATTTTAAGCATCATTGGAAAATTGCAGAAAGAATTTATATCTGTGTGCTTAGTTTCCAGATGTCTCACTGATTGTAAAGGTTTCATTTTCTTATTATTTAACATTTCGAAGTACAATAGGGCAAGGTGCATTGTTAATATTACTAGATATAAATCTGTATTTCAAACTATCTTCTTGATAATTAAAAAATGTTTTTTTTGTTAGATCTGCTTGGATCATAGTTGTTTCTATCCTGTAATGTATCTTCCCAAGAGCTCCTACTAACAGGACAAGTGTCAGGTTGGTCATGGTTTATTGTCACTGAGGTCTGCATTATTAATAGAGTATTGTAATCAAGCTGTGGTTTTTTTTTTTTTTTGAGAAGAATCTTCTTAAACCAGCTTGCACTTTGTTCAGAGTTAATTTAGTTAAAAACTACATGGTAATATCTACAACCAGTCTCCTTTTTTTATTCAGTACAGAAGTGACATATTTGACATATAGACCTGGTGTGTCAATCTGTATTTAAATTTAATCGATCTAGGTTTCTGAAATTTTAAATAAATAAAAATATGTTTATATAGTGTTCTTCTGGGATGTGTGTACCCACTTTGGAGATTTTATTTTTATTCATTTATTTTTAAAAAATATTTATTTATTTATTTGAAAGGCAGAGTTACAGAGAGGCAGAGGCAGAGAGAGAGGTCTTCCATCTGCTGGTTCATTCCCCAGATGGCCACAATGGCCAGAGCTGTGCCAATCTGAAGTCAGGAGCCAGGAGCTTCCTCCAGGTCTCCTATGCAGGTGCAGGGGCCCAAGGACTTGCGCCATCTTCCATTGCTTTCCCAGGCCACAGCAGAGAGCTGGATCAGAAGTGGAGCAGCCAGGACTAGAAGCGGCGCCCATATGGGATGCCGGCACTGCAGGCTGCAGCTTTACCTGCTTCACCACAGCGCCGGCCCCGCAGACAACTTTTGAAAGAGTGAAATTCCACAATGTGTTACTGGACAGTGCTCTTGCTTTCTGATCCAAAGTGTCTAATGAGAACTTTATGAAGGAAGCCAATAGTAACATCTGAGGAATTGTGTCTGAAAGAGATTGGGTTTGCTGAGATAGGTGAGGCATTGGGACACTGCCATCAATTCGTTGCATGTGTTTGGCTAGGCTGGCAGCAGTGACCAGTGCCAGGTTTTTTGAGTGTGGTTTATGTCATCAACAGAGTTGGCTGTCTTCGAAATCTGTTAGTTAACCTCTTTCAGAATCTTAGAGTGCAACTATCCCTCAAGAGGAGGAGGATAAAGGGGTCTCTAGGAGTTTTTGTTTTTTAAAAAAGGGCCCTCTATTTTAATTGAGATTGTAGTTCTCCTCTCCACCAGTTTTTTTTTTAAAGATTTATTTATTTTACTTTGAAAGTCAGAGTTACACAGAAAGAAGAAGAGGGGGAGAGAGAGAGAGAGAGAGAGAGAGAGAGAGAGAGAGAGAGAGAGAGAGAGAGAGTCTTCCATCCGCTGGTTCACTCCCCAAATGACCGCAACAGCCAGAGCTGCTGATCTGAAGCCAGGAGCCAGGAGCTTCTTCCGGGTCTCCCACATGGGTGCAGGGGCTCAAGGACTTAGGCCATGTTCTACTGCTTTTCCAGGCCACAGCAGAGAGCTGGATCAAAAGTGGAGCAGCCAGGTCTTGAACTGGCACCCACATGGGATGCCGAAGCTGCAGGAGGCGGCTTTACCCGCTATGCCACAGTGCTGGCCCCTCCTACCAGTTTTTTGAAGCACATAAAAGATGAACAGATTTCAAGTTTTCTCATTTTATTTACAGTACCCGTTTATTGTTATGGATGGAGGGAATGTTGAGTAATGAAATGGATGCTAAACATGTTATACAGTTACCATGTACCAGAATATTTATGGGACTTTAGTAAGATGGAGATAGTTGTATTACCTGTTACATAGTTTTGAGACATTTCAATTAGCTAATACATTTGAAAGAGTGCTTGATAGGTTGTAAGCTCTTTTTTTTTTTGATTTATTCATTTATTTGAAAGTCAGAGTTACACAGAGAGAGAAGGAAAGGCAGAGAGAAAGAGAGAGGTTTATTTTTTTTTTTTTTTTTTTTTTTTTTTTTTTTTGGACAGGCAGAGTGGACAGTGAGAGAGACAGAGAGAAAGGTCTTCCTTTGCCATTGGTTCACCCTCCAATGGCCGCTGCGGCCGGTGCATCTCGCCAAGCCGAAGCCAGGAGCCAGGTGCTTCCTCCTGGTCTCCCATGCGGGTGCAGGGCCCAAGCACTTGGGCCATTCTCCACTGCCTTCCCGGGCCATAGCAGAGAGCTGGCCTGGAAGAGGGGCAACCGGGATAGAATCCAGTGCCCCAACCGGGACTAGAACCCGGTGTGCTGGCGCCGCAAGGCGGAGGATTAGTCTGTTAAGCCATGGCGCCGGCCCGGGTTGTAAGCTCTTTTTAAACATTAGATATTATTATCTTGTTACTTAATTTTTTTGACAGGCAGAGTTAGACAGTGAGAGAGAGAGAGAGAGAAAGACAGACAGAGAGAAAGGTCCTCCTTTTTCCGTTGGTTCACCCCCCAAGTGGCCAATACGGCTGGCGCGCTGTGGCAGGCGTGTTGCACCCATCGGAAGCCAGGACCAGGTGCTTCCTCCTGGTCTCCCATGCGGGTGCAGGGCCCATGCACTTGGGCCATCCTCCACTGCCTTCCCAGGCCACAGCAGAGAGCTGGACTGGAAGAGGAGCAACCGGGCAGAATCCGGCGCCCCAGCCGGGACTAGAACCCTGGATGCCAGTGCTGCAGGTGGAGGATTAGCCAAGTGAACTGTGGCTCTGGTCATCTTGTTATTTAATTTACACAACAGATGTCATTTGGGAGGCAGATGTCATTATCTCTGTTTTATAGAAAAGGAAATTAATGTTTAGGAAGGGAAAATGACTTGCCCAAGGTCACATTTCCATTAAGTGGCAGAACTATAATCTAAACCTAAATATTCTGGCTTGAAGTTCCATAGTATTTATACTATGTCATACAGCTGCCTCTAACAGTCAAGTCAAGAGATTTCACCTAGGTTATCTTGAAGCCTAGGTAATCAAGGTAATCAGGAGCTGAACATATTATTAGTGGTGTTGAATTTCAGTAGGTTTGGTTATTAAGCACAGTCCTCAGCTTTACTTGGCAAGATTTTAACAGAAATTCATGTATATTAGAACCATGTCCTCACTTTGCGCAGTTCTAATCTCAACTTCACACAGTTCTGATATCATGATTTGATGATAGTTGTTATAGAAGCATGCACAGTAAAAACCAAGGACTACCTGTATTTCTATCAGCTTCACATTCACATACAGAAATCATTAAATTCTCTCTCCTTTACACCATTTAGATGGTTCATTTTTGTTTGATGACTGATTACCCTTTTCTTTCAAGGTTCTACTGCTCAGGGAGACCACTGTGTTGAATAAGTAAGTTCTTAAAGGTCTCTGATGATTGGCTCTTGGCTTATATGCACATCATCTCTGACATTTATTGTACCCAGTAGTAGATCTGCCTCTGCATTTGGATAGATACATCTGTTTTCTTCTCTTCTCTTTTTTTTTTATTTAATCTCTTCCCACCTCCCCATACATGTCTAAGCTTCTTTCTGAATTGATTCATTGCTTTCTATCAGCTTCAGCAATGGACAAGAAAGACAGTGAGGCCAGTTATCTCTCAGTTAGTGTTTTATTATATTGAAGATAATGTATTGCAGGCCGGCGCCGTGGCTCACTTGGCTAATCCTCCGCCTGTGGCGCCGGCACCCTGGGTTCTAGTCCTGGTTGGGGCGCTGGGTACTAGTCCCGGTTGCTCCTCTTCCAGGCCAGCTCCTGCTGTGGCCCGGGAGGGCAGTGGAGGATGGAACAAGTGCTTGGGCCCCTGCACCCACATGGGAGACCAGGAGGAAGCACCTGCTCCTGGTTTCGGATCGGCACATTTGGCCATTTGGGGGGTGAACCAACAGAAAAAGGAGGACCTGTCTCTCTCTCACTATTATAAGTCTCTCTCTGTCTCACTCTCTCACTGTCTAACTCTGCCTGTCAAAAAAAAAAAAAGTGATGTATTGCAGTAGACAGTGGGCAGTCATTAAGCAAGAACTGGGTCTATTTAAATTTCTTTTTAGATATAGATGCTTGAATTATTTTTAAACACTTAGTAATCATTTCATCCTGAATGTTATGCATGCTTGTCAGTTGTGGAACAATGTACTATTGAAAATATTGAAGCTTTGAATTTCCTCTTGACCCCAAAGTTTAAAATGTTCTTTTTCCTTGACTTTTTTTGTTTTTCAAAGATTTTATTTATTTATTTGAGAGGTGGAGTTAGAGAGAGAGGGAGAGACAGAGAGAAAGGTCTTCCATCCACTGGTTCACTCCCAAATGGCCACAATGATCGGAACTGCATTGATCCAAAGCCAGAAGCCAAGAGCTTCTTCCCAGTCTTCCACATGGATGCAGGGGCCCTGGGCCATCTTCTACTGCTTTCCCAGACCACAGCAGAGAGCTGGATCAGAAGAGGAGCAGCTGGGACTAGAACTGGCTCCCATATGGGATGCCTGTGCCACAGGCACAGGGTTAATCTACTGCACCACAGAATCGGCCCCTCCTTGACTCTATATTGCCATCCTCTCCCTTATGATGGTGTGTGTGTGTGTGTGTGTTTTAAGATTTATTTTATTTATTTGAAAGGCAGAGTCATGCAGATGCAGAAAGAGAGAGAGAGGTCTTCCATCTGGTGGTTCACTCCCCAGATGGCCACAACAGCTGGAGCTTCGCCAATCCGAAGGCAGGAGCCAGGAGCTTCCTCTGGGTTTCCCACGTGGGTGCAGGGGCCCTAGGACTTGGGCCATCTTCCACTGCTTTCCCAGGCCATAGCAGAGAGCTGGATTGGAAGTGGAGGAGCCAGGACTTAAACGGTGTCCATATGGGATGCCAGCACTACAGGTGGCAGCTTTACCTGTTATGCCACAGCACTGGCCCCATGATTATGTTTTTTTTTTTAATTGTGTGTATATCATAAATACAATATTAAGAACATAGTAATTCTTTCTACTGTACTTGTCCTCCTACCAACTCCCCCCTCCATGTTTAGTCTGAGAAAGAAAGAAACAGAAAGAAAAAAAAAGAGAATGAAATAAAAAACTAAGAGAATGGTTTTTCAACTGTCTAGACAAGGCTGTTCTATGTTATTGCTTCTTGAAGGTGATTTCACTTTTTCCCCCTTTTCTTTTCCCTTTCTTCCTCCCCCTTCTTTCCTCTTGTGAGCTCTTAGACATAACTTTAACTTATGAGACATAGTATTATTCTCCATTTAATACACTAAATGGAAGTGATTCTTGAGAACAAGTTTTACTATTAAGTCTCATGATACAACTCTTTGGGGACAGAGGTCCTGCATGGGAAATTAGTACACAGTGACTCTTGTTTATTTAACATATAACACTTTTGTGTTTGATATCAGGATCACCCAAAGCTCTTGACATGAGCTGCCTTAGCTATGGAAGCCTTTTGGATCCACTGTCTCAACAAGGCCATAAGCAGAGTGGAAGTTCTCTTCTCCCTTCAGAGAAAAGCACATCCTTCTTTGATGGCCATTTCTTTCCAGTGGGGTCTCACCCGCAAGGATCCTTTACTAGGACATTTTTATTTTTCCCCAGAGTGTCTTCACTTTCCTTGCCTGAAATGCTACCCCTGGGCTTTCCAGCCAGGTTGGAATGTCCTTAGGGCTGATTCTGAAGTCAGAGTGCTACTTAAAGCGATTGTCATTCTATGAGTCTGCTGTATAGACTGCTTCCCATGTTGGAGCCCTCACTCCTTTTTAATTCTATTATTGTTTCCAAACACTTAGTCCTATTTATATGATCATTTTAACACTTGATCCTAATCCTATCTATATGGTCACTTTACCACTTATTCCTATCCATTTGATCTTTATAACACTTAAGCTGCTATTTTTTATCAGCAAGCTTAAGGGATTTTGGGGTCCTATGGCTAGTTGTTAAGCTATACCCTTACTGTTTTAAAACTTTTTCCTACTCAAGCATTCGTAGAGTAGAAATCCCATGCTTTCAGGCATGGAAAGCCAAGACACTGTGGCAAAAATGGCTTACATGAAAGATCTCTATGTGTGAGATTCCAGTGGAAAGAAGGGATCATCAAAGAAGGAGGTGCCTTTCTCTGAAGGGAGGAGAGAACTTCCACTTTGCTTATGGCCCTGTCTAAATACTGACAGTTTGTGGACTCAAAAGGCTTCCACAGCCTTGGCAGCTCATGATGAGATCCTTGGGTGATCATTGACGTAACGAATCAGAGTGTCAATTATTAAATCAACAACAGGAGTCACTGTGCATTTGCTCCCCCTGTAGGACCTCTGTTCTTAGGGAGTTGTACTATGAGAATTAATGGTAAAACTTGTCTTCAAACAGTACTTTATACTTTGTGTGTTTCTGTGGGTGCAAACTGTTGAAATCTTTACTTAGTGTAGAGTTGATCTTCTGTATATAATTAAAAGTGAATCTTAATGAAGAATGGGATGGGAGAGGGTGTAGGAGGTGGGATAGTTTGGGGGTGGGAGGGCAGATATGGGGGAAAGAACTGCTATTATTCCAAAAGCTGTACCTATGAAGTTTATATTTATTAAATAAAAGCTTTCTAAAAAAGAAATCCCATGCTGACTCTAATTTTTATTTCTTTAATAGGTATGGTGCTGGAGAGTTAGTTTGGGATAAAATAAGCTTGTGTTTAAGAGTATGCTCCAACACTTTCTAGCAGTATGAACTTGGGCTTGTACCTTAAGCTCTTCAGGACTCAAATATCCTTTTTATTTATTTATTTATTTTTATTTTTTGACAGGCAGAGTGGACAGTGAGAGAGAGAGAGACAGAGAGAAAGGTCTTCCTTTGCCGTTGGTTCACCCTCCAATGACCAGCGCAGCCAGCGTGCTGTGGCTGGCGCACCACACAGATCCGAAGCCAGGAGCCAGGTGTTTATCCTGGTCTCCCATGCGGGTGCAGGGCCCAAGCACTTGGCTATCCTCCACTGCACTCCCGGGCCATAGCAGAGAGCTGGCCTGGAAGAGGGGCAACCGGGACAGAATCCGGCGCCCCGACCAGGACTAGAACCTGGTGTGCCAGCGCCGCAGGTGGAGGATTAGCCTATTGAGCCGTGGTGCTGGCCTCAAATATCCTTACATGTAAAACAGTACCTACTTTTCAGTGTTGTTTTAAGGATTAAATGTGTAAAATATGAGAGCTTAGCACATAATATGTGCTACATAAACAGTAGCTGTTATTAAAAGGAAAATCTTTAAAAGAAGAACCTGGCCAAATGCAAAAAGTACTATATTCAAAATACTTTATTGAAGGGGTAAAAAGTGAACACTACTAGAACATATCATGAAATCCTTCTATAACTTTCCTAACACAGGGACTCTAGATTATCTTTGAGAAAATCCTCATTGAGTTGTAGTGATAGGTATTTTGAGAACCTCTTCAAATGTAAATCAACAAATATATTGTTACTAAAATTCCTTCATTATATAAGATCAGCTTCTTTGTCTTTGAGCTTTATATTTTGTGGCAACTAGTTGACTTGGGTATAGAGTGAACTGGGGTCTGAGCTAGACTGTAGCAATGACTAAAGAAGAAGTGATAGAACCTAGTAGGTAGCAGACAGGGAGGTTGACCTGGGAGGCATCCTTCAGAGATGGGCTGGGTGCAGCCTGTCTGGGTCATTGATCACAGAACTTATTTCTAGAGGGCTATGGGTAGAGGAAGCTGGTTGAGATGAAGGTGTGGAATTGGTAAGTGCCTAATACTTTCTGTTGCCCTCAAGCTTTTTATTTATTTATTTATTTATTATTTATTTTGATGTGGACCCTAATTTTCTCTGTACCTAGAAGGCATTGTTCAGCAAGTGCTCAGATTTAGCCCCGCATCACTGGGGATTGCAGGCTTGACCTCCAGATCCTAAAAGGTTCCTAAAGTCCTAGCAGCAGACTGGCTATGTTAGAACTAGGATTTGGGGCCAGTGCCGTGGCTCACTTGGTTAATCCTCTGCCTGCGGTGCCAGCATCCCATATGGGCACTGGGTTCTTCTAGTCCTGGCTGCTCCTTTTCAAGTCCAGCTCTCTGCTGTGGCCCGGGAGGGCAGTGGAGGATGGCCCAAGTGCTTGGGCCCTTGCACCCACATGGGAGACCAGGAAGAAGCACCTGGCTCCTGGCTTTGGATTGGCATAGTTCCGGTTGTTGAGGCCTTTTGGGGAGTGAACCAACGGAAGGAAGACTTTTCTTTGTGTCTCTCTTTCTCACTGTCTGTAATTCTATCTGTCAAATAAATAAATAAAAATCTAAAAAAATTTTATCGTTTTTTTCTATTTATTGCTAAAATAATTTTTACTCCTTAATTTTGTTAACAGAAGTTGATTATAGAGAAAGAAACAAATAAAGATAAGAGGGATATAGGAGATAGAATATGTACTGATTCCATTTATTATTTATTTATTCCATTTTCTTCTTACTTATTTTTTATTATATTTCTTATTACACCTGTTCAGGAAAAGGCATAGGTACTATATAATGACAGGAGTCAGAAGAGTGATTGCTTCTGGGGATGGATTATTGATTTGGAAGAGGAATGTGAGAATCTTCTGGAATATTGGGAATGCTTTTTATTATGGTCTGTTAGTTATATGGGAGAATTTATATATGTATACATAAGTTCATTCATTGACTAAACTTAAGATTAGTATTCTTTGCTATCTATATATTATGTGGTAATAACATTGTGTTAATAAAATAGAGCTTTTAAAAGAGGAGAAAATATCTGTTGAATTCTCTCTATATAAATATCTATCTATCTATCTATCTATCTAGATAGATAGATATATTTAGCAGTGGAACTGATTTCCAAGGGAATTATACATTTATATTAGTATCCATTTATTGCATGCAAACATTAAAAAGTATATTTAAAGGTGGTGAATTAACATAGCTAGTTGATTCATTAAAATGATGAGTATAGTTGTCATTGGATTTTAGGACAATATAATCATAGCTCAAACTGGCAAAATTGGAACATTTCTATATTTTGAGGGGAGAAATGTAGATTCCAAGAAAATAAGCTTTCTTTGTCATTTTGGAAATCAGAATAAACAAACCAAAACATTAAATTGTGATCTTTTTTTTTTTTTTTGACAGGCAGAGTGGATAGTGAGAGGGAGAGAGACAGAGAGAAAGGTCTTCCTTTTTGCCATTGGTTCACCCTCCAATGGCTGCTGCAGCCGGCTCATCGCGCTGATCTGAAGCCAGGAGCCAGGTGCTTCTCCTGGTCTCCCATGTGGGTGCAGGGCCCAAGGACTTGGGCCATCCTCTACTGCCTTCCCGGGCCATAGCAGAGAGCTGGCCTGGAAGAGGAGCAACCGGGATAGAATCCGGTGCCCCAACCGGGACTAGAACCCGGTGTGCTGGCACCGCAAGGCGGAGAATTAGCCTGTTAAGCCACGGCGCCGGCCTAAACTGTGATCTTTTTAACCTTTAAACTTCCTTTCAACTTGCAATGTCTTGTTCTCTGTTCTGGTGCCTTACTACTCATGCTGTAATTCCTCATTACTAAGGCTCCCTCATTGTGTATTATTCAGGACACAATGTTGGATCCTATCTATCTTTATCTCTATAGGTCACTATTTCTCCCCACCCATTTTTATTCTTAGGGGTTATAGAATTCTGTAAATTTAAACTTTTTTTTTGTAAGCAAGGGAGCCTATTTTTAAGCAAATTGTTATTTTATGGGAATCTAACAAAGATATAAACTTTGAATGAAGTCTTGACTGATCAGTCCCCTTTGAATGTTCCTTCAGCCTTCTTTCTAGGCTTGCTCCTTCCTCTTTCCCACAGTAACCTGAGAGTGGGGCTCATTTTGGGGGAAACATAATCAAACATAACTTGGCCCAATTTTTTCACTTTGTTGGGGAACAAATGGAGAGGGCTTCTGGCTACTCATAGTCAGCTGTCATAAAATTAGTCTCTATTGCTAGGTAGTAAAGTTAAAATGTAGAAAAAGATTAAAAAATTTCTGTATGCAATTTGAATAGTGAGTGCAGTGATTCCAAAAATCTGCTTTTCAAATTGTGCTCATAGACAAGTAGCCAGAATTCAAAATTCCCAGTTACAAGTAAACAGTAATCATGTCTTAAAAACAGTAATTATTTTTGGCAAGGGTACCAAGACAATTTTAGGGGAGAATAATAGTCTTTTCAGCAAATGGTCCTGAGACAACTAGATATCCCCATGTAAAATGATGAATTTGGACCCCTACCTTACACCATATAAAAAGTGAACTCAAGGGACAGGCATTTAGCATTGTAGCTATAGAGTCTACATCTCACATCAAAATATATCTGAAGTTGATCCTGTGCCGGCTTCCTGCTGATGCAAACCTTGGTGGCAATGGTGAGTAGTTGGGTTCCTGCCACCCATATGGGAGACCTAGATTGCGTTCTTGGCTCCAGCTTTGGCTCCAGGTGCACCCTGGCTAATGTAGACATATCAGGAAGGGAGCTCTGTCTGTCACTCTTCCCCCAAATAAGTAAATACAACTCAAAATGAAATACTTAAATAAAAGAGATAAAACTATAAAACTCATAGAAGAAAACATAGGGTTAATTTTTCACGATCTTGGATTGAGCAATTGTTTCTCAGATATGACATGACCATCATAAGTGAAAATAAATGATAAATTGGATTTCACCAAAATTTAAAATTTGAGTTTCAAAGGAAATCATCAAAAAAATTAAAAGACAACTCATAGAATGGAAGACAATATTTGCAGATCATGTATTTTATAAAGGACTTATATCTTAGAATTTAACAATAAAAGGCAATCCATCTTTAAAAAGGGTGAAATATCTGAATCAATAGTTCCTCACTTAAGGTTTACAAATGGCCAATAAGCACAAAAAAAGATGGTCAACATCATTAGACTTTAAAGAAATCAATATGATTAAATCAAAATCATAATGAGATATTTCACAAATAGGTGGCTATAATTATAAAAAAAGGAAACTTAACAAATGTTAACAAAGGTTTAGAGAAATTGAAATCCACATGCATTGCTCATGGAAATGTAAGATGAATTGGTTTAAAAACCAACTTACTAGTTTCTCAAAAATAATTACTATATGGCCCAGCAATTCATTCCTATTGTCTGAGATGCTTCCTCAGAAAAAGGACACCTGATGAAGAAGGCTGTGCTAGGGAGCAGTCATTTAGTCTGGGATGCCCACGTCCCACCTCAGAGTGCCTGTTTGATTGACTAGCTTTGTGCTAATTCAGATTCCGGGAGGCGGTGGTGATCGCTACCCATGTGGGAGACCTGGATAGTGTTCTCAGCTCCCAGCTTTGGCCCTGGCTCCTGTAGGCATTTGGGGTATAAACCAGAATATGGGGAGAGCCTTCTCTCTGCCTCAAATGAATAATAAAAGGGTTTTGATAGAAAGAAGGAAAATGAGGAAGGATATAATAATTAATATAGTGAAAGACTATACCTATTTAAATTATTTTTAAAAAGCCTAGTGAAGTTAGGAATTTCTCTCATTATGTTCCTTTTGCATACTGAGATAGTGTATGTTTGTGTGTATGTATTTGGACATGAAGTTTGTATGTATTTGAATGAAGTTCTGTTTCTTTACAAATTAGTAAAAATAAATAGCTCTTCCAATTTCTATTCTTTCTTTCTTTTGTTTAAAGATTTTTATTTATTTTTTGAGAGGTAGAGTTACAGAAAGTGAGAGGGAGAGACACAAAGAAAGGTCTTCTGTCCGTTGGTTCACCCCCCAAATGGCCACAATGGCTGAAGCTGTGCTGATCCGAAGCTAGGAGCCAGGTACTTCTTCCGAGTCTCCCATGTGGGTGCAGGGGCCCAAGCACTTGGGCCATCTTCCGCTGCTTTCCCAGGCCATAGCAGAGAGCTGGATAGGAAGAGGAGCAGCCCAGACTAGAACCGGTGCCCATATGGGATGCCAGCGCCGCAGGAGGAGGATTAACCTACTGTGCCATGGCTCCGGCCCCCAGTTTCTATTCTTTCAAACCTCCCCTCCACTCCCTTCATTTCTTCCTTCTTTTTTCTCCCTTCATCCTCCCTTTTACCTTCCTTTGTCTTATTTAAAACTCATTTCAACTAGTTATATTTTAAAATTTTCCTCTTTATTTTTTAAAGATAGCTAGCTGTTGAAAGGGGATAAAGACCTTTCACTTAGGAGTGTTGTAAGGGGCACAAAATAGAGCCAATTATTGTAAATATGAAAAATCCCAAGTCTTCAAATTTTAGTTCTTTTATCAATCCCATATAGTTTTAGTT
This sequence comes from Lepus europaeus, assembly GCF_033115175.1. Classification (NCBI taxonomy): domain Eukaryota; kingdom Metazoa; phylum Chordata; class Mammalia; order Lagomorpha; family Leporidae; genus Lepus; species Lepus europaeus. The sequence goes on from NC_084833.1 coordinate 48,639,123, forward strand.
TTCTGCTTAATGTGTTTTCTCAGGAGGAGTTTGAATGTTAAAAAAGGATACTGTTTTAATCCAGAGGGATTAATTTCTAAAGGAAGAAGGTTAATCACCAAATTATGATATTACAGAACATACATCTTATTTTGAGGTGACAACATGTGTTTCTGATTTCGGGGGATTTTATACCATGTAGGCTATTGCCTGGTTGATCTATGAATGAGAGTGGTTCCAATCCTTAACTTTTTTTTTAAATATTTATTTTTATTTATTTGAAAGGCAGTTACAGAGAGAAGTAGAGACAGAGGGAGAAACAGAGGTCTTCTATCCTCTGGTTCACTCCCCAAATGGGCACAGTGACTGGGGCTGGGCCAGGCTCCAGAGCCAGGAGCTTCTTCTTGGTCTCCCACATGGGTACAGAGGCCCAAGCATTTGGGTTATCCTCTGCTGCTTTCCTAGGCACATTAGCAGGGAGCTGGATCAGAAGTGGAGCAGCCAGGACTCACAGACCCTCATATGGAATGCCATTGTTGCAGGCTGGTGCTTTAATCTGGTGTATTACTGTGCCACTGCGCTGGGCCCCTTAACTAACTTTTAAAAATGAGCATATATGTAGTTGTTTTTCAAAGAGATTTCTGTATACTGTACATTATTTTACCTAGATTCACTATAACTGTGTGAAGTAGATTTGTTTTCTTTTTAAAAGTTGAAATGTAAACCTGCAAAGTACAAAGTGTTTAAAATATAGATGTAACTACATGCAATGAATAGTTACAAAGTAAATCCCATGTAACCAACATCAGGATAAAAAAAAAATAGAACACTGACACTATCTCAAAACCATTTGTGACCCTTTCCACTTAAATCCCTACTCTGTATCTTTGAGGCAGTCACCATCCTGTATTTAATGTTAATCACTTTCTCCACTTTATAGCTTTACTGCTTATGAGTGCATCTTTAAACAATATAGTTTGATTTTACATGTTTTATGCATTATGTGACTGGAAACATGCAGAATTTATTTTTATGTGTTGTAGTGTTTACTTAACATGTATCATTGTCATGAAGTCCTAATTTATTATTTTCTTTTTTATTGTGTATTGGACTTATTAATCTTCTCTACTGTCACTGGGCATTTAAACTATTTCCAGTTGCTGACTGTTATGAACAGTGCTGCTGTAGACCTGCTTATGCATGTGTTCATTCTTGGTGACCATGTGCACAAGTTTCACCAGGCTATATATGCAGGAATGAAATTATTGTGTCAAAGGATATGCGTTTCTTCCTCTTTACTAGATAATACTAAACTCTTAACCAAAAATGTGGTTAGTTATACTGCTACCTATGATATGTTTGATATCCTTGCTAACAATATGTATTGTCAGATTTAATTTTTTGCTAAACTGGTTGGTATTTAGTGAGATCTCATCATTGTTTTAATTTGCATTTCTTATTACTAATTATATCAGGCATCTTTAAAAAAAGGCATTGATTAGGCATAGTTCTTTTGTGATGTGCCTGTTAACCTTTTTTGCCCATTTTTCTGTTGGGTTGTTATTTTTTAAAACAATGATTTATAATTTTCTTTTTAAAAATATTTTTTATTTATTTCAAAGCCAGAGCAAGAGAGAGAGAGAGAAAGAAAAGAGAGATCTTCTATCTCTTGTTCATTCCCCAAACTGCTGCAACAGCCAGGAGCTGTAGGGCCAGGCCAAAGCCTGGTCTCCCACGTGGGTATTAGGGAACCAGAAGCAAGTACTTGGGCCATCTTCCACTGTCTTCCTAGGTGCATTAGCAGGAAACTTTATTGGAAGTGGAGCAGCTGGGACTCAAACCGGCACTCTGATATGGAATGCCAGCATTGAGGATGGCAGCTTAACTTGCTGGGCCAAAACTCTGGCTCTATGATATTTAACTTTCTATATATTCTCTATATGAATCATTGTTTACGTGTTTTGCAAATATCTTTTTTCCATTCCTGACTTGTCTTTTCATTCTTTTTATGGAATCTTTTGATGAACAAATGTTCTTAATTTTAATATAGTTGCCTATTTATTGATCTTTTCCTTTTGGTTAATGTTTTCCTGTGCTGTTTGGGAAATTCTTTTCTATCTAAGGTCATCCCTTTAATGTACTTGAAACTGTTTTAGTATATTGTTTGAGGTAGGGATATAGCTGTGTTTTTTTTTCCAATTATGAATGTCCAACTTTCCTAGATAATTTTTTAAAACCTGTCTTTTCCTTGCTGTTTTGCAGGTTATCTTTATCATATACAAATGCCCATATAAACATAGGTCTTTTTTTTACTATATTTTCTTGATGTTGTAGTCTATTCTTACCCCCATATTACCATGAATTAATTATATTCTTGGCCCATTTACATTTCCATAGAAAGTTAGAATTAGCTTAAATTCCACAGAAAAAACCTGTTATGTTCTTAAATTCAGTTTGCCTATAATCTATAAGCACATTTTAGGGAAATTACAAAGATTCCCTTTGTAATAGGGAATCTTCCAATCCATGAACGTATTGTATCTCTCCATTTATTTAAGTCTTCCTTAAAGTTCCCCAAAACAGTTTATAATTTTTCTCCTATAGATCTTCTTCAATACAAACATTAATAAAATTAAGTAACAATCCAAGAAAATAACAATAGGGGAGGTCAGAAAGTTAATTGCTAAATGAACAATGCAGAAGACAGTTCAGAAGAACAAATATGCCTTAGTGTTTCATAATAAATGACACTAACAGAGGTTTTTGACCAAATATTAAGAGAATATTTTATTTGTTCCTTCAAAGGTATTACATACCTGTTTGGAAATTGTCACATTTTTGGTTGGTTAATAGATTAGAGAGAATTAATGTGCTGGTTGTTTTATTGACTGTCTTCACAGCCATTGTTACACACACACACACACACACCTTGCGCGTGCGCTGAATTGTTGGATCTTTAGGTTGAAATGGCTAGCCTTAAGTGGATATTTTGGTATCATTTAAGAATATCCTAAGGAAAAGGTTTGCATAGTAATTTCCAATTTAAATATCTTATACAAATTTTTGAAACATAAATGTTTGCTGTGAATTTCGAAATAATGAAATAGTGTATGAGTTACTTAGGAGTAGTATGTTTAGACATTTCAATTTAGTCTATTAGTCCTTTAAAAACATCAGAGGCCTTCTTTCATGTGCAATGTATAGGCTCCAGGGAAAAACTGACATGTATTGTTTAACATTAAAATGTAATTTATTCTTTATTTACAAAGTAGAGATTGGCATAATTAAAAGAATAAAACTGGCTTTTTAATTTCTAATAAAAATAATTCTCTGTTGATAGCAAGGGATGGCTGTACTGATAGGTCTCAACGTTGTCGTTTCTGGGGAACAGAAGTGAAATTGTTTGCTCCTGACAGCAGACAGCCCCGCTGCAGAGCCCTGGTTTCATGTTACATTAAGTATTAGTGCTGTTCTTTCAGGAGCTATTATGCTGTGACATCAAAGATTTTCTGACAGGGCAGTGGTAGGTTAGCACTGAAGTTGTCTACTGAAATTTTAAAGAATGGAATTAAATATATATGATCAGACTTTAATATAAGAGATAGAGACAGAATTAGAATGATTTAAAGACAGTTGTGGAAATGGTGAGGCTGTGGGTTGTCCGCTTTGCCTCTCTTTGTTTAAGCCGAACTTTATTACTTTTTATCTCTACAACAAATACAATAGGGCATTATGTTAATGTTGGGGTAGTTGATCATTTTCAGACAGACATTATGAATAAGGAAAAACAATAGCTATTTGTGGAATAAAAATGGTTGGGTTGACCCTGTAGAGTGTTTGATAAAAACGAACATGTGGACAATAATTGGAACGGCCTGACTTCCTTCTTGCTGATCCACCAATTAGTTAAAAGGATCAAACTACATACTCTATTAAAGTTACAGGAGTGTAATTCAGGTGGCAAGTGAAGAGATGAAAAGTCTTGCAACTGAAAAAGCTAAATTTTGCATAGCAGTTTTATAAATAAAGATGACATTAAAACCAGATTATAGTGTTGTCATGTAAAGAGGTTAACTTTTGCTAAATTTTGAGAAATTATTGGTCATTTTTGTCTGTCTAGCCATTCTGTTTAAGAAAAATAAACTAAGCATGTGGCTTCCACTATCTTAATTTCTTTTTGCAGTTAAAACCAGTTGTTGTAACTATAACATTACAATGATTTTCATGAAAAATTTTTGGTTATGAAATGTCAGTTAATTTAGAAGCACAATTTAATGACTTGACATGGAAGATGATATGAAAGTTTTGTTTGTGATTAAGCAAAAAAGATGTTAAAATATTCTTAGAAAGTATCTCTCTTGAGGTTGCCTGCATTCATATTTGAGTGTGGACTATCTTTCTGCCTTTCAATAAATCCTGCTCTTCTATTCACTTCTACCTATGTCTCCTAGTTCTATTCTTACAATCCAGAAGACAAGAACGTGGACTAAGTCTAGCTGGGGGTTTCTCAGAAGCCAGCCAGGGCTCTTGGCACCCACAACATAATTTCGGGGTTCTCATCTCCACAACATAATTACACTTCTCTTTTAATAATGAGAATGGATTTTTAAAATTCAGACTAGGAGCCAGTGCTGTGGTGTAACAGGTAAGCCTCTGCCTGCAATGCCAGCATCCAATATGGGTGCCGGTTCAAGTCCCAACCACCTCACTACTGATCCAGCTCCCTGCTTATAGCCTGGGAAAAGCAGTGGAAGATGGCCCAAATACTTGGGCCTCTGCCACCTATATGGGAGACCCACTGAAGCACTTGGCTCCTGACTTTGGCCTGGCCCAGAACTGACAGTTTGGGTCTTCTGGTGCATATCTGAGAATTTCTAGTATACTTAATAACTGAGGGTCTAAGGAACCCGAGAATTTGGTCTTTTTCTTATGACAGTGAAGGAAAATATAAGGAATTTAATTTGAATAGTTTTAGGAAACCTTTAAAGTCTGGCTTATTACACTGTCTATAAAATGGTTGGTTAATAGTGATGCTGCTGAGAGACCTGATTATAGTTGCATTCAACCCTTTATAAGGTTTACTGCTAAATAAATATTAGAAAATGTTAGAAAAAATTCTGTATTTTTTAAATACAGTAGCAGGATGGGGCAGTCCAGCTTTATTTGTTTACTTTTTCACATGAAGGGCATGTTTAAAACATGTGTATTTTAAAAAATTTTGTGCCTGTAAATTAAAGGCTTCCAAGAAATACATTTTGGAGAATTAATTGGCCAACATTTGTTTTAGGAGACATAGTTGTCATCTTAAATATAAAATTGTTCTTCCATTAAAAAAACTTAAGCTACTAGAAATCCCTACTAAGTTAGCTATATTAAATTGAAATATGTTATATACTTTTTGCAATCAATCCCGCCCTTTATCGAGTTTCATTTTCAATTACCTTCATATACTGAAGATCAACTTAGTATATACTAAGCAAGGATTTCAACAGGCTGCATTCACACAACCGCACAAGGTATAGGGTATTGTTCCACTAGAAGTGTTTTTAAGTTTCATAGTAAAACACATTAAGGACAGAGATCCTACGTGGGGAGCATGTACCCAGTGACTCCCGTTGTTGATTTAACAATTGGCACTCTTATTTATGACGTCAGCAATCACCCGAGACTCTTGCTATGAGCTGTCTAGGCTATGGAAGTCCCTTGAGTTCACCGACTCTGAACTTGTTTAGTCAAGGCCGTGTCACAGTGGAGGTTCCTTCCTCCCTTCAGAGAAAGGCGCCTCTCTCCTTGATGGCCTGTTCCTTCTGCTGGGGTCTTGTTCACCAGGGTCTTTCATTTAGATTGTTTTTTGCCATCGTGTCATGGCTTTCCAAACAATGAAATCTGTGCATTTACAACAAAATGGAGGAAGCTGGAAAACATCATGCTGAATGAAATAAGCCAGTCCAAAAGGGACAAATATATATTCTCCCTGATCGATGGCAACTAAACGAGCATCTAAAATGATACCCATTGAAGTGAAATGGACACCATGAGAGACAATGACATGATCAGCCCTTGTCTTGACTGTTGAGGAACAACTTACTATTTTATTTCTTTTAGTATTTTTGTTGTTTTTGTTGTTGTTGCTAAATGAAATGGACACTATGAGAGACAATGACAGGATCAGCCCTTGTCTAGACTGTTGAGGAACAACTTACTATTTTATTCCTTTTAGTATTTTTGTTGTTGTGGTTGTTGTTGCTCTGTTTGTTCTACATAAGACCACTGGTTGAACTCTGTAATCAATGCACAATCATTCTTAGGTGTTTAAAATGAACAGAAAAGTGATCTATGTTAAACATAGGAGTGGGAATAAGAGAGGGAGGAGATATATAGGTTGGCACATGTTCACTCGGACTTACCTCCAATGGTGGAACTAGAAATGTGCCAGGGGATTTTAAATCAATTTTACCAAGAAGGCAGGTACCAATGCCAGCGCACTTGGTAAAGTGATAAGTATAAATACACAACCGATCAAAAAGATAGGGTATGTGTCGAAGAGATTTCACAAATAAGATCAGTGTAAGCAAATAATGAAGGATAGAATTAAAAGGGAGAGAATGATCCTGCGGGGGAAGCAGGACACACAGCAGACTCATAGAATGGCAAATGCCCAAAACAGCACTCCTGCCTCAGAATCAACCCTTGGGACATTCGGATCTGGCTAAAAGGTCCATGAGAGTCTCACAGGCATGTATGTATTTTTTAACTGACATGTTGTCTGTGTTTCATTTGCTGCTAATGAGTAGCAGCAAAAATAACTTGAAAATTCCTCTGGTAAACAGATCATGTAATTGAGGTGAATCCTCAAAATCCAGTTTTCAGTGTTATTTGATAGGTGAAAGAGGGAAGATCTGGAAAGGCTGAAAATTTATACAAAAGAAGGTTAAAAAAAAAAACCAATTTTGTCTTTCTGGTACAAATGTAGCATATGTCATACTTTGAATTATCTGTTTCAAATCTGTGTATACAAAGAATCATAATTATATTTTGAAGTTCTTGGCAAGTTTTTTATGGTTTTCTGGACCAGAGAGTGTTACTATTATTCATATTTCAATTTATGCTTTTAGAGCATTGTAAATATATTTGGTACACACCAAGACATCCAGAAGTTAACAGTTCATCTTAAAGTTAAGTAAAACTTTAAAACAATGTAGTCACTAAGGTGTGAGTTAAGATTTCAATGTTAGGGGCCAAGTTGTGGCCTCACGGGTAAAGTTGATGCCTGTGATGCCAGCATCCCATATGGACGGCAGTTTGTATCCCGGCTGCTCCACTTCCAATTCAGCTCCTGGCTAATGGCCTGGGAAAAGCAGTGGTGGATGGCCCAAGTGTTTGGGCTCCTGAACCCACATGGGAGACCTGTATGAAGCTCCTGGCCCAGTGCTCTCCATTGTGGCCATCTGGGGAGTAAACCAGCAGGTGGAAGATTCTCTCTGTCTCTGTCTCTCTCTCTGTAACTCTTGACTTTCAAATAAATGAATAAATCTTTAAAAGAAAATCTCAGCATTAGTTTCAGTTTCAATTTTATTTAATTAGCCATTTTTTCTTTATACCTAAAGCAAAGGTAAAGATTCAAAGCAAAGAATGTATTCTGAGGATCATAAAAAATAAGAGAAACAAGAACATTTATGCAAAATAAGAGAAAGAATGTCATTTAAATAGTCTCATAGCCTCATTTATGGAATATGGTACACTGTTGTATCCAAAAAGCAAAATTTATTATATAAATAGATGTATATTTGATTTGGACTGTTTAGCTGAAGGATGATCCTGCTAGCTATCATTGTTGATAAGTCTTTTGTTTAAAATAATTTCTCTTAACACATAATTAGATATTAACAATAATTGTCTTAGTTGATATTGACATTTCTTTGACTTAAAGTGGTCACTTATGAATAAAGTGAACTGTCATCATGCACTGGCGCTTTGCTTAATTTTAAGATACTTTCAAAAAATGCTAATATACATTTGTTTATTTAGAAATTAAAGCGTTTGGGTGTGGGAATTGTGGTGCAGCCGATTAAACTGCCACGTGGGACTCTTGTTTCTCATGTTGGAGTGCCTGGTTTGAGTCCCAGCACTCTGTGCTTCCCATCCTGCTTACTGCTAATGCTCATGGGAGGCAACTGATGATGACCCAAGTACTTGGGTTCCTGGCACCCATGTAGGAGGCCCAAATGGAGTTCCTGGTGCCTGGCTTCAGCCTGGCTCAATCCTGGCTGTTGTGGGCATTTGGGGAATGAACTGGTTGATGTAAAATGTCTCTCTCCTTCTTGCTCTGTCACTCTGCTTTTCAGATAAAATAAACCTTTAAAACATCAAAGTAATTGAAATTAATTTGAATATTGTATTTTTTTTGATAATTTTTCAAAAGTATTTAAAAACCATTGTCAGCTTGGTATGTTAAAAAAAAAAAAAAAAAAAAAAGGGCCAGGCCAGCACCGCTGCTCACTTGGTTAATCCTCTGCCTGCAGTGCCGGCATCCCGTATGGGTGCCAGTTCTAGTCCCGGTTGCTCCTCTTTCAGTCCAGCTCTCTGCTGTGGCCCGGGAAGGCAGTGGAGGATGGCCCAAATGCTTGGGCCCTGCACTTGCATGGGAGACCAGGAAGAAGCACCTGGCTCCTGGCTTTGGATCGGTGCAGCATGCTGGCTGTAGTGGCCATTTTGGGGGTGAACCAATGGAGGGAAGTCCTTTCCCTCTGTCTCTCTCTCACTGTCTAACTCTGCCTGTCAAAAAAAAAAAAAAAAAAGGGCTAATGTTGTGGTGCAGTGGGTTAAGCTGCCACTTGAGACACTAACACCCCATGTCAGAGTTCTGGTTCAAGGCGGGCTTCTCCTCTTCTGATGCAGCTTGCTGCTAGTGCACCTGGAGAAGACCACTGATAATGGCTCAAGTATTTGAGGCCCTGCCACCCACATGGGAGATCTGGGTTGAATTCTTGGCCCTAACCTGGCTGTGGTGGCCATTTCTTGCTTTTTCAAATAAATAAGTAAATCTTTTAAAAACTGATAGTCAAATATCTGGAATTAGAGTTAATTAATCTAACAAATCTCAACTCAAGATGCAGAAGATAATTTGATAATGTCCTTCAACCTCTACCTGTCACATGTTAGTTTACATTACACTGATTACTTTGTTTCTTCTTTCACTCATTTAACACTTATTGAATATAAACACTATGCTAGCCACCAAGGATATAAAGATGAGGAATGATTTTGTTATTGCTGACTCCATTGCCTGAAGGTCAAGTCAGTATGTCCTTATTTTCACATTTTAAAAAATTATGAAATAAAATTTGCATAACGTAAATTGTGCATTTTAAAGTGAACAGTTCAGTGGCGTTTAGTACATTCATAATGTTGTGCAACTATCATGCCTATCTAGTTCCACAACATTTTCATCACCAAAAGAGGAAACTCTATGCCTGTGAAGCAGTTATTCCTCGTTCCTCCCACTTCCCTGGCACCCAGCAGACACAGTCTGCTTTCAGTCTCTGTGGTGTTACCTATTTTTGATATTGCATATAAATGGAGCCATTCACTATGTAACCTTCTTTGGCTGGTTTTCCCTCCTCACTTAGCATAATGTTCTGTAGGTCCATGTATGTTGTAGTACATGTCAGAACTTTATGTATATACCACAATTTGTTTATCATTCATTTGCTGATGAACATTGGGGTTGTTTCTACTTTTCAGCTGCTGTGAATAGTTCTGCTATAACCATTTGTGTGTAAGTTTTGTTTGAATACTTGTTTCCAGTTCTTTTGGTTATACACCTATAAGTGGAATTGTTGCGTTGCATAGTAATTCAGTGTTTAACTCTTTGAGGAATTACTCTATTGTTTTCCAAAGTGGCTGCACCATTTTACATTTCTACTCACAATGTGTGAGTGTTCCAAGTTCTTACATCCTTGCCAAAACTTACTTTTCATTAATAAAAGATTATAGGTGTTCAAGTAGGTGTATTTTGATGACTATTTTTTCTTTTCTTTCTTTCTTTTCTTTTTTTTTTTTTTGATGACTATTTCCTGACAGAAGAAAGAGATGGGGATCTGAAAATTTAAGGGACTGATGAAATTTAGTTGAACCTTAAATTGCCTGAGATAAATAAGACTTACTGACTCAATCTATTTATTATCCCTCAGCAGGATTTATCCTGAGTTTACCAGATATATTTTTAGACTAATCAAGCTTTAACATAGTGATGTTCATTCCTTAGGATGTATTATTGAAAAGGCTGGATCCTAACTTCCTTAGGACACGTGAAAGTTGAAATATATTTTAAAGAAATATTTATTTATTTATTTGAAAGGCAGAATGAATGAGAGAGGGAGAGATGCAAAGAGATATATTTTCATTTTAATTTAGTAAAATGATTTTTTTTTTGACAGGCAGGGTGGACAGTGAGAGAGAGAGAGAGACAGAGAGAAAGGTCTTCCTTTGCCCTTGGTTCACCCTCCAATGGCCGCCGCGGCTGGTGTGCTGCGGCCGGCGCACCGCGCTGATCGGAAGCCAGGAGCCAGGTGCTTCTCCTGGTCTCCCATGGGGTGCAGGGACCAAGCACTTGGGCCATCCTCCCACTGCCTTCCCAGGCCATAGCAGAGAGCTGGCCTGGAAGAGGGGCAACCGGGACAGAATCAGGCGCCCGGACCGGGACTAGAACCCGATGTGCCGGCGCCGCAAGGCAGAAGATTAGCCTGTTGAGCCATGGCGCCGGCCAGTAAAATGATTTTTTATTTCTATTGAGTTTTTATCTTTGACCTATGATTTTTTTTTAAAGATTTATTTATTTTCTTGAAAAAGTTACACACAGAGAGAAGGAGAGGGAGAGAGAGAGAGAGAGAGAGGTCTTCCATCCACTGGTTCACTCTCCAACTGGCTGCAACGGCTGGAGCTGCACTGATCTAAAGCCAGGAGCCAGGAGCTTCCTCTGGGTCTTCCCACATGGGTGCACAAGCCATCGTCTACTGCTTTCCCAGGCCATAGCAGAGAGCTGGATTGGAAATAGAGTAGCTGGGACTCGAACTGGCACCCCTATGTGATGCTGGCACTGCAGATGCTTCACCTGCTACGCCACAACGCCCGCCCCTGACCTATGCATTTTTACACTTGATCTTAGCCAAAAGGCTGAGAAGCAATTGACCTATGCATTTTTAAAAATCTTGTTGCTTAGAGTCCAAGGATTCAGAGGTCATCCTGTTATCCTTCTGTTACAGGCTTCTAGTTGAGTCCACTGTGGTCAGAGAACATGTTCTGTATGACTTTAGTTCTTTTAAATTTATTGAGGTTTGTTTTATGGAGTCATTTATGGTCTATTTTGGCATATTTTCTGGTGGCTTCTGAAAAGAATATATATTCTGTTGTTGGATGGAGTGTTCTATAAATGTTAATTGTGTTGTATTGATATGTTGCTGAGTTCTTCTGTAGCCTTTTGGTTTGGTTTTTTGGTCCAGTTTTATCAATGGCTGACTACCAAAGGAATCATTGTACCAGTCTGAATAAAGTATAGCAATCTGGAAATCTTATTATCTCCTTTTATGTCCCATTACTTTCCTCACTTATAATGTAATTATCATAAATATATACTCTTAATACATTTAGAATCATATCAGGAAGCATGCTTCAGTCATCAAACATCATTTAGAAGACTCCACAGGAGTATATCTGTGTTATCATAATTTGCTTCCTTTGTTCTTCCTTTCATGCTGATATTAGAATGTCCTTTCTTTTATTGTGTCCTTTCTGCTTAGAGAACTTTGTTTAGCCATTCTTTGAGAATGGATCTGATGGTAATAAGCTCTCTTAGTTTTTCCTTATTTGGGAAGATTAAGACTTCCCCTACAGTTTGGATGGATGTTTTCATTTATACAGTATTTAGTGTTTCTTTCTTTCTTTTTTTTTTTTTTATTTTTGACAGGCAGAGTGGACAGAGAGAGAGAGAGAGACAGAGAGAAAGGTCTTCCCTCTGCCGTTGGTTCACCCTCCAATGGCCGCCACGGTAGCGCGCTGCTGCCGGCGCACCACGCTGATCCGATGGCAGGAGCCAGGTGCTTCTCCTGGTCTCCCATGGGGTGCAGGACCCAAGCACTTGGGCCATCCTCCACTGCACTCCCTGGCCACAGCAGAGAGCTGGCCTGGAAGAGGGGCAACCGGGACAGGATCGGTGCCCCGACCGGGACTAGAACCCGGTGTGCCGGCGCCGCAAGGCGGAGGATTAGCCTAGTGAGCCGCGGCGCCGGCCTAGTGTTTCTTTCAATATTTGAAAAACATTGTACCTTTCCCTCTGGCTTCTTTGATTTCTGATGAGAAATCTGTTGTCATTTGAATTGTCTTCCCCTGTAAGTAAGATGCCATTTTTCTCTAGCTGCTTTCAATATTTTTAATTTGCTTTAGTTTTCAGAAATGTAATTATTATGTGTCTTGGAATGTATTTTTTAGGGATTATCCTATTTGGGATTTTCTCAGCTTCTTGAATCTGTGGGTTAATTCATCTCTCTGTTATTTTGGATATTTTCAGCCATTATTCCCTTGACTACTTTTCACACCTACTCTTTCTTCTGTCTGCCAGGACTTGGGTGATATGACTATTAGTCTTATGCATTAGCCCCAAATGTTCCTGACATTTGTTCGTTTTTCTGAAGTCTATATTCTCTCTGTTGTTTACATTAAATAATTTCTGTTGTTCTTTTTTTCTAGTTCACTGATTCTGTCTTTCACTCTACAACTGATCTCCTCTATTGAGCCTTTTATTTTATTTTATTTTTTTAAAGATTTATTTGTTTGAAAGGCAGAGTTGCAGAGAGAGAGAGAGAGAGAGAGAGAGAGAGAGAGAGAAAGGTCTTCCACTGGCTGGTTCACTCCCCCATATGGGTGCAACAGCCGGAACTGGGCTGATCTGAAGTCAGGAGCCTGGAGCTTCTTCCTGGTTTCTCATGTGGGTGCAAGGGCCCAAGGACTTGGGCCATCTTCCACTGCTTTCCCAGGCAACAGCAGAGAGCTGGCTCAGAAATAGAGCAGCTGGGACCTGAATTGGTGCCCATATGGAATTCTGGCACTGCAGGCGGCAGCCTTACCCACTACGCCACAGTGCCAGTCCCCGAGCCTTTTATTTTAGTTATTGTCATTTTTCAGTTCTAAAAATTTCCATTAGCGTCTTTTTTTTGCTGAGAATTTTTTTTTGTTTGTTTCAAATGTGTTCATAATTGTTCACTTAGGAATTTTTATCATTATTGCTTTAGAATGTTTGTCAGGTAATTCTAACATCTTGGTGTCTACATCTATTGGTTGTAATTTTCTTTAAGATCTTTCTTATTCTTAATATGACAGTTATTTTTGCTTGAGCTATGTACATTTTTATATTACATTATGATACTCTTGTTTGCTAGATGTCCTTCAATACCTTCTCTAGGGGAAGTGGAAGGGGTACTGGGTTCAGAGACAGAAAGTAAAAGTCTCAGATCTCTGATTTGTCTTCTCTGTTACTTCCCTCAGTGTGGGTATTGGTTGTCTCATTACAGCCACGAAAGGGTGAAATTCTAGGTTCAATGTGTAGCCTTTTTTGAGTAGATTAAGGTGGAAACCATAGCCTTTTATGTAGTATTTATCTGGAGTAGAATTATTATCGACTAAAAGTGTTACTTACTGAAATCTACCTCTTTCCTGTGTGTGTGTGTGCGTGTGTGCATGTGTGTATGTGTTTCCTGCAGAGAGGTTAACTCTTTTTGAAACTTTTTTCTGTCTGTGTCCATTGGTGTTTCCAGGTTGCTGGCTTCTTGATCCTAAGTTTGGGATATCTGACACAAACAAAACAAAGCAAAACGAGAAGTCCAGGGAATGTACCACAGAGTCATTCTTCAGGTCCTGGGTTCTTTAGCCAGTCTGTGTTCTCGCCGTCTGATAGAGTCTTCTCATGTTTGTTTTATATATAATGTCCTGGATTTTCAGTTATACATAAAGGGGGGAATAGGAAAAGTTCCTCTACTCCACCTTTCCTGAATTGGAAGTCTCCATATTAGAAATTTAAAGCACAAGAACACATGAAGCTTCAGAGAAATATCATCATTATGTAACCTCTGGAAAACTCCATCGTACACTCATTGAATAATAAGAGTGAAAAAGCAAATAACATACTATTACCATGAAGAAGTATTCTGGTGACTCTCAGGTCAACTGACCATGCTTTGAAAACTGCTGCCTTATATTTCAGTCTCTCTCCTTTAAAGCCATTTTTATTAAATACTAGTCAGGTACTCATCTAAGTGCTGAGGATATAGCAGAGCATGAGATTGACAAAATTCCTGCTCTCTTGAGCTTTGAGTTCATTGAGTCAATTGATCTGGCAACTGAATGAAATCACAAGTTTTCTATTTGCCCAACCTAAGTCCTTGCATTCATATCTTGGGATTTGTCAGGGCGTGTGTGTGGCTGCTTATTTACAGCAGGTGAGGCAGTACAGCTGTAGCTATTGACAGGAGTTCAGACTTCAGGGCACGCTGTGGCGCCCAAAGGCAGAGGAATGATGGAAGATGGACAGCAATACTCAGTTGCCATCCACACAGCATGATTTTATAGATCACTTCTCTCCCCTCACTCTCTCTTATTCCCTCCCCTTTTTTCTCCTTCTCCCTTTCTTCCCTTCTTCCCTCCTTTTATCCCTCCTTCCATTCTCCCTTCCCTTTCCCCTCCCTCCCTCCCTCTCTCCCTCCCCCTTCCTTCCATTCTTCCTTCCTTCCTTCTTTCCTTTTTTCCTTCTTTCCTCCCTCCCTTCCTCTCCTCCCTCCCTCCCTCCCTTCCTTCCAAGTTCCAAGTTCCAAGTTCCAAGTTCCATGTGGGAGACCAGGAAGAAGCTCCTGGCTCCTGGCTTCAGATCAGCTGAGCCCCGGCTGTTGCAAACATCTGGGGAGTGAACTAGCAGGTGGAAGATTTTTCTGTCTGTCCCTCTCTCTGTGTAATTCTGCCTTTCAAATAAACAAACAGATTTTTTTTAACTTTTTTTTTTTTTGACAGGCAGAGTTAGACAGTGAGAGAGAGAGACAAAGGGAAAGGTCTTCCTTTTTCTGTTGGTTCACCCCCCAAATGGCTGCCACGGCCGGTGCGCTGCGCCGATGTGAAGCCAGGAGCCAGGTGCTTTCTCCTGGTCTCCCACACAGGTGCAGGACCCAAGGACCTGGGCCATCCTCCACTGCATTTCCAGGCCACAGCAGAGAGCTGGACTGGAAGAGGAGCAACCGGGACAGAATCTGGTGCCCCAACTGGGACTAGAACCCCGGGGTGCCGGCGCCGCAGGTGGAGAATTAGCCTAGTGAGCCACGGCGCCGGCCTATAAATGGATTTTTTAAAAAAGATTTATTTATTTATTTGAAAGAGTTACACACAGAGAGGAGAGGCAGAGAGAGAGAGAGAGAGATCTTTCATCCGCTGGTTCACTCCGCATTTGGCTGCAACAGCTGGAGCTGTGCCAATCCGAAGCCAGGAGCCAGGAGCTTTTTCTGGGTCTGTCATGCAGATGCAGGGGCCCAAGGACTTGGGTCATCCACTGCCTTCTCAGGCCATAGCAGAGAGCTGCATTGAAAGTGGAGCAGCCAGGACCTGAACCGGCGTCCATATTGTATGCTGGCATTGCAGGCAGCGCCTTTACCTGCTATGCCACAGCACTGGCCCCCATAAATAAATGGATCTTAAAAAAAAAAAAAAGACGTCCTGCGCCGTGGCTTAACAGGCTAATCCTCCGCCTTGTGGCGCCGGCACACCGGGTTCTAGTCCCGGTTGGGGCGCCGGATTCTATCTCGGTTGCCCCTCTTCCAGGCCAGCTCTCTGCTATGGCCCGGGAAGGCAGTGGAGGATGGCCCAAGTCCTTGGGCCCTGCACCCGCATGGGAGACCAGGAGAAGCACCTGGCTCCTGGCTTCGGATCAGCGAGATGCGTCAGCCACAGCGGCCATTGGAGAGTGAACCAACGGCAAAAAGGAAGACCTTTCTCTCTGTCTCTCTCCCTCTCACTATCCACTCTGCCTGTAAAAAAAAAAAAGACAACATAGTTTTTCCCAAGCTTTTTGAAGCCTCCTCATTTGTAATCCATGCATATATAAAACATAAATATATAACATATATATATATATATGTACTATTGTGTACCTCCTGTGTTTCAGGCTCAGTGCTAGGCACTAACAATATCATTGGCTGTTATATGTGAAGCCTTCTATTTTTTAGAGTAAAAATGAGAAATTTCATTCTTGTGGCTTAAAGCGATTACTATAAGGCATGCACTATAGAGCCATTCTAGCTTCAGATTTTTAACTAGCTTTTACAGTTCCTTTATGTCTGAATTCACCATAGCATTTATGAATGTGTTGGCTATGAAAATTTTCCTATCTGTTTTGCCATTCCCAGGATCTAAATAATAAAAATTGAATTTGATTTGCATTTTTGAGTCATTGCTCTTATTAGGCATCGACATATGCTAACTATGCTGTGATCTGAAACTATTTTTTTCTTGGGCACAAGAAAACAAATCAAACACAAATTTCAACTTTTACTTTAATTAAAATGAATATTATAGACATGCATTTGAATGGAGCCGTAGTAGGCTTAAAAAAATCCAAGCGTTCAAAAGTGAACATTGCCAGCGTTACTTAAAAGGTAAGTAATAAGAAAAAAGAAGTACTTTGTATATTACAAATTGTATTGTGTAATTACAGTTTTGAAAAGACTAGTACAATCAGTAAGTTATGAAAGCCAGTATCAAATAACTGAGAGGCAGGAGTATTTATTTTAATGGTAGAAGGCTGCATTTTTGTGTTTTGATTTTACTATTTTTAAGATACCCGTGTCTCACTTGCTACAATCACAAATCCTAACTATGAATAATGGAAATCACTGTATGGATGTCAGTGGTATATTGAGTGCCATTTTCTATAACACACCTTCCTTGTTGGCACTGAAAAGTAATGAATGAGGCATTTTATGACAATTGAGGATTGTGGTTCTAATCAGAGGTCACTGGTTGGCTCTCACTTTTCAGTTTCTGATTTGTCTATGTTTGATCAGGGGGCAGCAATGAAATTATTATGACAAAGACTTTGTACTAGCCTGTATCTGTCTGTTGAAACTTGAAAGTCTTTGGAATCATGATGCTGACAGCATGTGAACACTGCAAGAACGTGCAAGCTATGTAACGTCTTAAAGAAACGTTCAAGTATCATCTTCCTTTTGTGTTGTTTGAAAGAGTTTCAGATACTATTAAGGTACTTGTGAAAAGGTGTTTTATTGATTAAAGAAGACTTTTTTTTCCCCTAGCAAATATGCATTAAGACAGTCTTCCTCTTACTTTTTTCTGCTCAGACTCTGCTTTCTGCAGCAAGTTCATTAACATGTAGATATGCAGTGATTGAAGTCAGACTGCTTTTTACAGTGGAGTTGTCTTGATATAATGAGCTCCTCTTTAATGTTCAAAAAATTGTTGTTACTTTCTAAAAGGGGTTGTTTGTGAATTTCATTAAATTTAATCTCCTCTTCAAACAATTTCAGCATTGTTCAGTTTACTACAATTAAAATGCTTTCTGATGCTAAAAAATCACTTTTTACAGATGTATCACAAATGTAAGCACTGTGAGAGGGGCTTTGTTTTTTACTTTGAAAGAAAAAGCTGCTATTTAGCTGAGAATTTTCATTTTTTTTAATTGGCGCTCCATATGGAAAATCAGAAGAGGGTGCATTTACTGTATTGCTAAATAGGCTGGTTTGCTCATGAGGGTTAGGTTTCACAACCAGTTCATTCAATCCCTGGACTAAAGCATTGGTCTAATCATAGTTGAAAAACAGGGACCTTTACCTTGCCTTCTCAGTTTACTAGAGCACAACCCCTTCATCTAGAATTTTGGAAAGCTTGAGAAACAACAGATATAGTGAAGTTAGTTTTCTGCTTTGGGCAGAAGTTCTCAAAGGGATGTATGAGAAACTTGACTAAATCCTTAGTTGCAGAGCAGTGATTGAAGTTCATAGTGAATAGCTCTGTTCTTTGTAAATTATCCTTTTCACTTAGGCCCTAGTCAGTAGGACTTAAATGGTATGAGAGCAATCCCTGGCATCTCGTGAAGACTGGGTGCAGAAAGAGATAGGATGTCTTCTGGAGAATATTTAGCAGATAGAAGATTTTTAAAAATTTCCAGGTGGTAGCAAGGAAATTTTCCAGGTTAACCCCGGGATGCTTGGTTTATAAAGGAATGGAGAGTTGAGAGTAAATGATTTGATATCTTGTTTTTCCCAGCAATCCGAGATTATAGAATGATTTGAGTCCTTCCCTGACCACTACTCAGGAAAATATTCTACCAGCTTTAGTTCAGAGGCCATTTACATGATGTCAAAACATCTAGTAAGAGTGTACTCAGAGTTCTTTCTTTTTCTTTTTATTAAAATATTTTATTGATTTATTTGAAAGGCAGAGTTAGTGGGGGTGGGGGTGGGGGAATCTCCCATCCACTGGCTTTCTCTTCAGATGGCCACAACAGCCAGAACTCAGCTGATCTGAAGCCAGGAGCCAGGAGCTCCTTCTAGGTCTCCCACGTGGGTGCAGGGGCCCAAACTCTTGGGCCATCTCCAACTGATTTCCTAGGCACATTAGCAGGGAGCTGGATCAAAAGAGGAGCAGCTGGGACTCAAACCAGCCCCAACATGGGATGCCGACACCACAGGAGGAGGCCTAACCCATTACACCACAGCACGAGGCACTGAATATTGTATGACTTTCATAAAATTCACTTCTCCATCCCAACTTCCCTTAAATACTGAGAAATGCTCTCAAAGATTCCAAAAAGTCTCCAAAGTATAATTAAAGTTTGTATATATGTGTCCATGCAAAATGTGAAAACAGGCAAAGTAAAATTAGGAACTTTTCCAAATGTCATCTCTGTTGCATTTGACAAACTTCTTAAGCCCTTACTCTTCTCTCCAATTTGTTCCTATCTCTTTCTTCTCCATAGTTTGCATTCTAAAACTATGTCCAGTAAATCCATTCCCACATTCAAACTTCTTCTTGACTATACATTACTCCTGGAATGTCCTCCTCAGCAAGTCCCAACAAGTTCCTTTATTTTGGTTTAATTGATATAAAGCTGATAATCACTACCTAAAAGTTAATCTAAACATAAAATTCCATGATTCTTTCTTTGACTACTCTATACCTAACAATTCCTTATATATTATTTTCTTAGTTCATCTATTTCAAATACCCAATTTCTCACTTGAAAATGTTTATATAATTATAAATTACAATATTTGCAATAGTATTATTATCAATTATTGATTAGAAGTGATAATATCAATAACATAGCATCAACAACAGCTCCTTCAAGGCAATGATAGCACAAGAATTGTTCCTTTTTCAGATTAAAGTACTACCTTATATGTTGCATGATAGATAATCTGTCAAGGCCTTTTCTTTTATAGCTACATCATGTCTTATAGAGGCCAACTTAGGGGCCGGCGCTGTGGCACAGTGGGTTAACGCCCTGGCTTGAAGTGCCGGCATTTCATATGGGTGCCGGTTCAAAACCCGGCTGTTCCACTTCCAATCCAGCTCTCTGCTATGGCCTGGGAAAGCAATACAAAATGGCCGAAGTCCTTGGGCCCCTGAACCCATGTGGGAGACCCAGAAGAAGCTCCTGGCACCTGGCTTCAGATTGACCCAGCTCTGGCTGTTTCAGTGATTTGGGGAGTGAACCAGAAGATGGAGGACTTCTCTGTCTCTCCATCTCTCTGTCTGCAACTCTGCCTCTCAAATAAATAAATAAATCTTAAAAAAAAAAAAAAAAGAAAAGCTATGCAATATTCCCAACTTGTCTATGGAGGATACATTTCAGGACCTCCAGTGAATACTGAAACTGTAGATAGTACTGAATCCTAAATCTAATATCTTTTTCATCTTAACTAAGCATTTATTAACTAAGCACTTTGGTCCTAATTTTTGCAGTTTGACATGTGACAGAAAAACTAGCACAGATTTCTTTCTCTTTTTTTGCATTTCAGGGATTGAAGATTTCTTCTTACTGTAGATCTTAGCTACTTCATCATACAATTTTTTTCTTGTTTTTTTAAATGGAGAACTTTCACCTTTTCACTTAAAGGAAACACTTTATGGCTTCTCTTTGGCATATCTGAATCACTAGCATCAGTACTCTTGCCATTTGACCTTTATTAAGTAAAATAAGGGTCATTTGAACACAAGCCCTGTGGTACCACCCAAGTTGATCTGATGACCAACAAGAATGGCTACTAAATGACTGACAGGCAGGTAGCGTATACAACATGGATCCACTGGACAAAGGGATGATCCCTGCCCCAGGTAGATGCATGTGATTTCATCATGTTACTCTAGATGGTGCACAATTGAAAACATATGAACTGTTTCTTTCTGAAATTTTTCCATTTAATATTTTTAGATTGTAGTTAACTTCAAGTAACTGAAACCATGAAAATCAAAACCATGGATAGCGGTAGACCAGTGTAGTTACATTTACTAGTTGTGACTGGAGTGTTTTATAAGATTGAAGGGAAACGTCACATTTTGAGAATATCAGAAATTCTGAGATTCTGGAACTTAAAAGATATTGAACTGACATTGAAGTAGGAAAAATTATATGTGGCAATTTAATTATTCTATGTAAGAATAATGAAAGTTAGAGAATAAAGCCAGAAGTCCCTGGTGTGAAGCTGTTTAATTTGAGCTCAGAAGTGGTATCAGCTGAAGCCTATGCAATGTTATATTATCAGTCTATAGAATAAAATTTATAAGCACTCTGTGTTTTATGAACCAGCTTCTGATGCTATTTATTATATGCAAAGGCAATAAAACAAAATAGAAGGACAATAATGTTTAAATATTGGTAGTAATATGAATGAAAAGACATTTATGTTAAAAATAGAACATTATTTACTGAAAGCAAAGCTATATTAATTAAATGACGATGCTGGGTGCCTCATCAATCTGAAATGTTAAATATTTTAGTCAAAATTTTACAGGTATTTGTCTTAGATTTGAAAACTTATGCCTTTATGGTCACGTCTGCATGTGATCCTATGGTTATATTGAACTGTACCTGTAAAGAGGATGCTACAGTTACCCTGTAATTATATTTGAATATTTGGGCCAAAAGACTCCAATGCAAGTTAGAGTATTTTTATTTTAAAAGAGGAAGGGTGAAAAATGTGACATTTTCTGAGAAAAAGATGAATTAGATAAGCATTGCAGATAGTTTTGAAAATATCTAACCAGTTAGTACAGTTTTTAGCTATATTTCCATGTATTTTAGTCAGATTTAACAGATTACCAGAGACTATTGTTGATTTGGGAATGGGTAATATTAGTTGTTTTGATTTGTTTTCCTTTCTCATTTTTAGGCTTTAGCCTAACGAATTTCTGAAAATCACGACTGAGTAATATCCTCAGCCATTTTAGCTGTTTGAATCCGTTACTAAATGATTTGTTTCTAGTGAGGATTGTGTGTTCATTTAAGGACCTTTTATTAAATGTTTGAGGTAGAAGATAGTATAGAATATAATTAAGATCCATGGCATTCTTTTGAGTAAGACTTCATTTTAAATCAAGCAAAATAAAGTTTTTGTTTTTTATATAAAAATATAATCATAAAAAACTGAGAGTGTATGTTGATTAGTCTTTCCAATTATAATATTAAAAAAGCAGAATATTGAGAAGAAACATTTGTATTGGAAGAAGCCCCACCTGGATATAGAATTACCAAATATGTATTAGATTGTTGGCAAATATGAATTTGTTTATAATTTTACCTAGTGAAAAGCACATAGTGGAAGGCACTTAAACTTATTTATATGTTTACCATATCCCTAATTTTTAAAATGTTTTAACTTTCTGGTAGATGAAATTCTCTGGTAAGAGATTTACATCTGTTTAAGTCTTTACATGTCATAATAATGATAATATATTTTATTTAAGATACACTTAAATGCTTAAATTGCCAATCATATCTGAACAAAAAATAATGTAAAAGAAAGAAATAATTATAGTCATCTTGGTAGATGATTGACTAATTAGTAGTAATTTAGATTCAATAAATGCACACACAGAAAGACAATAATTTTCCATAGATTTGTCAAATTTTTATTGTATAAACTAAAAATTATTTTTCTTTAAAGATTGTTGAATTTTTTATATTATTAGATGAAAGATTAAATTTATTTGTCTATTTTTGGTTGTATATTTTGAAACTTTTCCTACTGACTAGCATGTAATTGAGATTGAGATTTTTTTTTTCATTTTTAGATATTTCTGTGTGAAACATTCAGAGAAGTAATCCTGTACACCTTTTAAGCAATCAATGACCTTGTCTTTTGCCAAAATCAAATGACATTCAATACTGATACTATATGGAGAGAGGAATCAAAATAGACAACTAATTATAATTACTTTTTTTGCCTCCATCATTATATCACTACGTGCAGAACAACTGATTTTTAAGATATCACACAACTGCTGAAATGTGGCAGTACAAAGGATGTTTTTCTTTGCTTCTCTTTCATTCCTTCTTCCTCTATATGTAGAACTTATTGGAGAAGTTTAGACTGACCTCTTTCTTGGAAGATTTAGTTGTAGTTTCTGATAGTTTACAGGAAATAATAGAAGCACAAAGTGAAGTTAACATGTTCAAATTGCTTTATATTTTCAGAAATCCTTAACATTTATGATACAGTTTTATTCTTAAAAGACAAGTATAGTTGTGGGTAATTTGGGGAACTCATCATACAGACTTGGACCAAACACTATGCAATTTGTTATTGGGTTACTACTTTTGGAATAAAATCAAATGTGAGCAACGTAAATGTATGGACAATATTTTCTTACCTCCTCTAATCAAGTATGCAAGTGCATGGCTGGCACATAGTATGAATTCAATAGTTACTGAAAGAGCAAAGGAATATAGGATGGAAAGAAAGATAAAACTCCTAGGTTGATTAAACAAAGTA
Source organism: Lepus europaeus (assembly GCF_033115175.1). Taxonomy (NCBI): domain Eukaryota; kingdom Metazoa; phylum Chordata; class Mammalia; order Lagomorpha; family Leporidae; genus Lepus; species Lepus europaeus. The sequence continues at coordinate 48,662,144 of NC_084833.1, forward strand.
ATAAATTCCATGTTACTTTGTCTTTTTTATTTTAATGTCTATTGCTTTGCTCTTCCAGACTGATAACTAACAGGGAAATGATCATGATCTTTACACTGAGCATGAACATGATATAACTTTAAGAAAACTGTTATCAAAGGGCTTTAAATACTTTTATTTGCTTCTTTTCCACCCTTTTGTTGGATAGTATTGGGAAATGACAAGACTAGTTGCATATAATATTTCAAGAAAAGCTTTGATGATGACTGTCATTTATTGTTCTTCTTTTGAAACTACAGATCACTGTGAACAATCTTCCTCTTTGACCGAGTACCACCTCCCAGTAGGGCCTGTCACTTCCTAAACTGCCCTCTTGATCATCCTAAACCACTTCAACTACCATGTAACATGTATGTGATATGTAAGAATTGAAAACATTCTTTAGTACAATGCCAGAAAGTGGTCTGTTATTCATCTTTTAGATAAGGTGATTGATAAAGTGGTATGAGAAGTTAGAATTAATAAAGGACCTAAATAGTAGAGTTCTTAACTCAGCAATTAAATAATCTATCCTGTCTTTATGGTTTTGTTGTCATTTTATTTACTATTAATTTTATCCTTGCTGTGTTTGGAATTAGGGGCGCTAGTCTATGTTAGATAGTCCTAGGATCAGTGCCCCTTTAAAAATATTGTCTCCGCCAGGAGGGATGGATACTAGGTTGTAGCTGTTTATGTACTGCTGTTTTGAATTTCTGTTGTTTGAAGTGCCTTCCTTTCTCAGCTAGATTTGTTACTAGAAGGAAAATTTACAAAGAAAGAAAATATTTTTGAGGATGATAAATTCCTGAGTTTAAAGTCTGGATTTCAATCCTTTTGTTGACACTGATGTTTAATAATTGTGATTTTTTATTATGAAATGTTAATAGTTATCCTTGTATAAAATGATCCACACACTCACATAGTTATTTTTCAATTTCATACGTATGAGAGATTTTTACTCCCTTCATGATAAACATTATATAATGCAAATTTAATTTTCTGTGTCAGAGACCTATGTGGCTTACCAAATCAACCTAACAAGTGAGTGTCAACTCAGAGAAAGGGTATACTTGTTTATGGCACAGGGATCTCATTGCACTTTTAAAAATAATTCTTTTATAACTTTCGTGAATGCTATCTAAAGCTTTTATTAAAAATTTTTGGCTGGCGCCGCGGCTCACTAGGCTAATCCTCCGCCTTGCGGCGCCGGCACACCGGGTTCTAGTCCCGGTCGGGGCGCCGGTTCTGTCCCGGCTGCCCCTCTTCCAGGCCAGCTCTCTGCTGTGGCCAGGGAGTGCAGTGGAGGATGGCCCAAGTCCTTGGGCCCTGCACCCTCATGGGAGACCAGGAGAAGCACCTGGCTCCTGCCATCGGATCAGCGTGGTGCGCCGGCTGCAGCGCGCCAGCCGCAGCGGCCATTGGAGGGTGAACCAACGGCAAAAGGAAGACCTTTCTCTCTGTCTCTCTCTCTCACTGTCCACTCTGCCTGTCAAAAATAAAAAAAAAATTAAAAAAATTTTTTTTTTTACAAAGATCTCTGTTATGCTCAGATATCTGAATCTATTTTCCTGTGATTCCTAGGACTGGGGAATATAAAGTACAAATTTCTTCATGAAATGTCATGGGTAGCAACATGTTGTTACTTTGAGTTTACAAAAATTTCCCTCTTCACACTATTAAGTCTTCCAATTTGTGAACAAAGATGTCTTGCTATTTTTTTTTAGGTCCTCTTTAATTTCTTTCAGCAATGTTTTATAAGACCTATACTTTTTCCTTTTAAATGGTGTGTTGTGAATTTTATGATGATGGCTGCTTAATTTTGTTTATTTCTTTCAGTAATACTATGATGTGTGTGTGACATAGTTACTTGGAATCAGCTATTGAGGCTTGCTTTTTTTTTTTTTTTGATTTATTTGACATGTGGAGTTATTGACAGACAGAGACAGAAAGAAAGGTCTTCCCTCCGTTGGTTCACCCCCCCCAAATGGCCGCTACAGCTGGCGCACTGCGCCAATCCGAAGCCAGGAGCCAGGTGCTTCTTCCTGGTCTCCCATGCGGGTGCATGGGCCCAAGCACTTGGGCCATCCTCCATTGCCCTCCCGGGCCACAGCAGAGAGCTGGACTGGAAGAGGAGCAACTGGTACTAGAATCCGGCACCCATATGGGATGCGGGCGCTGCAGGCAGAGGATTAACCAAGTGAGCCTCGGTGCTGGCCCCAAGGCTTGTTTTTAAACTTTGTGAGGCAGCATGCACTGGGAATAATTTGGGTTCCAGGCTGCCACTGTGGAGCAGTGGGCTAAAGCCTCAGCCTGCAGTGCCGGCATCCCATATGGCTGCTGGTTTGAGTTCTGGCTGCTGCACTTCCAATCCAGCTCTCTGCTGTGGCCTGGAAAATCAGTAGAAGATGTCCAGCTCCTTGGGCCCCTGCACCCACGTGGGAGACCCAGAAGAAGCTCTTGGCTCCTGGCTTCGGATCAGCTCAGCTTTGACCCTTGCGGTCATTTGGGGAATGAACCAATGTAATGAAAGACTTCTCTCTTTCTCTCTGGCTCTACCTCTCTCTGTAACTCTCTTTCAAATAAAAGAAATCTTAAAAAAATAATTTAGGTTCATCACTTTTTGAAATCCTTCTGATGGCTCTCCTCAATGTTCAGATATTCTGAAATCTTATTCACTGTGGCTGGTGAAAACCTGAATTATTTTTTGGATTTGTGTCACCTTCATACATTTTTTCAACTTATTACTTTTCAGTAGTTATTTTTCCAGACTACTGTTATTCCTTTTAGCCTGTACACTGGTGTCAGTCAAAACAAAGAATGATCAGGAAGCCTCTACAGATATCTAAGGGGATTTCTCTATTCAGTTCTCTTCTTTTTAGTACTTTCCGTGGTTAATTCTAGCATTATTGGTCTATCTGATCTCTGTAGTGTTTGTTTCTTCAACTCAGCTAGTCCCAGGTCAGTACTGTGGTTAAGGAGTCCAGAAGCAGCTGTAGGCTCACCTCATTTGTTTCACTTTTCTCTCACTCAATTTCTAAAAACCATGGCTCCATCTAATTTCACCTGTTTCCTAGTTCTTTAAGACAAGAAAGTAAATCCAGTTCTTGTTATTTCACTGTTGCCAAAAGTGGATGTTGTGAATCATTTTCCTGAAACAAAATCAGATTGAACTTTCAGTGATGTAAAATGAGGACATCTTTAAAAAAATTTTTTTTAATATTTATTTATTTGAGAGGTGGAGTGAGAGAGAGAGGGAGAGACAGAGAGAGAGGTCTTCTGTCCGCTGGTTCACTCCCCTAATGGCCAGGGATGGGCCAATCTGAAACCAGGGACCAAGAGGATCTTCAGGATCTCCCAGCTGGGTGCAGGGGCTCGAGCAGTCTGGCCATCTTCTACTACTTTCCCAGGCCATAGCATAAAGCTGGATCAGAAGAGAAGCAGCCGGGACTTGAATTGGTGCCCACGTGGGATGCTGGCACCACAGGCAGAGGCTTAACCTACTATGCCACAGCGCCAGCCAAAGGTGAACATCTTAATTCTTGTGTAGTGTCTGTGAATTTAGGAACACCCTTCTGTAACAGATATATCCTAGAAATTATGCAGTCTTTAATGCCAGTTAGTAATTAATGTTACTGTTTTTATTATGCCATTTTCAAGTAAATGCCAGTTTAAAGACATGGAAACTGACCATAATGTTGAGAATTATTTTTTAAAAGTTTAATATTTAAAGTATATTACTTTAATAGAGTAGTGTAGATGGAAGGAAAAATATGACTGTGAAGTCTTTGTGTTCCAAGATCATCATCTTTGAAATAAAGACAATAATAATAGAGTTGTTGTGTTAGTGTAATGTGTTTAGAACATTGTAAGGAATATACTGTTAAAAAGTGTTACCACTATCTTAATCATAATTATTATTTTTATGATGTGAGGAGACATTGAGGAGATTATCATGAAATTTAAAGGAATAAATTTTTTTACCTTATTTAATATAAAATTATGCTGTGATATTCTATTTTTGGATATCTTTAGCATGAAGAGTTGAAGATTGATTGTGGCATTTGGGCTAGAAGGATAGAATTCAACAAAGAATTTTAATCATGTGAAATTTGTATGTTAGCAAACTTTTTCCTCTTAGGTCTGTGACTCATCACTATGACCATTAATACTGAGAAGTGAAAGGAAATTAAGCTGATGTTTTTACTGGTTTAGAAATAAAAAAAAGCCTATATCATTGTCATTTACATTTGAAATAGTGGTTCAAATGGTTGATACTGATAAGCTCTAGAAGTGATATTACAGTTAAACTTTGAACAAAAAATATGATGATATATATTGTTCTATCCAGCAAATGTGTTCCTTGAAAGTTGCATGTTAATTCAGTTTTAGTTAGTTAAATTCACTTCCAGGGTTAGTATCTAGGGGCAAAATATTTAAAAAAATCTGCATTTAAGATAAAGAATTCCTAACTAATGTATATTGCCTGGCACATTGGAGCTGCTCAATTAATGTTTCTATCTAATTTTTTAAAAGCTTTGTTACAGCAATGAGTGTGTGAACATGTGTGTCTATAGATTGCTCTTGATTTGAAAATAAAATACTGAGCTTTTTCAGAAGTGGAGTTGATAGACTATGAGTAATGTAAATATTATCCATAATTTACCAATTACTGGCTTCTGATGCTGAAAAAGAAAACAATCCACTGCACAGATCACAGTCTTCAAAATAAAATCAGTTTGTTGAGCAAACTTGTGAATTCTAATGGTGCAGAGCATTGAGGGTGCTTAAGAAATGTTTTTATTCATGCTATGTTAGCATTGAATAATGCTTCTGTTTTAGCACAACAGAATTTAAATGGAATTGCAAAACTGATTCTGAAGTTATCTTGATTTGCTGTTTAATTATTAATTGGAGTTATTGAAATACTTAGCCACACAATTGATGAGAGTGCCCATAATTTCTTACTTTCTAAATTCTGTAGGGTAGGTTTGTTCTGGAAGGTTTTTGTAAATCAGCAGCTTAACATCATAGTTCAAACAGTTGCTGTAGAAATTTGTGAAGTCCTGATTTATACCATTATTTTTATAACTAACACCACAAAATAACTATGCTAGTATAGCCAGAAGCAGAATATGGAAACAGTACATTCTAGTGTGTGAAGTTATTGCATATGAATGGAGAGAGATGTTATTTCAGTGATATGTTTTTATTACTAGCTTCTGTTTTCATTAAGGATAATGAAAACCTTGTGTCTGGGCCTGTGAACAAAACTAATGTGACCTTTGATGTGACCCACCTGTTGTGCTTTCACAATTGATAATAGTACCCTCATATGAGGGTGATCTGGAGAATAACAATGTGCCAGGAAGATGGAAAATAACATTTGCAAATTTAAGTTGCAGAAATTGAAATATGCTTGGATCAGATCCTAGACTAACGTAATAAAAACAACTTATCTAACCAAATATTTTGAGAGAAGAAGACATTAACAGATGCTTGACTCACAGTGCCTTTTTCAGGGAGAATTGTTGCTTGGCTATATACTTGTCTATCATGCGTCTGAAAAAACAATGACTTCTCAAATCAGCGTTTGGCAATTTTTACAATCAGAAAGACATGATAACCAATGGCTGAATTTAAGGCATTCCCAACTGGTGCATTTATGGAAAATTAAAATTATTTGGCAACTCAAGACCAATTTTTTTTTTTTTTTTTTGACAGGCAGAGTGGATAGCGAGAGAGAGAGACAGAGAGAAAGGTCTTCCTTTTTGCCGTTGGTTCACCCTCCAATGGCCGCTGTGGCTGGTGCATCTCGCTGATCCGAAGGCAGGAGCCAGGTGCTTCTCCTGGTCTCCCATGCGGGTGCAGGGCCCAAGGACTTGGGCCATCCTCCACTGCCTTCCCGGGCCATAGCAGAGAGCTGGCCTGGAAGAGGGGCAACCAGGATAGAATCCGGCGCCCCAACCAGGACTAGAACCCGGTGTGCCGGCGCCGCAAGGTGGAGGATTAGCCTGTTAAGCCACGGCGCCGGCCAAGACCAATTTTTTGAAGTGTCAATCATGCTTCAAAAAAGAAAGAAAGAAGGAATAATCAATTTTCCTTATTTGAACTGTGGAATAAAGTATAAGTTAAGAATAGTTCTTCCCGGGGCTGGCTCTGTGGCGCAGTGAGTTAATGCCCTGGCCTGAGATGCCGGCATCCCATGTTGGCACTGGTTCTAGTCCCAGCTGCTCCACTTCCGATCCAGCTCTCTGCTATGGCCTGGGAAAGTGGTGGAAAATGGTCAAGTTTTTGGGCTCCTGCACCCATGTGGGAGACCTGGAGGAAACTACTGGCTCCTGGCTTTGGATAGGTGCAGCTTCGGCTGTTGTGGCCAATTGGGGGGTGAACCATCAGATGGAGGACCTCTCTCTCTCTCTCTCTGCCTCTCCTCTCTCTGTGTAACTCTGACTTTCGAATAAATAAAATAAATCTTTTTTTTTTTTTAAAGAATAGTTCTCCCTGTTAGACCATGTCTGCTCTGGATTTACCTGGAAAGTAGTCTGTCAGAGAAAGAATTAGATGAATTTTGAAGATAAATTTAAAGGCAGCATCATCTGTAGACATTTTCACCAGCATGCAAATTAATTTTTTTAATTTTTATTCTTTTAGCGTATCCATTCTTAGAAAGAAGCTAGTGATGACAGACAAGATTCAGTAAGCAACATCAGTGTCTCAAAACTAAGGAGTAAATGTACCATTGCTCTTCCATATACAGGTCAAATTCCATTATTATGAAATCACTGCGTTATGAAACATTGATGTATCTCCACTCGTGAGTTAGGTAAGAGATGGCCCCTAAGTAGTTAATATTCAGCTTAAAACTTTTGCAGACACATTTCCTTCTTTGGGAATAAAAGTAATATGGCTCTAGCTTTGTTGATGAAGGTTCTGCTGGTAGGACCCTAGTAAAAGGAGAAAAAGGGACTCAGTCAAGACTGTAGTTGAAGGTGTGACGGATAAAGCTTAACATGTCTCATGCTTTAGTTTTCGGAACTTCTGCCACCAATACCAGTGGAGTTCTTCTTAGGATGGTAGGAATGTGAGGGTCAGCAGCACAGTTTGTTTTTGGTGTCCCCAGACAGAACTCGATGCATATTTTCTTATAGAAACTAGAGTGTTATAATCCAGTTTTCTTTCCTCCATTTCTCTCTCTCTCTTCTTTCTTTCTTTCCTTCTTTCTCTCTTTTATTCTTTCTTTCAAAGATTTATTTATTTATTTGAGAGGCAGACTGACAGAGAGAGAGAGAGAGAGACAAAAGGAGAGGTCCTCCAGACGCTGGTTCACTCCTGAAATGGCCACAATGGCTGGAGCTGGGTCAATCTGAAGCCAGTAGCCAGGCGTTTCTTCTGGGTCCCCAACGTGGCTACAGGGACTCAAGTACCTGGACTATCTTTCATTGCTTTCCCAGGCCATTAGCAGGGAGCTGGATCGGAACTGGACTAGAACCAGTGCCATATGGGATGCCAGTGGAGGATTAATATACTATGCCACAGTGCCAGCCCCTGTAATCCAGTTTTCAATTATGCTATGAGTGGACTCACATGGGATTCTAACCACTCTTAGTGTAATTGTTTCTATGGGGAAGTATGTTCCAAATTCTAAGAGGAATTTTTGGAACTAAATCCTTTTGTGTGTTAGGGACTTATGACATTTACAAAGATAACAGAATTGCATTATTTCAGAATTAGAGGGACCTTGGAAGTCATCTATTTGAAATTCATTTTATAATGATAGGGAAGATTCTAGAAGTAACATACTTCTAGGTTGGCTGGAAAGCATATAATTCCATGGGATGGGGTCTTTAAAACATTTTAAAAACAGCAATGCGAGGCTGGCGCCGTGGCTCACTAGGCTAATCCTCCACCTGCGGTGCTGGCACCCCGGGTTCTAGTCCTAGTTGGGGCGCCGGATTCTGTCCCGGTTGCTCCTCTTCCAGGCCAGCTCTCTGCTGTGGCCCGGGAAGGCAGTGGAGGATGGCCCAAGTGCTTGGGCCCTGCACCTGCATGGGAGACCAGGAGGAAGCACCTGGCTCCTGCCTTCGGATTGGCGCAGTGCGCCAGCTGTAGCGGCCATTTGGGGGGGGTGAACCAACGGAGGGAAGACCTTTCTTTCTGTCTCTCTCTCTCTCACTGTCTAACTTTGCCTGTCAAGAAAAAAAAAAAAACAAAAACATCCAAAAAACAGCAATGCTATCTATACCTTTATTTTAGGTTCCAAGATCCTCTTTTTTTTTTTTTCTTTCAATTTTTATAGTTCTGTTATGTGTAGGCCTTAGAATTCATCATTTGAGAATTTCTGGGTTTCTCTATATGAGGATTTCTGTATTACCAATATTACAAGATCTATAGACTGAAAGATGAGTAAGACTGTATATTTTGTTGAACTTACTGCTCATGTTGTGTTGTTTAGTTAACTATCTGTTGTTGAAGATATGGTATGATAAGCAAGTTGTTCCTTTAAATGGCCAGTTACTGATCCTGACTTGATATATAATTCTTCTTTCATTTTTAAAATTTTTATATTTTAAATATTTTATTTAATATTTTGAGAGGCACAGTTACAGACAGAGAGAGGAGGAGAGAGAGATCTTCCATCTGCTGGTTTACTCCCCAAATGGCCGCAACGGCCAGGGCTGGGCTGATCCGAAGCCAGGAGGCAGAGCTTTTTCTGAGTCTCCCACATGGGTGCAGGGTCCCAAGCACTTGGGTTATCCACTGCATTTCCTGTACAAGTAGAGAGCTGGATTGGAAGAGGAGTGACCGGGATATCAGCCGGTGTTTGTTTGGGATGCTGGTGCCACAGGTAGAGGCTTAGGCTACTATGCCACAGCAGTGGCCCTTTATATATATATTTTTTTCTTAATAGATTCAATATAGTTCATACATACAAATCTAAGAGTATAATATATTCCCTTTCTCTCCCTCCCTTTCTTTCTTTTTCTTTAGTTTTTGAGATAACATTTTAAATTTCCATTACAATCAAGGCTTAGTATGCTGCACCAAATAAAAGGTTTAAAAAAAGCAAAAAGACCCAGTTTAGCAGGAATATATGCAAGAGTTATAAATAATAATCAAATGGAAAGATGACCATTTTACCCATTTACAGTAAATTTTAAAGTAATCATAGATCATTAAAACTACAGTAATATAATATTCTTAACCATTGTTTTAACAAAGGTTTAAACCAAGGATTGATATTTAAGCTTCCAATTTTGTATTTATGTGAACCTTTATGTGCTTTTGATCCGTAAATGGTATACTGTGTTAAGGTAGACAAGACAAAAACATGTGTTCAACACATTTGGTATTATTGATTTAAAAAACTAATCATCCAAATTATCTTTGTTTGGAACTATGCATTTCATTTTTCTAATTTTTAAATTTATATAAGGTGAACACATTTCATGTATCTCATTTATACAGATTTTTAAAAAAAGATTTATTTATTTATTTGAAAGGCAGAGGCAGAGAGAGAGAGAGAGAGAGAGAGAGGTCATCCATCCGCTGGTTCACTCCTCAGATGGCCGCAATGGCTGGAGCTTTGCCGATGGAAAGCCAGGAGCCGGGAGCTTCTTCCAGGTCTCCCACGTGGGTGCAGAAGCCCAAGGACTTGGGCCGTCTGCTGCTGCTTTCCCAGGCTATAGCAGAGAGCTGAATCAGAAGTGGGGCAGCTGGCACTCGAACCTGTTTCCATATAGGATGCTGGCACTGCAGGCGGTAGCTTTACCCGCTAAGCCACAGTGCTGGCCCCATATATACAAGTTTAGGAGCATATTGATACTTCCCACTCTACCCCCCCCATCCTCCCTTTCTTTCCTTTCTTATTCTTTCTTTTAATTTTTACAATGACATACTTTTAGTTTATTTTATAATCACAAGCTTCCTGCCTCCCCACCGCTGATACGTTATTGGATACAAATAAAGCTATTTGTAGGAAGAAGAATATATTTTTAAATATCACATTTGAACAAGTTTACTGTCATTAAATGACATAAAATAGTTATTGTGTTGTATGGGTACTTCCCTTTTAGTATTTAGGGTTTTACTGTTACAGTTTTCCTATTACTCCTCTTACACAAACATGCACTCTAATAAGACACATTAAAAAGATATTATTATTTATTGAAGACAAAATTTCATGTGTTCAATTAATGTGTACTACTATCCTTAAAACTTTTCTCATGTAAAAAAATCCAGCAAGTATTTGCTGCTTCTGGAAAGGAATGACAGAGAAGAGTTAAAGAGGTAACTTTTAAGCATATTTTTACTTTTGATTTTTTTCAGAATTCAAATCTGAAAACATGATTTTTAAGATCTCCAAATGCAAGATTTTTTGGTTTAAAACTCTTCATTGAGCTGTCAACCCTCTCATTCTTACCTAACTTTTAAGAGTTACAGTTTTTTAGTCATCATAGTCACCTATTACCCTACTCTGGCTTGTAGTTTAAATTATGCCAAAAAATTGAAGATATATTCATTTAGTTTTAAATATTATGTTTCCATTGCAAGGTACTGATATTACATACTTTTGATTTATGTTGAACATTTTCATGATTTTTTTGCTGAATGAATATAATCAGTATGCTAAGTATTATGTTTTAAACAGATGCCAATCTGTAATTTTGTGTCTAGATTTTTTTTTGATGATTCAGGGCATCAATATTAAATGAAATTTTAATTCAGTGATTTCATTTTCTTGAAAATATTTCTATAAAAAATTCATATTACTCTTGTATTATACCGAATATGATGAAATATTATCTTCTCTGTTCCTTATGTGTCCTTATTGCAGCAATCACCAAACATTAAGAAATTTTATGGCCGGCACCGTGGCTTAACAGGCTAATCCTCCGCCTTGCGGCGCCGGCACACCGGGTTCTAGTCCTGGTTGGGGCACTGGATTCTATCCCGGTTGCCCCTCTTCCAGGCCAGCTCTCTGCTATGGCCCGGGAAGGCAGTGGAGGATGGCCCAAGTCCTTGGGCCCTGCAACCCATGGGAGACCAGGAGAAGCACCTGGCTCCTGGCTTCGGATCAGCGAGATGTGCTGGCCGTAGCGGCCATTGGAGAGTGAACCAACGGCAAATAGGAAGACCTTTCTCTCTGTCTCTCTCTCTCTCACTATCCACTCTACCTGTCAAAAAAAAATTTTTTTTTTATTCAGCTGAAACGTTCCTCCATAGAATAAACAGGATATCTCACCTGTGAAGGATGATTATACTTTGTAAATTTGTCTTAAGACCTTTGTAATTTACAACTCAGCTTTGTGTGCCCAATGCTTGAAAGCATTGACATATCATGTTTTAAAAGACATTTAGAATATTTTTGAGACTTGCTATTGTATCATTGAGACCAGATTGATATTGAGACTGCCTTATTTATTTGAGGATTATGTGTTAATATATATTATATCTTAGATATGTTTTCATAAATCAGTGATATTCAGTTACTCTGGAACATATATTGTTATTTAAAGCAATTTTGAAGTGATACAGTGAACATGTTCCAAATGGGGCTCAGTTGTTGAGATTTGCTGTGGAGACTGTACAAATCCAAAGTTTTCTTTTATTATTAAGTGAACTAGATTATAAAGTGTTATTGTATATTAGTTACTAAGATTAAACATTTGTTACAGAACTGAGTAAATTTTTATGAATTTTGGAGAATTGAATTTAGAGCCCAAATGCAGATAAGACTAAAGCCATGGGTTTAGTTTGTCCTGTTTTTAAATTGTACAATGTATTAAAAACTAAAGAGTAAAGATAAATGCATCCTTTCCTCAATAGGGTTAATAGAGGATTTTTAGGGGATTAGTTCTAAGGCTAGTAAATTAAAAAAAAAATGGGTTTGGGGCTAGGGCTGTGGCACAGCAAGTTGATCCTCTGCCTGCGGTGCCAGCATTCCATATGGGCTCTGGTTCTGGTTCAGCCCTCTGCTATGGCCTGGGAGGGCGGTAGAGGATGGCCCAAGTGCTTGGACCCCTGCACCTGCCTGGGAGACCCAGAGGAGGTTCCTGGCTTCAGATTGACCTAGCTCTGGCCATTATAACCATTTGTGGGGTGAACCAGTGGGTGGAAGACCTTTCTCTCTGTCTCTGCCTCTCAGTGTCCGTAACTCTACCTGTCAAATAAATAAATAAATAACATTTAAAAAAAAGAGAGATGGATTTGAAGGTGGAGTATGCAGGGAAATCTCATATTTCCTTGGAATAAGAAGCCTATTCCCAGTTTTTTCAGGTAGTAAAATGCTAGTAAAGAATGGATAATATACAAAAGATCTCAAAGATAAGTACATTGAAAAAAATGGCAAAAGGAGAAACTCCACTTGCCCAAAGTGGAGATTATTATCATTTTTTTCCATATTTAAGACAAAGATAATAAATTTTAACTCTTGATACCCAGGTAGACAGAATTCTTTTGGATGTTTCTGTGTGTATGTGCCCAAAGATCAAAGAAATACTGGATAATATAAATCAAAATATTGGAACCAAAAAATGACAGACTCTAACCATAAGCAAAATAACATAATAGCCAAACTGAAAAACCTGATTTTGTGACTGAATCTTCAGAAAGAACTATAATTGAAAAAAAAAATCCATAAAATCACTAGAGAGTATGAGTAAATTCATACCAATATAGACTAAAGGTGTTTTAACTGTTTAGAAAGACAAAGGCTGAGAAAAGGTTTATTTTTTAAAAAAAGATAGATTTAGTTAGCATATACTATCTCCAGTTTTCCATGGTTTATGTAGAAGCATTTCAACACAACTTACAGAATGAGTCTTTAATTCAGAAGATCTGAATTTACATTGTAATGCTAACATTTAACAGTTGTATGAGCTTATGCCTCAAGGTCCTCTTTTTAAAATAGGAGTCTAATATTTATCTCAGAGTTGATAAATATATCAAATTATGTTAAATTACTTATGACGTGAATGAAAGTACCTTCCTGGCCGGCGCCGTGGCTCAACAGGCTAATCCTCCGCCTTGCGGCACCGGCACACAGGGTTCTAGTCCCAGTCGGGGTGCCGGATTCTGTCCCAGTTGCCCCTCTTCCAGGCCAACTCTCTGCTATAGCCAGGGAGTGCAGTGGAGGATGGCCCAAGTGCTTGGGCCCTGCACCCCATGAGAGACCAGGATAAGCACCTGGCTCCTGCCTTGGGATCAGTGTGGTACGCCGGCCGTGGCGGCCATTGGAGGGTGAACCAACGGCAAAGGGAGACCTTTCTCTCTGTCTCTCTCACTGTCCACTCTGCCTGTCAAAAAAAAAAAAAAAAAAAAAAAAAAGAAAGAAAGTACCTTCCTGACTGTCGGAGGCCACCTGACAAACCACATGGAGACACGCAGCACTCAGTCAATTCATCACCACGTTTATTGCCTCATCGCGTTCCAAGCCAAAGTAGGGGGCCCGGCGATGAGGGACTGGAGGCAGTCTCCCTAAGGAAACCCTTCAGTCTCCAGCCCTGAGCACACAGAAAGACAAGGATATATACCCCAGACCCCATACAGATAACATTCATTGTGTGCAATCATGCATAGCACAGGAATAGAGCAAGTTTACAAAGTAGCAATGATCAGGGTACAAGCTCTGCAGATAGAGCAAAGAACATCATAAACCTTCATCAGAAGTCACATCCTGCCTGCAGGAATGTGGGATGAAAAATCTTGTGCCTACAGAACAAAAGCACAGGAAACAGGATTAGATAAGGGACAGCCTCAGCCTGCTGCATCTCATGTCCGGCCAGGGCCACTGGCCCCGACACCTGACAAATAGTAGAACCCAACAGATTATTTGAATTAAAATAGATACCCATCTCTTATCTTGTAATATTTTAAAGATTATGATTTATTTATTTATTTGTAGATTTATTATGATTTATTTATGTTTTATTTATTTATAGATATGGCGCTGATTCTGTTCTTACTGCTAATTTTCATATGAGGGCATTTTATACTAGGAAAAAATGCCTCATATGAAAAAAGTATTAATACTATGTAAAGAACTGGGGGAGGGTGCTGGTAATTCTCCAAACGTGGAGGCAGGGTAGGGAGGGGTGCTGCTTGCCTGATTTGATCAGTTTATGCTGCATACATCTCTTGAAAAATTGTGCTGTACCTATAAAAGTATATAAGTATTGCATGATAATAAAAAATAAAAAAAAAATAAGTGTGGAAAGAAACAACCACAACAATATATGAGGGTTAGTCTTAGCAACTTCTTTTTTTTTTTCTTCTCAGCAGCTTTAATTGGCATTTGGGTCTTGAGAAATCTCCTCTTTTTTTCTTTCGTTCTTTGCTCTGCTCTCTCTTTAGTTTCTGGCAGTAGAAAGTTTGGTGTAGTTTCCAGCCAAGCACGTTAAGTCCAACTATCTGTGTTGCGATCTGGTCATCTCTGCTTTCTTTTCTTTACCTCAGGCACTGTCTTAGAAGATGAGATTATGGACAACATGATCTATCTGCATGTTTCTTTCTTTCTTTCTTTTTTTAAACATTTATTTATTTACTTGAAAGTCATAGTTACACAGAGAAAGAAGAAGAGGCTGAGACAGAGAGAGAGAGGTCTCCGATCTGCAGGTTCACTCCCTAATTGGCCGCCACAGCCAGAGCTGAGCCCATCCAGATGCCACAGCGCCAGCCCCTGCATGTTTCTTTCTTCTGCAGCTCCACATTGCCTGCAGTTCTTCAGTGTGGAACTGGGATATTTCTTCACAAAAATATTCCCTACTGGTTCTGTTGTCTCTGATGTCCCTAAATTTCACGTTAATGAAAGTATTATGTGTTATCTCTCAGATGGTAGAACTTACAGAGAAATTTCTTCTTGCTTGAAGTCTGAGGGGGGTCTGTGTCAGTTTGGTATTTTCCCTTATACTGGTTCAGATGTCAAAGAATTTGGTAAATGTTGATTGTGTGGTTTGACTTTATAAGTATTGCTTCATTGAAGATTCTTCCTACCTCCCTTTTTTTCCATTGTTTTTGGTTACTTTCAAGGAAGAAGAGTTCAGAAAAAATAACCAGAATTCTGAATTACTACTTAAAAATGTTTATAAATGTATTCTCCACTATTTTCAATTTCAAATATTTCCTAACATTTATTAAGTAACTATCATGTGTTAAGCCTTGTTTATTGATCTTTTGTGACTATTATCTCTATTAATCCATAAGTATCCTATATATTCTCAATGTCATTATTTTTATTTTTTAAAATATTTATTTACTTATTTGAAAGGCTGAGTTTTATAAAGGGAGAGAGAGAAAGAGAGAGAGAAAGAGAGAAATAGAAGTCCTCCATCCACTGATTCACTCCCCAAAAAGCCTAATGGTCGGAGTTGGGCGGGTCTGAAGCCAGGAGCTTCTTCCAGGTCTCCCACGTAGATGAGAGGGGCCCTAACACTTAGGTCATCTTCCACTGCTTTTCCCAGGCACATTAGCAGAGAGCTGGATTGGAAGTGGAATAGCTAGGATTTGAACTGGCATCCATATGGGATGCTGGTATCTCAGGTGGCAGCTTTACCTGCTATGCCACAATGCTGCCCCCTATGTTATTATTTTTTAAGATTTACTTGAAAATCAGAGTTACAGAAAGAGTCACAGAGAGAGAGGACTTCCGTCTTCTAGTTTACTCCCCAAATGGCCAAAATGGCCAGGGCTGGATGAGGCTGAAGTTAGGAGCCTGGAGCTTCTTTTGGGTCCTCCATTTGGGTGTCAGGGAGCCAAACACTTGGGCACATTATCAGGGAGCTGGATAGAAAGTGGAGTAGCTGGGGCTGGCGCCGCGGCTCACTTGGCTAATCCTCCTCCTGTGGTGCCGGCACCTCAGGTTCTAGTCCCGGTCGGGGCGCCGGATTCTGTCCTGGTTGCTCCTCTTCCAGTCCAGCTCTCTGCTGTGGCCCGGGAAGGCAGTGGAGGATGGCCCAAGTGCCTGGGCCCTGCACCCGCATAGGAGACCAGGAGGAAGTACCTGGCTCCTGGCTTCGGATTGGCACAGTGTGCCAGCTGTAGCGGCCATTTGGGGGGTGAACCAATGGGAAAGGAAGACCTTTCTCTCTGCTTCTCTCTCTCTCACTAACTCTGCCTGTCAAAAAAAAAAAAAAAAAAAAAAAAAAAAGAGAGAGAGAGAGAAAGAAAGAAAGAAAGAAAGAAAAAAGAAAAAAAAAAGTGGAGCAGCTGGGAAATGAACTGGTGCCCAGTTGGAATACTGGCATTGCAGGCAGTGGCTTAACCTGGTATGCCACAACACCATCCTGTATTTTCAGTATTATTTAAAGATCAGAAATCTGAAGTATAGAGAAGTTAATTTCCTAAGGCTGTGAACACAGTAGTGGAATTGGAATTAGAATCCAGATCTATCTCATTCCAAAGCTGTACATTTCCTTTTACACTCTGTCTAGTCTCTATTTGTATAATCACAAGTTTTGGATAAATAAAAAAGTGTCTGTATGTTTCATCTACCCACACAGATAAGCAGTAGTAGTAGTAGAATACGAATAATACAATAGTAGGTCATAGCTGTCTGTAGATGATTTGAGTATGCACCAATGCACACTCAATTAGTCATATTTTTCTCTCTATTGAGTTATCAATCAAAGAAACCAATGGAACTTAGGTCCAAGTACTACTAAATAGAACACTCTACTGAAAATGAGCTAGATGATATTTCTAAGATACTTTATTTATATACCTATTGATTCCATTCTGATTTGAACTACCATGCTATTTATTGACATTGTGAATTATAGGAAAATATCCAAAGCCACATTAGTTAAACATTGCTCAACCATTTTACTGGAAGGTAATAAGCAGTTATGTAGATAGCAACATTTGGGGACAGACATTTGGAGGTTGAAGAAAACAGGCCTAGGTTTTATGAATTAGAACCATTTCTGAATATTTGTCTTTGTTTCCCTTTTGTGAGTTAGAGTAACAGGGTCTTCCACTGCATCCAAACAAAATAGCATGGATCATTGCATAAGACTTAATTAATAGTAATCGACTGTACAACATAGAGGTTTGATTTTTTTCTAGTAGCAATCTGGCTATCTGGTTGGGAGGCCTGCTATAAGATTCTCCATCTTTCTGGTATGAGTAGACTTATCCTGTGGTGTGTCCACAATGCTACTTGTTACTTACCTGATGGTTTAGACAGTTTTCTACTGGCAGAAATATATATTTAATGTTTTAAATTATTGAATTAAAAAAAGCAATGATTAAAAACTTAGAGGTTGTATAGAATGCTAATATTTTTAAATAGAATTAAAATTTTGGTAGAAATTGGCAAGCAGAGCATACTTTAATCTGGAGCCCTAAATATGTGACTCACATGGGAAATGAGAAATATGTTGATAGCAACCCATCCAGGTGCATGAGGGATGGCATGGTTTTTTAATTTTAAAAAGCACTTGATGCCCATAAGCTAGGAGACTGCCAATCTCTAAACAGGCAATGGAGTGAGTACATAATAGTATTCAGGCAGCTACAAAGAAACTGGGTGTGCACTTTTTAAAGGAAAGGGAAACACCCTAGTGCTTTTCTTATGGCCTGTGAAATCAGAGTCTAAAAAGTTTTCCCCTGAGGCAAGCTATTTTTGTTAAGTACTCTTGCCCAGAGAAGTGCTATCAATTTCTCTTCTTATTTTCCAGCTCCCTGGGTTCTCATTCACATACCTTCTCATTGTTGTGCTCAGTCCGGCCTATCTTTTCATAAGTCAGTTTTCATAGATGTTTTCCTCTTTTTCACCAGCCTTACATTTCCCTATTTTACTTAGAAAGGTTACTTATTGAAGTCTTTTACAGCCAATATTAGTTTTATATAAGGGCAGACCCCATCTGTTAAGTTAATGCTTATTACCTGACAAAGAAGAAAAGTGGGTGTGAGTATGGGTTGGGAGTAAGAGCAAGTGCCCTGGGGTCATGTAATCCTGGACTAGGACTCTAGCCTTCCCTTCACACCCTCTATGAATAACTTTGGACAAGTTACATTATTCCTCTGAGCCTCAATATTCTAAAAATAAGGAAAATGCTTTCCTTCTGAGGTTGAGGTGTGAGGTAACTTACGTAAAGCACAGCTAATACAATGACTAGAACATAATAAGTATGGTATACTGTGTTAGTGTTGACAATTAGGTATTCCTTCGTTTCTTCATTCCTTTTCCCCATTGACTTTGGGTCTTGGCCATATAATTTCTGAGGAGAATCTTTTAGAAGCATTGCTAATTTCCATCAGGTTGCTTATTCTTATGCCCTCCCTCTATTGTGAGAAGGGTGTTTTTCAGACATAGGATGTATCTTCAACCTGGATTCTGGAATAAGAAGACAATGGAGGAAACTTGAGTCTGACTCATAGCCTGGAACAGAGGCACAAAAGCTGACCTGCTTTCACAACATGTAATATGAGCTGAGAAATATTTGTTATTGTAAGTCACTGGGATTTTGAGGTTGTTATTGAAGCATAATACCTTTTTTTTTTTCCTACTGACTTTTGTATTTGTCAGCATTGCTGCAGTCACAAAGAGTCCCAGAATCTCCATGGGTTGAAACAATACACATTTATTTCTCAGTCATAGGTCTGTAGGTTGGCAGTGGCTGTTTGGCCATATGTCACTTCAATTTGTGATCCAGGTTGAAGCAGCAGCTCCTGTCTGAGACACGTGGTTTTCATAGCAGAGGCCAGGAATAGGAAAGGCTGAACCAAACCATGTAGGTGTGTTTAGAGCTTCCATAAGAATATAGCAATGTCGCTTCTCCATATATTCTATTGGCTAGGGCATGCATCCTAATCTGACAGTGGTGGAGGGAAATTTACTCCATTTACTGGGAAACATTGAAGTCATGTGGCAAAGGGTGGGAACAAATAGCTGGAAATATGATGCAGTCTACCACAGTAGATTTTCAACACGTGCTAGAGTCCCTGTCCTTGGCATTTCTCTTTCCACTCTGGGATTACTGAGAAGGTATAAGATAACCTGCTGGGAGAGATAAATTAGATGAAATTAATTTCACCTTGGTTGGAAATGTTAAATATTTTTCCCAGAGCAGGTATCAACTGAGGGTACAATGGCAATAAAAAAGAAGTAAAGAAAATAATTAAATATTAGAAAGTGGGTTGGAACCATAAGCATTGAGTATGGATTCCAAAAAGAATTGGGGAAAACTTTTCGTCTTGGAAATGCAATTTTATTATGCTATCAGATTTCCAGGATTATAAAATGCAATGGCTGTGGCAGTGACCCTTTCCATCTGACTAATTGCCTAGGTTGATTTTTTTCCTCTCCTCAGTGCTCTAGGAATTTTTATGAGCCTCTTTAAAGTAACTGAGATGCCAGTCAGGATACTTGGAATGAACAGGTGATATCTTCAGTGTAGTTGCTGCCCCTGAGTGAAAAGTCCCTTTGGCCACTGGAGCTCCTTCGTTGGATTGGCATCCACTATATCAGGCCAGGAGAGTTCGTTTAAAAATGTTTTATATATTATATAAGCTACCAAAGTTCCCTTTTCATATGTTTATGCATGTTAATAGGGGTTAGAGTATCTTAGAAGGAGTCTGGGGATAAACTTGAAAATGAGATAGAATTAGAGCATCTACAGTCCTTAATGCCATATTTAAATTCATTCTGTGACCTTAATTTCTCTTCTGTGTTCTATGTTTCTGTATTCTCACTTAAAAAATATCTGGGTCTTATTTTAAGTAAATGATATAGGAAGAATGCATTAACATTGAAACTAATTAGTACCTTTTAAACTTAGTAATGCATCATGAAGTATGAAAGAGAGAATCTTTAAGAATTTTAGCTGGCTGGTGCCGCGGCTCAATAGGCTAATCCTCCGCCTGCGGTGCCGGCACCCTGGGTTCTAGTCCTGGTCGGGGTGCCGGATTCTGTCCCGGTTGCCCCTCTTCCAGGCCAGCTCTCTGCTGTGGTCCCGGGAGTGCAGTGGAGAATGGCCCAAGTGCCTGGGCCCTGCACCCGCATGGGAGACCAGGAAGAAGCACCTGGCTCCTGGCTTCGGATCAGCGTAATGCGCCGGCCGTAGCGGCTACTTGGGGGGTGAACCAACGGAAAAAGGAAGACCTTTCTCTCTGTCTCTCTCACTGTCCACTCTGCCTGTCAAAAAAAAAAAAAAAAAAAAAAAGAATTTTAGCCTATTGCATAAAACTTGGAAGACATGGTTAATAAATTATTTGGGGTTTTTAACCTAGTCACTGAAAATGAAAGCTTATTTATGTTGTTTTTCTTCTTTGACCCTCATTTTTCTCAACATTCAGCAAGTAGGATAGATCAATAGCCTCCTCTCCCTTTCTTACTGAGACATGCAATGGTAGATCTGAAAGTACTTGTCTTCAGAAGAAAGGTACAACAGGAATTCTACTAGTAATATAAATGTAAAAGGGAGGTCTGCTCAGGTAGAAATAAAATATGTCTTGGATAATGAATTTACTTTTCTTAAAGCCTTTGAAAGATAATGACTTATTTTCATGAATTGAATTCAAGAAATAGAAGTTTTTTAAAAGATACATAAGCTTGTTTTGCCATGAAACTTGATTATTGAAGTCATTCTTGCGTTTTTGAAAATAAATTAATGGATATAAGTTCATCTTATCTAAGGGTTTTTTGTTTGTTTGTTTCTAAAACAGTTGCTAATGATTGAAGTAGACAAGATACTTGATATGATGTGACATGTGGCACAGAAAATATTTTCCTCCATACATCATGGGAATATGTTCAAACTAATGTTTTAGATATGATTCTTCTGGATGAAGTTTGTTTTGTATAAGGTATTTTTGTATTTAAATTTAATAGAGAAAATATGGAACTCCTGATATTCAGCGCACATTTTCAGGCTTTGTAGGAGAAATTAACATGAACAAGACCAGACTTCTCCCTCTCAGTGAGCTTGTAGCCTAGTGAAGGAACAACAGATACTGTATAAATTATTAAACTAGAAAGCAAAACTGTTCAAGTAAAACATAAAGCTCATGTTGTCTTCACCCTAAGGAATGAGAGATTAACTCTCTTTGGAAAAGTTTTAACTCTCAGGAGGACTTCATGGAGGGAGTAGCAGTTTAATTCAACAGGTGGAGGTGGAGAGGGGAGGTACTCCACTTGTTTTGAGGAAAGGCATAAACAAAATCATGAAAATTGGAAAATGCAATTTCTTTGAGGAAGCAAGGAACAGCCCAGTTTGGTTGGAACATCTGTGTTCAGGATGATGATGCTGTGAAGGAAATTGCAGCCATTTTGTGAAGACCTTTAATGAGACAGCAAAGATTTCAGACTTTATGATGAGGGGGTACAGTGGGGTCAAATAGATTTTAAGGAAATGAGATGAGCATTGAATTGACAGGAGAAGAAATTGAAGTTAGAAGTTAGTCAGGGGGCCGGCGCCGTGGCTTAACAGGCTAATCCTCCACCTTGCGGCACCGGCACACCGGGTTCTAGTCCCGGTTGGGGCACTGGATTCTATCCCGGTTGCCCCTCTTCCAGGCCAGCTCTCTGCTATGGCCCGGGAAGGCAGTGGAGGATGGCCCAAGTGCTTGGGCCCTGCACCCACATGGGAGACCAGGAGAAGCACCTGGCTCCTGGCTTCGGATCAGCGAGATGCGCCGGCCGCAGCGGCCATTGGAGGGTGAACCAATGGCAAAAAGGAAGACCTTTCTGTCTCTCTCTCTCACTATCCACTCTGCCTGTCAAAAAAAAAAAAAAAAAAAAAAAAGAAGAAGTTAGTCAGGGGAAGTAAGAGAGAATATGAAGGATTTAACAAATTTGAGAATCATTTTGGAAATGACATAATGTTGAGTATTTCATTTGTAAATGAAATGATTTAGTGATAGATTAGTTTTCAGATAGATTTTATAGATGTAATTCAGAAGATGTGATAAATGGCTGGTTATTCAGGTCTGTCTTTCAAATAAATAAGCACATCTTAAAAAAAAGAGAGAGAGAGAAAAGAAACTGCATTGCTAGCATGTCTGGCTCTTCATAAAACTTATATGAGGGGCTAGCATGGTGACACAGGGGATTAAACCACTGCCAGCAACACTGGCATCCATATGAGCACCTGTTTGTGTTCTGGCTGCTCCACTTCCAATCCAGCTCCCTCCTAATACTCCTGGGTAGTAGTGGAAGAAGGCCCAAGTCCTTGGGACCCTGCAACCAAAGTGAAATACTTGGATGGAGTTCCAGGCTCCTAGCTTTAGGCCTGGCCCAGCCCTGGCCATTGTGGTCATTTGGAGAGTGAACCATTGGATGGAAGACCTCTCTTTCTCTCTCTCTCTCTCTCTCTCTCTCTCTCTTTCTCTCTCTCTCTGTCATTCTGCTTTTCAAAATAAATAAAAAAAATTTTTGTTTAAAGAAAAACTTATGTGAGAATGAAAGTAAAAGTACTCTTTGGAGTAGTAATAACAATGTTTTGATTATACAACTTTATATCTACAAATAATTTTCATTCTGTATATCTTCTTTTAAAAACAACTCTGAGAATATAAATCTATGTTATCTATTTTATAAGCCTGATGAAACTGATAAACAGTAAGCTTAAATGACATTTCAGAGGTTATACAGTTCACTATTAGCAGAGAAAGGAAGAGGTCACACTTCTTTGGACTATTAGCCACTATTATGTTCCAATGTTATGGCACTATTACTAAAGTTTTCCTTTGGTCTGACCTAGTTTTAGTAAAATAACTCTGCATACATATCCCATGTAACTCCTTTATTGCCTTTAATTCATTTAAAGGACTCAAGAGTAATAACAATGGTATAGTACCCTATTTTTTTCTGATAATTTGCAAACTAAATTTGAATGGAATTTTCCTTTTACATTAAAAATCTTATGTGCCTACCCAAAAACAGAACTCTTAATTAGATTAAAATCTCATCCTTAAAAAGCAACTTATTTGCTCTTTGAAAAAATAATACAGATGGTGCCAGCGCCTTGGCTCACTTGGTTAATCCTCCACCTGCAGTGCCGGCATCCCATATGGGCGCCAGGTTCTAGTCCCGGTTGCTCCTCTTCAAGTCCAGCTCTCTGCTGTGGCCCGGGAGGGCAGTGGAGGATGGCCCAAGTCCTTGGGCCCTGCACCCGCATGGGAGACCAGGAAGAAGCACCTGGCTCCTGGCTTCGGATCAGCGCAGCGCGTCGGCCGTAGCAGCAATTTGGGGGGGTGAACCAATGGAAGGAAGACCTTTCTGTCTCTCTCTCTCACTAACTCTGCCTGTCAAAATAATAAAATAAAAAAAATTAAAAAATAATACAGATAAATTTAAAGCAAAAACATTAATTTCATTCCCCTCCTCCTTTTTTTTTAATAAAAAAGATTTATTTATTGGAAAGGCAGGTTGACAGAGATGGAGAGACAGAGAGAGAAAGTGATCTTCCATTTGATGGTTCACTCCTGAAATGGCCACAATTTTGGGGGATGAACCAAGCTGAAGTCAGGAGCTTGGAATTCTATAAGGGTCTCCCACATGGTGCATCTTCTGCTTCCCTCCCAGGAATATTAGCAGAGAGGTGAATTGGAAGCTGAGCTACCAGAACTGAAATTGGCGCTCCAGTGTGGAATGCTAGTGTCACAGGCATCAGCTTAACAGATTGCGCCACAATACTGGTTCCAATTTCATTCTTAAATAATAACAATTACTAGTGAGATGTGGCCTTGTGACACGGTACACAGCAACACACAGGACATTGCCATCTTTGTCTCCTGGTCTGCACTGATTTTAGCACAGTTGGCTTTTAATCACAGCAACCATTGAAAACTCAGCTTTGCAAAGATACAATGTCTGAGAAATGAATGCAGTGTTAAAACTGCGAACTAATTTGGGTTCCTAGTTTGCTGAGAGATCCACAGATGCTGTGTTTCTCTCTGAAAAGTAACAATGCTCCCATGAGTTTTCCATGGTGTGCTGGGGTGCCTTGATAAACACTTTGAGACCTGGAGCCTTTGTTATTCTTCTCTTGTCCGTTATGACCCACTTTTTTCTGGTATATGCCATTCAGAAGATGGTAGGCACTCATTAATTTTTTTAAATTTCTTTCCTTGGTCCTTAGGCAAGCTTTTGGTTCACAGAAGTTGGAATGAAAAAATAACACACATATAACCTGCAGTTCTGAGTTAACAGATTTAAAGTGCAACACTTGACTGAGTTATATTTTGTGATACTTCTGCTTTCCTCTAGAATGGATCCTGACAACTATAAGATACTCAAATGGGCTTGTCAGAGACGTGGTTCAAAACCTTAATCTCCTCCCTTTTGTTTTTAATGTGAGGAACTTATCTTAAACATCTGCTCAAAGAACAACAATTAGAGAAATTATGATGCAGTGGTCTTATCATGCATGTTATTTTGCAACTTGGCTAGCTCCTGTGCTTTTAAGTTTTAGTAGCTTAATAGTCTTATTTCAAGGTAAATGCTGTGAGGCAAGTGTAGCTTCACATTTCCTTGTGTGTGTTAGACTGAGTCACCTTGCTGTGATTCACTGCTGCAGACAACCAAATTGGGAATAAGAATTCAGTGGGTGGATGCAAGGGGTAACATCTGCTTTGCCAGCATTCTATTCACTGAATATACCATTTGTAGGGTTCAGGTACTGCAATTAAAAAAAAGAAAAAAAAAAAACAGGTAAAATCTGGGTATATAAAAATCTCCCTTAGAGAAAGTGTTGGTACATTGCAATTCTGTTTTGACTTGGCTGGGATTTTTCTTGCTTAAAAAATTGGTTTAATCCTCCCTAGAGCGTTAAGTGCTAAGTCAATATTTTGCTAATTATGCAGAAGTAGCACCAGATGGTTTCTAAGGATGACACTGCATGGATGGGAGCACTGGTGACTGAACCTGTGGTAAACTTTGTCACTCCATGGTCATCATCCATAGCAACATGTCCATGTGCTTTTGAGATGGGGAAATAGACAAATAATATTTTAGGGTAAAAATATTCTCAGTTCCAAAGAAAAAATTTGGTTTCTTGTAAACTGCCATACAGTAAGAAAGTATCATTTAGATTGAAATCGCTTATATTATAATCATCAAAGAAATATTTTTGTGTATACTTACTTGGAAAGTTATTTTTTTCCTTACTGTTTCCTTTTGCACTGACAGTAATCTAAAATGATTAACTTTTTATTCAATAGATTCAGGTTCTTAATTGAGGTAAAAAATTGGGGGTGGTGGTGTTATATTTGCCTTCAGTCAGCCTGAAAGAAGCATTAGTTGATTTCTTCCCTCCACCTCTTCAGTTTACCTACATTAGAAAATGGTGAATAAAAATTAAGTGCTCTGCCAGAAATGCCTGTGAAATGGATTCTAAATCTAAATCAATGATAGTAGTGGTCTCCAAGACATAGCAGCATTTCACAACCATAATGACAACATACGATTTCAGAGTAACCTACCATGCAAGATTTCTTATTGGAGCAATAGCCAGAACATTATAATCATAACTTACCATAGAAAGATAGGTTATTTTAAAAATGGATTTAGATAAATAAATTTATATACAACGAAATACATCCCTTTACCAAGTGGATCAACTGAATTGTCCCTTGTTTTTAAAATGTGACATAATTGAAAATTTATTGAAGGCTCTATATCAAGGTACTGCATTTATTTTTTTAAAAGATTTATTTTATTTATTTGAAAGGCAGAGTTATGGGGTCGAAGGAGAGAAAAGAGAGAGATCTTCTATCCCCTGGTTCACTCCTCAAAGGGCTTCAGTAGCTGGGAGCCAGGAGCTTCATTCAGGTCTCCCACATGGGTACATGGCCCAAAAACTTGGGCCATCTTCCGCTGTTTTCCCAGGTGCATTGGCAAGGAGTTTTATTGGAAGTGGGGCAGCCAGGACTCGAACTGGCTCCCATATGGGATGTCAGCATTGCAGACAGCAGCTTAACCCGTTATATCACAGCGCTGGCTCTGGTACTGCATTTTTAAAAACAAAAAGAAACTAACTCTCAAGAGACTTTATAATATGAAGAAATGGATATTGAAGCAATTTAACAGTTTCCCTGTTCATGTGTACTAGGACCAGGTGCTCAATTAACATATGTTGAAGGAAAAAAAAGGTTATTTAGGATTAAGATAAAATAATGCCATTGATTCCAACTTGTTCAGAATAATAATTTTTTCTCGATTTGCATAAGCAAGTAAATAGGTAAAACTACCTATAGGTTGAAATGTGAATTCAGAAGCCTATAGTCTTTAAAGTGCACAAATAAATGGACCAGATTAATGCTGCAATCTACTAATTTGCAAATTAACTGCTTCTGAATGTTAAGAGTGGCAATGGTTTTCCTTTCTCAGATGCAATTCATTCCTGTTTGTTCTGATGTGACATGAGATTGGCAAATCTTTCATACTTTCCATGATTGTATAAGATGAAGTCTGTAGATAGTTGAATTAGCTCTAAAGACAGATATGAGATTAACTGAAATGAGAAAAGTATACATAACAGCCACAATAAAGTTAGGTTGAAGAGTATGAAAATGAAATGTTCTGTTAAAATGATATCTAAAATGTTGTTATGTTCACTGAGTTGTGTTTACAGAGAGTCAAGTTAAAATTATCTACTTGATTCAGCCTATTTTATAGCAACCCTGTTACTTTTGCATAAATTGTTAAATATTCATGGCATTCCCAAAAGGTTATGTATGCCAGAAAGTGGGCAAGTCAGTTGGAAGAAATAATTGTTATTTCTCAAATATGCCTTGTTAAAATAAAATTAAAAATGATTGAAAGTTACAAAAGGGGATATATGTTCAATGGACCCATCTGGGCATAGTCCTGACTTGTTCTTTGTCTGCAGTGTTTACTGTGATATATATTAGTGCAAGACTAAACTACCTATCTAGGTTTTGTCTAGCAATATTTTGTAGTTTATTTGAAAATCAGCCTGTCAGTTTAAAGGTGCTTCCATTATTCTGAGATCATCATATCAGTATGATAAATCCCAAAACTTCATTCTTAGATTTAGTCAGTTGTACTGACACCAGTGAATTGGAAAAAAATATTTGTAACTAACATACCAACAGTGCTGAGTATAGCATACTTTACTATTAAAGCCTTGCCTAGTAACCTTTATCTTTTTATCATTCATAAGATTAAATTAATAAATTCAATTCCAAAGCTTATTTACTTATTTGAATATGTTATATTTGCATGGTAAAAATTTAGAAAAGTACAAAAGATATAAAAGATTGATCTCCTATTTATTTCCACCAAATTACTTAGGTTCTTAAACTAGGGTCTTTTTGCTTTTTACTTGTTAAACTTCTTATTCAGTGAAGTATTAATAAGCCTTTTTATTATAGTGTAAATTTAAAATGTTATCTCAAAAACTTAAAAAAAAGAGAAAGGGATATGCTTGTATATTGCTTTTTAAAAATATGACAGTATATTTTGAGGCTATACATATCAGGATGTAAAGAGTATTCTCATACCTTTTTAATGGCTACATTATATTCCAATGTATGGATGTATTATAATATTTAACCCTTTTAATTAATGGACTTTTTATTGATTCTAATCTTTAGGTTGTTGCTAACATTATTGCAGTAGGTATTCTTGTATAGTCTTTGTGGTCATGTATAAATGTATCTATAGTAAAAATTCATGGAAATGGAATTGTGGGTTAAAGGTTATTTACCATCCAGATTTTAAATAAACATTATACAATTGCCTTTAATAGCTGCTGTGTCAATTTCTATTCTTAACAATATGTTTGATAGTGCCTGTTTCTCTATATCTGGACCATACAGGTAAAGGCTGGTATCTTATCATTTTAGTTCGTTTTTTATCATTTCAAATTAGATTGGTTATATTTAAATCTTGGTTACTTAAGCTTATTTTTACTCTTTTGTTATAGAATATAATAAGGAAATAGAAAGGGCTACAAAATAAAGACATTTTATCCTAAAGTTAACTTCTGTGTTAACCACTACTAGGCATAAGAAGCACCTCAAAACTACTCTTCTTTTTCTACCAACTACTCCCTCCCTTCCTTTCCCAGAGGTAAAATTGTCGCTATCTTTCTTTTGTGGTCATCACTTCACTTTGTACTTTTCAAGAGCATGCATGCCTAAACAACAAAGTTCTGGTTTGCTTGTTTTCTATGCTTTATAAATAGAATTGTACATTGTATATCTTGATTCTTTCACTTTATGTTCTATTTGTGAGGTCCATCCATTATTTTTTTTAACAAGAACTTGCTAATTTTTATTGCTGTATAGTACTCCATTAGACAAGTATATCACCTATGATGCATTCTACAGCTAACAGACATTTCCAGTTTGGGGCTAACGTGAATAATGCTGCTTTAAGCCTTCTTTTATACTTGGTGTACAAGCGAATGCATCTTAGTGAATTCATAGAAGTGGGATTTATACATCACAGTATGTGGTGTTTTAATTTGTCTTTAGATAATGCCAAACTATTTTAAAAGGCCTTCTAATGTGTACTTCCACCAGCAGCATGTGAGAGTTCCAGTCGTAAGACACCTTCTCCCATTATTTATATCATCAGTCCTTGTAGTTCTAGCATTCTAGAGGGTCCAATGTAACGTTCTATTATAACTTTACTCATGTATTTCTTAAAAAAAAGAAGAAAACAATAAAAATGGGGCTGGTGCTGTGGCATAGCAGGTAAGGCCTCTGCCTGCAGTGCTGGCATCCCATATGGGCACCAGTTCAGGTCCTGGCTGCTCCACTTCTGATCCAGCTCTTTGCTATGGCCTGGGAAAGCAGCGAAAGATGGCCCAAGTTCCTTGGGTCCCTGCACCCATGTGGGAGACCCAGAGGAAGCTCCTGGCTCCTGGCTTTGGAGCAGTGCTGCTCCGGCTGTTACGGCCATCTGGAGAGTGAAACAGTGGATGGAGGACCTCTACTCTCTCTCTGCCTCTGCCTCTCTGTAACTCTGCCTTTCAAATAAATAAGTAAATCTCTTGATAAAAGAAAATACCAGCCTAGGGTGGTTACTGGTGCCATAAACTAGAGTGTCAATTTGTTGGGTCAACAACAGGAGCCACTGTGCGCTTGCTCCTGATGTGGGATCTCTGTCCTTAATGTACTGTACATTTTGATTTAATGCTAAAACTAGTACTCAAACAGTATGTTTCACTTTGTGTTTCTATGTGGGTGCAAACTGTTGAAATCTTTACTTAATGTATACTAAATTGATCTTCTGTATATAAAGAGAATCGAAAATTAATCTTAATGTGAATGGAAGGGGAGAGGGAGCGGGAGAGGGGAGGGTTGCGGGTGGGAGGGAAATTATGGGAAGGGGAAGCCATTGTAATCCATAAGCTGTATACTGGAAATTTATATTCATTAAATAAAAGTTAAAAAAAATAAATAAATTACAGATATTGATATTCCTAATCCAGCATATATGCAGAGAGCATACTATTTTGCATATAAGTAGAATTTTAACACATGTTTGGAAATAAATAAAATATAATTAAAAAAAAAAAAAAGAAAATACCAACTTGTGAGGATAAATTCTGTATTTGTTAGAGCAAACCAGATCACAGGTAGCCCTGGAGCTGAGGAATAACTTTGCTTTTTGGTAAAATTTGCAGGTCCACAGCTTTCTGATCAATCTTGTGATACTCTGTAATCTTGTATATCTCTTTCTCCATGTCAAAGATCTCACCTTCCTGGTGTCTGGGCCTCCATAGCTTCTTGTTCTTGAAGTCAGCTTCAGTGATATGTTTTGAGATTTTCATACTGCTGAAACTAATGTTTGTGGAGGTGGCGATGATAAATTTCTGGTATGTTCTGTACAGAGGGACTCAGTTGAGGGCAAGCAGTCCAGTTACAAGCAGCAAGCCCCAGCTCAGGTGCCTCAGGAAAACCACCCCCCTTGCCTCTGTAGCGCCCAGTGCGGATGATCAGAATGGTGCCGGGGTGATGCTGGCCTGTAGTTTGCTCCCATCCCTCACGGAGGTTCCTCTCCGCTCCCTACCATGCCTAAACAGCTTCTGAAGCGCATCCTCAGCAGGACAGTGTCTAGGCATTTTGTGACACTTGTCCCCCCTGGTGCCAGTGTTCTTGTCACCACAAACTGATTTTGTGACTGTCGCGAAAACCTTCTCGTTTTTCTTTTCAATCCTGGATTTAGGAGCTAAGTACTTCCTCTTATACATGACCTTTCTTTAACACATAGCAGATCAGGACTGTCTGCCAGTTTCTCTTACGAGGACAGGATATTGTCTTATTATATCTTTACTTTTGTAAATCTTTTTAAAAAAGGAAGAAAACAATAAAAAAACAAAAAAGGATGCTGCCTGCAGTGTCAGCATCCCATAGGGTACCAATTCTGTTCATGGCTGCTCCACTTCTGATCCTGCTCTCTGCTATGGCCTGGGAAAGCAGATGGCCCAAGTCCTTGGACCCCTGCACCCATGTGGGAGACCCAGGGTCCTGACTTCAGATCAGTACAGCTCCAGCTGTTGCAGCCATCTGAGGAGTGAACCAGCAGATGGAAGACCTCTCTCTTTCTGCCTCTACCTTTCTATAACTCTGCCTTTCAATATGCAAACACATCATTTTTAAAAAAAGATTACTTTTATACTTTCCTGAATATTAATTAAAAGCACATTTTAACGTTTTGGTCTTTTGTTTTTTAAAGATTTATTTATTTATTTGAAAGTCAGAGTTACACAGAGAGAGGAGAGGCAGAGAGAGAGAGAGAGAGAGAGAGAGAGAGAGAGAGAGAGGTCTTCCATCTGATGGTTCACTCCCCAATTGGCCGCAATGGCTGGAACTGCACCAGTCCGAAGCCAGGAGCCAGGAGCTTCTTCTGGATCTCCCACGTGGGTGCAGGGGCCCAAGGACTTGGGCCATCTTGTACTGCTTTCCTAGGCAATAGCAGAGAGCTGGATTGGAAGAGGGGCAGCCGGGTCTTGAACTGGTGCCCATATGGGATGCTGGTGCTTCAGGCCAGGGTGTTAACCCACTGTGCCACAGTGCGGGCCCCACGTTTTGTCCCTTTAGAAATCCTTTTATGAACTCTTTTTGTTTTCTTGCCCATTTTTCGATTCAATTACTTGTCTTTTTCTGAATGATTTGTAGGAGTTCATAATATATTCTGTATACAAACCAGTTTATGGTTTTAATTTAGTTTCCAACAAAATCTGGGCCTGTGATGAGAACTAGCATGCAGATAACATTTTAAGAGACAATTGGGAGTGCTGAGAATGAGACCAAGAAGAAGGTAAAGCCACTGTTAAGGTCACACTAGGTACTGAGGACTTGATTCTTCTAGAATCTCTGAGAGGAGCACAGAATATGTTCCTGAATAAAGAGCACATGTTAACTACTGGCTACTGCCTGAACTTCCAAGCTGAATTTGTGCTGTGCTAATGTACTCCTATAGCCTTCAGGGAAGGTCCTGAAGTAGAAGGCGGCAGATGTTCAGTGAGTCCTTGAGATGAGAGACTTGCAAACACCAGGAAGAATCTGAACACTTGAGGGACTTGCCCTGCAGTTCTGGCTAAGATCAGAACTGGGCCAGGAAGCTCTTAAATAGGGACACCAGGGGTTTTCTTTATGTGCTGTAAACATCTTTTCTCACGCTTGGTGTCTTATATGAAAAAACATTTTTCATATTGTAAAAATGATTTTGAAAGGCAGAGATAGAGACAGTTAGAGAGATCTTCTGTCCCCTGCGTCACTCACCAAATGGTTGCAAGATCCAGGGCCAAAGTCAGGAGCAAGGAACTCAATCCAGGTCTCCTGCATGGGTGGCAGGAATGCAAGTACTTGGGTCATCGGCTGCTACCTTCAGGGTGTACATTAACAGGAAGCTGGAACTGAAAGTGCAGCTGGGACTCAAAGGTGGACACTCGTACATCGGATGTGGGATCCCAAGGGTTGTCATAACCACTGTACCAAATGCCTGCCCTGATGATGTGTTTTGAAGAGAAATGCCTAGTATTTATGGAATCAAATATATATATACCTTTTCATCTTTGGCTACAGCTTTTAATGCCTTATTTAGGAAATATTTTCTTACCATGAAATTCATGAGGACATTCTTAAACTTTTTGTAAATAGTGTGTATTTTTTTTCCCTTTTTTGACAGGCAGAGTGGACAGTGAGAGAGAGACAGACAGAGAGAAAGGTCTTCCTTTGCCGATGGTTCACCCTCCAATGGCCGCCGTGGCTGGCGTGCTGTGGCCGGCGCACTGCGCTGACCTAAAGCCAGGAGCCAGGTGCTTCTCCTGGTCTCCCATGGGGTGCAGGGCCCAAGGACTTGGGCCATCCTCCACTGCACTCCCTGGCCACAGCAGAGAGCTGGCCTGGAAGAGGGGCAACTGGGACAGAATCCGGCGCCCTGACCAGGACTAGAACTCGGTGTGCCAGCGCCGCAAGGCGGAGGATTAGCCTAGTGAGCCGCGGCGCCAGCCCAATAGTGTGTATTTTTAAAAAGATTTATTTATTTATTTGAAAGTCACAGTTACAGAGAAAGAGAGAGAGAGAGATCTTCCATTCGCTGGTTTGCTCTCCAGAAGCTTACAACGGCTATGGCTGTGCCAGGCCAAAGGCAGGAGCTTTACCCCTGTCTCCCACATGGGTGCAGGGGCCCAAGTAGTTGGGCCATCTTCTGCTGTTTTCCCAGGCACATTAGCAGGGAGCTGGATCAGAAATGGAGCAGCTGGGACACCCAGCAGTGCCTGTATGGGATGCCAGCATCACAGGTGGTGGCTTAACCCAGTACACCACAATGCTGGCCCCATAAATAGTATGTAATTTTTTGAGAAGGTGATAGAAGATATGAGTAACTTCACCAGAAAATACACATCATTGTATACAGTGTTGAAATTTTCGTGTGACCTCTGAAAATCCTTCCATGAAACCACTTGGGTTTTCTTGATCTCAGATTAAGAATCTCTGGTTATTGTTTTATCTTTCAAATTTAGACCTATAGACCACCAAGTTTTTGAGTATGATGTGTGTTAAGGGTTAAGTTTTATTTTATTTTTCCATATGGATGTCTAATTGACCCAACATCATAAGAAATAACAATAACAGCAGCAAAAAAACCCCCCAAAAACCTTTCATTTCCTCACTTCTTAGTAGTGCTAACTTTGTTGTAAATCAACTACATACACTTTAGTTTTATTCTTCTATGCTCTGTATTCTGTTCCAAAGGTTGGCTTGTGCCAATTTCGTTATCTTAATTTCCGTAGCTTTATAATAGTCCTTGCTAAATGGTAGAGCAAGTCTATTCTTTGTGTTCTTGGCTTTTTTTTGGTATTTAGATTTTCATATAAATTTTAGAATTAACTTGTACACACACACACGAGGATATTTCAAGAAGTTTGTAGAAAAATAGTATTAAAAACTTTTTATTTTGGTGCAAAGAGTTTTGAAATCTATGTAAATTTTTTTCACAATACACATTCCTATGAAATTTTTGAAGACTCTTCATATACACTGATTTCTTTTTTGTTCACATGAAAAAACTGATTCAAAGGAAGTTGTGTAATTTTTTTGGCTACATGAAAACTCTATTCTAGAATAGAGTGGATATATATACCACTTGAGCATTTTCTCATTCTATTGCCTAAAATTCCAAATATAAGTTTCATTTTACTTTTTAAAGATTTATTTATATATTTATATGAAAGTCAGAGTGTGTGTGTGTGTGTGTGTGAGAGAGAGAGAGAGAGAGAGAGAGGAAGAAAGAAAGAGAATCTTTCATCTGCTGGTTCACTCCCCAAATATCTGCAACTGGCTGAAGCCAGGAGTTTCATCTGGGTCTCCCATGTGGATGGCAGGGGCCCAAGACTTGGGCCATCCTTAGCTGCTTTCCTGGGCACATTAACAGGGAGCTTAATTGGAATTGGAGCAGCAGGGACACTAACTGGTGTCCATATGGGATGCTGGCATTGTAGGTGGTGGCTTTACTTGCTTTGCCACAACCCTGGCTCCCAAATAGAAGTTTTAATAACCACATGATATTATGCATATTCAGTAGGATACATTTTAAAATTCCCCTTATTTTTTGATATAGCATGTAGAATTCACATTTATTTATTAAGGAGATTTGCTTGCATTTTAATTAGTTTTGAATAAACTCTTCAAATGTTGGTCAAGATTGTAACATTTGCAGGTATGAACTTTATTACATAATATAATTGTGTACTTCTTTTCTTGAATTTTTCCATTTAAAAATGTTTAGGGGTGCTGGTGCTGTGGTGTAGTGGGTAAGGCCGCCGCCTGCAGTGCTGGCATCCCATATGGGCGCTGGTTCAAGTCCTGGCTGCTCCACTTCTGATTCAGCTCTCTGCCACGGCCTGGGAAAGCAGTGGAGGATGGTCTAGGTCCTTGGGCCCCTGCACCTACATGGGAGACCTGGAAGAAGCTCCTGGGTCCTGGCTTTGGATCGGTGCAGCTCCAGCCATTGCGGCCAACTGGGGAGTGAACCAGCAGATGGAAATCCTCTCTTTCTCACTCTGCCTCTCCTTCTCTCTCTATGTAAATAAAGTTAATAAATAAATCTCTAAAAAATGTTTAACATTATGAAAATTTAGGATAAAATACAAAAAGTAGAAAGAAAATAATTTATCCTTTGTCTCATACTTGGTGACTGTCTTTGTTAACATCTTAATCGTTCCTCTAAGTCTTTTTTTTTTTTTTTTTGACAGGCAGAGTGGATAGTGAGAGAGAGAGAGAGAGACAGAGAGAAAGGTCTTCCTTTTTGCCGTTGGTTCACCCTCCAGTGGCCGCCACGGCCAGCGTGCTGTGGCTGGCGCACCATGCAGATCCGAAGCCAGGAGCCAGGTGCTTCTCCTGGTCTCCCATGCGGGTGCAGGGCCCAAGGACTTGGGCCATCTTCCACTGCACTCCCGGGCCATAGCAGAGAACTGGCCTGGAAGAGAGGCAACCGGGACAGAATCCGGCGCCCTGGCCTGGAAGAGAGGCAACCGGGACAGAATCCGGCGCCCTGGCCAGGACTAGAACCTGGTGTGGCGATGCCGCAGGCGGAGGATTAGCCTAGTGAGCCACGGCACCGGCCCCTCTAAGTCTTTCTTAAACACAGACTTTTATCTTTAAACAAAGTATGTAAATATAATTTTATCCCACCTTTTTTTTTTTTGCTTCACACTATGACATGAGCATTTTCCCATACTATTACCTAGTATTGTAAATAGAAATTTTAATAATCACATGATTTTGTACCTAGTGAGTAGACTATATTTTATTTAAACTTCACCTTATTTTTGGATAACAGTTGTTATTCCTACTGCTGATGGTGGTATTGCTTCTTTTTCTTACTGACATTCTATCTCTTTTTTCTTTTATATAGTACATATTATTTATTTTTCTTTATTATTATTTATTTATTTGAAAGGCAGGGTGTCACTGAGAGAGGGACCAAGAGAGCAAGAGATCTTCCATCAATTGATTCACTTCCCAAATGTCCACAGCAGCTGGAGCTGGGCCAGGCTGAAGCCGGGAGCCTGGAACTTCTGGGTCTCCCACACGGGTGGCAGGGACCCAGCTAGTTAAGCCCTCATAAGCTACCCCAAGAGTGCACCTTAGTAGGAAGCTGAACTGGAAGTGGGGGAGCTCGGCCTCAAACCAGGCACTCTGATATGAGATGTGGCTGTCCCAAGTGGTGACTTAATCTGATGCAGCACAATACCCATTCCCTTTTATACTTAATTTACAAATGTAATCATGCTGGCCGGCGCCGCGGCTCACTAGGCTAATCCTCCGCCTTGCGGCGCCGGCATACCGGGTTCTAGTCCCGGTCGGGGCACCGATCCTGTCCCGGTTGCCCCTCTTCCAGGCCAGCTCTCTGCTGTGGCCAGGGAGTGCAGTGGAGGATAGCCCAAGTGTTTGGGCTCTGCACCCCATGGGAGACCAGGATAGGCACCTGGCTCCTGCCATCGGATCAGCGCGGTGCGCCGGCCGCAGCGCGCCAACCGCGGCGGCCATTGGAGGGTGAACCAATGGCAAAAAAAAAGGAAGACTTTTCTCTCTGTCTCTCTCTCTCACTGTCCACTCTGCCTGTCAAAAATAAAAAAACAAAAAAAAAACAAAAAAAAACAAATGTAATCATGCTGATGTTAAAAATTCAAAAGCAGAAAAGTATACAGTAAAAAGTAAATAAAAGAGTTTCTTGAGTATTTATCTAGATTTTTTGACACATATATAAGCACATTTATTATCTATTCTCATTTCTCAGAAGTGGAGTCTACAACCTTTCTTTTTGGTATTACTCTTTTAAATAATGCCAGGATAAGTATATTTATATATAAATTCTTTTTGTGTTTATAATTATTTCTTTAAGACAGATTCCTAGAAGTAGAGCAGGTCAAAGTAATGAGTCTCTTAATAAATACTGCCCAATTTAAAATATTGTTTTGAAAATGGATTGCTAATATCACCAATCAAACATGCTATGGTTCTAACTTCAACAAACTATGTGGAAGCATGGTATACTAGTTTCCTAAAATCTTTTTATAGAGACTTAATTATTTATAAGTAGAGAAGTGTAAAATATATGAATTTCATTTTTTTAAAGAAAGATTTTGTTCATTTATTTGAGGTGTAGAGTTACAGACAGTGAGAGAGAGAGACAGAGAGAAAGGTCTTGCATCTGTTGGTTCAGCTGTAACAGCTGGAGCTAGTCAATCCGAAGCCAGGAGCCAGGAGCTTCTTCCAGGTCTCCCATGTGAGTGCAGGGGCCCAAGCGCTTGAGCCATCTTCATCTTCTTTCCCAGGCCACAGCAGAAAGCTGGATCAGAAGAGGAGCAGCCGGGACTAGAATTGGAGCCCATATGGGATGCTGGTGCTGCAGGTGGAGGATTAACCTACTGTGTAACAGCGCTGGCCCCTCTAAGATTCTTCTTTAAAAGAAAAATTTTTTTAAGGGCAGAGTGATGGAGAGATGAGGGATAGAGAAAGAGAGAGACGTATCGTATCTTCCATCTGACAGTTCATTCTCCAAATTCCTGCAAAAACGGGCCTGAACCAGGATGACACCAGGAGCCAGGAACTCCACCTGAGTCTCTCACCTAGGTGGCAGGAACCAGGTACTTGGGCCATCATCTGCTGCGTCTCAGGCGCATAAGCACGAAGCTGGATTGGAAGAAGTGTAGTTGGAACTCAATCTCAAGATGAAGATCTCCCAAGCAACACCATAATGCTTACCCCGTATTTGTTTTTATTCTAATAGAAGATACTATGCCTTTGGATCTTTAACCTCCCCCCCCCCGAGTAACAACAGAACATAGATATCTTTTTTTGTTGATAAATAATGGGTATATGTCACAATTATAATGACTGTATTATATTCCTCTTATATATATATATATATATAGTTGAACTTTACTCATTCCAATTTGATGGGCCTTTGGTTGTTTACAGCTATTTGTTATCATAAATAATACTTAAATGAATATTTGTGTACATATGGCTTTATTCCCTTGTTTAATACTTTCCTTAGTATAAAATGTAAGTAGACTTTTTGTATCAAGGGACATAGATATTTGAAATTTGGATGTATTAGAAGTCCTTTTACTTTTTACTTATTTTTCAATATTGTTATAATTTTTACCGTAAGTGATATAGAGAAAGAAAAATTGTCAAATTGTTCTGTGGAACTTCCTCATGTTCATGAACACTGAGTGTTAACGATATTTTAAACCTTTGCCAAAACGTAATCTAGTATGGAAATACATATTGTTATATTAGTTTTTTAAAATTATAATGAATATATTTTGAGTTTTTTCATTTATTAATATTGCATTTATCTTTGTAGCATATTTTTAAAAAAGATTTATTTATTTTACTTGAAAGTCAGAGTTACACAGAGAGAAAAGGAGAGGCAGAGAAAGAGAGAGAGAGAGAGGTCTTCCATCTGCTGGTTCACTCCCCAGATGGCTGCAACGGCCAGAGCTGAGGCCATCTTCCACTGCTTTCCTAGGCCACAGCAGAGATCTGGATTGGAAGTGGAGCAGCCAGGACTCGAATTGGCACCCATATGGGATGCTGGAACCGCAGGTGGCAGCTTTACCTGCTTTGCCACAGTGCCAGCCCCAAGCATATTTTTCTATTTTTTCTTATTGAGTTGTTGGAATTCTTACTATACTCTTTTATCCTACTATGCTTACATATTTTTTTTCAATTTGTAGTTTTTTTCTTTTAACTTCATTAATGGTCTTTATTTTGTACAGAAGTTTACAACTTTTAGTGTATTCAATTTATAATATTTCCTTCTTTTAATATTATGTTTATGAAGACCTTTCTTTCCTCAAGTTTATACAAATAGTCGTTTGGAGTTTGTTAAAGATGATTTGTTTTTAGTTTTTACATAAGGAAATCCATGTAGATTTTATTTTAAAGTGAAGTGTGAGGTAAGAGATCCAGTACTTTTTTTCTCCCAAATATCCATCCATTCCCAGCACCATTTATTGAATGATTTATTTTACTCTATTGTCTGGAATTATTGCTTATATGCTAAATTCTTCTTTAAACTGCCATCTATTTCTAGATTTCTAAAAGAGGTTTATTTATTTTTATTTATTTGGAAGGCAAAGTTAGAAATAGAGATAGAGAGAGATAGAGATAGAGAGAGAGAGAGAGAGAGAG
The DNA here is from genome assembly GCF_033115175.1 of Lepus europaeus. NCBI lineage: Eukaryota > Metazoa > Chordata > Mammalia > Lagomorpha > Leporidae > Lepus > Lepus europaeus. Next base: position 48,700,793 of record NC_084833.1, read on the forward strand.
AGATCTTGTATCCACTGGTTCATTCAAGTGGCCATAATGGGGCCAGGGCTGGGCTAGGCTGAAGCTATGGGCCAGGAGCTTCTTCCTGATCTCTCATGTGGATGCAGGGGTCTAACCACTTGGGCCATCCTCTTCTGCTTTCCCAGGCACATTAGCAAGGAGCTGAATTGGAAGTGGAGCAGCTGGGAATCCAACTAGCTTAACCTGCTACATTACAATACTGGCCCTTATTTCTAAATTTTCTGTTGTCTGTTATCTCCCAATTTAACCTAGTGTAATAGACTATTAAGATTTTTATATTTTAATAATTTTTACATGACAAATTTTAAACCTAAAATTTTTTACTATTGTTTTATTATTAGAAAGAAGTTAGTTTTTGAAATCACCTCAAATGTATGTTACTTATTTACACATAAAACAACATCTTTGACTTTAAAATGTTTTTCTTTTAGGTTTTACGATGTTCTATAGGTATCTGTAATATAAATGGTAAATACTTTGTGGGGGGAGGGTGTGGACAAAAACTCTCTTCAGTGCAATTGTCTTGGGAAACTGCTCTGAGCTAGAGAATACAAGAAGGGAGCTTTGAATTCGAGCCTGACACATAGCATAGTGTCTGTACAGAGAAGTAAGGTGGTTGAAGGACAGGGGACAGAGAAGAGCAGCTCTTTAATGTAAGTAACCACTAGGTTTCTAAAGGAAATATCTAAATATCTAAATATCTGAAATATTAAGGAATGTTACTTAAATGAACCATGGAAAGTGCACTAGGTTTAAAAACTGAGGTTGGGAGATTGAGTGTGAACCATGCCATTTACTAGTTTTGTGAATATTTAATCCCATTGAATTTTAGTCTTTTCATAATAAAATGTGAGTACTAATCCTTTCCTGAGACATAACTGTGGAAATTGAGTGAGAGAATAAATATCAACCAAATAGTGAATGATCTACAGCATTTGTTTTTAAAATGGCTAGTTGTTTTCTTACTGTGAATCCTACAGAAACAGGATCAAGGGCCCTGAGTTTAGGGCTGGATACTAGAATATTGGAGAGCTCTGTGGATTTTCTCCAACATATCACATTAAAAAAGGCAGTGACTTTTGCCCCAATGCTGGCGTTTGTGCAATAATATAGGAAAGTGAGATTATATAATGTGTGGCAGGGTGTTTTTCATCTACACGCACAAACACTCATACTCACATACACTTACAGACACACACACACACACACACATGCATAGACTTACACTGTTCCATTCCAAGACAAGAATATATAGGAATTGATAGTTTGGAATTTGGGGAAATGGGACTTCCTGGATAAACATATTGAAAAATCCAAGCATTGAATCCATTTGTTTATGAAGTGTCTTATGTCAAATGAGTTAAGTGCTAAAGGAAAGTATTAAAACTGATGTTTTATGAGAGCAGTGAATGCCAAGGATCCCACTTTACAGATGATGTAACTGGAGACATCTATTTTTCTCATAGAAGAAACATAGGCCTAGGAACTGGAAACTTTGACTTAAAATGGAAGCTCTGTCACCAACTTGTCATGTGCTCTTGCTATGTGTCAAATTCCTTGTCTGTAAACATGGGTGCCTCTCATCCTGCTATTTCTGGTATTTTTCACCTAGAAAGTGAGGCAGTCTCTGAGAGAGGCTAGGGAAATCTTGTCCAGACTTTAAAGTGAGATCTTTAAATTGTTAAGCAGAAGATACACCATGAAGATAAGCAAGATCTCTCCATTTGATTCTGTTTGTTACTATGTTTTTGAAAGTGAGCAAAAGACATAATTAGGACTGGAAAAGACTAACTCATAATATACAAGTAAGCGGCCGGCGCCGTGGCTCACTAGGCTAATCCTCCGCCTTGCGGCGCCGGCACACCGGGTTCTAGTCCTGGTTGGGGCACCGATCCTGTCCCGGTTGCCCCTCTTCCAGGCCAGCTCTCTGCCGTGGCCAGGGAGTGCAGTGGAGGATGGCCCAAGTGCTTGGGTCCTGCACCCCATGGGAGACCAGGATAAGCACCTGGCTCCTGGCTTCGGAACAGCGCGGTGCGCCGGCCGCAGCGCGCTACCGCGGCGGCCATTGGAGGGTGAACCAACGGCAAAAGGAAGACCTTTCTCTCTGTCTCTCTCTCACTGTCCACTCTGCCTGTCAAAAAAAAAAAAAATATACAAGTAAGCTCCTAGTGGTCCACTGTATTTGGTTGTTAAGTGTGATGCTGTGGTAGCATTGCCAAGGACACAGCTCTGGGGTCTTGTTACCATTAAGACATTCTTTGAAAAGTGAGCGGCTATACTAGGCAACCATCTTCTGTGCCAATTGTGACTTTGGCACGATATAGCTGAGTCTCAGGAATAAATAAAAATGGGAAGTACATTCCCCCATCCAAAGGCATACCCAATCTATCTAGGAAGCATTGCTTATCTCCGTTCCTTACAAAATGGGAAGTGAATGGTAATATCCTCATTTATTCATATTCTTTTTAGAAAATAAGGTTATATAGTTTTATAATTTGCTTTGTTCACCTACCATATTTCACACAAAGCTATAATTATTAGTCTTTTTTCCTAGGCTCTGAACTCCTTGAAGTCACCAGTTCTACTTCATTTCTGTTTTTCCAGGGCTTACCACAGTGCTTGGTACTGAACAAACGTTTAGTTAATGATGAGTAACCATGATTTATCTGGGAATTAGGACTCATATTATTACCACATAGTTACCAAATCTTTATTTTTCTCTTCTTTTAGTAACTCTCTCCCTTTTAGTTTCTATCACGAATTGAGAAATGCTTAAAAAATATAACATGCTAAATAGCAAGTTCAGACCATGTTGACTCTGTAGTCACATAAATTGTTCTTGTCTGTATCCAGTTGATAATGCAGCTGTTATTTTTATAATGGTCTAAGTACATATTTGCACAACAGGCGGTGTCAACTCATAAGTTACTTGGTGTCATTTGCTTGATACTTTAAATTACAGAGCTCCATTACTGAAGTCATTATTTGTGGTTAAGAGGGAGTGGTACTGAGAATGGCAACAAGAAGTTTCTTAAAATGAGGATCAAAATTGACCATCTCTAGATGTCTTTAAGTTTATCTTGATTTAACTACTTAGAATAAGTATGAAAACCATCCCTAGCTCATTTGCTTCAAACAGTTCATTGTATTTAAAATAGTAGATCGATTAAAAAGATATGTGGGATTAAAAATTAGTATTTATCTGTAAGATTTTGTTAAATGATTGCTTTTTAAATGTTCTGCAACTCTACTGTTACTCTAGTTTGTAAGCAGAACTCAGAGAAAACAGCAGATATAGGAATCCTTTCATTGTTATAGGTATGATAATGCACTGCAAATGTGAGACTTTTTTTTTTTTTTAAAGATTTATATATTTACTTACTTGAAAGTCAGAATTACAGAGAGAGAAAGGGAGAGACAGAGAGATCTTCCTTCCTCTGGGAGGGAAGACTATGCTAACTACAGTATTTATCTTGCAGTGAATCCAAATTGTCAGTTGCTGGAAATCTGGGATTGTGCTTTATTGAACTGTATCTCAAGAGATAGCTATTTATGCTGTGCAGCCCCTGGACTCTCAGAAACATTAACTGAATTGCTGGAGAATTGCTTATATCATTACCTAGAATTTAAAAAATATGCCAATAAGTAAAACTTAATTTTTTTAATTTATTTTTTTTTTCAATTTAAGGCAAAGTTACAGAGAAGGATAAAGATATAGAGAGAGATAGAGAGAGATCTTCCATCCACTGGTTCCCTCCCCAAATGGCCTCAATGGCTAGGGCTGTGGCATGCTGAAGCCAGGAGCTTTTTCTGAGTCTCTCATGTGGGTGCAGTGGCCCAGGCACCTGGGTCATCCTCCACTGCCCTCCTAAGCCCATTAGTAGCGAGCTGGGTCAGAAGTGGAGCAGCTGGGACTCAAACTGGCATCCATATGGGATGCTGACATAGCAGCCTATGCCACAACCCTGACGTCAAGACTTAATTTTAAAAAAAGATTTATTCCTTTCTTTGAAAGTTACAAGGTGAGGGAAGGGGGGGAAGGAGAGAGAGTGAGAAAGAGAGAGAGAGAGAGAATGAATTGTCTTCCATCTGCTAGATTCACTCTTCAGATGGCCGGTATAACCAGAGGAATGAGGCTGAAACCAGGAGCAGGGAACTTTATGCAGGCTTCCACATGGGTGGCAGGAGCTAAAATACTTGGGAAAGACTTAATTTTTAAGCTAAATTTCATGTTTAGTTTGTAATACCTCCTTATATTTAAGAAAATATTTTATTTTAAATAGAACAAGAACTCTAGAATTAAGAACATTTTCAGTAAGAGAAAACATTTTATAAAATTGCAAAAATTTCATTTTTCCACAAAAGGTTTTGTGAACTTACCCACATTTAATCCAGTTGCCCTTTAACCTAGAAGTTTTTAAAGTTTAGTGTGCTAGGAATTACCTAGGGACTATGCTTTAAAAATAGATTCCTGGGCCACACTCAGAATGATAGGATCAGTAGATATAGGTGGTGCCTAATAATCTTTTTGAAAATTTTATTTTAATAAGCACATAATTCCTGGTGGGTATGGATAAAATATAAAATAGTGGAATCTTGGAGTTGTAGTTTCTTTAGAGGAAAACTTGTATAACAGGTCCTGAACACGAATCTGTTGGCAGGCCAGCTGTAACAGTTACTTGCAGAGCTTTTAGAAAGTAGAAACTCCTGGCCCACTCAAGAAGATTCTGGTTTATTAGGTCTGGAAATCTGAATTTGGTAAAGGCTTTCAAGGTTATCATATAATCGGCTGTTTTGGCACAACTTTTAACCCATGAATCAGTGTGAGAATCCTTTCTACAGTATTTCTGGCAAAGATTCATTCACTTTCTTTTTTTTAAAGCTTTTATTTAATGAATGCATTTTTCATAGGTACAACTTTAGGAATATAGTTGTTCTTTCCTCCATATCTGCCCTCCCACCCCAACTCCCATCCCACCTCCTACTCCCTCTCCCATCCCATTCTTCATTATGGTTCATTTGTAGTTTAACTTTATATTCAGAAGACCAACTCTATGCTAAGTAAAGATTTCAACAGTTGGCACCCACACAGATAAACAACATATAAAGTACAGTTTGAAAACAAGTTTTATGGTTAATTCTCATACATTAAGGACAGAGGTCCTACATGGGAAATAAGTGCACAGTGACTTCTGTTGTTCATTTAACAATTAACACTCTTATGTATGACGTCAGTGATCACCCGAGGCTCTTGCCATGAGCTGCCAAGGCTATGGAAGCCTTTTGTGACCACAGACTCCATCAGTATTTGGACAAGGCCATAAGCAAAGTGGAGGTTCTCTCCTCCCTTCAGAGAAAAGTATGTCCTTTTTTGGTGGCCCCTTCTTTCCACTGGGGTCTCACTCACAGAGATCCTTCATGTAGGATATTTTTTGCCACAGAGCCTTGGCTTTCCATTCCTGAAATGCTCTCACAGGCCTTTCAGCCAGACCAGGAAGCCTTAAGGGTTGATTCTGAGGTCAGAGTGTTACAGTGAATGTCATTCTAGGATTCTGCTGTGTGGACTGCTTCCCATATTGGACTTTCCTTCCTTTTTTTTTTTTTTTTTTTTTTTTTTTTTTTTTTTTGACAGCCAGAGTTAGACAGTGAGAGACAGACAGAGAGAAAGGTCTTCCTTTTCCATTGGTTCACCCCTCCAATGGCCGCTATGGCTGGCGTGCTGCGCCTATCCAAAGCCAGGAGCCAGGTGCTTCCTCCTGGTCTTCCATGCGGGTGCAGGGGCCCAAGCACTTGGGCCATCCTCCACTGCCTTCCTGGGCCACAGCAGAGAGCTGGACTGGAAGAGGAGCAACCAGGACAGAATCTGGCGCCCCAACTGGGATTAGAACCTGGGGTGCTGGCGCTGCAGGCGGAGGATTAGCCAAGTGAGCCGCGGCGCTGGCCTTTCCTTCCTTTTTAATTCTATTATTATTACCAGGCACTTTGATGTTATTTGTATGATCTCTTTTACGTTTAATCCTATCTATATGATCACTTTAACAATTAAGGTAGCATTTTTATCACCAATTTTACTGGGATTGGAGTCTCATGACAAGTTTTTAAACTGTACCCTTAGAATTAAGTCCGTAGGACTGTATGCAGAACTATACAGCTTTACAGTTATAAACTACCTCTTTCTCTCTTATTCCCCCTCTTATTTTTTACTGGGATCTATTTTCAATTGACTTTATAAACATATGATTAACTGTATGTTAAGTAAAGAGGTCAACATATAGTATGAAGAAGAGAGAAGAAAAAAAGAAAGAAAAGAAAGAAAAAAAAGGAAATAAAAAATAAACAGGATGAGGTCTAGTCAATTCATTGTTTCTAAAAGTGTCAAATTCACTTCTACAGCTTTCATTTTAGGAGCACTATTAATTCTTACAGATCAGGGAGAACATATAGTATTTGTCCCTTTGTGACTGGGTTATTTCACTAAGTATGAAGTTTTCCAGATTAATCCATTTTGTTGCAAATGACCAGATTTCTTTTCTTTTTTTTTCTTTTTTACTGCTGTATAGTATTCCATAGTGTACATGTCCCATAATTTCTTTATGCAGTCTTCGGTTGATGGGCATTTAGGTTGATTCCATGTATTAGCTATTGTGAATTGAGCTGCAATAACCATAGAAGTGCAGATAGCTCTTTTGTTTACTGATTTCATTTCCCTTGGGTAAATTCCCAGGGGTGGGATGGCTGGGTCACATGGTAGGTCTATATTCAGATTTTTGAGGTATCTCCATACTGTCTTCTATAGTGGCTATACCAGTTTACATTCCCACAGTGGATTAGGGTACCCTTTTCCCTACATCCTCTCCAGCATTTGTTGTTTGTTGATTTCTGTTTGAGGGCCATTCCAACTGGGGTGAGGTGAAGTCTCATTGTTGTTTTGATTTCATTTCCCTGACAGTTAGTGATCTTGAACATGTTTTCACGTATCTGTTGGCCGTTTGGATTTCCTCTTTTGAAAAATGTCTGTTTAAATCCTTTGCCCATCTCTTCATTGGGTTGTTTTGTTATTGTGGAGTTTTTTGATTTCTTTGTACATTCTGGTTATTAATCCTCTATCAGTTGGGTAGTTTGCAAATAATTTCTTCCATTCTGTTGGTTGCCTCTTCACTTTCCTGACTGTTTCATCCACTTTCAACTTCTGACAGCTTCTATCTTGTGAGGCAACTTATTCCATTGCTTTTATAGATTTATCTTGGGCTTAACAAAAAGCTACCACCATGTAATTTCCACCTACCAGTATTTTTTTTTTTGGTGGGGGGAAGAAGAAATAAAAACTAGCTTTCTGTCACTATTTACCATGTCACACTGGCTGTACTAGATATTGTTATCTCTTCTTTTGTTGACTTGAAAATATAAAACTAGATCATTTCCAGAGCTGCAAAATGGAATATCAAATTAAATAGTCAGTAATCAAAATGTGTTTTTTTTGCCCCAAGGAACCCTGGGATCTTTTTTAGAGGGTTTGCAAAGTCAAAATTATTTTCATCATAACAAGAGTTGATATTAGCCCTTTTCACTATATTGGCATTTTCATTGAGCATGCAAAAAAATTTTGGGCAAAATTACTGGTGCCTTAGTGCGAATCGAGGCAGTGACACCAAACTGCATGTTAACGATCATTGAATTCTTTATTATCATCCACAGAAAAAACCAAAAAAGCCATTTTTGCTTATTGTTTTGTGGAAGTGGTAAAATTATTAATGATGTATATTTCACTCTTGAAAGTATTTGGGATATTAATCCTTTGTCAGATAGGTGGTTTGCAAATATTTTTCCCATTCTGTTGGATGTCACTTTACTCTATTGATTGTTTCCTTTGCTGTACAAAAGCATCTGAGTTTGATATAGTCCCATTTGTTTAGTTTTTCTTTTGTTGCCTGTGCTTTGGGAGTCTTGTTCAAGAAGTCATCTTCTATACCAATGTCTTGGAATGTTTCCCCTATGTTTTCTTCAAGCAACTGACATCGTTTTGTTTCTTTGTTTCTTTGTATTTTTACCAATAAAATTCAAGCTTTAAGGGGAAATAGTTTGGAAGCTGGTATCCACCACCATGAATTTGACAGCTGCTCAATATACTTAAAATTTTTTTTTTTTGGGTAAGATTGGTGGTGATATTAAGGAATGTGGTTTTAAAAATATTGTATAATGAAATATATCAGCATTTTGAAGATCTATGTAAGTCAGTGAACCAATATTTTTCAAAAGAAACATTATGTTGTGTTTCCAAAGTCATGCATGCCTAAAAGATCCATTTAAAGGTCAGTGGATTTTAAAATAACAGAATACAGGGGCCTGCTTTGCGGCATAGCAAGTAAAGCTGATGCCTGTGACACCGGCATCCCTGGTGGGCGCCAGTTCCTGTCCGAGCTGTTCCACTTCCAATCCACCTTCTTGTAATGGGATGGGAAAAATACTGAAAGATGCCCAACTGTGTAGGCCTCTACCATTTATGTGGGAGACCCGGATGAAGCTCCTGGCGTCTGACTTGTGCCTGGCCTGGTGCTGGTCGTTGTGGCTATCTGTGGTTAATTAGTGGATAAATCGCTCTCTCTTCCTCTATCACTGTAACTCTTGACTCTCAAATAAATAAATACATCTTTAAAAATAAAATAAAATAACAGAAAACAAATTTATTGATATTCAGGTTGCCCCTCTTCCAGGCCAGCTCTCTGCTATGGCCTGGGAGTGCAGTGGAGGATGGCCCAAGTGCTTGGGCCCTGCACCCCATGGGAGACCAGGAGAAGCACCTGGCTCCTGGCTTCGGATCAGCGCGGTGCGACATTTTAATGATATTGATTCTTCTGATCCACAAGCAAGGAATATCTTTACATTCTTTTGTATCCTAGATGATTTCTTTCATCAACCTAATTGTCATTTTAGAAATCTTTCATTTCTTTGGTTAAATTTATTCCTAAATATTAGATTTTTTGTGGCTATTTTGAATGGGATTTCTTTCTTGATTTCTCTTTCTGTGAGTTCATCATTAGCATATCAAAAAGCTACTGTTTTTAGTACATTAAAAAAATTTTTTTAAAGATTTTATTTATTTATTTGAGAGGTAGAGTTACAGACAGTGAGAGGGAGAGACAGAGAGAAAGGTCTTCTTTCCGTTGGTTCACTTCCCAAATGGCTGCTACGGCTGGAGCTGTGCTGGTCCGAAGCTGGGAGCCAGGTGCTTCTTCCTTGTCTCCCATACGGGTGCGGGGGCCCAAGCACTTGGGCCATCCTCCACTGCTATCCTGGGCCATAGCAGAGAGCTGGACTGGAAGAGGAGCAACAGAGACTAGAACTGGCACCCATATGGGATACCGGTGCCATAGGCAGAGGATTAACCTGCTGTGCCAAGGCGCCAGCCCCAGTACATTTATTTTGTAATCTACAACTTTACTGAATTGGTTATCAATTCTAACAGCTTTTTGTTGGAGTGTTAAGGTTTTTCCATGTACAACATCATGTCATCTGCAAACATGGATAATTTGACTTCCTCTTTCCCAATTTTGATGCCCTTTATTGGGACCTTCAATAATTTTTTTTCTTTTTTTTAATTTTTTTTTTTATTTTTTATTTTTATTTTTGACAGGCAGAGTGGACAGTGAGAGAGAGACAGAGAGAAAGGTCTTCCTTTTGCTGTTGGTTCACCCTCCAATGGCCGCCGCGGCTGGCGCACTGCGGCCAGCGCACCGCGCTGATCCGATGGCAGGAGCCAGGTGCTTCTCCTGGTCTCCCATGGGGTGCAGGGCCCAAGGACTTGGGCCATCCTCCACTGCACTCCCTGGCCACAGCAGAGAGCTGGCCTGGAAGAGGGGCAACCGGGACAGGATCCGGTGCCCCGACCGGGACTAGAACCCGGTGTGCCGGCGCCACAAGGCGGAGGATTAGCCTAGTGAGCCGCGGCGCCGGTGACCTTCAATAATTTTAAGAATAAAATAGTTCCCAAAACAAAAGAGTGAGAACTACTGGCCTAGGTAATCTCTAAGCTCATTTGTTCTATTATTAGAACATGCAACCATTCCTAACAAAGCATGGCTCCTATAAAATTTTTTAGCCATTCTACTCTGAATATTTTGTAATCATTGACTCTCAGGGTTGGAAATTCATTTAATCCAGCCATTCATTTGGTGCTTGAGCCTTCTTATTAAATTATATAAAGAAAAGGAGAGGGACAAAAAAAGAAATAGGTGTGGCTTAGAGACAAAACTTTAAGTAGGATTAAGAAATTTAACTTTAAAACTTTTAAAGACTAATTATGTGGGAGGTGGCAGTGTTTCTATCTGCTATTTACCTTTGATCTATAACCTATTTTTGTTAGAGTGGAACATACTTTGGTGAAAATGTTTATGGTTTCTTCATTTGATTTCAAGTTACTTGTTTGAAGTTTCTCTGTAATTCTGAGCGTTTTTTCCAACCAGTATTAATATTTCACCTTTGCTCCCAGATTAATAACAAATTACCCTAATTCTGCATGATTTCTTTTGAATTTGTAAATGATATACTGACTTTTAGAAAGTAGGTTTATTATTTGGGATACGCTGGACATGTTAGTTATTAAAAAAATCTAAAGAACACCAACCCTTAAGAATAAGAAAGTAGCAATAAACCTAGAACTCATTGCCTGATGTTAACATTTTTGTTAAATTTTACTTTACTTTTGAAACTTATGTACATTTGACTTTCACATATAATATATAAACATATATTTGAATTTCTATAAATTGAATGTCCCTTATTATACATGTATTTTTTCATTTAATAATATGTTGTGGTGATCTTTTATGTCAGTGAGTACAGACATAATTTTTAATATTACAGATTAGTGTTATGTGTATGTACAATAATTACATATTACACGTATGTATCTTTTAACAATTTTGTGATTAGTTTCTTAGGATAATTTTTGTAGTGACATTGCAAATTCAAAGGATATGGACTTTTTTTAAGATGTATTTATTTATTTGAAAGGCAGAGTTACAGAGAGAGAGAGGGAGAGACAGACAGAAAGGTCTTCCATCTGCTGGTTTACTCCCCAAATGGCCACAATGGCTGGAGCTGAGCTGATCTGAAGCCAGGAGCCAGGAATGTCTTTCAGGTCTCCCACTCAGGTGCAGGGGCCTAACCGCCTGAGGCATCTTCCACTGCTTTCCCAGAAGCATTAACAGGGAGCTGGATTGGAAGAGGAATTTCTGGGACACAAACTGGTGCTGATATGGGATGTGACACTTACTATACCCTGGCACTGGCCCTAGGATGTGGACATTAAAAATTTTAACACTGTTAAATTGCTGTTCATATAAGTTGTACTCAATTTATAATACAATCAATGGTACAAGAAGGTACTTATGTTTGTGTACCCTCATCAATACCAGTTTTTGTGCAGTTTATAAAATGTTTTGAGAGTATTGCTGGTGAATATGTTTTATTTACATTTCTTTGATATTTTGAGAGATTAACATTTTCTCTTATTAACATGTTTCTATTACTGGACATTTGCATTTCTTGTACATTTATTCTTTAGATTCTTTATGCATTTTTGTCTCATTTTTAAAAAGATTTATTTATTTATTTGAAAAGGAAAGATGGAGAGACAGAGAGAGAGAAAGCCATCTTGGATCTGCTGGTTCACTTTCCAAATGCCCACAACAGCCAGGGACTGGGCCAGGATGAAACCAGGAGCCAGGAACTCCATCTGTGTTCCCTAGATGGATGGCAGTATTTCCAGTACTTGAGCCTTCATTCACTGCCTTTTCAGGTGCACTAGCAGGAAGCTGGATCAGAAGCTAGAGTAGCCAGTACTGGAACCTACACTTGATGTGGTATGTGGGTGTCCTTAGTAGCAGCTTAACCCACTGCACCATAATGTCTGGCCCTGCCTTTTTATTTTTAAGTGTTTGCAATAATGCATTTAAAAAATATTTAGCTAATTAAGTATGTGTAAAAGATTTAACAGTTAACTAGTATGGAGGCTTGTCACCACCATGGTTAGATGTAATTGTCTGTGCCCCAGGTTAGATTGAAATCTTTGAAGAGCCGTTTGATTTGTGTGTGTGTGTCTATGTTGTTCTAATCAGAATATTTGTGTTTTTACTGTCCAGTACAATGCTCAACTCAGGGCACTTTTGCTGAATGAATGAATTATCAAATAGAGGAGTAGAGCAAAACATGCACTTGATTGTCCTGAGGATTTGTTTTGCTGAATTGATATTTATTTCATGTGCCAATACCTATAGTATGTTACAGTTTTTTTTAAAGATTGATTTTTTATTTATTTGAAAATCAGAGTTACAGAGAGAGAGGGAAAGACAGAGAGGGATCTTCCATCCTCTGGTTCACTCACCAGATGTCCTCAGTGGCCAGGGATGGGCCAGGCTGAAGCCAGGAGCCAGGAGCTTCATCTATGTCTCCCATGTGGGTAACAGGGGCCCAAGCGCTTGGGCCATCTTCTGTTGCTTATTATAGTTATTTGTGTTCTAATTGCAGGGCTAGTTGTAGTGGTTCTTACAAATAATATTCATCAAAATATATGTTTTTTGAAATGAATTTTATTTTAATCTAGTTAGCTCTAAGTAACCTATATGTTGGCTAGCTATATTTAAAGGCTGCAGATTGAATCAAACCAATCTCCAGAGACCAGGAAAGTTTCTGACCTAAATTAGAAACCCAAGCTTCATTATTATGTTCAGTTGAACACCACTCATAGCCATCCACACATTTTGGAAAGAATACAGTCTCTGTAACAAAGTTTCTTTGTTTTCATGGAACTAAAAATGTGCTGTATTTAGACCAAACAATAAAAATAAACTACCGAACTACCTTCTAATGCATGGGGGTTCTGGAGAGAGGAAACCATAGATATTTAGAGGCATAAAGTGACTCATTGTGCTAGTTAAAAAGTTTTATAAGGCTGGCTCTGTGTGTTTGAGTTGCATCTGTTACCTCTTTGGCCAAAACTAAAGTGTGTGCAAGGAAAAGAATTTATAATTCAGTGTGGCTCATGCAGAATGTATGGTATATAGCCTAGGTATCTAATGGGTTTCAAACCTTTGGTAGGACAAAACTTCCTCCTCTCTTATTAATTCTACCTACAAGGTAGTCCTGTTGAACATACTCATGATATTCTCTGTGAAGTTAATTCATTTTTAATTTGTAGAAATAAATTAAGTATGTTTTTTCAAATGTAATTTATAAGCCTTATTTCCTTTTAAGAAATTTTCCCTTTTATTTTTACTTATTTGTACTTTTAAACACCTACATTATTACTGACAGTTTTTATAAAAGCCATCTAAGATGTAGTTTTCTTAGATATAGAACAATGGAATAATTGTTTCTTTTGGCATCATCATCTGGGAAAGGGTTTTCAGAGTAGATGGGGACAACTGCTTCAGTTAAAAACATGATTTGCATTTAGAATGTATACTTTGATAAAGTATATAAATATAATTTACTTATCCTATTTCATTTTCTTTTCTCTCCAAATTTTCAGGTCACTTTCATGAATTCAAAGGCAATTTACCAGTGATTTCTGGGTGCTGGGGCTGACTACAATTGTGTGTGTGTGTGTTATTGTAAGTATTGGTTTATTTATGATTTTTCTCATTGCATAGTGAAACAATTACTATTTGTAAACAAGTTCTTAACTCCTTTCCTTTGCGAATTTTTATTAATTTATTTGTAAGTGTTTTCTTGAGAAGAGTACTAGGGAAAAAATGCCAGCTGGTGAAAAAAAAACCTTTAGTTTTTGTGGTTTCCCATGAAATAACACAATGCAGAGTTCATCACAATAGGGCAAAAGAATAAATGTCTTACTTTTTGAGAATAGTGTTCAATTGTAGCAATGGGTTACTGTAAAGAGTCTAGTCTATATACACATGAATAATTTACCCTGATAACTTCTTAAATCTTCTGGTTATCTGGACTTGAAAAGTGCTATATGCCAGTGCTCTAAGAAAAGACATGAGATGATACAGAATTCAAAGAGCTGTCAGTACATTGGGAGATTATGTGCTAAGGAACCAAAGACTCATTTGGTAAATGTATAATGCATATCAAAACCATGGTATTCCTACCTGCTTTCCCATCCCCAAAGCACTATTACATTTTAGATGGTGTTTTGGAGAACAGAGGTGATATTTTCTCAGAAAACAAAGTAGATTTCAAGAAAAATAATAATGAAATTTAAAGTTATCTTAAAGTACCTTAAGTTAATTGATATGTTTGCCATACAGAGTATGTGGCAGATATTAAAAAATGTCTCTGTGAATATAATTCCATATTTAAATAGCTTGAGTTTAAAATATCTTTCTACTTGTACATTATTGAAAAACTCAGGCATTTAAGGGGATGTCTTACATTTGAAAACAGTAAAGACACAGGAAACTCTTCCTTTGTTAGTGTAATGCTATAAAAAAGATTTGGAGAATAGACTTCTAGGAAACTCTTTGAAAAAATAACATTATAAGTTAGAGTTTAAGTGACTCAATATTTAAGCAGAGAGCAGCAACAATTTAAGAACAGCATTACCTTTCTTTTAGTAGTACAGGCATTTTTGAATTAGTTTTTAAAAAAGCAAGTGTGCATTTTAAATATAATTTAAAACATCTTAGTGCTATATGAATGAAAAGTTATTATTTTTATGAAATTGTATCAATTTACATTTTATTATTTGAAGACTTAATTCTTAGGTAAACCATTAAATTATATAAACTGGATGGTTCATTTGGATTAAATATTTATGCAAGGTGTCATGGTGAGGATTAGGAGGCAAAGAAAATGGAGAAAGAAATATAAAGTATCTATGATGGCTCTTGGTGAAAACAGAGGTTCTAAGAAGCTGAGCTTATCCTGTTAGAAATCTGAGTGAAGGGAAATAACTTGGAGCCGTCTAAATCTTACCTTAGTTGCTCTGTCTTTTTTTTTTTTTTTTCACCTCTCTTCTTTCTTCCCTTATGTTGTTCACTCATTCTCTTTAAAAACTTTTAGGATGATTAAATTTTTAAACTGACAATAATAATTACCAGCTTTTCAACAAAGATAGTTTTCATTAAAATATAGTTTATATATCTCATCTCTCAAAGGCTCTGTTACTGGAATTCTTCTCTTCTTCCTTCATACCACAACACAACATAGGCTCAGTTTGAATGAAGGTCATCCAATTAGCTAAAAATTTTCTTGTGACCTAACAAAGGAAAAGGCTAAATATTAGAAGAAGGGGCATTGTTGATATAGTTTTCTTATGGTTATTTTTGGAGTTCAACATTACAAAGGACAAAAATACTTCTGGTAGGACCTTATCTGGTCATTTAGGCAGAAGTCCCACTAGTCATACATGCCTGAAGCAATTATTTTCTAGTCTTGAGAATTTCCATGTGCTAGGTTAGGGCATGGACTTTGCTGTTCCTTTGGTCAGTGATCTCAAGCTTTGTTAGGATCAACTTCTGACTGCAGGATCTTCTTGTTATAGAAATGTGACAGGGTAGTATGACCAAGATACATCAGATGAAATGAATGTGGCATCCAGAATGTTTGAGTTTCTATTTTAAGATTTATTTTACTTATTTGAAAGGCAGAATTATAGAGAGAGAAAGAAAAAGAGAGAGCGAGAGTGGGGAGAGCGAAATTTCCATCTTCTGGTTCACTCCCCATATAGCTACAATGGATGAGACTGGGCCAGGTGGAAGCCAGGACCTTGGAGCTTCATCTGGGTCTTCGCATGGGTGGCAGGGACCTGAGTACTTGGGCTATTTTCTGCTGCTTTCCTAGGCATATTAGCAGGGAGTTCGATCAAAAGTGGAGCAGCTGGGACTCAAACTCTGCCCATATGGAATGCTGGCAAAATAGATAGTTATGGCTTAACCCACTGTGCAACAATGCCAGCCCCAAGTCTCTATTTCTTTCAGTTATTGTACAAATCAGCCCATCACTTACATTGAAAGATGGGGCAGCTAACACAATAAAAATATTTACCTAATCTGGCACCAAAACAAACAAATCCTATCAATGACAACAACTTATTTTATGAACACTTATTTCCGTGTCTTGGAACTATTCATCTGCTACATGATCTAAGGCAGAAAGTTATACCTTATGGCCATGAGAAGGTTTCTTGGTAAGGTGTGCAGAAGCCAGTCTGAGATAAGGAAAGTGGGATATTGTTTTGCACATCTATAATGAATGGGCCACACCAAGAGTGTGTGAGACCCGATTGGGATCTTACCTACTTAAATCCACTACCCAGGTCAGAAGAGGAAAACGTTGTAAAGGCAACTGGCTGTCTCTTAAGAAGCTGGATCTTACTCTAGTTGAATTCTTCCTGGTTACAGAAAGATAAAACTGCTTTTCTCTTTTCCTGAAGTAGGTATTGTATAAAAACACCTTGTTTGACATGCCAGTTTCATTTAATTTTTTATTCTGAATGCAAAAATTATGTATTTCTGACCATTAAACTTTAAATGACAATAAATTATCTTTTAAATATTTATTTTATTTGAAAGAGTTACAGAGAGAGAAGGAGAGATAGAGGGAGTGAGATCTTCCATCCACTGGTTCACTCTCCAAATGGTCACAATGGCCTGGGTTGGGTCAAGCTGAAGCCAGAAGCCAGGAGCTTCATCCAGGTCTCCTAGGTGGGTGTAGGGGCCGAAGCACCTGGGCCATCTTCTTCTGCTTTCTCAGGCCAGTAGCAGGGAACTGGACTGGAAGTGAAGCAGCTGGTACTCCAACTGGCAACCATATGGGATGCAGGTGGTGGCTTAACCCATTATACCAGAAAACCAGCTCTGATTTTTTGTTTTTAAAGGCAGACATAGTTCACTAGGTACTCTGCTTTTTCAGGTTACCCAAGTCATTTTAGTAATTTGATAATGAATTCCCTTTTATAAAATTCTGTGTCTGTTCTTGGTCTTGTAAAGCAACCTTTTCCCTGAGTTCTGGCACAAAAAGTGATTATTATCTAACCACAGGCTTGAGGCATTAATAAATAACAATACTATCTTAAATTGGTATAACACTTGATTTTGCAGATCTTGAATTGACTGAATTCCAAAAACTGTGGGATGAGTAGGAATTTTCTTCATTTTGTTGGAGTAGTGGGATTCAAACCTAGAATTTATGATATAAATTCAGCATTTGTTCCATAACACTATGCTCTTCTCTTTCAGAAAGAATTTTTCCCCCTCTTTCTGTTGTTTTTGGTCACTATCCCAGTCTTCACTTGGTTGCTATAAAAACATTTTTGAAAAATAGAGATAGAATAAGTCAAGGAAGAGACTGTAGAGAGCCTTCTGCCACTTTATTTTTTTAGGTTCCTGGAGAGTGTGGTTCTGTCTGACATTTTCTTACTCCCCTATTCCACACAGCCATATGTAATACCACTGCTGAAATTTTTGAATTACATAGATTTTTTTCAGAAATGAACAAAAATAATCTTGAGGGGTGGACATTTGATGCAGTGGTTAAGATGTCACTTGGGGCCGGCGCTGTGGCTTAACAGGCTAATCCTCAGCCTTGAGGCGCCGGCACACCGGGTTCTTGTCCCGGTTGGGGCGCCGGATTCTATCCCAGTTGCCCCTCTTCCAGGCCAGCTCTCTGCTATGGCCTGGGAAGACAGTGGAGGATGGCCCAAGTCCTTGGGCCCTGCACCCTCATGGGAGACCAGGAGAAGCACCTGGCTCCTGGCTTCGGATCAGCACGATGCGCCGGCCGCAGTGGCCATTGGAGGGTGAACCAATGGCAAAGGAAGACCTTTCTCTCTGTCTCTCTCTCTCTCTCACTATCCACTCTGCCTGTCAAAAAAAATAAAAATAAAAAGATGTCACTTGGGATGTCTGCAGACCATATTGGGATGCTTGGGTTCAAATCCTGGCTCCACTCCTGATTTCACCTTTCTGCTAATGCACATCCTGGGAGACAGCAGGTGATGGCTTAAGTGCCACCCACATGGGAGACCTATACTGAGTTACTACTCCTGGTTATTTGAGAGATGCAGAGCGAACCATTGGATGGTACTTCTCCCACCACCTCCCTCCTCCCAAACAAGTAAAAGAAATAAACAAAAAATTTTTTAAAAATCACAAATTCATACATTCATGTCTTTGTGATATTTTGAAATGGAAAGAAAGCTGTTTCAAATCGAGCATAGCCCAGACCAAAGCTCCCTCAGTGAAAACATCTGTGATTTTAAGGACAAGTAGGTCTAGGTGCATTATCTTTAAAAAAATACTATTCCAGGCTAATCTTGACATAGAACAGGTAAATAAAAAAGATGAGCTGTGAAAATCCACAAATAGGGCTTGAATGCCATTTTCCATGACAACGGGAGCTGCCCCATGAAAGCATTAACGCTGGGAATGTAAGGAATTTAAAATTGTGCCTTCTCAGTTTTACAGTTGTATGCTCATGTTAATTAGAGATATACTGACATTTGAAGTACCTACATTAATACACACAGCTACTACACATTTGTGAACTGTGGCCAGATACACACTTTAAATGAAAGGAGTTTGCATGTCTGAATGTGTATATCCATTACATTTTAAGCTTTTAAATTTCATATACTAGTGTCCTTAGATACTTGTTCTTTATGCTCTCTCTGTTTTTCAGTTTCTAATTTATATCTGAAAGCATAGCCTGGAGTATTTTTAATTTCCTGGTGGTGTTTTGGAGCAATATTGATGGAATTTTGAGGAAAAAATGTTTTAATAGTGTTCTTTATTTGCTGTAGTTTTGAATCTCTTTTTCCTCTGACTTTCTAAATTGTTAGTTTTTCTTGCAAACCTTTGAAATGGCCTGCCACTGAAATAAGGTAGGATTTAGGTTTATGGAGTTTGCTTCACTGGCTATATTTAAGCACACACACACAAAAAGCTACTGTTTATGGTCACACTATGGTTTTAGCCAGAAAAGCCCAGTATTAGAGACTTTGATGAGATGAGCAGTGAAGAGGCATTCTGGTCTTTCCAGTATAGCTGAGTTTCATTCTTCCATCTTGATGTCAAACCATATGTCTTAATTTTTGATTTGCAAATATGTTCACACTGGCTTGATGCCTTCTTGAGGTCATCTTTAGCTCTAGAATTTGTCTTTTGTTTGTTTTACACTTTAAAGTAAGACCTTACATCTATTTTTGCAAGCTTGTGTTTCTTAAGAATCTGCCTGTCAGGGATTTTTAACCTAATTGTTTTGTGCTTGTTGTCTAATGAAACTCCCACACTTAGTTTTTGGACCAATCCCTGAATATTACACAAGACCAGTTAGAAAGAAGCTTCCTTTTTGCAGCACCAGAACAAACTGCTCTAAAAAGTTTGTAATACTTTGGACTTGTTTCATTAAACCATTTTACTGGCATCATTAAACCATTGAGACCTGGGACCATTAAAACTTACTCATTACTATTATTATTATGGCTTTTATTACTTTTTCCCCCCACTGTACCAAGTTCTTCTGTTCTTTATTCTTTCATGTTGCTTACTACATATTGTGCCATCACAGCACATTTGGTAATTCCAAGTTAATTGCTCAATTATCAGTGATAGTCATGAAGCACTTGAAACATGCGCAGTGGAAGCTTTAAAAAATTTCAAAATAAGTTGGTGTGTCATAATCTTAAATGTGAAACATGCCAATATCTGCAGGCATAAAAATATACAGCCTGAGCTAGGCATTTCAAGGAAGGCAAAAACCTACTCTTAAAATCAGGGCTTTTGTCTGGAACTGAAGTGTTTCATCTTCCCTAATTTCAAACAACATGTCTAAATTTGATCTTGGTTTACTTTTCATCTCTAAAAATTTGGTTGTGGTTTATAAAGGAAAAGGGGAGTAAAACTGTATTGATTCTGTTTGAATGTTTTACTGGCAACTCACAATCACATATTCACTGTCAAGTAGAATTTAGTGTGAGGTGGATCCATGTTGGATGCCAATCAAGGAACCAAAATAATCTCTTTATCATGTTTATTCACCCATAAAGCAATCCTCTAATCAGAGGGTAGTATTAAAGTGAAGTTGTATATTGATGATTTATTGGTACTAAAAAAAAAAAAGGAAAAAAAATCTCTAGAAGAACAATGGCAATTTGGGGACTTACTCTGAATCCTATTCAGTAATATCCTCAGATGCCTTCAAGGTACTTACACATTATGGCAAAAATAATTATTGTAAGTCTTTTGACAACTAGGCAAACTATCATTAAATTTTTGCATTAGCATTCAGTTTAGAGTTTTCTCGAAACTAATATAGTGCCAGCAGCTCTTTTTTAGATGCTATTATGGTTCTTTCACATTTTTATAGTACTGTAGTAAAGCTGAATTTACTGGCAACATTTGAAGGTGGAGTAGAACTACACAAGAGTCAGCATTAAAGTGATTCAGTGCCTGTTGGAGGAAAAATTCTTCCTAACTTGAGATTGGAAACAATGTGGGACTCAGGGCAATTTTCTAAGAGCTGCTAATAAATTTGAATATTTTCCCAAAAAGCTGCTCTCTGATCTTGTTTTTAACCAAGAAGGTAGGCTTAATTATCTTCAGTATTCTTACATAACTTGTATTAATATTGAAAAGAATTGAATCTGTATGGAGATGGGGAAATAAAGCCGTTATTTGAGGTGAGTGGTGGTCTCAAATATACTGAAGTCCTGAGTATCAATAAATGCTCTAAGGTACAGCTAGCTACTATTTTATGAAATAATGATCTGTAATACGTGAAATATAGTCTATAATTAGGAGAAAGTAAAGTCATGGGTTCAAGTATTTCAATAGAAATATTTTTGTGATTTCAGTTTATAAAGGTTGTTTGAATAATTAGCAAAATCTAGTTCATTCAGTTGTATTTTGCCCTACATATTACTTTCAGCATTTAGTCTTATCTGAAACTCCTTTTTCATGTTATTTTGGAATGTTGGTATAAATGATAATAGTTTCACCGAATTTTTTGCCAACTCCAAAGCATAAAAATGTGAGTTGAATATTGAAAGTAAAGATAAAACATTTTGCACATTTCTTTCTTTCTGCATATCTCTTACATATTTTTTTCTGGAGGTTTTCAAAGATATGAGGCAATTGCAGTATAAAAAGATTAATTTCAAAGCAGCATCTTCCATAGATGACTGGCAAAAGAAACTAACTCTTAATATTTAATCAGTTGAAGTTTGTACAAATGATGTAATGCTTGTTATTATTGTTGTTTGCTTAGCACTAAGGGCTTGGCACTGTGCTTACAAGAGAAGAAAAGATGGTCTCTGCCCTACAGGCTTAAAACTTGATATGTTACTAGAGAGTTTCTGTGGGTGGAGTTTTCTTTGGATACAAACTGTACTGGAGTTAGTTCTTTCTTTTTCTTTTCATCTCACACAGTTTCATATAAACTTAAGTGAATGAATTCATTAATAAAAGCAGATTTTCTATTTTTATTTCACCTCTGGGCTCTTTTGTATTTTTTGGAACACACAAGCACAACAAAAAGGTATGTTTGACAGTTAATTATTATTTTTCTCTTTTTGATCTTGGCATCATAGATAATTAAGCAATAGCATTAATGTTACCCAAGCCTGCATCCCTATAACTGCCCGCATTAGGCAGAATACAGACTCTTTTCTTCCTTACAGCTAAGGCATGCTGATAATAAGCCTATGGCTTGGTTTTAATTACTGCCATACTGTTCTGAATTTTGTTGAACAAAGCAAAGAAAAAAATCCAGATACACAAGTATTTCCTTAAGTGAATCTTATTTTTTTTCCATTATTATGTATATTATGGTATCATCAGTTAAAATGGATTGTAAAAGGTGAGAATAGTCTCATATAATTTGATATCTTCTTTGGCAGTAAGTGTACACTCACAGGCTGAAGCTTTAACAGATGGAAATATTCTTGATTTTGTTCTGATAGTGGCAATACTCAAAGCCACAGATTATTGATTCTGTGACTTGTTAGAGGAAGTTTTTCCTCTGGACTTGCAGTCATAGGACAGAAATCTAAGAGGCAATATTTAGGGGAGGGCTGAGAAATTGATACATGAAAGATGTGGATGTAACTGTGAGAGCTGAGTATCAGAAAACTTTGAGGGCCTGGAACCTTTTGAGGGTAAGATATGATTGGACAAATCTAAGAAATAAGTGCCCTTCCAACTTCACTGCAGTAACTGAAAAGGAAAAAGGCAAGGAAATAAATGATTGAAATAGATTTTTGTAGAATCACAAAATAGATTAAAGGACCATTTTTCAAGATGTGGAAGTATTTGTTTTGATCAGAAAACAGTAACTTAAAAAACAGTTCTTTTCTCCTAATTTATTTCAAGCTTATTGATTGGAATTCAGTACCTGTTAGGTACAATTGTATGAGCTTTGGGAAATGTGTGCCTCCCAGGGTATGAACTGATGAGAGTATTTCTGCTTTCTCTGAGAAATAATATAGAAGTATATGAAAATAATCATATGTCTGTCAGGTGCCAATCTCATGTTTGGTAAATCTTTGAAAAGCTCTTTCATTGTACCTAAGACCAAGAAACATCCTTTAACTCCTAGAACAAAGAAATCAGGTGAATTAGGTTTCTGATGTTTTTATCTTGAAGTTAGAATGAAATCTCTCTTTTGTAAAGTGACTTATGGTGTACTGAATCTTCTTTTCTCTTCCCCTTCCTCTCTTCTTCCTCCTCCTTTCTCTCCCCTCTTCTGTCCTTTCTTTCATTTAGAGATAGTTTTAAAAAAATTCTGTTTGCTGCTTGCCAAGTTGTAAGACAGTGTGATGTTAGTTCAGATAATTTGTTGAAAAATGTAATTAAAATATGTTTATTTTGGCACAGAAATTTTTTGAAATCTGTGTATACCTTTTTATAATACAAATTTCCCATGAACTTTTTGAAGTACCCTCCTTCCTAACATGTTTCCCTTAAATTGTATGCAGGGTAATTGTTTTGATTTACAACTAATGAGTCCCAGTTGGGCTTTTTATATGAACCAAGGGCACTCTGGTCCATTTTGTGCAAAGAAACTGAGGGAGTGTTGGGATTAGTTTTACTATTGTGAGGTTATGGATATAGGATAATTGGAAAGAAATTATAATCTTTATTAGTCCAGCAGTATACTTAACCTGAGTTAGGATTTGTCAAATTTTTTAAAATATTTATTTATTTATTTGAAAGGCAGAGTTACACAGAGAGAAGGAGAGCCAGAGAGAGAGAGAGAGAGAGAGAGAGAGAGAGAGAGAGTCTTCCATCCACTGGTTCACTCCCCAGTTGGCTGCAATGGCCAGAACTGGGCCTATCCAAAGCCAGGAGCCAGAAGCTTCTTCTGGGTCTCCCACTCAGGTGCAGGGGACCAAGAACTTGGGCCATCTTTTACTGCTTTCCCAGGCCATAGCAGAGAGCTGGATTGGAAGTGGAGCAGCCGGGACTCGAACCAGTGCCCATATGGGATGCTAGAACTGCAGGTGGCAGCTTTACCCACTACACCACAGAGCCAACCCCGGATTTGTCAATTTTCAGAATAGGATAGATGAATAACTATGGTCAAAAAGGAGAATCTTAAGGGTTTTAGGAAGACCTCCTACTGTAAGATATTCTGTAACCCTTTAGAGAAGTTGTTAGTTGTGTTTCTCTGGTGTTTCTGCTACATAGAATATATAGTCTCAGTTTCTAATGTAATTTTTTTTGCCCCTTTGAATAGTCTTTGACTTAGGGATAAAGAGGAATAAATACCCCATAGACCCAAAAGCTTGAAGTTCATGAATTATCTAAATGATACCAAATGGGATACATAAATATACCAGGTACCAGGAATAAAGTTGTGGATTGGTTCAGGTTATGATTATATAAAACTGATAGCATGACAAATTGTGCAGCAGTTTGAAATGTCTAGAGGAAATTCTCCCACGACAACACCTCCCAGTGCTCCACGTTTCTCCATTTCTGTGACTAGAGACATTGGGAGGGAATTGGTAATTTGGGATATATACTTGGGATAGAGAAATTAACAAAAAATAGTTATTGTTTATGTTAAGAATCTGCATGTGCTAGGCACTTTTCTATTACTTTTAATCCTTTCAACAATCTGATGACTTCCTCCCTCTAAACTAATTCCTGTTTCTTTATTTCTAAATTTGAATTTCCTGCCCCCTTCCTTTTTTTTTTTCTGCATAGAATTTAAAGTAATGGTATTTATCATATATTTGTATTTTTGTTTATTTTCTATTTCCTTCTTTTAGATTGAAAACTCTGTCAGGACAGAGACTGTGACTTACAGTGTGTGACACATAGTCTGTTTATAGTAAATATTTGTTGAAAAAAAGAATAAGTGAATAAAAAATAAAAATAAGGAAGGAAGAGAGGGAGAATGGAAAGAAGAAAGGAAGGGAAGAAAGAAAGGCAGGCAGGAAGGAAGTAGAAAAAAGCAGAGCTGGATTTAAACTCTTTGACCTCAGAACCCATTTGTTCCCATTCTGGCACACCAGCAGTTTTATTTCATTTAAAGCATTCTTGATTAGAACTTTATCTTTAAAATGTCCATTTCAGCTTTCTTAAAGATCTCAATTTTTTTTTTTTACTTTTTTTTTTTTTTTTTTTTTTGACAGGCAGAGTGGACAGTGAGAGAGAGAGACAGAGAGAAAGGTCTTCCTTTTGCCGTTGGTTCACCCTCCAATGGCCGCCGCAGCTGGCGCGCTGCGGCCAGCGCACCGCGCTGATCCGATGGCAGGAGCCAGGTGCTTCTCCTGGTCTCCCATGGGGTGCAGGGCCCAAGCACTGGGCCATCCTCCACTGCCTTCCTGGCCAAAGCAGAGAGCTGGATTGGAAGAGGGGCAACCGGGACAGAATCAGGCGCCCCGACCGGGACTAGAACCCGTGGTGCCGGCGCCGCAAGGCGGAGGATTAGCCTAGTGAGCCGCGGCGCCGGCCAAAGATCTCAAATATTTGATCTCCGAACTTTTACGAGTTAGCCTGAGATGGAACACCGTGAAGAAGACCTGTCTTCTTTTTGCCTCATCCTGTTGGGATATTATAACCATCAACTCTTTGCAGAAATATATATGTCATATTCTTTATTTTTAGATTTCTGTTCCTCTTATACAACGACAGTGCTTTCCTCTCCTTCCTTCTCTGAGAGTGATCTTTAATTTAGAGTCAGTTGTTGCTGCTAAATTGACTGTTGGTAGCCGTGTTGTGCGTGTTCTGCTGAATTTTTTTGTGGAGGGATGGTGTGTCACATGTGAAGAGCTGGACTCAGTCAGAGGAGTTCTTAGCCTGCTGGATGCCAGACATTAGGGCTTGATTTAGGTCTTCCATGGTGACCTCATTTTTGCTCTTTAATTTTGTTCCTTTTTATTAATAATATGGTTGTCGAGATTTTTTTGTTTTAATTTTGATTTCTGCATAACACTATTGACAATTTTCATTTCTTTTTATTCCTGGTGCCATTTTTTTCTTAAAGATTTATTTATTTGAAAGGGAGAGAGAGAGAGAAGGAGAGAGAGAGAGAGAGAAACTTTCATGTGTTGGTTCACTGTCCAATGCCTGCAACATCCTGATCTAGGGCAGGACAAAGCCAGGATCCAGAAACTCCATCTGAGTCTACCATGCTGGTATCAGGAATCCAAGCACTTGGGCCATCATCTGCTCCCTCCCAGGTGCATTAACAGGAAGCTGGAGTAGATGCACTCTGATTTGGGATATGAGCATTAGAAGCAGCAGCCCAACATGCTGCACCACAGTGCAGACCCTCTGGTGCCATTTTTTTAAAAAAAAAATTACTTAAGAGAGTGAGAGAGCACACTCATATCTGATGGTTTGCTCCCCAAATACTAGCAACAGGCAAAACTGGACCTGGACTGACGCTCAGAGCCAGGAACTCAATGCAGATCTTTCACGTGGGTGGCAGGAGCAAAATTACCTGAGATATCATCAGTGCTTCCCAGGATGTATTTAGCAGGCAGCTGGAATTAGGAGCCAGACCTGAGAAATGAGCCAGGACTCCCATGTGGGATGTGCTTGTCTTAACCACTAGGCTATCACCTGCCCCAAGTGCCATCTTTTTAAAAAGCCTTACTGTGTCTTTCCATCTGCTTCTCAGAAAAGGTGGAAATTTAAGCATGAGAATAAATACAAGGTTTGCCCGGTCTTATTGTGCAGAAAGGTCTCATGGTGTCTAGGCTCTTAGCAATGCTAAATAGCCTTGAAGGCAAACACAGTGAGGATTATAGATGCGATCTGGTCAAACAGGAAGTGGGTATATCACAGATATATGAAGAGATACACATTTAAAGTTTGTCATCAACTAATTGTACTATATAAGCTCCCAAGAGAATACAAGAAACAGATGTTGGTAATGTGAAGCAATAACTATCTTTACCTGGACCAAATTAAAATCCTTAAGCTTAGGCTATATGGGAATTTATCATATGAAGCAGCCTGATATACTTAGAATCATACTTAGTATCATGATTAGGAGTGGATAGTATAACTGGCAGTCAACCTAACTTCCAACTTGACCTCTAAAACTATTTAAAGATGTAACTGTTTGTGTTCCCTACTAAGGCAAATCCTTTTCTGGTGGCAACTGTTTTCTTCCCAGGAGAGTTCTCAGTATCTGTTAGAAACTAATTCAATTCCAGGGGCCAGTGCCATGGCTCACTTGGTTAATCCTCCACTTGCAGCACCAGCATCCCATATGGGCACTGGGTTCTAGTCCAGGTTGCTGCTCTTCCAGTCCAGCTCTCTGCTGTGGCCCAGGAAGGCAATGGAGGATGGCCCAAGTGCTTGGGCCCCTGCACCCGCGTGGGAGATCAGGAAGAAGCACCTGGCTCCTGGCTTTGGATTCGCGTAGCTCCAGCCGTAGCTGCCATTTTGGGAATGAACCAACGGAAGGAAGAGCTTTCTCTCTATCTCTCTCTCTATCTATTACTCTACCTGTCAAATAAATAAATAAATAAATAAACTAATTCAATTCCAGATATATACTGACTATTAATTGTAGTTAAAGCACAGCATTGGATACTGCATTAGAAACAAATGCAGATGTTCAAAGTCCCTGTCCTCAACAAATTCAGGATTCATATATAATTTTTAAATTTTCCTTTTTTGTTGTCTTTGTGTCTAACCAACCGAATGCCTGGCACAAAGGAGGGGATAATAAATGTTAATTAGGTTGCATTGTTGAGTATTATAGAGGGGATGTGCAGAGGAATGGAGATATAATTCCCTATGTAGAATATAAGTACTTTAATTAAGTAAAAAATAACACCCTAGAGGGTTCAAAGAATTTAAGATGGCCCTTTAAGAAGAACTATTTGAAAATTGGGCAAAATTCTGTCAGTGGGGTAGGGGAAGAAGAGAAGAAGAGAGAAGCACACTATTAGTGAGACAAACAATTTGAACATAGGCGAAAAGTAGACACATGGGATCAGGTAAGAATGGAAAAGGGATCAGAGAGGTTCAGGTTGAGGTACATGGTATACAGGCTAGACAATTTCATGAGATCATATCATGACTTACAAGACTAAACTAAGGCATTTGTTAGATCATTGGGAGACATTACAACCAAGTGGTTTAGTGTTATGGTAGAAACTTAGCTTTTGAGAAATTAATTCAGCCAGAAGCTGGCAGAGTTGATTTGAGAAAAAGAGACTTGAGCTAGAGAAATAGCTTATGAGGGCTATTGCAGAAGTTCAGATAGGAGTTAAAAGGTTTAAAGAAGATACCAATAAGAATGATAAGACTATATGTAGTGGGAAGCATGATGGAAAGGAATGCAAATGACTCTGATTGTTTTCCTCCACTCAGAGATATAAGGTAAAACACAGCTAGCATGAATTTGAGAAAGTGAAGACAGTTAAGATTATGGTATTCTTTTTAAAGAGTTATTATTTATTTGAAAGAGTTATGGGGGGCAGAGAGAGAGAGGGAGGGAGAGGGGAGAGAGGAAAGGCAGAGAGAGAGAGAGAGAGAGAGAGAGAGAGAGACATCTTCCATCTGATGGTTTACTCCCTAGTTTGTCACCATGATCAGGGCTGGGCCAGGCTGAAGCCAGGGGCTAGGAGTTTCATCTGGGTCTCCCACATGGGTGGTAGGTGCCAAGCACTTGGCCATCATTTCACTGCTTTTCCCAGGCCATTAGCAGGGAGCTGGATCAGAATTGGAGCAGCTAGGACATGAACCAGCACCCATACGGGATGGCAGCATCACAGGTGGCAGCAACCTCCATTATACCACAGTGCCGGCCCAAAGATTATGGCATTTTTATCAGGTGGCTTCAACACAGGGATTAGTGCATGGCATCTGTGAAGAAGGAAGCAGGTACATGAAGAGTTTGGTTACATTTCTGCACTGCAAATATTTTAAGCTAAGGTACAGACCCTCTTTTACTTATATTTTTCAGGATGAGAGGGAATAATGTAAGCAAATTTATTCATGAGTGAGAAAAGGCTTATTGAAATAAAAGTTAAAAAATAAGCTTTTTGAAAATAGCAAAGTAAAGTTGACTTTGTAGAGGATCCTTGTCATCCATATTGAATATCATTTAGACTAGCACTACCATAATTCATTTATTCAGTCATGCTATAAGAACGTGAATTCTGAAAATAAAATAAAAAAAAAGAACGTGAATTCTGGACAATGAGGTAGAATTCAAAATAGAAATAAAAAAATTAGCCCTCAGCAATTTATAATCTATTTGTGGGAGGAGAGGCCCATCTCCATATTCTCCTCAATTATATGCAGCTTAACCTTATGGCACACTGAGCCCCTCACCATTGCCCCCTTATAGGATGCTCTTTCATATCTGTCTTGCTGTGTGTAAAGAATAGTGCATATGATGTCATGAATTGTAGTAAAATTCTTTTTGTTTGAATTGCTTAAACTCTAACTCCCATATATGCAACCATTCTATCAATTAAGATAAAAGAAATATCCTATAGTGAATCTCCATACTTTAAAAATTAGAAGCAAAAACTTTTTGAGTGCCTTCTGTGAATCAGAACTATATTTGACACTTCATATAAATTCTCAAATGTACTGTGTGGGATTCCTGGCACCCCAGGGCTGTTTTGAGCAGTAACTGTGATCTTATTCAAATCACAGAACCTCCTTAAGCCTCAGCTTCTTCACCTGTAAAATAAGAATATTATCTACTGCATACTTTTTACAGCTTTATTAAGCTATAAGTGAAATACATTAAACTGCATATATGCAAATCACATTTGATAGGTTTTGAGATAAGTATATACCAGTGAAGCCATTTCCACAATCAAGATAATGAACATATCCACTACCCCTAACAGTTCACTCATGATCCTTCCACATCTCTCACTCCTACTTTCCCTGTTGCTTCCCTGACCCCATCCACAGCAATCATGTTACTATGGATTAAGTTGCATTTTCTAGATTTTATATCAGTGGAATCACATAGTATATACTCTTTTTTTTGTCTGGTTTCATTCATTCATTCATCATTAATTATTTTGAGATCTGCCTATGTTGTACATGTAAATAGCTTCTTTTAAAAATTGCTGGGTAGTATTTCATCATACGGATATACCACAATTTTTTTTCGTTTATTAAACTTTTATTTAATGAATATAAATTTCCAAAGTACAGGTTATGGGTTACAATGGCTTCTCCCCTCCCATAACTTCTCTCCCACCCACAACCCTCCCCTTTCCCACTCCCTCTCCCCTTCCAATCACATCAAGATTAATTTTCAATTCTCTTTATATACAGAAGATCAGTTTAGTATATATTAGGTAAAGATTTCAACAGTTTGCCCCCATATAGCAACACAAAGTGAAAAAAATACTGTTGGAGTACTAATTATAGCATTAAATAACAGTGTACAGCACATTAAAGACAGAGATCCTACATAATATTTTTTTAAAAAAATTAATTAATTTTCTATGCCATTTCCAATTTAACACCAGGCTTTTTTTTTCATTTCCAATTATTTTTATATACAGAAGATCGATTCAGTATATAATTAGTAAAGACCTCATCAGTTTGTACCCACGCAGAAACACAAAGTGTAAAAATACTGTTTCAATACTAGTTATAGCATCACTTCACATTAGACAACACATTAAGGACAGATCCCACATGGGGTGTAAGTACACAGTGACTCCTGTTGCTGACTTAACAATTTGACACTCCTGTTCATGGCGTCAGTAATCTCCCTAGGCTCTAGTCATGAGTTGCCAGGGCTATGGAAGCCTTTAGGGTTCGCTGACTTTGATCTTATTCCGATAGGGTCACAGTCAAAGTGGAAGTTCTCTCCTCCCTTCGGAGAAAGGTACCTCCTTCTTTGATGGCCCCGTTCTTTCCACTGGGATCTCACTCACAGAGATCTTTCATTTAGGTCTTCTTTTTTTTCTTTCCCATGGTATCTTGGCTTTCCATGCCTACAATACTCTCATGGGCTCTTCAGCCAGATCCAAATGCCTTAAGGGCTGATTCTGAGGCCAGAGTGTTGTTTAGGACATCTGCCATTCTATGAGTCTGCTGTGTATCCCGCTTCCCATGCTGGATCCTTCTCTCCCTTTTTGATTCTATCAGTTAGTATTAGCAGACACTTGTCTTGTTTGTGTGATCCCTTTGACTCTTAGACACATCAGAGCCATCAACTATGAGCTGAAGATGATCACTTGGACTAGTGAGATGGCATTGGTACTTGCCACCTTGATGGGATTGTATTGGAATCCCCTGGCAATTTGATTGTACATTTGTCTTCTTTCTAGCTTCTGGCTACTAAAATTGAGGCTACTAAAAATGTGGACATTTATCTTTGTGTGGACATGTACTTTCAGTTCTCTTGGATCAATGTATAAGAATGGAATGGGAAGGTTAGATGTTAGATGTAAGTTTAATTTCACTGGAGATTTGCTAAAATTTCACAAAGTGGTTGTGCCATTTTACATTCCTACTAGTAATGTATGCGAGTTCCAGTTACTCTATATCCTTACCAATACTTGCTATGTTTAGTCTTCAATTTTAGCTATTCTAATGGTTTTATGGTGGTCTTCATTGTGGTTTTACTCATATTTATCTAATGACAGATGGTGCTGAATCTTTTTTCATGTGCTTATTTTCTGTTCATCTATTTTGTTGAAATATTTTTAAAATCTTTTGCTATTTTTGTGTGGTTGACTTCTTTTTTATTGAATTGTAATAGTCTTTTTTTATTTTTTATTTTTGACAAGCAGAGTGAACAGTGAGAGAGAGAGAGAGACAGAGAGAAAGGTCTTCCTTTTTGCTGTTGGTTCACCCTCCAATGGCCGCCGCAGCCAGCGCGCTGCTGCCAGCACACCGTGCTGATCCAAAGCTAGGAGCCAGGTGCTTCTTCTGGTCTCCCATGCAGGTGCAAGGCCCAAGGACTTGGGCCATCCTCCACTGCACTCCCGGGCCACAGCAGAGAGCTGGCCTGGAAGAGGGGCAACCGGGACAGAATCCGGCGCCCCGGCCGGGACTAGAACCTGGTGTGCCGGCGCCGCAAGGTGGAGGATTAGCCTATTGAGCTGCGGCGCCAGCCTGTAATAGTCTTTTGTGCATTGTATATAACAATGTCATTATTAAATATAATTTAAAATATTTTCTGCTGGTCTGTAATTTGCCTCTTAATTCAGTAAGTATCTCTTTATGAGTAAATATTTCAATTCTTTTTTAAAAAATTATTTATTTATTTGAAAGGCAGAATTGCAGAGAGGCAGAGGCAGAGGCTGAGAGAGATCTTCCATCCACTGGTTCACGCCCCAAATGGCCACAACAGCTGGAGCTGGGCCTATCTAAAGTTAGGAACCAGGAGCCAGGAGCTTCTTCTGGGTCTCCCACGTGGGTGCAGGGGCCCAAGCACTTGGACCATCTTCTACTGCTTTCCCAGGCCATATCAGAGAGCTAGATAGGAAGTGGAGCAGCCAGTTTTGAACCAGTGCCCATATTAGATAATGGTACTGCAGATGGTGGCTTTACCCACTATGCCACAGCACTGGCCCCAACAGTTCTTTTTTATAAAGATCTTTTTACTTATTTGAAAGGCAGAATTAGAGACAAAGGGAGAGGCAAAGGCAGAGAGAAAGAGAGAGAGAGAGAAAACCTTCCATCTACGTTTTCACTTTCCAACTGGCTTTAATGACCAAGACTAGGCCAGGCAAAAGGCAGGAGCCAGGACTTTCAGTCAGGGTCTCCCACATGGGCAAATGTTTCAATTTTTAATGAATTAAATTTACCATTTTTTCTTTTATATTTCATGCTTTTTGTGACCCTGTTTAAAGAAAAAATACTGTTGGACCAGTACCGCGGCTCACTTGGCTAATCCTCTGCCTGCGTTGCCGGCACCACGGGTTCTAGTCCTGGTTGGGGCACCGGTTCTGTCCCGGTTGCTCCTCTTCCAGGCCAGCTCTCTGCTGTGGCCCGGGAAGGCAGTGGAGGATGGCCCAAGTGCTTGGGCCCTGCACCCGCATGGAGACCAGGAAAAGCACCTGGCTCCTGGCTTCAGATCTACACTGCACCGGCCGTAGCGGTCATTTGGAAGGAAGACCTTTCTCTCTGTCTTTCTCTCTCACTGTCTAACTCTGCCTGGAAAAAAAACAAAACAAAACAAAACAAAACAAAACCTGCAAAATCTAAGTTCACTAAGATTTTCTCCTATTTATTCTTTGATAAATTTTATAGTGTCAACTTCTAATTCAGATCTGTGGATAACTGGTATATGGGGTGAGATAAGGTTTTATAATTGTTTTTTGCTTTGAACACTGACTTGTTCTCTTACCACTGGTTTAAAAGATTACTTGCTCTCCACTGAATTTCCTTACAATTTTTTTTTTTTTGAAAATCAATTGATGACGTGTGTATTGGTTTATTTCTGGAGTTGTTTCCCTATTCCGTTGATCCATTTATCTATTTTCTTTTATACAACCTCCTTGAGAACTTGATTACTACAGCTTCATTAGAATGATTTAGGAACTAATTTCCTTCTCTTAGATTTTCTGGAAGAATTTGTGTACAACAGTTATTATGTCTTTTTAAGTGCATAAAAGACTTTACCAATGAAGCCAGATGAGCTTGGAATTTCTTTGTTGGAAGTTTTTAAACTATAAATGTACTTTTAAAAATGTATGTATGACTACTTTTATCTAAATGGTGTACTTTAAGTGCATTTCATCAAAGTTGAATCTGTTGGTGTGGAATTGTTTATAATATCCATTTATTATGCTCTTTTCCGTAAATTTTTTGTTATCAGTCATTTTAATTAGGTTCTTCGTAAAAAAAAAAAAAAACCACCAATATGTCAGGGCCAACACTGTGGCATAGCAGGTAAGGCCGCTGCCTGCAGTGCCAGCATCCCATATGGGCACCAGTTCAGGTCCTGGCTGCTCCACTTCTGATCCAGCTCTTTGCTATGGCCTGGGAAAGCAGTGGAAGATGGCCCAAGTTCCTTGGGTCCCTGCACCCACGTGGGAGACCCAGAGGAAGCTCCTGGCTCCTGGCTTTGGAGCAGTGCAGCTCCGGCCGTTACGGCCATCTGGGGAGTGAAACAGTGGATGGAGGACCTCTACTCTCTCTCTGCCTCTGCTTCTCTGTAACTCTGCCTTTCAAATAAATAAGTAAATCTCTTGATAAAAGAAAATACCAACTTGTGAGGATAAATTCTGTATTTGTTAGAGCAAACCAGATCACAGGTAGCCCTGGAGCTGAGGAATAACTTTGCTTTTTGGTAAAATTTGCAGGTCCACAGCTTTCTGATCAATCTTGTGATACTCTGTAATCTTGTATATCTCTTTCTCCATGTCAAAGATCTCACCTTCCTGGTGTCTGGGCCTCCATAGCTTCTTGTTCTTGAAGTCAGCTTCAGTGATATGTTTTGAGATTTTCATACTGCTGAAACTAATGTTTGTGGAGGTGGCGATGATAAATTTCTGGTATGTTCTGTACAGAGGGACTCAGTTGAGGGCAAGCAGTCCAGTTACAAGCAGCAAGCCCCAGCTCAGGTGCCTCAGGAAAACCACCCCCTTGCCTCTGTAGTGCCCAGTGCGGATGATCAGAATGGTGCCGGGGTGATGCTGGCCTGTAGTTTGCTCCCATCCCTCACGGAGGTTCCTCTCCGCTCCCTACCATGCCTAAACAGCTTCTGAAGCGCATCCTCAGCAGGACAGTGTCTAGGCATTTTGTGACACTTGTCCCCCCTGGTGCCAGTGTTCTTGTCACCACAAACTGATTTTGTGACTGTCGCGAAAACCTTCTCGTTTTTCTTTTCAATCCTGGATTTAGGAGCTAAGTACTTCCTCTTATACATGACCTTTCTGGAACACATAGCAGATCAGGACTGTCTGCCAGTTTCTCTCACTAGGACAGGATATTAGCTGTAATGGAATCCCCTTTTGGGATTTTTTTAGCCTTGAGGTTATTCTTTTTAATCTTGCCACTAGCATTATTATATCTTGGCTTAGGTCTTAGTGTCTGCCTTTGGAACTTTTTCATCTGTCATCTTGTAAAATAGGAAAGAGTCAAAAATAAAATATTTATTTCACACACACACACACACACACAGTGAGAGTGAGATAGAGTTAGAAGAGAGATTCCATCTGCTGGTTCACTCCCCAAATGCTTGCAGTTGCTTGGGTTCTAAAGCAAGGAGAAGGGGAACTCAACCCAAGTTTCTCATGTAGATGGCAGAAATCCAACTCTTTGAGCCATCACCACTGCCTCCCAAGGTCTGAATTATTAAGAAGCTATAGCTGGGAATCGAACCCCAGGCCCTCCAATGCGGGACACAGACATCCTAACTGACAACTTAACTATTAGGCCTTTCTTAGGCTTGTAATGTATGTAGACGACTGAATGATGTCATCTTTCTCATTTCTGACATAACTCTGAATATAACATATCAAAATTTAATATTGGTTTTGTGTTTTATATTTTACATATTTTTATTTTATTATTTCTTTCTCACAGTATACTTTGCTTTTAAATGTTATTTATTTTCTGATTTGCTATGGGAAAAACTGAGATAATTGATTTGGTACCGTCTTTTTCAATTTAGGTGTTAGTGCTATAAACATACTTCTGCTTTAACTGCATCCCACATATTTTGATATACTTAATATTTTCATACAGTTAAATATTTTCTAATTTCCCTTTTGATTTGTTCTCTGATCCATTGTCATGAAGAAGTGTGTTGTTTGGTTCCTAATATTTGGGGATTTTCAATATATATATTTTCATTATTGATTGCCAGTTCAATTTTGTTGTTATCAGAGAACATATTTTGTATGGTCTGAATACCTTTCAATTTACTAATGCTTGCTTTATGGCTTAGAAAATGTTATATGTGTTCTACAAAAGAATGAGCATTCTGTTGTTGGACAATGTTCTGGTAAAATTAGTTGACAGTTTTTCAAGTCTTCTATTTTTTCCTTATTTTTTTGTCTACTTTTAGCATTATTGAAAGAGCGGCTGATTTTGAAAACTATAATTGTAATTCTCCTTGAAATTTTACATTTTTCTCTCTTGTATTTTGTAACTCCATTAGGTAGAAAAGTGTTTAGGACCATTGTGTCTTTCTGATGAATTGACCCCTTATGATCCTAAAAAAATTCCTCTGTTTCTAGTATTGTTGCTTGCTCTGAAATTGATTTTGTCTGATAGCCACTACAGGTTTCTCTTAGTTTGATCATGGAATATATTTTTAATCCTTTCACTAATAAAGAAATGTGTATTTATAAAGTGGATTTCTTCTAGACTGGCTGAATGTAATTATGTCTTGCTTTTTTTGTCTAGGATGATAATCTTTCCCATTTAATTTCAGTTTTTAGACTATTTACATTTAATGTGATTATCAACATGGTTAAATATAAATTTTTTTTTGCTTCTTATTTTACCAGCAACTTATAATTTTTTAAAGATTTTTTTATTTATTTGAAAGTCAAGTTACACATAGAAAGAAGGAGAGCCAGAGAGAGAGAGAGAGAGAGAGAGAGAGGTCTTCCATCTGCTGGTTCGCTCTCCAGTTGGCTGCAACAGCCGGAGCTGTACCCATCTGAAGCCAGGAGCCAGGAGCTTCTTCTGGATCTCCCACTCAAGTGCAGGAACCCAAAGACTTGGGCCATCTTCTGCTGCTTTCCCAGGCCATAGCATATAGCTGGATCGAAGTGGAGCGGCCAGGACTTGAACTGGCACCCATATGGGATACCAGCACTGCAGGTGGTAGCTTTACCAATTATGCCACAGTGCTGGCCCCTTTATTATTCCCTTTTCCTTTTTTCTTGCCTTCTTTTGAATTTCTTAGGAATTTTTATGATTTTTTTTTCATTTATTAAACTTTTATTTAATGCATATAAATTTCCAAAGTACAGCTTATGGGTTACAATGGCTTCCCCCCTCCCATAACTTCCCTCCCGCCCGCAACCCTCCCCTTTCCCGCTCCCTCTCCCCTTCCAATCACATCAATTCATTTTCAATTCTCTTTATATACAGAAGATCAGTTTAGTATATATTAGGTAAAGATTTCAACAGTTTGCCCCATATAGCAACACAAAGTGAAAAAACTACCGTTGGAGTACTAGTTATAGCATTAAATAACAGTGTACAGCACATTAAAGACAGAGATCCTACATAATATTTTTTTTAAATTAATTAATTTTCTATGCCATTTCCAATTTAACACCAGGTTTTTTTTTTTCATTTCCAATTATTTTTATATACAGAAGATCGATTCAGTATATAATTAGTAAAGACCTCATCAGTTTGTACCCACACAGAAACACAAAGTATAAAAATACTGTTTCAGTACTAGTTATAGCATCACTGCACATTAGACAACACATTAAGGACAGATCCCACATGGGGTGTAAGTACACAGTGACTCCTGTTGCTGACTTAACAATTTGACACTCCTGTTCATGGCGTCAGTAATCTCCCTAGGCTCTAGTCATGAGTTGCCAGGGCTATGGAAGCCTTTAGAGTTCGCTGACTTTGATCTTATTCCGATAGGGTCATAGTCAAAGTGGAAGTTCTCTCCTCCCTTCGGAGAAAGGTACCTCCTTCTTTGATGGCCCCGTTCTTTCCACTGGGATCTCACTCACAGAGATCTTTCATTTAGGTCTTCTTTTTTTTTCCCATGGTATCTTGGCTTTCCATGCCTACAATACTCTTATGGGCTCTTCAGCCAGATCCAAATGCCTTAAGGGCTGATTCTGAGGCCAGAGTGTTGTTTAGGACATCTGCCATTCTATGAGTCTGCTGTGTATCCTGCTTCCCATGTTGGATCCTTCTCTCCCTTTTTGATTCTATCAGTTAGTATTAGCAGACACTTGTCTTGTTTGTGTGATCCCTTTGACTCTTAGACACATCAGAGCCATCAACTGTGAGCTGAAATTGATCACTTGGACTAGTGAGATGGCATTGGTACATGCCACCTTGATGGGATTGTGTTGGAATCCCCTGGCACGTTTCTAACTCCTCCATTTGGGGCAAGTCCGATTGAGCATGTCCCAAATTGTACATCTCCTCCCTCTCTTTTCCCCACTCTTAAATTTAACAGGGATCACTTTTCAGTTAAAATTTAAAGACCTAAGAATAATTGTGTGTTAATTACAGAGTTCAACCACTAGTACTAGAACAACAACAACAACAACAACAACAAATACTAAAAAGGATAAAGTATTACACTGTACTTCTAGAGTCAGGACAAGAGCTGATCAGGTCATTGTTTCTTATAGTGTCCATTTCACTTCAACAGGTTTCCCCTTTGGTGCTCAGTTGTCACCGATCAGAGAAAACAAATGATATTTGTCTCTTTGGGACTGGCTTAATTCACTCAGCATGATGTTTTCCAGATTGCTCCATCTTGTTGCAAATGACCAGGTTTCGTTGTTCCTTACTGCTGTATAGTATTCTATGGAGTACATGTCCCATAATTTCTTTATCCAGTTTACTGTTGATGGGCATTTGGGTTGGTTCCAGGTCTTAGCTATTGTGAATTGAGCTGCAATAAACATTAATGTGCAGATGGCTTTTTTATTTGCCAAATTAATTTCCTTTGGGTAAATTCCAAGGAGTGGGATGGCTGGGTTGTATGGTAGGGTTCTGTTCAGGTTTCTGAGGAATCTCCAGACAGACTTCCATAGTGGCTTAACCAGTTTGCATTCCCACCAACAGTGGGTTAGTGTCCCATTTTCCCCACATCCTCTCCAGCATCTGCTGTTGGTAGATTTCTGAATGTGAGCCATTCTCACCGGGGTGAGATGGAACCTCATTATGGTTTTGATTTTGATTTAAATTCTTTATTGGTTTATTAATTATAACTTTTTGTTTTAGTGTTTGCTTTAATATTTACAGCAACCTTATACAATTTATCACAGAGTTATCAAATAATGCTATTGTACTTCATGTATAGTATAGGAATTTTACAATGGTATATACTTTTATTTCTCTCCCCCAGCATTTTTGATACTTTTTGTGTTATATATTATTTACACGTTATGAACCTCAGAATAAATTGTTATTTTTATTTGAATTGTCCATAGTATTTTGAAGAGATTTAAAACTAAGAAATAATATTTTATATTTACTCACATTCTTACCATTGTTTGTGCACATATTTTTCATTTGATGACATTACCGATTGCCTAAAGGATTTCTTTAACATTTCTTGTAGGATGTTGAATTGATGAGATTTACTTCAATGTTTATATTTCTGACAAATCTTTATTTCAGTAGTATTAATTTTAGATTGAAGTTTTTTCTTTTTGTTCAATACTTTATTTGTTTTTGTAAGATTTTATTTATTTATTTATTTGAGAGGCAGAGTTACAGACAAAGAGAGGGAGAGACAGAGAGAGAGAGGGCTTCCATCACCTGGTTCACTCCCCAAATGGCCACAATGGCTGGAGATAGGCCGATCTGAAGCCAGGAGCTAGGAGCTTCCTCTGGGTGTCCCACGTGGGTACAGGGGCCCAAGCAGTTGGGTTCTTCCACTGCTTTCCCAGGCCAGTAGCAGGGAACTGGATCAGAAGAAGAGCAGCCAAGACTGGAACCTGCACCCATATGGGATGCTGGAGCCCAGGCAGAGGTTCAGCTTACTCTGCCACAGTGCTGGCCCCTGTTCAGTACTTTAAAGACAGTATTGTTTTTTGCCTTGTGTTGGTTTTCTAAGGCAGTCTGCTGTAATTATTATATATATTCCTCTGTTTGTAATGTGTTATTTTCTTCTGACTACTTTTTAGAGTTTACCACTGTTTTTAAAATTTTTAAATTTATTTGAAAGGTAGAGAGAGAGAGCTAAGTGAGCGAGAGTGGCCAGAACCAGACAGGCAGATGTCTGGTTTACTGGTTCATTACCCAAATGCCGACAAAAACCAGGCTTGGGCCTGGCTGAGGTCAGGAACCTTGACAGAACTCGATCTAGGTCTACCATGAGGGTGGCAGGCACCAAACTACTGG
Organism: Lepus europaeus; assembly: GCF_033115175.1. Lineage (NCBI taxonomy): Eukaryota > Metazoa > Chordata > Mammalia > Lagomorpha > Leporidae > Lepus > Lepus europaeus. The sequence goes on from NC_084833.1 coordinate 48,740,257, forward strand.
AATCATCACTTGCTTCCTTCCAGGAGTGCATTAGGAGAAATGTAGAATTGAGAGTGAAACTGGGACTTCAATCCAGACACTCTGATGTAGGGTGTAAGTGTCAAGTGGTATCTTAACCATTGTGCCCAACACCTGCCCCGTCATTGGTTTAAGCAGTTCAATTGTGCCTGCGTGTAGCTTTCTTGATGTTTCTTTAGCTTGAATTTCTTTGAGATGTTTAGAGCTGTGTCTTTTTGACTTTCATTACATTGGAAAACTTCCAGATGTGGTTTCTCAGATTTTTTTATCTTCAGGCCTTTTCTTGGAAAACTCCAGTTATGCGTGTGTGTTAGGTAGTTTAAAGTTGACCTGTAAGTCACTGATTCTTCGCTCACTTTTTCATGTTTTTCTGTATTCTGTTTCATTTTGAATTATTTCTATTGATGTGTATTCAAGCTCACATTTTGTACTTATTTTGTCCTGCTGTGTCTAATCCACTTTTAATTCTCCCTAGTATCTTTACATTTCAGATACTGTAATTTTTTTACCTCTGTAAGTTTAATTTGAGTCTTTTTATATTCTATTTCTGTCTAATATTTTGTCTTTTTTTAGCTCTCTGCAGAAAAAGAATACAACTATAATAACTTTTTAATATCTTCATTAGTTAGAGCAAATGTGCCATTTCTGAGTAAGTTTCAGTTGACTGAGTTATTTTATTTTATTTTATTTTTTATTTGACAGAGTTAGATAGTGAGAGAGAGAGACAGAGAGTAAGGTCTTCCTTCTGTTGGTTCACCCCCCAAATGGCCACTACGGCCTGAGCTACGCGAATCGAAAGCCAGGAGCCAGGTGCTTCCTCCTGGTCTCCCACGCGGGTGCAGGGGCCCAAGCACTTGAGCCATCCTCTACTGCCTTCCCGGGCCTCAGCAGAGAGCTGGACTGGAAGAGGAGCAACTGGGACAGAACCGGCGCCCCAACCGGGACTAGAATCCAGTGCCTATATAGGATGCCGGCGCTGCAGGCGGAGGATTAGCCAAGTGAGCCACGGCACTGGCCCCAGTTGACTGAGCTTTTTGCAGTGTGGGTTGCGTTTTCTTCCTTCTTTGTGTGCTAGTAATTTTGCATTTGGTGCTAAAATTTGTGAATTTTATTCAGTTGAGTAATCAAAATTTCTGTATGCCTTTAAATGTTTTGAACCTTTTTTTTCTGGTGTGAGTTAAGGTGCAAACAGTTCATTCTTTCTAAGCGTTTTTTACTTAAGCTCTTTCATTTGGGACCAGTACAGTCTTTACTGCAGGTTTAATTTTCTTCACTATGGAGGCAGTTTTGATTTGTTTAGTTTTTCTTTTTTTAATATTATTTTACTTATTTGAAAGGCAGAGTTATAGGGGAGAGGTGAGACATAGAGATCTTCCATCTGCTGTTTTGCTTCTCAAAAGGCTGCAACAGCCAGAGCTTGGCCAGACTGAAGCCAGCAGTCAGGGACAGATTTTTCTGGGTCTCCCATGTGGGTGCAGGGGCCCAAGGACCAATGCCTTTGTCTGCTGCTTTCCCAGGCACATTAGCAGGGAGCTGGATCAGAAGTGGAGCAGCCGGAATGTGAACCCGTGCCCATATAGGATGCTGGTGTTGCAGGTAGCCGCTTAACCTGCTATGCCACAATGCTGGCCTGGCAATATTGTTTTAAATATTCTGACCAATGCCCTTTGTATTTTGGATTTCTACACTTTGTCGAAAAAGATATTTATTTATTTACAAAGAGAGAGAGGGACACACACACACACACACAAATTGAAAGAGAAAGAGATGACCGCAACAGACTGAAGCTAGGGGCCAGGAGCTTCCTCTGGGTCTCCCATGTAGGTTCGAGGAGCAAGCACTTAGGCCATACTCTGCTGCTTTCCCAGGCACATTAGCAGGGAGCTGATGGGAAGTGAAGCAGCTGAGATATGAAGTGACACCTGTATAGGATGCCGCCTTTGCAGTTGGTGGCTTTACTTGCTATGTCAAAATGCTGGTCCCACTTTTATGCTTTTATTTAAAGGGATTTATTTATGTATTTGAAAGGCAGAGTTACAGAGAGGCAGAGGCAGAGGCAGAGGCAGAGAGAGAGAGAGAGAGAGAGGTCTTCCATCCGCTGGTTCACTCCCCCAAAAGGCCACAATGGCTGGAGCTGGGCCAGTCCAAAGCCAGGAGCTTCTTCCAGGTCTCCCACATGGGTGCAGGGGCCCAAGCACTTGGGCCATCTTCTACTGCTTTCCCAGGCCATAGCAGAGAGCTGGATTGGAAGTGGAACAGCTGGCACATGAATTGGTGCCCATATGGGATGCAGGTACAGCAGCAGTGGCTAACCTGCTAGGCCACAGAGCCGGCCCCACAACTATCTCACTGGGACCATTTGGCTCCTCTTCTTTACATAGCAATTCTTAATCTCTTTCTCCATACAGTAAGCTTGGACAACTGTAGAGATGACTTTATTTGTTTTTCCCTATCTCAGAAATCACTTTTTTTTTTTCACTTCCTAATGTCCAGTGTCTGATTTTTGTGGGGGTAGGGGAGTTTACTTTTTTGGTTGTTTGAACATCAGGGTAAATCTGTTCCCTGTCAGTCCTTGGAAGCATAGTCTTCACATATATGAGGAAGCATGCTTTATATTAATATTTCTTCACACATAGCAAGTATTTAATTAAATTCAGTTGCTATTGCTATTGCTCTGCTTCCTCAGGGAAGCTCTATTTTATATACCACCTCTCCTATGAAGCCTTCCTGGACTATTACCTCCTCAAATGATTTCTTGTTCTTTACTTTTTTGTATCTACATCATTTTTATACATACTTTTATTATTTATGATATTTATAAATTTGTGTGATTAATTTTAGTTTACTTGTCTGTCTCTTGGGCAGATTGCAAACTCTTATACAAATAAGATATATCTTATCTATCTGTCCATAGTTTCTAGTGTGTAGTAAGTGCTTAGAACTTGGTATATAAATGAGTAATCAAAAGTATCTTACATTTTTTATGAAATCCCAGGAGTAGAAATGTTGATGGGGAAGGAAAGTGAGGTGGCTTGGTGTTTGAGAACTTTTGAGCAAAATGAAAGCAGAGAAGAAGGTAATATTTTGGGGAGCAAAAGGTGGTTGGACAAGGTAGCTAATATATAGTGATGATGATGATGATAGAGTTACTGTGGAGCAAGAAAGTATAGAGGCATATAGAACGGAGGATGAGAGAAATGTATTGTAGTGTGTTAGTGAAACAATTTTGTGATACTTTGGGTGCTGTAAAATAAATGGTAACATTGGTAATATAAAAATGTGTATAGTGTGAATCTGTAACTTTTAGGGGCTTGTAGATAAAGTGCTAAGAGAACACAGCATAGGATGGTAGTCAAACACTTTGTTGAAAAAAATGAATTAATTATAAATTGATTTTGGTGCAAAAGCTTTTGAAATTCATGCATGTGAATGAATGATCAAAAAGTTCATGGGGCCGGCACCGTGGCTCAATAGGCTAATCCTCCACCTGTGGCACCGGCACACCAGGTTCTAGTCCTGATCAGGGCTCCGGATTCTGTCCCGGTTGCCCCTCTTCCAGGCCAGCTCTCTGCTGTGGTCCAGGAGTGCAGTGGAGGATGGCCCAAGTGCTTGGGCCCTGCACCCCATGGGAGACCAGGAGAAGCACCTGGCTCCTGGCTTCGGATCAGCGCGGTGCGCCAGGCACAGTGCGCCGGCCACGGCGGCCATTGGAGGGTGAACCAACAGCAAAAAGGAAGACCTTTCTCTCTGTGTCTCTCTCTCTCACTGTCTACTCTGCCTGTCAAAAAAAAAAATTCATGGAAAATCCATATTATGAAAAACTATGCATGGATTTTGACTTTTTAAACCAACATAAAGTTACCTTTTAATCTCACATTCCACGAACTTTTTGGAGTCCTTTTATACTTTTTGCAGTAAGTGAAACTTACAAGAAAGTGATGGGGATAGATTCACTAAAGACATGAGGAAATTTTAGCTAGTAGAGAACACTATAAACACAAACATGATAGGCCTTAAATAATCATAGTCTTTCAAATAGAGCAAGTGGGCCTTACACTACGGATTCATTCTCATCTCTGCCACTTGATGGGAGTCTGGACAAATTACTTAGCCTATCTGAGTCTAAATTTGCTTATCCTCAAAATGAGTATGGCTGTTGGGAAGCAAGAACCTTTATTCCATAAGTGGGAAACAATGACCCCAATAACTAATTTTTTAAGATTTATTTATTTATTTGAAAGTCAGAGAGAGCATGATCTTCCATCTGCTGATTCACTATCCAAGTGGCCACAATGGCCAGACCTCAACCAGTCCAAAGCCAGGAGCCAGAAGCTTCTTCCAGGTCTTCCACATGGGTAACAGGGACCCAAGCATTTCGGTGATATTCCACTGCTTTTCCCAGGTCATTAGCAGGGAGCTGGGTTGGAAGTGAAGCAGCCAGGACAGGAATTGCTGCCCATGTGGGATGCCGACATTTCAGGCCACAGCTTTACTCACTGGGCCTGTAGATCCAGTAATTATTAAATTCTTCTTTTTAGATACCATTTATCTTCTGATGAGAGATGGAAAATTCTTCAAGAAGGGCTTTGTGATCCATTTTCACTTTATAAGAGCCCAGGGGTGACATGAAGGAACTTCAAAATGTTTGTGGAAAAGTGTATTATGAAAAAAATTATGCTTAGATTTCCAAATACTTTTGCACCAAAATGAGCCTATCTCTCTATAAAATTTTTCCACAAACTTTTTGAAGTACTTTCACATATGTGAATATATTGATGTTCTAATTTATTTCCTATTTCCATGGCAAATTAGGACTGCTTTGCATTTTTTGTGGCTTTAATAACTTCTACATCCAAGTTTCTTACATGTCCTAGGTTTAGCTCATGGTTAAAACTGTTAGGATTATTATCTAAATGTTACATTCAAATTAAACCATTTTACTACCACAGTTCAATGTTTTTCAGGAATGCTTCTTTTATTCAGAGGCAATGTATCTATTGAATAATAATTGAAGACAAGTTATCAGAAATATCAAATTTTCCCAAATTTTGAAATAACTTGAATTCATTTAGGGTATTCATTCTGTGAACAAAATCAATCTTGCATTCCATCATACAAAAAGTTTGGAGACCATTGATTTTCAAAAATAATTACACAGTTTATTCCCAGTCAGTTTATGAAAGACCACTGTTGATGCAGACCTACCCACAGAATTATTTTGCTTATATGGGAAATTTAGAGGTGGTTGTAGTATAACTGACCTGGAAAACAGCAATTTTTTATTTCTTTACTAAAGGAAAAATCTAGGACTCTTTCAGTTAACTACCTTATTCTAACATAAAAGAACTAAAGAATTTACAGTCAGTAATTATGAACCATAATAATTTTGGAACCACTTTTCATCACTGTTTTTGGTTCCTGAATATTTGCATTGACATACAGAAGACATGGGCATGATACATAATGCTGCTGATCCTACCAGACAAGAAGCCTGGTATCTTAGGTGCTAAGTGCTGAGTTGGCAAGGATCTGGAATGAGGGGGCACCTGGATTCATCTGTTTCCTTCACTGTAAACCGACTCTTTGTATTCACGAACCTTTGTTTGGCTTTGATGACAGCTTCCTTGGTTGAGAGTCGCCTTATTTTTGGTTCAAGACAAGTTACCTACACAATGCTTGTAAATACATTGCAAGACTGAGTTTTGATGAATCTCACAAAACTCTTCTATAGGGCATGTCTTGAAACTGAGGCCTTAACAATGTTAATAATTCAGTATTTGGCAGTACTTTAGATATTAATGGATTCATACTTCACCTGGACAAACCTTGGTCCAATCAAATGTGGAAATAAATTTATCTCGTTTTAATCTCTGGTGTGAGCATTTTAATACTTTTTTTCAACCTATAGGTGAAATAGAGAAAATATTAATCCTCCCTTAAAAATAAAAGGCTCATAGCCTAAAGGATTATATTGTGAAGTAGAAGAAAATAAGTATTACAACAAATTGCCATTTAATTTAGTGAAAATAATGTTTAGGAATTTTTATATCACACTATGGCTGATTTGGGCTATTTTTAATTGCCCCATTGGTTCAAAATTTCAGGTGAAGTACCTATTTTGGTAATTTAGGTAAACATATTTTCTTAACTTTAAATAAACAGTAGATTTATGTACTATGTACAGGTAAAGTTATATTAAGTATTTATCAGAAAAATTAGAACATGTTAATAATAAATATAAATATAATAGTTCAATATATTTAGTATTTAGAACTTAAGGTAATTTTATAAAAATTCTGCCATGGGTAAATAAATGAATCTCCCTTTATTAAAATTCCACAGGATTGACATGATTTCCATTAGATTATTAGTAACTTCAGGACATACCTCATAATTTGTGGGTCCTAGAAATAATATGTTGATAGCTACAGTGGAAAAATCTTGTTACTTAAGTTTTGGTGGTTGTTGAGCTGTCTGGATAATCTTTGTCCTTCTGGCATATACCACAAACATTTTATAATTGCAAAGGAATTATTTTAAAGCATTACCTAACTTGGCCTCTTTCAGGCTGATGTGAGTACTTTGTTGTCAGATTTCCTCTGTTAAATAATAAAAATGAGTAATTTAAACTTTTGTATAAGGAAAAAGTATGGTGTTTCTTCCCTGAAGTATTTAATTGCACATTTCTACCTGGAAATTGCTACTATAATATTCATATTGAGCTGTAAGAATAAGGACATAAATTTAAAATAATCTTATAGTGATCAAATGTGATTTACATTACTTGGTAAAAGACACTGGTAACAAAATAAAGAAACCAAATACAAACTTTTTTACTTTTGGCTTCTTAGAAAGCTGATTCTAACTTTTAAAAAGAGTATTTATTTATTCATAGTTAGAGAGGGAGAGACAAACAGATATCTTCCATCCACTGGTTCACTCCCCAGATGACTGCAACGGCCGGCACTGGACTAGGCTGAAGCCAGGAGCCAGAAGCTTTTTCCAGGTCTCCCACGTGTGTGGCAGGGGCCTGGCACTTGGTACATCTTCCATTGATCTTCCCAGGCCATTAGCAGAGAGTTGAATTGGAAGTGCAGTGACATGAACTGGCAATATGGGTTGCTGGTGTCGCAGGCAGCTGCTTTACCTGCTACGCAACCATGCTGCTGGCCCCTGATTCGAGCTTTTAATAATTTTCAGTAGTCAGAGACTTCTATTAATATTATATTTTCATTAACATAGATCTTCAAATGGGCAATTATGTCCACATGATACATATATGAGGTTAAATGATGGTAATTTGCCACCTGTGTCATGAGCAAGCTCCTTTGATTCTTATGCAAAAATTTCTGTAGTTTTCTTGGTAAGTCTAGTGTCTAAAAATATGAATTAGAAGGAAAAATATCAAAATTATAAAATTTTCACTGTTGTTAAGAAATCATGCATAAGATCTTAAAATAAATAGAAAGGAATTAGAGGTGTATTTTACACAGCAGATTTAGATCCATTCAAGGAATTTGTAGGAATGTCTTCTTTATACTGTGGTAGTAATAAATGGCTACAAGCTTAGTAATAAAAATGGAATACATTTTAAACCATAAGTGAGCTTAGCAACTTTGGCTCAATTTCTTTCCACTTTTGTATCCCTTGCTAAGGAGAATGCACTACATCTCTGTGAACAACCTGAATTTCTTTTGCCCTGGAATATCATAAAGTCCAACTTGGCTTTTGACACAGTCTAAGCTACTTGGATTAGGTAAAGCCGATCTTAAAAGAGAAAAATTGGATACTCAGCAAACCCCAGCAGATATTTTGATACACTCTTGGAGCTGATAAGAGTCGTCATAAATTTAAACATTACCTTTCCTAGCACAGAAACCACACTAATAAATGGCTTTGAATATTTTATGAATGACTGAGCACCCTGCTTTGCTAATAAGTCCTCTGGAAAGCTATGACTTTTTGGGATGGTTTTACTTTTGGAGGAAGGAGTATGGAAGAGAAGCTACTGATGAGGTGTCGTATAATTTTACAAGTTGCATAACTGCATTTAACTACTAAACTATCTCTGATTAAAATAACAATTGAGCTTATAATTTTTTCTGAACAGCTGCTGCTACAGGGGGTCATTACCTTGGAGAGCTTGAAAATAATCGTACTCCTGGTACATGAGTTATGTAGTCTTGTGTTTTACAGCAAAGCACAAAGTTTAAAGCCTATAGAAGAATGTTATTTGAAAGCTGTCAAACCATGTTAAAAAAGACTGCATCGTCAAAAGGCCCTGGTGGCCACGATTCTGCATGTAGCCTTGTCTTATTCATTATAAAATGCATGTTTATAAAGTTCCACAGAGCATCCAATTCCCAATTCACTTATATCAGCAAGACTTAACTTGCTCATTAATCTAAATTCTTTTGCAACTTTAATCTACATGTTTAATTAATCATAAAATGAGGCGGTAAGTAATTTCAGCAATGTGTGGCTTGTTATCAGATGCATTTAATCACTCTTCTGTGAGCTCATTTGGAAACACCTGAAGATGTCGAGTGCAGTTTGAATAAGCATAAATTATTCTTTGTCAGTGTACTTCACTCAACTAATAAGACATTAATTTAAAAGGCACTGTTTGTCATTTTTAGATCTTTACCAATATTTTTAGCTTAGCAATATAACTCTAATTGTATATATGATTCACAACTAGTGCCCGACATAGGAAAGGGTAAGAGTTTAATTCATTTTTCTTATTTACATGTAATTATGTCATGTAATCTTAGTTTTTAATGAGGATTAACCATCTTGTGAGTATTCATATGCTTTTGGAATAAGGTACTAATGAATTATAGTTGGAAAAATTATTTGTTGGTACAAAGGTCTGTGATTGCTTGTTTCTTGTCTATGTTAGGATGAAAGGATATGAGTTTTGGGAAACGGTATTGATTTGAGGATATAGATAGTACCCAGGTATTATATGATGCAGATGGTAAACTTAAAAAATACAAGTGAAATATCTGTATTCAGCTGTCTCACACAAGAAAAAAATAGTTCTTGTATGGGCCTATGTAGTCTAAAATGGTGCTAGTCCTTTTCCCTTCCCCCAGTCTTTCAACAGTATTGCACAGTGGATGATAGCAGGTTCTAAAAAGGAAAAACCCCCAAACAGTAAAAATACCCAGTCATAGTTTCAGAGCAAAAAACAAACAAAAACAAAAACAAAAAAAACCCCAGGAGATTTGAATGATTTATGTATCTCCATGTCAGCAGCATGGGAATAAAAATTGCATTTTATAGGATGTCATCACCTGTCCTGTTTATGCCATGAGAGCAGTGACACACGGTAAGAATAATTATCTCAGTGGAAACAAATTTATTTACCTGCTGTGGAGCATCCCTGTTCATCTTACTCATGAACTCATCTCACTCATACGCTGCCTATGGATTGTCAGCAGTGAGCCAGAGGGGATGATTCCTGAAAAGGAAATATTGGTTTGAGCTGAAATATAGCCATATTCTCCCTTTTTATTTGATGTGCACATCTCCTGGGCTTCTCCCCTTTCTTCAGGGATACTTTACATCGAACTAACAGTTATTTATATGTCCATTTCATGCCCTTTGCTTCATACTCTATGTAACATTTTTCCTTCCTATTTTCCTTTCTGAGGGAAAACAAAATCCTAGAAAATCTCATTTGTACCTTTAAAAGCGTACAGGCTATGGCAGTACATTGTGGTGAAATGTCATTTACTCTTACTTCACTTAAGGTACCACAGATTGTTTTCTTTGAACCATGGATGAACACTTCAAACACTGGGGGCTTCCTGAGAATCATCCTTGAAAGAACATTTCATTTGAACTTAACTTTCTTGATAAGAATAGTCTTCTCATTCCTGTAAAATCTTGGTGGATGGATGGATATAGTCTATATGAAGACATGCTGTTGGTTTTCCTTGATATGAAAACTCAAGCTTCCTTTACTCCCTTCCCCCAGAAAATTTAAGATAATTTTTCCAAATAGGTCTATTTTCTAACATTGAGAGAGAAAGAACAGCTTTCTTGCCTCCACTCCACTGAATGTGTGAGAGGCCTGTCCTGTTGTCCTGTTAGTTCCCTCCACATGAAGATAAATGATTCATTTTATAAAATACTATTTATAACTGTAGCTTTTGTCTCTGTGTGATGTGTACTTCAAGTGAAAAACGATAAACTCAGTCTCATGCTGTTCGTCTACTCTAGATGTTTTAAGTACGTCTTATACAGAGATACACATTCATAACATTATGCAACTTTACCCAATGTACACACTGACACAAACAAGGGCATATCACTCAAACATACCTTTCAAATGGAGATTTCGCAATTGATTAGGATGTACAACACCTAGAATGAGGAATTGCTGCAGTAGATGCAAATGAATGAGTGGGCCTTCTGCTCCCAGCTGCACTGAGAGGTGGTTAGCAGTACTCTCAGCATGTAGCTTCTCTGGCTTTAGAACAGCGTGCTGGTGCAGAAAGGAATACTGATGGCAGAGGGAGTAGCTGAAGAACAAGTACTGAGCAAGTACAATGTGGTGTCTACCAGCACATGCACTCTGGGGGAAGGTTTCTGGAAATCCTGAGTGGATATCCATGGTCTTCAGCTGCTTTGGATTTCAGGATCATCAAATGAATGAGAATGTCACAGTGCAGTCAGTTGTAGGCAATACTGTGCATACTATGCCTCACTTCCTTATATTAAAAATGGGCTAACAATTATATATTCAGCTATGACTTTTGCTACCTCAGGAGCAGGCTTAATGTTCATACATCCAAATTTCTTTTTTAAAAAACCTTTATTTATTGGGGCTGGCGCTGTGGTGCAGTGGGTTAAGCCATGGTCTGCAGGGCTGGCATTCCATATGGGCATGGGTTTGAGTCTCAGCTGCTCCACTTGCAATCCAGCTCCCTGCTAATGTGCCTGGGAAAGCAGTGGAGGGTAGCCAGTCAGTTCTGACTTATAAATAAATAAATAGATCTTTTAAAAAGTGTATTTATTTATTTATTTGAAGTGTAGAGCAACAGAGAGATATAGGGGCAGAAAAAGAGGGGGGGGGGAGAGAGAGAATCTTTCATTCACTGGTTCATTCCCCAAATATCTTCAATAGCTGAGTTTGGGTCATACTGAGGCCAAGAGCCAGGAATTCAATCTGGGTATCATGTTGGTGGCAGAGATCCCAGTACCTGGCAGGACCCTAATACCTTCCTCCTAGAGTATGCATCAGTGGAAGCTGGAACCAGAAACAGAGCTGGGACTCAAAGCAGGCACTCCATTATGTGATATGGGCTTCCCAAATGGTGGTTTAATCAGCTGCACCACAATGCCTGCCCCTCCCAATTTCTTAATAAACAAAATCCTGTTTGAGATTTTACTAACAACTTTATTTACAGACATGGTTTTCCTACGCACATTTTAATAATTCCGTCTTTGTCTTTTATCCTAGTTTTGTGAACATTATCTAGATTTTCATAATCACTTGAATTTGGCTTTTATTAGAAGATCATTTAGACATCACATTAATACACAGCATTTGGAGGTTTTTTGAGAAGTTACAATGTAAGATGTTCAAAGTTCTACCCAGATGACATTTTTATGGATCTATATGGCCTTGTGCATATATGAAAACAAGGTAGTGGGTTGTACCAATGGCTAAATGTGCACTTAGCTATTGCTTTGGAATTTACATGAGAATGCATTTACTTACAGTTGTACTAACTTTTCTAGTACTCTTAACTTAGAAGCTTTGGTGTTTGTATTTTTAAAAGTTTATTTATGTGTGAGAGAGTGAGCATGCAAGCTCCTATCTACTGTTCACTCCCCAAAGGCTCAAAATAGTCTGGACTGGGCTGGGCTATAGCCAGGAGCTGAAAACCCATTCCAGGTCTGCCACATGAGTGGTTGGAACCTAATCACTCAAGCCATCACCATTGTCTCTCAGGATCTTCACTAACATGAAGCTGAGCTAAGAACCAAAATTGGGCATTGAACCCAGTTACTCTAATATGGGTTGTGGGCTCATCAACTGGTGTCCTAACTGCTAGGTTAGATGCCTGCCCCTGATCTGTGTGTTCTTTTTAAGCAACATCTGAATTACTTATATTCAGAAGAAAAGAATAGTTTCAGAGATTGTTTATATTTCTTCCATCACCCACAATATATAGTAATGATCATTTGTTCATGAATTCTTTCAACTATTGTATTTGAAAATCCTAGATTTCATACATAATAGATGGTATAGAGTTTATAGTCTTTTCTTATTGAATTCTTGCTCTTTTTTCATTTGTGCTTCTCTTTTTGGAAAGCATATGACTTACTTAAAGGCTGATAGGTACCTAGTTTTTTAGTCTTCCTTTATATGAAAAAAAGACTCTCTGAAGTTTGAACAAATGTGTATTTGTAGGGAGTTTTGAACTTACTAATAGGTAAAATTCTGAAAGTTTGTTGTTTCGAATAGATATTCTCATAGGAACTGTGTTATAGGTGATTTGTTTCCTTGGACAGCTTACTGAAACCCATTTACCTCATAATTTGCCTCACAATGGGGCTGAATAACACTCTTGATAGCATGAAGGGACTTTAAAGTTAGTGGAAAAATGGAATTAAAAGATGTTTTTAAACTTTCAAAATCCATGTGTAGTTTTTTCATAATACATATTTTCTATGGACTTTTTGTAAGACCCTCTAACAGCTGTTAAGTGGACATAAAATTTCATTTTCAAATCTAATTTTAACAACATTCCTCTAATGAATATTTTGTAGAGGAATTTGACCTTTTCCTTCATCTACTGTACCAGTGAGATGAAATCTAGAATGCAAGGCAGGCTTTTGTGATGTCCCCAGCTGTATAATGAAAGTACCTGGGTGTCCAGGCTAAGGTAGGAGGTAATGAATAACTCTTAGTGGCCCAGGAATGGAGATGTATGTCTGTTTGCACATGACAGGCATCCAATTGGGAGGTTTATATGTTTGAGAGTGAAGAAGGGACAGTTTAGAACTTTATACCAATGAGCCAAAGTGTGGAGAAACCAAGTACTTCTGCTCGTTCAATATGCCTTACACTATATTTCAAATATTTTTATTTTATGCCTTCTACTTACTCCATTACTCTACTCCCACAATTTTGGGTTTTGGTTTTTAAATGGAAGCACTGGTGAGAATAGTCAGTCTCCTAATACCAAAACAGTTTTAGAATGTATTATTTATTGGGTTTTATATGAGATGAGGTGGTATACGCACAAAGGAAATACCTTGAGGTTGACTCAGAATTAAATATTCTTAAATATATGACAACCCAAATAAAGAACAGTAGTTCCTTACTATTTATAATATTTCCTTTAAGAGTATCAGAAGAAAGGCATATAAGAGTAGATGAGAGAAAAGTTGTTTGCTTATGTGTGAAACATCATCTCGAACCTCAGCAGTTTTGAATTATATTTACCCCTTTTTATTCCAAATCTGGCAAATTACATTTTTTTGATTGCCAAGGGGGAAAATATGAAAAAGGAGAATAGTGGGGAAAAAAACGAGAGGAGTGGTTTTTAAAAGGCTCTAAAGATTTAAGTTGTCAGTTTAGAAAAAACAGGTCGGTGAGTTATAGGTAAAATAGAAAGAATTTAGTTTCCCAAGGAAACACATGGGCTCAAAGTATAGGGGGAAAGTGCTTGGTTAATATAAACCACGCATTTTTCTTAACTTGGAGCATTTGAAAAAAAGAGTAGAAATGTTTGGCAAACCGAAAACTCAGCTGACTTCATGCCTACCAAGTGAAAAGTCTGATTCTTCATCATTTAGGCACATAGTTTGGCCACTCGCAAACAGAGCTATCCAGTGTATAGGTTGCATTGGCAAGAAGCCAACACTGAAATCAAACTCATAAGCACCCTATAGAAAACCCCTCAAATTACTGCTGTGCTGTTGCCAGCTGTACTGCCAGGGAACAAGAGCTGTACAGATTTCTGTGCAATGACTGAGGTACTTAACTCAGCTTGATTGGCTCTGTTCCTGCCCCTGTTCTCTGGCTCACAGCTGACCACCATACTGGTTTGGTTAAATAAGACTGAAGCACACACACCCACTTACATGCACCTTCTTCTTTCATACTGTCTCCACGTCCTCACTGTCCTATCCACACCTGCCCTATATAGCTTGGAAAAAGGAAGATAAACGCAACTGAATTTCTTCTAGTAAAGCTAAGTTACTGTGTGGAACTTTACTGTCCTTTTTCTTCACAAATCTGTCAGTCTTTTAGAAGAAGAATCATTTCTTTGGTCTTTTAATCTGAATTAATTGAATGGGACAAGAATGACATCTTAAATCCTCATTGTATTTACTTTTCTTCATTTAAAATCACTAATTGCTTCATAGTCTAGAATTAGAAAAGTTATTCAGAAATCATCTAGTCTTACTCTCTTGCCTTAATATAAACTCTGATAGGTAATTACTTCTGTCTTATAGTCTTCCATGTAAGAAGGTAACACAAGATAGGATATCACAGAGGGCACAAGATAGCTTCAGTTGCTATATTCCATGAACAAGAAAAATCTTTTTTTAAAAGATTTATTTATTTATTTGAAAGTCAAAGTTATAGAGAGAAAGGGAGAGGGAGAGGGAGAGGGAGAGGGAGAGGGAGCGAGAGAGAGAGAGAGAGAGAGAGAGATCTTCTGTTCACTGTTCAATCCCCAAATGACTGTAATGGCAGGGGCTGGGCCAGACTGAAGCCAGGAGCCTTGAACTTCATCTGGGTCTCCCATGTGGGTGCAGGGGCCCAAGAACCTGAGCCATCTTCTCCTGCTTTCCCAGGCACATTGGTAGGGAGCTGGATCACAAGTGGAGCAGCCAAGACTAGAAATGGTGTTCATATGGGATCCCCATGTCTCAGGTGGTGGCTTATCCCATTGGGCCACAATACTGGCCACTTGAGAAATCGAGAAATCTTTGAAGAAGTAAAATTGTTGGCTTTCTCTCCATTATGTGAAATCTCATGGATCCATGTGTTCTAGTTCCTATTAAGTAAGGATGATTTCAAATGTTTTTCACTGTGAAAAAGTAAAAAATCAATTTATATGCTGACCCCAACATGCAATATAATGTAACTGTAATAAAAGGTATTCAACAGCAACAATTATCTTTAACATGTGATGATTTTCTCTTTTTTCCCTCTTTTTTTTTTTTTTTATTTTTGACAGGCAGAGTGGACAGTGAGAGAGAGAGACAGAGAGAAAGGTCTTCCTTTGCCGTTGGTTCACCCTCCAATGGCCACTGTGGCCAGCGCACCGCGCTGATCCGAAGGCAGGAGCCAGGCAGGGCCCAAGGACTTAGGCCATCCTCCACTGCACTCCCGGGCCACAGCAGAGAGCTGGCCTGGAAGAGGGGCAACCGGGACAGAATCCGGCGCCCCGACCGGGACTAGAACCTGGTGTGCCGGCGCCGCAAGGCGGAGGATTAGCCTATTGAGCCGCGGCGCCGGCTTCTTTTTTCCCTCTTGTTGTTTTCTCTGCTGTCACTTCCTCTTGCCTTTACTTTCTAATAAAAGAAAACTGATTGACAATTAAAATAGAATTTATCATCTGTTTAACCTATAATTTGAAAAATATTACAAGAATGTTTCTTTTTTTCCTTTCTTTTTTAAAAACTACTAATCTTCCTATTCTTTGGTTTACCATTGTTTTCAGGCAACTGATTCTTCTGCATGGGGCATCAATTCCATTGTCTGTTTTGATAGAATCATTAGGAAGATAAATTTTGTACTTTACTAGTATCATAATCTATTAATAGCACCACATATTAAGTACTTAATTTTGCCAGGTAGTAGGTTAAAGTTGAGAGAGAGAGAGAAAAAGAGAGGGAATTCCTCATAATTATTTTGTGAGGTAGAAACTATTATTGTATGTCAACGTTTATAATTGAGGCTTAGTGTGGTATATGGACTTTCCCCAGAGCAGCACAGTAAATGATAGACTCCAGAATCAAGATTGACTCAATCGTCGTGCTCTTTCTCTCAGTCCTTTTAACTTTTTTATTTTGGCTTTCAAAACCATTTTTCATTTGGTGAAGAATACTTGTATGTATTATATAGCAAAGAAAAATAGAATTGTAATGATAATTCCTGTGAGTTTTAAATAAAATAATATGAAATTTCTTCATAAAAATAACTTCTGTCTGCAAAGAAAAAGTAGAAGGAAGGCAAGGAAGAAGAAAGAAAAGGAAAATGAAACTCTTTTAGAACCGCAGGAAAAAAAGCTTGGTGCTCTATTTAACTCTTATGTAATTAAATATTGTAAAAATCATATTTTGAAGGAAAAAGAGATATACATGGAATTACATCGTATGCCACAGGGCTGGATATTTTAGCAAACTAGAGGATCATGAATGAAGAGTGGAATTTTCCTTTCGTTTTCTGTAACAACTATGTTTGTTGAAGGAAAACGGAGGAAAAAATGACCATCATGCCTGGTTATGAAGAAAAACTTGTTTACATGTGTAATACATTGGATAAATTGTTTGGGATTGCTTTGACATGCAGAAATGTGACCAATGAAATTCTTAATGAAGGTGTTGGACTAATGGATCCATGAAATAAAGTAAAATAAGAATGAGTATTTGTGAAGGTAATTCACTTACCTCATTTTTCCAATCCCTCTGTGTAAAAGAGGAAATATTTGAAAAGAAAATAATGGGGGCAGTTGGCTTTTATTACTTCGTTTTTCCTCTCCCCATCCACTACCATATTCCTAGGTTTAATTCTAGATACTTTTCTGTCTCTTCTCTTCTTTCTGTATTTCTTTCTCTTCCCCTCTACCTTTCCTCTTTCTTTTCTCTCTTTTCATTCTCTACCATTGTCTCTTCTCCCTGGTCATCTCCTTTGCCATTTCTTTCATTTTGTATTATTACATGTAACCCTTATTATCTCTGTTATAACTTCACTCTCAATAGAAAGATGATTTTTAAATCTTCTAAGTAAGTTGCAAAAAGACCTTGATTTTGTTCAGTAAAAGACTGGTCTAGAAAAATAATCTTTTTTGCTTCTCACAGCTCTTTCTCTCATACCCCAGATACATACTTTCAGAAAGAAATCTATCATCCTATTTCTGAAAAACATTGCCTTCTATTTAATATCTTCCCAGGATTAAGATTTGTCTGTGATTACTGTATACCCATTAGAGACAGAAACCAAAGATTCCATGCTAAAAAATGGCATTGATCCAGATACTATTGCCATACTAACTATAAATAAACATTTGTAATCACACTTTTATGCAAGGAGATGGACTTGGTCAACATGTAATTGCTAAGTGATGCTGCCCCAGAGAAGAATTGAAAGCAGGCAGGTGTAGTGGATCCAAGCCTCATTGAACTCAAGGTCAGGATTGTAAAGCCAGCCTCTTCAAGGTTATTCAGATAAAACAGAATAGGATGAACTTGGATTAAAGGTAGCACTTAGAAAACCATGCTTTGAGGGCAAGAGGAAGATAAGAAGCAGTACTGGCAGTGATAATATAGTACGGTAACAACATGATCAGTAGTAGGTACACTTTAAGATAGGCTGATGAAATCTGTGAGTAGACAGACTTGGTTTAACAATGAGAATATAAAAATAACCATGTTGAACAGGTGTGCAAATATACAAATCATGAGGCAATTTTAGTATGTTGGTAGGTAGAGTGAGTTGCAGAGCAAGAAATAAAGTGTACCTGTGAGTATTCTGATCCGATGGTAAACTTATAAACATATAACAGTAATCACTCATAGTTGGGAAAGGATTTACAGAGTTCGTGGATTGTGTTAGTTTTGCTGATTAATTGAGTCTAAAGTGATAGATCTATGTTAATCTGGTGTTACCTTATTTACATATTTTAATGTGAATCTCTGGATAGAATCCAAACCTATATATTTTCAGATATGGATTCTGTTTTCAACTTGGGATTCTTCTGAGTCTTAAGATTGTGTAATGTTGTCAAGGTACAGGTACCATTATAGCATTCTAGGTTCTGGTAATTACTAAGGTGACAAATTAATTTTATGATGCAGAAAATGCAGCAAAAAAATTGAGTATGATTCCTATGTGGAAGTTAAATCACTTTGTTTTGTTCAGTGACTTTGGACCTTAAAATCTAACCATGGTCTGTAACCTTGGTCACAAAGAGGAATTGGTGAGAGAAAGGGAACAACACATTTTCAGCAATCACAACCCACTTACACAGACTTCACACACTCTTCATTACTCTTAATTTCACTGTTTATCAATTCAACTATTTCTTACAAAAATACATATGAGATGTTCAAAAACTTCATGGAAATGTATCTTTTGAACAAACTATGCATGAATTTCAAATTTTTTTCACCAAAATAAATTTCCAGACATGCTTTCTGTGTAAGAAAGAGGGAGAGGAACTAACATTAACTAAATACTTTGTATGTTATCTCATTTAATTCTCTCAAGAATTCTGTGAAGTGATAACTATATTTATGTAAAGAAAAGTCTTTGAATCATGAAATGACAGTATTAAAGTCACAAAATTGCCACAGAATCTTATATAAAGGGCAATGCTTTAAGGAGATGCCAACTTATTCTTGTTATTATAGTGGGCTGAAGTGAGAAATGAATAAAACATAAAGATTTAGGGAGAAAGTATGAATGATAAGACACGAATCATTACCATTTGCCTTACTCTACAGTGAATTTTTTAAAATAATGCATCTAATACAGGACATAATACTGCAACTAGTGTTATTTGATAACATGCTATCTCAGAAAAGACAAATATTTAATTTCTTTTTCCAAATAGATAAGGGAGGCTTGATAGAACCACACATGTAAGCTGTTTTTTTTTTTTTAAGATTTATTTAATTGAAATGCATAGTGACAGAGAGAAAGAGGATGAGAGAGAAAGGGAAAGAGTAAAATGGTGGGGGAAATAAAAAGAGAGAAACATAATATATCATTTGCTGGTTCACTGCCCAAAAAGCTACAACAGCCAGGGCTGGGCCCAGCTCAAGTCAGGGGCCACAAACTCTGGTTGTCACTTGTTGGTGGCAGGGACTCAAGTCCTTGAGCCATCATCCGTTGCTTCTCAGGTGCATTAGCAGGAAGTTGGATCAGAAGCAGAGTAGCGTAGACTCAAGCTGACACTCCAATATGCAATGCAGATGAATCAAGCAGTGGCTTAACCCGCTGTGCCAAATGGTCTGTCCTGACATAAACTATTTTTAACATTTTAAATTAATCTGACTCCTTAGAAGTGGATTTTGTGATGGCAAAGGGACTTTGATAACAAAGTGATATCCTAAAATAACTAAATTATTTTTTATACTTTATACTTGTTGCCATCCTACTTCAAATTTTATTAGTTACTAATAAACTATTTATGTTTTATTGTTTTTATTTTTGCCAGGCAGAGTTAGACGGTGAGAGAGACAGAGAGAGAGTTATAGATAGTGAGAGAGAAACAGAGAGAAAGGTCTTCCTTCCGCTGGTTCATTCCCCTAATTGCTGCTACAGCTGGCACTGCGCTGATCCGAAGCCAGGAGCCAGGTGTTTCCTCCCATGCGGGTGCAGGGACCCAAGCACTTGGGCCATCCTCAACTGCCCTCCTGGGCCACAGCAGAGAGCTGGACTAGAAGAGGAGCAACCAGGACTAGTACCCGGCGCCCCAACCGGGACTAGAACCCAGGGTGCTGGTGCCGCGGGCGGAGGATTAGCCAAGTGAGCCATGGTGCCGGCCAATTAACAGTTTTTAAGCAAAAAAAATTTTTTTTTGACAGGCAGAGTGGACAGTGAGAGAGAGAGACAGAGAGAAAGGTCTTCCTTTGCTGTTGGTTCACCCTCCAATGGGCACTGTGGCCAGTGCACCGCGCTGATCCGAAGGCAGGAGCCAGGTGTTTCTCCTGGTCTCCCATGGGGTGCAGGGCCCAAGCACTTGGGCCATCCTCCACTGCACTTCCTGGCCATAGCAGAGAGCTGGCCTGGAAGAGGGGCAACCGGGACAGAATCCGGCGCCCCGACCGGGACTAGAACCCGGTGTGCCGGCGCCACAAGGCGGAGGATTAGCCTAGTGAGCCGCGGCGCCAGCCCGCAAAATTTTTTAAAAAGGTAAAATCAGGTGTTTCAAAAATTTATAGGTAATTAATATTTTTATTATTTTATGGAGAAGCAGTTTGTAAAAAAGACTTATTATTTAATTTGAAAGGCAGAATTACAGAGAGAGGGAGAGACAGAGATCTTCCATCCACTGGGTCACTCCCCAAATGGGTGCAATGGCCAGAGCTGGGCTGATCCGAAGTCAGGAGCCAGGAACTTCTTCCAGGTCCTCCTCATAGGTGCAGGGGCCCAAGGACTTGGGCCATTCTCCACTGCTTTCCCAGGCACACTAGCAGGGAGCTGGAGAGGAAGTAGAGCAGCTGGGTTATGCACTGACACTCATGTGGGATGCCAGTGTTGCAGGCAGCAGCTTTACTTGCTATAACACAACACTAGCCCCCCCCCCCCTTTAATTTAAAAGCATTTTGGTTATTTTGTCAAATACCTAGCACTGTGGTTTGATTTATAATAGGTGCTAAATAAATATTGAAATGAGATGTGGAAATAAACACATACATGTTCATGCATTCACTTCTTTCAATCAACAGATGTTTACTGATGACATAACCTATTCCAGATGAGAATGTTTGAGAATTAAATGTTAATAGCATATAAAGCCAGTTTTAGGTTACTTAAAACTCCAATGGAAAGACAGTTAAAGAGAGAAATTATAATAATACGTTAGTCTTAGAATAGTGATTTGAAGGAAGATCTATAGATATTTGAAAATTTCCAGGAGGAACTAGAGATAGCGTTCATTGAGTAGGTTAATATTTGAGCTGCTTCTCATAGGAGAAATAAGAAGTTATCTGGAGGTGATATGGAGATAGAATATTTTAAGATGAGGATATAGAGTTTATAAAAACAGACCTTAGGAGGACCTGTTATGATTGCCACATGTTACAAAGGGAATGGGAAAAATGATTGGCTGAACAATATATATTTGAGATTTTTGTGGTGTAACATTATCTTTGACGTGAATCTCGAACATGTTCAATTTTAATTAATCAATTTCAAGAAGATGAATACTTTTAAAGGAATTGCCTGTTTTATTAGGTTTGTATGATATATACCTTTCTTTTTTCTTAAAAAAGATTTATTTATTTTAAAGGCAGTATTACAGAGATAGGGGGAGAGAGGGAGAGGGAGGAGGGAACGAGAGAGAGTGGGAGAGAGAGAGAGAGAGAGATATCTTTTATCTGCTAGCTCACTTCCCAGTTGGCCAAAATGGCTAGCACTGGGTCAGGCTGAAGTCAGGAGGAGCTTCATTAGCGTCTCCCAAATGAACAGCAAGGGCCCAGACACTTGGGCCATCTTCCACTGCTTTGCCCATAGCATTAGCAGGGAGCTGGATTGGAAGTAGAGCAACCAGGACATGAACCAAAGGCCAGATTAGTGGCTGGTGTCACAGGCGGTGGCTTTACCCACTACACCACAATACCGGTGAGATATTAAACTGGTAAAATGAGTTGGCGCCACGGCTCAATAGGCTAATCCTCAGCCTGCGGCGCTGGCACACTGGGTTCTAGTCCCGGTCCGGGTGCCAGATTCTGTCCCAGTTGCCCCTCTTCCAGGCAAGCTCTCTGCTATGGCCCAGGAGTGGAGAATGGCCCAAGTGCTTGGGCCCTGCACCCGCAAGGGAGACAAGAAGAAGCACCTGGCTCCTGGCTCCGGCTCAGCACAGTGCACCGGATCAGCACAGTGCACCGGCCGCAGCGGCCATTGGAGGGTGAACAGCAAAAAGGAAGACCTTTCTCTCTGTCTCTCTCTCTCAATGTCCACTCTACCTGTCAAAAAAAAAAAAAAAAGTAAAAAAAATAAACTGGTAAAATGATAAAGTCATAAAGAGTGTAACATGACGTGAGAGGACTTTGGAATTCTGTGTTTTAAAAATTGCTTATTAGTTTTCCTTTCTGCTTCTTTTTAAATTGATTTTTGAACTTTCCTGTACTTAGCTAGCCAATTTACTGGACGACTAACTTGTAGCACAGTTAAATGACTCTAAACTCTAAGAAATAATGGCACTGGGTTCTAATATGAATAAAATTTATTTTTGATTAAATGTTTTTATTTATATTATGTAAGGGGAAAAATGTGAATGTATATCATCTCAGTAACTTCAGGAAAATATTTGGCTGTAACTTTGGTTCCTTCATTTTTTGAGCTACTTAGGATGTAATACTTTTAATGCTTATTCCAGACACAGATTTCATTTTCACATAGAAGGCTCTGCAGTATTTGTTATTTAAAGTTTTGTTATCTTTCAGAGAAACACCTCAGAGGCTCTAGACTTCATATTAGGAAAATTATGTTTTCTTCAAATTCAAGCTGCTTGGGTAGATTACTATCAGATTATAGGAGAGTCAAAAAAGTTTTCTACCAAGTAATAGAAGCAGTGAAAATTGTCAGAGAAACAACTAATTAATCTCTGCTCCTTTACAGCTGTTTAATGCAATGCATAACTAAAAGTCCTGTTAAATTAATTAATGATTTCAATTATGAACTTTTCTCCAAAATGTTATGATTCGTATCAGGCTGATAATGCAGTGACCTGGGAGTGTGAAATCTGTGTTATGAAGAGAGTCGCCAGTTAATTGATTCACAAATTATTTAAAGTTTGCTGCACCCAAGGGAGTGCTCAGTTTCATGACAGTCATTTCTTAAAGTGTACAAACTCTTTTTTCACCTTAAGAATGTCTTAAGTTATTAAGCACGATAAAATACTAGCATGCTTTTAGATGTGAGTGATCTTAATATTTGTGATTTAGAATTTGTAGGTGAATATGGAATATGTGGAGATTAAATTTACACTGAAAGGAGGAAAAAGCTAAATTAAAGGAAAAGCTAAATTTATCAATGATTCTCTTTTGTGGGAATTTTTTCATAGTTTTTATTTTGGTATTTTTAAATAGTTTTCTAAAAATCACCCATTTATAATTTTTGTTTTGTCTTTGTTATACATTGAGTGTGATTCATGTTAAAAGATAATATAATTGTGCCTTCTTAAGAAATTCTGAATGGTAACTAGTACATATGAATTGCTTTTATAGTTAGTTTTTGAAACATTTGGGTTATTGTTAAAATTAAAATGCCAACCTTAAATACTGGAGCCAGAGCTGACATCTAAATGCTGGAACATCAGTTTTTCTGAGATAATTTCAGTCTTTTTTTTTGCTAGAGTATTTGGGAAAAAAGTGCCACATGTACTTGCATCTAGTCCAGTTATTTTATCCATAACTTAACAAATAGAGGTATACATATATACAAGGAGATAGGAAGGAATCAATAGTATCATTAATACTGTATAATACATTTATTAAAATTTTACTAATGTTTTTATGTTGAGTGTGGGCTGATTTCAGAGTGCATGCTATAGTCATAAGCGAGAATCCTTTCTTGAGTGCCCAGGCCTAACTAAGGCAGAGAAGAATCAGGCAATACTTGCAGAAAGATTCCTTAGCAGCAAGAGAGGGCTGCAGGAAGTTCTTTGGATGTGAGTGGTGGCTGTATTCTTAGTAGACTCTAGAACCTCTTTTGTTCCACACACATACTTGGGCTTAATGAGTAGTTTAAAATTAGTCCAGTTCTTTTAGGGTGGCTGGACAATATCCTTAGCAGTTTCACTCTAATTTGATAGGTAGTATGGTATAAAAAATATTTCTCATTTAATGTGAAAAACAAAATTTCCTTTGAAGAGATTTGTCTTTCGTCTCTGAATGGGTAGATACATTTACAGGAAGGAGCAGGAAGCTTGTATTCTGGACAGACACTATGTTTGGAAATTTCACATAGTCTGGTGACTCTTCTGTTTGACTTCTCTCTCTTTCTCTGCCTGTCTCTGTCTCTCTCTGACCCAAGAAAATTGCCTAAAGAGAACACAAGTAGAGAAACCGTATTATTAAAAATAAGTTTATCTTTGTTAAACTTGTTGCAGGGCAAAAAGAAATGGACTTGAAAGGGAAGTAAATTTATACTGATTTTTGCATTGTAGGAAATGTACTATTTTGGACACTGACTGCTTCTGTTTTCTAGAATTAAGGAGCCTATAATCTCAGCACCATTAACAAGTGCTGTCATTCAGATACACAGTGTCTGGCTGATTTAAATAAAATGAAATGAAGATAGTTGTTTCTGGTCCCTTGGCTTCACTCATTGCCATAAACATATGCTCTGCGTCCCGCTTCTTTCCATCTTATTTATGACTTTAATTTGTTGTGTGGGCTGCGCTAGAAATTAAATTTAATATAATTCTCCAAGGGACCCTGTCATATAATAACATGGTAATTTCTGTGTATCCTTTTGAAAAATGAGGAAATTAATTCTTCCTGACATGTTCTAATTATTCCAGTGTGAACGGCAAATCCGTTTTTCCTAGCCCCTGAAGTGTTATAGGCAAATGGCTGGTGTTCAAAGCTGAGGTGCTAATGCTGACCAGCAGTGCGTTTAATTTGAAACATGAGCAGACACCTTTCAACACACCTTTATAATATTGGAGTACTTTACAGAAATTAATTCACTACTTATTTGGCAGCTTAGCCTTGGGGTTATGTTTTTTTATTCATCAATACTATAGTCATGTTAGCATAATATTTCCTGTTTCCATCAGTGCTTGGTGTTGATGTAAGGAACTTAAAGTGTGCAATGGATAGTTCAACTGTATGAATGGAGGAGAATCCAGGCACTTCAGAAACACCAGTTGTATGCCAAATTGTGTTTTCACTTTATAGAGAGGTATAGTAAGGTCTTCAGTATTAAACTTAATTATAGCCTATGGTTAACAGCTTTAACTGAAATTACATAGTGTAAGAATTATTAGCACAATCTTGCATAAAAAGACAGCCATATACTCTGCTTCCTGCTATAAGTTTCAGTTATTAAAATTCAGTTTCTTATACAGGGAATGATACCCTGAAAAATCAGTTTCTGAATAATGTTTATGGAAGAGGAAACTCCAGATCTGAACTCTGGAAGAAAATAGCTGTAATTTGGAAGATTAAGGATTAAGCCATTTTTGCTGTTGGCTATATAACCTGTGTGACTTATTACTCGTTAGGAGCAATTGGGAGATCTATGTGGTATTCTTAGAGGAGTTACAATTAAGAACTTACTTTATCCATAAAGTCTATTGTGAAGCTAGCTATTATATACATTTTTCCAATCTGGTCAGTTATTTATTTGTGTCAACCCTGATAGAACTCCATTGTTTTATTAAGCAGTTGATAGATGCCATTTACACATTAGCTATTTATTGTTGGTAATTAACAATGAATGTGTAAGATCCTACTTAAAATAGGAGATAGAAATACAATTAAAGTTAAATAAAAGAAATAGGATTGTGTTCGGAGTGGCTGTAATCAAGGCTCTCTTTTTTTGTTTTTGTATCTCTGTATTATGTTTCCTTAATTTTCTTATTAAATAGAAAAAATGGGAATGGTAGCGTAATTATTCTGATAAATAGTGTTAATATTGGCTATATATTTTCTGCTGACCACTCAGCTGCTAGATGTGTAATTTTATTCTGCCAATCTACTGGGGGCTACTATCAAGTTTAGATTATAGAAGGGGTGGGGGAACATGCTTAAGACTTCTCTGTCTTAGCCTTCCCTTATATTAGGAGGATGGAAAAAGTGGGCTGCTTTTGGCTGAAAACTGGAGAAAACATAACAACATGCTCCCTACCATTTAAGTACATGCTCCTCTGTACTGTTCATCTCAGGAAAGTTATTCAAAAGGCATTTATGTGGTATAGTAGGGTAGGAGATAGAAGAGGGTTTTAGAAAGTAAAGCGGAACAAGTGTGTCCCTTCCTAGACCCACAGACTATGTAAGTTGCTTAAGATTTCCTGGTCATGGACTTTTCCTTTGTGCCCTAGGAAAGGGCACAACTCTACTGCCCACCTGGCCCTTCTTTGTCTTCTCTCCTTTTTCCACTGGAATTATAAAAGAAATAGCATCAAAGAACAGATACATGGGCTAGATCAGATCCTGGTTGCTATTAGACCAGATCCTCTTCAGAGCCTTCTATGGGTTCTAAGAAAGAATTGAGATTTTTCTATATTCCTAATATTCTTCAAAGTAAAAAATCCATAAAAAGTTGTTGACCAGGTTAAAATAAGCTGCTCATATGTGCGATTATGCATATACCCAGTTCCATTCTCTTTCTAGGAAAGAAACTGCAAACATTTTTATATGCTTCCATCTCAGGATGCTGCAATCAGTGTGTCCAGCAAAATAAATGAAAAGAGGTAAATATCCTCCAATTTTAAAATTCTTTCTTTGAAAAATGTTGTTTAGGCTCAGTTTTTGGTCATTTTTATTTTTAAAAATCTTATTTCAAGTAAATGTTTATAAAATATGTCAAATTTATTTCTATATACTCTTTACTTAGGTGAAAACAACTTAAAATATCTGCTAAATTTTGTTTAAAGATAGATATTTACAGTTTATTTGTTTTGCATATACAAATAAAGGTATATGTACACACATATACACACACATGCACATAAAGATACACTTATACTTCCAAAAGCCTTTATACTCTCTACTCATTAAGCAAACTAATATTTTTGTTTCCTAAATCATATGCATTCATTTTTCAGGCTTATATTTTTGTAGTAATAACAATGAAATTTTGGTCATATACTATATGCCAGGTACTGTACTAATCACTTTATGTGAATTGCCTCTTATGAAAATAAAAACAATTCCTCTTTGAGGTAGTTATCATTATAAATAATGACATATATAGATAACATCTCAAGTGGGGAACCTGAGCAAAGGCAAGTTAAATAATTTGTGTAACATTTCATAGTTTACATGTGGTAGCAAGTGCTTAGAAAAATGCCTGGCACATAGTAAAACTTTTTTGAATGTTAGTTCTTACTGTTTATGTGGTAAAGTACAAGTGGATACTGATTTTCAACCAATACGTGTTGATTCTTTTATTATTATGAAGGAGATTAGGAGGTCTTCATCAAGAGAAGCTGATGGAAAAACTAGACTATTTGATCTTTAAACCCCGCTTGTGAACCTAGGTACTTATAGTAACTTTAATCTTCATTCACATAACTATATATATATATATTATTTTTTGATTTCTTGCGATATACAAGTTCTCTTTGGATACTTCAAGGTATATAAAATGTCTTTCACATCATGGAACTTATAGTCTAGTGTGGGTGGGAATGGGGATTTTATATAATGACTATAATATGGCATAAAAGAAGATTAATGTTATTTTATATTTTAAAAATAGTTGTGGAGAGCATTTCAAAGGCCCTTACTTTCTTAAATGAGCCCACAGTCTTCACTGGACTTTTTGCTTGGTTCATGGAGAAAGTTAAGATTCCATGAATGGGGTGAGTGTTGGTGCAGTGTTTTCACTATCACTTGGGATATCAGCATGCCGTATCATGGTGCCTCGGTACATGTCCCAGTGCTGCTCTCCATTCCAGCTTCCTGCTAATGTGCAATGTGTGAGGCAGCACATGAAGACTCAAGTGGTTGGATCCCTGCCACCAACATGGGAGACTTGGATTGAATTCTGGGCTTCTGACTTTGACTGGCCCAGCTCTGTCTAGTGTGGGTGTGTAGGGGAATGAAATAGGAGATGGGAAATCTCTCTCTACCTTTCTCTCTGCCTCTCTGGCATTCAAAATCAATAAAACAATAAATAAAATTAATAAAAAGATGCCATGAATAGATGGAACAGAGCAAGATGGATGATTTCATACATATTGAATTTTAGATATAGTTGGACCAATATGTGGAGCTATCATACAGTTAAAGTAACAGCCAAGTGACAATTACTGATTACTTCCTATGGGACAGCATAGAATTATTCATATCTCAGACTGCTTCTCTTCATTTAATCCTTCAAATGACTCCGTGAAGTAGACATTATTCTTATTGACCCTGTTTTTCACACAAGGCAACTTAGACTTGGAGAAATTAAGTTCCTTGCCTAAAGTTGTGTATTTTGTTAAGTGGCAGAGCTGAGACTTAAAATTAGGTCTATCTTATGCTACACTGTGTGAAAGGATGACTCTGGATAGACGTGTAGATTTGACAGTTTTCTCCAAAGGAGTGATGGAACCATGGAGTTAGATGATATCTCCCTACAGAGAGGAAGGGAGGAGGGACTGTAAAAAGGAAGTGGAGAACAAGGGAGATGGTTAAGGGGACCAAGAGGAACAATGAGAGAACAATCAAGAGGCAATCAAAGAAAAACAAACAGGAAAGTTTTACAATCAAAAGAGAGAATTTCAGTAAGAAGGTAGTGACCAACACAGTCACTATTAATTTGATAACAGCAGTATCAAATACTGCTGAGACTTCTAGAAGCATTGGTTGATAGATGTTTATTACTAAGGCCAGCAGATGGATGGCAAAGGGTTTTGGTGTGAGGAAGTAGTGACAGAAAGATAGTTTACTTTCTAAAGGAGCCTTCTAAGGAAGCCGGTGACTGGAGCAGTCCCTGAATGGGACCACTGAGAGAAGGGTCTTTGTTTTATGATAGAGAAAACTTAATCATGTTTATAAACAGAGCAGAAACAATCAGGAAAGAGAGGAGAGGAAGAAAACTGTAAGAAAAAAACAGAAAAGGGAGAAGAAAACTTCCTTTTCTGCTTCTTGAAAGTTTTGCTCAAAGACTTTTCATAGATGTATTAGTTTTCTAGAGCTGCTGTAACAAAATACTGTAAACTGAGGGGCTTCAAACAATAGAAGTTTATTATCTCACAGTTCTGAAGGTTAGAAGTGCAAAATAAAGGTGTCAGCACCACCATGCTCCCTTTGAAGCTAGTAAGGAATTGTTTCTTGCCTCTACGTAGCTTCAGGTAGTTTGCTGGCAGTCATTGGCTCTTCTAGATCTATGGCTCTACAACTAACACACTGTATTATTACATACTTCACATTCTTAAAGGGAAACTTGCATACAGATTTCATGCCTTGACTGTTAGCCGTCAAGTTGGTGTTTTATGTGTATATCATTATATGAAAACAATTTAAAGAATTTGGAATTTGCAAAATATATAACAGCAAGCAATTAAAAACAAATATGTTCTAAGGCCAATTTTTCAGTTCTTAAAACCATAAACATCTTCAGAAGAAATTAAATGTGATTACATTTGAAATCATGTGGTTTAACAGAAATAAATTACATATGCAAATTGTTTGTAACCTGCACAATTACTAGTATTCCTGTGTCTTCATTTTTAATCAATAGTTATTTTCTTTGCTATTGCAATAGAACACTGAAGAAATAATACCTATTTCATTGGCAATGCAGATGAGCTCTCAATAACTTTAAGGTTCAAATGTAGAATACTGGATTATGAGACTGCATAAATATGTATACTTATGGCAACTGGTTAAATCTGTAAGATGGTTACTGTCTAATATAACATCTACTGTAAACTTGAAAATTAAAAAAGTACTCAGGATGTAAGTAAACCCTTAAATAATTGAGACTATCAGTTTTCTGTGACTTACTTTATAAATTAGATGATCATGTTTTTCTAAGCTATTTTTAATTTGTATGGACTGTATATAGGGTAATCTAGACAAATATTTGATGTAGTTTTCTATTTTTGTCATCACAAAAGCATTTATTGAACATTTGTTTATCAATCATGTATTCTCCCAAAAGCTGGGAATACCAATATAAATAAGAAAGGATTCTTTTTGTCAAAAAATTTACAGTCTACATGGGGAGATAGGTACATCAAAATTATAGTGCAGTATGTAATACTATAATAAAGGTGTATAAAGTGAAATGAGAGAGCAGCAGAATAAATTAATTAAGAAAAGATGTAAAGGAAATTTTCATCAAAGCAGTGATTTTATTTCAGGTACTGCTAGAAGACTAGGACTACCAAGAAAGGGAACCCCATAATGGCTGCATCTTTTTAAATTTTTATTTATTTAAATTTTTAATTAGTTTTTAAGACTCAATATGGTTTGTAGATACAATACTAAGAATTGTATCTCTCCTTTCTCCCTCCCACCTTCCTTCTTTCACCTTTTTTTTTTAGTTTTTGAGATAATGTATTTTGAATTTATAATACAGTAAAATGGCTGAATACTACACTGAATAAGAAGTTTAACTTAAACATATATAATTAAATAAAATTTTAAAAAAAGTTTAACAGCAACAACAAAAAAAGCAAAAAGACCCTAATTTAGGGGGGATATAGACAATGGCTATAAACAATAATTGAATGGAAAGATGATTATTTTACCCATATACAGTAAATTCTAAAGTAGTCACAGATCATTACAACTATAGTAGTACAACATTCTTGTTTTTTAAAAAAAGATATATTTTTATTTATTTGAACGTCAGAGTAACACAGAGAGAGAAGGTGAGGCAGAGAGAGAGAGGTCTTCTATCCACTGGTTCACTCCCCAGTTGGCCACAATGGCCAGAGCTGCACCAATCTGAAGCCAGGAGCCAGGAGCTTCTTCAGGGTCTCCCACACAGGTGCAGGGGCCCAAGTTATTGGGCCATGTTCTGCTGTTTTCCTAGTCAATAGCAGAGAGCTAGATGGGAAATGGAATAGCCAGGACTCAAACTGGTGCCCATATGGGATGCTGACACTGCAGGCGGCGGCTTTACCCACTATGTCACAGCGCTGGCCCCCAACATTCTTTTTATTTTTATTTTTTAAAAATATATTTATTTATTTGAAAGGCAGAGTTACAGGGAGGCAGAGAGAGAGAGAGGTCTTCCATCCACTGGTTCACTCCCCAGATGGCCACAATGGCCAGAGCTGGACCTATCTGAAGCCAGGAACCTGGAGCTTCTTCCAGGTCTCCCATGTGGGTGCAGAAGCCAAAGCACTTGGGCCATCTTCTGCTGCTTTCTCAGGCCATAGCAGAGAGTTGGATTGGGAGTAGAGCATCTGGGACTTGAACCTGTGCTCTAAATATAGGCACTGCAGGCTGCAACTTTACGCTCCGCAAGAGCGTCAGCCTAGGTAGTACAACATTCTTAACCATTGGTTTGACAAAGGTATAAAACAAAATTTCACAAAACTATATTTGCCACAATATTGATACACAAAGGCATTTTTTTTTCTTTTTTGTTTATTTTTAAATTTTAGCTACCACATATAAGGGAGAACATGTACTATTTGTCTTTCTGGGTCCCTCTTATTTCACTCAGTATGATGTCCTCCAGCTGTGTGTATTTTGTTGAAAATGGTAGAATTTCATTTTTTAAAATCACTGAATAATATTCCATTATGTAAATATACCACATTTTTTTAATCTGTTCATCTGATGATGGACACCTTGGCTGATTCCAAATTTTAACTGTTGTGAACAGTGCTGATATAAACATGGTGGTACAGGTATCTCTTTGTTAAAATGTGTTCATGTCTTTTGATTATATACGCAGTAGTGGGATTGCTGGATGATATGGAAAGTCTCTTTCCAGATTTTTAAGAAATTTCCACAGTGGCTGCACACTTGACATTCCCACCAACATTGTATAAGCATTCCCCTTTGTCCACGTCCTCGCCAGCATTTGTTACTCTGTTTTGGATTTTAACCATTCTGACAGGGTTGAGGTGATATCTCATTGTGGTTTTGATTTGCATTTCTCTGATAGCTAGTGCTGTTGAATATTTTTTCATATATTTGTTGGCCATTTGTATTTCTTCTTTTGAGAACTGTGTGTTGAAGTCCTTTGCCCATTTCTGATCTGGATTGGTTGTTTCATTATTGTTGAGTTTTTTTTTTTAATTTTATTTATTTATTTTTTTGACAGGCAGAGTTAGTGAGTGAGAGACAGAGAGAAAGGTCTTCCTTTTTCCGTTGGTTTACCCCCAAAGTGGCCACTATGGCTGGCGTGTTGCGCTGATCCGAAGCCAGGAGCCAGGTGCTTCCTCCTGGTCTCCCATGCAGGTGCTGTGGTGTGTAGATTAAGCCTCCACCTGTGGACTAGCATCCCATATGGGTGCTGTTTCAAATCCTGGCTGCTCCACTTCCTTTTTTTTTTTTTTTTTTTTTTTGACAGGCAGAATGGGCAGTGAGAGAGACAGAGACAGAGAGAAAGGTCTTCCTTTGCCATTGGTTCACCCTCCAATGGCCGCCATGGCCGGCGCGCTGCGGCCAGCACACCGTTGCTGATCCGAAGCCAGGAGCCAGGTGCTTCTCCTGGTCTCCCATGTGGGTGCAGGGCCCAAGCACTTGGGCCATCCTCCACTGCACTCCCGGGCCATAGCAGAGAGCTGGCCTGGAAGAGGGGCAACCAGGACAGAATCCGATGCCCTGACCGGGACTAGAACCCGGTGTGCCAGTGCCACAGGCGGAGGATTAGCCTATTGAGCCACGGTGCCGGCCTTTTTTTTTTTTTTTCTCCACTTCCAATCCAGCTCTGTACTAATGGCCTGGGAAAGCACTTGGGCCCCTGCATCTAGGTATGAGACCCGGAAGAAGTTCCTGGCTCCTGACTTCGGATGGACTCAGTACCGGCCATTGTGGCCACCTGGGCAGTGAACCAGGGGATGGAAGACCTCTCTCTATGTCTCTGCCTCTTTCTGTCTATAATTCTGCCTCTCAAATAAATAAATAAATCTTAAAAAAAAATAGAAAAAAATTAATAGCCTCATACTAACAATAAATGTAAAATAGGTGGGGGTTTTACCAGCTAGGCCACAGCACAGGCTCTCTTGGTTCACTTTTAACTCTTTGCCTCACCATGTTCCCTCCTTCAAACCTTTTTCTTATCAGATATTCTCAAATAATTTGTCCCCATTGCAATATGACCTGCGAGAGACGATATCTTTTGACCTCTGGGTTCTGAGTTGATAGTCCAAGTGTGTAACTTTGCAGCTGTGTATCCATAGATATTTCTCTCTGCAATGGAACTTTGTGTATCTCACTCCTGAGATTTTGGCCTTAGTCTTTGGTTCTTCCTCTCACACTGGCTAATGTTCTTTTTCCATTTCAACCTGCTTGTCTTTGTCCTTTTTTTGTCCCAGAGAAAGAAATGCTCCATATCTTTTCATTAGGTGAATCTCTATTTGTGAATTTTTAATTTCCATTCTCTCCAGAGGGAATTCTCTCCCTTCTTTTTCATAGTGTTGGATATCCAGGTTCTAATTCCTTTTTTACTGCTTTTGGGCTTTGGAATCTTGAGTAAGTTATTGGACTTCTTTGAGTATTAATTTTTTTTTTTTTGACAGGCAGAATGGATAGCGAGAGAGAGAGAGAGAGAGAGAAAGGTCTTCCTTTTTGCCGTTGGTTCACTCTCCAATGGCCGCTGCGGCTGGCGCATCTCGCTGATCCGAAGCCAGGAGCCAGGTGCTTCTCCTGGTCTCCCATGCGAGTATAGGGCCCAAGGACTTGGGCCATCCTCCACTGCCTTCACGAGCCATAGCAGAGAGCTGGCCTGGAAGAGGGGCAACCGGGATAGAATCCGGTGCCCCAACCAGGACTAGAACCCGGTGTGCCGGCGCCACAAGGCGGAGGATTAGCCTGTCAAGCCACGGCGCCGGCCAAGTATTAATTTCTTATCTTTAAATATCTTTTGTCTTGTAACCTTGCAAGTTTGTACTGAGTTGATTGTAATAGTGTATGTGAATACACTTTAGAAGCTAGAAAACACCAGAGAAATGCGGTTGTTAATATTAAAACATATGTGTGCAAAAAATTCAGCTCTCTTCTTAAAATGTTTTTTCTTATTTTTCTTTTATTTCTTTTTCTTTCTTTCTTTCTTTTTTTTTTTTTTTTTGACAGGCAGAGTTAGACAATGAGAGATAGAGAGACAGAGAAAAGGGTCTTCCTTCCGTTGGTTCACCCCACAAATGGTCGCAACGGCCGGCACAGTGCGCCGATCCGAAGCCAGGAGCCATGTGCTTCTCCTGGTCTCCCATGTGGGTGCAGGGCCCAAGCACTTGGGCCATCCTCTACTGCCCTCCTGGGCCACAGCAGAGAGCAGGACTGGAAGAGGAGCAACTGGGACAGAATTTGGTGCCCCGACCGGGACTAGAACCTGGAGTGCGGGCGCCGCAGGCAGAGGATTAGCCTAGTGAGCTGCAGCGCTGGCCAAAATCTTTTTCTTAACTTTGCTGACCCTTAAAATATCTTTATGTCTTTCTTCCTTTTACTGTCAAAATCTCTTGGAAGAGTAATCTTTATTTTCTCTATTCATCTCCTTACTCCTCAATCTATTGGAATCTTGCTTCCATTTGATTTTTGAAACCTCTATTGAATATAGTGCCTTCAAGATGACTAGAAATTGCTTAATTCCATAATTAATGTCTTTTCCTCAGCCTTTTTTTTTTTCTAAATTTTTGTGGCAGTTGAAGTATACCATGCTCAGCACAGTACTTAACACACAGTAGGTATGAACAAGTTTTCAGTGAATGTTTCTTTTTAGCTTTTTTTTTTTTTTTTTGGATGAATTCAAAATTTTTGCTTCCCTGGAGGTCTGATTTGTTCTAATGCCATTTAACTCTACATGAATGGATTGCACATCTACTTTTTCAGCTCTGTTCTGAGCTTTATTTCTGCCTATTTAACTACATTTGTACCTATTTCCTATTGTCATTTCAATCTGGCTGAGTTCACGATCTCCTTCCACTAAATCAGTATCTTTTTTGTAGTGTTGAAGGTAATACCAGCATTGAGTCAACCAGACTTGAAACTTTAGAAATGTGTTGACTCCTCTTTGATGATGTATCACTGCAATGCTCATTCATTTCTCCATCAAATGTTTATTCAGTTAGTGTTCATTACATGTAAAGCACTATCTTATGTGCTGGGAATATATTCCAATGTATTACAAAGCAGACAAACTTAACTGCTCACAAAGATCTTATTTTCCAGTCGTTTGTGTTCATTCATCTATTCATCTATTTATTCAATAAATATTTATTGAAAGTGATGAGGACATAGTGTCACATAGGGTCGTCAGAGAAGACTTCTCTGATATGGAAACATTTGATCAAAGACTGGAAAGAGGTGAGAGGAAACTGCAGATTACGGGGGGAAGAGCTTTCAGGCAAAGGAAAAATAGTGTAGCAAGTCCTTGAAGTGGGAGATGATTGGTTTTTAAAGGAAAAGTTGGTACCAATAATGTGAATAACTAAGTGAGTAAAAGGGAAGCTGGGGATAATCTTAAAGAGGCCAAATCAAGTAGTGTCCTCAAGCCCATGATGAAGATTCTGGCTTTTATTTTTTTTTTAAAGATGGGTTTATTTATTTGAAAGTCAGAGTTACACAGAGAGAGGAGAGGCAGAGAGAGGGAAAAGGAGAGAGAGAGAGAGAGAAATAGAGAGAGAGAAAGAGAGAGAGAGAAAGAGAGAGAGAGGTCCTCCACTTGATGGTTCACTCCCCAGTTGGCCACAACTGCTGGAGATGCGCTGATCTGAATCCACGATCCAGGAGCTTCCTCTGGGTCTCCCACGTGGGCACAGGGTCCCAAGGACTTGGGCCATCTTCTACTGCTTTCCCAGGCCATAGCAGAGAGCTGGATCGGAAGTGGAGCAGCCAGGTCTTGAACTGGCACTCATATGGGATGCGGCACCTCAGGCCAGGACATTAACCCGCTGGGTCACAGCGCCGGCCCTTGGCTTTTATTCTAAGTGAGATGAGAAGAGAAGCCGTTGGAGAGTTGGAGAGAGAAGCAGAATCATATATTTTACATTCTTAGGAGAATCACTATGTATAAGAAGAAAAGACTCTAGGAAACTATTAGCTAGGAGGCTAATACAAAGTGTTAAATGAGAAATGATGATGGCTTGAACTACATGGTAGTAGCAGAAAACAGTATATATTATGAATATATAAATTAAAAAAATTTTTTGTGGGGTTAGGTTTAGCCTCCTCTGGTATCACGTCTTGATGAGTTACCAAAATCTTTCCTGCTATGTGCCTTTTCTTAGATGGTTATAGCCCTGTGTGAGGAAACCTGTTTTACTTAGAGAGCAGCATGCTGACTGAATTGATCCATCAGCTGAGCACCTTAGTACAGTGAATAAACAGCATGGATAGAAGAGAAAGGAATGAGAAGTGACTCTTCACAATTTTTAAAATTCCTTTTATTGTCATCCAGATCCTTTTCTACATATATTTAATCTCCCCACATAGATTTTAAAGCCACCAAGGACCAGAATTATGTCTTATTTTTTGTTTCACTAGTGCCTATCGGGGTGTCCTATATGCAGTCTGATGTTTGCTGATAATAACAATCATGAAACTATTTTATGTCAATCATTTGCCCAGATTATTAAAGTTCGTGAGGTCTAAAATAGGTCTGCATGTCAATAGAACTAATTGTAACAGCTTATGTCCATTGTTAAAAGACGCGAACTGCCAAATGTAAAAGCCGTTAATGTGACTTATTAAAAGTGGATGTATTTTTCTTGTATCATATAGCTCTTAGTTGTCATCTGAGATGCTAATTATTTCAATGTACCAGAGTTTGTTTAATGACTGATACCAATCATAAAGAAAGTGATAAAAGACTTTTTTTATATGTCCTATTTTAATAACCCAACGATAACTTGAAATGACAGTGTGGTGGATGAGTCAAGTCCAGGGACTGCTGCCAGCTGCTGTGTAGCAGCAGCATGGAAGTAGTTTAGTCAGTTTCACTGGAAGTTTGAATCTACTGTATTAGAGGCATGTGCAGAAGCTGTGTTAATTGCTAGCTTGTTTTCCATATGGTTCTGTGTTAATGAAGCATATTTGATACAGATGGTTGGAAAGTAAGTTGGGCAATGTCTAAACTGACTCTAACTCCTATTCCAGTACTTAGCAGTGCCTTTGTAAACTTTCTTCAATCACACCTTTTAAAAAAAAAAAAAGAGTTGAAATGTGGCTGAAGATAGCTAAAAATCATTATTTTTTCTCTAAACTTGATCTTTGAAAAGAATAAGAATGGTCATATTGTCCTTGATTCCAAATCAAAACCACACTTCAACTTGGTTTCCTTTGTATTAGTAGGTTCTCTCTATCATTGTGTTGTCTCATTATGAACACATTTAGTTTAGGTAACTGTCAATTATGAAGGGTCACACACAGTGCCTGGAATATCTTTACCAATTTTTTTGTTTGCTTTTTAAAGATTTATTTATTTGTTTGAAAGTCGGAGTTACATAGAGGAAGAAGGAGAGGCACAAACAGAGAGAGAGAGAGACAGTGAGAGAGAGAGGTCTTCTATCCTCTCATTCACTCCCCAGTTGGCCACAAAGGATGGAGCTGAGCTGATCCAAAGTGAGGAGCCAGGAGCTTCGTCCAGGTCTCCCACGTGGGTGCAGGGGCCAAAGTACATGGGCCATCTTGTACTGCTTTCCCAGGCCACAGCAGAGAACTGGACCAGAAATGGAGCAGCCAGGACTCGAACCAGTGTCCATATGGGATGCCGGCACTGCAGGCAGCAGCTTTACCCTCTACACCACAGTGCTGGCCCCATTACCAAATGTTGAAGTTAGCTGTATGTGGAATAGAAAAATTTGGATTATTAAGAACCATCTCTTGTTTGTGTGTTTTCTATAGCTTATGCAATGAAAGAAGACATTCTAAATGCCGATGCTAGCCAGAAATTAATTCAAGAATAAATGGTACAAAAACACTGCATAGATCTTCCTGTTCCATTTTTTTCCTTCTTTGAGACTGGAATATCAATAGTTAAAGTGTTTTTCTTAATCTATAGAGAGAGGTCAGGTATGTTATCTTGCTTGCTGATTTCCTCTGAATATTTTATTTTGGTGTTCTTATAACTATACAAGAACAATTGTCTTCATATTTGCTCACGAATATAGATAATGTCCCTGTTAAGCTTGAGGTAGAATTCTGCAGAGCCAAATGGGAGATATGGTTCAATGGTTTGTATCAATTTTACTTTTTTTTTTTTCTCACATTGTCACTAAAATATTCTCTTTGTTATCTGAATAAGACATCTGCTGACTAGCTTGGCCCTTTTTACCTGATTGTGTGAAAAGTCTTGGTTAAATCTGTTAGGCCTTGGAGGCCCAGGAATCTGCTAAGTGCTACTGAGCTTGAAAGACATCATGTCCTTGGGTTGTTTTGTCTCTTCCACTCATGAACACCATTGATAGATAACTCTGATATAAGTATGGGATAAACTGAACGATTCTGTATTCTTTTTTTATTTTTTATTTTTATTTATTTTTATTTTTATTTATTTATTTTTGTGACAGGCAGAGTGGACAGTGAGAGAAAGAGAGACAGAGAGAAAGGTCTTCCTTTTGCCGTTGGTTCACCCTCCAATGGCTGCCACGGCTGGCGCGCTGCGGCTAGCGCACCGCGCTGATCTGAAGCCAGGAGCCCGGTGCTTCTCCTGGTCTCCCATGGGGTGCAGGGCCCAAGCACTTGGGCCATCCTCCACTGCACTCCCAGGCCATAGCAGAGAGCTGGCCTGGAAGAGGGGCAACCGGGACAAAATCTGGCTCCCTGACCGGGACTAGAACCCAGAGTGACGGCGCCGCAAGGCGGAGGATTAGCCTATTGAGCCGTGGTGCCGGCCAATTCTGTATTCTAAGCATTGATTGGCTCAGAGGATTAACTCTTAATAAGCAATGGACTTTTCAAATATTCTAGAGAGATTTAAAAATGCAATATCAAAATTGAATTAATTTTTCATCCAATTTAGTTATTTTAATGCAGGAATTCAAACACCAGAAAGAAATAATTGGAAAAAAAAAAAAAACAAAACAAAACCTAGTATGTGAGAAGTCCTCTAGAATCACAATCCTGCCTTTCATTCACCTTCTTTTCCCAGTTGTCTGTCTCTAGGGAAGGTTAACATTAGCCCAGACAGTGTTCTGCCCAGATGTACTTGAATGTGTTTGGGGAATGGATTGAACATGCCCCTTTGCCACAAAAACTAGTCATCTTTGAATGTCAGTTTCAATGTTGAAATTTTATGAGAATGGAAAGGAATACACATTTTCACTTATTTTAGACTTCCTTTTGGAAAATGTAGTCTGCTGCTGTTGTTTCAAGTTGGAAGGGTTTACAAAATTTTCTTTAAATACTCATGGAAAGCAAACACAATCCAGAATTAGACAAGAAAAAAGCGTACCTTTCTTTGAAAAAAATCTTAATAATTGTAACACATAGTCTCAGTCATTTTTTTTGACCTTTCCCTCAATTAATATTCACTCTGGAGAGTTTTCTTTATTCTTTTGTCTTGTCTTGTTTGTTTTATTTCAAGCATGGTTTAACTTTTCACTGGAGCAAGAGTTTAAAAAGGTCAGAGTAAGAAGAGAAAACTACTTTGATGACAACTGTCAATTAGTTGTACACTATTCAAGATAGAATATGTTTTCCAATTAATGTTTAAAAACAGAATTGTAGAATCAGTTTTGAGTTTGATTCACCTTAAGAAATCTCAGAAAAAAATTTGAAGATCCATTTTGTCACTTTTCCCCTTTTATTTATTGTAGGAATATTTCTTAAACTCAAAGAGAATTGTTCTTTGGAATAATCTCTGATTTTGAACTCTAAGGTAAACAGAGATACAGGCAACCTTATACTGAGTTAGGCAGGTGGAGATCAACTATTGTCATGGTGATGATGGTAAATATGGGAGTAGCTCTGGAAATGAGGTCTAAAAATACCAGGTTGTCCCAAAAAGCAGTTTAAGGATAAGAAAAATCCAGCTATAGCTTTTTTTATCATTATTATCTAGACATCAGGCACTTGGAAAGGTTTTTTTCTCTTGATTTTTAGAGAAACAATGCTCTTATTTTAGAGATAAAACAAGATATATAGTTAATCTCCAAATTTTTCAGGTTTTGTTTTTAAAACTTCTATGATTTTCATGTCTAATTCTTGAACTCTATCTCTTCTAGTCACAATTTTGGTTTCAGAGAAATTACAGAGCTAAGCCTTTCATTTAATTGTAATAAAATATTGCCCTAAAGAAGAAAGGAATATCTATTTTTTACTAGTTTATATCGAAAGGCATATAACTGTAATAATATTTTAACTATAGTTTGTATAGACCATACTCATTTAAACTCTATGCAAATCTTTGTTACTTGAGGGCAAACAAGCTACAAAACCATAATGTGTGGTGTAGTGAGCACACACCATAAATTTGATAATCATACTTGTGAATTCATCATATTTTATATAGGAGATCTCCATGGTATTATGAATAGTAATGTGCAAATGAAGTGAAAAAAATGTTGCTACACTCTTGAATGTTTAGTGATTTTAATACTACTGTATTATTTCATTCTGTGGCAAGTTGCATTGATTGGTAAGCGGAGATATTAAAATAGCAGACATTTTACATGGCTTTAATGCATGGAGTTTCTATAATTCCCAATGAATCTGGAATGTTAATATAAATATTCCTTTTGTAGGGCAGCAGGAAACATGCTGCCCAGACTCCATGTTATGCAGCTAGGCCTGCCTCTACTGTTTAGAGAAATAAGAGTGGGAGGCTGTCTTAAGTGAAAGTGAAAAAAAGGCATTTGTTTAGCTGCATGGCAACACAAATATTTCACTTAGTGAGGACTGACAATGCATCTCATTATGTGAGCGGGTGCCAGCTTGTAAAAAATTTCTGTTTAACTTTCCGTATTAGTTGAAAGTGCCTGTGCTTAACTGTTTGAAGCCTGGCATCCAAGTCCCTCTTCCTCCGCCTATTTTCTTCACGCCTCCCACTTTTTGTCTACCACATTTTTCCCCTTTAATTCCACAGTAATAGATGAGAGAGCCAAGGATATCTGGTCCATTGAATACTATTAGGAATATGTGGGGAAGTCTGCCAAATTGAAGTCTGCCTCAGGCTAGACATTTGTCACTTCTTCCCATTTCTCTTTTTCCTGATACACTTTTCTTAAGGCTAATTGTTATACTCCTATTCTGCCTTGACAGTAGAAACATTCAGTGGTGTTTAAGTTGACAGTTACCTTGTAGTGCTGTAATTGCCTGTGTAGTGGTTCCATGTTCTCAAAATAAAAAGTATTGACTTTAAATTCTCCAATATCTCACAATGCATTTGGATCCTATGCTACATTTGATTCTTTTTTAAAAATTTAAAAATGTGTTTTTATTTGTATAAAGAGAACAGATTTCATGTATTTCAAAGACATGATTCTAGGAACTTAAGGATATTTCCCTTCCTCCCTTCCTCTTCCTTCCTGCCTTTCTTTTTTTTTTTTTGTCTTTTAATTTCGCAATAGCATACCTTCAATTTACTTTATAATCACGGGCTTTTCAAGATCTCTTTTTAAAATATCTTTAAAGATCTATTTATTTGAGAGGCAGAGTTACAGACAGAGAGAGAGGGAGAGATGGAGAGAGATTTTCCATCCACTGGTTCACTCCCCAAATGGCCACAATGGCCAGAGCCAGGAGCTTCTCCCAGGTCTCCCACATGGATGCAAAGCACCTGGGCCATCTTTCACTGCCTTTCCAGGCCATTATCAGGGAGCTGGACTGGAAATAGGACTTGAACTGATGCCCATATGGGATGCTGGTACTGCAGGAGGGGCTTAACCTACTATGGTATTGCCACAGTACCGGACCCAATCACAGGCTTAATACTCCATTAAATATAGTATTCAACAAGTAAAAAGTAGAAAGATCACTGTTCCAGAGGAATATAGCCAAGGACTATAAATAATAATCAAATCTAAATATTTTAATTTCACTCATACATTCAGGGTTTGTTTTTTGGTACACTATACATTAGCTACCAAAAATCAGAGAAAACATGATATTTGTCTTTTTGGATCTGGCTTATTTCACTAGCATAATGGTCTCCATTTTCATCTATTTTATTGCAAAAGACAGGATTTCATTCTTTTCTATGGCTGAGTAGTATTTCTTCGTGTGTGTGTGTGTGTGTGTGTATCACATTGTCTTTA
The DNA here is from genome assembly GCF_033115175.1 of Lepus europaeus. NCBI lineage: Eukaryota > Metazoa > Chordata > Mammalia > Lagomorpha > Leporidae > Lepus > Lepus europaeus. The sequence goes on from NC_084833.1 coordinate 48,782,244, forward strand.
CCCAGTCATCAGTTGATAGGCATCTGAGATGATTCCTTATCTTAGCTATTGTGAAATGAGTTGCTGTAAACATAGGGGTACAGATAACTGTTTTATACGCTGATTTCATTTCCTCTGGGTTTACTCCAGGAGTTGGATGGCTGTGTCATATGGTAGATTGATTTTCAGATTTCTGAGGAATCCCCATACTGTCTTCCATAATGATTTTACTTGTTTACATTCCCACAACAGTGTAATGGAGTACCTTTTTCTCCACACCCTCACCAGAATTTGTTATTTTTTGATTTTTGGGTGATAGCCATTCTAACTGGGATGAGGTGAAACCTCATTGTGGTTTTTCATTTGGATTTCTCCGATAACTAGTGATCCTGAGCATTTTTTCCTGTGTCTGTGGGTCATCTGTATTTTATCCTTTGAAAAAGGCCAGTTATGTCTTTTGCTCATTTCTTAACTGGGTTGTTTGTTTTGTTGTTATTGACTTTCTTGAGCTCCTTATGTATTCTGCATATTAATCTTTTATGAGATACATAGTTTGCAAATATTTTCTCTTATTCTTATATTTGATTCTTGCAGTGTTAGAAAGCAGAAGAAAATGAACTAATGATAAATACAACATCACTAGTTTAAAATTATTTCTTTTATTAATTTTTATTTGAACAAGATAGAGGAGTGCTTTCTTCTTCATGAATGTTTGAGAGCAAGTTTTCTGTTCTCATTGGTATGATTGCTACCTTCTATGCATCAATTTCATAGTGTTACCAGGATATGGTAGTGCAAAGGAAAGGCAAAATGCATTTTTGATGTCTATGACTATAATGTAACAAATGGAAGACTCTCAGCACTCATAAGCATGTAATAATGTGCAAAGACCACCTGTATTAGTTATCCAGGAAATGCACTGTTTTGGGTAATTTTCTCATACTTTTTAAGCTGTGATATCAGGAATGTTAAAGTTTATTTAAATTAACTTTCAAGATGTTTTACCTAGTGACAGTGCTGGTTAAAGAATCAACAAAGAACCAGTACTGTGGCTCACTTGGTTAATCCTCCATCTGTGGCTCTGGCATCCCATATGGGCACCGGTTCTAGTCCCGGTTGCTCCTCTTCTGGTCCAGCTCTCTGCTGTGGCCTGGGAAGGCAGTGGAGGGTGGCCCAAGTGCTTGGGCCTCTGCACCTGCTTGGGAGACCAGGAGGAAGAACCTGGCTCCTGGCTTAGGATTGGCGCAGCTCCAGCTGTAGTGGCCATTTGGGGGGTGAACGAATGGAAGGAAGACCTTTCTCTCTGTCTCTCTCACTGTCTAATTCTATCTGTCAAATAAAAAAAAGAATCAACAACAAAAAATAATTTACAATGACCAGAAAACTTTGAAATTATACACCAAGACAGTTAAAAGTGGAAGTCACTTTGCATGAAGAAATTGAATACAAATTCAATTTGTTGGCAATTTATTTATTCATTTATTTATTTAATGGGTATATTTTTACATGTTAGTGGTATATGTTTGAATTTTAAAAGTAGAAACATTTACCCTTTTAAAAAACTTTGATATGAAAGGCAGAGAGCGAGAGCAAAAGAGAGACAATTGTCTACTGCTTCTCTTACCCAATGCCTGCAACAGCCAGGGCAGTGCTAGGCTGAAGCCAGGAGCCAGGAACTCAATCTGATTCTCCCATGTCAGTGTCAGGGTCCAAGTATTTGACTCATCGCTGCTTCTGAGGGGGCACATCATCAGGAAGCTGGAATTCAAAGTGGGAATGGAACTTGAACCCAAGCATCCAGTATCATCTTAAACACTATGCGAAATGCCTGCCCTAGGACATTTAACTTTTTAAATATATGAGAATTAGAAACCTATTTTTAAATAGATTTTATTTTTCAAATTAAGTTGCTGGAAGTTTGTAGTAAACTCTTTCCCTTCTCTTACTTCCCTCTACTACATTCTGGTTCTTACCCTATTACATGTCTCTCTGTTTTTAGTGTAGATGTAAGTCCTATTGGAGAAGAGAATTCCTGTGGCAGCATCTGTAAGGCAGAAGCCTAAACTGGCTGGTGACTATCGGGATTGGGGGAATGTTTGAGGGTAGGGCTTTGTGATTGCCTGTCAAGGAACTTCCTGACCTTTTTACTTCTGCTACCTCAATAGAAATTGTGGATTTTTGCTGAATTAGTCACATTCTAACCCTGGGTCTGGGCCTTTCAGATGGAAGACACAATATGCCATCCACTGATAGGATTGGCCAGGAGTGCGGATGACTTGGAGGCAATTCAGTTATAGTCTGGACAGAACCCAAAGTAAATATTTTGCCATTATCTTTCTTGTTCATTAGATAGTCATGGTTAGCCTCAAAGTGCCAACATATGGATTTTTTTTAAAATCACAATTGGACTTCTCAGTTTTTTTATATTATTGCTTAGTTCCTTCTAAGCAAAAGCAGCTCATTTCCTCTCTTCAAGCAAAACAATGCTTTGACTTTCCTAGGTAGTCTGGCTTTACAGTAGGTGAATTGGTCTGTTATGAAGGTAAATCACATTTACATAGGGGATTCTGTCTCTTCATTCTGTGGCTCAGAGTGTGAAGTAAAAGATATTTTTTTCTGTACTATCTCTGTTTCCTTTTTTTTCCACCCTGCCTGTCTAATTACTAGCTCAGACCTAATGTGCTTGATAGTAGCCTTATGTGACACTGTTGGAATGTTTTGTCATAGATGCCCTAGTTCCCAAAATAGAAGCAAAACACAAAAAACTCTCTGGTAAATTTTTGTTGGATGAGTAATTGAGTATAGGAAAAGTTGACAAGAAAAGTGTGAAGTTCTTGAAAGATACTATTGTGAATGATTTAGTGTTGTGGACTCTTAAAACCCAGATTCTGAGATTAATTGGTAACCTGCTTAAATGAGGAGTCTTTAATTTAAAAAAAATCTGGACAGATTTTTAGATTTTTCTAGCTGGTACAAATTAGGCATCAGTTGTTTCCAAGAATTATCAGGTAGCCTTTAGCTTTCCAAATCTGACATTTTGGGAGGCAGTGGCATCCTTTGAAATGTCATACTTGGAAACCTGCCTAGGGTTTAGAATAAATCATTTTTATAGTACCAGAGAGACTGGAGACATCTTAGAATATTCTTTACCTATCTGTAGCATTTCCTTTGCTAAAAAATAATTCTGGAGGCATGATACTGACCAGTCGGAAAAGCTGCCATTTTACTCTGCAGGAAGCTCTGGACATACATTTCCATACTACATCAGGTTGGTTGTGAATTAGCAATCTGCACGTGGATCTAAATGTGAAGGTGGATTTTTCAGGCTGACTACAGTACACATGAGCTGGATTGTCTCCAGTCCTACATTTGACTACTGTGGTATGTAATGTCTCATGGGCTAAGCTCTGTGATCTTATTGAAAGTTAGGCTACTGACGTAAATATGTGTTCACATACTTTTGAAGTCACATATGCTAAACTTTGAGTATTTAAAAATCAAAGGACTCTCTAAAATCCCAAATCCCACCAGTGCTTCTCATGCCTTTACTCTTTTAACCCAGGAATTGATATATTCAGGAGGCATTTTTTTTTTGCTTTTAAATTCTTTTTTGCTATTATTTTTCCCAATGCCATGCCATTTAGACAGCCAAATAATATTGAGATTTGCTCATCATTTATTCTGCTTGTGTATGCAGTTCATGATATATTTATGCACATAGTGTATATTTTATTTGCTGGCCACAAGGTAACAAAGGTCTTTATGGAAACCCAGTTATTTTTATGTTCAGGAATTATAGATTTTACTGGCCCAATTAAGTAGGTAATTTACATGTCTAGCCTTTCAAACATTAAAACACACTTCCAATTATATGTATGTGAGCAGCTTATTTTATCTTTCATCACTCATTTGTTAACTATAAATAGTAAAAAGTGAGTATGTGTATTGGGTATCTTTGGCATATAATGCCTGATACAGATATGAAAGAGTTCCATTCTTTATACTGTGAATATGAAGAATGCCAATACATTCTAGTATACATATATTATAGTTCTCAAATCTTTCTAGTTTTGAATAACTTAATGTATCAAAATGTAAGATATTAAAAATAGCTTGTATGTATACACTTTTATCCAGAATTCTCCAGAAACTTTTGAACTGAATTTTATGGAAGCAATTTGCAATTTTCTGATATATTTCTTACCATTTCTTCTACTTGGAATACTATGGCAAATATGTTTAATTGTAGGAATTCTACTCATTTTTCAACGTCTAGTTCCTTATAATCTTTTATGATCTCACTGCATCTGAATCTCCATTGCACTTTTAATCTATTACTATTTATTTAGTAGTTTTTGTTAACAGTCAAATTATTGAGTGAACTAATGGACAATTCCAAAAATCCCCACACTTCCAATCCTTTTTATAATTTACCAAGTTTATATTGCCTTACTTTTTTATTTTTAAAAATATTTATTTTTAAGATTTATTTATTTATTTATTTGAAAGTCAGAGTCAGACAGAGAGCAGAGAGGCAGAGAGAGAGAGAGGTCTTCCATCTGCTGGTTCACTCCCCAATTGGCCGCAACGGCCAGAGCTGCGCCGATTTGAAGTCAGGAGCCAGGAGCTTCTTTCAAGTCTCCCACGTGGCTGCAGGGGCCCAAGGCTTTGGGCCATCTTCTACTGCTTTCCCAAGCCGTAGCAGAGAGCTGGATCAGAAGTGGAGCGGCTGGGACTTGAACCGGTGCCCATATGGGATGCCGGCGCTTCAGGCCAGGGTGTTAACCTGCTGCGCCACAGCGCTGGCCTGTATATTGCCTTTCTTACATTACGCTTTTCTTTCTTTCTTTTTTTTTTTTTTTTTTTTGACAGGCAGAGTGGACAGTGAGAGAGAGACAGAGAGAAAGGTCTTCCTTTTGCTGTTGGTTCACCCTCCAATGGCCGCCGCGGTAGCGCGCTGCGGCCGGCGCACCGCGCTGATCTGATGGCAGGAGCCAGGTGCTTCTCCTGGTCTCCCATGGGGTGCAGGGCCCAAGCACTTGGGCCATCCTCCACTGCACTCCCAGGCCACAGCAGAGAGCTGTCCTGGAAGAGGGGCAACCGGGACAGGATCGGTGCCCCGACCAGGACTAGAACCCCGTGTGCCGGCGCCGCAAGGCAGAGGATTAGCCTAGTGAGCCACGGCGCCGGCTACATTACACTTTTCTTATATGTGTTGCATACTTTTATTGTTGCCATGTTATCCTGGGACTTAGGCAAGAAGTAGTTTCTTGAATCTGCAGATAAGTTGAATGAAATACTTTTTAAAAATGTGAACAGCATTATTTATTGTGAGACCCCTAACTTTGTCTGGAGTTTGTGGTGGGTGGGTGGAGAGGAAGAAGAAATTGACATGATGTTCTCACTGTCACTACTCATTGTCCTGTTCCACATGGAGGAGTGGGGGCCTTGCCATGTCCCTCTGTATCCTCTGCAGCACAGTAATTTGCTCATAGTCAGTGCTCTAACTACATGTATAGTGTGGCCAGTCTTTGGCTCAGTGGTTAATACAGCAGTTGGGACATCCACATTCCATATCAGTGTGCCTAGTTTGAGTCCTGGCTCCACACTCAGTTCAGCCGCCTGCTAATACACATCCTGGGAGGCACAATAGGTGATGTCTCAAGTCCTTGGGCTCTGGATTGGGCTGCAGGCTCCTGACTTTTTCCTGGCCAGCTTTGGCTGTTGTAGACATTTGATAATTTAGCAAGCAGAGAAGACTTTTTTTCTTTCTCTACCTTTCAAGTAAAGTGAAAATAAATAAGTAAATAAAAATAAATTTTAAAAATATGCATAAAATCAATGTATGAATGAATTTGACATCAGTGAATACTGTTTTTAGTGCCTCAGCCATTCATTCCTTCCTTTAATGATTTTCTACTCTCCCCAGTTTTTCTTTGCATTTTTGTGCTTTTTCTGTTCCCTCAAATGCAGTCCTTCTTTCAGGAAAGAATTGGATGACCACATTCAACTCAAGATATAAATGGCCGATAGTTTGATATATTGTCCTTTTATGACATGTGCATTTTAAAGTGTAGAAGTCTTTTACAATAAAAATGAAGATAAATGAATTTACTTATATGGGATGCTCATTGAAAACAAAGGTTGATTTACTTGACCTCACTGAGAAACATTTTTTTAAAAAATGTATTTATTTATTTGAAAGTCAAAGTTACAGAGAGAGAGAGAGAGAGAGAGAGAGAGCTCTTCGATCTAGGGTTTCATTCCCCCAGTAGGCTGCAATAGCCAGGCCTGCCTGGGCCAGGCTGAAGCAGGAACTTCTTCCATATCTCCCAGGTGACATAGGGCCCAAGGACTTGAGTCGTCTTCTGCTGCTTTCCCAGGCACATTAGCAGGGAGCTGGATCAGAAGTGGAGCATCTGAGACATGAACTGGCACCTGGAGGGGATGCTGGTGTCACAGGCATCCTCTATGTCACAGGCTTTTACCCACTATGCCACAATGCCAGCTGGGAGGAACATTTATATAGCTAGCTTCTAAGCAGTTTTTGTAGGGCTTGGGGATCCATGAGTAGAAATTTCTAGAGATGGTAGATGAAGATAGGCTTCTGTAAGTCTTTGTAAGTTCTAAGAATTTAAAGTTATCAGTTGTCAAAGGGGAAGATAAAAAGAGTATTTTGGAATAGCTGTATTTGAAGTGATGGAATGGACGTGCAGTTATCAAAAGATGAATCCAAGTTCTCACTTGCCTTAAGAACTAGTGGATTCAGAGTTTGTGTTCTTCATTCAAAACTGTTAGAAACAATTCAAAGAAATCTTTACTGTGCAACTGCTATCACAATTAAGAGTTTGAAATTTTTTTCCAGGAAGTTACCTCACTATAATAATTATTGGAAAATAGAAACAAACTATTATAAATTATACTGTTTATTCTTTTACCTGTTCAGTACTTTTTGGTTTTATTTTGGGGAACAGCCTTTCTTTTACTTTTGTTACATGTGGTTGAGGTGGAGCTGCCCTTATCTAAGTCCAGGGAGTGGGCATTCTATAAACCTGGTCACAGAGATTGGTTCAGAAATAAACATGTTATCTAAGCCAGACCAATGAGACTCAAACCTTGGGATTTTGTCGTAATTAATGGGAAAGAGGCACCATCTTCCTACTGAGGTTACTAACCTGGAGTTTCGGATAGTCATCTTGGCCTTAAAATAGGGAACCTGCCTGGGAGTGGTGACAACAGACCAATTTGTAATTAGGTTATTTTAGTACCAAATCTAGGTGGGTTAGAAGCCAAGACTTTTTAGATATGTGAACCAATAAATTTCATTTTTTTAAAAAAGATTTATTTATGGCCGGCGCCACGGCTCACTAGGATAATCCTCCGCCTTGCGGCACCGTCACTCCGGGTTCTAGTCCCGGTCGGGGAGCCAGATTCTGTCCCGGTTGCCCCTCTTCCAGGGCCAGCTCTCTGCTATGGCCCGGGAGTGCAGTGGAGGATGGCCCAAGTGCTTGGGCCCTGCACCCCATGGGAGACCAGGAGAAGCACCTGGCTCCTGGCTTCAGATCAGCGCAATGCACCAGCCGCAGCGCGCTGGTCGCGTCGGCCATTGGAGGGTGAACCAACGGCAAAAAGGAAGACCTTTCTCTCTCTGTCTCTCTCCCTGTCCACTCCGCCTGTTTAAAAAAAAAATTGTTTATTTATTTGAAAAGCAGAGTGACAGAAGGAGAGAGAGAGAGAGAGAGAGAGAGAGGGAGGGAGAGAGAGAGAGAAATTGATTTTCCATTCATTGATTCACTCCCTAAATAGCTACAATGGTCTGGGCTGAGCTAGACTGAAGCCAGGAGCCTGGAACTCCATGTGGAGGCAGGAGTCCAAGCACTTGGGCCATCATTTGTTGCTTTTCCAGGCACATTAGCTGGGAGCTGGGTCAGAAGTAGAGTAGTTAGGGCCGGCGCTGTGGCTTAACAGGCTAATCCTCCACCTTGTGGTGCCGGCACACCGGGTTCTAGTCCCGGTTGGGGCACTGGATTCTATCCTGGTTGCCCCTCTTCCAGGCCAGCTCTCTGCTATGGCCCGGGAAGGCAGTGGAGGATGGCCCAAGTCCTTGGGCCCTGTACCCGCATGGGAGACCAGGAGAAGCACCTGGCTCCTGGCTTCGGATCAGCGAGATGCACCGGCCGCAGCGGCCATTGTAGGGTGAACCAGCGGCAAAAAGGAAGACCTTTCTCTCTGTCTCTCTCTCTCTCTCTCACTATCCGCTCTGCCTGTCAAAAAAAAAAAAAAAAAAAAAAAAAAAAAAAAGTAGAGTAGTTAGAACTCAGCTGGCACTCCAAAGCTGCACCTTCACTCACTGTACCACAACACTGACCCTGATAAATTATCTTTTTGATTGAAGTTATTTCTACATTAAAAAATTACTTAAGAACCAAAAATGTTTGCAATGAATATGAGAATTATGCAAGTTACCAGGCAGTTGATATGATGGGTAGATATGTGACTTGAGAAATATTTTGATGTCTATTGACCCACTTAATGCTTACAGTTTATTTATTATACTTTGCTTTCCATAAGTGTGTAGGAGTGTGAGTGACATAGCATGAAAGTAATTACTATTCAGAGAGAATAAAATGCAAATGAGATATATAGCTAGATAAAGTCCAGGTTTTAATTTTTGTTATTTTGAAAACAGAACAAGTTATGAATTTCCCCTCAGTTTAAAAGTATAGTTTTTCTTCTTCATAAATAAAAAAGTTGAAATTTGCTTATATTTTTTTTTTAACTTTTATTTAATGAATATAAATTTCCAGTGTACAGCTTATGGATTACAGTGGCTTTCCCCTCCCATAACTTCCCTCCCACCCGCAACCCTCCCCTCTCCCGCTCCCTCTCCCCTTCCATTTGCATCATGATTCATTTTCAATTCTCTTTATATACAGAAGATCAATTTAGTATAAAGGTTTCAACAGTTTGCACCCACATAGACACACCAAGTGAAACATACTGTTTGAGTACTAGTTATAGCATCAAATCAAAATGTACAGCACATTAAGGACAGAGATCCCACATGAGGAGCAAGTGCACAGTGGCTCCTGTTGTTAAAATTTGCTTATATTTTTAATATCCACTTGTATATTGCAATTTGTTGTTTTTGTTAGCTATACAACTTCAACAGAAATTGGAGAAAGTACTTTATCGGTCTACATGCTGAAGAGACATCCATTGCTTGTAACATTTTCATATGTTAATCCTATTCATTAGTATATAATTCTACTTAAGATCAACTTTAATGAATTTGCTTCAATTAGAGATATTCTCACTAGTTTAGGAAACAAATGGATGTTGTGGTACAAATTTTGCTGTTTGCCAGGAAAAAAAAAATCTGGATTTGGAAGAAAATTTTTTATTCAAATATTGCCATATAAATACTGCTTGATTTTGATAAATTACTCTTAAAGGGGGTAATATTTTCAACTTATATTTCTTTTTTTTAATTTTATTTAAGCTATGCACATTTCCTGTATTTCATATATACAGGTTTAGGAACATAGTGAGACTTCCCACCCAATCCTCCCTCCTGCCCATGCTCCCATTCTTCTTTCTCCTCCCTCTCCCATTCCCTCTATTAATTTTTACAAAGATCCACTTTCAGTTTACTTAATGATCATAAAGTTAACCCTACACTAAGTATAAGAGTTCAACAAATAGTATAAAGAAAAAAAAAGAAACACTGTTCCCTAACAGAAGAGACAAGGGCTGTAAATAATCATCAAATCTCAAAATGTTCATTTCACTCCAATACATTACGTTTTAAGTACTCTATTAGTTACCTTGGATCAGGGGAAACATATGGTATCTGTCTTTTTGGGACTGGCTTATTTCACTAAGTATAATGGTTTCCAGTTGCATTCATTTTGTTGCAAAAGACAGGATTTTATTTTTTTACAACTGAGTAGTACTCCATATCTATATCTATCTATACTCCATATATATACATATATATATATACTATAATTTTTTTTATCCAGTCAACAGTTGATGGACATCTGGGTAGATTCCATATCTTAGCTACTGTGAATTGTGCTGCAATGAATATGGGAGTACAGATAACTCTTTCATATGCTGATTTCTTTTGGTTTGAGTAGATTCCCAGGAGTGGAATGGCTAGAGTATATGATAGGTCTATATTTGATTTCTGGGGTATCTCCATACTGTCTTTTTTTTTTTTTTTAAGATTTATTTATTTATTTGAAAGATAGAGTTACAGAGAAGCAGAGAGAGAGAGAGAGAGAGAGAGAGAGAGAGAGAGAAGTCTTGCATCCGCTGTTTCATTCCCCAGATGACCACTGGAGCTACACCGAACCGAAGCCAGGACCAGGAGCCAGGAGCCTCTTCTGGGCCTCCCACATGGGTGTAAGGACCCAAGGACTTGTGCCATCTTCTATTGCTTTCCCAGGCCATATCAGAGAACTGGATTGGAAGTAGAGCAGCCTGGATTTGAACTGCCACCCATATGGGATGCTGGCACTGCAGGCAGCGGTTTTACCTGCTATGCCACAGCACCAGCCTCTCCATACTGTCTTACTGGCTGTACCAGTTTACATTCCCACCAACAGTGGATTAGGGTACCTTTTCTCCCAGATTTATGTTTCTTACATAACCTTTTAAGATATCTCCTTTTTAAAAATTTTCACATTGTTTGAAATGTTTATGGAAAATCTAGGTTGATATTTGATCATCTCTCTTAAACATGTGCTGTACCATTTTGTACTAAGATTTTATTGCTTAAAAAAATTTCTCTCCTGATATTGATGTATATTCTGAATTAAATTTGCTCTTTTTACTTGGAAAACTTTAAATGTAATTTATTTTTTAAAGATCTACTTACTTATCTGAAAGAACTACAGAGAAAGAGAGAGAGAGAGAGAGAGAGAGATCTCCATCTGCTGGTTCACTTCCCAGATGGCTGCAATGGCTAAGGCAGGGCCATCGCAAAGCTAGGAGCTCCCACGTGGGTGGCAGGGGCCCAAGCACTTGGGCCATCTTCTGGTGCTTTCCCAGGCCACTAATAGGGAGCTGGACTGGAAGTGGAGTAGCTGGAACCTGAGCTGGTGCCCATATGGGATGTGGGTATCACAAGCAGTGGGTCTACCCATCACCCCACAAAGCCGTCTCCAAGTGTAATGGTCTTAAGTTGGCAGTTTTTCCCCTAATCCTTGTAGATCAGATCTAGGACATTCTCATTAGGAAATAATCATGTTCAGAGTTTGGGGTGCTAACTGGTTTGTGATAGTAAAGCCCTCTCTTAAAAGAACCGTTTTTAGAGCAAGCCACAATTGAAGAGGCCTTTTAATCTTTAAGAATCTTAAAAAAAAAAAAAAGAATCTATGTATGGCTGGCTCCGCGGCTCACTAGGCTAATACTTCGCCTGCAGCGCCGGCACCACGGGTTCTAGTCCTGGTCGGGGCGCCGGATTCTGTCCCGGTTGCTCCTCTTCCAGTCCAGCTCTTTGCTGTGGCCCGGGAAGGCAGTGGAGGATGGCCCAAGTGCTTGGGCTCTGCACCTGCATGGGAGACCAGGAGGAAGCACCTGGCTCCTGGCTTCGGATTGGCGCAGTGCGCCAGCCGTGGCGGCTATTTGAGGGGTGAACCAATGGAATGAAGACCCTTCTCTCTATCTGTCCCTCTCTCTCTCTGTCTAACTCTGCCTGTCAAAAATAAATAAATAAATAAATAAATAAATAAATAAATGAATCTATGCAGACAGCAGCACATTTAAAATGGTACATATACTTAGTTGTAGGCAAATAATTCCTCAAAAGTTGATTTTGAAATTTTATTATCAGTGATTTTGCAAAATTTCTCTTTCCCTTAAATGACCCCAAATTTGCAACCTAGATCAAATATAATTTAAAATGGATAGAATTCCTAAGAATCTGCTCTAGTGGTCTCTCCTTTCCTCTTCCTTTAACATTTCTATGTGGTGCTTTCTTTTTAGTCACTCACTGTCTTTCTAATATACAGTCACATACACCTTTTTTAAAATTATATTTTGGTTTAAAAATTTTTATTGCATTTACATTAAAATAAGAAAGAATAAAAGATAAAATCTCATGCCCAATTCCACAACTTATTACCTGTTTCATTGTTAACTGCTTATTTGCAGTCCTTGCTCATACCAAGATGAAGCTCTTGGCTCCTAGCTTTGGCCTGACTCAGCCCTGGCTATTGTAGTCATTTGGGGAGTAAATCAACAAGTGGAAGATCTCTTTCTCTGTTTCTCCCTCTCCCTCTTTCTCTCCCTCTATAACTCTGCCTTTCAAATAAATAAATGAATCTTCAAAGAAAGTCTTAATGTAACAGTAATTGGGGTTTTGTAATAAATACTTCCAAAGACAAAGAGCTTGCCATGACCCATATAGACACTTGGGGAAGCCCTGGTGTGTCTTACTTTCTTTGAGTAAGAGCTGCCATTTGGACCTTATTTTATTCTATTTTAAAATCCACTTAAGAGCTCCAAAAATTTTTATATTTGAAATTTTATATTTTGATAAATTATATACAATGTATATTATATATGCTTATATATACAATATTATAATATATGTATTACAGTGTTAAATGATAGAATCAAGCTAATTGACATACTTGTCATCTTTAATATTTATTATTTATTCCTCTTGCCTAAATGCAACTTTGTACTTTTTGATTGGCATCTTTCCTTTTCTCACCTCCACTCTATTTCTCTGCTTCTATGAGTTCAATTGTTTTAGATTCCACATGTTTATAAAAGTGATAACCGGTGGTTTCAGTATTTCTGTAAATTTGGGCCTTATTTTAGAGAGTCTTCCTCTTGGTCTTGAGATATGCCATCTGTAATTAGCCTGAAGTTTTGTTTTTGTTTTTTTTTTCCTTTTTCTGAGGAAGGAGATTGTTCCTGTCTTTTTTTTTTTTTTTTTTAAGGTCTATTTATTTATGTAAAAAGCAGAGTTGGAGGGAGAAACAGAGAGAGAGAGAAAGAGGAGAGAGAGATTAATCTTCCATTCCTAGTTCATTCCTCAAATGATCACAACAGCCAGGGCTGGACCATGCCAAAACTAGAAACCAGGAACTCCATCTGGATCTCTCTCATGTGTGACAGTAGTTGAGCCTTCCTTTGCTGCTTTCCCAGTTGCATTAACAGGGAGCTGGATCTGAAGCAGAGCAGCCAAGATTTGAATGGGCACTGGTATGGATGGCAACATCACAGAGGGTGCCTTAACCTACTGTGCCTCAATGCAAGCCCCTATTCCTGTTAGGAATGGATCCTAACATTTTACTAATAACTGAAGTTTTCTATAGCATTTTTCTTTTATTTGAACGGTGATGGTGGTGAGGTTGGGGGAGAGAGAGAGAGCTAGAGATCTTCCACATGCCAAGATTCACTACCCAAAATCCCTCAACAGCCAGGGCTTGGTTAGGCCACAGTCAGGAGCCAGGAACTCAATCCAGGACTTCCATATGGGTTTCAGGGACCCCAGTACTTGAGCCATCGCTTGCTACTCCCAGGTTGATCCTGGAGTGATCATTAGCAGAAAGTTGGACTGGGAGCAGAGGCAGGACTGAAACTTGGGCATATGAGATGTCCCAAGTGGCAGTTTAACCTGCTGCACCACAGCACCCACTCCTCTGTAGGTTATTTTCCATATCAATTACATCTGTTTGGGTGTTCATAGAATTTTTCTTTTTTAATCTGTGAATGTGGTAGTATTGGCAGGTTTTCTAAACTACTTCGCATAAATGGGATATAACCAACTTGTTCTGAGTGGGTTTTCCTTTATACTGTAGAATTAGTTAATGTTAAAGAGAATTTTGTAATTGTGTTCATAAATGAAATTAGTTGATACTTTTCTTATAGTGTATTTTGTTTTGGAATCAAGAATGTTTCAATCTTTTAAATGAGTTGACAATCATACACATCTTATTGTGAATGGAACTCAAGATACTTACTTCTCCTAGAGGCATTAGCAATTTAAGTTTAAGCTCTAACTGGGAGGAAAAATATTTTTATCATTAAAGTATTTTGAACACCATCCTAATATAGCTGATTTGTGTTGTTTTTGTTGGGTGAGTGTAAGGGGAAAGTTAGGGATAGAGAAAGGGATGGTGAATCATGGAGGTTGCCTCCTTAAGTATTTATCCTAGCACTGCCATTATTTTAGGTGGTTGTTTTTGACTATTTTTGGCAAACTTGTGGTGTAACAATTGAGATTAAGAGGGTAACACATTGAAGGCATTGGTTATGGAAGATATTGATTATAAGAGAAGGCATTAACTAAAGAGGGAAGAAAGCTCTTGCACTAAAGTTGGAATTAAACTTGGTCTGAGATTTAAATACTTAGTCTGTTCATGTGCTTAATATCCTTTATGAAGGCAAAAGAGAAGAGCTTCTTTTTCAAACCCCATAATTGGTTTGTATTAAGTCATTATGACAGCACTCTTCCTGTGAGTCTCTCCTTCAGGCTAATTTTAGTCATAATTTTATCTAAGAAAATCTGGGTAAGTAGGTGTGCCCCAAATGTAATTTGATCCAGGTTTCACTTCCTTTCATCCAATAAAAAATAGTTTAACCCAAATGTTATGGTTAGCTCAAGTATCTGATATGACTAGTGATGCAATTTCTTAAAAAAGAGCATGCTTACTTTCTTCTTTCCTTATCTGTTCTTTTAAATATATGGCTATTTAAAGCAATGCATGGTTTTTGAGACGCTGATACATCAGATACTGGTTATGCAGAGACAGTGTTTTTAAGAGGTTTGGTCTTTTCCTTTTCCACCATTGTTTTCTGTGCCCCTTTCCTTTTCTGATGTCCAAATGCTTTGTTTCTCTTTCTCTTTCCCTCTCTGTCAAAGTAAAGAGAGTTTAAAAGGAAATTTTGAGTTAAATCCAAGCTGTTTCCATTGAGAAGAATTAGTACAGCTCTGTGAACATGGGCCTATTGTTTGTTTAGAACTCAGTGGTGATGAGGGCACAATGCTAGTCTTGATTCTCATATGGACCTACTAACTTCACTATGTTCCATGGTTTTGGATCACTGCTCTAATAATTGATACTTGCTAAACACCAGGTGAGAGGATTTGATTGATGAAAACACTAGAATAACCAGTGCAAATTGCATTCTTGCCTGTTATCACCCTTGTTTATAAAAGGCAAACCCTAATTGAGGGCTTTGTTTTAAAAACAAAATTATTATTAAAATATATTTAAAGGAATGTGGAAAAGTGAAAGGAACTTAAAAGATTTTGTTATACTATTTTGAAGTTTCTCCATTAATTGGATAATTTTTAAGATAGTTTCTTGCCATATCATGTTGTTTCCTTTTTAATATCTTTGGATGCAATATTGAGCTTTGCTGGCCTTTAATTCTTGTTCCTCTGGTTTTAGTGCCAGCTTTGGCAGCCCTCATTGTCAGCACTGGCTCAAATGAAGGAATGGCTAAAGGCTCCTTTTGGAGACCCATTTCACTGGTTATTTTAATTGCTCATGGGAATAATTGCTGAGCAGTGCTATAGGTTAGTAGTTCCCTTGCCACGGGTTTTAGGAATTCTGCCCAGTAATCACTCCTACTTCTGCTGGATGAGTGTTTGTAATTGGAAAGACTAGAAACTGGCTCTAAGTATCTCACTAAAATTATGTGTAGGGTCCCTGTTAGATTAACTCTGGGAAACTGGTACAGTCATTATGTATACTTTATTGATCTTTTGCTTTGTATGGTCAGAAACAAAATTTGTGGAGCCCAAAATCAGCTTCTTAATCATCATATTCTAGAGCACCTTCTTACCTTCAAAACAGTTTGCTTTGCTTTCTTTTTTCATAGTCAAACATATTAGAAGTGAGTGGGCTTAGAAAATTTTTATTTTGAAGCACTGCTATGGTGGCTTTGTCTGCTGTAGTAAAGGACTTCTGGTGTTCTGTAGAATGAAAGTCTCTACATTTCCTAAGATACAGTATGATAAAGAAATTTCTGGATCCAACATCCATTATGTATTTCCTCAAACTTTTCTACTTCTGTGAGTGAAAAATGAGGCTTCTGGGGTAGAAGTTTTTTTTGTTTTGTTTTGAAACCTTTTATTGAGGTATAACTGATTCACAACCACTCAGTATATCAAAATAAATGGTGGACTTGTATAGATCCCATTTTAAGGTTAGCTTGATAGTTGCAATTTTAAAATTGGAAATCAATGAAGATAAAATATGATGAAGTTGTTATTTGTTAGGAGTTTTTCTCACTTATTAAAATAAAAGTGATACCAATTTGAGTAGCTACCTAGTCAGCATTAGTTAAAATGGAACAAAACAAACTTCTGCTGAAGAACTTTGGGAATCATCGAAATGACTTTGACTTTTTTGCTGAAATTGATTACTTTGGAGGCATCATTTCTTCGTCACTCTTCCTCATGTTCATTTTTTGCCATGGAATTTTGCAATGCCATTTCATTTTTGAGAGGGTGCTTGGCTTCACCCCCTTGACACTTGCTTGGATCAATCATTAAGCTTGCTTTGGCCAATGGGGTATTAGCAAATGTGACACATGTAGAGGCTTGTAAAAGCATATGTACTTTTCTGTTCTTACGCTTGTCCTTTACTGTCACCATAGAAGAACAAGCCTGGGCTAGCCTGTTGGAGGATGAGACGTATAGAGTGGAGTGAATTATTCCAGTTGTCCCAACCAAGGTCATCTTGCATCAACCAGCTACAAAACCCATTAATAAGCTCAGCTAAAACCAGAGACATGACCAGCTGACCTGCAGTCACATGAGCTGAATAAATGCTTATTGTTTTAAGCCTCTAAGTTTTGGGGCAGTCAAACTTGCTGTACTTTTTTTTGCCCTAAATGATTAATGTGACCTCAGTTAATCCTCTTTTCAAAAGATTCAACTGGGAAAATACCAGTGATGATCCTGAGTGATTTTTTGCTTTTACAATGACAATATCTATTTTACATTGGCTCCAAGAAACTTCTAGAGCAAACTGCTCAGTGGTACTTGTGAGACTTAAATGGAATGTTTTATCTCTGGGGAATTCTAGAGATATTCTCCACCCACTGTACATATTCATCCCAGGGGTGGGGAACATGGGCCTGTGGGCCATATAGGCCCACAAAATCATTTGCTCTGGACTTGCCAAGGCAACTGCAGGCAGGACTAGAAATTGAATAAATATATAGTGGGCTAGTTTTTAAGTTGATAATTTTGTATGGCCTGTGAATGATGTTATAAATATCCAAATGGCCTTCTGCAATGAAGATGTTCCCCACCTCTGAAAGGTGTGGTAGCCTTGTAAGGCACAGAACCATTTATTTAGTCATAATGAAAGATAAGACAGATAATGCAAGTAGGAAAAGTATTTGGGTCAAGTTTGTATAATAGGAAATACAAATGACAATACAGTCATGTGCCACATAATGACAGTTTGGTTAACAATGGGCTGCCTGTACCACAATGGTCCCCAGAGAGTGTATTGCCTAGTGATATCACAGCTAACTTAGTCTGTTTATCTACATTCTATGATGTTTGCATGATGAGGAGATCATCCGATGTCCCATTTCTCAGAATGCATCCCTCTTGTTAAGAAACACTCAACTGTATATCTTTTGATAAGTGCAACTTTTGACAAGGAAGAGGTAATCATGAGTCAGAAAAACAGAGGGGGTAAGAATGAGGCTCAGAAAAGGGGAACTCAATTTCCCTTTGGGCCATTTGAAGAAAACACATTGTAAAAATTAGTGCTGTGAACAAAGATTGAGCTTTCAAATCTTAACTCTGTTTACACTCTGCAAGCTTACTTTTACTAAAGAGGGGAGAAAAGGTTGAATAATAAGTGGCAGAGGTGGTTTTTTTAGGGTCATGGTTCTTTAGTTTGTTCTTTGTGCTTGGAAATCAAATGACTCTTGTCTATTCTAATTTTAGACTTTATATAGCATTGCTATTTCATTTACTTTCTTTTATGATAGGAGGAAGTCTGCTTTTTAGTGATTATATAAAAAAGTAGCTAGCTGAGAGTCCTTTGGCCAGAGGAAAGGCATTATGGAACACATCTTAACAGTTAGGGCCCTTCATTCATCTGGAGCTGTACTAGGAGAAGAGGTGTTGGTTGGATGAGGGACCTATACTTGGTTAATTCAGCATATTACTTGGAAAGGTCCTTATTATTTTGCACAGCAGTGTGGTCACCTGGCGGTAGGTCATTAGCATTTTAGTCTTCTTTCTCTCACAACAATGCACAACATGCTAATTAGAGGATTCTGAAAGCTAAGTAACCTGTTTTAAAATCAGACATTTTAATTTGCAGCTTTAATGGCTGTTTTTATAATAACTGGCTTTATTGGGGGTAAAAGCACTTCTCATGTTCCACTAGCAAGGCAGAGTATAACAGAAGCTGACAAAATTAAAAACCTCATAATGCGACCTTTGCCTGGGATAAAAGGCTGTTTCATAACAATTTCCTTTTGTTCTTTGTTTAAGCCATTACTTTAAAAGGAGCCTCCGATTAATCTAAGTAAATGCATCATTACAGTACTAATCCATGTCCTTCTGTCAGTGTCTGTTTTAATTAAATAAGAAATGCTAGCAGAAAGATATCACGCACAAAGCTGTGATTGGAGAAAGAAGCACTGGTTGATCAAGGAAAAGATTAAAAAGGGCTTTACTGTTTTGTCCATTTGCATAACTCCAGATGCCACAGTGTTTCAGGTTGAAAAGAAAACTTACAAAAGAATTTAACACATTCCATTCTTATAGATTTAAAATGATGAGATTTACCAATGAAATTCTAATCATCCAATTCATCACAGGTTAGACATTCCAAAGCAAGGAGCAGAACAGCTTGGGATGTGTCCTTTAAACCTTTTATGCAAGATTGTGTTGTAATTATGAAGACATACTTGCGATTTGCATGTATTTCTCCTTATTTTACATGAGATTGACACTAAAGCCAGGTTTTGAACATATGTCCAATAGGATTTGTTTTTCCTCTTTTAATATGTCTTGCAACTTATAATATATGTTTTCTTCTTAATGGTTTTCTATTGATAATATTAAGAATTTAGTTGCTTAGTTAGTTGTTAACAATGAAAAGTAACTTTAATAAGTGCTCATAAAATGCATATTGCTACATGGATACAGAGAAGCTCTTCTTAGCAGAAGAGTTGCAGAATTCCCGCAGTGAGGGCTTTCTCCATATACAGGCCATTATTTGATGTAATGAAAAGAGAAAGTGTGCAACAGTGAGATTGTTAATTAATTTAGCCTAACAAGATGAAGATAAATGAAGCAAAGCACAGACTGAATGAAGCAAGAGGTCTTATTTACAATTTAATATATTTTTATATAATGCAGATTTCATTTGGTAAGAAACAAAATGACCCCCACCCCAAATACTGGCTAGCAACAATGTACATCCCTCCCCCACAATTTAACACTAAAATCCTGGCCTGACTTTACAGAAAACATGTACTGTGGCTGTGTATAGAAGACACTTTTACAGTGTGTAAACAGTGCTTTTCTACTGCTAAGAATCCTACACTAGTTAACCTTTAACTTCAGTATTTTATTATCTGCACTATAGACTGGGGATAGCCATAGGAATCATTATCTGGAAATCTTCGGTTTTCTCGTTCTGTGGGTTATCCCAAGACATCTTGCTTAAGTTATTTAATAATCATTTTATTTTAATCTTCTTTTCACCAAAGGGAAAAAAAGCTCAAAAGTAGGAAAAGAAAAAGCTGTGTGCCTTTTTACATGTGCTTGAATCTGTAGTGCTTGTATAGAATTCTTAAATTAGCATTATTTTTTAAAGTCTCCCTTTCAGAGATTAATGAGCTTTATCCAGTATTTGACCTTTTATCATTCTTGTTTTCTGCTCAGAAGTACTTCCTTCCTTCCTACTGTAGCCAGAAAAGACTGTCTCTTATCTTATGTTACTGTAGGCAGTGGTAACAGGGCTCTGTACAAATGGTGTTATTATGGTCACTATGTTTTTATCTCAGGGGTCATGAACAAATCCATGCAACTGCTTCTAAGGATTTCAATAAATAGGACTTTTTATCCAGACAATCGCCTTTTATGTTACTTTTAAACAAAACTACTAGTCCATCAAGAGTTTCAAAAGAAAACAATTCTACAGAGTGCCGGTATGGCCGCACAGACCAATCATCATGGCACCCATTCTCCAGTCCTTTATTTTTCAAGTCCACAACAATAGGTTGTTGATTCAATGGACAAGACCAGAACAATTAAGTTCTCTGTTTAGCAGCAGTGCAGCATTTTAATGCCCTTCTCTAATAATGGTCTCATTATTGTTATTCTAAGACTGGGCCTCAGGAGGAGGAATATTTGCTGGAGGTACGTCATTATTTTGCAAATTTCGATTAGCTCATCATGTTGTCTGTAGTGTGAAAATCGTAGCTAATTAGGGCAGCCAGTTAGACTACCAGCTTTTGAGCTTATGAGTTAAAAGGTAGCATACTTGATAGGCCAGTGATGTGAAAAAGGTGGTAAAAAGGAGGATTAGAGCAGTTGCCTTAGTAACTCCAACTTCCATCTGTGAGGGAACAATGGACTTGTGTTTCTCCCCCACCTTGGTGTAAAAATTGGTTTTGTTTTGAAAGGACAGGGTTCTTTTTATGGCAATCTGGAATTCAGCCCAACTGAGTGTAGTTTTAGTTGTTAGGAGAGACCATTGGGGATAGGAAAGATGAAAGGTCATGGTGAGCTTCAAGGACATGAAAGGTTGTTGTCTCATGTAACAATGGTGGATTGTTTTTTTTTTTTTTTTTTTTTCCTAATATTTCTAGCCAACCCCTATGTCAGGTGATGGAACAAATACCTACAGTTTAGTCAGGTGAAACAGGAGGGGTGGGGGAGGGGGAAGAGACAAATGGAGCAAGTGAGAGTTTGTAATTTGCTGAAAAATGTAATAATAAAAGGGTGACTCCAATTTGCTTTTGTTAAACAAAGTGATAATTTTTTGTTACCATCTTTTACATTCCAGTGTGCTTTGGATGGTTTGTCTCCATGGGCCATCACATCTCTGGGAAGCTCTCCAATGTGTTAGGAAATGTAATTTAAGCTTTCTGAACTCCCAGGAGGACCAGTGATGTGATACTTAACAATAAATTCAGTTGTTGTGGCTTTCTCACATTATTGGTGCTCTTAAAAGGTTTTCCTTCAAATGCACACTGAATAAAATGAATGGTAAATATGAAAGAAATTTGTTTCGCCACTCTACAGGGTTTTATCATAAATTCTATGACTTCCATCACAGAAAGTTTACAGGAAACTGTTTAGATGTTGCTACAATGCAACACAAATTTTTCCTATGCACATAAGAAAATTTAAAGAGCTACTGGGGGCTTTGTATACAGAAGAGGTGATAGAAAAGGATTGAATACAGTGTTATTTCTTAAAAACTCTCAAAACCAAATCACCCTCTCTGGGTCTAAAATATTTTTATTTCTGCAAAATGAGTGACTTCAATTTTCCTTCTATAGCAATACTAAAATGTTTTGTTGTGACTTTGATTGTTGGTGTGTGTGTTTTAAGAACCAAAAGGAGAATAGGAACAAGTGTATTTTATCTTTCTTAAGAAAAAAAAAAGATCAATTTTGATGATCTAAGAACCTTCATTTTTTTTTTTCTCTATTGTCCCACAACAACCTTTGTATGACTGAAGCTGGACTTGGTCCAGGGGGTTGGGAAGATTTTCAAATTGTCTTTTAATCTTGGGTCTTTGTTTTCTTTTTCCAGCAAACCATCCTTATTGTCTTAGCCTTTATTCTTTTGAGAAGCTACATTCTTTTAATTTATTATAGCTACCTCATAGATGATATAAAATATCATGCAACTTCAGAGCTTTTAAGGACCTTTTGAGATCATCTAGTCCAAATTCCTGTTTGAAAAATAAGAAAAGTGAGACTGGAAAGTTGCAATGACTTGCCTAAGGTAACTCAGCTAGTTGGAGATAGATAAATGATTGCTATTTGCAGTGCTGTTTAGATATGAAAGCCTGAAATCCAATGAAGAATGAAACAGCGTTACGTGAACATGTCTGACTAGTTCACATGCCATATTTTAGTGGCTGAGGGGAATTGGAACAAAGCCAGCATCTAGTAAGGTTCTGCTTTTTTGTAGCTACTAAAAGTCCATTTCTTTAAATTTCTTTTGTTTTATTCTGTCAAAAACAAAGCAAGAAAACCTGAAACCCCTCAGCAGAAGTGGAGAGAGATGTGCTCTAAGGTAGTAGTGTAGATTCCAGAGTCTTGAAACCTTTCTTGATACAAACACTGAGATACTTTCATGCATATCATTATAATATACAATTTAAACACATCTTATTTCCAATGTGGCAAATTAGTTAGCTGTTCTGTTTCTTAGTTTTTATATCTTTAGAAATGAAACTGATGTTACTCAATTTTTTAGATGAATGAGTCATAAGAATTGCCATATGATTAAAAAAATGCAATGTATATTTGGCATAATATCATAAAACTGTTAATTTGTGCTTTATTCAAACATAGATATCCCAAACAAATACAGATCATCATATTTAGATCAATATAAGTGCCTTGGTTTATTTTTGGAATCATTCCGAAAATATTTAGAAATTTTAGACCATAGTTCAGCATAAAGGGGAAAATGAAATAATCTACAATTTCACCCTATTACTTCATACTAATAAATTTACTGCCTAGTAACATTTTGATATATTTTAGTCTTTTATCTGTGTGTATATATGAGGTGAAAGAACATGTCTAACTTGCTTACTGCCTCCTCTCTGATGTCCAGAACAGTGCCTGGCTCATAGTAGGTACTCAAAAAATAGTTGTTGAGTAAATGAAAGAAAAATTGTAAAGTTTGGCCGTACTGTAGGTACAATTTTATATTTAAAAAGTCATTTTATTGGATTTTTCTATCTTAATTGTCTTTGAGAAAGTTTTAGATCAGTACATCATATATCATCATATGGATGACCAGTTTTTTTTTTAACCATAAAATTTTTGATGTGTAACTTTCCATTATTATAATACGAAAGTTAATCTATAAGAATATCTTCTGTTTATTATTAAAGTGGTAAATTTTTTAAATTGATTAAAAATTCCCTCTTGATTTTAGTACCTCACAAAACCTCATCATGTCCCTGAAGTCTTAGCTTAAATGCCATTTTCTGGGGCTGGCACCATGGCTCGCTTGGTTAATCCTCCGCCTGTGGCGCCGGCATCCCATATGGGCGCCGGATTCTAGTCCTTGTTGCCCCTCTTCCAGTCCAGCTCTCTGCTGTGGCCCGTGAAGGCAGTGGAGGATGGCTCAAGTGCTTGGGCCTCTGCATGGGAGACCAGGAAGAAGTAACTGGCTCCTGGCTTTGAATCGGCACAGTGCTGGCTGTAGCGGCAATTTGGGGAGTGAACCAATGGAAGGAAGACCTTTCTCTCTCTCTCTCTCTCTCTCTCTCTCTCTCTCTCACTGTCTATAACTCTACCTGTCTAAATAAATAAATAAATAAATAAATAAAATACCATTTTCTTAGTGAGGTCGTCCTGTTTGAAATTGCAGTCCTCCAAACACTCTTGATCTCTCTAATGCTTTTTCTATAGTCTTTACCAGCTTTTTTTTAAAAAAGATTTTTCTTTCTTTATTTGAGAAATAGAATTAGAGAGAGAGAGAGAGAGAGACAGAGAGAAAGAGAGAGAGAAAGGTTTTCCATCTGCTGGTTCACTCCCCAAACAGTCACAATGGCCAGAGCTGAGCTCAATCCAAAGCCAGGAGTCAGGAACTTCCTCCGGGTCTCCTGCTCAGTTGCAGGGACCCAAGCAATTGGGCTGTCTTCCGCTACTTTCCCAGGCCATAAGCAGAGAGCTGGATTGGAAGTGAAGCAGCTGGAACAAGAACCCAAGCCCATATGGGATGCTGGTGCCACAGGCGGAGGCTTCGCCTACTATGCCAACTTCACCAAGTTACTATGCTACCACTGCCAGCCCCTTTTCCAACTTTTTATATATATCTTGTAGATCTCTTAAATTTATTGGCCTTCTTTTCTGTTAGAGTGCTCAATGATAGCAGAGGATTTTTGACTGTTTTTGCTGCTCATATTCTTGGACAACACCTTGAACACATAGGTGCTCAACAGTATTTATTGAATGAATTTATTTACTTAAAAGAAGGAAGTGTATATTTTAAGTTAAGTATCACTCCTTTTTTTCTTCACGTGGACAATTCTTGTCAATTAGTTGTCTAAGGAGTCTCATTTTTTCTCAGTTTCAATATATCCATATTATCCAGAAAAATTAAATATTAGCTCATGACTGAATCCTAGACCAATGTTGGACAATAAATGTTATGTAACAAATGACCCGAATTTTTGCCACTTGAAGTCAATCTGAACTCCAGCTTTAGGTGGATGGTTCTGGGTGAGACATGTCACCAGTGTCCTCCAGATGGTCCCTTTCCTCATCTGGAAGTCCTTCTGGTAAGCCTCTCAAGGTTTAGGTCTGACCTGGGCAAACTCAGGGTAATCTGATTGTTTATCTGTGTTTTGGGATGCATTTACCTTAGTCTGCCTCTAACTGATATTGCTCCTATTCTTGAAACTTCTTTAGTAAAGACATTTCACAAGCTATTTTTACTTTTTTCACTAGGTACAATTTATAGTTTCTTTTAAAAATAATGTGAAGTGGTAAAAAATCCCCACAGGTCCTTTGTGAAAGTGTTAATTGTAGCTTTTTACACAATAGCAATTTACATAGCTGTAGTATCTTCTATGTTTACATGATATTTAGCATTTCAAAGTTCTTCAATAAAAGTGATTTTGTTTCACTACCTCCCCTCCCCCCAAAAATAATCCCTATGAAACACAGAGAATATGGTTTGTTATATTTATTTTACAGAGAGGAATTGAGGCATGAAAAGTTGAGACTTAGTCTAGATAATAAGTCTAGGTAGTAGTAGAGAGGCCATGTACTGCGTGTGCTGTTTATTTGCCTGTTTTTTAGTCACTTTAACCTTCTCTCCAATCATCTTATTGTTGACCTTTCTTAATAGATTCTATGAAAATAACCACAAATGATTAGAACTAAATTTTTTAAAAATTAATTTTACCTTATCTGCTCTTCTACTTCTCAGTGAATTTTCTTTTAGCTTTTCATGATTCTTCTTCACTTTCTATAGTCGTCATCTTTTCCTTCAGTCTGACCGAGAACATGAGCAATTTGTAAAACCATTGGCTTCTGTGTCTGTTGTTTTACCTTTTAGCTAGTTGTTCATTTCATACCTCAGGTTGTGACTAAATAAGTCCTGTTCATTATAGCAGATATGGAGCAGACTGATAAGGGTTTGCTAGGAAGGGGACTGCCTTGGAAGAAAGTTAATACATCAGACAAAATATAGTAACTAAAAGACCAGTGGACAGTGGACACAGTAAAAATCTGTGGAAAGGAGAGATAAAATAGGAGATTAAAGTGTTTCATAAGATGGATCAATCAACCAACCAAAGAAACAAAAAGCTAAAACAAAAACAAAAAACACAGAAACAACAATCCTCTGACAAGTGGCACTTAGAGATTTAGCACACAAAAATCTAAAGACCATAGATACCAAGTGGCATGAAAGGACGGATTCCATCTTCTGGATAGTGTGTGTGTGGAGAATTACCAAGGCCATGGAGGAATCATGGCCTTAGATGGACTAGTACACTAACATACAAGGAAAACAAGGGAAAATTTTAGTTACTGGAATCAAGGCAAAAGGTCAAGGTCAAGCTAGTAATGAGTAAATAATTTCATTCTGGGTCCCAAAGGACCTCTTTTATATGAGGTCAGAAATGGTCCTGGAGCTATTGTTCTCAAATTGTAAATGTAATTAAGAATTACCTGTTGTGCTTAGGGTTTCTGAAGAGAGGCTTAGGTGTGTATACTTTTCACAAGCATTATTCTGATGCAAGTACTTATAGATCACATTTGTAGAAAATAGATATAAGGCCTATGATGGCATTTTTTGTAGGATAAGGGACCAAGTGACAACAACTATTGAGAGAAGAAGCATTTGGAAAAAATCTTTTGTGCTCAGGGTTGATTTGTATTTATCTGCATGTAAGAAAGCAATAATCATAGGCTGCCATGCACTGGACTGGTGTGCTAGAAGCCTATTGGGTGTTTCTTTCCATGTATCTTGTTGCTAGTGTTTATGACCTGAGTGCTTTTGTAACATGTAGCAAATATTTATAGCTTTTAGTGAAAAAAAGATCAGGCTAATTTTTTGTTTGTGGCTATTCTAAACTGTCCCTCATTTTTACTTTCCATTTGTTACCTACATTATTAAATTTCCTCTTTCCTTTCCGTTTTCATAAATTGATTAGCATGTGTTGAGAAGACTGCTGTAATGCTAAGGGTTAACCAGAAGAGAATTACAAATGAACTATCTAGAAAGTTGATTATTAATCCAGCTAGAGAAGAAATATCCTTTTACTTAGCAAGAATGAGTATCTGAAGCGCTGATAATATTGTTCAAGCAGTGGGGTGGAATGGCAGAGCTTGGTAAGTAAAACAAAACTTGGAATTAATCTTTTATATCCTTTGTAAAAATAAGTCAAATGTTGTTATATTTAAACAATTAGGTCTAATACGAATTAACAGGCTGCTGTAATGAATCTAAAAAGTTCCAAAAGTGATTGTTAATGAGATCCCCATACGGGCTATCGGCAGACGTTAACTCAAAGTATTTACATAAGCAGATAAATATATTTAATTTTGAATATTTATAAAATTACATGATTAGATTTGTGATTAAGAACAAGGAAGTGGGCATGGAGGAATGATTACTGAAACAATCCGAGTCTAAACCTCAAGTAATATAAACTAAAGAATCTTGAGCGACAAACTGTTTCTATCTGCCTTTTGTTTTCTTTCAAGAGAGCAAAGTTCTGGGTTCTTAAGTATTAAAATATAATTTAAAGTGTAATATTTAAATCAAGATTCAGTGAGGTGTTTTTTAGACTTGTGGATAACAAGCTGTACAGGTTCTGGTATTTTAGGGGTCCCAGTAGTTATTTCATTGTGATGTTTAATTTAAAAAACTTTCTAAAGACAGTTTTTATTGTATTTGTGAATTGGAAGGGAAGAGAAATGAGAGGATCCGTGCTATTTGTTCAAATAAAATTAAGCAGAAAGATATGATTTTATAATGTTCTTTCACCAAAGACTGTTATGCCTGCTATGGAAGAAATTTTGATGTCAACATTCAGTTGTATAAGATTGAAGTTTTGCATGAATTACTTGATATTACAAAGATGAGCCTTTAAAACAGTATGGATTGTACTGAATACTATTGAAGCTTTATGTAATCACAGATCATGTCAATGGAGAATTGTTCTTAGAAGTTAATCAACATATTAAACTTCCTTTAAATTGCAGTTGTGTATCAACAAATGTAAATTTTTAACTTTTCTTTAAAAATGTATCTTCAGTGATAATAAAAATAACTCATTAACTTTTTTTATTTAATGCTTAAATGAGCACAAACAAGTATCTTTTTCAGAAACTATAAATTCAGTGTTTGAAATATTTGTTACATGTGTATATGTCTTTGTGAATGTGTATTTTTGAGCACCATTTTAACTCTATACATTAAACTTTTTTTTTTTTTTAGTTCTAATGTTTGGCCTATATTTGGAACTATAGTATGTGAAATAATAAATGTGATAGTTAACATATATTGAGCTCTTGTGTGCTAACTGCTAGGTTTTATCTTATTTCATCCTCATATTAACAATGTGGCTAAAAACCTATGAAGATTATAGTGTATGCTAGAGCAAAAGATGAGCTGATTAAAAAGCCTCTCACATCTAATTTTAGAGAAGAAAGGCCCAGGAACAATAAGGTGTAAAAAAGGAGATCCCTAAATTCTATGCCCTTGTCTTTCTCAGAACTGAGAAGATTTAATGGGATCCTTGGGAAAGAAGGGGGGTGGGGGTAGGTGGGGAATGAACCAGCAGATTCTTAGCATTCAATATTTCTTTAAAAAAACTTTATTATGAAGCTTTCAGTCATACAAAAATGTATATAGTATAATAAATTTTTGTGTATTAAGAAATAAAAACATTATTAATTCAGTTGAAACCTTTCCCAATTTTATATCCCCCTGTCTTCATGCCAGAGTTAACCACTTTTTTGAATTTGGTGTTTTTTATTCCCACACTTTTCTTTCTACTTAGGTTTAAATCTCAGTTTCATTGTATAGTAGGGAAAAAAACCTACCTACCTTTCTTTAGGATCCAAGAAAGATCCTTTCTTGGCCTCCTATTATACTTTTAAAAAAACAAACAAATCTTTCTAACATAAAAAGTGCTGACCCATGGAATCTGTCCCCTTCATTGGCAGCCTTAGCTCTTGCCTGTCTCCTCATTGCTCTTTCCTTCTTCTTGAGACAGGAGACAGAGAGCTCCCATCCTTAGGGTTACTACGCAAATGCCCACAATGACCAGGACTAGGCCAGGTCAGAGTCGCTGGGAACTCATTCCAGGTCTCTAATGTGGATGGCGGGCACTTAACCACATGAGTGATTACTTGCTGCCTCTCAGGGTGTGCATCAGCAGGAGGTTGGAATCAGGAGCTGAGCAAAGATTTGGACTTCGGCATGTGGGTGGCCTCAGTGTTGTTGTTGTTTTTTTTTTTTTTTTTTGACAGGCAGAGTGGACAGTGAGAGAGAGACAGAGAGAGAAAGGTCTTCCTTTTGCCGTTGGTTCACCCTCCAATGGCCGCCACGGTAGCACGCTGCGGCCGGCGCACCGCGCTGTTCCGATGGCAGGAGCCAGGTGCTTCTCCTAGTCTCCCATGGGGTGCAGGGCCCAAGCACTTGGGCCATCCTCCACTGCACTCCCTGGCCACAGCAGAGAGCTGTCCTGGAAGAGGGGCAACCGGGACAGGATCGGTGCCCCGACCGGGACTAGAACCCGGTGTGCCGGCGCCACAAGGCGGAGGATTATCCTAGTGAGCCGCGGCGCCGGCCCTCAGTGTTGTTTTAACCACTAGGCCAAATGTCCACCCTCCCATCATTCTTTCTGATCCAGTTATTATACTGGTCTACTTTTCATTTCTTGGACCCTTCAAGTTCTTACCTGCCCTAAAGTCTTCATGGAATGCTGTTTTCTTAGCTAGAATGCACTTCTCTCCACTCTCCATCAGAAAGAGTCCTATTTATCCATCAGGTCCCCACTTCAAGTCTTGTCAGCCTGCAAAAATCTTACTTCTCACTCATTGTTTCATTCTTTTCATAACAGATATTGCATTTCTAAATTATGTATTTGTTAGTGTGATTTTTGTTTAATGTCTCTGTCCTTCAATCAGGACTGGCCAATGTTCTTCTTGGAAGTTTTCCCTAGCCTGCAGCCCACGGGGTTGTGCATATTACAGGCATTCAAGTAAATATTTGTTGTTGTTATCAGAAAGAGGAATGTAGTATGAGAAAGAGGAACACAGGAAGATTGAGAAAAAGAAAGAGAAGTACATAAAAATGGACCTGTTGGTTTGTTTGGATATACTGTTTACCCAAAATTATGAAACTTAATGGTAGCAAAAAAGGGATGAAGTAGATAGGAGGGACATTTTGGTTTCTTGTCATCCAGCTGTAGAACAGTTAACAGCTTTTCTTCATTGTTGTTTCTTGATTTTTTTGGTGTGTGTGATCTTTTACTTTTGTGCCCACATTTTGGGGAATCTGCATTCCTGGATGCAGGAAATGAGCTTTCAAATTATAAATTTATAGGACAACTCCACTGGCTAAAATCTTCTTGTGGACTAATAATGGAATTTAAAAATCTGAAAATTTTAGGACATAATTTTTATTAATTTAATTTAATTTAAAATTTTTATAAAAGGAAAATGGAGAGCTATGTGTATGTTGTATACATACACATGTGCTGCAGGTGGAGGGATTTTTTTTTTTTTTTTGAAGATAAATGCCTAGGAGGTATTTGTAATGATTATCCAAGAAGGCTGTTGCATATTAAGATAAAAGACAAATCTTGTATGTTTCAGTTGTAGTAATAGCCTACTGCACAGAATTAAATACCATAACTGAGGTAGTATACCTTGTACTTTTGCAAGGAAAAGCCACTTGTAAGCGTTTTGAGGTGGATAACTATAACTAAAATATTCACAGTGGTGACAGTTTCTATAATATTGCTAAGGAGCTTGAATTTTTTTTTCCAGGAGAATATAGTAAAGGTTATAAAAAAGGAAAAGGAAAATGAAGTCAGTCGAAAAGGAGAGCTAAGGTTTATGAAATGTCAGAATATACTTACCTTGTTTTCTATGTAAATCTTTGCTGGCATTTGTAATTAAAGTCCAAGGCTAAAAGATTATGCTGAAATGTTTTCTTGTTGGTGAAGGGGGAAAAGGAGATAAAAAAGAGGATAAAAAAGAAAATTTAATTAAAATGTCTTGATGTTAAAAGGAGGGGATTTGTAAGTGTTTCAACTGCAGTCATAAAAGGTGCCATTATTAATAATATTATGCCTTGTATTTTTATTATACTTTATACTTTTAAATAAATTTCTTCATGTATTACCTATCTTAAAAAATTCATACAGTAACTCTGCAAGATAGTTAAAGCAGGGCTCTTACTATTTTTGTTTCATAGCTTGTAAAATTGGTATACAAGTGAGACAGGAGACTGTATTATTATTATTGTTATTAATTCCTAGGTGTACTTTTCTAGGCAAGATGAATATTCACTCACCCTTGCCCTTCTGAATTGTTTAGGTCAAAGGGTATAATTACATTATTCAATGGACTGTGATGAATTAGATGGATGTCCTCCATGGGTTTTCTGGGTTTCAGAGTTTTATTTTTTCTAATTTTGTAAATATGCAAAGTAGTTAACAATTGCCAACAAATGAAACAAATGGTTAAATGTATTTAGTTAATAGAGACACACTGCTAAGCCTATTATAAGTTAAAGATTATTGGGTGGGCCGGCGCCGTGGCTCAACAGGCTAATCCTCCGCCTTGTGGCGCCGGCACACCGGGTTCTAGTCCCGGTCGGGGCACCGATCCTGTCCCGGTTGCCCCTCTTCCAGGCCAGCTCTCTGCTGTGGCCAGGGAGTGCAGTGGAGGATGGCCCAAGTGCTTGGGCCCTGCACCCCATGGGAGACCAGGAGAAGCACCTGGCTCCTGCCATCGGAACAGTGCGGTGCGCCTTCCGTGGCGGCCATTGGAGGGTGAACCAACGGCAAAAGGAAGACCTTTCTCTCTGTCTCTCTCTCACTGTCCACTCTGCCTGTCAAAAAAAAAAAAAAAAAAAAAAAAAAAAAAAAAAAAAGATTATTGGGTGAAATTTAATGGATCGAGTCCTTACCCCCCCCCCCATCTTAGCAGTCAGAGAGAAACAGGTATGAGTGTAAAAGAATTAAATACCATAGTTTGTAGTAAATGATTGTTGCTTAAATGAAACTGTGCTAAAGTAGAAGCATCCAAGCTAAGGAAGATCACCATTTAAAAAAAATTTTATAAAAGGAAAATGGAGAGCAATGTGTATGTTGTATATATACACATGTACGGCAGGTGGAGGGATATATTTTTGAAGATAAATGCCTAGGAGGTATTTGTAATGATTATCCAAGAAGGCTGCTGCATATTAAGATAAAAGACAAATCTTGTATGTTTCAGTTGTAGTAATAGCCTATTGCACAGAAATTCAGTTTTTCACGCTTTCGGCAGAAGCTTCCCTGAGGTTAAAAGAATCAGGCATATTTATTCTGAAAAACAGAAGTCTTAAGTGAATCCTGAGGTGGCTACAATGCTCCCATAGGGGAAAGTGTGTGCCCTGCCCACTGAGCAGGTGAAAGTCACAAGGAGCCAGAGTCCCGGGAGAGCAGAAGAAGGAACTTTGTAACCATGATAGTTGTCTTAAAATGGAACAGGCTTCCTTGTGGAGGTAGTGAAGGCCTTGCCACTAGCAAGAGCCAGAGAAAAAAAATTAAAACATTGAGTTACACCAAGTTATTTCCATATTAAATTTTAAGAGATGTCCTCTCTGAGTTACCTGGCTGGGACAGGGAAGTGAGTCAACATGAGGGACATGCTCCTCTATTATGTGAAGCCAAGAATGAACTTCATGAAGGCCAGGTTTATTTTCTGGATTGCGCAAGCATGTTCATAAAAGAAATGTGTTTTTATCTGTAGGATGCAAGGTAATGCCTGGAATTGCCTCAGAGAAGAACACTAGACTTCAGTAGGTATCCCAAAGCCTCTGAAGAATTGGTGTAAGATAAGGGAACTGTATTTGAAGGGGAAACGAGAGGAATCAGTTTGTTTTTCCATAGAGTCTAGATCTGGAGAATACAAACTTTAATCTGAGTCAGGGAGAAAAGAGTTTTAAAAATAATAATTAATTTACTTCTAAAGATTTATGACTTTCTGGCATAATAAGAAGATAAATAATCATATCTAAAGGATCTTAGAGGTTTTATGTTCTTTTAGTTTCCCCTTTTTGAGGCAATACTTTCATTAAAAATAAAAACTTTTAAAATTACAAAAGTAGTTACATAAATGCATACTTTTTATAGAATAGTATCTTATTTTTTGACAGCAGTGTTTACACATTTCTTTTTTTTTTTAAACTATCACCTACTTTTTTTTTTTTTTAAGATTTATTTTATTTACTTGAAAGACAGAGTTACAGAGAGAGGTAGAGATAGAGAGAGGTCTTCCATCCACTGGTTCACTCCCCAGATGGCCACAACGGCCGGAGCTGTGCTAATCCTAGCCAGGAGCCAGGAGTTTCTTCCGGGTCTCCCATGTGGGTGCAGGGTCCCAAGGACGTGGGCCATCTTCTACTGCTTTTCCAGGCCACGGTAGAGAGCTGGAGTGGAAGTGGAGCAGCTGGGACTAGAACCGGTGCCCATGTGGGATGCATGCGCTTCAGGCCAGGGCTTCAACCTGCTGTGCCACAGTGCCGGCCCCCTATATATTTCTTGAATGAATAATTGTTGAAAAAATGTGAAAAGTTTTCCTTAATACCCCCCCCCAGACTAAATTCTATTCCCAAGCTTAACTACTGCTTTCAATTTTGTTTGTATCCTTCCAGATTTCTTTCTATATACTCATATACAAATAGACAGTTATATAGAAATATGCAGTTTATTTTTCGTAAAGGTAACAGTCTTTCATTTTATATATGTTGTTTTATGTTTTATACATGTCCACTTTCATTTAAAATTGTGACTTGGAACTCTGTCAGTTTATAACTTTTTTTTAACCTCATTTTCTTCTACATATTTTTTACTAGGTATGAACCGTTGTTATATTGATAAGCACCTGAGTTATTTCCAATTGAAATATTCTTAATTGAAATTTTAGATCTTTAAAAATTGGGGAATGACGAAAGCTATTTTCTTTTAAAATATTTAAAATTGGTGTAGAAAATTTCCATTTTGTAGGGTCTTTAGAATTAGATAAAGATACCTAGTACTCAGTGGATTGTTAATCAATATTAATTCTCTCTCTTCCCCTTACCCTGCCCCTGCCTTCCCTCAAATTGTGTGTCTGATGGTAGAATTGAAAGGATAAGGAAATGTCTCATAGTCTCATTTTCATTTTCCTCAATATGTCATTTGTATTGCTTACTGCATTTTTAGTTCTCAATCTGAAAGCTATTGAGGTGGTGACTCAGTGCCTCACTTCTCTTTAATGATTGGCTTGATGAGAAAAATGTTTACTATGAATTCATTCGTTCATTCACTAAAGCTCAGTCTATGCCTACTATGTGCCAGGCACAAAGGTGATAAAACAAAAAGGATTAGGTGTTGCATGCAAGAATCTTACACATTTGTGGGCAAGACAGACACATAAGCAAATAAATACATAATAATGAGGATAGGAGCAGGGTGAATCAGGGATGGAACAACTCTTACTGGGGTTGTATTCTGTAGGTCATAGTGACATAACAAAGGCTTTTAGGAAGGGGATTGCCATGATCAAATTTTATGTTTCATGACCACAACTCAGGTACAAAAAATAAAGTTTTTCTTTTCAGTATGATGTTTTTCACTGAGAATCAGGAAAGCAACCTTTTGTGTGTGTGTGTTTCCTGCATTGCAATAAAATTATTAACATTGAATGGGCTTCTCCAATTTTCATTATTATCCATTTCCTAAGCTAAATGCAAAACCTTGTGTATGAGGAAAAAAATCTTTAGTAGTGTTCCTAGAGAGCCATATGCATACCAATAAATGCAGATTCTCCCTGTGAGTTTTAGAATTTGCCAAAGACAGCTTTGAAATAAGGCCAGGAGCTTGAGAGCCATATTCAAGGCATTGACCCCAGAGAACAATATGGCTCCTGATACCACAGCTCTCTCCCAACATACTGAAGTGGCCCAAGGCAATTCACTAGCAACAAACATCAAACTATCCTCTTAGTCTGAATGACTTGTTAGATAGCAGGAGAGGAAGTGGGAGAGGAAAAAATGCAATATTTTAATTAAATAATGTTTTACATATTTTTCTCCTTTGGACTCAATTCAGTCACAAATGAAATAGCAGTTGCCTGGGATTTCTACTGCATTAATTAATTCAAAAAAGCAAAAAATGAATCAGAACCAGAAACTTATTTATGATGCCCTTCTTTCCTTTAAGCGTCATGAAAAACTCAGTGTCCCTTGTGATCACAGGAGTTTGCATTTCTAAGACTTGGGTGTATCCAATTTAGAATGAATTAAAATATGTTCCCAAAGATCATAAAAAAGGAAAGATATTTATTTTATTTTATTTTTTTTACCTTTCTGTTTACTGTAAAGTTTTTCTTTTAAGTGGTGGAAGTTAGACTTTAGAATAATGACATTAAAGTGCATCTAAAGAGCATTGTTGTTTGTTTTCCAAGGATAAAATATTCAGAAAACACTTTACAGGTGTGATTTAAACTCACTGGTTTGAAAAATGGGGTCCATTGCTTTTTAACCCCTGAACAGCAGAGTCGAAGAAAAGAAATAGGTATAGCCAAATTAACTAAAGGGGCATAGATTTGGACACAGCAATTTTTAAGGGGAATTATGGAAAGGGAGAACTGAATGTTTATTGGGAACAAGAATGTATGGTAATTAAATCCTATCCCTGATTCTGCCTCAGATTCATGGTGTGACCATGTTTCATTTAGTCCATCTCTAATCTGTACTAGCACTGCGATACTTTGACAACTGATAATAATATCAATTTTTAAAGGAATTGAGAGAGTTTACATTGTTCCAGTACTTGGTGCCCTTCTATTTTCTGCTTTTCACTCTTTTAAAGTTAGATCTCTGGTTAATAAAGAAGCAAGAAAATGATTTATATTTCTGGGACGATGCAACTTTTCCAACTGAATAGGTGCTCTAGGATCTGTTGTTTAGCTCTCCCTCCCCTCCCCTCCCCTTCCCTCCTTTCTCCTCTCCTCCCTTCCCCTCCCCTTCCTGTCCCTCCCCTTCCCTCTCCTCCCCTCCCCTTCCCTCTCCTTCCCTCCCCTCCCCTTCCCGTCCCTCCCCTTCCCTCTCCTCCCCTCCCCTCCCCTCCCCTCCCCTTCCCTCCCCTTCTCTCCATCCCTCCCCTCCCCTTCCCTTCTCTCCCCTCCCCTCCTCTTCCCTCCCCTTCTCTCCCCTCCCCTTCCCTTCCCTTCCCTTCCCTCCCCTTCCCTTCTCTCCCCTCCCCTCCTCTTCCCTCCCCTTCTCTCCCCTCCCCTCCCCTTCCCTTCCCTTCCCTTCCCTCCCCTTCCCTTCTCTCCCCTCCCCTCCCCTTCCCTTCCCTTCCCTTCCCTCCCCTTCCCTTCTCTCCCCTCCCCTCCTCTTCCCTCCCCTTCTCTCCCCTTCCCTCCCCTTCCCTTCCGTTCCCTTCCCTTCCCTCCCCTTCCCTTCCCTTCCCTTCCCTTCTCTTCCTTTCCCTTCCCTTCTCTATTTACCCCTCCCTATCTATGCAGTGTCAGTGGTTACACAGTAATAGTTATGTTTTCCTATGACATTTTAATTCCCATTTTAGAAGCTAAAAAGATACATTTTGCTTATAACTATGCTTGTTTAAATTTCTCTCTTATTGGTTTATTTGACTCTTCTATTCAAGTTGCTTAAACATTTTTATCCTAAAAATGAGGGTGTGTCAAAGTGTTGCCAGCAAAGATAGACGTAATCATATGTGGTTCCTGTTATAAGCTTTGTTTTGATATTGATGGCTATTTAAAATAGTATCTCTAATGTAAGTCTACTTTTAGTATTTTTTTTCAAGTGAATTTGTTGTACAATAATTAACTTGTTCAAGGAGCTTAATTTTTGTAATGCTTTTATTCTAGAAGCAAAGTAGGCTATTTGAAAAACTGTACTCAATATAGAATGAGTTAAACCCTATATTACACATTCACAAGTTTCTTAGATTTCTAAAGATTTTCTCTAAGAACCAACATTGCTTTTGCAATTTAATCATACACCTGATTGTCTAAACAGTTTGCTGTTAAAGAAGCTTAAAGAAGATAATGAAAATCACCTGTAATTCCATTACGGCCCTGTTAACATTTTGGTGTAATGTATATGTAGCTGAGGTTATGCCGTATGTATATTTGTCTTCTGGGTTCTCAATTTCCTAACAGCTTGTCTTGAAGGCTGCAAACTTATCACTATGAACACGTGATTCCTACGCTCTATTAAGTTGCGGGCATAACAAGGCTACTTCTCTCTGTATTGAATAGGCCTCAACTGCTGTGTTTTTTGAGTTCTTGTGTCTGTATTTTGGACTTTTCATATTTACATTTGTTTCCAGACTCTAAGATTTTTTTTTTGTAATTAGTTTTTTTGACTTTAGCAAGGTCAATCCTCCTTCCTTACTCCCATGAGCTGCTACTTATATTAGGCCAAGGCCTGTTAAATGAGATAAGAGGGAAAACTAGCATTTTATACAGCTCCTAATATATGTGCTTTCACATATATTTCATATATATATTTCACATATATATATTTCACATATATTACATAAGTTATGCCATTTGATTTTCAATTCTTAAATTGTTATTTTTTTAAGATAACAAAGAATCATTATTGAGCATTTAGTATATGCTAGGCATTGTGGCTTTATATCTGTCTATTGGGTTTATTCCAACAACATTCCACCAAGGCAAACTATTGTACAAATAAACTATTGTACAAATAAAAAAAACTTAAAGAGTTGAGTAACCTGGTCATTACTGGTAATTGGTGGGAGCAGGATTTGAACCCAAGTGCTCTTTGCCCCTCAAATAATTGACAGTGCTACAGTTGTGTTTAAGTATAGTAAATGGATTTTAAGCTGAGGAGTTCTGTTCTCCTTTAAGAAAGTAGTGTTAATGTAGTACCTTGAGACATCTGTTTTGGATTTTGCTTCCTTTCTAATTGTCTTCATTGCTTTATTTTAGGGATATTGCTGTGTAAAGGAGAAATGTAAAGAGATAAGTGTTGAAGAGTCTAAGAAAATCAATATTCAGGCCAAATTAATGCTAAAAGAATGAATTTAAAAAAATTTATCAAGGGAGGAACAATTCTTGTTATTGTTAAATTAGCCTCTTTTTCTTTCTTTATATAAGGAGGATAGATTTCATATATTTCATATATACCATTTTGAGCACAAGACTTACTACCCTTCCTTCCTCATCCTTCCTGTTTTCCTTTTAATTTTTGTGATAACATGCTTTCAATTTACTTTATAATTACAGAATATGCCTCTTTTTCATGATTCCTAGACTCATCAGTGAATTTTTTGCTCAATTTTCTATATGAAATAGTGCTGATTTATGAACTTATGCAGAAATTAATAGAATAATAAGCAAAAAAGCCATTGTATTGATATTAATGTCCATAGCTACATTTCTCAGGGAAACAGTTTAATCTTAATATATATTCCTAATAATAGTTGAAAGAAAGCAAGTAATTTCAAGGAGCAAAAAGCCTCAATTAGGCTTTTTATGGTAGTTAAGAGATTAAGTGGTGTTTAGCAGCTTGGTCTTTAAAGTTAGTTTGCATAGGTTCAGATCCTGACTCTGCCATTACTAGTACAACCTTGAAAAAGTTCACTTTATTATATAAAATGCCTCCTTTTTATATGTTAAGTAAGGGTATTGCTAACAACACCTGCATAACAATATGTATTCCTGAGTGGGTTGTTTGTTTTGAGGATAAGTGAGTTAATACATGTAAAACAAAGAATAAACTTGTTGCATAAGTACTTTACATGTAATAGCTATTATTTCAATTAGAATTTTAATCTATTTTTAAAAACTCTAAATTCTGTAAAAACTAACAGTCTTAAGAAAGCAGAAGCATTTATTGGTCAACATATTTTATTTTTTAATTTCACAAATTGCCTAATAGTGTCTTCCCTCATTCCTTTTCTGTTTCCTTAAGATGTAACCTGAAGTTAGCAATGACTTCATATTGAGCTCTGTGACTACATTCTAGGTCTATTTCTTAGGCTTAAGCACAGAAACACCTGAAGCTGCAAATTTATTCAGAATGGACACAAGCTTCAGGTGTGGCATCCCGTATACTGTCTCTGTACCTTTAGATAATTTCCCCACTTTGTGAGATTTTTTCCTGCTTTTTGAAAATATGATACATCAGGCAAATAGGCTAACAGTGCAGTTCTGTTCAACAGCTGACTTGAGTATTGAATGTGCACTGGTATCATGTAATAGCAAGCACCCCTTATTTATTTGCTATCTTATTATTGAAAAAAAAAGTGGCAAGTAGCAATTTACTCTTTTTTCCCTCCACTGTGGTGTGCATGTGCAAGACAAAGATAAAAGCTATGTTTCCTTCGTGGAAGGGTGTGGAGGTAGAGGATGATTTCAATTAGAAATAATGACAGCAATAGAGGAATGAAGATATTGTGGCCACCAAAGGACAAAAGGAAAGAAGTGAATTCCTGACGTTAAGGTATTTGACTAAGCATTTTGGTTATTCTTTATGCATACAGGTGCTAGGTATGTTGTTATTTATGAGCTGAGTGACAGTGTTTTTGACAAAGGTGTTCTCTGGATTTTTTTTTGATGATGATTGGGAGAGAAGCAATCCTTGACTATCCAGAAAACCTATAATAAGTAAAAAAACAAAATATTTTCATAGGCAAAGACTTTTGCTTCTCTGTTATTAATGTCAAAATTGACTTATTATAATGGTGGTTTAGTATGTTTGTTAATAGTATTGACTCAGAGAAAAAATTACTAGACCCTGATTAGAATGTGTGCTTTTTTTCATTACTTTAAACTTTTTTGGAAACAACTTACAACTTGGTGTCACCTTCAGGTGATTTTTTTATATTTAAATAGTTTATTTTTTAAAAAGTTTGAGATTATGTCTGTATGTGCCTATGGGCTACCCCTTTGTCCCCACTGCTCGCTCGCTTGCTCTCTGTGTATGTGTGTGTGTGTGTGTGTGTTTAGGTTGACAGAGGGGGTAGGGAGAGAAGATGAAATTTTTAAGGAGCAGGAAAGTCAGTGAAAGTAGTATAGGGGACTGGAATTTTGTACTGAGAAAAATGTATTTCAAGCATGTTGTTTCTCTCAGTGGGAAAAGCAAAATGGACTACACTAAACATATTGCCATGAAGAATATGTATAAATATAATATATATTATGATAAGAACAAGCAAGCATTTTAGATATGGAAGAAAATATATTTGCCTTACAAATTAAAGAAGAGATAGAGAAACTTTTTGAACACACTTTTATATTTGATCTTAACTAAAAAACCAAGAAGCGATTGAACACTCTTTTAAGCATAGTGTCCAATTGGGATAAACTTTTAACACTTTTAGGCTGGGCCATTTATAGATTAGAACACTTCTAATTTTCTCGGTGTTACAAAGTGTTGATATTGATAAAGAATTTGTTGATGCTGTATCAGCTTCCCCATGTGGAGAAGTGCTACTGGGTGATTACTGAGGCTTAGGGCTGGCAGCCAAAACAATTTAGAAATTAGGTCCTCTTTTATTCTTCTGTAATAGGAAAAAAAGACTAAGTTTTTCTGAGCCCTGTAGGAGAAATTCTTTATTATCAAGAATATCTGCTTTTTTCTCTTTTTTCATCTTTTTTCTCTTAAAATTTTTTTTTCTCATGTTAATATCTTAATCTATGGTTAATTAAGTAAATACTAATTTTGCAGTACTTCAAGGTTCATATTTAGTTATATGAATATCTTTGACATTTGTATAATTTTTATATAATTTTAAAGCTAAGAATCTGACTTTTTACAGTAAGTTTAAAGCCAAGAATATAAAAATTGGTGAAATTATTTGATTTGATCAAGATCATGTGTTTAAGATCAAGGCCTATACTTTTGGCACTGACATACTGTCAAATAATTGATCCCTTTTGTTTTGCTATATGGATGACAAGTGTCAGCATATCTGCTTTTGTGATAGTTACCCGTTTTGCAATCAACTTATTTTACTAATGCTAACTACCTATGAATAGACAGACACTTATCAAGATGACTTACCTTATTACTTTTTCGCTCATTTCCATCTTAGGTTTCAACACTTAAATTGTTTTTGATTGGGCAGAATACACTTAGAAAAACTATCATTTTTCAAGGCTTTTAAAATTTTATTTATTTGAAAGGAAGAGTGACAGAGCGAGAGTTGGTGGGGGTGGGGAAGGGATTGATTTTCCAACTGACCTGTTTGATTGATCTTTTTTTAATTAATTAATTTATTTTTGACAGAGTGGATAGTGAGAGAGAGAGACAGAGAGAAAGGTCTTCCTTTTTGCCGTTGGTTCACCCTCCAATGGCCGCTGCGCCGGCACATCGTGCCGATCCGAAGCCAGGAGCCAGGCGCTTCTCCCGGTCTCCCATGCGGGTGCAGGGCCCAAGGACTTGGGCCATCCTCCACTGCCTTCCCGGGCCATAGCAGAGAGCTGGCCTGGAAGGGGGGCAACCGGGACAGAATCCGGCGCCCCAACCGGGACTAGAACCCGGTGTGCGGCGCTGCAAGGCGGAGGATTAGCCTGTTAAGCCACGGCGCCAGCCTTGATTGATCTTTAATCTGTTGATTCACTTCTCAAATGTCTCCATCAGCTGGGGTTGTTCCAGGCCCAAGTCAGCAGCCAGGAACTCCATCTGGATCTCCTAAATGGGTGACAGGGACCCAAGTATGTGGACCATTAGCTGATGCTTCCCAGGGTGCACATCAGTGGAAGCTGGAACCAGAAATGAAATTGGGAGTCTATCCCAGTCATTCTAATATGGGATGCAAGTATCTTAACCACTAGACCAAATGTCTTCCCCTACCATTTTATTTTAGAAAGTTAAATATTCCTTGCTTAGAAACAAATAGCGATATCTTTAATAACTCTATAACTAGCAACTTGACTTTTGTTTGTTTAAAGGGTTTCTTATAGAACACTTTGAGAATTTAGTTTTGTGAAAGCAGCCTTGAATACTGTGTTCTCTTTTCTTCTTTTTCCCTCCTTACTCATTCCTTCTCTCTCTCTCTCTGCTCTCTTGCCCCCTTCCCATTTGCCTTCTCCTTTGCTTTCTTCTATCAGGGTTAAGTTTAATGGGAGTTAAAATTCTGAAGTCTTACATGTTCAGTCAGTAGGGTTTCCCCATTTTTCTACAGTTGCCTGGGGCAGATTTAAGTTGATCTCTACTGGGTGTGCAGAATGTAGTCATGGGTTTCAGTGATGACCATCAGGAATACTTTCCTCATGTTCTTCAATTTAACCTCATTGAGATCATGTGAAACTTAGTATTAGCTAGAGTGCTGTGATTTTAAAATTCAATTACCACGTGTTTTCTCTTCCTGTTTTCCCAATACCCACCGTTTGAAAAGAGATTTGAGTCATTTAAAGGCAGGAATATAGAGGAAATGGGTGAAGGATTTTACTTGTAAATGTAACTCTCTGTCAAACCTGCATGGATTACATCTTGAAGATTGTGCAGTTTTCTAATTCTGGGATGACTTTCCCTTGACAGCCAGTGTGTTTTTAGCTTGGATGCCTCTGTCCCTGTTTCCAGTCTCATATCTAATCCAACCTCTTCCTAGATTTTTAGATAATGCTAGTTTAATATTGAACTTAAGTCAATATAATTCAGAAAGCATAGATCCAGGAGGGAAAAAAAATCACATTAGGAATGCCAGGGCTATACACCAGTTATTTTAAACTAAGTTGTTTTTTAAAAAGCATCCTGTTTGCATTAGCTCTTTAAATTATTTTGGATTAACCAAATTGTTAAAAGAATATTATTTACATTAGCTCTTTTTAGTTGCTTCCATCACTGTGATCAAATAATGTACATTGCAGAAATATACAACTACAGATTTTTAGCGAGCTCTTTGGGACTATAGCCTTTTCTTTTGTATTTTCAGTACAGTGATCAGTGCTTTGAACTTTAGAGATTGGAATTTTATTCCCAAGTCTTTGGTGTTTTAATGTTGGAGAAGTGGGTGCTATTCCCAACTGTGTTACTAAACAGTAACTGATTTCTTGAATTTGAACAAGTTGTTTAAGTTGCCTCATCTTTCTTTCAGTTGTAATAACCTCTGGTTCAATGATTCAAAATATCTAATCTCAGTTGGAGAGATTATGTTTGATGAAAAGAT
Source organism: Lepus europaeus (assembly GCF_033115175.1). NCBI lineage: Eukaryota > Metazoa > Chordata > Mammalia > Lagomorpha > Leporidae > Lepus > Lepus europaeus. The sequence continues at coordinate 48,824,834 of NC_084833.1, forward strand.
GCCATGTTGAATAATATATATATAAAATTTCTGTGTAAATGGATTATAAAATTAACTGATGTGGATTAGTAAAATTTGAAGAGATTGTGAAAAGTGTTAGTTAAGAGTAATGAACTTTTGAGATTTTTAGAAAAATATATTGTTAAAATTACACCTTTCCTTATGTAAGACCTTATTGCAGCACCATATTTGACCATGGCTATCTCTTTATATGAAAACAATGATACAAAATAATAAAACATCAATGATTACAAAAAGAAAGAAAATAGAGGGAAGAATGAAGAAAGAGAGAAACAATAAGAATAAAAAAAGAATAAGAATGAATCTTGCCTTTCCTTTACATATGTTTGGCCTTAAAACACAATTTTATATTTTATTGTTTCTTGGATTTTGCAGGGGAAAAAGCATTGCCCCAAAATACAAGAAACAGCATAGAAAGGGTATGATCTATAACAATGGTGTCATTATTTTGCCACATTTGCATTCATTTGCCCTTGTTTTCTGCATTACAAAAAAAAAAAACTGATCACTTTGCTTTAGTTTTTAAATTTATTTCAGAAGCAAGAGAGAGAGAGAGAGAGAGAGAGAGAGAGAGAGAGAGAGAGAATTGCTCTCATTGGCTGTTTCACTTTCCAAATGCCTGCAAGGGTAAGGCAGAAACCAGGAGCTAGGATGTCAATTGAGGTCAATTCAGGTTCCCGTGTCAGCGACAGGAACTCAACTATCTGAGTCATTATTGCTGCCTCCCAGGGTCTGCATTAGCAGGAAACTGCAATTAGAAGTCAGAACTGGGAAACTGATTCAGGTACTCTGATGTGGAGCAGAGGCATCATAATGAGGCTTAGCCACTAGCCCAAACTCCTCCCTTTCACTACTTGTTTTTCAAAATTTAATTATTTAAACATGAGAATGCTATTAGGGTACATGTTTATGCAGAGGCTGGGAAAAAGTCATTTAAAGTTCTAAATAGGAGACAATGACAAAGATATTAATGTTAAATTATACATTAATCACTTTTAAATATTAATTTCTCTGTGGTATTTGAAATAGTACTTGTCTTGCTGTGAAAGGTAATTTTAAAAATTTGAGATACATTATTATCATTTTACCTGAAAGAAAACACTGAAATGCAAAGAGATTAGAAAGAAAAGCTGCAGCCTTGTGAATTAGTGATAGTGTAAACTGAGTGCCTATATAATTTTGAAAATTCTAATGAACCAAAAGAATTTGAGCTTCTGACAATTAAACTATTCTCAATAGATTTTGAAGATTTTATGATTTTTTGGGGTAGACTTCATAGGATTTTCAATGTTTTATAAGAGGCAGTTCCTAGATGCGCTCATACACAGTCCAGGTTGTTCTCAATAATGAAGAAACACACAGGGATCTCAATGACAGAAAACTTTGGCTTCATAAGTTAAATTATTATGATATATTGTGATGTTATGAAGTAATAGTGGCATATAAGCTGTAGTGATAATATTAACTTAAAGTTGGGTCAAATATGTATGGCCTTGAGTATTAAATAGGCAAAGGCTTAGTGGTTGTATTAATCAAGATAAGTAAGCTTTCTTCTTTCCTCTTTTCCTTTTAGCATGGTTATGATCTAATAGTACACAGTATATACAATTATTGTACACACAGAGACACATGAATGTGTTTATTCAAAGTATTTGTAGTATGTTTTCTTAATCAAAGATTACAGAGTTAAGAACATACAAGCCATAAAACCACATACTCTTCCAGTAAAAGTTGGATAATGCCTGAGTATGATTGTTATCTCTAGAAATCATAGAAACTATAGAATTAAATTCTCTGATAAGATATAACATCATCTACTTGAAAGATTCACTGATTCCAGGGCAGTGAAGATGTTGCAGAGGATAAGAACCATGTAACAGTTGGCCTCAGTTTGTTTGGGAGTGAAAGAGTAACCCAAAAAAGGAAGTTGGCCCTAAGGGGGCAAAGTATGACTGGAAGAGTGAATTAAAGGATGGGACCTGAAACAATGGGATGAAAATTGAAGACAGATCCACTTGCTTGGATTGATTACTAACACATCTCTGTTTTAGGCATGTGTCTAGAATTCATGTCTTTACATTTTATAAAAACAGAGAACTATACATTGTGCTTTGGGATAAGAATATGTTAGGGACATGAAGCTCACATAGTCTGTTTCATTACTAGTTTTTTTCAAAAATATTTGAGAGAGAGGGAGGGGATAGGAAGGAAGGGGAGAAGGAGAAAGACAGAGAGAGAGAGACAGAGAGAGAGAGAGAGGTATTGTAGCTGCTGGTTCACTCTCCAAGAGGCTGCAATACCTGGGACTGACCTGGAGCCAAAGCCGGGATCCAGAAATATGATCCAGGTCCCGCATGTTGGTGGCAGGAACTCAGTTACTTCAACCATCAGCTACTGCTTCCTAGGGTCTTCATTGATAGGAAGCTGGAGTCAGGAGCCAGAGCCAGGACTTGAACTCAATATCAATATCAATAGGATGTGGGCATTATAATCACTAGACTAATTGCTTGCTTCCAATATTTCAGTTTTATGATGAAATTGTATATGTATATTTAGTGCACTGGTGTTTATAGATGTGCACACTGTTACCAATACACTATTGCAATTAACAAAATACATAATGTCATTTTCCTCTTGATAGGTAGATATATCTATACACCATGAAATAATATTTGTAAAGAATGAAAAAATGTGATTTGTTATATATGCAAGCATGGCACTTTCTGAACATAGTTTACACTAGTATGAGCTATTATGGCATGAGGGGGAAAAATGTCTTCACTGTGTTGGGCAGGGGTTCATAGTAAGGGAAAGCATATTTGCATACCAGAATATTAATTTAATTTTTTTCTAAAGATTTTTCAGTTTCAGCTATTCTACCTTGTTGTTTAGCTGGTGACATCAAATTTTCTAATCTGTGCTGGCTCTGTCCATCATCATTTTATTTAAATAATTTTTAAAGACTTGTTTATTTTGAAAGTCTGAGTTATTTACAGAGAGAGGGTGAGACAGATAAATAGAGAGGTATCTTCCATCCGCTGGTTCACTCCCCAGATGGCTACATTGCTCCAGGCCAAAGCCAGGAGCCAGGAGCTTCATCCAGGTCTCCCACATGGTTAGCAAGGGCCCAAACACTTGACCACACTTTGCTCCTTTACCCAGGCCATTAGCATGGAGCTGGATTGGAAGTGGAGCAGCTGGGACATGAACTGGTGCCCAGATGGGATGCTGTTATTGCAGGTGGTAACTTTATTGCCATGCCACAATGGCAGCCCGATCAGTCCATCAACATTTTAAATGTGTTTAATGGTCATTTTAGTCTCTCATTTCTTTGCTTTCATTTTAATTTTTCTGCCGTTTCCCTTTTGTGAAAGATTTATGTTTCAGTGTCTTGTGTGACCTGACCGGTGGTTTACTGTTTACTTTTGGAGTCAGTTATTGTCACCCTCACATAACTGGGGTTATTGTCAGGTAATCTTTCCCAAATCTTAGCTGTCAACCTAAGTCTTCATTAGTGGTTTGTTCTCCCTTATGACTTAACAAGCTCTGGTTGGTTGTCTTATCAATTCTTTTTAAACTTTTTAAAAATTAATTTCATTTGAAAGAGAGCCGACAGCCACAGCCCCACACAGAAGAATCTACTAGTTTGCTCCCCATATTCCTACATCAGCCGGGGCTGGCCAGGCCAAGGCAAGAAATCAGCAACTAAGTCTGGGTTTCCTACATGAGTGGCAGGGACCCCATACATGTGCCATAAGCTTCTGGCTTCCATTGTTCACATTAGCAGCAAACTGGAATGGAGAACAAAGTTGGGATTTGAACCCAGGCACTCTGACATCAGATGCAGACATCCCAAACTGTGGCTTAACTGCTGCACTAAACAGTTGCTCCGTGGCTCCTCAATTTTAAAGCCAGCTATCTGTCTCTACTTTCCCTTCATTTTTGCCATTTATCACTATGCGTTAATTTATCATTATTTCTTTTCTGTTATGAAATACACATTTCTCTACTGTTCAATTAAAAAAGAAATCTTTAGTATATTAGTATTACACAGTGTGGTGAAGCTGCATTGCAAACTTGTTTTTCTTAAGTCCTATGTTATTTATCCTGGTCATCTTGAGTGACCTGGATTCTGCATTCTGTATTTTTAATAGGTTTAATAATTATACTCTAATTCAATCAATAAATAAACCAACAAATTATTTATTCAGTTAATTAGTGTAGTACAATGGCAAATACAAAATAAGTATAAAATTTAATTCTTGCTCTCAGTAAGCTTGTTGTATGATTGTTGTTTTTAGCCCTTGTTTATACTTCTGTGGAACTGTGGTCTTCCTACTTTTTACTTGTTGAATATTATTGTTAATGGTAAATTAAGTCTGTAATTATAGAACGGATTAAAATTGTGTCTTTGCAAAAATTAATGAAAAGAAAAGAAGGGAGAGAAGGGGGAGATTGGGAGAATGAGGGGGGAGAAGGGAAGTATGGTTTTTTTCTTAGAACTGTACCTATGAAATCTGTTCTCTTTATATTAATAAAAAGCTTATAATATAAATAAATTAAGACAGTATAATATGCTGAATTTAAAGGATTTTGTGTCATCAACTAATCTTAGGTGCCTTTGTAATAATAAAAGCTAACATATAGAGTATTATCAATGGGCCAGACATTGTGCTAAAGTACTTTACATGTATTACATAATGTAATTCTTTACATAATTTCTGTGAGCTAAGTTTTATTATTATTATTTTGTGATGAGGAAAATGAGGTCAGAAGTCAAGTAGCTAGCCCTGGGTCATAGAGCTATTAGGTTCTGGAGTAATAATTTCAGTCAGGCAGGCTGACTCTTAAACACTGTGCTGGAGACTCTCCATGTATTGTGTATTATGATAATAAATTTGAGGTTTTGATACAAACAGATAATGGTATAATAATATTACAGTATAGGTATTAGAGGGTTTTTTTTTTTTTTTAGAATTTATTTATTTATTTGGAGAGTTAGAAAGAGAGAGAGAGAGAGAGAGAGAGACAGAGAGGTCTTCCATCTGCTGATTCACTCCTTAGATGGCTGCAACTGCTGAGACTGGGCCAGGCCAAAGCCAGGAGCCAGGAAGTTCCTCTGGGTCTCCCATGTGGATGGCAGGGACCTAAGTGACCTCTGCTTTTCCCAGTTTGTTAGCAGGGAGCTGGAATGGAAGCAGAGCAGCCTGGACACAAACCAGTGCTCATATGGGTTGCCAGCATCACAGGCAGCAGCTTTACCTGTTAGGCCACAACACCAGCTCTGGTGCTGAGGGGTGTAGGGTTTCATTCAGCAAGTGTTTATTCATCAGGGTCTCAAGCCCAATGCTAGCCCCTGACCAGCAGGGGCAGTGCAAGCACTACCCAACAAGGCGAACGGGAAAGGTAAGGTCGACGGGTCAAGAACACACCACAAGCACCCCTGAGTTCTGTCAAAGTAGGAACTGCTTTATTGAGGAAGGGTACAGGCTTATAAAACTTATGAAGGACATGTGCAGTAGAGGAGCCAATCAGAGAAAAGGTCACGCAGGCATGGGTGGACCACACACAGGGGCACCTTAAGTAAAGTATAGGGATCACGCACTGTCCACGTGTCCGGAACTAAAGCGGACCTATCCCTGCCGGTGTTCTGATCCTACGTAGCTTAACAGTGGCAGCCGCAGACATGCCCCTCGAACATCTGCCAGCCACCATATTGTAATGGAGATTTTAGGCAATGCCCAACATTTATTGAGCACTTACTAAGCACCAAGCATCATCTGGCCATTGGCAATACCATCAATGAACAAAACAGAAATTCTTGCATTCAAGATTATTTTATGGCAAGTCAGAAATGCTATTATATATGAAGTTATTAGTTATAAAATAAATACTATGGAGAAAAATTAAACAAGAAAGGGATATAGAGAGTGCCCAGGTGGAGACATATGCAATTTTAGATAGGATGGTCAGTGGAGGAATCATTGAGAAGAAAAATTTTGCACAAAGACTTTAAGTAACAGAAAGGGAACCAGGGAGATACCCAAGGGCAGAGTATCTCAGACAGAAGCAGAAGCCAGTACAATTAGAACTGTGTCTGGTTATGTTCAAGGGATGGGGATGAGACCAGAGTGGCTGCAGACAAGTGAATGAAGGAAAACTAATAGCAGATGAAGTCAGGAAAGTAACAGGGACCAGATCAAGTAGGAACTTACAGGTCATTGTGAGGATTTCAACTTTTGCTCTACTTGAGATGGGGACCACTGGAACATTTTGAGCAAATGATCTCATTTTAAAAGGATTACTTCCTAATAAATTTTAGATATGCAAAAGAGTGGAAACAGGGTGACCACTTAAGAGATGTTACAATAATGTAAGTAAGAAATCTTGGTACTTGCAGTAGCAATGGAGGTGATAAAAAGTGGTTTTATTGTAAATATGTGTTGAATGAAGAACCAACCAGACTTTCTGGTTGTATTTGGGAGGATGTAAGGCGAAGAATCAAGGATAATTTCAAGATTCTAATCTGAAAAGCTGATGATGGAACTGCCATTAAGACAGAAAAGCTTTGGAAGGAACAGATTTTATTTTACCTTTTTAAAGATTTATTTATTTACTTGAAAGAGTTACCCAGAGAGAGAAGGAGAGGCAGAGAGAGACAGGCTTTCCATCTGCTGGTTCACTCCCCAATTATCTGCAATGGCTAGAGCTGCGCTGATCCGAAGCCAGGAGCCAGGAGCTCCTTCTGGGTCTCCCATGTGGGGGCAGGGACTCAAGGACTTGGACCGTCTTCTACTGCTTTCCCAGGCCACAGGAGAGAGCTGGATTGGAAGTGGAGCAGCCAGGACTTGAACTGGCACCCATTTGAGATGCTGGCACTGCAGGCGGTGGCTTTACCTGCTATGACACAATTCCAGCCCCAGGAACAGGTTTTAGAGGAAGCATCAGGAGCTCATATGGACAAATTAAGTTTGAGATGCATGTGGGAATATGTGGAATAGGTCAGGGAGAGAGGAGTCATTTGGAGATACAAATTTATGAGAGCATATGGATAAGAACATGGTACTTCTGTATTTCATTACACTATTTATTCTATATTAAATATCTGTTTCCTCATTCTTTAATGATAATATACAAAAATGTGAATTATGTTTAATTGAGTGATGAAAATATAAATTTATTTCATTTTTGATCTTTTGGTCTATCTCAAGTGTTACAGTATACCAACTTCAGGCATAACTAGTCAGAACAAAAACACAATAAATAGTTCAAATACGTGGGATTTATTGAGAGAATTTATTGTAAGAAATTGGAAGCCTATAGAAAGCAAAAAAGGAAGAGGAGGTACCAAGATATTAATAGTTGTAGGGAGAGGCTGGTTACTGACAGCAGGGCTGGTTGAACAAAGCCTAGAGGCTTGGAAAAGCTTATGATTCAGGTTTGGATTTGTAGAAATTTGTGTGTGTCACTTGTGTGTAGATTGTTGATAGGAGCGTGACATGGCTTATGCAGTAATCAGTGAGAGGGTTGCAGCCAGCTGGTACTGTACCTCTGAGGGCCTTAGGCAGCTGGTATTGGGTGTGCTGAAAGAATCCAGTGTTGGTGGGAATGTAAAATGGTGTAGCCATAAATGTCTTTTGCTGCTCAGGAATGACAGGAGTTAGAAAAATTAAATTTTTTCTCTTTTCCCACTTTCTAATTTCCCACTAGTCCCTCTCATTGGCAGAACCTAACAGAGAGGCAGCTGGCAATGAAGCCTGGGGAATATAGTGTCCCAGCATCACAGAGCAGAGAATTGAAAGGTGATGTACAAGAGACAGTAAATAAATAACTAGCACATGTAAGGTGAATTTTAATACATGAGTAAAATTCCATTGAAATGTTCAATAAAGTGAACACTTTACACTTTAAGCTATTGTATTTTGGTTATTTGTTGATGACAAATGGGAGATACTATTTGGTGTTGCAGAGGATAAGAATGCACTAATTTTAAGGATGCTTTGATTTGTAAAACTTTTAAACTCTTTTTCTGTCTCCAGGGAAGAAATTTGTCAACTCACCCACACAGATAATGATTAACAGGTATCTATTATATGCCAAGTAGCACTGTTTTTGTGCTTAAAATGTATTAGTGATTAAAACATACTTCCAATCTTCATAGAGCCTATATTATAGAGTGGGGAGACAAGCAACAATAAGCATGATAAGTAAATTATATAGTATGGTAGAAACATGTAAGCACAATAGAAATCGAAAAATTACACAGTGGGATAAGGGGAATTGACAGTGCAAGGAAGCAATTTTAAATAGGATGATCAGAGTTGGACTCATAGAGAACAAGACATTTGAACAAAGATTTGAATAAGGTGAGGGGATGAGCCACAAGAAGGGAAAATGTTGTTTTCCCTTTTTTTTTTTATTGGTAATAAACTTCCTAGTGAATGTGGGATAGTATTCATTTTTAAATTTACATTTGCCTAATGATCTTGAATATCTTTTCAAATGGTTTTTTGCTACTTGTATACAATATATGGAAAAATGTCTATTCAGATTCTTTGCTCATTGTTGAATTGGGTTGTTTTGATGTTGTTGAATTATAGCAGTTCTCTGTATTTGAGTGGGCTTCAGAAAGTTCATAAAAAATATGTTATGTGGGACTGACATTGTGGCATAGCGAATAAATCTGTTTGAATCCCAGCTGCTCCTTTTCTGATCTGGCTCCCTGCTAATGTGCCTGGGAAAGCAGCAGAAGATGGCCCAAATGCTTGGCCTCTGAACCCACATGGGAAATCTGGAAGAAAATTCTGGTTCCTGTCTATGGCCTGGCCCAGCTCTGTCCATTGTGGCCATTTGGAAAATGACCCAGCTAATAGAAGACCTCTCTCTCTGTCTCTGTCTCTACCTTTGCCTTTAAATAAATACAATAAATCTTTTTTTTAAAAAATATTTTATTTATTTATTTGAGAGGTAGAGTTACAGACAGTGAGAGGGAGAAACACAGAGAAAGGTTTTCCTTCTGTTGGTTCATTCCCCAGATGGCTGCAACGGCCGGAATTGCACCAATCTGAAGCCAGGAGCCAGGTGCTTCCTCCTGGTCTCCCACATGGATGCAGGAGCCCAAGCACTTGGGCCATCTTCTACCGCTTTCCCAGGCCATAGCAGAGAGCTGGATTGGAAGAGGGGCAGCCCGGAATAGAGCCGTCGCCCATGTGGGATGCTGGTGCCGCAGGTGGAGGATTAGCCTACTGTGCCACGGAGCCAGCCCCTTGAACCTTTTTTGTTTTTTTTTTTTTAAAAGGGAATTGTATATTATGAAGAAAACTGTGCATGGATCTGAAAAATTTTTATACCAAAATAAACTTATCTTTTAGTTCCATTTTCCATGATCTTTTTGAGAAACCACGTATTCGGGATATTAATGTGTTATCAGAAATATAATTCTCATTTATCTCCCATTCTATAGACTGTCTTTTCACTCTCTTGGTAGTATATCACTAAAGTTTTTAATTTGATGAAGTTCAGTTTCTTTTTCTTTGTTGCTGTGCTTTTGTGTCATATCCAATAAATCATTACAAATCCAAAGTCATGAAGATACTTCTTTGTTTCCTTAGAAAAATTCTATAGTTTTAGCTTTTAAGCCTCGGCTTTTGATCCAGTTTGAGTTAATTTTTATATATGGTGTAAAGTAAGGCTTTATTTACATTTTTCATGGATATCCAGTTGTCCCAGTATCATTTATAGAAAAGACATCACTCTATTTTTTAATCTAAACAATTTATAATCTTGATATTGAGGCTGGAAGACAAGAGAGAGTTTGTAGCAGTTGTCTAGTGATTAGTACTTTTTGCCATGTTTCTGTTGCAAAACACATAGAAGTTTTAGTTAATTGATTAATTATTTTGTGGAAAACAGATAAGAGAATGCTGTATTAGATTTATCATTTTTTAGGAAAAGTGCTTTTATAATGTACATTTACTTTGTATATACATAACTTCTTGTTGCTAGATAGCAGTTTTGGCCATTATGACTTTTCTACTCACACTTTTGTGGCTATTAGCTCCTAGAATTTGTTAGTTATTCACTTTGTTTTGTGGTATAGCTGAGTTGAGAGTGAGATTGAGGGATATATTGCAAGATTTATAATTGCTGGAAGAATTATGTGACATACCTCACAATTCACTGAGATATTCTGACTCTTCCTTTTGCTTCATATTGTGTACACATTACTATCTGTATTTTTTAAAGATTTATTTTACCTGAAAGATTTTTTTTTTAAAAAGATTTATTTATTTTACCTGAAAGGCTTACAGAGAGGAAGAAGCAGAGAGAGAGAAGTCCTCCATCTGATGGTTCACTCCCCACATGGCCGCAATGGCCAGAGTGGAGCCGATCTGAAACCAGGAGCCAGGAGCTTCCTCTGAGTCTCCCACATGGGTGCAGGGGCCCAAGCACTTGGGCCATCTTCCACTGCCCTCCCAGGTCACAGCAGAGAGCTGAATTGAAAGTGCAGCAGCCGGGACTGGACCAGCGCCCACACAGTGTGCCGGCACCACAGACTGGTGCCTCACCCTCCAAGCCACAGCACCGGCCCCACTATCTGTGGTATAAGAGCACAAGGTTTAACCCACAAGGGAGAAAATGTGGTTGCATTCTGTGTCATAACTTTGTGAGTTGGTTGGGCCACCATTGGCATCATTAACAATCTTAGTAGAAAGCATACTGTCTCTCCCAGCCTATCATGATTCTAACATGTTAGGGAGAGTACATTTAGAACATTGTTCTTTCCTTTGCTCTTGTTTTCCTGAATATAGTTCTCATCTTGGGTCCAGTAGAAAACTGGAGATATACTTAGTCTGAAAGTGGCGATTTAAAAAAAAAAGTGTACTTCAAGTAAGGGACTTTTACTTGTGTTTCAGAAAAAAGGAAAACTAATATCATAACATTAATAGAAGCAAAATGTATTTTGACAAATCAGAACTTTGCCTTAGACTTAGTCTGAGGCGCTAGATTGCAGATTCAAATTTCCCTTCTCTATCTATGACACTTGAATAAACTTACGTTGGGTGAACTCATTATTCTGGCAAGCAGCTAATCTTTGCAACATGTATGCAAGTGGCCATCTTTATAGAATGACTGATTATTTAATTGCTGCTAACCCAGTAAGGCCTGTTTACTTTGATGAAGGTTTGTAGGTGCTTTTGTGGTATTATGCCTCTAAACTTGTTACAGATGTGTGGCTTGATACTTTTAGTAGGTATGGAAAAGAAAGAATCAGAGAGAGAATTTGCAAATTGTGATACTGATATTTTTATATATGTGTATGAAATTCTTCAATGTTAGTGATTCATTTTGCCTAATACATTTTCCTAGTAAATTTGTAGAAAAAAATTGTGATAGACCAGTGATTATCAAGTTATTTGCTTTCTATGGTAGCCACTGAATGGTGAAAGTATGAAATTTACACCTGGGTATGAATCTTTGTCTTTCAATTTGCTTGCTATGTCCTTAAACCTTTTCTCAATATCAGTTTCTCATCTATAAACTGAACATTATATAGCCTATCCTTGTTATAGATATGGAAGGATTAAGTAAGGGATTATTTGCATTTCTGTAGCTGGAGTAGTTCTTTGTGGTGTAAGTTCTTTGTGGCATTTGTGTATGTGTTATTTGATTCAGTTGTATGTAGATAATTTTAGAATTTTCTCCTTTTCCAAGATGTCAGGATACAAGAATAGGGAGCTCTTTTGAACCAGTCCCTAGCAGCTGATTAAACACTGTATAGGAGAAAGGGGGATAGGAAAGATGGCAAATGAAATCCTCGCAAAGAGAATAGTCTAATCCCAAAGGACATTTTCAACAATAAGCTGGGCCCTATGCCTAGTACTTAACGGGGCCTAGGGCAAGAGACTCCTGCCTCTCCCTGTACCATTCCTAGAATCTTATTCGTTAAAGCTTGACTTTATTAATAAAGTCATGACCACTTGTTCAGCACTGCATATGGTTGGTTGTGATTTCCAGCTGCCCTTTGGGCTAAAGTGTAAACAATGAGTAGATTGTTATGTTTTCCTATTAAGCTTAAAGCTGTGATCTCATGTCTGTGCCACATATGTCTGCAACCAGAAATACATCCTTTTCTTGATCTCATGGAGGGGAAGCAGCACTGTGTCTGAAAAAAGTCTGAATTCATTAGTCTAAGAGCTTTTTACTTTTCTTTTTATCAAAACCAAGGAACAAAATAATGGCATGAAAAGTCATGAACATCATCAATAGGATGTCAACATGACACCAAACAGCATAATATATTGTCAAGATGAGCAATCTAATCTAGTGACTGAGATTTCTATACATTTGGCATTTTCACAGAAGACAAATGCAGGCAACAATCCAAGAATCCACAGTCACAAAGAAAACCTCAGTGCACTGGGTTTGACAGAACTACAACAGTTTGTCTCAGTGACTAAGGAAACATCCATTGATAAAATGGGCTCTTCAACTCTGGCTCAGTTGCTAATATGCTGGTTAATTATCATAACAATTTTTTTTTATTTTACTGTGTTGAACAAGAATGTTGTTTTTGTTGTTGATGGTGGTTTACATTGTGGATATTTCAACTGCTTATATCTTGGAAATGCTATAGTAAACCCCTAAAGTTCTCATCTCTTTAGAAGGGGAAATTTACTTATAAATGATGGTAACTACCATCTTAAAATCATACAAGAGGCGATTGTATGTAAGGCACTTATCCTCATAGCAGTTCAACAGTAGTTTATGCCCACTTTATAGATGAGGAAACTAAGACTTAACGAATGAACAACCTTCCAAGGTTACAGAGTCTGGATTCACATCTATGGTTATCTGACTCCAAGGCTGTGATATTTCTGCGGTATAACCCTGCTTCTGCTCTTTTCTCTCTAGCTTTAAGGCAGCTTTCTGGTTTCTGAAATAGTTATTCTGCATAATGATAGTGCCAAATTAATTGTACTACCTTACATTTTTATGCTGTTTTATACTTTTTAATATGTTGTTATGACCTTTCGTTCGTGTGTTTGGTAAATATTATTATCCCTATATGTGTGTAAAATAAACCAATAGAGAATAAGAGGCTTTGTACAATGCTACACAGCTTATTAGTGACAGAACTGGAACAGTCTTGTCCTCAGTTTAGTGCTTGTAGGCCTAAGAAGAAGCCTGACACTTCCCCAAAGGAAGGTGACTGCAGAGTAAATCAACTTGAAGTACAGCTCAGGCAAACTTCCCTTCAGCCAGGCTAGAAGATAAAGTGTTTCCCTGAAGACGCAAGTCTTTGGGTTGCAAAATTATTTTCTGGAAAAACCCCTTGAAAGGGATTTGTCCTGAAAGTCCTAGTGCTTTATCAGAAGACTATTATGATAGGGTTGCTCTCGTGTATTAAGCTTAGCAAGTTCCTGCTGGAATCCGTTAGGTCGGGGTCTTAGTTAAAAAGGTGTGGAAAATTCTCCAGTTCAACTGGAATAGAGAGGTTTGGGGAAGGAGGAAATGTTAGGTTTGAAAAATAAAATTTCCTTACAGCTGATTTGTTGAGTAATGTAGTATGCCAGTAGCATTATATACTTCCTTAGTGTATAATGAGTGTTGGTAGAAATAAAAATGCAATTTAAGAAATAGTTTATACAATCAGGGAACTTGGGAGAAACTGTGTGGTAATGGGAAAGAATATTGCTAGGTGTCAGAAGAGCTTTCAGTGCTAGGTCTGGCACTGGTTTGTTGTGGGACTTTGGGCAAACTTTTGCTGTTCTTTCATCTAAAAAGCAAAGAGTTAGAAATGGGAGATTTTTAAGGGTGCTTTCATCTGTAAACTATTTCAAATCTTTTCTCTTGACTCCAATTAGAGAAAAATCAACTGTTAAAATGGTATGGTCCTGGTGATTACACAGATAAGCAACCAGGCAGAGATTCAGTGTTGAGGACTGACTTTGTTAACAGAATAGTCCTAAGAAATATAGTCTTAATCTGTTTCATTAAAATCATTAGGTGTTCCAAGAACAGTACCAGGTTGTCATATAATCCTTAGCTCTACCACTTACCAGCTAAAAGGGACTCCAAAAAGTTCATGGACAGCGGGATTAAAAAACAGCATTCATTTTCTATGAACCTTTTGAAGATTCCTCGTATTTAGTCATAGGTGATTTATTTAACAACTTGAGTCTGTTTCTACATCTGTAATATAGTAATTATTTCCATTCAGTCAAGAATCTTTATTCAATACTAAGAACCTTTATTGAACAGTGTTATGCTAGATGCTGAAGCTGAAAGTTACTTCCTTTTCTTTAGGCATTCAGAGTGCCCCTTGGAACACTTACAATTTAAACTTTTTCTTTAGTAGAGAAACAATAGAATCTTGGAGTTGAAAGAAATCTTGGAGGTGGTTTGATTTGGACTTAAAATGCAAGCTTATTGTGGCAGATCTGTAGAACCCTAATGGTGTCACCCCTGTATACATCCATACCTATTCACTGAATAAATTAGTGAAAGAAGAACGATAAGAAAAATGATACTTATGTTCAATAGAGCTGTCCTTCTCTGGAACTATGTTACATGTTAGACAAGTTGCCAAGGCTTATGGACATCTCTATGACCAGAGTACAAAGTGGAACCCCATTTGCCATTATTACACTGGCTGTCTCCATGATGAAGTGTTGAACTTGTCATTCTTTGCATATGAATGTTGAAAAATTTTTGTGTGTTAGTTTTGAGAAAGGGTAGATGTGCTTATTGATCTCTGCTCCCCCGAAAACTGTGGAATTGGAAGCAGGCGATTTCCTTTACTCTGTGACAGATTTTTGCAGCCACAGCAAATTTTCAATAGACTGTCTTTTACTTTTTCTTCAATTTTCAGATCAAAGTTCCCCCTTCTCCCCCATCATAGATGCAGTGTACCACACAGTTCTATATAATCATGCCATATTTTACTAGCCTCTGGAGGATTGTCATGCTGTACTGTATGGAAAATTGGTTTATTTTCAGTGTTCTAGATTTTCTCAGGTTTTTCTTTGGCATTTTCTCTGAATAGTCATGGGGCTTATTTTTCATGTGTCTATGACAGCACCACGATGGCACATTATAATGGTTGCTCTGTGAGATCCTGGGGGGTGGGGAACAAAGTCAGTAAGGGAATATGGGGACGGAAAGCGTCCAGGAGGGGTTTACATCATTACTTGTTATTTTACTTTTAAAGGGAGGATTTGGAGGTGAGACCCACCATTCTGATGCTTCAGTCATTGTCTGTTTTGCAATCTTTGTTACTTCTTTTCCCCTCATATTCAAAGGCTCTTACTCCCCTTTTCTTTAGGAGGGAGCACATGATACAAGGGAAGGAGCTTTGTTTCAGAGGATCTGAATTATAGCACTGGATTCATTTATTTCCTACCTAAATAATTGTGAAGGCACTATCTGCTTTGAGTTTCATTTGTGGAGGCTGATCTTGTAGAGATGATGATACTGTTGATCTCATCAAGTTATTGTGTGAATTGAAACAATGTGCAGGATAACATGCACATTATAAATTATAAATTTATAATTTAAATTTTATAAATTATAAACATTATAAATTATAAATTACATACAAAGATATATCACTTACCACTATTTTCCAGCAATGCTAATTTGTTAAGAATTTCTTTGGGATGGATGGGTGTTTGGTGTGATGGTTAAGATTCCACTTGGGGCCGGCGCCGTGGCTCAACAGGCTAATCCTCTGCCTTGCAGCGCCGGCACACCGGGTTCTAGTCCCTGTTGGGGCGCCGGATTCTATCCTGGTTGCCCCCCTTCCAGGCCAACTCTCTGCTATGGCCCGGGAGTGCAGTGGAGGATGGCCCAAGTCCTTGGGCCCTGTACCCGCATGGGAGACCAGGAGAAGCACCTGGCTCCTGGCTTTGGATCAGCGAGATGCGCTGGCCGCGGCGGCCATTGAAGGGTGAACCAACGGCAAAGTAAGACCTTTCTCTCTGTCTCTCTCTCTCACTGTCCACTCTGCCTGTCAAAAAAAAAAAAAAAAAAAAGATTCCACTTGGATGCTTGTACCCTGTATCAGAGTGCCTGGGTTTGAGTCCCGGCTCTGCTTCTGATTCAAGCTTCCTGCTAATACTTACCCTAGGAGGCAGTAGGTGATGGTTCAAGTACTTGTATCCTTGCCACCCATGCAGGGGACCTGGATTGAGTTTCTGGTGTCTGGCTTCAGCCTGGCCCTGCCTGTTGAGCATTTGGGGAGTAAAGCAGTGGATAGTTCTCTTTTTCTCTCCCTCTTTGATTCTCTCCTTCCTTTCCTTCCTCCATTTTTTCTCTTTTTCTACCTTTTGAACAAATAAAATAAGTAACTAAAAATTCTATCTCTTGCTGATTTTTTTTTAAACAACCTAATCAAATTTAAAAGATCTGGGCATTAATATTTTGTTTTCTAATTTTTGTTTGATATCTTCACTGGGCCTTTTTCACTGACACCAAAAGCAGCTGTTGTGTGTCAATCCAGAGGTGGTTGCATTTCACTGGTTCAGTATTACATGATTCTGGTGTAGAGTTTCAGGGTCTTTGCTAACAATGGTTGCTCATTCTGGGGTATGCTGTATAATTTGGTGTATTAATGAGAGGAAGTTGGCATGGATGCTTTCTTAATCATAGAAATTTGTGCAAAATGCACACTTGGCACAACACTTTTTTTTTTTTTAAAGAGAAATAGTTCTCAATTTTCTTTTCTTATGTTCCCAGAAGTTTTTTATTGCAGGCCACATTTTCTATTCTATACATTCAGACTCTCCTTTCCAATATCTCCTCTAAGCAGTGTTTATAGCAGAAGTAATATGTGATTTTAAAAAAATTAAGGTATGAGAGTGGTTTAATCTTAGAATAACATTTATTGAGTGCAGATAGTATTGTAAAGTAGTCACAGCAATGCTGGCTGTGGAGGAAGACTGCATGGTTTGAATATTGACTCTGCCACTTATTAGCTGTCTGGGTAAGTCACTTAAGTTTTATGCTCATCAATTTCTTCTGGAAAGCAGGAACTACAAGAGCACCTACACCATTGATTTTTGTCAGAATTGAGTTCATCTATTTATCTCGCTAATTTTTAAACTTTTATATGATAAATATAAAATTCAAAACTACAACTTTTGGATTATAGCGGTTTTCCCCCCCATAACCACCCTCCCACCCGCAAACCATCCCATCTCCTACTCCCTCTCCCATCCCATTCTTCATTAAGATTTATTTTTAATTATCTTTATATATGAAGATCAACTTAGTATATACTAAGTAAAGATTTCAACAGTTTGCACCCATACAGACACACAAAGAATAAAGTACTATTTGAATACTAGTTTTACCATTAATTCGCGTAGTACAACACATTAAGGACAGAAATCCTACATGGGGAGTAGGTGCACAGTGACTCCCGTTGTTGATTTAACAATTGACGTTTTTGGCTGGTGCCGTGGCTCACTTGGCTAATCCTCCACCTGCGGCGCCAGCACCCTGGGTTCTAGTCCCGGTTGGGTGCTGGGTACTAGTCCCGGTTGCTCCTCTTCCAGTCCAGCTCTGTGCTGTGGCCCGGGAGGGCAGTTGAGAATGGCCCAAGTGCTTGGGTCCCTGCACCCGCATGGGAGACTGGGAGGAAGCATCTGTCTCTTGGCTTCAGATTGGCGCAGCGCTGGCCGTAGTGGCCATTAGGGGAGTGAACATTAGGGGAGTGGAAGGAAGACCTTTCTCTCTGTCTCTCTCTCACTGTCTATAACTCTACATGTCAAATTAAAAAAAAAATTGACACTCTTATTTATGACGTTGTAATCACCCGGGGCTCTTGTCATGAGCTGCTAAGGCTATGGAAGCCTCTTGAGTTCACCAACTCTGATCTTATTTAGACAAGGTCATAGTCAAAGTGGAAGTTCTCTCCTCCCTTCAGACAAAGGTACCTCCTTCTTTGATGGCCCGTTCTTTCCACTGTGATCTCACTCACAGAGATCTTTCTTTTTATTTATGTTTATTTTTATTTTTTTGGCAGGCACAGTGGACAATGAGAGAGAGAGAGAGAGAGAGAGAGAGAGAGAGAGAAAGGTCTTCCTTTGCCGTTTGTTCACCCTCCAATGGCCGCTGCAGCTGGCGCGCTGCGGCCGGCACACCGTGCTGATCCGATGGCAGGAGCCAGGTGCCTATCCTGGTCTCCCGTGGGGTGCAGGGCCCAAGCACTTGAGCCATCCTCCACTGCACTCCTGAGCCACAGCAGAGAGCTGGCCTGGAAGAGGGGCAGCCGGGACAGAACCGGCACCCCGACTGGGACTAGAACCCGGTGTGCCGGCGCCGCAAGGCGGAGGATTAGCCTAGTGAGCCACAGCGCCAGCCTAGAGATCTTTCATTTAGGTCATTTTTTTGGCCAAAGTGTCTTGGCTTTCCATGCCTGAGAAGCTCAAATGGGCTTTTTAGCTGGATCCAAATGCCTTAAGGGCTGATTCTGAGGCCAGAGTGTCTTGCTATTTTAAGAAAAGATTATTTATTTGAAAGGTAGAATGGTAGGGGGGAGAGGGAGAGAGAGAGAGAGCGAGAGAGAGAGCAAGCTTCTAGCATCTATTTTTTTTTTTTGACAGGCAGAGTTAGTGAGAGAGAGAGAGAGAGAGAGAGAGAGAAACAGAAAAAGGTCTTGCTTCTGTTGGTTCACGCCACAAATGGCTGCTATGGCTGGCGCACTGCGCCAATTCGAAGCAAGGAGCCAGGTGCTTCCTTCTGGTCTCCCTTGCAGGTGCAGGGCCCAAGCACTTGGGCCATCCTCCACTGCCTTCCCGGGCCACGGCAGAGAGCTGGACTGGAAGAGGGGCAACTGGGACAGAATCCAGCACCCGACCAGGACTAGAACCCTGGGTGCCGTGCCAGTCAAAATGTTTTTTCTTAACTTTGCTGACCCTTAAAATATCTTTATGTCTTTCTTCCTTTTACTGTCAAAATCTCTTGGAAGAGTAATCTTTATTTTCTCTATTCATCTGCTTACTCCTCAATCTATTGGAATCTTGCTTCCATTTGATTTTTGAAACCTCTATTGAATATAGTGCCTTCGCCAGTGCTGCGGCTCAATAGGCTAATCTTCCACCTGCGGCGCCGGCACACTGGGTTCAAGTCCCGGTCGGGGCGCCGGATTCTATCCTGGTTGCCCCTCTTCCAGGCCAGCTCTCTGCTGTGGCCCGGGAGTGCAGTGGTGGATGGCCCAAGTGCTTGGGCCCTGTACCCCATGGGAGACCAGAATAAGCACCTGGCTCCTGCCTTTGGATTAGCGCAGTGCGCTGGCCGCAGCGTGCCAGCCGCAGCTGCCATTGGAAGGTGAACCAATGGCAAAGGAAGACCTTTCTCTCTGTCTCTCTCTCTCACTGTCCACTCTGCCTGTCAAAAAAAAAAAAAAACAAACAAAAAAAGAATATAGTGCCTTCAAGATGACTAGAAATTGCTTAATTCCATAATTAATGTCTTTTCTTCTCAATGTTTGTGGCAGTTGAAGTATACCATGCTCAGCACAGTACTTAACACACAGTAGGTATGAACAAGTTTTCAGTGAATGTTTCTTTTTAGCTTTTTTTTTTTTTTGTATGAATTCAAAATTTTTGCTTCCCTGGAGGTCTGATTTGTTCTAATGCCATTTAACTCTACATGATTGGATTGCACATCTACTTTTTCAGCTCTGTTCTGAGCTTTATTTCTGCCTATTTAACTACATTTGTACCTATTTCCTATTGTCATTTCAATCTGGCTGAGTTCACGATCTCCTTCCACTAAATCAGTATCTTTTTTGTAGTGTTGAAGGTAATACCAGCATTGAGTCAACCAGACTTGAAATTTTAGAAATGTGTTGACTCCTCTTTAATGATGTATCACTGCAATGCTCATTGGATTAGCCAGGTGAGCCAAGGCGCCAGCCTTCTATCCTCTATTTCATTGCCTACATGACCACAATGGCCAGGGCCAGGACTGGGTCGGGCTGAAGCCGGGAGACTAGAACTCCATCTGGGTCCCCCAGAGGAGGGGCAGGGATCCTAGTACTTGGACTATCTTCTGCTGCCTTCCCAAGCACACTAAAAAAAAAAAAAAAAAAAAAAATCCTTAGCAGGGAGATGGATTGGAAGTTGAGCAGCTGGGATTTGAACACATGTTTATGTGGGATGGTGGTGTTGTAAGCTACAGCTTAACCTGCTGAGCCACAATGCTAGCCTCCTATATAGCTATTTATAGTCTGCTGTGATTGTTACTACTATTGAATACATCCTACTATTAGAATATGTTGGAATCAATCAGTACATCATTTAATTAAGTCCTACAGTAGTCTTAGGATTCTACCAGTTATCTTTTTTTTTTTCCTTTCAGATTTTGTTTTATTTATTTGAAAGACAGAATTACAGAGAGAGGTAGAGACAGAGAGGTCTTCCATCCATTGGTTCGCTCCCCAGATGGCCTCAACGGCCGGAGTTGTGCTGATCCGAAGCTAGAAGCCAGGAGCTTCTTTAGTGTCTCCCAAGGACTTGGGCCATGTTCTGCTGCTTTCCCAGGCCAGGCAGAGAGCTGGATCAGAAGAGGAGCAGCAGGGACTAGAAGCGGCGCCCATATGGGATTCCAGCTCTGCAGGCCAGGGCTTTAACCCACTGCACTACAGCACCGGCCCCAAGGATTCTGCCAGTTATCTTGAGGGATTCTAAGGATTTTTTTTTTTTTTTTTTTGTGGGAGGTAAAATAGCAAGGGTTATTTGGGAAGGGACATCCATAAGGACGGATGGGCACCTCTCCAGACAAAGCCTGAGAGACTTGGGCGGGGGGGAAGGAACGAGGTTACATGGTTGGGTGGACATTACACTTGGCCAGACCAGGCGGATACTAAGGATTATGATACAGTTCATGTCCCCTTCTAGAGACTTGGTTGAGAATAATATATGTTTCAGTGGTACCAAACAACTGAGGAACCTGCTAATGGGCCCTTCTCTGGGTTGGGGGAATTGAGGACATAGAACATAAATAAATAAGAGGAAAAAAGAAGCAAATACAAATCTGTCTTGATCAAGATAAATGAAAAGTTATACAAGTTATTGCAAAGGAATGCAATTGAGGGCTGATACTTTCCTGAAAGGCTTCTGGAGGAGGTATGATATTGGCTGAAATTTGAAGTTGAGAGTGATGCAGCCAAACAGACTAGGGTTAAAACTGTGGTGCTGCTTCTTAATAGCTGTGTGATCTTAGATAAATTTCCCAAAACCTCAATTTTCTCTTCTGTAAAATGAGGCATCAATATTTACTTTTTAAGATTATTGTGGATTTTAGAGTTAATCCATGTAAAGCATGTAGCATAGGTTTTGTTACATAGTTAACAGTCCGTAAGTAATATCACTGGGGGTACAGTATAAAAATTAAATGCATAAGATTAAAAATCAGTACTGATTTGAATCTCCTCTCCCATTTACTAGCTTTATAACCATAGCCAAGTTACTTAACCACTTCTAAGCTCATCTTAGCTCATCTGAGATAGGGGAGAAATTAGTAGGTTCCTTGTGGAGTTGTTTTGAGACTTAATGAGGTACTGTGAGGCATAAGTAATGAGCTTGGCACGCGGTTGCACTCAATACCATTAGGCATTATATTGTTATTTTATTAGTGTCACATCTCTCCTTCTCCCCAGATAGTTCTTTTGTGATTATTTATGTTCTTTCTTTCTCTCCTTCCACTGCCTTTTCCACTAACTTCTTTCTCTTTTTTTATTTAATGAATATAAATTTCCAAGTACAGCTTATGGATTACAATGGCTTTCCCCCTCCCACCCGCAACCCTCCCCTCTCCTGCTCCCTCTCCCCTTCCATTCACATCAAGATTCATTTTCAATTATCTTTATATACAGATGATCAATTTAGCAAATATTAAGTAAAGATTTCAACAGTTTGCACCCACACAGAAACACGAAGTGTAAAATACTATTTGAGTACTAGTTATAGCATTAAATCACAATGTACACACATTAAGGACAGAGATCCTACATGAGGAGTAAGTGCACAGTGACTCCTGTTGTTGACTTAACAAATTGACACTCTTGTTTATGGCATCAGTAATCTCCCTAGGCTCTTGTCATGAGTTTGCCAAGGCTATGGAGGCCTTTTGAGTTTGCCAACTCTGATCATATTTAGATAAGGTCATAGTCAAAGTGGAAGTTCTTTCCTCCCTTCAGAGAAAGGTACCTCCTTCTTGGATGACCTGTTCTTTCCACTGGGATCTCACTCGCAGAGCTCTTTCATTTAGGTCATTTTTTTTTTTTTTGCCAGAGTGTCTTGATTTCCATGCCTATAATATTCTCATGGGCTTTCAGCCAGATCTGAATGCCTTAAGGGCTGATTCTGAGGCCAGAGTGCTGTTTACAACATCTGCCATTCTAGGAGTCTGCTGTGTATCCTGCTTCCCATGGTGGATCCTTCTCTCCCTTTTTTATTCTATCAGTTAGTATTTGCAGACACTAGTCTGGTTTATGTGATCCCTTTGACTCTTAGTCCTATCATTATGATCAATTGAGAACAGAAATTGATCAATTGGACTAGTGAGATTGCATTGGTACATGCCACCTTGATGGGATTTAATTGGAATCCCCTGGCATGTTTCTAACTCTACCATTTGGGGTACGTCCGATTGAGCATGTCCCAAACTGTACATCTCTTCCTTCTCTTATTCCCACTCTTATATTTAATGGGGATCACTTTTCAGTTAAGTTTCAACACTTAAGAATAATTGGTATTAATTACAGAGTTCAACCAATAGTATTAAGTAGAACAAAAAAATACTAAAAGGGATAAAGTATTAAGTTGTTCATCAACAGTCAGGGAAAGGGCTGATCAAGTCACTATTTCTCATAGTGTCCATTTCACTTCAACAGGTTTCCTTTTTGGTGCTCGGTTAGTTGTCACCGATCAGGGAGAACATATGATATTTGTCCCTTTGGGACTGGCTTATTTCACTCAGCATGATGTTTTCCAGATTGCTCCATCTTGTTGCAAATGACTGGGTTTCATTGTTTTTTACTGCTGTATAGTATTCTATGGAGTACATGTCCCATAATTTCTTTATCCAGTCTACTGTTGATGGGCATTTAGGTTGATTCCAGGTCTTAGCTATTGTGAATTGAGCTGCAATAAGCATTAATGTGCAGACTGCTTTTTTGTTTGCCAATTTAATTTCTTTTGGGTAAATTCCAAGGAGTGGGATGGCTGGGTTGAATGATAGGGTTATATTCAGGTTTCTGAGTAATCTCCAGACTGACTTCCATAGTGGCTTAGACAGTTTGCATTCCCACCAACAGTGGGTTAGTGTCCCCTTTTCCCCACATCCTCACCAGCATCTATTGTTGGTAGATTTCTGAATGTGAGCCATTCTTACCGGGGTGAGGTGAAACCTCATTGTGGTTTTGATTTGCATTTCCCTGATTGCTGCCACTAACTTCTTTCAACAACATTTATCAGTGGTGGTTGCAGAGACTGAAAACAGAGACTCTAAAGAATGTGGAGGTAGAGGGTAACTGGTCAGCACCATGTGTCCAGCAGAGCACCAAGGACAAGATAAGGAGAGGGCCGCTAAGCACACATCAATACAAATGACAGGAGCATAAGCACCTAGACAAGCTCTTGGATGAGTCCTTCTTCTAAAGGCCACTACAGATTTCTTTTTCTTAAGAAACTCCAAATCACTACTCCCTTTGTTATTTTTCTTCAATAATTTCCTATTTCCTGGAGGATAAAATCCAAGCTAATTAGAACTGCATATGAAATCCTTTCCAATCTGTTGTCCATTTATCCTATGATCTTTTTCACACCTACTTCCCACTATGAAATCCATATTCCAGCCATTTTGAAATTATTCCATATTCCAGCCTTTTTGAATATATATATATCTCTGTTTTTACACATCCTCAAATATTCATTCGTTTTTTGTCCATCAGACAAACTTCCACTCAGTCTTCAGGTCCAACTTAAATGGGACTTCTGTAATTCCTCTAATCCTATTAAAGTTATTTACCTCTCCTTTTGGGGTTCAATGATACATTTCTCTATCATAGGGTTACTTATTTTATCACCTTATCATGATTTATTTTCCACTTAGACTTCTTGCTAGACCATGAACTGTAGTCTGCAACATATAATGGTTCAACTTTTGATTTTTCAACTCTATGATGGTGTGAAAGTAATACACATTCAGTAGAAACTGTGCTTTGAATTTTGATCTTTTCCTAGGCTATCAATATATGGTACAGCACTCTCTTATGATGCTGGGTAGTGGCATTGAGGGACAATTCCCAGTGAGACATAGAGTCATGAGGGTAAATAACTGATACTCTACAGTATACTGTGTTCCTGAGCTATGGTATTTGGTAGGTTAGGTATATTAAATGCATCTTTGACTTATAATATTTTCAATTTATGATGGGTCTATTGGGATGTAACCTCATTGTAAATCAAGGAGCATATGTATTAGATGTCACTATTATATTTATATGCCTCTGTGTATTTGGCAGTCCGTATAGTACAGACACAGAGCTGATAGTAAATATTTATAGACTGAATAAAAGAGGTAGTTGACACAGGACTGATGACTTTTATGGTTCACCAGCCATTTTTAGGATTTCATCTAATAGGATTGCTAGCATATGGACTCACAGAATATAAGTGTTGCCAACATGCTTCATTTTATAGATAAAGAATTCAGGCCAGCTAGAAGAGACTTTCTTTCTTTTCTTCTTCAAGTCAAACTGTGGTCTTTTTTTCCTTCACAACAGAGTGGTAAGCTGTTGACCACTTGGAAGGAAGATTATTTTGAAGAATCTTGTTAGTTTCCTTT